>NC_140595.1:696372640-701172640 GCF_964204655.1 Triturus cristatus
AGATTCCTGTGTCTCGCCTCCTCCTGTCACTGTCTACCTCAGATTTCTGTGTCTCACCTCCTCCTGCCTCTGTCTACCTCAGATTACCGTGTCTCACCCCCTCCTGCCTCTGTCTAACCGAGATTCTCCTGTCTCACCTCCTCCTGCCTCTGTCTACCTCAGATTCCCATGTCTCACCTCCTCCTGCCTCTGTCTACCTCAGATTCCTGTGTCTCGCCTCCTCCTGTCGCTGTCTACCTCAGATTCCTGTGTCTCACCTCCTCCTGCCTCTGTCTACCTCAGATTTCTGTGTCTCATCACCTCCTCCTGCCTCTGTCTACCTCAGGTTACAGTGTCTCACCTACTCCTGCCTCTGTCTACCTCAGATTCCTGTGTCTCACCTCCTCCTGCCTCTGTCTACCTCGGATTCCTGTGTCTCACCTCCTCCTGCCTCTGTCTACCTCAGATTACCGTGTCTCACCTACTCCTGCCTCTGTGTACCCAAGCACCCCTTGTCTCACCTCCTCCTGCTTCTGTGTAGTTGAGTTTCCTGTGCCTCCTGCCTGTGTATGTATCAGATGCTCCCTGGCCCTCCTATTGCCTGTGTCTATCTTGTGTGCAGTGCACCCCCACTCCCCTCGTCCTACTGCCTATGTGTAGTTCAGGTTGCCCGGCCCTTCATCCTCTTGTCAGCGAGCACCTCGTGTGCCTCTGCCCCACGTACTCCTTCCTACGTGTACCTCTTTGTCTGTGTGCCTCAGCTGCCGCTGCCCTCGGCCTGTGTGCGTCTCGGGGTCCTGTGCCCTTCCGCCTCTAATCACAGTGTGTCTATCTCTGGTTCATCAGCGCCCTTCACACCTTGTCTCCTTTTATGAGACTATAAAAGCGCTTGTGAATGGGGTTTTTCAGTAATGCAGGCGCTGAGCCCTCCCTACGCGGGGGCGAAGGGGCCTGTCTGTAGTGCAGGCGCTCTGCCCTCACAAAGGAGCAATTACATTTCCATTGACGAGCACTTACAGGATTCCTCAGACGTCATGGCTCTAAAACCACTCTTCCAGGCAGAGACCTGATGATTCCAAGCTCGCGCACAGGAAGGAGCTTCTGTAGACCGGGGGCCCCCTTAGGCCGAGGCCACGGAGCTCACCAGTCTCACGGGGAGAGGGGGCAGGCAATGGAGTAGACAGAAAATTAAAATGCTCCCACTCAGAATTAGACCTCTATTGACACAGAGGAATATGTACGACCCATTCCAGAATTGTCCCATTCACCTTTACCTCCACCCATCTTTATAGTCATCCTCCCACCCACCCTCCATCATTGCATGCACTTTTCGATCTCTTCGCATTTTCATTCATCTTTTCACCCACCATTCCACCCATCCAACCCACTCATCCATGTATCCATCCATTGTTTCATATATCGCTTCATTTCTCCCTCCAGCCATTCTTCCATACATGCATTCATCCCTCCGTATCTCCATCCTGCCTTTATTCTTTTTACCTTTCCTGCTTTCCTTTTACCCTTACTTCTTCCCATTTCCATTCCTTCCTTTGTCATTTTCTCCATTTCACCATTTCTCTCTTTACTCCTGTACCCCCTGTTTCCGGTTTTCGACTTCCAATCTTCCTTTCTTTAATCATCTTATTTTTTCACTTTGCCCTGTCTGCCCCTCTAAGTCTATTTGCAGCTGTCTCCCGTTGCTATAATTTTTTCTCAGTCTCCTTAAATGAACTTGGCTCACTTAGCAGCTCTTGAGCCTCTGTCACAGTCCTGACTTGGTATTAATGTATTCTTAGGAGCTTTTGACTGCAGAGTCTAACATTAAAGTTAAAGAACTTTTTATAGAGACATTTTAGCATGTCATGGGGTCCAGTGACAACCCCCACTTAAACTTGGGAGAGAGGAGTTGGCCTAACGGCTAGGGCGGTCGACCTCGAATCTGGGGAACTGAGTTCGAGTCTCGGCAATGACGCTGAACATCCTGTGATTCTGGGCAAATCACTTTATCTCCCTGTGCCTAACAAAAATGAATGTGTCCCTGCAACTGGTGCTATGTAAAGCGCTCTGATACCCGATTCGGGTCAAGTTCGCACTATATAAAACTGTAAAAAAATAAAAAGCTGCTAAAGCGGGGTGTCAACTGGTCAGAGGTTTATGCTATCAACACAAGGCTATGTCTGCACCAGTCAGACCATTGATAACAGGGGTCAGATATTCTCACAACTACCACAGGGGATATGAAATGTCCCCTCATAACATCACACAGATGTAGTTTGCGGAGGCCAATATCAGAGGAAGGTCAGAATACTACAGCGAGTTTCACAGGTCATGCCCAATATCAAAGATACAGGCTCTGATCAGTATCACAGGGGGTGTCACACGAGATGAATAAAATCAAAGCGATGGAATGTGTGACAGGCTTTGACCAATATCATAGGGGGTGTCACAGTCATGACCAACCTTAAAGCAATGGTATGTGCACCTTCACAATACCACAAAGCGTGTCAGAGCCTGTTGCCATCATCTCCCACCAATATCGCAGGGAGTGTCACGAACAATGACCAACGTTAAGGAGGTAGTCTGTGCTACAGGCTCAGTCCAAGCTGTGTGGTATTATAGCGTATGAGAGCATTATAGCGTATGAGAGCATTTGTATAGTGCTTACTATCCCTGTGTGGAGGTGGTGAAGTGATTATCTACACCTGGAGGAATCTTCACCGTGTGGGTGTGTGGTTGGAAGTGTCTTTTCTTGGCTTTGAGACTTTCCGGGAAGTGTTTCTGTTACAAGTTTTTCTGTTAGACATGGCGATCTCTAGTTGGCAGCGGCTGGTGCCGATGTCCAAATAGGGATCCTTCTTCCTAAGTCTGAGTAAGGGGCTACACCCTTTGATACCCCCTGCTCAACCCTGTGGTAACGTAGCACGAGCAGACAGGCCTATCTCCGAGGCAGTGTGTGAAGTATTTACGACCATACACAATAACGCAGTGAAGACACTACAAAGGGACACCACACAAGTTGCTATAGGAAAATAAGTATCTTAATATAGGCTTAACACAAGGCTCAGAAACGATCAAGAAACCACAATGCACATAATTACAGATTCACTTCAAAAGCAATAGAGGCACTCAAAAAGCGTGTGGAACGATCTTAGTCCACACGCGACCCGGTGATGCACAATGTACCTGAGATTTAAAGGTGCACGGCACGCAGCCTCATAAGGAAGCCACGGGGATGACAGGTGGACTGGGAGCGGCGATAGCTCCCCGGTGTAGCGGTCCGCGGCGTGCACTCACAATAATCCTGGGACGGGCTTAAAGGCGGGCACCCAGCGGCCCCCGCAGGTGGTAACAAGATCCTCGAAGTGGTGACTAGTGCAGGCACTCAGCGGCACAGCTCCGCAGCTGCAGCAGCCCACAATAGCGATAGCGATGATTCTCGAACGACAGCAAATGCTGGCACTAAGCGGCACAGCTCCTCAGCTGCAGCGGTCCACAATAGCGATGATTCTCATAGGACGGCAAATGCGGGCACTCAGCGGCACAGCTCCTCAGCTGCAGCGGCCCACAATAGCGATCACGACGACTTTGGTAACACAGGCAAATGCGGGCTCTCAGCGGCAACAGCTCTTCAGCTGCGGCGGCCCACAATAGCGATCACGATGACTTTGGTAACACAGGCAAATGCGGGCTCTCAGTGGCAACAGCTCCTTAGCTGCGGTGGCCCACAATAGCGATCACGATGACTTTGGTAACACAGGCAAATGCGGGCTCTCAGCGGCAACAGCTCCTCAGCTGCGGTGGCCCACAATAGCAATGTGATGACTTTCAGCCTGCGTTCCCCGCAGTAGAACCAGAGGCTCTGGAGTTCTCAACAGAGGCCTCACCTGCAAGTAGAACCCCTCTCAAATAGGAATCCGGACGGCTGATGGGTGAAGTCTAATGTCCCTGAGACTTCAGCAGGAGTCAAGCTCAAATCAGGCCCTTGGGTAGTTGCTTCAGCACGATGGATAAAAGTTCCAAAGTCCTTTCCCTCTCGTTACACGGAGAGAGGTTTGTCTTGACATCCAGAAGTAACACACCATGTAGGGGTTTTTGCACAGATCTTCATACCCAAAAGTCTTTGTTCTCAAAAAGTCACAAATCACTGAACCCAGCCAGAACCAGTTTGGTGTCGTCCTGGAGCACTTTATTTACACGGCTACATCCTGCCTTTCAGGGAGAGGGGGTCTGCTATCAGACACACAGTGGGAGGTGGAGCCATCATTCACCTTGCCAGGCACAGCCCTGCTCAGATCAAAGGGTCACCCCTCCCCATACTCCAACTGCAGATCTCTCTATTTAATCCAGGTCGGTCTCAGCCTGCCCTGACCCTCCAAAACCGGACAGCCAATACACATAACAGCAGAGCACATGGGAAGGCTTAGGCAAGAAAATACCTATTTCCCAAAAGTGGTAGTTTTAAACACAGAATATAGAAATATTCATCACTAAAAGATGCACTTTAATATTTGGAGCTCAGGCATACTAAATTCGACTTTCCTATCATGTTCCTTGGGTCAATTAGGATTATACCAATTTATACAGTCAATTTACAATAGGGAGCATTCGCGCTGTGGCACTGAATGGCAGTGGCACAGCGCCCAGAGCACTTAACACCAGCAAACACAGAGGAGACAAAAGCAAAAAATGGAAGGGAGACCCACACCAATGGTGCCAGGTCTAACAGTTTCCATGTAGTATGTGATGGTAACTGAGGTGCGGTATTGATGTTATGCGATGCAGCACTTAGTGGTGGGATGGATGAGGAAGTGTGAGAGACTAACATGCATGTTTATAATCTGTGTTATGCATGCAGCGCTGATGTTCTCAATCCTAGTTCCTATGTTGCCTGTGGTAGGCAGTGTCTACTCTGTCATCTTATGGATCTGGGAGCGGTAACAGAAAGAAAGGGATAAGAGATCTGCCGAATTAACTGCATTACAGTGCTCCTTCACAATTGCCATCATGAGATTTTCAGTGAGGAGATTTGCCAACATGCACTGCATTATGTTTTTTTGTCTTTATAGATTGTCATTGGTCAGAATATGTGACTATTTGTGACTTACTTTTGGTCGACATGGACAAGGCATTTGACTATGCCAGTTAGTCATACATGTATATATTACTAAGGCACCTAAATATGCATACCTCAACAAACGACTCAGCTTCTACACCCCCACCCGCCAGCTCCGTTCCGCTGACCGCGCCCTCACCACAGTTCCCTGCATCCGAAGAGTGACCTCCGGTGGCAGATCGTTCTCCCACCTCGCCGCCAAGACATGGAACACCCTCCCCACCCACCTACAGCAGACCCAAGACCTACTGACCTTCAGAAGATGCCTCAAGACCTGGCTTTTCGAGCAGTAGTAGCATTCCCGACCCCCAGCGCCTTGAGACCCTCACGGGTAAGTAGCGCGCTTTACAAATGCCATGATTGATTGATTGAAATATGGGCCCCTATTTTATTGCAATGATTAGATTACTTTACACAGACCTCATGGCCTCTGTTCGGGTGGCAGTAGTTACATTAGCCCAATTCCAATCCAACGGGAACCTGTCAGGGATGCCCCATCTCCCCCCTGTTATTTGCCCTCGCCATCGAGCCACTTGCAGCCTTGGTGAGACGCGATGCACTCTACTGTGGCTTCGAATGGACTCCCAAAATCTCATTGTATTACTTTATTTGCAGATGATATCCTATACTTCTTGACCAACTCTCACCGGACCAGCCTCAGAATAATTCAAGGTATGCGTATCTTTAGTGAAACATCCGGTCTTTACATGAATGTCTCTAAATCACTGATCTGGCCAATCAGGGGGTCATTGCTGAAAGGTCAATGGGCAGAGAGACTGACATCGGTGACACATGGTTTCACTTACTTGGGGTCTGTGTATCAGACAGTCAAGCTATTTCCTGTGGGAAAAACCTAGAAGTTACGACAGCCAACGTTAAAGCTGAGATGAAGAATTGGTCCTCACTTCCCACATCACTTTAGGGAAGATCAACCATCTTTAAGATGGTCTCTCTGGCTAAATTACTGTACCAGCTGCAATCCCACACCTACTCGATCCCTATGTCCTGGTTTCGCCAAATAAACGCAGCACTGGGTCACTTCCTGTGGTGGGGGCAACCCGGCCAGGGTCTCCTTGCGCACATAAAATATATAACATTCAAGCACACACAGTTCAGTACGCGTTTGTTATTGATCTTCTTTGTTCACTAGTGTTAAATAAGTCCAATTGACACCAGACCAGGAACTTGAGCTTCTTTTTTTACTTCAAGTGCAGATATGAATATAGTATCATCCAACAACTCCCGCAGCTGACACGTGTTTCATCCTCCTGGATTTTTTCAAGTAAGTAAGCAAAGATCCAAAAAAAATGATGACCATATTGTTACAATGATGACAAATCGTACTCGTATTCGTCAGTCCAACCTCTGTTGGTGTGCGTTTATCCCATGATGTACAAGCCTATGAAAGATTCCCAACTCCTTATAGCTCCAGTCCGAACTCATGTATTTTCTGGCTAGAGTAAGTATATGCAGTCCAATTCAAAGTAACAAAGGAAGCAGCACCCTGATAAGCTTGCTATCAGAGATATCTGTACTGATTATTATGTAACTTCGGACGCCGTATGCCTCAATACGCACATGTGCATAATCGACATATTGCGGAGGCATCGCCACAGCGGATTTACAATCCTATTATGCCACTGCACATTTACAAATCCTGAATGAATGGTGGTATGGGCCTAGAGATGAACTTGCATATAGGGTAGAACAGTGGATCATCGGAGAACCCTCCTTACACTTACTCTTATATAGTAGATCTGACCCTAAAGACCTTCTCTCTGCAACACGTGTGGTGATCATGACCTGGCCAGAAACCTTCCGCAAAATTGGTTGGTGGGGCCGCATTATGCATGATTCCCCGCTATGGCGAAATCGCCTACTCTCACAGGTAGCAGACCTCCAGGGCTTCGGTGGCTGGGATCGCATTGGAATCTCAACCATTGGTGACGTCATAAGGAGAACTGTCCTGAAATCATTCCAAGACATCCAAAAAGAATTCTCTATGTCCCATTCTCAATTCTACAAATTTCTACAACTATGGCAAGCCGTACATCCCTATATTAACGATTTAACTGCTCTGCCAGAATTCAGACCCCTAGAAGGTAAGCTCCTGATGGGAGATCTCGGTGACTGTAAAATCTTCAAAATTTACCAAACTTTAGTGATAAATACCCCAACAACCCTAACTACCCTATGTGCCAAGTGGAATACAGATGTGGGACATATTGATGATGATGATGACTGGGCGGAGGCACTCCTGTCACCACGGGAAGCCGCAATATATACCCGTCTCAGCTTTATTCAATTTAAATATCTGCACAGGGTATACTACACCAAACATAGATTGTGGGTGGCTGGACTGATTACCTCCCTACTTTGCCTTCGGTGCAACTCAGAAGAGGGCACTTTCTTACACACAACATGGTCATGTCCTGCCCTTGATCGATTCTGGCGGGGTGTGCTTAATAACCTGACTAAAGTGCTAGCATGGGACATACCCAGATCACCTAAACTTGTACTACTACACTGCACAGAAGGAATTGGAGGAAACCGCTACAAAAGACATCTGTTATTCTTAGGTCTCACATTAGCAAAGCGAGATATTGCCAAACACTGGAAGGCAGACACCCCATCCTGTTTATCGAACTGGAAGAAAGGCATGGACTACATTATGGATCTAGAATGCCCGGTGTTCATGGCTCAGGGATGCCCACAGAAACACACCAAAATATGAAAGAGATGGGCCACATACAGAAACATTCCCATAGAGATGCATAATATAGCGGAGGGCCAGCTAGATAACGAGATAATAACATTTCAGTAGGAATAGCATGTCAATAATGACACCATCTTACCTATGCTAGAGACACGAACAACCAAGACCATACTGGATAAGATAAGGTGCATCATAAGTTTTAGTTGTCGATTGAGTTACAGTATTATGTTTGCAATTCAAATGTACATGAAACGATGGGGATAAAGACCATATTTGATGTATCCTGTTGATGTCTTATATGTCCCACACCGCTCTGATACTCTATTTCGACTATGTTAAAAAACATTAACATTTGTTATACAAAACAAATCATAAATCTTCCTTGTCAGTCGGGCCTAATGGCATGTATTGAGGAAGGTTTCACAGGTCCTGCCATACTTCATTCAACTGTCCTGCTGATGATGAGAGATCATTTAGTGGATTGCTATATGAAATCAAATAGTGTCAAGGATTATAACAAATTGATACTGGAAGGACCATCCTAAAGGCCAGAGTTGCTATCCTCCATTATGTGTTCAAAGGTCGGTGGTAGGATAGACATTATTTACTCTGCCTGTGAAGTGTGTGGAGGGGGTAGGTTTAGAGTCTATATGTCAAAAAGTAGTTTGCGGGGCTTGAGGTACAGACGGGCAGCAGGATCTTACAGTATTGAATGGAGAGGCATATCATATGGGTGGGATGACGTACTTATTATAGTTCACCCTTCTGTCGAGGTCATTGTGAGGTTATGTTGGGTGGAGCTCTTCAGTTTGGACTGGCTGCCTGTGTCTGTTTTCTTGCCATGGTGCGTTGGCTGGGAGGTGCACATTATTAAAATATTCTCATATTAATGTCTGACACAAATATAATTAAAGTGTTGTGGTGACAAGAATATCGTGGTAGAGGTTATTACGGGTGAGAATAATGGGGCCTATTCACACTGCATTTTGTAGTATGTTTAGTAGTTCTGCTAAAATACTGAAAATGCTATTCACAAATCTACAAGTGTAAATCTCAACCGCCGCCTCTTTTATCTTTCTATGGGTAGATTCTCACACACTTAGTAGTATATGTGGGAGGGACCAGGGGACGTAGCTGGAAGAAGGGGGAATACCTACTCTAAATTAGAGGAGCTTGGGGGGGAGTGATAAAGGTTTAGGGAGCGTTAGAGAGGTGTCTATGGAGAAAAAAGAACCCACCCACAAAAGAGTAGGCATATTGCTATTCAAATTCACAAACTACACTTCTAAGTCACTACAGCCAACAAGCATTTACAATGCAATGGTCTCCGCATTGGTAAAGTTAGAGCTATTGGCATTGCTCATGACAATGCCGTTTCTTTAAAAGTTTTAATAACAAAAACATAAACAAAAATAATGTCATGAGCAATGCCAATAGCTCTAACTTTACCAATGCCGAGACCATTGCATTGTAAATACTTGTTTTGTGTGTAAACGCCAGTGTCTTTTATTTTTTATTTTTCTTCAAAATTAGATCTGTTTAATGCTGAGGTGCAGAGGGGCCTCCGTGGCCTGTGTCCCAGTTGACTCACATGGTCTGTGATTAGCGTCATAAACAGTCAGTCATAAAGTCTTTATTCGGTTTTAGTGGAAACCATAAAAGCATACTACAATAAATACATATTAAAAACAGAGATTTCATTAATGATATGATGCCAACATTAAAAAGGGTACAGTTCATTTCTTCAAGGTACGAATAACCACAGTTAAAAAACTTGCGATATTGAAGGTTTCCCAGACATTATTTAAAAGCTGTAAATACAAAAAAGCAGGTCTCACTTGAACAAAGCCTTTATCTTTTAAAATTGGAATTAAGAAACGTTTCCTGATGTCAATAAAGTGCTCACAGAAGAAAAAAAGGTGTATAATGTCCTGGGGGGAAAAATTGTCACAGGAACAAGGGCCAGGGTCCAGCACCCTATTCCAATCTTTCTTGGCTCCGATCAATGAATATAGTTGATTCAATCTAAATCTGGTTAAAAGAAAACGATGATTTGAATTAGTTACATATCCCAGATAAGGTTCCATAAGAGGTGTTGTTTTACAGAGCTGGTGGCTCCTAACGGAACCCTTGACCAGCTCCTTCTCTTCCCTTGCCAAAGAGGAAATGCAACTATAACTTTCTTTACACCAGTTGATGTCGCCTTTTACCAGGGTCTCGGGGGAAAAATACAGCTCTGGTCTCCCGAGATTTTTGGCCAGGGTCCGAATGTATTTCAACCAGGGTATGTACGAACCATGATCGAGCGAGAGACAATCTCTCAAAATGGTTTGGTTCAAGTGCATATCCGGGTTAAGCCAGATATTAATCCATTTCAGGATCGGGGCCAGGGCAATGCTGTCTTCAAGATAGCCAATTCCTAATTCCTGGTGGACGATATAATTAGCCGTACAAATTGGTACTGAGAGGAGATTTTTTAGAAATCTATCCTCGACAGTCTGAATGCTTTTAGCATTTTTAATACCCCAGACCTCAGCTCCATACAAGGCTATGGAAAGACATTTGGCCTTGTAAACTTGGATAAGGGCCTTCAGTGGTCTGGCACCCAGTTTTCTTGCGAAGCCCAGGACTCCTACTGTAGCTCTTGAAAACACAATCTTTTTTGCCTGTATCTGGGTAACCCCGGAGTCTCGATCATCAAAGAGGACGCCCAGATAAGGAAAAGAAGAGACCCTCGATAGTTGATGCCCCCCACATGAGAAGGTTTTGGATTTGGCAGATTTAGGGCCAATGACCATGACATGAGATTTTACAAAATTAACAGATAAGTCCAGATCCTTCATAAAATCAGCGAAAGAATTTAACAATAGCTGAAGGGCCACTCCCGTTCTGGCGATTAAGGCAGCATCGTCAGCATATAAGAGGGCAGGGACTGAATATTTCCCCGCACGGGGGATATCTTTACATGAGGCAACAAGGGTAGTGTCCAAGTCGTTTATATATAAAGTAAAAAGGAGAGGTGCCAAGATGCACCCCTGCCTAACCCCATAAGATATGGGTATATCTTTGGTGCAATTTCCCTTTTGGTCATAACGAACTGTCGCTATTAACTCTCTATGTAAGTCCGCTAAAAAATAGACAATCTCTTTGTCAACACCAAGATCTAGGAGCATTGGCCATAGTTTTGATCTATTTACACGGTCAAAGGCCGAGGACAAGTCCATAAAGGCAACCAACAGGGTTCCTTTTTTGGCCACCGTGTATTTACCAATTAAAAGTTGTAAGTTTAAACATTGGTCTATGGTGCCCATCCCTTTCCTAAATCCATACTGGACCATAGAGAGTTTCCCAGATTCCTCTAGCCAACCGTTTAGTTGGGCAAGAACAACTCTCCCCAGGACTTTCACTGAGGAGTCTATAAGAGAAATTGGTCGATAGCAGCTCGGGTCGCCTCTGTCCCCCTTTTTAAAGATAGGGACGATGACCGATTTCGCCCATGTTGATGGGAGGCCCTTTTGGCATGCGTTTATAAAAACATTAAAAAGGATTTTAGACCACAGTTTGATATCTGATTTGAAAAGGTCAGCCGGGACTCCATCGGGTCCCGGCGCCTTGTTACTTGTCATTTGTAAAATAGCATTTGTCACCTCTAATTCTGTGAAGGTCAACGTGTAATTGTCAAAGTTAAGTATGGGCCCCGCCCTTAAACCATCTCCATCATATACCTGTTTAAAGTGAGCATACCAAACATCCTCTTGGATGCCGCATTCAAGCTCAGTTTGACTTTTGCCGTTAAAAAAAGGTTTATTTATAATGGACCAAAATTTCGCACTATTATTAATGACATCAGTAGACAATAAGTCATTCCATGCATTTTCCCTAATTTCGGTTTTGCGTTTCTTCTGAGCCAATTTGTAGGCCTTCCTACAGATGGCAATTTCCGCTCTGTCAGGTGGAACCGCTTTAAGAGCTAACATGAGCTTCCGTTGAGAGGATGAGCAGCTGTGATCAAACCATTTCTCCCCAACTTTGGGTTTATCCTTACATACTTTTTTAAGATCACTGTTCACCTGACAGCAGATTTTTTGATAAGCTGTCAGAACTGCATCACTACAAATCCCGTCCTGTGAACACAGGAGTATTTCGTCCCCAACCGTCTCCCACAAATTATTGGTAAAATCCTCTGGGACCAACTGACACCATTTCAGGCGTCGCATTTGGTCTGTCGGCCTCATGTCCAGTATACTGACAGTAGGTTTATCCGCTGTTCCTTTTTTAAGATCATCAGTAAGAATTAACTGGACAGGATTGTGGTCACTAAAAGTAGACCAATTAACCTTATAATGACTTACATTACCAGCTAAGTTAGATGTAACAAAAATGTAGTCAATAGTGGATCCTATTCCACTACCTTTAAAGGTCGGGGTGTCATTTATGTCATTTACGGGATAAACCAAATGATTCCCAACTAGAAGCTCATCTAAAAAAGTCCCCTGTGGTGTGTGTTCAAAATGTGAATTACCTTGATCTTGTGGACCTAAACTGTCCCATATAAAACAATCTTTAAAACATAGATGAACATTAAAATCGCCAAGCACAATAACCGAATACGGATTTTTACAAAGTTCATTATACATTTGTAAAAAATCGAATAGACTGCGTAAGTGTTCATTAGGCATATTCTGAATAAAAGAATTATAAAAATTACTATGAGCCAGATCCCATTTAAGTTGGAATTGATTTCGACTGCTAAACAGTAAGGCGAGCCCGTTTCCACTTTGCTATATTTGCCATCAATGGTTAGTGCAATAAGGGTCAAAAGACCGCCTTTAGCCCTTCCCCTATTAGAGGCCACCGCTGATGACCAAAAGGCGCAAAATCCATCAAGTAGAAAGGTGTTTTCAGTGTCCCAAGTTTCTTGTAAGCCAATGATTTCATGACCTAATAGAGTGTCCCTCCAAATAGGGTCATGAAGTTTGTTGTTTAGTCCAGCTATATTCCAACTAAGGACACTTGTGCCAAGGGGCGTTTGAGGGATACTGACAGACGCAACCACTCTTTCAACATTGACAGTCCCCAATGCAGGCATGACATTTTGTATGTCCTCTCCACATGTGGTTAATACAGAACCACCCGGTGCCATGACCTCACCTTCCACAACGGACAAGTTTTCCATGCTGAGTCTTAAAGTGCCCCCATGGTGCAGTCAATCATTAGAGTCTAAGTTACTCAGAGCCTGAAAGCGATTTGAAACAGCTAGACCTTGTGAAAACTGGCTTTCAGGATGACTTACTCTGGGCTCCCATGGAACACTGTGGGGTAATGTTTTCTGTTCTTTATAAAAATGACCCAGTGAATGCAGGGTAATACCCTCACCAGTGTAAGGAAGCAGGGTGGCTTTTGATAGGATGTTATGCACTATATGGGGATTACTAAAGTTTATTAATACACAATCCCCCTTTATAGTCTTTCGTGATCGCCCAACCCAGGAAACTCTTCTCGCGGTTAAAATCTGATGAGATAAATATGCTGGAAAACCATAGTTCCTATTTAGCCACGAGACCGATTTGTTTTTAAGAGATTCATGGGTTTCAAAGGAGGAGTTCTGGGCAACGTCCTTCAAAGGGGGAACATTTTTTAGCACAATAACAAAAGGGGCGCAGTCAGGGGGGAGATCTGGTTTTGCACCTCCCAAGTGTGTGCTTAATGTTGCATTATTGTTGCTTAGGCAACTGCCTGGAGGTAAGGTAATCTTCTCATTTACTGGTGGAACAGCCACCAAATGGGCTGTGCTGTTTAGAGTGTCCTTTGAGGGTCTCATAATATCGACAGAGACAGGTAGACCCTCTGCGGCTTTGGTCAGAATCTCAGAAGAAATGGTCTTATTAGCCAAAAGATTACGTAGGCCTTCAATCTCAACGGATAGTTCGCCAATTTTAGTAACTAGGGGTTCAACAATTTTTAAGATTTTGGACTCAACGAGGCCTAACAGGGATTCAAGTTGATCAGAATCTAGCTTGGCCATAAGATGATTAGTAGTGGCTGATTCCTTAGTGGCCTGAATTATTGGCACAGAACCCGTCTTCTTATGATTACTTCGTGTGGTACCCTGTTTGAGATGAGTCCGTTTACGGGATCTTAACATTCTCTGGGATGGCCGTTCCGGAGAGTCTTCTACAGTCTCATTTACGTCAGTTGTTAAATCTCTATTCACTTCAGTTAATTCCTGTTCACTAGGGAAGTGATCATCCAAAAGTGCTAAATCATTCTTTTCCTTTACACAATTTGTGACTTGGGATGGAGTAGAGAGTACAATGTCTGTATCATTCAACAAAGGACCAGCAGGCAATGAGTTAGAACCCTGACCTAATGATTTACGTCTATCACTGTTCATTTTGGTGACCACTTTAACTAGGTAGTTATCCAACGTTGAGATAGGCGCCGATTTACCTCCTGCTGTCGCTTTAGCCATATTTTGTTATACCACTGGGAGGGCCTAAAACTTCAATTAAACTTTCACAGATGCGGCGACGCCAACATGTGTAAACAAACCTAATGAACTTTAATAACCACACATTAAAAACAATCCAAAGTCTTACAGTTTAGTGGGGGGGCCCGTCCCGGCCTCAATCGGTCCTCTGAGGGCCACAGAGGGCCCGCCCTTTGCCCGGGCTTAGCCCGGCGCCGCCCGCGCGCGTCCCGCGACGCGGGGGGAGAGCCTGACTTTTAAACGCCTCCTGGCGCGGGAGACGCTGACGGCGAGTTCCGGCCGCACAGGCAGCTGGGAAATGAAGTCCCCACTCGGCGGCCGCGTTGGATTTGGCGGCGGCGGAGGACAAATGCAGGATGACCCAGAGCACACAGGACACACCAGGTAGGTCGCGGGAGTCCACAGCGCGCCCCCACCTCTCCGGACGAGCAGCCCGCTCTGCCGGGGGAGAGCCTGACTTTTAAACGCCTCCTGGCGCGGGAGACGCTGACGGCGAGTTCCGGCCGCACAGGCAGCTGGGAAATGAAGTCCCCACTCGGCGGCCGCGTTGGATTTGGCGGCGGCGGAGGACAAATGCAGGATGACCCAGAGCACACAGGACACACCAGGTAGGTCGCGGGAGTCCACAGCGCGCCCCCACCTCTCCGGACGAGCAGCCCGCTCTGCCGGGGGAGAGCCTGACTTTTAAACGCCTCCTGGCGCGGGAGACGCTGACGGCGAGTTCCGGCCGCACAGGCAGCTGGGAAATGAAGTCCCCACTCGGCGGCCGCGTTGGATTTGGCGGCGGCGGAGGACAAATGCAGGATGACCCAGAGCACACAGGACACACCAGGTAGGTCGCGGGAGTCCACAGCGCGCCCCCACCTCTCCGGACGAGCAGCCTCATAAACGCATTAAAGTGCTGCCTAAGAGAAGCTCGAGGGAGGGCATCTTAGTGATGCAATCAAAATAAAGGTCTAGCAGGGCGTAGTGTTGGAGAAACCCTAAACCAGAGAATAAAAGGGGCGTCTTTGCCTAGAAACAGGAGTGCGGGCCGGGGTGCATCGGTCTGCCACCCTTCCAGTGGTGACCTCCCGTGCCTTTGATCTCGCCCCTCGCCAGGAAGTGACGAAATGCGGGATTGTTCCGCCCTCGCGCAGAGTGAAACTCTCGAGTTTACCAAATGGGACTGATTGGCTTTGAAATACTGAGCGCGCCCTGGGAGTAGATTGGGGTCAGAGCGGCCTCATTGTCACCCAAACAGCACTCGCCGGCCTCACCTGGATAAGACTCTTCCAGGAAGCCCTCCCCCCAGGACAAAGGGCCGCTGGTGTGAATGGCTCGCCCCGGGGGTGTTGTTTAAGCGGGACCCTACTATGGGCGGCATGGGAGGAGGTGCTGGTGTTTGAGCCCTTTGTTCCCCAGGATATCTTATGCATGTGGAGAGACTCTGCTATTGAATTACCCGGAGTGTTTCACTGCTGGGGAAAGGGCCTGCAGTAACCTGAAGCTGGCCAGGTCTAACAGGACGAAACTTGTGCCTGGTGCCTGGCATGCCAGCACTTGGGGTTTCTGTCACGTGGCAGCTTGCCTCCTGCTACCCACCTGGTGTGCTTCCCATCACTTATTTGGATTGTCTGTAGCAGTTGACTTTAGAGCGGTACTTATGCCACCGGTGATTAGTTTGTGTCTGTCTGCAGAGTCAGCCGTGTTTACGGGTATTACCTGCAGTGTAAACTACATATGGGCGCTGCATTGTCTGCAGTGTGGAATGCAGTGTCGCAACATCCTTCAGTTTTCTCAAACCCAGCTGGCCTGGCAGTGCACCTGCTGTGCTCCTTTTTAATTCACTTGAGACAAAGTCTTATTATTGGCTGGAGGCGGCCTCTGTAAAAAGGTATCTGGAGGCCAGTGGCGCTCACTGCAGACCGGCAGAGCCAAGGCGGAATCGGACACGAGTGACTCAATTAAACATACACTCACTCTCTTTATGCAGTCACAGGAGTGTCCTGACTTGGAGGACTGAACCAGGCCACTCGTGCTCTGTTCTGCTGCTTCCATGCCTTGTGTGTTCTGGCCCACGTCCTGGAGCTGCCCTAAGCAAAGGACCGTCCTCCCCTCCACCCCGTACACATGCAACATCAGATGCTCCCTGGATTATTGTTGGGCGCCACAGACCTCTTCAAGGATGCCCAGTGATGCCCTAGAATCAGCCCTGAATCCCAGGGCTTCACACCCGCAGTGTGGTCCAGGCAGGCTAGGTTAGCAGGGTTGGGGCCCGGTGATGGGGCTGTGGAAGGATGTGGTCTCGGCAGGTATTGGGTTTTTGTGTTTATATAGAGCAAACTTGACCCTCCGATTTGTGGGTGAAAGGTTCAGGGATAGGGTCGGTGTCAGTAGTAACCTGGAGGCGGCCACCCTGTTGTTCTAGGAGTGCGCTTCATAGGAGCATACTGGGAGGGGCTCGGACGTGTCCTGGGTCTGTCGTTCAAACGGAGGCCGTACCCAGGGGACTCCGCCCCCCGAGGTGCCGCTCTGGCCTCGGTGCGCTTCTCACTGCAGCTTCGAACCGGTGAATTAATGACGGGAGCGGAGTACTCTGAGCGGGGGGAATTCACGGCTCCACTGAGCGCGCTCTTCTGCTGGGCACTGGAGCGTGGTCCGGGCGGTGGGAAGATGCGGCCTGAAACGGCGGAGTGTCTAAGAATAGATGCATCACAGGTGCGGATCCCGGAGTGGCCACGCACCCTTTCATACATCTTGGAAAGAAAACACATACCGCCGCCTTTCTCCGAGGCAGAGCAGAAATGCCTCGGAGAAAGGCAGCGTCCTTTTCGGATTCGGGGGCGTGTTTTGCTGTTATCTCCTCTTGCCATTGGCTGGAGGAGATAATTAGACTTTCTGCAAAAAACACGCCCCCCGATCCGAAAAGGACGGGGCCTGATCGGAGTGACGGGACCTCTTCTCCAATGGCTGGCCAGCATTGAAGAGGCCAGCCAATGGAGAACAGGGGAGAAGAGGGGCAGGTTCAAGCCCCTCTTCTCCAACTCATTAAATCTCGGATCGAGACTGCGCAAGCGCAGCCTTCGAGCCGAGACCTAAAAAAGGATGCAAAACATCAGGAAATTACTGCAGCTCGGAGCTAGAATATGTCCAGCACCACTCATGGCCAACCACTGGTACTGCAGCATCCTGCCATAGCTAAAAATACAAACGTATAGCAAAAAAGGTTGAATTAAATTAAGTTATTTAAAGTAGTTAAAAATATAAGTAAATATGATTTAATGTTAAAAAAATCAAAAAATAAAATATGTAAATATTTAATTGTAGGATATTTTAGTAACCTTTTGGAATGTATAAATTACTGTAACATTATTTTTATTACCATATAGTTAAATTACTTTTCATTAATTCTATACATCACTTTGAATAATTATTAATGTATAAACATTTGATAAATCTTATTTATTTGAGGTGGCAACTTATTTCTTAATGTAAACTTCAGAAATATATATTTTATTTTATGTAATCTTTTTAAATTAGACTTAATTCAAAATTATTTCATTTCTGCATACACCTAACCTCACCCTGCTAGGAACCGGATGGAATTCAGCCACAACCAACTACACTCCTTATGAATATACTGACCACTGTTCTCTGTGAGCAGCAAACGTTTTTGACAAAGTAACCCATCTGCCAAACTCTAAATCACGCCGTAAACCTTTACAGTGTTTCAAACATGATACACCCTTTTCATATGGACATGATGCTGAGTACAGATGGGCCTCTTTGATATTGGTCAGAGACAAATTTCTACTAAACAAACTGCACAGCACATGATACAACATCAGATCCTACACCGTACTGCACTCATAGAGCTAAATGCCACAATGCGACCCGCTGATCCACACCACCCAACTAACTTTTGACCAAGGCATGCCAAGTGAAAAGCCAAACTCAGCACCCTTATTGTCCCACAAGCTATCAACTTGCTTGATGCCTGAGTGTGCAATTCAAACTCCTATGCCAGGCTCCATCACAAATCAGCACAGCTCTCATTCTTGAAACACAACACAATATGACATGTTTAATTATTTTAGTTGTGCATGTTTATAAAGTGTAAACTTGACCCCAGAGAGCAACAGGGTCCTGTACTTAGCAACTAAATACTTAAACAGCATTGGAAGATATAGGGCCATATATACAAACACATTTTCCTATAGGCACAGAATGGGTAAAATCCTTTGATACATCTGGCCCATAGAACAAGGCAGAAACCTTCACCCTGAGAGCTCTGAAACACAAGTGCGTACCGATAAATAGGAGACAAGAAACATATCATCATTGTTGTGTAAGGTGGGAAAGGGAAGGGGAATTGTGGAAACATTGTGTAGTGACGTTTTTATGAGACCTTATCTTAATTGCACCATTGAAAGTGTAAATCTGAGATCAAAGGGTGGCCTTTCCACAGTCTTGTATCATATGCACCTGAAGCCTCCTGTCATGTGTTTTCTTTTGAGCTTTTTGTATTTTCAGCTTGGCCCTAGTTGTGCCTCTAGAGGAACAGATCCATTGCAAATAGTGTTGAATGATGCCAAGGAAAGGTCTGCTTTAGAACTTTAATATCCAATTCTACTGTAAGGTAAGGTTGAGTACCATGAGTGTATTGGTAAGTGGCAATGTGTTATTGGCCGAGTAGGGCTCACTCTGGATCCATGTACAGGTTGATGAACATAATGGGAGTGAAGAACTATCACTGTGGAATCCCACAAAAGACAGGAATTGGTGAACATATGAAGGAATTCATCTCAACAAATTGTCTTATGCTATCTTCCAGATAATTATAAAGTGAAGCAATTTAAGACAGTGTCTGTAAAGCCCACACAGGAATGGCGAATTTTAACTATGATCTGGTGGTCGTCAGTTTTAAAGGCCTCTGCCAGGTCAAGCAGGAGCAAGAGAAATTGTTCACCATAATCAGGGATTCATAGAATGCTATCTATGCCCTAGAGGTTGCCAATCTCTATACTACAGCCGGTGCGAAACCCAGAATGGTAGGTCTGAAGGACGTTGTGAAGCTCAAAGTACTCTGCAATATGGTTTCCTGCTGCTCTTTCAAGAAGTTTCCCTGGGAAATGAAAGCATGTGATGGCTAGTAAATGAGAGTGTATCTGCTTTGAGGTCTGTTTTTTTAACAGGATTTGCATTGGACCAGTTTTCAGGGATGTGAGGAAAATACTCATGAGAAAAGAGGTGCTGATGATGTCCACACTGGGTGTAAGAGCCTCAGACGGCAGGCATTTCATGACAGATGAGTGACAGATGAGGAATTCCATTAGCATCAGTGACTTTGGCTTCAAGAGAGTTTAGGATGGTATTCAGGAGTTATGCTCTTAAGGGTTTGAAAGAGTACCAGGAGTGGGTTATGTTTGGTTCTTCAGCATTGTTTGTTAAGTAGTCAGAGCTGAGTCCATTGTGCCATTTTTAGGTTGAAGCCTACCAGACAGTGCAGCAGTCTAGTTTGCTAAATACATCTTGGGGACATTCAGAAAGCTGACCTAGGAATGCATTCCACCCATTGCTTACCACTGGCTTTGTGGTTCGTGTAACTCACAATCTCCTGCTTTCTGTTCGCTGGCTTTATTTGCTTTAGGCTGTCCAGCTTGAGTTCGTCCTCCCCAATGCCTAAACCCTGTTTACTGTATTCTTCCACAAACTCGCTTTCTGTAAACAGGCCTTTAAATCTTGTTCTTATCTTGTCACATTTGCTGTGCATTCAAAGACAAAGGTCAAATGTCAAGCTCGGTTTTCTGAGGGAGCTTGGTGTTTACTTTTCTTTCCCTGACTTCAAAGTGGGATGATTTATGTGACAATCCCGCTGAGTGCCTATGTAAGAGGATAGGGAGTAGGATGTTTCTTTATGTAGAAAATACAAAATATTATATGTGCCGATGTTTCAAAATATATCAGAATTAGTACAAATGAAGCACATTGTTTGTAATTCTGAAGTGCGGTGGAAGCAAATATTTGAATACCATCAAAACACAGCAATGCACTAGGTGATGATATTTGCACACTTTATTGTTTGTGTGCACTAAAACCGTATTTCGTTGCAAATGTAATGGTTATTTTAATTGAAAATGTGTTATCTGTAAGGGCAGTGCGCTACCACACTATGCATACTCCACACTACGCCACTCCACCCCACTGAATGCCCTTTCACCCTATGCAATGCAACGTCTCTCCACGCCACTTCAGCCCACTCCATGACATGCCACTCCACTCTACACCCCCTTCATTCTAGGACACACTATGACACACCACTTGAATCCATGCCATTCCAATCTACACCACTCACTCCATGACCTAACACGCCACTGCACTCCACTCTACGTCCCACAACTCAACACCACATATCCCGCTCCTCTCTACCCCACTCCACTCCAATCTATCCCACTCCACACCAATGTACCCCAATCTACCTCAATCCACATCACTCCAATCTACCCCATTCACTCAAATCTACCCCATTTCTCTCCACTCCACCCACTCTATCCCACTACCCTCAAATCTACCCCTCTCCACCCCACTCCAATCTACCCCATTAAATCTACCCAACTTTAACCCAGTCTACCCCACTCCACTACAATCTACCTCGCTCCACTCTATCCCAATCCAACCAACTCCACTCAATTGCAATCTACTTCACTCCACTCCAATTTACCCCACTCCACTCAATCTAATCCAATCCACCCCACCCCACTCCAATCTACCCCACTCTGCTTCAATCCACCGCAGTCTACCCCACTCCACTCAAATCTACCCCAAGTCCACTACACTACAATCCAGTCTATGCCACTCCACTACAATCTACCCACTCCAATCTACTCCACTCCACTCTATCCCTTTCTACCCAACTCCACTCCAATCTACTCCACTCCACTCCAATCTCCACCACTCCATTCAATCTTGCCCAATCAACCCCACCATATTCCAATCTACCCCACTCCACCCAAATCTACTGCACTCCACTCAAATCTACCCCACTGTCCCCATACCACCCCAGTCTGCTACACTCCAATATACCCCACTCCAATGTAACCCAATCCAACCCACGCCAATCTACCGACTCCACTCCAATCTGCCCCAATCCACTCTACACCAATCTACCCCAGTCCAATCGACCCCACTCCATTCCAATATATCCCACTCCATTCCAAACTCAACTGGAATCTATCCCAATCTTCTCCACTTTAATGTACCACACTCCACTCTAATCTACCACACTCCACCACAAACTACCCAATTCCAATCTATGACAATCTACCCCACTCCAATCTACCCAGCTCCACTCCAATCTACACCACTCCACTGTACCCAACTGTACCCCACTCCACTTCACTTTAATCTACCCGACTCCATTCTACCACACACCACTCAAATCTATCCCATCCACTCCAATCCAACCCACTCCACCCAAATCCACCCCACCTCACCCCAATCTACTCTACTCCAATCTACTCCACCCCAATCTACCCCACTCCAATCTACCCCATTCACTCCCTTCAATCTCCCACACTCTACCCCAATATACCCCACTCCAACCCATCCCATTGCAATCTACCCCACCCCACTCCAATCCGCTCTACCCCACTCCAACCTAGCCCACTTCAATCTGGCCCACTCCAATCAAGCCTCTTAAATCTACCCCATCCCAATCTACCCCACTGCCATCTACTCCACTCCATTCAAATCTACCCTCCTGTAATCCACCCAATCTTTCTCACTCCGCTGCACCCTAATCCACTACACTATACTACACTACAATCTACCCTACTCCACTCCACTTTTCCCCAATATATCTCACTCACTTCAATCTCGACTCCACTCCAATCTCTCCAACACCACTCCAGCCCACTCCACTCCAATCTACCCCTCTCCACTCTTTCCCAATCCACCCCACTCCACTTTACTCCAATCTACCACATTCCACTCAAATCTACCCACTCCAGTCTAATCTAACCCACTACACCCCAATACACCCCGCTCCAAAGTAACCTACCCCACTCCACCACAAACTACCCTACTCTAATCTACCCCGTCCAATCTGCCCCACTCTAATCTACCACAATCCAATCTAGCCCAAAATACTCCACTCCAATCTACTTCACTCCTCTCCATTCTCCTGCACTCCACTCCAATCTACCCCACTCCAGTCTACTCAAAGCTACCCTTCTCGAAACTACCCCACTCCTATCTATCTTACGCCAGTCTACCCCACTTCACTCTAATATACCCCACTTCAATCCAATCTACCCTAGCATAATTGACCCAATCTATCCCACTCCATCTACCCCACTCCACTCTACCCCACTCCAACCATATCTCCTCCTCTCTACTCCAGTCTACTCCTCTCCACTTTAATCTGCCCAACTCTCACATAGGCGAGACCTATTGGCCTTGCCAACGCTTGTTAGTAGACTATTCATTATCTGTACAGAATGTGGAACGGGGGCAGTAGAACGGGACTGCAGCAGTGCTTGTCTTTTTGCAGAAACTCAACCTGAGTGTTGTTTTTGACTCAACTTGCCTGTTAACATTGTTGATTTGCAGCATCCTATTGACTTCTGTCCATCTGATTTTTCAGCTTGCCAAACCTTAGAACAGGACCAAAGGATGAGAGAAGCAGGAGGACAATCATAAATAGCGTTAAGAAGCCTGGAACAAAGAGCCTGTGGACATCAGTGTTTGTGGCACAGGGAACCTGTACACCTGGTGATAGTGAATGTTGCAGGCAAAGTGACAGTGTGGAGCAAATAACACACACAAGAACAATTGGAAATTAATTTGAGTTAATTGGAAATACATTTGCAGATAGATTAGTCATATGTAACAGCATCAGGCTGTTAAAATGGCCACAGTACTTCAAATCCTAACAAAGGAATGAAACCCCTGACTAATAGCGCTCACTGCATAGCAACTTAATACCTCCCCATATTAAGCGATTTACAAGAGACTTTTTTTTTTGTATTCCTCATTCTGCCAGTTCACTTGTTGGCAATACTCTTATCCTTCACTGGTGATCCAAGCCAGGTTAGAGTCATTCCACACAAGAGGGAGGCCGTTTCCACTTCCACCCTTCCCTGGAGTGCCCATAGCACGGAAGGAAACAGGGCCGACGGCTAAACATTGGCTTAATCATAGGACCTCAAGTTTTTGCGACCAGTCCACCAACTTAACCCATACTTTCTCTTGACTGCTAGCATCACATAACTAGTCCTGTTTACTTATATGTATAACGCTTTCTTTACATTCCAGCGAAAGAGGTGGAGCATCCGACTTCCACAATTTACAAATCTCCCGCCTTCCTAAAAGAATTACATAGAAAATAAATCTTGCATCCAACCTACTAATCGCAATATCATTGTTTTGGCAAACTCCAAAAAACACCAGGACAGGACTTACCCTCACTGCAGTGCCTATAACTTCAGTAATGAATTCGCACACCTCAGACCAAAACTTCACAATATAAGGGCATGTCAAAAACATATGAAAATCGTCAGCAGCAGTGTTTCTACATTTTGGGCATACATAGTGTGTCCCAGAAAATTTCTCTAATTTTACTGGAGACCAATATACCCTATACACAGTAAAAAGATGGTTACGTTTCAGATATGCAGGTTTGACGGTTTCCCTGAGTAGGGAAAAAGAAACTTTCCAGGTTTCCCTCAAATTAATACTTGACATAACCCCTCCCCAGAGTTTCTGTATATCACTATCTAAATCGTCTTCGGCCTTGATCAAAATATTATACGACAAGGCTACCTCCTTCTTTACTGAACCATTTTTTAATGCTTGGTCTAACCAGGAATCATCCTCTTCTTCATTCCATTCTTGGCGCCCCCACCATGCGGAAAGCTGATAATATTTAAACCTGGTAAATTGACCTCCTGTAATTGCATTCAAAGTTCCCCAATCAACCAACTCAATTCCCACCTTCAGATCACCCCAACAAGAAATACCCGCGTTCCTTAAGGGAAGACTAAGGAAATCATCCAGACACTCAGGGGTCCCGGGGGATTCCCAAATCGGGGCCCTAGATGAATAACATGATATTCCCAATTTCTTTCGGATTAGGACCCATAATTTCAAAGCTCCCAATAAAATCTTCAACCTTACTTTTTTTGAAGAACTTAGGGTCCCCAAACTTAAACAAAAATTGATCCTGGCCCTCCCTCAGTTCACCAAGCATTACTCCAAAAAGAGTTCCTACCGCAGAACTATCTACTTTACATAAAAGCATCCGACAATTCTTGAAGAAAAAAGCATACCCATATATCAACAAATCTACATGAGCCAGCCCGCCCTTCTCCAACCTCCTCCTTAATTTCTTCCATGATTTGCGGGCACCCTTAGAGGCCCAAGTAAAACTGCCTAGCCTTCCCTGAAGCTTAGCTATCTCTCTTTTGTCAAATAATAAAGGAATAGAATTAAACAAAAAAGTAATTTTGGGCAAGATCACCATCTTAATAAGATTCACCCTTCCATATAAATTCAAAGGTAAATTTGCCCATCTCACCAACAGTCTCCCTACTTCCTGGCTGATCCTTTTCCAATTCACCGTGGTAACATCTGTCAATTTCTGAGTTACGGTAATGCCAAGATAGCGCATGCTCGATTTTGCCAACGGCTGTTGCTTAGGTTGGTTCCATTCCATAATTATAGTTTTATTTATGTTTACCTTATATCCTGAAATTTTCCCAAATAATTCGGCTTTAGTCATTAATAGGGGAATAGACACCTGTGGGTTCTGGGTAGGCCTGGGCTAAATTTCCGTTCCGCTCGCGGAAATTGCGATAATTTGACATTTTCGCGTTCCGCGGAGAGCACGAAAATGTCAAAATTTCCGCATTCCGCAGCTTAGCGATAATTTAGTTCTTGCTCGCGCTATAAAATAATACATTCTCGCGCGCGCGCGATCGCCTTATCTGAATCTCCGTGTTCGCCGTCAAGTTTTCCCGATCCGGTCGCGTTCTCTACGAGATGTTGGATTGTTGGTAGCCATTTGCGCTGTCTCGCGACAGTTCGCGCCCGCAGTAACGTCATGAGTCGCGCGATCACGTCTTTCTTCTCGCGATCACGTCTTTCTTCTCGCGATCATGCACCGCGAGAAGAGTGAAAACAAGATGGCCGCGCCCGCAAGCAACCGCATGGGTAAGTTGGCGAGCCGCGAACACGCAGAAAATACCGCGAACGGGCGGGAAAAAAACTTCCGCATCTTCGCGATATTTCCGCGTGTTTGCGTAGATTTTAAACATTTTCGCGATAATTTGCGATAGTCGCTTTCGCAAATTCCGCCCACCCCTAGTTCTGGGTATAAAGTAAAAGATCATCGGCATAAAGGGCTAACTTAATCTCAAAATTTCTATATCTAAACGGAACAATAGCAGTATCCTTTCTAAGCCATATGGCTAATGGTTCAATATACATATCAAACAAAAGGGGGGATAAAGGACATCCCTGTCTGGTTCCACGAGAAATGCTGAACCAATCGGTCAATTCACCATTTACAAGCACCCTTGCTCTAGGTAAGCGATACAGGAGTTGGGCAGCTTTAATTAAATTACTTGGAAATCCAAATCTCCTTAAGACCTCCCAGAGGTATGGCCAATGTACCTGGTAAAAGGCTTTGGCAGCTTCTACTGCCACAACCGTCACTGGTAATTTATATGTCTCCGCCAGATCTACTACTCCGAGTATTAAGATGGTTAGTTCGTTAAGCTGCCTCCCTGGAATAAAGCCTTTCTGGTCATTGTGTATAATATACTTAATAACCTTGGCAATCCTAGTAGCTAATACCCCAGCAAAAACTTTGTAATCAGTATTCAATAAAGATATGGGCCTATATGAGTCAGCCAGCATAGGGTCCTTATTCGGTTTCAAAATTAATGTTACTGTTGCCTCTGCCCAACTTGATGGTGGGTCTTCTCCATCTTTTAGAATTAGATTGAACAACTCCTTTAGTACAGGTATTACTTCATCCGAGAGGCAATGATAAATCTCAGTTGGAAGGCCGTCAGGCCCTGCGGCCTTGCCTCTCGCCATTTTCCTGAGCTGCTGTCTAATCTCTTCTTCTGTTATCTCAGCCGATAACACCCTCTTCTGATCTTCACTTAGATTCAAAACTTCAATATCCTTGAAAAAACCTTCAATACTGACCATCCCAGGAAAAAATCTTCAGTATAGAGATGGCTCATATGTCTAGAAATTTCCCGCCCTATACTGGCATTGGTGTCGACTATATCTCCCGTCACCTCCTCTCTAAGACTTTTAATGAAATTTCGAGCTCTATCTGTCTTTACTTTCAAAGGCAGTAATGTACCACTCTTCTCACCGTATGCAAAATGCTGCAATTTACTAGCCCTCCATCTAGCCAATAATATTTTATTGAGGGCTCCATGATATTCCGCTTGCAGTAATTCTAATTGCTTTGTGAGGGGGATCACCACAATAGGGCACTCAAGTGAGGCTTTTTGTACCTCTTGTTCTTTATTCTTAATGGTTTCCAGAAAATGTTCTTCTTGTTGCTTCAAACTACGTTTTTTACCCGCCATAATACCCGTACCATTGGATCTTAAAAAGGCCTTAAAGGCATCCCACACAATTTGAGATTTTGCCGACCCTCTATTAGCCTCAAAGAAAACAACTGCCTCTTCTTTCAATTTAAATGTAATCCCCTCATCTAATAAAATTGTCCTGTCCAGCGTCCACCTGATTTCTCCCCTCTTATAAGGGATATTCAACGATAGGAGAACGGCAGAATGATCCGATATTATGGCGGATACATGGTTAACCATTTCAACCCCTGACACCAACTTGCGGTCTAATAAAAAATAATCAATCCGTGAATGGTGCCCGTATTTTTTACTAAAAAAAGTAAATCCTCTCTTATCCCCATCTTAAATCTCCAAATATCGATTAGATTTACCTCCCGGATCACAGTTTTAAGAACTGCCATGGTTTTACCAGGGGTAACATATTTAGCCTTGGAGGCTCTAACTAGACTTTTATCCAGAACTAGATTAAAATCCCCTCCGAGTATCACAGATGCACTAGAGGACAGTAAGCATGATTCCAGTTTAATCAAAGCATCAGGGTTATCCTCATTGAGCCCATAATAGCTAGCCACAACTACTGGTGTTCCTTGTATCCTAATTTTATTTGCCGCCCATCTCCCAGAAGAGTCCGTCTGATGGCTTTCCAATATAATACCCTTATTGCATCTAATAAGAATAGCTACCCCCTTCGTACTACAATTCTGATCTCAACAAAAAATATCCTGAACACAGGCCCATTTCTTGAGGGCATCAATACATTTATGCCTCAACAAATGAGTCTCTTGCAATAAAATAACACTGGCCTCGGTTCTCTTCAAAAATTCCATTACACGGGCTACCTTTCTCTTAGACCTCAGACCATTCACGTTCCAGGACATAAAGTGCACTGAATTCTTTTTCAATTGTCCATCATTAGAACCAAATTTCTACCAATTCCTTCCACATCCTTCATCTGATATGCTACCTCTATACATTTAACAGACTCCACAAATAGGTACTCCCTGAAAAAAGGCCCGCCAGCTATATAACAGAATGAGGACAATATTTTTATTTTTTCTCCCACATGCTCCCGACCACCCGTATTCCCCCCCTCCCTCCCCCCCGGGGAACCCCCATCCTATCCTACCGGCAGAGCCTATGAGGTCTCGCCGTGTGAGAGTAAGAGTCAAAATAACACAAACGAAGACTAAACAAAGGTGCGCTCACCAATTATGTCGTGCCTCTAGATAAGATAGTGACTTCCCATGTTACTTCTTGAACTATTTATATATATAGTACTCTGTACATCCAATCCCTAATCTGGGCTTCCCATCGACTTTAACAGGCAATCAACCTCCACGGGGTCTCTAATAGTATGCATATTGTTTTGCCACATGATCTTGAGCATGGCAGGAAATTTCATTTGTACTTGGGCCCCCCTAGAGCGTAATTCATTCATTTTAGAACCAAGTTCCCACTGTCTCTGAGCAGTCCTTTTCCCCAGATCAGAACAAATCTGATACGTTACATCTCCAAATTTTAACTGCCATTCTTTCAATGCGCGTCCCAACACCAACTCCTTAACTGAATAAGTTAGAAAGTTCACCAAAATTCTTCTGGGAGCCTTTCTCCCTGGATGGAGCCTGTAGGGGTCTCTGTGGACTCTTTGAAGTTCTTTTTTCCAATCTATATCCAATCTGTACGGTAACAATTCTCCCAATAGCTTACATATGTAGCCTTTAGTGTCTGACCCTTCTGCGTTCTCGGAGACCCCTAAAATACGAACATTATTGTGCCTAGCATGTATCTCAAGCCTTTCCAGATCCTCTTGTAAGGACTTATTCTCCTCTCTGAGGCCGGCTATTTCCTTAGCGTTTACACCAGTGACCTCCCCCAACACCTTCACCTCCTCCTCCAGCGCTACCGTGCGCTGAGCTATTCCATCAATCTTTTGTTCCAGAATCGCACATTTCACTTGAATCTCTTTCTGATTCTGTTCAGAGGTCTCAAACCTAAGCAAAATATCCTGTCTCATGCCAAGTAATAGATCCGTCACTTGAGTCGCTAAGGGAACCCCCACCAGGGGGCTGTCGTAGCTCCTCGCCCCATCTTCACTATCCGCACACCCCCTCTGAGCAAGTTGTACCATCGGCATAAATGAACTTTTCAGGGGGGTAGTCAAAACTCTTGTAGGGCTGATAACATGTTCTTTCAGGCTCGCTGCCCCACTATCTATAAGAGGGGCAAACTGATTATCCAACCTCAGTCGTTCACTATGGTCATTGCACTCCGCTTCCTGCGGGGCCTTCCCCGACCCTACTGAGCCTGCCACCTGCTCCATGATTTTAAAATAGGACCTAAGAGAGGGAGGAGGTTTGGGTACAAGCCCTACTTCTTTTGTCCTACACTTTTTTATTCTGCCTCCCTTCGGGGGTTTCTTAACCGGCGTTACAGCTTGAGGTGTACTTGCTTGCTTTATTTTCCCAACACTCTTTTTCTCCACGCGTAAAAGATATCTACTTCTTGCAGCCAACACAGGCTGTACACCCTTCCGTGAATTCTTAGACCCCCCCACAGCCCCAGGATCTCCCACAGCATTTAACACCTTCACTATATTTTGATCCTGCGCCTGCTCCTGGTTTTGACTCAATACACAGGGCCCGCGCCTCTTAAAGGCTTTATGTTGTCCGATCCCACTTTAGCCAGTAAAGGTGTAACACACGACATCCGATCTTGCTCCATCCACCCCGGGAAAAGGCTGAAGTCAACAAACTGCTCCCGTAGCACCGGGGTAGACGTTATGCAAGGGAAAGATCCAAAGCCACCCCCGGTGCCCCCTCTTATCGAGGCATTTGCTTCCTCTTTACCGGCCTTGATTTATTGTGAGAGCGTCCTAGCAGACTCCCCTGCCTCCCTCACTGTGCCTCTCCATGAGCCATATAACTTAACCACGCTCAACCGAACGTGCTTTAAAGAAGCCGCGGCCCGGCTCCAGCTTCCCTGTAAGGTGGAGACGGAGTCTTGAGTCGCAGTAGATTTAAAAGTGCTCCGTAACCCATACGGCGGAAGAGGGAGCAAACCGGCAAACAGGCAAATTATAAATAAATGTCTCTCAAACCGCTCAGAAAATACTTAATACGCCGCTTACGCAAGTTGGAGCCCGGCAATCCTTGCTCACAGTACCTCACTAACGGGTGATTTACTCCCAGAGATACAGAGACACGGACAACGCCGGCTCTCCAGAGAATTTGATCGTTACCGAACCTTAAAACGGCCGGCGAATCTCACGCCGTGCAAGCCCCAGCTCGGGACATCAGCTGACCGAGCAGCATCACGTTCCTCCATTGTCTTCCACCGCGGAGATATCGTTTTGAATCAATCAACGCCTGAAAAAAAGCCCGTAGTTGCTTCTGATTTTAGACAGAACCACCTTCAGTTAACCAGACACAACTCCACACACCCAGTTGTGGCTGAGTTCTCCGTTCCTTAGACTAAGTCCTATGTCGGTCCTGATGAGAATCCCTGCCAACTAAGGGATTCGAAACGCGTAGACCTTGTCTTTTCTACGGTCAATCTTAAAAAAACAGCATTAAGCCCCATCATTATGTACAGTAGTGGTTTGATGGCCTATGTGTAAAGATTATCAAATTGTAGATTTCTGTTGTATGTTATATGTTAGTGTGGATGCATGAGTAGTATGAACGGTATGAATGTTGGCCCTATGGGCGAATGAACACAGTGGTGTCTAAATGTTTTCAGTAATGTCATTTTCAAGTTAAGTTTTGTATATGTGGTGTAATGAATATGTACTGTATCAGTTTTAAATGTTTTTGAACGTGAACTAAAAACAATTTTCATAGGATTAAATCCAACGAAATAATTGGTTGTCAGTGTTCTTGTTTCATTCAGGTCACGGGAATTGTAGGTAAATTTACACGCAGCATTGGCTTGTATTTTGTTCTTTCATCACAGTACCTCACGGCACATAGTACCTGGCAGTGCCTCTGAACACCAGCACCGGCTTCCTTAGGAGAAGGAGGGGGCGGAGTCGCATCCCATCCAAAAACCCGAAACAGGCTCAGGCACCCAATCTCGGAAATCTCACAAAGCTCAATTAGCGCATAAGAGTCCCCGCTCTCACCACCTTGCATTATTTCATCACGCTATAGCACCAAACCTCCACATGACTCAGTCTCTCCATGGCGATCCTCCCGACCGGTGTTTAGCCAGCCTCCATGTTCCCCCGATCACGTGATCAGTAATCACCCACTCCCAACGATTTACAAGAGTTTTAGGCACAAAAACAAATCACACCTATCACTTTTGTGGATTATGGTTATATTCTGGGTACAATGGTGCACAAGTCTAGGAGACAAGCCATCTAAGTCTTCCAAGTCGGAGAAAACTCAATTAATATTTGACAACAATATGACACCAGCTCAATATCAACATTTCTAGTAATGTACAGGTCAATGAAGAATTGGAAATTGAATCATGACTGAATTACATAATGCACTGAGTCCCGAAACCATTTTCTTAAAAAGTTGGAAGCTGTGTAGAGCAGCTTTAAGGCTTAGTCTTGAAGGAGTGTAAAGCAGCTTGTTTTACCAGAATGCAATATTATAGTATAAATTAAATGAAAAGGAACCACGAAAAGTACGTATAAAAATATATATTTATTATATAACACTCTCTAGTACGTTACAGTATCTCCTACACGGAGATAGACACAAAGCACACAATACTTTAGCAAAGAAATCACAGTATATAGCACTAATACACAGTGGGCCCCAAACCATATACTAAGAAAGTGTATAAGAACCACAACTCGAGTCAGGACATTGTTGAGAGGATATAAAGTTGCTGGGGACCCACAGAACCACCCAAGGTAAGTAAATAGGGACCCCACAGAGAGCGTGTGCAGTGTGTAAACATGACTGCATGCTCCGTACAAGTCTATGTGCAAGTCGCGGTTAGAATTTGAAAGATTAGGAACCTTTCCCAGTGGACCCTGAATAAGCCCCGTGGAAGACAGAAGGTTGGAGAGCCACCCCACCAGTGGATACTATGGTACCCAAGTTACCTATCCCAGGGAAGACGGGTGCATAGGTGTGAAGTAGTGTCGGAAACCGCTGTCGAGCCCAACAGAAACTTCAGGAAAGGGCTGCTGCTGGAAGAGGAGAAAGTGTCCAGAGGAATCCTTGTTGAGGAGTACCTGAAAGCAGAGGAGACAGTGTCTATATCAATCGGGAGTGACCAGAAGACTAGGAAGACGAATGGCCTCTGATGTCGGGTGCTTCAGAAAGGATGATGGTGACTTTGACTCTGCAGCTGCATGGACCAGGCGACGATGAGGATGCCCACGACCCGGATACGATTTGTCCCAAAAAGCCTTGGCAAACACAACCCACGCAGGAAGTCAAGCAGGTGTACGGTTGGGACCAGCAAGGTCCAGGAGACTCACCTCAAGGAGGGGAGTCAGGGCAGGCCCAGAGCCATCAAAAGAAACAAGTGTGACCCTCAACTGGACCCACAGGCCAGAGGCACTGGAGTTGTGAAAGGACCTCAAGCAGCTCACCAAAAGATGCAGGACATGATGCACACAAAGTGGTGTGGCTGACGATTCTGGTCACTGGAGGTGTTCGAGGTTAGGGCTACTTGGAAGATGTCAAAAAGCCTTTGCAACTGCAAAGGGACGCGGTTCCCAGGGATTCGGTTATTGCAAACCCCACAAGGACTATTGGCCTCAAACTTGGTGAGAGGGTAGTGCAGGCCTCGGGAGCTGAGGAAAACTACCACCTGTGTTGCAGAGCCCACAGAGTTTGGAGGAGCTCGGGATCTGCAGACTGGTCGTCTTCGTTGTGGTGCCTGCGAATGCAGGGGAGGGACTCCTTCACTCCAAGGCAGGGGCGTAACACAGGCCCCTGCAGCCCCTGCGGGGCGGGGGGGGGGCAAGCTCCAGGGGGGCCCCTTAGCACAGCACTCTGGCTGCAGAGCTCCTGATGGAGCCCAGAGGGGGCCCCTCCACGGGCCTTGCAGGGAGGCCCTCTCAAGTATTGTTATGCCAGTGCTCCAAGGGAGATTACTTCAGTTGTCCTGGATGCTTCACAGGCCTCAGAAGGTTCCTGTATAATGCACAGGCATAGACAATGCAACAGACTGGAAGGGAGATGGAGCCAGGCTCAAACAAAGTCCAGCAAAGTCCAAAGTGCCCAGACAATAGAAGGGATTTGGTTTCAGTTCTAAATCTTACCCACAACAAATCTAGGGAGCGACACCCAGGTAAGCCCTTAAGTACCCTAAGGAAGGGGTTGGGAAGATTCAGGGGACCCTCCTAGGGGAGCGTCTGGACAGGGGGGAGGTTACTCCCATGTCCTTTGTCCAGTTTCGCATCAGAGTGGGAGCCAACGGCTCCAAGGACTGGTTTGAACTGGACTATGCACGGGGACACCAAAGGTGCCCCTCATGCAGACTTTCAGGCACTGGCAAGCGCCCACGAAGCCCTAATAACTAATAACTAAATCCTGCCTGGGAGGTGGTCACACCTCCCCAGGATGCCTATTGTTCTGCATCCCCCTGCTCAGGCTTGGCTCATCAGCAGGAGGGCAGAAATTTGTCTCTGGTCGGCAGCAACCATTCTGTGCTGTCCGGGACTAGAAGAATGGTGCTGGGAACACTGAGGGGCCGATTCACAGAACTAATCTGAGATAAAATCCTAAACGTACTACGTTTGGCATTTACAGACGGCATTTAGTAGTAGTAAAGTTAGGACTCCTAACTTTACTACTACTAAACTGAGATAAAATCCTAAACTTACTACTTTTGGTATTCACAGAAGGCATTTAGTAGTAGTAAAGTTAGGACTCCTAACTTTACTACTACTAAATGCCTTTTGTGAATACCAAAAGTCGTAAAGTTAGGATTTTGTCTCAGTTTAGTAGTAGTAAAATTAGGAGTCTTAACTTTACTACTACTAAATTCCTTCTATGTATACCAAAAGTAATAAGTTTAGGATTTTATCTCAGATTAGTTCTGTGAATCGGCCCCTCAGAGCTTAAAGGAGGGCTCTCCCGGTGCTTGGAATCATACCTCCCACACCGTTTACGGTGTGGGAGGTATGATTCCAACATGTTTGATACCAAACATCAAAACATTAGTTGCAGCCATTTTCGAGATGGTCAGCACGGGATTACACGATGAACCTCTATATAGTATATGGCTGCTTCACTGACAAACCAGGATTAAGGACTCCATAGGCTGCAGGCGTGTCCTGCTCATGCAGGGGCACCCTCTCACTTAGAACCAAGCTCCCTACCCTCAGGATTGTAAAGGCCTGCTATAGGGGTTACTTATAGGTTTTAAGTGCAGTGACCCTTAGATATAGTAAACCTATATCTTTAGTAAGTGGTGCATGCACCAACTTACACAGGCTGCAATGGCAGTCCTGTAGTTCCATTTTGAATGATCCCTCATGGGTGGCATAATGCCTGCTTCAGCCCATGGGAGACATCTGGGGTACCTATGACCTGGGTAAATGGGTACCATATACTAAGGACTGACATGGGTACCCCAGTATCCAATATGGGATATACCTAGGTAATGAACACAACAGTTTAGGGAGAAAGCAGATAGACTGGGTTCCTGATTAGCAGAATCCTAGTCAGACAAGTCAAAAACCAGCATAGCACCAGGAAAAAAGTGGGGGTAACTATGCAGAAGGATCCTACCTCCTACACCGTCCTAGTCGTGAACTAAAGCAAACGCTTCAGAATTCGGAGTACTATTAAGTCTTCCTCACAAGGTGGCCGTGATTACGGTGTTGATTCCTATGTCAATACATCCTATTGACTGTCCTCCAAATTATACTGCTATAGTGGTCAGGGTGTCACACTCACAACGGGAATAGTTTATATGGCCCTCCAGTATGTTCGCTATATTACCTTATATAAGATTTCTGGTCTGTGACTCATAAAAACGTATTCTGGGATCAGGAAATAAAGCAGAAAACCTATATAACTTATCCATGTTAGGTCACGTGTGGGCGTTGCAACGAGAACCCTCTCTAAAAACGACCTATAGAAACAACCCATGACGTATCCTGCATGCAAGAGTGCTTGGCCAATGGGCAGCAAGATCGTACACCTGCATGAAGCAACACCACAGGAAATTCATTTAACCTCCAAACCATATCACCCACATTGACTCGAGCTAAAGTTCGTCACAAGGCTCACCCTCACTTCCCAACACTGACCCTCCTTTGAAAAAACTCACAAATTACAGACCCAAGTTTATCCACGTAATTCATTTGGAGGCCAAGTAATTGGATAATGCTCCAGAACCCAAATATTATACAATACAACAGATAAAAATGGGTGGTATAGTTCCTTGGTCCTTATCGGGTTAACGCTACCAAGGGCTAGATTACTTTGGAGATGCTATTATGTGACCTAGTGATTTGCGTCAATGTGCTGCTCAGTGTAAAGTACATGAGGTATGGGTGCTATTTTGCTCCATGTCTATTTGCAGCAGTCAGTGCTGTTTCACTGTAGCCAAAATCAATATCCAGCATGACAAGAATCAACACTCAACAAACATTGATTGTTGTTTCCACAAAACAGCTCTAGCCATTGTAAAAGAGACAAGGTGCAAAATAGAAAAAATCGATGCTTGTATTTTTTCCAACACAGATGATATATGAACAGTGTATTTGCTGCCACTAAGCAATACTAGTCAAAAGAAAAATGCCACAACATTTGCAAATTTGAAATGTGGTTCTACATAGCTCCACATGGGCAGGTGGTGTAGTCTGGTATTTTTAAGGTCCAGCGAGAAAGCAAGTGAGTGATCAGATTACTCTCTGAAGTGCAAACAGATCTGTTTGCTGCCTGTGGGAATGCTATCTAAAGATAGTTACTGATAGGAAGAGAGCAGGGGATTAGTGCCAGGCCTGCACAGTGTATTCACTGGCCAAGCTCTCCTCAGCCACCCAGGAGGCCACAGATCCCCTGCCCCTGCTCCCACACATCATCCATGAGGCTATAGGTGCAGCCTTCTCGGACGAGCAGCACACTTGCTAGGGAACCGAAACAGAGGTGCATTTGTGCTGAGACTTCAGCTACCTTCACAAACTCCCGCGAGATCTCAGATGCTTTATAGGCCATCTTGGATGCGGCCTTCGTATAACCTTGGCAATAGACTGTTCTTCAAGAAACTCCCCTAAAAAAGCATTGCGCATTTGATGCTCGTTCCAAAACACTATTGAGGAAGAAAACTTGACATTCTACACTTACTTTTGAGGCTTTCAGTCCAGTAGGCATCCGATCAGGCTCTAGGGGATCCCACGTCGAAGGTCGGCCAACACAGAAAACCCCAGGTACCTGTGGTGTAGCAAAAATACGGAGAAAGCAATTAGAACAGAATCAACACTCAGGTAAGAAACAGAGTCTTTCAGTTGGGAAACTAAATACTTATCTGACATCTGTTATGTAACGATCCAAAACTTGTTACAAAACTTTGGTAACTCGTCTGAGGAATCTGCAAAGATAAAGATAGTTAAAAGGAAATTGAGTATTGACTAAACCCTAAAAACAAAGAAACAGATAATAAACAGGAGTGAGCAATCGCGAAGATATATATGCGAGGCTCAAGACTGCAAACATTTACAGAGACACCGTTAATATGTTTTCAACTGAAGAGGTATTCAATGTACTGTTTAGAATTTTAGTGTGCAAGCATAGAGACAAGCTAAAGGCTGATGAGTTTGTTTTCTGGCCTAGATGAACAAGTTTTCACAGGAGAAGTAATCACTAAGGCAATCAAACTAGAGAAGTAAACTCCAGGTTTCACTAAGCAATTCCGAGGTCAGTTCAGGTTTGAATGACGATTAGGAGGCTAAAATGTTGAGTAGAACAGTTAACGTTTGTCATACGTAAAAGTTGAACTGTGTATAACCATTGTGTCATTACTTTATCAGGTGACTTTGAGGGCCTCGGGTGACCATACCCAGAGAACAACCACCCAGAAGAGGGCCTATCTCCAAAACGCCTAGGAAGAGACTGAAACCCCTTAAGTTGCGATGTTTCTTTTCTCTCATTCCCAACCAACTACCTGTCCAGACTCAACGACAGCCAGGCAAAACCACTTGGGGTGGGTCATTATTGTTGAGCGGAGGTGTGGTGGGATTCCTCAGCGCTGCTGCTAACATCAAGGTTACCAGGTTAGATGACTAGGTTCTGACAATTAAGAGATGGTTGGTGTTTGGTAGGGGGTAATGGAGAAAGCAGAGGCCTGTCTGAATATATGAACTGAAGGCCGATAGCTGGGAGGGAAGGTGTTCTGCTTGGGTTTTCGGATCAGATAGAACCCGCTCATCAGGGCCTCACTAACCCAGCCAGAACGTTACCCCCTCCCTAGAACCTATTTACAATCCTACAACCACATATATCTATCACCTAAGGACAGGGGATTCCTACTATGCATACCAAGATCTCACAATCGGCGGCCTCGCGATCCCATACGGATCCAGACCTTTCTGCCCATACGACAGTATCACAAGTGGCGGCCTCGCGGTCCCATACGAACCCAGACCTCTCTGCCCATACGACAGTATCACAAGTGGCGACCTCGCGGTCCCATACGAACCCAGACCTCTCTGCCCATACGACAGTATCAGCACAATCGGCGGCCTCGCGATCCCCTACGAATCCAGACCTCTCTGCCCATACGACAGTATCACAAGTGGCGGCCTCGCGGTCCCATATGAACCCAGACCTCTCTGCCCATACGACAGTATCAGCACAATCGGCGGCCTCGCGATCCCCTACGAATCCAGACCTCTCTGCCCATACGACAGTATCACAAGTGGCGGCCTCGCGGTCCCATACGAACCCAGACCTCTCTGCCCATATGACAGTATCAGCACAATCGGCGGCCTCGCGATCCCCTACGAATCCAGACCTCTCTGCCCATACAACAGTATCACAAGTGGCGGCCTCGCGGTCCCATACGAACCCAGACCTCTCAGCCCATACGACAGTATCAGCACAATCGGCGGCCTCGCGATCCCCTACGGATCCAGACCTCTCTGCCCATACGACAGTATCACAAGTGGCGGCCTCGCGATCCCATTCGAATCCAGACCTCTCTACCCAGACGGCAGTCTCAGATCACAAGTGGCGGCCTCGCGGTCCCATACGAACCCAGACCTCTCTACCCAGACGGCAGTCTCAGATCACAAGTGGCGGCCTCGCGGTCCCATACGAACCCAGACCTCTCTACCCAGACGGCAGTCTCATACGACAGTTCATCCTATGGTCACCATAACATACAAAAAAGGGAATCAGTCTCACTATTCATCAGATCACACAAGGATTGCCAGTTCGAGTATAGCCTGTTCTCAGGTTCGAGGGGCTCCTCTTTCCCTTATTCAGTTACCACTTACCTGATCAGGGTTAACATCTGTTCATGTAGCCGCAGCTGACTAGAAGAATAGGCTACCCTCTTATACAAGAACACGCAGCACATGTTGGTTCACTACAAACTGGATACTTTATTACTCATTACATACACAATCACACAACATTACGATATAACACATAACCTGCAAAGAAAAGTGAAAGATTAAGTTGTACACTCTAATAAGAAAGGGTCGACATCACCTTAGTAGTATGTAGCCTGCACTCAGTGGTCATCTAGGTTCCCTTCTCGTCTGTGTCTCGGCTCGCCTGGAATCACCCTTCTTCGAGTCACTGGGACCTCTTCCTTATCGGCTACTCTCTCCTCTCTGGCTATTCTGCTAGGAAAGCATCTGTCTCTCGGTTCTTCTCCGCCTTCAAGATGGCGTCTATCTTCCCTGGAATAAGTAGTAGCTTTACTGCTAACGGCTAGATGCCGCCTACGGACTGAACATGTAACTGCCTCAGACTTTCACTAATATAGAGGTGCATTTCCTCATGGAAAATTCCGGCCCGTAACCTGCCGCCCACCAAATTCTTGTACCTCCCCGTACCAAGGACACGTTCCCAGCCGGCCGGCCTGATGTAGTGTCTTCGGCATGAAGAAAAATACAATCCTTCGATAAGGGCCGGCCTGAACCGGTTCTCTCCAAGCGAATAACACCTCATAACTAAAACATAACTCTTGGCCTAGAAGCATCCCAAGCTGCCGAAGCAGAAAGAAAGATGGAGTCTCTCCCGTTTGAGGCCTACCAGGCCTGAATTCAGCACAGCTCCATGAAATACCCTCACTACAGGACAGGTTATCCCTAATACTAACGAATCTATCCCCTAGGCCATGTGTGCAAGCCCTGATCTATGGGGAAGAGCACAGAATCATGTCGAAGTGCCTAGTAAATAGGCTCCATTCACTACTCTAACCCTTAGGCTTGAATGATAAGAGACTGAAGTCACATTCAATCACTTGTTAACACAAGAAGGCCAGGAAAATCGAGCAGAACAGAAGGGGTCCGCAGCAGTGGGGTTGTCTGAGTCTAATGTAAGGCACAGGAAGGAAGATGAGGACTGCTTTAGTAGTGTGTGCCACTGGGCAGAGGGGTAAATGAGAGAGACGCAGGGGTGGAGCTGTAGTCTGCATGGCCATGCTCTCTTTAATGGCATTGTTTTGCAGGTCACGGAGACATCATTGTTGTGCATTCCATGGGACTCTTCCACTCATCCCCCTGAGGCCAAGGGTCATCTGGTGACCCTGTATGGGTTTCTTGATTTGCAGTCCTTCTTGTGGTGGTAGTGGCAGTCCTGGGTGAAGGGCATGGGGTGAATGGTATGGGAGGTTCTTGGCTCAAAGAAGACTGTGAGTAGGTGGTGGTGTGGGCTGTAGAAGTATGTAAGAGTGGCCTCCCCTTCATTCTCCAACCCATGGGCCTTTCTCCTGTGCACTGTCGATGGCTGTGATTTAACTCAGAATAAGCAAAGAAAGTCCACATGTCCTTCTGTTATAATTATCCTTCCAGTGCTATTATTTAAGGAAAACAATAATTATTCTTAAAATAACCCTCACTCACCTAAAGGTCCCTTGGTGGAATGCTTCATCATCAGGTTCTTCCAGCCTTGCTGCGGGACGGACGTGCTACGACCGACGAAGACGTGGGAGCACTTTGTAAGGGAGAGAGGGAGAAATAAAATTTAATGGGTGTATGTCATATTGTATTTCTCCTTCTCCCCCTTTTTAACAATACCAGCTACAGGATTCAATAAAGGTTAGGTCCTGCAAGTTTTTGACCCTTTCACCCTCACACCACTATATAGTCCCCAACCTACAAAGTGCTCCAACGTCTTTGTCGATGATAAAGCATGCCACCAAGGGACCTTTAGGTGTGGGAGGGTTATTATAAGAAAACTTATCATTTTCCTTAAATAATAGTACTTTAAGGATAATTATAACAGAAGTACATGTGGACTTTCTTTGGTTATTAATATTTAGACAGGAGGCTGAGTCCACAGTACAACTGACCTCTTTCTCCCCCCATTGTTTGAGTAAAAATTTGTGATTTAGCTCAACCATGATGGCAGTGGTGGCCTCCAGACACTTTTGCAATTTTTAGTTTTCCCAGCACAGATCAAGTAGCAGTGGTAGTATAGGAGGTGTGTACCTGGGTGGTGACCCAAGTACATGATGGTCATTTGTGTGTGGAGACGCTTGTTTGAGGTTTTCATTTTGCCTGTCTGCTGTGCAAACAGGTACATCCTAATGATCCCATGGATGTTTCTCACGTCATCTTCAGTACAGTTGTGTTTTTTTTTCCAGGGAGATAGTTGTTTAGCCTTCAAGAGTGGTGAATGTCCCCCCAGACATCCAGTCAGAAAGCTAGGGTGATAATTGTTTTATTCAAAAACACATTGAGCCATAGAAATAGAAGTGGGACTACAAATAGGCACTGAATATGTGTGACATTTAGCTCCCATTGGCATCCTTCAACAGTGGGGCACAAATCAATGTAAAAGACAATGTCCATCAACATAGTACATGGAATTTATTGAGATGGGTGTCGAGCTATCTTTTCTCTTATAAAGACCGGACGTACAAAGACATAGTTGGAATGCTTAGTACTGCATATTGATGTGAAGTTACAGAATTTTGCAAAAATCCATAAAAAATGTCATAAAGTTACACTTTTAGAGAAAAATGTGGTTTGCTGGTATCTCACAGGATACCAGCAGGAGGCCAGTTGTCTTGGCCATATACACAAGACTGCTGCTTACTTGCATTGTTTGTTCTACTCTGACGAGGCAGGGAAAACTGTGCTGCTATACAAGTTATGAGAGGGGAGAGTGGCAGGTCAGACTGTGTCTGATTTGCAATTCAAGTTAAGAGGATGAGCAGGACATCTATACAGCTATACCTACCTTACAACAAGAAATATTAGGCAGAATATCAATAACACAAACGCAGATAAATCACACAGGTGGGTATCACCACTCTCATAACAGAACATCCAACACAGCAGCCAAATGCACTAAACACAACACATTGGGCTGTACTCTGCACACATATCAAACATAGCTCACATCTTCTATATTGCTGGCTCTCAACAAGCGCGCAATAAAAAAACACAATTATGAGATACAATAATAACTATGTACAACTGTGTACACTATCTGGGCTGCACTTCACAGTGCAGAGCCATTTAAATGTGGCTGGTCCTTAAAACCAATGTGCACACACCAGTACGTTTCACAATGTAACATACAACATTATTAGTACACATTGGCTGGACACTGAACACGTACATAGAGCTGGTATTTCAATAAGAACGTGTGTAGCCTTTTATTTACTCTTTTTGACATTTCTTCCTCCGTCTTCTTAAATTGTCTTGTAAGGACATAGTTGTGAAATACTTTTGAATGGATTTAGTCTTTTATTTGCTTCTTTAAATATATTTTTCAATGTGGGAAAACTACAGGTTTCTAGTGATTCTCTTGGTTACTCTTCTGGCATGGACATAAAAACACCAAGCGTTTTGTGTAAAAATATTCGCCAAGTGTCAGCCCTACTTAGGGGCATATCAACAACAACCGGCGATAATTATGGCTGAGCGCACTTAGCGCCAGGATAATTATCGTCGATTTTTATCGCTGAGATAGCGTGCTATTAGCAACGCTTATCTCATCAGCGATAAAAATCCTGGCGCTAACTGGCTAACGTGAGATTATCGCTGGAAATCCAGCGATAATCTCACGTTAGCTAGTTGATAGGGACTCACAAACTTAGCCATGATATCCACCTTCCATAGGATATCATGGCTAAGTAAGTCCTGAAGCAGGCGTAAGGAAAGATGACGCTATGCTTCATAGCGTTAGGCTTGCTGATAGGAGAAATATCGCTTAGCGAAATTTCTCCTGTCATGCCAGGTCAGGAACGCCCACTTTGCATCTCATTAGAGATGCAAAGCTGGGCGTTAGGAATCCTGACCCTAAAGCAAGGTTTCACGCGTTAGCGTGACCTTGCTGATTAGGCGATAAAATTATCGCTGCTTCTCGGCCGAAAACGGCCGCAAAAGCGGCGATAATTTTTTATCGCCTGCTTGTTGATATGCCCCTTGGTTGCTTGGCATCAGCGGTGCGAGGTCGAGGGTGAAGTGGCCTTACCGTCAGAGCTGCCGACTTTGGACCTGAGAAAACAGGTTCCAGGCGATCCGTCGCTTTAACATCCTGTCATTTTGGGCAAATCACTTCATCTCCCCGTGTTCGTGTACAGCGCTCCAATGTCCTCAGGCCGAGTTGGCGCTATATAAAAGTTAAAAAAGGGTCACAAAAATTGCATCCCTGTTTATCATTTTTCCATTCATGACAAGCCATCACTTTACTAAACTTCACAAATAAATAAATACCGCCCAAAAGAGAGGTCTCCCGGAGAGGCGTCCCGAATTTGCCCGGACAGTCCCGGTGTTCGCCAGCTGTCCCGGCAAATTTCAGGAAATGAAGGTCCTGTCCCGGTTTTTAGAGAGGGTCGGCTGAAAACGGTGGTAGATATCTTAGTATGTTTTGCAAAGCAGTGCTAGTTAGCAGCTGTTATAAAAAAAAGGAGCAATTTCATTTGGCATGTAACTGGCTTTACAAATGGCATTTTATGCATGTTCTTACTGCCTCTTCTGTAATTCTCTGCTAAGGAGCACTGTCATTCTGTGTGCTGGGTTTAAGTAAAAGTGCAGTCCTTCTTCTGTTTTTGGGAAATGTCCCGGTTTTTGGCTTTAAAATTCTGCTCACCCTATCTATCTAGCCTACAATAGTATAGAGAATGAGATAGATAGATTTCCTGATTGGCCATTGCCGCAGTAAGGCTATTTTTGTCAGCCACATTTGAAGCACTTCTCCGCTTTTAGCGCTTGATTGAGGAAATATATTACGAGTTTGACTTGAAAGGGTTGAGAGCGCGCGCATTGTGCTCGAATCCAGAGTTCGTCATTTTTCTCCCGTTTAAACGGGGGCCGAGGGAGTGCTAATGTATTCCCATAACTTAGCACGTCGATGAGACCTTCGTCAGACATGCCGATAAACAGTCACACGTGAACAAAAGCGGCTGCCGCGAGCGAAACGGTTATGGTCCAAATGTCATCCTCACAGGAACAAGGGTTGCCGTGACGTTGATTGGTGGCAGAAGACGGTTGACCAGGCTGCGCGTGTTGACGTCTCGCGGTCCGGGCTGTATCTCGGCGCGTCCTCGCGCAGCACCTGGGCCTAGCGATAGGCGCGATGCGCAGCCTCTCCGTGTCTGATCTTGAAACAAGCTCTGTCTTCAAACAGCCACGCTGACTTACTTTGAATTTTTATCATATGCGCGGTTCTTTAGCATTTTCTCATGAGCAAGTATTCTGTTTTTTTTCCAATCACTGTCCCAAAAGTAGATATTTTTTTTCACAGAAACACACTGGTGTTTGACACTACTGACGCACATATATAAATCATGCATTCTTAGATAACGATGACGCAGGTATTAACACACAGATGTAACCTGCATACGTATGTTACAGAGGTGAAGCATACCTGTGATATGTAGTGTTGTGTGGCCCTGGTGACAGACAGGTGTATGTTTTCGTGTGTGCTACTGGTCATTCACAGGCAACAGTGGTGGTGTGCAGGTATAGCATGTGTCAGCTTCTCGGCCTTTTGGCTAATATCAAGTGTGGTATCTGTTCTTATCATTTTGAAACCACTAATAAGTGGTAGTAATTTTGATAAATTTCTCACCTGCGACTTCCAGGCTATTTTTTTTTTGCATTTTATGGAAATTTATGCAAATTTTGGAAAAGGTCCAACTGACTTCTAACGAAGCAGGAGGAGGGATACCAGCATGCTGGTATCTGTTTTGCTCACTAGCAACACAAAATAGTGCCCCCCCTCCCCCAAAGACCTGTGGTCAGCTCCTAGAGCCGGGCAACGTGGCGCTCCCTAGATACTCTTCTTTTCCTGGGGTTTGAGTGAATTAATACTAGTGTACTAACAATCCTCTAATATCCTTCACAGGCCTGTAAAGCACACAGACCTTCGGCGAAGGGATTTATGCTGCGGTGGAAAAACCTATAACCCTCACCCTAGCTCTTGGGAGTGTTTAAAAGAGATTCTTGCACAGCAGGCAATTTCAGCCTACTAGTCAGACCAGGACAGGGACCACCTGCAGGTAACCGGTAATCCCAAGGGTAACCCACAGAGACACCAGCAGCCAAACGGAGGACCCATGGCAACCTAGATGGTTGAGGACAAAGACACTAGTACCCCAAACACCAGTGCTGAAGGCATCCCCCCACTGGATGCCTCGAAGCCCAGCACCCTGGGGAGAGCAGCAAGGAGGCATGTAAGGCAGTTTCCCCAGAAGCAAGTGCCAGTGCCGAAAGACGGGTGCCCAGAAGGCCCCAGGGCATCAGCAGGGGACATCTGAAAACCCCACAGGTGCCCAACCAGGAAACAAAGGGAAGAGCGAGGAGGGAACCAGGCAAGGGCCCGTCAAAACCTTCAATTGGTATAACCTCACCCATAGACACACCCAGGTGATGCAGTGGGAGTTAAGAAATGAGAAGGGACCCAAGCTAGACTGAGACATGTTCCTGAACAAGGTCGTCAAGACAGCTGGGATCCCAGGGCAGGAAGTGCTGAGCTGCTAAGCCTCAGCATCAGGAGGGATTTTTCTCCTCGTTTTCGTCACCCAGGCCCTCTACAGGAAGTACTGGGAGTCGTTCCAGGGGAAGAGGGAGGAAAAGCCATACTCTGACTTTGACGTATCGGCAGGATAGGAGCTGGCATCAATGGAGAAGAGGCGCACGGTTGAGATGACCAACCTCCACATCCCAGACAAGGACATCACATCACTCCTCCAACGATACGGCACCATCAAGACAGAACCCACCAAAGTCTAAGAAAGCAGAGGGATTTGGAACACGACCCGGCAAGCAAATGTCAGCCTCCACAAGGATCCGGATCAAGACACCCACCTGTGAGCTTCTATTTGGGAACCGATGAGGGCAAGATCAAGTATCCAGGACAACCCTTCAAATGCAGAAAATGCCAGGCCATGGGACACATGGGAATAGACTGCCCGGCAAAAGTTCTGCAGGGTCAGCAAACAGACTAGACACAAGGCAAGCGGATGCAGCGAAATCAAGGAGTGCAACTTCTGCGGACGAGAAGGCCACACCTATTACTGATGCCCCAAGTCCGACTTGCCAAAGACCTAAGCAGCAGCAGCAGCAGCAGCAGCAGCAAGGGGAGCTCCACCCTGGAGAGCCACCAGACTAATGCTGTCCGCAGCACCCAACACCAAGGCGAACACCTTCAGGAAGGATGCAAGGAAACAGACAGCCAAGACACCAGAAACATCCAGGAAGGATGACCAGAAGGACCCGGCCGTGAAGACCTCAACACCCCCAGGACCAGATCCAAAGACCACAGAGAACCCCAAGGTTGGACCTGCCACAATGGAGGAATCAACACACCGACTGACACGGAACAAGCCAAGGAAGTCCTCCAACCCAAGGGAGCCCCAGAGGAAGGATCACCACAAGTAGCGCCGCCAACAGAGACCCCAAGGGAGACCGACCCAATGCCAGAAGAGGGGACAAAGGAGGAGGAGGAGGAGACAAGGGATCCAGGGGAGGGGAAGAAGAAGAAGAAGAAGGGAAAGTAACCCAAGATGGAGGATGAAAGCAGAAGCGGAGGCGACACCAAGGTGACCAAGAAGGCATGGAGTGAGGTGAAGTCCCAGACGCTGTGGCAGAAGTCCGCAAAGGACAAATAAGAGGCAGAGGAACGGAGGAGGGCCGACACCAAGGACCAACAGGCACCCCATCTAGAAGCACCACTGCACAAACCCAAGCAGGGAAAAGAAGAGGGGGACGCAGCAGCAGCCACAGCCCCCCCCCAAAGAAGCGGTTGGAAGCAACAGATGGCAAGGAAAGAAGATTTACCCGCCAGTATAAAGATAAACAAGGCCGAATCAGAAAGCGAAGATGTCGTCATCAAAGAAGATGAAGACAACGAAGAGATGGAGGACGAACAAGAGGACTAGGCTGCGGAAACCATCCAGTACGCACTCTAGGGACTCCACCTGCAACTGAACATGATGGAACCCACCAGAGTCACAGCAGAGGAAGCACTGTGGATCCCAGAAATAGCAACAGAAGTCCTCATCGTGTACATGGAACACAGCACACTAGAGGGAGACCAGAACGAGAGGGAAGATCAGTACCCCAAGAAGAGCAGCCCAGGGCATTCAACCCCAAAAGAGGTTTTTAACCAGACACTGACAGCTAGCGCTGAGACATTGCCTGTATCATTGTTCATCCTAAACATCAGTAGTATGAAGGACCAGGTCGGGCGGGTTGGCACATTGTGCTTCCTGGCCACCCAGAACCAAGACATCTGTTTTGTGCAGGAATGTGGGATTCCGTAAACCCAGTCATACAGCCAGCTCGAATGGCAGTGGACGCACGGGCCATCATTTTGTCTCCAGAGGGAACAATTGCAAATCATCTGGAGATGCCATTCTGATCAAGGGGAGGCATTTCACCACTGACAAGGTCACCAAGCAGGTCAACGGCAGAGTGCTGGTCATGGACGGCTCGTGGGCTGGTGAGTCCGTTAGGTTCCTCAACATCTATGCCCCCCGTAGAAAAACCGTAGAAGAATGAGCGGCTCGAGATGTTCATGGTGCTCAGGATGCAACTTATGATCTCCAGGACCATCTTGATGGGTGGTGATTTCTACTGCACAGTAGGGGTGGATGGACGCACTGGGTCAGACTCTGCGGGGATGGACGTGATGTCCATGTTGTTGGTGGAGATGATAGGTGAGATATCTCTCCGGTATGCCATCAGGAGCATGGGGCCGAACGCCAGGAATTTTTCCTGGAGTAGGCCGGACGGATCTGTGCGTTCATGGATTAACTTCCTATTCACCTCCCCAACTGTAATGACTAGGCAATGCTCCATGGTCACCATCCACCTCTCTGACTACAGAGGAGTCAGTTTCGAGTGGGAACTTATAGTGAAGTTCCCCACTGGCCCAGGATCGTGGAAGCTGAGCTGCTCGTTGCTGGAAAACGAGGAGTTAGTGGCGAACCTCAGAGTCACGTATGTAGAGTGGAGCGATATAAAGGACCTCTTTCACTCAGCCAGTGAGTGGTGGGAATGGGTGAAGGACAGGTTCCGAAGCTTTTTCCAAGATGTAAGCAGAGCTGCTGCATGGGAAAAGAAGCGGTCGTTCAGGAAGCTGCAGAGCAAGCTGCGGCAACTATACAAACTCGAGCTCAGGAGATGGGATGTGGATGATGTACTGGAGAAAACCCGAAAAGAGGTCACGGAGCACTTTAGGGAGGAATCCAACAAAATTATCTTCCAGACCAGAGACCAAGAACCATTAAAAGAAATGCAACTTGTTCTTCTTCAAGAATCTTCACTCAGCCCACACACCACTGGTATAGCTGCGGGACTCAGAAGGTAACCTCCAAAGTGAGAAAGAGCAAGTCATGAAAGTTGTCACAGACGTTTATGACAAGCTTTACTCAGCAAAGTCATCAGAGAGATCCCTGGTGGTTAGTGTCGTGGAGCGAATCTGTAAGACACTGGGTCCGGAAGAGAGAGAGGGCCTGAATGCGCCCTTCACCCTGGAAGAGCTGCACTTGGCTGCTACGACCTACAAGAGGGGCAAGACGCCTGGAAAGTACGGTCTCCCAGTGGAACTTTATGTTGTAATGTGGGACCTGATCGGGCCGGACTTGCTGGACCTCTACAAGGAAATAGTGGGCCAGGGCAGTATGCCGTAATCCCTACGTGAAGGCATGATGACACTTTTGATGTAAACAAAACAAACTTCCCCTTTCCTTTAACTCTAGAGGGAAAAGATCGGTATCTTCAACCCCAAATATCTGTCCAGTCATATCTGGATCACCCTGGAACCTTTAAGAACAAGCTTTTACAAGGTCTAATCTTACCAAGTTACCTAATTTACATTTTAATTTGTACACAATGCCCCGTAGTTAAAAACAAAACAAGTTCAAAAGGAATGTTCTATTTATCTATTTTATTAATCAGCATAATATTTCATCAAAATATTTTAGCACAAGTTATTAAAAACATTATTCATCGCTTTTTGTTAAAAACATACATTATACATAATAAAATTAAGAAAATTAAGAAAAAACTATTGACGCGGCGTTTCGGTGTTAGAAAAGATCGTCACCTTCTTCAGGACAATAATTTTTCAAGATTAAAAAACAGTCTAAATAAAAATATAAACATTGTATTAATAACCAATCTATAGATACATTCCTTTATTTTCTTACATTTTCTTTTAATTTAACAACTTAAGCATTATTCTCAGGGCAGTGTGCTCTATCTGATGTAATTGCTTACACCTTTCATATTCAACGTCTATTTCTATGCATTTATACATTTATAAAATCTTTCCAATTGTTTTAATAAAAATAGTCTTGTTGCATTTATGACATCTTAGGCTGTATAATTGCAAGAGAAAAAGGGACATTTCTATATGTTACTAGTCCTGGGATCCTGTCATGCATTCGTCACTTTATTCATCAAACATATATACATAAGGCCTAATTTCTTTTTAGGTTGAAAGCCTCTACATTATTCAACAAAAATAACATTAGCAATGCATTATTTGCATTACATTTATCCTTATTGTATTTGGTAACTTGCAGATAAGTCCTTAGGCTGGAATATAGTAATCTATTCCCTTCTCTTAACTATAGTGTGAGAACACAATGAATATCAGTAAATATCATGACATACTTTAATGAATTCTATATAGGCCTTTCTTAATTGGCTTCAATAGAAGAATGAATTCTTTAGAATCACTCGATAGAAATATACAGGTCAATACTGCAATAAAGAGGAAATTTCTTTTATTTTACTTGAATATTCCTATTTGCGTTCTTGGCCTCTGATGTATACATTTTTTTTTTATTTTAAATAAAAAATGGGGGGGAACCATACCCCTCCTTTAAGTTGTTAAATTAAAAGAAAATGTAAGAAAATAAAGGAATGTATCTATAGATTGGTTATTAATACAATGTTTATATTTTTATGTAGACTGTTTTTTAATCTTGAAAAATTATTGTCCTGAAGAAGGTGACGATCTTTTCTAACACCGAAACGCCGCGTCGATAGTTTTTTCTTAATTTTCTTAATTTTATTATGTATAATGTATGTTTTTAACAAAAAGTGATGAATAATGTTTTTAATAACTTGTGCTAAAATATTTTGATGAAACATTATGCTGATTAATAAAATAGATAAATAGAACATTCCTTTTGAACTTGTTTTGTTTTTAACTACGGGGCATTGTGTACAAATTAAAATGTAAATTAGGTAACTTGGTAAGATTAGACCTTGTAAAAGCTTGTTCTTAAAGGTTCCAGGGTGATCCAGATATAACTGGACAGATAATTGGGGTTGAAGATACTGATCTTTTCCCTCTAGAGTTAAAGGAAAGGGGAAGTTTGTTTTGTTTACATGTGAATACCCATTCCCTTTCCAAAATAAGGGTACCTCCTACATCACCTTTCATATTATTGATGACACTTTTGTACAGTCAGAAGACAGAGAGAGAAGACCTAATGAACTGGAGGCCCATCTCACTCCTTAATGTGGACTACAACATTCTTGTGAAGGTGATGGTTAACCACCTAAAGAAAGTAATAGCGAAGATAGTTCACCTTGACCAGTCATGTGGGATACCGGTTCAACAAATCGCAGACAATCTCGCCCTATCAAGAGCCCCAAGGTTCTGCCGGCCTTGGTCAGCCAAGATCAGGAAAAGGCATTTATCCGCATTTCCCATAAATTCATGGACCTGGCACTCAGAGAACTGGGACTGGGAGACTTCTTCTGCAACGTGGTGGCCACAACGTATAAAGATATCTTTATCAGGGCTTTGGATAATGGCTGGAAATCCGACCCCTTCACCGTCCTGTCAGTGGTTAGGCAGGGCTGTCCGCTCTCCCCTCATCTGTTCATCTGCGCAATAGAGCTCCTCGCCGACAGAACAGGAACATCAGAGGAGTGACAGCGCCAGGAAGCAGTGGAAAGGATGAAGTGAAGTGCTTCCTCTACATGGATGATGTCTTGGTCTTCTGTGCGGACGGACAATCTGAAAGAGCTGGGGAGGACTAGTACCGAGTTTGAAAAGGTGTCAGTAGCGAAGAGAAACAATGCCAAGCCAGAAACTCTACTCTTCGGCCACTGGATCCCCACCAGAGACCCACTGCCATTCCTCATCAAGCAGGATTTCCTGAAGAACATTGGAGTCTGGTTCGGTGGAGAAGGTGCTGCAGAAAAGACATGGGAAGAGAGACTGGCAAAGACGAAGCAGAAGGTGGGACTCTGGAGCCTCTGGAAGCTGACGATCAAAGAGATTTCTTTGGTCTTGCAGAGCAAGACCCTGCCAGTGCTTGAGTATGTCAGTCAAGTGTGTTCATTGCAGACCCGTACGGCCAAGGCTATCATGGGAATGATCTATTACTTCATCTGGAGCTCCAAGATGGACAGAGTGAAAAGGGAGGTGATGTTCAAGACCCAGGATTAGGGAGGCAAGGGAGAGCCGGACATCGTCACCATCCTGTAGGGAATCTTCATGTGTCACTGCATGAGGAGCATCCTGAGGACCGAAGATGAGAGCCATGCTGGCTTTCTGATGGCAATCTTCTTCCTGTTGTCGACGTGGAGGTGCCTCGGATGGGCAGAGTGGGTGAGTGGCATCCCCTACAACTGGGACACCCCGTGGTTCTACAAAGAAGTGGAGAAGTTCTTCAAGGTGTTTAGACTGGAGGCTGCCACCCCAACCACGTGGACTCCGGAGATCGTCCAATGCCTGATATGTGCAAGGTATGTCAGCGAACCGATTGGCACCCTCCCCTCTGCCATAGCAGACCATGAGTGGGAGAATGTCGCCTCCAAGTGCCTGACCAACCAGCACAAAGACATCGCCTGGAAGGCCATCCAAGGAGGACCTCAAGTTAGAGCCTTCATGCATGCAAGAGGACTAAATCAATACAAGCCCTGTCTGAGAGGGTGCACCGCAGACAAGATAACCTATCATCTCTTCTGGGAGTGTGCATAGGCACAGGAACTGCTGCAGGCCTTAGGTACGGAGCTTAGGGCCTGGATACCTACATCACGCATCACCACAGACGCAGTGATGTATGGTCTGTTCCCAGGGACACACATCCTGGGAGACCCCCAGGACTGCTGGAGGTTCCTATGCTGTTTTAAAGATGTTCTTCTGTTTTCCAGAAATGGGCTGGTTGTAGGGAAGAAGGAGACATCATCCCTGGTGTGCAGAAAGATGATCCATGGCCTCCTGCGTGACTAAGCTGCACTGGATGGATGAAATGAAGACAGTGATGATGAAACCTGAGGACCCAAAGAGGTTCCCTTGAACCCTTACATGGGAGGGCTGGAAGGCTCAGGCAACAAAGAAGACAACAACGACAGCTGAGGAACCAAAAGAGCCCCCCTGCCCTCACCTGGAGGGGGGGGGGGGGGATCCGGAGTGGCCACCAGCCTCTTTGTCCTTTTTTTCCTTAATCCAGGAACTGGATGGCGATAGGGGCGAGGAGAATGTGGATGAAGACAGGTGGAGTAAATGTAGTTATTTACTGTAAGTATTTGACTAACATGACCTTTTCCCTTCACGTGTAAAAGGTCAATGGGATAGCTTGTGCACTTGTTGTTAAATTTGCTACCAACGAGGAAGGTGACGATTGACCAGAAACAAGGCCCTGACAAGAGGAAAAAAATAAATAATGTGTCAGTGTGTAACACATGTGATACATAAATGTGATATGTATAAGTGCATACCGTTTTGGACACACTCATACATGCGTGTGTTGGGGGAGAATACATGGAAACACCAAACATGTAGGTGAGAGACTCCCACTGCTACGAAGGAAAATATATAGGCATTAATTTAGCAGATTTCTGCTTAAAACTGTCTCAAATGCAAGGCAAATCAATGAAGAAACCACATTTCTCAATAGTTTCTTGTTTCCCTCTTTTCTTTTCCGAAATGTTGAGTTATGTATTTTTACTTCAATTATCCCTTTCTCAAACGCCATTTACAGATGCTTCATGTGTGATCCTGGGACATTGGTTTGAAATGGTGTGTGCGTGTGCTGTGAGAGCAGATGTCATTTATGGTCATTACAGATAGCGGGGTAAACTTTAGTCATCACAACAGTTGGTGAGAAAGAAATCTGTTCTCAGGCCGAATTAGAAGTAGAAAATGTCTATTAACCTTAAAATCTATAAATCATAGAGTCAGGCAACAAGGAGGTTCCCGTGCACCCCGTGAGCAGAAAGGCTAAAGCACATGTGTACAGAACACACATTTATATATTTTCATGCAGAGGGCTCCAGTGAAGATCATGTGACGAAATGGAAACAAAGGGCATAGGCAAATGCAGAAACTGAAATCGTGCAATATGTTCAACCTTAAAACTGGTGCATAAATGTAGACTTTCAGAACTGAACAAGTTATTCGGAAATTTTCATCTACAATGAAAGGCATCCAAATGTGGCTTTATATGTCAGAGAAGTACCAACTTGGTAGCATTGGCTTAGCATTGAGTAAAGAACATGGCTGCAGGTACTACAGTTACACTAAGGCAATATTTCTAAGTTTCACATTGGTCTCATGGAAACCTGGACACATGGCGAGGTCTTGGGAGGCAGGTTATCTATTCATTGAACAAGGAATAGGACCAGGAAGGGGCTGAACTGATTATGAGCAATGCCAACGTATGGCATTATATGTCACCAATGAGTTCAGGGCCATTATAATTCACACCTGCATGCATACAAATGCCAGTAGGCTGTGCACTTACAGTCATTGTGCAACAGCAATTTTGGATGGCAATCAGATGAGAATGAGCTTTGTGGCTTAATCCTGAGGGGCCTTGTGAAATTGCGAAGTACTGTATTGGTATTTTCATCCTGCAGTAGCCGTTGCTTCAGGATCATTGAGTAGAGTGCCATGAAGTTGTGAGAGGTGCTGTATTTATTATGGGTGTAGCAACTCTCCACTGAATATTGTTTTTCTCCTGCTGGTTGGGCCACCCTAGTGAAGGCAGGGTTTTCACACAAAGTGAGGATGTAATGATGTGTGTAGTAACCTCGGATGTGGCAATTTGGGAAGAGGAAGTCTTGCATGTGACTGTGCTTGCCTCAACTCATACTTCTGGTTATGTGCTTTGATGCTACATAATCCAGTTTACAGGTGTCAGAATGTGTAAGGAAAACTAACTCCTCTCGATCAGTGGATAGTATTGCTATGTGTCATGTGGCAGTCTCTGCACATCTGGTGGTTTGGGCATTGTTGTGGCCCAGGCAGCATTGTGAGTCATGATGCCAGGAGGCACGCTGTCTTGAAGTGGACTAACCCCCATTCTGTCTGCTATGATGGCAGAGGCAGCATGGACTCACCATCCCGCGGACCCATGGAACCCCACTAGATTAATAAAGGTGGTGGTGATTGTTTGAGCCTAATGGAAGGGGGTCTAGACCAAACAATAAATTAAAATAACAGATTAAAATAAAAACTAATACACAAGTTGAACCTCTCTCGGGAAGAAAAACAAGGTTAACTTCACTTGGGTTACCTTGGGGGTATTTCCTCACCCTCCGAATTTGCTTAACACTAGGTAACTCAGCTCCTACCTGATGTGTCAAGATAGCTCCGAGACTGAGACCCTGCTCTCATTCTGAATTGGGGTTTTGTTGAATTGGCACAACTGATATCTGTTTTGAGGAAAAAAGGAGAGCCATTAGTTCTGAGGGCACTCATTTTTCCTAGAAATGCCCGCTCCTCTTCCCTCAGATAGACATCTTACAAGCCTTCCTCGTCCCTCCTCCCTCAGATAGACAGCTCACAAACCTTCCCTGTCCCTTCTCCCTCAGATATGCAACTTACAAGTGGTAATTGTAGGGCAGAGGATACAAATCACTTTGGATCTCCAATGTCGCCTACACTTCCTGACGATGTTGGCCAGTGGGGTCATGTTATGTTATGTTATGTTATCCATTTATTTCTATAGCGCACGGCTACTCAAAAAGAGTGTCCCGGCGCTTTAATGGAGAAAGAGACAATACTGCAACATAAAAAACATAACACCAGATAAAACTAACAGAAGAATGGGCCAGAGATTCACGGAGAACCGGCTACTGAGTGAACAGCCAAGTTTTAAGGCCTTTCCTAAAAGCTAGTAGGCTGGTGGCTCCCCGCAGGGCCAGTGGTAAAGAGTTCCACAGCTGAGAAGCCAGCAGTCCAAAAGAGCGGCCTCCGAGGCGCGCTTTCTTTACCCGGGGGACAACAGCAAGGTGCAGGGCTTCCGACCTCAGAGACCTGGTTGGATGGTAAAAGACCAGTCTCTTTTGGAGGTACTTGGCTCCCTCCTTGTGAAGAGCTTTGTAGGCCAAGGTCAACGCCTTAAAGGCGATCCTCTTGCGGATAGGAAGCCAGTGTAAAGTTACCAGCAAGCCCGAGGCCCTGGAGCGCCTGCTAAGGCCAAAGATTGCCCTTGCAGCGGCATTCTGTACCACTTGAAGCCGCTGCAACAAGTACTCTGGGAGGCCCAGGTAGAGAACGTTGGAGTAATCCAACCTGGACCCAATCAGAGCCTGGACAGTCAGCGTCCTGTGTTCCACGGATAACAGAGGAAGAAACCTCCGCAGCATCCTGAGGATGCCAAAGCAAATGCCCGACACCCCCTGGATCTGGGATTTCAAGGTAAGCCTGTTATCCATCTTCACCCCCAGATTCTTAGCAACCTGAGAGGAGCAGGACGGAGGGAACAAATCCCGTGGCCACCAGGTCTGCCAATCTGGTTCTGTGTCGCACCCAAAGAAAAGTACTTCGGACTTGTCGGAATTGCACTTAAGGCTGTTTAGATGGAACCAGTGAAAAACAGCCCCAAGGCAATCCCGAATACTCTCCCCATCAAAGTCGCCTCCTCTCTTACAAGAGAAGAGGAGCTGGGTGTCGTCCGCATAGGATACGATCTGGGCACCATGCGACTCCACCAACGCCGCCAATGGGGTCATAATGATGTTAAAGAGGGTCGGGCTCAAAATAGAGCCCTGAGGGACCCCGACTCCCAGAGGCGGCATCACGGCGGAATCCGGCGGGGCCCAGATCGACTGCCGGCGGCCGGCTAGGAAAGAGGAAAACCAGTCGAACACCGTCCCCCGTAGGCCTATCTCGAAAAGTCTAGCGAGAAGACCATCATGGGGAACGGTGTCGAACGCCGCCGACAGATCTAGCATCACCAGCATGACTTTGCCCCCAGAGTCCAGAACCCCTTTAATGGTTTCCGAGACCTCCAGGAGCGCAGTCTCAGTACTGAGATGGGGACGAAAGCCCGATTGGGTGGCGTGCAAGATCTCATTAGATTCAAGAAAGTTGGAGAGCACGCCTTGAACGTGCTTTTCCAGAATCTTCGTGAGGGCCGGCAGCAGAGAGATGGGCCTATAATTAACCGGGGCCTTCGGATCTAGACCAGTTTTTTTGAGCAATGGAATCACCATCGCCTGCTTCCAGGCCTGCGGAACCACACCGAGCCTCAGCGAAAGATTTAAGAGCGGATTAGCCAACGGGTTGATCACCTCCGCAACTTTCGCCAGAAATTTAGCAGGGCATGGGTCGAGGGGAGAACCCGATTTTAAATTGCCCATAAGAGCCAGGGAGTCCGGAGCAGAGATAGAGGGAAACACACTCAACGTCGCCACTGGCCCGGCCTGTGGCAGTGTGATGGTGTCAGGTTCGGTCTGGCCCGCAGACACTGGTGCCAGGAATGACTCCTGAATGCGTTGGATCTTGCTCGTGAAGAAGTCAGCAAGGTCCGTGGCCCAGGTACCAGATGGTTTTTGGTCCGAGGTGTTAGACCAAGGTGAGGTGAAATCTCTCACAATGGAGAAAATCTCCTTGCAAGAGTTGGAAGCCGCATCAATTCTCCTGGCTAGATAAGCTTTTTTTTCCAAACGAATGTCCCGGTGATAAGCCTTAACCACCGATTTGTATGTCAACTTGGCAACAGTGTCATATTGTGCCCGCCAGGCTCTTTCGGCTACCTTGCACTGCTGCCGCGTAGCCGACAGTGCAGCGGTAAACCAAGGCGCAGAGACCCGTTTCGGTGTAGGGCGGGATGTTACTTCCGGGGCAAGATCGTTAAGCCTATCCAGAAGCCAGTCTTGCATGGTCTGCGGATCCCTGTCTAGATCACCTAAGAGAAGGCAGGGATGGGCCTCAGCTGCCTGGGCCAGCATCTCCGGGGTAACACGATGGAAAGCCCTGTGGACACGACCCTGTTGATGTGCCGGGATAGGCACAGATTTAGCTATGCCCTTGATCACAAATTTTGCGAGGAAGTGGTCAGACCATAAGACAGGAGTAATCTCAATACCCTCGAGAGGGACAGACGAAAAGACCTGGTCAAGGGTATGCCCCTTCTCATGCGTAGGCTCCTGAAAGTAGGGGATGAGCCCCAGCGGGGTCAGCGCCTCCGAAAGTTTGGCGGCCGCCGAGTCGGATGAATCATCCATCCGGAAGTTGAAATCGCCAGCCACGATGAAATGTTCGGCTTTCAGGGCCAGCTCCACCAGCACCATATCCAGATCTTCAAAGATGGTGCCGGGAGAGCCAGGCGGTCTGTATACAAGCAGTCCCTTAAAGGATTGGTGGGGCGACAGAGTGATAGAGAAGGCTAGGGTTTCCGAGCCACGGATGTCAATAGCTGGCAGGATCTCACAGGGAGTTCCTTTCCGGACCACTAGCGCTACTCCACCTCCCCTTCCGTTGGCTCTATCCTTTCTGAAGATGTTGTAATCGGGCGGGATTGCCAGGGCGACGTCAGGGTTAGAAGAGTCGCCCCACCATGTCTCAGTAAGCATGAGGCATAGTGGTTTATCTACATCGAGAAGCTCATAGATGTCCTGCGCATGTTTGCAAGCTGACCTGGTGTTCAATAGCATGCACCCGAAGCCAATACTAGAGCTGTTGGTGCTCGGCCGTAAGAAGAGCGAGCGGGTCGGGCGCCAGCCACAACCCGGGCAACGGGATTTCCCATGGTAACGGCCAGGGAATACAGTACGACAGCCATAGCCATGAGGAGAGAATGAGCGAAGTTCGCCAGGGGAATAGCGCAAAACGAGGGTCCCAGGGGGACACATCCCTAATGGTAGAGTCTCACCCGCCGCTCCGCCCGCTTCCGGGACGCTGACGGGCGCAGACGGGCAGGACTCTGGCTTGACTCCGGCGAGAGTCCGGCGCTCCCGCTGCGCGTCACCGCTGCGCGCAGGAGGCGAGCTTTAAGTAGGGCTCACCTGTGTTGCAAAAGAGCGCTAGAGCGCTCCCACAAGTGGCACACTCGCTCCACACCACCCCCAAGATGGCGCCCGGCGCCAAACACGAAGGCTAAGAAGAAAATAACATAGCTCCGCGAAAAGCGCGGTGGGGGGCCCAATTTAGGGTGCAAGTGAGAGGGCACACAAAGAACGTTCTAATAACAAAGTAAATGCAATTTAAAAGACAAAATGCAAAAAGCGAAATTTTAAAAGTTACAGCAGCGCTGAGAATGAAAATGTATTCATTGAAGAGTGTGAGTCTGAGGGATGAGCCCTTAGGGACACCGCAGATGATGTTCTTGGGTTCGGAGGTGAAAGGTGGAGCCTCTGTGTTCTTCCAGTGAGAAAGGAGGTGATCCATCTGAGCGCATCCTCATGGATGCCAATTTTGTAGAGTCTTGCGATCAGCGTGTTGTGGGATATGGTGTCAAAGGCTGCCAAGAGGTCGAGGACGATTAGAGCTGCTGTTTCTCCTCGGTCAAGAAGTGTTTGGATGTCATCCATGGCTGCAATCAGGACAGTCTCGGTGCTGTGATTGCTGCGGAAGCCAGATCGGGGTGTGTTAGGTAGCTGTTTCTGATCCAGGTGTGTCATGAGTTCCTTGTTAATGGTCTTTTCCAATACCTTGGCTGGGAAAGGGAGCAGGGATATTGACTTGTAGATTTAATTTAGCTGGGGTCAGTGAACTGTTTTTTTGAGTAGTGGTCTGACTTTGGTGTGTTTTCAGGCATCCAGAAATGTTGCAGTGGTTATTGAGGCGTTCAGCACTGTGGTGAGTTCTTGTTTGAATCTTTGGTTTCTGAGATTGAAGATGTGGTGTGGGCATGGGTCTGTGGGAACTCCCAAGTGGATGTATTTCATGATGGAGGTATTGTCCAGGTTGAAGAGGAGGTTCCAGGTGGTCAGTCTGTGATTCGTGTCAGTTGCGGTAGTGATGTATCTGTCAAAGAAGTCCATAAGTGTAGGTTGGGATTTGAAGTTTCTGTATATGGTTGCGATCTTGTTATGAAAGAAGTCGGCAACGTTGTCGCACAGCTCTTGCAAGGGTGTGATGTTGTTTTTACTGGCAGCTGGGTTGGAGAATTCCTTAACTATGTTTGAAAAGTTCCTTGGTTTTGTTGGTGCTGGTTTCGATGCAGGCTGCTAGGGCTATCTTCTTTGTTGCCCTCAGCAGACCGTGGTAGAGGTTGAGGGAGCTTGTCCTGTTGGAGGTGCATCATCTCCTCTCCACCTACTTGCTGTCTTGTTTCGCTGTTCTGAGTTCTTGGGTGTGCCAGCTGGCTCTTTTGGAGAATTTTCTCTGGTTGTTGGTCTTGATGGGGATGATGCTGTTGGTGCAGTTGGAGATTCCAGCATTGAAGATCTTAATTCCCTGTTTGAGGTTGGTGGCGTTAGAGGGGTTGGAGATGTTAAGTGCATCCTTCCAGCTGGTCTCTGAATTTTTTTGTCCAGCTGCAGTGGGGGAGCACTGGTCATCTTGGGAGTTGGTGATGAGTGGGCTGGAGAGGCTGAAGAGGATGATAGAGTATCCTGTGGTGTGCGTGGGGTTGTGGATGATCTGGGTCAATCCAAGGCTGCTCATACTGTCGAGGAGGTGTGCTGTGTTGTCGTCATTGATGTGGAAACTCAGGTCGCAGAGGAAGATGTGGCACTTGGAGTCTAAGGCCAGGGGCACAATGAAGTCTTCAATTGTATTGCAGAAGCTAGAGCGTGGAGCAGGCTGGTATGTGATGGTGCTTCTGGTGGTTGTCTTCCTGATATGTGTTTGGCCTAAGTGCATACCCACTCCTTTACCAGAAGCCTTTAGGAAATATACCTAAAGTGAGGGGACTCATGGCTCACTATAGGTTCTGCTGTGTGTGTATGTGATACTGCTGTGTGTGAAAGAGGTTTACTGGCTATGTTTGAATGCAGGCTTCCGACACATGATGGTATTGGGTGAGATGAAGTGCTGCATCCTGATGGTGTGTTTTGGACATGTCAAAACTGACAGCAGTAGAAATACAGCTCATTGTTGATTGTGGCATTGATTCATAAACATGGAAGAAATGACTGGATGAGCAATAGGGTGGTTTTCCTACTGTGAAATTTGCAGCAGCTTTGTGGCCATGTACATATGCAATTAGGTCCATGAAGAGAATAAGGAGTGATACTGGATTGATGGGTGAGGCAGGTGATAGACAAAGAAAGCATATTACTTCCTTTGGAAGTGGCACACCTTATACCTTATGTTGTGTCATACTCTGTGGTTCCCATGCCCATCACTGTAGTAGTGTCCCAATAAAGTGACAAGTATTGAGTATTTGGAAAACTCAGGCAGGAAATAGGAGCATGTTATCCGCCTGGTAGTTTGAGTTATGTAATGTCATTGGGGCTGCTGGAACATGAAAATGATGATCAATTGCAGAGATTTCTGCTGCTCAGTGGCTTATGCCAGGTTCTCAGGTGAATTGAGTTAGACAGGCATGTTAAAAGCTTTGGTGGGGCTAGAGAACAAACATTTTTCAGGGCCCTCATTCATTTCACATCTAAGTTGCAGTGACTAATTTTGGGACATAAGTAATTATTTTGGAATAGTGGTCTTGCAGGGTTAGCAGCATTATGAAGGAACACGTTGGGCCTGCTTTTAATAATGTAAGTACATGTCGTAATATGAGCCTAGCGCCCCAGTAAGACCTAGGGTAAGAAGCCTAAAGTGTCTTTCACTTGTGATGGTCCAGGTGTTAGGCCAACCAAACTCACAATCAAATGACTCGGCAGCCAGAAGATGGTAATGGAAGCAGATTCCACAACCCAAAAATTAGGGAAACCAGAACCCATGAACAGTAAAAATGAAAAAGAATAGGTTACAAGATACTACTAATAATAAAATTGGAGATTAATATATTTATATAGGAAGGTGAGTAATGTGTACTAAAGTATGATGGGGAAGGTAAAGTGACTGGAGATTATTAGCAGTCCTAATATCTATTTATCGCTAGTGTAGAATTGCTGTGAGGTCTGTAGTCAGTCGGAAAGGCTGTTCCAGACCTTAGCCAATGATTAGTAGGGATTATTCTCTGTACATCAGTCCATAAGTCATTCTTTCTTCATTGTTCCATGTTTGTTCTAAAGGTGTAGCGTGCCAATCATATGTTGTTGCTAATGGTAATTTAGTTTACCAATGGGGGTGCTCCTGAATCAATCCCACAGTTCCTACTTTTCATGAGTATGATGTGTTCCAAGCTAAAGAAGGGTTACTTAGGGCACCACACATTTCAGAGAGTACTTTGCAAAACAAATCCAATATTGATGTAGGATTCCCCGTTGAGAAAGATCTTTGCTTTTCCCTAAAGCTGTAGGTGTCACTAGCTGCTGCCAAGGTACTAGGAGGTATGACAGTGAACATCAATAGAATATGGGGGTTAGCCTTGATTGTATTTAATTTGTACTGCAACTTAAGCTTAGTAATACAATGAAAAGAAGCACTGTAGCCCACAGTGCACGAGAGAAGCTATTGTGGTTTCAGAAGACAAGAAAACTTCCTTGTCAAAAGGCTAAACACAGTTGCTTCGTAGACTTTGAACAGTTCTTTCTGCCTCTCCCTTGACAACTTTGCATCAGTTATTTTTTTTCAACCAATTAAATAAACTAGGAGGAGGTTGGAGATTCAGCTGGACCTTTCTTTTAAATAATAATCAATATTTGTTTTACCATAGCAATAGTGATTTTACCAACCTTTGTAGAAATGTGGAATAAAATAATGAACCAAGAACAACCAAAGAGGGTTTGATTTTTAAAGTCCTCAAGCTCTTTTTTGACAACATACCAGAGCTGTTGGCCCAAGACATTAATTATTCACAGACATGCCAGAAAGAATCACCCTGTTATAATAAGGTGTATTAGGTAGCTAAAACTTGACTACTGCAAGCCATTACGACTAGGGATAGGTCGCAGCTCGTGGCTTGTAGGGCTAGTTATAAGAAAGAGGTGGAAAGGACCAAGAGAGATTGGGAAGACTCTCTCAGTGAAGAGTTGTCACATGCTCTGATTACCAATTTTGGGCCAAATTAGCTCTGTGTTCCCATGGTGGTAAGAGACCTGTGGAATACTTTGTACAATCCCAGGATTGGGTTGCCCATTTTAGTAACTTATGTTCTTATTTGGATGACAAGGGCTGGGTTGGTGTGGATCACCAGCTGGTGTAAAAACTCGAGAACCAAGTAAACGTAGAGGTAACCCTCGGGGAGACAGAAGAGGCTATCAGCTCTACATCATTAGGGAAGGCCACTGGTCCTGACCAGATGCCTAACAAGTTCTACAAACTAAACCGGGGTATCTGGGGCCCTTAAATGCACCACTTCTCAAATGCTATTTTGAAAGGCATTATGGTCACTGCTTCTTAGAGGCAGGCAGAAAGTATCCCAATCTATAAGAAGGGGCAGCATAGTGTCTCTAGCAACTATAGACCGATTAGTTTTATCAATGCCTCCCAGAAAATCTTTTGTAAACAAATTTTGAACCATGTTCTAGAGTGGATAGGGGAGAGAAATATCCTATAGGAGTTCCAGGCTGGATTTAAGAGTGTAATTAGTACAGTAGACCAGATTTTCCGCTTCACCTATCTCTTTTGGAAGATTGTGACGATTAACATGGATGATTGTCGCATTTCTTGACCTACGCACCGCCTTCGACATAGTACCTCGGGCCAAGCTTTCGACAATATCGGACAGAATGGGCATCCACCAAACATACTGGCTATTTTTTCAAAAAAGTAGCAAAGGTGCACTACTTAACAGAAAGATAAGACAGACACATACCAGATTATTAGGTCCGTGTTCATAACAGTTTTCTTCAAGTTCTTCTTTTATTCAAGATGTTTTAAAAAGACCAATCATATTCAAAAGGAACAGCCGATGCGTTTCGGCCAGAGAAATGGACTTCTTCAGGGCATGGAGGAAAGTAAGGGCACTCCTGAGGAATATCACCATCAGAGTATCCGTAAACAATAATATGTGCTTCACTTAGAAACATGGGAAGCCAGGGGTACAATAACACCGGCAGAAATGAGTCTAGCGATCTCACCACAATAAGGTGGGCCATAAGTATCAGGGCCAATCACCAGATCCAACCTTGATAGGGCTGGGATCCGGCCTCAACATGCCTCCTGCGAAGTGATAACGGAACTGGCTATTTTTGTATGGTTGCATATGGAGAACTATGCCTGTGTAAGATGGGGGAACAGGGGACAGCTCACCCCACCCATAAGTATCCGGAAGGGAGTCAGGCAGGGATACGTACTGGCCCCCACCCTGTTCTCCCTCATTTATAAACAATGTTGTGAGTAGGTTGGACAGGGATGGATGTGATGCTCACAGAGTGGGGCTATGACAGTACCTGCCCTGCTCTTTGCAGCCAACACTATCCTGAGTTCCAAATCATTATGAGGTCTGCAAAAATTGCTCAATGATTTTAACATTTTCTGTCTAGAGCAGAGATTAGAACTCAACAGTGCAAAAACTAAATGTATGGTCTTTAACACCCCTAGATCTAAATCTTACAGCTGCAGACTCTCTGTTGATACAACCACAATAGAGCAGGTATAATACTTTGATTACTTAGGGCTAAGGCTAACGCCAAGCCTAGATTGGTTCATGAAGGTCCACAAAGCTGATTGTTCATTATTGCATTATTCATCTCAACTGCTAAAGGCATAAAATAAAAGTTTTTCAAAGAAAGCTGCTCCAGCAATTGAGATTTATAATTTCAAGGTGCTGGGAGCAGCTTTATATGGAGCAGAGATTTGGAACTATGGTAATTGTAGCACCCTCTCCTACTCCCAGAATAGATTTGTCAGGCCCCTATTTGCTCTCTCAAAGAGCACTCCATATATCCCACTACACTTAGGTTTGGCATTCAAGAACATTTCTTGGAAGGTTAATCTTTGCCTATTACTGTATTGGCATAGGATTTAGACCTCATCTGCCTTGGATGCCTATAGATACACCCTCAAAGATATTTTAGTCCTTCCCAGCACCCAGCAGACACCATGGCTTCTGCACATTAGGTCCTTGTTTATGAAGTTGGGTCTGAGAAGTTGCTGGAAAACACCAGAGGCCCTCACTCCTGGCTCCAAAATGTTAATTAAATCAGCCTATTGGCAGATGGTACACCAAGAGGCCATAGATAACAATAGAGGCACTTTGACTCTGGATCTTCTAGAGTTTAAGTTGTCACCCAGCCATGAGCACAAGATCAATGAGATCACTCCCGCTCTGGCAGGGATATTGTTCTTACAATTTAGATATCAGTCTTTAACTATTTTGGCCTTTCGTGGTAAGTTGGCAAATGGGATCTACCAGAGTACAGAATGCCTGGCATATAAGGGGCCTAGAGAAGACCTATCTAACTTGTTTATTCTTCTGCCAAGCGTATGATGCCCAAAGGACAAAATGGCTATTACCCCTGTGTAGATCCCTGGATGTAAGGAGTTACTTGGTCGCCACCAGGCTCTTAAGATCTGACACCTCTAGGCTGGTGGTTTTTACGGTTGCAAGATACCACCAGGCAACCTGGATATGGCGGTCCAAGTGCATTCATGCCACTGTTGTTAGTATTCCCAAGGAGAAGCATTAAGGGGAGCTGGTGGTCCCCAAATGCATAAGGAAAGAACTGCTCAGCCCAGGGGATTGAAAAACAGATTATTATGCTCTTTTTCTATACATTGTGTTTTACCTATTATATTGTTATTTTAAATACTGTTTTTAGCATAAAATTTCTTATGAACTTTTACATTTCTTTTATCTATTGTGTTGCTTGATAATCGGAACTATGCACTTTAATTATTTGGTGATAACTAACAGTCATGAGTCCCCTCCTATTGGTTTTATTCTAGTTTGCCGGTTTGCATAACAGACCCATATGGAGCAATTTAGGACTTTTTTAGAGGTTTTTAGGTCTCGCCTGGCTATCGCGTAAGCAATCGCACAGCGAGACTTATGTAGGGGCTTCAGAAAATGCTCCCAAAGGCTTCCCAGGCGGATCGGGTGGCGGTTACGCGCACAACCACGCGCATTCCATTTGCCACCAGCTACTTCCTGCGCGTGCGCCGCCTCACACATTCAGAGACATTTAGTAAGGGGCACAAGACCTTAGGAATGCGGTTTATGGCCAGTGCATGTGAGGCATTCAAGCGGACTTGAAAGCAGCAGACTGCTTTCGCCAGCGTGCGCTCGGCCTCACTTCCCGCATCCCCTCTTACAACAATTAACTTTCGTTATAACTCACACCCCATATGCTCGTTCCCTCCCACCCTTCCTTTGATGTCCGCTTTTCTTGTTGTTTACAAACCACGCCACACACTGCTGCACGCCACACACTGCTGCACGCCGCACACTACCACATGCCACACACTGCTGCGCACACTGCTGCATTACACACTGCTGCATTACACACTGCTGCATTACACACTGCTGCACGCCGCACACTGCTGCATGCCGCACACTGCTGCACGCTTCACACTGCTACACGAAACACTGCTGCACGCCTCACACTGCTGCACGCCTCACACTGCTGCACGCCACACACTGCTGCACGCCACACACTGCTGCACGCCTCACACTGCTGCACGCCTCACACTGCTGCATCGCTCACACTGCTGCACGCCGCACACTGCTGCATGCCGCACACTGCTTCACGCCGCACACTGCTGCACGCTGCACACTGCTGCACGCCGCACACTGCTACACGCCACACACTGCTGCATGCCACACACTGCTGCACGCAGCACACTGCTGCACGCCGCACACTGCTGCACGCCGCACACTGCTACACGAAACACTGCTGCACGCCACACACTACTGCACGCCACACACTGCTGCATGCCACACACTGCTGCACACTACACACTGCTGCACGCCACACACTGCTGCACGCCACACAATGCTACACGAAACACTGCTGCACACCACACACTGCTGCACGGCACACACTTCTGCACGCCGCACACTGCTGCACGCCAAACACTGCTGCACACTGCTGCATTACTCACTGCTGCATGCTGCACGACACTGCTGCACGCAGCACACTGCTGCACGCAGCACACTGCTGCACGCCGCACACTGCTGCACGCCGCTTCACGCCACACAGTGCTGCATGTCTCACACTGCTACACGAAACACTGCTGTACGCCACACACTGCTGCACGCCGCACACTGCTGCACGCCACACACTGCTGCACGCAACACACTGCTGCACGCCGCACACTGCTGCACGCCTCCCACTGCTGCACGCCACACACTGCTGCACGCCGCACATTGCTGCACGCCGCACACTGATGCACTCCACACACTGCTTTTATGCGAGTTTATGCTACTGACATTGTAAATGACAATGCCTTTTATTTGTTTTAAAACCAAAACATAAATAAAAGGCATTGTAATTTTACAATGCCAATAGCTCAAACTCTTAAAAAATGCGAGACCTATTGCATTGCAAATGCTTGTTGCTTTTTGGCATTCTGTTTTATTATGCAGATACATTATTGAGGGTATTCTGTTAGATTCATCAACCGTTTGTGCTAAAGGATGTAATCTGACTTGGAAATTACACCAGCCCACTTAAATGTATTGTAGCAAATTGTGATTGCAACTTCATTGTGCGTTTCTGTAATTATTGTATTTGTTCTTATCTGCTTTTATGGTTCTTTGAACCAAAATAAAGATGATGGTGATTTTAAACATGACATAAGGCATTCCAGTGGGATCACACAAGGGATTGTATAATGTCATAAGTATTTTTTTGGTTGTAACACCTTGTCCAAGGCTGCTCTGGGATAACGGATAGATAACTGTAATTGGCTATAAAAGTTAAGATAATCAGCGATTTGTCTTCCACTTAATCTCTTAACATTCTCAACATATCTAGTCCCATCAGACAAAGAATATGTCATCAATCTCCAGAACCTTGCAATGAACGCTATTGACTGTTTCTGATACCACCATTTAATTTTTCAAAGCCAAATATTCTCTTTTCTTTTTTAGTTGAAACCTATTTTCTGGGACTAGATACAATTGATGCTCCAACCGAGCAAGGTCAAGTCGCAGGAAAGGGAGAGCCCCCAGACAAAAGCTCGGCCAAAACCATTAAAGAACAAGCATTGGCATAGCCAATAGGTCTCGCCTTTGGGACCTTATAAGTGTTTAGCCATGCAACAGTTGCATAACTAAATACTTATAAGGTCCCAAAAGCGAGACCTATTGGCTATGCCAAGCCCTGCGGCTGCGAAAGTGAAGGCAATCACGGTAAAGCGCGGCGCGCGCCCCCGCGCACATGCACTGTAGCTCTAGGCTGGCCTGGTAGCACTTTTTGGAGCCCTCTCAATAAGTCTCGCCAGACCAGCGCATGCGCTGGGTCAGGCGAGACCTAAAAATGGGCACATCTAAGTTTCTTCAGTTCTCAATTTCCTTAGATTTATTCCAATGTGAACGCTATAATACAGATATTGACATTTAGAATCTGAAGCAATACATAAAATGCAGAAATGCAAGGTGCCTTTAAAAAAATAATGTATCCACAGCACAATCGAAAATAGGCCAATTGAAAATAAGGCATGATACAAAAGGACAACACTGCATCTCCTCCTCTCTAAATAAAACCACAGAATGACAAAGATTTCTGTAAATAATAATAGCAGCACTTCTAAAATGAGAAATGCTCAAATGAACTAATGCAATGCAAAACTAAAGTCTGAAGAAAAATGTCTAGAATCTCTTAAGCAATAGAGAATAATGCACAAGGCCCTCTCAAGTACAACAGCAGAATGAACAGCTAATGCAAAATGAGGTAAAAAGCTGGCTCTCCTCCAACTGGCAACTCTTCTATTATGTTGAGAACAATAAAAGCACACAATCTTCATGGCAGGACATTTCCTAAAAGGCAGCACTAAAATGTTACATGCACAGCATCCATCACTTGATTAATTTCAAAACAAGACCTATTAGCACATTATTTTCATTGAATGTTAAATACACGATTTGCTGCACAGAATACATTGAATGTTTTATTTTGAAAAACAAGTGAAAAAAAGAAGAACTTTCGTACATTCATAATTTCGACATGGCAATTGGCATTTAGCTCATAACCTTGTAACGTTGCAAAACACTTTGCTTCCGTCCAGGAGGCTAGGGAAATGTTACTTTGCTTAACCAGAGACCTAACTAGCAGCTGAATTTCAATGAGTTTCGGAAAGCAAATGAAACATATGGACATGCTGAGCTCGTGCACAACAAATAAATATTAACTTTTGAAAATGTGCCCTGTGCAGCCTTTTTATGTCAATTAAAACAAACCTATGTTACGAATTATTTTCTAACATGAACATTATTTTTCCAAACACTTTTAGTATGAAAGATTAAATATGGAACATCCACAATACTACTATGAGAAGGCGATGTTGCATTTGGAATTTCACCTGTCTATGTACCTGAAGGTTCCACATCTTAGAGATTGTATTGTTCACACATGGATCCTAAGTTGCCCCATTTAAATTCTTTTACTAGGCATGAAGCCATAAACTCTTCACCATTAACTTTGGTGTGAACAACCAATTTCTTCCACCAAATAGTGCTAAAATCCAGACACTAAGGGCATCATTACGATGCCAGTTGGACTCTTGTCCGACCAGCACCATAGTGGAAGCGGGACCGCAGGACAAGAAGTCGACGGTCTCGCTGCTCCTATTACAATGCAACTGCCTTCAAGGCCGTCGCAAAATGTATATTTTCAATTGCGGCTTGTGCTGTGGGCTGCAGCACATGCCTCAATAGAAAATGTACACTTTATCAACATTCCTGCACCGTGTGGCAGGCACCATGCGATGCCTGCCACACAGTGCAGGGATGTTTAGGGGGGCACCACAGGTGCTCCCCATGCCCGATTGTGGAGGACTAGGGGGAGAAGGGGGCCCTGCTAGGCACCCCCAAAGTCACTTTTTATATTTGATTTTGGATTCTATATTTTTGTACTTACCTGTTTGGAGATAGGGATTCGATATTTTGGCATTCTATATTTTTCCTCGATATTTTGGTAGGTCGATATTCTCCTTCTCAATATTTTGTCAGTGATCCGTCCTGAACAGGGGCTAGTGGCTTGTGAAAGATGAAGACACTAGGAAGTGGGTTTTAGAGGAATTCCCAGCAGTTCCCTAATGGGAAGTTTGGTAAATTGAAGGGTTTTACGCATGGAATCAGACTAAAACATAATGCTACTCCAAAGATCCACAAAGCACACAATATCCCATTTATTGTAAGGGATGAGGTGAAAATGGAATTGGAGAAGCTGTTGAAAGAATGTATTAATGAGCCAGAGGAAGCTTCAGAATGGGTTTCTCAGTTGATGGTGGCCAGACGCGCCAACCGCAAATTACGCTTGTGTGTTGACTTGAGGGGCTCAATAACAAAATCATTGTGGATCAATTTCCGCTGCCGCGAATAGGTGAAATGTTGCCATTAACCAGAAATGCTAAATGGTTTTCAACATTGGATCTATCGGCTGCATATCACCAGGTTGTCTTGGATCCTGAGGGTAAACATCTTACTGCCTTTTGCATACCATTTGGTTGTTACCAATTCTGGGCATGCCATTTGGTTTAGCGTCGGCAGCAGCTATCTTTCAAAGGCTTATGAAGCAGCTTTTCGGGAGCATTCAGGAGGTGATATTATTCTAAGATGGTATTTTGATCATGTGGAAAACCAGGAAACACCATGACGAAATTCTAAGAAAGGTATTGAGCATACTTTGGAAGAAAGGTTTAACTACAGAAATTTGTAAATACAGATTTGCAGAAAAAGCCATGTATTTGGGGCATGAAATTAGTGACAAGGGGATCAAGCCCAAGGAGAAATTAGTGGAAGTGATAAGAAGGGCACTGCCACCCAAGAACAAGGATGAGCTCTGCTCGTTTTTGGGTCTAGTTATTCAAAATATGTTGACAAATTCTCTGAAAAAATTCATGAGATGCGAACTTTGTTGAAGAAAAAAAGTAAGTTTGAATGGTCAACTCTGTGCCAAAATTCTTTCTTAGAAATTAAGCTTGCAATCAGTAAGGCTCCCACATTGCAATATTTCAGTCCCACTGCAGCAACCTTTGTTACCACGGATGCCAGGGGAAAGGACGTTGGAAGTGTACTCACTCAAAAAGATGATCAAGGGAGTGAAAGTGTCATAGCATTTGCGTCAAGGTCACTATCTTCCACAGAGGAAAAATACTCTGTGATTGAAAGAGAGACCTTGTTGTGCATGTAGGGCACTTGAGCACTTTCGCAAGTTCTTGTGGGGAAGAAAGTTCATTGTGAGGTCAGATCATAAGCCATTGACAAATTGTTTAACTACAGAAGGTTTTATCCAGAGCATCTGCAAGAATTGCAAGAAAGTAATGTCACTGCCGATTAATTGAGCAGGTTGTCACTGCCTCTCAGGGAGGTGGATGCTAGTCCATAGAATGATGTATGCGTGGGGGGATATTTACAAGTAATGAAATTAAAGGGTTACGAATAGAAGAGTAGATGAAAGCGCAGGAGGAGGATATTGTTTTGGAAAATGTTGAACAAAAAATTGAAAATGATTGGGGGGAGTTTGTAAAAGCAGAACTTCTAGGAGAAATGAAGGTGTACTGGGAAGTTAGAGATGAGTTAGGAGTTTAAGGCATGTTTGTTGTGAGTGGTGACAGGGTAATTCCACCGTACAGAATAAGGCATACAAATATTTTGATTTGTCATGAAGGGCGTGCTAGCAAAGCATGCACCAAACGACATGTCAAGGCTTTGTATTGGTTTGCCTAAAATTGACATTGAAACTGAAAGATTTGTTAGGGCTTGTATGGAATGTGAGAGTGCGAACAAGTCCCAGAAAATGCCCAATGCCCCATTGAGTTCCTTAGGTTGTCCGGTACTAACATGGGAAGATGTGGCATTGGACATCGTTGGACCAGGTGTGCAGTGATGGGTCACATAGATATATCTTAGTTTTAATGGATTTGTTTTCAAAGTGGCTTGAATTGGAGGTGGGTGGAAATGTGGACACTGGGAATGTGATCAAGTTTTTGGATGGAATATTTTCGCAAGAGATGTTCCCGAAATCTTGTTTCCCTGATAATGGCATTCAAGTTAGATCAGAGGAGATTCAGGATTTCATGGAGTTTGCTGGGATTACTCACAAGTTCTCTGCGCTTTATTATCCATGGGGAAATTGCATGGTAGAGAGAGTCAACAGAGTTGTTAAGGGTATATTGCAGTTAGCTACTCAAAGTAGGAAAGATTAGGAGACATAATTGAACAGGATGGTGAGGATTTACAGAGTGACATCCCATGACTCTGTTGGAGAAAGTCATTTTGGTATAATGAGAGGTTGTGTATCGCATTCTAGGACTATGGTTGGATGGATAGAGATAAGAGAGTTGTGTGGGATATAGAGAAAGTTAGGAAGTGCATTTTGACATCCCCGTATAAGAATAAGAGGTACTTTTACTCTACACATGGCATACAATGATGTGAAGTTAGTAGTAGGACAATGGGTATGTGTAAATTCTATCAGGAAAGTTGCAAAGGGAAGAAGCAAGTTCAGTATCCATAAGCAAATTATGAAAGTGATGAATAATACAGTGGAGTTAAATGAGGGCAGCATTTGTCACATGAGCTGCTTGACAATTGTCAGGGATATTGGTAATGGCATGGTGACACCCCACCTGGTGAAGACATCCTCTTAATCAGGAGAATGACCATGGCGATAACTATTGAATCTACGAGTGGGAGGGAAACTGTAAATCAAGAGATACAAAATAATAATGATTCAGGTGTATGAAGGGAGGATAGTCAGTGAGACACTCAGAGAGATGTTGAAACGGGGATTGAGGTTCACGTATTTTTGGTAGAAACATAGTAAAACCTAAGAAACTGGAGGACTATATATGTACCACATAAGATCACACTTTGTACTTTTATCCTTTATTTTTTTATGACATGGTGCAACCGCAATCTTTTGTATAATGGTCATGAAATGTTTTGATGTGTTTTATTCAAGGGATGTGATGTGTAGTAATGGGTGTAGTTAGGTAGGTAGAATTGTTGTAGTCACTTAGAATGTAGAATTATAATTGTTAAGAATGCTCTAAGTATTTATGTAAGGATTTAGAATGTTGGGAACAGATAACGCTGTGTAGTGCTTGTCCTACTGCTTGTTCACCAAGCTGGAGGAGGTTGTCTTTTACAGATGGATTGTGCACAGCGTACCTGACTCAAAGTCTTCACTACAGTGGCCTACAGTCCTTCGTAAGATGCAGTGACAATAATAATGTCCAATCATTCTCATCATTCTGTGTTCCCAACTTCAGAATTTCTATCAATGTCATTCTTATTGAAGCCAATGCTGGAACTATGAATAATTGATCCTTTAATCTTGCCCTCTGGATGGAGTTGGCAGTGGAAAGGAGTGAGATGTAGAAGGAGCAAGATCAAGTTCACGGTCAGTGTGAGCCGGGTACTGGCCCGCCAATACACCACTTTGTTTGACTGAATGAATTACTTTTTTCAGACTTCGACCTGGCATCCTAACTTTTAAGGTTTTGTTCTAGCTGGCACACCCATTATTTCTATGTAAACCTTGGAGGAGAAATATATTCCCAATAAAGAATCAGTTTTAATGCTCCATTCCTATCCGTTTCTGCCAGATAATGAAACCAACACCGGGCTAGATCTTAAGCAGTATAAGATTGCATCTCACCAACTGGTCAGACGGTAACATGCCATTAATACATTTTAAAGTATCAGAAAATAAAAGGAAGGATATCAATTTACCATATGTTTGCAAAGTCTGGTCAGCGCATAAATTCTGGAATTGTCTGATTGAATCACAATTTCATAAAGCATAGCACATTATTTCTTCCTTCTCGTTTGTTCATATCACTTACCAGTATGTTAAACATTAGCAGAGAGGAGTTACTCAGCTTTTTTAGACATAAATCTGGATTTTTCAAGCATGTGCAGAAAAAAATTGACATTTTATTAAAAACAAGGCTAAGAAGAATAAATATATTTCAGAAATTAGATGGTTTTTAAACACACAAACACATACACATTGAAGAACACCATGCCTACCTCTCTTTCTTCATCTAGAACCAATATAAGGACTAGAGGTCAGGATATTGTTTGAACATTCACATAGCAAAGTGAAGTCAAGAAATTCTAACCTTCGTGAAGTCAGACATAATTCCCTAAATCACTCCACTACATAGAACATAGCAAAAAGTACTTGACCGACCCTCCAATGTATGTTTCATGCACCTGGAAGACCTGGTGGGACATATTAGACCTCACAATAGTGCAAGAAATCTGCACTGATAATTAGAGTAATCTAGCTTGGGCTGTAATAACTACGGGGTCCATTATGATGCCGGGCGGATCACCACCGGCCGACCGGCAGTGGCGATCCGCCCAACATCTTTCCCCGCCTGCCCTCCATTTACCCCCCGCCATATTACAATGGCAGGGGTTACAGCGGCAGACAGAAAGACCGTCCGCCGCATTTCCGCTGGCAGGCAATCGTTCCGATTGCCTGCGGGTGAACCTTGGGCCTTATATGGTGGCGGTATATCAGGATGCCTGGCGGAGAAGGCCTTTCCATGGTGGAGAGTCCGCCATGGAAAGGCATGCAGAGATGGGCATTGGGGGCCCGTTGTGGGCCCCCAGGGGTGGGGGTGGGGGGATGGGTGGTTGCACTGGGGGGTACCCATGGTATCCCCCTTCATTGGCATACACAAGGTGGCAGGCACCGCTCAGTGCCTGTTACATTGTGCATGCCAATGCACAACATGCATATATTGCATTGTGGCAGGTGCTGCTTACAGCACCGCCCGCCACAATGTAATATATGCAGAATGTGACCGCCAGGGTGGTGGCCGCATCCTGATTGCCATAGCGGGACCGCCACACCTATGGCGGTCGGTCTTGTGTACCATTACGGTGGCGGGTGGACAAGGTCCGCCCGCCATCGTAATGGACCCCTAAATGTCTTTCAACTTGATGTCTAATTCACGACAATGAAAATCCTGAAGATCAACTTAGGTATGTAAGAATTTCTATGAATTGTTTTTGTAATTATCTTTAATTTAAGAATTAGCCCACATTATTCAAAACAGGTTTCTATTTTTGCATTAACGTTTCTTTATTGGGTCATTCACTGTTTAGTCAAGAGGGTTGTCAAGGTATATCGACCGTTCAAACAATAATGATCGAGTTACAGCACTGATCAGGGTTGGGGAACCAGGCACACTGATGCAAGTTTATTAAATACAGACTTGTGTTGCCATAGTACATGCCTTCACATGGGGGTATTTAGACAGAATATAGGAAACAGAAATACTGTGGACCAAAATATCATGTCAAGAATATTGAGACACAGATATTGTGAAGGAAAGTTTCTATTTAAGGAAATATGCAACCATTTAAACGGGTGCCCATCAAGTGCTGCAAGTTTACTTAATAGCCTGGCAGGGAGGAAAGATGGGAAATCAGTGCAAACAAGAGGGCAGAGAGGCTGCTGGATGTTGGTACGTGATTGCCAGGAGTTCCACAGCGAGGATAAATAGCAGGCGGAAAGTGAGCATCCCTGCTTCATGCCCTTCTGTATATCAAAAGACGCAGAGGTATAACCATTATAAGTCACGGTCGTCATTGGGCTTGTGTAGAGCCTCGCCACCCAATCCATGAATCCTAGTCCCATTCTACATGTTGTAGTAACTGGAACTTACAGTTCCATTCCAATCTGTCAATCGACTTTATGGCGTGAAGGGAGAATGCAAGTTTTTCATCCTTATCATTGCTCATCACCCAGAAGACGTGAGAGAAGACTCAAAATTGAGATGCTGAGGAATGGTGTGGAGCAAACCCTGAGAGTCCCAGTTAATTTGGTAAGGGATGATGTGTTTGAGACAGTTTGCGAGGAGTTTGAGGAGCATTCAAGAGGGAGATTGGCCTGTAATTTAAACAGGTCCACGGGTCCTTACCAGTATGAGTGGGATTTTTGCACTGTTAGCCTAGGCCAGGGTGAAAGGTGGGGGTTGGTTCGCAATAAAGACTTTGAAAAGCAGGGGTGCCAATAGGTCTTTGTGCATCTTGTTGTATACTACTAGGTAGCCATCCATGCCTGGGCATGTATTTTATTGGAGAACATCTTTTACCTCCCTGGTCTCTTCCTCTGTTGGCCTCAAGTGACTGTTGCTGGGTCAGGGTAAATCAGGGGATCTTGTGTTGAGCTAGGAACAATATAATCTTGGCTTAACAGCCCATAGGATCAGAGGCCTAAAATGTTTCGTAATAGGTTTTAAAGGTCTCTATGGTGCCTAGCAGATATGTGCGTGGAGTGCTGCATGTGTGTAGAATGGCTGGGTCACTGATAGAGGCCTCTTATTGGCATGTCTGCAGGGCCAAGAGCCATCTGGCATTTTTGCCCTGCTCATAATGTTGCTGCTTAAGACAGATTAGAGCGGTTTCTGCTCTGGAGGTGTATCAATCATTCCATCAGAGTCTTATAGAGCGCAACTACTCACCTGTGAGGGTCTCAAGGTGCTATAGTGTGTTGAGGCTGTGTTTCACCTGTAGTAAGGCTCTCAGTGTTTCTGGTGTTGGTGAGGATGAATACTGGGTGAAGAACCTTTGAACCTCATGCCCTAGTCTGTTTTTGTCTGGGATGCAGCACCTTTCCTGCAGGATGTGCCTTGTAAATGTTTGTCTTTCACGGTTTCCTTCCAGCCACCCATAGAGTGCTCAAGGAGTCGACAGTCTTATTATTGTAATCCAGGAAAGTCTGAAGGTTGGAGTGTAAGTGTGACTTGTCATGTGGCATCTTCTAGTGTGACAAGATCACTCTACATTGAGTCAAGGGTGACCTTGATAACCCTATATTGAGCCACACTTGTAATGTATAATGGTCTGACACCTTTGTTGGTATAATTGTGGTATCATGTAAGTGAGCTAGACCAGTGTAGATAAAAGACAATCCACATGTAGGTACCATGTACACATGATCTGTAAGTGTAGTCCTGAGAAGCGCGGTGGAACTATCTCCAAGTTCCACCATGGAGAAGTACAACATCATATCTATGAGCAGTCCTCTCTCTGATGTGTTCTGAGATAGGGGTTGACCCGACTTGTCCATGTCCAGGTCCTGTACTAAGTTACAGTCTCCCAAGAAGGGTTTGCATTTTAGGTTTTTTTGGTGCAGAACATAAACTATGGCCCCAGTGGTGTCCCACTTCGTGTGAATTGGGGCGTATATGGACCGATCAGAAAGGCATGGTCGTCAAGAGAGGCCTTAAGAAGTATATAGTGGTCAATGGGGTCCTTCCAGGCTTTGCAAACCTTCTATATGAGGCATTTTGCCACAAATATAGTGACCCCACCCTTGTGTTGTGCTTTGATAGAATGTGTCTATGTATTTCCTGGGATAAGCATTCTAGTATGGTATTCTCTCCCCACATGTTCTCTACAGAGCTTCTGACCCTCCACATTGGAGAGGTGTGTCTACTGTAGGAGAACAAGATCAGGTCAAAGGGATAGGTTATAGTCAAATACCTTCCTCCGTTTTCCATAACTGGAGAGGCTGATAACGTTCAGTTAGACTACAGAGAGACATGAAGCCTGGGACAAGGGTCTCAACATTGAAGAAAATGGTTCATGGGGCAAATGAAGCAGGATGTCATGTTCCAGTTAAGAGTCTCTGATATGTGTCTTGCAGTGGAATCTGGTGCCTGCGGTAGGATGATGCAGGGGTTAGTTGGGCTTGACCGTGTAAGACGCATGGAGATGGTCGATTCACAGGTTATGTGACCTGGGCAGGACACGGAGGTCAAGCTGGATAGGGCTAGGGATGCATGAGACTCATTGAGGAGTGCATGCAAGAGTGGGCTGATAGGAACTTTCTGTGTTCAGAGGTTGGATGGGGAGGAGGTTCAGGGTTGCAACCAATCAGGGTTTTTTATAGTGAAGGGTGTATGCTAGGGTTAGGATAGTCAACAAACAATTCGTTTTGCGGATAGAGAGTTGGGGCTTTCATATGTGGCTTGAGGTGGGTAGCTGCACCCTTAGCAGGGCCAGTGTGAGACTAAAGTATTTAAAACTTGAGGTTGATCAGGGATGGTGGGCAGATTTCAAAGGGGACCTGGATCTGTCTCTCATATGGGGTTCTTTTTCCGGGCAGGTCGAGATTTTGGTTCTCTATACCATTGTTTTGTGACTTCTTCCAGTTGGAGGCGTCCTTCCTCCAGGGGGTTCAGTGAGGCAGTGCGCCGTGGTCTGGTCCAGCTGTTGGGGTATTAGTGCCCACTGTCCATCCCAGTGCAGACCAATGTATCCTGGTAGCCTTCCATGGCTGAGGTCTATGAATTTAGTGGTCTTGCAGTCATCAGTTATGAGCATTGCTGCAGAGCCTAGGAGACCATATCTGATGCCAAAACAATTGAAGCGAGGATGTGTACTTGCAGGAGTTGTTTCTTGAAAGAAGTCTTGTGAGATATATATCTTAAGGGTCTCATAGAGGAATGATTCTTCTTCCTCGCTTTGAAGATCACAGCTCTTTTTTTTGGTTGGCATGAGAAACAGGCAATTATTTGCCATGGTCCCTTCTGGTCGGCACATTGTCTGTGTCTTATGTAGTTGGCTCTCTGGACTTTTAGACGAGGGTCAAAGGAGAGTTTAGTAATGGTGGGGAAGAATGTGGCAAGGAACCCCATCATGAAGAATACAATAGATGGATTGCGTACACCGCGTTGAAATGATGCTTCTGCTACAGTCCTCAAGTTATGTTGATCAGCGTGCTACCCTCCTTTAGTGCCTGCCCGGCATATGTGATAACTGATAAAGAAGGCCAAGTTCAGAAGGTGACTTGGACTGGAGAGTTCACTGCTTTAGTAGACAAGGGGGTCGATTCCGATCCTGTATTTTTTTTTTCCGTACGACTCGTACTAGTAATTTTTTCCATACGAATCGTACAAGTCCCGTCCGACCTGTGAACTACGATTCATACGGGAAAAATACATATGGATCGGCCCGATCCGTACGAATCGGATCAGGAAAAGTTGTACAAGACGGACCCGGACACTTTTCCGTACGAATCGTAAAAATACAGTCCGACTGTACAAGTACGATCCGGACCGGCTTTCCGATTTACGAATCGTACGGAAAACGTCCTGTACATGGGGAATTACTTTACCCTCTACGAAGCGAACCTTGTACGACTCGTATCCTGGGAAAAGTTGCTCCCGGGGTACGAGTCGTACAGGGTTATGAGTCGTACATACGAGTCGTACAGGGGCACGAGACATACATACGAGTCGCACAGGGGTACAAGTGTACAGGGGTACGAGAGTCGTACAGGGGTACGAGTCGTACATTCGAGTCGTACACGGGTACGAGTCGTACAGGGGTATGTGTCGTACATACGAGTCGTACAGGGGTACGAGTGTACAGGGGTACGAGTTATACAGGGGTAGGGTACGAGTCGTACATATGAGTCATACAGGGGTACGAGTCGTACAGGGGTACGAGTCGTACATACGAGTCATAGAGAGGTAAGAGTCGTACATACGAGTTGTACAGGGGTACGAGTCGTACAGGGGTACGAGTCATACATACTAGTTGTACAGGAGTATGAGTCGTACAGGCCCCCCCATGCATATGTACGCACCTTACAACAACATGTATGTACGCACCGTACATACGCAATGTTGGGGTATGCACCCTACATACACAACGCATGGGGGTGTATGCCTGTACCCCTGTACGACTCGTACCCCTGTACGGCTCGTACTCCTGTACGACTCGTACCCCTGTACGACTCATACCCCTGTATGACTCGTATGTACGGCTCATACCCCTGTACGACTCGTAGCCCTGGGAACGTGTCGGAGTATGACTCGTACCACGGAGAACGTCGCGTATGACCTTTTACGGCTGTTTTTGGCTCCCGTAAGAAAAGAGCTGTACGGAGTGCTGTAGAAACGAATCGTACTTGCTGGCCTGGAAACCGCTGCTTAAATACGTCCGGACGTCGCGTACAGGCTGTTCCGGATCCGAATCGTTGCTTTTTTTTACCCGTACGGTCTTTTGTATGATTCGTACGGAAAGAGGCTTTCTGTACGAATCGTACTTCCTAGGTTGTAAGGAAAGTTTACCGGGTACGAGTTGTACGGAGAAAACGCTCCGTACAAGGATTCGTACAGCCTTTTTCCAGGATTGGAATTGGCCCCAAGGTGTCTTTAATTGCCATAACTGACCTTTGTCCAAATTTTTGTGATCTACTCACGAATGTATTTATTTTTAGTCATGCTTTTTATTTATTTGTATGTATGTTACACCAGTCTATTTTTACGTCCCAAATTCAACAAAAAATAAAGCAAAGAATTTGTTTCAAACAATGCATTTTACAATGTGTAGTAGAGATACAACCATGCAATCAGTTAATCAAAAAAAGGTTAAGAAAAGCCCAATGCATTTTGGGATGGTGGTCCCTTCCTCAGGGGCATAACCTGTGAAAGAATACAATTTTAAGTACACAACTTGAAGTACAAAGGGGTTAAATGCTACAAAACGTTTCACATGTGGACAATGTCACCTTGGAAAGTGTTTGCTTGCTGCTGTGGTTTTAAACCATGTGTGAAGTTATAAGGGCGATAGAAGTAGTGTACTATCTTGTGAGAAAACAAGGGTGCATGCGTCACAACATGAATTTAGAAATCAGACCATTCCAATATACATTCTGCCAATCGAGCCTGTGCTCATTTGAATAGTGAGCTCATTCATAGTATATATAAAGAGAAATCCATTATTGCCTGGATAGAAACCATAACCACGACACCAAAGGTAATGAAGAGAAACATCCGACTACCTTAAAAACGGCAATTATAACAATACCATTATTACAGTGAATGCAGTTGAGGCAATTTTTCATGCCAGATTTCGCCGAACAAGTCTTTTGTTACCTTTGTATCAATATCTCTTTCAAATTGTGCGAACTTGAGTGCGCAAATAGAGGTTTGTCATTAAAAACTCCATGGAAATCAGGTTCCTCCATCAGCAGTTCCCATCGATTGCGAATGATATTCTTTATCTCTTTTGATGATGTGAAATAGCGAGAAACGAAAACCAATCTGTTTGTGACAGTCTTGTTTTTTTTTTAATAATTCCTCCCTTTTGTGAGAACTGGTGCATTCTGCATGTTTAGCCAACAAAGTTTCGGGATATTGTCTTTCAATATATTGCTTTTTTTGTTGTTCAAAAGTTTGTTCATATATGTCAGCTTCCGACGTAATTCTACGGGTTCAGAGGAAATGTGAATATGGTACATTTTTGACAAGTGACGGGGGTGGAAGCTCTTCAAAATGGTGACTGTGGTCATAAGTGTTTCTAGCAGTGCTGTGCGTACTCGCCAAGAGACGTTTATAAGCAGGACTTCTGCTAGACCGAGCTACCGCCAGTATTGGAGAACCATTTCCGCATATGAGTCTAAAGTTTTAGGTAAGGACTCGCTACAAGATTTGTTTAGGAACAGAGAGTGGGTTGTCTAGTTAGGCTTTTTACATCGTTGCGCTTTGTTCGTCAGCTAATGATTGTAGCAAGAACAGAGATTGACGAAGCTGGGGATGCCGAACAGCTGTCACGCACAGGTAACTGCATGCCCAATGGTCATAACTTTTTTATGATTCCACTGTTGGATTACTATTCTCATATTGTCTTTCATAATCTAGAAACACGAGGCTTCATCAGTGCGCGGTCTGAGTCTGCCCCCAGTACTGTTATAATTGCCGTTCTAAGGTAGTCGGATGTTTCTCTTCATTACCTTTGGTGTCATGGTTACGGTTATGAGTTCTAGCCAGGCAATAATGAATTTCTCTTTCTATATACTATGAACGTGCCCACTATTCAAATGAGCACGGGCTCGATTGGCAGAATGTATATTGGAATGGTCTGATTTCTAAATTCATGTTGCGCAGCTTGTTTTCTCACAAGAGAATACACTACTTCTATTGCACTTATAACTTCACACATGGTTTAAAACCACGGCAGCATGCAAGCACTTAAACCCCTTTGTACTTCAAATTGTGTACTTAAAGTTGTGTTCTTTAACAGGTTATGCCCCTGACGAATGGACCACCATCCTGAAATGCATTGGGATTACTTAACCTTCTTTTGATTAACTGATTGCATCATTATATCTCTACTACAAATTGGAAAGTGCATTGTTTAAAAAATAATTCTTTGCTTTATTTTTAGTTGAATTTGAGATATAAAAATTGACTGGTGTTACACACACACGAATAAATAAAAAGCATGAGTAAAAATAAATACATCCATGAGTAGATCACACAAATTGGGGCAAAGATCATTTATTGCAATTAAAGACACCTCGTCTACTAAAGCAGTGCACTCCCCAGTCCAAGCCACCTTCGGAACTTGGCCTTCTTTATCAGTTATAACATACACCGGGCAGGCACTTAAGGAGGGTTGCAGGTTGATCAACATAACTTGAGGACTGTAGCGTAAGCATCATTTCAACGCGGTGTGCGCAATCCATTTATTGGATTCTTCTGGATTCTAATCTGCCTAAGGATTGCAGCACGCACAGGTTCAAAATGTCTTATGAATCGAATTTGAATATTATGGACAATCGAGCTGTCACAAAAGCCTACACCAGCGAACAAGCTAATGAAATTTACAGTTTAATACAAAAAACCAACTCCTTCGAAGCGCAAAGCAGGTCTATAACGCAACAACTAAAACAACTAGAATTTTTATCATGCAGAGAGTTAAATCAATGCCTACATGCATCAACCCTGATACAATACCATAAAGTGAAACGTATACCTCGCGGGTTAAGACTTGCCATCAAACCCATGCTATTTAGATTACAACATAACCAACTTTTTATGGAAAAATGGTATGCCATCTTAAATAAGTGCTCACTTGATTTAATTTTATTAATCGTTGAAGAACTTTGTAAAACCATTCAGGAGCTGGAAGAAGAAATCTCACAAACAAGGAGTGACCTTTCAAAAAGAATGGATGAAAGACACTGGAAAGGCTTTCTTGATGACCTGAACAATAAACTAGATGCATATGGCAAAGAGCTGCAAGAAACAAAATTAATCAATCAATCAATCAGTGACACTTATAAAGCGCGCTACATACCCGTAGGGTCTCAAGGCGCTGGGGGGATGGGGGGGGGGGGGTGCCGCTACTGCTCGAACAGCCAGGTCTTCAGCTTCTTCCTGAAGGAGAGGTGGTCTTGGGTCAGGCGCAGGTCGGTCGGGAGGGAGTTCCAGGTCTTGGCGGCCAGGTGGGAGAAGGACCTTCCTCCTGTAGTCGCTCTTCGGATGCGGGGGACGGCGGCGAGGGCGTCGTTGGCTGATCGGAGGTGGCGTTTGGGAGCGTAGAAGTTGACTCGGCTGTTGAGGTAGCTCGGGCCTTGGTCGTGTAGGGCCTTGTGTGCGTGGGTGAGGAGGCGGAAGGTGATTCTTTTGTTGACGGGGAGCCAGTGAAGGTCTCTCAGATGTCCGGAGATGTGGCTGGTTCGTGGGATGTCGAGGATGAGTCTGGCTGAGGCGTTCTGGATCCGCTGGAGTCTCTTCTGGAGCTTGGCGGTGGTACCGGCGTAGAGGGCGTTGCCGTAGTCCAGTCGGCTGGTGACGAGGGCCTGGGTGACGGTCTTCCTGGTCTCGGTGGGGATCCACCAGAAGATCTTCCGTAGCATGCGTAGGATGTTGAAGCACGCCGAGGAGACGTTGTTGACTTGCCTGGTCATGGAGAGGGAGGAGTCCAGGATGAAGCCCAGGTTTCGTGCATGGTCTGTCGGTTTGGGTGCGGTGCCCAGGGCAGGAGGCCACCAGGAGTCGTCCCAGGCGGAGGGTGAGGAGCCCAGGATGAGGACCTCTGTCTTGTCCGAGTTCAGTTTCAGGCGGCTGGTTGTCATCCACTCGGCTACCTCTTTCATCCCTTCGTGCAGGTTGGCTCTGGCGGCGGCGGGGTCGTTGGTCAGGGAGAGGATCAGCTAAGTGTCGTCGGCGTAGGAGATTATGCTGAGGTTGTGTTTGCGTACGATGGCCGCGAGGGGGCTCATGTAGACGTTGAAGAGGGTGGGGCTCAGAGATGATCCTTGGGGGACGCCGCAGATGACTTCGGAGGCCTCTGACTTGTACGGTGGAAGGCGGACTCTCTGTGTTCTTCCGTCGAGGAAGGAGATGATCCATTCCAGCGCCTTGTCCTGGATGCCGATGTTGCTGAGGCGCCGTACTAGGGTGCGGTGGCAGACCGTGTCGAATGCCGCGGAGAGGTCTAGGAGGATGAGGGCCGCTGTTTCTCCCTTGTCCATCAGGGCTCGGATGTCATCTGTGGCGGCGATGAGGGCGGTCTCGGTGCTGTGGTTGGCTCGGAAGCCGGACTGTGAGGGGTCGAGGGATCCGTTCGTCTCGAGGAAGGCGGCCATCTGCTTGTTGACGGTCTTCTCGATGACTTTGGCTGGAAACGGGAGGAGCGAGATGGGGCGGTAGTTCTTGAGTTCGGTGGGGTCCGCTGTGGGTTTCTTGAGTAGAGCGCTGAGTTCGGCGTGCTTCCAGCTCTCAGGGAAGGTGGCGGTGTCGAAGGATGTGTTGATGATGTCTCGCAGGTGGGGTGCGATGACAGCGTCGGCCTTGTTGAAGACGTGGTGAGGGCAGGGGTCGGTCGGTGATCCGGAGTGGATGGAGTTCATCGTGCGGATGGTGTCTTCGGTGCTGATCGGGGTCCAGGCGTGGAGGGTGGTGGTGGGGGGCGGTTGTTCGGTCATGGTGTGCGTTGGTTGGTTGTTGAAGCTGCTGTGTATGTCCGCGATCTTGTTGTGGAAGTATGAAGCGAGGGAGTTGCAGAGGTCTTGCGATGGGGTGATGTCGTTGTTTCCTGCGCTGGGGTTGGAAAGCTCTTTCACGATGTTGAAGAGTTCCTTGCAGTTGTGTGCGTTGTTGTCCAACCGGTCCTTGAATGCTGTTTTCTTGGCGGCGCGGATCAGCTGGTGGTGTTTCCGGGTGGCAAGTTTGAAGGAGGTCCTGTTGTCCGGTGTCGGTTCCCTTCTCCAGACTTTCTCGAGGGCTCTGCAGTTCTTCTTGGAGCTCTTGAGTTCGTCGGTGAACCATGGGGCCTTCTTGCTGCCGGGTCTGCTAGGCGGGGTCCTCAGTGGGGCGAGTTCATCCGCGCAGTTGCTGATCCACTTCGTGAGGTTGTCGGCGGCCTGGCTGGGGTTCGCTGAGTTGGCAGGAGGGTGCTGGCTCAGGGAGGTGGCAAGCTGGTCAGCTGTGATCTTGTTCCAGCTTCTGCGGGCGGCCTGTTGCTGGTGGTGGTGGGTCGTCGTTCTCTTGAAGGTGAAGTGGACGCAGCTGTGGTCCGTCCATTGAAGCTCAGTGGCGTGGCTGAAGTCGATGTCTGTGCTGGAAGAGAAGACTGCGTCGAGTGTGTGTCCGGCGAGGTGGGTGGGGGTGGACACCAGTTGCTTGAGTCCCAGGTTGGCGAGGTTGTCGAGCAGGGTGTTGGTGTTGCGGTCGTTGTTGTTCTCCAGGTGGAAGTTGAGGTCTCCCAGGAGGATGTAGTCAGCGGAGGGGAGGGCATGCGGGCTGACGAAGTCGGCGATGTCCTCGCTGAATTGTGTGCGTGGTCCAGGGGGTCGGTAGATCAGGGTGCCTCTGAGGGTGGTGTTCGGGTTGGTGTGGATCTGGAAATGCAGGTGTTCGGCGCTGGTCAGGGTGTTGTCGGTGCTGGTCGTGAGACGGATGGTGCTCCTGTGGACGATGGCGATGCCTCCTCCCATCTGGTTGGCGTTTCGGTCCCTCCGGACGATCTTGTAGCCCTCTGGGATAGCGATGGCGATGTCTGGAGCTGAAGAGGCGTTCATCCAGGTCTCCGTGAGGAAGGCAACGTCAGGGGCTGTGGTGTCGAGGAGGTTCCAGAGTTCGATGGCGTGTCTGTGGACGGAGCGGGTGTTGAGCAGGATGCACTTGAGGTGGGTGCTGCTGGTGTTTGACTTGGCGGGGGTTGGTGTGAGGCAGGTCCGGATGCAGGAGAACTTGCAGGCGTGGCAGCTGAAGGGTCCGTGGGTGCGACGTGGTGTGGCTTGGTGGCACTCTGGGCGTCGACCGGTGTTGAGTGCGTTGAGGGTGGCGGCTGAGTACGTCCTGCGAGTCGGTCGGGGTCTTCGTGGGCCAGGGGTCCTGGCGCTGGTCGCGATCCGGTCGCGGACGGGCACAAACGGGCTTACCTTTGGCGCGCCTTCGGCGCACAATCGGCGCGCCAGCTGCGCGTGACCGCTGCGCGTTCGCACGGTCGCCATTTAAAGGCGAAGTGCGCGGGTGGGCGGAGCAGCTGGGAGGCGGGAGCGGGGAGGGAACAGAAGGAAAAAAGGGGCGGGGTCTGCGGTGGTGGCGGGAAGCGGGGAGCGGGGAGGGAAGACGGAGGGCGGCGAGGTAGGCGGCCAAACAGGAAGGACACAAGCTGATAAAGCAGAAAAAAAATAAAATAAACAGGCACTAAGGGAATAAAGACGCTAACACGGGCACGAATGCAGTAAATACAAAAACAGTATGACAAGCACAAATGTCGGACAAAACAAAATCAAAACAAACGATAACGGAGTCAGCCGGCGGCGAGGCAGGCAGCGCGGCAGGGATCAGGCTAAGGGGCACACGCAGCAGCTGGTGGCCGTGCGGCGCGGGGGTGTCCCACAAGTGGGTCACACTTACCTGTGTCGCACGGTCGCCATTTAAAGGCCAAGTGCGCGGGTGGGCGGAGCAGCTGGGAGGCGGGAGCGGGGAGGGAACAGAAGGAAAAAAGGGGCGGGGTCTGCGGTGGTGGCGGGAAGCGGGGAGCGGGGAGGGAAGACGGAGGGCGGCGAGGTAGGCGGCCAAACAGGAAGGACACAAGCTGATAAAGCAGAAAAAAATAAAATTAAGGAAGTTTAAGCGTGATACAATTGATTACAATTTTAATGAGGCTTACACATGGGCTGATGTTTATGCCCAATGATGGTTCACTCGAAGAACCAATACTTCATCAGAAGAAAGTGTTACATCTGAGAAGGACACTGACCTGAGAAGACTACCTCTAAAGCCATCATATTCCAGGCCAGAATAAACCTTTGGTGAGACAATGAACAAAGAAAGTAGTGAACAAGCACATATTAGCTCATCCCCAAATTATTTTTTATCCCAGTCTACGGATCCAGGACAACCACCGGATGTGCCACCAGAAAAATAAGTTCTAAGAAAACCAGGAGAGGAAAAAGAAAAGGAAAAAGCGAAAAAGGGATTAGGGACCCAGATCAAAGTTTCATAATAAACATCTCCTCCATTATACTGACAGAGGCACAGGGGATGATATTAAATAAAGGAACATCTTTTATACTGACATACCACAGCACAGCCTTAGAGAATGAGACCGCATTCTTTAAATTCATGTGAGTTTTGAGATTTAGAAAGTTTTTCACTAATATTGTACCGCCGGATACAACAAACATAGAGCCTGAAAACAAATGTTTTAAATCCAAGAGCAAATTCATGGCTCCCACATCACATACTACATTGGATACATTTGAAGTTTTGGTGAAGAAAGACATGAGCAAACTCAACTACATCAAAGCAAAGAAAAGCAAACATAACTCAAGTCGAGCAGAACTCTACACCTTACATAAGTTGGCAAACAGGCCTGAAAGAAAATTTCAAAAAGCAGACAAAGGAGGAGGCTTGGTCATGATGGACTGAGAATTTTATGTCACCAAGGTTAACAAGCATGTCAATGACAATACCATCTACACATGATTGGACTCAGATCCAACAAGTGAAATTTCTAATCCCCTAAGCCAGATCCTGACTAAAGCAGGTAACTTAAATTGGATTGACAAAAGTACTAAACAATACCTCACAACTCAGTTTCCTAGGCACCCAAAACTTTGCATGCTGCCAAATATCCATAAAAGTATCACAAATCCTCTGTTCAGACCGATTGTGTTGGGGTGCGGCTCAGTGTTTAAAGCACCAGGAAGATACATTGACGCACATTTGCAACCTCTGGTCAAAGGCTGGCAAACATACATTGAAGATACTACCTATTTCTTAAAAAGTATTGCATCATGACCTGAAAAGAAAAATGAGGAGTGATAGCTCTGTTCAATTGATGGTGTGGCACTCTATACCTTGATACCACACTCCAGTGGATTGGAAGCAGTAGAGGGGGGCATTATTGAAGGGTTCTCAAGACTGTGACCAGAATACTCTCATCATTGAACTATTGGAATTTTGCCTCCTACACAGCTATTTTGAATGGAATGATCAGTTCTATTTACAATTGAACAGAACTTCGATGGGCTTTCCAGGTGCTCCATCCTACGCTAACACCTTTATGGTGAAATTTGAAGAAGATCACATTTTAAACAACACTACATGGCAGACTGTACTTGTATTTTTTCGATGCTACATAGACGATATCTTCCTCATCTAGAACAACACAGAAGAATCATTAGTGGAGAACATCAGAATACTGAACACTAAAGACTCCAGAATACAATTCACCTACAACATCAATAAAATGGGAATAGCATTCCTCGACGTTTGGCTTGAATTGGAGACACAAAAGATTACAACTAGAATATATAAGAAACTCACGGATCGGAATAACGCACTAATGTTCGGGAGCTTGTCAAAAAGTTCCTCCAAACCCGTAGAATACACACAAATAAATAAAAAGCAGGAGTAAAAATAAATACATTTGTGAGTAGATCACCCAAATTTGGGCAAAGATCACTTGTTGCAATTAAAGACACCTTGTCTACTAAAGCAGTGCACTCTCCAGTCCAAGTCACCTATGGAACTTACTCTTCTTTATACGGAACCAATTTCTCTGGACTCTAGAGAGCTGGAGTTTGTCCCTCAGGCCAGCATACTTTGCTGAGGGGGACCCCTGGAGCTCAGCCCCCCCCCCCACAATGCGGGTTCTGCGGGGGCTTTGTTACTCCCCTGGTCCCGGTGATTATGGTCCTATAATTCCACAGTTTTCTTCTTGTGGTACCAATGGTTGTGTTCCCAGTCTACGGATAATACCAGTCTCTGGTCAATGAGATCGAGTCTTGCTTCCGCATTGGCCAACCTATTGTTAAAGGAGGTGAGGTAGTTGTGGATAGAGTGGATGTCCACTGAGGTTCTGTCCGCACCTCGGAGAGTGCGGTTTTGAGGACTGTCAGTTCTTTCAATGAGACCTCCAGGGCCAATTCCTATTGTGTATCATTGTCCATACCCTGCTAAACTGAGGTCTTGTTACCGCCTCTGTAAAGAGGAGTTGCCTAGAAAGGTTCGACATTGTGGAAGAGGTTTATTGCAGTGAGACTGTGGGAGAGACAGCCAGGGGCCCAGTGATCCTGGTAGTCAATGTCTGGGTTGCACACCTGCTAATTTGAAAGAGAGGGGACCAACCATTGTCCCTGGGAAGCTTAATATGCGGTTTTCACTCAATAATATGTGCCAGGATCTCAGGAGAGCACTCCCTCTGAGTCCTGGAGGCTGTGAGTGTTGGGAGACATGAGGATGGGATGCTTGCACCTCTAGACAGAGAGGGTGGGCAAACACTATGGTGGCTCTCCTGGATGTGTCTGTGAACTTTGCTATGGTAGGAATGCCAAAGTTCCCACTTGCCTGCCTCCTAATAAGGGAGAGCGGGATGGTCACTGTAAGGACGAAAGACTCCTCTGGTAGGCTTGAGATACTTTATTCACAACTCCGTTACACCACAGGAGAAACGACCTCCCTCTCCAGCAACTCCACTTCCAACCGTCCCCTTACAGAATCCTACCACCCCCACCATTCTATTACATTCTTCTATCCACCTTCAACACTCCACTGCCAGCAAGCAGCAATACCACAGATCCCTCCCCTTTATTTACAATATATACCTATAAGACAAGAACAATATACTAACATTTATCACACCAGAACTAGGATAAATGGCTTGCTTCCTATGCATAACACATGGAAAGTCTGCTTAAATTAATGTACCGCACACGATCTCATTCTAGTACAAAGTCCTTGAATTTAGCTGGTGTGCGAAAAATCCTTTCCAGCCTTCCAGTTCTATCCACAGACCCACTCTCCATCAGCTGCGGACACTCCTCTTGACCTCCACAAATATCATCTACCTCCCCTAGCTGACATAAATTCATTCTCCCACAACCAATCGTCAGCCATGGGTTCACTTTCCTCATTTAATTTTACTTTTGCATACTTGGCATTGCAACTCATGTGCCACACAAGATTGTCACTTAGCTTTGTCAGATACTCAATGACTTTGTGTGGTTCAGAATAAACACTTTTCCCTATCAGCACCTTCTCCACCTTCTTGACCTTCACCCATTCACCAACCTCAAGCTTTTCTTCCCTTGCTCCCTTCTTTTCATCATAATATTTCTTTTACACCTCCTGCACCTTCAAAATATTTTCCTTCACTGTCTCTGTGGACCAATCAACTTTCCTTGCCATATCATCCACCCCAGATTATCTTTTATAAATGGCTCTCTTCCCCGCATAAGTACAAAGGGACTAAAACCTGTGAGCGAAGGAGTTCACCTATATTCCCACGACATTTTTTTAATTTCCACATTCCATTTTTTTCCATTTCTAGTACCCATCTAAATAGTACCCTTGATAACACAGTTAAACCACCCATCTGCGCCATTTCCTAACGGTGATAAATTGAGAAGACAAGATGTTTCACACCACAACCCAGCAGGCTTAAACTGTGACCTTTTGTCACCCAATAGCTTCTTTGGTAAACCCTCTCTCATGAATGCAGCATCTAAGAATTTCACCACAGCTTCAGCATCAGCCTTTTGTAGCATTTCTAGCTCAACTAACTTGCTGAAATAATCAACTAAAACTATGATGTACTTGCTGTCTCCCAACTCACTGTGCACGGGCCCAACAACATCTACTGCCAACATCCCCCAAACCATTTTGGGGCATTCCATTGGACATAAACTTGGTCTCAACGTCTTTAAACTCTTATCCAAAAACACACATTGTAAACATTTCCTCACCATCCTCTTTATATCTCCATCCATGCCAGGCCACTAGTACACAGATTTCCCTCTCCTCTTAGTTCTTACCACTCCAAAATGCCCTTCATGGCATACATCCAAAAAGTTCTTCTTTAAATTCATGGTGAAACCATTTTACCAAACCTTACAACAAAATCTGTCTCCACTGCTAATCAATTTCTGACTTCCCAGAACGGTCTTAAATCCTCAGGACACCTTTTTTTTCTCCCTATCCATCCTGAACATACTGTTTTACCATGTTCAAATTTTCATCATCACTGTACGCCCTTCTCCAGTCCTCCTTCCCAATGGAATTAGTTCCCTCATCATCTGTGTATGCCACTTGGAAGCCATCCCATTCATTGCATGGTAGCTCTGTTATGGGAAATGGGACACAACTCAATTCATCCGCCACCCTATCCTGCACTACTGGTACATACTTAATTTGATCATCAAGATTCTTTAATCTCATCAAGAGCCTAGCAATCCTAGCTGAAGCCTTAAGAAAACCTTCTCTGATCAACAATTGTATTAATGGCTTATGGTCTGTCCTCACATCAAATTCAGTGCCCCAAAGGAATGACTTAAAATGCTCCATACTCCACAAAGATCCCAAAGTTTGCCTCTCAATCAACGAATATGCTTCTTCAGCTGGTATCTAACTACGTGCGGCAAAACCCACAATTCATTACTTTCCACAACCATCCCTCTGTGTGAGCACCGCATCAAGACCTTTTTTACTCGCATCCACCGTTAAAATACTATGAAGCATGGGATCAAAACCGTGAATAAATGTAGCAGTACACAAGTCTTTTTTTTATACTCCCAATCTGCTGTATGCATAGCTCACACCAAATAAACATATTCTTGCTTTTCAACAACTGTATGCGTATTTTCAGCAAAGCTGCTTACAAACTCGGAGTAGTACTCTGCAAGGCCTAAAAAGGAATGTAAGTCATCCGTATTTGTGGGTTTAGGAGCTTCTCTTATTGCTAACATCACTCATTTTGAGGTGAAATGCCATTACCACTAATGACATGACTAAGGTAGGTCACTTGCTTTTTAGCAAATTTACATTTTCTTAATTCTCCTGTCATCCCTTCCAACTTCAACTTTTCCAATACCCTTTTTAATCATGCTCCTGTTGTTTTTTCCCCAAAAACAAAAAAATCATCTTGAAAATATAGGACCCCTTTAATTCCTTTCAAAATTTTCCCCATTAGTCTCTGAAAAACTGATGCAGCTGACGCCAATCTGAAAGACATTCTGATAAATTGGAAACATCCATAAGGGGTAGCAAATACAGTGATTTTCCTGCTAGTCTCATGCAACTGCACTTGGTGGTATACTGATGCAATATCCACAGTCAAAAACCACTTCATACCCTTTTTAATTATATCAATTTATTGATTTTTGGCAACGGGTATTTGTCAACTTGAATTTGCTTGCTAACCCCTCTATGGTCAATGCATAGACAAAGCTATCCATTTGATTTTCGAGCTAAGGCCACTGGAGACATCCACTCTGAGGACTCTATGCTTTCAATAATGCCTGCTTCCTCCATTCTCAGTAGCTCTTTTTGTAATTCATGTCTAACCACTAATGGCACTGGAGTATTATCTAATGGTTGAACCCTTTCAACGTCCCAACCTTTCCAGAGAGATCTTCTGGGTAATCAATATAAATTGTTTTTACCAACACGTAATTGTCCTACAAGATCAAAAGTTGCTCATCCCTGTTGTCCAGAATTTTATCCACACTCCTCTGGTCTCTCCATCCCAAAACACATGGTCCATATTCTGCAACATACAGTTTACCCATTGCCCATCGCCCCTTTAATAAAAATGTCACATCTCTAAATCCCACTATATGTATGACCTCTCCTGTGAAACTCTGGCGCATATCTGAATCTCTTACATTTTTACCTGTATGGCTCACAAATCTACTTTCCCACATATCTCGGTTAATGGTTGTAAATGGTGATCCTGAATCTGCCACCAAGATCACCGGAATGCCTGCCACTTGTACTTCACACTTTGGTTCACTCCTAGAATCCATGTCCATATCTAAAATAGTGCCCTTAACCATTATAATATAATCATCACCCCAGATTGATCTTCATCAGACGTAAACTATTTTTGGGTATCTGACACACATTGAACTTTTCCCTTCCTATCTTTCCTTCTGCAAGATCTAGCATAGTGTCCAAAAATCCCAAGTTTGAGCATGTTTGGTCTCTGGCTCTACACCTCTTACTATTGGCAAGATTCTCCCAACTACCACACCTATAGCATGTCAGTGATCCTTGAGCACCCTCCCTACTCATATTCTTTACATAAGAATCAACTACTTTAGATTCTCTCTTTCAATTGCCCTTCTTACCCTCTGACTATTTTTTGACAGTCTTCACACCTTTGGCACCACTCACCGCACACACTTCTTTATTCTTCTTACTATCCTCCAGAGCTGCTTTAGCACACCTAGCAGATATTTCTGCTTTCCTCACCATAGCCACCACTTCCATTAAGGACACATCCCCACTAGCCCACAGTCTCTCCTGAACTCTCATATTGTTTGATGTGCATAATGATTTGGTCCCTTAACAACTCTTCGGTATTTGGCCAAATCTGCAAAGAATAGCTAATTTCTTCAGTGCAGAAGAGACATAATGGTCTAATGTCTCTTTCTGCTCCTGCTTGTGATGAACAAAACTTGTATGTATCAACTGTTATACAAATGGTAGAAGAAGAATACATCTCTAAATCATCCAAAGCATTTGCATAAACATCATCCTCATCAGCACTTCTCGGATTCATTTCCCTCTGGTTATACTGTTTGATAGCAAACACAAGGAGATGGTGGACGGAGTGCTGAAACCTTTTAGACACTCACCCCCAGTCACAGATCTGGGTGGAATCCATCATCATTCATTAGCTCACTTCGCCACCTCAGTTCAGACCCAGCTATATGTAAATCAGTCTTGACCCTATGCCTCGTGTGAACAGTCCAGCCGGAACAGCCAAGCCAGGTCTTCCCTGAAACGGAAACAAGCATCCTGGGACCAGTTTCGGGGTAACACCCCTCATCAGCCAGGCTAGCTTGTATCCAGTAGCAAAGTGAGCAAGGGACCCAATTCCGGGCATACTCTGCCAACCCAATTCTGGGCATACTCTGCCAACCCAGGGCGAACAAAGCAAACACAAGGAGATTATGGATGGAGTGCTGAAACCTTTTAGACACTCAACCCCAGTCACAGATCTGGGTTGAATCCATCATCATTCATTAGCACACTTCACCACCTCAGTTCACACCCAGCTATATGCAAATCAGTCTTCACCCTGTGCCTCGTGGGACCAGTCCAGCCGGAACGGTCAAGCCAGGTCTTCCCTGAAACGGAAACAAGCATCCTGGGACCAGTTTTGGGGTAACACCCCTCATCAGCAAGGCTAGCTTGAATCCAGTAGCAAAGTGAGCAAGGGACTGACGTCTGGGCATACACTGCCAACCTAGGGCGAACAAAGCAAACACAAGGAGATAATGGACAGAGTGCTGAAACGTTTCAGACACTCACCCCCAGTCACAGATCTGGGTTGAATCCAGCATCATTCTTTAGCTCACTTTGCCACCTCAGTTCAGATCCAGATATATACAAATCAGTCTTGACCTTATGCCTCATGGGAACAGTCCAGCCCGAACTGCCAAGCCAGGTCTTACCTGAACCAGAAACAAGCATCCTGGGACTGGTTTCGGGGTAACACCCCTTATCAGCCAGTCTAGCTTGAATCCAGTGGCAAAGTGAGCAAGGGACCCACGTCTTGGCATACCCTGCCAACCTAGTGCGAACAAAGCAAATACAAGGAGATGATGGACAGAGTGCTGAAACTTTCCAGACACTTACCCCCAGTCACAGATCTGGGTGGATTCAAGCTCGCCATGGGTGTGAGGCCGCCGAATGGTGGCGCTCCCCGTTGATTTCTGCACCCGGTGGAAGGCCCCTTGGGGTGCCTGCCACAGGGTGCAGGGATGAACTGCACCTCTGCACTTAACGATGCAAACACGCATTCAATGCTGAATGCATGCTCCCTTTGTTAAGTATAGGATTGCAACCGAACAGGGTTTGGTCGCACCCTACTTGCAGGTCTGAAACCGATGACAAGAGGTCGTACGGTTCCAGTTCCTGCCCGATGTCTGAAGGACTCCAGTCTGTCCGACATGGGAATGGGCCCCTTAGTTGTGAAGCTATTTTAGCTTGACACTAAAGCCGCCAGAAAACATTCTACAATGTTGCAAGCATCTGTTACATAGTATTCTGAAGCACATCACTGTCTGCTACCTGTACCAAATCGGCCTTTTTTTTCTCTCTTTCTCTCTCTCTTATAAAAGGAGTGTGTCACACTGAAGACCTTAGGAATGGCCTCACTGGCTCATTTGTCTGTGGGCTTATGATAAAGCGTATTGTTCCATTCAACAACTGCTCTTTCTTGTAGCTCACAGTGAATGGCCATTATTCACTTTACAGGACACAGTGTATTTGTTAATCCACGTCATTTAACTGGATAACACAGGATATCAATATTCCTGCATTCACCATGAAGAACACAATGTATCTCCTACCATTTAAGGGGTAATTCTTCTTCTCCGTTTTCTGCTTGAGGTATCAGCCTTTCTTGCCACCACTCGTTCATGCCTCACGCGGAACTGTAAATGCTGAGAAATAACTGCTTCATGTAACATCCATCTGATAAGGCATTAGGAGCACAACTACAGAACAAGAGCAGTGTAAGGAAAATATACTAAGTATGAAATCCAGCTAAAGGTACATTGGTGTTAAATTGTGTTCCGTGCCAAAGTTGAAATATATTGCATTTTTATTGACTCCAGAAAAACATGAAGTAAGTGATGTGTATGGAAATAGTTGCCAACCCAGGAATGGGCCACTGCCATGGCTAACACTGCCTTCTGGTGCCAGGGTGGACTTCCAAAGAATGTGTAGGTTCAACCTCTATAGATGTCTATGAGAGTTGGGAGTTTCGTCTGTGTTGTGCGCACCAGATGTCCTTCAGTCACAGGTCTATAGGAAAGTCTTCCATCTGCAGAGCTAGAGTTAAGTCTTCCCACTGCAGTGCTCTGAACAAGTCTTCTAGTTCTAGTGCTGCTGATGGCTTCTCATGCTTGGGTTATGTCTGATGGCTGTTAAAATGTGGTTACCTGTTTCTCTCAGTTGCTGTGGCTAGGTGTTTCCAGATGCACAGCTTCAGTTATGCCTTTCCTTTACAGAGCTGGGTTTAGGTCTTCAGTGCTGCAGCTAAGATTTTTTATTGAAGTGTTGTGTTTAGGTTTTCAAACTGCACTGCTGCGGCTGACTTCTACAGCTGGCAAACTGTGGTTAAGCTCTTCTCATGTGATCCTTTGTTAAGTCTTCTGGTTCTGTTCTTGTGGTTCTCTGCCCATTACAGTGTTTAGCCACGTTCTGTTGTTGCAGTGTTGTAGTTACAGCTTTTATTTGCAGTGCTGTAGCTACGCCTTCCAAATGCTGAGCTGAAGTTGTACCTTTCCATTCCAATTCCTTGGTTAAATCTAGTTATGCTGCTGTAGTATTCCTCCCACTGCAGCTCTTTGGTCACATGGCATGTTGTGTTTAGTCTGTGCTGTGGGTACGTTATTTGTTTGCTGTGTCCTAGGTAAGTCTTACAGATGCACAGCCACAGGCGTATCCTTCCATTTCGGTTCCATGGTTAATTATTCCAGTTGTGCTGCAGTAGTTCTCTTCCAACTGAAGTATTTTGGCCATGTTGTATTGCTGCTGTGCTGTGGCAATGTCTTTCTTTTGTGGCCATGATTTGTTATTGTTGTGATGTTGTGTCAGTGTTCCCTTTTTTTAGGTCTTGCCTATGCAGTGCTACCTCTGTCTCTTTGAGACATGTTGTATTCAGGATCTGGGCATAAACCTCCGCCCACTTTTTCCAATGCAATTGGTCACGCATTTGTTAAAGTTAGTGCTGATGGTGTTGAAAATGATAATGTTTTTTACTTTTGCTTTTTTATAGCATTGGCAATAGTGCTATGCAAATATAATAACTCCACTGCAAATAAAAAACAAAAGTAAAATCGTTATTTTTAAGGCGAACATCTCTAACTTTAACAAATGTGAGACCTAATGCATTGCAAATGCTTTTTTAGTGTTGTGACAAGGTCACCCCATTGAATTGCTGTGGTCAAGTCATCTGGTTGTTGTAAACTAGCCAAATATTTCCTGATAGGGTGGTAATATTAGTTAACTCCCTGACATCATCCACATTCCAGGGGCGCCACACTTTGCATAGCCCATTTTGGCTTCAAACTAATTTGCATCACTGGTTTCTTCAAAGACAGCCTTGTGGGTCTACCTCAAGCAGATTGCCTGCTGCAGGGATGGTAAAGGAAGGTAAAATAAGTTGCTGATTCAGCCTTTCTTCATTGTGAGACTGATAAAATGTAAATCATTCAATAGGTAGTACTGATTCAATTCTAAGCTTGTTAAACACGTAGGCGCTGATTTAGAGTTTGTCGGACAGGGTGCTCTATTGCAAATGTGACTGATTACCCAGCTCGCCAAATCCTTGGTCCACCCACCTCATTTAAACTAACTTGAACTACACCGAAATCCTCCTGGTCATTTACAATAATAATTACAAATTTAAGTCTGCTTTTTTCCAAAATCATCCATGTACTGACACTGAATGTAATATTACAGTTTCGCCCTTGACATCAACCTTTCCTTGACAGAACACATTGCCAAGAAAACTAGGAGAATATGGTAGCAATTTACCTCCTGAAGATAGTGAAATCTCATGAGCCACAAACCAACTTCAGAACAACAGTCCACATATTACTCCTCTTGCATATAGATGGAGACAAAACTCTGCTCTGCCATGTCCTCGGCTCTGCATTCTATTAGTTCTTTGTGATCAAATGTGATGAAGGCTCCAGAGAGGTCAAGTAGGATCAAATGGCAGGTGTCTTTTGTGTTGTTGATTAGAATGGCATTGTCAACTATCTAAATATTTGGAGTCTCTGAACTCTAGTGTGGCTTACAGCCAGACTGGTCATCTTATAGTAGGCTATTCTTGCTGATCTGATCTTGTAATTGAATCAAGGCTGCCTTTCCAATGAATTTACTGATGAAAGTTAGGTGGGTGTTTGGACTGTAGTCAGCTTCAACTTCTTGGTCCAGGGTGTTGTTGATATTGAGGAGGGGGCCCCTCCTTGGAGGGATTTTACTAAAAATGGTAGAATTTTGTATTCCTATTTTGTAGCCCTGAAAGAGGTGAGGATGACTGTTAGTTCAGCGTGGGAGAGGACATTAAATCCAATCCAGTTGTAGGTGGTGCACAGACGGGTTGGGGAGAGTACGGTTGCCTTTTTGATGTTGTCTATGTGGTTTCCAATTATGTTTATCTTCCCATTGCAGAAGTGATTGATTGTGACATATTTGTCAATTGAATGTTGGATTGGCAAGTATGTGTGAGGATTAATGGGTGTGGGGAATAGGAGCTCTGTTAGGGAAAAATGACATGTACTGCAGGGGGGTTGGAATGTTCTTAGGCATCCATTCTGGTTTCTATGGAAAAGCACAGCATATCTTATTAGAAAACAAGTAGGAGCAGTCTATTATTTTAAAGACTGATCTGAGCCATCACTTCAGGGCTAAACTACTTTGTTTCTGGGCACTAGTAATGGCTATCATATTTAAGTATGAGTTTGGCACCAATACTTTGCCTGGCAACTGTAACATTTGCTAAGGTTTCCCTACTATTGCTCTTCAGTTCTCACCCAGCTTTCTGTGTCTCCCATGTTCGTTATTTATTCTCTTTCATGGGTTCTGTCTGTGATAGGAATTCCTGCCACAATTTGAGCAGCATCCCTATTCTCTTTTGTATAACGGGGTGCTGTAAGGCTGGAGACATAGGCTACTCCTGAGTTTCCAGGATGATGGGTCCTGGCCACCTCTGGGGATCTGCACTGCTACAATGCATGAATGTCCTATAAGGTACCCTTGTTATTGTATCTTCTTGTGTATATTCCTCTCTCAAGATACCCTGTCTCACCTAAAGTATATGATCCTTTTCCCGCAAAGGTGCTCCTCAGATTACAGAAACTGAGGGAGAATCTTGCAACAACCGATCCTCCCATCTGGAAGAATGAGTTTACACAAGGATTTCCTTACCTTTTTTCACCTGAAAACCTTTGTTGATAACTATGGGGCCGATTACAATGAAAGTGAGACTGCAATCACAGCCTGTCGGTGGCAGTCTCGCGGCCATTGTTAGCAAGTTACAATGGTGGGCAGTTTGTTGGCAGTCGGAAAGACCGACCGCCACGCATGTGACAGGCTCCTTGAGCCCGCCGGTGCATCGGAGGGAGTTGTATTCCCTACAGTGGTGGCGGTGCCTGACTGGCACCGCCGTAAGGATTATAATGTCCCTTTCCGCCCGCCTTTTCATGGCAGGTAACCCACAGTGAAAAGGCAGACAGAAAGGGACTTTGGGGGACATTTGTGGGTTGTGCCTACATATCCCTGCACCATGCGGCAGGCACTTGTCACATAGTGCAGGGATATGTAATGTATCCCATTTTAGCAATGCAGCGTGTGCGGCAGCCATCAGCACCCATCGCAATGCAAAAGATAAGCTTGGTTGTACAAGCTTTATTCGAGATGTTTCTCATAAAAGCACAGCATAAAAACATTTGTAGATTAAAAAACAAGATATTTACAGATACAAATTCATATAACACAGCATAAGACACAGTAAAAGTTAAAAAAAAAAAACTAGATATTTACAGATAAAAATCCATATTGGCGTTCTGTGCAGCTCATACAATATTGCCATAAAAATGTATACATTTAACAAGTAATTTTACATTTTGGGCCAAAGAAAAATAAAAGAAAACCTGGTCCCGCTCATTAAACGTTGCCTAATGGCCCAGGCCCAACCCAAGTATTTGGCTACCCCAATGACTATTGATTCATGGGTTGCTGTACACATAATTCTTAAAGCCACAGTGCTATCACGTGTCCCCAGGTTTTTACATACAGGGGAGAGCCATAGTCTCCTGGGTGATGCGTAAGCTTTGCATACAAATAGAAAGTGACCTACACTCTCCTCTGCTTTACCACATGCTGGGCATAACCTATTACACGACTTTTGCCAACGTGACGTTAGTTTTTTTAAAGGAATAGATCCGGATCTTAGCTGGAAGACTAGCTTCCTATCCATTGGTACCGTAATAGTATCCCAATAATTTTCTAGAATGGGAAAATTTTTTGTCTCCAAGAAACGGCCAGCCATAGAGTCGGACCTGACGCCGTTCAGCAAATTGCCACCCACCCAATCCCAATAACGGGATTTGAGGTCTTCTTTGCTTGGAAACTCCTCACCCGCTGGGTTGTTCCAAAGATTGGAAAGCCCCAGGTCAATTAGCATTGCCCTTAGATTTTTAAGCCAAGTTATCTTATGAAAAATGTCTTCCTTAATTATCCAGAGAAAACCCTCTGCATATTGCCTAATCTCTGGAGTTGTCCAAAGGCGCCTCCAGTAGAGAGCAGGGCGCAATCGCGCTCTATCAGTGATTGGGCGTTTACCCAACTCCAGAAACAATGGTATTAGGGGGGTGCTCTGAGGAAGTCCTGTAATCCCTCTGAGGAACTTATTCTCGGATATCTGTAAGGCCGCAAGATTCTCCCAGGCCCATAACTCCGCGCCATATAAAGTGGCACCTAAGACCTTGGCATCATACACTATAAGTGCAGGTTTAATCGGCTTTGTTTTTGATTTGCGGTGTTCTCCCCTCAGAGCACCTGAAACTTGTTGATGCTTTATGACCACTTTTTCCAAATGATGCGACCAGCCAGCGCTCTCTGCTATCTGGACCCCCAAATATGTAAACTCCTTTACAATGTCTAACTTACAATTATTTAGGGTTACCTTGGGATAGATTCTATGGTTTGGGGTAAAGGCCATTAATTTTGTTTTCCCCACGTTTACCTCAAGCCCGTGCTCCGTGCAAAATGCATCAAAAATATTTAATGCACGTTGCAACCCTGCAGGGGTTTTTGACAAGATGAGAGTATCATCAGCGAACATCAGGATCGGAACCCTGGCGTCCGCTAACGAGGGTGCGTCTACGCTTGCTTCCAACATTCGCCCAACAATCCCATTAATAAATAATGAGAAGAGTAAGGGAGCCATGGAGCAGCCTTGTCGGACACCCCTTTCCACGGGAAAGTCCGAAGTAAACTCGCCATTCCCGCCCCACTGTATTCTTGCGAAATTGGATTCGTGGAGACGCATAATTAATGTAAGCAAATCAATAGGAATACCCATTTTTTGCAAGACCAACCATAGTTTAAACCTGGGGACTAAATCAAATGCTGCCCGTAGGTCGACAAACGCGACATATAGGCATCCTCTTCCCAATAGAACCGTCTTCCACCGCAATATAGTGAAGCGGAAGACCTGATCGATGGTACTGGTAGCTCGTCTAAATCCTGCTTGGTATATGGAAAGGGCATTATTGGCATCAACCCAGTCCATAAGCTGGTTTGCAACCATTCTTCCCACTACTTTTTGTATGGTTGCTATTAAGCTTATGGGCCTATAGTTGGCCGGCGATGAACGATCTCCCTTCTTATGGATGGGAATAATAATTGCACCTTTCCAAAGGTCGGGGACCACCGCGCCCTTGGCTAGGGCATTTGCTACTAGAAAAATGTACCTCGCCCATCTCGTCATGTCATATTTAAAAATATCCGGGGGTATCCCATCTAACCCTGGGGCTCTCCCGCTTTTCACAGATCTAATCGCGATTTCTACTTCTTTGGGGGAGAAAATGTTGTCAATAGCATAGACTGGCGCTATGCCTTCACCTAACCCTGGATGCATGACTTCGGCATATTGTGGTCTGAAGTAGTCAACCCAGGCTTCTTCAGCTACATTATTATCTGGCTTTGCTGGGCCACCTCCTCTGCCCCACTTAATAATTTTCCAAAAGGACCAAGAGTCCTTCTTGTTAGAGGCCTCTTTCAACTCGGCCCAGTGGTCTTCATCCCATTTCTTCTTTGCTTGGAAAATGGCCAATTTGTACTGTTTCCTTGCGTCTTTTATTGCGACGCGGTCCCTGTTCCTTATAGCTTGTCCCAGTACTAGACGTGCTGATCTACATTGGTGATTGAACCACCTACCCACTTCCTGGGTTTTATTCCCTTTCTTACTCTTTGTCAAAAAACATGGTTTGAGAAGGGAAAATAACTTATTATGGATATCGGTGATATCCCTAACCCCAGGAACTGTTGGATCAACCGCCTCCATAGCAATAATTGCGCTATCAACCACATTGTTGATGTAGGTCATAGTTTCTTCGTTAGCCAATACCCTTGGCCATTTCAACCTACGTTCGTCATTACTCATGACTGGGATCTGATCGTTCTTTAAAAACAAATTTCCCACTCCTGGGTTCCACCACCTATGAGTCACACAAAGGGGATTATGATCGCTTTCTATTCTGGGTCTAATGGCCATATCAATAACCCCCTGCCACAACTGAAGACTACATATTATGTAATCAATTCTGCTTCTGCTATTACCATTATCAAAGGTGCAGCTGCCCTCCTTGTCCCCTGTAGTTCTCCCATTCAATGCTCTTAGACCATGTTCCATACAGATAGCATTTAGTAATAGGATGTCTTTTGTCCACCTTGGTACGGGGTTTAAACACAAGGATGGTACTCCCCATAGGTTATCCTCGTCCATCCCTAGGGGATCACTTGTAGAATCTAAAGGTTCAAAAGTCCTATTAAGATCCCCGGCTATTATTACCCTGCTATCTTGGGAGTTTGTCTCTAAGCAGGCAGACAACAGTTCTAAGGTCGAGGAATTGGTTGTGTTACTGCCTCTTATATAAACATTATACAGGTCCAAAGATGGACCCTTATCTGCTAAGATTCTTATCAGTTGTAAATCGCTACTTCCCAGGTCCAATATTTTAATTGTAACGGCCAAATCTTGTTTTACCCATACAGTAAGACCTCCCTTGGGCCGACCCCTGCCACCTTTCGATGCTGGTATCGAAAAGTTTAAATAGCCACAACAGAACAGGGGGTCGCAGGCCCAGGTTTCTTGGAAGCAACATACATCGAACCCACAGATATATTCTACCCAGAGTTGGGAGTCTAGCTTGCTACTCAGCCCTGCCACATTCCAGGATAAAAGCGTACCAAAGCTGAACTCCGACCCGTCATGATTATTAGTGTAGGAAGACACTCCGGAAATCATTGAGCCTTTGGTGTTAGTAGCTACCTTCCCCAGATTATCAATGGGATCAGGAGGGTTCACAGTACTAACATTTGTATTTTCCATCCCAGTACCTCCCTCTACAACAAAATTCCCCTTCGCTGTGTAATCAGCAGTTAAGATTGTGTCACTAAAACTAACATGATCTTCACGGGCCCCCTTGGACTCATTATTAATCCCTCCAATACCACTACTCCACTCTCTAGTAGTTTGTCAATATCCCCACCCTGAGTCCAACCGTCCAACTTGGAGATTATGACTAGTACATGTGGTGTGATTCTGGCCTACTAATAAAGCTGGTATGGAAGTAATTGGCCATGATATAGCAGAAGGATTCAGGGGTTCCTTACGCAGGCTAGTCAGTGCGCTAGATGGACGGGGGTAGAAGAAGGTGAGATCTACAATTCTAATATCACCCTTGTTTTCCCCCCATCCCTGCCGAGTTATCCATCCCGCCACCCTAGGATCTTGAAAGTTGACCACAACACAGTCCCCACCCAAGCTTTTTGATGTGTACCCTATCCAGTCTATTCTCCTTACGCCTATGATTAACCCATCAAGATCTCCTGGGAGAGGTCTATTCTCCCTTAACCAGTGTATGGTTTTATTTTTAAGCATCTGGAAGGTTTCTCTCTGCCCTATGGGGAGTGATGGGACGTTTGTAAGGACTGCTACATAGGGGAAGGAATCCGGAGTAAGGTTTACTGGGGGTTTTCTGTGGTGTGGCTTTGCCACGGGAGGTGGGATTAATTTGGAAACTATAGGATCAGGACAGGGTGCAGGTTTCGACACCAACTGAATATTAGTTGGTTGAGTTGGAACTAAAACTTTACCTGCTGGGAGACATACATTGTCCCCTGTCCCAACCGCAGGATTGTTAAGAACTAACTGCTTATTGGTTATTTTTGTGGGAACTAAAGCTTTACCCACTAGAGAACGCACGGTAACCCCTAAACCAGCCACAGGTGATGGATTTTGTGGCTGAAATGCCACCACCTGGGGTGGATTTGTGGTATTAGTAGTAGTAGTGTTAGGCTGGAGTTGGACAGGGCCTAAATATACCAAATCAGTAGATTTGGTAGTTGTTTTCACAATGGTGTTACTTGTCTTCGGGAGTGAAGGAGAGCTGTTTTGCAACCTTCTACCCTTATCTTGAGTGACAAGGTTAGTATTATCTTGGGGCTTTATACTTGAATCCACCCTGACATTAGATTTAATCAGTGATTTTGTAGAATAAAAATTATCTAGTGTTGCCTGCTCAAAGTGGTTTAACCTATCAGAGAGCTTGGCAATTCTATTCTCTATCGGGATAAGTATTAGTCTGAGTAACCTTTCTAGCTCGGGGAGCAGGTTAGCAGATGATAACAATTTATCGTTGCTTGATACAGTAGCCTCAAGACAAGTTTTCTCTTGTGAGTCTAAAATACCCAAGGGAACATGGTTTAAGTTCTGAACACTTCCTCTACCGCGATTTTCTTCAATAACAGCCTCTCTTGTACCCACAATTTTGTGTAACTTCCTTTGCTTAAAAGGGGGTTTGACCACATTTTTGCATTTTCTTTGTGGGGCTAATCTTTTCCTCTTAGACCCGAGCTTAGGTCGGGTCGGAATAACCTGAGCATCTGGTTCAGGAAGCAATATGGGACTGTTGTGACTCCCACTGGATCTGTTCACATCTGTAGCAGTTTCCTCATTTTGTGTCTGTCCTTCAGATTGTTGTTCGTTGGCAACTGGAAAGTTTACTGAAGATAATGGAGTCACCAGAGTGGGATATGTTTGAGTTAAAAACTTGTCCGTTGAATTTTTGAGCAGTTCAATTGATTGTCTGCGCTCTGCGCGCCTCTCGGCCAAGGTTAACTCTTTATCGATTAAAGATGAACGATTAAAAAAATATTTATCTAAAGGGCCTATAGCCAATAGACCAATCTCAGTCGGTAAGGTAGTTGGACGGGCGCTGACTATACTTGTTGTGGCAGACATTGCCCTACTTCACGCCAATACAGGGTACAAAGAGATTCACTTACTATAAAGGGAACTATAACTATAGCCCCCGGCAAGCTCCGTCGCACTCCCGCACAACGTATTCACGTGTTAATTTATAACACCAACAGAGGCTACCCGGTTGTTGGGATCGGGGGCAGGGAGGGAGAGCAGGCCAGGTGAAATAGGCGGGGTTACTGGGACTCCTAGGAACTATGGTCCCAGCCCCCTTGCTCGCAGCCCTCTGCCCCTATCCTTCCCCTGCTACAGCTAGCAGCCCACAACGAAGAGCACCCCTCTGTGAGGCGGGACCTGTGCAACGTGTTCAGCCAAGCGTCAAACACAATACAAGGAATCCACGTGTGATCTAGGAAGCACAGGCAACAAATGTGCTTTTGTCCGGGTGACCCTGTTATATTTCTGACTTCCACTTACACGTGGGGATGAACACAACAAGAACCTGCGGCGTTATGTTTGACAATATAGGCTGTTGATTTTGCCGAGATCTGTGGCCCAGCCCTGTCTCCTCTGGCCTCTGAGGGCCACAGAGGGCCCGCCCTTTGTCCGGGCTTAGTCCGGCGCGTCCCGCTCGCGTACCGCGAAGCGGATGCCGTCAGGACTTAAGTAGGGCGTCACAATATTGTGGCAAGTGGGTGGGGAGATGCACAGGTGCAGCAACGCACGGGCTCCTGGGAATCGGAGTCCCGTGTAGTGCCTTCTCTCCGTCCTAGTTCGGCCACTCGCGGCCACAAACGGCAAGCAGAGCCCCTCCTAGGGCGACAGCACAGCAGGCAGCAGCAACGATCCAGGTAGGTGTAGGACGAAGCGGGACCCGCGCCAGCGGGTTCCGCGAGGCTTTTTCAACCTTCTGTGGCAAGTGGGTGGGGAGATGCACAGGTGCAGCAACGCACGGGCTCCTGGGAATCGGAGTCCCGTGTAGTGCCTTCTCTCCGTCCTAGTTCGGCCACTCGCGGCCACAAACGGCAAGCAGAGCCCCTCCTAGGGCGACAGCACAGCAGGCAGCAGCAACGATCCAGGTAGGTGTAGGACGAAGCGGGACCCGCGCCAGCGGGTTCCGCGAGGCTTTTTCAACCTTCTGTGGCAAGTGGGTGGGGAGATGCACAGGTGCAGCAACGCACGGGCTCCTGGGAATCGGAGTCCCGTGTAGTGCCTTCTCTCCGTCCTAGTTCGGCCACTCGCGGCCACAAACGGCAAGCAGAGCCCCTCCTAGGGCGACAGCACAGCAGGCAGCAGCAACGATCCAGGTAGGTGTAGGACGAAGCTAAGCATTACAACTGCAGTGGTGGCTTTCGCATTGTAATGCCGCTGTCGGGACCGCCGACAGCCTGTTGGGGGACCTGTTTATAATAGGGTGGCGGGCAGACAAAAGTCAGCCCACCATCCTAATTAGCCCCTAAGTTCCTCCAAAAATGCCAAGACTACAGAAGAAGGTATAAGATTGACATGAGTGTACATCTTTCCACAAAATACTGAGTCTGGTATTGGTTTGTGCAGTGCATAACTGCCTTGAAGAGTGCTTTACTTCTGTTGCTTGTGTTCCTAACCGTGTATGTTATAATTTTACATTTAACTTTCTAACACAATTACTGCTTGGCACATTTTGGTATTTAAAATAAATGTTCCTCACTTGAATTTCCTGACCATCTGAGCAATATTTCTGAGCTGCTGGGATATTATGACATACATTTTTGAAGATTTTTGCTCCTTTTTAGGTTGAGCCTAGGCAGTGCGTGCACTGCTCTGCGAGGCATGCTGTATCTGGAACAGGGGCTTCAAGCACCTCTCATCTTTTCCATTGGCTCCTGTTCCTGCCTTCATCAATGCCTGCTTTTGTTTGGCCAGTGTGCTTATAATTAGTCCCTCCTTTTTGTCTTTCTGACCCTCCAAGGAGGCTTCCCTTGTTACATGTGAGCTTACTCTTTTTTTTATTTTTGGTTTGTTTGGGCGCACTCTTTTATTTATTGTTTGCTTTAACTATTGCATCAGCATGATGCCCTCATGTTTTCAATGGCATTTTCATCTCTTTGTTGCACCCGTCCCTTTTCTAAGTTGGCACTGTGTTCAAGAACACAGCATGTGTAAACAAACTTTCTTTGTTTTTAGCAGCACACTGCGCTTCACGTTTCATGAGTGATTGGAATTCCACCACACGCAAGAGCACTGTCCTTCAAAATACCCCCTCGATAGCCCTAAAGGCATTTATGATTAGCATGGTTGTCCCCCACTGTGCTGCGCTCCATGCGACTGCATGCCTGTAGCTGAGGCACCGCAGGGTTTGTGTTTGCTGAGACACCGGGCTACAAAAGGCAGTGCACCTCTGTCACTTTTTCTTAGTCAACTAAAAACCTCTCCCTATCTGTTTAGTCAAAAATCATAGCTTTCGCTTCTAGCACGAGATGCAAGGGGCCATGGTATACGGTGAGTGAGCCCAATGATTCTGTCACCCTCCTAACCATCCCACGTCAGAGATGGTTACACTTGGAGAGATCCACTCAGTCCACTGGTGGGTGAGATGATGACAGTGCATGTGTTTTTAAAGTACACTGGGCATTTGTTAGCTTGCACAGTATAAAAAAGTTGCCTGCACGTGTACCAACTATTTCTGAAGTGAAGGTTTTGAAAGTAAAATGCAAATTCCACTGTGGTAAGTGAAAAAAAGCTGTGTTAGTTTTATGTTGCTTTACATTATTGCTGTTATTGTATTTCTTTCTCGAAACATCGTAGACTTTTTTATTTTCAGTATGCTTTTGTTATTGATCAGCAACGCCACCCTGGCTGCAGATATGCAAATTTCTTTACCTTGTACTCCACTGCAAACAAAAAACAAAAAGTAAAAAACATTGTCATTTACAACACCAATAGCTCTATCTTTCACAAATGCGAGACCGATTGCATTGCAAATGCTTGTTCATTCATACGGTGTAGGCTAATCATGTATATCCTCAGCTTTTCCGTATCCATTTGTTCGCTGGGAAATGTGGTACTGAAGCTGTCTTTATCTGTAAAAAGTTAACTAGAGATACTCAAAGGCCTGTGACCAACAAACCAAACTGTAAATGTTGATGAATTTGAATGCATTGTGCTTCTCTGAAATTAAATGCAGATTGTGATAATGATAGGGAGTGCACAATGGGCTGGCCTTACAGATCCGTCTGTGAGCCAGTTATTTGGCTGCTAGTGGGCCTGTTTTATGGCCTGCTGGCCAGTTTTTATTGTTGAGTTCTTTGATTTTAACCCAAACATGGTATTCAGTAAAAGATTGAGTTGGAAATGTCGACTTACACTAATATCGAGTATTAAATATTGTGACACAGAAATATCGACAGCAAGAATATTGTGGTCAAGAATATCGACTTTAAGGTAAGAAATATTGATGTAAAAAATATAGAAGTCATTAACAATGTTTTCAAAAATATAGGGTGCATTACGATGGCGGCGGGACTTTCTTTCGTTGTGGTAGGGGGACTGGCCGCCTACGAGGGGGACTACCCATCAGCCGCATTACAATGCGACCACCGCCGTGGCGGTCGCAGGTTGTATTTTTTGCATTACGGCAGGGATGCACTCAGCAGCTGCCGCTGCAATGCAAAAAAAGAGGCACTTGCATATCCCTGCACTACATGGCAGGAACCATGCGGTGCATGCCACATGGTACAGAGATATGTAGGGGGGCACCTTAGGCATCCCCCAGTGCCCTTGTACCAGCCCCAGGGATTGCGGGCCCCCAAAATCTGTTTCCGCAAGCTGTTTTGTGGCGGGTTGACTGCCGCAGAACAACATGTGGAAAGGGATATTATAATCCCTACGGCAGTGCCTTGATGGCACCGCCGCAATGCTGGCCTTCCGAGGAGGTCCCACTGGCGGTCGGAGAAAGACCGCCTGTCGGGACCGTGGCGGTCAGTCTTTCCGACCGCTACCTGTCTGCCTGCCATAGTTATCTGGCTGGTGGAAAACCTCATTCCGATGGCGGAGGACCCGCTGCCGACAGGCTGTTGGTTGAGGGCCCTCTGCCATCGTAATGAGGCCCATAGTTCTTAAAAATATTGATTTTTTAATTAGTGTTATGTATTTTAGTATATGTTTTAAATGTATGTGATGTATTTTTTTGTATACATATTCTTCATGTTTTTTTAATATATGTGTTACATTTTTAGTAGTTATTAATTTTATTTTATTGAAATTGTGCATTTTTTTGTTCCATAGTGGGTTGTGGGTTTATAGGGAAATAGGGTGGGAAGTAATTTAATTATAGTAAATGAAAGAATATTTTTTATTTATTAATATTCTTTTAATTGAGATTTTATATTGTCAATTGTGTTATTATTTTTTTCTGTAAATTTTAGGTGCAGGTTTTGGGGTTTATAGGGATAAAGTGTTGGAAGTAATTTATGTTTAATTAATTGATAATTAGTTGTTAATTAATAATAATTAATGAATTGACAATTAAATATGGAAATTGAATAAATAATTTTAATTGTGGGTTGTGGGGTTTTTAGGGGTACAAGGTGGGAAGTAATTTACTTTTAATTAATTAATATTTAGTTGGTAATTAATATTAATTAATTAATTGATAATTAATAGGAGTGATTGTTCAATTATTTTTTGGTGTTTGGGTTTCGGGTTTATAGGGGTGAATGGTGGGGAGTAAACTAATTTTACTTACTTTATAATTAGTTGTTGTAATACTATTAGTTATTTAATTGGAACAAACATTTCATTTTGAAATAAAAAAATGTACAGTTTAATTTTAGGAATCGGGTTGTGGGGATTATAGGTGCAAAGGGTGGGAAGTTAATTACATTTTATGTCTTTTAATGTGTTATTTAACTGATAATATGTGTTTAATTGATAATTAATTATGTTGATGATGCAAATACATTTTGTATTATTTTCGATGTGGGTTGTGAGTTGTGTATTTTCGATGTGGGTTGTGAGTTGTGTTGTGCTTTAGTCTAGGAAGTAAAAAGACAAAATGTATGTAATAATGAATGTTTTTGTTAATAAATAATTCCTGAATAAAAATATTCATTTGTTTCAAAATTATTTTTTTATAATATTTGTAGGTATTTGTGATATGTATTTACACTATAATATGTTTTTATTTTTTATTTTTAATATTAAATATATATATATTGTTAACATATTTATATATTTTTACTTACTTTAATAAAACATATTTTTGTTCTGTTGATGATATTTTGTTTGTTTTTAATTTTGGACTGACTGGATTGGGAATAGCAAATGTTATCCCTTCACTATCCAACACTTTCCCCACTGTTGCACTCACTGGAGTGGGAATAGTAATTTTACCCCTCCGCTATCCAACACTTTCCCTACTGTTCCACACATTGGAGCGGGAATAGTAATTTTTACCCCTCCCCAATCCAACACTTTCTGTACTGTTGCACTCATGGAAGTGGGAATAGTCATTTTAACTCCTCGGCTATCCAGCACTTTCCCTACTGTTGCACTGACTGGAGTGGGAATACTAAATTGTATCCCTCCGCTATCCAACACTTTCCATACTGTTGCACTCACTGGAGTGGGAATAGTGATTTTTACCCCTCCGCTATTCAACACTTTACCTACTGTTGCACTGACTCGAGTGGGAAATTTAAGTTTAAAGAATTTTAAATAGTTTAATGTTTTAATTTAAAATAGAATGTTTTTTAAATAGATTTTATGTTATTGGTAAATATATATGTGTATATATATTTATATATACACATATATATATTACTTATTTATTTGTTAAATATGTATGTATATTTATATATATACATATGTATATTTATTAATTTGTCAAATTTTTTATATAATTTTAAAATTATAAAATACATAAAGATTATTAGTTGAATAATTGTTTTAAAGTAAATATGTATTAATTATTATATATGTGTGTTTAACTTTTTAGGTCTCGCCTGACCCAGCGCATGCACTGGTCTGGCGAGTCTTTTTGAGAGGGCTCCAAATAGTGCTACCAGGCCAGCCTAGAGCTACAGTGCATGTGCACGGGCACGCGCGCCACGCTTGACCGCGATTACTTTGACATTCGCGGCTTTGATGTTTGATTGCGATCACTTTCGTGGCCGCACGGCCGCTTGGCATAGCCAATAGGTCTCGCTTTTGGGACCTTATAAGTATTTACTTATGCAACTGTTGCATGGCTAAACACTTATAAGGTCCCATAGGCGAGACCTATTGGCTATGCCAATGCTTGATTAAATTAAGTTTATTTTTTATATTTGTGAAAATGTACATTAAGGGGCCGATTCCGATCTGAGTCGGAGGTGCACCGAACGCGATCCGCGCGGAAAAACTACAAGCCGTACGCGTGTTTTCCAGCCGACTCGTACAGCTGTATGAGCGAGCAAGTACGATGCGATCTACGTGAAATTAACCGACCAAGTCGTTTCCGGGTCTGAACCGCTCCGTACGTCTCGGTCGGAAGCTAACCGTGGCATGCAATGGATGCGATTTACAACCGAGCCAGTACGATGCACGCGTCGGACAACCTGTGCGAGCCGGAGTGTCTGGCTCGCAAAACGTCCAGGTGGTTGCCTTTGGGGGTCCGCATCGGACCCCCTGACACTCGCAGCCCTACGACTCGGACACAGGGGGAGACCCATGGGTCTCCCCAACACAGGCATGTACGGTGCGGATGGCAGTGACGCATACCCACTGTAGGGGGCGCACTTGTCTGTGACGTACCCATTCAGTCAATGGGAGCCCATGTACGCGTCGTACGACTGGCTCCCATTGACTCCTATGGGAGTCTGACCGAACCGAGTCCGGCAGCATATGGCCGCATCGTACTCGCTCGGTCAGACTGCAGGCCTCCAGCTCGGTCGGAAAACACTCTGGATCTGGCTCGGTCGGAGTGCTTTCCGACCCGGATCGGAATCAGCACCTAAATGTAAATTATGTTTTTAATTAATTTTATTCTTTAATATATTTAATATTTATTAATTTATTTTATATATATATATCTTAAAAAACTGTGGGGGCGATACACAGACCTAATCTGAGACAAAGTCCTAAACTTACTACTTCTGGTATTCACATAACGCACTTATGATTTTTGGTATCCACAGTAATCACTTATGACTCCTACTTTTACTCCTGCAGTCTGGTCGGAATCTCCGCACCTGGACCATACTCTCCGCACCTGGACCTTACTCTCCAAACACGGACCGTACACTCCATCTAGGGCGGTACTCTGCGGCTCGAGCCGGGCTGATAAAGTGTAATCAATTGGCTGGAATGCAATTTTTACAAAAAGGAACATTAGCAATTTGTGATAAATGGTAGAGGAGGTCATGAAAAATAGTCTGGGTAGGGAAAAGGGTATGGCCAGACACTACATCATAACACAGAAAAGTTTGCTCCTTTGCATCATGGTACATGCAGTGCACAATTTGCGCTCCTCTCAGTGTTGACCGTGGTGTACAGTCAACACTATGGGGAGAACAAATTGTGCACTACATGTACCATGATCAAAAGGAGCAAACTTTTATTGGTTATGATGTAGTGTCTGACATCATTGAAAGTAGGAACTTATAAAGTTTCTTGTAACACAGGGGCTGATTAGGATCTCATTAGGAATGCCTCCAGACCGGTTCCGGAATGACCAAATCTGATTCAGAGCCTATGTTTCTGACTGAATCTTTCCCTGGTTCAGAATGACCAAGTACAATGTGAAGATCTCGTCCGCATCAACCGAATCGTTTCCGAACCCGATCCTGTCTGTCCGACTCGTTCGCTGCCGAATCTTGCTGCGCAATGGAGCCGACTTCCGAAAGAGCAAGTACGATTTGGACAGCCGTAGCGACTCGGTGTCAACGAGACAAAACGGCTATGGAAATCAGACTTCGGGGGGCTGTAGCAGGTCCACTTTCCCCCGGGGCCCTCCGAATCGGTCCCATGGGGGTACCCATGGGTCCCCCCTTTGCATGCATGCACAGTGGGTGTACACTTTGCCCCACCCACCCCTTTTTGCTATGGAAGCCTGTGTACGCGTTTAGTATACAGGCTCCCATAGAGTTCAATGGAAGTCTGAGCTACCCGTGTCTGTCACCATACGGGTGCATCGGAATCGGTTGCTCGGACTCACGGAGCGCAATTCGCTAGGAAAGCCCCCTCGATCCAAGTCGCACGGAGGGCTTTCCTAGCGAGATCGTAATCTGACCCATAATAGTGATAGTATAACCTGCCATTGAGATCTCCCAGCTTTTGTACGAACACATCTTAAGCCAAGGGTACCATAGGCTCTGATGGGAGCATCGAAAATGGGCCCCTTCCTCACTATGGTAGGAAACCAGGCATAATTGGGGAGGAGTAAGCCCCTTTCGCCCCTAAACCTCGCTGCAGCAGCTGCTGCAGTAATAATATCTTTGCTGCTGCTCAGTGCCTGCTTGGAGTCCTGGTGATTGAAAATGACTACAAGGGGATATTTTGCACCCTACAAAACACAAAATAAATAAACGAAGCATCGGGCAAGCATTACATTCTAACATTCATGTACTCTCTCTAACTAAATGATAAATAATTAAGCCTGTTAGTTCAACCCATTTTAAAGACCCCACACATATTCAGCCCAATTAAGGAACTGACCTCTGCCCTACTTCTGTCTGCCCATATTCTAAATTCTCTCACAACTCATATAGGTAAAAGGAAGCATTATGAAGGTGGCCTTCTTAATTTACTTTCTCAAAAATTACAGTGCTTTTTCAAATGAAATAAGAATATACTGTCCCCCTCGGTTCCAGTGCTCTCTAAGCCAGTCATGTATTTCGCTCATGGTTCTACCCTGGTGAGCCCCTAGGTCCATGGGTGTCCCATGCATCACCCTTATGCCATTAGACACCACAGCAATCACTAATAACGTTCTGTGCTTTTTTCACTACCAGTGATAAGTTCTCGCATATATGTGGAAGTGATTAGTCAAGGCTGGGCTTCTCCTTCTCAGGGGGAGAATTCCATATTTAGCAGCCTCTGCATAGTACAAATAGCGTTTTACTCCCACTCAAAGATCACATAGACCCCCCCACTTACTGCACAAGTGAAATACCATGCTGTGAAATGAGTGCGAGCCCCGGCTGTCTTGCTCTCCTGCCCTGGTGCAGACATACAAGAAGTTTAGATATGGTTGCATCTGCTACCTTTGGGGTACCCTTTGGTACACCTGGACCTGCCTTTACTTCTCCAGGCCTCAGGGGCCTTGAAGCCAGTGGCAAGAACAGAAAGTAAACAGGGCTCTGATTTCTAGTTTCCGTTTCCCTACAAAATGATGATGGAATACCAGGCAACCCTGGGATGTCATTCAGGGGTGGAGGGTCCTGAGGTGAGATGATCTTAATTTAATTCAGGAAATCTGTAGGGGTGGGCGGAATTTGCGAAATTCACTTTCGCAAATTATCGCGAAAATGTTAAAAATCTCCGCAAACACGCGGAAATATCGCGAAGATGCGGAAGTTTTTTTCCTGCCCGTTCGCGGTATTTTCTGCGTGGTCGCGGCTCGCCAATTTACCCATGCGGTAGCTCACGGGCGCGACCATCTTGTTTTCACTTGTCTCGTGGTGCATGATGGCGAGAAGAAAGACGTGATCGCACGACGAATGACATTACTGCGGGAGCGAACTGTCGCTTGACAGCGCAAATGGCTACCAACAATCCAACATCTCGCGGAGAACGCGACCGGATCGGGAAAACTTGTCGGCGAACACGGGGATTTAGGTAAGGCGATCGAGCGCACGCGAGAATGTATTATTTTACAGCGCGAGCTAGCAAAAAATTTCCGGTAAAATGCGGATTGCGGAAATTTTTACATTTTTGCGCTCTCTGCGGAACGCACAATGTCAAATTATCGCAATTTCCGCGAGTGGAACGAAATTTATCCCAGGCCTAGAAATCTGGCATTCCTTCAGTTTATGACCAACTTAGAAAGTAAGCTCAGTGCTCAAGCCTGGCCCTTAAGGAAGATGCTTGGATGAGGGGCAGGATCAGGGTTTCTCCTCAAACGCCATTTCTGGCAAGGCCAAGTGATTGTTGAAGAAACCTCTGGCTCACATTTGAAATCAAAAACAAATTGTCTGTGACTGTCACAGAGCAAACTGATTAGTATTGAACTACACCAGTAATGGACATGAGCTCCCAGAGAGAGGGCAATGTGCGCAGAGATACTCTGTATAGAGTCGATTCTAGCGCGTTACAAACTATAAAATAAAAATAAATAAAATAAATGTGCAAATATACACCTTTGAGAATATGCATTCCTTTCAATGAGGTACATTGCTTGTTTTTTCGTCTGGATTGCTGATATTTTGACTTTATGCATTGAGAAATCACTAACTGGCTTCTGAGTGCATGTGTTTAATTTAAAACGTGAAGAGAAATAGCAAAACTCATTAGAAAAGTGCTAATTCCATTCAAATACACTGTATTTAGGTTTGCAGCTGCAGGCGTACAGCCGTCATGTTCTTTGAATGAGGGAGCTTCAAAAGAGCAAATCTGCAACCAATGATTAATTTGTGAAAGAATTGGTGCCGGGGCCCTCGTCAGGAGGCCACTGCAGCTTGCACCAGGCCATTTCTCCCGTCAGCGCCACCTATGACGGAATCAACACAACTATTAGCCATCAAACGCTACAAGTGTGAAAATGTAGACGATTCCAGGCTTCCAAATCGGTAGAAATGGCTTGGGTGGCAGGTAATAGCCATTTTAAGGTATATTGAATTAATAACCAACTGTTGTTGTGCTCGTCTCTATAATACAATATTGGAATGTTGAGCGCTCCAATGAAAACAATGGAGTGCTCCGGGCTTCTAATGGCTAGTAGAGGCCTGGAGCATCAACATTCCAGTGTTTAACAAAGGCCTCATGGAGCCCAAGGTGATTTCAACCCTCTCTGGTCCGTGAGGCATTTTGGTTTACAAATTAGAACATTTTGCCCTCTAGGGGCGGAATGTTCTAATAGCCTTAGAGCCCTCCGTAGTGCGCTCTACCGGCCACTAAAAGCCTGCCCCCTTGTTAAAAGCACTCACCTTCGGCTCATGCCTTTAACGCTGGAGCGGGCCATTAATGGCCTGTAGAGCCCGACAAACAGCACCATTATGTGGCAGACTGTCATAACTGCCAGTGCCGAGCACCTGAAACCTCAGGCTCAATATTAAGCACTGCCTGCAACTTAGCGCTGGAGGACAGAGGTTCAGCATCGCCTGCGTGGTATGTGCAGGAATGAGATAAGGAAGGAAAACATGCTACAGTGAAGCTTCAGAAGACAAGAGCAGCTGGGAGCACTAGATGGAGAGCTATGATTCATATCTGCTTTGCCGGGGGGACTAGGATCTTGGGTCAGCAAATCAGTTTGTATGAGACCAGCATTGGTTTTCGAAAGAATGGAATGAATGTAAGTGGTGTCCTGCAGGGGGATCCCATTTTTACTGTTAACAGTTGACATTTTGAAAGCTTCAAACTAACCACTCACATGAGATATTTTAAGTTGTAAGAGAGAAATCTATAGTAAAGTAGGAAGTAGCTGGGGTGGAGAAGCCGAGTAGGGACATACCCCTCACCTCTGCTAGGTGCACTATATCTGATCACAATGGATACTGAACAGACGGATTTTGCACTGGCATATTTCAAAGGATGAAGTCTCTTGCCTGCTGCATGCAGGACAAGAACGGATGTGTGGCCACCTGAACCCAGCCTTATGAGAGCCCCCACGAAACAGATCATGAACATATGTGTCACAGAACATGTAAGAAGATTAGAGGCTCCTAGGCCGGGGAAGTGCCCCCTCAAATAATTACTTGTTCCTAACAAAGGATCAGAGCCAATTTCCTGGTCACCCGCATGTACAAAACAGGACACCGAGGAGGACTCTGATGACCTGTTGTACCTAGTTTGGCACTGGACTGTGCGATTATTTGCTGGAACTTGAATGTGAGTAACACACCCAGCTCCCACTCACTGTGAGCTGCAATGCAGATGGCAAACTACCCCAGTGAAAGGGAAGGACTCAACAAAGACTGACCTTTTCAACTTGGAAGGTGAGGGCACTGCCTACTGGTTTAGCAGACACAGAGGGGCTGAACAAGCTGTCTGCCTTGGAGATGCAAGCCATTTACAACCCCACAAGAACTCCGTAGAGTTTGGACAATAATGCATTGTGCCTGCCTGCACAAAGCAACTAACGTTTACCCAGCCCATCTGGTCTTACTGAACACAAGAGACCGCTTGGAAGAGGAGGAGGCCTTCAGTGACGACTTATGAGTTACCCAAATGAACCTTCATTGATAATCCCTGTATGAGAGAAAAACAATGTATGAAATAGCTGTCACTTCGAAACCCTATATCTTTGAAGTGAATGATCTACTTTTTGGTCTTAATTTAATCATAAAATGCGTTTATTGAATTGGTTTGGGAGCTTTTATTTAGTGGTTTGTTGATTCCTGTATTCTGTTTGTTCTGTTGATCCTTAAATTGTGTTATTTGAAATAGCCTTCCACCTTTGTTCTACACTGCTAGTGGGTAGACAGGGCTGTGATTGAAAAAACATGTTTGCCTGACTAGGAACTAGTTTTGCAAAGTGATCTGAGAATTTGCGGCATCAACCTGCCTTATTTCCTGCAAGACAATTTCACAAAAGTTTCTAGTAATGATCACATGACCAATTTCTCACCAAGAATACGAACTGGTGCACAGGAGATCTCACTAGACAACTCGTAGACAGCCTTCAGACGTAACAACTATGTACATGGTTTGAAAGAAGCTCGGTAGACTTAGGAAATTTATGCCACAGGTGTCAAGTTGTATCTTATATCATCTTGAAGAAAGGCTCATCCAGTGAAAAGTTAAGTTAAGCAAAAGAATATGGTGGCTACAAGTCACTACAGTCAGCCATTCAACTTTCAGCTTTACACAGTGGATTTTAAGGCCATACGCCTCAGAAGACTGTCACTTGCAGACTTGCTTACTTCCGCTGTATCATACATGCAAACATTAGTGCTTTCCTGCTTTGACTTTAACTTGTAAAGGAATTGGAAGACAGTGTATGAATTAAGATGTTTCGGTCTAGTAGCTTAGTTGCAGACATCTGCCTGAGGGACCTGTGTTTAAATCTTGGCCTCCACGCTTGAACAAGTCATGTGATCAACAGAAAATCATTTAGACTCTCATTAGGAGTGGCCCAATATAATGTGATTCTATCATGGTAGTCTGGTAATTCCAGAAAGTTGGTGAATAATGAGTATTGTGAGAGTTTGGGGAAAACATACAGAACTCAGACTGACTGTGTAGATTACTTAATGTATTTCCCAATTATTCCACCTGTAAACTTCGCCTACTCACTGCAGGTGAAACATCCACGTGAAATGCATGCTGTGTTCCTGCACTATCTATTATTCCGATGAGTTACCAGCCCCTTTGGAATGCACAGATAGGGGACACATTTTTTCATTTCTCTAAAAATGTTATGTTATGGATCTTGTGATGGCTGCTTATAGAGTGCTTTACCACCTTATGGTTGCCTCAACGTGCAAAATAGACCCATGCATTGCACTCCCATAAAGGAGTACTTTAGCAGTTAGAGCAAAAAATAGTGTATGAAGTGCTAGTAAATTGAAATTTTACACAAGATAAAGGGTATATTCAGGGATATTCCTATGTATATTTGTGTAGGGCGATGTCAGCCATTGCTAAAAATCAACATATACATTTTTTATTAAATACATTGGCTACTCACTCTCTGCTTTTATGTTTTTTTATTCTTATGGTATAATAAAGCAACCTGAAAGTGTTTGGAACATAACAGATCACAGCATTTCAATTGGGTTCATTAAATGTAATGTAAAGTGTTATATATATGCAGGTATCTCTGTATATTTTTATTAATAATACATTGTACATAGAACACATTACATACTGAATTATCGTTGCAATGTAAACGTATGTGTTATTTATGTACAGGCTCAATTGTTCTAATTTTAGTAACAGTATTAGACAAAATGTCGATAAAAATAAATCAAGGAGCAGAAATATTGAGTTTGGAACATCGTGAAGCACAAATATTGTGTGCAAAAATAACTTTAAAGAGAATATAGTTATTAAGGTAAGTAATATTGATGTTAAAAATATCTACGTTGTTATTATCGTTTACAAAAATATTGTTGTTAATAATATATTTTAAAAATTATTTGTATGTATTTTAGTATATATTGTAATTGCATATGGTATAAATTATTTGTATAATTATTGGTAATGTTTTTTAATATTGTTTGTACATTTTTATCTGTTTTTACATTTAATTTAGTAGTTCATTTGTGTTTTCAGTGCTGTAGTACAATCTGGAGTTTATAGGGGTACATGGTGGGAAGTAAATTAATTATAATTATTTAAGATTAATTACTTAATGGGTAAATAATTATGTTAATTGTGTAATATATTTTTTAAATTGCATTAATTTGAGGTGCAAGTTGTGGGGTATGTAGGGGTTTATGGTGGGAAGTAATGTAATTATAATTTTTTTATAATTAATACATTTTAATCTATTACTAATTATTTAATTGTATAATTAATTTCATTTTGTAATATTATTTTTGGTGTGGGTTATGCATTTTGTAGGGGTAAAGGGTGCCAAGTAAATTAATTATAATAATGAATAATAAAGTCTGATTATTAATAAGTATTTCATTGATAATTAATTGTGAAAATTGTGTAATTAAGACATTTTTAAGTTGTATTTAAGTTGTATATGTGGTGCAGATATTGTATTTGTAGAGGTTAAGGGTGGGAAGTTAATTAAATATAATACATTGTTTTTTAATTGTTATTATTTGCTTAATTGATAGTAAATTGTGTAATTAAGATTGTTTTAATATATATTAGGTGTGCATTGTTGGGTTTATAGGGATAAAGGGTGGACATTTAATTAAATATCATTATTTTATTATTACTTATTTGATATTAATTGTTTATTTGATAATTATTTATGTAAAATGTGTAATTATTCTAATTTAAAAATATATTTTAGGTGTTTGTTGTTTACTTTGTAGAGGTATATGGTAGGACGTTATTTAAGTAATAATAAACCTAAAAATATTTCTTATTTAAAAATTGTGTTATTTATTATGTTATGTGTTAATTGTGCTATTCTTGTAAATTGTAATAACATTATATTTGTTGGTTGTTAGAATTGTAAACATATAGGGGCTGATTAAGATGGCGTAACGATCGCCAACCCCGTGCCGGCGGTGGCGACCGCTCCACCATTGTAATGTGAATTACCCACCGTCATATTATGATGGTGATGGGTATCGCAGCCAACGGAATGTCCGTCCGCCGCTTTTCCGCCAGTCAGCAATCGTTACGCTTGCCGGCCAGGCAGAGCTGGGGCTCAAATATGGTGGCGGTGTCTAGCAGGCACCGCCATCCATATTAGGATATTGAGATTTCAGGGCCTTTCAATGGCGGCGATGCCACCATGGAAAGGCTGGCGGGGATTTGCTTTGGGGGCCCTTTGCGGTGCTCCGGGGTTGTGTGGGGGTGCACTTGTAATTTTTACCTAAATTATAATTATCTTAATAATACTTTTCCGCCGGTCGCCAATCGTTACGCTTGCTGGCCAGGCAGAGCTGGGGCTCAAATATGGTGGCGGTGTCTAGCAGGCACCGCCATCCATATTAGGATATTGAGATTTCAGGGCCTTTCCATGGCAGCGATGTCACCATGGAAAGGCTGGCGGGGATTTGCTTAGGGGGCCCGTTGCGGTCCCCTGGGGTTGTGTGGGGGTGCACTTGTAATTTTTACCTAAATTATAATTATTGTAATAATAGTTTTAAATTAGAGATTTTTAAATAAACATCTATACATATATATACACACATAAATATATATACATGAGTTTAAAAAAAATATACGTGTAAAATGTATATATAACTTTAATTTATTAAAATATATTTAATTTATATTAAATTACATGTTCAATGTTAATATATTAAGGGCCTAATTACAATGTTGGGCGGACTTACGTCTGCCCGACACCGTTGCAGTCTCGGGACCAACTGACCTCTGGTGAACAGTCCCGACACCACGATTACAGTGCAACCTCACATGGTGTGGTTGCATACTCTCATATGCCTATTGGAGATTGTGCTGCTGCCATAAACTGTCCGTAGCACAAGCTCCCATAAACAAGTGGGAGAATCTGTTCATCCCTGCACCGCATGGCAGGCACCTCAGGGTGCCTGCTACGCGGTGCAGGGATTAACAGGGGGGAACCATAGGAGGCCAGAGGCCGCCATGTGAAGAGGTGGCCTGCTAGGGGGCCCCCAATCTCGTTTTTTGACAGGCTTTCCATGTCGTACAGTTCCACATGGAAAGCCTGTCGGAAACCAACATCGTAATCCCTGCGGCAGAAACACCATCCATAGGGATTACGAACAGGCCTCCGACTGGCCGACGAGCTCCTTGAACCCCATAGGAATCCAGCCGGAATGACTGGCTGGCTTCACTTTCGACCGCCTGCATCGTATTGCGGTAGTCAAAACTTAAACCACCATGAGACTCAGAAAGCCTACCGACCACATGTCGGAGGCTTTCCAACGCTCATCATAATTAGGGTCTTAATGTTTACTATGCGTAACCATGTTTATATTTAAAAACTATATTTTTATGTTTGAAATAAGTGTAGAAACATATTTTGTATTTGATATTTTATTATTTATATTATAAATATATGATAACAATATTTATGTGTTCAATATTTTTGACACAATATGTATGTTCCATATATTACTGGTTTCAATATTTTGTCATTAAACCTTTAGTAACTTCATAAGCAAAATGTTTAAGTTAGCCATACATGGATACAGTTCAGTAGAAATTAATTTATTTTGTTTGTACAAATGCCTACAAATTATTATATGTACAAAAACCTTCAGATAAAACAATTGTACAATAAATATATGTTTTTGTTCAAAATACATTATTGGCTTTACAAGTGAAGGAAAGTAAAGTACAAAGAACAAGAAATAGGAATCTTTATATCAAATACAAAAACAAAACACAAATAATAATAAAATATTTACGTAAAACTACAATCATGTGTAGTGAAAGAGTTAGTCAACTAGCTCTTAATGATTGTGTTTCAACTAACATGCAGTCCAAATAAGCAGCAATCAAGCATGACAAAAAACAGTACTCTGGACAGCAAAATCTCAAAGCTGCTAGATGGGTGATCACCTTAATTCATTACTTGGTGGGGGACAATAGCAGCGACTAAATGATGAGCCCTGTTATAAATTTCCTGATAAATTGGAGCACCTGCAGATTGTCTATAGACTTTTGTCAGTAAGTAGGGGCCAGATGTATCAACATTAGGAACTGTGATTTCCAAAATATGATTCTCACTGAATAATAGTTCTTAAATCACAATTCCTAATGTATGACAGTTTCATTTTTATAGTACTGATCCCTAGAGGGTCACAAATCGACATACCTCATGGATATTTATGAGGTTGGTTGTGTCATACACCTGGTCCCAACTGTGGAGATGACACTGGAGCTGATGCTGGACTTCCTATACCTCCGAAAGACAATGCAGGTTGAGGGATTGCAACCTTAGGTCCCACATTGTCCCCTGGGAGGAAGGATGTTGGGATAAAATAAGAAAAGAGAGACTTGCGGTATTGGATCTGCTCAGCGGCTGTGCAACACTGCGTAACAGGATTTGTCACTTCTGACACCTTCTATGTTTGTGAGTTAGATATGCACTGGACCAGAATCTCTGCCTTTGCGATGATGCAATGCACTGGAAATAACAAGAGTAGACAGTTATTGTCAGTACACTAACAGGTCTCTACATAAAATGAAAATGCATTAACTTCAGTGACATAAGCTTACAGGCTGTATCAGCAGCTACACATGAAAGCAGAATAACCCAAATCACACATTGGAGTGTGGCACTCCTAGGAATACACTTGAAAAAACAGATTGGAGTTATGGTCACTCGCAGGCATAAACTCAGAACATAGGTTGGAGTTACTTAGACTCCCATGGATAAACTCAGAGCAAAGGTTGCAGTTACTTGCACTCCCAAGGATGCACTCAGAACACATGGTGGGGTACAAGGTTGATGCATATATCAAGAACTCGGAAATGCTTTCTTTTGGCACTACTGTTCATCAGAGAAACACAAAACTCCCGTCATTAATCCTTACACAGTACAGATCTAGCACAAAGGTTGCAGTAAGTGTCCGGAGGATAACCAAACAAGAAGTCCTGGAGTAAGAGAGTAGATGGAGGAAAAGGCTATCGTCATTGAAGATGGGGATACTTGGTCCTGTTATTATTTACTATAGGAGGTTTAATGTGCTCTAACCTGATATTAAGTACTTATCCTAGTTCTTCCACTTGACTGAGGTTCGAAGAGGATCTCAAGGCTTTTACTTGTGGTGTCATGGGGGGACTGGAGTAGCTGTACGGGAGGGAGAGAGGAGGAAGGTGTCAAGGGAAATGGTGCCATGGGAACCACTGGTTTGGATGGACTTGAAGGAGACTGGAGTGATTCTCGGTTCCAGCGAGATTCTTCAGGTGAGTGGGAAGGGTAAAGCTTGTTTTTCAGGGAGCGAGGCCAAGACATGACTAGGGGTTGGGTGGGGTTTATATACTCTCTCAAAGGCTCAATGGATGTAGGTAGATCACATGTGGTACATGGGGTACATGGTCATCAGGAAAGTTCTTGAACCTTGGAGAAAAGACGTGTTAGTACACTCTCTTTAACCTTAAAGAATGAGCAGGTGCAACTTGTTGATTGAAACTAAATAACAGGAAACAACTGCATTGTTTTTGTCAAATGTGCATAATGGAAAATAAAACAAAGACCCCAGTAACAGTGGGAGCAAGGCTTGGAATGGGTTAACAGGATTCTGGGGGAAGCTTGCAGTGGTTCAAGTGCAATGGAATTATGGGTTTTGAGAAGGCATCGGTCATGATGGTGCTGGGGGAGCATCAGCCATGAGGGTGCTGGGGAAACATCAGTTATGAGGCTGCTGGGGGGGGAAAATAAGTCATGCGGATGCATCAGTCATGATTTCATAGCAGGCAATAAAGTCCCATAGGGATAAGCAAGAAGTACCCTGCATGCTAGACCACTACCCAGGGTGGCACCGGGAGGGATCGTTACAGAGAGGGTGCAAGAGGGGGATTGTGACAGATCCCCATCCCCAGCAAGGAACAACAGACAGGTTATGGTCTGTCTGGATGACTGGTATGGAAGGAATGAGACAGGTCAAGGGCATGAACATTGCTGGCTGCTTCCCCAAACTGTTCTTCAGGACCATTACTTTTCCTAGCAATCAAGTAAAACAAGCGATGTTGGGGGAACATCGGTCATAAGGATTTTGGGGAAACATCAGTCATTAAGGTGTTGGGGAAACATCAGCTATGAGAAGGCTGGGAGAACATCGGACATGAGGATGCTGGGAAAACATCATTCATGATATCATGGCGTGCAATAAAGCACTAAAGGGATATGCAACATGAGCCTCGTACATTAGAGCACTATGCAAGGTGGGCAGGAGGGGGTCATGACAGAGAGGGCACAGGAGGGGATCATGACATATTGCAATTTCAGCTAGAATCACAGCCATCACAGGGATGGTGGCCTGCTGAGGTCAGCAGACTACCATGTCCGTGATTGCTTTTTAATAAAGCAATCTTTTTAAAAAGATACACAATCTGTTTTCACTAAAAGAAAATGTGATGCAGTTCAAAAAAGAAAACAAAACATTTACTTTTTATGTTTTAAGGGTAGGCAGTGGTCCATGGGACCACTGTCTGCTCTTTAAGAATATTTTGTTTAACATACTGAAAGGGGTCCCATGGGGACCCCTTCCCATTTCAAATAGAATAACACCAATTTTGAATTTGTGATAGAGTATTACTGTTTTACGACTGGAATTTGGTCGCAAAACATCAGTACATACCAATGTGATTCAGTATTTCGAAGGGACGCCCTAAACACAAACCTCAAAATAGCTTTGCACATTTGACCCTAGATATCCTACTAACATTCTTTCTATGGAAAAATAAAAGAGTGAGAATCCCTGTGAAAATGTTGAGGTTGTGTAAAAGCTCGGGGGGAGGGTGCAAACATAGCCAACTTTCTGCTACATCAATCAGCATTGATTATATAATGCTACCAATTTTCATATAAAATATAAGTGTTTCAGCCATCCTGACAGGATTCAAGTGTGTGCCTTGCTGTTCACATACAGATGTTTGCAGCAGACACACAACACACTGAACTACTCTTCAGAGGGAGGACATGAAAGTTGCACGTTCGGAAGTTGTGAATATCAATTTATACAACTATCTCTGCAAATAAGTTGGATTCACCGCATTCTTTCTCTGGCTACATGCTGAACCTAGGGTGAAGTAGACAGGGAAGAGCCAGAGGCACTTTGAGCGACAGTGGTCACAATTAAATGCAGACTTCAATAGGTGAATACTAAGGACACGGTTTTGAGTTCGTCAGACATGGTACTCAAGCACAACATGCCTGAGTACTCTGTCCACCATACCGACAGCCCGCCCACCCTATTCAGAGTTGGGTGGGCCATCATCTATCTGACTGGGGTGCTCCCGCTTTTTTCTGTTGTTGGAAAGCCTACATCGATGGCCCGATGGAGTATGGGCCATCAGAGTACAGACATCAGACGCCCTTATGTAGAGCAGATTGCCTGATGACATTTTTTCTTTCTGTCACCACCCAAAAAAAGTGGATAGAAAAAAATAGAAATTACCCTCACACTCTTTGAGAAAACTCACAGGGAATGAGGGTCATATGTTTTATTGTTTTTCAATAACAAACCCCCATTTTGGGCAGCCAGACCTTCTCTCACCCTGCATGGCTGGTTGGTAGATGGCGCTGAACATTACATTTGTCAGATGTTCAGAAAGTACCCCAATTGTTGTTCTTCTGGGTCTACTGAGTGGGGGAAGGGGGGTACCAGAAAATATCCCTAAGCTTGGGGTGCCCAGACATGATAACTGGGTGAAGTGCATTTTCACATCTACACAGCCACCCTTTCTTGTGATGGGTGCCAGATCCCCCTAACCCTGATTGGCTGGCAGGGAGATTGCACTGAACAAGACGATCTGTCAATTTTCTTTGGGGGGGGGGGGGGTGCAAAACACAGTAATTCAGTATAGTCTCCATTTTCAAGAACATATTGTTTTGACTCCCAACTTTGTTCATCTTAGTCCCTTAAGTGTATGTGTGCCAGACATTCACGGGCTTTCAATGGGTTTAGGGTTCCCACGGATGGTAAACTGAATGCAATGCACTTGGAAAATATAGTAAGTAGAAATGTGTTGTGTTCCAGTAATGAGCCAGAAGCCATTTGGATTTGTTTCTTGGGATAAGAAAAAATCTCCCGGTGTCTGGCTCCTTGCTGGGGCACAGACACAGCTCCTCCTCTCTAATTGCTTCTCATGGACATCAAAGCATTCTGAGATTAAGAGGCTGTGTAAAGTTAACCAGGAATTGATAATGAGATGTCAGAAAACTAGAAACAACTCTAGTCCCTCCCCATTTAATCCCTGTCTCTGTTGTTGAGAAGAAGGGTGGGAGGAGCTGCGTTGCTCGTCCCACCCTATCTCCTTCTCCCTCACTTCCCACCTTCAGAAAAATGTAGTTTGAGCCAGTGGGCAGGGTTAGCGAGGAGCTGCGGGCAGTGACAGGCCTTTGCCCCTCCCAAAGCCTTGCCCACTAGCTCACCGCTTGGAAGGACCTGGGAGGTGCATGGGAATCCCTCCCGTCCTTCGGATATCTGTGCTACATCATTCCCAATGTCACATGCATATTAATGAGGTGGCCCGAAAGTGAGCATCGGGCTGCTTCGTTCAGGGCTCTTCGGGAAAGTACTTGGCACTGGAAGCCTCTCTACCACCATTCACACCAAGTACAGGAGATAGCTCCTCATCAGTGGGGATATATACATATATTTTTTAATGGTTACTGGCTCTAGGGCAGTAAGAAATATGATGGCATATATGGTTGACAGTACTCCCTACCAAGCATTATTGCAGTGGTGGCTAGTAAATTTGAACGTTGTGGGGAGTAAAGCTAAGTAATGATCTTTGGCATGTAAGCAAGCGCACCTGAATGTTTCCCAGAGAGGTTTCGGTGGATTCTTCCCCTGAGAAAACTTTTTAAAAGTTGGTTTAAAATGGTGCATTTTCCAACACAGCTTCTGTAATGAGTTGACCAGCCACCCCTCTCACACAAGGCATCTGGTCAATGAAGAGTGGATTGGACCAGGCTTAGGTGTTTTATCTGCTCCTAAAATATTTGACTGAAGAGGGGGGCTGATGGCAATTAGGCTCTTCTGTCTACAAATTGAGTTTAGGCCAAGTTGGTGAACTACAAAAACAACAACACTTGTTAGTTATGTTGTAGTGGTTCTAGGAGCCCAAGGTCACATGTGCTTTGCATGATGCATTCATGCCTGTGAATTCACTCATTTAGAGCGAGGAGCACAGTGATCATTCAATGTATATGTTTCCAAATTCTTTCTTTACAAAAATAATAGGTAGAAAATGGGGGGAGGGTCTGAGCCCTGGCCCTCCTATAAAGGAAATGCTACCGTGCCCTGTGAGCAGGACGTGGGCCAGACACCTTGGTGGCTCGTCTAGCACTGAGTTTGCTCTCTGAACAGCCCAATTACCATCAGCCCACACCCTCCTAGACAAGCATTTTTGGCACAACTAAAGCTCCTAAGCCTGGTCCAACCAGCCCCCCAGATTATAGTCCTTTGTGGGAGGAGAGGCTGCCACACAGTGTGCAAAAAGACTTATTGTTTGAGATGAAACAAATGCTTAAGTTTCCAATAGGAGGACACATTTCAAAACTGATAGTACCACCATTGCTCTACCTCTAAATTTAATAAATATTTGTCACCATGAAGTCTCGAATGACTTCATCAATTAAAGCCACACACATACTCCCAGGCAGCCTTTAGGAAGGTTGATCACCCAACGGTAGATCTTTATATTTGTTTCAGGTTGCAAGCACTTTGCCGAGAAGTCCTGTTTCTTTTTTCGCTGTCTGCCTCTTTCATGGCTTCACATTAGAGCAGTGCCCCTCCCCTTGTAGCTAGAGGCACCTCAAGGTCAGCATTCAATTCTACCTTTTATTATAGAACGTGAAAATAATCACGTTCCTATTCGCAGCGCTTTCAGTAGGGCCTCATAGCACTATAAACATATGTTACTATGTATTCTCCACGGTGCCAAACAGGATTCCATTCTGTGACGGTGATTACACCCAAAGACATATGTAGTGATCACATTAACGTAAGACTGAACTTCCCAATGATTATTTTAACTTGCATATACTTTTCATATTAGGTGTTTATCTTAAATGTATTTACTTAGGAGTGGCTGCAGAATATTGTGTTCTTTTTAACCCCCTCTCAAACCACACTGCCATACTTGCGGAGCGCCAGCCCTCAGGGATCCCCTTGCTTAAGCTGCGCTCAGGCTCGCAGTTCCCACACTCTGAGCTCAACTGAGATGGCGAGAGTCGAGCCGCGGTCCGGAAGGGGCAGTCTTCTGCTCACACTGACCTGTAGTCTCCTTCCCAGGGTGAGGGGCTAAGGGCTCCTGCCCCAATCTGGTTGGGTGGCGATGAATCCACGTGTCTGGCAGACTCATCACAGAGTCCCTTGCTAGACAATCCTAAGCTCATGATTGCTGATTTTCAACTACTGTAAACAGATACATGCTTTTGAGTACAGAAGCATGCACTGTTTATCTGCTTGCAAGGATGCGTGTGATGTGACTTGAGATCATATGCCATCTGGCTCTACCCACCGCCTGGTACAAAGGCAGCCTCCTTCTTTACCGTCTGTGTGTTTTTCCCTCTCGGTTTGAAATGTGTGATGAGGGTAAACAAGTGCCTGTCGCCAAATGTGAGTGCAGGTGAACCCCACCGGCTCCCACTGGCTCAAATTAAGCACTGCCATTTCTCTCTACTGCTGACTCTGGCAGCAGACATTGTGATGTCAGAAGTCAACTGTAATAAGTTATTATAATTGAGTAGCTATGTCATTTCTTTATTACAGACAACTAGAAATGTCATAAGTCACCTGGTAAAAGGAAATTAAAGAAGGGCTTTTATACAGGGATTGCAGGCTCCCATGTATTATAGCCATATACTTGATGAGGGGATCTGGCGACACATTTTAGGAACTATAAATGCGAGAAATTGTTAATTGCCTTCACATATTTTTGTAATGTGTGTTGATCAGGATCATACACTGATAGCCGATTCTAGAGATGTTGATGAGACTCTAGTTATATGCAGACATCCACAGAACTCTAACAGTGCCCTTCCGTTCCATATTGCACCATGTGTTCACTCATACCCTAGTGTTGAGGCATTTGCAGAGCTTTGGCAATGCACATTTTTGCTGACCTGTACCACGGCCAGCTATACAGCTATTCGGGAGAGAATGTGGCATTTACGGTCAGAGCTGCTGACCTTGGAACTTAGGAACCAGATTCAAGTCTTGGCATCGGCTCAACATCCTGTGATTCGGGGCAAGTCATTACATCTCCTCATACCTAAAAAGGAAAAAATGTGTCCTTGTCTAATGTAACTGGTGCATTTGTAAGGTGCTCTAATACCTTCGGCTTGAGTTTGCACGACGGGAAAAAATGGATAGACCTTTTTATGTTATATGTGACATCAAGTACCACATTTCTGCTGTTTCTCCATGTTGTGAGTAACAGATGTTATTCTTCCCCAATTTATGATACTCAACTCATGACATCAAAAACACTGCATTTGTCCTCAGCCAAAGTTCGCCTCACTGATCCATGCTTCTGGCTGCCGAAACTGAGACATCTCCAGAGCTCTAACAAGTGCCAATGTATCTCTAGTCTGATTTCCATGCATCTTTAGTATACCAGCACTGACTCACTGGTCTCCCAGGCAGCACCTCTAGTCTCATTTGCAGTGTCCACTCACAAATGCCACAAAACAACTTATCATTTTTGATCAATTGCTGACAAATTGGCTGGAAAAACGCACATTTACCCTTACTATGTTCCCATTTTTGCATGGTGGTTGAGAAGAAAACCAGTCGCCCACTCCAACCTTCCTTGGGAGGGTTGGGCTCACTCTCTGTGCCTGCTTGCAAAGCCACTGGCTTATTAAAACTTTGTAACCTGGCCTTCCTCTTAAAAAGGTTGGGTGCCCCTGCACTAATGGCTGCACCTCTGAACGTTTGGGAGATATTGAGCAATTACAGAGAACTAGGACTGTAAGCGACTGGTGGTATCGGTAAGATCAGACTATCTATTCTCAAATATTAACTCCATTTGAAGGATTTTGGTCCCAATTTAAAGTTTGGTGGATGGAGTAAAGACTGTCAGGATGGCAGAGGAATTTACGACCAACTTTCTGCCTTTACTCCATCCCTCAGATTTAGAGTTCACCACATGCCCTTCTGTGCACTCTAGGGGTTTGTATGAACCGCTGTAACAGTGGTTCATAGAAAGCCATCTAAAGGTTTGGTGTGCATCCATCATTGGTGATGGACACTTATGCCAAACTTTTAGAAGTTTTACTTTTACAAAAACAAACTCCCAATGTCATATTTGAAAAAGTAAAAACTAATGGCCTCACCATCATGTCTGTTTTCAACAATGGTGTGGGGATATTTTTTTATATTTCTACTGTCAGGCAGTAAAAAACATAAGCCATCCAACCACTCACTCTAAGCAGGGACGATGATCTCATGGCTTAGCTCTGAAGACCCATACTCCCTCTGGCCACTGGAGGAAGGTTTACACTGACGGAGTAAATTTTACTCCATCGCTATAAACCTGGCGGCTGGCCCAAATCATAATTGGCTGGGCAGACCAAGAGTTTGGTGGACAGGGTACTCCGTCGCCATTGTAAAGGAGTGCAATTTCCACCAACTCTACATCAGAATCCTTTGTTTTCTAATTATGATAAAAGGTTCTAGCATTTATGTTGACTTGTTTTATGTTTACCCTTGGAGCTGAAGAAGTTTGGAGACCATACGAAGTGCATTAAGCTATGATGGTTCATACGATTATCAGAAATTAGACGAATTGATGTTACAGGAATCAAATCTAAGACACAACAGAAATTGAAATTAAATAAATATGTATCAAACAAACAAGCGAAAGGCCTGAGAATGTTGCTGTGTGCATACTGCAATTAAGAGCGCACCACAGACTGCAGTAAAGGCTGCCGGGATCTATAAATAGGTTGTTTTCCAGACTTATCAGGAAGGAAATGTTGATAGCACCAGTAAAAATGAAATGTATTATTCTGAGAAGCTAAGCAGGGGAGGACCACGTTACAAATCAAGGGGGATATTTACAAGCGGGCGATAAAAAATTATCGCCGCTTTTGCGGCCGTTTTCGGCCGAAAAGCGGCGATAATTTTATTGCCTAATTAGCAAGGCCACGCTAACGCGTGAAACCTTGCTTTAGCGTGGGGATTCCTAACGCCCAGCTTTGCCTCTCTAATGAGATGCAAAGTGGGCGTTCCTGACCTAACATGACAGCAGAAATGTCGCTAAGCGACATTTCTCCTATCATCAAGCACCACGCTATGAAGCATAGCGTCAGGAAAAGTAGCGATAATGCCTGTTATCGCTACTTTCCTTACGCCTGCTTCAGGACTGACTTAGTCATGATATCCTATGGTAGGTGGATATCATGGCTAGGTTTGTGAGTCACTATCAACAAGCTAACGCCACATTGCGTGAGATTATCGCTGGGTTTCCAGAGATAAGCTCACGTTAGGCAGTTAGCGTGAGGATTTTTATCGCTGAGGAGATAAGCGTTGCTAATAGCACGCTATCTCAGCGATAAAAATCCACGTTACCCGGCGATAATTATCCTCACGCTAAGAGCGCTGAGCGACAATTATCGCCGGGTGTTGCTGATATGCCCCCAAATTGTTTACGTGGATTGGAACTGCAGCAGAACTGTAGTTCATAGCGCCCACTTCAGTGCAGTGGCCATTCCCTTTCAGTGCTGCCTTGATTTGGGTTGGGTCAGGAAGCGATAGCAGCACCACAAGATACCTATAGTTTCTCAAGTGGCTGTAATACTGGTCGGATTCTTATCTTCACCGTGACACTTTGCATGGTTTGAGCTGATGCTGTTGACCCCATCAGTGGCTCCTTGTATGAACTGGGCTGTTTGTTCTCGCCTCATCCCTGTCTTATTGCCACAATCTTTGTCTTTGGCTCTGCGCCTGTCACAGACCTCTCACACAGGCAGGGCTGACAGCTCTGCTCTCATCACTGATTCACCACACAGTCTGGGAGGATGGTCCTGTCCTTATGACTGCTGGCATGGTCTTGATGTCTCTGTCCTCTTCACTGTCCCTCACAGTCTGATCAAAAAGATCCCTACCTAGCCCTGCCCCCGTGCAGGGTGGTTGTGGGTCACCTGATCCGGTGCATACACCCATGATGATGTCTGGGCCGAGGAGCTGATGCTGTGGTCGTCATCACTGACCCCCTCCATAATCCAGACTAATGGTTCTGTTCCCTTCACGGACGCCCTCACACGGTCTAGTCTAATGGTCTTGTTACCATCACTGACCCCTAGTATTGTATGTGCTGATGGTTCTCTCTCCATCACTGATCACCAGCTTAGGATGGCAGATGGTCCCATTGTCCACATACCAAATGCCTTCCGAGGTCTGCACACATTGTCTTATCCTCACTGGCACCTGGCACTGTCTGGGCTCAGGCTTATTTCCTCACTGACACTTCGCAAAGTCTGGGCACGTCTGACTGATGGTCCTATTCCTATAGACATCTTGCAGTGTATGGGATGATAGCTGTGACCTCTCTGACATCACACATCGATTGCACTCATATTCCTCTCATCAGTGACAACTTGCACGGTCTGGGCTTATGGTTCTGTCCTCTTTTGTCCCTCCCATGGTCTGTGCTCATGGCCCTGTCCTCAATGACACCGCCCATGGTCAGTGTGTATGGTCCTATCCTCACTAACATCTTACACGGTTTGCACTGATGATCCTCTCCACCAGGGACCCCCACTCCCCTTGCACATTTAGTGCTGATGGTTCTCCTGACCCCATCACTGGCTTCATGCATGGTTTAAACAGTTGGTTCTGTCCTCATCATGACATTGACTCCTTGCTTGGCCTGGATGATGGTAATTCTATCCTCATTATTAACTGTCTGGTAAACTCTATCTGCAGATCCTTCAATCCTCTCTCCTGGAATGGTCTGGATGATAATCTTTTTCTCTTATCAATGATCCCTTGCACAGAATGTCCTGATGGGCCTTCTCTCTTGCAGTGACACATCTTGCTGAATAGTCTGGACTAATGACCTATCCGCCCCTATAATCACACCTTCCACGGTCAATTGTTTTATTAAACAGTTGTTTACCCCCTAGGATTGCCCTTACATGGCTGTTGGCTAGTAACTCCATCAAGAACTTGCACATTTTGTGGAGTCAGTGACTCAACCCCTTGCACAGTCTGTTGGCCTCCATCGCTCAAACCTTGCACTGTGTATTGATTTAATTCATTTAACCTCATGCAGTCAGTTGGCACCTGTGACACACCTTGTAATTGTCTATTGATTCATGTCATTCACCATCGTACATTCAGGTGGCCAAGGAGACTCACTGCACTGTAAATTTATTCACTTGATTCAACCTCATGGAGTCAGTTGGCACCAGTAACTTCCCCTCACGCACCGTGTATTGATCCATTTCATTCCACCTCATGCATTCAGCTGGCCAAGGTGACTGATGTGTCCCTTGCACTCTGCATTGATCCACATGATTCAACCTCACACAATCTGCTGACCACTGTGATTCACCCATTGCACTCTGCATTGATCCACTTGATTCAACTCTGTTTGGCCCATTGGCCCCATTGACTCACCTCTTGCACTGTGTACTGATCCACTTTATTCAACCTCAACTGGCCAGATGGCTAGTGACTCATCCCTCGCATTGTGTATTGATCCATCCAACCTCATGTAGTTTACTGGTCCCTGTGGCTTCCGCCTTGCACACTCTGGTTGGTCCCTTTGACTCAATCTCTCACAGTCTGCCGGCCCTCATTAATCATCCCTTGCACAGTTTATTGGGCTCCATGATTTCTTTGGTCAGTCTTCCGAACCCCCCTGACTGACTCCCTGCACATTCCGTTGACTCACCACGTCCATGCTCTATTGACCTCTAACACACCTTGCACGGCCTGTGTTCTCCCTTTGACTCATGCCTTGTGTGACCGGTTGGTCACTGGGTTTCAGAGAAATTATTCTGATGAATTTATGGGCTCGTTCCTTGAACGGTCGTTTAGATAAATGACTCAGCCTACATGCTGGCCACCATGACTCAGAATTTGTAGAGTCCTCCACCCACTTCTCACGACCCATGCACAGTCTATTGATTCTCAATGACTCACCACCTGATGAATGATTAGCTTCGTTATTAATGCCTTTCACAGTAGGTTGCCCGAGTGAGTGAGCCTGTGCACAGACTGAGAGCACTAGTAACACACCTTTTCAGTGGTATAGCTGGGGTAGGTAATGGGGGCTCCACCCCATGCGGCACTTTTTCAGGGGCGGAGGGTGAGTTGAGCAATTTCGGTGAGCACAAGGTATCTAGTTTTCTTGTTTTGTATTTCATTTTCCCTTGTCATCTGACGACCACCGTGTCACTGGACGGCAAACTCAGGGACCGCCCCGGGTGGCAGAATCTCTAGCTACACCACTGCCCCATTGACTATTAGCCATTGTGATTCACACCTTGCACTTTCACTAACTGTTGGCCCATTTACTCACATCCATGCATCTCATACATCACATACATACATCACACCTTTCTTGGCATGTTGGCCCTCATGTCTCTCCCCATGCACTGTCTTTCAGTCCTAACGAGTCACTCCTTGCACGGTCTGTTAGTCTCCCAACTCACACCTTTCTTGGTGTGTTGGGCCCCATGTCTCACTCCTTGCATGGTCTTTTGGACCCCTGATTCACTACTTGCAAGGGCATCTTGGCTCCCATGCCTCACCCCATGGATTGTGTTTCAGCCCCCAAGTTCCACTCCTTGCACGGTCTGTTAGTCCCCCAACTCACACCTTTCTTGTTGTGTTGGGCCCCATGTCTCACTCCTAGCATGGTCTTTTGAACCCCTGATCACTGCTTGCAAGGGCCTATTGGCTCCCATGCCTCACCCCATGGATTGTGTTTCAGCCCCCAAGTTCCACTCCTTGCAAGGCCTGTTGACCCCATACCTCACACCTTCCATGGCGTCTTGGTGCTCCATGTCCCACACAATTCTTGGCCTTTTGGACCCATGATGCACTCTGCGCTGGTATGTTGGCCCCCATTTCTCACCCCATGCAGTTTCAGCCCCCCAGATTCACTCCATGTAGTCTGTTGGCCCCTTACCTCACCCCTTTCATGGTCTGTTGGGCCCGCCAGCTACTGTGCTGCTTTTTTCGCATTAATCAGTCGTTGCGCGATGAGTTAGCCCCCTTGGTCACCAATTGCACGGCCCATTATCTCACTGAATATAACGCATTTCATGGTGTCTCAGATCGCGTACTGTCCTTTGGCACCCACGAGTCACTCTTTGCAAAGTGATTCATCCAGTGCAGGTTCTATTAGCCCCAGTCCTCGCATCTTTCATGGTGTGTTGGTTTCATGCCTTCCATCGGTCACCCTCTTTTGCCCGCTGATTGTTGGCCCCGCTGCACGCCTTGGGCTCACCCCTCTCGCAGCCTGATGGTGCCGTCTCTCTATGACGCACCCGCGCACGTGGCGTGGAAGAGCAGATGGCGGGCCCACAGGTAGTGCTCCCTATTACAGACTTGAATGAGCGCAGATTTTAAATGGCGGGAGTGTGCGGCGCCCATTATCGGCGGTGAAGGGATTTAATTCCTGCAGTGATGCAGATGCGGTGAGTCACTGCCATTCTCCGCCTGCTCTTATCCTGCTCTCTATCCGGAAAGCGCTTCCCATCAGCGCTGTGCTCGTTCGACCTGGAGCCTCCGTCATTTCCCGTATCGCCAGTTAACAGGCCCAGCACTCGGGCACTGGCGGCCGGATGTCAGGGAGGGCGGAAGAGAAGGTCCGCTAATGTCGGTTGTAGTTACGGCCTCTTACCGTCTGACGTCAGATGATGGCATGCACACAGCTTAGGCAAAGGATGGGTTTGAACTAACACCACAGGAAGACTTTTACAAATAGGTGTGAGGGCAGGGGGGGAGGGGGCTATAGGCTGAGAAACAGGACGTGGACTGGGAACTCGGGGACTAGGGAGACATCAGGGCGAAGTGTGATGAGCTGAGAAGTGGGCAATGGTAGTGCGAATCCTGGGGCGACAGCTTGGCCTGGGTCTGTCTGGAGACAGGAAAGTGTGTAACCAGTGCATCAATGAGGGACATCAGGTGAGAACTAGGCCGGCATTGGACACTCCTCAAGGGACACTGGGCAGGTGAGGGGGTAGAAGTATAGGGTAAGAGGACATTGGCTGACGTCATCTTAGGGGCTCTGTGGAGATGGGTTTGAAGGAGAAAGACATGCCCCTTCCACCATTTTTTAATAAAATAACCATATATGGCAGAGTCACTGCTCTCGTCATAGCCTGTGGGGTATCAATATCACAGGCGAAGTGTCACCTATACCTGGCTAGGCGAAGCCAGAGATCACTGGTATCATGCATGCTTTACCATTATAGTGGGTCCCATGGCGTACGAGTTAATGACTATAACGTGTTTGTCAAGTCAAGGCATAGCTGCCATGGTGATAGTGGCAGTCCGTTAACATTAGTAGAGGGAAATAAACCTTTTTTCGAGTGTACGGTGAGTGCACAAAAAATGTGTGAAAATTTCAAATGGCGAGGTGTGGCACAAACGAAAGTTACAAAACATACATATTACCATACCCCTCAATTTGAATGGATCGGCTATGCTGGCATACCATGCGGTAGAGAAGAAGTATACCTGCAAACTGAGTAATCTAGGTCAGCTTGTGAGGCATATGCGCACGCTTGCAAGTACCTGTATCCGTGGTGGAGTCAGCAGGGCAATACTCTATTTTCCTCCTTCGTTACAGCCCATTACCTGCCCGCCTCTCATGGGTACGCCGGTGATCGAGAGCCGGCAGACTGCCCAAGATATCCCTCGGAGCCAATCATAGAGTGGAAGTGGCGTGACAGTGGGTGTGGCAGATCAGGGGGCAATACGTGACGCTGATCACGTGTGTGTGTAATGACATCTCAATACGACGGCCTTCTTGGAAAGGGGTATTCGCTGAGAAACGTTAGGGCAAGTGAATTGTTCTTGATGTGTATGTACAAGTTCGGGTTGCTGGCCATATTGTAAAGTGCAGTGGGTCCTGGTGTGGGAGACTCCCATACATTATGATATGTTGAGTAGTGCCCACTGTCAAAGAGATTCTGGTTAGATGCCTAGCATTAGTATATGTTGGGAGTATATAATTGCACCGCATAAACCGTGTGGGTAGCTATGAATCAGTGAGGTCAAATGTTCCGTAAGAGTGTCTGTTTGTCAATCACCCCGATTGTGGTGGCTGTGGTTGAATAGTATGACTCCAAATGGGCTCCCGAACCCTAGTGGTATCACAGCACAAGGGTGCTACTGTTCTGATGGAAATCAGTATAGGTCCCTAATGTATGTAAAGAAGCACATGTGGGTCAACATGTGGGTCAACAAGTGAACTCTGGTCTGCTGCATATTATTGAACTGGGTTCCTAACACCGGGATGTCATTGAGTCCCTTGAGGACTGGTTGGCTATTAGCTCTAGGTCATCAATTCTGCCTAAGGTATATCATCATTAAGGCCCCCCGAACTGCTCTTGAGGCGGAACACCCAGCGTTGTTCTTGCCTGAACAATGTACTGGTTGTCCAGCTGGGGTTGGATTCAATAATGGTCCATCTGAGACTATCCGGGGTATGGTTTCTTTCCAGGAAGTGACTCAGTAGTTTGGTGCTGTGTTTTTTTTGCACCGTAGTCACAGTCTCACTCCAGTCCCGGGCAGCAGCCCAAAGTCTTTGGTAATTTGGTCCTGCATCTTTTTCCCAGCAGACAGGTTCTCGCTGTACCTCCAGATGCAATGTAGTCTCCGCCAATGAAACCACCCACACAACATCTGCTCCTCCTGGCATATGGGGTCACAGCTAAGGCATTAACAAGTCCTGGCATGCTGGTCACACAATTTACTACAACAGTGGCCCCTTCTTGCATACAGGGTCACCACAATGAAGCAGTGTGGGCTTGGAGCTCCTCACATAGCACTTGATGCACAGCTCTGCCTACAGTGGCCCTCTCCTTACATAGGGGAGTTACTGAAAACAATATTACAATTGAGCTACGACCCAATGGGTGTACAGCTGAATCCTCACTCCTTTTACAGCGAGTCCTCACAGTAGGGCTCCCCACTGGATCTCGCTCCCTCCAAGGTTCTCCTGTTCTTCACAGGCCACGCTGATCTTGGCAAGCAGGCAGGGACTGGTGCTGCAGGGTCCAGGGCAGGTGGTCTACTGGTTCCCCTAGGTGATGTCCCCTCACCCAGCAGAGAGCCTAGCAGGCCTTTGCCCCCAGTCCTAATCACAGGCTGAAATCTTGCTGAACTTCCCCTCCTCACGTAGCCTGTCTAACTGCTTGGCAGATGACAACGTTTGGGGTCTCAACCTCCCCTTCTTATAGTCCATTTCAAGACACCAAAATGTAATTTAGGGTCTGAGTCTTTGAAGTTTTATGTTGGGTTTATGCTTCTTTTGAAGTGGATACTTCTCTTTTTTCTCTTTCCCCTTGAAAGGAAGTCTGTCACAGCAGGCAAGACCCCAAATCTGATTGACTCACAACAAAATTCATGGGTGTGACCAGAGTTAACACCTGGATGTCCCCCACAGCGATATGTGCATCAAAAGGTTAACCCCAGGCAGTGTCATATTAAGGGTTTTGAGGACCATGGGCAAGAAATATTTTGGGGGTCCCTGTTTGGAACAACTTTGAATTATATTACCCATATTCTGCTAATTCAAACCTTATGTTACCAATTAATTTAAATGATAAAGGTAGAGATACAGAAATATGCATTTGAAAGCTGGAGAGAAAGTTCACATTCCCAGAGGGGTCCTGGGCAATTGTCCACTTTGCCCATGCCTTAAGACGTATCTGATCCCAGCGTTCCAGCCCCAATCTTTATGATTCCCTTATCAGTCCCAGTTCCTAACTGAGATGTGTCCAGGCCCCTTCATTGTGATCTATTACTGAATCTAAAAGCAACCTCTTGAAGTGTATGGGGGAGTCTCTCTCTCTCTCTCTCTCCCCTCTCTCTCTCTCTCTCTCTCACACACACTCTCTCTCACGCTCTCTCTTCCTTTCATCATTGTGTCCCACTCAGCTCACAGGAATGCAGCAATACACAAATCTGTCTGGGGGGTATTCCTCTTCTCCTCATGTCTTTATCAGGCAGACTGGGCCTTTCCAAAATGGAACCCAAGGTCCTTCATGTAATGTACCATTGCAGGCACACTCACACTCAGATTACTTTACTGGTACCTTCATGCATGCATTGTGCCACTACATACACACACACACATTCAGCACACACATTTAGTCTGCACACACTGTTCAGCACTGTAACTTTGCTATACTGAACCAGGGTGTGATAATTGCAAACACACACAATACCAGAGTACACACTTACCATGTGCATGCAGCACAACACTTCACCCTTTATGTATTGTACTCCACACAAGCACACACACACTGAGCACATGCTTTCATTATGCTCACACTGCACAGCACTACATTTCTCATGTAATGTATTCATTGCAGGCATACATACACTCAGTAACTGAATTTCCGCAATACTGCTCTATCACTTTACTGCACCCTTACCAGGCACACGTGCATCCAGCACCGAGTCACTACTTATGCATTACACATCACTCAACATCTACCTGATGTTGGCCAAAGATGAGTTAAGCACAGAGCAGTGGAACTTTTAAAAAGGTGTGTAAGCCTGTAGGCCTCTCTCCAGTGACGCCGGGAAACAAATATCGGCAAAGTCAATAGAGTGGAGTAAAAAGGGTGAAGAGTGGAGTAGAGTGGAGTGGCATGAGCTGGAATGTAGTAGAGTGTTGAGAAGTGAAGTAGAATGGAGGAGAGCAGATTGAAGGGACATAGAATGTAGGGGTATTGAGAGAAATAAAGTGTCATACAGTGGAGTGGCATAGAGTGGCATAGAAAGGAGTGCAGTGGAGTAGTAGAGTAGAGTCATAGAGTGGAGTGACTTTGAGTGGAGTAGAGTCGTAAGGTAGAGTGGCCTACAGTGAAGTGGCATAGAGTAGAGTGGTATGTAGTGGCATTGAGTAGAGTAGGGTGGCAAAGAGTGGAGTAAAACAGCAAAGCGTGGAGTAGAGTGGAGTGACATGGACTGAAATGTAGTGGAGTGTTGAGAAGTGGAGGGGTGTAGATTGGAGTGGTGTAGAATGGAGGGTCATAGAGTGAAATAAAGTGCCATAGAATGGAGTGTCATTGTGTGGAGTTGGATAAAGTAGAGTGTTGTGGAGTGATGCAGAGTGTAATAGAGTCGTAGAGTTGAGTAGAGTCTTGTGTGGAGTGGTGTTGAGGAAAGTAGAGTCTTAGAGTGGAGTAGTGTAGAGTGGCCCAGAGTGAAGTGACTTATAGTGGCAAAGAACGACATAGAATGTTGTAGAGTGGAGTGCATGGAGTGCAGCAGAGTGGAATAAATTAGAAAGTCATGGAGTCAAGGGGCGTAGAGTGTGCATAGAGTTCAGGGGTGTAGCATAGAGTGGAGTAAAGTGTCATGGAGTGTAGTGGAATAGCAATGAGTGGGTAGAGTGGAGGAAAGTGGCATGGAGTGTCAGAGTGGAGTAGAGTTGCATAGAGTGTCACGGAGTGTCAGAGAGTGAAGTGTCATAGAGTGGTGTGGCATGGAGTGTCGTAGAGTGGTTTGTCATAGTGGCCTTGAGTGAAGTGTCATACAGCGGCGTAGAGTGGAGTGTGGTGTGGTGGCATGAAGTGGAGAGTCATGCAGTAGAGCGTCATAGAGTGTCATAGAGTGGTGTGGCATAGAGTGGAGTATGCATGGTGTGGTAGCACACTGTCATTACATGAATATACATTTACAATTGAAAGGACAATCACATTTGCACCTACAGTTTTACTGTGAAAGCTATACAGCTCGCAAACGATAATGTTTGTAAATGGCATCACCTAATGTACTGATTTGTTTTGATTGTATTAAAATAGTTGTTTCCATCCCATTTCCAAATTACAAAAAATGCCATTCATTTCCTACTTCTGATGTATTCTGAAATATTTGCTCAGTTTATTTACAGAAAAAGTTGCTGTGTGCTAGAAAAAAACTTTTCTTTCTCAGTACCAGCAATATTTTCACATATATCCTCTCACTTGAAAAGTAAACACCAAGCTCCCTTGGGAAACAGAGCCTAACGTTTGGCCCCTGTCCTTTAATGCACAGCAAATGTTACAAGATAAGAACAAAATGTAAAAGCCTGTTTACAGACAGTGAGGACTCATGGAGGAATACCAGGAGCAATGGTGAGCAAGCTTTGCTCCTTAGGCGGGATGAAGACATACTGGACACCGTAAAACAAATAAAGCAAGCAAATAAAGAGCCAGAAAATGTGAGTTATGAACCACAAAGCCAGTGGCATGCAACAAGTAGAATGCACTCCCAGAGAAGCTTTCAGAATATTCACAAGAAGTCTTTTCTCAACAGGACAGCTGCTCTGCCTTGTAGGCTTTGACCTAATGAGGACCTGTTCACTACTACTAATCACTACACGGTATGCTGCCACCACCATGCATTTTCTGTTTAACTCATGGTGAAGGCGGTATCCTTCCACCACTATAAGTGTTGTGCTTTGGGGGCCCCTCCCTGTACAATCAGTGAGAACGGGCCTATGTCATGCCGCACACACATGATCCGTATTTACCTATGACAAAAACTCACCATTAGGGATCCAGACAACATTACATTTGGGCACTCTAATGCAGTAGTACACATCTTTACCCATGCAGAAGACTTTTACACTCCAACAGGCCCCTAGCACCATCACACCCACTAAACTCTATAGTGTGGAGACCCGATAGCCCTGCTCTTGCCTCACAGCAAACATCACAAACCAGCCCTTTAAAGATGGACCTCCCTCAAAGCCCTTAAACAAGACATTTTCACAGCACCACACATAAGGCAGAATGCTTAAACAAAACATTGTCACAAGCCTACATGAAAAGGCACATTTCCAAACAAGACATTATCACAACCCCATATGAAGAGTGCTCAGACTCAACACTGCCACAGCCCAAGAAGACTGTTCACACAAGAGAATATTCCACATATATAGAGGGCTGAAACACGGTGCCATCACAACCCACATATAAAACATAGTACTTAACCCATTGGGTGCTCATGACGAGCTGGACTCGTCATGGCACACAGTGGCCGTGTGCTCATGACGAGTCCAGCTCGTCATGACACCCAGCACCGGAAATCCCTCTGATGCGGGCACCAGAGGGATTCCCTTTTCTCTCCTAAAGCCTCGGGAGCTGGGGAAGAGCTTCCCCAGCTCCCGAGGCCCCCTCCCTGGTTTCCCTGAAATGCCGATCGTCGCGCATGTCGCGCTGATGTCATTTCAGTGAAACCGAAACTGAAATGAGCTAAGAGGCTCATTTCAGTTTCAGTTCCTTGGTGCTCAGGGGGCTATCTCAGCCCCCTGAGGACGTAGAAACTCAGGAGAGGTATCGTTGGAAAGGGGAGAATCTCCCCTTTCCAATGGTGGCCCTCCCTAGTGGATCCCTGCTTGGGGATCGCCCCAGGAGGGCGATCCCCGCTCCCCAAGCAGGGATCAACCCACTAGGCACCAGGGAGGGGGGAGCGGCCCCTTGGGCAAGGGCCTTTGCTCCCCCCATAAAAATGTTGGCATGATTAGTCTTTCTACCCCCCTGGGGGTAGATGGGGCAGTAGCCCCCAATCTGCCCCCCCGGGGGGGTAGTAAACCCAATAGACAACAGGGATTTTTTATGAGATATTTATTACGGGTGGGGGCTGCCCAAAACGTGCATGCCGATGCCCCCACCCACTCGGCCACAAAATTACAGCCTTCCTGCCCCCCCTGGGGGGCAAATAGGGCAGAGGCCCCAATCTGCCCCCCCCGGGGGGGGGCAGAAAGCCCGGTAGATACCAGGGATTTAAAATAAATTATAATTAGGGATGGGGTCTGCCCAAAATGGGCATGCCAATGCCCCCACCACCCGCCCCAAAGGTACAGTCTTTCTGCCCCTCCTGGGGGGCAGATGGGGCAGTAGCCCCCAATTTGCCCCCCAGGGGGCAGAAAGCCCATAAGATAGGGATTTTTAAAATTATAATTTGGGGTAGGGGCTGCCCAATATGGGCACACCCCCGATGCAAAGGTACAGTCTTTCAGTAGCCCCCAATGTACCCCCCCAGGAGCAGAAAGCCCACTAGACACCAGGGTTTTTTCCCCCCGATAAATTTAGGGGTGGGGATTGCCCAAGATGGGCATGCCAATGCCCCCACCCCTCCCCTCACAAAATTCCAGTCTTTCTGCCCCCCCAGAGGTTTCAGAAAGCACCCTAGATGCCAGGAATTATTTTGTTTATAGGCCCGGGGTGGGCGCTGCCCAGAATGGGCATGCAAATGCCCCCACCCTACCCCCAAAGAAAAAAAAGACTTTCTGCCTCCCAGGAGGCAATAGCCCCTTATCTGTCCCCCTGGGGAGGGGGCAGAAAGCCCACTAAGCGCCAGGATTTTTTTTTTATATAGGTAGGGGTGGGGGCTGCCCAGAATGGGCATGTAAATGCCCTCACCCCCAAAAAAATCCTACAGTCCTTCTGCCCCCCCCCCCACCACCCCGGGAGGCAGATCGGGCAATAGCACCTTATCTGCACTCCACGGGGGGACAGAAAGCCCACTAGCCACCAGGGATTTTTTTTACAAAGTTCGGGGTGGGGGCTGCCAATGCCCTCACCCACCCCAAAAAAGATGCCACTGTGTTTCTGCCCCTCCCAGGAGGCAGATGGGGGCAGTAGCTCCTGATCTGCCCACCCCGGGGGGCAGAAAGCCCACTATGTTCCAGCGATTATGCTGACTTTTTTATACGCAGGGGTGGGGGCTGACCAGAATGGGCATCCCAATGCCCGCGACCCCCCAAAAGAATAGCCACAGTCTTTCTGCCCCCTCGGAGGCATATCAGGGCAATAACTCCTGATTTCCCCCCTCCCCAGGGCGGCAGAAAGCCCACTAGGCACTGTTTGGGTTTGGTAGTTTCCCAAGATGGCCGCCGAATTCGGGGACAAAAACCCAAGTGGCCCCACTTGCAAAACCAGGTTGTTTTGTGATAGGTAATTTTGATGTCGCCTCAATAGGTTTTGGGCCCTTGCCTGTCGCAGGTACTTGACCCACCCACACGAGTGAGGTATCATTTTTATCAGGAGACCTGGGGGAACTCTGGGTGGGAGGAAATTTGTGGATCCACGTAGATTCCAGAACTTTCCCACATAGAAATTTGAGAAAAAAGTGAATTTTTCAGCTAAATTTGAGGTTTGCAGGGAATTCTGTGTAGGAAAATATTAGGGGACCCACGCAAGCCATACCTCACTGGACTCCCCCGGGTGTCTAGTTTTCATAAATGTGTGGGTTTGGTAGGTTTCCCTAGATGGCCGCCAAGCCCTGGGCCAAAACCTCATGGGACCCCCCTTGCAAAACCAGGTTGTTTTGTGATAGGTAATTTTGATGTCACCTCAATAGGTTTTGGGACCTTGCCTGTCACGGGTACTTGACCCACCCAAGCAAGTGAGGTATAATTTTTATCGGGAGACCTGGGGGAACACAGGGTGGGAGGAAATTTGTGGATCCACATAGATTCCAGAACTTTCTCACACAGAAATTTGAGAAAAAAGTGATTTTTTCAGCTAAATTTGAGGTTTGCAGGGAATTCTGGGTAGGAAATCATTAGGGGACCAACGCAAGCCATACTCCGCTGAACTCCCCTGGCTGTCTTGTTTTCAGAAATGTGTGGGTTTGGTAGATTTCCCTAGATGGCCGCCGAGCCCGGGGACAAAATGTCATGGGACACCCCCTTGCAAAACCAGGTTGTTTTGTGGTAGGTAATTTTTATGTCGCTTCAAAAGGTTTTGGGCCCTTGCCTGTCGCGGGTACTTGACCTACCCACGTGAGTGAGGTATCATTTTTTATCAGGAGACCTGGGGGAATGGTGGGTGGGAGAAAATCTGTGGATACACACAGATTCCAGAACTTTCCACCACAGAAATGTGAGGAAAATGTGTTTTTTGGACACATTTTTCGGTTTGCAAGGGATTCTGGGTAATAGAACCTGGTGAGAGCCAATCAAGTCACCCCATCCAGGATTTCCCTGGGTGTCTAGTTTTAAAAAATGTATAGGTTTGCTAGGTTTCCCAAGGTGCCAACAGAGCTAGGGTTCAAAATCTATAGATAGGCACTTTGCAAAAAAAGGGTCAGTTTTCACTGTGAAAATGTGGTGTGTCCACGTTGCGTTTTTGGCCGTTTACTGGGCACTAGGCCTACCCACGCAAGCGAGGTACCATTTTTCTTGAAAGACTTCGGGGAACGCGGGGTGGGTGTAATTTGGTGGATCCACGCAGATTCCAGAACTTTCCACCTCCGAAATCTGAGGAAAATGTGTTTTTTTGGACACATTTTTAGGTTTGCAAGGGATTCTGGGTAATAGAACCTGGTGAGAGCCAGTCAAGTCACCCCATCCTGGATTCCCCTGGGTGTCCAGTTTTCAAAAATATATAGGTTTGCTAAGTTTCCCTAGGTGCCGGCAGAGCTAGGGTTCAAAATCTATAGCTAGGCACTTTGCAAAAAAAGGGTCAGTTTTCACTGTGAAAATGTGGTGTGTCCACATTGCGTTTTGTGCCGTTTTCTGTCACGGGCACTAGGCCTACCCACACAAGTGAGGTACCATTTTTCTCAGAAGACTTTGGGGAAGGCGGGGTGGGTGGAATTTTGTGGATGCACACAGATTCCAGAACTTTCCACCATACAAATGTGAGGAAAATGTGTTTTTTTGGACAAATTTTTCGGTTTGCAAGGGATTCTGGGGAATAGAACCTGGTGAGAGCCAGCCAAGACAACCCATCCTGGATTTCCCTGGGTGTCTAGTTTTAAAAAATGTATAGGTTTGCTAAGTTTCCATAGGTGCCGGCAGAGCTAGGGTTCAAAATCTATAGCTAGGCACTTTTCAAGAAAAGGGTCAGTTTTCACTGTGAAAATGTGCTGTGTCCACGTTGCGTTTTGGGCCGTTTCCTGTCACGGGCACTAGGCCTCCCATGCAAGTGAGGTACCATTTTTCTCGGAAGACTTCGGGCAACGTGGGGTCGGTGGAATTTTGTGGATCCACGCAGATTCCAGAACTTTCCACCACAGAAATCTGAGGAAAATGTGTTTTTTGGACACATTTTTAGGTTTGCAAGGGATTCTGGGTAACAGAACCTGGTGAGAGCCAGTCACGTCACCCGACGCTGGATTCCCCTGTGTGTCTAGTTTTCAAAAATGTATAGGTTTGCTAGGTTTCCCTAGGTGCCGGCAGAGCTAGGGTTCAAAATCTACAGCTAGGAACTTTGCAAAAAAAGGGTCAGATTTCACTGTGAAAATGTGGTGTGTCCACGTTGCGTTTTGGGCCATTTCCTGTCACGGGCACTAGGCCTACCCACGCAAGTGAGGTACCATTTTTCTATGAAGACTTTGGGGAACGCGGGGTGGGTGGAATTTTGTGGATCCACGCAGATTCCAGAACTTTCCACCACAGAAATATGAGGAAAATGTGTTTTTTTGGACACATTTTTAGGTTTGCAAGGGATTCTGGGTAATAGAACCTTGTGAGAGCCAGTCAAGTCACCCCATCCTGGATTCCCCTGGGTGTCTAGTTTTCAAAAATATATAGGTTTGCTAAGTTTCCCTAGGTGCCGGCAGAGCTAGGGTTCAAAATCCATAGCTAGGCACTTTGCAAAAAAAGGGTCAGTTTTCACTGTGAAAATGTGGTGTGTCCACATTGCGTTTTGTGCCGTTTTCTGTCACGGGCACTAGGCCTACCCACACAAGTGAGGTACCATTTTTCTCAGAAGACTTTGGGGAAGGCGGGGTGGGTGGAATTTTGTGGATCCACACAGATTCCAGAACTTTCCACCATACAAATGTGAGGAAAATGTGTTTTTTTGGACAAATTTTTCGGTTTGCAAGGGATTCTGGGGAATAGAACCTGGTGAGAGCCAGCCAAGACAACCCATCCTGGATTTCCCTGGGTGTCTAGTTTTAAAAAATGTATAGGTTTGCTAAGTTTCCATAGGTGCCGGCAGAGCTAGGGTTCAAAATCTATAGCTAGGCACTTTTCAAGAAAAGGGTCAGTTTTCACTGTGAAAATGTGCTGTGTCCACGTTGCGTTTTGGGCCGTTTCCTGTCACGGGCACTAGGCCTCCCATGCAAGTGAGGTACCATTTTTCTCGGAAGACTTCAGGCAACGTGGGGTCGGTGGAATTTTGTGGATCCACGCAGATTCCAGAACTTTCCACCACAGAAATCTGAGGAAAATCTGTTTTTTGGACACATTTTTAGGTTTGCAAGGGATTCTGGGTAACAGAACCTGGTGAGAGCCAGTCAAGTCACCCAACCCTGGATTCCCCTGGGTGTCTAGTTTTTAAAAATGTATAGGTTTGCTAGGTTTCCCTAGGTGCCGGCAGAGCTAGGGTTCAAAATCTACAGCTAGGAACTTTGCAAAAAAAGGGTCAGTTTTCACTGTGAAAATGTGGTGTGTCCACGTTGCGTTTTGGTCCATTTCCTGTCACGGGCACTAGGCCTACCCACGCAAGTGAGGTACCATTTTTCTACGAAGACTTTGGGGAAAGCGGGGTGGGTGGAATTTTGTGGATCCACGCAGATTCCAGAACTTTCCACCACTGAAATATGAGGAAAATATGTATTGTTGGACACATTTTTAGGTTTGCAAGGGCTTCTGGGTAATAGAACCTGGTGAGAGCCAGTCAAGTCACCCCATCCTGGATTTCCCTTGGTGTCTAGTTTTAAAAAATGTATAGGTTTGCTAGGTTTCCCTAGGTGCCGGCAGATCTAGGGTTCAAAATCTATAGCTAGGCACTTTGCAAGAAAAGGCTCAGTTTTCATTGTGAAAATGTGGTGTGTCCACGTTGTGCTTTGGGCCGTTTGCTGTCACAGGCACTAGACCTACCCATGCAAGTGAGGTACCATTTTTTTCGGAAGACTTCAGGGAACGCGGGGTGTTGAAATTTTGTGGATCTACGCAGATTCCAGAACTTTCCACCACAGAAATATTGAGGAAAATGTGTTTTTTGGACAAGTGTTTAGGTTTGCAAGGGATTCTGGGTAACAGAACCTTGTGAGAGCCAGTCAAGTCACCCCATCCTGGAATTTCCTAGGTGTCTAGTTTTAAAAAATGTATAGGTTTGCTAGCTTTCCCTTGGTGCCGGCAGAGCTAGGGTTCAAAATCTATAGCTAGGCACTCTGCAAAAAAAGGGTCAGTTTTCACTGTGAAAATGTGGTGTGTCCACATTGCGTTTTATGCCGTTTTCTGTCACGGGCATTAGGCCTACCCACACAAGTGAGGTACCATTTTTCTCGGAAGACTTCGGGGAAGGCGGGGTGGGTGGAATTTTGTGGATCCACACAGATTCCAGAACTTTCCACCATAAAAATGTGAGGAAAATGTGTTTTTTTGGACAAATTTTTCGGTTTGCAAGGGATTCTGGGTAATAGAAACCTGGTGAGAGCCAGTCAAGCCACCCCATTCTGGATTTTCCTGGGTGTCTAGTTTTCAAAAATGTATAGGTTTGCTAAGTTTCCTGTTGGACTTGGCCCTTCTGGCAGGTTCACCCCTGGACTTTTTGGCTTTTTATTGGTGATTGTTTGGTCTCTGCGCACTTTCCCTGTGTCCCAGGGTAAGGTGCGTGCTCTGAGTGCATGTGGTGAGATAGGCCTGCCCTCCCATAGGAATGCATGGGGAATGTATGTGTCCCTAGTAGTTCCTGATGCATGGGGTGTGCAGGCCCGAGTTTGGTATGTGCGGACTCGTGGGAGTGAATGCTGCGCGATGATGTGTGCGGCATGCATGTACCTAGTGTGGAAGTGCCACTTCTAGAAGTGGGCACTTCTGTGTGCAGTGTGTCTGTCGCGTGATTGGCTGGTCATGTCATGTGACGGGCTAGGGATTCCCCAGTGTCAGGATGAGTCACCCAGTGGTGAATGGGGAGATCAGCAGCTAGATGGGTGGGAGGAGTCCACCTGAGTCCTGAATAGGACAGGGTTTTCCAAACACAATGCTGGCCCCGCCCCCTGTGGTGCGACTGACGACCCTAGCCCTTCCAGTGAATAGAATGAGGGGCTGAGCACATCAAGGGTGCTCCCCAACCAGCTGCGACTGGTTTTCCCCCTCACCCTGAACCCAGAACAAAGGGTTTGCCTGTATAAAAATGGGGCTGTGTCCCCACAGAAACTGTTCTCTGCCAGGATCTTACCTGAGGGGGGCTGCTGCTGCTGCTGCTGGACCAGAGGACCGCCACTTGGATTACCTCCCTGCCTGGAGGCCCAGTGAGCTGGCTCTGGGTCCAGCCTTGCCCCCCACCCCTGCCCTGCTGCATGCAGGGAAGAACTTTGCTGGACTTTGTGGTAATTTGCCCCAAAGCGCTGGGAGCGCTTTATTGTGTCCCTCAAGCGCCTGGAAGCGCTTTTAATTGCCGTTTAGCGCCAGGAGCGCTCTATTGCTGGACCTGTGGCTCTAAGCGCCTGGGAGCGCTGGACTGGCCTTCAGCGCTGCAAGCGCTTTCCTTTTTGACCGTAGCGCTAGGAGCGCTTTGATTCTGTTAGCCGGTGCCCACCCGGCGTGTGCCCCGCTTGTGCCGATTCCAGAGTCCTCTGGCAGGTGCCCACCCTGCCAGGGACATTGCAGTAACTGATAACGGGAGCCTACCCCGTATTGCAACCACCGAAGAAGGATCACCGCAGCGGCCCGGTCCGTCCCCGGAAGTCAGGCGACCTCCGTCGGGACGTGGGCGGGACTTCAAAGCAGGAAGCGACGGGAGCCTACCCCGCGCTCCTGCACTGGGCGGAAGACGGGAACCAGGGAGTCTGCGAGTAAGCGGGGCTCCCGTGTGCCAGGAGAGCCCCACAGCCACAGAGGAGGTGGGAGAGCTGCGTGTTCCCTTGCAGCTGTCCCCATCGCCTGACCGGAGCAGCCCGTCGGAGCAGCCCATCGAAGTCCTGGTGAGTGGGGGCTGAAGGGGGAGCCGGGTTAGCCTCCCCAAGCACTGTAAGAGCCTGCGAGGCTCACGAGTCCCCCGAGCGGGACTCCAACGTCGGGGTGATCTCGTTTAGAAGGTCCCCAGAGAGGGGTCCCCCACCTACCTGTGCAAACGCTACGGGGGCATTTCTGAGTCAGTAGAGCGGCCCCGGAAGGCAGCGGGCCGCTCCAACGTCGCCCCCACCTTTACCCTAGAGCTCCGTGTAGCTCCAACGAAGAGGCACATTGCTTTGAGAGCCTGCGAGGCTCGCGAGTCACCCGAGCGGGACTCCAACGACGGCGCATGGTTGGTTTAGAGCCCACGAGGCTCCAACATTGCCCCAGGGCATATTCGTAGTTCAGAGCCACGGAGGCTCTAGGGGGCATTTCTAGTTGTTTGAGCCCAGCGAGGCTCCCAGGGGCCAGTCCTTTGTGTTGAGCCCAGAGGGGCTCAGGGGACAGTCAGTTGGACAGAGCCTGCCAGGCTCCAGTGTTGGCCCCATCCTTGTCCTACAGCTGCCCAGCACTTAGTGGGCAGCTGCAACGTTTAGGTTGTGGCCTCTGTGTGTTGGCTGGCGCAGCTTGCGCAGCCTTGCCCTAACATTTGGACGCAGGGCGTCCTTGCCCCTACTAGGCCAGTTGGCCCAGGGACTGCCACAGATAGTGGCTAATGTGAGTTTTTGCGCCATTGTACCTTTCCTGCACCTCTGAATGTGTTTATGCGTCATGTGCTTTGCTTTACACCTCTGAATGTTATGCATCATGTGTTTATGTGCTTAGACCCCTACAGGTATAGTGATACTTAGGTGGTTGTTTTCTCCCTAGTACAGGTGGTGCCAGTGAGGTCCTGATTCCCTGCGCAATATTTTCCTAAGGGGGTTAGGGTTGCGTAGGTGGTACTTACCTGATACCAGTAGTGACTGGTTGTGTGCTAGGTGTAATTTAGTGCTACAGTGATTGTATGTGCTATGTTCTAAAATATTATTCCTACGTTCTAATTGCTATTCCTACAAAGTGCTAATTCCTGACAGTGGTCCATGTGGCCCTGTCCCCTGTATATATAATCCCTTGTAAATTCTGCCCGTGCCTGTTGGCACATTGTAGAGTGTGTGTTTTTATCTAATGTGTTGTGTATAATACAAAGGTTATTTTTATAGAATACCTTGTGTGGAGTTTCCTTTGTGGTGGGCCTTGGGTGTTGTTGCTGGGTGCGCGCGCAAACGCTTTACACATCGCCTCAGGGATAAGCCTGACTGCTCGTGCCAAGCTACCAAGGGGGTGAGCAGGGGTTATCTTTGGCGTGTAACTTCCTTGCCCTGACTAGAGTGGTGGTTTCTGTCTGGCTTTGGCGCAAGCCCTAGCCAACCGGAAATCGCCATTTCTAACATTGGTGATCAGCGGTGGGATTTGGACTTGCGTTTGCGCTGTACCGCAGCGGCAACTGGCCGCACTACAAAACCCTGCATTTAGATAAATCACATGGTATAGGGATTATTGTTTTAAAATTGTTTTTACTTGTCATTTCTTTGGAAATGTGTTTTTGTGCACTGTGAGTTAGGTGTCCCTAGCTCGGGAGGGTAGATCATCCCCCTTAGTGCATTGTGTTTCTGGATTCACCAGAGGGTGGGATCCAGTGGTGGCAGCGTAATAGTGTCCTGTACATTTGTCCCCCGCCCTGCGCCCAGAGTTGGTACCTGTGTCACGTGGTGGTCAGGTTGAGGAATCAGGGGTGGTAGAAACTGCCTTACCAGTCCGAGGGGAGGGTTGTGTGTGTGGATGAATGGTGTGTGGCACTAGGCAAGTGAGTGTGAGTTCTCTGGGTTAGAGAGCTTGCTGAATCTTTTTGTGAATTGTGTGCTCCTGTGTGAAACTCAGACCCCTAGGTTCCCTGTATAATTGTTACCATAACGTCCGCCAGAATGGAGCCTGCTTGTGATCCCTATGAGCTAGCTTGGCGCCAGAGGCAGGAGTTAGAAAGGTACTGTACAGAGGAAGAGTCAGAAGAGGAGGTAGAGGATGACAATACCTGGACGCCAGTAGAGAGTGAGGACCCCATAGGTAGGGCGTCCCGTGCTGGGTCCAGCGTAGGAGGCAGCGCCTCATCCCTTTCCCTGTCCCCAGAGGAGTGGGAAGATAGGAGGAAAGAAAGGGAGCACCAGCTGGCGTTAGAGAAGCTCAGGTTAGAGCATGCTCAGGCTATGGCGCAGCTGGAGGCCAGGAAGCAACAGCGAGAGACTGAGTGGGTCTTGGCGCGGGAGAGGGTAGAGGAGGCTGAGAGGGCCTCCACCAGAGGCAAAGTAGCTCTGGAGGGTAGACTATCCCCTGCGCGCAGTTTTAATTTTCTGGGCTCCCCAGGGAGGGTTGAGTCCAGTGGTAGTAGCGATGTAGATTCCAGTGTAGGAAATCCCAGTCCCAGTTCCCCCAGTCTGGTACCTGTTCCCCAGGAGGAGGAGTTAAGGTTGAAATTCAGGGGCAGTAGGAAACTGTCTCACCAGACTTGGGAGGAGTTTGTGGATGGATGTGAGGATGCAATGTTTGATTGGATTTCCACAGCAAGTGATTTTGATATACTGTGTAATCTGGTTCTCAAAGAACACCTGCTCAGTTGTTGTGTGCCAGGGTTGCGCCAACACCTGTTGGGGTGTGGATTGTCTGAGCCCCTTGAGCTTGCGGAGGAAGCAGAGCGCTGGGAAAGGGCTAGAGGTTCTCTAGAGTCATTAGGGAGTGACTCCAAAAGTAGTGGGTCAGGTATCTTCCAGCCCAGCGTGGTGGAAGAGGCTCAGTGTAGCCCAGCTAGGTCCCAGGATAGCGAGGAGGGTGTAGGGGCTCACGGCCTGGCTCAGTGGAGCAGGAGTGAGAGGGTGACCGAGGGTCCCCGGACGTACGAAACCCTGCCTCAGGACTTGGATGGTTCCATGAGGGAACACCAAGTTGGGGACCTAGGCTGTCCTGTTAGCCCATTTGAGGAAGATCTCCTGGTGAGTAGAGGACCTGGAGCACCTGTAACCAGGGCTCCGGTGGTTCTAGAGTCTGGCAGTACCGCTCCGGTAGGGAGGGTACAGGAGTCCAGTGTGAGGAGTGATTGGGGGATGAGTTTCCCAGTGGAAGAGCCTGTGGGTCAGGGACTACCCAGTTGGGCTAGGATCCCGTGTAGTGACCAGGGTGGCACCACTTCTGTTCTGGGGGATCTCCGCGCACTGTCAGGTGGACAGGGGACGGGAGATCAGCGCCAGACAGACAGTCGCTTGACGTATGTGTCCTTTGATAGCCTCAGGGGGATGGAGTGGAAATCCCCAGAAGTCCTGGAGTGCCAGGCAATTATTCCACCAAAGGTTCTAGGCCGGAGGTTGGAAGGCCAGGTTCGGGATCAGCCTGACCTGAAGGGTGGGACGTCTGTAACCAGCGTTCCGACCAGTTCTTCTTCCAGAGGTACCGCCCCAGTTGGTAGGGAGCAGGGCTCTGGAAGGGGGTGCAGAGGGTGGGAGAGCCCACCTCTGCCCCCGGTACAACCTGAGGGGTTAAACCCTGGGTTGGGATGGCGTTCTAGGTGTACCCCTCGCCAGAGGAGGAGGAACCCTAGGAGAAGAGGTAGGGGGAGGAGAGCCTTCCCTGAGACTCCTGGTCCGCCTGAGGGTGTAGACCCTAGGCTGGAGAACCAGTGGCAGTCTAGTCCTGTCTTTCCGAGAGGAAGAGTGGAGAATGGCCGCTATGTGCCAGGGGTTACTACCCCCCACTCTGTGGTTAGGCAAAGACCAGTGGCACCTGGGTGGCCTAGGGCCTGGTCTTGGCCGCGGACAGCTTGGGAGTACCAGTGGGGTAGCCCAGTTGGTCCAGACAGTGGTGTTAAAAAGAATTCCATGGGTTCACCGTGGCGTAGAACCGGAGGGTGTCCATGCAGTTGCGGGCCCGCGTCCGTGTTCTATCGCCCCAAGCAGGGAAGTCCATCACGGTGGTGATTGGTCTGCCCTGCGTTTTGGCTGGAAGGGGGTTGTGTTGGACTTGGCCCTTCTGGCAGGTTCACCCCTGGACTTTTTGGCTTTTTATTGGTGATTGTTTGGTCTCTGCGCACTTTCCCTGTGTCCCAGGGTAAGGTGCGTGCTCTGAGTGCATGTGGTGAGATAGGCCTGCCCTCCCATAGGAATGCATGGGGAATGTATGTGTCCCTAGTAGTTCCTGATGCATGGGGTGTGCAGGCCCGAGTTTGGTATGTGCGGACTCGTGGGAGTGAATGCTGCGCGATGATGTGTGCGGCATGCATGTACCTAGTGTGGAAGTGCCACTTCTAGAAGTGGGCACTTCTGTGTGCAGTGTGTCTGTCGCGTGATTGGCTGGTCATGTCATGTGACGGGCTAGGGATTCCCCAGTGTCAGGATGAGTCACCCAGTGGTGAATGGGGAGATCAGCAGCTAGATGGGTGGGAGGAGTCCACCTGAGTCCTGAATAGGACAGGGTTTTCCAAACACAATGCTGGCCCCGCCCCCTGTGGTGCGACTGACGACCCTAGCCCTTCCAGTGAATAGAATGAGGGGCTGAGCACATCAAGGGTGCTCCCCAACCAGCTGCGACTGGTTTTCCCCCTCACCCTGAACCCAGAACAAAGGGTTTGCCTGTATAAAAATGGGGCTGTGTCCCCACAGAAACTGTTCTCTGCCAGGATCTTACCTGAGGGGGGCTGCTGCTGCTGCTGCTGGACCAGAGGACCGCCACTTGGATTACCTCCCTGCCTGGAGGCCCAGTGAGCTGGCTCTGGGTCCAGCCTTGCCCCCCACCCCTGCCCTGCTGCATGCAGGGAAGAACTTTGCTGGACTTTGTGGTAATTTGCCCCAAAGCGCTGGGAGCGCTTTATTGTGTCCCTCAAGTGCCTGGAAGCGCTTTTAATTGCCGTTTAGCGCCAGGAGCGCTCTATTGCTGGACCTGTGGCTCTAAGCGCCTGGGAGCGCTGGACTGGCCTTCAGCGCTGCAAGCGCTTTCCTTTTTGACCGTAGCGCTAGGAGCGCTTTGATTCTGTTAGCCGGTGCCCACCCGGCGTGTGCCCCGCTTGTGCCGATTCCAGAGTCCTCTGGCAGGTGCCCACCCTGCCAGGGACATTGCAGTAACTGATAACGGGAGCCTACCCCGTATTGCAACCACCGAAGAAGGATCACCGCAGCGGCCCGGTCCGTCCCCGGAAGTCAGGCGACCTCCGTCGGGACGTGGGCGGGACTTCAAAGCAGGAAGCGACGGGAGCCTACCCCGCGCTCCTGCACTGGGCGGAAGACGGGAACCAGGGAGTCTGCGAGTAAGCGGGGCTCCCGTGTGCCAGGAGAGCCCCACAGCCACAGAGGAGGTGGGAGAGCTGCGTGTTCCCTTGCAGCTGTCCCCATCGCCTGACCGGAGCAGCCCGTCGGAGCAGCCCATCGAAGTCCTGGTGAGTGGGGGCTGAAGGGGGAGCCGGGTTAGCCTCCCCAAGCACTGTAAGAGCCTGCGAGGCTCACGAGTCCCCCGAGCGGGACTCCAACGTCGGGGTGATCTCGTTTAGAAGGTCCCCAGAGAGGGGGACCCCACCTACCTGTGCAAACGCTACGGGGGCATTTCTGAGTCAGTAGAGCGGCCCCGGAAGGCAGCGGGCCGCTCCAACGTCGCCCCCACCTTTACCCTAGAGCTCCGTGTAGCTCCAACGAAGAGGCACATTGCTTTGAGAGCCTGCGAGGCTCGCGAGTCACCCGAGCGGGACTCCAACGACGGCGCATGGTTGGTTTAGAGCCCACGAGGCTCCAACATTGCCCCAGGGCATATTCGTAGTTCAGAGCCACGGAGGCTCTAGGGGGCATTTCTAGTTGTTTGAGCCCAGCGAGGCTCCCAGGGGCCAGTCCTTTGTGTTGAGCCCAGAGGGGCTCAGGGGACAGTCAGTTGGACAGAGCCTGCCAGGCTCCAGTGTTGGCCCCATCCTTGTCCTACAGCTGCCCAGCACTTAGTGGGCAGCTGCAACGTTTAGGTTGTGGCCTCTGTGTGTTGGCTGGCGCAGCTTGCGCAGCCTTGCCCTAACATTTGGACGCAGGGCGTCCTTGCCCCTACTAGGCCAGTTGGCCCAGGGACTGCCACAGATAGTGGCTAATGTGAGTTTTTGCGCCATTGTACCTTTCCTGCACCTCTGAATGTGTTTATGCGTCATGTGCTTTGCTTTACACCTCTGAATGTTATGCATCATGTGTTTATGTGCTTAGACCCCTACAGGTATAGTGATACTTAGGTGGTTGTTTTCTCCCTAGTACAGGTGGTGCCAGTGAGGTCCTGATTCCCTGCGCAATATTTTCCTAAGGGGGTTAGGGTTGCGTAGGTGGTACTTACCTGATACCAGTAGTGACTGGTTGTGTGCTAGGTGTAATTTAGTGCTACAGTGATTGTATGTGCTATGTTCTAAAATATTATTCCTACGTTCTAATTGCTATTCCTACAAAGTGCTAATTCCTGACAGTGGTCCATGTGGCCCTGTCCCCTGTATATATAATCCCTTGTAAATTCTGCCCGTGCCTGTTGGCACATTGTAGAGTGTGTGTTTTTATCTAATGTGTTGTGTATAATACAAAGGTTATTTTTATAGAATACCTTGTGTGGAGTTTCCTTTGTGGTGGGCCTTGGGTGTTGTTGCTGGGTGCGCGCGCAAACGCTTTACACATCGCCTCAGGGATAAGCCTGACTGCTCGTGCCAAGCTACCAAGGGGGTGAGCAGGGGTTATCTTTGGCGTGTAACTTCCTTGCCCTGACTAGAGTGGTGGTTTCTGTCTGGCTTTGGCGCAAGCCCTAGCCAACCGGAAATCGCCATTTCTAACATTTCCCTAGGTGCCGGCAGAGCTAGGGTTCAAAATCTATGGCTAGGCACTTTGCAAAAAAAGGGTCAGTTTTCACTGTGAAAATGTGGTTTGTCCACATTGCGTTTTGGGCCGTTTCCTGTCACGGGCACTAGGCTTCCCACGCAAGTGAGGTACCATTTTTCTCAGAAGACTTCGGGCAACGTGGGGTCGGTGGAATTTTGTGGATCCATGCAGATTCCAGAACTTTCCAACACATAAATCTGAGGAAAATGTGTTATTTGGACAAATTTTTAGGTTTTGAAGGGATTCTGGGTAACAGAACCTGGTGAGAGCCAGTATAGTCACCCCATCCTAGATTCCCCTGGGTGTCTAGTTTTCAAAAATATATAGGTTTGCTAAGTTTCCCTAGGTGCCGGCAGAGCTAGGGTTCAAAATCCATAGCTAGGCACTTTGCAAAAAAAGGGTCAGTTTTCACTGTGAAAATGTGGTGTGTCCACATTGCGTTTTGTGCCGTTTTCTGTCACGGGCACTAGGCCTACCCACACAAGTGAGGTACCATTTTTCTCAGAAGACTTTGGGGAAGGCGGGGTGGGTGGAATTTTGTGGATGCACACAGATTCCAGAACTTTCCACCATACAAATGTGAGGAAAATGTGTTTTTTTGGACAAATTTTTCGGTTTGCAAGGGATTCTGGGGAATAGAACCTGGTGAGAGCCAGCCAAGACAACCCATCCTGGATTTCCCTGGGTGTCTAGTTTTAAAAAATGTATAGGTTTGCTAAGTTTCCATAGGTGCCGGCAGAGCTAGGGTTCAAAATCTATAGCTAGGCACTTTTCAAGAAAAGGGTCAGTTTTCACTGTGAAAATGTGCTGTGTCCACGTTGCGTTTTGGGCCGTTTCCTGTCACGGGCACTAGGCCTCCCATGCAAGTGAGGTACCATTTTTCTCGGAAGACTTCGGGCAACGTGGGGTCGGTGGAATTTTGTGGATCCACGCAGATTCCAGAACTTTCCACCACAGAAATCTGAGGAAAATGTGTTTTTTGGACACATTTTTAGGTTTGCAAGGGATTCTGGGTAACAGAACCTGGTGAGAGCCAGTCACGTCACCCGACGCTGGATTCCCCTGTGTGTCTAGTTTTCAAAAATGTATAGGTTTGCTAGGTTTCCCTAGGTGCCGGCAGAGCTAGGGTTCAAAATCTACAGCTAGGAACTTTGCAAAAAAAGGGTCAGATTTCACTGTGAAAATGTGGTGTGTCCACGTTGCGTTTTGGGCCATTTCCTGTCACGGGCACTAGGCCTACCCACGCAAGTGAGGTACCATTTTTCTATGAAGACTTTGGGGAACGCGGGGTGGGTGGAATTTTGTGGATCCACGCAGATTCCAGAACTTTCCACCACAGAAATATGAGGAAAATGTGTTTTTTTGGACACATTTTTAGGTTTGCAAGGGATTCTGGGTAATAGAACCTTGTGAGAGCCAGTCAAGTCACCCCATCCTGGATTCCCCTGGGTGTCTAGTTTTCAAAAATATATAGGTTTGCTAAGTTTCCCTAGGTGCCGGCAGAGCTAGGGTTCAAAATCCATAGCTAGGCACTTTGCAAAAAAAGGGTCAGTTTTCACTGTGAAAATGTGGTGTGTCCACATTGCGTTTTGTGCCGTTTTCTGTCACGGGCACTAGGCCTACCCACACAAGTGAGGTACCATTTTTCTCAGAAGACTTTGGGGAAGGCGGGGTGGGTGGAATTTTGTGGATCCACACAGATTCCAGAACTTTCCACCATACAAATGTGAGGAAAATGTGTTTTTTTGGACAAATTTTTCGGTTTGCAAGGGATTCTGGGGAATAGAACCTGGTGAGAGCCAGCCAAGACAACCCATCCTGGATTTCCCTGGGTGTCTAGTTTTAAAAAATGTATAGGTTTGCTAAGTTTCCATAGGTGCCGGCAGAGCTAGGGTTCAAAATCTATAGCTAGGCACTTTTCAAGAAAAGGGTCAGTTTTCACTGTGAAAATGTGCTGTGTCCACGTTGCGTTTTGGGCCGTTTCCTGTCACGGGCACTAGGCCTCCCATGCAAGTGAGGTACCATTTTTCTCGGAAGACTTCAGGCAACGTGGGGTCGGTGGAATTTTGTGGATCCACGCAGATTCCAGAACTTTCCACCACAGAAATCTGAGGAAAATCTGTTTTTTGGACACATTTTTAGGTTTGCAAGGGATTCTGGGTAACAGAACCTGGTGAGAGCCAGTCAAGTCACCCAACCCTGGATTCCCCTGGGTGTCTAGTTTTTAAAAATGTATAGGTTTGCTAGGTTTCCCTAGGTGCCGGCAGAGCTAGGGTTCAAAATCTACAGCTAGGAACTTTGCAAAAAAAGGGTCAGTTTTCACTGTGAAAATGTGGTGTGTCCACGTTGCGTTTTGGTCCATTTCCTGTCACGGGCACTAGGCCTACCCACGCAAGTGAGGTACCATTTTTCTACGAAGACTTTGGGGAAAGCGGGGTGGGTGGAATTTTGTGGATCCACGCAGATTCCAGAACTTTCCACCACTGAAATATGAGGAAAATATGTATTGTTGGACACATTTTTAGGTTTGCAAGGGCTTCTGGGTAATAGAACCTGGTGAGAGCCAGTCAAGTCACCCCATCCTGGATTTCCCTTGGTGTCTAGTTTTAAAAAATGTATAGGTTTGCTAGGTTTCCCTAGGTGCCGGCAGATCTAGGGTTCAAAATCTATAGCTAGGCACTTTGCAAGAAAAGGCTCAGTTTTCATTGTGAAAATGTGGTGTGTCCACGTTGTGCTTTGGGCCGTTTGCTGTCACAGGCACTAGACCTACCCATGCAAGTGAGGTACCATTTTTTTCGGAAGACTTCAGGGAACGCGGGGTGTTGAAATTTTGTGGATCTACGCAGATTCCAGAACTTTCCACCACAGAAATATTGAGGAAAATGTGTTTTTTGGACAAGTGTTTAGGTTTGCAAGGGATTCTGGGTAACAGAACCTTGTGAGAGCCAGTCAAGTCACCCCATCCTGGAATTTCCTAGGTGTCTAGTTTTAAAAAATGTATAGGTTTGCTAGCTTTCCCTTGGTGCCGGCAGAGCTAGGGTTCAAAATCTATAGCTAGGCACTCTGCAAAAAAAGGGTCAGTTTTCACTGTGAAAATGTGGTGTGTCCACATTGCGTTTTATGCCGTTTTCTGTCACGGGCATTAGGCCTACCCACACAAGTGAGGTACCATTTTTCTCGGAAGACTTCGGGGAAGGCGGGGTGGGTGGAATTTTGTGGATCCACACAGATTCCAGAACTTTCCACCATAAAAATGTGAGGAAAATGTGTTTTTTTGGACAAATTTTTCGGTTTGCAAGGGATTCTGGGTAATAGAAACCTGGTGAGAGCCAGTCAAGCCACCCCATTCTGGATTTTCCTGGGTGTCTAGTTTTCAAAAATGTATAGGTTTGCTAAGTTTCCTGTTGGACTTGGCCCTTCTGGCAGGTTCACCCCTGGACTTTTTGGCTTTTTATTGGTGATTGTTTGGTCTCTGCGCACTTTCCCTGTGTCCCAGGGTAAGGTGCGTGCTCTGAGTGCATGTGGTGAGATAGGCCTGCCCTCCCATAGGAATGCATGGGGAATGTATGTGTCCCTAGTAGTTCCTGATGCATGGGGTGTGCAGGCCCGAGTTTGGTATGTGCGGACTCGTGGGAGTGAATGCTGCGCGATGATGTGTGCGGCATGCATGTACCTAGTGTGGAAGTGCCACTTCTAGAAGTGGGCACTTCTGTGTGCAGTGTGTCTGTCGCGTGATTGGCTGGTCATGTCATGTGACGGGCTAGGGATTCCCCAGTGTCAGGATGAGTCACCCAGTGGTGAATGGGGAGATCAGCAGCTAGATGGGTGGGAGGAGTCCACCTGAGTCCTGAATAGGACAGGGTTTTCCAAACACAATGCTGGCCCCGCCCCCTGTGGTGCGACTGACGACCCTAGCCCTTCCAGTGAATAGAATGAGGGGCTGAGCACATCAAGGGTGCTCCCCAACCAGCTGCGACTGGTTTTCCCCCTCACCCTGAACCCAGAACAAAGGGTTTGCCTGTATAAAAATGGGGCTGTGTCCCCACAGAAACTGTTCTCTGCCAGGATCTTACCTGAGGGGGGCTGCTGCTGCTGCTGCTGGACCAGAGGACCGCCACTTGGATTACCTCCCTGCCTGGAGGCCCAGTGAGCTGGCTCTGGGTCCAGCCTTGCCCCCCACCCCTGCCCTGCTGCATGCAGGGAAGAACTTTGCTGGACTTTGTGGTAATTTGCCCCAAAGCGCTGGGAGCGCTTTATTGTGTCCCTCAAGCGCCTGGAAGCGCTTTTAATTGCCGTTTAGCGCCAGGAGCGCTCTATTGCTGGACCTGTGGCTCTAAGCGCCTGGGAGCGCTGGACTGGCCTTCAGCGCTGCAAGCGCTTTCCTTTTTGACCGTAGCGCTAGGAGCGCTTTGATTCTGTTAGCCGGTGCCCACCCGGCGTGTGCCCCGCTTGTGCCGATTCCAGAGTCCTCTGGCAGGTGCCCACCCTGCCAGGGACATTGCAGTAACTGATAACGGGAGCCTACCCCGTATTGCAACCACCGAAGAAGGATCACCGCAGCGGCCCGGTCCGTCCCCGGAAGTCAGGCGACCTCCGTCGGGACGTGGGCGGGACTTCAAAGCAGGAAGCGACGGGAGCCTACCCCGCGCTCCTGCACTGGGCGGAAGACGGGAACCAGGGAGTCTGCGAGTAAGCGGGGCTCCCGTGTGCCAGGAGAGCCCCACAGCCACAGAGGAGGTGGGAGAGCTGCGTGTTCCCTTGCAGCTGTCCCCATCGCCTGACCGGAGCAGCCCGTCGGAGCAGCCCATCGAAGTCCTGGTGAGTGGGGGCTGAAGGGGGAGCCGGGTTAGCCTCCCCAAGCACTGTAAGAGCCTGCGAGGCTCACGAGTCCCCCGAGCGGGACTCCAACGTCGGGGTGATCTCGTTTAGAAGGTCCCCAGAGAGGGGTCCCCCACCTACCTGTGCAAACGCTACGGGGGCATTTCTGAGTCAGTAGAGCGGCCCCGGAAGGCAGCGGGCCGCTCCAACGTCGCCCCCACCTTTACCCTAGAGCTCCGTGTAGCTCCAACGAAGAGGCACATTGCTTTGAGAGCCTGCGAGGCTCGCGAGTCACCCGAGCGGGACTCCAACGACGGCGCATGGTTGGTTTAGAGCCCACGAGGCTCCAACATTGCCCCAGGGCATATTCGTAGTTCAGAGCCACGGAGGCTCTAGGGGGCATTTCTAGTTGTTTGAGCCCAGCGAGGCTCCCAGGGGCCAGTCCTTTGTGTTGAGCCCAGAGGGGCTCAGGGGACAGTCAGTTGGACAGAGCCTGCCAGGCTCCAGTGTTGGCCCCATCCTTGTCCTACAGCTGCCCAGCACTTAGTGGGCAGCTGCAACGTTTAGGTTGTGGCCTCTGTGTGTTGGCTGGCGCAGCTTGCGCAGCCTTGCCCTAACATTTGGACGCAGGGCGTCCTTGCCCCTACTAGGCCAGTTGGCCCAGGGACTGCCACAGATAGTGGCTAATGTGAGTTTTTGCGCCATTGTACCTTTCCTGCACCTCTGAATGTGTTTATGCGTCATGTGCTTTGCTTTACACCTCTGAATGTTATGCATCATGTGTTTATGTGCTTAGACCCCTACAGGTATAGTGATACTTAGGTGGTTGTTTTCTCCCTAGTACAGGTGGTGCCAGTGAGGTCCTGATTCCCTGCGCAATATTTTCCTAAGGGGGTTAGGGTTGCGTAGGTGGTACTTACCTGATACCAGTAGTGACTGGTTGTGTGCTAGGTGTAATTTAGTGCTACAGTGATTGTATGTGCTATGTTCTAAAATATTATTCCTACGTTCTAATTGCTATTCCTACAAAGTGCTAATTCCTGACAGTGGTCCATGTGGCCCTGTCCCCTGTATATATAATCCCTTGTAAATTCTGCCCGTGCCTGTTGGCACATTGTAGAGTGTGTGTTTTTATCTAATGTGTTGTGTATAATACAAAGGTTATTTTTATAGAATACCTTGTGTGGAGTTTCCTTTGTGGTGGGCCTTGGGTGTTGTTGCTGGGTGCGCGCGCAAACGCTTTACACATCGCCTCAGGGATAAGCCTGACTGCTCGTGCCAAGCTACCAAGGGGGTGAGCAGGGGTTATCTTTGGCGTGTAACTTCCTTGCCCTGACTAGAGTGGTGGTTTCTGTCTGGCTTTGGCGCAAGCCCTAGCCAACCGGAAATCGCCATTTCTAACATTGGTGATCAGCGGTGGGATTTGGACTTGCGTTTGCGCTGTACCGCAGCGGCAACTGGCCGCACTACAAAACCCTGCATTTAGATAAATCACATGGTATAGGGATTATTGTTTTAAAATTGTTTTTACTTGTCATTTCTTTGGAAATGTGTTTTTGTGCACTGTGAGTTAGGTGTCCCTAGCTCGGGAGGGTAGATCATCCCCCTTAGTGCATTGTGTTTCTGGATTCACCAGAGGGTGGGATCCAGTGGTGGCAGCGTAATAGTGTCCTGTACATTTGTCCCCCGCCCTGCGCCCAGAGTTGGTACCTGTGTCACGTGGTGGTCAGGTTGAGGAATCAGGGGTGGTAGAAACTGCCTTACCAGTCCGAGGGGAGGGTTGTGTGTGTGGATGAATGGTGTGTGGCACTAGGCAAGTGAGTGTGAGTTCTCTGGGTTAGAGAGCTTGCTGAATCTTTTTGTGAATTGTGTGCTCCTGTGTGAAACTCAGACCCCTAGGTTCCCTGTATAATTGTTACCATAACGTCCGCCAGAATGGAGCCTGCTTGTGATCCCTATGAGCTAGCTTGGCGCCAGAGGCAGGAGTTAGAAAGGTACTGTACAGAGGAAGAGTCAGAAGAGGAGGTAGAGGATGACAATACCTGGACGCCAGTAGAGAGTGAGGACCCCATAGGTAGGGCGTCCCGTGCTGGGTCCAGCGTAGGAGGCAGCGCCTCATCCCTTTCCCTGTCCCCAGAGGAGTGGGAAGATAGGAGGAAAGAAAGGGAGCACCAGCTGGCGTTAGAGAAGCTCAGGTTAGAGCATGCTCAGGCTATGGCGCAGCTGGAGGCCAGGAAGCAACAGCGAGAGACTGAGTGGGTCTTGGCGCGGGAGAGGGTAGAGGAGGCTGAGAGGGCCTCCACCAGAGGCAAAGTAGCTCTGGAGGGTAGACTATCCCCTGCGCGCAGTTTTAATTTTCTGGGCTCCCCAGGGAGGGTTGAGTCCAGTGGTAGTAGCGATGTAGATTCCAGTGTAGGAAATCCCAGTCCCAGTTCCCCCAGTCTGGTACCTGTTCCCCAGGAGGAGGAGTTAAGGTTGAAATTCAGGGGCAGTAGGAAACTGTCTCACCAGACTTGGGAGGAGTTTGTGGATGGATGTGAGGATGCAATGTTTGATTGGATTTCCACAGCAAGTGATTTTGATATACTGTGTAATCTGGTTCTCAAAGAACACCTGCTCAGTTGTTGTGTGCCAGGGTTGCGCCAACACCTGTTGGGGTGTGGATTGTCTGAGCCCCTTGAGCTTGCGGAGGAAGCAGAGCGCTGGGAAAGGGCTAGAGGTTCTCTAGAGTCATTAGGGAGTGACTCCAAAAGTAGTGGGTCAGGTATCTTCCAGCCCAGCGTGGTGGAAGAGGCTCAGTGTAGCCCAGCTAGGTCCCAGGATAGCGAGGAGGGTGTAGGGGCTCACGGCCTGGCTCAGTGGAGCAGGAGTGAGAGGGTGACCGAGGGTCCCCGGACGTACGAAACCCTGCCTCAGGACTTGGATGGTTCCATGAGGGAACACCAAGTTGGGGACCTAGGCTGTCCTGTTAGCCCATTTGAGGAAGATCTCCTGGTGAGTAGAGGACCTGGAGCACCTGTAACCAGGGCTCCGGTGGTTCTAGAGTCTGGCAGTACCGCTCCGGTAGGGAGGGTACAGGAGTCCAGTGTGAGGAGTGATTGGGGGATGAGTTTCCCAGTGGAAGAGCCTGTGGGTCAGGGACTACCCAGTTGGGCTAGGATCCCGTGTAGTGACCAGGGTGGCACCACTTCTGTTCTGGGGGATCTCCGCGCACTGTCAGGTGGACAGGGGACGGGAGATCAGCGCCAGACAGACAGTCGCTTGACGTATGTGTCCTTTGATAGCCTCAGGGGGATGGAGTGGAAATCCCCAGAAGTCCTGGAGTGCCAGGCAATTATTCCACCAAAGGTTCTAGGCCGGAGGTTGGAAGGCCAGGTTCGGGATCAGCCTGACCTGAAGGGTGGGACGTCTGTAACCAGCGTTCCGACCAGTTCTTCTTCCAGAGGTACCGCCCCAGTTGGTAGGGAGCAGGGCTCTGGAAGGGGGTGCAGAGGGTGGGAGAGCCCACCTCTGCCCCCGGTACAACCTGAGGGGTTAAACCCTGGGTTGGGATGGCGTTCTAGGTGTACCCCTCGCCAGAGGAGGAGGAACCCTAGGAGAAGAGGTAGGGGGAGGAGAGCCTTCCCTGAGACTCCTGGTCCGCCTGAGGGTGTAGACCCTAGGCTGGAGAACCAGTGGCAGTCTAGTCCTGTCTTTCCGAGAGGAAGAGTGGAGAATGGCCGCTATGTGCCAGGGGTTACTACCCCCCACTCTGTGGTTAGGCAAAGACCAGTGGCACCTGGGTGGCCTAGGGCCTGGTCTTGGCCGCGGACAGCTTGGGAGTACCAGTGGGGTAGCCCAGTTGGTCCAGACAGTGGTGTTAAAAAGAATTCCATGGGTTCACCGTGGCGTAGAACCGGAGGGTGTCCATGCAGTTGCGGGCCCGCGTCCGTGTTCTATCGCCCCAAGCAGGGAAGTCCATCACGGTGGTGATTGGTCTGCCCTGCGTTTTGGCTGGAAGGGGGTTGTGTTGGACTTGGCCCTTCTGGCAGGTTCACCCCTGGACTTTTTGGCTTTTTATTGGTGATTGTTTGGTCTCTGCGCACTTTCCCTGTGTCCCAGGGTAAGGTGCGTGCTCTGAGTGCATGTGGTGAGATAGGCCTGCCCTCCCATAGGAATGCATGGGGAATGTATGTGTCCCTAGTAGTTCCTGATGCATGGGGTGTGCAGGCCCGAGTTTGGTATGTGCGGACTCGTGGGAGTGAATGCTGCGCGATGATGTGTGCGGCATGCATGTACCTAGTGTGGAAGTGCCACTTCTAGAAGTGGGCACTTCTGTGTGCAGTGTGTCTGTCGCGTGATTGGCTGGTCATGTCATGTGACGGGCTAGGGATTCCCCAGTGTCAGGATGAGTCACCCAGTGGTGAATGGGGAGATCAGCAGCTAGATGGGTGGGAGGAGTCCACCTGAGTCCTGAATAGGACAGGGTTTTCCAAACACAATGCTGGCCCCGCCCCCTGTGGTGCGACTGACGACCCTAGCCCTTCCAGTGAATAGAATGAGGGGCTGAGCACATCAAGGGTGCTCCCCAACCAGCTGCGACTGGTTTTCCCCCTCACCCTGAACCCAGAACAAAGGGTTTGCCTGTATAAAAATGGGGCTGTGTCCCCACAGAAACTGTTCTCTGCCAGGATCTTACCTGAGGGGGGCTGCTGCTGCTGCTGCTGGACCAGAGGACCGCCACTTGGATTACCTCCCTGCCTGGAGGCCCAGTGAGCTGGCTCTGGGTCCAGCCTTGCCCCCCACCCCTGCCCTGCTGCATGCAGGGAAGAACTTTGCTGGACTTTGTGGTAATTTGCCCCAAAGCGCTGGGAGCGCTTTATTGTGTCCCTCAAGCGCCTGGAAGCGCTTTTAATTGCCGTTTAGCGCCAGGAGCGCTCTATTGCTGGACCTGTGGCTCTAAGCGCCTGGGAGCGCTGGACTGGCCTTCAGCGCTGCAAGCGCTTTCCTTTTTGACCGTAGCGCTAGGAGCGCTTTGATTCTGTTAGCCGGTGCCCACCCGGCGTGTGCCCCGCTTGTGCCGATTCCAGAGTCCTCTGGCAGGTGCCCACCCTGCCAGGGACATTGCAGTAACTGATAACGGGAGCCTACCCCGTATTGCAACCACCGAAGAAGGATCACCGCAGCGGCCCGGTCCGTCCCCGGAAGTCAGGCGACCTCCGTCGGGACGTGGGCGGGACTTCAAAGCAGGAAGCGACGGGAGCCTACCCCGCGCTCCTGCACTGGGCGGAAGACGGGAACCAGGGAGTCTGCGAGTAAGCGGGGCTCCCGTGTGCCAGGAGAGCCCCACAGCCACAGAGGAGGTGGGAGAGCTGCGTGTTCCCTTGCAGCTGTCCCCATCGCCTGACCGGAGCAGCCCGTCGGAGCAGCCCATCGAAGTCCTGGTGAGTGGGGGCTGAAGGGGGAGCCGGGTTAGCCTCCCCAAGCACTGTAAGAGCCTGCGAGGCTCACGAGTCCCCCGAGCGGGACTCCAACGTCGGGGTGATCTCGTTTAGAAGGTCCCCAGAGAGGGGGCCCCCACCTACCTGTGCAAACGCTACGGGGGCATTTCTGAGTCAGTAGAGCGGCCCCGGAAGGCAGCGGGCCGCTCCAACGTCGCCCCCACCTTTACCCTAGAGCTCCGTGTAGCTCCAACGAAGAGGCACATTGCTTTGAGAGCCTGCGAGGCTCGCGAGTCACCCGAGCGGGACTCCAACGACGGCGCATGGTTGGTTTAGAGCCCACGAGGCTCCAACATTGCCCCAGGGCATATTCGTAGTTCAGAGCCACGGAGGCTCTAGGGGGCATTTCTAGTTGTTTGAGCCCAGCGAGGCTCCCAGGGGCCAGTCCTTTGTGTTGAGCCCAGAGGGGCTCAGGGGACAGTCAGTTGGACAGAGCCTGCCAGGCTCCAGTGTTGGCCCCATCCTTGTCCTACAGCTGCCCAGCACTTAGTGGGCAGCTGCAACGTTTAGGTTGTGGCCTCTGTGTGTTGGCTGGCGCAGCTTGCGCAGCCTTGCCCTAACATTTGGACGCAGGGCGTCCTTGCCCCTACTAGGCCAGTTGGCCCAGGGACTGCCACAGATAGTGGCTAATGTGAGTTTTTGCGCCATTGTACCTTTCCTGCACCTCTGAATGTGTTTATGCGTCATGTGCTTTGCTTTACACCTCTGAATGTTATGCATCATGTGTTTATGTGCTTAGACCCCTACAGGTATAGTGATACTTAGGTGGTTGTTTTCTCCCTAGTACAGGTGGTGCCAGTGAGGTCCTGATTCCCTGCGCAATATTTTCCTAAGGGGGTTAGGGTTGCGTAGGTGGTACTTACCTGATACCAGTAGTGACTGGTTGTGTGCTAGGTGTAATTTAGTGCTACAGTGATTGTATGTGCTATGTTCTAAAATATTATTCCTACGTTCTAATTGCTATTCCTACAAAGTGCTAATTCCTGACAGTGGTCCATGTGGCCCTGTCCCCTGTATATATAATCCCTTGTAAATTCTGCCCGTGCCTGTTGGCACATTGTAGAGTGTGTGTTTTTATCTAATGTGTTGTGTATAATACAAAGGTTATTTTTATAGAATACCTTGTGTGGAGTTTCCTTTGTGGTGGGCCTTGGGTGTTGTTGCTGGGTGCGCGCGCAAACGCTTTACACATCGCCTCAGGGATAAGCCTGACTGCTCGTGCCAAGCTACCAAGGGGGTGAGCAGGGGTTATCTTTGGCGTGTAACTTCCTTGCCCTGACTAGAGTGGTGGTTTCTGTCTGGCTTTGGCGCAAGCCCTAGCCAACCGGAAATCGCCATTTCTAACATTTCCCTAGGTGCCGGCAGAGCTAGGGTTCAAAATCTATGGCTAGGCACTTTGCAAAAAAAGGGTCAGTTTTCACTGTGAAAATGTGGTTTGTCCACATTGCGTTTTGGGCCGTTTCCTGTCACGGGCACTAGGCTTCCCACGCAAGTGAGGTACCATTTTTCTCAGAAGACTTCGGGCAACGTGGGGTCGGTGGAATTTTGTGGATCCATGCAGATTCCAGAACTTTCCAACACATAAATCTGAGGAAAATGTGTTATTTGGACAAATTTTTAGGTTTTGAAGGGATTCTGGGTAACAGAACCTGGTGAGAGCCAGTATAGTCACCCCATCGTAGATTCCCCTGGGTGTCTAGTTTTCAAAAATATATAGGTTTGCTAAGTTTCCCTAGGTGCCGGCAGAGCTAGGGTTCAAAATCCATAGCTAGGCACTTTGCAAAAAAAGGGTCAGTTTTCACTGTGAAAATGTGGTGTGTCCACATTGCGTTTTGTGCCGTTTTCTGTCACGGGCACTAGGCCTACCCACACAAGTGAGGTACCATTTTTCTCAGAAGACTTTGGGGAAGGCGGGGTGGGTGGAATTTTGTGGATGCACACAGATTCCAGAACTTTCCACCATACAAATGTGAGGAAAATGTGTTTTTTTGGACAAATTTTTCGGTTTGCAAGGGATTCTGGGGAATAGAACCTGGTGAGAGCCAGCCAAGACAACCCATCCTGGATTTCCCTGGGTGTCTAGTTTTAAAAAATGTATAGGTTTGCTAAGTTTCCATAGGTGCCGGCAGAGCTAGGGTTCAAAATCTATAGCTAGGCACTTTTCAAGAAAAGGGTCAGTTTTCACTGTGAAAATGTGCTGTGTCCACGTTGCGTTTTGGGCCGTTTCCTGTCACGGGCACTAGGCCTCCCATGCAAGTGAGGTACCATTTTTCTAGGAAGACTTCGGGCAACGTGGGGTCGGTGGAATTTTGTGGATCCACGCAGATTCCAGAACTTTCCACCACAGAAATCTGAGGAAAATGTGTTTTTTGGACACATTTTTAGGTTTGCAAGGGATTCTGGGTAACAGAACCTGGTGAGAGCCAGTCACGTCACCCGACGCTGGATTCCCCTGTGTGTCTAGTTTTCAAAAATGTATAGGTTTGCTAGGTTCCCCTAGGTGCCGGCAGAGCTAGGGTTCAAAATCTACAGCTAGGAACTTTGCAAAAAAAGGGTCAGATTTCACTGTGAAAATGTGGTGTGTCCACGTTGCGTTTTGGGCCATTTCCTGTCACGGGCACTAGGCCTACCCACGCAAGTGAGGTACCATTTTTCTATGAAGACTTTGGGGAACGCGGGGTGGGTGGAATTTTGTGGATCCACGCAGATTCCAGAACTTTCCACCACAGAAATATGAGGAAAATGTGTTTTTTTGGACACATTTTTAGGTTTGCAAGGGATTCTGGGTAATAGAACCTTGTGAGAGCCAGTCAAGTCACCCCATCCTGGATTCCCCTGGGTGTCTAGTTTTCAAAAATATATAGGTTTGCTAAGTTTCCCTAGGTGCCGGCAGAGCTAGGGTTCAAAATCCATAGCTAGGCACTTTGCAAAAAAAGGGTCAGTTTTCACTGTGAAAATGTGGTGTGTCCACATTGCGTTTTGTGCCGTTTTCTGTCACGGGCACTAGGCCTACCCACACAAGTGAGGTACCATTTTTCTCAGAAGACTTTGGGGAAGGCGGGGTGGGTGGAATTTTGTGGATGCACACAGATTCCAGAACTTTCCACCATACAAATGTGAGGAAAATGTGTTTTTTTGGACAAATTTTTCGGTTTGCAAGGGATTCTGGGGAATAGAACCTGGTGAGAGCCAGCCAAGACAACCCATCCTGGATTTCCCTGGGTGTCTAGTTTTAAAAAATGTATAGGTTTGCTAAGTTTCCATAGGTGCCGGCAGAGCTAGGGTTCAAAATCTATAGCTAGGCACTTTTCAAGAAAAGGGTCAGTTTTCACTGTGAAAATGTGCTGTGTCCACGTTGCGTTTTGGGCCGTTTCCTGTCACGGGCACTAGGCCTCCCATGCAAGTGAGGTACCATTTTTCTCGGAAGACTTCGGGCAACGTGGGGTCGGTGGAATTTTGTGGATCCACGCAGATTCCAGAACTTTCCACCACAGAAATCTGAGGAAAATGTGTTTTTTGGACACATTTTTAGGTTTGCAAGGGATTCTGGGTAACAGAACCTGGTGAGAGCCAGTCACGTCACCCGACGCTGGATTCCCCTGTGTGTCTAGTTTTCAAAAATGTATAGGTTTGCTAGGTTTCCCTAGGTGCCGGCAGAGCTAGGGTTCAAAATCTACAGCTAGGAACTTTGCAAAAAAAGGGTCAGATTTCACTGTGAAAATGTGGTGTGTCCACGTTGCGTTTTGGGCCATTTCCTGTCACGGGCACTAGGCCTACCCACGCAAGTGAGGTACCATTTTTCTATGAAGACTTTGGGGAACGCGGGGTGGGTGGAATTTTGTGGATCCACGCAGATTCCAGAACTTTCCTCCACAGAAATATGAGGAAAATGTGTTTTTTTGGACACATTTTTAGGTTTGCAAGGGATTCTGGGTAATAGAACCTTGTGAGAGCCAGTCAAGTCACCCCATCCTGGATTCCCCTGGGTGTCTAGTTTTCAAAAATATATAGGTTTGCTAAGTTTCCCTAGGTGCCGGCAGAGTTAGGGTTCAAAATCCATAGCTAGGCACTTTGCAAAAAAAGGGTCAGTTTTCACTGTGAAAATGTGGTGTGTCCACATTGCGTTTTGTGCCGTTTTCTGTCACGGGCACTAGGCCTACCCACACAAGTGAGGTACCATTTTTCTCAGAAGACTTTGGGGAAGGCGGGGTGGGTGGAATTTTGTGGATCCACACAGATTCCAGAACTTTCCACCATACAAATGTGAGGAAAATGTGTTTTTTTGGACAAATTTTTCGGTTTGCAAGGGATTCTGGGGAATAGAACCTGGTGAGAGCCAGCCAAGACAACCCATCCTGGATTTCCCTGGGTGTCTAGTTTTAAAAAATGTATAGGTTTGCTAAGTTTCCATAGGTGCCGGCAGAGCTAGGGTTCAAAATCTATAGCTAGGCACTTTTCAAGAAAAGGGTCAGTTTTCACTGTGAAAATGTGCTGTGTCCACGTTGCGTTTTGGGCCGTTTCCTGTCACGGGCACTAGGCCTCCCATGCAAGTGAGGTACCATTTTTCTCGGAAGACTTCAGGCAACGTGGGGTCGGTGGAATTTTGTGGATCCACGCAGATTCCAGAACTTTCCACCACAGAAATCTGAGGAAAATCTGTTTTTTGGACACATTTTTAGGTTTGCAAGGGATTCTGGGTAACAGAACCTGGTGAGAGCCAGTCAAGTCACCCAACCCTGGATTCCCCTGGGTGTCTAGTTTTTAAAAATGTATAGGTTTGCTAGTTTTCCCTAGGTGCCGGCAGAGCTAGGGTTCAAAATCTACAGCTAGGAACTTTGCAAAAAAAGGGTCAGTTTTCACTGTGAAAATGTGGTGTGTCCACGTTGCGTTTTGGTCCGTTTCCTGTCACGGGCACTAGGCCTACCCACGCAAGTGAGGTACCATTTTTCTACGAAGACTTTGGGGAAAGCGGGGTGGGTGGAATTTTTTGGATCCACGCAGATTCCAGAACTTTCCACCACTGAAATATGAGGAAAATGTGTATTGTTGGACACATTTTTAGGTTTGCAAGGGCTTCTGGGTAATAGAACCTGGTGAGAGCCAGTCAAGTCACCCCATCCTGGATTTCCCTTGGTGTCTAGTTTTAAAAAATGTATAGGTTTGCTAGGTTTCCCTAGGTGCCGGCAGATCTAGGGTTCAAAATCTATAGCTAGGCACTTTGCAAGAAAAGGCTCAGTTTTCATTGTGAAAATGTGGTGTGTCCACGTTGTGCTTTGGGCCGTTTGCTGTCACAGGCACTAGACCTACCCATGCAAGTGAGGTACCATTTTTTTCGGAAGACTTCAGGGAACGCGGGGTGTTGAAATTTTGTGGATCTACGCAGATTCCAGAACTTTCCACCACAGAAATATTGAGGAAAATGTGTTTTTTGGACAAGTGTTTAGGTTTGCAAGGGATTCTGGGTAACAGAACCTTGTGAGAGCCAGTCAAGTCACCCCATCCTGGAATTTCCTAGGTGTCTAGTTTTCAAAAATGTATAGGTTTGCTAAGTTTCCCTAGGTGCCGGCAGAGCTAGGGTTCAAAATCTATAGCTAGGCACTTTGCAAAAAAAGGGTCAGTTTTCACTGTGAAAATGTGGTTTGTCCACATTGCGTTTTGGGCCGTTTCCTGTCACGGGCACTAGGCCACCCACGCAAGTGAGGTACCATTTTTCTCAGAAGACTTCGGGCAACGTGGGGTCGGTGGAATTTTGTGGATCCATGCAGATTCCAGAACTTTCCAACACATAAATCTGAGGAAAATGTGTTATTTGGACAAATTTTTAGGTTTTGAAGGGATTCTGGGTAACAGAACCTGGTGAGAGCCAGTAAAGTCACCCCATCCTAGATTCCCCTGGGTGTCTAGTTTTCAGAAATGTATAGGTTTGCTAGGTTTTCCTAGGTGCCGGCAGAGCTAGGGTTCAGAATCTACAGCTAGGCACTTTGGAAAAAAAGGGTCAGTTTTCACTTAGAAAAATGTGGTATGTCCACGTTGCGTTTTGGGATGTTTCCTGTCACGGGCAGTAGGCCTATCCACAGAAGTGGGGTACCATTTGTTTTGGAAGACTTTGGGGAACGCCGAGTGGGTGGAAATTTGTGGATCCACGCAGATTCCAGAACTTTCCACCACAGAAATATGAGGAAAATGTGTTTTTTGGACAAATTTTTAGGTTTGCAAGGGATTCTGGGTAACAGAACCTGGTGAGAGCCAGTAAAGTCACCCCATCCTAGATTCCCCTGGGTGACTAGTATTAAAAAATGTATAGGTTTGCTAGGTTTCCCTAGGTGCCGGCAGACCTAGGGTTCAAAATCTACAGCTAGGCACTTTGGAAAAAAGGGTCAGTTCTCACTGTGAAAATGTGCTGTGTCCACGTTGCATTTTGGGCCGTTTCCTGTCGTGGGCACTAGGCCTACCACACAAGTGAGGTACCATTTTTATCGGGAGACTTAGGGTAACACAGATTTGTAGAGCAACTGTTATTACCTTTTGACTTTCGATGCATTTCTGCCTTCCAAATGAAAGACAATGTGTAAAAAATAAGTCATTTTGAAAAATGACCTACAATTCTCATGCTAGTATGGATTCTCACACATTCTGAAATGTGCAAATATCTACTGTTTCTAAACTCAATATATTGTTCCTATTTCAGAAATACATAGGTGTCTTTCATACCGATTTTTCCATGTATATATTTTCCCAAATTAATTGCTCTATACCCGGTACATAATAAAAAACCATTGCAAGATGCTGCTCAGTTATTGGCTCAGGGTTCGTCGGGGTGTTGGTGAACCTACAAGTTCTATATATCCCCACAACCAGGAAGGCCCAGTGGATGTAACGGTATATTGCTTTCAAACAGCTCTCATAATTTGAAGAAGTTACAGTTAAAAACGTTGGCACAAATGGCTGTTTTCTTCAACTAATTTTCAATTTTTCCTATATTCAATTGTTAGTTTCTATAAAGAAACCTTGAAGGATCTACACAAATGACCTCTTGCTGAATTTAGAACTTTGTCTACTTTTTAAAATTGTATAGCTTTCCAGGATCCATTATTGCTTTCATACCCATATCTACCATTAACTGGAAGAAGGTTGAAAGCACAAAAAACAGCAAAAATAGGCTATGTCCCAGAAAAATGCCAAAACTGTGTAAAAAAGGTTGTTTTTCTGACAAAAGTCTGCTTGTCCCTGAAAACTGGGAAGATGGTGATTTCAGCACCACAACCCATTTTTTTATACCATTTGCAGGGAATAAACCAGATGCTTTCATCTGTAGCCCTTTTTTCCCATTTTTCCCCCAAAAACAAAATGTTGCTGTAATTTGGCAAATTTTTGAGTCCCCTCCAGGGAAATCCACAAACCCTCGGGTACCTTTAGAATCCTCATGATGTTGGAAGAAAAGAACGCAAATTTGGCATGGTTACAGGAGCCTAAGCATGAACTACCCCAAATAGGAAAAAAAGGGCTTAGCACGGGGGGGGGGGGGGGGCTATTACCGAAGGGGTTAAAGAAGACACTGTCACAAACCCACACATAATATAGAGTACCCAGACAGGACACTATCGTAATCTCATATATAGAGAAGAGTGTTTAAAAACAGACATTGTCACAACCCAGCATGTAAAGAGTTGCTGAAGCAGGTTCTGATTATCAAAAAGGAGAACAGCGAGGCTTGGCAATCAGGAACAGTTTAGATTTAATTAAACTATAAGGGCCGGAAATTGCAGCCACATCTCTTACCGATACGTGCTGGAATTCAATTTGCATTAGGTACATGGCATGCTTTATACTGTACAGTGGGTGCAATAAAGTGAAGCTCGTACGGGGGGTCATAAATTACATGTTTATATTCTTGATTCCACTCTGATTTAAGGGGCCATATATACCAACTGGAGGTCATGTTCTGAGGTGGTCCAGGTGGCTGGGTGTGTCATGTGTGCTATCTAGGGGGATGCTTACTACTAGGCATTGTTTGCAACTGACTAGCTGCTCTGTCATCTTTTTCTTGGCCCAAATGCAGGCCCTCTGCTGTGCATCTAACTGTGTTAATGAGTGTGTGCATCTAATTAATTTCTTTATTTATTACATCCTGGGGCCATACATGATTTACTGTAGCAATCTTCCAAGTGTGTTTGAGGCTTGTTCCATATCTGGTGTTTCCAACACTGGAAGCTCTAATGGTGAAGAAAGGGCAGCTGTGTTGTGTTGATCTGATAAAGGGTCACTCTGAAACTGTAACAAGTGTTTTATGGTGAATTTGGGTAGCACAGGCAACAGTTGTTCTGTGGTATGCTGGGCTCCTAGGAGCATGGCCTGTCTATAAATGTATCCAATGCTAACAAAGTTTTCAAACGAGGCACTTTCACAACCCCACACACAGAGTACTCAAACAGGACGCAATCAGAACCAACACATCAGAAAAGTGCTTAAACAAGACATATTAGTAAAGCGTACTCACACAAGACACTGTCATAACCCCAAACATAAAGAGTGCTCAAACAAGAAAGACATTGTCACAACACCACAAATAATAAGTGTTCATACAAGACACTGTCACAACCCTAAAGATGAGTACACAGACAGGACGTTATCACAACCCATACTCACAATAAAGGGCTTAAACAAAACAGTGTTGCAGCCCCAAAAGTTAAGCAGAGCCCTCAAACAAGAAATTGTAACAACCATAAACAACACATTGTCACAACCCCACACATAGTGCAGAGTGCTCCAACAAGTTATTGTCACAACCACACATAACAAAGAGTGCTTATTGCCACAACTCCACATATAAAGAGTGCTCAAACAAGACACTGTCACAACCCCACATATAAAAAAGAGTGTTTCAAAAAAACATTTTTACAACACTGCACATAAAGATTAGTCAAACAGGACGTTTTCACAACCCTCACTTACAAAAGTGTGCTTAAACATGACACAGTCACAATTCCTCACATAAAGTAGAGTGCATAAACAGGACACTTTAATTACTACGCACATAAGGAGTGCTCAGACAAGATGTTGTCATAACCTAACTCATAAAGAAATGTGGGGGTTATGATCACACCCCCACATATGAAGAGTGCTCAAACACGACATCGTCACAACCTCACACATTAAGAGTACTCAACCATGGGGTTATCACAACTCACACATAGGAAGTGTGCCTAAATAAGACCCTGTCACATAAAGCAAATAATTTACACAATACATTGACACCAGCACACACATAAAGAAGGGTGCATAAACAATGCACTGTCACAACTACACATGTAAAGAGTGCTCAGTCAAGACATTGTCACAACCCCACAAATAAGAAGAGTGTTTATCGTCATACCCACACATATAGAGAGTGCGCCTAGTCACATCCCCACATATAAAGAGTGCTCAACAAGACATTGGCACAACCCCGTACATCAGGAAGTCTGCTCAGACAAAATAATGTCACAATCCCACATGTAAATTGTTCACAATTAAAACATTGTAAGAATCCCACCTGTAAAAGAGTTCAAACAAGACGTTATAACATCTCCACCTGTAAAGAATGTTCAAACAAGACATTGTAACAACCCCAACTGTAGAGAATGCTCAAACATGACATTGCAAGAACCCCACTTGTAAATAGTTTGCAATCAAAACATTGTAACAATCCCATCTGTAAATAGTACTCAAACAAGACATTGTCACAACCCCACCTGTAAAGAGTGCCCAAACAAGACACTGTAACAAACCCTCATGTAAACAGTGCTTCATGAAGACATTGTAACAATCCCACCTGTAAAGAGTGATCAAATAAGACACTGTAACAACCCCACATGCAAAGTGCTCAATCAAGAGATTGTAACAATACCACCTGTAAAGAGTGCTCAAACAAGACATTCTAACAACTCCATCTGTAAAGAGTGCCCAAGCAAGACACTGTGACAACCCCACTTGCAGAGAATGCTCAACAAGACATTGCAAGAACCCCACGTGTAAATAGTGTGCAATCAAGACATTGTAACAATTCCATCTGTAAAGAGTACTCAAACAAGACACTGTAACAACCCCACTTATAAAAAGTGCTACAAAAGACACTGTAACAACGCAACATGTAGAGTGCACAATCAAGACATTGTAACAATTCCACCTGTAAAGAGTGCTCAAACAAGACAATGTAACAATCCCACCTGTAGGTAATGCTCAAAAAGACATTGAAACAACCCCCACATAGAATAAATCTGGGCTAGCTGGACCATTGCAGTCACTATAGACCAAAAGCCTTCCTTCTGTACCAAGATCCTGCAACAAATCCTGTCTGTCGAATTGCAACTCCCATCCACATCCTTTTGTTCTCTACCTACAACTGGCCAGCTATCATCTGAGTTACAGAGCCAAAATCTCCCTCTTCAAACTCTGAGTGTACATCCCTAAGGCAGGAAACTAGGGCGGTAAAAGCCCTCTGGTACTGCTGGACTGAAGTGCGGTCTTTTACATGGTTACTCAGTTAAGATTGTGCAGAGCTACCTCATTCATTTCACTGGAATTCCCTGATTGCTTCCTCTCTTGTCAACCAATTACAGCAACATGAACTTGTAGCCCTTCCCATCTTAGTCCCTCTGGTAACTTGTGGAGTCCTGTGGAGTGCTTCAAGGATGATCTTCACATGTGCACTTAATACCTGTTTAGTGCCCCTCCCTGTCTCAGGATTATGAACAAAGAAAACTCTTACAGCAATGACACTAAGATTTATAAACAAAACCAACAGTACTCCCCGGAACAGCGCTTTGAGGCCAGTATCAAAGCTTGGAAAGCAAAAATCTTTGTCAAACTCAAGGCAAAGAAAGCCCCTGCTTCACCCACACTCTGCCTGTTTCAACATCCTTGGACAACGATTACCTTTACACATCACTTCCTTGTTAGCTAGGAGTGTGAACTGCAAGGGGAGGGTCTGCAACAACTTCCCCCATCTCATCTGGTGCTTGAACCTAAGAATCTTTTTGACCTTCATCCCAAACACATATCGGTAGCGTAGTTGCTGGGACAGATATTAACTTCAAATCTAAGTACCTAACTAGGCGAACTTTGTTTGGTCTTTCAGATGAGATGCAAAGCTCCCTATTCTAAAATGGCACATAATGCTGTTGTCAAAATGGTAGCTGGGAAAAATAACGACACCCAAACACTCACAGCTGGAGACTTCTTAACATCTTCGCTTTGAAGCCTAGCTCTCCTGGAAGACAATGTATTAACCCCAGAACTGCATTGGACTTCAACTGGGGGTTGTTGTCTTTTGCATTTGAAGTCCCTGGGCCCATCCTTCTATAGCTTTTCAATACAGTCAAGTATTACCCTTTTTACATTGACACTCAGGAGAATCAGGACAAGCAGCCACAGGCTTCTCAGGGAGGTAGTGTGGCAGTACTTTGCTCAATAATCACCCACAAGACTCCAAAAAGTGCATGTTTGGCACAGTGATTATCATTGCAGGAAAGCAAATACTTCAATCACAGTTTCATTCAATACTACACACAACATAATCACCAGCAACTCAGTTTCTTTGGGTGGCGTAGTTGGCAGGACAGGCACCCACCCTGCTCCGTCACTGTCCCCACTTTCTCAGGCTCTCTTCCCTGGTTCTGGGCACCCTCATTTATCTAGGTGCACTTCAGGTGTAGTGTGAATATGGATCAGTTGCAGTTTTAAGCCCCGGAAATGCCCATGTGCACTCAGTCTCAAGTCTTTGCATTCTTAGCTGTTAAGGGGAGGAATAGGTCCTCCCAGGATTGATTCTGGGTTGCACGATGCACTAATGGCTCGTCTTCACGCTCCGGAGAGCCTCATCGCGTCAGCAGTCATCAATGGATAGTCTTTGGTGACGGACGCTGGGCCGTGTTTGGCTGTGTGCCCGCTCAACCTTCACTTTGCAGTCGTCTGAAGATCTGCAATCCTGAAATGACACAGTCAGAGCCAGATCGTTGGTACGTAAATTCCCATCGGGGTCATTGCAGTCTTAGCCCACACTGGGGCTGAATAGCAGCCGGGATTAACCTGAAATGGCCTTCAGCACTTTGATGACTGTGGCCCTCCACAGGCCTCTGGCATCTTGTCATTTGCAGCCCCACAAATGCTGTTCAGTAATTCGACAGATGCAGCCATGCATGGGCCATTCAGCAATTCGGCAAATTCAGCCTAACATGTGCCATTCAACATTTTACCATATGCAGGCATAAATGGGCCGTTCAGCAACATGCAATCACATCATCACGGAGTCACAGTTCCTACCTGGAACTGACAGGAGGGTACAGAGAGTGCCCTGTGACATTAGGGTCCTACTGGTTTGCTCTCTACAAGTCTTTTTCTTGTTGCCCCATAGCCTCCTGGGATGCACTGCACCGCACTCCTTCCTGGACAGTCTTTTCTCCAGTAGGGTAGATAAGCGTCTTCGCTCTCTCAGGAGGCCCACAGGCTTCTATGCACTTCAGGACACGCACACAGCTTCTCCAGAAAGAGATCCAGGCTTCAGGTGATATCTGCCGTCTGTGGGAGGCTGGCTGTCAGGCAGATGTCAGCTCTGGTTGCACAGTATCCCTCGGGATACTCTGCGTTGCACTCCGTTCCTTGGAAATGGAGGACTTGGAACTGGAACAAAGTGTGTCGTTTTTTAATTCCTTTATGTATATGCAATTGGCAGACAATAGATGTGACTCCATATTCTCAAACTGTAGAACTGGTTCAGACTGGTTGTTCTTTCCAGTTTTTTTCCCCGTCTGCTCTGCAGGCATAGCATTTGTGTAGAGTGATGCTTCTCACACCAGGGTTCTCTCCATTCTGGAGAACCCGCAATGGAGGTACTAAGAGGTGTTCACCTCGGAGTTGTCACCATGACTGAAGGAGTAACCTGGGAAAGATGTATGGTGGACCTCACCCACATGCCTCCTCACTTTTCACAACAAAGTCTGCAGTCCCACCCCTCTCCATACCGTCCCAATGACACTGTTCAGGAAGATTAATCAGTAACTCCTTGCTGACCAAAATATAATATCTGAAGAAGCCCTATCTCCACTCCCCTCCCTTCACTCTCCAGGTCTCCGCTGCAGGAATGTGAGCACTAGCACTTTGTCGGAGCTCATTACGCACCCTCCATCTTGTGCAAGACCGGGCCAGGGGAATCTAAACTGTATCATACTTGTCTCCATTTCTTTGGCTCACTCATACTAGGCCTGGGCGAAGCACTACGCTACGCTCGCGTAGTTTGCGAAGTTCGCGCTACTTCGCGCTACGCGAACTGCACGTAGCACAGTGCGAACACGCGTAGCGTAGTGTTGCGTAGTGCTGCGGTCATTTTTTGCTTGCTCGCGGTCCTCAACGTCAAGTTGGCGACCGCGAGCAAGCAAAATGACATCCTGGCGAGACTTTTTCCTTGTTCGCGATCGCGAGCATGGAAAATAATCCTCCCGGCGAGATTCCCAACGCGAGAAGGTCAGGTTTCTCATTGCGAGGGGTCGCGTATGCTCGCGACCGCTCGCGATGAGAAACTACCAGTTCGCGTTGAGAAATCTGCAGCTCGAGTAAAAATCTACTCGAGCAGTAGAAAACTACAGCTCGCACTGTGCAAGATGCCATTTTCAATGATTGCACAGTGCCGATTGCTTGTCCGCACTGTGCAATCATTGAAAACAACATCTTGCACAGTGCGAACATGTTACTTCGCAGTTCGCGAAGTGCTACGCGTAGCTCGCGTAGTGCGAACTTCACTTTGCGTAGCTTCGCGATGTGCTACTTCGCGAACTACGCCCACCCTTAACTCATACACCACGCATGTACCACACGGGCTACATACTCCAATACGCTTTAACACAAACACGGTCTGTGCACTATAGTGATCCAGATAAAAAGGTCTGGCCACACTACTAATCCTTAATACATGACATGCAGCCACCACCACTCTATTGACTAAAACCACTGAGAGGGACAGTAGTCCTCTGTCGCAAGTGAGGGCGTGCTTTGGGGGACCTTCTGGGTTACAGGGCAAATCTAGGACCTCTCACAGTCAGGGACAGGCCAAGACCTCTGAGCAGATGGTTAAATTAGCGTGCCGCTATGGCCAAAATAAAAAATACAAATGCCACATAAATGCAGTCAGGCGCCCAGGGTAGGGGAATATTCCCATTAACAAGCAGCGGACAAACCCGTCCTAGGATAAATATTGCAGTAACGTTCATTAGAGGTGGTACACTGCTCGAATTCACCTCACCATTCAATCACTCACTCATTAATGCATTCATTCCTTCTTTTACCCTTCTTCAGCTCACGAAAATTGTGCTCACATTGGCTCATAGAGAGGAGAAGCAGAAATGATGAGATGACATGAGATGAAGCATTGGACAGCATTGCAAGGGATGGTCGCTAGAGGCGGGAAACTGGTCTGAGGGGTAACTGGGGGACACATCCAGAGCTCGGACAGAGGCAGAGGGGTCAGCAGGGATGGGCATTGGTAGGCAGGTCTTGGATGGGAGGTTGGTCGAAGAAGAGGGGCTTGAGAAGTGGTAGAGGAGCTAAAAGGGAGGTGGGGCAGAGAGAAGGGCAGTGGAAAGGACTCATTGAGTTAGGGCCAGGCTACATAGGGCAGGGAGAGCAAAAGAACAGGGTGGTGGAAAGAGTGATGTGAGCAAAGCATAGGTAGTCTGACAGGAGGGAAGGAAACGTATGACGATTTAAGGAGGGATCATCAGAGGAAGGGGGACCAGAGGGGGGATTCAGTAGAGTGGGGGAGGGGTGGAAGAAACGGGGCTGAAGAGAAGGCTTTTCATAAACGAGAGGGACAACGGAGAAAGTAGGATGGGGAGTCCGGCGGAGGGGGTGGAAGAAGAGGTTGAACTAAGTTGGGGTGGGGAGGAGCAGAGACGAGAGGGGAGGGTACTGTAGGTTATTTGGAGCGGGTGAACGTGAGGGAATTAGATGACGTGTAATGATTTTGGGGTGGCCAGAGAGGTGGCGTGGGGTGGGGTGGGGTACAAACACAGAGGAGAGGGGCGACCCAAAGGGAAGGGATCTAAAGAGAGGGTGCAGAAGAGATGAGCATGGAAGGAGGTTGGAGAGGAGGCTTCTGAGGTGCAGGGAGGGGGCAGAAGAAAGAAGGAGGAAAGGGGACGGAGATGACGAGATACACAACAGGGAAGCAGGAGGCCGCCAAGAGAGTTGGTGCGGATGGGAGCGGGATCAGTGGAAATGATGCGAGGGAGGGGTGCAATGAGGAGTGCGAAGATCAAGAAAAGATAATCCAAGAGGGCCAGACGAGAGTGAGGTCAGAAAAGGTGGTCCTTAAATACCAAGGAGATCAAAAGAGCGGGGGGAAAGAACACGGGGCTGGAAACAGGGGAAAGAGGTGAGAGAGGCGTGAGGGCAGAAAATAATAGGGTCAGAGGAGGTCGGATCTGAAAAGCGGAGGGGGTAGAGGGGAAGGGTGTCCGAAGGAAAGGGGTTCAGATGAAAGGCTGCGCAGCAGGATAGCCGTCAGTCCCTCACATCTCAGCACAGACCCCATCAGACAAGCTCGTACCCCATATGCTCCGGACCTCTCCGGAGCAGTCAGCGTTTCCCTTTCCTTTAAAGGATACGGTACCCAGTTTGTGTATGGGGGCTGGGGCGGTAAATGTCACGCAGCCCCCTCCCTTCATTGGTATTCAGGTGGTATGGTCCAGCCTATATTTAGAGGCTCTCTTAGCCGCGCCTCTCCTGAGGCGAGTGATTCACCGTCCGCGATGGGCGTGCGTCACTGGGGGCACGCGGCCGGCGGAGCCCATTATCACCTGCCAGCCTGGCGTGCCCGGGCCGACGGCGGGCATTGATTGGTGGGGGCTGGGCAGTAACAGCGACCATTGATCCGTGTTAGATGGGGGCAACACGTACCGTCGGACAGACTGGGATGAGGTGGGGGTGAGGGGGGTCTGCGGGGAGCAGAGTTTGAAGGGGAACAAATGACATTAGACATACGTGGGCTCGGAGTACGGGCAATACACATCCATTTGTTGGGAGCACAAGTGACAAGCGGCATAACCAGGTTGGGGATGTGGGGAAGGGTGTGATATTCCGAATCATTAATTTAAAGGAAACAGGAGGGCTGATGACCATCGATCTGACACAGACACACAGGTGATTATCTTTGATCTGGGGTGGGGGGATCAGGGTGGTACAGATAGTGACAGTGGTCACCTCTCTGTGGTGTGTGCAGGAGGTAATCTTTTGGTATGTGGGGAATGCAGATGGGGGTGGTTGCAGAAGTGCTAGTTGGCATACATCTATGGGGGATGCCTGAAGATTTTGTGGGCATCAATGTGTGGTTGGTGCAGATGGGGTTGATGGGATTTAATGCACAATGAGCCTAGTAAGGTGTGTTGACAATCTTTCCCTCTGCTGTAAATTGGCATACTAGTTGAGGGGTGAAAACCTACTCAATCTGCAACCACAATTTCTACCTAGTTGAAACACAAGCAAACCTCAAAGTAACCTGTTCTTAACCCTTTGGCAGCTTAGCACGCAAAAGTAGTCAAGCTTAACTTAGAGGCGATGTAGTAAAGTATTGTGCAGCACTTCAAACAGTAATGAAGTGGAAACACAACACAAGACAAAATACTGCACCAATCTAAACAAATAAAGTACAATGTTAAACATTATATGACATCAAAATGACAAAAATCCAATTAGTAGAATCAGAGATATGCAAATGTAAAGAGTTTTGGTAAGTATAGTGTCAAAAAGCACAAACTGCCACATTCAGTTACCTGGTTGTGCAAGACCGGGTGAAAGTCACAAGTTCAGGCCGACCACAATGGAGCACGGGCCGGATACAGGAACCAGGTTAGTGCCGCTGAAAGAGTTACCTTTCAAGTCCAGAATGAAGAGTTCCTTACGTGGTTGAAAGGGCCATAAGGAGCAGGGAGATTGTTGTGGATGGTCGTTGATGTAGGGCGAAGAGCAGACCTGGTGTTGCGTACATTGCTGGAGCTTTACATTTGCAGTCACAGCGAGCTTTCGATATCATAGCGTGAAGTGCAGATCTTCCATTGAATGACGTCATTGGTGGTTGCTATGGCCTGAAAAGTCAGATTTGCTGGATTTTTGCATTGGAGGACAGCGTGTACTGCAAGATCTTGCTGCAAACAAACCGGTTTGCATTTGCGAAGAGCCCCAAACTTCAGTATTTCTCCTTTTCTTGAGGAGAGAGCTCAACTGATATGGCACCAAGGGTCCAGGACCTGAGGGGTACCATTTTAGGGCCAGGAACTCAGTCCAGCAGAAGTCAAGTGGGCTCAAGCAGATCCTGTTGCAGGTGCAGGCATCAGGTCAGCTGGGCAGTTGTAGAAAGCGCTTGTTATGTCCCTGTAGCTCAAAACAGTAGGGTCACAGGTAGACCGTAGCAGTCACTTCAGCCTGGAATGTAAGGTGCAGTTCTAGCCCTCCTTCTCTTGAAGTTTCTTTCTCCCCTGCGCTGGCTCCAAGCTGGCTGCATGAACAATGCAGTGATGACTAGCCCTTTGTGTGAAGGCAGAGCACAGTCTATTCCTTTGCAAGTTGGGCTGTGTCCAACTCCACCCCCATCCTGCCAGTTGATGGCCCATCCAGACACACCTAATCCCTTTGTGTGGCTGTCTGTGAGGAATAGGTAAAGTCCAACTACTCCCAGTCATGTGACCCAGGAACATGCTGCAGGCACAAAAGGCTTTGGATGAGAAAATGCCAACTTTCTAAAAGTGACATTTCAGAATTGTGACTTAAAATCAGACTATACCATAAAAGAGGGTTATATAATATAATTCTTTAGACACCAAACTTGACTTTTCTACGTGCTCCCAATTGAAAGTTATCACGTATTAAATGCAATAAGGTAACCCAATGTAGTCCCAAGGTAGAGGCAGGCCTTACAGTAGTAAAAAAACAAATTGAAGAGTTTTTCACTACCAGGACATGTAAAAGTTAAAAGTACATGTCCAACTTCAAAAACGCACTGCACCCTGGGCTATTAATGGCCTACCACAAGGGTGACGTATATGTACTAAAAGGTAAGGCTTAGGCCCAGCAAAAGGTTTATTTTGCCAGTTCAAAATGGCATTTTGAACTGCACACACAGGCTGCACTGGCAGGCCTGAGACGTGTTGAAAAGGCTATTTAAGTGGGTGGTACAATCAGTGCTGCAAGCTCCCTGGGAGCATTTAATATACAGGCCCTGGGTACCTGCAGCACCAAAAAATGAGCCAGTTTGGTGTAAACCAATGTTACCATGTTTAAAGAAGGGATCAGAAGCACTTTAGCACTTGTCAGTAATGGTAAAGTGCACAGAATCCTAAAAGCCAACAAAAACAGGTTCAGAAAACAGCAGGATAAAAGCAAAAAGTGGATGGTCATCAACACTGCAGAGAAGACCAAGTCCAACACATGAGGCGAGCAGTTTAAATTGATCACTGAGGGGCATCAGTCTTTTTGTGGTACACGACGGCAATGAGGCACCCATTAGGAAGAGGTGTAGGGGTTAATTGCTTTTGGTCTGCGGGCATGTAAAGAAGGTATGGGCCTCTATTGTTTAGACGCCTATCAGATAACTGGCATTTATTTGCATGGGACTTAGTGTGCACAGAGTAGGACAATGGATATTGGTGTATTTTAGTACAATAAGGGGTGACAGGTACCAATCTGTGGTGAGAATGGCGTCATAGCATGCATATGTTTATTAAATGACTGAGCCATAGCCATTGATCTAAGAGGGGACTAAAAGTGGGCAATGAGTACAAGAGTCCTGTTTAAGAGTTCCATGACTGCCAATAAACTTTGAATTGAATGGATCCTAGGAGTGGGCAATGAACACCAGACTCTGGTGAGGGCAAAGGGCAAATCTCTCTGATGGAAGAGAGACAGGTCTTCAAATAGACATTGAACTAGGGGATCTATGAGTGGGAAATGAGGATTGGACTTTGATGGAAGGGGCAAGATATGCACACTCGACTGAAATAATACTAGAAGAGGGCAGTAAGCTTCAGACTGATGGGGTTTTGGGACAAGGCTGCCATATGACATTGAACTAAGGAGATCCAGGAGTGGACAATGAGCACCAGTCCCTTCTAGGATGAAGGCAGGACTGTCAATGGACATTGAACTGAGGGGATCCTAGGAGTGGACAATGAGCACCAGCCTATGCTGGGATGAGGACAGGACTGCCAATGGACATTGAACAGAGGGGATCCTAGGAGTGGGCAATGAGCACAAGCCTCTGGTGGGTTGAGGGCAGGACTGTCAATGGACATTGAACTGAGGGGATCCAGGAGTGGGCAAGGAGCACCAGCCTCTGGTGGGATAAGGACAGAACTGCCAATGAACATTGAAATGAGGGGAACTTGTGAGTGGGCAATGAGCAGCAGCCCCTGGTGGGATGAGGGTAGTACTGCCAATGAACTTTGAAATAAAGGGATCCTAGGAGTGGGCAATGAGCACCAGCCTTTGGTGGGATGAGGGCAGGACTGCCAATGGGCATTGAACTGAGGGGATCCTGGGAGTGGGCAATGAGCTCCAGCCTCTGGTGGGATGAGGGCAGGACTGACAATAGACATTGAACTGAGGGGATCCTGGGAGTTGGCAATAAGCACCAGAGTCTGGTGGGATAAGGGTATGACTGCCAATGGAGATTAATCTGAGGGGATCCTGGGAGTGGGCAATGAGCACCAGCCTCTGATGGGATGAGGGAAGGACTGCCAATGGACATTGAACTGAGGGGATCCTGGGAGTGGGCAATGAGCACCAGCCTCTGGTGGGATGAGGGCAGGACTGCCAATGGACATTGAACTGAGGGGATCCTGGGAGTGGGCAATGAGCTCCAGCCTTTGGTAGGATGAGGGCAGGACTGCCAATAGACATTGAACTGAGGGGATCCTGGGAGTGGGCAATAAGCACCGGCCTCTGGTGGAAGGGGGACAAGACTGCCAATGGGCATTGAGCCGAGGGAATGAAGACGGTTGAAATGATCATAATCATATGGGGTAGGGGTGCAAAGATCATTGACCTGTGAAGGAGTAACTGCATGCGAAAATGTTTATTTATGTGCGGAGTGCAGGAGCATCTGAGAATGACGGGCCACAGCTGTATTTTCTCTGCATCATTTGCATTCATGGTTGTAGGTTAATGACTAATGTTGGCTGTGAAATTAGGTCTCAGTAAAGGTAACCTTGACTTCCCTTTGGCAGCTGTGCCTGCACAGAAAGACTGCCCTTAGAGAAAATGTGTGATGCACTGTGAATAACAAAACAACAAAACAGCAATGCTGTGACATGAATCATTTACAACTTTTAAGTAAACACAGAAACATTCAAGAAAATACAGGAGAAAATCTGAGAAGCATTTAAACAAAAGAATGAACAAAGTAATCATCTTCATCGAAAATATTGAAGGGAAAATTAGTATGTGTCCTAACTGCTAACAGTGGAAAACAGTGTGTATCAAAAATGCTCACCAGGCATTCTTCTCAGCATCAAGACGCAATGATGTTGACCTTTCTTCTTGGTTCCAAGCTTGTTCAAAAAGAAAATTGGATCAGGCATGTATGTGTAAAAGGGTTATTTAGATTGAATCTGAATGTATTGGTTAGTCTCAGGCCTAGTTTTGAAATTAATGTACAAAAGAAGCAAAATAAAGATAAAATTAAAACAGAGGTCAAATTTTATTGATCTATACAATATATGTGAAGTTTTGAAGAGTACAACATATTAAAGATAGCAATTAGTCATTTTCCATGTGCGGAAAATATAAATAGCCATCTTCTGGAACAAACACTCTGTATCAGTCCGAAGGCAAAGAGACAAGGCCTCACTACATTTCCTGGTATCATACTTTAGGAACAGGGGTCTAAGACTCTTCAGGCCATATGTGCAAAACTTTTTTGGAGGTAGCAAATGGCCATATACATAGAATCCGGCCTTTTTGCGGTAGCAAAAAAGCATTTTTTAAATGTACAAAAGCCACCTTGTTACCACATTTCAATTTGGCTTCGCAAATTGCTATTTGGAAGGGGCGTGTTCACGCCGTCTCTGCCAAATGCAGGTTCGCAGTGGTATGTATTAATGTTTGGAAACAAATTCCTATTGCGAAGCATTAATAGTTTACCACCCACACAAAGGAGGTTTTAACCATTCGCAAAATGGAAGGGCTCCCCAAGGGACCACTTCTCCTTTGAGAATGTAAAAAGAAATATTTTTTTAGAGCAGGCAGTGGTCTCGCCAACCACGGCCTACTCAAAAAATGAAACTTAAAATTTTTCTTTTCTTTTCTTTTAAATGCAACCTGTTTTTATTCAAGAAAGGTGGGCTACATTTACACCAATGGATTCTGTGTCTTTACTCAAAGCCAATGTACTCTATGCCAATCTACTCTGCACCACTCTCTTTTACGCCACGTCACTCTACTGTACTTTACGGCGCTCATCTTCATTAAACTCTACTCCACTCCACTCTACAACACTCTACTCCACTCTGTGCCACTCTACAACATTGCTCGACTCTACGATGTATGCAACTGCCTCTATGCCACTCCATACCACGATACTCCACTCTATTATACGACACACTACTCATATCGACTTCACTGCTCCACTCCACTCTATGCCACTCCACTCTACTTTACACCACTGAAATCTACAACACTCTACTCCACTCTGTTTTTATACTCTCCTACACTACTCCACTCTATGCCATTAGACTCTTCAACAATCTACCCTGCTCTACGTCACTCAACTCTACAACACTTTACTTCACTCTCTACACCACTCCATTCTGCTCTACACCTCTCTACGACACTCTATGTCACTCCAGTCCACAACACTATACTCCATTCTAATACTCTACTCCACGCCCTTCCACTCCATGACACTTTACTCCCTCCATGCCACTCTACAACACTCAACACCACTCCACTCTATGCCACTCGATGACACTCCACTCAACTCTACTCTTCACCATTCTACACCACTCCATGACTCTCTATGCCACTCCATAACACTCCACTCTACTTCAGTTTCCATCACTTAACTCTCATTCACCCCGCTAACTTTTAGCTATGCTGAACAGCAGTCACGCTGGTGTACAACATGGCTAAAACATATTGGCAAAGCCAATAGTTCTTGAGTTGGCAAGAACTATTGGCTTTGTCAATGTTTGTTTCCTAAAAGCAAGTATTTGACTGGAGAAGAATTTATTAGACGTATTTTAAGTTCTGAACCTGTGTTCACTCCCTGCATCTACTTCGCTTCTGAGGAGCCTTGCACTGCTCGACTCACGCTAACACTGAGAATCAAGTACTGAAGGTGTACTTGGCCCAGATACTCATGACCCTTAGTAGATCGGAACTCGATGCATCAGGAGCAAAGGCCTCACCCCCCACAGTTGGGCCGAGTAGCCCCTGCTTGCCCTTTGGCCCTATAAAAGGGGTTCTGACACCCTAGATCATAGCAAATAGCAATTGCTTGAAACTCTCACTTGTTCAGAGCCCTGCCCCTCCACTGGAATCACTTACCTTATGTCAAAATTGTGCTGCTAGATGTCAATTATTTCTGAGCAGGGCAGCTTACTGTAGGAGATTATCACCTGTGGATATGGATACATTTGAACTAACAGGATCCCACTTGCCCTTTGATTTTTTGGCATTGGCTATAGAGTGCCTCCCAACAATATGAAAGACCACCTACGGTTTGCTGGGCAAGTTTAACTTCACCACTGACAACGTTGGCCAAAGTTGGAAAACTTTGCTCATTTTCTCAACTTTGTTTCAGTTTACGGACAAAGTATTTAGCTTCACTCAATCCCAAGCCGAGATATAGTAGATAGTCAGCCATGGTGCAATAAGATTGGAACATGCTAAGAAATCTTGGAGTCCTGTGCATAAGAGAAATATGAGAGCAAAACTGTCAACTTCTTCATGTGGAAGAATCCAGTATTAATTACAGCAGCTGCATGGAGTAACTGCTGCAAATTTGCTTATTCTTCTGAATTTGATCACAATTGAATGGTCTGTGCAATGTTCCAGTACATAAGATCAGGTAGCAGCTATGCTGCATAAGTAGTTATTACTAATAACGGAATCTCAGATTTTGAGGAATCTAAAACCTCTACCTAGTTAGTCCAATATGGTGAGAGAATATTGAGAAGAGATGCTGCTGATGTGGTTTCTTGATGCTCTGTAGCCTCATGCTAATGCGCGTATTATATCATTGGTATATTTAAAGAGCAACAGGCAAAATTATCTACACAGGTCTGCCAGAGGGGGCCATTTGAGTCTAGCAGGGACCCCTAGCCTGCAGCTGTCTCTCCAGAAGGCTACATATGAGCAAGAGGAGAAGGCCAAGGAGTTTGATAGGGAGAAGCCAAGACTAGCTCACCAGGAACAAGAGAGGTGGTGCTGCGACAATCTTTTTTAGTGACCCCTTAACCTCCTTGAGGAAATATGAATTTTGTGATCAGTTATGTCCCCTATCGTAGACCCCAACGGCTCCATGTGCATGCTATAAGTACATGTATGTTCCCTCCTGCTCCAGTTTTGAAGACGCAAATATATGTGCGTCCACCGTCAACATGTCCTCTTTCAGAACCACCATGAATGGGTCAGATATTCCATTCCTAAGTATGAAAGGCCACCGACTTTATGTGGTTCACTTTCCACATTTTACAGATTCAGGCGAGTAGGCCCGAATTCTGTCATCAAGCCTTTTCCTGCCTTCTGCCTCTGAAAGCTCCAGTCTGAGCCTGCATCTGTGTCCATGAACTTTGTCCTACTCCCTGTGCGGCTAATGGTGCCTGATCCAGCCTGTCGCCTGCCAAAAACTTTATTTCACCTTCAAGATTATCTCCTCCGCTCCTCATCCGATGCATTCCTGTCTAGTAGTTTAGGTAAACATTCCTCCAGCTACCGTGCAAAGGGCCAGGCCTCGCTGCCCTCATGCAAGTAATTCATAGCCCCGTTACCATGGAATATTCCTACCCCCTCGCATCTAGTGTAGACACTTAGACGCTTGTACACGCACTAACAGTCAGTATAGAATAGATTCTATCCTAGAGACCTCTCCTTTTGGATAACACAGTTCTTTAAACATAGGATATTAGATATGATTTGGGATTAGGTTGACACGACCCCCAGACTTCTGTCTCCACATGTAGAGCTAAATGTCAAGTCCCCTTCACCCTCTAGTTGCACGTCAATCACACGTCATGCGGCTGCGCGCGCATCTCTGCCAAATATTTCTGCTGACATTGCAGGATTCTCTTATGGATCCACCCACTTGTGACATCATGTATGATGACGTTTATAAAATTACGCCCATAAGACCGCCTCTATTAGTTACGTATGCACAGTTTATCTGTATTATCAGCTGTTACGCCTCTTGCATCTGTTTCACTGTAATGTATTTTCTATAAAACTGCCTATCTGTCAATAAAGTATGCCCTTCCTTCCTGAACTTTCGTGGTGATGGAATAGAATGCCTACAATTCGAATTGTATTCCTTTGTATAGGAATAAAGCCTTTTAAAACCTCTAATACCACGGATTCTGCCTCTTATATTTACTGAGTTATTCTTAATAGACTTTACCGCATAAAAAATAGTACCGGTAATGAAATATTTACCACATAAATTGGCGCCCGAACAGGGACACTTTCTCATCTCACGCGCCGGCGGTGCGTTGCAGGCCCGGTCTCCTGCCACAGCTGAACGGACAAAAACGCGTACCTGCAGGATTTCCTGTATCTCCCTCCGGCCAAGCGGGGACGACTGAGGCTGCGATCAACACCCAGACGAGGCGGTGAGAAGTGCGAAGTATCCCGACCAGAGCCTAGCTGAGAGAGCAAGATCCGAGGTATACAGAGTCCCACCAGGTTCCGAAGTTCCGAGTCCAGTCGAGCCGAGTCCAGTCCGGTCCAGTTTCAGTTCCGTTCCGAGGCCTTCCGTTCCGAGCTACCCGGTGAGTACCATTACCGGGGAGGCATTTAACGTGCACATAGTCTGTGCCGGTCAAGACGGGTTTGGGTACACAAATCCGGTCTGCACTGTTTTAGCAGTGTATCTGTACTGTTTAGCAGTATATATAGTATGTCTTGCATATAAATAAGTACTATCTAGTGTCAGTATTATGTCAGTAACTAGTTTTCTATTAGTTATCATTGTTCGTAAAACTGTTAAGTGTTAAATGTTTTAAAATACGTTCTATATACTGTGGTGTGAATGACTGTTCATTATTGTGTTTTTTGTATAAAGTGTGTTCTAGTAATAAGGTCTAAAAATGCCGCTCTTTTCGAAACTAAGACAGATCAAAACTAGAAAAGGTGTACTCGAAGAAGCTGTTCCCATCCCACCTAGGGACACTCCAGGGTACTTTATGTATCATAAGCATGGCCTAGATGCCGTATTATTTCTTGATTTATGGGTGGACTACACCAAAGAATTACCAGAGAGTCAGAGATGGCCCGCAGCGGGGACCTGGGATGCAGATTGCATCATGAGAGTAGAAGAAGAATTATGGAAAAAGAAAGCCAGACAGTCACAGAAAGATGCCATTGAATTATGGCGTAAAGAATCATATAGACGTACGGAAAAAGCACTCAGACAGGAAGAGAAAGGTAGAGAGAATTCAAACAAAACCCGAGAAAATCTATTACTAGAGGAAGGTACCCGAGTAAAATCAGAACAAGTAGATAGACAAAGAAACGCTCTTATGAATGGTATGTATCCTCTTCTGGCCGAAGGGTTACCTAAGGCCACTCCGGAAATACCAAAAGACTTAACTCCTCCATTGCTCCCGATAAAAGCACATCCCAAAACTCATCCCAAAACAGCAAAGGACGTTTTGCTTTCCTCCTATTTAGATGACGCAGCTCCCGAGTATGCTAATGCCATACCACACACACCGCTTGCCGATGGTGTTCAACACCAAGAGCATTCGTCTGTATCCCCGCAACTACAAACTCCTACACAAGTTCCAACAGGCCCGTCCGTTTCTACAGTTTTTCCCGCATCTACAATCTCTATCCTACGCCCAATGAATCCTTTCGTGCCTAGCACCTCAGATGGTGCTACAGGAGGTACGACAGACATGTTTGCCACACCGCCGCGAAATAAACAGACCCTTAGAGATTTAGCACTCCAACGTACACCCCAGCTAGCGACATCCGACATGTTTAAAGAACAGCTTGTGGATTGTAGATACGACCCAGTACCAGGTAGACAGGATAAATTGCTCATATCATCACTACGTATAAGACGAGCTACATTATATTTAATGACAATACCAGGAATGGGTGAACACCTAGACGAAATATATCGCTTTGTCCAAACAGGGCAAGGTCCAGAAAGTATTAACGAAGCTATGGAATACCAGAAAGTGGATGTCCAAAGACAACTACTACGTTTTTTCATAAATTGTGTAATTAGGAATCAAGACAGGCCTGGGGCAGATCACGATACCATGCAAAGACTTGCCAAATGGGGTCAGAACATATCAGAAGAGAAACATGATAGACAGGCGTGTATAATCGCCATGTGTCGAAAGATCCGCAAGGAAGTAGAACGAATACATAAAGAAAGACGAGAAATAGACAGAGTGGAATCAGAAGAAGAGGAGGAGCAAGAATCAGAGCAATTAGAAACGATAGCTTATGTAGGTAGAGGAAGATCCCATAATAATACCAGAGGTTTTAATGACCCGATACGTCCAATACGTCCAGAATATAATAGACATTTTCCAAACCCTATGCTAAATACGAAATCCCCTGAACACCTATTCCAAGCTGCTGATAAATTACTCCGAGATCGAAGGGGGTACCACATGCTCGATTCCATGGACGAACAAGAATTAGCCAGGTCAGCAGTACAATGGGCTGACGGTCCCGGCGAATACCACGATACTCCACTCTATTATACGACACACTACTCATATCGACTTCACTGCTCCACTCCACTCTATGCCACTCCACTCTACTTTACACCACTGAAATCTACAACACTCTACTCCACTCTGTTTTTATACTCTCCTACACTACTCCACTCTATGCCATTAGACTCTTCAACAATCTACCCTGCTCTACGTCACTCAACTCTACAACACTTTACTTCACTCTCTACACCACTCCATTCTGCTCTACACCTCTCTACGACACTCTATGTCACTCCAGTCCACAACACTATACTCCATTCTAATACTCTACTCCACGCCCTTCCACTCCATGACACTTTACTCCCTCCATGCCACTCTACAACACTCAACACCACTCCACTCTATGCCACTCGATGACACTCCACTCAACTCTACTCTTCACCATTCTACACCACTCCATGACTCTCTATGCCACTCCATAACACTCCACTCTACTTCAGTTTCCATCACTTAACTCTCATTCACCCCGCTAACTTTTAGCTATGCTGAACAGCAGTCACGCTGGTGTACAACATGGCTAAAACATATTGGCAAAGCCAATAGTTCTTGAGTTGGCAAGAACTATTGGCTTTGTCAATGTTTGTTTCCTAAAAGCAAGTATTTGACTGGAGAAGAATTTATTAGACGTATTTTAAGTTCTGAACCTGTGTTCACTCCCTGCATCTACTTCGCTTCTGAGGAGCCTTGCACTGCTCGACTCTCGCTAACACTGAGAATCAAGTACTGAAGGTGTACTTGGCCCAGATACTCACGACCCTTAGTAGATCGGAACTCGATGCATCAGGAGCAAAGGCCTCACCCCCCACAGTTGGGCCGAGTAGCCCCTGCTTGCCCTTTGGCCCTATGAAAGGGGTTCTGACACCCTAGATCATAGCAAATAGCAATTGCTTGAAACTCTCACTTGTTCAGAGCCCTGCCCCTCCACTGGAATCACTTACCTTATGTCAAAATTGTGCTGCTAGATGTCAATTATTTCTGAGCAGGGCAGCTTACTGTAGGAGATTATCACCTGTGGATATGGATACATTTGAACTAATTGATTCCGCAGGTCCTGCGAAAGGGACATGCAACTATTGTAAACAACCAGGTCATTATATACACGATTGTCCAGTCCTGAAACATAATATTGCCACAGGTAGAACGCAGGAAAGACCACGTCCACCTAGACAGGATCAGAATCAACAACAAATCCCTCAGCATGCACAACCTAGGTTAGCTCCGCAACAACTAGCTCCGCAACAACTAGCTCCACAACAGATCGTAGCACCACCACAAGCGCAGCCTATTGCTGCAACACAAGCAACAACACAACAGATGTATCAGTATGCACAGACAGATTATCCCGATTATCAGCGATACTCATGAGATAGCCTAGAGAGGGAAGTTGGCTTACCCCTTATTGAGGTTCCTGTAGACCAAGAGGGACCTTATGTACATAGTGAACTATTAGGGGAAGACAGAAAGTTTTTACTTGATACAGGGGCAAGCAGAACAACTATAAGACGCAGTGAAGTTCCAGGGGCACCCCTCTCAGGCTCACAGAATATTTCCCTTGGATTCTCAGGAAAACCTATAATCAATGACGTAACACAACCTCTTCCACTTACAGTCGGTCCATTGACACGTACTACAGATTTATTGCTTACTAAATCATGTCCAGAAAACTTGTTAGGCATAAAAACATTGAAAGCTCTAGGAGCCATAATATGTTGTTCTCCGGAAGGAGTATGACTATTTTTACGTGACTTTAAAGGTCACTACGTGTCCAGAGACATGGATCACCGACTGCAGAATTTACCTACACATTTATGGGCACAAGGCCCCACTGATGTTGGTTGCATGAACATTACCCCATATCGAGTCACACTGAAAACAGGAATAGTACTACCACGAATGCGACAATACAAGTTACCACCAGATGCTGTAGTGGCTTTACTGCAAATCATTGACGAGCTCATTGCACAAGGAGTGGTTGTCGAAACCGACTCCAATGTATGCAATTCCCCGATAATTCCGATTCTTAAAAGAACGGATCCAAAAGCACCACCAGTATATCGATTAGTTATTGATCTGCGCGAATTAAATAAATGTATTGTACCACAATACCCTGTGGTCCCAGATATCTCTTCATTACTCACAGCTATTGACTCAGAAGCAACGTTTTTCACTGTAATTGATCTCAAGAATGCTTTCTTTAGTGTCCCAATCGATCCGGAAAGCCAATATCTGTTCGGTTTTAGTTTAAATGGACGAAGTTTTAAATTCACACGCGCACCTCAAGGATTTACAGAAAGCCCCAGCATCTATAGCCAAGCACTGAAACGAGAACTTGACAGTATACACATGCCAGTTAACACTGCCTTGCTTCAATATGTCGATGATCTGCTGATCACCGCCCGAAGCGAACCTGAATGTGAGACAGCGTCACTGACGGTTTTGAAATTTCTGGCTGACAAGGGGCACAAGGTGTCCCCTTCTAAGCTGCAATTCTGTGTCCAGCGAGTTGTTTACCTTGGGCACTCGCTGTCCAAGGAGGGAAGGCAGCTTACATCCGACCGCATCCAGTTAATTGCTAACATGCCATCACCCAAGACACAAAAGGAGGTGCGGGCTTTTATAGGCCTCACTTCATACTGTAGGCAGTGGATCCCTCAATATGCATTTCTAGCAAAACCACTCATCCAGTTGACAACACAGGAGGCAGCCACGTCGACTGTCCTCCCTTGGACTCCAGAACATACACACGCTTTTGAAAGTTTAAAGAAAGCTTTATGCCAAGCACCTGTCCTAGCAACACCATGTTACAGTAAACAGTTTACACTCTTTGTTACAGAACGCGAAGGTACTGCCTTGTCAGTACTCACTCAGGAACAAGCAGGATCACACAAACCATGTGCTTATTTCTCTAGTACATTAGATCCAGTAGCTCAGGCTCTTCCTGCGTGCCTGAAATCAGTGGCAGCAACAGCTTTAGCAATCAGACAAAGCGATGCCATAGTGTTAGGACACCAATTGACAGTACAAGTACCACACGCAGTAGAGGTTCTCTTGAACCGCACACAAACACAACACTTGACTATAGCGAGACTCACCGGTTACGAATTAACATTGTTTCAGCCACATATAGAAATCAGACGTTGTAATACGTTAAATCCTGCCACACTGTTACCAGTAGGCGGAACAGATCCATTGGTACATGATTGTGTCGAAGTCATTACTATCACGACGAAACCCAGACAAGACTTGACAGATATCCCTTTGTCAGATCCAGACTTGACATTGTATGTAGATGGGTCATGTATGAGAATAAGTACAGGAGAGTTAGTGGCCGCTTACGCAGTCACAACAGACACTGAAGTCATTGAAACAAATTGTATTAACACTTTGTCAGCTCAAGCAGCAGAGCTCACCGCTCTGACACAAGCCTGTATTCAAGCCACAAATAAAAAAGTCAACATATACACAGATTCACGTTATGCATTCGGAGTCGTCCATGACTTCGGCGTACTGTGGCGAGAGAGAGGTTATTTAACTTCTCACGGTGCCCACATCCAACACGGACCCCTCATTCAAGCCCTATTAGACGCGATTCATCTACCTACTGCAATATCGATTATGAAATGCAAAGCCCACACAAAAGTTACCGATATCATTTCTCAGGGTAATGACCTAGCTGACAGAACAGCTAAACAGACTGCTCAGAATCAGACTCACACAACTGACACGACAAAGACAATAGTTCCGACACCAACACATTGCATGACAGTTAAGGATCCCGCCCTTGATGTAATTGACATACAGACACATGCTACACCAGAAGAAATAAAGAAATGGACTGAATTAGGAGGGATCCAAACAGATCAAGGATGGATGACGAAGGAAAAATCTATATGGTTTCTTCCCGACTCAATGGTTCAAGTCATCATTAACACTATACATAGTCCAGCGCACCTAGGAGAAAAAGCTATGCTAGACAGCATTCAACACATTTGGTTCAACAAACATTTACGAGCCGCAGCTAAACAAAAAGTTCGTACCTGTATGATATGTTGTCAGTTTAATCCAGGTAAAAGCATCCCCGTAGAACAGGGTGGATTTCAAACTCCCGATCATGCTTTCGAAGTCCTCCAGATGGAATATATCCAGATGGAACGATGTCGAGGATTCAAATATGTTCTCGTAGTTGTCTGTGCTCTTTCCCGTTGGACAGAAGCATACCCGGTTTCAGATTACACTGCCCCGACTACTGCCAAACAGTTAGTTCGAGAATTCTTCCCACGGTACGGTTTACCACGTGTTGTCTACTCAGATAACGGCCAGCCGTTCTCATCCGAACTAATGAAACACGTTTCCCTTTTATTAGGCTACCAATGGAAATTCCACTGTGTCCGACATCCCGAGGCAGCAGGTCTCGTGGAACGCCATAATCAAACTCTGAAAATTAGATTGTCCAAAATATGTAGAGAAAAAGGAGTCGATTGGATAGTAGCCTTACCAGTTGCGCTCTTTTACATGAGAATGGTAGCACATTCTCGAACAGGGCTATCCCCGTACGAGGTGATCTTCGGTAGACCACCAAATATGTGGGGGACGCCTATACCTCGCAAAATCACTGATGTTGACTGTAATATGCTGACAGATTACCTGGCTTCCTTGATGTCTGCACTACAATCTTGTCGTTCACAGGTATCCGCAGCTTTTCCCGATAATACTGAGGTGAAGCCCCATGACGTGGTTCCTGGGGACCTGGTGCTGGTCAGGAATTTTGACCGGAAGACCCAACTGGATCCTAGGTGGAAGTCACCGAAGTTGGTTCTACTCACCACAAGGACAGCCGTGAAAATCGAGGGACGGAAAGGGTGGTTGCACTCGAGTCATATCAAGAAATTTTATGGACTACCATCCAGTGTAGATACTCAACCCTGTATTCCCTCACAGACAGACTCAAAGCTCCCCTTGGCTGAATTAACAAAACCAGAACTTTACAAACTAAAATTGAGGTCTAGTAAGTCAGACAATTTGATTGTTTAAGTCCTCTCCAAGGTGAATCGGTTGAATTTGTCTCTGACATGTATCCTCTAGACCGGAATAGAGAAAGAAATCATCAGATGCAGCTCAAGAAGCATGCGTATTGTAAATCATTTCGTAGTCACTGCACAGTAACATTATTAATTTTGTTTTTTCTAAGTCTTCTGATCATCATTGTCAGCATACTATTACACATGTATTGCCCTATTCCTAAGCGTGCTTACAATATAACTGCAGAACATTCTTTTAGTGAATTACCTCCGCATGAGTTGTCCTATAGATTTGCGCTGCGCAACAACACATTCATTAGTATGTTACATCATTCCCATCAAACCAGCAATGCCACAAATTGTTGGATATGTGGCCGACTCCCTCCCTATCAGAACTATAAGGGAGTTTTGCCCCTCTTTCCCTATCCGTTCACACACAATGGCTCCTGTGGAGCATGGTTTAGTTTGATTAATTCCCTAGATTCAAATTCCGCAGTTTATCAAGACAACTGGGTATGGGGAAACCTGAACTTAGTTTTGCTTAAAGTCTGCTACCCTAACAAGGAGGGACTTCCCAAAAGAACAGGAACTGATCTAGAAAATGAAGTATATGGATTAGGTAATTTTACACTTAACCTCATGATCCTGAACGTTGAATCTGAAGCTACACCAATCTTGCCCGCCATGTCAGTATTCCCAGTAAAAGGGGAATTATGTGTAAGAAAGAATGGTTCCATACACATGGGCCATAGTAAATGCACCACTGTAATAAAATTCAGTGATCAAGGCAAGTCTACATTCAGAGCTTCTCGCCATTCCTACTTTATATGTGGCCAGACCGCATATATACGTCTACCTCTAGATTGGGATGGTACCTGTTACATAGCATTCCTTCTACCCCCTGTTTTCCTAGCCCCTCCTGATTATCATAGAAATACCCATTTAGTACACAATAGACAGCAGAGAGATCTCCCAATTGTCGATTACACTGAAACAACATGGGAAAAATACACAGATTTCAATAAAGGTTTCTTTCCCTATATAGGTACAGTCACTAATAGTAAGCTGATACGTAGATTAACCAGAACCCTTGAAGCAGTAGTGAACGAAACTATTTCCGCCTTAGGCAATTTAACAGAAGAGCAGTCTGCTATGCGGATTGTTGTGCTTCAAAATCGTCTTGTCCTTGACGTCATCCTGGCCGATAGGGGCGGAGCTTGTAGGGTCATCGGATCAAGTTGCTGCATTTTCATACCAGAAAATTCGCCGTCAGTATATAAAGCCATAACTCGCCTTCATAAGATTGTAAGCCAGATACACCAGAGTCCAGGCACCTGGACTTGGTCCGGTTGGTTCTGGGGCGTGTTGTCAGCCTGGGGATGGAGAATCCTATCCTTCCTAGGTATTGGCTTTCTCATACTATTCAGTTGCTGCTTATGTCTACAATGTGGACCAGCGATTTGTGGTCTGTGTGCCACCTCGTGTATCCCACATCCAAGTTTTCGTTCGAGATCCCGGAAGAAGAAAGAAGAACAAATGATGCTATATGAACAGATCGATGGATTGATGAAGATCGATATCTCCTGAGGGTCCGTAGGGGACAAGGAGGGAATGAGGAAATATGAATTTTGTGATCAGTTATGTCCCCTATCGTAGACCCCAACGGCTCCATGTGCATGCTATAAGTACATGTATGTTCCCTCCTGCTCCAGTTTTGAAGACGCAAATATATGTGCGTCCACCGTCAACATGTCCTCTTTCAGAACCACCATGAATGGGTCAGATATTCCATTCCTAAGTATGAAAGGCCACCGACTTTATGTGGTTCACTTTCCACATTTTACAGATTCAGGCGAGTAGGCCCGAATTCTGTCATCAAGCCTTTTCCTGCCTTCTGCCTCTGAAAGCTCCAGTCTGAACCTGCATCTGTGTCCATGAACTTTGTCCTACTCCCTGTGCGGCTAACGGTGCCTGATCCAGCCTGTCGCCTGCCAAAAACTGTATTTCACCTTCAAGATTATCTCCTCCGCTCCTCATCCGATGCATTCCTGTCTAGTAGTTTAGGTAAACATTCCTCCAGCTACCGTGCAAAGGGCCAGGCCTCGCTGCCCTCATGCAAGTAATTCATAGCCCCGTTACCATGGAATATTCCTACCCCCTCGCATCTAGTGTAGACACTTAGACGCTTGTACACGCACTAACAGTCAGTATAGAATAGATTCTATCCTAGAGACCTCTCCTTTTGGATAACACAGTTCTTTAAACATAGGATATTAGATATGATTTGGGATTAGGTTGACACGACCCCCAGACTTCTGTCTCCACATGTAGAGCTAAATGTCAAGTCCCCTTCACCCTCTAGTTGCACGTCAATCACACGTCATGCGGCTGCGCGCGCATCTCTGCCAAATATTTCTGCTGACATTGCAGGATTCTCTTATGGATCCACCCACTTGTGACATCATGTATGATGACGTTTATAAAATGACGCCCATAAGACCGCCTCTATTAGTTACGTATGCACAGTTTATCTGTATTATCAGCTGTTACGCCTCTTGCATCTGTTTCACTGTAATGTATTTTCTATAAAACTGCCTATCTGTCAATAAAGTATGCCCTTCCTTCCTGAACTTTCGTGGTGATGGAATAGAATGCCTACAATTCGAATTGTATTCCTTTGTATAGGAATAAAGCCTTTTAAAACCTCTAATACCACGGATTCTGCCTCTTATATTTACTGAGTTATTCTTAATAGACTTTACCGCATAAAAAATAGTACCGGTAATGAAATATTTACCACATAAATTGGCGCCCGAACAGGGACACTTTCTCATCTCACGCGCCGGCGGTGCGTTGCAGGCCCGGTCTCCTGCCACAGCTGAACGGACAAAAACGCGTACCTGCAGGATTTCCTGTATCTCCCTCCGGCCAAGCGGGGACGACTGAGGCTGCGATCAACACCCAGACGAGGCGGTGAGAAGTGCGAAGTATCCCGACCAGAGCCTAGCTGAGAGAGCAAGATCCGAGGTATACAGAGTCCCACCAGGTTCCGAAGTTCCGAGTCCAGTCGAGCCGAGTCCAGTCCGGTCCAGTTTCAGTTCCGTTCCGAGGCCTTCCGTTCCGAGCTACCCGGTGAGTACCATTACCGGGGAGGCATTTAACGTGCACATAGTCTGTGCCGGTCAAGACGGGTTTGGGTACACAAATCCGGTCTGCACTGTTTTAGCAGTGTATCTGTACTGTTTAGCAGTATATATAGTATGTCTTGCATATAAATAAGTACTATCTAGTGTCAGTATTATGTCAGTAACTAGTTTTCTATTAGTTATCATTGTTCGTAAAACTGTTAAGTGTTAAATGTTTTAAAATACGTTCTATATACTGTGGTGTGAATGACTGTTCATTATTGTGTTTTTTGTATAAAGTGTGTTCTAGTAATAAGGTCTAAAAATGCCGCTCTTTTCGAAACTAAGACAGATCAAAACTAGAAAAGGTGTACTCGAAGAAGCTGTTCCCATCCCACCTAGGGACACTCCAGGGTACTTTATGTATCATAAGCATGGCCTAGATGCCGTATTATTTCTTGATTTATGGGTGGACTACACCAAAGAATTACCAGAGAGTCAGAGATGGCCCGCAGCGGGGACCTGGGATGCAGATTGCATCATGAGAGTAGAAGAAGAATTATGGAAAAAGAAAGCCAGACAGTCACAGAAAGATGCCATTGAATTATGGCGTAAAGAATCATATAGACGTACGGAAAAAGCACTCAGACAGGAAGAGAAAGGTAGAGAGAATTCAAACAAAACCCGAGAAAATCTATTACTAGAGGAAGGTACCCGAGTAAAATCAGAACAAGTAGATAGACAAAGAAACGCTCTTATGAATGGTATGTATCCTCTTCTGGCCGAAGGGTTACCTAAGGCCACTCCGGAAATACCAAAAGACTTAACTCCTCCATTGCTCCCGATAAAAGCACATCCCAAAACTCATCCCAAAACAGCAAAGGACGTTTTGCTTTCCTCCTATTTAGATGACGCAGCTCCCGAGTATGCTAATGCCATACCACACACACCGCTTGCCGATGGTGTTCAACACCAAGAGCATTCGTCTGTATCCCCGCAACTACAAACTCCTACACAAGTTCCAACAGGCCCGTCCGTTTCTACAGTTTTTCCCGCATCTACAATCTCTATCCTACGCCCAACGAATCCTTTCGTGCCTAGCACCTCAGATGGTGCTACAGGAGGTACGACAGACATGTTTGCCACACCGCCGCGAAATAAACAGACCCTTAGAGATTTAGCACTCCAACGTACACCCCAGCTAGCGACATCCGACATGTTTAAAGAACAGCTTGTGGATTGTAGATACGACCCAGTACCAGGTAGACAGGATAAATTGCTCATATCATCACTACGTATAAGACGAGCTACATTATATTTAATGACAATACCAGGAATGGGTGAACACCTAGACGAAATATATCGCTTTGTCCAAACAGGGCAAGGTCCAGAAAGTATTAACGAAGCTATGGAATACCAGAAAGTGGATGTCCAAAGACAACTACTACGTTTTTTCATAAATTGTGTAATTAGGAATCAAGACAGGCCTGGGGCAGATCACGATACCATGCAAAGACTTGCCAAATGGGGTCAGAACATATCAGAAGAGAAACATGATAGACAGGCGTGTATAATCGCCATGTGTCGAAAGATCCGCAAGGAAGTAGAACGAATACATAAAGAAAGACGAGAAATAGACAGAGTGGAATCAGAAGAAGAGGAGGAGCAAGAATCAGAGCAATTAGAAACGATAGCTTATGTAGGTAGAGGAAGATCCCATAATAATACCAGAGGTTTTAATGACCCGATACGTCCAATACGTCCAGAATATAATAGACATTTTCCAAACCCTATGCTAAATACGAAATCCCCTGAACACCTATTCCAAGCTGCTGATAAATTACTCCGAGATCGAAGGGGGTACCACATGCTCGATTCCATGGACGAACAAGAATTAGCCAGGTCAGCAGTACAATGGGCTGACGGTCCCGGCGAATACCACGATACTCCACTCTATTATACGACACACTACTCATATCGACTTCACTGCTCCACTCCACTCTATGCCACTCCACTCTACTTTACACCACTGAAATCTACAACACTCTACTCCACTCTGTTTTTATACTCTCCTACACTACTCCACTCTATGCCATTAGACTCTTCAACAATCTACCCTGCTCTACGTCACTCAACTCTACAACACTTTACTTCACTCTCTACACCACTCCATTCTGCTCTACACCTCTCTACGACACTCTATGTCACTCCAGTCCACAACACTATACTCCATTCTAATACTCTACTCCACGCCCTTCCACTCCATGACACTTTACTCCCTCCATGCCACTCTACAACACTCAACACCACTCCACTCTATGCCACTCGATGACACTCCACTCAACTCTACTCTTCACCATTCTACACCACTCCATGACTCTCTATGCCACTCCATAACACTCCACTCTACTTCAGTTTCCATCACTTAACTCTCATTCACCCCGCTAACTTTTAGCTATGCTGAACAGCAGTCACGCTGGTGTACAACATGGCTAAAACATATTGGCAAAGCCAATAGTTCTTGAGTTGGCAAGAACTATTGGCTTTGTCAATGTTTGTTTCCTAAAAGCAAGTATTTGACTGGAGAAGAATTTATTAGACGTATTTTAAGTTCTGAACCTGTGTTCACTCCCTGCATCTACTTCGCTTCTGAGGAGCCTTGCACTGCTCGACTCACGCTAACACTGAGAATCAAGTACTGAAGGTGTACTTGGCCCAGATACTCACGACCCTTAGTAGATCGGAACTCGATGCATCAGGAGCAAAGGCCTCACCCCCCACAGTTGGGCCGAGTAGCCCCTGCTTGCCCTTTGGCCCTATAAAAGGGGTTCTGACACCCTAGATCATAGCAAATAGCAATTGCTTGAAACTCTCACTTGTTCAGAGCCCTGCCCCTCCACTGGAATCACTTACCTTATGTCAAAATTGTGCTGCTAGATGTCAATTATTTCTGAGCAGGGCAGCTTACTGTAGGAGATTATCACCTGTAGATATGGATACATTTGAACTAACAGGATCCCACTTGCCCTTTGATTTTTTGGCATTGGCTATAGAGTGCCTCCCAACAATATGAAAGACCACCTACGGTTTGCTGGGCAAGTTTAACTTCACCACTGACAACGTTGGCCAAAGTTGGAAAACTTTGCTCATTTTCTCAACTTTGTTTCAGTTTACGGACAAAGTATTTAGCTTCACTCAATCCCAAGCCGAGATATAGTAGATAGTCAGCCATGGTGCAATAAGATTGGAACATGCTAAGAAATCTTGGAGTCCTGTGCATAAGAGAAATATGAGAGCAAAACTGTCAACTTCTTCATGTGGAAGAATCCAGTATTAATTACAGCAGCTGCATGGAGTAACTGCTGCAAATTTGCTTATTCTTCTGAATTTGATCACAATTGAATGGTCTGTGCAATGTTCCAGTACATAAGATCAGGTAGCAGCTATGCTGCATAAGTAGTTATTACTAATAACGGAATCTCAGATTTTGAGGAATCTAAAACCTCTACCTAGTTAGTCCAATATGGTGAGAGAATATTGAGAAGAGATGCTGCTGATGTGGTTTCTTGATGCTCTGTAGCCTCATGCTAATGCGCGTATTATATCATTGGTATATTTAAAGAGCAACAGGCAAAATTACCTACAGAGGTCTGCCAGAGGGGGCCATTTGAGTCTAGCAGGGACCCCTAGCCTGCAGCTGTCTCTCCAGAAGGCTACATATGAGCAAGAGGAGAAGGCCAAGGAGTTTGATAGGGAGAAGCCAAGACTAGCTCACCAGGAACAAGAGAGGTGGTGCTGCGACAATCTTTTTTAGTGACCCCTTAACCTCCTTCTCAGTTGATTCTCTCACTACCACCCTCCAACAATGCCCCACATCTCACCATAGACCCTCTCTCACATGCATTTAATTTGTTTTATAGCACTACTCATACCACTGTAACGTATCAGAGCACTTTACATCACACATTATAAAGATACAGTGAATCATACCTGTGTAAACCAGTCTCTCGGAAATGTTACATAAGAAAATGAGGATTACAAGGTGCCAAAATCGCATGTCATCCATATTAGAGGGTAGTATATTTTAAGAGAGTTTGGTCTGGAGAAACACACACTCTGGGTTTAAAACCTGCCACAGTGTATGGAGGTGGCATTACTAATAGTAATTTATTTCTACCCAAACAAACCCTTTTTAGCAACATTAGTATAATGCAAGACTAGGGAAAGACATAAGATTCCCACCCTATGCCTTCCAGTTTGCATGCAGGTCTTTGATAAAAATTCATAGCTCACTGTGCCACAGTAGGTTTGTAATTTTTGAACTGCAAATAACAAAAAGATATATGTAACAAAAGTAATAACCCACTGAGCTGTACACATCAAATACAGTTTTTTGATCTCCATGGTACACGTTGTTTGCTGCAGTCATTTAACCATCTGCACTACTTTATGCTGAGCCAGAACTGCCACTAGAGAAATCTGATTCCCTTCCAGTAGGTATATTAATCACCAGAGTTATCTTGACATTTTGTTTGTTGCCTGAAAACTGTTCAACACAAAAGGAACTATGCAGCGGGGGCTTTAAAGCCCATAAGTTATTTCTAACCACTGCGTCCCCTCTGAGGTCAGCGCCAGGTGCGGCTGCACTGGTCCCTATGCCCTAGAGCAAGCCCTTAAAGGAGGTGGAAGAGACTGGAGAAATGGGCCCGGTAAGAGAAGTTGTGGGAGAGAGAAGAGAAGCAGAGAGAAAAGGAAGGGAAACAGAGAATGGAAGGAGAAACAGAAGGAAGAGGAAATAAAGCCGGAGAGGGTAAAGATAGTCCTTGATAGAGAGAAGCTTAGGATGGAACCCATGACAACTCCATCTGGGATAAGTGACACTAACTCCAGTTTAGGCCAGGTTGTGGCCTAAATTCCAGGAGAAGTTGGACATGTGTATGTAGAAGGTCAGGACATCTTGGTGAGGTTTGAGGTTGTTTTGAAGGAGTAGATCTGGAAAGAGGTATTTAAGGCAGCGGTCTTAATGGGGCAAATGTCACTAGAAGGGACAACCATCATTGGAAGGATGCCTGTGGCACACCTGATGGTTTATGAGTGAATGAAGGAAGATCTGATTAAATGGCTTGGCTGAAGTCAGCTCAGTTCCCACAAAGATTCCGGGACTGAAAGAGAGTGGACAGTGTTCCTTTACATACCTAGATTTAGGAAGAAGTGCATGATTATAATGCATATGTGAGGGGGCTGGAGGCCAAGCATTTTCAGTCCTTTAACCAGTTGATGGTGACAGAGGGACTGAAAGAGGAGTGCACGCTCCCATATAGGCAATACCTATCTAATCTTGCAGAGAGGGACCCTGAGAAGCCTTGCAGTGTAGGCTGATAGGTGGTCAGCTAGCAGGGTTCAGAAGGTGCTAGAGCAGCATAGTTCTAAGCCAAAGGGGGAGAGGAACTCTCCACAGAATAGGTCCAAACTGGAGGGTAAGGACTAGGGTAGTTCCCATGGGTTCCGATTAGGTCCCAGGCAAAATGGGAATGATAATGGTGTGTCCAGGAAGGAAGAGCATGAGAAGGGAAGACAGGGAAGTTCTTCTAAGTCCAAAGTGGTGTCTTGCTATAAGTGCCATCAGCTGGGAAACTCCATGAAGGATTGTAAGGTGAAATCTGAACCAACAGCACCCATGATAGCAAATTTTACACATTGCTGAAGGGACCCTGGAGGTCCCAGTTGTGCTCAACGTGATGGAGCCCTGCACCAAACAGTTTTCTTTTTTTGTTCTCAAAAAGAAAATCCCGAAATGGGATATGCTTCTTGAAAAAAACAATGCTTGTCTTGCCATGGAGATGTCACCCATGGCGAGAGAAGCATTTGGCAGTTTTCACTGCCCCTTACTGCCAGGGTTTTCCTGGCAGTGACGGGCATTGAAAACTGACCTTCAATTCCACCCATCTAAATCAGGTGGATGGATTTTTATGTCTGACTCCAACGTTCCATAGTCCAGACGGCCATCAGAGGGGGTATAATCACAGCGGACACAGAACAGTCTGTCCTGATAAAACAGATGGTCCCCCAGCATCTAAATTGGGCAGGTGGACCATTAACTTGGCAGTAAGCATACTCCGTCGCGACAGAGTTTGCCTACCACCAAGATATAAATTGAGCCCCATGTAAACAACATATACAGAGGAGAGTACTGCTCTCCCACCTTATGCTACTGACTGTTAAATCTATCATTCAAGCTCTGATTGAGGGCTTCGATTGCAGTGCATGTGTTTACATCTCAAAAGTACATCTAATCATCACACATTAAAACATTCATTTCATGTGTGCAGTGCATTCAATAAGCAATATTTTTTTATTTTTTCACTGCAGCAAACCTTTTCAAAATATTTCAGTCAGGGCTCAAAATTTAGGCCAGACCTATTGACTTTACCAATGTTTGGTGTGATGTGTGATCGGAAAGATGGAATCTACTTCCTGCTGCAGCCCAAGCTGTTGTTAGTAGCTCAGCTCAACTAGTTAGGCAAAATTCAACTCCACATTTCAATGTTGCTTTTGCTGATATATATGTCTTTCTTTAAGAAGCACATTCCAGACTCATAATCACAATAGCATTAAAAATTACCTGATATATCATCTCTGCCTGATATCATTTATTATGTAACAGTAAAAAAATGACTGCATTAGACCATGCAAATGAAACGGAAAATTGATCACAATATTTTGTTCCTTATTTTGAGACTATAATGCTTTCCTTTTTTGGCAGGACGACGAATCTGGTTCCAAGTTCACAGAAAAGCCCATTGTTTATGCTCGTACATACAGAGAAAAATACTAGTGATCTCACATGGTATTTTGTGGACCACTTACAATACTGTGTCTGACAGGTACACATTTTACTAAGGTTCTCTTAACACACTTATATTGATTGGTGGAAGCTCTTAAATTACTGCTTAGATTTCATATATGACCCATGAAGAACTGATGTTAACTACTTTGTTAGGAAGGCGAAGCGGAGAAATGCCTTCTATACTACTGGTATTCACACCTTATGGATTCTTATATGATCAACAGGGAACGGATTAGGAAATAAATTAATAGCAGGATGGATATGCCTTGCTTGATAGGATAGGGCAGCTGGCCTTCATTCAGGTTGAAAAAGAGGATGTTTGTACTAGTAGTATGTTTGGTAAGCCTATGGTACGAGCCGCATGATATTGAGACTTTTGCTTCTTTGATATACTTTAGAGCTGTAGTGGTGGTGCACAGACGGAATATCGAGTTTTAAATATCGACATACACAAGTATTGAGTTGGAAATCTCGTGATACAGAAATATCGGCAGCAAGAATATCATGGTCAAGAATATCGGCTTTAAGGTAAGAAATTTCGTTTTTGAAAATATCAAAGTAAGTGATATCATTTGCAAAAATATAGTTGTGTAAAATATCGATTTTTAAATTAGTGTTATGTATTTTAGTATGTATTTTAAAAGTATGTGATCTATTTTATTGTGTAAGTATTGTTTTTTTGTTTTTTAATATATGTTACATTTTTAGTTATTAATTTTATGTTAATTAAATTTTGCATTTTTAGTTCTGTAGCAGTTTGTGGTTTATAAGGGACTAGGGTGTGAAGTAATTTATTTATAATACATTAATTAATATTTGTTATTTATTGGTATTTATTTAATTTAGATTTTATAGTGTTAGTTATGGGAATTAATTTATTATTAATTAATTATTAATTGGTTGTTAATTTGTATTAATTAATTGGTATTTAGGTTAACTGAGTTATTTTTTTAGGAGTGGGTTGTAGGTTTATAGGGGAATAGGGTGGGAAGTATTTTAATTATAATCAAATTATTAATATTTTTAATTTATTCATATGCATCTAATTCATATTTTACAATGTTAATTGTGTGGATTAATTTAATAATAATTATTTATTAATTGGTTGTTAATTATTATTAATTAATTGGTAATTATGTCAATTGTGTCATTTTTGGAAGAGTGGGTTGTGAGTTTATAGGGGAATATGGTGAGAAGTAATTTAATTTTAATAAATGTATCAATATTTTTATGTATTAATGTTGATGTAATTCATAATTTATAGTGCTAATTGTGGGAATTAATGTATGAATAATTATTTATCAATTGCTTGTTAATTATTATTAATTAATTTGTTAATTAATTGGTAATTAACTATGTTAACTGTGTCATTTTGAAGGACTGGTTGTTGCGGTTTATAGGAGAATACGGTGGGAAGTAATTTATTTATAATTAATAAATAATTAATTGTTAATTAATGGTAATTAATAAAACATGTAATATGGCAATTGTGTAATTAATTTGAGATGTGTGTTCTGGGGTTTATAGTGGTAACGGATGGGAAGTACATTCTTTTAAATTAATTAATAAGTTGTTCATTGATATTAATTTAATAATGTAAAATTAGCTATGGAAATTGTGTAATGATATTTAGGTGTGTGTTTTGGTGTTTACTGGGGTAGAGGGTAGAAAGTATTTTATGTTCCATTAATTAATAAGTAGTTGCTCATTATTATTCATTCATTAATTGATAAATATTTGTTAATTGTTTATTTTTATTTTGTGTGTGGATTTTGTTTTATTAGGGGTTAACGTTTGGTGAGTAAATTAAGTTTTTATCTGTTTTAATTTGTTTTTCAATAAATAATATTTGTTTATTTGATTATTATGTTACTTGTGGAGGTACACTTTAAAAAAATAGATGTGTGTTGTGAATTGTGTGGTGTTATAGGGTAGGAAATAGAAAGGATTAAATGTATGTAACAATTAATGTTTTTGAATATAATTAATATCTATTAAATATAGTTATTTGTTTGTAAATAATTTTTTACATTTTCATAAAATAATCTTTGTAGGTAATTTTTAAATTTATTTAACACTATAGTATGTTTCTATCTTTTGTCATTTTTAATATTTTATATAGATTTCTTTTTTTGATTTTTAACATCTTTTTTATTGTAGTTGATATTTTGTTTGTTTCTAATTTTGAATTGACTTTAGTGGGAATATTAATTTTTACCCCTCCGCTATCCAACTCTTTCCCTACTGGTGCACTCACTGGAGTGGGAATATTAATTACCCCTCCGTTATGCAACACTTTCCCTACTGTTGCACTCACTGGAGTGGGAATAGTAATTTGTACCCCTCTGCTATCCAACACTTTCCCTACTGTTGCCTTCACTGAATTGGGAATAGTAATTTTCACCCCTCCGCTATCCAACATTTTCCCTATTATTGCGCTCACTGGAGTGGGAATAGTAATTTTTACTCCTCCGCGATCCAGCATTTTTTCTACTGTTGCACTCACTGAAATGGGAATAGTAATTTCTACCCCTCCGCTATCCAGCACTTTCTCTACTGTTGCACTCACTGGAATGGAAGTAGTAATTTTTACCCCTCCACTATCCAGCACTTTCCCTACTGTTGCACTCACTGGAGTGGGAATAGTCGTTTTTTGCCCCTCCACTATCCAGCATTTTCCCTTCTGTTGCACTCACTGGAGCGGGAATAGTAATGTTTCCCCTCTGCTTTCCAACACTTTCCCTACTGTTGTACTCAATGGAGTGGGAAAAGTAAATTTTACCCCTATGCTATCCAATACTTTCCCTACTGTTGCACTCACTGGAGTAGGAATAGTAATTTTTACCCCTTTGATATCCTACCCTTTCCCTACTGTTGCACTAATTGGAGCAGGAATAGTAATTTTACCATTCACTATCTAACACTTTCCCTACTGCTGCATTCACTGGTGTGGGAATAGTAATTTGTTCCCCTCCACTATCCAACACTTTCCCTACTGTTGCACTCACTGGAGTGGGAATAGTCATTTTTACCTCTCCGCTATCCAATACTTTCCCTAATGTTACACTCAATGGAGTGCAAAATGTAAGTTTCAACAGTATTAAATATTTTAATGTTTTAATTTATGATATGTTTTTTAATTAGATTTTGTGTTATAGGTGTATGTATGTATATATATATATCTATATATATTATCTACTGGCGGTCGCCAGTAGATAGTTATAGTTAGGACCGTGTTTCCATAGGAAATCCGCAACATTCTATTTGGAATAACTTTGGCGCCGGTTGACGAATCCTCGCGAAATTTTCAAAATAGGTGGGGCGCTCTGCTCCGCTCCTACCCTGAAAGTCTCGGGGGGATTTGTCAAGCAGGGGCTGAGAAAAAAGGGGGCTCCCAAAACGCGTTTTCCCCATGCAATTTTCCATAGGGACCTTTAGTCCAAGGTACAGCCCGAACGGCTGAACAAAATTACTTGAAATTTGGCAGAGAGGTAGTCCTCAGCTCAGGGATGTGTCTTTTGCATATATGGGGTCAATCTGTTCAGTAGTTTCTGAGAAAATTGCAGTTAAAAGCACATACATATCTATAGCCGCGCACCGTGCGAGCACCCTAACGTAATTGTTTTTTTTTAATACGTAGTTTTTTGTAAAATAAATATATAAAAACAACTAATAATACATACATAACTTAGCATTTAAAAAACCGTACAAATTCACTGAAAAAACCATAGGTTTCACACACGTTATAGTTAGGAATTAGCATTTAAAAAACCTTGCAAATTCACTTAAAAAACCATAGGTTTCACACATGTTATAGTTAGGTGGATATTTCTCTCGTAAAAAACCAATGAAATTCCCCCGTTATAGTTAGTTCAGATAACTATAACTCGCGTGGCCGCCACTCTATCAAAGGATGATGTCATCAGTGATGTCATGAGTGATGCCACTGACCATGTCATGAGTGATGTAATATGTGATGTCATCAGCAGTGTATTGCGGTCGCGCGAGTTATAGTTATCTGAACTAACTATAACGGGGGAATTTCATTGGTTTTTTACGAGAGAAATATCCACCTAACTATAACATGTGTGAAACCTATGGTTTTTTAAGTGAATATATATATATATATATATATATATATATATATATATATATATATATATATATATATATATATATATATATATATATGTATAAATATATATATCTAGTTGTACATTTTTATATAATTATAACATTTTAAAATAAATTTTAAATATTAGTTTAATAATTGTTTCAAAGTAAATATAAATATATGCTATATTTTATATATGTATGTTTAAAACATTTTCAAATTAAGTTTATTTATTATATTCGTTAAAATGTACATTACATCTAAATAATATTTTTATAGTTAATTTTATTATTTTTTTTTTTTTTAAATGTATACATTAAAAAAACGATATTTTGTACATCACAATTTTTTTTCATCAATATTATTTTTTCAATATTTTTGTGCTTTACATTATAAAGATAGGATGTCTATTTTTGACATCAATATTTATGTGTCGATATTTGTGTATGGGGATATTTTGGTAATCAATATTATTATGTCAGTGATCCTTGTAATGGTGACTGTCAGCAACTGTATGTTGCAGCTATCCTACTGTGTATCTTTTTGCCTTTTTTCCTATCAAAGTTCTCTAGTTTCAGCATTTTCTGTTACTGCTGATCGAAAGCACTAATTGTCTTCTGGCCCTCAAAAGTGGCTCTCACGTTTACTTTGAAGGAGCACACGCGTTGGTTGCTGGCAGTGATTTGAGTGCATGGTTGGAACGGAGTGGGTTTGTAGAGTGGTATTTTTCTGAAGTGTTGGATTTATTGTGTGAGGTTCAGAAACCTGCTCCATACTGTTTGCGTTGAATATGTAGCTGGGGTTAAGCATGATTTTTATGGAAAAGCACGCATATTTGTGCAGGCCATAATTGTGCAAGCCAGTACATACCAGATTTTTAGGTGTGATGCCAGGTAGGCTTTGGAATAGCGATGTTTCAAACATTGTTCTAAATTGAAGGTAATTGTAGATTATTTTTAATCTTGCAAGACTCACATTACAAAGCTTAACTGCTTGGCTAGAGAAGGAGCTCACATCATTATGAGATTTTCAGAAAGGTGGTCTGGTTTGCAGTGAGGTGAGTCTAGAGGAGTCAACTACCAGTTTACCAATAGGTGCAAGAGTTTATGTTGAAGAAAAGAGTAGCCCAGTCCTATGTTTGGCTCTAATCTCATACACATATCATTAAATGTGAAGCATCAAGCTGCAAGCAGATAGAGTAAGGATTGAAGAGCAGGTAAGATGTGGTCTTTGTCTTGTTCCTGAATTCTGTATCCTGGAGCCTGTAAGGTAAGCAAAGATTTGTTTTCGGGTGTGCAGACGTTCAACTGTGCCTTGGAGGCCCCATAATGTGAATCCTTTATCTTCCCATCTCGCGTAGGGAGTGGAAAAGTTATGTGAAATAAATGGGGCGTTAATAAAAGATATTGGACATCGTAACGGAAAATGTGACCGACCGCCAGAGGTGCGGCGGTCCCACGAGCAGTGGCGGCTGGTGACATTTGAAAGTGGTGAGGCATAAAATGATTGTCATACTGCCCTGCAGCGAGTGAGCTCGAACAACCTAAGGAGGGTACAGGGGGTTTTGCCCCCCCCCCCCCGAGAAAATGTTGAAAAAAGAGTGGACAAATGGTGCATTTTCAAGCAAATTTGAGAAAGCAAGAAGGTTAATAAAGCAATTGTGAAAGTGCAGTTACTACATCAATAAAGAGATGTCATATAACAGGTAGCTGCTTATTCAGTATAACCACAGAGCTTCATAACAGACTTCGAGATACAATGCATTGCTGAGTAATATCAAAGGAAGCATTTTTTTATTAGCCACAGTGCTGTACCAAGACTCCAAGAGGCAATATGGAAACATGAAAAACATGAAAAATTATCAAGGTGCTGAAAAATAGCCTTGAACATAAGCTTCCCAGCCCAGGACATGAGCTCAGTAGCACCCACATGTTTAACACGCATACCAGCCTTGCCCACGGAACTGAAACCAAACACAGGAGAGTATTACATCTTTAACACGCCAGAAACCAACTCCCACATTCAATCTTCAGGTCAGCGGATTCAGACACTTTTGCCAAGACCCTCATCATTTACATTATTGACTCGGGTGATTTCAGTGGAGAACCTATTCATGTTGTGTGCTCCCAAAGACCATAATGGAGCCTCTTTCGTTCCCCAGCACACTGGCCTGAAATAAATCATTGCATTGCCCTTTATTATCCACCTCATAGTAACCCAGAGTGATCAATACAGACCCCATCATCCATTACAAGTACGCTTTATTCATCGACATTCGACACACCTTTTTTCGATGCATCATTTGAACTGTTTTTTTTAGCTTTAAACTAGACCCGAAAGTATCAGAGGCTTTATATGTGCACCAGTTGCGTTACAGACGGACACATGCATTTTTTTGTGAAGCATGGGGAGTTTAAGTTATTTGCTCACAATCACAAATTAACAGCAGAAAAGGACCCAGAGTCACCAATTCCCTCAATAATTATTCAGTTCCACGGCGACACTCAAGGTCCCATTTATAATCACAACAGGCCCGGGCTGTAGCTCTGAAAGGCTGGCAGGGCTGGGACAGAATCAGTCATGTGTGTGTCACAGCCAGAAAATCTGAATTCTCGTGCAGAGTCAGATTTTATCTGCTGCTAAATGTGAGCGCTGTAAAAACTTTCCTCACACACAATCAAAGTGGTGTAACTTCTATCTTCTGTGGCATCAGTGTTATAGACAGGCTTCATGTTAGTTGAGAGTCGCGCGAGAGGGTCGCACGGGGGGGTGTTTAAAAACAAAGTTAAAAAAACTTACCGGGCCCGCGCCGCCTCTGCTGTCTGACCCTGGGCCAGGGTCTGCGCCTTCAACGTCTTCTGCGTGAGTGGCTGCTGCTTCTAGGCACCACCATTAATTCAGAACACAGCCATGGGACACACAACACACTACTCAACCCCTCTACCTCGAGCACACCTCTCCGAGGACTTCATCGTATAGAACACCGCCTGCGTATACCCCAACCGAGCTCATACTGATCACTCCCCAGAGAGAACACTGACGGGCCCTCCAAGCACAAACTGAGCACCTCTCAAAGGGCTCAGTGAGCACCCCTCCAATACTCTCGCAGCACGCACTTAGGACGGGCCCCTCCTTCAGACCCTGGAAATGCTCACCTGCCGCCGATGAAGCAGACCGGTGGCAACCCCTCAGCCAATCCAGGCGCTGCTCCAGCAGCACCAGGATTGGCTAGAGCAGGGACTGTCCCCGCCCATAGGAGACCAGGGGCTGCGGTCACTGGCCAGTAGCAGTCCTCGCTTGCTCTCCTAATGTGCAGGGCACTGCAGGCAGCGGCTACTAGTGCGCATGTTCGGGCTAGTCAGAAAAATGACCAGCCCAAACCCGAACATGCGCACTGGGCCTGCTTTTGTCACAGTGTCACTCAAACAACAAACCCAACCCTGCAGTGCTGTGCTGGAGTGCTGACCCACCCCCTTCGGTGTCCTGACTGACTCAGGCGTGCCGGCGACCAGGACGAGTCAGGACGGTTAACAAGGAGAAGAATGACGAGGAAGAATGTGGCGTGTGTGGCATTAGCGGGGCAACACCCCAACACCCCAATGGACGCACCGCCACTGCCCACAAGGCAAATTAAGATGCGCCTGCCACACTGGCAGGCGCATTCTTGCCTTTAACATTGCGGTGGGCGGTGCTGTACACAGCACCCGCCGCAATGTTAAAGGTGCATGTTGTGCATTGCAATGCACAACGTGACAGACCCCCCCAGTGCAGCCACCCCACCCCAGCCCCCCGGGGGCCACCAAAGTCAATCTCTGCATGCCTTTCCATGGCGTAGTCTCCGCCATGGAAAGGCATGCCCACCGCACACATCATAATATGGATGGCGGTGCCTGCAAGGCACCGCCACCATTTTGTGGGCCGTTTCTGCCCGGCAGGCAATCGTGATGATTGCCTGCCGGCAGAAAAGCGGCCGGCCGTCTTTCCATCTGCCACAGTACCCCCGCCATGGTAATATGGCGGGGGGTAATTGGCGGTCGGGCGGGGAGTTATGGCATGCGGATCGCCACCGCCGGTCGGGTGGTGGCGATCCGCACGCCATCATAATGATCCCCATTGTGTCTGTAATAATGGCTGTACCTGCAGCATCCTATTTTAGCACTTACTTTCTGACTTAGCAGAGGGAAATACACAAACGTCACTCAAATTTAACAGCCACATTACAAATTGCTAGTAATAGCCTGTAAAGATGACTTGACAAAGGAAGGAAGAAAGGAATGCTACATAAAGACCCGTTTTCCTCAATTCTAGTGCGACACATTGAATCTACAGCTTGACCCAACAATTTCTAGAGCTCAAGGTAGGATAAGCACTTCAAATTTCCTCTGACATTATTGGACGTTATTCAGAACTTTGAAAGCAGTTCTTTTGTTTATTGGAACTGGGTTACTGTCCAGTTCCCCAGAACTAACATGTGGTGGGCTCTTGCATGTGCCACTGAAGACTTCTTATCAGGCTGTGGTCACATCAGCGCTAATTTATGAGGCCTCAGTTAGACGTTTTTAAAATTGTAGCTTGGGTATTCTACCTTGGAAAATTCTTACCTCTCCACAATATTGTGAAGGTACGCCTATCGAGGTAAGTTTAGATTTCCTATACCTAACTCCAGGCATATGAACCTTAACAATACATTTATATCTCCAAGGTACGTAGCTGTAAAGTTACGAATAGTAAATCCATGCATTCCTATTTATACTTAACTTCACAATACTTTGGTAGTCTATATTCTGGTAACAGTGTTTTTGTAGCATAGTATTTTTGTGAATATTCTGATTATTCTTAAATGCAGCCCCTGGGACACCTGTAGTTTTAAATACAGGATCTATCACCTTGAAAACAATGCCCAAACCATTAAAGGTCTGAAATTCTTACATAACAATTAAAGAACAGTCAATCACACCTTTCCAAACTGCAAAACAAATAATGTACTTTATGGGCTTCTGTGCCCCTACAACAAATTACATATAAGCATTGGACAGCACAAATCAAGAACCTAGTGTAAAACTCAGGTTAAACTCTGCATACATCTTGCCCTCTCAGAGAACCAAACAAAATGGACTATGCTGAATGTTATTGTTAATATCCCCAGAGGGCGCTGCACTGAACACCTTTTATAGCAGAGAAAAGCTGGAGTTATTTTGCAGTTTCAATGAGTTGTATGAATTACAAAATATATGACACCCCTCACCTTTGTTCCCTGATGCCTGCAGATCCAATCCTCCCAGTAGAAGTGACACATTTGCTTCAACCTATTTACCTGTAACCTTTAGGCAGGAACTCTTCTCTTTTTTTTTTTTTTTTTAAATAATTTTTATTAGAGCAGGAGAGAACAATAATTACAAACAATTTTAGACATCATCTTGCATATGAAATAACTCGACCAATAAACAATGCAGACATGTTCACAAAAAAAACGGAATTTCACATTAAAAATTTAAACAGCACTGATAAAGAATCACCCTCCCGCATTCCTCATTTTAGCCAATCCACTTAGTTTAAAAGTCTAGGTTGACCACCGAAAACAAATAAAATGACAAGTGGATTATAAACAGATAAAGTGCAAAGTGCCATGTGCAAATCATTTTGATTCATATTTTAGATTAACAGACTTAGGTCGTGCAGCCATAGGGGACAAAGAAGCGCCAGATAGCTCTAAATCGTATTAGCGCTCCTACTCGTTTGGCGTAGGCCTCTTCAAGTTTATATGTCTTAATCAGCTTATTAAACCAATGTTCAATGCTAGGTTGTATGTTGGTTCTCCAATTTTGCAAAACAAGTGATCTAGCAACTGCTATAGCAATTAATATAAAATATTGTTGATATTTTGTAAAACATTTCACTTCTGCAGAGGACCCAAATAACACCAACATAGCTGACGGGCAGATTTCTAGAGTTAAAATCCGAGATATTTCCTCAAAGACCCTTTTCCAGAAATTTTGTAAATCATCACACTCAAAGAATATATGTAACCATTCCCCTGCCCCCACACTATTACAGCGGAAACATTTATTTGGGCAAGTTGAAAACATTTTGGACAGTTTCAGAGGGGTAAAATATAGTAGCCATCTAGATAAAAAATTCATTCTTTTAAAATTAGCGCCTCTGAGAGCTTTATTGGCTAAGTCATTTAGCTTAGTCCACTCTTTAATATTAAACTTACAGCCTGTCTCTAAATGAATTTTATGGAGCTCTTTTGTCAGAACCTCTTCTGAATTGGCTTTCTGATGGAGTATCTGATACCAGGAGCCGACTCCTACCAATGCATTTACTATCTGCCTGGCAATTGGTCGTGTTGTCTCATCTAAAATTGCATAATTATTCTCTAGAAAATTAGATATTTGTGAAAAACTCAGGGCCAGTGCAGTATTTGGCGTATTGGCATGAAGACGAACAGTCTCCCATGTAATTAAAGAATCTAGATTATAAAAATCCCCCAACTGAAAATATCCCTGTTCTTGCCATTGCTGACAAAGCCGATTGGAAAGTTTAAAACCTCCGGATGCTCCGTCCTGTAATGGGGTATATGCATGGAATAAAGGGATGTTCCAAAATTTAAAAAATAGCTACATTCTATCTGCTAGAGTAAAAATAACCTCATAACGTGTTTTTTTAGGCAGATTTGCCAAGCGTAGAAAAGCCGGAAGTCCAATGGCACTTTCTTTTATCATATGTCCCAAAAAAAATGTGTCAAAAACAGAATTTTCCTTACCCAGTTGAGAAAACAAATCGAGTAAAGAAGCCTGATAGTATGTTAGAAAATGTGGGAGTGCCAATTGTCCTGAGATTACATTCAGTTGTAATATAGAGAGCCTAACCCTAGGTTGTTTATTATTCCATACAAACCTCCTTATTAATTGTTCCAGCTCCTTAAAATAGTAACTTGGAATTGTCATTGGGAGGTTAATAAATAAAAACAGGAAGAGTGGAAGTACCGTCATTTTAATCATTGAAACTCTTCCTATCAAGGATAATTGCAGCAAAGACCAAGGTGCCGATCACGATCCGGTAAAAAAATTCCCCGTGCGACTCGTATCCGGTCTTTTTACCGTACGAATCGTACAAGTGCCGTACGAACTGGCAATCACGATTCGCATGGGAAAAAGACCATACGAATCGCATTGGGAATAATTCCCCACACGTCCTCGGGTCGGAAAAAGTGTCCGACACGTCCTCGTACGATTTACCGTACAAACGTGAAAAGCGAAGTCCGACCGGGGAATCACGATCTGTCCCGGGCGTCCGAATGTACAACCGTATGGTTATAAGACTGTCCGCACCGAACTCCTATAACAACCATGGAGACGTCCAAACAGGTGCCCGGTACGTGCCGTACCCCCCCCAGCCCCCGCATGTACGCACCGTATCCCCCCAGCCCCCGCATGTACGCGCCGTACCTCCCCCCCCAGCCCCCGCATGTACGTGTCGAACCCCCCCGTGTATGTACACCCGAGTACGTGTCGAACCCCCGTGTATGTACACCCGAGTACGTGTCGAACCCCCCCGTGTATGTACACCCGAGTACGTGTCAAACCCCCCCGTGTATGTACACCCGAGTACGTGTCGAACCCCCCCGTGTATGTACACCCGAGTACGTGTCGAACCCCCCGTGTATGTACACCCGAGTACGTGTCGAACCCCCCGTGTATGTACACCCGAGTACGTGTCGAACCCCCCGTGTATGTACACCCGAGTACGTGTCGAACCCCCCGTGTATGTACACCCGAGTACGTGTCGAACCCCCCCATGCATGTACACCCGAGTACGTTCGAGTCGTACCCCCACCCGTGTATGTATGGTGCGTACCCCCAGCGCTACGCACTGGGGGTATGCACCGTACATACACGGGTGGGGGTACGACTCGAACGTACTCGGGTGTACATACACGGGGGGGTTTGACACGTACTTGGGTGTACATACACGGGGGGTACGACTCGAACGTACTCGGGTGTACATACACGGGGGGGTTCGACACGTACTCGGGTGTACATACACGGGGGGGTATGACACGTACTCGGGTGTGCATACACGGGGGGGTACGACTCGAACGTACTCGGGTGTACATACACGGGGGGGTTCGACACGTACTCGGGTGTACATACACGGGGGGTACGACTCGAACGTACTCAGGTGTACATACACGGGGGGGTTCGACACGTACTCGGGTGTACATACACGGGGGGTTCGACACGTACTCGGGTGTACATACACGGGGGGGTAGGACTCGAACGTACTCGGGTGTACATACACGGGGGGGTTCGACATGTACTCGGGTGTACATACACGGGGGGGTTCGACACGTACTCGGGTGTACATACACGGGGGGTACGACTCGAACGTACTCGGGTGTACATACACGGGGGTTCGACACGTACTCGGGTGTACATACACGGGCGGTACGACTCGAACGTACTCGGGTGTACATACACGGGGGGTTTGACACGTACTCGGTGTACATACACGGGGGGGTTCGACACGTACTCGGGTGTACATACACGGGGGGTTCGACACGTACATGCGGGGGCTGGGGGGGGTATGGCGCGTACATGCGGGGGCTGGGGGGGGTACGGCGCGTACATGCGGGGGCTGGGGGGGGTACGGCGCTTACCGGGCCACCTACTCTGGTCGTTTCGCGCCGTACTTCGCATTTGCGGCACTTTTTGGGTGCCATGAAAATATTGCCGTCCGGACTGCTGTCGGTTCGAATCGTAATTCCTGGGTCGTGAAACGCTGCCTAGAAGCGTCCCGACGTCACGTCGCAGCATTCCCGGATCACATTCGTATGCATATTTTCGTCGGTCGGTGTTTTTTACGATTCGTACGGAAATGGTGTTTCCGTGCGAATCGTAATTCCATGTTTGTAATGTTTTACAACCGGGTACGAGTCGGACGGAGAATACGCTCCGACCGACGGTTCGTACCCGGTTTTTACCGGATCGTAATCGGCACCCATCTATCCAATAACTTTTTAACTTTAGTAATGAAACTAACATAATTCATAAAAAATAATTGTGCATAATCATTTGTAACATAAATTCCCAAATATCTGATTGGATGCGGGGGTTTTAGATGGATGGTAGGTGGAAAATCTAAAGGAGTCGTATTAAATGTCAAAATTTCGTTTTTTGCATGATTAACTTTATATCCACCCACTATTTCATCTAGTAGGTTTTGTAGATTATCTACCCCAGGCTTCAAATATAAAATAATATCATCTGCATAAAGCTTGATTTTAGTCATACCCTCTACAGGGGGGACGATATTTATGTTCTTCCGAATCTTCTGAGCCAGGGGTTCGATAGACAACGAAAATAAAAGAGGAGACCACGGGAATCCCTGACGGGTGCCTCGCTTGATAGTAATTTTGCTATTTGCTACGCCGTTGGTCATAATTGTAGCTTCTGCACCTCTATATATCTTAATCAGCATTTTAGCAAGTTGTTGTGGAAAACCAAATTTTGATAAGATAAAAAATAACCCAGTCAAATCCACCAAATCAAAAGCTTTTTCAGCATCCATCATCATAATCACCGCATCTATCTGGTTAATAGAAAAATAATCAATGTCTTGAATTAAAAAATGAGTATTTGATGCCATTAAACGCCCTGGAATGAAACCGTTTTGATCCCTATGAACCAACTGTTGTGCACAGGGAGTGATCCTTTTAGCCCATATTTTCATAACAAATTTGTAATCTGTGTTTAACAGACTAATAGGGCGATATGAGCTTGGATCAGCAGGGTCCTTATCTTTTTTAAGAAAAACTATTACAACCGATTCCTTAAAGCTCTTAGGAGTATCTATACCATCCTTTATTTCATTAAACAATTCTACTAAAAAAGGAAGCAGTTCTACATGAAATAGCTTATAAATTTCTACAGGAATCCCGTCTGGTCCACTAGCTTTGGCATTCGCCATACTCTTTAATACTACCTGTGCTACTGGAATTCCAATTTGCGAACAGAGTGTATTAGAGGATTGTTCTGATAACAAAGGTAAATCCAATAAGTCAAAATATCTCTGAAGAGCTGCCTCATCCTCTCCCTGCGTTTCTCCATAAATATGCAAACTAAACACCTCACCTATTCCCTGCTTACCCTCAACTAAATAGCCAGTTACTGGATTCTTAATTTGAGAGATTAATTGTGCCGCCTTCTGTGATTTTGTGGACCAGGCCAGAAATTTACCAATCTGCTGGCTCTCCTCGTATAATTTTTGTTGGTAGGCCCTGCTACCTGCAATTTCCTCTGTTAAAAAAAATCTTTCAGATTCTCCATTGCCATGGCTACCTCCTTTTGCTGTGCCTTTATTATAGGCACTGAAGAATCTGGAAGTGTGGCAATCTTATATCTCCGTGAGTTATTAATTCTTGCCTTATAGGAGATAACATGCCCTCTAAATGTAGCTTTAAAAGCTTCCCATACCGAAAATAATGGGGCCGTGTATAGGTTGTTTTGAAAAAACTCCTCTACAAACCGTCTTGTTTCTGCTAACCAAGTCATATCTTGTAAAAGAGTTTTATCGAATTGCCATCTAGGTCTATTTTTCACACCTTTATTTAACAATAAAGAAAAAGAGACTAGAGAGTGATCTGAAAAAGAATTAGTCACAATTTCTACCGGCCCCTTATCAGCAGATTTGTCAACTAAAAAATAGTCCAATCGTGAAGCTGATCTGAATCTGCCTGAATAGCAGGTATATTGCAAAAAAGTAGGGTTAGCTAATCTCCAGGGATCGACCAAAGAAAAATCTCTTATGAGGCTGCTAATTATCTTTGCAGTTTTGGGTTTCAGTTGACGCTTTGCTTTATTCTAAGAATCCAGAGCTAAATTCTGGATAAAATTAAAGTCACCACCCAAAACTACAAAACCTTCCGTGCTGATTACTAATTGGTAAATTTGAGTAAGTGCCGAGATGTCGTCCTGGATAGGGCCATAATAATTTACCAAATTCAGCATTGTTTCATGTAGTTTAACCTTCACCCATAGCCATCTACCTTTCCCATCTTGTTTTTTTTTCTTTTTCGTTTGATGCTTTGTTTGATGCTTTGTGGCTGCAGGAATAAGGCTGCTACTGGCTGTTACTGTTACTGGCTGCCCTGTCTGGCTTTGGGGAATACCTGCTGTGAGCTCGGAATGGCATGGCATTCAATGGACGGATTAAGGACTGATAGTGGATTACTGCACTGTGGAGGTGATTAATGGTGATCAAGGAGGTGAGCTGCCCTTATATTATACTATACTATGTTATCACGCAAGGCAGTGTGTAGCTAGGCAACGGTGATTAAATAAAGATCGTAGTCTTACACTAAATAACTTATTTAGACGCCGATATATTCAAGCAAAAAAAAAAAGTCTTCGATGCACGATGGGAAAGCATTTAAGACAGACGAGCGCGGTGCCTAGGGTGGAGACAGCAGCAGGATCAAAAGTTAAAAAACGTAATATTCTGGCTAAGGGAGTTTTAACCCAGGTGAAGGTCCCTGGCGCCGGAAATCGCTCAGGAGCAATTTCAAGTTCAGAAAGTTCCATAGAAGAGCTGTCTGTAACACAAGGATTACATGAGGAGGTGGAAGAAGTCGTCCCGGAAACCGAAAAGGTTCTTGAAGGGTCTAGTAAGCCCCTTATGCAAGCAGATACATTTTAGATAAGAAATTGTAAAGATTTTCTGTTGTTTGTAAAAAAAAATATTCAGCCTACACAACCTTATCCAACTTTATCTCTCTCAGAGCCAATTAAATCCCTTCCTGTAACATTGGAGGAGGTAGTAACAATTGATTATTTTGCAAAATTGCATATTTCCCCTCCTCTCAAGGTCTCATCTCCGGTTCCGGCATTTTCTGTGTTTTCCAATACTAGAGGGGAGAATACATCATTGTCTTCCATGCTGACTGAACCTACGGAAGGGGGTGTACTATTGCAAAATCCTCCAGTAATCATCACCTCAGAACAGCAGCTAGAATGTATACAGCAGCCACATGAACTCTTGGAGAACGCCCAGATAGTACTAGATCAGTCTGAAAATAATAATGGGAATAAAAATGACCAAGACCAAGAGAAGCCGCAAGAAAATCCGGAACTGACACCCTCAAGGGTTAACGTACATCAAAAGGAAGTAAAAGATCTGCTTAACCTTATATTAGAGGAAATAAGGGAAATGAAGAAGTCCCAGACTCAAGAGATAGCCATTCTCCATCTAAGGCTTGAAAAGATTGAGGAGTCCATCTCAGGCACTCCCGCAAGGCTTGAGGAAGCAGAATCAAAAATAGCTCGGTTGGAAGACCAGATGAGCTCCACAGTACAGAAAATCAACGAGGTAACGGCTGATAAGCTCGCCTTAGAGACTAAGGTAGAAGAGTTGGAAAATCATTCACGCCGCTCAAATCTTTGCATCGTGGGAGTGCCGGAGGGGACAGATGGTACTAATACCTTGAGCTGGGCTGAAACATTTATTAAGCAAAAAGTACTTCCGGATTTTACGGGAGATCTGACACTAACCTGGGCCCATCGGGTACCGGCGCATCCTATACCTAACTCTAAATATCCTCGTACTATCTTAATAAATTTCTCTGATTACAGAATAAAGGAAAAGGTGTTAAATAAGGCAATTCAACAGAGACAATTTGTTGTTGATGAGGGTGCCAAATGCCGTTTTTTTCCGGATATGTCGGCAACAGCTGCCCGTAGATGCAAAGAATTTGTGAAGCTTTTGTTTCTATTCAAGGCACAAGGGGCTCAGGCGTCTATCGCACAACAATCAAAGTTAAGGGTACTGGTTAAAGGCAAATTTCACATGCTCTCTCGGGTGGAAGAAGCTCAGGAGTTGCTGAGAGATATCTCTACCGGCAAATAATTTGATATTGATATTGATGAAAATTTATGTAAGGTATAATACATAATGTGTGAAGGGCTTTTTTATTTTATTTTATTTTTTTCTTCTTACCAATTCCTTTTTTTGGGGGTCTGGGGGATGGGGGATTCACCTAGGGTGCAGTTTCAAAAGCACCCCATATAGTGAAAGTTAGGGGAAAATGTGGTTGGTGGGCTCAGCTGAGACCACATTTTGCTGGTGGGAAATGATCGAGGGGTGGGGTTGGGGTAATCTAAAAGTAGGGAAAAATGAGCAGGGAAAACAAATACGAGTTTTTGATTTTACAGAATTTTCTTTATTTGATACAGGTTATCGTAATGGGATTGTTCAAATCTACAGTTAGATGGCTCAAATGCAGATTGTGAAAATTGTTTCCTGTAATGCTAACGGATTACTTATCCCACGTAAAAGAGCGGCCTTCTTAAACTGGGTTACGTCTCTTTCTCCTGAGATTATGGTGCCGATTAGGATCCTGGAAAAAAATTCCCCGTACGACTCGTATCCGGTCTTTTTACCGTACGAATCGTACAAGTGCCGTACAAACTGCCAACTACGATTCGCATGGGAAAAAGTCCATACGAATCGTATTGGGAATAATTCCCCACACGTCCTCGGGTCGGAAAATGTGTCCGACACGTCCCCGGACGATTTACCGTACAAATGTGAAAAGTGAAGTCCGACCACGCAAGTATGATCCATCCCGTGCGTCCGAAGGTACAACCGGATGGAAAAAACACCGTCCGCACCGAACTCCTATAGCAACCATGGAGACATGTGCCCGCATACGCGCCCAACACCCCCCCCAGCCCCCGTATGTATGCGCCCAACCACCCCCCCAGCCCTCGTATGTACGAGTCAAACCCCCACCCGTGTATGTACACCCGTGTACGTACGAGTCAAACCCCCACCCGTGTATGTACACCCGTGTACGTACAAGTCGAACCCCCACCCGTGTATGAACACCCGTGTACGTACGAGTCGTACCCCCACCCGTGTATGTACACCCCCGTACGTACGAGTCGAACCCCCACCCGTGTATATACAACCGTGTACCTACGAGGCGAACCCCCACCCGTGTATGTACACCCGTGTACATACGAGTCGTACCCCCACCCGTGTATGTACACCCCCATACGTACGGCCCGTACCCCACCCGCGTATGTATGGAGCGTACCCCCACCCCAGCAGTGTATGTACGGACCGTACCCTCACCCGCGTATGTATGGAGCGTACCCCCACCCCAACAGTGTATGTATGGACCGTACCCTCACACGCGTATGTATGGAGCATACCCCCACCCCAACAGTGTATGTACGGCCCGTACCCTCACCCGTGTATGTATGGAGCATACCCCCACCCCAACAGTGTATGTACGGCCCGTACCATCACCCGCGTATGTATGGAGCGTACCCCCACCCCAACAGTGTATGTAGGCCCGTACCCTCACCCGTGTATGTATGGAGCGTACCCCCACCCCAACAGTGTATGTACGGACCGTACACCCACCCGTGTATGTACGGAGCGAACACACACCCCACCAGTCTAAGTATGGAGCGCACCCCAGGCCCCAACACCAGCACCCTCACCCAACATCGCGCATGTACGAGTCGTACCAAGCCAGAGACAAGGACAGCACTGTACAACAAAATGGCCGATGTACGCACCGTACAGACGCTAAAAACACATGTACACAACCAGGACAAAGCAAAACAACACAAGAATACTCCATTCGAATCGCACAAAGCCACAGAACCCCCACCCGTGTATGTACACCCGTGTACGTACGAGTCGTACCCCCACCCGTGTATGTACACCCATGTACGTACGAGTCGTACCCCCACCCGTGTATGTACACCCCCGTACGTACGAGTCGAACCCCCACCCGTGTATGTACAACCGTGTACCTACGAGTCGAACCCCCACCCGTGTATGTACACCCGTGTACATACGAGTCGTACCCCCACCCGTGTATGTACACCCCCATACGTACGGCCCGTACCCCCACCCGTGTATGTATGGAGCGTACCCCCACCCCAGCAGTATATGTACGGACCGTACCCTCACCCGCGTATGTATGGAGCGTACCCCCACCCCAACAGTGTATGTACGGACCGTACCCTCACACGCGTATGTATGGAGCGTACCCCCACCCCAACAGTGTATGTAAGGCCCGTACCCTCACCTGTGTATGTATGGAGCATACCCCCACCCCAACAGTGTATGTACAGCCTGTACCATCACCCGCGTATGTATGGAGCGTACCCCCACCCCAACAGTGTATGTACGGCCCGTACCCTCACCCGTGTATGTATGGAGCGTACCCCCACCCCAACAGTGTATGTACGGACCGTACACCCACCCGTGTATGTACGGAGCAAACACACACCCCACCAGTCTAAGTACGGAGCGCACCCCAGGCCCCAACACCAGCACCCTCACCCAACATCGCGCATGTACGAGTCGTACCAAGCCAGAGACAAGGACAGCACTGTACAACAAAATGGCCGATGTACGCACCGTACAGACGCTAAAAACACACGTACACAACCAGGAAAAAGCAAAACAACACAAGAAGACTCCATTTGAATCGCACAAAGCCACAAAACATGTCCAACAAGCACAAATACAACCTATTCACTGACCTGCAACTGCCAAACAGAGGCCCAAAACACAACCACTCCTTATAACACACCCACCCAAAGTTCAAACACAGCCACACCCACCAATGGACCAATAAAAAGGCCCAACACACACAAACCATGATCCTTTGCAACAGACCCACTGCTGCCAGACCGCACAGAGAAACAACTGCACCATACTACAACCTCCACTACACCTTACACCTGCACACCTTCACACAACCACCTTCACAAACACCCCCTCATCACATTCACACACCTGCACAACCACACCCACACACCCACAACCATCCACACCCACACCCCCCACAACCATCCACACCCACACCCCCCACAACCATCCACACCCACACCCCTCACCATGCCCACTAACAAGAATCCAAAGTTCACTAGCCAAGAGTTGGAGGTCCTTGTCGACGAAATCCTCAGAGTCGAGCCACACCTCTTTGGAACATTGGTCAGACAGGCCAGCATTTCTGAAAAAACAGCCATGTGGCAGACGATTGTCGATGCTGTGAATGCTGTTGCGTCCACCAGAAGGACCAGGCATGAATGCCAAGCCAGGTGGTACGATCTGCGGAGGACGGTCCGCCGCAAAATGACCGACGACCACAACCAGGCCAACATCACTGGAGGAGGGCCAGCCCGCAGACGCGTACAATACCATCCCTGGGAGGAGAAGGTGATGGCCATACTGCCGGTGGTGGCAGTGGAGGGAGTAGAAGGACTTTGAGAGCCTGGTGAGTACACAAACAACTCACCTCACATGGGTGGAACGTCATCCACAACCAAACTCACAATCATGCACGCAACCACCCCAAAGCTATCCCATGACTCAACCACACTCCATAAACACGCACATGCCACTAGCGCCACCATGCCCCATGCACCCAGCTGGACAATGCCAAGTCACAGGCCACAGAAAACACCAACACAAGACACGGTAACCCGGATGGCGGGAGTGTGGGCCTCAAAAATCACATAGTGCAACTCAGAAGCAGACAACAATGCCCTCTGCCCATATGGCCTAGGTCACAGCCAGACAAACAGTGTGTCCCCACACAGGAAAGACTTGCCTGCAAATGGTGGACGCCTTGCATGAAGACATGGGGGTGAAGGCACTTTTTGCACATGACAGCAGCCAATGAACAGCCAACACTGTGAAAGAGTGGCAGCACACACCACCACAGCAGCAGCGCAGACACAGACACTACACCCAATGGGTGCCTTGAGATCAGAAACAAACTCACATGAACAAGCCAAGGGCCATTCAAAGATCTGCAAAAAGTGTGTGCCTAGGAAGCTGGGCTGAGGTGACAGAGGGGGACACACAGAGGGAGGGAGAGGGGGAGGGAGAGGGGGAGAGAGAGGGAGGGAGACACAGGGAGACGGACAGAGGGAGGAGGCTGACACAGGGAGGGAGGGAGAGGGGGACAGAGAGGGAGTGAGAAAGGGATACACAGGGAGACCAATTCAGCCTTGGGTGGTGTGGGAATGTCTGCTCGTCAGCAGGTGGACTGCGTGCATGTAGACAAGGGTGGCCAGTGCCTGAATCCCCCTCTCTTCTCCATGGCAAAACACTGGGCCATGTCTCAACCTGTGCACGAGCACAACGCCAGCTACCTGCATTATATAAGTGTGTGGAACAACTCCAGGTGCCCACGTACATTGCAACACGGAAGGCGCCAATGCATGGCTCGCCACACCTGCTCACTCCACTGCTGACTGCAGTCACAATTGACGCAGCAAGTAAGACTGTGTCACACATAGGTAAAGTCTCAAAAGCTGTGGCCAAGGGACATACCCATGCACAAGTGCACTGTGAGTGGAATGCAAGACATATCCAAATACCTAGAGGAAATGTGCCAACTTTGAAACGAATGAAACATGGATGTTGCATGGAACAAAAATAACATTGTCTCTCTCACACACAGGTCAACGTCGTGGATCACCCCCCAACACTGGGGGGGAAGACTCACAGGACCCGGCTCTGCGGGATGACGATCCCACCGGCAGCGACGACTCTCACCACTCTGTGGACGACCCCGACCAACCTGGCACCTCTGGTGTCCAACCACCTGCAGCACCTGCATCAGGTACAACTGGGCCAACCACCACCCCCACTCCTGCCACATCCCAGGAGACACCCAGGATCCCTGCCCCACCACCACAACGCAGCCAGGCTGACCAGGAGGAACATGGTGTACCGGGCACCCAGGAGGAGGCAGGCGACAATGCAAATGCCACCCCTCAGGGGTCCCGGTGACCCGATGTGCCCACAAGGGCAGGCCAGGTGCAAGTGGGCAGGGGTGGAGGGAGTGGAGGACGGCGGAGGCGCAAGCCTGACCAGTTGGCTGCGGAACCAGTATATTCCCATGTAAGAAACATCCTGGACACATACCGGCAGGACACCACGGGCATGAGCCCGGTTGTGTCCACCCTCAACGAGATGAAGGGGACCCTCGAGGAGATCAAGACCCAGAAGGCCCAGCAACATGCGGAGTACCATGCCTGTCAACTGCGACACCAAGGACGGATGGAGGACAGACAGGCTGAGCTCGTGACGGTGCTCACGGGAATTAACCGTTCACTCCGTTGGATAGCCGACAACATGGGCAACCCTCCCTGTGCCACCAGGCGAAGAACATCACCACCCACAGGGAGGGATCAGGAGGAGGAGGATACATCCGACGGAGCATCCCAAACATCGTCACGGCCTGCTTCTGAGGGTTCCCGCAGGAGGGCGGGTCGTCCACGGAAAAGACCGTGAGGGTCAGTGCAACAGCACCATCTCCCAGGACACCTGGCCTGGCACCTGGCCCACTGGACCAACAGCAGCACATCAGCAAATGACATTCTCTGCCACATGGACTTGCTGGTCACTGTCTGACCAATGTTGACAAAGACTGTGGCATGGACTCTGATGATTTCCAATGGCAAGGACACCAACTCCCCCAGTGAACTTTGGATTCCACACACCCGGAAAGCCCCTCTTGTCATACCCCCCCCCCCAACACGTACCCCAACACAAATAAAAACTTACACGATCAAGAGATGATGCCTACATTTTGCATTATTACCTTACATGTGTCTTGTAAAGTCTAACCATGCCTGAGTTCTCATATGACTTCAACCATCCATACCCTGGGGCCTGAGTCTGGCACAGGACACACATGGGTCACAATGTATTAGGCAAGATAGACATGGAGCACCATACATACCCGTGATGGGCCCAACCAGCTGAGGGGGTGACTGCACAACCGTGCCGACAGACACATTGAGTACAGCAACAGTCATGCGCAGAGGTCAGGGATCATGTGGAGTGTCCTGGGGGGCACCCAGGTATGTGTAGACAGGTGGCAGAACCATGTCCTGCAAGCTTGAGTCAGGTGGATGCAGAGAATGGTGGCCTGGCCAACGTTGGATGCATGGGGATGGCACATGTCACAATACCCACACAGTCATGGACATCATGCACAATACAGAGTCTAATCCCAGACAAACAGCTTGCATCTTGCTACTCTACACATAGACACATAGCCACTATCAATGAAAACCATGCCAGACATGCCATATGCACCGTGGCAACACACCAGCATTGACTGAGAAGAGGCACCTTGGAGGCATAGGGACACCTTTATTAGTCATGTATTCCGGAATGCAGAGGCAACTCGGAGTACACATACACAGGTCATGTGGAGTAACATGTGGGTCCAACACTGGCACCCCCCTTCTGCACCACAAATGCTTGATAGCCATGGAACTGGCACACAAGTGTCGGGTAACAGCTAAACACCCCCTGCTGCTCACGGAGAGGCTGCCATACACCATTGATCCTCTGATGTGGAAGTCCCACACCATGTCAAGCCAATGCAAACCATATGTGTCCGAGGGCAGTGTTACACATGCGCAAGTACCTGGGGATGAGAGACACACAAGAAGTCAGCCACAAAAAGCACATCCACTTGCATGTGCATGTACTCGACACATGTAAGGATGACAACATGCTAGGTCACAATTATGACTGTGGAAATACACTCATCACTGGCACCATCACTCGAGTGACACATCCACACATACCTCTGACTCACCTGGCATACATGCAGATGGACACACACATCGCAACACATGCCACACGGGGACCAATGCGTGCACACTCAGACACTGGTACTCACCACTAAGCAAAGAAGTCGCGTATGAGCCGACTCCGGATGTCCTCTTGCGGAACCACATCCTCCACATCACTAGCCCCATTGCCAAGCCCTTCGTCCTCCACGGGTGGATGATCCTGATCATCTTGATCCAGGATGAGTGGCACAGCTTTCTCAACTGCCATGTTGTGCAGCATGCAGCAGACCATGAAGATTTTGCAGACCTTCGCCGGGGCATATGGGAGGGCGCCGCCGGTCTTGTGTAGGCACCTGAATCGGCTCTTCAGGAGGCCAAATGTCCTCTCTATCACTCGCCTTGTCCGGCTATGGGCAGTGTTGTAGCGGAGCTGGGCCGGCGTGCTGGGGTTGCGGAGAGGTGTGATCAGCCATGGCATGTTGGGATAGCCAGCGTCCCCTACATGGAAAACACATGGACATAAGTAGGACAGGAGAAGCGGTCGGGCTGGAAGTCTACGCAAAATACAGGACAGACAGAGAGTACCCACCAACAACACATGCTCGTTCGTTGCGCAGCTGCGTCATCATTTCAGGCACCCTGCTACGCCTCATGATGTAGGCATCGTGTGCTGATCCTGGAAAACGAGCACAGACATGTGAAATCACCATGTTGGACAGACACACCACAAGGGCATTGATGGAGTGGTAGTGCTTGCGATTCCTGTACGCTACCTCCTGTGCCTGTGGTGGTACCAAAGCCACATGTGTACCATCTATGGACCCAATGACATGGGGCATCCCTCCCAGGGCATAGAATCCACGCTTGACACCAGTCAACTGTTCAGGAGTTGGGAAATGGATGAACTCATCCAGGTGAAGCAACATGGCCTCTAAAAAATCATGCAGCACACGGCTGAACATGCTCTGGGACATGCCACCAACATGAGCTATGGTATATTGAAAGGTACCCGTGGCAAGAAAATGTAGGGCTGCCATTACCTTCAGCTTGGGTGTCAGTGCCGTAGGATACCTGTGCAGCGGTTGCAGGTGTGGTGCCAGCCTTGCCGTCAACTCCTCAATCAACGGTTGGGGGAAGCGGTAGCAGCGTATACAGTCATTCTCCCGCATGTCAGCCAAGTCCGGAATTGGTCGGGGAAGAGGCGGCGCTCTGCAGTAATTTGGAAGTGACAAAGAAGAGTGAGTGCACTACAACAACAATTTATATGTACTGAGCACATGTTAATCTGTCAATACACATATGCTACATAGGGAGTCAGGTATGTGCTACATGCCCTGGACACGTATGGCTGCCAGGTGACACTCCTACCAAGAACCAGCGACACACGGAGATTGTGAACCTCCACATACCATGGCATGGGATTAGCTGTGTCCCAGTGTAAGTGAACAGCCAGACGCAATACAGGAGTGACATACATCAACATATCAGCAGACGTAGGATGTTGATTGCAGAGACAGGTAACGGAACACTAGAGCCACAGGTCACATGACATTACACTAGGACAGCCCACACGCCTTGCCATGAAGGTGTACATGTCATGACTGACCACACATACATTGAGAAGATGCAGACAAGTCCTTGTTACGCTACTCCGTGTCCCATGCATACATACACACCTTACATCCGATACCACATGTGGCCTGGTGTGCGTAACAGTGTGCCATGGCCATCTACACACAGACGCATGTTGGTTGCAGCAACAGCAGATGCTTTTGAGGGAACACCAACATCAAGCTAATGTGAACACACCACACATACATGACATAGTCACATCGTGCACCGTGGGTAGCCACATGTCTGGTGTGGTAACCCCTGTAGCGGGCATCAGGGGACACTTGCATGTGTTGTTGACTGTGCCATGCCAGTGACGCTCATCTCAAGTGTGCTGTACGACATGCACACATGTCAAAGGAGTGAAGGGCATGTCTGGCACATATTGCACCATCACACATGACATCTGTACACATCTCATCATACATCTATTGCCTTCACAACTCAGGAGTAATAAGCCACATCACAGCCTTTCACACCTGTGCCCCACACATGTAGTACTGCACAGACAATGCCTTGATGTCCATCCATGGACAAGTATGTCAGCTCTATTCCTTTCTGTGTGCTGCCTGTCACCACTTTTATGTGTGTAAGGCACCGTACATTCGCTCTGAGGGCGTGTGTACGTTCCCTATCACTATGGGAGGGCTGCCGTAGGCCTACCCATAGTGATAGTGAGCGTACATGCGTGTGTACGGTCCGTATCACTATGGGTACGCATACACGAGCACTCCCATAGCGATAGTGAGCGTACACGCGTGTGTACGGTCCGTATCACTATGGGTACGCATACACGAGCACTCCCATAGCGATAGTGAGCGTACACGCGTGTGTACGGTCCGTACCACTATGGGTACGCATACGCGAGCACTCCCATAGTGATAGTGAGCGTACACACGTGTGTACGGTCCGTATCACTATGGGTTTGCTCGCGTATGCGTACCCATAGTGATACGGACCGTACACACGCGTGTACGCTCACTATCGCTATGGGAGTGCTCGCGTATGCGTACCCATAGTGATACGGACCGTACACACGCGTGTACGCTCACTTTGCTATGGGAGTGCTCGCGTATGCGTACCCATAGTGATACGGAGCGTACACACGCCTGTACGGGCCGTTGCTATGCAATTGGGGTGCCCTAGGGCCCCGGAACGCACCGTACCTGTGTGTGAATCTCCAAATTACATAGGGGACATATGAGGGACAAGTATAAAGCCCTACATGCCTGCTGGTTGTCATGGAGACCAAGTTTAAAGTTTGATTTTTTTCAGCAGGTGCCCAGCAAATGTCGGTTTGAATGAATCTACTTTGTTGCAAAGTGGTTGTGGAGTTTACATCATGCTCAAGAAAAAAAAGAGCAAAGCCACTGACTGTGCTAGGATTAAAGGGATTGGAGGAAACATTGGATGCAAATGTGAGTGACCAATCACTCTGTACTCCTGTGCATGAAACAGGCCAGCAAGGCAGATATAAGGCAGCCAGGTCCCATGAGAGAGCACTTGCCTGCACATCTTTTGATTCTACAACACTGCTGCTGCTCGTGATTCCCTGGCACCATGTCAAGGTCTGTGGAGAGGGCCCAGCCTTTCACCCTGGAGGAGAATCTGGCATTGCTGGATGTGATCCTCCCACAGTACCCCATGCTGCATGGGCGACCAGGGTTTCAGGTGAGTGCAGAGTCCACTAGCACAGACTGTGTCCTTTTTTTGTGACTGGGACTTCTGGCATTGTGTCCAGGTGTGACACACATGCATTGTACTGTAGAGTGGGTCCCAGGGGGGGAATGCCTGATGTCTCCCAGCCAGAGCATGCTGTGGTGCATGTCTGCCGTCCTCACTTGCATTGTGTTTACTGTGACAATCACTGCATGGTGCATGCCACATTCTGCCTGTCTTATCCTCCTGGGAATGTTGCTTCTACAGTCCTCATGTGATTATGTGGTCAGCCCAGTGTGACAGGTGACTGGACCCACAGATGTGTGTTAGTTCAGTGTACCTGTGCTGAGAGTGTCCACATGATGTGTTCGTACCATCGGTGTGTGTGTAAGTCCCCTGTCATGTGGGTGGGTGCATATGTGGAGTGTAGCACCCAAGCTGCATGAGGGATGGATATACCCTGCCCATCTGATGCGAGCAGGGAGCAGTGCTGTGTGTCTGACGTGCAGAGCCAGCCCCACACCTGTGAGCCCCCCCCGTCTAGTGGCACATGTGCAGAGTGAGGTTTGTAGCTGCATTTGGCAATGGCAGGTGAATGTCCTGTGCCTGTGTGTGTCTGTGTACTCTGCTGAGGTAGCGTCAGTGGCCTGTGGCATGTGACTGCTTTGAGGTGCTGTACATAATCCTGGTGTACCTTCTGATGCACAGTGTGAGTCTGGATCATTTATTGTGTCGTACCCCTCATGCCACCTGTGTACTTTCAATGGCACGTGGTGCATTTGCCCTTACACAGAGAAAAATGTCCCTATGATAAAGGTGCAATGCTTTGGCTGCATACTATGCCTTGTTGAAACCAGCAAAATTGTTCTAATGTGTGTCTCTGTGACATGTGGCAGGTGTATTGATGTAGTCTCACTTTTTCAACCCCACAGGTAGGCGCCGCTGCCAAGGAGCAGATCTGGAGGGACGCCGTCAGTGCCGTGAGGAGGACGGAGGGTCGCAAGCGGCGCCTGGCCCAGGTGAGAAAACGCTGGCAGTATATCCGGTGCTGGACGCGGAGGATCGCACGGGTCCTGCTGGGGGACTCACCTATGGGCCCTAAGAACCATGGGCGTCGCCGTCTGACCCACATCCACAAGCGTGTGCTGGCGGTGGTCTTTCCAGACATGGACAGACGCTTACGGGAGAAGCAGCAGCAGGAAGGGGGTAGGTACATGTGTGTTTGTTGTGTGTCACCAGCATTTGCAAGTGCGCAGTTGCATGGATACACTGCCAGTGTTTAAATGTGCGGTGCAGGTCCTGTCACCCACAGTATAGCGGTGCTGTCCTTCCTCCCTTCCCCTCCTTGCCATGTGTTCCCTGGTCTGTGTGTAGTCACTCTTTCACAAGGTCATCTGGGCTGGCAGTTAATCCACGTGACCAATGCTTGCAGCATCATGTGTGGGGGTGGTGTGTAACAGGTTTTGGGACCTTGCCTGTGCCCTGTCCAGTACAGTACTTGTGGGGTCCATGTCAATTGGCACTGATGCTGAGTCCAGACATAGGAGTATGTCTCTGAAGTGTAATGCCTTACAGCAAGCATGTCCTATGTTGTGGCCTGTTATATGATGTGCATGAGTGTGCGATACGCAGAGTGCAGGGATGGTGGCCTGTGTTGCAGTCATTACCATTCAGGACCATGGAATATTGTGGCCACTACTGTCCCCTGGGGCATATTTTGCTAGGTATCATGTGTGTCATCACAATATGTGGACACTCTCAGTGTCTACAGCATAGGATGTGCTCTGTGCCATTGTCCCCTGGCACCATGTATATTTACGTAACGTGTTCTACAAGTGTCCACTGTACAGCCTGACCTAATTTTCCTTGTTCATACTCACGGTGGCCAGTGCCTGTGTGTCTTGTTACAATTACTGATGATGGCCATTTGTAAATGAGATCGTTGTACAGGTGCACATGGGGTATTTTGGGTCCAATATGGGTTTCTGGCAGCCCATGTGTATTTCTCCCAGACTAAGAGATGCAAGTGCTTCCTGTGTCTCATCACATTGTCTCATGTCGGGGGTGGTTGGTGCGGGCAAGGCCTACATGTCGACACCTGAAATCTCATTGCTCGGTCTGGCCAGTGTGTGATGTTTGTCTGGACATACACTCAAGGTGCAGTCTTCCATTCATGTTGGGCATGTCTTTAAATATTACCTTTGCAGCATGTGCCTCAAGTTCATGGAGATGGTCCCTGCTCATCCCTAGTTACGGCAACGCTGTGTGGTGCAGATTCAGTGCTGGATTGGCCCCAGAGCCTGGCTCCTCTGTCCAATTCCATATCATGTCATTTGCCAATGTGTCATGCTCTCCATAGTTTCTCAGTGGCATGGTGGGTGAACCAACTGTGTGTTGCAGGGCCTATATATGTACCTTGTATTGTAGATGTTACTCATCTTTCATTTCAGGCTATGCACTGTAACCTATGTTGATTTGACTCATGTGACATATGTATACAGGTGTCTGATTATTTCCTGTTTATTCACCTTGCCCACAGCATCGTCGGGGGACACGGATGGAGACACCGGCACGGACCGTGCGGAGGGACCGGGCACCAGTGCCAGCAGTGACACCTTAGCTGGCACATCGAGTGGAACTGAGGCAGAGGGGAGTGAGCCGGAGGACCTGTCCACTGCCACCACAGATTATGAAGCTGACGGGTCCGAGGCTGAGCACTCCGAGGGGGCGGAGGCTGCTCCAACAGCTGACAGCAGCACAACATCTCTCCCCGCCCCCTCCATTGCCATCACCGGCCTCCCACTTGCTCGTGTCCCTTCCTGGCGTGCTAGGTCACCACGTGTCTCCTTCCTGCCAGGCACCGCACCCCCTACCCCTGTATCCACTGCTGCCGCCAATGCCAAGTCTGTGGACATCCTGCGGCAGTTGCAGGTTGGTCAGGCTGCGATGCTTAATGTCCTCCATGGCCACGGCCAAGTGCTCACCAACATGGAGGCATACTTGGAGGGCATTTCAGCATCGCAGGCTGACCAACGCAACTTGCTGCGGTCTATTGACTCGACACTGTCTGCAGCAGTGGGTCTCCTGCAGCACTTCGTCCCACCCCCTACCCATGCCCCATCCACACTTCCCACTCCCATGACTGTCCCACGTACACCCAGACGTCAGCATGCACACACCCCACCAGACACAGGCACCACACCAGCAGGGAAGGCAAAGCACACACCTGGGCACTGCTGGGAGTGATAGGCCCCCACCCCTCCTGTGTCTGGGCACTGCTGGGAGTGATAGGCCCCCACCCCTCCTGCGTCTGGCCATGTACGCTCCATACATACACTGTTGGGGTGGGGGTACGCTCCATACAGACGCGGGTGTGGGTACGGTCCGTACATACACGGTTGGGGTGGGGGTACGCTCCATACATACGCGGGTGAGGGTATGCTCCATACATACACTGTTGGGGTGGGGGTACGCTCCATACATACGCGGGTGTGGGTACGGTCCATTCATACACGGGTGGGGGTACGGTCCGTACATACACTGTTGAGGTGGGGGTACGCACCATACATACGCGGGTGAGGGTACGCTCCATACATACACTGTTGGGGTGGGGGTATGCTCCATACAGACGCGGGTGTGGGTACGGTCCGTACATACACGGTTGGGGTGGGGGTACGCTCCATACATACGCGGGTGTGGGTACGGTCCATTCATACACGGGTGGGGGTACGGTCCGTACATACACGGGTGGGGGTACGCTCCATACATACGCGGGTGAGGGTACGGTCCGTACATACACTGTTGGGGTGGGGGTACGCTCCATACATACGCGGGTGTGGGTATGGTCCATTCATACACGGGTGTGGGTACGGTCCGTACATACACGGTTGGGGTGGGGGTACGCTCCATACATACGCGGGTGAGGGTACACTCCATACATACACTGTTGGGGTGGGGGTACGCTCCATACATACACGGGTGTGGGTACGGTCCATTCATACACGGGTGGGGGTACGGTCCGTACATACACTGTTGGGGTGGGGGTACGCTCCATACATACGCGGGTGAGGGTACGGTCCGTACATCCACTGTTGGGGTGGGGGTACGCTCCATACATACGCGGGTGAGGGTACGGTCCGTACATCCACTGTTGGGGTACGCTCCATACATACGCGGGTGAGGGTATGCTCCATACATACACTGTTGGGGTGAGGGTACGCTCCATACATACGCGGGTGTGGGTACGGTCCATTCATACACGGGTGGGGGTACGGTCCGTACATACACTGTTGGGGTGGGGGTACGCTCCATACATATGCGGGTGAGGGTACGGTCCATACATACACTGTTGGGGTGGGGGTACGCTCCATACATATGCGGGTGAGGGTACGGTCTGTACATACACTGTTGGGGTGGGGGATACGCTCCATACATACGCGGGTGTGGGTACGGTCCATTCATACACGGGTGGGGGTACGGTCCGTACATACACTGTTGGGGTGGGGGTACGCTCCATACATACGCGGGTGAGGGTACGGTCCGTACATACACTGTTGGGGTGGGGGTATGCTCCATACATATGCGGGTGTGGGTACGGTCCATTCATACACGGGTGGGGGTACGGTCCGTACATACACTGTTGGGGTGGGGGTATGCACCATACATACGCGGGTGAGGGTACGGTCCGTACATACACTGTTGGGGTGGGGGTACGCTCCATACATACGCGGTTGGGGGTACGGTCCGTACGTACCCGTGCCCACGCTGTGGAGTGCTTGTGCGGCCCGTACCCAGGCCTTTGGCACATAGGTACGGGCCGTACCGCCATTGTTGGGGTGACGTGGGTGTGGGCGTGGTACGACTAGTACCCACGCTCTTAAGGCGTGGGTACGGTACGTACCTGTATTGTTGTGTTGCCAGTTTGCGTCGTCGCCCACTTCTGTTGTGGCGGACGCAGGCGTTGCTGGACACGCCCCCACCCCCTCGAAGTGACCAGGGCCTGGAGATCAGGTATGTCCAGGGCATGTGTGCTGTGTGACTTGGGTGGGGGTTTTGTGTCCTGCCCCTGCCCCCCCCCTTTGCCCCTGGGTGTTGTTCTGACCTTCTGCGGCGTCTGCGTCGGTACCTGTAGAGGAGGTCGACTGCTATGAGGGCCGGGATGACACGTAGGTTCGGGTCCATGTCTGTCCGTCGCGTACAGGTGCTCCTTGTGCGCGTCGTCCTGATTTCCCGGCAGTTTTTGGCTGCCGGAAAATATTCTCCGCGCGGGATGACGTCGGTGCGAATCATACTTCCTGGTTCGTGGAACGCAGGCTGCATGCGTCCCGACGTCACGTCGGCGCTTTTCCGGATGTCATTTGTGTGTTTATTTTCCTCGGTTGGTGTTTTGTACGATTCGTACTGAAATAGTGTTTCCGTGCGAATCGTACTTGCATGTTTGTAAAGTTTTGCAACCGGCTACGAGTCGGACGGAGAATACGCTCCGACCGACGGTTCGTACCCGGTTTCTCCAGGATCCTAATCGGCACCTATGTTTCTACAAGAAACTCATTTTAGATCTGATAATCCTAGAATACTATTTCCTAAAAGGTATACACAGACATTTTTCTCCTCTGCCAATTTAGCTGTTCGAGGGGTAGGGATTCTAATTGCTAATACTCTTAACTGGCAAGTCAAAGAAGTCCAGGAAATCTTCTCTGTTGACTTTTCTCTATATGTTAGGGAGACCCTGAACACAGTTCCCAAAACATACCAAGAAAGAGGTTGCATTACGTTGTTCTGCATCTATACGGTTTGACCTCTTCACATGATTCCATCTTTATCAAGAAAATGCCCTGGCAAGAGGATGCTAATTCTGAACAACATCGTGCGTATCATCAGGGGAGCACTAACTCGAGCACCGTGCTCCGGGTCTAGCAACGATATTTCTTCGTTTAGTTTTTTTTTCTTCTGAGCCTACTTTCCAGGTTCTCGCTCCAAAGACGAATGAAGTATGTTACCAATAGTAATCAAATGCCTATCACGCAGGTCCCTTTTCTTGCCAGTCCCACCTAATTGATGGCTTCATTGGCTTTGCTTTGCAAGGATCAAACCTCATTTCCCAAGTATAGCAATAGTAAATGTTGCCACAAACCAATGACAAAGCAACGACAAGCTGCTGCGTGTATTACTGAAACATAACCAGCTATCTATCCAGGCCACTTGCTTGCCAATCAATGGTTTAATTCATGGACCATGTGCAATCTATGATAACAGGATTAAAAACTCTGTGATTCCATCCACACAAGTGGACTTGCAATTGAATCAATGTGTTACATGTTACCAGTGACGGCTCGCACAGGTAAGGGCAGTGGGTGGGGTGGGGGTGGTGGAATTTGACAGACGACGGGATAAGTAATATTAAGGTGCCGATTCGGATCCTGGAGAAACCGGGTACGAACCGTCGGACGGAGCATTTTCTCCGTCCGACACGTACCCGGTGAAAAAACATTACAGAAATGCAAGTACGATTCGTATGGAAACACCATTTCCGTACGAATCGTACAAAACACCGACCGACAAAAATATACATACGAATGTGATCCGGGAATGCTCCGACGTGACGTCTGGACGCCTTCAGGCTGCGTTTCACAAACCAGGAAGTACGATCCGCACCGACGTCACCCCGCACGGATTATATTTTCCAGCTGCCAAAAACTGCCGGGAAATCAGGACGACGCGCACAAGGAGCACCTGTACGCGACGGACAGCCATGGACCCGAACCTACGTGTCATCCCGGCCCTCATAGCAGTCCACCTGCTCTACAGGTACCGACGCAGATGCCGCAGAAGGTCAGAACCACACCCAGGGGCAAAGGGGGGGGGGGGCAGGGGCAGGAAACCAAACCCTCACCCATGTCACAAGTCATACATGCCCTGCACATACCTGACCTCCAGGGCCTGGTCACCTCGAGGGGATGGGGGCGTGTTCAGCAACACCAGCGTCCGCCACAACGGAAGTGGGTGATGACGCGAACCGCCAACACAACAAATCCTTAAGAGCATGGGTACGGGCCGTACCACGCACACACCTACCTCACCCCAACAATGGCGGTACGACCCATACCCACGTTTGAAAGGCCTGGGTACGGGCCATACCAGCATTGTTGGGGTGACGTAGGGGTACGCGTGGTCTGACCCGTACCCACGCCCAGAAGGCCCGGTACGGTGCGCACCCCTACGGCACCCCATTGGGGGTCCGCGCCGTACCCATGCTTTAAGAGCGTGGGTACGGTGCGGACCCCAATGTTGGGGTGTCGTAGGGGTCCGCACAAGCATGGGTACGGTGCGGACCCCCAATGTTGGTGTGCCGTAGGGGTCCGCGCCGTACCCAGGCCTTCAGAGCGTGGGCACGGGTTGGACCACGCGTACCCCTACATCACCCTAACAATGCTGGTACGGCCCGTACTCAGGCCTTCCGAACGTGGGTACGGGTCGTACCGCCATTGTTGGGGTGACTTAGGTGTGTGCGTGGTACGGCCCGTACCCATGCTCTGAAGTGCTGGGTATGGCGCGAACCCCTACGGCACGCCAACATTGGGGGTCCGCACCGTACCCATGTTCCAAAGGCATGGGTATGGCCCGTACCCAGGCCCGCAGAGCGTGGGTATGGGTATGTACGAAGCATACCCCCACACATGTATGAATGGAGCGTACCCACATCCGTGTATGTATGGAGCGTACCCCCACCCGTGTATGCATGGAGCGTACATGGCCAGACATAGGAGGGGTGGTTGCCTATCGCTCCCAGCAATGCCCAGACACAGGAGGGGTGGGTGCCTATCACTCCCAGCAGTGCCCAGACACAGGAGGTGTGGGTGCAGATTCCTCCCAGCAGTGCCCAGACATAGGAGGGGTGGGTGCAGAGTCCCCCCAGCAGTGCCCAGACATAGGAGGGGTGGGTGCCTATCACTCCCAGCAGTTCCCAGACATAGGAGGGGTGGGTGCAGAGTCCCCCCAGCAGTGCCCAGACACAGGAGGGGTAGGTGCAGAGTCCCCCCAGCAGTGCCCAGACATAGGAGGGGTGGGTGCCTATGACTCCCAGCAGTGCCCAGACACAGGAGGGGTGGGTGCAGAGTCCTCCCAGCAGTGCCCAGACACAGGAGGGGTGGTGGCCTATCACTCCCAGCAGTGCCCAGACGCAGGAGGGGTGGGTGTAGAGTCCTCCCAGCAGTGCCCAGACACAGGAGGGGTGGGTGCAGAGTCCTCCCAGCAGTGCCCAGACACAGGAGGGGTGGGTGCAGAGTCCTCCCAGCAGTGCCCAGACACAGGAGGGGTGGGGGCCTATCACTCCCAGCAGTGCCCAGACACAGGAGGGGTGGGTGCAGAGTCCTCCCAGCAGTGCCCAGACACAGGAGGGGTGGGTGCAGAGTCCTCCCAGCAGTGCCCAGACACAGGAGGGGTGGGTGCAGAGTCCTCCCAGCAGTGCCCAGACACAGGAGGGGTGGGTGTAGAGTCCTCCCAGCAGTGCCCATGGAACGCAAAGGGTGGAGTACCCACAGATACAATGCCCACAAATGTCAGTCAGGTGCACAAAGACCCTGCAGTACATGTACCACATGTGTGCGAGGCTGGGAGTACACACATGCATAGCGCCTAAAAGAGAACATGTCCACATGAAGTCTTGTCAACAGTCTACATACACAAGTACAGTGACCACCAAGGATGCCACGAATGATGCAGGTGGAGACATCGCTCAGCATGCATGTGCAAAGTTGAAGGAGTCCATCACACCCCCAGCTGATGTAGACACAGCTCAGCACCACATAGTGGAAACACCCTGCAGGGAAGATGTCAGGTTACACAGAGGAAGGAACACACCTTGGGACGATGTCACCATGCAGTAACTGCTTACATGAACAAAGTAATTTAGCCAACAGCTTCTGATGGCACACAGATACCAGGGTCCACCCTATGACCAGCACAAGACTACATTTCCCACACACCCAACACATTATCACCACCCAAAATCATGGAGCAGGTCCACCAACAGCAACACCAGATAAATAGTAGTGTTCAAAGGCCAAAACAAATTGCTTTATTCAGCAGGATGTAAGTAAAAATCATCATAAATGTCAATATATACAAGGCCCATAGGGCTGTCCATGACTCCAATCCGGATGGGGGACACAGTGGTACGTGTGTCCCCTAGCTTGCCTGCACAGTCAGACTCCTTTGTCTTCCACAGGGGGGGGGCATCATGTTGGGGGGAAGGACCAGGCACCGCAGGGACAGGAGGGGCAAGGGTAGGTGTTGTGGGTGCAGGGACGGACGACTCCAACACAGGGGGTGGGGCAGCGCCAAAGGTGGATTCGAGCACGGCGCTGCACACTACTGCCAGGTCGCCCAGCGTCTCCCCTGCACCCAAAGGAACCACAGGCCCCAAGGAGGGGGGGGGTCGGAGGGATGGGTCGCAGCGCTACTGGGGGAGGGTGTGGATAGGGGGGGGGGACTCAACTCCCCTGCCAGTGTCCTGCCTCCACCGCTTGCGGGGCGGTGCCACACTGGGGCTGATGGACACACTGGGCAGGACTGACCCTGTGTCCGACTCTTGGCCAGGAGAGCTGAGGGGAGGGGATTTGGAGGGTGGTGGTCGTGAGGAATGTGGACTCCCACTCTGGCTGCGTGTCTTCCGTTTCCCCCCGACCCAGTGGGTGTGCCTACTTCACCCTGTGTGTGCGTGCCAGGAGGTGTGCGCTTTGCCTTCCCTGGTGGTGTGGTGCCTGTGTCTGGTGGGGTGCGTGCATGGGGACGTCTGGGTGTGCTTTGGACAGGCATGGGAGTGGGAAGTGTGGATGATTCAGGGGTAGGGGGGGATGTAGTGCTGCAGGAGACACACTGCTGCTGTCAGTGTCGAGTCTATGGACCTCAGCAAGTTGCGTTGGTCAGACTGCGCAGCTGAAATGCCCTCCATGTATGCCTCCATCTGGTTGAGCACTCGGCTGTGGCCATGGAGGACATTAAGCATCGCAGTCTGACCAACCTGCAACTGCCGCAGGATGTCCACAGACTCGGCATTGGTGGCAGCAGTGGAGACAGGGGCAGGGGGTGCGGTGCCTGGCAAGAAGGAGACACGTGGTGACCTAGCACGGCGGGAAGGGACACGAGCAAGTGGGAGGCCAGTGATCGGAATGGAGGGGGCGGGTAGTGATGGAGTGCTGGTGTCAACTGTGGGAGCAGCCTCCGCCCCCTCGGAGAGAGCTCAGCCTCGGACCCGTCAGCGTCATTATCGGTGGTGGTTTGACTGGACATGTCCTCCGCTGCACTTCCGTCGGCCTCCGTGCCACTCGATGTGCCAGCCAACTCAGCACTGCTGGCACTGGTGCTCGCTCCCTCCTCACGGTCCGTGCCAGTGTCTCCCTCGTAGCCCCCGACGATGCTGTGGGCAAGGTGAAGAGACAGGAGAAATCAGACACCTGTATACATATGTCACATGAGTCAACTCTACATAGGTCACAGTGCATAGCCTGAAAAGCAACAAGAGTAACATCTACAATACAAGGTACATATGTAGTCCCTGCAACACACAGTTTGTTGACCCACCATGCCACTGTTAAAATATGGAGAGCATGACACAATAGCAAATAACTTGATATCAAATTGTACAGAGGAGCCAGGCTCTGGGGACAATGTAGCACAGCATCTGCGACACACAGAGTAGCCAAGAAAGGGATGAGCAGGAACCATGTCTATCAACTCTTGGGACATGCTGCAAAGGTGAAAACCATGGCCAACATGACTGGGGCACTGCACCTTGAGTGTTTGGCCACACAAACATCACACACTGGCCAGACCGAGCAAGGAGACTTCAGGTTTGGACATGTAGGCCTTGCCCGCACCAACCCCCCCCCCCCTACCTGAGACAATGTGATTGAGATAGAGCAATTACTTACACCTCTTAGTCTGGGATGAAAACACATGGCCTGCAATAAATCCTGATCGCACACAAACTACCCCTGGTGCGCCTGTCCACATATATCACTGACAAACAACCATCATCAGATAGTTGTACCAAGACACACAGGCACTGGCCCCTGTGAGTATGCACCAGCTAAATTAGGTCACCCTGTACAGTGGACACATGTATCACAGTATACGTGAATACAAATGAGGCCAGGGTACTATGCCACAGGGCCCAAACTATGCTGAAGACACAGAGAATGTTCACATTGTCTGATGACACACATGATACCTAGGAAAAGGTGCCCCAGGGGACTGTAGTGGCCACACTACTCCATTGCCCTGAATGGATATGACTGGAACACAAGCCACCATCCCTGCACTATGCATATCTCACACTCAAGCACATCATGTCAGAGGGCACAACATTCGACATGCAGGCAGTAAGGCAGTACACATGAAACACACACTCCCATGTCGGGACTCAGCATCAGTGCCAACTAACATGGACCCCACAATGACAGAACTGGCCAGGGCACAGGCAACGTGCAAAAACCTGTTACACACCACCCCCACACATGATGCTACAAGCATTGGGCACTTGGAGTAACTGCCAGCCTAGATGACCTTGTGCAAGAGTGACTACACACAGACCAGGGAACACATGGCAAGGAGGGGAAGGGAGGAAGAACAGCACCGCTTTACTTTGGGGAACAGGATATGCACTGCACATTTAAACCCTGGCAGTGTATCCATGCAACTGCGCACTTCCAAAAGCTGGTCACACACAACAAACACACATGTACCTACCCCCTTCCTGCTGCTGCTTCTCCAGTAAGCGCCTGTCCAAGTCGGGGAACACCACCGCCAGCACACGCTTATGGATGTGGGTCAGACGCCCACGCCCACGGTTTTTGTGGCTCTCAGGTGAGTCCCCCAGCAGGACCCGTGCGATCCTCCGCGTCCAGCACCGGATGTCCTGCCAGCGTTTCCTCACCTGGGCTAGGCGCCGCTTCCGACCCTCTGTCCTCCTCACGGGACTGACGGCTTGCTTCCAGATCTCCCCCTTGGCACAGACGCCTACCTGTGAGGATGCAAAAGTGACAATACATCAATCCACCTTATCAATGATACAGAGACACACATATTACAAATTATGCATGTTTGAACTGGCCATAGTATGCAGCCAACTCATTGCACCTTTGTCATAGTGACATCATCCTCCTGGGAATGGGCAAATGCAGTAGGTGCCATTGAAAGTACACAGGTGGCATGAGGGGTGCAACACAATCAATGATGCAGGCTCACACCATGCATCCCAAGCTACAACAGGAATCTGAACAGTACCCCTAAGCAGTCACATGCCCCAGCCCACTTACGCTCCCTCAGCAGAGTACACAGACACACACAGGCACTGAACAATCACCTGGCGTTGGCAACTGCTGCTACAAACCTCACTCTGCACATGTGCCACTAGACTGGGGGTGTCACAGATGTGGGGCTGTCTCAGCACGGCAGACATCCAGCACAGCTCCCTGCTCACACCAGATGGGCAGGGTGTATCTATCCCACATGCAGCTGGGGTGCAACACTCCACATATGCACACACCCACATGACAGGGGACTCACACACACACACACCAATGTCCAGGGGACAACCACATCATTTGGACACTCTCACCACAGGCACACTGAACAGACACACATCTGTGGGTACTGGCACCTGTCACCCTGGGGAGAGCACAGACTCACATCAGGACTGTAGAAACAACATTTCCAGGAGGATTAGGCAGTCCGAAAGCGGCATGCACCATGCATTTATCGTCACAGTAAGCACCATGCTAGTGCGTTGTGCACACAGGAACTACAGCATGCTCTGCATGGGAGACATGAGCCCTTCCCCCCCCTGGGAACCACTATGAAGAACCCTGCATGTCTGTCACACCTGGACACAATGCCAGAAGTCACAGTCACAAAAAGGGGCACAGTTTAAGCTAGTGGAGTCTGCACTCACCTGTTCCCCTGGTCGACCATACAGCATGGTGTACTGTGGGAGGATCACATCCACCAACGCCATATTCTCCTCCATGGTGAATGGCTGGGCCCTCTCCACAGAACTGGACATGGTGCCAGAGGAATCACAAGCAGCAGCAGTGTTGTGGAATGAAAGGATGTGCAGGCAAGTGCTCTCTCAAGGGACCTGGCTGCCTTATATCTTCCTTGCTGGCCTGTTTCATTTACAGGAGTACAGAGTGATTGGCTCAGTCACATTTGCATCCTACGTGTCCTCCAATCACTTTAAAACTACCCCAGTGACAGGCTTTGCATGGTTTTAAAATTGAGCATGATGTAATGTCAACAACCACATGCAACAAAGTATATTGTCTCCAACCCACTTCTGCTGGCCACATGATGCAAAATTCAAACCTGAAACTCGGTCTCCATGACAACCAGCATGCATTTAGGCCCCTATACTTGTCCCTCATGTGTCCCCAATGTCAATCCTATGTTACAACACAGGTACGGTGCGTTCCACAGCCCTAGGGCACCCCAAATGCATTCCAACGGACCGTACACACGTGTGTATGGTCCCCATCACTATGGGAGTGCTGGCGAATGCGTACGCCACAGTGATACGGACCGTACACGCGTGTGTAGGGTCCCTATCACTATGGGAGTGCTGGCGTATGCGTACGCCATAGTGATACGGACCAACCCTACACACGCGTGTGTACGGTCCGAACTACTATGGCGTACATGTACGCGAGCACCCCCATAGTGATAGGGACCGTACACACGCGTGTGTACGGTCCAAACTACTATGGCGTACACGTACGCGAGCACCCCCATAGTGATAGGGACCATACACACGCGTGTGTACGGTCCGAACTACTATGGCGTACACGTACGCGAGCACCCCCATAGTGATAGGGACCGTACACACGCGTGTGTACGGTCCGAACTACAATGGCGTACGCATACGCCTGCACCACCATAGTGATAGGGACCGTACACACGCGTGTACGGTCCGTATCACTATGGCGTACGCATACGCCAGCACCACCATAGTGATAGGGACCGTACACACGCGTGTACGGTCCGTATCACTATGGCGTATGCATACACCAGCACCCCCATAGTGATAGGGACCGTACACACGCGTGTGTACGGTCCGAACTACAATGGCGTAGGCATACGCCAGCACCACCATAGTGATAGGGACCGTACACACACGTGTACAGTCCGTATCACTATGGCATACGCATACGCCAGCACTCCCATAGTGATAGGGACCCCACAAACGCCCTCAGAGCGTATGTACGGTGCGTTTCACACCTGGCACAGTCACCGACACCCGCAAATGTCCCCTGATGCCAGGTACACGGAATGTTACCCCTGTCAAGTGAATGCCCGCGTTGCACGCTGTAGCTATGTCATGTGTGTGTCATGTGTTCCCATAGGTTTGCTGTAGGTGTTTGGTCAAATGCATCTGCAGTTGCTGCAACCAACATGTGTCTGTGTGAGATGGGCATGGCACACTGTTACGCACACCAGCACACATGTGTAATCCGACGTTAGGTGTGTATCTATGCATCGACACGGAGTTCCAAAACAAGGACATATCTGCATACTCTCATTGTATGTGTGATCAGTCTTGACATGTAATCCTTCATGGCAAGGTGTGTGGTCTGTCCTTATTCTGCCTCTAGTGTTCCGCAACCTGTCTGTACAATAAACATCCTTCTTCTGCACATATTTGGATGTCTGTAACTCCTGTAATGCGTCTGCCTGCTCACTTACACTGGCCCACAGCTAGTTTCATGGCATGGCATGTTGAGGTTGAGAATCAACGTTTGTAGCTGGCTCTTGGTAGGAGTGTCACATGCCTGGCATACGTGTCCAGGGCATATTGCACAGACCTGACTCTGTATGTAGCATATGTGTATTGCCTGTTGAGCATGTGCTCAGTACATTGACATTGGTGGTGTACTGTACTCACTCTTCGTTGTCCCTTCTAATTCACTGCAGGGCTCCGCCTCTCCCTCGAGCAATTCCGGACTTGGCTGACCTGAGGGAACATGACTGTATACGACGCTACCGCTTCCCCCAATGTTTGATTGAGGACTTGACGACACGGCTGGCACCACACCTCCAACCGCTACACAGGTATCCTACTGCACTGACACCCAAGATGAAGGTGATGGCAGCCCTACATTTCTTGGCCACGGGTACCTTTCAACATACCATTGCCCATGTTGGTGGCATGTCCCAAACCATGTTCAGCCGTGTTCTGCATGATTTTTTAGAGGCCATGTTGGAGCACCTGGATGAGTTCATTAAATTCCCAACTCCTGAGCAGTTGACAGGTGTCAAGCGTGAGTTCTATGCCCTGGGAGGGATGCCCCATGCCATTGGATCCATAGATGGAACACATGTGGCTTTGGTACCACCACAGGCACAGGAGGTAGCGTATAGGAACCGCAAGCATTACCACTCCATTAATGCCCTTGCGGTGTGTCTTGCCAACATGGTGATTTCACATGTCTGAGCTCGTTCTCCAGGATCAGCACACGATGCCTACATCATGAGGCGTAGCAGGGTGCCTGAAATGATGCTGCAGCTGCGCAACGAACGAGCATGTATTGTTGGTGGGTATACTCTGGCAGTCTTGTATTTAACGTCATCTTCCTGTCTTACTGCTTCTCCTGACCCACTCTTGTCCATGATGTTTCCATGTAGGGGACGCTGGCTATCCCAACATGCCATGGCTGATCACGCCTCTCCGCAACACCAGCACGGCTGCCGATCACCGCTACAACAACGCCCATGGGCGCACCAGGCGAGTGATAGAGAGGACGTTTGGCCTCCTGAAGAGCCGATTCCGTTGCCTCCACAAGACCGGTGGCGCACTCCCATATGCACCGGTGAAGGTCTGCAAGATCTTCCTCGTGTGCTGCATGCTGCACAACATGGCAGTGGAGAAAGCTGTGCCACTCATCCTGGATCCAGATGAGCAGGACCATCCACCCGTGGAGGATGAAGGGCTTGGTCACGAGGCAAGTGATGTGGAGGAGGAGGAGGCGGTAGAGGACATGCGGAGTCGGCTCATACGCAACATCTTTGCTTAGTGGTGAGTTCCAGTGTCTGAGTGTGCACGCATTGGGCCGTGTGTGGCAAGTGTTGCAATGTGTGTGTCCATCTGCATGTCTGCCAAGTGAGTCAGAGGTGTGTTTGGATGTGTCACTCGAGTGATGGTGCAATAGAAGAATGTTTTTCCAGAGTCATCATTGTCACCTAGCATGTTGACAACCTTATACATGTCGAGTACATGCACATGCATGCGGATGTGCTTCTTTTGGCTGACTTCTGGTGTGTCTCCCATCCACAGGTACTTGCGCATGCTGTCTGCTGGTGGCATTGTTGTGCTCCTGCTATTCCTCATGAACACAGCAACATGTGCTGAATCAGCGTTACATGCACGGACAAGTTCGAAAATCTCCTTCGGGTAAGGGATGCAGCACGGCTTTTTGGGAGTGGTATTTGTTTTGAATGTGTGTGCACTGCTTCTGTTCCTGTTTGGATACTTTACATCCATGTAGAATCACCATGGGGCACATGACATGGAGCTGAATTCACCTGAATTGATGGTCAGACTTGGTGACACTCATCTGTAATGGGATTGTGATGGAGCCATCAATGTGTGTAACACTGCCCTCGGAAACATACGGGTTGCACCGGGTTGACATGGTGTGTGAATTCCCCATTAGGGGCTCAATGGTGTATAGCAGCCTCTCCGTGAGCAGCAGGGGGTGTTTAGCTGTAACCCATCACTTGTGTGCCAGTGCCATGGATTTCCAGCATCTGTGGTGGTAAGGGGGGTGCCAGTGTTGGTCCCACGTGTTCATCCACATGACCTGTGTATGTGTTGACAGAGTTGCATTAGCATTCCGACACACATGAGTAATAAAGGTGTCCCTCTGCCTCCAAGGTGCCTCATCTCCGTCAATGGTGGTCTGTTGCCACTGTGCATGCGGCATGTCTGGCATTGTTCTCTGAGATGGTGCATATGAGTCTATGTGGAGAGTAGCAAGATGCAAGCTGTTTGTCAGGGATTAGATTCTGTACTGTGCATGATGTCCATGGCTGTGTAGGTATTGTGGCATGTCAGTCTCCAAGACGGCCACTGTGCTGCATGTGAATCCATTGTGTGTGTGTGTGCCATGTTGAACCAGACATTCCTTCCTTGACATGCACCTTTTGCATAGTTCCTTCCTGAGATCCTTGTCTTTGTGTGCTACTTGTGGCATTGTTTTCTTGACATGGCGCATGCTGCTGCAGGCCCTGCTGCAAGGGCACCCAGTGTCCACGAAAACGAGCTGGTGTTCATCATGGATTGCTTGCTGACATGTGCTATGCTGATCAGCAGCATCTGTGCTTCATGCGGCAGCACACTCTGCATTATGCACAAGATCCCCAGTTCCATCCACCTCAAGGCAAGGGGGAGACCATCCCCCAGGTCAACTACGACATCCGTGTCTAATCCTACCCTGCACTCTACGGACATGTGCGTTAGAAATCCCATGATACTTGTCCACATCCAGGGTGCATCTGCACAGCTCTGCTACTACATCCGGCGACCAGGCCACATCAACGTCCAACAGAGATGGGGGGAGTGGATCACTGCCAGCTGCAGGATGACCTTCTCAATCCACGCACACACTCAGGATGCAGCCCACAACCACAACACAACCTTGTGGCACTGTGATCCAACACCCAATTGTGCCATCTCCATGCATCCAACCTTGGCTGGCTCACCATTCTCCACATCCACCTGACTCATGCATGCAGGACATGGTTCTGCCACGTGTCTACACATACCTGGGACTCCCACCCCAGGACACTCCACATGATCCCTGACCTCTGCGCATGACTGTTGCTCTTCTAAATAGGTCTGTAGGCACAGTTGTGCGGGCACCCCCTCAGCTGGTTGGGCCCATCACGGGTGAGTATGGTGCTCCATGTCTGTCTTGGATGGTACATTGTGACCCATGTGTGTCCTGTGCCAGACTCAGACCCCAGGGTATGGATGTTTGGAGTTACTTCTGAAATCAGGCATGGTTTGACTTTACAACACACACATGTAGTGGAATAATGCAAACTGACGTCATCATCTTGTGATTGTGATGATTTTTATTGGTGCTGGGGTACGTGTTTGGGGGGGTGACAAGAGGTGCTTGGCGGGAGTGTAGAATCCAAAGTTCACAGGGGGAGTTGGTATCCTGCCATTGAAAGTCATCAGAGTCTGTGCCACAGTTTTTGTCAACATTGGTCAGACAGTGACCAGCAAGGCCATGTGGCAGAGAATGTTAGTTGCTGCTGTGCTGCTGTTGGGCCAGAGGGCCAGGTGCCAGGCCAGGTGACCTGGGAGATGGTGATGTTCCGCTGACTCTCACGGTCTTTTGCGTGGACGACCACCTTCCTGCGGGGACCCTTAGAAGCAGGCCTTGACGATGCTAGGGACGCTCCGTCAGATGAATCCTCCTCCTCCTCCCTCCCTGTTTCTGGTGCTGGTCTACGCCTGGTGGCACAGGGAGGGTTTGCCAGGCTTTGGGCGATCTGACGGAGTGATTGGCTCATGTCCCTGTGCACCGCCAGGAGCTCAGCCAGTCTTGCCTCCATCCGTCCATGGTGTTGTAGATGACTGGCATGATGCTCGACCTGCAGGGTCTTCATCTCATTGAGGGTCTCCACTACCTGGTCGATGCCTCTGGAGTCACGCCGGTATGCGTCCAGGATGTTTCTGACGTGTGACATTGCCGGGTCCTGAGCCAACTGGTCAGGTTCGCGCCTCCGCCATCCTCCACTCCCACCACCCCTGCCCACTTGCGCCTGGCCTGCCGTTGTGGGCACATCGGGTCTCCAGGACCCCTGAGGGATGGCATTTGCGGTGTCGCCTGCCTCCTCCTGGGTTCCCGGAGAACCTTGTCCCTCCTGGACAGACTGGCTGTGTTGTTGTGTGCGGGCAGGGCTCCTGGGTGTCTCCTGGGATGTGGCAGGAATGGGGGTGGTGGTTGGCACAGTTGTACCTGACGCAGGTGCTGCAGGTGGTTGGACACCAGAGGGGCCAGGTTGGTCTGGGTCATCCACGGAGTGGTGAGAGTCGTCCCTGCCGGTGGGGTCCTCTTCACGCAGAGCCTGGTCCTGTGAATCTTCCCCCCCCAGTGTTGGGGGGAGATCGACGACGTTGACCTGTGTGTGAGAGAGACAGTGTTAATTGTGTTACATGCGACATCCATGTTTCATTCATTTTTGAGTTGGCACAGTTCCTCTGGGTGGTTGGATTTGGCTAGCATTCCTCTCACAGTGCACTTGTGCATGGGTATGTCCCTTGGCCACAGCTTTCGACACTTTACCTATGTGTGACACAATCTTAGTTGATGCATCTTTTGTGAACGCAGTCAGCAGTGTAGTGAGCGGGCGTAGCAAGCCATGCAGAGCCGCCTTACGTGTTGCACTGTACGTGGCCAAATGGTGTTTTTTCCATGCTATTTGAGAATGCAGGTAGGTAACTTAACAATTTGTGACAGGGTTCTGACAAACACAGTGGGTGGGTATACTGGGTGTAAGGTTCTGTTTGTGCCTGCAGCACGGATGTACTCGTGCACAGATTGACAGATGGCCCAGTGTTTATCAAAGGTTGAAGGGGGGGTTCACGCAGTGCCAAACCTTGTCTACATGCACACAGTCCACCTGCTGACGAGCGGACATGGCCAAACCACCCAAGGGTGATTTGGTCTCCCTCTGTCTCCCTTTCTCCCTCCCTCTGTCAGCCTCCTCCCTCTGTCCGTCTCCCTTTCTCCCTCCCTCTGTCAGCCTCCTCCCTCTGTCTGTCTCCCTTTCTCCCTCCCTCTGTCAGCCTCCTCCCTCTGTCCATCTCCCTTTCTCCCTCCCTCTGTCAGCCTCCTCCCTCTGTCCGTCTCCCCTTCTCCCTCCCTCTTTCAGCCTCCTCCCTCCCTCTGTCTGTCTCCCTGTGTCCACCTCTGTCTCTGTCCCTCTCTCTGCCCCTCTCCCTCCCTCTGTGTGTCACCCTCTGTCACCTCAGCCCAGCTTCCTGGGCACACACAGTTTGCAGGTCTTTCAAAGGCCATTGGCTTGTTCATGTGGGTTTGTTTCTTCTCTGTGGGCACCCATTGAGCGGAGTGTCTGAGTCTGCGCTGCTGCTGTGGCGGTGTGTGCTGACACTCTTTCAGTGTGATGCGTCTTCATTAGCTGCTGTTATGTGCAAATTGTGCCTTCATACCCATGTCGTCCTGCAACGCGGCCACCATTGGCAGGCAAAACAGTACTGTGTGGGGACACACTGTTTGTATGGCTGTGCCCTCAGCCATATGGGCTGAGGGCATTGTTGTGTGCTTCAGAGTTGCTCTATGTTAGTTTTGAGGGCCACCCACCCGGCATCGGGGACATCCTGTCTTGTGTTGGTGTTTTGTGTGGCCTGTGACTTGGCATGGCCTTGCTTGGGGCATGGGGCATGGAGGCGCTAGTGGCATGTGTGTGTTTTTGGAGTGTGGTTGTGTACGGTGCTGGCTTTGGGGGGGTTGCGTGCATGATTGGTATTTGGGTTGTATATGGCGTTCCCCCCATGTGAGGTGAGTTGTTTGTGTACTCACCAGGCTCTTGGACTCCTTCTAGTCCGTCTACTCCCACCGGCGGCAGCGTGGCCATCACCTTCTCCTCCCAGGGATGGTAGTGTACCGGTCTGCGGGACGGACCTCCTCCAGTGATGTTGGCCTGGTTGTGGTCGTCCGTCATTTTGCGGCGGACCGTCCTCCGCAGAGCGTACCACCTGGCTTGGCACTCATGCCTGGTCCTTCTGGTGGCCCCAACAGCATTCACGGAATTGACTATCCTCTCCCACATGGCAGATTTTTCGGATATGCTGGTCCTTCTGACCAATGTTCCAAAGAGCTGTGGCGCGACTCTGACGATTTCGTCGACAAGGACCTCCAGCTCCTCCTTTGTGAACTTTGGATTCTTGTTAGTGGGCATGGTGTGGGGTGTGAGTGTGGATGGTTGTGGGGGTGTGGGTGTGGATGGTTGTGGGTGTGTGAGTGTGGTTGTGCAGGTGTGTGTGTGTGAATGTGATGAGGGGTGTGTTTGTGATGGTGGTTGTGTGAAGGAGTGCAAGTGTAAGGTGTATTGATGTATGTAGTATGGTGCAGTGCGTTGTCTCTGTGGTCTGGCAGTAGGGGATCTGTTGCAAAGGATCATGGTTTGTGTGTGCTGGGCCTTTTTATTGGTCCATTTGTGGGTGTGGCTGTGTTTGAACTTTGAGTGGGTGTGTTATAAGGAGTGGTAGTGGTTTGGGCCTCTGTTTAGCTGTTTGTCAGTTGCAGGCCAGTGTATAGGATGTATTTGGCCTTGTTGGATATGTTTAGTGGTGTTGTGTGCCTCGAATTGACTCTCCTTGTGTTTTTTTTGGTACGTCCTGGTTCAGTACGAGTGTTTTTTGCGTCTGTACGGTGCGTACATGGGCCATGTTGTTGTACAGTGCTGTCCTTTGCTATGGCTTAGTACGACTCGTACATGCGCGATGTTGGTTGAGGGTGCTGGTGTGTGGGCCTGGGGTAGGGTGCGTACGAACACGGGCAGGGTGTTGGTCCGCACCGTCCATCGGTGGTGGTGTTTTGCACCGTACATACAGGGGGGGCTGGGTGTAGGGTCCGTACATACACGGGTGGGGAGTTGGTACGCTCCATGCATATACGGGTGGGGGTACGGTCCGTACATACACGGGTGGGGGTACGGTCCGTACATACACTGGTGGGGTGGTGGTACGGTCCGTACATACACGGGTGGGGGTACGGTCCGTACATACACGGGTGGGGGCACGGTCCGTACATACACGGGTGAGGGTACGGTCCGTACATACACTGGTGGGGTGGTGGTACGGTCCGTACATACACGGGTGGGGGTACGGTCCGTACATACACGGGTGGGGAGTTGGTACGCTCCATGCATACATGGGTGGGGGTACGGTCCGTACATACACGGGTGGTGAGTTGGTACGCTCCATGCATACACGGGTGGGGGTACGGTCCGTACATACACGGGTGGGGGTACGGTCCGTACATACACGGGTGGTGAGTTGGTACGCTCCATGCATACACGGGTGGGGGTACGGTCCATACATACACGGGTGGGGGTACGGTCCGTACATACACTGTGGGGAGTTGGTACGCTCCATGCATACACGGGTGGGGGTACGGTCCGTACATACATGGGTGGTGAGTTGGTATGCTCCATGCAGACACGGGTGGGGGTACGGTCCGTACATACACGGGTGGGGTATGGGTACGGTCCGTACATACACGGGTGGGGGTACGGTCCGTACATACACGGGTGGGGTGGGGGTACGGTCCGTACATACACGGGTGGGGGTACAGTCCGTACATACACTGGTGGGGTGGGGGTACGGTCCGTACATACACGGGTGGGGGTACAGTCTGTACATACACGGGTGGGGTGTGGGTACGGTCCGTACATACACGGGTGGTGAGTTGGTACGCTCCATGCATACATGGGTGGGGGTACGCTCCATGCACACACTGGTGGGGGTTCGGTGCGTACATCCGCGGCCGGGGGGTGTTTTGCGTGTACATGCGGGGTCTGTGGTGGGGTGTTCGGCGCGTATGCGAGCACATGTCTCCATGGTTGCTATGGGAGTTCGGTCCGTACGGTGTTTTTCCTTACAGTTGTGAAATCGAAAGGACGGGAGTGATCGTACTTGCGCGGTCGGACTTCATTTTTCCGATTCGTACGGTAAATCGTCCGGGGATGTGACGGACACAATTGCCGACCCGAGGACGTGTGGGTAAATTTTCCCGATGTGATTCGTATGGAGTTTTTCCCATGCGAATCGTACTTGGCAGTTTGTACGCTACTTGTACGATTCGTACGGAAAAAAATCCGGATTCAATTCCAGGATCGGAATCGGCCCCTAAATAAACAAATTAATAAAAACACTTACTTAGCTGTCGCGGCATTGCCGCTTCGGCAATGCCGCGAGCGCAAAGTAAGTGGTTTTAATTATTTATTTATTTAATATCACTTATCCTGCCATCTGTTGAATTCCACCACCACTCGCCCCGCCTCCGCCCTACCTCTCTTACCTGTGCATGTCACCACATGCTCTTAGCAGCCTCAATTTCTTGGTATGCAATAAAGTGACCAAAAAAGAAGACTGCAGAAGGAAGAAATTCAATTTTTAATTCAAATTCAAAGCTGGACAGTAAATGAACCACTTGTGATGCACTACACGGTACAACACCATTACAAGGTAGACGTGTCATGGGCAGTACCAGAAGTTCAGAACAAGTCAACACTCTATTTCGAAGTGGCAATGTGTAAATTAGTGAAGTAATATTTGGATTATCAACTTCAACTCAAATGGCGAATCCTAAGTGTATGCATGAAAGTTTTGTGACCGTGAATGCGGTTGCAAAACATTTGCATATTACCACCTACCTCAAGTAGGTACTAACCCATTAGCAAACCGGAAGCGGTCCCCAAGGGACCCCTTCCCCTTTGTGAACTGTTGTAAAAGCATTTTTAAGAGCCGGCAGTGGTCCCACAGACAACTGCCTGGTCTTAAAAAATGAAAAGAAAACTTTTAATTTTACTTTTTCTAAAGCATCTCATTTTCCTTTAAGGAAAACGGGCTGCTTTACAAAAAAATGAATTGCTTTATTAACAAACAATCACAGACATGGTGGTCAGCTGACCTCAGCAGGCTACCATACCTGTGATGGCATAGATTCCTAATGGCTCACAAATTGCAACGTGCCTCATTAATATGCATGAGGTAGGTCTATGTGCGACCCATTAAGAATCGCTAATGAAACTGATAACAGTTTCATACATTAGGATTAGCGATTACCTAATTGGGATTCGGAGAAAATCGCAATTAGGTAATCGCTACTTGTAATAATGATACATGTGGCCCTGTAACAATTAAGCAACACTCTATAACAGACGAAATAAGCAACGCTCCAGGTAGATAAACATACCAATAGCAACAGAAATGGATTTTTACCTGCACTTTATTTAAAACAAACTTTTCTCACCACTTGGGGAAATCACCCTTGTCGCAACAAGCAGTCAGTGCAGAATATTACCTTAATGCTTTTTACCAGTGGGAGTCTAGGATGTACTAAATGGTTTAAATATAGGGAAAGTACATTTCTTTATATATTCAGGCTACAGGAGATGAAATCGCAAATTAATGAGGCGCTCTGAGAAATATAAGGAGGTGGTAAAATGTCTAAGCCAGCCTTTAGCCACGGGACAGCGAACCTAGCAAGTAGGGAAATAAATCAATGAGCCTGTTCACACACATAAAAGCGAAACAGATGTAATAAAACGAAACAGAACTTGACGTCGGCGCCACCAAACTCTCTGATATTAGGCGTACATTCCCAGTAATCATGTAATAATGACCTGGTGATGTGTAATTCAGAGGAAATAGGGACAAGCAGAGGGAGGTGAAGTTATGATATATTGTCTTTTTCTAAAATGTTAAGCAGGCCTCAGGAATCTACGCAGTTCTCAATTCCAACCGCTATAGATTTTTTTGTATACTGACTGTGACGCAGTAGATAGTGACTAAGGCAAGTCTCTAGTGCTGATGAAGACCTTAAAATCAGGTCCTGATAAGACATAAACATGTCAAAGTTCTATCAAAACATGAAAAAGGGTGAACAATTGAACATGAAATTGAAGTGCTGATGGAATCAAAATAAATTCCTGTTTTAAGGACCCTCCCCACATCCGCTCACCTGCTACTCTGAAATCAGTCACAGATTCCGTTGCTGCAAAAGCCAGATTCAAGTATTTTAAAGAGTCACATTTCCTCTACGTGCAGGATTGTTTCAATCAGGTTTGGGTGGGTGCTGGACTTGGGACCACAAGCACGAAATCATTTTGCAACCACAAGACCTTTGAATTCAAAATCATAGGGTTTGCGTCTATGAAAATGTTTTTTTTTACAATCTGATGTACCCCTTTTGTGATCAGAAAGGCATTTCTGAATCGCAACAGGGATTATGTGACTCCAAATTATAATTGGGGACTTGAAAGGAGCGTCAACTCATATATGAGATTCACAATGGGATGTATAAATGGGTTGTGAAGGCAATTACTGTCACAACCCAAAGAAATGTTTTTGACACCTGAAAGGAGATGGTACCTGATTCACGAAGAGGGCGCTGACTGTGATGGACATTTTCCCCTTTGACAGTTGTGTCAGGCGTCCTCGGAGGAAGTAGGTAGTGGTCTAAGGAGTCAATGCCTGCTTCCACCCTGATGCTTTTCCATACAGAAAATAATTTTTCTCTTAAAAGCAGCACTTTTCCCTTTAACAAATGCTTCCTGAGACTAACCTTCCCACATATTACAAGGTGTTATGTGTAACATGTTTTCAATGTTTTTCTATTGATTTGTTTAATTGATGTTTTCTAGTTTATTCACTTTCCTATTGATGTGTTCCTATTTCGGGCTGATTGTGTGTTTCTCCCCCTGAGTATAGGCTCTTAATCTCTGGTTGATTTCTAATATAAATAGAAATAAAGTATACCATCCCGTCTTGGATCCTAGATCAAGTAGTTAATGTCTGGATCATAAAGGTCTCTGTAAGCATTTACTTAGTGGAGCAAAAAGCCCTCATCCACCCTAGGCTGGCATGCTTCATCATAGTGCCATGTTCTTCGTTGGGCCGGCGCTGCAATGCCCATCGGCCCCCAGGAGGGGGCTCTTTGTGGGAGATCTTTTTATCACCGATCTAGTTGTCAAAGGTTCAGCTCAGAAGACCCCAATGTTGAAAGACAGGATTTTGTACGAAGATTTGAGTAGGGTGATTGCATTTAAGTATAGAGCCCTAATGGTCGTTTTTGTATTCATTGGTAGGGTCTATGCTAAGATTAAAAATAGTTCAGAGAATCTACGGAAAATGTTTCATGCCTTTATAGTGCAAGCAAGGATCTGCAACAATTCTTCAGGACCAACTTATAACTACCAAATCTTCTCTTGTGGTCAAGTTCCTATCATAAGCAGAGAAAAATGTAACCCCCACCCCCACCTGAAGTGAATGGATAGCATTTGTCTAATGACTTACATCCCATGAGCTCAGGCTGTAGTCGACACAATAAGATTAGTGACCTGATAAAACAAAAATAATGACAAGATACATACAATGTGCAACACAAATAACACAAGGCGATTCCTTCTGTCTTGTGGATTCATGCCTAAAGGTAGGCTCACTTATTGATCAATTCATATATAGCAACAATCAGCATAAAAAGAATCCGTGATCCATGCTGATGCAGAAAACTGCATTTTTGTGTGAGTGGTCAGTCATAACTCAATCAATCAATCAGGGCATTTGTAAAGCGCACTACTTACCCGTGAAGGTCTCAAGGCGCTGGGGGGTGGGGAATGCTGCTACTGCTCGAAAAGCCAGGTCTTGAGGCATCTTCTGAAGGTCAGTAGGTCTTGGGTCTGCCGTAGGTGGGTGAAGAGGGTGTTCCATGTTTTGGCGGCGAGGTGGGAGAACGATCTGCCACCGGAGGTCGTTCTTCAGATGCGGGGGACTGTGGCGAGGGCGCGGTCGGCGGAACGGAGCTGGCGGGTGGGGGTGTAGAAGCTGAGTCGTTTGTTGAGGTATGCTGGTCCGGTGTTGTGGAGAGCCTTGAATGCATGGGTGAGGAGCTTGAAGGTTATCCTCTTGTTGACGGGGAGCCAGTGCAGGTCTCTCAGGTGGGGTGTGATGTGGCTGCGGTGAGGGGTGTCGAGGATCAGGCGTGCTGAGGCGTTCTGGATGTGTTGGAGCCGTTTCAGGAGTTTGGCCGAGGCTCCTGCGTAGAGTGCGTTTCCGTAGTCCAGTCTGCTGCTGATGAGGGCCTGGGTGACCGTTCTTCTCGTTTTGGTGGGGATCCACTTGTAGATCCTGCGGAGCATGCGGAGGGTGTTGAAGCAGGAGGAAGAGATGGCGTTGACCTGCTTCGTCATGGAGAGGGTGGAGTTGAGGATGACCCCTAGGTTGCGTGCATGGTCGGTGGGTGTAGGAGCTGTTCCCAGTGCGGTCGGCCACCAGGAGTCGTCCCAGGCCGACGGGGTGGATCTGAGGATGAGGACCTCCGTCTTGTCCGAGTTCAGCTTCAGTCAGCTGTTCCTCATCCATTCGGCGACGGCCTTCATTCCTTCATGGAGGTTGATTTTGGCGGTGTGGGGGTCCTTGGTGAGGGAGAGGATCAGCTGGGTGTCATCGGCGTAGGAGATGATGTTGAGATCGTGCAGTCGGGCGACGTGGGCAAGCAGTGCCATGTAGATGTTGAACAGCATTGGGCTGAGGGATGAGCCCTGGGGTACGCCGCAGATGATCTCGGTGGCTTCGGAGCGGAAGGAGGGGAGGCGGACGCTCTGTGTTCCGCTGGAGAGGAAAGAGGTGGTCCAGTCCAGGGCCTTCTCTTGGATCGCGGCATCATGGAGGCGTGTGCGTAGTGTGCGGTGGCAGACCGTGTCGAAGGCGGCAGATAGGTCGAGGAGGATCAGGGCCGTGGTTTCTCCTTTGTCTAGCATGGTCCTGATGTCTTCGGTGGTGGCGATGAGGGCAGTCTCGGTGCTGTGGTTGCTGCGGAACCTGGACTGGGATGGGTCCAGGATGCTGTTCTCCTCGAGGTAGCTGGTCAGTTGTTTGTTGACGGTCTTCTTGATGATGGTGACAAGTGAAGTGTATCTTAAACATATCTCCAAATAATTAATTTCTAACCCTAAATTCCTAATTAGATGGCAACAAGTACGTGGATATTGAACTGTTCCCTGGTCATCTACAGAAGGAGGACAAAAGTAACCATTATTACAAGGTAGGCGTCTCACCTTGTCTTCGAGCTGTCTTCCCATGGGAAATATCTACTTACTTCCCCAGAGATGTCTTGCGGCCATTGAGCCTACCCAATTTCCACACCCCCTAATATGAAAGCCACTGAAGGCTCTCCTCATAAAATTACATGGTACGTGAGGTCAAAGGTTGCCATGAGCGTACCATAATAACTTCGTAACCATGTGTGCGGGTGTATCGTTGTTAGAGTTTAATGGTCGCCATATTGGGAGGGAGTCCAATCTACAATAGTGAATGATTTTACTCTTTGTAAAGAGGAAGTATGAAGTATGAGAGGTATATGGCAGATAGACTGGCGGAAAAACTGAGCTTCTGCCCCAGAATCTTCTTCACCCAATATCCCTGTCCAACTCACTGCATATTCACATCATACCCAGGAAATGCACTAAATATTCAGGAAAGGGAATGCCTTTTGCATCATTTGTTAGCATTGGAAAAATATATGAAGAATATATATTTCATGCTCAGTTATTTTCTATGGGCCAGGTGCATCAAAGGGTTTTGCCCATTCTGTGTCTATGGGAAAATGTGATATGGCCCTATAAGTATTAAATAATTGCAAAGTGCTCACTAATTAAAAATAAATATACAAGTATAATGGTATAATGTTTACTCAGATTGGAAGAAGTTTTCTTTTAGAGCTAGCGTAGCACATTCCTAGATGAAGTGGAAAGGTGTGGTCGGGTCCCAAATTCATATCTTAACATTTCTTCCACACTTGAAAGTGTGTCACCCTGCAGAATGTTTGTGTACAAATCTTTTGCATCCAGGGTTACTAACAAATCAATCATTCCAGTGGTGTTCATGGTCTCAATTAGATTTAACACGTCCTTTGTATCTGTTTAAAAAGGTGGGAGTCTTCTCAACAATAGGTCTTAAAAATTGGTCAAACATTTTTCACGGGAGTTCCAGAAGTGATCCAATCCCTGAAGCTATCAATCTTCCCAGTGGTGGTCTCTTTGCTCTGTGTATTTTCTGAAGGGAATAGAAATACAGAATTCTAGGTTGTAAATTGACAAGAAAATCTGCTTCGTTTTTAGAGATCCACTGTACATCTCTGCAGCTTGAACTATCACCTTGATCTTCTGTTGTAGTCTAGGGGCGAGATTTTGTTCAGTCTTTTTATAAAGCTTAAAGACCCCTAACAATCGTAGACATTCTTGCCTGTAGTCCTCAGTAAAGAGGATAATAATTGCTCTTCCCTTGCCTGCTGACTTTATTGTTATAGATGCATCTTCTGTCAGTGTTTTCAATGCCATTCTCTCTTTCCTGAAAAGGTTCTGAAATGGTTGTTTAGGTTTCAATTTCTGTACATCATCTCTCACAGCCTTCTCAAAGGTAAGGAGTTCATATGGAGTGGCGCTTGAAGGAGGAGTAAACGTAGAAAGATTCCCCAGACACGAGCCAGGTGCTGCTAGAGGCAAGGATTTGTTGTTAAAGAATGCTTGCAGTCAGATCTTTAGAAAGAAGTGGGACAATTCCCAATTGAGTCTAAATGTGTCTTCCCGTGGAGTTGGCACAAATCCTAGTCCTTTCTTCAAGACCTTTTCCTCATCATGAGTGAATGTTCTATTAGACAAGTTTACCATTATATTTCTTTGTTCAGTTATTTTCCCCCGACTTTGTGTCACCATTTGAGGTTCCTCCATGTTCCATTGCACACCTTGCCCTCTTCTTTTGTTCTGCCTTTGCCCCTGTCCTCATCCTTCAAAAGAAGACTCTGGCAAAGAGCCCATTCGTGGGGCCCGTTGGCCATTGCAGCGCTGGCTCTATGAGGAGCATGGCTCAATAATGAAGCATGTCATAGGAAACCCACATCTCTTTATAGTGTACCACAAAGGGATACACTGTGCAGAGAGGTCAGAGATACCCTTATTGGTTTACAGAGCAATAGTTAGATAATACTAAAGCTCTATTTTGTGGTAGTGTGGGAAAGCAGTTAGGATTATCAGAGGGTAGTGCTCAGCATTTGTTGTACAGAGGCAATAAATGGAACATACACTGAAGAATGAAGTCGAGACTGATTTAGAGAAAATAGCAAGTCTTTTTATATATATTTTGAACCAAGAACTACAGGTAAGCAAGTAATACATTCAAGTACTAAGCAAGGTAAAAACAGGTAATATACACTTGTGCGCAATTACACACAATGTTATCCTATGGAGAAAAACATGGAATGCAAACAATAACAGTGCAGTGGGACTTAGGGGTTCACCTTTGGGAATTTGAGTGTTAGAGAGCCAGGGTCCAAAGTTCCACCAGCAGGTTCTCAGGAATGTCCCAGATTTGACCGGGGGCAGGGTGCTGGAAGAGTACTACGGGGTGCGATACGAAGCAGGTCCACCTAAAAACAGGCTGCACAGGGACACTTGTAGGCAAGTCCTAGGGCCCTTGGTAGACTGCAGAGGTTGCAAGGGCATGGGGACCACAGGAGCACAAAGATTTCGGAGATTCCCCAGACAGTGGGGCTGGCTGCAGAGCAAACAGGTGATCCAAGCTCTGGTGTGCAAAGTGCTCCTGGCCTTCATGGGCGAAAAACTCAGTGGGGCTGGTGCAGTACGGCTGGGCCACTTAGTGAGTGGGTCTCAGGGCTGCTGAGGTCCCTTGATGGGTAATTGGTCCTCAGGCAGTTGGAGTCTGGCCTGGACTCTTGTAGATGGACTTGGGTTGCAGAGCATCTGGTACCTCAGGGTTGGTGCTGCTCGACTTTGGAAGATCCTGGTGCCGCCAAACTGGGTGAGGAGACAGAGTTGATCCTTCAGAGCTGAATTACCTTCTCCTGGGCAGCTGCAGCATTGGTGGTGCAGGGGAGCTGCAAGTGGATAGTTCAGACTCTCCGGTTTCGGTGCCTGCAATGCAGGGGATTCGCTTCTCTACTCCAAGGGAGGTCTTGGGCAATTTGGTGAAGTACTGAAGGGCCCCTGAGGTTTGTAGAGGTCTCTCAGCAGCAGGACAAGACATGGTTCTACGATTGGTGAGTCTTTGGGCTGCAGGCAGAGTTTCATGCCAAAATCCAGTTCAGGCTCCTTGTTCTTGGGGTCAGCTGCTCTTATTTGTCCTTGTTCTTCTTGAGTCCATTGAATCTGACATTCAAGGCTCAGGGGTGCCATCTGAATACTACTTTTAGGGGTGTTAAAGGGAGTGCCAGGTAGTAGCCAATGGGCTACCTACCTTTAGGGTGACTGCACCCTCCAAATGCTCAACTTATATGGGCATAACTTTGACCCTAATAGGCTATTTTCCCCATCTTCAAGATGATGGAAAGTGAGCTGGGGTCCACATCGCCTGTCCTGCCTTAGGGGTGGTGCAGGTTGGCTAGGGGCCCTCCTCCTCATCCAACTAACTTTCTAAAAGTGGGGACAAGACAGGGGGTTGCCATCATCTGCTACCAGGAGAGGCGTGGGTCAGAGTTCAAAGGCGACATCACCTTTGAAGATTCCCACCCTGTACGGCTGTTCCTGCCTGGAGGAGGTGTGAAGCACTTCCGCCCAGGACAGGCATTGGTTCTGGCCCGGAGAGCAGACGATCTCACTCCATCAGTCCAGAAACATGTCTCGTAGTGGCAAGCTGGTGGAAACCAGTCAGGAATACACTAGAAGTCAGTAGGATTCAGGGGACCCTTCTAAAAGGGTCCTTTCGATGCAATTGTTAATAAATCTGACACTGGAATCAGTGCAGGTTTATTAAGATGAGATGTTTGGTACCAAACATCCCATAATACAGTGAAGTCATCATGGAGCTACAAAACAGGGGATATAGAACACCCTGCCTTAGGGCTAAGTCCTGCTAGAGGAATGTCTTACCTATATCCCTTGCAGTGTTTGTGGGTATGGCACACAGGGATGTGTGCCATGTTGACTCTTCAGTTTTGTCTGCACCAAGGCACGCAGTCTACAATGGCAGCATGCACAGCCTTAATGAGGGTACTGTAGGGTGGCACAGTTTGTGCTGCCACTCTTGGGGTCCCTTTTCAGTGCCAACGCCCTAGGTACCAGGGGTACCATTTACTAGTGACTTACAAGGGGTACTGAAGTGGTGCCAATTGGGAAACAAAAGGTACCATTTAGGGAAGGCCCTCTGGCACAGGGAACCTGGCTGACAGGGACCCTGTGAACTACCAGTCGAAATTACATCATTTTCCAGGCAAAAATGGGGGCTAACCATGTCCAAAAGAGGCAATTTCCTACACATATCACTGTTGCAGGGATTCTGCTCTGGAACAGAACTGTGTTTGGAAACATAGAACATCAGTATGTAGGGACTGAGTCACCATACCACCTCAGTGTCCATGACTGTGGGTCCGACTAACTATCGTGCCTCACTTGCCCTCCTAACCTTACCAGAGTAACAAGTGAATTGGCACCCCCAGAATACAACCCTCAGGGATTGTGGTAACAGGACACACCCTTTATCTCTCTCACTCATTCTTGTAAGCAATGAGATAACCAGGAGACACGAAAAAAGTTTAGAACATTTATTCAAATTATTGTTCTCCAAAATGCTGTATTCTTGCCACAATTAGAAAACAAAAGCATAATAAAAGTACTGTTGGCATGGTTAATAATCCATATACCATGAAAAGTGCTGGGATAGAGTGACCTAACCCTCCTCCCCTGCTACGAAAGCTAAATGATTATATGAAAGACCTCTGGGATTACCGGCAGACCCCGTACCTTAGCATACACGAAGGATCTCATCTCAACAGACGCAGTGCTCTTGTCTTAGAATTCTTGTTCCATGTGTCTGTCTGTGGCTCATGTACTCATCTATATGACAAGACATTTGTGTGCATAAACAACAGCTGCATTTGTGTTTTATGTCTAGGTGCTAGTGCCTAGCTAGATAGAATAAAAAGGACATTGCTGTTTGACCTTGTTGGTGGTGCTCAGACTAAATCCCAGGAAAAGAACAAAACATGAAAACACATTCAGGTTCTTTGTGAAAGAACAAAGTGGCGCACAAGCAACCGTCTTTATATAGTAATGTGTGCAAAGGAAAATGAGGCATACAGTGTGTACAGTTAGGCTAACATAGGGAAAACTACAATGGGCCATGCAGGAAATACATGACGCCACCCTAGTGTGGGTGAGGGCTTTTGTTCCACTAAGCAAACGCTTCCACGGACCCTAATGATCCAGATATTAACTCCTCGATCTAGGACCCAAGATTGAATGGTATACTTTATTTCTATTTGTATTGAGTTGGGAGAGCGTATACTGGACCGGATCTCTCTCAGTCTTCTATATTTAAGGTGTGTCGTAAGATAACCAGTTGCTTATTTCTCTTTCTGTAGTTTTTGGTTCCTTTGCCTGTTTTGGGGTTTCATTTTCTCTGGTTGTATTTCTCTCTCTGGGTATGTGTATTTATAGGTTGCATATGTTGCCTGATTGTGTGTTCCTCCTTGTGTGTTTTTAGGTCTGACTACAGATAGCTTTAGCTGTCTGGACATCTGATGTCATCAGTCCCTTAAAAAGGTAGAATACGAACCCATATCTTGGATGGGCTGTTCATCAAGGCCATGGCATTTTGTGGATGTTACATTGTCCAGTTTGTGTTCCCATTTGGTCTTGGTTATGGGGCATCAATTAGTACTTTTGTTGGTATGCAAGTGGACATGATGTGTAGCGTGTAATTCAGAGACAGTGTGTCGTGTGAGGTTTGCTGACAAAATGACATTTTAAGTGCAGGTTTATAACTTTTTTATTTACAAAACGCTGCTGTTTGGATGCCTTAATGTCAAACCCCGTTCGGGGGCCATGACAGGGGTAATGGGTCTCAGCCTCGGGGGCTCTGGTCCTTTTCTTGTGGTGTCTCAGGACCCATCTTGAAAAACAGGGCCAAGTTCAACCCACTTTACACGAAACAAAGGGGGGAGAAGGACAAAACCTTACCTCTTCCTCCTCCAAGACAATATAAACACACAAAAGGAAGTAAGGTGAGTACAAATTGCAAATGTGATGTATGTATGAAGTTAGCACATTCACTTTGTAAATACTGCCCTCACCCACAGCAAGTTGTGGCATGCTTCATCATAGGGCTGGACTAAAGGCCTCAGTGCAGACCAATGCTCAAGGCGGAGCAATAGGGAGGGGTAGACAATACGAACAAATAGAAACAGGACAAGAAAAGGATCCTAAACTGGGGCAGATCATTAGTGTTGAAACTGACTAAGAGATATTGTCATAACAATTGTATTCCTTGTTTCCCTTGTCAGGAGTAGGTCTGCACTGAGGCGTTTAGTCCAGCCCTATGATGAAGCATGCCACAACTTGCTGTGGGTGAGGGCAGTTTTTACAAAGTGAATGACCTCCAGACATAACTTCATACATACTTAAAATTTGCGATTTGTACTCACCTTACTTCCTTTCGTGTGTATACCAAGTACAACCTTTTCAGGACTTGACTCTCAGCGGTAGCGATGGCGAGCTGCCATAGGCTTTTCTCACGGTCAGAACTCACACAGCAGCGCAATAATCAACAGTTCAACTCAGCAGTTTAATTTGAGGAAGGAAAGTACCTTATTACTCACAAAAAACATCAATACTCCACAGAACGGGGTACAAATGCTTCAACAGTGTGGGGCAAATCTGCCTTGAATCCTTCTCTCTCCCCTCTTTCTGACTGCCCTTCATCTAGGGTGGGTAGCCCCCCCCCCTCTTCTGGGGTTGAGTTCCGTTTTTGGGCACATACCAAAACACAGGTTCAGACTCCCTCTTTTCACTCGTTTCTGTTATTGTTTCGCTCAGTGCCCCCCAAGTGTTATCTCCTACCATAGTATCAGAGTAGCTGAGTCCTTCCTAGGCCATCAGCAGGGACCTGCAGCATGCAACCCACATGCCCTGGGAGCTCACCCACTCTCAGGCTGTGGCCCCAGCAGGCTCCAGGGGAGGTTGCGCAAAGAATCTACGTAAGCGTGCAGGTCTCCATCAAAGACGCAAGCTGATGACAAGCCCACCTCTGGGATGTCACTGAGATTGTGGTTTGGGACATGGAGGCAGAGGTCAGGGTCCACCTTAGCACAGGCTGCTTGGGGACAGCCCATTGATGCAGCAGCACACTCCGCTGGGTCACACTTTGTGATGCGGCGGCATGGTTGGCTCAGCCACACCTCATTGACACAGTGGCACAATCTGCTCATACCTTGGTTCCTGAATGAAAACCACTCTCTAAGCGGTGAGTAGGCTTCCAGACGCTTCGGGTAAGAGGAACAGGTTCTTCCTTCCAGGCAAGATTCCAGGTAATGTCACCTCATCTCTGGGTAGCTGGCTGTCCATCAGACACCACCTCTGCGTACTCGGCAGAGGACCCCCTGCCTTGGTCAGAGACCTTGGAATTGCAACAATAAGTGGGTCAGTGGGTCCCATTTGTATGCAGTGAAAGCAGACAGAGGATGTGGATCCTTTGTCAGGCCTCCATTACTCGGGTTCACCCATTACCACAACAAATGAACTACACCAGCAACATGCACACGTGCATAAAATACACTTGAGGTTTTAGTGCTGGCATCTGGGTGTGTGCAGAAAAGCAAACATTTACAGTAGTGCACCAGTAGGCCTCCATTCCAGTGCCATAGATCAAAACAGCCTGGTCACTACTTATTCACAAAACATGATACACTTGCACCACTGCTTTACAGGCTGAATCCATGATGGGGATGGACTGGACTGTCAAATAATTGAGAGGATGCTTGGTGCGCCCTTCCAGGACCTCACTCATGCAACCTTCGCGTACACACTTGACTGGTGGAAGGCTGAGACAAAACCAAAAGCTAGGATGCTAGATACTCTGGGGCAGATTACAAGCCCCTTGCGCCTCTTTTACGCTGCCGTTGCGTCACTTTTGTGATGCAGCGGCGGCGCAAAGCCAGCGCCATGGTGCGGGGTACTTACAACGTGATGCATCTGGGAGATGCGTCACGTTGTAAAGCCCTGCGCCACATGTAGGTGTTCGGGCGCAGGGGGGGGAGCGTTCCGGTGCAGGAACGCCTCCTAAAAGTGGTTGAGTGAAATCTACAAGATTTCACTCAGCCACTTTTAAGGCCATGCTGCGTCAAAACCCTGAGCCTGCTTGATGCAGGCGTAAGGATTGAGGCAGCATTTTAAAGATAGGGCACCCCCGAGCCTTGCTGGAGCTGTGTCGCGTTTGCGATGCAACTCCAGCAATGCGCCGCCTTTCCGGCAGCAGATGCGTCACGCATCTGTTCATTTTTGCCCCATGGTGCGCCACATTGTAAATGCAGCGCATCCATGGTGGCGGAGCCGTGACGCACAATAACTGGCGTATCCCTGCTGATATGCAGGGATGCGCCAGTTATTGTAAATCTGCCCCTCAGAGTCTGGCACTCTGGGCAGGCGAACACAACTGTATGGCATGCAGGGACATTCCCCACCCCAACAAGGAGCCTTTCTTAAAGTCACAATGATGTTCACTTATTAGTCTTGCAAAATCCTTTGTCTGACTTTGCACATTCTTTTGTTTGATCGGGCTGGCCCTTTGTCAGGAATATTTACTACAAAACATTTTACTGAGTTTGGCTGTTACAGCAATGCAAATGTCTTCTTATGACATTTTAGGGAACAGATTAACTCTGCTATTGCAATCTGATTAGCATAGGGACCTTTTCCTCAGTTTACATGTTGTTTTATCCCAAGATGGCTCTTCATTAGGGGAATTATTTCCATGGCAGCCGAGCGCAACATAGACAGTCACTCCGTTGTTGCTAACACCCTCCCCTAGCAAATAGCTAAACCTATTGGCTTTAAGACTGCTTCTTGAAATGTTAGTTTTGATTCCCTTTACTGGATTATATATTTCTGTTTGATGTGTTTCTCCTTAAATCTAGGTTTTTCCCTTTTCTCATTCTGTTTAGTTTATCTGTCTCTGGGTTGATGTTCTTTGGTTTTGGTTGCATGTTTCTCTCTCCTGTCATGTGCTTCTTTCTCTGCTTGTGAGTTCTTCTTTGCTTGTGTATTTTCATCTTCAGATGTGTGTGTCTCTCTCTAGCTGTGGGGCAGTTTTGTCTCTAGCTGTGTGTTCCTTTCTAATGTTATGTGGCTTTTATACTTGGGTGTGTGGTTGCTCTCCCCTTGCCTTGTTTACATGGTTTTAACAAGTGTCTATTTTTTGTGTTTAGGTTGTGTATTTTATCTCTGAGAGTATTTGTTCTCTTTTTGTATGTGTTTCCCTGGCAGGTTGATCATTCTGCGTGTTTGTGTGCTCCCCTCTTTCGTTTTGTGTTCATTACCTTTGAATGTGCGTTCTTTGCCATTGGTTCAGTTTCTAGTTGTGTGTTTGCTTCATCATCAGTAACGTATTTCTACATTTGTGTGTTTTACCTTCAAGTATGTGTTCCCTGTTCTTGGATGTGGGTTTTCTTAAACTAGTTGTGAGATTTATATGTTTAGTTGCGCATTCTACAACTCTGGTCACGGTGTTTTGTTTCAATGCTATTTGTTCTTTTGTCCCAGGTTTGTTTGCTTCTTGCTGGGTTTAACCTCTGTCTTAGAGTCCCTTCCATAGATGTGTGTTTCATCACATTATTATGTTTTTTTTCTATCTCTCGTTCGCGTTTCTTTGACTATTGTAGCTTTATCGTTAGTCATGGATTCCTTTGCGGCGAGCCCGCCAATTTTTGCCAGTGGTTCTTAGTTTTTACCTCAATAACAGAGAAAAAAATCACATTTTTGCCTGGGTCTCTGTTGCTACTTCCCTCGCGTTTCTCGTTTTGTATTTCGCACTCTGTTGCTCTGTTTGAGTCTTTCTCGGTTTAGAAGTGTGTGTTTGTATGTGTCTGGCAGCAGCGCCACTTCTAAATGCGCACATAAGGCCGGCACTGTAATGACAGCGACAGATGGAGGGAACGTGGGAGACTTCATTCGCGGCACTGAAACAGACTGAGGGAGAGGGACAAGTAGGGACTGAGGTGATGGGTGAGGGAGGAAGGGAGGAGAGAAGACAGGAGGGTGTTCTGAGGTGAGGAAGGGAGGCGACGAAAGAGGGGACAGATAGGGTCTGGGAGGAAGGCAGCAAGATGGAAAAGTGGAGAGTCTGGGACCAAAAAGGGACCATAGTGAGGGAGGGTCAGGAAGGAAGGAGGGAGAAGAGGCGACGGCGAGAGAAGGCATAACTCGGCGGTGGAAGAACTAGGAGATGGAAAAGAGGAAGGAAGGAGAGGTGGACTGTAGGAAGGGCGGAGAGGGAATGTGAAGGAGGTGCGAGGGAGGGCCCGCCTCTGCTCAGCACTGCTGCCATCAGACCTCTGCAGTAATGAGTCATCTGCTCTCAGCGCTGGAGACGGAGAGTGTGCGGCCCCCTCCCCCAGCAGCTCCGCATCCGAGAGGGGAGGGGGAGAGCCCCTCCCTTTATGTCTCTCCTTTTGTGTACAACCCTTCTACACTTTCTTCTCCCATTACATTACGGTATTTAATTCTATCAGTTTCTCTCTTTTCCTTAACACTGCAGCCCCCGGCTCTCACTTTTTCCTATCGTTCCCCTGAGTATCTCTCACTTTTCTCCTCCCTTCCTCTCTTTTTCACTTGCCCGCCTTTTCTTCCAGCTCCTTTATCTTTAGCATTCTGTGCCTCCTCTCACTTAATCTCGTTATGTCCGTTTCCTGTGACCCTCACACTTTAGCTATCCCTCTCATTCTGTTACCGCTTTTTCCTTGCGCTTTCTCTCTGCCCGCTCTATTTTCTATAATTGTCTCTCCTTATCCTTCCATTTCTCTATACTCCCTCTCTTTTTCATTCCCTTTCAACTTCCCTCTAAATATCATTTTTTTATTATCTATCCTTCTCTCTCTATGCTTCACTTTCCACAGGTCCCTCTTGCGTTCTCCAGTTCCTCATTTCCCTGCTCCTTTCATTTTCCACTCCGTTCCCCTCTCTATCACCTCCTTTTCACTCATTCTCTCTCATGTCTCATCTTGCTAACTTCCTTCACTCTTTCATACATTTTCTCACATTTTCCTCTCCTTTTTTACTCCCTATTCCCCTCTGTTTTTCCTCCTTTTTCTATGGGTGCCTCGCATTCTTTTCTGTTTTGCTTCCCCTTCTTTGTCTCGGTATATCACTTATCTGTTCAGACACTCTATCCTCTACCATTGTGTCTCATTTTCTCTCAGGCACTTTATATTTTCTCTTCCCTATCACCCGCCCCTCACTCCCCCTTCCTTTTCCCATGGTCCCTCATTCTTTGTCTCTTTCAATTTTCCTACGTCATTTTTTCTTATTTCTTTTTTTTCCAGTCCCTTTTCTTTTCTCTCCATTCTTTTCTGCCTCTCTTATTATTCTTGTTTTTCTCTCAGCTTCTTCTCCTTTATCTGCCCTCTCCATTTCATGTCCTCTCTCTCCTCCCTCACACACACTACACTCCCTTTTTCTTTCCTCTCTCTTTTTTCTCATTTTCCCCTTATTTTCTCTCAACTTCTCTCGCTCTCTTTTCTCTTCCCTCTCACAGTTGCCATATCATACCCTCGCACCTCTCTCTTAAGCTCTTTGTCACTTTTCTTTCCCTTAGTCTCAGATCTCTTCGTTTACCTCAGTTTTTCCTTTTCTCTCCCCCTGCCCCTCCTCCCAGTTCTCTATCCTTTCTCTCCTCTCATTATTCTTTGGAAGTCCTCACCCTTTTCTCCTCTCAGTCCCACTTTTCCTTAGCATGGGAATTTTTAGGTTTCTGAATATTTTGGATGACTTCCAACACATTAGGTCTTCCTCTTCACATACCTCCACTGAAGTTCAGGCCCTCCACTTTATGGAACTGTTGATAAATCTACGATGAACTCGAGTGATATCATTGTTGCATAATTTTTTATCACATGAGGTTAATTAAATAATTAAAATATAAAAACCTATGCTACATTTACTATTATTGAGACTGGCCCACGAAAATGGACAACAATCCATAAATAGTTGTTGCAACTGACCCTATCAGTTAAATAAGTTAGAAACAGGTTCGTCAAGATACAGCAATCTAAAGGAAATATTATATCACAACGTCATAACGACGTAAACCAAAAATACCTAATATAATGAATAAAAGTAAGTAACACGGGTTAACAATATTAAGAGAACCTGTAAAAAAAATGTCCACACGACAATTCAGACCTTTACCTGTATTTATTCAGCATTTCATTGCATTTTTACATCCTCTAGGGGCATTATAGGAAAAGGTATTTTAAAAGGTACTCTCTTGCGTTAAAAAGCCTGAACATCAACATAATAATCGCGAAATTGATTCAGTTTTAGAATAACACAATCTATAATTTAGCCGCATAGTGCCCGGGCTGTGCCAGCTTGCTCTTAATTCCTTGACCAGGAAAAGCAGGAAACGCTTTTGAATTATTTTCGATCCGTGTGACCTGTTCAGCGCCGCCGTTAAGTAAGACTGCTTTGTCAATGAATTGTGTGAGTCTATTAGCAAATCTGCAGGGCTCGGTGATTTTCTCTCTGCAAGCTCACCGGTCCGTGATGTCAGCAGCATCCCTGATTTCATAATTGTTTTAAAGGGAGAGTGTGCTGGGTTATCTGTCCATGCTGTGGCTTGGTGGGGTGCAGTGCTTAATTTGTAAAACAATAAGTGCCAGGGCTCTCCTCAGGAGGCCGCGCATTGCCCCTGCTATGCTGCCAATGACATTGACAACACAACTACTAACCATCACAACAGCACAAGTGTGACGAATTGGACTATTTCAGGCCCTCCAAAGCTATAAGTATGGCTTGGCTGGCAGGGGATAGTCTAATAAATGATACATATTGAACTAATGAAGTACTGTTGTTGTGGTCATCTCTAAATTAGTAAGATAGCGCCACCTTGTAGAAGACTGTCACAAGCGCCGGTGTTGACAATTTAGTGCCGAGCACCGGAAACCACAGGCTCAAATTAAGCACTGGTGTAGTGATGTAGCGTGTTCGTCTAGGCAGGAGCTGAGTGGGCTTGCTGTGGAATGCTGAGGGTGGATGCTGTGAGATTGCGATGACGCACGAAATGTTGTTGTGCGCGCTGGGTGAAGCCTGGCAGCTGATTACAGCTGGAGAGAGGAAGGCGCCCTGTCAGGACCTATCAAGCTGCAGCTGTAACCTAAGGGCCTAACATGGAATAAAGATCTCACCTCCTACCAGTGCTTTATTTGTAACAAAACAAAGTGCCAGCGCCCTCGTCAGGAGGCCACGGCAGCCTGCACCACCGATTGCCCCTACCATCACCACCAATGACAGTACCAACAGAACTATTAACCATCACACTCCTAAAAGTATGAAAAGTCAGAATATAACAGGCCCCCAAACCTATAAGAAGGGCTTGGGCGGCAGGTTTTAGTACAATTTTATTGTATTTTGAAATTAATAATCATCTTTTGTTGTGCTGATCTCTAAATTAGAGAGCCACGCCATGTGGCAAACTGGTATAAGTGCTGATGTTGGTAATAAACTGCCAGTGCTGAGCACCAGAAACCACTGGCTTAAATTAAGCACTGGCACCTACTTGAATGGCTCCAGACTCTTGTATGTCACCCTTTTGCACTAACTACAACACTAAGCTTAGGTCCTCAAGTCCAAGTGAAATATAGTCAGCCAAGGGTTAGATGTTTGCAGACTCTTCACCTGCTGAACATAACATAGCACATGTTTAAGAGAGCCTTGCTTGCCATTTTGTACCTGTTAGCACTACTTCTAGAATGTCACCATTGCAGGATAAATTGTCTTCTAAGCACACATTGGCCCTAATTAGAATGTCGGTCGGAAAGCCTCTGACTGCAGATCAGAGGTTTTCCGACAGACATCCTTGGTTTGATTTCCAACTGCCATATTATGATTACGGTGGTTGAAATTCAAACTGGGTCGTCTTTCCGGCTGGCTTCCCACGGGCTCAAGGAGCCCGCCCGCCAGTCAGAATTGCCACCAAAATCCCATATGGACGGCGATTCTGCTGTCAGGATGTCGGTTTCAGATAGGCTTTCAGTGTTGGGTTTTACGACATGGACAGCCTGCCGGAAAGCGACTTTAAGGGCCTCTAGCAGGGCCCCCCTTTTCAGTGGCCTCCGGGTGGGGGCCGAGTAAATCCCTGCACTGTGTGTCAGACCCATAACGTGGCTGCCACGCTGTGCAGGGATTTACAGTGACTCCCATTTCTCTATGGGAGCTTGTGCTGCAGCCGTTTTCCGACAGCTGCACAAGCTCCTATAGGGAAATGGGAGTTTGCGACCACACCATGTGTGGTCTCACCGTAATTGCGTTTTTTGACCGCCGACCTGAGGATCGTTGGTCTCGAAACTGCAGGGATGTCGGTCAGAGGAAATTCCGACCGACATCTTAATCCTAATCAGACCCTTAGTGTGCAACCTCCATAAAAAGGTTATGGTGAGATGCTAATTCTTCAAGGACGACGGGTGACATCTAGCTGAACCTTTTTCTGACATCCATACACCAAAGTAGTTATAGACTGCAGCGTGCCTTACTCTGGTGGAATCCAGACACCAGGTTTTACTTGTTTTGTTTTTTCAGTACCAAATATCAAAATTTTCGTTTTAGTCTAGTTAGCAGCCAGTTTGTTTACATTATAATCATGTAACACATCACTGATCTTTGAAAGTCAACTCTCATCCTGCTCAAAATTAGCTAAACATTGGCATAATGGAGCAGCTGTAGATGTAGTAGCCCAATTTTTGAGATATATAAGTATATGAGTTTTGTTGGGTACTACCGAGATCCGTGCTATGAGGCTGAACAACAGGTTAGCCTCAGACCTCTCTCCGTCTGAACGCGAGATGCTGGTTCCATTCACAATTTTAACTCATATGGGGGCATATTATCAAGGAAGGGCATTAAAAATTATCGACGGTTTAGCGGCAGAAAACTGCCGCTAAAGCGGCGATAATGGGCTTGATAATATGCTGCAGAGAATTCCAATAGAAGTCCATGTTCTGGTGTGAACATGGGCTTCTATTGGAATTCTCCAGGGCATATTATCAAGCCCATTATCGCCGCTTTAGTGGCAGTTTTCTGCCGCTAAACCGCTGATAATTTTAACGCCGTCCTTTGATAATATGCCCCATGAGTAGAGGGAAACATCATCTTTTAGCATAGCTTCCGTGGTGCCACAGGCAACAAGTTTCCTCTGCAAGCTGAAGTGATCCACCCTTCAAAAGCTGCTGATAATCGATATAGCACTCAAACAAGTTGTTCACTGATGCTGAGAGGCTTAAAAAGCTGTGATTGAAGGGCGAAAACATTGCCAGACTTTCCATGCTTAGGCCTGAACTCTGATAAAAAGGAATTAGCTGCTTTAGATGAGTCCAGTTTTCTAACACATCTTTTACAAATTTTAAAACCTATTTTAAATTTGTATTAGAAGGAAAACCTTTCTTTTTTAACTAAAGTGTTTAAAATGTTATATCATGTATTGAATATTTGTGGTTCTCAGCTGAGAACTAAACCAAATAAACTTGAACTTAACTAACTTAAATAACTAACTTAACTTAACTTAACTAACTTTAACTTTAACTAACACATCCAGAAAAAATCTGGCTTGCACATTTGCCTCGGTATCTAATAGGGCGATTACTCTACAATTTCTAGAATCATTTGTGTCACACTTTTTTTTTTAAAGGGATGAAAGAATGAAAGATGGAGCCTCTCCATGAGTCCAAGGTCTGAGATGTCTGAAGAGAAGGCCATGGATAAGGGTAGAACTACTTGTTCACTGACCTAGATCTGATTACACAGCATCACTGGTAGGCCAGTGAGGCCTGCAGCCACACGTGATCTTCATTTCCTATAGGGCCCTTACAAAACTAGGGGAATATTTACTTCAATTCATACTCTCAATTCATCATTTGGATATTAAATGTCTATTTGGCCCAACGATGGATTTGAATAGAAAATGTATCAACATCTTCAATAAAATATATCTTATGTGAATGACTAGCACAGTTCTTCTTAATCAGCCCATTGATCTCGTAAAATCAATGAATATATTGTCAGCACTTGCTCTGGTCTCCAAGCCATGACAATTCGGTAAACAAGTTGCCATTGATTACTAGAAAACGTTCTTTCCACTTGCCAGATCCATTTTTGTAGAATTTCTGCCAACAAATAAGTCTAGAAAAAGCTCTGTATCATTTCAATAATTATTGTGCAGTCTTGTTAGAGCTCTATGGTGAGAGTTGTCTCGGTCATTTGATTTCGAATGCTAGACTGATAAACCTTACTAGCCATATTCGACGTTTCCTCACATACTAAGGGGCAGATTTACAAGCCCCTTGCGCCACTTTTGCGTCATTTTTAACATGGGAAAAGTGACGCAAAAGTGGCGCAAGGGGCTTGTAAATCTGCCCCTGAGTACTGGCTGAATGGAAGAGCAGTATCAGCCCAATGGATCTTCATCATTTACCATCATTCCCCCCGAGTTCTGTGCTGAAATGACTGCTGTTCTTTCAGTGTCTTTATGGAATGAACTCCCCATCTAATCCTCTTCAATTGTCGTAAGCCATATGCCCGGTGGGCTTAATATAATCAGCAAAGTGGAAGATGCTGATAAAAGACATTACCAGGAGAAAGTAGTCACTTTCTCTCGTACTTTGAAGTCAAGGCAAAACGAGAGTATTATCAAAAGTGTTTCTTTTGCGACCCCCCCTTCCTCCATTTCCTGCAAGGAAGACACGTTTGTGTCTTTCCAACATATTGTCTCAGTAGGACCCTGCAAACAGAACACTTAGGCCTACATTTTATGGGTGAGAATACAGAGTCAGTATTACTGCACCTAAAATTATCAATAATGAGGGTATCAATAACTCCAACTTGCCCCATGAGTGTGAAAAAATGCCCTCTTTCACATTTTTACTGGATTTTGTTGCTGTTTTTTTTCACCTTGCCCGTGGGCACTGCTGTGTTGTGCCCGGTGTATACATGCTGACCCCTAATATGTAGATGTAAAAATTGGCCAATCCATGATTGGCATATCTAACTCTCCTATAAATCCATTTTATATGGTGTGGAAACTACACCCATGGCATGGAAAGTTAAATGTCACCTGTGGACTTGAGCACCTATTGTGCCATCCACTAGTGTGACAAGCAATATATGGCTTCAGGCCTACCACTGTTGCCTGAATGCTGCGGTTTAAATCTACAACCCAACATGTCAAAATAATCCATTTGACTCATTGCTTTTAAATATTAATAACTCACCTCTATGTAGGCCCTGTAGCCTGCAAGGTAGGCTGCATGGTATTTAAAAGCGGGATATGTAGAAATACAATGTTAGCATTTCTCTGCAGTGACAAGCCCTCAAAAGCTATATTAATTGTGGAAGGCTCTGGCTGTCTTATGAGTAACCTGATTACAATATTAATTCTACTATCTCAAGTTTAGGCTCGGCTAGAAAAAATTATACAACCACTATGTTTAGTATTTATTAAAACCCAATCTAATGGTAAAGTTAGATTTTGAATTTTTTTTTAGGGAAAGTAACTTTTATAAAGTTGCCTCTTACCTTCTTGAAACTCCCTTCGGCCAATTTGCATTAGCTTGCCAGCAGTTGCCCTGCCAGTGCTTGAATTTAGTGAGGTTTGAAAACTACTCCCAGAGCAGGAAAATGTCTTACGCCTGGTGACTGGATGAGATAGAAGTGAGGCAGATGATCTCTGTCAGCTCAGGAAGAGCAGCTAGGGAGGTTCCAGGAACTTTATTAACTTGAAAGAGACAGATTTGAAGCCTGCCTATTCATGTTTAGTGTAAGGTGAAACCTAAGGAAGGGGAAGCCTTTGTTTTTAGTGCCCAGAGTAGCCAATTAGGCACCAGCCCAGTAGAAGGGGAGGCTGGTCCCAGAACAAGTTTGGTGTATCTTAGAGGGAAGCGGCTGTTCATTTTCCTAAATACACCCCTGCCAGGCTGCCTCACACACAAGCTTCTCCCAAAGTCATAAGATCTGTGCCTTCTTGGATTTCCCTAGAATAGTACACTTTGGGGTATTTTGACGTAAATCAAAGAGGATGTGCAGTAAAAGTGGATAGGTTTGCCCCCATGAAAATTTGCGCCACTGATTAGGGAATTTCCAGGAGTGACCGCCACCCAGTGGCAGGTGAAACCTACAAAGCTGCCACCTCACCTCCAGCTCATCAGAACACATTCCCGACCTGTGGAAGAACTGAAAGATTATATGTGCTTTTTGAGAACTGTGAGGAGATCTGAAGGCTGAACCTGTTTGCATTTGTACCCAACACAAGTAAGTGGACTCCAAGGGTCAATTGGCTGACCACATGTGTGGCAATAGAAATGCAACAAGATGCAAAAGGTCTTTTACTTGAAGACTCCAAGGGTCAGTTGGCTGACCTCTGGTGTGGTGACAGAGACACAACAAGATGCAGGAGATTTTTTCCCGAAAGTGGTCACCTGACCAGTTGCAAATGGACCTGGACTAGACCCTGCTGGTGGCCTCTGCTTGAGCGAGTTCTGACCCCTCAGTGCTGTCCCTGAGGCCCTGGGACCCTTGACTGTGTCTAGCTGGACTTCTCCAAAATTGTTTAAAGTGTAGGGACTTAAAATATTATTTGATTTTCAGACCTATGGGTACCAGGACCAACAACCCAATTCACTACTCCCAAGGCACGACCCCATTGAGCAGGAAAATTACCTTGGTCCAGGTTGGTGCTTTTTGCTGCTTAAAAAACATGTTTAGTGACCCATCGCAGCCAGCCTATTAGATGCTGGTGCAAACTTTTCAGATACACGCTGCAGCCTTACCCCACTGAAAAATGTTCAGCTTAAAAAATTAGAGCCTAAGTCTGCACAAAGAAACCCTGAACACATGAAGGAATGGAAAGGGCCACCCAACGAAAGGACTTCCCTAGGCATGAAATTTGAACTATTCCTGCTCGGAGCTTTTCCAGCCAAAACCATTTTCTTCAGCAGGACCTCGTCCAAAGGCTATCTCACTTGAAGAGGACCTCTGCGGATACAGCCTGCAACTTTGCCCCACTGAAGGGATTTGACTGCCATTCAAGAGACTAAATTGTAAGGTAAAATCTTTTACCGGGACAAACCTGCTTGGTGTATTCAACCCATGCTTCATCATGGTCGGCCTGAATTCGTGTTTCGGTCCAGGTCACCCGCGAACAGTGATTACTGATTGGTGTTTTACTTTTTCTTGGACTTTTTCTCTTAAATATTTAAAAATGTATATCTCCAGCACTTGCTATTGATTTTGATTTTGTAGCTGCTTTGGTACTTCTAACTGCTTTACACATGCCCTTCAAGTTACGGTTGTGTGCTCTGTGCCATAGCTACTAGGGGTTGAGCTCATGTTTAAATTATTTCAACCTTTATCTGGATCTGTCAGGTGAGTGTACATGTATTTCTTGCAATGGACAGCCACCACCCTAATTAATAATTCACTTTCTTACACTGTGAATACTGTAAGGGAATTACAATGCCCATTTCAAACCCAGAGATTCTATTGGATTTTAGATGGTGAAATGACTAAAGAAGGGAGGAGAATACCTGGACTGTGGTTTTAGGCATGATTTGTAATTACTCATTCAGTTTCAATACTGTTTCCGGATGGACCAGGATTTACGTCACCCTCAGAATGTGGGTCTAAGACAATTATTTCTCATCCATTAGAATACTGTGAGTTAAAACCACTCAAGCAAAATCAGTACTGTACCTTGTAGTCATTCCTCCGTATTTGAAATCTATGAATGAATGAATGAATGAGTAATTTGCAAAACGCAAAACGCTAGAAGGAACAACCCAGATTATCAGTTGCAAAACAGATCGGTTTTCCAAAGTTTCCTAAAAGTAGGGAAATCATTGCACTTACGGAGGCAGAGAGGCAAATGATTCCAGTATAGGGGAGCTAAATGGGAAAAAGATTTGCCCCCAGAGTAGGACTGCCTGACACGAGGGATAATGAGGAGGGTTTTTTCCCCTGACCGTAAAGATCTACTCGACCGATATTGGAGAAGTTTTTCCTTGAAATAACTGTGTCCTTTGCCGTTTAGCACCTTGTGTACGATACAGCAGATCTTGAACTTAATTCTCTGTCTTATAGGTAGCCAGTGTAGCTGTCGCACAAGAGGTGACGCGGTGGTTCTGGATGGCATATTCTGTACAAGGCAGGCTGCAGTATTCTGAACCACTTGAAGTTTATTCAATAAAGCTTCGTATGTGGCAGCCAAAAATGCATTGTAGTAGTCTAGGCGGCTAATCACTAGCGTCTGAATCAAAGTTTTACATGCCTCGAGTGGAAGGAACTGAAATACACTGCACAAGAGACGCAGCATATGGAAACAGGACTGATCCAGCCGGATGCCTACAGTTTTTGCCACCGCCTTGGGGGCTGGCGCTATGCCTAGGTTTGAAGGCCACCACTCTGCAGCCCAGAGCTTTTGGGCATTTCCAAAAAGCACAATCTCTGTCTTTTCAGCATTCAATTGGAGAAAAGTTTCTGTTATCCAAGCTAAAACCGCTTTGATACCTGCCAAGAAATGGAATTTAGAAGTCGTATCATTATTGTCAAAAGATAGGAGAAGTTGGGTATCATCTGCATAAGAGAAAGGAGTAACCCCAAATTCTGACAATCTTGGCCAGGAGGGCTACATACACATTGAACAAGGTGGGGCTAAGGCAGGAGCCTTGAGGTTCTCCCTTGGTGATCTCAATAATACATGAGCGAAAAGGACCTAAGTTAACGGTCTGCGTACGTTGACTTAGAAAACTGGTAGGAATGTGGGATAGTATAAATATATGGTTTCACCTTCAGGTAAAACCACATGATTCCCATTGTTGTGTGCGCCAAACCTCGGAATAGGGACTTTTCATCACAGTGTAAATTTCACCAGATATTAGATGGGGAAAATTGTGAGTCTACGCCCGTTTTTTGTTTGGGACATGAATTTGTATATCGGGCATATACCCTCACTTGTGCTCAATTTGATCTTTGCTAGGTACCTCTGAATGAGGGGTTGAACAATTATATGTTCAGCAGCTGAAACAATATTTTCTCAGGTTGATGTTTGGAGAGATTTGGGGAGAGAGAGATGGGGAATTGTGCCATATGTATACCTTTCGCAGGAAAGCTATTTATGGTGATTTTGATTGGCTATTTATGATAATTTGAAGGGGGGCTGAAGTTAATGCATGAAAAACACATTAGGGTACTGTGTGAATTTTAATTAAGATGACGAAATTCGTGAAATTCACATATATTACTTTATGGTAACTTTGTGAAATTTCTCAAAATGATACATTAGACAATTTCACATAACTTTTTCCTGCGTAATACTGGTTAGCAAAAAGATATTTTCTGCTCTAACCATTCTCCTATCGGTGTCTCCTGAGACTTTGCTATGCACAGAGAGTCCTGGTGTAAAGAAGTAATATAAAAGACCTGCAATCCTTGTTTCACACTGAAATCCTAATGTCATGAAATAACCTCAAATTGTCATGAAATGTCATGCTAATTTGAACAATTTCTCACAAACCTGATCAATCAGCAATGTCCTAGCTCACAGTGAAGTGTAAGGGCAGACGTTTACTTTGGCACAAGAAAGGGTAAGAAAGGTTATTATGAGCCCCTCACCTTACTCCCTGGGAATGTTAGAAATCTGAGATTTGTCTATGACCATAGGAATTCAAACTCCAGGAGGAGTAAAGTAGGTCAAAGGACAAAAATCAGCAGCTGTTTGTCACAGCTGTCAAATCTTTTTAAATATCTGATATCTCCTGAAAAGATTCTTGTTTGTTGTTCCCTTCATTGTCTCTAGGACTACTGAAACGATAGCTCTATGTCCATGCCAGAAGGGCTTTAGGGCCTTTGCTGTCCCAGGAAACACCTCAAATTCTAGTGTTTTGGGAGGAACCTCCCTTATATAGCTACCAAAACACTGCATGGCTGATGACAGTCTATCAGGTTTGGAGATGTAGCCGGTTTAATGTATCTGAGGTTGATGTAGTGTTCCTAAACAGGATCCTCCCATTATGCCTGAGTCAGTGTTGATAATGTGATAACAACTGGCTCATATTCTTTCTTTAAATGGAAATGTCCAGTATTTGTAAAGTGCGAACAATTACCCGAGGGTGTCAAGGCGCTGGGGGCCGTCGGGAAGATTAAGTGAGCTATTGCCCAGAGTCACATGATGCTGGGCAGATCTGCCACCGGCGCTGGGATCGAACCGTGAGCCCCCGGGTTCCGGAGTCAGTTGCCCTGGCCGCTGCGCCACACTTCTTCCCGTCCTTAAGGAGCTGTATCAAGGTCCACTCTAGAGGGTCAGTCTGTGGCCATATTGCTCTTACCCAGTGCTCAAAATGCTGCGATTAGGGGGGCTAAGTATATGACTTCTGGTCTGTTGCCAAAGTTTGCCCAGTGAAGAGCACAAAGAAAATGTGCTCTCCTACGGGTCCAGCTGCTTAAAATGTAATTGGAAATGGAACCCTGTCCAGCTCCCTTGAATTATATGTGTGCTGGACCTTGTCAATAGCCAATATTTCAATATTTTGAGCAACTATGCCTTGAAGAACTACTTGCACCCAAAGAGGGCTTCCTGGAAATTAGAACCATCTTCTGGTCAACCCCTCCAATGCCCCACCACCACCCCCCCAACCGGAAGGCGTTCTGCTCAGACCATGACCTGACCAGCTTGCCTGCCTAAAAGGCTTGTCTCATGACTTGTGTATCCCCCAGTAACAGCAAGACAGTAGTGCCAGCTGAGAAGTCAGAGCTGATGACTACAATTGCAAGTGAACATCTCTAAAAGATGTGCTGCTTGCTGTGCATACTCGCCCAGCATTAATCATCACGCATGCTGGTTCCCTTCTACCAGTAGGAGCATGCTGTATGAGCCTTTAAATTTCTCAAGTGCCACTTGTCCGAACCATGGAGGACCTGAGACTGAGAAAACAGAAGACATTCCCTGGACACCAGAAAAGCAGTTCTGCGACTGATAGTTTCTGAGGTGCAGGTTTATGGAGTTGCTTGGTGCCCTCAAACCCTGAATGTGGGTTGCCAAGAACTTCAAGGTCACACAGCAAAAACCCAGACTGGATTGGTAGATATTCAAATACACTCCACTTTGACCCGACCAAGGGAGCTTCGGAGACCAGATATTGATTGTGCTAATTTAACCATGATCTGAAAAAATTATGCTAATTCAAAGAAACTTTAATTGTTTATCTGAGTCTCAACCATAGCAGCAGAACCTCTCTGCGACATCAGTTATCTTGGTGGACTTCAGGAAACCATAGCTTGATCACTCATGCGTAGCTGTAAGACTGTGTTTCATGTCGTCAGACTTCATACCTTCTAATGGCAACACTGCCCCACTGACTGCCTACCACATCACAAAGAGCAGCCCTCGAGCAGTGTGAGGTTTGTTGCATGAAGAGGGACCCTAAGTATCTCCGAGGCTTCTCAAGCTATGTCCATGAGCTCCGCCGCTCCTTTTATTTAAAGATGGCTACCAACATCTTTGCTCTACAATGTAGCACTGCCTTAAATTCTCTGGAGTCATATTTCACAAAATGCACTACGAATAATAATGTTTGGTTTCACCAAAGCTATCCTCCATCACACCACCAAGTGTTGCAGCCAAGACAAGAAAATCTCTCTGCTCAATCATGTATGGCATGAAAACACTTCGCACATAGGTTAGAAACAAAGACAACCCTTCCACCCACCACAACCACTAAAGGGTGCAGCATGCTATCCGCCTGGGTAGGCTCTTTGTTGCCCCATATAGGTTAGCATAAGTTACCTCACCGTGTGCATTAATTCCCAAGCATTCATAAAGGGGTTTCCTAAAACTCTTTCATGAGCAGGGGGTTGTGAATATACAGAAGCGGGAGAGCAGGTGGGGCATTCCTGGGCTCTGCGAAGCATCTTGGGTGGAGAGCTGCAGGAGGTCTGCTCTCTGAGGGGTGGTCAGACTTCATAAACTTTAGACACTAGGGGGCATATTTACAAGCCCCTTGCGCCACGTTTGCGTCACTTTTAACATGGGAAAAGTGACGCAAAAGTGGCACAAGGGGCTTGTAAATCTGCCCCTAGAACTTTTGACTCTCTTCATGCGCTTCTTCAGAAACCCAAGGCTGCCTAGAGGTTTCAGATATGTGTGCTTTTCGCTCCGCCTTACTCTTTCCCACAAGTTTATGGCTTGTACCATAAAAAAAATACAATGTATTAAGTATGCTTTCAGAAACACATCTCTGTTGCTTTTTACGCGGAATGGTTGCGTGTAACAATTCCTAGCTAGACCCTGGTGAATCATTTATCCATTTACTACACAATTGTAATCTTACGTCATTCACGATTATAAGATTTAGTTTATTTTATGTAATACTTCATTTCTGTTTTTTTTAATCAGTTTTGTGTTATGTTCTCCTGCAGGCGATTGGTTTGAATGGAAAGTGACTCCCGGAAATGAGATGCTGATGTGTGCCTGTTGGTGCACAACATGTTCTGATCACGTAAGTCTCCCACTACCCTCTAGTGTGTGTTTTGTATGAAAACGTACCATTGTATGCAGTTTTCATGCGAGATACAGACCAGGTACATACATGTCTGATGAACAAATGAATATATCTCTATTGACAAGTCCACTTTTCATAATTCAAGTAATGTGGACTAATGCTCACGAAAAATACATGTTTGTTACAAGAGAAATAAATACAAGTTTGCACACTTCTACTCCAGGTTTCTGGAGAATCCTAGTGACAGCAGAGGGCCTGGAGTTGGAGGGGTGATGTCATTCTGCATCCTTCCCTCTGAGAGGATGTAGGCCAACATATGGGCTTTGGCAACAAGGCACTGCTCTCAAATAAGGCCTTGAAACCATCGCCGTCACCTGCCCTTCCCTTCTTGTGGTTTCCAAACTCCATCTGAAGCTAGTCGCACTCCCACACATCACATCTCCCCACAATATTGTATTATTGTCTTTATGATGCGCAGACGAGTCAAAAAAAATCAGGCTTCAAGGCGCACCCAAACAATACATTTCATCACGGAAACTTGCAACACACCCGCGAATCAATCAAACACTTGAAAATAAAAATAAAAATTAAAAAAAATACACCCTGCTTCCATGTTTCCCTGCTTCCTCCCTCAGTAGATACGTGTGTTACTTGAAGATCTTATGCAGTAACTCACCAGACAGACAACCTGACTTTTATTAGGTGAGGTTGCAGGAAATGTTAGATTTTATCCCAACGTTCTGTTGCCTGCGACACTGAGTGACAACGTGGGGGCTACCTCTGTGCCCGTTGTCGCTCCGGCGCTCCCCCAGCTGCTGGATTCCTCTGCCCCATATCTTCCGAGCAATGCTTCCTGCACGACTTCCTCCCACCCCAGGGCACTTATGCCCCCCGCCCCAACACACACACATCTTGCTGCAGAGGGATCCCCCCTTCGGCTCCGTGGGGACAAGCTGCCTGCACATCACACTGCAGCGGGATTTCCCCCGCCTGCCCACACACACTCACTCCTGCCTTCAGATCAATGAAAAGCCAATGTACCTCATGCCGCAGACGGAACCCCCCGCCCCCGCAGGCCCCCCCTCCCCCGCCTGCAGCTCAATGAGAAGATTTCAGCTGATTTCTCATTCTGTGCAAGCCTGTCGTGTCCCCCTCCCACAGACTAGCTGCCCACGCACACCCACGGGGGTTTCTGCACACTGGCACGGCTCCCGAGAACGGGAACAGCCAATCTGCATAATGAGAAATAGCCTCGGCGTCTCTGTCTGCCTGTGTCTGCGTTTTGCTCTCCTTTCTGCGCGCCTGAATACGTGTACATGCCTTGTATTGTATTCTGCGTGAATCTGTTTTTTTTGTGCGTGTATGCGTGTGCCGGGCTCTATCATCTCAGGGACTGTGTGTGTGGCTTTTATTCATGGTGTGTGTGTGCAGGCGTGTGTGTGTGTGTGCGCGCGCGTGCGCCCAAGGCTTCTCCGAGGATTTGTTGGTCCCCGGGCAGAATAGGAACATGCGCTAATTTGCATAACATGTAACATCACAGGAAGTGGCATCACAGGAAGTTACTTTAATTGACCATTCATTTTCTGGCATTGTTGAAACAGCTTTGCAAGAAGCTACTTATCCAGTGTGGATATCTGTAAAATGGCTAACAATACAAATAAAAACCATATGAGAATAAGTAAATATATTTTAAAGCTCTTTTATGTGAAATACAATACATTAATTCCATTGGGTGGAATAACTAGGCGTAGGTCTCTCTAAAACTGATATTTTTGCTCTGATGAACAAATTGTTACCAGATTAGTGCATGGTTAGAATTCCGAGACAGATTGCCCAGAGCTCTACAAGGGGTCTTCAGGTGCCTTGCCAATATCCCCTGTTATGCCAGTGAAGTTGGGTAAAAAGGCATGTGGTTATCAGCAGTCATGGGGGTATTCACACAGAGGGATGCATGCGGGTTTGGGTGAGGGACCTGCATGTGCTGCAGCAAACATCAGGAAGAACAGACGGCAGAAGATAAGAGGACAAGGCGGCATGGATGGAATAGTTGGGTGGATCATATATTGACAGGCAGGAGCACCAAAGGCTGGGCCTCACATGCACATTGAGTGCCTAAACACAGAAGTTACCCTCAAACTCCATTTTAAGAGATACAAACAGCTGAAGCAACAAAAGATATAAAGAAGAGATGGCTAAAAAGCGACAACAATCCGTAGCCAGGAAGAAAACTGCCAAAAGCTACACTGGTAGCCAGTCACTCAACAGAAAAGTAGTAAACTAAAGCAATAAAACAAGAGGGACCTATAGCAGACTCACTGCTGTTTCCTCTATTAGGAAATGACATCTAGCAACATGGGATAGGTAGGTTGGTGAAGGTGGTGCTTGACTTTCAAAATAAAGCTATAATCCCAGAGATTTGCCGTTTAAAATATGCTAAGTTACATGCTCCTAATATCTGAGAAGACACTTGCCAAACTGTGAGGGTTGCAGGCCCATGTCGCTCAGCTCATATTTAGCCTGGGAAGTAATAACCAAATGGCCCCGGCGCCCAGGTAAATCCACTGGATCTTGATTAAAGAGGTAATTGAATGCAAAACCTTTGCAAGACCATTTCCATCCTCCACAAGTTACTCCTTTCACGCCCCAGGCTACCCAACCAAACACTTTTGGTCCTTCAAACCTCCAATACATGATTTGCCTCCCCGAAGCTACTGGCCACCGACGCACATAGGCTCAATGACTGGCTGATCCCTCCATGTGCATTGATGTACTTAATGGAACCCCTCCCACTCCTCAGTCGGACCCATGCCGCAGCTCCTTTCTCCTGTACACTCCACCTTCTTCTCACCTCCCAAGCAAGGCCAATTTTAACTGTGCTGCTTGCAGACAGCAATTTCTTTTGGCTTTGCTGTCATTTCCTAAGGTTTAGGATAATTTGTTGTAGGAAGATGCTCACATCATACTATGTTTGCCCAGGCCAGCTCATTGCCATTGTGCACATGACAAGGGTCCAGCTGACTTTAGGAGCATGGCCTGGCTGGCTGTGTATCAACCTTTTGGGTTGTGCACCAGCAGCCCAGTCAGGAGGAGTCAGTGTATCCACAGTAATAAAAAATCCTCTCACCAGCTGAAGCTGGCCATAGGACTGTTGGTCAACTGTCGATTCTCCACCTTGCCTATCCAAAACTAGCCCTCTTCGCTGGTCCTAGCAGTGCTTAGGTCTTACAGGGTGGTCTACTTTCCTTTGTAACTTTGCAGAACACTTTACACACACAGACATCAGAAGATATTTTCTGGAGATTGTGAGCTATTAGAGAAAGCATTTTTTTGGTGTTTCTTTACACAACCACTTTCTCTAAACCAGGCCCTGTTATAGACATAACTCGGCTTGCTGGATAAGTCGCCTGCCAGGTATGAATAATGTGACATATTGTATTTGAGTTCCAATACCTTTACCATCCCCTGGAATAAGCAATGACTACTCGCTATTGCCAGTTTTGGAGAGTCAATTTTCCAAAATGAATAACTCTTATCGAAATGAAATGAAATAGTCGTAAGTTCTGCAACAGCAGTCGTGAACAACCGTTTCCACCACGGATGCTGCTCCTTAACCATCTATTGCCCTTGCCCCAAAGAAAGGGTCTCACAATATAATTCTGCTTTTTTCCTATTACGTATAGTTATTGTGGCATCCCAAAAATATGCACTATAGTGCAGTAAGAAATCAAGTTCAGAGGACCCCTAAAAAGATGGGCATTTCATTGGAGTGGGCAAACACCTCCAATAGCTGTGGCTGAGTGGTAAAGTTTGACAACGAAACCAGGAATTTATGCATATAAACAATATTTAACAATTTACCCAAATAAGCTACAGATAAAAAAATGTATTACAAATGTGCAAATAACCAACCACATGGTGCCACTTCCATGGGACGGGAAGTTTCTTGGCCTTGCCACCAGAATCCCTGTCACTCTAATTGTGGTCCAGGAGACGTGGGGGCAGATTTATGTTGCACTTGCGCCACTTTTGCGCCGCCGTTGCGTCACTTTTGTGACGCAGCAGCGGCGCAAATCCTGCGCCATGGTGCGGGGTATTTACAACGTGACGCATCTGGGAGATGCGTCACGTTGTAAAGCCCTGCGCCACATGTAGGCGTTCCAGGGCAGGTGGGGGCGTTCCGGCGCAGGAACGCCTCCTAAAAGTGGCTGAGTGAAATCTACAAGATTTCACTCAGTCACTTTTAGGCCCATGCTGCGTCAAAACCCTGCACCTGCTTGAAGCAGGCGTAAGGATTGACGCAGCATTGTACAGATAGGGCCCCCCAGAACATTGCTGGAGCTGCGTCGCGCTTGCGACGCAACTCCAGTAATGCGCCACTTTTACGGCACAGATGCGTCATGCATCTGTGCCGTTATTGCCCCATGGTGCGCCACATTATAAATGCGGCGCATCCATGGTGGCGCAGCTGTGGCGCATAATAACTGGCGCATCCCTGCTGATATGCAGGTATGCGCCAGTTATCATAAATCTGCCCCATGGTTTGTGATCTAGCCTTCCCATGAGGCCAAACTGTGTGCTTTTGGCAAGCACTTTCTGATCATATTTTTCTGCTCCTATTTTGTAACAAGAATGGGAATCTTTATGAAAGCTAGTAAGCATGTGGTGTAAAATAAAAACCTGGGCTGAATATTTCTTAGGGGTTTCAATATTGCACAATCTCGTCGTCTAGTCAAGAAAAAAGTGCAATAGAACGATCAAGTTAGAGCCTTTGGAGCACGCAGTACTGCATTGCAATCTTCAGTCTCCATTTTCTATTCTTAATTTAATCTTTTATAGAAAGAGAAAAACTTGCAGGATGTCTCACCAGTTTTCACAATGGTATACAATCAACAAATATTTGACAAGGAGTCAAGACCATGTGTATCCCAAAGAGAAGTAGAGCAAGAAGTACATTCAAAAAGTGCATTTAAAAAGGCACAGACACTGTGAGCAATAAACAATAAACAGCAAGCTTTGAACAGTAAAACATGAGCAGTAAGCCATCCCCTCCCCACTTCTGCACCTTCCTTTTGGTTCAGCAGGAGTAGCACAACCCTCAGTTCCAAGCCACTCATGTGGGCAGACCAGACCTAAATTCCCACTTTCCTTGCAGTCTCCCCGATGGTCTTAATGGCTAAGGTAGTAAGGGACCCAGCCTCCACCTCCAAGGAGGTCACCCAGTCCCTGCTTTTGACCTCTACATTTTGACTAAGCCCTGCTCGTAAAACTCCATCTGGTCACTCACCCTATAAATGATTCTTACACATACAGCAATTTTGGACATCTCCAGCAATCAGAGTTCTTATATGGGGCCATTGGCTCCCTCCAAAACTTCAGGATGCATAACTTCACATTTGCCAAGCAAGTCGCCACTCACCTTTTCCTGTGTATAGATGGAACCTCACATGTTACATGTTATGAAGTAAAGCCAGACTAATGGAGAGAACCCTAAGGGTCTAGGTTGGAAAGGATTGACGAGGAAGATGGTGTCCGGGGGGTGAGGAGGGGGAAGCGGGCTTTGCCAAAGCACTTCCCAAGACAGTGCACCATCCAAGTATGGTTCTACAACTGCAATTTCTCTATGCCATATTTGGTGGTCAGTTCCTGGGAAATGTGCAATAGTGTGTATTCCCTTTTCTTCCCGGTCTCATCACTTCACCGTCCTGCTTCCCATGAACAAACCATATTGCACCAAAGGGGGTCTTTGTTCAGAAGAGAGTGTGAATGTTTCCATACAAGGTGTGTGTCCTTAATGTGTATAAGGCATTGAGTCCTTTCGTCCCAGCGAAAAGTTCTTGTTCCATAGCTTCCCTCATTGTAGTGTACTTAATGCTGAGTAAACAGCAAGCCACCTGGGACAAGTGGTGTGCCAGGCAATAGGTACCTATGTGTGGCATTCGTTATCCTCCGGCTTCGATATGGGAGACTCAGGCATCCCTCATAACATTCTGCTCAGGCATCATTTTGTGTTACACCACTGCTCTTGTGTTCCTTTAAATTACTCTCTTTCTTTTCACTCTCCACAAGCCTTACTTGGTCTGTTACTGCCCCAATCATTCTTTATTCCTTCGTTTCTCATAAATTACACAAATGAAAAAAGACACTGCTTGCATATGCCCGCCAGAGAGCTAATGTTTGTTTAACTGGTTCCATGTCGACAACGTAATGGTTACTTCCTCGGCTGTGGCGTTGGTGTGCCGAGGACGTAACCATTATGTCCTCAGCACACCACTGAGAAATCCCCTGCTGTAAACAGCAGAGGGATTCCCTTTAAATTGTTTTAGCCTCTGGAGGTGGAGAAGAGCTTCCCCAACCTCCTAAGGCATTTTGTGTTTTATCAATGTAATTACAATCATGCGCATGGCACGGTGACGTCATTACATTGAAACTGAAACTGAAATAAGCCGATCAGCTTGTTTCAGTTTTACTGCTTCAGTGCTTGTGAGACTATCTGCCCCCCCCCGCCCCCCCCCCGAGCACCAAACTACACTTGGGAGAGGTATTATTGGAAAGCAGAGAATTTCCCCTTTTCAATTGAACCCTTCCCTAGTGGATCCCTGCTAGGGGATCGCTGCAGGAGTGTGATCCCCAAATAGTGATGCACCACTTGACACCTGGGAGGCGGTAAGTGCCCGTTGGGCAAGAGCCTTTGCTTCTACCCAACAATTTTGGGCACTTTTAGCCTTTCTGCCCCCCTTGGTGAGCAGATGGGGGAAATAGCCCCTGATCTGTCACCGCCAGGGGGACAGAAACACACTAGGCACCAGGGAATATTTTTATTTGTATTTGTAGGGGCTGCCCAAAATGGACATGCCAATGACCCCACCCTCCTAAAAAATAAAGCAGACAGTGTTTCTGTCCCTACCCTGGGTGGCAGATGGGGCAATAGCCTCTGATAAGCCCTTCCGGGTGGGAGGGCAGTAAGCCCACTAGGAACCAAGGATTACATATTTATGTAAATGTAGGGGTGGCACTTGCCCAGAATGGGCATGTCAATGTCCCCCCACCCCTGAAAAAAATAGCAACATTCCCCCCCTGAGAAATAGATGGGGCAATATCCCCCGATCTGCCCCCCTGGAGGTGCAGAAAGCCCACTAGGAACCAGGGATTTTTTTAAATGCAAAGTTATGGGTGGAGGCCACCCTGAATGGGCATTGTAATGCCCCCATCCCACCCACAAATAGGCACAGTCTATCTGCCACCCTGGGGAGCAGATGGGGGGAAATATCCCCCGAGAGCCCACTAGGAACCAGGGATTACATTTTAATGTAAATTTAGGGGTGGGAGTCTAATGTTGCCCCAATGTCTGCTGGGACCAGGAAGATTGAGGCGCGATGTGGGAGGCAGGCGGCAGCTCAAGGTAAGTGTTTTTTAAGTGAGGTATCATTTTTATCCGGAGTCCAAGGGGAACGCTGAGTGGTAGGAAATTTGTGCCGGCGCAGTGATCTCTGACAGAAATGTAAGAAAAATGTGATTTTATTAGCTAAATTTGAGGTTCACAGGGGATTCTGGGAAGGAAAATGTTGGAGGATCCACGCAAGCCACACCTCCCTTGACTCCCCCAGGTGTCTAGTTTTCAGAAATATCTGGCTGTGGTAGATTTCCCTAGATGACCACCGAACCCGGGACCAAAAACGCAGGCGACTCTCTTGCAAAACCAGATTGTTCTGTGATAGATCATTTTGATGTCTCCACAACAGGTTTTGGGCCCTTCCCTGTCGTGGGTACTTGGCCCACCCACACACGTGTGGTACCGTTTTTATTGGGAGACCTGGGGGTAAATTTGGTGGAAGAAAATTAGTTTCAGCCTGATGAGCCCACAATTTTCCCACACACAAATGTGAGTAAAATGTGATTTGTTTTGCTAAACTTGAGGTTTGCAGGGAATTTCTGTGTAAGAAAACATTGGGGGATCCATGCAAGCCACAATTCCCTGGACTTCCCCGGCTATCTAGTTTTCAGAAATGTTTGGGTTTAGTAGGTTTCCCTAGATGGTCATCAAGCCCGGGACCAAAAACGCAGGTGACTTGCTTGCAAAACCAGGTAGTTTTGTGGTAGATAATTTTGATGCCTCCACAATACGTTTTGGGCCATTTCCTGTTGCAGGCACTAGGCATACCCAAACAAGTGAGGTACCATTTTTATCAGGAGACTTCAGGGAATGCTGGGTGGGTAGGAGTGTATGGCTCCCCAGAGATTCCAGAACTTTCCAACACAGAAATATGAGGAAAATGTGTTTTGTTGACAAAGTTTGAGGTGTTCAAGGTATTCTGGGTAACAGAACCTGAGAGCCACACAAGTCACTCAATTCTGCATTGCCCTGGGGGTCTAGTTTCAAAAAATTTACTGCTTTGCTAGGTTTCCTTAGGTGCCGGCTGAGCTGGGGCCCAAAATCCACAACTAGGCATATTGTAAAAAAAGGGTCAGTTTCCACTGGAAAAATATGATTTGTCCACGTTGCTTTTTGGGCCATTTCCTGCAGCAGGCACTAGGCCTACCCACACAAGTGAGGTATGATTTTTATCAGGAGACTTGGGGGAATTCTGGGTGGGTGGAAGTTTGTGGCTGCCCTCAGATTCTAGAGCGTTTCATCACAGAAATGTGAGGAAAATGTGCATTTTTAGGTCTCGCCTACGCAGCGCATGCGCTGCATAGGAGAAAGACCTGCAGCAATCGCTACAGTTTTTGTCCCAAAAACGTGCACACGTTGCATTGCCTTCAATGGCAACACGTGCACGTTTGGAGATTTCCTTTCGGGACCGAGCTGGACACCATATGTTTGTAATTAACTTTCAAACACATTGTCCCTCAGGCTCGCGCCCGCAAGGGAAACGCTTTGTGTACCTCCCACTTTCCCTGACTTTTTTCGCTTGTCAACACTGAATGAGTGCCCGCCTTCGCAGTGTAATTGTTAACAAATTAATTAGATCTCATTACAGTGAAAGTCTGCAAAAGCCAAACAATGGAATTAATGTGCCTGTTTCTAAATCAGAGAAGAGGAAACTTTCTTTCAGTGCGAATCCAAAGCCCCTATTTACAAAGCATGAAATCGAAATTCGGAGATCGCAAGACATTTTGCTGAAAATGATTTTTTTTGCACCCCAGCTATATTTTTCCCGTGCTCCCAAATATGTGCATCTCCCCGGTAATGTGATATAAATGCAGGACATATGCAACAGTGGAGGACTAGTACAGCTTGCTGCAGTCTTGACTAAATCATGTGGCAAGAAAAGACAGAGTATGCAGCATAGACGGCCACGTTGTGTGGCATTTGTATCTCACTGCTCTGTCATTTCAAAACACAATAATGCAAAATGAAAACCTAAGGCTACGTAAAATACAATGGTTTATTAGGCAAGAGAAGAATGTACAGTTACCAGATTCCATTGCAAATGTCATTCAGCTCTGAGTCATTTTGTCTTGCTTGAAACGCACATCCCCACTGACGCCAAATGTAAACAAGCATTGGCAAAGCCAATAGGTCTCGCCTATGCAGGAGCTATTGGCTTTGCCATTGTCTTTTAACCATGTAAGGGAAGAATGCGGTCACTCACAGTTAAGTTAGCCAGTTGCTGCAGTGGGGTGTCCCATTATCCCATGTTGTATGCTGTAGTGGTTGGAAGAAAGGTGTGAATAACACAATAATAGGTTATTCGATGAGATGTTTACTGAGAAAGCCACTTTAAGTAAGTAAAGAATACATATTATTTTAGTAAAACAAAAAAGTCTTAGCTAAACCTAGACCTAACAAGCATTGGCATAGCCAATAGGTCTCGCTTTTGGAACCTTTTAAGTAGTTAGTTTTGCAGCACAATATCCTTGGTGCAACAATATCAGCTGTTGCATGGCTAAACCTTGTACCTTATAAGTGTTTAGCCATGCAACAGTTGATGTTGTTGCACCAAACATATTGTGCTGCATAACTAAATACTTATAAGGTCCCAAAAGCGAGACCTATTGGCTATGCCAATGATTGTTTACAAAGTTTGAGGTTTGCAAGGGATTCTTGGTAACAGAATCTGGTGATAGCCACACAAGTCACCCCATCCCAGATTTTTCTGGGTGTCTAGTTTTAAAAATGTACAAGTTTGCTAGGTTTCCCTAGGTGCCGGCTGAGCTAAGGCCCAAAACCCACAGCTAGGCACATTGCAAAAAAAGGGAAAGTTTGCACTGGAAAAATGTGATGTGTCCATGTTGTGTTTTGTGCCGTTTCCTGTGTAGATGCTAGGTCTACACACACAAGTAAGGTACCATTTTTATCAAGAGACTTAGGGGAATACAGAATAGTAGAACACATGTTATTATCATTTGTATTTCTATGCATTTCTGCCTTCCAAATGTAAGACAGTGTGTAAAAAACAAGTCATTGTAAAAAATACGCCCTAATTCACATGCTAATATGGGTACCCACAAATTCAGAGATGCAAAATAACAAATGCTTCTAAACTCCACATCTTATCCCCATTTCAGAAATACATAGGTTTCCTTGATACCTTTTTTTCACTCTCTATATTTGACCAATTAAATTGCTGAATACCCTGTATACAATGAAAAACCATTGCAAGGTGCACCTCAGTTATTGGCTCTATATACCTCAGGTTCTTGGTGAACCTACAAGCCTTATATCGCCCCGCAGTGAGACGGGGCCTGTGGACGTAACAGTATATAGCTTTCAAAAATCTACCATAGTTAGAAAGAAGAAATAACAAGTGAAAATGTAAGCACAAGTGGCTCTTTTTTTTCAAATCGATTTCAATATCTTTGTATTTCAACCAAATTTGTCTATAGGGTAACCTTGAAGGATCTACAAAAATGACCCCTTGCTCAGTTCAGATTTATGTCTACTTTTCAGAAATATATAGATTCTCAGGATCCATTATTCGTTTCACACCAATTTCTTAAAACTAACTGGAAGGAGGTTGAAAACAGGAAAATACCAAAACTGTGTAGAAAATGTTGGTTGTCTGACAAAAGTCTACCTTTTCCTGAAAGCTGGGAAGACTTGAATTTTAGCACCACAAACCCTTTGTTGATACCATTTGCAGGGAAAAAACAGAATACTTTCTTCTGCAGCACTTTTTTCCCATTTTTCCCCCCAAAAACAAATTTAGCTGAATTTTGGCAAATTTCTCAGTCCCCTCCAGGGGAATCCACAACCCCTGGGTATCTTTAGAATCCTATGGATGTTTGTAGAAATGGATGTGATTTTGGAGTGGATACCTTATGTGGACAAATTATAAGGGGGCATAAACGCAAACTACCCCAAATAGTCAAAAAAGGGCACAGCACATGGTGGGAAAAGGCCTGGCAGCGAAAGGGTTAATTTTGAGTAACTTTTGCTTGTATGAAATAACAATAAAAGAGAATTGTAAAAAAAGGAAAACATCCCCTCTCCCTCCATTCTCTGCTCGCCTCCCTCTCCCTTCATACCAGGGGAGCAGCGCCCATTGTGATGCGAGGTCATTCTTTCTTTGGTTGCCATCCCTGTAGGATTCTCTGCTTTACATTCATGCAGGGGCAGAGCTCACTTCACAGCTAAAGCAACTTCAAGTGCGGTGACTAATCGCTGTTATCATGCAGATGCAGCGATTAGGCCGAGGGAGGAGTGCCAGCAAAGCGAGTTTGGCAGATAATGAAGGGCGATTAAAACATTTTCATTAGAACTGGCAGCTGACAGGCGGGGTTCAGGCGATCGTTTTGCCCTTTCAGCCATTAGTAAAAGGACCCAGGAAGAGCGGGGCCTCCTCCCTTGGGCTTTGCAATGCTGTGCCATGGCTGCAACACCCATGGGAGGGGGCTGCCCACCTGGGACTCGTGATACTGATATGTTCATAAAGGCAGTGCTCTATTGTGGGCCCCATGGGTTTGAGCAGGTGTGGGACCCTGGGGAGCTGCCCACGCTGCCCATGCCTATCGCCCTGTGTGTGTATATGCATGTTTTTGTGGGTGTCTGAATAGTTATTATTTTGACTTAGTGTGCTTTATGTATTCACTGACGTTTGCGTCCATGGGGTTGGTCTTTTGGGTGTGCATGTGTATTGGCACCTACATTCTTCTGTGTGTGATTGTGTGTGTGTGGGAGATGAAGTTTGGTGTGTATTGGTGTATCCTTCTGTGTGTGTCTTTGATTTTTTTCTAACTCACTGTGCGTTTTGTCAGATGTATCTTTGTGTGTGTGTACACATTTGTGTGTGTGTGCTGATTTTAGTGTTGGAATTTGTGTCATCAAAATATGATTGTACAAATATGGTATGATATAAATATTGTGATCTAAATATGGTCTCCCACTTCATATTAGTAAAGCTACACCCAACCCAATGTTTTTCTAACGGTATTAAAAACATGATATTTACATCAAAAGATATTTGTGTAAACGATATTGTGTCATTTCACCCATAAATTGAGTTTAACCTTCATTCTCATCTTTTTCTACTAGCTGTTTACATTTTTGCATGTAGTAGTCCCTATCAGGGATTTGCCACTGGTAATCAATCATGGTATTACATAATAGAATGCACTATTACCACATTTCAGGAATACTATGTTACAAATCTGAGGTAATACCTTTAACACACATTTACCCGCCATCATGGCACTCCTAATGTCATTGAGAGTTTCGTTGTGTGTGTGTATGAGTGCGTGTGTGTGTGCGTGAGTGCGTGTGTGCATTTTCCCGTATATGTTTACCAGTCTATACGTGTGCCTTTTACCTGCATGTCTCTATACACGCTTAGGGGCATATTTACAAGCCTCTTGCACCACTTTTACGTCACTTTTCCCATGTTAAAAGTGACGCAAGAATGGCGCAAGGGGCTAGTAAATCTGCCCCTTAGTTCTTTGACTTTCTGTCACTTTGACTCTGAGCATCCTTTACATAAATGTCTCTCTCTGCATGTCTGTCTTCACAATGTGGCAGGGGCGGGAACATCTTCTCTTCGGGTGACCCTTTAAAAATCCATGTACTGTGGGAGGGGGATACCAAATCGATTGAATAATCCAGCACCTTATTAGCTAAATATTGTTTCTCTGAGAAAACCCTGGTTTACCTGTGTTTGCGGCTGCAGGAATCAGCAGGTTTTTTCAGCAGCCAACAGAATGCAGCAATGCTAAACCCTCCCTAAAGCCAAGAAACATCCCATGCAACCTCCAAATCAAGTTAAGAAAACGACAAAGAATTCTCTGATTAAAATAAGGCCAAAAGAAAAAAAATGGATAAGCCAATCAGAAGATATTGATTTTTGCAGTAAATAACACAAAATGCACAGGAGGTTTGTTTAGATATTACAGTCAATCTAATTCTCTGGCAATAAAAACGACCAACGGAGCTTGTTTTCCTTCCAGAAGGAAAGTACAGTAATATGCTCAACCTATTTCTTGCCAGCCAAGCGCATCTGCAGATTCCCAGAGAGGGCAGAAAATTCAGTTCCTCTACTTCTGTGTCTCAGCCAGAAGACTGGTTCACACTTTTCCAAGCCTTGAATAAATTATTTTCCTGGTGACGCCTAGATCTCTCAGATTTCTGGGAGAGTGCTTGTGGTACACCAGTGCACAACAACTGAGAGTCTGGGATGAACCACTCATGTCCATGAAAGTTCCTTACTGCTCAATCCAGCCACAGCTGGTCCTTTGGCCAAAGTGTTCCCTTGTCCCTGATGTTGCATGGATATCACAGACTTCCAAGAAAGATAGAACATCAGCATGTATAACCCCTCACTTTCAAGAAAACCTCTTTATTTGCATTTATGTCCCTACGGCAACAGGAGGTCAGCTCTTCTGACCATATAATGAATTGATTTGTTTCATGGGCAGCAAACTAGCCATCTCCCAAAATAGTAAACCAATAAGTCTGTTGTATTCCAAGTTGTATTCTACTCCATGTCAGATCATGTTCAGTTCATATTGTGACTCCCAGATAACAGCAGCCTCTATACATAAAGAAAAAATAGCAATGGTGTGTGGGCTCCATCATGTGGGTTCATTCACTGTGATCGAGATGAGACTATGCATCCTGAAGTGTGTGGCTTCTATGTGTGTAGTTCTTTGTGTGTTGCCCCAGTGATTATCTAGGAGAACTTCAATGGTTTCATATTTGTTGTAATCATTCTGGGGTGTCGGATGGAAGGTTTGCCAAATGAGATGCTCAGGTTGCCCAGGATGCAAACGTTGGCATGTTTTAGGGAGAAATCTGAATTGGCATCCAGTTAGGTCCCTGTGAAAGCACAGTAGTGGCAGATTAGTAGAACAGTACATAAGGGATGGGTGTGCAGTGGATCAGTAGAAGTTCAGCCTGTCATGTGCATCTCTAAATGTTTGAGCCTTTGTAGTGATTCTTTAAAGATTACTACTAGATTACTCCACCCCACAGAGGTTACATCAGTGGTCGAAGTGGGGAAAAAAAAGTAGGGGAACTGTGGGCGGAGAATGAGAGGGCGGGAATAAACCGAAGATTGGATCAGTGGGCGGAGTCGGAGGTGTGGCTAGAAATAGCAAAACATATCAATTTTTGTACGTTTGGCATTTCACTGACCAGTTACAGCTTATAATGTTATTTAATTCAAACAATGGATAAACATGTTTATTTGAGGTTTAATATATAAGTTGTTTACATTTAATACATTTACAATCTGGGACATGTTTCCAATCACAGAATGTTCCAAGTACGCTTATAAGTGGAATCATAAGACATTTGTGTCCGAGCCATGCAGTTTCTTTCATCGGCACTTCCCATCCCTTTTTCTAACCATTTCTGAACATAAAATTCAGGTTTAAATTCTATGACAGGAGACCCCACGATTTTTCTGACCATTATAGAAGACGGACGATTGATTGATATTCTGTTCCGCAGTGGTGTGAGCACCTCATTCATTACACTAAAGCCCCGTTCACATTCAGCAGTGGAGGTGCAAAAGGTGTCTATAATGTGCACTAATGGTTTCAGGCTTCCAGGGATGCAATTTTTATTTTGTTTGTACTCTCTGAAACCAAGGATGTACTGCGTAGTATCAAATACCTGCAACCTGCTACAACAGTTTAGTAATTCTGCCTCACCATATAAGATGTCTACTGGATCTGGCCAATAAACTGGTTGTAAGAGTTTCATTCTATGTGCCAACTCTTTGTATTCCATTTCATCATTGTTTGTGGTTTTGCATCTAGAAACATTTGATGCATTAGTCATTGTCATCCTTTTTCGCAGGTTATTTACTAAGCTCCTAAAGAACTGTGCCCTTTTGATGCTAACACAGCCTTTGTTCTGTTGCAGTCCTACACCAGCAAACTTTATCCGTTCAGCAGCATTTAATGCGGTTGTAGCAAAGGGCCCAGGTGAACCAGCCATTGATTCAAGCACTAAAATCTGCATCTGTATTGAACGATCCACCTCATATATGGTCATATCATGCCGCAGCAGCCTTCTGGATAGGTCACACAGCTGGAACTTTGCGTTGTGCATGTACCATGTTGCAAAGTGCAAGCATGATGCAAGGCCCTTGTAAACATTCCCCTTAGTCTGGTGTGCATGCAAATCCTGCATTGCCAATCCCTGGTGAGTTGCATTAGTACTGCTGGAACAAGGCAAATGGAAGCACCAACGGGTGAGGCGCACTAACCTCAAGGGTCCTGTGAGCTCAGTGGCAAAGTCACTGCTGTTTTAGGGTGTGCTGCTTTGTAGGCCTGCCCGCAAGACTGGAGGTGACCTTCAGTATGGATTGTGGTGGACAGGGCTTCAAGGTTAACCAACACTGGCCACCAGTAAGGTCCACCTGCTGGTGCTAAGAGACCAGGGCTTCTAAGGTCTAGTAGGGTCTTCTAAGGTCTATCATGGGAATGTGCTCCCTCAGGAGAGTGGTCTGATGGACTAGTCATGAAGGCTGAATCAGGTTTCCCAGTTCCAAATTCTGTAGCTCTGGCCATAGTGCCACATCCTATCCCCCCGAACACCGTTCTGCCCCACTGAGTGAAACTCGCACTGTCTTCAGATGCAACCCAATTCTGCCCCAGTATAAACACCTGGATGTGACTAGGGGTGGGCGGAATTTGCGAAATTCACTTTCACAAATTATCGCGAAATTGTGAAAAATCTCCGCAAACACGCGGAAATGTCGCGAAGATGCGTAAGTTTTTTTCCAGCCCGTTCGCTGTATTTTCTGCGTGGTCGCGGCTCACCAACTTACCCATGCGGTTGCTCACGGGCGCGGCCATCTTGTTTTCACTTGTCTCGCGGTGCATGATCGCGAGAAGAAAGACACAATCGCGCGACGAATTACGTTACTGCGGGCGCGAACTGTCGCGAGACAGCGCAAATGGCTACCAACAATCCAACATCTTGTGGAGAACGCAACCGGATCGGGAAAACTTGTCGGCGAATGCGGGGATTCAGGTAAGGCGATCGCGCGCACGCGAGAATGTATTATTTTACAGCGCGAGCAAGCAAAATTTCAGGGACCCTAATAGATTTCCCTTGGCTCCAGGCTGCAAAGAAAATAGACTGGTGCCTCATAACTCCTCCATCAAATCTTACATAAAGTACACATCATTTGCGTTGGACAGTCCTGTCAGAGAATGGAATGGTTGTTGGTGAGTTCCCCTCGGCCTATCCTCCTGGTTAACACACAACTGAAAACATATGGCTTGGAATACTAATGGCTTCACCACCATATAAACATATATACCAAAATAGAAAAATTACAAGTAAATTACCCACAGCAATCTTAAACAAGCATTTGCAATGCAATAGGCCTCGCATTTACGCAAGTTTAAGCTATTGGCATTGTAAATGACAATGCTTTTTATTTATGTTTCAAAAACAAACATAAATAAAAGGCATTTTCATTTACAATGCCAATAGCTAAAACTCGTATAAATGCGATACCTGTTGCATTGCAAATGCTTGTTTTTTCCTGGTGGTGACCGTCAGTCTGCGTGAGCCCGAAAATAAAGGGCAGAGGAGGTCAAGGGCAGGGACACCAAAGTATCCTGACGTGACCATTGAATTGGTCACAGTGGGTGCCGGCAAGTAGCGGCCCCACTAAATGAGGTGTGAATCACGGCAGCAGCAGGGCCATCAGAGGTAGCAGTTTTCGTGCTAACCTAAAACTAATGGCCCTTTCAGTGTTGTTTTGCAGGCCCCTAGACACAGAGGGGAAGGGGGAGGAGGTCGTGGGCACTGCAGAGGCCTTCCTCGATGTGCACCACACAGGCTGAAAGATAAAGTTGCAGTTTTAAAAGTAGGGCTATTCCTGCAGCCCGGGACGCTTTTTTAAAACAAAGAAGTAGGGGAACGGCCTGAAATAATTTTTTAAAGTAGGGGCACGCCGTGCCCTTCCATTCCCGCCCACTTCTAACACTGGGTTACATGCCCTGATGGCATGCATGAATTGAATATCCAGGTGGGGTGTCTTCTCCAAGCCAGATTTGCAAAGAGTAAGTCAGGTTTTGTGGCTACTATTAGGTGAAAATATATTGCTGGTTATTGTTCATTGAACTTGCATAGATCAGCGGATGAGTAGGCAAGGATGTGAGGTGGCAGAGACTAGAGTGGGAAAGCCATTAATAGACACTCAGGCTTTGAGGGAAGAGGGATGGTATGGCGAGAGAGGGGTGTTCTAAGGTTCGATAGGGCCCGTGCACAAAAGCATCTGTTTTGAACTACACATTTAAACTTGACATCTTTTCGGATGGTGACTTTTTTCATGCTTTTCACGTACATGATAACATACTTAGAAAGTATTCTGATTGCAGCCCATTTCTTGGTAAGCATTTTATCATGACATTTGTACACCCTGCCCAAGGCTAAGGAACACTGAGCACATTGCCCTTGCATTGGTTGTCCGGTTGGAGACAGCTCTGAATTGGAAAGACAAACAATCACATCAGCATTCCACCTCTGACACACTGTGATTGGAACAAGGGCTTGATTATATAAACCACCTCGAGCCACATTCCTAAGAGGAGCACTTCTATGGATCATCCTGGGATGCTTGTGTCTGACCGAGATGCAGCCCTGCTGACTCTAATCTCTATCCTGCAAAGAACGGCAGGGTATTCTACACTAGACCGGCATCCTGATACATCTTACACAGGTATGGGGAGTTAGGTTGTCCCAAGAGATTTGGCTGAAAGTACTCTCACTATGCTCTCAATAGTGTTGGTAGTATTAGGTAGGAGTACTAGTTTGATATATTCTCATAAATTCATATAATTACTGTAACATTATAATGGTTGAACTGATTATCTCTTTCACTATTCTTATAATGCTAGTACCAGTGGTTTGTTTCATCCTGCTAATAATTGCAGCTCATGTTTTTTACACAAGAATACGATTGCTGTAATAAATGTTTGAAATGTCCATTTGTATATTTCTTGTGTCTCCCTTTGGGCATGCCTAAGTGACAACAAAAGGGTAGATCTGTTTCCACGATTTCCTTGGGGGTATTAGAGTGGTAATGTCCAGAGGTTGCAAATACCATCCAGTACCTTATAAAGCTAGGGTCCCAGATGATACACTGTGAGCTAGCTAGGAACTGGTCCAGCATACTCTGATGATATGAGTGGACTCTGTTCCTATATTCTAACATTTATGTTGTCCAGATACACAGTCCTACTTGATTTGTAGGAACCATATAACATGTCGCCACCAATGTTCTAGGTCAGGTACTTATTTAATGGGTCTCCTGTGTAGTTCTTACGAGTGCCGAAAGCCCCTAGTCACCTTATACTGAGACAACGGTGGCGTTAGGAATGAATCCTCCTCTGCTAAGGAAGCACTATTTGTGTCTGTAGGTTGTTCAAACTGGAACCTTTGAAAGGATCACCCCTCTGTAGTTTTCCCTTCTTTGAATTCCATTCATTAAATTAATCGGTCACTTTTCCTGCAGCAGAGGAAAACACACAGACATTTCATACATACACAGAAGCTGCTATAGCATGCAATTACAGACCCTATGAAGATTTAGAAATACTATTAACATTTCTGGAACGTACAAATTGGCTCCAACGTGCCCTACCACATCCTTTAAACAATGTAAGACTGGGTCCGCTCAGCAATGAGGGAGCAGCATGGCATACCATATCCAACATTAACACCACTCACTGTTGTAGAGCTTCGTACTCTTTACACAGGTCTTGTTAGACTTCACAGACATTTAGCACAGTTTGGTTTGCGAACAATAACAGCAACCCCAGCAATGGCTTTTTAAGCTGTGCAGCCACATTTAGCAGTGTCGTACCTGCAATTTTTCCAGTTACCATTAACACAATTATGTGTAAAGTTCCCACCAGATGGGTGGAAATGAAGTTATGGATCACATTATGGTCCTGTATGTCCCTACACAGGACCCCAAGATAAAGATAAAATTCTCACAATGTGCCTACCACTAAATATGGTTCCCCCGGTAGATGAAATTGCCACTTAGGGCACAGTTGTTGCTGCAGTAAATGCCATAATGCATGGTACACCATCCATAGCTGTATTTGCATGAAGTGCTATAGCAGATTCAAAATAAATACGGGGTTGCCCATGCCCTGGATTTTAGGATGAAACTAATTGGCAACTACGCCACAGTCCACTCAATTATTTTAAGTAACATAAAAGGGGAGGTAGTAGCTTTGGCAATACGCCAATGCCTCATGTAGGTTCCGTTAGGAGACCAATAGTGGGAACTACAAAAAAATATTGCTGAAACCTATACATCTATAGGTTGGGATAATTTGGGAGCCAGACCAAATAAATCATAACTTAAGGGTAATTCTTAAAAGGATAACTCGAAAAAAATACCAGAGTCTTCTAAAAAGTGCTGGGATAAACAAAAAAAATAAAGAAAGAATAAACAGTCACAGGTGGATTTCCCCAACAGGTGTCCACTGAAAAGCGTTATAACTTGCGTAGCTGTGAATCAGTTAAGCACCCTGATAGTTATCAATATACTGATGTACGTCTTTTTCATTCCTTTCAGGACACATCTAAAAAATGCTTGGAGGGAGAAGGACGATCAGAGCGCAGATCAGAAGAGTACTTGAAACCAAGAAGGGACTCACAAAGCTCATCTGAGATCATCATAAAAAAGGTAGAGAAACTTACCAACAAAGGCCTCAATTTAAAAAGAAGAGAGTGGCAGGTATTTCCATTAAATATGCTACACATATTGAGAATGCTACTTCAGAACAACAGGTGGGTACTGACACTGCTAGATAGTTCGTCAGAAGTAACAATAGTTCACCAGACTCTTCAAGAGTTTCTGGTCGCAAGAGCATCTGATGATTCTATTTAAGTGGAAATACCAGTTCAGCGGGTTAGCTCTCCAGATAGAATATATGACTTGGAAATCCAAATTGAGGGTAATATACCTCATACCATTAAAGTACTTTTTTGGGAATATTGAACACTTACCTATGACATTCTCTTGGCTGGAAGGGATTGGCCACCTGAGTTTGTTTGGAAAGTCCCCCATGGGGACGATATATTAATCCATCTTTCTCCGTCCTCATTCCTGAAGTTGTTAAACAAGCATTGGGCAAGGAGTGGGCCTTGGCACAAGTCCCGATATTATACTGCAACCAAGTGGCTGGGATCGAAAGTCACTTTAACATGTTATACCTATAAGGTCCTGACTTCTGGTGCAATCACAATACCCTATTAAGCATGAAGCTAAATGCCTTGTTAGAGAAATTCTAACAAAATTAGAATTTCAAGGCATAATTGAGCCTTGTATCTCACTTATGAACAGTCCTTTGTTTCCAATAGCGAAACTCGATCCTTTATACCGCTTAATCTTAGCTACAGAAATTTAAACAGTCATACACACACATTTGCAGTGCAAAATTCACACAGTGCAGCACTAATAAACAACATTGTGTGCAAAAAAAGCCAAACATTATTCATTTCAAATGGCTTTTACCGAGAAAACATAGTGCCTGAAAGCATGAATTTAACCACATTCACTGCATTAGGGTCTCAAAAACAATTGTGTAGATTCCCTCAAGGGTATAAGAACAGCCCTGGTTTGTTCTCTGTTTGAGTAACATCAATTTGACATGAAATTGACTCAGAAGCGTTGTCCTATGGACGATGACTTAAACACACATCTAGCCAGTGTAGATTGTATTGTTGGGGGATTTGCTGAACATGTCTACAAATTAAACTTCAAAAAACAAAAATTGACTATTTGAATGTCCTGTTTTTAGAATATGAGTTATCAAATCAAGGCAACAGCTTAGCACCACATTTCTTAGAGAAATGTGCACTCTTGCAACCACCAAATACAATAAAAAAGTTGCAATCACTTTTGGGCTTTGTCAAAGACTGTGCACAACGAGTGAAACTGCTTAATGAATTAATCCATCCAGACTTTTCAAGCACACATTGGACACCTGAACATACACAGATTCTGAGAACACTGCAAACAGACATGCTTACATCCAGACACCTACATACACGTGTCAACACCACAAATGTGGTGATTGGCATTATTGTGGGAGCCACTGGCTACACATATGTCACTTTCAAATAAGGTGATACTGTACTGATTATATATAAATTGCAGTTCTATTCAAAAGCTGAAATGCATTTTGCACCTACAGAAAAAATACTAACTGCATTTCAGGCAGTTGTTATTAAGGAAAGATCATTGGCTCAGGGAAAATACAGAACTGTGCTTATGTCCATTCCAGCCTTAGGAGCTGTCACAAAGGCAAGTGTTCCTAATGCAATAGCCTTAGATCCCAGATGGATACAGTGCACCACCTCCTTAACATCTACTGATGTAGACTATGTCTTCGACTCCACACTACTAACACAAGAATTCTTACAGTATGAGCAAGATTACCCTGTGCCCAGTGATGTTTTTACCTATTGACTACTATGACTTAATTGTTTATACTGATGGTTCAGCCCAGCCCGCTGTTGGAAGTAAACACTAATATTCCGCCGCTTGCACAACGTTACATGGAGTGAGGAGGAATGGAGAGTTGTACCCTCAAAATCATTTACACAATCTCTAGGGGATTGTACTGCTCAGCTGGCTAAACTCAAATCTCTAATTCCGACACTAGAAAATACATATCCTGAATTCACCACACTTATAGTGTGTGATTTGTATTATTGTGTATATTCTTTCAATGAGCACTTACACTATAGGAGCTTGAAATAATTCGGGGACTCAAAAGGAAATACCATCAAGCATAGTTTGCTTTGGGGAAAATAGCACATCTAAAAGAATGTTTGTCACAGGCTCATGTAATTCATACATTGATTTACCAGTGTGTTGGAATACACGTTGCTGGAAATTCACTGCCTGATGAAGCTGCAAATGCAGTGGTTCAGACTGTTGTTGTAGCTGAAAATAATTGTTCTCACACAAGAGTGGATGGAGACATATTGGTAGCTGTAAATGTGTTACACACCAATACACCATTACTAAAAAGTATCCAGCAAAATATTCCTACCTACTGAGTGCCCAAACCATATTTTTGGCATGTATTCCTGAAGTGGGAGATTGAGTGGTACCAGGCCAACTGAAGAGGAGTTTGGCTGTATAGATCCGGGCCTGGGATCAGGAATCTCTCGCAAATCTGCCACTCTGCCATCACTGTATGAAATGGAACCTGAGAACTAAAAATGAAACTGAAGAAACAAAAAATATTGGGACCGCAACCTACCTTGCTGAGCGGAGCTGCACACTGACAGCGCCATTTGGAAAAAAAGCCCAGCTGTTTAACAGACCAATCGGGGCTGAGAATCTGACTGCACCTGACTGCTCCTGATCGGCGGATCCTGATACTTCCTGGTCACCAATGCCCTCACGGACAATCCTCTGTATGGCGATAGAACCGAAGCCTACCAATGATACCAGGTGAGCAACCCCGGTGCTCCTGGGATTGCTACCAGAGTGTTTGGACTGGTCGATGGTTGCTCAGGATGCCTGCCTACATAGAAATCTGTGACATCTGATCACATTTTCTCTCACAAGATACCTCCGGATATAATAAAGACCGCCCTGTGCTGCCGACATGCACACACTGGCAGCGCTGGCTCCCATGGTGGCTGATCAGCCCAACCAGCCACGGGCTCAAAACCTTGTGAGGGTTGAGGCACCCGATACTGCCCTCCCCCAAGGGACACCCTTAGGCTGCACTTGAAACTGCCATATATCAACTTTGTTAGCCTGAGAAACCCTATGCATTGGTTGTAAAGGCTGAGGTGACCGATACCACCTGAAGCACTTCCTCCTTTTGACCCTGTGGCTTGGTAACTAGCAAGTGCACACTCACCGGCCCAGCTCCTCTCTGCATTTGTCCAAATGGTGTTTCTTTGGGGGTGATAGGAGCTTCCAGGTCACTGTGACCAAAAGCATCATTGAGGTGAAGACGCTCGACTCCGATGCGGGAGCCCACTCTCCCTACCGGCTGACTCTATTGATTCTTGAGGCTCTATATCACTTTGAGAGGTCTTGCTTGGTTTTACCCAACCATCCATTTTGAGGGTCTCTCTCCCCTCAGTTTCAGATTGAAGGGGCAACCTTTTCTCTTCATCAAAGAACTGCCCTCTCTGAGGCAGTCAAAACAATCACAGGTTTTGTGGCACGCCCACTAACTGAAAGTAAAGAAGGAATGGTGATCTCCTTCATAACCGGAAAGTAAAGAAGGACTGTATGATCTCTTTCATGACCGGTACTTCTGAGCCTCCACGGAGAGGCCGTCTTGCAAAAGGTACTGGGATGACCTCTATATATTAAATCACACTGAAATGTATATTCCTTCTTGGCCCTAAGAAGGTAACCCTCCTGATGCCACTGATGTTCCTACCTACCATAAGAATCTCATAAGATCACCACTCTATGTTATGTTATGTTATTTGAGTTTATATAGCGCACGGTTACCCTAGGGTGTCCTGGCGCTCAGCATACCTGCAGGTTATAGTGATGGGTTTTTACTGTGAGAAGAGCCAAGTTTTCAGCCCCTTTCTGAAGGAGAGGTGATCTGCTGAGTTCCTCAGGTGGAACGGGAGCTCATTCCATGCTTTAGAGGCACAAGTAATGGAACTTCTGCCTCCTCAGCTGGCCTTTTTGATCGGGGGAACACGGACTAGTTTCGCTTCTGTGGACCAAAGATTACTTGCGGAGATATACCATTTAAATTTTTGCCTCAGATGGTTGGGGCCGATTCCATTGAGGGCTTTGAAGGCCACGCAAAGGGCCTTAAAACGTACCCTTAGCTTCACGGGGAGCCAGTGCAGTTGTTTTAACTCCTTCTTTACAGAAACAAATTCGGGAGTTCCTGTTAGTAATCTGGCTGCTGCATTCCTTGCAATTTGAAGCCTCTTAATGTGCTGTTTTTGGGCATTTAAAAGTAGACTGTTACAGTTGTCAATCTGCACCATAATAAGGGCTGTGATCACTGTCCTGAGACTGCTCTCAGGAAGAAAAAGCTTTATTTTCCTTATGATTCTAAGGATTAGGAAACATGCTGAAACCACCGAGCCTATGTGATCACCGAAAGCGAGCTTATTGTCCATGATCAACCCCAGGTTTTTTGCTTTCCTGGTCAGTGGGGGGCAGACACCCAGCTCTTCTGGCCACACATCTGGCATCCACATATTAGGGTTGCTTCCAAACATAAGGACCTCTGTTTTGCCTGAGTTTAATTTTAGGCAATTGGATGACATCCATCCTGAGATGGCCTTCATGCAGTCATGAAAGCGAGCCCCAGTTTCCTTCTCTTCTCCTTCTCTGATTAACAACACTATTTTAGTATCGTCTGCATAGGAGGTAATTTGGAAGCCATAGGATTTGCTCAGGCCTGCCAAGGACATCACATATACGTTGAAAAGTGTTGGGCTTAATGATGATCCGTGTGGCACCCCACATGGGAGAGAGATAGGCTTTGACCTGTGGTTATCCAGTTCCACTCTTTGCGTTCTTCCCGAGAGGAAAGACTGCAGAAGGTTCCATGGGGCTGCTAGTACCCCTACTTCGGACAGCCGGTCCATCAGAACTTCATGATGGACCGTGTCAAAGGCTGCTGACAGATCTAACATAATCAGAATTGCCTATCCTCCTCTGTCCAACGCCTCCCTCACCTCCTCTGTAGATTTAATTAGAGCCAGCTCGGTGCTATGTTCTGCTCTAAACCCATATTGCGATGGGTCAAGCAGAATGTTGGTTAAAAGAAATTTGCTGAGCTGGGTGTTTATGGTCCTTTCAGTGATCTTGGCAGGAAGCTAGAGTCTTGAAATTAGCCTATAATTGTTTGGATCACTGTGGTCCAGGGTTGTTTTTTTAATAGGGGAAGGATAGAGGCCTTCTTCCTGTTGCTAGGTAATATGCCAGATGTAATTATGGTGTTAAACAATGGTGTAAGAGTCGACCTTATTACTTCTGGGATTTGCTTCAATACTGATGCCGGACATGGATCCATCGGGGAACCGTATCGCATGGAACTCAGAAGTTTGATTATATCTGGTGTCTCAAGCAGAGAGAATTTGGCTAACGCCGGTATGTTTGGTTCCTTACTTTGTGGCATCATCCTTATCCCTCTTTGAGCTAGGCTAAATGAGCAAAAGATAGATTCCACTTTTTATTGGAAAGAATAGGCCAATGTTTCGCAGAGCTCTGGGCTACTCTGGCTCTTGGGAGCCTTTGGGGCCACTAGTTTAGTAATGGTTTTAAAGAGTACTTTGGGGTTGGAATTGGCCTGAGAGATTTGTTCTATAAAGTACTTTTTCTTGGTTTCCAACAGTCTATATTTGTACTGTCTAAGACTTTGCTTTTAGCTTTCCTTATCCACGCTTATGTAGCCTCTCCTCCACACCCTTTCTAAATGTTTGCAGGCCTGTTTTAGGTTTTTTAATTCTTCGGAAAACCAAGGGGCATACGGTTGAGCCCTTTTAGGGGTCCACTTTTTAACGGGCGCAAGTTTGTTACATGCTTCTTCTAGCCACTCCGTGAATGCAGAGGTAGCTTCCTCTAACCTCTATAGGGAGAGGAAGCTTAGTGTTTTTTAATGTCTCTCCTAACTCTTCACAGTCTATGTTTTTCCAAACTCTTTTTCCAATATTCCCTGTGGGTTCTGATCTAAGTCTGTGGCCTATTGGCTCATTCACCTCCAAGAGAATGGCGCTATGATCAGACCACACCAATGGGAGTGCCGAGGTGACTGCCAGTGTTCGATTGTTGGAGTAGATCTTATCCAACCTATGCCCCTTGCTGTGTGTTGGTACTCCAATCCACTCATGGTCCTGCCCATAATAAGATTTTCATGGTTTGAGCACCATCTGTCCAACCTCCTGGAAAAATAAATCCTTAGTTACCTACTTTACACTGTGCTCTATATTGACACATACTATACTCCACATTCCCAATCGCCCTAGGACGGTAGCCCTCTCAGTGCCACTCATGGTCCTGCCCATAATAAGATTTTCATGGTTTGAGCACCATCTGTCCAACCTCCTGGAAAAAAAATCCTTAGTTACCTACTTTACACTGTGCTCTAACCTAACAGAATGATGCTTTAGACAATGCGAATGTTGATAAGTCATGCATATGTAAGGACAAGACATACCTATCCTTACAAGGATAAATGGTCATTCAAAACTCCTGAAGGTTATAAGATGCATGACACATCAGCGCCCTCCACACTTGCCCTACCCTCTATCCTAAAACCCCACGGTCCAAACTCCTCTCCATCACCATCACCATAACCCCCAACCTCTCCACCACAGCGGATAAGAACTACAAACACAAATTGATTAAACAACACCCAGAACTCCTCATCGCTGATATCTATTACAATGCATCCAGAGGCCCTAAGATAATGGATCTCATCTTTTACACTACACATCCTGTGAAAAGGAAACCAATCACAACAACATTCCTAAGCATAACAAAACCATCAAAATCCTGTACGGTTAAAAACTAACAATCGCCAACTCACCCACGTTCAAATGCAATGCTACCATAACCATCTTCAGAAATGGAACCATCCTGATGCAAGCAAATTATGCCAACCTACACACTTTTGAATCCATATTCCTTGCACTGAAAAACGCCATATCACTGTCACAACTCTTTTACCCCCCCCCCAAGCCACTCCCCACCACGGGAATCTACACATAATGAAACAAACATGAGCTACACCACATGCTCTACTCCCTCCCTCTCAACTCATTCTGCCCTAACCTCAAACAATAACAAAAATGATGTAGCTAACAGTTCACTGAGCCACACACCTGCCTCACTCCCATAATATGATCCACTCACTTACCAATACTCTCACAAGCCTAGCCCAGGTCCTCAGGTCAGCTCAAAACACCACCACTTATCCCACCACAACCCAAAAAATCCTAATTTCACCCCCATACACAACCACAACCACAACCCCTTCCCCTACCTTACAGACTGTTCATGATGTTGACGGCTGACTCATGCTCCCAAATCCTACTACATGCCCTCTTCACCTACCAATTTACTGACAACACCAGCGCTAAAGGGCCGACACTATTCACTCATCAGTCCCACATTAAAAAATAAAGAACTCAGTGACATCTCTAATCCCACTCCCACTGATGTCTCGATTCTCACTCTCACCGACATCACCGATATACACTCTCTGACCCTGGACCACCATTCCTTACACAGTCAAAAGCTAAACATCCAAACTTTCCCCTGATTAAATCAAATGTCCTTATTCAAGCTGAATGAGTGTCTAACTCACATGGAAATCCAACCATACAGAGTATTACAGGGCCTTAACAATATCCTATTGAACATAAACATATATCCAAATCTTACTCACCAACCTCACCCCACTACATGCAACAACAGACTGTTTCTAAGACAAACCAAAACACAACCACAAAGCTGGACTAAAAAGCCTCTAAACAACAAAGCTCATAGATCCAAAAGAACCAGCACCACAATGTCTCTGAGTGAGGCAGCAGAGCTAGCCAAATCTTACAACCTGGAACCTCCTAGAACCATCTCCTCCTCTAAGGTCCAGGTTATCACGGGTCTAGGGAGAAAATCTCCACGACATATAACACCAAGCCACCAGCACACCTCATCAACATCCCCCTGACCTTCGCCCTCAAGATCCGAAGCACTGCAGTGAAACCAAATGTATGATCATTAACTGCAGATCTGCAAAAAAGCATGCAACACAACTAGCAAAAGCCATCCTGAACCACAACATTGACGTTTCATTCATCACAGAAACATGGCTAAACAAATGCTCATACCCGATAATGGACACCCTAGTCCCACCGGGATTCTCAATCATCAAGAAAGACAGGAAGGACCACCATGGTGGAGGCATTTCCATTATGCACAACAAAAACATAAACGTGGAGGAAAAAGACTCCCTAACCTACAACACATTTTAATATCTTAACACCACCATAAGGATGAACGACAATACTACCATAAACTGTCACCTACTCTACCACCCACCAGGTAACATACTCTCATTAGGTGAACACCTAGCAGATATGATAACACAGTGCTCACTCGTCGACCCCAAAAACATTATCCTAGGAGACTTCATCCATCACTGGAATGATGAAAGCAATGCTCTAATCCAATCCTTAAACGACCTCTTACTCAATAAGAACCTCTCCTAGCATTGCAATGGTCAAACCCACAACAAAGGTTCTACCTTGGATGCTATCATAGCCGAAGAAGAAACACTAGCTTTTGACAGCCTCCTCTCTGTCAAGTGGTCCGACCACAACATCATTCTGTTCCACATCAACAAAGCGTCTCACTACCAAATGCGCACACAGAAAAACCCTTCAGTGGGCGAGAAAAATAATACAAATTCCTGTAGCCGACCGCGAAGAAAGAATGAGGTCACTTTTCCCCCCCACCAGTAGATAACCTTACAACAACTAGCCTCACCACCCTTTCCAACTCAACATTGTCCTAAATAACCACCCTCTTAATGATCATTCCACAGGAAATGAAAAAATGCAATCAAAACCAAGGGTCCCTCATAACTTATAGAAGCTGGAAGGTATTCAATCCAATCTTGAAAGAGGACATGTGGCATGTGCACATAATGGAATGAGAACTGCAAACAGGGAACACTCCAGCTCAATATGTGTATGCTCAAATGCTAGAGCCATTTGCAGGGAGCAGGAGTTGACAGACCTCTGGCGGATGGATTCTCTGGGGTGTACATCTTAATAAAGAATATGTGATATTAGAACACATGCCATTACATCGCATGCCGTTGCAACGCAAAACTTTACCACGACTTTCTGTCGGGGGAGTGCTGGAAGTTGGAATAGATTATTTTCTATTCCAACTCCAGTGTGTGCAACAGTAGGGAAGGTGTTGGAGTTAAATCCAACACCTTCTACCCACTGCTGCACACCTTTTGCGTTGCAAAGGCATGCGGTTTAATTGCATGCGTTGGAACGGTTGCGTTGAAAAGGCTGTTTCCCCTTAATAAAGGATCTTGTTATTTATTACTAGTGGAATCATTGAACCTCTTCACATTGGTGATGAGCTGAAATTAATCCGACTCAGAGACCCCAACATCGATCTACTGAAATGCTGGACGTAAGGCTTTTGGGACACTCCAGTGCAGGAAGCTAATCTGCAGACAAGAACTACATGGGGGTAAAGAAGCAGAATCTCTAACAATACATTCTGCATCTTTGTTATGGTACTGTACCCTCGTTGAGTGGAGGATTTAGCTCAGCAGTGTGGCTGTGCTGACCATTGACTGGGCGTGAGTGGAACGATATTTGAGTGCTGGTAAAGAGACTTGAAGCAAGAGCAAACCTGGTGTTATGAAGTGTGCTGCGCACCTGTATGTTCCATGCTATGAAGAGAGGCTTGGGTCACTGCCGCATGGGAAGGCACATCTGTGACCAGTCAGCCATTGTGTGGAAAATGTTGCACGTGGTGGAGCATGTAGAAAAGGCTGGGAGGCACGCTGCTCTGGACGAGATGGGAGCATTTGTGATGTTGCATGCAATTGGATGTTCCTTAGCGTGCGGAGTGATGTTTCACGCAGCCACAGCCATCTTGCTTTGAACTGTTCAGCGCAGTGATGCGCACACTTGATAGCCTTTGGTATTTTGTTGCAGCAATTGAGGTGAAGGGTCAATAGTGCCACCTCGCACATTGAGAGCCAGTATGTTGCACAAGCACACGCAGCAGTGCTTATGGCGCTGTTGTGTACAGCTCATTTAACTGCTGTAGTCTTTCTTAGTTTGCTGCTGCAACTGTGGAGAAGGGTCATTAGCATTATTGCGCACACCTGGAGCTATTGTGTTGTGCAAGCTCACGCAGCAGTGTTACTGGCACTGACATGCACAGCTGAGTAAGGTGTGGAACGTGCACAGTTCATTTAATTGCCAAGTTTTTGCCCAATTGGGTGTTTCTATGCTGGAGCACTCGGTAACTGGGAAGTGGCAAGGTTCATCTACTCAACACTGATGTACACAGCTGTGAATACAGTAAAAGGTACATTTTGCTAAAGTGCTTGGCGTAGTAAGTCAGCACTGTGACACCTGTAAGGACTAGGCGTTGACTGTTGCAACTTTAAGCTGTGGTACCATACTCTTATATATGTGGTGTGTATTTCATTTGTTTGTTAATATGCAGAATGTTACTGCTCCTCCAATTTTTCTTCCCTCCTCTGGTGATCCTGTGTCATCTTGTCAAAGGTGGAAGAAGGTTTCACACATTATTCCAGAGTTTGTGGTACCTCCCTGAGTGTGGAGAGACAAATGCCTCTATTGATGAACTGCTTGGGTGTGGAAGTGCAAGAAGTGTTCAAAACACTTGCCTGGTTTGTCTGCAGAAGATGCCTATGGTTTTAATGAGTATGACATTTCTACAAAAAAAACTTGATCTGCATGATTTACCCAAAATAAGCACTGTTTTAGAACGATATCACTTCTGAAGAATTCAGCATGTTGGAGACTCAGTGGGAGCATATATTTTAGCCCTCAGAAAACTAGCTTCTACTTGTAATTTTGGTGCTAGTTTGAATGAGAGACTACATGATCAGTTCATGTTATGATGTGTTTTGGATAAGGCAAGGGAGACCTTATGCTTGAAGGATGATCCCACTCCTAAAGAGGTTGAAACCACGGCAAAGTCTTGTTAGCATTCTCAGGTGTGTGTGTAGGTTATTTGGAACCAAAAGGGCGGTGAATAAAGAAAGGACTCTGTGCATGTTGTGAAATCAAAAGGTACTGGTGGGTTCCATAGGGAAACAGGTGGTGGATACTACCCAATAGATATGGTCAAGCAAGAAACCTCATATCAAATGTTTTAGGTGTGGTAATGTGGGCCACATAGCAAATTTCAAAGATTGTCCAGGATAGAAGGCCTCATGGAAAACATGTGGAAGAAAAGAGCACTTCACATCTTGTTGCAGATCTGAGAAAACAAAGAATGTGAGTGAAGTGCTATATGATTTGGATGATTAGTCTGGTGAACTTGTCTTACAGATAGAGGGTCAGAAAGGTGGTGCACCACTGGAGGTTGTGAAAATCAATTCCTCTCCAGTGGAAATGCTATTTGATTCAGGAGTGAAAGATACACTGAATTCTAGGATGTTCTTTCAGGACAATCTAAAGGGTTCTGTAAAATTGTTAAGGCCTGATATTAAACCTAAGTGGTATGGTGGGCAACCTATCAAGTTGATAGGGTATTTGTGGGGCACTCTTGAGTTGCATTATTTGGGGATTCCAGAAAAAATGTATGTGTCTGTGAAAGGTGATTTCTTAATCAGTTGGTTTAATCAAAAGGAATTGTCAGTGTATCTTGATTCAAATGAGATACCTTTGGTAAGATTGAAGGATGGGTGGGTTGCCAAGCAATATGTCTCAGTATCAAAAGTGTGCAGTGTTTTGGAAGAGAACAACAATAAGAAGCTGCTTCCCAATGTTTTCAGGAAAAAGCTGGGACATCTGAAGAATGATGTACATTGCATTAAACTTAAGTCTGGTGTGAATCACAAAGTTGGCAACGTGAGAAGTGGGCCTCTGATGATTAAGGAGGCCACGAAAAAGGAAATGGGTAAACTTTTAAGTAGTGGTGTTATACAGGAGATTGAGAAAGCAGAATAGGTTTCACTAGTTGTTATTGCATGAAAGGCAAATAGAGAGGTTCGACTTTGTGTGGACTTGAGGGAATTAAACAAGGCAGTGTTGGCAGATAGTTACCAATTGGCAAGCATTACTGAGATGCTGTGTTGTTTGGAGGGGGTATAACTTCAGCATATCATCAGAGATCACTGAATCCCCAATCGCAGGAGTTGACGTTATTTATTGCACTGCTTGGCACATAGAAATATGTGTGTGTATGCCTTCTGGTTTAATTTCTGCCTCTGCTGTCTTCCAGAGGGCATAGGAACATGTGTTAGAAAAAATTAACAGCGTGAAGATTTATTAGAATGACGTGTTGATGTATGGGAAGATCTCTGATCAGCAAGATTCCAGGCTGGGTGAAGTATTAAAGAGATTGAGTGAGAGTGTATTCACCCTGAAGTATGAAATTTGCAAGTTCAGGGTGCTGGAAATTGAGTATTTGTGTCACCTGATTTCTGCAGGAAGGATTCTTCCCAAGGAAAGTTTGGTTAATTTTATAAAAATATCCTAGTTCCAAAGATGAGTTGATGAACTTCTTAGAGACTGAAGAGTTTTGTAACAATTTAATTTCTTATTTTGCTGAAGGTTGCAGTAGCGTGAGGAAGTTATTAAAAAAAGTTATGGAATTTGAGTGGTCACAGGAGTGTGAGGAGGAATTTGTGCAGGTAAAGAATGGGCTCTCCAGTGCAGCAAATGTGTGTAATTTCTGACCAGGGGCAAAGACTGTTCTTAGAATGGATGCTTGTGCAAAGAGCCTAGGTGCAATAGTTGAACATGTCATTGGAGGAAAGGTGAAAAGGAGGCTTTGGTGGTTTATTGGGCTACTAGCAGACTAAAGACGTTTTTATGGGGAGTGTTTTCGAATTTTGAAATTGAAATAGATCACAAACCCCTGGTTGAGGGTTTTTGAAAAAAGGGTATTGATGCCAAATCTAGTAGAATAAGAAGATGGGTGGTGGCTTTGCAAGAATTTAGGAGTTCACAGCTTCCTTTGTGCTTTTTGTGATGAACATTATTGTTGACTGTTGTTCAAGATTGTGTGTAGATGAGGATTTCAAGGAAGATGCTTGTGACATGGAAGATGAGTTTGGGGATGAGGCAGTCAAAGTCTGTTTAGTTTGGGATGGTTTTGTGCAGGAAGAAGAATAGAAGTGCGCAATGGAAGAGGATGGTCAGTTGAACAATCTGATAAGTAGGATAAAGGATAGATGGTCTGCAAGAGATAAGATTTGTGATCAGCTAAATGGTTTCTGGCAAGTAAGAGAGCTTTGTAAGATGGCTTGGTGCTGAGAGGAGGTAGATTAGTTCCCCCATAGAGGGTAAGAATGCAATTGTTTAGATGGGCTCACAAAACTCATCCTGGCATATCAAATACTAAGGCGAGAGTAAGGGAAGATTATTAGTGGCGTGGAATGAACATTTTGATTGAGAGGGCTGTGCGTAATTGTATTGAGTGTGAGAAATGTGACAAGATTCTGAAATGCAGAATGCAACCCATGGTCATTCAGGAATTGGCAACTGGTCCTTAGGTTGATCTAGCACTGGATATTGTTGGCCCTATTAGGGTGTCGATTAGCAAAAATGTTGTGGTTACCTGCATAATTATGTTTTTAAGGTGTGCAGAAGTGAAAGTGGTAAACTCAGTGGAGACGTGTGATGTAATTTTGTTCTTGGAAGAGTTATTTGAGAGAGAAGGGTTTCCAGTTTCTTTGCTGACTGACAATGGGGTTCAGCTGACCTCCAGGTTGATGGAAGAGGTTTGAGTGGAAAGGGGAATTTCGCTTGTAAAGACAATGCTTTATCATCCCAAGGCTAACGGTATGATTGAGCGCTTCAACAAAGTGGTTAAGGTTGTTTACAGCTAGCATTGCCTATGGGCTGAATTAGGTGAAATAATTAAGGAAAAAGGTTTGCATGTATCATCTACAAGGGCTTACGCCTTTCTTATTGTTCAAAACAAGATTTTCAAACAAGATGATAAGTTCAGCATAGATGAGCAAGTTTAAAGCTAAAAGTGCAAAGGGGTGCATCAGTGGATGAGAGAGTAAAACTGGAAAGCTATAGAGAGAGAAAAGGGATCTTGTGTAAAAAGAAAGAACTCTTCAATGCAAAGATGGCTGAGAATAAAATTGAGATTTAGATGGGCGATTTGGTAAAGATAGAAAACCCAAGGAGAGTTGGGTTGTTGGATAAGTTCAGTCAACCCATAAGGTTTACTAATCTCTTCAGCAATGCTGTAAAAACAGGGAATCACTGCATTTGGAATCTTGTAGTAGGGTTGCACTGTGGAAGAAGGCTTCCTATGGGGATACTGTGAACGGTGGCCCTGGCTTTGAAAAGAGCATCATGGAGTTGCATGATAATGCTAAGGCTGGCAAGGAGGATATAGAATGCTAAAAAAAAGAGACCCAGCCATAGCTGTTGACAACTAGGATATGTTTTCCTCAAAGAGGAAAAAGGGAATGTCTGGAAAAGACCAGCATGTTTACATGATTTTGTGTAAATGTATTTGGTTAATGTTATTGTATGTTATCTTGGAATGTATATATTGTTCATGTTTCTTTGTACTCTTTGCATTCTTTGTGGTCAAAACAGATTGGGGAGTCTAACCTGTTTCCTTACTATTGTGGGGGAGGTGTGTGGCATGTGCACATAATGAGATGAGAACTGTGAGCAGGGAACACTCCAGTTCAAAATGTTTATGCTCAAATGCTAGAGCCATTAGCAGGGAGCTAGAGTTGACAGACCTCTGGTGGATGGGGTCTCTGGAGTGTACAACTTAATAAAGAATCTTGTTATTTACTACTACTGGAGTAGTTGAACTTCTTCACAAGGACATTTCTGCTCTGTTGACTAAATCCAAACCCTCCTCCCACCTTGCGGAACCCATCCCAGCATCCCTGGAAAAAAACCCACAATCATTCCCTAACATCACTTTGGACTAAAATAACAAACAGCTCCTTGATGACTGGAGTGATGCCAAACCGTCTCAAATGTGGCCAAGTCATGTCACTCCTCAAAAAGCCAGGAGCAGACCCGAGCGACCTCAACAACTTCAGACCTGTCTCCAATCTCCCCTTCCAAGCCAAAACCTTGGAGAGATGTGTTCTCTAACAACTAAACCAACACATCAACAACTACAATCTCCTAGATCCTCATAAATCAGGCTTTGAAAGGGCTACAGCACAGAAACAGCTATTCTGAACATAGTAGATGACCTACACAAATCCATGGACACAGATCCATACTGCTAACTCATACTCCTAGATCTATCGGCTGTCTTCGACACGGTCAACCACAAGCTTCTCTTGGATGCCCTCTAAAAGTTGATCAGCGCAGAAGGGGTGGCCCACATGGTTCACATTTTTTCTACAAAACCGCTCTAAACAAATAAAAATAATCAATCTGACCTCTGACACAATAACAATCACACGGGATGTCCCCCGATGCTCTGTCCTCTTGCTGACACTGTTCATTATCTATAGAGAGCCACTCACCTTCGTTCCCAACCAAGCAAACATCCCCTTCCACCTATACACAGATGACACCAAGCTCTATCTGGAAATCTGTTCACTAGTCGACATGCATCGACTTAACACCACTCTCTAAGACATACAACACTGGCTATCTCACAATCATCCAAAGCTTAACCAAGATAAGACAGAAATTCTACTCATTTCAAAGCCACGGCAATCCCCCCAAATACGAGAATGGCTGAACTCCATAAATGCTCTTAACTGCAATCTTATCACAGCCAACTCTGTCAAATCTCTAGAAATCACATTAGACCCAAACTGATAATGAAAGATTATATAATTAACTGTGCGAAGAGTGCCTTTTACAAGCGCCTCAAAACTGCCACACAAGCAACAGTGTTGTCAAGACTAGACTATGGGAACATCACCATCACAGGCACTGCAAAATCCCACGACACACCCCTTAGAACTACTCTTAATGCAGCAGCCAGAACGGTCACAGGCACCAACAAATATTATCACATCTCCCCCGCAATGAAAGAACTGGAATGACTTCCAATCCAAGCTCGCTGCATCTTTAGAACTGCCTGTCTCACTCACATAGCCCTTCATACTGGGAAACCTTCTTACCTCGCCTCAAAACTAAAAAAGGCATGCTAGTCGAGAAACCTAAGAAGCTCAAATACATGACTTCTTATCCCGCCTAAATTCCAAAACGAAAAAACCCTGGCTTGCTCCTTCTTGAGCAATGCCCCTAAAATCTGAAACTCCATTTCAGTACACATCAGAACAAACCCCTCCTTTTTGAGCTACAAGCAACAGCTAACATATCTTATCCTCAACAGACATCTCAACTACCAAGATGTCAATCGTCCATCAAGATATGACCTCAATCCTTAAGTTTCCCTGTATCCCTCCCATGCTACTCTTGTTCCCTCTTGCCCAATCACTGTCTTATTTTGATTCTATCCCAAATGTGTGATCATACTCTGTATTTGTGTTGAACATGCACTGATGTAAAGTGCTCTGATACCCTCGGGTCTCACCGGCGCTATAATAAACTCCTTAAAAAATAAATTAGACTGCAGGCTAGAATTTATCATAGCTTCTCAGGAGAGGTTAGCACCTGCCCTCGCAGATGTAGCAGCTACAGTTTCACTGCTAGACCAAAGCTTTTGGTGGCATGGTCTCTGCAAACAAACAAAACAGTATGTACTTTGAGAGACATTTTTCAACAAATAAAAGCTTCCACTGTATCTCACCCACCGCAGACACCTTTCTTAGTCTTAAAAAAACCATTGGCTTGCATTTACCTTGATCACTGCGGACCTCTGAACTCAGATGGCTCCTTTAAATCCATTCTATCAGCAGTGATTCATGTTCTAGGTGTATAAGGGTGTAGCCAGAGAGATCTGCCGACACTTGAACTGTTTTAAAAGATCTCCAGGTTTTAATGGGGACATATGTAGTAGCTGCATTCCACTCTGACCAGGGACTAGAGTTTGTCTCTAGGACTTAATGGTATACCATGGGCACCCTGGATGTGGCTGTGCATGATTCCTCCCCCATCATCCTGAGGGAAATTTGATAGTGGAGAGGAAAAACCGGGACTTAAAGCAGTCTTTAACAGCTAGAGAATAAGGTTCAGGTTGTAGTCATCTGTATGGAGTCCAGAGAGTTTTTAATCTGTCTAGCAGATCCTTGAGCCTCTGGACTCCCTATCAAGTTTTGTTTGGTGTCCAGATGTATGTTCTAGACCTTGATAATCCTGGTACAGTGGTGGAAGATATGCCTTTTGACATCAATTAACTTTTTGCTGTCTTACAGGAACTTCAGGACTGCTGAGATGAGGGCTCCAATGAAAAAATTAAACGTTCTGCCACGGAAGAAGTGAAGATGCAACTACCGACTTCTGTTTGGATTCCAAAGATTGAGGATCTAGTTTGAATAAAGATGGTCGACAAGAAGGAGTTTTGGCCATCATACAGAGCACCAGTGCCAGTCCTGGCAGTTCAAAGTACCAGTGCAGTGCCTTTGCCTCCTCTTGCTGGTTGTAGAAACAAACGATTTGTCTCAATAGTAGGCCTGGGTGGTAAATTCTGTTATGCTCACGGAATTTGGGTAATTTGGGTAATTTCGCGTTCCGCGTAAAACGCGAAATTGCATAAAATTCTGCGTTTCACAGCTTAGCGGAATTTTTTGCTTGTTCACGTTCTCAAAATGCGCGTTTACGAGATATTTCCCCACAACCACGCAAAGAGAGTTCGCGAACAGGAAAAAGCATCGCGAACAAGCAAATTCTACGTGTTCGCGGAATTTCGGCGTGATCGCGGAGATTTTTTACCATTTTGCGGAGCTTTGCGTAGCGCGACTACGCAAATTCCGCCCACCCCTACTCAATAGATCTCATCAAACCATACCATGTGGCCAGTTTGATACAGTAGGCTGCGATAGCCCCTAGGTAGTTACTTGTCTCTTCTCACTGCCATACAGGAAATCCCGCTACAAGCATTAAATAATACAAAAATTACTGCTCCCGGCAGAGGATATCAGATATTGATGTTTTACTAATTCCTGTTACTACTGCCAACACCGTAAACTCACATTCTTCAACTGCCATTCCCAACAACGCAGTTGTTTATTACAATCCACCTTTGGAGGTGCCTACCAGTTCCACTTTGCCCCGTGAAACCCCTGTTTTTGCACCCACTGCCTCTGGCTATAGTGCTGATATTGATGACCTTTCCTTGGATTTTTCAGACACACCATTTCATAGCATTCATACATGTATTTTTTGTCTCAAACAGATCTATTTTATTTCACTATGGATCTGTGTTTGGGTTGCCATTTCACTGCTCTTCCTTTTTACTTGAATTGGATGAATCACAGTTTTCTTTTTGCTCCTAAATGGACATTATCTCCTAGAACGCTCTGCTGTTGAACTAGTAGCCAGAGTGTTAAAGCCTCATAACTCATCACATTAAATTGCTAAGAGACCTGTCCCTTGAGAACATTTCTGCATTTCCTATCCCAGATGGAATTGTTTGGCATAAGGTCCCATTTGATATTTTTGGCATTATAGAAACATTGCAAATTCCTTACGTATTTAAGATAAGTAAGAGTGATGTTATTACTCCTGGCAGTATGTCTGATGATTGGGATGTCAATACTGTAAAATCTATTCTTTCTGAATGAGAATATTACACTGTATTTGAAACTGAAGACGTACTGTACCTCAGCTAATTATGGTATGGTGAAATGTTTTGTTATCATCATCATGCACACCATTATTTACACAGAGCTAGTATTTAATTTCTCACAATGGCAACATTGCCTGACACCACCAGTGAGTAGCTCAAAAACACACCTGCAGAAGATTGCATATTTTTCTGGCAACAACACCTTGGACCCAGTGCCTTATTATTTTAAACCTTCCCCAGAGAGAAAAATATGCTGACCCAAACAAAATTAATCTATTCAGAGTCCTTTATTTCCCAATTGTCTGTTCAACGTTATGAATTTTGCAAAGCCAACAATGAGGTAAAATCGATTTGGGGAGCAAGAAATTGACAAGTACAAGGCAATGAGGCTTTATTTAGAGCTCATCTTATACAAAGACAAATGATTTTCTTGAACAAAACAGTGCAGCAAACAATTTGCCTGGGTTTGGCAAAAATTAAAGATATGAACACACCAAACATTCCCTTGATTGCATCTTTTGACAATTGGCAATATTTCACTAATTACACAGAGGGACAGTTAAACAACATGATACATAATGGTACATATAATTATTCACTTTTAGGTTCTGACAGATGGTTAGTGTGGCCATTAGCCACTAATGGGTGTCATGCACAGTTTTTTAAACTCCACAAAGGGTTTCAAAGCAAATAGAGCAGGTCCACGTTATGTGCAGTCACAATAATCAGGAGTGGTTTCTACATACAGTGCAAGGAAGGTATGCCAGCAATGGTTACAAAATTCAACTTTAAATGCAGTTGTGGAACACTTGTCTCTCCTTTCTGATGACAAGGATTTACAAGATGTCTTGTTAGGCCCTGGATCACCACATTATACAAATATTTTATATGCCATATACAATGAACTTAGGAAAGGTTCCCAGCAGGAAGCTGCTGAACTTTTATGACAAATAGACAAGGCTAATTTGGTGAAACTGCTTAATGAATTAATCCATCCAGACTTTTCAAGCACACATTGGACACCTGAACATACACAGATTCTGAGAACACTGCAAACAGACATGCTTACATCCAGACACCTACATACACGTGTCAACACCACAAATGTGGTGATTGGCATTATTGTGGGAGCCACTGGCTACACATATGTCACTTTCAAATAAGGTGATACTGTACTGATTATATATAAATTGCAGTTCTATTCAAAAGCTGAAATGCATTTTGCACCTACAGAAAAAATACTAACTGCATTTCAGGCAGTTGTTATTAAGGAAAGATCATTGGCTCAGGGAAAATACAGAACTGTGCTTATGCCCATTCCAGCCTTAGGCGCTGTCACAAAGGCAAGTGTTCCTAATGCAATAGCCTTAGATCCCAGATGGATACAGTGCACCACCTCCTTAACATCTACTGATGTAGACTATGTCTTCGACTCCACACTACTAACACAAGAATTCTTACAGTATGAGCAAGATTACCCTGTGCCCAGTGATGTTTTTACCTATTGACTACTATGACTTAATTGTTTATACTGATGGTTCAGCCCAGCCCGCTGTTGGAAGTAAACACTAATATTCCGCCGCTTGCACAACGTTACATGGAGTGAGGAGGAATGGAGAGTTGTACCCTCAAAATCATTTACACAATCTCTACTGCTCAGCTGGCTAAACTCAAATCTCTAATTCCGACACTAGAAAATACATATCCTGAATTCACCACACTTATAGTGTGTGATTTGTATTATTGTGTATATTCTTTCAATGAGCACTTACACTATAGGAGCTTGAAATAATTCAGGGACTCAAAAGGAAATACCATCAAGCATAGTTTGCTTTGGGGAAAATAGCACATCTAAAAGAATGTTTGTCACAGGCTCATGTAATTCATACATTGATTTACCAGTGTGTTGGAATACACGTTGCTGGAAATTCACTGCCTGATGAAGCTGCAAATGCAGTGGTTCAGACTGTTGTTGTAGCTGAAAATAATTGTTCTCACACAAGAGTGGATGGAGACATATTGGTAGCTGTAAATGTGTTACACACCAATACACCATTACTAAAAAATATCCAGCAAAATATTCCTACCTACTGAGTGCCCAAACCATATTTTTGGCATGTATTCCTGAAGTGGGAGATTGAGTGGTACCAGGCCAACTGAAGAGGAGTTTGGCTGTATAGATCCGGGCCTGGGATCAGGAATCTCTCGCAAATCTGCCACTCTGCCATCACTGTATGAAATGGAACCTGAGAACTAAAAATGAAACTGAAGAAACAAAAAATATTGAGACCGCAACCTACCTTGCTGAGCAGAGCTGCACACTGACAGCGCCATTTGGAAAAAAAGCCCAGCTGTTTAACAGACCAATCGGGGCTGAGAATCTGACTGCACCTGACTGCTCCTGATCGGCGGATCCTGATACTTCCTGGTCACCAATGCCCTCACGGACAATCCTCTGTATGGCGATAGAACCGAAGCCTACCAATGATACCAGGTGAGCAAACCCTGTGCTCCTGGGATTGCTACCAGAGTGTTTGGACTGGTCGATGGTTGCTCAGGATGCCTGCCTACATAGAAATCTGTGACATCTGATCACATTTTCTCTCACAAGATACCTCCGGATATAATAAAGACCGCCCTGTGCTGCCGACATGCACACACTGGCAGCGCTGGCTCCCATGGTGGCTGATCAGCCCAACCAGCCACGGGCTCAAAACCTTGTGAGGGTTGAGGCACCCGATACTGCCCTCCCCCAAGGGACACCCTTAGGCTGCACTTGAAACTGCCATATATCAACTTTGTTAGCCTGAGAAACCCTATGCATTGGTTGTAAAGGCTGAGGTGACCGATAATACCACCTGAAGCACTTCCTCCATTTGACCCTGTGGCTTGGTAACTAGCAAGTGCACACTCACCGGCCCAGCTCCTCTCTGTATTTGTCCAAATGGTGTTTCTTTGGGGGTGATAGGAGCTTCCAGGTCACTGTGACCAAAAGCATCATTGAGGTGAAGACGCTCGACTCCGATGCGGGAGCCCACTCTCCCTACCGGCTGACTCTATTGATTCTTGAGGCTCTATATCACTTTGAGAGGTCTTGCTTGGTTTTACCCAACCATCCATTTTGAGGGTCTCTCTCCCCTCAGTTTCAGATTGAAGGGGCAACCTTTTCTCTTCATCAAAGAACTGCCCTCTCTGAGGCAGTCAAAACAATCACAGGTTTTGTGGCACGCCCACTAACTGAAAGTAAAGAAGGAATGGTGATCTCCTTCATAACCGGAAAGTAAAGAAGGACTGTATGATCTCTTTCATGACCGGTACTTCTGAGCCTCCACGGAGAGGCCGTCTTGCAAAAGGTACTGGGATGACCTCTATATATTAAATCACACTGAAATGTATATTCCTTCTTGGCCCTAAGAAGGTAACCCTCCTGATGCCACTGATGTTCCTACCTACCATAAGAATCTCATAAGATCACCACTCTATGTTATGTTATGTTATTTGAGTTTATATAGCGCACGGTTACCCTAGGGTGTCCTGGCGCTCAGCATACCTGCAGGTTATAGTGATGGGTTTTTACTGTGAGAAGAGCCAAGTTTTCAGCCCCTTTCTGAAGGAGAGGTGATCTGCTGAGTTCCTCAGGTGGAACGGGAGCTCATTCCATGCTTTAGAGGCACAAGTAATGGAACTTCTGCCTCCTCAGCTGGCCTTTTTGATCGGGGGAACACGGACTAGTTTTGCTTCTGTGGACCAAAGATTACTTGCGGAGATATACCATTTAAATTTTTGCCTCAGATGGTTGGGGCCGATTCCATTGAGGGCTTTGAAGGCCACGCAAAGGGCCTTAAAACGTACCCTTAGCTTCACGGGGAGCCAGTGCAGTTGTTTTAACTCCTTCTTTACAGAAACAAATTCGGGAGTTCCTGTTAGTAATCTGGCTGCTGCATTCCTTGCAATTTGAAGCCTCTTAATGTGCTGTTTTTGGGCATTTAAAAGTAGACTGTTACAGTTGTCAATCTGCACCATAATAAGGGCTGTGATCACTGTCCTCAGACTGCTCTCAGGAAGAAAAAGCTTTATTTTCCTTATGATTCTAAGGATTAGGAAACATGCTGAAACCACCGAGCCTATGTGATCACCGAAAGCGAGCTTATTGTCCATGATCAACCCCAGGTTTTTTGCTTTCCTGGTCAGTGGGGGGCAGACACCCAGCTCTTCTGGCCACACATCTGGCATCCACATATTAGGGTTGCTTCCAAACATAAGGACCTCTGTTTTGCCTGAGTTTAATTTTAGGCAATTGGATGACATCCATCCTGAGATGGCCTTCATGCAGTCATGAAAGCGAGCCCCAGTTTCCTTCTCTTCTCCGTCTCTGATTAACAACACTATTTTAGTATCGTCTGCATAGGAGGTAATTTGGAAGCCATAGGATTTGCTCAGGCCTGCCAAGGACATCACATATACGTTGAAAAGTGTTGGGCTTAATGATGATCCGTGTGGCACCCCACATGGGAGAGGGATAGGCTTTGACCTGTGGTTATCCAGTTCCACTCTTTGCGTTCTTCCCGAGAGGAAAGACTGCAGAAGGTTCCATGCGGCTGCTAGTACCCCTACTTCGGACAGCCGGTCCATCAGAACTTCATGATGAACCGTGTCAAAGGCTGCTGACAGATCTAACATAATCAGAATTGCCAATCCTCCTCTGTCCAACGCCTCCCTCACCTCCTCTGTAGATTTAATTAGAGCCAGCTCGGTGCTATGTTCTGCTCTAAACCCATATTGCGATGGGTCAAGCAGAATATTGGTTAAAAGAAATGTGCTGAGCTGGGTGTTTATGGTCCTTTCAGTGATCTTGGCAGGAAGCTAGAGTCTTGAAATTAGCCTATAATTGTTTGGATCACTGTGGTCCAGGGTTGTTTTTTTAATAGGGGAAGGATAGAGGCCTTCTTCCTGTTGCTAGGTAATATGCCAGATGTAATTATGGTGTTAAACAATGGTGTAAGAGTCGACCTTATTACTTCTGGGATTTGCTTCAATACTGATGCCGGACATGGATCCATCGGGGAACCGGATCGCATGGAACTCAGAAGTTTGATTATATCTGGTGTCTCAAGCAGAGAGAATTTGGCTAACGCCGGTATGTTTGGTTCCTTACTTTGTGGCATCATCCTTATCCCTCTTTGAGCTAGGCTAAATGAGCAAAAGATAGATTCCACTTTTTATTGGAAAGAATAGGCCAATGTTTCGCAGAGCTCTGGGCTACTATGGCTCTTGGGAGCCTTTGGGGCCACTAGTTTAGTAATGGTTTTAAAGAGTACTTTGGGGTTGGAATTGGCCTGAGAGATTTGTTCTATAAAGTACTTTTTTTTGGTTTCCAACAGTCTATATTTGTACTGTCTAAGACTTTGCTTTTAGCTTTCCTTATCCACGCTTATGTAGCCTCTCCTCCACACCCTTTCTAAATGTTTGCAGGCCTGTTTTAGGTTTTTTAATTCTTCGGAAAACCAAGGGGCATACGGTTGAGCCCTTTTAGGGGTCCACTTTTTAACGGGCGCAAGTTTGTTACATGCTTCTTCTAGCCACTCCGTGAATGCAGAGGTAGCTTCCTCTAACCTCTATAGGGAGAGGACGCTTAGTGTTTTTTAATGTCTCTCCTAACTCTTCACAGTCTATGTTTTTCCAAACTCTTTTTCCAATATTCCCATAGTCTGTTGCCTATTGGCTCATTCACCTCCAAGAGAATGGCGCTATGATCAGACCACACCAATGGGAGTGCCGAGGTGACTGCCAGTGTTCGATTGTTGGAGTAGATCTTATCCAACGTATGCCCCTTGCTGTGTGTTGGTACTCCAATCCACTCATGGTCCTGCCCATAATAAGATTTTCATGGTTTGAGCACCATCTGTCCAACCTCCTGGAAAAATAAATCCTTAGTTACCTACTTTACACTGTGCTCTATATTGACACATACTATACTCCACATTCCCAATCGCCCTAGGACGGTAGCCCTCTCAGTGCCACTCATGGTCCTGCCCATAATAAGATTTTCATGGTTTGAGCACCATCTGTCCAACCTCCTGGAAAAAAAATCCTTAGTTACCTACTTTACACTGTGCTCTAACCTAACAGAATGATGCTTTAGACAATGCGAATGTTGATAAGTCATGCATATGTAAGGACAAGACATACCTATCCTTACAAGGATAAATGGTCATTCAAAACTCCTGAAGGTTATAAGATGCATGACACATCAGCGCCCTCCACACTTGCCCTACCCTCTATCCTAAAACCCCACGGTCCAAACTCCTCTCCATCACCATCACCATAACCCCCAACCTCTCCACCACAGCGGATAAGAACTACAAACACAAATTGATTAAACAACACCCAGAACTCCTCATCGCTGATATCTATTACAATGCATCCAGAGGCCCTAAGATAATGGATCTCATCTTTTACACTACACATCTTGCGAAAAGGAAACCAATCACAACAACATTCCTCAGCATAACAAAACCATCAAAATCCTGTACGGTTAAAAACTAACAATCGCCAACTCACCCACGTTCAAATGCAATGCTACCATAACCATCTTCAGAAATGGAACCATCCTGATGCAAGCAAATTATGCCAACCTACACACTTTTGAATCCATATTCCTTGCACTGAAAAACGCCATATCACTGTCACAACTCTTTTACCCCCCCAAGCCACTCCCCACCACGGGAATCTACACATAATGAAACAAACATGAGCTACACCACATGCTCTACTCCCTCCCTCTCAACTCATTATGCCCTAACCTCAAACAATAACAAAAATGATGCAGCTAACAGTTCACTGAGCCACACACCTGCCTCACTCCGATAATATGATCCACTCACTTACCAATACTCTCACAAGCCTAGCCCAGGTCCTCAGGTCAGCTGAAAACACCACCACTTATCCCACCACAACCCAAAAAATCCTAATTTCACCCCCATACACAACCACAACCACAACCCCTTCCCCTACCTTACAGACTGTTCATGATGTTGACGGCTGACTCATGCTCCCAAATCCTACTACATGCCCTCTTCACCTACCAATTTACTGACAACACCAGCGCTAAAGGGCCGACACTATTCACTCATCAGTCCCACATTAAAAAATAAAGAACTCAGTGACATCTCTAATCCCACTCCCACTGATATCTCGATTCTCACTCTCACCGACATCACCGATATACACTCTCTGACCCTGGACCACCATTCCTTACACAGTCAAAAGCTAAACATCCAAACTTTCCCCTGATTAAATCAAATGTCCTTATTCAAGCTGAATGAGTGTCTAACTCACATGGAAATCCAACTATACAGAGTATTACAGGGCCTTAACAATATCCTATTGAACATAAACATATATCCAAATCTTACTCACCAACCTCACCCCACTACATGCAACAACAGACTGTTTCTAAGACAAACCAAAACACAACCACAAAGCTGGACTAAAAAGCCTCTAAACAACAAAGCTCATAGATCCAAACGAACCAGCACCACAATGTCTCTGAGTGAGGCAGCAGAGCTAGCCAAATCTTACAACCTGGAACCTCCTAGAACCATCTCCTCCTCTAAGGTCCAGGTTATCACGGGTCTAGGGAGAAAATCTCCACGACATATAACACCAAGCCACCAGCACACCTCATCAACATCCCCCTGACCTTCGCCCTCAAGATCCGAAGCACTGCAGTGAAACCAAATGTATGATCATTAACTTCAGATCTGCAAAAAAGCATGCAACACAACTAGCAAAAGCCATCCTGAACCACAACATTGACGTTTCATTCATCACAGAAACATGGCTAAACAAATGCTCATACCCGATAATGGACACCCTAGTCCCACCGGGATTCTCAATCATCAAGAAAGACAGGAAGGACCACCATGGTGGAGGCATTTCCATTATGCACAACAAAAACATAAACGTGGAGGAAAAAGACTCCCTAACCTACAACACATTTTAATATCTTAACACCACCATAAGGATGAACGACAATACTACCATAAACTGTCACCTACTCTACCACCCACCAGGTAACATACTCTCATTAGGTGAACACCTAGCAGATATGATAACACAGTGCTCACTCGTCGACACCAAAAACATTATCCTAGGAGACTTCATCCATCACTGGAATGATGAAAGCAATGCTCTAATCCAATCCTTAAACGACCTCTTACTCAATAAGAACCTCTCCTAGCATTGCAATGGTCAAACCCACAACAAAGGTTCTACCTTGGATGCTATCATAGCCGAAGAAGAAACACTAGCTTTTGACAGCATCCTCTCTGTCAAGTGGTCCGACCACAACATCATTCTGTTCCACATCAACAAAGCGTCTCACTACCAAATGCGCACACAGAAAAACCCTTCAGTGGGCGAGAAAAATAATACAAATTCCTGTAGCCGACCGTGAAGAAAGAATGAGGTCACTTTTCCCCCCCACCAGTAGATAACCTTACAACAACTAGCCTCACCACCCTTTCCAACTCAACATTGTCCTAAATAACCACCCTCTTAATGATCATTCCACAGGAAATGAAAAAATGCAATCAAAACCAAGGGTCCCTCATAACTTATAGAAGCTGGAAGGTATTCAATCCAATCTTGAAAGAGGACATGTGGCATGTGCACATAATGGAATGAGAACTGCAAACAGGGAACACTCCAGCTCAATATGTGTATGCTCAAATGCTAGAGCCATTTGCAGGGAGCTGGAGTTGACAGACCTCTGGCGGATGGATTCTCTGGGGTGTACAGTAAAAGCGCCAGGGTGCCCCCGTTGGGGTTGGCAGTGCGCTATACAAGTACAAACACATTTACATTTACATTTACATCTTAATAAAGAATATGTGATTTTACAACGCATGCCATTACATCGCATGCCGTTGCAACGCAAAACTTTACCACGACTTTCTGTCGGGGGAGTGCTGGAAATTGGAATAGATTATTTTCTATTCCAACTCCAGTGAGTGCAACAGTAGGGAAGGTGTTGGAGTTAAATCCAACACCTTCTACCCACTGCTGCACACCTTTTGCGTTGCAAAGGCATGCGGTTTAATTGCATGCGTTGGAACGGTTGCGTTGAAAAGGCTGTTTCCCCTTAATAAAGGATCTTGTTATTTATTACTAGTGGAATCATTGAACCTCTTCACATTGGTGATGAGCTGAAATTAATCCGACTCAGAGACCCCAACATCGATCTACTGAAATGCTGGACGTAAGGCTTTTGGGACGCTCCAGTGCAGGAAGCTAATCTGCAGACAAGAACTACATGGGGGTAAAGAAGCAGAATCTCTAACAATACATTCTGCATCTTTGTTATGGTAATGTACCCTCGTTGAGTGGAGGATTTAGCTCAGCAGTGTGGCTGTGCTGACCATTGACTGGGCGTGAGTGGAACGATATTTGAGTGCTGGTAAAGAGACTTGAAGCAAGAGCAAACCTGGTGTTATGAAGTGTGCTGCACACCTGTATGTTCCATGCTGTGAAGAGAGGCTTGGGTCACTGCCGCATGGGAAGGCACATCTGTGACCAGTCAGCCATTGTGTGGAAAATGTTGCACGTGGTGGAGCATGTAGAAAAGGCTGGGAGGCACGCTGCTCTGGACGAGATGGGAGCATTTGTGATGTTGCATGCAATTGGATGTTCCTTAGCGTGCGGAGTGATGTTTCACGCAGCCACAGCCATCTTGCTTTGAACTGTTCAGCGCAGTGATGCGCACACTTGATGGCCTTTGGTATTTTGTTGCAGCAATTGAGGTGAAGGGTCAATAGTGCCACCTCGCACATTGAGAGCCAGTATGTTGCACAAGCACACGCAGCAGTGCTTATGGCGCTGTTGTGTACAGCTCATTTAACTGCTGTAGTCTTTCTACGTTTGCTGCTGCAACTGTGGAGAAGGGTCATTAGCATTATTGCGCACACCTGGAGCCATTGTGTTGTGCAAGCTCACGCAACGGTGTTACTGGCACTGACATGCACAGCTGAGTAAGGTGTGGAACGTGCACAGTTCATTTAATTGCCAAGTTTTTGCCCAATTGGGTGTTTCTATGCTGGAGCACTCGGTAACTGGGAAGTGGCAAGGTTCATCTACTCAACACTGATGTACACAGCTGTGAATACAGTAAAAGGTACATTTTGCTAAAGTGCTTGGCGTAGTAAGTCAGCACTGTGACACCTGTAAGGACTAGGCGTTGACTGTTGCAACTTTAAGCTGTGGTACCATACTCTTATATATGTGGTGTGTATTTCATTTGTGTGTTAATATGCAGAATGTTACTGCTCCTCCAATGTTTCTTCCCTCCTCTGGTGATCCTGTGTCATCTTGTCAAAGGTGGAAGAAGGTTTCACACATTATTCCAGAGTTTGTGGTACCTCCCTGAGTGTGGAGAGACAAATGCCTCTATTGATGAACTGCTTGGGTGTGGAAGTGCAAGAAGTGTTCAAAACACTTGCCTGGTTTGTCTGCAGAAGATGCCTATGGTTTTAATGAGTATGACATTTCTACAAAAAAAACTTGATCTGCATGATTTACCCAAAATAAGCACTGTTTTAGAACGATATCACTTCTGAAGAATTCAGCATGTTGGAGACTCAGTGGGAGCATATATTTTAGCCCTCAGAAAACTAGCTTCTACTTGTAATTTTGGTGCTAGTTTGAATGAGAGACTACATGATCAGTTCATGTTATGATGTGTTTTGGATAAGGCAAGGGAGACCTTATGCTTGAAGGATAATCCCACTCCTAAAGATGTTGAAACCACGGCAAAGTCTTGTTAGCATTCTCAGGTGTGTGTGTAGGTTATTTGGAACCAAAAGGGCGGTGAATAAAGAAAGGACTCTGTGCATGTTGTGAAATCAAAAGGTACTGGTGGGTTCCATAGGGAAACAGGTGGTGGATACTACCCAATAGATATGGTCAAGCAAGAAACCTCATATCAAATGTTTTAGGTGTGGTAATGTGGGCCACATAGCAAATTTCAAAGATTGTCCAGGATAGAAGGCCTCATGGAAAACATGTGGAAGAAAGGGGCACTTCACATCTTGTTGCAGATCTGAGAAAACAAAGAATGTGAGTGAAGTGCTATATGATTTGGATGATTAGTCTGGTGAACTTGTCTTACAGATAGAGGGTCAGAAAGGTGGTGCACCACTGGAGGTTGTGAAAATCAATTCCTCTCCAGTGGAAATGCTATTTGATTCAGGAGTGAAAGATACACTGAATTCTAGGATGTTCTTTCAGGACAATCTAAAGGGTTCTGTAAAATTGTTAAGGCCTGATATTAAACCTAAGTGGTATGGTGGGCAACCTATCAAGTTGATAGGGTATTTGTGGGGCACTCTTGAGTTGCATTATTTGGTGATTCCAGAAAAAATGTATGTGTCTGTGAAAGGTGATTTCTTAATCAGTTGGTTTAATCAAAAGGAATTGTCAGTGTATCTTGATTCAAATGAGATACCTTTGGTAAGATTGAAGGATGGGTGGGTTGCCAAGCAAGATGTCTCAGTATCAAAAGTGTGCAGTGTTTTGGAAGAGAACAACTATAAGAAGCTGCTTCCCAATGTTTTCAGGAAAAAGCTGGGACATCTGAAGAATTATGTACATTGCATTAAACTTAAGTCTGGTGTGAATCACAAAGTTGGCAACGTGAGAAGTGGGCCTCTGATGATTAAGGAGGCCACGAAAAAGGAAATGGGTAAACTTTTAAGTAGTGGTGTTATACAGGAGATTGAGAAAGCAGAATAGGTTTCACTAGTTGTTATTGCATGAAAGGCAAATAGAGAGGTTCGACTTTGTGTGGACTTGAGGGAATTAAACAAGGCAGTGTTGGCAGATAGTTACCAATTGCCAAGCATTACTGAGATGCTGTGTTGTTTGGAGGGGGTATAACTTCAGCATATCATCAGATATCACTGAATCCCCAATCGCAGGAGTTGACGTTATTTATTGCACTGCTTGGCACATAGAAGTATGTGTGTGTATGCCTTCTGGTTTAATTTCTGCCTCTGCTGTCTTCCAGAGGGCATAGGAACATGTGTTAGAAAAAATTAACAGCGTGAAGATTTATTAGAATGACGTGTTGATGTATGGGAAGACCTCTGATCAGCAAGATTCCAGGCTGGGTGAAGTATTAAAGAGATTGAGTGAGAGTGTATTCACCCTGAAGTATGAAATTTGCAAGTTCAGGGTGCTGGAAATTGAGTATTTGTGTCACCTGATTTCTGCAGGAAGGATTCTTCCCAAGGAAAGTTTGGTTAATTTTATAAAAATATCCTAGTTCCAAAGATGAGTTGATGAACTTCTTAGAGACTGAAGAGTTTTGTAACAATTTAATTTCTTATTTTGCTGAAGGTTGCAGTAGCGTGAGGAAGTTATTAAAAAGAGTTATGGAATTTGAGTGGTCACAGGAGTGTGAGGAGGAATTTGTGCAGGTAAAGAATGGGCTCTCCAGTGCAGCAAATGTGTGTAATTTCTGACCAGGGGCAAAGACTGTTCTTAGAATGGATGCTTGTGCAAAGAGCCTAGGTGCAATAGTTGAACATGTCATTGGAGGAAAGGTGAAAAGGAGGCTTTGGTGGTTTATTGGGCTACTAGCAGACTAAAGACGTTTTTATGGGGAGTGTTTTCGAATTTTGAAATTGAAATAGATCACAAACCCCTGGTTGAGGGTTTTTGAAAAAAGGGTATTGATGCCAAATCTAGTAGAATAAGAAGATGGGCGGTGGCTTTGCAAGAATTTAGGAGTTCAAAGCTTCCTTTGTGCTTTTTGTGATGAACATTATTGTTGACTGTTGTTCAAGATTGTGTGTAGATGAGGATTTCAAGGAAGATGCTTGTGACATGGAAGATGAGTTTGGGGATGAGGCAGTCAAAGTCTGTTTAGTTTGGGATGGTGTTGTGCAGGAAGAAGAATAGAAGTGCGCAATGGAAGAGGATGGTCAGTTGAACAATCTGATAAGTAGGATAAAGGATAGATGGTCTGCAAGAGATAAGATTTGTGATGAGCTAAATGGTTTCTGGCAAGTAAGAGAGCTTTGTAAGATGGCTTGGTGCTGAGAGGAGGTAGATTAGTTCCCCCATAGAGGGTAAGAATGCAATTGTTTAGATGGGCTCACAAAACTCATCCTGGCATATCAAATACTAAGGCGAGAGTAAGGGAAGATTATTAGTGGCGTGGAATGAACATTTTGATTGAGAGGGCTGTGCGTAATTGTATTGAGTGTGAGAAATGTGACAAGATTCTGAAATGCAGAATGCAACCCATGGTCATTCAGGAATTGGCAACTGGTCCTTAGGTTGATCTAGCACTGGATATTGTTGGCCCTATTAGGGTGTCGATTAGCAAAAATGTTGTGGTTACCTGCATAATTATGTTTTTAAGGTGTGCAGAAGTGAAAGTGGTAAACTCAGTGGAGACGTGTGATGTAATTTTGTTCTTGGAAGAGTTATTTGAGAGAGAAGGGTTTCCAGTTTCTTTGCTGACTGACAATGGGGTTCAGCTGACCTCCAGGTTGATGGAAGAGGTTTGAGTGGAAAGGGGAATTTCGCTTGTAAAGACAATGCTTTATCATCCCAAGGCTAACGGTATGATTGAGCGCTTCAACAAAGTGGTTAAGGTTGTTTACAGCTAGCATTGCCTATGGGCTGAATTAGGTGAAATAATTAAGGAAAAAGGTTTGCATGTATCGTCTACAAGGGCTTACGCCTTTCTTATTGTTCAAAACAAGATTTTCAAACAAGATGATAAGTCCAGCATAGATGAGCAAGTTTAAAGCTAAAAGTGCAAAGGGGTGCATCAGTGGATGAGAGAGTAAAACTGGAAAGCTATAGAGAGAGAAAAGGGATCTTGTGTAAAAAGAAAGAACTCTTCAATGCAAAGATGGCTGAGAATAAAATTGAGATTTAGATGGGCGATTTGGTGAAGATAGAAAACCCAAGGAGAGTTGGGTTGTTGGATAAGTTCAGTCAACCCATAAGGTTTACTAATCTCTTCAGCAATGCTGTAAAAACAGGGAATCACTGCATTTGGAATCTTGTAGTAGGGTTGCACTGTGGAAGAAGGCTTCCTATTAGGGGTGGGCGGAATTTGCGGAATTAACCTTCGCAAATTATCGCGAGAATGTTTAAAATTATCGCAAACAAGCAGAAATATCGCGAAGATGCGGAAGTTTTTTTCCGGCATGTTCGCGAGATTTTCTGCATGGTTGCGGGTCGCCAACTTACCCATGTGGTTGCTTGCGGGCGCGGCCATCTTGTTTTGAGTTGTTCTCGCGGTGCATGATCGCGAGAAGAAAGACGTGATCGCGCGACGCATGACGTCACTGCGGGCGCGAACTGTCGCGAGACAGCGCAAATGGCTAAAAACAATACAACATCTCATGGAGAACGCGACCGGATCAAGAAAACTTGTCGGCGAACGCAGGGATTCAGGTAAGGCGATCGCGCGCGCGCAAGAATGTATCATTTTACAGCGCGAGCAAGAAACAAATTATCGCCAAGCTGCGGAAACCGGAATTTTTGACATTTTCGCGCTCTCCGCGGAACGCAAAAATGTCAAATTATCGCAATTTCCGCGAACGGAACAAAATTTTTGCCCAGGCCTACTTCCTATGGGGATACTGTGAACGGTGGCCCTGGCTTTGAAAAGAGCATCATGGAGTTGCATGATAATGCTAAGGCTGGCAAGGAGGATATAGAATGCTAAAAAAAAGAGGCCCAGCCATAGCTGTTGACAACGAGGATATGTTTTCCTCAAAGAGGAAAAAGGGAATGTCTGGAAAAGACCAGCATGTTTACATGATTTTGTGTAAATGTACTTGGTTAATGTTATTGTATGTTATCTTGGAATGTATATATTGTTCATGTTTCTTTGTACTCTTTGCATTCTTTGTGGTCAAAACAGATTGGGGAGTCTAACCTGTTTCCTTACTATTGTGGGGGAGGTGTGTGGCATGTGCACATAATGAGATGAGAACTGTGAGCAGGGAACACTCCAGTTCAAAATGTTTATGCTCAAATGCTAGAGCCATTAGCAGGGAGCTAGAGTTGACAGACCTCTGGTGGATGGGGTCTCTGGAGTGTACAACTTAATAAAGAATCTTGTTATTTACTACTACTGGAGTAGTTGAACTTCTTCACAAGGACATTTCTGCTCTGTTGACTAAATCCAAACCCTCCTCCCACCTTGCGGACCCCATCCCAGCATCCCTGGAAAAAAACCCACAATCATTCCCTAACATCACTTTGGACTAAAATAACAAACAGCTCCTTGATGACTGGATTGATGCCAAACTGTCTCAAATGTGGCCAAGTCATGTCACTCCTCAAAAAGCCAGGAGCAGACCCGAGCGACCTCAACAACTTCAGACCTGTCTCCAATCTCCCCTTCCAAGCCAAAACCTTGGAGAGATGTGTTCTCTAACAACTAAACCAACACATCAACAACTACAATCTCCTAGATCCTCATAAATCAGGCTTTGAAAGGGCTACAGCACAGAAACAGCTATTCTGAACATAGTAGATGACCTACACAAATCCATGGACACAGATCCATACTGCTAACTCATACTCCTAGATCTATCGGCTGTCTTCGACACGGTCAACCACAAGCTTCTCTTGGATGCCCTCTAAAAGTTGATCAGCGCAGAAGGGGTGGCCCACATGGTTCACATTTTTTCTACAAAACCGCTCTAAACAAATAAAAATAATCAATCTGACCTCTGACACAATAACAATCACATGGGATGTCCCCCGATGCTCTGTCCTCTTGCTGACACTGTTCATTATCTATAGAGAGCCACTCACCTTCGTTCCCAACCAAGCAAACATCCCCTTCCACCTATACACAGATGACACCAAGCTCTATCTGGAAATCTGTTCACTAGTCGACATGCATCGACTTAACACCACTCTCTAAGACGTACAACACTGGCTATCTCACAATCATCCAAAGCTTAACCAAGATAAGACAGAAATTCTACTCATTTCAAAGCCACGGCAATCCCCCCAAATACGAGAATGGCTGAACTCCATAAATGCTCTTAACTGCAATGTTATCACAGCCAACTCTGTCAAATCTCTAGAAATCACATTAGACCCAAACTGATAATGAAAGATTATATAATTAACTGTGCGAAGAGTGCCTTTTACAATCTGAAACTTCTGAACACAATTAAACTTTACCTACCACCAAGCGCCTCAAAACTGCCACACAAGCAACAGTGTTGTCAAGACTAGACTATGGGAACATCACCATCACAGGCACTGCAAAATCCCACCACACACCCCTTAGAACTACTCTTAATGCAGCAGCCAGAACGGTCACAGGCACCAACAAATATTATCACATCTCCCCCGCAATGAAAGAACTGGAATGACTTCCAATCCAAGCTCGCTGCATCTTTAGAACTGCCTGTCTCACTCACATAGCCCTTCATACTGGGAAACCTTCTTACCTCGCCTCAAAACTAAAAAAGGCATGCTAGTCGAGAAACCTAAGAAGCTCAAATACATGACTTCTTATCCCGCCTAAATTCCAAAACGAAAAAACCCTGGCTTGCTCCTTCTTGAGCAATGCCCCTAAAATCTGAAACTCCATTTCAGTACACATCAGAACAAACCCCTCCTTTTTGAGCTACAAGCAACAGCTAACATATCTTATCCTCAACAGACATCTCAACTACCAAGATGTCAATCGTCCATCAAGATATGACCTCAATCCTTAAGTTTCCCTCTATCCCTCCCATGCTACTCTTGTTCCCTCTTGCCCAATCACTGTCTTATTTTGATTCTATCCCAAATGTGTGATCATACTCTGTATTTGTGTTGAACATGCACTGATGTAAAGTGCTCTGATACCCTGGGGTCTCACCGGCGCTATAATAAACTCCTTAAAAAATAAATTAGACTGCAGGCTAGAATTTACCATAGCTTCTCAGGAGAGGTTAGCACCTGCCCTCGCAGATGTAGCAGCTACAGTTTCACTGCTAGACCAAAGCTTTTGGTGGCATGGTCTCTGCAAACAAACAAAACAGTATGTACTTTGAGAGACATTTTTCAACAAATAAAAGCTTCCACTGTATCTCACCCGCCGCAGACACCTTTCTTAGTCTTAAAAAAACCAATGGCTTGCATTTATCTTGATCACTGCGGACCTCTGAACTCAGATGGCTCCTTTAAATCCATTCTATCAGCAGTGATTCATGTTCTAGGTGTATAAGGGTGTAGCCAGAGAGATCTGCCGACACTTGAACTGTTTTAAAAGATCTCCAGGTTTTAATGGGGACATATGTAGTAGCTGCATTCCACTCTGACCAGGGACTAGAGTTTGCCTCTAGGACTTAATGGTATACCATGGGCACCCTGGAGGTGGCTGTGCATGATTCCTCCCCCATCATCCTGAGGGAAATTTGATAGTGGAGAGGAAAAACCGGGACTTAAAGCAATCTTTAACATCTAGAGAATTAGGTTCAGGTTGTAGTCATCTGTATGGAGTCCAGAGAGTTTTTAATCTGTCTAGCAGATCCTTGAGCCTCTGGACTCCCTATCAAGTTTTGTTTGGTGTCCAGATGTATGTTCTAGACCTTGATAATCCTGGTACAGTGGTGGAAGATATGCCTTTTGACATCAATTAACTTTTTGCTGTCTTACAGGAACTTCAGGACTGCTGAGATGAGGGCTCCAATGAAAAAATTAAACGTTCTGCCACGGAAGAAGTGAAGATGCAACTACCGACTTCTGTTTGGATTCCAAAGATTGAGGATCTAGTTTGAATAAAGATGGTCGACAAGAAGGAGTTTTGGCCATCATACAGAGCACCAGTGCCAGTCCTGGCAGTTCAAAGTACCAGTGCAGTGCCTTTGCCTCCTCTTGCTGGTTGTAGAAACAAACGATTTGTCTCAATAGTAGGCCTGGGTGGTAAATTCTGTTACGCTCGCGGAATATGGGTAATTTGGGTAATTTCGCGTTCCGCGTAAAACGCGAAATTGCATAAAATTCTGCGTTTCACAGCTTAGCGGAATTTTTGGCTTGTTCACGTTCTCAAAATGCGCGTTTACGAGATATTTCCCCACAACCACGCAAACAGAGTTCGCGAACAGGAAAAAGCATCGCGAACAAGCAATTCTACGTGTTCGCGGAATTTCTGCGTGATCGCGGAGATTTTTTACCATTTTGCAGAGCTTTGCGTAGCGCGACTACGCAAATTCCGCCCACCCCTACTCAATAGATCTCATCAAACCATACCATGTGGCCAGTTTGATACAGTAGGCTGCGATAGCCCCTAGGTAGTTACTTGTCTCTTCTCACTGCCATACAGGAAATCCCGCTACAAGCATTAAATAATACAAAAATTACTGCTCCCGGCAGAGGATATCAGATATTGATGTTTTACTAATTCCTGTTACTACTGCCAACACCGTAAACTCACATTCTTCAACTGCCATTCCCAACAACGCAGTTGTTTATTACAATCCACCTTTGGAGGTGCCTACCAGTTCCACTTTGCCCCGTGAAACCCCTGTTTTTGCACCCACTGCCTCTGGCTATAGTGCTGATATTGATGACCTTTCCTTGGATTTTTCAGACACACCATTTCATAGCATTCATACATGTATTTTTTGTCTCAAACAGATCTATTTCATTTCACTATGGATCTATGTTTGGGTTGCCATTTCACTGCTCTTCCTTTTTACTTGAATTGGATGAATCACAGTTTTCTTTTTGCTCCTAAATGGACATTATCTCCTAGAACGCTCTGCTGTTGAACTAGTAGCCAGGGTGTTAAAGCCTCATAACTCATCACATTAAATTGCTAAGAGACCTGTCCCTTGAGAACATTTCTGCATTTCCTATCCCAGATGGAATTGTTTGGCATAAGGTCCCATTTGATATTTTTGGCATTATAGAAACATTGCAAATTCCTTACGTATTTAAAACAAGTAAGAGTGATGTTATTACTCCTGGCAGTATGTCTGATGATTGGGATGTCAATACTATAAAAACTATTCTTTCTGAATGAGAATATTACACTGTATTTGAAACTGAAGACGTACTGTACCTCAGCTAATTATGGTATGGTGAAATGTTTTGTTATCATCATCATGCACACCATTATTTACACAGAGCTAGTATTTAATTTCTCACAATGGCAACATTGCCTGACACCACCAGTGAGTAGCTCAAAAACATACCTGCAGAAGATTGCATATTTTTCTGGCAACAACACCTTGGACCCAGTGCCTTATTATTTTAAACCTACCCCAGAGAGAAAAATATGCTGACCCAAACAAAATTAATCTATTCAGAGTCCTTTATTTCCCAATTGTCTGTTCAACGTTATGAATTTTGCAAAGCCAACAATGAGGTAAAATCGATTTGGGGAGCAAGAAATTGACAAGTACAAGGCAATGAGGCTTTATTTAGAGCTCATCTTATACAAAGACAAATGATTTTCTTGAACAAAACAGTGCAGCAAACAATTTGCCTGGGTTTGGCAAAAATTAAAGATATGAACACACCAAACATTCCCTTGATTGCATCTTTTGACAATTGGCAATATTTCACTAATTACACAGAGGGACAGTTAAACAACATGATACATAATGGTACATATAATTATTCACTTTTAGGTTCTGACAGATGGTTAGTGTGGCCATTAGCCACTAATGGGTGTCATGCACAGTTTTTTAAACTCCACAAAGGGTTTCAAAGCAAATAGAGCAGGTCCACGTTATGTGCAGTCACAATAATCAGGAGTGGTTTCTACATACAGTGCAAGGAAGGTATGCCAGCAATGGTTACAAAATTCAACTTTAAATGCAGTTGTGGAACACTTGTCTCTCCTTTCTGATGACAAGGATTTACAAGATGTCTTGTTAGGCCCTGGATCACCACATTATACAAATATTCTATATGCCATATACAATGAATTTAGGAAAGGTTCCCAGCAGGAAGCTGCTGAACTTTTATGACAAATAGACAAGGCTAATTTGGAAAAGGCTTTGGCTGTTGTTGATAATGGCATGAGCACATTGTCAACTAGCTTTTATTCTCTGAATGACATTGTGTCCTCAGCATTCGATATCATGCAAAGGGATATGGCGTTCCTCTAACACAAGCAAAGTCAGCTTATGTTGATTATGCAACTAAGTTGGAAGTGGCAGATTTTAAAACCTAATCAAGTACTCTGGAAATACATGAATGCGACTGACTTATTTTTGCTTTATAATTTAACATGCTCACAGAAAATAATGGTGAAAAAAGATGCAACTTATAAAATGTTAAGCATAGACCATTTATAGAAATTGCCCTTTCTCAGAATCTGAGACACCATCTGCCGTGTGGTTAATCCACAGATTTATCTCAGTGCCAATTTATGTATTTCATTTTTCTTCCTGTTTGAAACATTTTCAACTTGGTAGATATGAGGTGTTAGGGAAGAGATTTGTACTGGAGTCATGGGTTGTTCCTTTGGATTACAAGTGTCAGAATGGGGAAACTGAAGTATGTCTTAGCGGAAACAAATGTGAAAATTTGTTTAACCATTCTCTAGTTTGTAAAGGGGTATCACTTCATGGCACATGTAACGCATCCTTGGACAATCTGGCATGTTATGTGAATGGTGCCCCAGCTGCCTTGATTCGGCCGGCATTCAGATTGCTTCCAAGTGGAACTTATCTGATTCTGAACAACCAGTGTTGTGAGATGAAACCAGGTTTACCATATGTGGTGACTGTTTCCAGGGTCGTGACTTCCTGTAATAGCGTATTATTTCCACTTGCATATACAGTCAGAGAAGTGAGAATATGGCCTTTAATAGCTATTTTTGTGTGAACTTTGATAAGTACACTGAAAGCCTTATTTTTTCAAAGGGACATTTCATCTCCAAGTAGCAAGGTCTTCCTCTGAAATACAAACACTCCTACGCACAAACCTCCCTCAATATTTTGCTGAACTTGAGCACCACACATTTAATGCTTTAAATAGTGCAGGAGTAGTACACTGTTTTAAAGTGATTGGATCTGGCTTGGTCAGCATGTTCCAGAATGTATTTGGAGTTATTCCGTCCTTTATACACTCTTTGGTTTCTAGTGTATTTGGAGTCATACTGCTACCGTTTTTCCTGATGGTTGGGATTTTGGTCCTATTTTTGCTGCTCCTCAATGGATGTTCCATCTCAAGGCCAAATGGTGATGAAACTACCACATGTCCAGCTGTGTCGTGAACACATGCTGCAGTACTTTGGAGTGTCTTCACTTCAGCAACTAAATGACAACTGGTTTTTGAACTTTCGAGCGATATGGTTATACTGCCTGCAGCCTGTTTTCTGCTGTCTATTGTGCACATTCAAGTGTGCAGTGGATATATGTCTTGGAACCACTGTTCCCTGTAGGGTGCGCGCTCGCACACCAAGGCTTCTCTGAGCGCACAGTGTCTATTTTGAAGTGCGCACACTGCGAGAGACCGCGGAACCGTGAACAAGACCCGGCAGGGTTGAAATGCGTAGGTGGTGGTAGTGAGATACTCTGCGCGTTTGCAAATAAAAATCTGAATATGATTTCCTTGGTGTGCGCTGAAATCCTTGGCTAGATAAGTTGGTGATTAAGAATTTACGGGGGGCAGTCCACCCTCAACACCAGCACCCTCTGTGAGAGAGAGCACATCACCACGGACAAATTGGTGGAATATATATCTATATTATCTACTGGCGGTCGCCAGTAGATAGTTATAGTTAGGACCCTGTTTCCATAGGAAATCTCAAAATTCTATTTTGAATAACTTTGGCGCCGGTTGACGAATCCTCGTGAAATTTTCAAAACTAATGGGGCGCTCCGTTCAGCTCCTACCCTGAAAGTTTGGAGGTGATACGTCAAGCGGGGGCTGAGACAAAGGGGGGGTCCCAAAACGCGTTTTCCCCATGCATTTTTCCATAGGACCTTCAGTCCGAGCTACAGCCCGAACGGCTGAACAGAATTACTTGTAATTTGGCAGAGAGGTAGTCCGCAGGTCAAGGATGTGCCTTTTGTAGGTCTGGTGTAAATCTGTTCAGTAGTTCCTGAGAAAATAGCATTTAAATCAATATATATATCTGTAAGCGCGCACCGTGCGCTTACGGTAAGCTTACCGTATGCGTACTGTGCCGTGCGCGAGCTCAAATCTGATTGGTTGTCACATGACTGTAAACATTCGAATCGGATGAAATCAGGAAGTGTCGGCCCCCATTTCGTGTGTTTCACACACAAAAAAAAGGGAGATAACATGAAAAGGGGGCAAGGAAGAGAGTTAGAGACCCCCTAACATTTGAAAGGGGGTCAAAGAAGGACACAAAAGTACGAAAAAAACATTTATTAATTTAAAAAAAAAATCGCGGAGTACGCGGACGGTAAGCTTACCGTACGCGTACGGCAGAAAAAAATAATTAAAAAAGAAATACAATTCAGATTTAAGTGTTTAGATATTAGGGGGCTCTAAAAAGAGCCGTTGTGTTTATGAAGTGATTTTTTAGTGGTACCTACAAGTAAGTACCGATGCAGAGTCTAAGGTTCAAGAGGAAGACTCTGTTCCCTTCATCAGTGAAGTGTACACCATCTCCTCTATAAATGTCTTGCATGTTGTAACGCAAGTTGTTGTGGTAAATGGAACCCATACCATAGTCTCGGAGGAAAGCAGAAACAGATTTGTTGACGTGCTTTCTTGCTTTGTCAATCTGTGGACAAAATTGATTGGACCAGTTCCATTTTTGCCTTTGGCATATGTTAGAATACGCAAAGGCAGTTTTAGGGAAAAGTGAAAACAGTTGTGCAAAGGTCTCCTTCATAAGCATTTCCAGATGTACCCCAGTCAAAGTGCCTAGGTCATTGCCACCAAAGTGCACAATTATGAGGTCAGGGTGTTGGATTTGCATGAAGGATTTCACCAATGGCATCAATTGGTGCCACTTTAACCCTCTCTGACCAATCCATTTAATGTCTACATTTGGCAAAGCAAGGTCTCTCACCATACCTGTTTTCTCTGCATACTTTTCACTCCAGAATACATAGCTGTGCCCTACAATCCACACTGTGAACATCTTCCAAGGAGATCTGGATGCACTCAGGAGGTGTATTTCAGTAGAATGGGAAAAAGAAATGAAAGACAGTTTGGAAATGGAGGCATACATATTTTTTTTAAAATAAAAAGAACTCATTGGCTGTTTCATACCATTCTACACTAAAAACTAGGCTGTATGTGTAAATTTATAGAAGCATGTTTTGTATTGGTACAGAAAAATGTGTTACCAAAGAACATTACTATGGATTTGCTGTTAGGTTAGAAAAGTCAAGCACTCTTGCTCTTTGGAAATGAAACATTGTGTGGTGAACTTCTGACCTGACTCCACACAGCAGTGTTCCATGAGCTGTTGCTATGGTAGCAGGCAGAAGTCAAGTTGGGGGAAGGGTACTTTTGGAAAAGGGTTGGTTTTCAACCAATAGAAATGTGTGATTACATTTGAAAAAAAGGGGGAAGCACTGAGATTTGAAATTAACATGTATATGTGTGGAAAAATAGAGGGAAACATTGCCATTATCTGGTTCTGCTGAGAGGAGAGAGGTGTACAGAACAGAGATCCTGGCTCTGATAATCTGCTGTTTGAGTGCCACATTTCTTTCACAACTAACTAATTTTAAAGGTGAGTTATGAGTTTGAGAGGGGATGTATGTGGTAAATTTAGAAATGAATAATAGAATTGGATTTCCTTTTGTTGAAGTTGTGTTTTTCATTTTGTGTTTTGGGAGAAATTTAAATGTAAGGAACATGTCAAATATTATGGACTATGTTTTCACCATAAATTAAAGTGTACTGGTATAAATGAGGAATACTGTTTTCTGCATAGAATCAGAAGATGAGTCTGTGTGCAAAGAGGAATTGTTGACAGAGATTTATTGCGTATTACTCTGGTAATTTTAGATTTGCATTAGTAGGAAAGGGGCAGCTATTTTTCTGCAGAAGCAGACTCTCTCTATATATATATATATATATGTATGTATTATATAGATATTACCTACTGGCGGTCGCCAGTAGGTAGTTATAGTTAGGACCCCTTTTCCATAGGAAATCCGCAACATTCTATTTTGAATAACTTTGGCGCCGGTCGATGAATCCTCGCGAATTTCTCAAAATAGGTGGGGCGCTACGCTCCGCTCCTACCCTGAAAGTCTCGGGGGGATTCGTCAAGCGGGGGCTGAGATAAAAGGGGGGTCCCAAAACGCGTTTTTCCCATGTTTTTTTCTATAGGACCTTTAGACAGGGCTACAGCCCGAACGGCTGAACAGAATTACTAGAAATTTGGTAGAGAGGTAGTCCCTAGGTCAAGGAAGTGCCTTTTGTAGGTTTGGTGTAAATCTGTTCAGTAGATTCTGAGAAAATAGCCTTTAAATCAATATATATATCTGAGCCAGCTTACGGTACGCGTACCGTAAGCTTACCGTACGCGTACGGTGGCGTGCGCGAGCGCGATTCTGATTGGCTGTTAGATCTTAGTAAACATTCGAATCGGCCGAAACCAGGAAGCGGCGGCCGCCATTTTGTGTGTTTCACTCAGAAAAAAAAAGAGTGAAAACAAGAAAAGGGGGCAAGGAGGAGAGTTACAGACCCCCTTACATTTGTGAGGGGGTCAAAGAAGGACTGTAAAGTACAAAGAAAACATTTATTGATTTTTAAAAAAATCACGGGGTACGCATACGGTAAGCTTACGGTAAGCGTACCGAAGAAAAAATAAATTAAAAAAGAAATGAAATGCAGATTTAAGAGTTTAGATATTAGGGAGCTCTAAAAAGAGCCGTTGTGTTTATGAAGTCATTTTTTTAGTGGTACCTACAAGTAAGTACCGATGCAGAGTCTAAGGTTCAAGAGGAAGACTCTGTTCCCTTCATCATTGAAGTGCACACCATCTCCTCTATAAATGTCTTGCATGTCATAACGCAAGTTGTTGTGGTAAATGGCACCCATACCATAGTCACGGAGGAAAGCAGAAACAGATTTGTTGACGTGCTTTCTTGCTTTGTCAATCTGCGGACAGAAATGATTGGACCAGTTCCATTTTTGCCTTTGGCATATGTTGGAAAACACAAAGGCAGTTTTAGGGAAAAGTGAAAACAGTTGTGCAAAGGTGTCCTTCATAAGCATTTCCAGACCTACCCCAGTCAAAGTGCCTAGGTCATTGCCACCACAGTGCACTATTATGAGGTCAGGGTGTTGGATTTGCATGAAGGATTTCAGCAATGGCATCAATTGGTGCCACTTTAACCCTCTCTGACCAATCCATTTAATGTCTACATTTGGCAAAGCAAGGTCTCTCACCATACCTGTTTTCTCTGCAAACTTTTCACTCCAGAAGACAGAGCTGTGCCCTACAATCCACACTGTGAACATCTTCAAAGGAGAACTGGATGCACTCAGGAGGTGTCTTTCAGTAGAATGGCAATATGAAAAGAAAGACAGTTTGGAAATGGAGGCATACATATTTTTTTCAAAACAAAAAGAACTGATTGGCTGTTTCATACCATTCTAGAATAAAAACTAGGCTGTATGTGTAAATTAATAGAAGCATGTTTTGTATTGGTACAAAAAAATGTGTTACCAAAGAACAGTACTATGGATTTGCTGTTAGGTTTGAAAAGTCAAGCACTCTTGCTCTGTGGAATTGAAACATTGTGTGGCGAACTTCTGACCTAACTCCACACAGCAGTGTTCCATGAGCTGTTGCTATGGTAGCAGGCAGAAGTCAAGTTGGGGGAAGGGTACTAGGCAGAAGTCAAGTTGGGGGCAGGGTACTTTTGGAAAAGGGTTGGTTTTCAACCAATAGAAATGTGTGATTACATTTGAAAAAAAAGGGGGAAGCACTGAGATTTGAAACTTACATGTATATGTGTGGAAAAATAGAGGGAAAGTTTGCCATTATCTGGTTCTGCTGAGAGGAGAGAGGTGTACAGCTCTGAGATCCTGGCTCTGCTAATCTGCTGTTTGAGTGCCACATTTCTTTCACAACTAACTAATTTTAAAGGTGAGGTTAGAGTTTGAGAGGAGATGTATATGGCAAATTAAGAAATGAATAATAGAAATGGAAATCCTTTTGTTGAAGTTGCGTTTATCATTTTCTGTTTTGGGAGAAATTTAAATGTGAGGAACATGTAAAATAATATGGACTATGTTTTCACGATAAATTAAGGTGTACTGGAAAAAAAAAGAATAGTTTAAGGGTTTGAGGTTGGACTCAGTAATGCAAATACATTCAGCATCACTAAGGCTGGTTGCCCTTGCTGGAATGTAGGCAGCCACCCAGGTTACACATGGTGGTGGTCTGAAAAAGCAGTTTGGACATGTGCATTTAAAAAAATCAAAAAAGTGGATTCATAATGTGTCAGTCTGTAAAAGTGATTTTCACTTGCCAAAAAAAAAGAGCAGTAAGTGTGCTTTCAAATTGGCAAAGAAATTTCGTTTTGGGACTAATGTGAAAACATGACTCTGTGTGGAAATAGGAATTACAGGCAGAGATTTATTGCGTTTTTCTCTGGTGATTTCACAGTTGCATTAGTAGGAAAAAGGGGGAGCGATTTTTTGGGGGAAGAAGCAGACTCTTAGCACACACCCAGCTGCTTGCCATGTATAATCATGCACAGTATTTACAAGCGAGTGGGGTTTTCAGGATTCAGTCTGTAATGCAAATACATTCAGCATCACTGAGGCTGGTTGCCCTTGCTGGAATGTAGGCTGCCACCCAGGTTACACATGGTGGTGGTTTGAAAAAGCAGTTTGGACATGGGCTTTTTAAAAAAACTGAAAAGTGGTTTCATAATGTGTCAGTCTGTAAAAGTGATTTTAACTTGCCAAAAAAAAAGAGCAGTAAGTGTGCATTCAAATTGGCAAAGAAATTTCGTTTTGGGACTAATGTGAAAACATGACTCTGTGTGGAAATAGGAATTACAGGCAGAGATTTATTGCGTTTTGCTCTGGTGATTTCACAGTTGCATTAGTAGGAAAAAGGGGGAGCGATTTTTTGGTGCAGAAGCAGACTCTTAGCACACACCCAGCTGCTTGCCATGTATAATCATGCACAGTATTTACAAGCGAGTGGGGTTTTCAGGTTTCAGTCTGTAATGCAAATACATTCAGCATCACTAAGGCTGGTTGCCCTTGCTGGAATGTAGGCAGCCACCCAGGTTACACATGGTGGTGGTCTGAAAAAGCAGTTTGGACATGTGCATTTAAAAAAATCAAAAAAGTGGATTCATAATGTGTCAGTCTGTAAAAGTGATTTTCACTTGCCAAAAAAAAAGAGCAGTAAGTGTGCTTTCAAATTGGCAAAGAAATTTCGTTTTGGGACTAATGTGAAAACATGACTCTGTGTGGAAATAGGAATTACAGGCAGAGATTTATTGCGTTTTTCTCTGGTGATTTCACAGTTGCATTAGTAGGAAAAAGGGGGAGCGATTTTTTGGGGGAAGAAGCAGACTCTTAGCACACACCCAGCTGCTTGCCATGTATAATCATGCACAGTATTTACAAGCGAGTGGGGTTTTCAGGTTTCAGTCTGTAATGCAAATACATTCAGCATCACTAAGGCTGGTTGCCCTTGCTGGAATGTAGGCAGCCACCCAGGTTACACATGGTGGTGGTCTGAAAAAGCAGTTTGGACATGGGCTTTTTAAAAAAACTGAAAAGTGGTTTCATAATGTGTCAGTCTGTAAAAGTGATTTTAACTTGCCAAAAAAAAAGAGCAGTAAGTGTGCATTCAAATTGGCAAAGAAATTTCGTTTTGGGACTAATGTGAAAACATGACTCTGTGTGGAAATAGGAATTACAGCCAGAGATTTATTGCGTTTTGCTCTGGTGATTTCACAGTTGCATTAGTAGGAAAAAGGGGGAGCGATTTTTTGGTGCAGAAGCAGACTCTTAGCACACACCCAGCTGCTTGCCATGTATAATCATGCACAGTATTTACAAGCGAGTGGGGTTTTCAGGTTTCAGTCTGTAATGCAAATACATTCAGCATCACTAAGGCTGGTTGCCCTTGCTGGAATGTAGGCAGCCACCCAGGTTACACATGGTGGTGGTCTGAAAAAGCAGTTTGGACATGTGCATTTAAAAAAATCAAAAAAGTGGATTCATAATGTGTCAGTCTGTAAAAGTGATTTTCACTTGCCAAAAAAAAAGAGCAGTAAGTGTGCTTTCAATTTGGCAAAGAAATTTCGTTTTGGGACTAATGTGAAAACATGACTCTGTGTGGAAATAGGAATTACAGGCAGAGATTTATTGCGTTTTTCTCTGGTGATTTCACAGTTGCATTAGTAGGAAAAAGGGGGAGCGATTTTTGGGGGGAAGAAGCAGACTCTTAGCACACACCCAGCTGCTTGCCATGTATAATCATGCACAGTATTTACAAGCGAGTGGGGTTTTCAGGTTTCAGTCTGTAATGCAAATACATTCAGCATCACTAAGGCTGGTTGCCCTTGCTGGAACGTAGGCAGCCACCCAGGTTACACATGGTGGTGGTCTGAAAAAGCAGTTTGGACATGTGCATTTAAAAAAAACTGAAAAGTGGTTTCATAATGTGTCAGTCTGTAAAAGTGATTTTCACTTGCCAAAAAAAAAGAGCAGTAAGTGTGCTTTCAAATTGGCAAAGAAATTTCCTTTTGGGACTAATGTGAAAACATGACTCTGTGTGGAAATAGGAATTACAGGCAGAGATTTATTGAGTATTGCTCTGGTGATTTCACAGTTGCATTAGTAGGAAAAAGGGGGAGCGATTTTTTGGTGCAGAAGCAGACTCTTAGCACACACCCAGCTGCTTGCCATGTATAATCATGCACAGTATTTACAAGCGAGTGGGGTTTTCAGGTTTCAGTCTGTAATGCAAATACATTCAGCATCACTAAGGCTGGTTGCCCTTGCTGGAATGTAGGCAGCCACCCAGGTTACACATGGTGGTGGTCTGAAAAAGCAGTCTGGACATGGGCTTTTTAAAAAAACTGAAAAGTGGTTTCATAATGTGTCAGTCTGTAAAAGTGATTTTCACTTGCCAAAAAAAAAGAGTAGTAAGTGTGCATTCAAATTGGCAAAGAAATTTCGTTTTGGGACTAATGTGAAAACATGACTCTGTGCAAATAGGAATTACAGGCAGAGATTTATTGCGTTTTGCTCTGGTGATTTCACAGTTGCATTAGTAGGAAAAAGGGGGAGCGATTTTTTGGTGCAGAAGCAGACTCTTAGCACACACCCAGCTGCTTGCCATGTATAATCATGCACAGTATTTACAAGCGAGTGGGGTTTTCAGGTTTCAGTCTGTAATGCAAATACATTCAGCATCACTAAGGCTGGTTGCCCTTGCTGGAATGTAGGCAGCCACCCAGGTTACACATGGTGGTGGTCTGAAAAAGCAGTTTGGACATGTGCATTTAAAAAAATCAAAAAAGTGGATTCATAATGTGTCAGTCTGTAAAAGTGATTTTCACTTGCCAAAAAAAAAGAGCAGTAAGTGTGCTTTCAAATTGGCAAAGAAATTTCGTTTTGGGACTAATGTGAAAACATGACTCTGTGTGGAAATAGGAATTACAGGCAGAGATTTATTGCGTTTTTCTCTGGTGATTTCACAGTTGCATTAGTAGGAAAAAGGGGGAGCGATTTTTTGGGGGAAGAAGCAGACTCTTAGCACACACCCAGCTGCTTGCCATGTATAATCATGCACAGTATTTACAAGCGAGTGGGGTTTTCAGGTTTCAGTCTGTAATGCAAATACATTCAGCATCACTAAGGCTGGTTGCCCTTGCTGGAATGTAGGCAGCCACCCAGGTTACACATGGTGGTGGTCTGAAAAAGCAGTTTGGACATGGGCTTTTTAAAAAAACTGAAAAGTGGTTTCATAATGTGTCAGTCTGTAAAAGTGATTTTAACTTGCCAAAAAAAAAGAGCAGTAAGTGTGCATTCAAATTGGCAAAGAAATTTCGTTTTGGGACTAATGTGAAAACATGACTCTGTGTGGAAATAGGAATTACAGCCAGAGATTTATTGCGTTTTGCTCTGGTGATTTCACAGTTGCATTAGTAGGAAAAAGGGGGAGCGATTTTTTGGTGCAGAAGCAGACTCTTAGCACACACCCAGCTGCTTGCCATGTATAATCATGCACAGTATTTACAAGCGAGTGGGGTTTTCAGGTTTCAGTCTGTAATGCAAATACATTCAGCATCACTAAGGCTGGTTGCCCTTGCTGGAATGTAGGCAGCCACCCAGGTTACACATGGTGGTGGTCTGAAAAAGCAGTTTGGACATGTGCATTTAAAAAAATCAAAAAAGTGGATTCATAATGTGTCAGTCTGTAAAAGTGATTTTCACTTGCCAAAAAAAAAGAGCAGTAAGTGTGCTTTCAAATTGGCAAAGAAATTTCGTTTTGGGACTAATGTGAAAACATGACTCTGTGTGGAAATAGGAATTACAGGCAGAGATTTATTGTGTTTTTCTCTGGTGATTTCACAGTTGCATTAGTAGGAAAAAGGGGGAGCGATTTTTGGGGGGAAGAAGCAGACTCTTAGCACACACCCAGCTGCTTGCCATGTATAATCATGCACAGTATTTACAAGCGAGTGGGGTTTTCAGGTTTCAGTCTGTAATGCAAATACATTCAGCATCACTAAGGCTGGTTGCCCTTGCTGGAATGTAGGTAGCCACCCAGGTTACACATGGTGGTGGTCTGAAAAAGCAGTTTGGACATGTGCATTTAAAAAAAACTGAAAAGTGGTTTCATAATGTGTCAGTCTGTAAAAGTGATTTTCACTTGCCAAAAAAAAAGAGCAGTAAGTGTGCTTTCAAATTGGCAAAGAAATTTCCTTTTGGGACTAATGTGAAAACATGACTCTGTGTGGAAATAGGAATTACAGGCAGAGATTTATTGCGTATTGCTCTGGTGATTTCACAGTTGCATTAGTAGGAAAAAGGGGGAGCGATTTTTTGGTGCAGAAGCAGACTCTTAGCACACACCCAGCTGCTTGCCATGTATAATCATGCACAGTATTTACAAGCGAGTGGGGTTTTCAGGTTTCAGTCTGTAATGCAAATACATTCAGCATCACTAAGGCTGGTTGCCCTTGCTGGAATGTAGGCAGCCACCCAGGTTACACATGGTGGTGGTCTGAAAAAGCAGTCTGGACATGGGCTTTTTAAAAAAACTGAAAAGTGGTTTCATAATGTGTCAGTCTGTAAAAGTGATTTTCACTTGCCAAAAAAAAAGAGTAGTAAGTGTGCATTCAAATTGGCAAAGAAATTTCGTTTTGGGACTAATGTGAAAACATGACTCTGTGTGCAAATAGGAATTACAGGCAGAGATTTATTGCGTTTTGCTCTGGTGATTTCACAGTTGCATTAGTAGGAAAAAGGGGGAGCGATTTTTTGGTGCAGAAGCAGACTCTTAGCACACACCCAGCTGCTTGCCATGTATAATCATGCACAGTATTTACAAGCGAGTGGGGTTTTCAGGTTTCAGTCTGTAATGCAAATACATTCAGCATCACTAAGGCTGGTTGCCCTTGAAGGAGTGTAGGCAGTCACTGAGGATACACATGGTGGTGGTCTGAAAAAGCAGTCTGGTCATGGGCTTTTTAAAAAAACTGAAAAGTGGTTTCATAATGTGTTAGTCTGTAAAAGTGATTTTAACTTGCGAAAAAAAAAGAGCAGTAAGTGTGCATTCAAATTGGCAAAGAAATTTCGTTTTGGGACTAATGTGAAAACATGACTCTGTGTGGAAATAGGAATTACAGGCAGAGATTTATTGCGTTTTGCTCTGGTGATTTCACAGTTGCATTTGTAGGAAAAAGGGGGAGCGATTTTTTGGGGGAAGAAGCAGACTCTTAGCACACACCCAGCTCCTTTCCATGTATAATCATGCACAGTATTTAGAAGCGAGTGGGGTTTTCAGGTTTCAGTCTGTAATGCAAATACATTCAGCATCACTAAGGCTGGTTGCCCTTGCTGGAGTGTAGGTAGTCACCGAGGATACACATGGTGGTGGTCTGAAAAAGCAGTCTGGACATGGGCTTTTTAAAAAAACTGAGAAGTGGTTTCATAATGTGTCAGTCTGTAAAAGTGATTTTCACTTGCCAAAAAAAAAGAGTAGTAAGTGTGCATTCAAATTGGCAAAGAAATTTCATTTTGGGACTAATGTGAAAACATGACTCTGTGTGCAAATAGGAATTACAGGCAGAGATTTATTGCGTTTTGCTCTGGTGATTTCACAGTTGCATTAGTAGGAAAAAGGGGGAGCGATTTTTTTGGTGCAGAAGCAGACTCTTAGCACACACCCAGCTCCTTTCCATGTATAATCATGCACAGTATTTAGAAGCGAGTGGGGTTTTGAGGTTTCAGTCTGTAATGCAAATACATTCAGCATCACTAAGGCTGGTTGCCCTTGCTGGAGTGTAGCAGTCTGGACATGGGCTTTTTAAAAAATCTGAAAAGTGGTTTCATAATGTGTCAGTCTGTAAAAGTGATTTTCACTTGCCAAAAAAAAAGAGCAGTAAGTGTGCATTCAAATTGGCAAAGAAATTTCGTTTTGTGACTATTGTGAAAAGAAATGTAGTAATATATTTAAATAAAATAAAGGAATTTTTTTTTTAGTTTTTTTCAGGTATTGCTGAAGAGCAGTGAACAAAATTTAAGATGCCTACAAAATCCAGAGTTCAAAAAACGCTAAAAAAAAACCTATATTTGAAGACAACTAGAGGACCAAAGTTAGTAGAAGATGCTGATGTTGGGAAAAAGAAAAAATCTTCTGGTAAGCACAAAAAACAATTTCTTAAAAATATATTCAAAAGAATGAAAAATGTACAAAATGTCTGTACTCGAAAGGATGTTTTTAAAAAAAAAGGAGAGGAAAAAATTTACAATTTAGTTAATGCAAATATACCTTCAGCAACTGAAAAGTTTTATATAAATAGAAAAACAGCGTTTAAAGAGATACGTAGAAAAATGTTTCAGAGAAGAGTTATGTCTAATTTGATGAAGGATGTGAAGAAATATAAGAAAAAGACAAAGTTTTATAAAAGAAAAAAAGAAATAGAAGCCATTGCAGCAAAGGCATTAGAATTAAAAAGGAAACTATTCATATTAATTTTGAATAGGATGCGTACATTAGACAAAATGGTTAATGTACTGAAATCACATAGCAAAAGGAAAAGAGTAGTGAACAGAACAAACTTTTGTAAAGTGTTTTTAGGCAAGTGGATGCATAGTTCAAGTAGTGAACCTTTTTTTAATGAAGAAAGCTATTTTCAAAGTAATAGTTTGCTGCATGCAGTTGACACCAGAGGTCGTTCATACGAAGTAAAAAATGGTTGCATAATGGAGAAGGAGATAATGGTTCCAAGAGATGAGGTACAAGTGATGGCAGATGAGGCAATGGGGAGACGTCCTAAAGCCCCAGTGTACACTTGGAATTGTAGTAGTATTTGCACTGTGCGTCAGGAATCTATTGACAAATTTCGAGAGTTTCTAAGAGAATATAGTAAAAAAAGTATAAAACAGAAGATTAAGGTGCTTCAAAGTCTGGATCCATGCAGAGTGAGAGAGAATACTGGTTTGCAGGGTCATTCTCTGGCTTGTCTATCTAGAAAAGTGTGCAATAGTGTTTTCCATCATTTTAGGATGCTGGCTGTTCATCATACTGAAATGAGAAAGTTTGTGAGACGGTTGTATTTTGCTAAAAGTCCAGCAATAAAGTTAAATGAATTGAATAGGGCTCTGTTCCGAGGAACGGTATCAGATGTAGAGAAGGTTGTTGATGAAATTCAGTTTTGTTACTTTGGTCCTGAACAAAACAGTGCAGAGAAGGACACACTAAATGAGGAAGAAGTGGAAGAGAATGTACAACCATTTGTAAGTAAGACATTTAATGATCACATAACAAAATTTGAAAAAATCTCTAATGAAAGACCAAATATTACTTGTATTTGTTGCCGCAGAACTCATTATAGAAAACAAACCAGGTATGTTGATCTGTACAGAAAGAGTGAAAATGAAGATAATTATAAGTGGAAGGATTTTGCCACATATATATTTCTTGAAAATTGTTTTGAATTGGGTGAAGTTCAGCGTATTTGTAAATACTGTTACAACAAGTTAGAAGAAAATAGAATGCCGACCAGAGCTGTACATAATAATTTAGAATTGGATGCTATTCCTGCTGAACTTTCTGAATTAAATACTTATGAGTCTATACTTATTCAATGTGTTCATCCGTTCCAGACCATAGTACGTATGGAGCCCAAAACTGGTAAATTACCTCCTTCTGATTTACTGAGAGGTTTAAAAGGTAGAGTGGTGTATTTGCCCTTGGATTTGAAAAAAAATATGGAAACTATTGATGCGGATACTTTGGAAACTGAACCATTAGTTATTCTGGTTAATGGTGTACCTACAAAGAATAAGAAGATTTGGCAGGAGCTGGTAGATGTACGGAAAGTACAAAGAGCAAATTTGTATTTGAAAAGGAATAACAAATGGTATGAATCAATTTATATAGAAGAAGAAGAAGAAGAAGATTTACAAGAAGACACAGAAACACCAACTGGACAAATTGAAAAAGTGGACAAGTCAAAGGAAGAAGAAATTTATGAACATTTTAGCATACATCCTCTTCATTCAAAAGAAGTTATGGGAGACAATATTGATCTCTTTCAGATGAAGAAAGCAAAAGGGACTCCCGTGAGTGTATGGGAGGAGAGCTTGGAAGCTCGATGTTTTCCCCAGCTGTTTCCTAAAGGAAAAGGAGGACGATACGATGAACGTCCAGAACAGATTCCAGCTTCTGAGTATCGGACTACAAGACTATATGCAGAAGATCCAAGATTTCGACAAAGTATTCCTTATTTGTTCCATCTTTTATTTGAAAGCGACTTGTCTGCACTGTCTTATGCAGTAAATCACATTTTAAAAAGTGGAGTACATTTACAAAATGTGTCTGCTAAGGATTTTATGGAGAAAGTGCAGCACCGAGATGATCATTTGGAAACACAACTTATCAATCTGATGGCTTGTCAGCGTGGGACAAATGAATATTGGTACCGACGCCATGGTGAATTAAAATGCATGTTACGGAATTTAGGAACACCAACATGGTTCGTTACCCTAAGCTGTGCCGAGTACGCTTGGGATGATTTACTGGATTTTCTACGAGAGGCAAATTCAAACATTAAAAACATCGAATACAAGACAGCAGGAGAACTGTGCTCATTGGATCCGGTTAATGTTTGCAGATATTTCAATCATAGATTTGAGGCTATGATGTCCTTCATCTGCAATAAAAAAAATCCACCTCTTGGAGAAGTAGAGGATTTCTTTTGGAGAAATGAGTACCAGGCAAGAGGTGCTCCTCATATTCATTTGCTGTTGTGGATCAAGGATGCCCCAAAGTTTGGAACAGATACTGATGAAGCAGTGTTATCTTACATTGAAGAATATGCAACATGTGCTATACCAAAAAGCACAGAAGAGAAAAAGTTAAAGGAGCAAGTTTTACGTTTCCAAAGTCATCGGTGTGGAAAATACTGTCGACGGAAATACAAGAGCAAAGATAAATACTACACTAAATGTCGATTTGGATTTCCAAGACCTGTTCTTTCAAATGGAAGAGTCAACAGTTTTATGTCAGCTGTGAGACATACTATCACAAGAAAATCACCTAAGAATACCTACAACCTAAAAAGAAAAGAAGAATCAAAAAATATAAATGACTACAACCCAGTCATTTTATCCATGTGGAACGCTAACATGGATATACAGTATGTAGCTGACAATTCCATTGCTGTTGCTCGATATGTAACGTCTTACATTACGAAATCAGAAAAAACAGAATTGAAGGAAATGTGGGAAGAGATTTCTCACGAGAAGACTGTCAGTAAGAAGCTGTACAGTTTCAGTTTGAAGATGTTATCGCATCGAGAAATTGGATCCTACGAATGTTCAGATAGGTTATCTTCTGCAAGTCTCTACTCGAAGTCAAGAAGAATAATTTGGGCAAGTTTAGGCCTTGCAGCAATGAGAAATCGGGTACTGAAATCTGTAGGAGAAATTGAATATTTGGCCGAGAATGACCCAGAAAGTACAGATATTTTGAAATCAAACATGTTGGACACTTATTATCCCAAGAGAAGTCAACATCTGGAGAACATGTGTCTCTATGAAGTGCTGCAGAACTACATTTATTCACGGAAAGCCGCAGAAGACATCAACAATGGAAAATATAAAGTCGTTGGTGAAGAAGGATGTTTGGTGAAGCAAACAAAAGGAAGTTTGATAAATCACAGGAAGCTGAGTTGCGACACTACTGACAAGAAGGAATTTTACTACTTGGCTCTTTTACAGTTGTTTAAACCATGGCGTACAGAGGATGAACTACTGGGAGAATTTCAAAGCTATGAAGATTCTTTTAATGCTTGCAAAGACAGCATACAATGCAGTACATTCTCAACTTATCTGCAAATGTTAAATGAAGAAATTGAACAGGAAACTACAATTGCAGCAGAAATAGCTAGAGACAGTTCTCAGGACAGCCAAAGTTCAGGAACACTCAGTCAAGATCCCCTAGGACAACCAATCGTTGAAAATGAAGCATCAATAGCCATGAATGAAGTGGAAACGGCTATGAATCAAGCTCAAGAAGAATTTATAGACTTAGAAAATTTGGAAAGACAACTGAATCAAGAGCAGCAACAAATTTATGAAGAGATCAAAAACAAAATTGATCACGGATTTCTACATGAAAAAAAAGAGTGCTCATGCACATCATTTCATCCAATCAGGATGTATGTAAGCGGACAAGCTGGAACTGGAAAAAGTTTCCTTATAAAAGTCATCAGAAGCTACCTACAGCAAAAAACAGATTCTACTTTGTCTTGTGTGGTTACTGCTCCAACTGGGTTAGCAGCATATAACATAAAAGGAATCACTTTACATCGTTTGCTAATGTTACCAGTGGAGCATGAGAACAAAATACAATACAACAAGCTAACTGGAGAAGCATCCTTGGAAGTTTCAAGAATATTGAAGAAGATGCAAGTTCTCATTATTGATGAGGTGAGCATGGTATCAAACTTAATGCTTGCCTTTGTGCATTTAAGAATGCAGCAAATTTTGAAGACAGACTATGACATGTTATTTGGTGGAAAACACGTCATAGTTTTTGGAGATCTTTTGCAACTTACTCCAGTTAAAGGACAACCAGTGTTTAATACTGTCACACATGAAGACACGAAGAAGTCATTAGGAAGCATCGGAAATACAAATATTTGGTCCTTCTTTGAGTACAAGGAACTTACTACTAATATGAGGCAAGCAAGCGATGAAGAATATGGAAGTATTCTGAAAGATATCAGAATTGGACTACTCACAGAAGTTGGCAAAAAAGCATTACAGAGTCGGCTGCTACATAATTTATTTCCAAAGGAAGAAATAGTTGCAGAGAAAATATACAAGAATATTGCAGAAAACAAAAGTGTCATCTGTTTAATGCCAACTCTACGTGAATGCTCAATATTTAATGAGGAGCTTTTGAAATTGGAAAAGGAAGAGATCAGGAAATTGGAAGCAGTGGACAAAATTGAGGATGGAAGAATTACTGTCACAGTAACAGGCAAACTGAAAAATAAATTGGACTCACTAGAGAAGAACATCTCCAAAACAGCTGGATTAGAAAAAAATCTATATGTTTGCATGAACTGTAGAGTATTTTTAAGAAGAAATTTGGATGTTGAAAAAGGTTTAGTTAATGGAGCTATGGGAAGAGTTGTGGGTTTTATTAATTATCAGAAAAAAGATGGAATTGAATGTTTAAAAATAAAATTTGATCAGATAGAAGAAGTTAAAGATATTTGTCGTTGTACAGTTCGTTTCATGCTTGTGAAAGACATATATGTACGTAGGAAGCAGTTTCCGTTTTCTCTAGCATATGATGTAACTATTCACAAGTCTCAAGGATTGACTGTAGATTGTGCATTTGTGAACATTGGTTCAACTGTGTTCAAAGAAAGTATGGCATATGTTGCTTTGTCACGAGTGAAAACATTATTAGGTTTATTCATGATAGACTTTGATGATTCAAAAGTTAGTGCTGATACAAACTGTGTAAAGGAGTATAATAGATTAAGAAGAAGCTATGCTCCTCATTTAGGTCAGTATCCTGTGTTGGAGAAACGTGTAGTTTCTCGTAAAAGAAAAAATGAGAATATCTGTAATGAAGATGTAGAGAAGAGGAAAAAAAAGAGGAGTGATGTAATTGCAAGCAAAAAGAAAAAAGAAAATGAAGAACAGGTTGTAGGATGTCATTTTGAAAATAGCTCTGGTGTCAACTGCTACGCAAATGTAGTGCTGAATGTTGCATTTTATCTGGAAAGTTTGCAAGAGCAAATAATAGTAAATCAGGGAAAAAGATTCTGTTCTGAGCTGAGTCTCCTTTTTCAAAAGCTGAGTAAAGATAAAACTCAAATAGAAAGTGCTACTGAAATTAGAAAACTTTTAGATATATGTTCAGGACGAACACAGTTTTCTCAAAATGAACAGCAAGATGCACACGAATTTTTGATGTATTTTCTTCAGGTACTGGAAGAAGAAGGGGTTCCCATTGAAAATGTATTTGGTCTCTCTTATAAATGGGAACATAGTTGTGAAAACTGTTATAATATATGTGGCTCTAATGTTGATAATGAAAGGTTTATTTATTTGACATTGCCAGAGAGTAAAACAGTCACTTTTGCAAAATTAGTTAAAGATGCTAATCATAGCATGAAATGCGGTGAGTGTAAATCTGACATGTTTTCAACATTAATTTTAAAGGAATACGGACAGTATGTAATTTTAATGATGCAACGATGTAGAGCTGATGGTTCAAAATTGGATACTTTAATAAAGAAGTTTACAGGACAGCAATTATCAATTTCAGGAAAAACTTTTGTAACTTTTGCAATGATTTTCCATGATGGACCTACTGTTACTTCTGGACATTACACAGTTTATCTTAAATGTGAAAAAGGCTGGACACTGTGTAATGATTCCCAATTGATTTTCAAACAACGTTTGCCTTTTGATTTAGCAAATTCCTATCTAATCTTCCTGAAACCTAAATTTTAGAGAGATTTGGCAAGATCTGGACAAAATAATTTTACCATTTTACTGGATTACCATTGGAATTTTGTAAAAAAAAGATTTTTTAAATTATCATTTGGCCTAATGGAAAGATAACCAATTGTAATGTGGACTTTTTTAATTTTTAATGAAACTTTCAAAAAACAATAATTTAGAGATAATCGGTAACATCTGTACAATTTAAATTTTGGAATGTTATTGGAGTGCCATTGGAAATTTTTTCAAAAATGATTTTAAAAATTACTATTTGGCCATGCGGAAAAATAACCAATTCTATTGTGGACTTAATAAATTATTCAAAACATTTTCGTGAACCAAAATGTTACAGAGAATCGGTGAGATCTGGACAAATTAAACTTTAGAATTTTATTGGATTACCGTTGGAAATTTATTCCCCAAAAATTTTTAAAATTACTATTTGGCCTAAAGGAAATGGAATCAGATGTATTGTGGAGTTATTTGAGATATAATATTGTGATTATACTTCTGAAACAAACATATCAGACGGTATTTTAAAGAAATAAGTATTGGTATTAGATGATATTTTTTTAGAATATTATGCATTTCTATAATGTTAAGTTTGAGTAAAAAGAGATTCTGGGCTTTTTTAATACAATCTTTGAGATTGTTATTTTTTTTTGCCCGCTGTAAAATGATGAATGCAATTGCTTTCACAATTTATAGTGAAATGCAATATATTCTGAAAACAGCAAAAATAAGGCAAAAATATTTTTTGAAAAATATATAAATATGTGTACTGTATTATAAAATGTTTTAAAAATATTAATACTTTTTTCTTTTTTTTCAGATTGATATAGAAAAATTTCGAAAACTAGAACCATTTTTAAAGCAATTTTTTTTTAAAACAAATGAATAAATATTTTTTTGAGTGGGTATGGTAAGTCAATAATAATAATTGTAGTCTCTCAAGGACCTTGTAATGTGATAATTGATTTTAAGTGTTTTTTAAAAAAAAAAAAAAAAATTACGCGTACCGTGATGGACGTACGCGTACGGTAAAAAAAAAAAAAAAAAAAGTTTTTAAAAAACATATGTAAAAAAAAGATGAAAGATAAGGTTGGCTCTTAAAAGAGCCGTTGTGTTCATGCAGGGACAGAGGAAAGAAAGAATGGGAAAATTAGTCAAAGCGACAAGTGTGCTGATCTATTTTGTTGTTCACTAGGGAAACACTGGTCTCCCTATGACAAATTAGATCATGACAAGAGGCGCATCGAATATCAACCCTCAGAAATCGAGGGTTAATTTCCAGAGGGCCAGCAAAAGGAGATGCTCCCCCCACAGATGAAGGGCTCACCTGACCTGCAGAAGAAGGAGTCAGCCCTGCAGATGATGGTCCAGGCTGAGCTGCTGTGGATGTGCTTGGTTGACTTTCTGAAGAGTTACCTCCAAAAAGTCGAGCATGTGTCCTTCTGTGTACATCCTTGAGGTGTCTCTTCATGGTATGATTCCCAAAGGAATACTTCTTGTCAGGATTACCTCTTGAAAGTACACGCTTACACAGCTTACAAGTTACTAAGGGTGCATTTACCTTTTGCTGGCCTTCAGGAAAAGTAAAATAATCCCATACATAAGAGGGCTTTTGTTTCCTCGCTCTCTGCCTCAAGGTAGTGCTGCTAGTGCTAGCCTCACTCTCAGAAGAGCTCTGCTGTTCTGCCATCGTATCACAAAGACAACCCAGCTCCTTCTCCTAAGGGATCACAAGCAGAAATGAGAGGAATGGGTGTGGTGTAGGAGAGTTCTAGAACTGAAAGTAGTTTCAACCAATCAAAAGTTGTGTTTCATGATCACATGACCTACCGTACGCTTACGGTACACTTACGGTACGCTTACGGCAAAAGTGCGCATGCGCGTAAAAAAGACACGCGCTTGCGCGCATGCGCATAACAGTCACTACCCGACACTTCCGCGTAACGTGCGCGTGTAGCGTACGCGCGCACGCGTCCCACGCGGAGTACGCGCGGCTACGCAAATTGCGTAACTATACGCAAGCAGCGTAGAAAATTTACGGGCGTTGCGTAAACCGTACGCTTACCGTAAGCTTACGGTACGCGTACTAAAAAAATAATAAAAAAAATAGAAAAAATGTACTGCAAATAAATTTTACATGTTTATTTTAAAAAATATATAAAAAAAAAACATATTAAAGAATTTTAAAAATTTAACCATAGTCTTTATAAAAGGTAAGAAAATTAAAAAAAATATATGTTTAAAAAAAATAGAAGAAAAAAAAAAATTAGCATTTAAAAAACCTTGCAAATTCACTGAAAAAACCATGGGTTTCACACACGTTATAGTTAGGAATTAGCATTTAAAAAACCTTAGAAATTCAGTGAAAAAACCATAGGTTTCACACACGTTATAGTTAGGAATTAGCATTTAAAAAACCTTAGAAATTCAGTGAAAAAACCATAGGTTTCACACATGTTATAGTTAGCTGGACATTTTACTCGTAAAAAACCAATGAAATTCCCCCGTTATAGTTAGTTCAGCTAACTATAACTCGCGCGCCCGCAATGCACTGCTGATGACGTCACATATTACATCACTCATGACATGGTCAGTGACATCACTCATGACATCACTGATGACATCTCAAATGACATCACTGATGACATCACTGATGACATCATCCTTGTGATAGAGTGGCAGACCTCCTCTTCCCCTAATATAACCTTTGATACACACATTCAAAAATAGAGACTAAAATTTTCAAAACAATGGACATACCAATAACAGTTACAACAACCTCTTCAGTAATTCTAAGATCCACATACACATCCACTCATTCACCAACAGTCCTATACAGTCACTCATACATGTACTCACTTATCATATGTACTCATACACCTATACATCCTGTTACACAATGCCACTCATCCATAGAGCTACTCACACACATAGTCACTCATGCTAATAAAGAATCAAACATACATTTACTTGCATATACAGTTATACACACACCACCACACTTACTTCTACGGAAACTTACACATACTTAGTCTTTTAAACAATCACTTATAGAAATACATACTTATTCATACAGGAACTCTTTCAATCTCTCACTCTCACATATACTCACATATATAAACCAATAGTCACATATACTAGTTTTAAACATATGTAGTTACTCATAAAGACACTATTGAGACAGTCATTCACTCACTAACACACCCATACACACACTCATCCACCCATGCAGTCCTGCACACATGCTCTGTTCAACACATACAAACAGTGAGTCACTCATTCATGCACCTATGGACTACGTCATACCCCCCACCGAACCATGCAGACACTCAGACTAATACTCAAAAAAACAACTAATAACCTATATAGACACCCATGTAGCTACTCACCAACCCATGCAGCCACTTATACACAAAGTGAAAAAATGATACAGATATTTACATATTTAAACATTACTCACTAAGCCATGTATTCACTATGATACACTTAATCAGTCAGTTACACAATCAATTTTTCAAAAAGAAATCATCCATTTAGACAGTAATATACCCATTTATTCTTCCATCAACCTTGAGATACACATATATAAAACATATTTAATTTTCAGAAAAACACACATTCACTGGATGATGTCATCAGTGATGTCATCAGTGATGTCATTTGAGATGTCATCAGTGATGTCATGAGTGATGTCACTGACCATGTCATGAGTGATGTAATATGTGACGTCATCAGCAGTGCATTGCGGGCGCGCGAGTTATAGTTAGCTGAACTAACTATAACGGGGGAATTTCATTGGTTTTTTACGAGTAAAATGTCCAGCTAACTATAACATGTGTGAAACCTATGGTTTTTTCACTGAATATATAGATATATACATATATATATATATATATATATATATATATATATATATATATATATATATTATCTACTGGTCGGTCGCCAGTAGATAGTTATAGTTAGGACGGTGTTTCCATAGGAAATCTGAAAATTCTATTTTGAATAACTTTGGCGCCAGTTGACGAATCCTCACGAAATTTTCAAAACCAATGGGGCGCTCCGCTCAGCTGCTACCCTGAAAGTCTCGGGGTGATTCGTCAAGCAGGGGCTGAGAAAAAAGGGGGGTCCCAAAACGCGTTTTCCCCATGCATTTTTCCATAGGACCTTTAGACACAGCTACAGCCCGAACGGCTGAACAGAATTACTTGAAATCTGGCAGAGAGGTAGGCCTCAGGTCAGGGATGTGCCTTTTGAAGGTCTCGTGTAAATCTGTTCTGTATTTCCTGAGAAAATAGCATTTAAATCAATATAAATATCTATAGGCGCGCTCCGAGCGCGTACCGTAAGCTTACCGTACGCGCACGCCGCCGTGCACGAGCGCGATTCTGATTGGTTGTTAGATCTTAGTAAACATTCGAATCGGTCGAAACCAGGAAGTGTCGGCCGCCATTTTGTCTCTCGGAGTCTGAGGGGGTGAAAAACAAAGGTGGAGAACGTGAAAAGGGGGCAGGGTGGACAGTTCCTGAAGAAGGGCCCCCAAGGGCAAAAATTAATTTAAATTTTTTTACGAAAAATCGCAGAATGCGCGTAGCGTACGCGCACGGTAGAAATGGAAAAATCCCGCGAGAAAAATTCCGCGAACTTCGCGTAACTATTCCGCGATTACGTGTACCGTACGCGCACGGCAAAAATTTTTTTACAAAAAGGAATGTTTAAAAAAAAAAAAAAACTTGTGAGGTAAGGTTGGCTCTTAAAAGAGCCGTTGGGTTAATACAGGGATAGAGGAAAGAAAGAATGGGAATATTATGAACGTCTACAAACGTGCTAGTCTATCTTATTGTTAATAAGGGAAACACTGGTCTCCCCAAAAACAATAAGACCACAACACGTTGTACACCTCATTGAAACCCTCCGAAATCGAGGGTTAATGTCCAGAGGAGCTGAAGAAGGTGATGCTCCCACCTCAGAGGAAGGGCTCAGCTGAGCTGCCGATGATGTACTCGGCTGAGCTTCTGAGGTTGGGCTCCGGTGACTTACTGAAGAGTTTTCTTCAGTATGTCGAGCAAAGGTCCTGGGATGTTTATCCCTAAGGTGTCTCATCATAGAGTGATTTCCAAAGGAATACTTCTTCCTTGGATCTCCTCTAGATAAAACACGCTCACAAAGTCTGCAAGTGACCAATGGAGCATTGACCTTTTTCTGCCCCTCTGGAAAAGTAAAATACTCCCACACAAAAGAATCCTTTTGTTTCCTCCTTCTCTGTCTGATGATGGTGCTGCTAGGCTCACTCTCAGAAGAGGACTGCTGCTCTGCCATTGTATCTCAATGTCAATTCAGCTCCTTCTCCTAGGGGATCTCAAGCAGTAATGAGGGGAATGGGTGTGGTGTGGGAAGTTTCTGGAACTGAAAGTAGTTTCAACCAATGAAAAGTGTTCTTTGTGGATCACATGACCTACCGTGCGCGCTCCGTTAGCTTACGGTACGTGCTCGTAAACAAGTACGCATGCGCAAACGTGACGCTTGCAGAGCGCTTACGGAGCGCGTACGTAGGACGCACTCGCGCATACGCATTACACGCCCCTGCGTTACCGCGACGTTGCTTCCGCGCAACGCACATGCGTGTACGCGAACGTCAAGTACGTATCACGTAAGCGCACCGTACTTATGACGTACGGAGCGCGTAGCGTCAGCTTACCGTACGCGCATCGTATCACGTAAGCGCACCGTACTTATGACGTACGGAGCGCGTAGTATCAGCTTACCGTACGCGCACGGCAAAAAATGCATAAAAAAAAAAATACAAGTTTCAAGAGTTGTAGAAGATAATAACTGTGATGTACAACTGTATGTAAACATTAATTTTTAAAAAATTAACCATTCCATAATGCAGGATATAGTACATATATTATTTTATACATAGGTTGGATATTATTTTTTACCAAAAATCTCAAAAAAAAAATTGCATTTAAAAAACCGTACAAATTCAATTCAGTGAATTTCTAAGGTTTTTTCAAATGCTAATTTCTTACTATAACGTGCCTGAAACCTATGTTTTTTTCAGTGAATTTCAAGGGTTTTGTAAATGCTAATTTCTAACTATAACATGCCTGAAACCTATGGTTTTTTCAGTGAATTTCAAAGGTTTTTTAAATGCTAATTTCTAAATATAACGTGCCTGAAACCAATGTTTTTTTCAGTGAATTTCAAAGGTTTTTTAAATGCTAATTTTTAACTATAATGTGCCTGAAACCTATGTTTTTTTCAGTGAATTTCAAAGGTTTTTTAAATGCTAATTTCTATTTATAACGTTCATTAAACCTATCTTTTTTTCTGTGTTTTTTAATTATCATCCCATTCTCAACTTGGTGAAAACTGCAAATCTCACCACTCTTCCATCAATACCTTACACCAACAAAATCACCCCAAACAAGAGCCACATCTAACGCTCATGAAATGTACAGTAGGCGTTCCCGTGCAAAAAAAAACATGAAAACACCACTTCCCCATATTTTCAACAACCAGCCAAATCTGCAATGCGATCCAAAAAGCAGTTGATAAGCCGAGTTAGCAGTAACAAATTGACATCAACCTTTAACTGGTGTAAGGAGGTCGACTATCTACTCCGTTATTTCGACCCAACTCACAGCCACATCTAAAGACCAACACGTGATACAGCTACTGATCATACAGCTCCGACACCCAGCAACGCCACAACACCGAGCCCCACCACCACCAGAACCTCCCCCCCGGACCACCCACCCTACTTCCACCGAGTCAGCACAAAACAGAACAAACAACCTTCCCAAAACGCCATGTCCCTCAGCCACACAATAGCTGAATGTTGGGAGATGAGCAACCAACTATATATGAAGGAGGCAAGTCACCCATCACTTATAAAGCACACAATGCCAAGTGTAATGCTCATGTGCTGCACAGACCTCACTATGCAAAGCACAAACCTCTCCATGTGGAGATATACTATTAATACTTGTAGTGTAGTGCACAGTGGACGCAAACATGTTACCTCAGGCAGTGGGGAAGATCTCGGTCATGTAGCTGTGTTGTCCCCCCCGGAAGCGGAAGTGAAGTGCGCTGCTCCAACGTAAGCCACTCCAGCGTAGGAGTATGAATAAATAGACCTGGTCCTAGGCGTGGTTCACTTGTGGGAAGACCAACAAGTCTGTCAGAACGGCAGCCCTCACCCTGGCATGTGGCAGCCGCCATAACCGCGGGCCTCCTCGAAACAGGGCCCCTGTGAAACCAGTGGCACAGCACCGCAGACATATGTCTGTACCCGACTACTGCCTTCGATCTACACTACGGACAGCACGTCTCACAATTCAGATGCAGTGGCGATTGCAGATGTCACAGTCCAGTTTGCAAGACACGTTACTACCAGTGCGTCCTGCACGGACTACGCATGATCACAGGCTGCACAAACGCTGTGTGCTTCAGGTGCTACTAAGTCACTGCACCATAAGTCATCCCCATGTGGCCTTATAAACACAGACTTCATTAGATAAAACACATTGCTCCCAGTGCGGCCCGCCGGCACCACGTCTCATCGCAGGGTGCGCACACGCTGAGTACTCCAGGTGCCACTAACTGTGCAGCTCAACTCAACGCCACGTGGCTGTGCACCCATCCTGACTGCTGCCTCCGCCCTACACTGGAGTTACATGGTTCACAATTCAACATTAGTAGCGACGCAAATTGTGTAAGAGACTATACTGGGTTAGAAGATCAAATGCTCGCAATCTGTGCAGCTCAAGTCAACATCACCTGCCTGTGGGTCTTTACTGACCGCTGCCTCCAGCCTACACTGTGGAAGACCGGCGACATGTGTTGCCAACTAACCCTGTTCAACACAAGCCAATCCCACATGTGTAACTGTGTCCTGAGTCCTCAATGGCAGCGACCATTGCACCACACTCCCTTCGATCACCGAGGGGTATTTCCACATGGAAGACCGGCGACATGTGGTGCCACTGAACCTGTAATACGCAAGGTTTGTTTGGGTCACCAACGTATGCACGTGGCTGTGGACCCTAGCTCACCGCTACCTCTGCCCTACACTGTGGGCGACCGGCGACAAATGGTACCACTAACTATCTTCAACACAAGCCGATCCCACATGTGTAACTGTGTCCTGAGTCCTCAATGGCAGCGACCATAGCACCAGACTCCCTTCGATCACGGGAGGGGTATATCCCCATGGAAGACCGGCGATACGTGGTGCCACTGAATCGGTACTACGCAAGGTTTGTTTGGGTCACCAATGTATGCACATGGCTGTGGACCCTAGCTCACCGCTACCTCTGCCCTACACTGTGGGTGACCAGCGACAAATGGTACCACTAACCGTCTTAAACACAAGCCGATCCCACATGTGGAACTGTGTCCTGCATCCTGAATGGCAGTGACCCCAACTTCTTGCCAACGACCACAGCACCAGACTCCCTTCAATTAGTGTGGCGTATTTGCATATCGAAGTCATCAATGTGGAAAGTATTGCCGATGAAAAGATAACGCAAAAGATACATTTTACACAAACTGTCGATTTCCCTTTCCACGTCCAGTAATTTCCGAGTGAACAGTTTTATGTCAGCAATGAGACATACCATCACTCGAAAATCACCCAAAAATACTTATAATTTAAAAAGAACAGAAGCATCGAAGTACAATAATGTTTACAATACGGAGATTTTGAAGATGTGAAATGCAAATATGAACATACAATATGATGCACATAACTCAATTGCTGTTTCTCACTATGTCACGTCATATATTACCAACTCTGAGAAGGCAGAATTCAAAGAAATTTGGGAAGAAATTTCACAGGAGAAGACACTTAGGAAAAAAATGTACAGCTTCAGTTTGAAGATACTTTCACATCGAGAAATTGGATCATACCAATGTTCGGATCGCTAGACATCTGCAAGTTTATATTCAAAGTCAACAGGAACCATTTGGATAAGTCTAGGTTTTCCTGCGGCACGAAATCGAGTTTTAATATACATTTTATTAAACAAATTTGTGATGATATAGACTTACGTTTCTTTGCTAGTCAAGAGAACTGTACAGAAAATAACACTTGGATATGTCTAGGTGTTGATCAACAAATGGAAGATCATACTGTTCTGAAGTTTGAAAAAGAAATAACAAAGTTTAAAGTAGTTTCTGGTGAAAATCCCAACTATGTTTATATTTATTGCCGACGTACTCATTATAAAATTCAAACTAGGAATGTAGATGTACTACCACTAACCCTGTTCAACATAAGTCGATCCCACATGTGTAACTGTGTCCTGAGTCCTGAATGGCAGTCACCCCAAGTCCGTGGCAGCGACCACAGCACCACACTCCCTTCAATCACTGAGGCATATTTCGATATGCAAGGCCAGCGACACGTAGTCCCACTAACCCTCTTTAACACAAGCAGATCCCACATGTGTAACTGTGTCCTGAGTCCTGAATGGCAGTGACTCCAACTCCGTACCACCACACTACCTTTGATCAGTGAGGGGTATTTCCATATGCAACTACAGACTCCAGAAGACAAGTAAGTATCACAGTCCTACACCCTACATATTATCCTTTTAGTATCCTTGCTTCAAGAACCTGTTTTTATATCAGTTATAGCTTTACTACAATGACCAAATTAATCTTCAAATGAAAAACTAACATGGAATAGCAGTCTACACTGCAGGCAGTACAGCTCGCAATTCCATTTTTAAATGCTAATTTCTAACAACAAGATTGTACTCAGAAAATACAACACTTCGTCAGTGTATTCTATACTTATTTCATCTTTTCATCATACGCCTACACTGCACTCACTAGGGCTCCCAACGCAAATTATTTCTTCATTCATTAACTACAGAGTCACTAGGCAAGTAACTATTACAGGCCTCAAATCTACATAATATCCTTTTAGTATCCTTTCTTCTTGAACATTTTTCATATCAGTTATACCTTTAGTAATTTTCAAGTACAAACGAACACTCAGCAGTCTACACTGCGGGCAGCAGACCTTGCAATTTGAATTTTGGACACGTGGTGCCAACTAACACTGTCCAACACAAGCCGATCCCACATGTGTAACTGTGTCCTGAGTCCTGAATGGCAGTGACCCCAAGTCAATGGCAGCCACCACAGCAGCAAACTCTCTTTGATCAGTTAGACATATTTCCATATGCAGTGACCCAAAACTTCATGGCAGCGACCACACCACCACACTCCCTTCGATTAGTGAGGAGTATTTTCATATTGAAGGCAGGCGACAAGTGGTGCCACTGAACTTGCACTACGCAGGCCGGTGACGCCACCAATGTATGCACGTGGCTGTGGGCCCATGCTTACCGCTACCTCTGGCCTACACTACGATCAGCAGGCCTCACAATTCAGATAGAGTTTTGATTCCACATGACGCAGTCCTATAGCCAAGACACATTGCTCCCAGTGTGGCCCGTCCACACTAAGCATCATCACAGGCTCATACACTCTCAATACTTCTGGTGCCACAAACCCTCTTTAACAGAAGCCGATCCCACATGTGTAACTGTGTCCTGAGTCCTGAATGACAGTGAGTCCAAGTCCGAGGCAGCAACCACACAACATACTCCCTTTGATTTGTGAGGCATATTTCGATATGCAAGGCCGGCAACACCTACTCCCACTAACCCTCTTTAACACAAGCCGATCCCACATGTGTAACTGTGCCCTGAGTCCTGAATGGCAGTCACCCCAAGTCCATGACAGCGACCACAGCACCAGACTCCCTCTGATCAGTAAGGCATATTTCCATATGCAAGGCCAACAGCACGTCGTGCCACTAACCTCTTTAACACAAACCGATCCCACATGTGTAACTGTGTCCGGAATCCTGAATGGCAGTCACCCCAACTTCGTGCCAGCGACCACAGCACCAGACTCCCTTCAGTCTCATTTGTTGTTCTTTTCTTTAAATATTTTTTTTATATGTAAATCTATACATGTCTAAGACTCTTCTTTGTCCAACCGTACAGGGACACTTCCGTGCCCAAGAAGGTTTTTGGGGGTATGATGGCAATGTGGGAAGAGGGTGCATTACCTGCTGATGTGGGGAGAGGCCGCGTCAAAGGGGTATCTATCACAGAACTCCAATATGTTTTCACAAACACCTCAGACAAATTCCAGCTGGCGGACTTAATCACAAAATGATTTTTCAATACTTATGTAGTTTGAATTATGAACAGTTCGCACCCAGGCTCGCAGAGGGACAACTGCTGCCCATCCACTCCACTCACAGATGCAGTACTACGAGCCGTCCGCAACATTGTAGCTTTCACTGTCCTGTTCCATCGTACGCCACGCCATGCCACTCAGATTACGTTCCGACGATGGCCCCACATAGCTACCTGTCGCAGGCGTACTCGCTGTTGATGTGCAGGTCAGTGGTCTAGTTCTCCACATCTCCTGCCACTCCCTGAGAGCAGGTTTGCACACACACCACACCCGTCCGGCACATGGTTCACAGGCCATGTGACCACGCAAATATAATAGATCGACAACGTCACATCCTTTATTGCCGGTGCTGACTAGATGCCGAACACTTCACGTGTCTCAACCATAAAGAGTCTTACAAAACTTCTGCAGAAGGCTACTCGCACCCTAATCTGTATAGCCCTATGGGACCTACCACCCCCTTGGCACGGACTTCAGATGCACAGGATTAGTGCCACCCGAAGCTCATATGGCCATCAGGGGCCTACCACCACGTGGCACGAACTTAACTTCCACAGGCTTAGCGGCCCCAAAAGCTGATGTGGTCTCCGCCATTGATGACTCAGGACTCAGGGACATGTGTGAGATCTGCCGGGCTGTGGAGAAGATGATGTGGTCTCCACCGTTCATGACTGAAGACTCAGCGATATCTGTGCGATCCGCCAAGCACCTGATGTGGTCTCCACTATTCAGGACTCAGCGACATATCTGGTATGCGCGGAGTTTTGATGGGCATGTGGAGTGCCCACTGCTGCACACTCCGGTGGCACCAGGTAATTATTTGCTTATGGATGTGCAGGGGCAGCAGTCTCTCTCTCTCTCTCTCTCTCTCTCTCTCTCTCTCTCTCTCTCTCTCTCTCTCCCCCCCTCTCTCTCTCCCCTCTCGCTCTCTCTCTCCCCCTCTCTCTCTCTCTGTCTCTCTATCTCACTCTCTCTTCCTTCTTTTCCTTCTATCTCTCTAACTCTCTCTTCCTTCTCCCTTTCTCACTCCCTTTCTTTCCTTCCCTCTCTTTTTCTCTCTGGCTTTTTTTTCCCTTCTCTTTTTCTCTATGTCTCTCTCCTTTGATATGCGCATTACACACGTCCTTATTTTGTGCTTTATTTTCCAGGCTCTGTCGTCCACATCCATGGTCCCCACAGCAGTGTTCCACCTTGTTATTTTGTATTTTTTAAAATAAATTTTGTTTATTACTTTATCGTTGATATATGTTAATAAAAAAATAAAGTTTGAAAAAAAACATTAATAACGTTTCTGGTTGTTTTCTTAACTGCTGAGTAACTCTTTCTTGTTCTTATTACTGTTATTTGATGAAGTCCACCATGGTCCTAAATATTGGAGGACTTATCGCGGGAATATTGGTGATGTCTGCAGTTTCCACCAACTACTGAATAGTGTGTTAGATTTATCTCAACTTTACATCCATTAAAGTGCTGATAATGAAATGCAGACTAGCCATTCCCGTGCAAAAAGACATAGGTGCCGATCACGATCCTGCAAAAACCGGGTACGAACCGTCGGACGGAGCACAATCTCCGCCCGACGCGTACCCGGTCGTCAATTTTCACAAACAAGGAATTACGATTCGCACGGGTACACCATTACCGTACGAATCGTAAAATAGCCCGACCGAACAAAAAAACACCTACCAATGCGATCCGGGAAAGCGCCGACCTGACGTCGGGACGCTCGCAGCCAGCCATTCACGACCCAGGAATCACGATTCGCACCGACGTCACCCCGCACGGTGAATATTTTGCGGCAGCCAAAAACTGCCGGGAAATCAGGACGACGCGAACAAGGACCACCACTACGCGACGGACAGACGACGACGCGAACAAGGAGGACCAGTACGTGACGGACAAACAGGACGACGCCACCAAGGAGGACCCGTACGCGACAGGACGACGCGATCAAGGAGGACCCGTACGCGACAGGACGACGCGAGCAAGGAGTACCAGTACGCGACGGACAGACATGGACCCGAACCTACGAGTCATCCCTGCCCTCATAGCAGTACACCTCCTCTACAGGTTACGACGCAGACGCCGCAGAAGGTCAGAATAACTAAGGGAGGGGGGAAAGTGGGGTGGGGTGGGGGTGGCACGACCAGGGCAGGCCACAAAACAACCACATAAGTCACACACCACACATGGCCTGGACATACCTGACTCCCATGCCCTGGTCACCACGAGGGGGTGGGGGCGTGTCCTGATAAGCCAGCGCACGCCACAACGGAAGTCCGTCACCACGCGAACCGGCAACACAACCAGACAGGTACATCCCGTACCCACGCCTGAAGAGCATGGGTACGAGTCGGACCACGCCCACACACTTCACCCCAACAATGGCGGGACGGATCGCACCCACGTGGCAAAGGCCTGGGTATGGGCCGCACAAACATCACATAGCGTGGGGACGGATATGTACGGACCCTACCCCCACCCCGTATGCAAGGAGCGTACCCCCCAGCCCAACATTGTAAGTACGACCCGTACCCCCACCCGCGAATGCAAGGAGCGTACCCCCAGCGCAACAGTGTAAGTACGACCCGTACCCCCACCCGCGAATGCAAGGAGCGTACCCCCCAGCGCAACAGTGTAAGTACGACCCGTACCCCCACCCGCGAATGCAAGGAGCGTACCACCCAGCGCAACAGTGTAAGTACGACCCGTACCCCCACCCGCGGACGTACGGAGCGTACCCCCACCCCAAAAGTGTAAGTTCGACCCGTACCCCCACCCGCGAATGCAAGGAGCGTACCCCCCAGCCCAACAGTGTAAGTACGACCCGTACCCCCACCCGCGTATGCAAGGAGCGTACCCCCCATGCCAACAGTGTTAGTACGACCCGTACCCCCACCCGCGGACGTACGGAGCATACCCCCACCTCAACAGTGTAAGTTCGACCCGTACCCCCACCCGCAAATGCAAGGAGCGTACCCCCCAGCGCAACAGTGTAAGTACGACCCGTACCCCCACCCGCGAATGCAAGGAGCGTACCCCCCAGCGCAACAGTGTAAGTACGACCCGTACCCCCACCCGCGAATGCAAGGAGCGTACCCCCCAGCGCAACAGTGTAAGTACGACCCGTACCCCCACCCGCGGACGTACGGAGCGTACCCCCACCCCAACAGTGTAAGTTCAACCCGTACCCCCACCCGCGAATGCAAGGAGCGTACCCCCCAGCCCAACAGTGTAAGTACGACCCGTACCCCCACCCGCGTATGCAAGGAGCGTACCCCCCATGCCAACAGTGTTAGTACGACCCGTACCCCCACCCGCGGACGTACGGAGCGTACCCCCACCTCAACAGTGTAAGTTCGACCCGTACCCCCACCCGCAAATGCAAGGAGCGTACCCCCCAGCGCAACAGTGTAAGTACGACCCGTACCCCCACCCGCGAATGCAAGGAGCGTACCCCCCAGCGCAACAGTGTAAGTACGACCCGTACCCCCACCCGCGAATGCAAGGAGCGTACCCCCCAGCGCAACAGTGTAAGTACGACCCGTACCCCCACCCGCGGACGTACGGAGCATACCCCCACCCCAACAGTGTAAGTTCGACCCGTACCCCCACCCGCGAATGCAAGGAGCGTACCCCCCAGCCCAACAGTGTAAGTACGACCCGTACCCCCACCCCCGTATGCAAGGAGCGTACCCCCCATGCCAACAGTGTTAGTACGACCCGTACCCCCACCCGCGGACGTACGGAGCGTACCCCCACCTCAACAGTGTAAGTTCGACCCGTACCCCCACCCGCGAATGCAAGGAGCGTACCCCCCAGCGCAACAGTGTAAGTACGACCCGTACCCCCACCCGCGAATGCAAGGAGCGTACCCCCCAGCGCAACAGTGTAAGTACGACCCGTACCCCCACCCGCGAATGCAAGGAGCGTACCCCCCAGCGCAGCAGTGTAAGTACGACCCGTACCCCCACCCGCGGACGTACGGAGCGTACCCCCACCCCAACAGTGTAAGTTCGACCCGTACCCCCACCCGCGAATGCAAGGAGCGTACCCCCCAGCCCAACAGTGTAAATACGACCCGTACCCCCACCCGCGGACGTACGGAGCGTACCCCCACCCCAACAGTGTAAGTTCGACCCGTACCCTCACCCGCGTATGCATGGAGCGTACCCCCACCACACCAGTGTAAGTAGACTCGTACCCTCACCTCGAATGCATTGAGCGTACCCCCACCGTGTATGTGCCAAGCGTACATATCCTGAAATCGGAGGTGTGTGTGCAGAGTCCACCCAGCAGTGCCCTGAGACAGGAGGGGTGGGGGCCTATCACTCCCAGCAGTGCCCTGAGACAGGAGGGGTGTGTGCAGAGTCCTCCCAGCAGTGCCCTGAGACAGGAGGGGTGTGTGCAGAGTCCTCCCAGCAGTGCCCTGAGACAGGAGCGGTGGGTGCCTATCACTCCCAGCAGTGCCCTGAGACAGGAGGGGTGTGTGCAGAGTCCTCCCAGCAGTGCCCTGAGACAGGAGGGGTGGGTGCCTATCACTCCCAGCAGTGCCCTGAGACAGGAGGGGTGTGTGCAGAGTCCTCCCAGCAGTGCCCTGAGACAGGAGGGGTGGGTGTGGAGTCCTCCCACCAGTGCCCTGAGACAGGAGGGGTGTAACACATGTGTGTGAGGCCAGAATTATCCACATGCATACTGGCTACAAGGGAACATGTCCCCATGAACTCATGTCAACAGACTCCACACACAAGTACAGTGATCATCAAGGATGCCACGATTGTTGCAGGTGGAGACATGGCCCTGCATGCATGGCAAAAGTAGAAGGGCTCCGTCACACACACAGCTCATGTAGACACAGCTCTGCGCTAAACATTGGGAACACCCTGCAGGGAAGAAAGCTGGGTACACAGAGGAAGGAATACACCCTGGGACAAGTGCACCATGCAGTAACTGCTTACATGAACAAAGAAAGTTAGCCAACACCTTGTGATGGCACACAGATCCCAGGGTCCCACCAATGAGCAGTACACTACTACATATCCCACACACCCAAACCCTTACACACCACCAAAAACCATGTAGCAGCCCCACCAACACCAATACCAGCATAGCAGTAGTGTGATAATGAAAACAAAATTAAGCTTTATTCAGCATGAGCACAATGTCCGTGGATCGCAGGCAGTTCAATCTTCACAAAGCCCATAGGGCAGTCAATGATTCTCAGCTGGATGGGGGACACAGTGGGATGCGTGTCCCCTACCTTGCCTGCACAGTCAAATGGCATCGTCTTCCACACTGGTGAGGGCATCAGGGGGGGGGGGAAGCAACAGGCACCGCAGGGACATCAGGGCAAAGGGGCGGCGTTGTGGGTGCAGGGATGGAGGACTCCACCACAGGGGGTGGGTCAGTGCCAAAGGCGGAGGCCAGGATGGCACTACACACCTTTGCAAGGTCCTCCAGGGAGTCCCCTGCACCCGAAGGGACCTCAGGCCCCAAGGAGGGGGGGGGGTCAGAGGGATGGGTCGCAGCGCCACCGGGGGAGGGTGGAGACAGGGGGGGAGACTCAACCACCCTGACCGGGGACCTCCTTGACCGCTTGCGTGGTGGTGTAACTGTGGGGCTCAGGGACAGAGCGGCCATGAAGGAGTCCTTGGGGGAGATGTGGCCAGGAGAGCTGAGGGGAGGGGATTTGGAGGGAGTGGACTGGGTGGAATGCGGACTCCCACTATGGCTGCGTGTCACACGTTTGCCCCCCGACCCAGTGGGTGTGCCTACCTCACCCTGTGTGTGCGTGTCAGGAGGAGTGCGGTGGACCTTCCCTGCTGGTGTGGTGCCCGTGTCCGTTGATGTGGGTGCATGCCGACGTCTGGGTGTACGTGGGACAGGCATGGGAGTGGGAAGTGTGGATGGGGCAGGGGTAGGTGGGGGGAGGTCGCGCTGCAGGAGACCCACTGCTGCAGTCAGTGTGGAGTCGATGGACCTCAGCAAGTTGCGTTGGTCAGCCTGCGATGAATGAATGCCCTCCAAGAAAGCCTCGATGTTGGTGAGGGTTTTGCCGTGGGCATGGAGGACATTAAGGATCGCAGCCTGACCAACCTGCAGTTGCCGCTGGATGTCCACAGACTCTGCATTGGCGGCAGCAGTGGAGACAGGGGCAGGGGGTGCGGTGCCTGGCAGGAAGGAGACATGCTGTGACCGGGCACGCTGGGAAGGGACACGAGCAAGTGGGAGGCGGCTGGTGGAAACTGAGGGGGCGGTGCGAGGTGTTGTTCCGCTGTCAGCTGCTGGTCCAGCCTCCGCCCACTCGGAGACATCCTCCTCGGACCTGTCAGCTTCGTATTCTGACGTGCCAGTCGACAGGTCCTCGGCCGCACTATCCTCCACCTCTGTCCCACTCGATGTGCCAGCCCCGATGTCACGGCTGGCACTGGTGCTCGGTCCCTCCGCCTTGCCTGTGTCCATGTCTCCCTCTGTGTCCCCCGACGATGCTGTGGGCAGGGTGGAGAGACAGAAATTAATCAGACAGCTGTACACATCAGTCACATGAGTACAATCGACATAGGTAACACTGCATAGCCTGAAAAGGAAGATCCCTAACATCTACTAAACAAGGTACCGATGTAGGGCATGAAACACACAGTTGGTTGAGCCACCATGCCACTGAAATACCATGGAGAGCATGAGACAATAGCTAAACACAGGAAACGGAGTCTGACATAGCACCCAGGCCCTGGGGACAATCCTGCACTGCATCTGCACCACACAGCGTTGGCGAAAATACCGATGACCAGGGACCATATCCATGAACTTGAGACACATGCTGCATAGGTAATGCTGAAAACATGCCCAACATGACTCGGTCACTGCACATTGCGTGTGTGTCCAGACACATCACACACTGCCCAGACCAAGCAAGTAGAAATCAGGATTTGACACATAGGCATTGCCCGCACCAACAAGACCCTACACGAGGCAAATTGTTGAGACACAGGTGGCACCAACATCTCATAGTCTGGCTGATACACACAGGGGCAGGCAAAAAGCAAGAGTGTACGCCAAACAGCCAAGGTGCGCCTGTACAAATAATGAGGTACCAGTGCCCATCCTCATATGAGTATAACAAGACACACAGGCACTGGCAACTGTGAGTATGTAGAAGGACAATCAGGTCAGGCTGCACAGTGGACACCTGTACAAAATAGCACATCTATATACATGGTGACAGGGGACAATGGCACAGAGCACAACCTACGCTGTAGACACTGAGATTGTCCACGTGTATGATGACACATACACCACTGAGGAAAAGGTGCCTCAGGGGACAGTAGTGGGCACGCAACTACATGCTACTGAATGGTAATGACTGCAACACACGTCACCATCCCTGCACTATGTGTATCGCACACTCATGCACATCATGTCACAGGCCACCACATAGGACATGCGCGCTGTAAGGCATGACACATGAGAGACCAACTCCCATGTCTGGAGTCAGCATCAGTGCCAACTGACATGGAACTCACATGCAGTGAACTTGACAGTGCACAGGCAAGGTCCCACAACCTGTTACACCCCACCCCCACACATGATGCTACAGTCATTGTTCTCGTGGACAAAGCGCCAGCCTACATCACCTTGTGAAGGAGTGACTACACACAGACCAGGGAACACATTGCAAGGAGGGGAAGGGTGGCAGGGGCACAGCGCTATACTGGGGCAAACAGGATCTGCACAGCACCTTTAAACCCTGCCAGTGAATTCATGCTACTGTGCCCTTACAAATGCCGGTGACACACAACGAACACACATGTACCTACCCCCTTCCGGCTGCTGCATCGCCTGTAAGCGCCTCTCCAGGTCTGGAAAGACCACCGGCAGCACACGCCTGTGGAGGTGGCTCAGACGGCGGCGGCCGCGGTTCTTGTGGCTCTCAGGTGAGTCCCCCAGCAGGAGCCGTGCAATCCTCCGCGTCCAGCACCGGATATCCTGCCAGCGTTTTCTCACCTGGGGCAGGCTCCGCCTCCGACCATCCACACCCCTCACGGCACTGACGGCGGTCAGCCAGATCTGCTCCTTGGCAGTGGCGCCTACCTGTGAGGAGGAACAAGTGACACCACATCAATACACCAGCCACATGTCACAGAGAGACATATGGGTACAAATTAGCTGGTTACAACAAGGCATGTCATGCAGCCAACGCATTGCACCTTTGTCATAGGGACATCATCCCCTGGTGAGGGAAAAAGCAGTATGTGCCACAGTGGGTACACAGGTGGAATGATGGCAATGTCACAATCAATGATCAAGGCTCACACTGTGCATCACACCCACCCCTCCTGTCTCAGGGCACTGCTGGGAGTGATAGGCCCCCACCCCTCCTGTCTCAGGGCACTGCTGGGAGTGATAGGCCCCCACCCCTCCTGTCTCAGGGCACTGCTGGGAGTGATAGCCCCCCCCCCTCCTGTCTCAGGGCACTGCTGGGAGTGATAGGCCCCCACCCCTCCTGTCTCAGGGCACTGCTGGGAGTGATAGGCCCCCACCCCTCCTGTCTCAGGGCACTGCTGGGAGTGATAGGCCCCCACCCCTCCTGTCTCAGGGCACTGCTGGGAGTGATAGGCCCCCACCCCTCCTGTCTCAGGGCACTGCTGGGAGTGATAGGCCCCCACCCCTCCTGTCTCAGGGCACTGCTGGGAGTGATAGGCCCCCACCCCTCCTGTCTCAGGGCACTGCTGGGAGTGATAGGCCCCCACCCCTCCTGTCTCAGGGCACTGCTGGGAGTGATAGGCCCCCACCCCTCCTGTCTCAGGGCACTGCTGGGAGACATCAGGCACCCCCCCCCTGGGACCCCCCCGACAGTACATGGCATGTGTGTTACACCTGGACGCAATGGCAGGAGTCACAGTCACAACATAGGGACAGTCTGTGGCAGTGGCCTATGCACTCACCTGATACCCTGGTCGCCCATACAGCATGGAGTACTGTGGGAGGATCACATCCAGCAGAGCCATGTTCTCCTCCAGGGTGAATGGCTGTGTCCTCTCCACAGCCCTTGACATGGTTCCAGGGAATCAGTAGCAGCAGCTGGGTCGACGAATGCAAAGATGTGCAGGCAAGTGCTCCCTCATGGGACCTGGCTGCCTTATATGTTCCCTTCTGCCCAGTCTCATGCACATGAGTACAGAGTGATTGGTCACTCACATTTGCATCCTATGTTTCCACCAATCCCTTCAAAGCTAGCAGTCTGTGGGTTCTCTATCGGTTTCATTCTCCTGCATGATGTCAGCCCCACAAACACATTGCAACAAAGTAGAAGAATTCCAACTGACTTCTGCTGTGCACCTTCCAGAACAATTTCGAATTTTGAACTTGGTCTCCATGACAACCAGCATGCATGTAGGCCTTAATACGTGTCCCCTATGTAATTTGGAGCATCACACACAGGTACGGTGCGTTTGTGGGCCCTAGGGCACCCCAAATGCATGGCAACGGCCCGTACATGCATGCCTACGCTCTCCATCACTATGGGTCTGCACGCGTATGCGTACCCGTAGTGTTACGGACCGTACACACGCATGTACGCTCTCTATCACTATGGGTCTGCACGCGTATGCGTACCAGTAGTGTTACGGACCGTACACACGCATGTACGCTCTCTATCACTATGGGTCTGCACGCGTATGCGTACCCGTAGTGGTACGGACCGTACACTCGCATCTACGCTCACTATCACTATGGGTCTGCACGCGTATGCGTACCCGTAGTGGTACGGACCGTACACTCGCATGTACGCTCTCTATCACTATGGGTCTGCACGCGTATGCGTACTCGTAGTGATAGTGAGCGTAGATGCGAGTGTACGGTCCGTACCACTACGGGTACGCATACGCGTGCAGACCCATAGTGATAGAGAGCGTACATGCGTGTGTACGTTCCGTACCACTACGGGTACGCATACGCGTGCAGACCCATAGTGATAGTGAGCGTAGATGCGTGTGTACGTTCCGTACCACTACGGGAACGCATACGCGTGCAGACCCATAGTGATAGAGAGCGTACATGCGAGTGTACGGTCCGTAGCACTACGGGTACGCATACGCGTGCAGACCCATAGTGATAGAGAGCGTACATGCGAGTGTACGGTCCGTAGCACTACGGGTACGCATACGCGTGCAGACCCATAGTGATAGAGAGCGTACATGCGAGTGTACGGTCCGTACCACTACGGGAACGCATACGCGTGCAGACCCATAGTGATAGAGAGCGTACATGCGAGTGTACGGTCCGTACCACTACGGGAACGCATACGCGTGCAGACCCATAGTGATAGAGAGCGTACATGCGAGTGTACGGTCCGTAGCACTACGGGTACGCATACGCGTGCAGACCCATAGTGATAGTGAGCGTAGATGCGTGTGTACGTTCCGTACCACTACGGGTACGCATACGCGTGCAGACCCATAGTGATAGTGAGCGTAGATGCGTGTGTACGTTCCGTACCACTACGGGTACGCATACGCGTGCAGACCCATAGTGATAGTGAGCGTAGATGCGAGTGTACGGTCCGTACCACTACGGGTACGCATACGCGTGCAGACCCATAGTGATAGGGCCGTACACACGCATCTACGCTCACTATCACTATGGGTCTGCACGCGTATGCGTACCCGTAGTGGTACGGAACGTACACACGCATCTACGCTCACTATCACTATGGGTCTGCACGCGTATGCGTACCCGTAGTGGTACGGAACGTACACACGCATCTACGCTCACTATCACTATGGGTCTGCACGCGTATGCGTACCCGTAGTGCTACGGACCGTACAAATGCCTGTTTGCTCGCCATCACGATGGGTACACATACGCAAGCACTCCCACAGTGATTTTGGAACATGCACAGGCCCTCTCAGCAGCAGTACGGCGGATTTTACACATCACTGTGGTGATAGGCGACACACATGTAGGAATAGGGCGGACATACTTGTCCATGGATGGACATACTTGTCCAGGAATGGACATCAAGGCATCGTCTGTGCATTACTACATGTGTGGGGCACAGGTGTCACAGGCTGTGATGTGGAACATGCCTCCTGAGTGGAGAAGGCACCAGATGTATGATGAGACGTGTACATGTGTACTGTGTGAGGGTGCAATGTGTGCCAGGCATGCCCTTGACTCCTTTGACATGTGTGCATGTGGGACTGCGCACTTGGGGTGAGCGTCACTGGCATGGCACGGACACCAACACACGGAAGTGTCCCATGATGCCCGGTACAGGGGTCATGACACATGACTGGTCACTACCCACAGTGCACAATGTGACTATGCCATATATGTGTCCGGGATTTACATCAGGTTGATGTTGTAGCACCCTCAAAAGCTGCAGCCGTTGCAGCAACCAACATGTGGCTGTGTGTAGATTGTCATTGCACACTGTTCCCAACACCATGCCACATGTGTTATCGGATGTGAGGTGCACATGTATGCATGGGACACGGAGTAGCGCGACAAGGCCATGTCAGCAAACTCACAAGGAATGTGTGGTGAGTCATGACATGTGCACCTTCATGGCAAGGTGTGTGGGCTGGACTAGTGTAATGTCATGTGACCTGTGGCTCAAGTGTTCCGCTACCAGTCTCTGCAATCGGCATCACACTTCTGCTGATGTGTGGGTGTATGTCACTCCTGTCTTGCATCGGGCAGTGCACTTGCACTGGGACACAGCTATTTCCATGGCGTGGCATGGGGAGGTTCTCAATCACCGTGTGTAGCTGGGTCTTGGAAGGAGTGTCACCTTGCATCCATACGTGTCCTGGGCATGTAGCACATGCCTGACTCCCCATGTGGCATGTGTGTATTGCCAGATTTACATGTGCTCAGTAGACATGAGTTGTTCTCGTAGTGCACTCACTCTTCCTTGTCACTTCCAAATTACTGCAGAGCGCCTCCTGTTGCCCGAAGAATTCCAGACTTGGCCACCATGCAGGAGAATGACAGGATCCGGCTCTACCGCTTCACCCAACCGTTGATTCTGGAGCTGACGGCGAGACTGGCACCACACCTGCAACCGCAGCACAGGTATCCTACGGCACTGACACCCCAGCTGAAGGTAATGGCTGCCCTACATTTTCTTGCCACGGGTACCTTCCAAAATACCATAGCTCATGTTGGTGGCATGTCCCAGAGCATGTTCAGCGGTGTGCTGCATGATTTCTTGGAGGCCATGTTGATTCACCTGGATGACTTCATCAAGTTCCCAACCCCTGAACAGATGACTGAGGTCAAGCGTGGATTCTATGCCCTGGGAGGGATGCCCCATGTCATTGGGTCCATTGATGGGACACATGTAGGTTTGGTACCACCACACGCACGGGAGGTGGCGTACCGCAATCGGAAGCACTACCACTCCATCAATGCCCTTGTGGTGTGTCTGTCCAATATGGTGATTTCACATGTCTGTGCTCGTTTCCCAGGATCAGCACACGATGCCTACATCATGAGGCGTAGCGGGATGCCTGATATGATGATGCAGCTGCGCAACGAACGGGCATGTGTTGTTGGTGGGTACAGTCTGTCTGTCCTGTATTCTGTATAGCCGACCAGCACGACCGCTACACCAGTTCTAACGATGTCCATGTGCTTCCCATGTAGGGGACGCTGGCTATCCCAACATGCCTTGGCTGCTGACACCTCTCCGCAACCCCATCACGCCGGCCCAGCTCCGCTATAACACTGCCCATGGCCGGACAAGGCGAGTGATAGAGAGGACGTTTGGCATGCTGAAGAGCCGATTCCGGTGCCTCCACAAGACCGGCGGTGCACTCCCTTATGCCCCGGCGAAGGTCTGCAAGATCTTCATGGTCTGCTGCATGCTGCACAACATGGCAGTTGAAAGAGCTGTGCCACTCATCCTGAATCAACATGACGAGGACCATCCACCCGTGGAGGACGAAGGGCTTGGCAATGGGGCTAGTGATGTGGAGGATGTGGAGCCGCAAGAGGACATCCGGACTCGGCTCATACGCGACTTCTTTGCTTAGTGGTGAGTACCAGGGTCTGAGTGTGCACGCATTGGTCCCCGTGTGGCATGCGTTGTGATGTGTGTCTCCACCTGCATGTATGGCACGTGGGTCAGAGGTGTGTGTGGGTGTGTCACTGGAGTGATGGTGGCAGTGATGGTAGTATTTCCCCAGTCATAATTGTGACCTAGCATGTTGTCATCCATACATGTGTCGAGTACATGCACATGCAAGTGGCTGTGCTTTTTGTGGCTGACTTCTTGTGTGTCTCTCTTCCCCAGGTACCTGCGCATGCCGTTTGCTGGTTGCATTGTTGTGGCACTGCTATTCCTCATGGACATGACATTGTGGGCTGACTCAGCGTTACAGGCACGGACACGTTTGGAAGTCTCCATGGGGTAAGGGATGCATCTGGGGTGTATTGGGTGTGGCAGTTGTTCACGATGTGTGCACACTGCCCCGGTCGGGGTTTGGTTCCTCTGCAGACATGTGGCATCCCCATGGGACACGACATGCAGCTGGGTACACCTGAATAGATGGGCTGCCTGGTTGTCAGTCATCAGTGATGGGATAGTGGATTGTGATGATGGCATCAATGTGTGTGACACTGCCCTCGGACACATACGGTTAACATTGTCTTGACATGGCGTGGGACTTCCACATCAGCGGATGTATGGTGTATGGCAGGCTCTCCGTGAGCAGCTGTGGGTATTTAGCTGTTAGCCGACACTTGTGTGCCAGTTCCATGGCTATCACGCATTTGTGCTGCAGAAGGGGGGTGCCAGTGTTGGAGCCACATGTTACTCCACATGATGTGTTCATGTGTACTTCAAGTTGCCTCTGCAATCCCAAAAACATGACTATTAAAGGTGTCCCTATGCCTCCAAGGTGCCTCTTCTCAGTCAATGCTGGTGTGTTGGCACGGTGCATCCTGCATGTCTGGCATGGTATTCCCTGATTGTGGCTATGTGTCAATGTGTCGAGTGGCAAGATGCAAGCTGTGTGTGTGTGCTGAGACTGTGTATTGTGCATGATGTCCATGACTGTGTGGGTATTGTGACATGTGCCATCCCCATGCATCCAACGTTGTCCATGACCCCATTCTCTGCATCCACCGGACTCAAGCTTGCAGGACATGGTTCTGCCACCTGTCTACACATACCTGGGTGCCCCCCAGGACACGGGCCAGGATCCCTGACCTCTGCGCATGACTGTTGCTGTACTCAATGTGTCTGTCAGCACGGTTGTTCGGCCACCCCCTCAGCTGGTTCTGCCCATCACGGGTGTGTATGGTGCTCCATGTCTGTCTTGCCTAATAAACTGTGACCCATGTGTCCTGTGCCAGACTCAGGCCCCAGGGTGTGGATGGTTGAAGTGAACAGATGACTCAGGCATGTTTAGACTGTACAAGACACATGTTAGGTAATAATGCTACCAGCAGGCATCTACTCTTAATAGTGTGATTTATTATTGGAGGGGGGGTGACAAAGTGAGGGGCTTTCCGGGATTAGGGAATCCAAAGTTCAGTAGGGGAGTTGGTGTCCTTGCCATTGGAAATCCTCAGAGTCCATGCCACAGTCTTTGTCAACATTGGTCAGCCAGTGACCAGCAGGGCCATGTGGCAGAGAATGTCTCTTGATGCTGTGATGCTGTTGCTCCAGTGGGCCAGGTGCCAGGCCAGGTGTCCTGGGAGATGGTGATGTAGCAGCCACCCTCACGGTCCTTTCCGTGGACGACCCGGCTTCCTGCGGGGAACCTCAGCAGCAGGCCGTGACGACGTCTGGGATGCTCCGTCGGATGTTTCCTCCTCCTCCTCATGATCCCTCCCTGTGGGTGGTGATGTTCTCCGCCTTCTGGCACAGGGAGGGTCGGCCATGGTGTCGGCCATCCGACGGAGTTCAGCGTGAATCCCCTGGGACACCGTCACTTGCTCAGCCTGTCTGTCCTCCATCCTCCGTTGGTGTACCTGTAGACAGGCTATTAGCTCCGCATGTTGCTGGGCCTGCTGGACCTTGATCCCCTCGAGGACGGACACAACCTGGGCCATGCCCGTGGTGTCCTGCCGGTATGAGTCCAGGATGTTATGGACATGGGAAAATACCGGATCCCCAGCCAACTGGTCAGGCTCGCGCCTCCGCCGTCCTCCACTCCCACCACCCCTGCCCACTTGCGTCTGGCCTGCACTTGTGGGCACATCGGGTCTCCGGGACCCCTGAGGGGTGGCATTGGTGTTGTCGCCTGCCTCCTCCTGGGTGCCCGGGACACCGTGTCCCTCCTGGCGAGCCTGGCTGCATTGTGGTGTTGGGGCAGGGATCCTGGGTGTCTCCTGGGATGTGGCAGGAGTGGGGGTGGTGGTTGGCACGGTTGTACCTGACGCAGGTGCTGCAGGTGGTTGGACACCAGAGGGGCCAGGTCGGTCGGGGTTGTCCGCAGAGTGGTGAGAGTGGTCGCTGCCGGTGGGATCGGTCTCCTGCAAATCCGGGTCCTGTGAGTGTTCCCCCCCAGTGTTGGGGGGTGCAGCACGACGTTGACCTGTGTGTGAGAGAGAAAATGTTAATTTTGATCCATGCAACATCCATGTTTCATCCGTTACAAAGTTGACACATTTCCTCTTGGAATTAGGATCTGTCTTGCATTCCACTCACAGTGCACTTGTGCATGTGTGTGTCCCTTGGGCACCAATTTGGCCCCTTTAACTATGTGTGGCACAGTCTTACTTTCTGCGTCAAGTGTGGCTGCAGTCAGCAGTGGAGTGTGCATGTGTGGCGAGCCATGCATTTGCGCCTTCCTTGTAGCACTGTACATGTGCACATGGAGTGGATCCACACACTTATATGATGCAGGTGGCTGTCCTTGTGCTCGTGTACAGGTTGTGACATGGCCCTGCGTTTTGCCATGATGAAGAGGGGGGGTTCTGGCACTGGCCACCCTTGTCTACATGCACGCAGTCCACCTGCTGACGAGCAGACATTCCCACACACCAAAGGACTGATTTGCTCTCCCTGTGTCTCCCTCCTTCTCTGTCCCCCTCTCCCTCCCTCTCTGTCCCCCTCTCCCTCCCTCTGTGTGTCAGCCTCCTCCCTGTGTCCATCTTCCTGTGTCTCCCTCCCTCTCTGTCCCCCTCTCCCTCCCTCTGTGTCCCCCTCTCCCTCCCTCTGTGTCCCCCTCTCCCTCCCTCTGTGTGTCAGCCTCCTCCCTGTGTCCATCTTCCTGTGTCTCCCTCCCTCTCTGTCCCCCTCTCCCTCCCTCTCTGTCCCCCTCTCCCTCCCTCTGTGTGTCAGCCTCCTCCCTCTGTCCGTCTCCCTCCCTCTCAGTCCCCCTCTCCCTCCCTCTGTGTCCCCCTCTCCCTCCCTCCGTGTGTCACCCTCTGTCACCTTGGCCCAGCTTCCTGGGCACACACTGTTAGCAGATCTTTGAGTGGCCCTTGGCCTGTTGATGTGAGTTTGCTTCTGATCTCCAGGCACCCATTTTGTCTGCTGTGTGTCTGTGCGCTGCTGCTGTGGTGGTGTGTGCTGCCACTCTTTCACAATGTTGGCTGTTCATTAGCTGCTGGCATGTGCAAAACAGTGCCTTCACCCCCATGTGTTGATGCAAGGCGTCAGACATTTGCTGGCAAGTCATTCCTGTGTTGGGACACAGTGTTTGTCTGGCTGTGACCTAGGCCATATGGGCAGAGGGGATTGCTGTCTGCTTTGGAGTCGCACTATGTGATTCTTGGTGCCCACCCTCCCGCCATCCGGGTTACCGTGTCATGTGTTGTTGTCTTCTGTGGCCTGTGACTTGACATTGTCCAGCTGGGTGCATGGGGCATGGTGGCAGCAGTGGCATGTGCCTGCTCATGGAGTGTGGTTGAGTAATGCGATGGCTTGTGGTGGTTGCGTGCCTGTTATTAATTTTGGTTGTGGTTGCAGTTCCCCCCATGTGAGGTGCGTTGTTTGTGTACTCACCCGGGTCTCGGAGTCCTTCTACTCCTTCAACTGCCTCCACCGGCAGTATGGCCATCACCCTCTCCTCCCAGGGATGGTACTGTACGGCTCTGCGGGAGGGCCCTCCTCCGGTGGCGTTGGCCTGGTCGTGTTCCTCCTGTCTCTTGGCTCTGACCCTCCTCCGCAGATCGTACCACCTGTTCTGGCAATCCTGCTTGGTCCTCCTGGTGTCCGCAACAGCATTCACAGCATCGACGATGGTCTGCCACATGGCTGTTTTGGCTGCCTGGCTGGTGCTTCTGACCAATGTTCCAAAGATCTGTGGCTCGACTCTGAGGATTTGATCAACAAGGACCTCCAACTCTCGGTGACTGAACTTTGGATTCTTGGTAGTGGGCATGGTGAGGGGTGTGGGTGGGGATGGTGTGGGTGTGGGGGGTGTGTGGATGTTGGGGGGGGGTGTGGATGGTTGTGTGTGTGTGTGAATGTGATGAGAGGGTGTTTGTGAGGGTGGTCGTGTGAAGGTGTGCAAGTGTAAGATGTGGTGTAGCTTGTAGTCTGGTTCTGTGGTGTCTGGCAGCAGTGAGTCTGTTGCAAAGGCTCATGGTTTGTGTGTGTGGGTCCTTTTCATTGGTCCATGGGTGGGTGTGGCAGTGTTTGAATTTTGGGTGGGTGTGTTATAAGGAGTGGTGGTGTATTGGGCCTCTGTTTGTTTTTGACAGTTGCAGGTCAGTGATTGTGTTATTTTAGTGGTTGTTGGACATGTTTAGTGGCTGTGTGCCTTTCGAATGGTGTATTCTTGTGTTGTTTTGTTTTGTCCTTGTTGTGTACGTGCGTTTTGAGCGTGTGTACGGTGTGTACATGGGCCATTTGGTTGTACGATTATGTCCTTGTGTGTGGCTTTGTACGACTCGTACATGCGGTTGTGATGGTGGAGCATGGGGTGCGCTCCGTACTTAGGAGGTTGTGTTGGGGGTGCGCCAGGAACGTACTGGGGTGGGGGTACGACTGGAACGTACTGGGGTGTACATGGACGGTGGTACGACACGTACAGGGGTGGGGGGGTGTACATTGACGGTGGTACGACACGTACAGGGGTGGGGGGGTGTACATTGACGGTGGTACGACACGTACAGGGGTGGGGGGGTGTACATTGACGGTGGTACGACACGTACTGGGGTGGGGGTACGACTGGAACGTACTGGGGTGTGGGTAGACGGGGCTATGACACGTACTGGGGTGGGGGTGTGGCTCGCACGTACTGGGGTGTAGGTACACGGGGGGTACGACACGTACTGGGGTGGTGGTACGACTGGAACGTACTGGGGTGTACATGGACGGTGGTACGACACGTACAGGGGTGGGGGGGTGTACATGGACGGTGGTACGACACGTACTGGGGTGGGGGGGTGTACATTGACGGTGGTACGACACGTACTGGGGTGGGGGTACGACTGGAACGTACTGGGGTGTGGGTAGACGGGGCTATGACACGTACTGGGGTGGGGGTGTGGCTCGCACGTACTGGGGTGTAGGTACACGGGGGGTACGACACGTACTGGGGTGGTGGTACGACTGGAACGTACTGGGGTGTACATGGACGGTGGTACGACACGTACAGGGGTGGGGGGGTGTACATGGACGGTGGTACGACACGTACTGGGGTGGGGGGGTGTACATTGACGGTGGTACGACACGTACAGGGGTGGGGGGTTGTACATTGACGGTGGTACGACACGTACTGGGGTGGGGGTACGACTGGAACGTACTGGGGTGTACATGGACGGTGGTACGACACGTACAGGGGTGGGGGGGTGTACATGGACGGTGGTACGACACGTACAGGGGTGGGGGGGTGTACATTGACAGTGGTACGACACGTACTGGGGTGGGGGTACGACTGGAACGTACTGGGGTGTACATGGACAGTGGTACGACACGTACAGGGGTGGGGGGGTGTACATGGACGGTGGTACGACACGTACTGGGGTGGGGGGGTGTACATTGACGGTGGTACGACACGTACTGGGGTGGGGGTACGACTGGAACGTACTGGGGTGTGGGTAGACGGGGCTATGACACGTACTGGGGTGGGGGTGTGGCTCGCACGTACTGGGGTGTAGGTACACGGGGGTACGACACGTACTGGGGTGGGGGTACGACTGGAACGTACTGGGGTGTGGGTAGACGGGGCTATGACACGTACTGGGGTGGGTGTGTGGCTCGCACATACTGGGGTGTAGGTACACGGGGGTACGACACGTACTGGGGTGGGGGTACGACTGGAACGTACTGGGGTGTGGGTAGACGGGGCTATGACACGTACTGGGGTGGGGGTGTGGCTCGCACGTACTGGGGTGTAGGTACACGGGGGGTACGACACGTACTGGGGTGGGGGTACGACTGGAACGTACTGGGGTGTAGGTAGACGGGGCTATGACACGTACTGGGGTGGGGGTGTGGCTCGCACGTACTGGGGTGTAGGTACACGGGGGTACGACACGTACTGGGGTGGTGGTACGACTGGAACGTACTGGGGTGTACATGGACGGTGGTACGACAAGTACAGGGGTGGGGGGGTGTACATGGACGGTGGTACGACACGTACAGGGGTGGGGGGGTGTACATTGACGGTGGTACGACACGTACTGGGGTGGGGGTACGACTGGAACGTACTGGGGTGTGGGTAGACGGGGCTATGACACGTACTGGGGTGGGGGTGTGGCTCGCACGTACTGGGGTGTAGGTACACGGGGGGTACGACACGTACTGGGGTGGTGGTACGACTGGAACGTACTGGGGTGTACATGGACGGTGGTACGACACGTACAGGGGTGGGGGGGTGTACATGGACGGTGGTACGACACGTACTGGGGTGGGGGGGTGTACATTGACGGTGGTACGACACGTACTGGGGTGGGGGTACGACTGGAACGTACTGGGGTGTGGGTAGACGGGGCTATGACACGTACTGGGGTGGGGGTGTGGCTCGCACGTACTGGGGTGTAGGTACACGGGGGGTACGACACGTACTGGGGTGGGGGTACGACTGGAACGTACTGGGGTGTAGGTAGACGGGGCTATGACACGTACTGGGGTGGGGGTTCGACTGGAACGTACTGGGGTGTACCTAGACGGGTGGGGGTATACATATACGGGGGTACGTGTCAGACGTACGGGGGCTGGGGGGAGTGTTGGGCGCGTATGCGGGCACATGTCTCCATGGTTGCTGTAGGAGTTCGGTGCGGACGGTGTTTTTTCCATACGGTTGTAACCTCGGACGCACGGGATGGATCGTGATTCCTCGGTCGGACTTGGTTTTTCACGTTTGTAAGGTAAATCGTCCGAGGACGTGTCGGACACATTTTCCGACCCGAGGACGTGTGGGGAATGATTCCCAGTGCGGTTCGTATGGACTTTTTACCATGCGAATCGTGATTGCCAGTTCGTACGGCACTTGTACGATTCGTACGGTAAAAAGACCCGATACGAGTCGCACGGGGGAATTTTTTACCGGATCGTGATCGGCACCATAAGGTGCACCTTTGCGATTTATTCTAAATACTAAAATCCTGTATTGAATTGCACTGACGTAGTGGCTGCACTCACAGTGTACACACAAAATCATTTACGAAACCTCATTGTATTTATATTGATTGGGAATCGGGCGTCAGGTGCTGGATCTTGACGAGATACACTGCCCAGTTCGTATATTGTCCTCCACACGCAAAAAATCACCTCACAACTTTCACATCAACTGCAATGCGAAACAAATTCCGGCGATAAGCCACGTTAGCACCAGGGATTTTACACCTGCTTTCTGATGGTGTTAAGCAGGATGACTACCTGCACCATGAAAGAGAACACAGCCAAGAGCCACACCAGAACACCCACAGGTACCATAGAATAAATGAGCATGATACAGGGATACCCATGAGGGCCACAGGACTCTTCGGAACAACTCCGGGACCGCCAACGCCCCCCAAACCCGCATCTGAGCAAGTGTGTCCCTCTGGTCATTGTGTTAGCATGATAGGCACCAGCCCTGCAACATCACAGTGTGCTATCATCTCAGCATTGGCAGTGAACCTGGACATGTAGCTACGCACGCTTCCTCCTGCATGCACAACCGGCGTGTGCTGGTCCGGAGTACACAGGTCAGCGCAGGGGTGTGCCTATCCAACAACGAGAACGGGGTGTCTTGGACATCTCCGTGTACAGGAAGTGCGGTAAGTGTGTCTCTGTGTTCTGGTGTGGCCTGCCACAAGGGCCGCATCAGTCGATGTTGTAAAGTGGCATGCACCACCTCCGAATGGCACAGTGATGGTGTACTTGAAATGCAGCAGCACATGCGCAAATAGGCATTACAATGGTGTGCCGTATGAGTGCACGAGATACAACACCGCACCGTACAAAAATGTGGGAGCTCGTGGGAGGGAGGAGCAGCTGTTTGCAACATAACAGACAGTGAACTCGATGACCACGGTCGCAGACATCCCACAACACCAACGACCCGCCTTTGTACACATCCTTGATGAATGCAGCGTGGTTTTCACTTCTATGCTCATTCACTGGTGTGATGTTGGTGAGTTGTGTGACTTGTGCTCCTTGTTGGTGTATTTCATTTTGGCCATTATTTGTCTATACTTGTGCTATACTTAATTGTGCATGTTTGCCATTCTGCCCGTCTCCCCCCGTCCCCCCACTCCCTGCTTCTTCCTCTTCCTGGTGCTGTTCTGTCTATAATTTTGTTGCTCCACACATAAATACATGTAAAGAACAAATTAGAATAGTTCCTTGATTCTTTTAGGTTTCAAAACTTCTCTCTCTTGGTTTCTTTTTAATTTTCCATATAAACAGATTTTTTTAATATTCAACAACACATAGAAGTCAGAAGTGCAACGTATTCTATCAACACACTTTCTAGAAAATTCTACAACACGTGCAGGTTAAAAGTTCATCAATCTTTTTAAACTTAACCATATTTCTTTGCCACATTTTCTCGAACATTTATCGGCACGTGCAGGTTAAAAGTTCATGATTGTTTTAAGTTCGAACAGTGCCTTTCAAATGCAAGTAGCAGGTGTGGTTGAGTTGACAACTTTTATCCTATGATATGTACTCCACATTGAAACTGCTTTTTCTTAACCAATCACAAAGATGCTTTTCCACAAAACGAATGTGCACCTTACTTTAAAAAAAGAATGCTTTTCATCTCCCAATCACGTATCCATTTGTATGGCAATAAAAAGTAGTTCCCCATCTTTAAACATATCTCTTATTCTACCAAGGAACTGCATGAGCTACAGACATCTTTCCATACCTTCCACCCATACCTGCAAAATGCTAGTGTGGATCGTAGGACATAGCTATATTTCTGGTGCAAGAGGTATGCAGAACAGAGGCGTATTGACTTAGACTTAGACAAAATGTGGACATTAAATGGTTTGAAGTGGCAGCAATTGTTGCCTGTGGTTAAAACCTGTTTGCATCTCCAACACCCTGACCTCATGATTGTGCACCCTGGCGGAAACGACCTAGGCACGTTGACTGGGGTAGGTCTGGAAATGCTATGAAGGACTCCTTTGGACAATTGATGTTACTTTTCCCTCAAACTGTCTTTGTATATTCCAATATATGCCAAAGACAGAAGTCGAAATGGTCAAAACAATTTTGTCCTCAGATTGAAATATCTAGGAAGAAACTCAACAAAGTTGTGTCTGCATACCTCAGAGACCATTAAATGGGGTCCATCTACAACAACAACATACGTTTTGATATGGCTGATATCTACAGAAGTGATGGAGTACGCTTCACAGATCACGGAAATCCTGAATAACTTGAAGCTGTGCCTCCGCACTTATATGTAGCTCCAACTAATCAACACTAGGCCCGCTATTTTAGGGCCAGGTAACGGCAACTCCCGCCAAAATTTATCCTCCACACAGCTGTGATGCAGCAGGCAGACCATGTGACTTTGCAGCACTGAGCTCTCGCTATGATCACCACCTCTACACCAGCACAGGAGTGAGTAGTTTGCACTTTATAAATACTGTATTGATTTACCTTCGCACTCCCTGTACAACACCACCTAAGCACCATAGACAAGTTGGACAAGTGTGGCACAGCACTCAGAGCACATGACTTCACAGCATAGCAAACACAGGGTTACGGTTTCATACCCGAGTCCAGCAGCAGCTCAATTTGGCAGCATGACACTCTAGGCAATACCTCACTTAATTTCCATACCCAGCATGCTATTACCATACCCAATGCTAATTTCTAACTATAACGTGCCTGAACCCTATGGTTTTTTAAGTGAATTTCAAAGGTTTTTCAAATGCTAGTTTCTAACTATGCCTACAGAGGTAGGACATGTGAAGAAAGAAGAAACAACGCACACAAAGAAAAAAAAGAAATGCAGAAAGAAGCAACAGAAGTCCACAAAGACGAAGAAAAATTCAGGAAGAAGAAGAGATGTGCAGAAAGAACCAACAGAGGAGCATAAAGTCCTCCTGTGCCCACAACTTTTTCAGACGGGTACTGGTGGTAACTGACTCTGACTAACCAGGCCTAGAGCCAGTGCTATGCTAAAAGACACTTAGAATACAGTAAAAACACCTACATACACTAGGGAACACTATGTGTTGGGGTACCTTGTGATTAGCATGAGCTCCTCTGTAAGTCCCTAGTACATAATAGGGTGGGGGGATTAAAACCACCTCTTAAAACGTGCCACGGGGTGCATTTGCACACTGGTGAAGGGAGGGGGGTGCATACTGGAGGTACCTAGCCCACCAGGTATCTCCAGTATGCGCCAGGGAGCTGGCGGGGCCTCCGGTACGATCACCTGCAGTGTCCCAGGGTGCCCAAACCTGCTCTCGCTTTCAAAATGCAAACCAAATTGCTTTTCCATACGGTGAGCTGCATGTTAGTAGCTCCCCGTGTGGAAAAGCAATGCCGGCTCCTGCAGGACGCAGGGATCCGGCGGGACCGTGGGGGCATTGGGGCACCCCCTACGGTTCCCAATGAAAGGTCAGCCCCGGGGGGATGGGGTCCCCAGGGACATAAATGGCCTGAGGAGGGGGGCCATGCAGCCCCCCTCCAGTAATTTAAATTTTTTTAAAAACCTGCCCATGCCCCTGGGGTTGGGAACCATGGACCTGCCACTCCTATCTACTCTGAGTGTTCTGTTGAGCTGCCACTCCCCTCCCACCTGCCTAGCATTGTCAGATGACTGTAACCTGTGGCTATCACCTCCACCCTGCCTGTCCAAATGCCATGCCCCTATCCCCTTCCTCCTGTCCTCCATGGTCCATTTTACTGTCACACCCTCCTGCCCTCCCTGGTCTGTTGTGCTGCAACTGCTCCTACTGCCTGCCCCGCGCGGTCTGTTGTGAGACCCCTTCCCCTGAACTCTCTTCTCTGTGCCCAGGTCCTGACCCTCCCTTCTATCCTCCATGGTCCTGTGTGCATGCCCCTGCACCCTCCTTCTTGCCCATCATAGCCATTGTGCTGCCACTAACCCTCCCGCTTGCCATGCATGGTCTTCTGTGCTGCCATGGCCCCTCCCACCTTCCCTGTGTGGTCAGCTAGCTGCCCCTGACCCCCTCCCACCTTCCCTCCATGGTCTGTGTGTATGCCATCATAGTCTCATTGTTGCTCTCCATGGTGTGTCTTGTTTCTAGTGCCCATCCTGCCTGACCTCCATGGTCACCTTGCTGCTCCTGCCCTGCCCCCTTGTCCCCAGCCCTCTGTCTCCATGTGCAGACCCCTATTCCCTCCCTCCTGGCTTGTCTGTTCCATTGTAATGCCCCTGATCCGTCCCTCCTGCCCTTTATGGTCTGTTATGCTGCAGCTTTCTCTCCTGTCTGTCCATTATGGTCAGCTAGCTACCATTGCCTCTTTCTCCTCTGTTCTCTGTTGTCCATGTGCATGGTCCTGTCCCCTCCCTATTGCTTTCTATGGATTGTTATGCTGCACTCCCATCCCGCATGCCCTGTGTGGTGTATTGTGCTGCTTCAAACCCTGATGCCTGCCCTGTAGGGTCAGTTTGGTGCACCTCTCCATGTCCCTCCTGTCCTCTGTTATCCGAGTCCATGTCCCTACCCCAATTCCTCCTGCCTACCATGATCCAATGTACCATACTTGCGAACATTTTGAACTTGGTAAGAGGGAGATTTTGAAACAAAACTGGGGTATTGATTTTCCCCTTTGAGTTACAGTGAAAAAGAGGAGATTGTAGACAGGAGACAGATCAAATAAAGCCCATTTGAGCTTAAAAACATTGGACGTGTCCTGGCTGAAACGGGTCTGTTGGCATGTATGGTTGTACTACCACTGCCTCTTCCTTCTGCTCACAATGGTCTATTATATTACCACAGCCTCTCTTGCCAGTCCTGTATTGTTGGTTTGTTGTCCCTGCCCCCCTTTCCACTGCCCTCCATAGTCTGTTATGCTGCCACTGCCCTTCCTGCCTGCCCAGTGTGGTCAAATTGTTGCCTCTGCACTCTCCTACCTGCCTTCAATTTTCAGAGTCCGTGCCCCTGGCCTCTGCCTCTCAACAGTATCCCAATGAACAACTAGATTGCTAACATTCTATATTTATTACAAAAGTGTGGAACGCCTGACGTCATCTTGATGTAATCAAAACTGTAATGCCTAGAGCATTTCCTTTAGAAATTACATATATGAGAGGGTCTTATTTGCATCAAAATTATGGTTAGTGCTCTAAAAAACTAAAATGAGGACATATTTTATGAGTTTTCAAATAGCAACAAAGAACTTTTAAATTATTTGTAATCTTTATGTTTTTTTATCCAGTTGACCACTTGATTAAATGTTGCACCTAGGGGAGAGAATGTGGTGTTACTTCCAGAGCTGCAGACTTTGCAACTGGGGAACCAGGTTGGAGTTTCTGCTTCAGCTCAACATTCTGTGATTCTGGTCAAATCACTTAATCTCCCCATGTCTGCAACCAAAATGAATTTGATCTTGTGTGATGTAACCAATGCTCATGTAAAGCACTCCAATACCTGACAAGTCTGCACTATATAAAACTGCAAATACACAAAAAATAAGTGTTTTGCATACTTCTGTCATTGGGCTACATGTGGGCTACATCTGGGTGATATTTGTGCTGCATTCGGGCTCTTTTGTCTCTGGTGGCCATCTTGGCAGATTTATTTGTTATGAAGTTTCCTAATTTCCTCATTTACTGCAGTCTCCTCAGTAGGAAATGCTTTCAGTTTTTAACTTTGATTCCATCAAGAAGGTATTCAGATATGTCACACATTTGCCATAAATTCTGAATGTTAGCACTCTAGTTGCTCATTAGATCACTGTATTAAAGCTACTGCTCACCACCGAAGTCTGCTGCTGGTATTAAAAGTGCATGTTTCAGTCTGCATATCAGAATTTTTTAATGAAATAGAAGAGGATTTGAGAAGTCACTCAAAATGTGCCGTAATGTTTCTTTCTTCAGCACTAATCATAATTTCAATGGCAAAATGAACCCCCTCATTGTGCTCCTTTTTAAATTAAATGTTTTAAGTGTTACCAGTTTATTCCAATCAAGATGGCTTCAGGTGTGCCATACTTTTGTCATAAGTAAGACAGTAAGCGCTCTAGTTGTTCTTAAGAACACTCTGGGACATTCTGTCATTGGGCTATACTTGGGCTACATCTGGGTGATATTTGGGCTACATTTGGGCTCTTTTGTCTCTGGTGGCTATCTTGGGAGATTTATTTGCTATGAAGTTTCCTAATTTCCTCATTTACTGCAGTATCCTCAGTAGGAAATACTTTCAGTTTTTTATTTTGGTTCCATCAAGAAGGCATTCAGATGTGTCACACATTTGCCATAAATTCTGAATGTTAGCACTCTAGTTGCTCATTAGATCACTGTAGTAAACCTACTGCTCACCGGGAAAGTCTGCTGCTGGTATTCAAAGTGCATGTTTCAGTCTGCATGTCAGAATTGTTTTATGACATAGAAGAGGATTTGAGAAGTTAAAATGTGCCCTAATTTTTCTTTCTGCAGCACTAATCATAATTTCTAAGGCAAAATGAACCCCCTCATTTTGTTCCTTTGTAAATAAATGTTTTAAGTGTTACCACTTTATTCCAATCAAGATGGCTTCAGGTGTGCCATACTTTTGTCATAAGTAAGACTGTTAGCGCTCTAGTTGTTTGTTAGAACACTCTGGGACATTCTGTCATTGGGCTATACTTGGGCTACATCTGGGTGACATTTGAGCTACATTTGGGTTCTTTTGTCTCTGGTGGCCATTTTGGGAGACTTATTTGTTATGAAGTTTCCTAATTTCCTCATTTACTACAGTCTCCTCAGTAGGAAATACTTTCAGTTTTTTACTTTGATTCCATCAAGAAGGCATTCAGATGTGTCACACATTTGCCATAAATTCTGAATGTTAGCACTCTAGTTGCTCATTAGATCACTGTAGTAAAGCTACTGATCACCAGGGTAGTCTGCTGCTGGTATTCAAAGTGCATGTTTCAGTCTGCATGTCAGAATGTTTTAATAAAATAGAAGAGGATTTGAGAAGTCACTCAAAATGTGCCCTAATTTTTCTTTCTGCAGCACTAATCATACTTTCTATAGAAAAATGAACCCCCTCATTTTGTTCCTTTTTAAATTAAATGTTTTAAGAGTTACTGCTTTATTCCAATCAAGATGGCTTCAGGTGTGCAATACGTTTGTCATAAGTAGGATTGTTAGCGCTCTAGTTGTTCTTTAGAACACTCTGGGAAGCTGCAGTAGAACACAAAGGAATCAACTGACAGTCTCTGCCCTTGTTGGATGTACATGTTTTACTGAGAATGTCAGACTTCATTCTCACATGACTGAGAAAGATAATGTGAATTTACAGAAAATATGCTCTCAGTTTAGCTTATAGATCACCTTCCAAACCTCTGTGGGAAAAGCATGAGAAAATAGTTTTCTCTCAAACATGATTCATGATATCACAGCAGAAGGCTTTTTCACATGGTAAAAGCACCTTAGAACACACCACAATTCCTAAAATGATTATGGTACCATCAACAAATGATTTATAATGTAACTAAAGTCGTAAAACCTTCGATTAACTGCAATGCTTTTTAATGAGGTGCTATCATGTATATTGGTCCCAAGATGGCTGCCAGCACTTCTTGGATGAAGTTCTGACAGCCAATCAGATCTCACGATGAGATGTGTGGTTAGGTGTCATGACCCCATGATCAACGCAATATAGCGTAGACATTATGGTCCAAAACGATTGTCTTTAAATATAAAAAACCCACCCCGATCCGTGCATCCTGCACACCAGTGTATGTATGTTGATAAGTGTAAAGGTATAGAAATAATACATATGTTGTATAGTAACCTAAGCGCTGTATTGGGCAAATTCATTGATGTAATGTGAAACATAATTTTGAACATTATTTGCTGTCACGCCATCTATAATTTGATTTGGTGTGCTCCGTAGGCTTGTAGGTAAAGAGATCCTTTTGTTGGAATGGCAATAGAGAGATAACGTTCAGACGCTAGGCGCGCGTTTGGAAACGTGCGCGATGCGTCAGTTGTAGCGTTCGGGTGTGGCAAGAGTATAAATAGCCACACCCAACAACGCGTAGACGCTTTGCCTTCCTTCGCGCTTCAGGAGCGCATTCTCGAGGATTCCGGTAATGCTTACCTGAAAAGAACTGCGTCGTGCTTCACAGTGAAGATTCAAGATTTGTTCGCTTCCAGGAAACTTCTATCGAAGCACAAACCGGTAACGCTGGAGGCTGCAAGAAAACAAGAGCTAAGTGAACATTTTTCTTCTTACTTCAATTTCGGCGCCCATCGTAAGCAAGCGGTCAAACCATCAAGTTAATTACTTACCTGACTTTGTTTTGAAAGCCATCTTAGAAATTTTGGAACCTGAAAGAGAAAAGACATTTTCTCATGAATATACGATTATTGTATTGAATTTATTTAGCTAATTTAAAAAATAAGCGGTTAGGCTTTAGTTCAGTCAATGTTTTAGGATGAATTCTATTTATTCCAATTACATTCAGGTAGTGAAGATCAGAAGACGACGATCATAAAGGAGTAAGTGGAAGTAGAGTGTATGTGCAAAAGATTTCTAAGCCTAATGAACAAGAAGGAAAATCAGTAACTTATTTACCTTTTACCTTTCATGTAGGTGAACAAGATTCTTTGCCATCAACAATAACTCCTTTGATCAAGAGACGACAATACCCACTTCACTACGACAACACGGACGCGACGCCATATCTTGCTAAATCGCAGGTAGGGATAGTGAAAGTTGAATACATAATATCTGTATAAAAGAATGATATAAAAGAGTATAGTCAGGAAGAGTTTCACTAAAAACCTGCTTTCCTTGTTACCTTGCATGTCGACAACCAGGAACAGCTAGCGTCCCCGATCCGGCCCTCCTCCCTAAACTCTAACTAGTCAACCTTAGTGTCTAAAAAATACATCACAGGGGTTTAGTTAGATTAACGGGAAGTTGGTCCATAACGTCTCTGCGAAATCAACTACAAGCAACAAACAGGTAAGATTGCTTGTAATCTGATAGAAGGCAAATCCCACGAACACAATTTCGCCCAGACATTATGGATCAAACAACCTCAGTATCTTTGCAGGATATCGCAGCCCTTTTAGCTGACATAAAGACAGAAAATGCAGCGCTTCGAAGAGATATCACTGCCTTACAAACTAGCATTCAAAATCCGAATGTTGCAAGTGCGAACCCTTGGAGCTCCCAAAAACCAATATTAAAACCACCTACTTTTCAGCCAGGATTTCACAATTTACATAGTGGTTCTACCTCTACTCCGACTCAAATTCAAGTAGTGACTCCTGTTCCAGTTCCTTTGGCTCCACCAGAACGGTTTTACGGAGGCAGTAGTAAATTCACTATCTTCCTAAATCAATTTAACTCACATGTTATAGCCAAGCCTATGGCCTTTCCTGATGACTCCTCTAAAATTGCATTTATTTTATCATATTTGGGAGGGGATGCAGCTCTTTGGTCTGTACCAATAGTAGAGCGAAATGACCCCATTTTATATGATCTCAGAAGATTTAAAGATACTATGAAAAAATGATTTGCCAAACATGTGTTCGTACAATATGCAGATCATGAGCTTCCACATTTAAAACAGGGATCTTCTGATTTGCTACATTATATTTCTCAGTTCAATAGATTAGTCATTGAGGCAGAATGGCCGGAGGAAAAAAGAGTTTCTCTTTTTTATAAAGGTTTGAGAGATGACTTAAAAGATATGATTACACAGATTCTGGATCCTCCAGATGATATTGAAGAATTCATTGATCTTGTGGTAAAATTGAACCATAGGTTATCTGAACGTAGAGGAGAAAAAGGGAAGTCTGATCATAAAGTATTTTCCTTTAAGGAAAAGACTGGTTTAAAATTAGAATCTACTCCTAAGTTAGATCTTGGAGAGCCTATGCAGATAGGTTCAATAAAAGGACCTCTCTCGAAAGAAGAGAAAGAAAAAAGAAGGAAGTTAAATCAATGTCTTTATTGTGGAAAAGCAGGACACTTTGTAAAAGAATGTACAACTTGTCCCAATAAATTCAGCAAGAAAACCAATGATGCAGGTATAATACAGCAGTCGGAAAACTAAAGTGCTCGACAAAACAAGAGGTCAGTTTGTCGGGTGAGTTAACTAGTTTGGCCTCCATGACACCTGAAATAACCTTACAACATCTCAGTATAAAAATGACCTTACAATCTCAGACTTCTGAAGGGAGAACCTGGTCCATTGACGCTCTAATCGACTCTGGAGCTACAGGCAATTTTATAGATACATGTTTCTTACAGGACTTAGGTTTACGAAAATACCCTAAACTTCACCCTGAAGTGGTTAGAGCAGTTGATGGTAAAGAATTATCCTCAGGGTTGATACACTTTCATACCGAAATGTTGACTGTGACATGCTCAACAGTACATACAGAGACTATCACCTTTGACATCACAGATGCTCCACAGTTTCGACTAATTCTAGGAATTCCTTGGCTTGTTAAGCACAATCCTAAGATCGATTGGGTACAAAAGACGATTTTATTCCATACTGAATTTTGTCATTCATCATGTTTGCAACACCAGGCATCCGAACTTTTAGTTCAAGGACATGATTTCCCAAAAGATTCTAACAGTGTATTGTTGTTCGAAGGAGTTCCTGTGGAATATTCCGATCTCGTTGATGTGTTCGATAAAAAAAAGGCCAATACATTGCCCCCGCACAGAGATTTTGATTGTCAAATAGATTTAATGCCTGGAGCTACTTTGCCATGTAGCAGAATATATGCTCTTACAGAGAAAGAATATGTGCATTTGAAAGAATACCTTGATGAATACTTGGCCAACGGGTTTATTCGACATTCCAAATCACCTGTATCCTCCCCTTTATTTTTCATTCCAAAGAAAGGGGGTGAGTTGCACGTGTGTATTGACTATCGCGCCTTGACCAATGTAACTATTAAAAATAGATACCCTCTTCCACTCATTCCCACATTACTGGATCAACTAAAGGATGCTGTCATATATACCAAATTGGATCTCAGAGGAGCATATCATTTAGTTAAAGTCCGCGAGGGCGATGAGTGGAAGACGGCATTTCGCACAAAATTTGGTTTATATGAATATCAAGTTATGCCCTTTGGTCTGTGCAATGCCCCAGCGGCATTTCAGTTTTTTTATCAATGAGGCATTGAGAGATTTCATAGATGTTTGTTGTATAGTTTACATTGATGATATTTTAATTTATTCAAAAAACACTACCGAACATGTAAAACAAGTAGGGGCAATTCTTCAACAGCTTCTAAAAAACTCTCTATTCATAAAATTGGAAAAAAGTATTTTTCACACTACCAAAGTAGATTTTTTAGGTTACATCCTTTGTCCTGAAGGAATTGAGATGGATCCAAAAAAGATTCCAGCAGTTCTTGATTGGCCTAGTCCATCTACTGTAAAACAAATTCAAAGTTTCTTAGCTTTTGCCAATTTTTATAGGCGGTTCATTAATAATTTTTCCCAGATCATAACGCCTATTACTCGTCTATTACAAAAAAAATTGAATGGACAAAAGAAGCAGAAACAGCCTTTCAGCTTCTAAAAACAAAATTCACTTCAGCTCCAATTCTCATGCATCCTGATCCTTCCATTCCCTTTATAGTTGAAGCGGATGCTTCACAGTTTGTAATAGGGGGAATCTTATCTCAAAGACATAAAGATACTGGCCAAATGCAACCAATAGCATATTTTTCACGAAAACTAACTCTACCCGAACAAAACTATGCCATTGCAGATAGAGAGTTATTAGCTATCAAAGTTGTATTTGAAGAATGGAGCCATGACTTGTTAGGTGCTAATCATCCTGTAACAATTTATACGGACCATCGGAATTTACAAAGTTTGCGCTCTATTAAGGCTCTTACTCCACGACAACTGAGGTGGACACTCTTTTTTAATGACTATAATTTTGTCATCACATATCATCCTGGAAAAGAAAACCAGAAAGCAGATGCTTTGTCTCAGTTAGGACTTTCTGACGAATCATGTTTTACACCTGATGTAGCACGTCCTATATTATCAGAACATTTTTTTCAAATTGGGGTTATTTACTCTGATGTTATTATGGATATTAAGAAAGAATTACAAGGAAAACAAATACAGGACTGACACAAAATGTATCCTTTATTACAATGCAAAGAGGAGATGTTATTTATGAATGAACACATTTTTGTACCTACTGCACCGTTACGATCACAAGTGATACAGTTGCATCATGATACTACCATGTCATCTCATTCTGGTATAACCAAAACTTATCATTTCATAAAAAGGAAGTTTTGGTGGCCTTCTATGTTATTGGATGTTAAAAAATATATTGAAGCATGTGTGGTTTGTATTCAGAACAAATCACTACATCAAGCCCCTAGTGGTCTCCTGTGCCCATTTCCAATACCACCTCAGCCTTGGCACACGGTCTCACTCGATTTTATAGTAGAACTTCCTAAAACAAGAAACGGATTTACCACTATTTTAACAGTAGTCGATCACTTTTCTCGCATGGCTCATTTTGTCCCTTTAAAAAAGGTTTCTACAGCAAAAGAATTAACTCAGATATTCTCGGAAGAGGTAATTCGTTTACATGGAATTCCCTCAGTGGTTATTTCTGATAGAGGTCCCCAATTCATTTCTCATTTCTGGCAGCATTTAGGAAAAGCTTTACACATGGATGTACGTACCTCCTCTAGTTATCACCCTCAAACTGATGGTCTTACGGAGAGAACTAATCGGAATATTGAGCAATTTTTACGATGCACTTTACAGGATGATGAATTAGAATGGTCAGAACGATTATGGGTATTGGAGTTTGCTTATAATAACATGGACAACTCCTCTACAACTCTATCCCCATTCTTTAGTACATATGGTGTTCATCCTAAAAGTATTCCTGGACCAATTAGTTCTCCTTTCATTATACCCTCAATTGACGAACATTTGAAAAGATTGAATGACATTCAAACACAAGCGCAATTTCATCTAGCACAAGCTAAAGAAACTCAAACACATATGTCTGATTCACATCGATCTGTGCAACCTGAAAACTCTGTAGGTGATAAGGTGTGGCTATCCACAAAACACCTAAAAATCAAAACTTGCAAGAAATTCTGTCCGCGTTTCATAGAACCCTTTGTTATAAAAAAATTATAAATCCAGTTAGTATAAAATTGACTCTTCCTTCTAAATATCGTTGTCATCCAGTTTTTCATGTTTCATTGATAAAACATTTTCACCCTATGACTCAATTGAAACAAACACCTTCTGCAATAAACATTGATGGTTCTCCAGAGTTTGAAGTACAGAAAATTTTAGATTCAAAAGGAGTTCGTGGAAAATTGTTTTATTTAGTACATTGGAAGGGTTATGGTCCAGAGGAACGCTCTTGGGAACCTCTTGCCAATTTGAAAAATGCTCCAAAAATAGTTAAACAGTTCCATTCCAGAGATCCAGAGAAACCTAAACCTGTTCCCCCTGTTTTAGGAGGGGTTTTAAGGGGGGGTACTGTCATGACCCCATGATCAGCGCAATATAGCGTAGACATTATGGTCCAAAACGATTGTCTTTAAATATAAAAAACCCACCCCCAACCCGTGCATCCTGCACACCAGTGTATGTATGTTGATAAGTGTAAAGGTATAGATATATATCCCTACAGAAGACCCTATCGCAGGATCAGTTGCTAACAACCCCCAATGTTGTTTCATGGAATGTTTCAGGGCGTTAGACTGGGTATTGTAGGTGGTAATTAGTCTGGGTGCCTTAGTTTCATTTTTTCATTTTTAGATTTTTTCTTTTTTAATGAAAAAAGGACCTCATTCTGTGAGATGCTACTGACTTTACCAATAGCTGCTACAATTACTTTATTCTTCTAACCACGCTGCTGGAACCTCTCTGTCATAACTTGTTGCTCTTTAACAAAGCCCTTTTCCGTGTTACAGTTTCTGCGAGCCCGGAAAAACTCACCATGGGGGATGCGTAAAGGAACAGGATGATTACTATTAGCGTGGAGCAGTGTATTACCTGCAGTATCTTTATGAAAGAGACGGGTTACAATCTGTCCATTTTCTATTTTAACTGCCACATCCGGAAATTCACAATATGTAGAACTGATCTTGTGAGTAAATTTCAAATTCATCTGATTGTTGCCCAACTCAGTAATGAATTCCTGTGCTAAGTCCACCGGCCCTTCCCACATCAGGAACAGGTCATCTATATACCTGATCCAGATAGGGATGTGCTCGGGGAACCTCTTGTTGGTTTCAGTCCAAACCACCTGTTCCTCCCACCAGCCCAGAAAAAAGATTAGCCAGGCTGGGGGCGAAACAGGTGCCCATCGCTGTACCTGATTTCTGTCGGTACAATGTTTTTTTTATAGAGAAAAATATTATCCTTCAGGCAGTAGAGCATCATGGTTTTAAACATCTGTGTATGTTCCCAGAATGAAATGTGTCCCTCACGGAAGAAATACATGCATGTATTTACTCCTTGCTGTTGGTCTATGGATGTATATAGCAAACAGACATCCAACGCTATCATGTGATAGGTATCTTCCCACATGACATCGTGTATGCGTCTCAAGAAATCCGTGCTATCCCTACAATAGGACCGTAATTTTACAACAAAGGGTGCTAGGAACAGATCAGGAAAAATCGATGTATTCTCCAACAAGCCTCCGTTGAAGGATACTATAGGCCTCGCTGGTGGTCTAGTTGGATGTTTATGAACCTTGGGCAATAGATAAAAGCAGGGTATTCATGGATTATCTGTTTTCAGAAATTGATATTCATCTCTATCCAACATGCCCTCCACCCACCAATCCTTCAGTAAATCATGATATTTTGTAATAGAAAGTCTATACACTTCCCATCCAATCTCTTTATAACAGTTTGTATCTTGCAACTGTCGTAGGGCCTCCAGATCATACTGTTGGACATCCATGACGATCATATTTCCACCCTTGTCCGATGGTTTCACAATTATACTTTAGATAATGCATCCAGGGCTACTCGTTGTGATTTTGTTAGGTTATCCCAATGTGATTTAGGAGGTTGGTCCCTAAATTTATTTATCTCATGGATCATGATGGCACTGAAGGCTTCTATATTATCATGTGGGACATTTGGATTAAAAGTGGATCTTGATCTAAGTCCACTCTGACATGAGGCATCGGGCCTGAATCTCAGTTCAATTAGCATTTTTCTTTTTTTCTTTTACAGTTAGATCAGTCACATTTTCTTCCATTCTGTTCAGATCTAGAATCAGGTCCGCATCTTCAATACACAGATTAGATATCTCTTCTGGCATAGGGAAACTTGATTTGGTGGTTTTTGATCCAATAGCCATTTTGAAAATCTTCATCAGCTTTAACTTTCGGATATATAGAAATAGGTTGATACGTGTAGTGACAAAGTACATATTATAGGTAGGGCAGAATGATAATCCCAATTGTAGCAAAGCCTCCTCTTCTTTTGTTAGAGACCTAGACAAGACATTTATCACAGATTTATTGGGGATGGTTGAGGTAGTAATGGAGCTAGCAATGGAAAAGGTCCTCCCTCCTCGCCAATTTTTTACTCTGAGTCTTTGCTTATTCCTGCGCCTCTTCCTTTTTTTGGACCTCTTCCCCTTCCTCTTGTTTTCGCTTGAGGCTTCTCCTCCTGGTCCTTTTTCTGTTTCAGGATCTGGAATTCGTGGAGGAAGGTTAGTGGACGTACTCCTAAAGGGACACTTCTTGCTTCAGTGTCACAGCTGAGATCAGAACTAGAGCCTGTGGGCACTATTTCTTGTTGTTTTTGTCTTTGGACAAGATGAACGTTCCGTTGTGCCCAATCAAAACGCTTTACATAGGTAAGAATTCGACCTTCCGCGTAATCTTTTTTGTTGCGTAAGAATTTCCGCTGTTTCTTTAATTTTATGGTGTCTTCGTAATTTTTCAATTTCAGTTTAATTGCTTACCAAAATCGATAACTGCCTTATCATTCTTAAATGTCTCTAGTTCCTGTCTTAATTCAGCCAATTCCTTTTGGGGTCTCTCCAAATTAATTTTTGCATACTTTATCAGCATTTCTATCATGCCTTGACATGTCTTTGCCATAAACGTCGGCTACTCTTTTAATAACTCCGGATTCAGATTTTCATAAGTAGGAATGATCGATATTCTGAGTCCTCTGGGCACTCTATTAACTTCAATATAGATGGTGAGTGAAGTCACCTCCCACCATTTGTTGAGTTCCCTCTCTGATAGTTTTTCGAGAAATGCAAGTTTCTGTTTCAATGATGCCTCTGTCGCATTACCACTTGTTCCTGGCATAGATGGGATACTTTCAGAGTCTAATCCTTCATCAAATAGTGAGAGGGTTTCAGCCTTCCTGACAGTTTCCCATTCATTCATAATCTTAAAAGAATATGTAGAAACAACGTGTCCTCAGACACCCTGCACAGTACAGGCACGGGTGTTACGTCTGCTCCAAACTGGGCAACGCATGCGGTGGACGTGGACAGGTAAAATGAGGCTGACACTATCCCCCCACCCTCCGGCACAAGATAAGTACAACTCTCATAGACCCCCACCTTGCTCGCTTACCCACAGTAGATCAATCAGTAATCAGAGAGCGGCGGGATTGGCTTCAAAATTTGTTCAACAGCTTGTCACTAATGTTGTTTCTTCTCCTTCCGATAATGGTGCCTGAAGCGGTACTGACACCCGCTGGTAATATCCGAAAATAGAAATATCCAGGGACTCCAGAATAAATCAGGCGGCACACCAAAAGGACAGCACATAAGATTTATTGTGCATACAACAACGCGTTTCGGCGAAGCCTTTTTCAAGTTGTGTGACCTGCACCCAATCGACTGTAGAAATACAGGTCATGGAGCATAGACATAGACAACACATTAAAATTTCACAAATTTTGTGCAACTCTAATTTTTACATTATTAATTCATAATGCCTCCAAATTATTGCGCAAATACAGCTTGGAAAGGAAAAATTCAAAAAAGAATTTGTGAAAGGGTTTTGAAACAACTTTCACCTTACAATGCCAGAGCTATCGACAAAAGAGGACAGACCCAACTATTCATGGCCATATCCAGTGTTGCTGCGTGTTCGCTAAAAATGCAGAGGTGGACAATTGGCAAATACTGCCACACTGCGCGTTAAAAACCATTTCACTTAAATAATATACATGCTGTGGGATGGTAAGAGAGAAGAATTCATGGAATACTTTAGCCAACTGAATCAAAACCAAATAGGTTTATCCTTTACCTGCCCAACAAGCCGAACAAGAATACATTTTCTAGACACAACAGTGTATATTGACCAGGGGCAAATACACACCACCTTATAGCGAAAGAAAACAGCGACGAACAGCATTTTGCATGCAACGAGTTTTCATCCCCAACCCCTGCTTAACAGCATTACGTATGGGGAATTTGTGAGAATTAAGAGAAACTGCTCGAGAGATGAGAGGATAAAGAGAGAGATATCTGAACAAAAGCATAAAAAAGGTGGAACAGGCAACACACACTGATATCCTGATGTCAAAAGCAGAAAAAGAAAAAGAAAAGAAAAAGAAAAAGAGAGAGAAACAGCAAAGGGGAATTATCCAAAAAATGAAAATATGGAGAAAGCTCCCAGGCTGATTCTAACGTACAGCAAGGAAAGTTCTAAAATAACAAAAATTATCCAAAAATATTGGCATTTATTAGCAGTTTATTCGCATCGTAAGTTGGTACACACTTGTCATGCTGGCATTGGTCATCAACATGCTTATTTCGGATTACAGCACATGTCATCTCATAATAGGTTATACAGTGTACATCCTATACTTTATTCCGTATTAATAACCATACCTTGTCTAATCCTGAAATGCGCATCTACCTTAAATTCACGATGTCCCTTCAAGGTTCTTATAATCGCTTTCAACTGCTGTGACAGCTCTACTTCTGTCACTCGGTCCAGCGGGTTGGGACTTCGAGGCTTCAACTTGCTACCAAATGTGTGGCGTTCGTGGCCCTGTGTCCATGCCTGGGCTGCAAGTGCTGTGTCTGCCCAGCGCTGACCATTTTCACCTTTGTCTGCCCTCAAGTATCCCTGCCGTGAGGCATTCCAAGGGCCTTGCCTGGGCCCTTGTCTCTAGAGTCCCTGCCGTAAGGCTTCCCAAGGACCTCGTTGGGCAATTGCCCTTTTACATCCTTATGTGAAGATATTTATTGTTAAATCTCATGAGTCCCGTACCACTCGTCTCGCTGCGGCTGCGATGCCTGCATTCTCTGGTGTGGGTGGGTGGGATCAATTTCCTCTGGTGTCAAAGCTGGGGACTGATTGTCCTGGTCGCCTTTTGGCCATGCTTGTGACCATGCCCTTCTTGCCTGATTGGGTCCTTTGAACCCAAACTCCCCTAGACATTCGCTGATCCTGTTATTATGGAATAATAATATCTTAAATTTATTTTTTCCATTTTAAACTGTTTGCTAGTATTTGAAGGTGGTGTCGTAAACTATTAGTTTCGAGGGTTGAAGTTGCAATGTTTATATGGTCATGCTTCTGATGTATTTATAATGGTGCTGAATAGAACAACTTCTATGTTGTCTACTGGGCATCAGAATGCTTACTCTGTTTACTGGCCTGTTGTGTAGTCAACACTCCACTACTCAATAGTTGTCATGAATCCTACCAGTCCAATCAAATTTGAACATGGATCAAAATGGCCCGGCTCCATCGTAGAGAAGTTGAATGGTGGAGACTGATCCGCTTGCACATAACTTCAAGGCTGAGCTCCATAATTCTTTCGCTACGTCCATTGATTTCGGTGCTGACTCTGAGGTAACATTCCCATCCACCCTAACTTCCTCTATGGCAGCCACTTCACTTCAGTCATCTGGGGCCAACCCCAAAGTTCAGGAATACGTATCCACGTACCATGCTCACACAGATATGCAGTGAGAAATTCCATCATGCGTAAATGTGCACCCTAGAACTAAAGCTTACAAAACACGCGGCCAACTATAATTTGGCCCTAAATTTGCAGCATTACCTGCAAGCCGAAGCTATCAAAAGACAAATGAAGAGTGTGGCTCTTTCTTTGATGGGAAAGTAAAATGTGATGCCCTTGGGTCTCAGCAGTTTAAGACTAGCCTAAGCACTAATAGTGCTCTTCAATCGATTTTCCTTTTTCTTACCCATGCCAACAGCAGACCTGTTGCAGCTGGATCATTCCATGTTGGTGATGTAGACATCCCAGCTTTTTCTGTGTTTGGATAGAGCTCACTATCCTGACATTTGATAAAGAGAGGGCATTTTTCTGAAAGTAATGGCACTAATTGATTGAATTTCATTGTAGCCAAATGCAATCCTCTGTGGAGCATATGCAATGAACCTTGACTCCTGGTCACTGGTAAATTACGGAATGGGACCACTTTATCTCCGCAGCTAAGCACAGTCCTCTGCCCATACCTTAGGGGCACACTTACTACTCTGAACTTCAATATCCTTTTTGTGAGGAATTTCTCATAATAAGTGTTTTTCCTTTTTGCGGAGTGTGGGGTTTCACAGTGGATATTCTCTCCTTAAACACCCACGATGACCAGTAGATAATGGTTCTGAGTTATGTCTTTAGGTTGAGCCAGGGCAGCGCATGCGCTGCTCTGCGAGGCATGCTGTATTCAGCTATGGACTTGAAGCTCCACCCACCAGCCACCCATATTTTTCATTGGCTTATGTCATAGTCCATTGTAAACTATGGCTTTTCATTGGTCAATAGGCTTAGTAGTCCCTCCTTAGTTCCATCTTGTCTCATTTTGTAACCTCTCATTAGGACATCCCCTGTTACATGTGTTTAATTACAGCCTCCGAGCACTATTTGATGAAATGGTTTGATCCTGCCTGCTGTTCCAGAAAGGTCACGCTGTCCCCAACGCTTTCATTTTTTTCATCCTAGCATGGCACGCCATGCTGATACAGTGGTTGCTGTACCTTTAGTTTGTTTGCGGCCCGAACACGGCCGCATGTTTTTTTTCATACTATTCCGTTTTAGGTGCTTTGACTTTAATGGCATCCGCGCCCCTTTCTTGTGACGAGACGGCCCTAAAGAAATGGGTGTGGCCGCCATTAACGTGAAATCACGGCATGGGGCGCCTTTCCAAAAATAGCATTTGCAATGCAATAGGTCTCGCGTTTGCGAGAGTTTAAGATATTGGCATTGCCATTTACAATGCCAATAGCTCAAACTCTCGTAAAGGCGAGCCCTATTACATTGCAAATGCTTGTTTCTTCTGTATTGTGATTGCATCTCTTATCCCTCTCAAGTTTACATTGCAAGTGAACTAAAAGTAAGCCTCTTCATTTACGGGTAATCAGTGTAAGAAAGGTATGTTTTGTTCAAAGACATAACTGACATGTCTATTGCAGTAGAAGCGTAAAGAAAAAAAAATAGATGATTGTGTTTTTCTTAGACACTGTGTCTGCAGTAGAGGTGGGTGATAAATGTTGCTTTGCCAGCAGAGTTGGCAAAGTTTTGGCCACTCTGGCACACTATGTGGTTCTGTTTGTGCTGATTTTTCAGTGCAGACTGAGCTCCCGGTGCTAAAAATCAGCAAGAGCAATGCGGCCTGCCAAATTCCTCCCGCTTGCGGAACTCTGCGGAACAAGCAGAGGTTTCATGTAACTCCGTGAATTTCATGGGTTGAAACTCTGCGGGTTCCACACACCCCTAAACCCTAACCATGACTGGTTTAGTGGGCTAGTGTTTTAAGCCATCACAGGCAGCCCCTTGTCTCCTGTAGCAAAGTAGGAGGCTAGTTTAGTATAAGGTGCACACTTATTTAAGTGAAGCACCTTGCACTAATCCAGGCAAGCCTTACAGTGATTTTAGTGGTGTTTGATAACCTTTGAAAGCTCTCACAGTGGCAGCTGTGGAGAACAGCCTTCAGGCTTATCTTGAAGGAGTATTAAGCAGCTTGTTTTACCAGTCCTAATCATGAAGTGTAGGTTAAATGAAAAAGAACCACACATTGTATATATAAAATATGTCTATTTATTACACAACACTCACTAACACATTGGCACTTCTCCTACCTGGAGATATCAACACAAATGCACAACAATACTTCAATTGCAATAGGTAAGTAAGCACAAAATACAGTGGTCTCCATGGGGAGACCAAACCATATATTAAGTGGAATGTGAACTGCGACTAAAGTCGGGACTTGGACCTGGAGACTCAGAGGAGGTGGGGACACAAGGAACCACCCAAGGTAAGTACCCACGAATCCCACGGTGGCCGTGTGCAGAGTGGAAACACAGCCATATGTCCAATAGAAGTCAACGGGAAAGTCGCAGTTGCAGTTTTGAAGAAGAGGACCCTTCCCAGTGGACCCTGAAGAAACCCAGTGTAAGACAGAAGGATGGAGAGACACCCCAACCATGGATACTCCAAGAACCAGGATACCTACACCAGGGAAGACGGATGCATAGGTGTGAAGAGACATCAGATTCAAGGGTGGGCCGTAGACCACAATGGAGAACTTCAGGAAAGATGCCGCTGGAGAAGACTGTGCAAGAATGCAGTGGAATCCAAGAGTGGATTCTTGAAGTGAAAAACCTGTAAGCAGAGGGGACAGTGTCTATGCCACTCTGAGGTGACCCGGAGGCACGGAAGAGCAATGCCCACCAATGACGGATGGTTCAAGTGAGTTGACAGTGACCTTGTTGCTGCTGCTGTGAGGACCAGGCGACGCTGAGGAATACCAGGAGCCATGCAAGAGTTGTCCCACGTCGGAAGTCAGGAACTAGGAGGTTGGTGTCCAGCGGGAGCACCGACAAGCCTTGGCAGATGCAACAGGATGTGGCCTAATGGCTAGAGCGGTCGACCTCGAAGCTGGGGAACTGGGTTTGAGTCTTGGCAAGGATGCTCAATATCCTGTGATTCTGGGCCAATCACGTAATGTCTCTGTGCCTAACAGAATTTGTCCATCTGTAACAGAACTGGAGCTCATGTAAAGTTCTCTACGCACTATGCAAAACTCCAACAGTTTCATCTAGTGAGGATTTGCCCATGGGGAAAGCACTCAGGGACAGGGGATGGGGTGCAAGAAGGACCACAGATCGACCCCTTCCTCAGCTTAAGGTACCCCCAGACTGCCTGAACCCTGCCTTGATTCCCTGCCATTGCCCTTTAACGCTCACCAGCCTTCCTGCTGTCACCTTCTGTTTTTTTTTCTGGTTTGAATCTTTTTATTTGGTTTTACTGGGTAAATTACACTGCGATTATATGAAATAAAGGAAGCATTAACAATTAAGAATGAGAGAATAATGAAAAAGGATACATGTAGTCATAATCTACAAAGTGCTCATCTAAAATGTAACTTCTGGGTGGGTGGATATGGGGGAGGGATGGTGGGAGAGGTTGGGGTACTTCCCGGTTTGTTGATGATCTTCTCAACCTTTGTACAACATCAAGTCTACAAGTCTAAAACCCCTAGGAATCTAACAGCCTAAAACTTCATCTTGAAGGTACGAGCCTCATATATCTTTTTATATTGGTAATTGGTCATGCACTTTTTAGTTTGTTCTTTCATACATAGCCATTGTCTTCATGGCTTCTGACGATTCCTATATGGTTGAGGACAATGTGGAGCGCCACTGCTGTAGGCTACAAAGTGTTGTTATTGAAGGGCAGGACCTGACCATTCCTTCTGTTGAGAATGTATGCCTTCTAAGTCCAAGACATCGTGAAGAAGTGCAAGTTCAACGGAGGGGCTCAAAGGTAGGTCACTATTTTTGGAAAGATCCTGCCAGTTGCAGCTCAAGAATCCTTGAAGTGCAATTAAGATTCACATGATATGGGTTATGTCACCATCCGGGCCTCGGCAACAGCAACAGTTCAAGTTCGGCATTTTATTTGCTTTGAACAACTATATGGCGACCAATGTCAATCATGGAGAATCTTGAAAAAATTGAAATTAAGTCTGCTTCTTAAGCCCTTGTTATGAGACACCAGGAGCTCAATCCAGTTGTCGTCAGAATAGGCGTTCTGGATCTGTACTTACCACCTATTGCGTAAAGAGCATGCTGTGGGATTGTAGAAGAGATAATCAATTAGCGTAGTAAATAGACTCCTGATGAGATTCTTGTAGGTTCCCCACTTTTCTAGAAAGGCTTGAACAGTTGAGATTGACATTGTAGATTTGGATAACACAAGGAAGATTTCAAGGCGTGAGTTAATTGTTGGTAATGCTGGACTTGGAAATCGGGTAAGTCAAATTTGCCACGAAGAATTGCAAATTATTTAACTGTTCCTTCAGAGAGAACCTGCCGGACTTTGGTGATTCTTATGCTCTTTCATACTCGCCAGTATAATGGTTTCCCAGATAGGCAGATGGCTGTGTTACTCCATAGGGGGGCTTGGAGACTTATGAAGATGTTCTGTCTTAGGTATCTGTGGGCAGTCATTTAAATCTTTATGGAGCCTTGTAGAAGGGTGTTTGACCTTGCTGCTTTTTAAGGGTGATGCTGATACCTCACCTGCAGTACCCAATCAGGGCATTGTAGATCTTTAGTGAATAGATATGATTGCTGAGAAAGATGATGTGCTGCATTGTAGATTTCCAGTTTTTGGAGTCTTAAACCACGTGAAGTTGTAGAAGCATACAGGTTGGACATGTCTTCTAATGGTGTCTCTTCTTGCTATCTGTACTTTTTATTGGTTGCATCCACTTGCTGGAGTTGTGATACAGGAACCAGTAAGGGCAGAATACCAAAAATATAGTTAAACCATGGAGCTACAACCACCTTCACAGTTTGGATTCAACCCAACAAGGACAGTTGTGGTTTACTCATTTTGTGAACTCACAGTGCATTTGTTCAGTCAGTACTCTCATGTTGTATTTAATCATCTCTTGGAAGTTGGCGATTGCTGCCCTCAGGTATTTCATCTTGGTGGGCATCATCAGAAGGGATGTGTATGAAGGGTGGCTCTGGCAGTGCCGGCTGTCATGAGTAAGGCTTCACACTTAGTCCAGTTGATTTTTGTAGCTCAATATGTTGTACAAAAGTGCTGGCAGTGGACTCTCTAGGGAAGCTATTGTGAAAAAGATATCATTTGCATGTAACATCATTTTTAGGTTTCCAGCTAAAGTGTCAGTTCCTCTGATGTCTCCATAGCAATGTATGGTAGTTGTAAGTGGTTCAAGAGCTATTAGAAAAAGCAATGGCAAAGAAGGGACATTCTTGCCATGTGCCACGGCCTATAGTTATTGTGTCCAACAGGAATCCATTGCAATTGATCATAGCGGTGAGTGAAGTGCAGAGCCATTGAATCAGCTGGATGAACTGCGGGCCAATGCCCATTCTGGCCATCATGTGGAACCGATCGCCCCATTCCACCTGGTAAAATGCCTTCTGGACATCGAGCGAGAGTGCTATTTTCTCCTCCTTGTTGCATCAGGTTTTCCACAACAGATGTAGAAGAGTTCACATATGATTACGTATTGATCTTCTGGGGCTAAATCCCACTTGAGATTTATCATTTGATAGGGATATGACTTTCTTCTGGTATTGAGCCAACACTTTAGCCAGAATTTTCATGTCACAAATGATCAGGGACATCAGTATATAATGTCTGCAGGGTAGGGGGATCTCTCACAGGTTTAGGAATGATGCAAATGAATGCCTGATTGAATTCTAGTATGAATTCTGACCCGTCAAAGCTCTCTGAGCATTTTTCCTAAGAGTGGGACTGAGTGTTGCACCATGGTTTTGAAGTATTTACTTGAGAATCCATTTTCAGTTGGCACTTTGCAATTTGGAATCTGCTATCTGACCAAACAGGCATAACCCATCAAAGTGCATGTCCATTAGCTGAGCCTGTACACTGCCAGATGCACATCCAGGCATGTCGAAAAAGGACTGCACTGGTACCAACCGCCCTGCCAGTGCAATTCATGGTATTCAAGCCAGAGAGGATAATATACTTGACCATGTCCTTCCCATCATGTATGTCTGAGCCAGAAAAAACATAATGTCTTTTGGGACATCTATCAAGATCTAACATACCATGTCTCAAAGGGCATATGTGCATCGGTCCACAGTGTACATTTGCCAAAGGCATTGGCCAGATTGGTCAGAAATGAGTTAGGGTTCACCTTACTTGTCAAGGCCTCTTCCAAAAGGCTCTCTGGAAAGGACGGAATGGTGAGAAAATTATGATTACCAGGCGCTAGTTTATGATATCTGGCCACCTGTCTGCTGACAGGCAGGCAAGAACCCGTTTTCAAACACGTAGCCATCAGATATTCTGTGAGGGCATCATTAAATAGAAACAATACCTTAGAGAGACACTACAGGTATTCTGACTCTGCGCATTGAAAACCCCCTAATTGGGTTCCTTCTGCACACGCAAACATGAAGGGAAATTGCAGTACTCATTATTTGCTTGTAATTAGGCGTAAAACACTGTATTCAGTTTCTTAGCTGCCGATGCCCAACTTTTCTATCTTTTGCCCTAAGGGCAGAGAGGATTCAGCCTGCTCTCTTTGCAAGACTCGTGGAAGGAAGCATGCCATCGAAGCAAGATAGGAAAGGAATGTTCAGGGAGAGGCTGGGCCAGCCTGGCACCACCATGCAGCTTGTATTATACAATTGTATGAGATTGAGGAGACAATCTATATTCAGTAGACCTGCTTTTCTAAAGAGCCTGAGTTCATGGATAATGAGTCTGAGCAACGCTGTTTTGCCATGACAGGGAGCAAATGCAATTGGCCTTGTCCAAAGCTTCCATTTTTAGGTTTAGCCTGCACATCACTTGCGCTGTGCTTGAGAAATCTATTGTTTTTAATATACACTTGAAAGGGACTTTCCTGGCTCCTCCTTTGCTCCAGTGTGTGCCTCTTACCTTTCCTCCATTTCTATTGGCTGTAGCATATTTTCTGGTATTTACCAATGGCTGTTCCTCGTCTGCTTCTCTTTTCAGTTTCCCGCCCCCGAAATACTGTTATCATCCACTTTGTTGGAACTATGGGACCTATTAGGATGGCGGGCAGACCTGAGTCCGGCCGCCATCCTCGCGGTGCTGGGACGATGTCAAATGTCAGATGCCGCAAAGACAAAATCGCATGCTTGGCATTTCCCTGCACCACGTGGCAGGCACCACGCGTGCAAGGAACTGCAGGGGGTACCATGGGTACCCCCCAAGTGCACCCCCCACCCAACCCCCCGGGGGCCTGCAACGGGCCCCCAAAGCCAAATCTTTCCATGGCGGCATCGCCAGCATAGTAAGGCCTTTCACCACACACATCCTAATATGGCGGGCGGTGCCTCGTAGGCACCGCCACGATATTACTGACCCACATCCGCCCGGCCGGCAATCGGAATGGTTGCCGACCGGCGGAAAAGCAGCAGATGGACTTTGCGTCTGTCGCGATACCCCCAGCCATCGTAATATGGCGGGGGTATTTCACGTTACGATGGCGTAACGGTCACCACCGCCAGCTCGGTGGTGGCGATCATTACGCCATCGTAATGGGCCCCCAAGCATTACAATTTCAGGTGTGCCTGGTTATGTAAGAGTCATGCCTGTCTTAAACAGTTTTTTAGAGGAATTTTTGGCACTCTCGATTTCTGGGTAAGGTACATTGTCTTTTTTATAACTAAAAAGGACTGCATGTGTTAAGACAAGATTTATCCTTTTCCTTAAGGTCATACCCTGATCTCCATATGAGTTCTTGTTTTTACAGGGTCATTTTAGTTTAGTTAGTGCTTCCGAATACCTGGGGGCAGAAGGGCGACTATGCCCTACCTTGATGGTTAATTCTGGGGTGACTGAGGTTACTGCCACGTCCAACCAGTTGGAATAGTTATTCGCGTTCCTGTCTACCTCTTTGGTGTAGGCTGGTTGAGAGGCAGTGAGAAGTTCCTCAAAACGCTACGGGATAATTTGTTTTCAGCCCCACATTTACCTTTGGTTATTTTTTGTCTTTGACATGGAAGGACCACTTGAGATGGCAATATTAAACAAAGCTGGAGAGTAGTTGGACGAGGTCAATCACACAATGTCCTTAAATGCAAGACAAGGGTGGCTTAAAAAGATGCCGTGCAGGTATGGCCGGAGACATGCGTGGATCCTCTCACCAGTTGAGGCAAGCCAAAAACATTCATGACGTCCGTAAATTGTGCTGCCTCTGCGTCAGAGTCTACTTCCAAATGGAAGTTGAAATCTCCCAGCATGGTCATGTCGGAGGAGGCTGGCCTATCTCCTCAGAGGCTGCTGTAATTGTCAATAAAGGATACTCAGGGGCCAGGGGCCCAATAGGCCAGATCTCCTTTGAAGTTGTGTTGCGCGGATTGGTCGCATGTTAAATGCAAGTGCTTCGCACTCCTGCGATGGTACTGCCAAAACAAGTAGTAGAAATTGTCTGCCTATATATGATGGCAATGTCCCCTCCCCTCCTGCCTGGTGTGGCTGAGGTGTACATTTCAAAACCGGGGGGGGGGGGGGTAATAGTCCAGGCCCAGAGGCTGCATCGATCCAGGTTCCGGTCACAAATCCTTTGCCCGTTTGATTGTATTCTATGAACTCTACATTCTAGACTGTGCTTTGCCATGGATCTTGCATTAAACAAGGCACAGCGAAGGGGCTTGTCACTCTGACTCTCGGCTTTATTAGAGAGGGTGGCCTTAGAGGAGAGCGAGTTGGTAGGCACCTGCAAGATCTGTATGGGTAATGCGGTCTGGCAAGAGGAGCACGATCGGGTACGAGATTTATTAGGAGCAGGTCCCCGGGCCAGCTCCCCACTGTTGCTGCCAGCTCGAGCGCTCCGCTTGAGCTCCGCTTTGAACTGTTGATCCGCATTCCTCTGCATTTTACTTCTCTCTCTAACAGCTCACTTTTCTGCTTCTTAGCTAATTTTGCCTCCTCCTAACTCCTGCTTTTTCAGAATTTTGCCTCCTCCTAGCTCATTATTTTCAGTATGTTGCCTCCTCATAACTCGTTCTTTTTTCCAGTATTTTGCCTCCTTCTTACTTCGCTCTTTTCAGCACTTTTGCCTCCTCCTAACTTTGTTCTCCTTTCAGCATTTTGCCTTCTCCTAACTCGTTCTTTTTTCAGTATTATTTTGCCTGCTTATAACTCGTTCTTTTTCCAGCATTTTGCCTTCCCCTTAACCTGCTCTTTTTCTCCTCCTAACCGCATTTTGTTTTCCTCTTAACTTGCTCTTTTCCTCCTCTTAAACAGCAATTTTTCCTCCTTAAACTTGGTTTTCCTCCCACCTAAAACTCGCTTAGTTTTTCCCCCACACTAACACTTCCTCTCTCTACTTGTTTTCCCACCTTCAGCTCTGCTCTCCCTCCCTCTTCCCACCTCTTGCTGACCCCGGCCAGGGCACCTATCCAGGAACCTACTTAATGGAGGCCCTAGCGCATTTGATCAGCGGGTGCAGCGCCGGCATGCCAAAGGCAGGACCTCCTGGTCAGGAACCTGCTCTCTCCCCCTGCAGCTCCACTAATCAGTGCCACTGCCCTCACTGTGCCATGCTCTGTTCTGCCAGGGGTTCGAAGCCCTGTATTGTGCCCGCATTTCTGCTTGGTCTTGTTGTTGTCCTAATTTACTTTTCGTATGGACTGTGCTCCTGCTTGTTGTATTTGACTGTGCCTGTTTAATTATTCGGTTTTCCCCCGTATTTTTTCTCTTGTTTTCCTCTTCTCTTTTCTATTCCCGCCCGTTCCCTTCCCGCCACTGCATCTCCCGTGGCCCCTCCTGATTCCCCGCTCCCACCTCCCAGCTGCAAGTCCCTCCCACTCCCCTACTGAATGGCAGCCGTGCGCAGCGGACGCGCCTAAGGCAAGCCCGTCTGCGCCCGTCCGCGACCCAACCACGACCCGTCCGCGACCAGTGCCAGTAACCCCACTACGACTCAACCACCCTCCTCGCACTCAACTCCGGAAGGAACAACAACTGCCAGCTGTCCTAGCTGAGAACCACCCACGGACAGTTCTCCTGTCGTCACTGCTGCCTAACTTTCACCTCCACCCGCACCCCCAAAACCACCGCCCCGCAATGAACACCAACACTTCCGAAGTCCTGAAGTGCATCCTCCTCAACATACCCTCCCTGCACAGAAATGCAGTAGAGATCTGGGACCTCCTCAACACCCTCTCACCAAACATCGCCTTCTTTACAGAAAGCTGGACCAACGACTCCTCCACCCCCGACATCGCCACCGCCATCCCTGACGGATACAAGATCCAGAGGAAGGACCACCTGAACCGCCCAGGAGGAGGATTCGCCATCGGTCACAAGAGCTCCCTCCAGCTCTCCACCTACACCACGAGTGACCCCTTCTCCACCACCGAACACCTTCATTTCCAGATCCAGACCCGCCCTAGAACCACGGCACCCTCGCCTACAGAACTCCCGGACCTCGTGCCCCTTTCGCCACTACCATCACTTACCTCATCGTGCCCCACGCCATCTCCTCCATGGACTACATCCTCATCAGAGACCTGAACTTCCACCTCGACAACCCCAGTGACCCTAACTCCACCACCCTCCTGGACAACCTCGCCAACATCGGGCTGAAATAGCCCATCACCACACCTACCCACAAGGCAGGACATACCCTTGACCCCAACTTCGCAGGAGGTAACAACATCCACTTCAGCCACACCACACAACCTCCATGGATGGACCACCACTGCGTACACTTCCATGTCGACAAACCCACGCCACCCAAACCTGCACCACGCCCACCACGAAGGAACTGAAGCAAAGTCACTGAGGAGCAGCTCAACTCCACCCTCACCCGCGATGCCCCCACCACCACGACTCATGCCAACCATGCAGCCAAAGAACTCCACAGATGGATCTCCAGCTGCGCTGACAAGCTGGCCCCCCTATGTAATTCCAACAAACAGCGCCCCAGGAAGGCCACCTGGTTCATCCCCGACCTCCAAGAATCCAGACGCACCTGCAGACGTCTCGAGAAGAACTGGAGGAACAGCAAAACATCAGAAGACCGCACCAACTACAAAGACACCATGACAAAATACCATCAACGCATCAGATCCACCAAAAGGACCTTCATCCAGAACAGATCCTTGCCAACTCCAGTAACTCCAAGGAACTCTTCAGTGTCATCCAGGAATTCACCAAACCCCCCAGCGAAACCACAGACATTACCCCCTCCCAGGACCTCTGCCACAAGCTCGGATCCTACTTCCATCTGAAAATAAAGGGCCTCTACGACCATTTCAACGACCAGACCCCCGACTCAGAAACAACTTCCTTCACCAGCAACGCCAGCCATCCCACCATCTCCTCCTGGACCCAAGTCACCACCGAAGACACTACTTCGACCATGAAAGGCATCAACTCAGGAGCCCCCACGGACCCCTGCCCACCGCACATCTTCCACCAAGCCGCCACCGCCATCGCCCCGGAACTACTATGCACCATCAACGCCACCTTCAAGACGGCATCTTTCCAGACGACTGGAAACGCACAGAAGTCAGACCCCTGCTCAAGAAGCCCTCAGCAGATCCCACAGACCTCCAGAACTACCACCCATCTCCCTCTTCCCTTTTGCGACCAAAGTCACAGAGAAGACCGTCAACGCCCAGCTAACAAAATTAATCGAAGAAAACTCCATCCTTGACCCCTCCCAATCCGGATTCCGCAGCAACCACAGCACCAAGATTGCCCTACTCGCCGCCAAAGACGACTTCCGCTCCCTCCTCGATCAAGGACACACCGTGGCCATGATCCTCCTCGACCTCTCTGCAGAGTTCGACACCATCTCCCACCGTGCACTCACCACCAGACTCCACTACACTGGCATACAAGGAACTGCCCTCGACTGGATCCGCTCCTTCCTCAACGGCAGAACCCAATGAATCAGAATGCCACCCCTTTAATGTAATTAGCTCTCTCTTCGAGTACTGTATCCAATTGTCATCTGGGAGGAACTGGGCAGGGTGGCTGGCACTGAGAGCAGTCCAAGCAAAGACAGGACAGACGGGCTTGCCTTTTGCACGCCACAGGTATGCTCGCTGCACGTTCCCGCTGCGTGTGCCCATTTCACGGACGCGCTCTACCTTGTGTTAAATACTCTCCCATGTGGGAGAGGGGCGCATTCCAGGTCAATACCAATGGCCAACAAATAAGGTGCAAATAACTGGGGTTCAGCTACCCCTGCATGACCAGCAGGCTCCCCTGTGGTAGCGCAGTACTGTGAACTTATAACAAATCACAATAACAGGGAGAAACTTTCAAAACATAAAAGAAATAAAATACCTAAGCAACTTCAGTATGACACAACACCTAGCTATGTCATGATCTTCTAGGCACAATATATCCAGTGGTAGTGGCCTACCTAATCGCGGAATTATACACTTTCTTGGTCAGTAATATCTCCCATTCTTCTTGCAGACCCTAAACCATGGATCCATCGGCTCTGTAGGGTTCCACTGGCAAAATACTTTTTTGGCAAGGACCTGTGGTTTCTCTAGCACTAGGTTTTGAATTCTCACTCATAGCTTGATCCATATTCTGCTAGGCTCTTGCTAACCCTAGACTCCTGAGGTTATCAATTACTAATACCGTGTTTCGCCCATCCTAAGATATGGGCCACAGATAATACCAATACTGTGTGGTGTGTGAGTACCAAAAAAGTAAACTGTGACCAACCAGTTTTGAGCTACTGGGCTTTGAAATCCATCCAGCAATGGCAGATGTTAATCGAGAGTCAAGGGAGTGTCCAGATAACTAATAGACAGTTGAGTTCATCACACTGACCCAAATCAGCAAATTTTGTTTTTCTTTGTTGATGAACTTAACTGGAGAACTTAACTGGACTATTGCCTTAAAGTCCTGGCAGCAGGAGCCAAACTTATCAGATGGTTGGGCTACACAAGGTGGTACCTTGAGAGACTATTATTCATGCATCTACTATTTTTATATTATTAAACATTGCAGGAACCGAAGGATTCTCATTTCAAAGTGCTCTCACGTGAACCCCATAACTATACATAGAGTTCACTTTCGGAACCACTGATTAACATTTTACATTTTTGTTCATGTCTTAATAATGATAGGTGCTTGACCCTTTGTTCCTTCATGGTTGTACTCTATTAAAAACACAATATGACATTTTGTTGTTTCTAGTCATATGCTAAAGATGTATTTTTTTTTTCAGAGAAACTACTCTTATAGGACATGGATGTTTAGTGAGATGCCTGAGCAATCATAGCCTCTCATGTTGATATAGGGAGCTCTTTTCTTGAGTGCCTCTGACAAATATATATACAGACTTCAAGTGATTTAAAATTACACAGCCAGGGCAGATTTGGCACCACTAAACATGTTATGTTATGTTATGTTATGTTATGTTATGTTATGTTATGTTATGTTATGTTATGTTATGTTATGTTATGAAGGTGTGAAGATTGGTTTTTCTAAGACCTTCTCCCACCTGGGTATTCTGTTTGAGCAAGAGGGTTCGTGGAGACATGCTATTACTGTCAGGTAGCTCCAGTTTATGCAAATGAGTACAGCTTTGTGTAATGTTTCCAGGAAACTTGGCAGAAAACCGCCCAAGGAATTATTAACCATTTATAAATCAAAGTGTCTATCAACAGCCTTATATGGGGTGGAATTATGGGGTCAATTCTCACTGTCAATCACTTCAACTGGTGGAGAATGCCTTTTTGAGGTATCTCTTAGCGGTACCAAGATGCTGCTCTTCCTTTGTATGCCATGCTGAGCTGGGGCTATCTTTTTAAACTGATTTAGCTAAGATTCAGCCAATTTTATTGTGCCAATGTTATTGTCTTCACCACTGAGCAAACTACCCTTAATCTTGAGATTGTTAGGGATTGTCCCAAATCTCACTTTCCTTTTCAAATACCACGGGCTGAACTATATTAAACATTTCATGAGAGATATGGGGCATCTCAAGTTTTTTAATCAGCCCAAATCCGTAGAATACAATAGTAGAAAGAATTTTAAAATTTATTGTTTATTATTAATGGAGAAATTAAGACTGCCCAAAATGATCAAATGACGCTGGTATGTATGATATGCAACCGTATTTAAAAAATGTTGACAATATTCAAGACTGATTTGTTTTAACACGTTTCAGGCTGGATATATCCCATGGGCTGGTCAGTTTCCCAGTGATAAACAATTGGTCACAATGTTTATGTATATGCCCCTTTAATGATGTGTCACTACCGACAACAATGCACACTGTGTTATTCTGTAAGTTTTATAGTGAACAGTGTTGAATTTTACTGATATTGAGGCTCTATGGTTTTAGACAATGTCGACCTGCTTTTCTATTTTTACAGAACTTACCCACTGATTATATATGCAATATTATGGTGAGCTTTTTAAGGACTGTGATTAGATGTAGAAAGTCTCACATAATATGAATATTCTGTGGTGTTATAAAAGTGCCTGTTTTTTTGTCTTTGTCACATGCACTGTTTTTAACTTTTTAATGATATGTCCTTTTATGTTTTGTATCTACTTTTGTGGTTTTCTATGTAGAAATTGAATAAAGCTTATTTTGAATTTGAATATTATGTTATGTAGATTTATGGAGTGGATTATCACCCAGGAAGGTATCTTGGTGCTGAGCAGGTGTGAGTCTAGCCACGCCTATGGCCCATTGGGACTACGGGAAGAGCCAGGTCTTCAGCTTCTTGCTGAATTCAAGAAGTGAAGAGGAGGCTATTAGGTGTGACAGCAGGTCATTCAATATTTTTAGAGCGCTGTAGGAGAAAGCTCTAACGTTGGATCTGGTTTTCATATGCGTGGGATGTGTGCAAGCAGGAGTACGGGCAAGCAGAGGTGTATGGAAAGTTTGTGAAAGCAGGTGCGATTGTTGAGGTATACTGGGCCAGCGTTAGGTAGTGCCTTGAAAGTGTGGCTGTGGAGTTTACATTGTGCTTGCTTGTGAACTAGGAGTCAGTAGGGCTCCTTCAGGAATTGTATGATGTGAGTGAGGCATGGAAGTGGATGGCGATTCTGGCTACCGAGCTGTCTGCAGCATTCTGGTGAATTTTTTGTTGATCCAGGCATTAGAGGGTGTTCCATTAGTCCAGCTTGCTTGTGACTAGGATGTGCGGAACAGTTTTCCAGGTGCTGATTGGGAGCCATTTGAAAATCTTCCTCAGCATCCTTAGGGTATGGACGCATGAGGCAATGACAACATTATCTTGGATGGTCATGTCGAGCTTGTTGTCGATAATGATCCCCAGGTTCTTGGCGTGGGTGGAGGGGTGTGTGTCGGTCCAAGCTCTGTTGGCCACCATGTGGAGTAGCTTGGTGATGTGCTAAAGATTACAATTTAAGTCTTGACAGTGTTCAGCATTAGATAATTTGTCTTGATGCAGTAGGCGATTTCAATCATGCGGTGTTAGAAATGGGCTTTCTGGTTGGCTAGGGTTTGCACCTAAGCCAGGCAGAATGCACTACGCTAGTCTGGGCAAGTAAGTTACACACAAAAGATAACCTGTATTCACCTTCTGGTAGCTTGGCATAGAGCTAGCAGGCTTATCTTCAGAGGCAATGTGTAAAGCATTTGCGTAACACACTTACAAAGAAAACAAAAGAACACACCACGAAAGAGACTCTACATAGGATTATATAAAAATATATAGCCTATTAAACATAAACTCAGACCAAAATGACATAAATCACAAATACTGTGCATATTATGCACATACTGAAATAGTACTCGTTATCCTGACAATGCAAGAATCAAAACAACATACATTGTAAATCAGTGCATGTAATGCAGCAGTGAGAAAGCAAAAGACGCACAGTTGATGGACGGAATACAGAACAAATCAAAACATTCAACCCCAGTCAAGAGATCTGGGTTAACTCCATCATTCCTTTGCTCACCATGTCACCCCAGTTTAGACCTGGCCATATGCAAATCAGTCTTAACCCTGTGCCTCATGTGAACAGTCCAGCCCGAACTGCCCAGCCAGGTCCTCCCTGGACCGGAAACAAGCATCCTAGGACCGGTTTCCAGGTTTCACCCCTCTTCAGCAAGGATAGCTTGATTCCAGTGACACAGTGAGCCCTGGACTCACTCCTATGCACACCTGGTGCACTTTGGGGAAGAAAGCAAAAGACACACAATTGATGGACGGAATGCAGAACAAATCAAAACATTCACCCCCAGTCAAGAGATCTGGGTTAAATCCATCATTCTTTTGCTCACCATGACTGTTGCGATCCGTCCACCATCGTAATAGGCCCCATAGTGTTATCCATAGGCGCATGCCACCTGGTGAATGGCATTTAAGCATCTAGAGTTTGTGTGGGTCAAGAGTCTCCACAATGTAGTTAACCTTAAGTCTAGCTAGCCCAAAGCCTAGATGGTCTTCTTGACCTTTTGTTTGTTAGTGGAATACATTGCAGTGTCTGCACGGCTGGCGTCCAATCACTGGTGTTAAACCCCAAAGAGTTTGTTGAGTTTGTTGTTCAGTGATGCTTTTTGCATTGCTTGGACTAGTGCATACAACAATATCTTTCAAAGTCCACCAACGCTTGAAGGTAAACAACAGTTTTTCATGTTTCCTGGAGCCAATGTTTAGGATCTGCCAATGCTTAATGATGGATTTTTAAGTTTGTTGGACATGTCGGAAAAGTGCCCGTATTCATTGGTTCCTTTTCATTTGTCATTGAAGAGTGCTTCCGGTTTACTGTTCCTCACAAATTTCTTGGAACAATGTGTCACTTATAGTATTTATCTTGAAGTTTCATCCTCAAGGTCTCTGCCTGTCAGACAAGCTCTGGTGGAGCATTTTCAGCTTAATCTGAGGGACTGTTCATATAGTAAATTTTCTTTGAAGGACCTCCAGTGGTGACTGTTGTAATGTTGCAACTGATAATAGATAGCCAGTTTTGTATAGACATCTGCAGTTTGCATGATAAGAAGCATGCCCATAAGATTATCACCCCACTAATGAACCTGCGGGAGAAACTGAAGGGAGACTTGGAGATCCAGATCCCAGACACAGATTGGGCGAAAATTCTTGAATGCAATCCCACAGTGTTTAGAAACTCGAGCTTTAAGTTGATCAACTTTTATTTCCTGTACAGAGCTTACCTCCCTCATGGTAACATTAATAGGTTCTATTGGACAGCCGAGGCTATATGCCCCAGATGTGATGAACATGGAGCTGAAATGTTTCACATGGTGTGGGCTTTCCCTTCCCTTTCCGGGTTCTGGGAGGAGGTGATAGACTGTGTTAATGGTATTAATCAACTGGCGACACCTTGTTCACCTATGGCCTGTTGCTGGGGGGATTTCCACGCCCGGACAAATGTAAAACCACCGATAGATTTTTGGACTTAGCTCTGATTCTTGCGAAGGGAGAAATGACGATGCACTGGAAGGCCAACAGAGGTCCCAGAATAGCTGAATGGACGGAAGATCTTACTTAATGAGCAGGGTTTGAGAGTGAAATACTGCCCCCAGAAGTGAAGAGAGGGTGCGGCACAATTGACAGGGGGCGCACCTGGAAGAACCTAGTGGACTGTTTGAGGTAGCCTGATCCGGACACCCCAGAGGGATCCCCAGAACCTGAAGACTGATTATAAAAGAAGTGGCTGTTTAGACATATTGTGTATGCGAACATTATAGAGGCTAAGAAGATGTATGCATGTATGTGGGCTGAGCGGGAACTAAGAAACAGGCTGTATCAGTGTTCATGGACTGCATGGCAAGGGGCATGGGGAGTTGGGGGTTAGGGGTTGGGGGGAATATGTTTTCTATGAGTGGGATGGGCCTGATATGCATAATAATGTATACACTGCTTGCTTGCTTGCTTAGTGATGACGAATACTGCGACTATTCAATCCTGATGCAATGCATGTAACTAATCGAGTCCTTCCATTGTATTGGGCTTGTGGGCCACTTGAAACTGAAAATAAATAAAAAATTCTTACAAAAAAGAAGCATGCCCATAAAGGCCAGACCTGTGTGGCTGTTAGTGCTGGGGGATTTCAGGTGGGGATCCTGGTTGTTGATGCAGTCTGTGAAATACAGGAGAGTTCTTCATCTCCTGTCTACAACATGAGAATGTAATGCGGGAGAACCATCTATGGGCTGCTGCTATGCCTGGTCTGCATAATGTTTAGATGTATAGCTTTGAGATCAAACATGTCTTTGACTAATCAAACCCTTACAAAACACGCATGAGGGAAGGGCGGGTAAATTGGGGATTTGATAGTTACTCCTGAGTTTGATCAACTGATTGTTAACGTATAAATCACTATAAAATGTGTTTAAACTGTAAAAAATCAAAAACAAACACAAAAAAAACACGCAGTAGAGTTTGGAAGCTGTACGCATATAATATTCTCATTCTATGACCAGGACATAAAAAAGAAGCTAGCTTCAGATGACCCACACGGAATACCCAAACAAACAGTGAAGGATGCAGCTGATTTCAGGACTGGGTGAACTAGGGGAAGAAACTCAGTTCCAAAACGGGAAACAACCTTTACATCGCGGTCATTAGACCGCGATGCCTTAACAACGCGGTTGTTACAACGACCGCGTTGTTACAACGCAATGCCATTACTACGCAAGTCATTACATCGACTTTCAGTAGATGGCTCTCTAACATAAGTTACATTCCTAATGTCACAGCGCCATCTATTGCAAGTCGATGTAATAACTTGCGTAGTAATGGCATTGCGTTGTAACAACGCTGTCGTTGTAACAACCGCTTTGTTACCTTCCGCGTAGTAAAAGCACGCGTTGTATTTTGCTATATTCTTCCTAAAGCAGCAGTAATAGAAAACAATGGACTTTTCTTCTGGCCTGCTGCAAGGAGCGACCTCCCACTTTATGAATGGCTTTGATATGCGGCCCTTCTTCGACTTCTTGCTGTTACTGTGCTGTCCCTTTGTTTTTGGCTTCGACTGAGATTTCCAGCCCAGTGAAAAGTACTCAATGGCTCCTATTGGGAGTTTTGCATAGATCCTGATTTGGCCATCAGGTCAGTATCACTGAGATACAAATTGAAAAAATGCACTTCAGGGATTTGTTTCCCTAAATCATATCACCATTTAAAAGTAGCCAGAATGAGGCTTGAAAAAGTGATGGGAATGATGGAAAACTCTGCTGAGAGCAGAGATGGAACACCAATTTCCACAGTTATTTTGTATTTTAAGGGTTGAAACTCATAATCATACAGTCTTTCTGCACCCAGTCATCTCTGGACTTTGCGGTATTGGTCATTCTGGGTGCGGTATTGCGGCAGCACTTCATCACAAGAATGTAATCAGCCAGCATGTGGGGTTGCTTTCCCTGAAGCAGAGGCAAAGTAGACTCTGCTGGACTGGGGGTGGACCTAAGGTGATGAGGGTGGTAATACCCATCCTCTCACCAGTCTACTCAGAGGCTGATGGGTGGTGATGGCTGACTGTTGATGCAGGAGAAAAGGACCCTAGAAGAAGTTCAACAACCCCATCCCACCCCCATGGAGAATACACTCAGTCCCCTGGGTGCTGGGGTTGCTACAGAACCCCCAAAATAACCATGCCGGAGGTAAGGCAAATGACCAATAAATATGACTTCATTTTTTATTTTATCTGGTAAACACTTGAAGTGCTCCAAAGAAAAAGGTCAAATGTCAGGAAATGTTCCTGGCATATGGCTGTTTATTTTTTCTAAAATGGAAATTGATGTTCACTTTCTCCGGCTGCAAAGTGACATGATTTTGTAAAGTGAACTATGTGACAATCTTGCAGGGATACAGGGAGTGTGAAAGGAAAGGCTGTAAGATGTTACTTTTTTCTAACACAGAATACAATTTAAGTAACCGTAAATGAACTGTCAATTGTTTCACAGTATATCATCAATTCAGAAAGCACACATGAAGCTCAATTCTTTTTGAAATTCAGAAGTGTGATGGAAACAAAGACTTTAATGGGATCTAAACAAATCAACTACATACTTGGGATCAAATGGGATCTGTAAGAGCCAGAGGGTACTGATCCCTAGAAGAAGTATAATTCACATAGAAGTACGACTGGCTGTATGTGAAGAGAAGGTATACAAGCCACCACTGGAACTGTGTGGCCCGATGTTCAACTTGCCTCTTCTTTTCAGAGGGAATCGTGAAACTAAAGTGCTAACAAGTCACGTCCTTCCTGTGAGAGATGGCAGGTGAGACTCTCGTCTGCCATCTCTCCCAGTAAGGACACCAGTACCTTGAACTAGGCACCACGAGCAGCTACAAGAGCTTGGAGAGCGCATGTGACTTGTTTGCACTTTCGTTGAACAGCAATGGGCCACACAGTTCCAGTGGTGGCCTGTATACCTTATCTATTTTCACTTTTATCACTTTTTTAGCAGAGTAACTGGATATTTAGGTCCTGATGAATGCCTTTTGGCAGAAACATGTTGACCTAATGAACTAGGGTATATCTGTTGAATCCCTACTCCTCTTGCATTTTAACCATGTCGCTGTGCCCACTTAATAAACGTTCCGTGGACTCAGACAGACATTTTTATATCGCACGTTTCACACTATTTTGCACTCTGCCCCTCATTCACCTACTTTTCTATGCTCATCTTCTGAGAGAACACCTCTGCTCCTCCCCTTGGAGAGTCGTAGCCTACATTACGGTGTGAGGAAGGAACCCATATGATGAAGCTTGTCACCTAACGGTGAGTGAGGGTTCTTGCCCTGCGGGATATCTCTCCCCTGTAGGTCTCAATACAACATTCGTTCTTCATTATTTTTAGGTCTCGCCTGACCCAGCGCATGTGCTGGTCTGACGAGACTTATTGAGATGGCTCCAAAAAGTGTTACCAGACCAGCATAGAGCTAAAGTGCATGTACCGCGATTACTTTCACTTTCGCTGCCGCACGACCGCTTTGATGTTTGATTGTGATCGCGATCACTTTCACTTTTGCGGCCGCATGGCCGCTTTGCATAGCCATAGGTCTCGCTTTTGGGACCTTATAAGTATTTAGTTATTCAACTGTTGCATAGCTAAACACTTATAAGGTCCCAAACGCGAGACCTATTGGCTATGCCAATGCTTGTTTCCCCTTGTCCTCCACTGACATACAGCCAGTTGTACTTCTATGTGTTACATATCAAAACAAATCAAGACATACTTCTTTCCTGAAAACCGATTTTCCCATATTTCTGTTTGTGCACTTCTTATCAGTAAAACTGTATCTCCGAGCAAATCTACTGGCCATTTCAATGGAAAACATGCTCTCTTTAGAAGATCCTGAACAACCATGCTACTCTTTACTGATACATTTGTGACAGTCTGCTCCAAAAAGCACCACCACCTACTGTGCTCTTATTTACACTCTCCTGCTGAATAGATCTGCTACACTTGTTCTTTCTTTGACCCTTGGATTGTTCGAAATCCCAATGGATTCAGTGATGTAGCATTCATAGCAGCACTCCCACTCAGAAAATTGTTCCAGCACCACAGCTCAGTCCACACAGTGAGCGTTCATCCCTTCCCCTTGGGATTACGCTGTGTGATTGGGTTCACATGTTTTATGCGTAGGGGTTGCAGAGAGAATGATGGTCTCTGGACACTGCACATTGCAGAATAACGTGGGTCCATGCATAAGGGTTAGGCTGCCATGTGATGCTTTGGAAAAATTGGAACTGTATCGCCAGAAGTGAAAAGTACCTTAACCGAGCAAGGGTCCCCGAACCACCACAACTAATTCAGGACCCGTAAGGACCAGTATTCCAACCCATTTGAACCCATCTTACATATAAGGTACACTGGGTACAGCGGTCACAGGCTGAGACGGTGCACCCTATTACAATGAATGCACTGCTCCCAGTGAAGACGTGAACTTGTGCCTGCACTGGGAGCAACGCAGAGCTGAGAGGGCAGACTTTGTTTGAAGCCACCAGTCCACCTTACCCTGTGCAGGCAGCAACCCGGCCTGGGTTGGAAAAGGGGCAGAGTTTGTTTTCTCAATCCAAACAATAAATGTCCCCTGAAAGTGGGACTACAGGGGACTTCTGCATTTTGCCTGGCCATGTCCACCATGAGTGGCATGATGGACAAGGGGAGGGACATTCAATGGTGGTTGCCCAGCCCTTAATAGGGTGCGATGATCACCACTATGTCCTGGCTACCCCTTAGTAGACATGCCACCAAGTAAGAGGTTTACACTTGCCGAGACCATGGAGGCTCCAGAACTGTAAACACGGTGCATCCCTCAACTTCAAATAGAGCAGGAGAAATGCAAGTCTGCCTGGGCTCAAACAGCACTGATTTACAACAGTGCTCCTGCTCTGCCAAACTCCAAATGAGGCCCTCAGTCTGTTGCCAAGTTTTATCGAAAGATGATTCTGCCTGGCCTTCTGCCAAGCATCAGTTTCCTGTCTGTGTAAGTTGCCTGTCTACCAATCAGAGGCAAACCCCTCTCTGCATTAAGCAAAACCACCATACCAGATATATAGTCTATCAGGCTAGGACGCATCAAAACTAAAAGTTGGGGTAAATTGTATTTTATTGTAAGATCGACCCTACTCTATATGTTCTGAGGCATAACGTGACAACTGGGCATCTCTTTCTCCCCCCACACACACTCTTCAAAAGAATGGGCTCTCCTGGGAGACGTTTTTCTGATTCCCAACCGAAGCATGCTGCAAGATCTGCCTCTTCACTCAGAAGACAGTCACTTTCACTTCATCGGCTATGGGATGTCAGATCTAGTGGGTCTTTGTAGGCACTCTTTCTAAGATGTTTGGTTCTTTTCCTAATAATCCTATGAATAGCATTGCTATCTTTAGTCCATCTCCTCCTACTTCCATATGAGAGGTCATGCTGGCATTCTGCTTGATTGGCAGCTCCCAGGCCCTCTTGTTTGAGGCTTATGAAACCACAGTACCAGTACTCTCGGTCCCAGTAATTCGGGGCAGTTGTCCTCTCCTCGGGCCATGACGCTTCTTCGCATGCTTCTGGGGTGCTCATCTAGGATCCATTCAGCTGATTTGAGCCTTTAGTCTGTTGTCAAGGTTGCAGACAAGGGTGATTCTGTCTCTCCTCCTTACAAGACTGACTTTCCTCTCAACTGATGCTTATGCTCTGAATTTTGTGTTGCCCACGTGGGCAGCATTATTGTGTTTCGGCATCCTTGAATGTTCACTGTATTCCAATTATACTACTAAAGAAATGTTTCAAAAAAGCGAAATTGGTCCTCAATTAGAGTATGGAAGAGCTGAATATCTATCAAAAAGTTGTGGATGTGCACCCACCATATTTAGAGTTACAGCTTTAATGACAGCAATGCTTTCCTAATATGGTGGATGGAGATCTGCCACTCTTTGGGGGGATGCCTCACTTCTGCCCAACTTTAAGTGAGGACCTGGGTTTCCTGTCTGATTAAGCTGTCTCTTAAGGGAGACAAGCATCCATGTTTGCTCTTTAACCATGAAATCAAAAAGCCATTATAGGGGGTGTGCCTTTTTCTTCTGGTTAATACATACCTCTTGATTTCAGAGCTGATTTCGAGCTGATTCGGAGCTGCACGGCCTTCCTCCCTCCCCAGCACCTTGAGACCCTCATGGGTGAGTAGCGCGCTTCACAAATTCCTGATTGATTGATTGATTGATTTCAGCTGCATTTACTTGTGTTTATGAAGCTGCGGCTTTCTAGCAGCTTATCTGAAACATCTGAGATAGGATGCATTTGTCCTCAAAAATTGCCTGCTAGGAGATTCTTTGATGTATGTGTAAACATTTGTCTGAATCAAAGTATATTCAGTTATGTCTTCACTGCCAGCCATGGGCATTTCTATGTAAGAACCCAGCTGTCATGTCCTCTGCTGACTTCAAAAGTGAGCGTGGTACACAAAAGGCTTTTGTGAGGCATGCCAGGGAATGCATCTTCTGAAAGGGAATCCACCAGGGCAGACATTTTTCTTTTTACTCTTAGACATCTTGTGCTTTCATTCCACATAGTTCTTGACAGTCAGGGAACACCCCCTCTTTCACTTCGCTGTGGTTAACATAGCTTTTCATTACATAGGTAACTCGGGGCTCAAATCTAGACTCATACAAAGGTTGCGCACAGTCAAGAAAGGCAGATTGTCAATGCATTATTAAACCACTGCTCATCTCATTTATCTCAGATTACATGATACACAACTAATGCCTATAATTTTAACTATACATATTTATATGTGTATATTTATCTATAGGTATATATTACACAATCTGAGTCAGTGTGAGTGCTCTCCCCCCGCACAGATCCAACACTAAGTGCTGCCCCCTGAGCTCACTGTTGCAGGATGTTCATTTGCCTGCTTGCGCCTCATCCATGGTGGCCCAGCGGCAGAGCACTCTGCTCTTCTGCCACTGCCTCTTTTGCCGCTTTCCTTTTGTGCCCTCTTTTTCTTTTCTTTTCTTTCCTTTCCTTCTCTTTCTTTCTCTTCCTTCATCTGCCCTTCTGTCACTTTTATCTTTTCCATATCTCCTTTGTTTTTCACTTGTTTCCCCCAGCCACTGCTGCCCCAGCGGCCACTCCCACCTCCAGTGTATCCTTCCCGCCTCCCAGCTGACCCACACTCCTCCGATCCCTACCTATTGGTGGCCGATGTGCAGCCACACCGCTGGCATGCTAAAGGCAAGACCGTCTGCGACCCAACTATGACCAGCGGCAGGGACCCTGGCCCTCTGACTCGCTACAGGTCCAGCACACTCCACGATCTTAACCCCAGACACAACAACAACTGCCAGGTGTCGACATGAACAATACCCATGGCCCCCTCTCCTGTCTACACTGCCGCTGCACCTTCACCCACCTCTGTACCCCAGCACCATCTCCCAACCTACCAGACATCAGCGCTCACAAACCGCTCAACTGCATCTTACTCAATGTACGTTCTCTACACAAACACGCCAGAGAAATCTGGGACCTCCTCAGCACCTACTCGCCTGTGGTTGCCTTCCTTACAGAAACCGGGACCAAAGCCAACTCTGCACCCAACATTGCCACCACCATTCCCGACGGATACAAGATCTAGCGCAAGGACTGCCACATCCGTCCATGAGCACGCATCGCTGTCGTCCCTAAAAATGCCCTCCGCATGACCACCAGCCCTGACAACACAACTACCCTCATGGGGGACCTCAACTTCCATATCCAGACCAACCCCAAAACGACTCTCCATGGAACCCTCATCTACAGACCGCCCGGCCCCTGTACTCCCTTTAACCGATGTCATCACTGAACTCACGGCACCCCACGCCCTTGCATCCACAGACTACATCCTTCTCAGAGACCTGAACTTCCACCTGGACAACCACGAGGACTCAAACTCCACCTCCCTCCTAGAGAACCAGGCCAACATAGGACTGAAACAACTAGTCACCGCCCCCATGCATACAGTGGGATGCACACTCGACCCCGTCTTCACCAGAGGAGACAACGTCTCCTACAGCCACATCACAGAACTCCTCTGGACCGATCACCACTGCATCTACTTCTCCTTCAAAAAACTAACCCTGGGCAGTAAAATCCATTCCGCTCGTGGAGTTTGCAGATTTATGGTAGCTTTGTGTTCTGTGTAGAACACGGAGTTATAGAAAACTCTGTGATCTGCGGCGTATGGAGTGTTTCCCTTGTTCACGCTTTCAAAATGCGTTTTTGCGCACGCAGTTGCGACTTACCGGGATCCCTGCGTTCGCCGACGAGTTTTCTTAACCGTTCGCAGTGCGCTTCGAGATTTTGGTAGCTGGCCGTGCGATCCCGCTAGAGAGTGTGCGATCGCGAACACGTCATTCGGACGCGCCATTGGACATCCGGCGGAAGCTTGGTGAAGCTCGCGATGCCAAACACGCAAAATTTGCAATCTGGAGAAGAATATCTCTCGAGCAGCATAAAACCTTCTCGAAAATGATGATTTGGATGAACAAAACTCCTCAGATTGACATTTGGCTGTACTTTTTTGTGCAAGGGGTCCTTTTTCTTTTTTCACTTTTTTTTGGGAGAGGAAGGAAGCGCTCCAGAGTCTCCAACTTCCTGTTCCTGTCCAACAGGTTCCTCCCAGTGCTTTGTGCATGTCCTGTTCACTTCTCATTTGGATTTGGAGCTGGAAGGATCACCTTTTGTGTCTGCTGCATGATATATCATTAGATTTGAGGACTTTTGGATTTGAGGACTTTTGGATTTGAGAATATGTATAAGTAAGTTGGTGTTGTTTGTTTGATTGGGGCATTGCAGTTGCTGCAACTACAATTTTTTTACTTTTCATCATTTAAAAAAAATATATATTGTGGTTATCCAGTAGGCCATGAACTAGTCATGAGTACATGAAACAACTGTTTCTGTGGTGTCTGTTGAATTTAAACATCATTTAGGGCATAGATGGCATGTGATTGAATTGCAAAATTTGTATTTTTGGGGGTATTTCACTTTTTTGGTGTGTGTTAAATAAATGCCTTTGTTGGGTGTGTGGGTGTGTGTGTGGTCATTGTGTAACTTGCACACCTTGTTTAGCCCTGTGGATTTTTTTTTTTGCATTTTATTGCATTAAAGCTGTGTTGTTTAGCATGCCTCCTTTGCCTGGCCATTATAGGCCTGTTTCAGTTAATTGTTTTCCAGGACTCCTGCTTGTTGTGACTGTGAGTGACCATATGGCTGGTGGACATTTTGTGGTGGTAGTTTAGAAGTGTGCTGCTTTTTCCATGTAGGCCTACATGTGTTTCCTTTGGTCCTTTTGGCCTAGGCTTCTTGTTGTTGTGGGCCTGGCCATGTGGCTGGCGGCCATTTTGAAGCCAGACAGTGTGCTTTTGCTGTAGGCCTGCATTGTCTGTATTCCCTTACTTGTTGTTGTGGGCCTGGCCATGTGGCTGGCGGACATTTTGAATCCAGGCAGTGTGCTTTTGCCATAGGCCTGCATTGTCTGTCTTCCCTTTCTTGTTGTGGGCCTGGCCATGTGGCTGGTGGCCATTTTGAAGCCAGGCAGTGTGCGTTTGCCATAGGCCTGCATTGTCTGTCTTCCCTTTCTTGTTGTTGTGTGCCTGGCCATGTGGCTGGCGGCCATTTTGAAGCCAGGCAGTGTGCTTTTGCCATAGGCCTGAATTGTCTGTCTTCCCTTTCTTGTTGTGGGCCTGGCCATGTGGCTGGTGGCCATTTTGAAGCCAGGCAATGTGCTTTTGCCATAGGCCTGCATTGTCTGACTTCCCTTTCTTGCTGCTGTGGGTGGCCTGGCCATGTGGCTGGCGGCCATTTTGTGGAGCCAGCCAGTGTGCTTTTGCCATAGGCCTGCAAGCTTGTGGCCTAGTCTGCCAAAAGGCCTTTCATCCAGTAGGCCAAGAGCTACTCATGGGTGCATGAAACAACTGTCTCTGTGGTGTCTGTTGAATTTAAACATCATTTAGGGCATGGATGGCATTGGATTGAATTGCAAAATGTGTTTTTTGGGGGTATATTTCACTTTTTTGGTGTGTGTTAAATAAATGACTTTGTTGGATGTGTGTGTGTGTGGTGTGGTTGTTGCGTAACTTTTCAACCCTTTTTTGCCCTGTGGATTTTCGTTTTTGGATTTTTGCATTAAAGATGTGTTGTTTAGCATGCCTTCTTTGTCTGGCCATTTAGGCCTGCTCGAGTTCATTGTTTCCCAGGCCTCCTCTTTGTCATGACTGTGAGTGGCCATGTGGCTGGTGGCCATATTGTGGTGGTAGTTTGTTCCTCTTGGCTTACTGCTTCCATCCCCTATGCCAGCTGCAGCTCACTGAATGACGTGATGAGCAAATTAATGCCAAACAGGTTCCACTTCCATTACATTTGTATTTTTGTTTTTGTTTTTCTTCTTTCCTATCCTTTCTGAGTGAACACAGTATACCATGAAAGCCCTTGTTGTCAAAGTCTCACAAATGGCTACACTGTTATGTTTTTTTTATAACTTAAACCGGGTTAATAAAATTTAATAATATAACACTAACAAGTGTGACCACCACACACTAAGATATATATTGTTTGTTTGTACTAGTAGTAATTGAACCAAAACAACAAATACAACATTTCACTGAAGTTCTTCTCCTGGCTTCTTTGCTTTTAGGTGCACAGAAAGACTGAGGAGGAGGTGTCATCATCACCCGTTGTACTGCCAGACAGAAGTCCTGTTGCGCACCACGTCACATCCACGTGTGACCACAGACCTCTCTGCAACTTGTGAACCTGTGTCCTGCTGACATCGGAAGGAAGAAGATGGCCCCAAACAAAGGTACCAGGTCCTCCAGTACCAAGAAAGTTGCCAGTGAGAAGAAGGAACTGAAGAAGGAAGTGGCACTGCCACTTACCAAGACTGGTGTTCCGGCCAATATGTTTGTTTGGGAAACAAAAAATTACACCTGCATCAGTGTTGTCCGGGGACCTAGCTGGGAGCAGCACCTCCGCATCAGCGAGCCCACCCCACCAACCTAGGCCCAAGCCCATGAGTGTCGCAGAGGTAGCCAATCTACTTGCGCAAATGCCAACGAGCAGTGACGTTGAAATGTCATTATCGCAAAGTAGTACCCAATCAATGCAGGCGGAAACTCAGCAGATAAGTGGGCAACAACAGCCAGAACAACAGCTGGAACAACAGCTGCAACAACAGCCGGAACAACAGCCGGAACAACAGCCACAACAACAGCCGGAACAACAACAGCCACAACAATAGCCCACAATAGTAGTTGTGCCTCCCGAAGTAGGGGCACTCGAGCCTCCTACAGACGAAGAAGATCAAGCCACTCTTTCAGAAGATCCATTGTCTTCCAGATCCCCAGCACGGAAAAGGAGGGTTAGTCCATCAACTTCTTCTTCAAGCCCCCCTTCTTATGATCTAGATACCACTTTGAACCCACCAGCTCAGCCTGGGAGTGAGGCATGCCACGCAACAAGGCTAAGGAAAAGGAAGGTTCCAGAAAGCCTTAGAGTTATGGAGGAATATGTAGAAGAGGGGGATGATGACGAGCCATTCATCATGAAGATCACTCCCGCCTCAGTGGAGTTGGAGACCGACATTATTATTACCCCATCCCAAATTGCTGTGAGGGATGTGGCACGGATACTGTTGTGTGGTGTCCTTTTAATTAGTAGGATGTTTATTTGGAATGCCCTGATGTCAGTAACATGATGTAGGTCTGTTCCAGGTTGCTTAGTGACCGAGAAGAATGTTTGTGTTCACTTCGTGTTCTGTGCTGACCGGTGCTGGAGGGTCTCTGTTATCCGCACTGGTGGGTTTACTTATTTACAACTAAAGAATAAACTACTTGATTCAACTACGGTCTGGGACCCATCTTTACATTGGCGACGACTGGGATTTCACCCACCGTGAAGGAAGAAACTGAGATCTCCTCTGCATTATTTATTTTTTTTCTCTAAAAAAAAAGGAACACTGAAGGCATCTGAAGCTGATTTGAGCCGTACTGAGACAGCTGAGTATATCGAGTGAAAAGCGCTTCATTCTTGAATTATTTTTGACAGGTAAAAATTACCTTGAAGCTCTGAGTGACGGTTGATCTGCGGAGCCGTTCGTGCTCGAGCCTCCATTCCCCTTGTGTGATGTCCGTCACGTCTTCCCTGCTTACGTCGGCTGTTCACGCGGAGGAAACAAGACCCACCGCCTGATGAAAGCACAGACGTAAGGTGACGTTCGTGGCGGCCATTTTGAGTTGGGGAATTTTTTTTGAATGCTTCGTCCAAGCAGCGAGTTTGTGGCAGCTTGTCGAGTCTAGAGGCTATTAAAGTACCTGTTCGTCGTATCGGCAGCTACGCTAACTTCCTAAGCTTTTCACAAGTTTGAAACCTTTCTGGTATATTTTTCAACTGAACATTATTCTTTTGTCAAGATTTTACTGAAAGGTACTGGTTCGATTCAATTTCATTATTATACATTTTTATGTATAATTTACTGTTGGCATGCATGCTTAACACTGATGTGAATTTTTGAACTTACTTTTTCATATATTGGAATTCGTTTTTTTTTTTGTTTGTTTTCTTTTCTGGAATACACTCTGTGAAACTTTAATCTTCCCACTATGGCATCTTCTCAAATGTGTAATCAACCATCAATATTTTTGAGTGCTCCAGGAAATCCTACTTTGACTTGGAAGAAATGGTACAAAACTTTCGAAAATTATATTGTAGCCATTGATGGAAAAAAGTTTCCAGCTGATAGAAAACATGCGCTTCTTTTTACTTATTTAGGTCCAGCTGCCATTGAGATTTTTGAAAATCTAACTCCTATCGCAGCACCTGCAGGGGCAGGTGATTCTTGGGACATTTTCAAAGAAGCTGTTGCTAGGTTGGAAAAACAGTTTATTGAAGAACCTAGCATTTTAATTGAACGTCATGCTTTTAATAAGAGGAAGCAATTTGCTGATGAGACAGTGGAACAGTATGTAGCAGCCTTAAGAGTCCTGGCTGCAAATTGTGATTTTGGTGCAAGTGTTGATATTTGCATAAGAGATCAGTTTGTTTTTAATTGTGAATCGAAAAAGATACAAGAGAGATTATTGGCTTGTCGAAACCCCACACTATCTGAGGTTATTGATATTGCCAAAGGTATTGAAAGATCTATACGATCATCTAAAGTATTATCTTCGGAAGAGAGTCCAGTCAATACTCCTGTGTGTGCCATTCAAGTTGGTAAAAAAGTGTTTAAGCCTAACATTGTGCCAAAGTCTAGTAAACCGTGTTGTTATAGGTGTGGATCCAGGTTTCATCTTGCTAATAGTTTGGAGTGTCCTGCCATTAAAAGAAGATGCACCAAATGCAATAAGGTTGGTCACTTCCAAACTGTTTGCAAAAATGTAAGGAGTGGTTCCTCTACCAGTAACACCAGTTTAACAGTAAACTCTGTAAATGAGGTTACTAATGATGTTGAAAATATGATCATCACTTTGTATGATCCCCTTTTTGATGTTAATATGATAAATGTTGGTTTTAAAGCACCTCTAGGAGAAGTTCTTATCGGTGATGTCATTCTTGAGGTAATGGCTGATTCTGGCTCTCCCATTACTGTCTTATCTGATTCTACCTTTGAAGAAAAATGGACAGGTATACGACTTTGTGCCACGGACGTCAACCCAAAAGCATTTGGTAATTTGATATTGAAATGTTGGGTTATTTTGAAGAAAAACTTAATTTTCAGGGACGCTGCATTTTCACGAAAATTTATGTTGCGGTCAATGGTAAGAATATTGTTGGATGGTTTGATCTGGGCAAATTAGGGATAATGTTATGTCCAGGTACTGATACTCCTATTAGATTACGTGATATTACTGTTAATCAGATTTCATCACATGATTGTAACACTGATAGTATTTTATCTAAACATACTGCTCTCTTTGCTGATAAAGTTGGTCAGGTGAAAGGTTTCATGCATCACATTAAATTGAAAAAGTGTGCTATTCCTGTACAGCACAAAGTACGCATGGTACCTTTAGGGGTTTGTCAAAAACTCAAAGAGCATTTGGACAATCTTTGTTCTGAGGGCATTATTGAAACCACTAATAGTTCTGAGTGGATTTCGGCTATTGTGATCGCACTTAAAAAAAATGGTGATTTAAGGTTATGTATTGATTTGAGATCACTCAATAAGAACATTATTATTGACAGTCATCCGCTCCCAAGGATTCAAGAATTACTCATGGCTGTCAATAATGCTAAATATTTTTCCATCATTGATCTCAAATCTGCGTATCATCAAGTAATGCTGGATGAGGAATCAAAAGACTTGACTGCTTTCGTAACCCCTTTTGGAGTCTATAGATTTTTGCGTATGCCATTCGGACTAGCATCCGCTGCTAGTGTTTTTCAAAAATTAGTGGATGTATTGTTTCAAGATCTAGTAGGGGTACAGGCCTTTCAGGATGACATACTTATCTTTGCTAAGTCTCACGAAGAACACAATTCTTTATTAGGCAATGTCCTTACCAAATTAGAAGAAAGAGGGATGACTGTTAGCAAAGAAAAGTGCACATTTTTTGTGAAAGAAATTGATTATTTAGGACACAAAATTTCAGGGGAGGGCATCTCTCCTAAAGTTGATTTGATCAGTGCTCTCAACAATGCCATTAAGCCATATGATAAAGATTCTCTGAGATCCTTTTTAGGACTTGGGGAATATTATGCTAGGTTTGTACAGGGTTATGCTTTAGTTGTTGAGCCTTTGAGACAATTGCTTAGGAAAGGAGTGTCTTTTGTTTGGTCGGAAGATCATGACAAGGCTTTTGTAAAGGTTAAAGAGCTCATTTCTAGAGCTCCTGCTTTAAAAACGTTTGATCCCTGTGGAGAATCGGTAGTAACTGTTGATGCCAGTTCAATTGGTCTAGGGGCTGCGTTCACTCAATTTGTAGATGGCAAGGAAAGAACCATTTCATTTATTTCTAGAGCCTTGAAAGGTGCTGAGCTTCATTAAAGTACAATTGAGAGGGAGGCGCTTGCATGCGTGTGGGCTGTAGAAAAGTTCAAGAACTTTTTATGGGGAAAATCATTCAAGTTAATCACTGATCATAAACCTTTAGTGTTTATGATGGATGGTGTACGTTCTGGCAATGCTTCTTCCAGACTCATTAGGCTTATTGCTAGGTTACAAGAATTTAACTTTAAGATTGAGCATATTTCTGGAGGGAAAAACATCACTGCAGACTGTTTGTCTAGATTGCCCGCTGAAAATGTCACTGAAGATTCCTTTGTGGATAATCATGAATGTGTAGTTGCTTTGGTGGATGTGTTTAACAGTTGTGAAGGAAAAATTTCTGAAGCTGATTGGGTCAAATTTTATAGTGAAGACATTTTGATTAACAAAGTCAAAGAATTTCTGATCCGTGGTTGGCCTCCTTTCAGGAATCTTGAAGCAGGGTTACACAGTTTTGCACAAATTTCAAGTGAACTTAGTGTTGAAAATGGATTTTTGGTCAGACATAGTGTGTTAGTTCCCCCTGTGGGTCTCAGGAATAAGCTTATAGAATTAGCTCATCTTGGTCATAATGGTGTTTCTGGAACTAAGAGAGCTCTTAGACAACATTATTGGTGGCCAGGTATGGATGCTTCAGTGGAGAGATTTGTGGATACTTGTGCTGTTTGTGTTCGTTCTGATAAACATTACAAGGTTTCCACTGAGCCCATTGGTTTACAAGAAATTCCCAAGGGACCTTGGCAGAAGGTATCCATTGACTTTTCAGGTCCGTATGACATCTTAGGTAGGCAACACAGATTTCTTATTGTGTTAATTGACAATTTTTCTAAATGGATTTACCACACTTTTGTGGAACATCTCAACACTGATGAAGTGATTACGTTTCTAGAAAAAGTTTTTATTGTTGAAGGTTTTCCTAGGATACTTATGTCTGACAATGGTGTCCAGTTTGTTTCATCTAAAATGGTTTCCTTCTTAAAAAAGTGTGGCATTAGAGCTGAGCGAGCTCCTTTATATTGTCCAAAAGCCAATGGTCAAGTGGAGAGGGCTAATAGATTTGTTAAGGATGGCATTCAATGTGCTTTGGAGAGTAAGAAGAATGTGTTTGATTTTCTTAATGAGAAGCTTTGGGCATATCATACCATGCCGCATTCAGTGACGGGAGTTTCTCCCTTTTATTTGATGAGAGGAAGAGGGTGTTGTACACTAGTATCACCATCATTTGAGTTAGAAGTTCATAAGGATTTTGAGAAAACTCTTGATAAGGTGAAAGACAGTTTAGATGAGGCTGCATCTAAAAATAAGGTCTATCATGATGACATACACAGGACCAAGTACAAGGACATTAGTGTTGGTGATTGGGTACGCATAATTAATCCTGGTCTGCCACGCAAAGGTTTGTCTAGATTTTCTGCTCCTGTGCAAGTTATTAAAGTCTCTGAAACTGCTGTTCTTTTACACGAAAGAGGGTGGTGGAATAAAAGTTCTATAATTCTTCTTAAACCTGGGCAAGAAAAGTTGTTTAATGCACCTGACGCAGATGAGTCTTTTTGGGATATAGGATCTTCCAACGATAATGGTGCATGTGATTCTAATCTTAGACACTCTGTTGATAGTACACATGTAGCTAGTTCTTCTTCTGATTATAGTTCCAAGTCATGTTTTGATGTGTCTGTTTCTAATTCTGATGCTCACAATATCTCTTCTTCTGAGGAGTTGATTCCTGAGGGGGCTTCTTTTGAGGTTCCTGTGAAAAGGATTGTGAAATTACCTACAAAATTCGAAGATTTTGTTTTAAAATGATTTGTTTTTTTATTTTGGTTTATTGGTTTTATTGGGATTTATTTGTAAAAAAAAAAAAAAAAAAGGGACATGTTGTGTGGTGTCCTTTTAATTAGTAGGATGTTTATTTGGAATGCCCTGATGTCAGTAACATGATGTAGGTCTGTTCCAGGTTGCTTAGTGACCGAGAAGAATGTTTGTGTTCACTTCGTGTTCTGTGCTGACCGGTGCTGGAGGGTCTCTGTTATCCGCACTGGTGGGTTTACTTATTTACAACTAAAGAATAAACTACTTGATTCAACTACGGTCTGGGACCCATCTTTACAGATACCACCAACACAGGTAAGACCAACACGACCTCCAGCTTCCATATTTGCATTTGCTAAGGCCCGGAACAGACCTACATCCAGCACAACCACCACCTCAGTAGGTAGTGTTACTGGCACTGCACAGAGTCAAATTCCAAGCACACCCTCCAGTTCATCGGCATTGCAAATGGCACCTCCAGCAGCACAAGAAAGTTCCCCTCCCCAGTTTGGGACTTCTTTTCGGTCAGCAGTAAGGAGGAGAATGTTTCTATATGCTCAATTTGTCGAGATGGTGTTAGTCGAGGTAAGCTTGGTACAAACTATGGTACCGGAGGCCACACAACCCATCCGAAAAAACACCACATGATCCAGTGGGAGGCGCGCCTACTTAGCCTACAAAAAAGTAAAACTGCAGCCATTGCTGTTGGTGGGGATGAAGAAGTAGAAGAAGATATGATCGCGGTGGAAGGTGACCAAGAGGGAGACATTTTCTCTGGTGCACAAAGTAGACCTGCCCCAGCAGTGTAGTGGTACCTCCCACATCCTCAGCAATATCTCAGTGACACCGTAGTAAGAGACAGGCTGAGACACCAAGGCAACAGAGTACTGCAATGAAAAAAAGTGCGTCATGGAGCCTAACTGGGTTTAAGAACAAAGGAAAAAAATCCAGCCTACCATTGTCAGCATGCTTAGGTCGGAGGGGCAGTATGAACACAACCACCCAACGGCACGTTTGTACAATGCGAAGCTGGCTAAAATGTTAGGGCTGGACCTTCTCCCTTTTTCTTTTGTGGAAGGGGAGGGTTTCCTTGAATTTGTGACAGCCATCTGCCCAAAATGGAGGGTTCCCAGCCGGTCCTATTTCGCCATAGTTGCTGTTCCAGCACTACATCACGATGTGCTGGAATTGCTTGGACAGGCTTTGCAGCAGAGTGCTGTTCACAATATCCACCTGACAACAGACATGTGGACCAGTTGCCAAGCCACTGATTACATGTGCATCACTGCACACTGAATCTCTTTTGTGGGGGTTAGAGAAATGATATCTGAAACAGGTGTTGTTGACACTGCTGAGATTTTTAATGCTATTCGGAAACATGCAACTGTAGCCATGTTCGTCATGGAGAAATCTCATAATGCTGCAAACATTTTGGAAGAGGTTAACAGCAAGGTCTTTGAAGGACTGCACCCAAGAGGGCTTAACATTGGTTTTGTTGCCACAGACAATGGCAGTATTATAGTTAAGGCCATGGGCGATGGTGGCTATTTCAGGGTCCTGTGTTTGGCGCACTGCATTATCATTATTGTTCAAGACTTTCTGAAAAAAGAAGCCTGAGTCAGCAACTTACTGACCACCTGCAGAAGAATATGCACACATTTCAGCCATTCTTTTAAAGCCCCGAAGCAGCTAAGGATCATTCAAGGAAGGAGGTGTCTGAAACGTATAGAGGTGTGGAGGAAAAATATGAAGCATATGAGTTGATGGAGAGCTTATCCCGTCGCTTAGCTGAAAATACAAAAATACACGGGTGCAAACTCACATTGTTTCAGAAAAACATTATATTTGTGCCTTAATTCTGGATCCACGGTACAAATCGGCACTGAACACTAACACATCAATTCCTTTTTCAGAAGTGGATGTTGCCCAGAACAAAACTTGGATAGCTGAGGCAGCCAGTGACTTGGAAAATGAACGGCTGGTAATTAAAGGTCCGCTACTCAAACCCACAGCAAGTACTGCAGCAGGGTATCCGACGTCAAGTTCAACTTCAGCGCTCGAGGGCAGTGCGTTTGGCTCAGAGTGGTCACCAACACTATCGACAACATCAAGAACCGGATCATCCAGCCCCAGTAAAATAGGCACAGGATTGGTATTTACAGCAAGGGCTTGCTAGGTCCAGTGCTGATGCAAAGACAAAAGAGGCCCAGCAAAGTGGAGCACCCCTGAACATTGAGTGGATGGTCCAGGCCTATCTGGATGACCCAACCGAGGTCTACATTGATCAAAACCCATTGCTGTATTGATATGGGAAAAGGGGCCAATGGCCAGTGCTCAGCAGGCTGGCATTAAACTATCTGGCTTACCCTGTAACAAGTGTCTCTTCTGAGCGTGTTTTCAGTGCTGCTGGTGCCATTGTAACAGTGAAAAGGACCATTCTCTTGCCCCAAAACGTGGAGAGGTTAACCATGATCAAAATGAATCAGCACTTTATACCACCGAATTACAAAATACATGAATCAACGCAGGAAGATGAAGACAGAGACTGAGGTGATGGAAGTAGCGTCTTAAATGATTACCTACTTCTGGTTGAACTACCAGAGTTTGAGGACGAGTTATACTTCCCTGACAACTAGGCTTTGAACATCTTACTTTCTTTCTTCCTTATTTTACTTTTATTTGTGTGTGTGTGTCCGTCTTTCCGGTTTGAAACTTCGAATCACATCAAATCCATCAACACTGTCTTCCAGTCTTTTTATTGCCATATTGGAGTTGCAGCTCTGTGCATTTAACTTAAGTCCACTCCTCCGAGTCCTGTTCCATCCTCCTGAATCGCCCTAAATCCATTTCCCTCAAGCCAGAGGATGATTGGATGGAGAAAAGTACAAAGAAATGTTGCCTCGTCGAGTCCCTCCAAAAGAAGTGGAACATGATGACTACTATAGCTATCCTCCTTTCAAAGCTGCGAGAGACTGCCCCTTAACTTAAGATGAGAACAAGGAACAGGTAATGATGACATGCATTGGACGCTGACTCTGAGTGATTGGTGTTTGTGTTGTTGTTGTTTGTTGTGCATGAAGTCAATTCATTGTGTACTATTATTTAATCTACACACTAAAAGTGACTCAAGTCAATGTTTCCCTTATTGCTTGATAACAAAATTGTACTTCTACTGCAGGCTGATCTATTGCATTTTTTAATATGGAATCTGGCCTCACTCGGTACACTGCAGACTGAGTTGGACAACACCATGATGATGACCACAGTGACATAATATCTTCGCAGTCAGTCAGTAGGTTCGGAGATGATTGATGAAATAACTCAGAGCATTTCATGAGTGGCATAAAAGGTAAACAAGTCAACAACAACCACAGCAGACCTACATGTCTGTGTAGGGGTGGAGTCGAGTAACGAGTGTAGTAGTGGCGGTATGACTGACAGCTGTGCGTGCCATTGATTTAGTTACTTACTTTGGAAAATGCTATGTTGCTGAATATGTGACATGTGTGCTCTGTCTGACTCATTCAAAATCTAAGCTAAGTGGAAGTTGGTTGGGCGCCGTGGGCCTGCTCTGTCCTGTTGCTGTTGTAGGTTAATGCTGGAAACAGACAGCAGAGTAGACATGATTTAGCCATGCCACTCTGAAAGTGTTTGCACTCCTCCGTAATTCATGTTTTTTTTTCTCCATGATTTTGAAATATCGGTTTTGTTTTTCCATCTACACTTACAGACCGGCCTTTACCCTGTGGTAAACAGAGAAAAACAACTCACACTCACCTACCAATCTGCATCCGCCAGGCAGGCAGTGGCACCCACAATTGATGGACGCAGCATTAGGTCTGGGCGAAAATTTCGTTCCGTTCGCGGAAATTGCGATAATTTGACATTTTTGCGTTCCACGGAGAGTGCGAAAATGTCAAAATTTCCGCATTCCGCAGCTTGGCGATAATTTGTTTCTTGCTCGCGCTTTAAAATAATACATTCTCGCGCGCGCGCGATCGCCTTACCTGAATCCCTGCGTTCGCCGACAAGTTTTCTTGATCCGGTCGCGTTCTCCATGGGATGTTGTATTGTTTTTAGCCATTTGCGCTGTCTCGCGACAGTTCGCGCCCGCAGTGACGTCATGCGTCACGCGATCACGTCTTTCTTCTCGCGATCATGCACCGCGAGACAACTGAAAACAAGATGGCCGCGCCCGGGAGCAACCACATGGGTAAGTTGGCGAGCCGCAACCATGCAGAAAATCTCGCGAACATGCGGGAAAAATACTTCTGCATCTTTGCGATATTTCCGCGTGTTTGCGATAATTTTTAACATTTTCGCAATAATTTGCGAAAGTGGATTTCGCAAATTCCGCCCACCCCTACGCAGCATCCATAGAAGGGAGGACCAAGAAGAATGCAGAGATGCAACTCCCTCATTTGACCAGGATAACGTACAGTAACACTTTAGTATCAACATTCATCATCTTTTAAATAATTTGATTCATTATTTCTCTTCAATCGTAATGACTGTGTGTTGTTGTTGTTTGCCCCCTGCTTATAATTGATCCCTACAGCTATTTTTTAATTTTCTTTGCTAGCTTTAAAAAGTAAGCCCGGTACAACAGAAGTAAAAATGCATGTAATTTGGGTCTCTCTGAGGGCAGACAGGCATGACAAATTGCATATTAATTAAAATATACTGCTACACTGTACTGTCTACTAGTTTAGTTAGTAAGTACTACTTATCATTAACCATCAAGTCATCATCATCATCATGCATGCATTTCCTTTTTCTCCCTTAACAGATTTATGGATATGATGGTCGTCCGCCAAGATTGTGTTTTGTTGTTTGCCCATGCGTAGTGTTTTTCTTTGTCAAACCTTTCCCCAAACCCCCCCTTCCCAACCATTCATCAAACCCTAACCCTCTTCCCCTGGGCTGTGTGATTTATATTGAGATGTGACTAAATTAAATGTATACCAATAATTGATCACACGCTTGCTGGGGCGGATGTGGTGAAAGCAACACTGATTCAATTTTAAGGCAGGGCAAATATCTTCTTCTGCTTGCCCACCAATGCTCAGTATATTTGCAAGTCAATATTTTGTCCAAAGGAACCTAATCCATCATAATTAATTGCCAGCATCGATTAGATTCATCATCCTCCTTTTACAGCACTAAAGGTTACGCTTGTGTCGAGTGACTCGACACAACTACAGTTTGTAATTTGCTGTTGTACTAGGCTATCCCTGCCACCATTATGTTTTATTTTACTTTAGCATTGCTAATCTGCATTATTATGGTTTATTGTTTGGCAGTATTCTTGTGCTGTACTGCACTTCATTCTACTACTCCTTCCAGAGTCTCTTTCAGGCAACTGACTGTCTCATTTTCTTTTTTTGCAAATGCTACTGCCAGTGTCTCCTACCACTACAACCATGGCATCTTGGGAAACCAAACCATCATCACCATGCAGCCATCACTGTGCCTAAGTTTAAACATCAATCACAGATAAGAGAAGAAGTTTGGGGGAGGACTAATTAATATTGGACATTCACACACCCACACCCTTGAGTCCAGTTGCAGAATGCATAGACTGGAAGGAGAAACTGACAGTACTAGTAGGACAAGTCACTCAGCGAGGGTACCGCATCTATCTGTTCGTATGTTACAAAAAATCAGCAGATTATTTAAATCAAACACTGACTGCGGCCCTGCAGCTGCAAAGTAAACCGTGTGACGTAAAAGAATAACCACCCCCAAAAACATTTACATCATATGTAAAGTTTAAGTATAAATATAATTTAATCCCCTAACAAAAATAAACTATGTTAAAAATAATCCCACAACTCCTGACCCACCCCTCTCCCTAACCCCAACCAATGACCAAAAAGAATAAAAAGAATAGTCCAACCAATGTCCGTTCAAAACAAAAATTGTCCATATAAGTTATAACCCCAACTTTTCCCCAACGTGCGCCCAATGCCCACTCACCAAAAAAAAGGATTAAAAAACAGGCAATCCAACTCTATCAGCAGGCTCGCAGACGCCGGTTAACGGCCAGGACCTCCTGCTTCAGTTCTTTTACCTGCTCCTAAGCATGTGGCGCTTAAAAGCTCAGCAATTGCATCCACAGGGGGGGCAGCAGTGCTGGATGTAGTACGGCGGGAAGCCGCCAGACCACGGCGCTGTACCACTCGGGCCTGGCTGTGGCTCCGGGCATTGGAGGAGGCTGCAGCTGCTGCCGCCTCCTCCGCCAGAGCCACCAGCCGCCGATATTCATTTCAGATGGCCTCCAGCTTCCGGGCCATGGTTGCTAACTCCTTCCTGTCAGGTTTAGATAATTTTGTTGGTTTGGAAGGAGTAGCTATATCAAGAAGAAAAAAGAATATTGTTGTAACCAATATACTCTTAGCAAAACAGTAAGACAAATTAATTCTAAACATAGTGGCACAGTAGGACTAGCAAGCACAGTACTAAAAATTTGTGGTATCTATCCTCCCATTTCCTTGGCCTCGAACAGTTGTGGGAGTTTCAGGCATTATACTAGCACTATGGACTCACACAAGTAGTACACCACTCTTCTTCTTCTCTCTTGTTTAGCTAAATTAAGTAACCTTGTTGTAGCCGGCATGCCAGCTCAGTCAGCTTGCGCCCAAGACACATACTTGTCTCGTGACTTAGGCTCACATTAGTTTTATGTACTACTGTCTGCATGTGGGGAAGCTGACTACTACACAATCATCTTATTTTTCTATTATGGGTGGCATTGGCCATACTCTGATACATCAAGGGCAACTGCTCAATTTCACTTTCACCCTGCCCTGACTACTATACTACAACAAGGCAGATGATATCTGATCCAAATGATCATTGCTTATATATGGGACGACATGAGGTACTTTGTTTTGATTGATTGTGTAACCATGCAGCTGATAGCCCACCCATGGCAGGCTGACACAGTAAAAAATAAATTAAAATAGGCAGGGAGTGGGCCTCGGAGTCGGTGAGAGGCGCTTGATAACAACATACATACACAATCTATATGCTGTGCTTGCAAACTACTGTGAGTCAAGGGAGTATTCTGAAAATACAACTTCTATTCTCCTTGGCTTTGCTACTCTGGCGCGGTTCCTTTTTCTTTTACATTCTCTTCAAAGACTCTTCATCGGGTAACAGTCTCCACCTATGCTATCTATGATGAATACCACCCAGGCATCCACCCATTTAAAGTAAACATGTCTATTATTCTTCTTAATCCCTCAACAAACCTTAGTTTGTTTCACCAACAACAAACATTTGTTTTAAAACCACCACCCATGCGTCCTTCCTTCTTTTCTTGTCTTTGAGTTTGACCCATGAAACACCCCGGTGGATTCTTCCTATCCACCCATACAGTTTCACCCATCCAGGCAGGCCTCTTTTCTTTCACCTTCCACCTATCCTTCAACCACCCATGCACCTGATTCCCATCAGCCACCTATGCATGCATCCCAAGCATCCTTCTCTGCCAGTCATATATATTACATCTCGCCCGTCCTTCCTCCTTCCATCCTTCTTTCCTTTTTCGTTCAACCCATCCATCAAGGTCATCCGATCTGACTCTTAGTCTTCTCCATTAAACTTTCACAGCTGAGCTGAAGTCAAATAGAAGAGGCCAATAGTTACTCAACTACTCCCGTGGCTAATGCTATTGCTCTAATGCTTAGTAAAGGGTGTCTTCTTCAGCTGTTGTTCAAAACAACTTAGGGGCATATCAACAAGGGCTTTATCTCTGCTTTTTTGGCTTTAAAAGCCAAAAAAGGAGAGATAAAACTAGCGCCCTATCAACAACAGGGTGCTAACATGCAAATTTGCATATTAGCACCCTTTTACTCTACGCTTCCCCTTGCATCTCTAATGAGATGCAAAGGGGGCGTTCCAGAGTAAAATAATAGGAGAAATGTAGCTAAGCGACATTTCTCCTATTATCAAGAATGTCGCTAACCCTGTTAGAGATAAAAAAAGCAGCGCTAACCGCGGTTAACGCTGTTTTTTTACGTCTGGTATTTTTCTGACTTAGCCATGATATCCTATGGAAGGAGGATATCATGGCTAAGTTTGCCTGTCCCTATCAACAAGGTAACGTGAGATAATCGCTGGGTTTCCAGCGATAATCTCACGTTAGCCTGTTAGCGTGAGGATTTTTATCGCTATTGAGATAAGCGTTGCTAATAGCACGCTATCTCAGCGATAAAAATTCACGCTAGCCGGCGATAATTATCCTAGCGCTCAGTGCACTTAGAGATAATTATCGGCGGTTGTTGTTGATATGCCCCTTAGTCTCTCTCAACTTACACCACACCCTTGAAGCGAGTGTGTAACTATTGTCAATAAGTAAGTAATATAAGTATAACTTACCACCGCCCGCCACTGCTGCTAGCTCACCCACCCCTGTGGCAGCTGCCGCATCCACTGCTCCCTCCTGGCTGGCATCGCCTGCCCTGCCACTGGCCCCGGCACTGGTGGTCGTGGTCGATACGCCTAGAAAAAACATAACACATTTTTTAGATGCCATATACACCTCCCCCTCTTTTTCACTAGCAAGATTGTAAAAAAGTAAAAATACATATATATACCACATACATCACTACAAATCGGGTACTAGAGTAGAGTAGACACTACTACTATTAATATGTCCTATCCTATCAAAAATAGCAAAATATCTGGTTGTGCATTTTGTTGGTGGGAATTGTTGAAAAGCCTCTCAAAACTGAGAAGACTAGAAGAGGCCAACCCAAAGGACTGGACTCAGTGGCTAGAGCTATTGGTGAATCTGAGTTTTAATAAAACTTTTTAAATAAAGAGTGGCCAACTGGGCAAGCTTAGCTACAGACAGACTAATAAAAGTAGTTTTACAGAGAGTCATATCAGAGGCACTTAGAGGCAGGGATAACACAAATTTAGAAACAGATAGTCTAGATCGAAGAAGTTTTGGTAAAAAATAGAATTAGGAAACGGAAATGATAGTTCAGAAAAAAGTAAGGTGCAGTAAAAGTTAGGGAAATGTAATAATTAATATTAACAACAGGAAGACTTACTGGGGCCTGCAGCAGAGCCCTCATTAGAGGAGGGGTCCTGGTCCTGGCGTTCTCCAGCTGCGCCCGCCGACTCCGACCCCGTCTTCTTGCCCCTGGGTGCTGATCATGTAAGATATAAAAAAGAAAGAGAAAAACATTGATGATTGGTGTGAAACAAATACAATATTTTTAAAAAACGCTCCCAAAAACATTTTTGGAAACAATTGCAATAAAATTGATCTATCTAATCTGATCGACTGGTAGTATCACGGAATTCGCGAACCGTCTAGTTATTATATTTATGAACACTAATCCAGTGTTCCATTCTGATTCCAGAATAATACGCCTAAGTACCACCTGACCTAGCCCACCTATTCAGATGGGTCAACAATTGTTCACTAAGTCTGCATTTCCATTTATTTTAGTCCTCAAAAATGCATAGATGGAGGACACATGCATAATTTTTTGCATACACCAAATTGTTGGTTGGTTGCTTGCTGCTGATGTTCTGCTAAGCCTATTACTTCCTCACTAAACAAACTACAAAAGGTTCTACTAAGAACTGGAGTGAGCAGCACTCAACAGCATGTGACACAGGATGTGTCACGCAGACCACTTAAAAATTATCAACTAATACTAAGTAACCAAACTACCTATCTACCACTATCTTAGTGACAGGAGGACAAAGCAAGGACTAGAGTCTCTCTAGCATTACCTAACTTAAGTTCTCTAAAGTAAACTCTTACACAATCAGCCCAAGCGAGCGCAAAGTTGCAAACAACAAGTAAGATTAGTAGCGCCGAGCACCTGTGTCTAGAAGAATAACAATCACAGAGGATTTTTAAACTTAATTTACCTGCAATGTAAGCAGCAGCATTCTTTCTATTAGGAAAAAAATTATATTCGCAATAACAGTAACACAGTCAAGAGAACACACAATACTACTAGTATTAGCTACTCACCAAGCCCCACGACATCGACACCTAGCAGGTCCAGCAGGTCCTGCTCCCGATCCAATACGTCTGACCACCGGTGGGTCAGCTGGATATGGGTGCGCCAGACCCCAGAGCAGTGAAACACTGCCCGGCACACGCTCACCCACCAGCGGTGACGCTGCTGGGTAGAGTACCCGGAGCCAGGCTTGCCGCCTGGTGCCAAGGTCAAGGGAAGGTGGCGCTGCACACAAAAAACAAGGGCGGCCACCTCTGCCTCGCCGAAAAGGGACTGGGCCCGCACCCCTGCCGGGCGCAGTCTGCCGTAAGGCAGGCGGCTCTATGGTGCCGGCGCCTTGCCTTTGGAGCCAGTACCCTTTCCCTTAGGCATGGTTCTGGGGTGGGCGGGGGGCGGAAAAGAAAATTTAGCAGGAAAAAAATAAAGTTAGGGGAAGAAGTAGGAGAGTAAAGAAAGAAGTAGTATAAAACAGTTGAAAAGTAAAAACAAAAACGCAGTAAAAGTAGAAATAAAATGCAAAATATAGACTTAGGGACAGAGAGGGATAGCTAATAAAAAAAAATCTGAAAAATAGGGTGAAATACGAAGGATTGAAAAGATTGGAGCGCGATTGGAAAACAGGCCCCAGAACCATGCAAAAAATAGGAAAACAAGATGGCTGCGCCCATTGGCGAGCGCGTGGTGAATGTCAAAAACATCTCGCGAGCACAGCACGAGCACAGCACGAGCATATGCGAGATAACGCAAGCATGCGGAAACAAGCAACTCCGCATGCTCGCGTAGCGTGGCAGAGTTTTTGTACATCTTCGCGTAACCTCGCATAGCGCGGCTACGCGAATTTCGCCCAGGGTTTCAAAAAACTCACCATACACAAGCACACCCACCGCTTCCACCGTAGATGCTGGAACAAAATCACTGAAGACCAGCTCACTTCTGCCCGCGTCAACAACCCACCACCGACCACGTCAGAGGGAAAGACCGCAGCACGCAATCTCCACCCCTGAATCACAGACTGCGCCAAATCACTCGCCCCCTCAACAAAGCCACCACAAGACACAGCAAGAGAGCAAGCTGGTTTACCTGTGCACTCCAAGAATACAGACGGTCCTGCAGATGACTAAAAAAGACATGGAGGAACAACAAAACCCAGAAACACTTGCCGCCTACAAAGCAGCCACCACCGCACACTACCAACTCATCAAATCCACAAGGAAGAAATCCCTCCAAGACAGAATCCTCACCAATGCACACAACACCAAAGAGCTCTCCTCCATCATCAAGGAATTTGCCAAACCCTGCAGCGAATAAACAGACGTCCCACCCTCCCAAGACCTCTGCAACAGACTGAGCACCTTCTTCCACCACAAGATCAAGATGATCTGTGACAACTTCAACAACTAAGACCACCTCATTGATCCAGCTCCCCCTCATGCAACTCCACCCAACAGACCCTGCTCAAATGGATCCCGCTCAAGACAGAAAACACCTTGAAGACCATGAAAAACATCCACTCCGGATCACCCTCAAACCCCTGCTCGCACCACATCTTCCACAGAGCCTCAGCCATCGCACCCAAACTAGGTCGGACGATCAACTGCTCCTTCAAGACTGCCACCTTCCCTGATGACTGAAAACATGCCAAAGTCAACCCCATCCTGAAGAAACCCCAGGGGACCCGACGGACTTTAAGAACTTCAGGCCCATCTCCCTGCTTCCCTTCACAGCCAAGGTCATTGAAAAGGTCGTCAACACCCAGTTAAACAAACTTAATCGAAGCTAACAATGTCCTGAACATCTCCCAATCTGGATTCCAAAGCAACCACAGCACCGAGACCGCCCTTATCGCCACCAACGGTGACATTTGTTCCCTCCTTGACCAGGGCGAAACTACTGCCCTCATCCTTCTGGACCTCTTGGCTGCATGCAACACCGGCTCCCATCACACCCTAGCCACCAGAATCCATGATGCCGGCATCTGCGGCAAGGCCCTGACTGGATCTGCTCCTTCTTCACCGGCAGAACTCAGCGGGTCAGACTCCCCCCCTACCTCTCCAAACCAATAGAGACCAACTGTGGAGTGCCCCAGGGCTCCTCCCTCAGCCCCACACTCTTGCACGTCTTCATGGCATCACTCACAACCATCATCAGGAACCATGGACTCAACATCATCTCCTACGCTGACGACACCCAGCTTATTCTATCCCTCACCAATTAACCCAACATCACCAGACACAACTTCAAAGAAGAGATGAAAGCCATCGCTACCTGGATAAAGAACAGTTGCCTGAAACTCACATAAAAAAAGACAGAATTCCTCATCCTTGGCACCACCCCCTACACATGGAATGACTCCTGGTGGCACCCTCCACCCTCGGAAATCCCCCAACCCTGATGGACTATTCACGAAACCGTTGCATCATACTAGACTCATTGCTCACAATGAACCACCAGATCAACACCGTCTCCTCGATCTGCTTCAACACCCTCCGCATGCTTTGAAAGACTTTCAGATGGATCCCAAACGAAACCAGAAAAACCGTCACACATGCACTCATCAGCAGCAGACTGGACTATGGCAATGCTCTCTACACCAGAATCAACAATAAACTCCTTCGCAAACACCAGACTGTCCAAAAAGCCGCAGCCAGACTGATCCTCGACATCCCAGGTTGCAGCCACATTACCCAACACCTCTGCGATCTCCACTGGATTCCAGTCGAAAGAACAATAACCTTCAAACTCCTCACTTCCGCATACAAGGCCCTTCACAACACTGGACCCACATACCTGAACAGCCATCTCTCCTTCCACACAACCAACAGACATCTCCGATCAGCTCAGCTTTCTCTGGCCACTGTCCCGCATATCAGCAAAACTAGAACGGTAGGAAAGTCCTTCTACTACCTCACAGCCAAAGCCTGGACTCCCTCCCCCTTCACCTCTGGCAATCTCACTCATTGTCCCAATTCAGGAAGGACCTCAAGACCTTGCTTTTTGGATGACCCGACTGAGCCACCCTCTTCCGCACCAGCCCCATGAGACTCTCACGGGTGAGCATCTGCGCTTACCAACCCTGATTGATTGATTTTTCCTGCAATAGCAACTGCATTTGATGTTTTCTTAATAACTTTGGTGCTGTTCAATTAATCTGCAAAATAAATTCCTGATGAAAGGCTTATCTTATTTTAATTCAACATTGCACATTGTATTTGGTTGTGTTGAAGGAAGAGTAAAAAAAGTAGCATTCCTCATGTTAATTCAGATAGAAACCTTTGCTGTTAGATGTAACCCCGGGCGGAGTTCTTGTAGCCGTGCTACGTGAGGCTATGCCAGGCTACGCGAAGTGGCAAAAAAACTCCGCAACGCTACGCAGAGTTACACGAGCATGCAGAGTTGCTTGTCCTGCATGCTCGCATATGCTTGCATATGCCAGCGAGATGCTTTTGATGTTCGTCAACGCGAACTGATTGCTCGGGGAGAAATATCGCGCAAACTTCATCACACGGTTGCCAATGGGTGCTACTCTGTGCATGGTTCTGGGGCCTGTTTCTCATCATCCCTCAATCTTTTCAATTGTTTATTTTTTACACAGTTTTTCCAATCTTTTTTATTTATTATCTATCCCTCTCTCTTCCTAAGTGTATATTTTGCGTTTTATTTGTACTTTTACTGAGTTCTTTTGACTTTTTCTACTGTTTTTTATTACTTGTTTTTTACTCTCCTACTTCTTCTTCTGACTTTATTTTTTACTCCTACATTTTCTTTTCCGCCCCCGCACACCCAAAACCATGGCTAAGGGTACCTCAAACAATAGTAAGGGGAAGGGGCCTGCACCCAAGAGCCCCCTTCCATGGGGCAGACAGTGCCTGGAAGGGGTGCAGCCCCGTGCCCTTTTCACCGAGGTGGAGGTGGCCGCCCTTGTTTTTTTGTTCGGCACCATCTCCCCTTAACCTTGGCGGCAGGTGGCAGGCCCGGCTCCGGTTACCCTACCGAGGAGCATTGCAGCCGGTGGGCGAGGGTGCGCCGGGCAGTGTTTCGCTGCTCTGGGGTCTGGCGCACCCATAACCAGCTGACCCACTGGTGGTCAGACATGGTGGACCGGGAGCAGAACCTGCTAGGTGTTGAGGTCAAGGGGCTTGGTGAGTAGCTATTTATAGTAGTATTGTGTGTTCTGTTCTGTGTTACTGTTATTGCGAATATAATTTTTTTTCCCGAATAGCAAGAATGCTGCTGCTTACATGCAGGCAAGTTACGTTTAAAAATCTTCTGTGATTGTTATTCTTCTAGACACTAGACAGGTGCTCGGCGCTACTAATCTTACTTGTTTGCAACTTTGCGCTCGCTTGGGCTGATTATGTAAAAGAGTTTAGAAAACTTAAGTTAGGTAATGGTAGAGAGACTCTAGTCCTTTCCTTTGTCCTCCTGTCACTAAGATAGTGGTGGATTGATAGGTAGTTTCTTTAGTTACTTAGTATTAGTTGGTAATTTTTTTGCGGTCTGCGTGATGCATCCTCCATCACATCACATGCTGTTGAGTGCTGACTCCAGTTGTTAGAAGAACCTTTTGTAGATTGTTAGTGAGTGAATAATATAGCAACTTGGGGGCATATGTATGAAAGGAAAAATTAGTCGCAAACGCTGCGAATCGCAAAAAACAGCGTTTGCGACTAATTTTTCTCTATTTCATATGTATGACACACTTCCACACCGAAAAATAAGAAATCGCTAAATTAGCGATTTCTTAGGCTGCGAAACATGAAAACAGCGAATTTCCATGCGAATACTTAATTTGCGATTTCTTAGCTTAGCGAAAATCGCTAACAAGAAATCGCAAGCTAAGAAATCGCAAACACATGGATGAAAATTTCGCAAATTGCGATTTTACTATTTTCGCAATTTAAGAAATCGCTATTAACACCAATTGCTTGCAGGTGGTAAACTGGTGCAAGGTACATAAACCAGCCCACAATGCAACAAACACACCCTCAATGGCTGCTATGTACGTGATAGCCAGGAGGCTGCGTATTCGGGCCCTTGCTCACAGGAGAATGAGACAGGAACGTATATTCAGGCTGCGCATCACCCTGTTCCAGAACACTGAAGAGGACATCTATGACAAGTACAGACTGCACCCACAGACCATAATGGACCTGATTGAGGAGCTGAAACCCCACTTGGAGCACCCCACACGCAGGACACAAACAATTCCCACACATGTGCAGGTCCTGTGCTCCCTGCACCTCCTGGCGTCAGGAAGTTTTCAACGGGTCATAGCGGAGGTTGGTGGGGTGTCACAGAGTGCACTTTCGCGCTTCTTCCATGCCTTCCTAGATGCAATGCTACAGAGGCTCTCACATCACATTTGCTTCCCCACCACCCAACAGGCATTACAGCAAACGATACAGGACTTCTACCAGATTGCACGTTTCCCCCACGTCATTGGCTGCATTGACGGGACCCATGTGGCCATCACACCCCCAGCAGAAACTGAATATGTCTACAGGAATCGGAAATGCTACCATTCCCTCAACATACAGATTGTGTGCAATGCTAAGTATCACATCACAGACATCGTAGCCAAATACCCCGGCAGTACACATGACTCCTTCATCTTCAGACACAGTGGAATACACAGACGTCTGAGTGCTGGAGACTTTGGGGAGGGGTACCTGCTTGGTAAATACATTGCACACATCAATACATCCACTACATCACTTGAGGGGGGGGGACATTGACTCACCTATTGTGTTTTTTTCCATGCAGGTGACAGTGCCTATGTAGTGCGCGACTTCATCCTGACCCCATACCTGGATCCAGCAAATGCAAGTGAGAGGAGCTACAACAGGGCACACAGATCTACACGCTGCGTCATTGAGCGAACCTTTGGAATCCTGAAGAGCCGCTTCAGGTGCCTGCATAAAAGTGGAGGCGCACTGCAATACAGCCATGAGACCTGCTGTAAAATCGTGGCAAGCTGTGCAATGCTACATAACATGGCAATGAGGAAAGGCACCACAATTGATGTGACCGATACAGACACATCGGATGACGAGCGCCCTGCTCTCCCTGCCAGACCAGCACCAGGAGTTGGGCAGCTGCTGGACGCCAGAGACGGACTGAGATCACACAAAACTACTTTTAGGTGAGTATGGATGTAATGAGACAACAAAGCCTGATGATGTGTCAAGTGTTTAATCACACTTCACATGCAAGAAATAGTAATTGTCCCCAGCACATGTTGTACACACAGTGCAGAGAAGGCACACGTAATAGGGCAAACAGCCTTTTTGGGTTAATGCACCCGTGTTGCAGGCAGTGTCCCCGCAGATGATCACCTCCGTCAGTGCCGTCCAGGGTGAGTGCCCCCCATGGTGCTCCCTTGGCCTGCTACCTGTCTGCCAAAGCGGCGTCTTTCACCTGGCAAGGTTGGAGTGATGCTGCTGCGACTTGATGTGTCCTCACTCTCAGCAGAGGCCATTAGTGCGCTGCCACCAGCATTGGCTGTCTGCAGCTGTTCCATAGCAGTGGTCACCTGCGCAAGCCCTCGTGCAATGTCCTGGCAGCAATGTGCCATGTCCACCTGCATTGTTACGCTTCTGCGTGTGAGTGCACTGGTGGTGGTGCAGAGGCGGTTGACTGCCTTTGTATAATTGTGTAGGCGTGCATTGGCACGTCGTCCAGCCCTGTCATTGGCAGCTTGGGTGTCCCTCAAAGTGGCACAGAGCTCATGTATTGCCGCTGCCATGTTCTTATTGTCCTGATGTATGCGGCATAGCTGGCGATTTATTGACCGCATTGCCTTGTTTTGCAGGCGCTGTTCCTGCAGCATGCACTGTTCCAAGCCGGAGAACACGGACCCTTCTCCTTCTGTTGCAGTGCTGCTCCTGGGCCTTGATCTGGATGTGACCTGTGCCCTTTGCCTTGATGTTTGTGCGTCATGACAGGACATTTCTGTCACACCCTGACTCCCCTCTCTCCTGTCGGTGTCATCGCCTGTTGCTGGGAAATCCTCGTCAAATGGAGGCAGTTGGGGCACATGTGCGCGCTTCCTGCGCTGAATTGGCTGCTGCTCTGTGTCATCGCTGGAGTCCGCAGGGTCTGCAGGCTCCTCTCCCTCTGCGCTGTCTTCTTGTGGCATGCCATGTGCTGTGGATGTAAAGGGGACTACATGAGTTTGTGTTACTGTCTGCATGTGGCACTCAATAAAGTTACAATTCTTTGACGGCTAACCTCTGACACATTTTCATTCAATGATCCCCAAAACACGTATGTTGCATTTAATTTTGATGGTGTCATGGACACACAGTCAGACACAGTACTATGAGTCCCATGATGCATTGCTGTGTGTGCTGTAAGACCTGGCCTGGATTGACATTTTGGGAGATTACTATGCGCATTTGGGGGAGTGTGCAAGGGATGGGGAGGAGTGCAGGTTGATTTTGCATGCATCTTACCTTGTCTGCTGGATGAGGGGTCGGAGCTGTCTATTGCAGCCACACCACCAATGCTCTCAGGCAGGAGGGTAGACTCCACGAGCTCCTCATGGGGGGTTGGCTGCTCTGCAGTGGATGGTCCTCCTCCAGTCTGATTGGCATCCTTGAGTCTGGCTGCCACCCTCTCCTTAGACCTTTGGCGCATATCGTACCACCGCTTGCGCAGCTCCTCGATGGTACGTGTGGTGACTCCAACAGCATTCACCTTGCTCTGTATTTCGAGCCAGATTTTCCTCTTCCTGGCCTCTGGGACTTTGAGTGCCTTCTTCCCAAAGAGGAGCTCATGGCTGCAGACCATCTCCTCAATGAGGACCTCCTGCTCCTTTTCAGAAAACTTGTGTTTTCGCTTTCTTTTCTCAGCATCCTTGCCCTGCTGTTGTTGTTTTGGATCCATTGATGGTTGCTGTCTCCAGGAAAGCCTCCTCACACTCCACAAGCAGCCTCTGGGTGTGGCTCAGGTGAGCAGGTGCAGGCAATCACTCCAGTTTCCTGTTTGTGATGTCATCAGCCTGCACCAGGCTTGCAGATTCCCATTTTTGCGATTTCTTAATTTGCGAATTTCGCTATTAAGAAATCGCAATACGGGATTCTGCGATTTATTTGCGACTTTTAAGAAATCGCAAATGATTAGCGAATTATTTATTACATCCCGTTTAGCGAATCTGAATTTGCGAATCGCAAAATATCGCAAATTAGGATTCGCTAGAGGGGAGTTTGATACATATGCCCCTAAGTCATCAGAAGCAACCAACCACAATTTGGTGTATGCAAATTTATGCATGCATCCATGTATGCATTTTTGAGGACTAAATTAAATGAAAATGCAGACTTAGTGAACAATTGGCCCGTCAAAGTGGGTTGATTCATTGATGATTTCGAATGAGATTGAAACTTAGAAGAAGCAAATATATTTTGGCAATTTATTTCCAATGTCTTTGGAATAGGTGTGCTAGGTCAGGTGGTACTAGTATTCTGGTATCAGAATTGAACACTAGATTAGTTAATAAATAATAACTAGACGGTCTTCGAATCCTGTGATACCACTAGTCGATCAGATTAGATATGTCAATTTTACTGCAATTGTTGTTTTCAAAAATGTTTTTTTGAGTTTAAAAAAATTTCTTTTTTTTTTGTTTCACACCAATCACCAATGTTTGTCTCTTTCTTTACTATATCTAACATGATCAGCACCCAGGGGCAAGAAGACGGGGTCTGAGGCGATAGCTGGATAAGATGCCTTCTAGGGCCAGGATAACTCCTCTACCAAGGGCTCTGCTGTTAGCCCCAGGAAGTCCTCCTGTTGGTAATATCAATAATCATATTTCCCTAACTTTTACTGCAACTTATTTTTTCCGAACTATTATTTCCGTTTCCTAATTCTATTTTTTACCAAATCTTCTCTGATCTATCTGTTTCTAAATTCTTGTTATCGCTGCCTCTAACTGCCTCTGCTCTTACTCTGTACTACTACTATTAGTCTGTCTGTAGCTAAGCTTGCCTAGTTGGCCACTCTTTATTTTTTTAAAGTTTTAAAACTCAGATTCACCCATAGCTCTAGCAACTGAGTCCAGTCCTTTGGTGTGTCCTCTTCTAGTCTTCTTATTCTTCTTGAGAGGCTTTTCGACAATTGCCACCAACAAAATGCCCAACCAGATATTTTACTATTTTTGATAGCAGTAGTATGTCCTATCCTATCTACTCTACTAATCTAGAACCCGATTTGTACATGTGATGTATGTGGTGTATGTCTGTATTTTAACTATTTTTTCAATCTTTCTAGTGTAAAGACCCCTGGGTAGGTCGCTCCCCTGCCCTCACAGCGCCACCAGATCCCCAGCGCCTGCCTTCTCACTGTGTCTGTGGTGTTGCCTGTACCCCGAGTGTCCGTGCCGTCGCACGTTGTGATCGCGCTCCCCTTTACTTCTGTACCCCTGAGTGTCTGTTTGCCCGTTTGTGATCGCGCTCCCCTTTTACTTCTGTACCCCTGAGTGTCTGTTTGCCCGTTTGTGATCGCGCTCCCCTTTTACTTCTGTACCCCTGAGTGTCTGTTTGCCCGTTTGTGACCGCGCTCCCCTTTTCTCTCCCGTGTATCCCGAGTGCCTGTTGTTCTAACTGCCCCCGCCGTCCCCCTCATCCTCCGCCGCTTTTCCCTCGCGTCTCGCTCGTCTTTGTACCTTTTTTTGGTACTTTTTTGTTTTCCCAGGCCTCCTCGCCTTTCTCGAGGCCTACCGCCGCTTTTCCCGCTTTTCTGCCACCTACCCGCCCCCCTCCCGCCTCCCAGCTGACCCCGCCTCCCCGGCTACCCTTAAATGGCGGCCGCTGCGAGGCAGTGGTAGCGACCCTTGACCCCTGGGTAGGTCGCTCCCCTGCCCTCACAGCGCCACCAGATCCTCCTGCGCCTGCCTTCTCACTGTGTCTGAGGTGTTGCCTGTACCCCGAGTGTCCGTGCCGTCGCCCGTTATGATCGCGCTCCCCTTTACTTCTGTACCCCTGAGTGTCTGTTTGCCCGTTTGTGATCGCGCTCCCCTTTTACTTCTGTACCCCTGAGTGTCTGTTTGCCCATTTGTGATCGCGCTCCCCTTTTATTTCTGTACCCCTGAGTGTCTGTTTGCCCGTTCGTGACCGCGCTCCCCTTTTCTCTCCCGTGTATCCCGAGTGCCTGTTGTTCTAACTGCCCCCGCCGTCCCCCTCGTCCTCCGCCGCTTTTCCCTCGCGTCTCGCTCGTCTTTGTACCTTTTTTTGGTACTTTTTGTTTTCCCAGGCCTCCTCGCCTTTCTCGAGGCCTACCGCCGCTTTTCCCGCTTTTCTCCCACCTACCCGCCCCCCTCCCGCCTCCCAGCTGACCCCGCCTCCCCGGCTACCCTTAAATGGCGGCCGCTGCGAGGCAGTGGTAGCGACCCTTGACCCCTGGGTAGTCGCTCACCTGCCCTCACAGCGCCACCAGATCCCCTGTGCCTGCCTTCTCACTGTGTCTGTGGTGTTGCCTGTACCCCGAGTGTCCGTGCCGTCGCCCGTTGTGATCGCGCTTCCCTTTACTTCTGTACCCCTGAGTGTCTGTTTGCCCGTTTGTGATCGCGCTCCCCTTTTACTTCTGTACCCCTGAGTGTCTGTTTGCCCGTTTGTGACCGCGCTCCCCTTTTCTCTCCCGTGTATCCCGAGTGCCTGTTGTTCTAACTGCCCCCGCCGTCCCCCTTGTCCTCCGCCGCTTTTCCCTCGTGTCTCGCTCGTCTTTGTACCTTTTTTTGGTACTTTTTGTTTTCCCAGGCCTCCTCGCCTTTCTCGAGGCCTACCGCCGCTTTTCCCGCTTTTCTCCCACCTACCCGCCCCCCCCTCCCGCCTCCCAGCTGACCCCGCCTCCCCGGCTACCCTTAAATGGCGGCCGCTGCGAGGCAGTGGTAGAGACCCTTGACCCCTGGGTAGTCGCTCCCCTGCCCTCACAGCGCCACCAGATCCCCTGCGCCTGCCTTCTCACTGTGTCTGTGGTGTTGCCTGTACCCCGAGTGTCCGTGCCGTCGCCCGTTGTGATCGCGCTCCCCTTTACTTCTGAACCCCTGAGTGTCTGTTTGCCCGTTTGTGATCGCGCTCCCCTTTTACTTCTGTACCCCTGAGTGTCTGTTTGCCCGTTTGTGATCGCGCTCCCCTTTTACTTTTGTACCCCTGAGTGTCTGTTTGCCCGTTTGTGACCACGCTCCCCTTTTCTCTCCCGTGTATCCCGAGTGCCTGTTGTTCTAACTGCCCCCGCCGTCCCCCTCGTCCTCCGCCGCTTTTCCCTCGCGTCTCGTTCGTCTTTGTACCTTTTTTTGGTACTTTTTGTTTTCCAAGGCCTCCTCACCTTTCTCGAGGCCTACCGCCGCTTTTCCCGCTTTTCTCCCACCTACCCGCCCCCCTCCCGCCTCCCAGCTGACCCCGCCTCCCCGGCTACCCTTAAATGGCGGCCGCTGCGAGGCAGTGGTAGCGACCCTTGACCCCTGGGTAGTCGCTCCCCTGCCCTCACAGCGCCACCAGATCCCCTGCGCCTGCCTTCTCACTGTGTCTGTGGTGTTGCCTGTACCCGGAGTGTCCGTGCCGTCGCCCGTTGTGATCGCGCTCCCCTTTACTTCTGTACCCCTGAGTGTCTGTTTGCCCGTTTGTGATCGCGCTCCCCTTTTACTTCTGTACCCCTGAGTGTCTGTTTGCCCGTTTGTGATCGCGCTCCCCTTTTACTTCTGTACCCCTGAGTGCCTGTTTGCCCGTTTGTGACCGTGCTCCCCTTTTCTCTCCCGTGTATCCCGAGTGCCTGTTGTTCTAACTGCCCCCGCCGTCCCCCTCGTCCTCCGCCGCTTTTCCCTCACGTCTCGCTCGACTTTGTACCTTTTTTTGGTACTTTTTGTTTTCCCAGGCCTCCTCGCCTTTCTCGAGGCCTACCGCCGCTTTTCCCGCCCCACTCTCTTCAACGTCTACATGACCCCCCTGGCGAACATCGCACGCAAACACGGACTCGACCTCATATCCTACGCCGACGACACCTAGCTCATCTTATCCCTCACCAACAACCCCACCTCAGCAAGGACCAGACTACACGAAGGCATGAAGGAAGTAGCGAACTGGATGACAGACAGCCGGCTGAAACTGAACACAGACAAAATGGAGGTCCTCATCCTCGGCCCCACTCCCAACGCATGGGACGACTCCTGGTGGCCCCCCGCCCTAGGCAGCACTCCCCAACCCCCCGACCACGCACGCAACCTCGGCTTCATCCTAGACTCATCCCTCTCCATGACCAGACAGGTTAACTCGGTGACCTCGGCATGCTTCAACACCCTCCGCATGCTCCGCAAGATCTTCCGCTGGATCCCCACCGACACCAGGAAGACCGTCACTCACGCCCTCGTCACCAGTCGCTTGGACTACGGGAACACCCTGTACGCCGGCATCACCACCAAGCTGCAGAGGAAACGGCAACGGATCCAGAACGCTGCCGCACGACTCATCCTGGACATACCCCGCCACCACCACACCTCCGGACACCTGAGGAAACTTCATTGGCTCCCAGTCAACAAGAGGATCACCTTTAGACTCCTCACTCACGCACACAAAGCCCTGCACAACCTCGGACCTAAACTCATCAACAGCGTCTCCTTCTACGCTCCTCCGCGCACTCCACGCTCAACCGGACAAGCCCTGGCAGCCGTACCCCGCATCCGCAGAGCCACCGCCGGAGGAAGATCCTTCTCTTTCCTGGCAGCGAAAGACCTGGAACTCTCTACCCAGCCACCTTCGCAGCATACCCGATCACCTCTCCTTCAGAAGGCAGCTCAAGACCTGGCTCTTTGAGCTCTGACCCCCCTCCTCCCCCCCAGCGCCTTGAGACCCTTTAAGGGTGAGTAGCGCGCTTTACAAATGTGAATGATTGATTGATTGATTGATTGATTGATTGATAAAAGAATAAATAGGGGGAGGCGTATATTGCATCTAAAAAATGTGTAATGTTTTTTTCTAGGCATACCAACCACGAGTGCCGTGTCCAGCGGCGGGGCAGGCGACGCCAGCCAGGAGGGAGCAGCTGCTGCAGGGGTGGGTGAGGCAGCAGCAGTGGCGAGCTGTGGTAAGTTATAATTATATTCCTTACTTATTGACAATAGTTACACACTCACTGCAAGGGTGTACACTGTATGTTGAGAGAGACTACGTTGTTGTGAACAACGGTTGATAAAGAAGACACCCTTTACTTAGCATTAGAACAATAGCATTAGCGGCGGGATTTAAGTAACTAATGGCCTCTTCTATCTGACTTGAACTCAGCTGGAAAAATTTATGGAGAAGACTAAGAGTCAGACGACCTTGGTGGATGGGTTGAACAAAAAGGGAAAGAAGGATGGAAGGAGAAAGGACGGGCGAAGATGTAATATATGACTGGCATAGAAGTCTGCGTGGAATGCATAGGTGGCTGATAGGAATCAGATGCATGGGTGGTTGAAGGATGGGTGAAAGGTGAAAGAAAAGATGCCTGCCTTGGTGGGTGAAACTGTATGGGTGATTGGAAGAATCCTCCAGGGTGTTTCATGGGTCAAACTCAAAGGCAAGCAAGGAAGGAAGGACGCATGGGTGGTGGTTTGAAAATAATAACAAACTTATGTTGTTGGTGAAACTAAGGATTCTTGAGAGATTAAGAAGAATGATAGACATGTTTACTTTGAATGGATGGATGCCTGGATGGTATTCAATCATCATAGCATAAGTGGAGACTGTCACTGGATGAAGAGTCTTTGAAGAGAATGTAAAAGGAAAATAAACTGTATATAAAAAGAGAGAGAGGAACTCTTGGCAACCCAAAGGACTGGGGTTCAAACGAAATTTTCTTAAACAGAAGTGTCCTCTGGGAGGATTATTTATCCACACATTAATTCTCACTTGCACTCTAAATCTCATTCATTCAGGTCCAATAAACCAGACCCCCCCCTCTGAATTTGTTATGTGTTGGCACAAATATTTGAAATTAATACAATAATAATTAAAAAATCATAAAAACAATTTATTTCTCAAATTTAACACAATGAGATACAATTTTATCCAATAAAAACAATGAAGCAATTTCAATATAATCAATATTAAAACCAACTCATCAAGTTATTATCCACAGCAAATTATACACAAGAGTATACTACCTAGACAATACCCTTTGTCATCATTTGCCACAACTGGTGAATTTATTTAACCACATAAACCCCGATATCTCCTAAGTATTATATATCTAGGGAAATGTTGATACAACCAGGTTTGTGGCTACATAAAAAAGCGTTGACGCGTTTCGAAGGAATATTCATATAGAACCTTCTTTATCAAGAGAATGGATTTTGTTACCCCCGTATTTCAAATCTTGAACGTTCTGTAAAAATTAAGCCCTCGGTTTGCAATTATGGACTGATCTCGGCAGCCGTCCTTGCCTTGTTGGTAACTCCGATCAATACTTGACGTCTTATTTAATATATTTTCTTTCGTTATGATCGCTGCAACCGTTTCCACCTTGATTTAAACTTAAATAGAACCTAATGTTCATCGATTTGATCAATAGAATTCCAGTTATGGTTAATTTCCAACGATAATACTTGCTTTGCTACTCTAATATGATTGTTCTTGGAGACGTCATCCGTGGAATTCACGTGCACTCGTTCATGTTATCATGGAAACATCCGATAATTGAGCCGAAAAAATGAATAAGGATGACCTGGTCCGTCCTCGTTAATAAAGTGTGGCTGTGAACCAAATCGTGGTGGAATGTACAAATGTGCCGTTGGGTGGTTGTATTCGTACGGCCCCTCTGACCTAAACATGCTGAGAATGGTAGGCTGGATTTTTTTCTTTTCTGGTGCCACTGACGCAGGTGACTTGTTGGTGCTAGATGTTGCTAGGCTCAACGCCGCACGTTTTTTCATTGTGGTACTCTCTTGCCTTAGTATCTCAGCCTGACTCTTACTCTTGTGCCGCAAGGATGTTGCTGAGGCTGATGAGGATGTGGGCGGTACCACTGCGCTGCTGGGGACAGGACTACGTTGTGTACCAGAGAAAATGTCTCCCTCTTGTTCACCTTCATCACCACCAACAGCAATGGGTGCAGTTTTTTGGCCTTTAAGGTGCGCCTCCCACTGGATCAAGTGGTGTTTGTTCAGATGGGTTGTTTTGACTCCAGTACCATAGTTTGTACCAAGCTTAACCCAACTAACACCTTGTCCACAAATGGAGCATATAGCAACGTTCTCCTCCTTACTGCTAACCGAAAAGAAGTCCCAAACTGCGGAGGTGCCACTTGCAATGCCAGATGAACTGTAAGGTGGGTGTGGTGGAGTTTGACTCTCTGCAGACACAGTACCTACTTCTACTGAGGTGGTTGTGCTGGATGTAGGCCACTGCCAGGCCTTTTCAAATACAAATATGGAAGCTGTAGGTGGTGTTGGTGTTAACTGTGTTGGTGGTATCCGTGCCACATCCCTCACAGCAATTTGGGACGGGACTAATGTCCATGATGCCTGGCTCGTCATCATCCTCCTCTTCTACATCTACCGCCATAACGCTAAGGCTTTCTGGAACCTTCCTTTTCCCTAGCCTTGTCTTGTGGCGTGTCTCACTCTCAGACTGAGGTGGTAGCTTCCAAGTGGCATCTAGATCATCAGAAGGTGGTGGCTGCCATCTTGGATAAGTAAACAAACAATGATAACAAATGGTGCCCCACCTTCTGATGCATGTGTGCATTAGTACAATGATGCAATCTCCATCACACCTTTTTATTTTGACAATGATTTGTGCTGTCGTAATGCTGTAGAGCACCACCAAACACAATTTGCAAAGTCAATTGGTCTCAAAGGCGAGACCTATTGGCTTTGTCAATGCTTGTTTGTTTTTTGTAATTGACAGGGAGCCTAATGTGAACGAAGCCCAAGCACTGGCGATGTTACAGACTGGCGCCACATAATATATGATTTTTAAAAAAATTTACAAAGAAGCACTGCATGGCTGAAAAGGAGCTATACACCTCATGGAAACGCAAACCTGGGGGCATATTTAAAAGCCCCTATCGCCACCACAACATCACATTTATCAGCGTTGTGGTAGCCACAGGGGCTTCGCCTTACTCACAATTATTATTGGGAAGGAAGGTTTCCCTTCCTACACATAAACTATCACTTTAAAAAAAATGACGTTTTGCAACTTGCTGTATTAAGCAGCACACATACAAGTTTCAAAACCCAATTTCAGATTGTTTATGTACAGGACAGGACATCTTCCTGCACATAAACATTCACTCTCCTCAACGCAGGCACTATGGTGCAAGAGTACTTGCCTTGGCACTGGGCAGCTAAATTAGCACCAGCGCAGGGGGAAATGCAAGGCTGCACCGTATTCTTGTAAATGCGGTGCAGCCCTGCGATTCAGAAGTGGCAGAGCATGGCGTTAAGCTACAGAGGCAAATGCCGTGCTCTGCCACTTCCTTGTAAATATACTCCCAGGTGCTATACACATAAAGGAAGCCCAGTATGTGCAAACCCCATTGTCCTCTAAGGCTTTAAGTTAGTGCTGCATGGAATATGAACGTACAAAAACACGCACAAACATGCACTGCATTAGTGATAGAGTGCTAAGCACCTAATTGAAGACAGAAACCTGGTGCTAAACACCGGTATGGAGACAAGCAATGACAAAGCCTTTGACTCTACAGATTGTAGGTACACTTAAAGTACTGTTCACAGACATACATCAAAACTAAAGAAAACACACCCCTAAAGTAAACTAACCACTTACGCTCACTACCGCACACAAACACTACATTAAACTAACCACTTACGCTCACTACCGCACACAAACACTACATTTATGCTTTCAACAAATCATAAGAAAACTGTAAAAAATATATCAATATCAAAAGAATTATTATGTTTTTAATATTATTTTTGAAACCCTATTTATTTTACATGCGTGTCGTACACCATAAAAGACAACAGAAAAACATACATCACAATAACAAGGAAGGATTTAAAACCAGGCCAAAATTGTGTAATCAAACTAGTACGTTTCCAACATTTGAGGTCACTGTACAGTCATGGATACATTTTTCATATGCAATGATTCAGGGATGGCAGATTATGTAATTCACTCTTTGTCAACACACAGTTCAGTGGAGTAAATATTTCTCGTCCACCTTCTTCAGGGCTTTCATACATATATGCTTCCAGCAATTTTCAATCATATAATTTGAATTATGACTAAAAACATTCTGTGTATTTCCTCTCGGCTGAATCCTGAGGGGATCACATTAGAAGGAATCACTTAGGCTTGAAGTAAAAGGGACTAATTTGTATCTTGGTGATATGTAAATCCATCGGCAAGATAAAAATCTACCCATCTGATTTAGATGTGGGCGGGCCATATGTTTAATCATGGCGGCGACAACTCTGTGATTGACTCCCACTGACGGCCATGCAGAGTAAGGGCGATTGGAAGCAGTTATCTAAATATAGGCTATAGACTAATTTTAGTTGGATAGCCAATTTTCTGCTAGGGCAATGCAGTAAATTACTCCGTCACCCTGACAGCGATTCCGTTTGCCTGATTTATAAATGACCACCAAGCTGGCAGTCATTCATAAAGCATTGTCAGGGACCGCCTTCACGTCGGTTACTGTCAGTGCGGTTTACACTTTAGTGCAGGGCTCTATCAACATGACGAAGCCATGGTGAACCAATATCTCTATGCTCCTGGTACAGTCTGGGACAATACGCCTGATTGCGCAAATGAAAATTTGCTTTCCTCAGGGCAGATGCAAATTGTTAAAGTTTTTTCCTACGCTGAGGAGAGTGCATTAGTGAAAGACAGAGCCACAGTTTCAAACCGTTACTCTGTTTTGCACTAGAGACAGACTGGCCTTAGTTTGAAGAGGAAACAGGATCCCTACATAGAATACTGAAGTATGTGGTACTCAGGCGCGCAACACCCATTGGACTCAAAGGGCTTCAGCCCCCCCCCCCCCGTCGTGTGTGGCAGCCCGGGATGAGACAGCTTCCCGGGCACACACACAGCCGCACCCGAGCACTTCACAGGTCTTTAAAAGACCATTTGCATGTTAATGAGGCCTTGCTGTTGTTTCACCCCCTCTACGTGCCCCTGCAGCTCCACTCTGCCTATTGCTTAAAGATACATTCTCCCCCCTCCCCCCCCCCCACGGAAATCAGCTCCACTCTGCCGCATGCTTAAAGGTTCAGCCCCCCCGAATTTTTTCTTAGCCCCCCCCGAAATTTGGCTCTAGTTGCGCCTCTGGTGGTACTACACTTGCCTGCCGGTGGTGTCTGGGGCTCCCTTTGACCCCGATGATCCCTTACTAAGGAGTGCCCTTGGAGGGGTGCCCTGATTGTGTGCCACCTGCTATGTTCTGCTCAATCAATGAGCCTCTTTGCCATTGTATCAGCATCAGAGTTAAGGCATGGATGCAACAGGCAATACATCTCTCATTTGCATGGGCCACACCTCCATGGTAATAACACACTCTTTTGATTTCAATAACGCACATCTTGCAGCTGCACAATCCACATTACAGAAAGGGCTATACAAGCATCTGGGGCTCCTTCTGTAATACCACAGTGCCCTAGGGCACAAACAGGCTGCATTCCTGTTGCTCCCACAGGAAGCTTTGCATAATACAGTCCCTGGTGCTGTACAGGTAGGCTTAACTGTTGTGAGGCAAACAATAATGTTTATAATGTGACCCATGACAACCCGTGAATAAATTCGCTGGGAATCAATCTGTCAAATCCAACAATTGCAGAATGCTTTTTTTCCGAGGACCTCTTCTGCAGCAAGGTTAATATTTGTTCTGACTTTAGGAAACAAGTTTCTTCTCAGTTCTTCGAAATGTGTTCCCACGGCATCTCCCTAAAATGTAAGCTAGAAAGAAATACACGCATGCCAGGCACAGTATTGATCTAAGCGTCAGGTTGCGGCGTATCATGTCTAGACCTGCATGCAACTGTTTTTCCGATAACTAACAGCTAATTTCCTGACTGACGCTGTTAAACACTCCCTGGCCTACTCCAGGAACTATCTCACTTCTTCAAGAGGTCATGGCCTAGTCTGTGTTTCCCTGCATCAGACAACTATTTCTTTCACTCCGACATTTTCTCAGTGACTTCTGTATAGCCTAACCCGACCAACAAGCTCCTAGTTAAGGTGTATTGTATTGTAGTAACATTTATATAGTGTTTGTTACCCCTGAGAAGGCGCCAAAGTGCTTTAAGGGTAGGCTTCTAGCTTCCTTGTGTGATGCTTACAAAGTCCATGGGGCATATTATCAAGGGCCTTATCTCCGTTTTTTTGGCTGGAAAAGCCAAAAAGCGGAGATAATCTTTTCGCCCTATTTACAAGGCGGTGCTAACATGCATTAGCGCATGTTAGTAGCCATTTTGAGATGTAAAGTGGGCGTCACTGGGCGTACCTCACACAGAAAGACATGTAAAATATCGCTAAGTGCACATTGCGATATTTACAAGGTGGCCCACATCATTTTATCAGACGTTAGTTTTGGGCGAACACCGCGGTTTTCGCCAAAAACTAACATCTGATTAAATGCTAACTTACCCTAGTTATCCAATGACAGGTGGATCATAAGGCTAAGTGCACCTTGGCCTAATAGCAATGTTTTCGCCATCTATGTGGTAATTTCGCTGGATTTCCAGCGATATCCCCTCAATAAAGCCACTAATGCTGGAACGCCCACCGCAACACCCACTGTCCACCCCTATCACGCTCAGCATTGTGTGAAGGGGGCCTTATTTATAAGGCATTGTTAAGCCACGTTAAGTGGCTTAACGCTGCCTTGTAAATAAGGCGAAGCCCCTATCGCCACAGGAACGTCGGAGAAAGTGACGTTCCAATGGTGATAGGGTCTTGTACATAAGCCCCCAAGATCCCAGCCTTTCTGCTGGAGATCTTTACGTATGATGGACAGTCTTCAGCCCGGTCAGTGGAGGACAGAATAGTAAGCATCAGGAACATGGTATAAAATAATCAATGGAGAAGGCAAGTGAATTTGGGACTTGGGGTGAAAACCATAATGTCACATGCTAACCTCACCTGCGAGTTCTACTGGAAATGTCTATATTGGTGACCTACCTTGTTGTTCTTCTGAAGCCTTAGAACGAATTTTAAAGCTGAAAAAGGCGATGTTATATAATTACAACTACTACTGAATGTATAAGTGCTGCTAAAATAGCTCAGTGCACTGGTGTGTAAGACTTGGAGTGAGGAAACATACTTTTTTATGAAGTGTGTACCTGGAAATAAGGACAATGTTTTTGAATGTGTATTATGTACATCATGTTTGCAATGTTTCTAAGGATTGGTTTAGTCAAAATAAACTTTTATCCGAATGAAAAAATACACGTAAATTCGCATCACAATGGAATACAGTGCTCACGGAAGAGGCATTTACTGTAGGGCAAGTTTTGCTAAAGGTCTGCATTAGCGCGAAGACACATAAAGTGATGCAAAGCAGTGCAAACTCTTGCAAGGCTACTTACTGACCAGTGCAAAAGTTATTTTATGTTGGAAAAGTGCCCTTTATCAGCCCAGATAGTATTTAAGCTGTTTTGTGCCACTTTACATCAAGGTGGCATTACTTTGGTGTAAGTTGGGCAGATCGCCACAAGCACCTATATATTTTGGTGCAAAGCCCAATCTACTAAGATAGGCAGACCCTGCTTTGCATCCAAAAAATAACACTTCCTCATTGCAGGTGCTAACAAGGAGAAATGTTTTCAAATCTCCAAACATTCCACACATTGCATGTGTGTTGCATGGTATAGTTCACATACAATGTGAGTAATGTTTAAGAATTGGTCTAGGCATAAGGTTTTGTACTGGAAGGGCGTGCTTTAAGTACAAATTCCTATGCAAGACAGCACACACACACATCTACACAACAGTGCAAATGTTGTGTGCGGTGCTAGGCAGTCTGTTTGTGCCTGTGCATGGTGCTAGGTGGTGCAGGGATAGTGAGCGGAAGGTGGCCATTTTTAATCAATATGTCTCTGTGTTGCTTTTTCCTCCTTACACAACACAGCGCATCAACCGAGGTTACTGTACTGTGCTAAAAAATAATAAACCTACCCCTCGATCTTGGAGCAGTCAAGGGTTAATACCCATATTATGGATGGTTTATGACATTTACCATAGGTTTCCCAGGGTCTTGGGTACTTTTGTATTCTGATTGAGTTACTCCAGGCTCTGGTTGTAGGGTGGGATTTCAGACACAATATGATGCGGTCACCACACACAATGAATATCAATCTACAGCCAAACTGATATGTTGCATGAAATTGGAGTCCTTGGTTTACACTGTAAGAAAGCTGGACTGTTATTGGAACCCAGTGAAAAAATAAGACATTAGCGCCTTCTCGGATACAATCTCAAGTATATTTATAGCGAAAGATCTGGCGCATCTTTATAGTGCCTGTGTGGAAAGGCACCATAGACCATTCTTCCTGCACCTATGGCGTAGAACCAACAAGACTTCCACACCTTTTGGATCCCCTCATGTCTCTTGGGTTTTACCATACGGTTTAGTTCCTACACTCTAGCCGATGGAACCTTTTTTCCAGGTAAGGGTTTATTAAGTATATCAATAGCAAAGGAACAGCTCTCCTTGGTCCTTTTTCCCCATAGGCTAGTTAGTTCCTCTATAAACATAGCTCACGGGCTCTGAGCTAAGAACTTAGGGCATGGTTATGACTTTGGCGGTCTCGTAGTATGCCGCCATGCCAGCGCCACGCTCCAATACCACCACAGCCGTTTGCTCACCACCCACCGGATTGCGAGTTAAAACCCGGCGGGCGGTCCCACGGCGGTGGTCCCACTGCGGTGTCTTTCAAAGGCTCATAGCAGAGCCTTAGAAAGGCAGCGCCGTGGGACTGTGCAGTCTATGCGGTGCTGGAACTGGGGGTGCATACTGACACCATGTGCCCCCTTGCATGTACCCCTGTGCACAGAGGCACCAGGGGGCCCTTTAGGGCCCCCCTTAGGTTACTCACCACCACACTTTTCATGGCAGGCTCACTGCCATGAAAACTGTAGCAGTGAGGAAACATGTAATATGCTTGGCTTTGCCCCGGCGGCACCATCAGCATATTACAGCCTCACACTGCTACAAGACCACCAAGGGATCAGGGATCTCCGGCAGGAGCAGTGGTCCCAAGGTGGTCCAAACTCGTAAGAGGGAGGTCAGACCACCAGTGTAGCGGTAGCTGCACTGCCATTGTGGGCCACCAAACTCATATTTAGGCCCTAATACATCCACACAAAACTATCTACCACCTAAAAATTGATCCACTGGTTGTCTGATGTCAGTCGGTATTTTTAGCTGGGGGCCGAATTTCAATAACGCTGGAGTAATTAGAGTCATTTGGGTAATTCTGCTCTTTGATGCAGAATTACTGATAATCATGCAATTACTCTTGCTCATTTAATTTGGGGGGAAAATCACAAGACCACATGTAGCGCGCATGAGTGGCTGCTCGCTATTCATGATCTGCTGCATCAAGCAACATTTCTTAGTGCAAAAAGACATCCTTGTGTCTATTTTTGATGCAAGGGTGAATTTTGCGCAAGTAAACTAGTGCTAAATGCTAGGAGTAAGTTGGGGGAAATGCTGCCCTAGGAGCACATTTAGGGAGTGTGAGCAGCTCCTTACTAGTCATGTTCTGTTGCACGTGGTGCTATTTCATAAGCAAAAATGCACCCTTATGTCCATTTTGAATGTGATGGTACATTTTGCACTAAGAAGATGGGGCTAAATGCCGGGACTAAGTTGGTGAAAATTCCTGCCCTGGGAGCACATTTAGTGAGCATGAGCAGCTACTTACAATTGCTATTCTTGTTCTGTTGCCTTTAGCACTATATCTTAGTGAAAAATGCATTCTCACATCCATTTTGGATGCAAGGGGGCATTTTTGGGCTAAGAAATTCCTTTAAATGCAGAATTATTCTTCCTGTGTAATTTCGCATAATCTTGCAGAATTCGTAGGTAATTCCGCCTGATTACGCTACACAGAAGTACCTGAGTTATTCCCACACCTATGTGTTTTATGCACTGTGTTTCCTGAGCACTACTGTCAGAGATGTTGCCTCAGTTCCTCAGGGCATTAGAGACTCAAACTTGGCCTGTTGTAGTCCAGAGCTCCAATGGGTGCCAGAGAACTTGATGCCATCTCTTGGTTGGCCCTGAAGATGTCCACAACCTTAAAGGGCTTCTATTTTGAAAGGACTCATCTTGGGTGGTGTTCATTGTCTCTGCTGGCCCAGGTGATCAAGAGACCCCAAAGAACAACGTGGCACCCATCAGATGCAGGGGTTCACTAGTTTAGCACAAGTGATGATTCAGAAATAATATGTTGTAGCAAGATGGTGCTGAGTTTAGGAGCACAGGGCCCATACAACAGAGCGTCCCAGAGATGCTGGGTTAAAGGAGAAACCATACCGAGGCTTGGGCAAATATAACATACAACAACGTTACGAGGGGTTATAGGAACCTCTCTAAGCAACATTCATCATCCACCACTTCCTCACCTAACGGCTAGAGCAGTGGACCTTGGAGCTGGGGAACCGGGATCGAGTCTCGGCAGGGACGCTCAACATCCTGTGATTCTGGGCAAATCACTTAGTCTCCCCGTGTCTAACAAAATGAATGTGTCCATCTGTAACCCAACTGGTGCTCATGTAAAGCGCTCTGATACCTTCGGGTTGAGTTTGCGCTACATAAAACTTTTAAAAAACAGACCAGAGGGAACGCTCGGGGCAGCAGGCCGAAGGGGCAGTGCAGGTTCACCAGCAGACCCTGTCCTAAAGTGTCCTTGGCATGTCTATACCCCTTTAATGATGCAGATAATCCAGTTGTCAGTCCTAGCCAGCTGCAATTCGCGCAAAAATACAACGCTAAGTGCCAGATTTGCATTTTGTGTAATTTTCCTGACATGTCTGTCGCGTCATTTCATGAAAACAAATGACGTGAATTTTGCACACCCCTGGTCCATATCAACTCTTCCAGTTAATCAGGGCTGACAGAAACTTGCACACAGACGGCAGTATATTTATCCAGACTGCCAGAGAGAGGTAGAAATAATATTAGAATTTCATCACTCCTTTGGGATGGTTTAAGAGTGCTTTACTACAAAACAGGCCATGCCCTAATACACGGCTGAGTGCAGGACCTATATAAAGCACTATGAATAATAGATTGGTGCTGACTATTTATACAGGGCAGACACACCTAGGTGCCAATTCCGATCCGGTAAAAAAATTCCCCGTCCGACTCGTATCCGGATTTTTTTCCGTCCGAATCGTCAAAGTAGCGTACAAACTGCCAAGTACGATTCGAACGGAAAAAAGTCCATACGAATCGCATTGGGAAGATTTCCCCACACGTCCTCGGGTCGGGAAAAGTCACCGACACGTCCCCGGGCGAGAAACCCACCGTGCGGAAAAATAAAGTCCGACTGCGCAAGTACGATCCCTCCCGTCCTCCCCATTTCACAACCGTACGCAAAAAACACCGTCCGAACCGAACTCCCATAGCAACCATGGAGACATGTGCCCGCATACGCGCCGAACACCCCACCACCCCCCGCCCGCGTATGTACGCCCCGAACCCCCACCCGTGTATGTACGCACCGAACCACCAGCCGTGTATGTACGCACCAAACCCCCCCCCCAGCCCTGTATGTACGCACCGAACCACCAGCCGTGTATGTACGCCCCCGAACCCCCCCCAGCCGTGTATGTACGGACCGAACCACCAGCCGTGTATGTACGCACCAAACACCCACCCGTGTATGTACGCCCCCGAACCCCCCCCAGCCGTGTATGTACGCACCGAACCACCAGCCGTGTATGTACGCACCAAACACCCACCCGTGTATGTACGCCCCCGAACCCCCCCCCAGCCGTGTATGTACGCACCGAACCACCAGCCGTGTATGTACGCCCCCGAACCCCCCCCCAGCCGTGTATGTACGCACCGAACCACCAGCCGTGTATGTACGCACCAAACCCCCACCCCAGCCGTGTATGTACGCACCGAACCACCAGCCGTGTATGTACGCACCAAACACCCACCCATGTATGTACGCCCCCGAACCCCCCCCCCAGCCGTGTATGTACGCACCGAACCACCAGCCGTGTATGTACGCCCCCGAACCCCCCCCCAGCCGTGTATGTACGCACCGAACCACCAGCCGTGTATGTACGCACCAAACACCCACCCGTGTATGTACGCCCCCGAACCCCCCCCCAGCCGTGTATGTACGCACCGAACCACCAGCCGTGTATGTACGCACCAAACACCCACCCGTGTATGTACGCCCCCGAACCCCCCCCCAGCCGTGTATGTACGCACCGAACCACCAGCCGTGTATGTACGCACCGAACCACCAGCCGTGTATGTACGCCCCCGAACCCCCCCCAGCCGTGTATGTACGCACCGAACCACCAGCCGTGTATGTACGCACCAAACCCCCACCCCAGCCGTGTATGTACGCACCGAACCACCAGCCGTGTATGTACGCACCAAACACCCACCCATGTATGTACGCCCCCGAACCCCCCCCCCAGCCGTGTATGTACGCACCGAACCACCAGCCGTGTATGTACGCCCCCGAACCCCCCCCAGCCGTGTATGTACGCACCGAACCACCAGCCGTGTATGTACGCACCAAACACCCACCCGTGTATGTACGCCCCCGAACCCCCCCCCAGCCGTGTATGTACGCACCGAACCACCAGCCGTGTATGTACGCCCCCGAACCCCCCCCAGCCGTGTATGTACGCACCGAACCACCAGCCGTGTATGTACGCACCAAACCCCCACCCCAGCCGTGTATGTACGCACCGAACCACCAGCCGTGTATGTACGCACCAAACACCCACCCGTGTATGTACGCCCCCGAACCCCCCCCAGCCGTGTATGTACGCACCGAACCACCAGCCGTGTATGTACGCCCCCGAACCCCCCCCCAGCCGTGTATGTACGCACCAAACACCCACCCATGTATGTACGCCCCCGAACCCCCCCCCCAGCCGTGTATGTACGCACCGAACCACCAGCCGTGTATGTACGCCCCCGAACCCCCCCCCAGCCGTGTATGTACGCACCGAACCACCAGCCGTGTATGTACGCACCAAACACCCACCCGTGTATGTACGCCCCCGAACCCCCCCCCAGCCGTGTATGTACGCACCGAACCACCAGCCGTGTATGTACGCACCAAACACCCACCCGTGTATGTACGCCCCCGAACCCCCCCCCAGCCGTGTATGTACGCACCGAACCACCAGCCGTGTATGTACGCACCGAACCACCAGCCGTGTATGTACGCCCCCGAACCCCCCCCAGCCGTGTATGTACGCACCGAACCACCAGCCGTGTATGTACGCCCCCGAACCCCCCCCAGCCGTGTATGTACGCACCGAACCACCAGCCGTGTATGTACGCACCAAACCCCCACCCCAGCCGTGTATGTACGCACCGAACCACCACCCCACCAGGGAATGTACGGACCGCACCCCCACCAGTGCATGTACGGACCGTACTGACGCCAAAAAAACACGTACTGAACCCGGACAAACCATATTTACACAAGGAGAGTCAAGTAGAGTTTCCCCACACCACCAAACAGGCCCAACAACCCCACAAACATCACATACACTCACCTGCAACTGCCAAACTGCCAAACAGAGGCCCAAAACTCAATCACTCCTCATAACACACCCACACAAATTTCAAACACAGCCACACCCACAAATGGACCAATAAAAATGGACCACACACACAAACCATGAGCCTTTGCAACAGACCCACTGCTGCCAGAGCCCACAGACGACCCACACCACCATACTTGAACCTCACACTTGCATACCTTCACACAACCACCTACACAAACACCCCCTCATCACATTCACACACACACCTCCACTACCACACCCACACACCCACAGCCATCCACACCCACACCCCCACAACCACACCCCACGCCATGTCCACCACCAAGAATCCAAAGTTCACAAAGGAGGAGCTGGAGATCCTTGTCGACGAAATCCTCAGAGTCGAGCCACAGCTCTTTGGGACATTGGTCAGACAGACCAGCATATCCGAAAAAACCGCCATGTGGCAGAGGATCGTCGATTCTGTGAATGCTGTTGGGACAACCAGAAGGACCAGGCACGAGTGCCAATCCAGGTGGTACGATCTGCGGAGGACGGTCAAGAGGAAGATGACTGACAATCACAACCAGGGGAACATCACTGGAGGAGGGCCGCCCCCCAGACCGGTACAATACCATCCCTGGGAGGAGAAGGTGATGTCCACGCTGGCGGTGGAGGGACTACACGGACTGCCAGGACTCCCAGACCCTGGTGAGTACACAAACAACTCACCTCACATGGGGGGGATGCCATACACAATCAATCATGCATGCCACCCCCCCCAAGCCACCACCGGACACAACAACACTCCACAAACACACACATGCCACTGGCACCTCCATGCCCCATGCATCAATCAGGGCCATGCCAAGTCACAGGCCACACAATACACCAACACAACACAGGATGTGGTCGATGCTGGGAGTGGGGGCAGCAAAACTAACATTGAGCAACTCACAAGCACACAACAATGCCCTCAGCCCATATGGCCCAGGGCACAGCCATACAAACTGTGTGTACCCACACAGTACTGTCTTGCCTGCAAATGATGGCTGCCATGCAGGATGCCATGGGTCTGAAGGCACAATTTGCACATAACAGCAGACAATGAAGATGCATCGCTCTGATAGAGTCTCAGCACACACCGCCACAGCAGCAGCCTACACTCAGACACACTGCCCAATGGGTGCCCGGAGAACAGGGACTAACTCACATGAACAAGCCAATGGCCATTCAAAGACCGGCTAACTGTGTGTGCCCAGGAAGCTGGCCTGAGGTGACAGAGAGTGACAAAGAGAGGGAGGGAGAGGGGGAATGAGAGGGAAGGAGACAGAGGGGGGACACAGGGAGACAGACAGAGGGAGGGAGTAGGGTGACAGAGGGAGACCGACAGAGGGAGGGAGGAGGGTGACAGAGGGAGGGAGGAAGGGAGACACAGGGAGACTAAATCACCCTTGGGTGGTGTGGCCATGTCCACTCGTCAGCCGGTGGACTGTGTGCATGCAGACCAGGTCTGGCAGTGCCTCAACCCCCCCTTCCGTAGATGAAGACCGGTCCATGTGTCAATCTGTGCACGAGTCCATCCGTGCTGCAGGCACAGACCTAACCACACACCCAGTATACCCACCCACCGTGTCGGTAAGAACCCTGTCACAAATGCTTCAGTCCCCTACCTGCAACATCAAATTGCCTTGCCAAAACACCATTTGGCCACGTACAGTGCAACACGTAAGGCGCCTCTGCATGGCTCGCTACGCCCGCACACCACACTGCTGACTGTGTACCCAAATAGATGCATCAACTAAGATTGTGTCTCACACATGCGTAAAGCCCTGACAGCTGTGGCCAAGGGACATAGCCATGCACAAGTGCACTGTGAGAGGAATGCAGGACAGATCCAACTACCCAGAGGAAGAGTGCCAAATCAGAAATGCATGCAACATGGATGCCACATGTGACACTGTCAACATTGTCTCTCTCACACACAGGTCAACGTCGACGAACACCCCCCAACACTGGGGGGGAAGTCACACAGGACCAGGCTCCGCGGGATGATGACCCCACCGCCAGCGATGACTCTCACCACTCCGTGGATGACCCAGACCAACCTGGCCCCTCTGGTGTCCAACCACCTGCAGCACCTGCGTCAGGTACAACTGTGCCAACCACCACCCCCATTCCTGCCACATCCCAGGAGACGTCCAGGAGCCCTGCCCGCACACGACCACCCAGCCAGTCTGCCCAGGAGGGACACGGTCCTCCGGGCACCCAGGAGGAGGCAGGCGGCAACGCAGATGCCATCCCTCAGGGGTCCCGGAGACCCGATGCACCCACAACGGCAGGCCAGGTGCACGTGGGCAGGGGTGGCGGGAGTGGAGGACGGCGGAGGCGCGAACCTGACCAGGCAGCTCAGGACCCGGTAGTGTCCCAGGTCAGCAACATCCTGGATACATACCGGCGTGACACCAGGGGCATGGACCAGATTGCGTCCACCCTCAATGACATCAAGGGGACCCTCCAGGAGATGAAGACCCTGCAGTCCCAGCAACATGCCTGTCAACTGCAACACCAAGGAAGGATGGAGGATAGACAGGCTGAGCTCGTGGCGGTGCAAACCCAAATGACCGGTGTACTCCGTCGGATTGCCGACAACATGGGCAACCCTCCCTGTGGCACCAGGCGAAGGCCATTACCAGACACAGGGAGGGATCAGGAGGAGGAGGATTCATCCGACGGAGCGTCACAGACATCGTCACGGACTGCTTCCGAGGGTCCCCGCAGGAAGGTGGGTCGTCCACGAAAAAGACTGTGAGAGTCAGCAGAACATCACCATCTCCCAGGTCACCTGGCCTGGCACCTGGCCCTCTGGCCCAATAGCAGCACATGACATTGTCTGCCACATGGACTTGCTGGTCACTGTCTGACCTATGTTGACGAAGACTGTGGCATGGACTCTGACATTTTGCTACGACAAGGATACCAACTCCCCCAGTGAACTTTGGATTCTACACTCCCGCTGTGCACCTCTTGTCATCCCCACAAACCCGTACCCCACCACAAATAAATTAATCACACTTACAAGATGATGCCGTGATTCTACATTATTACAATACATGTGTGTGTCGTACAGTCAAAGCATGCCTGATCTCAGAATTAACTCCAACCATCCAAACCGTGGGGTCGCAGTCTTGCCCAGGACACACATGGGTCCCAATGTCTCATCTGATACAGACATGGAGTACCAAACTCACCTGTGCTGGGCCCAACCAGCTGAGTGGTTCCCGCACAACTGTGGCTACAGACACATTCAGGGGAGCAACAGTCATGCGCAGAGGTCAGGGATCATGTGGAGTGACCTGGCTTGCCGCTCCCAGGTATGTCTAGACATGTGTCCCTACAATGTGCAGCATGCTTGCGTCAGGCGGATGTTGAGAATGGTGGCTAGGCCAAGGTTGGATGCATGGAGATGCCAGAATGCAGTTTAGGATCACTGTGCCACATGGTTGTGTTGGGGTTGTGGGCTGCATCATGAGTGTGGGCGTGGATCTAGAAGGTCATCCTGCAGCTGGCTGTGAAACATTCCCCCCATCCCGTTAGGACGTTGATGTGGCCTGGTTGCCCGACGCAGTAGCAGAGCTGTGCAGATGCACTCCGGATATGGACAAGTACCATGGGAGTCGTGAGGCACATGTCCGTAGACTGCAGGGTAGGATTCTACACAGATGTTGTAGTTTCCCTGGGGGATGGTCTCTCTTGCCTTGAGGTGGATGGAACTGTGCATCTTGTGCATAATACAGTTCCCACTCCCTGACAAACCCCTAGCATCTTGTCACTCTACACATAGACACATATGCACCACCTATGAAAACTATGCCAGACCTGCGGCACGCACAGTGGCAACAGGGCACCATTGACAGGGAAGAGGCACCTTGGAGACAGAGGGACAAATTTATTAGTCATGTGTGTTGGAATGACAATGATACTCTGTCAACACATACACAGGTCATGTGGATGTACATGTGGGAGCAACACTGGCACCCCCCATTGCAACACAGATGCTGGCATCCCATTGACCTGGCACACAAGTGACGGATAACAGCTAAACACCCCCTGCTGCCACGGAGAGGCCGCTATACACCATTGAGGCCCTGATGGGGCAATCACACACCATGTCAACCCGGTGCAACCTGTATGTTTCCGAGGCCAGTGTTACACACAATGATGGCCTCATCACAATCCCCAATCCCCTGCCACATGACAGTCACCAAGTCTGAGCATGGCTCCAGGTGAAGCCTGCCCCATGTCATGTTCCCCATGTAGGATCACCATGTATGCAAATGGAACACACATGAACCGGAGAAGTGCACACAGACTACAAACAATTCACACACCCAAAACGACGTGAGGCATCCCTTACCCTGAGGAGATTTCAACACTTGCCCGTGCATGTGACGCTGAATCAGCACATGTCGCTGTGTTCATGAGGAGTAGCAGGAGCACAACAATGCCACCAGCAGACAGCATGCACATGGACCTGTGGAAGAGAGACACACAAGGATTCAGCACAAAGGAGCACATCCGCAAGCATGTACTTAACACGTATCATGTTGTTAACATGACAGGTGACAATGATGACCCTCAGACAACATCCTTCCATTGCGCCATCACTTGAGTGACACTTCAATACACACCACTGACTCACTTGGCAGACATGCAGATGGACACACACATTGCAACACATGCCACACACGGCCCAATGCGTGCACACTCAGACACTGGAACTCACCACTAAGCAAAGAAGTTGCGTATGAGCCGACTCCGCATGTCCTCCACAGCCTCCTCCTCCTCCACATCACTTGCCCCGTCACCAAGCCCTTCATCCTCCACGGGTGGATGGTCCTGGTCATCTTGATCCAGTATGAGTGGAACAGCTTCCTCCACTGCCATGTTGTGCAGCATGCAGCAGACGATGATGATCTTGCACACCTTCACCGGGGCATATGGGAGTGCTCCGCCGGTCTTGTGGAGGCACCGGAATCGGCTCTTCAGAAGTCCAAACGTCCTCTCAATGACTCTCCTGGTCCGCCCATGTGCGTTGTTGTAGAGGTGCTCGGCAGCCGTGCTGGGGTTGCGGACAGGCGTCATCAGCCATGGCATGTTGGGATAGCCAGCGTCCCCTACAAGGAAACATCATGGACAGAAGTGTGTCAGCACAGGCAGTGAGATTGGAAGATGACGCCAAACACAGAACTGCCAGAGTCTACCCACCAACAATACATGCTCGCTCGTTCCGCAGCTGCAGCATCATTTCTGGCACCCTGCTACGCCTCATGATGAAGGCATCGTGTGCTGATCCTGGAAAGCGAACACAGACATGTGAAATCACCATGTTGGACAGACACACCACAAGGGCATTAATGGAGTGATAATGTTTGCGATTCCTATACACCACCTCCTGTGCCTGTGGTGGTACCAACGCAACATGTGTCCCATCTATGGACCCAATGACATGGGGCATCCCTCCCAGGGCATAGAACTCACGCTTGACATCTGTCAACTGCTCACGATTTGGGAATTTAATGTACTCATCCAGGTGAACCAACATGGCCTCTAAGAAATCATGCAGAACACGGCTGAACATCGTCTGGGACATGCCCCCGACATCAGCAATGGTATGTTGGAACGTACCCGTGGCAAGGAAATGTAGGGCTGCCATCACCTTCAACTTGGGTGTCAGTGCACTTGGATACCTGTGGCGCGGGAGGAGTTGTGCTTCCAGCCGGCCAGTCAACTCATCAATCAACCGTTGGCTGAATCTGTAGCGGCGTATACAGTCCCGTTCATGCAGGGCAGCAATGTCTGGCATACGTCGAGGGAGAGGCGGAGCCCTGCAGTGAAATGGAAGGAACACCTAAGAGTGAGCACTGTACAACAACATCGTCAATGCACTGAGCACATGTTACACAGCCAATACACATATGCCACGTTGTGAGTCAGGTCTGTGCCACAGTTCCTGGACACGAACGCCAGTCAGGTTACACTCCTACCAAGGGACAGCCACTAACGGAGGGGGGCAAGATCACGATGACATGGCATGAGACTAGCTGTGGGCCAGTGTAAGTGAACATGCACACGCATCACAGGATTCACAGACATCCACACATGTGCAGAGGTAGTATGCGTATGGTACAGACAGGTAGTTGGATGCGATATGCACTGGTCACATGTCATAGGAATAGGACAGGCCACACACATTGCCTTTGAGGAGTACATGTCGAGACAGAACATACATAGGGAGCATGTGGATATGTACTTGTGTTGATACTCCGTGTAGTTGGATACATACACACCTCATGGCAAATCACATATGTGGGCTGGTGTGCGGAACAGTGTGCCATGCCCATCGACACACAGACACATGTTGGCAGCAGCAACTGCTGACACATTGAATCACACACCTACAGCAAAATCATGGAAAGACATGCCACACACATGACATGGTTGCAGCATGCAACGCAGCCATACACGTGTCATATGTAATATTCCGTGTACCTGGCATCAGGGGACAGGTGCGGGTGTCCGTGACTGGGACATGCAAGTGACTCATGGCTCCACTAGTGTGTACGACATGCACACATGTCAAAGGAGTGCAGGGGATGTGTGGTACAATGCGCACCATCACACACGACATGTGTACACAGCTCATCGTACATGTGCTTTGCCCACACCTCAGGGGTAAAGTGCCACATCACATCCTGACACACCTGTGTCACACACAGGTGGTATTGCACAGACAATGCATTGGTGTCCACCCTTGGCAATACCTGTCCGCTCCATTCCTGTCTGTGTGCCGCCTGTCACCACTGACAGTTGTTATACGCACCGTACATACGCTCGGAGCGCGTGTATAGGGTCCCTGGGCCAATATTGCCGCTGGCGTATGCGTACGCCACAGTAGTACGGACTGTACACGCGCTTGTACGGTCCGGATCACAATATGTGCGCTGGCGTATGCGTACGCCACAGTAGTACGGACTGTACACGCGCTTGTACGGTCCGGATCACAATATGGGCGCTGGCGTATGCGTACGCCACAGTAGTACGGACTGTACACGCGCTTGTACGGTCCGTACTACTGTGGCGTACGCATACGCCAGCGCCCATATTGTGATCCGGACCGTACAAGCGCGTGTACAGTCCGTACTACTGTGGCGTACGCATACGCCAGCGCCCATATTGTGATCCGGACCGTACAAGCGCGTGTACAGTCCGTACTACTGTGGCGTACGCATACGCCAGCGCCCATATTGTGATCCGGACCGTACAAGCGCGTGTACAGTCCGTACTACTGTGGCGTACGCATACGCCAGCGCCCATATTGTGATCCGGACCGTACAAGCGCGTGTACAGTCCGTACTACTGTGGCGTACGCATACGCCAGCGCCCATATTGTGATCCGGACCGTACAAGCGCGTGTACAGTCCGTACTACTGTGGCGTACGCATACGCCAGCGCCCATATTGTGATCCGGACCGTACAAGCGCATGTACGGTCGGTATCACTGCTTGTGGGGTGCCCTAGGGCGTGGAACGCACCGTACCTGTGTGTAAATGTATGAAAACACATAGGGGACACATGAGGGACAAGTATAAGGGCCTAAATGCCTGATGGTTGCCATGGAGACTGAGTTAAATTTTTGAATTTGAGCACCAGGTGCACAGCAGAAGTCAGTTTGAAAGAATCTACATTGTTGCAATGTGGATGTTGACTTGACATCATTATCAAAACTGAAACCATGCAAAGCCACACACTGGGGTAGGTTTGAAGGGATTGGATGAAACGTAGGATGCTAATGTGACTGACCAATCAATCTGTACTCCTATACATGAACAGGCCAGCCAGGCATATATAAGGCAGCCAGGTCCCATGAGAGAGCACTTGCCTGCACATCCATTCATCCCTGACCACTGCTGCTGATAGTGATTCCTCTGGCACCATGTCCAGGACTGTGGAGAGGTCACAGCCATTCACCCAGGAGGAGAACCTTGCCCTGATAGATGTGATCCTCCCACAGTTCCAGAGCCTGTATGGTCGACCAGGGGTTCAGGTGAGTGCAGACTCCACTAGCTTAGACTGTGCCCCTTTTGTGTGACAGTGACTTCTGGCATTGTGTCCATGTGTGACAGACATGCACTGTTGTTTGGAGTGGGTCCCAGGGTGTGGAAGGCCTCATGTCACCCATGCAGAGCATGCTGTGTTTCCTGTGTGCACTCCTCACTTGCATAGTGCCTACTGTGACAATGAATGCAAGGTGCATGCCACATTCTGCCTGCATACTCCTCCTGGGGATGTTGTTTCCACAGTCCTGATGTGATCCTGTGTTCCCCCCAGTGTGACAGGTGTCAGTACCCATGGATGTGTGTTTGTTCAGTGTACCTGTGCTGTGAGTGTCCAAAGGCCGTGTTCGTCCCCTGCACATTGGTGTGTGTGTTAGTCCCCTGTCATGTGGGTGAGTGCATATGGGGAGTGTTGCACACAAGCAGCATGAGGGATGGATATGGCCTGGCCATCGGATGTGAGCAGGGAGCAGTGCTGTGTGCATGCCGTGCTGAGCCAGCCCCACACCTGTGACACCCCCGTCTACTGGCACATGGGCAGAGTGAGGTGTGTACCCGCAGTTGGCAATGCCATGTGATTGTCCTGTACCTGTGTGTGTCTGTGTACTCTGCTGAGGTAGCATCAGTGTGCTGGGGCAGGTGACTGCTGTGAGGTGCTGTACATAATCCTGGTGTAGCCTGTGAGGCACAGTGTGATCCCTGGTCAGTGAGTGTGTGGTACCCCTCATGCCACCCGTGTGCTTCCACTGGCACGTAGTGCATTTGGCCTTCCACAGTGGATAATGTCCCTATGACAAAGGTGCAATTAGTTGCATGCATACCATGGCCTGTTCATAATGAGGATTGTTCTATATGTGTGTCTCTGTGTCTTTGCTCATGTGGATTAATGTATTCTCTCTTTTGCATCCTCACAGGTAGGCGCCATTGCCAAGGGGGAGATCTGGAGGGAAGCCGTCAGTGCCGTGAGGGGTACAGAGGGTCGGAGGCGGAGCCTGTCTCAGGTGAGGAAACGCTGGCAGGACATCCGGTGCTGGACGAGGAGGATTGCACGGCTCCTGCTGGGGGACTCACCTGAGAGCCGTAAGAACCGTGGCCGCCGTCGTCTGACCCACATCCAGAAGCGTGTGCTGGCGGTGGTCTTCCCCGATATGGACAGGCGCCTACAGGAGAGGCAGCAGCAGGAAGGGGGTAGGTACATGTGTGTCAGTTGTGTGTCCCCAGCCAATGTAAGTGTGCAGTTGCATGGATACACTGCCAGGGTTTGATTGTGCAGTGCGTCAACTTCTCCACAAAGTAGCACAGTGCTGTTCTCACTCCCTCCCTTCCCCTCCTTGCAATGTGTTCCCTGGTCTGTCGCCACTCTTGCACAAGGTTATTTATGCAGGCAGTTCATGCAGGTGCCCTATGCTATCAGCATCATGTGTGGGGGTGATGTGCCACAGGTATGGGGACCTTGCGTGTGCCATGGCCAATTTCAGTCATTGTGGTGTCCATGTCACTTGGCACTGATTGTGAATCACGACATAGGGGTGTGTCTCCAAAATGTACAGCCTTCCAGCATGCATGTCCAATTGTGTGCCCTCTGACATGATGTGCCTGAGTGGGAGGCCTGCTAAGTGCAGGGACGGTTGCTTAATTTGCAGTCATGTCCATCCTGGACCATGGAGGAGTGTGGGCACTACTGTGCCCTGGGGCACCTCTTCCTAGGTATCATGTGCGTCATCCAACAATATGGCCATTCACTGTGTCTTTGCCATGGGTTGCGTAGGGTGGCATTGTACCCTGGGCTCAACTGTTAGGACCTACAGGTTGCTACATGTGTCCACTGTACAGGGGGACCCATTTTGCTTGTGCATACTCACAGTGGGCATTACCTGTGTGTGTTGTTGAGACAATCTGATGATGTTTGCCTGTCAATGATGTGTGGACATGGCCACCAGGGGCTGTGTGTTTACAGTCATGAATTAGTGGAGGCCATGTGTTTCCATCCCAGAGTAAGAGGTGTACATACTTTCTCCGTCTCAATGAGATTGTCTCAGGTGTGGGTGGTTTGTGCGTACAAGGCCTACATGTCAGAAGCTTCATCCTCCTTGCTGGGTTTAGCCTGTGTGTGATGTTTGACTGGACATACGCTCAAGGTGCAGTGACCCTGTCATGTGTGGCCTGGTTTCATGTATTGCCTTTGCAGCATGCGGCAAGAGTAAATGGATATGATTCATGCTCATCCCTTTTTGACGACGCAGTGTGGTGCAGGTGCTGTGCACATTTGTCCCCAGAGGCTGACTCCTCTCTAAAATTTCAGGTGCAGTGATTTGCTGTTGTGTCATGATCTCCATTGTGTCTCAGTGGCATGGTGGGTAGAAAAACTGTGTGTTCCATGGCCTACATGTGTACATTGTTTTGTAGGTGTTACTCCTGTTGCTTTTCAGGCTATGCAATGTGACCTATGTATATTTGACTCATGTGACATAAGTGTACAGGTGTCTGATTTTCTCCTGTCTCTTCACCTTGCCCACAGCATCGCCGGGGGACACGGAAGGAGACACTAGCACGGACCGGGAGGAGAGATTGAGCACCAGTACCAGCAGTGCTGTCCTGTCTGGCACATGGAGTGGCACGGAGGCCGAAGGGAGTGAGGCGGAGGACCTGTTGACTGCCAACACAGACTATGACGCAGACGGGTCCGAGGCTGAGCTCCCAGAGGTGGCGGAGTCTGCCCCCCCAGCTGATGGCAGCCCTCCACATCCCCCCGCCACCTCAGGTTCCATCACCGGCCTCCCACATGCTCGTGGCCCTTCCCTCCGTGCTCGGTCCCCACATGTCTCCTTCCTGCCAGGCACCGCACCCCCTGCCCCTGTCACCACTGCTGCGGTGAGTGCGGAGTCTGTGGACATCCTGAGGCAGTTGCAGGTTGGTCAGACTGCGATGCTAAATGTCCTCCATGCCCACACCCAGGTGCTGACCCAGATGGAGGCATACATGGAGGGCATGTCGGCTGCGCAGTCTGACCAACGGCAGTTGCTGAGGTCCATAGACTCCACACTGACTGCAGCACTGGATCTCCTGCAGCGCTGCGTAACACCCCCTACCCCTGCCCCATCCACAATTCCCACTCCCGTGCCTGTCCCACGCACATCCAGACGTCAGCGTGCACGCACCCCAACAGACACAGGCACCACACCACCAGGGAAGTCGAAGCGCACACCTCCTGTCACGCACACACAGGGTGAGGAAGGCACACCCACTGGGTCGGGGGGGAAACGTAGAACACGCAGCCACAGTGGGAGTCCGCATTCCACACAACCCACTCCCTCCAAATCCACTCCCCTTAGCTCTCCTGGCCAACAGTCAGTGACAGCATCATCCACTGCGAGTGTGCCCCCCAGCCCCAGGATGACACCACCCCGCAAGCGGTGGAGGCGGGACCCGGCCAGGGGAGTTGAGTCCCCCACCCTGTCCACACCCTCCCCCAGTGGCGCTGCGACCCATCCCTTTGCCCCCCCCCCCTCCTTGGGGCCTGTGGTTGGATTGGGTACGGGGGAGTCGCTGGGGGAACTTGCCGACGTGTGCAGCGCCATTCTGTCCTCCACCTTTGGCGCTGGCACCCCCCCTGTGGCAGATTCATCCCTCCCTGCACCCACAACACCTACCCTTTCCCCTCCTGTCCCTGCGGTGCCTGTTTCCACCCTCCCCCCTGATGCCCCCTCTTCTGTGGATGAAATGGACTTGTGAACTGTGCAGGCAAGCTAGGGGACACACGTCCCGATGTGTACCCCCCCCCCGGACATTGCTGCTGGGCTGGCCCATGGCCCTTGTACATAGTGGACATTTTCTCTGATATATTTTCCTGCTGAATAAAGCCTTTTCTTTTTGTTTTGCACACTGATGCTTTCCTGGACTTGCTGTTGGTGCTGGTGCTCCCTGCGTTGGGGTGGTGATAATGTGTTAGGGGTCTGTGAAATGTTGGAGTGTGCTGCTCATGGGGTGTACCCTGCCATCTGCGTGCCATCACAAAGGTCTCTGCAAATGGTATTTGGTCATGTTTGCTCTCACTGTATGGTGACATTGTCCCAAGGTGTGTTCCGTCCTCTGTGGCCCAGGCCATTTTTCCTGCAGGGTGTCTCCCAAATGCTGTGCTGTGCTGTGTCTACATTTCCTGGATGTGTGAGGGTTGCCTTTCAATATAGCCATGCTGGCTCAGCGATGGCTCCGCCTGCATCTGGGGTATCACCCTTGTAGGTCACTGAACTTGTTGATGGGGTATATTGTCCGATGTCTGGGCACTGCTGGGAGTGATAGGTACACACCCCTCCTGTGTCTGGGCACTGCTGGGAGTGATAGGCACACACCCCTCCTGTGTCTGGGCACTGCTGGGAGGACCCTGCACCCACCCCTCCTGTGTCTGGGCACTGCTGGGAGGACCCTGCACCCACCCCTCCTGTGTCTGGGCACTGCTGGGAGTGATAGGTACACACCCCTCCTGTGTCTGGGCACTGCTGGGAGGACCCTGCACCCACCCCTCCTGTGTCTGGGCACTGCTGGGAGGACCCTGCACCCACCCCTCCTGTGTCTGGGCACTGCTGGGGGTGTTTTGCACACCCCATTCTTATAGCAGGTTCGGTGCGTACATGCACGGGTGGGGGTTTGGTGCGTACATACACGGGTGGGGGTTCGGTCCGTACATACACGGGTGGGGGTTCGGGGCGTACATACTCTGCTGGGGTGGGGGTTCGGTGCGTACATACACGGGTGGTGGTTCGGTGCGTACATACACGGCTGGGGTGGGGGTTTGGTGCGTACATACACGGCTGGTGTGGTGGTTTGGTGCGTACATACACGGGTGGGCGTTTGGTGCGTACATACACGGGTGGTGGTTTGGTGCGTACATACACGGCTGGGGTGGTGGTTTGGTGCGTACATACACGGGTGGTGGTTTGGTGCGTACATACACGGCTGGGGTGGGGGTTCGGTCCGTACATACACGGGTGGGGGTTCGGGGCGTACATACTCTGCTGGGGTGGGGGTTCGGTCCGTACATACACGGGTGGTGGTTCGGTGCGTACATACACGGCTGGGGGGGGGTTCGGTGCGTACATACACGGGTGGTGGTTCGGTGCGTACATACACGGCTGGGGTGGTGGTTCGGTGCGTACATACACGGCTGGGGTGGGGGTTTGGTGCGTACATACACGGCTGGTGTGGTGGTTTGGTGCGTACATACACGGGTGGGCGTTTGGTGCGTACATACACGGGTGGTGGTTTGGTGCGTACATACACGGCTGGGGTGGTGGTTTGGTGCGTACATACACGGGTGGTGGTTTGGTGCGTACATACACGGCTGGGGTGGGGTTTCGGTCCGTACATACACGGGTGGGGGTTTGGTGCGTACATACACGGCTGGTGGTTCGGTGCGTACATACACGGCTGGGGGGGGTTAGGGGGCGTACATACACGGGTGGTGGTTTGGTGCGTACATACACGGCTGGGGTGGGGGTTCGGTCCGTACATACACGGGTGGGGGTTCGGGGCGTACATACTCTGCTGGGGTGGGGGTTCGGGGGCGTACATACACGGGTGGTGGTTCGGTGCGTACATACACGGGTGGTGGTTCGGTGCGTACATACACGGCTGGGGTGGGGGTTTGGTGCGTACATACACGGCTGGTGTGGTGGTTTGGTGCGTACATACACGGGTGGGGGTTTGGTGCGTACATACACGGCTGGGGGTTCGGGGCGTACATACCAGGGTGGGGTGGGGGTTCGGGGCGTACATGCACGGGTGGCGCTTGGGTGCGTACATACACGGGTGGGGGTTCGGGGCGTACATACCAGGGTGGGGTGGGGGTTCGGGGCGTACATACACGGGTGGCGCTTGGGTGCGTACATACACGGGTGGCGGTTCGGGGCGTACATACACGGGTGGGGGTTCGGGGCGTACATACCAGGGTGGGGTGGGGGTTCGGGGCGTACATACACGGGTGGCGCTTGGGTGCGTACATACACGGGTGGCGGTTCGGGGCGTACATACACGGGTGGGGGTTCGGGGCGTACATACACGAGTGGGGTGGGGTTTCGGTCCGTACATACACGGGTGGGGGTTCGGGGCGTACATACTCTGCTGGGGTGGGGGTTCGGTCCGTACATACACGGGTGGTGGTTCGGTGCGTACATACACGGCTGGGGTGGGGGTTTGGTGCGTACATACACGGCTGGTGGTTCGGTGCGTACATACACGGCTGGGGTGGGGGTTTGGTGCGTACATACACGGCTGGTGGTTCGGTGCGTACATACACGGCTGGGGGGGGGTTCGGGGGCGTACATACACGGGTGGTGGTTTGGTGCGTACATACACGGCTGGGGTGGGGGTTCGGTCCGTACATACACGGGTGGGGGTTCGGGGCGTACATACTCTGCTGGGGTGGGGGTTCGGTCCGTACATACACGGGTGGGGGTTCGGGGCGTACATACTCTGCTGGGGTGTGTGTTAGGTGCGTACATACACGGGTGGGGGTTTGGTGCGTACATACACGGCTGGTGGTTCGGTGCGTACATACACGGCTGGGGGGGGTTAGGGGGCGTACATACACGGGTGGTGGTTTGGTGCGTACATACACGGCTGGGGTGGGGGTTCGGTCCGTACATACACGGGTGGGGGTTCGGGGCGTACATACTCTGCTGGGGTGGGGGTTCGGGGGCGTACATACACGGGTGGTGGTTCGGTGCGTACATACACGGGTGGTGGTTCGGTGCGTACATACACGGCTGGGGTGGGGGTTTGGTGCGTACATACACGGCTGGTGTGGTGGTTTGGTGCGTACATACACGGGTGGGGGTTTGGTGCGTACATACACGGCTGGGGGTTCGGGGCGTACATACCAGGGTGGGGTGGGGGTTCGGGGCGTACATGCACGGGTGGCGCTTGGGTGCGTACATACACGGGTGGGGGTTCGGGGCGTACATACCAGGGTGGGGTGGGGGTTCGGGGCGTACATACACGGGTGGCGCTTGGGTGCGTACATACACGGGTGGCGGTTCGGGGCGTACATACACGGGTGGGGGTTCGGGGCGTACATACACGAGTGGGGGTTCGGGGCGTACATGCACGGGTGGGGGTACGGGCCGTACTTCCACGGGTGGGGGTACGGTCCGTACATACCCCTGCCCACGCTCTGCGTGCCTGGGTACGGGCCGTACCCATGCCTTTGGTGTGTGGGTACGGTGCGTCCCACCATTGTTGCGGGCCGTGGGGTCCGCACCGTACACAGGCCTTGGGGGCGTGGCTACGGGTCGTACCACGCGTACCCCTACATGACCCCAGCAATGCTGGTACGAGCTGTACCAAGGCCTTTCTGACGTGGGTACGGGCCGTACCGCTATTGTTGGAGTGACGTAGGGGGACGCGTGGTACGTTCCGTACCCACGCTCTTGCGGCCTGGGTAGGGTACGTACCGGTTCGCGTGACCATCCACTTCCGTTGTGGCGGACGCTTGCGTTGCTGGCCTTGCCCCCACCCCCTGGAAGTGACCAGGCCCTGATGGTCAGGTATGTCCAGGCCATGTGTGATTTGGTACCATGTGTTGGTGTTGTGTGTCCTGCCCCTGCCCCCCCCTTTGCCCCTGGTTGTTGTGCTGACCTTCTGCGGCGTCTGCGTCGGTTCCTGTACGCCAGGTGGACTGCTAGGAGGGCAGGGATGGCACGTAGGTTCGGGTCCATGTCTGTTCGTCGCGTCCAGCTGCTCCTTGCGTGTGTCGTCCTGATTTCCCGGCAGTTTTTGGCAGCCGGTAAATATTTTCCGTGCGGGATGACGTCGGTTCGAATCGTACTTCCTGGTTCGTGAAACGTAGGCTGGATGCGTACCGACGTCACGTCGGCTCCTTTCAGGATCGGAATTGTGTTTAGTTTCTGTTCGGTCGGTGTTTTGTTCGAATCGTACGGAAATGGTGTTTCCGTATGAATCGTACTTGCATTTTCGGATGGATTTCGCACCGGGTACGAGTCGGACGGAGAAAAGGCTCCGTCCGACGGTTCGTACCCGGTTTTTACCGGATCGGAATTGGCACCCTAGTCTCTCTTGCCACAGAGTATTGCGCTCTATTACTGTCCATCTCAGTGGTGCTCAGGTTAGCATCCTTGGAAGGATGCCAGGATTGCTTGGCCCTTTCCGGGATATAAAAATATGAGCTGCGGTCTAAAGGCCGCAGAGAGCCCTCAGCACACTTACCAACCCTTAGTAAGAGGCACAACATCCCACTGTGCTACAATTCAAAGCTCTCAATATTATCCACACCCAGGCTCAGCCTTCTGGTTTTATTGTTTGTACTTGAGAGAACGTGACATTGTGTGGCCCCAGGAGTCAGGGCTCTGAGATAATGTAGAATAAACTGCAAATATGAATTACAAACTTGCTATCTACCAGAGGCTGCCATTGTGTGGATTCAGGGGTGTCCTGGACTAGCACAGAGGTCTGGTTATGGCACCGAATGTTAAAGGAAGGGCCTACAATACATATGATTGGTATTTGTCAAGTCATTTGTGACTTCCATTGGTCACAACATTCCCCAGTTTAGGGCAGCCTAACAGTGCAGCTTTGTGTCAGAGCTCATGGTGTCACAAGGAAATAGCTTTAACCCCTTCTATGCCCATGACGAGATAGTCTCGTCATGGAGCGCGGTTGCGCTGTGCCCATGACGAGACTATCTCGTCATGGACCCCGCCCGCTAATGAAAGGCCCGGCACAGGAGGGGGAAAGGGCGGGGCACTCAAGGGGTTAAGAAGCAGCTTTGAGATTTGGCCATCGGTTCCACTCCTATGTTCAACTTCTTCTCTGAAGACTACAGGCGTTTGACTGGGCAGTATTTGTGGTGGCCTCCCTATGAAGCAGTTCCATTGCAGCGCATGGGTGGTGCAACTTCAAAGAACTGCAATAGAGGTGCGTGGAAGTCACCCACTGCCCCTGCTACTGTCTACCGCCCCCAGCACACACTGCTGAGGCAATACAAGCTTCAATAGCTACAGTGTGGGCCACCTCTGAAAAAACGGTCAAAAGAGAAAGGACAGGGGAACCCTACTCACTAACGGAACCAGGGTAATGGTTATATAAAGGGAAACAACGGTTCCTGTGGACTCATAAAAAATGATTCAAGCAATATAATTTGCACAATCGCAATAAAAAGAGGGTAGAATAATGTCAGAGGGCAAGGAACCACCAACACATTTGTACAATTATGACTTGTTTTATAAACACAACAGACTTATTATATAACATTGTTTAAATTTACAATAGAACAGATATTTGTGCACTGTGTCCCAAAGTGAAAAATGGAATCACAAGGCTGCGCATTAAGCAATCCAGATGTCCCTGCATCACTAGTCCTGAGGAGACCCCGTACTGATGGAGGGTCGAAACGTCGTCGACAAGCTGAAAGAGCGAACCATTGCCCAGCGCGTATTATTATATACAGTTGCTGTTTACAAAGAAACTATACAAGAATGGTCGCCTTTTAAGATTTATGGAAACCTTGTATATAAATATACACCCTGTCACTTACGATTAGGTTCCATTTTTCACTTTGGGACACATTGTACATATATCTGTTCTATTGTAAATTTAAGCAATGTATATAATAAGTCTGTTGTGTTTATAAAACAAGTCATAATTGTACAAATGTGTTGGTGGTTCCTTGCCTTCTGACATTATTCTACCCTCTTTTTATTGCGATTGTGCAAATTATATTGCTTGAATCATTTTTTATGAGTCCACAGGAACCGTTTTTCCCTTTATATAACCTCTGAAAAAACAGCAGTTGTGTATCGTTCTACTTATAGTAGCAGTGCTCGCGCAACGCAGCATGATGCACTGTGAAGCTATACTTCAAAAATGGCCCGGCATCCAAATACAATGAAACTGCAACATATAGAGTGATATATTCTGCCTTGTACTCTCCGCAATAGGTTTCTTTTTGTAGGTATATATGTAGTTATAGAAAAGAACATCCTTTGCAGGATGTTTAAGATTGTGTAAACCAAGCGGCCATGTTGGAGTGGCATTATTTGTATATTTTCTTATAGATCGGAAATACCTATGAAACTATATTCAGTGCGCAAGTTTTATCCACATATTTAATTTGTACTCTCTGGCAAATATTTACAAATGGTAAAAGGTTTATAACTCTTCCCTAGACAGAAAGAAGAGAGGAGGAGGTGCACTGTTGTGCAGTCCACAGAGTCCTATTCACCGGCAGACCCATTCCCCAGAAGCAGGTTGGGTGTTTCCACCCACTCAACGTACCATAGTCCTCACTAGCCGCAGGCTTGCATAAACTGGACAGTGCACAGTGGCAAGCCCTGTGCTAGCAAAGAGCACACATTTCATGAGCTGCGCAAATCCGCCTCTCTAAAGTCTGGACACAGCCCCATGTTGGCCTGCCAGAGTAGTGACTGAGGCCGCCACCAAACGCTGCCCCTATTGAATGTTGGCACTTATGCACTTCCCAATACAGCAGCACTCCCATGCACTGCTGCAGATCAAAGCACAGATGCATGGTTGTATGACAGAAGCACGCATAGCTTAACCATGAGTGCCTCAACAATGTGCTCGCAACAGCGAATGCGTCTTAGCCACGCATTCTTTTACCAAGCATTCTTTTAAAATGCAACCCAACCTGAGGCCTAAAACACTGCACCCTACCAAAAACGACACCAACCCCAGCCCCCCGCCCTGAACCCTAAAAGTGATCTCTGCCCTGCTCTTAATACCACCCCTTTCTCTTCCCCCACCTGAGGCCTAAAACCCTGCCTCCTGCCAAAACTACCCCGACCCCAGCCTCCCTACACTGAGCCCTAAAACTGTCCTCCTCCCCTGAAAACTGACCCTCCACCTGCCCTGAGCCCTAAAATCTGGCCCCAGCCCATTCATTTACACTGACACCTCCCTCCCATTCTGAGCCCAAAAACCCTGCCCCCTTCCAAAATAACGACCCCAATCCCCTACCCTGAGCCCTAAAACCGACCCCCACCCCTAAAAATACCTCCCAAACCCCCTGTCCGCGTCCGGAGCTTCCTGTTCCTCTCCCCGCCCATCCGGACATCTAGACCGCTATCTGCCTTAACCACGCATATTCGTGGTTCAGGCAAGCGTGGTTCGGCTTGCGAAGAAACGGCACACGTGGCTCAGCCTCTGTTGTAAAGGCACACATAGGCTGCCCTGAACTCCCAGCACCAGATGCACCCACAGACTTACTCTTTTGACCAATTTAAGAAAAAATGCTGTAGTAGAAATCTGCAAACTATGCAACTGATGATGGACTCTGTGACGGTTAAGCAAATCCACAACCATGCAGAAAAGGTCATGGCTACAGAATCACACTATTCCTATGTCCTTGGTTAGACTGGGCAAGGGCAGCGTCTGCCATTGAAGTGCCAATCGTTACCGTGCTATTATCAGTGATCGTGGGCACTAGCCACTGTCCCTGGATCCTGGAGAATGGCAGGTGTTGTGCCCAAGGGTAGAGTGGCATGTGCCAATATGTGCATAAGGTGGCATGAGTCATCCGTGGTGCGAAAGACGCAGTGTGACATGTGTGTACAACTTCTGGCGTTCGCTAATAGCCCTTGGAGGATAAGGGGTGGCATGCACTTATACCTGGGTGATTGAATGCAGGTGCCAGTTGCTGTGAGAGGACTGAGTCATGGCCTGTGTAAACAGCTGCATAATGGACCTGAGGTGGCATTTGCCAAGAGCTGTTTTAAGGCTAGAGGTTGTACTTGTTGTGTTGCTCTTTGTGTACACTACTGCAAGGACGCTGCTTCAAGAAGCTTCTCTGGTCAAGGGAGGAGGGGGCGGGCGCACAGGGTTGGCATGGGCATGTAGGACGAGGGCACCAGCCGTGGCGTCAGGGAGTTGCATGCTGTTTGCTGACATTTGATCTGCACATCACGATTTCGAATCTTGGCAAGGCTGACTCAACCTTCCAAGGCTGGTAAATTGAGTACAATTAAACTGGGTAATAGCACCACTTAGAAGTGGCAGAATGGTGGTATGACGCACTGTATAAAAACAGGTTCTCGAAAACAGAGCCGCACAGATGCATTTACAGTTCTCCTCTGAACTTTAAACAGTCGGGTCTGAGACACAGAGGCAAGTGCAGATGGCTGCGGATTAATGAGCCCTGATCCTATTGGGACAGGCCCTAGAATGGATGTCGCTCAGCCGTCAGGTCGCCAGCATGGCTGTGCACAGGCCTTGGGCCTTTGTTTGGTTGGCAAGCATTATGGTTATGAAAATTAGCATTGTTTGTGCTTTTAGCAGCAGCAAGTGTGGGAAGTGGCCCGTGCAATTAGCAGTAAAAGGAAAACTGAGTGAATTTTGCTGAACATAAAACGGAGATACAGTGAGTCATAACAGCCCATGTCAATTCTTAGGTTTAACATTAGCCAAACCCTTTTGATTTTACTAAAATGATGTATGAAGTATACTTACAGTTGCTTTCAGGCGACCCTCTTTATCCATTGGTCTGTTTTTGTGCCCTTTTTTTTCTTCTACCCACTACAGTATGCATTATGGGGCAGTGGATCAACCCTCTTAAGTCATTGGCTAAATTCACTGTGAGTGACAGCATTTGCCCTTTCACAAGGAGCACCTCCTCACATAAAGTAGTTCTTTTCAGTGCCAGGGACTACTAAGCAAATGTGTGTTTTTAGAGAACAAACCCATATTTTTGCTTTTAACCAATGTTTTCTGTATTGGTGAGTGCTGCCAGCTCCATCAAAAACAAGCATTGGCATAGCCAATAGATCTCGCTTTTGGGACCTTATAAGTATTTAGTTATGCAGCACAATATCCTTGGTGGAACAACATCAACCGTTGCATGTAAGCACTCCCTCACCCACCAGGTACATAGGCTTTTGGTCGAAGGACAGGAGGGTGTAAATGCAGGCTTGGATGTCCAAGATCGGCATCGCCAAAATAACACAAGAGGACACCGCCATTTTCTGCAGCCTACAAACAGGGTGGTAGCCACTATTACTCAGAAAATGAGCATACTTTGGCCGCGTCCCTCAGCTCTGCTGTCCATTAAAACTAAAAGCAACATGGAAACATGAAGACTCATATGACTGTCCAACTCACTGTAGGATAAACACAGGGTATCCTGAAGATGGCAAGTGAAGGACATTACAGCATTCCAAATAAGAAATGGGGAGAACTTTCGCCCAATAGGGGATGCGGAGGTCATCAAAGCACTATACATAAAGAGAAATATGTGCCCTGTTTGTTCAAGTTAAGTAGTCAACTGGTTGAATATGAACCACTATCTGCCCACCTATGAAGGGCGTTCTTTGAGAAATCAACTATTCAACTGAGAAATGAGCCCTCGTTTATTAATTTGTCCAGTGTTTTTTAGAAGGAAATTACGTTAAATGGATAAGCACTGAATCGTTAATGTGATTCAATGGACAGAAACACTGCCTAGACGGACATATTCATTTTAGGCAAGGGGAGATTAAGTGATTTGCCCAGAATCACAGGATGTTTGAGCCTCCTACCACACTGGAACCTGGTTCCCCAGCTTCATAGTCGTCCGCCCGAGCCGTTAAGCCACACCCTTGTACCATTTGAGTGGACAGTTCTGCAACCCATCTGTGGGAATAATTTTAGAAGGTAAGTCATGCTAGAAAGGCATTGTTGGCCAGTCTCTGCTGGGAGAGACCATAGCATGTTGAAGGGAGGCGGTGTTAGTGATTGGATACAGCGATACGGCCCCAAATCATCAATGTTACAAAAAGGAGGCTTTGGTCCAGGTGACCAATTGGGCATCGATCCCATATGATTCATTTGCATCCTGTCCCTGCACACCCCCTTCAGATCCTAACTCTTTAGAATCATTAACTTATCATCTAAACAGGAAGCTCCATAATGAACTTTGTAGACATCTCTTAATGTTCTGCTGGGGGTTCATTCTAAACAGCCATATGCCCTCAAACATGCCCTCGTATAAATGATGTCTCTATACTGCTGCAGGTGAAGTCCAGAGCACAGCAGCACATGACGCCTGTGTCGTACATGCGCCCACTATATGCCAATATGTTGCAATTGTACTAATGACTGAAATAAGATTTAATGTATGTATCCTTTTTTTAAAAAAATAAAGCACATCATACAGCTGCTAGCCCATCTCCGTGGTGGGGGGGGCTAATGAATCATGGCGGAGAGGATTTGGTCTATCGGCTAGGGAGGTCGACCTCGAAGCTGGGGAACCGGGTTCAAGTCTCGGCAATGACGCTGAACATCCTGTGATTCTGGGCAAATCACTTAATCTCCCCGTGCCTAACAAAAAATAGTGTGTCCTTGTGTAAGGAAACTGGTGCTCGTGTGAAGCGCTCTGATACCCGATACCCTGGGTCAAGTTTGCGCTATATAAAACTGTCAAATAAAATGGCGATCTGTGTATTCAGGCCTCCCCTCTGTCTCCTCATCTCATGACACTTTAGTCCAGCTCAGTATCTGTATATTGCTGGGACACTACAGAAGCATTTGGTGAATGATTAAAGAACAATGTCATGCTGAAGTCACACATTTCATTCACGCTGGTTGCTTTTGACTCGCATATGCTGTGGTGCAGAGGAAGTGATTGGCGGAGAACCAAGGCGAGACGGGCTCAAGCCAAAGAGCAGGCTCTGCATGGCTCTGGTCTGATACCCAGTTTCTGGGACACCACAGAAGCGATTCCTTTAACTGTGCAGCAGTGTTAGGATGTGTGGGAGAAGTGCCCCGATGAGTAATGTTTGTGGAAATCAAAATATGCCCAGTGCTCACTGCCCCTCACTCAACTGTTCTCTGACTTCTAGACAGAACAAAGAAACTGATCTGCTAACATTTGGGGAATGATTAAAGAACAATGTCATGCTGAAGTCACACATTTCATTCACGCTGCTTGCTTTTGACTCGCATATGCTGTGGTGCAGAGGAAGTGATTGGCGGAGAACCAAGGCGAGCCGGGCTCAAGCCAAAGAGCAAGCTCTGCATGGCTCTGATACCCAGTTTAAGGAGGGGCTGAAAGCAATGTAGGGAAATGCACCCGATCCCCTTACTCCTTACACACTGACAATCCCTCATCGTGATCACGATCACTCTAAAAGCGAAAGTGATCGCGATCGCGATGACGCACGCTAGGGATGGGCGCGCAGCAGTGGGGGGAGGGGTATGGTGCTGAAGGCTGGCTCAGGAGATGGCTGGGCGAGAAGGGAGGGGGGAATGCGGGGAGCAGCTGTGCGCGTGCACGCCATCGTGTACTGTAGCTTGTCGCCAGCACAAAAAGGTGGGTAGCACTTTCTAAACCCACCTACTAAATGTCTCGCCAGACTAGCGCATGTGCTGGGTCAGGCGAGACCTAATAAAGTGCTGCAAAGACCAATTACAAAACAAAACAAGCATTGTCAATGCCCAAAGGCTGGAAATCAATGCTAGACCTATTGGCTTTGCCATTGCTTCTCTAATCTTGTAGAGGTTAGAAACTAATAATACGTGTGTTTTTACTAGCCAACTTATTTGCAATTTTAACAGATAATAGTGCTCAAGTGGAATTTACAACCTTTTGCACACTAGTTGTATCCTCGCATGAAAAGATGCGCATGGAGAGCCCGCCAAGCACCATGAGCTGCTGACGTGGAGTGCGCTCAATGATGAAGCATGCTACCAAGTGTGGGTGAGTAGTCGCACCAGTTTAAGAGGATATCCCATCCGGCATCACTCTATTAAAAATTCTAAATTGGTTCACAGTAGACAAGTGCAAGAAAGGACATTCCTATCACCCCAGTTGCACCTTAGTGTTTGAAACTGAATTGATCATATTTAAAAGGAATTTAAAAAATCATGTGCCAATAGTTGGGTGAAGGGATGGGCATGGTGGGTGTGTCAGGGCGGTAGGGGGCTGAAGGACAATGGTGATGTGTTCAGGAGTTTCATGAATGATGATCTATGTCAAGGGCTGGATGAAGGAAGGAGAGTATGTTCTTCCAGCAGTTCTTCAATGGGTCGGTGACTGCCAGTGCCAACAGCTATAAGACTTACAGAGTGGCATGTGTGAGTTGTAAGAAAGATGGGGAACTCCATGGGTCAGTGCAAGCATGTACAATGGGGATGTCATGTGCGAGGAGCTGCATGAAAAGTGAAAGATGTCATGAGCCAAAAGGTCTTAGCATATACAAGCATCTTTAAAAACAGGTATTGGCAAAGGCAACAGGTGAGTGCACTTTTCATTGATTGGCAACTTTATGCGTGTAGTTGTGTGGGTGGGTGAGTTGGCGAATGTGAGAATAAGTTACTGACTAGATGGATGAGTGATTGAATAGATGATTGAATGAGCGAGCGAGCAAGTGAGCAAGCACAATGATAATTCTTGAGTGAGTGTATTGATGAATATTTGAATGAGTGACTGGATGCATGGATGGATAGCCAGATGAATGGGTGCTTCAGTAAAGAAGAGCACACACAAAGTTAATCACAGATTCTAGAGTGGTTACTAAAGTGAGATGTATGTACAATGTTAAATTCTGCAAACACTGTGCCTTTATTTAACAAGAGATATGTCCAAGTTGGGGAGCACAGAAAGCATATTTCAAGTACGGTATAAACACTCGATAAGCTTGAACAGCAAGTCCAAAGAGCATGGGGGGGGGGGTTCAGAGGCTTTCCAAGGTTCATCCATCAGGCTCACAAAGGAACAAAAGGGCCAGGAATGCTCACATATCAAGCAGGCCAATAACTGAGAAGTTTACATGTCTGATCATGCCTACAACGCCTCATGCCTGTCCATGAACATATTATGTGTTCTTGGATGTCCAATAGCATTTCCTGTGGGTTTCCTCATGTGAAATGTGCTGGGTGGGATAGAGAGACATCCTCAGGGACACGTGAGGGTGTCAACGAAGATGAAGAAATGGGTATTTTTGAGTCACAGTGAAGTGACAGATGATGCTTGGAGTGAAGGGATGGCATCCCCAGAGGCAAGGAGCCTGGACTGGGCAGGCTGGAGAGTGATGAACAGTTCATCTGTCTGAACCCATGGAGGAAACTGCAGCAGGGGCCCATGACCCTGCAGATCCTGTCTCCTGGTCCAGCAGAACTGCTAAGCAGGACAGTTCAGTCACTAGCACCAATGTATCACTGGTGCCCACCACCTAGCTGTCCACAACCAAGGTTCATACCCTGTTCATCCAGGCTCCTGTAGGCCCTAGAGTTAAGGGGTGATAGCAATGCAAACCTTGTCCTATAGGGCACAAACATTGTCATGAGGATGTATACCTGTGTCCTGGTATCCTTAAGGTGCCTGTCCTTGCATGGGGAGCTGGATACAGTCCTAGTATGGTGCTGCATGCTGGTGAGCTGATGTGCTTGGGTGGGACCTGCTGCTGAAGCACCTGTATACCAAAGGGATCTTTAATAGCACCCACTGCACAAGCCAAACAGGGAAGAGATCAACCCGGGCTAACCGACTCGAGCCAGGACAAGTTGCTTACCTTGCATAACTTTATACTGGGGCACATCTCATCAGACCCCTGCATCATCACATCTACATTCTGTGGCTTATCGAACAACGTCCTCTATTTCCTCATAGTTCAGAGCACTCATGCAAAGGGGCAGTGTGGGGGTCAAGCTGGGCAGAGATTTTGGGGTGCAGGGGAGAGAGGCAGGCTATGCTGGGTGTCTCCGTTTCCTGCGTTTTGTGGTGCCTGACTTTGCTCTGAGAAGGCAGTCCTTGGCAGCTCCAGTGCTTAATTTGCGCCAGTGTTTTCCGGTGCTCAGCACCAACACTTATTTGTAAACACCGGTACATATTTATAAGAAACCACCACATGGTAGCGGTGCGTGTATATTTAATACATCTTTAAAACAATTTCTAAAACTTGAACGTTCACCGGTAGTGGACCAGAGAGTAATACCTTGGGCCTTGGCGCTTGTTTTCTTTCTATAAATTAAGCCCTGGATAGCTGATGCAGAGAGGAAGCCTCGGCTCTATGTCAGCCTGACCCGGTGAAAGCTTTGAATCAGGGAGTCAGGACACTGAAAGACATCTAGACAAGCAGAATACACTTGCTGACACCTACCCATTGTCGCTGTCATCTTGTTTCAGAGAATCCCCTTCATTAACGAATGGTGACCTGGACAATGTGTGTGCAGGGCTAGAAGAGAGGTCCTGATGCTGCAGCTACAGGTGATCTGGGAAGAGGCTTGGGGTCTGCGCTGGCCTGGCCTGGTGAGAGCTGGGTACCACAATCAGGGACGCATCCTTCCAGTACTGTACACGTCTGTGCTCATCTGGCCGGAGAGACAGTTGCTCTTGCATCAAGCTTCCACATACTCCTGTATAAGTATGTTTAGATGTAGGGGCTATCTTAGGTGAGGGAAATGCCCTTCCTAGCCAACAGCATTTCCTGTTCAATCATGCAGAGATTTAGCACTCTAGCACGTGTGTTCATCACCAAAGGCACTCACCTACAATAGATTTGAGTGGGACCCCACGACTCCGGTTGGCATGGAGTGGGTGAGGATGCGGAGAGTTGGGCCAGCTGAAGGGCAAAGATCGGGGCTGCACCACCTTGCTGCTCTCACATACAGGAGGCGTGGTAGATTGATCATAATGTACTTCCCTGCCATTGCCCAGACATTTCAGTTCCATTGACTGCAACGGAAGCACTCCTTTGGTGGACTGACACAACTGAAGGCCAATAAAATGCTACAATGCCTGCAGGGCTGATAATACAGAACGCCCTTCTCTCCATTCTCTCAATATTATTTTGCTTCTATCACATGACCTCAAGCACTCTCCAGCCACACCTCAGAATAGGATGGCATGTGGCAATATCTTCAGCAGGGATGGAGGGAGTTATAGAACGTTTGAGGATGGCATGGGTCAGTACAAGAATAAAAGACATGGTGACGTCATGTGCATGTATTGCATGAAGGATGCAGGCAGACATTTTACAACAACTGTAACGACCAGGCTGGATCTGTGTGCAGATGTCTTCAGGAAGGAGGTGGGCCTTGTACCATCAGCTGGGAGGTATGTAGTGGTCAAGTTACCAATATCTACAGGGACACTGGAATATGGACTTTACGAACATTTCAAAGAAGGAAAGGGATGCACATGACATGCCCCAATAATTGTACGAAAGTTGGAGAGAGTCATCTTCCAGGAGCTTAAGAAGGATGTATAACATGATGATAGCTGCTGGAAGAATATACAGCGGCATGGGCAATGACTGTAAGGAAGGTGGAGGGTAACACTCACCAACACCTGTATTATTGAAATACGGGTAGGCCATGCAGCAGCTTGGAGAATGCCAGCAGCAGCTTGAAGATGAATGGGTCTACAGCTATATGCAAGATGCCAAAGCATACTTAAAGGACTGCAGGGCTGTAGCAGCTGTAACAACAGCTGTAACAACAATGAAGGAAGTCTAGTGCCCTCAGCTGTAAACTCTATCGAGGAAGGTATCAAGTCAGCTGCCATTCTCCCACTCAATGGCTGAACTCCCTGGGATGTGTGGGCACCTCTGCCAGGGATACAGCAATGGTAGGTGCAGGTGCCGCGCTGCAAAATTCCAAGATCGCCTTAGGTAGTTTATGTTCAGTACATTCAGAACTCTGACTTAATAAAAAGACATATAATAAACCTAACCTAAATGGATGCTTTAAACAATTATCAGTTCATTAAATGTATGCAGTCTGACTGTGTTAAGTTCAGTTCCATCATGGCAGCTGTCCTTCCATGCAACTACAGAGGAGCTCTGGCAAGGAACCCAGTTCCTACCTTGCTCTGACATTGACCTCATGCACTACAGTCTGGGAAGGCCTGTGGCAAAGGCCCGCCCTCGAGTTTGTGTTGCTCTCAGCAAAATATGCCCAGGGAGGACCTATCACGACTCCACCCTCATGGCGCACATACACACGTTTCATTGATACACTCACTGGAAATGACCTCAAACACTATGAGGACCGGTCCTTATAGCTCACTGGTGCTCACAAAGAGAGTGTTTGACTGGTTCTGTCAGGGTTTGCCAGCCCAATGAGGAATGATATGGTCCTCATAGCGTGAGGTAAACACACACAAAAACAAGCAAATCACCAAGATACTTATTTAGATCACAGTTTGTACATCTAGCTACAACCATTAGTAATAATGCATTTTGCAAAGCAAATGTACATGAGGCAGCAGGATACAAGTCCACATATCTCTGCAGCCACCTCAATATCCAAGGTATACCTGATGGGGAATGGTGAAACATGCATTCATGAATGAAGTGATTGCCAGGCACTTTTAACATTGTTATTATTTCCATTTGAAACTCGTCCCCTTTATTTTAGGGGTACTTAAATCAAGCAAGGACTCAGCTCCAAAATGCATAGCTGTTTGCTTTGCCAGTGCTTTTTTCATTTGCGTGCATGCACATGCCTGAAGATGCATATGCATACATGCAATGGGAATTTCAGAATACGTTTTCTGAAAAAGAAAACCCACTCCAAGATGTCGTCCAACATCACGACACTGTCATATGCATTTGTTGTGAAGTACGTGTGAGTGTTCATCGTGACCCTGAAGTCCATTTTTAATCTACCAGTTTAACATACAGATGCCTATGCTAGAGCAGTAAGTTAAAATATTTAAAATATAATAATACAATAATGTAGAGAAAAACCAATTCAGTGTGGAATGAGTGGGTAGCGGGATGAGTGACTGACATTGGGGTGGGCATGAAGCACGAACTGGGGTTGTGGGGGGAAGTAATAACAAGCATTTGCAATGCAATGGGTCTCGCCTTTGGGACCTTATATGTATTTAGGTATGCAGAACATTAGCCTGGATGCTGAAACATCTACTTTAACATGGAGGGAAAGCAAGCACCAAACAGCGTGACCTGCCCGGTATAGGAACACATGGAGAGAAATATTGCCTTTCAGCTGGAAATGGTATAGTCCAAAGCTCTGTTTTTAATATAAAATCAGGGCCTTCAGTGGTCATATCACTGAAAATACAAGATTTGAAAAAAATATTATTGTCTATGGGTGCTCGTGGAAGACAATTTCTTTGGACTGGAATCTAGAGAATGCTAAAGTGATTCTGGTATTTTACTGCCCTGTGCTGGTCGTTTTCTATCAAGACAGTTAAGTAGACGCACTTGAACAGAAAAAAAGTCCCTAAGCGGAAGCAGACAAGTCCTAGGGCTGACTCCAGAGCCCACAAAGTACATACACATATAAGTATATACTAAAGTATATACAAGAAGTCTTGAATACTCGACCTAAAAAACATGAGTGGGTTGTGGAGGGAAGGGATGAGCATCGTGCAGTGTGAGGGGGTGGGTCAAAGCCTAAGGGGGACGCAGCACAATGGAGATTTGGTAAGAAAACACAGGCTCTTCGAGTGAGAATTTATACAAAACGTGAAAATAGTTCAGCAGTATGCGGATACAAATCAGCCAGAATAGTGTGAGACCAACATGTTCATGGGTGGAACAAATACATGAATAGGGAGGAAAACCATTGAATCAGGAGCAGAGAAGGAAGATGTACAAGCCATCTAGTCATGAGCAAGGGTTGACCCAAAGCCCACTATATGTATATTGTAAACGATAGGTCTGGCAAACGGACAGCTAAAGCTGTCTTTTGCTTGGACCTAAATACTAAATGGTATTTTTGATCAGGTAATATTTTAATTAGTGCTCTGATGTATAATCCTCACTGCTTGAATGCTATTCAAATGCAACAAATGTAACAAATAGCATGACACATTAATTTAGAAAGAATATTAAATGTCATTTTTACACATTGTAAAGACCATATATCTCGTTCACACTTGAAGGATTTCTTAAACTTAAAATGATTCATTTAAAGTGAAGACATTTTTTTGAACAAACAGCAAGTCATCTCTTTTAGCACATATGGAACCTGCAGTGTTTACTGTTACTCACTAGATAATCTGCTGCTTGTGTTTTTGAAAGGTAATTGTTTTATTTCCCCTTGCCCTCAAAAGTAATCTTCAGCCAGGCTTATCCCTTTACTTGTTCTTAGAGAAACAGACACCCCAGTCCTAAACCACTCACCTGCTGTGAACTGGCCTCCTTGGATGAAAGGATTTTGTGCAGCTTATCTCTTGCTGTCCTAGGGCCTGATCTGTCTGTGCCAGAACCGTGGGCACTGGACTGACAGGAGCGCCATAGAGTTGAACCTACATGCATGGGCGACAGACAAGCACTACATCAACACATAAGGATACCACGCATCTATTTATTTGCAATTTATTCCAAACCTATCACCAGAAAATAAAAGAAGCCCTTTGAATAAATGGTTCCTATAGTGAGTCACCAAAATGAGTGACAGCTGAGAGAAACGAGGAACAAAAGGGCCAACTTTGTTTGGAAAAGGGTAAGAGATGTTCCTTTGTATGAGGAGGTGTTGTTCTTCTTCTCTTGTATACCACCTTCACATTCACATGACCCTTTAATGTCAAAGAGGAGCTCTTGGGGGGACCTCTAGGCTGCAAGAAAATGTGGGGTCACCCATGGCACATCAGAAATGGAGTCTAATGAGGACAAAATGTACAGTGCGGTATAGTGCAGCATCTGGGACACACCCAAGAACTGGGCTTCTCTGATCCCATGTTACATGCTTTGAGCACGTTTGAAGAACAAGTCCTCAATTCTCTCTTTACCACATTGCCACCAAGATAGTTGAAATCATGCAACTTGCGAAAGGACACCCTGTGTTTCCTTTGTCCATTAGCGAACAGACCGAGGAGGCAATCACAGTTGAACACTTGCTTTCTGCAAATCAGGTTGGATCAAATCCATGTGACCAATCCCAAGCAGCTGAAAAATGATGGAAAATGTGTATTGTCCTGTGCCCCAAAAATATTTTCCAGATCTAAGTCAGACTTACACTTGGAGAAGGTGAGTGCCTTTGCATGCAAAATCTGATCCTGATCTCCAAACGCAGTGTTGTCGTGATTGCAGTTACGATATGGGCAGCTTTTACTGTCCCTGGCAGGCAGTATTGTACTCCATGCTTTGTCAGCCTCTTTCTCCTTTCCCATTGGATGGCGGTGTTGTCAGTTTGCAATTCTGTGCTTATGATTTGTTGCTTCTTTGTCTCTACTGTGTATGTCTCTCTTGCGGATCGTTGCTCTTTCATCATGTCTGTGATTGGTTGCTGTGTAATAGCATTCCACTGTTGACATCATGAAACTATATTTTTAATTTTTTTAATTTGATTATACACTTCTTTGGAAAGAATGCCTCCTTTTTTCAGAATGTGCTTGCACTCTACACTTTAGTCTCCACATCTCATCCCAGCCCTTCCCTCGTGCCCCCCCTATGCCCTTTGTTGATGTTTCAGAAGGCGGCGTTTGTGATCCGATGGATGTCCCTCCCAAACTTTCAATGCACTGCCACTGCCAATGTCTAGATTAGAAACCTAGAAGGTAGTGGAAACATTGCTTTCTATACTTTCAAGATGGCCACCATGTTGCATGGTGTAATGTGTGTTTCGTTGTCATGCTGCATCAACGCACTTTATCATACAACGCAGGCTGAATCAAACTCTGGGAGCTGGTGTGAAGAGCAATGTTTTCAATGACTTTCTACGCTTTTAACAGAGCCATTAAGAAGTTGGCAAAAGCTGATTGCGTCTCTTGCTGAAAATTTGCAAGTGAGACCTATTAGCATTGCCAATGCTTGTTTTTCTCACTGAAATGACACAAGAACAATAGCTCCATAGATGATGCCTAGAGGAGGAGCAGCAGGAGATGCAAGTGAGTGTTGGGGGCAGAGGCCATGTTAATGAGTTGAACATCCACAGAGTTGAAATGTTGACTTCAGAAACATTTGCAGCCTTTCTGCCTTATTTACTGCCCAGTGCAAAATCAAGTCCTAAGTTGTGAATGGACATCTCTGCTATTTACTGTGCTGTGCAGTGGCGTTTCCATGGCAAATGGATATGTAAAAGCAAGTTGCTATGTATATTTTGAAGGGGAACGAAGCTGGTACTTATTCTAACTGAAAGGAGTGATAGACCTGGGGTGACCCACTCCATGTCACCACGGACACAGTTCTCAATCTTAGCCTTTTGTGTGAAAACATTTTGCATTCTGGGTGCTTTAGTGTTAGTTGGCATCCATGGAATGAATTAAGCTAACACACCTGTTTGCAATCATGTGAAGTTGAAAAGCGCAGAAATGTAAACAGGGACGGAGGGCCAGGTAGGGGCCGTGTGTTAGTTTGATTGTGTACATCAGTGGCATGAAATAGTCGGTAGGCAATGCACAGGCAGGAGGGTGCAGTCCTGTGCAGTCCACACGTGTCAAATACGTACTAAAAAAAGCCCGGCATACATTAAAAATGATGATGATTATTTTATGGCACATACTAAAAACTGCTTTGTCTCTACGCAGTGGAATTATTGATTTATTACCCAGGTCGAAGGTAGTTCTTTTGATTTAAACTCTAAAGCATAAAATAACGAGTGATCTTTCCTCTGGCTGAGATATCTTCCTGATTAATAATAAATCACACGTGCACCTAAGATAAGAGAAAATGCCATGGTGCTCCACTGGTCAGGAAACGTCAGCCTCTATTTCTTTATATACCATTTGGCATTTGTATGGATTTCCGGGAAGAAATACATAAGAAAATAGTCTCAAACAAGCATTGGTTACAAAGCACTGCAGCTTTCTAACATCTCAGGAGTCGCACACAGAGGTAAGTGCTCATGACGAGGGACAGTCCATATCTGCAGCACAAGTTTTTGTCTAGAAAATCCTGAAACTTTTGTAAAGTTGTGAATAACCCTAGATTTTCCATATGTGCCTCTATTTCCAGGCAAAAACAAGAAAGGAATGAAAGAAGGCGGGAGCCAGAGTCGCAGCAGTAGCCAATTGCCCTGGTGTCAGAGCGCAGACAGGCTGCTGAGAAATGTCTGTAGCAGAGGGGTGGAGGGTGAGGGGGGGTCGGGGTGGTCGTGGTAAGATGGTTGTACAATGTGCTCCCTGGATGCCATAACTCACAAATTGAAGCTGAAGAGATATGTGTTTGATGGTGCCAGAATCCCAGGGCCCTGGATCTAAACAGTGCATTTGGTGCAGTAGCACCACAGCCCACTGGTGTTAGGAGACCACTGGTGTTAGGGTCCTCCTGCCCCAACATGATGGCTGTGTCTAACTAGCAGGGAGTCCATTGTGCTTGCTTAAACCAGAACCATGGCTCTCTTGCTACCACACTGGGAAATCAAGTTAGTTTGTTTTCTAAACACCGAGGAATGTTGGAAATAAACACATTGAGGACAGGGTGATGTACTTTTTGTACCATTGAATAATGTTCATTGTAGTCGTAATAGCTTTTATTTCATTTTCTCACAGAAACTTGAAAGTCTTTCCTCAAATTTTCATATGGTGTTTGCGGCTGCTCACTACCTCTACTCATAACGAGTGCATTGAAGGCTGCTTTCCAGGCTGCATTGCTGAGGGTGCCTCTCGATCCCACAAGTTATGGGCTTCTACCTATTCTAAAGGGCATCTTGCAGTGCTTAGAAATCCTACCTAGCTCTCAATATTGAGGGCACTTGTCAAACCTTCCATGTAGAGGGCTTCTGTTCAACCAAATCCAAGCCTATGTACAGCTTTCGAGCGCTCAGGTCCAACTTGTGCTAAGGACCCCTGCCCATACTGAGGGATCCTGCCTGCCTTCCTCAAGTTCTGTGGTACAACACATTGAGGGATCCTTACCAGTCTAGCGAGGCATCCTGGCTATAACCCGCTGTCGAGTAATGAGCGCCAGCAAGGTTTCTTAGTTTTATATCAGGGCACCTTGCTGAACACAATAGAAAAAAGTGTCTGTTGGAAGGAATCCCAAAATGGAGGAAAAAGCACAAAGGCCTAAAAATTCCCCAGGAACTCAGTAGAGTGGAAGATCCAGGCCAGGAGCTGGAGGGAGAAAGATGAAGAATCCAGTAGTTCCTGATGAACAGAAAAGAACTCAGAAGAAGGAGGCACACACACTACTGAAAACAACAACAAGGCAAAAGGGATAAAAAATCTGAAGATAAAAGGGTGATGTAATGGTCACAAAATAGTACGACTGTGTTGTGAAGCAGATCCTTGGGCTCAGTTCTCTCCTTTTATACTGAAAAGGTGTGAAACAGGAAATGAAGATGCCATGTAGGGCTGGGAGAAGCATTAAGTGGTCTCTGCAGGTACTTTTCTAGAATTGGGAACTTGTAGACAAAAGAATCCTTGGGCTAGAGTTGAAAAGAGCCTTGCAATAGGCTGCCACAGCCCAAGTAGCAAATTTCCTGGGGGAGTGGGGGGTAATAGGGAGGAAAAGTCATCCTTTTTGCCCTGATTGCCCACATTTTTTCAATGATATCAGTGGTTACTGACCCTGAAAGTGCCCTGGGCTCTGCTAACTAGGCCCAGGGTCAGTGCTCTGTCCTCTAAAGGTATATTGTAATTGGTATCTGTAGGAAAGTAGGATCTGTGTTCATGGTTACCCCTATAATTTTGGCTGGTGTTGTGCTGTTTCTGACTAGTCTGACTTGGATCCTGCTAATCAGGACCCCAGTCTCTGTGCTTTCTCCCATAAATTGGCAATGGTGATTACTTAGGTACATCCCAGATTGCATACTGGTGTACCCTTATAAGCCCCTTGTATATGGTACTGAGGTACCTGGGGCATAGGTACACACGGGGTCTCCAATGGGCTGAGACATGTATTATGCCACCTATGGGAGACTGTGACTACAGGCCTGCTATTGCAGCCTATGTAAACCGGTACTAGCACCACTTACGACAGATATAGGCATCCTTATATCTGAGGTCACTGCACTTAAAATCTATGTCACCCCCTAAAGCAGGTATTTCAATCCTGAAGGCATGGTGCTCGGTTCTAAGTGTGAGGGTGCTTCTGCATGAGCAGGGCACCCCTACAACCTGCGGAGTCCATTCTCCCCGGTTGTAAGTGCATCAGTCATTACGATATATAGAGTGGCCATGCATCATTATGCGATGACCATCTCTAAACTGGCTGGAGCGAACCCTCTTGTGTTTGGTATCAAACATGTCGGAATCATACCATACACAGGGTGGGAAGTATGATTCCATGCACTGTAAAGCTCCTCTAGGAGGCCTTCAGTGCTCCCGTTACCAGACTTCTAGACCTGGTCAGCAACCTATCCTGATTGAGTGTTGTCCAGCAATTGGTGTAGTTCAAGATGGTTTGTGAGTAGCTTGTTAATGGCCTATCTACCACTTTGGCTGGGTAGCGGAGCAGGGAGATTGGACAGAATTAACGGAGTTGGTTCTGGTCGACCGATGGATTTTTGCGAATTTTGTTGACTGCTGCATTCTTCCAGCCATCTGGGAATGTGGCGGATGTGATGGAGGTGTTGGTGATATGGGTGAGGCTGGTGGTGTTTGGTGCTGAACCCAGGTTGTGGATGTGGTGGAGGCATGGATCTGTTGGGGCCCCTGAATGGATGGACTTTATGATCATCACTGTGTCTTCTCTGGTGAGAGTTCCCCATTTGGTCATATCGCCGTCTTGAGTGGCGCTGGGCATGTTGGCAATGAGATTGCTAGGGCTTGGTTGGTGTGAAAAGGTGCTGTAGATGCTTGCAATTTTATTGTGGAAGAAGTCTAATAGGTCAATGCAGTGTTCTTGGGAGGGGATGATGCTGTTTATGGAGATTGGCGGTTTGATGAAGTCCTTAACAATCAAGAGGATCTCTTTCCTGCTGCTGGCCCTCCCTTTGAAGAATTCAGCGAGCGCTCTTTTCGTGGTATCTCTCCGTTGTTGTTGGTAGTCCCTGAGTGCAGCCTTGTAGGTGGTTTTGTGGCTGGCTCTTCAATTTCTTTCTAGCTGTTTGTTGTGCCGTCTCAAAGGTTTTCTGTGTACTAGCTGGCATGCTTGTCGGTTTTTCTTTGCTTCTTGGGTTTGATGGGTTCGAGGGAGACTTCACAGTTCTTGGTCCAGTTGTTGAAGTTGGTTATGTCTTCATTGATGTTGTCCATGGGATTAGGTTGATTCATACTGAGGGTGTTGAGTCAGTCTGCTTCTGAGATTTTACCGCTGCTGCGGCTGGGTAGGTTGCCGCTTGTGGGTGTGTTGGCTTGCAGAGGGTTGATTTGGTCATCAATGTTGGAGTGGTCAGTCCCTGTGAGCAGTGATGTGGAGTTGTACTTGATGCTGTAATTTCACCGGAGCCCATAACACGTGGGCAGATACCTTGGCATAGCCATTCACAGAGGCTCAGTAGCTGTACTGAGGCACAGGCGCGTTCGTTCAACTTTAGGTTACTCATGGTGCACTTTAAATATCTTCAGAGGCTTTATTGTACCCTTGAGTGGCTGCATAGGCTTGGCCTCCTAGAATATTTGTGCTACGTCAGATGCTCGGAGCCGAGCGCCGACTTCCATCATCTGGCTTTGTCTTGCCCAGGCATGGGTTGTTTCTGACATACCTTCTTTGATGCTATTAATGAGATCACTGGCTTCAGCGTACTCCCCTACTCCCCTGGTAGCGTTGCCGGGCTATGAAAAGGAGATCCCCCTGTAGCTGCAGAAACTATCTGCCCTTCTACTCCTGCTGGGTAAACAACGGGTGGTAATTCATTGGGGCCGTCACCCGGTCCTGAGACAGGAAAACTTGACGGCCTATTGGGACCTGATGCCAGCCGGGTCACATCTCAAAGATATTTAGTCACCTTTAGAATAGTTTTTACGACTGTGCGGTGAGGCGGTGGTAGAGGCCTCTGTACCTGGTGCTCTGGAGGCACAGTAGCATGTGATTTGAACTCCGACCTTAAGTCTTCTCAGATAAAGATGTCTTGAGTACTGGCGCACTGCAGTAGCTCTCTCTTGTGGGGGGTCAATGGAGCCATCAAGGTAAGAGGTCCTATCACCCCCTCCTTTTCTTAGTGGCTGCCTCACCCAGCCACCTCATGTACCCTTCCCTGTATTACCTCGACTGTGTTTATACCTTTTCCCTTTCTTCTTTTCTTTTCACCATGTTTCTTTCTTGAATTGTTCCTTGTTGACCTCCTGAGCATTGCAAAGTCATTGTTTATTTGACAGAACTAACGGTGCCAGCAGATCAATGTACTGTCTACGCTTTTACTATTTGCCAGGACATTTGGTTTGTTTTTTTGTATAACCGTGTTAAACAATTTCAATAAACAGAAAAAAAAATGCTGTCATTGGTGGGGAAGACATGATCCAGTCTGTGTCCTGACATGTGTGTTGGTTCTGTGATGAGCTGGGTTAGTCCAATGTTGTTCAGGCTTTCAAAGAGCGCTACATAGAACGGGTCGGTTCTGTCTTCTCGATGGAAGTTGAGGTCGCTGAGGAGTAAGAAGTCTCTAGGGTTGAAAGGGAAGGAAAGAAGTGGGAACAACCACTGAGATGGGGTTGTTACAATCATTCCATTTGTGTGTCATTGTGGGATGTAAACAAATTCTCTTAGTGTATATGATGCAAAAAAATTAGGGACCTACAGTAGTGGACTGGATTCAAGTCCTCCAATTGCCAGATCTCTTTAGTTATTCCATGCCTGTTCATTTGGGGATGACTGGTTTACTGGCTTCACAGTTCTGGTGATGGAAAACCCTTGTAGCACATACGTCTTTTGTGAATGTAAGAGTTCTGTTAGTTACAGTTAGCTGCCGAACGCTGAGCGTTAAGGTATTAGTATTAGTGTAGGCCAGAAATGTTATATATGAAATTTCATAATCATGTAATACCCTGGAAAACTCCTTAACTTACATGCCTATTGAAAGTAGTTGTGTACCTGCACATAGTAGCTGCAATTTTTCCTGAACAAACAGGCTCTTTTATAGTTGGGTGCAAACTCAAGCTGTAATACACTACTGTGGTAATTACGTTACTGCTTGATCACTACAGGATTTAAAGATTTGCAACAATCTGTTTACCATATGATTTTTCGACTCTGGAAGCTCAGTGTTACCACCAGAAAAAGGCTGGTAGTAAAATATCATAGGAATGCAATAATATGGAAAAGCATCAAATATGCTTCCAGGATTTAAAACCCAATTTCTGTATAATTTCTCTCTGAAAACACATTGCCACAGTGTACTCTAAATGAGGTTGAAAGTGTGTGCACCAATATCTTCTGTGCACTGTACTTTGTATCACAATATGTCTCATTAAGTAGCAAGGTAGCCTTTTGTACAAGATTTGGGGCATAGCTTCTCTCACACATACCTTAAATGTATTCTTGTCACATTTGCTTCCTGGCGGCAATTGACTACATTTCCACTTGCCTGATAGTTATGTGTGCAGGACTCACAGAAAATTCTACTCAGCTGCCTTTTACCCTTATTCTCCCTGATGAGGCTCCACCGACATTGATACCCTCATGAACTACATGCACTCTTTCTTTCCTCCTACACTTCCTTTCTGTACCTTTGTTGTGTATCTTATCCAATATAAAGGCACATGGAGCATGTTGTCCCTTTTTTCAGACATTACACCGATTTCTAATGGACACTTGGGGTGTAATTACATTTTTATACCTGGTGGTTGTCACTTTTTGATCATTTTAGGTTTTACCTACGCTGTGCTTGCAAAATCTCTTGCATTTAAAACAAATAATCTTATAAGGGGCTTAGAACTTGCCCATTACTTACATTACTTACCAATAGCTGGTTCCCAAATGGCTTCCACGTCGCCTTTACTTATCATTGGCTGGCTCCCACGTGGTTCACATGTCAATTTACCTACCACTGACTGGCTCCCAGTTTCTTTGCTTCGGATTGGTCAGCACCCGCTCCTCACCTCCGTCTTCCTCCTAGGCTTTGAGTCTTCGTCCTGCTGTGGAGCTTGGACCAAGTACTGCTTCCGGTGGCCAATGTCCCTTCACTGCAGGCTCTTGCAGGTAATCTTTTTTTCTAGAATGCAGGGGCTGTACGTGTACCCAATAGATTTAGTTCCATGAGCCTATATCATTTGGAAATGTGTCTTAAGGATGAGAATGTACATTTTCGGCTTTCTTTTCAATAGATATACAAGACTATGTCCTCCACCGCACAAGAACCAACATGCACATTAAAATCCAATTCAAGCAAGTGCCCATTGTTTTTTTGTTTACCTTCACCAAAGCGGGTGTCAAGATGGAAAACACTTTCTCCGAGCTCCATGCAATGACTTTCATGCCGCTTTGTAATTATGCAAACAAGAGAATCCTCATTTACAAGAGAGCACAAAGAAAATGTGGCCATTCCCTGAGCACAGGCACATCCCCCAAAGATAAGAGACATGCCCACAAGCAGCACCGTTCCTGGCCGGCCATAAAAGGGGTGTGTTAGAACCGGCGGTCTCTAGTTGGCAGAGGTATACACTTCTGACAAATAGGGACCTACCAACTCTAGTCAGGGCAAGGGGATTACACACTCAGATAACCCCTGCTACCCCCTTGGTAGCTTGGCAGAGCAGACAGGCTTATCCCAGAGGCAGTGTGTTAAGCATTTATGACCACATACAGTAATAAAGTGAATACACTACAGATGGACACGACACAGAAGTTATTATAAAAATAGTATTTTTATATAAGGCTTAGCACAAGACCAAATAACGACAAAAATATACCACAGTCTTAATAAATACTCTTTGGAAGGAAAAATAATAGTTCAAGTAAGGTTTCTTCTTGGCAAATAGTTCTTTAGCAACAAAATTAAGTATTCTTCTGAAACACAGTTCTTTGGCAACAATGTAACCCCCACCGGAGTCACACGACGTCGAGTCTACTATATTCCCAAGGTTCGGCGTCGACCGCGAGGAGCGCTACGTCGAGCCTGGAGTTGCAACAGACCCCACAAACACAGTACCTTTGGGAATGAAGAAAACGATGATCCACGGCGTTGAGATGTCGGCGTTGAGGTCGGCGTCGATCGTGCCTCGGATTCGGGTCGATCCCCAGCGGCGTCGAGGGCCGGAGCAGCGCTCACGGCGTCGAGATCGGCGTCGATCATAAGTCGGGGTCGGGTCAATCCGCAGCGGCGTCGAGGGATGTCGGGCCGGAGCAGTGCTCACGGCGTCGAGAAGGGCGTCGAGTCGATGCGATCAGCAGCGGCTCGGGACACTGGAGCCGTTACTCACGATGTCGAGCTGGATTCGGCGGCGTCGAGACTGCAGATTTTCCCTTGTGTACTGGAAAAAACACTTTCCAGCAATTCAGCAATTCAGTAGATGGTGAAGTCCTTTGGCCCCGTGACTTCAACAGGAGACTGGCACTCTTCCAGCCCTTGGAGATGTTCTAGCAAGCTTTTAGAGAGTACACACCAAGTGCCTCTCTCCTTGCTCCTTGGCAAAAATAAAGAAGCAGCTTTCAGGTTCCTCCACAGCAAAACAGCACTCTGGCAGAAAGGGGAGGCAAGTCCTTAGATCAGCAGGCTTCTTGTCCTTGGTACAGGTTTCCTTGTAAGAAGTGATCTGAGTTCTTGGTTCAGGGGTCCTTCTCTTATACCCCTTTTCTCCTTTGTTCCCTTTGTCCAAGCAGGGAAATTCCCCCCATCTCAGGTTCGTTGTGGATGTTGCCAGGCAGAGGCACCTGGCCTATTCACTGAGCAGGGCAGAGTCCTCAGCCACCCAGCAGGAGGCGGAGCCAGTATTGTCACTGGCAGGAGCAGGGCTATCAGTCGCCCAGCAGGAGGTGGAGCCAGCATTGTGTCAGGCAGGGCAGGCTACTCTTCCCTCACTCTATGTGTAAATGCCTCATTCACCCCACACTGACTCATTCAGACCTCTGGAGCCACCCAGCCCCTGACACACACACCAAACCAGCAGAGACCGGTGGATAGTTGGACAAGAAAATAGCCACTTTCTAAAAGGGCTATTTTCAAACATAGAATTTAAAAACCATCCATCCTAAAGGATGTGTTATTAAATTCTGAGTTCAGGGATACTAAACTCGACCTGCTACCATGCTCCCTGAGTCAGATAGATTATAATGGAGTTAATAATCAGTCTGCCCAGTCTGGCCTATTGGAGGCAGGTAGCCCTTCAATAGTGAAAAACGAAAATGGCTGTAATTCACTATTAGGTCATGCCACACACATCAGGGCATGACCTACCTTTTACCAACAATGCACTCTGCCCTAGGGCCTACCATAGAGGTGTCTGAAATGTGGCAAAGTGAAGGTTTAGAGACTGGCAAGTAGGTTTCTTTGCCAAGTCGACATGGCAGTCAGGGACTGCACGCAGGCGCTGCGGTGGCAGGCCTGAGACACATTTTACAAGCTGCTTCTGTGGGTGGCACAACCCGTGCTGCAAGCCCACCAGCAGCAGTTAACTTACATGCCCTTGGCACACGCAGTGCACTAGACTAGGGTCTGAACAGTAAGTCAACCAAGCCAATCATGGTAACACCAATCAATGTGACAATTTAACATAGGGAGCACTTGCACTGTGGCACTGATCAGCAGTGGCACAGTGCCCAAGACACTAATACAGCAAAAACATCGTAACCAGAGGAGGCAAACAGAAAAAAATGGAGGAGAGACTCATGCCAATGATGCCAGGTCTAACACGTGTCCCCTCCAGCTGAAATGTGGGGAGAACTACCCTTCACCCAGGGAGTCCTCATCACTAAGGCGGAAAAATCTGGACAGACCATCAGCATTGGCGTGATCTGTACCAGGGCGGTGTGCCACCGTAAAGTCCATCCCCTGTAGGGAAATGGACCACCTCAACAGTTTTGGGTTTTCACCCCTCATCTGCATTAACCATCTGAGGGGCCTGTGGTCTGTCTGAACCCGGAAGTGAGTCCCAAACAGGTAGGGTCTTAGCTTCTTCGGCGCCCAGACCACAGCAAATGCCTCACGCTCTATCGCACTCCACCTTTGTTCCCTGGGAAGTAACCTCCGGCTGATGAAGGCTACAGGTAAGTCTCGGCCCTCCTCATTCATCTGTGCTAGAACAGCCCCCACACCATGCTCTGAAGCGACTGTCTGGACAATGAATTCTTTTGAAAAGTCGGGTGCCTGGAGGACCGGTGCTGTACACATTGCAGTTTTCAGGGTGTCAAAGGCGTTCTGACAGGCGTCAGTCCAGATCACAAGTCTCGGCTGCTTCCTGGAAGTCAGCGAGGTCAAGGGGTGCACAATGTTGCCATACCCCTTGACAAACCTCCTGTAGTAACCCGTGAGACCCAAGAAGGCTCTCACCTGAGTCTGGGTTTTGGACGGTTCCCAAGCCAGGATGGTATCTATCTTGGGTTGCAGGGGGGCCACCTTGCGGCTCCCTACTTGGTGCCCCAAGTACACCACTGAACCCTGCCCAATCTGGCACTTACTGGCCTTGATTGTGAGGCCTGCTCTGCGCAGGGCCAACAACACTTCCTGGAGGTGGCGCAAGTGTTCCTCCCAGCTGGCGCTGAACACTGCTATATCGTCCAGGTAGGCGGCACTGAAATCTTCCAGCCCGGCCAATACCTGGTTAACCAACCTCTGGAATGTGGCAGGGCCATTCTTCATCCAAAAGGGCATCACACGGAACTGGTAGTGCCCATCTGGTGTGGAGAATGCAGACCTCTCTTTTGCCCCATCAGTCAAGGCGATCTGCCAGTACCCAGATGTTAGATCAAACGTACTAAGGTACCGGGCAGCCCCCAACCGATCGATGAGCTCATCAGCTCTGGGGATGGGGTGCGCGTCAGTCTTGGTGACCGAATTGAGTCCTCGGTAATCCACACAGAACCGAAGTTCTGGTGAAGCACCAGGCGCTGCAGCCTTTGGAACCAAGACCACTGGGCTGGCCCAAGGACTGCTAGAGGACTCAACCACCCCTAAGGCAAACATCTTGGAGACCTCCTCCTTGATATATGCTCTGACCTTTTCAGTCACCCTGTAGGCCTTGTGCCTCACAGGAGTGCTGTCCCCAGTGTCCACATCATGGACACACCACTGAGTGACACCAGGGATTAAGGAGAACAGATCAGGGAATTGTACCAACAGATGGCGACAATCTTGCTGCTGCTCAGGGGTCAGTGTGTCAGAGAGGACAACACCATCCACTGACCCATCTTTTTCTTTTGCACACAGGAGGTCAGGAAGAGGCTCACTCTCCTCCTCCATCCCAGCATCTGTGGCAAGGAGCATGCCCACTTCGGACCTTTCTAAGTGGGGCTTTAACCGGTTGACATGCAGGACCCTTAAGGGGTTCCTGGGAGACTTCAAGTCCACCAAGTAGGTGACATCGCTCTTTTTCTCCACAACCTCAAATGGTCCAGTCCACCTGTCCTTGAGCGCACAAGGTTCCACAGGGGCCATGACCCAAACTTTCTGACCAGGTTGAAGCTCAACTAGAGTGGCATTCTGATCGTACCACCGCTTCATCTCTTCCTGGCTGGCCTCCAGATTTGCCTGAGCAAGATCTCTGAAGCGCCGAGTCTGGTTCCTAAAGGCCAGCATGTAACTATATACATCCTTGGGAGGTTTCCTGGGAGATTGCTCCCAGCCTTCTTTAACCAGACTCAAAGGACCTCTTACCGGGTGACCATACAAAAGCTCAAATGGGCTGAACCCTAGAGACTTCTGTGGCACCTCACGGTAAGCAAACAGCAGGCATGGCAAGAGGACGTCCCATTTACGCCTCATTGGTTCTTCAAGACCCATGATCATGCCTTTTAGGGTCCGGTTGAATCTCTCAACCAACCCGTTACCTTGAGGGTGGTAAGGAGTGGTAAACTTGTAGGTTACCCCACACTCCTTCCACAGAGACTTCATATAATTAGAAATGAAGTTGGTGCCCCGGTCTGACACCACCTCTCTGGGGAACCCCATGCGGGAGAAAACACCCATCAGTGCCCGTCCCACCACGGGGGCCGTCACTGTGCGGAGAGGGATGGCTTCCGGGTACCGGGTGGCATGGTCCACCAAGACCAGGATAAACTTGTTGCCCATGGCTGTCTTGGGGTCCAGTGGCCCCACAATGTTAATTCCCACTCGCTCAAAGGGGGTACTGACGACGGGAAAAGGTTGGAGGGGAGCCTTCTGCTTCCGCCCACTATTCCCACTTGCCTGGCAAGTTTGACAGGTCCTACAATGGATATCTGAATCCCTTCTCATCTGGGGCCAATAAAAATGGGTGACAAGCCTGTCATAGGTCTTGTCCTGCCCCAGATGTCCAGCTAACGGAACGTCATGAGCCAACCCCAGTAGGAAGGCTCTGAAGCGCTGGGGTACCACCAGCACACGGGCTGACCCAGGCTCAGCAGCCTTAGGCTCGCTATACAGGAGGTCGTTCTCCCAGTAGATCCAATGTGATCCTGACTGATCACCTGTTGTTTGGGCTGAGGCCTGCTGCCTCATACCCACAAGAGAAGGGCACACTTTCTGCTCAGCACAAAATTCCTCCCTGGAGGGACCACCATCCTGCTGCCAATGGGTCAGCTCGGGCAGGTCTCCCAGTTCGGCCACTTGTTCTCCTGTCGGTTCCAGGGCATCCCCCTCAGGGTCTGCTCCCTCCTGGACCGCGGGAACGATGGGGGACGGTTTCCCGTGCCCCCTGCCTCTTCTCTTCACGGTTGGGACCTGGGCCATACTTTCAGGCTCCAGGGCCCCATCAACACCCTTACTAATTGACATGGACCGGGTGGTCGCACACACCCACTCAGGCAGACCCAACATTTCCAGATGCGATTTTCTCTCCACCTTAGCCCAAGGGGAGTCCTCCAAATCATTGCCCAGGAGACAATCAACAGGAATGGCGGGCCTCACAGCAACCTGAAGAGTCCCTGAGACACCCCCCACTCAAAAGGAACTTGAGCTACCTCACACTGACTCTGTGAGTTGTCAGCAGCTATAACGGGGTAGAATGCATGAGGGACCACCTGCTCTCTGGACACCAAGTGACACTTGACAGCTGTCACACTCGCTCCGGTGTCTCTGAGAGCTTCCACCCTATGGCCATTAATGGTCACCCACTGCCTATATTTCTTAGTGTTACTAGGCAGAGGGGTTGGAGGGACCATTTCCACGTCTCCTAAGGAGACCAGGGACATTTCTGTGGGACCCCACCCACCGGGGGCACCCATCTCATTCCCTCCCAGGGCTACACTCACTACCTGATGGGGGGGTGCACGCGGCGGTGCATTCGAATCCTTCATGGGACACTGGGGATCATAATAACGGTGTCCCACCTGCTTACAGACATAGCAGGTCATGGGGCCCCTGTGAACAGGTTTACCTGTCGGGGCTTCTGGCTTCTTTACAGGGGGAGGCTGGGAACCCTTCCCTTGGTTCCCTTGGGGATTACTTTGGGGCCCTTTCTGAAACTCCCTCTGTTTACCCCTGTGCCCCCCACTCTTCTGCTGGGGACCCTGCCCACCTTTGGCTGAGTCTCCCACTGGACCCTTGTGGACCCTGGTACTGACCCAGCGGTCCGCCTCCTCAGCAAGTTTTCTAGGGTTAGATATCTTGCTATCAACAAGGTGCTGGCGTAGCTCTGGAAAACAGTTATTAGACAAGTGCTCCCAAGCAACCAAATCATAAAGAGCATCATAACTATCAACCTTACTACCCTTTATCCAACCATCCATGGCTCTGCAAAAAAAGACACATATTCAACCCACGTAGTACCAGGCAACTTCTTACATTCTCTAAAGGTTTGTCGGTACTTTTCTGGAGTTAAGCCATATCTCAGCATTAAAGCATTTTTCATATGAGTATAAGACGCCCTTTCCTCTTCAGGCATGCTCAACAAGGTATCTCTCCCTTCATTTGTAAAGCGGCTCCACAACCCCGTTCCCCAATCTTTCTCAGGGACCCGGTGGGCCAACAATGCTAACTCATACGCTTTAAACCATTGGCTAATATCTTCATTCTTACTGTAATCCTTGATCACATCTTTAGGAAAATAAAATCTACTTTCTGCAGGCACAGATGGAACGCTGCCACCAGAGGGATTCAACTCTAAACTCTTTTCTTTAAGTTCCATCTCCCTCAACATCTTCTCACGTTCAAATGCTAATTTCTCTCTCTCAAAATCTAATCTTTTGCTTTCCATTTCAGCTTCTCTCAGGCTTTTCGCTTTTTCTAATTCCAACTGCCCTCCTAATTTAAGTTTTGCCATTTCTAGCTGGTGTCCCCTCTCCCTCTCCCTGTCTTCCAACTCTTCAGGAGAAAGGCCCCTAGAGGAAACACTACTGCCGGGGGATGACACTGACCCATCTGTGGGTTCTTCCACTTCCTCTTCCTCCTCCTCTTCCTCTTCCGGTACCACCACCGGATCAGAGGGATTTCTGGCCTCTAACCAGGCCTTTAGCTCTTTAAGGAGGTCCTTCTTCAATCTGAGACCTGTGGTAGGAACTTTAATCTGTTTGCAAAATCGCTCCAGATCCTTTAACTGCTACTTATTGATCAATTTCTTATCAAATTCCCCCACAACAATCTCAGTAGGTGTAGCAGCTCCGGCATTCTCCATGGTCAAAACTGGCAGTGTTTAAAAAAAATAAGCTCCAGGAAAACGGAGAACAAAAATAGAATATCCTACCAAAACAGATTGTGGCTGCGTTATGGTCTGCTTTCACTATGTAGCGTACACTAATCACTGCACATGAGTCATAAATGCAAAGTTCAATCCTCCCCGCTGACCACCAATGTTAGAACCGGCGGTCTCTAGTTGGCAGAGGTATACACTTCTGACAAATAGGGACCTACCAACTCTAGTCAGGGCAAGGGGATTACACACTCAGATAACCCCTGCTACCCCCTTGGTAGCTTGGCAGAGCAGACAGGCTTATCCCAGAGGCAGTGTGTTAAGCATTTATGACCACATACAGTAATAAAGTGAATACACTACAGATGGACACGACACAGAAGTTATTATAAAAATAGTATTTTTATATAAGGCTTAGCACAAGACCAAATAACGACAAAAATATACCACAGTCTTAATAAATACTCTTTGGAAGGAAAAATAATAGTTCAAGTAAGGTTTCTTCTTGGCAAATAGTTCTTTAGCAACAAAATTAAGTATTCTTCTGAAACACAGTTCTTTGGCAACAATGTAACCCCCACAGGAGTCACACGACGTCGAGTCTACTATATTCCCAAGGTTCGGCGTCGACCGCGAGGAGCGCTACGTCGTTCCCACTTGTCTGACAATTTTGAGACCAGGACTCTCACCAACCTCGTACCTCTTTGATTGGTGCTCTTTTTAGCCTGTATTGTTCATTTACCTTGGGTGCTTAGTTGCATCTTAATGAAGGCTACATTTTGATATATGTCTCTGTCTGTATTTTCTACTTTTGATTGTGAATCGCACCGTGGACGACTGGTTGGTGGGTGTTTTGAACAAGCTTTATTATATTAAATGTGCTAATGCAATTCAGGTGTTATGTATTTTGTGGTAAGGTATTTATTTTATTGCAGTGATCACTTTCTTAGTTGAGCGTGGTTATGCAAATGAGCTGGCAATTGCTGGACTTGGTCTCCCATTAGTTTGAGCAGAGATGATGTAATCCCCACATACTGACCTGTTTGCTCAGCACGTAGATTGCTCTCTGTAGTGACATGCACTCATTTTTCATGATTATGTCCAGTGAGGTGACTTCATCTTTGCTATTTTTAGACATGTAGCCTTTAGCAGATGAAGCCATTTATGTCTCCCTTCCACCTTTTAAGCAGGAGAGGGAGCGCTGGCACGAGGCTGTGCTAGGCTCTGACTCACTGGATAAACATAGAACACTTACTTTGTTTTAGCGAGAGTGCCTTTAAAAAGGCAGGCTCATTTAGACTCCGGCGGATGGCTTGTCAGGCAGCCATGCCAGTGGAGACGGTGGCCTCCTCTCTCCTGGAGCAGGGCTGTGTGCACTAATGTGAGATCCCTGCCCACTGGGCACAGATCTCACTGCCTCCAGAGAAATTGCCCACCATGATGTTTTGGACCAGGTTGGCAAACTTTTTTGTTTTACGAAAAATGTAGGAGTTTGGGTTCTAAAAACAAAAAATCAAAACAAGGGCGCAGACACAAAGGGGGGTTCCTCCCTGTGTGTTGGGGTACATCAGTTTGATTTTTGGTTCCATCCTGGGGGGATCTTCATCATGACCTGGCAGCCCTTTGGAAGATGGGCAAGCAGGTGAAGGGGTTCCAGTGGTGGAGCTAGCTAAGGTTTGACTTTTAGAAATGCACTGGTTCCTCAACTACTAGTTGTGTCAGGCTTGTGAATGGCCAAATGATGCTGTTTCACCCACTCCACCATCTCTATAGTGCCTCACAAGACTGTCTTTTAAACTTATGCCTGTAGTTGGTGCACAAACATAAATACGGGTTCACCTTTCAACTTTTGCATTAAATATGGAAGAAGGTAGAAGGAACATATTTTTGCTGGAGTGAGCTAAAAACATTGGAATTCATTCAGAAAGCCACTGGCTTTCATGTGGACTAGTATACTAAGCTTTCATTGGGGAGTATTTCCAAAGGCAATTCACAGCAACAGTCTATTCGGAAACATACGTGCAGTTGTAGGCAGACCATTGTCTGAGGTTAGATACGACTTGTGTATATAATAATCCCCACACAAAAAACACAACTAGGGTGTAAAGGAGGGAGTGGCAAGGAGAGAGAACCCACAGTGTAAAATGTTCCTTCTAAAATGGGTGTGTGACAATCAAGAAGGAGGGCTGTGAAAATATACTGACATTCAAGGCCGGACGGGGAACACACGCCAGCCTGGTATTCTGCTTGACCGATGCAAAAAGATGGGGCCTCTCTGGAAGGCACTTGGAGGGACCCCCTCCGAGCTCAATTGGGAGCTCTGCAGCCAGAGTGCTGTGTTGAGGGGTTCCCTGGAGCCTAGGGGCCCCCCGCACTGCAAGGGGCTACGGGGGCCCGTGTTACACCCCTGGTCATGACCCAGCTCCCACTGGGAACAGTCCAGCCAAACTGCCAGGCCAGGTTCTCCCTGGACTGGAAACAAGTATTCTGGGACCGGTGTTGGGGTTTCACCCCTCATCAGCCAGGCTAATTTGAGTCCAGTGGTATGGAGAGCAAGGGACCCACATCTGGGCATCCCCATCCGACTCTGGGGTAACAAATGCAAAAAGAGCAATTGATGGACAGAATGTTGAACAATGTCAAACATTCACCCCAGTACAGAGATCTGGGCCTAAATGCATCATTATTTTGCTCCCCATGCCATTCCAGTTTAAACCCAGCCATATGCAAATCAGTCTTGACCCAGCTCCCACTGGGAACAGTCCAGCCCGACTGGGGTGGCATGGTGAGCAAAAGAACCATATATTTAACCCAGATCTCTTGACTGGGGGTGAATGTTTGATTTGCTATGCATTCCGTCCATCATCTGTGTGTCTTTTGCTTTCTCACCCTAAGTGCGCCGGGCATGCCCAGACGTGGGTCCCGGGCTCACTGTGCCACTGGATTCCAGCTAGCCTGGCAGACGAGGGGTGATGCCCCGAAACCGGACCCTGGATGCCTGTTTCCGGTCCAGGGAGGACCTGGCTTTAGCACTTCAGGCTGGACTGTTCCCATGAGGAACAGGGTCAAGACTGATTTGCATATGGCTAGGTCTGAACTTGGACGGTATGGTGAGCAAAAGAATTATGTATTTAACCCAGATCTCTTGACTGGGGGTGAATGTTTGATTTGCTCTGCCTTTAGTCCATCACCTGTGTGTCTTTTGCCTTCTTGCCCTAAGTGCGCCAGGTATGCCCAGACTTGGGTTCCGGGCTCACTGTGCCACTGGATTCAAGCTAGCTTGGCTGACAAGGGATCAAGCCCCGAAACTGGTCCCAGGATGCTTGTTTCCGTTTCGGGAAGGACCTGGCTTGGAAGTTTTGGCTGGACTATTCCCATGAGGAACAGGGTCAAGCCTGATTTGCATATGGCTGGGTCTAAACTGGGGTGGCATGGTGAGCAAAAGAACAATGGATTTAACCCAGACCTCTTCACTGGGGGTAAATGTTTGATTTGCTCTGCACTCTGTCCATCATCTGTGTGCCTTTTGAATTCTGCTGGACCGGCCACGTGCTAGTGAGAAGCAGTACTGCTGCAGCTTTAGCACTGCTGACGCTTTTGTTGCAGGGGACCATTATAGCAGCACTAATCCAAAATTCGGCCCCCAGTAACAAAACTAGCCTCCACTGCTCGAAAACGGGCCCCCACCCTTATGGCCCACTGGGAAAACACCTGGTGCCCGCTATGGCCAGTCCAGCCCTGCTGACATGTCTCTATCAGTAAGTATGTATCAAAGCTGAGTAGTTTGTGGCAAAGACCTGCCCCCATCATCTACATCGTAGTTTAGTTGTTTCTGAATGTTTCAAAATGTTATTCTTGGAGGAGGGCTATCTGTACGTTATGCCTTTTGAGATAGGCGGATACTGCATATCTGCAAGATGGAGTGCGTAAGCCCCGGACGTTCCAGATCATAATGCGTTGCATTGCCATGTAAAGGTTTCGTGCAGCTGCTTAAGTCGTGAGTGGTGGGGTGAATGCCAATTACTTTGTTTGAGAGTGACGTCCAGAGTGTGCTGGTGTCTGAGGCGTAATGCGAGAATCTGTCTCGGGTGGTCGGGGGGGTGGGTGGGTTGACGAGACCTGACCCTATAGGGCTGTTCAAATTCCAGGGCTGTGTCAAAGTCAGTATAAGAAGGGTTGGGAGAAGGTGCCCAGGAAAGCCCACCATATCGCCTTTTCCAATCCCCTTCGGCACCCTAGAAATTCATACATTATTCCGGCAACTTCTCTCCTCCAAATCTAGGGTCCTCCTGTGAAGTTCACACATTTCTGGACCACAGTCCGGCATGCTTTGCCATCTGAATTTCATGGACGTCAGTCTCTGTTCAATGCTTGACATTCTGGTTTGGAAGCCGTTGATGTTTCTCTTCAGGGACTGGGCTTCCATGGATGTGACTGAGATGGTGGTGTTCACCTTGCCAATAAACAGTTTGATCCCCGCCAATTGTTTTAGCATTGTTGGCAGGGTGGAATCAGATGTGGTGATTACCAAACCTGTTGGAGTTGCCATCCTTCCCTTAGGCGCTCCCATCACAGCAGCTCCGCCCCAAGTCAGCTGCCTCCTAGTGAGCAACTGCAACATCAATTACCCCTAGAAAGAGGTGAGAGCCCTATTGATAGGGGTTGCAGGTCTGCAGCACTCTGGCACCACATCCCTAGGAAGGTAGGCCTGACACTGGTGGAGATCCTCACACATACACATTCCCATGAACTATCCACTGACCTTGTTGAGCCAATAGAACTCGCATTCAGCAAACTGACCACTAAGCAAGAGGTCGCTAACACGCGGTGATTAAAAAATGAAGCCATTCCAGCTATCAGAACAGATGGGGCACCTCAGGCACAACTCGGACGTAAGGGAACCGTGCCGGATAAATCATGTGAGTACTGTGGGATGTTGCCACACCTGCTTCAAGAATGCCCCACAAAGAGCAAGACATGCTCTGTCTGCTCTTCAAACACTTTGCAAAGGTCTGCAAAGGAGGCCACCACCTGTTTGCATTTTGCATATGGGATACCACACAAAGACTAGGGCTATGCACATTTAGCAGTCACCCACTTCACTACAACAGCTGGGGACCTCCACCCTGCAGATGCCAACATTGATGGAGAGGAACAAGAGGCAATATTTCTCATCTCATTTATGATAGGAGACCACATCAAACAGTTACTTTCGATGTGCTGAATCCAGATACCCGGGACAAATATGGTCTCACTAATAGACACCAGTGCTTCAGTCAATGTAGTCAGGAAATGGCAGTTTGAAGCTCTGCAAACGACACCTGCACTTCTAATCACCAAATCAAGATATTTGCATATGGAGGGACCACTCCCATCCCCCTGGAAGGCGTGCTCAAATGCTTGTTATTGTGCACCAGGACAATGTGCAAAGCCAAGTACTCTATTGCCATAGGATAGATAAAGACCTTGCTTAGCTGCACCATGGATGAAGTGCTTTATCTTGTTCACTTTGCCACTGCCATTCACTCAAGAGGTGCAGAAGAAGCACTGCAAAGGTTACAACATCCCTTCAAGGGCCTGGGTAAACTACAGGCAACTCCTGTATCCCTTCATTTCAACACCACAATTATACCTGTTGCTCTCTGACATCACAGGATCTCTTTCGTCTTCGCTCAACAGTAGAGGTCGAACTGCAAAAACTTAAAGACTCTGGAGCATAAGCAGCCCGCAAGCATCAGAATCTGCATCCATCTGCACCTGCCCAATAAAACAACAGGGAGGGAGTGTCATGTCACTCCAATGATAGAGGACCTCAGTAATGATCTTAATGGAGCCCACTGGTTCTCCAAGCTTGATTTAAACTCAGGATATCACCAGCTGGAGCTCGAGCATGACTGCCAGTTCATAACAATATTCTGTATTCATGTGTGACGGTACAGCACCCTCAACTTTGGCTTTTAGTCAGCAGCTGAAGTTTTCCAGATTGCCCTTTGAGTATCCAGACTGGGCTAGATGCCCCCACAGTTTCAGACCACCAGAGAAGACAAAAACAACAACAATGACAATGATCTCACTCTCAACAAGTGCCAATTCCTGCAGCAGGAAATGGAGTTCTATAGGTACATCTTCTCGGGGTAGGAATGCAAGTCGGCTCGGCGAAAGGGGTGGAAATTAAAAGATGTGGAGCCCGCACAGCCACCTCAGATGTCAGAAGGTTCTTAGGCTAAGCCACATACTGTAGAAGATTCATGCTCAATTTGGCAATGCTAGCAGGTCTGCTTAGAGAACTTATGAAGACATCAACACCATTGGCATCGGATAAGCAAGATGGCGATATCTTCCGAGGGATAAAAGACTCCCTGCTGCAAGACACCACAGTGACATATTTTAATCCTCCCATGAGTCAGAGCTCATTGTTGGTCTTGGTGCTGACTTTGTACAACGCATCAGAGTAGACAAATGGAAACCCATCTCATTCAAGAGCAGAGTCCTCATTGATAGAAAAATGATATGCCCGCATTGAAAAAGAGATGCAGGCAATCAAATGGGGATTCACCCATTTCTACCTATTCCTCTAAGGTTAGATGTTCTAGGTCGCAATGGGCCCCAAATTCCTCATCTCCTTGTTTACAGGGGCGGCTGAAAAAACTCTACCCTTCAAATAGAGAAGTGGGTGTGCCAGCTGCAAAAGTACCAGTTCACTCTTGGGATCAAACCCAGCTGCACTAACCCCACAGACTACCTGTTTTGGCATTCCCAGGTGCCAAACTGTAAGGAGAAAGGAGTAAGTACGGAGGCAAATAAAATATGGAGTGGGTTGCCTCGATGAACTACTCCTGAACAATCAACCTATCTCATATTTTGGAGGCTACTTTGAGTCACCCCTGTCTACCACGAACCTGCGCCGCAGTGCACTCCAACCAATGGGCAAAACATCTATGAAGTGTGAGTGACTGGTACGAAGTCAGTGACTGAGCTAAAGGCACTCTGGTATGGACGTGATGAGTTGAGTGTCATTGATGAAGGTGTTCTCCTGCAAGGGTGCAGAACCTTCATTCCCCACGCCCTTGACAATGTATACTACATCTGGCTCACATGGGGCATCAAGGCACAATCAGTACCAAAGCACGCCTAAGGGGGGAAGTGTGGTTTCCAGCTTTCAACATCTGTGTGGATGAGGTTGTTACTGGATGTCGGTGGTGTCAGTCAAACAGTGCGCCTGGTAGGCCCGCCCCTGTCATCACAGAAAACCCTAGCATCAGCTTGTGGGATGACGCTAGAGTAGACTTCGGGTTCTTGCCTGATGGATGCCGCATGCTAGTTGTATCTGATGCATACTCCAGTTTCCTTGTTGTGGACTTTGTGGTAAACACTAATTTTGAACAGACGAGAAAGCAACTGCAAAAGATATATCCTAGCTTTGGTCTCCCAAAAAGGCTGAAATGGACAGTGGCCGGCCATATCAAGAAGTGATATCAAGACCAGTAACAAACCTGAGGCATTGAACATTGAAGAATCACGCCCAGGTGGCCTCAGTCCAACGGTGAAGTTGAGAGATTGAGAGTCTGATGAGAAACAAGGCAATCAGAAAAGGTGTTGAGCAACAGGAAGAAATTGAGGATGTGCTTCACAAATTCTTAGGTGCATACAGACACCCCGCAGCACCATCTGTGGATCGTCTGAACTAAAGTAGTGCAAGACGCAATTCCCCATGCCAACTTGTGGTCACTGATGCCAGTGAATGTCACTGCCAGCCATAAGGCGCGGATAAAGTGCCACTCTTGGGCGAGCCGGGCCCATCACTCTATGGAGGCAGAGATTGATGTGGGTCACTGGGTACTGCTGGGCAACAGGAGTGGACGTGGGAAGTTCTGCTTCATAGTGACTAGGAGGAGAGGGACCGTGATAGTTACAAAAAGGGGAGATGAGCAGCTCATTAGCAAGGGCTCAGTCTATGGGGAGTGGAGGGATGACTGCCAAGAAGGGAATGGCATTCCAAACCTAATCACCCAATAAGATTATAGGAAAGCATCATGGATTGCAATGGGTAGAGGCACACCTTAGCAGGTCTGGTACCAGCATCACCGGATGCTGATCTAACCGAAGCACCTATAGGAGAGACCCAAAGACAGCAGCAGCAGCCAACCATTATCATATGCTGTCTTCGAATGACATGCCTTGAAATATTGAGTGTTATCCACGTGCGTTAAGAAGGTTTAAATTTTTCAGCAAAAATAAATTTGCGGGGGAATGTAGTGTATCATGCGACACACGTAATGTAAACACACACACACACACACACTACCTACATCTTGACCCGGCGTCAGGGGAAGTCAGTACAGGCGAGCCAGGCTTCCTGCTCGTGTCCCTGAGTCTGTCCTCCTTCCAGGGCCCCGGGGTACCTCTTAATCGCATATATTATACTGTGTAACTTCCATGAAGGAGCGACCAACCACCAGATCCATGGAACTGCGAGCCTCTTGACAGCAAAGTGCTCCTTGGAAGCAACAGCAACATCCGACTTCAAATCTTTCACAGCGTTGAGGACATGTTTCAAGTAAAACTAGAATGTTGTTATTGCGAGTCTCTTGTCGTCTTACTCTGTTGCAGCCCTATCATAGGCTGCAATGCTCATCTTTGAAGAAGGCATACCTAGCTGCCAAGTTTTCATATTGCTTATGTGTGACACTTCCATGATTTCAGTGTGTATATGAGTGACGTTTCACTGCCAATAAGAGACCCTGTGAGTGACGCCATCATGGATAAAACCAAGCAGTAATCACCATGTAAAGAAATAAGGGGCATAATATCAACACAGGCGATAAAATTATCACCGCTTTAGCGGCAGAAAACTGCCGCTAAAACGGCGATAATGGGCTTGATAATATGCTCTATGGAATTCCAATTGAAGCTCAGTTTAGATGTCCTTCCCATCTAACATGGGCTTCAATTGGAATTCCATTGAGCACATTATCAAGCCCATTATCGCCGTTTTAGCTGCAGTTTTCTGCCGCTAAAGCGGCGATAATTTTATCGCCTGTCTTGATAATATGCCCCTAAATATCAGAAAGTACCCTCTTTTGAGACGTGAAAAGCTCCAAAACACTGTCTGAAACCGCTGTGAATCCCCTGACATGGAAGGTTACTAGCCACAGCGGCTGCCCTTAGAACAGAGCAGGTTTCGAAAAACCAGATGACGGTTCAAACTGGACAACCATTCTCCTACCAACATTTGACAAGCCATTTCTTTTCTCTGCCAGCTGTTCTCAAGCGTACAATGGGGCATATTAACAATGGCTTTATCTCCACTTTTTTGGCTTTCAAACCCAAAGAAGCGGAGATAAAAATATCGCCCTATCAACAACAGGGTGCTAACATGCAAAATCGCATGTTAGCTCCCTTTTTCACTACGCTTCCCTTTGCATCTCTAATGAGATGCAAAGTGGGCGTTTCAGAGCAAAATAATAGGAGAAATGTCGCTAAGCGACATTTGTCCTATTATCAAGCTTCACTCTAACCCTGTTAGAGACAAAAAAAGCAGCGCTAACCACGGTTAACGCTGCTTTTTGACGTCTGCTAATTTTCAGACTTAGCCATGTAATCCAATGGGAGGTGGATTACATGGCTAAGTTCACCATGGGCTATCAACAAGGATATCCCTATCCTTGTAGTTTTATCGCTGCATTACCAGCGATAACCTCCCAAAATGCCGCTATCGCTGGATTTTATATCGCATAGGCGGTTAGCGTTGTTAATAACGCGATAACCAGGCGATATTATCCAGCGATAGAGGGTGTTAAAAAAATTAATGCCATGTGCCCTTAGCGTTAATTTTCCCTGTTCCTTGTTAATATGCCCCACTGTTTTATAGATAGGGACGCCTCTCTGTGCAATACCACAGTGTGACATCAGTGTAAATCAGAGAGGATCACACATGTAAGCGGCACCTCGTGGCCAATGCATCTCAAACTACTCTGTGACTTATTGTGGCCTAAACATTTCACATCCGTGTTGGTTCTCCACAAAGTGCCCCAAGAAGATTCTAAGATTCTGTGTACACACACCAGAAGACTTGCGTGTTCTTTCACACCATGATGAAGTCCAATTTATTTTATTTTACAGACTACCTTAATTTAAAGCATCCCGGTGCCATTAAATTAAACCAATACTTACATGCAATATATCGGTGCATTCTCGGAGCGCTAGTTTTTGACATATTTGATTGCAATACATTTTCAAGGCAATAACGTGGTTTGGTAGTGGAACGTTGCGCCCTGCTAACATGATTAATTGATCAATTAAACCGCCTTAAGAGGAATGAATATTTCATCTATACATCATGCACTCGCCCCATCCCGGCGATTGCCCTCACACCACTCAAAGAAACAAAAGACAATACATAAAAACATATTAAATGACGTCATGTGGGTCTGACCCACTGACTGTGAACTATGCTGCTTTTAGTTCGAACAAGTTCTCTCTGGCGCTGAACGTTGCACAGATATGTGGGAGCAGGGCTTTAAGTGGGATGAAAAAACCGGGGGTCCCGTAAAGGGGCGTGGCCAATGTAAATAAGGGCGTGGCTTAAAACATGTAAGATTAAAATCTGGGCTTAGCATAGTGTGCCGACCGACGTGTATTTGCTGTTACTGTCATTGCATCCAGATATGATACAACAAGTAACATCCTACTTACAAGAAGCCAGGACTATTGGCTTTGTCAATGGTTGTTAGTTGCAGAAGATAAACAAGCAACAACTATGGCTTGTACATAATATTGAAAACGCTTCCAATTAAAGCCCTGGTGACACCACGACAATGTTGCTGATTCTGAGTTTCAAAAAGAGAAGGGAAATCAAGAGAGAAAATGACTCTCTTTAAAGGATTTCCCTTTCCCTACAAGCTCACCTGGCATGACGTCATGCCGTAACTTCTCCACTAGTGAGAGGTGAGCATTGTGAGCATGCGCACGTCGATGTGCCCGCTGTCACTGCAGTCTGGAAAAAAACGGACCGCCTGTGCCAGGGCACAAAACAGAGCCCGATAGCGACCCGTTTCGAGGCCCCCTTTAAAAAACTGCTGGTGCTCAGGACTGGTGAGACTCAGCCCACTTAAAGCCCTGCGTGGGAGACCACACTGAGTGTGACTCCATTACTTTTAACTGAAATACCCGGGCACGAGCACCCTCAGCACCCACAGTAAGTCAAGGCAGGGGGAGGACTGACTCTCCTCATTCACACAGAGTACCATGGGGCGAGCTGCTAGGGCTCGGCCGCTCATTCTCAGAGGAACACAAGGCCTTTTTGGTTGCCCTAGCTCTCACAAAATTGAGTGAGGTTGATTGCACTCCCCGGGTGCAGCTAGTATGGAAAGCTTCAAAAGCTGGTAAGGGGCTCGCTCTGACATGATCTCACTGCTTAATTTGAGCCGGTGGTCTCCGGTGCTCAGTACCAGCACTTAATTTTCAATGCTGGTACTTATGACAGGCTGCACCATGGTGGCACTAACTGTCTAATTTAGAGATGAGCACAACAACAGATGTTAATTAATTAAAGATACATTAAAAATTACCATTACCAGCGGTCAAGCTATTCTTATAGCGTTGAGGGCTTGGAATAGTCTGAATAGTCACACTTTTAGGAGTCTGGCTGTTAGTTGTTTTGGTGCTGTCATGAGCAGCGCTGGCCGGAGCGATGTGTGGTGCAAGCTGCAGTGGCCTCTTGGGGAGGGCCCGGCATTTTTTTCATTTTTGTACAAATTAAGCACTGCATGATCTTATCGTCACAGTGGCCCGGTGGACCTAACCTCTGCGATCATTAAAGGGCCATGCAGCATCAGTCTTTCTGGGCTGCGCAAAGTCACCTCTCCTTGACCCCAGGCCCAGCTCTCTGAGTGACTGCCTGGGGCAGCTGGAAGTAGCACAGACCTAGTGCTGACTATATTATCCTCGTGCTGAGTGAGCGTTGCTTGAGCAATGCACAGAGAGGATTTTTAGTAAGCGTGACAATAAATATCAATGTGTTGCTGAGACGACAGGTCTTAAAATGTGTCACACTAACCCCCATTGCGTGACGCTAGGCTGGGCTGGGCATAAGCCCTGAATACGATTGGGCCGGTAAATTCCAACCCATCTGTAACCCCTGTTTACACATGGGTCGGAATTATGAGTTTGGCTATACTTAATTCATTCAATAATTATCAGATGTGTTAAATACCTCAGCTCGCATTAAATTTCGGCAGGTTAAACTGTTGAAATTGAACAGGGAAAATTGTGTGTTTGTTACCGTACCATACGGATTTTGGTGGATTAAACACAAAAATCTGCATGTTATTCCCCACAAACTCGTGCTAGGTGTTATTTATCCCACACGACAAATAACATATGCTGTGGTATCGTTATTTATTCTGTGCAATAAATAACACCTAAACTCGTAATCAGGGCCTATAGCCTTCTAATCTAATATCATGTCCATTTTGTGAATCATTAAAACAAGACCACATTTATAATCAGTGATTTATGATCCGCCAGCAGTCAATAAAAAGAAGCAAATTAATACCAAGCCCGGCTTTGAGAGCTACATTAAAATTATTAGTGTGGACTCTTGAATAATTTAAGCCTTGGAGAAGCAGTCTGTCAAATTCCGCAAAACACACTAGCTGTAACTACTCAATCTTGAGCAACTAAATAATGCTGTTTTCAAATAAAACTATGTAAAATATACCTTAGTACTGTGTCATTAAACCGTTCTTTGGAAAAATTGGATAAAATTACTATTACTAATAAGGCTCCCAGTTTTCCCTTTTTACAGATATTTACAGATAAATACAGAAAGAAAACAATGTGTTTCCTGTCTGTATTTATTTTAAAAAAAAAGGAAAAATACTGAAAATGTTGCTTTTTATGAAAGACGCTCCATGCAGTCTTTCTTAAATCCCAAAGTAGAAGCAGAAGCCTCATTGAGAAGGGTCGAGCTTTTCACAACCCTATAAGAATTAAAGCCTGGGGTGTGACTTTGGCTTCAGCATTGGAAACATGCAGCAACATTAATGGAAGCTGCTGTCAGTATGAGTAGGAGACACACTATCCCAACCATATCTAGGATACAGAATTCACGCCTGCACAAGATAACATTCGTCTAGAGGAAAATCACCAAAAGGGATTTTCTGGTTCTGAATCTGAACCAAGAATGTGGGCGAATTAAAGAAAGCCACAATCTTTCTAAACATCTTGTATTATCCAGATTGAACACAAATCACCAAGAGTGATTACATATGGTTAGCATCTTGAAGAGAGAGGAAAAATCCCATATTGTTTTACTGTCCTGAGGAAGGTGGTTTTAGTAGTTGTACCCGCCGAAACGCGTCAATGCCGAGCACTGCTGAATCCGACCACAAGGAACTTAGGGTGACTAACTGGCATTGGTGCAAATTCAGGATGGTGAGTGTAAAAATTCAGGTCAAAGGGTCAAAATTCAGGACCCAAATTCAGGACAGGAGGTCAAAATTCAGGACAAAACTTCAGGACAATAGGTACGTTGTACAGACACATCAGAGGAGGTCGTGCAATAGTATATAAGTAATCCCAGCCATATCCAAACATATTCAACCATTTGCAAACCTATCCATCATGTATCCTTCCATCTATCATTTCACTCATCCATCCCTTCATCCATCCTTTCACTCATCCATCCATCTACCCTTTCACCCTATCCATCTGTACACTTATCCATCCACTATTCTACCCATCCAGCCATTCACTCATCCATCCAGCCATTTACCCTTATACCCACCCTGCCATCCTTTAACTTACTCATCCATCCACCCAGTCGCTCATCCTTCCACCCATCCACCCTTTCAGTCATCCATCCATCCTCCCATTCGCTCTCCATCGACCATTTCACTTAGCCATCCTTTCTTCCTTCCATCCATCCATCCATCCATCCATCCATCCATCCATCCATCCATCCATCCACCCATCCATCTACTCATGAATTCATCCATTGACCCTATCACTCATCCATCCTTTCTCTCATCCATCTAACCTTTCACTCCTTCACTCATCTATTCATCCTTTTGTCCATATACCCTCCCTTTCACTCACTCATCCATCCGTACATCCATCCTTTCACTCATCCGTCCATCCATTCACCCTTGCACTTATCAATTCATCAATCCATCCATCATTTCACTCATCCATCCACCCACTCACTCATCATCCATCCTTTCACTCATCCATCTTCCCTTTCACTCATTCATCCACCCTTTTACCCATCCAGCTACCCTTCCACACAGCTATTTATCTTTTCTCTCATCCATCCTTCCACTCACTCATCAATCAACTCATCCTCTCTCATTATCCATCTATTCAATATTTCATTCATCCATTCACCCTTTCACTAATTCATCCAGCCATCCACCCATCCCTTCACTTACTCACTCGCCCACCTTTTCATATTAATTTTGAGCTGAGCCTTTTTGAGAAGAGGCCCATCAAGAACTTCACCCTCGCTGCAGGAGCCATTCCAGGACTGGGACAGATGCCACCCAGGGGGGAGACGGGATCCACCACAGGAAGGGGGCAGGAGCCATCACAGGAGGGGAACAGGATCCACCAGAGTGGGCACAGGGGTGGGCATGCAGTATTCTAGTATCATCGTGGTCTCTTCCAGGGTGGGGTAGGGCTGTAGGGCTCCTCACCCCTCCTGGACAAGACAACGAGATGACAGGCTCTCTTTCTAAAATGTTAGTTTTGCCACCCTCCACTGTGATGTACAGTACTTAAAGGAGATACTTCAAGAGAACTGATTTAACTGATTGTCCTCCATACTTTGTTAATCAGTGTGGGTGCGATTGTGCCATTTCTTTATTTTATTACATTATAGACTGCATGTTTGAAGAACCGGTTTGCTTACAATTTAGTGACAGTAATTAAGCTCTGTGAAAAGAACCACGTGCTGCCTTGGGGTAATCAGGGCCGGTTCTAGAATGTTTGGGGCCCTGGGCAGAAAGGGAATGTGTGAGGCCCCCTCGAAATTGCAGAGACATGACGCATTCCGGGCTGTTTGCATCTGAATAGATGCCCCTGCTCCTGAAGCTGCAGCCCCTCCCTCTCAGTCACTTTCAAGCACCTCTTAACAGCGCATCAAGGGCGGAAGGTGTGAGGGTAGCCATCCCGCTGTGCCTCTCCAATGCTGCTGGGTATCTGAGCTTTGGTGCTGCATCGGAGTCTGTTACACCCGACCTCCACAGCATAGGAGTCAAGCAGGGAGGTGGGTGGAAGCTGTGCTGGCTTTAGGGTGGTGCGACCGGTGCTCGGTTAAAATTACGGACAAATGGCATCCGTTAAAGAATCCTTCACGGACAACGGACAGACGGCCGAAATTACGGACTGTCCGTGAAATTTACGGACGGTTGGTCACCCTAAAGGAACTACTGGAATGAATGGATTCTCACATTCACCAGGACACAAACTTAATGTGAACTGTTGGATAAGCTAATGCAACAGTTATTTTCTGAACTGTGCAAAAAGGGTTGCCCGATAAGATATCGGTTAGTTTAGATATTTCAAAAAAGAGTTTTTTATATACTGCACACGTTTTTAAATTGTAAATTGATGTCAAGTATGAACTTTATGAAATTTGAAATGTTGTGACTACAAACAGTAAGAAATTACAATTGATATAAATTAAAAAACCTTTTTTTAATTAAAATAACTTTTTATACAAAGAAAATATTCCTTGATGTTGGATCTCATAATTGGTGGTACACAAGCCTGGAGGGTGGGTTCCACTGTAACTTTATGCCGAATTTATTTACAAGTAATAAGCAACTGAGATGAGTCTGTATTTGCTTATGAGTGTGTTTTATTTAGGATTTCCAAGGGGAATTCTTGATCTTTTCATTTCTTCAATTCCAGGCAAAAGCTGAGCAGATAGGCAGCATGGGCAGTTACAAAATAGGATCAGATTTCCTTAAATACAGACATATATTTGTAGTATAACACTAACATGTACCTGTGGGTGTAGTGTATGTATGTAGTGTGCTATGTAGTGTTATGTGGCTGCTTAATTTGCTAAAATGTGACAGGCATCAATGTATGAGTGCACATCTAAGAATTAAATAAATGAGGAAATATACCATTGTACAATTCCATTTATTGTGAAAACACAAAATAAATATGGATAAATACAAATAAGACAGCCAAAAAATAAACATGGATACATACAGACGGAAATGTAAAAAAATAAATAGCATAAAACTGGGAGCCTTAATTATTATTAATAATCTCTGATCATTAACCTTGTTGGTGAATATTGAAGTTAATAATAAATTATGAAGTGCTCCTCACCAAAACGAAGTCACTTTGGGGACTAAATTAGATTGATTACCTCTGTGAAGAAGCGTGCAAGTAAAGTAGTGTGCAAAATCATCGTCTGTTAGGTGCCAGATCTGACCTTAGTATTTAGTAACCTGTGCTTTATTCTCTCTGCAGAAGCTATGCCAATTTGGACTTGCACTTGCTTCTCTGCCCTGTCATCAATGTAGACCGACAGCTGACAGTGTAGGGAGGACAGTGGAAAGGTGAAGTTGACATCTTCTGTATTCAGCAATTATAGTACCAGCTGGAGCTTCATTGGCGTCCCTCTGACACATTGCAGTCTCGCTGCTTCAGATTTTCTTTGGTTCCAATGAACGGATGCCATTGCGGCGTAAGTGTGACACCTTGGAGGATTTAACTCATGGTGTAAGGCTGTCATTTATTTATTATTATGAGGTTGGAAAAATATCATCAGGTAACAAAACTGAAATGTACCTGAAGAATACTACCTATTTTTGTTCTTATCCTTCTTTAACTACTAATATCTCTAGTCGATAAAACCCAATAAAAATTATATATGTCTCTTTATATAGTTTTTTTCTTAGAGGATATGGTCTTTGAAAAGGAAATGGTCCTTGCCCATTCCTTCCTCAGCGCAGTCTGCATTTCCCCTAAGAAGTCTATACTTTGGGCTTCTAAAATCCTCTTTCATCTGGAATTGTCCTTTCTTGTGTCCAGTGAAATGCCCCACTCCTGGGGAAATATGAGCGAGGTATCAGTGTGCTGTGATTGACCCCAAGCATACCCACTGCCCTTCTGTTGACCTTGGCCAGTCCCTCTCTACCTGAGTGTACCTCTCTACATACCTGAAGAGTGAAAAAGGAAGTAAAAGTGAGCTGTCCTAGCTCCTCAGTGAAAATCCTGCCCCGATGATGTGTGCCTGTTTATATGGGACTGACCTAGGATTAATACATACCTCCTCTTCTGCCTCCCTCCTCCTTACTAGTGTGTTGACATAGCCGTGCCCCTTTTCCTTGACTTGCTGCCCATGATAGGTCTGTACAGCAAGAGTGGGAGAGTTTGAAATTCAAAAGCCCCTCCCCTTTTAAAAGGTGTCATCAATATATTTTTCAAACATCTGTGAAAGCGACCTCATCATGGTAAGAGGTTGATCTCTCAGCATGCCTGGTCCCAGGCCTTAGCTTACCTGCACAACTACTGAAGCCAGTCTTTCTGGGCTGTAGTGTCCTGTAGTCTTTACTTATGTCCGACTACCTACTCCACAGTTCTGCACCGTCACCCCAGCACTGGGAACCGGCAAGTTTGAAGGTTAGGCAATGTCAACCTGGAGACAGAATATTTGATCTCCCTCCCAAATATATGTGTGTCCCCAATGTTTAAAGAACTGGAGATCGTGTGTGGAACTGGAGGTAGAATAATAAATATGACCCCCCCCCTGCAATCATATGCACTTTCCATATGTTTGTGGGAATGGAGATAGAATATTTAATCTGGCCTGTCCAAATTAATTCTATTTGTCCAATGTTTGTTCAACTGTAGTTAGAATAGTAAATCTGCCCCGGCGCCCGATTAGATGCACTCTCCACAATGCTTGTGCGATTGGGGTTACAATATTTAATCTAAGTCTCTCAATATGTGCACTTTCTACGTGTGTTGAACTACACTTAGACTATTTACCTAACCTTCCTCAAATATATGCACTTTCTCTAATTTTGAGTGAGTGATCTTCGAATAGTAAATTTGACTCCCCAAAAATAATGCACTTTCTTCAATGTTTGTTGGATTGGAGTTGGAATAGTAAATTTGAACTGCCAAAATATACACATTTTCTTCAATATTTGTTGATTTGGAGTTAGAATACCAAGTGTGCTCCTTCATCAAATAATACATTTGTTAATGTTTGCAGGTTTGTAATTGTTAAAAGTATGTTTTAGATTGTTTTTAATGTTTTAAAACTTTCATTTGGTTTATTTTTTTGGTCTGCGGCTTTTAAAATAATTTTTTTCAATGTTTATGTTTTTGATTAAGGAATTTAAAAGAGGTGTGTTGTTTAGTGATACATTAATTTATTTATATACAAGGCTGATTTAATTTTGAGGATTTGTTTTGAGATATATGTGTTTCTGTTTAAATAGGACATTTATTAATAATGGAGTATTTCTATATTGTTAATGATTGTTTAAAATAAATAAGTTAAATGTAATAATTATTTTTAAAATTTTAAGATAATGTGTGTACATTTGTAGGTCTGTGGTATTTCTAGAGCACGAACCTAGCCAAAAGACAGTGGAGTCAGTGCTGTTCTCGGTCAACCACAAGCATAAAGTCAATGAGTGTTAGGAAAGGTAACTGGTTTTAATGCATTATGGCATGGTGTTCTTTAAATAATTGAGTTGTTCAACTCTTTCCTAAATTGGAGCAGCATTTGTGTGAGCCTGATGGGTACAGGAATGATTTCCGGATCCTGAATGCATACATGTAAAATACATACTGTACTGTTTTTTTTTCTTTTTTACACTTCTTTGTCTGCAGTCTGATGGTTCCCTGGGTGTGTTGAAAACCACCAGAGATGATGAGCCTATACGCAAGATATGCAGGTGTGCTGGACGTGATGGCTTCCTAAATGGTGCAGCAGATTTGAGAATGGTGCCGAATGGAAAGGGAAGACTCAGGATGAGGGTGATCTGTTCATATTTTTCAAGCCCTGATGAGATGTGCTGCTGTGTTTATGATGCCTTTTAGGAGTGCCAGTGTGGTGTCTGGAAGTCCATGGAACAGGATGTTACACCATCCAGATGCAAAAGAAGGGGCCTTGAACAGCATTTCTGAAGTTGTTTTCAGGAAGAAACAGCTTCACCTTCTTTAGAAGAGATGGTACCAGGCCATTTTGGTTTTTGTCAATGTGTTCTTTGAGGGTGGGGTTGATGTCCAAGGTATAATATAAAAGACCTAGAACTAGCATTTGATGAAAGTTGGAGTTTGAATTGGTCAAGATTCATGTAATTCAGCCGGGTTCGACTGTTCCTTGTTTGGTGCTCTTGGCTAATAACAAGAATTCTGTCTTGGGAGGGTTGAGATATAGGTAGGTATTGGACATCCAGGTCTGGATAATATGCAGGAAGTTATTGAGATGTTGATGTTTGAAGCAGAGGAGACTTTCAATTAGAGTTGTGTATCATCAAAATTTTTGTGAATATTGATTCTGATATCTGTGAGTTTTGGAACACTAGAGGACTTCACAGATGATAGGGATCATTTGAGACCTGGAAGTGCCCCTATGAAGTAACTGGTGTTGGTTGGCAAGGTAGGAAGAGAACAAGTGAAAGACATTGCCAGTGAATCCCATTTGAGACTCCAAGGTGCATATGAGGATGGCATGGTTGACTGTGTCGAAGGTAACTGAGAGATCCAAAAATATCAGGAGACAGGGATTCTCTTTATCTATGGTCAAGAGGGAATCCTCTGCCATGTATAATGTAGCGGTCTCTGTGCTGCAGAGTGATCTGAAGACAGGCTGGTTGTCATAAAGGAGATGAGTAGCATTCATATGATCTTGGAGTTGAACATCGGCTACTTTTTTAAGGATCTTTCTGATAAATAGTAGGTTTCTGATGGGCCAGTAGTTGAAGAGGTCACTTAGGCATAGTGTACGATTTTTTGGGAGTGGGAGGATCTCTCCTGTCCTGATATGTTTTTAGAGAGGTAGGTTCTGGCGTGTCTTGACAGTGTTTGCACACTCAGATTAATTCATCCTGCTTGGTCAAATTGTGGAAAAGGGAGAGCTCTCACATACAGTTCATTAGTCAAATTATCATTAACCTTAAGAAAAGTCTTGAGACTCTAATCTCATTTAAAGATGTATGCAATAGCCAAAGTAATTATTACAGAAAGCAAACCACAGTTAACTAAGGGAATTGGCATGATCAAACGTAATAAAAAGATGAAGCAAAGTAACTGCCCTGCTAGGAAGTCATTCAAAGTCTGTCTCTAGAGAAAACTAAATAAAATCTATCTCTCTCACAAATAGCATTTTTTTTTATGATGCTTTTGGACAAAAGGAACCCACAAATTCCTAACATGACATTACATAAATGGTCTGAACTAAACTTTCACTTGCGTAGCGACTATTAGTTTGAAAACACCTAACCATTACCTACTTCCAAATGATTATAATAGGTTAAATGTCTACACGATTTAGCTCTAGAGATGAAATAAACATAAATTAAGCATTGCTCAATAAGCTGTTTCTGCCCATTCATAACAATGGCATTGTACTGTTTTAATTTATTCTGTTAGCTAAGCAGCTACAGAATGGTTATTTTATAAGCTCAGCAAAACACACCATAACTTGCATTTCAATTATTTTCTGAAAGAGGATGAAACTGTGAAGGAGCATGGCTTTTGCATAGAAAATACCTAATAAGCCTTATTTGTCCTGCTCACTAAATCAAGCTTAAATTAAGCATTATTATATTGATATGAATATACACGAATACAAATTCTTCTAGGAAGATGCCTCAAGTGGGAGAGGCATTGACAATAGTGAGCACGGGTGGGAAATTGTCTCCAGTGAGAGCTTTGATGAAGGCTGAGGGTAAGAAATTACCCTGATAACAGCTGGCTTTGCAGAAGCTAAGTATGTGGGTGAGATCTGTGAGAGATAGAGCTTTTAATGCTGACCGTGGCAGGATTCTATGGGAAGAAATGGGCATAGGAGATAAAACAGTCTTAGCATTGTCAATGTGCTGTTAGAGCTTCTGTATTTTTTCACTGAAAAAGAGGTTTATGGCATTGCCGTGTTCTGTGGAGTGAGGAGAAGGTGAGCCTGACAGGGGGATTATACAATGCTTAATTGTCCTGTAAGACATTCTACTTTTGTTGGTGTCTTCTTTGATGGTGTTGGTATAATGCTTTGCTTTGGCACATGTGATGAACTGTCTGGTGTTGTGTGGAGTGGCTTAAGTGTTATTAGGTCATTGGGAAGCCTATTTATCTTCCATTTTCTTTCTGTATTCCAATGGATCATTTATTGTCAGCAAGGTCTTCAGAGTATACGGGTGTTGAAGACTTTGGTTAGCATGTGCATGTTTACATAGTTTTCCAAAAAAGTGTTAATGTTTTTTAGAAGAGTGTTGGCATCAGATGTGGAGCGGATGGGGTAAGAGGTGAGTTCAAGCATTAGGTTGTCTATGGAGAAGTCTCTGAAGAATCTGAAGGGTTGGTCTTCCCTTTTGTGTTGACCTTGGATTGTTGGTAGGTTGACGAGCAGTAGATAGGGATGCCAAATCGTTGGTCCAGACCAGGGATATGGCTTGTTTGCATTGAATTACTGATGATGTTGAGAAGACAAGGTTGAGGATGTGGCCTTTTGAGTGTGTTGGTTGTGTGACACGTTTAGTGTGTTTATGAGATTGAGCAGGCTATCACTTGTGTTTTTTTGAGCTTGTGTTGTTTGCAAGGTTAAAGTCACCCGGGGGTGTTGTGGACATATCGGTTCAATGAGGTGGTGAGGAGATATAAGAATTCCTCTATTAAGTCTTTGTTTTCAGATTGGGGCCCATAGATGAGATGGGAATAGTGGTTTGAGTTGCAGAGACTGGGAAATGGCATATTTGCAGCTTCATGGATTTGAGTGTTACTGGCTTGCCTAGGGTGCTGGACCAGAAGGACTTATGGTTGACAGCAAGACCTCCTCCCTTCCTATGTGTGTAAGTTCACACAATGGATTCTGTAGTCTGTGGGAAGAAGGATGTCTAGGACGTGCAAGGATGCGACGGTGTTTCTGCAATGAAAAGGATGTTAAGCTCGTGCTATGCCTGCTATGTCTTCTACATGGAGTACTGCAGAGAAAGTGTTGATGAGCATGAATTGAAATGTAAGTTCTGTAGTTTGAGTTGTGGTGATGCAACTACCTATGCGGATGGGCATGTGACATTTAGTGATGTCACTTTCTGTGCAAATGGATGATGGGTATATTATTTTCAAAACATTTAATGCTACTTATATTAAATCCAATATATGTTTTAATGAACTTAATGTTTTTTTATTTGTTTTATATTTTTTTGGTCCTCATTTATCAATAGGTAAAAGGTTTATAGACAAGCCATAGGTTTATTCTCAGATCCCCTGAATAGAGTGACGCCACCGAGTTGGTAAATCAAAGGGGATCCGACGAAACTAGCTGCCACCGTCCCATGGGAAGAATATACACACCCTGCTGTATAACTTCCAGGGTCTTACTTAAAGTATAATCATTGGACCTTAAAGATATTGGAAATGTACAGGGTATTATATATTCAAAATAATAAATTAAGATTTAACTTGGGTTATTGACCCACTTATTCCAGATCCCCCACATTCCAATAATCCTTTTCGATGAACTCGCAAGCTCAAGTGTGTAAATACGTTTCACCGAGGAGATCCATTCTAATATCGTTGGGGATTGAGGGGAGATCCATTTTATGCAGATTTCCCTTCTTGCAAGTAAAATTAATAAAAATAAAAAAGAAACTTGTAATTTAGAAAGATTAGGACTCTGAGTTTCCTCCGGAAAAACCCCAAAGATAACCAAGATCAGGCTTACCTTAATTTCTCTCCCCATCACCTCTGTGAGAATCTTACCAAGATTGGACCAGAAGCCTTGGATAGAAGAAAACTGCCAAAACATATGTACATCATCTACATCATCAGAGGCGCACTTCGGGCACACCCTCTGCCGACTTCCTCCTAATTTCGAGAGTCTCTTCGGGGTCCAATATGCCCTATGGAGTGTGAACATATGGTTCCTTTTAAGATGGGCAGCTTTGACCACATTCCATAAAGTGTGCATCGATACTTGCCATAAGTATGTTACGTTGGACAAAGGCAGGTCTTTCCTCCAGGGTTCTTCCATCGGTTTTAGGCTCCCCCCTGACCAACAACCAATACCATTTAGAGACCTCTTTACGTTGACGAAGGGGTCCCCGTGAGGTGAATTCATAATCTCCATTTGTTTCCCCCTCGTCATTTAATCTGGCAGCCCAACTCGATAACTGGAAAACTTAAATCTTGAGAGTCTTTGATGGGTGGTGTTGAAAAGTACTTCCCAAGGAAGAAGTTTATTGTCTTGTAAAAGTTGGCCCCACTTAAAGATACCCTTTTCCAACAGCGGAGTGGAAAAACAATCTTTGAAACGGGTAGGAGTCCCTGGAGAGTTCCAAATGGGGGCCTCCGAACTATAATAAGAGATTTTTAGAGTCTTCCATGTATAATACCAGACTTCACTGGTAGATCTTAATACCTTAAGTTTAATCTTTTTAAAGTATTTGGGATGTCCAAACTTAAAAAGGCAACCATCTCCACCTTGAGGAGTATTTTCAACTAAAGCTTGAAACATTGGGGGGAAACAGGAAACATTAAACAAAAGGGACCTTACATTCTTCAATTGGAAGGCATGATAATAAAATCGAAGATCAGGAGCAGCAATGCCACCCTCCAACTTTGCACACCACAGCTTCCTCCATGCTATCCTGACCCCTTTGTTAGACCAAAGGAAACTATTGATGAGGCCCTGGAGCTTTTTCAAGGAAGAAGGGATTGAATCAAAAATAAAAGTAAGTTTTGGCAGGATAGACATTTTGATCAAGTTAGAACGGCCTAGTAAGGTCAGTGGAAGGCCAACCCAAGATCTTAATAGTACAATCATTTCTTTCTTTTTTAAATCAAAATATACTTGTGCGAGATCAGAAATACCGAATTTGATGTTTAGTTATTACATTGCTAAGCGGTGTATTCCAAGTCATAATATCAGTTTTTTGGGCATTTATTAAATAACCAGAGGCCCTTCCGAAATTCACCAGAATTTCCTCTAAACAGGATAAGATAGCGGGGGAGTCTCTAGAAAACACCATTAAGTCGTCCGCATATAAGGCGACTTTCTTTTCCCAGCCTTCCCTCTCAAAGGAGGTAAAGGTGCGACTCACTCTATTGCTACATGCCAAGGGCTCTATATAAAGGTCGAACAAAAGAGGGCAAAGAGGACACCCCTGTCTCGTTCCCCTCTCCAACCTAATTGAGTTGAGAGATTGCCATTAATTATTAGTCGAGCAGTGGGGGGTGTTATAGATATTACTAATAGCTTTAACAAACTGATCTCCTAATCCGAACTTCCGTATCATATGGTTAAGAAAGGCCAATTCACTCTATCGAATGCCTTGGCGGCATCGAACGCAAAAGTCGTGAGAGGTAAATTATTCATAGTGGTGATGTTCATCGCACCTATTAATTCATGAGTCAAATCGTGAAGTTGACCACCCCTAATGAATCCCTTCTGGTCAGGGTGAATCAGAAAGTCCATTACCGGATTCAACCTTCCCTGCTAGAATTAGCACAAATATTTTATAATCGAAGTTCAGCAGAGAGATAGGCATATCTGAGTCACACTTTCTAGGGTCTTTGTTTGGTTTTAAAATCAGTGAGACAGCAGCCTCATCCCAGGATTTGGGATTCTCAGAACTATGTGAGAAAATCCCGTCCAGTAATTTAAGAAGTTTGGGGGCTAGCTCTTCTATCAGGGCTATATAGAATTCATTAGGGATATCATCAGTACCCGCTGCACATCCCTTTTTTAAGTGTTTCATCACCAACTTAAGTTCTATCAGTGAGATCTTCTGATTTAACAGACTAGTTTGATTCTCTGTAAGACAGGGTAGTGATATATCATCAATATATCGTTTAATTTGCGATTCTAACAACTAAATCTTCTGTATATAAGTCCTGAAAGTAAACTTCAAATGCCTGTTCTGTTTTAGATTTATCAGAGGAAATCTCACCCAATTCGGGCAAAATTACTTCTTTAATTAAATTCTGATTTTTCCGAGACTTCCAGGCAAGAAGTTTCCCACATCCTTCCCCACACTCGTAGTTGGCCAGTTTACTTGCCTCCCACTTTTTCCTTGTGATATCGTCTAAGTGGTCTATTAGTAATTGTCTTTTAGCTAAGACCTCTCTGCTTTCTCCACCCCGCAAGTTCATATCCGAATGGGTGTTACTATCATTCCTTGCTTTGGAAATATCTTCTTCCAATTTCTGAATCTTCCTTCTAAACTCCTTCAATTTATTGGCTGCCAAACTAATTACGCAGCCCCTTATAAAAGCCTTATAAGTATCCCAAATTACATGTAATGATGCTGAGTCCTTATTAGATTCAAACAAAAAGACTGTTTCTTCCTTCTGGCGATAAACAGAGGATCTAAGAATAGAGTTCTATCAAATGTCCACCTTTTAGTTGACATACCACTAGACATTTGTAGCTCTAATACAACAGCTGAATGGTCGGAGAGATGCTCCGGGATACGTGTAACAGAGATTATACGGCTCAAAAGTCTTATATCGGTCCAAAAAAAATCAATTCGCGAAAAATGACCGTACTTTCTATTATGAAAAGTAAAATCCAAGGGACCACCCAATCCCTTATACTGCTTCCTTCAGATGTCTGTCAGACCCAGATCCTTCATAATGATCTTAAGAAAGTAACCCATCTTTATAGGGACAAGCCTGCCCCCATTAGATCTATCTAAAAGGGGATTCCAAAGATTATTAAAATCACCCCCCATATTAATGGGGAAGTTTGATTGAGTCAAATGGCTATAAATAACATTCAAGGGTCCCTCATCATCAATATTTGGACCATAATGGCCCACAAAAGTGAACCATTCATTTGGGATTTTAATATCAGCAATGATCCACCTGCCCTTGGAATTTTCCTCAATATCCCCCAAAGTTGCTTTTGCCAAGTACTTGATAATCAAAGCTACACGTTTAGTATAGCACGTTTGTGGAGTATGAATGGCAGATTCGATCCATCTCTGTTTGACCCAAATCAAATCCAATTCCTTGTATGTTAAATGGGTTTCTTGGAGAATAACTATATCATACTGAGATTGACTCAGATATTGAAGTATTCTCCTCTGTCTACTCAGAACCCTAAGGCTGTTTACATTCCATGTCAATATTCTAACAGGAACTACAGAAGAAGAAATTAAGTCTTGCCTGCCATGAAAAAAAGCTGTAGACAGCCAGCAACTTGGCTGCTCTAAAACCATGCTATATTTATCTACAATATCCTATACCTTAGACCAATGAGGAAGTTTTTTTTATTTTTTCCCTATTATGCTCCCCATCCAGTGCACGTAAAAAAAACAACTTCCTTTGTCTGCCAACCCCCCCCCCCTCCCAACGGGAACCCTCCCATAAACTAATCTGGGCCTGATAATATCACTTAGTAAAGCTTACCCTCCCCACCTCCGGAATTACATACTAAGAAAAGAATAAAGCATAGATTATAGGTTATCCCTGGGATTTAATTTGCTCTACGAAAGGGCCCACCTCCTTAGGCTCTCTAAAATTAAACATCTTGTTCTTCCACATGACTTTCAAAAGAGCGGGAAACCTCATTTGTACTGTTGCGCCTAAAGATCTCAGTGTTAGAATGTACTTCCCCAGCTCACACTGTCTGTCCTGTGTTAATTTAGAGAGATCCGATCTGATCCTAAACGACCGATCTCCTTTAGTAAAAGCACCAGCCTTGAGTGCTATTGACAAAACATGATCTTTCAAGAGGAAAGTTTTAAAATTGACCAAGATCCGTCTGGAAGTTTTCCTGTTTGCATTTCTTGAAAAAGGATCTCTGTGAATTCTTTGAATATCAGTTTCAAGTTCCAATGAATCAATGTTCGGCATGAACTCTTTCAACAAGTCTATAAAAAAACTCTTAATGTTATCACCCTCCACCCCCTCTGGTACATTAAGAACTTTAATGTTATTACGTCTGCTGTTATTCTCAAGAGCTTCTGTTTTATCCATCATTACTTTTTCTCCGGCTTTTAAAGTTTGATTCTCCACCCAGTTAGTTTCAACTTCCTTATGCAAGGCCTCAACAGAGGCTTCCATCAAAGAAATCCTTTCAGTTAAAGCCGAAATTTTAACCTCCAAGGCTTCACAAGTGTCCTGAATTTTAGCCTGGTTCTTTTCTGATGTGGCAAACTTTGTCTTAATGTCCAGGGATAGTCCCTTTAACATCCTCATCAAGTCAGAATGGTCAGACCTTTTAGGACCCATAGAGACATTAAAAAACAATTGCGAAGGTTCATCAGTAGGACCAACGGAGTCAGTAGCACATTCTCCCAGGATCTGATACCTATTTGAGGTTGAGATAGCAGGGTGGATCACCTGTTCAGCCGGCTCATTGTCGCATAGAGATTCCAACCTTGTTCCAGACGTTTTATCTGCCATCTCTAATCTTGATATACCCTATAAAGGGATTTTTGCTGCACCTTAAAATATGACCTAAGGGATGAAGTTATTCTCAGTTGAGATACTTCCTTTGACTGTCATGTAGAGAGAGGTGGAGGTTTTCCAAGGCTAGAAGGGATCGTCTTAGTAACAGCTTTCCTGCCAGATTTCTTAGATACTTTATTCCTTAATGCGTATCTGCTAGTGACTTGGCCCCCTTGCCCATCTACTATGTTGAGGACATCCGTGGCCTCAGCCGCAGGGTCAATGATTCCCACTACAGGTATAGCCTGAGAGGCCTCTAACATCTCTAAGTCATCTTTTCCTACCCCTGTGTTTGAAAAAAATCTGCTGGGGTAAAGTCGATTCACTATTTGAAGCACCTTTAATGCGTCTAGGGCTCATGTAGGGGGTAAGGAAGGAAACAACTTCAGTAGCCAGTAAAAGGTAGTCGATAAAGTCAGCAATTGAATCACCCCTAAGATGTCTATATGGGGGACAAGAAAGAGTCTTATAGTAAGGAAGAACCTTTTCAAAACTGCCCCCCCGTCCGGTCAGAAAAGTTAATAAGTTGGGGTGCTTGACAGCGACAAACTCTACCTGGAGTACCCCGAAAAATAATCCTGGCTGTCGCCCTTCTTTCAGCAGCTATACTGCCAGCAACCTGAAACAGTAGACCCCCCGTGAAACATGGAGGTGGCTTCTGCTTACCACAGGCCAGGCTGCCACTCAGCAAAAAAAAAAAAAAGCCAAAAAATAACCTTCCAGTCCAGCCCCAAGGGCAACAAGAATAAAAACACTGACCAGGCAATAAAGAGAAACACCTTACCAGAATCCTCACTGCAAAGTGCACAAAAGGGCAGAGGAGACGCCAACAAATTTTTGCAAAGACCCCCCCATAAGCAGGTTTCAATACAGGATATTCTTCCAGATATCTGGAAAACACACAAGCACCCCGGAGTCCCCAAGCTGACCCCCCCCCCCAATCGCGGCACAGGAAAACAGAAGTATCAGGGATGGCACGGGAAACAACGGGAAACAGCGCTGACCATAGGCGGGGCAGGTAAACAAAGTGGCCTCCCCCTCAGAACCCTAACATCAAAGAATCTGTGTCAAAAAATAAACAAAAAACAAAAACAAAACAAAGGAATAACCAAAACACCTTACCCGAGACACCAGGAACACCACTTGAAAGAACAAAAATAAAAGCCTCGTTCCTCAGTGTCTCAATGTGCTTGCAAAGAAAAACGGCAAAGAGGAATCAAAAGAAGGTGCTGAGGGAGGCAGGCAATAACCAAAGCGGCCACCGGGGTCACCCTGCAAAGGACAACGACCCCCACCTCCGTAGCACCTCCACGGAACACCGGCGCCACAGCCTCCGCCTAAGCCGACCAGCCCTGAGGAGGAAGCCTCGCCCCTTCAGCTTCCGTGTGTGAAGCAATGGTGAAAAGGAAAACCAGAAAAATACCGGCCGACCGCGAGGGAAAGGAGAATGAAATATAAAAGTGGGAACCTCGTCAAAATAAGGTAGGGATATAAACTAGCCCAGGGACACCTAAAGCACAATATGCAGCATGCAAACCGAAGGAGTTGAAGAGCATCTTACGGCAGGACTAGCCCGCCAAACTTCATGTTTTTATTAATTTAGTTTATTTCGAATCTTTTCTTAAAAATATGAAAAAATAATTTTGAATATTTATAAAAAGTAAAAATCTATTATTTGTTATGTGTGGACAGAACATTTATTTTTTAATTAGTTTAAGTATCAATAAATAAAGTATATATATATATTTTTCTAATTGTATTAATATTTTGTAACACTATATTTTTGCAGCATTTAAATTATTAAATGTATGAAGTTGACATTTTTGTTTTAGGTATTTTTCACCTAAGCTTATTATTTTGGTAGTACAATATTCTTTTTATTTATTTAATTTGATTCAGACCTCTAATGAGGTTGACAAATACAAAATACATGGATGTAAAACAGTTGTAATTCAACAGTTTAAAATAGCTTTAAAAAACTCTTTAAAAACTTTAATAAGCTATGACAGATGAATTAATTAGGGGGAGACTTGCATAATATGATTACATCCCGAGTGGAAGTAGCATTGTATATAAAACAAATGGGATTTATAAAATGTCGCCGAGCCTCTACCAGAGTCGGATTTGGGCAAATTAACAATACATGAGGAAGATCTTGTACTCCTCCATTACACAAGTCACAGATACCTGAGCGATTTTCCATCTAGAGCTATTTACTTTTAAGAGGAGGATTCCTAATCGGAGAAAAAGGATACAGCGCCTTACTCTATGCTCTAACTGAAAATGGCCCATTTTAAGGTGGGGAATTAGTTCCCCGTGCTCCCACACTGCCATAGAAAATGGCAATGTCCTGGGGGTGGGCACTCCGGGACATTGCAGGAGCCGGTCCTGGGGGGTGCCGGTCCCCAGGGCCATGAAGAGCTCCCCTCTCAATGTGTGCAAAGCCCCGGTGAGGTGGTGGTCCTCGGGGCTCTGGGGTCCGTAACGGACCACCACATTTGCATACTTAGTGCCCTGGGGAGGTGGTGGTCCCCGGGGCATGTGGGGGGGCTCGAGCTCCCCTCACAGGTTTAAAAAAAAAAGGGGGGGTCTGTGTTCCCCTCCCCGCAAAACATGAATAAAGCCCCAAGGAGGTGGCGACCCCGGGGCATGTGGGGGGGCTTGAGTCCCCACACAGTTTTTTTTTTTTAAAGGCAAGCCCGGGGAGGTGGCGGTCCCCGGGGTTGCAGGGGCTCCGCCGGCCTCCGCTATTACTTTTGCGCATGCCCCTGGGACCTGGCCCACCCAGGGGCTCAATAATAACGACGCGCGAAGCCCGCGCATCGTTTTTCTTTATTTTATCGGCAGGATTCGCGCACCCAGCACGAATTCTGCAGTTTTTTAAAAACAATAATGCTTTTTTGGGCCATGGGGTCCTTGTGGGACCACCTGAGCAGGCCTAGGGAGTCAGGGTGTTTTTACCATGCCCCGTATTCTTGTTTTTTAACCTCAGTTTTACTGTTTTCTTGTGACTCAGTTCTACAGAGTCACAAGATGGCTGCCAATACTTTCTGGTTTGGAGTCTTGGCAGCCAATCACAGTGAAGCTCGTGCTCGGGAGGGTTTGCGAACCCACCGCTGCCCCAGATATCGAAACTTTTTCTTTTTCTAATTTCTCAGCAACTACTGAACGGATTTACACCATTTAACAACAAGGGATCTTTCTGACCCAAGGCCTACCTTTTTCTCAAATTTGGTGTAATTCCGTTCAGCAGTTCGGACTGTAGCTTTGTCCAAAGTTTCCTATGTAAAATAACATGGGCAAAACGCATTTTGGGACCCCCATTTTTTCTCGGCCCCCGACTTGACAAATCACCCCAAACCTTTTAAGACAGGAGCTGACCAGAGCGGGCCACTAGTTTTTTAAAATGCTTTTCCTATGGAAACTAGGTCCTAACTATAACTACCTACTGGCGACCGCCAGTAGGTAACATATATATATATATTCACTGAAAAAACCACAGGTTTCAGGGGTGTTATAGTTAGCTGGACATTTCCCTCGTACTAAACCCTAGAAATTCCCCTGTTATAGTTAGTTCAGCTAACTATAACTCGCGCCCCGCAATGCACTGCTGATGACGTCACATATTACATCACTCATGACATGGTCAGTGACATCACTGATGACATCACTGATGACATCTCAAATGACATCACTGATGACATCATCCATGTGATAAATTACCGCATCTTCTCACACCCTAATATAACCTTTGATACACCGACTCAAAATTTCAGACGTCCATTATCAAAACCATAGATACTCCAATACCAATAACTACATACCCACTTATTAATTATTAGGTCTACATACACCTCCACTCATTCACCTGTACAGTCACTCATACTTAGTCACTCCGTACAAGACTATCATATGTATTTATACACTTACATAGACACTAACACCACCAGCAATCATCTATTGAGGTACTCTCACACCTAATCAGTCATGCAAATAATCACACTCCCATTTACTCACCTATGCAGTTATACACACTCAAGTTCACTTACTCATAAATAGTACCACATTCTTATGCTCTTATACAATCATTGATAGAAGCACACACTCATCCATACAGCCAATCTCAGAATCACACACTCTAACATATACCCACTTATATAATCTTACACACATATATACTACCTTTCACATATGTAGTTAGTCACAAATGTACCACTGAGATATACCTTCAATCCCTAACACACCCATACATACACTCACTCAACCATACAGTTCATCAAAGTTGCACTTTTAAAACCATGCACCCATAGAATCACCCACTCACACATCTATGCACAGAGTCACAAACAGACCACCCACACAAACACTCAGACACCCATACAGATACTCAGACAAACAATCAATAACCCATATAGACACTCATATAGCTATTCACAAAACCATGCACCCACTTATACACCAACAGACAGACAGATACAGACATTCACACAGTTTAGTCACTAGTCTGGAGTAAGATACGTTCAATGACTCACTTATAGAGTCAGTTACGCACCTAGAAAATCATCCATTCACACTCACCCAGTACACCCACTCATTCTTCAACAGGCCTTTCACTATAAATATATAAAACATATTAAAACTGTTCAGAAACACATACTCAATGGATGATGTCATCAGTGATGTCATTTGAGATGTCATCAGTGATGTCATGAGTGATGTCACTGACCATGTCATGAGTGATGTAATATGTGACGTCATCAGCAGTGCATTGCGGGGGCGCGAGTTATAGTTAGCTGAACTATCTATAACAGGGGAATTTCTAGGGTTTTGTACGAGGGAAATGTCCAGCTAACTATAACGCCCCTGAAACCTATGGTTTTTTCAGTGAATTTCTAAGGTTTTTAAAAATGCCAATTCCTAACTATAACGCCCCTGAAACCTTTGTGTTTTTCAGTGAATTTCAAAGGTTTTTTAAATGCCAATTCCTTACTATAACATGCCTGAAACCTATGGTTTTTCCAGTGAATTTCAAAGGTTTTTAAAATGCTAATTCCTATCTCTAACTTATCTCTAAAGATATCATGAAAAGCATTCTTTTTTTAAAGTAGGGTGCACATTAGTTTTGTGGAAAAGCATCTTTGTGATTGGTTAATAAAAAACAGTTTCAACGTGGCGTACATATCATAGGATAAAATTTGCTCAGCTCAACCACACCTGCTACTTGCATTTGGAAGGCACTGTTCGAACTTAAAACAATCGTGAACTTTTAACCTGCAAGTGTCATTAAATTTTCAAGAAAATATTGCAAATATCGTTAAGTTTTAAAAAATTGATGAACTTTTAACCTGCACGTGTTGTAGGATGTTCTACAAAGTGTGTTGATAGAATACGTTGCACTTCTGACTTCTATGTGTTGTTGAATATTTAAAAAACGGTTCATATGGAAAATTTAAAAGAAACCAATAGAGAAGTTTTAAAACCTAAAAGAATCAAGGAACTATTCCAATTTATTCTTTACATGTATTTATGTGTGGAGCAACACAATTATAGACACAACAGCACTAGGAAGAGTAAGAAGCAGGGAATGGGGGGAGAGGGGGAGATGGGCAGAATGGCACACATGCACAATAAAGTACAACACACATATAGACTAACAATGGCCAAAAAGAAACACACCAACAAGGAGCACAAGTCACACAACCCGCCAACATCATACCACTGAACGAGCATAGAAGTGAAAACCACGCTGCATTCATACAGGATGTGTACAAAGGCCAGTCATTGGTGTTGTGAGATGACTGCGACCGTGATCATCATGGATAAGATGCCCAGCATGTGGCACATGGTCGAGTTCACTGTAGGTTATGTTGCCAAACGGCTGCTCCTCCCTCCCACGAGCCCCCACACTTTTGTACAGTGCGCTGTTGCATCTCATGCACTCGTATGGCACATCATTGTAATGCCTATTTGCGTATGTCCTGCTACATTCCAACTACACCATCATAGTGACGTTTGGAGGTGGTGGATGCCACATTACAACATCGACTGCTGCGGCTCTTGTAGCAGGCCACACCAGAACACAGAGACACACTTACCGAACTTCCTGTACACGGACATGTCCGAGACACTCCGTTCCCCTTGCCAGATAGCCACACCCCTGGACTGACCTGTGAACCCCAGACCAGCACACGCCAGTTGTGAATGCAGGAGGATGCGTGCGTAGCTACACGTCCAGGCTCACTGTCAACGCTGAGATGACAGCACACTGTGATGTTGCAGGGCTCGTGCCTATCATGCTAAGACAATGAACACAGGGACACACTTGCTAAGATGTGGGTTTGGGGAGATTAGCAGTACTGGAGTTGTTGAGATGAGTCTTCTGGCCCTCATGGGTATCCCTGTATCATGCTCATTGACTCTATGGCACCTGTGGGTGTTCTGGTGTGGCTCTTGGCTGTGTTCCCTTTCATGGTGCACGTAGTTGTCCTGCTTAACACCAGCAGAAAGCAGATGTAAAATCCCTGGTGCTAACGTGTCTTATTTACGGAATTTGTTTCACATTGCAATTAGTGTGAAAGTTGTGATGTGATTTTTTTCGTGTGCAGAACAATATACGAACTGAGCAGTGTATCTCGTCAAGATCCAGCACCTGATGCACTATTCCCAATCAATATAAATACAATGAGATTTCTTAATAGATTTTGTGTGTACACTGTAAGTGCAGCAAATACCTCAGTGCAATTCAAAACAAAATTTTAGTATTTAGAATAAATCGGAAAGGTGCACCTCGTGTCTTTTTGCACGAGAACGGCTACTCTCCATTTCATTGTCAGCACTTTAACGTAAGTAAAGTTGAGATAAATCTAACACACTATTCAGAAGTTGGTGCAAACTGCAAAAATCACCAGTATTCTAGCGATAAGTGCCCCAAAATGTAACACCATGGTGGACTCCATCAAATAACAGCAATAAGAACAAGAAAGAGTCACACAGCAGTTAAGAGAACAACCAAAAACGTTATTAATTGTTTTTTCAAACTTTATTTTTTATAATAACAAATATATAAACAATAAACTAATAAACAAAATGTGACAACAATAATACAAAACAACAAGGCAGAACACTCCTGTGGGGACCATGGATGTCGACGACAGACATGGAAAATTAGAAAGATTGTTAAAAAAACAACAACATGCTATTCTCAACAAAATACCACAAGAAACAAATCACAGATATATAAAATGCATACAGCTAACAACATTTTATAAGTTTAACTTACAAAAACTGTAAATGTTGCCGCTTTAAAATATTTACCGAATGTAAGGAAACATTTTTGCAGAAGGCACCACGCCCACAACGTTTTTCAGCAGTGGTGATGATTTTTTTTTTTTCCCAAGGTGCAAACAAAGACCAATGCCACCTTGATCACGTGCAAGATTTGCAAAAGAGTTCTCTCAAGAGGGGATCCTAACTAAATATTCTCGTACGGCAAGTATGATGAAACACCCAAGGACCTTTCATCCGAACAATCTTGCACGAGAAGAGCCCAATCAGATGAGAAACACTCCTGTTCTGTATCTATAAAATAGAATCGCAAATAAATGTATATTAATAACTTTCAAAATTATACTGTTCCATTACTGTACAAACACATTTTATATAAATACTGACTAAGAAACTATGGGGCATATCAACAAGGGCTTTATCTCTGCTTTTTGGCTTTAAAAGCCAAAAAAGCAGAGATAAAACTAGCACCCTATCAACAACAGGGTGCTAACATGCAAATTTGCATGTTAGCACCCTTTTACTCTTCACTCCCTTTGCATCTCTAATGAGAGTCAAAGGAGGCGTTCCAGAGTAAAATAATAGGAGAAATGTCGCTAAGCGACATATCTCCTATTATCAAGAATATCGCTAACCCTGTTAGAGACAAAAAAAGCAGCGCTAACCACGGTTAACGCTGCTTTTTTACGTCTGGTATTTTTCTGACTTAACCATGATATCCTATGGAAGGAGGATATCATGGCTAAGTTTGTCTGCCCTATCAACAAGCTAACGTCAGATTATCGCTGGGTTTCGAGCGATAATCTCACGTTAGCCACTTAGCGTGAGGATTTTTATCGCTATTGAGATAAGCGTTGCTAATAGCATGCTATCTCAGCGATAAAAATCAACGCTAGCCTGCGATAATTATCCTAGCGCTAAGTGCGCTTAGCGATAATTATCGCCGGTTGTTGTTGATATGCCCCCAAGTCCCTGAACCACAAGTGTGACAATGGTTAAAACACTACATGCATAGTGCATGCTACTTTGAAGCAGTTCATGCCCTAAAGCCTACCTCACTAAAACTCTACTTGCTAACTGACTAAATGATTACAGTACTATAAGGAAACACACTGGGTGAGTGACAGAGTGTTTGCTAGAAGAGTATGAATACTAACTAGGAAATTGAAGGTATGAAACACAACTGTGTAGGTTATTAGAGGACTGCATCCATACTGGATAGGCATTTAAAGCAGTGCTAGGCTTTTCGCACAGGGAATGGATTAGTACTTGGTACTAAATGGGTCACTAGAGGAGTGCAAAGGCAGTGACAAGATTTTTGCTCGACTGTATGGATACTGACTAAGAAATTGAAAGTGTGAAAGACAAGTGTCTAGGTGGTTAGAAGACTCCATGCATAGTGAATAGGGGTTTGAAGCGGTCCATGTGCTAAGGCCTGGCTCAGTGCATGAATACTTAAGCACTGACTGAATGATTAGAGTACTGCAAAGAGAGTGTCTTGGTGAATTTATGAGTGTTTGGGTTTTGGAACAGTGAATGGATTAGTACATGATGCTGAATAGGTCACTAGAAGACTGTAAAGGGAGTGACAGGGTGTTACCTGGAAGTGTATGGATACTGACTAGGGAATTGAAGGTGTGAAAGACAATTGTGTAGGTGGTTAGAGGACTGCATGCATAGTGGATAGGGGTTTGAAGCAGTCCATATAATAAGGCCTGGGTCACTCGATGAGTACTTGAGTACTGACTGAATGATTAGAGTACTGCAAGGAGAGTGCCTAGGTGAATTTATTAGGGTTTGGCACAGTGAATGGATTAGTACATGATGCTGAATGGATCACTAGAAGAGTGCAATGGGAGTGACAGGGTGTTTGCTGGAAGTGAATGGATATTGACTGGGGAATTGAAGGTGTGAAAGACAAGTGTGTAGGTGGTTAGAGGACTGCATGTATAGTGGATACGGGTTTGAAGAAGTCCATGTGCTAAGACCTGGCTCAGTGCATGAATACTTAGGCAGTGACTGAATCATTAGAGTACTGGAAAGAGAGTGTCTTGGTGAATTTATAAGTGTTTGGGCTTTGGCACAGTGAATGGATTAGTACATGCTGTTGAATGGGTCTCTAGAGGACTGCAAAGGAAGTGACAGTGTGTTTCCTGGAAGTGTATGGATACTGACTGGGGAAGTGAAGGTGTAAAAGACAAGTGTATAGTATGTTAGAACACTACATGCATACTGCATAGACATTTGAAGCAATCTATTTGGTACTTATAAACTAACTAAAGAATCAGACTACTTCTAGGACAGTGCTTAGGTAAAACTTTTAAATTTTCATTTCTGCCAGAGTGAACAGAATAGTACATGGTACTACACCTTAGTGTCAGACCCTGACTCATTTTATCAATGCATAAGCAAAGACTAGCTTCTAATGCTACTAAAACTTGACAACATGACAGGTTTTAAAAGAGTTATCTGCTAAAAAATACACGATGTTACCAAATGCTTTTCTCACAGTGCTTCCCAAATGCACACAGACTCACAGTGTGATTCTAGACAACAACCACTTTACCTAGGAGTTTACCAAAAATCATTCACTACTGTGGAAGTGGTAAGGGAACTGCACAAAATCTTCATATTTCAGGACTGCACTTTTGTGTCAAAGCCTGACTCATTTAATCAAACCATAAGCAAAGACTGGCTTCTAATGCGACTAAAACTTGACAACATGACCGGTTACAAAAAAGTTATCTGTCAGCAAATACACGATGTTACCAAATGCTTCTCTCACAAACCTTACCCAAATGCACACAGACTCACAGTGTGATTTTAGACAAGCAACACTATCCTAGGAGTTTAACAAAACTCATTCAGTAGTCTGGAAGATTTAATGGTACTCCACACAATCTACATATTTAAGTACAGCACATCAGTGTCAAAGCATGACTCATTTAATCAACGCATAAGCAAAGACTGGATTCTAATGCTACTAAAACCTCACAACATGACAGGTTTTAAAACAGTTATCTGTCAGCAAATACATGATATTACCAAATGCTTCTCTCACAGTGATCCCAAATACACACTAACTCACAGTGTGATTCTAGACAAGCACCACTATCCCTAGGAGTTTACCAAAACACATTCACTACAGTGCAAGTGGTAAGGGAACTGCACACAATCTACATATTTCACGACTGCAATTTACTGTCAATGCCTGACTCATTTAATGAAAGCATAAGCCATAACTATCTTCTAATGCTACTAAAACTCGACAACATGACATGTTTTAAAACAGTTATCCGTCAGCAAATACACGATGTTACCAAACACTTCTCTCACAGTGTTTCCCAAATGCACACAGACTCACAGTGTGATTCTAGACAAACAACACTATCCCTAGCAGCTTACCAAAACTCATTCACTACAGTGGAAGTGGTAAGGGAACTGCACACAATCTACATATTTCATGACAGCACTTTAGTGTCAATGTCTGACTCATTTAATCAACGCATAAGCAATGACTGGCTTCTAATGCTACTAAAACTTGACAACATGACAGGTTTTAAAATACTTATCTGTCAGCAAATACACAATGTTACCAAATGCTTCTCTCACAGTGGTTCCCAAATGCACACATGCTCTCTGTGTGATTCCAGATAAACAACACTATCCCTTGCACTATACCAAAACACATTTCTTCATCTACAAGGAGTACTACATTTTAGTGCAGAAACATAACTCATTTCACAAATTCATAAACAATGACTGGTTTCTAATTCTACCAAAATATAAAATCAGCACAGTTATCTGTCTGCAAACACATGAAAAACACAAAGGCTTATCACAGAATGGTTTCTACATGCACACGCACTGTCAATAAGATTGTAGAGAAAAAAATACTCCCTATACTTTTGCAGGAGAAATACATTACTCTGATTAAAATCAAAATAGTCTACATACATCCCCTCACAATTAAATAACTCATCTTTCAAGTTCTTTTTTAGATTAAGAAGTATATCAGTCACTCACCATATTTTCTTTTACAGAGTATCTGCACTGTGCACCTCTCAGCAAAAACAAAGAATGGAAAAGTTTCCCTTTCATTTTCCACACATATACATGTAAACATCAAATCACAATCCTTCACACATAAACTCAAAAGCAAACACACATTTCTATTGGTTAAACATTTCAACCCTTTCCAACTGAAATACATGTCAACCCTTCCACCAATCTGCCTTCTGCCTATTACCATAGAAACAGGTCATGGAACACTGCACTGAGCACACAGGTAAGCACACAATGTTGCTAAACAAGACAGGAAGTGTGCTTGACTTTTCAACATATCAGCTTTTCATATATAATGTTCCCAAAATTAAAGTCTGCCTCTGCCGACGCGTTTCGAGGCCAATACGCCTCTTCATCACAGGCTGGCAAACAAACACTGAGCAGTCGCCTCCATTTTAGCCATCTTTTATTCAGTATACATCCCTCAGTGGGCGTGGCCAAATTTGTCAGCACAACAGTGTGCTGGGAGATGTAGTCCGTATGGAGGTATTATGATTTATATCCTATCGTAGTTTCAGTGCTATATTACCAGTTTTCACAGTCATTAAAATACCTTCAGTAGGAAGGGGAATATATAAAAGGGAGCTCTGTAGTAGAATGGTGCTGTGCTGCACGGGTGCGGAGTAATTCCATCCCACAGACTCTCATGTTTGCGAGTGGTGCTCCACAGCATGAGCGGCCGTGATTCCACAGAGCTTCCATTTATATATTCCCCAATTTAGTTGTACATGTGCAAGGACCCTTAACAGGCTGTGTCTTCCAGACACTTTTAGTGGCCAGTCAACAAGACAATGCAAAAAGCTGAAAAGCTGTAGAGAAGGTGGAAGCTGTTGGTGGGATGACAAGGAACGTCCTGCATGGGGACAGCAGCACCTAGGTATCTTTGTATGAAGGGATTATTTTTTATAGTGCTTACCACAGAGTGATAGTGTAACATGCACCACATTTGGGTGTCTGTGAGGACTTGTAGTAACCGTAGACATATCTTCTGGTACTTATCATTTGTGTGTTTTTAGGACTCATATTGCTGTGATACAGAGCAGGAGGACTGGGCTGTTGTGTCAGCTTTGGTTGTGCTGCAGCCACACCAAACATCAAGGGTGGATGCTGCTGCTGGTCTTTGTAAGCATGCACATAAAAGGTTTGGGAGATGTAAAGACATGGTGCAGACATGTTGATTTGTTACCTGTGTGGAAAGTAGACATGTGAAAAACAGCCAGGCATAATACGGCATTAGTTTGATTGTGTTGTGCTGTATCTTTTGTATTTGGCTTTGAGTGTGCATGGGCCTTGCATGCTGTTTGTGGCCATTGTGACATTTGGAGTGATGGCATATAGTACTGCATGAAGGCAGGAGTGATGTTACTTTGCATGATGATGGTGGTCTCTGGCACTTGCAGGCCATGCCGTTGGTGGTAGTGCATAAACTGCTCCTTAGGGATGAGTCAGAGTGACGATCATGGTCCTTCACCACTGCTATCCTTTTTAACGTGTCCCTGACTCTTCTCCCTGCGTCTTGTCATATTTTTTCATTGTCCCAACAGTGTGCACTCCACCCAAAAAAGACTTCACCCTGTTGGGCCCTCCTGCCACATACACTGCTTCTCTGTTCCACTAAGGGTGTGTGTGGGGGCAGCAGGTGCACTTTCTCATAATGGTCAGCTACAAAGTTAGCCACAAGTGCTGGTTCTTCCTTAGTGAAGTTCCTCTTCCTCTTCAATGGGATGATCTGCATCTGGAGTGTTGTAAAATCCTCCTGGCTCCAAATCACTGTGCAGCGCAAGGGGAAGAGTATTGGATTTGGTAGAATTTATGTGCATCACTTTGTTATTGCTGTCTGGTGAATGTAGTTGTGGTCAGGTGTAGGTGACTTCCTTGTTTAGAAAGATTCACTGTAAATGCTGCATCCCATCCCACATGCATATGTCCGGCACAGAAACAGCGGAAATACAACAGAAATGTTACTTGCAGTAAGACTGCAGTTTTTCAGGCATACGTGTGTACTCCCACTTATTTACATGAGAGCAAGGGTGTGGACAGATGTATTGCACACCCTGGGAGGAAATATCTGTTTACCGTTCTCATTCTTTGTAAACTGCATTTATTGGGATCCATACAAGCAGCGTTGGACATACTACTACAAATGAACTAAACAAAGGTTAATGTGACATTACAGTTAGGTATAGAAAAGAACTTACCTTTAAAATCCTAGAAATTCTATTACAATCCCAAAGGTTTAAATATATGTTATAGTGGCTTAAATATATGTTGTAGTTGGGTGAAAATTAAAGTCATAACTTAATGTTTTAAACCCAAAAAGCCACTGAAATTCACCAGTTATATATAGTTCATCGACCTAACTATAACTCTTCTCCCCTGCCAAGCACTGCTTATGTCTTCATACTTACATCACTCATTGTATGTTCAGGGACATCACTGATGACATCACTGATGATATCTCAAATTACATCTGTTGATTCTGGTCCTCTCTGCAGCCCTGCCCCAGACTTTCTGCGTTCACTCCCTTACTTTGCTGAACACATCTTTGTCAGCTTTTAGGGCTCTGTACACTTTACCACTGCTAACCAGTTCTATAGTGCTGAGCGCTCTCCCTAAAACATGGTACAGTTGGCCTATAGGTAATTGGCACATTTAATTTACATATAGGTCCTAGTATAGGATACAACATGTTTCCAGGGCTTGTATACTAAAATCTAGAAGTGGGCATGCAGCACTCATAGTTGCACACACTAAAGCAGTGTTTCTATGTCAATCAGTAGATGCGCAAACCTTCACATTGTTACAATTGTCAGACTGTGAGGGGTCACTGTACTCTTTATGCTGTGCATCAATGGTGTAGCTGCTGTACCACTATATGCAGTTGAAATGCCAATAAAATTATATTTAAAAAAAGCAACATTTTAAAAGATGTCTCAGGCCTGACAATGCAGCCTGTAGTGCATTTTTAAACTTCCATTTCAACCTGGCAACCCTGGCAGGGTGCATTGTATCTAAAAAGTAGTACATATGTACTTACATTTTACATGTCTTGGACATGGAAAACCAATAAAGTCATTTTTTAACCGTTGTAAGTCCTAGCTCTTCCATTGACTAACACTAGCTTACCTTATTACATTTAAGACGTTCTAACTTTGAATTGGGAGCACATAGAGATATGCTGTTTAGACTCAAATGAATTGTTATTTAAAGTCCTCTTTAAAGATACAGTCAGAATTCTAAAAATGCCACTTTTAGAAAGTTGGCATTTTCTTGCCCTAACCATTTGTGCTTCTGCCAGTATCCTTGGTCTCATGACTGTGAATGGTTCTGCTCTGTGCCACAAAGGGGGCTTTAGGGGCTTGGACAGAATGGGCCATGCTGGCAGGATGACTTGTGAGGAGCTGTACCCAGACCCACTTGCACTTCAACGGGTTCTGCCAAACGCACACACATACACAAAGTAAGCTGACACCTTGCCTGCCTGCCTTTTGTCACCCCAAAAAGTTTGGACCCTTAATAGGGGAAGAGAATAACTTTTCTGAACCATATGTGGGGATAGGACAGACAGTCCTCCCACACTGAAAGGCTGTCATCAGGTATAAGTATTGGACCCCCAGAACCACTCTTAAAAACATACTTGGACTGCTGAAGTTACAGAGGAAGGACTGCCTTGCAACCAGAGAACTGCCTAACTGTCTGAGAAGGAAGACTGGACCTGCTTGCCTTTATACCAGATTAACAGAGTGGCTCCTAGGGTCAGTTGACTGGCCTTCTGTGTGTGCTACAGGGATCCAACAAGCGTCAGAGGCCTCCCTGCAGCTGTCCAGCTGACCTTCTGCACTGCATCTGCCTAGACCTGCAAGTGGACCTGCCTAAGCCCTGCTGCTGGCCTCTGCCTGGAGTGAGTCCTGATCCCCAAGAGGTGCCCCCACGGTCCTGGCTGGCATCAAGGTGTACTCCTCCCTGACTAGCTGTGGGTTCAATAACATCCCATGCTGCTCAACACAGCATTGGAGTCCCTTGCAACTCCTGATCGATGGCCTCATTGGAACCAACGCAGCGCGATGCTTAATCGGAACCGCTGGCGAGTGACGCAAACCCGAGGCACAGCTCTCAGCAGGACTAACCTGGTCCCTGTATTCGGCCCGCACTCCATTGTGGTCAGCCTGAACTTGAGACTTTGTCCCTGTCTGGTGCAACCAGATAACCAAGGTTTGGGGATGTCTGCTTTTGGTGCTATTTTTGCTAAAAAATGTAAAAAGTCCATATCTCTGGTTCTAATAATTGGATTTGTTTTGTTGTGGTTTAATTTAATTTAGTAAAACATATTTCCTACCTTGGTTTTGGATTTTTCTTCTCTTCTGTTTGCACTTTATTACAGTTTTTGTGTGGCATACATTTCTTACGCCTGACTGTTTTTGTGCCAAGCTACAAGAAGGTTAAGCTCAGGTTAATTTAGTGATGTTTGTGGTTCAGCCTGACAAGGATTGTGGTTGTTGCCTGAGGGGTCTTCCTCCCCCTCAACCACTAACCCAGTTTCTTACAACATCATTGATGACGTAAATAAATACGTCATCAATGATGTTGTAAGAAACTGGGTTAGTGGTTGAGGGGGAGGAAGACCCCCTCAGGCAACAACCACAATTTTGCTATAGACTTATGACACTGAAAGGTATTTAGGGGCATATTATCAAGCCAGTCGATACAATTATCGCCGCTTTAGCGGCAGAAAACTGCCACTAAAACGGCGATAATGGGCTTGATAATATGCTCTATGGAATTCCAGTTGAAGCCCATGTTAGACATCCTTCACATTTAACATGGGCTTCAATTGGAAATCCATAGAGCATATTATCAAGCGATTTTATCGCCTTGCTTGATAATATGCCCCCTCGTTAGTAACATCTAGAGCAAATTTTGTATAACCTTTATACTTCTAATGAGTGTAATTTTTTGCAACATGCTTGGCCTCCTTAGGAAGCTTAGGGAGACTGGAGGGAGTGGGCTCTCCATGAAGACTTCTGAGCAAGACAAAGGGTGTGTGTTGTAGAAGCTTGCCTACCTGATGGAACTTTAGTATCTGGAGGGAATGGGCTGTTCATGAAGAGCTATCCAAAGGCATTGTATGGGTTTGGGTTTTCGGATGTAGTGGGCTCTTCCTGAAGAGTTATGCGAAGGATGAAAGTTGTACGGAATATGAGCATAGCCATTTAACAGGGCTTCGGTGTCTAGAGTAAATGGGCTCTTTGTGAATGGTTGTGCACAGGGTGAAGGCTATGTGTAGTAGGTGCTTAGCCACCTAATGGGACTTGGATGTCTTGAGGGAGTGAACTCTCCTCAAAAAAAATGTGCCCAAGGTGAAGACTGTGCGTAGTAGGAGCTTGGCCACCTAATGAAGCTTCAGTGTCTACATGGCGTGAGATCTCCATTAATAGTTGTGTACAGGGTGAAGGCTTTCCGTAGTAGAGGCTTGTTCATGTAAGGGAGCTTGTGAGTCTTGAGGGAGTGGGCTACATTATATATTTTTTACACATGCACATATGTTCATGTAATTTATGCTTTTAATGATTGTGTGCCATTTAGTACTTATTTACATATTTGAAAGGTTGTACTGGTATGTGGTGTGTTTTGAACAGTAGTAGGTTCTATCCTATTCTTGAGATCTTGTAAAGTGCATGGCTACCAGGAGGCCTGCCAGCGCTGCCATAGACACTGTGGATGGTCACAAATAGAACTAAAGGGGAGTGCCAAATGCCAAAAAAAAGCAGGTCTCCAAAGCCTTGCGGAAGCCTAGGTTGAATGATGTCATCAGTGATGCCATCAGTGATGCCATTTGAGTTGTCATCAGTGATATCATTTGAGATGTCATCAGTGATGTCATCAATGATGTAACTGAACATGTGATGAGTGATGTAATATGAGAGGTGATAAGCAGTGCATGGTGGGGCTGCAAGTTATAGGTAAGTCTCTGAACCCTAATTATCTAAATTCAGTTGTTTTGGGGTTTAAAATGTCACATTAAGACTGTCATTTTCACCTCTGGTTATTTTAATGAATTTCTAGGTTCTTATGTTAACATTAGGTACGAGCTTTTTTCTATAAGTAACTGTAACTTGACTTTAACAATTGTATTTCTTTGAATTTTAGGACTTATTTTTTAACATAAAGTAGAATATTATTAGGAAAGTTAGGTTTAACATCAATGTTTTATTCAGTAGTTTTAAAAATGTCAGTAGTGTGCTTAAATTATTCAACTTAATTCATGTTATTAATTTTGTTTTTTTTAACTTCCTTCAGGTGAAGCGGTACTCCTGATGGACTCTTGGAACCAATAGGAGAGTCCCGCTGGAGTTCTGTGTTGGTTTTACTTCCTGCTCTGGGTTCAACAGGAGCATCATGAGACCTGTAAAAACTAGAAAAAAGTTGTGTTAAGAATGAAGGAGTGCTTTTTATTTAGGTTTCAGATTAGAGGTTTTCTAGTTGTGCTAATTTTATGAGGATCCTCTTCCATTACTCTTTAAACACAAGTAGATATTTGAAAAGCAAATATAGAATACATTTAACTTCAAATTACATACTATTAGATTACGTAGTAAAAGCAACTGAATAGCTACATAAGTGGTTATACCTGTGTGTAACAGGCCCTGTAAGTGTCTGAGTATGGGTGTCTAAATGAGTATGTAAGTGGCTGTATGGTTTGGTAGCTGGTTTGGTAACTAGAGTTATTAATGAGTGTTTGGGTGTGTAACTGTCTCTATTAGTGTTGCATACATAAGTGCAATGTGGGTGTGTGAAAGGATGTGTAACTGCTTGTTTCACTCTCTGACTGGTTGTGTAAGTGACTGTATGGTTTTCTAAATAGGTATGTAAGTGGCTGTGTGGGTGGGTTACTTGGTGTATAACTACATGAATGGGGGTGTAAGTGCATGTGTAACTGACTGTCGGTGTCCTGAGTACATGAAACGCTATATAGGTGTGTGAGGCAGTTACCGACACCCCAGCTCCAGTCTCCAGGTACGTTTATTGTTTATTTATGGGCTGTAACACGTTTTGGCAGGATCCCCTGCCTTGTTCACACAAAGAGGCCCATTAGGATCTCGGGCGATCCGCCCAAGATCCGTCCCTGCCCGCCACCCATTTCCCCCCGTGGCAGACGGAAAGACCGTCTGCCACATTCCCGCCCGGTCAACAAGTCGACCGGGCATAAAAGAGTTTAATATGGTGGCGGTGTCTATGAGACACCGCCAGCCATATTACTATGGGTGCGGAAACATGCCTTTCCATGGCTGCATTGCCGCCACGGAAAGGCATGCGGGAATTGCTTGTGGGGGCCCATTGCGGGCCCCAAGGGACTCTGGTGGGTGGGGGGTGCACATGGGGGGTACCTATGATACCCCCCTGCATTTCAATAGAACACGTGGTAGGCACCGTGCGGTGCCTGTCACGTTGTGCATTGGAATGTGCAACATGCTTTTTTAGCATTGCGGCTTGCGGTGCATTCAGCACCGCCAGCCGAAATGTTAAATATGCGGGATGCTCGTGCCACTGTGGCGGGCGCATCCTAATTGCCCCCATGGGACCCCCGCCCTTATGGCAGGCGGTCCCTCTTCACGTCGGGATGGCGGGCAGACAAAGTCCGCCCTCCAGCCTAATGATGCCCAAAGAGTCACATTACTGCATTTGCTTAAAATCAGTAGATACAATCACACGGTATCATAAACATAAACAACATACTTAAAGATTCACATTACAATATTTGATTACTAAGTTTTGACAATTGTTGTAACTTATTCTTTTTTTTTAAATTTTAAGCTGTATTTTATTCTGTGCATATATGTGAGATTTACGAATTACTGTGCTTTCCTAACGTCAAACCCACAAGTGTTGTAAAATTTTCTATTAAGTTTAAGCCCCTTGAAATACATTTTTCAATTGCATTCACCCTACGATGAGTTGGTTAACGTGTAAATACTGCAAGGTATCTATGGAACCGCATGATGGTGTTCTATAGTCTGCTCTGGCCTAGTTAGAAAATAGTTTCCCAGAAGATACAAACAAGATATCTAATAAATAAAACAAATAAACTGACACAATAAAGTGCAAGTGCAAATACCGCACGCTTGATTTATAAAGTGCAAGTGCATCAAATACCAGTACTATTAACATATCAATATTTGATGTCCCAGCCTGCATGTTGAACCATTAGATTATTGTATATCACCTGCTGCACAAACTCAAACAAACTATACCCACTCTAGCATTCCAATAAGAGTATGACTGTGCAATAATATATGGGCTCACCATCCATATTGTGGCCCAAATATGGGCAATTTCACAAAAAAGTGCAAATGCTATTTGATGTAATTTTACAGACTTATATAATTCTTTGAACAAAATACCCATTTTAGTCGTAATAGGCTTTCTTGTGGTCTCAGATTTTTCCAAGTGCAAGTGCATTAATGCATGCTACTTGTATAAAGTGCAGATGCATTAATTGGAAACATTCTTAGAGGCTTAGCATGAGGTGCAAGTGCGTGTACATGATACTGGTTAAAAATATATTAGTGCAGTCTGATCCTCAAGGTGCATTTAAATAACACCTTAATATGAGCATACAGATTTATCAAGTAACCTTTTTGCCTATTTACGTTACTTACTCAATAAGGAAGAATGTTGGGGCATGGTCTTAAAAACGAAGTAGTTCACGTGAAAATACATATCGGTAACATAAAAAGTGTTAAAAACTTATAGAAATGTAGCGACACAGTCAGCATGTTTCATTTATCCTCTCCTATTCTAGAGATGGATTGATTAGTTATGTACTTCTCTTATTTGAGGTGGACATGCATGTCATCTTCTGAACTCAGACCTCAGACCTCAAGGTGTCTTACTATCAAACATTAATATGTATCGGGATTCTCGTTGCCTTAGCTTGCCTTCGCGATTACCACCTCGACTGTTTCTAGGGACAGTGTCAACTACATAATACATCAGCTCCTCTACCTTGACTCTGTGGACATCATTGATGTGACGGGCTACAGGATATGACTTATCTCTGTTTTTTACTGCTCCGAGGTGCTGGAGAATCCTACCATGTACCATCTGAATTGTACTGCCCACATAGATCTTGGGGAAGGTACATTGAAGAACATACACTACATGGTATCTCTTACAATTGAAGAAACGTGGGATTTTCCATGGTTTATTCATTAATGGTAGCTGGATCTCCCTTTTATTCATTCCATGCTTGCATGCCTTGCACTTCAAACACTTACTGAAAACTGGATTTGCCCTCAACCAACTGTCGGTTTCAACTACCTCAGGGCTATTCTTTACCAACTGCTGCCTCATGGACTTGGCTATTCTGTAAGAAACAAGTACTTGTGTGACTAGACTGCTCAATGTCGCGTCTCCTTTCACCAGGTGCCAATGCCTATTCATGCAGTCTCTCACCCTTGCACGATAAGCATTGTATCCGGCTATCATCCAAATTTCCTGTTCTGTGTCTCCTATTTGTTTCTTTTCCTTCTTTTCTTTGAATAAAATGTCCTCTCTGGGTAGTCTATCCACTTGCCCTAATGCTTGGTTCAAAACTTGCTGACTATAGCCTCTCTCTTTAAATCTTTCTATTAGATCAGTTTGTACTTGTTTGAGAGAGCTTACTTCGCTGCAATTTCTTTTCATACGGAGATGTTCCGCATAGGGAATACTCTGTTTCAGCTTTTGTGGATGGAAACTACTTGAGTGAAGGATGGAGTTTCCTGTAGTTGGTTTTTGAAAAGTGCGTATGTGCAAATTGCCTTCTTTGACAAAAACTTCCAAGTCTAAAAAGTGCATATGTGATTCACTGATGGTACTTGTAAAGGTCAGGTTTAGCGTATTGTTATTCAGAGCCCCTCTCCATACAATAAACAGGTCATCTATAAAACAACACCTGACCTTGATATTTTCTTTCCACGCTGTCTCATGTTCGACCTTGAGCACCTGCTCCTCCCACCAGCCCATGTGAAGATTCGCATAGCAGGAGGAGAAGCAGGTGCCCATGGCTGTGCCCCTCAATTGCCTATAGGTGTAATTCCCAAAAAGGAAGAAGGTATTTTCCAAGCTCAGTTCAGCCATTGTAATTGACATCTCAGAGTGTTGGTATACGTTTCTAGGTCTGGTGCCCAAAAAGTGCCTAAGAGCCCTTAGACCATCCTTGTGCACAATGCTCGTGTACAACGAGGCTACGTCTAATGTTATTAGCAAATCTGATTCTTCCCAAGGGACATTATGCAATTTTCTTTAAAAATCCCTGGTGTCCTAAATATAGAATGGAAGGGTTTTTACAATATCTTGCATGAAGTGATCTATATATCTTGATGATGTTTCGAACAGACTACCAATGGCCGATATTATTGGTCTGCCGTGAGGGGTTACCATATCTTTATGAATTTTCAGTATGAGGTAGAATATTGGTGTTATCAGATCATTGACTTTTAGGTACTGATATTCTCCCTCCGTGATAAGTCCCATTCCTCTCCATCTGGCTATTTCCTTGTGGTATTTGTTCTTAACCTCTAAAAGGTTTCTTTGCGGTACTCGTTGGTAACATTCAGTGTCCCTTATCTGTAGCTTGGCTTCTTCCTTGTACTTGTACAGGGGCCACAGGACTATATTTCCCCCTTGATTGTCGAATCACTATATCAGTCCTTGATCTTAATTTATCCGTGATCTTTACGTAGTTTCTTTCTTCTTCTTTGATGCCTCTACAAAGGTTTTTGCTGGATTCTATAGATAGTTCCTTCAGATCCTTGATTACTCAATCTGAGAACATATATATATATATAATTGAATGACCCTACCTGCTATGGCAAAGTGGATAGAAAATATACTAGTGAACTTAGAAAGATCTATCATGATAAACTCCAAGTTTGGCATGACAAAGACCTACTCTCATGGGATGAAAAACAATTCCTCATGAACAATACTCCCACGATCCCGACATTCTACCTTCTTCCCAAGGTACATAAAAACATGAATGAACCTCCAGGGAGACCTATTGTTTCATCGAAAAATAGTCTGCTTGAAAACACTAGCACGTATGTTGATCACTTTCTATTTCCTTTTGTCAAGGATCTTTCGTCCTACCTCAGAGATACCACAGATTTCCTACTAAAAATCAAGGATGTGAAATTAGGAGCAAACCATTGGATGGTATGTCTTGACGTGGAGGCATTATATACCAGCATCAGGCATGATGATGGTATTAAAGCCTGCAAATTCTTTCTCAAAAAACGCAGAATAGAATTCTTGGAACATACACTCATGCTTTTGGACATGATTAATATCTGTCTAAAAGAGAAATTCTTCATGTTTGAGAAAGAGTTTTATAAACAACTACAAGGTACTTCAATGGGCACCTGCTTCGCTCTCAGCTACGCCAACCTCATGGTGGGCTGGTGGGAGAAGCAGGTGCTCTGGAACGAACAAACAGAACATTGGACTCTATGTGTATTGAAATGGCTTAGGTACATCGATGACATCTTTTTGTATGGGAAGGAACGGAGATTGAACTCAATCTGTTTATCAACTGTCTTAATCAGAATGATGTCAATCTCAAATTCACCAGACACTATAGTCAAGAATGTGTCGATTTCCTTGATCTGAAACTCAGGAATGAGAACGGCAGAATCAGTACTAATCTTTTCAGAAAAAAGACAGCAGGAAATTCTATCCTGCATGCGGCCAGTTCTCATCCACCGAGTTTCAGGTGGGGAATCCCCTATAGTGAATTTTTGAGAGCTAAACGTAATTGCAGCACGACCGCAGCATACGAAAACACAAAGCAGGAAATGAAAATGAGATTCAAGGAAAGAGGGTACTCTAAGAAAGCAATATCTCAGGCTGAAAAAAGAGTGGAAAGCCAATCAAGGGATGAAATTCTTAACAAAACTAAACATACCATAACTAATGAGACCACTCCCAGTAAAGCAGTGAGATTTATAACCAAATATTGCAGTCAATCGAATCAAATGCGAAGTATCCTCAGAAACAGATGGGATATCCTGAGACAGGATCCAATCTTAAGAAATGAGATAGGAGCTACTCCATCAATAACATTTATGAGAAGCCAATCTCTTAAAGACATGCTAGTACATAGCCATTTACAGATGAAAGAAACAAGCTGGCTGCAACAAACAAAGGGTTTCCGGAAATGCGGGAACTGTAAGGCATGTAAAAACAGCAACAATGTATCAGAAGTCACATTAGAAAGAACAAAAACTCCCTGGAAAATTCCGAAACTCATCACATGTAATACTGACTTTGTGGTATATGTAATAGTATGTCCTTGCCAACTGTGGTATATCGGGTCGACTACCTTCCCGATCAAAAAACGTATCCTGGAACACTGGCGAGCTATTACTAATTGCGATCAAACCTACAGCACGGCAAGACACTTCTCAAAGGAACATGGGGGCGACTGGACCAACCCTAGAGGAGGAAACCGTATTGCTACTTTACGCAAACTTGAATCCCGTCTCATCCTCTTAGCAGGCACCAAATTCCCGGATGGCCTGAATCAGGATGAGGAATTATATTCCCACCTGTAACGAGACATAGCCAGATACAGCAATACTAAGACCTTGGTGGGCTACTCACGCCCAATCCATATCTCTCCCCCCTTGTGTTTTGTTTAAAATTTGTTTTAACTAAGAATGCGCTTTTTTCTTGTTTACATTGAATCAAATGCGCAGGTCTTACAATTGTGCAAACCACATGTAACCAGTCTGAGTAAAATACAGCTGTGTCTTTGAATAATTGCTCTTAAAATATGTCAATAATCAAATTTGTCTCTTTTGATCTTATACAGGAACACCACTATGAATCTTCCTGTATCTCACATCTGTGATAGAATTACAAGCACCGGAGTCACCTTTACTCCAAGTCAACATTGGATAGCTGTTAAAGGGCACTAGACCCTCCATCATATCGATTTTCAATCCGTGACTTACGTAGGAATATCCTCCCTTAAAACCACGTTAAATCTATCACATAGTTCATAAGTAAGGCACTAGTCCTTTATGGCCCTGAATCAAATTAACACTACACCTCTGCGCAATTCACCTACTGTGTACTGGCACGAACAAACAATGAAAACAATTGTATTGTTACAAAATCCCCTGTATTATTTGAACTGTATTTTTTGTAACTTTATTTACATGATTTACTTTATCGCTTATTAGGAACCACTAATTGTATATTTTTTCTATGTCTATTGAAAAAAAGTGCACTCACCCTTTATTACTGGTGGAAAGGGAGACAATGGTCATGTGACCAAGACCACGGACGTGGTCGAAACGCGTCGTCCTCTTCTGCTTACTGAAGAATAAAGCTGCTTTACTGATCGAGTGGGCTCGTGTGGATTCTTTCCTTGACTGGAATCGACAATCGTAGAAATATATATATATATATATATATATATATATATATATATATATATATATATATATATATATATATATATATATATATATATATATATATATATATATATATATATATATATCCTTAAACCTCCTTGGCTCTCTTCGCTACTTGTGGCGCTCCTTGCAGCTGTGCGGTACCTTGCGGTTGAACCAAAACCGCCGAAATATTACTTCAGCTCTCTCCAGGGAAAGAAAATAGGTCGCACTCCGGCAAGCCAATTTCAAAACATAAACATCTCCAATATATACTCATTAGGGATCAAAAATGAGTAGAATAACATTTAGCTTTTGATTTCAGCTCTTTAATCAATATTTAAAAAGAAACATTGTAAAAAATACAAACTACATATTCCATAATGCACCTCTTGAATTGAGACAGGAAATGATGTAAGCACTTGTGTTTAAATATGTGACACGTTCATGAGGGGCGGGACCGTGATCAAGATCTGAGGGAAGATCGAAACGCGTTGGTTTTTGTTTCCTATTATGGCTGAAATTGCGAAATAAACATTGGTTTATGTTTTGAAATTGACTTGCCGGAGTGCGACCTATTTTCTTTCCCCGGAGAGAGCTGAAGTAATATATATATATATACATATATATATATATATATATATATATATATATATATATATATATATATATATATATATATATATATATATATATATATATATTATCTACTGGCGGTCGCCAGTAGATAGTTAGAGTTAGGGCCGTGTTTCCATAGGAAATCCGCAACATTCTTTTTGGAATAACTTTGGCGCCGGTTGACGAATCCTCGCGAAATTTTCAAAATAGGTGGGGCGCTCCGCTCCGCTCCTACCCTGAAAGTCTCGGGGGGATTCGTCAAGCGGGGGCTGAGAAAAAAGGGGGGTCCCAAAACACGTTTTCCCCATGCAATTTTCCATAGGGACCTTTAGTCCAAGGTACAGCCCGAACGGCTGAACAGAATTACTTGAAATTTGGCAAAGAGGTAGTCCTCAGGTCAGGGAAGTGACTTTTGCAGCTCTGGTGTCAATCTGTTCAGTAGTTCCTGAGAGAATCAAAAGTAAAATCATATATATATGTGGGCGGAGCCTAACCACACATCTCATCCTGAGATCTGATTGGCTGTCAGCACGTCATCCAAGAAGTGTTGGCAGCCATCTTGGGACCAATATACATGATAGCACCTCATTAAAAAGCATTGCAGTTAATAGAAGGTTTTAAGACTTTAGTTACATTATAAATCATTTGTTGATGGTACCATACTCATTTTAGGAACTGTGGTATGTTCTAAGGTGATTTCACCATGTGAAAAAGCCTTCTGCTGGGATATCATGATTGAGAGAAAAATATTTTCTCATGCTTTTCCCACAGAGGTTTGGAAGGTGATCTATAAGCTAAACTGAGAGATTATTTTCTGTAAATTCACATTATCTTTCTCAGTCATGTGAGAATGAAGTCTGACATTCTCAGTAATACATGTACATCCAACAAGGGCAGAGACTGTCAGTTGATTCCTTTGTGTTCTACTGCAGCTTCCCAGAGTGTTCCAAAGAACTACTAGAGCGCTAACAGTCCTACTTATGGTAAACGTATGGCACACGTGAAGCCATCTTGCTTGGATTAAAGTGGTAACTCTTAAAACGTTTAATTTAAAAAGGAACAAAATGAGGGGGTTCATTTTTACATAAAAAGTATGATTAGTGCTGCAGAAAGAAAAATTAGGGCATATTTTGAGTGACTTCTCAAATCCTCTTCCATTTCATTAAAAAATTCTGACATGCAGACTGAAACATGCACTTTCAATACCAGCAGCAGTTTTCCCTGGTGAGCAGTAGCTTTACTACAGTGATCTAATGAGCAAAAAGAGTGCTAACATTCTGAATTTATGGCAAATGTGTGACACATCTGAATGCCTTCTTGATGGAATCAAAGTAAAAAACTGAAAGTATTTCCTACTGAGGAGACTGCAGTAAATGAGGAAATTAGGAAACTTCATAACAAATAAGTCTCCCAAGATGGCCACCAGAGACAAAAGAGCCCAAATGTAGCCCAAATATCACCCAGATGTAGCCCAAGTATAGCCCAATGACAAAATGTCCCAGAGTGTTCTTAAAAACAACTAGAGCGCTTACTGACTTCATTATGACAAAAGTATGGCACACCTGAAGCCATCTTGATTGGAATAAACTGGTAACACTTAAAAACATTTAATTTAAAAAGGAACACAATGAGGGGGTTCATTTTGCCATAGAAATTATGATTAATTCTGAAGAAAGAAAATGAGGGCACATTTTGAGTGACTTCTCAAATCCTCTTCTATTTCATTAAAAAATTCTGACATGCAGACTGAAACATGCACTTTTAATACCAGGAGCAGACTTCCATGGTGAACAGTAGTTTTACTACAGTGATCTAATGAGCAACTAGAGTGCTAACATTCAGAATTTATGGCAAATGTGTGACATATCTGAATACCTTCATGATGGAATCAAAGTAAAAAACTGAAAGCATTTCCTACTGAGGAGACTGCAGTACATGAGGAAATTAGGAAACTTCATAACAAATAAATCTCCCAAGATGGCCACTGGAGACAAAAGAGCCCAAATGTAGCCCAAAATCACCCAGATGTAGCCCAAATATAGCCCAATGACAGAAGTGTGCAAAACACTTATTATTTTGTGTTTTTGCAGTGTTATATAGTGTAGACTTGTCAGGTATTGGAGTGCTTTACATGAGCATTGGTTACATCACACAAGAACAAATTCATTTTGGTTGTAGACATGGGGAGACTAAGTGATTTGACCAGAATCACAGAATGTCGAGCTGAAGCAGAAACTCCAACCTGGTTCCCCAGTTGCAAAGTCTGCAGTTCTGGAAGTAACACCACATCCTCTCCCCTAAGTGCAACATTTAATCAAGTGGTCAACTGGATAAAAAAACATAAAGATAACAAATAATTTAAAAGTGCTTTGTCGCTATTTGAAAACTCAGAAAATATGTCCTTATTTTAGTCTTTTAGAGCACTAACCATAATTTTGATGCCAATAAGACCCTCTCATATATGTAATTTCTAAAGGAAATGCTCTAGGTATTACAGTTTTGATTACATCAAGATGACGTCAGGCGTTCCACACTTTTGTAATAAATATAGAATGTTAGCAATCTAGTTGTTCATTAGGATACTGTTGAGAGGCAGAGGCCAGGGGCACGGACTCTGAAAATTGAAGGCAGGTAGGAGGGTGCAAAGGCAACAATTTAACCACACTGAGCAGGCAGGAAGGGCGGTGGAAGCACAACAGACTATGGAGGGCAGTGGAAAAGGGGGCAGGGGCAACAAATAAAACAATACAGGACTTGCCAGAGAGGCTGTGGCAATGTAATAGACCATTGTGGGCAGAAGGAAGAGGCAGTGGTAGTACAACCATACATGCCAACAGACCAGATTCAGCCAGGAAACTTCCAATGTTTTTAAGCTCAAATGGGCTTTATTTGATCTGTCTCCTGTCTACAATCTCCTCTTTTTCAATGTAACTCAAAGGGGAAAATCAATACCCCAGTTTTTTTCCAAAATCTTCCTCTTACCAAGTTCAAAATGTTCGCAACTATGGTACATTGGATCATGGAAGGAAATGGGGTAGGGACATGGACTTGGATAACAGAGGACAGGGGGGCATGGAGAGGTGCACCAAACTGACCCTGCAGGGCAGGCATATGGGTTTGCAGCAGCACAATACACCACACAGGGCATGCGGGACGGGAGTGCAGCACAACAATCCATAGAAAGCAAGAGGGAGGGGACAGGACCATGCACATGGACAACAGAGAACTGAGGGGCAAGAGGCAATGGTAGCTAGCTGACCATAATGGACAGACAGGAGAGAAAGCTGCAGCATAACAGACCATAAAGGGCAGGAGGGACGGATCAGGGGCATTACAATGGAACAGACAAGCCAGGAGGGAGGGAGTAGGGGTCTGCACATGTAAACAGAGGGCTGGGGGCAAGGGGGCAGGGCAGGAGCAGCAAGATAGCCATGGAGGTCAGGCAGGATGGGCACTAGAAGCAAGACACACCATGAAGAGCAACAGTGAGACTGTGATGGCATACACACAGCCCATGGAGGTAAGGTGGAAGAAGGGCAAGGGGCAGCTAACTGACCACACAGGGAAGGTGGGAGGGGCCATGGCAGCACAGAAGACCATGCATGGCAAGTGGGAGGGTTAGTGGCAGCACAATGGCTATGATGGGCAAGAAGGAGGGTGCAAGGGCATGCACAAAGGACGATGGAGGATAGAAGGGAGGGTCATGACCTGTGCACAGACAAGAAAGTTCAGGGGAAGGGGCCTCACAACAGACCGCACGGGGCAGGCAGGAGGAGCAGTTGCAGCACAACAGACCAGGGAGGGCAGACGGGTGTGGCAGTACAATGGACCATGTAGGACAGGAGGAAGAGGATAGGGGCATGGCATGTGGACAGGCAGGGTGGAGGTGGCAGGGACAGGTTACAGTCATCTGACAATGCTAAGCAGGTGGGAGGGGAGGGGCAGCTCAACAGAACACTCAGAGTAGATAGGAGTGGCAGGTCCATGGAACATGGTGGGCAAAAAGGATGGAGGAGGGGCATGCACAAGGACATCGGAGGGCAGGGGGAAGGAGAATAGGGGCAGCAAGCTAAGCACAGAGTTTAAGCAGGAGGTCAATCATGGGGCATAGAATTGGGCAATGGAGGGCAGGAGGAGTGGACTGGTACATCATACTAAATTGAGGGCAGTGGCAGCACATCCGACCATGCATGGCAGGAGGGAGGAGGCTAGTCCATGGATTCACACAACAGAGGATAGGGAGGAGGGGGATGGGGCAGCAAGCTAACTGTTCAGAGAAGGCAGGTATTAGGAACTTTATTGTTTTTAAAACGTGTGTCTGGGCGAACTACTTAAAATATGAACAAGTATGCAGCATAATCTCACTTTTATTCAGGAAGAAGAGGACGTTTGTGACTGTGACTCCGGGCTCACTTGGCAGAAACACCCCCTGACCCTCCACCCCCTATCGCAAAATGTAATGCCCGTGAAAAGGGTAGGTGAACACAGTGTTATATAGAACATAGTCCTGAGAGCACGATTGAAAATGAAAACTAGATATAGTGTATGGTATAAACTATGCACCAAAAAGTGTGATATAAGATGAACCGGGCGTGAAATATAATATGTAATACATTGTGCGCAATGACAGATTCATTGGAGAGCGCAAGATAGCACAGGCACTAGCGCGTGCTATGCGATATGCGCCTTGGAGTGTAATATGCACAGGGCAATGTTGTGTAACATAACTAGTCTCTAAAGTTGTAATATAAAATATGTGCTGGGGAGTGTAACGTTGCATATGCACTGTGACAAAGATATGGATCCCAGATTGTAATATGTATGGCATAGCACTGTGCGTTATAACATAGGCTTCGAGGAAGGCACGTTAGATGGGGCAATATAACCCGTGCAAAGACAAGTGTGGCATGACAAATTTACGGGGTGGTGTTACAGTGCACATGGGCTACAGAGTGTCATAGCATATGCACTAGCTAGTGGAATACAACACAGAGGTGTGTGGCACTCGGCAGGCAATGGTGGGTGTAACACAGCATTGGGCTCTGCCAGGAGTGCGCTGTGACTCTCAAGTGATGTTCGTCCCCTTTCCAGAGAGTAAAATAAAAAGTATTACACATCCGGCAGTGGATGTGTGTTTTATTAACCGTGAAGGGAGTTTCTTGCAAAGTTTTGGTCGAATTTTTGTCGAATCCCCTTTGAATGGCTTGGTGTGCATGTGTATTAAATGTGCCCGTCAATACCTATCCATGTTTGTATAAATAAACTACAAGGGTGTCTACCGGGATTAGGCACGGTAGGGCATCAGACATGTCAGAGCTTCACTAGTTGTGTAAATACATTCCACGTGGATTCATTGTATGCATAGTCGCCTTTTAATGAATATCACGCAAATCGTCATGGTGATAGGTACGTACGGTTTGTCCAGCATGTCCTAGGTGTGTCTATAAATATATATTTTTTAAAAATTATAAAAAACGGTGGCCGGCCCTGGGGATTGGGGTCAAAAAAATATAATTAGGAGACAGGCCCTGGGGGATGGGGTCATCAGGGCCAATAAATTAGAATAAGAAGGGGAACCACACAGCCCCCCTTCTTAAAAAATTAAAATAAATAAAAGACTGGCATCGTGCCGGAGGCCATGCCCCCTCCTTGCAGCACTCTGCAAACCCGCCCCCTGGCGAGTTGTAAGTTGGGGAATTAATTCCTCTTCAATACTGAGGGTCCCTGAGGGCCAACTAGCCCAACAGGTATCTCCAGTATGCGCCAGGGAGCTGCGCTGCAGACAGGTGTTCTGAGGCCAAGCCCCTTTTTACACCTCTCTGCAACGCAGCTCTGTGGCGCTTACTGGAGGTACCTAGTGGTCTAGTTTGACCCTAGGGACCCTTAGGATTCATGGGGACTTAATCTCTCAACTTAGAAGAGCCACAGGGCGCGTTTACACAGTGGTGAAGGGAGGGGACGGGGCCTGAGGTGACGTGTGCAAACACGCACTATGGCACGTTTTAAATTGGGGATATCATTTCCCTTCAATACTGAGGGCCCCTGGGGGCTAACTAGCCCACCAAGTGCTTCCAGTAAGCGCCACTGAGCTGCATTGCAGAGAGGTGGTCCAGGCCGTGCCACTTTTTGCACCTCTCTGCAACGCAGCTCTGTGGCACTTACTGGAGGTACCTAGTGGGCTAGTTGGACCCTAGGGACCCTCAGGATTCAAATGAACTTAATCTCCCAACTAAAAACGGACACAGGGCGTGTTTACACAGTGGTGAAGGGAGTGGACGGGGCCTGAGTTAACGTGTGCAAAAACGCCCTGTGGCCTGTTTTAAGAGGTAGTTTTAATCCCCCTGCCCTATTATATACTAGGGGCTTACAGAGGAGGTCATGCTAATCACAGGGGCACCCCAACGCATAATGTTCCCTAGTGTATGTAGGTGTTTTCACTGTATTCTAAGTGTCTTTTAACATAGCACTGGCTCTAGGACTGGTTAGTCAGACTCAGTTACCACCAGTATCTGTCTGAAAAAGTTGAGGGTACAGGATGATTTTGCAACAAGGCTTCTTTATGCTCTTCTTTTTGTTCTTTCTGCACGTTATCCTTCTTCCTGCACTTTTCTTCGTCTTTGAGGACTTCTGTTGCTTCTTTCTGCACTTCTTTTTTTTCTTTCTGTGCATTTTTTCTTCTTTCTTCACATGTCCTATCTCTGTAGGCATAGTTAGAAATTAGCATTTAAAAAACCTTTGAAATTCACAGAAAAAAACATAGGTTTCAGGCACGTTATAGTTAGGAATTAGCATTTAAAAAACCTCAGAAATTCACTGAAAAAACCATAGGTTTCAGGGGTGTTATAGTTAGCTGGACTTTTCACTCGTACAAAACCATTGAAATTCCCCCGTTATAGTTAGTTCAGCTAACTATAACTCGCGCGCCCGCAATGCACTGCTGATGACGTCACATATTACATCACTCATGACATGGTAAGTGACATCACTCATGACATCACTGATGACATCTCAAATGACATCACTGATGACATCACTGATGACATCATCCTTGTGATAGAGTGGCAGACCTCCTCTCACCCTAATATAACCTTTGATACACACATTCAAAAATAGAGACTCAAATTTTCAAATTAATGGACATACCAATACCAGTTACAACAACCTCTTCGGTAATTCTAAGATCCACATACACATCCACTCATTCACCAACAGTCCTATACAGTCACTCATACATGTACTCACTCATCATATGTACTCATACACCTATACATCCTGTTACACAATGCCACTCATCCATAGAGTTACTCACACACATAGTCACTCATGCTAATAAAGAATCAAACATACGTTTACTTGCATATACAGTTATACACACACCACCACACTTACTTCTACGGAAACTTACACATACTTAGTCTTTTAAACAATCACTTATAGAAACACATAATTATTCATACAGGAACTCTTTCAATCTCTCACTCTCACATATACTCACTTTTATACACCAATAGTCACATATACTAGTTTAAAACATATGTAGTTACTTATAAAGACACTATTGAGACAGTCATTCACTCACTAACACACCCATACACACAGTCATCCACCCATACAGTCCTGCACACATGCTGTGTTCAACACATGCAAACAGTGAGTCACTCATTCATGCACCTATGCACTACGTAATACCCCCCACCGAACCATGCAGACACTCAGACTGATACTTAAAAAACCAACTAATAACCTATATAGACACCCATGTAGCTACTCACCAACCCATGCAGCCACTTATAAACAAAGTGAGAGACTGATACAGATATTTACATATTAAACATTACTCACTAAGCCATGTATTCACTATGATACACTTAATCAGTCAGTTACACAATCAATTTTTCAAAAACAAATCATCCATTTAGACACTTATATACCCATTTATTCTTCAATCGACCTTGAGATATACATATATAAACATATTTAATTTTCAGAAAAACACACATTCACTGGATGATGTCATCAGTGATGTCATCAGTGATGTCATTTGAGATGTCATCAGTGATGTCATGAGTGATGTCACTGACCATGTCATGAGTGATGTAATATGTGATGTCATCAGCAGTGCATTGCGGGCGCGCGAGTTATAGTTAGCTGAACTAACTATAACGGGGGAATTTCAATGGTTTTGTACGAGTGAAAAGTCCAGCTAACTATAACAACCCTGAAACCTATGGTTTTTTCAGTGAATTTCTGAGGTTTTTTAAATGCTAATTCCTAACTATAACGTGCCTGAAACCTATGGTTTTTTCTGTGAAAAAATATATATATATATATTATCTACTGGCGGTCGCCAGTAGATAGTTATAGTTAGGACCGTGTTTCCATAGGAAATCTCAAAATTCTATTTTGAATAACTTTGGCGCCGGTTGACGAATCCTCGCGAAACTAATGGGGCGCTCCGTTCAGCTCCTACCCTGAAAGTCTCGGGGTGATTTGTCAAGTAGGGGTCAAGAAAAAAGGGGGGTCCTAAAACGCGTTTTCCCCATGCATTTTTCCATAGGACCTTTAGACACAGCTACAGCCCGAACGGCTGAACAGAATTACTTGAAATTTGGCAGAGAGGTAGCCATAAGGTCAAGGAAGTGCCTTTCGCAGGTCTGGTGTAAATCTGTTCAGTATTTCCTGAGAAAATAGCATTTAAAAGCATATCAATATCTATACGCGCGCAGGGTGCGCGCACTGTGCAAGCCCTGTGCGCGCACCCTGCCGTGCGCGAGCGTAATTCTGATTGGTTGTTAGATGTCAGTAAACATTCGAATCGGTCGAAATCAGGAAGTGTTGGCCGCCATTTTGTCTGTCGCACTGAAAAGGAAAGGTGGAGAACGTGAATAGGGGGCAGAGTAGGGAGTTCTTGACCCCCTAGCCATTGTCAGGGGGTCACAGTAGGACCACGAAGGGCCAAAAAAAAGATTTAATTTTTTTTTAAAAACATCGCGAGGTGCGCGCACCCAGCGCGCACCCGAAAAAAAACATTTAAAAAAATAGAATTAAAAATCACGTTTAAGTGTTTAGATATTAGGTGGCTCTAAAAAGAGCCCTTGAGTTCATTGAGTGTATTTTGGTACCTACAAGTAAGTACCGATGCAGAGTCTAAAGTTCAAGAGGAAGACTCTGTTCCCTTCATCATTGAAATGTACACCATCTCCTCTATAAATGTCTTGCATGTTGTAACGCAAGTTGTTGTGGTATATAGAACCCATACCATAGTCTCTGAGGAAAGCAGAAACAGACTTATTGACGTGCTTTCTTGCTTTGTCAATCTGCGGACAAAATTGGTTGGACCAGTTCCACTTTTGCCTTTGGCATATATTAGAATATACAAAGGCAGTTTGGGGAAAAAGTGACATCAATTGCAGAAAGGTGTCCTTAATAAGCATTTCCAGACCTACCCCAGTTAAAAGGCCTAGGTCATTTCCACCACAGTGCACAATAATAAGGTTAGGCTGTGGGAGATGTACAAAGGTTTTCACCAAAGGCATTCATTGGTGCCACTTTAACCCTCTCTGACCAATCCATTTAATGTCTACATTTGCCAAAGCAAGGTCTTTCACAATACCTCTTTTTTCTGCAAATTTTTCACTCCAGAAGACATAGCTATGACCTACAATCCACACTGTGAACATCTTCCAAGGAGAACAGGATGCACTCAGGAGGTGTCTTTCAGTAGAATGGTAAAATGAAAAGAAAGACAGTTGAAAAATGGAGGCATACATACTTTTTTTTAATAAAAAGAACTCATTGGCTGATTCAAACCATTTTACAGTTAAAACTAGGCTGTATGTTTACATTTTTAAAAGCATGTTTTGGATTGGTACAGAAAAATGTGTTCCCACTGAACATTACTTTGGATTTGCTGTTAGGTTTGAAAAGTCAAGCACTCTTGCTCTTTGGATTTGAAACATTGTGTGCTGAACTTCTGACCTCTCTGCTCACACCTGTGTTCCATTAGCTGTTGCTATGGTAGCAGGCAGAAGTCATGTTGGGGGAAGGGATGATTTGGAAAGTGGTTGAAAGTTGCAACCAATAGAAATGTGTGATTCCATTTGAAGAAAATGTGGGAAGCACTGTGATTTTACATTAACATGTATATGTGGGAAAAAAGAGAGGGACAAATTGCCATTTACTGGTTGTGGAGAGAGGAGAGAGGTGTACAGCTCTGAGATTCTGGCTCTGATAATCTGCTGTTTGAGTGCCACATTTCTTTCTCAACTAACTAATTTTAAAGGTGAGTTATGAGTTTGAGAGGGGAAGTATGTGGTGTATTTTGATATAAATAATAGAATTGTCATTCTTGTTTTAAAGTTGTGTTTTACATTTTGTGAATTAGGAGAAATTTAACTGTGTTGAACTAGTAAGATATTACGGAGTATGTCTTCAATGTAAGTTAAGGTGTACTGGTATCACTGAGGAATACTGTTTTGTGCCTAGAATCACATCATGAGTCTGTCTGCACACAGGATTTGTTGTCAGAGATTTAATTTGTGTTGCTGTTGTTCTGTTAGCCTTGCACTCGCAGAAAAGCGGCAGTTTGTTTGCTTACAGTGTGATGGTTAGCATTCAGCAGAAATTAGTTACTCACAAAAAAGAGGCAAATGCACACACATTTGAAACTTGCATGGTACATTTTCCTACCACTTTAAAAGTGGTGTTTTACATTTTATGTTAAGGAAGATATTTAAGTGCCTTGAACATGTTAGATATTATGGAGTATGTATACATTATAAGTTAAGGTGTACTGGTATCACCCAGGAATACTGTTTTCTGCCTAGAATCACACCATGAGACAGTGTGCACACAGGAATTGTTATCAGAGATTTAATTCGTGTTGCTCTTGCTCTGTTACCCTTACACTCGCAGGAAAGGGGCAGCTTTTTTTTGTAACACATGGTCATGGTCTCAAGGAGCTGTTAGGACATGTGCTCTTTTCTGCTTGTGTAAAATATAAGAAAAAAGTGTCAGGCTGTCACAGTAATTTTTACTTACTCCACCATAGCACTAAATGTGCTTTCAATTTGCAAAGAAAATTTCGTTTTCTGCCTAGAATCACACCATGAGTCTGTGTGGACAGAGGAATTGTTGTCAGAGATTTAATTTGTGTTGCTGTTGTTCTGTAAAACTTGCACTTTCAAGAAAGGGCCAGCTTGTTTTGTTCAAATGTGATGGTTAGCACTCAGCACAAATCACTATGTCACAAATGAGAGGCGAATGTTAACACATTTCAAATCAACAGGGTAGATTGTCCATCCACTCCTGCAATGGGTGAGGTAGTTCCTACATGTACAAAACTCTAATTAACCTTTACCAAAGATGTACTCTTACACACATATCTGCAGTCTTCATGCACTTGTAAAAGTCTCCATGCAGATCTCTCTTGCACCAGACAATACACAGTCTCCAGAAACACACTGTTTGCACACATGCAGCAGCTTCTCCTACACTCCCATGCATAATACTCAGCTCTGTGTTGTATTTCAGATAGCAGTGTGTAACGCAAACACATTCAACATCACCAAGGCTCATTTCCTTTGCTCTACTCTAATCACTTACCCTCTAACACATGCTGATGGTCTCAAGTAGCTGTTAGGAGATGTGCTCTTTTTTGCCTCTCTAAAATGTAAAGGAAATGTGTCAGGATGTCTCAGTAACTATCACTTGCTCCATCCACTGTACTAAATGTGCTTTAAAATTGCCAAAGGAAATATCGTTTTCTGCCTAGAATCACAGTATGAGTCTGTGTGGACAGAGGAATTGTTGTCAGAGATTTTATTTGTGTTGCTGTTATTCTGCAAAACTTGCACTTTCAGGAAAGGGCCAGCTTGTTTTGTTCAAATGTGTTGGTTAGTACTCAGCTATCGTTTTCTGCCTAGAATCACAGCATGAGTCTGTGTGGACAGAGGAATTGTTGTCAGAGATTTTATTTGTGTTGCTGTTGTTCTGTAAAGCTTGCACTTTCAGGAAAGGGCCAGCTTGTTTTGTTCAAATTTGTTGGTTAGTACTCAGCAGAAATCACTATCAGAAAAATGAGAGGCAAATGGTAACACATTTCTAATCAACAGGGTAGATTGTCCATCCACTCCTGCAATGGGTGAGGTAGTTCCTAAATGTACAAAACTCTAATTAACCTTTACCAAAGATGTACTCTTACACACATATCTGCAGTCTTCATGCACTTGTAAAAATCTCCATGCAGATCTCTCTTGCACCTGATAATACACAGTCACAAGAAAATCACTGTTTGCACACATGCAGCAGCTTCTCCTACACCGCCATGCATAATACTCAGCTCTGTGTTGTATTTCAGATAGCAATGTGTAACGCAAACACATTCAACGTCACCAAGGCTCATTTCCTTTGCTCTACTCTAATCACTTACCCTGTAACACATGCTGATGGTCTCAAGTAGCTGTTAGGAGATGTGCTCTTTTTTGCCTCTCTAAAATGTAAGGGAAATGTGTCAGGCTGTCTCAGTAACTATCACTTGCTCCATCCACTGTACTAAATGTGCTTTAAAATTGCCAAAGGAAATATCGTTTTCTGCGTAGAATCACAGCATGAGTCTGTGTGGACAGAGGAATTGTTGTCAGAGATTTTATTTGTGTTGCTGTTGTTCTGCAAAACTTGCACTTTCACTAAAGGGCCAGCTTGTTTTGTTCAAATGTGTTGGTTAGTACTCAGCTATCGTTTTCTGCCTAGAATCACAGCAAGAGTCTGTGTGGACAGAGGAATTGTTGTCAGAGATTTCATTTGTGTTGCTGTTGTTCTGTAAAACTTGCTCTTTCAGGAAAGGGCCAGCTTGTTTTGTTCAAATTTGTTGGTTAGTACTCAGCAGAAATCACTATCATAAAAATGAGTGGCAAATGGTAACACATTTCTAATCAACAGGGTAGATTGTCCATCCACTCCTGCAATGGGTGAGGTAGTTCCTAAATGTACAAAACTCTAATTAACCTTTACCAAAGATGTACTCTTACACACATATCTGGAGTCTTCATGCACTTGTAAAAGTCTCCATGCAGATCTCTCTTGCACCTGACAATACACAGTCACAAGAAAAACACTGTTTGCACACATGCAGCAGCTTCTCCTACACTGCCATGCATAATACTCAGCTCTGTGTTGTATTTCAGATAGCAGTGTGTAACGCAAACACATTCAACGTCACCAAGGCTCATTTCCTTTGCTCTACTCTAATCACTTACCCTGTAACACATGCTGATGGTCTCAAGTAGCTGTTAGGAGATGTGCTCTTTTTTGCCTCTCTAAAATGTAAAGGAAATGTGTCAGGCTGTCTCAGTAACTATCTCTTGCTCCATCCACTGTACTAAATGTGCTTTAAAATTGCCAAAGGAAATATCGTTTTCTGCGTAGAATAACAGCATGAGTCTGTGTGGACAGAGGAATTGTTGTCAGAGATTTTATTTGTGTTGCTGTTGTTCTGTAAAACTTGCACTTTCAGGAAAGGGCCAGCTGGTTTTGTTCAAATGTGTTGGTTAGTACTCAGCAGAAATCACTATCAGAAAAATGAGAGGCAAATGGTAACACATTTCAAATCAACAGGGTAGATTGTCCATCCACTCCTGCAATGTGTGAGGTAGTTCCTACATGTACAATACTCTAATTAACCTTTACCAAAGATGTACTCTTACACACATATCTGCAGTCTTCATGCACTTGTAAAAGTCTCCATGCAGATCTCTCTTGCACCTGACAATACACAGTCTCCAGAAACACACTATTTGCACACATGCAGCAGCTTCTCCTACACTCCCATGCATAATACTCAGCTCTGTGTTGTATTTCAGATAGTAGTGTGTAACGCAAACACATTCAACGTCACCAAGGCTCATTTCCTTTGCTCTACTCTATTCACTTACCCTGTAACACATGCTGATGGTCTCAAGTAGCTGTTAGGAGATGTGCTCTTTTTTGCCTCTCTAAAATGTAAGGGAAATGTGTCAGGCTGTCTCAGTAACTATCACTTGCTCCATCCACTGTACTAAATGTGCTTTAAAATTGCCAAAGGAAATATCGTTTTCTGCGTAGAATCACAGCATGAGTCTGTGTGGACAGAGGAATTGTTGTCAGAGATTTTATTTGTGTTGCTGTTGTTCTGCAAAACTTGCACTTTCAGGAAAGGGCCAGCTTGTTTTGTTCAAATGTGTTGGTTAGTACTCAGCTATCGTTTTCTGCCTAGAATCACAGCAAGAGTCTGTGTGGACAGAGGAATTGTTGTCAGAGATTTCATTTGTGTTGCTGTTGTTCTGTAAAACTTGCACTTTCAGGAAAGGGCCAGCTGGTTTTGTTCAAATGTGTTGGTTAGTACTCAGCAGAAATCACTATCAGAAAAATGAGTGGCAAATGGTAACACATTTCTAATCAACAGGGTAGATTGTCCATCCACTACTGCAATGGGTGAGGTAGTTCCTAAATGTACAAAACTCTAATTAACCGTTTACCAAAGATGTACTCTTACACACATATCTGCAGTCTTCATGTACTTGTAAAAGTCTCCATGCAGATCTCTCTTGCACCTGACAATACACAGTCACAAGAAAAACACTGTTTGCACACATGCAGCAGCTTCTCCTACACTGCCATGCATAATACTCAGCTCTGTGTTGTATTTCAGATAGCAGTGTGTAACGCAAACACATTCAACGTCACCAAGGCTCATTTCCTTTGCTCTACTCTAATCACTTACCCTGTAACACATGCTGATGGTCTCAAGTAGCTGTTAGGAGATGTGCTCTTTTTTGCCCCTCTAAAATGTAAGGGAAATGTGTGAGGCTGTCTCAGTAATTATCACTTGCTCCTCAACAGAAGTAAATGTGCTTTCAAATTGCCAAACAAATATCGTTTTCTGCCTAGAATCACACCATGAGTCTGTGTGCACACAGGAATTGTTGTCAGAGATTTAATTCATGTTTCTCTTGTTTTGTAAGACTTGGACTCGTAGGAAAGGATCAGCTCATGTGATAGGATTTGAAAAGTTGAAAAAAAAAATTGTAATGAATTACAATTACATAAAGGTATTTTTTTTTAGTTTTTTGCAGGTATTGCTGAACAACACTGAAAAAATATAAAGATGCCTATAAAGTCAAGAAAGAGAAAAGTAAAGAAACAACAACTATATTTGAAGACGACTGGTAATAAAAAAATAGGAGGCGAAGCGTGTGTTGGAAAACAGAAAAAGTCTTCTGGTAAGCAAACTAAAGAATTTTTGAAAAATATCTTCCAAAAAAAAAAAATGATCGAAAGATAAATTCAAACAGTGTTTCAAGTACAAAACAACAACAGAGTCGACAGCAAAAACAAAATGCTAATGTAGACTCAGAAGTAAGAAATAGTGACTTAACACGGAAAATAGATTTTAAAAACATTCGTCGAAAAATGTTTCAGAGAAGAGTGATGTTAAATTTGCTAAAGGATGTGAAAAAATATAAGAAAAAAACCAAATTTTATAAGAAAAAGAAATTAATTGAAAATATTGTTACCAAAGCATTAGAAATAAAAAAAAACTATTCATTTTAATTCTGAACAGGATGCGTAGATTAGATAAATTAGTCAATGCAATGAAGTCACAAAGCAAAAGGAAAAGAGAAGTAAAAAAAAATAACTTTTGTAAAGTGTTCTTAGGAGAATGGACGCATAGTTCAAGTACTGAACCATTTTTTAATGAAGAGAGTTATCTTCAAAGTAATAGTTTGTTGCATGCAGTTGACACCAATGGAAGAGCATATGAAGTTAAGGATGGTTGTGTAATGGAAAAGGAGAAAATGGTTCCAAGAAATGAGGATGAAGTCATGGCTGATGAGGTTATGGGGAGACGTCCTAAAGCCCCAGTGTACACTTGGAATTGTAGTAGTATTTGTACTGTGCGTCAGGAATCTATTGATAAATTACGTGACTTTCTAAGAGAATATAGTAAAAAGAGTGTTAAACAGAAAATTAAGGTGCTTCAAAGACTAGATCCATGCAGAGTGAGAGAGAATTCTGGTTTGCAAGGACATTCTCTGGCTTGTCTATCTAGGAAAGTGTGTCAAAGTGTTTTTCACCATTTTAGGATGCTTGCTGTTCATCATACTGAAATTAGAAAGTTTGTGAGAACATTGTATTTTGCTAAAAGTCCAGCACTAAAGTTGAATGAGTTGAATACTGCTCTGTTCCGTGGATCTGTATCAGATGTAGTGAAGGTTACTGATGAGATTCAGTTTTGTTACTTTGGTCCAGAACAAGAAAGTGCAGAAAATGACACAGTTATTGATGAAAATGTAGAAGAGAATGTAGAACTTACTGTTAGTAAAAATTTTGAAGATGAAATGACAAAATTTGCTATCATCTCTAATGAAAGACCAAATATTACTTGTATTTGTTGCCGGAGAAGCCATTACAAAATTCAAACAAGGAATGTTGATCTGAATAAAAAAAGTGAAAATGAAGATAATTATAAGTGGAAAGATTTTGCAACATATATATTTCTGCAAAATTGTTTTGAATTGGGTGAAGATCAGCGTATATGTAAATACTGTTAAAACAAGTTAGAAGAAAATAGAATGCCAGCAAGAGCTGTACATAATAAATTAGAATTGGTTGAATTTCCTCCAGAGCTTTCGGATTTAAATACGTATGAGTCTATACTTATTCAATGTGTCCATCCGTTTCAGACCATAGTGCGTATGGAGCCAAAAACTGGTAAATTACCACCTTCGGATTTACAAAGAGGTTTAAAAGGAAGAGTTGTCTATTTGCCATTGGATTTGAAAAAAAATATGGAAACAATTGATGCAGATACTTTGGAAACTGAACCATTAGTTATTCTGGTTAATGGTGTACCTACGAAGAATAAGACAATTTGGCAGGAGCTGGTGGATGTACGAAAAGTACAAAGAGCAAATTTGTATTTGAAAAAAAATAATAAATGGTATGAAGCCATTTATATGGATGAAGATGAAGAAGAAATGCTAGAAGACACAGGAATACCAACTGGGCAAATTGATAAAGTGGATAAGTCAAAAGAAGAAGAAATGTATGAACATTTCAGCATACATCCTCTTCATTCTAAAGAAGGTATGGGAAATGCTATTGATCTGTTTCAGATGAAAAAAGCAAAAGGAACTCCCGTGAGTGTATGGGAGGAGGGCTTGGAAGCTCATTGTTTTCCCCAACTGTTTCCTACAGGAGAAGGTGGACAATATGATGAACGTCCAGTACAAATTTTTGCTTCTGAGTATCGGACTACAAGATTATATGCAGAAGATCCCAGATTTCGTCAAAGTATTCCTTATTTGTTCCATCTTTTATTTGAAAGTGACTTGTCTGCACTATCTTATGCAGTAAATCACATTTTAAAAACTGGAGTACATCTTCATAATGTGTCAGCAAAGGACTTTCTCAACAAAGTGCAACAGCGAGATGATCATTATGAATCTCAATTGATCAACTTGATGGCTTGTCAGCGTGGAACTAATGAATATTGGTACCAACGCCATGGAGAATTGAAGTGTATGTTACAAAATTTAGGAACTCCTACATGGTTCCTTACCCTGAGCTGTGCTGAGTATGCTTGGGATGATTTACTGGATTTTCGGTGAGAGGCAAATTCAAACATTGAAAACATCCAATACAAGACAGCAGGAGAATTGTGCTCATTAGACCCGGTTAATGTTTGCAGATATTTCAATCATAGATTTGAGGCTATGATGTCCTTCATCTGCAATAAAAAAAATCCACCTCTTGGAGAAGTTGTGGATTTCTTTTGGAGAAAAGAGTACCAAGCAAGAGGTGCTCCACATATTCATATGCTGTTGTGGATCAAGGATGCCCCAAAATTTGGAACAGATGCTGATGAAGCAGTTTTATCTTTCATTGAAGGATATGCAACATGTGCTATACCTAAAAGCACAGAAGAGAAAAACTTAAAAGAGAACGTTTTACGTTTCCAAAGTCATCGGTGTGGAAAATATTGTCGACGAAAGTACAAGAGTAAAGATAAATTCTAAACAAAATGTCGATTCGGATTTCCACGACCTGTTCTTTCAAAAGGAAGAGTAAACAGTTTTATGTCAGCTGTGCGACATACTATTACAAGAAAATCGCCTAAGAATACCTACAACCTAAGAAGAAAAGAAGAATCAAAATATATAAATGACTACAACCCAGTCATTTTATCCATGTGGAATGCTAACATGGATATACAGTATGTGGCTGACAATTCTATTGCTGTTGCTCGGTATGTCACATCTTACATCACTAAATCTGAGAAAACGGAATTGAAGGAAATGTGGGAAGAGATTTCTCACGAGAAGACTGTCAGTAAGAAGCTATACAGTTTCAGTTTAAAGATGTTATCGCATCGAGAAATTGGATCCTACGAATGCTCAGATAGGTTATCATCTGCAAGCCTGTACTCGAAATCCAGAAGAATAATTTGGGTAAGTTTAGGCCTTGCAGGAATGCGAAATCGGGTACTGAAATCTATTCGAGAAATTGAGTATTTAGCAGAGTTTGAACCAGAAAGTACAGACATTTTAAGAACAAATATGTTGGACACATATTACCCACAAAGAAGTCATCACCTTGAGAACATGTGTCTCTATGAAGTGCTGCAGAACTTCATTTTTAAACGGAATGCCACAGAAGATATCAACAATGGAAAATATAAAGTCAGTGGTGAGGAAGGATGTTTGGTGAAGCAAACAAAAGGAAGTTTGATTAATCACCGGAAGCTGAGTTGCGACACTCCTGACAAAAAGGAATTTTACTAATTGGCACTTTTGCAGCTGTTTAAACCATGGCGTTCAGAGGACGAACTACTTGGAGAATTCCAGAGTTATGAAGATTCCTTCAATGCTAGCAAAGACAGCATAGAATGCAGTACTTTCTCAACTTATGTTCAAATGTTAAATGAAGAAATTGAACAAGAAGCAACAATTGCAGCTGAAGTAGCTAGAGACAGTTCTCAAAACAGTCAAAGTTCTGGGACATTTAGTCAAGATCCTCTAGGACAACCTATCGTAGAAAATGAAGCAGCAATAGCCATGGATAAAGTAGAAACAGCTATGAATCAAGCTCAGGAAAATTTAGTAGACTTAACATATTTGGAGCAGCAACTGAATGAAGAACAAAAACAAATTTATGAAGAAGTCAGGAAAAAAATTGATCATGGATTACTACATGAAAAGAAAGAGTGCTCATGCACATCTTTCGAACCAATGAGAATGTATGTAAGTGGACAAGCAGGAACTGGAAAAAGTTTCTTAATTAATGTAATTAGAAGCTACCTACAGAAGAAAATGGATTCCATTTTGTCTTGTGTTGTTACTGCTCCAACTGGGTTAGCAGCGTATAACATAAAAGGAGTTACCTTACATCGTTTGCTAATGTTACCAGTAGAGCATGAGAATAAAATACAGTACCACAAACTAGCAGGAGAAGCATGCTTGGAAGTTTCAAGAGTATTGAAGAAATTGAAAGTACTCATTATTGATGAGGTAAGCATGGTATCAAACTTAATGCTTGCCTTTGTGCATTTAAGAATGCAGCAAATTCTGAAGACAGAGTATGACGTGTTATTTGGAGGAAAACACGTCATAGTTTTTGGGGATCTTTTGCAACTTACTCCAGTTAAAGGACAACCGGTATTCCATACTCTTACACATGAAGACACGAAAAAGTCGTTAGGAAGTAAAGGCAATGTAAATATTTGGACATATTTTGAGTATAAGGAACTCATTACCAATATGAGGCAAGCCAATGATGAGGACTATGCAAGTATTCTGAAAGATATAAGAATTGGACTACTCACAGAACATGGCAGAAAAGCATTACAGAGTCGATTGCTGAGTAATTTGTTTACAACAGAAGAAATAGTTCCAGAGAAAATATACAAGAAAATTGCTGAAAAAAATACTCTAATCTGCTTAATGCCAACACTACATGAATGCTCTGTATTCAATCAAGAACTTTTGAAATTGGAAAATGAAGAGATCATAAAACTGGAAGCTGTGGATAAAATTCAACATGAACGAATAACTATTATATTGACAGGCAAATTGGCTACTAAATTGGATTCTCTGGAGAAAAACATTTCAAAAACAGCTGGTTTGGAAAAGAATCTTTATGTGCGTATGAACTGTAGAGTAATTTTAAGACGCAATTTGGATGTAGAAAAAGGTTTAGTGAATGGAGCTATGGGTAAAGTTGTGGGTTTTGTAAAGTACCAGAAAAAAGATGGAATTGAATTCTTAAAAATAAAATTTGATCAGATTGAAGAGGTTAAAGTGATTAGTCGTTGTTCAGTTCGTTTTTTGCTAGTGAAAGACTTATATGTACGTAGGAAGCAGTTTCCGATTTCTCTAGCACAGGGGTCTCCAACGAGTAGCTCGGGAGCTATTGGTAGCTCGCCAGTACCTTCAAAGTAGCTCTCTGAGGTGAAGTAAAACCAAGTATCAATTTCAGAGTAGGTGCCCATTAAAGAAGGCAGCATTGATCATCTCAAGACCCTCAGAGTGACAGCCAGCCAAACGTATCACAGTAACTCATACTAATACTCAAACACACACTGTGCCAGCTTATAGGACCTGCTACATGACAGTCTGTATCCAATCTCAATATAATTAAACCACAAGGAGATTGACCATGTTGCAGTCCCTCCATTAACAATCACAACATGTGTGTGAACAGTGCACCATCAGAAGTTGCTCCAAGAAGTGTTAAAAAGGAAGGTGCTCGTGAGGTACGACAGATATAAAGGAGAGGAATCCAAAAGGCAAATTCAATAACCAATCAATTACACATTGTGGTATCCTTAGTGAAACTGGTCGTGGTTCATAGTGGCACCAGTTTTACAGATAGGCCAGTCCCTTATGGATTTACAAATATACATTTCATGATTTTCTGATGATGCACAGAGAACATTCATCTGTGAAAAGGCAGGCTGGGATGATATCAGGTGCAGGCCCACTGGGGGAGATGTTTCGACCCTGGTGCATTGAGGGTAATTTATATCCTCTGCAGGCGGGTCTTCCTCAGGGGCTGTATCTTGACTGTACCTCACCCTAGGTTGCCTCCCCTCCCCCGTCCTGAGGAAGGCCCACCTACAGAGGATTTAAATTACCCTCATGCCCTTTGACTAATAAATGTTTTTCATAACTGAATTGTAGCTTCATATAAGTCTAGGACCATTGTTTCCTATTCCAATGGTGAGCATCCATGGCATATGACTGTAATACCTGGGAATTCAAAAGTAGTCTGTCCATATGAGGCATTTGTACATAGGAGTACATGATGATAATGACAAGCTGATGTTTTGAGACTGTGCATTTCTCAAAAACTGAAATTTTAAAGGCAGTTTTAGTTTTCAAAAATGGGGTTTCTTCTGGAAAATTGAGTTTGTTTGCCCACAGTGGAAAGTAGTATTAGATAGGAAAAATTTGCATTTTCAGAAAATGGTGAATGATAATTCAAGCTGAGCTGGGGAGACGTACTGCTGTGCTTATGTCCTTTGTGCCACTGGGCATGTCAAGATTTGAATGTTACTTCATAAGTCAAGGGGAGGCATTTAATATTGAAGAACTTTTCCCCAGCATATCTGCTGGTAACCGCACTTGGTATACTTGGGTGGTAACTACTGAAAATCTTGCTTTGGGTGGTCATAGTGTAGTCACTATTTTACAGGTATAGAATTTGCTAGTAGCTCGGGAAGACTTTCCTTGAGCAGAAGTAGCTCTCACTACAGAAAAGGTTGGAGACCCCTGCTATGCTCCTCATTTAGGTCAGTATCCTGTGTTTGAAAAACGTGTTGTTTGTCGGAAAAGGAGATTTGAGGATATCTGTAATGAGGTTGTACAGAAGAGAAAACAAAAAGATAGTGATTGGACTGCAAGCAAAAAGAAAAAGGACAGTGTGGAAGAGGTTGTTGGTTGTCATTTTGAAAATAGCTCTGGTGTCAACTGCTACGCAAATGTAGTGCTGAATGTTGTATTTTATCTTGAAACTTTGCAAGAGCAGATAATACTAAATCATGAAAAAAGATTCTGTTCTTTGCTGAGTCTCCTTTATGAGAAGCTGAGTAATGATAAAAATAAAATAGAAAGTGCTTCTGATGTTAGAAATCTTTTAGATATATGTTCTGGATGTACACAGTTTACACAAAATGTCCAGCAAGATGCACAGGAATTCTTGATGTATATCCTGATGGTACTGGAAGATGAAGGAGTAGAAGTAGAACATTTGTTTGGTGTCTCTTATACATGGGAACATTGTTGTGATAACTGTATGAACACAAGCAGTAGTAATGTAGATTCTGAAAGGTTCATATATTTACCATTACCAGAAAGTAAAACAGTGACTTTTAGTAAATTAGTTAAAGATGCTAATCACAACATGGAATGTTCTAAATGTAATTTTAATGGTACAACGTTGTAGAGCTGATGGAAGAAAATTGAAAACTTTACTAAAGAAGTTTGTTGGCAACCAATTATCTATATCTGGAAAAACTTTTGTAGCAGTTGCAATAATTTTTCATGATGATCCTTCTATAACTTCTGGTCATTACACAGTTTATCTTAAATGTGAAAAAGGATGGACACTGTGTAATGATTCTCAATTGATTTTCAAGCAACGTTTGCCTTATGATTTACCCAATTGTTACTTAATTTTTCTGAAACCCAAATTTTAAATACTAACATCATCATCGGAAGAAAGCATTATTAAAATTTAAAAGGATTAAAATTAGATATTTCACTAAAAAGGGATTTTAAACTTACCATTTGGCCTCAAGGAAAGGTAAAACAAACAATTGTGGACTTCTTTCACAGATAATATTTTGGAAAATGTTCTTTTGCAACAAGGTTTACAGACGTTATTTTTTGAAAATTGTTATTGTTCTTAAAAGGTATTTTTGACATTTCTATTAAGGTATGTTTTTGTGAGGATACATTTGGGGGTTTTTTAAACAATCTTTTAGATTGTTTTTTTTTTGCCCGCTGTTAAATGATGAATACAATTGATTTCACTATTTTCAGTGAAAATCAAAACATTCTGAAAACAGCAAAAAAAGGGCAAAAAATTGCTTTGCTAAATATGAAAAAACATGTACTGTTTAATAAAGTGTATTGTTGAATATCAATACTTTTTTTCTTTTTTTCAGAACTAGAAAGAAAATTTAGAAGATGTTATTCAGTTTTGTTTGCAATTAAATAAAAATATTTAATTCTAAATAATTTACTTTGATGGTCAGGTAAGTTTTACATATCTGTATGTGTCACTGCTTTCGTTTCATGCTTCCTTTTCTTCACCTCTTCTTACTCTGCTTTTCTCATTTCTCTTCTCACTCTCTCTTCCTGCTTTATTACTCTTTGGAACTCCCTCACTCCTTCTCTACTACTCCCCTACCTTTACTATCTCCATCACAAATTTTTCATCCATGTTTCTTTCTCTGTATCCATATGTCTTAGTCTTTTTAACTGCCTTACTCCTTCTCAGTTGTTTACTCTCTGTCTCTGTATCTGTCACTCTCGGTTTGTCTGTTTTACATTTAACCCCTTCCATGCTGCGCAAATTCCGCCGCTGTGCTGACGGAATCTTGCGTGGGCGTGGTCATGACGGAACGGTTCCGTCATGAGCACAGCTCAACCGTGGCTCATGACGGAACCGTTCCGTCATGAGCACCGAAGGGGTTAATTTCCTTAATATCTCTGGGGCACATTTACAAGCCACCTGCACCACCACTACGTCACTTTTCTTGACGTACTAGTGGCGCAGGGTGCTTTTCCATATTTACAAGGAGAGGATAAACCACTCTGTGTGTCTTTTCCTCTCCTTGTAAATACAGCCAATTCAAATGCAGCACTAAAATGAGCTATTATCTTTTTTGATAGGTTTAGGGAACCTATAGGTAAGTACTGATGCAGAGTTTAAAGTTTAATAGGAAGACTCTCTTCCCTTCATGTGTGAAATGTACACCAAGGTGCCGATTCGGATCCTGGAAAAAATTTCCCCGTACGACTCATATACGGTCTTTTTACCGTACGAATCGTACAAGTGCCGTACAAACTGCCAAGTACGATTCGCATGGGAAAAAGTCCATACGAATCGCATTGGGAATAATTCCCCACACGTCCTCGGGTCGGAAAATTTGCCCGACACGTCCCCGGACTAATTACCGTACAAATGTGAAAAGTGAAGTCCGACCGCGGAAGTACGATCCATCCCGTGCGTCCGATGTTACAACCGGATGGAAAAAACACCGTCTGCACCGAACTTCTATAGCAACCATGGAGACATGTGCCCGCATACGTGCCCAACACCCCCCCAGCCCCCGTATGTACGCGCCCAACCACCCCCCCAGCCCCTGTATGTACGCGCCCAACCACCCCCCCAGCCCTTGTATGTACGAGTCAAACCCCCACCCGTGTATGTACACCCATGTACGTACGAGTCGAACCCCCACCCGTGTATGTACACCCGTGTACGTACGAGTCGAACCCCCACCCGTGTATGTACACCCGTGTACGTACGAGTCGAACCCCCACCCATGTATGAACACCCGTGTACGTACGAGTCGAACCCCCACCCGTGTATGTACACCCGTGTACGTACGAGTCGAACCCCCACCCATGTATGAACACCCATGTACGTACGAGTCGAACCCCCACCCGTGTATGTACACCCGTGTATGTACGAGTCGAACCCCCACCCGTGTATGAACACCCGTGTATGTACGAGTCGAACCCCCACCCGTGTATGTACACCCCCATACGTACGGCCCGTACCCCCACCCGCGTATGAATGGAGCGTACCCCCACCCCAACCGTGTATGTACGGCCCGTACCCTCACACGCGTATGTATGGAGCGTACCCCCACCCCAACTGTGTATGTACGGCCCGTACCCTCACACACGTATGTATGGAGCGTACCCTCACCCCAACCGTGTATGTACGGCTCGCACCCTCACCCGCGTATGTATGTAGCGTACCCCCACCCCAACCTTGTATGTACGGCCCGTACCCTCACCCGCGTATGTATGGAGCGTACCCCCACCCCAACCATGTATGTACGGCCCGTACCCCCACCCACGTATGTATTGAGCGTACCGCGACCCCAACAGTCTAAGTACGGAGCGCACCCCAGGCCCCAACACCAGCACCTTCACCCAACATCGCGCATGTACGAGTCGTACCAAGCCAGAGACAAGGACAGCACTGTACACCAAAATGGCTGATGTACACACCGTACACACGCTAAAAACACACGTACACAACCAGGACAAAGCAAAACAACACAAGAAGACTCTATTTGAATCGCACAAAGCCACAAAACATGTTCAACAAGCACAAATACAACACATTCACTGACCTGCAACTGCCAAACTCCCAAACAGAGGCCCAACACACAACCACTCCTTATAACACACCCACCCACCCAAAGTTCAAACCCAGCCACACCCAGCAATGGACCAATAAAAAGGCCCAACACACACAAACCATGATCCTTTGCAACAGACCCACTGCTGCCAGACCAAACCGAGAAACAACTGCACCATACTACAACCTCCACTACACCTTACACCTGCACACCTTCACACAACCACCTTCACAAACACCCCCTCATCACATTCACACACACACACCTGCACAACCACACCCACACACCCACAACCATCCACACCCACACCCCCACAACCATCCACACCCACACCCCTCACCATGCCCACTAACAAGAATCCAAAGTTCACTAGCCAAGAGTTAGAGGTCCTTGTCGACGAAATCCTCAGAGTCGAGCCACACCTCTTTGGAACATTGGTCAGACAGACCAGCATTTCCGAAAAAACAGCCATGTGGCAGACGATTGTCGATGCTGTGAATGCTGTTGCGTCCACCAAAAGGACCAGGCATGAATGCCAAGCCAGGTGGTACGATCTGCGGAGGAGGGTCCGAACCAAAATGACCGACGACCACAACCAGGCCAACATCACTGGAGGAGGGCCGCCCCGCAGACGTGTACAATACCATCCCTGGGAGGAGAAGGTGATGGCCATACTGCCGGTGGTGGGAGTGGACGGAGTAGAAGAACTCCGAGAGCCTGGTGAGTACACAAACAACTCACCTCACATGGGGGGAACGTCATCCACAACCAAACTCACAATCATGCACGCAACCACCCCAAGCTATCGCATGACTCAACCACACTCCATAAACACGCACATGCCACTAGCGCCACCATGCCCCATGCACCCAGCTGGACAATCCCAAGTCACAGGCCACAGAAAACACCAACACAAGACACGGTAACCCGGATGGCGGGAGTGTGGGCCTCAAAAATCACATAGTGCAACTCAGAAGCAGACAACAATGCCCTCTTCCCATATGGCCTAGGTCACAGCCAGACAAACAGTGTGTCCCCACACAGGAAAGACTTGCCAGCAAATGGCGGATGCCTTGCGTTAAGACATGTGGTTGAAGGCACCTTTTTTGCACATGACAGCAGCCAATGAACAGCCAACACTGTGAAAGAGTGGCAGCACACACCACCACAGCAGCAGCGCAGACACAGACACTACACCCAATGGGTGCCTGGAGATCAGAAACAAACTCACATGAACAAGCCAAGGGCCATTCAAAGATCTGCAAAAAGTGTGTGCCTAGGAAGCTGGGCTGAGGTGACAGAGGGTGACACACAGAGGGAGGGAGAGGGGGAGAGAGAGGGAGGGAGACACAGGGAGACGGACAGAGGGAGGAGGCTGACACAGGGAGGGAGGGAGAAGGGGACAGAGAGGGAGTGAGAAAGGGAGACACAGGGAGACCAATTCAGCCTTAGGTGGTGTGGGAATGTCTGCTCGTCAGCAGGTGGACTGCGTGCATGTAGACAAGGGTGGCCAGTGCCTGAATCCCCCTCTCTTCTCCATGGCAAAACACTGGGCCATGTCTCAACCTGTGCACAAGCACAACGACAGCTACCTGCATTATATAAGTGTGTGGAACAACTCCATGTGCCCACGTACAGTGCAACACGGAAGGTGCCAATGCATGGCTCGCCACACCTGCTCACTCCACTGCTGACTGCAGTCACAATTGACGCAGCAAGTAAGACTCTGTCACACATAGGTAAAGTCTCAAAAGCTGTGGCCAAGGGACATACCCATGCACAAGTGCACTGTGAGTGGAATGCAAGACATATCCAAATACCCATAGGAAATGTGCCAACTTTGAAACAAATGAAACATGGATGTTGCATGGAACAAAAATAACATTGTCTCTCTCACACACAGGTCAACGTCGTGGATCACCCCCCAACACTGGGGGGGAAGACTCACAGGACCCGGCTCTGCGGGATGACGATCCCACCGGCAGCGACGAGTCTCACCACTCTGTGGACGACCCCGACCAACCTGGCCCCTCTGGTGTCCAACCACCTGCAGCACCTGCGTCAGGTACAACTGGGCCAACCACCACCCCCACTCCTGCCACATCCCATGAGACACCCAGGATCCCTGCCCCACCACCACAACGCAGCCAGGCTGACCAGGAGGGACACGGTGTACCGGGCACCCAGGATGAGGCAGGCGACAATGCTAATGCCACCCCTCAGGGGTCCCGGAGACCCGATGTGCCCACAAGGGCAGGCCAGGTGCAAGTGGCCAGGGGTGGTGGGAGTGGAGGACAGTGGAGGCGCGAGCCTGACCAGTTGGCTGCGGAACCGGTATATTCCCATGTAAGAAACATCCTGGACACATACCGGCAGGACACCACGGGCATGAGCCAGGTTGTGTCCACCCTCAACGAGATGAAGGGGACACTCGAGGAGATCAAGACCCAGCAGGCCCAGCAACATGCGGAGCAACATGCCTGTCAACTGCGACACCAAGGGCGGATGGAGGACAGACAGGCCGAGCTCGTGACGGTGTTCACGGGAATTCACCGTACACTCCGTCGGATAGCCGACAACATGGGCAACCCTCCCTGTGCCACCAGGCGAAGAACATCACCACCCACAGGGAGGGATCAGGAGGAGGAGGAGACATCCGACGGAGCATCCCAAACATCGTCACGGCCTGCTTCTGAGGGTTCCCGCAGGAGGGCGGGTCGTCCACGGAAAAGACTGTGAGGGTCGGCGCAACAGCACCATCTCCCAGGACACCTGGCCTGGCATCTGGCCCACTGGACCAACAGCAGCACATCAGCAAAAGACATTCTCTGCCACATGGACTTGCTGGTCACTGTCTGACCAATGTTGACAAAGACTGTGGCAAGGACACCAACTCCCCCAGTGAACTTTGGATTCCACACACCCGGAAAGCCCCTCTTGTCATACCCCCCCCAACACGTACCCCAACACAAATAAAAAGTTACACGATAAAGAGATGATGCCTCCATTTTGCATTATTACCTTACATATGTCTTGTAAAGTCTAACCATGCCTGAGTTCTCATATGACTTCAACCATCCATACCCTGGGGCCTGAGTCTGGCACAGGACACACATGGGTCACAATGTATTAGGCAAGACAGACATGGAGCACCATACACACCCGTGATGGGCCCAACCAGCTGAGGGGGTGGCCGCACAACCATGCCGACAGACATATTGAGTACAGCAACAGTCATGCGCAGAGGTCAGGGATCATGTGGAGTGTCCTGGGGGGCACCCAGGTATGTGTAGACAGGTGGCAGAACCATGTCCTGCAAGCTTTAGTCAGGTGGATGCAGAGAATGGTGGCCTGGCCAACGTTGGATGCATGGGGATGGCACATGTCACAATACCCACACAGTCATGGACATCATGCAAAATACAGAGTTTAATCCCACACAAACAGCTTGCATCTTGCTACTCTACACATAGACACATAGCCACTATCACGGAAAACCATGCCAGACATGCCGTATGCACCATGGCAACACACCAGCATTGACTGAGAAGAGGCACCTTGGAGGCATAGGGACACCTTTATTAGTCATGTATTTCGGAATGCAGAGGCAACTCGGAGTACACATACACAGGTCATGTGGAGTAACATGTGGGTCCAACACTGGCACCCCCCTTCTGCAGCACAAATGCGTGATAGCCATGGAACTGGCACACAAGTGTCGGGTAACAGCTAAACACCCCCTGCTGCTCACGGAGAGGCTGCCATACACCATTGATCCTCTGATGTGGAAGTCCCACACCATGTCAAGCCAATGCAAACCGTATGTGTCCGAGGGCAGTGTTACACACATTGATGCCATCATCACAATCCACTATCCCATCACAGATGACTGTCAACAAGTCTGACCATCTATTCAGGTGTATCCAGCTATATGTAATGTGTCCCATGGTGATGCGACATGTCTGCAGAGGAACCAAACATCGACAGGGGCAGTGTGCACACATCGTAAAAAACTGCCACACCCAATACACCCCTGATGCATCCCTTACCCTAAGGAGACTTCCAAACTTGTCCGTGCGTGTAACGCTGAGTCAGCACACGATGACGTGTCCATGAGGAATAGCAGTGCCACAACAATGCAACCAGCAGACGGCATGCGCAAGTACCTGGGGATGAGAGACACACAAGAAGTCAGCCACAAAAAGCACAGCCACTTGCATGTGCATGTACTCGACACATGTAAGGATGACAACATGCTAGGTCACAATTATGACTGTGGAAATACACTCATCACTGGCACCATCACTCGAGTGACACATCCACACACACGTCTGACTCACGTGGCATACATGCAGATGGACACACACATGGCAACACATGCCACACGGGGACCAATGCGTGCACACTCAGACACTGGTACTCACCACTAAGCAAAGAAGTCGCGTATGAGCCGACTCCAGATGTCCTCTTGCGGAACCACACCGTCCACATCACTAGCCCCATTGCCAAGCCCTTCGTCCTCCACGGGTGGATGGTCCTGATCATCTTGATCCAGGATGAGTGGCACAGCTTTCTCAACTGCCATGTTGTGCAGCATGCAGCAGACCATGAAGATTTTGCAGACCTTCGCCGGGGCATATGGGAGGGCGCCGCCGGTCTTGTGTAGGCACTTGAATCGGCTCTTCAGGAGGCCAAATGTCCTCTCTATCACTCGCCTTGTCCGGCCATGGGCGGTGTTGTAGCGGAGCTGGGCCGGCGTGCTGGGGTTGCGGAGAGGTGTGATCAGCCATGGCATGTTGGGATAGCCAGCGTCCCCTACATGGAAACCACATGGACATAAGTAGGACAGGAGAAGCGGTCGTGCTGGAAGTCTATGCAAAATACAGGACAGACAGAGTGTACCCACCAACAACACATGCTCGTTCGTTGCACAGCTGTGTCATCATTTCAGGCACCCTGCTATGCCTCATAATGTAGGCATCGTGTGCTGATCCTGGAAAACGAGCACAGACATGTGAAATCACCATGTTGGACAGACACACCACAAGGGCATTGATGGAGTGGTAGTGTTTGCGATTCCTGTACGCTACCTCCTGTGCCTGTGGTGGTACCAAACCCACATGTGTCCCATCTATGGACCCAATGACATGGGGCATCCCTCCCAGGGCATAGAATCCACGCTTGACCCCAGTCAACTGTTCAGGAGTTGGGAAATGGATGAACTCATCCAGGTGAAGCATCATGGCCTCTAAGAAATCATGCAGCACACGGCTGAACATGCTCTGGGACATGCCACCAACATGAGCTATGGTATATTGAAAGGTACCCGTGACAAGAAAATGTAGGGCTGCCATTACCTTCAGCTTGGGTGTCAGTGCCGTAGGATACCTGTGCAGCGGTTGCAGGTGTGGTGCCAGCCTTGCCGTCAACTCCTCAATCAACGGTTGTGGGAAGCGGTAGCAGCGTATACAGTCATTCTCCCGCATGTCAGCCAAGTCCGGAATTGGTCGGGGAAGAGGCGGCGCTCTGCAGTAATTTGGAAGTGACAAGGAAGAGTGAGTGTACTACAACAACATTTTATATGTACTGAGCACATGTTAATCTGTCAATACACATATGCTACATAGGGAGTCAGGTATGTGCTACATGCCCTGGACACGTATGGCTGCCAGGTGACACTCCTACCAAGACCCAGCTACACACGGAGATTGTGAACCTCCACATCCCATGGCATGGGACTAGCTGTGTCCCAGTGTAAGTGACCAGCCAGACGCAACACAGGAGTGACATACATCAACATATCAGCAGAAGTAGGATGTTGATTGCAGAGACAGGTAGCGGAACACTAGAGCCACAGGTCACATGACATTACACTAGGACAGCCCACACACCTTGCCATGAAGGTGTACATGTCATGACTGACCACACATACATTGAGAGGATGCAGACAGGTCCTTGTTACGCTACTCCGTGTCCCATGCATACATACACACCTTACATCCGATACCACATGTGGCCTGGTGTGCGTAACAGTGTGCCATGGCCATCTACACACAGACACATGTTGGTTGCTGCAACAGCAGATGCTTTTGAGGGAACACCAACATCAAGCTAATGTGAACACACCACACATACATGATATAGACACATCGTGCACCGTGGGTAGTCACATGTCTGGTGTGGTAACCCCTGTAGCGGGCATCAGGGGACACTTGCGTGTGTTGTTGACTGTGCCATGCCAGTGACGCTCATCCCAAGTGTGCAGTACGACATGCACACATGTCAAAGGAGTTAAGGGCATGTCTGGCACATATTGCACCATCACACATAACATCTGTATACATCTCATCATACATCTATTGCCTTCACAACTCAGGAGTAATGTGCCACATCACAGCCTTTCACACCTGTGCCCCACACATGTAGTACTGCCCAGACAATGCCTTGATGTCCATCCATGGACAAGTATGTCAGCTCTATTCCTTCCTGTGTGCTGCCTGTCACCACTGTTATGTGTGAAAGTCACCGTACATTCGCTCTGAGGGCGTGTGTACGTTCCCTATCACTATGGGAGTGCTGCCGTAGGCCTACCCATAGTGATAGTAAGCGTACAGGCGTGTGTACGGTCCGTATCGCAATAGGTACGCATACGCGAGCACACCCATAGTGATAGTGAGCGTACGCGCGTGTGTACGGTCCGTATCACAATGGGTACGCATACGCGAGCACAACCATAGTGATAGTGAGCGTACGCGCGTGTGTACGGTCCGTATCACAATGGGTACGCATACGCGAGCACACCCATAGTGATAGTGAGCGTACGCGCGTGTGTACGGTCCGTATCACAATGGGTACGCATACATGAGCACACCCATAGTGATAGTGAGCGTACGCGTGTGTGTACGGTCCGTATCACAATGGGTACACATACGCGAGCACAGTGCACACCCATAGTGATACGGACCGTACACAAGCGCGTACGCTCACTATCACTATGGGTGTGCTCGCGTATGTGTACCCATAGTGATACAGACCGTACACACGCGCGTACACTCACTATCACTATGGGTGTGCTCGCGTATGCGTACCCATAGTGATACGGACCGTACACACGCCTGTACGGGCCGTTGCTATGCATTTGGGGTGCCCTAGGGCCCCGGAACGCACCGTACCTGTGTGTGAATCTCCAAATTACATAGGGGACACATGAGGGACAAGTATAAAGGCCTACATGCATGCTGGTTGTCATGGAGACCAAGTTTAAAGTATGAATTTTTTTCTGCAGGTGCATAGCAAAAGTCGGTTTGAATGAATCTACTTTGTTGCAAAGTGGTTGTGGAGTTGACATCATGCTCAAGAAAAAAAAAAAAAACACTGACTGTGCTAGGTTTAAAGGGATTGGAGGAAACATAGGATACTAATGTGAGTGACCAATCACTCTGTACTCCTGTGCATGAAACGGGCCAGCAAGGCAGATATAAGGCAGCCAGGTCCCATGAGAGAGCACTTGCCTGCACATCTTTGGATTCTACGACACTGCTGCTGCTCGTGATTCCCTGGAACCATGTCAAGGGCTGTGGAGAGGGCCCAGCCTTTCACCCTGGAGGAGAACCTGGCATTGCTGGATGTGATCCTCACACAGTACCCCCTGCTGTATGGGCGACCAGGGTATCAGGTGAGTGCAAAGTCCACTAGCACAGACTGTGTCCCTTTTTTGTGACTGTGACTTCTGGCATTGTGTCCAGGTGTGACACACATGCAATGTACTGTAGGGGGGGCCCCAGGGGGGGGGAATGCCTGATGTCTCCCAGCCAGAGCATGCTGTGGTGCATGTCTGCTGTCCTCACTTGCATTGTGTTTACTGTGACAATCACTGCATGGTGCATGCCACATTCTGCCTGTCTTATCCTCCTGGGAATGTTGCCTCTACAGTCCTCTTGTGATTATGTGGTCAGCCCAGTGTGACAGGTGACTGTACCCACAGATGTGTGTTAGTTCTGTGTACCTGTGCTGAGAGTGTCCACATGATGTGTTCGTACCCTGGACATCGGTGTGTGTGTAAGTCCCCTGTCATGTGGGTGGGTTCATATGTGGAGTGTAGCACCCAAGCTGCATGAGGGATGGATGTACCCTGCCCATCTGATGTGAGCAGGGAGCAGTGCTGTGTGTCTGACGTGCAGAGCCAGCCCCACACCTGTGAGCCCCCACCCGTCTAGCGGCACATGTGCAGAGTGAGGTTTGTAACTGCATTTGGCAATGGCAGGTGAATGTCCTGTGCCTGTGTGTGTCTGTGTACTCTGCTGAGGTAGCGTCAGTGGCCTGTGGCATGTGACTGCTTTGAGGTGCTGCACATAATCCTGGTGTAGCTTGTGATGCACAGTGTGAGCCTGGATCATTGATTGTGTTGTTGCCCTCATTCCACCTGTGTACTTTCAATGGCACGTACTGCTTTTGCCCTTCCCCAGAGGATAATGTCCCTATGACAAAGGTGCAATGCGTTGGCTGCATACTATGCCTTGTTGTAACCAGCAAATTTGTTCTAATAGGTGTCTCTGTGACATGTGCCAGGTGTATTGATGTAGTGTCACTTGTTCATCCTCACAGGTAGGCGCCTCTGCCAAGAAGCAGATCTGGATGAACGCCGTCAGTGCCGTGAGGAGGACGGAGGGTCGCAAGCGGCGCCTGGCCCAGGTGAGAAAACGCTGGCAGGATATCCGGTGCTGGACGCGGAGGATCGCACGGGTCCTGCTGGGGGACTCACCTGAGACCCATAAGAACCGTGGGTGCCGCCGTCTGACCCACATCCACAAGCGTGTGCTGGCAGTGGTCTTTCCAGACTTGGACAGGCGCTTACGGGAGAAGCAGCAGCAGGAAGGGGGTAGGTACATGTGTGTTTGTTGTGTGTCACCAGCATTTGTAAGTGCGCAGTTGCATGGATACACTGCCAGGGTTTAAATGTGCTGTGCAGATCCTGTTACCCACAGTATAGCGGTGCTCTCCTGCTCCCTTCCCCTCCTTGCAATGTGTTCCCTGGTCTGTGTGTAGTCACTCCTTCACAAGGTTATCTAGGCTGGCAGTTTATCCACGTGAACAATGCCTGTAGCATCATGTGTGGGGGTGGTGTGTAACAGGTTTTGGGACCTTGCCTGTGCCCTGTCCAGTTCAGTACTTGTGGGTTCCATGTCAGTTGGCACTGATGCTGAGTCCAGACATGGGAGTTAGTCTCTCAAGTGTCATGCCTTGCAGCACGTATGTCCTATGTTGTGGCCTGTGACATGATCTGCATGAGTGTGCGATACGCATAGTGCAGGGATGGTGGCATGTGTTGCAGTCATTCCCATTCAGGACCATGGAGTTGTGTGGCCACTACTGTCCCCTGGGGCATATTTTCCTAGGTGTCATGTGTGTCATCACAAAATGTGGACACTCTCAGTGTCTACAGCATAGGTTGTGCTCTGTGCCATTGTCCCCTGGCACCATGTATATTGACGTAAAATGTAGTACAAATGTCCACTGTACAGCCTGACCTGATTTTCCTTGTTCATACTCACGGTGGCCAGTGCCTGTGTGTCTTGTTACAATCATCTGATGATGCCCATTTGTACATGATTATTTGGACAGGCGCACCTTGGGTATTTTGTGTCCAATCTTGCATTTTTCCAGCCCATGTGTATTTCACCCAGACTAAGAGATGTAAGTGCTTCCTGTGTCTCAACAAATTGTCTCATGTAGGGGGTGGTTGGTGCGGGCAAGGCCTACATGTCAAAACCTGAAATCTCCTTGCTAGGTCTGGCCAGTGTGTGATGTTTGTCTGGACATACACTCAAGGTGCAGTGAGCCAGTCATGGTGGGCATGTTTTCAGTATTACCTATGCAGCATGTGCCTCAAGTTCATGGATATGGTCCCTGCTCATCCCTATTTTCGGCAACGCTGTGTGGTGCAGATACAGTGCTGGATTGTCCCCAGAGCCTGGCTCCTCTGTCACAATCCATTTCATGTCATTTGCAATTGTGTCATGCTCTCCATAGTTTTTCAGTGGCATGGTGGGTCAACCAACTGTGTGTTGCAGGGCCTACATATGTACCTTGTATTGTAGATGTTACTCATCTTTCTTTTCAGGCTATGCACTGTAACCTATGTAGATTGGACTCATGTGACATATGTATACAGGTGTATGATTAATTCCTGTCTCTTCACCTTGCCCACAGCATCGTCGGCACAGACCGTGCGGAGGGACCGAGCACCAGTGCCAGCAGTGACATCTTGGCTGGCACATCGAGTGGAACTGAGGCGTAGGGGAGTGAGGCGGAGGACCTGTCCAGTGCCACCACAGAATATTAAGCTGACGGGTCCGAGGCTGAGCTCTCCGAGTGGGCGGAGGCTGCACCACCAGCTGACAGCGGCACAACATCTCTCCCCGCCCCCTCCATTGCCATCAGCCGCCTCCCACTTGCTCGTGTCCCTTCCCAGCGTGCCCGGTCACCACATGTCTCCTTCCTGCCAGGCACCGCACCCCCTGCCCCTGTCTCCACTGCTGCCGCCAATGCCGAGTCTGTGGACATCCAGCGGCAGTTGCAGGTTGGTCAGGCTGCGATGCTTAATGTCCTCCATGGCCACAGCCAAGTGCTAAACAACATGGAGGCATACTTGGAGGGCATTTTCTCATCGCAGGCTGACCAACGCAACTTGCTGAGGTCCATTGACTCGACACTGACTGCAGCAGTGGGTCTCCTGCAGCGCTTCGTCCAACCCCCTACCCCTACCCATCCACACTTCCCACTCCCATGCCTGTCCCACGTACACCCAGACGTCAGCATGCACCCACCACAACAGACACAGGCACCACACCACCAGGAAAGGTCAAACGCACACCTCCTGGCACGCACACACAGGGTGAAGTAGGCACACCCACTGGGTCGGGGGGCAAACGTAAGACACGCAGCCAGAGTGGGAGTCCGCATTCCACAAAATCCACTCCCTCCAAATCCCCTCCCCTCAGCTCTCCTGGCCAAGAGTCGGATACAGGGTCAGTCCTGCCCAGTCTGTCCATCAGCCCCAGTGTGGCACCACCCCGCAAGCGGTGGAGACAGGACACCGGCAGGGGAGTTGAGGCCCCCCCCCCTGTCCACACCCTCTCCCAGTGGCACTGCGACCCATCCCTCTGACCCCCCCCCCTCCTTGGGGCCTGTGGTTCCTTCGGGTGCAGGGGAGACGCTGGGGGACCTTGCTAAGGTGTGCAGCGCCATCCTGACCTCCACCGTTGGCGCTGCCCCACCCCCTGTGGTGGAGTCCTCCATCCCTGCACCCACGACGCCTACCCTTCGCCCTCATGTCCCTGCGGTGCCTGGTCCTTCCCCCCCACATGATGCCCCCCCCCTCTGGAAGACAAAGGAGTCTGACTGTGCAGGCAAGCTAGGGGACACGCGTCCCACTGTGTCCCCCTTCCGGATTGGAGTCATGGACTGCCCTATGGGCCTTGTATATATTGACATTTATAAGGATTATTAGTTTGATCCTGCTGAATAAAGCATTTTTTTTTTATATGGAACACTACTGTTTATCTGGTATTGCTGTTGGTGGACCTGCTCCATTATTTTGGGTGGTGGTAATGTGTTGGGTGTGTGGAAATTGTAGTCTTGTGCTGGTCATAGGGTGGACCCTGGTATCTGTGTGCCATCACAAGCTGTTGGCTACATAACTTTGTTCATGTAAGCAGTTACTGCATGGTGACATCGTCCCAAGGTGTGTTCCTTCCTCTGTGTAACCTGACATCTTCCCTGCAGGGTCATTCCAATATGTGGTGCTGAGCTGTGTCTACATTGGCTGGGTGTGTGACGGACTCGTTAGACTTTGGCCATGCATGCTGAGCGATGTCTCCACCTGCATCATTCGTGGCATCCTTGGTGGTCACTGTACTTGTGTATGTAGACTGTTGACATGACTTCATGTGGACATGTTTTCCTTTCGGCGCTATGCATGTGTATACTCCCAGCCTCGCACACATGTGGTACATGTACTGCAGGGTCTTTGTGCACCTGACTGACATTTGTGGCCATTGGATGTGTGGGTACTCCACCCTTTACTTTCCAGGGGCACTGCTGTGAGTGTTAGGCACCCACCCCTCCTGTGTCTGGGCACTACTGGGAGGACTCTGCACCCACCCCTCCTATGTGTGGGCACTGCTGGGAGGAATCTGCACCCACCCCTTCTGTGTCTGGGCACTGCTGGGAGGACTCTGCACCCACCCCTCCTATGTGTGGGCACTGCTGGGATGAATCTGCACCCACCCCTCCTGTGTCTGGGCACTGCTGGGAGGACACTGCACTCACCCCTCCTATGTGTGGGCACTGCTGGGAGGAATCTGCACCCACCCCTCCTGTGTCTGGGCACTGCTGGGAGGAATCTGCACCCACCCCTCCTGTGTCTGGGCACTGCTGGGAGGACTCTGCACCCACCCCTCCTATGTGTGGGCACTGCTGGGAGGAATCTGCACCCACCCCTCTTATGTCCGGGCACTGCTGGAAGTTTTAGGCACCCACCCCTCCTGTGTCTGGGCACTGCTGGGAGGACTCTGCACCCACCCCTCCTATGTGTGGGCACTGCTGGGAGGAATCTGCACCCACCCCTCATGTGTCTGGGCACTGCTGGGAAGACTCTGCACCCACCCCTCCTATGTGTGGGCACTGCTGGAAGGAATCTGCACCCACCTCTCCTGTGTCTGGGCACTGCTGGGAGGACTCTGCTCCCACCCCTCCTGCGTCTGGGCACTGCTGGGAGGACTCTGCACCCAACCCTCCTATATCAGGATATGTACGCTTAGAACATGCACGGGTGTGGGTTCGCTCCATGCATACGCGGGTGGGGGTACGGTCCGTACGCACACTGTTGGGGTGGGGGTACGCTCCATGCATACACGGGTGGGGGTACGGTCCGTACGTACACTGTTGGGGTGGGGGGTACGCTCCATACATACAGGGGTGGTGTTACGGTCTGTACGTACACTGTTGGGGTGGGGGGTACGCTCCATACATACGGGGGTGGTGTTACGGTCCGTACGTACACTGTTGGGGTGGGGGGTATGCTCCATACATACGGGGGTGGTATTACGGTCCGTACATATGCTGTTGTGGTGGGGGTTGGCTCCATGCATACGCGGGTGCGGGTACGGTCCATACGTACACTGTTGGGGTGGGGGGTACGCTCCATACATACGGGGGTGGTGTTACGGTCTGTTGCAGGGATTCTGCTTATACACAGAACTATGCGTAGAACCCCAGGACCTCAGTGAGTTGTGGTGTACCAGAAACTCACCTCAGAACCCAGAACCCAGTATCCGGCTAGCATAAGTGTCCCATTCGTTATCCGAGATGTAGCTCGGAGGTCCCAATGAAAAGACAACCCAGAACACGCGACTCAGTACATACTTAGGAATGGTGGGAATCGGAAATACCTGTTCGTATATTATTCTCACATCAGTCCACAACAAGAATCAACAGAGAAACGGTGAAAATAAAAAGAGTTTATTTTTATAGACCACGTGTCCTAATATGCAGTACTTTGGCTAATACAAGCAGACAAATGATTAAAATCAAAACCATCAACATAGTTACAATTCCATAGAATATAAAAGGGGTGATCATGTTATAATGACAGTGGATACTACCACTTTCCCTTTACTAAGAAGCTAATATTATTATTAGTCTAACAGAAGGTCTCTTAGGCTTGAATAGGGGACCCCATACCTCAAAGATCAGCTTAGTGAAATCACATCACAGGAGCATCAGGAGTCTTCTCGCAGGAAGGCTCGTCTTCGGTCTGAATAATAAACATGATGTCCGTGATATTAAAAGCACCAACTTTCAGGTATGTGCAGCTGCTCGTGTGTTATGACTAAATAGTGGGTCGATCAACCTAGAGTGGAAAACATGCATTGTCTAACAACTCAGACTGTTTGTCACATCGTGTGCAGACCAAGGTCACCTCGCAGAGCTCGGGATGGTAACAACAGATTGCTCTCGTGTGAGGCAAAACTCGAGTCAGCAGTTCGTTTAAGCAATAACATGTGAACGCAGTGTCGTGTGCAAAAGCAGCAAGATGGCTTTCTAACTTCTGACGTGGTTATGCTAACTTAACAATGTATGTACGTATTAAGGGAGTCCTTACTACATGCCCCCTTGATCGAAGCACTACTTAGTATGCAAGAAAAGAGAGAACGCAGAGTTCAAGCGCGACAGAGCAGAACAAGGCGTATCCAATTTAAAAAAGAACTGGTCAGTTCAGGCAAAGTTCGAACAGAAAAAACCCCCAAAAAAAGGAGAAAAAACAAAAAACCTCAAACGTGTCGTGGGGGGTGAAAAAAGGAAAAAACGCCTCACCGGGCGGAAGTGCAGACGTACAGGGACAGTTCAAGACACGTGAGGAGAACACAGTGGACGAAAGTTCACTCAATCCATGAAAGTATATGCAGCATACGTGGCCACAGCCTCCAGCAGAAAATCATTGGCACGGCCACTGAAGGTTTCAGCCATCCAGTTAAGTAAAGAAAAGGAACATACGTGTTCTTCTATCAGCGGAGCCTCTAGCACCATCAGAGGGCAACCAGCGTGTACTTCCAAGTAACTCATATTCAAGAAGTCATATGCCGCTCTCACGATGTCCCAATTACCCAGGATACCATGTGCCGCACCGCAGGCCATAATCCGAACACCAGAACAGGCAGACTCGTGAGACACTAAGGGCCTCATCAGTCGATCATAATCCGGGTCCGGAGACACCATGTTGGTTAAACACAAATCCATAGGCCATTCAAAGGGACAATCTAGGCAGTGGAAGACAGGTTGCATGCAAGTGAAGTAGGAATACCGGAAGGATAATCCATATGCCAGGCGCAAAGTCGCCAACGGCAGGACACCATAGTAATCAAGCATCCTGTCACGAAGAAGCTGCAGACGGGACAGGCTGTCGTGTGGCACAGAAAGAGCAGCCATTCCGCAAGATGAAAAGTAAAAGTAGCACACCTGCCACTAGAGCCAGAATTAACGGGACACCTCCAAAGACGCTGGAGAAAATCGAATGAAAAAATGCCGGAATCACACCAAAAATAGTTTGGAAAGAGGTCACGAGGCCCGAGCCCACAAGTTTAAAAAAATGAGCCAGGCAGTCGTGGACGAGGCATTAAACATTGTTTGGATCAAAGCACCAAAATGCAGGGGGAGGTCAGTATTCAAAAGCGCCTGTACCTCGGTGCGCGTATTTGCTACGTGAAGGACAAATGTTTCCCGGGAGGAAGTCAATGGCACCTCCTTTTGGGACAATAGCGCTCTTATTCTGCTCATCTTGTCGAACTCTGCTTTCAAGGTTGGAATTGAAGGCCAGATAGAAGCATCCAGCCTCCCATGCGGGGGTGGAAACAGGACGTTATTGCAGCAGACAACCCTCTGTGTTACAGTTACTATATACGGGATCCCTACTAACATCCCGCAGCAAGCTTCATTGTTCAAAATTAAATAACTACCGTTTGCAAGCAGCGTGAAAGATGGCGTAATCACTGGTACCGGGATACCTTTGAGGACGCAGGCCAAGTTCGGAGCGTGTACATTACAAGCACCGTGCAATTGAATGTGCCTACACACAACAGAATGATCAGGTGACGTTGTACATTCTTCACCCTTCAGATAAACCTCAGTACCGTCCCTTGTACATCTATACGTAAAGGGGAGGGACCAGACTTCATGTATGAAAGCGGTGCCCAGCTGTTCATATCTACCCAGAGCATAGTGTTTCATACAAGAGGTAAACTTAAAAAGCGCAAACGGTAGACTTATCAATCCGTGTAAGAGCCACACAGCGGAATCGACTTCCGCAACAGAAAAAGGTAACGGCTCCAATTTCTCAATATGGAGCAAGGAATATGTAGAATCCTTCATGGACATGAACTGCTGTTTGTCAGTAAGGTTAAAGGGAAGAAATAACGATGTTGTATTCAGATAGTCCCAAGGGACCTTCCCTGCCTTCAATGTTTGTAATGTCCATGCAAACTGCATAACAGAACGCAACTGGTTTTGACCATGATACAACACAGACATATCATCCTGCACAATATCCACAATTGAAGATACAATATTATCTAATGTATAAATGCGAGAAGAAAGAGTGTTAATGCTGTTATCAATAACTGCTAATACTTTTTCCATATTAGCCTGATCAATAGCTCTCAATCTTGAAGCTGCCTCAATTTGCGACAGTTTCCATACTTCGTTGTAAATAGCATACGCCCATCTCTTGGATCTGCCACCCACAGGACCTTTAACAAAATCATTCAAATCTATTTTGTCATGTAACTTTGATAAATGAACTTTGACAGATGCCAAGGTGGAATGTCGCAGCCAGGACTGACATAATTTCCCCACAGAGTATGTAGTTACTGTATGTGACGACTCAAACCGGGGGTCCACGCGATCTTGAGTATACCCCGGTTTCAGTCCTAGAAAACGACGTTGACAGGTATCAGAACTGCTTTGCCAAATTAACCATCCCTCACTATTAAATTTCGAAATATTGAAAGACGAATTGGAAACCAATAACTGCAAAGCAGGAAGGGACAGATCTGTGTGATTATACCAATTTGGGTAAGCACCCAGATCCGGCATAGAAGGCGAATTTAGTTTTTTAGAAGTGGCCAATCCGAAACAGGTGGTTTGGAAGATGGTTGCATTTAAAAACAACATATGATTTGGTACTAGACAGGCACGGTGTAAAGCTTCAGTTCCCTGAACCTGCCACGGTTTGGAACCCCAAACCGACTTAAGATCAATAGTAGCCTTCCATAGATCATAACCTTTGATTGACAACTCATCCATAAAGGACTTAGAATATAGCAATTTGGTGTGTGTCAGTCTAACCTTGAAGGCAGACTCAGGCTTAACTTTAAAATAAAAGGATGCCGGGGCTGAAACACTGAAATCAGTAAAATAAGTAAACTTATCAACTAATGTGTGTGAACAGCCAAACGAGGGGGTGGGACAATGTTCCCACTGGGTAAAATTTACAAAATTTCTAAACGAATTTGATTTATGCAGGAAGTGATTGCCATAATGTTGAAAACAATACTGTTCCGCATAATTAGCCGCATTTTCATACAAATCCTCTGCATCAAAGGCGGCATAATATTTCAAATCTGAAAACAGTGCTTCAATGGCGTGTACATCCCAATCATCAGAACGTATGTTCTGTTTAACTACATCACCCATAGAAACACGAAATACATTAGGCACATTAATGACCTCTGTAGGCCCATGAATTTGAAATTTAACTGCATCCCATGCGATTCCATCCATGACGGGCCAGGCAGTAATATTCACAAAAGTCTGGTCCCTTTTCATGATGTGGGATGAGGAGTGGGGGGCCAAAGTTCCATTGATAAGTCTAATTGTCGATCTCTCTTTGAGATAATGGCCATCCACCAAACGGAAGAAAACTACAACAAATCCAATGGACATAAACAAAAAAATACCAAAAATCATCAACCAGATGTATGTCCAAGGAGCTATCAAAAAATGTTTCTTAAACCAGCTCACAAAAACAGCAATGTTTGATGGGGGAGTTGAGGGCAAAGAGTTAGTGTCAAAGGAAAAACGGGACTGGCCAAGTGCTGTAGATTGTAAAACAGGCGAAGGTCCACGTGTAGGATAAGCATACTCAGTCTCATCGGACAAACCACCAGCCGGTGGTATCAGCAAGGGATCAGTAACTGAATGCATCTCGATTGCAACATCAGACAAGGTGGTAGAAGCAGGAACCATCATTGAATTTCTTTGCATTGTCTGGCATGAAACTGCCGGAGTCATACTAAGAAGTATCGGCCACTCGCTGAAGTTTGACATTGTCAATAGAGATGTACCTGTTTTCTTTGCGACCAGGAAGTGGAGGTAAAATGACTGTTCTTGTACCCTGCACACCAAGCACTGGAACTGGTGCACGATAAGAGGGGCCAAACTCCTTCTTGTTCTCCACCTTCTCACGGACCAGATCACCAACTCGGGGTAGCCAGCCGACTACCGGAATCTGAACCTCAGCTTCAGACGTGGAGGGCAAATGTTCTTTCGAAAGAGAGTCTCTGGCTTCTTGTAGAGTCTGCAAAACAGCACAGTGATCATCTACGTCAAAGGGTGCGGTCGACGCCGCAATGTCTAGACCATCAAGGTCTGGAACAAACATTCTGATTCCGAAGAGCATCATGTACGGGGTCCGCCCACCCAGAGACCTTCTAGGGAGATTATTTAGTGCACGTTGGACGTTATACAAATGGGCTAGCCAGTTCCGGCCTGTGCCTAAAACACGTGCTGTCAATGATTGCTTTAAGTCATGGTTCATTCGCTCCACCACACTATTACCCTCAGGTCGGTAGGGAGACGAAAATTTGACTAGGACCCCCAAATTTTTCATAGCCTCCTTGTAAGCCTTAGAGGCGAACGCAGGGCCCTGATCCGAATGGAAGGTACCACACGCAAAAGTTCCCACAAAGACACGCAAATCCCTGATGACAGTCCGCGAGTCAGCACTCCTTTGTGGCCATACCCATAGAAAACGTGTGCACGAATCCACTGCAACCAAGATGTACTTGTACGCAGTATCAGAAGAAAAAGGACCGCAGTGATCTAAATAAACACAACCAAATGGCTTATTAGAGATGTACAGCTGTGTCTGTGGTGGGCGCGCAACAGTAGAAGGTTTAATCTGTTGGCAAATGTCACAATCAAGAACATAAGCGCGCGCTTGTTTATATAAACCAAACCACCAGTAACGTTGTTGTAGCAGAGATATTGTAGCTGACACACCGGCGTGGGCTGACGCCAACCCCTCGTGCGCAGCCAAGATCAGTGCTGGTCTGCAGTCCGCGTTGGGAATTATTCTATCACCAACGTCGTTAATCCTCACTAATGGGACGTTATCAGGACTTAAATGATAAATATACCGAGAGGGAAAACCCTTCGGGTAATCTCCTCCCTTCTCTGTAGCAGCAATAGCTGCCAAGATGTCATCATCAATCTTACTTTTGGATCTTGTAACTGCTGCCACTAAGTATGTAGCCACTTCTGTTTTCGCTGCCTCGTCAGCTAAGCTGTTGCCGACAGCATGGACACCAAGCCGCTGGTGACCAAGAGTGTGAATAACACTTACGAGAGGGAGACGTTCTTTAAAGTCCGCCACTCGAACCCAAAGCGTTTTATGCTTAGTTGTGCTACCTTTAGTGTCGCGGTAATCATTCTGAGACCAGAAGTGTAAATTGTCATTGTAGGACTGGACACAGTAGAAGGAGTCACTCACTATAAGAGTAGTGACTCGGGGATCAGCAAACTCCAGTGCAAGCACCAGAGCCCGGAGCTCCGCCAATTGCGCGGTACAATCACCCAATGACTGCGTATGCACTGCATCAGATTGGAATTCATTTACGAATGTACCTACGACAATTGCGCAAGCCGCAGAATAAGCGTGCTTCGATCCAATTGCGGGTTGCGCAGACCCGTCAGTGTATATGACACAATGGTATTCTTCGAGCGGGCGCAAAGACAGAGGTGCCGGATGAACGAATTCATACTGCAAGTACTCTTGAGTCTGTAATGAGGCATCAAAGATGTAAGTGACGTCTGGCGACGTCAGTGTTGTAGCCCATTGTATCCACCGTGGATGCAAAGCTTTAGAATTGGGTACACTTGCTTTAGTCACTGCCTCTAAAGCAGGATATGGAGTTACAACCAGAATCTGTTTCCCATGCGACAGTGCGCGTTCCTTGAGGATCGCCATCTGCACAGCAGTCAGAACTTTTTCGACCGTGGAAAAACGTAATTCAGCAGAGGTGTACAAGTGGGATTTGTACGCAATGGGGACTGTGTCGCCCTCATTAAACGTCAAATACGTGAACCCCACGGCGCCTGGTACTATTCTTATTACCAGGTTAGTGCGGTTATCACGTGTCAGCAAGTATTGTGAAGCAAGAAGGTCAGCCTGTAAAGACTGTAAAATTGCAGAGTGTTCTAGCTGCCAGCTAGATTTCGAAAACGAAGGCTGTACCAAGGCGTAAAGCGGCTTGATACGCTGGGCATAATCAGGAATGTACATACGGCCGAAATTCAGAAAACCCAGCAGAGATTGTAATTTCTTCAGTGTCGTAGGAGCACTTAAGCGTGCACACTTTTCCAGAAAGTGGGGGGCTAACCCCTTACCTTCATTGTTGAGCTCGTAGCCCAAAAATAACACCGTATATTCCGCGATGTGTGACTTCGCAAAATTGAATTTGTAGCCATAGTCAGCAAAACTCACGATAATATTGTCAACCCGAGACAGATGCGGCATCAGCTCATCATCCGTAAGATAGATATCGTCAACATAGGAGTATGCTTCGGGGTCTATTCTTTCTAAAAGAGAAACCACGCGAGCAGAAAAGACGCCAGGGCTATTTTTGTAACCCATGGCTAATCTTGTAAACTGTTTTTGTTTTCCGCCTGAAGTAAACGCTGTCCACTGGCTACTCAGTGTGGACAGGTTGTGGCTAAAAAAGCCATTGGAAATGTCAAGTGTCGTTTTAAATCTCTTACGCACGAGACTGTCGACCAAAGCCGAGCTATGTGTATTTTGTACCGCGCAGGTCCGGCAATGGGAGTTTAGGTGCCGGTAATCCAAAACTAAACGGTACGAGCCGTCAGGCTTCGTCACAGTGAATAAAGGGTTATTCATAGGGGACACACATGTTTCAATAACACCCTGATATTCCAATTGTTCAAGGATTGCCGCGACGTGGGGTCTCGCTTCACGACGCATAGGATATTGAGGTTGAGGCTGGGGCATAGACCGCAATGGAATCTCATGGCAGGGGGACAATCTGTCCCATCCCACCTGAGTACGATACACCGCCGGCGCAAGCGCAAGCGCCCACTCCTCAGCATACACTTCAGCTTGGTCCTTAGGCACTGTGTGCGCAAAGGACGGGAGGATTACTTCCTCCCCTCTAGGAGCCTCTAAAATGAAAGCTGGGGGCCAATCTGCCTCCGCTAGGAGGATATCATAGGTGGTGGTCAGATTATCCCAAAAAATCCCTTTTATTGTACGTTGTATGTCACCCTCTATTAATAAGACTATTTCATAAAGTCTGTCAGGGGGAGCCACTCTGGTGTCAGCTGTTTCCACAGTAACCGATATATCAGTTGCTGTCACCGCCAGAAATGGACGCAGAGCTTGACGGACTATGGTAATTTCCGCTGCGCTGTCCAGGAGCGTCAGCGCCCATGTCCGGTTCCGAAGCTGTGTCCGCACTATCTGAGGCATACCTTGCCGTCAGAGCCGCCACTTTCTTCTTCTGAAACGGGGGTCTTTGTCGTGCAAATTCGTCCTGCTTGCCTTTACCCTCAGTCTGTCGGGGCTGGTCACGCTGTTGTGGAGCACCCCGACCTTTGCCACCGCCTCCGCCACCGGACTGTGTAGCCGATGTTTCCTGTGAAGAACGAGGAGAGCGCTGTTCAGAAACCTGAAATCTATCAGGAGACTTTATAGCAGCACGATCGCGCAGATCATAAGTGCGTTCGCTACTTGACTGTACGGGAGAGGCAGGCCGAGAGCCCTGTTTCTGTTGCTGCTGCTTTCCCTGTTGTTTAACCTGCCATTTTTGTTTAGGAAAAAAGGGCCGTTCGTCCTTACCAGACGTTTCTGCCTTACCCTGCTGTTTTAGATCGGGATTCTTTATCACAGGCTTAACTCCTAAAGAGCTACGACCCAAATCCCGATATGCCTCTGCGATTATTTTCGCAAATTCCTGCGGTTTGTCCTCCTCAGGAACTCGTTTCAGTTCATTACGAACCTGGAAATGCAAAGCATCACCCTTCAGGTTACCAATTATCATGGTAGCCACCAGGTCAAATTGCCCGAGGAGCCGCATCCCTAACTCTATCGCAGACTCCGCACCATGGTTCTCTTGAACTCTTTTGATAACCGAGGGCAGCTGCAACATAGACGGAGTGCCAAAGCACTGCGCGTACGTCGCTGCAAAGACCTTGCCCCAATTTGCACAATCATCAATGTGGGGGACCAAGTCCTTAGGCAAACTAATGGTGAGGATCCTGTGTTTCTCCACAGGAGTAGTATTCGGGTAAACCGCTTCTATTTGGTCAAATTTTTCAGCAAGCCAAAAGGGGAAATCATCCCTAGTTTGGGGGCGCTTGCCCATAACAGAATTAACCATAACAGGACTAATGACCACCGCGTGATGATCAGTAGGCTGTCCCGCAACAGCAGGTGCCCCCGCCTGCATATTGCGCGACACATACTGCACTAACGCCGTATATACCGTAATGAGGGCAGTGTGTAGTACACGCAACTCAGCCACCGTCACCGTGAGGTAACGGGGATGAGGCGTAAATCCGGCTAGTACCGGCCAAGTGGCCCCTGCAATTGATAAAGGGCCCATTCTCGGCGGTATAACCACATGGGGAAGGGTGCCATTAAACCAAATATGGTGCTGCCAAGCAGATATTGGTATTTCCTGTGTCCTATACGGCGTATAGTTCGCCGGCACTGCAGCGGCAGTGTAAGAATGAAAGGTGTCATCATCCCCCACCGCTGGAATCGTCACCCAAGAGTAGAACAACTCATAGGGATGAGCCGCATCGGCTCCCACTACAAAGATGACGTTCATACCAGTGTCCGGTACCCCATACTGCGTCAAATGACGTTTCAGAGCTGCACGGCTCTGCGCCGCAATATCCACCGACATTAGGACAACACACACTTGAAACTATCAGTAGCACAAGGGTTCAATAACCTTTTTAATTATCAAGCTTGAAAGAACCTATATCAATAGACCTAGGTAGGTTTAAATCCGTCAGACTTGTTATCCGGAAACAAGAATGAGGGTGTTGTGGACAAACGCGAGCACTACTAAGGCGTTTCAACTCATAGACCAAACGTTAGGTGCGCCATGTTGCAGGGATTCTGCTTATACACAGAACTATGCGTAGAACCCCAGGACCTCAGTGAGTTGTGGTGTACCAGAAACTCACCTCAGAACCCAGAACCCAGTATCCGGCTAGCATAAGTGTCCCATTCGTTATCCGAGATTTAGCTCGGAGGTCCCAATGAAAAGACAACCCAGAACACGCGACTCAGTACATACTCAGGAATGGTGGGAATCGGAAATACCTGTTCGTATATTATTCTCACATCAGTCCACAACAAGAATCAACAGAGACACGGTGAAAATAAAAAGAGTTTATTTTTATAGACTACGTGTCCTAATATGCAGTACTTTGGCTAATACAAGCAGACAAATGATTAAAATCAAAACCATCAACATAGTTACAATTCCATAGAATATAAAAGGGGTGATCATGTTATAATGACAGTGGATACTACCACTTTCCCTTTACTAAGAAGCTAATATTATTATTAGTCTAACAGAAGGTCTCTTAGGCTTGAATAGGGGACCCCATACCTCAAAGATCAGCTTAGTGAAATCACATCACAGGAGCATCAGGAGTCTTCTCGCAGGAAGGCTCGTCTTCGGTCTGAATAATAAACATGATGTCCGTGATATTAAAAGCACCAACTTTCAGGTATGTGCAGCTGCTCGTGTGTTATGACTAAATAGTGGGTCGATCAACCTAGAGTGGAAAACATGCATTGTCTAACAACTCAGACTGTTTGTCACATCGTGTGCAGACCAAGGTCGCCTCGCAGAGCTCGGGATGGTAACAACAGATTGCTCTCGTGTGAGGCAAAACTCGAGTCAGCAGTTCGTTTAAGCAATAACATGTGAACGCAGTGTCGTGTGCAAAAGCAGCAAGATGGCTTTCTAACTTCTGACGTGGTTATGCTAACTTAACAATGTATGTACGTATTAAGGGAGTCCTTACTACAGGTCCGTACGTACACTGTTGGGGTGGGGGGTACGCTCCATACATACGGGGGTGGTGTTACGATCCGTACGTACACTGTTGGGGTGGGGGGTACGCTTCATACATACGGGGTGGTGTTACGGTCCGTACATACGCTGTTGTGTTGAGGGTTGGCTCCATGCATACGCGGGTGGGGGTACGGTCAGTACGTACACTGTTGGGGTGGGGGTACGCTCCATACATACGGGGTGGTGTTACGGTCCGTACGTACACTGTTGGGGTGGGGGGTACGCTCCATACATACGGGGGTGGTGTTACGGTCCGTACATACGCTGTTGTGGTGGGGGTTGGCTCCATGCATACGCGGGTGGGGGTACGGTCCGTACGTACACTGTTGGGGTGGGGGGTACGCTCCATACATACGGGGGTGGTGTTATGGTCCGTACGTACACTGTTGGGGTGGGGGGTATGCTCCATACATACGGGGGTGGTGTTACGGTCCGTACGTACACTGTTGGGGTGGGGGTACGCTCCATGCATACGCGGGTGGGGGTACGTTCCGTACCCATGCTGTGGAATGCTTGTGCGGGCCGTACCCAGGCCTTTGCCACGTGGGTACGAGCCGTCCCGCCATTGTTGGGGTGACATAGGTGTGGGCGTGGTACGACTCGTACCCACGCTCTTAAGGCGTGGGTACAGGAATTACCTGTATTGTTGTGTTACCGGTTCGCGTCGTCAACCACTTCCGTTGTGGTGGACGCTGGCTTTGCTGGACACGCCCCCACCCCCTCGTAGTGACCAGGGCCTGGGGGTCAGGTATGTCCAGGGCATGTGTGCTGTGTGACTTGGGTGGGGGTTTTGTGGCCTGCCCCTGCCCCCCCACCCCCCTATCCCCCCTCCCTTTGTTGTTCTGACCTTCTGCGGCGTCTGCGTCGGAACCTGTAGAGGAGGTCGACTGCTATGAGGGCCGGGATGACACGTAGGTTCGGGTCCATGTCTGTCCGTCGCGTGCAGGTACTCCTTGTTCGCGTCGTCCTGATTTCCCAGCAGTTTTTGGCTGCCGGAAAATGCGAATCGTACTTCCTGGTTCGTGAAAGGCAGGCTGCGTGCATCCCGACGTCACGTGTACGCTTTCCCGGATCACATTTGTATGTATATTTTCGTCGGTCGGTGTTTTGTACGAATCGTACGGAAATAGTATTTCCGTGCGAATCGTACTTCCATGTTTGTATATTGTTCCGACCGGGTACGCGTCGGACGGAGAATATGCTCCATCCGACGGTTCGTACCTGGTTTTTCCAGGATCGCAATCGGCACCCATGTCTTTTTTAATTACTTTGCCACTCCACTCTCTTTGTCAGGGAGTCCTTGAAGGTTTACTAAAGGTAAGAAAAATTATTATTTATTTTTTTTAAATGTCATTGGGTGCGCGCAGGGTGCGCGCACCCAAAAATAAAAAAGGCAAATAGATTCAAAAAACAAGTTTTTGTGTTTTGATTTTAGGTGGCTCTAAAAAGAGCCCTTGAGTTAATGTAGGGACTGAGGAAGAGAAAAACGAAAAAAAAAGAAGAAAACTATGGCCTAGTGCAAGGGTGCTCCTCAAATTTCCTCTGAATGAGATCAATACTGGTCTCACCCATAGAAATAAGAAAACCACAATCCATGCACCGTGTACTCATCCTCCCAAAACTAGGACGAATATCCAGAGGTGTGTTAGAAGGTGAAGGCACCATTGCAGAAGAAGTGCTCGCCAGAGCTGCCGAAGATGTGCTCGGATGAGCTACTGCAGATGTCGTCGGCAGAGCAGGTGCAGGGTTTGCTCCAGAAGCTTGACGAAAAGTCACAGGATGCATTGCCTCAACGTGCCTCATCATAGTGTGAATACTAAAAGAGTACTTCTTATTAGCATTCCCACGTGACAAGGTGCGCTGACACAGTATGCAGGTGACCTTTGGTGCATTCACCTTCTTTTGTCCCTCAGGAAAAGTGAAAAACTGCCATATAAAGGAGTCTTTCTGCTTCCTCTGCCTCTGTCTCTTAAGAGTGTCCTGCTCACTCTCAGAAGCTGGCTGGTGCTCTGCCATTGTCTCACAAAAACAGAGTAGCTCCTTCTCCAAGGGAATCAGAACTAATAATGAGGGTAGTGGGTGTGGTTTTGGAAGAATCTGGAACTGAAAGTACTTTGAACCAATGAAAAGTGATGTTTCTTGATCACATGACTTGCCATGAGGGGATTGGGTGTGGTGTTGAAACAATATGAAACTGAAAGTAATGAAAATCAATTAAAAGTGTTGTTTTATTAATCACATAACCCGAGGTGCGCACACGGTGCATGCTCCGAGCGCGCACGGTGCAATTACGCATGTGCAAACGCGTACACGCACATGCGCATAAGTATTATGCGCGTGCGTAACGCGTATACGCACCACACGCGCATGCGCGAACGTCAGCGTGCGTACTCTACGCGTATACGCGAGTGTAGCGCGTGGAGCACGTACGACGCACGCATGCGTACGTACGCATGCGTTCTGGGTGCGCGCTGCGAGCGCGTACTAGAATGTACATATGAGTACGTATATAACGTACGCATACGTACGCAAAAAACGTACGCATGCGTACTAGGTGCACGCTGTGAGCGTGCACTAAAACGTATGTATGCGTACGTAGATAACGTACGCCTGCATACATGAAAAACGTACGCAAACGTACTAGGTGCGCGCTCTGAGCGCGCACCCTAAGAATTTATAGAAAAAATAAATAAATAAAGTGGAAATGACTTAATAGAATATATTAACTATGCTGTTCAACTTTATCCAAATTCAAAGTTATGAAAAAAATAACCCACACAAAATTAAAGGAAACTGACAATTTATAAATGTATACATTGGGAAATTTTTGAAAAAGAAATATATAAAAAATATAATAATAAAAAAAAAATTAGCATTTAAAACACCTTGCAAATTCACTGAAAAAACCATAGGTTTCACACACGTTATAGTTAGGAATTAGCATTTAAAAAACCTTTCAAATTCACTGAAAAAAACCATAGGTTTCACACATGTTATAGTTAGCTGGACATTTTACTCATAAAAAACCAATGAAATTCCCCCGTTATAGTTAGTTCAGCTAACTACAACTCGTGCGCCCGCAATCCACTGTTGATGACGTCACATATTATATCACTCATGACATGGTCAGTGACATCACTCATGACATTACTGATGACATCTCAAATGAAATCACTGATGACATCACTGATGATGTCATCCATGTGAAAAATTAGCAAATCTTCTCACACCCTAATATAAACTTTGATACACCGACTCAAAATTTAAGAGTTACATTCTCAAAACCATACATACTGCAATACCAATAGCTACATACCCACTTATTAACTCTTAGGTCTACATACACCTCCACTCATTCACCTGTACAGTCAGTCATACTTACAGTCACTCCATACAAGATTATCATATTCATTTATACACCTATATAGACACTCACACACTACCAATCATCCATAGAGGTACTCTCACACCTAGTCAGTCATGCAAATAATCACACTCCCATTTACTCAGATATGCGGTTATACACACTCAAGTTCACTTAGTCATAAAAATAGTACCACATTCTTACCCTCTTATAGAATCATTCATACAAGCACACACTCATCCATACAGTCACTTTCACAATCACACACTCTCATATCTACTCATTTATAAACTGTTACACGCACATATACTGCCTTTTACATATGTAGTTAGTCACAAATGTACTACTGAGATATACAATCAATGCCTAACACACCTATACATACACTCACTCAACCATACAGTCCATCACAGATGCACTCTTAAAACCATGCACCCTTAGAATCACCCACTCATACATTTATGCATAGAGTCACACACACCCTACCCACACAAACACTTAGGCAGCCATAGAGATACTTAGACAACCAATCAATAACCCACATAGTCACTCATATAGCTATTCACAAAACCATGCAGCCACTTATACACCACCAACAGACACATACAGACATTCACACAGTTTAGTCACTAGTCTGCAATAAGATACATTTAATGACTCACTTAAAGAGTCAGTTACGCACCTAGAAAATCATCTATTCACACACTTATACAACCACTCATTCTTCAACAAGTCTTTCCCTATATATATTAAACATATTAAAATTGGTCAGAAACACACATTCACTGGATGACGTCATCAGTGATGTCATTTGAGATGTCATCAGTGATGTCATGAGTGATGTCACTGACCATGTCATGAGTAATGTAATATGTGACGTCATCAGCAGTGGATTGCGGGCGCGCGAGTTATAGTTAGCTGAACTAACTATAACGGGAGAATTTCATTGGTTTTTTACGAGTAAAATGTCCAGCTAACTATAACATGTGTGAAACCTATGGTTTTTTTCAGTGAATTTGAAAGGTTTTTTAAATGCTAATTCCTAACTATAACGTGTGTGAAACCTATGGTTTTTTTTTCAGTGAATATATATATATATATATATATATTTCACAATCCAGTTCAGAGATGCTTGAAACAGGCACTGACTCCGTGGAGTTTTCGTCAAAGAAAATCCTTTATTCCTCAAACAATGGCTAGACACGTTTCGGCGGTCTTGCCGCCTTGGTCACTACTACAGGTACGTTTCCATATTGCTTGATTTAAATGCACCTTAATCAATTGTTTACATTGTTGCCATGACAAATAATTGCTCCTCATAGATATAAACAAAATCCTGTTGCTTAAGCACATATAGATGAATAAGTAAATAAACGTATAACAGTATCCAACCTGTAACAGGAAAAAATAATATGTTAAATACATCTTGGTACATATACTGCAATCTTGAAGAGCATATTTGATTCAAAACCGATAACTCTAATATATCAAGTGATCGACTAAGCTGTGTTTGCAGAACTGTTACAGTACTACCCCAGTGGTTATTGATATCTGTCTGCTCTTAATTGTTAGAACTGGTCATCTGATTGTATCGGGTGAAAATTGGATAAAAGAAAAAATTAGAAGGTGAAAGAAAAAAATATTTTGTACAATAAAATAAAAAAATGTATATGTATATAGTTAATTACATAATGAACATTACCTGTTCTATCTATCAAGTGACCGACTAAGCTGTGTTTGCAGAACTGTTACAGTACTACCCCAGTGGGTATTGATATCTGTCTGCTCTTAATTGTTAGAACTGGTCATCTGATTGTATCGGGTGAAAATTGGATAAAAGAAAAAATTAGAAGGTGAAAGAAAAAAATATTTTGTACAATAAAATAAAAAAAATTGTATCTATATAGTTAATTACATAATGAACATTACCTGTTCTATCTGGAAAGGTTGAAAGAAGGTCAGAGAAAACAAATTTTATTTTTGTTATTTAACTACTCAATGCAGATGTATATATATATTTATATATTCACTGAAAAAAAACATAGGTTTTAGGGGCGTTATAGTTAGCTGGACATTTCCCTCGTACAAAACCCTAGAAATTCCCCCGTTATAGTTAGTTCAGCTAACTATAACTCGCACCCCCGCAATGCACTGCTGATGACGTCACATATTACATCACTCATGACATGGTCAGTGACATCACTGATGACATCACTGATGACATCTCAAATGACATCAATGATGACATCACTGATGACGTCATCCATGTGATAAATTAGTGCATCTTCTCACACCCTTTGAGATACTCAATCAAAATTTCAGACGTCCATTCTTAAACCCATAGATACTCCAATACCAATAACTACATACCCACTCATTGAATCTTAGATCTACACACGCATCCACTCACTCACCTGTACAGTCACTCATACTTACAGTCACTCAGTACAGGACTATCATATGCATTTATACTAACCCTGGGCGTCGTGCTCTGCTTCGCCCACGTAGTGCACGTAGCACTGCCTGCTTCGCCGTTTACAAAGTAGGCGAAGCAGGCAGCGCTACGCACACACCGTAGCGAAGCAGAGCTGCCCGCCTCCCGCCTCCCGCCCGCCCTAATTTTAAAATAATTAAAAGAAGGTTAAAGGTAAATAAACGACCTTACCTTCAGCGCGGCGTCCCGGGGCTCCCTCTTCTTGCTGACGGTAACTTCTTCATGCAAATGCGGATGCGCGGACACGCGCAATGCGTGGGCGTCCGCGCTTGCGCATTTGCGTGAAGAAGTTATCGTCAGCAAGTAGAGGGAGCCCCGGGATGCCGCGGTGAAGGTAAGGCTGTTTATATATACTTTTAACGTTCTTTTAATTAATTTAAAATTAGGGAGGGCTGGAGGCGGGCAGCGCGTAGTGGGGCTACGCGGAGCACGCGAGTGTGCGTAGATTTTGTCACACTACGTGCTGCTCCACGTAGCCCCACTACGCCCAGGCTTGATTTATACACCTACACAGATACTCTCACACCACCAATCATCCATAGAGCTACTCTCAAACCTAGTCAGTCATGCAAATAATTAATCACACTCCCATTTACTCACCTATGCAGGAATAAACACATAAGTTCACTTACTCATAAAAATAGTACCACATTCTTACGTTTTTATACAATCACTGATACAAGCACACACTCATCCATACAGCCACTCTCACAAACACACACTCTCACATATACTCACTTATATACTCTTACACACATATATACTGCCTTTCACATATGTAGTTAGTCACACATGTACCACTGAGATATACATTCAATCACTAACACACCCATACATACACTCACCCAACCATATAGTCCATCACAGATGCACTCATAAAACCATGCACCCATAGAATCACCCATTCACACATGTATGCACAGAGTCACACACACCCCACCCACACAAACACTCAGGCACCCATACAGATACTCAGACAACCAATCAATAACCCATAGAGACACTCATATAGCTATTCACAAAACCATGCAGCCGCTTATACACCAACAGACAGACAGATACAGACATTCACACAGTTTACTCACTAGTCTGCAGTAAGATACGTTTAATGACTCACTTATAGAGTCAGTCACGCACCTACTAAATCATCCATTCACACACTTATACATCCACTCATTCTTCCATAGGTTTTTCCCTATATATATATTAAACATATTTAAAATTTACAGAAACACACACTCTCTGGATGACGTCATCAGTGATGTCATCAGTGATGTCACTGACCATGTCATGAGTGATGTAATATGTGACGTCATCAGCAGTGCATTGCGGGGGCGCGAGTTATAGTTAGCTGAACTAACTATAACTGGGGAATTTCTAGGGTTGTGTACGAGGGAAATGTCCAGCTAACTATAACGCCCCTGAAACCTATGTTTTTTTCAGTGAATTTCAAAGGTTTTTTAAATGCCAATTCCTAACTATAACGTGCATGAAACCTATAGTTTTTTAAGTGAATTTCAAAGGTTTTGTAAATGCTAATTCCTATCTATATCTTATCTCTAAAGATATCATGTTTAATGATTTTCATTGGATTTCTATATTTTTCAATTTCAGTGTGTCAATTTCATTAATTATGTTTTTTTTAATACTATTTTATCACCATTTTTTAAACTTATTTTTTCAATTAATTCTTTTAAAAATTAAAAAATATTATTTGATTTTTTTGGGTTTTTTAAAAATATTTTTTTATATTTTTAGATCTATGTTTTCAACTATATTTTCAAAACGTTATGTTTTTTTTTTTTCATTTTTTTGGGATTCGCGCACCCTATGCGCACCGTTCTCGAGCCCTACGCGTAAGCATCCGCGCACGCTATGCGTTGGGTACGTGTTTGCAATGTGACCGGTACGCGACTCCAAGCCTATTCGCGACACGTACGATGTACGTAACGCGACGCGTGCGCACTTCCGCGATGCATCATATGCGTCTATGACGCGATGAGTGCACGGATCCAGCGAAATATTTAACATTTAAAAAAACATATATATATGTATTTCATATGAATATTAATTGAAGACAAACTCTAAACTAGTCTTAAAAGTAATATATTTTTACATCTAATCCTATATTTCTTTTTAATTGAATTTCGCGGATGCACGCTGGGTGCGTGATGCGTAAGCGCAGGTGCGCGGATCCCATGTGACCTGCAAAAAAGAGATTCGATTGGTTCATTACACTTCCTAGTCTCACTATTGAAAGACCCCACCCATTTCAATCATTCTTCTTTGAGCTTCTTTGGAGGGACATCTCACACCTTAGAACTAGAAGAAACTTTTTGGGGAAGATTTCCACAGCTGCAATTTTTCTGAAGACAATGGCTTCTGCACAGCAGCCACCATCAGAATCAGACCATTCGTCCGATGAGGAATTTGTTGTGGAACCTCTACACACAGAAAGATACACCTCTGTGGTGTGGAATTTTTTTACCTTCCCAGAAGGACAAAATAAAACTAATTCAACTAATGTGACATGTAAAATATGTCAAAGAGTGCTTTCCAGAGGAGATCCATCAAAAAATACTCTTGTGGGACTGCGAGTATGTTAAAACACCTGAAGACTCTGCATCCCGTGAACCTGGCCAAGCAGGAATGCAGAAGACTCCGACAGCAGCCTCAGCCAGCAGTGGCAAGCACTTCTGCAGCATCACAATCGAGCACTCACCCGGACATACGTCCAGAATTTGGAAAACTAAAAATTAGTTGCATTAAATGCAACAAACTACTATGTTACGGCGAGCAGTCAATATAACTAATCTGCTGAGCGCAGCAAAACCACAAGTGCTAAACTTGTTTTATTTATTTTATTGCAGAAGTTGACTGTTGTGTTCCTCCTGTTGTCTTTTTTTCCTTTTGAAAAAAACAAAAAAATAACAAAATTGTTCCAAAAAGTACAAAAAAATTAAAAAACAAAAAAGAAGAAAAAAAAAAGTTCTTCTAAGAACTAACTTTCCTGGTTTAAAAAAAGAGCTTTATTTGTTTGTTTGTCTGTGAAAGTTTAGATGAATGTATGTGTAGTTCGTAATTGACTGAACGAATGCATTAGTAGCGTATGGTGAATGTATGAGTGCAGAACTATGAGGAAGTGCTGCAGCATCACACAGTAACCTCATTAACTACAGTGAGCTGTAGTACTTCCGAAGCACAGGGATGCAACATATGTACATAAATATGTTGCAAATCTATGCTTCTCTCTGCACGGCTGCTTAAACTGCAGCCATGTGGTGACACAGGCACCCTTGCACCATAGTGCAAGGATATCTGAATCATGTGCTGTTTGTTTTTGTGCAGGAAGACACACCTTCCTGCACAAAAACAATCAGTAAAGGCATTTTTCTCCTTCAATGTATGATGAGCATTTTAGCATGCATTTAAGATGTAAAAATGTGGAGAAATGAAAACAATTCTCCTTGTTGTGCTTTCCTACACCAATTTTAGAATGGTGCAGCATTCACACACAAATCGAGATTCATGATTTCTGACAAATCTAGACATGTGTCTTGTTCTATGAGTATTCAGTGCAATCATTCACAACAACACTTATAGAACACCCTTTCAACGCAAACTGGTGTGCATAATGAGGTTGTATTTACATGGAGTATAAAAAGCGCACAGAGTGCCTTTTCCTCTCTTTGTAAATATGAAAGAGTGTCTTGTGCAATAACTATGTTACAAAAAGTGACATATTTCCAGTTTAAAAATTCCTTGCGAATGATAGAAGGTAGGCATAGAGTTTTGTCTGCAAAGAACTTCAAAGAATAATGATTTAAATAATTGAGGTCCTTCAATAACTACAATGGGAAATATTATGAACCCCTCAAATCTCTTTTTTTGCAGGTCACATGATATCTGATTATGGTCAGATTTCAAAACTACATAGGTATAAACAGAGTGTTTTTATAAACGTGTTTCAACTTTGTAGCTTCTTGCAGACCTCCTCATTCTGCATACTTAGTTAAACTTACCTTCACAGTAATAGCAATAAAAAATGGTATAATTTTTTTTCAGATTTTCATTGCAATCTAAATTCATATAAATTGCTTATTTTTAAATTTGGATCTGTGAAAGAAAAGGAAAAAAAAATTATAACATGTAATAATACATTTTTTACAACACAGCATAATTTCCACAAAGTAATTTGTTTGCCTTTTTGCTGTTCTCAGAATATATTAAATTTCACTGAAAATAGTGATTTCAATCGTACTGATCACTTAACAGCGGGCAAAAAAAAACCAATCAAAAAGATTGTTAAAAAAAACCCAACATGCTATTCTCAACAAAATACCACAAGATACAAATCACAGATATATAAAATGCTTACAGCTAACAAAATTTTATAAGTTTAACTTACAAAAACTGTAAATGATGTCGCTTTAAAAGATTCACCGAATCTAAGGATGAATTTTTGGAGGACGCACCACGCCCACAACGTTTTCCTTCAGTGGTGTGGACATTTTTTACTTTTCCCGAGGGGCAAACAAAGATCAATGCCACCTTGGTCACGTGCAAGACATGCAAAAGAGTTCTGTTGCAAGGAGATCCTAACAAGAAATACTTGTACGGCACAGCAAGTATGATGAAACACCGAAGGACCATTTATCCAAACAATCTTGCACGAGAAGAGTGCAAACAGATGAAAAACACTCCTGTTCTGTACCTGTAAAAAAGAATCACAAATAAATGTATATTAATAACTTTCTAATTTATACTATTCCATTACTGTACAAACACATTGTATATAAAAACTGACTAAGAAACTATAACCCTGAACCACAAGTGTGACGATGGTTAAAACACTACATGCATAGTGCATACTACTTTGAAGCAGTTCATGCCCTAAAGCCTACCTCACTAAAAGACTACATGCTAACTGACTGAATGATTACAGTACTATAAGGAGACACACTGGGTGAGTGACAGGGTGTTTGTTAGAAGAGTATGAATACTGACTGGGGAATTGAAGGTGTGAAAGACAACTGTGTAGGTGGTTAGAGGCCTGCATGCATCGTGAATAGGCATTTGAAGCAGTCTATGTGCTAGCGCCTGGCTCACTGCATGAGTACTTGGGAACTGACAGAATGATTAGAGTACAGCAAAGAGAGTGCCTGGGTGAATTTATAAGTGGTTGGCTTTTGACAGAGTGAATGGATTAGTACTTGGTACTGAATGGGTCACTAGAGGAGTGCAAAGGGAGTGACAGTATGTTTGCTAGACTGTATGGATACTGACTAGGAAATTGAAGATGTGAAAGACAAGTGTATAGTATGTTAGAAGACTGCATGCATACTGCATAGACATTTGAAGCAGTCTATGTGGTAATGTATGGTTCACAACATGAGTACTTGGAAACTGACTAAATCATCAGACTACTGCTAGGACAGTGCCTGCGTAAAACTTTTAAATTTTCAGTTCTGGCACAGTGAAGAGAATAGTACATGGTACTGCACTTTAGTGTCAAACCCTGACTCATTTTATCAATGCATAAGCAAAGAATAGCTTCAAAAGCTACTAAAACTTGACAACATGACCGATTTTAAAACAGTTATCTGTCAGCAAATACACCATGTTACCAAATGCTTCTATCACAATCCTTACACAAATGTACACAGACTCAAAGTGTGATTTTAGACAAGCAACACTATCCCTAGCAGTATACCAAAACTCATTCACTAGTCTAGAAGAGGTAAGGGTACTGCACACAATCTACATATTTAAGTACAGCACATTAGTGTCAAAGCATGACTCATTTAATCAATCAACCACTATACCTAGGAGTTTACCAAAAATCACTCACTACCGTGGAAGTGATAAGGGAACTGCACACAATCTACATATTTCAGGACTGCACTATTGTGTCAAAGCCTGACTCATTTAATCAAAGCATAAGCAAAAACTGCCTTCTAATGCTACTAAAACTTGACAACAAGACCGGTTTTGAAACAGTTATCTGTCAGCAAATACACGATGTTACCACATACTTCTCTCACAGTGGTTCCCAAATGCAAAAAGACTCACAGTGTGATTCTAGACAAGCAACACTATCCCTAGCAGCTTACCAAAACTCATTCACTACTGTGCAAGGGGTAAGGAGACTACACACAATCTACATATTAAAGTACAGCACATTAGTGTCAAAGCATGACTTATTTTATCAATGCATAATCAAAAACTGGCTTCTAATGCTACTAAAACTTGACAACATGACAGGTTTTAAAACAGTTATCTGTCAGCAAATACACAATGTTATCAAATGCTACTCTCACAGTGGTTCCCAAATGCACACATACTCACTGTGTGATTCTAGACAAACATCACTATCCCTTGCACTATACCAAAACACATGTCTTCATCTAGAAGGAGTACTACATTGTAATATAGAAACATAACTCATTTCACAAATTCATAAACAATGACTGGTTTCTAATTCTACCAAAATATAAAAACAGCACAGTTATCTGTCTGCAAACACATGAAAAACACAAATGCTTATCACAGAATGGTTTCTACATGCACACACACTGTCAATAAGATTGTAGAGAAAAAAGTACTCCCTACACTTTAGCAGGAGGAATACATTAGTCTGATTAAAATCAAAATAGTCTACATACATCCCCTCACAATTAAATAACTCACCTTTCAAGTTGTTTTGTAGATTAAGAAGTGTATCAGTCACACACCAGATTTTGTTTTACAGAATCTCTGCACTGTGCACCTCTCAGCAAAAACAAAGAATGGAAAAGTTTCCCTTTCATTTTCCACACATATACATGTAAACATCAAATCACAATCCTTCACACATAAATTCAAAAGCAAACACACATTTCTATTGGTTTAACATTTCAACCCTTTCCAAATGAAATACATTTCAACCCTTCCCCCAATCTGCCTTCTGCCTGTTACCATAGAAACAGGTCATAGAACACTGCACTGAGCACACAGGTCACAAGTTCAGCACACAATGTTGCTAAACAAGACAGCAAGTGTGCTTGACTTTTCAACATATCAGCTTATCATATATAATGTTCCTTACAATCAGTTTTTGTTAACCAATAAGAATCATGCCTTTAAAAAAACAGAAATATACACCCTACCGTTCAGTGTACAAAGTTGTCATACAACCAATGATTTCTTGTCTTTTTTCAATTTTTTTTTCCTTGGATCCGCGCAGCCAACCCGAGAGGATCTGTGCACCAAACGCGATAGGATACACGCACCGTGCGCGCATTTTGCCATTTTCTTTATTTCAAAAAGGGGGCCCCAGGGGGTCCTTCTGGGACCCCCCAAGCACCTCCACAGGGTCAGAGTATTTCCACTATGCCCCCTTTATATGTTTTACACACTTATTTCCCTTGCTTCATCAGCCTCGCTTCTACCGAGGCAGAAAATGGCCGCCAACAGTTCCTGGTTTTGAATGTAGACAGACACTCGACAGCCAACTAGCAATCAGCGTGCGATCGGGACAGTGCGCGCTCGGTTCGGGGAGGGTGCGCATACGGTGCGGATAGGGTCCGCGGATCCTCCCCGGCCATAGATATATATGCACTTTTAACTCTAATTTTCTCAGGAACTACTGAACGGATTCACACCATTTATGCAAAAGGCACGAGTCTGAGCTGAGGAATACCTCTTTGCCAAATTTGGTGTAATTCCGTTCAGCGGTTCGGGCTGTAGCTGCAACAACAGATCCTATGGGAAATTGCATTGGGAAAACGCGTTTTGGGACCCCCCCTTTTTTCTAGTCCCCCGCTTGACGAATCACCACAAAACTTTCAGGGTAGGAGCGGAGCGGAGCTGGCCAAAAGTTTGGAAAATTTAGCGAAGATTCGTCAACCGGCGCCAGACTTATTGGGAATAGAATGTTGCAGATTTCCTATGGAAAATAGGTCCTAACTATAACTATCTACTGGCGACCGCCAGTAGATAATATATATATTTTTTTTTTTCCAACACACACTCACAATGAAGCAAGTAAAATCCCGCACTTCAAGGAGATATTTCCAATGCAAAATTTATTACGGCTGACATGTTTTGACCTGCCCTGTCAAAGCCACATTACAGTGAAAGTGCCTTTTTTCCAATAAAGAACAAAGGAAGGCACACAACTCAGTCAATATAGAAAACAGACTTGTGGAACCTTACAGTTTGTGTTGTCTCCTTGATAAAAGATAGACTGGGTATGTCAATACAAAAAATTATTATATGATAGTAAAATTAACTAAACGACATGCAACACGAGTGTGTCCCCCACATGTACATTTGCCAAAACATATAGCAACATTCAGCTATTTTCTGTTATAGCATAAGCAATTAATATCATCGTGTTCCATGTATCACATTTCACATTTCATAATCGTGATGCACCAGTGTGCCTGCACTATGATACAGATTGTATACATATCATGAGATATCTGGCCATTTGTAATCTGCCAAGTGGCGAGCTTCTATTGCTGACATTTGCAAAAAATTAAAATTGGGTGACAAATAATGCAAGATAAAAAAATTATAGAATAGTACCCAGTTCAAAACAAGCGGTTTCTGTTCTCCGTCGGGTGATCATAGAGTAGATGATGATTGTCCAACCCAAATGAGGAAAATTGCCCTGTTGCCCAGTTGCCTCACACAGATCATCAACATACCCCCCACTAAGGTTTGGACAAACATAAAAAATAAAAATAAGAAACAAGACGGTTCCACTAATACAAGTTGAAATTGTGATTGGGTTGGTGCAAACAATCAATAAAGAAAAAGATATCATGAAAATAGTAAGGTGAACACTACACTTAAAATACGAACCATCTAGTATTCAGTTAGATTTCTAATATCTACATCTTATGGGGTACAAGGCTGAGTATACATTGTAGTAACGGGGGCTCATAGTGCAAGCAGGAGCTTACTAGAGACACAGTGGGTCATATGGACTATCATGAATGTACATGGAGTTCTTCATCCTAGTTGAGGCTGCCAGGGTACTTGCTGATGAGACGTTTAATATATTTTGACTCCAGCGTCCTCAAAGCGCACTCTCTGTTGCCTCCTCTTACATCGACCAGAACCCTGTCAACGCCAAAGAATGAGATTTTGTCAGTGCTTAATGCATGCATATGATGACAGCATCTAGCCATGGAATAGCTAGGATCATCATTCTTAACAACACGCAAATGTTCAAGAATTAGCTTCTTCACAGGAAAAATAGAGCTCCCTACATATTGCAGACCACAGACTAAAACATAAACAATAAAGTCACTGTTGCAAGTTATAAACTTCTTAATCATGACCTTTCTCCCTATGGGTGGTGAATATGTTTTTCTGTTTGAACTTTGGGCACATGCCTTGCACCTCCCGCATTTGAATGAACCGGGTAGCTCCCTCGACCAGGTATTCATACTGCCCCGTTGCCGATTGCTGTAGCTATGTACCAAAATGTCCCTGAGGGATTCAGTATTCCTGTAGGTAATGTGGGGCATTGGCCACATTGGGTAATTTCCCTCGTTTGGGTTGGACAATCATCATCTAGTCTCTGATCGCCCAATAGAAAACAGAAACTGCTTGTTTTGAACTTTGTACTTTTCTATTGTTTCTATCGCATCATTGCGAGTGTGTTTTGGAATGTTGAGAAGGTCCTGCACCCTCTTCCCTTGCATCGTCCAGTTGAGTGGAAGAAGGCAGACGAATTGCAGGTTTCCTGTGGAACACACGTATGTTTCAGAGTTCCTTCGGAACAGCTGGCCTTTTGCTTGCGGACTACCAAATTATCTGTTGCACTCGAGTGCGGCGCTATGCAGAGTGCTGTTACAACTTCAAAACATAGCCTTCCCTTGGTGCAAGAAAGTCTGTTTTTTTCAACAAAGTTGGTGCAGATAGTGTTGTTATCTTAGACACGTGTTTCTGTGTTTAGCCACAGGTGCATCCCAGGTGAGCTTGTCTTTAAAAGGATCACTTGAACCAAGCTCACCTGGGATGCAGTTGTGTGCCTATTGCATGGTATTGTGACCTGTGAAAACTTGGGCAGCATTTCAGCAACCCCAGATGACTTTTCTCTGCTCTCTAGTGCTTCTGATCTCTACTGATGAAGGGCTAAACCCAGAAGTACGTGTCTAGAAATAACAGCACTACCTGCAACAACTTTGGTGAAAAACGACAGCAACTTTAAAGTAAGAGCACTGCATTTACCAGAATGCAATGCGTTGAACTCTGCTGGGCTGAGAGGCAGTGTGCTTCCTCCACCCTTGTATTTAAAGATTGCATATCTTCCAATGAAATGGCCACCAAATTTGCACAGACATACAGTTTTACTGATAAAATTATAGAATATGTGGGATTCTGCAGTCCTTCTATAAAACCCTGTCTCTAATTTTTTATAATCGCCAACTTGTAGTGCAGCCAGTCACTGACAATAAAGGAATTACATCAGAATTCAACTGTAATAATGTATTACTGCTGAGTTATGACATCACAATGCCTGCTACCAGAGCAAGCAGCCCAGGGGGAAGGCAGCTGAGGTCTTGAATGAAATCGAAAGGTTGCCTTTTTTTCTTCAACTGTGTTTTTTTACCTGTACAATGACAACCAGAAAGGAGACATGTATGGTAACATGCTTAATTTTTGCACTCCTTAGATAATTATAGAACAGTTTGAATCTTGCTGCATGTTCCTACACATTCTGAGCTACTGCATTTTTTTAAACTGACTTGTATTAAACTGATTCCAATATCTTCTTGCAACAAATATCTCACAGTTTTTTTTATGTGTATAATTTTCCACTAGAGATTCTAATTGTATTCTTCATGTTTGCAAACATTTTTCCTATTTTATATACACCAACGATTTAAGTGGCTTGCGGGAAAGGTGTTTGTGTGTACATGTATATGAACTTTGAAGTTCCATAACCTTATAAAGAAACTCTGCCTTTGGCCTCCTTCCTCTATATGATCCTTTACCTCCACAGTGACCTTCATTATCCTTATAATGTATGATAGGGGGTACTTTATTTCATATATAGTGCACAAATAATAAGATGTGGAAGTTGTGTTTCAATGAATATTTATCATTTGTGCATCACCAAGTGTCTTTGTTTGTTTTGATCCTATTCAAATCTTTGTTCCCATCACACTCCAGGTCCACAACAAAATGTGATTCATTCATGTTTTTCAAACTACTGACATATTCGGAAATATGTGTGCAATTAATTTAGATATTTAAATTGTGTTGTTTGTTAGAAAAATGACTTTCTTCAGCCTTTCCTTCAGGCTCCTGGTACCCCTACAAGATTGTCACATAGTTAATTATTCAAAATCATCTCATTTTGCAGTCAGAGAAAGAAAAGTAAACACCAATCTCCAAGTTAAGCAAACTGTCAGCACAAGACATAGCCTGGCATGTGACCTCTGTATTTGAAACACTGCTAATGTGATAAGAAAAACATGAAGTTTAAATGCATCTGTATTTCTCATTCACCATCAGAAAACTAGCACGGGGATATTGGGGTGCTGCGGCACAGCCCCGCACCTCTACTTGCAGTGGCTATGCAGGAAATTATTTTTTTTCTCAGCACAAAAACACAGTTGCGCTGCTCTACTGAGCTGATGGATGCAATGAATTGGGTGTGGTATGATGACCATAGGTTACAAATAATAGCTGCGAGTGTTAAAGAGCTGTGTGTGACATGAATGTCGTAGTCAGTGCTTCACTTGTGCCAGTGGTTTCCGGTGCCTTTGCACCGGTGCATAATTGTCAGCACTGGCTCTAGTGAGAGTCCAACACGTTTATTTATTTATTTTTTTCTCAAAGTTTTATTCTGCTCAAACTAGACCCAAGGCTATCAGAGCGCTTTACATGAGCACCAGTTGCATTACAGATGGACAGTATAATTATGTTTTTTGTTAGGCACGTGTAGATTAAGTGATTTGCCCAGAATCACAGGATGTTGAACGTCCCTGCCGAGACTCAAACCTGGTTCCCCAGTTTCGAGGCCGACCACTCTAGCCTCCAGGCTACATCCTGGCATTGTCTTTTTTTAATTTTGAGATGAGCACAGCAACCGTGTTTATTAATTGAATATACACTGAAAATGAATAATGCCAGCCTCTCATGTCATTATTATAACTTTGCGTGGCCAGACATCATCTGAATTGTCACACTTGTAGGAGTTCGATGGTTCGGTGTTCTCTTGGTCCTGTCAATGGCAGCGCTGGTAGGGTTTGGGTGGTGCAGGCTGCAGTAGCCTTCCGAGAAGGGCCTTGACACTTAATTTTTTACACATTAAGCACTGGTCGTAGGTGTGAAGCCTAGTTAGATAGCTCAGTGAGACCGTGCCTGCTGCAGAACACAGTTTAGGTCCAAGGTTTGAAGCTTAGTGGGTGCTTTAGTTTTTATTATAGAATTGGACATTACTTATTCATCTACTGCAAAGATCAGCTTGTCTTCATTACTCAAGTTTAAATGTGGGCAGGGATCATTCTAACTTTGTTTTGAAGTTCATAAACTATACAGCATTGAGACAGATAAGTCTTAGTAATAAATGCACAAGCCTACATAAAGTATTGTATGCTACATAAATAGTGACAATTGGTATATTTATACAAAGACCTCAGAATCATATATAAACTATATAGATCAGGTAAAATGTATTGAACATGCATGTTACTTTCCCTTACTATCTTGGAATACATTATGCAGCATGTCTTTCTGTGATTTCTCCTGTTGTTTAATTTCAGTGCCTACATTTTCTGAAATTCCCAACAACACTGGATGAATTTCCGAAACACACTGTGCATAGAAGTGTGAGTCCTCGGGTGTGCACCAGCACACCATGCAGCTGTGACTGGGTAATGAGGCGAGACCTTCGAGAATAACATGATGCTTGCTTTTGGTGTCCCCAAATGTGTATATAAAACACACACGCACACAGAAACATACACGGACCCCCAGCAGACTGATTCATGTACACGGGTAGGCACTAGGCAGAGACCCTTGAGAGACACTGCTACCTGGGGCACACACAACACAAATATGCACAGCACTTATGTTTGTTCAGGTTTGCTTTTGCACAGTCCTTGCAATGGCAGGCGAAAAAATAGAGCACTGCTTGTAATGGTATTTTTAAAGTGCAGAACATTTCCACTAATGCACAATGACATGGCCTTCTCCCTTTTTCACGCTCTGCATTTTCGTTGAAGATGTTTTTCTTTTTGAAGACAAGATGTGGGGGCAGTGACGCACTGGCGCTAGCTCCCTTTGTTGTTGCTCTTTGCTGATATTAGTAATGAGCGCATTAGGACGTTGGCGGCATTTTGGTGCGTCACAGCGTTCTCATCAGAAGTAGAAAAAATACAAAAAAGGCTTGCTTACTGTATGCAATGCATGTGACAATGATATGAATGTGTGATGACTGAGGGTCGGATTACGAGTTTGGTGGTCTCGCAGGGGGCCGCCACGCCAGCGCCCCGCGGCGAGACTGACAAACCCGTAATCAAACCACCCGCCGGATTACGAGTTTAATCCTGGCGGGCGGTCCTGCGGTGGTGGTCCCACAGCCGTGCCTTTCTGAGGCTCAAAGGAAGAGCCATAGAAAGGAAGCGCCGTGGGAGCATCGCATAATGTTCCTGCAGAGGGAGAAATGCACCTGGGGGTACAAACATGCAGGGTGGCACAACATGTGTCCCCCACTTTGCAGCCCCCTGCTCAGAGGTGACAGGGGGCCCTGTAATGGTCCCCTGAGTTGCCTCAACACCGCCCTTTCCACGGCGGGTTCACCGCCGTGGATAGGGTCGCAGTGAGGCAACTCGTAATATGCTCGGTGGTCCGCATCGGCACCGCAAGCATATTGCGGCCTCTGACCGCAGCGACACTGCAGCGGGATCCATGATCCCTGGTGGTTGCTGCGGTCCGACCACCAAACTGGAAATACGACGGTTGGTCCGCCGGTGCAGTGGTGACTGCACCACTACCACGGGTTCAGCGGTCCGAATGACCGCCAAACTTGTAATTAGGCCCAGTGTTTTTTCAAAAGTAAAAGAAAAAATACATTTCAGGGTACCTACTCCTGTAATGCACTTTCACGTATGCAGATAATTGGGCCTGAAGCCTTTAAAATAGGAATAAAACTATTAAGGAACAGCTTATTATCAATGGTGGTATTCGATTTATCAGAACATCTTATTTTCATATAATCCTTAGAGGAGTGTAAGTTTTTTCCCTCCAGAAAAAAAAATTGTTTCAATTTCTTCAGTCTCCAAGATTCTATTGAATGCCAGAGGAATCGCTGGGCGGGGGAGCTGGACCCCAAAGCAGCCATCTCCTTCGCAGTCACGTAGAATTAGTGTCTGTGTGTTTGCATGTGTGTGTGTGTGTGTGTGTGTGTGTGTGTGTGTGAACACACATACCTAAACACGTACACACACAGATATACCTGTGTATTAATAGGAGATTATATGGGCATAAGTGATGGTATGAATGAGTATGTGTACAAGCGTGAGTTTCTAGGTTTGTAACTGAGTTTACGTTGGGATGGAAACTGTCCCCTGTACGGTTCTGGACAGTCTGTGCACCTGCCTTGAGATCAACAAAGAAGGTTTGAAGATGTTTTGACTCCCGCCACACCACATACAGCAGTCTTGCATGTGCTCTGAAGGCCTTTCATTGACACATATTGCACCCCTGGACTGGGCCCTGCGGTCAGGTGGGGCAGTTCATGTACTTTCTCCTTACAGTGTGTGACTGCCGTCCGATTCCAAGGCTCAAGAGCACTGACAGTGATGGCAGTGAGAAGTTTGTAGTAGCACTCCAGGACTTTACCTGTCTCTGTGATGGAGAATCTGCCAGTCAGGTCTCTATCCATGTGGGACACAGATGAAACTCATGTGTCTGTATGCAGAGGATGTGTAAGGAATGTGCATATTATAGGTATCTGCTGTCACACAGGAATCATTTATTTTCCTGCATATAAGTATTACCTTGGAGGGTGGTGAGAGCCGCAGACAGTGTTGTGAATTCAGGGTATTCCAGAACATTCCAGAAATCCTTTGCAGAAAGTAAGATTTCAATCTGTGGAGAAGAGGAGACATAGAGCCCCTTTGAAGTTTGGAAAACTTTTCCAGCCCTGTCCTCTCATTATTCACTGGAAGGCCTACTCCCCAAAGATTAACATGCAGTTAAGTTGGCTGGACTTTCCCACTTTTGTGCATTTGTTTTGGGCCTCTTCTAACAGAAGACTTCAACTTCCATCCCACCTTTGTGCTTACACCTGAAGACAAAGAACGTGGCTGGACCACTATGGAAGGAAAGAGCGAAAAGCAGGAACTGCCTGAAACCTGTCTCAGATCTGTCTATTGGAACTCACAAATTCTGACTGCAACATTTTATTAAAAATTCTCTTCCTACCAGTGTCTCATGATTTATCTATCAAAATCCAGGTTCCACGACAGTGGCAAATGAGGAATTCTCCGTGGTCTAGAGATTGGTATCCTCCACCTACTCTCTTGCCAGTTTCGGGAACAACACCCCGGGGGTTGGACAGACCTGCCAGGAGAGGCTGCTTTGATCTTGGCATGAAGGAGAGCATTGACTGACTGCTCGGGAGTGGCAATTGAGGTGCCTTTGCGTGAGTAAGATGTAGCCCATAAGATGGGGTACTGCAAAGAGGATGATTTGGATTAAAATGAAGCCATCCACTGCAGCACAGGAAAAAACCTGCCAGAAGATGATGCCTACAGCACTGAGGTATGCACCATGAACTGAAGCCGGAGTGCCTATGTGTGCTAGGCACCATGGAACTCAGCTCCAGGAGACTTCCGCTCAAGCGACCAAGTGCCCAGAGGTACCAGATCACTAAAGGATCCTGACTGCTTCCCACTGCCTCTATTACAGAACCGGGGTGCCATAAGTGGTTCTAAGCTGAAGAAGAAGGCATCTTGCACTATCAGAAGAGACCTTGACCAATGTTGCGTAGTAAGCGCTACATCCCGGGGCGGGCTCCTACATTTTTTGGATGGTGTAGTTGTGACGGGGCATGAGGAAGATTTTTTGTAAGCAATACCACTGGACTGAAAGCAGTGCGACCAAGGCGTAGCTTCTGTTCTCTTGATACTGATACTGTCACCGCCTAGCTGAGTTGGCTTCAGAGGAACACTTTTTGCATACTGAGACATCGTGGGTTGAGCCTGAGCAGAGACACTGTGATGCTCGCTCCCTGGCACATTCATGAGCACAGTCCACATGAGCATTGTGACCCCAGTTTAATGTCACAATATCAAACACAAAGATATTGTGGTACCCAAGTATCAATGTAAAAAGATGGATATCAACTTCACTTACATATATTGCAAAGTACAAACACACGGAGTAAAAAAATCAACATGATAAAATGTAATAAGGGTAAACATTTCTATTACTTAAATATCTGTTACAAACATGTTATTGTACCAAAATACTCAGTAAAAATACAGGGTAAAAACTATTGAAAATTGATTTTAAAAATATTTTTTTAAGGAAGAGCCTCTAAAGTAAGAAAAATATTAAATATATTGCTACTTTTTCCCACAGAAAAATAATAATGTACTTATGTGTAATAAAATGAACACACTGTAAATGTTAAAAGAATAATTTAGAAGCATACATTACATTAAAAAAATAAACAGTTATTTACTCCTACAACATAAATGCATAAAGTTTTTTAAAATACACTTACATATAAAATGTTAAAAAGCATACATTAAAGTGTATTAATGTATTTTAAAAAAATCACACAAAGGACATAATTGTCAATTAATAAAACATTGTTTCAAAACATATACATATCTCTAAAATTGTATTTAGGAATCATGAAATCATTTTAAATATTTACATAATAAATTATGATATAACAAAACAATCGTTAATTCTTTCATTAATAACATAACATTATTTTAAAAATTTAAAAAAAGAAAAATTACTAAAACAATGTAGATTTAAAAAAGTTAAATATACATTATCATTTACAGCCCAGCACATATTTTACAAAATGGGAGTAGGGTGTGATTTGATATTCTGATCCAAGTCCAACATAAATAAGGCAAAGTTCATCAATTGAAGGAAGTGAGATTTACTATTCTAAGTTCAGTCTGACAAACATTGCAGAAAATGCATCAGTAGGGATGGTGAGATTTCTTTATGAGACAAGGTTTAGGATCCTGAAGCTAATCCCCAACCCTCTGTGGCAAAGAAGATATGTGACTACCATTTTGGAATTTGACTCAGAAACCAGTGCACTGTATTAGGGAAACTGCAGTATAGGATTGAGATAGATGGAAAAACGTGGAAAAACAAGTGGCATATTCCTAGGGCAAGGGTGGCGTCTCATGCATGGTAGTGTTATCAGGCCAGGATTCACACTGTTCAAGTATGACATTTAAATCCTTTATAAAGGATAGACGAGAGACTGGAAGGAACAAATAATTCTGACCACATGTCATTTTCTGGCAGCAGAGACAGAAGAATGCCAAGCAAGTAATGCCGGTAGTAGTTCAGTCACCAGCAAATAGTATATGAAGAATCCAGCTCAAACAATGGGCATAGTTGAGTGCAAACACAGCAGTAACTGCAGCACAAGGTGAGAAACAGAGATGGAATGGAAAACACAACAAAGGTGGTGGATAGAGAATACAGTGGCAGGCCAATGCTCAACGAACCATACAACTAAGCAGTTGCGAGGTAGATGGCAACCTCAACTGTTTCTCCTGAGTTAAATTTACTTTTCTATCGCCAGTCACACAAACATTGAGGAAACTACACATATTGGAGTGGAGGGAGGTCCAATTTACTCACTTAACCCCAATCAAAAACATTATTTAAAAGTTATTTATATTGTGTAACTGTAAATAAATATCCTAAAACAACCCTCTATTTCTAGAAATATCATTAATAATAATAATATTAATAGAAATGCTAAAAGAATATGTTTTTAATAATTTCTGTAAGAAATATTATTTTAATTTATTAGTAAAATTGAATTTGATATATACATTCTTTTTTAATTGTGACCACATAACAAATGGCAAAAAAGAAAAACAATATATTTTTATTTCAATTAAACAAAAATATTTAAAAATCAAGTTAAATATTGAATATCAATTTCTATTCCAATAATGTTTAAAAACGACACCCCAATTATGTCTATAAAATAATTATCTCAAAAATAATAAGCTACCCAACGACCTTTCATTGTATTAAAACATTTTTCAAAAACAATACATTGAACCCAATATTTTACTCAATAAATTAAAAATATTTTAATTCACCACATAAGATATTCATTCAAATTTATAATATTATTAAAGAAATAGTAATTTGATATTATTAAAATTGCTTCCAAGTACCCAATACCAACACAATTCCTCAATAAAACCCACAACTTGAAAACAATAACATAGCAAAAATCTTTTTCATGTAAAACAATAATTTAATATGTAATTACATACAAAATTATACCAAAAACCAATAAAAAAATATATTAAAACTATGTTATATACCACAATATTTTACTAAACTATATTTTGTTTTAAATCACTGTTATTGTGAAACTTCAAGAAAATAATATTCTTAACTTCGGTATTGTGTCCCATGATATTTTTACTCTCATCATATTTTGACCATAATTTTGGAGTCAAAAGTAATTTTGGAGTTGATATTTTGGTGTCATACCCTGCCGATCAGTATTCCCCTGTTGGTACAACTTGCTTGATTAAACACCAAAACTGAAAAAACTTACTGTGCAGAGGGAGGAAATACATTACCCAATGGGGGATTGAACACTGTCAATCACCGGAAAGGTCTGTTCGACCTCCCTGTGAACCTTACCTATCATAACCCCTGAAAGTGCAAAATAGCCTATCTTGACATAGGTAACTGCTGATAACCATGCGACGCAGCAGTTATCAAGAATCCACAAAAGTTTTACCTGAATGCAGTGTAATAATCTAAATGCCCAGCTATTTATTGCAGCATTGCGTTGAGTGTGAATAGTGAAGTATTTTCTGTGTTATATGTTAAAACAATGACTAGATATTCATTTATTAATTATTGGATGGTCTTTTCTGGATATCTAACTAGGGGTGGACGGAATTTGCGTAATCGCATTACGCAAATCTCACGAAACGGTAAAAAATCTCCGCGAACATGCAGAAATTCCGCGAACATGCGGAATTGCTCGTTCGCGGTGCTTTTTTCCTGTTCATAGTTGCTGTTTGCATGCTCGGGGAGAAATATCTCGCGAACACGCATTTTGAGAACGCGAACAAGAACAAATTTCGCGAAGTCGCGGAAAGCAGAATTTTGGGCAATTTTGCGTTCTCCGCGGAACGCGAAATTACCGAAATTCCGCAAATTCCGCGAGCGGAACGGAATTTACCGCCCAGGCCTATATCTAACCCCGCAGCATCCACCCTGAAAGAATTTGACTTAGCTTTCCTGGCGGTCAGGTGTTAAAATGGTGTACCTGGTGCTCAGTTTTTGGCTTGAGAGTAAGTATAAGCCCAGGACTCCAGTGGTAAAAGGCTCTGATTGACACAATCTGAACCCAGTAGCCCCTGATTGCTCTGGGACTTATGAAAATGTTCCCATAGTGTGTGATTTTCTTTGAACATGTGTTATTTGGATGTGTATGTGTACATGTCTATAAATGTGCTGAAAGGATTTCCCATTGCTCCCTAGGGACAATTATCAGCACAGTTAGGCAAACAAGACTAAGGGCCCGATTTAGAGTTTGGTGGACATGGTACTCTGACACATACATGAGAGAGAACTCTGCCCGCTAAACCCTTGGTCCGTCAGCCTCATTTAGAGATGGGTTGACCATTAGTATTCCACCAACGGAATAACCATTGACTACATCGAAGGAATACTTCCTCCGGTAGCCCGGCAGAAAAGCGGCCATCGGATGAAGGACATTACACTGTCCACTCTATTTAAGGTGGACATGTAATGTCTTTTTTGCCATGTCCGTCATCAACAGGAAAAACCTGGTGGTAAGGTTTAGGGAAAAACAATAATGAACCCAACATCATGGGATAAAACTCCCACAGTTTGGGGGTCATCCATTTTTTTGTTTTTCAAGAACAAACTTCCAAGTTGGTGGAGTTTGTTTTTGAAAAGCAAACAAAGTTTAAAAGTTTGGTGTGCGAACATCAAAACTGAAGTACACCAAACATTTTGTATAATGATGGTCCTTTTCAATTTCTATTTCTGTGGAGTCTGACTGCTGCCAGACATTTTATCAACATCTGCTGGTATGTTTGGAACTGAGTATCTCTCTGAGAATGGCATTGTAGCCTTAACCTTGGAGGGCCCAACTCAAGGCTATTTTCTCTCCACCTTGAAGACTACCCTTTACCCTTTTAATGTTTATCCCTGCTGTGTGTATTTTCAGTCATCCATTTAGAGAGCGATTAGGTGACTCTCTTATTTCTAAAGTGGTTCCCCTTTCGATGCATGAACCAATTGGTCCCTCTGGCCAGTCCCTCTGGACAATTTGCTTGTTCAACTTTGGTGGCCTACAGTTCCCTTGATGTTCCCCCTCCCTCTTGTTTCATTCTCCCTGCGCCCTGAAAAGAGGAATACTTCCACTGTGAGAGTGCATCATTTTCATCTTCAGGGAAAAAATACATTAATTGAAAACAACTATAGTGAGCCTATTGACTATATATATATATATATATATATATATATATATATATATATATATATATATATATATATATATATTCTCCTTTGTCCCCACCGGGATTCCTCGCGCACTCACGAGACCAGAGGCAGGTGTGCAGTGAGTCAGTTTTCTTTTTATTTCATATTCAGCAAGCCAATGCTCCAAATAAACAACTCTACGCGTTTCGGTTTCCCTGAAACCTTGCTCACGAGTTCTAACAGTTTTCAAACTGCATTTTTTTCTCTTTATAGACAAACAACGAAAAACAAAAAAACACCCATGTGATACATCGTGTCACTTCCTGTGCTATCCAACTAAGCATTGTGGTACATGTAGTTTGTTGTAATGCTTCCATAATACAGGTCATATTATAATCTCATGATCTCAATATATTTAAGGATTTGATCCATAGCAATCTTTCCATTCCACTCATTGATACAATTGCAAGAAGAAAACGACATTGTCCTTCCAATAATTTTCGACAATGCCTGATTGGTAAAAAATAATAATAACGCCCTCCAGTGAGTAACCAATTCTATCTAACTAGATATTAACGAAATGATCGAATAAAACATGTTTAAACCCTCTAGTGGGTCTGCCCATCAGGAATGGAGATATATGTCGCTATGTGAACACACATTTTCCTGAACACCTAGTGTAACATTCACGCCCTCTAGTGGGCCTTCATCTCCTGTGGAAAGAGGATCTTTTTTTCAAATGCGCTTGTTATATTGTTTCATATTTTTCTTTTTCCCATTGCTATGTGTGAATTTACTCATAGCACCATTATGTCTTACAGGAAGATTTGTTACAGGATGACTTCAATTAAAACCATATATTTAGGACATAAAGAGGGTGTGAAGTGTGAATCTAGTGACAAATGTGCTATAGGAAGACAAAATATATATATATGGAGACAAAAAATATAACGGCTCTGCTGGGCATTTGCATTAGTCTCATTATGGGGCATATTTACAAACAGTTCATAAGTGATAATGGAGTTCCTCATCCTGGTTCAAGCCATCCGGCATCAGTGTTCGAAAATTTAGAATGTGGCGTGATTCCTTCTGTCTTAGGATCCTTTCACGATCCCCACCTCTGGGGTGTATTCCTACTGTCTCCAACGCATAAAATTTTAACTGTTTCCAGTCTCCACCATGCTCCTTCTCCATATGTTTGGCTACCGCGTTACTTCGATCTGAGTTAATAGTAGCTCGCACGTGCTCTAAAATGCGTTTTTTCAATTCGCATTTTGTGCTGCCGATGTATTTTAAAGCACATGGGCATTCCATGACATATATTGCAAATTGGCTTTTACAGTTGATTAGTTGGTCAATCCTCCACATCCGTTTGTTTGCCATCCTCACCTCCTTCTTGTTTTGTGCGATCAGACAGACCTTGCAGCTAGTGCATTTAAAAAATCCTTTCGGCTTAAGCCATATATCCGATTTCTTTTGATACTGAAAGTGACTATGCATTAGTTGATCTCGTAAATTTTTGGCTCGTCTGTAGGTGATGTTCGGATGATCTCCCACTATTTTGGATACTGTGGGGTCCATATGTAATACATGCCAGTTCTTGCGCAGTATTTTCATCAGTTGGAGATTTTCAGTGCTGTATGTTGTTATGAGCCTGATTTTGTTGTTTTCCTCGCCTTGACCTTGTTTTTCTTTGATCAAATCAGTTCTTTCCACTTTGCTGGTGCGTTGCAGTGCATCTTGAATGATTTTACGATTATATTTTCTCTTTCTGAATCTCAGTGTGGCATTGCCCTGATGTTGTATCCATTCCTCTTCTTGGGAGCATATTCTTTTGATTCTGAGGAATTCCCCGTATGGGATGTTTTTGATTAGACTTGTTTGATGAAAACTTTCTGCATGTAATACAGCGTTTGTCGCTGTATTTTTGCGATGAAGAGTAGTATGGACTGTCTCATTCGCGATGTAGATCTCCGTGTCGAGAAACACTACCCGTTCACTACTGATGTCATACGTGAATTTGAGGTTGAAGTGAGAGTTATTCAAAATTTCAAAATATTCACCGAATTCATTCTCAGTCCCATCCCATATTAGGAGCAAATCGTCGATGTATCTGAGCCATGTAATGGTCTTATTTACATACTGATCGTTTTCACTTTTCCATGCCCAGGTCTTTTCCCACCATCCCATGGTGAGGCAGGCGTAACTGGGACTAAATGAAAAACCCATGGCCGTACCTTTCACTTGGCGGTAGATCTCTTCACCGAACAGAAATGTATTTTGCTCCAAGCAGGTGTTGATCATTTGCAAAAGCATTTTGTTGTGGTCTGTGTATTGTATGTTTCTTTCTTGCAAGAAATATTCGCATGCTTTCATCCCAATGTCATTGCGGATGTTTGAATATAGCGATACCACATCCATTGTGATCAATTTGTATGTTTTTTGCCATGGGGTCTCTTGTAGATGTCTTAGAAGATCCCCTGTATCCTGAAGGTACGACGTTAGGTTTTTGACGTATGGTAATAAAAAAACATCTAGAAAGTTGGCCATAGGTTCCAATAGTGCTCCTTTCGCCGATATTATCGGCCTCCCTGGGGGCTTCGTGGGATTTTTGTGAATCTTCGGTAGAAAATATATTGTCGCCATTTTGGGATATGGCATCTTCAGGTATTTCACTTCCTCCTCATTCAACAAATTTTGTTGCTTCCATAGGTCTAGTCTCGCGTCCAATTCCTCTTTCCATTTCTTGGTGGGGTTGGATTTAAGTTTCTCATAATATTCAGGGTTTCTCAGCTGTGAATATGCTTCCCGCATATATGCCTCTTTCTCCAGGATAATGATGTTACCTCCTTTATCAGCCATCTTTATTTCAATGGTCTCATCCTTTTTTAATTTCATCAATGAATTCCGCTCCTCAAAGGTTAGATTGTCTCTTTTCTTGGAGTAATCTAGCTTATACAGATCTTTTATTACACACTCATGGAATAAGTCGATTTTATTGCCAGGTGTCAATTGCGGGTAAAATTTAGATTGGGGTTTCTTTGAGCTGCACCCCGCCCCCAGTTGGGTACAATATTCTCGCACATCTTGCTTTTCTTGTTCAGGACTATATTCCAACTCCATCAGTGTGACAAAATGTTCCGCATCTTTTGCTGTTAGCTCCATTTCAGGGGTTGCACTTTTTTTGCCATATTGAGCCATTTTAGAATTTTCCGTGAAAAGTTTGGCTAATTTGATTTTACGTATATATTTGTAGAGATCTATTCTTGTTTCCGCCAGATCCATGGTGTTAGTAGGGCAGAAATTCAGACCCCGTTTTAGAAGTTGCAATTCCGTTTCAGTGAGGACTTTGTTGGATAGATTTATTACTTCCAAGTCTTGTGTCTCATTATCAGTATTTTCAGTTAGTTCCATTTCTGCCTCATGCTCCTGGTCGTTGTTCCCACCCGGTTTGTACTGGAGCCTGGATTTGATGTTCCGCTTGACATATTTTCACTTATGCCAGGAAATATGATAGATTCCAACAAGAGGAACAATTGGATTTGACAACTAACACAAGCAGCCTATCGTCGCTCGCCTCAACTGAACCCAGTGATGGAGAAGGAGAGCAGGGAGGCATGAGACCGCAATGCTCTTTTTTAGGAGAAATGAGGCTGGCCCTCCAACAAAAGAATTGGGAGAAAACCATGGGGTCCCCAGTAAGAAGCAATCGGGGAAGAGGCAGAGGGCGTGGCAACACCCAAAGAAACAAACGAGACGAGGCAAGCGGAACATCAAATCCAGGCTCCAGTACAAACCGGGTGGGAACAACGACCAGGAGCATGAGGCAGAAATGGAACTAACTGAAAATACTGATAATGAGACACAAGACTTGGAAGTAATAAATCTATCCAACAAAGTCCTCACTGAAACGGAATTGCAACTTCTAAAACGGGGTCTGAATTTCTGCCCTACTAACACCATGGATCTGGCGGAAACAAGAATAGATCTCTACAAATATATACGTAAAATCAAATTAGCCAAACTTTTCACGGAAAATTCTAAAATGGCTCAATATGGCAAAAAAAGTGCAACCCCTGAAATGGAGCTAACAGCAAAAGATGCGGAACATTTTGTCACACTGATGGAGTTGGAATATAGTCCTGAACAAGAAAAGCAAGATGTGCGAGAATATTGTACCCAACTGGGGGCGGGGTGCAGCTCAAAGAAACCCCAATCTAAATTTTACCCGCAATTGACACCTGGCAATAAAATCGACTTATTCCATGAGTGTGTAATAAAAGATCTGTATAAGCTAGATTACTCCAAGAAAAGAGACAATCTAACCTTTGAGGAGCGGAATTCATTGATGAAATTAAAAAAGGATGAGACCATTGAAATAAAGATGGCTGATAAAGGAGGTAACATCATTATCCTGGAGAAAGAGGCATATATGCGGGAAGCATATTCACAGCTGAGAAACCCTGAATATTATGAGAAACTTAAATCCAACCCCACCAAGAAATGGAAAGAGGAATTGGACGCGAGACTAGACCTATGGAAGCAACAAAATTTGTTGAATGAGGAGGAAGTGAAATACCTGAAGATGCCATATCCCAAAATGGCGACAATATATTTTCTACCGAAGATTCACAAAAATCCCACGAAGCCCCCAGGGAGGCCGATAATATCGGCGAAAGGAGCACTATTGGAACCTATGGCCAACTTTCTAGATGTTTTTTTATTACCATACGTCAAAAACCTAACGTCGTACCTTCAGGATACAGGGGATCTTCTAAGACATCTACAAGAGACCCCATGGCAAAAAACATACAAATTGATCACAATGGATGTGGTATCGCTATATTCAAACATCCGCAATGACATTGGGATGAAAGCATGCGAATATTTCTTGCAAGAAAGAAACATACAATACACAGACCACAACAAAATGCTTTTGCAAATGATCAACACCTGCTTGGAGCAAAATACATTTCTGTTCGGTGAAGAGATCTACCGCCAAGTGAAAGGTACGGCCATGGGTTTTTCATTTAGTCCCAGTTACGCCTGCCTCACCATGGGATGGTGGGAAAAGACCTGGGCATGGAAAAGTGAAAACGATCAGTATGTAAATAAGACCATTACATGGCTCAGATACATCGACGATTTGCTCCTAATATGGGATGGGACTGAGAATGAATTCGGTGAATATTTTGAAATTTTGAATAACTCTCACTTCAACCTCAAATTCACGTATGACATCAGTAGTGAACGGGTAGTGTTTCTCGACACGGAGATCTACATCGCGAATGAGACAGTCCATACTACTCTTCATCGCAAAAATACAGCGACAAACGCTGTATTACATGCAGAAAGTTTTCATCAAACAAGTCTAATCAAAAACATCCCATACGGGGAATTCCTCAGAATCAAAAGAATATGCTCCCAAGAAGAGGAATGGATACAACATCAGGGCAATGCCACACTGAGATTCAGAAAGAGAAAATATAATCGTAAAATCATTCAAGATGCACTGCAACGCACCAGCAAAGTGGAAAGAACTGATTTGATCAAAGAAAAACAAGGTCAAGGCGAGGAAAACAACAAAATCAGGCTCATAACAACATACAGCACTGAAAATCTCCAACTGATGAAAATACTGCGCAAGAACTGGCATGTATTACATATGGACCCCACAGTATCCAAAATAGTGGGAGATCATCCGAACATCACCTACAGACGAGCCAAAAATTTACGAGATCAACTAATGCATAGTCACTTTCAGTATCAAAAGAAATCGGATATATGGCTTAAGCCGAAAGGATTTTTTAAATGCACTAGCTGCAAGGTCTGTCTGATCGCACAAAACAAGAAGGAGGTGAGGATGGCAAACAAACGGATGTGGAGGATTGACCAACTAATCAACTGTAAAAGCCAATTTGCAATATATGTCATGGAATGCCCATGTGCTTTAAAATACATCGGCAGCACAAAATGCGAATTGAAAAAACGCATTTTAGAGCACGTGCGAGCTACTATTAACTCAGATCGAAGTAACGCGGTAGCCAAACATATGGAGAAGGAGCATGGTGGAGACTGGAAACAGTTAAAATTTTATGCGTTGGAGACAGTAGGAATACACCCCAGAGGTGGGGATCGTGAAAGGATCCTAAGACAGAAGGAATCACGCCACATTCTAAATTTTCGAACACTGATGCCGGATGGCTTGAACCAGGATGAGGAACTCCATTATCACTTATGAACTGTTTGTAAATATGCCCCATAATGAGACTAATGCAAATGCCCAGCAGAGCCGTTATATTTTTTGTCTCCATATATATATATTTTGTCTTCCTATAGCACATTTGTCACTAGATTCACACTTCACACCCTCTTTATGTCCTAAATATATGGTTTTAATTGAAGTCATCCTGTAACAAATCTTCCTGTAAGACATAATGGTGCTATGAGTAAATTCACACATAGCAATGGGAAAAAGAAAAATATGAAACAATATAACAAGCGCATTTGAAAAAAAGATCCTCTTTCCACAGGAGATGAAGGCCCACTAGAGGGCGTGAATGTTACACTAGGTGTTCAGGAAAATGTGTGTTCACATAGCGACATATATCTCCATTCCTGATGGGCAGACCCACTAGAGGGTTTAAACATGTTTTATTCGATCATTTCGTTAATATCTAGTTAGATAGAATTGGTTACTCACTGGAGGGCGTTATTATTATTTTTTACCAATCAGGCATTGTCGAAAATTATTGGAAGGACAATGTCGTTTTCTTCTTGCAATTGTATCAATGAGTGGAATGGAAAGATTGCTATGGATCAAATCCTTAAATATATTGAGATCATGAGATTATAATATGACCTGTATTATGGAAGCATTACAACAAACTACATGTACCACAATGCTTAGTTGGATAGCACAGGAAGTGACACGATGTATCACATGGGTGTTTTTTTGTTTTTCGTTGTTTGTCTATAAAGAGAAAAAAATGCAGTTTGAAAACTGTTAGAACTCGTGAGCAAGGTTTCAGGGAAACCGAAACGCGTAGAGTTGTTTATTTGGAGCATTGGCTTGCTGAATATGAAATAAAAAGAAAACTGACTCACTGCACACCTGCCTCTGGTCTCGTGAGTGCGCGAGGAATCCCGGTGGGGACAAAGGAGAAATACGTAACGACTTGGCTCTGTCGTACCTTGAACGCACCGCCTAACGAGCGCCCAGGAACCTGAAAGCGGGCCGCTTTTGGAAACAAATTTCACTCAGGCTCGGGTGAACGCCGGTGGATATATCCGTCTCAGTGGAGCAGATCGCGGAGGCAAGCCCGAAGAGGAGAATTAAGGAAAGCGGAACCGGAGGGGAGCGCGGAACTTGAAAATCTTCACAAGGGTGAGCGAGCGACAGCAACATTACATGTAACAATGCATCTATTATGGAAGGCACCGGTTGGTCTCAAGATTCGTAATGTGTAACCAGGAACTGACTCGAGTTAAGTAACTCGGAGAACTTTGTCTTTGTTAATATTATTGGACAACATAGTGATACGAAGAGACGAGGTGCGGGGGCAGGTTGTGAAAAAGGTGGCGAAATTATTTAACAGGAGAAAATTCAGCTTACATTAACGAAGCCGGCTCCAGTATGGATAAAAGAGAGGCAAATAGAACTGCTCTGATTGGGACATTTTTTGAACAAGACACAACAACTGAAAGCGGAGCATCGAGCAGCACATTCAAACCAGATGTCAAAAATAAATTACGCTCTTGGGAAAAATTGTCCAAAAAGGAAATCAACAAATGGTGGGAGGTTGCATCCCTAAAAAAATATTTGGAAGTAAAACGAGTCCCACGCGGACTACGCATCCATTTGTTACCTAACCATCAAGACACGAGTAATGAATTACTCAATGAATGGGGGGAGTACATTCTAAAATCATCATTGGGACTTATGGAAATCTTAGTCAAACATATTGAATTGGCACTGGAAAAAACCACAGTGCAACTAAAAAACATGGAAAAGGAATTGGCCACATTGGAGATGACCCCGGAGCTAAAGAAATTCAAGGATGAATTGGAGCAATATATTGAGAAACATGAACAAACAGTGAGACTTAGGAAACAATCCAAATTTTTGAGGGACAAAGAGGACTATTCGGAAGGACGTATTTTCACTTATGCCAGGAAATATGATAGATTCCAACAAGAGGAACAATTGGATTTGACAACTAACACAAGCAGCCTATCGTCGCTCGCCTCAACTGAACCCAGTGATGGAGAAGGAGAGCAGGGAGGCATGAGACCGCAATGCTCTTTTTTAGGAGAAATGAGGCTGGCCCTCCAACAAAAGAATTGGGAGAAAACCATGGGGTCCCCAGTAAGAAGCAATCGGGGAAGAGGCAGAGGGCGTGGCAACACCCAAAGAAACAAACGAGACGAGGCAAGCGGAACATCAAATCCAGGCTCCAGTACAAACCGGGTGGGAACAACGACCAGGAGCATGAGGCAGAAATGGAACTAACTGAAAATACTGATAATGAGACACAAGACTTGGAAGTAATAAATCTATCCAACAAAGTCCTCACTGAAACGGAATTGCAACTTCTAAAACGGGGTCTGAATTTCTGCCCTACTAACACCATGGATCTGGCGGAAACAAGAATAGATCTCTACAAATATATACGTAAAATCAAATTAGCCAAACTTTTCACGGAAAATTCTAAAATGGCTCAATATGGCAAAAAAAGTGCAACCCCTGAAATGGAGCTAACAGCAAAAGATGCGGAACATTTTGTCACACTGATGGAGTTGGAATATAGTCCTGAACAAGAAAAGCAAGATGTGCGAGAATATTGTACCCAACTGGGGGCGGGGTGCAGCTCAAAGAAACCCCAATCTAAATTTTACCCGCAATTGACACCTGGCAATAAAATCGACTTATTCCATGAGTGTGTAATAAAAGATCTGTATAAACTAGATTACTCCAAGAAAAGAGACAATCTAACCTTTGAGGGTCGGAATTCATTGATGAAATTAAAAAAGGATGAGACCATTGAAATAAAGATGGCTGATAAAGGAGGTAACATCATTATCCTGGAGAAAGAGGCATATATGCGGGAAGCATATTCACAGCTGAGAAACCCTGAATATTATGAGAAACTTAAATCCAACCCCACCAAGAAATGGAAAGAGGAATTGGACGCGAGACTAGACCTATGGAAGCAACAAAATTTGTTGAATGAGGAGGAAGTGAAATACCTGAAGATGCCATATCCCAAAATGGCGACAATATATTTTCTACCGAAGATTCACAAAAATCCCACGAAGCCCCCAGGGAGGCCGATAATATCGGCGAAAGGAGCACTATTGGAACCTATGGCCAACTTTCTAGATGTTTTTTTATTACCATACGTCAAAAACCTAACGTCGTACCTTCAGGATACAGGGGATCTTCTAAGACATCTACAAGAGACCCCATGGCAAAAAACATACAAATTGATCACAATGGATGTGGTATCGCTATATTCAAACATCCGCAATGACATTGGGATGAAAGCATGCGAATATTTCTTGCAAGAAAGAAACATACAATACACAGACCACAACAAAATGCTTTTGCAAATGATCAACACCTGCTTGGAGCAAAATACATTTCTGTTCGGTGAAGAGATCTACCGCCAAGTGAAAGGTACGGCCATGGGTTTTTCATTTAGTCCCAGTTACGCCTGCCTCACCATGGGATGGTGGGAAAAGACCTGGGCATGGAAAAGTGAAAACGATCAGTATGTAAATAAGACCATTACATGGCTCAGATACATCGACGATTTGCTCCTAATATGGGATGGGACTGAGAATGAATTCGGTGAATATTTTGAAATTTTGAATAACTCTCACTTCAACCTCAAATTCACGTATGACATCAGTAGTGAACGGGTAGTGTTTCTCGACACGGAGATCTACATCGCGAATGAGACAGTCCATACTACTCTTCATCGCAAAAATACAGCGACAAACGCTGTATTACATGCAGAAAGTTTTCATCAAACAAGTCTAATCAAAAACATCCCATACGGGGAATTCCTCAGAATCAAAAGAATATGCTCCCAAGAAGAGGAATGGATACAACATCAGGGCAATGCCACACTGAGATTCAGAAAGAGAAAATATAATCGTAAAATCATTCAAGATGCACTGCAACGCACCAGCAAAGTGGAAAGAACTGATTTGATCAAAGAAAAACAAGGTCAAGGCGAGGAAAACAACAAAATCAGGCTCATAACAACATACAGCACTGAAAATCTCCAACTGATGAAAATACTGCGCAAGAACTGGCATGTATTACATATGGACCCCACAGTATCCAAAATAGTGGGAGATCATCCGAACATCACCTACAGACGAGCCAAAAATTTACGAGATCAACTAATGCATAGTCACTTTCAGTATCAAAAGAAATCGGATATATGGCTTAAGCCGAAAGGATTTTTTAAATGCACTAGCTGCAAGGTCTGTCTGATCGCACAAAACAAGAAGGAGGTGAGGATGGCAAACAAACGGATGTGGAGGATTGACCAACTAATCAACTGTAAAAGCCAATTTGCAATATATGTCATGGAATGCCCATGTGCTTTAAAATACATCGGCAGCACAAAATGCGAATTGAAAAAACGCATTTTAGAGCACGTGCGAGCTACTATTAACTCAGATCGAAGTAACGCGGTAGCCAAACATATGGAGAAGGAGCATGGTGGAGACTGGAAACAGTTAAAATTTTATGCGTTGGAGACAGTAGGAATACACCCCAGAGGTGGGGATCGTGAAAGGATCCTAAGACAGAAGGAATCACGCCACATTCTAAATTTTCGAACACTGATGCCGGATGGCTTGAACCAGGATGAGGAACTCCATTATCACTTATGAACTGTTTGTAAATATGCCCCATAATGAGACTAATGCAAATGCCCAGCAGAGCCGTTATATTTTTTGTCTCCATATATATATATTTTGTCTTCCTATAGCACATTTGTCACTAGATTCACACTTCACACCCTCTTTATGTCCTAAATATATGGTTTTAATTGAAGTCATCCTGTAACAAATCTTCCTGTAAGACATAATGGTGCTATGAGTAAATTCACACATAGCAATGGGAAAAAGAAAAATATGAAACAATATAACAAGCGCATTTGAAAAAAAGATCCTCTTTCCACAGGAGATGAAGGCCCACTAGAGGGCGTGAATGTTACACTAGGTGTTCAGGAAAATGTGTGTTCACATAGCGACATATATCTCCATTCCTGATGGGCAGACCCACTAGAGGGTTTAAACATGTTTTATTCGATCATTTCGTTAATATCTAGTTAGATAGAATTGGTTACTCACTGGAGGGCGTTATTATTATTTTTTACCAATCAGGCATTGTCGAAAATTATTGGAAGGACAATGTCGTTTTCTTCTTGCAATTGCATCAATGAGTGGAATGGAAAGATTGCTATGGATCAAATCCTTAAATATATTGAGATCATGAGATTATAATATGACCTGTATTATGGAAGCATTACAACAAACTACATGTACCACAATGCTTAGTTGGATAGCACAGGAAGTGACACGATGTATCACATGGGTGTTTTTTTGTTTTTCGTTGTTTGTCTATAAAGAGAAAAAAATGCAGTTTGAAAACTGTTAGAACTCGTGAGCAAGGTTTCAGGGAAACCGAAACGCGTAGAGTTGTTTATTTGGAGCATTGGCTTGCTGAATATGAAATAAAAAGAAAACTGACTCACTGCACACCTGCCTCTGGTCTCGTGAGTGCGCGAGGAATCCCGGTGGGGACAAAGGAGAAATACGTAACGACTTGGCTCTGTCGTACCTTGAACGCACTGCCTAACGAGCGCCCAGGAACCTGAAAGCGGGCCGCTTTTGGAAACATATATATATATATATATATATATTACCTACTGGCGATAGCCAGTAGGTAGTTATAGTTAGGACCACGTTTCCATAGGAAAACCTCAACATTCTATTTTGAATAACTTTGGCGCCGGTCGACGAATCCTCGCGAATTTCTCAAAATAGGTGGGGCGCTACGCTCCGCTCCTACCCTGAAAGTCTCGGGGGGATTCATCAAGCGGGGGCTGAGATAAAAGGGGGGTCCCAAAACGCGTTTTTCCCATGCATTTTTCCATAGGACCTTTAGAACGAGCTACAGCCCGAATGGCTGAACAGAATTACTCAAAATTTGGCAGAGAGGTAGTCCCTAGGTCAAGGAAGTGCCTTTTGTAGGTTTGGTGTAAATCTGTTCAGTAGATTCTGAGAAAATAGCCTTTAAATCAATATATATATCTGAGCCAGCTTACGGTACGCTTACCGTACGCTTACGGTAAGCGTACGGTGGCGTGCGCGAGCGCGATTCTGATTGGCTCTTAGATCTTAGTAAACATTCGAATCGGCCGAAACCAGGAAGCGGCGGCCGCCATTTTGTCTCTCGCACTGAGAGAGATTTTTAAAATCGGAAGCCCAAAAACATGTAAAGGGGCTGTTTTGACAACTCCCTCCCACATAGTCATGTTGAGGGAGTCCCCAAACATCCCCCAAGTGCAAAAACGGTTTTATTTTTTTTTCGGCAATTTCGCGGGGTACGCTTACCGTACGCTTACGGTAAGCGTACGGTAAAAAAATAAAAATAAAAAAAACACTATCCACACTTACCCCACCCCCTGTGCTTTTGGTGGCCGAAGGCCACCAAATGTGCTGGGCTTATTACAATGGAAAAAAACACTATCCACACTTACCCCACCCCCTGTGCTTTTGGTGGCCGTAGGCCACCAAATGTACAGGGCTTATTATAAGGGAAAAAAACTTAGCATTTAAAAAACCGTACTAATTCACTGAAAAAACCATAGGTTTCACACACGTTATAGTTAGGAATTAGCATTTAAAAAACCTTGCAAATTCACTGAAAAAACCATAGGTTTCACACATGTTATAGTTAGTGGAAATTTTACTGATAAAAAACCAATGAAATTGCCCCGTTATAGTTAGCGCAGGCAACTATAACTCACGCGACCGCAATCCTCTGCTGATGACATATGTGTCTTTATGAAAAAAAAATATTTGTAATATATGTATAGCTAAAAATGTATGGAAGAAGACATGGGCAAATAAGTGTCTAAATACAGTATTAGCATCAGCAGAGGATTGTGGTCGCGTGAGTTATAGTTGCCTGCGCTAACTATAACGGGGCAATTTCATTGGTTTTTTATCAGTAAAATTTCCACTAACTATAACATGTGTGAAACCTATGGTTTTTTCAGTGAATATATATATATATATATATATATATATATATATATATATATATCTAATAGCGGTGTGCATATGATGCAATTTCAAGAAAAAATTCTACTGTGTTACCAATACTGTGTACTATATTTACCCCAAACTACAAGATATATTGATATTGGTCTTGGTTCTCTAAATTGATGTTTTAAATTACATGTGATTGCTTGATGTTTTGCACATGTGAATGAGGTATGCTAGAGACACATGTGTGGGTTTGCCTAAATGTTATGTTGCCTGGGGTGTGGTTGGAATCACCTTGAGAGAAATAACTGCTTTATATTTATTGAGTCTTAGCTTTGTGTATTGACATCTATCTTATATCCAAAGAATATGTGTATTTGAGACCTACAAAATTAATATGTGCCAAAAAAGAAATATATAAAAACGGGGACATAACAGTTAACATGTTTTTCTTATAAATTTACCCTATTGATTGGGTTATTGGTTCGAAATATTTCATATAATGTAAATTTATGTAAGTTACACCATTGTGAAATAATAGAATATGCAAGGAAGTAGCCAGAAAATTAAAATAACTCACACTTAGAACCAAAGCTCTTATGGAACTAATCAAGTAAAGCAAGTCATCATATCCCTCATTAGGAGAGCACTCTTGTCTTTTAAATCCAAGCATTTATCTATGCATCCTTCGATCCAACAGCTGGCTGATATGCACAATTTCACCTTTATATTCTGTCATCCATTCATTCTTTCATCTGTCATTCAGTCTTTTACCGTTCCATCCGTCCATCCATATCCAAACCTATCCATCCATCTCCAAATCTATCTATCTATCTATCTATCTATCTATCTATCTATCTATCTATCTATCTATCTATCTATCTATCTATCTATCTATCTATCTATCTATCTATCTATCTATCTATCTATCTATCTATCTATCTATCTATCTATCTATCTATCTATCTATCTATCTATTTTACCTATTTATCTATCTAGCTGTCTGTCTGTTGATCTATCTCATCATTCATCCATCCACCATTTCACTCATCCATCACTCCATCCATCCATCCATCCTTTCACTTCGTCTATCTATCCATCCTCCCTTTCACTCATCCATCCATCCACCCTTTCACTCATCTATCAATCCATTTACTCTCAGTCATCCATCCAGGCTTTCACGTTTTCACTCACCCGTCCATCCATTCTCCCTCCCTTTTACATGTCCATCCATTCTTTCACTCATCCATCCATCCACCATTTCAGCCATCCAACCTTCCTTTCACTCATTCACTCTGTTACTTATCCATCCATCCACCCTTTAGTTTATTTATCCATCCACCCTCCCTTTCATTCATCCATCTATTTTTTCACTCATTCATCCTTTCAATAATCCCTCATTCCTTTCGCTGGATATCCATTCACTCTTTCTATTCATCCATCCATCAATCCTTTCACTCCATCCATCCATCCACTCTCCCTTCCACTCATACCATCCATCCATCCTCTCTTTCACTTAGCTCTTCATCCTTTCACTCACACATCCATCCATCCTCTCATCATCCATCCACCCTTCTTTTCTCTCAGCCAGCCATCCATTTGTTCACTCACTCATCCATCCATTTCTTTCATCATCCATCCACCCTTTTCACTCATCCATCCTTTCATCCATCCACCATCACTTTCACTCATTCATCCTTTCTTTCACTCATCCATCCTTTCACCACCCTTTTACTCATTCATCAATCCATCTATTCATCCATCCATCCTTCCACTCACTCAACCATCCATTCACGCTTTCACTCACATAGCCATCCATCATTTCACTCACTCATTCACCTTTGTCTGCCAAGTTGCAGACAGAAGAGGTCAAACAAGAGATCCACCCCACTGTAGCTGTTAAAGTTGGGGGCTCACGACCTCCCTGCTCTATCCTTTCACTCATCCATTCATCCTTTCTCTCATCTTTATACCCACCATTTCATTACGTCTTTCCACTCATTCACTCCATCCATCCATTCATCCACCCTTTCACTCCACTGAACCACCCACCCTTTCACTCACCCATCCATCCCTTCTCATCATCCATCCACCCTTTCACTTATCCATCCACACTTTCATCCATCCACCCTGTTTTACTAATCCATTAATTCTTTCACTAACCCATCCTTACATCAATCTTTTTACCTATTCATCCATCCATCTACCGATCCACCCTTTCAATGACACACCCATCCATCCTTACATGCACTCACCTCTTTCACGTTATTTATGAGTCTTTGTCTGCTGAGTTGCAGACAGAAGAGGCTCATCAAGAACTCTACCCCTGGTGTAGCTGCTAAAGACAGGGGTTGACAACGTGCCCGGGCACATGGGGATAATTGGGCATTATCATTAGTGATGACTCATATTTATATCGTCACATTCTGGAAGCCACAAATTCAGCTGATTACAAAGCTTAGCCAATGCTTCCTTAATTTATCTGACTCTCCAGTGGTAGCTATGCTCAAGCATTCAAAGCTTAGTCAGAGAAGCTTGCATAGGGTTTGTTTTGCAAACAATTTAGCATATAACTTATCATGCTCAATAAAGGTCAACATCTGCCCACATGCGCTTCTTTGAAAAGCCTCTATCTCAAATCAATAGAATTATAAAACTGTAACTATAGAACACACAATGAAAACCAGCCATGCCTGGCATCATAGGCTGCTTGATGGTTCAAATTTAGCTAAGCCGCAGGCTCTCCAGATTTATAGGCTGCACTTACTCTGCATGCGTAGGCACCCACACAGCCTTCCTATACTTTAAAATGCCTAGTGACATGCACCATCCTCTTTTCATCTGGGTGTATGGTATTTTTACTTTACACAGAGGGCTAAAATTATATTAGGCTGTAAACAAAGGAATGTATCAAATGAATTCTTTATCACTGGGGAGAGAAAGGCACCGAGCCCTCTCCAGCCACAAATCAAGGAACGGATCATAGCTTCAGGCAAATGTTGGTGGGCTAGTGGGAAAAGTTATTCCTGTGTCGGTTAAGGGGATAAAAGAAATATAATAGTGGTACGCCCACTGTTGCGTACAACCCTCAGCTTTGGAAAATGTAGGAGATTGGACTATTAGCTGAGGGAGGGTGTGAGAAACCACCTCAATTAATAAATACAAACCCTGTGAGGTTCAACCACAAAAGTCACTAAATAAACCACTAAATAAACCAGTGCTTATCCCTCTGGTAGCTTGCCATAAAGCAGTTAGGCTTAACTTAGAGGAAATGTGTAAAGTATTTATGAAGTGTTTAAACAGTAATTAGGTGAAAAGTAATACAAGAAAATCCCATACAACTTTATAGAACTAGAGTGAATTTTAATGAATAACATCTCACCAGAATTACACAAATGCAATAAGTAAAGCCAGAGTTATTAATTTTTAAAGTTTAAGGTTCAAAATGGCACCCAAAAACATTAAGCACAACAATGGCCATCTGGTTGCAGTTGACTGGGACATTTTTAAGGTTTAAGACCAACCTCAATGGAGCGTGGGTTGGCTACAGGGCCCTGGATCATCTAGGTGAAATGTTTCACCTTCGGACGTGGGCCTGATTTAGATCTCGGCGGACGGGTTACTCCATCACAAAGGTGACAGATATCCCATCCGCCGAAATATAAATCCCATTATATCCTATGGAATTTATTATTTGTAGGATGGGTTATCCGTCACTGTTGTAACATGGTAACCTGTCCACGAGATCCAAACCAGGCCCTTTGTCTCCGGAATGGAAGTCAAAAATCCTAAGTGGGGAAAGGCAGCATGCTGTAGATAAAGAGGGTGCCATGTCATCAGATAGCCGTTGGGTAATGTCTTGGTAAAGACATTGACTTTTGGTGGTAAAACTCTGTGCAGGAGAGATTTGAATTTTGCCACCAGAGAGGATTCCTCGCTGGACACTTTTCACACCTTCGCCCAGTGAAGTTTCTAACTTTGGGCTTAGTCACTTTTTTGGAGATTGGATTCTTCCAGCTTGGCAAGGCTGCAGTCTTTAGCTGAAGAGTGCTCCACAAGCCTAGACACATTCTCTACGAGGTCTTAATTAATTGGATTTGCTGCGAAGAAGAAGAACATGTGGGGAGCAATATAAAACTTTGGCCCATCTGTGTTGTACCTTGGATGGATTGGTTTGTTAGGTTGGTAGCGGTTCTCCATCAGCTTGCAGAGGAAAAAAACTTTTTAAGTCACAGGTTTCAGGGAACCTCAGTAGGAGTACCTCTCTACATCAGCCAAGGGTCCAGAGACTTGGGGACAGCACTTGGGGATCAAGACACACTCCATAGGCTAGCAGCAGGGTTCTAGGCAAGGCCTAGTGGCAGGAGCAGGATTCGGTGGCAGGTCCTTTGGAACTTCTCAGCAGGGAAATCAGGAAAAAGGCCCCTTGAGTTTGTTGTTTCCCCGTAGCTCAAAAAGGAGGCCAGCTTTATGCCCTTGAAGTCCCCTTCTTTTTCCTGGGTACAAGAGGGAAAGCAGGCCTAGGTTTCAAGACTTTTGTTAGGTCACAGACAGTAGGTCCAATCATCTCCTGTTCTCCCGCAGCACCAAAAGTGATCTGAGGTGGGTACTGGTGATGCCACTACATGGCCAGTGCCAACCTGTGAGTGTGGGACCCCCAGGCCACTCTCTAGCTAATGGAGTAAAAGTTCCCCAGAGTGACCCTACCCATATTTCCAGAATCTCCTGTGTGATTTACTGTAAACTAACCCCCCTTGCCCTTCTCTACCAAAACCCAGCATGGCAATACCTTTCTTCCTCTGTGCAGAGCCCTGGGGTCCCACCTGGAAGAGAGGCTATGATAATGGGCAACCCCTCTCTTGTGGTCACCCCAAACCAAATCTGGGGGCAGCTCCTCTCCCATCGGGATTGGAGCCTTGCTGGCTAGTAGGACAATAAAGGGGGCCACCTCTGCATATGACCAGGTGGCATCCTTGAAGTTGATTACATTCCTGCCACACCCCATGTTGGCCATTCTTCAGGGAGAGGTCAACCCCTCTCCCTTTGTCTTAGCTCTGGGAGCTACTTCACACCTATCCAAGGAGCAATTCAGCTCCTGGTTGAGAGTGAACACTGGCAGAAAAACACATTTGCTCAGGCAGGAAAATGACCACTTTCTAAAAGTGTCATTTTCAAAGCAGTAATTTAAGATCTGACTTGACCAATTAAATGACTATATCATGCAGTCTTTGAACCATATTTCTAGCTGCTCTCGAACTGAAATTAAGCACTATAAGCCGCTTAGTGTAGCCCAGTATTTTCGTATTGCAGGGTCAGCCTTTTTACAGTGAAAAACAACATTGGATTTTTTTTACTGTGAGGACATGTAAGACATTAAATATACATTTTTTACTTTTTAAATACCATGCCCCCGGTCCTATGGACATTAAGACCCTATAAATAGTACTTTAAAATCTGCCCTCTCAGCCTGCAGGAGTAGGCCTGGAGACATGTTTACGGTGCTTCTTCAGTGGTTGGGTCAATGAGTGCTGCAGCCCACTGGCATTATTTAATTTGACATAGCATAAGATTGAGAAGAAAAATAAACAGTAAGGCTCTATCCTATGCCTTCACGTTTGCATGTAGCTCCTAGATGCTGGTTCACAGCCCACTGTGCTAAATTAGAAGAATTGTGAGTTATGAATTGTAATTGATGCCAGTGAGAAGAGCAGTAACCCACTGACCTAGCTATTTAAAATACAAATCTGTGAGCTGAATGTGTGACCAATTGGGTAAACTAGATTAACTGTCACGTTTGTCCTTGTTAAACACAAGGAGATGATAGACGGAGTGCTGAAACTTTTCAGACTCTCACCCCCAGTCGCAGATCTGGGTTGAATTCATCATCGTTCTTTAGCTCACTTCGTTTGTCCTTGTTGCCAATTTGTTTCTGGCACTGTTTTAAAAAAAAAATGTATAATTTGACTGATATATTCTGCTTTTCATGACTCCGCCCTTCGCGACTCCTCCAATTTCGGCTGCCACACTATGTCCCCCAATGTATGGGACCCTAGAGTAAATTCCAGTAGTGTAGTGGCACAGTTATATGTATTCGTTTTAGCTCGGTATGTGTTGGGGGGTCTCTAAAACTATTCACGAACCAACCTCTAGGACAACAGGTGACTTTAAAAAAGGCCAGGCAGGGATGAGGCCTTTTTCTGGGAGACTAGAGATGACGCCCCTGTCTCCGATGTCACTGGAGTGGCTGCACCGGTCTCCGGGCAGAGAGGATGCTGGGAGACGGTCCCGGGGCCAGGCCGCCCCCGCAGCAGCATATGTTCGCACACAGCACGGAGAGCTGCCCAGGCTGGCAGCCCTTCTCGCGGCCCCCTACAAATAAACGTTCGTGCTGGCACCCACACGTGGCTGGCACGGTCTCCCCGCCCCCTCCTGAGCTGGCCTCCGTGCACCTGTCACCAGAGGATTATTCATCCTCTGCGCCCACCAGCACTCTGCCCTCCGAGGAAAGAGTGGCAGGAGGGAAGGACTGCGTGAGAGGCTGCTCCGCAGCCTGCGGCGGGCTCTCCGTGACTCTGCGTGTCTCTTCTCTCATCGCAGTCGGACTGTGCCCTCTTTATATGTCTCCTTTCTGACCTTGTGTCTGTCTTCTTATCCTTATATCCTCTGTGCCCATATCTCTCTCCCCCTACCCCTCTCCCTTCTTCTATGTCCTCATCTCTGTGCATCACTTCTCTTCCTCTATTCCGCTCTCTCTTCTCCCTTCCACCTGTAACTCTCTCGCACCTTCCCTCTCACTCTCTTTTTATCTCTCTCTTTTCATCTCTATCCCAATAGAGGCGGAGGAGCCACTGTAAGCTCGAGCCAGGCTCGATCCTGAAACCTGGCTCTGGCTCGGCTCGATGTCCTCTTGGAACCTCAAGCCCAAAACGAGCCAGGGGTTCACTGAAGGCGATGTGGCCTAGTGGCTCCGCCTGCTGGCCATGAAACACGGGAGACCAGTTTGGAATCCTTGCTTCGCATCCGCATCCTGTGCGAAAAAAATACCTGTAAAGTGGCCAATGCCTGATGAAGCCCTTTTGTGTCCTTGGGCAAGGATTACACTTTATAGAACTGTCAGAAATAAAAAGTCACCCACGCTGTAATCTCATCCTAAAATAATTAAGGACAAGGCATTACACTTTGACTTGCGAAACCCATCCCAATATAATGGCTGAATTGCACAGAGTAAAACTGGAATACATAGGATAATTCCCAGCTTCCCTGGTTGGCTAACCTGTGTGATCAAAGACAAATGCATTATTCCACCGACCCTCCTTTTTGTTATCACATAAGGGCTATTGTTCTAGGAGGCGAGGGGGAAGGAAGCTTTCAATCAATCAATCAGGGGTTTATAAAGCGCAGCTACTCACCCACTCCGGTCTCAAGGCACTAAGGCGGGGGCAACTCCATAGCGCGCTGCGGGTCATCCGAAAAGCCAGGTCTTGAGGTCTTTCCTGAACTGGGGCAGGGTGAGGGTTAGCCGGATGCATAGGTCGTTCCTAGCCTTGGCTGCGAGGTAGGAGAAGGACTTCCCTCATGTTCTGGCCATGTAGATGCATGGGATGGTGGCCAGAGAGAGGTCAGCTGATTGGAGATGTCTCTTGGGAGCGTGGAAGGATAGGCGGTCGTTGACGTATGCTGTCCGGTGTTGTGGAGGGCCTTGTGAGCGTTATTGAGGAGCTTAAAGGTTATTCTTTCGATGGGGAGCCAGCGGAGATTGCTGCTGTGTTGGGTGATGTGGTGGTGGCAGGGGATGTCTAGGACTAATGTGGCTGCAGCGTTCTGGACGGTCTGGAGCTTGCAAAGTAGTTTCTTGTTGATTCCTGTGTAGAGAGCGTTGCCGTAGTCCAGTTTGCTGCTGATGCATGCGTGACCGTTTTTCTGGATTCAGGTGGAATCCATCTGAACGTTTTTCGGAGTATGCAGAGTTTTCACAGCGCATGTTTAAGAACTCTGACTTTTAATAAATACTTCTCAATGCAGAGATGTAATCTAAAGTAGCAAGGCGGAACACTTTCACGTGTTAAAGAAATCTAGTTTTTTGAATTTTGAAGAACTTCATCATAAATAATCAAACATGATGTTTGATAGACATTTTCCTCTCGATCCTATTCTAGGCAGTGTCTCTCCTTCGTGTCCCCTTCACCATCTATGCTTAATGTTGCCTTGTCTTAGCTTTCTTCGTCAAATTTTCCTCCAGTTTCTTCTCTTTCCTGCACTTCCATTTCTTCACGTGTTTCAATCTCACCTTTTACTAATTACGCAAAATGCTCATAAAATGCCTTTGAAAGGCATTAAAACAACATGAATTAAACAGTGGCCCTCCATGGAAACAGCTAGTGCTTGCCTCGGATGGATATGTCGCACCCTGAAGGGTGGTAACGTGTCTTTGTCACCTAAAGTGGCAAGCTACGGGGCATTTGTGGGCTTTGGTAAGGTACCATCTCTCAGCATCAGTTTCTTCGGTGAATTTCATGGGTTCTGCACTGATTATCCTTTTTTTCTTTTCAAAAGCTCTGCTGGCTGATCCTAATTCCAAATATCAGTGCTGCCAGCTGAGCAGTGATTCATATTACAGATCAGGGGGAGTGAATTGTGCTGATAAACTGGCAACGCTTTTATAAAATTAACCATTTGAGGAAAAAGGTATTCAATAAATGTTAGCACAAAAGTGGTCATTTAGACCCTGGTGGGCGGTCCACAACCCCCCACCCGCACTGCCTCTGGCACCCTGGCGGACCACGGTGCACTCGGTTTAGGGACCCTGCCTGGCGGGGACCTCTCTACTAAGAAGGAAGGGGGAGAACATGGTGAATGTTTAAAGTGTCCACCTCAAACACATTTTTGCATTGAGTGCAGTGCTGCAATTGAAAAAACTTGACCCCAGGAATCCATAAATTGAGGGTCAAGGTGAGGCAGAGGGAAAGGGGCGGAGTCACGAGGGCGGAGCTTGAAAAGCAAAGTCTGACAGTCAACTTATACTTTCACTTTTTTAAAAATCTGCTGCAGAGAAATTGTCAAAAAGGACATATGTGACAGTAAATCTGTTCAAGTACTTAATTGGCCACAAAGAGGCTGCATTTTGGAATGTCTTACAGTCCAAGACACCTGCTGCAGAGATCTTTGTGTGCCCAGTAATTGTGAGGGGATTATATTAGGTAAAATAACTCCAGTGCTTAGCACAGTCCAGGAAAGTTCTGTGTTTTGACCAAGCAGTGTTTTCACTCATAAAATAACTTAGAGGGTTAATGTGCCTGTTGCAAAGTACATCGTATAACATGCAGATCACAGATTCACGTTGTATCTAGATAAGTAAGTGGGCTACTGCTTTTGACACTGAGATCATTTTGTTACTTCCAGTTCCTAAGTTGCAAACTTTTAAAAACATACAGTGATCTACTTACATGCAACAAGGAAGAGCTGAATGCAAGCTGTAAGTCACAGGTTTAATCTGTTGCTATTCTAAGCTTGCAGGAAGGGAAGTAATACAATTCCTTTGGGAAGTAATACAATTGTGTTAGTACAGACAGCCACAAATGCTGCGCTACATTTTATATCCTGACTTCGTGATTCTTCTAAAAATCCACTTTTAAGATATAGGGCCCTATCATGATTTTTGGCAGTGCGGAGTCAGGCAGTACACCACCACCGTGCCCCTGCATCACGAAGAGTCACTGCCGCCTGCCAGATTACAATTTAAAAGTGGTCGGGAGGGCGGCATCGCGGATCCCGCTGCGGTGTCTCTTTCAAAGGCGGTGGTGCCTTTGAAAGAGGTACCGCAATGGGAACGCCACACAAGGTTCCTGCACAGCATGGACTCAACAGTCTAGCTTTGGTAGCGTCAATGTATGTAAGGCAAATGCTTTGGACAGTCAGCGAGCCTGGGGTAAGTGAGACACCTGAAAAGCTCAATGTAGTACAGTTTCACACAAAAGGTTATTTCTTAAAACGATCTATTTGTTACCAAACAATAAACTAAACAGGTACCAAGCAAGTTTAGGTTACCAAGCACTAATAGGCCTCTATCAGGATTAGAAAACGTTTTACTTTTTACATACATAGGGTTCACAATTGTGTAAAGGTAAGATGCACAACTACATCCTCGGTGGGATTCAGACATTTTTCTCAACCAATCAGATTGGAGAAAGTCTTCCTTAAAAAACACAATAGTGTAATAAAATTGAGCACAATAGGCAATCAGATGCTTAGATTTGCCTAACTGTGAAGATGGAGGCTTCCTTCAGGCGTGTGGCCAGTGGGGCACCTAGGTTGCCATAGAAAGCAGGTTGGACCATGGAGATTAACTTCAGTGATTTTTTAACTGTATACTGTGTTTCTTTGTATGGCACCAGTGCTAGAAAGTAGGAGGTTTCCTCCAGATCCTCGGTCTGGCAGCTATTTCTGGGCCGGATTTGGGATCTGGCCAAACCAGGAACAATGCTGTTTGTCTCAGTGTAATTTTCTGGCACAAGGACACAATTCAGCAGCGCCTGCACCTTAACGGTTGTCCATTAATTTGGAACAGCATCGTGCAGGTGGCGAGGCGGCCTCCAACTTCCTACTTCCAGCTGGACCCAAAACAAAGGCCTGATTTAAAGGGCCTTCAGGCCTCATTTTGTCGAAGGATCCCCCTGGCTATCTGAAGACTAACACTTAAACACTCAAGCAATGGAAAGAAATAAAGGCGCGTGGTTTATCACTTATTTTGCAAAACTCTGACTTGGAGGCTGGCTCTTCACTTCGTTCAACCTCCCCATGTAAGAGATGTGAGGGCACTCTATGAATGTCAGATGTATCTGAGTGTATGAGTAATTACACAAATAATGATTTAAATAGCGTCTACTCGTTTGTTTGATTTAATTATTCAAATTCAAATTCAAAATAAGCTTTATTCGATTATTCAAAAAACAATCATAAAAGCACAAAATAAAGTAAAACTTGGAAAATAAAATAATTTGTCCAAAAACATAACAGGAATTATATGACAAATTAGTTGATCATCAAAACAGAATAATTTAAAAGACCATACTTTTTCTAGCAGCAATAGATTTTAGGATGAACGTAGCAGTAAAAAAACATATATCTGTCTCATTTAAAGTGCACAACAGGCTCATAGCAGATTTCAGAGTTCGAGTCCCGTATTTCTTTAAAAAGAGGTTTGAGATAGATAATGCGCAAATGCGTATAAAAATCACATGTAAGGAGAAAATGTGTAACACTCTGTTTGGTGACACCATCACATGGGCAAGAAATAGTGGGGTATTTTCTTATACATGGAAAAGCCACCAAGTAGTGAGCAATACCTAATCTCAGTCGGGTCAATACGAACCGATGTGAGTTTCTGGTCACCGTTAATAGGTATTGTTGGAACCCTACAGTATACTCCTGGGAATAATAAAAAGCCACGGTAGCTAGCTGCATAGACTTAGAAAGACGGCGTTGAGCTTTTTCCCTCAGGTAAATAAATTTGAATTCTGACTTAGAAATATCAGTCGCATAATACACATTTTCCAAGATATTTATCTGAAATAGGTCCTTAAATGTAGACACCACATATTTTAACCAGGGGATTTAATTATTTCATAGCAGTGGTGTTCCCAGTGAAGGGTGTTAAAATGCTTTAAATCCCTCACAGAAATAATAAGTCATACAAATGTGTAAATCAATGTAAGGAAATATAACAATAGACAATGAGGGTTATGAGGTGTCGGAATAACATAACGTCCATACTTGTAGCCTTTATATGTTAAGAGTGACTGGCCAGTAAAAACACAAAGTCTGCTTATATAACCTAATGCATTGATTGGCTTTGTCTGTGCTTACAAGACTTTTTTGGGTCTCAAAGGATCCCTTCTTTGGAATCTTAAAATAACAGCAGATTGAGAAAAAAACAACATTAATCTAAATCAGTGACCTAAAGTTTGAATGAGGCTCTTTAATGTAGGTAAACAAAGCGGTACAAAAGGGGGTAGTGATGGACGGAGCATCAGAACCAATCAAACACTCACACCCAGTCAACAGATCTGGGTTTGATCCATCACCGTTCTTTAGCCCACTCTGCCACCCCAGTTCAGACATGGCCATATGCAAATCAGTCTGACCCTGTGCCTCATGGGAACAGTCCAGCCCGAACTGCCAAGCCATGTCTTCCCTGGACCGTAAACAAGCTTCCTAGGACCGGTTTCTGGCATTTCAGCCGTCTTCAGCCAGGCTTGCTTGAATCCAGTGGCAAAGTGAGCAAGGGACTCACATCTGAGCATTCCCTGCCAACTTATGGCGAACAAAGCGGTACGAAAGGGGGTAGTGATGGACGGAGCATCAGAACCAATCAAACACTCACACCCAGTCAACAGATCTGGGTTTGATCCATCACCGTTCTTTAGCCCACTCTGCCACCCCAGTTCAGACATGGCCATATGCAAATCAGTCTGACCCTGTGCCTCATGGGAAGAGTCCAGCCCGAACTGCCAAGCCATGTCTTCCCTGGACCGGAAACAAGCTTCCGAGGACCGGTTTCTGGCATTTCAGCCGTCTTCAGCCAGGCTTGCTTGAATCCAGTGGCAAAGTGAGCAAGGGACTCACGTCTGAGCATTCCCTGCAAGCAAGCCTGGCTGAAGATGGCTAAAATGCCAGAAACCGGTCCTAGGAAGCTTGTTTCTGGTCCAGGGAAGACATGGCTTGGCAGTTCAGGCTGGACTGTTCCCATGAGGCACAGGGTCAGACTGATTGGCAAATGGCTATGTCTGAACTGGGGTGGCAGAGTGGGCTAAAGAACGGTGATGGATCAAACCCAGATCTCTTGACTGGGTGTGATTGTTTGATTGGTTCTGATGCTCCGTCCATCACCACCCCCTTTTGTACCGCTTTGTTCGCCATAAGTTAGCAGGGTATGCTCAGACGTTGAGTCCCTTGCTCACTTTGCCACTGGATGCAAGCAAGCCTGGCTGAAGACGGCTGAAATGCCAGAAACCGGTCCTAGGAAGCTTGTTTCTGGTCCAGGGAAGACATGGCTTGGCAGTTCAGGCTGGACTGTTCCCATGAGGCACAGGGTCAGACTGATTTGCAAATGGCCATGTCTGAACTGGGGTGGCAGAGTGGGCTAAAGAACGGTGATGGATCAAACCCAGATCTCTTGACTGGGTGTGAGTGGTTGATTGGTTCTGATGCTCCGTCCATCACCACCCCCTTTTGTACCGCTTTGTTCGCCATGTGTTGGCAGGGTATGCTCAGACGTTGAGTCCCTTGCTCACTTTGCCACTGGATGCAAGCAAGCCTGGCTGAAGACGGCTAAAATGCCAGAAACGGGTCCTAGGAAGCTTGTTTCCGGTCCAGGGAAGACATGGCTTGGCAGTTCAGGCTGGACTGTTCCCATGAGGCACAGGGTCAGACTGATTTGCAAATGGCCATGTCTGAACTGGGGTGGCAGAGTGGGCTAAAGAACGGTGATGGATCAAACCCAGATCTCTTGACTGGGTGTGATTGTTTGATTGGTTCTGATGCTCCGTCCATCACCACCCCCTTTTGTACCGCTTTGTTCGCCATAAGTTGGCAGGGTATGCTCAGACGTTGAGTCCCTTGCTCACTTTGCCACTGGATGCAAGCAAGCCTGGCTGAAGACGGCTGAAATGCCAGAAACCGGTCCTAGGAAGCTTGTTTCTGGTCCAGGGAAGACATGGCTTGGCAGATCAGGCTGGACTGTTCCCATGAGGCACAGGGTCAGACTGATTTGCAAATGGCCATGTCTGAACTGGGGTTGCAGAGTGGGCTAAAGAACGGTGATGGATCAAACCCAGATCTCTTGACTGGGTGTGAATGTTTGATTGGTTCTGATGCTCCGTCCATCACCACCCCCTTTTGTACCACTTTAATGTAGGTAAGCAGATCAATGTGCTATAATAGAAGGATTGCAATTAATGAACAGGAAGCAAGAACATGATCTGTGTCACAAACACCAGCCCACTAACCTATCTACATAAAATGCAAAACTGTGATGTGTATGTTACACAATTGGCTTTGCAGCAGGCTCATCAACCCTCTCTGCTACTTTATGAGTCAAAACTGAGAAACGATCTGACCTGTTACAGGCCGATTTCCCTTATAGATGCCACATGTAAGGTGATGGGGAGGGTAATTCTGGCATGTCTGGAGTCATGGGCTAACAATGTTGGGCTAATATCACATACCCAATATGGGTTTAGGAAGGGAATGGAAACTGTCGAGCAGTGCCTCAACTTGTCGATGATCATGGGCAAGTACATGATGGCAAGGGGGGCGTCGATCCACCTGGCCTTCATGGACTTGTTCAGGGCTTTTGACACGGTGTGGAGGAGCAAGTTGTGGGCACTGATGGATGATATGGGCTTTGAGGAACCACTCGTCACTCTCCTCCGCAGACTACATGCTTCCACCTCTTTAGTTATCCGTTATGGCCCAGAGGGAGAGAAGACCAAGCCCATCGCTTCGACAGAGGGGGTCCGGCAAGGCTGCATTCTAGCCCCATTTTTATTTTTGGTCTATGCAAATGGGCTGGAGCAGTTTTTGTTAAACAAACATTTGGACTTCCCCAAAATAGTAGGTGCCCAAGAACCTTTATTGTCGTATGCTGACGACACGGTTTTGATAGCCCTCACCGCCAATAGCCTTCAGGGATGTTTGGATGCTTTTACCGAATATATGACGTCACTCGACTTGAAGGTGAATTATAAGAAATCCTTTGTCATGGTATGTGGGCCAAAATTAACAAAAACACGAAAATACACAGTGAATGGGACAGTTATTGAGAAGGTAATTTGTTTTAGCTATTTGGGGAATGTTTTTAACTCTAACCTAAACTGGGATCAACTTTTAGCATCCCGGGTGCAACAAACTTCAAGAGTGATTGAGGGGTTGTTTCGATTTGCGGCCAAAATTGGCCATAAGCCTGTTGCTGTGCTGATAACCCTGTACAAATCAAAATGTCTGTCAGGAGCAACTTACGGTGCAGGAGTGTGGGGATATCAAAAGAGTACCCAGATTCAAATAATCGAGAACACATTTTTGAAGAGAGACTTATTTATCCCGTCCAGCTCCCCTACATCATTTTGCCACTTGGAGGTGGGCATGGATTATAATTACAGACAGAATACACATGGCACCCCTGCTATTATGGGGAAAATTTGGTCCTCAGAGGAACTTAATTTCTCCCGACTTATTTTAAAAGATTGCATGAATTTAGATAATGCTATGGCGGTCCCTTGGTTACGCTACGTTAAACAAACTTTTTATAAGATAGGATTAAAAGATTTTTATGATAAGCCTGAGTGTATACCACCAAACATGAAAATGTCCATAAAAGAAGCTTTTGGATCTGAGCTGAGTATATCATCTAGGCTTACAGATAGACCGGACCCCCCTTTCTTAAAACAGCAACAATTTTATTTGTATTTTAGCTTGCAGGACAATGCACGTTTTTTAATGACAAGATTTCGCTTGGGCACACTGCACTTTCTTGTGGCCTTTCCAAAACAGGTGGGGTGGTGTGAGAGGCTACCCCTCTGTCCTTGTAATAACACAGCCCAACAAAATACTATGCACCTCATGCTATTTTGCACATTATATAAAGACCCCAAGATGCGCTTTCTCAAACCAATTTTAAACGAAAACTGTTTCCGCTCCCATAAAGAGGGTTTCAATTATTTACACTCCTTAGCAAATGCTTCGATTTGCAGCTCTGTGCTCAGTTTTATAAAAAAAAATATATATTAAGGAAACTATATGCACTGTAAAAGTATGCAATTAGGTGTTTAACTGTCCCCGAAGATATTTTTTATGCTCTTTTTGTAAATATTTTCTTATTTTATGATGGTTTGTTTTCCTTGTGAACTTTTATGATTCATCTGGAATCGAATAAAGGTTTTTGACTGACTGACCGAGTCAAAACTGTGACTGGACAAAACACAGAAGTCTCCCAGTACTGCATTAACCACAAGAGTTATCTTACTGTCATTATAATCCCCTCCAAATTGCTGGAAAACAAAAATCTCTGCAGCAGGTGTCTTAACCCTGTGAGATATTTTAAAAGGCAGTCACTTTGTGACCCATTAAGTAAGCTAGAACATATTTACTGTCACAATTGTCTTTGTTGCCAATTTCTTTCCAGCAAATGTTTGGAAAATAAAAATGTAATTTGACTGTCAGGTTCTGTTTTTCAAGCTCTGCCCTTCGAGGCTCCGCCCCTTTTCCTCTGCCACACCTTGAGCACAACCTATGGGTTCCTGAAGTCATTTTTTTTCCAATAATTTGTTTCCAACTGGAGCACTGTGTCGAACTACAATTTTGCACAATGGAACATACACGTTTTACAACTGAATCATCTCAACTCCTATAGGAGCTCTGTACTTAAGGATGTCAGACATTCCACATGGCAGTGCATGAAACAGACAGAGCTTTCTAGAAACTGCCCTAGTGGTGGTCCAATTGATAAAGCCTCAAGGCACCATTGAAGGGTTCTTCCTACAGCTTCTACGTAATCCATGGGCGTCCGCAGACATTTTTTCAGGGGGGTGGGGTTTAATTAAAAAAATGTCAAGATCACGCTGCCGATATTATACTGGCAGCGCAATCTTTAAGTTTTTTAAGAGGGTAAGTGAAAAATCCAGAGTCATGTCTGGCCCTCTTGGGGATGCCCATGTCGCGCTCCCTTGTAGTAATTGAGCTGGAAAGTAACAAAGACAAGTAGTTTCACAGTGCCTAATCATAGCTTACCCAGTGCTAAAACAGTGGCAGGAGTCATACCAAGAGGCTCCTGTCTCAGGCCCTTCTCTGGTTCCAGCAGAGAGGATTTGCAACTCTTCTCAGATGCAGAAACGGCTTTCAGGCACCAGTGGCGCCAAGCCTGGGCTTAGCAGCGCCACAGGAAGTGGACTCCTAGACAGAACTGGCAGTTGGAGATAAGAGTGTAAGACTGTAGACAGGCTGGCATAGTTGTTGGAACCTCGAGCCAATAAGGAGCTGAGCTTTCATGTGGCTTCTGCCTACCTATCTCCCACTCTCTACCCAGGATGTGATGTAATGGCCAAACCTGCCAACTTTGGAACTGGGAAGCCAGGTATGGGTCTCGGTGTGGGCTCGACATCCTGTGATTCTGGGCAAATCACTTCCTCTCCCCTTGCCTCTAAACAATGAAAGTGACTTTGCTAATATAATTAGTGCTCATGTCAATCTCTCAAGAGGGAAAAAAGTGGGAGGCAAAAACAAAGCCTTAAGGTAAAGAAAGACAAATAGCTACTCATATACTTTCTGATTTGTTCAAGGTGAAACCAGAAAACATGCACAGATTTCTGTTTCCCACACTTAAATTGTGTGATTTCAGGCATAAATTGTATTTCACCAAAACTCATTTTTCTTCACTATCACATATGACAGCACTTTCGAATAGGTGAGTTCAGAGTACCAGTTGTACAAAACCTATTGTGGCAGATTTACAAGCCCCTTGCGCTGCCCGTATGTCACTTTTTGTGATGCACTGGCAGCGCATTACATTGCCCCATATTTACAAGGACAGGAAAAGCCACCCTGCATGGCTTTTCCTGTCCTTGTAAATACGGCCCCTTTACATGCAGCACTTTGCGTGAAAGGGGCGTCCCATGGGTTTTGCTGTGGGTGTTCCCTCAGCAACACCCATGGAACCAGACACATTTCCAGATTTACGAGGATTCCTTAAACCTGGAAATGTGTCTGAATGGTAAGCTACCCTAGGGGTGGCATAGCGAGGCACAATGAGGAGAAATGTTTTCATTTCTCCTCGTTTTTTTCCTCTTTCAATGCGTGCTGCATTCTACAGCACGCATTGAAAGAGGAAAATGAGTGTAGTGATTGTTTTTTTGCAGGAAGGTGCCCCTTCCTGCACATAAACAATCTCCCCATGATTCAGGCATCCTTGCACCATGGTGTAAGGGTGCCTGCGCCTGGCAGCAGTTTGTGCACCAGCAGAGGGGAGAGCACAGGAATGCGACATATCCTTGTAAATATGTTGCATTCCAGGCACTCTGAAAGTGCCGCAGCGTGGCCCAGCGAAAGTGCTTGCAGTGCCACGCTGCGGCACCTTCTTGTAAATTTGCCCCATTGAGTCTGCTTTAATAGACTATAATGTTGCTTTGTATTAACCTGGGTCACATGCAGTGTTTACATGACAACTGTCTTGCCTTTTAGTATACTGATGGTTCATGTTTTAAAACTATCACTTTTAATGAGTGCTTCTCAGTGCTGTGCTATGATGTGATGTATATCGTATCGTCAAATCTTCTACAAGTTAAAGAAATAAACTTCTTTGAATTTTGAAAGTGACTTTATCAAATTTATGTGATGTTGGTTTTATGATTTAAAGTGCCAATTTATTTAGGGCTCTGCTCGTGCACAGTCTCTAAGATCTGAGCCAAACCCTTGGCTTGGCTCTCCCTGTTAATTTGCTGGCTTGCCCACCTCTTATATATATGTGTGTGTCTGTGTTTGTGCGTTTTCTTTTTATAGCAATCTCTCTGTGGTCCAGAAAATCACACAGGCCATAGAACCCTGCCACATAGTGTGACATGCATCATCATACAGTTAGTCACTGAGTTGTCACCCGGGGCTGGGGGCGCCCATCGCCCAACTCTTGCTTCCTCAATAAGGTGCCACTTGTTTTGAAGGGATGTATGACGTTACAACGCATACTTTTACAACGCATGCACTTACAACGCAATTTTTACAACGCAACATCCACTACAACGCATTCCATTACATCGCATGACACTACAACGCATTTTTAAAAACTACCTTTACAACGCATTCCATTACATCGCATACTACCTTTACAACGCATACCATTAAAACGCATTATGTTACATTGCATTTAAGGTAAGAGTTGGATAGTATAGGGGTAAAAATTACTATTCTCACTCCAGGGGGTGCAACAGTAGGGTAAGTGTTGGATAGTATAGGGGTAAAAATTACTATTCCAACTCCAGGGGGTGCAACAGTAGGGTAAGTGTTGGATAGTATAGGGGTAAAAAATACTATTCTAACTCCAGGGGGTGCAACAGTAGGGTAAGTGTTGGATAGTATAGGGGTAAAAATTACTATTCTAACACCAGGGGGTGCAACAGTAGGGTAAGTGTTGGATAGTGTAGGGGTAAAAATTACTATTCTAACTCCAGGGGGTGCAACAGTAGGGTAAGTGTTGGATAGTATAGGGGTAAAAATTACTATTCTAACTCCAGGGGGTGCAACAGTAGGGTAAGTGTTGGATAGTGTAGGAGAAAAAAATACTATTCTAACTCCAGGGGGTGCAACACTAGGGTACGTGTTGGATAGTATAGGGGTAAAAATTACTATACTAACTCCAGGGGGTGCAACAGTAGGGTAAGTGTTGGATAGTGTAGGGGTAACAATTACTATTCTAACTCCATGGGGTGCAACAGTAGGGTAAGTGTTGGATAGTATAGGGGTAACAATTACTATTCTAACTCCAGGGGGTGCAACAGTAGGGTAAGTGTTGGATAGTGTAGGGGTAAAATTTACTATTCTAACTCCAGGGGGTGCAACAGTAGGGTAAGTGTTGGATAGTGTAGGGGTAAAATGTACTATTCTAACTCCAGGGGGTGCATACTTACCTTAAATGCAATGTAATATTATGCATTGTAATGGTATGCGTTGTAAAGGTAGTATGCGATGTAATGGAATGCGTTGTAAAGGTAGTTTTTAAAAATGCGTTGTAGTGTCATGCGATGTAATGGAATGCGTTGTAGTGGATGTTGCGTTGTAAAAAATGCGTTGTAAGTGTAGTGCGTTGTAAAAGTTGCGTTGTAAAGGTTGTTCCCCGTTTTGAAGCTAGCTCTTACTCTAACAAACTAAAATTGTGTGAGGGCAGATAGATAGATATAGATATTTATTTATTGTGCAGTTAATTAAAACCATTACAAAAAGATCATTTAAAAAAAAAAAAGTAAAAGAAACTTTATACATCTTTAGTATCCATCATAAGATGAGAATGGCTGTATATTTAAAAACTGCATTCAAATTTTAAGAGTCCTAAAATCAGTTCCAGCGCTGGGGGAAAATAAAGAGTGCCGAGCTAAAGCAATTCTCACGTATCCAGTAGGCTTTTCAGGCTTGACCTGGTTAGTATTACGCTGTCAGGGTTCGGATTGTGTTGTGTCAGGGCAGGCTAGTAAATATTTTTATCAAGCCTCCATATCACAAGCTTAAAATCAAGAGGTTCATGCGATAAACTCTTAATATCTGGGTGTAGAAACGTTTCTGCCCTTACAAGGTGCCAACTATGTGACAGGCACATTCATATAGACAAATGGTACTGGTGATGTATACACACTGTCTATGATAGACTGGTATAACATTTGCATAGCTTACCTTTGGGTAATTATGCAAAATTACCCAAAAAATGAGCAAAATTCCATGAAATTAATAAAGAAAGTGCAAAACTGGCATTTAACGCTACATTTTATCCTGAAACTTGTCCTCGCGTTTTGGTAGTTCATGTTGTTACCGCGCACTTGCACTAAAATGTTACCATGAATACAGCGTAGTTGCACCATGTGAGTATAATGATGAAAAGTTTGCATGACAAGCATGATGCGAGTTTTTTTAAAATACTGCAAGATTATCCAAGATTATGCTGGTATAATGGAAATGTCTCCCAAGGTCAGTAAACACCCTGTTTAGCATAAGAGAAATTCCCAAAAGGGATATATGGGATGTCCAGACTGTCTCATATTCTCCCTCCCTATTTTTATTATTTTTTATACAGTCACAATTACTGTTGCAGGGTTAACCACGAATGGTAGAAATCGTTCGTACAATGATGTATACATACTTCTTATATTTTGACAGTGAGAGAGATGTAGGGAAGAAAGGACAGGAAAATTAGAGGTGAAACAAAAGTGGGATAGGACAGTCATGTAGAGAAGTACAGTTGGTTGGCATTACATTGGTGACAGCTATACAAACTGCATTACGTCTTTCATACATTCAGGGTTTATGAGACCGCCTGCGAGCCCACCCGTAGTGTCTGTCCCCAAAGGTGTTCCAGTGATGTTTAGTTTTTGCTCCTGCAGGTGATTGCATATGTCCCAGCAGAAACACTGGTGAATTTAAAGGGGCTAATCAGTTGAGAGGGAATCCTAAATTCAGCCGAAATTGGTCAGTCTTCTTAAAGGGAAGCAAAGGAGGAAGGAGTTGTTAGCGCTTCTCTGGTTCATATATGGATGTTTTTGGTGCCGGGGCAGTCACCATCCTAGCCTTCGGGCAATGGAATCTGGGATATGAACGACCACATCAAAAGATTATTGTGGGCTGCACCATGGGGCCATACATACTCCCCCCTGCCTAAATCTTGCCTAACACTTCCTGCCCCTCTTTAGAGACTTTTGCAAAATGGCTGCCCCTCTTCAGTGACTTTCCCAAAATGGCTGCTGCACCAAAACATAAGTTGTGGGCTAAGAGTGTGTTGGTCCCAGAAATATACTGGAATGATTTTGGAATACCTTGGAATAAGAAAAGCTTGAAGAACGGATAGAGTCTAATCTCAGTGGAAAGGATTACTTTCCATACCAGAAAAAAGATCTTCTATATTTGAAAGCATCTTGCGGAACTACTTGGACGTGTATTGTTACTGTCATCCCTCGTCCTTTTCTGACGTGTCTCCCAGTAGTTTGTATACTGTATTATATTCCGATTCTCCTCAGGAGGCCGTGGGTATAACGTATTTTGTGAACCAATCTTCCCTCGAGCCGTGTTACAAAATCCTAATAAATATTAAATGGAAAATAATCAGCTGCAAGCAGGTTGTTAAAGCACCAGGACCCAAAGATTGCAATCCTTAAAGGTAATTTAAAGACAGAAAGAGCGAGGAACTCTCATGAATATAAATCTACGGAAGTCTTCGGTACACTGAGAGGAGGCTTCAGCGCGCCCGCGAGCTCCGTGAGTCACCAGCTCCACGCGCACAGCCTCCTGCCCCCTCTACCTGCAGAGATGCTGGGACTGCACGATCCTGGCTTGAAACGTTCCACCGCCCTGCCTGGAGATGCACTAACCTGGCATCTGACTGCCGTGGCCCCTGCCCTACCAGCCTCTTAGCGACAGTTGATAACACTCCAGGCCATGCAAACTTTGTTTATGGCTGACGCACCCAAGCTGACTAACCTCGCAGAGACACCGGTCAGACATATGACTGATTTCACACCAGCCCTTCGAACCAGTCCTGCTATCATTCCAGGGGGTGCTGTTCTCACACGTGACCCTTCTCTCTCCACAGATAGATGTGCAACTGACTCTGCCCGCAGCTGCGGCCCATGCAGGTAAGAGGGGGGGGGGGGGGGGGGGGGGGACGGAGGGGGGGGGGAGGAGTGAATTATTTAATTTTTCCCTCGTGGTCGTCTGTCGAATCCCCCCCAACCCAGTCCCACCGCTCTTACCTGCATGGGCCACTCCTGTCTGCCCACCCCTTTGACCTCTAGTCAGATTGGTATAATATGTCTCCAACCTAAGAAGCATAGGTCTGATACTTGACGCGTTATAAGTCACCCACTCCATCACCATAGAGGCATCGTCCTTGTAAGCAAATGACTGTCCCAGACGTTCCGGAAAAGGTATACACTTTTACCCACTTGATCTAGGTGCATCAGCCAGGCTTGAGATCAGTTTTACCCAGGACCAGCATCCTTTCAGTGACATAAGATGAATATATAAAAGAGGGGGGCAGAGCACACTGCCTGGCATCACACCAGCCCACAACGAGCCCAGATGCATTGTGGAAAATGCAGTGCATGATAACACTCACTTCAGTTGGAAGTCTTGAGCATTCACCATTGTTGGTGCAGCCAGTGCTGTGCAGCTCTAGGCATGTTTCGGAATAGTTCCTCTTCTTCAGTCGCGAGTAGCCCATTATGTGTGTGGGTGCTGGCAATGCTGATCAAAGTCTTCTTTGCTTTTTGAACCACACCCAGAGGGCAGGTACATACCAATGAGCTGGTCAGGCCAGTCACAAAAGGAGCAGGGAGTGTACACTGCCTGGCATACCCGCTCACATTTAGCCAGTGCTGGGAGCACTGTCTGCACCAACAGTAGTGAATACTTAAGGCTTTCCACTAAAATGAGTGTTATAATGCACTGCATTTACCACAATGAATCTGGTGAATTGTGTGCTGGTATACCATGCAGTGTGCTCCCTCCCCCTTAATAAGAGATGAATATATGACTAAGTATCCCCAGCCACACCAGAATTTCAGAGGGAATATTAACACGTTACTGCCCCTTCCCAACCCCTTCCTATAAAATGCTAAACTATAGTACAATTGTAATATGTAGATGACTCCGCCCCCAAAATGCTTGGTTTTCAGTAGCACTAATGCTACATGTGACTGACTGCATCCCACACCTACCTGCCTCTCAGAGCAGATACTTATAGTTTTAAACTTGCATCTATTGCTCCCGCTAGATGCCTTAGAGCACTCCATTCACAGCTTGAGAAAGCTTTAGCTCGGGAAGAGAGCACTTGCAGATGGTGGATGGGGGTCAGGCGCACAACACACATAGGGCTAAAAGGGCTTCAGCCCACCCCGTCGCGTGTCTCAGCCCGGGCTGCTGCAGCTTGAGCTGCTGTGGGCTTGTCTGGGCACTGTCTGGAGAGTTAGCTTCAACCGCCCGAGTTTTTCACAGGTCTTTAAAGACTATTCGCATATTTGCAAACTGGTTACAGAGGCTTAGTTTTTTAGGTCGAGCCTAGCAGCACTGGGAATGCACTGGTCACTCTGCGAGACTGCTGTAGTAGAGTATGGGAGAGAAACCACGCCCACTCTTCTCCCATATTTTTCATTGGCTTGTGTCATTGTCTTTCGTAAATGCTGCCTTCGAATTCGTTAATAGGCTTGTTAGTCCCTCCTTAGGATGGCCTTGTCTTCATTTGTACCCTCCCATGGCGACTGGCCTCTTTACTTCGGTTGTTTCACAGGACCTTTTATTTAGTCTGTACGCACTATTTACTTTATTGAGTTTCTCTTACAGCAGGCCGGACATGCGCTGCTTCAGCTGAAACCACTTGTATTTCTTTAAGCAGCATGTCCGCCCCAGTATCATGGGCGCCTGCTTTCAATCACTTTAACCCGGCATTATCTTGTGTCTGTTTCAACCCTCCCTCCCCCAAGTGAAATGGATTTTAAAATGATTAGCAAATTAAGTCATGTGAATTCCAGGTAGCACGTAATCCTGTGCCAATGGGCTGAAGCTGACAACAGCGGCATCTGTGTTACATGTCATCTGTACTAAAGCCACCTGGCGTGTTGTTTTCAAAAGCCTGGCTTATTAAAAACAACACCACCACCAATCCCACTACCACCAATACCACCGCCACCAATACCGCCACCACAACCAATACCACCACCATCAACATCACCTCCACCAATTCCACCACCACCAATACCACCATCAATACCACCACCACCAATACCACCACCACTGCCAATACTACCACCACCACCAATACCCCTATCACTACCACCACCACCACCAATACCACCACCACCAATACCACCCCACTACCAATACCACCACCACCACCAAAACCACCACCACCACCACCAATACCGCCAGCACCAATATCACCACCTCCACCAATTGCACCAATAACACAAGCACCAATGCCACCACCACCATCAATACCACCACCACCAATACCACCACCACCAATACCACCACAGCCAATACCACCACCACCACCACCACCACCAATACCGCCACCAATACCAACACCACCACCAATACCAATACCGCTGCCAATTTCAATACCACCACCAATACAACCAACACCAATACCACCACCACCACTAATACCACCACCAATACCACCACCACCAATACCACCACCAACACCACCACTAATACCACCACCACCAATAGCACCACCACCACCAATACCACCACCACCAATACCACCACCAACACCACCACTAATACCACCACCTCCAATAGCACCACCACCACCACAAATATCAGCACCACCAATACCACCACCACCAATACCACCACCACCATTACCACCACCACTAATGCAACCACGAATATCACCACCACCAAAACCACCACCACCAATACCACCACCACCATCAACACTACCACTAAAACAACCACCTACACTACCACCACCACCAATACCTCCATCATAGCCACCAATACCACCACCACCAATACCATCACCAACTCCACCACCCCAATAATACCAACAACACCATCAATACCACCACCTCCACCACAACCAATACCACCACCACCAATGGCACCAATACAAACACCAATACCACCAATACCACCATCAATACCACTACCACCAATACCAACACCACCAATACCACCACCAGCTCCCCCACCACCAATACCACCACCACCACCAATACCAATACCACCACAATACCACCACCCCCACCAATACCACCACCACCAATACCACCACCAACACCAATACCACCACCACCAATACCACCACCACCAACACCATCACCAACACCACCACCAATGCCTTTACCACCAATACCACAACTTCCATCAATACTACCACCTCCACCACCACCAATACTACCACCAATAACACCGCCACTAACACCACCACCAATACAACCACCAATACCACCACCACCAATACCACCAATTCCAACACCACCAATACCACCACCAACACCACCACTAATACCACCACCTCCAAAAGCACCACCACCACAAATATCAGCACCACCAATACCACCACCACCATTACCACCACCACTAATGCAACCATGAATATCACCACCACCAAAACCACCACCACCAATACCACCACCACCAAAACCACCACCACCACCAACACTACCACTAAAACCAGCACCTACACTACCACCACCACCAATACCTCCATCATAGCCACCAATACCACCACCACCAATACCATCATCAACTCCACCACCCCAATAATACCAACAACACCATCAATACCACCACCCCCACCACAACCAATACCACCACCTCCAATGGCACCAATACCAACACCAATACCACCAATACCAGTAATCAATACCAACTCCACCAATACCAACACCACCAATACCACCACCAATTCCCCCACCACCAATACCACCACCACCAATACCAATACCACCAATTTCAATACCACCACAATACCACCACCACCACCCCCACCAATACCACCACCACCAATACCACCACCAACACCAATACCACCACCACCAATACCATCAATACCACCCCCACCAATACCACCACCACTAATACCACCACAACCAGAACCACCACCACCAATACCACAAACACTACCATTAAAACCACCACCACCGCCACCAATACTACCACCACCAATGCCACCATTACCACCACCACCAACACCATCACCAACACCACCACCAATGCCTCCACCACCACCAATACCACAACCACCATCAATACTACCACCTCCACCACCACCAATACTACCACCAATAACACCACCACTAATACCACCACCAATACCACCACCAAGATTACCACCACCAATACCACCAATTCCAACACCACTAATACCACCACCCCCACCAATACTACCACCACCAATACAACCAACACCACCAATACCACCACCACAAATACCAGCACGACCACCACCAATACCACAACTACCACCACCACCACCAATACTACCACCAACAATACTAACAACACCAATACCACCACCACCACCAATACCACCACCAATGCCAATACCACCGCCAATACCACTATCAACACTAATACCACCACCACCATTACTACCACCAATCTCACCACCAATCCCACCACCACCAATACTACCACCAATCTCACCACCAATCCCACCACCACCAATACCAATATCACCACAAATACCACCACCAATACCATCACCAATAACACCACCACCAGTACCACCAATACCATCAGCACTACCAACACCACCAATACCAACACCACCACCATTACCACCACCACAATAATACCACCACCGATACCACTTATACCACCACCACCAATACCATCACCACCTGTACTAATACAACCACCAATACTAATACCACTACCAATACCAATACCACCACCAATACTACCACCGCCCCAATACCACAAATACCACCTCCACCAATATCACTACCACCAATACCACCACCACTACCACCAACAATACCACCACCACCAATACCACCAATACCTCCACCAACAATACCACCACCACCACCAATACCACCAATACCACAACCACCAGTACTAATACAACCACCAATACTAATACCACTACCAATACCAATACTACCACCAATACTACCACCACCACCAATACCACAAATACCACCACCACCAATACTACCACCACCACCAATACCACCACAACTCCCACCAACAATACCACCACCACCAATACCACCATCACCAATACCACCAATACCTCCACCAACAATACCACCACCACCGCCAATACCACCACCACCAGTACTAATACAACCACCAATGCTAATACCACTACCAATACCAATACCACCACCAATACCACAAATACCACCAACACCACCAATACCACCACAAATGCCACCACTACCAATACACCACCATCACGAATATCACCACCACTAATATCACCACAAATACCCCACCACCAATACAACCACCACCAATACCAGTAGCACCACCACCAATACCAATATTACCACCAATACCAATACCACCACCACCACCAATACCACCACCAATTCCAATACCACCACTACCAATACAACCACCTCCACCAATACCATCACCACCAATACCACCAATGCCATCACCACCACCAATACCACCATCACCACCAACACCAATACCAATACCACCACCACCAATACCACCACCTCAGCGCCTCTCGCTCACTAGTAATAGTAGGGGCACTGTACAAGTCTGGAGCTGCAGCAAAGACCATCCTTCCCTCCCTCCATGACTGCAGTAAAGCACAGCCCGTCCTGCACCAGAAGGTGAAGCCAGGGCCCTACCACAATTGGAGTGTTTTTTATTAGGCCAAAGTTAGCAATGACATTACGCAATGCCACAGTGTACACTCAATTCATGGAGAGGGCAGTAAATAGCCCTCCCCTCCCACTCTTCCTCCTGAGCCTGTACAGTGTAATCACAGAGTGAAAGGTGTTGGAGAGCTTTGTTAGTGTTTATAGCTCAGATCATATGTAATTCTCACTTCACATTTTGTGTCTGTGTAATTTACAACACTTGCACATCTTCTTCACTTCAATATTTATCACTACTTTGAAGACGTTGCAGGCCGGTCTCTTCCTCTGTTATTTACAATCTAACAAGCAGACGAGAAGGCCATTTATTACAATGCAATAAGTCTCGCATTTGCGAGAGTTTAAGCTATTAGTATTGTGTTAGAAATTGGATTTTTGGTAAGCTAGGGCATGTGCCAAAGCCAGGCAGAAACCACCACTCTAGTCAGGATAAGGGAGTTACTCTCCTAAAATAACCCCTGCACACCCCCTTGGTAGCTTGGCACGAGCAGTCAGGCTTATCTTAGAGGCAGTAAGTAAAGCATTTGCACATAACCAATAGTAAAACAGTATAACCACTACAAAAGGACACCACACCAGTTTAGAAAAATATCCAATATTTTTATATATTTAAGACAAGACCAAAAACGATAAAAAGAATCCATAATACAGTACTTGAAAATCTTCAGTTATCAAAATATGCTTGAAAATCAGTTCCTTGATGTCGATACCTCCGTCTGGGGCTATCACGCCGTCGTGAGCAAACAAATCCAAACAGTTCTGGCTGACCGCGGCGTCGCGGGCCAGCTATGGTGTCGGGAAGACCCGAAAATAGTACCTTTTAGAAATGCAGGGCATCGGCGACCTCTCGTTGAGCTTCCGAAAGCACGGCGTCCACAAGCTTCGGTTCCTGAGGTAGGTGCAGGAGTCGCCGGGGCCCTTGAAGTCACATGCGTTGCAGATCGAACTCCTCTCTGTTGAAGTCAGGAGCACTGGCATCGGGAGGCGTTGTGTTCTGCGATGCGAAGTGCAGCAGTGCAGCAGTGCGGCGTGCGGTGCCTTCAGGATGCGGTGCGAGCAGCGGCTCGGTGGTGGTGTCAGAAGTTGTCATCAGTGTGACCAGGGTCGCGGTGCGAAGTGAATGCGGTGCTCATCGCGGTTCTGGCAGGTCAGGGTGCAAGCAGTGGTGTCGTCATTGCTGAAGCACTGTCATCAGCTGATGAACTGGAGTCAATGGCGCTGCAGTCGGTAGGCCAAGGCTTCGATGTGGGATGAGAGTGGTGCATCATGTAACTTTACGAGCGGTGCCCTCGAACCACGGTGCAAGCAGCGGCGTCGATTTCGGCATGGAGAGGCATCGTCGGAGATACCAAGGCATCATCGTGAAGCGAGGCGGTGCGGAGTGAGGTGTTCACAGGTCCCGGTGCGAGCAGCGACTCGGTGGCGGCATCAGCAGGCACCATCGGTGAGACCAGGGACACGGTGCAGCGTTGTGGCGGTGCCCTCTGCGGTGCCTTCAGAACACGGAGTCAGCAGCATCATCGTAGACGTCGTTGGGTTGCTTTTCTTCTGTTGCAGCACAAAACACACAGCCCCCAGCGCTGAGGGAAGAAGAGCTTGAAGTCTTTGCTGGTCCTGAGACTTCCTGAACAGGGGGCAAGCTATACATTAAGCCCTTGGAGAAACTCACAAAGTAGATTGCAGAAAATTCAGTCCAGTACTTTCACTGCCCAAGACAGAAGCAGCCACTGCAGGCCAATACAGAAAAGCACACATCAAAGTAGTAGATCCTCCTCACAATTTCTCCAGCTCTTCTTCTTGGCAGTCTTCTTGGTCCAAAAGAGTTCTAAAGTTCAGGGGTATGGGCCCCAATATTTATATCGCAAAATCCTTTGATCTCTTAGTCAGAGAGTGTCTATGCCCAGCCAGAACCAGTTCTGCCTTCTCTGGTGTGACTTCCTGGCAGGAGGTGAAGACGGCATTGTCAGAGGCAGACCAGGCCCTTTGAGGTGCAAGGAAATCTCCCCCCCTTCCCTCATTGCAGCCCAGGTCTATTCAGCCCTTTCCTGACCCACCTAGACTATCTGGAGCCATGCCTGCTCCCCAGCCTTCTGTCATCCAAAACCTAGACAGGCATTCCACATTCCAGCAGAGGCACACGGGATGAATGAGCAAGAAAATACATACTTTCTAAAAGTGGTATTTTAAAAACAAAATGTAAAAATCACCTTCACTAAAAGTTGCATCTTTAAATTCTGAGTTCAGGCATACTAAACTTTATTTTCCCACCTATTTCCCCGGGCCAGTTATGCTTATAAGATGTTATAAACAAACTTCCCATTCTGTCCTATGGGGAACTGGTAGCCTTGCAATAGCGAAAAACGAAATTGGCCGTAATTCACTATTAGGACATGCCACACACACCAGGGCATGTCCTACCTTTCACATACACTGCACCCGGCCCACCGGGGTACCTTGGGCCTACCTTAGGGGTGGCTGACATGTAAGAAAAGGGAAGGTGAGGGATTGGCAATTGTGTGCACTGGCCAAGTCAACATGGCAGTTACAAACTGCGCGCAGACTCTGCAATGGCGGGTCTGAGTTACCTTTTCAGGGCTACTCACGTGGGTGGCACATTCAGTGCTGCAGGACCACTAGTAGCATTTGATTCACGGGCCATGGCACACTCAGTGCACTTTACTAGGACTAACAAGTAAATCAAATATCTAATCATGGAAACACCAATCCATAACACAATTTACCACAGGAGCACTTGCACTTTACCACTGATCAGCAGTGATAAAACTGCGCAGAAACACTACCTAAAACAGAGTCAAAACGAGGAGGTCAGAAAGCAAAAACTCAGGGGAATTACGCCAAAAGATGCCAAGTCTAACATATTGTAAATGACAATGCCTTTTATTTGTATTAAAACTCAAAACATAAATAAAAGGCATTGTCATTTACAGTGTCAATAGCTCAAACTTGCGCGAATGCTAGACCTATTGCATTGCAAATGATTGTTTTATAAGGCTACCCGTAGTTTACTCACACTCAGTTCTGTGATCTGTATGGTACATGTTCTTTTTAGCAGGCACATTAACCCTCTGTGTTGTGTGGGTGACAGGAGTTCCCATTTGAGTGCACAGTGAGAGATGCAACAGTGTGAGAGTAGGGTGAAAGGAGTGACTGCAGGGTAAGTGAGGTGACCATAAGAATTTGGTTGCGGATGTAAGTGCAGAGTGGGACAGGAGGTTAGCCATCATTTATCGTAGCCTCTTCAAAACGTCTATCATTGGACATAACGGTTCCTGGGAGCTTGGAGTGCTATCTTTTAAAATCGAGCGTAATCAGAGCTATTCTTTTAAGGGGCCTTCATATATACTGATCTCCAGACCCCTGCATAGCTTTGATCCACAATATTTGCCAATTATTGGAGAAAAAAAATTTACTCATCTGACGTCACCATTTCTGGAGATTTCAATCTTCATTTAGGGAATCCATTATTTAACGACTCTGCCCATTTCACGGACGTTATAGATAGCATGGGTCTCCAACAACATGTCAATGGACCTATTCACTTGGCAAGCCATCTGCTCGACGGAATATTTTACGACAATCCCCATCTTCAAATTCTTCCCTCCCTTCCTCTGGTCTGGTCAGACCATCTGGCAATTATGTTTAATGTTAAACCTACCACGAACACGGACGCCACTATGCATCCCTTGCCCTCAAAGTCTTCTGACCCCTGGCACATTATCAATACCAACTCATTAAAAATCACCTTAGCCCTAAGTCTACCTGTAGCCTCTAATGACCTCAAAACAGCAGTTAGCTCTTACCATTAGTGGATTCACTCCGCCCTAAATCAGATAGCAACACCTAAGGGCCACATAAGCCCTAGATCGCCAGCTGCGGAACAGTGGTTCATAGAAAGTGTAATACTTCAGAAACAGGCCTGACGCGGGCCTGGAAGGGAAATGGAGGACAAATGATGGTCCAGCAGAAAAATAGCGCAAAACCAAAGGGGATGATGGATGGAGTGTTGAACATTGCAAGCACTCACCCCCAGTCAACTGATCTGGGTTTAATCCATCGTCATTCTTTAGCTCACTCCACCACCCCAGTTCAGACACAACCATATGCAAATCAGTCTGACCCTGTGCCTCATGGGAAAAGTCCAGCCCGAACTGCCAAGCCATGTCTTCCCTGGACTGGAAACAAGCATCCTGGGACCGGTTTCAGGAAAATAGACATATAAATGCTCCATAGCAACCTACAAAGTCATGATCTTTAAGGAGAAAACACATTACAATACCCATAAGATAGAATCCTCTAAGAACTCCATTCAAGAACTCTTTGCCACAGTCAAAAAACTAACCAAGCCCCAACAAAATAAAAACAATAATATCAGCCAAGTCTTAGGCAATTCACAAGCATCTTTCTTTCAAAACAAGGTAAATGCAGTTTTTAACCTTTTTTCTACTAAACATGGACCTACTCAGGCTTCCTTTATGGGTGTTGTATCAGAGGACCCAGGTCCGTACATCATCCCTGGACCCACTGTTGACCCTCCAGACAACTCAACCAGCCTGTTACCTACTTTGGACGAGGCTCTTTTCACTTTGTCCGCTTTCTTCTCACTGTCCCCAGAACAACTCACAACTTTAATCACCCAAACTAAATCCGGATCCCCTTTGGGCCCCTGTCCTCCTAAAATTATACACCTGAAAAATATCTGTGCATCTTACGGTCATCTTTAATAAGATGTTTAGCACAAGCTACTTCTTAACAAGATGGAAGGTTGCCTCCATCCTCCCTTTGCTTAAAAAACCGAATCTGGATATCTTGGACCCAAACAACTACTGCCCCATCTGACACCGCCCTTTCCCACAAAAATCATCGAGAGAGCTATTAACTCTGAATTGACATCGTTCATTGAGGACCTGGGCCACCTGGACACCACCCAGTTCGACTTCAGAAGCCATCACAGCACAGAGCTTACCCTAATCACAGAATCAGGGCAAGTCAGACAAACCATTGACGCAGGAGGCAATGCTGCCCTGATTCTGTTAGACCTCTCAACAGCATTTGACACTGTTGACCACGATATTCTCCTTGGCCATCTTTTCTCCATAGGCATCAGGAGTCAAGCTCTCACCCTACTTAAATCCTTCCTAATGGGCCGAGAATAATTTGTTGCTCTCGAAGAATTCAATTCATCCCCCTTTACATTACTTGCGGCATTCCTCTGGGCTCTTCGTTGAGCCCTAACCCTTTTAATATTTGTGTAGCTCCTATGGCCAAACTGATCAGGACTTTTGGGATGTCTGCGGTATCCTACGCTGATGAGACCCAAACCGTGGTTTCAGTAGCCAGTGACTGAGCAGACACAGTGTCATGCTTTCTCAACTGTATGCCTCAATTAGAAAATGAATGTCTTGCAACTGTCTGAAGCTTAACTGTGGTAAAGAGGAGGTTTTGCTCTTTAGAAGGAACGCTAACTTCGGGTCCCCACAGTGGTGGCCACAGGAGCTTGGAACACTGCCCATCCCAGTCACAAAGGTCAAAAACATTGGGGTAGTTTTTGACAACAAACTATCTTTTGGGGTCATGTTAATTGCATCACCTCAGCATCTTTCTACTCCATGAAACTTCTTAGGAAAATCTTCACTTTCATACCATTGGAATTAAAGAAAACTGTGATTTCTTCCCTCATTCTTTCAAAAATTGACTATTGCAATGCCCTGTTTGTCAACATTTAGAAAAGGTGCCTCAACAAAATTCAGATTCTGTAAAATGCGGCTGCTCGATTACTTTTAGGTATTCCAAAACATCAGTCTGCATCTTCTGTGCTCATTCACCTCCATTGGTTCTCTGTCAAAAAGCGCATCGATTTTAAGGCCCTCTGTATCGCCTACAGGGCACTCCATGGCAGCGGTCCAGCATTCCTCCGGCAAATCTTCCTCTGATACACTCCGTCAAGATCACTCCTACACTCCGTCAAGATCACTCCTTTCAGCTACAGCCCACAACCTGGTTGATCCTAAATTCAAAAAAAATCTCACTTGGGCGGAAGGAGTTTTGTGGGCAGCGCAACCAGACTCTGGAACTCCCTCCTACTTGAACTTAAAAAAAACAACAATCTGCTAGCCTTTAGGAAAGCCCTCAAAACCTGGCTTTTTAACCATTAGTTCCTTTAGCCCTATTTATTTCCGAGTCAATCAGTTACCTTGATCTGAGTTCAGTGCCTAGACACCCCCGGGTATTAGAGTACTTTATCAATTTCATTTTCATTTCATAGATAGGTCTTGAAATGAAAGCATGATGGTTCAGTCTTTGTAGGTGGATGAACCTGTAAACAAAGGCATGGAGGAATCATGTCCCTATCTGTGGAGCTGGCTTGCATGGGTTCTGTGGGTAAAGCAGAAGAAAACAGGTCAGTTCTGTGATTGGGCAAACAAGCAGGCATGGAGGTACCATGAAAGGGGGTCAGGGCACACTGGGTGCATGGGCACAGTCAGAACTCACTTCCCGGGGCTCACACAGCATGAGAGGGGGTGCTCTTGGCCATATCAGCAAACGCCATGCCGTGACAATGCTGCCGCATCTCTCCGCAGTCCTCCGGGTGACTCATCAGCTTCAGTGTGTCGCAACTCATGAAATCAATGTTTTTTTCCCAGATAGATGCATTTATAGCTAATCAAAATAGATCAACAAGAGCAATGGCTTGGAGAGGCCTTGACTTTCAATCCTGCACATTTATTGAAGAATTCATACAACCCACTCTCATTCACTCATCTATTTGTCAACTAATTTCTTATCGTCTATGCTCCCATCCAGTTTTGTATAAGAGTGAATTTTAACCTTGACTTTGCATGCATCTGTTCACCTGTGCTATAGCTGCGAGCAGACACAGAGGCATATTTACAAGCCCCTATCGCCACCACAACATCACTTTCAGTGACATTGTGATGGCGATAGGGGCCGCGCCTTATTTAAACGGCAGCTTAAGCCACTTAACTTGGCAGAACGCTGCCTTGTAAATAAGGCACCCTTTCACATTGTGTTTAGCATGAAAGGGGAGGGGAATGGGTGTTGCGGTGGGCGTTCCACCACAACACACATTGATTTTGACTCCGCCCCATATTTACAATGGCGGCATAAATAGGAGGCAGCGCCAAAATTAAGACCAGAGAAAACCTGGTCTTAAACAGGCGCAAAGAGCAGAAGTGCTTTATTTCTCCTCCTTTTTAGGTCTCGCTCTCGAGACCTATTGTCGCCGAGATGCCTCTCAAGGGAGACAGACCGGGGCACGCGCAGAGATTGGGGTCGGGGTCTGTGGACGCGCTTGCGCAGACGCACACACGCAGACACACGCGCGCGCGCACACACCCCGCCGCTGCCGACCCCCCTCACCGCATCCACTGCTGCCTAACGCGCGCGCACACACCTCGCCACCGCCGCCGCCCCCGTACAACAAGCATTGGCAAAGCCAATAGGTCTCGCCTTTGAGACTATTGGCTCATCCGTTGCCTTTGAATCATGCTCTATAGCCTGGGCATTGCAGACTTTGCCAGACCTATCATTGGCAAAGTCTGCAATGGCTTTTTTTCAATTTACATTCACACTGTAAACATTTCACAATTAAAATTGCCATTCATTGGGCGTGTAAGCGGACGCGTCTCGCTCATCCTCACCGGGCCTACGCGCAGACAGCACCCTTGACCCACCTCACAGGCAGCCGGAGGCTCCCCCTCTACCAAACGGCTACGTTCTGCTGCTCAGTGGTGGCTCTTCCCCGCCGGGCAACGGGAGACGGAGAGACTAGGCTCACACGGGTTTGCGGCCTACCGTGCTGAGAGGTCCAGAGGGCACTGGATGGCCTGCTCGAGACTGGGCCCTTGCCCGGACTGATGATACGGGGACTGCGGGGGTGTCCTCCGACGGGGCCAACCCCTTCAGAGTGCCACGGTGAGGAGTCGGCGCGCATGGTCGCTGGAAAGTGTGTAGCAGATCGCGGCTCCGAGCGCCGTGATTGTGAGCACGGCATGCTCAGAGCGCGCGCCCGTGGCCCGACGAAGAACACGGCCTGCTCGACCCTGGGCCCCGCCGGAGACTCCTCGGGCACCCCGCGGGGCAGGCGGTGGAGGCCAGCTCTCCTAGGAGACCAGAGAGCGAAGTTACTGCGGCGACCGGCTGGGAGTGATGAGTGAGGTCAGCCGTGGCACTTCCAACGCTCCAGCCTATTATTAAGGAGCCCCTGCACTTAGGCATTACCCCCCCCCCCGGGGGCTGCGATCCCATCAGGAGCTCGGCACAGGTGTAGGGGGTTACGGAGGTCAACGCCTTCGGGATTTCAGTGCGGCTCAGACGGCTGGACAGACCTGGGAGTGGCTCTGCTCCCAGCAGTCCAGTGACCGACGAGGGACAGACAGGTGAGGCTTAAACTGGCATGGAGGCCCAGCGAAAAGTAGAGATCACGGAAGTTGGCCCCAACTTGTGCTTCTGTTTAGGGAGCTGCCCACTACTTTTCTATTGAAAGCAGCCTGGAGCCTACCTGAGACTGCGACTCCCTTAGAGTCAGCCTTGCCCCAGCCTGATATATGGGACAGCTTTGACCAACCCATCGGTGATAAGGAGCGGCCCTGATCGATGAGACTAGCACTTGGAGGTGCCACGGGCGAGGTGGCTTGAAGGGCTCAGGTCTGCTTTCTCTACCCGTGATCACTATTTCCCCCACTCAGAGGGGGCCTGGTTCGCTTTGCCCTTATCTCATCAGGGACGTGAGATATATACAGAGATTCCCGCTGACTCCTCCCTCAGACAGCAGATACCATATACATTCGGGACAACCGACTGGCACAGACCATGACGTCGGCCAAAACCAACAAGCATTGGCATAGCCAATAGGTCTCGCCTTTGGGACCTTATACGTGTTTAGCCATGCAACAGTTGATGTTGTTGCACCAAGGATATTGTGCTGCCTAACTAAATACTTATAAGGTCCCAAAAGCGAGACCTATTGGCTATGCCAATGCTTTTTTTCTCATATTACTGTCATTGGCACGGAAAGTTGAAAGTCAAGCAGACTTCACACGCACTGTTATCCAAATACCTACCATATCTACTCGCCGTTATTCAAGTATCTACCATATCTACTCGCCGTTATCAAGTATCTACCATTTAGTGCATCCATCCAGGTCCATAAAGTGCATCCATCCAGGTCTTAATTCACATCCCTCAACTTTTGAAAATTCGCAGGAGTGAGAACTATTAATCATATTTGACATCACAGAAATTGATACGACACTACCTACACTATAAATCACAACATGAGTAGTAATGTCAGTGAAATGATTACAAAAATACAGGGAAGATAAAAAAAGGCAATACCAAAACCACTAAATTACTATAATGGCTTAAAAAAGTGTCAGAGTGGCGCTTAAGGAGTGGGAAACAGTTCCTATCATGAACTGAAGCGGTATGTAGGAATGGCCCGCAACGGTGGGATGGCTTCCCGGTGTCTACATCACCCAAATGTTGCACACCACACTGCAGACCTCTAAACTGAGTCACATTTATGTTCAGTTTCTAGCCCTTCTGATCGGGTGTGACATTTACCCTTGTGTGAGTGAGATCTTAACTCAACCTCCAAATGAGTGAGACCCACTCCCAAAGAGTCACTGCTAATTTAGTTAGATATTCTCAATGCACTCTAATACCACATTCTGAAATTTGGCCTGATGGATGGTCATGAAAAGGCAGGACATATGCGTAAGGGGTTAACAGGGCAGATTTAAAAATTCATATGCAATAGTGTATGTAGACACATTCAAATAGAGACTCCATGCAAGAAGTGGGTAACGACAAAGTATCAAAAATCTCTTTGTAATTGTAACTATTAAATTGTTAATGATGTCATTGACGAATATTGCTGAAATGCACCACTATCAACAATTTAAATAAAATGTAACCCTCACATGAAGAATCAACCAACCACAGGGCAGGATTTGGCCCATTCACCATCTCACAAATCTTGATAGGAAAATCTGTGTCGAAAGTTACAGTCCAACTCTTCGACTGTAAGCAGCAGCAGAAAGAATCACCTCCTCCTAAAAAAGTCAGGTTAGTACAGGTGCAAGTGTATATAGCTATTATGCTCAAAGCAAATGTGTACACACCAAACTTACTGCTGTTTCATATTCTAGAAGAAACATATATAAACTACTTCACCAGTTTCTAAAAGTGGCACAAAACAAAAACAACAAGCATTTACAATGCAATAGCTCTCGCATTGACGCGAGTGTGAGCTATTGGCATTGCAAATAATAATGCCTTTTATTTTTGTTTTATTTTTAAAAACATAAATAAAGGGCATTGTAATTTACAATGCCAATAGCTTAAACTCGCGTAACTGCGAGACCTATTGCATTGCAAATGCTTGTTACTGTTTCCATGTGTGCTGCCATGTGCAGCACGCATAGAAACAGCAGATTTCCTATGATTGTTTATGTGCAGAAAGGTCCCTCTTGCTGCACATAAACAATCTTTTTTTTTTAAAATGCTGTTTTGCAACGTCTATGTGTGCTACAGCACACATAGAAGTTATAAAATGGCATTTAAAGATTGGTTATGTGCAATAAGGGGGACCTTCCTGCACATAAACAATCTTCCCCTCAACACAGGCACCCTTGCACTATGGTGCAAGGGTGCCTGCGTTGGCGCTAGGCAGCTTAAGTTAGCGCCTGAGCAGGGGGAAACACAGGGCTGCACCATATTCTAGTAAATATGGTGCAATCCTGCGTTTCTAAAGTGAGGAAGCGTGTTGTTAGCCTTCCTGGCTTAAGGACACGCTTTGCCACTTTATTGTAAATATGCCCCCATGGTTTTATCTGAGGATGTGAGGCCTCATCAGCCCAGATCTCTTCTCTACCTTTGACTGTCTCACCTTGCCACCCTAAGACATTGGTAACTGACTCGGTCATCTGTTTGCAGCAGTGCTTGAAACGCAAAAATTGAAGTGCAGGTACTCTGTACCAGGGTACCTGCTTGTCATTGAGAAGTGCTGATGCTCTCCAATTAAAAGTATTGCATTTCTCTTGAGAAGTGCCGGTACTCTCCCTCTCAAAATAAAAAAGTGCCGGTACTCCACACCGGACAGTACCGGCCCATTTAAGCTCTGGTTTACAGTCTTGAAAATTCTTGTTTTTTTTTTAGCTGCTTGATGCATCGCAGGAGACGCTATAATTTTTTTAAAACTCTATGCCTTCTTTCCCCTTCCCTTGGGGCAGATCCTGACTCCCAGTTAAATTCATTCAAACACTCATCCATCGGTATAAATGACTTGCTGGTAAGACGCCTCCTCTTCCCGCCCCTGGCCTGTTTGAATTAAAGATAGGTGCTCTATGAGTGCTGGATGAATAGGTGTACATCCACATCTGGATGCTTGAATGAACTCTGCTTTGGTTATATCGGCAAATTTAATCCCAGGTTGCTTTTTATCAGTTCATCACAAAGGAACGCCTTACAACCCAGTCCCTTCCCATACAAGTCTCGAGTAATTGATTGCATATGAAAAGTGAACAAGTGAATGGAGTTGCATTGGCACAGCACATGCATAATCAGGTGGCGCATGCTAAATAAATCAGATTAGAGCATGGAGAATGGGGGGGCATGCAGACGGGGACAATACATGCGGAATTAAGAGACTCAATAATGGAATAAAAGATCTAAATGAGGGCCATCAGATCATGAAGGTCGAGTCCCCAAAATTCAAGGGGCATCTGAAGTGACATTATTCACCCTTTTACTCCCAATTACAAGAGAGGAAGCAGACTTACATGTACTTTGACCTCCATGATGCCAAAGGAAGTGATGTCAGGCAAGTGACACAAACACGTTCAAAATCAAAATATAATAAAGTTACCACATCACGAATAAGTCTGCTGCATTTATCACCCATATATTAATAGGGGAAAGTCATGATAAGCCATGGTGCACAGCCCCTGAATTACAGGGATGCAGCTATGATTTGCCAAGAACAGAGTCATGGCATCCAAGGAACCCACCTATTACGTACCCATGTACAGTAAATATGCACTCACGTAAACCCTTGCATGTCCATCTGTAGCCACAATGCCCAGCACAATCATCGCGTGCCAAGCTGCAATCACCACGTGCCAAAGTACAATCTAAAATCCCCAGATTTGTCCTACACAGGGCACAGCGCCCATGTTCCCAGGTACGACCATCATGTGCCCAGGTATAACTCTTACATGCGGAAGCCGAGCATCAGATGTCAACGCACAGCCGTCACATCTCCATGTGCAATCATCAGATGCCAAGTCACAGTCTAAACCCCCCAGGCATACCCTACCGATGCCCAGACACACCTGTCATATGCCCAGCCATGACTGTCAGATGCCGCAACAAAGGTTCATGGCCCAGATGTAGCCTCAAATAGCAAAGCACAGCTTCAAATGCTCAATTATGCAAACGCCTGCAGAAGTACAGCCTCATATGCCTTGGCAGAGAAGCACAGGCAGAGTGTTGCCTCATAAATACATGTTAACTCAAGGGGAGGACAGCCACATATGCCCATTAAAGATTCATTATCCTCAGTAATAAGCTCAAATGTCCAGTGCTACATCCTTTGTTCAGTCTCAAATAACTGATGCAGCTTCTCCCAGTATACATTTAGATGCATATGTCCAGCACGGTCTCCCTGTGAGCAGGTTTTGTCTCTAGTGTCCTGTGCCACCTTCCCCTGCAGGTGGAGTAGCAAATGCTTAGTGCAGTCACTCCTTGTGCAGAGTAAATAACATCCATGTATAAAATGAAGGCATCAAGTCTGCTGAGAAGCATGTAGATCTGACTGCAGCCTTTGATACCGCCAACCTTATGAAGAGTGGTGTCCCCAGAGCATTGCATTGTTCCCTCCACATTCAATACATTTCCAGATCCCGTGAAATAATAAAAAAATGTAGAAAAGCTATTTTCAAGAACGGAGTGTTCCGGCAGCAAATGGAAGCAGTCAGGTGCTCTAAAAAAATTAAAATTGGAAAATAACTTTTTTTTTTTAAACTGCAATGGGATGGAGATGAGTGGAGGAGCTAGTGGGAAGGACAGGTAGGAGACAAACCAAGGTTTGGAGGAACAAGGAGGTGGTGGGGAAGCAATGGCTGGGGAGAAATACAAAAATTAAATAGGAAAGTCCAAAAAGGCGTAATGGGGAGGCAATGGACCAGCTGGAGGTTTGGAAGGAAGGAGCAACACAGTGTATCTGGGGATGGTTCTTGAGCAGGGAAGCAGTATACGAGAGAGAGAGAGAGCAAGAAAACACAAGCACTCTCATGCACGGCTAAAAGGAAAAGAAAAAAGTAGTTTCCTGAATGTGAACAGTGGAAGGATGCAAGTCATCCAATCAAAAAGGATGGTAAAGAAGCTGTGGGCTAGGGAGGGACAAACACAAGAAGAGGAAGGAATGCAACCTAATTAGAAGCAAGCAAACAAGGTTGACAAGAAAGTCAACCTATGGTAAGCAATGTGCTGGCTCTATGCCCACTGCAGGTTTTGTTATGCCAGTAGGTCTTAGTTGAGACTTAAGAAGTGCGATTACATACCGCTCTATTTTGACTTCAAAGTCGACGAGCTGAGAACTAATACTGCTAATACACAGAAATCAGATGCGGAAGTGCTCATAAATTAGCCCTCAAGAATGCACCTCAGAAACAAAAGTAACTGACTCCCTTCTCCGCCTCATTGCTGGAGTGACCAAACTGGGATACCCTTTCTTGGACACTAAAATAATACAGTAACCATGTCTCACCGATACTGACCGTGGTCTACCAAAATCCTGAAGAAGTCTGGTGCAGAGCCTGGCGATCCTGTTAACTACAGACCCGTTGCCTGGTTCCCATACTTTGCCAAGGTCTAGGGTGATGAGGCGTTTCCAATTTGCTGGGAGAGCCCCGGTGTTCCACAATCTGACATGGGAAATGTCAACAAATGTAACGCATGTCCTGGTTGTCAGAGAGGGTTAACTGAACAAAGACAGTGGCATGTTTTCACGTGTCTTACGTCAGAACTAGGTAGCGGGCCCTAGCAGAAAGCAACTTAGGTAACACAGAGGATAGTGTGTAAAATTTGAATTTAATTCCTCTTGATACCTCACTGTATGTTTTTTCTAAGTCATTGAGTCCGGTCAAATAAGTCATTCTGTGCCCATAGGCAGATGCAAAATTGTAACCCTACCTTTATGTTTGTGAAGGGTCATAGTTTTTAGGTTGCGCGTTAGCCAAGACATTTTGATTTTACTAAAAGCTTCTATGTACATTAGCGGCCGGTGCTAGGGCAGAGTGGTGGGCAGGGGTAGGAGCAGGGGTGGGGGTGGGTGGGAGACCAAGAAAGAAAGAAGAATAAAAAGAAGGAAGAAACGTACCTGATGCCTGCAGCCCGCCGCATCGCCATCTTCTGCTCCTCTTGTGGCTCCACTGCCGGCACAGGCTCCCAGCATCCCCGGCAGCCAATCCTGAAGCTGCTGTTATGCCTGAGACCAGCTTCAGGATTGGCCTTAGTGCCCTTGATTTGAGCTCCCAGGGAGACTGGGAGCCTCTGCCTGCTGTCTCCAAGCCGGCAACGCAGCGTGGGTTGGAGACAGCTCAGTGCGCATGTGGGTTTGGCCAGCATGAGACGGCCGGCCAAACCCACATGCGCACTGATAGCAGTGCCCACCACACCCCCTTATGACTGCCACCACGATAGCCCCGCTCCCAGGACTCTGCACTTAGAAGCTGAAAAATAAAACGATAATAAACCTGTTATCCTTATATTTTTCAACTTTGAAGCTGCCGGGCAGGGGAGGGGATGGGGGCGATGCTGCAGCTGTATATATGCAATCCTCATTTATATGCACTTTCAGTCAGCGGTTTTCATCCATAGGCCTGTTGTTTTGTCAATCGCAACGTTCCTCTGCCCACTACAGCACACAGCATCTGACAGTGGGTCGGTCCACTGCAGCCGTTGGCTAACTTCACTAAGAGCAATGACATTCTGGTCTTTCTCAAGAAGCACATCCTCGCACACAGCAGCTCCTTCCAATGCATGGACCACTGTGGCAATGTGTGCTTTTTGAGGCCAAAAAAGTGTGTTTGCTTTTAGATGATTAATTTACTTATTTTGGCAAGGGTTTTTCAGCTTCCCCAATAGAAAAAAGTTTTAGAAAAACCATGACAAAAAAACAAACAATAACATAGGGCTGGTAGCCAACGCCAGACCTGTGATTGTTAAGATCTGGTCACCCTGTCCTGTTTTTTAAATCCACGCTCTCCTCCCCAGCCCTCCCTTCGCCTGCCATGGAACGACGCCTCAGTAACTACCAGTCAGGTACCAGGTCCCGCTCTCACTTACAAGCTCATACGGATGTGGCAGTTTGATTCGTCTTTGAGTTTGAATCCCGCTCCTCTGTAACTTCTGTTCAGTGCCAAGAAAGCGCACGCGGCGCTAGGTGGCCTTTCCGAACGCACAGAGAATGCGGGAGCGGGTACTGAATGAAAAACAGAATAAACACGTTTGGGCAGGACCAATGAACATTTGGAATGAGTCAACAAGTGCAGAATTAAGGGTTTATAACTAAGACGAAGGTGACAGCCGTGTCGGGATCATGCACGAGACATATTCGCACTGCCCGACTCTTTCGAAGCACTTGCCCGTCGGGAGCCTTTTCTTTTCGAGTGGCCCGTGGGAGGAGTTAAACTGCCTAACAAAACACCAAAAATAAGTACAGTATCTCTGAGGTCCCACAGGTCACATGCCCAAAATCACACGGAGTGACAAAGTGCCAGGGCTCCGGATGCCACGTCCTTGCCATTAACCGCATGTGCGTGGGCACCGCGCGGCCAGAATGAGAACGGAGCGGCCAATCACAGCGTGCGGAGGTCATTGAGTTCCCATGACAACCTCATCTGCATGACTCCGTCATCATAAGGGGGGGTCGGGGGATGGGGGATGAGGAATGAGACTGTAGCAGCAGCCCCCTCCCTTAAACCTTCTCAGCGTTCCATTCAACCCCCTCTCCCCCCCACAACCCCCCCCTACATGGAGCCTAGAAAAGCGCAGCAGATGTGGGCTGTCGACTCTTCTCCTGCCTATCCAAATGCACAGCTCCCACATGGGCTCCAGTTTTACTCCTGCTCATTACTTTACATCTGAGCTGGTACTTGTTCATTCACTTATTGTTGCTATGCAAAGTACTTTTATCCCCTCTCTGCAGCCTCTTATTCCAGCCTCGTATTGTGACATTTCCTCAGGCTCCACCTTCTTGCTGTGCCCTCTAAAACCAGACTGCCTCATGACTACTTCTAAGCATGCTGAAGCATGCTGAGTGGTCTCACTGTGTGATCTGGTTCACATGAGCCTCGCCCTTTCCCCTACAGTCTCAATTTGTAACGCCTTACTCCGGAATCTCCCCTCATTGGGCCATATTGTGGCCTGTTCCCTCCGAACATTCTGTAGACTGATTGGAAACTTCCTACCTCCAAACCTTCTCCTGTCTTAATGTGTGATCTGTTGCTTCCAGGTCGTCTCCCTCAATGACCTGTCAGGGGTGGCAGCTCCGTGAGGTTATTTATTACCATTTTATTTTCTAGCGCCAGATCCTGAACCGAGAGTCAGGACGGGGTGGTGCAATTGCTGCTGGGTGGCAGCAAGGAGCTGTGCACTTATGTTTAATGTGCGCATGTCCCTTTGGCCGGACGTCTTGTGATGGCCGGACAGACACACGCATTTTAATCTTCTCCAACCCAGTTAGTGAAAGTGCAAGCCTCCAGTGCTCTTGTGAGCGCTGATAGAGGCCGCTCCCACCAGTCCAGGCGCTTCTCTCATGCTGTGAGAGCAGTGCCAGGGTTGGTTAGTGCAGTTTCCTGGGTCCTGCATTGGAGCTTCGAGGAGAGGAGGACGTCGTATGGCAAGTCTTGAATGTAAGTGCCGTTTTTGTATTTTTTAGTTTTGGACCACCCCCTTCACCACTCTAAATTCATGCCAGCCACTACTGCTGCTGTTGCGTGTGGCCTCCTCCTCCACCCGTAGTCTCATATTGTGATCTGTTTGACCCAAGACTACTACTGCTCTCTCATGTTGTGACGTCTTACTCCTGAATCTCCTCTCACGGGATCATAGAGTGACTTGTTACTCCCTAAGCCACTTACAGTCTCATATTGTGACCTCAGACTCCCAGGCCTCCTCCTCCTGTCTCTCATGGTGACCTCTTACTTTCAAACCACCTATTTCATCTCACACTGTGACCTCTTACTCCTGAGCCCCCTTCTTCCATCTCATAATGTGACCTCTTACTCCTGAGCCCCCTCCTTTCATCTCATATGTGACCTCTTACTCCTGAGCCCCCTTCTTCCATCTCATACTGTGACCTCTTGCTCCAAGCCTATTCCTTCCATCTCATAATGTGACCTCTGACTCAAGAGCCTTCTCCTTCCATCTCATAATGTGACCTCTCACTCCAAGCCTATTCCTTCCATCTCATAATGTGAACTCTGACTCAAGAGCCTTCTCCTTCCATCTCATAATGTGACCTCTTACTCCAAGCCTATTCCTTCCATCTCATAATGTGAACTCTGACTCAAGAGCCTTCTCCTTCCATCTCATAATGTGACCTCTTGCTCCTGAGCCCCCTTCTTCCATCTCATACTGTGACCTCTTACTCCAAGCCTATTCCTTCCATCTCATAATGTGACCTCTGACTCAAGAGCCTTCTCCTTCCATCTCATAATGTGACCTCTTACTCCAAGCCTATTCCTTCCATCTCATAATGTGACCTCTGACTCAAGAGCCTTCTCCTTCCATCTCATAATGTGACCTCCTACTCCAAGCCTATTCCTTCCATGTCATAATGTGACCTCTGACTCAAGAGCCTTCTCCTTCCATCTCATAATGTGACCTCTTACTCCAAGCCTTCTCCTCCAGTCTCATACTGTGACCTCTTACTCCGGGACTTTTCCTTCCATCTTATACTGTGACCTTATACTGTGACCTTTTACTCCAGGCCTATTCCTTCCATCTTATACTGTGACCTCTTACTTCCAAGCCTACGCCTTCCAACTCACACTGTGACCTCTTAGTTTCAAGCCACCCCTTCCATCTCACACTGTGACCTCTTACTCCTGAGCATCCTCCTTCCATCTCATAATGTGACCTCTTACCTCTGAGGCCCCTCCTTCCATCTCATAATGTGACTTCTTGCTCCTGAGCCCTCCACCCTTTCCCCTCCTGTCTTGTACTGTGACCTCTAGGCCAGGATTACTCAGCAGCGAGGGGTGATATTAGATCCTCGTGCGTTGTGCATAAACCCCTTCATGTATCACTACCTTAGTTCTTACCTTTCCAGCAGGAGTCCTTCCTCGTGGCTGGTCGATGCCCTACAGCTGGTCACCCACAGATAGCGTCCTGTCTGCCAAATGAAATGCAAATATGTGGGGGCCGATGTGCTGTGCGCAAAAGTCCATTCATCCTGGAGGTTCTCTCTTTACGCCTTTGCCTCAGGACAAGCTTCCGACGGTCCAGGGATTCCATGGTAACTCATCTGTTGTGAGAGGTTGTGTATTCCTTTGGGTGTCTTTGTTCTTTCTATGCGGTTATGCCTGTTCGAAGTGACTGACAATGTCCTCTCCCATCACATTTGGTTTTCTGCAGCTGATTTGACTGTCAGCGACCCTCTTCTGTGTGTGGGTGCTGTGAATGTGGGATGTTTCTTTCTATTTGGAGTATGTGGTTGAAGTGCAGTAGACGTCCTTGTTCTGTGTATTCGGTTTTGTGCAGCTGGTGTGTCAGGCGGTGTCTTCAATGCTTGTATTTGGATGTTTGGTGGGGCGGGGGGGGGGGTGTTCTTGGGGCTGCATGTAGCTTGTGGTTTAGGTGGCCATAGATTCCCTCTTTCCCTGTGTTTGGTTGCAGCTGCTGATGGCGGTGCTCTGTATTTGGCTCCGAGTGGCATAGGTGGATGTGTGTGCGTTCCTTCTTTGCATTTAGTTATGCACACTGAGTGTGGCAGGTGATACCCAGTTTCATTGCGTCTGGTTGTGTGCAGTTATATCTCATTGTTGTAAGTGTTGTGTACTAGGGGAGTTCTCTTACTGCTGTGCTTTCTATGACATCATCATTATTGCACCGAGCCGGCGTCGGCCTCCTAAGGCCGGGGTGTTGTGCAGGAACTCGCTGTCTCTGGACACACAGCCGAGTGTGGTGAGGAGTGTACTTCCAGTGGGGTATGTAGGGCGGCGCTGATCGGACCAGCCCCATGTACGGTGTAGGTCTGCACCGTGATGTGGATATTTTGTGGAATGGTGGGAGTAATGAATTCATGAGCAGCTCTTAGGGAAGTGTTTGTCGCTCTCTGACTGCAGGACAGTGGTGATGCTCGTGACATTGGGTGGTGGTGTGTGTGGCATCTCAGGTGAGGCAGGGATGCTGATTGTCTTAAGGTTGGTAACTGTGGCTCTCTGACTGCAGGACAGTGGTGGTGCTCGTGACATTGGGTGGTGGTGTGTGTGGCATCTCAGGTGAGGCAGGGATGCGGATTGTCTTAAGGTTGGTAACTGTGGCTCTCTAAAGCAAGGGAGAGGATGTGGTCCGTCGGCGGTGCTGGAAACCAGGGTTCGAGCCTCGGGGTCGCGTCCACATCCTGTGATTCTGGGCAAATCACTTACTCTCCCCATGCCTGAATGTGTAATGTAAACACGGGGCTCGTGTAAAGCGCTCCAATACCTTCGGGTCGAGTCGAGTTCACGCTATATAAATATGCAAAAAAAAGGACAGTGTTGATGCATGTAACATTTGGTGGTGGTGTGTGTGGCATGTCAGGCGAGGCAGGGATTCTGATTGTCTTAAGGTTGGTACCCGCCGCAGCTCCGAGGCCAGGACAGTGTTGATGCACATGACATTTGGTGATGGTATGTGTGGTGATGGTATGTGTGGAATTTCCAGGGAGGACAGGGATGCTGCTTGTCTTAGGGTTAGTGTCTGTGGCAGCTCTAATGCAAGGTCAGTAATGGTGCCAGTGGCATCTCCGAGGGCAGGGTACATTTCATGCCATGGCCTTCTCTCATTTTAGGTCTGTGGCATGTCTAGAGGCAGGTCTGGCGCTTCGGGAATCTCAGATAGCAGGGCAATGTTGGCACCTTGGGCATCTCTGTTGGCAGGTTTGCCAGCAGCACCTCTACGGAAAGAAGCGGTGGCTTTAGACCCCACTGATCTCAGGGCAATGTTGGTACTGGTGTTATCAGCGGTGTTTGCAAAGACAGGACTGTGATGCCATGTCTGGCATCTCCCAGGACATAACGAATGTGGTGAAGCATATGGTACATCTGGGGAACTCGTCAACGGTAGTATTCCTGACCACTTCATACCGCATGTCTGCTGTTTCTAAGCGCTGTACATAACCCCCACATTTGCCCCACTTCTGGCTTTCCATACCTGTATTCCTTGTCATAAATAAGCCAACGTAAACTTGTTCTTGTGGTGGTCATTGTTGGCCACAGTTTATTAGGAATACAGGCATATACATATTGCCTACTGTTGTACATCCTGCCATAAATCATTATTGCTGAGCTGTCATCTTGTGTCGTGCCTTGTTTGAATCTCGTTATACATTGTGTTTGCAAAAACATATGTACATTGCACAAATAGCAGATTAGACTGACAATTCGTTACACAGGTCATTTGCAGGCTTGTATTGTCTCTTGGCCCTATTGGGTCGTTGCTTCGTTCGGTTGGGTTTGCCCTTGCAGGGCTGTAGCTTCCGTCCCGTAGTTAGGCCACAAATCGCTACCTTGCCGATTCTTGTTGTGCCCCGCCATCCGGCGGGGGCTGGGCAGGGAGCGCCGTCTCCGATAGCTATCCCCTTGTGGTAGACCAACTCATCCAGCCATAAGGCATCCCAGATTGAGTGGTCCTACACACCGCCCTTAGGCCAACTCACCCAGCCGTAAGTCATCCCAAGGTAAGTGGTCCTATTCCGGCGCACCGCCCTATGGGTTGCCTCCGTACCAACCATTATCCCTGTAGTTTCTTGCCATCGTCCTGCTTGTTCCTCCTGACTGCGACATAGCTGTCCCTCAGGTGTGGGTGAATGGGACAATGATTTTCCGGTGCTGCTCCCCCGCTCCCCAACAGATAGGAGCATACCTGGGGGAGCAGTGCTTATATCCCCCCCCCCCAGGTGTTGGCCAACCTTTGCTTGGTCCCCCCCCCATTGGGGGGTTTGTACCGCGCCTCAGCCCCCATTGGCCGGGGGGGCTGGCACCTCTCTGGCGGTCGCAGCGAGGGGGGGCGCGTGGAGCTCCCTGCTCTGTGGCGCGAAAAACTGGTTTAGTCCGGGGGCTCAGCGTCGGTTATGGCGCCGGCCCTTTAGGCCCATTTCGGCGGCGGCCTCTGCTCTAACAGAGTGTTTGCAAAAACATATGTACATTGCACAAATAGCAGATTAGACTGACAATTCGTTACACAGGTCATTTGCAGGCTTGTATTGTCTCTTGGCCCTACTGGGTCGTTGCTTCGTTCGGTTGGGTTTGCCCTTGCAGGGGTGTAGCTTCCATCCCGGAGTTAGGCCACAACTCGCTACCTTGCCAATTCTTGTTGTGCCCTGCCATCCGGCGGGGGCTGGGCAGTGAGCGCCATCTCCGATAGCTACCCCCTTGTGGTAGGCCAACTCACCCAGCCGTAAGGCATCCCAGAGTGAGTGGTCCTACACACCGCCCTTAGGCCAACTCACCCAGCCATAAGGCATCCCAAGGTAAGTGGTCCTATTCCGACGCACCACCCTCCGGTGTGCCTCCGTACCAACCATTATCCCTGTAGTTTCTCGCCACGCCGCCAGGGAGGCTTCCGTCTTCCTGCGGCTCCCCCCTCTGTCGGCTCTTTCATGTGCAACTCGCCAATTGCTCCAGAATACACCCATGCCTTCTTTGAGCAAGTGTACCCCATCTTTTGCGTAGAACTCCGCATGACATGTGTGGATGAGGCCGTGCCTAACTGACTCAAACCCATTGGTTCTGCAGAATTTGCTCACGGTGAGGTTCAGTTTTTACCTTGAGTTATCAACTGCACTCTGTGATTGCGCCCCACGCTATTCGTTCCTGCTGATCAGTTCTGACCATATGATGGTGGTATCTCGAAATGCACTGCCCGCCTCCGTCAAATCTCTTTGTATGCCTTGAAGCAGGTCCAGCCTCCCTCATTTAGCCAGGTCGTTCCCCCCTAGGTGTATGACCAAGACGTCCGGGTGCCCGACTGCCTCTGTCCTCAATTCAGCAAGCCTCACCGGCAGCTGTTCTCATTTAATTCCCGGTTGGCCAAACCACCTTATGCAGGTGTCCGTCAGCCGTCTATCTTGCCTGCACCCCTCCTGCCGCCACCAGGAATGCATTTGAGCTATGAAAGAGTGGCCTACCACCCACACCAAGCGTGGTCTCCTTCCTGCCGGAGGAATGATAACAAGTCACTGAATTGTTCGGCCGGGAGGGTGTTGTCACTTTCTTACATCAGCTGGGGTCTTGCGTATGTCCGGTAGGCTTTTGACCGCCATCTCCCTACCACCTGTATCCCCACCTCGGACATCCCATGCTGCACGGCTGTGGTGGCGGCCCCTATCCTGAATTAATGGGACCCAAACACTAATGGGGGCAGCCCTGCTTTGCTGAGTGTAAGGCGCATGATCGAGGTGAACTGGAATCTGCTGAGGTGAGTACCGTCCCTATGTTTGAACAGCGGGCCTTCGCCAGCCAGGCGTATTGTCATAAAGGCAATCAGACAGCACACTGCGCAACACTTCCTGTTCTCGATGCACCGTAACCTCACCACTGCCCCTTTGCCCGCTTGGTCTGTCTGTGAACGCCTTAGTAGCAGCTCTATTTCCCCTGGTCTTGGTGTGACATCCCCCGCCTGTAGGCAGCTTTCTGCCGGACCTGCCCTTGCGGGTGCTACCAGTTTGCTCACGCGGAACGCCCCGAAGAATGCGGTGGAGAAGGCTGCCCTGAATAGTTGGCATTCGAAACTGTATTTTGTGATCTCTAGCAGTGCCCCCAACAAGGCCCTTAGTTTTGTGAAGTCTATCGGGTGTCTGGTATCCCTCCTTGCGCCCTCAGCTCGCCTCCACCCCTTCATCGCTGTCTTGGTATAGTATGTGGTGACGGGGTCCAGTCCAGTCTCTAACCTAGAGTAGTATGCCACGGCAGACAGGTGAGCTTGTGTCCATGACCTAGACTTCTGGGAGTTAAATGCCCACCGCATGAATTGTTCTGCTGCCCTGCGGGTGGCACCTATTTCGCCCAGTGACTGGATCCCCCCTATTCGCATCACGGTATTGATATACGTTCTGTATCTCCTAGCGGCTGCCGGGGTGAGGGCTTGGCTGACCAGGTCTGACAAGTCTATCCCGCCAGGTCCCACAGCTGGCCCAGGAAAGGGGTCATTTCCTGCTCTGCGCTGGGTGCCAGTTCCCTGAACTTCTCCATCCTTGCGCGGGACAGGGCATCTGCAACCTCGTTGTCCACCCCTGGCACGTGGCGCGCCCGCAGGTCTATGTTGCCCTCGAGCTGTATCTTAACCAATCTGCGCATTAGTCGAAGTGTATCCGGGCATCTGGCTGTGCCCCTATTTATCACTTTCACCACCCCCCTGTAGTCGGACCATAGTGTCAGCTTCATGCTTTGCAGTTCGCGCTTCCAGACCGTGAGTGCAACTATGATGGGAGATAGCTCCAAGAAGGTGATGATTTTGGTCAAGCCTGCCTTGTGCCAGCTATCGGGCCACTCCTCTGCGCACCATCTCTTGCCCAGGATTGTCCCAAAGCCTGTGTTGCCTGACGCATCTGTGTAGAGCGCGATCTGTTTGCTGGTCACCCAACCTTCCCTCCATATCAGTAAACCGTTGAAGTCTGCCAGGAACGTGTCCCACATTGCTAGGTCCTTCTTGACCTCTGCTCCTAGCCTGACGCGGTGGTGCTTGTGGGTGAGCCCACTTGTCAGATGGGTCAGCCGCCTGGCGAATGCCCTGCCAGCTGGTATTACCCTGGCCGCAAAGTTTAGTTTGCCAATCAGCCTCTGGAGATCCCTCAATGTTGCTTTGTCCTGCCCGTGGAGGTTCCTGATTTCCCCCCTGAAAATCTCCACTTTCTTTGGGGGGAGCCTGGATGTGCTAGCGACGGAATCGAGCTCTATACCCATGAATGTGATTGTTGTTGCTAGGCCTATCGTTTTGTCGGCTGAAAGTGGTAACCCTAGTTCCCCAGCCAACTTTACAAATGCTGCTAGGGTGTCGCCGCACTCGGGGGATGCCGCGGGGCTTGTGAACAGAAAATCATCCAGGTAGTGGAGTTTCCCCCCTACCGGGTGTCTTACGTGTAATGCCCATTCCAGAAAGGTGCTGAATAATTCAAAATAGGCACATGAGGGGGGCGTGGCCTAGCGGCGAAGCAAAATGGCCGCGTGTTAAGAACTCTTGTGGGCTCTCCTTCTCCCTCCACATAAATCCGCCCCATTAATCCGCACCCTGGTACCAGAAACGAACACCGGAGGTCCTGCGCTTCAGAAAGAGCCCTATGCCGGCAAATTCCGACCCGCGGAACAGGAGATACGAGCGCACCCGGGTGGCGGCCTGCAGCGGGGGAAAAGCCGGGACCTGTAGTACTGGGGTGCCCTGGGCGGACGCTCCTTTGGGCAGGCTTCGGCCTGCGGAGGCTCCCGGCAAGCGCCCGGAGACAAGACTTGGAGATCCTGGGGGCGGCCCGCTGAGCCTACCGGCATCCCCCCGCACCTCCCCCGTCGACTGTCGACCCTCTCCACCTGGCTAAACTAGGGGCGGAGGCCCCCGGGCTGAGATAAGACAGTGCAACAGGACGGACCTCGCCTGGACCACGCTACACAGAAGAGGTGAGCCATGCAAACCGCTAGGAGTGGAGGTGGTGGAATTGAGGCCCACCCGGAGTGGCGGAGAACCCAGATGCGGCTGGCGCAGAACGAACATCATGGTGGGCCCATCCGGCGCCGCGCACGGACAGCAAAGGGGTGCAAGAAGGTGCATTTGAGGGGAGTGCATCCCGGGGGAGCCCCCAAAAGATTGTCCATTTGGAGTAGTAGCGCAGGCCCACAAGTGATGGTGGCGGACCCTCCGGGGGGCAGCAGAGTTGAAGACGGGGGTGGAAGAACGGAAGAACTAGCCAGCAACGTGGACCCTTTGGTGTTCAAGGGGGGTGACCCTTCCTCCCCCGCTGCTACGGACGTTCTTCTTTGGCCTGCAATACAGACGGAGGCAGAGGCCCGTCATTGTAGTGGTAATATCATAGGCCAGAAATCCACCACTCGGTCACAACCGGATTACCGCGCAAACCACTGCGTTGCTCCCTGACACCCCCGGGGACCACGGGGGTGAACACCGATTGAGAGAAAATGAGAAGCAGCTGCAGGGGGCACCAGAGACTTGAGCAGGAATGTGCAAGCGGGCCTATTGACGCCAGGGACTCGAAACGCACCTCCCCTATACTCTGGTGCAGCGGCCCACTCGATGGCAATGTCAGGCTCTCGGGGCCCAAAGACCACCCAGACTAATAAACTGAACAAGTGCACATGCCCCAAATCGGCCATGACAGCACAACATCCGCCTAAAGCTGGAGAGGACCCAGAGACAGGAGCCACGGAGCATACCTTGAAGGACGTGCTGGATGCCATTGGAGGGATCCGAACATCGCTGGAGCAGAGAATGGACGCAATCTCCTCAGAAGTCATGCTTATCAGGGCAGACTTGGCCACAAACAGGGAGAAAGTCACACAATTGGAGATCACCACGGCGAGTCTCGTAGATGACACCAACCAGCTTCAGATAGAAATACGTGAACTGCAAGCATTTCGGAAATTTGCTGAAGGAAAGCTGGATGACCATGAAGGCCGCACAAGGCGCAACAACGTGCGCATCCTTGGTGTTCCTGAAAGGGCAGAGGGACAAGCGACAGACCTATTTGTTGAAAGTCTGATCACCAAGCACCTCCAACCCAAAGGCCTGTCCAACATCTTCGTTGTCGAGATGGCCCATCGGGTGCCGGGGGAGACCGAGGCCCGGGGCCCACCCCGCCCCATATTGGCCAGACTCCTGAACTATAGAGACAGGGACCTCATATTCAAACTTCCAGAGTAGCACCTCCAATACGACTTGAAAATTCGGAAATCAGCTTTTTTCCGGAATTTACCCAAGCGGTTCAAAAACAGCGTAGATCTTTTCTAGGGGTTAAAAAACGTCTGAGAGACAAAGGCCTAAAGTACACCATGTTGTTCCCGGCGCGACTCCGGATGGAGACCGGGGGAAAGATCAGGTTCTTCCAGACTCCAGAGGAAGCTGCTGATTGGCTGGACAAATGGAGAAACCCGGCGGATCATAGCTCTCAATGAGAATAGGAGGTACAGAGGCTCCGCCAACAGACTCTGGGGTTATCAGGATGCTGGTTGAGTCCCCGGTCTGGATTATCTCTCAGTTAAGCTGTACTCGAAATATGGGACAAATTGCATTGCTATGTAACCGAATGACACAGGGTGTTTCTTTTATAATTGTCAAGGGAGGGAGTGGAGAGATGGAAGAGTGTACCCCCAATTTTCTTCATTTAGTCTAGGTTAACGGGCAACAGGCACTCTGCATAGTTGTAAAAATGGGCAATTTTTAGCCCAGAGTGCAGGGGAGCAGGGAGGGGGGCAGTTGGGAGGGGTTTATGTTCAGTTGTATGTTTTTTATGAAATCGTCAAGGCATCACAACTCGGCGACTTAAACACACTGGTGATACGTGAATGTCAGTTAATATGCAATGGGATAAAGGGTTTAGATTGATGAGCTGGAATGTCAATGGTCTAGGGGACAAAGTCAAGTGAACTGTGGTGCTACAATATATTAGGAGACACGCCCCGACATGATACTCCTACAAGAGATGCACCTGGTGGGTAATTCCTGTAAAGCCCTTAACAGGTGGGGATACAATCTGGCAGCACTTTCGGGCATCACCTCGGGATCGAGAGGAACAGGCATACTACTGAGGAACTCCTTTCCCCTAACGCTCAAATCTACATGGGTGGACACGGGGGAGATACGCGGGCATCACTGGCCAATGGGAGTGGAAAGTACTAACGCTCATGTCGGTCTACGTACCGCTAGCCCTCCAGGAACCAGCCTTTAAGGATCTAGGATCCATCCTGATGACGGTCCCAGAGGGACTCCTAATAGTGGGAGGGGACCTGAACGCAGTGGTAGATGGCACACACGACAGAAACCCACCAAGACAACTTCGCCCCTCCAACAGCTGGTTACCAAATTTTCTAAGGGCTCTGGGGTTACAGGACACATGGCGCTCGCTTCACCCAAACACCGCCCAGTACACCTTCCACTCAGGTGCTCATAACACCCAATCCAGAATAGGCTACTTATTAGTCCCCCCTGACCAGCTACAACACGTACGGGAGGTCAGTCACATGGCGAGAGGTATATCTGATCATTCCCCGCTGTGGATGCACCTAGTGGTGGGCCACCATAGAGTGGGAAGAGTAGACCCCATCAACCCCTGGCATCTCCGCAACCCAGTAGTTCACAAAGCAGTCCACGCCGCCATTGAGCACTACTTCCTCGAAAATGAGGGATCGGTGAGCTCCCACCGGACACTGTGGGAAGAGTTTAAGACAGTGGTTAGGGGTCAGGCCCTCTCCCAAATAGCGGGGGTGAAGAAAGAAAAGGTCAAGGAGGAGGAAGCACTAGAGATGGAAATCTTCCGTCTAGAAGAACTGGCGGAGCGGTCCAATCCAGACACCCTACACACTTTACAATTAAAACAAGATAACTATAAGGCCCTAGTGACAGATAGTGCCAAAGAACTGGGAAGAGAAACGTTGAGTAGAATCTATGATCAGGGAGATAAAGTGGGGAAGTTAATCGCATGGCTAGACAAACAAAAACTGGCAAATAGACTTGTACCGGAACTAATTGACAAAGACGCACACACAATCACAGACCCCCAGGCCATAGCAAACGCATTTGCCCTCCACTTCCAGCAGATCTATGCCTCTGAGAACCCCTACACGACACAAGACTCTATTGACCTCCTAAGAGACATAACACTCCCTAAACTCTCAGAGTCAGAGCTTGACTACCTTGAGGAGGCACTCACACCAGATGAGGTGGCGCTGGCAATCAGAGGACTTAACTCGGGGAAGGCATCGGGGCCCAACGGGCTGCCGATAGAACTCTATAAACTCGGGACAGATATCATTGCCCCCCACCTATGCAACATGTTCAAGGAGAGCAGGGAGATCGGGGAGCTACCTCAGGACCACAGACTGGCCACACTAGTGATGATCCACAAAGAAGGTAAAAGTCGGACAGATTGTTCCTCCTATAGGCCGATCTCCCTATTGAACGCTGAACCAAAGATCTTAGCCAACCTCCTCGCTAATCGACTAATTAAGGTCATTAATAACCTCATACATCCGGACCAATCTGGCTTCATGCCTCAGCGCAACACGGCACTGAATCTGAGTACACGGAGTGATGGGGAGGGCGTCCACAATACAAGAGGAGGCAGTCCTGGTTTCTTTGGACGCCTCTATGGTGTTCGATATGGTCGAATGGAAATACTTATTTGCTGTACTTGAGAAAATGGGTTTTGGGCCCCAATTCATCCAGTGAGTGCAACTCCTTTACTCAAAACCACTTGCCCAGATAGTGGTAAACAATAAAAAATCTGAAGTGTTTGAACTAGGTAGAGGCACGAGGCAGGGATGCCCACTCTCCCCCCTCCTATTCGCATTGGCCCTGGAGCCTCTGGCGCCGTGGATACAGAAAGATCCGAAGATCCGTGGATTTAGATGGGCAGAATCCTGGGAGGACCGCATCTCACTGTATGCGGACGACATACTGTTGTTCCTAACTTTCCCGAAGGTATCGCTTACAACAGTGCTCGACATCTTCGCCATCTTTAGTAGATACTCAGGGTACACCATAAACTGGTTCAAATCAGTATTGTACGTCCTCAGGGGACCTCTCACAGGCCTCCCCAGGGGTTGCCCGATACAGATCACCTCACAGGGCTTCAAGTACCTCGGCATCCATATAACCGCTAGCCCTGCAGATAGATTTGCTCGGAATCTGCTCCCTCCCTTGCAGAAACTCAAAAGAGACTCTGAGCGCTGGATGAAACTCCCACTCTCGCAGCTAGGCAGAGCCTCCCTGTTTAAAATGATGTCTCTGCCCCGATACCTATACGTCCTGCAAAATTTACTAGACCTAGTTCCTGCCAGCTATTTTAAGGAGATCGAGACCCTACAATACCGTCTGCTATGGAATGGGAAGCCACGCATAGCGCTATCCAAACTCAACCTCACCTGGTATCGCTCTCCCCGATCTCAAGAAATACTATTGGGCAGCTCATCTGGCAGCTATTAACCACGGCACATATAGGCAGGCAGGCGACCCGGGCTATCCAATGGATCGATGGATACTGCCTGGGGGGAACTATAACCAAGCTCTCTATTCGAATACACTGGGAGACGCCAACTGACCGGGCCAACCAAACAATCGGTGCAGGTCTGGAGGGCAGCCTCCAGGAGCATGGGGTGGGAACATAAATTAACCCTAGCTAGGTCGCTACGGGACTCCGAAAGACTCGGCAACCTCTGGTCCACGAAAGGCTTTGACAAATGGGCCCTCATAGGCATTTCGAAAATAGGCGACCTCTGGGTAAAAGGCGAGGCTAAGTCGTTCTCCACCCTACAACAAGAATATGAGCTTGCTCCTACAGAGTATTTTAGATACATACAAATCTGCCATGCCTTATACTCCTGTCTCCAAAAGGGAGAGACCCCTCCTGACGCCGCACCCCTTGAAGACCGACTCCTCGATGGCTACTTACCAACAAAGGCCATCTCGTTCACATACAAAAAGTTAGTGAACCACACGGAGACCCCCTGGTGAGATTGCGAGAGAAGTGGGAAGGGGATGGCATAATACTAGACGATGAAGACTGGGTAGCGGTGGTGTCTTTGCCATGAGAGGTAGCCATTGCAGCAAAGCTGAGACTAGTACAACTCAAAATCTTGCACCAAATTTACATCACGGGGCCAGGGATGGTACTAATGGGTAGAGCGCCTGATGGTAAATGTAGATGGGGTTGTGGAAACTAAGGTACTTTCCTCCACATACTATGGGAGTGCTCACATATCCAGAGGTACTGGAAGAAAATACATGAGATTCTGAGTGAAGTGTTAAACCATACACTCCCCCTGAAGGCTAAGAGATGTCTCCTGAATGTGTGGGAGCCAACGGACCTAAACAATGGATGTATGTCGTTACAACGCACACTTTTACAACGCATGCACTTACAACGCATTTTTTACAACGCAAAATCCATTACAACGCATTCCATTACATAGCATGACACTACAACGCATTTGTAAAAACTACCTTTACAACGCATTCCATTACAACGCATACTACCTTTACAACGCATACCATTACAACGCATAATATTAAATTGCATTTAAGGTAAGTATTAGATAGTATAGGGGTAAAAATTACTTTTCTAACTCCAGGGGGTGCAACAGTAGGGTAAGTGTTGGATAGTATAGGGGTAAAAATTACTATTCTAACTCCAGGGGGTGCAACAGTAGGGTAAGTGTTGGATAGTATAGGGGTAAAAATTACTATTCTAACTCCAGGGGGTGCAACAGTAGGGTAAGTGTTGGATAGTATAGGGGTAAAAATTACTATTCTAACTCCAGGGGGTGCAACAGTAGGGTAAGTGTTGGATAGTATAGGGGTAAAAATTGCTATTCTAACTCCAGGGGGTGCAACAGTAGGGTAAGTGTTGGATAGTATAGGGGTAAAAATTACTATTCTAACTCCAGGGGGTGCAACAGTAGGGAAAGTGTTGGATAGTATAGGGGTAAAAATTACTATTCTAACTCCAGGGGGTGCAACAGTAGGGTAAGTGTTGGATAGTATAGGGGTTAAAATTACTATTCTAACTCCAGGGGGTGCAACAGTAGGGTAAGTGTTGGATAGTATAGGGGTAAAAAATACTATTCTAACTCCAGGGGGTGCAACAGTAGGGTAAGTGTTGGATAGTATAGGGGTACACATTACTATTCTAACTCCAGGGGGTGCAACAGTAGGGTAAGTGTTGGATAGTATAGGGGTAAAAATTACTATTCTAACTCCAGGGGGTGCAACAGTAGGGTAAGTGTTGGATAGTATAGGGGTAAAAATTACTATTCTAACTCCAGGGGGTGCAACAGTAGGGTAAGTGTTGGATAGTATAGGGGTAAAAATTACTATTCTAACTCCAGGGGGTGCAACAGTAGGGTAAGTGTTGGATAGTATAGGGGTAAAAATTACTATTCTAACTCCAGGGGGTGCAACAGTAGGGTAAGTGTTGGATAGTGTAGTGTAATATTATGCGTTGTAATGGTATGCGTTGTAAACGTAGTATGCGTTGTAATGAAATGCGTTGTAAAGGTAGTTTTAAAAAAATGCGTTGTAGTGTCATGCTATGTAATGGAATGCGTTGTAATGGATTTTGCGTTGTAAAAAATGCGTTGTAAGTGTAGTGCGTTGTAAAAGATGCGTTGTAAAGGTTGTTCCCCCTAAACAATACATGAGTGACCTGGGTTACATTGGGGCTAATGATAGCCAAACGCAACATCGCTCAGAAGTGGGGGGCATCGCAGGCTCCGGCTGTGTGTGCATGGAAGAAAGACATGGATTGGTGCATGTTTCGGGAAAAGTATGTCTATGTAGCTAGGGGATGTCCCAAAATGTGGTCCCACATATGGAACGACTGGAACAAATATAGGGGGAATCTCTGTACCCTGCCACTGATGCCAGCTCAAGATGAAACGTTATAGACATGACACGATTCACCAGTAACCATCACATCGTGTATTTGTAATTGTCTGAGAACCTTGTAAAGATAAGAAACGATAATGTAATGTACTCTGCCTTGTGATTTTTATTCCTACTGTTAATAAAAAGAATTATAAAAAAAAAAATAGGCACATGATACCGAGCACCCCATGGGCATAGCTTTGTCAAAGTAGAGTTTGCCCTCCCATTAGAACCCTAGTAGGTGAAAACTTGTGGTGTGGACTGGGAGTAAGCGGAAGGCGGCCTCGATTGTCTGCCTTCTCCATGAGAGCCCCTGGGCCCGTTGCTCTGACTAAGTTGATGGCATCATCTATTGTGGAGTAAGACACTGAATACACCTCTGCGTTAATCCCGTCGTTCACGGAAGCTCCGTCAGGGAATGACAGGTGGTGGATTTACTGATATTGCCCTTGTTCCTTCTTGGGGACTACCCCCAGAGGGAAGATCACTAGTTCCTTGGCCATGTGATACGGCAGGGGGCCCTCTATCCTACCCAGGGCCCTCTCTTTCTATATCTTCTTTGTGACCACCCCGGATGCATCAATGCTGATTTTAGGTTCCTGCTGCTGCCTGGCGGGCAGTGGCCTGTAAATGGGATGGGGAAACCTTCTTCGAAACTGTGAACCAAGGTCTCGGCGTAGGTCATGTTATGGTAACCGTTGACCAGCTTGCGCAATAGGTGGGTATTAATGGGGGGTCGTGCTAGCCTATAATTTTGTAACCCCGTTGACCCCCTTGCGCACCCTGTGCCTAGGTCACTGCTTCTGTGTCCCCTTCTTATCCCCCTTGTGGTTTCTCTTGCGTTTGCATCCAGCTGCTGGGTGCCCCCCCCGCAGGAGGAGCAGATGTGCTGGAACTTGCACGCTACCCCGTAGATACATTCATTGGCTTTGAATTTCCAGCAGATAGCTGGTGTTCCGCCACTGTGAGTTGCCTTCCACGAGCTAAATTGTTTGGTCTTATGAAATGGCCTCCCCTTTCCCTTGTGAGAGGACTCTCGAAAGGACTGCTCGTTTCTACCCACCCATGCCTTGGCCTCCAGCACCACCATCATCTTGTGTATGAATCCCGAAACATCCTACTCGTTCCACTTCATTTCTGGGTGTGTCTGCATTTTTAGCCTGAACCCTTTATCATACTCCAGCCATGCATCGCCTCGGAACTGTCTCTGCGCATTGTGGATGTTGGACTCGTATAGCCACAGGTCGGCTGTGCAGCGCGGGAATTTTTCTACTATAATGCAGGCCATGATCCGGAATGTGTCAAGCCAATTATCAAAGCTTCTCTCCTTACGCTCTTTCCTCCTTTCCTTTTGTCTTCATCCCCTTTATCGCAGGTGGTCAAGTCGAGCCCATCTAACTTTATCTCCAGGAGTGAAAAAATATCAATGAACTCTTTCCTCCAAATCCTCTCCTTGACTGCCAGTGATATGAGGCTGCTTGTGATATCTCAGAGTGCAGTGCACTGGTAGTACTTGTGACATCTCGGAGTGCAGTGCACTGGTAGAACTGTAGCATCTCGGAGTGCTGTGTAGTAGTCATACCCATTGAATTTCAGATTACAGTACACTGGTAGTACCTTTAGCATCTCAGCGTGCAGTGCACTGGTGGTGCTTGTGAGATCTTAAAGTGCAATGCACTGGTAGTACCAATAGCATCTTGGAGTGCAGTGCACTGGTGGTGCTTGTGGTATCTCTGAGTCCAGTGCACCAGTATTACCTGTGGCATCTCGAGTGCAGTGCACTGGTAGCACCTGTGGATTCTTGGCGTGCAGTACACAGCTGGTACGTATAAGATCTCAGACTGCAGTTCACTGGTAGTACCTGTTGCATCTCAGAGTCCAGTGCACTGGTGCTGCTTGTGAGATCTCGGAGTACAGTGCACTGGTAGGTAGTACCTGTGGCATCTCCGAGTGCAGTGTTGTGCTGGTATGTATTAGATCTCGTACTGCAGTGCACTGGTCGTACCTGTAGCATCTCAGAATGCAGTGCAGTGGTTGTACCCATGGGATTTCAGAGTACATTACACTGGCTGTACCTTTAGCGACTCAGAGTGCAGTGCAGTGGTGGTGCTTGTGAGACCTCGGAGTGCAGTGCACTGGTAGTACCATTAGCATTTCAGAGTACAGTGGACTGGTGGTGCTTGTGAGATCTTGAAGTGCAGTGCACTGGAAGTACGTGTGGCATCTTGGAGTGCAGTGCGCAGGCAGTACTTGTGAGGTCTCGGAGTGCAGTGCATTGGTCGTACCTGTGGCACCTCGGAGTGCAGTGCACTGGTGGTATCTTCGAGATCTTAGAGCGCAGTGCACTGCCAGTCCCTCTTGCAACTCAGAGTGCATTGCACTGGTGCTGCTTGTGAGATCTTGGAGTGCAAGGCACTGGTAGTACTTGTGAGGTCTCGGAGTGCATTGCAATGGCAGTGCCTGTGTCATCTCGGGGTGCAGTCCACTGGTGGTGCTTGTTAAATCTCTGAGGGCAATGCACTGGTAGTACCTGTGGCATCTTGAGTGCAGTGCACTAATAGCACCTGTGGCATCTCAGAGTGCAGTGCGCTGCTGGCACTTTTAAGAACTCAAGAGTGCAGTGCGGTGGAAGTATCTTGGAGTGAAGTGCACTGGTGGTGCTTGTGATATCTCAGAGTGCAGTGCACTGGTAGTACTTTTGACATCTCAGAGTGCAGTGCACTGGTAGAATCTGTAGCATCTCGGAGTGCTCTGCAGTGATCATACTTATGGGATTTTAGAGTACAGTACACTGGTAGCATCTTAGAGTGCAGTGCACTGGTGATACTGGTGAGATCTTGGAGTGCAGTGCACTGGTGTTGCTTGTGAGATCCTGGTGTGCAGTGCACTGGTAGTACCTGTGGCATCTCTGTGTTCAGTGCACCGGTAGCACCTGTGGCATCTCGGAGTGCAGTGTACTCGTGGTACCTGTGAGATCTAAGAGTGCAGTGCACTGGTAGTGCCTGTGATATCTTGGAGTGTAGTGCTCTGGTGGTGCTTTTGAGCTCCTGCAGTGCACTGGTAGTGCTTGTGAGATCTTGGAGTGCAGTGCACCGGTGGTACCTGTGGCATCTCGGAGAGAACTGCACTAGGGGTACCTGTTAGATCTCAGAGTGTAGTGCACTGGTAGTACCTGTGGCATTGTTAGAAATGGGATTTCTGGTTGGCTAGGGCTTGCACCAAAGCCAGGCAGGAACCACCACTCTAAGTCAGGGCTGGGGAGTTACACGCCAAAGATAACACCTGCTCACCCCCTTGGTAGCTTGGCACGAGCAGTCAGGCTTATCCCAATGTGTAAAGCGTTTGTGCGCGCACCCAGCAACAACACCCAAGGCCCACCACAAAAGGAAGTCCACACGAGGATATATATAAAAATAGCCTTTGTATTATAATAAACACATTAGATAATATTCACGCAATTTACACTGTGCCAACTGGCACTGGGCGGAATTTACAAGGGACTATTTACACAAGACATGGCCACATGGACCACTGTCAGAATTAGCACAAATCACCAATTGTAACTGTAGAAATGTAGAACAAATAATAAATGTAGCGCACAACCAGTAACCACTGCTAAAAGGTAAGTACACCCTACGCAACCCTAAACACCTTAGGCATATATCACGCAGGGAACCATGAACTCACTAGCATAACCTAAACTAGGAAAACAGTCTCCTATGCATAGACACAGTGAGGAAATGAAAAGAGCATAAAGGCCATGCACATTCGCAAACGTACACAGGAAAAAATAACCATGTACCCTAGGTGAGGGCACAACACAGGAAAACTGTCCCCAGGCCAGCTTGGCCTCTCAGGGGCTCAAATGCCCTTTGTCCAAAATGTCAGGGCTGGGCTGCGAAGGCAGCCAAGGAAGAATGCGCAAGGATTTGGAGGGCCTAAACGATGCAGCTGCCCACGAAGTGCTGGGCAGCTGGGAACCCGAGCCTGGCACCAGCATGCCTCCTGGCTCTCCTCTGGGCTCTAATAAACAATAGGGACCAAAACAACGTGGGAGCCTTGTACGCTCTAAGAAGAAAACAACTGTATCCTCAGGAGGCCCGTGGGCTCTAACTCATCCAGGACTGCGGAATAACGTGGGAGCGGCCCGCTGTCATCCGGGACCGCTCTACCGCAAAAGGAATGCCCCAGACGTTGGAGTCCCGCTCGGGGGACTCGTGAGCCCTAAAACAAAATGTGCCCCAAATCACGTTGGAGCCTCTCGGGGGCTCTAAAACAGGGAAAGCGCTGCGCGTAGCAGAGGAGTGACCCGCGGGGACGCCCACACTCACCGTCTGTTTGGGAGGCGGCGTCTCCTCTCTGCGGTGTCTCCTCTCTGCGGCGGTAGGGGAAGCGCTCTCCCCTCGGCTTCCTCCCGGCCCCTCACAGTAGCGGGCCGGACTCTGCCAGAGGCGGGGCTCTCCCGTAGCACGGGAGCCCCGCGGCCTCACACGCTGCTTCAAGTCTCACGTCTTGGGACCGGAGCGCGGGGTGGGCTCCCGTCCGCTTCCGGTCTTTGCGGAGGCACTTCCGGGTCACCACTGGCTGCGGCGGTGATGCAGCACGGTACGGGGTAGGCACCCATTATCGATAAAAGTACTCGCGGGGTGGGCACCTGCTAGAGGCGATAAAAATGCGGGGTGGGCACCCGATCCACTTCTGGGCAAAATGCGGGTTAGGCACCCGTTAGAGAGCAAAAATGCAGTAACGAGGGGTAGGTTCCCTCTTCTCCAAGCAGACAAAACTGCACAATTGCGGGGTGGGCTCCCGCTCGATCTCCAGCCAAGTAGGGGAATCGCACACGATGCAGCTTTGTGCTGCAGGCCAGCATCAGTCCTCCTGGGGCAGAACCCAGCGCTTACAAACCCAACAGTCAAGCGGTTTTAGAAATGAGAAATAAAGCGCACACAGGCGCTGCAGTCCCAAGTCCAGGGAAGTCTTTCAGGAGGCAGGGGGGCCAGGGCTGGGCCAGGGGCCAGCTCACAGGGCCCTCCAGGCAGGGAGGCAGTCCCCAGTGGCGGTCTCTCCTGGCGCCCAGCAGCAGCAGCAGGCCCCCCCTCCAATTAGGATCAGAAGAAGAACATTTTACATGGGGTCACATCCCCTTTTTATACACAGGTTTCCTTTGTCTCAAGGTGCAGGGAAGGGGCAAACCAGATGCAACTGGTTCCTGAGCACTTTGTTTTGCTCAGCCCCTCTCCCTATTCACAGAACAGGCCAGGGTCATCAGTCGCACCACAGGGGGCGGAGCCAGCATTGTGTGTGGAAAGCCCAGCCCTGTTCAGGTCCCAGGTGTACTCCTCCCACTCATCAACATGCAGATCTCTCCACTCACCACTGGGGCAGACCTATCCTGACTCCTGGAGCCAGGCACACCAGCCAATCATACGCCAGACAGTCACTTCACATTTATTTCACAGACGTGCCAGCTTCTAGAAGTGGCACTTCTACACTAGACACACTAACGCCGCACACATCATCGCGCAGCATTCAATCTCACGAGTACGCACATACCAAACTCGACCCTGCACTCCCCACGCACCAGGAACTACCATGGACACATACATTCCCCATGCATTCCTATGGGAGGGCAGGTCAGTCTCACTAACTGTAACACAGAGCGCAAGCTCTTTCCACTGGGACACAGTGTAAAAGCGCCTAGAGGCCTAAAACCACTTACACAACATAGGGAAAAAGCTAGGATAATTGCAAAAAGTTTGGGGGGTGAACCCGCCAGAGGGGCCAAGTCCAACACAACCCCCTTCCAGCCAAAACGCAGGGGAGACCAATCACCACCGTGATGGGCTTCCCTGTTTTGGGCGATAGAACACGGACGCGGGCCCGCAACGGCAGGGACACCCTCCTGTTCTACGCCACTCTGAACCCACGTGGTTCCCTCTGTAAAAGCTCTGCGGACCAACTGGGCTACCCCACTTGTCCTCCTCAGCTGTCCGCGGCCAGGACCAGGCCCTAGGCCATCCAGAAGCCACTGGTCCTTGCCTATCCACAGAGTGGGGGGTAGTAACCCCTGGCACATAGTAACCATTCTCCACTCTACCCCTCATTGGGGCAGTTCTAAACTGCCACTGATCCTCCGGCCTAGGGTCTGTACCCTCACGCTGACCAACAGTCACGGGTGAGGCTCTCCTCCCCCTACCTCTTCTTCTAGGGTTCCGTCCTCTCTTCCTCTGAGAGGTGACCTCGTAACACAATTCACCCACCAGCTCAGGACCTCTCCCTGAGAACTGGTCTCCCAACCCAGGGTTTAACCCCTCAGGTTGTACCGGGGTCAGAGGCGAGGACTCCCTCCCTCTGCACACCCTCCCAGAGTCCGGCACCCTCCCAACTGGAGTGGTGCCCCTACCAGCTACATCGGTCAGGACACTGCTTCAGTCGTCCTTCCCTCTAGGTCAGGCTGATCCTGAACCTGGCCTCCCAACCAGGGGTCTAAACCCTGTAGCTGAGTACTTGCCTGGCACTCCAGGACTTCTGGGGACTTACACACCATCCCCCGAGGGTAACATATGCCTCATATGTTGCGTGACAGTCTGCTTGGCGCAGATCTCCCGTCCCCTGTCCACCTGACAGTGCGTGAAGATCCCCCAGGACAGACGTGTGGTCACCATGGTCACCTCTAGGAGACTCAGCCCTTCCGGCTGGTCCCTGACCCGCTGGCTTCTCCACTGGGGAACACAGCCCCATGCCACCCCTCTCGTTGGACTTCTGTACCCTCCCTACTGGAGCAGTACTGCCAGACACCAGAACCACTGGAGTTCTACTTACAGATGCTCCGGGTTCTCCATACACTAGGTGATCCTCCTCAAAGGGACTAACAGGACAGCCTAGGCCCCCAACCTGGTGTTCCCTGAAGAAACCATCCAGGCTCTGAGACTGGGTTTCGGGCATCTGGGGACTCGAAGTCACACACTCACTCCTACTCCACTGAGATAGGTCGTGAGCCCCTACACCCCTCTCACTACTCTGGGACCTAGCTGGGCTACTCTGAGCCTCTTCCCCAATACTGGACGGGAAGATACCTGAGCCACTGCTGTTGGAAGTACTCTCCCTTGCCTCATCAGAACCTTGGGCACTTTCCCAACGGTCTGCTTTTCTGCAAGGTCCCAAGGATCACAGTCCTTCAACCCCAACAGGTGTTGGCGCAACTCCGGCCCACAACCACTACTGAACATTTGCTCTTTGAGAATCATATTGAGCAGTTCACCAAAGTCAGATTTCGGGTCAAGCTTTACCCAATTGACCAGTGCATCATCACATTCCTCCACAAACTCCTTCCAAGACTGGTGAGACAGTTTCCTACTGCCCCTGAATTTCAACCTATCCTCCTCTTCTTGGGAAACAGGTACCATACTCTGGGAACTGGAGATAGGACTTCCTGCACTGGACTCTACATCGCTGCTACAACTGGACTCTACCCTCCCTGGGGAATCCAGACAACTACAACTGCGCTCAGGGGCCAAACTACCATCCAGAGCTAATTTCTCCCTGACGAAGGCCCTCTCAGCCTCCGCCATCCTCTCCTGTGCTAAGACCCTCTCGGTCTCAAACTTTTTCTCCTCCATGCCCAGCAGCGCCATCTCCTTGGCATGCTCTAACCTGAGCTTCTCCACAGCCAGCTGATGCTCCCTTTCTTCCCTCCTATCTACCCACTCCTCTGGGGACAGGAAAAGGGATGGGGTGCTGCCCCTGACACTGGACCCAGCAAGGGACTCCCTATCTATGGGGTCTTCACTATCTACTGGCGTCCCTGTCCTGTCACTTTCTTCCTCCTCTTCAGACTCCTCAGGGCTCCCCTCAGACCCACCACCCTCCTGGCGTGCGGCCCGGGCCCTCTCCTCCTCACTGCGCTCACGTTCCCATTCATCCTTCTGCCATTGGATCAGGTTGTCCCTAAGTTTTGACGGGGAGTCTGACACACTCACTGCTATGTCTCTCTCCTCACAAAACTCAACCAACTCCCCCATACTGTATTTAAACAGACCACAGAAATTAAAAGCAGTCTCCATTTTGGCAGGATGCTCAGGGACACGTGCAACACAAGGGACCTAGGTGTCTGAGCTGAAGCAAGAGTACACAATTCAAAAATGACACTTTTAGGAGAAGAATTAAAAATAAACCTCAGAACAATAATCCCCAAAACATGTGATTATCTAAAATGCAGAGTTTTGTAGTGCAGCCAGTTGTCGCTGTGGTACTGCGCAAATGCAAGTTCTAATCCCACCGCTGATCACCAATGTTAGAAATGGGATTTCAGGTTGGCTAGGGCTTGCGCCAAAGCCAGGCAGAAGCCACCACTCTAAGTCAGGGCTGGGGAGTTACACGCCAAAGATAACCCCTGCTCACCCCCTTGGTAGCTTGGCACGAGCAGTCAGGCTTATCCCGGAGGCAATGTGTAAAGCGTTTGCGCGCGCACCCAGCAACAACACCCAAGGCCCACCACAAAAGGAAGTCCACACGAGGATATATATAAAAATAGCCTTTGTATTATAATAAACACATTAGATAATATTCACGCAATTTACACTGTGCCAACTGGCACTGGGCGGAATTTACAAGGGACTATTTACACAAGACATGGCCACATGGACCACTGTCAGAATTAGCACAAATCACCAATTGTAACTGTAGAAATGTAGAACAAATAATAAATGTAGCGCACAACCAGTAACCACTGCTAAAAGGTAAGTACACCCTACGCAATCCTAAACACCTTAGGCATATATCACGCAGGAAACCATGAACTCACTAGCATAACCTAAACTAGGAAAACAGTCTCCTATGCATAGACACAGTGAGGAAATGAAAAGAGCATAAAGGCCATGCACATTCGCAAACGTACACAGGAAAAAATAACCATGTACCCTAGGTGAGGGCACAACACAGGAAAACTGTCCCCAGGCCAGCTTGGCCTCTCAGGGGCTCAAATGCCCTTTGTCCAAAATGTCAGGGCTGGGCTGCGAAGGCAGCCAAGGAAGAATGCACAAGGATTTGGAGGGCCTAAACGATGCAGCTGCCCACGAAGTGCTGGGCAGCTGGGAACCCGAGCCTGGCACCAGCATGCCTCCTGGCTCTCCTCTGGGCTCTAATAAACAATAGGGACCAAAACAACGTGGGAGCCTTGTACGCTCTAAGAAGAAAACAACTGTATCCTCAGGAGCCTCGTGGGCTCTAACTCATCCAGGACTGCGGAACAACGTGGGAGCGGCCCGCTGTCATCCGGGACCGCTCTACCGCAAAAGGAATGCCCCAGACGTTGGAGTCCCACTCGGGGGACTCGTGAGCCCTAAAACAAAATGTGCCCCAAATCACGTTGGAGCCTCTCGGGGGCTCTAAAACAGGGAAAGCGCTGCGCGTAGCAGAGGAGTGACCCGCGGGGACACCCGCACTCACCGTCTGTTTGGGAGGCGGCGTCTCCTCTCTGCGGTGTCTCCTCTCTGCGGCGGTAGGGGAAGCGCTCTCCCCTCGGCTTCCTCCCGGCCCCTCACAGTAGCGGGCCGGACTCTGCCACAGGCGGGGCTCTCCCGTAGCACGGGAGCCCCGCGGCCTCACACGCGGCTTTAAGTCTCACGTCTTGGGACCGGAGCGCAGGGTGGGCTCCCGTCCGCTTCCGGTCTTTGCGGAGGCACTTCCGGGTCACCACTGGCTGCGGCGGTGATGCAGCACGGTACGGGGTAGGCACCCGTTATCGATAAAAGTACTCGCGGGGTGGGCACCTGCTAGAGGCGATAAAATTGCGGGGTGGGCACCCGATCCACTTCTGGGCAAAATGCGGGTTAGGCACCCGTTAGAGAGCAAAAATGCAGTAACGAGGGGTAGGTTCCCTCTTCTCCAAGCAGACAAAACTGCACAATTGCGGGGTGGGCTCCCGCTCGATCTCCAGCCAAGTAGGGGAATCGCACACGATGCAGCTTTGTGCTGCAGGCCAGCATCAGTCCTCCTGGGGCAGAACCCAGCGCTTACAAACCCAACAGTCAAGCGGTTTTAGAAATGAGAAATAAAGCGCACACAGGCGCAGCAGTCCCAAGTCCAGGGAAGTCTTTCAGGAGGCAGATGGGCCAGGGCTGGGCCAGGGGCCAGCTCACAGGGCCCTCCAGGCAGGGAGGCAGTCCTCAGTGGCGGTCTCTCCTGGCGCCCAGCAGCAGCAGCAGGCCCCCCCTCCAATTAGGATCAGAAGAAGAACATTTTACATGGGGTCACATCCCCTTTTTATACACAGGTTTCCTTTGTCTCAAGGTGCAGGGAAGGGTCAAACCAGATGCAACTGGTTCCTGAGCACTTTGTTTTGCTCAGCCCCTCTCCCTATTCACAGAACAGGCCAGGGTCATCAGTCGCACCACAGGGGGCAGAGCCAGCATTGTGTGTGGAAAGCCCAGCCCTGTTCAGGTCCCAGGTGTACTCCTCCCACTCATCAACATGCAGATCTCTCCACTCACCACTGGGGCAGACCTATCCTGACTCCTGGAGCCAGGCACACCAGTCAATCATACGCCAGACAGTCATTTCACATTTATTTCACAGACGTGCCAGCTTCTAGAAGTGGCACTTCTACACTAGACACACTAACGCCGCACACATCATCGCGCAGCATTCAATCTCACGAGTACGCACATACCAAACTCGACCCTGCACTCCCCACGCACCAGGAACTACCATGGACACATACATTCCCCATGCATTCCTATGGGAGGGCAGGTCAGTCTCACTAACTGTAACACAGAGCGCAAGCACTTTCCACTGGGACACAGTGTAAAAGCGCCTAGAGGCCTAAAACCACTTACACAACATAGGGAAAAAGCTAGGATAATTGCAAAAAGTTTGGGGGGTGAACCCGCCAGAGGGGCCAAGTCCAACACAACCCCCTTCCAGCCAAAACGCAGGGGAGACCAATCACCACCGTGATGGGCTTCCCTGTTTTGGGCGATAGAACACGGACGCGGGCCCGCAACGGCAGGGACACCCTCCTGTTCTACGCCACTCTGAACCCACGTGGTTCCCTCTGTAAAAGCTCTGCGGACCAACTGGGCTACCCCACTGGTCCTCCTCAGCTGTCCGCGGCCAGGACCAGGCCCTAGGCCATCCAGAAGCCACTGGTCCTTGCCTATCCACAGAGTGGGGGGTAGTAACCCCTGGCACATAGTAACCATTCTCCACTCTACCCCTCATCGGGGCAGTTCTAAACTGCCCCTGATCCTCCGGCCTAGGGTCTGTACCCTCACGCTGACCAACAGTCACGGGTGAGGCTCTCCTCCCCCTACCTCTTCTTCTAGGGTTCCGTCCTCTCTTCCTCTGAGAGGTGACCTCGTAACACAATTCACCCACCAGCTCAGGACCTCTCCCTGAGAACTGGTCTCCCAACCCAGGGTTTAACTCCTCAGGTTGTACCGGGGTCAGAGGCGAGGACTCCCTCCCTCTGCACACCCTTCCAGAGTCCGGCACCCTCCCAACTGGAGTGGTGCCCCTACCAGCTACATCGGTCAGGACACTGCTTCAGTCGTCCTTCCCTCTAGGTCAGGCTGATCCTGAACCTGGCCTCAAAACCAGGGGTCTAAACCCTGTAGCTGAGTACTTGCCTGGCACTCCAGGACTTCTGGGGACTTACACACCACCCCCCGAGGGTAACATATGCCTCATATGTTGCGTGACAGTCTGCTTGGCGCAGATCTCCCGTCCCCTGTCCACCTGACAGTGCGTGAAGATCCCCCAGGACAGACGTGTGGTCACCATGGTCACCTCTAGGAGACTCAGCCCTTCCGGCTGGTCCCTGACCCGCTGGCTTCTCCACTGGGGAACACAGCCCCATGCCACCCCTCTCGTTGGACTTCTGTACCCTCCCTACTGGAGCGGTACTGCCAGACACCAGAACCACTGGAGTTCTACTTACAGATGCTCCGGGTTCTCCATACACTAGGTGATCCTCCTCAAAGGGACTAACAGGACAGCCTAGGCCCCCAACCTGGTGTTCCCTGAAGAAACCATCCAGGCTCTGAGACTGGGTTTCGGGCATCTGGGGACTCAAAGTCACACACTCACTCCTACTCCACTGAGGTAGGTCGTCAGCCCCTACACCCCTCTCACTACTCTGGGACCTAGCTGGGCTACTCTGAGCCTCTTCCCCAATACTGGACGAGAAGATACCTGAACCACTGCTGTTGGAAGTACTCTCCCTTGCCTCATCAGAACCTTGGGCACTTTCCCAACGGTCTGCTTTTCTGCAAGGTCCCAAGGATCACAGTCCTTCAACCCCAACAGGTGTTGGCGCAACTCCGGCCCACAACCACTACTGAACATTTGCTCTTTGAGAATCATATTGAGCAGTTCACCAAAGTCAGATTTCGGGTCAAGCTTTACCCAATTGACCAGTGCATCATCACATTCCTCCACAAACTCCTTCCAAGACTGGTGAGACAGTTTCCTACTGCCCCTGAATTTCAACCTATCCTCCTCTTCTTGGGAAACAGGTACCATACTCTGGGAACTGGAGATAGGACTTCCTGCACTGGACTCTACATCGCTGCTACAACTGGACTCTACCCTCCCTGGGGAATCCAGACAACTACAACTGCGCTCAGGGGCCAAACTACCATCCAGAGCTAATTTCTCCCTGACGAAGGCCCTCTCAGCCTCCGCCATCCTCTCCTGTGCTAAGACCCTCTCGGTCTCAAACTTTTTCTCCTCCATGCCCAGCAGCGCCATCTCCTTGGCATGCTCTAACCTGAGCTTCTCCACAGCCAGCTGATGCTCCCTTTCTTCCCTCCTATCTACCCACTCCTCTGGGGACAGGAAAAGGCATGGGGCGCTGCCCCTGACACTGGACCCAGCAAGGGACTCCCTATCTATGGGGTCTTCACTATCTACTGGCGTCCCTGTCCTGTCACTTTCTTCCTCCTCTTCAGACTCCTCAGGGCTCCCCTCAGACCCACCACCCTCCTGGCGTGCGGCCCGGGCCCTCTCCTCCTCACTGCGCTCACGTTCCCATTCATCCTTCTGCCATTGGATCAGGTTGTCCCTAAGTTTTGACGGGGAGTCTGACACACTCACTGCTATGTCTCTCTCCTCACAAAACTCAACCAACTCCCCCATACTGTATCTAAACAGACCACAGAAATTAAAAGCAGTCTCCATTTTGGCAGGATGCTCAGGGACACGTGCAACACAAGGGACCTAGGTGTCTGAGCTGAAGCAAGAGTACACAATTAAAAAATGACACTTTTAGGAGAAGAATTAAAAATAAACCTCAGAACAATAATCCCCAAACATGTGATTATCTAAAATGCAGAGTTTTGTAGTGCAGCCAGTTGTCGCTGTGGTACTGCGCAAATGCAAGTTCTAATCCCACCGCTGATCACCAATGTTAGAAATGGGATTTCAGGTTGGCTAGGGCTTGCGCCAAAGCCAGGCAGAAGCCACCACTCTAAGTCAGGGCTGGGGAGTTACACGCCAAAGATAACCCCTGCTCACCCCCTTGGTAGCTTGGCACGAGCAGTCAGGCTTATCCCGGAGGCAATGTGTAAAGCGTTTGCGCGCGCACCCAGCAACAACACCCAAGGCCCACCACAAAAGGAAGTCCACACGAGGATATATATAAAAATAGCCTTTGTATTATAATAAACACATTAGATAATATTCACGCAATTTACACTGTGCCAACTGGCACTGGGCGGAATTTACAAGGGACTATTTACACAAGACATGGCCACATGGACCACTGTCAGAATTAGCACAAATCACCAATTGTAACTGTAGAAATGTAGAACAAATAATAAATGTAGCGCACAACCAGTAACCACTGCTAAAAGGTAAGTACACCCTACGCAATCCTAAACACCTTAGGCATATATCACGCAGGGAACCATGAACTCACTAGCATAACCTAAACTAGGAAAACAGTCTCCTATGCATAGACACAGTGAGGAAATGAAAAGAGCATAAAGGCCATGCACATTCGCAAACGTACACAGGAAAAAATAACCATGTACCCTAGGTGAGGGCACAACACAGGAAAACTGTCCCCAGGCCAGCTTGGCCTCTCAGGGGCTCAAATGCCCTTTGTCCAAAATGTCAGGGCTGGGCTGCGAAGGCAGCCAAGGAAGAATGCACAAGGATTTGGAGGGCCTAAATGATGCAGCTGCCCACGAAGTGCTGGGCAGCTGGGAACCCGAGCCTGGCACCAGCATGCCTCCTGGCTCTCCTCTGGGCTCTAATAAACAATAGGGACCAAAACAACGTGGGAGCCTTGTACGCTCTAAGAAGAAAACAACTGTATCCTCAGGAGCCTCGTGGGCTCTAACTCATCCAGGACTGCGGAACAACGTGGGAGCGGCCCGCTGTCATCCGGGACCGCTCTACCGCAAAAGGAATGCCCCAGACGTTGGAGTCCCGCTCGGGGGACTCGTGAGCCCTAAAACAAAATGTGCCCCAAATCACGTTGGAGCCTCTCATGGGCTCTAAAACAGGGAAAGCGCTGCGCGTAGCAGAGGAGTGACCCGCGGGGACACCCGCACTCACCGTCTGTTTGGGAGGCGGCGTCTCCTCTCTGCGGTGTCTCCTCTCTGCGGCGGTAGGGGAAGCGCTCTCTCCTCGGCTTCCTCCCGGCCCCTCACAGTAGCGGGCCGGACTCTGCCACAGGCGGGGCTCTCCCGTAGCACGGGAGCCCCGCGGCCTCACACGCTGCTTTAAGTCTCACGTCTTGGGACCGGAGCGCGGGGTGGGCTCCCGTCCGCTTCCGGTCTTTGCGGAGGCACTTCCGGGTCACCACTGGCTGCGGCGGTGATGCAGCATGGTACGGGGTAGGCACCCGTTATCGATAAAAGTACTCGCGGGGTGGGCACCTGCTAGAGGCGATAAAAATGCGGGGTGGGCACCCGATCCACTTCTGGGCAAAATGCGGGTTAGGCACCCGTTAGAGAGCAAAAATGCAGTAACGAGGGGTAGGTTCCCTCTTCTCCAAGCAGACAAAACTGCACAATTGCGGGGTGGGCTCCCGCTCGATCTCCAGCCAAGTAGGGGAATCGCACACGATGCAGCTTTGTGCTGCAGGCCAGCATCAGTCCTCCTGGGGCAGAACCCAGCGCTTACAAACCCAACAGTCAAGCGGTTTTAGAAATGAGAAATAAAGCGCACACAGGCGCTGCAGTCCCAAGTCCAGGGAAGTCTTTCAGGAGGCAGGTGGGCCAGGGCTGGGCCAGGGGCCAGCTCACAGGGCCCTCCAGGCAGGGAGGCAGTCCCCAGTGGCGGTCTCTCCTGGCGCCCAGCAGCAGCAGCAGGCCCCCCCTCCAATTAGGATCAGAAGAAGAACATTTTACATGGGGTCACATCCCCTTTTTATACACAGGTTTCCTTTGTCTCAAGGTGCAGGGAAGGGTCAAACCAGATGCAACTGGTTCCTGAGCACTTTGTTTTGCTCAGCCCCTCTCCCTATTCACAGAACAGGCCAGGGTCATCAGTCGCACCACAGGGGGCGGAGCCAGCATTGTGTGTGGAAAGCCCAGCCCTGTTCAGGTCCCAGGTGTACGCCTCCCACTCATCAACATGCAGATCTCTCCACTCACCACTGGGGCAGACCTATCCTGACTCCTGGAGCCAGGCACACCAGCCAATCATACGCCAGACAGTCACTTCACATTTATTTCACAGACGTGCCAGCTTCTAGAAGTGGCACTTCTACACTAGACACACTAACGCCGCACACATCATCGCGCAGCATTCAATCTCACGAGTACGCACATACCAAACTCGACCCTGCACTCCCCACGCACCAGGAACTACCATGGACACATACATTCCCCATGCATTCCTATGGGAGGGCAGGTCAGTCTCACTAACTGTAACACAGAGCGCAAGCACTTTCCACTGGGACACAGTGTAAAAGCGCCTAGAGGCCTAAAACCACTTACACAACATAGGGAAAAAGCTAGGATAATTGCAAAAAGTTTGGGGGGGTGAACCCGCCAGAGGGGCCAAGTCCAACACAACCCCCTTCCAGCCAAAACGCAGGGGAGACCAATCACCACCGTGATGGGCTTCCCTGTTTTGGGCGATAGAACACGGACGCGGGCCCGCAACGGCAGGGACACCCTCCTGTTCTACGCCACTCTGAACCCACGTGGTTCCCTCTGTAAAAGCTCTGCGGACCAACTGGGCTACCCCACTGGTCCTCCTCAGCTGTCCGCGGCCAGGACCAGGCCCTAGGCCATCCAGAAGCCACTGGTCCTTGCCTATCCACAGAGTGGGGGGTAGTAACCCCTGGCACATAGTAACCATTCTCCACTCTACCCCTCATCGGGGCAGTTCTAAACTGCCACTGATCCTCCGGCCTAGGGTCTGTACCCTCACGCTGACCAACAGTCACGGGTGAGGCTCTCCTCCCCCTACCTCTTCTTCTAGGGTTCCGTCCTCTCTTCCTCTGAGAGGTGACCTCGTAACACAATTCACCCACCAGCTCAGGACCTCTCCCTGAGAACTGGTCTCCCAACCCAGGGTTTAACCCCTCAGGTTGTACCGGGGTCAGAGGCGAGGACTCCCTCCCTCTGCACACCCTTCCAGAGTCCGGCACCCTCCCAACTGGAGTGGTGCCCCTACCAGCTACATCGGTCAGGACACTGCTTCAGTCGTCCTTCCCTCTAGGTCAGGCTGATCCTGAACCTGGCCTCCCAACCAGGGGTCTAAACCCAGTAGCTGAGTACTTGCCTGGCACTCCAGGACTTCTGGGGACTTACACACCACCCCCCGAGGGTAACATATGCCTCATATGTTGCGTGACAGTCTGCTTGGCGCAGATCTCCCGTCCCCTGTCCACCTGACAGTGCGTGAAGATCCCCCAGGACAGACGTGTGGTCACCATGGTCACCTCTAGGAGACTCAGCCCTTCCGGCTGGTCCCTGACCCGCTGGCTTCTCCACTGGGGAACACAGCCCCATGCCACCCCTCTCGTTGGACTTCTGTACCCTCCCTACTGGAGCGGTACTGCCAGACACCAGAACCACTGGAGTTCTACTTACAGATGCTCCGGGTTCTCCATACACTAGGTGATCCTCCTCAAAGGGACTAACAGGACAGCCTAGGCCCCCAACCTGGTGTTCCCTGAAGAAACCATCCAGGCTCTGAGACTGGGTTTCGGGCATCTGGGGACTCGAAGTCACACACTCACTCCTACTCCACTGAGGTAGGTCGTCAGCCCCTACACCCCTCTCACTACTCTGGGACCTAGCTGGGCTACTCTGAGCCTCTTCCCCAATAGTGGACGGGAAGATACCTGAGCCACTGCTGTTGGAAGTACTCTCCCTTGCCTCATCAGAACCTTGGGCACTTTCCCAACGGTCTGCTTTTCTGCAAGGTCCCAAGGATCACAGTCCTTCAACCCCAACAGGTGTTGGCGCAACTCCGGCCCACAACCACTACTGAACATTTGCTCTTTGAGAATCATATTGAGCAGTTCACCAAAGTGAGATTTCGGGTCAAGCTTTACCCAATTGACCAGTGCATCATCACATTCCTCCACAAACTCCTCCCAAGACTGGTGAGACAGTTTCCTACTGCCCCTGAATTTCAACCTATCCTCCTCTTCTTGGGAAACAGGTACCATACTCTGGGAACTGGAGATAGGACTTCCTGCACTGGACTCTACATCGCTGCTACAACTGGACTCTACCCTCCCTGGGGAATCCAGACAACTACAACTGCGCTCAGGGGCCAAACTACCATCCAGAGCTAATTTCTCCCTGACGAAGGCCCTCTCAGCCTCCGCCATCCTCTCCTGTGCTAAGACCCTCTCGGTCTCAAACTTTTTCTCCTCCACGCCCAGCAGCGCCATCTCCTTGGCATGCTCTAACCTGAGCTTCTCCACAGCCAGCTGATGCTCCCTTTCTTCCCTCCTATCTACCCACTCCTCTGGGGACAGGAAAAGGGATGGGGCGCTGCCCCTGACACTGGACCCAGCAAGGGACTCCCTATCTATGGGGTCTTCACTATCTACTGGCGTCCCTGTCCTGTCACTTTCTTCCTCCTCTTCAGACTCCTCAGGGCTCCCCTCAGACCCACCACCCTCCTGGCGTGCGGCCCGGGCCCTCTCCTCCTCACTGCGCTCACGTTCCCATTCATCCTTCTGCCATTGGATCAGGTTGTCCCTAAGTTTTGACGGGGAGTCTGACACACTCACTGCTATGTCTCTCTCCTCACAAAACTCAACCAACTCCCCCATACTGTATCTAAACAGACCACAGAAATTAAAAGCAGTCTCCATTTTGGCAGGATGCTCAGGGAAACGTGCAACACAAGGGACCTAGGTGTCTGAGCTGAAGCAAGAGTACACAATTCAAAAATGACACTTTTAGGAGAAGAATTAAAAATAAACCTCAGAACAATAATCCCCAAACACGTGATTATCTAAAATGCAGAGTTTTGTAGTGCAGCCAGTTGTCGCTGTGGTACTGCGCAAATGCAAGTCCTAATCCCACCGCTGATCACCAATGTTAGAAATGGGATTTCAGGTTGGCTAGGGCTTGCGCCAAAGCCAGGCAGAAACCACCACTCTAAGTCGGGGCTGGGGAGTTACACGCCAAAGATAACCCCTGCTCACCCCCTTGGTAGCTTGGCACGAGCAGTCAGGCTTATCCCGAAGGCAATGTGTAAAGCGTTTGCACGCGCACCCAGCAACAACACCCAAGGCCCACCACAAAAGGAACTCCACACGAGGATATATATAAAAATAGCCTTTGTATTATAATAAACACATTAGATAATATTCCCACAATTTACACTGTGCCAACTGGCACTGGGCGGAATTTACAGGGGATTATTTACACAAGACAGGGCCACATGGACCACTGTCAGAATTAGCACAAATCACCAATTGTAACTGTAGAAATGTAGAACTAATAATAAATGTAGCGCACAACCAGTAACCACTGGTAAAAGGTAAGTACACCCTACGCAATCCTAAACACCTTAGGCATATATCACGCAGGGAACCATGAACTCACTAGCATAACCTAAACTAGGAAAACAGTCTCCTATGCATAGACACAGTGAGGAAATGAAAATAGCATAAAGGCCATGCACATTGCGCAAACGTACACAGGAAAAAATAACCATGTACCCTAGGTGAGGGCACAACACAGGAAAACTGTCCCCAGGCCAACTTGGCCTCTCAGGGGCTCAAACGCCCCTTGTCCAAAATGTCAGGGCTGGGCTGCGAAGGCAGCCAAGGAACAATTCGCAAGGATTTGGAGGGCCTAAACGATGCAGCTGCCCACTAAGTGCTGGGCAGCTGGGAACCCAAGCCTGGCACCAGCGTGCCTCCTGGCTCTCCTCTGGGCTCTAATAAACAATAGGGCCAAAAACAACGTGGGAGCCTTGAAGTCTCTAAGAAGAAAACAACTGTATCCTCAGGAGCCTCGTGGGCTCTAACTCATCCAGGACTGCGGGACAACGTGGGAGCGGCCCGCTGTCATCCGGGGCCGCTCTACCGCAAAAGGAATACCCCAGACGTTGGAGTCCCGCTCGGGGGACTCATGAGCCCTAAAACAAAATGTGCCCCAAATCACGTTGGAGCTTCTCTGGGGCTCTAAAACAGGTAAAGCTCTGCGCGTAGCAAAGGAGTGACCCGCGGCGACGCCCGCACTCACCGTCTGTTTGGGAGGTGGCGTCTCCTCTCTGTGGTGTCTCCTCTCTGCGGCGGTAGGGGAAGCGCTCTCCCCTCGGCTTCCTCCCGGCCCCTCACAGTAGCGGGCCGGACTCTGCCACAGGCGGGGCTCTCCCCTAGCACGGGAGCCCCGCAGCCTCACACGCTGCTTCCAGTCTCACGTCAGAGAGCAAAAATGCAGTAACGAGGGGTAGGCTCCCTCTTCTCCAAGCAGACAAAGCGGCACAATTGCGGGGTGGGCTCCCGCTCGATCTCCAGCCAAGTAGGGGAATCGCACACGATGCAGTTTTGCGCTGCAGGCCAGCATCAGTCTTCCTGGGGCAGAACCCAGCGGTTACAAACCCAAAATTCAAGCGCTGTTAGAAATGAGAAATAAAGCGCACACAGGCGCTGCAGTCCCAAGTCCAGGGAAGTCTTTCAGGAGGCAGGGGGGCAAGGGCTGGGCCCAGGGGCTGTTCACAGGGCCCTCCAGGCAGGGAGGCAGTCCCCAGTGGCGGTCTCTCCTGTCGCCCAGCAGCAGCAGCCGGCCCCCCTCCAATTAGGATCAGAAGAAGAACATTTTACATGGGGTCACAGCCCCTTTTTATACACAGGTTTCCTTTGTCTCAAGGTGCAGGGAAGGGGCGAACCAGATGCAACTGGTTCCTGAGCACATTGTTTTGCTCAGCCCCTCTCCCTATTCACAGAACAGGCCAGGGTCATCAGTCGCACCACAGGGGGCGGAGCCAGCATTGTGTGGGGAAAGTCCAGCCCTATTCAGGTCCCAGGTGTACTCATCAACATGCAGATCTCTCCACTTACCACTCGGGGAGACCTATCCTGACTCCTGGAGCCAGGCACACCAGCCAATCATACGCCAGACAGTCACTTCACATTTATTCCACAGACGTGCCAGCTTCTAGAAGTGGCACTTCTACACTAGTCACACTAACACCGCACACATCATCGTGCAGCATTCAATCTCACGAGTTCGTACATACCAAAGTCGACCCTGCACTCCCCACGCACCAGGAACTACCATGGACACATACATTCCCCATGCATTCCTATGGGAGGGCAGGTCAGTCTCACTAACTGTAACACAGAGCGCACACACTTTCCACTGGGACACAGTGTAAAAGCGCCTAGAGGCCTAAAACCACTTACACAACATAGGGAAAAAGCTAGGATAATTGCAAAAAGTTTTGGGGGTGAACCCGCCAGAAGGGCCAAGTCCAACAGGCATCTCAGAGTGCAGTGCACTAATAGCACCTGTGGCATCTCGGACTGCAGTTTACTGGTGGTACCTGTGAGATCTCAGAGTGCAGTACACTGGTAGTGCCTGTGACATCTCGGAGTGTAGTGCACTGGTGGTGATTGTGAGCTCTCGCAGTGCACTGGTGATGCTGGTTAGATCTTGGAGTGCAGTGCACTGGTGCTGCTTGTGAGATCCTGGTGTGCAATGCACTGGTAGTACCTGTGGTATCTCGGAGAGAACTGCACTAGGGGTACCTGTTAGATCTCAGAGTGTAGTGCACTGGTAGTACCTGTGATATCTCAGAGTGTAGTGCGCGGGTGGTGCTTTTGAGCTCTCGCAGTGCACTGGTAGTACTTGAGAGATCTCGGAATGAAGTGCACTGGTGGTACCTGTGGCATCTCGGAGAGCATTGCACTAGGGGTACCTGTTAGATCTCAGAGTGCAGTGCACAGGTAGTACCTGTGTCATCTCAGAGTGCAGTGCACTGGTAGCACCTGTGGCATCTCGGAATGCAGTGTACTGGTGGTACCTGTGAGATCTTGGAGTGCAGTGCACTGGTAGTGCCTGTGACATCTCAAAGTGTAGTGCACTGGTGGTGCTTGTGAGCTCTCGCAGTGCACTGATGGTGCTGGTGAGATCTTGGAGTGCAGTGCACTGGTGCTGCTTGTGAGATCCTGGTGTGAAGTGCACTGGTAGTACCTGTCGCATCTCGAGTGCAGTGTACTGGTAGCACCGTGGCATCTTGGAGTGCAGTGTACTGATAGTGCCTGTGACATCTCGGAGTGTAGTGCACTGTTGGTGCTTGTGTGCTTTCGCAGTGCACTGGTAGTACTTGTGAGATCTCAGAGTGCAGTGAACTGGTAGTACCTGTGGCATCTCGGAGTACAGTGCACTGGTAGCACCGGTGTCAGCTTGGAATGCAGTGCACTGGTAGTACTTATGAGATCTCAGAGTGCAGTGCCCTGGTGGTACCTCTGGGATCTCAGAGTGCAGTGCACTGGTAGTACCAGTGGCATCTCAGAGTGCAGTGCACTTGTGGTGCTTGTGAGATCTTGGATTGCAGTGCACTGGCGGGGCTTGTGAGATCTCCTAGTGCAGTGTACTGGTGGGGTTTGTGAAATCTTGGAGTGCAGTGCACTGGTGGTGCTTGTGAGATCTCGGAGTGCAGTGCACTGGTGATACCCTTGGCATCTCGGAGAGCATTGCACTAGTGGTACCTGTTAGATCTCAGAGTGTAGAGCACTGGTAGTACCTGTGGCATCTAGGAGTACAGTGTGTTGGTAGCACCGGTGGCAGCTTGGAGTGCAGTGCACTGGTAGTACTTACGAGATCTCTGAGTGCAGTGCCCTGGTGGTACCTGTGGGATCTCAGAGTACAGTGCACTGGTAGTACCAGTGGAATCTCGGAGTGCCGTGCACTCGTGGTGCTTGTGAGATCTCGGAGTGCAGTGCACTCATGGTGCTTGTGAGATCACGGAGTGCAGTGCACTGGTGGTGCTTGTGATATCTCGGAGTGCAGTGCACTCGTGTTGCTTTTGAGATCTCGGAGTGCAGTGCACTCGTGTTGCTTGTGAGATCTCGGAGTGCAGTGCACTGGTGGGGTTTGTGAGATCTTGGAGTGCAGTTCACGTTAGTACCTGTGGCATCTCAGAGTTCAGTGCACTTGTGGTACCTGTGGCATCTCGGAGAGGAGTGCACTGGTGGTGTTTGTGAGATTTCAGAATGCAGTGCACTGGTAGTACCTGTGGCATTTCTGCGTTCAGTGCACCGGTAGCACCTGTGGCATTTCGGAGTGCAGTGCACTGGTGTAACTGGCGAGATCTCAGAGTGCAGTGCACTGGTCGTACCTGTGGGACCTTGGAGGGCAGAGCAGTAGGTGCATCCCTGAATGGGGTGCATTCTTGGTGCGTGTGGCACCCCTAAGTGCCGAGTATCGCTTGCAACTGTGCCATCAAGTCTCTGGGCATTCTTAGGGCTGCTGTTGTCCACTGGCGAAATCAACGCGTGTTGTCTCCTGTGAGGTTACTGGTGAAGTGCGCTCCTCTTGCGTGTTCATGTTTCCAGAGCGCGCGCACCTGTGAAGTAGGTAACGTCTGTGTAAGACCGCGATCAATAGCTTTGAGTGAGGACATTTGACCCTGTCTGAACGTCCTGACTGGCAAGTCTGAGGGCACCGAAGCACAGCCCGGTGCGAGAACAGTAGGACACCTCACGATACCTCTGCCCGGAAGTCCAGGAGGGCAGGTCTGTGTGAGGGCACCGAATAACACCTCTCCACGAGGACACCTCACGATACCTCTGCCCGGAAGTCTAAGAGGGCAGGTCTGTGTGAGGGCAATCAAGGTCAGTTTAGTTAAAGGACACATGAAAACAGTCACGTGGGGGTCAGCCCGCAGGATAACTCTTTCTAAGGGCTCTTGTTTGATGCTATGGTACACGACGACGTCTCTGTGCAGAGGGGCTTGAGAACAGCAGCGCCCGATGTCCTTGGAGAGGAGCATCTTTCTTTAGTGACCAGCAGCCTGGGTGCCAAATGTGTTCCCGCCCAGGGCGCTATTTGAGAAAAAGGCCGGCTTCAGATGAAGCGTTTCCGAGAGCCCCTCGTTAGATACCTTTGTGCGACCTGGGCTGACCCTGTGTGACGTCACTCCTTTGTGAGGGAACCTAGGTTTGGCTCCGTGCAAGGAAACATTAAGGCATTCTGTGCACGGGCAACTCTGGAGGGCACATGGGCCCAAACTGAGAAAGCCACCTGCCAACAGGTCTTTATAGGGCACATAAGGGCATATACCTTCTGTAAGGGCACCTGAACAAGTGAGGCCCCCTAAGGACAGACATATGCGAGGGCACCTGAGGACGACTGTTCAGACCTGCAAACGTTTACCCACCTCTTCAAAAACCAAGGTCGGCTTTTGTAAAATGTATTTGAAACTCGTATGACAAACATATTCGAATTACTTCTCTCTGCATACTGCTGCCCTCTTGCGGTCGCAGCTAGGCATTGCACTTTGGCTTCCTCAGTATTGTGCGCATTGTGTGCAGAACAGGGGCGCAACTAGACCCGAACTTCGAGGTAGGGAAGGGGGGTGGGGGTTAACACTCCCAGCAATGGAGCAGGACAAGCAGCAATTACAGAAATAGTGTCAGAGCTAACCTCCGTCATCATATGAAGAAAAAGTAGTGACAAATTGTGCAATTTAAACATATTGGTCAAATCTGATATTGTAACCAACATACTTTTTTTTGCAGATTATTGTGGTATCTGCTTCCAGCTTGCTGCTCAGCCAGTGGATGTGTGTAGAATGTTAGTATGAGTGATGATGTCATAGAGTGTTGGATGCGTGGGTGAGTGTCAGTTGAGTGTTGGGCTGAGCAGCAGGGAGGCTGCTCCTGTTGGGGTTCATTTATTCTTTACTTCCTTGGTTCTTTACTTCCTCTGTTCTTTACTTCTTTAGTTCATTACTTCGTTCCTTCCTGTACCTTGCCATCTCGCTTAATAAACTACTTGAAGATACCACTTGGATCGGACTATTCTTCCGTTACAACAATTATACAGCGCAAACTTGACCCAAAGGTGCTGGATCGCTTTTCATGAGCCCCAGTTACATTACACAAGTAAACATACATTTTTTTGGTAGGCACGGGGAGATTCACTGATTTGCCCAGAACTGCAGGATGCTGAGTCTATGCCGAGGCTCAAACCTGGTTCCCCAGCTCCAAAGTCGGCAGCTCTAGCCATAAGGCTACATACTCACCACTAATTTAACACTGTCCCAGGGGCGTAAAAATAGCCCCCACAGTCCCCGTGGTGTGGGGGTGGCCCAGAGCTCCACGAGGCCCCCTCCGAGTACTGTGCATGGGCAGGCCTGAGAGCTCCTGACTGGGTCCAGAGCATGGTAGCCCCCCTCTGCACTTTGCAAGGGGACCCCCTCAGGTTTCACTACGCCACTGCACTGTTCCTAAACTTCAACTCACTGCCAGCGAGTGGCCATTGGTGGTGGATGAAAGTGGCACGTAGTAGAATCACGTTTAGACAGTCTTGGTATTCAGCTCTCACAACATTTGAAATTGCCGGGTACATACTCCTGAGCAAGACGTTGAGCCCCGCATTTATTATTTTACAAATTAAGGACTGCTTACGTGGTTACCACACGCTACATTGGGTTGTATGACTGCTAACTCACAGATTAAATTCCCCAAATAACATTCCTTCTTTTTGAGTTTATTGTGTGCAATAAGTTGATAATATTGCTGCCTGTAAATGCACTGCCACATACCTGTGCTACACTAAATAACAATCCAATAGTTATTGTTGCCATGCCACATTGAGGAGTTCCCGTACAGGTTGCATATTGAGCCACATCAATGCAAGAATGCACCAGGCTGTTATTGATGAGCTGGCAAAAAAAGTTGCAAAGTAAGGAGTATTATGGGCAGAGGTGCCAGCCTCGATGGTAGAGGTCCAGCTAAGATACAGATACAAAGTTATTTGTTTAGGAAGAGTGGTCCCGTCCCCTGCAGAGATGAAAAAATCAAAGGCAACGGAGAAGTCAAGGATTGACGTCCTGGTTCTCCAAAAAATCTGAGACAGGATTACTTTCTTCAATGAATGTAGATATTCGTCTTGTCTCCATCTTTTTTTGCGTATAAGGAATTGGTTATCGACCAGAAGTTAGCAGGAGCCTTTGTGTGAAGGTCTTTTTATATTAGGGAGTTCTTTTGGGAATAGACCTTTAGCCAAGGAGTTGTTGATATTTCTGGCTGGATAGGGTGCAGAGCTGTGAATGAGGATATTCATGTATATATTAGCAGGAAATGGGTCTGCCAGTGAATGTGCTGCCCCACAAGCTCTTGCAGCCTTGATGACGTTTTGTGTGGTCACGAGGCTGAAGGTAACTGTGGTTGGTTCCATGATCTGTTTTATAGTAAACTGCTTGAATTGTGACTGAGCAATAGTTGAGCAAAGAAGAGGGAAGCAGGGGTGTCTAAAATATTTGGAGGGTTGGAAGGAACCCAGGTATGCCAGGCACAGAGCAAGGGCAAGTGGTGGGGCCTTCAACTGTGCTGCCAAGGCAGCTGGAGGTCCGGAGGCACTGCCACTTTACCTTTGGGGCACACTTGTTCCTGTGAATACTTCTAGCAGGTGTGTTTTTGTGACCTTAAGGCCCATCATCAGCTCTCCCTTTTCAAATCTCCTGTCTCATGTTAAGGTCTATTGACCACTGTCCATCTTCAGGCCGCAGGTCAGCATTCCAGGACGTAAGGCAGATTACTCCTAAGCCAGGCAGGAATCAGGTCGTGGCTCCACTTAGGTTTTCCTGCTACCTACTCCTTGTTTGTTCTTCGGAAGAAAAGAAAATTAAACATCCATGCTGCTCACCATTCAAAGTTTGAGCTGTGGCTATTCATGTAGGTATGTGCTGTATAGACATGAGCAATTATTGGAAATATTACATATTTAGTTCAATGATTACAGAATGGAACACAAATATGCACCAGTTTAGTATCCATGCAATGACACATTTAACAGAGTCCACTAAACATGTACAGAATAAACAAGCCATAAGAGAGCCCACATTCATTTAGGAAAAATATAATGTTGCATGAATATACTGAACTAGAAAGGATACATATTCCGACAGGACAACTGCCCACTGTGCACGACCTGTCTCCTAGTAGTCACTGTCATCCACTTACTAAGCTTTCAATGAGTCCGAGGCACAATGGGTGCAGACAGGAACTGTGCAAGATCATTGGCAATAAATAAAAACAATGAGAGTTTGAATAAAGCAGAGTAGTTTAAAACCACTGCCCTGATTCTGGATAATGGTTACTATTCTGCAACCATTGAATTAACTCATTGCATCAGTCTGGAAAAGTTGAGATGCTTGTATTGTGTTGTGATGAGCTATTTATCAAAGCACTGGAGTAAACAGATATGCTTAAGAACTTCTGAGACTCAGAGTTTTATTTTTTAGGCCTGGATGCACATTGCAGCAGTCTCCTGACCATCTGTGATCAACAGAAAAAGAGCTTCAAGAAGCACACCTAAGAGAGGGGGCTTTGTCTCTGCCTACATGTTGGTTACCTTGAGTACAATATTGGATTGAGCAGAAGGCATGGCCTGTCAGTGAGAGATAGTGCTTGTCGTACTCCTATTGGCTCATGAGGGGAGTTCAGTCATCCCCAAAAAATGTCACGATATGGCAGTTTGCATTGAGAAGTCTCCTTTTCCATGTGGTAAGATTATAGACTAATAATATTCCTAAAGCATCATGACATGCTCACTGTGTGCATTAACTACACTGTGGCCATGTTTTTATTGGCAGGCTAATCCTATTGGCGATAATAATGGTCCCTCATTCTAAATGGCTGTGTCATCCACAATAATGCTGCAAAGGCATCTGTGCAGGTTTTTTCTTCCCCATTTACATTTGATCTGTGAAGAATAAGCAATTGGTTATGCTTTTCCATCCCAGTACTCCGACGGACATGCCTGTTGTTGCAGCCCTAATATGCCTCATGCTCACCCTTCCTGCTGCATCAATGCACGGCCTCAATTTTATCTCCCCAAAAGCAACTTTTCCCACATTTGTTGTTTCTTTGCGCTGCGCCCTCATTCACACAGCTGTCTCTTCATATGTGGATTTAGAATATCCTACCAGCTATTCAAAACATCCCTGAGCTCCTCCCTCTCAGAGAGGGGGTTGTAGCCCCCAGAGGAACTAGGTTTTTCCTCTGGGAGGAGAATCCCATATGATGATGTATGTCACCTATGGTGAGTGAGGGATTTCGTCCTGAAAAGGGAAGTGCCCACAGCTAGTTCTGTGGCGCATAGTCACTGGTTCTGTATTGTTTATGTTTTTGTTCACAAACTATTTAGTAGTGGTTCGCCACACTCTTTGATTTTTGGAATAGACCCAAGGATTTCGTACTGTTTATTGATTAAGTGTTGGGGATTAAATCCTGTGTGGTCTTAAAAATTTCCATAGGGCCCTCCGGCTTTGAACCTTTTTTTGTTTGGTAGCTCCTTAACCTTGCCCTCCTCACCTTCCTCCTACTCCTACCAAAAGTTTGAAACACAGGCAATAACAGAAGATCAGTGTGATGTGGAGTGGATTTTAGTTTTGCCCAGGGTGCTATCCAAGCAAAGGCAGCTCTGGTGGCATTTAGACAGCACAGACAAACGCAGTGTCCTGATTGGAGGCAAGTGCAAGTGGTGGCAAGGGGACATAAAATACTTACAAGTAGGACTGAGCTTGTCTACCCACGAAGAGTAAAGCTCCCCCACGCAGTTATAAGGGAACATTTTACAGGCAGGGGAAGATGTGGGCCAGGAATAAATCAAAGATTCAACCTGTTAATGCTTTTCTTTGTGCCATTTCGGGGCCCATAAAGCTCAATCTGATGAATCGAATGCACAAGTGAAGCTACTCATCGATTCAATACATGTATATAGCATGAAGCCATCAGGCTCCGCGAGGATGGCAGAGTGGTAAATTGGTTCTCCCATAAACAGAGTTCCCTGTTCTGCTCTAAGATGTTTGGAAAACTTTCTAAGATTGTTATGCTCTCCTCTATATTGCACTAGGCTAAATTGCACACATTCTAATATTTGCTACACCTACACCTAGTTTCCATAAAAGAAACAATCAGGCTATATCATAAATATACAATCTAAGGCTCATTAGTTTCTCAGAATCCTTCAAACTAACAGTTAGCTGCAACAAGACAAGATACATTGGACCAGTCAGTACTCTGCAGGTGTATTCTATCGACTATTTAGAATATTCTACTGTTATTACGTAAAAGAAAACATTTGACATGGGAAAGAAAGCAAAGACACATCGCGTTTGTTAATTTGCTATTTGTTGTTGCCACCGCCAAATTATGGAACACCCTTCCCACTCACATCAAATCATGTCAAAATCTCTTCTCCTTCAGGAAACTCTTGAAGATATGGCTTTTCGACCAATAAATGTCCATCACTGATCTCATCCTCAAGACACTCCACAGCGCTGAGACACCCACGGGTATTTGCACGCTCTATAAATTGCATAAACATAAATGTAAACATTCAGTGTATGGAAACAGGCCTTTTTGCAGGTTCCCCCCCCCTCTTTTTGCCACATTTGGACTATTAGCTGCAGGTTTTTCGACTATGAGAGTGCACCGAGGCCTACTAACCAGACACCAGTTTAATGCCACTATTAAAGTTGAGCAACTTTTAGAAAGTTGCAACTCTGTGCCCCAGCCGGTCCAGTAACTTTGCCGAAGCCCCGGCCAACAGACAACTTTCTGCCCACATGGGAAGACATGTAAATGACTCCCTGGCAGTGGCGGCTGGTGACATTGGAAAGTGGTAGGGCGCAAAAGCGGCCGATGTATACTGCATCACGGGGCTAGTGAGAGACTATCAAAAGGGGAGTCTAGGGGGGTTCTCGCTTGAGAAAACTCTGGAAAAAAAGTGTGGGAAAATCATGCACCCCAAAGCAAACCTGATGACTACAAAGCAATTGTGACAGTATTGACCCAAAACATGCAAACGCAGCAAAAACAGTCCATAATTTACAGAATTAAAAATGCCCAGCTACTGTAGTGTGCAATCTCCACAACAAGCAAGGCTCTAACTAGGTTACCTGCACAGGGCAAACAAAGCTGTCTTGTTGTCTGTCCACTCTCTGCAATGCACCTGCCCGACACCCTCCCCTCACAGTCTTGCAATGATGACATTCACAACGACACAGCTACTCCACTCTGTAACTTCACAATGGACCCGAGAAATCAACGTCCTGTAGCTCAGACATTCACCCATTCTCAATGTACATGCCTGCCCTACAAACCCCAAAGACAGACCCCACACCTTAAATCACCAAACCTCCCCTCGTGCTGTCCTTGGAACCTGCAAGGGGTGGGCTGCGTGGGATGGCCAGAGACAGGTCAGAGACGATAGGAGGAGAAGGAGGAAGAACAGTGAGGAGCGTCATCCACAGTCAGCACCGAGGCCAGACCCCATCCGATCCGCTATCAAGTCGAACCAACACTACAATATACAGAACACAATACACCTGAAACAAGAAACCAGGGCTGAAATCGTGAGAAATATTGGGTCCCTAGTGATGCATTTGCAGCCCAAGCCCCGCTCATGTCGCAACCCTCACAGAGAACTCAGAAGAACATTCTCCATGTGAGGCCTCGTGCACGCAGGGGTAGCGCTCTGAAACCTGCCATCTTAAGGCACAATTGGGACCACTACAATGCCTTTGATACTGGGCGGGGGAGTGTTATAAGGCGCGGCCGTCCGCCACCAAAAGTGAAATACAGAGGCCTCTTATCTGTGTGGGCCGTGTGATGTGAACACACACACACATCTGTATATATTTGCGATCTCGAGCGGGTAATGTGGCTGCACCTCACTGGGACCCCGTACCTGTGCTCGGGACGTGTCTCGTCCTGTCCGAAAGTGTTGCGCCCCTCATGGTGATAGTTGCTCTCGCGCCGGCTCTTCACGATGGCAGCGTTTCCTTAAATTCCTACTTTCCCTCATGCTGTGCGCTCCGTGGCTGCAGGCGCAGCCTTTCTTTTCCCAACTGCAACTGGTGCCTGTAGTAGTAGGTCACTTTAGATCGATTGGAGAAGCTTGATGGTGTCCGTCCGTTGCGCGCCTTAAACAGTCAGCCAACACGCGATAAATCCCGGAAGAAGAGCTGAACTACTGAACTCAATAACCCACGCCCCCAGCAGCTGCCATTATCCAATGAAAAAGACGCCTAACAGTGCAGTCGTTGCCACCCACTGCACTGTGTTGCTGTCGGACAGCCCCACCCCTTCCCCTGAATGTGAATGAGGCTCTGCTGACCGCGCCTAGGGCCACGTCAGAAGCGCCCCATCTGCAGCCTGTTCACTGCTGCTTAGTTCAGCCACTCCCATCAGGCTGATGTCACTCTCCTCGCTTGTGCCTCGAGGGCGAGGAAGATTCCTCACCCAGTTCAGCACATGCGTAGGAGGGGACTCTCATCCGAGGGTACAACCTCAAAGAACAACGCCGATACTAAAAATGTTACTTTCTTAGGGTAGAATTGGTCAAGTGGAGCACCGAGCAGTGAGTGAGCATGCCATGATTTAAAGATGGAAAGCTGGCAAGCTGCTCCAATCCATGTGGTGTTAATTTTCTTCCTTCTCTGCTCCGAAACTGGGAGAGCAATGCCCCGTACGCCTCTTAATACCAGCCGCCACTGCTCCCTGGCTTGGAAACAAATACAGTTTCTGCAAAGTGAGGTGTGACCTCCTCTCCCAGGAAGGACACTCCGGGTGTTAGCCCAAAAGGCGAGCTTCAAAGGGGAAGCCGCATTTGAAGGCCCGACTGTAACACACCCGAGCATGATGCCTTTTGTTCCTGCAGACAAGCTAGAGACAGGGATAGACAGGGAAAACCTGTCCCCAAATCAGTTTGTGGGCGTGTAGCCCTTAGGTAGCCATACCTCTGGGGTTGGCTACCAACCTCCTGAGTCAAGAGAAGTTTCTGACATCTTAAGAGTGGCAAGAATTTTGCACTCATGCCACACATCACCAGAACTCTGTAACCAAAGAGGAGAGGACCTACTAGCCCATTGGCTAGTGATCGCATTGTCCCCTTGGATAACTTTACCGGGAAAAAACGGGAAGCCTGAACCTCAGTACATGTTGGATTTTGGGAGAGAACCTAAAGAGGACTGTCCTGCTGCCTTTAAAGCTTCACAAAGAGAGGTTGCATTGTCGGAAGGACTGCACCTGCTGCATTATGGGCTACTGAGTTTGGACTGTGCCTGTGGAGCCTGGCTCAGGGAAAAGGTGATTCCTATCCCCCAAATGAAGTTGTGACTCCAAGGGTCGTCAGCTGGCCTTTGAAACAGCACGAGGGACATCAAAGCCGAGGAAGTCCAAACCGGCAAAGCAGTAGGCACTTCTGATGAATCTATGTTGACCGCCACTCGGCAAGCCAAGAAACCAATTCAAGATATCCAGAGTTACATCGACTTTGCTGGACCTAGGAGAGCTATCAGAGACTGAATTAATTGCCTAAGAGGAGCACTAGCACCACCAAGGATATTCACTGTGACCGCTGTGTCGCGCAACCAATAGCCCAGCCGCAGCTGACATCCCACTGTCTCAAAGAGGACATTTTCAGACCTTAAATGCCATGATCAAAGTCACCTCACCCCACCTGTGGACCAAGGGATCAACCGCAGTTTCCCCTCTTAGACCGCACAGCATCAGGAGTATCTTTGAGCATCGTTTTCTCCTGCATCCCCAGCGACTGGACCATTACATTGTCATCTATGGTGGTCATTTCCTAAAGATTGGAACTGGACTGGAAAAGGTACTGTCGGCCAGGTAACTGTCCGAAGTAACCTTACTGCACTCCTAGACTTCCGCCCTGTCGGATTTGATTGCCCAACGTGGGCGGGAATCACCAAACTGTTTCAAACTTTTCAAAAGGTTGCAAAGTTTCTGTTGACCAGTTTTTGTTTGTGGTGGCATTTTAAAGTATTTATTTCTCCAAAAATATGTATCTCTGGAACCCTCCAGTGGACTTTAATGATCAAGGACTCTAAAAATTCATTAAAATATGCTCTATTTGTATAAATTGTTGTCCTGTTTCTTTCTTGTTGTGTGACTTTCTTATTTCGTTGTTTGGTGCTGGTCAATGCTTTACACTAAGTTCCTTTGCAAAGCCTTACTGCTCACAGCCACAGCTACCCAGGGTTGAGCTAAGGTTAAGTGACAAGCCTGACCTTCAGCTTCTCCTAGAAATCAAATGCACGTGACATAAAGCAGGACGGCAACCAGACATTATCCATTTTAAAGTACAGGCCTACTTTAGCTGCAGCTCGATCTAAACATGAACAATACACAATACATTTTAGTGCTTACATGTCAATGTCAATATAAATGCAAAACATTTTCATATGGAAAAAATCATTCACACTGGATGCACAAATACCCTGTCCTCTCTCCATAGCTCACTTTCTTGGCTACCATTCTTCTCCAAACCCATCTTCACCTCTCCCATTCCTTCGTCCTCATGTCTCCCAGTCTCCCTCTAACATCCATTTCTAATTCTGTCTCTCTTTTGTCTCCTTCTTTATCTCTCTTTCTCCCCAAGATGGGGGCATATTATCAAGCCAAGCGATAAAATTATCGCCGCTTTAGAGGTAGAAAACTGCCGCTAAAACGGCGATAATGGGCTTGATAATATGCTCTATGGAATTCCAATTGAAGCCCATGTTAGATGTGAAGGACATCTAACCTGAGCTTCAATTGGAATTCCATAGAACATATTATCAAGCCCATTACCGCCGTTTTAGCAGCAGTTTTCTGCCGCTAAAGCGGTGATAATTTTATCGCCTGGCTTGATAATATGCCCCTTAGTTTCCTTCTCACCTCAAGTTGTTCCCATCTCTACACATATTTCTCAGTGGTTTTCTCACCTCTATCACTCTCAGTTTTTCACATGTAACTCTATCAAATGCAATCACAAAACCGCCTGTTTCCCCTTTTCAGTCTCAGCTACAGATCCCAGCCCTTTTTTTTCATTTCTTCCATTTACTCTTTTACATCCATAACCTCGCATTTAATTCTCTCCCCCTCCTGTCCTACCCATTTTGACCTCACTTCTATCTCTGTTCCAGATGCCCCCTCCCTTCTACTGCTCTCTTACCTTCTTTCGCCTAGCTTCACTCTCTGTTTGTCCTCCTTCACCTGTAACATGGACTCCTCTCTGCCCCCTGTTTCTCTCACTTGCATATCTTCCCATGGCCCTCTCACCTCCGACTGTAACATTCATGGAAGCCCCTTATAGTCCGCCTGCGGCAGCAAGTGCTACCCCGTGAAAACAGGAAGTTGTAATTACTCTGAGAGATTTGGATTCTGAGGAAAGTACTCCATGATTTGCCCTTCAGCAACCCTGGCATTGGCCTTGTTTCATTTCGTCTCAGAGACCAGAAAGACAGGGCCAGGAGCCTTTTTTCCTTTAGTTTCACTGTTTGTCGTTCCTTAGCTCCTCATTAACAAATAGCCGCTGAGAAATAAATGAGGGACAATGGGCCAACCCTGTGATGTCATCAGTGGTCAAAGAGTGCATGATGTCACTTCCACTTCTCCTGCAATGTTGATAAATTTGCTTCCATTCTACCACTCTCATTTTCTCTACAGTTTTTCTCCAGTTTCCCTTATACCCTAACTTTTCCTTCTCGTCTCCGCCTCTCCCATTTCCAGCTCACTTCTATCTTTTCCCTGTTTCTCTCACCTCCATATCCCCAGGTCTGTTTTCATATCTGTACCAACCTCTAAAAAAACGCTTATTTCTCACTATCTTCATTACCTCTCTGCTTCCATTCCTCTCATGCCAATCTTACAATTTCAGGTCCTCTTACCACCTTATCCCTGTATCTCTCACCTTCTCAACTCCAGCTCTTCCTTTGAACACCCTCATAACCTCAACTCGCACTTTCTTCATCGAAACCGTTTGTTATATTTTCTCAACTCCACTCAGTTTCCCTTCGCCTTTTCATTTTATTTCCTCATTTTCTTATCTCAATCTCTGACTTTCCCACTTGCCTCTCTATTGTATTCGTATTTCACTCCTTTGGCGCCAATCGAACTCCAGTCTCACTTGCAACTTCTGTTTTCCCTTAGTTTCCACCACTACCTCTCACATCTTTCCTCACGTCTTCATTTCCCTCTCACCCGCATCCAGTGGTGGTTGGAGGACTTTGACACAGGCGGAAAGGAACACTGCCGCCATCACCAAGCATGAAGCAAGCACACTCAGCAAGGGACATTTCCGTCTGTAGGTGGGTTTGCTTAGTTCTTCTACCAAGAATAGTTTTAAAGGGGCCCAATGTTGGATATTACATCAAAAAGTTTCCAAGAAACTTGGCAACAAAGACAAAGGGCAGACCTCCCAGATCGCTCTAGCATGGGGACCTGTAACTTTAATCATGCAATTCTGGAGTATGCTAGGAGTAAGTCTAGAGTATGTTACACTTACTCCTAGGAAAAGTGTTGTTAATCGGGCCTATATTGTTTTATAAGCAGTTGCAAGGGGTAAGGTGGATGCACACATAAGCATTATCTCTCTACAAACCACATATGTGACTATCTTGAAACTGTATTCCCTATAGAAAGTGTGAATGCACAGCAGGCAAATACTTGTGCCCCAGATGACAAAGTGCCTGCTGACACAGTGTTCAACTATCTCTCTGTAAAATGCCCATCATAAGTATTATGTCAGGAGTGTTACGCTCGTTTTATGTGGATAGCTGTAGGCCAAGGTGCCCAGGTAGTGAGGTCTTACTCAGGGCCCCAACAAACTGGAAGTTTGTGTGTGGTGAGGTCCACTCTGACATGAAGATCTGGGTCAGTACTCCTGAGACGTAATTATCATGGGGGCTTCTCGGATGTGAGCATGTGGGCCACAGACCCCAATACTGGAGGCCCTTTATCAGGATGTCAACAACAGCCCCAGAGATTTAAGAATACTGGCTTCAGCCCTAAGCCTTAAAAACTTTGCTTTTCCCCCTAGGACCATTGGGTTCCTGTAAGATTCCCCTAAACCTTAGGTGGTGTCTTTAATGCTCCCTCAGTCTAGAGTGTGTTAATAACAATACCTCGGTGTAAGGGTCTCAGGACCCAGCTGACTTGATGATCATGGTCAGGGCACCTTGAAGGTGATGGTGTTGGTAGTGCCTCAAGCATGGTATGCCCCTTATTGCCCACACCCCTAGACTTGAGGACTTTGGTGTGAGCCCATAAAACATGGGAATGGCAGTCATGGTTCCTTAAAGGTTCGTGGAGCCCTATCTCCTTCAGACTACAGTGTGTCAATCATCGCCCCTCAGATATGAAAGTATTCATCAGGAAAGTGTTCATTCAGAGGTGAGGACTTCAGTCAGAGCTCCGTTGGCGTAAAGTCGTTGAAAGAGACTACTCAGACACTCGTGATAGGTGCCTTTGACTTTAAGGTGATCACCTTAAGGTCAAACGAGCCTGATGTTTTGGGGTTGGTAAAGTTGGATCGCTCTGTGCATTTCTTGATGGTGCTCCTGTACCAGAAGTTTGCATCTTTTCAACAGCAGTTCCATCTCCTTTCTCATTGTTTTCACTTGGAATCAAACAAGTCCTGAGGCACAGGAAATTGGCCAGAGGCAGTTACATCCTCTTCCCTGAACTCAGTTATTTTCTTGGTGTGGCTGGACCCACTTTGAGCCGTAGTCTCTGCGGTCACCGCTGTCACCGCGTTGTCTTGCTCTTCTACCATGTTTAGAGACTGTGCTTAAACCAGAGTTAGAATTTCAATGTGGGCATCAGTCCCTGACCATGGCTATGGGTCTTGATTAGATCTAGAAAGACAGGTTACCCTTTCACAATTGTGACGGATATCCCATCTGCTGAAATATAAATCCCATGGGATATATTGGGATTTATATTTCGGCAGATGGGATATCCATCACCGTTATGACGGAGTGAGCCGTCCGCCTAGATCTAGATCAGGTACCGTGTCACCTTCTTTTATATTTGTGGACATGACTCCTCTCCTGTAACTCATCAGTTCATTGCATTTTAATCTTCAATTGGTGAGCTCCACAAATGGCATTCCAGGATGGCACCCTCAGTAGGGTGCACAACAGGGCAGCCACCAAACACTGTTAGTCAAGGCATGCTTCTTACCTCCTTTAAGGTGCATATAAAGCAGTGAACCTTTCTGCACCTCTGTAGCCAAAGGGGTGTTATACACCGATGGACGACACCCGGTGACATAAGGTATTTCTAATTTTCTAGCCGTAGCTACGGATACCCAGGACCACTGGAATTAACTAACAATGAAGAACCACATTATTTGGCAGTGTTGAATAAGGGCTTGATTTATATGTTGGCGGAAAGGGAACTCTGTTTCAATGGCATTTTCTCCCCGCCAACATAGCTGTCCGCTGGCCAGATTTATATGTGGGCGGACCTTAACTTTAGCTATGGTGAAGACTACTCCGTCTCCACTGTGGCTAAACTTCTCTGACTCTTCGGCAGAGTAAGGGCCATCAGAGGCTGACCTGTCATTCTGCCCACCTCATTTAGATGGACAAATGACAGGTTAGTATTCATTACCCGTCACGGTGAGGAAAACCCTGGTGATAAGGGTAAGCGAAAACTGCTAAATGCTCAACTCACCATGGGAGAGAACTTCCATGGAATGGGAGCATTGCATTTTTTATTTTGAAAAATAAAATTCTGTTTTGGGAATTTTCGTTTTGAAAATAAATACAAAAAACTGTTTGGTACAGGGCTCTGTCCCGCTAAATTATGTGGCAAGAAAAATAAAATTATGCTGCATGATGGGGCACACTCTGTGATAGTTTTATTTTGCTGGTTTATCATTTTTATCAAATCTGTCCAGCAAAGGTTATATATCACTTGTGTATTTAACCCTCTAATAGAACAATCAGCAACTTAAAGTGCATGGTTAGCCTTCACAGGGGGTCTGCACTTTTGAAGGTTAATTTCCATCTACTAAACTAAATCAATTTCTTATCTTGAAATCTGCAAATTCGGTATCAGATGGTGGCTTATGTAGCAAATGTGATAAATCCATAAATATGTGCAAAACGCCACAGCCACGAAATCTCTAATTTCTCGTTCTTCTGCCTGTACCAAACATCTTGAACACGTGCCACACGAATTTAAATTGTTCTTCATTAAAGCTTAATGAGACTGCTACCCTCTTGAGTACAAGCGCCTGGATACTCTCTCGGGTGAGCTATACAAATCGACATAACATAATGTAACATATCATACTTGCACGTTCTTAAAATGAAGTCTAAAAAAGGCAATATTTGGTATTTTACAGCCAAGCACACTAATATTATAAGATTAATTTTTGTCTCAAGATGTGAAGACCGTATGCGTCATCCCCAGGAGTTCGATGATGCTGAGGGCAGTGCCAGAATTGATGTCCATTCGGGGTCTCTGGGGCTGCATGGATCTCTCATTCACCGACACCCCTAACACGCATTGTTTGTGCATCACGAATACTTGACACCAAGATGACTCAACTTCTAATACCAGTTGATAGAGCCTGGGGGATGTGAGAAAAAAACTGCAAATCGTGTCTGGAAGAGAGGCAGGGGAGTAGCTATTATGTATAAAAGCTGAGAGAATCACTCAGTGCCCACGTTTGAACACTCTGAGTAAGTTAGGCTCATTGTTGACTAATAAATGGATAAACGATGCTGAAAGTCCTCTTCCTGAATAAAAGCACTGGGTAATAGAGACGATTGAACACAGCTTTTCATGTCCTGCGTTTACCTCAACTAGTTGAGGCTTAATGGCTCCAAGCCTGTGGTAATGCGCATATTTTTGTCACCGAATTTCGTGAAATTCCCGCATACTAAGCGAAAGTGCATGTAATTTTGTGAAAATCACAACAGGTTCTACCCCCAGCAACCCAAGTCAGGATTCTCTTCATGCACTAAAAGCGGAGTCGGTAATGCGCCATCTTGAGACGAGGATGTGGCACAGAGGTTCCCAGGGCCTTGTTCCTGACTGCCTGCTCAGTCCGAGACTCCATTTTTTGATCCTCTCCGCCATTTTTTACGCTCAACTGTTCTGTACTGGTATGTGTACTGACTGCTTTTATTTTTTACCTTATTTTTTATCTGTGCTTTTATTCTTTTTTTAATGTGTATTTTTCTCACTCTCCCACACATCTCTGAATTCAATCAATCAATCAACCAATCAATCAATCAATCAATCCGGGTTCTTATAGAGCACAACTAATGACCCATGAGGGTCTCAAGGCACTGGGGGGGGAGAGGAATTCTGCAGTTCAGCCGAAGAGCCAGGTATTGAGGTCCTTCCTGAATTGCAGCAGTGACAGTGATTGCCTGAGGTGCAGAGGCAGGGAGTTCCAGGTCTTCACAGCGAGGTAGGAGAAGGACCTTTCTCCAGCCGAGGTCTTGCAGATCACTGTGATAGTTGCCAGGGCCAGATGGGTGGAGCGTAGATGTCTGGTCGGTGTGTAGAAGGGGAAGCGGTGGTTGAGGTATTTGGGTGCGGTGTTGCGGAGGACTTTGTAGGCGTACGTGAGAAGTTTGAAGGTGATTCTTTTGTTGATCGGGAGACAGTGGAGGTCTCTCAGGTGACCGGAGATGTGGCTTCAGTGGCGGATGTCCAGGATAATGCTGGTCGATAAGTTGAGGCGTTCTAGATGCACTGTAATTTCTTTTGGAGTTTTTGGGTTGTGCTGACATAGAGTGCATGGCCGTAGTCGAGCTTGCTGCTGAAGAGCACCTGGGTGACCATTCTCCTGAACTCGGTGGGGATCCTTTTGAAGATCTTTTTGAGCAGGTGGAATGTGTGGAAGCAGTAGGACGATACATCATTGATATGGCTGTTTATATAGAATGAGGAGTCAAGGATGATGCCAAGGTTACGTGCATGGTCTGTGGATGTGTGTGGGGGGGGGGGTTATGAGTGCTGCTGGCCACCAGGAGTTGTCTCAAGCAGAGGGAGTGGAGCCCAGGATGAGGACTTCAGTTTTGTCAAAGTTGAGTTTGCGGCAGCTGACATCATCCCAGAATGGAAATTGCTCTTAGCGGCTCTAGGTTTAAAAGTGAGGGAGAGATTTAGCTATGTGTCTTCGGCGTAGGAGATGATGTTGGGTCCGTGTTTATTGATGATGGCTGCAAGCGGGGCCATGTAGATGTTGAAGAGGGTGGGACTCAGGAAGGAGCCCTGGAGGACTCCACAGCTGATCTCTGTAGGATGTGAGGAGAACTGTAGGAGTCTGACTCACTGGGTTCGGCTGGTGAGGAAGGAGTGGATCCACTCTATCACTTTGCTGTGAATGCTGGTGTCATGGAGTATTGTGCAGGGGGTGTGGTGGGAGACAGTATAGAAGGCGGCAGAGAGGTCCAGGGGGACGAGGAGAGTGCGGATGTTGTCAGTTGCTGCGAGTAGTGTAGTCTTGGTGCTGTGGTTGCTCCTGAAGCCAGATTGGGCGGGGTCAATGGTGTGGGTTGTTTTGAGTTGCATCCTCGTGGAAGGAAAAAAAGAGGTCTCCATCCCTCCAGTGCCATGTGGGTGTCACACCACACCATCTTTTTATATGTAATGTTGACAGCAGATGACAGGCAAGAGAAAGGGTCAGCCTCTGCAATGTGGAACGTGTGCAGTGCTGCATGCTCTGCAGCAGTGGTGTCGTATACTCAGAGCAGCAGGTTTCAAACTAATGGGAAGATCTGGTGGTCTGGGAGCAGAACCTGCTGTCGCACTTTCCACCGAGGTGGAGAAGACATGTAAGGAAATTGTAATTCTATTTTAAAATTTGTATCGCTACTTAATGTCATTGTTATAGTTTAAGTACCAAAAAAAACATATTGGTATTCTTTATCACATTAGTGGAAAACAAAAGATGTTCTTCATTGCTTCACATTGCAAACTAAAATACTTGTTTCCCCAGTCTTCCCCTCCCAGCCCTGATCTCTAAAGACCCACATGAACGTCATGAATAATGATGACAGGCTAGCCTCTTTTCACTCTTCTCAGACTCCTGGGAGGCAGTGGAATAAGGGTTGTATCCACTCTTGAGCCACCAACATCCATTTCTTCCCTCAAACATTGATCTGTGCAGCTGAAGAGACCCAAGGTTGACAGGAGAACATCGATCCATAAAGACACAATGCTTGTTCAAAGCTCTCGAATTCAAAACAGAGGCTAAGGCAGTCGAGTGAGATGGGAGGTGCTGTTCAAAGGGTTCCGATGGAGGGTGCCAGTAGAGGAGGGGAAACTAGGTACTGTCTGGTATTGGGATTTTTAAAAAAATCTTTCGACTAGGTAGTAAAGGGGATCACCAAAGGTGGCAGACAGCCTGGACTCCTGGTGTACTCTTCAAATATTCAGGCATGGGAGTATTTTGGGATCTGCATTGGCTTATGTTGGTAAGCACCCAAGAAAGGAAAGAGTCCACAGGTGGTAGATTGCCAGTCTAGGAATCCTCAACGACTCTCTGCACAAATGCTCCCTCTCCGCGAAGGTGTAAATTTTGCAACTTTACAGATGCCTGTTGTGTGATAGTCTAAATGCATGAAGATCAAGGAAGAGGAGTATTGCTTGTATGTATTTGCAGGACAAGGAATTATTGTTATCATAAAATGAGTAGGGTGGGTGGGCACTAGATTTGTGAGACCTAATCTTTACATGTGTTTGCTGCATGACTACTACTAGTTCAGGGTCCGCGTCTTCTTTCATCCTCTCAGGACAACCACAGCCACTGGCCAGGGCTAGGGCCAGCACTGGTACAGGAGAGACCTCCAGTGCTGCAGCACTGCCTATTGCAATTCATATTTATACTTTCTTAATCTTGCATTGTTAATCAATTCTTTTACAACATGGCTTTGCCATTGAAGATCCAAAGCCACTCGCTTTACAACTTCCTATGTTTTTTATTTTTGTCAGAGATTTGCAGAGTGATTGTACTGCTGATGTTTTGAAAAAGAGGCAACAATAAAAGTGCAGCTGCTATTCAAGAGGCAAAGGCAATGACAGCTCTGAGTGTGATAGTGAAAACATGTATTAGGGTTATGATTGAAGTATTTGGTCTGATAAAAGTGTTATTGGGAAAGAAGAAGAATAGGTCATTAGTACACTTCATTGTTGGTTAGTGGCCACTTTGGAATGTTTATAGATCAGTGATGAGCCACAATAAGTAACATTACTAAGAGAATTAAGAAGGCTCTTATAATTGTTGAACTGTTGACGGTTCACCATTAACTTCTGGTCTTTAATGAGAGGCTTTGTCTCCATTGCAAATCTTATTTGGGATCATAGAGAAGAAGTATCCTTTCACACTATTGCCTCTACTAGTTACACTGCAATTTCCAGGGATTCCATGGTGAAAGAGACACAATCTGTATGGAAACTGGCCAGCTCAAACAATATCTTTGTCGCCACAATTTTGTAACAATCCTTGCCTTGCCTTGCTTTGCTTCAGAAAATTACCGTTTCCAAGTAATGAGATTAACACTTAATTAATAATAGCTAATTAATCATTAGAGCTACTGCAGTACCCTATTTTTCTCTTGTTTTTGCTCAGCCTAGATTTTTCTTACTTCTCTTCCATAAGGAATGATATTTGTCTATATGAATTGAACCAGGTGTTATCATTCCATTTGGACATATTTATTTATTGATTGAGAAATAGAAGGAGATACTCATGGCTTATGTTCAATAGAATTTTCAAATTGGTTTAATTGTTCCAACTTCATCCCCTTCTGCAGCACCTTTGTTTCTTGTTTCCGAGTAATATCAAGATCGACAACCTTGTATTGATTAAAGAGGTTTCAATCAGATCACTATCAAGTGCAGCTATCTTTCAGCAATTATAAAGGATAATTTTGAGTTTGTCAACGATTCACGGGTCTTTACAAAGCTTGACCAATGAAAGACGACAAGTGTAAAACAGCTTTCTGCACCCAGTTGTATTATTTTGAATACCACGTTGAGCCATTCAGGCTGTGCAATGCTTCAGTCATTTTTCATCCTTTATTGGATTTTCTGATGTTTTCAATAAATTTGCACTATTTTATTTGGAGGCTACCATAGTGTTTTCAAATACTCTTGTGGAACATCAAGAACATGCAAATCCAGCACTGTAAAGACTCCAGTATCGTCATGTAACTTGCAGGAATGAGAAGAGTATGTTTCATGAGGGAGAAGTTGACTATATTGGATTTAGACTAAATTCTTACGGTCTTTCCATGGATCCCAAGAAGATTATTATCCAGTTATTTTGGATTGGTCTTCATTTACTAAAGTTAAGGGGACTTAAGCTCTCTTGGATATAGAAACCTTCTGCCTTCATCAATAACTTTGCAGAAATGACAAGATATCACTTGTGTTTTAAAGGGGAAATATGAAGATAGGTTTTTTGTTAGGACAATGAAGTTGAAAGAGTTTTTAATATACTCTAAAAGATGTTTAATCAAGCACCAATCGTATGTCATCTTAAAACTTCAAAGAAGTATATTGTGGAAACAGATGCCTCAGATAGCGCAGTTTGTTAAAAGAGCGAGAAATCATTGGATAATGCATCCTATATTTCAATTATTTCATGTATAGTCAGAATCGGAGGAGAACTTTTCAATTCTTGAGATAGAACTTTCAGCCATGAAGAAGCCTTGCACTGGATGAAGACATATTTTGATCAATCAATCAGGGGAATTGTAAGCACACTACTCATCCATGAGGGTCTCAAGGCGCGGGGGAGGCAGCAGCTCTGTTTAGTCAAAGAGCCAACACTGGAGTGTCTTCTTGAAGATGTTCAGGGAGGGGGCGAGTCTGATGTTGATCGGGAGCTCATTCCAGGTTCTGGCTGTGATGTAGGAGAAGGCTCTTCCACCTGCTTTGGCTCTGTGGATGCGAGTGATTTCGGCAAGGGCGAGGTCGGTGGATCGGAGGTTTATTTTGGGTATGTGGAAGGAGATTCTTTCGTTGAGGTATTGGGGTCCGGCATTGTGGAGGGTTTTGTATGCGTGGTGAGTTTCTTGAAAGTGACTCTCTTCTCAACGGGGAGCAAGTGGAGGCTTTGCAGGTATTGGGTGATGTTTTCTTGTCGAGGGATGCTGAGTACAAGTCTGGCTGCGGTGTTCTGTATGGTCTGGAGCTTGCAGAGCAGAGACTTGTTGATCCCGGAGTAGAGGGCAATTCCGTAGTTGAGTCTGCTGGTTATGGACTTTCTTGATTCGGGGGGATCCATTTGACTGTCTTTCGGAGGATGTGGAGGGTGTTGAAACAGCTGCAGGTGACGGTGTTGACCTGTCGGATCATGGAGAGGGAGGATTCGAGTACGATGCTGAGGTTCCGGGCATGGTCGGTAGGGATGGGAGGTCTGCCGAGGGCAGCGGGCCCTCCAGGTGTTGTCCCAAGCTGAGGGGGAGTGTCCGAGGACGAGGACCTCTGCCTTCTCTTAGTTGAGCTTCAGGCAGCTGCTGCTCATCCAGGATGCCACGTCCTTTATTCTTTACTGGAAGTTGGGTCTGGTCATGCTGGGGTCCATGGTGAGGCAGAGGATGAGCTAGGTGTCGTCTATGTAGAATATTATGTTGAGTCTGTGCTGCCTGACGATGGTGGTGAGGGGGCCATGTAGATATTGAAGAGCGTGGGGTGGAGCGATGATCCTTGGGGTACTTCGCAGTTGATTTTCGTGGGTTTGGAGAGGAAGGAAGGTAATCTGATTCTTTGGGTTCTACCAGTAAGGAATGAGCGAATCTAGTTGAGGGCTGTTCCTTGTATGCTGGCATCGTGGAGTCTGGCGGTGAGTGGGAGATGATGTTGAATGCTGCAGAAAGGTCTATTAGGATCAAGGTGGCAGTGTGGCCTTGGTCGAGGAGGATGCGGATGTCGTCTGCGGCGGCAAGCAGAGCAGTCTCGGTGCTGTGGTTGCTGCGGTATCCTGAGTGGGAGGGGTCGAGGATGGAGTTCTCTTTGATGAATTTAGTTAGTTGAGCATTAATGGTCTTCTCTGTGACTTTGGCCGCGAACGGGAGAAGGGAGATGGGTTGGTAGTTCTTGAGGCCCGTGGGATCTGCCGAGGGCTTCTTGAGCAGGGATCTGACTTCTGCGCTTTTCCAGTCATCGGAAAAAATACCGGTCTTGAAGGTGGCGTTGATGGTACGTCGTAGTTCTGGAGAGATAGCGGTGACGGCTCTGTGTAAGATGTTTGGTGGGCAGGGGTCCGTGGGGGCCTCTAAGTGGATGCCTTTCATGGTTAAGTGGTGTCTTCGGTGGTGACGGGGGTCCAGGAGGAAATGGTGGGCTGGCTGTCGTTGCTGGGGGGGAGGTGGTTTCGGAGTCGGGTGTCTGGTCATTGAGGTTGTCGTAGAGGCTCTTAATTTTCAGATGGAAGTAGGATCCAAGCTTGTTCCAGAGGTCTGGCAAGGGGTGATGTTCCTGGTTTCGCTGGTGTGCTTGGTGAATTCCTGGATGACGTTGAAGAGTTACTTGGAGTTGCTGGAGTTGGCGAGGATCTTGTTTTGCATGAACGTCTTTTTGGTGGATCTGATGCATTGGTGATATTCCGTCATGGCGTTCTTGTAGGTGGTCCGGTCTAGGCGATTTGCTGTTTCTCGATTTCTTCTCGAGGCGTCTGCAGGTGCGCCTGGATTCTTGGAGGTCAGCGGTGAACCAGGTAGCATTCCTGGGGCGTTGTCTGTCAGGGTGACATAGGGGTGCAAGCTTGTCTGTACAGTTGTAGATCCATCTGTGGAGTTCTTTGGCTGCGAGGTTGGCGTCGGTCGAGGTGGTGGGGGTGTCGTGGTTGAGGGTGGAGTTGAGCTGCTCTTCAGTGATTTTGCTCCAGTTCCTTCGTGGAGGGCGTGGTGTGGGTTTGGGTGGTGTGGGGTTGTCGATGTGGAACTGAACGCAATGGTGGACCGTCCATGGTGGTTGCGTGGTGTGGTTGAAGTGGATGTTGTTGCCTTCAGAAAAGATGGGGTCGAGGGGGTGTCCGGCTTTGTGGGTGGGAGTGGAGATGAGCTGTTTCAGTCCGATGTTGGCAAGGTTGTCCAGGAGGGTGGTGGAGTTAGGGTCGTTGGGGTTGTTGAGGAGGAAGTTCAGGTCTCCGATGAGTATGTAGTCCATGGAGGCAATGGCGTGGGGCGAGATGAGGTCGGCGATGGTGGTGGCTAATGGTGCGTGGGGTCTGGGGGGGTCTGTAGACAAAGGTGCCGTGAAGTGTGGTTCTCTGGTTGGTCTTGATCTGGAAGTGGTGGTCTTCGGTGTTGGAGAGGGAGTCGCTGGGGGTGGAGGTGGAGAGTCGGCAGGAGCTCTTGTGTGCGAAGGGCGAGTCCTCCTCCTGGGCGGTTCCTTTCTCTGGATCTTGTATTCATCTGGGATGGCGGTGGCGATGACAGGAGCGGTCACTGGATAACCGTTTGCAATCTAAACATTTAGTTGGAATTTACAGCGCTTGAAATATCTGCAATGCTAGACTAGTCATCAACCCATATAGGCTTTCTTTGCACAATTTTATTTCAATATCACGTATATATTCCTGGTTCAAATACTGTGTTAGCAGATTCTCTATCACATCAATATCCTGAGTCATCATCTACATACAAGCAACCTGTGATTCCAAACACTTTAGCATTATGTGTCGTCTGGGCAAATGCACATATATATCACACTCTCAGTGTTGTAAGTTAATCCAGGTACTTGCATCCAGGTGATTTGTAGGCCTAGGTCTAGAGATATTGCATCTGACAAAAATTTGACCTACAACATTGCGGAGCTACCATAGGGTACTTTGATTGTCATTCACAATAGGTTTTGTTTGGTGTGTATAATATGATCACACATTCTTTTTCCCCTTTTAAAGGAAAGAAGAGATTTTTCAAGTGTTAGTCTCTCAGAATTAAGAGACCTGCAATGCTTGCCAATCACTTTCTTGATTCTGTCAGAGTGTGTCTCAGACTGGCCAGGAAACTGAATTGTTTTCTTGGGTTCCATCTTCTTGATTTCTCATTGCCCCGCATTTAGCAGATTGAACTCCAAGGACAGCAAATTCACAGACTTGTCTTCTTCTCCGTCTCGTCCACCAGCAAGTAGACAATTAAAAATAGAAAGGAAGACGATCCAATCTGGCTATGATACATAATTGTGATTGTATTTATATAGCACTTACTATCTTTGACGAGGTGTCAAAGCATTTTTGGCAAGTAGCACGCTACTCTGGAACCCAAAAAGGATTAGTGGTGGATAAGTATAGTGAAATATAAGTTAATTTGAGTGCTGGAAATGCGAGTCTGTTAGTTGGATTGAATATGAAAATGGTGGGATAGAAGAGGGAAGAGTTAGAAAGTGTTATTTGGGAGATCATAGCAGTAAGGTGAGGTTTGGGATGAGTAAAAGCAGAGATACAGGCGAGAAGAATTTAGAAAGGGTTGTTTGGGAGATCATAGCAGTAAGGTGAGGTTTGGGATGAGTAAAAGGAGAGATACAGGAGGGAAGAATTTAGAAAGGGTTGTTTGAGAGATCATAGTAGTAAAAGGAAATTTGGGTGAGACAAGGAGGGATAGAGGATCGAAGAGTCTAGAAAGGGTTATTTTGGAGATCATATTAGTAGAATGGGTTTTGGGATAAGTCAGAGAGTGGAGGTAGAGGATATATTGAGATGTATAGGGTGAGAAACAGAGTAGTGCATTAGAGAGATTCAAAGTTTATTTTTACTTCTTTTACAGTAGGACTAAAGGAATATATAGATACATAACTATACAGAAAGGGTATGCATGTATAAGAAAGATAACATAGCGAGATCTAAAGTTGAATAAACTCAGGCTTTAAAGTGTTGGTGTACTTGAAGCAAATTTTTTTGTGTATTTTTATAACTAATTAAAAAAATATATATTTTACACATATTTTTTTTAAGAACCACCCAGTACTCTATGCCCAGCTGAGTCTGCAGCAATTCTGTACAAGCAAGGCAAGAAGCCATAGCTTTGGAGAAATGTTGCAGCTTTGTAATTGAATGTCATTTTCTGAGTGAGAATGATGATCCTGACTCAAGTTGATGGACTCTTTACTGTTTGTTTCCTCTGTTTGCTGGCACCAACAAGACCTTTAATTTACAGTTTTGGAACTGGGGCATGAGCTTGGAACAACCAGTCAGGCTGAGACTGGGTTTCAAAGAGACAGCACAGGACAGCCCCCCTAGCAGACGGCAGCATGAACAAAACCTCTGCTAAAAAGGATACCTGTTGATCATCTGGTCGACAGGTAACCAGGAATAAAAGGGATGAGTAGTGTACAATGGACCTTGGTACCTGCATCTCAACCTCATTTACACGGATAGGACTAGCCTGCCTCTTTGTGCACCACAGGGAGACTCTGTGGCGGCTGGTATGGAACGAGGGTGGGGGTTGAAAATATATATATTTTTTAAAATACATTTTCTGAGGGCTGCGTCTCTCCTCCGCTTCTCCGCTCTTCCTTCCTCCAGTCTGGAAGAAGCTGCAGGAAGCACCCGGTACACAATGCAGCATTGTGAATCGGTGCTCAGATTAGGACAGGGAGACTGTGCATATTCCCCACCAGGCTGTCCATTACAACCAGGTGGGGAATATGCAAAGTGCACATAAAACCAAAGAAGCCGGCAAAGCAGTTATGCGCACTTAGTGTGCACAGTCCACTCCTCCTCCCAAGCTGAGCCACCAGACCTGTCCGTCCTAACCCAGCCCGCAGCAATCAATAATAAAATGATAATAAGTAACCTTGTTATTATTTTTTTTTCCCCTTTTCACTATTCTAAGAGCAGTGGGGGGATACTTCACCGCCTTAGTGGAGGAGCTGCAATTGGCTCACTGTATTGCGGAACAGCCAGTAGGAAAGGACAGCCATGGAGCAAAGGTTTATACAAAAGAGACAGGAAGGGAAGAGAACAGGCAAGTTGAAGTGTGAGGGGAAATGAAAAGACAAAGGAATGGAGTGAGACATTCCCCAAGGGCAGAGGGGTATAGCTGTTAGGACTGTGGTGGGGACTGGAGACCAAAAGTGCTGAGGGATGAGGAGACATGACAGTGAGAGAGACAGAAGGGCCAATGGAGTGAGGCAAAGAAATTAGGCATTGGGGGAAGGGAAGAGGCGAGGAAAGGAGACAGAGTAATAAAAAGAGAAAGGATAGTGACAAATCCAGAGACATAAGCAGGCATGAAAGTTAGGCGGACATTGGTTAAGTGGAAGCCACATGGGAAAGAGAGCAAGGGAATCAAAAGATGGCATAGAGAAAGGTCGAGAGGGGAGAGAAAGTACTATGGTCAGGAGGGTCTTATAAAAAGAAGAAGTAAGTAGATAGAGCGGGAGAGAGGTAAAAAGAGACAGGCGGCATTTCATAATTAGATGTGTGCGTACCAACAAATTAACAAGGAGAGCCAAACCAAGGGTCTGGTGAAGTAAAGTCCTGGACATTGACTTGATAGTAAAAAGAATAATAAATAAATCAATATTCGGAAGTAGGCACAACCATAACAGATACAAAACATACTATAAAACAAACTTAATTACAGTTATAATTCAATAAAAATATTGTGCAAAGTCGCAAGGTCCAAACGGAAGTCAGTCACATTTTGGATTTCTTGATCTAAAAGCAGCCCTTAGGAAATTCGTGACTACATAAAGAGTATGGTCATTGGGCAAGACCTGCAAATACATAAGTGCAAACCGGGCTTGTCTAAATTTCATAGCTTTTAAAAGGGGCCTAAGGAACAGTTTCCTGGGGTAGCTAAAATATTTACATAAGAGAACAAAGTGTAAGGTGTCTTGTGGCGATCTAGCGTTGCAGCCACTGGACCCTCTTGTATTTGCAAGGAAGAAACCAGACAGGGGTGCCAGGAGATGATGAAGCTGATCGAATCTAAAGTGGGTTACTAATAATCTATCAGAAGTGCTTGTGAGGGTTGAGAGGCATTTCTTCATACCGCCACTGATTTTAGCAAAACATGCCCTCTTTCACGGTGAGCAGCAGCATGTTTAAAGAACAGCTCATTTACTATACTCAGGTTCTAAGGTCTCACTGTCTCGTGTTTAAAAAAAATATCTGCCCTGCCTAAAGCTATAAAGGACTCCTTTACATACCGTAGCCAGGGGATTGTAAGGGCATGATCTAGTGATAAACAGACTTAAATAATTGAGTGGTTAAACTTTGCATCTTCATTAGACCAAATCTTTACCAAGCACAACAAGGGCTTCACTGCCACCAAATCAACTATGTAATTGACTCCAAGGGGCATATCATCAAGGCGGCGCTATAAATTTATCGCTGCTTTTGCGTCCGTTTCCGGCCGAAAAAGGTCGATAATTTAATCGCTTTATCAGAAAGGTCACGCTATCGCGTGAATCCTTACCTTAGCGCCCTTCCCCTTAACGCCCAGCTTTGCATCTCTAATGAGATGCAAAGTGGGCGTTCCTTCCCAAAAGCACGTGAGAAATGTCGCTAAGCGACATTTCTCCTATTATCTAGCCTCACGCTACCCTGCAGAGCGATAAGAAAAGTAGGGCTAACCGCGGTTATCACTAGTTTCCTTACGCCTGCTTTTCATCTGACTTAGCCATTATATCCAATGGAAGGTGGATATCATGGCTGAGTCTGCCCTGCCCTATCAACAAGCTATCGCCAAATGTTGTGCGATTATCGATGGAATTCCAGTGATAATCGCACATTTGGCAGCTTGCGCCTGGAATTTTATCACTGTTGAGATAAGCGTTGCTGATAGCACGCTATCTCAGCGATAAAATTCAGCGTTAGCCGGCGATAATTATCCTCGCGCTAAGCACGCTGAGCGATTATTATCACCGGCCCTTGCTGATATGCCCCCAAATTCTTCATGTACAGTGAACGAGGGGGTGCCCTGTGGGACCTTCAGAATTTGTTTCAGAAACTTGTTTTGAGTGAGCTTGGCCTTGTTAGCCACTGTGTACCCCCAAACCTCACTACCGTATACGACCTTGGAGTTAGATATTTACTGGTATAACTTTAAAATCATGCCTGGGGACCAGAAACCCAATCTATGGGCATAGTTGCCAATAGCTCTTATAGATTTATTCATGTTGCAAAACTTTCCCTCCATTAGTTGTTTCCAGTTAAGTTTTGCATCAAGTAAGATTCCCTGGTAAGGGAAAGCCGGGACCTTCCCTAAGGTGTGGACTCCTGCCTTAAAAGTGTTAGACCGAGTCGCCCAAGGGCCAACTTCCAAAATGTATGATTTTGTGAAGTTGGCCGACAGGTCCAACCTGTCCATAAAATAAACAAACCCATCAATCAAAACTTGGAGGCCCAAAGGTGTTCATGCCATCAGCACTGCATCTTCATTGTATAATAGAACTGGCAGTGATTTCCTCGGGGGCACCAACCTGTAATGAGGACAGGGCGGCTTCTAAGCCATTAATATAGATGGTAAATAAAAAGGGGGCTAAAATGCAACCTTGGCGGACCCCCCTTGTGCAGTTAAAATGATCTGTAAGGCACGCCCCCTGTGAGAATCTAACTGCTGCAGTGGTGTGGGCATGAAGATTCATTAGTAAGGTTACGATAGCGGGCTCGACTCCCGTAGGTCCCACAGTTCCTTGCAGATCACTCGGTCAAAGGCGGATATGAGGTCCAGGTTGAGCTACCGTGTATTTGGACACTAATAGTTTAAGACATTGCTCTGTGGTTGATTTTTACGAACGGAAAACGAACTGCACCTCAGACATTTTGCGATTTGTGTCAACTCAGACAGTCCCTCAATGGCCAGGCGTACTTCCTCCAAGGAGAATGTAACTAAAGTATCACCTGGACAAGGTTCCATCTCATTAGGGGTCCCTTTGCTATGGCCAAAGTATAACACTCCTTCAAAGTGGTCTACCCACTGTTCCGGGGTGATATGATGGCGTAACACAGGCCTTGATGGATCTGAGAATCAAGGTTTGTTTATGACCTGCCAGAAAAGTGTACTATCCCACTGCTCACTCTCTTGGGCTAGCTCGTCCCATGCCTGTCTCTGTAGCAAATGCCTCCGATCTTTCAGTGCCCCCTTGTTCTTACTATGGCAGTTTGCCACCCACGCTCTGTCTTGAGGGGACTGCTTCAAGGCTTTCTACAAGGCGAAGGGCCCAAGTGCACTAGGCGTCAAACCATTTTGGGTGTTCAGGACCAGGGCCCGACCACGGGCGCCGTTAAAAAACCAGTGACCGTCTGGGCGATGGAGATAAATGAACTTAGAATCTCTTCACCAGGGGCTGAGAGGTCGAAGCAGGTTAATATCTCCTGCCGACGAGATTTAAAAAGGGTGCGATTAAAAACCTTGCCGTCTATCTGCGACCAGCGCAGTTGCCTCCCATGGTCGATTGAAGATAATGTTCCTGAAGGCATGCGAGGATGCTCCGATTGATATCCTGCCCCTTCAAGCACTAAGGCCAGGGGGTTGTGATCACTGAAAGGGCTGTGTAGTATATTAAAAGAAAATGAGGGCAAACCCAGAGAAGCCAAAACAAAGATAAAATCGATAATCGTGGGGGAGGAGCCTAGCGCGCAACCAAGATGGCCGTGTAGGTGCGAGGCTCCCGAGGACCTCTGCAACCTCCTACGTTTATCCTGCCTTCATCCTGAATCGGTTGAGGGGACTGTGTCGGTGAGCCTGAGCCGAGGTGGTACCCGTTTTCCGTTTTTGAATCGGACCCCGGGTGCCGGGGCGAGCACCGACCGAAGTTTGCGGCCTACTTCCCTCCTGACCCCGGATTCGAGTTTGGGGGTAACCCAGTGGCGAAGTGAACAACAACGGCGGGCTGGGCCTGGCGAGTCGCGTACCCCGCACTTTCACTTTCGCTTTTGACTCCCCCTGCCCTCATCGCAAGTGGGATTACGGCGCTTCTTTGTGTTGGGGTGGCCTCGCTGGGAGACCCTGCCTGCCTGCCTGCGGTGGCCCGCTCTGCCGTCCTGGGGTGACCCCCGGGGCTCTCGGCCTTGATTGCTTGCTCTCCACTGCGTAGCTGGTGAGGGTGCGAGCCACACGACGATGGCCACGAAGCAGGATGGGGATCGGTTGAAGGCCAAGTCTACCCGGCGTGGCACCGCGCATCAGGCCAACATTATGGACCGCTACACCCTCCCGAAGGGGTCTCCCGGCGGATCGCACAAGTCCTCCGAGTGCCCTTTGGATGCCCCGGATTTGCCTGCGGATCTGACTTTGCAGGATGTTATGGGCGCCATTGCTGAGATGAAGACCTCAGTGGGCCAGCAATTCGACACCTTGGCACATAAACTTGACGCGGTCCTCATCGATGTCAACCTTGTTAGAGCCGATCTCTCTAAGACCAATGACCGGGTCGACTCTTTGGCCCACACCGCGTCGGGCCTCACGACTGAGGTAGCGGCCCTTCAGACGGAGGTGCATCGGCTCCGTCAGGCAAGTGTGCTCCTGGATCGGCGCCTGGAGGACTCCGAGAGCAGGGCCCGGAGGAATAATATCCGCATTATTGGAGTGCCCGAGGGACGGGAGGAGTCGGCGGCGGATCTCTTTGTGGAGGACCTGGTCTCTACCCATCTCCAGCCTAAGGGGCTGAGCAAATTCTTTGCGGTGGAGAGGGCCCATAGAGTTCCCGGAGGCAGGCCGAAGGTCGGAGCCCCTCCGCGGCCTCTTATTGCCCGTATTTTTAACTTTCGGGACAGGGATGCGATTCTGCAAGCTTCCAGACTGCAAGGGCCGATTAAGCTGGAAAACATGGAGGTGAACTTTTATCCTGACTTCACGCAGGCGGTCCAGAAGCAGAGACTGAGTTTCCTGGGTGTCAAGCGGCGGCTTCGGGACATGAACCTAAAATATGCCATGCTCTTCCCAGCCAGGCTGCGGGTGGAGGCGGATGGTCGCACTCACTTTTTTGACCGTCCTGACATGGCCGGGGACTGGTTGGACACTTTGACTGGGGGACATGGTCGGGATGGAGGGGGGGCGACGGGAGGTGAGCGCTCTCCGGACCGGGTCTGAGGTACTGACACCGTGGCTCACCCCGGATGATGCCACTTTTGGCCATGCTTAGGGTCTTCTGCCTATTGTGCCTTGTTTCCCCTCCATGGGAGGTTGTGCTGGGTCTCGAGGGGGTTCTCCCTCCTCCTCTAGGGGGTCTTAGTAGTTTCATTTACATAGGGGCGACAGGCACACTGCAAGTTGGGGGGGCTGTTTGGGCTCATGCAGGGGTGCAGGGAGGGGGGAGTTTTGTTGGGGCTGTTGGGTTGGGGTTGGGTATTGTTTATTTGTACCACAAGGCAGATGTATTGTTGTGCTACTCCTACAGTGCTCCCTGGGGGGAGATGGCTCGACTTCAGCTATGATGGGGGGTAGGGGACTGAGTCTTTTGTCCTGGAATGTTAATGGACTGGGGGACAGGATAAAACGGGGTGTGGTCCTGCAGTTTTTAAAACGTATTTCTCCCGATATAGTATTTCTGCAGGAAACACACCTCATTGGAAACTCCTTTCGTGCTATGAATAGACGGGGCTATCGCCTTGTAGCCCACTCGGGCTTCACCTCTGGTTCGAGGGGCGTGGGAATCATGGTTAAAACTTCGCTCCCGTTGGAAATGGATGAGGCGTTCCACGATGACAGGGGACGATACACGGCTCTGGTGGGTAGATTGGAGGGTAGAGTGATTGTTTTAGTTTCGGTTTATGTCCCGCCAGGGTTGCAAACAACCAATTTCGCTGATCTGGGACGCCTCCTCCTTGGCCTTCCGGAGGGGATTCTAGTGGTTGGGGGAGATTTTAACGCTGTAGTCTCCGGTACTGAGGATCGTCACCCTCCTAGGGATCTCCCCCGTGCCCAAGCGTGGTTGTCCGGCCTCTTGGATACATTGGGGCTGGTGGATTGTTGGCGGCTGAAACACCCTACGCAGATACAGTACACCTTTCATTCCGGGGCTCATGGCAGTCTTTCAAGGCTTGATTATGTTCTGATGCCAGCGGCACAGGCGGGGAGGGTTGGGGAGGTACGACATTTGGCGCGGGGTATTTCGGACCATTCTCCGCTCCTGCTGCACTTCGATATTGTCCCGAGGGGGGAGGGGAGGGTGGTCCCGGTCAATCCCTGGTACCTGCGTGACCCCACAATTCGCGCAGATTTGGTTAAATCTCTTGAGCGGTATTTTGAAGATAATGTGGGATCTGTATCGTCTGCGGTCTCTCTGTGGGAGGCGTTTAAGACGGTAATCCGGGGGGAGGCCCTGTCCCTTATTTCCCATTCCCGGTGGCGCGGGCGGGAGGAGGTGACCCGTATTGAAACTGAGATAATTGAGTTGGAGGGTGATCTGGAATGTGGGGTGACGGACGACAAATTACATGCTCTCCGACTCAAGCAGGCGGACTATAAGGCCCTCGTCACGGAGGCAGCCAGGGGCCTCAGTAGAGAGCAGCATGGGAGACTGTATGATGTGGGTGATAAGGCTGGTAAATTGATTGCGTGGCTGGATAAAAAGGAGAGAGCGAGTCGAGTTGTCCCGTCGATTGAGAAATTGGATGGTGTGTGTGTCACTGATCCGGGTGAAATTGTTGATTGCTTCGCAGAATATTTCCGTGGGGTGTATTCCCCGGTATCTTCCCGCTCGGAAGAGGATTCCCATGCTCTGCTCAGGGACATTGCGCTGCCTTCCCTTTCGGAAGAGGATAGGGTGTCGTTGGATGCCGCCCCTACATCTGAGGAGATTGCCCTCGCCATACGTTCGGTCGCTTCCGGCAAGGCCATGGGTCCCAATGGCCTTCCCATCGAATTGTACAAGCTGCGACCGGATACGCTGGCGCCACATCTCCTTGCTATGTTCCTCGCAGCCCGTTCGGCGGGTTCCCTCCCGCTGGACCAGCGTCTGGCCACTATCGTGGTTATTCATAAGGAGGGGAGGCCGCGGGATCGGGTCACGTCTTACAGGCCCATTTCTCTGTTGAATGCGGAGCCCAAAATTCTCGCCAAGGTGCTGGCTAATCGGCTGGTTAGCGTGGTGTGCGATCTGATTCACCAGGACCAGTCCGGCTTTATCCCTCATCGCAACACCGCGCTTAATCTGCGGCGTTTGCATGGGGTGCTCGCGCGGGTCCCGTTCATACGAGAGCCGGCCATTTTGGCGTCCTTGGACGCCACTATGGCGTTCGACACGCTTGAGTGGCCATATATTTGGGCGATGCTGGCGAAGTTTGGTTTTGGCCCGGGATTCATTGGTTGGGTGAAACTGTTATACTCCGGACCTCTGGCGCAGGTGGTGGTGAACGGTAGAGTGTCGGCTCCGTTTGAGCTGGGCAGGGGTACGCGGCAGGGCTGCCCGCTGTCGCCGCTCCTCTTCGCGCTTGCCTTGGAGCCCCTGGCGGAGTGGCTGCGGTGGGATCCTTCCATTCGTGGTCTCCGTTGGACCCCTGAGTATGAGGATCGCGTATCCCTTTACGCAGATGATATCCTTTTATACCTTGCTTCCCCGCGTAAATCGCTGATTGTAGTAGTGGATGTTTTGCATTCCTTTGGCCGCAATTCTGGCCTAGTCATCAACTGGGCTAAATCCTGTGTGTATGTCCTCTCCGGGGAGACTCCTATCCTACCGCGGGGCTGCCCTATCCAGGTCGCTCCGCAGGGATTTAAGTACCTGGGTATCTTTATCACCCTGGACGCTGAGGCCCGATATAAACAAAATTTGCTCCCCCCCCTCCAGCGCCTGAAGGAGGACGTGGCGCGTTGGAGGCGCTTGCCGCTCTCATCGCTTGGCCGTGCGGCATTGTTTAAGATGATGTCGCTGCCACGTTTCCTATATGCTTTACAGAACACGATGGACGTTGTCCCGGCGCGCTACTTTCGCGAGGTGGAGAGTCTGCAGCGCCACCTATTCTGGGATGGGAGGCCGCGTATCGCCCTTGCAAAGCTGACACTCCCGTGGTATGACGGGGGGTCGCCCTCCCAGACATCAAACGGTACTACTGGGCTTCCCAGCTGGCCGCGATAAACCACGGCCTTTACGGGCCCGCTCTAAACCCGGCCTTTGAGATGGATAAACTATTACTGCCGGGTGGTGACTATAATCGGGCGCTTTATTCTCGATCGCTTGACGCGCGTCTGACGGGCCCTACGCGGGTCATGGTACGGGTGTGGCACGCGGCAAACTTGGCGATGGGGTGGAAGGATCGATTGACCCGGGCGACGCCACTGTATGCCTCTGAGCGGCTGGGCTCCCTGTGGACCTCGAAGGGCTTTGAGAAGTGGGACATGATAGGCATCAGCAGGGTGGGCGATCTCTGGACGAGGGGGGGATTCAAAACGTTCGATGTGCTGCAGGCGGAATTCCAGTTGCAGGACAGGGAGTACTTTCGATATCTACAGGTCCGTCACGCGCTGGTCTCCGTATTCCCGGATGTTGCCTCCATCCCGGAGTACTCCCCTCTGGAAGATAGAGTGCTAGATGGGCATGTGCCGGACGGCACGATTTCCTTGATTTACAAAAAGCTCATCAACGATCGCTCGGGACTGTTGACTAGCCTTCGTGAGGCGTGGGTCGCCGATGTATTGGAGCTGGACGACGAGGACTGGGTGTCTGCGGTGGCCTCCCCGAAAGAGGTGGCCATACCGGCCCGCCTTCGCTTCGTCCAGCTCAAAATACTCCATAGGGTCTATGTTACGGGGCCGGGTCTGATGCGTATGGGATATTCCGTGGATGGGTTGTGTAAGCGTGGGTGTGGTTCCTTAGGGACCTTCGTCCATATTTTGTGGGAATGTCCGGAGGTGGCGCGATTCTGGCGTGGTGTGCATGCGGTGTTGCGGGCGGTCACACATGTGCCGCTGCTTCCTGAGGCGAGGAGGTGTCTGCTAAATGTGTGGGAGCCGGCTGATTACTCAGTGGCGCAGACGTGGTGGGTGACTCTGGGCTATATGGTGGCCAAGCGTGACATAGCGCAATTGTGGGGCTCCCAGAGGTCGCCAACGATCTCGGCATGGAAGGACAACATGGATTGGTGTATGTTTCGGGAAAAAGTGGTGTATGTCGCGAGAGGTAAGCCTGGGAAATGGGTGAAAGTATGGGGCCCCTGGAACTCCTACCGTGGCGGAATTTGTACCCCGCCGCTGACGCCTGATCTGGCACTGGCCCCGTCTCCCTAGTCTCCTTGTCTCCTTGGTTCTGGGTACTGAGTCCACTTTGTTTCCGCTCCAGCCTGTCCCCCCCGCTCTTCCTGTGTATCGGTAGGGTCCTCCCCAGGGGAGCTCATACTGCTGCTTCGACTTCTTGCTGCCTTGTGGATTTGTTTGTTATTTCTTACATAAAAATGGAACCGCCATCTGGGGGGTCCGGACGGTGTGGCCGCCAACGTTTTTTCTTTCCAACTCCTGTGATCTCTCTCACGCTGCAGCGTGTGTTTCCCACTTGTATTCTATGCTCTTATTGTTTGCTAGCGGCCGGCCTGAAGGTTGTAGGCCCATTTTTGTATCTCTTTTGACTTCTGCAATAAAGGTTTCAAAAAAAAAATAAAAAAAAAAAAAAATCGATAATCGTTGCACTTCCCCTTCTGGTATAGGTTGGAGGGATTTGAAGCTTGAGAGGTTTAGTCATCTTATCTAGGGTAAATACGATATTATGAGTGTGTGAAAAGCTGTTCAGTTCAGCACCTTCTAGGGAGTGCTCCATATGCGTGCCCTTGTTGATGATGGAAGCTTGGTTGCTATGCAAAAAATGTAATGAGTTTGGGCACAGGTGGCAATTAAAGTCCCCTGACAAAATAAGATTTTCCTGGGTAAGGCCCTCTCCCCTTAATGAATCAATAGCAGCACTTAAAACGGAGAGGTTTGAGTGCCTTTGCTTCCCCCTCCTTTGCGTTGTAAAAGTTGATTAATGCAAAGCGAAGAGATCTCCCAACTACCTATTTAAGGCCGTGGAACATTTTGGAATCCCACTTTATTGTTTGCACGGACCCACAATGCTCGAGGGTTACAAAAATAGTTAAGCCCCTGCTCATTCTTCCTGCTCTAGAGCCTACGGCCAGGCAAAAAAAGGTTTAAAATCCCACGATAAAGAAATAGTTCTCGACTTCCCACGTCTCCTGAAGACAAATGATATTGAAGGACTTAATAAACAAAATCCACCATTCCTCTGAAAACTTTGCAGAAAGACTTGCCATGTTCCATGAGACAAAGCATAAATCTTTCCCAGTACCCTGGATGTGGCCTAAGAAGGGGGTTATAGGGCCTACAGGAGGGTCTGTGAACCCATGGGAAGGTGAACTGATAAAATGGTGCTCTAAATTTAAAAGGGGTTGAGTCCTGCCGCAGCTCGTAAGGGTGGCCCTAGGAGAAGTGCCTGAGGTGTGCTTCTGTTGTCCCTCTCTGGGAGTCAATCCAGGTCATTAAGGTCTGCCAGATGGGCATAACAGTTTGAGGGTGCCTGAAGCCCACAGAGAGTATGTTCTACCCCACCCCGGACTAAAGGCTGAGCACTATTTAGAATGCTCTGAGGGGGTCTACAAAAGAAACCCAATGGTAGTGGTTTGATACCAGTTTCAGGAAAATAAGTCTGGGGAAAGCACCTCAAGATGTTTCCTACCATATCTGGGTGTCTAATGGTGATGATCACACAGTCTCCCTCAAAAGATTTCCAGGCGGACCCCATCCAAGAAACCCTCCGAGCCATATGATGTTCCTGTGTTCTACCGCAATATATTTAGAGTGTTTGCCTAGCCTATGTGGGACCTCGTTGATCAATTGGCCCGTGGTTTCCTTGTTGGGAGTGGCAAGCCCTGGAACCCCTGCCAAAACTAAAGTATAAGGGCAACAAGTTGGGGGGGGAGGTTAATTACTGGTAAGAGGGGACTATTAGTGGCAGGACCAGGAATTTGGGTAGTTTCTACTGGGGTGCGTGCTGGGAGATGCTGGCTAGCAAAGGCTAAATACCATAAGGGTGAGAATTGAGGGGCCAAGTAAGGGCATTCTGTCTCGTGGCTGCCGGTTTTGGGGGATTACAAATCCGAGGCTGACCACAGCCTGAGTGGTTAGTGGGAGGCGCGTCAGCAATCGTGTTTTAAATCTGCGGGGATGGGTGAACTTTATTGACAGAGGACAGAATCCTATCAGGTCTATCAAGCATCTCTCTTGAGTCTGCCACCAGTTTTGCAATTTTGTTCCAGGGTGGAGCCATTAAACCAGTAAGTGTGTCTGTGATTCTCTGCATTGAAAGAGCCCAAAAGTCATTCATATCCTCAAGGGTGTTTCTTGCGTATTCACCCCCAGGCACCTTCAAAGTGTCTTGTGGGTCATCAGACATTTTGTCCTTACGCTTCCATTTAGGGGCAGGAGGAATCATCAGGTCTTTGCTAGAGGATGAGGCTAATGTAGCCGTGCTGTTAATGAGGGCAGTGTGGCCAGAGAAGGGAGCCTTGAGAGTCAGGATGGAGGTGATGCCATCTGGGCCTATCAATGATACATCTGTCTCTGACTCCTGAACATTCAGGATGGCTGAGTGAGATTTCTCCAGGGGCAATGACAGAGAAGAGCCTCAAGGACCTACAGAGAGCCTCCTTCCTGCCCGTTCAATTTCTTTGAAATGGTTCCCACCGCTTTCGCTAGAAAGGAATCAATGGTTAAGCGGTTCGGACCCATAGGTGTCGTAGCGGGCATACCTTTCCTTTTCCCAATAGTCACTGTATCACAGAAATCCACAGGGAACCAAGAGAGTAGGCTCAGTCCAGCCTCCTCCGGTCACTGATGGACGCAGACGGGCCCGCTCTGCCTTCCAGATTATGAGGAGCACCTCCAGGCACAACAAACATATGTTGGTTGCTTCAGGACGCAAGGGAATCCTGGGGCTTGTAGTCTGCCCCCACCTCAGCACTTTTCACGGTCCCCTTGATAGTAGATAGGTTTACTGATAAATGACAATTCAACTGCATGGTGTCCCAAACCCAGCCAGTGCTAACTGACTCGCTCTGGACTGGATCCCTCAAAACAGGAGTCTACTACGACTCAGAAAAGGAAGAAAGAGAACGTTCCATCCAACCCTTCACAAGGTTAAAACACACCTCCTTGTTTATGGTTGCAGTGGAGTATGGTTGATGTCGGATGTGGAGTAAAGAACAACCGTACTTCTTTAGGATTGGAGTGGGAGTGGCGATGGGAGCAGTATGGTGGAGTAGAGGTCAGGTGCTGGCTGTAGTAGAAACTACTGACACTTGTGCAGAACACTGAGGGTACTGCTGAGTGTGCAGGTTGATGTTTGGTGATATTTCAGGGTCTTCACATTCCATGTTCAAATCCTGCATGGATAGCCATCTACAACTATGAGCCAATTTTTTTTAAAAGGTCTGTCTGCCCCTTCTGGAACCTCCAACACAATATTTTACACTGACTCAAAAGGTGGAAAATAGATTGCAACCCTTAGCTCTAAGAGCATGTGCATGTAAATCATGCAACCAACATTTAAAAATATGCTAAAGTCTGTTCAAAATTCAAAAAGGGCAGTTATAAGTGTTTTATCTTAGCATACCAGTTTATATTGCTGCATTGTGAGACATTTATTAAAGCTGATTTGATATTTTTTTTTTTATTAATATAGAAGCATTCCCCCACCCTGCCCCTCTCCACGACGACATCACTAGTGAAAAAGAAGCAAGTCAGTTGTTATGAGTACCCTAAATGTAGGCTAGATACTTATTGTAGATGGAGTACCATTGAAGCACATTGAATTAAATCAATCATAGTAGGATTTGTGTACAAAGCCCACCTGAACTCATGTATTTCAAGGTGCTCTCATGTGTGATGATGAAGAAAGTGAGGCTCACGCAAATAAAATATTTGCCACGGATCACACAATTAGGTCAGGATTGGTTCCAGGATTCTCGCTTCTCACTGTGCAATACAGCCACGAGATGGGTATCTATTTCGTTTTCCTTTTTGCATCAAAAGGCCAATGCTTTGTCTTTTAATCTTTGTGCATGAGGTTAGAGAGTTGGTAGCAGCAGAGGCCAAATGAAAGCCTGGCTCATTTTGGGCTCAAGGGTCCCAGCAGACCTCGAACTGCTCCATAGCTAGGCATCTGGCTCCAGCTGTCAGTTGATGACCCAGTTCCATACTATTTAATGCAAGTACCTGCAATGGCATTGAGTAACATCTTTGTGCCAGGTAACTTCCAGTTTTCAAACAAAAACAAAGGCAGTAAGAACCAGGTCTTTTAAACATTATCAGACAGAAACGCAGTTCTTGAATCATAAATCTATATTCAATGCAGTAATAGGCACAAAAGCACAATGTGAATGTTGAAGGACATAGACAGGAAAAGCGTCACAGAGTAGTCAAACACTGGTTGTAATATGAAAATAATGACTGTATTATTCAATGTTAAAAAACACAGAGTGCATCCAGCTTAGCCGCTGCTTGATGTCAGCTGTGGAGCGCGCAGCATTCGTGGTATTTTTTTGGGGAGGGGTTGTAAGCAGAGCTCTCAAGTTTCCCAGCTGCATGCATGCGTAGTAACTGAACCGGAGTGTCATTTCAATTATAATGGGTTAAGCAAAACTACAAATCCAAGCATGCATAGAAAAAAAAGGGATTGGTGAGCTACTAACGCATGGCATTGAGAAAACAGAGATCTGTGGCCACACAGGTGCAAATGCAGATCCAGCTGCTGTTGACGCTGATCAATGTGGCGGACCAAAGGCATTTTTGACATGGGTTTTCCAGGTCCATGCGTGAGTAGCTCATTCAATCCGGGGTTTTGCTTCTACTCTGAGACTTTTAGTCCTGTTTATCCCACAATAAAATAAGTCTGGGTGGTGAACTCCGCTCGCGGAGTATGCTGCGTTTTCTGCACTCCGCGTTACGCAGAGCTCGCTGAGTTTTTTTCCTTGCTCGCGTTCATCAATGTTAAGTTGGCGAGCTCCAGCGAGGAACACCCACCTCCCGGTGAGAATTTTCCTCGCTCGCGATCGTCTACATCAAGTTGGAAAGTACAAGCGTGGAAAATCAACCTCCCGGCGAGATTTCTCAACGCGGGCGGTCAGATTTCTCATTGCGAGTGGTCGCGTATGCTCGCGACTGCTAGCGTTGAGACACTGTCCGTTCGCGTTGAGAAAGCTGCCGCTCGAGTAAAGCAGCTCCAGCTTGCGCTGTGCATGATTGCACAGTGCAGACACCACCTGGCACTGAAAAATCACCGCAAATGGCATTTATCTAACGCACTCCAATGCTTGTGGAGCTCTGCGTAGCGCGGAGGATTGTTTTTGCATTTCACGGAGTTCTGCGTAGTGGAACTCCAAGAACTCTGCCCAGCATTACCATAAAATCAAGACTACAGAATACAGAGTAAAACTCATGACTGCACCAGCCTCTCAAGCATAGACCCAGGGAACCTTGAGAGTTCGGAGTGGGGCGCAAAGGAAGAGTGAGGGGGAGAAGAAGAGGTGAATAAAAGGGTATGTGGCTGACTGGAGAGAAGATCACAAGGGCAAAAAATATTAAGAAGAATCTGCCTCTTTGTCATACATAATTCAAACATGTTCCAACATTTTTGCCAACATTTTCCCTCCGAAAACATTCTTTGCTCGATTCAATTCAGATTCCAAACAAAACATTCCTGTTTTCTGCCAATTTGTCCCCACTAAAAAGCACGACTTGCATGTGCTCTCTTACAAAGTAATTGGTGCTATCATGTCATTTTCCATGCAAATTAGAATGCAATCCTTCACCCCTTCCAACTCATGCTACTTGTTCTATACTGCACAGAAATGACATAACAATAATTTCCTTCATAATTTGATTGGTAGACTGGGCCCTAAAGAAAGACAGAATCCATCAGGTAAAGGTGATGTTACAGCAATATTTAAAAAAAAATGTTTTATCTCAATGCTATTGCTTTTATACTTATAGTTGATACAATGAGTCTGACAAAATACCCCCAAAACACCCAAAGAGGCCTACAGTAAATAAAAAGAGACAAATTAAAAATAATATCCAAAGCCCAACAGAACCAATCACCAGGTCCGACCTTTTATAAAACAATTCATATTAAATGAGCAATACTATCTCCTGTCTCTCCTAGACCCATGGGACTCAAACAAAACCACGGAGAAGCTGCACAAATCAACTAAATACATGCAAAAGAATAGCCATGGTCAATCACCCTAGCACATTATTGCCTAGTGCCTTTCAATGGCTCATTGGATCCAAATGAGCGCACAGGAGGTTGGTAAAAATTGATTACATTAATAAGAAATACAAATCATAACATAGAGACTACAATTCGCCCACAAGCACATTAGTAAAAAAATTAGAGAACAAAACAGAACAATAAGCAAAAATATCTGTGGGTTTCAAAAGGGTCCGGATATACAATTATTTCAGAAAAAAATATTTTTTTTAAATGGCAAAACTACCAATTTATTCACTTGAGCTTAACTCTTTGGGGGGCTGGAACAACTGAGGCCCTAAAGTTAAGGGGCAGGGCCACTGTCTGCACCTCTCTCACATTCCCCAGCTCTTCGGGGTTTATTGCGGCAGGCATAATGGGGGCTTCAGAGAAGGGAGATGGTGAGGAAAGATCCGAGAGAAAGAAGGGAGGGAGAGAGAGAAAAAGGAGAGAGAGGGAGAGGCAAAAAAAAGAAGGCTAGAAACAGTGAGAGAAAGAGACAGATGAGGAGCGGAGTGGGGAGAGAACATTTTTGCCAGTGGTGCTTTTGATTCCCACTCTGGCCCTGTATAAAAGTGAAAAATAATCAACCATCACTCACACATTGGTTTCTACAAAATTGTGGACAATCACACGGCAATCCCATGGCATGCCAAGGAAGGAAGGAAAAAGCACGAAGAACAAGGATAAAATGGCTGTCTAACACACACAAACACTGATTTCACATAATAGCAGATGAGAACTTGACTTTGAAAGGAAGAAGGAGCCATGAAGAACACATAGAAAATGACTATCACTCGCATTTATTTCACAGAATGTTGCACGAGCACATGGCAAGGAGGAGGCTGGAGGACAAAGACAATGTAACAGCTTGTCATAGAGTCAGGGTGCCCCTGCCACCAATAAACACATGCTGCATGGCAGGGCAAGGATTGCACAGATATAGATATATACACACTTACTGTGGCTAGGTTCAACAACAGGCACCCACACCATCAGCACAGAAGCAGCAAGAATGTGAAAAATCTATTAAAACTAAAACTGATAAAATATTGAAACTGGCAAATATCTATTAAAGTTGAAGCTGCCCCTAAAACTGACACCTCAGACTATACCAGCAAAAAAAGGTTTCAAACACTGCAGAAAATACACATTAATCAAGCATCTCACACACACATGCACGTTTGACAAAATATTGAACAAAAACATGACAAGGGAGAAGAAGACTGGGATCAAAGAAAAGATGCTTCTCTAAGCACCAACAACAATATACAACCAAAAACACCCTAAATTTGGCACACATTCAATTACATCCACAGACCCCTAAAATATCTCTAGCATAGCAGGAGTGAGAATGTAAATATTCTATAAAAATGTGAGAAAAATAACTATGGGTTACAGTATTGCAGACTCCAAACAGTAAAACTCCACAACATAATAACAGTAAATCAGTCCAAAAATCTGTTCACTTGGGCCTAACCCTAATTCCTTTAGACTAACAATCCCTAGCAAAAAAAAACCCACAAAATTAAATAAATCCAAAAAGAGAACAACATTTGGTGTCTGTTGTCCCTCAAACATCAGCCCAAAAAATAGTTTGCAAAGTACTGAACTAAGCTTATTTTAGTCTCCCCAAAAAGTACAGGAGTGAATATATATATATTTTTTTATTGCAGATTTATATAGCGCGAAGTCAACCCGAAGGTATTGGGGCGCTTTACATGAGCACCAGTTACGTTACACAAGGACACATTATTATTTTTTTTTTTTTGGTAGGCACGGGGTGCCCGATTCACAAAGGTATTCTGAGACAAAGTCCTAACATTACGACTTTCGGTATTCACAAAGAAAGTCATAAAGTAAGGATTTTGTCTCAGTTAAACTTAAGTTTAGGTCTTTTCAAGACTAAAACTTAAGTTTAACTGAGACAAAATCCTAACTTTACAACTTTCGATATTCAAAAAAGGGCATTTAGGAGTAGTAAAGTTAGAATTCCTAACATTACTACTCCTAAATGCCCTTTGTGAATACCGAAAGTCGTAAAGTTAGGATTTTGTCTCAGATTACTTTTGTGAATCGGGTCCGGGGAGATTAAGTGATTTGCCCAGAATCACAGGATGTGGAGTCGACTTGGTTTCCCAGCTCCAAAGCCGGCAGTCTAGCCGTAAGACCACACCCTCTCCCGTTAGAGACTGCAGACATAAAGATGAGAGTGGCTTTCCTCCTAGTATCAAAATCCTAAAATACCATGGAGTCAACAAAGAAAATGGAAAAGTCTTCAGGACAAGAAAAGGACATTGCTAATGTATGTAGATTAGCCGAACTTTGCCTGTCACTTCCCATGTAAAAAAGTAGATCTGATTATAGGCTAAAAATTATGGCTCAATTTGTAGTTTTGAGCAAAAAAGTAAAATTGAAATTAATTTCATTCAGCAGTCAATGCCAAGCAACGCCAAAACACAAGTGCATCCAATCAGGTGAGACGCCCGGGCTGTAAACATCTCTAGCACTTTTCCCATGACACTTTTCCTTCTCAAGTAAACTACTGCATTAGGTAACGTGGCATTCCATTGGGATTTGACATCACAAGGTAAATACTTAATTTGAGATAGATGAGGCTGGGGTAAGGCCAATTCTGTGCATGCTTAATTTCAATATGTGGGTTTATATACCAAGGGCATACGCAAACAACTGTTCCTATGACTACCGATGCACTAAGCACTTATTGCAAAACTTATTATTCATTGCATGAAAATCAGCAGTTTTCAAACATAATTCTTACCAGGGATGTCCTAGTTCATAAAATCAGCACAAATCCTGTGGTATGATGTGGCCACTTTATAAGAAACTTTATTATTAAGTGCTGAAACCTGACAGGCCATGAGCACGACAAGACTGGAGGCAAATGCCAATCAGATTCTGCCATAAAAAGTTATTCTATCGGATGATGTGAAATAGAAACTGGAACTAGCAAATGAAAACTTTGGATGGGCCCACCATGGGACATTTTTGTTATCAATTTCATAACACTGTCACAAACATTTTACTGAAATTTTAAAAAGCAAGAACCCACTTGACCCCTTCAGTACAGTTAATATCTTTAGGGAAATTAGATGTTACTGATGTAGATCAGAGAACAACTGTCAGAAAATCTATGAGAGCTGAGGACCATAAATTATTTGAAGCAGTATTCCATACCTACAGAAAGAATATTTTCTGGAAGAATGGTGATATATCAACCAAAAGGGTGAGCCAGCCATGGACCTATATAACATTTCTACAAGTATTTAGGGGTTTATTTACAAGCCCCTTGCAACACCGGTGCATCACTTTTTCCCATATTAAAAGTGACGTACCAGCGGCGCAAGGTGCTTGTAAATAAGCCCCTACGTATTTAGTAACCCAGACTGCATTCAGCCCCAAGCTTCTTGTCACTCAACACAGCTGAAGTTTTCAATCAATTCTTTTTTAAAAGGTCTTAGAAATCCAAAGTGTCTGATTTATGCTTCGGTGGGTTGTACTCTGTCCATCAGCCACACTGACAGACTACTATCTGTCATATTTAGAGATGATCGCCGTCCCAGTGGTCATCTCTGTACCTTCAAAGGAGCTGCCATCTTGGTGGTTCCCTTCAAAGCACAAAACGTTTGGTAGATGGCCAGTGTTGGTTTTGATGGTTGCTCACCAAATGGTTTAAGTTTTTCTCAGAAAAAAAATCCCAAAGCGGCAGTTCGTTTCGGAAAAATAAAAAAGGTATTGCCCACACACTCTGGGAGCGTTCTCATACGGATGTGGGGGCTATTATAATATTTTTCTTGTCTCCCCCCCAGATTTTGCCTGGAGGTGAGGAACAACAAACAAGACATCCCACTGCCCAGCCTTAATAAGGTGGATGGTGTAATGTCCTTCCTCCAACAGCCCTAACCCCGGAGGAAGCTTTCAGCTGACATAGCTAGGAGCTAACGGGGGGCTAGTCGGAGGAAAGCTCATGCTCTGCTCATATGTAAGGAGAAGGCAGACCGATCTGCCTCTAAATCAAGACCAAAGTGTATTAATACAGGCTCACACAATTGAAGATTTTTTTAATTATCAAGAAGAGGGGCAAGAATTAGATACGCCTGAAATCTTTCATTTCAATGTGCTCAAGACAACAACAACTGAAGCTATAACTGAGCAACCCTTCCTACATGCTCTGGTCTTGCCACACCTCCTGCTGTGGCTGCCAGGCACACGGCAGCCACCACTATACCTTTGGTTACTAAAGGCATCAGTCTGTCCTTGATAAGGGCATGAGCCTCACTGGCTCAAAAAATCAGTACTGCCTCAGTTTATGATAAAAAGTAAGTCTGGTCTATTGAAACATTTGTCAACCACCTGAATTGTTGGGCAGTACCCCATCCTTTGTTGATAGAGAAAACTACATGGGATGAGTCTGGTAACTCAGCTTTCAGGCACACATTGGATCACTTGTATCATTGGCCTTCTTTAGACAGCTTAGCAAATTCCTTCCAATCAATAATCAGTCTATGGCGGATGTACTGTTGCGTTATGGAGCAATGTTAAATTAGGCAAGCAAATGTTATGGGCCCAGGTTAGGCCTAAGTAATGGAGCTGCACATTTTCTTACATTGTCCTAATTTTGAACAATAACATTTCTGCTGTGACCTTTTGCACATATTCATGTGCATGACAAAGTTGTATTAAGTTTCTCTGAAACATATCTAGCTTTGCATAAGATTATCACGATGCCTCGCACATCACGTACAAGGCTATTTTATGCACAATGTACAAATATCGTTCTTTCTTCTACCGCGTGGCGACAGGGCTATCTACATATCCATAACATTGCTAATCTATATGTACATCACAAGGACGTCTTCTATTATGAATAATGAGCTTCCCTTAAGATTAGCAGAGGAGGCAGTTCAGCTGAGACTTCACCACGCAGCGGTCTGACATCTCGTGAGTGGTGTCCCGTTCGTGCCTATGACTGGGTCCTATATTCTCTCCCGCCAGTTAATGTGGTTGGATCATTTTTGGGGGATTCTTGGCTTCACACTCTCTAGGTACACACAGAGTAGGGTTCATATAGTAAGAGTACGCCGGATTACTGCCTTGTATTATATGCCCACATATATACAGTCTTAGCACCATGGTAGAATTGTATTTACTATTTACTCTATTGGTGCTTGTAATCACCTTCATCTACTTCTGTCTACTGATTATCATAGCACATATATTCCATACAAGAATAACATTTGTTCAATAAATATATTGAAATCGTACCACTGTTTATTTTCTGTGTATTTCTCTGAGTACAAGTAAGCACGAGTGATGGAGCGAAAGGACCAGATCTGCTACCACGATCCCTGAATGGTCAGAGTTCTCATGTTCAGTGGCTGCAAGAAACTATTTGCTCCCTGGTAAGGTTAGGGGGGCTTATGGTGGCACCGCGAGCTTGCTGGTCTCTAGGACAACATATCCTTCTGGGGTGCTTGGAATCAGTCTGAGCACCTCACCCAAAGTTTATGGTGTCCAACAAACACACAGATCCTACGGATTCATCTGCAGTTGCTATAGATTGGAGCTGTTCAATGAACTCTTACTCTCTGGAAGTTATTCTGCACTTCCTTAGGACAATACACTTTGTACCGACTCCTGGTGGCCAATTGTATTATCTTTATCATGTTATTATTGTACTGTGACTGTTCTGATATCTGTCGTTTATGTTGCTATAAAGTGCTCTGATACCCCTCGGGTCATGTCAGCGCTATATAAAATTCTTAAAATAAATAAACTGTCCTATACAAGTGTCCTTGGGTCAGTGCTTAATTTTGCAACAAAGTAAGTGCCATGCATTCTTAGGAGCCCAAAGCAGCCTGAACCAACCAGTGCAGCAAATCACGGTACCTACACAACTGCTAACTACTGGACTCCTACAAATGTGCCAATTCAAACCATTCCAGGCAAACCAAAGCTATAAGAATGGTATGGGTGGAAGGTATTGTTAGAATCCGGGTTCTCTGGTTGGCACAGGTGGGTACTTGTGACAAGCAGGGAACCTTTCCTCTAGTCAGGGTAAAGGGTTACACTACTAAAACAACCCCTGCTCACCCTCTAGGTAGCTTGGCGCGAGCAGACAAGGCTTATCTCAGAGCGTTATAGGTTAAGCATTTGTGAACACATACAGTAACCAAGTGACAACACTACAAATGGACACCACACAGGTATTTATATTAAAAATAAGGATTCTTTATATAGGATTATCACAAGACCATTAAACGATTAAAAATACACAATACGGTTGCTTAGTTGGTAGAAGATTGCTTAGTTTCTCTTAAGTTCTTAAATGCGACACTTTAAGTCAATGTACCTTAGATGCGACACGCAGGGCAACGAAAGTGTTGCAGCGATGCAGATGCGTTGAAGTTCTTGGTGCAAAAGAAATAAAGACGGGATCTTCCAGATGCGTTACGCTTCTCCGATGTTGCGAGAGGACTCGACTCGATCAGCTACAGCGGCGTCACCCTTGACAAGATGCGACGACAGCAGCCTTGGCCGCGGCACTCTTCTCCGACGTTGCGAGACGCTTCCGCAGGATGCAATGCTACAGCGGCAACACCCCTTCTGCGAGATGCGACGGCAGCGGCTCCGACGGCGGCACACTTCTCCATGGATGCGAGGCGCTTTTCTGGATGCGGTGCAATGCGACAACTACGATGGCTGCGATGGCGACACGCTTCCTCCTCGATGCGAGACTCTTCTCTCGATGCGGTGCAATGCGACAGCTACGATGGCGACATGCTTCTTTGGCGGTGCGAGACACTTCCGGAATGATGCGAGACGCTTCTGCTCGATGCGATGCTGCAGCGGCGACACTCTCTGTGAGATGCGACGGCAACAGCTCCGACGGCGGCACGCTTCTCTTCCTTGCGTCGCGCTTCCAGCTCCTTGCGACAAGCAGTCCCTCAGAAGGCCCAACAACAGCAGCAGGCACTTCCAAAAGACTCTGGGGAGCTGGGGGGAAGTCCACTGGTCCTGGGACTTCGTTCAGGGGGCAAGCTCAGCTCAAGCCCTTGGAGATCTTTTCAAAGCACAAGTTGAAGCAAAGTCTTTAGTAGTCTTTCTCCTCTCCTTCAGCAGCAAGGCAACCACTGCAGTCCAATCCCCCAGGTCAGGGACAGTTACTCCTCCTACAGCTTTCCCAGTTCCTTCTCTTCTGGCAGAGGTTCTTCTTGTTTCAGCAGGATCTCATTTCTTGGGAGCAGGGTCCCAATACTTATACCCCTAATTCCTTTGTTCCTCTGGGGTTGAGGGGCCTTTGCCCAGTCCAAACCAGTTCTTGAGCACTCTGTTGACATGACTCTGCCTTTCTATTCAGGGTGCAGGGCAGAGACATCAGCCGCTCCCCAGGAGGGGGAGCCAGCATTGTGGTAGCAGAGCACAACCCTATTCAGAGCCCAGGTGTACTCCTCCCACCCATCTGACTGCCAATCTTCCTATTCACCACCAGGCTGCCTAGCCCTGCCCCTCTGGGTTTCCCCAGCCCGGTCACTCACACAATCAGACAGGCAGATACACATCATAGCAGAGGCAGGCTGAAATGGTCAAGCAAGCAAATACCAACTTTCTAAAAGTGGTATTTGCAAACACAGAATATTAAAATAAACTTTATTAAAAGATGTATTTTATTATTCTGAGTTCAGGCATACTAAACTCAAATTTCTACCATGTTCCCTGCGTCTGTTAGGACACCCTGTTGCACCCCTGAAATGTGCATGTGTGCACCTGTGGCACACATACATGCCCTAAGGGCATGTATGTGTGCCACATGGCACTTTGAAAAAAGCTAAAAAGTGCTTTTTTTCAAAGAAATCGCAATTTACCACCAATGTGAAGTTGGCAGTAATTTGCGATTTCTTATGCCAAAGTCGCAAAACTTGGGTGCTTCATGCATCGCATTTAAGGAATCGCAATTTGCTAAATTCTGGGGAGGGGGATGAATAACAGCATATCTCTGGGACAAAACTGCTCATTGCATTCCTGCCTGGATGCTGCTATTTTTAAAACATTGGCTTGCTAGTGATTATGTATGAACACCTTAGATGGAAGGGAGACTGGAGGTTTTTAGTACTAGGAGCTCATGCTTTGAATGCTTTACTTTGCTTCAAGAGAAGTGTAAGAACCTTTATTTACAAAATAGTCAATGATTTATAGCTCACAAAAGTTTCTCTCATTTTGTCGCTTCCAACACTACAATAGTATGCTATTTTGATTATGTATGTTATTTCTCACTCAATCAATGTAGACAATGTACTGGTAGACAATTTGGTTTGTGGTGTGTGCTCAATAAATACATTCATAAATATTACAAAACGGTAGACCTTGGCGTTTGTCACAATTGTCAGGGTTTAGTTCCTAGGGCGCTAGGACAGAATATCGAGGTTAAAATATTGTGTGGTCAAAAGTATCGAGGACAAAGCTATAGTGAAGGAAAGTTCCTATTTGTTAGGAAGGTTTTACTATATATAACTCCACAGATGTGGGGTTGAGAATAGTAAATCTATACTTACCTATTTGCACTTACCTTCTGAATATTTTGAACGTTGGTATTTTTTGACACAATATTCTGTCCACACGACATTTTCAACATTGATATTCTTTCAGACTGCCATTCACTGATGAGTCCTTCTGTCACAAGAGTTTTCTCCAGCTACGGAATGACAATCAATTGTCATCCATGTGATGAAAGCAGTCCAGGTTTAGATTCTTTAAAGGAATCTTGCATAGTGGTTCGGACAAGTTGAGGGAACAGTTTCTCCACCTTTGCTGATGGTTGGGATTTGAGACGTTTAGAGCAACAATCTCCATTAACCACAGACTCTAGGAAACTAAACCTATTCTCAAATGCAAACTTATACCATCCTTATTTCTTGAGAGTCCACATGCCAGTTAGTGTGTAGAGGGAATCAGTGCTAGTCGCATGGCAGTACAATGCTAATCTTTGTTTATTTGCAGAAACAGCACTGCTGGGTCACCAAGGACTCAATTCACTACACCTCCACTGTCCAACCACAAACATCACTGGATCCTTAAATATAACAAAGTCCACTGTTTTCACCAGTCATCCTAAATTGCCCATTCTCACCAAAAACCTGTTTGACTTCTTCACGGCATATTGCATCATAAGCAATTTCGATTAGGCTGGTACCATTTCCAAAATCTTTACAACTAGCCAAACTGATGTCCTTACTAAAAAAGAAAGCAATGACAAAAACAACCAGTTCAATACCCTGCCCACTTCCAAGCTCCCATTCTGTGCCATTGAAATTTGGTTTCTACTTAAGTGCAATCTTATGTCCAATAGACCCCCCCACACCCCGGGAACCTAGCAATAACTGGGTGATGCCCGTGTCTCCATAGTCATAAAGGACACGTCCTTAAGAGGTTCTTCGTCTTCCTATATAAGCCCACTGATTCATCCAAAATATCATCCAAATGGCCTCCTTTTGTGCTACTGGTTTCTTGAAGGATTATTCCTCTCTCCCATATTGTTGCAACTCACTCTGGAAATTTTGGGAGACCGGATTTAGGAGATGCCAGTTTGAGTGTCATCATGGATCAGACATGTGAAGAACCTCAACCCCTCACAGCATTTACTCCTCACAATATTTATAGAACTATTTGTATGATTTGGACAGTGGATTAGGAGTTAACATCACTATTAGGGCAGTGGGAAAGATTGATGGCATAAGGATGGAGGAACTTAGATAAAGAATGTATTCCACAGGAGCACACCAGCAGTTGTTCTGCTTCCCAGCTTCCACAACAAAACAACTATAGGAATGGAAACAGAACAGCTTACAGTCTGACATATCAAACATTCCAACAGACAGTGGTCAGGTGAATAGCATACCTCCAACTACAAAGAGCATGAACAGTAGGTACACAGAAATACTACTCATTTCCTTCCATACAACAACAAGAGGAAATATCCTAGAATGAAGAGACCAGGAAAAAGAACACATGACTAAAGAATAACAATGGCATACTATGAGAGGAGAGGTCAAGCATATCCAATGGAACTAACTGTAAAACCTTTACAAGTACTGACCCCTAATGTGCACAATGGTGAGATGACACTAAGAAGATAATTCACAGTATAATATTTAAATTTTACAAGTCATTTCCTTTTTGTAGTTAAAAGACATGTATGTGTGTCTTCCTATACTCTGACATCATTGTCAGTGTCTGATTTCACCCAACATTATAGAACCCTTTTCCACACATTCAATTTCAGATCCCCCATACAATCATTTGCCATTTTGAAGACTGCAACACTCTATTCAAACTCATCTTCAACCATACCTTCATCAACCAAACCTCTCTCATATCCATGAAATCTTCCACTCTTCTTGAACACCACCATGATTTGTTATTTAACACCTTAAGTGCTGAGGCTTAACAAGTGTAAGCCCTTTTTAGGTCTCGCCTAGGCAGCGCTTGCGCTGTCTCGTTGAGACATGCAGTATATACTATTGTGGGGAAGCTTCGTTTAAGCTCCGCCCACTCTCCGCCCATCTTTTGGATTGGCTTACATCCTAAATGCTGCTTTCTGATTAGTTTTCAGCTCGTTCATCCCGTCCCACGACAGCCATGTCGTCATTTGTGTCCTTCCATGGCTATCAGCCCCTTTACCTCACGGACTATTTTCTTCCGTCTTTTCCCCTCCCTCCCGCAGTCCCTGAGTTCTTAGCGCGAGGGCTCTGATCTGGTTCTGCTGCTGTCCTGGCAGAGACAGCACCTGTTCTGTTTTGCAGGCCATCCCGAGGCGGAAGCTGCAGAGGAACGAAAGCCTCTCTGGTGGGCGGGGCTCAGTGAGTGGAGCCGTGCTGCCTGTCCCCCGTCTGCCGCGGCTAAGGCCATGCAGCTGAGTTCAGGGGCTCTGTTTTAACAGGAGACTCTACTCCGTGCTGCAACCGAACACGCCTGAGACCAGAAGAGGTCTCTAAATTTGCAGGGACTGCTTGTTCCTTTACTGCGGGAGCCGCATGGAGCCGGACCGCGGCCCCTGCATGTTACACCCGGAAAGCTGCGACCGATGCGGCCCCGCCCAGCAGGACGCCACGGAGAGCAATGGTCGGTGGGCTGTGTAAAATGACTGCTACATGGTGAGGAGGAGTGGACGGTGTAGCAGAGGGCAAGTGTCCAGCGCTGAGAGGCTATGTATGTACAGGGTGCCTCCCTTGTTACACTAACGACAGCAGCGAGAGGAGTGTTTCACACCGCTTTGTGATTTATTTAAATTTGTATAGCGCTTCCTACCTATAACGAGGCGCCGAAGAGCATTCCACTTCCGAACCCTCAGAGATCCTGATCTTGCGGTCTTATAATGGTCAGGAGGCACAAAGAACACCATAAAAAAAGAAATACCACACGGAAAAAAAAACGATAACGGCTACGATCTCCATTTCCATGCGCGGACTTAAGCACAAAGGTCTCCATACCCAATGAAACACCGAGTTATTCAATAACATACATTGCCAAGGGGTTTTAGTTTAACTTAATTAGCACCATGCGACTGCTCAACCTTCCCACTGAGTGCCGCCGGAACAAGCATGAGCTGGAGTTAAAGTACAAGCACTTTAAATCACGTGCTGTTTACCCGCTGCACCGCTGCACGCCTTTTACTTATTTCAACAGGCTTTCTCACGGCCTGTGCCTGTCCGGTACCACTTAGCTACGATAACATTAGCTTCATTCTGAGCTGCCTTCCGTGCCCCTGTACTTTGTAACTGCGCAGTCAAGCAGTCTGTCCCTGCTTGAGCAGTAAGTAACGCTTTAACACACAGTTTCTGCCCCATTTCACTTTCCCGTTGAGGTTTTCATCCCCACCCTCCCTATTTACACGTCTGGTGGTGCCAAACACAGATTGAGTTCTCAGGGTTACTGCGCTGAGTTTATTTGTTACTGCAGCAGCTGCGTAGGGATAGTTCACTTTATTGATTCATCGTAGCTGCAGGACACCGCTTTCAATTTTTAATAGCCGCCAGTGCTGCCGAACACGGATTAATAATTGCAGTTACAAGGCACCATTTTTATTTTAATTTACTGCGACTGGCGAGGACGCCGAACACAATTTGGTTATAGGCAGGTGCAGTACACTCTGTTTGTCGGAAATTACGTCTGCTTTTGGTGGTGTTAACCTTTTTTGTTGAGTTAGGATCACAACGCATTGCCATCATTTTTAAGTAGAGTATTTGCTAGCAGTACCACAGACTCGATGATTTTGTCACATATTTCATTGTTAGATAAGTACTCGTCATTCATTATGCACTACTTTCATGCTAGATTGCCGGACGAAACAATATTAAAGTGGTTCGTTATGATTCACCCTCCCGCCTTCCTCCTGCTGTCTCTCATGATTTTGACCCTCTTGACATCCGATGTTTTGCTTTGTATCTCACGGCTCTCTTCCCACTCTTAACGTTAGTCTGGCCCGTCCACACCCAATCAGTGATATATTTTGATACTCTGGGGTGATGAGTACTATTAAGGGCCAATGTGTGACACTCAACAAACAACCCAGAGAAAGATTACACACAGCGAGTGAGCCTCCAACTGTCCTACATACTTCACCTATGTGGGTGCGTCACTACCACGCTAATGGAAACCCATGATTGTTAAAATATATATATTGTACAGGGTGACCGTAGTGCCCAGTCAGAGAGGTGAAATACAGAGTCTTTTAGGGTCAGGTACCTGTGGAAGCAGAGAATGGGCAAGGTGGATGAACCTAACATTAAATATGGTTTCTATAACTTGAGGCAAATAAATGTCAAGAACAGAGTTTTGTCACTGGAAACAAGATTACCCACCATCTTTAAAAAGTGCTCTTTAAAGAAAACCCTCACATACCTTCAAAGCATGCTTGCTTTGTCAAAAGACAAAGTCTGCCAAAGTTTGCACACAGTCATTCAGAAAGAGATTTAATTCTATTTTGGCCTTTTACGCTACATATAGTAGTTTCCGTACAAGCAGCCTCCTAATAACGTGCGTCTACATAAAACTGTTAACAAAATCTGGCCATATCACAAGTAACTTCATACTGCAAAAAACAAAGTAACATGGCGTCATAATAAGCCAGTCAGAACAATGGCCTGTCGAGTCAAATGCTCGGTGCTGACGTCTGCGAAGGTCTGTCAGACGCAGTTCGAATCGCAACAACGAAACCCAGGCTTTTGAGGTCAATTGAGCACCATTAAGGAGGCAGAAATAAAAGGGAGTATCAGTCTGATTCAACAGATTATACTACACTGATCATGCAATGCCAAACCTCCATAGAAAAGGGTGGATATACATTGCAGGTGATTGGGGCTCCAGTGCACATTTCAGAGCAGCAACATTTCAGACGAGTGTAATCCTCCGCACAGGTGTACTGCACTCCAGGTGAGAAAGTGTCTTCTATGTATTCCTTACCTGCGGGCAGTGCTTTAGCTGGGCATTCATGGGAACATTTAGGTACTACAAACAGGGAGATTTTGGAAACATAAATCAAAGGACTTTATTTTCCGTTGTCCCTTTAGGCTGGAGACTCTTAAAAGAAAGGAATTTTTTGCAAAAAAATCGGGAGTCGCCAGTCTGAATAATTGGGCATTACGTGGGTGTGGCCCCAAGGAAGAGCTCTTGTACACCCCTGCACTGCATCATTCTGCTCCCCATGCACACGCGCAGCATCTGTCAAGAGGACAGAAGTGCTTCTCGTTAGCATGTCACTCGTGTGCACGTGTGCACGCATGCACGGAGTCCTCAAAGCAGACAGTACACACCTGGCAGAGGCACGTAAGACAACAATGGTTCTAGTGTGCACTCCACGAGAGATCCTTGGGCTAGTTATGTGTGGTTTGTGACAGGGCTCCATTGCTGGTAGACCTTCTTGTGTTGGGACCGTGTTCTGAGTGCAGGCAGGCCATTCTTGCAATGAGTGCTTCATGTGTCTGGGTGCAGGCCCTGTCTTGCTGGTAGACCTTCCTGTGACCGTGTTCTGCGTGCAGGCCCTGTCTTGCTGGTAGACCTTCCTGTGGCCTTGTTCTGGGTGCAAGCCCTGTCTTGCTGGTAGACCTTCCTGTGACCGTGTTCTGGGTGCAGGCCCTGTCTTGCTGGTAGACCTTCCTGTGACCGTGTTCTGGGTGCAGGCCCTGTCTCGCCATGAGAGAGAGCCTTGGTCTAGAAGTGTGTGGTTTGTGACAGAGTTTGGTTGCTGGTAGGCATATCTATGCAGTGAGTGCTCTGGGTGCAGCATGCAGGCCTGCGGTGAGAGAGAGCCTTGGTCCAAAACACTTACCAGTGCTCGGTTGGTGATAGGCTTATCTGTGCTGGTTTCTAGATTCCAGTCCATAGAAATTGTCTTTCACGAGCACCCGTCGACAATACTTTTTTCAAATCTTGTATTTTCAGTAATATGACCACTGAAGGCCCTGATTTTATATTAAAAACAGAAGCTTTGGACTATACCATTTCCCACTAAAAGGCATTATTTCTCTCCATGTGTTCCCATACCTGGCGTGTCATGCAGTTTGGTGCTCACTTTCCCTCCATGTTATTGAACAATAGATGTTTCAGCACCCAGGCTAATGTGCTGCATAGCTAAATACATATAAGGTCCCAAAGGCGAGACCGATGCATTGCAAATGCTTGTTTTATGATGGAGGCAGTTCATGCTCAAGCCTTCATTATTGTTTCCCATAATTAATATCCAAGCTAAAGTGGCATTCTTTTTTCCTGTATGTAGGGGATTCAAAAGGGTACCCCTGGTTTGTTGATTCATCTTGAGGGAACTGAGAAGGAAGTCAAACTATAGTTGTTGTTTTTTTAAATGGGGAAAGTGCTGTGCAAAAAAAGTATATATATTTTGTTTTACCTGGCATCAACAAAACGTTTGCTATGCTAAGATCACTGTTTCTCCAGCTTTCAGGAGCAGGCAGAGTTATAAAAAGAGTTAATTTTATACACCACAGTTTTTTCAATTTAATAAGTAGTAGTCAGTATTTCTAACTTTTCTGTAGTGTACACGTACTTGGAGTTTGTGGGGGGAAAGGGGTGAAACCCATTGGTGCATCCAGAAAAATGCACAAACTGAAGAAAACTGCAAGTCTGACTAGAGCAAGGGTTCATCCATGTAGATCGCTCTTGGTATTTTCAAATAAGCTATTCTTTTGAAATAAAAAGAATAATGACACTAAGGAGAAAAAAGTAGAAAAATGTGACAATGCTTTCGTCTGTAATTTTTTGCCCAATGGGGATACATCTCTCGAACTCTTCCGGTCACAAAGATATTAATTGTTTGTTGGTTATTCAAAAACATTGGGGGCCTTATTTATGAGGCTTCATGTCACTGTTGAGTCACTTTTTGTGACACTGTGGTTGTGTAAACAATGCGCCACACAGCGTCATATTTACAAAATGATGCAACTAGGCAGATGCCTCACTTTGTAAACTCCTGCACTACGTTATACCTGCGTCAGGTATAATGTATGCAGGGTGGGCGTTCTGCCGTAAAAAAAGCTCCTACAAGTGGCGCGGTGAAATCTATGAGATTTCACTGTGCCACTTCTACGAGTTCACTGCGTTAAATCCGTACGCCTGCTTCATAGCAGGCGCAAGGACTGACGCAGGCCATTTTACATGGGACTCACCCATGTGTAATGACACATTACCGGAAGTGCCTCTGTTTTGCAACACACTCCAGCAATGTGCCATTACTGCGTCACCAGATATGTTAGGATTCATGACGTATCTGGTCAATCCTTGCGACATGGAGCGCCATAGTGCAAATACGGTGCAATGAAAAGTGTTGCATCGCTGTTTTCAACCGGTGATGCAAAACGTTTCATAAATGAGGCTCACAACATTAACAGGCACATGCATCAACCTTTTTTGCGAGCGCAAACGGTGTGATTCGCAAAAATAGGCAGTTTACGCCCTCGAAAAGGGCCTCTGCGATGCATGAAACTGAAAGGCTCTCACAATTTAAGGAATTGATTGTGATTTCATAAATTACGATTGCATTTAAGGAATCTCAAATTGCGATTCCTTAAATGCAACGCATGATGAAATCGCAAATAGCAATTTTGCTAATGGTGGCACAAATTACCATCAATTTGAACTTGATGGTAATTTGCAAAAACTTAGAAAAATGCACTAAAGTGCATTTTTCAAAGTTGTAGGTTTCACACACACATGCCCTTGGGGCATGCTTGTGCTCAACATGTGTGCACAGTTCAATTTCAGGGGTACAACAGGGTGTCCTTTTGACACCCTTGCACCCTTGAAATTGCATGTGCAATTTTTGAGTACCTATTGGTACTAGCAAATTGCGCATGCAATCTCCCATTCATTCCTATGGGCCTATAGGCCCATAGGAATGAATGGGAAGGCATTCCTTAATTGCAACTCCCAATTTGCGAGTCACAATAAAGGAATGTTTGGGAATCGCTAATTTTATAGCGATTCCCACATGCATAGGCTTTTGCAATTCCTTAATTGCGATTCCTTAATAATCACAATTGAGGAATCGCAAAAGTCTACATTGATGCATGTGCCCCTTAGAGTTGTAACCAAGACATAGATTTAGTTATTTTTCATTGCGCACTGACTATCAATTTATAAGGTAAAATCGAATGAATGAAAAGTTGAAATCAAGGATACGATAGCTATGCAGTTCTGGAATGTGCCTAATAATCTGAGTTTAGGAATAGTAGTTATTTATATTATGTCAGGGCAGTTTGCAAAATGTGTTCTTTCATCTACATTGACTTTGGATGTATGACGTTACAACGCATACATTTACATCGCGGTACACTACATCGCGGTTTTAACAACGCAAGTCGTTACAACGACTTGCGCTAGATGACGCTCTAGGACAAGGAATAGGACTTAGGAGTAGTATAATTTACTATTCCAACTCCAGTCTACGTACAGTAGGGAAGGTGTTGGATAGTAAATTATACTATTCCTTGTCCTAGAGCGCCATCTAGCGCAAGTCGTTGTAACGACTTGTGTTGTAAAAACCGCAATGTAATCCCGCGTTGTAAACAATGTTTCCCCTCTGCCACACTTCTGAGGGTAGGCTAATCACCTGTGACAAGAAATGTCCCCAAATGCAGCCCGAGATATCAAGATTTTACCTTGGAATATTACCCTTTCTGGTGATGTGAGTAGCTGTAGTATTTGGGCCCAGGGTCAGCCTGCACCCAGGCAATCTACCATCCCCAGACATTTCTGAAAACTAGACACCTGGGGAAGTCCAGGGTGGTGTTCTTACATGCATCCCATCACTTTTGCATACCCAGGATGTCATTTAGATATTAAACGTTTGTTGAAATTACTGATTTTCCTCATATTGCTGGGAAGGACAGTTCCAGAATCCTACCCCCCCCCCAAAGCTTCCAGTCTTCTTCAGAAAAGGGAATTTCTGTCAATCAGTCAATCAAAATTCTTTATTCGTCCAAATTAAAATAGACCATAAAAGCACATGGTATCAAAAACAGTCCACGATTTATCAATAATAAAAGTACAAGTTTTCATTATTTTAAAATGAATAAAAATATGATAACCGCAGGGCACTTTAGGTCTCCGAGTTCACCATATGACCGGGATAGAATCTCATGATATAGACATTAAACACATACACAAAATCACAACTATCAAGCAAAATAGGAGCACAAAAACCTCTAATAGGGTCAGCCATGTGCTCCTAGCTGATATGAAGAAAAAAGAAGAAAAACGCCTCGTTCTAACACCATCTATCTAGTAGGAGGTTCGGTACAAGAGAGTTAGCCATAGTTTTTCTGGCACGAATGGCTTCTTTCAGAAAAGCACACTGGATAAGAAATTTTGTGTGAGCTTGAAAACTGTGTATGGAGCAGGGCTACTGTACACTGTTGAAAGCCTAACTCAAGTAACAGAGGCTGAATCAAGTGCATGCTAGTTTATACAAATTGCAGAAAAACATAAAATGCAAAAGCGATTGTGCAGATTGATTATTACAGGGGCAGGTCAGAACTGTGTTAACAGGGAGTCAGGGGGATTTTTAAAAAAACAGTGACCAGTAAATAGATTCTGCCCTAAAATGGAAAAGAAGAGATCTCTCTCATCTTGTGAGGTCTGAGGACAGATACACGGGCTGATGCCTGGTAAAAAGGATCTATAATAATTAAAAACTGAAGATTATACCAACTAATTTTTCATTCTATTGGACTTCGCTGTCATTGGAGTACACAGCTTTTACCTCTGCCTTTGCATTTTTGGGATACTGGTGGGTTCGGAAAAGCAGGCGGATAAACCCAGGGTTCCTAAGGTGTTCTGGATATACCTAAGCCAGGGAATAGAAAAGGCCTTTTTGTGCGCAAGGCAATCAAGTATAATGTCCCTGCAAAGTTATGCCGCATAATTCGTCCAAACGCTGTCCCACAGTAAAAGTGGCGCCACGTGTACTTTATCCGATATATAGTCCTGATTTAATTCCGAGTGTAAAATAAAACTGGAAATGGTAGGTGGTAGATTCAGTAGCAGCTGCAAAAAGCAATTTTCCTCAGACTGAATGCTAGCGCAATTGTTAAACCCCAAACACCAGCGCCGTAAGTGCCTGCACTAATGCACTGAAAATTATATACTTTCAAGGGAGGAAGAACAGTTCTTCTAGATTCTTCTCTAGACAGGTTACGAACAGTCACTGCAGTTCTGCAAAGTTCAAGGCTGGCCTGCGCCAGGTGCGGGTTCCAAGATCCGGAGGAGCTAATAGTTAGACCTAAATAGCAGAAGTTGTCCACAGCAGTTAGGTCTTGCCCATTAAGGCTGATTTTGTTCAGCCTTATTTTCCTTGGTCCACAGGACATGATGTGCAACTTTGTATAGTTGGTTTTCAGATTCAGATTTGACATGAAAGAGGCCAAGGCCTCCATCTGATGCATTAATGCATTCGGATTGAGAACAAACAGCACCGCATCATCAGCGTAGAGTAGTGCGGGGATTGAAGAGCCCGCTACGGGTGGTTCAATCAATCAATCAATCACATAATTTGTAAAGCGCACTACACACCCGGTAGGGTCTCAAGGCGCTGGTGGAGGGGGGGTGGTGCTGTTACTGGTCGAAGAGCCAGGTCTTGAGTTGTCTCCTGAAAGTCAGCAGGTCTTCAGTTTGTCGCAGGTCGAGGGGGAGGGTGTTCCAGGTCTTGGCGGCGCAATGGAAGAAGGATCTGCCTCCAGAAGTGGTTCTCCGGATGCGTGGGACCGTGGCCAGGGCGTGGTCAGCGGAGCGGAGTTTCCTGTTGGGTACGTAGAAGGAGAGTCGACTGTTGAGATAGGCTGGGCCGGTTTTGTGGAGTGCCTTGTGTGCGTGGATCAGGAGCTTGAAGGAGATTCTTTTGTCGATGGGGAGCCAGTGCAGGTTCCTCAGGTGGGGGGGTGATGTGGTTGCGGCACGGGACGTTGAGGATCAGGCGTGAGGAGGCATTCTGGATTCTCTGTAGTCTGCTGATGAGTTTGGATGGGGCTCCGGCGTAGAGGGCGTTTCCATAGTCGAGTCTGCTGCTGACTAGGGCCTGGGTGACTGTTTTCCTTGTGTTAGTCGGGATCCATCTGTAGATCTTGCGGAGCATGCGGAGGGTGTTGAAACAGGTGGAGGAGACTGCGTTGACTTGTTTGGTCATGGAGAGTTTCGAGTCGAGGATGACTCACAGGTTGCGTGCGTGGTCGGTGGGGGCCGAGAGGGACCCCAGTGATGTGGGCCATCAAGAGTCGTCCCATGCGGAGGGGTTGGATCCAAGGATGAGGATTTCCGTCTTGTCTGTGTTCAGTTTGAGGCGGCTGTCCTCCATCCAGTCGGCGACGGCCTTCATTCCCTGGTGGAGGTTGGATTTGGCGGTGAGGGGGTCCTTTGTGAGGGAGAGGATCAGCTGAGTGTCGTCGGCGTAGGAGATTATGTTGAGGTCGTGCTGGAAGGCGACGCCCGGTGATGTGGTGTCGAGTAGGTCCCAGAGTTCGACGGCGTGTTTGTGTGCGGAGCGGGTGTTGATCAGGATGCATCTAAGCTGGTTGGCTTCCGTTGTGGTGGGTGTCATGGCGCTTTCGTGGCAGGAGAAGCTGCAGTACCGGCAGGTGAAGGGGCCGTGGGTGCGCCTCGGGGCGGCCTTGCAGCAGGTGTGGGTCCTTCCTGGGTTGAGAGTGATGAGGGTCTTGGCGTCATAGTGGAGGTGGTCTTCCTGGCCGGTGCGGGGGCCATGGGTTCTGGCGCTGGGCGCGGTCCAGGCGCGGACGGGCCCAGACGGGCTTGCCTTATGCGCGCCTTCAGCGCACCAGCGGCGCGCCCGCACAGCGGCCGCCATATATGGGGTGGTGGGGAGGGAGGAGCAGCTGGGAGGCGGGAGGCGAGGGACGGGTGTGACAAATGGGCGCGGAGGGGGCGGGGCCGCAGGGGAGGCAGCGGCGTGGACGGAGGACGGGAGACCGGTGCGGGGCACAGAGGAGCGAAAGGGGTACAAAATAAAAGGGGCACCGGGCACGAGTCAGCACAGGGGAACGAGAACGGAGGCACAGACGTTGGCGAGGGGTACAAAATACAAGGGGCACAGAGCAGAGCAGCGAGCAAAATACAAAATGCAAAATACAAGGGGCACAGAGCAGAGTGGCGAGCGGGGGGCAGGGGGCACAGACAAATGCAGGAACAAGGCAACAGGCAGCAAATGAAAACAATGAAAACAAACCTAAAGGCCACCACTGGCCACCAGGGATGAGGCGCAGGTGGAAGCCTGCGGGTGGAGGAGGGCCTCGAATTCACCGGCGGCGGCAGCAGCGAACAGCGACAGCGGGGATGCAGGCGGAGCTGCAGCGGGGGGGGGGAAGCGACCTACCAGGAGGTCAAGGGTGGTTAAATGGACTGTTAGTCTGTTCATATATAAACTATATAGCAGCGGGCCAATATGCATCCCTGCCGCTCTCCGCTCCTCAGGGGGAAGGCAGCAGAAAGCTCGCCATTAGAATTTAAGCGCACTCTGGCTGATAAGTCTAGTGTAGTGAGAATAAAAAATGAATAAGTGGGGGGTCCACTCCTTAATCCAGCACTATCGTCCATAACTTGGTTCTATCCACTAAATCAAAAGCAGTGGACAGGTCCATAAAAGCAAGGTAGATGGGGTCTCGCCAGGCGTTGATATATTTAGAAATTATTAACGCCAGATTCAGACATTGTTTGTTTGTGCCTAATTTCGAGCGGAAACCATATTGGAAAGGGGAAATAATGCTCTTGTCCACTGCCTAGTTTACTAGTCTGTTGTAGATGACTCTGCCAATAATTTTGATTGTGCTGTCAAAAAGTGATATAGGGCGGTAACTTTTAGAGGACAAGCGATCACCCTTTTTAAATATCGGCACAATCGTCCTGGTGGCCCAGGTAGGGGTGAATATTTGTGTTCAAACAGGAGTTGAATGTGTTAGTAATAAGGGGGCCTCAAAGTTTAGGCATAGATTTCACCAATTCCATAGGTCCCCCATTGGGGCCTGTGCTTTCCCTCCCTTGCGATGATGGATGGCCAACTCTACTTCGTGCAACGTTAATATCAGAGGTGGGGAGCTCTGTAATATGCTACGTAATTCCAATAGCACACTAGAATCTTCCACAATGGAGTAAATGGAGAGCAAACGAGTAACCTAATCTGAATCTAAAATGTTATTTTGCAGAGGGGAGTTAGTAGGAGAGTTTCTAGATGTAATTGATTTCACTAAATCCCAGAAGGGCTTGGTGTCCTTCTCGAGTGCTGCGTTTCCTAGTAGCTCCCAGTCCCGTTTGTGGAGTTTCCTCTTCCTGTTTAAAAAAGCAAGTTTGTACTCTCTCTGGGCCAGGGAGGCCCCACTCCTAGCCCTTGGTCACGTGTTTAAGGCCTTCCTCAGCATTTGATTAGCCGTCGGAGCAGGTATCAGCGAACCATCTAGAATCCCAGATTGGCTTAAGCATTGACTCTCTAATGATCTCTGTTAGCCTGTGATAGTGAATAGCTGCCAACTCTTGCCCAGTCTCTGCTAGACAGTTTAGGAATGCTCCTAAATGAATTTTAAGGATAGTGGATGGGGTTTCTAAGGGCTTTCTCGGGTGCCTAACTAATCTTAGGCCATCCGAAGAATGTTGTCTAATGGATATCAAATTACTATTGCAAGCGAGTCCCTTAATCGATAAGATCATAGAGGAACATAGGGCGTTATGATCTTCCCACTCTGTTGGCAAAATCTACCATTTTTGAAACCAAGACAAAAAGCTGGAACTTGCAAACATATAATCGATTGTGGAAGCCCTCACCCACAGGCATTCTGACTGTGGATAGCTTTGCATTTGGACCCAGGGTTTGCTGGCATTTAGGGGGAAACATACCAACACCAGACATTTCTGAATATTAGACGCCAGGGGATGTCCAGGATTGTGTGGACTGCATGAATCCCACCACTTTTTCGTGTCCAGAATACCCTGCAAACATCAAACTTTAAATAAGATTACAGATTTTCCTCACATTTATGAGGGGGAAGTTCTGACTTATGTGGGAATCTGTGAAAGACCTATCACCAAACATTCTCACAAGTGCTTAAATTGTTAAATAAAAAGTACCAGGGCCCTTGTCAGGAGGCCACTGCAGCTTGCGTCACGCGCTGCCAAAAACAGTACCAAGACAGCTAACCATCACACTAGTACAAGTGTGACAATTCAATCTTTGCTTATACATTAACGATGACAAATACCTGCTGCGGAAGCTATTCTTATTGCTTTGGGTAGTAGATAGTAGTAATTGTAATGCATAATGTTTTATTAAAAGCAACTGTGGTAGTGCTCATCTCAAAATTAAACAAACAGCGCCACCATGTGGCAGGCTGTCATAAGTGCTGGTGGTGTAATTTAGACGCTGATGTGGGCACTTCTTCATATAAACAAAGCTGCCCTACTTGTGTAGCTGGGCCAATCAACCATGAAAGGAAAGGCCCTAAAATGCAACATGAACGCATCACAATTTTTCCTTGTAATTTCAGTCTTTCTTGGGATGCTGTAGCTGCAGTATGTGAGCTGCTAGCTGGCATCGAAGACCATCTTCCAAAACAAGACATTTCTGACTAGACTCCTGTGAGAGTCCAGGGTAGTTTGACTTGCATGAATGCCACGTGGGAATGTGATTTACCTCACATTTCTGGGATGGAAAGTTCAGGAATTCGCAAGGATAAACATAAGACCGACCAACATGCATTCCCACACTTCTCCTGCAAAAAACTGTATCCTACTTGTGTGACTGAGCCTATTCCTTCGGTCAGAATTGATCCCAATATGAAACGTGGAGACATCAAGATTTTTTCTTGGAATTTTAGTCTTTCTGGTGGTGTGCATAGCTACGGTAGTTGGACCCAGTGTTGACTGGAACCCAACGACACGCAACATTTCTGAAAATCATACACCTGGGAAAATCGAGGGTGGTGTGACTTACATTGATCCCACTATGTTTCCTTACCCAGAATGCCCTGCAAACATTAACATCTGGCTAAAATTGCAGACTTTCCTCATATTTTACACGCTGTGCACCAGCTAGTTGTTTAACATTCTGTGGGAGGCAAAATGGAGGGTTTACCCCTTCACTGCCGGCCCATATGTCTAAATAACACTTAAAACAATCAAAATGTCCTCTCGCTTGCAATGGGGATAGTGACAGTATTTGGACTCAATGCTCCTCGGGGGCAGAGAAGCTGCTTAGGCTACAGGGGTATGGAGGTTGGACTGACCGGCCCCCACCACACTTGTTAAAAAAACGAAAAGAATTTCAAGGTCAAATTTCACATCAGGAGCATTGTCTCTCTTTGAGCCTCAGTGCATCCTTAATTAGGTGTGCCCAGCACAGACCAGAAGAGTGTGCCTGCTTACCAAAAAAACACTATCCATAAACAGGCAAGAACTCAGACATGGGTTGTCTGTTCCCACTGGGGAGGGCAGATGGGGTAAAATGTGAACTTGTCATCCTCTACACCATAGCGGACAACTTCACAGAAGTCTTCTTAATTCTTATTACTCTTAATGGCCTGGAAAATGTTGATTTCCCTTTCCTACAGAAATCCTGGTGTCTCATTTTGACCCAATCTCCCACTCACTGTATTACTACTTCCTTCTTACGTCCAGTTCTGACACTTGCTCTGCACTGAACCTTTTTCTGACACAATTAATTTATTGCACCCTTACAAACATCCAATCTTGTGATCAAATCTTTCAACCAATGTAGATTAAATTATGAACATGGATTGCATACAGTAAAAAGACCACCACAATTCATTTATATTCTCCTTTGCATTCAATTTAGCAGAAAAAGTCAATGGAATTGTGTGCGTCCACCAAAACTGCATTTATATTGTTCAACTAATTATTGCAAAGTTTCTTCTATTGTCAACACCATTGATATATGCCCTGAAGCACGTGCTTATTGATGCTTATCTCTTGCCCTAATGAACTATGGTATGACAGCTTATAGCTCTTGTCCTGGCTCACAAAACCTAAATAAAGTGTTTAAGTTGTTTTCCACTAATCTTCTCATATGTCATGAACACAGTGCTATTATTTTCAGTACTATACCAAAAAGCTGCAAAACAATGAGGGATATTTACAATAAAATGTCGGAGCGCAGTGTTACTCTAAAATTGGTAACGCCATGCTCTGACATTTTTAAGCACAGGGATGTGCAGTATTTACAAAAATACGGCTCATCCCTGCGTTTCTCCTAGTGCTGGCACTAAAAAAGTTGCCTAGCCCCAGTGCAGCCACCCGTGCGCCATGTTGCAACGGTGCCTGCGGTGCAGGGGTGATTGTTTATGTGCAGGAAGGGACACCTTCCTGAATATAAACAATCATTTAAGGCATTGATCTGTTTCCAAGTGTGCTGCAAAATGCAGCACACATCGAAAGAGCAAAATACGGGGAGAAATTCTCCTCGTATTACCATCCTAAAACCAGGTATTCCCTGATCTTCGCTTTTGGCACTGCCCCATCTTGGTAAATATGGGGCAGCATCAAAAAGCAATGGGTTTTGCAGCGGAACGCCCACTGCAACATCCATTGCACGCCCCTTTCACGCTAAGTGAAGCATGAAAAGGGGTCTTGGTTACAAGGTGGAATGCAACATCAAGTGGCTTAACACCGACTTGTAAATAAGAAGAGGATATTTCACCACCAGAAAATCACTTCCAGAAGTGATGTTCTGGTGGCGATATCCCTTTGTAAATATGAGCCAATGTTTGTTACTCACAGAAACAAATCAAATACCATCAAAAGTAATAATCGTCTTAGGCACTCATTCCCTAAAGACAATGCCACATAAAACCTTAATGCCAACATCAATAATGGGATGTGATCCATTGATTAGGGATCGATAATTTTTCATTAACATAGGCCCATTTCCACTACCCAACTAATCCCTTCACGCTGGGTGTCAGTGTGATGCAAGTGTATACCCAACTTACCAATTACAAGAATGAAACCTGCATTTCTCCTTAACAACACATATAACTTGTGGCGATGAAACATTTTCGGTGTTGAAAAGTTGATGACAATAATTATGTACCTATCTATAATTACTGAAATAATCAACAAACTCAGTGTAAATTTTATGAAATGTTTATCGTAAATAATGCGAAATAAATGCTCATCAAGTACAGTTACACAAATGCAAATCATAAATTATCACGTAGGGAAAATATTAGCAAGGTATAGAAACAAACTCATAACAAATAAACAGTGCATTGAAGGAGTGGATAGGCGAAGAGAGAAAAGTTTCAGAGACAAAATACATTAGCAAATGATTATGCAAATTCAGGAGATTTATCCATACTAACCCAAATAAGGATACAACGAAATCTACCCTCAGGCCTAAGGGCAGTAGGACACTTGTGAAGATTCAAGCGGCAAAGATCAAGTCAGGAATCAGGAAACAGGTAGGTCTCTATCTGGGAACAGCAAACCGATGAAGCGATGATCTCCCGCCAGCTGACCAACACCTCTTCAGCCACACCCCCTAGGGCACCCCAATTATACCCTAAAACTAACATGTCCAACCCACATTTGTTTCAATATTCGCAAAATCTCTGACTCTCATTGGCTAAGAATGGGGGTGTTCTGCCACACCACTCTCTGCGTGATGTCTTTATTAAATGTCCCATTATCTTGAACATTCAGCATGACAACAAATTCTACCCAGGATCACAAACACAGCACATATTTCTTGAAGAGTATTCCATGTATCAAATGTATCAAGTCTTTCACACTTTCTTTGTTTGCCTCTGCCATCTCATGAGAAAGTTGCATCACTTCCACTTCCTTATCAAAAATGTTTTCCGAAGCTTTGGCAGGCAGTCAGCACACTGCGAAGGACATTTCATGCTTCTGCGTTCTCTCCTCATTCGAAGATCATTTTTATTTTATTTTTCTTTCAGCAAAGTTAACCCTAAACTTGTCATGCAGGAAAGTAGGCCCATACTTGTATTTTTTCTACAAGAAGCAAAAAGAACCTTTATTATTTTCCCAAAATATAATTTCATTGCACACCATCCCAGCATTGCACTAACCCATGCACAACCCTATTATTCCTAGCAGAATATTATTAACGTGCACAAAAGCAGCATTACTCTTTTATTATTTTCTCACAGCCATAAGTGACTGCGGCCTAGTTTTCATGCATTAGTACACACATTAGTTTTACACATGAGCAAAAGCATTTCCCCAAGTTTTAGCATTTATTAATAAAAATCTTCACAGCACTCTGTTAATGTATGTTTCTTAGGGTTCAATCTGAGCAGGTTTATTTACGTAAAACCCTGCTCCATCAGATGTGCACACATTTCACCTCAGCCCATTTGGAAAAATAATCTATCAATTGAATCATATATTTCTTAACACTCACAAACAGACTCCAGAAATCTAGTGAATGTTCAATTCACTGTCTATCTATCAGTTCCACGGTTTCTGTTGCCACTTTCACAAATGTTAAGCTCTTGTCAGAATTCTGACTGAACAACACAGCTTAATATGCATCAACATGTGATCATCCACTTATTGCCACTAAAAACTTTCCCTTGTCTTCCTTTGCGCCTAACTCACCCAGAGAACCCATTGTGGGCAACCTTGCTAATAAAATCTTTCAATTAAGTTGGAGAAATAAAATCTGCTCAGGACAACTTTGTCTTCTACACAAAATTCTTACTTAATCTTTCCTTATTCTTTCAAAATGTGTGTAATTCTTGAACCACGTTTCCTTATTTCAGCCACACACTTCATGCACTACACTCCATGCACAAGTCTCTTATTCAATAGTTGTTATGGACCCCAATCTAAGCCTAGGTAGCTACATGACCTTTTACCTAAATTTGTCCTACCTTGCTCTGCATAACGGTTCTAGCACTGACCTTTTATATGCTGAATAAATGTATATCAGTTTCCTTGAAACTAGCCTCATTTATTATGCCTGAGGATTCTTAGAAAAGTCCCTACACATTATGTACATAAAAGGATTAACATACTCTGTACAAAAGTCATGGTCATCTTCATAATAAGGCGAAAGAACTGCTTTGCATAAATGTGGGTATTGATTTAGGCTCATTTACATATTCATACTCACAACATATCGATTGTGTAAGGAACTCCAAAGCTATCTTTATGGTATAACCGAACCATATCAACACTAGACAGGCAGAGAAGAAGCTTCCACGCTGTCACTAGACATTGAGGTCCCGGCCTGCAGAAACTACAACACGCAGTGGTCTGACATCTCTTGCGGGGTGTCCAACTCAAGTCCAAGCCGGAGTCCTTCATTCTCTCCCATCAGGTAATGGCGTTGGCTCTTTCCTGCAGGATTCTTGGCTTTACACCCACATACATGCTAGGTACACTTAGGTAGTGTTTGCATCGTAGGAGTATGCTCAATTACCGTCATGTATCTATATCCCTGCATATATTCACTGTTTTAGCACCATGGTAGAATTCTTCCTTATTTTTTCTCTGTCGGTGCTTGTGATATTATACATTTGTTTCTGTCTAATGATTGTCGCAGCAAACATGTCTTATACTAGAATGACGCTGGTTCAGTAAATGCTTATTGAAAATGTCCCCATCGGTTATTCTATGTATCTTTCTGAGACTAAGTGAGCATGATTGACTAAGTAAAAAGTACTGTACTGTTTCCACGATCCCTGAAGGATCAAGGGTTGTCATGTTTGATAGTTGCCAGAAACTATTCGCTCCTTGGTGAGGTTAGGGGGCTTGTGGTGGCACTGTGAGCTAGATGGTCTAAAGGCTAACATATCCTTTGGGGGTGTCTGGAATCAGGCTGGACACCAATCCCTTAGTTTATGTTGTCTAAACGCGCAGATTCTATGTATTTTTAGGAACTATACGACATAGTGGAATGTCTACTTTCAGCCCCTCTCAATACTCTTGATGCAAAAAATACTGTTTGGACTTTGTCCTTCTTTTCCTGGTAAAACACAGCATCTAATCCTTCACATATACCCACTTTTAAAATAATCTTAGCAAAATTGAAATATAGAATTTATTTTTTGGACACACATCTGTTAAGGAGCCCTTCGCATGTTCTCTTTGAGTCCAATACCTTTCTAATACCCCGAACCTGCACTTTTCAAGTTGCACAGTCATTCCATTGTCTTGCACCACACTCAACACTTTGCTCAAAAACCACATTATGTTGTTCACCAGAAGAAATGAAAACCAGGGGATCATCCTGGAAGTCAACTACCACTTTTATCCATCCAAGCAGAGCTTGCCTCAGTTTCTGAAAGACTGTCCAGAATGTGAGTACTAAGCTGTCCTGGGGGAGAAATACTAATCCAAACTGCTTAACCTTCCTTCTGCCCTCGGCGAGCTGTCCGTTCCTCCCCAAATGCGTACTGGAGGAATATGAACCAATCACATTTTTCCCTAAAGTTTCCCATGTGGCGATCTCTGCTTTGCCAGCAGAGGCACCCTGTTGTCAATTATAAGGAACCTTTCAAAAACGTATTTAACTTGATAAATAAATCTGAATAATATTTTTTACTAAATATTAATGTACATTTATTTTATACCATGATTTTAAATATAGAACAAACAAAAATATTGCCACAGTACTATTAACTATATTTTGAAATAATTATTTAGTTAAATAATTGGCCGGAAGGTAGCTTTAGCGTGTGCCTGACAATACATTTCTCCTTAAACATCTTGGAACCGACCATGTAGGGATTTGTGGCTCATATAAGAATGCCATTATATAGAGCAAGGCATTAGCAACGCCCCTGTCACATACTCAAACACAAGGGCAGTAAGTGCTGACAAAATGACCCAAGCCAAACATTTTCTGCAGGGCAGTTTTTTACCTGCAGAGATATTGCACAGCAATGCATTGAGATTGATGTACCCATAGCGATGTCTAAAAGAGTCAGATCACAGGCAATTTTATTCTGCTTTAGCTAGACCATAAATGTATAAAAGCAATACATCCATACAGATAAGTACAAACTGAAGTAACATCATACAACAGGTCGGATGCAATTAGAAGACAATAGAAGTCTTTTGGGGTGGTTCAATTACATTATGTATGTAGAGCTTCGTATCCCTGGTCAGGTAAGCCTGATAAATATATATTATGAAAATAATTATGACATATTTTCAGCACTTGTCAATATTAATTTCCCCCTAAAACATTTACAACTATTCCTGTGCAAACTTTTTAATTGGAAACATAATTGTGCCAGCAACATCCAATCTCACTCAGGCTTAACTTTACACCTATAAATACTCTCCTCTCACAGCTAAACAACAGATCCATTTTAATCATGAAAACTACCCTTTTCAATCCCCATACCCAGGGGATTCCAACAGCGTCCAAGAGAAGGGTACATTCCTAGAGAAAGACAGGGCAGTGGTCTTATTTTTGATGGTGCTCGCATGGAGGAGTTACAGAAAAAAGGGAATGCCAGTGAGAAGGTGCTTCCTTACGGCTTTGATAACCTTGACCTCCTTTCTCATAGAGAGAGGTGGGGCACCTGTGCCAAGATGCACTGACCTTGCAATCCAGGTACAACATGAGTGATAAATGTGTCCACACTTTGATGAACCCACTGGTGACCCTACAGTGTTACTTTCAGTTGCGGCAGGTATGACTCGTCGGTGAGGGATTGGGGGGGTTCGCACGCGGAGGGGGCGGTAATTAATCTCTCTCTCTCTGCTCCGAGTCCCAGGAAGCCTCCCTTAAGCCAATCACAATGCTGCGATTGGCTGGGACACCAACCACATAGACTTCTATGGGGAGGCCGTTTTCTCCATGCAGGCTGCATGCAGCTTACATAGAGAAAACAAGAGAGTGCGTATGATTGGTTTGGTCGGCCCTGTGGCCGACCAAACAGTCAGCACCCACAACAGTGGGCAAACCACTCCTGCCCTGCAGCAGGACCGACCTTCCCCAACCAAACTCTTCTGCTTTCTCACAGTGCAAGAAACAGAAACACAAAATGGTTTTCATAATGACATTTTATGTTTCTGCTTCTCACACTGCGAGAAAGCAGTGGGGCGACGTTCCTCCGCCCACGTGGAGAAGCCGCCCCTGGTTAGTTTGTACGTTAATAGTAGTGCTGGGGAAAGGGGGATGGGACAACAGAGAAACAGAAGCCTTTATCTGGCTGAACAGCTCATAACACAAGAGTAGACTATTAATATGGCTATTCTTGATGAAAATAAGCAAGGTGAAAAACGGAGTTTGAAATCTTAATTGATGGGCCTTGTAGTAAACAACAAGTGAAATACTAGTTATATGCAAGTGTGGCAAGAAAATACTTTTCTGCATTCAAGGACAACTTCTGTCAACCTCACAGCATAACAGTGTTATAATAATTCTAAATTCCAAAGTCCCTGAAGCAGCATTTATTTATGTATCACAATTGCCTAGCAAAGGATACTATGGCCCTCAAGGAGCTTAAATGGTGGGCATTTAAGCTGGCCACCACCTTCTACAAGGCTCATGTACGGTAGCTTCATGGTACATGTATTCCGTCCTGCCTTATTCAGGTATTTAATCTAACGTGTCACAATGATATGCAAACCTATTGTCCAGAGGCGCCTACACTCTGCTCACCCCTCTATCCTCTTCTGTTCCTGAAGACATGCACTTTCAAGAGCTTCAGAGTACCACGTCAGGGGGGGCTGGCATGAAGATGTAAGCAAGGTCAATACTACATCATAATAAGTAGTTAATTGCCAGCAGGTATTTGAAGCTATTGATGTTATGATGCAGAAAAGGTGCAGTGTGGATAACACACAGCACCCGTTGTCATGCAATCTGCAGATTACTCTCTGCCACAAAGCTAAATTAGATACTAAAACATGACACCACCCTTTTTAGGTCTGGCCTTTGAAATAGCCCCCCCCCCCCCCCCCGGAAAAAAAAACATACATAGTGTTGTATCTTACCAGATGTAGCTGAGTTGTATTTTAAGTGTTTCATTATCAAGATCAAGTTGCAGGATGGTAATAATGTACATCAGCTCTTCAGCCTGGTAATCCTTATACACCAACCCCACCAGGAGTAGCCTGCCTGCTGCTCAGCCCATCATCCCACTGTTACCACTCATCCACACAGGCACCCAAGCATTCCAAGCATCACAGTCACACCAACATTCCACTTTCAACACTCACACTGGCTGAACAGCAGGGAGATAGCTAAACTGGGAAACATATATTTAAATAATCAGGACATAACACATAGGGGCCGATTCTGATCTGGGTTGGAAAGCACTCTGACCGAATCGGATCCGGAGTGCTTTCTGACCGAGCCGGACCCCTACAGTCCGACCGAGCGAGTACGATGCGCACGTATGCTGTCAGACTCGGTTCGGTCGGACTCCCATAGAAGTCAATGGGAGCCGGTCGTATGATGCGTACATGGGCTCCCATTGACTGAATGGGCACGTCTCGAACAAGTGTGCCCCCTACAGTGGGTACGTGTCAGTGCCATCCACACCGTACATGCCTGTGTTGGGGAGACCCATAGGTCTCCCCCTGTGTCTGAGTCGTAGGGCTGCGGGTGTTAGGGGGTCCAACGTGGACCCCCGAAGTCTGACTCCGGGAGCTTTTGCGAACCGGACACTCCGACTCGCACAGGCTGTCCGACGCGTGCATCGCACTGGCTCAGTTGTAAATCGCATCCATTGCACGCCACGGTTAGCTTCCGACCGACACGTACGGAGCGGTTCGGACCCGGAAACGACTCGGTCGGTGAATTTCATGTAGCTCGCATCGTACTTGCTCGCTCGTACAGCTGTACGAGTCGGCCGGAAAACACGCGTACGGCTCGTAGTTTTTCCGGCTGGATCGCGTTCGGTGCCCTTCCGACTCGGATTGGAATCGGCCCCATAGTATTGACCACCCCTTCCACTACTCTAGATAGCCTCCTAACTTCTTTACTGTTGAGGATGGGTCCCCATATGGGCAACGCCCCTTTTATGATATCAACGAAGTGTTGGGCTGGAGTGTCAGTCTGGTCAGTGGCATCATTACTGGCGGCTTCAGCTTTTAGGCTCTGTCGATTTAAGGAATGAGATTTGTGATAATCGGAAGGAGCTATGTAGACCGGTGGGTAAAGAAAAGATAAGTAACATCGGCCCGCCCATCCCCTGGGTAGCCAAGTGTATGCATTTTCACCGCACACGAAATAAACATTGGGAGGGGTGAGTGTTGGGGGACTACTGAAAGTCTGTAGTTTATAAGTGTAATTACATCTACTATAACCTACGGATAGATGTCCGGTACCCTGCACACAGAAGGAGGAGGACGTATTCAATACCGGGACCGGAATTATTTTCTCATCTGAGACATTTCGCTCCTGGAAATACTTGAAATACTCAGTAAAATTAAAGGTCATGAAATCCAACACTTCATCCCTCAACCAGGTATCATTCTCATGATCAGTGTATACGTTCATACAGGCGGTAGGATCAAGGGTACCATCCGTCCCCTCAGCATTAGGAGTAAAACCTTGGTGTGTCTCTATATAGGCTAAAATCAAGGCGTAATCCTTCTCTGAGAATCGACGTTCATCTATAGCGTAGTGTTCATATAGCATGGATAACATTTTAAACCAGGCTTCGCAACTACCTAAATAAGACAAGGGCATCGATATGAACAAATCTAGCTTATGCATCACTGACGGGAGAAGACCACAGACCCAACAATCAGTAACATTTGTGGAACTATGAGTCTGGTGTAGCATCTCAATGAAAGCATTATGTACATATGTCTGTCGGTGTCTCTCCTTATGGGGGGCAAAAGTCTGGAAATGATGTTCCTTAGGAGCAGGGGTAGACACTATCAAGGTGTGCACAGGATGGCGAAACTCCAGATATATAAACAGACCTAAGCATAGCACAAAGGATACAATCAATATAGAAATGACAAAGTAAAAATTATTTCATGTTTTCACATTTACTGTTCAAATCAGTTAGCAGAAGAAATAAATTAGTCTTCTCTTCTAGATGGTTCTTTATTCATTAGGTGTCTTCTCTGTGGTACATAACAGCCAGCCAACACGTGTTTCGTCGTAACAAGGGAATGTAGTCCCGCGACTTTTTCAAGGCTGTATTTACAAAAGAAATTAAAAACCTATATTGTACATAACTTGAAAACATGTACTTGATGATAATGTCATAGCAACATGGTGGTGAGAGTCAAGAACCGACGTAAAGCTGGTGAACTATGTAGTCCATTGCAATAACAGAACGTATGAACATTGAACATATCACCATGATTCGTGAAATCATAATATAACCAAAAAGTTTCTATGATTCTAATAACAATGGAGAGAGCTGAAAAATCGTGCTTAAGTGGGCAAACACGCCGAAAAATAAAGCTAATCCTATTTGTGAATGGCAAACCCACGTGAAAATAGTCGTGGTGTGATAATGCGGGTTTAATTAGCTATATTTAAGACTATAAGGTGTGCGTCTCCATATGTGCTCATGTGAAGAGAAGGTTTTTGTGCCGTAAATCGGTGACAAAAAGGGTGAACGTAATACTAAAAAGCATCCGGTCATAGCTACCTATTCTTGGCTTAGTAGAAAAATTCTGGAAAGAATGAACATATCTGTATTAAGATATAGTCAAAAAGACTTTGAGAAACCAGAACGATTATAAACAAGGGCAGTACTCATTATAGTAAAAACACCTACTTATTAGGTGGTGATAATTCCAAACCACCTATGGTTTCTGCAGTAATGGCATCACTTTCCTCATGAGTCAATGTTCCTTGATCAGGTTCAATTACTTCTCAGTACTGCGAAAATAAGTTAAACTAATTAATTAACCTTAGTCTTAGATTATAACCTGTTTATGCTAATTGTGGTACGCGGTAATGTGCTAATGGGGCATGATGCTAAGCGTAGTTTAAAATTCCGTATTTGTCTATGGACAGGAGTAGTCAGATGTTACTATAAACATGAAGTGCAACTATGATAAAATTTCCATCTGTCACATTTCGAGTATACGTATATCTAACAATCACGAGCGCTAATAAGCTTAAAAACCATTTGTGCAGGCTAGTGCCAAATCGAAAATGTCCCTTAATTTAGAACAGTTAGCGTTAACCATCATTGTGTGCTCATCACCCTATTTCAATTGTATAGCGTGATTTGTAAAATATAATCGGGTGTAACCTCATAAAGACTACTATAGATACGGAATACAGCCATGATGAACTCTCTATCTGTCACCAATCTGAAGCGTCCCTGAATATATGCCAGATAGCGTAAACCGCCAGTGGATGCTAATCAACCCTATTAATTTAGCGTGACGCGACTTGTAAAAATAATCGGATGTAAACACATGAAATCCCTACTAAAGGAAAGTATTTAGTAACTATTCTATCCGTTACTTGAGTAGACAGTCCTAATATATTCTGACTCGCATCGTGCTCGAGCAGCGCTTACCTTATATGACTGAGAGTGGAACCGAAGTGACGCCCGTTTCTGGTTTCCCGGTTTGGAGTGTGTGCATGCGAGTGGTTTCTCTTGTGACTATATTTCCGGTTTGGAGACGTGAAGCGTAATCACGTGACTAGTTCTATCTCGTGCCTACTCCCATGCCGTGAATAGAAGAAGGACTAAGGTGAAATTGCAAATACGGCGGCCATTTTGAAGCTAGTCCATTCTATCATAATGTTAGTGTTCTATGGTCATGTGTAGGCCAGTAAATAGTGCACCTGCTTAGTGTTTGGTGAAAATCAAGAACTAATATCTATCATATTGGTCTCTCCAACTATTAGATTCAGCACAAAGTCTTTTCACGTATTAACGTGAAAAGAAAAACAGACAGTGCGAACTATAGGCATGTTGTAAAACATAAGTATCTTAAGTATACATACAGTTAATAGACATCATGTATTAAACAACTGTGAGTTAACAAGAAAGTTGCAAATTGGAAAAACACTCTTATCTTCTGTAGAGATGACATAAAACCATAAACAGATCTGTCATTTGTATTCCATTAGGATTGGAATTTCTTTTTATGCAATCACATGTGTTGTGGTATGTTATAGGTAGAGCAATCCTATAGACCACTGTGTATTTAGATCTAGGCAATACGGAACTCTTGAGTTAGTCTGTATGTTGCAGTTACTAGAATTCGGATACTGGAGGTCTCACCTACCTAGAAAGTAGTGTAACAAAGGAGGTAATATGGTGGTCATGCGTAGCACAGACTATGAACAAGAAATACTGACCCAATTGAGTGACCAAGAATGCTATGAGACCATAACAGGCAATCCAATTTGGACACTAACCAAATACATAAACACTCAACTAAAAAGATGGCAAGAACAGGGACTTCTTGATGACAATGAATTCACTTATCTAAAAGTTGACCGACCAAGATATCCTTGCATTTACACAGTACCAAAAGTACACAAAAATCTTCCTTTCCCACCTGGAAGACCTATAATATCAGGCATAGGTGGTCCGACAGAAAGGATATCTGAGTATGTAGATATTTTTTTGAAGCCTTTAGTAACCAACTTAGCTTCATATATAAGGGACACGAAACACATCTTGAGCACTTTGGCTGATTTAAACTGGGAAGAAAACATGACTATGGTCACACTAGATGTAACCGCTCTGTACACCAGTATTAAAAGAGACATTGGCATAAGGGCAGTCAAGAAGATGTTGAACAGAAGGGCTGCAAGCTCTTGGAACCACACAGAGATGCTAATTGAAATGATAGAACTAATATTGGACAACAATGTATTTCTTTTCAAAGAACAATGGTTTAGACAAACACAGGGAGTAGCAATGGGCTCCAGATTTTCTCCCTCGTATGCCAACCTGTTTATGGGTTGGTACGAGGAGACGAGAATCTGGGGCACATTGGGTGCCAAATGGAACGACTCAATTCTATTTTGGGGTCGTTACATAGACGACTGTATTATGATCTGGACAGGAACAAAATCTAAACTCCTAAGCTTTTTTGAATTTCTTAACAACAATGAATGCAACATAAAATTCACCATGGAACACAGCAAAACGCACATATCATTTCTAGATGTGGAACTGTACATACACAACAGTAACATTGAAAGTAGACTGTACCGTAAGGCAACAGCATGCAATTCCCTTTTACATGCAAGTAGTGCACATCCCTTTCACCAAATACGCTCAATCCCATTTGGAGAGCTGACTAGAACCAGACGTAATTGCAGTAGGGATGATGAATTTCAGACTCAGAAAAAAGGAATACTAACCAGATTCAAAAGGAGGGGTTACAGCAAGTCTTTACTGAAGAAAGCAGAAGAGAGAATAGAAAAAACAACCCAACTTGAAACCCTGAGGGACAAACCCAAACAGAAAGATAACGATCAAAAAATCAGACTGATTACCGGTTACAACAATTGGTCGGTAGTTCTAAAAAGAAGCCTTAACAGACATTGGCACTTACTAAAGGCAGACAATACTCTTAGGGAGTTCATTACAGACAAACCCAACGTAACATACAGGAGGGGGGTCTCATTGAGGAACCTACTGAGTCCAAGCTACCCAAAACCAACCACCACAACCAATTGGTTTAGCCAATATTCATGTGGCTTTTACACATGCGGTCATTGCAGCTCGTGCAAATGGGCGGATGACCGCAAGACTGAATTCTTGGGACCAGGGGGAAGGAAATACAAAATAAACTCCAACATCAATTGCCTAACAAAATTTGTAGTATACATAATAGAATGCAAATGTGAAAAATACTACATTGGTAGCACAATCAGACCTTTGCGGGATCGCATAGGGAAACACACCAGGGCAATAAAACAGGGAGACATGAGATACCCACTAGCGGCGCACATGTCTATTTGCCCTGCTCAAACAGTGAACCGCACATTTAAATTCTATGGAATAGAACATGTCCCAAGAAGTCCAAGGGGAGGGAACAGAGAACTCACACTGAGACAAAGAGAGGCACAATGGATTTTAAAAATGCACAGTGTGGAACAGGGTCTTAACATTGACCATGAATTACACTACTTTCTAGGTAGGTGAGACCTCCAGTATCCGAATTCTAGTAACTGCAACATACAGACTAACTCAAGAGTTCCGTATTGCCTAGATCTAAATACACAGTGGTCTATAGGATTACTCTACCTATAACATACCACAACACATGTGATTGCATAAAAAGAAATTCCAATCCTAATGGAATACAAATGACAGATCTGTTTATGGTTTTATGTCATCTCTACAGAAGATAAGAGTGTTTTTCCAATTTGCAACTTTCTTGTTAACTCACAGTTGTTTAATACATGATGTCTATTAACTGTATGTATACTTAAGATACTTATGTTTTACAACATGCCAATAGTTCGCACTGTCTGTTTTTCTTTTCACGTTAATACGTTAAAAGACTTTGTGCTGAATCTAATAGTTGGAGAGACCAATATGATAGATATTAGTTCTTGATTTTCACCAAACACTAAGCAGGTGCACTATTTACTGGCCTACACATGACCATAGAACACTAACATTATGATAGAATGGACTAGCTTCAAAATGGCCGCCGTATTTGCAATTTCACCTTAGTCCTTCTTCTATTCACGGCATGGGAGTAGGCACGAGATAGAACTAGTCACGTGATTACGCTTCACGTCTCCAAACCGGAAATATAGTCACAAGAGAAACCACTCGCATGCACACACTCCAAACCGGGAAACCAGAGACGGGCGTCACTTCGGTTCCACTCTCAGTCATATAAGGTAAGCGCTGCTCGAGCACGATGCGAGTCAGAATATATTAGGACTGTCTACTCAAGTAACGGATAGAATAGTTACTAAATACTTTCCTTTAGTAGGGATTTCATGTGTTTACATCCGATTATTTTTACAAGTCGCGTCACGCTAAATTAATAGGGTTGATTAGCATCCACTGACGGTTTACGCTATCTGGCATATATTCAGGGACGCTTCAGATTGGTGACAGATAGAGAGTTCATCATGGCTGTATTCCGTATCTATAGTAGTCTTTATGAGGTTACACCCGATTATATTTTACAAATCACGCTATACAATTGAAATAGGGTGATGAGCACACAATGATGGTTAACGCTAACTGTTCTAAATTAAGGGACATTTTCGATTTGGCACTAGCCTGCACAAATGGTTTTTAAGCTTATTAGCGCTCGTGATTGTTAGATATACGTATACTCGAGATGTGACAGATGGAAATTTTATCATAGTTGCACTTCATGTTTATAGTAACATCTGACTACTCCTGTCCATAGACAAATATGGAATTTTAAACTACGCTTAGCATCATGCCCCATTAGCACATTACCGCGTACCACAATTAGCATAAACAGGTTATAATCTAAGACTAAGGTTAATTAATTAGTTTAACTTATTTTCGCAGTACTGAGAAGTAATTGAACCTGATCAAGGAACATTGACTCATGAGGAAAGTGATGCCATTACTGCAGAAACCATAGGTGGTTTGGAATTATCACCACCTAATAAGTAGGTGTTTTTACTGTAATGAGTACTGCCCTTGTTTATAATCGTTCTGGTTTCTCAAAGTCTTTTTGACTATATCTTAATACAGACATGTTCATTCTTTCCAGAATATTTCTACTAAGCCAAGAATAGGTAGCTATGCCCGGATGCTTTTTAGTATTACGTTCACCCTTTTTGTCACCGATTTACGGCACAAAAACCTTCTCTTCACATGAGCACATATGGAGACGCACACCTTATAGTCTTAAATATAGCGAATTAAACCCGCATTATCACACCACGACTATTTTCACGTGGGTTTGCCATTCACAAATAGGATTAGCTTTATTTTTCGGCGTGTTTGCCCACTTAAGCACGATTTTTCAGCTCTCTCCATTGTTATTAGAATCATAGAAACTTTTTGGTTATATTATGATTTCACGAATCATGGTGATATGTTCAATGTTCATACGTTCTGTTATTGCAATGGACTACATAGTTCACCAGCTTTACGTCGGTTCTTGACTCTCACCACCATGTTGCTATGACATTATCATCAAGTACATGTTTTCAAGTTATGTACAATATAGGTTTTTAATTTCTTTTGTAAATACAGCCTTGAAAAAGTCGCGGGACTACATTCCCTTGTTGCGACGAAACACGTGTTGGCTGGCTGTTATGAACCACAGAGAAGACACCTAATGAATAAAGAACCATCTAGAAGAGAAGACTAATTTATTTCTTCTGCTAACTGATTTGAACAGTAAATGTTAAAACATGAAATAATTTTTACTTTGTGATACGAGGACGTGTGCTAAGAATTGTTTGCACAACTGTTTAGAGCAAAGGCTCTTAATTCTGGGAAGTCAGGCGGTACTTCCCACCTTATAGCACCGTCAAACTACTTAGCAAGAAACCTGATAACGTATGTGAAGTTTCCCTGTGGCGCCTTTACCTAAACCCAAAACCCCAGTGACAGCATTTCAACAATATAGAAATGAAAACAATTTTAACACACAAACTCCATGAGGAGAACATTGGCAAATGCGGGGGAATGGTACGGGGTACTATGGGCCGCCCTTCTTCAGGGACAAAACGAGCAAAAGGGTACATTTTCTCACTAAAAGTCCAATATAATCTCGGGAAGAGGGCTACGAGCAGTCCAACCTGCCGGAGGGTGCTTCTTTCCTGTGTCCGTATAGAGCCTCACAGGCAGACTCCTATTGTTCAGAAAAAGAAAAAAAACAGAAAAACTTCTCGCGTTGGGGTCGCACTTGACACAGCCCTTGTTGAAAGGAAACTCCACCTGGGCCCCCACCAGTCCACTCAATGTCTCTACCTTCGTTCTGAACAGAGCTTTACTGAAAGTTCCATGCTCTCAACGAGTTCAGTCCAGTGTTTTACCAATCCTCAGGTCTTTGCCGAGGCTTCCAACTTCACTTGCCAAGGCTAGACCTAGGATTCCCTATTTCCGGGGCCGCAGGTGATATCGATCCCGACCAGGGGTGTCAGGATTCACAAACAAAGCAGGCACAATGGGATCAGACGGGGAGCTGGGCTCCTGACCAGGCGCCTCACTCGGAGCAATTGAGTGGTCGCAAAAAGGGTCTTGCAGGCTCACAGCACTCTCCCCTCGCCCGTCAACTTCTCTGCGGGTGTCCAGGGAAAGTCGTTTCCTAGTGCTGGGCTCGCCCTGGTTTGGCAGGCCTTCCTCCTGGTCAAGCTGCTCCCTTGGCAATGGGAGAGGAACTCGCTTAAGATGGGAGACATGGATCCAGCGCTGCTTACCCTCAACTTTCACCGCCGTTCGCGTTGCCAGGAGCACCTGGTACGGTCGGGACCAGCGCGGATCCAGGCTCGATTTCCGTTGATAGTTCCGAACCAAGACCCACTGTCCAGGTTCCACGCTGTGTCCGGGTCCCTCCGGCAGGGGCTGCAGTACGGCAGATATCTGTTGATGAATGGAATGGAGATCTTTAGTCAAAGCATACAAATAATCAGTCAGCATAGGATGGTCTATGTCCCTGAAGGATTTGGGCCGAGGTACTCCCCACACGTTGGCAGGTCTGCCAAAGATTACCTCATAAGGGGAGATACCGCTCCGGGAATGGGGAGTAGTTCTTACAGACAACAGGGCCAGGGGCAGGAGATCAGGCCATTTTAATCCTGTCGTGTCCTGAAGTTTAGCCAGTTTCAATTTCAGAATCCCATTATATTTCTCAACTAGGCCCGCTGATTGAGGATGTCGGGCTGCGTGGAACTTCTGCTGAATGGACAGACCCTTGCATACATGCCCAACTAAGTCAGCATTAAAATGTGTCCCGTTGTCACTCCAAATCACCCGTGGCAACCCATATCGGGGGAAAAACTCTTTTACCAGAGCTTTCACGGTTGCCAGGGCAGTATTTTCCTTTGTGGGATACGCCTCCACCCATTTACTAAAAGTACAGATCACCACCAGCACGTATTTCAAATTGTTAACTCGTTCTAGCTGTATGTAATCCATTTGGAGTACTTCAAAAGGCAGGGTGGGCGGCGCAAAACTACCCGCCAAGACGGGAATGCTAACCCCAGGATTATGCTGGAGACAGATCATGCAATGCTGAACCAGGTTCCTAGCTGTCTTATGAATATTAACATTGTACCAGACAGGATCCAATGTGGCACAGATGCCCTGGACCCCTACATGTGAAGGTCCGTGTGCCATAGCTACTACTGCATTTACAAATGCGTTTGGCAGCAACCATCTAGACCTCTCTGACAAATCAGTCCAACATCCATTCTCATCAAGCCTCTCCACCTGTTCTTGCCAATATGTCAGTTCTTCCGGGGTCACCTCCTTTTGTAGCTCTTTCACACTATCTATGGTGTTGTTAAAAACCCCTGCCTCTATCATTTTTGTCACTACAAACATGGAAGTGGTGTCAGACTGGGCTGTTTCCTTGGCGATCCAATCCGCAAAGGAATTTCCCCTCCCCACATCATCTACTACAACCTTGTGTGCGCTACATTTCACTATGGCCAGGGTTTTAGGCAACGTTAATGCAGCCAGCAATCGGTCAACTAATGGCCCATTCTTTATCTTTTCGCCATGAGATGTCAAGAATCCTCTTTCCGCCCATAACCTCCCGAAGCTATGTGCTACACCGAACGCATATTGGCTATCGGTGTTGACATTTAGCTTCAAGCCTTTCCCCAACTCGCAGGCCCTGAATAATGCAACCAATTCGGCCGCCTGGGCCGACTGGTATGGTATCTTGGCTGCCTCGACTACCGTTTGCAGGGTAGTGATCGCATAAGCCGCAGCTGTCGTACCATCCGGTAATCTAAAACAGGACCCATCAACATACAATTCTCCTTGGGCATCAGAAAGTGGGGTGTCAATTAGATCTATTCGGCCCTTTGTTTCTTCTTCAGTTCGAAAAATACAATCATGTATGTCTTGTCCACCATCCCCTGAAGGGAGGGGCAACAGTGTGGCAGGGTTCAAGTTAACACATCGTTTGATCGTTATATGAGGTGCAAACAGGGTCAATTCGTACCCTGTAAGACGCGCACTAGTTAAGTGCTGCGTCTGTGTCCTGTTTAATAATACGTCCACAGCGTGAGGCACCATCACTGTCAGATCCGTATTCAGGACTAGCCCTTCCGATTGTCTGATTGCTATGGCCACTGCCGCTGCAGCCCTCAGACAACTGGGAAGTGCTCTGGCGACATTATCCAAAACCGCCGAGAAATATGCACAAGGCCTTTGCTTACCACCAAAGTCCTGTGTCAACACTGAAAGAGAGCAACCGTCCACCTCATGCACATAGAGCACAAAGGGCTTCCGGTAGTCAGGGGTGCCAAGCACAGGAGCAGAGCAAAGAGCAGTTTTCAGAGCAGAAAAAGCAGTCTGGCATTCATCAGTCCAAGGTAAGGGTTCATGCACATCCTTCGTAGTTAGATACAAGAAAGGTTTAGTCAAGAGAGAATAGTTAGCAATCCATTGGCGACAGTAGGAGGTTATACCAAGCAAAGCGCGGACATCACGTTGCGTGCGAGGAACAGGCATGTTAGTTATGGTTGCGATGCGCTCAGAAGTCAACCGTCTTCCCTCCTTCGACAGGAGATGACCGAGATAGGTCACCTCCGGTCGACAATATTGAAATTTAGAGAGCGACACCTTGTTACCATGAGTGGCCAAGTGCCGTAGCAGGGTAACCGTAGCATCGCGGCAACCCTGTTCTGTATCAGAGGCCACAAGGAGGTCGTCAACATACTGCAATAGGACATTACCTGGCGGCAATTGTAAAGAATCCAATACTCTTTTTAGGGCTTGGCTGTAGATACTAGGGCTTTCGGTATACCCCTGGGGGGCGCGACAGAATCTAAAGCTGCGGCCCCCCAATGAGAAACCGAACAAATGTCTGCTATCCGGATGTATGGGAATGCTAAAGAAGGCATTCTTCAAATCAATCACCGAGAAAAATGTGGCAGTGGGAGGAATCATGGTCAAAATGGAATTAATGTCAGGTACCACCGGATATTGGGGTACCACAATCTTGTTAATTTCTCGTAAATCAATCACAAATCGGTAGGTATCAGCATAATCAGGAGATTGGGGTACGGGGGCTCGTTTAAGAATCGGAAGAATGGGACTGTTACAAACATTAGAGGCCGTTTCCTCCACCACCCCTGTTCTAATCAAGTCAGAAATAATGGCCAGTAAAGCGCGTTCCCCTGCGGGGGCTATTTTATACTGTGGGATCCTTGGCAATTTGGCATTCTGTTTCAGGGTGATGGACACCGGGGGAATTTGTAGGAATCCTACGTCAGTGTCCCCCAGGGCCCAAAGATCCTTCGGGAGTTGTGCAAGCTCAGGAGGTAGTGAGTCCGTTTTCGAAAAACATTGAACGGAGGGGATAGAGGTATTCCGAATGGTCAGATAAACTCCATCGGGGGAGCAATAGATGTGGGCATGCAATCTTTTCAATATATCCATACCCAGGAGATTTGCCCCACACTGGGAGGTGAGGAGGAAAGGCGATTCTATCGTAACCGGTCCCACAGTAAGGGAAAGTGGTTTAGAAATGGGGCTCACCACCGGAGTTCCAGAGAACCCTACGGACACATTAGTCTGGCCAGACAGAGCGGCCCCCGGGACCAGGGCACGTGAAACAGAACTGTTCATAGCCCCTGTGTCAACCAAAAACTTACCTGATGCATCCAACAATCGTGCATGGACATAAGGTCCAGCTTGATCTATCGGGATTGACACATGCCCCTTACTCTGCCTTTGGCTGTCCTATGCTGGAGTATACCCGGCGTCTTCGTCCGTTACACGTCCATTATTGTAGTACTGTTTACCCTGGTTTTGGTCGAAATAATTCTGACTGTTCTCACCTCGGGCTGCCTGTTCTTGTCTCGTGCATCCACCACGGTTCCCACTCATCCTTCCCCGTCCGCGACCCCTTGAAGCCGTATTCTGTTCATATAGTAACGGACACTGCGCTCTCCAATGCCCCTCCTCTTTACAGAAAGCACATTGATTTATGCCCAAATCTGTTCGCCCAGCCGTTTGCGTCGGTCCCGCCCCTCTTGGAGCGAAATTCTGCAATCCTCGTCCCCTTCCTCTACCTCTCTCCACTTGCTGTAGTAACACTCGCGTTTTCAATTCTTTCGACTTTCTTTCTGTCTTATCCTTGCTCTCATTTTCCCGATGCTCATAATACTGAGCCATGCTCAGTATCGTGGAGGGCGTGGTGGTCGTCCAGGTACTCTCGGCTGCCTGTAACCGAGCCGATACCTCGGGTAGCAAATTTGTTACAAATCTGTTAACAAATAAACGTACACCCCCTTCCGTTGCCAAGTCCTGTCCGCTGAAGTCAATGAACACTCCCTCAAACCTCGTGAAAAAATCAGAGACACTCTCGTCCTTCTTTTGCTTACAGGCCGTCAGCTTGTCCCAATCTACTTTCCTGGGTGGGATCAGCGAATGCATATAAGTTATTATTCTCTCAGGCAAGGCCAGTATCTCAGGTCGGGGCTTGTTCCCTGGTTTACGATCTCTATCCCAGTTTCTCAATTGATCCCATGTCCCACCAAATTCCGTAACATGGTCCTGGTCATGTACCTGGCGCCAAATGTCCACCGGTACTAACAAAGCAAAGAATAATTCAATATCTGCCAACGTCATTACTGCTGACGAGGCGGCCTCGGTCAATTCCTTGTAATATGCGGTGGGGTTCTGTTAGAACCGGCGGTCTCTAGTTGGCAGAGGTATACACTTCTGACAAATAGGGACCTACCAACTCTAGTCAGGGAAAGGGGATTACACACTCAGATAACCCCTGCTACCCCCTTGGTAGCTTGGCAGAGCAGACAGGCTTATCTCAGAGGCAGTGTGTTAAGCATTTATGACCACATACAGTAATAAAGTGAATACACTACAGATGGACACGACACAGAAGTTATTATAAAAATAGGATTTTTATATAAGGCTTAGCACAAGACCAAATAACGACAAAAATATACCACAGTCTTAATAAATACTCTTTGGAAGGAAAAATAATAGTTCAAGTAAGGTTTCTTCTTGGCAAATAGTTCTTTAGCAAAGTATTCTTCTGAGCACAGTTCTTTGGCAACAATGTAACCCCCACAGGAGTCACACGACGTCGAGTCTACAAGATTCCCAAGGTTCGGCGTCGACCGCGAGGAGCGCTACGTCGAGCCTGGAGTCGCAACAGACCCCACAAGTACAGTACCTTGAGAAACGAAGAAAACGACGATCCACGGCGTCGAGATGTCGGCGTCGAGGTCGGCGTCGATCGTGCCTCGGAGTCGGGTCAATCCGCAGCGGCGTCGAGGGATGTCGGGCCGGAGCAGCGCTCACGGCGTCGAGAAGGGCGTCGAGTCGATGCGATCAGCAGCGGCGTCGGGACGGGGTCGCTTGGAGGTAGAGCCGATACTCACTCCTCACTGGCGTCGATACCGGCGTCGAGACGGGGTCACTTGGAGCCGGGGCCGATACCCACTGCTCACTGGCGTTGCTGCTGGCGTCGATCGGGCCCGGCGGCGTCGAGACTGCAGATTTTCCCTTGTGTACTGGAAACAACACTTTCCAGCAATTCAGCAATTCAGTAGATGGTGAAGTCCTTTGGCCCTGTGACTTCAACAGGAGACTGGCACTCTTCCAGTCCTTGGAGATTTTCTAGCAAGTGTTCAGAGAGTACACACCAAGTTCCTCTCTCCTTGTTCCTTGGCAAAAATAAAGAAGCAGCTTTCAGGTTCCTCCACAGCAAAACAGCACTCTGGCAGAAAGGGGAGGCAAGTCCTTAGATCAGCAGGCTTCTTGTCCTTGGTACAGGTTTCCTTGTCAGAAGTGATCTGAGTTCTTGGTTCAGGGGTCCTTCTCTTATACCCCTTTTTCCCTTTGTTCCCTTTGTCCAAGCAGGGAGATTCCCACCATCTCAGGTTTGTGGTGGGTGTTACCAGGCAGAGGCACCTGGCCTATTCACTGAGCAGGACAGAGTCCTCAGCCGCCCAGCAGGAGGCGGGGCCAGTATTGTCACTGGCAGGAGCAGGGCTATCAGTCGCCCAGCAGGAGGCGGAGCCAGTATTGTGTCAGGCAGGGCAGGCTACTCTTCCCTCACTCTATGCGTAAACGCCCCATTCACCCCACACTGACTCATTCAGACCTCTGGAGCCACCCAGCCCCTGACACACACACCAAACCAGCAGAGACCGGTAGATAGTTGGACAAGAAAATAGCCACTTTCTAAAAGTGCTATTTTCAAACATAGAATTTAAAAACCATCCATCCTAAAGGGTGTGTTATTAAATTCTGAGTTCAGGGATACTAAACTCGACTTGCTACCATGCTCCCTGAGTCAGATAGATTATAATGGAGTTAATAATCAGTCTGCCCAGTCTGGCCTATTGGAGGCAGGTAGCCCTTCAATAGTGAAAAACGAAAATGGCTGTAATTCACTATTAGGTCATGCCACACACATCAGGGCATGACCTACCTTTTACCAACAATGCACCCTGCCCTAGGGCCTACCATAGAGGTGTCTGAAATGTGGCAAAGTGAAGGTTTAGAGACTGGTAAGTAGGTTTCCTTACCAAGTCGACATGGCAGTCAGGGACTGCACGCAGGCGCCGCGGTGGCAGGCCTGAGACACATTTTGCACGCTGCTTCTGTGGGTGGCACAACCAGTGCTGCAAGCCCACCAGCAGCAGTTAACTTACACGCCCTTGGCACACGCAGTGCACTAGACTAGGGTCTGAACAGTAAGTCAACCAAGCCAATCATGGTAACACCAATCAATGTAACAATTTAACATAGGGAGCACTTGCACTGTGGCACTGATCAGCAGTGGCACAGTGCCCAAAGCAATAATCCAGCAAAAACATCGTAAACAGAGGAGGCAAACAGAAAAAAATGGAGGAGAGACTCATGCCAATGATGCCAGGTCTAACACGTGTCCCCTCCAGCTGAAATGTGGGGAGAACTACCCTTCACCCAGGGAGTCCTCATCACTAAGGCGGAAAAATCTGGACAGACCATCAGCATTGGCGTGATCTGTACCAGGGCGGTGTTCCACCGTAAAGTCCATCCCCTGTAGGGAAATGGACCACCTCAACAGCTTTGGGTTCTCACCCCTCATCTGCATTAACCATCTGAGGGGCCTGTGGTCCGTCTGAACCCGGAAGTGAGACCCAAACAAGTAGGGTCTTAGCTTCTTCAGCGCCCAGACCACAGCAAATGCCTCACGCTCTATCGCACTCCACCTTTGTTCCCTGGGAAGTAACCTCCGACTGATGAAGGCTACAGGTAAGTCTCGGCCCTCCTCATTCATCTGTGCTAGAACAGCCCCCACACCATGCTCTGAAGCGTCCGTCTGGACAATGAATTCTTTTGAAAAGTCGGGTGCCTGGAGGACCGGTGCTGTACACATTGCAGTTTTCAGGGTGTCAAAGGCTTTCTGACAGGCGTCAGTCCAGATCACAAGTCTCGGCTGCTTCCTGGAAGTCAGCGAGGTCAAGGGGTGCACAATGTTGCCATACCCCTTGACAAACCTCCTGTAGTAACCCGTGAGACCCAAGAAGGCTCGCACCTGAGTCTGGGTTTTGGGCGGTTCCCAAGCCAGGATGGTATCTATCTTGGGTTGCAGGGGGGCCACCTTGCCACTCCCTACTTGGTGCCCCAAGTACACCACTGAACCCTGCCCAATCTGGCACTTACTAGCCTTGATTGTGAGGCCTGCTCTGCGCAGGGCCAACAACACTTCCTGGAGGTGGCGCAAGTGTTCCTCCCAGCTGGCGCTGAACACTGCTATATCGTCCAGGTAGGCGGCGCTGAAATCTTCCAGCCCGGCCAGTACCTGGTTAACCAACCTCTGTAATGTGGCAGGGGCATTCTTCATCCCAAAGGGCATCACACGGAACTGGTAGTGCCCATCTGGTGTGGAGAATGCAGACCTCTCTTTTGCCCCATCAGTCAAGGCGATCTGCCAGTACCCAGACGTTAGATCAAACGTACTAAGGTACCGGGCAGCCCCCAACCGATCGATGAGCTCATCAGCTCTGGGGATGGGGTGCGCGTCAGTCTTGGTGACCGAATTGAGTCCTCGGTAATCCACACAGAACCGAAGTTCTGGTGAAGCACCAGGCGCTGCAGCCTTTGGGACCAAGACCACTGGGCTGGCCCAAGGACTGCTAGAGGACTCAACCACCCCTAAGGCAAACATCTTGGAGACCTCCTCCTTGATGTATGCTCTGACCTTTTCAGTCACCCTGTAGGCCTTGTGCCTCACAGGAGTGCTGTCCCCGGTGTCCACATCATGGACACACCACTGAGTGACACCAGGGATTAAGGAGAACAGATCAGGGAATTGTACCAACAGATGGCGACAATCTTGCTGCTGCTCAGGGGTCAGTGTGTCAGAGAGGACAACACCATCCACTGACCCATCTTTTTCTTTTGCACACAGGAGGTCAGGAAGAGGCTCACTCTCCTCCTCCATCCCAGCATCTGTGGCAAGGAGCATGCCCACTTCGGACCTTTCTAAGTGGGGCTTTAACCGGTTGACATGCAGGACCCTTAAGGGGTTCCTGGGAGATTTCAAGTCCACCAAGTAGGTGACATCGCTCTTCTTCTCCACAACCTCAAACGGTCCAGTCCACCTGTCCTTGAGCGCACAAGGTTCCACAGGGGCCATGACCCAAACTTTCTGACCAGGTTGAAGCTCAACCAGAGTGGCATTCTGATCGTACCACCGCTTCATCTCTTCCTGGCTGGCCTCCAGATTTGCCTGAGCAAGATCTCTGAAGCGCCGAGTCTGGTTCCTAAAGGCCAGCATGTAACTATATACATCCTGGGGAGGTTTCCTGGGAGATTGCTCCCAGCCTTCTTTGACCAGACTCAAAGGTCCTCTTACCGGGTGACCATACAAAAGCTCAAAGGGGCTGAACCCTAGAGACTTCTGTGGCACCTCACGGTAAGCAAACAGCAGGCATGGCAAGAGGACGTCCCATTTACGCCTCATTGGTTCTTCAAGACCCATGATCATGCCTTTTAGGGTCCGGTTGAATCTCTCAACCAGCCCATTACCTTGAGGGTGGTAAGGAGTGGTAAACTTGTAGGTTACCCCACACTCCTTCCACAGAGACTTCATATAATTCGAAATGAAGTTGGTGCCCCGGTCTGACACCACCTCTCTGGGGAACCCCATGCGGGAGAAAACACCCATCAGTGCCCGTCCCACCACGGGGGCCGTCACTGTTCGGAGAGGGATGGCTTCCGGGTACCGGGTGGCATGGTCCACCAAGACCAGGATAAACCTGTTGCCCATGGCTGTCTTGGGGTCCAGTGGCCCCACAATGTCAATTCCCACTCGCTCAAAGGGGGTACTGACGACGGGAAAAGGTTGGAGGGGAGCCTTCTGCTTCCGCCCACTTTTCCCACTTGCCTGGCAAGTCTGGCAGGTCCTACAATGGATATCTGAATCCCTTCTCATCTGAGGCCAATAAAAATGGGTGACAAGCCTGTCGTAGGTCTTGTCCTGCCCCAGATGTCCAGCTAACGGAACGTCATGAGCCAACCCCAGTAGGAAGGCTCTGAAGCGCTGGGGTACCACCAGCACACGGGCTGACCCAGGTTCAGCAGCCTTAGGCTCGCTATACAGGAGGTCGTTCTCCCAGTAGACCCAATGTGATCCTGACTGATCACCTGTCGTTTGGGCTGAGGCCTGCTGCCTCATACCCACAAGAGAAGGGCACACTTTCTGTTCAGCACAAAATTCCTCCCTGGAGGGACCACCATCCTGCTGCCAATGGGTCAGCTCGGGCAGGTCTCCCAGTTCGGCCACTTGTTCTCCTGTCGGTTCCAGGGCATCCCCCTCAGGGTCTGCTCCCTCCTGGACCGCGGGAACGATGGGGGACGGTTTCCCGCGCCCCCTGCCTCTTCTCTTCACGGTTGGGACCTGGGCCATACTTTCAGGCTCCGGGCCCCCATCAACACCCTTACTGACTGACATGGACCGGGTGGTCGCACACACCCACTCAGGCAGACCCAACATTTCCAGATGCGCTTTTCTCTCCACCTTAGCCCAAGGGGAGTCCTCCAAATCATTGCCCAAGAGACAATCAACAGGCATGGCGGGCCTCACAGCAACCTGAAGAGTACCTGAGACCCCCCCCCACTCAAAAGGAACTTGAGCTACCTCACACTTACTCTGTGAGTTGTCAGCAGCTACAACGGGGTAGAATGCATGAGGGACCACCTGCTCTCTGGACACCAAGTGACACTTGACAGCTGTCACACTCGCTCCGGTGTCTCTGAGAGCTTCCACCCTATGGCCATTAATGGTCACCCACTGCCTATATTTCTTAGTGTTACTAGGCAGAGGGGTTGGAGGGACCATTTCGACGTCTCCTAAAGAGACCAGGGACATTTCTGCGGGACCCCACCCACCGGGGGCACCCATCTCATCCCCTCCCAGGGCTACACTCGCTACCTGACGAGGGGGTGCACGCGGCGGTGCATTCGAATCCTTCATGGGACACTGGGGATCATAATAACGGTGTCCCACCTGCTTACAGGCATAGCAGGTCATGGGGCCCCTGTGAACAGGTTTACCTGTCGGGGCCTCTGGCTTCTTTACAGGGGGAGGCTGGGAACCCTTCCCTTGGTTCCCTTGGGGACTACTTTGGGGCCCTTTCTGAAACTCCCTCTGTTTACCCCTGTCCCCCCCACTCTTCTGCTGGGGACCCTGCCCACCTTTGGCTGAGTCTCCCACTGGACCCTTGTGGACCCTGGTACTGACCCAGCGGTCCGCCTCCTCAGCAAGTTTTCTAGGGTTAGATAGCTTGCTATCAACAAGGTGCTGGCGTAGCTCTGGAAAACAGTTATTAGACAAGTGCTCCCAAGCAAACAAATCATAAAGAGCATCATAACTATCAACCTTGCTACCCTTTATCCAACCATCCATGGTTCTGCAGAAAAAAGACACATATTCAACCCACGTAGTACCAGGCAACTTCTTACATTCCCTAAAGGTTTGTCTGTACTTTTCTGGAGTTAAGCCATATCTCAGCATTAAAGCATCTTTCATATGAGTATAAGACATCCTATCCTAGGGATACAGCAGAGCACTGCTGGTGCGGCTGAGTTGCGGTTCATAGGACGCCTGGCTGTATGTTGTTTGAATTGAAATTGCTCTGAATAATTTTAAAGTTTTAAAAATTTTACTTCACCTACCTCATTCTCCTGTTGTCATCTGGAGCTGCCCTGCACCCCGGTCCGTCGCGGCAAGTGCCGATCGAACGGAGGGTGGACCTTTGGGCTCGACTCCTCCCCCTCCCCCCACCACTTCCGGGGCACTGGGGCCAAATACGCTGGCTTGGCGAACGCGCAGCGGATACAGCAGAGCACTGCTGGTGCGGCTGAGTTGCGGTTCATAGGACGCCTGGCTGTATGTTGTTTGAATTGAAATTGCTCTGAATAATTTTAAAGTTTTAAAAATTTTACTTCACCTACCTCATTCTCCTGTTGTCATCTGGAGCTGCCCTGCACCCCGGTCCGTCGCGGCAAGTGCCGATCGAACGGAGGGTGGACCTTTGGGCTCGACTCCTCCCCCTCCCCCCACCACTTCCGGGGCACTGGGGCCAAATACGCTGGCTTGGCGAACGCGCAGCGGATACAGCAGAGCACTGCTGGTGCGGCTGAGTTGCGGTTCATAGGACGCCTGGCTGTATGTTGTTTGAATTGAAATTGCTCTGAATAATTTTAAAGTTTTAAAAATTTTACTTCACCTACCTCATTCTCCTGTTGTCATCTGGAGCTGCCCTGCACCCCGGTCCGTCGCGGCAAGTGCCGATCGAACGGAGGGTGGACCTTTGGGCTCGACTCCTCCCCCTCCCCCCACCACTTCCGGGGCACTGGGGCCAAATACGCTGGCTTGGCGAACGCGCAGCGGATACAGCAGAGCACTGCTGGTGCGGCTGAGTTGCGGTTCATAGGACGCCTGGCTGTATGTTGTTTGAATTGAAATTGCTCTGAATAATTTTAAAGTTTTAAAAATTTTACTTCACCTACCTCATTCTCCTGTTGTCATCTGGAGCTGCCCTGCACCCCGGTCCGTCGCGGCAAGTGCCGATCGAACGGAGGGTGGACCTTTGGGCTCGACTCCTCCCCCTCCCCCCACCACTTCCGGGGCACTGGGGCCAAATACGCTGGCTTGGCGAACGCGCAGCGGACGCGCGCAGCGGGCGCGCCGGCGGCGCGCCGAAGGCGCGCCAAAGGCAAGCCCGTCTGCGCCCGTCCGCGCCCAACCGGGTCCAGGGGCCACAACCCCTGGCCCCCACATATCCCAGGTCAGGAGATACAGTGCGTCAGACATCCATAGCATTGGGGCTAGGACGGCTGTTCATTGTGCACATATCTATGCACCAACCGACCTTCCCCCCCACTGCCCCGGATGTAAACACTATTTCTTTAAAACCACAGCACTATCCACGACGCAGGAATACCATATGTGCTTATTAAATTGCAGATCGCTCCCGAGACACAGCACACAAATCGCTCTACTACTCGAGGAGCGTAAGCCAGACGCCGTCTTTTTGACAGAAACCTGGCTCAACCCCCACTCAGAGCCACACATAATCTCCGCCTTACCCCCGGGTTTTCAAATCCATAGATTGGACCGGATAGAGGGCAGAGGAGGGGGTCTGGCTATCATTTTGAAAGAACAATATCAGTGCCGCATTACGACTGAAACCATCCCGGAATGTGAGAGCCTAGCTTTTAGCATCGAATTCACTGCTAACAGCTCCTTCTCTGGCACTTTAATATATCGCCCTCCTGACCCGTCCAAACAGTTCCATAAATCTCTTCCCGACATTATAGCTAAACGAGCTATTACCCTAGCTAACTACACTATGCTGGGAGATCTTAATTTTCATTTTAATTCCTCCATAGACCATATTGCTATGGAACTAATCGATGACCTTGCAGCCTTACAGCTAACTCAGCGGGTCACTGCCCCCACCCATGAAAAAGGGAATTTACTTGACCCAATTTTTAGCAATTGCTCCCAGCTGAGGGTGGATCATCCCATTCCCCTCCCCTGGTCTGACCACTTTTTAATCTCGCTGACCTGGGCCACCAGTAAACCCTTCATGCCTGCCCCCCAAGTAAAAGCTATGAGGAATTGGCCAAAACTTCCTTTGGAAGAGTGGTGTAGGAACTTAGAATCCACCCGCCCATCGCTTCACACAGACCCCAACCTGGCAAACAGGGATTATGAGGGCTGGGTTACAAATTCACTGGAGACTGTTCTTCCCTGTCGGAAAGTCACATCAAAAAGACTGCAGAAATCTGCACCCTGGTTTTCAGATACCCTCAGGGAACAAAAACGCCTTTGCAGGAAACGAGAACGAGCATGGCGTCTAGACTCCCTACCCGAGAAAAAGCTGCAATATAGGGAAGCGATCAAGGCCTACAGAGACGGGATAAGGAAGGCCCAGGCCGCCTACTTCGCAGATAAAATCATGGAAGCTAAGTCCAAACCTAGGGAAATTTTCCACCTTGTTAAAAAATGCACTATTTTAAATGCACCTGCACCTCTGCCAAAAACGCAAGATCAGTGCAACGAATTAGCGGAATTTTTCCACAACAATGTCTCCCGGATTTATTCTTCTTTCTCGACTTCAACCTCTAATTCCGGAGGGGCAGAGGAAGTACCCTCGACAAATCCTGCTCTCCCAGGCCAACCAACCTTAGAATATCTCCCATATCTAGACCTCGACACCCTGAGTAGACTGGCTCGACAAGTCAAATCCGGCTCGCCACGCGATCCTGCCCCACCCGAGATTATGTTGCGGTCTAGCTCAACCACCTTTCCCGTAATCTTGGAACTTTTAAATTCCTCGATTTCATCTTGTACTGTGCCCACCGATTGGAAAAGAGCCATGGTACGGGCTCTATTAAAAAAACCAAATCTTGACCCAGAGGATCACGCTAATTACCGCCCCATCTCATTGCTCCCCTGGGCAAGTAAGATTCTGGAAAAACATATAAATACCCAGCTGATCCAGTTCCTAGAGAAGAATCAACTACTAGATACGACCCAGACAGGCTTCAGACCTAGGCATGGAACTGAGACTGCACTGCTGGCGGTCACTGAGGAGTCACGGAGAATACTGGATCAAGGAGGATCAGTGGCAGTGATCCTCCTTGACCTAAGTGCTGCCTTTGATACGGTCAGGTATACCACCTTACTGAACCGTCTCCTTGACATCGGGGTAACAGGCAATGCACTGAGGTGGTTTGACTCCTTTCTGACCAACAGATCATTCCAGATCTTCGACGGGGACACAGTGTCAGCCAGCAAATCGCTGAGCTGTGGGGTTCCACAGGGTTCCTCCCTGAGCCCCGCGTTGTTTAACATATACATGAAACCGCTTGCTGGGATCGTCGAACCGCATGGTATTAAGATCATATCATATGCGGACGATACCCAGCTAGTGGTCTCATTGACGCAGGAGGGCATCAGGCAAAAGTCGTCAGGTCTGATGAAATGTCTGGAGGAGGTTAAAGGCTGGATGACAGCCTCCTCCTTGAAACTCAATGGAGATAAGACTGAGGTCATGCTTCTGGGCCCAGCTTCCCCAGTACCTTTCACCTCCTTATGGCCTTCATGTCTGGGCACGCCCCCCATTCCCAAGGAGAGCGTAAAAAGTCTGGGAATTTGGTTGGACAAGAATCTCACCTTCACTCATCAGGCCATCAAGTTATCTGCCACGTGTCTGGGCCTGCTCAGAATAATCAGAAAAGTCCTGCCCCTTTTACCAATGGAGGCCAAACAGGTGGCAGTACAAGGCCTGATACAGTCCAGGTTGGACTTCAATAACGCCCTCTACGTGGGTGCCCCAGAACTGACTCTACGGAAGTTACAAGTTGTGCAGAACTGCGCAGCACGTACCCTGCTCAACATCCCACGTACACAGTCAGCCAGACCTGGACTAAAAAGTCTACATTGGCTACCGGTGAAACAGCGAGTGGCTTTTAAGGCACTATGTATCTCACATCACGCCTTCTGGAAAACAGGTCCAGCAATAAACGACAACTTAGTCACCCGCTATCACCCAAATAGGAATCTACGCTCCGCCGAAGCCTTTTTGGCCGTGGTTCCAAAAGTTAAGAGAGCGAGAACTGGAGGCAGAATGTTCGCCCTGAATGCCTCAAAACTGTGGAACTCACTCCCACTTCAACTTAGATGCAATCCCAACCTGCAATCTTTCCGCAAACAATTAAAGACTCTTCTGTTTGCTAGGTCTGCCCTGACCTAATCCCTGTCCTAACTCCCGCCGTACCTCCCCACTCTGGCTGCATCCTTAGCGCTTGGACGCCCGCTGGGCAGCAATCGCGCTCTACAAGTCGATATACAATACAATACAATACAATATCCTCAGCAGGAAGGCTCAACAAGGTATCTCTCCCCTCGTTTGTAAAGCGGCTCCACAACCCCGTTCCCCAATCCTTCTCAGGGACCCGGTGGGCCAACAATGCTAACTCATACGCTTTAAACCATTGGCTAATATCTTCATTCTTACTGTAATCCTTGATCACATCTTTAGGAAAATAAAACCTACTTTCTGCAGGCACAGATGGAGTGCTGCCACCAGAGGGATTCAACTCTAAACTCTTAGTTTTAAGCTCCATCTCCCTCACCATCTTCTCACGTTCAAACGCTAATTTCTCTCTCTCAAAATCTAATCTTTTGCTCTCCATTTCAGCTTCTCTCTTGCTTCTCGCATTCTCTAATTCCAACTGCCCTCCTAATTTAAGTTTTGCCATTTCTAACTTGTACCCCCTCTCCTTCTCCCTGTCTTCTAATTCTTCGGGGGAAAGGCTCCTAGAGGACGCACTACTGCCTGGAGATGACACTGGCCCACCTGTGGGCTCTTCCTCTTCCTCTTCTTCTTCCTCTTCCGGTACCACCACCGGATCAGAGGGATTTCTGGCCTCTAACCAGGCCTTCAGCGCTTTGAGGAAGCCCTCTTTCTTTGAGACACCTGTGGTAGGAACTTTAAACTGCTTGCAAAATCCTTTTAGATCTTTTAGCGTGTAGGAATCTATCTTCTCCTTATCGAATTCCCCCACAACATTCTCCACAGGTGTAGCAGCTCCGGCATTCTCCATGGTCAAAACTGGCAGTGTTTAAGAAAATAAGCTCCAGGAAAGCGGAGAACAAAAATAGGCAATCCTACCAAACAGACTGTGGCTGCGTTATGGTCTGCTTTCACTATGTAGCGTACACTAATCACTGCACATGAGTCATAAATGCAAAGTTCAAATCCTCACCGCTGACCACTAATGTTAGAACCGGCGGTCTCTAGTTGGCAGAGGTATACACTTCTGACAAATAGGGACCTACCAACTCTAGTCAGGGAAAGGGGATTACACACTCAGATAACCCCTGCTACCCCCTTGGTAGCTTGGCAGAGCAGACAGGCTTATCTCAGAGGCAGTGTGTTAAGCATTTATGACCACATACAGTAATAAAGTGAATACACTACAGATGGACACGACACAGAAGTTATTATAAAAATAGGATTTTTATATAAGGCTTAGCACAAGACCAAATAACGACAAAAATATACCACAGTCTTAATAAATACTCTTTGGAAGGAAAAATAATAGTTCAAGTAAGGTTTCTTCTTGGCAAATAGTTCTTTAGCAAAGTATTCTTCTGAGCACAGTTCTTTGGCAACAATGTAACCCCCACAGGAGTCACACGACGTCGAGTCTACAAGATTCCCAAGGTTCGGCGTCGACCGCGAGGAGCGCTACGTCGAGCCTGGAGTCGCAACAGACCCCACAAGTACAGTACCTTGAGAAACGAAGAAAACGACGATCCACGGCGTCGAGATGTCGGCGTCGAGGTCGGCGTCGATCGTGCCTCGGAGTCGGGTCAATCCGCAGCGGCGTCGAGGGATGTCGGGCCGGAGCAGCGCTCACGGCGTCGAGAAGGGCGTCGAGTCGATGCGATCAGCAGCGGCGTCGGGACGGGGTCGCTTGGAGGTAGAGCCGATACTCACTCCTCACTGGCGTCGATACCGGCGTCGAGACGGGGTCACTTGGAGCCGGGGCCGATACCCACTGCTCACTGGCGTTGCTGCTGGCGTCGATCGGGCCCGGCGGCGTCGAGACTGCAGATTTTCCCTTGTGTACTGGAAACAACACTTTCCAGCAATTCAGCAATTCAGTAGATGGTGAAGTCCTTTGGCCCTGTGACTTCAACAGGAGACTGGCACTCTTCCAGTCCTTGGAGATTTTCTAGCAAGTGTTCAGAGAGTACACACCAAGTTCCTCTCTCCTTGTTCCTTGGCAAAAATAAAGAAGCAGCTTTCAGGTTCCTCCACAGCAAAACAGCACTCTGGCAGAAAGGGGAGGCAAGTCCTTAGATCAGCAGGCTTCTTGTCCTTGGTACAGGTTTCCTTGTCAGAAGTGATCTGAGTTCTTGGTTCAGGGGTCCTTCTCTTATACCCCTTTTTCCCTTTGTTCCCTTTGTCCAAGCAGGGAGATTCCCACCATCTCAGGTTTGTGGTGGGTGTTACCAGGCAGAGGCACCTGGCCTATTCACTGAGCAGGGCAGAGTCCTCAGCCGCCCAGCAGGAGGCGGGGCCAGTATTGTCACTGGCAGGAGCAGGGCTATCAGTCGCCCAGCAGGAGGCGGAGCCAGTATTGTGTCAGGCAGGGCAGGCTACTCTTCCCTCACTCTATGCGTAAACGCCCCATTCACCCCACACTGACTCATTCAGACCTCTGGAGCCACCCAGCCCCTGACACACACACCAAACCAGCAGAGACCGGTAGATAGTTGGACAAGAAAATAGCCACTTTCTAAAAGTGCTATTTTCAAACATAGAATTTAAAAACCATCCATCCTAAAGGGTGTGTTATTAAATTCTGAGTTCAGGGATACTAAACTCGACTTGCTACCATGCTCCCTGAGTCAGATAGATTATAATGGAGTTAATAATCAGTCTGCCCAGTCTGGCCTATTGGAGGCAGGTAGCCCTTCAATAGTGAAAAACGAAAATGGCTGTAATTCACTATTAGGTCATGCCACACACATCAGGGCATGACCTACCTTTTACCAACAATGCACCCTGCCCTAGGGCCTACCATAGAGGTGTCTGAAATGTGGCAAAGTGAAGGTTTAGAGACTGGTAAGTAGGTTTCCTTACCAAGTCGACATGGCAGTCAGGGACTGCACGCAGGCGCCGCGGTGGCAGGCCTGAGACACATTTTGCACGCTGCTTCTGTGGGTGGCACAACCAGTGCTGCAAGCCCACCAGCAGCAGTTAACTTACACGCCCTTGGCACACGCAGTGCACTAGACTAGGGTCTGAACAGTAAGTCAACCAAGCCAATCATGGTAACACCAATCAATGTAACAATTTAACATAGGGAGCACTTGCACTGTGGCACTGATCAGCAGTGGCACAGTGCCCAAAGCAATAATCCAGCAAAAACATCGTAAACAGAGGAGGCAAACAGAAAAAAATGGAGGAGAGACTCATGCCAATGATGCCAGGTCTAACAGGTTCTTTCTAGGATCTGGCAACTGGCTTTTTAGGGATAGTACCTCACTCCGCTTCCAGGGGGTATAGACCCATTGTTCCTGGAACCGGGCGTCTACCCCGGGACGGGTAATGACGCCGTGGGCATCTACTACTGCGGCAACTTCTGGATGAAAGATAGGGTGCACTTCCCGCATAGGGAACTGGGAGAATCCGGCGGGAGTGGTAGACTGCAAACGAGCTCTATAAGAGACCAAAGTCTGTACCTTCCCATACACCTCTTCCGGTGTCAACTGAGATTTATGGACCTGATCAAGAATATCATATAGTATGGCCGGAGCCTTCCCTTCCTGATGTACCTGTTCCCACACAGAAATAAGACGGTTGGCCATATGCTCCAGAGCATGCTGTTGCATCACCGGTTCATAATCTCTCATAGTACTCCAAATATCAGCAAGCATATAAATGGGGTGTCGCATCCACTGGGATGCTTGTGTAGCTATAGTTTCCCTTTCTTCCGTTCCCAAAGCCGAACGAGTGAACAACTTCCTACCCTCAGTGAGACTGGCCGGACGTAGCGGAGTAGTTGCAGCTGTTACCGGCGTGGTGCTGGCGGAGGAGGAGGGCAGAACAGAAGGGGAAGGCATTGACCCCAGCGACAGCTGAGGGGTCCCGGCTGCAGCTGCCGTCAATAAATTAGGCAGTATGGCCATAACTTCAGACACAGATGTCGGTAACCGAGAGAGGTTCGGCAGGGAGGGAGGGGTAGTGGTGGCCGGGGGAGCCGAAGCCGAGGCCCCCTGGGACATATCTGGAGCCGGGGCCGAGGCCCCTGATACCTCCGGATATATCCTCTGTGGCACATAAGGGGGTGGTGGTCTGGTGTCCAGTAAATCCTCTATCTCATCTTCTGCATTCGGGCGGGTCCCATAGCTCTTATCCACCTTCAGTCGAAATTCACGATTCATGCAATCCAATCCCTTTTCTACTCTGTCTCGGTCATAGGCCATAGCTTTCTGAGTAACATTCTGTCCTGCCTTAGCTCTGGCTACTTTCTCTTCCCTTATTCGCCGTTGTTTGGCCTCCTTTTGCCATGCAATGAGGGCGTCAAACAAGGCCTGCCTACTTCGCCTAGAAAACAGCTGTTCCTGTAGGAACGCAATTTTCTTTTCATCAAATGAGCCTGTTTTGGGCCAGCGTAACTCCTCATTGCCCTTGGTATACTTATGCCACAGAGTGCAAAACAACAACGGAGAGATCCCATGTTTGACGTACATAAAATGGCTAGGACTGCCCTCCGGCGGGGCGGGTTGGCTCTCCGCTAGTCTAGAGTCACTTGTTCGACAGCAGCAGCCAAAACAATTCAATTTACTAAAACAGGACATTTTGGTTAGTTTTCAGACATGTATACACGAACAACAATCAACACAAATCATACACAACGTACAATCAGTATCAGAGAACCAAGCCCGTCGACTCTGGTTCACAGTCCAAACACCAAACTACACGCGGGATTCCGGCCACCCTCCTGGCTCACCACTAAGACCAGCCCCCAACGAGGACTTGCCCCGTCAGGAGTATGCCTTGTGGCTACCCAGTCTAGGTCGCGGGTCCTTCCACGTGCAATCCGTTTGTAATCCTTCGGCGCGCCGTTTTTACTCAAATCAAATGCAACCTGTACGTACTTCGAGTCAAACCACGGTAATGCTAACCTCAATCAAGCAAGACACCACCCTCCGGTGCGTGTCCTCAAATCAATGCACCGCTGTCCAGCGCGAGCTTCAAACAAATGCAATCCGTGTTCAAAATCAAAAACTCATCGTTCTCAACGAATGCTCTCAAATCAATCAAATAGCACACCGTCTTCAACGCGTGCCTTAACCAATAATGCACCGTTTACAACGCGTGCGTGAAAATCAAATCAATACTCACCGGGTGCACCCAGACACGAATGTTCGTTCTCCGCTGCCAACTCCTCCCGACCAAATCGATCCAGTTTCTGGGTTAAGCCCGTAGGACCCCGGTGAAAGGTAACTAGCAGCAGGGGACGTACCGAAAAGTCGTGCAGGATGGGAGAAATCCTCAGGCTCCTCTCCCGCCAACCGGTCAGGACGCCCCCAACCCCACCACCCGAATACGGGGGGGGGAAAGACCCTTTCACGGGGTCCCTTCGTGGTCGCCAACTGTTGTGTCCAAAATAATTATTCCAAGGGCCACACTTACCATTGGCCCGCAATGTTAGGTAAGAAGGAGCAGTTGGCAACGTGGAAGGTTCAAACGTTTATTAGCAATCACAGAACTCTATATAGAGGAGCCTCGTCGATCCTCACCCATCAGGTGCGCCGAGGAAGACTGCTGGCTCCTTGACAGTAACACACTTTTATACATTATCAGTACAGCATACAAAACCATATATGTGGAAAAGTACCAGCTAGTCCTGGCGCCCCTAATGAGCTCATGCCCATTTCTAGTTTCGGTTGCACATACAAAGGGTTACTATCTTTACAGAGAAGGTCGAAAGGGTAACTCCCTTTTCGTCCCAGGCCTAGAGGAATTTGCCTGATACTCCCTTTTAGCAGATGTGACCTTGCTTCTCAGCAACTCAGCCTGTCTCCTAATTAAATGCAAGGGAAGGGGAAAGCAGAGGGTGTGCGGAAAAGACCACGTGACTCCCAAGTGAGAGAGAGAGCCGTAATCCAAGATGGAGGCTGTTCGGTTTCTCTCCCCTTTTTGTCGTACTAAACATAATCGGGGATCTCGAGCCTTTTAACTTACCATAACGAGGTAAACTATCATTAGATATACTGCGCTAATCATATCATAATATCTTGAATACCTCAGTGCACTGGCCAATTTCCTGTCCCTGTCTGACCCTGCACCTGAGTTGATCCTTCAGTGGCTTCTCCACTTGGCTTAGACCCAGGGACGGCTTTAGGGCTGGTGGCGCCCGGTGCAACGGTCTTTTTTTTGCACGGCCCGTGACCTCCTACTCCATGAATTCCCTCACTACCACTCTCCAACAGTACACCTCATCTCTCCATAGGCTCTCTCTGACATACATTTCATTGTTTTATAGTGCTACTCAAATGTCACCCACAATCAGTTCTGTGATCTGCATGGTACACGTTCTTTGCAGAAGGCACATTAACCCTCAGCGCTACTTTATAATGAGCCAGAGCTTCCATTAGACAAAATTCAGATCCTTCACCAGTAGGCACATTAGTAGATCAGCGTCATGATCTACTAAGGTAACAAAGGATTTTAATGAAATGCACGTAGCTGAGCCTACTATAGGTTTAAAAATAACTCTGATCTTGACTACAAGTTCCAGCCTGCATTGAGAGACTGACGTAATGAATGTGGCCCCCTGGGGGCACTCAAATTAAGCAGGCTGTCAGAGCAATCGGCGATGTGCATTCCAATGATCCATGATTAAGAGGCAGGAGCCTCGAAACGCGTCGGTTTTAAATTCTACATGAATGCTGCAAACATGTCTTTTCCTTTGAAATAAACCGTGAGGTTCTCTTGAAAGTGGAGTTCGCTTTCGTTGCTTTGGGCACTTTTGATGGAAAATATCTACACGGCAGCCCTGCCGTGCTCACTACGCCACTGGAGTCAAGCATTCTGGATGAAGAGGGGTGAAACCCCAAAACCGGTCCTAGGATGCTTGATTCCGGTCCAGGGAAGACATGGCTTGGCAGTTCGGGCTGGACTGTTCCCATGAGGCACAGGGTCAAGACTGATTTGCATATGGCCATGTCTGAACTGGGGTGGTGTGCTGAGCAAAATAACGATGGATTAAACCCAGATCTGTGACTGGGGGTGAATGTTTTCCCAATGTGCAACATTCCGTCCATCATCTTGTGTGTTTTGCTGTTCGCCCTATGTGGGAAGGGTATGCCCAGACGTGGGTCCCGTGCTCACTACGCCACTGGAGTCAAGCTATTCTGGCTGAAGAGGGGTGAAACCCCGAAACCGGTCCTAGGATGCTTGATTACGGTCCAGGGAAGACATGGCTTGGTAGTTCGGGCTGGACTGTTCCCGTGAGGCACAGGGTTAAGACTGATTTGCATATGGCCATGTGTGAACTGGGGTGGTGCGCTGAGCAAAATAACGATGGATCAAACCCAGATCTGTGACTGGGGGTGAATGTTTTGCCAATGTGCAACATTCCGTCCATCATCTTGTGTGTTTTGCTGTTCGCCCTATGTGGGAAGGGTATGCCCAGACGTGGGTCCCGTGCTCACTACGCCACTGGAGTCAAGCTATTCTGGCTGAAGAGGGGTGAAACCCCGAAACCGGTCCTAGGATGCTTGATTCCGGTCCAGGGAAGACATGGCTTGGCAGTTCGGGCTGGGCTGTTCCCGTGAGGCACAGGGTTAAGACTGATTTGCATATGGCCATATGTGAACTGGGGTGGTGTGCTGAGCAAAATAACGATGGATTAAACCCAGATCTGTGACTGGGGGTGAATGTTTTGCCAATGTGCAACATTCCGTCCATCATCTTGTGTGTTTTGCTGTTCACCCTACGTGGGAAGCGGCACCATCTCCAAAAATACGAGTGAGAGGCTGTGAGTTGGAACTTTGCCATAACTCTTCAGCACTTCAAGAGAGGATTAATCGTACATGTGCAGCGTCATGACCTACTAAGGTAACAAAGGATTTTAATGAAATGCACGTAGCTGAGCCTACTATAGGTTTAAAAATAACTCTGATCTTGACTACAAGTTCCAGCCTGCATTGAGAGACTGACATAATGAATGTGGCCCCCTGGGGCACTCAAATGAAGCAGGCTGTCAGAGCCATCGGCGATGTGCATTCTAATGATCCATGATTAAGAGGCAGGAGCCTCGAAACGCGTCGGATTTAAATTCTACATGAATGCTGCAAACATGTCTTTCCCTTTGAAATAAACCGTGAGGTTCTCTCGAAAGTGGCGTGCGCTTCCGTTGCTTTGGGCACTTTTGATGGAAAAATTTTTATATATATAAATATATATATCCGCGTTTTACTCCATCACCATTTCAAATGCCTTCCATACGAACGAACGGAGCATGGACCAAAACGTTGTGCAGCAAATCAATATTTTATTGCTCGAAGACCTCTACAGCCATGACGCGTTTCAGCCCGTCACAGGCCTTGATGACATGACACACTCTGTGAGGTGAGCAGTTTTTTTAGACCATTTTTTTTCTCTTTCTTCTTTTTTTCTGTTACTCAACCAGTGTTTTTAAAGTGACAAGTGCTTAAATTAAAGAACCATCGAAACAGAAGAACAGTTCAAATTCAAATGGAATTAGGGCATCAATAGCAAAACACTTCTTTTTCATAAAAAGTAGATGTTACGTTAAAATACCTTAACTCAATTGATTATGCTTAAAATTCCCAACAATTGATCAAATAGTTATATCAAACAATTTCATTTCGTCTGTAAAGCCATTTGCTGAAAAAATCTTATAACTTATTGTTAAATGGCCCAATTATTGTGTTACATAAAATCATTAATGTAAAACATTTCGGTATAAATACCTTAATTAGAATAAGCAGTCCTTCAAAAGTGCAAAATTCCGCAAATACAGTACAGTTCTCTTTTAGTTCCATGTAAACGTGTAGATTTAAAGTGCAAGTGCTGGGCAAATATATCGATCTCTTGTTAAAAAACTTGTTAAAACCCTATAAAAAACTACTACTTCACCCTAAGTGTTAAAAACTTGTGGAAAATGCGGCAGGCAGAGTATCTTGATTAATATATAGAATATAAGACATTTTGTAGACACCGAATAGCAATTTGTAAATGGATTATTCAAAGTGTGACTTTAAAATATTAATCTCTCGCAGGAAAATTAGAAACAAGTATACAGTTCTTCAGTGGCATTCAGACCCCTTGGGTGTTTTGTATCGAGGTTAATGATGTAATTGGCCTCTTGTAATCTGAGTGCTCTTTCTCTGTCACCACCTATTTTATTGGGAGTGACCGCATCTATCAGAAAGTATCTCAGGCCATTAGGGTCCGCTTTATGTGATTCACTGAAATGCCGGGCTACCAGATATGCCTGATCTTGATTTTGTATCGCCCTTAGGTGCTGTAGTGCCCTCTTGTGTGCTTGTAGTATTGTGCTACCAACTTAGCGAAGCCCACAAGGGCCCTCCAGCACATAGACGGCATAGTCTATTTTGCAATTGAGGGACTTGGTTATAAGATTTTCCTTATCACTGAAAGGAGTTTTGGATGTAGTCCGGTTGCTGCCGCCATGCACCAACACACCGAACAAATGCCGTGCCGCTGCTGGAGCAAAGTCACCGAAGACCAGCTTTCCACCTCCCTCGCCCGGAACCCACCCACAGATCCGACCGACCCCGACACCGCCACCCACAACCTGAAACATTGGATCGATGACTGAGCCAACACCCTCGCCCCCTCAAGAAGCCCTCCAACACCCACACTAGCAAGAAAGCCAGCTGGTTCACCGAAGACCACCAGGCCTCCAAACGAACCTGCTAATAACTAGAAAAAACCTGAATCCGTGAACGAACACCGGAAAGCTACACCGCCCACAAGAACACCACCCGCAGGCACCACCAACTCATCAGATCCGCCAAAAGGACCTCCTTCAAAGACCGCCTAGACAACAACGCACACAACAGCAAAGAGCTCTTCAACATCGTGAAGGAACTCTCCAACCCCAGCTCCAACACCAATGACATCCCACCTTCACAAGACCTGTGCGACTCGCTGGCCACCTTCTTCCATCGCAAGATCACAGACATCCATGACAGCTTCAACGCCGCCACCACCCCGGCAACCACTGAGACCCCCGCACCCATGACCACCACCCGCACCAACCGCCTGATCTCCTAGACCAACATCAATGATGACGACACCATCAAGATCATGAACATCGTCCACCCCGAATCCCCAGAAGACCCCTGCCCACACCACATCTTCAACAAAGCCAGCAGCACCATCGCATCCCATCTCCGGAAAACCATTAACATCTCCTTTGAGACAGCGACGTTCCCGGAGAGCTGGAAGCACGCAGAGATCACGCCTTACTCAAGAAACCCAAGGCAGACCCCAAGGACCTCAAGAACTTCTGACCCATCTCCCTGCTCCCGTTCCCGGCGAAGATCATCGAAAAGGCCGTCAACAAACAACTAACCAGCTTCCTCGAGGAGAACAGCATCCTGGACCCGTCCCAATCCGGGTTCGGCAGCAACCACAGCACCGAAACTGCCCTCATCGCCGCCACCAATGACATCAGGTCCCTGCTAGACAACGGAGAAGCCGCGGCCCTCATCCTCCTGGACCTGTCAGCCGCCTTTGACACGGGCTGCCACCGCACACTACAAACACGCCTCTACGATGCCGGAATCCAAGAGAAGGCCCTGGACTGGACCACCTCCTTCCTCTCCGGTAGAACACAGAGTGTCCGCCTCCCCCCCTTCTGCTCCGAAGCCACCGAAATCATCTGCGGCGTACCCCAAGGCTCTTCCCTCAGCCCAACGTTGTTCAACGTCTACATGGCACCACTCGCCTACTTTGCACAATGGCACGACCTCAACATCATCTCCTATGCTGACAACACCCAGCTGATCCTCTCCCTCACCAAGGACCGCCAAAACCAACCTCCACGAAGGAATGAAGGCCGTCGCCGACTGGATGAGGAACAGCCGACTGAAGCTGAACTCGGACAAGATGGAGGTCCTCATCCTCGGATCCACCCCCGTGGCCTGGGACGACTCCTGGTGGCTGACTGCACTAGGAACAACCCCAACACCCACCGACCACGCACGCAACCTAGGGGTCATCCTCGACTCTACCCTCTCCACGACGAAGCAGGTCAACGCCGTCTCCTCCTCCTGCTTCAACACCCTCCGCATGCTTCGCAGGATCTTCAAGTGGCTCCCCACCGAAACAAGAAGGATGGTCACCCAGGCCTTCGTCAGCAGTAGACTGGACTACGGAAACACACTCTACGCAGGACCCCGGCCAAACTCCTGAAACGGCTTCAATGCATCCAGAACGCCTCCGCACGCCTGATCCTCGACATCCCTCGCCGCAGCCACATCACACCCCACCTGAGAGACCTGCACTGGCTCCCTATTGACAAGAGGATAACCTTCAAACTCCTCACCCACACACACAAGGCACTCCACAACACCGGACCAACGTACCTCAACAGCCGACTCAGCCTCTACACCCCCACCTGCCAGCTCCACTCCGCAGACCGTGCCCTCGCCACCGTCTCCCGCATCCGAAGAGTGACTGCCGGTGGCAGATCATTCTTCCACCTCGCCGCCAAGACATGGAACACCCTCCCCATCTGCCTGCGGCAGACCGAAGACCTTTTGAGCTTCAGAAGACTTCTCAAGACCTGGCTCTTCGAACAATAGCAGCTTCCCCCTTGAGACCCTCGCGGGTATGTAGTGCGCTTTACAAATACCATGATTGATTGATTGATTACATACTCTACATTTGAAAAAATCCTTTCTTTGTGTCAGCCACGAGCTTTTGCTGGGACCTGTAGAGTCATTTTGGACCAAAATATCTTTCATGGACACTGCTCTGCTATAAGTGATGGTTTTCTGGGAAGCAGATGCCCAATCACAGGGTCACTTAGGACCAAGGGCCAATTTTTGATTATGAGCTTTCTGATTTGTTTTTCTTGTTTATTGGACTTTAAAATATATATAAAGGTGTCTCCATCTTTTTGTTTCATTGTGTCCTTTATTGTTTGGTTGGGTGCCTCGCTATTTTTTTTGATGAGGGTCTCTCTAGGTTGGGCCCTGCTTTTGAGGATGGCTGCATCAATTCGGTGTTTAGTGTATCCCCTTTGTAGGAATCGCTGCTTGCTGTTCTCTTGCTCTGTGATCAGGTCTTTTTCACAGCTGCAAATGCGTCTTAGCCTAAGCATGTCACCGTAGGGAATGCTTCGGATGAGATGCTTAGGGTGTGAACTACCAGCGTGCAATACTGCATTGCCCGCTGTCGGCTTTCTATGTAGTTTTGTTTCTAGCTTGCCATCCTCGACAAGGACCTGCACGTCTAGGAAATGGGCACTCTTAGTACTAATGGAGGCTGTGAAGTGTAGGTTATATATGAAGCCCTGAGACCTAATGGACATTTAGATTTCTATGTCTGTGCATATCCCGATTTTTCTTTCTGAACATCTGGTCACGCTACCCATAAAATTTATTATGTTTTAGTTGGTGTTCACCCACATTATCAAACATAAAATTTAAATTATCGACTTGCACTTATACTGACTCCAGAATATTAAACACCAACATATCATTTACGTAAGTGGATGTGAAGTTAGTAGTAGTAGTAGTAAATATGCACTTCCCTTTGTATGCTTACCCTTGACGATATTTTTGAACTCGATCTTCTGGAATCCATATGTGTGCAGGTCGGTATTCTTGACTTTGATAATGTGGCATACAACTTTATTTTTGTGTGAAGAAGCTTTCAGTTTTTTTGCAGTGCTTGTTTTTGTCAACAAAATTCTTATTTTATTGAACCACGTGGGATGAGGGTTAACCATGAAAGCATTTTTTTCTTTACACATGCTTGACTGGTTTGTTGCAAAACATATCCTTTTGTTAAATGCTGTACTTTCAGTAAATAGCTGAAATTTTAATTTTGACCTGTACATGCGTTGCAATTCTTATATAATGTTTATGGTCTGATTTTCTCCACTCTCTCTGGGTATTCTCATTATTGGACTAGTTATCTCAGCTAATAATGTGGAGATGAGCATGGACACTTTCACACGAAACGATTCATGTTGTGGGTTCACAACGAGACTTTTCCATGGGCATGTTTCCAAGCTCTTACATTTTGATCTAACAAGCGGTAAAAGGCTACACTTAATGTTGACAATCTGCACCTTATGCTCTGTAGATAGTCCTGGAGAATTATATGCACCATTTGGCACAAACCAATTCATGGAAAATGCTATGTTTCGAAATCACCTTTTACGTGCTCTCTTTCGGACGTAAATGCAATTAACTGCGACACTGGGGCTCTGCTGGTTTTTCTACAAGTTTCACATAAATCCTCTTTCCGTTCATCCCCTTCCCTTTGCTGTTCTATTACTTAGGGCCTCATTGGGATGTTCGGTGGATAGCCACTGACAGGCCGTCGGTGGCGGTCCTCCTGACAGCCAGAGAAACAGTCCAACTGCCGGATTAGGATACTAGCGGTCAGAGCACAGTAGGTGGGTGGAAGGACTGCTGTCTCTGACAGGCTCGGGTGGAGGTCGGACCATAATCTCTACAATAGGAGAGTGCCCGCGCAGGCCTCTGCGGTAGGGATTGTGATGTCTATTTCCCACAGCCTTTTCATGGAGGTCCCAACACCATGAGAAGACCATAGGTAAGGGACTTTGGGGGGGGCCTAGCAGGTCCTGCGTCAACCGTGGGACTCCACTATGTGGGCAGGAGGCATATGGTGCTCCCCCAAACATCCATGAGCATGTGCCAGGCACCACATGGTGCTCGGCACATGGTGCATGGATGATGGTGCCTGGCACCCGGTGCATGGATGTTTTAAAACATCCTTTTTTCTCTTGCGGCTTGTGCTGCGCTCCTCTCCGGAAACAGAGAAGGAAGAGAAAGAAAGGAAAGAAGTGACAAGGGAGAAAGGAACAGGGAACAATAAACTGCAAGACAAAGATAAAGAGAGAGGAAGTGGAAGGTGGTGGAAGAGTGAGAAATTATGTGGAACCAAGACTAGGCAGCCCCAGTATTTGGCAACCTCAGCATTCGCCAGTGCCGGCATCAGGATCCTAAAAAAAGAAATTGGGGCATTCACTAATATGTGTACAACCCCATGTTTAGGGCTTAAATGGCAGGCATTCATCTATATGTAGGGATGTAATGTGATAAACCAAATATCAACTGTCTACACATAGTCCTAACCATGGTCCTGATTAAAGCTGTTCTCGCCGTATATTGTGTAGCAAGTGTGGTGATACAGGTACGGAGAGCAAATGTGCGTAAAGAAAAAGGGGACCCCTGCTGCAAATAGGCAGTTCCTCTAGGCAGGGAAATAATACATGTTGGACCAGGCCCTTTTTGCAGGGTCATCCCTGAACTTTTTGTCTTCCTCCTAGGCTTTTTCCTGACTTGGTGTTGGTGGTTTTAGGACTCTGGGCACTTTAGCACTGCTGTCCAGTGTAAAGTGCGTGTGCTCTCTGTGGTAAACATGGTAAGATTGGTCTACACCTGTATGGCGTATTTAAGTTACCTGTCAGTCCCTTGTAAAGTGGTATCTCAGATACCCGGGGCCAGTAAATTAAATGCTACTGGTGGGCTTGCAGCTCTGATTGCGCCACCCACCAAAGAAGCCTTTCAAACCTGCCTCAGGCCTCTGCCATTGCAAGGCCTGTACGCGCAGTGTTACCGCCGCTGTGACGTGGCACCTAATGTGTGTGCCCCGTCTGTGACCTCCCTTTTACTGCATGTCAGTCACCCCGAATGTAGGCCATAGCTAGCCCTATGGGCAGGGTGCATTGTAGGGAAAAGGAAGGACATGTACCTTAAGTGTGTGACATGTCCTGGTAGTGACAAACAGCCATTTTACCTTTTCACTACTGTGAGGCTGCCTTCTCATAGGAATGCATTGCGGATTCCCTGATAAGTGTTTCAGTGATAATTCCTGATATGAGAGGAGCAGCGGGGTCAAGTTTGGTATGTTTGGAATAGTGATAATAAATACTGCATAATGGTGTGCAAAGATTTATGATCACTATTTTAGAAATGCCACTTTTTTATGTGTCTGACTGCCTGATGTGTATTGCATGTCTGGCTCTGGAGTGACAGGGTCTGGTGAGGTGTGTGGCTCCAGGGAGGGCAGGGTGAGTCGGCGCTAGGCTGAATGGGCAGATCTGCATTTGGGGTAGTGGGAGGAGTAGCCACTGACCCTGAATGGGTCTGTGCCTGCCTGGGTGAATGCTGGCTCCGCTCCCCTGTGGTGTGTCTGAGGACCAAGCCCCACCTGACAAAGGGGAGTAGGAGCACTACAAACAAAGTGCTCCAGTACCCCCCAGAACCAGTTAAGACTGGTTCCTCAAGCCCTGTGCCAGGGCAGAACAAAGAGAAACCTTGTATAAATATTGGGGCTGTGACCCCATGTTTGTGTGCTTGGTGGGTCCTTGCTGGTACCTGTGCTGGGGCGAAGGACTGCTGGGCAACAGGAGGAACCGCTGTGGACCCAGCTTCTGCTTCTTGGGGGCCCCTACGTGGCCTACCTGTGCCCACCTCTGCCCCTGATGATTTTGGACTAAGTGCCCTGAGGAGTGCACTCGGCGCAAGGGGGGCACAGCCCAGATTGGAGGGGAGTAATTGGCAGGGAGCTTGTGCTGAGCACTTCTGCCTCTCTACCTTTTGGGTCCCAGAAGTGGGCTCCACATTCCGCTGAGCTGGGATCAGAGCGGGCCCCCGTGTGGAGGAGAGAACCCCATGACCCAAAGGAAGAGCCCAGCGGTAGGGCTTCCCGGTCGGGATTGCCCGACAGGCACTGATCAAGGAATCGCACTGTTTTGCCCAAATCGACAGAGAAGCTTGCTCTGTACTTCTCCGCCCGCCGGAGGTCAGGTAAGATTGTGCCTGAGCATGGGTGGAGCTCCCATGAGGAGAGGGGGAGCCCCGCCAGTTACCCGGAAATTTGCCTCGAGAGGAAGCCAGGCGATGAGCGCCTGGTTGGGGGCGGGGCCCGGCCGAAGTTAGAGTCGGCGCTGAGAGATGCCACTGAGCTTTCCCCGGGTTAGAGGAGACCAGAGGAGTGAGAAGAGGCCTCGGTGGCATGCACCTACAGGGCACTGTTGGTGCCTGCAGTTGCACCCATTTCTCGCCTACAAAGAGCCCCGATGAGTGGGGCATAGGAGGTACCGTTGGTGCCAGTGCTGCTTTCCTCAGCTGTACCGCCAGTTCACGGCAGCTGCAACGTGGGGGCATTTTGTTACAAGAGTCCCAAAGTGGGGCTCTCAAGGCACTGTGGTGCCAAGGCTCATTTCACAGCTGCACTGCCCTCACTACGGGCAGCTGCAACGTTGGAGGCATTGTGGTTGGTCTCTATAGAGACCCAGGCGGATTACACCCTCGCCCTCCTTTCTGGTGCTGGCCTGTTGGGCCTGCACCCCGCTGCTGCAGCAGCTAAAGAGCCCTGACTTTTGGAACGCGGGCATTGCGGGGAAGTCCCAGATGGGCCCCCGAGGAAGGCCAGTGGGCCGGTGAGTACCTGCGGTACTGGTAGGGGGCAAAGCTCTAAATGTGTTGCATACTGTGTTTATGCCAAATGTCATGCTATGATGTTTATGCCTAATGTGATGCAGACATAATGCATTTATGTTGCTTGTGATAATGCTGAGTACAGTATTTTGCCAGTAGTTACTGGTTGTGTTTTACATCCTGCTCTAATGGTTCTGACAGTGGTCCGATTGGCCCTGTCATGTATATAATCTCCTGTGAAATAAGAAGTACAATGGCTATTTTTTATATAATCTTGTGTCAAGTTTCTTTTGTGGTGTGCCTAGTGTGTCTCTGCTGTGTGTGTGTGTGTGTTGCGCAAACGCTTTACACATTGCCTCTGGGATAAGCCTGACGGCTCGTGCCAAGCTACCAAGGGGGTGAGCAGGGGTTATCTTCAGCGTGTAACTCCCTTGCCCTGACTAGAGTGGTGGTGTCTGCCTTGCTTTGGTGCATGCCCTAGCCAACCAAAAATCCCATTGATAACAACACACAATGTAAATTCCTAGGGCAACTTCAGAGTAAAAATCACAATAAATTATAACAGTTCTAATATAAGGAGAGACAAGGACAATATTATATATATTGCAATGTACAAAAATAGTTTTAATTGATAATAATATATTCATTATTCAAGCATTAGAACTAAAACAAACCACACACACACCACATCTGTCTCATCCTTCATACTCAGCAGCCATAATGTATACATCAAAGGTATGATAAACACTTGGAATATTCATAAGTCAAAACATTATGTACATAGTGAGATTTTATATTGCCATCATGGTATAACTTTAAACATTTTCTATGGATGAGCCATGTATAAAGGCTTTTAGTTCATAGGTATGTACCTGTGTCATAGGGTGATTGTAACTCTCAGATGGTTTCCTACGCGTGTTTCGGCATAAAAAGGCCTTCTTTTCAGAAAAGCCACAGCAGATATAGGCACTATCTGTAAATATTCAAAGACCACAGAACCACAGACCCTCCAAACTAGATATTATATAAGATATCTAGGCATGTAATAAAAGTAAGCCTGGGTAAAGCACTACGCTACGCTCGCGTAGTTTGCGAAGTTCGCGCTACTTCGCACTACGCGAATTGCACGTAGCACAGTGCAAACACGCATAGCGTAGTGTTGCGTAGTGCTGCGGTCATTTTTTGCTTGCTCGCGGTCCTCAACGTCAAGTTGGCGACCGCGAGCAAGCAAAATGACATCCCGGCGAGACTTTTTCCTTGTTCGCGATCAGCAACATCAAGTTGGCGATCGCGAGCATGGAAAATAAACCTCCCGGCGAGATTCCCAACGCGAGGAGGTCAGGCTTCTCATTGCGTGTGGTCGCGTATGCTCACGACCGCTCACGATGAGAAACTACCAGTTCGCGTTGAGAAAGCTGCCGCTCGAGGAAAAATCTACTCGAGCAGCAGAAAACTACAGCCCGCACTGTGCAAGATGCCATTTTCAATGATTGCACAGTGCCGGTTGCTTGTCCGCACAGTGCAATCATTGAAAACGACATCTGGCACAGTGCGAACAAGGTACTACGCAGTTTGCGAAGTGCTACGCGTAGCTCGCGTAGTGCGAAGTGCACTTTGCGTAGCTTCGCGAAGTGCTACTTCGCGAACTACGCCCAGGGTTAAATAAAAGCTTCATATTTGAATAACCTTCGCCTATGAAAAAAGTTGAAGAAAAAGAAAAAGAAAAAAGGGGGGAAAGAACCCCATGTAGATAGATAGCCCCTTCTTACCAGTGAAAATCGCAAAATTGTAGCTGCATGCTACAATAACTAAACTTACTGAAAGTGTAAAGGGTGACCCATACACACCATCTCATTGCAATCTGGATAGCCTCATATGTGTGCTCCTGAATCATGCACTATTAATTAAGTAATGTATTACCATCTAGTGGGGAGACTGTCCGCCTGAACATTCAACAGAGTAGGAAACGTCTTACTTGAAAAGGAAACATGCCATGGTCTTCTAGATGAAGTAAAATAAATCATAAAGCCTAAGCCTAAACAAGAGAACTGCCTTGGAACAGAATGCAGAAATTGAAAGAATGGTGAATTAACATGAAAGATCAAGAAACGTAGAGAAGTGTATTGGATCTTTGTACTTGACACTTGTTCCCATGGATTAAACTTAGAAATACCACGGGACCATAACTCTCCGAATACAGGACAGTTTACCAGTATCTGTACCATCTAATCTAGCAACAGATCTGGACTCTGGGTGTCTTATCTTTTATTTGCGGCATAACGTCTGGGTCTTGTTTTCAGTCTTTATTTACCTGTTGGGTCTGTTATTCATTGTAGGGCCTTTTATTCTAGGCTCCCTGTTTGAAACATGTTCCGAGTTCTTTATGTTAACTCACCAATCTTTTAATTTCTGCATTCTGTCCCAAGGCAGTTCTCTTTTGTAGGGTCGCTATTTGGGACTTATTTGAAGCCGCCACACATCGTAATACATTTTCTACGATTGCCTAAAATTATCTTATGACCTTTAAAGAACACTATGATATGCCTGTGCTCTGAATGTTGTGTAGGGACCAGGAGCGCAACTAGAGCCAAATTTCAGGGAGGGCTAAGAAAAAATTTCGGGGGGGGCTGAATCTTTAAGCAATAGGTAGAGTGGAGCTGCAGGGGCTCTTAGAAGGGGTGAAAACAACAGAAAGGCCTCATTAACATGCAAATGGTCTTTTAAAGACCTGTGAAGTGCTCGGGTGTGGCTGTGTGTGTGCCCGGGAAGCGGTCTCATCCCGGGCTGCCACACACGACGGGGGGGGGGGGCTGAAGCCCTTCGAGTCCAATGGGTGTTGCGCACCCGGTAGGGACGGAATAGGAAATAGAACCACGAATATCTTTCTTAAAGTTTATATCATGATGACGTATACACTAAACTCACATTGTTGGTTGCATTGGTTTTATTTGTCCTATTTTCATCTATTCGTTATTTTTTCTTGATACATTTATACTTCCATCATGGCCGCCGTGGTTTCCAAACCTTTTTGGGCTCTAAGCACGATCCAAAGCTTGAGACGGATGCATGGTATCTGTCACATGACCTCCGCCCGACTACTTCTAAATCCTTCTGCTATTGTGGCAGATTGATTAATTTGACCCATTTAAATTTTTTTAAGTTAATTTATTTATTTATTATTTTCTATTCATTGGTATCTAATTCTGTCCTTATTCTTGGGACATTTACACTTCTATCACGGCCGCCATGGCCTCCAAACCATTTTGGGATCTAAACACGATCCAAAGTTTGAGACGGACCGTTTTTTCCAGACTGCAGTGACAGCAGGCACATCAATGTGCGTGTGCTCACACTGCTCACTTCTCGCTAGTGGAGAAGTTACGGCATGACGTCATACCAGATGAGCGTTGTAGGGGAAGGGAAATCTTTTAAAGAGAGTCATTTTCTTTCTGGATTTCCCTTCTCTTTTTGAAACTCAGGCGAAACAACACTGTGTGGTGTCACCAGGGCTTTAAGTTGAAGCTTTTAATATTTATTATAAGCCATAGTTGCTGCTTATTTATCTTGTGCAACTAACAACCATTGACAAAGCCAATAGTCTTGACTTGTTGTAGGTATGATGTTACTTGTTGTATAATATCTGGATGCAATGGCAGAAACATCAAAATACAAGTCAGATGGCACACTATGCTAAGCATGGAGTTTTAGCTTAGGTATCTTTAAGCCACTCCCTTAATTACATCAGCCATATCGCTTTGAGAGACCCCCCCCCCCGTTTTTCCTTACCACACAGACGAGGCACTGACTAAATAAGTACAATGTCAATTCTAAAACCAGCATCATGCCTCTTAATTAAATTGTTTACCTATAACAGCGGCTAACTAGCACAGCTTTAGAACACTTAGAAGTGCAGCTTACTGTTTTCCGTCAGCACTCTCTAAACAAGCATTTGCAATGCAATAGGTCTCGCATTTGCTGGGTTTGAGCTATTGGCATTGTAAATGTCAATGCCTTTGTTTTTGGTTTTTAAAACATAAATAAAAGACATTGTCATTTGCAATGCTAATAGCTTAAACTCTCGCAAATGCTAGACCTATTGCATTCCAAATGCTTGTTTTAGAGTTGGTGTGAGCCAAAATCCTCCTGTCACCCACTGTCGGAGTGATGAGCACCAATGGGTGGAGGTTTCATGTGAGTGCCCACAGGTACCACATAAGGATTCAGAAAATGAATCCAGAGTCTACTGTACAGACTATTCTCTACAACCCAATGGAAACTAGTCATAATTAGCAAAGCTTATAGTTTAAAGGTGCAAACATGGAACTCCTCTAGTCTGTACGTGAGAACCTTGCGCAGGGTCGTACTGGGGGAGAAAGCAGGCCAAGCACCAAAATAAAAGTGGCCCTTATTGCAAATAGGACAGTTTTGATCTTTTACGATAGGTTCTGTAAGTGCTTTGCAAGGTATCAGAGACTACATACATTTAGCTTTCTACAGGCAACGTTTGTGGTAATATCAGGGAAATTAACATTAAAAACCTACCCAACAGACCACTAAATAGACCCAAAAACAACCAAGAAACCGGTCCATACACTGATTGTCAAGGACAGCCCTATTGGCACTGCCGGGTTGTCCAATAATATTATAGGCCAATCCAAAACATAAATCAGCTCGTTTATGCCAAGGGAAAACAGAGTGTAGGGACATGTTTTCTGGAAGGGGCGCTCCCGTTTTTATTATTAATACCAACCCCGAACGCTCCTTTGTAATGCATGTTATAATTAGCGTCACGTAGAAGGCTGAAAGACTGAGACAGCTGCCAGGATACACAGAGGAAAATACAACATGAATGAGGCGTGTGCACGCATGTGGTGTAAACCGTCCAATGTGATTCACAGTAAAAAAAAAAAAAAACTTTGAAACCTTGTATTAGTGGCGTTCAAGTGAATCAAGGCACAAAGCAGGATGCAAGACTCTGAAATATTTACAAAAGTGGGTGTATATTTTACTTTTTTGCTATCACTGTTGCACAAAACCCAAAAGACCATCATTACTGAGTGAAATTGCTCAACTGTCAATAATCAAGAATTTCAACCAAAGTGAACCATAGATTGTGTACGCCTTTCTTTATCAGTTTTATACAGCGCGTGAGCACCGAAAGGTATGGATGCGCTTTACGCAGTAATAACACCAGCGACAAGCCTCGTCATTTTAAAAGTGCATTATAGACCACGTAGTGTGCAAAAGAAGAGTATTATCTCACACAGACGTTCATTGAAATCTATAAACATTTTAAAGAAACAGAATCTTACGTTTAACTAATAAAACTTATTCTTTAAGCAAGTAGACACACGTTCTGTGTTGGGAGACATTTTTTTAAATGGTCAGTCATTTTTTTTCAATAATATCTTCCTTGTTGGATGAAGAGGCAGTTAGCAGTTCATTTTTTTCTGTTCTGCAGCTTTGCTTTTATTGTGTATGTGTCAGTACTTTTGTGAGGAAGGGGCACTGTGCCCATGACAAACCATCATTACACCGCCTTGCTGGCACACTATGAGATATATCTGTCTAAAAGCACATGTCACTTCCTTTCGCGTATTTGGCATGTCAGTGACATTTCCCCTGGTGTGCACTGAGTGTGTCTGGAGGGTGCTCCCAAAAGCATCTCACTTGGATATGAGCAGGGGAGAGCCTCCTTTCAGCCGAGAGACTGCTAATTGCACGAGGGGTTAATGCTTTGCCTCTGCTGCACTGCAGCTTTAATATTTAGCATTAGAATATCACACTGATTTAGTAGGAGGATCCCTCTGTCTGAACCACGCCTTGGCAGTAAACAGATATCTGATCTCAGAGGAACCAAGAACAAGCCCACAGAGCGGCCCGGCTCTACCCCGCCCCCTCCAGCAAAACATGATCAGTTGTGGGAAGGGCTCAAGACAGTGGCGATTGAAAGCCCGGTGCAGTATAAAAACTATTTCTAACTGTAAGTGGTAACATCTGAGCGGTATCCATGGCACTTTATTTGCAAATGTAAAATGCTCATGATTACAATTGCGTAATTGCGCCTAAAGTAGCATAAAACCAATTAGATAGTGTGACGTCACATAATATATCCCCCAATTGTTTGCAGTCCGTAATACCTGCAAACAAAGACTGCCGTTCCGAGGCTCCTAAATTTAAATTGAAAGTTTTTTCCGGCAGCAGGCGGAAGCCAATTGAGACAGCCTGCTCCGTTTGTGCCATGCCTGCCTGCTGGAAAGAGGTGGAAGAGGTTGAGGGTGCCATGCGGAAATAAAGTTGCGCATGCTGTGTGATAAAGCGCTGCGCTTGTAACTGAAATTAAACTCCACACTATAAACCAACCTGCTCTGTTTGCGCCATGCCTGCCTGCCTGCTGGAAAGAGGTGGAGAGGTTGAGGGCGTTGTGGGAATAAAGGTGTGCATGCTGTGTGATAAAGCGCTGCGCTTGTAACTGAAATTAAAAGCCACACTATAAACCAACCTGCTCTGTTTGCACCGTGCCTGCCTGCTGGGAAGAGGTTGAGGGTGCCGTGCGGACATAAATGTGCGCATGGTGTGTGCTAAAGGGCCGCACTTGTAACTGAAATTAAACGCCACACTGTACACAAGCTGTCGCCATTGCACGAATGACAAAAAAAAAAGTGCTAGCCCACTAACTGATGGAGACAGTATAACGCCGCAAGTAAACGATCCAGTCCGGATGGGAGGTCCCAAAAGGAGACAGGGCGGTAACAAAGAAGCTTCATTTTCAATCGGAAGCCAGCATTTACCATAAACGATGACGCCAGCCAATAAAAAAGATGGGCGGGGATTCTACTCCACTTCTAAAACCTACCCTACTACATTATGCCTCGCAGAGCGAGCAACGCATGAGCGCTGCAACGCTATGTCTGCGAGACCTAAAAACGGGACATGAGCCAAAACTGCCGAAATTTCCCGGGACAGTTGGTGGAAAACCGAGGCTGTCCCGGCAAATCCGGGACGACTAGTCACCCTACCTCTCTTTCGCTGGCCACAATAGTCCTAGGTAGGTGCCGTCCTTATCTCGTCAGATGCCTCACAGAGCAAGAATTTAACTGTTCACCACCCAGAGATATGAGCAATGTGGTAAATGTTCACTTTTCACCGATAACAGGGTAAAATATTGCTCAGTTCATCGATCAGTGAAGACAAACTGCACGGACATTTCTTACATCACGCACAGACTCTCCATTGGTTAGTGGTAGCCGAATTCTTCTGAGCTTCATAAGAATTCATAGCATGGAACCCCCCAACCATGCCCCTGCAGGGCACGCCCACTCCAAACGGATAGTTTAGGACATAAATCCGAAACTCAATCAAGGTAGTTAAAAGGGTCACAAGATCAGCGTGACAGGAAACAGCTGCCTATCTGTAGGATGCTTTGATAACATTTCCCACCATCCATGGGGTTCTCACAGTTGTGCACCATGGTACAACCTCTTCGGCTGCCGTAGCACCTCACTATAAAACATGCAGACAAACAAACCACTCGGCTGCTCTAACCAGAGGGCCTGCAGCTTGCACAGACAACTGCCCACGTGCGCAGCCTAGCAGCGCGCGCCCCGCAATCATTTGCCGTGATGATGACGCCATTGCGTCAAACCTAAAAAGAACCTGTCAGCTCCCACAACGAAAGACGCAAATAGATATGAGACAAACATGTTTTTTTTTTTTTTTTTAGTTAAGCCATTATATTCTCCCTGGAAACGTGTGTATGAGATTCACAGATGTGGTTCACGACATAAAGGTGCTGTAGAAAATCAGAATCAGCTGAAATAAACTTCTATATCTGTGCTAGATTTTGCATTCTATGGCTCGGCTAAATATAAACATGTATTTCACTTATGTTTAGAGGATGCCGCGTGTCCCCGGTCTATGCGTGACACCTTTGATGGTACTTTTAGAGCCAAGAGTGCTTTACATTTTTGAACTTGTAGTTTACTTTTTTCAGTACAAGAATGGGGTTAACAAATGCAGTATGACACGCTCTGTTGTTGGTAAAACGGCAGGATTTGACAAAAGTGTCACTCGTGCTATGAAGCCAGTTTGCAGCCACTTGCAGTACAGCCGTTTCCAGAGCTCAGGAAACAGTGATGGACATTTACAAATCACCCCCTATAAAGGGTTTCAGTCTCGCTCAGGGGAGTAGCTTGGTCAGTAAATTCGGTTGGTTGAAGTGGTGGGGGGTTGAGCTTCAGATTTTCCAACAATCACCTTGGTGTATAAAGTTAAAATAAATTATTCGACTAGCGCCCTTATACATGAGGGTGCTTAAGAGGCAGAGGAATGTAGATTGGTAGGACTACTAACTAAGGGAAAACATAATATTTTGTAAACTAACACGTTTTGAAGATTTCAAATCAGAGAGAGGGAGTGTGTGTGTGCGTTTTCGTCTCTGTTAATGTAAGCATTTCAGGTGAAAATCGCCAGACACCTCACCATACCCGACTGAAAGCACCTGCACCAAACTATTTACTAGAAAGTGCCTTTATTAGGGGTGTTACACCCCAAACACCCCCTGAAGCTAAGCACCTGGTCTCACTCCATCTTATATTCACTGCCTCAAAATGCTGGGCGCTGGTAGTTGACTAGCCTCATGTTGTTTTCCTTGCTCACCTGTCTCTTTCTGGTTAATGCTGGTCAAAATGGCTCTTAGTTTCCTTGCTGCTGAATTCATCTGATTTACCCCGATCTGACTCTTATATGTTGAGAGAAATTTTATTAAGTACTTTTTGATGTGTTTAATTTCTCAGTGCATCATCTGCTTTTTAGGTCTCGTCTGAGACAGCGCTTTAGCGCTGTTCTGGCGAGACTTATAGTAAGCGAGTTTTGGAAGTGCAAACAGTGGCTTTTCAGGCCTCCAAATACAGTGCATGTGCGCCCTCCGGGCGCGCGCACCATTTGGAGGCCTGAAAGCACTCGTTTGCTTTCACTTTCGTGGCCCCTTTGATGTCCTCAGTGAGCCTCGCGGCCACTGAGGACATCAAAGTGCACACCATTTGCCACCCCCTTCCTGCTTGTTAATCCTGTCGCTGTCAATATTTTTCAGTCTGTCTATACTCGCCTAACACTCCTTTCATTTTCTTGTGATCTGTACGTGGCCTTTTCTCTCACCCTCCCCCACCTCTTGACACATACACACACACACTGCACCCCCCTCCTCCGCACCATTCTCTATCGTCCTCCCCGCCGTCTGCAAACACCATTCAGGCTGCACTCTCATGTATACAGAGTGAAACTCCAAGCATTCTGGTTCCCAGCTACCCCCTCTCACCACAAAAGGGATGAAGGGGAGGGGCTGGGTCTTCTGTATGGAGGGAGGGGGGTGTCACTGCACAGCTGAGCGCACCCTTCTGCACCCCAGCCGTCACAAAAGCTGCAGCACTTCACGAAAGCCACAAGTGCCCTAAACAGACACACACTTTCCATATGTAAAGACGGGGCGCGCCGAGGGCTGCCTGGGTGGCAGACAGAGCCCCTGTCAGCCTCTGCGCGCCCCCAGAGTCTGAGAGCTCTATTTATGTTGCCCCCTCACCAGGCAGGGGTGGGCGGTGGGGAAGTAGGCGAGAGGGTTGGATATAAACTGTGCTATGTAAAATGACCTCTCTCGCTCAGCATCTCATGCACGTATTTTACGCCTCCAAGAATCTGATACAAATATTGCACATTTCTCCCTAAATTGAGATTCGGTCAATGCTGGAAATCAAATGGTGTAAAAATGGTGGCCAGGGAGTGTACAATATACCATATTGCCCCTGCCTCCTTCCCATCTTCGCTGAACTCATCCCGCGAGACACTGCAGGAGTCAGAGCCCACCCTCTGATTCGCTGCTCCATCTGAACATTCTATACAGTTCACCATTGACGTCACGAATCTTCCATAATGTTAGCATCCGGTATAGACTTTTGGGAGCTGAACAGCCAATCAGAATCCTTCAGTTGAATTGCAGGCCTGCGGCTTGGGCCTATAACTCGACAAAAGGGCTACCATTGTAGTCCCTCGGCAGCAGGCTATATATATGACTCAGGCGCGCCACACCCATTGGGCTGAACGGGCTTCAGCCCCCCCCCCCCCGTCGTCATCTTCAGCCCGGGCTGCCAAGGTTCAGATGACAGCACAACACACTTTCTTGATTTGCAGTGATCTAAAATAATGAAGGAATGAAAACCTTTCCCCCACTTTCATTTGTATTTAGCCTCCACTTTTGTTCTCGGATTCTTTAGAATCCGAGAATGTGATTTTAATGACCCCTTCTGAGAGGCCCAGAACCAGCCGGAGGCAGCCAGCCTCTGAAGGTTTCAGCATCCCTCCCTGCCCCCCACCTTTTGTTTTCTTTGAGAGGGGTGCCACCGAGGTGATATCCTTGCCTGAAGCAGGGATTTCACGTAAGTACGTTTGATGTGCTGTGCGGCATGAAGTGTGAAGTGTGAAGATGTGCACAGCAGGGGATGTGACGCCAGCAGGATTTCCTTTACAAAGGAAAAGCGTCACCTGCACTGGCCATCCCTTTACCCCAGCTGTGCACATCTTCCCACTCCCTGCGCCGAGTGTCCTGTTGTGTGAGCTTGAGTTTCATGACTGACCTCTCCAGTGATGCCCCGCCTGCCCTGGGCATTTCGGACACAGCTTTCGAAGAACACCTCAACTGATTTCTTTCTCAGGAGCGGTCCTTCCTTGTATCCAGTCTGTACTTGGAGCGGTGTTTTACTGGATGTTTTGGTGCATGAAGTTTCTTGGAAGTGGTTTCCTTGTTCGTAAAATGCACTCGTGTCCTGCGTTTCGTGTGGAATTTCCCCAGTCTGATATAAATAATGTCTCATAGCGGTATCTGTTGTCTGCGGTGTCATCCAGTACAAGATCCTGTACTTTTGGGTCGTAATGTGTAGATGCGCTGAAGATAATGCAACAGGTGTGACTTTTCAGTCACACAACAATCTCCAAACTGCAGCCAGGATTGAAAGCCACCTCACACTCCAGAGTTCAAACATTCATCATACTAACGCAAACTACAGCGTGCTCTTCCTCACACTGCACAGGTGCAAATGTCACACTCATGGAAGCTGCAGGGGTCTCAGTCTCACACTCAGCCCAAAATGTAGGTGGCATCAACATTCACCCAACACTGCATGAAGGACTCAAGTTCACTGCACACTGAAGAGCACAAACCATGATAGTACACTTATGGAGGAAACTGCAGGGGTCTCATCCTCACACTCAGCTCAAACAGCAGCTGGGACCAACCCTCCCCCGAAACTGCTGCCAGGACTCAAGCTCACCTCGCACTGCAGAGTCTAAACATTAATTACACTCAAGCACACTACGGAGGGCTCATCCTCAAAGGCAGCTGAGACCAACCTTCACCCCACACTTCATGGAAGACTCAACTTTAGTGCAGAGCGCAGGGGCCAAAATATTGCCCTTATGCAAACTACAGAGGTCACATTCCAGGGCTGGCTTTAGGGAAATGCAACCAGTGTGGCTGCACTGGGCGCTGACCTGGAGGGGGACGCTGACCTGATGGGGCGTGCTGTGTTTAGCCTAATTTAATATTTAAAAGCACCTGCCGCAGAGTTTCTTGGGTGTCCACGTTTCAGGCAGCAACAAAAATGTCAAGATAACTCTTGTGATTAATGATCCTGCTAGACAGAGAGAGAGAGATGGAAGTTTTGTTTAGTGGCACTTTTTACTTGCTTTAAAGTAGCGTAGATGGTTAACATGCCTGCTGCAAAGAACAGGTCTGTATTTTATGTGGATAGCTGAGTGGATTAGTAAAGCCAGCCTTTACCAGCGCTTTAAACAAATTACATGGATGTGAGAAAGGGGCTATGGAGAGATGAGGGGCATTGTTGCCTGATGGTGGTGTTTTCACTGTTTTCTTTCATCTTAACCTTTTTATTTATTTCCGCCTTTATCTTTCTCATAGTGCCCTTTCCCCCTTCTTCTTCTCTTCTGCCCCCCTTTCTTATTTATTTATTCTTCCTCTTGACTCTTTTAATCTCATTCTCTTGTTCCTGCCATTACTGGCTCGTCAGTTTTTTTTAATTTTCTCATCCTCTGTTCTTTTCTTGCTCTGTTCTTATTTATCTTAGCGTTCTGTCCTTCCTTCTTTCCCCCACTCTTTATTTTCCCTTTTCATGTTTTCGTGTTCAATGGTGATAATGGTGCTCTATTGTTGGATACAAAGAGGAGGGTGGGGTCTATAAAAGAGTAAAGAATGGGGTAAAAGTGCACTGCTGGCTATGTTATTCACTTTTTGCGTAAGGGCTGCCTCTTGCTTTAGCTCCATAGTACCCTCAAAATCTGGCATCTGTTAATTCTCCCCTAATATCCGTCCGTTACTCAAATTATAATTCACCTACCGTGTCCCAATCTCTACTCTCCTGTTATTTATATCTGCCCCCACTCAAAAAAAAACTATAATAAACATTAGAACAGTTATGAAAAAGTTGCCAACACTAAACAGTTTTTATATACATTTTTATTTTAATAAGGCCATTTAATTAGACATAATCTCATCTTAATTGTAGAGAAGGTAACAAAAAAATGCTTATAACACTTTAATTATAACTTTCCAACATGCTGCACAGCAGCCACACTGCTCAACACTAAAGCTTAAACACATAAGCCAAAACCAATAGCTCTGACTAAACACTTATAAGGTCCCAAAGGCGAGACCTATTGGCTTTGCCAATGCTTGTTTATTCTTCATGCCTGCAATGAACATGAATGCAAAAACAACAATTGATGGACAGAATGCAGAACAATGTCATACATTCACCCCAGTGCAGAGATCTGGGCCTAAATCCATCTTTTTTTTGCTCACCATGCCTTTCCAGTTTGAACCCAGCCATATGCAAATCAGACTTGACCCTGTGCCTCATGGGTACAGTCCAGCCCGAACTGCCAAGCCAGGTCCTCCCTGGACTGGAAACAAGCATCCTAGGACCGGTTTCGGGGTTTCACCCGTCTTCAGCCAGGATAGCTTGATTCCAGTGGCATGGAGAGCACGGGACTCACGTCTGAGCATACCCGCCCCACTCGGGGTGACAAATGCAAAAACAACAATTGATGGACAGAATGCAGAACAATGTCATACATTCACCCCAGTGCAGAGATCTGGGCCTAAATCCATCGTTTTTTTGCTCACCATGCCGTTCCAGTTTGAACCCAGCCATATGCAAATCAGACTTGACCCTGTGCCTCATGGGTTCAGTCCAGCCCGAACTGCCGAGCCAGGTCCTCCCTGGACTGGAAACAAGCATCCTAGGACCGGTTTCGGGGTTTCACCCGTCTTCAGCCAGGATAGCTTGATTCCAGTGGCATGGAGAGCACGGGACCCACGTCTGAGCATACCCGCCCCACTCGGGGTGACAATTGCAAAAACAACAATTGATGGACGGAATGCAGAACAATGTCATACATTCACCCCAATAAACATGAAAACACAAGAGTCCCTAGATTTAAGTGGTTTGTTAGAAGGGTAATGGTGTGAACATGTATTATAAGCAATAAAGTAAGCTCTGGGTATTAATGAGTTCCATAGCCTTGTAAAGGAACTCAGCCTTTGGCCTCATTCCTCTTTATGGTAAGGTAACTTCTCAGTGAGTTGCCATATCCTTATAATGTATGGCAGGAGGTGACTTATCCCACACACACAAAGCCAATGGATTTATGCAGCAGGGAGGGACCAAAGTATGTGGAGGAGTTGACTAAATTATGCGGCAAGAAAAGGCAAATTATGTATAATAATGCAACACATTCAGGGTTAGTGTTATCTTATTATTTTGGAATTTAACAATATTCGGGCAAAGGTTTCACCTCATTGGTACCACTTTGACACCCAAATAAAGAAATAGGCAGCCAAAAGATGACTCGTCAATTTTTGCTGATGGCCTTTTACTGTTCGGCAACATGTTGTTGCACTTTTAGTAACTTTTGATCCGTTTGAACTAGAAATAGTTTTGTTGTTGTTGAAATCTGAACATTATGGAACAGATAATGGATATTGTAGCAAATGCGTAAATCCATAATTATGCTGAAAACACTGTTTCTGCATAATTCCAGTGTCCCTGCATATACTTTATGATCACTGCAACATGTGAAGCGATGCTGGTTGATTAGGAGGGTTAGGTCGAGCCTCGCCAAATGCTGAACAGCTGTGCGGCACTATACTATCCGAGGTGAAAACCTGAGCTCAGCTTGCTGCATTTGGCTCTGGCCTTCGGCCAGATGCTGTTTTCATGTAAGAGGGCAGGAAAGGACGAGTCTGGCCCTCTTTCACAGGGGTAGGACTGAGTGTTCTTGCTCCTAGTACTGTCAGGTTCAGTCTCCTCCTCCTTACCGTATTGATTAAGTAGACAGGGGTCTTGGCTACACAGAGTGAAAGCTGCTAATTAGCATACACTCTACCCCCTTTATTTTGCCTTATCTCTGTTACCCTCCCCCCACTGCTGAACCTAGGCTGTTACTGTGGTGCTGGCTGCCAATGTCCTGGACCTAAAGGCCTGTGCCACCACGACCCAGGCAACAACAGTGCTGTGCCATGTGCCACGTGACTTGATGATTTGCCCACCCCTTTTCTCTTTGAAGGAGAACTATGGGGAGAGGCAAGGGTGTACCTTTGTGCAGCCCCTCTGGCACAGGGGGCCCAAACGCCCCAGGAGCCCCGTATTCAGCCTAAGGCCTATACATTTCTGTTATTATATGGGAGTTTTAGGCTTTCTGCACCACATACTGTGGGAGAGGCTCATCGTTTTGTGTTACTTTATGGGGGAGAGAACTAGCAAGGGAGTGACCCACGGTTTGTGTGTGTGTTGTGTACACTTGTATGTGCTTGCGAGTGCATAATTTGAGCATGTGGTTTCCAGTGCTCATCACTGGCACTTAATTACCAACACTGGCACTTATGACAGTCCACCACATGGTGGCGCAGTTTGTCTAATTTTGAGATGAGCACAAAATACAGTATTTAATAATTAGATAAACATTAAAATGTGGCCCATTCTTAAAGTATTGAGTGGCCTGGAATTCTCTGAACTGTCACACTTGTTAGAGGGCGATGGTTAGTAGTTGTGTTGGTACTATCATTGACATTGTTGTCAGGGGCATCCTGTGAAGGGCCCTCACACTTAACCTTTTACAAAGTAAGCACTGGTTCTTACAGTGTCTATGTTTGTCTTGTGATATTGTATGTGTCTTCTGAGGGACTTGTGGCTGCAACAAGGCTGTGCTTATTCATTTGAACTCATGTGACTATTTAGACCCATTAGCAAGTGCTAAAATGGGTGCAAATGGCATTGTGGGACTTGCTTCCATTTGGAGCTGATTGCAAATTACACTTGATCTGGTTCTTGCATGGGCAGTCACCTAACAGCTAGTGATATTGTCACCTTCTAAACAGTGTGCGAAGATAATACATGAACGGAAGGGGTGGAAAAAATCATTTTCACACTTTTTTCTCCAGTTTTTATCATGAAAGTCATAATACCGTGCTAAACACACCAATACCCAGAGATTAACTTTGCACCACTGAGGTAGTTTTACACCTAAGATTACTTCTTGTGTCTAAATGATGGCAACATTAGAATTTCAATAATCTTCCATGGCTGTAAGACTCGATCAAAGCAACGGACTGTTCCTGGCAAAGATGGGGAGACCAGCACACAGAGGACCAAATGACGAATACTACTGAAAACACCTACACACCACAAAAGGGCAACGTGGCACAACTACTCCTTAATAGGGAACAATGCTGGGTATCCCGTCTGGGAAACACACAAAGGGACTCAATGATGAGATTCCCTGGAGACCATATTTGTTCAGTATCATTTAATGAGGACAGTAATCTCATAGGTGCGTTGAGGAATGGCACTAGGGACCTTGGTTTATAATAGCTCAGTGTCATTGATCAGAACATGCAATTGAAGATTTATCAGTAATCTCGCTGTGGGTTTTTTATGAGTTAAGCCAGTGGTATTCATGATACAATGTGATTTACACCTATTCCAGCTACTAGGATATTCATTCAATCTAAGAACTCCCTAGCGTTACTGTTAGACCTGGCATTGTTTGATATGGCTTTCCTTGACCTTTTGCATTCTGACCTCCTGTTTTGATTGGGTGGTGAACTTTGTTTTTGCTGGCTTTAGGTCTCTGTGCACTTTTTCACTACTCACTAGTGCTGAAGTGCATGTGCTCTGTATCTAAACGTGATGCTATTTGATTTCATATTATTGGCATATTTGATTTGCTGATAAATCCCTAGTACAGTGCACTGTATGCACCCAGGATCTGTAAATTAAATGCTACTAGTGGGACTTCACAACTGATTGTGCCACCCACCTGAGTAGCCTTTGAAAGATGTCTCAGGCCTGCCACTGCAAAGCCTATTTGTGCAGTTTTAAACTGCCACTACGACCTGAGACAAGTTCACATACTTGCCAGACCCAAACCTTCCTTTTTATTACAAATCACCCCTAAGATAGGCCCTACATAACCCATTGGGCAGGGTTCAGTGTATTTAAAAGGTAGGACATATCCTTTGGAGTTTTACATGTCCTGGTAGTGAAAGACTGATAAATTCGTTTTTCACTACAGCAAGATCCATCTCTCGCGTGGGCTAGCATTAAAGCTGCTTTGTAAAACTTTACAAGTGTAACTTCCAGTTGGAATAAGATAGGAAGAATTTGTTTGGTGTCTCTGGACTCACAATTTAAAATCACATCTTATAGTGAGGTTGGTTTTTAAATTGCAGGTCTGAAAACGCCACTTTTAGAAAGTTGGTATTTTCTTACTGTAAACCATTCTGTGCCTCTGTCTGTCTCTGGAATGCACATCTGGGTTGGGTGACAGCTAGAGTTTGTGCATTCCCTCTAGACAGTAACACAAACAAGCATTTACAATGCAATGGTCTCGGCATTGGTAAAGTTAGAGCTATTGGCATTGCTCATGACATTATTTTTGTTTATGTCTTTGTTTTTAAAACATTTAAAGAAACGGCATTGTTATTGACAATGTCAATAGCTTAATCACTCTCAAATGCGAGACCTATTGCATTTGCACCCACACACAGATTAAGCTATCGACATTGTAAATAACAATGCCGTTTCTTTAAATGTTTGAAAAACTAAAACATAAACAAAAATAATGTCATGAGCAATGCCAATAGCTGTCTTTTACCTGCTATTGTGCACCTCCCTCTTTGCCGCCCCTCTTGCACACACCCCCACTCATCATCACCCCACCTTTTCCAGTCTCAAAGCCCCCAGTGCTCCCACTCTACAGCACCTCTGCATTTCCCTTGTCTCTGCATCCCCTTTACAAGTTCACATGGCAGCAGCCTTCTGCATTTCCTCCTGTGAACTGGTTAATGTAAACGCTAATGCAAAAGGCCAAGGAGAGGAATTTCTTTTGGCACTTGGCTTCACCTTTGTCTAATCTTCCACATTTGTTGGATGGAAAATGGACATCTAAATACGTTGTCCTGAAATACAAGTTTTAACATTCTTAAAAATAAAATTCACCAAGGTATATTTAATGTAGTATCTGGATTCTCCATTCAGGAGTACAGTGTAAGGGAGCTTAACAGTTATAAAACCACAAAATTAAGATGGTGCCTCCTTTGTACAGCTATTTTGAGCTGTAGCTCCTCCAGAGGCCTCTTAACGGGGGAATGAAGCTCCTTAGCTTCCTCAGTTACAGCCACTTCAAAGGAAATCCCCACCCCCGGTACCTCACTTGCAGCAGCCTCCTTTTGGGCATTTGTCTAGGGCTCAGTCCTTACGACCTGGAAGAAGCAGCATACCTAAAGAGCAATTCTGATGCACAAATGAAGCAAGAAGTGGTGGGTCAAATTTTACCTTATTTCCTGACCTATGAGTGGCTTTTGTTTGTATATGCAGCTGTGGTGCTGGCTGGTCAGTGAACAGACTAGGTGGAAAAGAAGGGAACTCCAGCGCAGGGTGTGTAAGTTCTACAGCCAATACACACTTCTAAAGCATTATATGTTTTCGGTGTCTGACAAAATAATATTTTTTTCTCTCTAGTGCCATCTATCTATACTCTACACAGCTGTGCAGAAACTCTCTGCACAAGAGTAACGGTTTTGGGAATTTTTAATAGAAAACAGCTTTCATTTAAACAGATATGTGGCTGCGGGTTAGTAGGCCTCAACCCACGGAGAGATCAAAAACATCAGAAGCAAAGAGTGGGAAAAGGGAGACACACAGCAAAGATGCTTATTTCAGACAGAGTTCTACACACATCTGTATCGATTTGGTCTACTGAAGTTCTGTAATCGTAAGAACGGGCTCTCAAGGCAGCCTTATTGAAGAAATGATGCCACAAGACTTTTATCCTTACGCCTACCTCATCGGCACCTCGAGGAACTGCCCTTCCTGAAACCATTTTATGGTACTACACAAACATTTCCACCCAGGGGGCACAGCCTTTTCAAAACTGCTCCACTTTCAAGGATTTAAGTGAGGCCTGGAAGTGGGTGAAGGGCAGGCCTTGCTGTCAGTCAGCTAAGCAAAGGTATACTTAGCGCTACTCACCACACAAGTTGGGGGAGTGAAATCAGTGTGAAGAGGTTAAAAGGATGGGTGGGAGGAACAGTATGTTTCTGACTTCCTTTCAGCGCCTGCCTCAGCAGCAAAAATCCTGGCTAGTCTGCTGCTGCCATCTTCTCTACGAACCTGGGAATTCGCGCAAACTGGAGTGTTTGTGCCTGCAGCGGCCCGTCTGGTGTCGCGGCTCGCGGCAGAGTCACGTACGTAGGCTCCGCTCCCTGGCGTGGGCACGTCAGATATGGCAACAGACGGCAGACGTGGAGTGACGGCTTCCGGCGTCGTTCTTCCAGTGTTTAGTACACATTTTGCAAGTGTGGGAGAAGAATAGGGCGGCTCCATCTCAGCTGCTTGTAATATCTTTGAACATAGATGTTGGAAACGGGTCTGCTTACTGCTTTGCGCGCGCGCGTCGAGCTCACTGCACTACCCCACAGAGCGGGTGACAGTGTGGACACAGCAGCCTAGAACCTGACACGTGTTTCTGTGGCTGTCAGACGGATTATTCAATAAATTACACATGCCAGTCATAGCGCCGCTGCGCCCACATTACCCACGCGGACTCCACAACCGGCTCTCACGGGATTGGTTTTTATTTGGGAAATGTAAAACATTCTGCAACTGCTGCTGAGACAGGCGCTGCTAAACCAACAAGCAACGGACGAAGGGGGAGCGGACGAGCACACGACCGCCTTTCTCCGAGGCAGAGCAGAAATGCCTCGGAGAAAGGCAGCGTCCTTTTCGGATTCGGGGGCGTGTTTTGCTGTTGTCTCCTCCCTGAGACTTTTCGTAAAAAACACGCCCCCCGATCCGAAAAGGACGGGGCATGATTGGAGTGACGGGACCTCTTCTCCAATGGCTGGCCAGCATTTACGAGGCCAGCCAATGGAGAACAGGGGAGAAGAGGGGCGGGTTCAAGCCCCTCTTCTCCCAAGTCATTAAATCTCGGAGCGAGACTGCGCAAGCGCAGCCTTCGCAGCCGAGACCTAAAAACGTGCCCCACCCTCACATAATCACATATTGAATTACACACAATACACGTGACATTACTTTCATCACAAAACCAGATACAATTAAATAAACAGTCTAACATCCTGCAATAAATATGAAAAAACTCCCAAAACAAAGAAAGCATGGATAACTGACAAACATTATAATCACAGTAAAAGTAATTTCAAATAGGACATAACAGGTATAAAAGTTTCACACTTACCTGTCTGTAGCTGCGTCACGCCTAACGTCCGATGTGGAAAAGGATGACACTCCCACAACAGCAGATTCATCAAAAAAACTTACCCCACCCTCACATAATCACATTTTGAATTGCACACAATACACGTGACAGTACATTCGTCACAAAACCTGTATTACAATTAAAAAAACAGTCTAACATCCAAGAATAAATAACCAAAAACTTCGAATACAAATACATCAATCACTCACAATCATTATACTCACAGTAAAATTATTTCGCAATCGAACATAACAGGTATAAAAGATTAAACACTTACCTGTCTGTAGCTGCGTCACGCCTACCGTCCAATCTGGAAAAGGATGACACACTCCCAAACAGCAGATTCATCAAAATAAAACGTGCCCCACCCTCACGTAATCACATCTTCAATTGCACACAATACACGTGACAGTACATTCGTCACAAAACCTGTATTACAATAAAATAAACAGTCTAACATCCTGCACTAAATACGAAAAACCTGCGAATAAAAATACATCACTCACAAACATTATAATCACATTTAAAATAATTTCAAATAGAACATAACAGATATAAAAGATTAAATACTTACCTGTCTGTAGCTGCGTCACGCCTACCGTCCGATCTGGAAAAGGATGACACACTCCCAAACAGCAGATTCATCCAAAAAAAAACGTGCCCCACCCTCACGTAATCACATCTTCAATTGCACACAATACACGTGACAGTACATTCGTCACAAAACCTGTATTACAATAAAATAAACAGTCTAACATCCTGCACTAAATACGAAAAACCTGCGAAGAAAAATACATCACTCACAAACCTTATAATCACATTTAAAATAATTTCAAATAAAACATAACAGATATAAAAGATTAAACGCTTACCTGTCTGTAGCTGCGTCACGCCTACCGTCCAATCTGGAAAAGGATGACACTCCCAAACAGCAGATTCTTAAAAAAAAAAACGTGCCCCACGCTCACGTAATCACACCTTCAATTGCACACAATACACGTGACAGTACATTCGTCACAAAACCTGTATTGCAATAAAATAAACAGTCTAACATCCTGCAATAAATACGAAAAAACTTCTAATAAAAATACATCATCACTAACACAAACATCATAATCACATTAAAAATAATTTCAAATAGAACATAACAGGTATAAAAGATTAAACACTTACCTGTCTGTAGCTGCGTCACGCCTACCGTCCAATCTGGAAAAGGATGACACTCCCAAACAGCAGATTCATCCAAAAAAAACATGCCCCACCCTCACGTAATCACATCTTCAATTGCACACAATACACGTGACAGTACATGCGTCACAAAACCTGTATTACAATAAAATAAACAGTCTAACATCCTGCAATAAATACGAAAAACCTGCGAATAAAAATACATCACTCACAAACCTTATAATCACATTTAAAATAATTTCAAATAAAACATAACAGATATAAAAGATTAAACACTTACCTGTCTGTACCTGCGTCACGCCTACCGTCCAATCTGGAAAAGGATGACACACTCCCAAACAGCAGATTCATCAAAAAAAACGTGCCCCACCCTCACGTAATCACATCTTCAATTGCACACAATACACGTGACAGTACATTCGTCACAAAACCTGTATTACAATAACATAAACAGTCTAACATCCAGCAATAAATAAGAAAAAACTGCTAATAAAAATACATCATCACTAACTCAAAAACATCACTATCACAGTAATGGTAATTTCAAATAGAACATAACAGGTATAAAAGATTCACACTTACCTGTCTGTAGCTGCGCTCCCTGCACGCCGCCGCACCGGAACGACCCACACTGCTGAAGACCTGTAAGGAAACAGAAAAAAACCACAGTTACTTACAAAACATAGAACATACGTTCCCAAAGTCCCGCAAACACCACCATACTTACCCAGGAAAGCGCTCCCTGCAGCCGCCGCACCGGAACGACCCACACTGCTGAAGACCTGTAAGGAAACAGGAAAAAAACACAGCTACTTACAAAACATAGAGGAAAGCGCTCCCTGCATCCGCTGCACCGGAACAACCCTACGAAAACAGAGACATAACAGACAATTAGAAAACAACCATCAACATATTATATTTACCCCCCAATTACTCGCCAAGTTAAACTTTAAGCGTCTAAAAAATATACACTTACCTGTTTGTAGCTCTCTCCCGCCTACCGTAGCATCGTGAAAAAAATAAAGTCAACATCCGCAGATTCGCAACAAACCCTGGCCCAAACCCCCTAAAAATACTCAACACTTTTGACGCAAAAAACCCTATTACTATACTACAAAATCCATAACAAACAAAACGACATAAAGATAAAACGTCTAACACAATACCAAAAAATAAATCAATTAAATGAGGAAAATTGGCATACTCTTACCTAATCGCCGAAGGTACGCCGCTGCACCGGAGCGACCCAGACCGCTGAAGCCCTGTAAATAAACAGAAAACAAAACATAATTAGTTAAAAAACTTACTATATACCTTACCTAAGTCCCGCAAACACCACCATACTTACCCAGGAAAGCGCTCCCTGCAGCCGCCGCACCGGAACGACCCACACTGCTGAAGACCTGTAAGGAAACAGAAAAAAAAACACAGTTACTTACAACGCATAAAATATACGTTACCAAAGTCCCGCAAACACCACCATACTTACCGAGGAAAGCGCTCCCTGCAGTCGCCGCACCGGAACGACCCACACTGCTGAAGACCTGTAAGAAAACATAAAGAAAACACAGTTACTTACAAAACATAGAATATACGTTACCTAAGTCCCGCAAACAGCACCATACTTACCCAGGAAAGCGCTCCCTGCAGCCGCCGCACCGGAACGACCCACACTGCTGAAGACCTGTAAGGAAACAGAAAAAAAACACAGCTACTTACAAAACATAGAATATACGTTACCTAAGTCCCGCAAACACCACCATACTTACCGATGAAAGCGCTCCCTGCAGCCGCCGCATTCGTCACAAAACCTGTCTTACAATAAAACAAACAGTCTAACATCCTGCAATAAATACGAAAAACCTGCGAATAAAAATACATCACTCACAAACCTTATAATCACATTTAAAATAATTTCAAATAGAACATAACAGATATAAAAGATTAAACACTTACCTGTCTGTAGCTGCGTCACGCCTACCGTCCAATCTGGAAAAGGATGACACACTCCCAAACAGCAGATTCTTCAAAAAAAACGTGCCCCACCCTCACGTAGTCACATATTGAATTGTGCACAACACACAAGACCGTACATTCGTCACAAAACCTGTATTACAATAACATAAACAGTCTAACATCCAGCAATAAATAAGAAAAAACTGCTAATAAAAATACATCATCAATAACTCAAAAACATCATTTTCACAGTAATAGTAATTTCAAATAGAACATAACAGGTATAAAAGATTCACACTTACCTGTCTGTAGCTGCGCTCCCTGCACGCCGCCGCACCGGAACGACCCACACTGCTGAAGACCTATAAGGAAACAGAAAAAAAACACAGTTACTTACAAAACATAGAACATACGTTCCCAAAGTCCCGCAAACACCACCATACTTACCCAGGAAAGCGCTCCCTGCAGCCGCCGCACCGGAACGACCCACACTGCTGAAGACCTGTAAGGAAACAGAAAAAAAACACAGCTACTTACAAAACATAGAGGAAAGCGCTCCCTGCATCCGCTGCACCGGAACAACCCTACGAAAACAGACAATTAGAAAACAACCATCAACATATTATATTTACCCCCCAATTACTCGCCAAGTTAAACTTTAAGCGTCTAAAAAATATACACTTACCTGTTTGTAGCTCTCTCCCGCCTACCGTAGCATCGTGAAAAAAATAAAGTCAACATCCGCAGATTCGCAACAAACCCTGGCCAAAACCCCCTAAAAATACTCAACACTTTTGACGCAAAAAACCCTATTACTATACTACAAAATCCATAACAAACAAAACGACATAAAGATAAAACGTCTAACACGATACCAAAAAATAAATCAATTAAATGAGGAAAAATGGCATACTCTTACCTAATCGCCGAAGGTACGCCGCTGCACCGGAGCGACCCAGACCGCTGAAGCCCTGTAAATAAACTGAAAACAAAACATAATTAGTTCCAAAACTTACTATATACCTTACCTAAGTCCCGCAAACACCACCATACTTACCCAGGAAAGCGCTCCCTGCAGCCGCCGCACCGGAACGACCCACACTGCTGAAGACCTGTAAGAAAACAGAAAAAGAAACACAGTTACTTACAAAACATAGAATATACGTTACCAAAGTCCCGCAAACACCACCATACTTACCCAGGAAAGCGCTCACTGCAGCCGCTGCACCGGAACGACCCACACTGCTGAAGACCTGTAAGAAAACATAAAGAAAACACAGTTACTTACAAAACATAGAATATACGTTACCTAAGTCCCGCAAACACCACCATACTTACCCAGGAAAGCGCTCCCTGCAGCCGCCGCCCCGGAACGACCCACACTGCTGAAGACCTGTAAGAAAACAGAAAAAGAAACACAGTTACTTACAAAACATCGAATATACGTTACCTAAGTCCCGCAAACACCACCATACTTACCCAGGAAAGCGCTCCCTGCAGCCGCCGCACCGGAACGACCCACACTGCTGAAGACCTGTAACAAAACAGAGGACAAACAGTTACTTACACAACATAAAAGAATGCCTTTACAAACCCCCCCCAAAAAAAGATTACTTACCACACAGCTCCAGGAATCCTTCGCCTCACAGCAACCGACACAAAATGACCTTGAAAACAGGGAAAACAAAAAAAAAAAAAACACGCCCACCCTCGGAAAAAGGGGACGGCCAGCACGATTAAGACTTTTCACAAAAACCACACCCCCCGATCCGAAAAGGACGGGGCCTAATCGGAGTGACTGACCTCTTCTCCAGTGGCTGGCCAGCATTTACGAGGCCAGCCAATGGAGAACAGGGGAGAAGAGGGGCGGGTTCAAGCCCCTCTTCTCCAAGTCATTAAATCTCGCGAGCGAAACTGCGCAAGCACAGCCTTCGCTAGCCGAGACCTAAAAAGGGAGCTGAGGTGTGCCCTGCATAACCTAAAGGCCCATAACCAGGCTGATGGGTCTTCCTGAGCTAGGGTGAGAGGGAGGAGCGGACACTTGCACCTGCATAGGGCTTTGCCTGTCTCCAAAGTGTGTCTAGAGCCAGGGAAAAGAAGGGCAGGGTCTTGCGTATTACAAAGACAATTAATTTAAGTCCCCCTACTTCAACAACTGAAATGTGTATAAGTACTGGACCTCTGGCACCATATATTCAGAACATTTCTGGAACTGAGGTCATTCTACCAGGAAGAAGAGCCATTGTGCTGCCAGAAGGGACTGCCACTTTGCTGCTTGCTTTGCTGTGTTGGACTGTTGCTTCTTGCCTGGGAGTGTGAGGACTTGACTTTCTACATCCCACATCTTTAAAGGTTCTCTCAGGGATTCTTAGGCTTGGGATGTATGTCGTTACAACGCACACTTTTACAACGCATGCACTTACAACGCATTTTTTACAACGCAACATCCACTACAACGCATTTCATTACATAGCATGACACTACAACGCATTTTAAAAAACTACCTTTACAACGCATTCCATTACATCGCATACTATCTTTACAACGCATACCATTACAACGCATAATTTTAAATTGCATTTAAGGTAAGTATTGGATAGTATAGGGGTAAAAATTACTATTCTAACTCCAGGGGGTGCAACAGTAGGGTACGTGTTGGATAGTATATGGGTAAAAATTACTATTCTAACTCCAGGGGGTGCAACAGTAGGGTAAGTGTTGGATAGTATAGGGGTAAAAATTACTATTCTAACTCCAGGGGGTGCAACAGTAGGGTACGTGTTGGATAGTATAGGGGTAAAAAATGCTATTCTAACTCCAGGGGGTGCAACAGTAGGGTAAGTGTTGGATAGTATAGGGGTAAAAATTACTATTCTAACTCCAGGGGGTGCAACAGTAGGGAAAGTGTTGGATAGTATAGGGGTAAAAATTACTATTCTAACTCCAGGGGGTGCAACAGTAGGGTAAGTGTTGGATAGTATAGGGGTAAAAATTACTATTCTAACTCCAGGGGGTGCAACAGTAGGGTAAGTGTTGGATAGTATAGGGGTAAAAATTACTATTCTAACTCCAGGGGGTGCAACAGTAGGGTAAGTGTTGGATAGTATAGGGGTAAAAATTACTATTCTAACTACAGGGGGTGCAACAGTAGGGTAAGTGTTGGATAGTATAGGGGTAAAAATTACTATTCTAACTCCAGGGGGTGCAACAGTAGGGTAAGTGTTGGATAGTATAGGGGTAAAAATTACTATTCTAACTCCAGGGGGTGCAACAGTAGGGTAAGTGTTGGATAGTGTAGTGTAATATTATGCGTTGTAATGGTATGCGTTGTAAAGGTAGTATGCGATTTAATGGAATGCGTTGTAAAGGTAGTTTTTTAAAATGCGTTGTAGTGTCATGCTATGTAATGGAATGCGTTGTAGTGGATGTTGCGTTGTAAAAAATGCGTTGTAAGTGCAGTGCGTTGTAAAAGTTGCGTTGTAAAGGTTGTTCCCCTTAGGCTTGCCACCTGTTTCTGAAGTCTCAGAGATGTCAAAGACTTCACCTGCATCTTGCTACCAGCTCCTGGGCTCCTCTGCTGTGAGTACTGTTCTGCCAAGGGGTGCCAAATCCAGTCCTGGGCCCTTGGAAGTGAGTGTTTGGTGCTGCATCCCAAGAAACCAATGCCTTGACACCTGAAGTGTAGTTGAGAACTGGCCCATTTCCCTGTGATATCGATGCATCGCCTCTACCTACACCAAAGCTGTGGACACTGCTTGCTGACTGCGCATCGCAATGACCTCAACTTACAATGCAGCCCTGACTTTGCCGATACAGCGCCTTAGAATCACTGCTGCCTTTTGCGTCTCGGACACTGCATAACTAATATTTGTGATGCACCATCCCTGACTCCTATGCATTCCCGGCTTCAAACCAAAGCATCGCCCACAGCCCAGCAGTTTGACGTTGAAACTTTGGAACCGATGCATGGCACTCTTGAAATCAACGTATCAATGACTTTGCCTGACTTCGGAACTGATGGATCACCTTCGACAAGTGATGCATGCCCTCCATTTTTCAACACACGTCCCCGATCTTGAAAGCATCCTAGGTATGGTCAGCAGGTCTGCGTGACTCCTGGATCCGGCCAGCGCTCCATCATAATCAGACAGAACATTTGGATTTGCCTCGGTCAAGCGCAACCAGATAGACCTATTGATTTCTAAGCACTGCATTTGATTTAATCTTGCAAAATTCATAACTTGACTTGTGTATGTTGGATTGTTGCCATTTTGGTCTTGCTCTACTCAAAAAAAATATTCGCTATTTGTCTAAACTGTTGGGGAGTACTTGGTGGTTTTTCACTGTGTTACTGTGTGTGTGTGTGTGTGTGTGTGTGTGTGTGTGTGTGTGTGTGTGCGCACAAATACTTTACACATTGCCTCTTTAGTTTAGCCTGACTGCTCTGTTCAAGCTACCAGTGGGCGAGTATAGATAAACTTTTATTGTGTACTACACTTCCCCTGACTACGATTGTGGTTCCTGCTTGGACAGGATGCATACCTTCGCCAACCAGAAACCCAATATTTAACAGTTACAAACAGATCTCTTAAACGATTCATACTTGTGGCTTACCATTATACTTTTGTTGAGAGCTGCACTCATTAGAAGCACACTTATTTAACCTAGGGGCCTGACAGAAATGCACAAACAAATCTCCATCCATACAGAGAGCCTTTAATTGCACACCAAAATATAATAGGTTGGGCGAGCATTTTTCTTAGATTTCTTGTGAAAATGACATAGGACTGCATGCAGTTCTACGTAATTGCGTATGCATGATCACGTGCTTCTGTGTGAACACATGACTTCGGCACACGCTTAGCCCACACTCATTAGGAGAACATTTATTTCCAAATTGGCTGAAAGAATTAAGAAATCTCTCTGTACTTATAGAATATTCTTATTTTAACTTGCACATTGTAACACAGTAAATTGGGCATGCGATCGCCATTAATTCCCAGTGATAAGGATGTGCAACTCAATTTTCTCGAAATCTAGGACTACGCTCAGGCCCACTTCACCGTGTACACGCGATTGCGTGACACGACTTGTCGATGTGATTCTGGCATACGTGTAACCCATTGCATAAAGTCCGTCACTATGCCAGACACCTGAAATAGATGAACCGGCATGGAGTAACCTTTGATCAAGTGTGTAGCAATACCGGTCTCATTACCAGGGGCCTTTCCACCATGCTTGTGTGGGTACTTGATGATCTCTTTTACAATACCTCTTATTTTCAGTAGGTGACTGCAAGGCCACCCTCATTTATCTCCTCCATCGGAGCTCCTTAGTTTAGTACGGGATATGTACATGAGCCAGTGCCCCTTCAGTTCTGCATGTAGGTGTGTATTCATCACTCACGTATTCCAGACACCATGCTTGACCTACATTTGGAACAGTCACTATTTTGCTCACAGAGTGTTTCACATTGTGCAGTGAAGTGCATTTGACCTCATTTTTATTGTGCAGTATGGACTTTTATGATGGACTGCATTCAGTGGCTATCAAAGGAGTATGTTCTCCCAGTTATATGTTCCTTGTATGTCTATAATTTATTTTTGTTTGTTTGTTTAAAATTTCAGTTCAATTAAGACTCTACAGGACCTCATCAACTACACGCTGACGAAGCACATCTCCAATTAGTAGACTATAAAGACCTATACTAATGGGTGTGGTGTGCCTGTTTGCCTGCATGGATTGCATGAGCCATGAGCTTTGAACCTAGGGCAGTGGTTCCCAAACTGTGCGCTGTGGCTCCCTGGGGAGCCATCAAACCTAGCCAGGGGATCCGCGCACCAAGCACTTTAATGCATTAAGGGGCAGATGTACAACTGTTTTTTTGCGGTCGCAAAGGGGAATTTAGCCCCTTTGCTACCGCAAAAACGTCTGCCCAATGTACCATCCCTATTTTTCAAATCACTAACCTATTAGCAACTCACAAAATATGGTGGCGCACCAAGCGCGTCCCTTCCTAATAGCGAGTGCAATTGTCATGTTCCATTGTTTTGCGACCACATTTGCGGTCTCAAAACAGTCGCAGTTTGCCACCCCTGTCAAAAGGCTGGTAAGCCACTTGTAAACGAGAAGGGGTCCCCAGGGGAACCGTTCCCCTTTATGAATGGGTTTACAAATATTTTTTAAGAGCAGGCAGTGGTCCCAGGGACCACTGACTGCCCTTAAAAAATGAAACTGAAATGTTTCATTTTTTTGTTTTAAATGCGCCCCATTTTCCTTTAAGGAAAATGGGTTGCATTTAAAAAAAAAACTGCTTCATTAAAAAAGCAGTCACAGACATGGTGGTCTGCTGGCCCCAGCAGGCCACCATCCTGGGACTGCTAGCCATTCCCAATGGGGTTGAAAATTGCGACCGCCTCATTAATATTCATGAGGCATGCAATTTGCGACTCCATTGGTAATTGCAAACTGTGTCTGAGACACTGTTGTACATTAAGTTTAGTGAGCGGCAAATTGTGAGTTGCAATTTTGCGCAATTTGCGACTTGCTAAACTTAATGGTCGTACATCTAGTACCCATAATGTTGAAAGGTCTGTTGGCTTCAGTTAAACTAATAATATTTAAACACATGATGTAGATGATTTGTAAGTGACATGCCTAAAGCTGTAAACGTAGTGCTTAATTGATGGCATGTCGAGGAAGATGACCTCCATAGTTCACTGGATCCCCATGTTCCAACACTCCCATAGTAAGTGGAAGATGCTTGATTTATTTTATTAGATTCGTTAATAGTTTCTTTTTTTTTGCAAATCCATTTTACACCAATGCAAGTTATCAGGAAAGTACAGTTGTCCTGTCTACTAAACACATTAAGTATTATTAAGTATTGTCACTTGTACTCGAACCATAGGTACTTCCATTACACATTTCTTTCAGTACACACACCTTGAGAAAAGGTAAGTAGAACACCATATATGGCATAAAGCCACCATTTAGAAGCAAGAAAGAGGGACGTTTCGAGAAAAAAAAATCGGACGAATTTATCTAGCTTGCATTGATTTGGTGGCAATTTTAAGGAGGAGACAGCAAAAATAAAGCTGTAAATGGTTTAAAAAATCGTGAGTCACCCTGCTGAGACAGGTGTGTTGGCACGTATGACATAGGTAGAAATGGAAGTGCATGCAAATATTCTTCAAGAGCAGAAACACTTTGGCAATAGGGCCTACATGCATAGGGGTGCTATCTAGTACTGTAAGTGGGATAAAAAGGTTTGAGAGGGAACTCTAAAAAAGGCATGAGCAAAGAAGTGTTACTAGGAATATTTTGTTAGAGGAGCCACCTTAGAAATAAGAAACACCCTGCGTATAGGATTATAATACCTTCATCAGCTTCATCCCAATTATTTTCAGGGAGAAAAATGCAAGTACTCTAGATGCCGGGCTTACATCCCCCTGCCCTCCAAAAAAAGTTACAGTGGGGAGCCACGGGCAATGGCCAGTGGCGTAACGAAACTTGAGGTGGCCACCCTGCAAGGTATGTGGAGGGGCCCCCTCGGGGCTCAATCAGTAGCTCCCGGGCCGAGCATCGTGCTGAGGGGGCCCCCTGGAGCTTGGGGCCCTCCCACACTGCGGGGGATGCGGGGGCCTGTGTTACGCCCCTGGCAATGGCCAATGGTTCAAGGGAGCCGCGGGTCGAAAAAGTTTGGGAACCACTGACCTAGGAAATATGGATCCCTGGTCCTGAAGAAAGCCACGGACACTCTGGACCATCCAACTGTGTCTTATTCACCTTTCTGTGTTTTGGATTATGGTATGGAGGATGCGAATGTAGGTAGCGCACATTTTACTCCCGGCCTCTTGAACCTTTTGTGTTTAGGCGTCACTGTGGAGGTAAAACAAAGGACAGCCTTCACAGCTATGTGAAACCATTCATGCTCATTCATTCCTAAAGGCACCCTAAATCTTCTGTCTCTGCTCCAGCAGGTGGGGAAATCAGTTCCTGTACTGAGACAGGGGTAAATAGATATGGGAGTCATTAGAATGGAGAACAAGGCTCCAGCAGAAGGAGAAAGGCTAGAGCTACCATGGATTATGGACTCTGGGAAGACTTGCAGCAAGCAGAGAAAGAACATTTTGAAAAGGGGCTTTGGGTTCTATGGATATATGTTCAAGACTTAAGCATGCGTAAAACCGTACATAAATGTTTCCATTTCTGCTCTGTGTATTGTTGCTGCAACAACAAATTAGCACAAGGAACCTCCGTCTCTAATGGAACGAGCACTTGACAGAAATCACCAGGGGGATTGTCAGCTGTGACTGAAAAGAATCTGAAACTATGAAAGCTGTGTCCCCCTACCCTTACCTGAAGCAAAACCACAGACAAGAGAGCAGAGTCTGTCTGAATGCATGCTGTCTTGTTAGTCACGGTCAGTAAAACTGGACTAACTATTTATGCTCAAGGGCCAAACAGATTGCTAGTTTTGGGCCGTAAAGTTGCACGGCTGTGTGTGAGGAGATCTCTAATCACTGGCTTGTGCATAGAATAAGACTGAGAACATTCCTAGATCTAAGAAGAAGCATCAAGAAGTAAGAAGACTCTGCCTGACTGCTGGAGAATTTGAGACACAAAGTATCTGCAACTACGGGCCTGGCGTGGCACCCCAAAGTCAAGTAATTGGCCTCCTGCCCCTGCTCCATGAACACAAAGGGCATAAGGGCTGCCGAGTTCGAATAAGGCCCAGCTGACCTCTTTGGGCTGGACCTTGAGAGCCATGGCTTGTTGCTTCGAAGCCTTCCTTGAGGGCCTGAGGCCTCTAGGAGAGATAAGTAGGCACTTGCCCAACAACAAGGACTTATTTTACTCTTATTTAGTTGATTTCCTGATGACTTGGATAAGGTGTTGAGGTTTCCTCGGGAAGGGTGCACCCTGAGAGGGAAAGATATCATGGTTTGCTCTGCTTAGAACTTTTCACACGAGGAAAAAGGCTTTTCCTACAGCTAGGGGCTAAGAAGATGTCTAGCCTAGTGGAGCTATGCCTGCTGATGGAAGGGCAGGGATCCTTGAAAGGGTAACACCTTCTGGAGCAAGCCAGCAAATCTACCCTGGTGCTGCAGTGTGCATTACTGGGAAATCCTGATTTTGACACTAACCTGAAGGCTTTAGTGGGAGCTTGACAATGATGCACCTGACTTCAAGAGACCATCCTGGCTTCAGTAAACTGCTTTGCCCCCACTTGATGACTTTGCAAAACAGAAAAACATATAAGTCCCATAGTGAAAACTTTGACCATGTGACCTGTTTGGCCTTTGCATTTTCTTGGTGCATTTGCCTTAAAATGTTAAATATCTATATCTGTGGTTGTGTGAGAAATAGACCTCATGACATCTGCAAATGGAGAGTTTGTTTCCCTAGAAACTGCTGTCGCCCTAAGGCAAAAAAAAAGGTTCGGTTTTGAGAATATGCAGAAGTTGAAAATGGCAAGTATCAAGGGGCCTGTACCATACTATAGCAGTAGCTGAGAACTGTAGAACTTCCAGGTTATGGGCATAACTTCCATAGTACTTTACGCAGCCGAAGCACAGACAGGAAGCACAACAGCATTTCATGCTTTGCAATGGTTTACACAGTCGCCTTGGTTCTCGCTGTCGCGACCTGTTCATACCCAGCACTCTACATTCCTGCACCTTTGTTTTGTTCTCTTTTTAAGTCCCTTGGAATATGGCTGTGATTTCCAGTGTTTCCCTTCCTGGCCACCTGGAGATACAAAAACCCTTCCATGCCTGTCTCTGGGCTTTATCCTTGCGCCTAGTGCTTGTAGTTCTTCATTTTCCGCAGATAGCGGAACAGTTCCTCACCTTCCTTAGGCGTGTCAGACTATGGTGTCCCTTGTGAACCGACCATGCACTGTTCTATATTTTATGTAACCTCATACCATCCGTTGTCAGCCTTTTCCAAAATATTGTGTTGTGCCTTAGTGTGAAGATCCAAGACCAGCTGCAGTGAGAAGCCTCCTACAGAATGAGGTGTTATCAGAGCTGCCTGAGATGCTACAGGCCTGTGGTTTGCCTCATTCCTTTACCCCTGGGCAAGATTTCAGCACTATTGCTTTGAACACACCCTGATTTGTGTTTTTATTGATGCAGTGTATTCATATCCACAGAGACAGCCATCTTATGGCTGTTAAATTTATGGATGGTAGTTATGTCATAAATGAGATGTTTGTCATTACTTATGATGTGCAATATATTGTCACTTTGGTGAACCTGCGGGCATTCATTTATCCAGAGGTACACAACTATGACTGTAAGAGTCTTCCATATAGAAGCAGCAGGAGTGCAGGTTTCTCACCAACGGAACAGGTAGAACATGGCGGGACCAGTCGGGGCAATAGACAGGGTGAAAATCTGCAGGTATTTGTACACAATGCGAAACATAAGTGCGCCTTTCCAGTCTTAGGGCTGCATCCACTTTCTTGTATAAGTACAAATGAAGCAGAGCAGCGGAGGATGGGGGATATACCTGGAGTGAGCCTTTGGAAAGAGAAAAACACATTGGGGCCTATTCTCAAAGGTAAATATAAACCTGTGTATTTACTGATGTGTAGATTTACTTCTACACTTGGGTGTAACTCTACACTTTTTTGCTATTCACCATTTCCAAGTACAGGTCTGAGGCTGAAGGATTGTAAACAGCATGTCGTAGTATGGACGGCAGGGACGAGGCTTGGAGAGAGGGTCACAATGCCACAAGCACAAAGGGGGGGGGGGGGGAGTGGAATTAGACAGAAATGTCTTAAAGTAACACAGGGACTGCATATTTTCATGTGTGCGCATAGGTGTCACGTGTCTCCTTTATGAGGATACATGAGCTTCACAAGAAAATGAGCCTTCAATTCAAACTCATGGTGTGTTCATGCCCGCTTTTTCCCCCCAACAGTGAGCATTCAGCTCACTGAGCTATTTTTATTTATTTAGAAAGTTTTCTATAGCGCGAACATGACCGCCGAGGGTATCAGAGCGCTTTACAGTTTATACATTATGAGGGAAACAAGCAGTCAATCCCTGCGGAGGGGTGCATTGTTAATACCAGATGATGCTATTAGTTTTTTTTTTTAAAGAAACAACACAACATTCGACATTTGAGTTGACCAACGTAAAACATAATTTAGTTATTTTTTTCATGTTTTTCCCAAAATCTTTTTCTTTTGATGCCTGAGCTTACTTTGATTCCTAAGACACCCTATACCACGGGTACTCATAGTACGGCCTGCGTGCCGCTAGCGGCCTGGCCGCCCTTCATTGGCGGCCCGCGGACCTTGTCTTGCCATAATGCCATTTCCTGGAAGTAAACAGAGAAAGAAGATGGCCGCAAGAGCATACATAGTGAATACGTATTCACTGTTTAATGCTTGCCTCTGAATAGCCTGCATATGTGACGTCACACACGGCACCGGTGACCCGGCGGGAAGCACAGGCCCTTGAAAAGTCCGCTGTAAGGGCATTACGGCTGTCTGCAACAAATGCCAACTATGTGGTACTGACCAAAAAGGGAATGGAAAAAAATCAAAGCTGAAAACATTCCTCTCTCTAGAAAGAGAAACTGTATGGATGGTTGCAGTTATTAAAGCTAATATTTGTGGTAGTCCTGCGTTTGTTTTTCCCGCTCTACCTCCAAGAATAATATTTAGCTCTGCAATGTCTGCGTCATCATCCCAAACTTCAACTGCGGTGTAAAAGCAAGTGCAGGAATCAGCTCAGACACACAGGACCTGATTGTCGAAAAGAACAAAATAACCAAACTTATGCCAAATCAGCACGGCCTCAAAGTTAGGAGGTAATAATAGTACCAAATCCCACGGAGAAATACCGCTAACACACGGTGTCAAGTAGTTTTTTGCACCTGTTACCTATGACTTCAACAATAATCAATGGGGTAAAAATGTGCCAATGTTTGCTAGTTTTGCAGACCCTATTACTCCTATTGCAATGTTTTGCTCACACAATTTCCTCCAGTTAGGAAGTGGTTACAATGCGCAAAACTCTGATGTGAGAACTATTTATATGTGTTCTGTATTGTGCACGAGTGTAAAATAAACATTGGCAAAGCCAACAGGTCCTGCCTTTAGGACCTATTGGCTCATCCAGTTGCTTTTGGCGGTGCCCTACAGCGTTGGGATGTAGTACAGATTCGTAAAAAAAAAGATATGATGACACGACCACGAGTAAAGTGTTGCATCATTCCATGGACGTGCACATGCGAAAAGGTGCATACACATGTATGGGTCAGCAGAATGAAAAGGGCATCAAGTGCTTTGTATTTTTATTTACCAATCAAAGATGGTGGATGACACTTGGATCAAATTATGAGCTTTAAGTGCATAGGTACAAATTTAAAAAGCGCCACGGGTTTTGGGGGTTAGTGGGGAAAACAGAGGAGCGAGTGTGGGAAGCCGGTATGGGAAATGGAGAAAGCAGCGTATGACGGAGAGAACAACATGCGTGGCTGGAGACAAGCATAAAATGTAGGGCAAATATGTAGTACGGGAGGATCATGGGAAGAAGCACACCAGATATGTGGAATTATGGATTTTTCTGGTCAGTTATGTCCCCTATCTTGGACCCCAACGGTTCTATGTGCATGTCACAAGTACATGTATGTTCCCTCCAGTTCCAGTTATGAAGACGCAAATACATGTGCGTCCACCGTCAACATGTCCTCTGTCAGATCCGCCATGAATAGGCCGGATATTCCATTCCTAAATATGAAAGGCCACCGGCTTTATATGGTTCACTTATGCCATTTTACAGTCCAGGCAAGTAGGCCCTGATTCTGTCATCAAAACTCTTCTTGCTTTCTGTCTCTGAAGCTCCAGTCTGAGCCTGCATCTGTGACCATGAACTTTGTCTCATTCTCTGCGCGGCTCACGAAGCCTGACATCAGCCTATTCTCTGCCAAGAACTGTATTTCACCTTCGAATTATCTGCTTCACTCCTTAGCCGATGCATTCCTGTCTAGCAGCTTAAGTAAACATTCTTCCAGCTACTGAGCCAAGGCTCGGCTTCTCTGTCCTCATGCAAGTAATTCATAGCCCTGTTACCATGGAATATTCCTACCCCCTCGCATTCAGTGTAGACACTTAGACGCTTGTACACGCACGCACAGTCAGTATAGAATAGATTCTGTCCGAGAGTCCTTCTTTTGTGGATAACATAGTTCTTTAAACATAGGATGTTAGATATGATTTGGGATTAGGTTGACTTGACCCCCCAGACTTTTTGTCTCCACATGTAGAGCTAAATGTCAAGTCCCCTTCACCCCCTAGTTACACGTCAATTACACGTCATGCTGCTGCGCGCGCATCTATGCCAAGTATTATCTTATAGATCCACCTATATGTGACATCATAACCAATTATGTTCCTTTTTACTCCTTATTACACCCATTTTTCGGTTACGCATATGAATCGTCAATTTCCTTATCAATTGTTACGCCTACTGCATTCGCTTCATTGTAATGTATGTACTATAAAAGTTACTTCTTGTCAATAAAGTATGTACTTCACTTCCTGAACCTCCGTGGTGATGGAACTTGGAGCAACCGATTATAATCGATCATTGGAATAAAGCCCATTCCGAACCTCTAATACCACGGATTCTGCCTCTCATTTTACTGAGCTATTTTATTATGTTTCTGTATCAAATTAAGTCCCGGTAAAGGAATTTTATTTACCACATGAATGGCGCCCGAACAGGGACACTTTCTCATCTCACGCGCCGGCGGTGAGTTGCAGGCCCGGTCTCCTGCCACAGCTGGACGGACAATAACGCGTACCAGCAGGATTTCCTGTATCTCCCTCCGGTCAAGCGGGGGCGACTGAGACTGCGATCAACACCCAGACGAGGCGGTGAGAAGTGCGAAGTATCCCGACCAGAGCCTAGCTGAGAGAGCAAGATCCGAGGTATACAGAGACCCACCAGTTCCCGAAGTCCCGAGTCGAGTCCAGTGTCCGACGAGTCGAGTCCAGTCCGGTCCAAGTTCAAGTTCAAGTTACCGAGGCCTTCCGTTTCCGAAGCTACCCGGTGAGTACCATTACTGGGGAGGCATTTCTGACGTGCACATAGGTTGTGCCGGTCAAGACGGGTTTGGGTACACAAATCCGGTCTGCACTGTTTTAGCAGTGTATCTGTACTGTTTAGCAGTATATCAAGTATTCCGAAGTATCTAGTTATTGTTAAGAATTATCTTGGTGATTAGTTATGCAGACGATCACCATTGTTGTTTATTTTAAAGGTTAAAAATGTGTTTAATGTTTAATGTTTAATGTGTTAAACGTCCTGCATATTGTGGTATGAATGGTTGTTCATTATTGTGCTTTTGTATTAAGTGTGTTCAAGATTAAGTATCGGATCAGTTGTCAATATGCCGCTCTTTTCGAAATTAAGACAGATCACTACTAGAAAAGGGGTTCTCGAAGAAGCCGTCCCTATTCCTCCTAGGGATACTCCAGGGCACTTCATGTATCACAAACATGGCTTAGACGCTATATTATTTCTTGATTTATGGGTAGACTACACCAAGGGATTACCAGAAAGTCAGAGGTGGCCCGCAGCGGGGACCTGGGATGCAGAGTGCATCATGAAAGTCGAGGAAGAGTTATGGAAAAGGAAAGTCAGACAGTCACAGAAAGACGCCGTTGAGTTATGGCGTAAAGAATCTCATAGACGCACAGAAAAGGCACTCCGACAGGAAGAAAAGAATAAAGAAAGTTCAAACAAAGTTCGAGAAAATCTATTAATTGAGGAAGGTATCCGAGTGAAATCAGAACAAGTAGATAGACAAAGAAATGCCCTTATGAATGGGATGTATCCCCTTCTAGCCGAAGGATTACCTAAGGCTACTCCAGAGATACCGAAAGACTTGCCACCCCCATTATTCCCAATCAAGGTACATCCTAAGGGGCATCCTAGAACCGCAGAAGATGTTTTTCTTTCCTCATATTTAGATGACGTAGCTCCCGAGTATGCTAATTCCGCCCCACATAGACCGCATACCAGGGAGGTCCAAGGCCAAGATCCAGTACCCGTATCCCTACAGCAACAAATCGAGTCACAAGTTCCGGCAAGCACATCTGTTTCTGCATCCGTCCCTACAGCTACTTCTATAGCTGTGTCCACACCTGTAGTTGCTGTGTCACGTTCGACGAATCCTTTCACACCCGACACCCCAGATGGGGCCACGGGAGGTGCTACCAATATTTTTTCTACGCCACCCAGAATAAATAAACTTACTTTTCAAGAGTCAGCACATTCACGTACACCCAAACTCATAAGTGCCCGTACGCTGAAGGAACTTCTTATCGATTGCAGATATGACCCGGTGCCCGGTAAAGAGGACGAAATGACCCTGGCATCATTACGTATCAGACGAGCCGCAGTGTATTTAGGGAAGTTACCAGGAATGACCGCGCATCTAGATAAAATATATCATTTTGTCCAAACAGGGCGAGATCCAGAATGTATTAACAGAGCTATGGAATACCAGAAAGTAGAGATACAGGGGGAACTGTTACGTTTCCTCATAAATTGTGTGATCAGAAATCAAGACCGACCGGGGGTAAACCCGGAAGCAATGCAAATTCTTACCAGATGGAACCAGAATATATCAGAAGGGAGACATGATAAGCAAAATTGTATAATAGCCATGTGCCGAAAGATCCGTAAAGAGATAGAACGCCTACACAAAGAAAGATTAGAGGTAGACGAGTTCGAACAAAGCGAGGAAGAAGGGTCAGGACTGCCCGCGGGACAGTCGGACACCATAGCCTATGTAGGTAGAGGAAGATCTTGTAATAGTAATAGATGTCATACTGACTCGATACGTCCGATATGTCCAGATAATAACAGGAATTTCCAAATACCTATAATTAATATAAGGTCTAACGAGCATTCGTTCCAAACCGCCGACAAACTACTCCGAGAACGAAGGGGTTATCATTTTCTCGATTCTATGGATGAACAAGATTTAGCCAGGGCAGCTGTCCATTGGGTGGACAGTCCCGGAAAATATAGTGATGATACAGTAGTACGCACATTTTTGAATCTCACCCCAGATGAACAGAGGTTAGCTGGGATTTATATGATTCAACAACTCATTATACTATATCGGAGTCAGCATTCGGACCCTGGTCCCTTACCTGACATATTGACTGAATTGCTCACGAATAGATGGAGAGGTTCAGGTACTAAATTAATTAAAGAAATTCTAGAATCAAGAAAACAGTATATTCTTTTTGTATGCGCAGAGCATGTCTCATTGCCCGTCAAGGAAAGAACCACGTATCACATGGATAGACAGAATCCCTTACGAGAAGTGCACCCAATAAAAGGCGAGGACAACGAGTTTAAGCGCGTATTTGTATATACGCCCATATCAAAAATAGAATTGTTACAAATGAAGAAAGTGGTACCCAGTCATGACAAAGATCCAGCGGGTTTTCACCGAGAAATTAAAGACATGTTACTCATGGGAGAGTATACCTATCCCGACATTATGACAATATTAAAGGTATTGATGCCTGCTGGCATTTATGAGAAACTCAAGGAAAAAGAGTGGGAGGTAGGAGACCAAAAGATAGAATGGTCAGTGTTAGAAGCGGAAGAAAAGGCCCGAACTGCAGGAGCAGGACTTGGGGATAAAACTAAAGCATTACCAGGTTTATTAGTACAGGTACTGCCACGTTTATTAACTACGAAAAAGGAAGATTGGGGTACAATTTCAGCCTGTAAACAGAAGCAAGATGAAGACACTAGTGATTACTATGCCCGATTCGAAAAATGTTTTGGTATAAATAGTGGCATAAAAGCAAGTAGCGAATCATACCCGCATCTGTTTGTAACAAAATTAGTAGAAAATGCCCTGCCCCCAGTAAAGAATAGAGTATTAAAATTCGAGAGTACCTGGCAAGGTAACACTCCATCACAAATGTTACAAATGTTACAGTACCATCACAATAGAATTAGAGAGGAACAAGAACATGAACACAGACGCATGAAAGACACGAAAATGAAAATGCTAGTTTCCCAGACAGTTCCAGCTGAAGGACATAAAAAGGGTATGACACATTCCGATTCAGCAGGCCCTGTAAAAGGGACATGCAATTATTGTAAAAAGCCAGGTCATTACGTACACGATTGTCCAGTTTTAAAACATAATATCGCCATAGGTAAAACACAAGAAAGATCACGGCCACTCAGACAAGATCAGAATGAACAAGGAGCTCTGCAGCATGCCCAGGCCATGCCAGCCGCACAACAGCCAATACAGTTTGTACCAGCTGCACCACCGTTGCCTGTTGCTGCCACACAGACAACAACACGACAAATGTATCAGACCGCACAGTATGAATATCCTGAGTATCAGCGTTACGCATGAACTAGCCTAGAGAGGGAAGTTGACTTACCCCTTATCGAGATTCCTGTAGATCAAGAAGGACCTTATGTACATAGTGAATTATTAGGCCAAGATAGAAAATTTTTACTCGATACAGGGGCAAGTCGAACAACTATAAAACGTAGTGAAGTTCCAGGGGCACCCCTCTCAGGCTCTCAGAATATTTCCCTTGGTTTTTCAGGAAAACCTATTGTTAATGAAGTATCACAGCCTCTTCCACTTACGATAGGACCTTTGACCCGAACTACAGATTTATTACTTACTAAATCATGTCCAGAAAACTTGTTAGGAATAAAAACGCTGAAAGCCCTAGGAGCCATAATATGTTGTTCTCCGGAAGGAGTAAGGTTGTTTTTACGTGATTTTAAAGGTCACTATGTGTCTAGAGACATGGATCCCCGACTGCAGACTTTACCTACACATCTATGGGCACAAGGCCCTACTGATGTTGGTTGCATGAATATTACACCATATCGAGTCACATTAAAGGCAGGAGTGGTGCTACCACGAATGCGACAATACAAGTTACCACCAGATGCTGTAGTGGCTTTACTACAAATCATTGACGAGCTAATTGCCCAAGGAGTAGTTGTGGAAACAGACTCCAATGTATGTAATTCACCGATAATTCCGATTCTTAAACGAACAGATCCTACGGCCCCGCCAGTATATCGATTGGTTATTGATCTGCGCGAGTTAAACAAATGCATTGTGCCACAATTTCCTGTGGTCCCAGATATCTCGTCATTACTGACAGCTATTGATTCCGAAGCGACATTCTTTACTGTAATCGATCTCAAGAATGCCTTTTTCAGCGTCCCAATAGATCTAGAAAGCCAATATTTGTTCGGATTTAGTTTAAATGGGCGTAGCTTTAAATTCTCACGCGCACCTCAAGGATTTACAGAAAGCCCCAGCATCTATAGCCAAGCACTGAAACGAGAACTTGACAGTATCCACATGCCAGTTAACACTGCCTTGCTTCAATATGTCGATGATCTGCTGATCACCGCGAGAAGCGAACCGGAATGTGAAAAAGCATCACTGACAGTTTTACAATTTCTAGCCGAAAAGGGGCACAAGGTGTCCCCTTCTAAGCTGCAATTCTGTGTCCAGCGAGTTGTTTATCTTGGACACTCGCTGTCCAAGGAGGGAAGGCAGCTTACACCCGACCGTATTCAGTTAATAGCTAACATGCCAATACCCAAGACACAAAAGGAGGTACGGGCTTTCATAGGCCTCACTTCATATTGCAGGCAGTGGATCCCTCAGTATGCATTTCTAGCAAAACCACTCATTCAGTTAACAACACAGGAGGCAGCCACATCGACTGTTCTCCCTTGGACTCAGGAACATACACAAGCTTTTGAAAGCCTAAAGAAAGCTTTATGTCAAGCACCTGTTTTAGCAACGCCATGTTACAGAAAACAGTTTACACTCTTTGTTACAGAACGCGAAGGTACTGCCTTGTCAGTACTCACACAGGAACAAGCAGGAGCACACAAACCATGTGCTTATTTTTCTAGTACATTAGATCCCGTAGCTCAGGCTTTGCCTGCATGCCTGAAATCAGTAGCAGCAACAGCTTTAGCAATCAGACAAAGCGATGCCATAGTGTTAGGACATCCATTGACAGTTCAAGTACCACACGCAGTAGAGGTTCTTGTAAATAGAACGCAAACACAACACTTGACTATAGCGCGACTTACAGGGTACGAACTTACATTTTTTCAGCCACATATAGAAATCAGACGCTGTAACACATTGAATCCTGCCACACTTTTGCCAGTAACCGGAACAGACCCACTAGCCCATGACTGTATTGAAGTTATTACAATAACGACAAAACCCAGACAAGACTTAACCGATGTCCCATTGTCAGATCCAGACCTGACATTGTATGTAGATGGTTCATGTATGAGAACAAGTACAGGAGAGTTAGTGGCCGCTTACGCAGTCACAACAGATACTGAAGTCATTGAAACTAATCGTATAAATACTTTGTCAGCTCAAGCCGCAGAGCTTATCGCTCTGACACAAGCCTGTATTCAAGCCACGAATAAAAAAGTCAACATATACACTGATTCACGTTATGCATTCGGAGTTGTACATGACTTCGGCGTGCTGAGGCGAGAGAGAGGTTATTTAACTTCCCACGGTGCCCACATTCAGCACGGACCCCTCATTCATGCCTTATTAGATGCAATACATCGACCCACTGCAATATCAATTATGAAATGTAAGGCTCATACGAAGGTTACTGATATCATTTCCCAAGGCAATGATCTAGCCGACAGAACAGCTAAACAGACTGCTCAAACTCAAACCCCCGACATGATAAAGACAATAGTCCCGACACCGACACATTGTATGACAGTTAAAGATCCTACTCTTGACGTAATTGACATACAGACACATGCTACACCAGACGAAATAAAGAAATGGACTGAATTAGGAGGGATTCAAACGGACCAAGGATGGATGATGAAGGAAAAGTCTGTATGGTTCCTTCCTGATTCAATGGTCCAAGTTATAATTAACACTATACATAGTCCAGCACATCTAGGAGAAAAAGCTATGCTAGACAGCATTCAACACATTTGGTTCAATAAACATTTACGAGCAGCAGCCAAACAAAAGGTCCGTACCTGTATGATCTGTTGTCAGTTTAACCCAGGAAAAAGCGTTCCCGTAGAACAGGGTGGATTTCATCCTCCTAATCATCCTTTTGAAGCCCTCCAGATGGATTATATCCAGATGGAACGATGTCGAGGATTCAAATATGTTCTTGTAGTTGTCTGCGCTCTGTCCCGTTGGACAGAGGCATACCCGGTTTCAGATTACACTGCCCCGACTACTGCCAAACAGTTGGTTCGAGAATTCTTTCCACGATACGGTTTACCACGTGTTGTTCACTCAGATAACGGCCAGCCGTTCTCATCCGAATTAATGAAACACGTTTCACTTCTGTTAGGATATCAGTGGAAATTCCACTGTGTCCGACACCCCGAGGCAGCAGGTCTCGTAGAAAGACATAACCAGATACTGAAAATCAGATTGTCCAAAATATGCAGAGAGAAAGGTGTCGACTGGGTAGTAGCGTTACCAGTTGCACTCTTTTACATGAGAATGGTAGCACACTCTCGAACAGGGCTATCCCCGTATGAGGTGATCTTCGGCAGACCACCAAATATGTGGGGGACGCCCATACCACGCAAAATAACTGATATTGACTGTAATATGCTGACAGATTACCTGGCTTCCTTGATGTCTGCACTACAATCTTGTCGTTCACAGGTTGCTGCATCCTTTCCCGACAACACTGAGGTGAAACCCCATGACGTAGTTCCGGGGGACCTCATACTTGTGAGGAATTTCGACCGAAAGACTCAGCTGGAGCCCAGGTGGAAGTCGCCCAAGTTGGTCCTGCTGACCACAAGGACAGCCGTGAAGATCGAGGGCAGGAAAGGCTGGATTCATTCAAGTCATATCAAGAAATTTCATGGACTTCCTGCAGATGTAAACAGCCCACCTCGTGTGTCTTCACCCATTGACTCAAAACTTCCTTTTGTTGAACAGAATAACTCTGAACACTACAAACTAAAGCTTAGGCCCAACAAGTCGAGCAATTTGATTGTTTAAGTCCTCTCCAAGGTGAAGCGGTTGAATTGTCTCTGACATGTATCCCTTGGACCTGAGTAGAGAAAATACCCGGAAAATGTTGAAACGACAGGCGTATTGTAAATCACTGCGTAGCCACTGCATAGTGACATTATTAATTTTGTTTTTCTTGAGTCTTTTAATAATTACTGCAAGTATATTGTTGCACATATATTACCCTATTTCTAGACATGTTTATAATGTTACTGCTGAACATTCTTTTAGTGACTTACCTCCGCATGAATTGTCTTATAGACTTGCGCTGCGCAATAACACTTTCATTAGTATGTTACATCATTCCCATCAGACTAGTAATGCTACTAATTGTTGGGTGTGTGGCCGGCTCCCTCCCTATCAGAATTATGAAGGAGTCCTGCCATTCTTTCCACACCCATTTACACATAATGGCTCCTGTGGAGCATGGTTTAGTTTAATCAATTCCATAGACTCAGACACAGCAGTTTACCAAGATCATTGGGTATGGGGAAACCTGAACCTAGTTTTACTCAAGGTCTGCTACCCTGACAAGGAGGGTCGCCCCAAAAGAACAGGAACTGATCTAGAAAATGAAGTATATGGATTAGGTAATTTTACACCTAATCTCATGATTCTAGATGTCGTATCCGAAGTTGAACTAGTCTTACCCACCATGTCAGTATTCCCAGCGAAGGGTGAATTGTGTGTTAGAAAGGTTGGTTCCATACATATGGGCCATAGTAAATGCACTACTATAGTAGAATTCAGTGATCAAGGCAAATCTTCATTTAGAGCTTATCGCCACTCCTACTTTATATGTGGTCAGACTGCATATATGCGTCTACCTCTAGATTGGGATGGTACCTGCTACATTGCATTCCTTTTGCCACCTGTTTTCCTAGCTCCTCCTGATTATTACAGAAATATTCATTTAGTACACAACAGAGAGCGGAGAGATCTCCCCATTGTCGATTACACTGAGACGGCATGGGACAAGTATGTAGATTTTAATAAAGGCATCTTTCCCTATATAGGTACTGTTACTAATAGTAAGCTGATACGTAGATTAACTAGAACCCTTGAAGCAGTAGTGAATGAGACTATTTCCGCCTTAGGCAATTTAACAGAAGAGCAGTCTGCTATGCGGATTGTTGTGCTTCAAAATCGTCTTGTCCTTGACGTCATCCTGGCTGATAGGGGCGGAGCTTGTAGGGTCATCGGATCAAGCTGCTGCGTATTCATACCAGAAAATTCGCCATCTGTATATAAAGCCATCACTCGCCTTCATAAGATTGTAAACCAGATACACCAGAACCCAGGTACTTGGACTTGGTCCAGTTGGTTTTGGAGTGTGGTATCAGCCTGGGGATGGAGAGTTTTATCCTTCCTAGGTATTGGCCTTCTCATACTATTCAGTTGCTGTCTATGTCTACAATGTGGACCAGCGATTTGTGGTCTGTGTGCCACATCGTGTATTCCACCACCAAGATTTCATTCGTCACGGAAGAAGAAAGAAGAACAAATGATGCTATATGAACAGATCAATGGATTGATGAAGATTGATATCTCTTAACGGGCAAGTAGGGGACAAGGAGGGAATGTGGAAATATGGATTTTTCTGGTCAGTTATGTCCCCTATCTTGGACCCCAACGGTTCTATGTGCATGTCACAAGTACATGTATGTTCCCTCCAGTTCCAGTTATGAAGACGCAAATACATGTGCGTCCACCGTCAACATGTCCTCTGTCAGATCCGCCATGAATAGGCCGGATATTCCATTCCTAAATATGAAAGGCCACCGGCTTTATATGGTTCACTTATGCCATTTTACAGTCCAGGCAAGTAGGCCCTGATTCTGTCATCAAAACTCTTCTTGCTTTCTGTCTCTGAAGCTCCAGTCTGAGCCTGCATCTGTGACCATGAACTTTGTCTCATTCTCTGCGCGGCTCACGAAGCCTGACATCAGCCTATTCTCTGCCAAGAACTGTATTTCACCTTCGAATTATCTGCTTCACTCCTTAGCCGATGCATTCCTGTCTAGCAGCTTAAGTAAACATTCTTCCAGCTACTGAGCCAAGGCTCGGCTTCTCTGTCCTCATGCAAGTAATTCATAGCCCTGTTACCATGGAATATTCCTACCCCCTCGCATTCAGTGTAGACACTTAGATGCTTGTACACGCACGCACAGTCAGTATAGAATAGATTCTGTCCGAGAGTCCTTCTTTTGTGGATAACATAGTTCTTTAAACATAGGATGTTAGATATGATTTGGGATTAGGTTGACTTGACCCCCCAGACTTTTTGTCTCCACATGTAGAGCTAAATGTCAAGTCCCCTTCACCCCCTAGTTACACGTCAATTACACGTCATGCTGCTGCGCGCGCATCTATGCCAAGTATTATCTTATAGATCCACCTATATGTGACATCATAACCAATTATGTTCCTTTTTACTCCTTATTACACCCATTTTTCGGTTACGCATATGAATCGTCAATTTCCTTATCAATTGTTACGCCTACTGCATTCGCTTCATTGTAATGTATGTACTATAAAAGTTACTTCTTGTCAATAAAGTATGTACTTCACTTCCTGAACCTCCGTGGTGATGGAACTTGGAGCAACCGATTATAATCGATCATTGGAATAAAGCCCATTCCGAACCTCTAATACCACGGATTCTGCCTCTCATTTTACTGAGCTATTTTATTATGTTTCTGTATCAAATTAAGTCCCGGTAAAGGAATTTTATTTACCACAGATAACCAAAGTGAGAAACACAGTGGCGGGGGAGATGCAACTAAGGGTGAAAGCAACATGGAGCATAGGAGTTGGGGAGAAGTACATGAGAACAAGCAGGACATGGGTGAGAGACCAACACGGAGTGCTAGGAATGCATTTTTGGTGGAAAGCAGAAGATAGAGAGTGATGGAAAACACATGCACTCTCAAGGAGTGTATAGCCAAAAAGAAAAATGTATTTCCTTAAAAGTGGGCAATGCAAGAGCATGGGTGGAGGGGTTATTTTCCAGATGAAGAACAAATACAAGATGGACAAGGAAAGGCATCAAATAAGAAGCAAGGAAAAAATAAGAGTGACAATAAAGCCAACTAATCGTAAGTTACATCTGCTTTGGAAATACAGCATTGTCTAGCAATGTTTTGAAACGGTAGTGATTTTTTTTCCCTCAGGCCCTGCCCCCCACTGACCCCGCCCCCACCGGTGCAGCCCTCGGCCACAAACCACACTGTAAATTTGGCTCTTGAGAGAAAGTTTGTGAGTACCCATGCCCTATACAGAGAATGCTGGCGTTGTAGATATTGCACGTCTTCAAATACAACAAGCATTGGCATAGCCAATAGGTCTCGCCTTTGGGACCTTATAAGTGTTTAGCCATGCAACAGTTGCATAACTAAATACTTATAAGGTCCCAAAAGCGAGACCTATTGGCTATGCCAAGCGGCCGTGCGGCCACGAAAGCGATCGCGATCAAACATCAAAGCGGCTGTGCGGCCGTAGGCTGGCCTGGTAGCACTTTTTGGAGCCCTCTCAATAAGTCTCGCCAGATCAGCGCATGCGCTGGGTCAGGCGAGACCTAAAAGTGCACCTACTTAAAACAAGTACAGAAAACCTTCGGAATTTGATACAAACCATACTGTCCATCTAACAAGGAACCAGAATAGAAATAATGTTTGTGAGATTAAATGCTGCTGCAGAAATATTCAGACTTCTTTGGAGGTGTGTTCACAGTGCGCCATAGGAGAAAAACATTGTTCTGCAAAGACTTAAATAGTAGAAAGGAAGCACTGAAAACAAGCGCAGCTTCCTTTAGGTTAGGGTTCCAATTTATACACAGGAGTTGAAGTGCAGTGGAACCATTACATAGTTCAAAGTCAAATGAATGATATTTGGAGCCCTACTCTCTCAACTTTGCCACACTGTATCCTGCACAAATCAGCATTTGTTCCTATGCCTCAGTTTCCTTTTCTGTCCCAAAAAACACAAGAGCGCATAGAGGCAACGATTGAGTTTGAAGTGTGCTACACAAAAGATATGTTTATTCAAAAGAAGCGATGCAAGACTCCTTCCTCACCCTTGTTTCCTGCCGTCAAGGGGCGTGGCTTGCTCACAATGAGCCCGCAGCTTCCAAATCATAGTTTTAGCATATGGATAAGTTGCGGCAGACAGAGGCTTCGAATTAACCTCTTGTTAGACTGTGCTCAAGTTAGAGCACTTTGACAGCTAAACACATGCTTGATTTCACTTCATGCGGTGCAGGCTTCTGGCACACCCTGGACCCTGTCAACCAGCGGTGCTCTGGGCAGTGCATAACACAAGATGGCGGCACCCTTGCCAAATGGATCCCCATCACTTCTCAGCATGGTACATTCCACCTCCACCGTACACTTATGACAGCAAGGGTGTTGTCTGCTGCTAATGCCGGAAGCCTAATTTATTATGACCGGATCACTCTGAACTTCTGTCAGCTTTTGGCCTCTGCGTTAATGACAGTATTGCTGCCTCAGCATTAATGAAAGGATTGTGGCCTCGTGCCGGAAACCTACAGATGGGTTAATGACTAATCTAGAGCCCGCTGATAACGAGTTTAGGTTTCTTTACATCTACCAATAGCTGGGGCTATCTACCTTGAAGCCTGCGCCTTTGCTATCTTCGGGCAATGTCCAGGGCCCCCTGCTTCAAGCGCCAGAGGGGAAAAGGTGAAGAACAACAATAAATGGGCAACATAGTTAAAGCATCTCGAATTTACAGAAGGCAAGTTGTGGCACATTTAAAACACATTCAAGAAAGCTCAAAACCATAATTTAATAACAATCGAACAAAATAAACTAAACAACAAAGTTTCATTTAAATTACTCACTTAAAGAAAATAGAACTGATGAGAATATCACACCTAAAAAATCTATTAAAATGAAATCCAGCCACCTCTCACATTAAAAGGAGAAAAACAATTTATGCAAAAATAGAACATGCATAAATATTAAGGGACGGCGGGGTCGGCTATCTGTGTCTGAAATTCTATTATAATAACAGAGGGGTGGTGGCCTGCTGCTAAAACAAGCAATTCAAATAAACTTTTGCTTCAGTGCTGGCTTACTGCCATAGCATAACATGCACATTCACCCAAGGGTATCTTGGTGCTCAATAACAGATGTTTATTGTTACCCAAATGGTACTCATTTTATCAACCTCAGAAGGATAAAAGGCTGAGAGAATCCACCAGGATTTGAATCTGTGACCGTGGAGTTGAACACAAGACCCTACAGTGGACGCATTAGCCCACTAAGCCACCACCCATGTTTGGGGCTCAGGTTTTAAGTAGGGGTTGGTGTAAATCGTGTAATTAAGTGCAGCATAATCACATGGAATTACCTAAGAATTCCGCAAGATTATGCAAAATTACACGAGAGGAGTAATCCTGCGTCTAGCACTATTTCTTAGCACAAATATCAGCCCTCTTATCCAAAATGAATGCAAGATGCATGTTGTGCTAATAGATAGTGCTAAAAGCAACGGAACACAAATAGCAAGTTTAAGCACTGCTCACGCTCGCTCAATGTGCTCTTGGTGTAGCATTTTCCCCCAGCCTATTGCCAGCATTTAGTGCCATTTTCTTAGCACAAAATACACCCTTGCATATGCATTTTGCACTAAGAAACAGTGCTAAATGCAGCAGAGCACATTTAACGAACGCGAGCAGCCGCTCACGCGTGATAACTATGCTATTGAGGTTGGATTTTTCCATTCAATTGACTCTTAACTACGCGAGCAACACTTAACTAATCAAACGTAATTCCACATCAAAGAGCAACACAGAATTCCCAAAATTGCTCTGATTCCTTTGGCGTAATTGAAATTCTGCCCAGTCTTAGTTTTAAGACAATGGAGTTTTGGCACTGCTGCTAGTCTCATGGGCACTTGTTTTTCTTGCAGCTGGATTCTGGCCTGCTTCGGTGCTTCTGGACTCTCAGGTCCAGTGAATCAACAAATGATGTGTGCCCATGAAGAGGTGTCACTGTCACCCTCCTGCACTGCAGATCATGCAGGATTAGGGTAGTTGCTAAAGCGCTAGGGAGGGCAAGGAGGCAGGGATCCTACCCACAAGAAGCAGGAGAGCATCACTTACCAGGATTAGGGTTTAACACTCTGTAAAATTCTTTGTTGATAAAAGTGTTTTACTGATCCATATCTTCGCCAGGACAAATGGTCTATGAGTAGGAATCCACCAGCGGTCTTCTGCTGAACAACTACACTTGGCAAAATAATGCAATCTGCCTCTGACAGGCAGCCAAACAGGCTCTCCATCCCTTCTTCCTCAACTTCCCTATCCAATATTTCTTGCGTAATCCTTTGGTTTTCTTTCACTGACTTTATATTCCAGGTCCTTCACCCCATACATAGAGCTAACAAGGTGTCCTGAAAACATCATTGAAAGCATCCGAGATCGACCCTTCTGATGGGTAGTACACACCCATATATACCAACTCTTGCAGTTGAACTAGTGCACTGCTCTTTCCCCAGCACACCCTCCCTGGATTGCCTCTAGGTGACTAGGTGCTGATTGGAGTTGCACCAGGGGTGTTCACCTCTATATTTGTAAAGTGACCCCTAACAAGCCCCTTTATTAAAACACCAGTAACTACCTCTTGTAGTTAACTTGTTGAGACCTGAACCCCTCCTTGGTTGAGATGCTCTATAGCAGGGGCATGGAGCAGGGGTAGGGTGCCTGCAGAGTCATCCACAGTTCATTGTCTACATCCCCTCAGACCTCCTAGTCCATAATTCGTCATCATAGTGGAGCCAGGCCACACCCCAAATCTGATAAGGGCTGTACCTTTAATATTATTTTAACATAATGCCGCACTGCTTTCTGGGAGTTTATGGCAGAATCAGCACAGTATATCCTCCTGTATTTGTGAATGAAGGTACCCACGAATATCAATATTAGTAGGTACCTGCTGGCTCCTTGCTAGTTTCATCTCCCCTTCTTTCACCTCGTCTTGCAACATATTTTCTGCAAAGTAGTTTAAACGCATTCCCTTGGGGCGTGGTTAAGATGGCGGCTTAGGCGGACGTGTAGTTTCGCCTCTCCCGCGGGCGGCCCAGAAAAGCCTCGGTGATCGGCCGTTTCCAGCTGGCCGACACCCATGATATCAGCCCAGGGGGTGCCCGTCGAGATTGCAGAGGCGGGAGAGCGGCGGCCTGGCGGAGGGTCGACCCCCGGAGCCCGAACGAACGGGACGGAGAGCAGACCCGCGAGGTGGTGGCCCGGACACGAGGAGGAGCGGACTTGCTGCAGCGGTGACTGAGCAGAAGCACCCGGGGTCGGCTTGCTGCTACGCGGGCCCCGGGAGGAGGACGGGTGGGGCGAACCGCGCCGGGTGAAGATCCCGGCCGCCCCCGCATGTGGGAGACCCGACGCCCTTAACCCGGAGGGCGGAGAAGCGGGCTGGCTTGGAGACAGCGCAAGGCCCTGCAGAGCGGTGATACCAGCCGGCGTGGTGCTGGCACGGCGGTCCCGGAGTGGGGAGAAGTGGATCGGCCGCCTCGGGGACGCTGCGGAGCCTCGATGACCCTGGACCGGATCGGAGCTCCTGGACCCTGACGGGACCCCAGCGCCGGACAGGCAAGTGGTCGCGCTGGTGGCGCCATCGGTGGGGGTACCGGGGGGACAGGCGGAGGCCATCGGCGAGGGACTTGCGGCACCCTCCTCTGGGTGCAGGGCTCGATGACACGCCCAAGGGACTAGAGGTCAGTGGTGAGGACCGGTGGGCCCCGCACGTACGTGGGACCCACAGAGGACTAGCGAGCAACCTCGAGGTCCGACAGTGACGCAGGGAGCGGAGCCCACCGGCTGACGAGGCACGGGGGCAGTGCACAGGCCAGGGCTGGCAGAGCCGGCGAGTGGAGGCCTGGGATTGGGACCCCGGAGAGACTAGGGCCCCCGCTGTCGACACCACTACTACTTGGGCGGCCCGGAGCCCGTGGGGGGGGCGACTCTTTCGTCGGGGGCCTTCTGCCCCTGCACCGACCCAGCGAAAGTTTGTTCAAGAGGCGGGAGCGGCATGGGGCTGGGTCGAGACAGTGCCCGGGCTGCCACTGGAGGTGGGCCTGGTGAAGTGCCCAGCGGATCACGGGCTCCCAGCACACTGGACACAGCGGAAGGGATCCACTGAGCCCGCGCAGCGAGACACATAGCATTGAGGTTGGCCTGTGGCGAGCCCTTCTGGTGGGGGACATCCCGGTTAGCCGGCAGAGACCCCCGAGTGGCAAGACTGCGACGAGGAGACCCGAGGGGGGGAGCTCAATTGGGGGATGGAGAAGCGTTCTGGGTCCCCGCTCCCCTGGTGGACCGGCGGCATTCGGACCTCTACGGCCGTGCGGGAACGCAGCGTGGCTGGACGGTGCTTGGCACCCGGTAGGCATTTGACCACGACGGAGTGACCGGGAGGAGCGTCATAGAGGGCACGGCTCCGGGGCGATATCAGGGGCAGCACACCGGACCAGCAGGGCCGGCGACCGGAGTGAGGCCCGCCGGATTGGATTCGGCGGCGGAGGCGGCAGAGTCGTTGAGGTGGACGAGTGGGCGGCGCTGGATAGTTGGCTGGGCGGAGCCGAGCCTCCTCCCGGGCGGGATAGCGGAGGAGCCTGGGGTACGTTATGGTCCCCCCGAAGGGCCGCAGAGACAAGGCATTGAAAGAGCTGTTCGAGAAGCCATGGGTGGGGCCCTCAGCAGGCGTTATGGCGGCGGGTACGTCGGGTCTCCCACCCACGCAGCCGGAGGGAGCTGAACTGATCACTAAGTCATTTCTAGAATCCATGTTCACTGGCCTGCGAACTGATATCCAAAATCTTCAAAAAGAATTCACGGCGGAGCTTAAAGAAGCCCGTAGGAATGTGGACGGCATCGGGGAAAGGGTCGCCATGCTGGAGGACAAATGTGATGGCCAAGACGCGGAACTAGCGGTGTTACAACAAGAAATCCTCCGGATCCATGACCAGCAGGTGGATCTTCAGTCGCACGTAGAAGACCTGGAAAACCGGTCTCGATGCCATAATATACGCATCTGTGGGGTGCGAATAACCGAGGACCTGAAAGACTTATTTGCCTTCACGAAAGAGCTCTTTAATCATATCTTAGATCGCCCGCTGGAGACGGAGTTGTGAATTGATCGGGCGCACAGGGTGGGTCCCCCACGACCTGCGGCCGCCAGTCCACCCGACATTTTAGTGTATGTGCAAGACTACCGCACCAAAGAGGACATACTACGCAACGCCCGTCGGCAACACCCAGCGAAGTACCGAGATCATGCATCAGTGCTGTATCAGGATCTATCGGCTCTCACGCTCCACAAACGCAGACTTTTCATGCCGATCACGGCGCACCTTCCACAGCGCAACATCCAGTATAACTGGGGCCATCCCTTCCGCTTGGTGTTCCGCATTGACAGCACTCTCTACCAACTGCGGTCCCTGTCGGAGGTGGCAAAACTGCTGGGGGTGGATTTACCGAAGGAGGACAGTGGTGCAGAGGGGGGCCCAGCGGATGCACCGGCGGCCGGGCCTGGCTGGCGCCAACAGGGCCGTCGTAAACGTACTAAGAAACCTCCAGTGGCGGAGATCCTCAGAGGACAACAAGCGGCACTAGAGACAGTTTCCGCAGGTCTGCGTGGCTCTTCGCCCAGTGGGGCTGAGTGAGGGCTGCGGCCGGCCATACCGCTGGATCTTTGAACGGGCCGCCTGTGGGGGGGGACCAACTCACTGTGTTGCCGTACCTTACGTTCCTACATCACCATCCACTGGAAAGTGGAGGACATTGGTTCTGGAATATTGCTGTTCAACTATTGGGATGTTCGGGGAGGGTTGGGGGGAGGTTGGTTGAGAGAAGGAATGGGGTTCCACGTCCATCATGGGGTAGGGTTGTGCGGGTCGCAAACACGCAGGGAGCGAGTAGCACCCGCCCTCGGCACAGTCCTCATGCACGGGTGGCGCCTTTTGCATTGCGCTTTCTGACACTGCTAGATGAAGTACATGGCGCCACACACACTTAAAGTATTAACACTCAATGTTAGGGGTCTTAATAACCCGGTCAAGCGTAGAGCCGTGTCCTGCCTGGAGAACTCGCAGGCCGATATATGTCTCCTTCAGGAGACCCACTTACTAGCCCAAGACTGTCACAGGCTCCGGTCCCGCAGGTTCCCGGTACAACTTTTTTCCTCTAGCCTCACCAAGACGGCGGGAGTAGCGATCTTGGTGGCTCAGCGATTTAGGGGGGAGGTTTTGCAGAAGGAGGCCGGAATTAGAGGACGGCTATTGACCTACAGGTTTTTCTTGAGAGCCTTGACCTTTACTATTGGCTCAATTTACACTCCCAATGAGGGTCAGGAGCGCTTTTTGCAGTCCGCCCTCACGGAGGTAATGGCAACGAGCGATCGCCATATACTCTTGGGGGGAGATTTGAATCTTGTTTTTGATAACATACGCGATAGATCTTGTCAAAGTACGCATCAGGCAGGGGCGCTCTCTGCGGCAGGCCTTGACCGCTTACGAGAGTTGGGGCTTGACGATTTGTGGCGTAGTCTTCATCCCCAGAATCGGGAGTTTTCTTATTACTTTCATGCACATAAAACATACGCGCGGCTGGATTACCTCCTGGTTTCGTCCGCGGTTAGAGAGATGGCAGTGGCAGTGGAGATAGGGGCGGCCTCGCTCTCTGACCATGCTCCCGTGTTTACTACTTTGACTCTTCCGCCGGTGGTACGGCCAGATAGGATATGGCGCCTTAGGGACACCCTGCTACACCGGGAGGAAGTGCTGGGGCAGATCCGCAATTCGATCACAGATTTTCTTGCACACAATGCCAACACCGACACGACCTTAGCGACACAGTGGGCGGCACTGAAGGCGGTCCTCAGGGGGGAGTTTATTGCTATCTCCGCGGCTGACAACTTAGAGCGGCGACGCAAGCGAGAGGAGCTTACACAAAAAACTAAGGAGTTGGAGCAAATGCATCAGAGGACGGGCGCCCCTAGGGTATGGCGACAACTGAAAGCCATCCGACAGCAGCTGGCGGCTCTTGATCAGGATAGGGCGGAATACGCCGCCCTCCGTTTAAAGCATGCTTACTACAGGAGATAGGTGCGGACGCCTTCTTGCACACAAACTTCGGGAGGTCCGGAAACGCCAGGGGGTTCGCGAGATCTGCAGGGAAGACGGTACGAGAGTCACTGAAGACAGGGACATAGCTGAAACGTTCCGTGCATACTATGCTGCCCTGTACGCTGGCTCTGGGTTGTCCGCCGATAATGGGGCGGCCTTCCTGGATTCAGTCAAGCTCTCCACTCTGACGAAGGTCCAGGTGGACCAGTTGGATAGAGACATATGCCCTGAGGAAGTGATTGCGGCTATTTCTCGGATGAAACCGGCGAAGGCCCCAGGGCCTGACGGCTTTACCGCCATTTTCTATAAGAAGTTCTGCACTTTACTGGCGCCCCTTCTCACCCAGCTCTTCAACTCCTTCTCGGCCGCGATCCCCCCAGTCCTCCTGGGGGCCCACATAGCAGTCATCCCCAAACCAGGGAAAGATCGAACTCGCTGTGGGGCATTCCGTCCCATCTCACTGTTGAAGGTCGATCTTAAGCTCTACTCGGGAATCCTAGCCGGTCGATTGGCACTTTATATGCCAAACCTAATCAACCCGGATCAGGCGAGATTCATCCCTGCACGTCAAGCCCCCGACAATACGAAACGTGTCTTACATTTGGTCGAGAAGGCCTCCCGTACGTCGGGAGAATACATGCTACTAGCGATCGACGCCGAAAAGGCGTTTGACCGTGTTCATTGGCCCTACCTGGAACAGGTGTTGCTACGGATGGGGCTGGGGGAGAAATTCCGCACCCATATTTTTAATTGCTACAAATTCCCGTCGGCAATGGTTCGGGTGAACGGACACACGTCCGCTAGCTTCCCCATAACGCGAGGCACAAGGCAAGGGTGTCCGTTGTCGCCGCTGCTTTTTGCTGCGTATATGGAACCCCTTGCCCAGAAGATCAGGCAAAATCCGTGAATTTCCGGAATCAAGTTCGGGGGGCATGTTCACACCATTAGCCTATACGCGGATGATGTGCTACTATCTTTATCAAACCCGCGGGAGGCGTTGCCGGCATGCATGGCAGACTTGGATGCCTTTGCACGGGTGGCGGGGTTCAAGGTCAATGCGGACAAGTCAATGGCTCTTGGCCTTTCCTTGACTCCCTCCACCCAGGAATACCTGGAGAGCTCACTCCCTTTCCAGTGGGCGGAGGAATCTGTCCCATATTTGGGGATCCAGTTGGCTCCTACACTCTCACGAGTGGTGGCCCTCAACTACGGTGCTTTGCGCCGGAAGATTCGCAAAGAGTTGGGGCAATGGAAATACTATCCTCTCTCGTGGCTAGGCAAGATTGCGGCGGTTAAGATGACCATACTACCGCAGATCCTCTACCTCTTCCGCACCATACCTCTATACCCACCAGCCGGTTGGATCCAGCAGACACAATCGGAGCTGGCCCAGTTCATTTGGAACGGACGGAAGCCGTGCATGAAGAGGTCGTTGTCCACTCTCGCACCTGAAAACGGGGGGCTCGGGATCCCTGATCTCCAACTTTATTTCCGGGCCGCACAACTGCGCTATCTGGTAGAGTGGAGTCGCTGGGAGTTGGAAAAACACTGGCTGTTTCAAGACCAAGCGGTAGCAGCCTGACCTTTACAGGAAATCCCTTTCCTGCAGAAACAGCTTTGAAGATAAAATTGCCTCCATCCAAAACAACTTTCCCACCCCGGATACCCCCCTTGTTCCCCCCCTCCCGGACTCTAGTGTCGGCACTCTCAGTAGCTTCTCACCGGCCACGTTAGCGCAAACCAGAGAAATCATCCTGGCCTGCAAATCTGGCTCACCATCTGATCCCTTTCCCCCAAAAACTCTGCACCAACTAATCGAGGTGTTGAATCCTACGATCAACAAAATAGTTAATTCCTCACTCCTCGCAGGGTCTGTCCCCAGCCGATGGAAGAAGGGAATTGTCAAACCCCTTATGAAAAAGGCCAATAAATCCCCGACAGATCTGACCAACCTCCGCCCGATTTCACTACTCCCTGCCTTGGGAAAAATAAGGGAGAAACTAGTCTACAGAGAGTTAAAACGCCACTTGGAAGAAAACAACATTCTCCACCCCAAACAATCAGGTTTCCGTCCAAAACACTCGACTGAAACCGCACTGATAGAGCTATCAGACACCATCAAATTGTTACAAGATCAGAGGAAAAATTCAATTCTTATCCTCCTTGACTTAACGGCGGCGTTTGACACCATTTCCCACTCCATCCTTATCAGTAGATTGATGGATATGGGCGTCACCGACACTGTTTTAGCCTGGATTAAGTCTTTCCTCACCGATCGCTCACAAACTGTCACCCTAGGCCCCTTCCACTCGAAAGAGAAGATGGTCTCGTCTGGTGTACCACAGGGGTCCATCCTGAGCCCCCTCCTTTTCAATATTTATCTCATCCCACTCCTATCCCTGATCGATTCCTTCGGTATACCAGTCACCTCGTACGCCGATGACACACAACTCATCGTGCCTCTAGAGGACAATTCCACTGATGCCAAGCTCAACCTTAAACTCTGTTTAACTGAAGTCTTCCGCTGGATGGATCGCAACCATTTAAAATGCAATTCCAGCAAAACTGAGATCCTTCCAATTGGAAAAAATGCGTCCTTCTGCCCAGCCCTCTGGTGGCCAGATGATTCAGCTGCTCCCCCCCAGACTGTTACATCCGCCAGAAATCTTGGCGTTATCTTTGACTCTGACCTCTCCTTTGACATACATGCTAGAACGGTAGCTGGCAAATGCTTTGGAACAATCAAATCACTCAGAAAATTCTTCAACTTCCTTCCTACCGATGCCAGGAAAACTGTGACAGTAGCGCTTATAATTTCCCGCCTAGACTATTGCAACGGCCTTCTTGCAGGGGCAAAAAAGAACACGCTATCAAAACTTCAAAGTGTGCTTCACTCCGCCGCACGATTGGTACTCAGGCTACCTCGCAGATCCTCTATCTCTGCTGCCCTCCGTTCGCTACACTGGCTACCTCTCCATAAGAGAATTCTCTTCAAAATACTGATCATTGCCTTCCGTGCCTTCAACAAAACCGGCCCTAAGTACCTCTCCAGACGCTTTCCCCACTACACCCCCAGCCGTTCCCTCCGCTCGTCTCTTGACAATCTCATCCTCCCTGCCAAATATAACCTAAAGACTAAGGGCGGCAAAACCCTAAGCTCTCTGGCCACTAAAGCATGGAACAGCTTGCCCAAAACTCTCCGACATCAGACGCTTGAAAAATCCTTCAGAAAGCTCTTAAAGACCTGGATCATCAACCTCTCCGATGATTACGCCAAAGCGGCCATCTAAACCCCCCTTCAACCTCAGGATTGATTAGTCAGGATCTTCAGCGCCAAGATGCTCCCTCCGGAGCGAACGTCGCGCTCTACAAATAACCCCTCAAATATCAAATATCAAATAACAGCACAGCCCCCCCAACCTCTACGCTTCCCACATCACCCGCGTTCCCCTGGAAACATGGGATCGCACTAATGTCTCTCATGATCTCACCACCTTTCCCTTCCCGCTTACACCCCTGTTCGACAATCAGGATTTCACCCCCGGAATGGACTCGGTAGCCTTCCACAGGTGGAAACCGGCGGGCTGCCGTTTTCTTTATCATATGTACGATGCGGACGGGATGCGCATGTTTCAGCAATTCAGGCAGGATTACGGGTTACCGGAGACGGAACAAATTCGCTATCTCCAGGTCCGACATTGGGCGCTGGATGGCCGGGTCCGCCCGTTGGCAGACAGGCGGCTCTCCCAGTATGAGCGATGGTTAATAACGCGCTCATCAGATAAACAACTAATCTCTGACCTGTACAGAATGCTCCAAATGCGATTCACGCACACATATAATGCGGGGAAGACGCGTTGGGAAAGGGAGCTCGGTAGGACTCTGACTCACGAGGAGTGGGAGGGAATATACTACAGGGCCAGACACTCAGCGTACCACATGGGACTCACGGACAGGCTCACAAAGGTTGCGACCTATTGGTATTATACTCCAGAGCGCCTAAACGCGATTGACAAAAAGAGGGATGCGTACTGTTGGAGGGGCTGTGGGCAGATAGGTACCTTGACACATTTGCTTTGGGATTGTGAGGGTGTTCGGGCATACTGGACTCAGGTGTTCGATGAAGTGGACAAGCATTTCGACACCACGATACCGCGCTTCCCGGCGTATGTACTGCTGGGTCTCCCAAATCCTTTGACTTACCCGCTTAAGTCACAGAGGGGCAGACAAATGGCCATAGCGTTGGGTTCAGCGATGCAGAACATACTCACTCATTGGCGGTCCCCCACCACACCAACTTTTACGGGCTGGTTGTACCGATTGTTGCATGTCTTGGGCATGGAAAAACTCACACTAACGCTAAATGGGGAGGGCTCCAAATATGGGGAGTTGTGGAGGTCCTTTTTGACATTGTTGGCCACTGAATTTAGGGAAGTCACTTGTCCCCGTTATCTACGTTTGCTGCGACTATCCGAGGGACAGAAAGAGGGGTAGGGATTGGATGCGGCTGAGAATGAGGGGGACGGGGGACAGATGGACGTGGAACGCGGGGAGGGAGGGAGTTGGGGTAAGGGCGGGGGGGGTTCTTAGATTTATTATTTGCTCAATGACACCTTATTGGGGACTACTATGGCGTCCCCAAGTTGGTCGCAGCTTGACTTAGTCTACAGCGGGGAACTGCGAGATTCACCCACCACTTGGGGACCAAGCAAGGTGTTGTTATTTTCCTTGGTTGGAGCCTTTTTGTGTATTTTTGAAATGCCAATAAAAGATTTAAACCATAAACGCATTCCCTTGCCAAATCGTCCCTTAAACTGTGCAACTGGTGGGTGCCTAGAGGAATCAAGATACCCTTGTACAATAACCGTGCATCACATATGGTGCTGATGTCGCCTGTCTCTTTCACATCTGATCCTATGTCATTCGCATCCTGCTTCTCAGTAGTACAGTGCCTGCCTTTGTACTCTTTGATCTGGTGTTCTTGGTGGTGGCAGCTTTGGTCTGCCTCTAGTTATATTGGCATCAGTTATTAATCCTATTCTCAGTCACTACTCCACTCACTCCCCTCATCACTTCTTTTTCTCTGCCTTTTCCTAAATAGGCATACTTTTATTTTTTGACAAGATAGTTGCCCTATGCTTTTTAAAACCTCTTAAAATAGTCCTCATTCCTCTTGTCCCCTCGCCTCTTAGGGCTCAACCTTTTCCCCGATCTGCAGACCTCATCCCCCAATTCATCACTATCCTCGCTGAAACTCAATGTCTCCGTGTAAGAAACTGGATTATAAGTTGAGAGAGGAGGAACACCCTCTCAAATAATAAACACAGTCCTTGTTAGGGTGAAACATAAAAGTCACCAAATCAACCTTAGCTTAGAGGCAATGTGCAAAATATTTATGCAGTACTAAAAAAGTAATAAAGTGAAAACACAGCACAAGAAAAATCTCAAACCAATTTAGAAAACTAGAGCGACAAATAAATAAAATAACACCATAACAACAAAAATCCAATCATTGGAAGAAATAAAACTATGAGTTTTTAAAGATTTATGTAATAATTGTGCCAAAAAGCACAAAGCACCACTGGCAGTTACCTTGTCGCACTGGACTGGGAAAAAGTCACAAGTTTAGGCCGATCACGATGGAGCGGGGGTCGGATACAGGGACAAGGTTAGCCCCACTGAAAAGTTACCTTCTCAAGTCCTTTGCGAAGAGAGCCATTTGTGTTGGAGGGACCCACGAGGAGAACGTCTGTATGAGAAGAAGGTCGGGGTCGCGAACTGTCGCTGCCGAAGCTTGAAGAGCCAGTTGATGCTGTAGGTTCATTTTGGCAGTCAAATTGAGCTGTTGCGGTCTGCCCAAAGACCAAGTCTTACTAGAGCCTCGCCTTAGCTGATGTCATAGATGGTCCCTGTCGGCGTGAAAAGCATGACCCGCTGGAGCTTTGTGCTGGCTGCTGTAGCAGGTGATTGATACTCTGCAAATAGAGGATACTCTGCGGTCACAAGAAGCCCAAAGCCTTTATCTCTGTAGCTTTTCTGCAGAAGGAGTACACTCTGAATTCCAGGCAAGGGTCCAGGACCTTGGGGACAAATCTCAGGGATCAGGACTCCCTCCTACAGAGGCCAGCAGTACAGCTCAGGCAGGTCCTATTGGTGCCAAAGTGTTGGGCTTTTGGAGGGAGAGAGGTCACTGGAAGGTTGTTGTGCCCCTGTAGCTCAAACAGAATGTCACCCAACTGTCCCTTGGAGACACTTCTGTAGAGCATAGGTTCAAGATACGCAGATTCAATCTTCCTTTTTCAGACAGGACTGCATTTCTTCTTCTGAAATTTCCACAAGTCCAGGAGAGTACTGATGAGTGTTTCTGAAGATGCCAGATTTATACTTGGTGCCAGACTTTGTGTGGGGAATTCCCTGACATACTCCCAAAACTGGTGATGGTCAGTTCTTCCCCTCCCAGTGGGATTGGCTCCAAACTGTCTAGGGTGACAAAGCCACGGGCAGGCCTAGGGTCACATTTTGTCTGTGTGCCCTTTGATTTGTAATCGGGGCAGGGCACCACTCCCCAGCCGTTTTGTCAGAAAGAACCTCTCACTCCACACCTAGGCCTATTTTGTCTCTGTGCCTGGAAGCAATATACTAAACCCCTGATGAGAGTCATTCACAGTCAGGAGACCCTAGACACATGCAGAAAGGCACATTTTGTTTAGGGCAGTAAAAGGCCAACTTTCTAAAAGTGGCATTTTCAGATAGTTGCTTAAACTCCAACTTCACCACTAAAGAGGTTGTTAAATTTCAATTAATTTGAGTGCAAACACGTATCTCTATCTGGTCTCAAACTGAAGTTAGCACTTATTAAGTCCAACAGAGTGAACCAGCATTAGTCTATGGGAGAGATAGTCTTACAGCAGTAAAAAATGATGTCAGGAGTTTTTCCCTGCAAGGACATGTAAACCATAAACCCTCATGTCCTACTTTTTAAATACGTGGCACCCTGCCCTATGAGCATATAGGGCCAGCATTAGATGTGAATTATAAGTATTTAAAGGAAGGTCTAGGACAAAATGGCAGTTTAAAAATGCGCTATATGCTAAAGTGGTAGACCTGAGTCATGTTTTACAGTGCTACTTTAGTGGAACACACAATGAGTGCTGCAGCCCACAAGTAGCATTTGATTTACAGACCCTGGGTACATGTAGTACCATTTACTAGGGAGTTATAAATAAATTACATGCACCAATCAGTTCTAGGCCAATTGTACCATGTTTAAAAGGGAGAGCACAAGCACATTACCACTGGTTAGCAGGGATATGGCAGACAGAGCCCTAAAAGTCAACAAAAAAGTCTTCAGCAAAGGGAGAAAAAGGAAAGGAAAAAATCTTGGATGACCCTGCATAGATGGCCATTCCCAACATTCCAGAAGTCCTCTCGTGTGATTTCTTTAACAACGTCACCCTCTTGTCACAGGATGCCCCTGTGCATTCCTCTCAAGTCATTGACAACTGTCTTTTGTCTCTAGCTGGCCAACTCCCCACCTCACATCTGAGATTCATGCTTAACACGTGCATAACACCCTGCCGTTTTGCAGATAACCATACACCTTTACAGTTTGTATTTTCACCCCTCCGCAGTGGTGACCATTCTTCTATCCTGTTACGCACCGTCAACCCAACCTTCAGGTCACGCACAGATCATTCATAATTTTTCTATTTCATCTTCTACAAAGCTCTGCAACCCTGTGGAAACCCTGTCCTCCTCCAATTTTTTTTTTTTTAATTAAACTTTTTATTAGGTTCAGCAGTAAATATGCATATATTCAAGGTCATCGGTTCAGCATTGTACAGTGTACCAATACAGCATGGAGGAGAAAGTTGTATTTACATAATCACAACATTCAGAATTCTATCACGTCTCATTTCTAGTTCTACCGATGGAGAAATGCATTTGCCACCCCTGTAGTCATTCCGCTTGCCCTATTTCTTATCCCACTTCTTCGGCACCCTCGTATCATGAATACTTCCTTCTCTGCAATCATACATTTGTCGAGTTCTTTCATCCATGTCCGCACACTCGGCGCGTTAGCTGCCCCCCAGCCCCTAGCAATCTCTCGTTTGACAAGGGTGTACCCCAGTGTGGCCAGTTGTTGTTCTGTCTCACTATGTTCCGTGGCCACCCAAATGTTAAGGAGGCCCAGCCCTGGCGTGAGATTCACGTCTTTCCCTAATGCCGTCTGCATATGGGTTGTAGCCCCCTCCCACAGTCGCAGAAGCGCCGGGCACTCCCAAATTGTGCGACAGAAGGTAGCCGTTTGGGCACAGCCCCAAAGACAAAGCGGATCAGCTCTAGCTCCTATCTTTGCCAAGGTCACTCCCGTGAGGTATGACCTGTGAAGAATTTTAAGTTGTATAAGTCGGAAGTGGAGGGTAATCGCTGCGTCTTTAGGGGACATCAAAGCCGCCTGCCAGTCCTTGTCGTCCATAGGTCCTAGGTCGCCCTGCCACCGTTCCCTGAGTTTGTGGAATGTATTTGGTCGGTTGTTACATAGCTTTTTATAGGTTAAGGAGATTGCTTTTGATTGTCGTGGCCCATCAAGAAGCCGGTCTTCCAACGGGAAACACGCAGGTATATTTGTAAGATCCGGGAAGGCTGTGGTGAGTGCATGCCTAATTTGTAAATATCTAAACAACTCTCCCTGTGCCATCTGGTATTGACCCTGAAGTTCCTCAAAGCGAAGGATCGACCCCTTTTTGATCAGATCTCCAACTGTCGAGATCCCTATGGTATCCCATCTGTCAAAACCGGGTTGATGACAGAGGTAACCCAATCCCTGTGCATACCACAACGGTGTCGCCTTTGTGAGGATGTTAGATCAACCCAGTTGAGAGGCCGCCTGATGCCATATCGCTACTGTGTGGGAGAAGGGCCCAAAATACCGCCCTCTCTTGACCTTCGAGTATAGTACCCCTAAGTAGCCAGCTCTGCCTGTTTGATATTTATCTAGTAGGTATGCGGGGTCATCAGGAGAGCGATACATCCAGTGGTTTACCACAACCAATTGCGAGGCCCAATAGTACAGTCGGAGGTCCGGGAGGGCGATTCCCCCATCATACCAACCTTTCATCAGTTTTTTGGTGGCTATGCGGAGAGCCTTGCCGTCCCAGAGCAGAGTGCGAACCTCACCTTCCACTGCCTGGAAATAGGCCTCTGCGACTCTGTAACGACAATTCTGAAGGATGTATATGAAGCAGGGAAGGGCCAGCATCTTAAACAAGGCTGCGCGGCCCACCAGCGATAAGGGCAAGGATCTCCAATGTTTGACATCTGTCCTCAACCGAGCTAATGGGGGGGCCAGGTTACAGTTATAGAAGAGAGTTGAGTCCGGTGTTGCAAATATTCCCAGATAGCGGAAGCCTTCCGCTGCAACCTCCACCCTACAGAGCAATGGAAGACGAGGAATTGGGCCCAGAAGTACAAACAGCACCGATTTACTCCAATTGATCTGGTAGCCTGAGTATTTCCCGAACTACATATGGATTTATACGTGGAGGCCAGGTACAATAAGATGTTGTCCGCATATAGGGATTTCCTGTCCTCCTGACCCTCCATCCACCTCAGATCTCGCACCCCAGCATCTCTACGGATCCAGGCAACCAAGGGCTCCAACATAAGAGAGAATATAAGAGGGGAAAGAAGGCAGCCCTGACTAGTTCCTCTCCTCAGTGTAAACACCCGTGAGGTATGGTTATTGACTCTCACTTGGCCCCGTATGTCAGTATATAAGAGTTTCACCCACCCCATGTATTTCGGACACCACCCCATTTTCACTAGAACTTCAAATAAATATGGCCACTCTATGGAATCAAACACCATGGAAGCATCTAAAGAGAGCACCACTGTGTCTTCTGCTATATATTCCATACACGAGAGCACATCATTCAGGCGTCCAATATTTAGTGCAGTATTTCTTCCTGGCATAAAGCCAGATTGGTCTGGGTGAACCAAGGACGAAATAACCAAAATCAGCCTGGTAGCGAGAACCTTTGCGATGATCTTAGCCTCCATGTTTATAAGTGAGACTGGCCTGTAGGAGCTGCATTTATCTACAGGTTTCCCCGGTTTGCGGATCATAACAATGGACGCCATCCGCTGGTCATCAGGCAACACCCCTCGTTCATAGCTTTCATTATACATGGCCCGCAGATGTGGGGCTACCTGGGAAGCGGTAGCTTTTAGGAATTCTATAGGAGTCCCGTTAGGCCCCATCGCTTTCCAGAATTAATTTGACTTATAGCCTTGAGGCTTGGGCGCTGGCCGGGCGCTGTTGCGGCCGAGGAGGGGGAGGCGCACGCAGCAGGAACGTGGCAGAGCAGAGCGTACTGACAACCTGCACGGCTTCCCTAGTGAAGGCGGGGCCCCACCCGGACGACGTGGGTTTGCCTCGGGCACTTTAGCCTGTAATTACAATGCTCTCCTTCACTGCCCGCTCTCCTTCACTGCCCGCATAGTGCCATTGATTGAAGGCATCCAGCGCTGCTACGCCACCCAGTGCCCACACACGGAGCATTTACGGCCAACCTGTCCAGCTGACCACCACTCATCTTCAGTAGCGTGTACAGCCCCCTGAGTGGACACCGCCATTTGCTCACCCTTGCGGCCACACTCAGCCTCTAACCGGCAGGCTACACGCTTGTACAGCCTACCATCTTGGGAGCCTATAGTGTTTGAGGGACCAGCAGACAGTATTTGTTGAACGAGGTGCCTACAGACTATTGCCCAAGCATGCCCCTCCTCACCAGTGGTGCCATCGCTGCGGAATGGGACGAAGGGATCCCAGGCAAAGAACTCTCCCCTTTGAAAAAGTGGCTGAGGGAACATCGTCACACACCTCGGAGATGGCCAATAACGCGCGTACTGCGGAACCCCCTGCACCCTCAGAGGCGTCTGTTGCCTCCCTGCTGCTTGAGATGAAGGCTGGATTTAGGGCGCTGGACTCCCACTTGGACACCCTTGACAAGACCATTGCGTCTCTGGGTGCCAAAATACAGGTACATGATAGGTACCTAGACATGGCGGAAGCTCGCATATCTGACATAGAAGATGGGACAGGCCAGTCCCTGAAAAGGCTGGAATGGGCGGAATGCCTGCTCAAAGAAGTAGCTATCAAAAACGAGGACTTGGAAGCACGCGGGTGCCGCAACAACGTCCGCATCATGGGGGTTCCGGAGACAACATCTACCGGCCGGATGGACCACTTTGTGGAGAAACTGCTCACAGACTTGTTTGGCCGCGAGGCCTTCACACCTGGCTTTGTGGTTGAGAGAGCCCACAGATCACTGGGCCCCAGGCCTAACCCAGGCCTCCCCCCTCGACTCCTGAACTTTAGGGCCCGAGACACTGCATTGCGACTGTCGAGGGAACGCTGTGCAGTTGAATGGCAAGGGTCAAAACTTTCCTTCTATCCAGACTTTACACCGATGGTCAAGGAGGCCCGACGTAAGTTTCAGGGGGTGAAGACTATGCTACGCAACCTTGGACTCAAATATAGCATGCTATACTCAGCGAGACTCAGAGTGGATGTTGGCGGCAGATCCCGAATATTCGACACTCCATCGGAAGCACAGGACTTTTGCCGTACACATAAGCAGCGGAGCACACAGAACACGACGGAGGGAGTACTCGCTTCCCCACCTCACAGCGGCTTGGATGCAAGTGCAGGCATTTTCAAGAGCGCCACTTACACAGAGTACTGAAATTTAATACGGGCCCACTCCTGGCTTCCCTATATGCGGATAACACTATCCTCTACGTCCGGGAACCGCACCTCAACCTGTCGCCTCTTATCCGGGAAATCATCAGTTTTGGTAGATTCCCGGGACTAGGCCTAAACTGGCACAAGTCCATCATATTCCCGCTAACCACGAGCACGGTCCAATGGGACTGCGAATTCCCCCTCGAGTGGTGCCACGATTCTGTGAAATATCTCGGAATACATATTCACCTTGACACCACTCACATTGTTCGCTTAAAGTTTGGACAGGCCTTCCAAAACCTAGAGGATCAGGTCGACAGATGGCTGTGATCTGGCAGGCCAGGTGGCTATATTGAAAATGGTGGTCCTTCCCAAATTTTTGTATCTCTTTAACAATATCCCAATACCCCTCTCAGATGGCTTCTTTCATACTTTGCAAACGCTCATGACCCGCCTGGTCTGGGGCAGTAAAAAGGCCATGTGTTCGCTGGTCCACACTGACCTTACCGTATGACAGAGGCGGGTTCAATGTCCCGGATTTCCAATTGTATTATTTGGTAGCGCAATGCCGCTATGCGTTTGCTTGGTTTCATTCAGATGCGCGTATTCCATTTCTACGGCCAGAGGCTGACCTGGTTCTCCCTGATAAATTGTGCGAAGTACTACCGGGGGGCTTCCCGCGAGATAGGCGCGATATCCAGACAGTATCCACCACCTCCTGGGCATGGGGAAAATTGAGGAAGCGCACCAATGCCACGATCCTATATTCTTCCGCCCTGCAATTACCTAATGCCAGATGGTTTCCAATCACTGGGGAGGTACTAGTACAGTGTACACTGACCACATTAGACATTATACGGATGGGCGATCTTTTCCCGGGGGTCATATCTTCTCGATAGACGAAGACGCTAGGTTCGCGGACTGAAGCTTTATGACACGTTTTCTTATGAGCTGAATGAAATCCGCGCTGCGGGCTGCGCTCCCCACATACCCGGTTGAGCCTGACTCTTCCCCCCCACTCACTCTAGTGTTAGAGAACCCAAATGGTGCACGCCTCATTTCCAAGATGTATAAAGCCTGTGCCAAAATTCAACTTGTGGATGATTCCAAACTTGGAGAGACCTGGGAAGCGGACACAGGAGGGCCTATAACGGACGATCAATGGGTAAAATGTTGCGAAGCCACCAAGGAAATTTCACTCAACAGCCGCCATAAGCTGCTGCATTTTAAATTTCCTTGCCGCGCCTATTTTACACCAGCCACGGCACATAGGATAGACGCCACTAGGCCTCACACGTCTAAAATGCACTGCCTCACACGCCGACTTTCTGCATCTGGCGTGGTCCTGCCCCTCTTGAAGACCTACTGGCTGTACACAGGACACTAGGGAAAATGATCGGCCTTCCACTTGATCCTCTCCCTGAAATTGCGCTTTTAGGATACACGGTTCAGATCCCCAAAAAAGTAAGGCGACTGGCATTGCTGGGACTACTTCTGGCTAAAAGGGAAATTGCCATCCATTGGGGCAGGAAAACCGCTACTAAGTTATAAGACTGGCTAAATAGTTTAGTGTATTGCAACATCAATGCTGAAACATACGCCAGTCTTCTGCCATCAATATCACGTCCCAAAGACATATGGGGGCCGCTGAGGAACTATTTAGATGTCGCTAAGCAGGCTTCCAACACGCAGGCAGATAATGGCATAGTGCCGGAGGGAGTGGGCTGAGGGCGTGGTTCTTAAGCCCCGGAGCCTTTTCCGTACATAATACTCTGGGGGATTTGCAGTCGAATAGCTTCCCTTGAGATGTGCGGCTGACTGCTATCAAAACCTCTACTGCTATGAAACTGTCAGGAGTAATATGCTTTGTTTGAAAAGTGATTATTTGCAATGCTATGTAACTCATATTCTTTATTTGAAAAATAAAGTTAAAAAAAAATAAAAAATCTCGGCCTCTGTTAGGTCGCTGTCTAGGGTCTCTCTATCAGTTGCAGATAGGGTGGATATATTACTGTTGGAAAGAAGTTGGCGGGAATCTTCCGCCTCATATGTGGTTGAGGGAGGATATATCTATTCCATGGGTTCCGCGAAGGCATTCGCTATATCTTTTGGGTGTGTTATAATGCTACCATCAGCCATAGTCCGATTCGGGACCCATCTATCCCCTTGATCTCGTCTTTCTAGCCAGGCCAATGTCTTACCAGCCCTATCCCCAAGCTCATATAGTCTATGCTGTGTATTTAAGTGCTTGGCCATCATTTGTTCCCTCACCTTTATTTTATATTCGGCCTGCTTGATTGTTAGGCGGTGTAGTGTATCCTCCGAGGGAGTGGTAGCATTGTCTGTCTCTAGTTGTTGAAGCTCAGTTTCTAATTGGACTAGCTGGCGGCCTTTATTACGGACATATCCCATCTTCAAGGACAGAGATTGGCCCTTGAGGACCACCTTGAAAGCCTCCCACAGTATTCGCGGAGACGCAACCTAACCCACGTTTTCATTGAAGTAGTTTGTAGTTTGCGTGGAGAGTTCTGCTTTAATGTCAGGAATTTTAAACAGCCAGGGACTGATGATAATAGTCGACCTCGGCTGTCGCTCCCAGTGGGTGAAGTCGATTCTAATGGGGGAGTGGTCTGAGATACCCCTCGGCAGTACCCGGGGATTCTGAAAGTTCCCAACAGAGGCCACGTGTGTCAAGAAATAATCAATGCGGGAGGAACATTTATGTGCATTTGAGAAATAGGTGTATTGCGTGTCGTTTGTATTCAGCGTACGCCAAAGATCTCTCAGACCCCAGGCAGTGGTGAAGTCAGTCATATGTGTATTTGGGCGTACTCCGGGTCTCTGGGGGTGCCGGTCCAGGCTGTCATCCATAGTCATATTAAAGTCTCCACCGAGGATCAGGGTGCCCATTGGAAGGTCTATTAGTTACTATAAGTGCGGAATATTGGTAGCAACATGTATAGAACCCTCCAACTGATCAGAACCAGCAAGACCTGGCATCTCCCTTTTCCCTTACTAGTAATGCAAAGGAAAAAAGCAACATGGAATAGTATGCAAGCACCACTTGGTAAATCCAACAATTTCTGAAAAAGACCCCAACCACCCCTCAGTTGTGTCCCCTCCCCCTCCCTGCCCATGGATTTTGAACTACCCTCACCCCAACTTGGCAGAGTGCCTCTCCCCCTCCCAACAATAACGAACCTTGTAGGGTCGGTTATCCCCAAATCCCTGCTGAGGACTATCAATATTGCCACTGCAATCTTTTTGTCCCATTGTCCACCTAGTGCATAATGCAAATCTCACAATACACGTGTGGGGCTGTGTAAATGCAGTGCATCGAGAATAAGTCACATGAAAACCCCCGAGGCTGACTACATGATACAATATGTATGACCACTTCAGCGGAGCAAATAGACGTGTCTCGCATCTTGTAGGCCCAATCGCAGGCACGGCCGTGATGTCCACACATCGTCTACGTGCCTTATGTATCAGTGGATTCGTTCAAGGGCACGGTCTCACCGCTCTTCATTCACGCCCTTGTTCTGTCAGTCTGTCCTCCACGCTGGCCCCCGACTCTTCGCCATCCCTCGAGCCACTCCCTTGAGTCTTCCGGCGACGTGCAGAACCATATTTTGCCCTCTGATTCCACTCTAAGTTTGTCCGGAAAGAGCATGGCGTATTTCACCTCACGGTCACGGAGCTCTTTCTTCACCACCTGGAAACTCCGTCTTTGAGCCTGGACTTTGGCTGTAGAGTCTGGGGAAAATTTGATTTCAGCGTTGTCCAGTTTGAGCGGTGGGTTAGATCACGCCATTTGCAGGATAGTGTCTCTATCTCTATAGTTAAAGACACGTGCTATAAGCAGCCGTGGAGGCGCTCCCGGTTTTTGGCCTACCTCCCGCCACCCTGTGCGCTCTTTCGATCGAAAAATAGCTGGACAGTCTCTTGGGTTGTAGATGCTTCGTGTTCAGGTCTTCCACGAAGAGCTCAGCGACTGGCCCCTCAGCTCGTTCCGGCACCCCAAGAATACGTATGTTGTTCCTCCGGGCCCTCCATTCATATTCCTCCAATTGTTGTGTCATTTGACCTTGACGACTTTGAAGTTCAGCGACTTGGGTCTGGAGCAGAGCCGTGTTCTCTTGCAGCGGCAATGTTACTATTTTGAGATCTTTCACTGTCCTCCAAAATTTGTCAATTATACGTGCCTTGCAACCTGAAAGCTGTCATGTGGCATTCAGGTAATTCTTGGACTCTACATATTTTGTCCTTGCAGATGTTTCTTTCTCATATGTTCCAACTAAAAACCTCACCACATTTGCAGAACTCTCCTCACACAGGGCCTACTCTTTGTGTTACTGTTTTTGGCCTGTGTCTATTTCATCTGGCCTAATGTCATCAAGCCCAGGACATCATTGGTGCAGTAACCTCTTCTGTACTCTTGCATCCAATGTCATTAGCGGTGGAGGCCCTGGTCTGCCTACTCTGCATAATGACATCACCCATCATCCTGTTCTGAACAAGTAGTCCACTCAAACCCTCCCTCATTCCTTTTTCTTTTTCCTGAACGACCCTCTGTCCTTTTATTGATAGATATTGTTATATGAATCCCACTATACTTAATAAAACCTCTCAAAATAGTCTTTCACTGTTCTCTGCCTCCTAAAAGGCCTCTCTCATGACTCAACTCAAAAAGCATATCCTATGATACTGCCCAGTCCATTCCACCACAGGAAGGCTGCGTGGTTCCACCCTTTCGGCCAAGTTGTGCCTGGAGCTGTTGCATTACCTGTCACCTTGCACAAAAGAAAGTTTGATAGCAGCACACTCCAGGTTCATATATTGTGTGTATTTGGAGGTAACACTTGACATTGATGATCAGACAGATGGGTTATTAAAGGGGCAGCAGCAAGAGGTGAGATTGTCCTACCCAGGAGAGATTGTCCCACAAAAATGTTGCGATGACTTGCACTACTGCAGTTGTGTTGACAAATAGGTAGGTGGAGAGGGCCTCTGTACGAAGTGGGTGGTCCATTTGGAAATCCTTTGTGATGAACCTCTCGGGCTGTACACAGTGGGTGATGAGCAAAGCAGGCAACACTCTGGTTGGGCGTGGCAGTTGGAATAAATAAAGGGGATCTGTGCAACCTGGGCCAGTCCCAGTAAGAACTCTGTGTTGTGTATAGCATATGCCAGGCCACTGGAATTATGCGATTCTGCGGCCACGAATAATTAAGGAATTGACGCATTTGCCACATAATCCTTAATCTGGTGCATGTATAATGTGCAGATTTGAAGCCAAAATAATTTTGTTTCTTGCTCAAATGTTTCAAAAGTTACTGAAAATGTGGTGATGTGAGTTCAAGAGTGTTGGATGACCCTTCACAGAAGTTAACTGTTCAACTTCCAGTTACTTATTTATGTGTTTTGTTGTTAAACTGGTACTAATAAGGCACAATCTTTGTCCAGGCAGTATTCCCATGTGTAAAAATGACAAAATAATGAACTAATACTATAAACAAAGCTGCCTCGTTATGTCGCATTATTTCCCTTTTCTTGCCACATAATTTAGTCAACCCTGCCATATAATTTGGTGCTTCTCTGCCACATAATTCTAGTGGCCCTGAGAATATGTTCCCCCTCCACCATTAGTTAAAGTAGGCCTTCCATACAGGGGCACATAGGTGACGAGGCCTACGGTCACCCTTCCTCTCACACCCCCGTCACCATCGCCCTCGCAAGACCCTATGACTGAGTGCAATGTAACACCTCCCAGCACCTCCTGGCACACATTGAACAGTTACAACACAGGCAGGGCAAGGAAGTTTCAGTAACAAACATGCAATGAGTACAGCACGGACAGGGCATGCTCCCTTCAAACATACACAACCGTCAACAGAGCTAGCTGCCATCATTCACTGACAGCCCAGATACAGCCAGCATCCACGAAGGGCAGGATTCCAGCATAAACACAGCAGATGCCTCATGAGATGGAAAGGTGCAATCTTCTCTCACACACAAAACATGTCCAGCACGGGGATAGTAGATCCCAGAGGCAGGCGTGCAATGCCCATTGGGCTCTAGGAGCTTCAGCCCTCCCGTCGTTTGTGTCAGCTTCCCGGGCTGGCGACCGTCTTATTGCAGCCGCACCCGAGTACTTCACAGGTCTTTAAAAGACCATTTACCTGTTAACGAGGCTTTGTTATGTTTCACCCCTTCTTAGAGCCCCTGCATCTCCACTCTGCCTATTGCTGGAAGAATTAGCCACCCCCCAAAATTTTTATTAGCCCCCTCCCCCCTCCGAAATTTGGCTCTAGTTGCGCCTCTGCCCAGAGGTGTATCAAGTCAAGCAGGTATAGCCAGGAAATGAGCGTATTCTTCAAACACAAAGAAAAGGTACATTAATAGCAGTTCAAGCTTCCTTCACAATCAAGAGAAACAGTATGACAGAGCAACCAATGATATGTTGTCTTGAGTACACACATGCTAAGCACACACGCATAATCACAAACACATAGTAAGAAGAACAGAACAGAAAGTGTGAGTTTCCTAAACACATAAATGCATGCAAACAAAAATTTGAGCACACATGCACACACAGGCAGAGACACCCACTCACACACACACACCCACACCCGCATAGCATAAGAGAAGCACAGGAAGTGCAAGATTACTTCATAGGCCCATGGGCATATCTTTTAAGCTCAACAAAGTAAAGACTGCTGATGTTATTTGTTGTAATCAGTTACCTTTTTGCTGATTGTACATAATGCACTCGTGGGATATATTTAAACAGTTAAGGAATGTGACTTGCCATGTAAAACAAGCATTGGAAATGCAATCGGTCATGCATTTGTTTGAGTTGGGAGCTATTGTTATCGTAAATACCAATGTTTCTTACCGATACAATAGATATGCCCTCCCACCTTAATAAAATAAAGAACTCCGTTGTGTGTGTTTTTATGTAGCATTAACATAGTTATAAAAAATAAATGCCCTTTCCATAATAAAACACTATCCAATCCTGACTGGCACAGTCTGAAGAAATTAAAAGTTCTTCCTGGTATACAACACGGCCCACCAAAAACTTGACATATAACAACATATGTTGATTTGTTTTAATTATTGAATATGTTTTCGTTGTTGTTAATACAAGAATATTTGAATCCAATATAAATAGTGCTGTTATGCCAAGAGATCAGCTTCAAAGCACGTACATAGAAGAAGCAGCAATAAAAACAAAGTAGACAAAGGTAAAGAAAGGAGGACAACAGAGTATAACAACACATTCAGGTGTGTAACTGCCCCATTTTGTTTGTATTTTCGGCTCCTCAATGTGTCATATGTTTAGTAGTTATTGCCACAGATATTGTTCACAGTAAAGCACTCTCACCCACCCCCTCGGCCTTTCATGTGCTAAAAAAAACTCTTCAAAATAAACATAGATGCACAGACAGACGCACACAAACGTGCGAGCACAGATACACAGAAACACACATATTCAGACGCAAATACAGCCATGCAAACATATACATGCAAACACACAAGCATACATACACATGCACACACTCATGCACAAACATGGATGCAAGCACATACATACAGACATGTGCACATAGACATGCATATAAGCAAGCATGCACATACATATACAGCATTACCAAGCGAAGATACATCTACACACTCACACTTGCATGCACATATACAAGCAAACACACACATGCAAGCACTCCTACATATCTATGCACATGTGCACTCTAAGCTCTATGTAAACATGCACGCACACACATACACACACACATATTTATTGTGCCATCAGGTTTTTTGGGATATGATATAATACCGGACCAAATGTTGAGTTTGTATTTTCAGCAGAGCTCTGCAGCTGGCTTTTACTTTTATGACAAAACACAGATCAGTTTCATGGTGTATGTGGGCTTTCCTTATACAGTTTGGAGTCTACAGAAGATCAGTTGAAGACAGCAGCCTTGCAGCCCTGTTGCTGCCAGCAGGCCTGGATTCTCCTGGCTCTGGCTTTACCATCTTGCTCAAGCATGGACATAAATATACGCATACTCACATACATGCACATGCACCCACACAGTTCTGCATAGTTACCCACATATGCACTCTCAGACACATACACACACCAAAGCACAAGCACGTAAGCATGCTCACGCGTGCATGTACAGACATACACACTGACAAGCATGCACATACATATATGCACATACACACACAGAAGTACAATGAAACATGCATTAACAGAGAACATTCATGCGCATGCAGAGAATCAGACTTGTATGCTAAGTACTGGTTCTTGTTGCATCATTCGTATGCCTAAACCTTTGTAGGTAAATTATCTTTCATCCTGGTGCTAAATAAGTCTTCTCAAGTTATCTGGTGATGTCGCCTGTGAAGAGTTAATATTTAAGGCGCATCTGTAAAAATGATCACTAATTACTGGATTAATGGAGGGGGTGGAAACACTGACATATGGTAGTCTCGACCACTGGAGATGGTGGACACTGAGTGATAGGCATGGTGTGGGTGCTGGTCTGCTTCACACAATACAAAGAGGAGCTGGACAGTAGATGTGTGTGTCCAGCTGGTGGGCACCCTCCCAACACTTTCCAACAAAGTATGAAAAGAATACCTAATAAACCACAAGCACAGTCAGAAACAGAAAAAAACAAGCAAAAAAAAAAGTATAAAACCGGCTGCATCATACTGTTGCCTCTCTCTTCCATAAACCTAGCAGATGCATTAGTCCTCGGGCCAAAGCATCTGCCCAAAGTAGGCATTAGCAGCCTGGCAAAGAGGGCGTAAGGACAAGGAGGGGAGGAGAAGAAATAGCATCTGCATCAAAGAGGACAGCCGCTAATTAAGGGGAATTAATATATAGTTCAATAGTGTTCCTGAGCTCCAAACGGAAGTGATGTATTAAGAGTGCGAACCAATGAGGAGGCAGCAAAGAAGAGCAGGCGGGATTACACTCACTATAGTGAATGCAGCAGGTCTTGCAGATAGCGCATGCGCGCTGCCTAGGCTTGACCTAAAAATGAATGTGTTTACAAAGCTTGCTTAAATGTTTCTGGAAATGTCAAATGATAAGAGTTAGAATCATGGCTGACCATGTGATAGTTAGGAGAGAGCGGAGGGTAGAATGTAGTTGACTTGAATGGTTCAGGATTTTTTAAGATACTTCAGATATCCTTTTCCATCACTATCTGTTCCTTCCAAAATTCATATTTTTTTATGCCGTCACAGAAGATATCTAATGTTTGGAACAACTCTTTCTCCATGTAGAGACAGCAGCACAATACACTTCCGGAAGTTATCTTTGCACCCACCAGTGACTGGGCAAGGAAATGTATCTTTGCGCATCTCGGTTCTGTACCAAATAGATTGATGTCAAATCGGTAAGTGTTGTCCCCAAAGGGCACCTTGAATGGGTGGGTACCCAGGCTCAGGAAATTTGGCTCATCTGTGCTGTCAGCCATCCAGCTGACAACATTGGCTAGTAAATAGTCCAGGTTGGATGTGATCGGGAGAACCGGCAGCCAACTTTGGATTAGCATCTTCGCTGGCAGAAGCTTCTCTATCACCTTATCATTAGTGTAAATCCTCATCACATCCTCGAGCTCCAAAGTCACAGGTGGTTGGAAGCGTTGTCCCTCCTTCTCCAGTTTGGTGATGAAATGATGGACCGTCTTCTCAATTTCCTCAACCTTGAAGATCAGTGACAGAGCAGCCTGCAAACATATAGGGAGACCATTACTACAACATCAGGGACACCATTACTACAAACAACATCAGGGAGACCATTACTACAAACAACACCCTGGAGACCAATACTACAACATCAGGGAGGCCATTACTACAACATCAGGGAGACCATTACGACAAACAACACCCGGGAGACCGTTACTACAACATCAGGCAGACCATTACTACAACATTCTTTGTTTGACACTAAGTGCAAAATAAATATGGGTAAATATAGATAAAATGAGCAAAAAATAAATATGGATAAATACAGAGGGAAATGTCAACAAAATAAATATCATAAAACTGGAAGGCCTTAATATAAATGAGTTCAATTCTTATTCCCATACAAATATGCATATATATTTATATCTTTAGGAATTTACATCACACATATGCAGCGTTACAGTTGTCTTATAATGTTTAGAACACTTTCACCATAGATCTTAAAAGACACTGTGGAGAGGGAGATTTACTGATTTAGTTATCATATTCAGAGGGTGGGACGTCAGTATTACTTGGAAGCACAGTATGAAAAGTGTGCCGGGTAAAACTGTTCAACAGAAGGTGTTGCAATTTAAAACCAATTTATTTCTTGTTTTTCAAAGTTTGTTGTAAAACCATTTGGGCCTAAGAAACAAAGCAGCTTTTTTTGTATTTTAGTGTTTATTCAAATGATTTTTTTGCAGTTTTCTAAGACTCAAACTTGGCCCAACGGCATTAGAGGGCTTTACTTAGAGAACTGAATTGTGCAACCCTTTTTAATTTTTATTATTATTATTGTTTTTTTATTTTTATTTTAAGCACAGTGATTTGCCCAAAATCATACGATATTGAGTAGAAGTCAGGACTCAAACCTGGCTCATTAAAACGTCAGCAGCTCTTGCTGTGAAGCAACATCACCTCCCCATTGAGGACCCAACATTAAATGCTAGTTTTTGTGGGAACACCTACTAAGATCAGCCCTTCACCCTGGAGGGCTGAGTATTGCAATGGCTGGTGTCAGTCGCCACAGTGCAGGTGGTCCTGTCCCTGCGGCGGAAGTATCATTGTCTCTGCAGTACGGGCAGCTCCAATCTGCTTTATCCGCTATGACTGTCTCGCCTGCACGGCATGGGCATCAATTCACCAAATGGCAGGGGTAGCGGAAGTAACATCACACACCATTCGAACTTTAATTTGACACACACACACTTGCTTACAAATACACACACATTCACACACTCTCTCTCAGATAAACACACTAACCTGCAACCATGCAAACAAGATACATTCAAAAGCATTTTTTACTTACCTTAGTTGCCAGATAGGGTAATATTACAGCAAATTATACTCAATTTTCTATCACACTAATAGTGAATAATGTTATTCTCTGTTTGTGTAATAAACAATTGTGACAGAAAAACAGGGAAATAAGCTCCAGCCAACGTCCATTAGGACAAGCTGCCACTGTGTTGCAGGCACTGATTCTGTCATTTGTGAGCCAGGGGTCAAAACTGTGACCTCTGGCGGACCCTGATTGACGTCCATGCTGCAGGGGAGGTACTCTTGCAGCCGCAGAACAATAACTCACCCTGTGACAGGTAGGCAGCTACGTGCGAGGTCTGTCCACCGTCTTAAGCGGTTGCCCAAAGACAGGGGTGGAGCATTGCATTTTTACTCCCCAAAAGGGCAATGTGCCAGCACTGCACGGGGCATGGTCAGGAGCTGTGAAACTGATAAGGAGTCATTTCCCTGCCCTCACTCCATGTAGTCACCTTCTGCCCGCATGGGGGTGAGAAGTGAGGGATGAAAAGAGCGAAACGATAGGGGAGGTCTGAGGCATGAGGAGTGGAGCATGAGGATCGGGGAAGGAGTGATGAGGAATGAAGAATAAGGATGATAAATGAGGGCTGCGGGATAAGGGATTGAGGGATGAGGAGGGATGAATTAGAGAAGAGGCAGATGAAGAGTAACAGGTTAAACAAGCATTTGCAATGCAATAGGTCTCGCATTTGCGAGAGTTTCAGCTATTGGCATTATAAATGACAGTGCCTTCAATTTATCTGTTTTGAAAATGAACACATAAATAAACGGCAATGTCATTTTAAATGCCAATTGTTCAAACTCTCATTAATGCGAGACCGATTGCATTGCAAAGGAGCATCCACCATTGTCCTGGTCTGCTTGAAAGTGAAAACACGCATGGCGCACTGAATGTTGCAGGAAAGCCCATCGTGCCTGCAGTAGGACAAAACTCATTAAAGAAAATAGTGCTTACAGACTAAATAAACAGGTGAGGATGGCACAGGTAAATGCGGTGAGCGGGTGGGGTGGTAGGCCTTCGTCTGTTGACTTTCCCCCCTGCTGCACCCTGCCCAGCCTCACCACACATAACTTTACCAGCTGCTGCTGTAAATAAAGCATCCCGTGTAACAACAGAAGTAAAAAGGCCAGCCCTCACGGAAGGTTACAAAGGGAGACAAGGCGGCACTAAGACGGGACTAACAAGCCTATTAATGAATCAGAAGCCAGCATTTACAAAGGACAATAACACAAGCCAATGAAAAATATGGGCGGAGAGTGGGCGGAGCTTCAAGTCCATACTCTAATGCAGCATGCCTCGCACAGCAGCGCATGTGCTGCCCAGGCTCGACCTAAAAATCAGAAATGTGGGATAAGGAGTGTGGAATATGGAGTGATAGATGGCAAATGGGGGGTGTAGATGAGAAAAAGGACGTCTTAAAGTGGATACTGTACATTGCCATTTTTTTTAGATCTGGAAATGGTAATCTGATCTCATTACACCATTTTTACTACCCCTGAGTCATTATAACTCAAAATAGAGTCTACTCAAACCTCTCAACAACTCACTTTTTTCATCTAACTCGTTCCTTTATTTTCTCACCATATGCTGCATTGTGTCTATCTTCTTCTTCTACCTATATGTAGAAAATACATTAATCCTGATTTCGAGTTGGGTGGTAATTAAAAAAAATTCTATTAATGGACCAATTTCTATGTCAGAGGTGAGTCCACTGATGGCATTTCCTTCACTACAATGGTAGTATGTAAAGGAAAATCAGAGAATTTTCTTACACTGCCCAATTCTCAACCAAGCTGTATCTGTTGCCTTTCACATCATCCACTAATAGGTTTTTCTTCCCTTGTCCGGCTTTCACGCTAACCTAGAAGGAACCCCTGAACACAGTTTGGTCACGCTAAGGGTTGGTTCTGTTCACTGTTGTATCCAAGCATTTAATACGTATTTTTACCACCTCTCTATCTAAAACCCTTTTACACAGTACATAGGCAACAATCATCACTAAGATATTTTGCAGGACTAAAGAGACACTGATCAAGCTGAGACTTTGGACCTAATGCAGTGTCACATTGTTTACTGCTTGATGGAGGGTGGAGGACCCAGGGCAGCTGCTTCCGTAAGGTGATGTTAGACAGGAGCCTTAGGGAGCGAGCTTGTGCCCATACCAGAATACTACAAAAGGCTTGACAGTAATATCTATGTCAATTCATGGGATGCCCTCTAGATGCAAACTTTTTATGTTTCCTGAAGTGTTGGAAATCCTCACTCTTTCTTGCAACAGCAACCAATAGACTGTCACTTATGGTGACATGTAGACTAAGCCTCCAGAGTTTCTAAGGTGAACCTGTATCACAGCCTCTTCCCTCACAGTCTTTCATTTTCCTCTTCCCACAAGGCTGGTCCCCATAACCTCTCACCTTGGCATGTAGCAGTCTGTATTGTGAAAGCATTGATGGAGGAGGGTCCTCTACTCTTGATAATCTAATATATTTAACAGCAGGGAATTCATTCTTTATGTAGTCCTTGACAAAGTTCTGTATCAACCCGGCGATGCCGCAACCCCTCTCCCCGGGTGCCACCCTCAGGCCTTCTGGAACGGCAGCGCTTCCGTCATCCACCAGGCAGAATGACTCCAGAGCGACCTTAGAACAGAGAAAACAGAGACCATCAGACGGTCAGTGAAGGGAACAATGACCATCATCAGACAGGAGCAGCAGGGACAACAAATGCCATAAAGTTATCGCAGTTGGGAGAAGAGAGTCTTGATACAGTAAGAGCAAGTAGAGAACCAACCATCACTCACTCAGTCAGAACAGAGACAACAGACACGTATTACAGAAAGAACAAATACCTTAGGATGCCCACTGTGGGGAGGCGCTTATACAGAGTTAGAAGAGAACCAGTCAATAAAATGAGTTCAATAGAAAATGTATTAAATAAAAGTAGGACTTGGATAATAAACAGTCATAGCAAACTCAACAGAGACATTCACATACAAAGGAGAAAAGACAGAGACCATCATATGGTAAGAGAAGAGAGAATTGAGGTCTACCACAGAGGAATAAAAGTGACAAGCAAGCCGAGAAAAGAAAACAGAGTAAATGTGGCGAACATCAAACTAACAGAGTAAGGAGAGCAGAAGCCATCCTACTTTGAGAGCAGAGATATGAATATCCCTCACTGAAAGCACAGAGATCACAGACCATCATAAAGCCACAGTGTGTACAATACAAAAGGAACCACAGCAGAAACAACTGAAGACATCTAAAAGTCACTAAAAGGCGGACGAAGACAGCATGTGGTCAGGGCATGAAGGCTGCAAACATCATGAACTCAAGCAGAAAGAAGAGCGACTATTAACGTATCGCAAATACAGAGCATTAGAGGAGTAAAGGCACAGACAACATATGCCATAGTATAGTCAAAGTAGAGCCAATGTAGACAATCTTATCATTTAAATGTGGAAAATAAAGGGAATTAGAGGAGTAAAAAGCAGAGGGAACAAAGGGTTTCCGAAAGACATCATACAGTCAGAGCAGCGAGGGTCGAGATTATTTGTCAGTGAAATCTTGGAGAGGAAAGAACAACACAGAATCACCTTAAGAAGGACTGAGACTTACATGCAGACAGCCGAGTACACCATACAGTCAGTGCCATAACAGATGCAGCATGTAGTCAGAAAAAGAAGTGCCGAGACTGTCATACAGTTAGAACAGAGAGTACAGGCATTTATACTGTCATGGCGGGGAGAACTAAGACCATCACACAATCAGGTCAGAAGCAACAAAGACCATAACACGGTCACAGCAAGGAGAACAAAGACATCATGCCACCAGAAGAAGAGGAACAAAGGCTCCATGCAGTCCCATGCAACCCCAGCAGGTAAAGAAAGAGGCAATGATACAGACAGAGCTTATTGAACAGGAGCTGCCACAAATCACACGTGGAGACCAAAGAGCACCTTACAGTCGCAGTATGGAGTACTGGAGCCATCATTCAGGCCATTCAGGGAGAACATAGCCATCAAACCGCAGCCACAGGAGGGATGAACCATCATGCAACCACAGTATGTGCAACACAGGCCTTCACACAGCTACAGCAAGGGGAAAAGAGCTCATCATACAGTCAACAACAGACAGGGACCAGAAGGTATCCCAAAGCCATGGAAAAGAGAACAGAGGGCACCATACGGGGAACTGTGGTCAACATGCAGCCAGAGCAGAGGGAACATAAGTCATTATAGCCCTACATAGAGCCACAGAAGGGGACAGATTATATAATACAGGTCAGTAGCTGGACCTGGCATCATCCCACAGTCTCAGAGCAGAAGGAGCCTCAGCCGTTATACTGAGACAGCAGTAGGAACTGAGGTCTTTCTGCAGCAGTGCAATGGGAACAGATATCACACAGCCACCGCAGGAAGAACAGAGACCACCAGAAAGCCAAAGTAGCTTGAACAGAGGTAATTATGGAGCCACAGCAAGGACAACTGGGCATCTTCCAGGCACCCTGGAGAAGAACAGAAATCATTATACAACCAATGGAAATGAAGCAAAGAACCATAGCAGGTGAAACAACGAATCACGGTAGGTGACACTAAGGCCGCAATGCAGCCATCACATGGGAACAAAGGCCACATGCAGTCAGAGAGAGGGCACTGATTGGTAAGAAGGGTCATGACACAGAGGAAAGGTATCCAGACAGATACAGCAGAGGAAATAGATGCCAGCATGAAGCCGCAGGAGGAAAACAGAGGCCAGCATGAAGCCACAGGAGGAAAACAGGAGCCAGCATGAAGCCACAGGAGGAAAACAGGGGCCAGCATGAAGCCACAGGAGGAAAACAGGGGCCAGCATGAAGTCACAGGAGGAAAGCAGGGGCCAGCAGGAAGCCACAGGAGGAAAACAGGGGCCAGCATGAAGCCACAGGAGGAAAACAGGGGCCAGCATGAAGTCACAGGAGGAAAACAGGGGCCAGCATGAAGTCACAGATGGCAGGGACGATTCACATTCTCATAAACCCAGTTTATGGAGCACAAAATCCGTTATACCGTTTACTGTGTTTTTTATTGAATGGTGAGATTCAGCAATAAAAAAAAATGCATGCACTAAACATTTAATAAAAAGAACACAATTCTATTGCAAAATTCTGATTTGTGTTAATAAAGAACAGGAAAAGGATGTGATTTATTTGTGTAATATCGAAACTAGTAGGACACAGATGCCATTTATACAGGAGACACCTTCAGCCTTTTTAGGATAGAAGTACAGAAAGCAACGATGGGTGATGTTCAAACTGGACTAACTTGTACCGGGCCCCAATCATGCTCTGTGATGTTTAGGTGATAAGAAAACATGCAGAGATGCCCATTATCAGACTATCCACATGGTTTACTCACCACTTTCCCTTGGCGCTTGGCAACAAAGGTCCTGCGCTTGGTGTCCTGCAGCCAGCTGTGGTATCTGACCGGTAAGTAGTCTGCGCCTTTGTACACGTCTCCAGAAATGGCCATGACCCCCTCATAGTCCTCTTCAGTGGCAAGGCAGAAGTCGAGCTGGTGGTTCATTGGTGGTGCCTTGAGATCAGCCATGGGTGCTGCTGCAGAAGCCCCTCCAGAGTCCAAATGAAGACCTTCTCTCTCCAGCTCAAGGCTTGTCCCCAGGAGAGGTCTGACACGCCCTGGAGGCTCACACTTGTGAGGTTCTCTTGAGGACTCAAATACTCCTTCCGGTGCAATGATTTCACACTCCTCACCAATGCACGCACTCACTCACTAGTCTCTACTATACTTCTTCATGCACTCCTCTTCCTTCCTTGCACGAGCTCACACTCGCTCCATTGAGCGAATTGACGTTTTAGTTCTTGCTTCTGGTGCAACCTTTGGTCCTAAAGCAATTGAACAAAGTCCTAGAGTCATAAAAACAATGATTAAATATGATCAACTCAGGTAAGTTTGCTGTTGGCTAGTAGCATCCTCATAACTAAAGCAGAGAAAAAAACGTGCATTTACAACATCAAATCAAATATATAAAAATCTAATTGCAAAATCAGTGGCAAACTTTTTTTTAAAAAAAAATCAGCATTTCCAAGCAGGTTAACATTTGTGTTTTTTGATTAGAAATTATCAATTGACAAAGCTTCTATGCATGCCTTTGGGAAATGACACAGTAAAGAAATATGAATTATAGTTTGTCCCATAGTTTCACATTGCAGTACAAAAATATCGAATGCACAGTAATGTTTTCGGCACAGAGACTGCACCGTCTGTTTTGGAATGGTACAATACAACATTCACTGTTGTATTGTACCATTGGGACATAAAATGGCAAAATCTGATGAACAATAATTTCTTCATCAGTATTTGGTATTTCAGTACATCACATATGGCAAAGCTATATGTCACCCAGCAGTAATTTTAATACATCCTGTAGGGGATTATAGATCTGAAATAACAGACCTCAGAGTCTGTTCATTTCAGGTCTATATCCCAACATTGCAAACGTAGCTAGAAACCTAGGTTTTGGGGGGCCTGGCTCCCCAGTGATGATAGCAGTGTAAAATAATGAAACTGAAGGTTCACCAGCAGTGTTGATCGGGGTCTTGGGTTGGGGTCTTCGATAAGATGGGATGTTTTTGAAAATATGTTGCAAAGTGTGGTTGGATATTAATGCACACCACGGGTTGTGTTTTATATTTTATTTGTGCCACTTTTTCCTGTAGAGATTGTTTAGTCTACTCTGTGGCCACTGTGATTGGTATACAAATTATTAACACAGTTGTACTGTATTCATGATATATTGCTATTTTCATATTATTCACAACATTCCAGTGGTGTAGTTGTGGTCTACACTTGTCCAACACATTCTATGATTCCAAAGGAATCCTATTTCTTCATCTGACTTAAATTGCAAATACATGTGAGGCTGTTACACTGCTCTTAAGTGTGTGGTTTACATGCAAAGCGTACGCTAGAAGCCTGCATACTGTGCATAAATCTGAGTTACTCTTTTGATATTTGCAAATAACCTGTACATACCCAATTGCAGAAATAAGCATGAGAAATAATAACAAAAAATTGCTTTTCACTAAATATAGGTGGCCAGTCCTTCTTTTGCATGTAGTAGAACAGGTACTATGTGAATTCAATGTGTGAAAGAAAAAATTATTTGAGTCTGGAATTTGCTAAGTTTTCCTTTTTTATATATACATATTAAGTTGCTGTCATGTGAATCTGCAGCACACTGTGTTACATTCTAATGTAGACGTGAATGTCAGAAATCTTCACCAGTGACTACAAGACCACCTAGATCAAGCCGATCATGAAGTCACAAAATCTTAATCTAGCAGATGCGATTGACTGCCAACCAATCTGCAATAGACTGTCTTGGCAAACTGATCAACAGAGTGGCCTTGGAGCATATCTTCTTGAAACAAAATAACCTATTCTCCAATCAATCAATCAATCAATCAACAAAACTTTATTCGGTTTTTACATAGAAGTCAAGCAAACACAGTGAAAAATTAGCAGCAATGACTAAAAGAGGAAATACAGTGGATCCATCATTTCACCAAAACTTGTATCAAGAGGTGAGCGAAGTCTGGAAATAAAAGAAAATAACATCATCGCGGCCCCAAAAAATGTAGAATACACAAAATGTTATATCAAAAACAGTAACATCGTTCATCAGGGCCCCATACAATACAGGATAAATAACAGGCACTATATTTGAAACAATCTCATCATAACCATAAAACCAACCATCCTGGCCCCCTGAAGTGTAACGTATATAGCAAGGACTTTAATTAAGAAAGATCTCAAGTTTCCGTTGTGGCCGAGATCTGTCCATCAAGAATTAATCACAACTGGCCCGTAGTCTGATTGCGGCTATCAAAAAACTAAGAACATATAATACAGTATTCTTCTAGAGTAATTGTAAAAACATGAAAGCGGGTCCAACCTGCCTAAAATTTGCTTTTTAAAGAATAGGAACAATAAAAGACTTTCTTGGTACCTCATAAAAACTACAAAACATTAAGAAGTGCATCTTGTCCTGTGGAGGATTCCCGTAGCCACAAGGTGAGAGGAGCTGCCGTATGTGCGCCCCACGAGGGTGGGCCAGAAGGCAGTGAAAGAGGTCCAATTGAAATCTGGACAATAAAAAAAGACGGTCATGGGTGCTCTTAAACGATAAAAGAGCGGGCTCCGTAGAGGGCCCTGTTTTCAATAAGGAATACACTTGGACACTGGGCTTCCTCAGCTCTACTTCTTCCCTGTCCCAAGCGCTCTTATTAAAACAATTATCCTTCCCAATATGCAGGTCCCTTATCCAGATTTTCTCCGAGTTCTCAAATAGATTTGACCTTCCCATGTGGTAAAACTTTCTCTGACGTACTTGAGCCAGCAAATGTGGTTAGAATAATCAAGAGCAAGACAGTCCCTTAAGATGTCCTTGCTTATGGCAGTTCCCTTCTTGAACCATATTTTCAACCACAAAAATAGAGGACGAAAAGCCAAAACGTCTGAGAGGAAGCCCATACCTAATTCTTCATGGGCTACAAAGGATGATGTACCCTGTGGTAAGCATTGTATCCGTCTCAAAAAGGAATTTTCAACAACTTGGAATGCATCATGCTTAACGGAACCCCAGATCTCACTACTACAATAACCTTGGAGATACATTTAGCCTTATAAATCTGCAAAAGGGCCCCTATGGGTCTACTACCCAGTCTTGAGGCAAAGTTAAAAACAGCAGCAATGGCCCTAACAAAGTCCCCTTTCTCAAAGCGTAACAGCGGGACTCAATTCAAAGCTGTATCAAACACTACCCCCAGGTAGGAAAAAGCATTGGTCCTAGGGACCGGCATGACTCCTCCAAAAAATGTGTACAGCTTAGCTGGGCGAGGGCCCACCTGCATTTTAAGTGATTTACTATTATTGACCAGTAGGTCCAAACTCTCCATAAAATGGACAAATGAGTCCAAGCAAGTTTGTAGGCCCCTTGCTGTCCTTGCCATAAGGACAGTGTCGGCAGCATAGAATACGAAGGGTAAACTTCGCTTTCCCACCTGGGGACAGTCGGGTGTTGATTTCAAGATGGCCTGCTCCAGATTATTGGTGTACAAGTTAAAAAGAAAAGGGGCCCAAATGCACCCTAGAAACACCCCTCTCTGAATAGAGAACTCACAGGTAACTTTAAGATCTTTCGAATATCGAACTATTGCATTGTTGTCTCTATAAAGATCTCTAAAAAACAGGTTGATGTCTTAATCAATTCCAATGGAGAGCATAATCTGCAAGAGCTAAGATCCATTGACACAGTCAAATGCGGACGACAAGTCCATGAAGGCAAGGCAGATGGTACCAGAACGAGCGACAGTAAATCATGTACAGATTGAAAGTCTGGTCTACCGTGGAACAACCAGGGCAAAAACTATAATGGACATCAGCGAGAATAATGTTGTCATCTGCCCAGCTCAATAGCCTGTCTAGTACCATACATTCCACCACCTTAACCACTGAATCCAATAGGGAGATGGGCCTATAGGAATGAGTGCTATCCCGATCTCCCTTTTTCAAAACAGGGACGATGGTGGATAATGCCCAGGTCTGCCTCTGTGGCATTGTTCCCTGGCCTAGATTGTATTTTTCAAATGTGTGCTACATGTGTCCATTGGACAGGGGTACACCATTTTGCTTGTGCATACTCACACTGGGCAGTGACTGTGTGGCTATTCACAACAATCTGTTGATGGTTGTTTGTCACAAATATGTGTTGCCAGCCCCACGAGGTGATGTTGTGTAAATGAAGCAATTTTTCAAGCACAGTTATTGTAACCCTGAATAAGAGGTGTCACTTCTTGATCTGTATCAATCACATTGACTCAGGTATGGGGGTGGTGTGCGGGAGAGGCATACATGTGCAATCCTGATTTTTCATTGCCAGGTCTGACTTGTGTGTGAGAATTGGCTGTACAGAAATTCACCGTGCAGTGCCCCTGTGATGGTGGCCAGTGCTTAATGTTCGTGCTTTGCAGCCTGTGTCAGTTTTTTACAAACATGTATCGGGCTCATACATTTTTTGCACCTGTGTGTGGTTCAGATGCAACGCAGTTTGGACTTTGTGTGCTGACATCTGTGTGTACATTCTGCCTTGCCATGAGGGTGTACCCACAGTACAGCTAGGCTTTTTTACCATCCAATTGCAGGCCCATTAGCTTATGCAGTGTCCTGGGTGTGGACATGTGTGCCACTCCAGATGACAGGCAGTAGGTCATATGTGTAGCCAACTCTGTATTCAGGTGACGGATGGCCATGTGACAACTGACATAATTCAAGTTGTTACTCTAAAAAAATTGTACCTTGGCACTCACAGCACTTGTCAACAGTTCTTCATGTTTTTAATGTGGAAATTTGATGATTTGTGTTAAGAACACTGATGAGCCTGCATGAAAAAAGTCTACCAAGGAAGTGCACACCAAACGGCATTTCCACTTTCATGGAACACGATGGCACCTTTTCAAATAAGCCAACGTTAGAATTAAATGGTGTTGCAGATTCTCCATATACATGTTCCCACAGTGGTCTTGATTTTGAGAGACTCCTTTGTTGTTGGTGATACAAACTAACGAGTCTCAAGACATCAAGACCTCCGTGGGCCCATGTATATGTACTTTCTGCAACACCATTTATTTCTAACTGTGGCTTCTTAGAAAAGGTGCCAGCTTCTTCAATGACAGTGTAAATGTACTTTTGTGTGCACTGCCTTGTGCGACATATTTCATGCAGGCACATGAGTGTTCTTTTCACGAGATGGCGAATTGCCACATTCAAAACATGTCAATTGTGTAAAGTATTGTGAGTCCCAAAGTAACAACATTTTTTTGTTTTGTGTTCCAAAGTACTTACAGGTCTCTGAGTGTGGTGACACCTTGAGTATTGAGGTGTGTTAGTTTACCTTGGGTGCACCACTACTCTTTCTTTCAGGGTAAACAAGAGGTGGCATGACTTCATTGTATTGCTGTGCTCACCGGTTCACAGACACTAGCTTCTCAGTGTATTTCTCATTCAAGTTGTGGCCTGGTGTGTTCTTTTTTTCCTGGTGTCGAAGTGGCATAATGGGTCTACCAACTGGGCAGTACAGGGCTTACATGTGTGCGGAGTAATCTAGCTGTTACTCATGATGCATTGCCGGATATGCACTGTGACCAATTGTTTTGTGCTCATGTGTCAGATGTATACAGGTGACTGATGCATTTCGGTTTCTTCTCCTAGCCCACAGCATCATCATCCAAAACCGAGGGAGACACCTGCATGGACCTGGAGGAGGGACCCAGCGACAGTGCCACCAGTGCTGTGGAGTCAGCAGGAGCCATTGGCACGGAGGGCGAGGGGAGTCAGTTGGAGGACCTGTCTGGAGGCGAGAGCAGCCACGACGCCGACGGGTCCGAGGCTGACCTCCCTGAGGAGGCGGAGACTGCAACACCAACTGGCAGCATCCCCACATCTGTCCCCGTCTCCTCCATTACCATCTAAGCCCTCCCAGTTGCTCCCGTCCCTCCTGTCCGTGCAGAGGCCCACCATGTCTCCTTTGAGCCAGGCACCGCACCCCCTGCCCCTGTCACCCCTGCTGCCCTCAGTGAAGAGTCTGTGGACATACTGCGGCAGTTGCAGGTTGGGCAGGCATCAGTGCTGAATGTCCTCCATGACCACTCTAAACTGCTCACACAGGTGGTGTCGTTCATGGAGGGCATGTCAGCAACGATGTCTGACCAACGCAGGATTCTGTGGTCCATGGACTCTTCACTGACGGCAGCAGTTACTGTCCTGCAGCGCTCCGTCCCCCCCTACCCTAGACCCATCCACACTGCCCTCTCCCATGCCTGCCCAACGCACACCCAGACAGTCACGGGCATGCACCCCACCAGACACATCCAGCACACCCCCAAGTAAGGAACAGCACACACATCCTGGCACGCACACTCGGGGGGATGTAGGCACACCCACAGGGTCTGGGGGCAGATGACAGACACGCAGCCACAGTCGCAGTCCGCAGTCCTCACAACCCTGTTCCTCCAAAACCACTCCCCTTAGCTCCCCTGCCAAACTCTCACCCAAGGAGATCTACTTGGGTGAGCTGGCCCTCGCCCCCACTGAGACACCACCTCACAAGCGGGCAAGGAAGTCCCCGGGCAGGGGAGTTGAGTCCCCCCCCATGTCCACCCCCTCCCCAAGAGCGTTGCACCCCATCCCTCGGCCACCACACCCTCCGTTGGCCCTGGGGTATCTTCAGGTGCAGGGGTTAGTCTGGACGTCCTAGCAGCAGTGTGCAGCGCCAAGCTCACCTCCAACTTTGGTGCTGCCCCACGCCCTGTGGTGGAGACGTCCACCCCTGCACCCACCACACCTATCCATCCCCCTCCTGTCCCTGCGTTGCCTGGTACTGCCACAGATGATGCCCCCCCGGTCGACAAACCTTGAGGTTCCTTTGTGCAGGCAAGGTTGGGGTGGACGCGGTCCCCTACGTCCACCCTTGGACTTGAGAAATGGACTGGCTATTGGCCTTTGTACATAGTCTCTTTTTCATTTTTTTTTGTGCTGAATAAAGCCTTTTTACTTTCAACACTATTGCATTTCAGGTACTTGATGTTGGTGATGAGGCTCCTGAAGTTGGTGTTCTGGTAATGTGTTAGGGTTATGCGATATGTTTTTGTATGATGGTCATGAGGTGGACCATGGTATCTGTGTGCCATCACAATGTCTCTGCAAATAATCATTGGTAGTGTGTGTTCATTTTGTTTGGAGACATTGCCCCAAGGAGTGTTCCTTCCTCTGTGGCACCTGACATCTTCCCTGCAAACAGTTGCACAATTGTTGTGCTGACCTGTGTCAACATTTCCTTTGTTGGTGACGGATCCCTTCAACAATGGCCATGCATGCTCACCAATGTCTCCTGCTGAATCGTCTGTGCCATCCTTGCTAGTCACTGTACTTGTGTTTTGGGTATGTAGGAATGCCTTCAGGGACAAATTGCCCCTTTTCAGCACTATGCATGTGTGTAATCACGGCCTACCACACAAATGGTACTTGTTATGCAGGGTATTTGGGCACCTGACTCACAATTGTGGGCATTGTATCTAGTGGCATTGAACCCTATTCTTCCATGAGAGACAACATCTTGGTGGCTGGACCGACCAGCACCTGCACATTCCTATCACTCCTGGAGTGTGTGTTCCCTTTGGCTATCTTAGTTTTGTATGCAGTTACATGACTATACAGTCTGTTGGCATGAAATCAGGGTGTGTATTGTGCTGCATCCACCATGGGTAGGTATGCATGTGTTATATGTCCTCACAACCACATGTGGTGTGTCATGCAGTGTGTGAAAGACATCCATCCTCCTGGGAGTGGGACACTGCTGGGAGTCCTTTGCACCCAACCCTCATATCTCTGTCCACTGCTGGGAGTCCTCTGCACCCACCCCCATATCTCTGTCCACTGCTGGGAGTCCTCTGCACCCACCCCCATATCTCTTTCCACTGCTGTGAGTCCTCTGCACCCACCCCCATGTCTCTGTCCACTGCTGGGAGTCCTCTGCACCCACCCCCATATCTCTGTCCACTGCTGGGAATCATATGCACCCACCCCCATATCTCGGTCCACTGCTGGTAGTCATATGCACCCACCCCCATATCTCTGTCCACTACTGGTAGTGATATGCACCCACCCCTCATATGTCTGGGCACTGCTGTGAGTCCTCTGCACCCACTCCTCATATGTCTGTCCACTGCTGGGGGTCATATGCACCCACCCACGCACCCCCTTGGAGCTGTACACTGCTGGCCTGGACCTACACACACACCAATATAAAGGTAACATGCTGGGCCAGTCCTCTAAGCGCACATTCTTGGCGTGTGTACGCCTCGTATCCCAAATTTACTGCTGCCATAATAGGGTACGTGTGACACGCACCGTACCCACGCATCCATTGTGTTTGTACGGTTCGTATCACTGTTCTAATGGTGCCATAGGGGTACGTGTGGTACACACCGTACCCACGCATCCATTGCGTGTGTACAGTCTGTATCACAGTTCTACTGTGCCGTAGGGGTACATGTGCTACGCACCGTACCCACGCATTCATTGCGTGTGTACGGTCCGTATCACAGTTCTAATGGTGCCGTAGGGGTACGTGTGGTACGCACCGTACCCACGTATTCATTGCGTGTGTAAAGTCTGTATCACTGTTCTACTGTGCCATAGGGGTACGTGTGATATGCACCGTACACACGCATTCATTGCGTGTGTACGGTCCGTATCACTGTTCTACTGTGCCATAGGGTACGTGTGGTACGCACCGTACCCACGCATTCATTGCGTGTGCACGGTCCGTATCACAGTTCTAATGGTGCCGTAGGGGTATGTGTGCTACGCACCGTACCCACGCATTCATTGCGTGTGTACGGTCCGTATCACTGTTCTACTGTGCCATAGGGGTACGTGTGGTACGCACCGTACCCACGCATTCATTGTGTGTGTACGGTCCGTATCACTGTTCTAATGGTGCCATAGGGGTACGTGTGGTATGCACCGTACACGTCCACTTCCGTTGTTGTGGTACGCAGGGGTTGCTGGACACGCCCCCCCAAGTGACCAGACCCTGGTGGTAATGTATGGCCTCCATATTATAGGTTTGGGTTTGAGTACGGGATATGTTTCCTGCCCCTCACCCCCACCCTGGCCCCTGGGTGTTGGTCTCACCTTCTGCTGCGTGTGCGTCGGGTGCGGTGCACCAGGTCGTAGGCCAAGAGGACCGGGATGACACGTACGACGGGGTTCATGGCGTGTACGTCGCGTACCGAGGCTCCATTTGTAGGATTCTGCTTTCCCGGCTGTTTTTGGCTCCCGTAATCAAAGAGACATACGTAGTGACGTAGGGACGAATCGTACTTGCTGGGCCGGAAAACGCTGCTTAAATATGTCCGGACATCACGTACAAGCAGTTCCAGATCAGAATCGTTGTTTTTTTTAGCCGTATGGTCTTTTGTACGATTCGTACAGAAAAAGGCTTTCTGTACGAATCGTACTTCCTACGTTGTAAGATGAGTTTACCGGGTACGAGTCGTACGGAGAAAATGCTCCGTACAACAATTCGTACAGCCTTTTTACAGGATCGGAATCGGGCCCAAAGTGTGTGCAATTCCTTTCTCTATCAGAGAGGAATTGAAACAACTTCTTAAAAATTTGTGTATGGATCGCTCCGATAGTAATCACACGCTAAAAATCAAGCGAGATTCATCTTTGTGCAGACTTGAGGTCCCTCAATGCCACCATTTTGATTGAATGTCATCCCTTCCCAAGATTCAAGAAATGCTAGCCAATTTGGGGGCGGCAAAGTGGTTTTTGGTCACACCATCAAACTGCCTTAGACCCAGAGTCCCAGGAACTCACAGCATTTGTCACACCCTTTGGTGCCTACAAGTACCTTAGACTTCCTTTCGGACTGGCATCAGCTGCCAGTGTCTTTCAGAAGCTCATGGATGTCTTATTTGCTGACATGCAGAGGGTGCTAGCTTACCAAGATGACATATTGGTCTTTGCCAATTCATTAGAGGAGCGCAATGTCATCTTGGGAAATGTACTTTCCACCCTCACACACAAAGGCATGACTGTCAGAACAGACAAGTGCAAATTTGCTACACAAGAGCTGCAGTACCTAGGGCACACTATTTCTGGGTCTCAAATTAAACCCAAATTATCCTTAATTAGAGCCATCAACGATGCTAGTCCCCCCACAGATCGTGATTCACTTCGTTCAGTTCTAGGACTTGCAGAATATTACCCAAGATTTGTTTCAGGCTATGCTCAGGTAGTAGGACCACTTAGAACGCTACTCAGGAAAGGTAAAACAAATTGAGTGGTCTGATCAAATGCAGAATGCTTTTAGCAAGGTCAAGAATTTGATTATACAAACTCCTGCTTTATCAGCATTTAGAGATTGTTGTGATTTTGTAATAACAGTTGACGCAAGTACACATGGGCTAGGTGCAGTTTTGAGTCAAAAAGTGAATGGTAAGGAACAAACAGCTGCATTTGCATCTATATCTTTAAGAAAGTTTGAAAAACAATACAGCACAATTGAACGTGGGGTGCTAGCTTGCATATGGGCCGTACAAAGGTTCAAAATGTATGTTTGGGGCAGGTAGTTTGAGCTCCATACTGATCACAAACCTCTTGTCTCCATATTCTCAGGAGGTGTCCTCAACATTTCTGCAGACTGACCAGACTAGTTTCAAAATTACATGAATATACTTTTACTGTTTCTCATGTGTCAGGTGGGAGTAACGATTTAAAAACATAAGCACAAGTAGCCAGTGGACTTTCTATGAATTATGGTTTAATCATGAGGGGTGACATGCAATTCCCCCGACGAAAATGCATCTAATTTTCGTTGTCAAGGCATGCATCTCATTATCGTTGCCAAGGCACACAAAGGACATCTTGGTACCACCAAGACCAGTATGTGCATCAAAGAGCACTATTGGTGGCCCTCTCTTGTAAACCAGGTAAAACTCACCATTGACAACCATCCAGAATGCCTAGTTTCAGACAAACATTGGAAAATGAGTTGAGGCATCCTACACCTGGTTCCTCTTCCCGTAGATTCATGGGCTAGTTGGGCCTTGACATTTCTGGCCCCTATGCCAACCTCCCTGGTGATATGAAGTATATCATCCTGTTGGTTGATTATTTCACAAAGTGGTTGTAATTCTCTTTGACTTTCCTTGAGCAAGTTTTTTCCATAGATGGCGCCGCTGGGTCCCTGGTCACAGACAATGCGACACATTTTCTATCTGATTAGTTGCAATGGTTCTTAGCTAAACATGACGTCACATCAAGCACTTACAAGTGCCACTTTATTCACCAGCATCCAATGGCCTAGTTAAGAGAGGGAACAAAGTGATTAAATAAGGCATACAGATGGCCTTGTCTGCAAGTTTGAATGTCAAATCATTTCCAAAGGAAAAAGTCTAGGAATATAATTCCTCTCCACATTGCACCACAGGTAATTCTCAATGTTTCATGCTAAGGGGAAGGAAACCTCATTCTGGGCTATTTCCCAATTGGTTAAAACAATAGTTGGGAATCAGTGAACCTAGTGTTGGTGCAACTGTCAGAGAGAAGGTCTTATCAAAGGTTCAGATGAAACAATTCAAAATGTTTGCTGACAGACAAACACGTGGATAATATCAAAAGTCTTCATGCTGGGGATTTTGTACTGATCAAGAAACCTATGCTAGTAAAGAAAGAGGACTCTGTGTTTTTGTTCTCCCACTATAGTTCTTAGAATACGTAAAGAGTCTGTGTTGCTGGAAAATTGAGGATGGTGGACTATGCGGAATGTGGTCAGTGTCATGTCAACAAGCACAGGTAATCAGTCAATGTAAAGTGATGGGGCCCGTCTCGGATTGGACAGATTGAATCAAGACTGCCTCTGATGATACTGACAATGAAGGTGTTGTTTCTTCAAGCGCTATTGTAAGTACTCATGCTTGTTCTGATGTAGCTGTTAACTAATCTCGCGAGGTTAGAAGACCTAATAGGTTCAAAGATTTTGTTATGTGCTGACTTGTGTTTCTGGGGGGGGGGGCGGAGGTAATATGGTATGCACGCGCAAGGTATTCAGCGCGCACTGGTGTGTCTCGAGGAGTGCTTGTTGTAACTTGTTAGTTCTGTCTCGAGACACACCATCAACCATGTTTCGTTTTGAGCAGGTTTACTTTTCAAGCACTGCCTGGCGGCGATGATTCTGTGTATCGCATTGTGCCCGCGACACGCGTTAGCCTGTAGGCAGAACTGCCGGTGTGCGAGTCAGTCGACGCTAGGGTTTTCACTAATCGGCAGCAACCTGTCAGTGGGGGAAGTTTGTCCTGAAATAAATCTTCTTGTTTATAACACACTTCACTGGAGTCTTTCATACCACAGTAGCTCAGGAGCAACAGGTAGCTCACAAGCATCCTCAAAGTAAGTCTCAGAGGTGAAGCCAAGATGAATACCTCATTCAGAGAGTCGTTGTATATTAACGAAGAAAGCCCTGCTCATTTCAAGACCCGCAGAGTGACAGTCGACCAAACCAAAAGCAGGGTCTCATTATAACACTCAAACTCACGCTGTGTCTGCCGATGGGGTCTGCTAAATCAAAGCCTGTCCTCTCACTCGATAAAGGTAAGCCACAAGGGTATAGGCCATGTTGTAGGCCCCGCTCTATCAGTCGAACCATATGTATGAACAATGGACCATGAAAGAAAAATGCCAGCAGTAGCTTGAGCAGTAACCTGTACTTACCTGCTGAGCGTGTGAGACTGCCGGAGCCAGAGTGACAATGCGCTCGTTGGGTGAATGACCATTGACCAGCCCAAAAGCTGAGGACAACAGGGATTCAGAGATGAGACAATTAAGAGCTTAATGTGGACTCATCTATGTATATGAGTCTTTGCACATTTATTTGTGTGCTTGACATTGTTCCCCTCACTAAATAAAGAGTGTAGTTCCTTGGAAGCTATGCCTTTAGTCAAGGACCACCAACACTAAATGCAATCCCCCATCATGAGGGTTCATCCGTGGCACAATTGTGTCTCTTTACGGCTTAACAGTGCCAGTGGCATAATAATGGTCATCCTTGACTATTTTGAGCATTCTTTGTCTAGTTGCAGCAAATTAGCACTTATTACAATAAACAAAAGAGCAGTTCCTCCCTTCTGAGGTCCGTAAACGGAATAATAGTGGTGTCTGCTATTTACAGTGCATAGAACAATTGTCTCCAATGAGCAGCTCACAGACAACTTCAAAGTAACTCTCAGAGGTGAAGCCAAGATGAATACTTCAATCAGAGAGTCTTTGTACATTAAAGAAGAAAGCACTGCTAATTTCAAGACATGTGGAGTGATAGCCAACCAAACTAAAGGCAAGGTCTCATGATAACACTCAAGCTCACACTGTGTCTGCTTATGGGGTCTGCCATATGACAGTCTGTCTTCTCTCTCAATCTAGGCAACCTTAACAGATATTGGCCATGTTGTAGGCCCTGCTCTATCAGTCAAACCATATGTATGAACAATGGACCATCATAGGGGTTCCTCTGTGGCACACTTGTGTTTCTTTAAGGCTTAATAGTGCCAATGGCATAATAATAGTCATCCTTGACCTTTTGGGGCATTCTTTGTCTAGTTGCAGCATATTAGCAGCCATCATTGACATATGTAGTGCATAACTGACCACGGGCGTCATCAACCACCCACTTTAGCAGCTACAGTGGGGGTGGAGTTATTGATGGGCCTCTTTTTTCTGCAACTCGGCAGACAATGGCTCATAAATAACATGAAAGAGTTGAGTGAGTGAAAGGATGGATGAGTGTGTGAATGAAAGGATGGATGGGTGAGTGAAAGGTTGGATGGGTAGATGAATGGATGGATGAATGAGTAAAAGGACTGATTTAAGTATGGATTAGAAAAAGGGAGGGTGAATAAATACGTGAAAGGGTGTATGGATGATGAGAAAGGATGGATGGATGAGTGAAAGGAAGGATGAATGGATGTGTGGAGTGAAAGTGTGGATGGATGGATGAATGGATGGAATGAAAGGGCAGGTAGATGGATGAGCGAATGAGTGAATAGACAAGTGAAAGAATAGAGGTGGAGGGGTAATGAACCCCTGACTTTAGCAGGTACAATGAGAGTGGAATTCTTGATGGGCCTCTTCTGCCTGCAGCTTGGCAGACAAAGGAGAATGAGTGAGTTAAAGGATGGATGGATGTGTGAGTCAAAGTGTAGATGGAAGGGAGAGAGAAAGGATGAATGGATGAGTAGATGGATGGATGAATGAGTGAAGGGGTTGATGTAGGGCTGGGTGAGTGACAGAATGGGTGGGTGGATGAGTGAAAGGGATGGTGGATGGATGGACGATGGATGGATGGATGGATGAGTGAGTGAGTCAGTGAAAGAATGAATGGCTGAGTGAAAGGGAGGACAGATGGATGGATGAATGGGATGAGTGAAAGGGAGGAAGGACTGATGGACGGATTGAAAGGATTGCTGATGGATGGAGTGATAGAGTGAATGGATGGGTGAGCAAAAGGATGGAGGGATGAGTGAAAGGATGAATGAGTGATGAAAAATGGATGGATGAGTGAAAGGGAGGGTGGATGGATGAAAGGGTGGACGGATGGTTGGGAGAAAGAATGGATGGATGTGAAAAAGGGAGGGAGAATAGATGGATAGGGGAATGAAAGTGTGAAAGCCTGGATGGATGAGTGAGTGGATGGAGGATGAGCGAAAAGAGTAAACGGAAGGATGGATGAGTGGAGGAGTGAAAGGGTGGATGGATGGATGAGTGAAAGGGGGGATGGCTGGATCAAGTGAAAGGGTGGATGGATGGATGGATAGATAGAAGGAGTGAATGGATGGATGAATGACTGAAAGGATGGATGAGTGAAATGTGGTTGAGAGATGGAGCAGTGAAAGGGTGGATGGATGGTTGGATAGAAAGATGGATGGATAGGTTTGGAGATGGATGGATGGGGTGGGTATGGATAGGCAGACAGATGAAATGAGAAAGACTGGATGATAGATGAAAGAATGAATGGTTGACACAATGTAAAGGTGAAATTGCATATATCAGCAGGTGTATGGAAGGATGAATGGATAAATGCTTGGAATTAGTAGACAAGAGCACTCTCCTGAGGAGAGTTGTGATGAATTTGCCTGGTGCCATAAGAGCTTTGGTTTGAAGAGGGGGGTATTTTAATTTTCTGGCTACTCCCTTGTAACTGACCTACATTTATCCATCCCTGACATAATGGGGCTGCCCCTCACATAATAAAGGCCATGACTGATATATGGTGGGCATCCTGGCCTTTATGGTGCCAACCCTTTGCATAATGGTGGCCCACATATATTAATTAGCATTATTGGCATATTACAGGCACCTTTACTGCTATGTTGATTGTAATATTTACCCATTTGAATCAAAATCTCTACAGGGGAGGCATTTGTAAATGAGAGCACTCAATGAAAATAACTAGCTGATGTTTGGGGATTGTGTATTTTCTAAAAATGAGAACTGATATTTTAAAGGCAAAAAATATGTGATTGTAAATTGATAATTGGTAGAAAAATATGTGTATTTTAAGAAATGAATATACTGATGAAGACAAAAGTCTGCATTTCTAAAACACATTTAAAGATTGATAGTTGAATCATATCTTAAGCAGATTTGGAAAGACTTATTGCTGTGGCGATGTCCTTTGTGCCAGAGGGAGCGCAACACTTTGGCTGTTACTTCATTGGCCAGGTGGAGGTATTTAATTTGGATACGTTTTCTGATGGCATTTCTTCTGGTCACCGTGCCAGAAATGCTTGGGTGGTCACTTCAGATAATCCGGGTTAGTGTGTTCATAATTCATAGGTCATTTTTTTACGGTGATTAAAATGTGCTAGGAGCACGGAAACTACTATCATAGCTCTCACTACAGAAAATGTTGGAAACTCCATTGCTTAAAAAGCTTAGTGTGGCATACATTGCTTCATAAAAAATGCTTTTAATTATGTATAATAGTCCATGTCTGGCAGTAGGTCAAATAAAGTTACACATTACTCACAACTCATGTTGGGCAACATATTTGAGCACTCAAACTGGCCGTGGGGATTTCACAACTTTGTCAGGACCAGACACCCAATCTATATTCACAGCAACTGGGTTAGCATGCTGCTGCTGCTAACAGGATAGTTCTTATTTGCCATCCCACAATGAGGTTCTCAGAACTCTCCAGTATGATCATTACAATAATTTGGAGTAAATATTGAAGTCCTGCAATGTATTACAATGCAACTCTGTTTGATTCAAGCATTTGAATGTGCAGGTATACTTCACCTAAGTAAAGGCCCTCTCTGACCTCTGACAAAGCAGTCTGGTCTGTGATCAGGTCAGCTGGGTTGCTCTTTCGACTGTGATACCTGTTCTTGGACCCTGCCTCACAGACATGACAAAGATGAGTTCACAGACTTGTTTTAAAGGGCTGGGATTAGTAGAGGATGCATTGGCCTAGGCAGGTGTATCCAACAAGACACTTGGCCTGAGAAGGGACGTTTTGCTTGCAGGGTGTGTAGCGATTACTTCCACAAACCACTGCTTGTCTGAGCCTTGTGTGGTATGGACTGGTGTGACAGCTCTGTGGTGGAATGCTCCACTGATTGCTGAAGCACACAACCACTTTTTCCTGAGTTCAAACACATCTAAAAGTGAGAACATTTTACTCTGAAAATGAAAGCAAACTATGGATTTGCCATTGTTCAGTAAACATGTTATGAGTGCTGGAACTGCTGCTGCAAGCGAGGAGGGATTCTCATCTGCACAGCATGGGCTCTGGATATTGGCTACAGTACGAAATGACAGCTTCCAGACACTCACTTTTCATCTGTTCTAATATATGAGGGAAAATCAAATATCTCATCACCCCCTCCTACCTTCCCTCCGACCTCATTCTACTTTACCTTTGAAGGACAGAAACACAAATGCACTATTTAAATGTGAAGTTAAGTAGTGCCCTTCCAAATGATCTGCTGGGCTTTATGTGTTACTGTCCAGTGTTTTTAAAGCCATATGGTATTTTTAAAGTATGGATGCCACACTAGACTAGAAGCTTTAAGTACTCGGCTTTTAAATCATTTGATATTGGAGTAACTATGGGAAGTTTCATTAAGACAACGTGGAAAAGATTGTGAAAGTTTCTTACATTCATTTTGTATTTTAGTGCACTTTATTTTTTATAAGCTCCTCCAAATTACTGTGCCCTTTCCTGTCGGATGTGGGCAAAAAGAGTGGTCAGTCTGTACACATCACACATGGCATAGGGCCCCACAATATTCGAACATGCCAATGAAACTTGAGAACAAGAGTGTAATGGAAGGGAGCAGCCCTGCCAAGCTACCCGCATCAGGGGTTAGACTAACACATTTCACTAAGGTGGCCCACATCACCGTATTAAAATGCAACAGTCACGCATTTACAGCTCTTCCGATGATTGTGCCATGACGCGCTTATTGAATGATTAACTGCAAAAGCCTGTGCACACAACTGTGCCAAGTCTTTTACTATTTTACATTGTGGGGTCGTATCAGGACTCTTTCTTGTTTCAGGGACTCACTTTCCCAGCCTACCACTGCCCCAAGGAGGAAGGGACCAATGCTGCATTCAGCCCGAACCGCGTGCCTTTAAGTGCTCGTCATCTCCTGCAGCGCAGGACACAACAGGACACTTTCTTGTTATGGGACTCACTGTCCCAGCCTAACGCTGCCCCAAGGCGGGGCCAGCACAGCATTCAGCTCTCGCTGTGCACTTTTAAGCGCTCGCCATGTTCCGCGGCGTGGAACGCACCAGGACTTTTTATTGTTTTGGGCACTCACTGTCCGAGCATACCAGTGCCCCAAGAAGGAGGAGGGGCTGATGCTGCATTCAGCCTGCACCGCACGCTTTTAAGCGCTCGCCATCTCTCACAGCCCAGGGCGCGCGTGGGCTGCGCCCAGGCGAAGTCCGGGCCAAGGGCGGGCCCGTGTCCGCCCGTCCTCGCCTGGAGGAGGCTGGGATAGCCCCTCTTCATTCATCCCTGATCTGGTAGGGTTTTTTTCCATTACCTCCTACGTTTGTATATTTTGCCTTTATTATTCGGCTCCCTGGTGTCCTGTGCTCATTCAGTTTATTACGCTTATACCGGTGCCATGGGAAGCGCAAGTTACAAAGCCCTAAAGACTCTGCTAAAGTCTCCGCTGCTGGGTCCACAAATGGTACTACGCAGTGGGTGTAATCTCAAGGAAGATTGACCTAGTGAAATTGAGACTCTCTTTGGAGGCTGAGGAGGGCGTGAGCTCCCTGATTAGGCTACAACCCGCTCAAAGTATTCACACCGAACCTACAACTCGCAGTGGTAGGGAGGTCATCCATAGCTCTCCAACTGCCTCCGCAGGAGCCCTGGAAAGTCTGGTGGAGAAGGATACATCGGAAATGCTTGACACCAGCATTTGCTCACCGCTCCCCAAAAATGTCGCGCCAGCATAGGCGTCCTGCTGCAGCTAAGCAGAGATCTCATACCCTCAAGAAACATGACCTTTCTGATAACCTGGAGTTTTTGGGAGCTGGCAATTTGGATTGGGACATGGAGTTTAATAGACTTAAGGACACTATTGTGCAATGTGTTACACTGTTAATGGAAAGGCTGTCCACCTTAGAGTTTGCCGTATCTGGTTTGACTAAGATCATAGTGTCTACCAACATTGCCAGAAATTTTTCTTGTGCTGGTTTCAGATCTATTGCTCCCAAAAGTGTACTTAGTAGAGAATTTAGTAGGGTGCCCAGGCAACATCATTTAGTTTCTGATTGTGTGCCTCCAAATGTGCCATCAACCATGGAGGCTCCTGTGTTTTCCCATCCTCCCCTTGTGGAGCAAGCCCCTTAGGGCACAGCTAGTGTAGGGAGGGCTTGTAGAAATATTAATATTTCTACAGGTGGAAGGTTCAATAAGAGTGAGGGGAGATCATCCGTTTCCATTAGAGCTGCCTTATTTGAATCTTCCCCCTGCCTGTGGTCCCTATGTTGCTATTTTGGCTGGGGTAACCCAAGTTACAGAAGAGGAATCCAATGTGAAAAATAAAGTTTGTCACTGGCTGCGCCATAATACGGATTTTAATGCTAACGATTTTAATTACATTCTTTTTGTTCGAAGGGTGTGTCGGTTGAGACCTGTGGGGCAAAATCTTCCTGTGATTGCGTAGTGATTAGTGTAGGTCACCTAACTTGGCCAAACGATTGATTAATTGTTTAATCCCAAAGACTTCTTGTGAGACAGAAATTAGCATTCTTCCTTGTTTTGCCATTTGCAATTACCCTCCTTACCTATGGATACCAAGGGGTTCCACGGTTTTCATCAGTTTGCGGCTCCTACTGCAAATAGGTTTTCTGCCTTAGCTGGTTAAGATCAGAATGATTGACTGCGTCCCATTGACCCTCATCTGAGTAGCTTTAGGGACAGTTCTGCAGCTCTCAGTGTATCAAATTGCAGGGTCAAATGAGTCTCTAGTTTCAAATAATAAAGGATAGACACTTAGTATACTTAGTTGGAATGTTGCAAGGATAAGAAATAAAATACATGACTTGGAACGGGTTAACGTTGCTACTCAGTTTGATGTTCTTGTGCTGCAGGAGACTTGGGTCTGGGAGCCAGTAGGATGGGATGGGTGTGAGAGTTGTACTGTAGCAGCAATCCCTTCTCCTGGCCATAGAGCGCATGGAGGCCTGTCCACTTTGATCCGTATTTCTGAACAGCTAAAGGTTGTTTCCATCCACTTTAGTCACGAAGGGTTTCAGATCTTATGGCTGATCTCCTCGGGGAACTTGCATTCATTTTTGGTAAATTTTTATAACTTGGTTGTCATATCAAGGTATTATTTCAAGTATTATCAATATTAGAAGCCAGCTCATTTGCATATCTAAAGGTTTTTAATGTTATTTTGGCCGAGGATTTTAATGCCAAGTTAGGTTATTATCAAAATGGAGGTAATCCCATTAAAGTTGGAGATTCCTCTCTTACCACACCTATTTCGTACTGGAGCAGACAGGTGCTACATGAAGCCCTTGTCAATGCGGGCCTGAGTAATGTGATGTCTGGGGGAGGCGATTTGAAGAAGGATTTACCCGCATTTGTTGGGTGGGGTGAAGGAATCGATTATGTCTTTATAACCATGTCTCCTGTGAGTTTTATGAGCCCAAGAGCTGTACACGATGCTGGATTTATTGATCATTACCCCAATGAAATTAGGGTGACAGTTCCCTCAGGTTTCAGTCCCGATACTGCCCCAGGTTTGACAAGTATAACGACCGAAGATAAGGGTAAAAGGATTCGGTGGAGTAACCTCCCTATTCCAACCCTATTTGAGACTGTTGTCCGATCCAGCCTAAAACTTATTGATGAACATTTGTTTGTTATTGACCTTCCACCTGTACCGATCCTGGAGGCCTTTTTTTAATTGAATGTTTCTACTAACACTATTATGAGGGAACTGGCGGGCTAGGCCAAGCCGTAAAACATGGCTGGTTTGATAAAACCTGTAGAATGGCCAACCAGGAAGCCCTTAATGCAAGGCCTTATAGCCAAGAGGCCATAATAGTGGCAAGGAAGGGTTTTAAGCAGGCAATTAAGAAGCGAAAAGTGGAGCTCAAAGAGGCTTCTTGAGAGTGATTGAAGCATTCTTGTAATTCTTGGGACTCAAGGGGGTTTTGGGCCATTGTTAAGGGCAGGCAACCAACCTTGACCACTTCAGATGATACTGGCTCCACTATAATATTAGAGGAATAGGCCACGCTTCAACAGATGCGTTTAGAACGCATGCCATTACAACACGGTCATTACAATGGCCATGTTGCTACATCGCATACCATTATTGGCAAGCCTTGCTGTTGGGGGGCGCTGGATGTTGGAATAGTATAATTTCCTATTCCAACTCTAGTCTGTGCAAAAGTAAGGAAGGTGTTGGATTTAAAATCCAACACCTTCTGCCGACTACAGCAAGTCGTTGTAACGGCTTGCGTTGTAATGGCATGTGATGTGATAACGCGGGCGTTGAAATGGCATGCGCTGCGTAAACATCGTTGTAAACGATGTTTACCATATTAGAGCAATAGGTATCCCATTTTAAAAAGGTTTATGGTCTCGGTTTCGATGCCCTTTCGGATATTGATCTCTAGCCATTGGAAATCAGGTTTGACCTGGAAGAGGTCTATGAAGCAATACAGGCTAGCCCATCTAATAAAGTCCCTGGCCCGGATGGGATACCTGGGGATCTTTATAAAGTTGAACAACATTTTTCGGCCCCCATTCTAATAAATGTTCTGAATGCTGTTGTGCAGATTGGGCTACTTTTGTCCTGGAAAGGGGCAGTGTGGGACTTGGCCCTTTTTGGCTAAAGTTCCCTAAACTTTTTGCTTTTCCCCTAGACCTTTTTTCTGACATGTGTTGCCAACTTAGATGTTTTGGAAATTTTGCCACTGCTGAACAGTGTCAAAGTGCAAGTGCTCCCTGTGTACAGTGTAATAGTAATTGGTTGTCCATAATTGGTATGTTGTATTACTAGTGAAGTCCCTAGTAAAATGCACTATGTGTGCCAGGGCTAGTAATGCAAATGCTATATGTGGGCCTGCAGCACCTATTGTGCTACCCACTCAAGTAGTCTTAAAAAGGCAACTCAGGCCTGCCATTGCTGGGCCTGCGCGCAGTTTGTGAAACTGCCATGTTGTTCTGTCAAGTGCACTCACTTGCCAGACCTTACAGTTCCCCTCTGTGCACCTAAGACACCCCTATGGTAGGTCTAGGGTCCCCCCTGGACAGGGTGTAGTGCATGTGAAAGGGAGGACATGTACTAAGGTGGTGCCATGTCCTGACAGCAAAATAATCACCATTTTGTTTTCCCTGTTAAAAGGCCATCTTGCCCATTAGAATAGAATGGGAAGGCTGAGTAATATGTTTTCCAGCCTATCTTCCCAAAGGCTTAAGATGGAAAGGTGATGTTTAGTATGCCTGAACTCACCCTGCAATAACACATCTTTTTATGAAGATGCTTTTTGCATTATGTGTTTGTAAGCCACTCTTTCAGAAGTGGCTGGGTTTTTTGTCTTTAAACATTTCCATGTGTCTCTGCCTGGTTGTGGATTGACTGTCTGGATTTGAAAGCGATAGGATCTGGGGAATATCCTGACCCTGGGGAGGAGGTGAGACATCACAGGCTGACCTGTATCTGGAGTGTTAGGGGAGGAGAAGCCCCTAGAGGTGAAGAGGCCTGGGCTGGTGCTATAAAACAATTGTCCCATCTCCTGCTGAGTGATAGAGAATCTAGACCCCCACTAATCAAAGTAAGAAGGTGTCACTGGTAGGGAGGCACCCAGAACTGGTTTGAGCAGGGGTCAGTGCCCCTGTAACACAAAGACTTCAACGCCATTGAGGGGAGTAACTATGAGAGCTGAAGCTCCTGAAGTTTGGAGAATGGCATGATCAAGTGTGAACAAGACTGGAGCTACTTTGTGGTCAAGAAGAACTTTGCCAAGGAAGAAACAACTGAAGAGACTGATGGATAGGACTGCTCTTGCTGTGTGATCTGGGGCTGACCTGCAGTTTGCAGTTTCAACCAAGGTAAGGCTAAAGGGATTTTGCTGTGTGCTGTGTCCCCCTGCTTGAAGGACTTTGCGGTGTGGTGTGTCCTGAAGTAACTGTCCCCAAGGGCCTGAGGTGAGCTGGCTCCCTGTTCGGAAACAGAGGAACACAAAAGTTTCCAGAGAAGACTCTCAGAGACGCTGTGTGCTTGTGCTCTGTCTGGCCTGAGACCTTCATAAGTTGTGCCCTGTGATCTTGGTCATGTGGAGTTCCAAGCGATAGTCAGCGATGCAGTGTGCGTGTGCTTGGTACAACCTGAGTACTTTGAGAGGATCGTCCTGTGAACGTGTGCACCGGGACGCCAAGTAAGTCTCAGTGACGCAGTGTGCATGTGCTTGGTGCAACCTGAGACCCTCGCCAGAGTTGCCCTATGATCGGGGGCACCGGAAGATCAAGCGTTTCTCGAGCAACGCTGTGTGCGTGTGCTCTCTATAGCCTGAGACCTGCGCAAGTGTGCCCTGTGATCAGGGGTGCCAGAGATAAAGTGTGTCTCAGCGACGTGGAGTGTGTGTGCTTTCTACCGCCGGAGACCTGCGCAAGTTGTGCCCTGTTGTTCCACGGAGAACGCAGAATTGCCAAAAATTCTGCGATACGCGGCTGCGCGGAATTCTTTGCTTGTTCGCTCTTTCAAAATGTGTGTTCGCGAGATATTTCCCCCCGAGCACGCAAACAGCGTTCGCGAACAGGCAAAAAGCATCGTGAATGGGTGGAACAAGTCATTCCGTGTGTTTGCCGAATTTTTTGTGTGCTCGCGGAAATTTTTACCATTTCGCGGAGCTTTGCGTAGTGTGACTACGCAAATTCCGCCCACCCCTAATTACGACATTAGGATTACATAGGATTGTTTAGTTTAGCTCAATAGTAATAGGTCAGGGGGAGCTTTACCCCACCGCATATGTTGTTTAGTATTGTGTGGTCGCATCGTATATCTTTTTATAAACATATACTTGTTTTCTATGAAACTCGTGTGGAGTCTATTTGTGGCATCATCATTGGGTTGCTGTTGTCGTGAGGGTTTAGGGGTGCCAGCGGATGTTGCTAAGTTAGTATTAGTCCGTGCTTTGCATCACCGCCATCTTTCCACTTATCCACACAACAATACATGCCTTGGTTCCCGTAAACACTTTTGCTTGTGCTGCTTCACATGGGAACTGTTTGCCTTTCACTATTTTTGCTGTGCTCTGAGTTCTCATCTGTACATCGTGTTCAAGGCCAGAAATCTCCACTGGTTAATCGGCTTTGGTCCGTCCCACACACATATAGACATAACATGGAACACAGCTGCGCTTCTGACTTTGAGAGCTTTTAATATTGCACGGGATGCAAGTTATAAACACTTGGAGAAAACCTTTCCAGAGGAAGAGCTGTGCTTGTCCGGAGATGTAAATCCTATCATCTAAGACTTGAGGTAGGGGGTTCCGCTGTTCAAGCCCAGAGGTCTTTTACTGATATAATAAACATAGCTTTTAGCACGGGAGGGTGGTAAAGCGCTATCAGGCTCCATCCACTGTCATTATAATATGCTATCCTCGTTCGTATTATATGGAATTGTAACCATGCTGATTATATTGTTTTTATGCATTTCTTTGCTAATGTTAGCACATGTACTGCATTACAGAGCATGTTAGTTGAAATAAACATTTTAAACTATACAGTGCCTCTGGTTACTCACATTGTGAACAGGTATGAGTGTCTAAGCGAAAGAGTGTCTTGTTCCCACAAATTCTGAGAGGCCCTTAGTCACATGTTCTAGGATATCCAATCATTGGTAGCTCTGCTGTAGTACGGAGAACGAATGGGATACTATAGCTAGACGGATAGGGGTTCTGGGCACTGAATCGTGTTTTTGGTACACCACAATACACCGAAATCCTGGTTTCCTGTGCATAGTTCTGTGTATGTGCCGAATCCCTGCAACACTGTGAGCGTAATTGCAAATACTTTGCACGTTGGCCTTGAAGATAAGCCTGGCTGCTCGTGCCAAGCTACCAAGGGGGTGGGGCAGGAGCTATCTCTAGAGGTGACCTGTCTTTCCCTAACGTTGGGGGCTCGTGGGTCCCTGTCTGGCCTAAGGTACCTACCCCAGCCAACCAGGGATCCGGGGATTCTAACAGGCAGTTATAGTAACAGTTTTTGAAAAGGGAAACAGACAAGATCCTACATGCTATAGAGCCATCTATTTGTTTAATTCTGTAGTGAAAGTGGTGGGCCGCATTAGATTACAGCATGTAGAATTGTGGGCGCAATCACATAATATTCTATGTCCAGTCCAGTATGGGTTTCAGGAAGGAAAAGGTACTATGGAACAGTGCCTGAACCTCAATATCATAATAGGGAAATATGTATTTGCTAAGCAGGGGACTATTTTCCTTGCATTAATGGACCTGAGTTGCACACCTATGACCAGGTGAATAGGTTAAAGTTATGATCACATTTGCTGGTGTTAGGGTTACCTACCCCACTGAACACATTTTTGAGGGCACTGCACTCAGATGCAAATGTGTCAGTGAGATATGACATGGGTGGGGAATGTTCTGAATCTTTTCTGCTTCCGCGTGGGGTTAGACAGGTATGTGTGCTGACACCACTGCTTTTTCTCCTTTATATCAATGGTCTGAACACTTATTGAGACTCACATTGGAAAGATATGTGCAAGGTAAAATCAGTTCCTGTACCTTCCTTACTCTATGCGAATTACGCATTGCTAATGGCACGAACGGCAAATGGACTAAAAAGCATTGTTGACCTTTTTGTCAACATTATGGATGGGTTGGAGCTGGAGGTGAATAGTAGTAAAACACACTACATGATATGCAGTAGGAAAAAACTTTAAAACTAGAACAATTGTTATAAAGGGAAATCAGGTCACTAGGGTGCCTGATTTCCCATATTTGGAGATTACTTTGGATTACTTGAACAACTGGCTCACATGTTTATCATAGAAGTGTTCCAGCTTTTCTTTAGCCTGTAGTGCCCTTTTTAGATTTTCCAAACAGATTGATAACAGACCCATACTACCACTCTTGCAGATATATTAAATGAAATGCCTACTTGTACTTTTGTATGATGCAGCTATTTGTGGATGTGACAATCATAAGGTTTTATAGCAAGAGGTGAAGAGCGAACCATCTTTTTGGATACGGAGATCTATATTCATGAAAATCAAGTCCACTCTACATTACATCGTAAAAGCACAGCTACAGATGCCATACTCTATGCTGAGAGTTTCCATCAATTGAGCACAATCAATAGTATTCCACTTGAACATCAGTGCAAATATCAAGCAGAATTGTCCAACAAGGCTTGAAAGTAAGGAATTCCAGTTTGCACATCTATATGAATTACATTGCACTGTGGGATTTGATGTCTTGAAAACAAGTCACGTGATTAAAATCCTTTTTAAAAGCGCGCCTAAGCGCACGTTAGTGTTTTCTTCCACCTGTGAGCAAGGCTATACAGCCGAAATGTTAGGGAAATGGAAGCAGGCGCTGCTGGACTGTGTAAGAACCTGAGCTGCAGTATTGGGCTTCAAAATGATTGTTTGCAAGACAAGTGCTTTGTGGGCTGCTCCGTGACCATTTTATTGAGGCAGCCCTGAAGGGTCATATATATCCACAAATTATCCGTAACTTATTCGACTCAGGAACCACAATTTCGGGTCAGAAATCACAGCCCGACACTCAAAAATGGTTAAAGACGTATGTTTATTCACACACTACTGTGATTTCTGACCCGGAATTGTGATTCCTGAGTCGAGTTGCAGATAATTTGTGGATATTTGGGGTTCGCTACCCCGCTGAACACTCCTCACATAAAGAGGCTGCTGCAGAAGCGACTGCTTCATCCGTTGAGCAACAGGATATATCAAAGAATGGACACGGATCCAGATTCGGTGCAGAGATGTTTTATTCCTCACCAGTCGCTTCAGCATTGATCATATGACAGTGGCAAGTAAAGGAAGTGCAATATTTAAAGTGACAATGCCTACTACAAAAGATACCACGTGATGTTTGTTGTAATAAACGTGGAAAAGATACTGAGCAAACTCATATATGTGATTGATATCTGCTCGATCAAATAGTCCAAGCACCACCTGTTTAATAAATTACTTGTCTCAGTATCACAGATTGTCATAATTAATAATCCTGTCTTCAGTAAACATGCCTAACGTTTTCAATAATGAAGTAGATCCTAATTAAAACATCTGATATGTATCGGTATAATACCTTATTTTTACGAACTACTCACTATTGATGAGGCAAATAATATTGGGATCAATCCCTAATCTGTCACACTGTAATTTTCTATTCATGTTACTCGACATTGTTTTGAATGTGGCTTCTCACCAATAAGCCACACCCAATCCCTGCACTCCCACCTGGGAGGCAAATATACCACTTCACTTTTGAATAATATACACTTTTGAGCATGTCTTACCACTCCTGGCACAGCAAGACTTCAACACAAAGCAAACAGCACATTTTGAAAAGGGGTTTTATTTAACAAAATGCAAAGACTCTATCACTTTTAGAATAAGGCTTGGGGTTTATTACATAATACTCTATAAACAAAGGCTATCTCAGATACCAAATACATAAGATTCAAATATATGTAGCAAATTTATAATCTAAAGGCACGAATCAATAACTGAGCAAACTATAATACTGATTAATAAACAAGCAATAACTGATATAAGATAAGATACACTGGACGTCCTGCAACAGATCAGAAAGATATATATATATATATATATATACACAGTAGAGGATCACTCTGGATGTGCACCTCCCACACCACAAAGCACACAACTCAAACGATCACAGTCACTGGCTCTCATCACAATGGCAATTACCACAAAACTCAATACATCACCTAGTGCATACACTGCCCACTTCTGACCGGGGGAATCACAGCCGGGGTTCAGAGCTCAGCACCAGGGTTCATAGTCCGAGATAGACACATCTGCCCTCGCTCGGAATCCAAACTCCCAGTTTCTTAGCCTGCAACCCTCAACTTTAAACACACTAGAAGATTCGTGAAAGACCTCCTCCCACCGCCAGAGGAATTTTACCAGAACTGGCCAAGTTCCAAGCAAGCATCTCCATGGCAGTAAGGAGCTCTCAAGTCTCTTCCTCCATTCGCACTTCTTCCAGCCTTTGTCTTGACGAAGCTCTCACAAGGCCTTCCACACTACACTAAACAAAAACAATCGCTCAGGAAAACACCAAGACCTTGAATGTGAATAACCCAAACAACTTGCAAGCACTGCTGTGCATGCAGCAGCAAGGTAGAGTCAGACATGAGGCCCTGTCAAAGGCAAAAGTCAGCACCTATAATTCTCATCCACACAACTTACAAGCACCACTGTGCACACAGAAAAGTTTGAAGCAAGGTAAAGTCAGAAGGCAGGATGAGGCCATGTCAAAGAAAGACAGCAAGATTACAGGATGGAAGAGAAGCAAGTATATGCAGGACCATCCTACATTAAGGCTAGGGTAAAATAACACACTAAAGTCAGTTAAAATGGTGGTGGTCGGAGGTCATCATAGGGTGACAGACTACAAGAGTGGCTCTTTCACTACAGACATTAAAAAAAATGTTATTAAAATGTGTGATATCTAAACCCAAAGTGCATTGTGCTGTAAAGGTGCATACATGTATGTGTGTTTTAAATAGAAAACACATCAGAGAAACATTTTATAAATTATCAGGAACTACTAGGTGAGTTTTATTTTGTTACTTATTTTTGTAATTCATCAGGTTATATTTATGTGTTATTTTATTATTTAGTTGGAACTTGTCTCTATTGCTATATTGTTCGAATTATTGACATTTAACCTTCCATGCAGAGTTTGGAGAATTATCTAACCCGGCACATCAGTCATTCTATATAACGGAGAAAGGAAAAAGGAAAAAATTTGCCAAGTTATGCTTGTAGGTATAAATACAGAAATATTTCAAAAACAGATAAAAGGCTATTAAAACCATTTGATATCTGTTAATCAATATAAAAATGACTCTATAAATATATACATATTCCTATTCTCCAGATCCTAATATAAAAATCTACTAAAATTGGCCGAGGTAAAATAGATTCATAAAGCTGTGTATCCAGAAGGTTCAAAACTAAAATCCGGGTATAGCTGTAAAACATATCCATCAAGCCCAAAAAGTCTGTGTCAGATTATTTTATATTAAGCAAGTGTGCAAATTCTCTGTGGCATTAAGCCCCCCTGGATATTCGGAATCTAGCTGCAATATGTACCGAGTTTTCAGCTTTCTTAGTTTGTTTTCTCGGTCACCTCCTTTTCTACTGGGGTAAACTGCGTCAATTACATAGTATTTCAGGTTTGAGTTATTGGATTCATGATGTTCCCTGAAGTGACGCGCCACCGGATAGGTATTATCCTCGTTGGTGATCGCTCTTAAATGTTGCAATACTCGCTTATGCACTGGCAATTTGGTGCTGCCTATGTACTGTAGGCCACAAGGGCACAGCAGTACATAGAGAGCAAATTCAGTTCTGCATTTTAATAATTTGGAAATCTTACAGACTTGTTCACTGAATGGTGTATTACATGTACTTCTATTGATGCCATGGACACAAGCTTTGCAAGTTTTACATCTGTAGAACCCTTTACTGGTCTGTATCCAGCTGCTATTGTCAGTGACCTCCAGGCATGTCTTTACCAATCTGTCCCTCATAGAGGGAGCTTTACTGTAAGAGATGGACACCCTCTGCGGTAGCAGGGGACCAATCACCGGATCATTTTGCACCAGAGGCCAGTTTTGCTGGATAATCCTATTCAGTGACTTGTGTTGCTTACTATAGTTCATAATCAATCTGAAATCCTCACTGCCTTGGTCCCTTGTCTCACTATTGCGGTTGGTATTGCTGGTGGTATTCTTAATTTTCTCCTGCAATGCTTCCTCCCTACTCCATGACATGGATTTGGTAATGGCCTTCTTAATTACCATCGCTGAGTAGCCTCTCTGTTCAAATCGTGCTCTACTTTCCAGTTGCGCTACCCTAAGATCCTCGCTGTTGCTACATATGCGTCGTAGACGTAGCATTTCCCCGTAGGGAATGCTGTTGACGAGGAGTTTAGGGTGCGAGCTACTCGCGTGGAGTTACCCGCTGTTTTTTTTCTAAATAGGCGGGTTTCAATTTCATTGTTGTTAATATATATCTGAGTGTCTAAAAACTCGATACTGGTTTGGCTGATTGTTGCAGTGAAATGCAAATTAATATCGTTGGTATTAATGTTTTCTATGAATTTGTTAGTTTCTTCCAAAATCCCCTGCCACACCACAAACAAGTCGTCAATGTACCGTAACCACATTTTAACATTGTTTTTCATACATTGACCATGCTTTTGCATGAGGAACAGTTCCTCACACATGCCCATATGTAAGCAGGCATAAGTTGGAGAGAAACTGGCCCCCATGGCTACACCTCCGGTTTGATGGTACAATTGACTGTTGAACATAACATTTTTGTTGAATAGACAAAATCTAATCATTTGAGTCAACATATTACTGTGCTCTTTATGTTGTATAGACCTTCGCATCAAGTAATATTCAATTGCTGCAAGACCATCAGTGTGTTCAATACTAGTGTACAATGCGGTTACGTCCAAAGCAATTAGAAGAAAATCATCCTGCCAAACAAATTTGGAAATTTTCCTTAAAAAGTCACTGGTGTCTTTAATATAAGATGTTAAGTCCTGTACCTCCCATACGGCTCAGACCTACTCCGAGGCACCGACGGAGAGGGCGGGGCCTCCTCTACACCTGAGTCAGTTCCGGGTGAGGTGAGGCTTACTTCTCGTGCTAACCAGATAAATTCATATATACTGAGTGCACGAAGAAGTTATACACCACAAAAGGTTGTATTTTAAACACTTATTATTCTTTTTCACACCTTATTGTTGCAGTAGCAATTAATAGATATCCAGATGATGACACCTACCAATCACTGGTTATTGATGGAAATCCACTGCAACCAACTAGCACTCTAAGGTTTTTCTCTCTCATGCTTTTTCATTACATCTGTCTTTCTGTTGACCTTGCTCAGCACATAGACCGACAGACTCTTTTTTGTATTATTAAGTCCTGTACAAAACCTTGCAAATAATAGTCAATGTATTTTGTGGCATGTTCTACTAACCCATCCCTAGCGCTAACGATGGGTCTCCCTGGTGGGTCCATATATATATTATATGTGTGTTTTACATTGTTTCTCAAGTCACAGTAATGGGTGTGCTGAAAAAAAAAACACGTTGCATGGATTTGTGTGTCATCTTCCAATTATTTAAACTCATAAGAAGGTGCTGCCAGATCCACGTGGGCTCGGCCAAGCACGCACTCGCCTTCTGGTTCAGGCAGCCGCTCAAGCCTGGATTCAAGGTTTCATCTCTCACCCTACCACTCCATGCGACCCATGGTAGTTAAAGTGGGGCTCTGTAATCGGCGAAGCACAGCAGGATGTGTTTGCCCATGGTACCGCCACTTACTTGCAATTACATGGCTGAACACTCTGCTGCTGCACTATCCCCTGGACATCATTTTACCAGTCGTTTCTGTCTGTCTGTCTGCTCTGAATAGCACGGAATGGCCAAGACGCTCATAGGACTCCCACAGTCTAAAGGCAGGTCGTCAGCTGCCTGCCACCAGATTTAAGTTCCGGGCATAGTGCCAGGTGAGTGCTCAAATAAAAGTATTTGATACTTCAAATAGTGGTTATGACTGTTGTAAAAACATAGGGGCTTATTTACAAGCCCCTTGCGCCAACCGTACGTCACGCCATGCTAAAAATGACGCGAAAGAGGCGCAAGGGGCTTGTAAATAAGCCCCATGGTTTGCAAGTCTGCAAATATTAAATTGGTTTACCGTTATCAAATTGTATCGTTAGGAATTTTGCTTCCTAATTGACACCTGGGAAAGGTTTGAATTTTGAAGCATGACCTGGGGTCATGTCATGGAGAAGTGGCCGGTTGCTATGAAAACGAAAGTTGTTTTCTGTGTTTCTGGTTACAATAACACAGAGCTTTCTCCAGGTCCAGTCAGCACTCTGCACTTTACTCCTCCTGAAGTGCATCAGCCCAACAGCGCTGTGAATATAGACACACAGGCCAGCCTTCACTCAGGTCAGCCTGGGCAAAACGTTTTCTGGGTAACGTGTTTTATTTAACGATTTTATATAGCGAGACCTCAATCCAAAGGTATTGAATTCTGTATTTACTCAAGAAAAAAGATCACGTTATAAATACAAAATCAGTTAGTAGCCTTCCATTACAGGGAATTTACAGCAGTTTCTAGGTCTTTTGTAGGGCTTCAAACGGCTCAGCAGTGGCTAGATCCGAAATGTATCTCTTTGCATGAGACCTTATTCTTTGGTTTCATTTGTGAGAAACTGTCGCTCAAGGTGTCCCCCATTTGTAACTACAATGTCTCTTTTAAATGCAATTAATCCTTTGAAATGTCCCACATAAGCAATCTGAAACCGTGGCAGCTATGAGAGAGAGTTCAGCCACAGTGTTGCTGTTTCTTTTGTCGCGTCTTGTGCATTTACCCTCCATGCATCCCCAAAACAGACTTACTCAGGCGTAATAAAGTTAGCTTGACAAACTCACGACTTCAAGACAGCTAGCTGCATACAGAGGCCAACCATAGCAAAGCACAGACTGGCCAATCAATTCTGTCTTGTCAGAAAAACTGACAGTGTTTCTACCTAGTATGAAAGCCATGGCTTCCGCTTGAGGCCTATTCGAACATGCCACCAGATACCATCATTTAATGCTAGACTATTTAGCAGATTCACAAACTAGCGGTTATTGAATTCGCTTACCTGTCTGTACTTGTTTATCGGTCGGTCTGGGTGTTGCTGCGTTCAGTCTGCAAGCAGGGGGCGGAACAAGGTGGGGCAAGAGATATGCCCGCCCGTGCTGCTTGAACAGATGGCACACTTTAGATGTGTGCTGGTGTACTTAAGTCAGCTTGCGAACAGGCCACGTGCAGCTTTCAGGCAGTTGCCCACTGCTGTCTGTTTGGAGGTGTGGCGCCCGGGTCTATCTCTAAACAAACTTCGAAGATGAAAAAAACAATGCCAGCAGGATCACAGAAAAGCTAGTTTTTTCAAAGCAGCTCTTGCCGCTGTTGGTCACTTTTGGCTGAAAACGGAGGTGGAAAGCAAATTGAAAGAAACATCGTGTGTATACTTTGAAAGCTATGGTAGTAGGACTTGGGGGGGGGGCAAACAGAAACTGAAGCAGCTCTTGCAGCTGGTGGTCACTTTTGGCTGAAAACGGAGGTGGAATGCAAATTAAAAGAAACATCGTGTGTATACTTTGAAAGCCATGGTAGTAGGACTTGGGGGGGGGGGGACAATCTGAAAAAAATGGGCTGGCCTGGCCCCCTTCGCCTCCGCCGCGCCTCGTGGCTTTCAAAGCATGAATGCACACAATGTTTATTTTTAATTTTTTCCACCTCCGTTTTCAGCCAAGAGTGACTTAAATAGCCCCACAGGCCCCCCGCAGACCCCGCGGTAGGGGCCCCCTTAGCAGCCGCCCAGCCAGCAACCACTTAGCACTCCACACGCAGTTACATTTAACTTTAGCTCTGAACGGAAACTATTCTACTACATAACTTTCACATTATGGCAGAAAACGCGTAAAAGAGCGCACTAAGAAATAAACAATGTCATCAATATTCATGCTTGAACTGTCCATACGCAGCCGCAGAACACACAAACGGAAATCGTTAGTCCGCACCTCTCCCCAAGCGGCTGCGGAAACAGAAGGAGTTCGGTGCTGGTGCAGCCTACAACTCCGTAGTTAGAGATGTTAACTTTAGAAGGGAAAACGAGGGCACGTGACGTTCGGGTTATCCCAGCTGCTGCAGGTTTGTAGAGGCGGTCTTGCTGTAGACTCGCTTTTGTTGACATGCTTCCTGTTATGTAGACGTGCTTTTATTCTGGCGTTTTGTATACAGTAATAATTTCTCCCGTAATTGGGATAGAAGCTATTGTAGAATACCTGAAGGGCAGGGACGTTTTAAAAAAATGGAACGCTAGAAATAAAACATTCCAGAAGCAGAAGGCAGTCCGTATTTGCAGTGTTCTCGTGGCTGAAAAGGGCAGCCATTTTGGAGTAGCATTTTTTTATTTGGTACTATATCAGAAAACTTTTTATTTTGTTTTAGGAAGGGTCGTGTATGTTCTAGACTATTAACCATCTGACTTTAGTCAAACATTACCAATATAGCTGCCGACTTATTCCATATCATGATGGTGAGTTTAGGCCAGTTTTAACTGTTTAAGCCTACCACACCAAGCTTTACTGGGATTTGTACGACCATACTTCTTATGCGCGTGAATCTACAAGTCCCAGCAAGGTTATCGCATAATAACGCACGATCCACTAATTCTTTGGTTTAGCAAAAAAGGCCACTTTATTAAGACAGGTGTCAAGTATATATTTTACTCTGAAACACAATAGCCATCATGTGAATAAACAAAATCCCAATTTATCTTGACCTATCTATAAAAGCATAACCCCCATTATAGCCCCCCAAGCAGAAACAGAATAAATGACTCCTGTTGCTAGATCCCCCTCATTCTCATTTCCCAATCCCCGTGACTGAGTCCCCCACCTCCCCCGTTGGAGGATGGACATCCCGCTTCAGGCTGCCCACCCCCCACAAAAACCCGCCTACCAGCAAGAAAATAGCAAAAACAGAAAACACCTGTCTTATTGTGGCCAGAAGAAAAACCAGGCCTGGCAATAGCCAAAGCCCATAACAAAAACCCAATCAGAAAATAAAGAAAAACCCAAAAAAGGGGATGGGTGGATGGGACAAACTAGTAAGACCCCCTCCTCCCGGCTCCCGTGGGCACAACCTCCTTCCCGCCCTAGCCCGCCTTCTATTTCTAAACTCGCCTCAAGCACCTTCCTCCTCCCTGATCACCCCCTCCTTCACCTGCATGGCTGTTCCATTGTGCTAAAACACCCAGGGGGAGACCGGCTCGCGCCCCGCTCCCCCTAGGTCCCCCCGCGCACAATAACTCACGATCCACTAATTCTTTGGTTTATCAAAAAAGGCCACTTTATTAAGACAGGTGTCAAGTAAATATTTTACTCTGAAACACAATTGCCATCATGTGAATAAACAAAATCCCAATTTAACTTGACCTGTCTATAAAAGCATAACCCCCAATTTAGCCCCCCAAGCAGAAACAGAATAAATGACTCCTGTTGCTAGATCCCCCTCATTCTCATTTCCCAATCCCCGTGACTGAGTCCCCCACCTCCCTCGTTGGAGGATGGACAATCCCGCTCCAGGCTGCCCACCCCCCACAAAAACCCGCCAACCAGGAAAACCGACAGCGTTTTCCTGCCCCACCCAGGAAACCAATCAAGACTCTGGTTATGAACACCAGATACTCTCTTTCCAAATTTGAGAAATCAAGTCCCGTAATTCCAGAAAATAGAACGCTTGCCCAATTGTAAACAAATGCACCCCATCTTCCCGAAAAAGATGCCCTTCAGTGCTCCGTATGTGAGAATGAGAAAGAACCTTTATTCCCATGTCCTCACAATAAAGTCTCATGGCTCTATTAAGTTTCAGCCGCGCTTTCTCCATAGCTGCGTGGTTTTGTGCTCCTTTCCAATGCAGCCGCGTTATGAACTCTGTCCAAACCACCGTGGTACCTTTCCAAGTAGCCATGATGACTGTCAAATCACGCTGCATCAACTGTATTAGAGTCAGGCCAGATAAGGCCACTAGGTCATTTTCACCCAAATGAATAATGAGCAGATTTGGTGGGCCCTTGTTGGAACACATCCTGGATAACATGGAGAATAAACCCCCCCAGCGCATTCCCCCTTTACCCTGCCATACAACCTCATGGCTAGCACTTTGAAGTCCAAGCGATCGCCCACAAATCTGTTGCTCAGCATACACAGCGGCCCACTTTACAAGGAGTGTCCTACTATCCATGTAGTCTTTTTTGTCAAAATTACAACCCCCGGAGTCTTACCTAGGTAGAAAAACAAACATTAAAAATGTGCACAGTATAACTGAAAATTATTTCCTTACATATTTCTCGCAACATTTGGATTTCCATCTCCCAATCCGAAGTATTTTTGACCAGGGCCACCCCAATCTAGCCGCCTCCGTTGCTGCCCCAATACGGAAAGAGTGTTACAAAGGGTTCTCCCCCAATAAAGCGAGCACCTTCCTCATCACTGCCAACAACTGTGCTACCGAGATCAGAGTCCCCTTATCATGACGAAATATGGCCCCAGGAGAAACGTAACTAGAAGCCTTGAAATCCTCCCATTCCCTCACCGGGCAACATTGACCCACCCTGCTCCTATTTAAGAAAACCCATTTACCCCTGCCCAACTGATCCGTTTTGGATACCCTCAACCAAAGACGCAACCTGTGCTCTTCCAGGAAAACTTCCTCACTCTGGATACCTGCCCTGTGTCGCAAACCCAAAAGCTCAGATGCCCTGAAAGCCCCAAAAAACAACCATACAAAACAGAGCCGAAACAAACCACATTCAGACTCATTATAGCAGCAAAACGGCAGCTGCAAGAGCATCCTTTGCAACAAGTCGAACGTCACAGGCCGGCGCAACTGCTTGTTGCCAGCCTGTATCCTACTCAAACCTCTGAGTACCCTCTTCACCAACACCCCCCTTACCGGGTCCCTCCCCCACCTCAACTGCCCATAAAAAGAAATCCCAGCCAATTTACCAGAAATGGTATTGTGGGAAAAACCTTTATCTATCAGGTGTAACACAAAACTTAATAAGAACTTCTCATCATCTATCCTCCCCGTATTCCCAGCACACATGTTACCATAGCATAGGAACTCGCTCCATGCTTGCTGGTAGCTCCGCCGCGTAGAAGCTGCTACTAATTGCTCTACTAAGTCGACAATTCTTAGTCCCCCCACTCCCAGACACACTGTGGGACCTGAGTCTTCCGGGTTCGGCCCCAGGAGCCAGTCTGTGAAATTTCTCCAACTGCAAACGAGATAGAGAGTCTGCCATACAGTTGTTGACTCCTGAAATATGTCTTGCCTTAAACACAATGTTAAGCTGTAGACATTTGAGCATAAAGGCACGCAATAAACGTAATGCTCTCAAATCCCTGGCTTTCTGGTGATTAATCAGTGCCACCACCGCTAGATTGTCCACATTAAACAGCACTGAACGGTTCTTAAATTCCGCACCCCAGACATACAAGGCCACTAGGAGAGGGAAGAATTCTAAAAAGGCGATACTGCGCCCTTGCGATAACCAGCTCTCAGGCCAACGTTCAGCACACCAATGCCCTTCCCAGAAAATGCCAAAACCTTTTGCTCCAGACGCATCTGAGTAAATCTGTACCTGCCAAATCATGTCTTCGTCCGCAAAAAACAGAGACACTCCATTAAACTGTTCCAAAAAAGTCAACCAAATGGCCAGATCAGCCCTAATGGCCGCAGAAAGCCGCGCTCTCTATGATGAGGGAGAAACGCCCCAGACATAGACATCCCCAGTCTCCTACAGAAGGTTCTCCCGGCTCTGACGACCCTTCAGGCAAAATTGAGGTAACCCAACAGCTTTTGCACCTTCCTGAGCTCCAATTTGCGTTCCCCTATCACCGAGGATAAAAATGTGGACATCTCCTGCACCTTCGCCGCCGGCAACCTGGCTACCATCAACACTGTGTCAATTTCAATCCCTAAGAAAACCATCGTTGAGCTAGGACCTTTTGTTTTGTCTGGAGCCAAGGGCACCCCTAGCTCTTGAGCCATCCTCTGAAAAGCATGCAGCGCCGCTTGACATTGCCCTGTGTTCTGAACTCCAATGAACAAAAAATCATCTAAATAATGACAGATTAGAGAATGACCAGTAAGGTGGGTAAAACACCACTGCAAAAATGTGCTGAAGGCTTCGAAAAGGGCACACGAGATAGAACACCCCATGGGCAGCATTTTATCCACATAAAACGCTCCTTGAAAATTCATTCCCAACAGTTCAAAATCAGAAGGATGAATAGGGAGTAACCGAAAAGCAGACTGGATGTCACTCTTAGCCAATTGTGCAGCCCTCCCGGCGGAGCAGACTAAACGCAGGGCATCGTCCACTGACGCGCAGGTCACACAAGAGTCAGCTGGCGATATAAAATCATTAATTGATGAACCTTCTGGCCACGACAAGTGGTGTATCAAACAAAATTCCCCAGCCTTCTTTTTGGGTACCACCCCCAGTGGAGAGACAATAAAATTGGGCATGGGACATTGCATGAACGGACCAGCCACCCTGCCCGCGTCCACTTCAGATCGTAACATCTGCATAACAACCTGAGGGAACTCCTTGGCCGACTTCAAGTTATCTGACCTGCTCTGACGCAGGCCCTGGTAACCAATCTTAAAACCCTCCTTAAAACCCCACCATAATCTGTTGGCAGCTGCAATGTCCAGATACTCCTCCAGCCACTGACCTAAAACATCCAACTTAATTGGGGTAGGAGCCTTTAGACACAAACTGGAAAGCCTGTCCTCTACCCCGCTGCCCCCTTCCTTGGTCACCAAACCTCCGACCAGCAAAGCATTGCGTGAGGGGATGTCTGCCACCACATTGTGAGCACTCGTGCTTGTACCTGTAAAACTGTCTACTGCAAAAACCCCTGTTGAAATTCCAACAGGCCCCAAACGTGACTGACTGACCCTGCCAGCAAACCCCGTCCCAGGCTGAGCGGGGCGAGATGGAAAGGGCCGATAAGAAACCGGCAACCCGCTGGCGGCATGCGTGGTAGCCGGCGGCTGAGAAGACGCCATTCATTGCAACCACAGCTCAGAATCCACATCACCCCAGGGTCTATCAGGTGAAACATTCATATGAGCTCTGAATTCCTCGTCGTAAGACAACCAAGCATAGCCCCCGAAATAACTCTGAGCCTTCCTGATAATATCCATGTACTTAAAAAGTGCTACCGCTCTATCCTGAAATTTTTCACAATATATGCTAGCGAAAATCAAAAAAGCAGATGTCCAGTTCTCAATAGTTTTGGGGACCCTAGGCCACCGTGCCAACTCCCACTCTTCCTCTTTGGAGCCTTCCTTGGCCTGAATATCCCGATGCAACAATTTAAAAACATCGACAAATTCGTGACTCCAAATTCTGCTTTTTGTCCTGCCCGATAAATGTGAGCCTAAAGGCAGACCAATTCCCATGTAGGGCAATTTTTTGTGGATATTTCGGTCTTCTTCTATGGACTCCTTGACTCCCCCACCCATCACCTGTACATCCGCAGCACCTGTGGCAGAGTCGCCCCCCACCCGTAATGCCCCTTGCACATTACTGGGGCGCACATCCCCAGAAGGAACCGTCTCCATCAATGCTTCCCCCCCCAACTCCAATGGACCTGGTAGCTTTCGGTAGGTTACCACCTTGTTGGCAAGCAGACCACCATCCTGACATACCTTTTTGCAACTGAGACGCTCTGTGTTTGCCGTCTTGCGGGTCGACCCTTGGGCGAGTGCCAGATGTATGATCCCGCAGCAATGCTTGGTCCACACGTGACATCTGCAAAAGACTAAACACACTGTGTTGCCCCGAAACACCCCTCTTACCCCCCAAGGCGCCCCCAAAATGTTCTCCTATGGCCCCATCATCCCCTTCTCGCAGTTCCCCTTCTTCAAGATCATCGCTGTCAACATCCAATACCAAAACATCTCCACCGCTACTGTAAGGTGGCTCACTGCAACCCTGCATGACCAAATCACCCCATCCCTTAGCACCAATACTCCGGGTAATTGGTGTTGCGAGTGTTGGGTTGCCTGCACGGGAAGGGAAATCCGCTCCAGATCGCCCTCCCTCCAGAGGCTCCCCAGACGGAGCCGAAATTTGCTCTGTCGGCGATACACCCCTGCCAGCCGCCTTTCGTTTTGACAAAAAAGGCATGGTGTCACTGAAGCCGCTCTGACTGTATGCTTCCTTAACTCCTAGGGAACTCCCAAGGACCCCAAGTGTGCCATCCGGAGTCCCACCAGATGAGCCACCACCACCCACCCATACCCAATGACCCGCCCGGGGCTCCTGTACCACCGTCTGGGCAGACCCCACCAAACTCACTTCCGGGGTGACCGGCCCAACCGCAGGGCTGTGCAACTTCCGCGCGGCCTGGCCTGCCGCACTGCATCTCCATTCAATGGTGTCCCGGGCACAGGGGTACCCTGACCCCACATGCCGGTCTCCTGGCTCAATAGCCCTGACTGCTCCACCAATTAGGACTCCAAAGGCAAATGGGAGGTGTAACCACTTGCTACATGCGGGGCGGGACTCAGCAGATAATGCTGCTCGTGCACCTGGACCAACTGTGCTCCCCCCTGCCATAAAACACTCACAGGCTCTGGGACTATAGCAGGGTCGTGCCCTACAAAGGCACCGGAGGAAACTTTCACCCCTGCACTCTGCGCCCGCTTCCCCCCCTGCCACTCATAGCGCGCGCCTCAGACCGGATTGCAGCACCTCTCCCCTGCCTCCCAGCTGCGCTGACTGACCTCCCCCGCATAGCACCTGCTGCAGCACGCCACCCGCCTAAAGCAAGACGGGCGGACGCACATACCGTGGGGACATCGGGGGAATGTTCTCGCTGCAAGGCGTGCTCCGCCAGGCCAGCCGCCATGCCTTCCGACGTCCCTGTCGGCACCTCCGCTGCATCCTCCACATCGTCCATGGCGTTGGGGGACATGCAGGCCGCCACCGCCCGCCCGACTCCGCCAGCCGACTTCCTGGGCCGACGCTCAAGGCCAACCCACGCCGGCCCCGGAACGCCGGGCTGCAACAAATCTGCTCTGCCCGCCGCACAGAGCACCCGGACCGCCTCCCTGTCTTCCTCCTTATTTTTACGAACTACTCACTATCGATGAGGCAAATAATATTGGGATCAATCCCTAATCTATCACACTGTAATTTTCTATTCATGTTACTCGACATTGTTTTGAATGTGGCTTCTCACCAATAAGCCACACCCAATCCCTGCACTCCCACCTGGGAGGTAAATATACCACTGCACCTTTGAATAATATACGCTTTTGAGCATGTCTTACCACTCCTGGCACAGCAAGACTTCAACACAAAACAAACAGCACCTTTTGAAAAGGGTTTTTATTTAACAAAATGCAAAGACTCTATCACTTTTAGAATAAGGCTTGGGGTTTATCACATAATACTCTCTAAACAAAGGCTATCTCAGATACCAAATGCATAAGATTCAAATATATGTAGGAAACTTATAATCTAAAGGCACGAATCAATAACTGAGCAAACTATCATACTGATTAATAAACAAGCAATAACTGATATAAGATAAGATACACTGGACGTCCTGCAAGAGATCAGAAAGATATATATATATATATATATATATATACACAGTAGAGGATCACTCTGGATGTGCCCCTCCCACACCACAAAGAAAACACCTTAAACGATCACAGCCACTGGCTCTCATCACAATGGCAATTACCACAAAACTCAATACATCACCTAGTGCATACACTGCCCACTTCTGACCGGGGGAATCACAGCCGGGGTTCAGAGCTCAGCACCAGGGTTCATAGTCCGAGATAAACACATCTGCCCTCGCTCGGAATCCAAACTCCCAGTTTCTTAGCCTGCAACCCTCAACTTTAAACACACTAGAAGATTCGTGAAAGACCTCCTCCCACCGCCAGAGGAATTTTACCAGAACTGGCCAAGTTCCAGGCAAGCATCTCCATGGCAGTAAGGAGCTCTCAAGTCTCTTCCTCCATTCGCACTTCTTCCAGCCTCTGTCTTGACGAAGCTCTCACAAGGCCTTCCAAAGTACACTAAACAAAAACAATCGCTCAGGAAAACACCAAGACCTTGAATGTGAATAACCAAAACAACTTGTAAGCACTGCTGTGCATGCAGCAGCAAGGTAGAGTCAGACATGAGGCCCTGTCAAAGGCAAAAGTCAGCACCTATAATTCTCACCCACACAACTTACAAGCACCACTGTGCACACAGAAAAGTTTGAAGCAAGGTAAAGTCAGAAGGCAGGATGACATGAGGCCATGTCAAAGAAAGACAGCAAGATTACAGGATGGAAGAGAAGCAAGTATATGCAGGACCATCCTACATTAAGGCTAGGGTAAAATAACACACTAAAGTCAGTTAAAATGGTGGTGGTCGGAGGTCATCATAGGGTGCCAGACTACAAGAGTGGCTCTTTCACTACAGACATAAAAAAAAATGTTATTAAAATGTGTGATATCTAAACCCAAAGTGCATTGTGCTGTAAAGGTCCATACATGTATGTGTGTTTTAAATAGAAAACACATCAGAGAAACATTTTATATTTTATCAGGAACTACTAGGTGAGTTTCATTTTGTTACTTATTTTTGTAATTCATCAGGTTATATTTATGTGTTATTTTATTATTTAGTTGGAACTTGTCTCTATTGCAATATAGTTCGAATTATTGACATTTAACCTTCCATGCAGAGTTTGGAGAATTATCTAACCCGGCACATCAGTCATTCTATATAACGGATAAAGGAAAAAGGAAAAAATGTGCAAAGTTATGCTTGAAGGTATAAATACATAAATATCTCAAAAACAGATAAAAGGCTATTAAAACCATTAAATATCTGTTAATCAATATAAAAATGACTATATAAATATATACATATTCCAAGTCTCCAGATCCTAATATAAAAATCGACTAAAATTGCCAGAGGTAAAATAGATTCATAAAGCTGTGTATCCAGAATGTCCAAAACTAAAATCCGGGTATAGCTGTAAAACATATCCATCAAGCCCCAAAAGTCTGTGTCAGATTATTTTATATTAAGCAAGTGTGCAAATCCTCTGTGGCATTAAGCCCCCCTGGATATTCGGAATCTAGCTGCAATATGTACCGAGTTTCCAGCTTTCTTAGTTTGTTTTCTCGGTCACCTCCTTTTCTACTGGTGGAAACTGCGTCAATTACATAGTATTTCAGGTTTGAGTTATTGCATTCATGATGTTCCATGAAGTGACGCGCCACCGGATAGGTATTATACTGGTTGGTGATCGCTCTTAAATGTTGCAATACTCGCTTATGCACTGGCAATTTGGTGCTGCCTGTGTACTGTAGGCCACAAGGGCACAACAGTACATAGACAGCAAATTCTGTTCTGTATTTTAATAATTTGGAAATCTTACAGACTTCTTCACTGAATGGTGTATTATATGTACTTCTATTGATGCCATGGACAGGACACAAGCTTTGCAAGTTTTACATCTGTAGAACCCTTTATTGGTCAGTATCCAGCTGCTATTGTCAGTGACCTCCAGGCATGTCTTTACCAATCTGTCCCTCAAAGAGGGAGCTTTACTGTAGGTGATGGACACCCTCTGCGGTAGCAAGGGTCCAATCACCGGATCATTTTGCACCAGAGGCCAGTTTTGCTGGATAATCCTATTCAGTGACTTGTGTTGCTTACTATACTTCATAATCAATCTGAAATCCTCACTGCCTTGGTCAATTGTCTCACTATTGCGGTAGGTATTGCTGGTGGTATTCTTAATTTTCTCCTGCAACGCTTCCTCCCTACTCCATGACATGGATTTGGTAATGGCCTTCTTAATTACCATCGCTGAGTAGCCTCTCTGTTCAAATCATGCTCTACTTTCCAGTTGCACTACCCTAAGATCCTCGCTGTTGCTACATATGCGTCGTAAACTTAGCAGTTCCTCCTAGGGAATGCTGCTGACGAGGAGTTTAGGGTGCGCGTGGAGTTACCCGCTGTTTTTTTCCCAAAAAGACGGGTTTCAATTTCATTGTTGTTAATATATATCTGAGTGTCTAAAAACTCGATACTGGTTTGGCTGATTGTTGCAGTGAAATGCAAATTAATATCGTTGGTATTAATGTTTTCTATGAATTTGTTAGCTTCTTCCAACGTCCCCTGCCACACCACAAACAAGTCGTCAATGTACCGTAACCACATTTTAACATTGTTTTTCATACATTGACCATGCTTTTGCATGAGGACCAGTTCCTCCCACATGCCCATATGTAAGCAGGCATAACTTGGAGAGAAACTGGCCCCCATGGCTACACCTCCGGTTTGCTGGTACAATTGACTGTTGAACATAACATTTTTGTTGAATAGACAAAATCTAATCATTTGAGTCAACATATTACTGTGCTCTTTAGGTTGTATAGACCTTCTCATCAAGTAATATTCAATTGCTGCAAGACCATCAGTGTGTTCAATACTAGTGTACAATGCGGTTACGTCCAAAGCAATTAGAAGTAAATCATCCTGCCAAACAAATTTGGACATTTTCCTTAAAAAGTCACTGGTGTCTTTAACATAGGATGTTAAGTCCTTTGTACAAAACCTTGCAAATAATAGTCAATGTATTTTGTGGCATGTTCTACTAACCCATCCCTAGCTCTAATGATGGGTCTCCCTGGTGGGTCCATATATATATTATATGTGTGTTTTACATTGTTTCTCAAGTCACAGTGATGGTTGTGCTGAAAAAAAAAACATGTTGCATGGATTTGTGTGTCATCTTCCAATTATTTAAACTCATAAGAAGGTGCTGCCAGATCCACGTGGGCTCGGCCAAGCACGCACTCGCCTTCTGGTTCAGGCAGCCGCTCAAGCCTGGATTCAAGGTTTCATCTCTCACCCTACCACTCCACGCAACCCATGGTAGTTAAAGTGGGGCTCTGTAATCGGCGAAGCACAGCAGGATGTGTTTGCCCATGGTACCGCCACTTACTTGCTGTGAGAAGTTGGCCTGATATGTAGTGCTCACTATTCTAGTGATCACTGTGTATCATTCCAAACGACCCTTATTGATGATTGGTTGTAAGTCAACCTTATAGACCAGCTATCCTAGTAGCGTGGACAAGAGCAGTCTTCAGGCTAAACTCTAGAGGGCGTGTTAAGGCAGCTGTTTTACCACCACATTTACCCCTTGAACACCACGTGAAAGGACACCACACAAGTTTGTTATGAAAATAAAGGATATTTATTTATAACAAGACTACCCTGGCTCTTTATGAGTCAGGGAGCTAAGCACACTACAAAACTCTTATGAAAATACTTCAGTTGCACAATTTACACAAATGCCTGAGGGGCACGAGAAACCATCTACTCTAACAGTGAAATGCGAGTGGTTCGAGTCTGGAGTTACTGATTCCGGAGTGATCCGATCAGTGGGACTAAACGAAAAAGGAACTGGACACTTGTAGAGCGAACCTGCGATGGAGCACCAAAATGCTCGAGTTACCTAGCCCAGAGGCTGCGGCTGCGTGAGGTTCGGCAAGATGTCGGGAGTCCTCGTTGTAGTCTCAGGAGCCTGAGAGAAGAGGTTGCTGGCAGGCGACCAGTGTCGATGTTCAGCGAGATCCAAGCCTGGATCGGTGATGAAGGAAACCTGAAAGCAGAGGGGACTCAGTTCTCAACCGCTAGCCAGCGATCGTGTGGGTACCAGGAAGGTACCGGCTGAAGTCACCTCGACCAGGTGAGTGGATGATGTCGGACTCGGCTGTTCCTCGGACCAGGAGGCGCGGCGGCGACCAGGATGGAGGGCGAGCTGTCCCACGAAGGTGTCTGCTGTCGATGATGCTGGGCCCAGGAATGGGGCAGCAGGTCTTGGCAGTGGCAAACCCACGCGGTGGAGTCAAGATGGCGTCGGGAGTGGACCAGGAGGGTCCGAGGTACTCCTCTGTTGAAGGGGAGCAAGAGCCAGTCTGGAGCAACCAGACCAGTGATGAAGGACTGTCGTGGTGCGTCGTGAAGAGGGCCACAAGCCGGTCGGCGAGTGGCCGGACAACGCGGTGAACAGCAAGGAGCGGAAGGGCCCCCACGCAGATCTCGTGGATGCTGGGGAGGCAGACTTCGGTGCTGGAGCTGCTCAGGGTTAGGGCTTCTCAAACCCTAGTTACACTCACTCGAGGGTCCCTCGGTGGGCGTGCTAGATAAGCGTCGTGCAGGTTCTGAAGATGGCCGGTCCCGCAGGTCTCGTCACACCTACGACTCTCAGCTGGGCTGACGATGTAGGTAGAGGTCAGAGATGGCAGGGAACCCGGGTCTCGTCGAGCTGGGCAGTCTTGATCCGTGGGAGAGACTTACAGCAAACCGCAAGCGCTTAGGTGGTGCCTGCTGGTGCAGGGTGGCTACTCCTTAGCCACAAGGGAGAGTCTTCAAAAAAAGTCAAGAGTTCCTTTCGTGGAAAGTAGTTCAAGATTCAGAATTATCCAATTTGGGAAGGGGACTCGCTCCTACCTTTATTCTAGGAAAAGGGGCTGGCCCGTGACTAGGTCCTACCTATGGGTGGGGCCAGGAGGGGGGTGGTTACACCCCTATCCTTTGTCCGGCTTCGCCCCAGCCCAGGGGCAGGGTTGCCCCCGAAACTGGTTTGAGCCGGGCTATGCACAGTGAGCACCGGGGTGCCACTTGCAATCACCTTCCTTTCAGCCCTGCCTACCTGGGATACACAAACCCTGTCTGGGATGGTGCTAACACCGCCCTCGACAGGAAACCCTTTGTCCAAGCTCCCTCCGCTGGAAGGTGTCCCAGCAGCAGGAGGTCAGACTTGTGTCTGGTGGCAGCATCCATTTTGTGATGCTGAGGCTTGAGTCAACTTTTAACCGGGGTTCAAGATTACTTCCATGTCGTGCCCCTCTAAAAGGGGGGAATGCTAACCCCGTCGCCAGAATTGGCGAGGGGTTCGTATTCCCATTCGTATGACACCTTACTCGACATGTGTGGGTGATGCGATGCCAAAGTTAGCAAATAACCGCAAGGATTATAATGCATTTTAAAGTAGTTGGCACGCGTCACCATGGAACGGCTATTAGGACTTGGTACCGTAAGCCGTCGACGGGCTCAGCTCGCGCCAGAGCACTATCCCACATGATTCCCCGCACTCTGCCTTCAGGATTGATAAGGCCTGCCATAGGAGTGACTGATAGGAATCCATGTGTCCATTCTAGGGTTAGGTATAGGAATACTACACCTACAGCAACGGGTGATTACACCACTTTGCCCCAGCTGTCGTGCAGCCAGTTGTGTCAGATTTGGGCGGCCATCCAGGGGTGGCATAATACATGCTGCAGCCCCTGGTAGGCCCTGGGTACACCGATGCCCTGGATACCTGTGGTATGCTGATACAGGGACTGACAAGGCGGCCCAGTTCCAATTAGTGGATGCACCTAGTGTACAAGTGTGTTAATTTCGAGAGAGAACAGCTAGTCTGTGGGTCTGATTGGCAGGCCCACAGCCAGGGAAAGTCGTAAACCAATGAAGCAAAAGCAAAAAAATCTGGGTGATCATAGGATTGCAGACCCTACTCTCCTACACTTGCAATTACATGGATCAACACTCTGCTGCTGCACTATCCCCTGGACATCATTTTACCAGTCGTTTCTGTCTGTCTGTCTGTTCTGAATAGCACGGAATAGCCAAGATGCTCATAGGACTCCCAAGTCTAAAGGCAGGTCATCAGCTGCCTGGCACCAGATTTAAGTTCCGGGCATAGTGCCAGGTGAGTGCTCAAATAAAAGTATTTGATTCTTCAAATAGTGGTTATGACTATTGTAAAAACATAGGGGCTTATTTACAAGCCTCTTGCACCAACCGTACGTCACTTTTGCCATGCTAAAAATGACGCGAAAGTGGTGCAAGGGGCTTGTAAATAAGCCCCATGGTTTGCAAGTCTGCAAATATTAAATTGGTTTACTGTGATCAAATTGTATTGTTAGGAATTTTGCTTCCTAATTGACACCTGGGAAAGGTTTGAATTTTGAAGCATGACCTGGGGTCATGTCATGGAGAAGTGACCGGTTGCTATGAAAACGAAAGTTGTTTTCTGTGTTTCTGGTTACAATAACACAGAGCTTTCTCCAGGTCCAGTCAGCACTCGGCACTTTACTGCTCCTGAAGTGTATCAGCCCAACAGCGCTGTGAATATAGACACACAGGCCAGCCTTCACTCAGGTCAGCCCGGTGCAGAGGAATCCGGGCAAAAGTTTTCTGGGTAACATGTGTCTTTTTTAAAGATTTTATATAGCGAGACCTCAATCCAAAGGTATTGAATTCTGTATTTACTCCAGAAAAAAAATCACGTTATAAATGCAAAATCAGTTAGTAGCCTTCCATTACAGGGAATTTACAGCAGTTTCTAGTTCTTTTGTAGGGCTTCAAACGGCTCAGCAGTGGCTAGATCCAAAATGTATCTCTTTGCATGAGACCTTATTCTTTGGTTTCATTCGTGAGAAACTGTCGCTCAAGGTGTCCCCCATTTGTAACTACAATGTCTCTTTTAAATGCAATTAATCCTTTGAAATGTCCCACATAAACAATTTGAAACCGTGGCAGCTATGAGAGAGAGTTCAGCCACAGTGTTGCTGTTTCTTTTGTCACGTCTTGTGCATTTACCCTCCATGCCTCCCCAAAACAGACTTACTCAGGCGTAATAAAGTAACCTTGACAAACTCACGACTTCAAGACAGCCAGCTGCATACAGAGGCCAACCATAGCAAAGCACAGACTGGCCAATCAATTCTGTCTTGTCAGAAAAACTGACAGTGTTTCTACCTAGTATGAAAGCCATGGCTTCCGCTTGAGGCCTATTCGAACATGCCACCAGATACCATCATTTAATGCTAGACTATTTAGCAGACTCACAAACTAGCGGTTATTGAATTCGCTTACCTGTCTGTACTTGTTTAACGGTCGGTCTGGGTGTTGCTGCGTTCAGTCTGCAAGCAGGGGGCGGAACAAGGTGGGGCAAGAGATATGCCCGCCCGTGCTGCTTGAACAGATGGCACACTTTAGATGTGTGCTGGTGTACTTAAGTCAGCTTGCGAACAGGCCACGTGCAGCTTTCACGCAGTTGCCCACTGCTGTCTGTTTGGAGGTGTGGCGCCCGGGTCTATCTCTATACAAACTTCGAAGATGAAAAAGAAATGCCAGCAGGATCACAGAAAAGTTCGTTTTTTCAAAGCAGCTCTTGCCGCTGTTGGTCACTTTTGGCTGAAAACGGAGGTGGAAAGCAAATTGAAAGAAACATCGTGTGTATACTTTTAAAGCTATGGTAGTAGGACTTGGGGGGGGGGGGCAAACTGAAACTGGATCAGCTCTTGCAGCTGGTGGTCACTTTTGGCTGAAAACGGAGGTGGAATGCAAATTAAAAGAAACATCGTGTGTATACTTTGAAAGCCATGGTAGTAGGACTTGGGGGGGGGGACAATCTGAAAAAAATTGGCTGGCCTGGCCCCCTTCGCCTCCGCCGCGCCCCGTGGCTTTCAAAGCATGAATGCACACGATGTTTATTTTTAATTTTTTCCACCTCCGTTTTCAGCCAAGAGTGACTTAAATAGCCCCACAGGCCCCCCGCAGACCCCGCGGTAGGGGCCCCCTTAGCAGCCGCGCAGCCAGCAACCACTTAGCACTCCACACGCAGTTACATTTCACTTTAGCTCTGAACGGAAACTGTTCTACTACATAACTTTCACTTTATGGCAGAAAACGCGTAAAAGAGCACACTAAGAAATAAACAATGTCATCAATATTCATGCTTGAACTATCCATACGCAGCCCAAGAACCTTTACATTGACCTGCTCCCTGCTGACGAGAGGCAACTACCTCGAAACACGTGTCCAGGGATGGCTAACGCAACACATACTGTTCTATTTACATTTCGTGGCATAGGCGTACCCGCCGTCGCCACTACATTTCCCACAGTCCTTTGGGGCAACTTGCTGGTGTGACGAGCAGTGTGCGAACTACTCTTCCACAATTTAAACGGCTTCCTTGAGCTAACGGGCTGACGAGCCTTGGTCTGCACCTGCGCGCCAGGAGAGGTACTTGACCTGCTTTTAATTACATTTTGGCAGTCCACACGGCACCCCTTTACATTGACCTGCTCCCTGCTGACGAGAGGCAACTACCTCGAAACACGTGTCCAGGGATGGCTAACGCAACACATACTGTTCTATTTACATTTCGTGGCATAGGCGTACCCGCCGTCGCCACTACATTTCCCACAGTCCTTTGGGGCAACTTGCTGGTGTGACGAGCAGTGTGCGACCTACTCTTCCACAATTTAAACGGCTTCCTTGAGCTAACGGGCTGACGAGCCTTGGTCTGCACCTGCGCGCCAGGAGAGGTACTTGACCTGCTTTTAATTACATTTTGGCAGTCCACACGGCACCCCTTTACATTGACCTGCTCCCTGCTGACGAGAGGCAACTACCTCGAAACACGTGTCCAGGGATGGCTAACGCAACACATACTGTTCTATTTACATTTCTTGGCATAGGCGTACCCGCCGTCGCCACTACATTTCCCACAGTCCTTTGGGGCAACTTGCTGGTGTGACGAGCAGTGTGCGACCTACTCTTCCACAATTTAAACGGCTTCCTTGAGCTAACGGGCTGACGAGCCTTGGTCTGCACCTGCGCGCCAGGAGAGGTACTTGACCTGCTTTTAATTACATTTTGGCAGTCCACACGGCACCCCTTTACATTGACCTGCTCCCTGCTGACGAGAGGCAACTACCTCGAAACACGTGTCCAGGGATGGCTAACGCAACACATACTGTTCTATTTACATTTTGTGGCATAGGCGTACCCGCCGTCGCCACTACATTTCCCACAGTCCTTTGGGGCAACTTGCTGGTGTGACGAGCAGTGTGCGACCTACTCTTCCACAATTTAAACGGCTTCCTTGAGCTAACGGGCTGACGAGCCTTGGTCTGCACCTGCGTGCCAGGAGAGGTACTTGACCTGCTTTTAATTACATTTTGGCAGTCCACACGGCACCCCTTTACATTGACCTGCTCCCTGCTGACGAGAGGCAACTACCTCGAAACACGTGTCCAGGGATGGCTAACGCAACACATACTGTTCTATTTACATTTCGTGGCATAGGCGTACCCGCCGTCGCCACTACATTTCCCACAGTCCTTTGGGGCAACTTGCTGGTGTGACGAGCAGTGTGCGACCTACTCTTCCGCAGCCCAAGAACACACAAACGGAAATCGTTAGTCCGCACCTCTCCCCAAGCGGCTGCGGAAACAGAAGGAGCTCGGTGCTGGTGCAGCGTACAACTCCGTAGTTAGAGATGTTAACTTTAGAAGGGAAAACGAGTGCACGTGACGTTCGGGTTATCCCAGCTGCTGCAGGTTTGTAGAGGCGGTCTTGCTGTAGACTCGCTTTTGTTGACATGCTTCCTGTTATGTAGACGTGCTTTTATTCTGGCATTTTGTATACGGTAATAATTTCTCCCGTAATTGGGATAGAAGCTATTGTAGAAAACCTGAAGGGCAGGGACGTTTTAAAAAAATGGAACGCTAGAAATAAAACATTCCAGAAGCAGAAGGCAGTCCGTATTTGCAGTGTTCTCGTGGCTGAAAAGGGCAGCCATTTTGGAGTAGCATTATTTTATTTGGTACTATATCAGAAAACTTTTTATTTTGTTTTGGGAAGGGTCGTGTATGTTCTAGACTATTAACCATCTGACTTTAGTCAAACATTACCAATATAGCTGCCGACTTGTTCCATATCATGATGGTGAGTTTAGGCCAGTTTTAACTGTTTAAGCCTACCACACCAAGCTTTACTGGGATTTGTACGACCATACTTCTAATGCGCGTGAATCTACAAGTCCCAGCAAGGTTATCGCATAATAACTCACGATCCACTAATTCTTTGGTTTAGCAAAAAAGGCCACTTTATTAAGACAGGTGTCAAGTATATATTCTACTCTGAAACACAATAGCCATCATGTGAATAAAAAAATCCCAATTTATCTTGACCTATCTATAAAAGCATAACCCCCAATATAGCCCCCCAAGCAGAAACAGAATAAATGACTCCTGTTGCTAGATCCCCCTCATTCTCATTTCCCCGTGACTGAGTCCCCCACCTCCCCCGTTGGAGGATGGATATCCCGCTCCAGGCTGCCCACCCCCCACAAAAACCCGCCTACCAGCAAGAAAATAGCAAAAACAGAAAAAAACCTGTCTTATCGTGGCAAGAAGAAAAACTAGGCCTGGCAATAGCCAAAGCCCATAACAAAAACCCAATCAGAAAATAAAGAAAAACCCAAAAAAGGGGAAGGGTGGGTGGGACAAACTAGTAAGACCACCTCCTCCCGTGGGCATAACCTCCTTCCCGCCCTAGCCCACCTTCTATTTCTAAACTCGCCTCACGCGCCTCCCTCCTCCCTGATCACCCCCTCCTTCACCTGCTTGGCTGTTCCATTGTGCTAAAACACCCAGGGGGAGACCGGCTCGCGCCCAGCTCCCCCTGGGTGCCCCCGCGCACAATAACTCACGATCCATTAATTCTTTGGTTTAGCAAAAAAGGACACTTTATTAAGACAGGTGTCAAGTATATATTATACTCTGAAACACAATTGCCATCATGTGAATAAACAAAATCCCAATTTATCTTGACCTATCTATAAAAGCATAACCCCCAATTTAGCCCCCCAAGCAGAAACAGAATAAATGACTCCTGTTGCTAGATCCCCCTCATTCTCATTTCCCAATCCCCGTGACTGAGTCCCCCACCTCCCCCGTTGGAGGATGGACATCCCGCTCCAGGCTGCCCACCCCCCACAAAAACCCGCCTACCAGCAAGAAAATAGCAAAAACAGAAAACACATGTCTTATCGTGGCGAGAAGAAAAACCAGGCCTGGCAATAGCCAAAGCCCATAACAAAAACCCAATCAGAAAAGAAAGAAAAACCCAAAAAAGGGGAAGGGTGGGTGGGACAAACTAGTAAGACCCCCTCCTCCCGGCTCCCGTGGGCATAACCTCCTTCCCGCCCTAGCCCGCCTTCTATTTCTAAACTCGCCTCACGCACCTCCCTCCTCCCTGATCACCCCCTCCTTCACCTGCATGGCTGTTCGATTGTGCTAAAACACCCAGGGGGAGACCGGCTCGCGCCCCGCTCCCCCTGGGTCCCCCCACGCACAATAACTCACGATCCACTAATTCTTTGGTTTAGCAAAAAAGGCCACTTTATTAAGACAGGTGTCAAGTATATATTTTACTCTGAAACACAATTGCCATCATGTGAATAAACAAAATCCCAATTTATCTTGACCTATCTATAAAAGCATAACCCCCAATTTAGTCCCTCCAGCAGAAACAGAATAAATGACTCCTGTTGCTAGATCCCCCTCATTCTCATTTCCCAATCCCCGTGACTGAGTCCCCCACCTCCCTCGTTGGGGGATGGACAATCCCGTTCCAGGCTGCCTACCCCCCACAAAAACCCGCCAACCAGGAAAACCGACAGCGTTTTCCTGCCCCACCCAGGAAACCAATCGAGACTCTGGTTATGAACACCAGATACTCTCTTTCCAAATTTGAGAAATCAAGTCCCGTAATTCCAGTAAATAGAACGCTTGCCCCATTGTAAACAAATGCACCCCATCTTCCCGAAAAAGATGCCCTTCAGTGCTCCGTATGTGAGAATGAGAAAGAACCTTTATTCCCATGCCCTCACAATAAAGTCTCATGGCTCTATTAAGTTTCAGCCGCGCTTTCTCCATAGCTGCGTGGTTTTGTGCTCTTTTCCAATGCAGCCGCGTTATGAACTCTGTCCAAACCACCGTGTTACCTTTCCAAGTAGCCATGATGACTGTCAAATCACGCTGCATCAACTGTATTAGAGTCAGGCCAGATAAGGCCACTAGGTCATTTTCACCCAAATGAATAATGAGCAGATTTGGTGGGCCCTTGTTGGAACACATCCTGGATAACATGGAGAATAAACCCCCCAGCGCATTCCCCCTTTACCCTGCCATACAACCTCATGGCTAGCACTTTGAAGTCCAAGCGATCGCCCACCAATCTGTTGCTCAGCATACACAGCAGCCCACTTTACGAAGGAGTGTCCTACTATCCATGTAGTCTTTTTTGTCAAAATTACAACCCCCGGAGTCTTACCTAGGTAGAAAAACAAACATTAAAAATGTGCACAGTATAACTGAAAATTATTTCCTTACATATTTCTCGCAACATTTGGATTTCCATCTCCCAATACGAAGTATTTTGGACCAGGGCCACCCCAATCTAGCCGCCTCCGTTGCTGCCCCAATACGGAAAGAGTGTGTACAAAGGGTTCTCCCCCAATAAAGCGAGCACCTTCCTCATCACTGCCAACAACTGTGCTACCGAGATCAGAGTCCCCTTATCATGACGAAATATGTCCCCAGGAGAAACGTAACTAGAAGCCTTGAAATCCTCCCATTCCCTCACCGGGCAACATTGACCCACCCTGCTCCTATTTAAGTAAACCCATTTACCCCTGCCCAACTGATCCGTTTTGGATACCCTCAACCAAAGACGCAACCTGTGCTCTTCCAGGAAAACTTCCTCACTCTGGATACCTGCCCTGTGTCGCAAACCCAAAAGCTCAGATGCCCTGAAAGCCCCAAAAAACAACCATACAAAACAGAGCCGAAACAAACCACATTCAGACTCATTATAGCAGCAAAACAGCAGCTGCAAGAGCATCCTTTGCAACAAGTCGAACGTCACAGGCCGGCGCAACTGCTTGTTGCCAGCCTGTATCCTACTCAAACCTCTGAGTACCCTCTTCACCAACACCCCCCTTACCGGGTCCCTCCCCCACCTCAACTGCCCATAAAAAGAAATCCCAGCCAATTTACCAGAAATGGTATTTTGGGAAAAACCTTTATCTATCAGGTGTAACACAAAACTTAATAAGAACTGCTCATCATCTATCCTCCCCGTATTCCCAGCACACATGTTACCATAGCATAGGAACTCGCTCCATGCTTGCTGGTAGCTCCGCCGCGTAGAAGCTGCTACTAATTGCTCTACTAAGTCGACAATTCTTAGTCCCCCCACTCCCAGACACACTGTGGGACCTGAGTCTTCCGGGTTCGGCCCCAGGAGCCAGTCTTCGAAATTTCTCCCACTGCAAACGAGATAGAGAGTCTGCTATACAGTTGTTGACTCCTGAAATACGTCTTGCCTTAAACACACAGCTCCAATGAACAAAAAATCATCTAAATAATGACAGATTAGAGAATGACCAGTAAGGTGGGTAAAACGCCACTGCAAAAATGTGCTGAAGGCTTCGAAAAGGGCACACGAGACAGAACACCCCATGGGCAGCATTTTATCCACATAAAATGCTCCTTGAAAATTCATTCCCAACAGTTCAAAATCAGAAGGATGAATAGGGAGTAACCGAAAAGCAGACTGGATGTCACTCTTAGCCAATTGTGCAGCCCTCCTAGCGGAGCAGACTAAACGCAGGGCATCGTCCACTGACGCGCAGGTCACACAAGAGTCAGCTGGCGATATAAAATCATTAATTGATGAACCTTCTGGCCACGACAAGTGGTGTATCAAACAAAATTCCCCAGCCTTCTTTTTGGGTACCACCCCCAGTGGAGAGACAATCAAATTGGGCATGGGACATTGCATGAACGGACCAGCCACCCTGCCCGCGTCCACTTCAGATCGTAACTTCTGCATAACAACCTGAGGGAACTCCTTGGCCGACTTCAAGTTATCTGACCTGCTCTGACGCAGGCCCTGGTAACCAATCTTAAAACCCTCCTTAAAGCCCCACCATAATCTGTTGGCAGCTGCAATGTCCAGATACTCCTCCAGCCACTGACCCAAAACATCCAACTTAATTGGGGTAGGAGCCTTTAGACACAAACTGGAAAGCCTGTACTCTACCCCGCTGCCCCCTTCCTTGGTCACCAAACCTCTGACCAGCAAAGCATTGCGTGAGGGGATGTCTGCCACCACATTGCGAGCACTCGTGCTTGTACCTGCAAAACTGTCTACTGCAAAAACCCCTGTTGAAATTCCAACAGGCCCCAAACGTGACTGACTGACCCCTGCCAGCAAACCCCGTCCCAGGCTGAGCGGGGCGAGATGGAAAGGGCCGATAAGAAACCGGCAACCCGCTGGCGGTATGCGTGGTAGCCGGCGGCTGAGAAGACGCCATCCATTGCAACCACAGCTCAGAATCCACATCACCCCAGGGTCTATCAGGTGAAACACTCATATGAGCTCTGAATTCCTCATCGTAAGACAACCAAGCATAGCCCCCGAAATAACTCTGAGCCTTCCTGATAATATCCATGTACTTAAAAAGTGCTACCGCTCTATCCTGAAATTTTTCACAATATATGCTAGCGAAAATCAAAAAAGCAGATGTCCAGTTCTCAATAGTTTTGGGGACTCTAGGCCGCCGTGCCAACTCCCACTCTTCCTCTTTGGAGCCTTCCTTGGCCTGAATGTCCCGATGCAACAATTTAAAAACATCGACAAATTCGTGACTCCAAATTCTGCTTTTTGTCCTGCCCGATAAATGTGAGCCTAAAGGCAGACCAATTCCCATGTAGGGCAATTTTTTGTGGATATTTTGGTCTTCTTCTATGGACTTCTTGACTCCCCCACCCATCACCTGTACATCCGCAGCACCTGTGGCAGAGTCGCCCCCCACCCGTAATGCCCCTTGCACATTACTGGGGCGCACATCCCCAGAAGGAACCGTCTCCATCAATGCTTCCCCCCCCAACTCCAATGGACCTGGTAGCTTTCGGTAGGTTACCACCTTGTTGCCAAGCAGACCACCATCCTGACATACCTTTTTGCAACTGAGACGCTCTGTGTTTGCCGTCTTGCGGGTCAACCCTTGGGCGAGTGCCAGATGTATGATCCCGCAGCAATGCTTGGTCCACACGTGACATCTGCAAAAGACTAAACACACTGTTTTGCCCCGAAACACCCCTCTTACCCCCCAAGGCGCCCCCAAAATGTTCTCCTATGGCCCCATCATCCCCTTCTCGCAGTTCCCCTTCTTCAAGATCATCGCTGTCAACATCCAATACCAAAACATCTCCACCGCTACTGTAAGGTGGCTCACTGCAACCCTGCATGACCGAATCACCCCGTCCCTTAGCACCAATATTCCGGGTAATTGGTGCCGCGAGTGTTGGGTTGCCTGCACGGGAAGGGAAATCCGCTCCAGATTGCCCCCCAGACGGAGCCGAAATTTGCTCTGTCGGTGATACACCCCTGCCAGCCGCCTTTCGTTTTGACAAAAAAGGCATGGTGTCACTGAAGCCGCTCTGACTGTATGCTTCCTTAACTCCTAGGGAACTCCCAAGGACCCCAAGTGTGCCATCCGGAGTCCCGCCAGATGAGCCACCACCACCCACCCATACCCAATGACCCGCCCGGGGCTCCTGTACCACCGTCTGGGCAGACCCCACCAAACTCACTTCCGGGGTGACCGGCCCAACCACAGGGCTGTGCAACTTCCGCGCGGCCTGGCCTGCCGCACTGCATCTACATTCAATGGTGTCCCGGGCACAGGGGTACCCTGACCCCACATGCCGGTCTCCTGGCTCAATAGCCCTGACTGCTCCACCAATTAGGACTCCAAAGGCAAATGGGAGGTGTAACCACTTGCTACATGCGGGGCGGGACTCAGCAGATAATGCTGCTCCTGCACCCGGACCAACTGTGCTCCCCCCTGCCATAAAACACTCACAGGCTCTGGGACTATAGCAGGGTCGTGCACTACAAAGGCACCGGAGGAAACTTCACCCCTGCACTCTGCGTCCTCTTCCCCCCCTGCCACTCATAGCGCGCGCCTCCGACCGGATTGCAGCACCTCTCCCCCGCCTCCCAGCTGCGCTGACTGACCTCCCCCGCATAGCACTCGCTGCAGCGCACCACCCGCCTAAAGCAAGACGGGCGGACGCACATACCTTGGGGACATCTGGGGAACGTTCTCACTGCAAGGTGTGCTCCGCCAGGCCAGCCGTCATGCCTTCTGACGTCCCTGTCGGCACCTCCGCTGCATCCTCCGCATCGTCCACGGCGTTGGGGGACATGCAGGCCGCCACCGCCCGCGCGACTCCGCCAGTCGACTTCCTGGGCCGACGCTCAAGGCCAACCCACGCCGGCCCCGGAACGCCGGGCTGCAACAAATCTGCTCTGCCCGCCGCACAGAGCACCCGGACCGCCTCCCTGTCTTCCTCCTTATTTTTACGAACTACTCACTATTGATGAGGCAAATAATATTGGGATCAATCCCTAATCTGTCACACTGTAATTTTCTATTCATGCTACTCAACATTGTTTTGAATGTGGCTTCTAACCAATAAGCCACACCCAATCTCTGCACTCCCACCTGGGAGGCAAATATACCACTGCACCTTTGAATAATATACACTTTTGAGCATGTCTTACCACTCCTGGCACAGCAAGACTTCAACACAAAACAAACAGCACCTTTTGAAAAGGGGTTTTATTTAACAAAATGCAAAGACTCTATCACTTTTAGAATAAGGCTTGGGGTTTATTACATAATACTCTCTAAACAAAGGCTATCTCAGATACCAAATGCATAAGATTCAAATATATGTAGCAAACTTATAATCTAAAGGCACGAATCAATAACTGAGCAAACTATAATACTGATTAATAAACAAGCAATAACTGATATAAGATAAGATACACTGGACGTCCTGCAAGAGATCAGAAAGATATATATATATATATATATACACAGTAGAGGATCACTCTGGATGTGCCCCTCCCACACCACAAAGAAAACACCTTAAACGATCACAGCCACTGGCTCTCATCACAATGGCAATTACCAAAAAACTCAATACATCACCTAGTGCATACACTGCCCACTTCTGACCGGGGGAATCACAGCCGGGGTTCAGAGCTCAGCACCAGGGTTCATAGTCCGAGATAAACACATCTGCCCTCGATCGGAATCCAAACTCCCAGTTTCTCAGCCTGCAACCCTCAACTTTAAACACACTAGAAGATTCGTGAAAGACCTCCTCCCACCGCCAGAGGAATTTTACCAGAACTGGCCAAGTTCCAAGCAAGCATCTCCATGGCAGTAAGGAGCTCTCAAGTCTCTTCCTCCATTCGCACTTCTTCCAGCCTCTGTCTTGATGCAGCTCTCACAAGGCCTTCCACAGTACACTAAACAAAAACAATCGCTCAGGAAAACACCAAGACCTTGAATGTGAATAACCCAAACAACTTGTAAGCACTGCTGTGCACGCAGCAGCAAGGCAGAGTCAGACATGAGGCCCTGTCAAAGGCAAAGTCAGCACCTATAATTCTCATCCACACAACTTACAAGCACCACTGTGCACACAGAAAAGTTTGAAGCAAGGTAAAGTCAGAAGGCAGGATGACATGAGGCCATCTCAAAGAAAGACAGCAAGATTACAGGATAGAAGAGAAGCAAGTATATGCAGGACCATCCTACATTAAGGCTAGGGTAAAATAACACACTAAAGTCAGTTAAAATGGTGGTGGTCGGAGGTCATCATAGGGTGCCAGACTACAAGAGTGGCTTTTTCACTACAGACATAAAAAAAATTTTTATTAAAATGTGTGATATCTAAACCCAAAGTGCATTGTGCTGTAAAGGTGCATACATGTATGTGTGTTTTAAATAGAAAACACATCAGAGAAACATTTTATACTTTATCAGGAACTACTAGGTGAGTTTCATTTTGTTACTTATTTTTGTAATTCATCAGGTTATATTTATGTGTTATTTTATTATTTAGTTGGAACTTGTCTCTATTGCTATATAGTTCGAATTATTGACATTTAACCTTCCATGCAGAGTTTGGAGAATTATCTAACCCGGCACATCAGCCATTCTATATAACGGAGAAAGGAAAAAGGAAAAAATGTGCAAAGTTATGCTTGTAGGTATCAATACATAAAAATCTCAAAAACAGATAAAAGGCTATTAAAACCATTTAATATCTGTTAATCAATATAAAAATGACTATATAAATATATACATATTCCAATTCTCCAGATCCTAATATAAAAATCGACTAAAATTGCCAGAGGTAAAATAGATTCATAAAGCTGTGTATCCAGAATGTCCAAAACTCAAATCCGGGTATAGCTGTAAAACATATCCATCAAGCCCCAAAAGTCTGTGTCAGATTATTTTGTATTAAGCAAGTGTGCAAATCCTCTGCGGCATTAAGCCCCCCTGGATATTCGGAATCTAGCTGCAATATGTACCGAGTTTCCAGCTTTCTTAGTTTGTTTTCTCGGTCACCTCCTTTTCTACTGGTGGAAACTGCGTCAATTACATAGTATTTCAGGTTTGAGTTATTGGATTCATGATGTTCCCTGAAGTGACGCGCCACCGGATAGGTATTATACTGGTTGGTGATCGCTCTTAAATGTTGCAATACTCGCTTATGCACTGGCAATTTGGTGCTGCCTGTGTACTGTAGGCCACAAGGGCACAGCAGTACATAGACAGCAAATTCTGTTCTGTATTTTAATAATTTGGAAATCTTACAGACTTGTACACTGAATGGTGTATTATATGTACTTCTATTGATGACATGGACAGGACACAAGCTTTGCAAGTTTTACATCTGTAGAACCTTTTATTGGTCAGTATCCAGCTGCTATTGTCAGTGACCTCCAGGCATGTCTTTACCAATCTCTCCCTCATAGAGGGAGCTTTACTGTAGGTGATGGACACCCTCTGCGGTAGCAGGGGTCCAATCACCGGATCATTTTGCACCAGAGGCCAGTTTTGCTGGATAATCCTATTCAGTGACTTGTGTTGCTTACTATAGTTCATAATCAATCTGAAATCCTCACTGCCTTGGTCAATTGTCTCACTATTGCGGTTGGTATTGCTGGTGATATTCTTAATTTTCTCCTGCAACGCTTCCTCCCTACTCCATGACATGGATTTGGTAATGGCCTTCTTAATTACCATCGCTGAGTAGCCTCTCTGTTCAAATCGTGCTCTACTTTCCAGTTGCGCTACCCTAAGATCCTCGCTGTTGCTACATATGCGTCGTAGACTTAGCAGTTCCCCCTAGGGAATGCTGTTGACGAGGAGTTTAGGGTGCGAGCTACTCGCGTGGAGTTACCGGCTGTTTTTTTTCCAAAAAGGCGGGTTTCAATTTCATTGTTGTTAATATATATCTGAGTGTCTAAAAACTCGATACTGGTTTGGCTGATTGTTGCAGTGAAATGCACATTAATATCGTTGGTATTAATGTTTTCTATGAATTTGTTAGCTTCTTCCAACGTCCCCTGCCACACCACAAACAAGTCGTCAATGTACCGTAACCACATTTTAACATTGTTTTTCATACATTGACCATGCTTTTGCATGAGGACCAATTCCTCCCACATGCCCATATGTAAGCAGGCATAACTTGGAGAGAAACTGGCCCCCACGGCTACACCTCCGGTTTGCTGGTACAATTGACTGTTGAACATAACATGTTGAACAGAACATAACATGTTGAACATAACATATTACTGTGCTCTTTATGTTGTATAGACCTTCGCATCAAGTAATATTCAATTGCTGCAAGACCATCAGTGTGTTCAATACTAGTGTACAATGCGGTTACGTCCAAAAGCAATTAGAAGAAAATCATCCTGCCAAACAAATTTGGACATTTTCCTTAAAAAGTCACTGGTGTCTTTAACATAAGATGTTAAGTCCTGTGTACAAAACCTTGCAAATAATAGTCAATATATTTTGTGGGATGTTCTACTAACCCATCCCTGGCACTAATGATGGGTCTCCCTGGTGGGTCCATATATATATTATATGTGTGTTTTACATTGTTTCTCAAGTCACAGTGATGGGTGTGCTGAAAAAAAAAAAACATGTTGCATGGATTTGTGTGTCATCTTCCAATTATTTAAACTCATAAGAAGGTGCTGCCAGATCCACGTGGGCTCGGCCAAGCACGCACTCGCCTTCTGGTTCAGGCAGCCGCTCAAGCCTGGATTCAAGGTTTCATCTCTCACCCTACCACTCCACGCGACCCATGGTAGTTAAAGTGGGGCTCTGTAATCGGCGAAGCACAGCAGGATGTGTTTGCCCATGGTACCGCCACTTACTTGCAATTACATGGATCAACACTCTGCTGCTGCACTATCCCCTGGACATCATTTTACCAGTCGTTTCTGTCTGTCTGTCTGTTCTGAATAGCACGGAATGGCCAAGACGCTCATAGGACTCCCACAGTCTAAAGGCAGGTCGTCAGCTGCCTGGCACCAGATTTAAGTTCCGGGCATAGTGGCAGGTGAGTGCTCAAATAAAAGTATTTGATTCTTCAAATAGTGGTTATGACTATTGTAAAAACATAGGGGCTTATTTACAAGCCTCTTGCGCCAACCGTACGTCACTTTTGCCATGCTAAAAATGACGCGAAAGTGGCGCAAGGGGCTTGTAAATAAGCCCCATGGTTTGCAAGTCTGCAAATATTAAATTGGTTTACTGTGATCAAATTGTATTGTTAGGAATTTTGCTTCCTAATTGACACCTGGGAAAGGTTTGAATTTTGAAGCATGACCTGGGGTCATGTCATGGAGAAGTGACCGGTTGCTATGAAAACGAAAGTTGTTTTCTGTGTTTCTGGTTACAATAACACAGAGCTTTCTCCAGGTCCAGTCAGCCCTCGGCACTTTACTGCTCCTGAAGTGTATCAGCCCAACAGCGCTGTGAATATAGACACACAGGCCAGCCTTCACTCAGGTCAGCCCGGTGCAGAGGAATCCGGGCAAAAGTTTTCTGGGTAACATGTGTTTTTTTTAACGATTTAATATAGCGAGACCTCAATCCAAAGGTATTGAATTCTGTATTTACTCCAGAAAATAAATCACGTTATAAATGCAAAATCAGTTAGTAGCCTTCCATTACAGGGAATTTACAGCAGTTCCTAGTTCTTTTGTAGGGCTTCAAACGGCTCAGCAGTGGCTAGATCCAAAATATATCTCTTTGCATGAGACCTTATTCTTTGGTTTCATTTGTGAGAAACTGTCGCTCAAGGTGTCCCCCATTTGTAACTACAATGCCTCTTTTAAATGCAATTAATCCTTTGAAATGTCCCACATAAGCAATCTGAAACCGTGGCAGCTATGAGAGAGAGTTCAGCCACAGTGTTGCTGTTTCTTTTGTCGTGTCTTGTGCATTTACCCTCCATGCCTCCCCAAAACAGACTTACTCAGGCGTAATAAAGTAACCTTGACAAACTCACGACTTCAAGATAGCCAGCTGCATACAGAGGCCAACCATAGCAAAGCACAGACTGGCCAATCAATTCTGTCTTGTCAGAAAAACTGACAGTGTTTCTACCTAGTATGAAAGCCATGGCTTCCGCTTGAGGCCTATTCGAACATGCCACCAGATACCATCATTTAGTGCTAGACTATTTAGCAGACTCACAAACTAGCGGTTATTGAATTTGCTTACCTGTCTGTACTTGTTTAACGGTCGGTCTGGGTGTTGCTGCGTTAAGTCTGCAAGCAGGCTGCGGAACAAGGTGGGGCAAGAGATATGCCCGCCCGTGCTGCTTGAACAGATGGCACACTTTAGATGTGTGCTGGTGTACTTAAGTCAGCTTGCGAACAGGCCACGTGCAGCTTTCACGCAGTTGCGCACTGCTGTCTGTTTGGAGGTGTGACGCCCGGGTCTATCTCTAAACAAACTTCGAAGATGAAAAAAAAATACCAGCAGGATCACAGACAAGCTAGTTTTTTCAAAGCAGCTCTTGCAGCTGTTGGTCACTTTTGGCTGAAAACTGAGGTGGAAAGCAAATTAAAAGAAACATCGTGTGTATACTTTGAAAGCTATGGTAGTAGGACTTGGGGGGGAGGCAAACTGAAACTGAAGCAGCTCTTGCAGCTGGTGGTCACTTTTGGCTGAAAACGGAGGTGGAAAGCAAATTAAAAGAAACATTGTGTGTATACTTTGAAAGCCATGGTAGTAGGAATTGGGGGGGGGGGACAAACTGGACAAATTGAAATAAATGGGCTGGCCTGGCCCCCTTCGCCCCCGCCGCGTCCCGTGGCTTTCAAAGCATGAATGCACACGATGTTCATTTTTAATTTTTTCCACCTCCGTTTTCAGCCAACAGTGACTTATATAGCCCCGCGGTAGGGGCCCCCTTAGCAGCCGCGCAGCCATCAACCACTTAGCACTCCACACGCAGTTATGCATTTATCTTACATTTCACATTAGCTCTGAACGGAAAGTGTTCTACTACATAACTTTCACTTTTTGGCAGAAAACGCGTAAAAGAGCGCACTAAGAAATAAACAATGTCATCAATATTCATGCTTGAACTGTCCATACGCAGCCGCAGAACACACAAACGGAAAGCCCCCCAAGCAGAAACAGAATAAATGACTCCTGTTGCTAGATCCCCCTCATTCTCATTTCCCAATCCCCGTGACTGAGTCCCCCACCTCCCTCGTTGGAGGATGGACAATCCCGCTCCAGGCTACCCACCCCCCACAATAACCCACCAACCAGGAAAACCGACAGCGTTTTCCTGCCCCACCCAAGAAACCAATCAAGACTCTGGTTATGAACACCAGATACTCTCTTTCCAAATTTGAGAAATCAAGTTACGTAATTCCAGTAAATAGAACGCTTGCCCCATTGTAGACAAATGCACCCCATCTTCCCGAAAAAGATGCCCTTCAGTGCTCCGTATGTGAGAATGTGAAAGAACCTTTATTCCCATGCCCTCACAATAAAGTCTCATGGCTCTATTAAGTTTCTGCCGCGCTTTCTCCATAGCTGTGTGGTTTCGTGCTCCTTTCCAATGCAGCCGCGTTATGAACTCTGTCCAAACCACCGTGTTACCTTTCCAAGTAGCCATGATGACTGTCAAATCACGCTGCATCAACTGTATTAGAGTCAGGCCAGATAAGGCCACTAGGTCATTTTCACCCAAATGAATAATGAGCAGATTTGGTGGGCCCTTGTTGGAACACATCCTGGATAACATGGAGAATAAATCCCCCCAGCGCATTCCCCCTTTACCCTGCCATACAACCTCATGGCTATCACTTTGAAGTCCAAGCGATCGCCCACAAATCTGTTGCTCAGCATACACAGCGGCCCACTTTACGAAGGAGTGTCCTGCTATCCATGTAGTCTTTTTTGTCAAAATTACAACCCCCAGAGTCTTACCTAGGTAGAAAAACAAACATTATAAATGTGCACAGTATAACTGAAAACATTTGGATTTCCATCTCCCAATACAACTTATTTTGGACCAGGACCACCCCAATCTAGCCGCCTCCGTTGCTGCCCCAATACGGAAAGAGTGTGTACAAAGGGTTCTCCCCAATAAAGCGAGCACCTTCCTCATCACTGCCAACAACAGTGCTACTGAGATCAGAGTCCCCTTCTCATGATGAAATATGGCCCCAGGAGAAACGTAACTAGAAGCCTTGAAATCCTCCCATTCCCTCACCGGGCAACATTGACCCACCATGCTCCTATTTAAGAAAACCCATTTACCCCTGTCCAACTGATCCGTTTTGGATACCCTCAACCAAAGACGCAACCTGTGCTCTTCCAGGAAAACTTCCTCACTCTGGATACCTGACCTGTGTCGCAAACCCAAAAGCTCAGATGCCCTGAAAGCCCCAAAAAACAACCATACAAAACAGAGCCGAAACAAACCACATTCATACTCATTATAGCAGCAAAACGGCAGCTGCAAGAGCATCCTTTGCAACAAGTCGAACGTCACAGGCCGGCGCAACTGCTTGTTGCCAGCCTGTATCCTACTCAAACCTCTCAGTACCCTCTTCACCAGCACCCCCCTTACCGGGTCCCTCCCCCACCTCAACTGCCCATAAAAAGATATCCCAGCCAATTTACCTGAAATGGTATTGTGGGAAAAAACCTTTATCTATCAGGTGTAACACAAAACTTAATAAGAACTGCTCATCATCCATCCTCCCCGTATTCCCAGCACACATGTTACCATAGCATAGGAACTTGCTCCGTGCTTGCTGGTAGCTCCGCCGCATAGAAGCTGCTACTAATTGCTCTACTAAGTTGACAATTCTTAGTCCCCCCCACTCCCAGACACACTGCGGGACCTGAGTCTTCCGGGTTCGGCCCCAGGAGCCAGTCTGGGAAATTTCTCCCACTGCAAACGAGATAGAGAGTCTGCTATACAGTTGTTGACTCCTGAAATATGTCTTGCCTTAAACACAATGTTAAGCTGTAGACATTTGAGCATAAAGGCACGCAATAATCGTAATACTCTCAAATCCCTGGCTTTCTGGTGATTAATCAGTGCCACCACCGCTAGATTTTCCACAATAAACAGCACTGAACGGTTCTGAAATTCCACACCCCAGACATACAAGGCCACTAGGAGAGGAAAGAATTCTAAAAAGGCGATACTGCGCCCTTGCGATAACCAACTCTCAGGCCAACGTTCAGCACACCAACGCCCTTCCCAGAAAATGCCAAAACCTTTTGCTCCAGACGCATCCGAGTAAATCTGTACCTGCCAAATCATGTCTTCGTCTGCAAAAAACAGAGACACTCCATTAAACTGTTCCAAAAAAGTAAACCAAATGGCCAGATCAACCCTAATGGTCGCAGAAAGCCGCACTCTCTATGATGAGGGATAAACGCCCCAGACATAGACATACCCAGCCTCCTACAGAAGGTTCTCCCGGCTCCGACGACCCTACAGGCAAAATTGAGGTAACCCAACAGCTTTTGCACCTTCCTGAGCTCCAATTTGCGTTCCCCAATCACAGAGGACAAAAATGTGGACATCTCCTGCACCTTCGCCGCCGGCAACCTGGCTACCATCAACACTGTGTCAATTTCAATCCCCAAGAAAACCATCGTTGTACTAGAACCTTCTGTTTTGTCTGGAGCCAAGAGCACCCCTAGCTCTTGAGCCATCCTCTGAAAAGCATGCAGCGCCGCTTGACACTGCCCTGTGTTCTGACCTCCAATGAACAAAAAATCATCTAAATAATGACAGATTAGAGAATGACCAGTAAGGTGGGTAAAACGCCACTGCAAAAATGTGCTGAAGGCTTCGAAAAGGGCACACGAGATAGAACACCCCATGGGCAGCATTTTATCCACATAAAACGCTCCTTGAAAATTCATTCCCAACAGTTCAAAATCAGAAGGATGAATGGGGAGTAACCGAAAAGCAGACTGGATGTCACTCTTAGCCAATTGTGCAGCCCTCCCGGAGGAGCGGACTAAACGCAGGGCATCGTCCACTGACGCGCAGGTCACACAAGAGTCAGCTGGCGATATAAAATCATTAATTGATGAACCTTCTGGCCACGACAAGTGGTGTATCAAACAAAATTCCCCAGCCTTCTTTTTGGGTACCACCCCCAGTGGAGAGACAATCAAATTGGGCATGGGACATTACATGAACGGACCAGCCACCCTGCCCGCGTCCACTTCAGATCGTAACTTCTGCATAACAACCTGAGGGAACTCCTTAGCCGACTTCAAGTTATCTGACCACCTGCTCTGACGCGGGCCCTGGTAACCAATCTTAAAACCCTCCTTTAAAGCCCCACCATAATCTGTTGGCAGCTGCAATGTCCGGATACTCCTCCAGCCACTGACCCAAAACATCCAACTTAATTGGGGTAGGAGCCTTTAGACACAAACTGGAAAGCTGTCCTCTACCCCGCTGCCCCCTTCCTTTGTCACCAAACCTCTGACGAGCAAAGCATTGCATGAGGGGATGTCTGCCACCACATTGCGAGCACTCGTGCTTGTACCTGCAAAACTGTCTACTGCAAAAACCCCTGTTGAAATTCCAACAGGCCCCAAACGTGACTGACTGACCCCTGCCAGCAAACCCCGCCCCAGGCTGAGCGGGGCGAGATGGAAAGGGCAGATAAGAAACCGGCAACCCGCTGGCGGTATGCGTGGTAGCCGGCGGCTGAGAAGACGCCATCCATTGCAACCATAGCTCAGAATCCACATCACCCCAGGGTCTATCAGGTGAAACACTCATACGAGCTCTGAATTCCTCGTCGTAAGACAACCAAGCATAGCCCCCGAAATAACTCTGAGCCTTCCTGATAATATCCATGTACTTAAAAAGTGCTACCGCTCTATCCTGAAATTTTTCACAATATATGCTAGCGAAAATCAAAAAAGCAGAAGTCCAGTTCTCAATAGCTTTGGGGACCCTAGGCCGCCGTGCCAACTCCCACTCTTCCTCTTTGGAGCCTTCCTTGGCCTGAATATCCCGATGCAACAATTTAAAAACATCGACAAATTCGTGACTCCAAATTCTGCTTTTTGTCCTGTCCGATAAATGTGAGCCTAAAGGCATACCAATTGCCATGTAGGGCAATTTTTTGTGGATATTTCGGTCTTCTTCTGTGGACTCCTTGACTCCCCCACCCATCACCTGTACATCCGCAGCACCTGTGGCAGAGTCGCCCCCCACCCGTAATGCCCCTTGCACATTACTGGGTCACACATCCCCAGAAGGAACCGTCTCCATCAATGCTTCCCCCCCAACTCCAATGGACCTGGTAGCTTTCGGTAGGTTACCCCCTTGTTGCCAAGCAGACCACCATCCTGACATACCTTTTTGCAACTGAGACGCTCTGTGTTTGCCGTCTTGCGGGTCGACCCTTGGGCGAGTGGCAGATGTATGATCCCGCAGCAATGCTTGGTCCGCTAGTGACGTCTGCAAAAGACTAAACACACTGTGTTGCCCGGAAACACCCCTCTTACCCCCCAAGGCGGCCCCAATATGTTCTCCTACGGCCCCATCATCCCCTTCTCGCAGTTCCCCTTCTTCAAGATCATCTTCACCGCTACCGTAAGGTGGCTCACTGCACCCCTGCATGACCAAATCACCCCGTCCCTTAGCACCAATATTCCGGGTAACTGGTGCCGCGAGTGTTGGGTTGCCTGCACGGGAAGGGAAATCAGCTCCAGATCGCCCTCCCTCCAGAGGCCCCCAGACGGAGCCGCAAATTGCTCTGTCCGCGATACACGCCTGCCAGCCGCCTTTCGTTTTGACAAAAAAGGCATGGTGTCACTGAAGCCGCGCTGACTGTATGCTTCCTTAACTCCTAGGGAACTCCCAAGAACCCCAAGTGTGCCACCCGGAGTCCCGCCAGATTAGCCACCACCACCCACCCATACCCAATGACCCACCTGGGGCTCCTGTACCACCGTCTGGGCAGACCCCACCAAACTCACTTCCGGGGTGACTGACCCAACCGCAGGGCTGTGCAACTTCCGCGCGGCCTGGCCGCTGCCCTCAGCACACGACAATACCAGGCCATGACCCTGCAAGTGGGGGGGCCCTGCACCCACTGGAATCTCCTCCGCCTCGCTCTGCGCTCTGGCCTGCCGCACTGCATCTCCATTCACTGGTGTCCCGGGCACAGGGGTACCCTGACCCCACATGCCGGTCTCCTGGCTCAATAGCTCTGACTGCTCCACCAATTGGGACTCCAAAGGCAAATGGGAGGTGTAACCCTTTGCTACATGCGGGGCGGGACCTGGACCAACTGTACTCCCCCCTGCCATAAAACACTCACAGGCTCTGGGACTATAGCAGGGTCGTGCCCTACAAAGGCACCGGAGGAAACTTTCACCCCTGCACTCCGCGCCCGCTTCCCCCCCTGCCACTCGTAGCGCGTGCCTCTGACCGGATTGCAGCACCTCTCCCCCGCCTCCCAGCTGCGCTGATAGACCTCCCCCGCTTTGCACCCGCTGCAGCGCGCCACCCGGGACATCTGGGGAACGTTCTCGCTGCAAGGCGTGCTCTGCCAGGCCAGCCGCCCCGCCTTCCGACGTCCCTGCCGCCACCTTCGCTGCATCTTCCGCATCGTCCACGGCGTTGGGGGACATGCAGGCCACCACCGCCCGCGCGACTCTGCCAGCCGACTTCCTGGGCCGACGTTCAAGGCCAACCCACGCCTGCCCCGGAACGCCACGCAGCAACAAATCTGCTCTGCCCGCCGCACAGAGCACCCGGACCGCCTCCCTGACTTCTTCCTTATTTTTACGAACTGCTCATATTGTAATTTTCTATTCATGTCACTAGACATTGTTTTGAATGTGGCTTCTCACCAATAAGCCACACCCAATCCCTGCACTCCCACCTGGGAGGCAAATATACCACTGCACCTTTGAATAATATACACTTTTGAGCATGTCTTACCACTCCTGGCACAGCAAGACTTCAAAACAAAACAAACAGCACCTTTTGAAAAGGGGTTTTATTTAACAAAATGCAAAGACTCTATCACTTTTAGAATAAGGCTTGGGGTTTATTACATAATACTCTCTAAACAAAGGCTATCTCAGATACCAAAGGCATAAGATTCAAATATATGTAGCAAACTTAAAATCTAAAGGCACGAATCAATAACTGAGCAAAGTATAATACTGATTAATAAACAAGCAATAACTGATATAAGATAAGATACACTGGACGTCCTGCAAGAGATCAGAAAGATATATATATATATATATATATACACAGTAGAGGATCACTCTGGATGTGCACCTCCCACTGGTTTCAAACAAGGGGGATGGAGAAGGGGGGGCTTTTTCTGCTCAAAATGGAGCAGGAGGTCCAAACAGGTAGGGTGCCCCAACAGCTAGACTACCAAAAGGAGTGTTACCTGTTGTTCCTCAATAGAAAGAGATGGTTGAGAGTGGATCATCAAGAAAGCTGGATTAGACTCCAAGTGTGATATGTACGGAGTGGGTAATCCTTTTGTTGGATTTTAATGCCCTCACACACCCTTTCAGGTGTCATGCTTCATCATCTGGGCTGCTCCTCGTCGGGCCGGCGGTGCAATGCCCAACGGGCTCCCTTAAAAAGGGGCACTTTGTCGGAGTTCTTTTATCCAACAGCCGTTTGGTGAAGTGCGGGTATGGGGGCCTGATTGATGTAGATTAGCAAAAGTGATTTAAAACAGGGTCGAGAGTACCAATATAGGGAATCAATTTTATTCTAGAGGTCTCCTTCCCTGATTAAAAAGGTGTGTTTAACACTCGGTAGAGTTTAATGTCTCTAATTAGAGTGTTTAAAATCGGTGTAAGTGGTCAACATGTTTCTCGCTTGGAGCTCGTGCACTCGCGATTCGTCAGGACCTATAAACAAAACTATCTACAAATGGGTGGGGACTATCTGAATAATTAGTCTCTCAATCACAACAAATGATGTGATAAAATCATTCATCTAAAATACCTGTCATGGTCTGGTGCTACCTGTAAAAAAGGGGAAGCGGTAGGTTAAACAGATCAAGGTTAAATCAAGTTTGATCACAGGTAAACGATAAATGAGGAACCAACAAAAAGGCCGTCGAGGTGATCCGTCTCGGTCAAATTTAAACTAAGTGACTATTCACCTGCGTGGAACATGTAAAAAAACATTTTTACATGTTCCACGCAGGTGAATAGTCACTTAGTTCACTTTGTTGGTACACCACTTAACCAGAGCGTTTCTGACGTTCTTGCAACAGTTACCACCCCTGATCCTTTTAAATTTGACCGAGACGGATCACCTCGACGGCCTTTTTGTTGGTTCCTCATTTATCGTTTACCTGTGATCAAACTTGATTTAACCTTGATCTGTTTAACCTATCGCTTCCCCTTTTTTACAGGTAGCACCAGACCATGACAGGTATTTTAGATGAATGATTTTATCACATCATTTGTTGTGATTGAGAGACTAATTATTCAGATAGTCCCCACCCATTTGTAGATAGTTTTGTTTATAGGTCCTGACGAATCGCGAGTGCACGAGCTCCAAGCGAGAAACATGTTGACCACTTACACCGATTTTAAACACTCTAATTAGAGACATTAAACTCTACCGAGTGTTAAACACACCTTTTTAATCAGGGAAGGAGACCTCTAGAATAAAATTGATTCCCTATATTGGTACTCTCGACCCTGTTTTAAATCACTTTTGCTAATCTACATCAATCAGGCCCCCATACCCGCACTTCACCAAACGGCTGTTGGATAAAAGAACTCCGACAAAGTGCCCCTTTTTAAGGGAGCCCGTTGGGCATTGCACCGCCGGCCCGACGAGGAGCAGCCCAGATGATGAAGCATGACACCTGAAAGGGTGTGTGAGGGCATTAAAATCCATCAAAAGGATTACCCACTCCGTACATATCACACTTGGAGTCTAATCCAGCTTTCTTGATGATCCACTCTCAACCTTCTCTTTCTATTGAGGAACAACAGGTAACACTCCTTTTGGTAGTGTGCACCTCCCACATCACAAAGAAAACACCTCAAACGATCACAGCCACTGGCTCTCATCACAATGGCAATTACCACAAAACTCAATACATCACCTAGTGCATACACTGCCCACTTCTGACCGGGGGAATCACAGCCGGGGTTCAGAGCTCAGCACCAGGGTTCATAGTCCGAGATAGACACATCGGCCCTCGCTCAGAATCCAAACTCCCAGTTTCTCAGCCTGCAACCCTCAACTTTAAACACACTAGAAGATTTGTGAAAGACCTCCTCCACCCCCAGAGGAATTTTACCAGAACTGGCCAAGTTCCAAGCAAGCATCTCCATGGCAGTAAGGAGCTCTCAAGTCTCTTTCTCCATTCGCACTTCTTCCAGCCTCTGTCTTGATGAAGCTCTCACAAGGCCTTCCACAGTACACTAAACAAAAACAATCGCTCAGGAAAACACCAAGACCTTGAATGTGAATAACCCAAACAACTTGCAAGCACTGCTGTGCATGCAGCAGCAAGGTAGAGTCAGACATGAGGCCCTGTCAAAGGCAAAAGTCAGCACCTATAATTCTCATCCACACAACTTACAAGCACCACTGTGCACACAGAAAAGTTTGAAGCAAGGTAAAGTCAGAAGGCAGGATGACATGAGGCCATGTCAAAGAAAGACAGCAAAATTACAGGATGGAAGAGAAGCAAGTATATGCAGGACCATCCTACATTAAGGCTAGGGTAAAATAACACACTAAAGTCAGTTAAAATGGTGGTGGTCGGAGGTCATCATAGGGTGCCAGACTACAAGAGTGGCTCTTTCACTGCAGACATTAAAAAAATGTTATTAAAATGTGTGATATCTAAACCCAAAGTGCATTGTGCTGTAAAGGTGCATACGTGTATGTGTGTTTTAAATAAAAAACACATCAGAGAAACATTTTATATTTTATCAGGAACTACTAGGTGAGTTTCATTTTGTTGCTTATTTTTGTAATTCATCAGGTTATATCTATGTGTTATTTTATTATTTAGCTGGAACTTGTCTCTATTGCTATATAGTCTGAATTATTGACATTTAACCTTCCATGCAGAGTTTGGAGAATTATCTAACCCGGCACATCAGTCATTCTATATCATGGAGAAAGGAAAAAGGAAAAAGGAAAAAGGAAAAAATGTGCAAAGTTATGCTTGTAGGTATAAATACATTAATATCTCAAAAACAGATAGAAGGCTATTAAAACCATTTGATATCTGTTAATCAATATAAAAATGACTATATAAATATATATACATATTCCTATTCTCCAGATCCTAATATAAAAATCGACTAAAATTGCCAGAGGTAAAATAGATTAATAAAGCTGTGTATCCTGAAGGTTCAAAACTAAAATCCGGGTATAGCTGTAAAACATATACATCAAGCCCAAAAAGTCTGTGTCAGATTATTTTATATTAAGCAAGTGTGCAAATCCTCTGTGGCATTAAGCTCCCCTGGATATTCGGAATCTAGCTGCAATATGTACTGAGTTTACAGCTTTCTTAGTTTGTTTTCTCTGTCACCTCCTTTTCTACTGGGGGAAACTGTGTCAATTACATAGTATTTCAGGTTTGAGTTATTGGATTCATGATGTTCCCTGAAGTGACGCGCCACCGGATAGGTATTATCCTCGTTGGTGATCGCTCTTAAATGTTGCAATGCTCGCTTATGCACTGGCAAATTGGTGCTGCCTATGTACTGTAGGCCACAAGGGCACAGCAGTACATGGACAGCAAATTCTGTTTTGCATGTTAATAATTTGGAAATCTTACAGACTTATTCACTGAATGGTGTATTATATGTACTTCTATTGATGCCATGGACACAAGCTTTGCAAGTTTTACATCTGTAGAACCCTTTACTGGTCTGTATCCAGCTGCTGTTGTCAGTGACCTCCAGGCATGTCTTTACCAATCTGTCCCTCATTGAGGGAGCTTTACTGTAGGTGATGGACACCCTCTGCGGTAGCAGAGGTCCAATCACCGGATCATTTTGCACCAGAGGCCAGTTTTGCTGGATAATCCTATTCAGTGACTTGTGTTGCTTACTATACTTCATAATCAATCTGAAATCCTCACTGCCTTGGTCCCTTGTCTCATTATTGCGGTTGGTATTGCTGGTGGTATTCTTAATTTTCTCTTGCAACGCTTCCTCCCTACTCCATGACATGGATTTGGTAATGGCCTTCTTAATTACCATCGCTGAGCAGCCTCTCTGTTCAAATCGTGCTCTACTTTCCAGTTGCGCTACCCTAAGATCCTCGCTGTTGCTACATATGCGTCGTAGACGTAGCATTTCCCCGTAGGGACGCTGTTGACGAGGTGTTTAGGGTGCGAGCTACTCGCGTGGAGTTTTCCGCTGTTTTTTTTCTAAAAAGGCGGGTTTCAATTTCATTGTTGTTAATATATATCTGAGTGTCTAAAAACTCGATACTGGTTTGGCTGATTGTTGCAGTGAAATGCAAATTAATATCGTTGGTATTAATGTTTTCTATGAATTTGTTAGCTTCTTCCAACATCCCCAGCCACACCACAAACAAGTCGTCAATGTACCGTAACCACATTTTAACATTATTTTTCATACATTGACCATGCTTTTGCATGAGGACCAGTTCCTCCCACATGCCCATATGTAAGCAGGCATAACTTGGAGAGAAACTGGCGCCCATGGCTACACCTCCGGTTTGCTGGTACAATTGACTGTTGAACATAAAAATGTTGTTGAATAGACAAAATCTAATCATTTGAGTCAACATATTACTGTGCTCTTTATGTTGTATAGACCTTCGCATCAAGTAATATTCAATTGCTGCAAGACCATCAGTGTGTTCAATACTAGTGTACAATGCGGTTACGTCCAAAGCAATTAGAAGAAAATCATCCTGCCAAACAAATTTGGAAATTTTCCTTAAAAAGTCACTGGTGTCTTTAACATAAGATGTTAAGTCCTGTACAAAACCTTGCAAATAATAGTCAATGTATTTTGTGGCATGTTCTACTAACCCATCCCTAGCGCTAATGATGGGTCTCCCTGGTGGGTCCATATATATATTATATGTGTGTTTTACATTGTTTCTCAAGTCACAGTGATGGGTGTGCTGAAAAAAAAACATGTTGCATGGATTTGTGTGTCATCCTCCAATTATTTAAACTCATAAGAAGGTGCTGCCAGATCCACGTGGGCTCGGCCAAGCACGCACTCGCCTTCTGGTTCAGGCAGCCGCTCAAGCCTGGATTCAAGGTTTCATCTCTCACCCTACCACTCCACGCGACCCATGGTAGTTAAAGTGGGGCTCTGTAATCGGCGAAGCACAGCAGGATGTGTTTGCCCATGGTACCGCCACTTACTTGCAATTACATGGATCAACACTCTGCTGCTGCACTATCCCCTGGACATCATTTTACCAGTCGTTTCTGTCTGTTTGTCTGTTCTGAATAGCACGGAACGGCCAAGACGCTCATAGGACTCCCACAGTCTAAAGGCAGGTCGTCAGCTGCCTGGCACCAGATTTAAGTTCCGGGCATAGTGCCAGGTGAGTGCTCAAATAAAAGTATTTGATTCTTCAAATAGTGGTTATGACTATTGTAAAAACATAGGGGCTTATTTACAAGCCCCTTGCGCCAACCGTACGTCACTTTTGGCATGCTAAAAATGACGCAAAAGTGGCGCAAGGGGCTCGTAAATAAGCCCCATGCTTGCAAGTCTGCAAATATTAAATTGGTTTACTGTTATCAAATTGTATTGTTAGGAATTTTGCTTCCTAATTGACACCTGGGAAATGGTTTGAATTTTGAAGCATGACCTGGGGTCAGGTCATGGAGAAGTGACCGGTTGCTATGAAAACGAAAGTTGTTTTCTGTGTTTCTGGTTACAATAACACAGAGCTTTCTCCAGGTCCAGTCAGCCCTCGGCACTTTACTCCTCCTGAAGTGTATCAGCCCAACAGCGCTGTGAATATAGACACAGAGGCCATCCTTCACTCAGGTCAGCCCGGTGCAGAGGGATCCGGGCAAAAGTTTTCTGGGTAATGTGTGTTTTTTTAACGATTTTATATAGCGAGACCTCAATCCAAAGGTATTGAATTCTGTATTTACCCAAGAAAAAAAAATCACGTTATAAATGCAAAATCAGTTAGTAGCCTTCCATTACTGGGAATTTACAGCAGTTTCTAGGTCTTTTGTTGGGCTTCAAACCGCTCAGGACTGGCTAGATCCGAAATGTATCTCTTTACAAGGACCTTATTCTTTGCTTTCATTTGTGAGAAACTGCCGCTCAAGGTGTCCCACATTTGTAACTACAATGTCTCTTTTAAATGCAATTAATCCTTTGAAATGTCCCACATAAGCAATCTGAAACCGTGGCAGCTATGAGAGAGAGTTCAGCCACAGTGTTGCTGTTTCTTTTGTCGCGTCTTGTGCATTTACCCTCCATGCCTCCCCAAAACAGACTTACTCAGGCGTAATAAAGTAACCTTGACAAACTCACGACTTCAAGACAGCCAGCTGCATACAGAGGCCAACCATAGCAAAGCACAGACTGGCCAATCAATTCTGTCTTGTCAGAAAAACTGACAGTGTTTCTACCTCGTATGAAAGCCATGGCTGCCGCTTGAGGCCTATTCGAACATTCCAATAGATACCATCATTTAATGCTAGACTATTTAGCAGACTCACAAACTAGCGGTTATTGAATTTGCTTACCTGTCTGTACTTGTTTAACGGTCGGTCTGGGTGTTGCTGCGTTAAGTCTGCAAGCAGGGCGCGGAACAAGATGGTGCAAGAGATATGCCCGCCCGTGCTGCTTGAACAGATGGCACACTTTAGATGTGTGCTGGTGTACTTAAGTCAATAAATAATAAATCTTAAATCAGCTTGCGAACAGGCCACGTGCAGCTTTCACGCAGTTGCGCACTGTTGTTTGTTTGGAGGTGTGGCGCCCGGGTCTATCTAAACAAACTTCGAAGATGAAAAAAAAATACGAGCATGATCACAGATAAGTTAGTTTTTTCAAAGCAGCTCTTGCAGCTGGTGGTCACTTGTGTCTGAAAACGGAGGTGGAAAGCAAATTAAAAGAAACATTGTGTGTATACTTTGAAAGCCATGGTAGTAGGACTTGGTGGGGGGGGGGCAAGGGGGGCTTGGGGGGGCAGCCGACCATAGGGAGGTCTTTCCCCCCTCCTCCCCCCCTGCGGTATGGGAGGGGCGGGGGGGGGGGTTGTGCTGGCCTGGCGCAGGCCATTCTAAATTTGGGCTTGTGTTTTTGTAGCCCAAAAGGAGCCCAAGCCTAAATGCTTTGGGCTCCTGCTCCCAGCCACCATTTTAGGTTTGGTGACCTGGTGTCTGGGAGCTTAGGCAGTTTTTTGAGTAGGTAGTGGTCGGCTGTTGCGGTAGCGTTTTATTATAATTAGCGCTGTTTTATTATAATTAGCGCTGCTTTAATTAATGGGCGCTGTTTCGATGGCGGCTGAGGATTACCGCGTGCTAGAGGCCCTCCGGCTCCTGAGCGAGGCAGGCCGGATGGACCTGGTGATTGGGGAAGCGGCGGGGCCGTCGCGCCCTGCGTGTCAAGCCTCCGCCGGTGTGGCGGTGGCTGTGGCTGCCTGTACGTCGCCAATACGTCCGCGTCTTGTTCTGGTAAGTGAGCGGGGCCGCTCGCGTGTTAAAAAGGCGGCCCCGGCTCATGTTATGCAGGCTGTTTTAAGGGGAGCGGGTGTGGAGGGCGGCGTTTTGGTCAGCGGGGGAGTAGCGGGGAGGTGCGGCTCCTCAGAGCCTCTGGCACTGCATGTGACGGGTGAGCGTGTGTCTTCCTCCCCCGCTTTGAAGGTGAAGCGCGGGGGAGGGCGGAGCGGCAAGCAGCGTTCGGCTTCGCTGCCTTCTATCGAAGTTGGCACTGCCATGTCTGGGGCCGGGGGGGCAGGTGATGCAGGCGGTACGGTGTCAGGTGGGGTGGCAGCTCAGAGCTCGTTTTTTGAAGGGGGAGAGGGATTGTCATTTGCAGGGCGCGCGCATGATGTAGAAAGGCTTGGTTTTAGCGAGGTGGGCAACAGGGGCTTTCATCATATAGGCATGTTGTCATCAGAGGAATTTTCCTCTGGTTTTATCCCTGCTACGCCCGGAGTTGGGGCAGAGACGGTGGCTGTTGGGGAGGGGGTTGCAGGGGAGGGACTGTTGGTCAGCCCTCTTCTGTTTTCTTCTCTATTTTCTGTAGGGGGCGAGACAGCGTCTGTTGGGGGGGTTCTTTGGGGGAGGGTGAATGGGCACAGGTGGGAGGGTGGGGTAGTCAGCGAAAAGACGTTCCATCTGGGGAACATGGAGGTTTTGGGGCCATGAGCTTATCGCGTTTGGGTTTTTCTGCCAGGGGTAGGGAGGAGCAGTTTGGGGATGCGGGGGTCAGAGGAGCGGTTTTAGGGGATGGTTCGGAGATTTCTGGTTGGACCTGGTGATTGGGAAAGCGGCGGGGCCGTCGTGCCCTGCGTGTCAAGCCTCCGCCGGTGTGGCGGTGGCTGTGGCTGCCTGTACGTCGCCAATACGTCCGCGTCTTGTTCTGGTAAGTGAGCGGGGCCGCTCGCGTGTTAAAAAGGCAGCCCCGGCTCATGTTATGCAGGCTGTTTTAAGGGGAGCGGGTGTGGAGGGCGGCGTTTTGGTCAGCGGGGGAGTAGCGGGGAGGTGCGGCTCCTCAGAGCCACTGGCAATGCGTGTGACGGGTGAGCATGTGTCTTCCTCCCCCGCTTTGAAGGTGAAGCGCGGGGGAGGGCGGAGCGGCAAGCAGCGTTCGGCTTCGCTGCCTTCTATCGAAGTTGGCGCTGCCATGTCTGGGGCCGGGGGGGCAGGTGATGCAGGCGGTATGGTGTCAGGTGGGGTGGCAGCTCAGAGCTCGTTTTTTGAAGGGGGAGAGGGATTGTCATTTGCAGGGCGCGCGCATGATGTAGAAAGGCTTGGTTTTAGCGAGGTGGGCAACAGGGGCTTTCATCATATAGGCATGTTGTCATCAGAGGAATTTTCCTCTGGTTTTATCCCTGCTACGCCCGGAGTTGGGGCAGAGACGGTGGCTGTTGGGGAGGGGGTTGCAGGGGAGGGACTGTTGGTCAGCCCTCTTCTGCTTTCTTCTCTATTTTCTGTAGGGGGCGAGACAGCGTCTGTTGGGGGGGTTCTTTGGGGGAGGGTGAATGGGCACAGGTGGGAAGGTGGGGTAGTCAGCAAAAAGAGGTTCCATCTGGGGAACATGGAGGTTTTGGGGCCATGAGCTCATCGCGTTTGGGTTTTTCTGCCAGGGGTAGGGAGGAGCAGTTTGGGGATGCGGGGGTCAGAGGAGCGGTTTTAGGGGATGGTTCTGAGATTTCTGGTGAGTTGGATCCTGCGGGGGGGGGGCCCTGCCTGGGAGGGGGGGGCTGGAGGGGGGGAGCAGGTAGGGTTTGGGGGAAGGGTCGGTTCAGGGGTGGTTCGGGGTTTAGGGTCTGCGGTGGTTCAGGCCATGTTGGAATGGAGTGGGGAGGATGAAGAAGAGGATTCCCCCGTGTTAGTATGGTTCATCCAGGTTTTTCTAGGGGTAGGCGGTCTAGGGATGCTGTTTTTAGTTTGCAGGGTGCAGGTTTTTCGCATAACATTCAGGGCCCCAGCACACCAGTCCGAACTTTTTCTTTGCAGGGCAGGGAGCGTGGCAGTGCAGCGGACTCGGTAGGGCGGGTGCGGCCCAATTGCGCAGAGGAGAAGGGAGGGTGAGGCATTGCGCGGCACATTCTGTACCGGCGAGGGATCCCGTCGCGGCTAGCACACGAAGGTCCGGTGCAACCTCGCTGGTCCCAACGGCAAGCAGGTCAAGATGGTCAGCTTCATCAACGGCAATGGATTTTCAAGGAGGTCAGCGCATGGGGGAGCACCGGCGTGTACAGTCGGCTCCCCCGCAAGGTGGACATTCTGGGGCCGTTAGGGCCAGTTTGGGTCCGGCGGGGTCTAGTAAGGCCCGCGCTGTGGATTTTGCTACAGAGGTGCTCCAGGTTGAGGAGCCAATTTTGCTTGACTACGATGAAGACAGCCCAGAGGAAGGGGAATTGCGGGATCCGGAGGAGGGGGGCCTTCTCACGTGTCTCATAGTTTTTTACAGGTTCCAGGTGCTGTGTTACAGAAACAGACAAGACCCAAAAGAGAGCGCGGCCCATCGGTGAGGGCTCCTCGTATGGGGGACGTATCTGAGAAGTTGGCATGGCGGTCGGAGCCCATCCGAGCATCCTCATTAGAGCCAGGTGAGACCATTAGAACACAGGCCAAACCTAAAATGGTGTCTGTGGGCACTGGGGGGAGGGGAGTGTGGGGGTTGATGGAAGGGAGATTGCACAAAGGTAGATATGTTAAGGTCACAGGGGTAGGCACTGGTGATGGGGATTTAGCGCTGGGTACCAAGGTGGAGAGCGGGACTAACACAGATGCAGCAGGGGTAAAGGAGCCTTTGGTAAGTAAGGAATTGAAAATTAAGAAGTTACCTTATATGGGCGTCACAAAGCCTTTGGGGGCTCATCTAATGCTGTCAACTAAGGTGCGCATATGGAAAGGGAATACGTGGAGATATTAAAGCTCCTGCATAGGGAGGTGAGGTCCAAAGAGGGATCTAAGGAAGAAGAGTATGAATTGGCCAAGCGCCCTAAAGTCCCGTTGACAATTGAGAACTGGACAGCAGCGTTTTTGATTTACGCTAGCGTATACTGCGAGAAGTTTCCTGAGCGCTGCATGGCTATATTTAAGTATATGGATGTCATCAGGAAAGCCCAGATTACGGGTAGTGGTTATGCATGGGCCCAATATGATAAAGAGTTCTGGGCTCGAATGGCGTGGGACTCGGAGGCCAAATGGGGAGAGTTGGACAATGATTTATGGCAGCATACGATGGGGGCAGCGGCTGGGGGCAAGACTATTTTTACAGCTAGTGGCCTGCCTTTAGTCTATTGGCCCTTTCAGGGGAGGTCCACCCGGGGTGGGGTTGGAGGCGCAGCCACGACACAAACAGGAATTGGAGCATGTTGGGATTTTAATAAAGGATCATGCACACGGGAGTACTGTAAGTACCGCCACGAGTGCTCCAAGTGTGGAAAGCGGCATCCCCTTGTTAACTGTTGAGGCGTCAGACCGCAGGGTGGACAACAGTGGCAGCAGTCAGGGGAAGGTATATCTGGTGCTTCGCAGCAATCCCAAGGTGGTAGGGGAGGTAAGGGAGCACAGGGTACTGGGCCAAAGAGCTCCTACGCCAGTTAGGGTGTCCAAAATGCGAGAGGCACTTCAGGGGTATGAGGACTTAGGTGCGAAACAGATACTTTTGGAGGGGTTTCAGTGGGGATTCATTTGGGTTACCGGGGACCAAGGCAGAGAAGGTGGGCAGATAACCTGAACTCAGCGGCGGAACATAGCAGGGTAGTGCAGGACAAATTGAGTAAGGAAGTGCGCGAAGGGAGGCTGGCAGGCCCCTTTGCTGATTGGCCAATTGCGAACTTGATTGTATCACCTATTGGTGTAGTGCCTAAAAAAGAGGAAGGCCAGTTCAGACTGATTCAGCACTTGTCATGGCCAGAGGGGTCTTCTGTGAATGATTTTATTGACGAAGAGGCTGCTTCGGTGTCATATTCTTCAGTTGACGTTACCATGTCACTAGTGGTGACCGCAGGCGCAACTGCAGACATGGCAAAATGTGACATTAAGTCGGCATTTCGGTTGCTTCCAGTCCATCCAGATGATTGGAATCTTCTGGGAATCCATTTCGAGGGTAAATGGTACGTGGACAAAGCATTACCAATGGGTTGCTCTATGTCATGCGCTCTTTTTAAATGTTTCAGTACCTTTCTGCAGTGGCATTTCACGCAGCGCACAGGTCACACGCTGGTACCACACTATTTGGATGACTTCTTCTTTGTCGGTTCCCCGGGCTCCGCGGAGTGCCAGATTGCTCTGGACACTTTCCATGAGCTCATGGAGGAGCTAGGAGTGCCTCTGGCTCCTGAGAAGACAATGGGACCTACGACAGCCTTATCCTTTTTGGGAATTGAGATTGATTCTGTTGCAATGCGGGCTCGCTTGCCAGAAGACAAAAAATGGAAAATGCTAGAATTGTTAGACAGAATGTTGTCCAAACAAAAGGTGACGGTGAAGGACATTCAGGTGTTATTGGGGCATCTTAATTTCGCCTGCAGGGTGGTCAGAGCAGGGAGGACTTTTTGTAGGCGGTTGGGCAGGGCATTGGCAGGACAGCATTTACCTCACCACCATGTCCGCTTGTCAGCAGGGGTAAAGGAGGATTTGCGCATGTGGTCAGTCTTTCTAAACTCCTTTAATGGAGTGCCACTTGTTAGGGAGGAGGATGTCCAGTGGGATGTTCAAATGTTTTCTGACGCGGCAGGCAGTGACGGTTTTGGCCTATATTGGCAGGGCAGGTGGTGCGCTGAGAAATGGCCACAAGAATGGAGGAATGGGGGAAGGAGCATAACATTCCTGGAGCTTTTCCCGCTACTGGTGGCTTTGACCCTGTGGGGTGAGGAATTGGCACATAAGAAGGTGCTTTTTCGTGTGGACAACATGGCAGTGGTTGAGATCGTTAATAGAAAGTCAGCAATAGATGAGCAGATTTTGAAGCTGTTGCGTGTGTTTGTGCTAGGATGCCTTCGGCATGACATTTCATTCAGAGCCTTGCACATACCTGGTGTGGACAATGACATCGCTGATGCTTTGTTTTGTTCGCAGTGGGGGAGATTCCATGGACTGGCCAAGGAGGCGGACAGGACACCGACCCCAATGCCGGAGCACCTTTGGTATGTAGGCAACGTAGGGTGCTTCAATTGGTGGTAGGTTCCCTGTCCGTGTCTACGTGGGAGGCATATGCTCTTGCATGGAAGGATTTCAAGGTCGCTGGTCCTCAACGTGTGTTCAGCGTTATGTGAGAGAAGACGCAGGGGAGGCGCAAGCGTCATCCTCTTTTTTGTGAGTCTCATTCTAATTTTTTCTCCTTAACAGGTTCGGTGGCTGGGCCCAGCTCAAAGGAGTTGACGATCTGGATAGTGGGGCATTCGTTCATTAAATGGGCACGGGTTCAGGCGTGCCAGAGTTATTTTGGAAATATGTTGGGTTTTAATGAGCATCGTTTTAACATTGTGTGGAAGGGCAAGGGAGGTATGCTTTGGAGGGAACGGATACCGTGTTTGAATAATGCGATGGTGAAGGGCATTTGCCTGGATCTTTTGCTGATACATCTTGGTGAGAATGATCTTTGTGGAGTGAAAGGTGTGGTTTTTCTGAGGGCAATGAAGAGGGATTTGTCCCTGTTAAAGGAGCGATGGTCGGGATGCCATGTCTTGTGGACTGATTTGGTTCCGCGGAGGATTTGGAGAGGGGCTTTAAACCCTAGGGCTATTGACAGAGCGCGGAGGAAAGTGAGTTCTGAAATTTCAAGGTTTTGTCGCAGTTTAGGTTTTGGGAGAGTGACCCACAAAGAAATCCGTTTTGAGGCGGTGGAGTTTTTTAGGGATGATGGAGTGCATTTATCCAGGCTCGGTATGGACCTTTATTTGCTAGAAGTTAGGGAAGTTTTGTCAAGATGTTTGAATGTTTAAGCACATGGTTAGGGAGTTGGAAGGGTTTTTTCCTATGTTGGGGGGCAGAAAGGGGGGTGGGTAGCTTTCCTCCCCCCCCCTTCTTTCTGGGTGGCGGGGGTTATTTGAATTTTGACAGGTTTGGCACAGATTGGTTGATTAATTGTTAAGCTGGGTTATCGACAGGGAAAGATTAGGTTGTTTAGTTTTAGTTCGGTTACACAGGTTGGGTGATTGACAGCTGGGAAGGGGCAGGCAGGGGAGTTTGTTTAACGGTCGGGTTGTATTTATAGGTTTACATTGGGTTACACGGTAATGTAATGTTTTATATTGTTTGAAATGTTGTAATGTACGGGTGGGGGGCGGGTTCGAGGAAATTTAGGGGAGGGGTCGGGGTGCGGGGTTAGGTTCTGGTTTATTTAGTGAGGCTTAGTTTTGGAAGGCTTTTGCCGAGGTTTATTAAATTGTGATGTGCACCTGTTCCAATAAAGCGGCCTTTTACACACAGTTCTTCGTCCATGGTCTGCTTCCCCCCCCCACCCCTCCCAACCAAGGGGGGCTTGGGGGGCAGCCGACCGTAGGGAGGTCTCCCCCGGGAGGTTTGGGAGGGGCGGGGGGGGGTTGGGCTGGCCTGGCGCCGGCCATTTTAAATTTGGGCTTGTGTTTTTGTAGCCCAAAAGGAGCCCAAGCATAAATGCTTTGGGCTCCTGCTCCCAGCCACCATTTTAGGTTTGGTGACCTGGTGGCTGGGAGCTTAGGCTGAGGTAGTTTTTTCCCTCCCTCCCCCCCTAATTTTTCCCCCCGTTTTTTATCTTTTGTTTAATTACTCTTTGGGTTTTTGCTTCCTCCTTTTTGTTCTTTAGGCTTTTTTTTGGGACAGGTGAGCAGGGGTTGTTTGATATGTACTGTCGCTTGGAGCAGGTGCAGTGCGGGTGTTATTTGAATTTTGACAGGTTGGGCACAGGTTGATTGATTAATTGTTAAGCTGGGTTATCGACAGGGAAAGATTAGGTTGTTTAGTTTTAGTTCGGTTACACAGGTTGGGTGATTGACAGCTGGGAAGGGGCAGGCAGGGGAGTTTGTTTAACGGTCGGGTTGTATTTATAGGTTTACATTGGGTTACACGGTAATGTAATGTTTTATATTGTTTAAAATGTTGTAATGTACGGGTGGGGGGCGGGTTCGAGGAAATTTAGGGGAGGGGGCAGGGTGCGGGGTTAGGTTGTGATTTATTTAGTGAGGCTTAGTTTTGGAAGGCTTTTGCCGAGGTTTATTAAATTGTGATGTGCACCTGTTCCAATAAAGCGGCCTTTTACACACAGTTCTTCGTCCATGGTCTGCTTCCCCCCCTCACACCCCTCCCTCCCAAACAAATAAATGGGCTGGCCTGGCCCCCTTCGTCGCCGCCGCGCCCCGTGGCTTTCAAAGCATGAATGCACATGATGTTTATTTTTAATTTTGTCCAGCTCCGTTTTCAGCCAAGAGTGACTTAAATAGCCCCGCGCGCCAGGGGCGTAACACAGGCCCCCTGTAGACCCCGCGGGAGGGGCCCCCTTAGCAGCTGCGCAGCCATAAACCACTTAGCACTCCACACGCAGTTATGCATTTATCTTACATTTCACTTTAGCTCCGAATGGAAACTTTTCTACTACATTACTTTCACTTTATGGCAGAAAACGCGTAAAAGAGCGCACTAAGAAATAAAAAATGTCATCAATATTCATGCTTGGACTGTCCATACGCAGCCGCAGAACACACAAACAGAAATCGTTAAACCGCGCCTCTATCCAAGCGGCTGCGGAAACAGAAGGAGTTCGGTGCTGGTGCAGCGTACAACTCCGTAGTTAGAGATGTTAACTTTAGAAGGGAAAACGAGTGCACATGACGTTCGGGTTATCCCAGCTGCTGCAGGTTTGTAGAGGCGGTCTTGCTGTAGACTCGCTTTTGTTGACATGCTTCCTGTTATGTAGACGTGCTTTTATTCTGGCATTTTGTATACGGTAATAATTTCTCCAGTAATTGGGATAGAAGCTATTGTAGAAAACCTGAAGGGCAGGGATGTTTAAAAAAAATGGAAAGCTAGAAATAAAACATTCCAGAAGCAGAAGGCAGACCGTATTTGCAGTGTTCTTGTGGCTGAAAAGGGCAGCCATTTTGGAGTAGCATTATTTTATTTGGTACTATATCAGAAAACTTTTTATTTTGTTTTAGGAAGGGTCGTGTATGTTCTAGACTATTAACCATCTGACTTTAGTCAAACATTACCAATATAGCTGCCGACTTGTTCCATATCATGATGGTGAGTTTAGGCCAGTTTTAACTGTTTAAGCCTACCACACCAAGCTTTACTGGGATTTGTACGACCATACTTCTAATGCGCGTGAATCTACAAGGTTATTATGAATGCTAAAGACTACATTCTTAAAGATGTCGTATACCTGGGGATTTATATTGATAGTGAGTTTGATCAAGTAGTTAGTATTAATTATGAGGCTTACATAGCTGCCAAGATTTAGATTGCTTATGTGTGACATTTTCATAATTTCAGTGTAATTATGAGTGACATTCAACGACTGTGAGTGACACTTTCTTGCGAGAAAAATCAAGTACTGAAGACGAGTGAAACATAAATATCAGAAATTACACCCATTGAAGCAACGAGAAACTCTAAGATGATCTTAAAACTTCTGCAAAGCACCAAAAATGGAAGGGCACTAACTTCGGAGGAGGGCCCGTTGTGATGAATGTAAAACTGGCAGTAAGATTTAACTGTTTTAATATTAAAGTAAACGAGCTCATGAAGAAGTGCACCACGGCTACAGACTCTGGACCGCTGCACACTGACAATGCAGGGATAGCCCTGCAGCTGAGCAAATTCATGTGCATGCCACTTTGCGCAATTTAAAATGCACGTAAGGTGGCTGAGAGGGACCGTGTGGCCCAGGACTGAAGGTTGCGGCCTTCATTTAATTTTTGCCAGTGCTAACCTTGCTGGTCATGGGTAATTGCCCAACCCATAATTTAATTGGTTTAAAAGGTTTTCCCTTTTGTCTATAATGCAATGTTATCTTGTTTTTATTGTTTGTGTTCGGGCATGATCATTACCAGCTGGCTGCCACTAGCACGCCTTTAGATTGTCTTCTGCTCTTGGATTAAAACCGATGGAAGTTCGGCCACAGCATAGAAACTCATGGCTGCGCTCGTATTTTGGTGAAGGAATTATCTTCACCAGGTTTTAAATGTTTTTCATTGTGAGAGAGGGTTTTGGTGAGGAAATAAGGAAGTTAAAAGAAAACACATTGCGAGGCATTTGCCCGTGGCTTGCGAGGCGTTTGCCCGTGGCTGATAGCTTACTTGGCGGGAGCCCATGCGACCACACCCCCGACAAAGAGTTAAACGCTTAGAGAAGTAAAATCGCATTATCGACACATACTTCAAGCAGCAAATACACATGGAAAGCATTTTTACAGGGCTTCTACATCAGCGTCAATTATCCCTGATCAGTAATTCGAGGACACAAAGAGCAGGAAGTCATTCTACGAGTAAAGCAATACGAACTTGTATACAGGCACTATTTAGTATCATAAAGAAGTTATAATGTGCGTGGTGGCATTTTTTCACAAAATGTGCGTACAGCGCAGTGTGTGTTTTCAGGCATATGCCTTCCTATATTGCTTGGTCTCATCTGGCCCCCGTATAGTTAAGGTTCACATGCAGTGCTTAATTTGTAAACAAGTAGGTGCCAGGGCCCTTGCAAGAAGGCTACTGCAACTTAAACTATCCATTGTTGCTGCCAATGACAGTACCAAGTCAACTACTACCCCTCACACGTTTACAGGTATTGCAATTCATACTATTCCCTGCCCCCAAAGCTCGGAGAATGGTTTGCAAGGCAGTTATTAATCATTGTTAACATATATTGAATTAATCACTGGCTGCTGTTGTGGTCATCCCTGTTTCGGCCACCTGCTCTGCCATGGGGCAGGCGGTCATGCGTGTAGGTGCTGACAATTTAGTTCTGGTGCTGAGCACCGGAAACCACAGGCTCAAATTAAGCATTTGATTCGATATTTCGTTTTTCACATTAGAATGGACATTTACGGGCTCATTATCAGTTGTTTATATTTATTCAGTAGGGATAATTTAGAAACACATAGCATACCCTTTGAGTACACCAATGATAATGGGTGACAGCTCTGGCTGATGAGAAGTCACTAAGCCAGCGATTCGATTAATTAGATTATCTGGGTAGTATTAATGTTCACATTTGACCCTTCCCCATTTGCTACACAGCATAGGAGGGGCATTTAGACAGACAAGGAGCAAGTTGCTTTTCTGCCGGAGTGTTGTAAAGCACAGTGTCATGGAGTAGAGAGGGCTGTTATGGAGTGGCGTAGAGTCATGGAGTGGTGTAGAGTAGAGTTGAGTGAAGTGTCATGGAGTTGCATAGGGTGGACTGGCATATTGTTGTGGATTGTCATGGAGGTAGTAGAGTGTTGTAGATTGGAAGGGTGTAGAGTGTATTAGAGTGTCATATAGTTGAGTATTGTAGAGTGAAGCAGAGTGTCATAGAGTGGAGGGGCATTGAGTGTTGTGGAGTGGTGTAGAGTAGAGTGGGGAGGCATAGATTGTGTTGCGTAGAGTGGAGTACAGTGTTATAGAGTGGTGAGGAGCGGAGTAGATTGTTATAGAGTAGAGTGGCATAGAGCGGAGTAGTGTAGTAGAATGAAATGGCATAGAGTGGAGTAGTGTCGTAGAGTAGAGTGGCATAGAGTGTCAGAGTAGAGTGGCATGGAGTGTAGTGGCGTAGAGTAGTGGAGTAGACATGTGTGGTGTAGAATATAGTGGAGTAAAATGGCATGAAGTGGCATAGAGGGAGTATCCTAGAGGGTCGTAGAGTGAGGTAGTGTCGCAGAGTGGCATAGAGTGGATTAGAGCATCATAGAGTGGAGTGTTGTAGAGTGGATTAGAGTGGCCTAGAATGAAGTGGCATAAAGTACAGTGGCTTAGAGCAGACTGGCATAGAGTGCAGTGGCTTAGAGTGCATTGGTTTTGAGTAATTGGCATACAGTGCAGTGGCGTAGAGTGGTGCAGTGTAGAGTGGTGCAAAACAGAGTGGAGTGGAGTGGTGCAGAGTAGACTGCAGTGCGTAGAGTGCAATGGCGTAGAGTGGAATGGCGCAGGTAGTGTCATAGAGTGACATAAAGTGGAGAAGAGCGTCAAAGAGTGGAGTGTTGTAGAGGGGAGTAAAGTGGCCTAGACTGAAGTGACATTAAGTACAGTTGTGCAGAGTAGATTGGCATAGAGTGGATTGGTTTTGAGTAAAGTGGTATAGACTGCATTGATGCAGAGTGCATTGGTGTAGTGGTGTAGAGTAGAGTGACGCAGATTGAAGTGGTGCAGAGTACACTTCAGTGGAGTAGAGTGCAGTGGCATAGAGTAGAGTGGCGTAGAGTTTGGGCCATCAGCGCAGTAGTTGTAGCGCGCAGCTGCAGCATGGGTGCGCCAGTTGCCTCATATCAGTCCTTCGGCTAGGCAGCCTGCCTCATAAATTAAATGATGCGCTTCTGAGCCTCTCAATAGTGAAGATGAGTTGGCCCTCTCGCCTGTTTACCAGCCCAGCATCATCGTCTTTGTTGTAGCACATTCTGATGACCAAGTTATAGATAGAGATACACTACTTTTTGGGGCAGCAATTACATGGTATGTTACGTTATTTATGTTTATATACTGCATTCTATGGAAAATATGGTCCACGGCCCAAATGCCATGTCTGTGCTTAGTTAGATTTAAGCAAAATGTTCTATTTAATCTGTTGTGTTGGAAGTTTGTGTGTGTTCCATGCTATTGAAAAGTGCTCTTCGGGGCCACATTGCAGCCAGCTGTATAGTACATCTGCGCTATGTGGGGTGTATGCAAGATCCATCCAGTGTGTTCTGTTTGATGCTTGCGTGTGTTTTAAACTACTTACAATTCTCTTGGGAGCTGCGGGCCATCCAGCTATATGGTATTTCTGAGCTATGTGCTATATAAGCTCCTCCCAGTGTGCGCTTTTACATGTCTGCGTGTGATGTACATTATCGAAAAGTGTTGTTGGGTGCTACAGTGCACTACAACAGTCAGCTGTGCTCTATCTGAGGTGCACAGTCCTTTGTACCTTTGTACACTGGTTACCAAGGCTAGGCTTTTGTCTGGTTCCAGTACCCCCTGGGCCCCCACTCTGCCTATTCCTTGCATTTGAAATGTACATTTAGTGCTGTAGTGTGAGAATGCATTTCAAGAAAAGTAATATAAAGTAGGGTTGCCAAAAGGAAAATGCCAGCCATGTGTTTAAAGAGCCTGGAAAGACCTTGTCTTGGCACTAAATAGGGTTATAAATAAACAAGTTTGTATTCATTTGTAATGTGACTTTTCGGTCTTTGTTCCCTTTAATTATCAGTCATGGATTTTATCATTCAGGCAGCCCTAGAACACAATTAAAGTGCTTTTTATTTATATTTGCTGTTCCAAGTATGCACAGATAAGTACATCTTTAGGTGACTGCTTATGTTTGTCGGTGGGGCAAAGTGGTAGGTGGTGGGCCGGGCCGCTGGGGGGGCCCCTTCCATGTGCTTTGCAGGGGGGCCCCCTCAAGTTTTGTTATGCCACTGCCGCGCGCCACACCTCTAAACACCAAGGAGCAGATTTACAAGCCCCCTGCGCCACTGGGGAAAGTGACGCAAAAGTGGCGCAGCCGCACAGGGGGCTTGTAAATCTGCCCCTAACTGCGGGAAAGTTATACGTGATGCATGGGCGTAGGAAGTGTGGTGGACGAGGGAGATATATTCCCCCCCCCCCAGAGTTTGGAATGCAAGGGACAGGGGGGGGACAAGAGTGGGAGGGGTTGAGGGTACAAAGGAGATTTGCCCATTCTCCCTTCTGTGATTAACAGGGCCATTAGCGCGAAAGGGCAATGCATAATGGCCCTGCACTTGCCCTGTGACTTGCCTCCAGTTACATACAGTTACATATGATCAGGCTGCACGCTTGACGGGCAAAAAGGTATTTAACATCCCTTCCCTCCGCCCCATCTCCCCCTCCGTCATGTGTCTCTGCCCGGGCTGCTGCAGCTGTTTCTGGCTTCTTATCTCCGACACACACACGTTTTTCACAGGTCTTCAAAAGAGCATTTACATTCCTTTGGAACTGGTTGAGGAGGTTTTGTTGTTTTGTTGACTGATTCCAGTATCCCATGTGTCCCTACTCTGCCTATTAGCTATTTCTTACTTTTTATTTTATTTTTACTGCTAAAGTGGGGAAATGCATGTAGTGAAAAGGCATCTCACAAGTAGGGACCACACATCCCCCCCCAAAAAAGACAAGCATAGGCATGGCCAATAGGCCTCGCCTTTTGGACCTTCTAAGTGTTTTGGCATGCAGCATATTATACGGGGTCTCTTACTTTCCTCAACGAATAGCATCTGTTACCATGCATACCAAAACTATGCATGGCGTAACAATGCAGTCAATACCACGACTGTGTGGTTGCCGCGAGTTTCATTACAATGCAAGTCATTACAAAGACTTGCTTTAGAGAAGCGCTGGACTTTAGAATAGTTTTAATAACTATTCCAACTTTAGTCGGTGTATCAGTAGGTACAAATGATGGCAGTGGTTTCAAGAAAATAGCCAGCACCTCTGTTGAGTTTGCAACCATAATCTAAGGCGTGCTCAATGTAAACACTGTGCCACCAACAGTGTTACCCAGTACATGGAAAAAAGCTTTCTCCAGAACCTCAAATTGAGAATTTAAACAACAGAGCACAGCACAATAAACAGTTCCAAGTGACTAATACATCAGTAAACAATTTAATTTCAAGATTTGCAATCAACAAACAAACAGTATGACACAGTCTTGACCATAAGTGGATCAGTTCTTGATATGTTGACACGTAGATGAAGCATACACACAGCCGACACGTGTCATCATTTGACGACTTCCTCAAGGCTCAGAATCAGTGTCCAAATAAAGAAACAAAATCAATTTGAACACCCTTTACTTCTGTTTAGAAGGGGTTCAGGGATATTACTCCGTTCCATAAGTTTCGATAAGATGCAAAAATAAGCTTGCCAAAGTGCAGCATATAGTCACTCCTAGCAGCAGGAGAGCAAGAAGACTCGCTATAATAGATGAGTGGAGGCAGTGTACCAAGCCTCGAGGAAGACGGTCGTCTTCCGTGTCGCTCCCTGCTCGCATTTAGAAAAGTAGGGAAAGTGTTGGACATAAGATGCAACACCAGTCCAACGCCGCATTCCCTAAAGCAAGTCGTTGCAATGACTTGTGTTGTAATGGAACTTATGGTAACGTCGCAGTCATGGTACTGACTGCGTTGTAAAGACACTTCGATTTAATGCATCTGTTGTAATAGATGTTTCCCTCCCTCAACTAACTCATGCTGGATGATGCATTCAAATAGAAACATGTAGTGTCAAATGACGCTCAAATTGTTGGAACTTACCTATGAAAGGTTGCCTACTTTCAATAATTATTGTTCTTGCTGACACAGGTCTGGTTGAAGGACTGGCATATACAGTCTGCACTGTTTACTGACATCTCCTAATGAAGCACCATCATGTTAATGTGTCAGTAAATGGAAAAAAACAGAACTTAAGCTCATTGGGCTGTTGCAAAATTTCTTTAGCATCCAAGTGGAGCAGAGCCTGGCAGAATCTCACAGTCTGAGCAGGCTCAGAATGCAGAATGCCCACCATAAAGCACAATGCACAGATGGCACTTCTCATGACACCAGCTGTGCAGCACATGATGTTTGTGTAAGGATTGGTGCAGGAAGCAAAGACGACAAGGGTAAGCAAAAGAAATGAAATAAAATACTGGGAAAACAGGTTCAAGTCTCAGCATCGGCTCAATAGCCTGTGATTCTGGGCAAAGCACTTAAACTCCCTCTGCTTTAAAAAATGAATGTGACCTTGTGTAATGTAACTGGTGTTCAAGTGAAGCACTTCAATCTCCTTGGTCGAGATTGCGCTATATAAAACTGCAAAACCTGAACTGTCAACAAAGCGAGATTCTCTAATCAAGATACAGCACCCTGCCACATGAAAATGCGAATTATTGACAAATGTGTTTTAGACATGAATTAACTAAATACAAAACAGTCAGCATTGACAGTCTTGTAATGTATAGGCTTTTCCCACAGTGAAGGACAGGGTATCAATCCAACCTTTCTTTATTAGTTAAGTACACCTAATACCTAAGAGCGCTGGGCCACAGCCTCCGATCGCTGCAATTTCGCCTCGCGCGTCTGGCGCTGTTCGTGCATGCGCAGTGGCGTCCAAGATGGCCGCCACGCGCATTTGCGTGCTTACGTAGTGCGCGATCTACTAGACCGCGACACTACATATCTCCCCCTTTTACACCACACCAAAACTAATTACATAACTGAGAGTGTGGTTCCAGTTCATAGTCTGTTACTCCAGTTCATAGTCTTTAAACTTGGATGGTCTCACCACCGCTCTCCCAACTCCGGTGTATCTTACCGGGGTAGCGTGTCCTTCTCGACCCCCTTCTGCGACAGGGCTTCCACTTCTTCCTCCTAGGGTACCTTTCCCTTCTCTTCCTCCTTTCTCGCCCTCTTCCTGGGTCCTTTCTTCCATAGTTGGTCCTTCTCGTTCTTCCCCCTCGTTGTTATGATCTTCCTGCATACTCTCTCCATTCTCTCCATTCGGAGTTCCTGCTTCGTTCCTCGTGGCCATGCGGTCTTGGGACCATACATTTCCATCACTGAGCAGCGCCGCTCAGTCATACACCTCTTCCACTCTCAGGGGTGGGGAGTATTTGCTGTCTCCCTTTCTCTTGAGAACCGCCAACTTTACTCTAACCCACTCCCCTTTTTCCAAAGCTGTCTCTTTCACGTTTTTCCTGCGGTTGTAATGTTCTGTATATATCTTCTGTGCTTTCTCCAGGTTGTGTTGCACCACTGCTGGTGACCATTTGCTTGTGATTGTCTTCTCCTTCCACGCGACATTGTCTTTTGTGAAGGGTTGCCTTCCACGTAAAATTTGAAACGGGCTGTACCCCGTGCTAGTGGGGTGATGCGGTATGCCCATACTGTGCTTAGTACCTCCTTTTCCCAGTCCTTGCCCCCGGAGATGGCTGCCTGTATAAAGCTCATTATCACTCTGTTGAACCTTTCTACTTGGCCGTTGCTGGCAGGGTGATATACCGACGTATGTTTGAGTCGTATGCCATTTCTTTCTGCAAATCGCTTCCATTTGTCCAAAGTAAATTGGGGTCCGTTGTCGCTAATTATGGCTCTGGGGATGCCTTCCCTGAGGAACACCGTTGTGAGGAATCGAATGATTGTCTCCGTGTCCATTTCTTCTTGAATGTGTACCTCTGGCCACTTTGAGTATTTGTCCACTATCACACATATGTACTTGGGAATACCCTGGTTGTCAAGTACCGGCCCCAAGATGTCCACTGCCACTTCTTCCCAGGGATTACTTGGGTTCGTGAACCTTCCTAGAGCAGGTCTCATGGGTTTCAGGATTTTGTCAGCTCCTTGGCACTGCACACAGTCTCTGACATGTCTCTCCACCTGTAAATCCATACCTGGCCACCAATACGTTTGTTTGGTTAGTGCTTTCGTCTTCACGATTCCCAGGTGCCCCTCATGTATTATAGTCAAAAGATATGGTATTATATTCGCTGGTGGTACCACTCGGTTTCCTTGGTATACAAACACCCCATCATTTCCCACCGACAACTCGTCTCTGACCTCGTAAAATTGCCGAATTTGGGGCTTCTGTTGTTTCCTATCAGGCCACCCTCGCACTGTGCATTTCTTGATTTCTTCCAGATCTCCATCTGCTCCGTACGCGTCCTTCCATTCTCTCCTGCTTATTGCCCGTTCCGGATCATCAGTCAAGGCTACCATCTCATCATCTTCTTCTGTGCCTGTGGTGGCACTTTCCTTTGCTGCCGCCCTGCTGAGATAATCAGCTATCTTGTTTCTTGAGCCCGGTATATATTCTACATCGTAGCGATATTCCAAGAGTTTCAGTGTCATCTTCGCTATCTGGGGTGTCGCGCCGGCATGACCACTAGACGTTAGCACCTTCACTAGGGGTTTGTGGCCCGTTTTCAGCAGGAATCGCGTGCCCCACAGGAACTGGCGATACTTCCCCATGGCCCATACTGCGGCCAACATCTCTTTCTCAATCACGCTGAACTTTTGTTCTGAATTCGTCAGTGATCTGGACGCGAAGCTGATCGTCTCCTTCTTGCCGTCTTGTCTCTCTTGCATGAGCATTGCTCCCAACCCCTTTTCGCTGGCGTCATCAATATCGATTTTCCTAGGGGATCGTACCCTTGTAACGGGATAGCCTGGCTTATTTCTCGTTTGACTGTGTCAAACTCTTCTTGCGCGTCTTCCGTCCATGCGAAAGCTGTTTTCTCCCTCGTGAGCTGCCTCATGTGGTGCGTTTTTGTGGCAAAGTGTTGGACGAACTTACTGTAGTATTCCGCCATCCCTAGGAAGGATCGTACTTCTTCCTTGGTGGTGGGCGGAGGAGCATCGCTATGGCTGTCACATTCCCTTTTTTTGGTGTTATTCCATTCTCTCCGATTTCGTGCCCTAGGTAGGTGACTGATGACATGCCGAAATGGCACTTCTCCCATTCTGCTGTTAGTCCGTTATCCTCCAGGATCCTAAGTACCACCTCCAGCTTCTCGTCGTGGTCTTCTTGTTCCTTCCCCATCACTAGGATATCGTCTTGGAAGTATTGTACTCCCTCTATGTCCCTGAACAGTCGGGCCATTACCTTTTGGAAGACTGCCGCTGCCAAAGCCAGACCAAAGGGCATGCGGCAGAACTGATAGCACCCGAATGGAGTTATGAATGACGTCAGTTTCTTGCTCGTGTGGTGCAGGACTACCTGATGGTACGCCAACTTTAGATCGATGGTGGAGAACCATTTCACTCCTTTTGTTCGTGCCAGCATTTCCTCTATGCGTGGTAGCGGGAACTTCTCCACCACAATACACTTGTTGAGTTCTCTGAGGTCCACACATAAGCGCACCTTGCCTGACGGTTTCATGGCCACCACTAATGGTGCCAACCATTCCGCGCTATCGATGGGTTCAATAATCCCTTCTTTTTCCAGTCGGTGTAGCTCCTGTTGCACTGCCTCTCTCACTGCGATCAGTATGTTCCTCACTTTGTGTGTGACCGGTTGGACGTTATACTTGAGCACGATTTTGTGGGTACATTTTTCCAATTTCCCTATCTTGTCCCCAAATATTTTCGGGTGTGCACTTCGCAGTCCCGCTGCCTTGGACCATTTTCCTTCCAACGCCACCAACACTTGGTTGTCTCCTCCAGGATGCAGTTGTATTCCCAATTCTCCTTGGTCCATCCACCCTAGGACCGAGGGTCCTTTCTCTGCAACGTACAATTTGCACTGGGCGCTGCGTTCTTTGAACTGGAAGAGCAGTCTTCTAAATCCCACCATTGGGATAGGTTCCCCCGTGTAGGTGACCGGTCGTATGTCGGGCGGTTCCAGATGTGGGCCTACTTTCGCTTAAAATTTCGCATCCCACACTGACCTTTGGACAATCGTGTAGGGGGACCCTGAATCCGCTACTATGGTGATCTCCACTCCTCCAATGTGGATGTTGCACTGGGGTTTGTGAGCTCTTCTGCAGTCAATACCTAGTACTTGGTCTTCCACGCAAAGGACTTCGTCGTCTTCTTCCTGACCCTCTTCTTCCTCTCCTAGGTCTTGTGCCACGTATTTCACCGCGCGCTGTTTCCACTTCCTGCAACACACCTTCTCGTAGTGGCCGACCAGGCCGCAGAACGCGCACTTTGCTCTGAAGGCGGGACAATGTTTGTCATGTGCCGCGTGGTTCGGGCTCCCACACCTGTAGCACTTCGACGTTCCTTCTTTGTCTTGTTTCCACATTTGTCCCGGTTTTCCTTTCCCCTTGTACGTTCCCTTGTTTTCTCCTGGCGCCGGTTTTCCTCTTCCATATTGGTCGGCGTCCTCCACCTTGTTTATCGTGGGTCTCAGGGCCTGGTCTCTCTTCGCTGCGTCTGCGCAGCGCTTGGTCAGTTCTGCCCTTTTCACGATGGCTATCACGTCTTTTAGCGTAGCATCTCCGCTTGCCCACAATTTATCCTGCACCGTTTTGCTTGTTGTGTGCATTACAATTTGGTCCTTTATAAATTCGTCGTGTAGAGCTCCGAACTTACACGTTATCGCCAGCTTCCTTAATGCCGCAACGTAGTCGTCTATCATTTCTCCCGCTTCTTGCTTCCTCTGCTGGAAATTGTAGCGGTCGATAGATGTGCAGACTGCGGGGCGATAGTGGTTGTCTAAGTCTTCAATGGCGTGTTTGAACACGTCACCGTCCGCTGCTGGACGGGTGACCGGTGTTAAGTTTTGGAATACTCGTATGCCCTCTGGTCCCAGATTATGTAAGAGTATCCTTTTCCTCCAGCTGCTGGAGAACGCTTCTTCATTCTCGTCTTCCAATGCTTCGAGGTAATTTTTGAAGTATTCTCTCCAGTCCTCCCATTTCATTTGAGGCTCCCCTGGTCTTGGTAGGAACGAGACCGGCGTCGTTAGTGCTGATGCATGTGAACACATCTTGGCTTCCGCCTGTTTCCTGGGACTACCTGGCGCTTCCGTCCCTTCTCCCCTTCTTTGGGTCGTCTGGGCCTCTTCAGTCTCTTCTGCGCCGTCCCTTCCTGATTCCGCCAGGGCCTCTTCTATATCTCGCCCTGGGTTGCTTACCACGCTTCCTTGCACTTGGTCACCCTCTTGCTTTTTTTTTTTTCGTGCCTCCCTCTGGATTCCGTCTGCCACTGCCGCGCTCTCTCGGTGTCCTGGTGTCTGTCCTGTGACCCCCTGGTGTACCTGCCCCTGTAGGACGTCATCTCCTCCGGCTCTCCTGCTGGTGGGGGCTTCCTCTCCCCCGGGTGTCCTTCAGGGTCCTCTGCGTCCCAGCCTCGTCGCCACTGTAATGTATAGGCTTTCCCCACAGTGAAGGACAGGAGCCAGAGTATCAATCCAACCTTTCTTTATTAGTTAAGTACACCTAATACCTAAGAGCGCCGGGCCACAGCCTCCGATCGCTGCAATTTCGCCTCGCGCGTCTGGGACTGTTCGCGCATGCGCAATGACGTCCAAGATGGCCACCACGCGCATTTGCGTGCTTACGTAGTGCGCGATCTACTAGACCGCGACACTACAAGTCTCGTAGCGCTGTTTTGAAATATGCGCTGCTGTGGAATGTCGTAAAAATAGCTGGGGTGGGGCACATGCTGATGCACACATGGCAAACGTGAGCAGGAAACAAAGGACTAGCATGCAGCAATGTGGGAGGAAGTTGGAGGGGCGAATGCTGCAATAAACTTCTCCGACTATGGGAACGTGTCCGCACAGAGATGCGGAACTGATCCCGGGGGCCGGCCAGTTAAAAACACCGATAAGAATGATTCACGGGACATCAAAGGTCAATGGGGGTTCGGAAAGGCCAAAAAAAACAGAATCAAGCTTAGCCAATCCTTGTTTTAGAAATGTGGTGTATATGCCATTAAAAGGTAGACGCTTGTTTTCAAAAGTGTGTTCAATGCACTCAAAATTCGGATATCGCCCTAATCTGTTCTAGTCCGGGACACATCTATATGTAAAGTGAAATCTTTTGATGAGTATACTACTATCACCATTAATGGAGGGGTCAATAACACTACAAAAAACTACAAACAAAGAAAATAAACAATGCCTGACCAACTCTATAAAAGTGACATTTTTATTTAAAATACAAGAGGGCATTAGACTAGATTTAGAATTACTATTACTGTGAATGCTTTGTTCTAGCTATTTCTAAAATGAAGTTGTACATTTTTGGGTGTTAAATTGTAATCAAGTATTTTTCTATGGGAGAGCCAGCCTTGCCATGGTAAAAAACAAATCTGGAGATTTATCGCTGCTGGGACATGTAAAACTCAGTATACGTTATACTTATTAAACACCATGCACCCTGACCTGTGGGCGTTTAGGGTGACTTATAACTATTTAAAAGGTAGGTTTAGGCCTGGCAGAATGTTTATTTTGCCAGGCCGAATTTGCATTTTTAAAACCACACCAAAATGCTGCAAGGGTAGGGCTGAAGACATGCCTGCATTGTCACTTTACTGGTGGCACAACAGGTTCTGCAGTCCACTAGTGACGTTTAATTTACAGGCCCTGTGTACACTGGGTACCATATACTAAGGAGTTAAATTGTGCCAATCAGGATTTTTAACCGATTTGATACGTTTTTAAGGGTCAGAACACATGCACTGGGGCCAGGTTAGACGGATCCCAGTGTACAAAGTTTTAAAACCATTATCAACATTTTTTTAAAAATGAGCGTGGACATGCAAAACGAGCCATTTTATTACAATATTATTTTATACTTGCATTTACATATCACTTTATACTACTGACGAGGTCCTGAAGAGTCATGGTTTTAATGAAGTTTGTGTTTTGTAGAAAATTAGTTCAAATTCTGATTATATAACTAGCACTATACTTATATAGTCATTAGGTCGTACCATTCGTCCAAAATGTTTGAAGAGAGAGAAAATTACTAATTACCAAATGATATGTACTTTAAGAATGGCATTTTTCTTAGACAGAATTAGGAAACATAACATTTTGGTAAAAAAATGAAAACATTAAAGTGAGCGCATAAATACAAAATAATGCCAGTGGGAAGAATGGTTTGTTTCCAATATACACATACATTCTTAGATCAGGCGTTCTACCAGATCAAATTACGAAGTTGCCTTTAGTTATTTCATTTTTAGAACTGTTTTCTACAAATGTTTTGTCTACTTGATTTTTAAACCTCAGAGTAATAAACATAAGAAAAGTACCCTGCAAAAATGACAGACCTGAAGATCCTGTCCCTGCCTTGGCTCTGATTGGTTAAAGTGATACAGGACTCCATGGCGAACACCAAGACCAGCAAGGGTGAAGCTGTGCGAAGCCGGACGACACCAGCTGGACTGCAGCTCTTGCCGAGGCAGTAACCAGAAAGAACGCAGAAATAAAAATGTCTTTGGATCTGCAGGCGTAAAACTACAGATCCGCGTTGCAGCAATGACTCAGTCACTCTTTGCCCCCAGGTAATAGTGGTAACATGCCAATTCTAGGGCAGCAAGATGCCTCAGCCTGACAGGTGATTTCATAGACATCGACAGAGGACAAATAGGAACTGCCTTAAACCCAGCAGAAGAAAACGCTAGCTCCAAAAGATAAAAGTTAATGTCTCTCCGACATTGGGCATGAAAAGTGGAAGAAAATTACGTTAGCATGGACCACCGTCTATTTATTCTTAAAAAATTAGCATGCCCAAATGTGGCGTAACGGTCAGAGCTGCCGACCTTGGACCTGGTTCGAGTCTCGGCGTCGGCTCAACATCCTGTGATTCTAGGCAATCACTTAAACTCCCCGTGCCCACCAATAAGTGAATGTATCCTTGTGCGACGTAACTGGTGCTTCTATAAAGCGCTTCAATACCTTTGGGTCAAGTTCGCGCTGTATAAAACCACACAAAAAAAATAATACGGAAAAACACACGAATTCTGAGTCGGGGGTCCTTATAAAATTCCATTATATTGAGCTCGTACTCCAACATCATGGTGTCCAATACTAGATGCCTCTATTGAAATTAGCGCTCTAGTTGTATAGGAGAACTCTGCCGATTAGGTAGAAGGCTCCTGTTCAAGAACGAAGGTCGCTTCCTGTTGACGAGTCGTAGGCGAACTTGACGGGCATGTTGAAATAGCTGTGCTTTTAAGTGGTCAATCAGAGAAGCTCTGCAGGTTAACCCAATAACCATGTTTTTCGAGTAGTTAACATCTATTTAAAAACCGCATCTTAGGTTTTGTAGAAATAACAGTTTTGCGAGGAAATATATAGAAGCATCAATATAAATCAGTATTTGATAAGCCTCTGCTTTTTACATAGCTATGATATTTGCTTATAAAGGTAATTGGTTTTATCACTTTGGTAAGAACTTTATTTTTCTTCGTAATACTCCAGGTATTTCATATCGAGGTGGTTCCTAATAGTTTGAAAGGGCAGCCAGTCAGCATTAAACATTGATATTGAATGCATCCCTCTATCCTGCCACCAAAGTTACGTTGAAAGACAGCACTTCGAATAAACCGGAAACCTTTATTTATTTTTGTTTTAAGCTAGCACAACAAAACGATGCGCTATCAGAGCCCTCGACTGTGTAACAAACATTGGCCGAGCGGCAGTGAAAGTGACGCGGCTGTGAAAGTGATTGTGCGCTGCGAGCTCTGCGCTTAATGAGCATGACGAGAAAAGCCAGATGGCGCCTCTGCTTGTAAACGCGCGCCCACGCGCGTAACCGCAAGCTCTAAGCCAGCCATGGTAGCATTTTCTGAGCCCACTTACTAAAAGTCTTGCCAGAGCAGCGCATGTGCTGGCTCAGTCGAGACCTAAAAATACCGGCCATTTGTTTATGTTTACAGAGTCTGCAAGAGAACATTTTATTAAGAATATATTGTTACATAATTTTCATTTTTGTTGTAATTTAGTTGTTAATGTTGGTTTCCCAGAGCTATGCCATACTGCTTTTTTGGAATCTTTTAAACCTGAACAACTATTTTCCTTTGGGGGCATTCATTTTTAAGCGTTGAATGCAATTTTAACTGTTTTACAGATGTACAAGCTATGTCGCACTTCCATACTGTGACCATTATTGCATAGCCTCAAAATCAGTGCTCAGCTGTTAAAGCGCCTGTTCTTCCACATGCAGATGTTTGCTGCCACATTTTTTGCTGGTGTTCAGTGCCTTATACACAATCGAGTGTAAGGATGGCGGGGGCATTCTCTGTGGTATTTACAGCTTGGAGTTCATACCCTGGCCAATGAAGCTCTGGAAATACCCCAATAATTTGAAATTCTGTAGGATAACTCATCGGTCTCAAAGTTTGGAATCTGGGGGGCGGTGAGAAACTTGTCAGCTTCTGCAAATATACGAGCTAAAATCTGAATAATTTTCAAATTGTTGAACTCTGTTTAGTTATTTTTTAACTTCAGTCACACTTTTTTGTTGGCAATTGCTCAGAAGTGAACACAACCATGTGTGAGCACTGCTAAAAAGTTCTACAAAACCATAAAATATTTTGTGCAGCAGGAATAGATATGTGGTACATTCTTCATTGAAACGAGTTTGATTACTTTCAGTTATGTGCAGCACGTTTTATGTAGCTGATATCTGTTGCCAGCAAGGCTTGCATTTTGTAAATTCAAAGTGGAAAACTTTATAGACCAAAGATTTCCTTAGGCTGCAGCTGGGCAGATGTGAACCTGAATGCATGTTTTTGTAGTTTGCCACGGTGGTGACCATCTTGCAATTGATGCTTGAACTCCTGTTCAGCTCTGCAGTTTTCTTGTGCAGGAGCTACAACGTCTGGAGCTGGCAAGAGAGCCTGCAACACGTGGGAGACCAGGAGACTATGGTACACAGCATAAGAGAGAAGGATTTTGCTGATTCAATACAGGCAGTGTATAGAGGGGATTGCCGGGGATAGGAGTGCAAGTTCAGCAGTCTACGTATGAAGTTGTATGCACTCTCCCCAACTGTGACAGAGAAAGGAGAGAAGGTCCCACCCCCCACTTGACACAGCAGAGAGAGAAAATGATGGCAAACCGGACAGAACACAGGTGAGCAGGGTATGGTCCTGAGAGATGGCATAGGAAAAGGGCAAAAGGAGGACTTTATTGGGGCTGGACAGTAGGAAAGATGCTGTAAATGAGCCCTTTGATTCCCCCTACTGACTTCCACTGCCAGGTTGAGAGAGCCCCTGACATAGGTACTGCAGGTCACACCTGAAGCTGCTTTCATAAGATATACACGTTTAGTAATGCCCTAAGGCAAGAAGGCAGCGCTCCCCATTCCTACCCACTGGTACTAAAAGCACTGTTCACATTTTGTTTGTAGTAAAATATGATTGTTACTCTATTTTAAGCCTGCTAACAATTAATAAAACAAGACCCATAATTACGGTGTCTCTAAAGTGAAGATCTTTTTTGTGTTGTGCTCTTGGTAGTGATGACTGTTACAACACACATTGTCCATGAAGATAATATAAAGGCACCCCAAACTCTGCTGAGCGATTACAAGATCCATAGTAAATGTAGATTTTCAGAAGTAAGGAAGAGCACCTACTAGGACGATTCATACTGTGCTCTCCAATTGAAATTCAGGAATTGTGTTCTGCAGCATCTCCAGACAGCCAATGGTGCAACAGGTATACTAGAGGATGCTTAAAGCCCTTAAACAATAAATGCAGTGTGGCACTCAGCATGACAACATCCAGATGGAGGATATGTGGATCTGATGCCGTTTTGCTGATCATGTGCTAAGATGGAAGAGGGAATCAAGTGCTAGAATTCCAGGGGTCCCTCTCTTAGAGGTGCATGTACCCCCTGTGAAGGTAATCCTCAAAATTGTCTTGGGATGCTGGGACCCTGGACATGGATGACTTATGAGTGTGTAGCTTATGTATGTCAAGTAGGATGTGTGTGGAGTTTAAATGCTACAGGAGGCTGTGGTCACCTGTGAATCCATTTTGATTTCCTGACCTGGCAAAGTGCATAAGGTAGTGGTTGGAGAGAGCCCAGACACCATTATAAATTACAGGGTTCCTCCAATGAATTACTGAAGACCTTTGTGGTGGACCAGACTCTAAGCATTGGAATGAAGGAGACTAAGGTCCTTTTGCAGAGTTGGGAAACCCTTTGCCCCCTCCAGCTCCATTCTTTCCTGACCTTGTAACTGACATCAAGTTGAGGGAAAATGAATAGCCAAGCCTCTCAATCTTGTGTGCCTTTGTTTTGTGTCTCGTCTTACAGGAAACCTCCCGGATAATCAACCTCCCTGATAGGAAACACCCAGCATAACCCTGCCTTCCTGCTTGCACTGAGACAAAGGCTATGGATGCAAGGAATATACTAAAGACAGGAACTGTCTGAAACAGGTCACAGAGCTGAGTTTACCTGCTGACTTGCTATAAGTATGGAACAGAAACCACTAGCCAATGTGCCAGGCTTTCTCTGGAATCAGAGTCCGAGGTCCCTCACCAGGGGAGAACGAGAAACTCTTATGTGCTCCACGGTATGGAGTCTCTGACTGACAAATCCACTTTGCCAGGTGCTGGGAACAGACTTGAAGGTTCTGCAACCTGCTGGGAGAACAACTGCATTGAGCCTACTTTGAGGGAAAGAGCTTTATGAGTGTTAAGGAGGGGTGCTGTAGGTGCCCTTGTTCAAATGAGAAGCTATCCAGAAAAGGAAGACTGCAAGGACCGTAGGTAGGAAGAACTGTTAGCAGCAGTGGAGGCCGGTTAGTTTTGGAGGGGGGCGGAATGGACACACAAACGCACTCATACACATACACAAAAAACTCACATCCATGCATTTACACATGCTCGCACAAACACATTCATTCAAAACACTCTTTCCCAAACATTCATACACACACACACAAGCACCAAACTATAATGGAAAAAGAAAACAAAGCACACACTTACCTGCATCCAGCTTTGCCTCGGTGGTTCACGAAGTCCCGGGACTGCTGCTTTCCCTCACTGTCTGACCTAAGGTTAGCCAATGAGGGAAGGCAGCAGTCCCAATGTCATCACAGAATGGAACAAAAGACAAAGTCCTGCGCACACAATCAGGATAAAGCTATTAGTAGCATCTGTCAGAGGAATGAGCAAGAATCAGAATCTGAAGGATTTTGAAAAGAGAAGGTCGACATCAGCAGAATTTTGAGAAAAGTATTCTTTATGTATGTCAATGTCTGACCAATACATAGCACACAATTTTTCAGCCGACACGTGTTTCGTCACACTATGTAAAAATGTGAGTCTTCAGGGCTGTGGATCCACCGATTCCCACATCCTGGAATCGGTGGATCCACAACCCGCGATCCACATACGCACCCGAGTGTACAGCCAATCACCCAAGTGGCTGGTACACATCGCCGCCTACCTCACCACATCGGGTGACCGGTCTTTTCGTACCGCACCCTCACCTTGCCACTTTCATTAACGTTTTGAGGTCCACGCCTATCTACATCATCAGCCCTGAAGAGTCACATCTTTACATAGTGTGACAAAACACGTGTCGGCTGAATAATTGTGTGCTATGTATTGGTCAGACATTGACATACATAAAGAATACTTTTCTCAAAATTCTGCTGATGTCGACCTTCTCTTTTCAAAATCCTTCAGATTCTGATTCTTGCTCCTTCCTCTGACAGATGCTACTAATAGCTTTATCCTGATTGTGTGCGCAGGACTTTGTCTTTTGTTCTCTTGAGCGGGTTTCTCCCACTTGATTGCAGGGGTTTCCTTGGGTTGGTACCCCTGACCTGACAGCACCACACCTACTCTTTCAAAGTGGAAACTCACAGTGCACACGTCTGAGCGCCATCTTCCTTTATCCCCATCCAACCCTGCCACATTGTGATTTTCATCACAGAATGGGTTGGGGTCAGTGAGACTTCTGACCCCAACCCACTCTCTGATGAAGTGTCACTGATTGCCACTCAACCCTGGGCTCTTCAAGGCTTAAAGCCGAAGCGCCCAGGTGCGAGGCAATCAGTGATGCTACCTCTTGTCACTGAGGGGAGGGCATCGGGGACCTTTGCTGAGCGGAGGACGTCACATCTACACTAGCTGTGACTTTTTCAGCCCAGCAAAGTTCAGTTCAGGCAGCCAGGAGCCAGCGCTAAATGCGCATGTCTGGCTCCTGGCTGCCTGAACTGAAAGTGAACAGTGTCTGTCAGGCTGACCTTTGTTCAGCCTGAGGGCACCGTTCGTACGGGACAAAAGGTGGAAAGGCATGGCTCCTCCACCCAAATGGACCCGCCGCGCCTAGTCAGTAGCATGCTGCAGTCCAGGGAAATATCAGCACTCCCAGGCTGTGTGGTGAGGTTTTGAGACACTGGTGCCCATGCAACATGCCCAGAAGAAGGAGTGTTTGTGACAGCTAAGCACTCACAAAAAATGTCATCATGTGATTCCCCAACCCCTCTCCCCCCCTTCAAAAAATTAAACATACCCGGAGCTGTAATTGGCTTTATGTAGCACTTACTACCCCAGACGAGGCATGAGCGCTTTACGGCGAGTAGAATGCTACTCCGGAACCCAAGGTTAGTGGTTATTGTTAGTTATTGTGATTAGTAATGTGCTCTTAAGAAATAGTGCATGCATTTACTGCATTCATTTTGTTATGTATTAATACCAGGGTGGTGTGCTAATTAGAAGGGGCGATGTGGCTTCAGGTGAATGGTTGGTGAGATAGATAAGCCGGTAGAGATTAGTTAATGTTAGATCACAGGGATAGGGTTTTAAAGAGGAGAGGCTGTGATCGATGAAATGAGTTATCAGCCAATTGCAGAATTACAATAAGAAGGATTGAAGCAGATGGGAATGAGACAGAGGAGGCTATTCTCAGAAATAGAAGGTATACAGAGGATGGAAGGCAAGAAGAGCGTGTTGTATACCCTGTTTTATCACCTGATCCTGTCCAAGTGTACATTGAGTGTGACTATTGTAGTATAACCAGTAAGCGTGTATGTGAAGCAGTGATGAAGGCCTATGTGTTCCATTTGGACATCCCAGACATGTTCTTGTGCACAAGTCGGTGGTGAAGTTGTTTTCCCAGACAGTGGAAGTGTATCAGGATGCAAAAGGGAGGCTTGGTGTTTAGACATTTGTCAGTCTTATCAGAAGAAACCAAAGCAACTTGAGAGAGTTGGCAATAAATCCAGATTACTTACTGCAATCAGTGGGTACTTTGACCCCCATTTGGATTACCACTGTAATGCGAGGTGGGATCTTCGCTTTATTTGAGTGTTGGGTTCCTGCTTGGGCCTGAGCAATATCTCCAACTGAAGAACCCCAACCATCATAGGATTCCGGCGAAGCAGAGCCTCTTCACCAAGTTCCATGACAGCCTTTCTTCAGAGGCACAAGTATGTGCACCAGAAACCAAAGCTTTCTTGGCCAAGTCAGTGCACACTCACTGAGTGAGACTGCCTTAGCCTTTGTGGATGATACACCACTAAAAGCAGCATGGCTCTCGCACTAGCTTGCAAACAGCAGACTCGGCCTGCAGAGGACTGAGAAGATGGAAACAAGGTGCAGTGCAAATGTGAGGTATTGCAGTAAGAACTTTGGAACACATCACTCTACATCACTATCCATTGGGAAGGGTCAACAGGTAACCCCTAGGGGTCAACAGAATACAACCCATCAGCCTTTCCCACTTCAAGTGCACTGAGTACGTTGATGCCAGTGCCTTTTAAATAGCATAAGTCAGTACCGGCTGCCTCCTGCTTGTGGAAAACAATTTCTTACTAATTGCATGCTATATTAATTCCCTCTAACATTTATGTACAGTATTGAATTGTGTGTTGGGATTAAAGTGATGGACAATTATTGATCACAAACACACAGGTTCAAGTGCTCAAGGGATGGACTTGGTTATTAATTTTGTTTCCAACAGAAAGGCACAGCCCCAGGACATCAGTGCTAAACGCCTGCCATTGATGAAGTTGGAGCTTGTAACCTCTGATTGCCGGGGGATTCCTAAAAAATTCCCAAATTCGCAATTACAATCTGAACAGTTTTTTTTGCTTTTTTTGCCACAGATGTAGCACCTTTGTAACTGGGATTTAATTCATTCACCACCACAAAGATAATTTTGTGGGCCCTATTTCTACTAGCACAACTTTTAACTAGAATTCTTCAGTCTGTGGCCAGGCTTTAAACTGGGCATATTCAAACCGCACGTCAATGCAATTCTGAGTTACTCCAGGTGTCTTGGTATAGATCCTGCATTCTCACATCCCACTCCTCATTCTCATCACTCACCCTTCACTTTCACACTCACCCTGCTCTCACAGCGATCACACTGCTCACCATGCACTCAGACCAATTCACCCTCTTCCTACCCTGGACCCACATGAGCACACCGCTCACCCTGCATGCACATGACACTCCGCTCACTTGTCAACTTGTCACTTTCACCACTCACACTACATTCATAGCCATCAGACAGAACTCACGCTGTTACCCTACACTCACACCGTTCTCCCTCCTCTTACCCTGCACTCAAACGAGCACACCGCTCACCTTGAGCTTACAGCAACCACAATGCACTCGTCCCTCGCCATGAACTCACGACGGTCTCTCTCCACTTACCCTTTAGTCACATTAGCACACTGCTCACCCTGCACTCACAGTGATCACACTGCACTCACACCACTCATCATGCACTCACGCTTTTCACCTTGCACTTACACAAGCTCACCGCTCACCCTTCACTCATGTGCCACTTTACTCACCTGTCACTTTCACTGCTCACTTTGCAGTCTCACTCAAGCAAGCACATTCCTCCACATGCATTCATTTCTCACACTGCACTTTCACACCTCTTACTGTGCACATATAAAAAATGCTCAACTCTCATGAATCTACACATATTTCTACAAAGGCACCCATAAAAATACCTGTTCTTTCTGTGGTACTAGAATCATACTTCATTCCATCTGCAACAACGGGGCTGGTGCAAGAAGGGAGAGCGGACCGAGAATGTGGGATGGCACGAGGAGGGAGACTAGGGCGGAGGCTTTGGGGTATGGTGGTGGATTGAAGAACATGTGCAAGATCCAGTCATTCCTGGCTTTTCATTCACCACAATGCATGTAGGGGGATATTAGCAACAACTTGCGATAATTATCGCAAAACACGCTTAGCGCGTTTGTTTTCATCGCCGCCTATTGCTGGATATTTTTGCGGAGATAACATGCTATTAGCAACGTTTATCTCCACTGTGATCAAATATCCAGCGATAGCGGCAAAATGCCTTAATATCGCTGGAAAATCCAGCGATATTCACGCATTAACGCCATGGTGGACTTAGCCTGACAATCCACCTCGCATTGAAGAAACAGGTAAGTCATGTTATTACCAGGTGTAAAATCCTGGCGCTAATCGCAGTTAGCGCGCGTTTTTTTATCACGCCGCGGGTATTGCTAATAGGCGATAGCTGTGTTAGCGACTGCTTTCAGTCTCTACCAGTTTGGGCACGCCCACTTTGCATGTCATTAGCGATAAATATCGCTGACATGCAAAGCGGGCCCCAAACCGGTCGCTATCGCCTGGAAGCTGTCGCTTACTGCTGTTAGAAACAGCTTGGTAATTGGGCGATAAAAAAATCGCCGCTTTATCGGCAAAAAGTGCCGATAAAGTGGCAATCTGGCCCTTGCTAATATGCTCCGTAGTTTTCTTTTACATTGCAAGTTGACTCTCAAAAATCCCAAGATGTAATGTGTTACTGGATGAAATCCATGGTTCCTGAATATGTCAAGCATTTCTTAAGATCAGTCCGATGCTGTGATGCTATATGTTAGAATGTGGATTAGTTCATTTCCAATAATGTAACTGCTTGATCCACACATGAACCCAATTATAGGCCCCACACAGCTATTTTAAGGAAGTTCATTTTTCTTTCAGATCATATTTATAACAAACATTGACAAGGCAATCTATTATTATTTTGAATCACGTATAGAGAAACTGTTTTAATTAAGTTTAACCAATAGGCAAGGCAGGTAAAGCAGCTGGGCAAGCTTTTCTGACACCGTAAAAGCAAATTTACTAATGGAAGTGTGAGTGGCAGTGTGTGTGACAGAGTACAAAGGTACGAAAGAGTCCAAGAGATATAGTGAGAATGTGTGTTTGAGAGAATGTGAGTGAGTGTATGTGTGCGAGTGTGCTGCTGGTCTGTGTGAGAAGTTGGCCTGGTATATGCTGGTCACTAGTAAAAGTGGCTACCTTGCACCAGTACAATTCGACTATTATGGTAGATCGGTTTAAGACAACCTTTTAAAGAAAGCTATCCTAGTGGTAGCTGTGGAGAACAGCCTTCAGGCTAAGTCATTAGAGGAATGTAAAGCAGCTTGTTTTACCTTATAATCTCTTGAATTACTAAATGAAAGGACATCACACAGGTATATATATAAAATACATATGTATTTATTACTAGACACGCTCTACTAATCTCTTTACGAGATTAGAAGTCAGGAACATATGCACAAATCAACGTTTCACAACAAGTTAAGCACAAATATGGCTGGGGCCCTAGAGGAGTACCAGACTATATACTAAAAAAGAGGTTTAGGAATATCGACTTGAGAAGAGACAAGGCCTAGGACCTTCAGAAGCGCTGGGGCCTCACTAATCCACCCAAGGTAGGTAAGTAAAGGACCCACGGGAGACGCCTGCAGTGTGAGAACACAGCTGCGGTTCCCAATAGACTTCAATGGAGCAAGTCGCGGTTGGAGTTTTAAAGTTTTAGGATACTTCGGGAGAGTCTACAAGCAAGTCACTTACAGGGTAAGTAGTTCTAGCGCCAACACACACAGGAGCACCGTAGTGCACGAGTTACCTCATCCAGGGAAGCCGGGTGCATAGGTGTCTTTTGGTGTCGGGTCGCGGCGTTGTTTTCAATGAGAGCCAAAGAAGATTTGCTGCTTGTGAAGACAGGAGAAGTGTCCGGTGGAATCCAAGGCTGGATTTAGAAGAAAGAAGAACTGAAAGCAGAGGAGACAGTGTTCAAAGTCACTTGCCAGTGACCGGGTCCCAGGAAGATGGATGCCCACAGTCGTCGGGTGATTTCAGGTGATCATGGGTGTCTTGACTCTTCAGCCACGAGGTCCAGGAGGTGTCGACGATGACCAGGAGCTGGATTCGGCGTGTCCCACAAAGTCTGCAGCTTACTGCGGTGTCGGCACTCAGAGTGGAGCCAACAAGCCTTGGTAACAGCAAGTCTCGTGGAAAGTGTAAAAGTCAGTGGTGCAGAACAGCAAGGCCTGAGGGACTCACCCAGCGACGGTAAGTCAGGGCAGGCCTGGAGCAACCAGGGGAGCCCTTTGGATTCATAGAAAAGTCTTCAGGGGACCCACAAGCCAACCGGCAAGGGAGTGCGAAGACGCCTCGGGAGGATTCACTCTACAGGAGTCCACGGTCACTCGGAACGAGGTAGGCCTCTGATCTTCGGTGGAAATCCTGCTGGAGGCTTGGACCACATGTTCGTAGAATGTCGTAAAGGGGTTGCACTCGACAATAGTGCACGGTACCCGGGTATTGCTGTTCTCGTCACTCGTGGGGTCCACTTGCCTCAGCTTCGCTGGGGACTCACGATGGCCTTGGAGAAGTCAGGAAATCCACTTCCGGAGCTGCAGGGACTTCGGACTTTGGACTCCGGCAGGAGCGGGAAATTTTGCGACCGTTGATGCAAAGTTTTGGTGCCTGCCAAGCAGGGGAGTCACTCCTTGACTCCAAGGGAGATTCTTCAGTCTTCCAAAGGTAGTGGAACGTCGAAGGGCCATGATTCTTCTTCAGAGCATCGTCCAGGGATATCTAGTTTACTATGGCAAGGGTTCCCTAACTTATACTAAAAGAAAGGGAGGGACTAGCTCTATGACCCCTCCTATGGGAGGGTCAGGGGAGTGGGTGGCTACACCCACTTCCCTTTGTCCAGTTTCACGCCAGAGCACGGGTAAGTAGCCCCTGAACCGGTTTGAGCTGGCAAATGCACAGAGGAGCCTACTGCTCCCCCAGTGCAGGACTTCAAAGCACTCTAGGAGTGCACCCACCCAGCCCCAATACACTAAATCCTGTCTGGAAGGTGGTGACACCTCCCTGTGACAGGATGCCTATTGTTGGGCTTCCTCCACTGCGAGTTTCGGTCAGCAGCAGGAGGGCAGTCCATTGTCTGTGCTGGTGGCATCCATTTTGTGATGCCAGGGCTCTTTCAGGATTCTACTGTGTTTCCACAGTAGGTACATGTCTATCCCTCTAGATGGGTGGAATCATACTCCTACACCAGTTACTGATGTGTGGGTATGATTCCAAAGCATTTGACACCAAACACGACATGTTTTGATGCAGCCATCCCAGAGTAAGCATTAACCGCGAGTTTATAATGCACTTAAGAGTATATGGTTTAACCGCATCCACAACCAGCCACAGAGAATAGACTCTGGCAGCTGCAGAGGGGCCCTGCTCGGGCAGAGGCACCCCCTCACATGGAAACCAAGCACCCTGCCCTCAGAATTGATAGGGCCTCCCTTAGGGGTGACTGATAGGTGTATATGTGTGTGCAGGTAGAGATATAGTGAACCTATATCTCAGTGAGGAGTGCTAACACTACCTCACCCAGGCTGCAGTAGCAGGCCTGTGGTGTCAGATTTAGTCTGCTTCCCAGGGGTGGCATAATACATGCTGAAGCCCCTGGTAGGCCTGTGAAGTACCTATGCCCTTGGTACCTAAGGTACCATATATTAGGGGCTCATAAGGTACCACAGTATCCAATCACTAGTGCATCTAATATGCACTTCAAGTTGTTTAGAAAGAACAGAGAGGATGGGGCCCTGATTAGCAGGGACCCAGCCAGACTATAGCCAGAAACCAGTGTTAACATCAGAAAAAAAGTGGGGGCAACATAAGTGCAGATCCTACTCTCCTACAGTCTGGCATACTTGAGAGTATTCTTGCCTTATTGACAAGGGCACTATTAGCATATGGATGGGAGGTGTTACCTATGGCAATCTGCAGGCCCTGACATGCTTCTATGAAGGCACCATCATTGGCTATGGGGTCTCAAACTGTCTAACTGAGAAAGCCTATAACCCAGTCATATCCAGTGGCATTGAGACAGAACAGTCATCACCACGCCATGCCAAAGGCCCTGACATGATGCACGTAATTCTTAGCATATGGGGTGGATCCATAGCAGAATGTTGGAACTGATATTTGACCTAACTTATGTAATAAAATGTCCTGTAATCAGGTGTCAATGGCGAAATTCTAACCCTTGTATACTGGAGGGAATTTTAAGAGGTACCCATGACTGTGGCTGCAGTATCGATGGTAACGTTCTGGCACTGTCATATTGAATATACTCATTGACAAGGGGCTCGCCCATAAAAAATGAGGACCTTAGTATAGTGGAAGCTGTTTCTGACTTAAGACATTTAAAAAAAAAATCAAATGCTAAAATAGTGACTGTCCCGAAAATAAAAAAGCTTTCCTGGGGAGGCCGAAGATTTGTATTTGGAGCTGCCAAGGCGTGGAATGATCTTCCGGCCCAGCTTAGAAAGGCACCTGATCTGCTGTCCTTTAGAAGGGCTCTGAAGACTTGGTTGTTTAATAATTAAAGCTCCCTGCTGTTATTTAGTAATCAGATTTTTCTTGGCGATGGCCGGAAGGATAGGTAACTAGCGCCAAGACACCCCAGGGTAACCGCTGCACTTTACAAATTAATTAAGATAACATAGCCGTGCTTAGATCCCCCCGCCTGGAGACCCACCCCCCACCTCCCCAATCCTGCCCCTCTCCTACCCCCATACCATGAGCGAAAGGGTCACTCCTGACCCTGGTGATGGTGCATACCCACATGCCGCTCCTCATTCCAGCACTCCCGCCCGAACCACTCAGCCCCCTAGTCAAGCCCAGAACATGGAAAAAAAGTAAAGAGGGAAAAAAAGAAGAAGGAAAACAAGAGAAAAAGGGAAAAAAACATCTAACAACAAAGGGGGATACAGCGAGCCTAGTCAGACCTTTAAAGAATCCTCAAGACATATTTTCAAGGAAAGAGAAATACCCTAAGAGTAAGAGTACAATATGACCTAGCAGAGTACTCATTTTACGCCAGAGGTGAAGAAATACGCGAAAAAAAGTCTTTTATCAGCCCTGTCCAATTTCATTAGATATTTCTCTCAAATATTCTTACGCCTTGACCTCTAGGAGAAAAGTCTGGGTATTTCCTTTGACGATCCCCTTGAGATGTGCCGGATTTAGCAAAAATACTTGATATCCAATCTGTTGAAAGGGAGAAAATAACTGCCGGAGTCTCCATCTCCTCTCGACTGTCACATGGCAAAGGTCCGGGCGGACAAAAAAGGTATGCCCGTCGTATGATCATCTACGCCTCCGGCCTTGCTTTGTCGAAGATCGCCTGACGCAGAAGGATATTACCAAAGTAAACCAGGATGGCTCTTGGATGTTCTGGCTGGAGAGAGGAGTTTTCCTTGGGGGTAAGGGGAAATTGGTGGACTCTGAACTTCAGCCTTCCAATCCCATCCGGCAAGCTCTGAAAAGGCACCCTTAAGCAGCTCGAGCATGAAGTGTCTGATGTCACTTCCCTCCACATTTTCTGCGAGGCACAGAAACCCCAAGTTGTTTCTGCGATGCCAGTTCTTGAAATCCTCTATCTTCCACATCATATCGACAAGCTGTGTTTCTTGAAGCTTTTGTTTTTTCTCGGGGAAATTGGTGGACTCTGAACTTCAGCCTTCCAATCCCATCCGGCAAGCTCTGAAAAGGCACCCTTAAGCAGCTCGAGCATGAAGTGTCTGATGTCACTTCCCTCCACATTTTGTGCGAGGCACAGAAACCCCAAGTTGTTTCTGCGATGCCAGTTCTCGAAATCCTCTATCTTCCACATCATATCGACAAGCTGTGTTTCTTGTAGCTTTTGTTTTTTCTCGACTGTTGCCACCACTGCATCTGTTGCCGCTTTCCGCTCTTCCACTAAGGTGACCTACTCTGCCTTCTCTGAGGAAATTTTGGTGACTTTTCGCACTGCGCCTTGTATCTTCTTTGTGGCTAGATGTGCTCTCTTATGTTCAACCCTTGCCTCGGATTGCATCTGCTTCAGCATGGAGAAGATTGTGTCCAATGTGGGAGCAGGATTCGTATCAGGTAGTGGTGCCCCCACGGTGTACCAGATCTCTCTCCCTCCACATCGCTATAAACCTGGCGAGTTGCAGAATAATCCCATTTCAATTGTTTGGAGGTGCTTAACTGTGGTCCAGAGTCCTTCTCGCTCCTCCTTGCTCTTTCACTCCATCTTTTTGAGAGGGAGAGACGTTTTTGAGTTGATGGTTTCGCCTTTCCCCCACTCTGGCTATCCCCTGATGAATGAGGAGCAGAGTCATCTTCAGTCATTTCCTCACTAAGGCCTTAGAGATCTGAGCCATCAGTCAAAGAATATAATTTTTTGGCTGCCTCGGAAGATCCTCCTACTGCCCCTAGATCCTGACCCATTCCCTGGGCACAGCTCTTGTCACCCCTATTCAAGTCATCAGCAAAAGATGCAGCAGTACTGGGTATCAATTCCTGTGCCCTGGCCATGGCCACAGCCCCCGCCGTTTCTTCCATATCCGTGAAATTACCCCTTTCCTTTTCCTTTTCCTTTTGGCACAATGAACCAGTCCCAACTGTCTCTGAAAAAGTGCTATGTTCAGCTGCCACAGGCGTAACCGGGGGGAGAGGAGCAGCGGGGAGTACAGGGGGAAAGGACTTACCCTGCTCCTTCAGGTGTAGCCCAGTGCATTTACCAGAAAAGATTTCTGGGATTGACGGTAGCCTTTCTTTCTCTGTGGCAGCCAAGGTTCCTTGAAAGTTTGACAGTGCATCCTCTTTAAGCCCCTCTTTGCAACTGAGGGGTTTCCCAGACGAGGCAGCAGCTCCTGCTGCATCCTCTGCCTTGCACGCTGTCAGACTTTTGCTGTGTGGAGCCACTTGAGCAGGCCGCACAGGCAGGGCAGGCGGGGCTCCCAGGAGCTCTACCCATTCCTTCAGTGGCTTGACAGCCTTCGGCGGCATTCCAGGGCTCCGCAGCGGTCGAGAAGGTCGAGGCTGAGAGAAGCCTGCGTTGCCATGAAACGCTGCTCGCCAGGCGGTCCTGCCCAAAGCCAGCAGCATGAGCGCGTATCCAAAATGATGATGGAGCTGCACACCGGCACGCTCGAGGAATGAGGTAAGTGTCCACATCGCGCTGGCGGTCCAGAGTGGGGGGGAGCAGCTACTGCGGCAAGTTAGGCGGCGAACATCTTGCCCAATGCAGCTTTTCAGTGTTCTTAATGAGATTTCCCATAGACAACCGGGCAGAAGAGAGGTCAGTTCAGAGTGGGGGTCTACTCCAATATCAAATGATTTAAAAGCAGAGTATTTAAAGCTTCCTGTCTAGTTTGGCATCCATACTTTAAAAATATAATTTGACTTTAAAAAACACCAGACAGTAACACATAAAGCCCAACAGATAATCTGGAATGGCACCACTTCACTTTTAATTAGTGCATTTATTTTCTGTCCTTCAAAGGTAAAGTAGAATGAGGACGGCGGGGAGATAGGAGGGGGTGGTGAGATATTTGATTTTCCTGCAAATATTAAAATAGATAAGAAGTGGGTATCGAGAAGCTGCCATTTCATACTGTAGCCATTATCTAGAGCCCATGCTGTTCAGTTGAGAATCCCACCTCCATTGCAGCAGCAATTCCAGAACTCAAAACATGTTTACTGAACAATGGCAAATCCATAGTTTGCTTTCATTGTCAGAGTAAAACATTCTCACTATTAGATGTGATTAGACTCAGGAACAAGTGGTTGTACGCCTCAGCATCAGTGGCAAATTCCACTACAGAGCTGTCACACCAGTCCATATCAGAAAAGGCTACGACATGCAGTGGTTTGTGGAATCGTTATACACCCTACAAGCAAATCTTTCCCTCCCAGGTCAAGTGTCTTGATAGATATACCTGTCTAGGTCAATACATTCTCGACTAAACCCAGCCCATTAAAACAAGTCGGTGAACTGATCTTTGCCATGTCTGTGAATCAGTGTCCAAGAACAGATATCACAATCGAAAGACTGAAGCATCACCAATACAGCTGACCTTCATTTCAGGGAAGAGAAAATGCTCATGATCACAGACGTGACTGTTTTCTGAGAAGTCAGGAAGGGCCTTCAGGTAGGTGGAATATACCTGCACATTCAAATACTTGAATCCAACAGAGTTAGAGGAGGTTGTGTAGTGGGTTTGTATAGAATGTTATTCGCAGAATGTTATTGCCTAACAATGGTGGCCCGTGCGTGGAGTGTGTGCTGGTGGTAGGTTCCATGTGCAATGACAATTGCGGATAGATATTTGGACCAGTGATGCGCTCCATGCCGTGGGTGAAGTTTCTACTAAGTAGATACATCTCCTACCTGAATAACGACTCTGGAGTGATACCTCAAAACTTACCACATTTGGCAACGATTCGGGAATTACTTCACCCACTGCCGACGAACTTCAAGCATTTGAGCCAACTCATCATGACAGTTGCGGGCACAGGAGGGCAGTTGCCATTGCTGTATCACATGGTTAGCAGTCGAGCACAGGAGGGCAGGTGCAGCCTCATCAAGGTTGCCACTGGGGAAAGTCCTGTCATCACAGAACAAGGTTGACAGTAGGAAGGCTGAGATCTCTGTTATTTCTACAGGTGAGTGGCGGCAATTCTAGCACAGCTCACGGACTTCCATAACTGCCAGCGGCTCGCGTGGTCCTCGCGCACTTCCTGAAGATGCAAAGAGCAGTCTAAGTCTGAGCGTTTTTACCGCATCTTGAGCATTCTGAGGATGCGCAGATGCTAGGATTCATCAGCCGGCTCCTCGAGCGTCTGTGCGTGCTCATGTGACGGAACAGTGCTCAGTAAGCGCTGTCGCAGATCGTCACCTCTCATCAGGAGCGCCCCGAGAACTGCCAAGGAGCATTCTGGTGAGCTGACATGCGCGTCAGGCTTGAAAGATTGTAAGTTAAGGCATTCTTGGGGGGCCTGAAGGGCTTGTGGGTACTGTTTCTGATCGTATATTTTTAAGCCGGTACTATAGAAGAGGGGACTGTAAGTTATTTCTTACCTTGAGGCAAGAATAATGGCAAATTACACAACTGCCTCTTTTTGGGGGGAAACCTGCTATGATGTGGCCTGAATGGTTCAGGTTATTTGAAAATCATCTGGTGGAGAAGTGTGGCTCAATGGTTAGAGCGGCAGACCCTGATGCAGAGGTCTGGCCCGGGACCAGGTTTCAATTCCCCACCTCGGCGGGTCTTGGGCTCAAAATTCCACGGACCTGACAATTCTCGCCTCGGTGCCTATTCCAATCATGGAGTCCAACTCTGCAACTCTGGGCAATAGCTTGCTTAATCTCCACAACGGCCCCCACAACACTAAGGATGCCTGGCCTCCACCTTGGGGGTGCCCAGGAGTGGACACCTCACAGGGAAAGCTAGGATGGGTTCCACAGCGGTATTCGTACAAACGCCTTGAGACCCTTGCGGGTGAGTAGTGCGCTATACAAGTATCAATTTATCAATTTACAATTTATCTGGTGGCCTTTGATGCTATGGAATTTGCCCCCGCACGTAAATTAGCTTTATTGTTTGGAAGCTCGGGTCAAGCTGCGCAGCGCATTTTTGATAGTTTACCTCTGATACCTCTTCCTCAGGGTAAGTCTGGTGACAGACAGTGGAATGTTTATATGGAGGTGATAGCCAGATTAAAGAAACAGTTTTCCGACACGCCAAATATAATGCTAGAAAGACATTTTGTTATAATCTTGTGTACTTTGGTACATCCCACTCCCCCCCTCCTCTTTCTCCCTGTTTGGCATGTGCCATGCCTTTGTTGGTGAAGCTGACTGGAATCTGTGGTGGTGTATGGCTGTAATAAAGAAGACCTCCGTACTTGTTACATCACAGCTCTTTCTTTGTAAAGATAATTTTTACAAGTATATACAAATGGAAGAGGAAAAAGTGGAGGAGTACATATCGTCCTTGAGGGTGTTGGCAACCTCCTGTGGATTTGGCCCGTTATTGGATGGCTACAGCAGGGACCAGTTCGTATTTAACTGCGTTTCCCCAAAAATTACAAAAAAAAGGATACTAAGTTATAAACATCCGTCACTGTCTGAGGTAATCGACTTAGCGCTGAGTATAGAGAGGTCTGTCATCCCAACAAAGGCAATGCAATCAGGATCAACACCTAAATTTAACATGCTTTCTTCACAGGAGGAGTTCTCTGAGGAAGGGTTGTATGCTGTAGGCACTAAGGATAAGCTGCTGAAACCTTCGCAAAAAAGGACAACATTTTTTCTATAGGTGTGGGTCTAAATTTCATTTCAATAACTCCACAGGGTGCCCAGCTTTAGGTTAATGATGTTCTATTTGCAAGAAGATTCGCCATTTCCAAAAAGTGTGCAGAAGTCGGAAGAAACTGTTGAAGGTGGGCATCGTGGATGTGGAAATGGATCTATGGGCGGAGTCTCTCAACAATGTGGTGTTAACTCTGGATTATGAGGCAGAGCCCGTGGAGATAAAAGATCCCTTGTGTGAAGCCACTATCGATGGAATTGAGCTCCTGGTTATGACGGATTCTAGGTCGCCCATAACGACTCTTCGAGACTCTACTTTCTACGAAAAGTGGGGTGAAAACGTTATATTATCAAAAACTGATGTGAATCCCAAGGCCTTTGGGGAGAAGGATATTGACATGGTGGTGTTTTCCATGGCCAAAGTGCAGGTTATGGGTCGGGAAACTAAACTGTATGGGGCCATCAAGGGAAAGATCTGGCAAGATTGGGCCTGAATATTGGTGCCTGGTGACGACAATCCTATAAGGCGGAGGGAGGTGTTGGTGTGTAACGTGAATGAGGTTAGGATTGATTCTAAGAAGCTGTTGGCTGAATTCTGAGCTGTGCTTGGTGATCAGGTGGGTCTGGTGAAAGGAGTGGAACATAGAATTAAGCTGTTGCCTGGTGCCCAGCCGGTGGTGCATAAGGGTCGGCCAGTGCCTTTGAGTGTTAGAGAGGAGTTAAGGTCCTTGCTGGAGGGATTATGTACCCAGGGCATTATACAACCTATGGAGTCATCACAATGCGTCGCACCCACTGCTGTAGCTTGGAAGAAAACTGGTGAGATTAGGTTGTGTGCGGACCTAAGGAGCCTAAACAAGAACATTGTGGTGGACTGCCACCCGCTCCCTAGGATCCAGGAGCCCATGGCAAATTTGGGGGGAGCCAAGTGATTCTCCTTAATTGATCTGAAGTCAGCCTACCATCAGGTGCCATTGGCAAAGGAATCTCAGGAACTGACTACTTTCGTAACCCCTTTTGGGGCATAAAGTTCCTGAGACTTCCCTTTGGCCTGGCGTTGGCAGCCAGCATATTTCAGAGGCTGATGGACAGAACTGTTTCGGAACACAAAGGCAATGCAGTCTTACGTGGACGATATTTTGATATTTGCGAAGAGTTTGGAGGAGCATAATAAGTTGTTAAAGAAGGTGTTTTCCATTCTGGGTGAATGTGACATGACAGTAAGGGAGGATAAATGCACATTTGGGGTGTGAGAGTTGGAGTACTTGGGGCACATGGTGTCAGAAGCGGGCATCAAATCAAAGTTCTCAGTAATCAGGGCAATAAAGGACGCAAGGGCTCCCTGAGATAAAGATACGCTCTGCTCTTTTTACGGCTGTCCGTGTATCATGCCAGATTTGTGGTCAACTATGCTCAGACAGTGGAGCCTCTAAGTACACTTCTCAAGAAAAGTAAAAAATGTGTGTGGTCAGAGGAGCTTGATGGGGTATTTGCAACAGTGAAGGAGTTGATTGTTTCTGCCTAAACTCTCCATGCTTTTCGTGACGATTGTACCTCAGTTATAACTATGGATGCGAGTTTGAGAGGTTTGGAGGCAGTGCTCAGCCAGTGGGTGGAAGGCAGGGAGCAGACAGTAGCATTTGCATCTAGGGCTCTTAAGCAGTTCAAGTGTCACTACAGTACCATCGAGCGAGAAGCTTTGGGTTGTATCTTGGCGGCTCAAAATTATTAAATGTATAGCAAGTTCAAAATCTGCACCAATCACAAGCCTCTAACCTTCATCTTTAGCAAAATTAATAGCAGCAATATGTCAGCCTGTCTGACCAGGCTGGTATCGAAACTGCAGGAGTATAATTTTGAGATGAAGCACATTTCGGGGGAAAAAAAATTCTGTGGTGATTGTTTATCCAGAATGTTGATGGAGAAGGATGATGAGGAGGATGTGGAGTGCATGGCTGTGGTGGATGCGATTGATGAATGGGGTTCGGTCATTTCAGAAAATGAATGGAGGGATGCTAGTGTGAAGGATGCTATCTTTTCCATGGTGTTGGAGTATTCCTCACAGAAGTCACCTTAGGTGAGAAGTTTGACTGGGGACTTGAGAAATTTTGCTCAGATGGCGGATGAGCTATCAGTAAAGGATAACATAGTGATGAGAGGGGACAAGTTCATTACTCCAGCTGGTTTGCAGACATCCATAATAAAGGTAGCTCACCAGGTTCACATGGAGGTTACTAAAACAAGCATGAGGATAAAACACCACTACTAGTGGCCCACCATAGAATCCAAGGTAAGGAGCATGGTGGATAGTTGTGAGGAGTGTTTGATGTCGGACAAACACTGGAAGACAGCGCACATACCATTGCATCCAACTCACTTCCCTGGGGTAGTTTGGGAAAAATTTGTTTGGACTTCTTGAGGCCTTATAATGTGTTGCCAAATGAAATGAAGTATCTAATTTTGGCTATGGACTATTATTCAAAGTGGATGTATTACAAATTTGTGGAGTCACCAGATAATACTATTGGATTTTTGAAAAATATATTTTTGTTTGGAAGGGGCTCCTAGAGCATTAGTTGCGGATAATGGGACACACTTTGTGTCTGACAACATGTGCACTTTTTGAATATGCAGGATATAAAGCACATCAAGGTGGCATTGTATTCACCTGCTTCAAATGGACTTGTGGAGCGGGGTAATAAGGTACTGAAGAAAGGAATTCAGTCAGCAATTGCATATGGCTTCGATGTAGGAAAGTTTCTAGAGGAGAAAGTGTGGAACTATAATACGTCACCACACTGTACCACTGAAGCTACTCATTTTGAGCTGCTAAGAGGCAGAAAGGCACACACAAACTTATTTCCTTCATGGCAGGGGGAAAAGGACAGATAAAGCAGATGAAATATTTAGTGCAGGTGGGGTCGCAGACAAGATCAGGGCAAAGCAGTTATGAATAAAAGAAAATTTTGATAGGAAAAGTTATCCGGCGTGCAAGGAAATAGCGGTTGGTGATTGGGTGATGATTAAAAAAGGAAGGAAGGGGGACTCTGTGTTTTCAAGCCCTGTGCAAGCTAGCAAGATAAGCAAGAGGGCAGCTTTCTTTGATGGGAAAGTATGGTGGAACAATAGGCAGTTGGTGTAGGTGATGCAGGATCAAGCTAAGATCATTATGCGTAAGAAGGAAGCATTGAAGGAGCAGGATCATGGGTGGACTCATTGGCTATAGGCAGAAGCAGGGGACGGATCAGCATTGGAGAGTGCAGGGCCGGCAGTTAGTGGGCCTGCAGGGAGTTCTTCAACTTTGAGCTCATCAAGCGCTGAGCCTAGTGGCCAGGTCAGGAGGGCTTTGACTAGGTTCAAGGATTTTGTAAGATATTCATTTTCATTTTGTTTACTCTGGGGGTTTTTCTTTGTTTTGTTTTATGATAAGGTGATGTAGTGGGTTTGTATTATAATGTCGAATGTTTTGCAGAAAACAGAAAGGTATTGCTTAACAATGGTGGCCAATGCATGGAGGGTGTGCTGGTGGTAGGTTTGATGTGCAATGACCGTTGCGGATCGACCTTCGGACCAGCGACGCCCTCCATGCCGTGGGTGAAGTATTGACTAAATAAATACATTTCTTACCTGAATAACGACTCCGGAGTGATAGCTCAATAATTACCACAGGTTGCATTGTAATACATTGCAATATTTACCCCAAAATATTATAATTAACATATTGAAGGCTTCTGAGAACCTCATTGTGGGATGGCAAAAGAGAACTATCCCGTTAGCAGCAGCAGCATGCTAACCCATTAATTGTGAATATTGATTGTGTGTCTGGTCCTGCCAAAGTTGTGAAATCCACAGGGCCGGTTTTATTGCTCAAATATGTTGCCCAAAATGAGTTGTGAGTAATGAGTAACTTTATTTTTGTACCTACTGTAAGACATACACTATCTCTCAATAATTCTAAATAATTAGAAACTTGTTTTTATGATGCAATGTATACCACACTAAGCTTCCAAGCAAGGGGTCTCTAAAATTTTCTGTAGTGAGAGCTACTTCTGCTTAATGATAGTAGGGGCATATTATCAAGGACGGCATTAAAATTATTACCAGAACATGGGCTTCCATTGGAATTCTCAAGGGCATATTATCAAGCCCATTGTCGCCGCTTTAGCTGCAGTTTTCTGCCGCTAAACTGGCGATAATTTTTAATGCTGTCCTTGATAATATGCCCCAGTAGTCTTTCCGTGCTACTAGCAAATTTTAATCACTGTAATATAATGACTACACATTGTAACATTACACTATGATCACACTAACCAGGACTATCTGTAGTGACCCCCCAAGCATTTCCGGCAAGGTTACCAGCGGAAATTCAATTGGAAAACGTATCAATATTAAATACCTTCAAAGTGTTGCGCTCCCTCTGGCACAAAGGACATCACCACAGCAATAAGCCTTTCCAACTCAGCTTAAGATAACATTCAGCTATCAATCTTAAAATGTGATTTGGCATTGCAACCTATTGTCTTCATCAGCATATTAGTTTCTTAAAATACACATATTGTTTCCAAATTATCAATTCCAATTTAATAAAAACACATATTGTTTGCCTTTTAACAGATCAGTTCTTATTTTTAGGAAATACACTATCCCCAAATATCAGTTTGTAATTTTCATTGAGTGCTCTCATTTAAAAATGCCTCACGTGTAGAAATTTTTATTCAAATGCCCAATTATTACAATTACCATAGCAAGGGTGCCTGTAATATGCCAATAATCCAAATTATTATATGAGGGCCACCATTGTGCAAAGGTTAGACACCATTATGGCCAGGAAGCCCACCATATATCAGTCATGGCCATTATTATGCGAGGGGCAGCCACCATTATGCCAGGGATGGCTAAACGTAGGTCAGTTATGATCTTAAGATATCATTGATGGCTGCTAATATGCCGCAGCTAGACAAAGAATGCACAAAATAGTCAAGGATGACCAGTATTATGCCATTGGCACTGTTAAACCATAAAGAGACACAATTGTGCCCCCAATGAACCCCTTATGATGGGGAATTGCATTTACTGTTAGTGGTCCTTGACTAAAGGCAGAGCTTCCAAGGAACTACACAATGTCAAGCACAGAAATAAATGCAATGATTCATGCACATATACAAAGATGAGCACACATTAGGCTCTTAATTGTCTCAGCTCTGAATCCATACCCCGCTGTCCTCAGCTTTGGGCTGGTCATGCGCCCAACTAATGCATTGTCACTCTTGATCCTGCAGTCTCACACAGCTAAATGGATAAGCATAGGTTAATGCTCAGGCTAAAGCTGGCATTTTCCTTACATGGTCCATTGTTCATACATATGGTTCAACTGATAGAGCAGGGCCTACAACATGGCCAATATCCTTTTCGTTTATCTATATTAAGAGAGAAGACACACTGTCCTTTGGTAGACCCCATAGGCAGACACAGTGCAAGTTTGAGTGTTATAATTAGAAACTGATTTAGTTTGGTTGACTGTCACTCTGCGGGTCTTAAAAGGAGCAGTGCTTTCTTCTTAAATATACACAGACTCTCTGAATGAGGAATTCATCTTGGCTTCACCTCTGTGAGTAACTTTGAGGATACTTGAGAGCTACCAGTAGCTCCAGAGCTACTCATTGGAAACCATTGTTCTAAGCCCTGTGAATAGCAGACATTGTTGTTATTCATTTTATGGACCATGAAGGATGAAAGACTGAGCTGGTCTTGCAGGTTAGTGAAATCAGGACTGCTACTCCTTTCCCTGTAATAAGTGGGTCAAGTGTTGGCTTAAAGAGTGGCCACTGTAAGTATTGATGTTCTGCATGAGGACCAGATGGGCACTTCTTTTGTGTCATGGCAAACTTGTACCTGCACTTCAAACGGATTGAAGTGGAGGGGTGTGGGGTGACAGATTAGTAGCATGTGCCTGACTAATTCTTTCTGACTTGTGATTAGTCATGGTCTGGTATTGGTTTGGTGTTCTTTTCTATTAGAGGACCATCTTTTAAGAAATATCCACTTCTTTGCTGTCTTTCTGAATCCCCAGGTGATGATAGATGTGTCTTATCTTTGTCAGCAGCGAGTTTTTGACTTTGGCTGTCTGAACAGACCAGGATGTTACACCAATGCACGTTTTCTTAAAAGGTACAACAGACAGTGAGGGTGTCATTCTTGAGTGGTGGTATGTATTTTGCTTATACTGCTGGAGTTTCAGTTGGGTTTAGAATCGTCCAGTTCCATATATCAACCTGTGGGTAAAACTGAGTGCCAAGAAGAAGCAGTGCTTAGCTGTGCTAACAAGTGGCGTACTTGCACATGGTGTGGCAGGCATCTTTGTTAACTTCTTTCAATTTTAGACCTAGACCAGACTGCATGGTCACTTCCAGGGACCTCCTTGTCTACAGAGATGATGCCTGGGGCCAATGGTGGTGCGGTTTGGTGCTGAGTGTCCTATTACCCTGTGTTGAGGATCTCGTTATTGATGAGTTGAGTTTCAGGTAGTTGATCAGTATCCATTGATCCCAGCTCAAAGACGATGCTCTTCGCATTAGAGAATAGATTTGTCAGGTTCCTAAGTTTCAAGATGATCTGGTGTCATATGCCTAGCTGTAACAGATTTGAATTGAGGAACTGATGAGTTCCAGTAGTGGGCTGTGGTATGAATCGTAGAGGAGTGGAGACACAATAGAACGCTGTGGCAGTGGGTGCAGAAAGGATTTAAGGTGTACGATGGGAGCGAGATGCTTCATCTGTTGCAGAGTAGGGATGTGATCCAATCTAGAAGGGTTCCTTGAATTATGATATCTACTAGCCTGTTTGGGGTGTGGGACAATGAATGGGATTAGTAGTAATAGGGCAACTCCTCCATTTCTGCTAACTGTGGTCTTCTGTCCATCGTGGATTGAAATCAAAGCAACATCATTTCTTCCTCCTGGTCAGAAGGCAGTTTATTCATTGAAGAATAGGCTATTTCTTTCACGAAGATGTGCTTCGAGGCCACTCTGTTGATCAGTTTGCCAAGACAGTCTATAGCAGATTGGTTGGCAGTGAATCGCATCTGCTAGACTGAGATTTTGTTACTTCCAGATCAGCTTGATCTAGGTAGTTTTGAAGTCACTGGGAAAGATGCCTGACGTTCACGTCTACATTAGAATGTTACACAGTGTGCTGCAGATTCACATGACAGCAACTTAATATGTATATCTAACAATTGACAGTCTAGCAAAATCCAGACTCCAATATGTTTTTTCTTTCACGCATTGAATTCACGTAGTACCTGCTCTACCACATGCAAAAGATGGACTGGCCGCTTATATTTAGTGAAAAGCCATATTTTTAATTATTTCTAATGCCTACTTCTGCAATTGAGTATGTACATGTTATTTGCAAATATCAAAGGACTGACTCAGATATATGCACATTGTGCAGGCTTCTAACATATGCTTGTCATGTAAGCCGCACATGTAAGAGCCGTGTAACGGCCTCACATGCATTTGCAATTAAAGCCAGATGAAGAAATGGGATTCTTTTGAATGTGTGGGTCAAGCGAAGAATTTAGACCAAAACCACACCAATGCAATGTTGTCTTTAAGTTGCATTATAATATGGTTTGATGAATGTGCTTTAAATGGCAACAATGTGCACTCATTTCACCAAAATATCGTCAGTGGGGAATAATTTGAACATAATAATATTGTATAAACAATGTATACAGCACAATAGTGTTAATAACTGATACAACAACCACAGTGTCCACACAGTAAAATAAGCAATCTCTATAGGAAAAAGTAGCACAAATAAAACGGAGCCTGTGCTGTGCATTAATATCTCACCACACTTCGCAACATATTTTCCAAAACATCCCATCTTATCGAAGACCCCCAACCCAAGACCGCGATCAATACTGCTCGTGAACTTTCAGTTTAATTACTTTACATTGTTATCATCATTGGGGGCCAGACCCCCCAAAACCTAGCCCTGTTCGTCATCCAGACAGAAGAGCCCTACATGCGAGCCATTTCAGGCAAAAGACAATATATCCACTAGGTTGCCCATGGGCAATCCTGGAGAGCTCTCTCCATGTCTAATAATGGAGCAAATTTGGATTAGAAAAGAAGTCATTACAGCGCCAAACTAAAAGTACATGCTGTACCATAGTTCCCACAGTATTGCATAAAAAGTACAGATTTCCAGAAGCCCAGCAATATGTATTAGCTCCCTAAGTACATAGTTCTCTAAGCAAGGATAGGAATCTCTTTAGAGTGATAAGCTTGAATTAAGAGGCAAGGTAATAAAGAAAACCTAACTATTGCGCATTAAGGAGTACCAAGGTCACTGCAGAAGTTGTTATGGAACAAAGGCTTTACAGTGAATTGGAGGCCAAATCAAAGTGGTGGTCAAATAGTGATATTCCCCAACAGTTTTGAAACTATGGCCGTCAATATACCCTACACCTCTATAGGTTGAAGCGCCAAAAATCATACTTTGAGTTTATTATTGCATTCAATTCAGGAAATTCCAAAATCATTGTAGTTCGTTCATTGTGTGATCCTAGATAAATAAGGCGTCTGCATACTGCTGGCATAGATCTTATTTTACCAAAGTTTGAGAAGACAACAATGACAACAAAGACATCTAAGACATTGCCCATGGATAAGAAAGGAGGACTCGGCACTAGAACACACCCTTAGCAAACCCATGATTAATGGAATAGGAAGAGCTATTGACTAGCTGATGCAAGATAATTTACTCAATGTATTGAAATCCATATTTTTTGAAAGGTCAAGGCAGAATAATTTATTCCAAAGTAAATAATGGTTCACACAGTAAAAATATCTTTGAGAAGTCCCCAAACATTTATGCAATGGTGTGACAATGGATTTCTGACAAGAAGCTCCAGCACCATGTGAGTAGCAGACATCCCCTTGGTGGAAACATGTTTGGGTAGGTGCAGAAGGGAATAGTCAACATTCAATTTATGTTACTTTCTTGCAAATCCTAGAGAATATTGTCACCAGAAGACAGGGCATAGTAAGACAAACCCTACCTATTGAAGCAGTTATCATTCTTTACAATTTCGATCAATAGTGCATCTTTGCAGCATTAAGGGGCATATTCGGGAAATTGAATTAAAGAGATAGGTGAGTCCCGTGACCCAGGTAACAGGACCTAGTTTATGTGAGTAGTTAAATAAACCATGGGGTCTATGACCATTCGAAGTTTACAAGCTCATTTAGAGTTTGACACACACATGGCATCCACAGAAATAAAGTCAGATGTGCAGTCTACTAAACATGTACCCCCCCCCCCCCCCCACAGGTTCTTTTGTGGCACCAGATTACACCAGCAGTGCCTTCCCTTGCTCCACCAATGTACAGCTCAGACCTGGCTACCATATCACAGTGACAGTTGGTGACAGTCACTCATTTTCTCTGCCCAAGCGCTGTGACCACAGACAGCAGCAATTTGGACTGGCTCCCATGTATAGGGAGAAAACTCCATTCATGTCAAGGTCATTTATTTTTTGTACTGCTTAAACATACTCCAGCTTTAGGAGCTGGGTTTCTAGTGCAAACAAATATACCAAGCAGTTTCTTTAAAGATGGCACCACTTGATAAGCCTTCAGCGCTATAAAGGGAACCAAAGGTAGCGGCGAGATTGCTCATGGCTGATCCACCTATAAGAGCTATGACGCTCTCATTCCAAAGGATACTGGAATCGATGGTTAAATTGTTAACTAAACAGACAAATGTTCAAGACAATGGGCCCGAGATGTATGTTGGCGGTAAGTATACTCCATCGCAACGGTAAGTTTAATGACAGCAGAAACTACTCCGTCTTCCCCATTGTTGGAAAATGGCCCTCTCTGGAGTGTCACCACAAATGTATTGCCTTCCTTCTCCTTTTTTGCTGACCTTGTTTTGTTAGCTTTAGGACTCTGTTCATTTTACCACTGCTGACAAGTGCTAAAGTGGTCCTGCTCTCTCCCCTGAACATGGTAAAAATGGCTTAACCCCAATAAGTCCCTAGTAATGTGCATTACATGTGCCCAGGGACTGTAAATTAAATGCTACTAGTGGGCCTGCTGTATTCATTGAGCCACCCACTTAAGTTGCCCTCTAACCATGGCTCAAGCATGCCATCACACAACCTCTATGTGCAGTTTTTCACTGCCACTTCAACATGGCAAGATAAACCTTTTGACAGGAATGAAACGTCTCTTTTTATACATATAAATCACCCCTAATGTAGGCCCTGTATGCCCCACAGGGCAGGGTGCAATGGTGTCGTGGCTGGCATGACTCGCGGGGGGCCGGTGGGGAGGATAGCACGGGGTTCGTGCGCAGGGGTAATTAAAAAAAGAAATAATAACAAACTTACCTTCCTGGGTCCCGCTCCAGCTCCTGGCCGGGTCCTGCATTTTCCTGGAACAGGAAGCAGGCAGAGAAGGCATCCTCCCTCCCCTCCCCTAAGCCAATCACAGCCAATCACAACAATAGTAGCGTTGTGATTGGCTGGGACGCTGACCACACAGGCGTCTAAGGGAGGCCAATTTCTCTTTGTAGGCTGTATGCAGCCTACATAGAGAAAATGCAGAGTGCCTATGACTGGATTGGTCAGCTCTGGGGCTGATCAAACAGTCAGCGCACTCAGAGTGGGCAAGCCTCTCCACCCCTGGACTCCAGCAGACCCGCTCGCCCCCAACCAAACCCTTCTGCTTTCTCGCAGTGAGAGAAGCAGAAACATAAAATGGTAGAGAAAGCAGTGCAGCGACGCTCCTCCGCCCTAATGGAGGAGCCGCCCCTGGTGCAATGTATTTAAAAGGCAGGACATATACTTTTTAGTTTTCCATGTCCTGGTAGTGAAAAACTCCCAATTTCACTTTTCACTACTGCAAGGCCTATCACTCCCATAGGTAACATTGGGATTACCCTATTACATCCTTTAAGTGTAATTTCCAATTTTGAAGGGATAGACTTTTCAAGTTAGTGTCAATGGGATCTGTAGGAGAATAAAGGAGAGTAGGATCTGCACTTATGTTGCCCCCACTTTTTTTCTGATGTTAACACTGGTTTCTGGCTATAGTCTGGCTGGGTCCCTGCTAATTAGGGCCCCAGTCTCTCTGTTCTCTCTAAACAACTTGGAGTGCATATTAGATGCACAAATGATTGGATACTGTGGTGCCTTATGAGCCCCTAGTATATGGTACCTTAGGTACCAAGGGCATAGGTACTTCACAGGCCTACCAGGGGCTGAAGCATGTATTATGCCACCCCTGGGAAGCAGACTAAATCTGACACCACAGGCCTGCTACTGCAGCCTGGGTGAGGTAGTGTTAGCACTCCTCACTGAGGTATAGGTTCCCTATATCTCACCATACACACACATATAAACCTATCAGTCACCCCTAAGGCAGGCCCTGTCAATCCTGAGGGCAGGGTGCTTGGTTTACAATGTGAGGGGGTGCCTCTGCATGAGCAAAGCCCCTCTGCAGCTGGCAGAGTCTATTCTCGGTGGCTGTTTGTGGATGCGGTTAAACCATATACTCTTAAGTGCATTATAACCTACCAGTAAATGCTAACTTTGGAATGACTGCATCAAAAAATGTTGTGTTTGGTGTCAAACAACTTGGAATCATACCCCACACCAGTAACTGGTGTGGGAGTATGATCCCACCCTTCTAGAGGGGAAGACATGTCCCTACTCTGGACACACAGTAGAAATCTGAAAGAGCCTTGGCATCACAAAATGGATGCCACCAGCTCAGACACTGGGCTGCCCTCCTGCTGCTGACTGAAACTCGCAGTGGAGGAGGCCCAGCAATAGGCATCCTGTCACAGGGAGGTGTAACCACCTTCCAGACAGGATTTAGTGTATTGGGACTGGGTGGGTGCACTCCTTGAGTGCTTTGAAGTCCTGCACTGGGGGAGCAGTAGGCTCCTCTGTGCATATGCCAGCTCAAACTGGTTCAGGGTCTACCTGCCCCTGCTCTGGCGTGAAACTGGACAAAGGGAAGTGGGCATAACCACCCACTCCCCTGACCCTCCCATAGGAGGGGTCATAGAGCGAGTCCCTCCCTTTCCTTTAGTATAAGATAAGGAAACCTTGCCATTGCAAATCAGATATCCCTGGACGACGCTCTACAAGAAGAATCCTGGCCCTTCAATGTTCCACTACCTTTGGAAGACAGAAGAATCTCCCTTGGAGTCAAGGAGTGACTCCCCTGCTTGGCAGGCACCAAAAACTTGAATCAACGGTCGCAAACTTTCCTGCTCCCGCTGGAGTCCAAAGTCCCTGCAGCACCGGAAGCGGATTTCCTGACTTCTCGACGGCCATTGTGAGTCCCCAGCAAAGCTGAGGCGAGTAGACCCCATGAGTGACGAGGAACAGCAATACCCGGGTATCGTGCACTATTATCGAGTGCAACCCCTTCACGACGTTCTAAGAACTTGTGCATTGGACCACGTATGGTCCAAGCCTCCAGCAGGATTTCCTTTGAAAATCAGAGGCCTACCTCGTCCCGAGTGACTGTGGGCTCCTGTGAAGCGAATCCTCATGAGGCGTCTTCGCGATCCCTTGCCAGTTGGTTTGTGGCTCCCCTGAAGACTTTCTCATCAAACCAAAGGTTGCTTCAGGCCTGCACTGACTCACCCTCGCTGGGTGAGTCCCTCAGACCTTACTGGTCTGCACCACTGACTTTCTTCACTTTCCATGAGACTTGCTGTTGCCAAGGCTTGTTGCCAACACCTCAGTAAGCTGCAGACTTTGTGGGGCACTCCGAATCCAGCTCCTAGTCATCGTCGACGCCTCCTGGACCTCGTGGCTGACGAGTCAAAACACCCTTGATCACCTGAAATCACCCAACTTCCGTGGGCATCCATCTTCCTGGCCCCGTGTCACTGGCAAGTGACTGTGAACACTGTCCCTTCTGCTTTCAGGTCTTATTCATCCTGAATCCAGCCTTGGATTCCACCAGACACTTCTCCAGTCTTCACAAGCAGCAAAACTTCTTCGGCCTCCATTGAAAACGACGATGCGACCCGACACCAAAAGACACCTATGCACCCGGCTTCCCTGGGTGAGGTAACTCCTGCACTCCGGTTGTCCTGTGGGTGTTGGCCCACGAATTACTTACCTTGTAAGTGGCTTGCTTGTAGACTCTCTAGAAGTACCTTTAAACTTTAAAAATCCAACCGCGACTTGCTCCATTGAAATCAATGGGGAACCCGCGGCTGTGTTCTCACACTGCACGCGTCTCCTGTGGGTCCTTTACTTAGCTGCCTTGGGTGGATTAGTGAGGCCCCAGCGATTCTACAGGCGCTAGGCCCTGTCCCCTTGCAAGTCGACATTCCGAAACCTCTTCTTTAGTATATGGTCTGGTACGTCCCTAGGGCCCCAGCCATAATTGTGCTTAACTTATTGTGAAACATTGCTATTTGCATATGTTCCTGACTTCTAATCTCATAAAGAGATTAGTAGAGTGTGTCTAGTAATAAATACATATATATTTGATATATATACCTGTGTGGTGTCCTTTCATTTGGTAATTCAAGAGATTATAAGGTAAAACAAGCTGCTTTACATTCCTCTGATACTTAGCCTGAAGGTTGCTCTCCACAGCTACCACTAGGATAGCTTTCTTTAAAAGGTTGTCCTAAACCTATGTACCATAAGAGTCGAATTGGACTGGTGCAAGGTGGCCACTATAACTAGTGACCAGCATATGCCAGGCCATCTTCTCACAGGATCACAATTTAAAATCACAATTTATGGTGACGTTGGATTTTAAATTACAGTTTGGCAAATGCCACTTTTATAAAGTTAGTTAAGTAAACAGCTGGCGTGCATTCTAAGTTATCTAGTGTGTCCTAATAAACCAAATAATGTGAAACGTATTAAGGCTTGGTGTGCTGTCCCTGAGGTGGTTCCACCCTCCCACCGGTTCAAAATGAAAAAAGAACTAGAGCGGAATGTTCTAGACAGGAACTGCACTACCTAAATCACTCAAATTGAGTATACAGCAATGATTACATCACAACTTGCTTATTTAAGGTGCCCTGTAAAACATTAAAGGTCAATTTCAATCAATGGTTTGTAATGTAAATAAAACAGTCAAAACAGTATAACAAAAGCGTCTGAAACAAGACTCCTTCTTGCTGATGTGTTATTTATTCACACAACTTCTTGAGGCTTCAAATTTCAAAATCGTTGCAGAATAGTCCAAATAATATATTGGAGCAATATGGCATAGCTTAATTTTCATTCCCAATGCATTTCGGGTGAACACGTCACCCTTCTTCAGGGGATATCTACAAGCAAAATAAAATCCATTTGTTGGATATGCAGTACATACTGGTATGAGCGTAAAACTAAGAAGGTAAGATGGATGGACTCAATGCCACAAGAGGGTTAAAAATACTGCGAGATAAAGCAAATATATGAGATGTGCAAACTGTAGAACCAGAGATTAGAAGCGAACAAGGAGGGAGAATAAGAGAACTGACGAATGCGTAGGACGCTGAAAAGATACAGATCACCACGTGCGTGAGGTACCCCAATCACCTTTCATGCTATATGCTGTGCATGAACCTACTCTACCTTAAAGCTGAAAATGCCGATCTCAAAAATGTAGAAGCCACGATTAATCAAAGTGACCTGTGAATTAAACATGAGCATAAGTTGCTAGTGGCCACTTAAAAATATCCGCTATGGACACCCGAACTAATATTTCAAATAGTATAACTCACCAGGCGTGATTGAACGCCAAGAATCCCAACTTGCTGAATTATTGCTTGCGCTGTAAACAATGCCTCCGTAAGTTCAAAGACCGTGATGTGAATATAATACGGTGATTCTATACGTAGGGCAGTGAGGAAACGACTTTCTCTTGGTTATGCTAGCGATACCTAAAAAAAAACATGCAAAAAGCTGTACCCAAGAACGTAAAGATTATATATATCGGTATTTGCGGGTGTCTAGTATCCAGAAATCCGAGAAGTTTACCTGATATTATCACTCGCTCGGCATTACGCGCGGTAATCCAAATATACTATGGCGTGCGCTTCATGCGTGTTGCTACTTAAAGATAGGACAACCGGAACAAGCATGCGCGAGCCGATGTCGTGTTGTAAACACTGATGAGGGACTCCTAATATCACTAGCGCGAGGGGCGGCCATGTTATCAAGGTGAAATATACCTTGAAAAGCAGACAATATTCTCAATGAGTCGTGGGTGATGTTAATGTAAAGTTCAGTAAGTTTAGGAAAAAATAAAGATAGAAAAGATACAAAGGTGAAAACACCGGATGACAGGAATAACAATTATACATTGAATTTAGGGGTACATCATGATCATACATAACGTTAAACAGAAGCATAGTGTCATTAACTACTGAAATACAAAATGTAAACTATGAAAAATATAAAAGAATAATAAGTATAAATAAAAAAGCTTGTTTCAAAAAGGTAATGAGTAAATGAACATAAACAGATTAAAAAAAGGTTGACAAAATTCTCAGCTACTTTTATACAAAATGCAAATACGATGAGGTCGTCAACATACGTCTCCAAGCATAATCACTCAAACAGAAGATATACAATGTTGCATTAACATTTAACTGATGTCAACATTTATAAGTGTAAACATAACAAAAAATGACACTGAATAGAACAATAAACATGTTAAAGCTATAATTATAAAACAGTGATGAAAAAGTGATATTCCAACTAGAACAATGGTTTATGCTGTATTATGTGCTGTTACTGAAGTATAATAATTGTGAGATTGTTGTACCTTGAGACTTGACCAAGCTCAATTGCTTGTTGACAATCATCAAATTTAAGAAGATAATGACAGTGAAACAATGAAAACACTTGAACAGCTAAAGTTATTAGTCTACAATAATACCAGGAAAATCTGATTGCTGCTGTGAACAATAAACAGTGTATACTTTATCTCAAAACCGAGTGTGTATCCCGTATGAATACTTGGGGCCTTATGTAGGTAAATTACATTTACCACTTCATAAATACTGAATGTTACCGATTCGGTATTTATGAATCGGTAAATGTAATGTAGGAAAAACAATACCGAATCGGTAAGTGTCCGTATTTTAGAGTCGGTATTTACCGATTCGGTAATGGCAACCTGTATCTCATTGATTCCTATGGGCCAGGAGGCCCATAGGAATCAATGGGAAGCCAGTTACCATTACCGAATCGGTAAATACCGAATCGGTAATGGGGGGAGCTTAATCAAGGGTGGCAGGGTGTCACATTGACACCCTGTTGCACCCCTGATTTCTGCATGTGTGCACATGTGGCACACATACATGCCCTGAGGGCATGTGTGTCTGCCACATTGCACACATCTAAGGGCTAAAAAATGCATTTACTGAGTCATTTGTCATTTACCACCAACTTACAGTTGGTGGTAAATAACGACTCCCCACACCCACCACACACTCCCCCTACATCTCATTTCTGTAGTCGGTATTTACCGAATCGGTAAAATTACCGATTCGGTAATTTTACCGATTCGGTAAATTACCGAATACAGAAATGAGCCCCCTACATGTCAAAAGCCTAAATACCGGTCGGTAACGGTATAATTACCGAAAATCGGCCGTTACCGACCGGTATTCGGCTACGTACATATGGCCCTAGATGTGGTAATCAAACATTTAGGTGAGGGAAAGTGAAAAAAGAAAAAGTAAACAAAGTAAAAACAAACAAGCTTAACCTACGCATTATCAGCAGTCCTATCTCCTATTGCTAAAGAGATGCTATAAAAAGCATGCGAGCTCAATCTTATCATTTAAACCTTTAGGGTTCAAGGTATCCAAATACCAAATCCAAAAAGATTCCCTCTGCGTGATATGCTTAGACATGTCTCGATCATTATGTGATTGTTCAACCTCTAACACACTAAATCTCAATTGAGCTATTGTGTGATGGGCGTCGCACCAATAACTTGCCAATGGTGAACTCAATGTTCGGGTCCGAATCCTACTCTTGTGTTCTGTGATTCGAGTGCGTAGGGACCTTTCGGTCTTTCCAACATAATACAGGCCACAAGGGCATCGTATTACGTATATCACATTTTGTGTATTGCAATTAGCTGTAAAGTGAAACTTGATTTGTTTACCCGACCAGGGATGAGCTATAAACATGCCAGTTATGGCATTATTGCAGTGGGAACAGTTGTGACATTTTGTCATGCCCTTCGGTACCTGAGTATCTTGGAGCTCGCGCTTCTTCAAGAGTTCCTTGAGATTGTTGGAACGTTTATATGCAAAGATCGGTGGATCTTTGAAAAGGTTCCCCAAATCAGGCTCTGTTTGTAACAGATCCCATCTGTTCAATATGATTTTTTAATGGCAGGTGAGTTGGTTGAGAATCTAGACACAAAAACCTCCCTAGTTTGTGGAGTTTTCAATTTTTTGTCTAGTAATGTAGATCTAGGGACCAGCGCTAATTTTACTGCTGATTCTTCCACTATTTCCCTAGGGTATCCACATGTCAAAAACTGTTGCTTGGCTTCTTCAAGTGTTGTTTGCAATTGTGTTGTATCTGAAGTGATGCGCTTAATTCTGGAGAATTGTGAATATGGAAGATTTCTTTTCAAAGACTCTGGATGAAAACTACTGTATAGTAGCGTATTGTTGCGATCAGTGGATTTTTTTAACAGTTTGGTGACAATCTTATTGGACTTCAGTTCAATGTTTACTTCCAAATATGATAAGGACTGTTTATCTAATGTGTATGTGAACTGTATCCTAGGGTTGTATTCATTCAGTGAAATGAGTTTGGTCTCAAGAATTTGTCTATTTCCATGCCACATAATGAAAATGTCATCGATATACCGTCGGTATATGATAAGATGATCAGTCCACTCAGTGTTACTCAAAATGTTTTCTTGTTCAAACTTCATCATAAAGATATTTGCGTAGCTGGGAGCTCCCGCAAAACCCATAGATGTACCGTTTGTTTGAAGAAAATATCTGCCATTCCATTTAAAGTAGCTGTTGAACAAACAGAAATGTAACAGTTCAAGAAGAAACACCTTGTTTGCTAATATGTCCTCCGACTGAAGCAGAGCCCATTTGTTGAAAACTAAAACAGCGATATGATTAAGCATTCACTAAAGACATGAATTCTCTCCTAGTTAAAACGTGTTTCTTGTCTTATGTTGACTAATGTCTGGACTCCATTTTGTATTGTCATGTCTCCACGTGCTTTGCACGAGAAGAGTCCTACCTTTTTGTTGGTTGCTCTTGTAATCTGCCTAGTAACAGTCTATAAATAGCTCCTTTGTCCGTCTGGCGCATGCCCAGACTTGACCACATCTGTCATCAGTTAGTCCTTGTTTGACCATGTTTTCGCGGGCTCAGGAAATTGTTAACTCCGCCCACATATTGATTCTGTATCGAAAATGTCCATAAATGGTAATGAATTTTGCTCTATGTTGTATCCACCCACTTATGAGCCCCTCTGTTGTGTATAAAAGGGGACCACGTACGCAAGTTCTGTGTGCTACTCTATGCAATACTGAAGAGTGTTGTGTAGGTGGTAGGACCACCCTTAAGGGTTAATAAACTTTGTCTTTGTATTTGCAGTTTCCGTGCTAACTTCCTTCTAGCTTTTGTTACAGGAGAGCGAACCCTTGTATTCTGCGGGCCTAGCTGGGGCCTGTACTCATCAATTGGCGCCCGTCACGTGGGGCTCATCGGCGACTCGGATGCTCGAAGGACTGGTCGTGACGAAGGTGAGGAATTTGGCCGGGGATGTGATCACTACCAGCGGCGTCTTTTAGTCCTGGCATCCCGAGGTTTCTTCCTTCCCTTCCGAGCTGACCATCTGGGTGGCGCCCATCCTCGACTGAGACCTCTTCTGTCGGTTCGCCGTGTGACAGCCGTTTGGGCGAATTTGGGAACTTGGCAGTTGGAATCTGGACACTCTTGATTGGTAAGAACCGTTGTACGGTACTTGCTCCGAGTTTTGAAGCCTGGGTTGGCTATTTGAGTTTGATTTGTGATGACCGGTCATATTTTGTATCGATTACTATGAGAATATATGCGTTGCAACACATATAGGCAGGTAATGTGGAGATATTTCTCCGGAGTTGTTTTAAATCTGAACGGCGCAAAGTTTAAGTGCCATTTTTGATAATACTGCATATTTTGCATTATTTTTGAGCATGCCTGCTTTTAGCGCACTCCGTAAGTGGTGCTGCTGCTTTGGAAACCGGTTAAATCTTGAGGAAATCTGCTCCAGCCCCCCCAGAGGGGACTCCTAATAGGGATATGTATGTGAAGCATGGTCTTTCTTCTATAATGTACAGCGCAGTGTGGAGGAAATACACCAAAAAGGATCCTGAGTTACGATGGCCTTTGTATGGATCGTTTGATATGCGTAAGATTGAGTATGTGGAACAGTGTATGTGTAAACGGCGTGCTCGGCAAGACATGTTTGAATGTGTACGGTTATGGGTGAAGGAAGTGCGTGAGCGAGAGAAACGTGAGAAAGCGTTGATTGATAAAGAGCAACGGAAAAATGATCATGTGAGAGCACAGGAAGCGAAGCGTCGGGAGGAAAGAGAACTGGCGGAGAGACAAGAGAAAAAGCGTAGGTTGCAAGTCTCGGGTCAATATGCTGTTCGCCAGCCACTTTATCCTGTCCTTACTAATCTTGAAGATGATTTTCATTTATTAGATCGCTCTCCGCCCCCTTATGTTGGCGCGTCTGCCCCGAGGTCACAGGATTCTGGATCGGTTTCGGATAAGGTAGACACGCGGTCCAGGTTATCAACTGATCGTATGGATGAGCTTCGGAAAATTTCTTTTTGTGCCCTTAAAGGCAAGCTATCTCTTACTGAATTATTGGAATTTTTGGACAATTGGCAGGATAGAGAAAAGTTGTATTTTGTTGAAACTTTTTCTCATGAAGTGATTACTGCCTTTCGGAAATATTCTGATGTTTTTGAGCCTGATGAGGTAGTCTCAGATTCTAAAGCATTACGTAACGGTGTCTTTTCTCCCTCCAAGGTACCCGATGCGGTTCGACGGCTGTTTACATTGCGGGACGCGATGCTTGAACTTAAAGAAAGAGCGCGCCAAAAGACAGGGGAGAAGGAGCAACCGGATTCATACGTCGGCGGAACACAATCGTCTACCTCCCATTCAGATAAGAGCGAACTAGTGCATGCTAAACCGATGCGAGAGGCGGCACCTTTGTATGTTCCTCCTAAAGGAGCAGGAACTAGTCCAGATATGTCTTCTGCCGATGCTAAGGGATATTTTGTGTATAATTGGGTTTATACTCCCTGGCATGGGACTGATGTTATGGCATTAAAGAATGCATTGCCTGACCCCCGCAAGAATCCAGCGGCCTTTTACGAAGAGGTCGAGGGGGCTTTGAATTCTTGTACTATGACTTTAGCAGATATAGATTTGTTCTTTGGGCTAATTTACCACCGGATATGTGGCGATCTGTGCGGAAGGTGGATGATCCAGCCGCTTTTAAGGCTAGGTGGTCTGAGATTGAGGATGAGGATAGGGAGAGGAAACCCGCGCAAAAACCGCCCCAGCTTATTTTAGATCTTCCTGCCGCTATCTTGACCAAGTTGAAAACAATTATCCCCCCTAAAAAGATTGACTGGAACATGTTAGCTTCGTGTAAACAGAAGGTTGATGAATCAGTTTCAGACTTCTTTACGCGCTTTGAGGAAACATTTCATGATTTTAGTGGTCAGTCGCTTACGGATGATACGGGTCGACACCTTTTTGTTGATAAATATGTGGCGAATCTATTACCGGGAATAGCGGCTCGATTGAAGGCGAGTGAAAGTTCTTGGTCTACCTCGTCTCCGGCATCCCTCCTGACTATGGCTCAGTATTATGAGCGTCAGGAACAAGAAGCGAAGGGGAATGAGGAGAAGAAATCGAAAGATTTGAAAACTAAGGTGATGCTAGCACAAGTGTATGGTCCGCCTCGTCGGGGTATCGAAAGAGGTAGAGGAGGATTCTATGGTCCCCCTTCGGGTCGGTCAGATGTTAATAGAAATCAATGTGCGTATTGTAAACAGCTGGGTCATTGGGCCAGGGATTGTCCGGTACTATATGCACCCCGTCAGGGACGTGGTCAGGGACCGTCGAGAGGTAGAGGGGGTTTTTCGAATTTTAGAGGGAATTCCAATGATTGTGCTCGCTTTGAGCCTAACGTGCAGCAACGAGATAGACCTAATGTGTTTGATCGGCAAAATCAGTATCAAATGTCTGGGAATGACCGTTCTGGGTACCATGATTCGCAGCATGCGTAGGATTGCGTTGGATGGGGGTTGGAATCAGTTGAAGTGCCGGTTGATCAGAGGGGTCCTTATGTTTCAGCAAATGTTCTGGGTTCTACTGATCAGTTCCTAGTTGATACAGGAGCTACTCGCAGTGCGCTGTCCAAACAATTGGTTCCGAGGGCTCCCCCATCTGGCTTAATGGTTACATCGGTAGGGTTTGATGGTACATTCTCTCGAAGCCCTCTATCCCGACCCCTTGCATTTCGTGTTGAACACCTTTCTGCACCTTGTCCGTTTTTGCTTGCCCCGAACACACCTGACAACATTATGGGTCTTGATATGCTTAAGCACTTCCGAGCTACGATCCGCTGCTCCCCTACTGGAGTACGTGTGATATTAAACGATAATCCCCCTATGACAGAACGGGTGTGTGTGGTTGCAGAGGATACTGTATTAGCTTCTCTCCCTCGTACCTTGTGGGCCACTTCGGATACTGATGTGGGACAGATGGTGATTCCGCCTGTCCACATTAGTGTCCAGGAGGGTACGGTATTACCACGCCTCCCTCAGTATCGTATTTCCCAGGAGGGGGAGGAGGCACTCATACAGATTGTGCAGGATTTGGTTAAGGTGGGAGTAGTGGAGGAAGTTCCCTACAACGTCTGCAACAGTCCTATTTTACCCATTTTGAAAAAAGATACCGATACTAGGGTTTATCGTTTTATTATTGACTTAAGGGAGGTGAAGAAGATAGTGATACCTCAGTATCCAGTGGTTTCTGATATCACGACGTTACTTACTCTGGTCCCGCCAACGGCGACCACATTTTCAGTTATCGATTTGAAAAATGCTTTCTTCTCGATTCCTATTCATCCTGATTGCCGGTACCTCTTCGGCTTTACTTTGAATAATAGGTCTTATAGATTTTGTAGAGTCCCTCAGGGCTATACAGAGAGTCCTAGTATTTACAGTCAAGCATTGAAAAGACAATTGGATTCCTTTGTTCTGCCTGATGGTGTCGCCCTTATACAATATGTCGACGACATCTTGTTGGCGGCCGACACTCCTGAGCTGAGTGAGAAGTGTACGTTATCCTTGCTTTCCTTTTTGGCATCTCACAATCACAAAGTGTCGAGGAAGAAATTGCAATTCTGTAGACCAAAGGTGACTTATTTGGGTCACCTTTTGTCTAAGGAGGGGCGTGCACTCACACCAGATCGTATTCAAGCAATTTTGGACACGCCAGTACCTTCCACACAGAAGGATGTGAGTGCATTTTTGGGTCTTGCTTCCTTCTGTAGGCAATGGATATTGGGGTTTTCACACATAGCTAAGCCATTGTTAGCACTTTTGACAAAAGATACCCCAATTCCTCTTCCCTGGTCAAATGAGTGTGAAATTGCCTTTCGGCAATTGCGACAAGCCCTTTGTTCAGCACCAGTGTTAGGGACCCCTGATTATACAAAGCCCTTTACATTGTATGTACATGAGAAAGATGGATGTGCATTATCAGTTTTAGTGCAGATGCACGGCGACAAGCAGCGCCCTTGTGCATATTTTTCGGCTGTACTTGATCCTGTTGCCCGAGCATTGCCTGGTTGTTTTCGCTCGGTTGCGGCGACAGCTGTGTCAATACGCCAAAGCAAGGGAATTGTCTTATCTCATAAGCTGTTGGTATTAGTCCCCCATGCTGTTGATGCTCTGCTCAATCAGACAAAGACGAAGCACTTGACCAGTGCTCGTTTAACGGGATATGAGTTGACGCTTTTGGCTCCTCATATTACGTTAAAGAGATGTGCAACGTTAAATCCAGCCACATTGTTGCCGTTCCCGGAAACTCAGTCTGAAGCACGAAAAGCACATGACTGTATTCTTGTGACTGAGGAACAGACAAAGGGTCATATTGATCTCCAGGATACGCCCTTTACAGATGTAGATGGAGAACTGTGGGTGGACGGATCATGCCTGAAGCTACCAGATGGTACGACTTCAGCAGCGTATGCAATTACCACATTACAAACAATAGTGGAGACAGCACGTATACCGCAGAAATCAGCTCAGGCAGCGGAACTGATAGCATTAACACGAGCATGTGAGCTCAGTACAGGATTGTGTGTGAATGTTTATACAGATAGCCGCTATGCCTTCGGAGTAGCGCACGATTTTGTCCTACTCTGGAAGGAGAGAGGGTTCCTAACGTCACATGGAGCACAGATAATGTATGGGGAGTTAGTTCACAACCTTTTGACTGCATTAACATATCCAAAGAAGATTGCTATAGTTAAATGTAGTGGCCATAAAAAGGTGGTTGATAAAGTTGGAGAAGGGAATGCTTTGGCAGACCGGGTGGCACGAGAGACTGCGATGCAACCTGGCTCTACTGCAATGTATGTTGTGAAGTCACAGGCAGAAAGATGGCACAATGTTAGGAGAGAAGTGCTGGAGATACAGAGGACCGCTTCCGATAAGGAACGGGAGCAGTGGTCTAATGATGGAGAATTAGATGATGAAGGGTGTTGGAGAAGTAAGCAGATGGATAAATGGACGTTACCCACAGCCTTCGTACAACCTATGGTTCAGATGGCACATGGACTAGCGCATATCGGAGCTTCCGCAATTGTCAAATTACTCACACGAGTTTGGGAGCATCCGGAGATCGCTAGGACGGCAAAGAGGGTAGTGCAGACCTGCATGATTTGCCTGAGGTATAACCCAGGAAAGGGTACACGAACTCCAGCAGGAGGATTTGCAACACCTACTGCACCCTTTGAGGTTTTGCAGATGGATTACATTCAGCTTGAGCGCTGTAACAATCTGAAGTATGTTCTAGTAGTGGTTTGTGCCTTCAGCAAATGGGTTGAGGCATACCCTACGAAAGACAATACTGCAATGACTACAGCCAAGATGCTATTGAAGGAGTTCTTCCCTCGATATGGTGTTTGTAGATTGTTGTGGAGTGATAACGGACCTCATTTTGTAGCAGACGTTATCAAGTATGTCCTGAAAGGACTGGGAATTACCCAAAAATTTCATGCAGTGTTTCACCCCCAGTCTGCGGGATTGGTTGAGAAATATAACGGTACTTTGAAGCTTAAGATCGCTAAGATCCAAGCTTCGACTTCTTTGACTTGGCCAGACGTTTTACCGCTGGCATTATTGTCAATTAGATCGATACCGCATTCTCGGACCGGTCTCACGCCATATGAGATCGTGTTTGGACGCCCAATGAATATTTGGGGTCCACCGAAACCGAAGTCAGTGTATGATGTACCTTGTGTAATGATGAATGATTATCTGGCACAGTTAACGGATAATTTGGTTTCTATTCATCAACAGGTTCGAGAAGCGCTCCCTGATCGGTCCACAGGTGAAGGACATAACCTCCGGCCTGGAGACCATGTCATGATCAAGGTGTTTGAAAGGACGAACAGTCTGGAGCCGAGATGGGTTGGTCCGGAGCAGGTCTTGCTCGCAACGAGGACAGCTGTGCGAGTCTCCAATCGGAAGAACTGGATCCACTCCTTGCACTGTCGTAAAGTGCCGCCTGGATTAGTGGAGCCTGCTGTATTGACCGACCATCGAGAAATCCTGACTGCAGAGAAAGGCCGTGCTGTGGAACCGAACGACACTGAGGAGCTCTTTCCGGACCAAGCGATTCCTGGAGGAAGAAGATATCATCTCAGACCGAGGAAGTGATTTCTTTCTGTATCAGGACACGTTGTCAGAACGGCCCTTAGGTTAGTGGAACGGAGAGCCAATGGGGCAAGGGGGGATCAGCCCTGCATTAGTGTAGTGACACCCGTCTTGGCCCGCTGGTGAAAAAATCAACGGCGGCCTAAGGGGAAGAGTTCTGACAACCTTTTATTTTCAGGAAGATATTGACTTTTACTACAAGATGGAGAAGAAGAAGATTTCTTGTGCGACAAGCTTTATTATCATTGTAGCTATTGTTGGTATAACCACGTGGTTTGTTGAGGATGTAACCCCTGCCCGTGAGTTACTTGTTTTGACTACTCCAGTGCCTGAGGAGCACTACTTTTACACCCTTCCATATAAAGAATTGAAGCATCGCCAGTCTTATTTGAATAATACTTTCATCCAGATGTTGCATCATACCCATGTTGCTACAAATGCTACGAACTGTTGGAAATGTGGTATGATGCCAGCTCATCAGAAGAAAGGAGGAACGCCGTTCATACCTCTTCCTTTCTTCCATAATGGCTCTTGTAGAGCATGGTACACTTTGCTTTTTGCTACACGGAAACCTACAGTGGGACGACTGCTTTTTAGACTTAACAGGGAATGTCATCAAGATAAAGAAGGCTATCCACAAGCGAATGGGACAATATGGGAGAGGGAAGAATATCGACCAGATAATGAATCAATTCCCTACATCTTCACGAACACCAGAGACACTGCTGGGAATGAACAATTTGTGATTCAAGTGGCACAAGCTCAAGCGGACTTGTGTGTTCAGAGTGTGGGTCATATTCCTGTTGGTGTTAGTGACTGTATTATTGTTTTGAATATAGATGGATTAAATAATAGTACTTTCTTAGCCTATGTGGGAATAAGGGTTATTATCGCTTACCAGCCGGCTGGTCCGGAGTATGTTATGTAGCATTTTTATTACCCCCTGTATTCTTAGCACCTGCATCCTATCATAAAGACTTGAAGTTATTGAACAATGTGACTGTAAATAGGTATAAACATACTTTATCTATTGATGATGTTGACCAAACTGACACTAGCTTACAGCAGTATGTTGATTTTAACTTAGGATTGTTTTTCTTTGTTGGAGCTGCCCTAAATAGTAGGAAGGTTCGAAGATTAACAAGAGTTGTAGAGGCTGTAACGAATCAAACCGCTGCTGCTCTTGGGAATCTTACGGAAGAATTGCAAATCACTAGAATTGTTGCGTTACAGAATCGTATGGTATTAGATGTTATCTTAGCAGACAGAGGTGGAGCATGTAGGATTATCGGAAGTAGCTGTTGTGTATTTATTCCTGACCACACGCCATCAGTCTATAACGCTATTTATAAATTGCGTAAAATCGCAGCTGAAATTCATACAGAAAATGGCACTTGGACCTTTTCTGGATGGTTTTGGGCATTGATCACTACATGGGGATGGAAAGTTTTAACTGGTCTCTGTATTATTGTAGCAGTTCTGTTTTCCTGTTGCATCTGCGTTCAGTGTGGTCCTTTACTCTGTTCTTTATGTGTGTCATTCTGTAGTCCTGATAAGAAAGCTATTGCCAATGTCTCCTATCAGAAACATTTACACAAAGAGGTGGAAGAGATGATGAAAATTGACATATATGATGATTATCCTAACAAGCCGAATGTCTTCAGTGAATGCTGAAAGGGTCGTCTGTTGAAAACTAAAACAGCGATATGAATAAGCATTCACTAAAGACATGAATTCTCTCCTAGTTAAAACGTGTTTCTTGTCTTATGCTGACTAATGTCCGGACTCCATTTTCTATTGTCATGTCTCCACGTGCTTTGCACGAGAAGAGTCCTACCTTTTTGTTGGTTGCTCTTGTAATCTGCCTAATAACAGTCTATAAATAGCTCCTTTGTCCGTCTGGCGCACGCCCAGACTTGACCACATCTGTTATCAGTTAGTCCTTGTTTGACCATGTTTTCGCGGGCTCAGGAAATTGTTAACTCCGCCCACATATTGATTCTGTATCGAAAATGTCCATTACTGGTAATTAATTTTGCTCTATGTTGTATCCACCCCCTTATGAGCCCCTCTGTTGTGTATAAAAGGGGACCACGTACGCAAGTTCTGTGTGCTACTCTATGCAATACTGAAGAGTGTTGTGTAGGTGGTAGGACCACCCTTAAGGGTTAATAAACTTTGTCTTTGTATTTGCAGTTTCCGTGCCAACTTCCTTCTAGCTTTTGTTACAGGAGAGCGAACCCTTGTATTCTGCGTGCCTAGCTGGGGCCTGTACTCATCACATTTAATGGCTTCAATGCCTTCAGTGTGAGGAATCGAGGTATACAATGATACTACATCCACTGTGGATAACCATATTTCATCATCGGAAGGTAAACTAAGATTGTTTAGTAATTTCAACAGATGTGTAGTATCTTGTACATACCTGGATCCTGCCTGTACGAATGGTTGCAAAAAATTGCCTAGATAATGTCCTAGTGGTTCATGAATGGAGTTACATCCTGAAACAATAGGGCGAAATGGAGGATTTTACAGACATTTATGAATCTTGGGAAGCGCATATAGAAATGGTCTGCCTGGATAATTCATGTACAAAAAGTCAAATGTTTTTCAATTAATCCATCCCATATCTTTAGCGTGTATAAGTATGCCTTTGAGGGTAGCCTGAAATTCTATGGTAGGATCATGATTCAATGGCAAATATGTGGATTCATCAGACAACATCTCATTGACTTTAGATTCGTAAAAACTCGAATCCATTACAACCAATGCACCCCCTTGTCTGCTGGAAGGTATGTCAAAGACTTGTTGGTTCTCAAACTTTTAAGTGCACTCTTCTCCTTAGATGACAAATTGTAGTGCTTTTTAGATGGAGTATGTAAGTGCGCTAAGTCATGTTTCACTAACATCTCAAAAGTGTCAAGAACCTTATGGGAAATGGGAGAAACAAAAGTGCTTTTAGGTCTAAACTCAACATATTCACTGTCAGTGAACTCTGTGTCTGCATGACTCTGAATGGAGAAGAAATGCCGTAGCCTCAACTTTCTCATGAATTTATAGAGTTCTATTTCTGTGTGAAACGATGTAGTATAGTGTGTTGGAACAAAAGATGTCCCTTTGTTCAAAACTGCGATTTGTGAATCTGATAGTGTAGTGGAAGAAATATTCACCACTAGTGCTTTTTCTGTCTCCTGCCTGAGCTGGTTTGTTTGTGCTGTCCCCTGCCTCTACGGGTTTTGAGATGACTGTGTCGGGTATGGGTTGACTTAATGGTGGATTGTTGGCAGCTGGGCTGGTCTCTAAAAAAGAGACCTTAGTACTAGAAGTAGATGGTAATTCTGAGGCTCCTAAATCCACTGCGGAAGGTACAGGGGGTCTTGTTAAGCGGGTTTCACTAACAGAAGCTACACTCTCTTCAGATGATGCATTTCCAGGTTTTGAATATGACCGCTTCTGGGCGTATACTTCCGCCCAGGAGTAAACCTCATCTAGCTTATAGTCAATAGTGTCTCACCTGAACCTTCATACCTTACGTTCATGAATCTCTTTGGCATAACTATCCAATTTATTGTTAATGGCCTCTAAGGAACTTGACCAGTCGTCCCCTGTCATGCGTGCTTTCAGAGATACTTGCAACTCACTAATTTCCTTCTTAGTTTTACGCTCATACCAGTATGTACTGCATATCCAACAAATGGATTTTATTTTGCTTGTAGATAACCCCTGAAGAAGGGTGACGTGTTCACCCGAAATGCATTGGTAATGAAAATTAAGCTATGCCATATTGCTCCAATATATTATTTGGACTATTCTGCAACGATTTTGAAATTTGAAGCCTCAAGAAGTTGTGTGAATAAATAACACATCAGCAAGAAGGAGTCTTGTTTCAGACGCTTTTGTTATACTGTTTTGACTGTTTTATTTACATTACAAACCATTGATTGAAATTGACCTTTAATGTTTTACAGGGCACCTTAAATAAGCAAGTTGTGATGTAATCATTGCTGTAAACTCAATTTGAGTGATTTAGGTAGTGAAGTTCCTGTCTAGAACATTCCGTTCTAGTTCTTTTTTCACTTTTATAAAGTTGGCATTTACATACTTTAGCCATTTGGTTCCTGCTGCCTGTCTCTGTCCAGTCTTGCTGGGTGGCAGCTGGGCTTTGTGTATTCCCTCTAGACAGCTACAAACAAAGGAATCTTAGATGGACCATCCTGCAACATGGTAGGGAGGAGCTGGGAACAGCTTCACACTTACACCGGAATAAGCTGTGTCCTGTCCACAGACAAGGGCTGCAAACTCCCCTGTAGTGAATTCAAAGGCAGAATTGGTTATAAGCACAAGACCTCTGATACCATGACTTCAGTACACTTCTGGACTTGTGACCACTCTGCCAGTAAGAAGAAAGAACTGCTGTGCTGCTGATAAGATTGCCACTCTGCTAGACTGCTGCTTTGCTGGACTCTTGCCTTGCTGAGCTGTCCTGCTGCCTGCTGTTCGCCTGACTGGGTGAGAAGGACATGACCTGCATCACTTAAACCCAGAGTGACTCCATCGGCTTACTGGCTTGCCTTCTGGTATAAGTCTCAGAGACATCAAAGACTTAGGCTCATCCTGCTAAAGCACCTGGACTATGCTCACTGCAAGTCTTGCCTTGCCAAGAGGTGCCAACCCATTCCTGGGTCCTTGGAAGTGGGTATAAAGTGCTGCTTCAACCAGAACCTACGCATCCTTATCGGAACCGGCGCATCTTCACTTGCGCGTGAGTCAGCACTAGCACATCCTCGTCATTGCGTGGAGAAGACCTGGTGCATTGCCTTCGGAACCAGTGCATCGCCCTCGGAGTTTATGCATCACCGCAGTAGCGTGGAGAAATTGACGCATCTCATAGACTGCATGGCTCAATACTGGCTCATTGCTTCGGCTGCACCTCGCATCTTCATCAGCAACGATGCATTCCGGATCAAGGTTCTCTGGTTTAATGGGCCCAAACGGGTCTCTGTATCATGTCCATGGTACTTCGAATTGGCCTGTACTTTTGACATTGCCCCCGAATCAGCACGACAAGATATCCAATTTAAGCACTTGCTACTTATAACTGTTATTTTACATGTATTCTTGAAAAATTCCTTCATCGACTTCTACTTATTGGATGTTGCCATCGTTTTATTAATACAATTATTCTCTATTTTACTAAACTGGTGTGAAGTCTTTTTGTGGTGTTTTCACTGTATTACTGTTTGAATTGTTGCGCAAATACTTTACACATTGCCTCTTAATGTAATCCTGACTGCTGTGTGCCAAGCTACCAGAGAGTGAGCACAGGATAATTTAAGGTATGCTGTGACTAGGAATGTGGTTCCTGTTTGGATAGGGTGCATACCTCTTCCAACCAGAAACCCAATTTCTAACAGTCATCATTAAACCCCTTTGACATCCTTGCAGAGTAAGGGTCATCGGTGGTAGACCTTTAATTCTGCCCACCTAATTTAAATGGGTGGAATTAGAGGTCAGCTTATACTGCCCATTACCGCCAGGGGGGGGGGGGGGCAGTAAAAACGGCTAAGTACTCCCCACGCCATTCAAGAGGATTCCCATGGTGAGGGGAGCATTTTCTATAAATGAAAACAAAATCCCACTCCAGGAAGCAGTTCGGAGCAGGGCTCCATCATGTTGACAGAGCTCTGAACCAAACTTTAAAAAAAGCATTGACAGGGACCGCAGTGATGTCCGTTCCTGACCACGCTTTAAGAAATGACTTCCTGTTTAGTGGTAATTTCTATTTCACTCTGTCACCCTGGTGGAAAAATGGACCATCCATCAGATTATATAAATCTGACCAAATGTCTTGAACACCCTAACTTCTATATTACTAGCTCTGGCTAATTCATCTTTACCCAGGGCTCTAAATCAATCAATATCCTCCAGAGCAGAGAGGGCAAATGAGAAATAGCTGGGTATGTTGAATGAACAATCTCACAATGTATTTACCTGTCGATTTAATCATGGAGAAAACCTTTAGATATGGGATCCTAATGCATGTTTTGACACAAATACCTATCAAACATCAGTGCTAGCAAATGTATTGATGATGATTTTAACTCGAAGCTTTCTGGGGGGACTGATGTGACATTAAAAGATATTGTAAAAGCCACAACCGGTGACTTCTTCCTTAACAAAAAGCGGGAGGAAGATATTTGTCTTAACAAGCATTTCCGAAAGTGAAGAATGGACCAAATAATAATACACCAGTAACATTAGCACACTGTGAAAAATCAAGGAAATCAAAGAAATCAAAAACAATGATAATAACTCAAATGTAACTCCCAAAGCTCAGATTTACTCTTGTTGACATGAACATATCTTTACCGAAAAGGCTAAACACAATCACCAATGACCAATTGTGACCGCACTACATCCTGGTGTTGAAGAATAGGCATTGCTGTGTGTTGTGAGAAAGTACCTAACAAAATGCTTGCAAGAGCTGGGATCATTCAAAGCACATAAGAAGTAAACATGCTATAAGACTCCAGACCAGCAATGACATATGCAGTAGGGTCCATCACTGCCTGCATAGAAACCAGAACAGAATCTGCACAAATAGTAGTCATACAAACTCGATAATGTTGTTATTAGTAGATTTATTTCCAACTATTTATGGAACGTGTCTATAAAATGAGTGTTACACTCAATCATACCATTGAGATAAGTCTGTTCTAGAGAACTAACATTAGTTATATATCTAAAATCTAAAGAAGGTGAGTTTGTTTGATCAGAATCCTTAGTCACTTCTGGTAATCCTCACCTCTGTTCACTTCCATTAACCCATGCTAAGGACATCTGAGTACGAGATATGGAAGTTAAATAGGACCCCCCACCCTCTTTAAATACTCGGCAACTAAATTCAGGACAAACAGAAACACATTAATTAAAGAACTGTTATTCAAAGTATATGGAGACCTATGCTATCTTTTGCGATTTCAAAAGAAGTCCAAAATTGTGCTCCACATCTTGTAGTTTTTAACAGTTGAGACACTCCCCATATTTTTAAGATTCTTCTGTCTGGCAACTCTTTTACAATCAAATTAAGAGGTCAGATGGGTATTAGTGCCAGTCAACCAAATCATAGCAGGTTCATAATGCCTGCTGAAGAGTGAGTCTATCTATCTATCTATCTATCTATCTATCTATCTATCTATCTATCTATCTATCTATCTATCTATCTATCTATCTATCTATCTATCTATCTATCTATCTATCTATCTATCTATCTATCTATCTATCTATCTATCTATCTATCTATCTATCTATCTATCTATCTCTCTCTCTCTATCTATCTATCTATCTATCTATCTATCTATCTATCTATCTATCTATCTATCTATCTATCTATCTATCACTGAGTAGTTACAGTTAGCTCGGCTGTTCCATAGATGAAGTGTTTTTGTGTTGCTATTAAATTTGGGCCTGTTTGACAAATCTCCACAAAACTTCCCGAAACCATGTTACCTTTGGACTAGTGTGTGCGTGGAAAGTTTTGGGGTGATCCGTCAAGTAGGGCCTGAGAAAACAGGGGCCTCCAAATCACAAAGTCCCTATGCATTTTCCAAGGACTTCTTTAGCCTGGGCTACAGCAAAAACTGCTGAACGGAACTGCACTAAATTTGTCAGAAAGGTATAGCTAAGGCCACAGATTGTGCTTTTTGTGATTTGGCATAAATTAGTTCAGTATTTTTTTTTATTAAAGTAAAAAAATATTTGCATATCTGGAAGGTTGGGTGTGCGAGAGGCTCAAGAAACTCTTGTGGGAGCACCAATTCAAAAATAGGGCAGTCTGACTGGCACAGGGAGCTTTATTTCCCTTAGGCCAATTCACTCCTGTGGGACTCAGACTCCTGCGGCAGCGAGCGCTCTGATTGGCTGCTTGTAACATGAGTAAAATGTTGCTGGCAGCCTTTACAGAATTCGGAGACATGGTCCCCTGTCCTGAAGTTAAAAAAAACAAAAAAACATAAGTTGCTAGGTTAAGATACCCTGTCCTCTAGGATCCATAGGGGGGACGCAGACGGACCCGCCTGAAGCCAAAATTGAAAAACAAAATTGCAAGATTTACACAGGTTTGAAAGAAAAAAAATATGGTAACCCGGGACGCATTGGATAATTAAGGGAGAGGGCACTCGGCTCCCCTCTCTAAGCCATTATAGGCCTGGTGAGTCCTTCCTTGGGGCTGCATTCCATAAGGGGAGAGGGGTGCATGGACCCCCCTCCCTGTGCTATTATAGGCCTGGAAGCCCACCGCTAGGACCGAAATCTCCTGTCACTGGGAGCAAACACAAGTCTGCTCCTAGCTGGTGGGTGCTTAAAAATGCTCCTGGCAGCTGAAAGCAGAAATTTTTGATCAGTTTCCCTGCCCTGTGGGGAAAGCAACAAATTGCTCCTGCCCGGTGGGAGCACCTTAAATAGTTGCTTCATTTGAGCGGGAGCAATGGCTGCCCTTTAAGCATGCGGGGAGTTGGCTGGGGCCACAGGGGACGTAGGGCTGCCTCCACAGCCCCCAACATTGTGCATGGTGGGGGACCTGGGTGGGCAACGGGGCACCCGCCAATTTAAAATGGAGGCCCTGGTGACGAAATAGGCTTGGGGACTGCGCTGCATTCCTCCCCTTTAAAAGCAGACAGCCCGGGGGAAGGGGTCCCCAGGGCCTTTTTAAGGCTCAGGGAGGGGGGCCGTGTGCCCCCCTCACCTTAATTAACACATTGGGCCCCGGGGGATGGAGTTTCCAGCGCCAAAACAGACCATGGAGGATGGGGTCCCCATGCCAATGCCAATCGCTCCCCTCCCCTTTTTAAAAACATATGACCCTCAGGAATGGGGTCCCAGGACCTTATGAGGCTTGGCGAGGGGAGTCACACAGTCACACAACCCACCTATCCTTTTTTTAGGTTGAGCCTCGACAGCGCTTGAGCTGTCCGCAAGACCTGTTGTATCTCTTCTGTGGGCTTTTGGCGCACCCACCAATCGCCATTGGTTGCTATCTGTGGCATTCAGAAATGCTGGCTTGTTATTTGTGTTTTTCATTAAATTTCCCTCCTTTGTGCACCAGGCCCGGTTCTAGAGGGTGGGCCGGGTGGGCCAGGCCCACCAAAACATGAGCCTGGCCCACCCAAACATGAGGCTTGGCCCTTGCAGTGAATCTGCCACCGATGTGCAACAACAAGAAAAAAAAAATCAGATAACTGGTGATTTATGATCCTGCTGCAGATCAACCATTTGTCTGTTGGTAATTTTTAAATGCTGATAAACTGAATAGCTCACTGGGTTACTGCCTTTGTCACAGATATCCTTGTGTTACTTGCAGTTCAGAAGTTACTTTCCTAACATAGGACAGTGACCTCTGAACTGTCATCAAAGAGCTGCATACAAACTTCACTTTTTGTGTTGTGATATAGTTAGAACTTCTCCAGTCTTTCATTATTCTAATGTTGCTAAAAATAGTTTCTTTGGGCAGTTGTACATTTTTATCAGTAAAGCCAACCCCCAACCACTGGAGTACTCTTTAAATCCTGAGTTTGTGCTTCTCCAGACCAAACCCTCGTAAAATATGCTGCCCACCAGTATGGATGACATGTGATTCATACACCTTGTAATCCTCATTGGCTTATGTGACATTCCCCGTAGACTAATTTATTCTCCCTGTATAATGTGTGCTGTTATGTAAAGTACATTGACACCCTACACTGAAATGAGTAGCGCTATACAACAAATGAAATGGATATGAGAGAAGGGCACTGGTGGAAGGTGGCAGTGAGGGAATCTGAGGAGGAGGTCAAGGGGAGGGGGGAGCTACGGAGAGATGAGGGGCACTGGTGGAGAATGGCAGTGAGGGAAGCCGAGGAGGAGGTCATGGCATGGGGGAAACTATGAAGAGAGATGAGGGGCACTAATGGAGGGTGGCAGTGAGGGAAGCCGAGGAGGGTGTAATGGGGTGGGCGGGAACTACAGGGAGATGAGGGGCACTGGAGGAGAATGGCAGTGAGGGAAGCCGAGGAGGAGGTCATGGCGTGGGGAGAACTATAGAGAGATGAGGGGCACTAGTGGAGGGTGGCAGTGAGGGAATCTGAGGAGGAGGTTATGGGGTAGGGGGAGCTACGGAGAGATGAGGGGCACTAGTGGAGGGTGGTAGTTAGGGAGTCTAAGGAGGAGGCCATGAGGGGGAGGGGCTACGGAGAGATGAAGGGCAATGTTGGAGGGTGGTAGTTAAGTTATCTACAGAGAAAGAGGTCATTGGTGGGGCGTCAAAAAAGACTTCCACACCAGCACTAAATCCGGCCCTGTCATGGCCTTTATGTTTTTGTTTATTTAATTAACAGTCAGGTGATTAGGACAACTGTGGAGCATACTTTAAAGTGTGTGCTAATTACATTCACTGCTATATTCAATGTTTTAAGGTGATTTTACTGTTGTTTTCTACTGGGAATAATGAAAGTGGAACTGAATGGTGGCTGATATGGGGCTGGGGCCCAAGGTCAGCTGTGGGATAAGGTGCAATGGAGAGGGGTGGTAGAAATGTGGATAATCAAGCCTGTAAGGCAGCGTGCTTCAGAATCAGGGGTCAGGTGGAGGTAGTAATGAAGAGGGTTGCTCCCTGAAGGCTCGCACAGAGGGAGCCCGAGTAGTGTCAATTGCCTGATACTCCCACCTTAGAAACCTCCTCTTCCCATCAAAGGCACATTACATGGAAAAAACACTTTTGAGAGTGATAACATTTGGAAAGAGACTTGGAAAAGAGTGCATTTTACTGGTCCTTGTAAGACTAAGGAGAGAAAAAGAAGGGCCCAGAACCAGGCCTGGCTAGATATATAAGCGATAAATCGGGCCAGCAGTGGCCCACCTGAATGCACCCTTGGCCCACCCAAATAAAAATCCCTGGAGCCGGGCCTGTTGTGCTTTAGTTCCCTCCCCAGCGATTTCCCTACAGAACATTTTTGTTGGCCATCACACTGTTACAGCGTGTGATGCCTCCTCCTCTCTCCTCCAGTCTGGGAATTGCAAGACATGCTGTAGGCCCTGTGACTGTTTATCCAGCGCACAAAACCACTCAGAGGAAAGCAGTCAGCTTGTTTATCGCTGGTGCTCCCCTCTGCCAGTCCCGAGAGCACCTCTTATCTAAGAAACTCTCTGAACTGCGCGGAATGGCTACACAACAATGGGGCCAGTTTACTTTTCATGGCTCTTCTATTTAAAATTCACACCTTTTCACATAGAGCAGTTTACGGAAAGGGACGGCTTTTTAGGTTTACTGGTCACTTTTGGGTTTAAGCAGCAGGAATCGAAAGTGAATTAAAAGCATTGCATCATTTAATATCGCGTCTTCTTTGGTGAAGAGGTAAAAAATCCTTAAACTTTGTTCAAATACATTGTATGTTGATAAACTTTCTCTTCAAAACATACGTGCATTATATAACTTATCTATGTAGAAGCTATGTGTTTGGTACCAGTCAAATGATAATTGGAAAACATGTCCCAAGCTACCATTTTTAAATTCTCCTTCAGTAGAGGTTTATCTTTTCCGCAAACTGCATTTTCAAGCAGCACATCTGGATTCCGTTAGGGGTGGGCGGAATTTGCGTAGTTGGTTAAAAGTCTCCGCGAACACGCAGAAATTCCGCGAGCACGCGGAATTGCTTGTTCGCGATGCTTTTTTCCTGTTCGCGACCGCTGTTTGCATGCTCGGAAGGAAATATCTCCTGAACACGCATTTTGAGATCGCGAGCAAGCAAAACATTCTGCGAAGCCACGGAAAGCAGAATTTTGGGCAATTGCATGTTCTCTGCGGAACGCAAAATTACCTAAATTCCGCAAATTCTGCGAGCGGAACGAAATTTACCGCCCAGGCCTAGATTCCGTCTCATCCCCACGGAGACATTGGCGTTTACTGCGATGACTGCAGGAAGAAACAGCTGCTGTCATTCCATAGTCGGCCTCCCTTCCTCTGACTCACAGCGAAGCCTGCCATTTTTTTATCACGCGCTGCTTAAGAAGGCAGATCAATGTTCGAAAATCACTGGGGAACCCCTACGCCTGGTGGCAGTGAGCATGGGGCCTTGGTATACATATCTCCCCATCAAAGCAAATCTGTGGCCATCCATAGTTGGCAGACAATGTGCAATTCACCACAACTTCATCCTTCTCCCCACCCTTGCCGTGTAGAATATCCCCAGTAAAACACGCCAGGCTGTATTTGGTCTTCACAGCGTAGTCTTTATTAATTTTAAAACATGCTACCGCCATTTTTAAATCTTTGGCTCACTCACTGTTAATCTCTTCACCAACTTTATTATTGCTTTATTCAATACACCACAGCACGCCAATAAGATATCAGGTTATATATTTTCATCTCTACATTTGTATTTACATTTGACTCTCCACAGGGCATTTGCCGCGGGTTGTGCCAGCAGGCCCCAAGCAAGTTACCCTGCTCTCTTTTGTGCTGATCGCCCACCGGCCAACAGAGCCTCAGGTAGTTTCATCCCTGCTGATAACTAACACCGGCTTCCTGGGTAGGGCCAGAGTATCCAGGGCCACCAGCAGGTCAGCGCCCTCTCCCACCAGCCCGGAGCCCACAATAGGCTGCGCGCCCTTTTCTGGGGCAAAGCAGCCGCTGCCAACCGGAGTCCCTGATATGTCTCTTGTCCAGGACCCCGCCACAGGGCGAGGCGCTCCCTGGCGGACTCACCCTCCCCCCTTGTTCCTTCTACTTCCACCGCAAGAGCCCCCAAGATGGTGTGTACAAACAACTCCATCCCTGCCTGTGACAGGTCCACCCCATCGGGTGCGTACAGTCCAGGACTTGTCACTTGTATTAGTTTGTGCCTAATGGCACTGATGCAAGATTTCTTGAGGATTTCGGCCACCGACTGATTCAACCTCTTCACTGATTTATTAATTGCTTTAGCCGGCGCCCCATTAGCCCATACTTGGCGTGGGATCACCTCCGACCAAAACATTTTTGCGTCCGGTAACATGTTCCTCACCGCAGACAGGGTGGAGAACAGCGCTTCCTTAACTCCCCTCCTTCCCGCTGGAATCATATCATTGCCACCTGAATGAATCACCAGCACATCTGGGACCGGTATGCCCCTGGTCATGGAGTCCCGCAAGTCCTTTGGCACGTCTGCTAAATGCTGTCCGCTGACCCCCACCCAATGGTGGTCGACACCGTTCAGCCCTCTGCCTTCGCGTGCTTTGTTGAAGAAGAGCCCTGCTCTGCGTATAAAGGAGTGGCCGCACCAACAATCCTGTGTTCTCTGACCCGGGATACCTGGATCAAAATTGCAAAGGAGACAGAATCAGCCACTGGGGGAAATGGGGGGGGTTGGGGGGGGTCAGGCTTCACGTGAGGTGAGGGCGTACGTAACGTTCGAAACATGAAGACTTCCATCGTCCCACCCTCCTAATCATGTCGCCCCGGAGGCCCAAAGCTGCCGCCGTTGTGGCTGCCCCGATGCAGAATGAATGAGACGTGAAATGCGTCGTTTCCAACCCCAGATTTTCCAAATCTCTCTTGCATATCCTGGTAAATTGAAATCTAGTAAGGGGGATACCATTTGCATGCACCATCGCCCTCTGGTCCACCCCACTCGGTCTAATCTGGAAAAACCCGTGAGCCAAGGTTACCGGGCAAAAAGTGGCCCCTACCACCGCTCCCAGTTGGACCCACGTCCCCTTGCCCAACGGGTCTGTCTTGGACCTCCGAACTCTGACCTGCATTGCATCCCTAGTTAAGATCACATCCTCCAGGCGTAAGCCCCCCTCTTCATCTGACTTTGACCCGGGAAGTAATTCCGAAACCCTGAAAGCCCCAAAGAAAGCTAATGAGTACGCTAGTCTCAGCAAATGTGTTTCATAAGGTGAGAAGCAGATGCGCGGTAATACTTCTAAGATGTTGGACAATCTGCTAGCATCAATCGGTCTCCTATTGTCTTTTATCCCTGGCACCAGGCGTTCCCACCCTCTCATCGCCCTTTTTAGGTCTCGCCTGAGACAGCGCTTTAGCGCTGCTCTCGCGAGAGCTTTTGTAAATGGGGGATCTGGAAGTGCAAACGAGTGCTTTCAGGCCTCCAAATACAGTGCATGTGCGCCGGCCGGGCGCGCACACCATTTGGAGGCCTGAAAGCACTCGTTTGCTTTCACTTTCGCGGGTCGCACGGGCGCTTTGATGTGTGATCGCGATCGCGATCACTTTCACACAGTGCATGTGCGCCGGGCGCGCGCACCGTTTGGCAGCCTGCGTGTACATTTCGCGGGCGCTTTGATGTTCTCAGTGAGCCGCGCGGCCACTGCGAACATCAAAGCAATTTGCCTACCCGCTTTCACCTGCTTAGATTTGCAATCTACGCATCCCAAAGCGTACCTCTGCAGCTGCGCACCGGATGCTCAAGGCCGTAGCAGGCCGTAGTCTTGGCGCGGCCATTTCAGAAATGTGCGAACTTCCTCTCCCGCAACACTTATACAGCTACTTGAACAATCAGGCGACAGCGGCCTAGAATCGGATTGAGCAGAAGTATTTCTTAAATCGTTCTATTATTCTCGTGCAATTCATAAGCTTTTCTGGGATTACAGGCTAAATTTGTTTTCACAAAAGTAAAGCCACGCACCGTTTCACAAAGATCATCTTTCTCGGTCGTGCTTTATATTTCGTGCAAACTGAGGCCTACAATCAGGGAGGGAGAAAGAAGCCTCGCCAAAAAAACAACAATATTCTGTTGAACTAGTGGTTGAGCACTGGGAAACGTATTTTTGTTAGTCTAAAACAATGTTTTTCAAGTGTGACACGTGAAAGCAAATCACATTGAGAAACATTTCAGCTGGGTGGCGGGATCACGATACTACCGTTAAACTTTTTGGGCAGAATTTGCGAGATTAGCGAATGTTGACACGGAAGAGAATATTACTCCATTTACAAGCTGCAATTGCGTTTCTGTGACAAACCATGCCCATTTACAATTTCTGACCTTGCTGCACGGGATTAGGGTTCAAACACGACGCGCAACAGCTGTTAACAGTTTTTAGACTTTTTTTTTGTTTTAACTTATTTGCAAGAGCCAGTGAATAAAACAACCTGACACAACTTTTTGCGTGGTCTTGTGACTACAAAAAACAGCCTGTGAAGTGTCACTGCTATGTTTTAGTCTAATGCTACTTCAATCTTTTATCCTTTTTAATTAGAAGGCAAATTCTCAGACCGCCAGGCCTAATCCCTACACCTAATCCCTCGCCTGAGACAGCGCTTTAGCGCTGCTCTCGCGAGAGCTTTTGTAAATGGGGATCTGGAAGTGCAAACGAGTGCTTTCAGGCCTCCAAATACAGTGCATGTGCGCCGGCCGGGCGCACCCACCATTTGGAGGCCTGAAAGCACTCGTTTGCTTTCACTTTCGCGGGCCGCACGGCCGCTTTGATGTGTGATCGCGATCACTTTCACACAGTGCATGTGCGCTGGGCGCGCGCACCATTTGGCAGCCTGCGTGTACATTTCGCGGGCACTTTGATGTTCTCAGTGAGCCGCGTGGCCACTGCGAACATCAAAGCGCCCGCGAAATGTACACGCCATTTGCCACCCCCTCCCTTATCCCACTTCCTGCTTGTCTTGTTTGACAGGCATCTTCACTTGCTTTTTCGAGTACCCTTGAAGGGAGTGATGTAACGTGTTGATAAAGTAACTTCTTGCGTAACTCGTGCTAGCACTGGCCTCCATCTGCCATAGGTCCCTTTGATGGTACTAAAGTGGTATTTTTCCAACACATTACAGCGTTGGTTTAGGCTTTTCATTCATTGATTCAGTTCAGCTCTGGTCTCCAGCTATGCATGCTACTTACACTAACAAGCATTTGCAATGCAATAGGTCTCGCAGTTACACGAGTTAAAGCTATTGGCATTGTAAATGACAATGCCAATAGGCATTGTTATTTGCAATGTCAATAGCTCAAACTTGTGTAAATGCGAGACCTAATGCATTGCAAATGCTTGTTACTCTTGGGTCTTTTGTAGGGTCTGCCACCCCCCCCAGACCTGCGTAAAAGGCTATTGCTGATAGCTGCCTCCTCACCATGGGCAGCGATTTGCCGCCCTCTTTTTGTCTTACTATGAATACCAGAACACTTTGTGGTGACAATCTTTCTATTGCGTCCGACCCCCCAATGGTAGACAAGTATGCCTGCCACGACTTCTCATACATACTCTTAGTCTTGGGGGCCAATGACGCGGTTATCAACTCGGGAGCTGTGGGGCACCAAGCTTCCATAACCCCTCCGGGAAGTTCGTCATCTGTTTGTCTACATGAGGCGTCAGCAACTGAGTTATCCACCCCCGGCACGTGTTTTGCTGTAAAGTATACATTGCGCTGCAAACATCCTAGCACTAATTCTTTCAGCAGGCGCAGGACCCAGGGGCAATTAGCTCTCTGATTATTGATGGCCATTACCGCAGACATGCTATCAGACCAAAATATAATATGCTTGTTTTTCAACATGTCACCCCACAAATGTACTGCCACAATGATTGGGAATAGCTCAAGAAAGGTGATGTTGCGGGTGAGCCCTGAAACCGCCCACTCTCTCGGCCAATGTTGCATGCACCACCTGGTCCCTAAAACCGCTCCAAATCCTACGCTGCCTGCCGCGTCCGTGAATAATTCTAACTCCACATTTGCCTGACTGGGTTGTTGCCAAATGACCGCTCCATTGAAGCCTACCAAAAATTCCTTCCATATCCCCAAATCGGTTCGGACTTCGGCAGAAAGCCTGGTGTGATGGTGCTTGGCCCTCAGACCCGACATTGCCCGCGCTATGCTTCTAGAAAACACACCGCCCATAGGTATCACCCTGAGTGCAAAATAAAGCTGCCCCACCAGGATTTGCAATTGATGAAGTGTCACTTTGCGTGCCGTCAAACAAGCCTCTACTGCAGCCCCAAAAGACGCTACTTTCTCTGTGTCAATTTCTATCCCAAGAAAAGTTAACCGTGTCGCTGGCCCCTCTGTTTTTTCTGCAGCTAAGGGGACCCCCAGTGCTTCCGCCAGGTGCTGGAAGCCCAGCAGGGCCTTCCTGCAAGCCGACGAGCCCGGCGGCCCAAGAAATAGGAAATCATCCAAATAATGCACCAACTCGGCTGACGGTAATAGTTCCTGCACTGCCCATTCCAGAAACCTGCTGAAGGTTTCGAACACTGCGCAGGCGATAGAGTAACCCATTGGCATGCATAAGTCAATGTAAAACTCCCCTTCAAAGGTGAAACCCAAAAGCCTGGTGTCCTCTGGGTGAACTGGCAAGAGGCGAAAGGCTGCCTCAATGTCTGATTTCGCCATCAGCGCTCCCTCTCCCAGCCCCTGTAACTTCTGTATTGCCGCATCAAAGGTAGTGTAACACACCAAGCATAGGTCTGGGTCAAGTTTATCATTTACTGACAACCCTGGGGGACTTGACAGGTTGTGGATCAGCCGGAATTTTCCTTCCTCTTTCTTAGGTACTAAACCCAGGGGTGATCAGACTAAGTCATGCCTAGGCAGCTGCTGGAAGGGGCCTGCCACCCTCCCTAAGGACACTTCCTTCTTAATCTTTTGTCTAGCCACCTCTAGGTTTCGTAGGACTGAGCGTTGATTGCGCGGTGGGGTGGCTGATGGGGTAGCATCGGATGGGATGCGAAAAACAAATTTAAAACCTTGATGTAAGAACTGAGCCTCTTCTATCTTGTGGTATTTACTAAGAAGGTGCGTCAATACATGGTGCTTTATAGGAGTTGGTAATGTCTTAGGATGCTTGCGCACCTCGTCCCCTGGTCTGGGGTTGGTTCTGTGTAGGCTGCTCTTGTGGCCTTCCCATTTTTTTTGTAACACTTACTCTCTGGGTGTCCCAGCTTCCCGCAGAAGGAATATAAATGCTTGAACTTGCATGCTGTGCTCCTATTGCACTCGTTCTTATTGAACTGCCAACAGGCCTGTTTTTTGTCACCCGTCCCTCTGTCACCCCGAAAGGGCTGAGTCGTCTTGCTAACTGGCACCGCTGAATAAAAAACCCCATGCCAAATGTTTATCTCCCGCTGGTTCCAAGCTACTGCCGGTTGGACTGCTTTCATTTGCCTAAACTTGTTGTCGTACTGCAACCAACCCGTTCCCGGGAATTCCGAAGCAGCCCCATGAATCATGGAAATGTAACTGATTAACTGAGCTGCCATTTAGGGATACCTTTCGGCCATGATAGCCGCATAAATAGCGAACCCTGTGACCCAATTCTTAATAGTCCAGTCCACCCACACTCTCTTCTGTTTCAGCTCCCCTTCCTTCCCTGTCCTGCTTTTGCCAGGAATTACCCCAGCATTGATCAGGTCGAAGACATCTACAAACTCCCCTCTGAATATTTTTTCTCTGGTCTCTGCTGGTACATGCCAAGTGATCCCCCCTGATGGGGCCACCGCCAGAGATGCCAAACCATAAATCAGCGGACTATGCGCAAGAAGGGGCTGCCCTGCTAAGACTGTCCCCAAGGCAAGGGGTGGTGCTGCTATGGGGCCCACTGGCCCTGATGCTCCGCTATTATTGGCTGGTCCCTGGGACGTTGCCGCCACTACCACTGGGGATTGTGCCACCCCTCCAGATTGGACCCACACTTGGGCTATCCCACTGCCCTGGTGCGCTACCACCGGGGGAGCAGCCTGTGGTGTTGGGGGCCCTCCTGCCCCCAGTTGCGCCATTGCACCTGGTGTTGCTGTCCTTGCCCCCCCACCTTGCCCCGCCATCACTGGGGGGCCCACTGCCTGTGCTAAATTGGTGGACGTTGAATTTCCTGAAGCCTGTGTGGTTGCCCCGTTCAGTTGCGCTGAGGGAGCTGAGCCTGTCGGCTGTATCATGTCCGTGGCCAAGGCCGATTGCCCCCTCAACCCTGCCTCACCTGGGGTACCAGTCTGAGAGTCCATAACTTTAGAGCGTTTGTCTTGATGTGCATCCTTGAAGCGCTCCGGTGTCCGCCTTGCCCATTTGGTCCGTGTGACGTCCTGTTGTCCGCTCGCCTCTCCTTTCTCGGCCAACGTGCATAGCGCCCAGTCGATGCCCCCTTTTTTTGCGACCTCCCAGAGCTCAGCCAAAGAGCGGAAATCATCCTTGGTGGCCGGGGCGCCTTTGTCCTTCTGGGCCCGTTTTGGAGGCATTCTGTACTTAAATAAAACAAACATAAAAGTTAGTCGTTGCCCATTTTCCCCCCCGCAAAATTTGACCCAAGGATCACTGGGGTACTCTCTGCCACGATGTCCCCTGTTAATCACCATTCTTATCAACTAACTCTTACGTCCGCGCATGCTGTATCCTATTTTACGCCAGCGCCCCGCAGATTAAGTGCGTGTTTGTTGTAGTGCTGTACAGCGCCTCAACCTTTGTGCTGGCCTGACGTGCCATACCACAGTACCCTATCAACCGGCGCTGTGATACTCTCCCCTGTACACCCCTGGTTTGATCGTTCTTCCTAACAGAGATCTAATTGAACAGCCTCAATGGGAATTGAACCTGTAACCTTGAGATAATTACACTAAGGTTGTGAAAAATGTCCCACATAAGCAATCTGAAACCTATTCAGCTGTGTGCTAGCTGGCAACTTGGAGGTTGTGCACATACGTTCCCTTTAGAAATCTCACCCTGATCCCCTCTTTGAAATTCGAGGAAACAATTTGACGACGCGATGTGCTCTCCACTACAGGTAAGACCTTTGGCTCAGAACAGCTGTTTTTTTTTTTTTTTTAACGAGCGCTCAGAACTCGCATGCCGCCAAATAGACTGCCTCGACAATTTTTTCTTTCACCCAATGAAAATTGAAACTGTACCTTGAGAGTACGAGTCTCAGCTGGTAACCATAAGGCCACAATGAAAGATCACGATCCTGGCCCTTTATGCCGATGCGGTGCGTATGCACCCATCCGCAGCGCGTCTCCCACACAAAGCATTCCCAGCGCGACTCTTGTGCACAGCGCGTCTCCCCGTTCTGGTGCCTATCCCTCAGCGCGTCTCCCATCTACCGGAGGACGCAACCCCATTAAAGCGAACGATGCACCTTGGAGAATTCGGGCATCGATCCTGCTACCTCGCTACATGCTAAACGGGCGCTCTACCACTTGAGCTAAGTCCCCAACCCCAGCATGACTCTTTTGCGCCGCGCGCCCATTTACCACCGGTATGGCGAGAATCCCGATAACGCCCAATATTTTCTCCATAATTTAATACTACTACGCTAATGAGGCCCTCTCACCTTGCAGACAGCTCCGGCACCGCTTACTCGACTTCATAACTTCGCGACGCCCGACGTCGCTGTCCACGCGACGAGAGGACAAAGAGGGGGTTCTACCTCGCCCCTGAGTTTTTAAACCCCTTGCCAGTTTCCTGCAACGTGACGCACTTCCGGGGGTCCGCAGCGCTCAAGCTCTTCCGGGTAACTTAACCCGGAAGAGTTCCTACCCTGGTTCTGCCCCTTGCTGCCAATAAAGGCACCAAGTCCCCTATGTGGGTTGGTGCCCATCATTCCCGTTAATATAATTTTTTATTTTTGGAGTTTTATATAGCGCGGACTAGACCCGAAAAAATAAGGTTTCAGAGCGCCTTATATAGCACCAGTTTCGTTACACAAGGACACACTCATATTTTTTGCTTGGCACGGGGAAGATTAAGTGATTAGCACAGAATCACAGGATGTTGAGCGTCTGTTGCCGAGACTCGAACCTGGTTCTCCAGCTTCGAAGTCGACCGCTCTAGCCGCAATTTGTCCTGTAAGCCCTTTGATGAGAGAAGATTTATCAGTGCCATCTCGAGTACCAACAAGGACAGAGGCATTGCCGTATACTGAGCAGGCAGTCACCAGAGCCATAGGAATGTTCCCAGCACCGGGACTGGGTCTTAAATGGATTAAAGTGCCATCCTTAAGATTAACACTCTGGTGAATACAGTTGTTAAAACATGTACAGTGGCAGTTGTATTGGTCTTTTCGGGGTTGTAGTATATATTCTCATGTTGTTTTTTTACTATAAACAATTACTTTACAGTAAAATCGCACAAAACATGGAGCAGGAAGTTGCTGCTGAAGTGCAGGTCATCTCGAGCTGTACATTCGCCCATTAAAGGGCTGCTTCAAATAATTAAGACTCGAAAACCATAGGCCTGCAAGCAGGAGGTCCATTATTTTAACTATGGATCGTACAAAACTTAAGAGAATCGATTGGAAGCCCCAATAGAAGAGCATTAACCCTTTATAATCGTACCTAAAGTACCTTTTTCTGGATTATGTAAAATCTAGAGACCTATATGGAAAGTACACACTGATTGTTTGACATGCAGTTGCTCCTTCAGGACAGCAGGAAGAGTTTTCGTGGATGCCGAAAAGGTTATTTTACTTTTAATTCCAGTCTTTGAATATTTCGGCCTGTTTCTTATTGGAAGGCCGATCCTTGGATATTGTTTGGACATTTTGAAAATGTGATTCAGCAATTCACACTGCTGCTACCCTTGCAACATCTCTGAAGGCAAAATATAATATCTACTTGTTCAATCTAGAAAACGTATTTACTCCCACTTTGCAAGTTAATCTTGTCACATATAAAGCACGTCACGATATTTATTGCGATAATCATTGATTCAAGGGAAGGCTCCATTGCAGCGTTGAATGTGCTCAGACTACGCGGTTGCTGCGACCCCCTCAATATTTTTTTTACAAGGGTCGACTCTATGCTCACTTGGCAGTTGCATTTATGTCTACGCTGAGAAAGCAAGCTCTTTTGCCTGTCCTGATCAATTGGCATGATGGTCCTCGTGTAAGAGACATCAGGGCAATTGGCGCATTAGCCACACAGCACCTTTGCTTCATTACCAGCCAAATGATGGCCCCTCCTCCCTCATGGGCATTGCAGCCTTATTAGGTCGAGCCTAGACAATCTGTTGCATCTCCTGTGTGGGATTCAAACACACCTGTAATGCTCACAGAGTAGAGGCTGCCACAAAAGGCCCCGTTTCCTTCACGCTGCTGCCGTTTCCTAGCTCTCTAACTTGTTTCTTTTGGCTTGGTTTGTGGCATAATTGCATTCATTTGATGTCATTCTTCCTTTTTATTAAGTCAAGCCTGCATGGTATTTGCAATGTGCTTGTTTTCCTACCTGTCTTTTTTTGCCTGTTTTGTGTTGATGTGTGTGTAAATGTTGCTACCAGTTTCATAAACATTCTTTTCGGTCCCGATTGCAGTGCCATAATTGGCTGGATTTGTCGTGGGTGTGGCAAAGAAGGCGTATGCTGTTAGGCTGAATCCACATGCTTCAGCTTTAAGCATGGGCCCTCTTCAGGAGGCCATGTCTTTTCCCAGCATTATGCATGGCATGGCAGCCGCAGCTTGGGCATGGACACGTGTCGGGAGGCCACGCCACTTTATTTATATACGGCACCAAAAGGCATTCCCCGGCATGTCATACTGAGCAGAGGCCCGGTGGCAGCAGGGAATGCATCTATCCTGGGAGGAGGAGCAGGGGCCGTAGCAGCAGCAGGTATTGCATGCTCCAGCTCACCATGGCCGCCACCAACATAGACAGGTTCTCGGTGAATAGTGCATCACACAGGCCCGTTCGCATTTGCCAGTGCTGCCTCTCCCTGCAGGATGTGAATCATGTAGAAACAGAGCCGGACTGGATGTAGCGGGCACCAGGCATTTTCCCGGTAGGCCGGAAGTTTGGGTGTCGGTTTTGGAGCGGTGGGCAGTTTTTTGTTAGTGGGTCCCGTTTTGCAGCAGTGCTGCAATATCGCCTCCAGTGACAAAATAAGAAAAGCAGTAGCAGTGTTTCCCATCAGCAAACCTCCCCCCGCCTTCAGGGGCAGCTGGTCCAACTTAATTGCTAGGGCTGGTTTGCTTTCTCAGTCCGCCCATGTGTAGATATGTCTCTAATGAACTCTGGTGCTCCACCTACTTGTCCCTGTCCCTTGATCCAGACCGGCAAGCTCTCTCACTGCATGTCTCATGTTCCCCAGCCAACAGTTCTTTTTAGAAAGAAATTCCTGTCTCTTTCTCCGTACCACACTCTTTTTCCCTACTTCTGTCTTTCTACCTACCACTGACTTTCTCCTACTCCTCTCTATCTTTTCTACTCCTCTCTCCTGCGTTCCTGGCATAAGCTCCTTACCTCAGTGTCTCTCTACTGCTCCCTACCTCTTCACTTGGTAGGTAAAAGACATTGCCATTTAGAATGCCAATAGTTCTAACTCAAAAGAATTGCGAAAGTCATTGCATTTACGATGCTTTATATTAGTATGGCCCCAGTGATGTCATCAATGATTTTGTTTCAGATGTCATGAGTGATATAATAAATGATGTCCTAGACCATGAAATAAGTGATGTCATACATGAGGACATAAGCAGTGCATGGTGGGAGCGCAAGTTATAGCTAGTTCTGCTAACTATATTGGTGACTTTCTGTGTTTTTTTTTGTTCAAAAAGTTTATGTTGTTCCTATCTCAGAAAACGAAATTATACATGCCATTACTCTCCTACCCAAAGACAAAACACCCGGTCCGGATGGCTTCACTGTTCGATTTTATCTCCACTTTAAGGCCATTTTAATACCACACTTGCTTTCATTGATCAACGACTTTCTTACCAAAGGAGAATCTAGGGGATCTTTCACACAAGCAATGCTATGCTTAATCCCTACAAAAGATAATGACCCCTCCCTTTGCAAAAACTACAGGCCCATTTCCTTAATCAATACAGATTGTAAAATGTATGCCAAACTATTAGCCATTTGTATTAACAAAGTCATTCCTGACCTCATTAATATTTATCAATCTGGGTTTGTCAAAGGTAGATCTATTACCAATAACTCGAGAACTCTCCTTAACATCATCCATCTAGCCTCAAAGATGGACTCCCCAGTCGCAGCTATCACACTGGATGCTGAAAAAGCATTTGATAGGGTATGCTGGAACTTTATGTTTGGAGCACTGAAATGGCACTGCTTTAGCCCCCCCCCATTATTCAATATATCCAATTGTTGTACTCTTCCCCCTCTGCTTCTATTTGGGTTAATGGCTCTCAATCTGATTACTTTTCTCTTCATAGAGGCACCAGACAAGGTTGTCCCCTTTCCCCTCTTGTTTTTATTCTTGCTTTAGAACCTTTTTTAGAAAACATTTGGCGTTCACCATCTTATACTGGCTTCATATTTCAGAATATTTATCTTAAATTCACTGCTTATGCTGACGATATCCTGCTCTACATTTCTAATCCGTCCACTTCTTTACCCTCGCTTTTTTCTTTATTACAAGAATACTCCTTAGTCTCTGGTTACAAATGGAATATAGATAAATCTGAAGTTTTTCCTCTAAACAAATTTTGCCTTTCCCATATGTTTTATGGTTCTGGCTTTGAATGGAATCCCAGGAATATTAAGTGCCTAGTCATCCTTTATGCTAACGCTATTAGAGAAACTATTAAATTCAACCATATGGACATACTTAAAAAGATCTCTGCACTCATTAATGGCTGGTCCCCTCTTTTCCTATCCTGGTGGGGGAGGCTAGCAACTATTAAAATGATGCTTCTTCCTGTAGTCAATTTCTATCTCTCTATGCTCCTTATTTCTCTCCCACTCTATTTCTTTAAAACCATAAACCGCCTCCTAATAAAATTCTTATGGAATAATCGCAAAGCTAGGATTTCTTTCTCCCATCTCCAACAACCCAAAGATTTTGGTGGAGTTAACTTTCCTAACCTTATCCGTTTTTATTCCGATTTCACTTTAAAACAAATTTGGCCCTTTTTAACAGATTCATTTAGTTCTCCCTAACAGCTTGGAGTTCAATCGAGCTTGCGCAACTGTCTCCTTTTTCATTCCTCACAGCTGCTCGTTTATCTCAGCCTCCGAAGCGGTTTCTCACCCTCATATTTAAACACTCCAAAGCACTTGCTCTTTCACTGTCTCGTTCTTTTCTCTCATTTGCTGATTCTCACTCCCTAACTCCGATTTGGTATAATAAATTCTTAAAGATTAATAATAGAGCGCTATTCTGGAAGGAATGGATTGATAAAGGTATCATTACTTATAACCACTTACTTAAAAATAATCTCCTGAGGGACTTATCAGATATACGCGACTCATTTGGCATTTCTAACACACACTCTTCCCAGTACCCCTTGCTTATAAACGCCCTAGCCTCTATTACTTCTCCAAATAGCTCCCTGACCATTACTGCTCCTTCCTTTTCCCTCCTCCAGACTTTTCTATTCCTCTCAAGGCTGCTGCTATTTATAAATTACTTTCCCGTCCCACTGCTGATAGGTCCAAATCTAAACTTGAACTCCTATGGGAAAAGGATCTAGCTCAGGAATTCTCCTTCCAGGTTTGGGATTCTATATGGTCTAAATTACATTCCGTTTCCCGCTCTGCTAGCACCACACAGACTCTACACTTTTTTAATATTAGACTTTTTTTCACCCCTACTGACTTGCACAAATTCAAATTACTCGATTCCAAAAAATGTTGGTCTTGCCCATGTGTTGACAGTGATTTTCTTCATATGTTTTTTCATTACCCGGTGGTTAAATCCCTTTGGTCTTGCATCTGGTCAAAATTAAATGACATTCTGGACACAGACTTTCCTTTTGAGATTGTTCATATTTTTCTGGGCTGTTCCTCACCCCATGAAATGCTCATTGTAACGTACGTAAATTTATCGATCTATATATAGCCATTTCCTTTCAGATAATCACAACCAACTGGAAAGACAATTCAAAAATGTCATACAATGCCTGGTGGAACCTGTTATGTCATCATCACAGACTTGATCGTGCCTTCGCTAGCACAGTACCTTTATTGATCAAAAAAGACTTGTTATGGTTACCTTTAACTAATTTCCTCTCTAGACATGTTCCTTTAAGTTTACCTTTTCTCCCTTTTCTATTTTCAACTGTTTTTATTAATTGCATTTCACTTTTATTTTGTTATGAACTTTGTGATATTGAATTTGTTTTTCATATTGCTCTTCTTTTTCTTTCTCTTCCTTCCCCTTCTCTCTCTCTTTCCTCCCTCCCTCCCGCAAAACAAAATACTTTTAAAAGGTTTTTTTCCTAGGTATAATTTCTATGTCTCTTTTTGGGATTGAATTGCATAAATGATAATTTCAATATTCTTTCACCTTCCTTTTATAGCCATTGTTTTTGTAATGATGTTTTACTATGCCTATTATTTTCAATAAAGCTTTCTAAACTTAAAAAAAAACAAGTTTATGTTGTAACCGGCAAATTCACCTAACTATAACGTTGCTTAAACGTTTGTTATTTTACAGTGAATATATATACAATCATATCTAATATATTTACATCATCATATGTAAACTATGCCATTTCATGTATGCAATGATTCATATTGTAAAAGCTGATTATCAGCGTATGTATTTATGTATCCAAAAGTTTATATACTTATATGTTTGGTGTAATTTCCACAGCACATATTAGGTTTATGTTCTAGGTTTAAATGCATCCTCCCAAAAAAGTCATTCAGAAAAGACCTGGACTTCAAAGTTGCGGACATGAATTTGTGAGAATGGGTGATAATTTCTACTAGGAAGGAACCTTATGTACGTGCTGCATTTACAAACAAACCACCCCAGCGCCTATCATACAAACATTAAAGGCAGTTCATTCCATTAGTTGTATCACTTCATTCCAATGGTTCAAAGATGTGCTTATTGTTGACATAGGTTTCAATGTTCTCCATAGTATTTATATGTAACATGTTTTGAAGACAGCGGGGCCGATTCACAGAACTAATCTGAGACAAAATCCTAAACTTACTACTTTTGGTATTCACAGAAGGCATTTAGTAGTAATAAAGTTAGTATTTTGTTAGCATTGTGTCTTAAGTTAGGATTTTGTTTTAAGACTAAAACTTAAGACAAAAACCTAATTTAAGACAAAATCCTAACTTAAGAAAAAATCCTAAATTAAGACAAAATCCTAACTTAAGACAAAATACTAACTTTACTACTACTAAATACCAAAAGTAGTAAGTTTAGGATTTTATCTCAGATTAGTTCTGTGAATCGGCCCCTCTGCCTTCAGGAGTAAATTCTTATACGATGTTACACCTGTGATAAGTTATGGAAGAAATGTCCGAAGATGTTTATAATTGTGCCAACAAAACACATTGACACGAGTAAACAGTGTGTGGCTTGGCTGTGTTCCTGCCTGGCCTCGGGGTGCAATGCACAGGTTGGCACGTCAGCTGTTAAGTAGTTTGTGGCTTGGCTCTGTTCCTGCCTCGCCTCGGGGTGCAATGCACAGGTCGGCACGTCAGCTGTTAAGTAGTGTGTGGCTTGGCTCTTTTCCTGCTTGGCCTTGGGAGTGACAATTTGCGGGTTGGCTCTCTTCCTGTCTGGGCATGGTGACAATGTGTGGGTTGGCTTCCCCGCCCACAGGAGCTGTTGATGAGAGTGCACAGGTTTGCACTTGTCCCGCTAGCAGTGTGCAAGTTGGTTCAGGATTGAAAAAACACTCCCTAGCTCATGCTTTAGTTGACCAATGATATAATCAGGCTTCATGGCAACATCAGCAGATTCCTGCCTTACCTTGTGTATGATGTAATCACACAGTCAAACATATTTTATTAGCCGTTCAACAACCACAGCCGAGAGAGTGCCTGACGGCTGCCGTGGGTGTGTGCACATTCACTATGATTATCTTGGATGGAAACAAGCAGTGACAATGCCAACAGGTGTCACAGCCAAGACCACTTGGCTTTGCCAGGGCTTGTTTATCATCTTTCTTGTCTGTAACTGGATGCATACAGGTTCAGTTTTTTAAGATGACGTTTTATTTTTTTCTTAATTTAATCCGCCGTTTGTGAATCTCTCTCTCTCTTTAATCCAGTTTTGGTTTCTTTCTCAGATGAGGGAGCGGTAAGTAAAAGTCTGACCTGTGTCCATTGACTGCACCAGGACCCGCAGTCCTATCTGTTGCCCCACTGTATTTAAAATTATAAGAATAATCGTATAAACTAATCCTCTTAGAGGCAACCCGGGGACATCAATGAAGGTTGGCATGCAACTAGTGAAGTAATCTATATTCATAAATGTATAATCAATAAAAGGCAACGAGCCTTGTCAAATATTGGAACCAGGAATATCACTGCGCTGTTTGACGAGGCAGCTTTTATTGTTTGCAATGGAAAATGCGAATTCAGCAGCAAATTTCTATTTTTAGCCAAGCAGTTCAAAGAAAGCATGAGGTCCGGCATTATCCAGCTAACATTGGCTTTCACTATGAATACATTAGCAATGCACGTAATATTAACATCACCAATATATCCAGGAGGGAAATATGATTTGACAGTCCTGCTGCCATAGCATAATACGAAGCCTTGTGCAGCTTGGCTCACTGGGGCATAGGGAAGAATTGACTCGCCAGCATCCATGTTTCCTGGAATATCAATACTCCTGATTCATTGATATGTCTCAGAGATACATTAGACCCAAGATGCTCAATTAATGCCCTGAAGAAGACCCAGGTACGAAGTTTCAACTGGGGACAAAACTTGATAAGCTTGACATAAGTCTCCCAATGTAAACAATTTGTTATTGAAGATCTGAAGGCATCAAACAAGTTGATGATCTTGGAGAACATTTCTTCCCAGCTTGGTTTGCAAAAATATTCTGAACCATAAAATGCCACAAAACTTGACATCTCACCCAGTTGAAAAGAGATGGGCTAATAAGTAAGCTGTATTTTGGAATGCCTTAGCCAATGTCCTCACGCGCTGTGGCCTCTATCCTATTGAAAAGAGCAGAACTAGGAATATTCTTGTTGACTGAGAAGAGTTTTTAAAGACAGCAGGTCACTCAAACACAAGATAAGACTTCACTGCATTAGACAGATTGCGTTCATTAAACACAGAGTTTGAAAATGTATTGATAACAATTGTAGTGCTTTAGACTGACATTACTTAAAATGAGCAGTGCACAAGAGGATAAGATCGAGCTCAGTTGAAATAAGGGGTCACTGCAAGACCCCAAGCCTACAAAAAGCCAGCTCTCGCATTACCTTTGTTTCCATAAGTAGATGTTCTGTTCGCTCCACTGCTGGCCTCCAAGCACATGGCTTGCCTGGTGCTCATCAAACATGGCGCCTCACATGCACACTTAAACAGACCTGCAGGGAAATTGTGCCTCCAGAAGAGATCAATATAAAGCAACTAAAAGAAACACCACAGTACCTACATCAGAATGATTGTCCTGCATGCATTTATCCACACAGCCTCTGGTCTTGGCTTTCACCAACTGCTGTGTATGTCCTCTGTGCTGGGCAGTCTGACTCAGACACCAGCTGCTTCATCGTCCGGTCGAATGGAGTACACAACACTTGCTCCACCATATTTCGACAGAAAATAGTATATCTGCTCCAGCATCCTTGCTGCCTTTTATCAGAGGTTTCCTGTGTCCCACCTGCATAGGAAGACAGGGTCCTCCCTTAGGAAGACCATGAAATCATAAATCATGTTCTCCTGTCCATGCAGAGGATTCAACTGGGAAGGCCCATAAATGGCATTAGTAGTGGACCTGTGTGTGTTTTTATCAATTCATTCATCCACCCCAGCAATCTTGTTACAGCTCACAGAATTTTTTTTCTCACTATTAATCTGTTCTACAAGGGTGATATAACAAAGGCAATCGAAGCTCAACTCCTCGGTCCCTAAATATGAATTCATCTTATCCGAGCACCAATGTCACTACCAAGGGTGATGAGTTTTCTATCATGATGAAAAGCCTCCAAGGAACAAGTTTATTGCAGGTTCAGTATTGACAAATTCCATAATAGGCAATGCTGGCAACTTTGAAAGAAAAAACTATTAGGGATTGTAGAACTTACGAGAACACAACCTTCAATGTTCTGGCTCCCCTTTCATAGGAGCGACACAGCAGCACGCCACCACCATCCAGGTGCCACGCCTGACTCCACCAATGACATATAACTGAGGCTCATATCTTGAGGAAGGAGATTGGAAAGAAGAATGAGGGAAAGACATCAGGACTCGCAGAGAAACCCACAAAACAAACAATAGAGAAACTGAAGGAGATTGTCATGCAGTGGGAGAAGTTACTAAGAGAAGAAGAAATCTGGAAACGGATCAGGACTGCAGTCACAGCCTCCATATGCCTGATGTATCATGCTTAACCTGTAAAGTAAAGGACTGAATACCTCTGCAGTCCCAAGAAGAAAGAAAGCAGGTGGGACATATCAGTGCCAGCTTTAGCAGTGGTGATGCCCTGTGCAACAATGTTTGTTGGCGCCCCCCAATGACTACCTCTGCCACGGATTCTTTCACTACCATCATTTAACAGTGCCCCTCAAGTCTCCGTAACCACTCTCTCTCAGATTCATTTAGTTTTATAGTGCCACTCATACCAGTGTAAGGTGCAAGAGCACTTTACATCACACACATATTGCACAAAGACAATCATACATGTGTAAATCAGTGTATAGGAAATGTTACAGAAGACAGAGGACTACAAGGTTTAAGAGTCACATGTCATCCATACTGGTAGGTAGTATAGTTCAAGAGTCCTTCATTTGGAAAAGCACAAATTCAGAATTTAAAATGTAACACCATTGTTAGGTGTTCTCTTTAATAATAAGAACTTATTTCTATCCAAATAAACCCTTTTTGCAATATTAGGATAATGAAAGACTGGGCAAAAAAACATATAGCTCTAATATATACCTTGCAGTTTGCATGCAGCTCTTTCATGACAGTTATTAGAACACTATTCTATATTACGATTTTAACTTATAAAATACAAGTAACAAAAGGATCTCTGTGACCAAACCAGTAACCCACTGACCTATTTACATTATATGCACCTCTGTGACCTGTATAGTACAAGTTCTTTCAAGCAGACATAGTAACCCACTGCGCTACCTTATGATGAGTCAAAACTTCCACTAGACAAAACTCTGGTCTCTCCCCAGGAAGAACATGAATCACTGGAGCTATCTTGACAATTTTATTGATTTCTGAAAATTGTTGGAGGCCAGGATCAGGAAGCAGGTGTTTTTAAAATAATAATGTACTTGCAGCATGGCGTCCCCACCCCAAGTTAGCGCATGATGCGGTGACCCTGGTCGCACAGCCCTGGAGCCGGTCCTGGGGCATAATAAGTTATGGCATGAGGAAGAGGATTTAGTGAAGGTAGAAGATGCACCTGGTTTCTGAGCACAGAAATGGAGTTACAGTTTCTGAGCCCTTGTGGAGTGGATCTGTGCCACATAAGAGAAGACCTGTTTGGGGTTAGTAAAATGATTCTGGACCATGGAGCGGGCCCAGAGTCAAACATCCAAGCCATGCCTCCCAATGCACATCATTGTTCATGTCAAGAACCAGCTGGCGAGCGCTGGCAGAGAAACGAAGTCGTTCGCTGGCCGCGCCGCCAGAACTACACCTCCCATGATGCTTAGCACGTCTCGCGAGACTACGCGACCAAGACGCATAAAGCAGGAAGTCCGCAGCGTCCCGATGTCGGAAATTTGTTCGTGGAGTCTTCATCGACCGATCATTGCCCCAGGTCCGGTACCAAGGGTACGGTAAGGGTGCTTGCACCAACAGTCTTTTGGATTTTCCGTGTGGGAGCTGACGCTCACACGGAGGCTGGCGGGAGAACCTTCAGGGTTCTAAAGTGCGAAAGAAACATTGTGGATTTAATCGGCCTGCAATTGTCGGCAGGCGGAGAGAGCGAGGCTCTCACTTTGGATGTGTTCGGCCTGCTTTGTCGGCCGGCGGGGTGGGGGCGTATAGCCTGAAAAAAGACCATAGTCCTATTAACGGTCAAGTGCGACCTGAGATCGCAGACCAAAGAAACTCATAGAGTAGTGCCATACACTGCCAGCGTTGCATGAAATACACAAAATTAAGCTACCAGTGACAGTAGCACACAAAGGGAAGAGTGTGGTGAATGCTTGATGTGGGCTTGCAGTATTTTTGATGCAACACCTTGTCATATTGTCTAAAGGGTGTCTTCTCTGACTCTATCTTAACAGGGGTTATTCCGAGTGGTAGAGGGCTACGCTCTACCCCTGTGATGCACGGTGGAGTCAAGTGGAGGGTAGGTGCTGATTCATGCTGTAGGGCCTAATTACCCAGAGTAGGATCATGTTGTGGGGTTGATCATTGTTTGTTTATCGTTGCTACAGAAAAACCCCCACCGCAAGCAAAGTTCGCCCACCTCTCAACCAACCCTTAACTTTATTTTACTGTCGCCATCATAGAATGGATGATTATTTTCCTTTACAGGTATAGGGGCTAGGGGATCTAGCAGGTTCAGAAAACAAGTGTTGATTCTTACATATGTTTGAGGTGATCCTTACCGGTGTGTGTTCTGTTCTTTCTCCTCACAGATCTCCCTCCCTGGCATTCCCTTCCTTTCCTTCCCTCACTTGATCCTTCCGCTGACCTGTGCCGTTACGGCAATCAGGCTTGGTTAGATCCAGAGGTGGACCCCTCAATCATCAACCCGCTCCTGAGGACCGGTCGGCGTAACAGAATTTCCGACCCACAAATCTCGGTCCTCCCGGTCGGGTTGTTTTTGAGTATGGCCACTCTTGAAGACGTGTTAGCCGTCCTGGCTACCATACAGGGAGAATTAGCTGCCTCACGACAAGAGACCGCTGATTTAAGAGCAAGGATGGATAGTATTCAGAGAAACCCGTTTACCATAGGCTCGGTGGCAGGGCCGGCCGCATCAGTATATGTTGAAATGCCTGTATCCATCCCTCTAGCCTCCCCGGAACGGTACCATGGGGGTTCGGACACCATACAGGTATTCCTTATGCAAGCGATGCTTCACTTTGCATGCAAGCCCAAGTCCTTCCCCACGAATCAGGCCAAGGTGGCGTTTCTGATCTCCTACTTAGTGGGGGACGCGGCTCAATGGACAGTGCCGCTAGTGAGTCGCGACGATCCGCTGTTGCACGATTGGGAAGCCTTCATGGCAGAGTTCCTGAGAGTGTTTGACAGAAGAGCGGACTCCTATACTGCGGACAGAGAGTTGTTTGAGCTCAGACAGGGAGATAAGGAACTAGTCGTTTATCTGAATTCCTTTCGACGGCTGGTGGCCGAGACCAAGTGGCCAGAAAGCAAACAGGCTGCCCTGTTTCATCATGGGTTGCGGGAAGACCTTAAAGACGTCATAGCCCAGATAGACCCACAGCCTTCCTCATGCGACTTGATCAATTTGGTTCTCAGGTTAGACCATCGGCTGAGTGAAAGGAAGGGAGATACCCGCACCCGCAGGAGAGACAGAAGGCCACGCATACAAGTCCTTCGTCTTCTAGTGAACCTATGGACATCGGGGCGGTAAGAACGGCGTTGACCTTTACCGAAAAGGAGACCCGCCGCAAGCAGGGTCTTTGTCTCTATTGCGGCAAAAGAGGGCACTTTGTGAGAGAGTGTCCTGTGAAGCCAAAACCTAGACGTTTTTGCAACCCACGCTTAGCCACCGCGAGCGCAGAAGCGATTTCGGAAAACTAGTGGGCTCAAAGAAAGACGAAGGGTTTTTTGGAGTCCAGCGTTTATCCCTTCTGTGTCCGGAGGATAGACGGCAGCTAGGGGACATTTGTTGATTCAGGTGGAGTTGAGCGTAGCTTCAGAGAGAATCTGACTGTCAGCCATGGTGGACTCTGGGGCGACGGGCATGTTCATGGACTTAGGGGTGGCACAAAGGACAGGTATTCGTTTAGTGCCTAAAGACAAGCCTGAGATGGTATACGCCGTGGACGGCAGACAATTGAGTACTGGTCCGGTGGGATATAACACGGAAAGCCTAGAGGTCTTCTACGGGGACTCCCATAAAGAACAGGTGATCTTTAGTGTCATACAAGCCCCACAATATGGGATTATATTTGGGTTGCCCTGGTTGCAGCGACACAATCCGGTGATAGACTGGGCGGACAAAACGGTACACATGTCTTCCTTGTATTGTTTGAAGCATTGTCCTGACAAGTCGGTGGAACCTGCCCTGGCATTAGCCCAGGGTTCCGTAATCGCCACCGCCGCCGAAAAGGATGTCCAGTTACCCGAGGTCTATCAGCAGTACCAACGCGTGTTTAGCGAAGCCCAGGCCGAGGAGTTACCGCCACACAGACAATACGATTGTCAGATAGACCTGGTTCCTGGGGCTGTGGTTCCTACCGGTCGTATTTATGCCCTGACGGAACCCGAAACGCAACATCTACGCGACTATCTGGACAAACTGTTGGAATTGGGCTTTATTCGCCCGTCCAAATCCCCTGCAGCTTCCCCACTCTTCTTCATCCCTAAGGCCAACGGCGAGTTGAGGGCCTGTGTGGACTACAGGGCGTTGAATGCTATTACCGTAAAAAATCGGTACCCGCTGCCTCTAATAAGCGTATTGTTGGAACAGGTCAAAAAGGCGACTATATTCACCAAGCTGGACCTAAAGGGGGCATATCACTTGGTCCGCATGAGACACGGAGATGAGTGGGAGACCGCCTTTAAGACCCGCTACGGGCTATTTGAATATTTGGTAATGCCGTTCGGGCTGTGTAACGCCCCGGTGGCATTCCAATATTTTCTCAATGACGTTCTGCGGCACATTCTGGACCACTATGTTGTGGTGTATATCGATGACATTCTGGTGTATTCAACCGATGAAGTCTCCCACATACAACACGTGAAGACAGTGCTCGGAATCTTACAGGAGCACAACCTCTTCTGTAAGCTAAGCAAGTGCGATTTCCACGTCCGGACAGTGGAGTTCCTGGGGGTTATGCTGAGTCCCGCCGGCCAGGAGATGGCAGAACGAAAAGTCTCAGCGGTGAAGGAGTGGCCGCCTCCTCGGAATGTACGTGACGTGCAATGTTTCATTGGCTTTGCCAACTTTTATCGGAGATTTATCCATCAATTCTCCAAGCTGGTGGCCCCTCTTACTCAGTTGTTGAGGAAATCTCAACGGTTTGTTTGGGACGTGGCAGCTCACAGGGCTTTTGAGGTGTTAAAGACAGCCTTCGTTTCGGCTCCCATCCTCTCGCACCCAGACCCTGACAAACCACACGTGGTGGAGGCTGACGCCTCTGACGACGCAGTGGGCGCCGTCTTGTCACAGAGACATGCCACCACGGGGCAACTTCACCCGGTGGCTTACATGTCCAAGAAGCTGAACGCCGCGGAGAGGAATTATCCGATAGCCGAAAAGAAGCTTCTGGCCATTAAGGTGGCTTTTCGGGGAGTGGAGACATTTCCTTATGGGAGCCAGACACGTGGTGACGGTCTATACAGACCACCGGAACTTACAGTTCATGGCCGCCGCTAGACATCTGACTCCCTGACAGCTACGTTGGATGTTGTTTTTTGCCGGCTTCAATTGCGTCATCACCTACCGTCCTGGAGCCGAGAACCGGAAGGCGGATGCCCTCACACGGCAAACGTCCAACATGAGACCGGAGGTGGCTTCTGTGGATAGCATCATTGCCAAGGGACAGGTGATAGGAGCCATACAACCTGACACTTTCCTCCTCGGGGTCCAAAGAGGGGTGGCTACTGCCAAATGGAAGACCTGGCTTCGCTACCATCCAGAATGGCATCTCCATGGGGGGTTCCCCATATGAAATAACCGTCTGTTGATCCCTTCAGTACGGTTGAGGAAACAAGTATTCCTGTGGTGTCACGCGTACCCCAGTGCTGGGCACCTTGGGGTGGACAAGACCAGAGACCACATCTTGCGACAGTTTTGGCGGCCCTCGATAAGAGTGGATGTGCAGAATTGGGTGTCCTCCTGTGCTACATGTGCCGCCATGAAAACAGACCGTAGATGCCTGCAGGGGTTGCTACAGCCGTTGCCCATTCCTGCGAAGCCATGGGACCGCATTTCAGTGGATTTCATAGTCTGGTTACCCGTGGATCAGGGGTGTACGATCATAATGGTGGTTATCGACTTTTTAACAAAGATGGGGCACTTCATAGCCTGTAAACAGGTGCCCACGGCGGGCCAGTTGGCGGGATTGCTGTTGGAATACGTGGTACGGTTGCACGGACTGCCTAGTGTGATTGTATCAGACAGGGGGTCGCAATTCACGGCGCAGTTTTGGTAGAAATGGTGCACCGCCCTGCATATCAGCACAGCCTTGTCCACCAGCTTTCACCCACTAACTGACGGTCAGACGGAGCATCTGAATCAATCTCTAAAGCAATATCTCCGCTGTTATGTGGACGTCAGTGCAAACAACTGGGTGGAGCAGCTATGGTTGGCGGAGATAGCCTATAACAATGCCAAGCACAGTTCAACCGGCGCTTCCCCCTTCTATTGCAACTATGGCCACCATCCGCGGTTTCTCCCTTTCGTTACTCCTGTGATGGAGCACGCCCTTCCGGAAGTATCCGCACGGGTGGCACATATACGGGAGACTTTGACTCGAGCACAGGTACATCTCCAAGCGGTTAAAGAGCGCTACAAGGCGGCGGCTGACAAACACCGTCGGCAGGGGCCCTTGTATTGTGCCGGTGATAACGTATGGTTGTCCACAAGGAACATCCGCTTTCAAAAACGTAGTGTGTTTCACCCCCGTTACATTGGGCCGTACCGGATCGTGAAACGAATCAGCCCGGTGGCGGTGAAACTAAGACTGCCGTCGCATATGCGCATCCATCCGGTATTCCACATTTCCTTATTGAAGCCATCTACCGCTGTGCTCCGGAGGCCGCCTCCGCCGGTTCTGGTGGAGAGCGAACTGGAATACGAAGTCGTGAGGGTGTTGGATTCGAAGGTACGCCGCGGGAAGTTATAGTATCTGGTGGCATGGAAAGGTTACGGTCCTGAGGAAAATTCATGGGAACCAGCGTTGGGCATTCATTCTCCGCGGTTGGTGGCGGCCTTTCATCGCGCACATCCTTCGAAACCCGGCCCTTAGGTGCGCTCTCGGTGCGGGAGGGATGTACTGTCAAGAACCAGCTGGCGAGCGCTTGCAGAGAAACGAAGTCGTTCGCTCGCCGCGCCGCCAGAACTACACCTCCCATGATGCTTAGCGCGTCTCGTGAGACTTCGCGACCAAGACGCATAAAGCAGGAAGTCCGCAGCGTCCCGATGTCGGAAATTTGTTCGTGGAGTCTTCATCGACCGATCATTGTCCCAGGTCCGGTACCAAGGGTACGGTAAGGGTGCTTGCACCAACAGTCTTTTGGATTTTCCGTGTGGGAGCTGACGCTCACACGGAGGCTGGCGGGAGAACCTTCAGGGTTCTAAAGTGCGAAAGAAACATTGTGGATTTAATCGGCCTGCAATTGTCGGCAGGCGGAGAGAGCGAGGCTCTCACTTTGGATGTGTTCGGCCTGCTTTGTCGGCCGGCGGGGTGGGGGCGTATAGCCTGAAAAAAGACCATAGTCCTATTAACGGTCAAGTGCGACCGGAGATCGCAGACCAAAGAAACTCATAGAGCAGTGCCATACACTGCCAGCGTTGCATGCAATACACAAAATTAAGCTACCAGTGACAGTAGCACACAAAGGGAAGAGTGTGGTGAATGCTTGATGTGGGCTTGCAGTATTTTTGATGCAACATCTTGTCGTATTGTCTAAAGGGTGTCTTCTCTGACTCTATCTTAACAGGGGTTATTCCGAGTGGTAGAGGGCTACGCTCTACCCCTGTGATGCACGGTGGAGTCAAGTGGAGGGTAGGTGCTGATTCATGCTGTAGGGCCTAATTACCCAGAGTAGGATCATGTTGTGGGGTTGATCATTGTTTGTTTCTCGTTGCTACAGAAAACCCCCCACCCCAAGCAAAGTTCGCCCACCTCTCAACCAACCCTCAACTTTATTTTACTGTCGCCATCATAGAATGGATGATTATTTTCCTTTACAGGTATAGGGGCTAGGGGATCTAGCAGGTTCAGAAAACAAGTGTTGATTCTTACATATGTTTGAGGTGATCCTTACCGGTGTGTGTTCTGTTCTTTCTCCTCACAGATCTCCCTCCCTGGCGTTCCCTTCCTTTCCTTCCCTCACTTGATCCTTCCGCTGACCTGTGCCGTTACGGCAATCAGGCTTGGTTAGATCAAGAGGTGGACCCCTCAATCATCAACCCGCTCCTGAGGACCGGTCGGCGTAACAGTTCAACAACAAAGGACATGAAGACATCAGAACGTTAACAGTCCTCTGGAACGTAGCTACCACAATGGGAAATGGCTCCAATTCCCAGCTATCAACAAACAATATCATTCTCACACCTTCACAGCCATTCCAGAAGGCGGAGCCATGTCCCAAATGTGTGACCTGCTCAGCCTCTACCCAGTCTCAGCACGAGGAAATTATGAGCATGTTGGTGGCATGGAGAAGTATAATACCCATCAGAGGACAGTGACATTGGAAGCTAGAAGACAGGCAGAGAGGGTGTGCGCCACTTACTGATAAGTGAATATTCAGCATCCCAGCCATCAGCAATGCTGAGGGTCTATGAGCCCTTCTAGACAAAGCTAAAAAACAGAAGGGGAGGGAGACATCTGAGCCGAGATGAGAAAGAGGACAGTAGAGTGGTTGGGGAGGCTGTGGCTTTTGATGCCCTGGGAGTGTGGGTGTTCGATGAGGGGGAAATGATTCAGAGGTTTGTGGGAAGTATGGAGCATTGAGCAACAGCTGCTGGCAGGAGAAAGTGAGGTTCATCTGCAAAGATCCGAGGAATTAACAAGGGTATTAAATGGAATCAAACATCATCCAAATATTAATCAGAAGGACACCAGCGTTGGGAGGAGAGACATCCTATTTGGATTTAAACACCTCCTTTTTTCCATTTTTCTCTGTTTCATTTTATCCTCATCCAATTTCCTTGTCTGCCATTGTAGACTGCTCTTAGAATTTGACAATTTTGGAATGGCAAGTTTATATTTTTAAACTTTTTCATATTAACCGCTTTGAGTTAAAAATTATAGCTAATTGAAAGAGGTAAATTGTGACATGGTATCACTCATATAGAACCAGTGCTATGAAAACATAGAAACGGTAAGTGCACATGCTTAAACCTTCCTCATCCAATGGAATCTATCATTCTATTACTTGTCTACCCAGGCTTTTGTGTGAGTGAGATTCCAGAAAGACTGTGGAGGGAAACCCGGGGTGTCTCCAAATTACAGATCTGTTGATGCTTGTGGATTACTCTACCATTGTTTTGATATAATCTAGGAAAGGAATTGACATAGGATGCCATTGGACTCTGTTGAACTCTATGTGGACCCATTTGCAACACCAGAGGATGGCTTCTTAATGTCTGGTTAGAAGAACCCACAAGATGTCAGAAGAGTGACCTTGTAGCCTTCATGAGGCCATGTTCCATGATATGTATGTATCTGACCTGATAGATCCTAGAAAAGTGCAAGTTATCCGAGTTTATGGGTTATATAGAAATGAATAGGAATTTGATTCAGAAGCGTACGAGTAGCTGGCAAATGGAGGTTTAAACTAAGACAGTCCCAAGTGTACATATAGGTAAGTACAGAATCAGAAGATCACCATATTTCGGGGCCTTAAATAGGTTCAGATTTGTGCTGGACATTTGTGGGGCATTTACACAGCTGGAAGAATGTCCTAGGTGGGTTAACCGAGCCTCGTGCACAAATAGGAGAGTGTTGTGTAAGGTCACAGACTTCGGTTGTGTGACGGCTACACTTTGTTTTTGTTCTGAGGGGTTGACTAAAGTTTACAAGGGCAAATTGTAGGTATCCCACCTATTAATGAATATAAGTGAGTGTGTGATGTGGAGATCTGGTCTTCATAGATGCATTGGTCTGTGAGAAAGCAAGTACATAAAGAGGATGTGTGGGAGGCAGTGTGCATAGGTTTAGTCTAGTCAGTAGCAGAGTGTAGGGGTGTATGATTGACTGAGTGCCTGCATGGTGATTCCTGTGTGTGCTTAAAGTGAGATTTTTGAGGGACCTTGAATAACGCCTGAGTTGAGATCTGCAGGGATTTCAAGTCAGACAACCCGGGGCACTAGTTTAAAGCTCGGCTGCCAAAGAAGGTGGTGGAGGGATGCGGAAGCATCTTTTTTAGATGGTCGTAAGACTGTGTAGGCCCGGACGCGTCAAGGACCTAAAGGCAGTTAGCAGGACACTAATCCTGAGCCACCAAAGGATGGATATCCCTAGGCTCCCGTTCTTGACCTATCTCTGCAGCAATGGTTGGTACTTAAATTGGAAGACGAACTAACCAGAATGCAAATACAGCAGTAAATGGCTAATATAGTTCAGATCACGAAATGGGCTACTTACTATCCAAAGGGGAAAGGACTGGGATGGGTCCAAAGCCATGTTATTGACCCCAGATCTGTTACTTAGCAGATCATAAGCACAGGCTTCACATCAGGAGGCCAACTTTGCGCACCCAATCGGATGCTCTCCACTAGAACAAAGGGGGGACACTCGCGCACATTGGATCACTAATCACATCTTGCCTTCACCTTTGTACTACAGAGCAACATGAATTAGAATTTTCTGAGGGCACAGGTGTGAGGGAATATTTGCTAATGTCCATGTGGACGGTGTTGTCTTTGCCAACTAGTACTAATTAAATTGATGATAAAGGTTTGTTGGGTGCCAGATGTAAAAGGCGAAGAATATACCCCTTGAATGAGTCTTCCTTGGGTCACCCAAGTATCAGACTAATACATATACTGAGCATGGCACAAAGCCATTGGTGTGAATGTCTCTATTTTAGGGTTAATAGTGGTTATGGGGATCATGTAATCTAGGTGAAGGCAGTATGTTTCTTGATGAATTATTTAATTATAAAGATATAGCTACCTCTTTGCGAATCAGTAAATGCCCAACTGTGGAGGTGGTAACTTTTCAATAGTTTGAGACTGCAATTGAGGCCACAAACCACTGAAACATTTATTTGTGACTTTCAAACAAAAGGAGAATGGTTTTTTTTTCCGCCTATAGTTGCAAACCCCCTTTCATGAGTAGGAAAAACGTTTCCCACTTGTAAAAGATATTTTGTACATTGTGCGAAGGCGTCTTGCAGTCACAAAGCCTGATTCTCAGTCATTGTCATTATAAAATACTCTAGTACATGAGACCTCTTTAGATCATTCTCAGCATGGATGGCCTTTCCTATATGTCTCAGAAGATTGGAGATTCTGTTTGGACCATTGCTGATAAAACATTAGGAAACTGTAAAAAATGTATTGCACACTTTGGGTGATCTGCAAATGGATGCAGCTTGGCCTTGTAGGGCTGTTTGTTGAGCGCCAGACCAAGCATATATATCCTGCCTGTCTCAGAGCAACCCTTATGAAGGTGTAGTAATAACAACTTTCGATTGTGGTGAACCCCTTACAGTGTAGGCTGATCAACAGTAATGTTTCTATATCTTCAAGGTGAGTGAGAACAGCAACATCCATTTTCCAAGGATGATGGGCTGCTTGGACTGTTCCCAAATGGCCTCGCCGTAGGTTGCATTTTTGCCCTGGAGAGGGTGAAGTAGATTGTTCTAGGGAAGTCCTGTGGAGGTCAGGTGACATCATGAGCTAATCAGGACTGAGTACCTGACTTTTAGAAATTGACCTAATATGCATACAGAGGTGCAAGAAGATGAATCAAGTTTAAGGAAGAGACACACTCCAATTGGAAGGGTAGAGGTCACTGTGCTTCCTCAGAATGTCATTTTAGGAGAACCCCCTAAACATAATTGTTCAGTGTGTCGTGCTCAGCTACTTTTCTGGGTGGATTTGACTCAGTTATAATAGCTTCTCAAGCACCTCACATGAGTTGAAGCAAGACGGGATAGACCAGGATAAATATTTGAGTATTCAAGTAAGAGTCACATAGTTCTGCAAAATACAGGTTTTCAGAGTATTTTATTGCCCTTAGAGTTTGCATTTCTGATACCTTGCAACACTTGTTTTTTTCCTTTTCCTGGTATCTGCTATCGCCATGGAAGATCAGGGTTTGCCAACTGAAACTGTCTTTCCGAGGGATTGATGTTGGTGATGCTTTGTGACTGCTTGTAGGGTCACATTTATTTTTGTATGGGAAGCACAATTGATGTTTTAATTGTTTTGCAATGGATGTTTTTACTAAATACTAATTTTAGTCTGTTACATTTAATAGCTTTGAATCTAGAATATGCATCATGAAATGTTTCTCCATATTGTTTTTGTTTTTAAAGGTTTGTAAATGCATATATTTTGTGTTTTTGTATTTACTGTAGATGTTTATGTATGGATATTGACATTTTTTTTTAAAAACTGCTTATACATTTTATGGGAAATAATCCGAATTAAAATATTCTTGACTTGGCTAGTGCTAATTTCATGCAAGATACGGGTTTCACAAAACAAACTGCTGGCTTATAGTAGTAGCTGAACAATTTCCTGCTTCCTTTGTAGGGTTGATTTGGCTGCAGGGAGAGGGATGGGCTTTTCCACCACTAGCGTATATTTGTTATGAGACAAAGCTTGCTTTACGTTTCTTTCAGAGGTTTGCTCTAACATTTTGGTTTGGAAAATTCAGTTTGATGTGTTTAGGAAAAACATATTCCATTTTGACTTTTCTTTTTGAGCGGGAAATCTTGTTTTGTGTTTCACCTTTTAGGAAAACGATTGTTTTGTTGTTTTTTGACAGACGGGAGAGGGCCCTTGATTTGCTGTTTTTATTTTGTTAACAATATCCTTTGAGGATACAAAATGTCTATATTTATGGATGCATCTTTTCAGAAAGGGAAACTTGATGGCAATTGATCCGACCAAACATATAATAATTTGGATGATACTAACTTCAACATTGAACTGGACTCTCCAGCGGGGCTCACTTCATTTGAAAAAACTGACAGACATTTCAGGTTTGAATGTTTTTAATAAACATCACTCTACAGCTGATTTTACATATCTTTGATTCCTATATTGTTGCTACATAACAATATATATATAAACAACATATGGAAGCCATGTGGATAAGAACTAGACAGCCTGTTTCCAGTATTACAGCAAGGAAGTTGGCTCTGAACCAGGGCCGGACTGGGAAAACAAACCAGCCCTGGCAATTGAGCCAGAATGCAAGAGATCAATGAGGGTCCCTGACTTAACTGGAAATGTTCGGAGAAGAGGGCAGGGAAATTAAACATGGCAAACAAAAACAATGACTTCTCCAAAACACTTCATATAACAAAAGCAGTGTGTCTATGATATGCGAAAAGCCATGAATCAGACCAAATAATTTTTTAAGTTTATTCATCTTAAGGACAAAAATATTTGTATGTAGATAATTTTTTTTAAATCAAAGATAATGGTACATGTGGTTATATAATTTAAATGTATATGGTTCGTGAGCATCCACGTTACAGAGCAAACAATGCAAGTATTACATCTGGTACAACACAAAGACACTAAACACATAGTCCATTACAATACAGTAATGACAAGAAAAACATCAAAAGATTATACATTACAATAATCAAATAACAAACATGAAAAACCCAGACAGGTTTCAGTTGAGGCAGGTCACCTGGGCAGTTTCAGGAATGTCTCTGGAGCTTGTTTTATTCCACTATCTCAAAGAGGAGGCCGACCAACTGTCCTTTGGAGTGACTCAGGTTGCCTGGGATGAAGGGAGCAGGTCCAGTCTTCTGTATTAGAGAGCAGAGCAGGCAGCAGGGCAGTTATCCGATAGCACTATAAGAAACAATGGTTCTGTCGGGCAAAGACCAACAATTACTTTGTTCTACGAATGGATCAAGACACAATTGAATACATCAATTATGGAAGAGAGTATTCTCTTTGTAACAGTGACCACAGAAAATATGAAGTACAAATCACATATACCATGTCAACATACAAATCACGATAAAGTCAAGGTCAAATTTAGTGGGTGAAATGCTGTTCTTTATATATAAATTGCATCATTCATATAGGCACCCACATCATTTATAACAAAGCACGGTTACCAAAGTAGTACACCATAGAACAAGTTTGTGAATCAGTGAAAAAGTGACATGAGTGACAAAATTGTGCATAGTATATACAAAAATGAATACAAATGATCTTTATGTACACGATAAAAAGAAGAGGGCCAGTTTCAAAGAAAGTTGCAATGACACAGTTTCATGAATCAATCAAAGTATGTATGGAAACAGGTCTTGAACTGGTCCTAACTATTGTCGTCCAATAGTTATCTGATAGCAGCAGGGTACGTTAACTCTCGCTCCAGCCATGCATCAAGGATGTAATTTCAGATGTTGCAGCGATGTTATCAATGATGTCATAGAAGATGTCATGAGTGATGTAATATGTGAGGTAACAGCAGTGTCTATATATATACACTGAAGAAGGAGGAACTCCAAGAGTTTGTGCTGTAAAAACTTCTAAAAGAACTTCTAAAAAAGGTTATAAAATTACTAAAAAAAAAACTCTAAAATTCCATTAAAATATGTTCGTATATATGGCTTGAGTAAATGAAAGCCTTTGAAAGCCATGATGCTGTAGTAGAGAAGTGAAAACATTTGTTTAAAATTCCAATTTTGGTTCTTTGGAAAAAGGATGAATACTTCCCAGCACATAGAGAGCCAAATGTTTATGTGTCCTGTGTGGGAGACGCAAGATCACTGCAGCTTGCCTTCGCAGACGACCGTCCTTGTAACACCTCACAGATCAGGTCAATTGAGCAAAGATGATCTTCTTCAGTTCCCACAGTCGATGCTGAGGAAGAGTTTGAAACATTCAAAGCCTGTGTGCCTGTAGTAGGACCGGTATCCAATCCAGCAGGAGCTGAAGCATCCCATGGTGGCTCTAAGAATGCCCACATCAACATGGGAATACGCTGGGGACACCACAGTGCGTGGGCCGTTAGCGGGTCCAGTAATACATCTACGTCCGGAGGCACAACCGATGGAAGTGTTAGACAGAGATCCAACACGCATCTTGTCCGCAGAACAAGCAGCGGAGAACAGGCAAAACAGAGTCAATCCAGACTTGTAGGAATGATAAGACCCAAGACTCACTTAGCTCCCGAAGGCGAGGTGTGCCAAGATGGAGTACCATGCAATCATGGTAACATCACTCCAAGAGAGCTATTTCCATGTCCATGGTGACTGGGACGTGCATTGCGTGGCCGAAAAATTTAAATCAGGATACCCACTACCAGTAGCAGGATTAGCGGAAGCCCTCCAAAAATGCTTCCCAATACTGAGTGTATGAATGCTGGAATCACTCCGAAGACTGTCTGAAAAGTGCTTAACAGTCCAGAAGCTATGGTCTTAAATAGGTGTACTATACTCGTCGTATCAGACATGTTAAAGATATGTTGTACCATTTCTCCGAAACGGAAAGGGCAATTTGCTCATACCAGTGCCTGTATCGCAGCGGACAACCTTGCAACCTAGAGATTAAAAGTCTCTCGGGCTGAGGTTAAGGGCATATCCTTCTGTAAAAGCATGGCTTTCATTTGGTTCAGAGTATCAAACCGTATAAAGGAAACATTCAATGAAGGCCATAATGACGCCTCCCTGACTGCGTGGGTCGGTGGAAACAATACTTGCATACAACATGTAACCCTGGAACTTACAGTGACAAGATATGTAATGCCTGGAAGCATCCCACAAAAGCCCTGATCCTTCAGCATTAAGTAACTCCCATTTGAGAGAAGCCTGAACACTAGATTAATCACGGCAGCTGGGTAACCTTTCAAGTGACAGAATAAGTTAGATACTGAACAATTACAGGCCCCATGAAGCAGAATGTCCTGGCAAATGAGAGATCCACTCAAAGAATTCTCGCAGTCTGTACCGCTGAGAAACATTTCAGTGTAACCATTCCTGCATCTAAATCTATACAGTAGATCCCAAGATACCCATTACTTCATACCTGCCTACCTGGTGGTGTTCTAGGCAATATTGAAAATGGGAAGTTGTTACTGGCAATGTTATATAGCCATGAATTAGCCATTCTATGGACGGTGACTCTGCCATGGTGAAAGGTAATTTGGCCAATTTTTCAATGTGCAGCATTGTATATTTCCATCCCCTTATGCCATTGTTGCCTGCTTTTCAGTAGGATTATATGCAGAGAACAGAGACGGGCTGTTGATATATTGCCGGTGCACATAACCAGAACGCAATGATTGTAGCGTCCAGCTTAATAACACAATAGAACATAACTGTGATTGTCCGTGTTGTAAGATGGACAGATCCTATTCCATTATATCTATTGCAGAAGATACTATGTTGCTCAGGGAATAAATCCTAGATGTTAGTGTGGTCATGCCATTGTCAACCACAGCCAAAGCCTTTTTTAAGTTAATTCTGTCAATTTCTCGCAATCTCTCCACAGCTTCCTGTTGAGAGATTTTCCAAATTCCAATATAAACAGCATATATTTGTAATATTGATGTAAAAGAGATGAAAGGTACACATCGGAATCATATGTATCATACTATTGTTATACCTAAACTGATCCTAATCTTGTTATTTTTTAAACTGATACGAAAGGCACGTACCGGAACCATATGTATATTACCTCTGTTATACCCATTGTATTCTAAACCATTTACCTCATGTAACTGTGAAGCACTCCGATATCCATGGGTCATGTTCACGCTATATAAAACTCTATAAATAAATCAAATAAAAAAATTAGAGGTGTTTCTGATGTGGCTTTCGGGACCTAGTAAAAAATCCCTAAGATCCACGTCATCTGAGAGTAAAGAGAAGTGTTGTTTCACCTGAGACAGTGTCGAGGTTCTTAGCTAGTTTAGGCATAACTTCTCAACACTGTATGATGTCACCACTCCCAGATATTCTCGTTGTACATAGCATAAGTCAGGCCTATGGATAGTAAACCCTTCGGCACCTTGACTGACACCTATTTGTGCTAATAGGCCAAACTACTCATTCTTTCCAATTGGGGAGGAGAGCTCGACACAACTAGGAGATGCAGCGGAAAGCGCACCTTGATGAAAGTTTGACTACAGGGGCTTTCCCTTTATTCCCCCTCCCATGAAGTACGTAGGGTGAAAGCTGTGGGGTACAGAGGACCCCCAGGTAGTGGAGAGCGACAAAGGTCACCCCACTTTTGACTTCCTAAACCACAGTGTTGGTAAGAGTGGAGCCCTTTATTAATATAAAGACAGGTCCTGATGAATGCCTTGTACCACTGTTGACACTAGGCAGAAACATGTCGACCCAATTCTACACGTCGAGGGGTTAATAACCTTTCACATATCGCCGTTCACTTGTTTTAAATACCACACAGTTACATATTCCATTAAAAATTTAGTGAGGCAACTGTAATGGTTTGTTAATTTCATTCACTCACTTTTGGCCCCCACTTAGCTTAGAAGTGCATCCCTGTCGTCAGGTGTATGCCCGCCCTGTATCAAACCATTTTTTAGAGGGCGAGGATGGCCGATACTGAAGCATGACACCAGGTGGTGTGTGAGGCCAGTCCTAAACTTTTTGTGAGATGCTTACACTCACACACACATAACACACCGGAGCACTATTTAGGTCATTTTAGTGGGAGCGGCCTCGTTTGTGTAGAATAATTGTGTGAAATGCCATGCATGATGCCATCTAGTGTACCCTCAACATTTTCTGTATAGTTTTGCTATCCCTCCAAGTGTGAAATGGAGGAAATATGAGGTGTGTTCATGTCCTTAATCTTGGCTAACCCACGACAGGAAGTCTGTTGCACAGTGTCTTTCAGGAAATTCATTTGTTGTGGTATGAGGCATGCTCTAAATAGTGCCTCGCTTCCCCGAACCTGCCAGCCATTCTTTAGTGCCCTAGATTTAATGTCTATAGTTTCTCTCCATAAGCCGAAACCTTGTTCAGACAGTTGGGCAATAAAGGATGCAGAGTATCTGTTTTGTGTTAGTGAGCATACTTTTCTTTGCAGATGTAGGTGCAAGCTTATACTAATATGAGCACAGATCTGATGTATTGAACCCAGAAAAATAAGCAAACGTCTGTGTACTACCTTTCAGTGGTGTTGGGCAATGTTCCCATTGGTGGTATGTGAAAACATTAAGTGATGCACTTGTTTTATGCAAAAAATGATGACCATAGTGTTGATAACAGTACATTGCGTATTAGTCAGAAGAGTTATCAAACATTTCACAGTTCTAAATCAGACAACATATTCTTTACAGTTTCAAAATCTCAATCATCAGAGTATTTACTGGAGGTAACTATTTCATCTCAGGAAATGTTGAATTCATATGGTATTTTCAAAAGTTCAGTGGGACCAACTACATCATATGAAACTCTATCCCAAACTATTCTGTCAGGAACTGGAACTGCTGTAATTTTCACATAGGACAGGTCTCTCTGTTCACAACGAGATAACATATGAGGTTCCAGCACCACGTTTTGATACTGCAGAGCTTTCTGGGAAATAGTGTCCATTCACGATCAAGGAAAAGACAGTCACTAAACCTATCCAGAAGAGTAGGAACAGTATTCCATTGATTATCCAGAGCTGTGGCCATGGTGAAACAAGATATGTCTTTTTCAGAAAAATTTAGAAACCATAAAGTAGTTATGTGCAGGGAGCTGGCTGTGTCTCAGGTTCACTTGGATCTAGAGAAAATGTGTTGAAATCAATGAAGTAGCCAGATGCAGTTCGATCTATCTTTGGTAGCTCAGCAGGTTTTGTTGAACTGGCAGACCTCTCCTGTAGAGGCATATTGATGTAGATGTTAGTGTTAGGCCAAATTTATATCTGTGTTTCATTTGTGTTTTGCTGTTCAATTTCAATAGGAACGAGTTCCATTTCATTGTTGGAAACCATGAAGTAGTTATTTGCAGGAAACTGGAGCTATTGGTGTCTCAGGTTCACTTGGATCTAGAGAAAATATGTTAAAATCGATGAAGTAGCCAGATGCAGTTTGATCTATCTTTGGTAGCTCAGCAGGTTTTGTTGAACTGCCAGACCTCTCCTGTAGAGGAATATTGATGTAGACGTTAGTGTTAGGCCGAATTGATATCTGTGTTTCATTTGTGTTTTGTTGTTCAATTTCAATAGGAACGAGTTCTATTTCATTGTTGGAAACTCCATTACATCGAATTGTAGACACTTCAAATGTTGTCAGTCTTTCTGTTTGAACTTCCTGTATGGTAGTGAGAGGAGAGCGGCGGCTACCCAGGAGCCCACATGGCCTGCTATTCAGGATCAGACGCATATTGTGGTTTGGAGAGGAGTAGTGCAAAGTGACACCCAAACTTCCCATGGCTTCCTTGTAAGCCCTAGAGATAAATGTGGGGCCACGGTCAGAATGTAATGTGCCAACTGCGTATGTTCCTATGAAGAGCGCTGAGGAGAAATTCACAGGAATCGAGAACATGAATCCACTGCCACCAAGATGTACTTGTAAGCCTCATCAGATTGTAAGGGGCCGCAGTGGTCCAAATAGACACATGCAAGAGGTCTGTCTGATATTAGTAATTGTGTTTGTGCCAGACATGCTATGGTGAAACCCTTCATCTGCTGACAGATGTTGCACTTAAGAACAAATGCTTTTGTTTGTTTTGTTAAACCTGGCCACTAATAGCGTGGTTTCAGTGGAGAAACTGAATGAATATCACTTTATTCGATATAAAATATCATAAAGGTATGAACATTATCAAATCATCCTAAAGAAATTTGTCATAATATAACGTATGATGTTAAAAAAGTGAAAATAAAAGGATAAAATATATACAAATTGGAACAATAAAAAACACATCATGAACAAAGCAAAGTGCTCATATACCTCAAATATCCAGGCTCTTGTGAGGTCTTAGCATTTTGGTACGTATCAACCAGGCACAACCCAAAAATGTAGCTAGCCCGCAGACCACCACCAAGGAAGAGACATCAGTTAGAAAACAACGTAACGCCACCCTGTGGTTCACAAAGCCCAAATTTCTACAGATAGGGCTGAGCCACTTCCTCCTTGCCGCCCTATAAACCGGGCATGCGAAGAGGAAGTGGGGAATCGATTCGATAGGGGTGGAGCAGCCAGGTCAGTTTGCAGATAATGTATTCTGGTTTTTCCACCTCACTACCAGAGTGTGAAGCGGGAGGGTTCCGAACCTAAGCTTCATATAGAGGGTTTTTTCTCGAGGACACTGTATATAATCCAGATACTGCTCAGATTTAGCCACCAGTTTATGCTCAAGAAACTGATTAGTGAGGGTACCTCGGTTGGAATTGCAAGCTTCCTCTCCCTTCACCCAATCCCAATAAGCTTTTTTGATAATTTGCTTAGTTGGTGGGGTCTGATTGGACCATACCTCCCCATATCCAATATCTGTAACCAGCTGCTTTAATTTACAGATCCATTTGATCTTATTGCCTGAATTTAAGTTAATGATCTCATTCAGTGCATCTGCATAGCTGGCCAATTCGGGGGTGCATCTCGGACCCAATAAAGCAATGGGCGTAATCTTACTATGTCCCTAATGGAACATTTGCCCATGTCCATGCGAAGTGGTATCAAGGGGAGAAACTGTTGCGGTAATCCCTGCATGTGCAGAACCCAGTGCAGCTAGAATTAATCCTAATCTGTGATCCATTTTTGGAATTACTCCATCCCCCACTCCTGGAATTTGAGCATACGGAATTGTTTTGCATCTAACTTGTAGGAGTACTTGAGTGGAAAACTCTTTAGTACAGCTGAGCTGTTTTTGCGTGAAGCAATGACAGCTACCATTATGTCTCCGTCTGTTCTCGTGTAGAACAAGTGATTGCAGCTATGGCAGCAGTTCTCACTGTCATCTTGACAGCTTCATCAGCCAATGAATTCCCTTCAACGTGAATGCTATCACGTTGATGACTCAAGCGTGTGTATCATGTGAGCTCTCGGCAAGTCTTTTTCAACTCTGTCACTTGTTTCCAAAGCATTTTGTGCTTTATTATGCAAACTTTTAAATCTTTAAACCCATTCTGACCCAGTAGTGAAGATATTCATTGTAAGACTGGACACAGGAAAACAAATCTCACACTGTAAGTGTGGGAATTTCCAGATCCGTTTGTATAAGGGCCTGTAATAGGCCTTTTAATTCTGCCAGCTGTGCCGTGCAGTCTCGTAGAGACTGCGTCGTCGTCCTGCTAGGATGGAACTTGCCAACCTGCATACTTCCCTTTACAATCACACAAGGTATGTTGCATGGCTGTTTACTTCCTATGGCAGGCTGAGCAGAACCGTCAGTGTAAAACATGTATTCATACTGATCCAGAGGCATTATTTCATTCAGGACAGGATATTCTTGTTTGTATTGCAGGAATGCTTGTGTTTTTAATGTAGAATCAAATTTGTAGTCTACATCTGTTGCAGTGAGAGAATTAGCCCATTGTATCCATCTCGGATGTAAAGCTTTAGCATTTGGAACACTTGCTTTTGTAACAGCTTCTAAGGCCTGTACTGGAGTTACAACAATTATATGTTTCCCCTGTGCCAGTGCTCTTTCTTTCACTACAGCAGTCTATACTGCTGTCAGAATTTTCTCTGTAGAAGCAAAGCGCATTTCAGCATTTGTGTACAAGTGTGATTTATATGATCTGGGTACTGCTTCGCCTTCATTGAAGGTTAGGTGAGTACACCCCGATTGACGCGTGATTACACATATCACCAAATTTGTGGTATTTACACGTGTGTATAGGTGTTTGGAAGATATCGTGTCGGCTTGTAAGGAACTAAGGATATCCGTGTGTTCCTGTGTCCAATGTCTAATTGAAAAACCAGGTCTGATTACGTCGTAGAAAGGTTTCACTTTTCCTGCGCAATCCAAAATGTATGTTCTGCCAAAATTATTTAGAAATACCAATATGGATTGTAAATTTTTCAGAGTTTTAGGAGGTTGGAACAGCTCGCATTTTTCTAAAAAGTTAGATGCTAGGCTTTTCCCTTCTCTTGAAAGCTCAGATCCCAAAAATAGGACATTGAGGTGGGGTATTTTTTTGTAGCCCTCAAACCCCAAAATTATGTTGCTTACCCTGGTGAAATGATGCATTAAATCATCATCTACCAGATAAATATCATCTACATAGTTCAATGACTCTTCACCCAAATTTTTAAGTAACAATCGCCCTAGCTGAGAACAACCCGTGGCTATTCTCATATCCTTGGGGAAGTCGACAGAATTGTTTTTAAGAGCCTAGAGCTGAAAATGCTGTCAAATATGTGCTTTCAGGTGCTATATTTTGGCAGAAAAATCCATTTGAGATATCCAGTGTTTTGTATTTTTTTCTGCATAGTGTTTTTCATTAATGCAGCACTGTGTGCATTGTGTACTGCAAATGTCTTTGTGCATGTGTTCAGATGTCTGTAGTCTAAAACTAGATGATATGAATCATTGGGTTTTATTAGAGGAAACAAATAATTTGCAAGTTTTTCTACAACTCCTTGGTATTCAAGTTGTTCTAAGATCTCCATGACTGTTTTTTTCGCTTGTTTAATAGGGTTCTGTCTTTCTGGAGTTAGAATAGTTTTAACTGGGATTACATGGTGAGGTGACTCAGCATCCCACCCTACATGGTTACAATAGAATGCTGGAGCAAGTGCTATTGTCCACTCCTGCGCGAATGAATGGTTTAGTATACTGGAACAAGGTCGGAAAAGAGACCTTTAATTTTTCTGGGTTTGTTCCCATCCATTTTTAGTGTTATTTGATATAACCGATGTGGGACACTTACCCTTGTATCAAGTGTCTCCACCGTGATAGGTTCATTCAACTCCGCTGTCACCAGAAATTCCATCAGGTTCTGGCAATCTATTGTTACTTTGCTGCGCTGTCTAGCATTGTCAGAGCCCATTCCCCGTTAAGAAGTAGAGTCCTCAGTGTTCTTGGCATTTTCAAACTTTAAAACCTGCTACCTTCTTTCTAAATTGACGTTTTGATTTTAGTTTATCTTCTTTTATGATATTACAGTGTGAAGTACGATGTGTGTCTCTGGACTTTGTCCATTCTTTTTGTCTGTGTTTTGAGTGTCCTTCCCTCTCTGAGTTTTTTTATGAACCCTGAAAGGAACTAGAGGAACGTGGATCAGTATCCTGATACCCGTCAGGTTTTTAAATTTTATTACCATTCCTAAGGTTGTACCTCCTTACGGAGGGCTCCTGTTGAGGAGACCCACCCCTTGCTTATGATCTATTCTCTATATTCTTTTGTTTTTTATTATCCCATTTCTTCTTGGAAGAATCAGGTGCTTGCTTGGTATTATCCTTTTCAGGTCCACCCATGAGTTGAGGTTTTGTTGCTCTAGCTCCCAAACTATCTCTACCTAATTCGGCATATATATTGTCAAACATTTTAGGTAATTCACGCTCCTGTTATAAAGGAGTGAAAACTGTCAGGCGTGTGCATATTGCCACTGCTGCTGTCTCCCCTTTTAAGTTCGCTAATATAATAGTTGATACCTTGGCAAATTTTTCTAACAATTTCATGCCTATGTTCAAAACAGGTTCTGCTCCATACTTATTATGTATTTGTCTTAATACATCTGGTATTACTGCTATTGAAGGGATACCATGAGTTCTGGTATAAATGGCAGCGAAAACGGTATATCAAACAGTAAAGGGTAGCAGATGCACACCTGTTCATCAGTTTTTCTTCCTGCTTATCAATTAATTCCTTTTTGCGTGCAGACTGTAGCCGTGGCAAGCCTCAAGACACGTGTAAAAGTTCCAACAATTATGGCAGCACAACTGTACTGCCTGTCCAATCGCACAGCTTGAATTAGATTCTTAAAGGCATTTTTTATGTTTCAAACACCATGTTTATTGAATGTTATTCAAATTTCATCAAACTTTTTTCAAATTTTTGTTCCAACTTTTATCTTTTACTTTGCTGTTCACAACAAGGCTGTTCAGAAATCTAATTTTTTTAAATGGAGCGGTTGTGCCCATCCGAGCCTCTTACTGCCCCACGTGGGCAACTCAATTCACAAGACAGTTCGAGATGTAACGAATCCCAATGCATTTCGGGCCCATTTATATAGCCCTTCGTCAGGGGTAACTGTTTGAATAAAATAAAATAAAACCACCATTAATCTTCTATTACGAGACACTTCACTATGTTGTCGAACGTGCATATTGTAATAATAATAACCCCTCTCTACTCAAATAAGTGATGAAGTTAAATAAACACGCAATGGTTTAAAAACCTTCAGTGAGCTGCCCCCTTGTCAAGTAATTTACAGCACGCAGTAACCTCCCCCACTCCAATCCACGATCTCATACCTGCCATTTAATCCGCGTTATTACGTAAATCCTCAACCCAAAATTGTCATTTCAAATCAATGCCTTGTGCCTACATCTCACCCCTCTGTAAACAAAATGTATAAAGTGCCCAACTGTTGCCTATTAGTAATGCTTTGCAGCGTCCCCATCCCACTTTACATAACATACCTGCTGTTATTCCATAAACATTCCCAACCGCTCCAACACTTCCTTTCCTCATAGTACCTGCTCACACAACTTTCTCCTCCCCAAAAGCCAAAATTTAAACTTCACCTCTAACGTGATTCCTCCAATCACCGAAACGTGAGTGGCTGAGTGGCCAAGACTTACTTTCTCTTTTGTGTGTGGGAGGGCGCCTTCAAACCAGTTTATGCACTCCTGGTAGGTGAGCTGAACTTCAATGTCCTCGTATGGACAATATTCCTCTGCTGTTTCATCTTCAGTGTAAGAGTGAAATGTATTTGTGCGTGCATCTGCTTGTGGGAATTAAACCCATAGATAGAATACCTCTGTTCTATATAATTCGTGTGCCTCAATCCTGAATGTTACTGTGCCACTCCTAGCTGTGACTCCATACTCTGCTAGTTTTAAAGTAAGTGCAGGTCTGACATTTTCTGAAATGTTTATTTCGCCTTCTTGTTCTCCTTCCTTCACTGCATTTGCACATTATTAAATTATTAAACATTTATAAAGCGCCTGGCTACCCTAAGGCATCCCCGCGCTGTCAGTGACAAAAAGAGCAGGAAGGCTGGCTGGTTATGGCAGATTTTGGAGGAGCCAAGTCTTCAACTGTTTCCGAAAGGTAAGGTGGTGTGGGATAGAGCGCAACTGGAAAGGGAGGGCGTTTCAGAGCTTGGCCACATTGTGGGAGAACGGTTCTAAAAACTGGTTGGCAGATCGAAGACATCTTGTTGGGTGGTAGAAGGCCACCAGGGATTGGTTTATCTTGGGACCTGTTCCCCACAGCGTTCTATGGGCTATGCACAAAGCTTTGAACTTGATCCGCTCTGTTATTGGCAGCCAGTGAAGATTTTTTAACAGAGGCTTCACTGACTGATGGTGGGGCGTAGGAAAGAGCAGCCTAGCTGCACAATTTTGCACCACCTGTATTTTCTTTATAGTGGCCTTTGTGGTGCCCAGGTAGAGGGAATTCCCATAGTCCAGCCGCGAAAGCACCAATGCTTGTACTATCACTCTTCGTGCCAGAACTGGGAGCAATGGGAGTATTTTCCACAGCATTCTAATGATTCCAAAGCATGTTGCGGCTAGCTTAATTGCTTGGCTGTTGAAGTTGAGAGCTTTGTCTAGCCATACTCCTAGACTTTTTATCTGATCTTTGGGGGTTGGTGGTGAACCAAGGCATTTGGGCCAGCTGAGTCCCGCTGACTCCATAGCTACTCCGGGATGGTTGCCTAAAATCATTAGCTTCGTCTTGTCTCCATTGAGTTTGAGACAAGACTGATCCATCCACAAGGCCACAGCTTCCATACATGATTCAATGCTGGTCCGTGACTTCTTAGGATGCTTTAGCGCTACCACCAATTGCGTATCATCTGCATAGGTGATAAGTTGGATCCCATAAGGTAGGACTAGTTCGCCCAGTGATTTAAGATAAATAATAAAAAGAGTGGGAGTCAATGATGTGCCCTGGGGGACTCCGCACGAGAGCTGCAAACATTTGGAAGTGCACTCCCCCTCAAACACCTGGACTGTTCTATCTTTCAGGAAAGATTTGATCAAAGACAGGGCCATGCCCGAGACTCCAACGATTCTGAGCCTGTCAATCAGGATGCTGTAATTGACAGTGTCAAATGCGGAGCGCAGGTTAAGTAAGATGACCGCCACTGTCCCTCCATGATCAAGAATTTTCCTGGACTCCTCCACAACTGCTAACAAAGCTGTCTCCGTCTCATGTTTCGGGTGGAAGCCTGTCTGGGTGGAATGCAGAAGAGAGTGATTCTCTAGGTGCTCTGAGAAGAGTTTATTTATATATTTTTCCAGTATTTTGCTAGTCCAGGGAAGTAGAGAGACCGGTCGATAATTGCTCCACACCTCTGGGTCGAGATTGGGCTTTTTCAGGAGAGCCTTTATCATGGAATGTATCCATGTCAGCGGTACCTGTCCACTCAATAACGAGGAGTTTAATACCACCAGCAGAACTGGGAGAAACGTTTCTTTCCACCTTGTGGAGTTTATGGAAGGGTGCCGGGTCGAGGGAAGAGCCTGATTTGACCTGTGCGAAGAGCTGTGATAACATGGCCATATCCAAACTTGGGAGTACTTCCAGGCTGGGGGCGCTACTGCTCGAAAGGTCTCTATTCTGATCCATCTTGTCAGTACTTCTGCTTTGAGGGAATGAATTATAAAAATCTAAAAAAAATTGTTACAAAACTCTGCAAGTTCATCGCATTGTGCCTGTGCGGAGTCAGAGGGGGGATCCGGAGCGCAGTATTTGGTGAGTTTTTTTGTAATTTGGAATATATCCTGGGCGCATTCGCGGATGCAGTTAATTTTTCTTCGTAATATAGTTCTTTGGCTTTCTTTATTTCTGATTGGTAGATTTTAATAGTCTCATATAGTGCTGGCACAGCGATGTCCTCGTCAGCCATTGTTGAAAAAGTTTCAAGGAAACTGAGATAAGGTTTTATGCACAATAGGAACTATTTGTCCTTCAAGCTTGAATAAACCTACCGCCAATACAAAGGATATGCCTATTCAGCTGCGACGGACTTTTCCCTTCTCACTCCAGACGTCTATGGGTGAATGTGAGTAGTGGTCTCAGAGAAAAGCACGACTGAACTACTCAGATTGGACCGTTAAATAAGAGCCAAACCAAAGTTGGCGGCCATGTCGTATAGTTCCTATAAACCTATATAGGATCTGCGCGTTTAGACAAAATAGACTGTGGGATTGGTATCCAGACTGATTCCAGACACCCCTACCGGGTATGTTCACCTGTAAACCAGCTAGCTCACAGTGCCACTACAAACTCCTCTTACCAAGGAGAGAATAGTTCTTGTTGGTAACTATCGAAACATGCCTGTCCCATCAGGGATCGTGGAAACAGTACAGTACTTTTTGCTGTGGCACTCATGCTCACTTTGTCTCAGAGAGATACACAGAATAAATGGTGAGGACGTTTTAAATAAGCATTTATTGAACCAGCGTCATTCTAGTGTAAAATAGGTGTGCTGAAGCAACCATAAGACAGAAACAGAAATAAATGATTAAAAGTGCCAACAGAGTAAATGGATGGTAGATTTCTACCGAAGTGCTAAAATTAATGAATATATGCATGCATATAAATATATGACAATAATAATGCGTACTCCTATGATGCAACCCTAACTAAATGTACCTAAGTGTACCTAGCATGTATTTAGGTATAGAGCCATAACTCCCCCTAGGCAAAAACCAACCCCATTACCTGAAGTGAGAGACTGAGGGACCCCGTCTTGGTCTTGAGATGGACACCCCGCAAGGGATGTCAGACCACAACGAGCTGGAGCGTCTGCATGCAGGAACCTCAGCGTCTCGTGTCAGTGTGTCAGCATGGAAGTCTTTCTCCTCTGCCTGCCCCAGCAAAGATATGGTGTATTAATACCAAAAGGTACCCTCAGGGGTTCTACCTTGCTGTGTCATGTCAGCCGAAGCTGACGGAAGGGTTGACCCTTATACATAGTTGTTATGCAGAAGATGTTAATCCTGCTGTGAGTCTGAAAATCCCCTTGCATAATAAATGAGGCTGGTTTTCTAGGAAAACCACAAAACATTTCTGCAGCACCTTAACTAGGTAAAAGGCCAATACCAAAAACTGTTATGTAGTACAATGGCACGGAAAATGTAGGTGAAATGTTAGGTGACTACCCAAGCCTATATTGGGGTACATTACAAAACATAACACTCCTGACTTACAGGCTGCCTTTGGTTAACAGCAGAACTGGGCTGCAGCTTACTTGACTCAGAACAAACCTTAAAAATATACTAATAGAGATATAGATATATATATATATAAATGAAATGTACTAAATATTAAACTTAATTGAACTTTAGAAACTTAATTTTTAAGACATTTTGCAGCAAAAGTATAAAAGTATGAAAAGGCTGGTTAAAAATTCAAAAAGTGCATTTAATTAGCATGCAGAGCCGTTTCACCTTAGTACATCAGATTATATCAGTGCATTGAGTAGTATTTTTGTTTTTAAAGTGATAGTTTTCAAACATGAATTTAGAAACATTCATTCTATCCCGCACACTGACAACAATGCCAATAGTGTACTAAGAGGCAAGTCAGTTGTTATGTGCTCTCTTTGGGTTGTCTGGGTTCCTATTATACATGAACAACATTATAGTTAATAAAATCAAACACAGGAGAAGGTTTTATATAGCACACATCTCAAAGTCATGTATTTCAAGGTCCTCAGATGTGATAATGAAAAAAAGGGAGGTGCGATGTAAAATAAAACAATTGCCTAGGATCACACTGTTTGGTTACATAGAGAAGCTAGGATTAAGTCTAAGATTTTGGATTCACATTGTGCAATTCAGATACTGGACATACACCCTTAACTTTACACTTATATTTATGACGGGGAATGTTGTTTATTTTGTTAATGATATAAAAAGAGAAATATGCATCCACATCAATGGGGAGTCACATAAGTCAGCCACTTGTCACTCTAAAGTAGGGTCCAGGGAGTCAGAAGCTGTGGGTATCACATCCAAGATAGACAGGGCTGCCTCTGCTTGACTCACCATGTGTCAGGCCGCTTCTAGAAGGCAGATGTTCCCTGGCTGGATCTCATTACTTGTATATGTTGAATGTCCACACTCAGATTGTTATTACTTTGTGATCGACTTTTATGTCAACAGTTTGAAATTCCATTCTAAAAGCTTAAATCTTCTTGACTTGGTAAGTTGGGCAACCAGACATCAATCTGTCATCTCTTGGCATATTCTACAGTTTTTCCAAACACCACCACCCTTCTAGACAATCATTAGCATCCTTATACCAATTATTTATCATTCCATGCTTCTATATGAGCTAATACTGATAGCAATTGGAAGTGGTACAACCAACCAACCAACCAACAGAGGTGGAATCAGGGTGTACTGTGTACAAAAACGCTTTAACTATAGATTTATTACGATGATATGTGGTGGCCTGTGGGTGGAGCAGATGGGTTGGTATAGATCCTTTTGGTAATTTATAACACACTCCTTATGGAGACATGCTCAGCTCTTTTCCGAACTGCAGGGTGATGGGTAACATCTAATATAAGGAGAGATATGTGAACACTGAAGCTCAGGTGGAAGCTTTGCTCTATATAGAAAGATTTCAGATATCTTTCTCCATCACTAGCTGCTCTGTTGCAAAAACAAACCTATTTATTCCCTCGCAGAAGGCATCAATTGTGGGAAATACAGCTTTCTCCATGAACAGGAAGCAGACCAGAAGACCTTCGTCGAACTCTTTAGAAATTGCCAGTAATTGAGCAAGGAAATGCATCTTCACAATTCTTGTGTCAATGCCAAAAAGATCAATGTCTATTCTGTGACAGCCGCCTTCTAGAGGCACTCTAATTGCAGGGGTTCCCAGGCTCAGGACGTTGGGTTCCTCTGGGTTGTCAACCATCCAGGTGATGCCTTTGGTGAGGAGGTATTCCAGGTTGGGTTTCGTTGCAAATACTGACAGCCAGTTTTGGATAAGCATCTTCGCTGGCAGGATTTTTTGAATCACTGTCTGATTCGTACAAACTCTCATCACGTCCTTTGCCTCCAAAGTCATAGGTGGCTGGAAACACTGCCCGCCCTTCTCCATTCGAGAGATGAGGACTAGGACCTTCTCTTGTACTTCCTCAGCCTTGAACATAAGTGACAATATCGCCTGGCAAAAAGTAAAGAGACCATTGTACAAGTTGTTTGCAGTAGAACAGTCCGTACAGGCTCATTACATAAATTTCTGCATTGTCAGAGCCACTGCTAAGCACATTCCAGTCAAACAACTATCTACAGCAAGCATCACAGTCAAATAACTTATCGCTACACTTCACAGGACATTCAAAGACCCTCTCTTTACAGCTCATGCCACAGGCATGTATCTCTCATCACACTCCTTTTGTGGGCAGTTTTCCATTCTACAGTCTCTGCTTTGATTTTTTGATTTTGCCATCTCCACTAGAAGTCTCAATCTTCATTCTACAGTTTTCAAACTCCCATTTTAGCAATCTCCCCTTCCAATTTTCAGGATTCATGACAGCGATGACCGTGTCTCGTTAAGGTGGTTATATTTTGGCATGGCTGCCACTGGAAGCACGAACTGCAGATCTATACTAGATCTTTCAGGGGTGGGGAGCCTTCCTCCTGTTCTTGCACTGCCCCTGTGCCAAGATATTCGGCGACCATCTTTGTGTGTGAGTAGAACTCTACACGCCTGACCTTGGATGCGGTCAGGGAAGAAATACTGGTAGACTATTCCAGGGCATCTTCAACCATTGTCAATCTTTCAAGTCACTTTCTTCTACCATACCTCTATTTTCACTTTGTTTTGTCGGTGGCAAGGGGGGTGAACCATCCTGCTTGTGGGGTAAACTGTTGGCATTGTGCTTAATTTGAGCTGGTGGTTGCCGGGGTTAGAGGGGTCACCAACACTAATTTTCCCCCTGAGCAAGAGAGGGAAAAACAAACAGAGGAGGAAGAAGGAAGCAGAAAAATATGTAAACACAGTCTCAAGAGGAAAAAACATGAACCTGAAAGAGTGAGTTAAAAGGGCAGGGATGTCTGAAAGTGGTTTAGAGAGGCATTGGATAAATTGAAGCCTTTGCAGCCTTGGTAATTGGTGCAGTAACATTTAATTGTGCCAGCTATGGGCTTCTGACCAGTGCTTTGGGCAGCTGCACTCATTCTTTTACAAATTAGACACTGTTTTGAGCTGCATAAAAAGAAATTTCGGCAACAGCACTATCCTCATCTGTGCTATCCTGCTGAAGTGATAATGTTGGCACCTGGCATCTATCTTGTCCATGACCTCTTCACAGACTTCCTTTGGGAGTATAAATTGAGTTTTAAGTCCTTCTATTCCTTCCTGTGTTTGGTGGAGGAAGATTATGTGTGTAAAAGCTGGGTGGCCTGCTAAATAAAAGCTCCCCTCACATTCAATGCAGAGGTGTCTACAGTTTTGTAATTGGTCCACTAGGAAGAAACTACACTAAAAGGTACTGAAGGGGGAAATAGGCAGATTAAATTTTGCAGTTAAGTAAATCAACTGTATGCCCTTCTTTGCACATCCTCACATGTACGAGGTATTCTTCTCCTTTGCTCTCACCCTATCCAACTCTTCTTTAGCACTCAGCCTCCCCTCAAAGTTGTAAATCATTCTCTAGTGCACTCATCTTCCTCTATAAGGGGTTTAACCGCAACTTCTGAACTCACCCTCCCTAATGTATGAAGTAACCCCTTCTTTTCTTTGCCAACCTCCCATTTGCGGAGCATCACTTTTCATCTCGTGTTCGAACACACATACAAGAATTCATTCACAATCTCACATAATACGCACCTCCCACTCTTTGCTTTATGCCTTCCGTATGGAAAATATCTTCTCAGTTACTGTGCTTATTCTCCTGAGTAACAAGTGTAAGAAACCTGGGCTTTTTGCAGATGCACTTCCTCCCTTGCTGCCCCCATTTGGACTACTAGATGCTGGTTTTTGACTGACAGTGCACTAAAGCCTGCTAATCAGGCTCCAGTACCAGTGCTCTCTCTCTAAATCTGTTACATGTAAATTGACAACCCCAATCGACAAGGACTTTACCCCCCTTATAAGTCCCTAGTATATGGTACCAGTGGTACCCAGGGCATGGGTGGTAAAAGGGTCCCCAGGGCTTGCCGCACTGTTTTTGCAACCCTGAGTGACCCAAGTAAACTACTGACAGCAGGCCTACCACTGCAGACTGCATTAGCAGTGTAGACTGCTCGAACCAGACTTTGCTCTCACAATGTGTGGCAATGCCAATGCACTATTTTTAATATATGCCTGTCAACCATAAGGAAGGTCTCCTAGAGCCCAGGAGATAGGGTGCATTATAACAAAGGTGTGGACATGCATGTACTAGCTTATATGTCCCTATAGTGGCCTTTACCATTAAAGAACACTAAGTGTTAGATGGTCTGTAGGATAACATGGGCTGGCACCCAGGAATGACCTTTACCCCTGTGGGTTCCACGCAACTCGACCTACAATTGACTGATTGTCACTACCACTTTTTCTCATTGACCGCAATGCAAAAATTCGGCAGTATTGAATTGGTGTGATTTATGTTGTCTTCTAAAACCTATAAGGTTGGTTATATGTATGCTATTCTGTAAGTTTTGGTGTCTAAATTAAGATAAAGATACAATTTATTTTTATAAATTGGTGTCGGATCACTATTGAGTCATGTCAATTACTTATCGTCCATGTTGGTCCTCTGACATTTTTAAAACATGTTCCTCTTGTAAAGCCTGACTGCTCTTTGCCACTATAGCAAAAAGAACAATTGATGGACAGAATGCAGAACAATGTCATACACTCACCCCACTATAGAGATCTGGGCCTAAACCAGTTTTTTTTGCTCCCCATGCAGTTCCAGTTTGAACCCAGTCATATGCAAATCAGTCTTGACCGTGAGCCCAATGGGAACAGTCCAGCCCGAACTGCCAGGCCAGTCCCTCCCTGGACTTGAAACAAGCATCCTAGGATCGGTTTCGGGGTTTCACCACTCATCAGCCAGGATAGCTTGACTCCAATGGCATAGAGAGCACAGGATCCACGTCTGGACATTCCTGCCTCACTCAGGGTGACAAATGCAAAAAGTACAATTGATGGATAGAATGCAGAACAATGTCATACATTAACCCCAGTACAGAGATCTGGGCCTAAATCCATCATTTTTTTGCATATGGATGGGTCTAAACTGGGGTGGCATGGTGAGCAAAAGAACAATGGATTTAACCCAGATCTATTGACTAGGGGTGAATGTTTGATTTTCCCTCCTTTCCGTCCATCATCTGTATGTCTTTAGCCTTCTCGCCATAAGTGCTCCGGGTAGGCCCAAACGTGGGTCCTGGGCTCTCTGTGCCACTGTATTCAAGCTAGCCTGGCTGATGATGGATGATGCCCCAAAACCAGTCCCAGAATGCTTGTTTTTGGTCCAGTGAGGAACTGGCTGGGCAGTTTGGGCTGGACTGTTCCCATGAGGCACACGGTCAAGACTGATTTACATATGGATGGGGTGGCATGGTGAGCAAAAGAACTGTGGATTTAACCCAGATCTATTGGCTGGGGCTGAATGTTTGATTTGCTCTGCATTTCGTCCATCATCTGTGTGTATTTTTCTTTGCCACTCTAGGACAGAGCTAAGGGTTTAATATTTCGAATCCAAAGACCATTTTTAGGGTTATTGTGATTGTTGGAAGGCGGACCCCGAGGAGTCGGTGAGACCACCAAGGGGGGCCCTCTCACTGCACGAAGTAGCCGAGCGCTGCCGAGAAGTCTCCTGAGAGATCCTTCTCCTATCACGTACTAGCACAGTAACACCACCACACCGGACTCAAGGAGGTTGTCTCAAGACAAGCAATTCTTTATCATCAATAAAAAGGTTACGAGGTCAATATTTACACGAAGGGATCGAGGGATCCACCAAAAGTCTCAGTGTCTCTTTGGAAGGGTAGGGGTAGCGGGACAGTCTTTGGCAGGAGTGCGGTACGAGGGTACCTGGGGCCCAGTTCTTATCCTCAAGCTGGAGGACCTCCGGATCTCGGATGGGTCGAGCCGCGACGGCGTCAGCAGGGCTCTGGCGTACAGTTCGTGGAGAGCCGCGATTCAATCAGCAGGGCTCTCAAGATGGTTTCTGCTCAGCTCGAGCCGCGACGTCGTCAGCAGGGCTCCGAGGAAGGTTTCAGCGAGGTTGGGCCGCGACAGCGTCAGCAGGGCTCCGATGTTCCAGGTGGTTCAGAAAGGGTTCACAAGAAGGAGCCGCGACGCAGTCAGCAGGGCTCGTGATGGTTCCGACAAGAGTTCTTCTCCGTAGGGTCAGCCGCGATTCAATCAGCAGGGCTCTCGACTTCGGGATACAACTGCCGAGCTGTGGTGGGGTCGCCCCAGATATAGGTCTGGGGCCCTTTGATGTCCGGACCTATGCGCCCGAGGGGGCGGAGTGGCCGGGTGGAGGTGGCCAGACGCCCAGCAGGAGAGGCGCCAGGCCCATGGGAGTTGCAGGGCGATCACACCTCGAGAGGGGAGGACAGTTGGGGGTCCCATCGATACTGTCCTCCGCCGGGGGCGATGAATGGTTCCTGCGGCACCCCCTGGCTAGTTCGTGGTGCCTCGATGTCGGGGCTTCGCTGGGGTCGAGGCCGGGTTGAGCGGGGTCGCGCCGGCTGGTGCACGGTGTGACGTGGATGCCAACAAGATGGCGGAGCCACGAGGAGTATGCGACCACGTGCAGCTCCGGGTGAAGGGCCTTGGTGCAGTTCAGACGGGTGGCCCGTGACGGCCGGGGCGGGGAACGGCCACAATCCAGGGGGTTAAGGACCACGCCACGAGGCCGGGTCCAACAGGCGTCCCCCCCAGCCGAAGGCATGGAGAGTCACCCATCTCCTTGGGGATTCTCCTCGTCAAGGCGGAAGAAGCGGGACAGGCCGTCGGCGTTGGCGTGGTCATTGCCGGGCCGGTGTTCGACATCCAAGTCCATCCCTTGTAGCGAGATGGACCATCGCAGCAGCTTGGGGTTCTCGCCCCGCATTCGCATTGACCATTGCAAGGGCCGGTGGTCGGTCTGGACCCGGAAGTGGGCGCCAAAGAGGTAGGGCCGGAGCTTCTTGAGGGCCCACACCACAGCGAAGGCCTCGCGCTCAATAGTGCTCCAGCGTTGCTCTCGGGGCAGCAGTCGTCGGCTGATGAAGGCCACTGGTCGGTCGAGCCCCTTTTCGTCGGCTTGTGATAGGACGGCCCCGATCCCATACTCGGAGGCGTCCGTCTGTACCACGAACTCCTTCTGGTAGTCCGGGGCCTGCAGCACCGGAGCAGTACACATGGCTGTTTTTAGGGTGTCGAAGGCTGTTTGGCAGCGGGGTGTCCAGTGTACCTTCTTGGGCTGCTTTTTGGACGTTAACTCTGTGAGGGGGCCAACAATGCTCCCATAGTCCCGGATAAACCGCCGGTAGTATCCGGTGAGGCCCAGGAAGGCCCGGACAGCGGTCTGGGTAGTGGGGGGTTCCCAGGTCTTGATGGCATCTATCTTCGCTTGGAGGGGGGCCACCTGCCCGCTCCCCACTTGATGGCCCAGGTAGGTCACGGATCCGTGGCCGATTTGACATTTGCTGGCCTTGATTGTGAGCCCGGCCTGCTGGAGGGCGGCCAGGACGACAGGGCTGGCCCACGGGCTGTCGGAAGGCTCGATGATCCCCAGGGCCAGCATCTTCGCTACTTCGGCCTGGATGCAGGCCCGCACTCGGTCAGGCACCCGGTAGGCTCTGTGTCGTATGGGGGGGCTCTCCCCGGTGTCGACGTCGTGGACGCACCAGTGAGTCACCCCCGGGGTGAGAGAGAAGAGGGCTGCGTAGTCCCGCAGTAATTGCTGGCAGTCGTTGCGCTGTTCCGGGGTCAGGGACGAGGCGAGTTGGACCCCTTCGATCGATCCATCGTGAATGTCGGATTGCAAGAGGTCGGGCAAGGGTTCGGAGTCGTCCTCGCCCCCCTCGTCGGTCGCCAGCAGCAGGCTCAGTTCGGTCCGGGCGAAGTGGGGTTTTAGCCTGTTAGCATGTAGGACCCGGAGGGGGTTCCGGGGGGACTCCAGATCGACCAGGTAGGTGACGGGACTTTTCTTCTCCACCACCTTGAAGGGCCCAGTCCACTTGTCCTGGAGGGCGCCGGGTTCGACCGGGGCCATGACCCATACTTTCTGACCTGGCTCGAATTCTACAGTAGAGGTGTTGCGATCGTACCACCGCTTCATGTCCTCCTGGCTGGCCTCGAGGTTGGCTTCGGCCATGGCTCGGAACTTGCGGGTCTGGTTTCGGAGGGTCAGGAGGTATCGGTAGACGTCAGGAGGGGCGCCTCGGGGCTTCATCTCCCAGCCCTCCTTGACCAGGCTGAGCGGTCCGCGGACCGGGTGTCCATACAATAGTTCAAACGGGCTGAACCCCAGGGACTTCTGCGGGACCTCCCGATAGGCAAACAGGAGGCAGGGCAGCAGGACATCCCATTTCCGCCTGAGGGGTTCTTCCAGGCCCTGGATCATCCCTTTTAATGTTCGGTGGAACCGCTCAACCAGTCCGTTCCCCTGAGGGTGATAGGGGGTCGTGAACTTGTATGTGACCCCGCACTGTTGCCACAGGGACCGCATGTACCTGGAGATAAAGTTCGTGCCGCGGTTGCTCACCACTTCGCGGGGGAATCCCACTCGGGAGAAGATCCCCATCAAGGCCCGGCCTACCACAGGGGCCGTTATAGTTCTTAGCGGGACCGCCTCCGGGTACCTGGTGGCGTGGTCCACGAGGACCAGGATGAAGCGGTGGCCCAGGGCGGTTTGGGGGTCCAGGGGTCCCACAATATCGATTCCGACCCGCTCGAACGGGGTGCTGACGGCGGGAAAGGGCTGGAGGGGGGCCTTGACCCGACCCCCCGTCTTTCCGCTGGTTTGGCAGGTCTGGCAGGACCGGCAGTGGTTGTCCACATCTCTCCGCATCCGGGGCCAGTAGAAGTGGGTCACCAGACGACTGTACGTTTTGTCTTGCCCCAAATGTCCGGCGAGGGGCACGTCATGGGCCAGGTTGAGAAGGAACTCCCGGAAGCGGAGGGGGACCACCAACACGCGGCTGGCCCCGAGTTCTGCTATTTTCTGTTCACTGTACAACAGGCCCTCGGCCCAGTAGATCCAGTGGGTGCCGGTCTGGTCACCGTTGGCTTGCGCGGTCGCCTGTTGTCGGACCCCTTCGAGAGAGGGACAGGACTGTTGCTCTTGCTGGAACTGCTCTCTGGTGGGGCCCCCTTCGTGTTGCCATTGCGTCAGTTCTGGTAGGGCGCTCGGAGAAGCCATCTCTTCGGGGGAGGATTCGCTGGGCCCAGGGTCGGTGTCCGCCTCTTCCTCGCTGCTGGTGGGAGGGGGTGTGAGCCCCTCGGGTTGGGCGGTCCCGGAGGTCGAGGATGAGCGGGGGGCCTGGGCGGTCATGGACCGGGTGATGGCGCAGGCCCAATCAGCCAGTCCCAACATTCGGAGGTGCTCTCGTCGTTCTACTTGAGCCCAGGGGGAACTTTCCAAGTCGTTCCCCAGGAGGCAGTCGACCGGGGCGTCGTCGCGCACTGTCACCTTCAGCAGGCCCGTCACCCCTCCCCACTCGAAGAGGACCAGGGCCATCTGGCATAGGCTTTCACTGTTGTCGGCCGTCCGTACGGGGCGCAGCACATTCGGTAGAATCTGTTCAGGGGTCACCAGGTGGCAGCGGACAGCGGTGATACTGGCGCCTGTGTCGCGAAGGGCTTCGGCCCGTTGTCCGTTGACCGTGACCTGCTGCCGGTACTTCTGGGTGTTGGTTGGGATGGGGGTGCAGGGTACCATCTCTCGGCTACCCAGGCAGACCAGGGACATGGCTGCCGGCTCCCACTCATTGTTCTCTCGGTCGAGGGCCTCCTCTTCCTCTTCTCCACCCCCCAAGGCGGCGGCTGTCAGCTGCCGGGGCGGGGGCCCGCCGGCCCCGTTTCTTCGGTTCAGAGGGCAGGCCCGATCGCTGGCAAAGTGTCCGGTTTGTTGGCAGCCATAGCAGGTCACTGGTGGCCGTGGTCCGGGTCGGGCCGGGCCCACCCTTCGAGCTAGGCTCGGGGAGAGATGTGGCTGCGGTGGCCCTCGAGGGGGGCTCCTGGGGGCCCCGGCGGGAGGGTCTCTGTTCCTGTTCGGCCCTACCCCCCGCCGCGCTGGCGTGGGGGTCCGTTGGGGTTCCTCTGGTACTCCCCCATTGAGCTCCAGGGGACCCGGGAGTTGACCCATCGATCGGCCTCGACGGCAAGTTTTCGCGGGTCGGTCATTTTGCTGTCGAGGAGGTGCTGTCTCAGTTCCACGAAGCAATTGTTGGAAAGATGTTCCCACACGATGAGGTCGACCAGCTGCCCGTAGGTGGTTACTTTGCTTCCTTTGATCCACCCTTCTAGGGCCCGACTGAAAAAGTCCACATATTCCACCCATGTGGTACCCGGGATTTTCTTGCAGTCTCTGAACCGCTGGCGGTACATTTCCGCGGTTAGCCCGTAGCGGGTGAGCAGGGCCTCCTTCATGTGATCGTAGGAGGTCATCACCTCCTCCGGTAGCTGGAGCAGCGTGTCCCGCCCTTCACTCAGGAATCGCCCCCACAGGCCTGTGCCCCAGTCTTTTCGGGGCACCTGATGGGAGGTCATGGCCACCTCGTAGGCCTTAAACCATTGTTGGATGTCGTCATTCTTGTAATACTCCTTGATGACCTCTTTCGGGATATGTACCTTGGCCTCGGGAGGCGGTAGAGTGTCTCTAGTACTGGGGGTGTCGGTCCCTCCGTTCTTGGCCTTGATCTCGAGCTCCTTGAGACTGCGCTCGTGCTCAAGAGTTAGTTTCTTTTCCTCCAACTCCCGGTGTCATCTCTTCTCTTCTATCTCTTCTTGAAGGCGTAGCTGCTCGAGGGCCAGTTTCTTTTCTGCCAGCTGGAGTTCGCCGTCCAGCCGCAGTCGGGCGAGCTCTAGCTCGTGGCTCCGGACCTTTTCCCGCTCTCGTATTTCTTCTTCGGAGAGGCCGGTTTCTAGGCTCTTTCTTCCTCCGGTTGCCGGAGTCAGTGCGGTTGCTGTGGTCTCCGTCAGGGGCAAGGGCCCTTCTTCCTGGGAGGGGCCTGCCCCGGCCTCCAACCATGCCCTCAGAGCTTTCTGCATCTCTTCTTTGGTACCTAGGCTGGTGGTTGCAATGCCTTTGTCTTTGCAGAACTGTTTTAATTCTTTGTGCGTATATTCTTCCAGCCGTTCGGGCTGGAACTCCATTGTCGCGTTGTTTTCCTGGCTGCTCATGATGCTATTCGTTTGGATGGGTAGCTAGTGGGTACTGGCTGGTACGTACTGCATTCGGCTCGGATCCCGTCGCTGGCCACCAAATGTTGGAAGGCGGACCCCGAGGAGTCGGTGAGACCACCAAGGGGGGCCCTCTCACTGCACGAAGTAGCCGAGCGCTGCCGAGAAGTCTCCTGAGAGATCCTTCTCCTATCACGTACTAGCACAGTAACACCACCACACCGGACTCAAGGAGGTTGTCTCAAGACAAGCAATTCTTTATCATCAATAAAAAGGTTACGAGGTCAATATTTACACAAAGGGATCGAGGGATCCACCAAAAGTCTCAGTGTCTCTTTGGAAGGGTAGGGGTAGCGGGACAGTCTTTGGCAGGAGTGCGGTACAAGGGTACCTGGGGCCCAGTTCTTATCCTCAAGCTGGAGGACCTCCGGATCTCGGATGGGTCGAGCCGCGACGGCGTCAGCAGGGCTCTGGCGTACAGTTCGTGGAGAGCCGCGATTCAATCAGCAGGGCTCTCAAGATGGTTTCTGCTCAGCTCGAGCCGCGACGTCGTCAGCAGGGCTCCGAGGAAGGTTTCAGCGAGGTTGGGCCGCGACAGCGTCAGCAGGGCTCCGATGTTCCAGGTGGTTCAGAAAGGGTTCACAAGAAGGAGCCGCGACGCAGTCAGCAGGGCTCGTGATGGTTCCGACAAGAGTTCTTCTCCGTAGGGTCAGCCGCGATTCAATCAGCAGGGCTCTCGACTCCGGGATACAACTGCCGAGCTGTGGTGGGGTCGCCCCAGATATAGGTCTGGGGCCCTTTGATGTCCGGACCTATGCGCCCGAGGGGGCGGAGTGGCCGGGTGGAGGTGGCCAGACGCCCAGCAGGAGAGGCGCCAGGCCCATGGGAGTTGCAGGGCGATCACACCTCGAGAGGGGAGGACAGTTTGGGGTCCCATCGATACTGTCCTCCGCCGGGGGCGATGAATGGTTCCTGCGGCACCCCCTGGCTAGGTCGTGGTGCCTCGATGTCGGGGCTTCGCTGGGGTCGAGGCCGGGTTGAGCGGGGTCGCGCCGGCTGGTGCACGGTGTGACGTGGATGCCAACAAGATGGCGGAGCCACGAGGAGTATGCGACCACGTGCAGCTCCGGGTGAAGGGCCTTGGTGCAGTTCAGACGGGTGGCCCGTGACGGCCGGGGCGGGGAACGGCCACAATCCAGGGGGTTAAGGACCACGCCACGAGGCCGGGTCCAACAGTGATAGTATTGCATGCTGAGGCCTAACCCCTCACACCACATAATACTCCACCTTCCTACAACAAGTATGTATCTCCCCTTACCCTTATAAGAACATCTTCTCTCAAGTACTCAAGTACTACTCTTCCCCTTTAAGAAGCATCTACTTCTCCCCTCCTGATTCCACTCTCAATTAAGAGGCTCTCCATCCCCGCTCTTGGTTTACCATTTTGTTTGGGGGTTGTTAATTATTTTCGGATGGCATATACATCTATAAAGAATTACTGCTTCGCCTTCTTCTGCTCTTTCCTGAAATAAGAATTATATCTTTCTGCTTTATGGATCCTTGGGTAGCTCCCAGCTATCCACTGCCATAGGGCATTTTCTAAACATAATATTTATTATTTAAGACACACATGCTTGGCTAACTCATCCCACTGATCCTCTAAAGGTCTGGGTGTTTCTCCACCACTAAATACGCTGGAAGTGTCCGGATTAATTTATTTTAGGCGGACATTCGGTATGAGTTTCAGTGCACATGACACTCCAGGAAACCAAGAGTGATTCGGAATGCAGTTGTGCATTACAGGAAATCTCAGGGAAGCATGCATGGGTGCTGTGGTGAGCACTAGTTGAAACTTAGTACACAGACGCTCACCTGCCTGCCCTCAAACTTGAACTCTCATATGCCATTTCTTTTACTATTCAGCTTTAAACCCCTATATTTTAACTTCCTTTAATATTTCTTGGCCCATAATGCCCCTCACCTTGGAATGCAGCAGTCTGTACTTTAAGAGCATGCTTGGGGGAGGGTCTTGTATTCTTGTTAATCTTATGACTTTAACAGCGGGGAACTCAGACTTCAAAAAGTCCTGGACATGGTCCAGCATCAGTCGAGTGATGCCTCGCCCCCTCTCCCAGGGCGCCACCCTCAGGCCTTCTGTAACAGCAGTGCTTCCACCATCCACCAGGCAGATTGAGTCCAGAGCGACCTAAAACAAGACACAATCCGACAGTCAGAGAAGGTAGAATGGAGGCCATCAGACAGGAACAGCAGAGAGAACAAATCCAGCAGCATAGCTTTGTCAGTGAGATTCAGGGTTTGTGAGTCTGAGATGTCTTGAGCGGAGTCTTAGATTTCGTGACCAACATCGCTGCATAGCCAAGTAAAAATAGAGGTGGCATGGTGAGTGGAAATAGGGGGGGTGAAAGCAGAGATATGGTGTTGGTGACCTGGATCGTTCCCATATGATATGAGTACTTGTGGAAGGGAGGACAATATTCTGAAATATCAGAATAGTTTTAAAAAACCCTCCAAATCAATTCAAATATTAAAGTGTGCGTGTTATTTAAATATATATATATATATATATAAACATAGATTTGGGTGGCAAAGACACTGCGGGACCTGGAGGTTGACAGACCCAGTGCTATACAGCAAAATGTTGTATGGAAGCTGCAGGCCTGAGATCTGAAGGTTGCATTCAGATCACTGCAGAATCCTATCAGTTGTAGGATTCAATGGCAGTAAAAAGTGTGCGCGCACCACCATCATTACTAGAATGGCCACAAATTCTCAAGAAGGGAACAATAGTGCCTAGAGTGCACTAAATATTTCATGTGGACCACCCGATGCATGGCCGACATAATTGATGATCGAATGCCCATCCCAATCTCTACAGGTTTCGTTTTCAAACCAAATTCGGAGTTTCATTTTCATCTCGCACTCTCTCATAGTTGATTGTCTCGATGTATCAGTTTCTTCTATCCTCACTATTGAACTTCTCTCAAGAGACCCTCCAATTACTGCTTCTACCCCTGGTCCCACCCTCCTTTCTGTTCTTCTCATTGCTCTCATATATTTGTCTTTCTCCGTCTGCATTTGACCTATTTACGTTATCTGCTGCCTCTTACACTCTATCTCTCCACTTCCTCTTTCCTCTGTAAATCTCTCATTTTCACCTCATTCTCTTCATTTGTATTTATCTTGATTTCTCTTTCACGTCACTTTCTACTCAGTTCACCCTTCATTTTTTCTTATCCATAATCATTCTTTTTCTTACTCATTATTCCTTTCTTCTTTATTTTTTTATTTTTTTATTCAATGTCCACCTATGTTCCTGTCCCCCTCTTCCTCTACACACTCTTCACCTTTCGTACAACATTTTCTCTCTATCTTTATTTCAAACTGGATTAGGCATTCGATCGGCCTCTTGTGAGACACCACTTACCAGGAGGCACATCTGCTTTGTGAATCTTGGGAACACAGTATATATGCATGTGAAATCGTTCCTTTTAAGAGCATGGATTGGATTCCCAATCTTCAGACTGGGGGGAAAGGACTAACCAAAGTCAGAACTGACCAGTCCACTCTTAAAGGCCATTAAACTATGTGTTGTTCGGCCACGAGTCTCCAACTCAACGAAGACCCAACTTAGAAGACAAATGCACCTCAGAACCAGGCCTGCAGCATGATACGCTTTGAATGTAATTTAAGGCAACCAATACAAGGTTTGGACCGAGAAGTAGTAATATTTAAAAAACTGGACCTCAGAACTTTCATTTATATAAAAAACAAAGACTTAGGGTTTGTCTGCATTTGCTTCCTTGGCAAAACCCTCAAGGTAGGGTGCTCTTAAAATGTGGTATCTGAGCAGGAGAGCAGGTTATCTTTCTGGTTGCTTCCTGAGCATGCTCTCTGTCCCTCTGGCGGCTCACATCGCACAGTTTTAAGATGGCAACCACCACTGTAACTCCTACAGGGGGCATTTAGCTAGGATATGTATACAGGCATAATAGTCAGACCCCGCCGGTGCCTCTGCCGGCTCTGATCGTTTCCCTCAGAAAATAATAGCCAAGCATTGACAGTCCCACGCTCCATAGAACAAATACCTTCTCTGCAGGGCAATGGAACCTCCTTTAATAGTCTCTTATGCAAGGTCCTTAATGCAGTACTCTCGTGCCTCCTGGACACGGCCCAGTCGCCCTCAACCAGGGGCTCCCTCCTGCCGACTGCAGTTCTAACTAGCAGTCCCTGGGAAAGGAGCCGCATGCGTAGAGTCATGCCCTTTTCCCGGAGACCAAGAATCACACCTCCGAGTATGTCTGGGTCTGTCGAGCCCTCGGCACTCCTCCTCACTTTCCGGTCTTCCCCAGTGAGCCGCCGTCACGTACCTCTGTCACCCTCTTTTGCTCACAGGGCCGGCCCGCAGTTCCCATTGGATCTCCTTGTCCCTCCACACTCCCCCAATGGCCTGGTGGGGACGCCATCCCGTCGCCCCTTCGCAGTCGGCAAAGGTTTTCGCCCAACTCTGGCTGCCCAATCGAACCTCGGGCCTCTCTGGCGCTCCTCTTCCAGCAGTCGTCACTGGCCCAAGGTGGCACCCCGAACCTCGCCTTCACGACTGTGGAGCTACACTACAGGCTCCACTCTCCCCTTGTCCCAGAAGGATTCGGGCATGGGTCCGAACCACTTTGTGTTGTAAATATGTTGGTTGTTGAGGGTAGGATTTTTCAGGATTATGGTAAAATGCGGGCCGCCGTGAGGAGCTCAAATAAAAAGCATCTATGCGGCCATGTTGCTAAGCTACGCCCCCATTTAGTGATTGTTAAAATCAACTTTTGAGTATCTGATCCTACGTATAGAACATACTCATAACTTCACTGTCTGGAGATGGATAAATACATTGACAATTAAGAGACATTTGTTTGTATATAATCTTTATCTTTTCTGTTGTCAATGTGATTTCATTTTGTGTCATTGTATTTTTTGTACCCCCAGATAGCAGTTCTGTTTCATTCACTGTCATTGTTTTTGTTATTCTGTGGCTTCTTGAAATACATTTTTTACAATTCATTACCTGGTGGTTGTAATTAATTTACAAATTTGTTAAATATAATTTTGATTTGTTCTGCTGAGTGTTATTAGATATCACTCCTTAAAGAGATTTCTTGAATTTTCACAAAACTTTTTTTTGGTTTCTATCAAATCTCTTGTAGGCCTCTTTACCTTACAACTCTACTACCCAAGCCCTCAAGGGTCGATTGGGTTGCCAATTACATATCATACTTACTAAAAGTGGCATTTTCAATCACACAATTTAAAAGCCATCTTTACTAAAAAGTTGTGCTATTAAATTCTGAGTTCAGAGAGCCAAAACTTATATTTCTATCTTGTCTCAATGGAGAGTTATACTTGTAAGATGTTACAAAGTATCTCCCATTCTATCCTATGGAACAGATAGCCTTTCAATTATGAAAAACGAAATAGGATGTTTTTCTCTATCAGGACATGTCACACAAACCAGTACATGTCCTACCTTTCACATACACTGCACCCTGCCCATGGGGGTACCTTGGGCCTACCAAAAAGGGTTCCTTACATGTAAGAAAAGGGAAGGTTAGGGCCTAGCAAATGGGTGCACTGGCCAGGTTGACATGGCAGTTTAAAACTGCACACAGACACTGTAGTGGCAGGTCTGAGATACCTGGTCAGGGCTACTCATATGAGTGGCACAATCAGTGCTGCAGGCCCACTGGTAGCATTTGATTTACAGGACCTGGCACACTCACTGCACTTTGCTAGGGACTTACCAATAATCAAATATACCAATTATGTTCACAATTTACAAGACAGCATATGCACTTTAGCACTGATTAGCAGTGGTAAAGTGCCCTGAGTCCTAATGCCAATAAAAACTGGTCTGAAAAAATACGGGGAAGAAGCAAAAAGTTTGGGGATAACCCTGTAAAAAGGGCCAAGTACAACAGTAAAATATTTGAACAGGGCAAACCTGGTTTGTGTATCCAACCCTCACTCCCGCACGGTCAGCGTCAAATTACACCTAGATTCCAGTCTGCTGCGATGATTGACTATCATTAGCGCTTTATGCTTCTTGGCACTATTCCTACCTAAAAAATGTAAAATCCATATCTCCAGTTCCCCTTATTGAATTTTACTTATTTTGGTTTCATTTTTTTAAATACTTTTTACTTTATTATTCTAATTTGGTTTGTGATTTGTTATTGTGTTGCATTTCAACTTTATTATGTTTTGATACTGTATAAATACTTTAGACATTGCCCCAAATTAAGCCTGTCTGTTCTGTGCCTTTTCTGCCAGCGGGTTGAGCTCAGATTAATTAAGTGACTTTAAGGATTCACCCTTCCCAATTAATAATCTAATTTCTTCCCCCACGGAGAACCTGGTGAAAGAGGAAGAGAATGAAAAGGTTCAGGAGGACCCGGAACTGAGAAAAACAGAAGGAGAAGGATCATGACTGCTAAGTTGACACGGATTGGCTGGCATTGATGTGTATTATCCAGAGCCACCTGGCAGCCATTCCAAGGATAACAGAGGGGTATTGAGGGCTACCATATGGGAGGGTTGCTAGGGCAGCAAAGGAACTGTGAGAAATAGGAGAGGTTGCCTTATTCTGGTCAGAAATCCTGAGGCCAGAAGAACTGGGTAGGAGACCTGAGAGGGCCTCTGAAACTTGGTAAAGGTGATCGAGTTGTATAGAGCATGGGTAAAGTAAGATGTGGTTAAAATATTTTATGGCTTAGAGCTGCTCTAATAGCTTACATAGACAGAGGATGTCAAGGAATAATAAGAGCGGACTAAGCAGCAGTAGGGACCAGAAAATAGGGGGCTCATATCCAGAAGAAAGGTTCTGATAAATCAATGAAGCATACAGAATCAGCAGATCAGCTCAGATGAACAGCAAAGGGTTCTCGTGACCAGCAGGAGTGGCACTCAAAGCTGTGGCCAGCAGTGGTGGTATGAGCTCCAGAAAAGTGATTCAAAGAGCTGTGAGATAAAGAAAAATGAGAATGATGAAGTTGGCTCCAAAGACCAACAGAGAGGTTCTCTGTGTTATAACTTGCAGACATTCTTCAAAGACTGAGACTTTGCAAAACTCTGCAGGCTGGCAGAGTGCTATGAAAGCGGATAGTGAGGCCCAAAGGAGTTTTAAGTGAGAAGAAGGGATTGGAGGGACACTGATGGCTAGCAGAGGGTCATTATTGTCCTACAAAGGGCAAGTAGAAGGAGCTTGAGGACTGACAGAGGAGCTCGAACAACTGGTAGAGGAAGCAGTGGATCAAAAGAGAAATTATGAAGTGGACAGTTGGAATATGAGAGCCAGGTGTACGCTTCTGAAATCTCTAAGAATTGAAAGAGAATATCAAGAGTCTGTGAGGACTTGCAACCAGGCTCAGTCATTTGAAGGCCTGCAGGGCAAGAGGGGCAGAGTGGGGTATAGGACTGACAAAGGTGTGAATCTGAAGGTCATTCGTGTATGGGTTCAGAGAGCTAGTGAGTATAAAAGCTGCTGAGAGGGAGGACTCACACAGGGGCTGAAGGGAGTTCTCAGAGTTGAGGTCAGTGGAGGTGGTTGGAGACTAGCAGAGAGGGAGATAAAGGGCTTTGACGGCTAGCATCAATGGGATCAAAGAGAGTTGACAGATTCACTGAGTCAGCAGAGTTAACACAGAGCGTTGGATAGAAAAAGAGGTCTGAGCTTCAGCAAGGTTGCACCAAGTGCATTCTAAGGATGGCATGTGTATAAGGGTGAGCTAAAGAGAGCATTGCATGAGCTATAAGATTGATCAAGGTGCAATCAGCATTAACCTATTGGTAGTGGATGGACTGCAAGAGGTGAGATTGAAAAAATTAAATCAAGCACTGCAAATGTTAGGCACGAGGGCAAGCAGTGGGCTTTAAAACATGGCAGAAATAATTAGACCTGTTTTAAAAATAAAGAAAAGGAAGAGCATTCTGGTGTTGTGTTTGAGGGCTATTTCAACATCCAGAGGATTGACACCAATAGGTGGTATGGATTCTGAGGACTTGCAGTGGGACATTAAGGAGATCAGGGAGCTTACAGAGCATATGCGGTCTCAAAGTCTGAAGCAAAGGGTTTCTAAAGCCATCAGTGAGAATAACAGTCGGCAAAGGGGTTCTAGAATCTGCGGGGGCTAGAAAAAGGGCTCACAGAACCTTGAAGAGCAGCAGATATTGGTGGGAGTAGAAGGCCTTGGAATTTCAAGGCTTGGAGATGAAAGTATCAGACAGCAAGCAGACATTGGTCTGGAGGTCTGATGTTGGAAAGGTTTGCAAAGGAATCAGAGAGAGCACTCAGGAAACACACCTTTAGAGCTGATCAAATGTTATCAGAAGTAAGACTAAAGGGCCATGAGACCCACCAGAGGATTAACAGTGGATTTAAGATAACCAGTGAAGGGACTCAATGAGCCAGCATGGTGACACAGAGAGAAGGGAGGAGAGAGATGACCCATGTAAATAGATCACAACAGGGCCAGAAGTGATCTCTAAATATGGCAGGCGGGAGTCCTTTCAGGGTGAAGGAGATAATGACGTCTGCCATACAGACAGACAGTGGTCTCCTGCTGAAGCTTACCTCAGGCTGTTTTTCATTACCATCCAGAAGCCTTTATTCAGCTCCATTTTTTCAATGTTTCTATCTGTGATGTCAATATTAATGACTATAACTGATACATATTTCTAGAAAGGTTCACTGGTTACTACCTTTGTAGGTTATCTATTTAAACCCATTGATGATAGTGTTGTATTATAGACCAATTAGGACCTCAGGAGCGGGTCTTCATCAGGACAGGGTAACCGATAAAAAATGGGGGGGGGGCAGCCTACAGAGGAGAGGGAGCATAAATCACATTAAAAATTAAAATAAAGAAAAGTGTGTGTAATGATGATATGGATTCTTTTCCTGGCGTGCAACAGCTCACCTGGACTTATGCAGAGTCTGTTGAGGAAACTAACCGATGAATCAGGACATCCGCGAAGGCCAACAAGGCTCTTCATCTATGGGGTAAATGTCCTCTTTCCACTATAAATGTAACATGAAACCAACATTAATTGTGGAAACAACAAAACTCTTTAAGGTGGGTCATGGCAGGTCAACAGTCCAGAAAATCTGAGGCCTCATATTAAACAAAGATGCTGCACTTTTAGCCAGCAGCCAGGTATTCAGCAAAATATTCTGAAGTAGCTGGACAACAGCTGGCTACCTGGCAGGGGAATATCACTTCTGAACTAGCTCCCAGATAATGAATATGAAGTCTGGAATATTTTAACTGGTGAACAAATAAATAGGTGAGTGTTCGTAATATTAAGCCAATAGCGGAGAACAAGAGATCCAGCGCTATTTGGCCAATATACGGGCAAACAGCAGAGCAACTTCGCTATTTGTCTGGTGTCCTTCTAAATAGTAGAGATTGTGTACCATTTGGCTTAAAACCAGTGTAACTCCTGGGATTTTTTTATTTAATTACGTGGTGTATGGATAAAGGCTATAGTCTAGATGTTATTTAGCCAGCAGCCGGGTTTAAAGCGAAGTTTTTGTATTGGTTTGTCTAGTGGCTAGTTAGTACAAAATACATGTTTGATTAGTGGCCATTTAAACAATAGAGAAACTTCACTTTTTTCCTGATTGCTTGGCTGCAGCACCAAATAAAGATTTACTCTGTGCTTGGCCTACAACCAAATATTGCAGAATCTTTGCTGTTTAGTTGGCCATTGTGTAATTAGTGGCTTTCTTTGCTATTTGACCAACTGCCTGTAAAATAGCACAGAAGCTCTGCTATTTGGCTGGCCTGTGGACCATCAGCATGGATATTCGTGAAGTTGATTTGCAAGGCTCTCAGCCAAAATCTGCATATTCTCTGATTTCGATGCCTTGGCCAGGTAAATAGTGAAAAAACACTATTTACTAGAGACTGGCTATGTAAGCAGGCACCCCAAAAACCAAATACGTCAATCCAAAAGAGAAAAAGAACAGTTACTGGTGCTTTCCTTCAGTCTTTCGCCAATCAAACTGAAATATCTCACAAAGAACTGAACTTGCTTGATTACCATAAAAAACACAAGGGTTGAGACAGCAAACTTTGCAGGAATGGATGAGTGATGCTTTCCCTAAAGTAGCCAAATACAAAATAACACATTACTTATCTTAGGTAGTGCTTCTTCTGGTGGATACTTTATCAAGATGCAGAGTTCTCACCTTAGAATACTCCCCAGCCGCCAAAATTGACCCAGAAAGTTTTCTTCAGCAGTGCTTCCGTTTGCCGCTAGGTGGCGCAGTACAATGTCAGGGTTCTCAGTATCACCCAGAAGTGACAGCACGAAGCCTTATATAGACCACAATCCCGTGTGGTAACATCTATTTACTTTTATCCCTTTCCGTGCCCTCAGAAGCAGAGAATGATTAATTGTCTGCACCAGTGTGAGGCATACTAACATAGGGCATCAAAAAAACAAAGTGATGGATGGAATACTTGAATTAATCTCAGTCACTGGCAATCGATTGGGCCGCATCCCAATCCTTCATTTTTCACCCACCATGCCACCTCAGTTTGGACCAAGCTATGTGCATATCAGTTTTGACCCTGCACCAATGAGAACAGTGCAGGCCGAACTGCCAGGCCAGTTCATCCCTGAACCAGAACATAAGCAACCCAGGACAGATTTAACTCACTTTTTGGGATCATCAGCCAGGTGAAGCTTGATTTCAGTGGCACAGTGAACACCCACATCTGGGCATAAATGTCTCACTTAGGGCATCAAAAAATAAAGTGATGGGTAGATTGGGATGTGAGCCTGAGCGATTGCCATTGGCTGAGATTAATTCAAGCATTTCATCCATCACCTTGTTGTAATTGCAGTATATCTTGATTCCAGTGGCACAGTGCTCACTGTGTCACTGGAATCAAGCTACACCTGGCTGATGAGTCCTTAGGGTGGAACCAGTCCTAGGTTGCTTGTATTCCTGTTCAGGAAGGACCTGACTTGACAGTTCGTGCTGGACTGTTCCCATTGGAGCAGGATCCAGATTGATTTGTATGTGGCTGGGTCCGAACTGAGGCGGCATCGTGGGTGAAAAACCTTGGATTGGGATGCTGCCCCAAACAATTGTCAGAGGCTGAGATTAATTCATGCATTTCATCATCTCTCTATTGTTGTTAAAGTTAACTCCTTAAGTGGGATGGGTATGCCCAGACATGGGTCCGGTGCTCACTGTGCCACGGGAACCAAGCTGTACCTCGCTGAACAGACCTTATCAGGCCGGGGACTGATCCTGGGTTGCTTGTATTCTGGTTCCGGGAGGCCCTAGCTTGGCAGTTTGAGCTAAACTGTTCCCATTGGAGCAGGGTCAAAACTGATTTGCATATGTCTGGGCCCAAACTGAGGTGACATGGTGGGCGAAAAACAGTGGATTGGGATGCAGCCCAAGCTATAGCCAGTAGGTGAGATTCATTCAAGCATTCCATCCATCACGTTGTTGTATACTAACTTGAGACTTTTTAAAATGTTAAAGAGAGGTCTCTCCATAGTAAGGAGAGGCAGGAGGGCAGTGAGGAACCTTTGGTTGGAAAGAATGTCCACCAGAAAGAGTGTTATTGAAATGTTGGACGATGGAGCATCTGCCGGTTTTTAATGGCTGCTGTGTTACTGTCCACCTTGCCCACCTCCAAATCAGGCCTTTTCGCAGAATATCTATTAGGAGCACTGACATCTTTGAAGTTTGGAATACACTACAAACTGAGGGGTATGTTCAGTTTGGACTTTGAGGCTGGAAACTTAAGGTAGTAACAGAGCTTCTTGCAGGGCAATGTTAGTGTAATATAGTGTAATTTTATTTCTATAGCGCTTACTACCCTGACAAAGCATCAAAGTGCTTGTATTGTCAACTCACACTTAGGTAAAAGCAATCTTCAGGAAGTATATCTGGAAAGGGTGTAATTTAGGCTAAGGTGCATTCAGGACAATGAGGAGAGAGACCTGTAGATGTAGCAAGAGTGACTCTTTTGCTGCAACAACATTTATAACCCTATCCACTCTAAACAGCATAGAGAGGGCATCAGCAGATCTTTGCAAAAGAAGTTCAAAACTGCTTAATGCTGCCAAAGTGTGAAGAGCCTAAAAACTTGCACAATGAAAGCAAGTTAAAGTTTTGTAGTGTGCAAGCATAAAGAGTAGAGGCGAGTGGAGAGGAATATTCATGTGATCTGATTCTTTTTAAAAGAGACTGTACATAGTAGAAGAAGAGTGAGCTGAGGCCTGGTGAGGAGGTACACTGCCTGAGTATAGCCACACTAAGAAAAAGAGGTGTGAAGACAGGATCAGCACACTGACACAATCCTAGACAGGTGAGGATGAGAGGACCAGAGAGAGGAAAGAAGACTTAGTGCATTCAAAAAGGATACTGTAGAAAGCTGGAGACAGGCATAAGAAATGTGGGTAGAGTCAGTGCAATGAGAAGAAAGAGAGGGAGAAGAGACCTAGGTACACTCACAATGTAAACAATGACAGCTATTGAGGAGAAAAGGGACTCTGGAACAATTACAATGAAGGAAAGACAGAGTGAGGTACAGAGAAAGAGCTGGCGAGGGGGTACAGAGAAAGAGCTGGCGGGGGGATACAGAGAGAGAGCAACAGAGGGTACACAGAGAGAAGAATAGGGCATACAGAGACAGAACGGGCAAAGGATAGAGACAGAGTAGGTGACGGGACACAGAGACAAAGAGGATACAAAGCGTGAATGGCAGAGGGGACACAGCTGCAGAGAACACAGAGCAGTAAAGTGGACACAGAGACAGAGCGGGAGAGGGGATACAGAGAGAGCGGCAGAGGGGATACAGAGAGAGCGGCAGAGGGGATACAGAGACAGAGCGTCAGAGGGGATACAGAGACCGAACGGCATAGGGAACACTGAGACTGAGTGGGCAAGAGAATACAGAGATATAGTGGGTGAAGGAATACAGAGACAGAGTGGCAGAGGGGACAAAGAAGATGGCAGGTGGCGGAATACAGTGACAGAGCGGCAGAGGGGATACAGAAACAGAGTGGCAGAGGGGATGCAGAGAGAGCAGAGAAGGAATACAGAGACAGAATGGCAAAGTGGAGTCAGAGAGGATGCAGAGACAGAGCAGCAGAGGGGATACAGAGGTAGAGCAGGTGATGGGACACAGATTCAGAGCGGCAAAGAGGATAATGTGACAGAGCGGCAGAGGGAATACAGAGAAAGATCAGCAGATGGGTGCAGAGGCAGGGAGGATATAGAGACAGAGAGGCAGAGGGAATACAGAGGCTGAGTGGAAGAGGTAATACAGAGACAGAGGGTGAGGAGCTACAGAGAGTGAGCAGCGGAGGGGATATACAGTGAAAGAGCAGAAGAGGGGATACCGAGTGAAAGAGGACAATGTACAGCACTAGTAGAGAGAAAAGAGACCTATGGCCACGGCGGTACCAAAAACATAATAAAGCTGCAAAGGCAATAGAGTGTCCGGAAATGGATAATATTTAGACACATTGACCCTGGGAGAGGTGGTGCTCAGATTTGGAATTGGTGATGGGCAGAGGAAGGCTTGCAAGAAGTTGATTGAATGACCAGCATCTTGGATAACTCACCACCTGCCCTTTGCGTTTGGCTACAAATGTCCTCCGGTTGGTCTCCTTCAGCCAGCTGTGGTATTTCACTGGTAAGTAGTCCATTCCTCGATAAACATCTCCAGAAATGGCCATAACGCCTTCAAAGTCCTCAGCGGTTGCAAGATGGAATTCGAGCTGATGGTCTATCCCAGGTGGCTTTGGACAAGCCATCAGTCCTGCCTGTTTTAACCAAACATTTATATGAAAGCTGGAATAAGATATTGGTGTTTGGAATGAGAGAGTTGAATCGTCAGTTTGTGGTTGCGTTACAATCTGTGCAATGAGTTACGTTGGACCAAAGAGCTTCGATATAAAATAAATTGCAATGATTAACAAGCTCTGGGATTGATAGTCGAAAATATACACCAACAAAACAGGAGGCAGACATTAGGAAATTCATGTGCATGAATGTACTGAAGTGCAGTGCTTCATTAGCGTCGAATGTTGCTGGCGGTGCGTGCCAGCACTCATTTTTGGAAACTGGGACATCGTTTTTATCATCAGACTTTGAACCAGATCAAGAGAGGTAGACCAGAGAATGGAGAAACAAGGAGGAAGAAAAATAAAGGAACACAGTGACAAAGGGCAAATATGTTTTGTATAGTTTGTAGAGGTGTAGGAGAAATTATATAACAAATCTAAAAATGAATAATTTTTTATTAAATAATGGAATTCATTGTTTGTGTTAATTAAACTGTTATTTTTAATTCTAAATAACATTGTATTTATTGCTTGTTATTAATTAGCGAATAAAGTTTGGTATTTTAAATAAAATAGTACTTGTATTAATTTATGATATGTATTAATATAGTTCATTGGTTTATTTTTTTTCAAACAATTATATCTACACTTTTTATATTTATACAGCTTAAAAAAAAATAAGTATACTTTTGAAATGATTTAGTCTGTTTCTAATAGTGCAGTGGGAGTAGTACATGTTACCCCTTTACGATCCAACAATTTCCCTACTTTTTCATTGACTGAAGTGGAAATTGTAAATTTTATCCATCTGCATTCAAACAGTTTCCCTACTTTTCTACTGACTGGAGTGGGAATAGTAAATGATATCCCTCTGCAAGCCAATACTTTCCCTACGCTCGCACAGAAGTGGCAATAGTAAATTTTAACCCTCCCCAATCCAACACTTTCCTTACTTTTCCTCTGACTGGAGTAGGAATAGTAAATGTTAACCCTCCGCAATCCAAAACTTTGACTACTTTAGCACTAACTGGAGTGGTATTAGTAAATGTTACCCCTCCGAAGTCCAACACTTTCCCTACTCTTGATATGAGTGGAGTGGGAATTTTACATTTTAACTGTACTGAGTCTAACACTTTTTATACTGTTGTTTAAATTGGAGTGTGAATAGTATATGTATTATCTGTAGATTTTTAAAGTTTAGTTTATGTTTACTAAAATTATATTATGTTTGTGTATTTAAAATTAATATTTATAATTAATGTTTTTAATCTTTAATATATTTTATTTGTAATTAAATGAGAATGTTTAAATATTTTTAAGTCACTGGTTACATGTGTGTATGTGTATATATTTATATTTTATTTACTTAATTATTATATTATAATATACATTGATATTATTAGTTTAATCATATTTTTAATTATATATGTAACTAAATATTAATATATATTTTCTTTTTAATAAGTACACGTAATATTTATTTTAAAATTATTTACATTTTAATTTGTATTCTATATCAGTTACTTAGTAATATATTTAATGTTTAATATTTATATGTATTTAAAAAAAAGAAATGTTGCACAACAATATTAGTGACAATGATATTTTTAGCCTTTATTTCAATATAGCATGACGAGATTTTTGACAACAATATGAATACCATGATATTTTGGTAGGGCGATAGTTTCAGAGGCGATATTATGTAAGTGAACCCTTCATGAATTGACAAATTGCAATACTTACCAACAGTGACTATATTTTCAATAAAGCATTATTTATGTCTTTGAATCTTTTTTAAACATTTTTCAGGCCACAAACTGCAGCCATAGTACTAACCACAAGAGGTCCCTGCACTCCAGCTGAAAAGCATACAGCTCCAGCTGCTTTAAAAAATAAGGCAAGGTGACTCATTGTTATGGTGCTGGGGCAAGCACAACAAATGGCATTACTAGGGGCCCCCACTGCCCCAGCCAGCTCCTTAGGCAGCACCCATTGTGGTGCAGTCAGGAGCCGGCATTGTTTTTTTTAAGTGGGTGCTCCGGTGACCACCCGGGGCACCTAAAAAGCAGCCTTCATTGGGAGCGGCTAGGGAAACCCAAGGCCCCCGTGGCCGCCGGCAGCTTCCAAGACAGCACCCATTGTGTTGCTGGAGACAGTGGACTTTCATTTTGCTCCTGGCCTAGCGGGCAGCATTTTTCTCTGCTACCAATCAGGCAGGAGTAAAGTTGTGTTCCCTGCCCAGCAGAGTGTGGGCAGGGAATAAAAATTATATTCCCTGCCCGCACTCTCCCGAGCTGGAAACACCAATGTACCTGGGACACTGCACCAACATGGGGCCCCTAGGGACGACATATGACCAGGGGAGCGGGCCTGACAACTCCCCCACCAAAACACACTCGACCCACAGGTTGAGATCCCTGGGGCCTCAAAGAGGCTCTGTGAAGGGGGTTGCATCCCCTCCCCTAAAAAAAAAATCGGCTCTATGGGAGGGGTTTCCTAGGGCCTAGAAAGGCTCATGGAGGAGTGTTGCACACCCTGTCCCGATTTTTAAAAAAGCAGTACGGAGGAATGGGGTGCCCAGCATCTAAGAAGGCTCAGGGAGGGGAAGCCACATGTCCATTTCCCATTCATTAAAAAGAACCCCCAGGGGATGGCGTCCCCGGGGACTAAAAAGGCTCCAAAAAACAAAACAACATCTCAGGCCCGGGTCCACAAGAGGATCCAAAACAGTTTTAAAAATACATTTTTGTCCCCATAGTGGGTCCCCCTGCTCCCACCCCCCATGAGGCGGAGAAGGACAGGGTAGTCCCCGAGTCCTAATGTACATGCTGCCATCGTTGTTGATGTGATGGGAGGCAATCCGATCCTAACTTTTGATCTGCTGGATTCACGGATACTCTGTGGCATGATATATACATACATTTTAAACATTAATTACTCAAAACTACTGAATGGACTTATCTCAAATCACAACAAGCAAGCTTTCCAGACTAAGATCTAGCTTGCTGCCACATTTGGTGCATTTCCATTCCGCAGATTTTGCGTTATCGCTGTTCAATTTTCCTATAGAAAACGCGTTTTGGGACACCCCTCTTTTTCCGAGCCCCCGCTTGACAGATCCAGGAAGGAGATGGGGTAGGTGAACATTTTTTTAATGTTTTATAAAGATGCGTCAAACGGCACCAAAGTTATTAGCAAACCAATAAATGCTTTCCTTATGGAAATGTGGTTCTGCTATAACTACTTATGTAAACATGCCTTCACAGTAAGTATGTTGGTTCTCAAAAGTCTTGCCAAAATATATTTGCTCCATCGCAGTCTGTTACCAATATTCTGTTGGAATACTGATGAACCAGCCATACCAGGGGAAAGAAGGTCTTTGAGCATTATCATATTGTCGCAGACCCCCATTATTAATTCTTGTTTCCATTTTGATGGATTGCACACTCTAAAGAGATATGAAGACAGCTCCCGTCAGGCATGGTAGTTCATTGTATTATTTGTTCATGCTTTTATTTGCAGTTTTACAATTAGAAAAATCTTAACTAAAACGGGACAGTCACAACAAACAAATGCACAGGACAGGATCAGCCATCCAATTGGGAAGTTTGCATAGCTGTCTCATTCACTGTAACTGACATGATTTTGAGTGAAGTTTGCATTGCTGTTGACTGTACTGTACCTGCTATGTCTGAGTGGAACTTGCTCTGTGTCCTGCACCTGCTGTGTCTTACAGAGAAGATTGCACTGCTGGTGCTTAAGCTACGACTGTTGTTTACTGAGAGAAATTTGCACTGCTGCTGACGGTAGTGACTATGTACTCAGTTTCAGAATCAGTATTGCAGTGATCCAACCTGTACCCTGGCTGTGCTCGGTGTGAAGAAAATATTTACCAATTCTCCATTCAATCAATCAATCAGGGGCTTGTATCGTGGCTACTCACCCGTGAGGGTCTCAACGCGCTGGAGGGAGGTGGGGGGGGTGTTGAGGAGGGCTGCAGGTCATTCTGGGTGTAGGATCATTTGAAGAACCAGGTCTTGAGGCCCTTCTTGAATTGGGTCAGTGACACATATTGCCCGAGTTGGAGGGGCAGGGTGTTCCAGGTCATGGTGGCGAGGTAGGAGAAGGATCTTCCTACGGTGCTTGTCTTGTGCATATGGGATAGCGGCTAAGGTGAATTGGGTGGAACGGATTTGACTGGCGGGTATGTGGGATGTGAGATGGTGGTTCACGTATGCTGGACCTTCGTCGTGCCAGTGGAGTTGTTGGAGGTGTTGCATGATGTGACTGCAGCAGGGAATGTTGAAGACCATTCTGGCTGTGGCGTTTAGGACGTTCTGTAGATTCTTGAGCTGTTTCTGGGTGATGCCGGCATAGAGTGTGTTGCTGTAGTCAAGTCTGCAGGGGATGAGTGCATGTGTGACTGTCTTTCTGGATTCTGTGGGGATCCATCTGAATGTCTTTTGGAGCAGTGAGAGTGTGTGGAAGCAGGCTGAGGAAGCTGATTTGATTTGGTGGTTCAGTGTGAGTGATGAGTCGAGTATAATGCTGATGCTGAGGTTGCGTGTGTGGTCCGTTGGGGTGGGAGAGTCATCTCAGGCTGAAGGCGTGCATCCCAGGATGAGTATTTCAGTCATTTGTTAGCTGAGCTTGAGGCAGCTATCTTCCATCCAGGTAGCTACATCCTTCATTCCGCTATGGAAGTTGGTTCTGGCGGTTTGGGGTTTGTTGGTGAGGGAGAGGATCAGCTGGGTGTCGTCGGAGTAAGAGACGATGTTGAGTCCCTGGCTTCTAATGAAGGCTGCAAGGGGGCCATGTAGATGTTGAAGAGGGTGGGGCTCAGGGAGGAACCCTGGGGCACTCCGCAGCTAATCTCTGTAGGTACAGAGAGGGACAGGGGTAATCTGATTTGCTGAGCCTGGCCGGTGAGGAAGGAGTGAATCCAATCCAGTGTCTTGTCCTAGATGCAGGCTTTGTGGAGTCTCTTGATTAGGGTGCAGTGGGAGATGGTGTTGAAGGTGGCCGAGAGGTCCAGTAGGATGAGGACTGTGTTCTCAGCCCGGTCGAGGGGGGAGCGGATGTCATTGGTGGCAATGAGGAGTGTGGTTTCCATGCTGTAGCTGCTTCAGAAGCCAATTGGGAGGTTCCAGGACGTAGTTTAGTTCTAGGAAGGCAGAGAGTTGGGCATAGACGGCCCTCTCGATGACCTTGCCTGGTAAGGTGAGGAAGGAGATGGGTCTGAAGTTCTTGAGGACGGCTTCTTCAGCAGGGGTTTGATCTCAGCATGTTTCCAGTCTTCGGGGAAGGTGGCGGTTTCAAATGGAGAAGTTGAAGGTACGGCGAAGCTGGGGGGAGATGGCGGCTCTGTGTAAGATGTGGTGCGGGCAAGGATCCGAAGAGGGCTTCTGATGTGATGATCTTCATTGTCTTGAGCATGTCCTATGGTGTGAGCGGGGTCCAGCAGAGCACGGTCTGTTGAGGTGCAGCGAGGTTGCGTGCGGTTGTGGCGGGTGAAGCAGCTGGGTCTAGATATCGAAGCGGTTATAGCTCTGCCGGATCTTGTGGTGGAAAAAGGTGCAGAGTTTGTTGTAGAGGTCTTTGGAGAGAGGAACGTCTGTGGTCTCGCTGTTGGGCTTGGCAATTTCCTTGACGATGGCGAAGAGTACTTTGCTGTTGTATGCGTTGGCGCTTAGTCTGTCTAGGAGGGCCGTTTTCTTTGTGATTTCGAGGAAGAGGTGGTGTGCGTTGATGGCGAATTTGAAGGTAGCGTGGGTTTCTCTGGTTTTGTCATTTCTCCATCTCTTCTCGAGTTATCTGCAGGTGCATCCGGATTTGTGGAGTGTGGGAGTGAACCAGCTGGCTTTCTTGGAGTGTTGCTTGCCTGTTTTTTTTCTTGAGGGGTGCCAGGGTGTACACGCAGTTAGAGATCCATCCGTGGAGGGTGTGCGCTGCGGTGTTGGCATCCATTGGCAGAGCGGTTGTACTGAGGGAGTAGATGTGAAGTTCTTTGGTGCCCTTGATCCAGCTGCGGCGGGTGGGGCGGTGGTGTACAGTGGGTGTGTAGAAGGCGAGATGTACGCAGTGGAGGTCGGTCCAGGAGAGTTCGGTGGTGTGGCTGTAGCTGATATTCCCGCTGGCAGAGAAGACTGTGTAGAGCGTGTGTCCGGCTGTGTGGTCCGATGTGGTGACTATCTGCTAGAGTATGATGTTGGCGATGTTCTCCAGTAGGGAGGTGGTGTTCTGGTCTCTGGGGTTGTCCATGTGGAAGTTAAGGTCTCCAAGTAGGATGTAGTTTGTGTATGCGATGAGGTCTACGATGGAGTTGGAGAAGGCGGTCAGGGTCAAGGGGCCTGTACACGAGGGTGCAGCAGAGTGTGGTGTTAGGGTTGATCAGGAACTGGAAGTGGAGGTGTTCCATGGGCTTCTTTGGGTCGTCAGAGTGCGTGGTCAGTCGGAAGGGGTTCTTGTGAATGATGGTGATGCATGCTCCTGGGTGATAGGGGCAGTCCTTGCGGGTGATTTTGTAGCAGTCTGGGATGGCGATGTTCAGTCTAGAGCAGTTCAGGTTTCCGTGAAGCAAGCAATGTCAGGAGAGGTGGCGTCAAGGAGGTCCCAGATTGCTGTGGCGTGTTTATGGAGGGAACACGCATTGAGGAGGATGCAGTTGAGCCGGTCGGGTGCGCCATTGGTCGGCTGGGTGTCCAGAGGAGCTGGCGTGAATGAAGGTGCAGTTGCAGGTCCGGCAGGCAAAGAGTCAATGGGTCTTCTTCGGTGATGACTGATGGCAGGCGGTGTGGTCTCCAGAGTTGAGGGTGAGAAGCTTCCCTACTATTATAATGTTTAGGATCAGAGGGGCAGGAAACCTTTCACCATCTTCTGTGTCTTTCACAATCTGATTTGGAGGATTTAAATGTGTATGAGTTGTGCATTAAGAAACTTGATGATCACTTTCTGCTAAAGGTCAGCACTATTCTTGAACGTGATCATTTTGCTGGAAGGTTTAAGAAGGACGGAGAATCAGTACAAGTTTATGTTGCTGAATTGTGCAGACTTCGTTCTTCATGCACATTTGGGGGTATGGTAGATGAACGTATTCATGACCCATTCATTGTGGACTGCGGAATTGAAAGGGTTAGAGGTGAGCTATGGCTGAAGGATAAGCCCACTCTGGATGAGTTGTTGATTGTAGCAAAACGTGTGGAACATTCAATGGAGTGCACTGGCGTGATTTAGAAGGGGAAGGAAAAGGATCAGGGGTGAGTGTAGTTAAGGAAAAAGTTTAGAAGAGTTATGTGAACTCAGATGAGTGTGTTGATAAAGGCAGACCTGCTACACGTAGGTGTTACCTTTATGACAGAACTGACCATCTTGCAAATGACAAAAGGTACCCCGCACTGAAAGTTACATGTTTTAAGTGTAAGAAAAAGGGTCACTTTTCTGCAGTGTTGAAAATGAAAATTTCCAAACCCAAAATTAAACAAATATGGGTTGAGAGTGACCAAGAGGATGATGAGTCTGGTTTTTGTGCATGGGCAAAGAGTCCTTCAAGTTGGAGGTGAAGGAAAAGTCAAAGCCAGACCTGTTGATACAATTTCCATGGAAGGTGAATCTATTGATGTGTTGTTTGATTCAGGAGCTAAAATAAACATTATTTCCAACCACTTTTATCAAACTAAATTGTTGAACAAAAACACATTGTTCAAATGGGATATCAGACCATGTGCATATGGAGGGGAACCCATAAAGCCTCATGGTTATTTCACTGGGGTGATTAAGTATAAGCAATGCCTTACATCTGGTAAGATTTATTTATCTAAGAAGGTTGACAGCATCATTAGTTGGGCTCATCAGGGTCATTTGGGTGTTTTGTTGGACCCCAGCATCTCCTCTCCCATTTGTTTGAAGGGGAGGATGGCATGTTGTAGTGTTGATGCCGTTAACAAAGGAAAATTGTTGGAACAGCGCAAGAATGATTTTCCTGAAGTTTTTAGAGAGGAGCTGGTGTATTTGGAATTTTAGAAGCATGAGATTCGCCTGGTTGCTGAAGCATGTCCAGTGCGCTGTAAAGTTAGGAATGTGTTTATTGCTATACGTGAGGAATTGCGGGAAGAAATTAAGAAACATAAGGGGGTGTTATTGAGGAGGTGGAAGGAACTGAATGGCTTGCACCCATTGTGGCTGCCAGGAAGGCTAATGGTAGCCTACGTTTGTGTGTTGACCAGTGGCATCTCAATAAATGCATGGTCGTGGACAGGTATCCCCTTCCTAACATCACTGAGGTTTTTTGTCGATGGGGGGAGCCACCATGTTTAGTATTATAGACCTCACCTCAGCTTACCCCCAGATTGAACTTAAGGAGTCCTCTAGGGATTTGACAGCGTTTGTAACCCTGGTCGGTACTTTTAGGTTTGTTAGACAACCATTTGGGTTAGTCTTGGTAGCCTCGGGTTTTCAGCAGGTGATGGAAAAGGTCTTACAGGATGTTATAGGGGTGTTTATCAGGACAACATCCTCATCTTCGGTAAGGATGCTGAAGAACATGAAACCTGTGTGAGAGAGGTCTTGAGGAGGCTTGCAGACAGCAATCTCACCATAAAGCCCGAAAAGTGCAAATTTGGACTAGGTCGATCAACTATTTAGGTCATACCATTTCAAGTGAGGGTGTGTTTCCTAAGGCTGAGCTTGTTGACACTATTTCATGCATGAGCCCTCCCACATCCCAGGAAGAAAGTTTTGTGGATGATTGAATTTTACACAAACTTTATTAAGGATTTTGCTGATCTGAGTGCCAACATGAGGTGCCACTTCCTAAGGCAGGATGTGGAGTTCTCTTAGGATGATCTCTGTGAGAAGGAATTTATGTTGCTAGAGAGCCATCTTAGTGCAGCCCCAAAATTAAAGAATTTTGATCCAAAGAAAAGATTGGTTGCCACTGAAGCCAGTCTCAAAAATCTGGGGGCTGTTCTGCAACAGGAAGACCAGCACTGCATGAACACAATCATGTTCACCTCACATGGTTTAAAGGACACAGAGTCTAGATACTCTGTAATTGAGAGGGGGGCTCTAATGGTCTACTGGGCTGTGAAAAAATGTAAAGATTTTTTTGTGGGGATAGCAATTTGTGGTAAGACCGATCTCAAACTCCTGAAGTTTTCAAGATAAAAGAGGTAGATTTGATTTCGGGCTGCAAAACAAAGTGTGTAGTTACCTTACAAGATATTGACTTTGCTACTAAATACTTGTCGGGAGTATGAAACACGATTGCTGACGCTCTTTCCTGACAAGTTTCTATTGGTGGTAAAGAACATGAACTTGATGAGACTGTAGAAGAGAGGAACAGTGGTGTGAGGAGTTGATCAAGGATGAGGTGCTCAAGGAGGTGATGGTGTTGGTCCAACAAGAGTGGAAGTGCAGAAAACAGGGGACTGAAGATTGTTGAAACTATTGATGTGTAAAAGATGAATTCTCTACTGTTGTGTGCAGGTTTAGATTCCGTATATAGCTTTCCCGATTTATGCCCTTATAAAGGTACAATTCACATTGCCCTTATTTTGACATAGAAATCCGGCCCTTATTTAGACATTGTCCGTACAAACCAAATACAGGCATGGCCACCTACATCCGTCCATCCACGTCACAACGAATTCTTGGAAAACCAGACCCATAAGCCTTTAGGAATTTCCCTCAGCTTGAATATTGATTTCTCCAAGAACTCATTAAGTATGCATGAACATCTATTCCTTAGGGGTTCATTCATGACGTTCCTCTGCCCGACTTTTACGTCAATACTGGCATTCCTAGACACCTTCAAGGTATAAATATACCAGCACTTGCCCTGGCAAATTGCGGTTCCCGGAGGATTCGATCCAACCCAGACTACGCGGTTCGCCACGACAAGTTCGGAAGGAGATCGAGTTCCAGCCTGATGCACTGACCTGACACTGCCATCCTCCTTGCAGAGAATCCAGCTCCAGTGCTCTCTGACTTCCCTTGCGGGGGGTTAGACTATCGAGTCCAGAAAAGAGATTTCAACCTCTCTCATTCTAAGGTATGGAGCTGACTAGAACTTAGAGAAACTTTTGGCAACTCTTGGCTAAAATAAAATATAGCTAGCTATACTTTAGAAATGGCACCTACTTCAAACCTCGTACTGCACTTAGGTTAGGTACACTGGGGTAGAACAATTTAGAAGCATCAGATGAGTATCACATTTTAGCTTAAGTTATTTATATATGTATTTTGATTAATGTATGTCATAGCTACAAACCATGCTATTGCAGTATTATTTTATCTTACTGCTAACCTCGTACATATTATACTTTGCAGTCTGTCTTACGATTGTAGCAATTCCTATCTCTTGCATGAGCAATAACACTGTTCAATAAACCCTTTTATTGAAACGCCCGTCTCTCCATTTCTGTGAAACTCTGTAGAAACGAAGCATGAACGATTGACTGAGTGAAACTGTTATCTATTATTTCCACGATTCTGAGACTGTTCCGATTCTAAAAGGAAACAAAGTTGTCATGTTTATGCGGTTGTCAGAGACTAATCTCTCCTTGTATATTCGAGAAGTTTATAGTGACCTCTGGGTTAGCTGGCACACACAAGTAATTAAGTTTAATATACTCGATAGAGACATACTGACCTTAGTCCTATGTCAAATCTATAGTGTATGTTATTCCAATGTGCAGAGCCTATCAGGGATATAGGAACTACACTACACTACAAGCAGGGATTTGCTGTTCAGGGGAACCAGACTGGTACAACCTTTTAGTCTTAGAGAAGAGTTGATCAATCTCACCCATGAGGCACATCAAGGCATGTCTAAGAGTAAAGAAAATATGCATAGCTCGTATTGGTGGACTGGTATGGATAAGGATGTGGAAAGAATGGTGCATGATTGTTCTATGTGTACTCTAATTGATAAATCCAAGCAAACTAGAGTGCAGCCCATGGTTGTCAGGGAGCTCCCTGTTAGACCGTGGGAAGAAGCAGCACTGGATATCGTAGGTCCTATCCATGGTCAGGGGCATCAGATGTTTCTCATTGTGGTGCTTGACATGTATTCAAGGTGTCATGAGGTTTTCTTCACTAGTTCCATAGAGACCAAAGATGTTATAAAAATAGTTTAAGGAACTCATCTCTAGGTAAGGGTTTCCACACTCATTGCTGACGGATAATGGGGTGCAACTCGCCTCCAAAGAAATGGTTGTATTTTTGAATGACAGAAGGATAAAGCACAAAATATTTGCATTGTACCATACCCCAAAAAATGGAATGATTGAGAGGCTGAATAGAGTGCTCAAAGAAACTACCCTTTTGGCCAGGTCCAACGCTTTGGATTGGAAGGAAGAGGTGGTCAGGATGATTGAAATGTACAGGGTCACCCCTCATTACACAACTGGGAAGTTTACCTTTGAACTTTTTCGAGGAAGACTTCCCAATACGTTTGTGAAACCTTCCTGGGTCAATAGTTATGAATCAGAACTGGGGAAAAAAAGTTGGTTGTGATATGTGGCGTCAACGTGAAAAGAAGAGGAGATTTAGGAAAAAAGATTTTGATACTAGGAAGGCCGTAAGGAAAACAGATGTGTGGGTAGGTGATTTCATTATAATCAAATGTCCTAGGAAGGGGAGTGCCGTCCCTAAGTTTGCTTAACCTATGCAAGTCATCAAGTCTTTTAATAATGCAGTTAAGATCCAGGGTCATTGGATATGGAATCTGAATAGGGTGGTTGTATATAAGAGGTTGGAGAACAACAATGATGAGGAGAGCAAGGCAACAAGGAGCTCCAGCAGAGAAGTGAAGAAGCCAGAGTAGTTGAAGGACTATGTCTGACTCTTTGTTGTAGCCTTGATGTTTTTCGGGTTTAACAGAGATGTATTTCTTCTTCACCAGCCTTTGGTTCGCGGGGCATATGGCAATTCAGATGTAGCTTAAAAAATGTATTTTCATGCACAGTATTTAAATGTTGTTCATTTAGTAAAGGAAGGAGGTGTGTAGTAACTGTGTTATCTAACGTGGCACCTATGGGTGTGCTTGAGTGAGCTTCTGAATGCAGGATGGTTGGGATCTTTTTCTGGAATAAATCCTCTTAATTTGGTAACTACTCAGCTCTCTTGTGTCTTCATTGAGCCAAGCACTTCAATTGCCACAGCGACCTTACCAAATTAGGCTGCAAGGCAAATAAATACCAGTACCAGAGTAAGTTTCAACTCCACGGAGGCCAGCCTGAGTAGTAACGGTGTAGTAATTGACATTCAGAAGACCAATGAGTGGTCACTGGAAAATCAGCAGGGTTCTTCCTGAGGAGTAGCAAGGACCTTCCAAAGAATCAGCATGGGCTGCCAAGAAGAACAGAAATGAGCAAAAAGGGACAGTTTAATTTCTGTTCTGACTACTCACAAGGATGGCATCTTCTTAACCAGAGTTCCTGTTCTGCTGACTAATCACACATCTGCTTTACGTTGCTATTGCATCCTTTTATTGCCTGGAACAGTAATCTGTGTTGATACAACTGAACTTGCTGATAAAGTACTAGCACCAAATTTGAAAAACCAAATGGAAAAAAAAGTATTGGCAAAGACAGCAGAGCTAGGGTTTAATGACTTAAAGTATGCAAACAGAATGTGTGCATGCCTGCAAGTGGGTGTGTTAGCACATGAAAGCCGGGACATAGTGTTCGACAGCATACTCATATTGTATCCGCACAGCTGTGGGAAAACAAACACATAAAAGCCAAGATTTAGAAAACTTTGACACAAAGCATTGCTGCAAGCAAAGGTGCTGGGCTCCACTGCGTCAACTAGAGAGAGCATAACTGTGCCAAATGCAGAATGCAGCACGCATGCAAAGCAGAAAAAAGAAAGAGAAATAAAAATAGTTATGCTTGTTACACCAGGCTCAGAGAGGAGCAGGATTTGGGTGCAAATCCAGGTGTACAAGTCTTTGTGGATATGGATTTACATCAGAGTCTATCGGTGGATGCACAGGAACTGCCATGCACCACCCATAGAACATCTCCTTGATGCAAAGTAATGCAAGATAGCGCATTGAGTTGCCTTGCGCTACTTTAAGGTACAAACCAACACAAACTGTGATTAGTGTTGGTTGATAAATCCCAGCAGAAGACTTTGCGTCGGGATGCATTATAAAAGTAACACAAACCCGCTGTAAATCTGGGCTTTAGTTGTCAGCACTGGAATCAGTTCAATCTGTCCAACAAAAGAGAAGGACTGACACACCAATCAACACCGAAAACCGAGGGAAAGCGAATCAACTGTTTCCTTTGGGAGGTTTCCACTAATTGAACAGTTAATAATTCACCAGCTAACGGGTAATAAAGGACAATATTGCTGTGCTATTATCAGTTTGAGCAATACTTGCTCTGCTGACTGGTAGAAAAATGTTCCTTAAAGAATATTAGCAATTTTCTCATATGTAATTAGAGGTGATATGTCCACTCTACCTTCTTATTTTGCTGAACAGACTCACTAATACAGCTTTAACAAACTAGATCTGAGCAGGTTGGCATTGGTAAATACATTTCCAAATATGTTTAAAAAGAGCTCAATGGATGAACTCATTGAAGTCCCGATATATAGTCTTGCTGAGCTGAATCCATTATGAGGGGGTGGGGGAGGGGCTCTGTTTGCTGAAGTTCCGCAACTATGGCAAAGGATCATCAAGTAGGCATCTAAGTAGAGGTTTTCCTGTCTTACTCATCACTGCTGCAAAGGTTAACTACACAATGGTGCAGTAATTCTTGCAGCCATGGTTTGAAAATATTAAAACCATAAAGCATATAAGAAATGAATCATTTAAACCTGTGGGAACACATTTAACGGTTTCTAATTTTAAATGTTAAATAGAGGTTGTCACACTTCAAAATGATCACACTGAAAACCTATGTTTCGATAGAGATTGTTAAACCCTCTCTACAGTGTTTATCCACCTCTGCGCGATGCTAAACCACCATACTACAGGCCGTATTAACCACTGCATGATGCGAAACCACCACACTACAGTCCATATCAGTCAATGCATGATGGTAAACCACCATCCACTACTGCACAATGCTAAAGCACCAGCCCCTCTGCACAATGCTAAACCACCAACCACCACCCTACAGTCCTTACCCTCCACGATGTTAAACCACCACACTGCAGTCCTTATCCACCTCTGCACGATGCTAAACCACCACATTACACTCCTTATCCGTAGTTGCATGATGCAAAATCACCACACTGCAGTGTTTATCTACCATTGCATGATTCTAAATCACCACACTGCAGTCCATATAAGCCACTGCATGATGGTAAACCACCTCACTACAGTCCTTATCCACCACTGCATGATGGTAAGCCACCACACTACAGTTCTTATCCATAGCTGCATGATGCTAAACCATCACACTGCAGTCCTTATCCACCTCTGCACAATGCTCAACCACCACACTACGCTCCTTATCCACCGCTGCATGATGCTAAATCACAACACTACAGTCCTTATCCACTACTGCAAGATGGTAAACCACCACACTGCACTCCTTATCCACCGCATGATGGTAAGCCACGACACTACAGTCCTGATCCACCACTGCTTGATGTTAAACCACCACACTACAGTCCTGATCCACCACTGCATGATGCTAAACCACCACACTACACTACACTACTTATCCACCGCTGCATGATGGTAAACCACCACAATATAGTCCTTATCCACCATAGCATGATGGTAAACCACCGCACTACACTCCTTATCCACCACTCCATGATGCTAAACCACCCCACTACAGTCCTTATCCACCTCTGCATAATGCAAGTTAGTAAATCTTTATTTGGTTATATTCATAGCCATAAAAGAATATAGTATCAAAATACACCCATATTAAGCATAAGAACAGCAACCACACAATATGAACACAAGCTATAAAAGAAGATGATAAAAACAACATATAAAAATCCCTTAAAGATAACAGCCCCCATATCGCTTATATAAAAAAAATCCTTAAATATCAAAAACAAAATTCTTCAGGTCTAGAATGCATCAATATTAACACAGCTCTTAAAAGGCAAGAATCTGTGACTGCAACGTCTTCATCAGATAGAAGCTGAATAAACGTAAGAGCAGATCGAACTTGCATAAAATTCATGAATTTCGGTAGTGGCGCATTGAACAATATTCTAGGTGAGCTAAAACATCTCCAAAACATCGTGAAATGTAGGGTGCCCTGTGGGAACACATTGTCGCAACCGCAGGGACCCAAGGTGCCAGGCGTGTTCAAGCCACTAGGAGAGGCCAGAAGATGATGCAACATGTTAAATCTATATCTGGTCAACAGGAATTTTTCCCTATCACTAGTGACAGTGAATAAATACGGATCCATAGACTGAAATGTTTTTAAAAGAATAGGTCGCCTGGCCATAGGGTTCATTAGTTCTATCTGCTCTCTCTGTAGTGATTTGCATGCTAAAACTGGTCCCTCACCTATTTCAGCTCCAAAGTGCGCTGGGACTGGGGACTATGGAACACATCCTGCCTACCCATGCTGTTAATGGCGGTCTTCAAGTATGAGATCCAAGGGACATTGTCCACCGGGTCAAGAGACAGACAATCAGAGAGGATCAGCCTGTTCAGCTAAGATTTCTCCCTAGTTCATACCTTGATCCAACATAACAATGGACTGACAGCAGTTACGTCTCCTTTATATTTTACTCCTACCTCCTCATGGACACAAAAAGCTGGAGTACTTTTGGGAACCTGCAACATACGCCTTAAAAACATTTTTCTTCAGTCTGAATATTATCAGCTTTCATGCATCCCCATATCTCGCTGCCATATGAAATCTTAGAGGCACATTTAGCCTGGTAAACCTCGATTAAAATACTACCGAGCCTGGAGTCCAGGCTCTGGGCAAAAACTAGCCACCGCACCTGTGTGTTAATAAGCTCCACTTTCTTAGAGGCAGTCAGGGGCTTCCAGACCAGAACTTTAGCCAAGGGGTGGTTTCTTACCTTAAAAGTCTGAACTAGTTGACTGTGGGCCAACTACCATCACATACGACTTTGTAAAGATTACTGCAAGTTCCAGGCTAGACACAAAGGCAACAGACTTGTCTAGTAATAACTGTAAGCCCACAGAGGCCAGTGGCATAATGACTGTGCCGTAAGCGTACGTAGTATAAAAACACCAATCATATAACGGTGAACAGACAGAATAGTGAGTTTTTTATTTCGACCTACCATAATATCGAGTTTTAATATCGTAGGTCAAGAATATCGACATCAAGAATATCGTGGTACAGAATATCAAAAGTAAGGTAAGAAATATTCTTTTAATATCAAAGACAGTAATATTGTTTGTAAAATATCGTTGTTAATAATATCAATGTTTATATTAGTGTTCTGTATTTTAGTATGTGTGTTAAAAGTATGTGAGGTAATTTTTTGGTATAAGTGTAGTTTTATGTATGTGTTAAATTTTTTGCAGTAAATATTTTTATATAAATTAATTTTTGCGTCATTTAGTTTTGTAGCGGGTTGTGGGTTAATAGGGGAATAGGGTGGGAAGTAATTTAATTATAATAAAGTAATTATTAATGTTTATTTATTTTTATTTATACTTAATTATTAATTGGTTAGTAAATAATATTAATTAATAGATAATTATGTAAACTGTGTAAAAAACATAAGGAGAGGGTTGTGAGTTTACGGGGGAGTAGGGTGGGAAGTAGTTTAATTTTAATCAAGTAATTCTTAATATTTATCATTTATAAATAATTATTATTTAATTACAAATTTGGTTATTAATTAGTATTCATTAATTTATTGATAATTATACTGTGTTTTTTATGAGTGGGTTGTTGGTTTATAGGGGCATAGGGTGGGAAGTAATTTAACTATAAAAAAGTAATTCTTAATATTTGTTAGTATTTATAATCAATTTTTAAATAATTAATTATTAATTAGTTATTTATTTTTTATAATTATTCAATTGATATGTATGTAAATTGTACCCCTACACTATTCAATACTTTCCCTATTGTTGCACTCACTGGAGTGGGAATAGTAATTTTTACCTCTACGCTATCCAACACTTTCCCTACTGTTGCACTCTTTGGAGTGGCAATAGTAAATTTCACCTCTACGCTATCCAACTCTTTCCTTACTCTTGCACTCTCTGAAGTAGGAATAGTAATTTGAACATCTCCGCTACCTAATACTTTCCCTAGTGTTGCACTCACTGTAGTGGGAATAGTAATTTGTACCCCTCCGCTATCCAAAACTTTCCCTACTGTTGCACTTTCTGGAGTGGGAATAGTTATTTTAACCCCTCCGCTATCCAACACTTTCCCTACTGTTGCACTCTCTGGAGTGGGAATAGTAATTTTATCCCCTCCGCTATCCAATATTTTCTCTACTGTTTTAGCTAATGTAGTGTAAAATGTATTTTAAAAATATTGTAATAATTTAATTAGTTATATATATTGTTTAATTTTAATTTATATTATTGGTGTATGCATAATATATATATATATATTTATAATTTTTTTATATGTTTAACAATTTATAATTTATTAAAATAATTACTTCTACATATTAAGTATATATTATATTTTATAGATATATACCTGTTTAATTGATTTTTACATTATATGTATTACTTAATATTAAACATGTTTTAATATTTTTAACTATGTTTATTTTAGTTATATGTGTTATGTACTTTATTTTACATTATTTTGTATACATTTTTAAAAAAACTATATTTTGAACAACGATATTTTGTTATCGATATTTTTGTACTTACCATTATGTAGATAGGACTTTGATATTCTGGACATAGATATTCTTGCGTCGATATTTGTGTAGGTCGATATTCTGACTCTTGATATTCTGTCAGTGATCCTCATAAAACACCAAGTCCTCACCATCTTATTCCACCATTTTGAAGGCCTTTTGTATGCTAACAACCTCTTGGGTGCATTCAGAAACCTTCCCTGGTAATGCATTCTGCCTATTGTTTACTATTGGCTTTGTGGTTTGTAACTCACATTTGCTTGCTTTCTATTTACTGGCTCCATTTGTTTTAGGCTGCTCAGCTCGAGTTTGTCTCTTGCTTTCACAAAAGCCTATTTACTGTATTCCTTCATTACTACTTGATTTCTGTAAACAGGCCTTTAAATCTTGTTCTTATCTTGACACATTTGCTGTGCTTTCAAAGACAGACGTCAAACGTCAGGCTCTCTCTTCCAGCGAGTTTGGTGTTTACTTTTCTTTCTTTGACTTTTGAGTGAGAGATTTTATTTGATAATCATGCTGGCTCTGGGGGAGTGCTTGAGGAAGGCTATGCAATGGTATTTTTTTGTCTGTAAATGAACTGAGCAGATATTTTATAATTAGAAAAGCCAAAATGAAGCACATATTTTTTGTAATTCTGAAGTGTGGTGGAAACATATTTAAAAACAATGAAAAGGAATCAATACACTAGGTAAAGACATTTCCGCACATTGACGTTTGTGTGATCTATACTTTTATCAGTGAAACTGTGTGTCTGCAAATGTAATGGTGATTTCAATTAAAGATGTGTTGTCTGTAATGAAAGTGTGCTATCACACCATGCATATTCCACTCTATGCCACTGCACTCTACTCTACACCACTCACTTTACACCATGCCACTGCACTCATCTCTGAGCTCTACTCTGCACCAGTGTAGTCTACCCCACCGCTCTCTATGCTCCTCGACTCTAAGCTGCTGTACTCTACTCCACTGCACACTAGGACACTCTACTCTGCAGCACTGCACTCTCCGCCACTCTACTCTACTGCACTCTGCAGCACTCCACTCTATACCACTGCACTCCATGGCACTCTACTCTACACCACTGTACGCCACTGCACTTTATGCCACTGTACTCTGCACCAATGCACCCCAAGCCCCTGGATGCTATGCCACTGCAGTCTTATTTTGAACCACTTTAATCTATACCACTGCATTCTACGTCTTTGCATTGTATGCCACTGAATTCTATGCCACTGCACTCTACACCAACGCACTCTACACCAGTCCACTCTAAATACATGCTTATTGAAAACGTCCCCATAGTTTATTCTGTGTCTCTCTCTGAGACAAAGTGAGCACGAGTGACTGAGCGAAAAGTACTGTACTGTTTCCACGATCCCTGAGGGGTCAGGGTTGTCATGTTCAATAGTTGCCCAAAACTTTTTTCTCCTTGTTAAGAGGAGTTCATGGTGGCACAGTGAGCTAGTTGGTATAAAGGCAAACATATCCAGTGGGGGTGTCTGGAATCAGTCTGGACACCCATCCCACAGTTTATGTTCTCTAAACGAGCAGATCCTATGTAGGTTTATAGAAACTACACAACAAAGCACATTAGTACTAAGGCCAACAGTGTCATCCACACAATGAAACAACAGAGCCACTGCCTCCTAAGTCCAACCGCAGAGCCAATACTGACAGTCCTAGAAGCAAAACGGATATCGGCCATCAGCTAGGGCTATTTAGCCTTCCCTGGAGCCCTGGATAGGTCATTAATCACTGTCCAGGCCAAGGAATACAAGTCAGTGCTGCTCGCACCGCTGCACACTAGAAAAGCAAGGCCGAGGTTGGAGCTCGGTCTTGGAAGGCCGGACCTGGTTGCCAGGGGGGACCTAATAAAACTTTTGCGAACACCAGCAGACTCCCTCAAACATCAATTGAGGTTCATTTTTAAGGAGGAAGGTTGCCCCTGGCACCTTGGTCTTGGCCAGGCAATTAACACCGTGAGAGTTGAAGCAGTTAGCCTACAGTCACCGGATATTCCTCCATTAGCTTAGAAAAAAGCAGTGAACAAGCAAGTATTGGCAACATCGCTTGAAAAAGACTCTGCAACCTTTCACCCCTGCTCCATCACAGAGCCACTGGACAAGTCACACATCCTGGGAAAAGCTCAACCTTACCTTTGCGATGCTCTGACAGAACAGGGCGGGAGGAAAATACTCTACATGAGACTCTCAGTCCTACGAATCACAGATTTTAATCCGACCTGGACACACAAGGGGGAAATGGCATTTGGTTGAGTTAGAGCTATATGCTTTGTAAATGACAATGTCTTTTACCTATGTGTTATGGGGTGTGTGTATGTGGTGTGTAGTGGAATTATGTGGATTGGCACTGTTAGTTGTGGAATTGTGTGGCGTGTAATTCTGTGGATTTGAGTAGTGGAATTTTGTGGCATGGTGTGCAGTGGAAAGATGTGTATAGTTATTATGTGGTTTTGAGTACTGGAATTATGTAGAGTGGGATTGTGTGTTATGGGGTGTAATACTGTGGAATTTGTTTGGATTGTGGATCAATTATGTGGTGTGCTGTTTAATTGTGTGGCGTGGAACTGTGTGGATGCAGGAAACATTTAACTCTTTCCCAAACAATGATATAATCGGGTTGCCTATGTATAGTAGTTCTTTTAGTACTTCTCACTCTACCTAACTCCTGCATTTTCCAAGTGTCCACTGTCCCCTAATGAAATCAGCAAAGTTGCTTTTAATAAAAAGTGTGTTATTTTTATTTCTGCATAGCTGCGTGAAAGGGTGGGAAGGTAAGTGAGTGAAAGGATGGCTGGATGGATGAGTGAAATTGTGAATGGGTGGGTGAGTGAAGGGGTGGATGGATACATGCATGGATGAATAAGTGAAATGATAAATGAATGGATGGCTGAATGGGTGAGTGAAAGGGTGGATGAATGAGGGAAAAATTGATTAATGAGTGAAAGGATGGATCATGAGTGAAAGAGTAACTGGAAGGATGGGTGAAAGGCTGGAGTGATGGACGTGTTGAATGAGTGGATGAATGGATAATGGATGGGTGGGTGAGTGAAAAGATGATGTAAGGGCTGATGAGTGAAAGACTAAATAATGAGTGAAAGGGAGGACAGATGGATAGCTGGATGAAAGAGGATGGATGGATGAGTGAAAGAGTAAAAGAATAGAAGGTTGAGTGAGTGAAAGCGTGGATGAATGAGTGAAAGGATAAATGGATGGATAGACCTGTGACTGAAAAGGTGGATTGCGGGTGAGTGAAAAGATGGATGGATACATGCATGGATGAATGAGCAAAATGATTGATGCAAGGATGTATGAATGAAAGAGGAAGGATGGGTGGATGAGTGAAAGAATGTATGAGTGGATGAACGGATGGATAAGAGAAAGGATGGATGAGTGAGTGAAATGGAAGGATCAATGAGCAAATGAATGGATGACTGAGTGGATTGGTGGATGGATGAGTAAACAGATGGATGGATGAGTGAAGGAATGGCCATAAGGATGGATGAGTGAAGGAATGGATGGATGAGTGGAAGGGTGAATGGATGGACAAATAAGTGAAAGGGTGGATGGATGAGTTAGTGAAAGGATGTATGAGTAAAAAGGTAAATGGATGATGGATGGATGGGTTGAAGGGTGATGGCTGAGTAAAACGATGGATGGCTGAGTGAAAGGTTGGATGAGTGAAATGGAGGGTGGATGGATGAACTGGATTGTTGGATGAGTGAAAGGGTGGATGGATGCGTGAGAGGATGGGTGGATCACTGAGAGGATGGGTGGATTGATGAATGGATGAAAGGGTGGATGGATGAGTGAAAGGATGATGACTGAGTGAAAGGAAGGGTTTGTGTTATGGATAGGTTTATGGATAGATAAAGAGGTTTGGATATGGATGGGCAGAAGGTGACAGACTGAATGTTTGATGAACGACTGAATGGATGACAGAATGTAAGGATGAAATGTGGATATCAGCAGGTGGATGAATGATGAAAAAGATGAATGGGTAGATGCTTGGGTGGAATAGACAAGCAATTTCTTCTGGGGAGGGTCACAATGACTTGCTTTGTCTGCTTGGTGCCATAAGACCTTTGGTTGAAAGTGGGGTAGATTTTAATTTTCTGGCTACTCCCTTGATCGGAGGAACACCGGCTCACCTTGCCTTTTAAATGTATGCAAGATCGAATAGCAGTCTTCAGAGTCTCTGATCAATTCAAGTACTTCAATGAAACCAGGTCCTTGGTTTTGAATTGCCATAGGTTGGAAACGTGTGACTGCATGAATTATAGACTCTATCTTTTGATCTTAATTGAATGTTTTGGGATTTTTTACAGTCTCCTTTGAAAAGTCAAGTCAGTCAGAGTCCACTGTAAATGTATTTATATAGCACTTACAACTGACAGGCTGACTGGCTTGCTCTTTCTGTCCTCAGTCATTTAAACAACATATGTCCTTCGTTGAAACTTGACAATACTGGGAAATGAGATACAATGTGATCTGTCATTGGTCTGGAAGAAATACAATTACAATTTTCGTTCTTCTGTGCAGTACTAGCAGAACAATATACAAACGTAGCATAAAATTTGAAGGTGGTATAACTCGAAATTAACTTACATTTCTACGACAGCTCATTATTTTTGTAATTTTGGGGGTGGGGGTTTCAAACGTAAAATCAGATCCCTGTGCTGTTTGAGCGCAAACTTCAACAAGCATTTACAATGCAATGGTCTCGGCATTGGTAAAGTTAGAGCTATTGGCATTGCTCATGACATTATTTTTGTTAATGTTTTTGTTTTTAAAACATTTTAAGAAACGGCATTGTTATTTACAATGTCAATAGCTTAATCACTCTCCAATGCGAGACCTATTGCATTTGCACCCACACACAGATTAAGCTATTGACATTGTAAATAACAATGCCGTTTCTTTACATGTTTTAAAAACATAAACAAAAATAATGTCATGAGCAATTCCAATATCTCTAACTTTAACAATGCCGAGACCGTTGCATCAAGGGGAAATCTCTCAGCAGTGGGAGGACTTAAAAGGGCACGCCGGCTGGCAGAAGGAGAGCTATTAACCACCACACGGGAAAACTAGACCAGGGCCGGCCTTTAGCATGAGCCAGCTGGGCCCAAGCCCAGGTCGCCAATCTTCTGAGGGGCGCAGAAGCTGTGTGCATTAAAGTGATGCCAACAGCGCCCTTCTCATCTTGTTTCAACCATATCCCTGCCTGTTAGTTTCTGTCAGTTTAAAGTGGCTTTATCCTTCATTATTATATATCGGGCAATGTTATTAACACCACTTTTAGCTCCCTTCCTTGCCCTCCCTTCACCCTCTGACCCCTGCTGACACGTAAACAAAACCAAACATCTGCGTGGGACACCCAAGCTTTCAGGTGATTTAAGCGAGCTGGGGGAGGTCCCGGGATGTTTGTGTTCAGGGGCCAGTCCCTGCTCCTCAGGGTAATGACCTGTAAACACAAAAGGGACCCCCTGCTAACTCATTTAATTCACCACACAAGTACGCCACATTTCTCTCCTTTCACGCCCAGGGCGCTATCGTACCAAAGGCCGGCTCTGAAACTAGTATTGGCAGCGTTCCTAAATCAATTTTTCGTTTTTTCAAAGCTTGTTTTATCATGGTTTTTAAAACCTTTTTGTTAGGGACGCTGTTGTGCTATCAATATAATAAATGGTTCAAGCAAACATTTTTGGGTCTCTAAAAGCATACAATGGCATAGTAGTCCACAACCACCGAAAGAATAATTATTGTGCACACGTGCCCCTGGTGTTAGAGTATAATGCGCTCACAGTGAAATTAACCAATGACTTATGTGGGCAGAACAGTGGACGACAGTGTATGAAGAAAAATGTGAACAACATCACCAGAACAATGGATAAAAATGCTGGCTAAAAGCCTACATAGATCTATAATGCATATAATTTTAGTAAAATCTAAAGGTGTAAGATGGTGGAAGAAAGAGGTAAAGAGACAGGAAGTGTAGGGTGGTGGAAGAAAGAGGTATGATGTTGAATCAAGAGATGCTACCCTGGTGTTCATGAGATAAGGAGACTGGAAGTGTTGGGTGGGGGAAGTCCGAGGCATGATGTGGGGCAACACCAGGTAGTCCACCGGCTCCCAAGGAAAACCAGGGACCCTACACTTGAGTTTAATAATATTATTGTCAAATAGAGCATTCACCCTGCGCCCCCTCCCACCCCACCCCACCAGCAAGAAGGACACGGCTGAACTTATCCCGGAACCCCCCCCCCCTTCCCCCCCCACAAATCCTGTGAAGATATACCAAAGGTTGGCGATATGCTTGGGAGCTGGGGCGGGCACGAGTGGTGGCACGTCATCCACCTATGGCCTGTGCCACCATCCTCAAGGCGGTGTGGGCACAGCTCGATATCCACGGGGTTCATGCAGCTACTTCTGTATTCTGGCCACAGCAGAGTAGTTGAAAGGCGGAGCAGTCACGGACCTCGCGGTGTTCGGCATCTCATCCAACATTTCACACTACAGCTCTGCGCGGGGAGGGGGTGGGGGCGGAGAGGATAATGCGCGCCCACCACTTCTAGCCTGGAGAGCCCCTGATGGGCGAAGCCATGCACCATCTGTCTGGTAAACATCTCCGGGGCCAATTATCCGGAGGATGCTGTGGGGTCGCGCGAGGACGGAAGCCGCGGGAAGTTTGAAGCGACGGACAATAAAAGCCTCATCACGAGTCCGCTTCAGCAAGTTAAAGGTCGCAGTGAGACGGGGGTGCAAATCGGTAACCCCCCCCCCACACTTCTCTCCAGCCCCACGAACGGATTGCCCTCGTGGGGGTGGCAGCAAGCAACGACCCGAGGTAGCGCACGCCCAAGGAAATCGATGCATTCAGAGAAGGTTCATAAAGCGCTGCGCGTACCTTTCTGATACTTCTCAGCGCTGAAAGTCTAGTCCGAGCAACTGTGAGGGACTTTAGAGTCCGAGGGGGTACCTGGTCAGATGTTCAAGGGTCACGACCCCCGTGCAGGTGGGAGCGGAAAGAGTGCAGGAGACCCAGAACAAGTAAAGAGGGCACCGGAAGACACCACCGCCTTTCTCCGAGGCAGAGCAGAAATGCCTCGGAGAAAGGCAGCGTCGTTTTCGGATTTGGGGGCGTGTTTTGCTGTTGTCTCCTCCTTGAGACTTCTTGCAAAAAACACGCCCCCCGATCTGAAAAGGACGGGCCTGTTTGGAATGACTGACCTCTTCTCCAATGGCTGGCCAGCATTCAAGAGGCCAGCCAATGGAGAACAGGGGAGAAGAGGGGCGGGTTCAAGCCCCTCTTCTCCAAGTCATTAAATCTCGGAGCGAGACCTAAAAAGTTATCACCCATCAAGCTTCAGACGGACGGAGGCTTTGCAGAAGGAAAAGCTAAAACTGACTTTGTCCATTCACGCAGCTTTGTTAAAATGGATATTAGGATCCATGAAAACACCATTTCCACACACAGCATTTGTAAAAACAAAAAGTTCCTCGATGTTATTCAGCACCACTATTTCTAATTTAAAACTTACAGATATTACCCGTGAGGAACGAAATGCAGCGCAGTGAGTGCTCGGAGTGTGATTCACGAGCTGTTAATTTGTAGGAATGTTCTGGTACTGCGTGGGTAGGGTCTGTTGGTGAGCAGCTGCCTTTAGTGGCTTGAAGTGCAGCAACTAAACTGTGGAGCAGTGGCGTAGCAAGGTCAGGTGGTATCCGGTGCGGAAAATGGCAAAAATGTGTGTTTAAAACACATATTTTGCCATTTTGTCACCCCCCCTCAGTGATGACACCTGGGGCGGCCCGCACCCACGGCACCCCCATTTCTACGCCACTACTGTGGAGCACTAATTGAGTGTGCAAAACATCACAGGAGCTAATAAGGTTTCCAAATAATTCATCGAGCTCCGCACTGTTGGCTTCATCACGGTGCTGGCTGCTTTCACTTCTACACGTTTAGCTCGTAATTAGGAATGGATTCATGCTCGTTGTTTGCACTGTTACATTGCGTGCCCTAGTGTATGTTTTATATGTGCATATGTGGGCACATAACCACGTTCGCCAGGGCATTTTTGTACATAATGTATGTAATTTAAACAAAGGAGCAAGCACATTAAGAACGTTATTTAAAGAAATAGATTGTAGAAATAAATGCCAGTCTGCTTGCACAGCAGTTGTGTGCAACAGTATTTTGGTTTGATTGTAAACATTCCAATGATTTTGAGAAATGTTCATATAATGTACTATATTTAAATAATTATTTCCGTGAAAGCGCTCTAATTGCTTCAACAAGCATGGGCAAGCTTCGACATTTACTGACACTAAGGGCTCTGCACTTGACAGCGCTAGTTGTAAGAAGCCTCTTATCTGGCTTTTTCAAAATCATTTATGGGTAGGATGCCTTTGGTTTGAAAAGTTGTGTTTTTCGTGTGATGGGAGGGATGGCGGGAGGAAACAGAGGGCATACGAGGGGGCAACATGGATAACAGCGGCATGGGCTGATACAAAGTAGTTGTGCTAGGCATTCCAGACAACTTAAATTTTTTTACGGGTGGGAGGCAGCACGGAGGTATTCAACACGGACAATGACGGGTGGCCATTAGTGCAGTCTGTTTACCAAGTGTAGCGGATGTGCATGATCGTGCGCAGAAGCAGCATTTATCAATTAGTACCCAATCCAGGGATCGACCATCCAAGTCGTCAAATGGGGCAGTGTTAGTAGGCTCATGGATCTTTAAAAAATGTCGCGCCTATCACACAATTCTCTGCGAGCAGCGAGGGGTCGTGACGTCTGCAGCTGTGGGCGTGGGAGAGGTGGGGCTTGTGTCCAGCACTTAATCACCCCCTGTGCCCCCACAGCCGGTCGCTCCCACTCCACTGCTCTGCCGCCTACCTGCCTGCCGCTGCCTAGCGCCTAGCGCTGCCTACCGCCGCCTAGCGCTGCCTACCGCTGCCTAGCGCCTAGCACTGGTTGGAGACCACCAGTCACGTCCTCCACGCCGCCGCCTTCAGCCTGCTGCCTGCGACCTCGCAGGTACCGCCTGCCGCTCTCTGCCTGCCGCAGCTTCCCCTTCACGCCCGCTGACCAGGTCACGCCCCCTCCGCTTTTCCCGCCGTTGCTGCCCCGGTCTCCTCCTTCCTGCTCCCGCGTGCAGTCCCGCCTCCCCTCCCTGCCCATTGGCCACCCCGCTCCCGCCTCCTGGCTGACCCTCCCTCCCGGCTCCTTATTTAAGGGGACCGTGGCGGGCTGGTCAGTGTGACCCCCTGTGCCCCCACAGCCGGTCGCTCCCACTCCACTGCTCTGCCGCCTACCTGCCTGCCGCTGCCTAGCGCTGCCTACCGCCGCCTAGCGCCTAGCGCTGCCTACCGCTGCCTAACGCCTAGCGCTGGTTGGAGACCACCACTCACCTCCTCCACGCCGCCGCCTTCAGCCTGCTGCCTGCGACCTCGCAGGTACCGCCTGCCGCTCTCTGCCTGCCGCAGCTTCCCCTTCACGCCCGCTGACTGCCGCCGCTGACCAGGTCACGCCCCCTTCGCTTTTCCTGCCGTTGCTGCCCCGGTCTCCTCCTTCCTGCTCCCGCGTGCAGTCCCGCCTCCCCTCCCTGCCCATTGGCCACCCCGCTCCCGCCTCCTGGCTGACCCTCCCTCCCGGCTCCTTATTTAAGGGGACCGTGGCGGGCTGGTCAGTGTGACCCCCTGTGCCCCCACAGCCGGTCGCTCCCACTCCACTGCTCTGCCGCCTACCTGCCTGCCGCTGCCTAGCGCCTAGCGCTGCCTACCGCCGCCTAGCGCCTAGCGCTGCCTACCGCTGCCTAGCGCCTAGCGCTGGTTGGAGACCACCACTCACCTCCTCCACGCCGCCGCCTTCAGCCTGCTGCCTGCGACCTCGCAGGTACCGCCTGCCGCTCTCTGCCTGCCGCAGCTTCCCCTTCACGCCCGCTGACCGCCGCCGCTGACCAGGTCACGCCCCCTCCGCTTTTCCCGCCGTTGCTGCCCCGGTCTCCTCCTTCCTGCTCCCGCGTGCAGTCCCGCCTCCCCTCCCTGCCCATTGGCCACCCCGCTCCCGGCTCCTTATTTATGACGCCCCCTCAGTGACCGCGCAGCGGACGCGCGCAGCAGGAGCGCCGATTGAGCGCCGAAGGTGCGCCAAAGGTAAGCCCGTCTGCGCCTGGACCGCGCCCAGCGCCAGACCCCCTGGCCCCCGCGCCCGCCAGCCCCCCCGCAGGACCTACAACTTTGCCGCACTCATCGCACTTAACACCGCCCGAGCCCCCGGATGCTACCGAGCATCCCCGCAACGCACCCATGGACCCTTCGTCTGCAGATCCTGCAGCTTCTCCTGCCTCCGAACCTGCACCGCACCCACCAGGACTGGAAGCAACAACCACCTCAAGTGCATCATGCTCAACACCCGCTCCGTCCACCGCCACGCCGTTGAACTCTGGAACCTCCTCGACACCGCATCTCCAGACGTCGCCTTCCTCACAGAAACCTGGATGAACGCCTCCTCAGCCCCCGACGTCGCCATTGCCATCCCGGACGGCTACAAGATCATCAGGAAGGACCGCATCAACCAGATCGGAGGAGGCATCGCCATCGTACACAAGAGCACCGTTCGCATCTCGACTGACTCCATCGACACATTCAGCACCGCCGAACACCTCCACTTCCAGATCCACACCGACCCCAAGACGACCCTCAGAGGCACCCTCATCTACAGACCCCCGGGACCGCGCGCACAGTTCTGCGACGACATCACGGAATTCATCAGCCCACACGCCCTCCCCTCCACCGACTACATCCTCCTCGGGGACCTCAACTTCCACCTGGAGAACAACAACGACCGCAACACCACCGCCCTGCTGGACAACCTCGCCAACCTCGGACTCAAGCAGCTGGTCAACACCGCCACCCACTACGCCGGCCACACGCTCGACCCTATCTTCTCCTCCAGCAAGCACGTCTCCTTCAGCCACTCCACCGGACTCCACTGGACCGACCACAGCTGCGTCCACTTCAGCTTCGCAAAGAAGACGGTCCACCACCACCCAAAGCAGGTTCCTCACAGGAACTGGAGCAAGATCACCGCCGAACAACTCACCACCTCCCTCAGCCAGAACCCACCTGTCAGGACAACGGACCCCAACACAGCAGCCCGCAACCTCACGCAGTGGCTGACCACAAGTGCTGACGCCCTCGTCCCACTGAAGCACCCAAACACCAGGCCCAGAAGCAAGAAGGCTCCCTGGTTCACCGACGAACTCAAGGACTCCAAGAAAGCCTGCCGCACCCTCGAGAAGGCCTGGCTCCTCGACAAGACCGCCGACAACATGACCGCCCTCAAACTCGCCACCCGCAGACATCACCAGCTCATCCGCACCACAAAGAAGAAATCTCTGAAGGAACGACTGGACAAGAACACCCATGACAGCAAGGAGCTCTTCCACATCGTCAAGGAATTCTCCAACCCCAGCACAGGCAACAACGACATCACCCCCTCACAGGACCTCTGCGACTCCCTCGCCTCGTACTTCCACCGCAAGATCGCCGACATCCATAACAGCTTCAGCACTCAACCCACGCACCCATCGATCGAACCCACGCACCCAGCCGCCATCCTCCAGACATGGACCGAGGTTACCACCGTAGACACGACAAGCACGATGAACACCATCCACTCCGGATCTCCGACCGACCCGTGCCCCCACCACGTCTTCAACAAAGTGGCCCCAACCATCGCACCCCACCTCCGAGACATCATCAACACCTCCTTCAACACAGCCAACTTCCCGGAAAGCTGGAAGCACGCCGAGCTCAGCGCACTACTGAAGAAACCAACAGCGGATCCGGCCGAACTCAAGAACTTCCGCCCCATCTCGCTCCTTCCCTTCCCGGCCAAAGTCATCGAAAAGGTCGTCAACAAGCAACTGGCCGCCTTCCTCGAGACGAACGGTTCCCTCGACCCATCGCAGTCTGGATTCAGAGCCAATCACAGCACCGAAACCGCCCTCATCGCAGCCACTGATGACATCCGAGCCCTGCTCGACAACGGTGAAACAGCGGCACTCATCCTCCTAGACCTCTCCGCTGCATTCGACACTGTATGCCACCGCACCCTAGTCCAACGCCTCAACGACACCGGCATCCAAGGGAAGGCCCTGGACTGGATCACTTTATACCTCTCCGGAAGGACACAGAGAGTACGCCTCCCGCCGTTCCGCTCGGAGGCCACCACAGTCATCTGCGGGGTCCCGCAAGGCTCATCGCTCAGCCCCACTCTCTTCAACATCTACATGAAACCCCTCGCTGCCATCGCTCGCAATCACAACCTGAACATCATCTCCTATGCCGATGACACTCAGCTGATCCTCTCCCTCACCAAAGACCCCGACACCGCCAAGGCGAACCTCCACGAAGGGATGAAAGACGTCGCCGATTGGATGAACAACAGCCGCCTTAAGCTGAACACGGACAAGACGGAAGTCCTCATCCTGGGACAATCGCCCGCCGCATGGGATGACTCCTGGTGGCCGCCAGCCCTAGGCACCGCACCCAAGCCAACAGACCACGCACGCAACTTGGGCATCATCCTGGACTCTTCCCTATCGATGACCAGACAAGTCAACGCAGTCTCCTCATCTTGCTTCCACACACTACGCATGCTCCGCAAGATCTTCCAATGGATTCCGACAGAGACAAGGAAGACGGTCACCCAGGCCCTCATCACCAGCAGACTGGACTATGGAAACACCCTCTACGCCGGAACCACAGCCAAGCTTCAGAAGAAACTCCAGCGCATCCAGAACGCCTCCGCCCGAATCATCCTGGACGTCCCCCGACGCAGCCACATCTCGAGCCACCTGAGAGACCTACACTGGCTCTCTCTCAACAAGAGGATCACGTTCAGACTCCTCACCCACGCACACAAATCCCTCCACGACCAGGGCCCAAGGTACCTCAACGACCGACTGACCTTCTACGCGCCCACCCACCAGCTACGATCAACGAACCTCGCCCTCGCCGTCGTGCCACGCATTCGGAAAGCCACCGCCGGAGGAAGATCCTTCTCCTACCTTGCGGCCAAGACATGGACCTCCCTGCCCACCCACCTGCGGCTGACCCAGGACCACCTCGCCTTCAGGAAACAGCTCAAGACCTGGCTGTTCGAGCAGTAGCAGACCCCCTTCCCCAAGTGCCTTGAGACCCTTCTGGGTGAGTAGTGCGCAATACAAATGACATGATTGATTGATTGAATCAATCAATCAGGTGTTTGTTAAGCGCAACTACTCACCCGTAAGGGTCTCAACGTGCTGGGGCGGTCATAAAGTGCGTTGCCGTAGTCGAGCCTGCTGGTGACCAGGGCGTGAGTGACGGTCTTTCTGTGTTCGAGGGGAATCCATTTGAAGGTCTTAGGTAGGAGGCAGAGGGTGTGGAAGCAGGAGGACGAGACAGAGTTGATTTTGAGCTCCGAGTCCAGGATGACTCCCAGGTTGTGGCAAACAGACAGCCCTGCACACTTATAAATATCAAACGTGTAAAATACACAAAAAGTAAGCTTTAGACAAAAACTGTTTACCCAAAGAAAAATCGATGTCGTCTTGTGTTTTTAGATTTCTTCCTTTATTCATTTTTCTCCTTTTAAAAGCGTTTTTTGCAACCGCCAATGCTTTTCGTCCACAATCGGACTTCTTCAGGGCTCACAGTATATGCTTGACGCGTATTTCATAGGACCATTGCCAATTTGTTTGGACCAGTTGATTTAAAAGAAAATCTATCTGAGCAGTAAAGTTGCGTCACCTCAGAAGTTTTCAATAATAACCGTATGTTGGTGTGTAAATGCACCCGTCTCCGCACGATAGTCTCAGCTCAATAAGTGATTCCCAGGTTGTGTGCGTGGTCCGTGGGCAGGCTTCCGAGGGCGCGGGGCCACCAGGTGTCATTCCAGGTGTTGGGGTTTGGGCGCATGATGAGTACTTCCATTTTGTTGGTGTTTAGTTGTAGGCAGCTGTTTTGCATCCATTTGGCGACGGCTTCCATGCCTTCTCGAACGTTGTGTCTGGCGGTGTTGGGTTCGTTGGATAGGGAAAGGATGAGTTGGGTGTCGTCTGCGTATGACACAATGTTGAGTCCGTAGGTTCCGACGATGGGGGCGAGCGGAGCCATGTAGATGTTGAAGAGCGAAGGGCTGAGGGAGGACCCCTGGGGGACTCAGCAGGTGGTTGGTGTAGGGCCAAGAGGAAAGGGGTTAGTCTGATCCGCTGCATTCCGCCGGAGAGGAAGGAGCTGATCCAGTCGAGGGCCTGGTCATGGATCCCTGCGTTGTGGAGTCTGCGTATTAGGGTGCGGTGAGAGACTGTGTCGAACGCCGCTGAGAGGTCGAGGAGGATGAGGGCTGCTCTTTCTCCTTTGTCCAGTAAGATACGGATGTCTTCTGTTGCGGCAAGGCGGGCAGTTTCCGTACTGTGGTTTTTTTCTGAAGCCGGATTGGGAGGAGTCGAGGATGGGTTTTTTTTGTTTTTTTTTAAATTGTCCTCATTTATGCGATCTTAGTGGTTATAGCAACAGGGTCGCCTCTTATTTAGAAACCCTTGGAGATGAAGTAAGACCATGTCTTAAGAACCAACAATTTCTTTGAGTTTATGTGTCACTATGCCACCATACAGAGAATCAAGAGTTGTTGATCGTGTTAATTTAAATCATTGGACGTCCCTTCCTATCCTACCGCATAAGTGGTATCCCAAAGATCCCAGTGTTTCGTACGTTTACTTTCCCCTCTGGACTTATCCAAATTCCTAAACTTTTCTACTGCCCAAACCCAGTTCTCTGCTACTGGAGGGGATGGAAGAATCCAATTTATACACACCTCGTGTCTGGCAAGCAACATGAATGTAAATAAGAGATATTTCTGATTTTTAGATAAGATAATGCTAGATTCTTCTGTATTCAAAATGCCAAAGATAATAATAAAGGCGCTTACCTTGATGCTGGTATTTAAAATCTTATCAACGATCTTACCAACTACGTTCCAAAATGCATCAAGGTGGGCACATGTAAAAAACATGTGGATATCATTTGCTTTCCTCTCGCCACATTTGGGAAATTTTTTCATCTCTTGGTTATTCATTTTTGAAAGTTTTACAGGCGTCCAGTAGGATCTGTGCAAAGTAAACAAATGATTTTTCCTAAGGGGTGCAGAAATTATAATGTGCCATAAAAAAGTGCAGGATACTTGCCAGAGTTGCTGCAAGTCTTGAGCCGGAAAAATCTTCCTCCATATAAGATCCGGGATATCAAAATCGGCCTCATTCCTCTCCACCAGGTACCAGTACCACTTTGATACTTCTTTTTGCGCTGGGTCTTTGTGTATTTCTTGCTCTAGGTTCCCAATGTGGTCTGTCATTGTCACTTGTTCTCTTGACCAGCTGACCAGCTGCTAGTATTTAAACCTAGATATTTCATTGTTAGTTCTTTCCGCCAGTTCGTCCCATGGCTTTAAATTACCATTTTCCAAGAGATCTCCCCAGTTGTCGATTCCTGCTCTTTTCAGAGGAACTGCTAGTGAATCCTTCATACACTCTGGAGTTCCGGGAGAGTTCCATATTGGTGCTTGGGGACTATAATATGGGAACTGCCATATTTTCCTAATCTCTGATCATAATTTAAACGCTGATCTCAGTACCTTCAGCCTGAACTTTTTTAAGTACTTTTGGTGGCCAAATTTGTAGAGGCAATGGTCATGATTGGGTACTGCTTTCCAGTAGGCAGAATAGGACCCATGAGTTCGGAAAAGGTGCCTTACATTCTTGAAGTGGAAAGCTTTGTAATACATCATAAGACCTGGACTAGCTATCCCTCTTCGGTTTTTCTTCTGGCAAAGCTTTTTCCAAGCTATCCTAACACCTTTGGAGGCCCAGATAAAAGTGTTGATTTCACTTTGGATCTTTTTTATGGAAACTGAGTTAAACTCCAAAGGAATTGGGTTAAAGACAAAGGTAAACTTTGGTAGGAGGGCCATTTTTATCACGTTAGCTCTCCCTGTAAAAGTGAGCGATAAGCAGCTCTATGATTTTAGTAGTTTCCTCATCTCTTTGGTTTTTAACTCCAAATTTACTTGGGCGATTTCATCAATATTTTTTAAGATTTGGATCCCGAGATATTTGATTTTATTTTTAGATTCTATCAGTGGCCTAGGCATGTTCCAATGCATAACCTCCGTTTTTTGGTGATTAATTTGATAACCGGAGATGTTCCCAAATTCTGTTAATAAGTGGGTTATACAGTTAGATGACTCATTCAGATTGCTCGTGTAAATCATTATGTCGTCAGCATATAGTGCCACTTTCAAATTCCAGCCATTGAAGCTAAAGGGGATAATTTCTCTAGAGGTCCTGATCAAGTTAGCTAGGGGTTCTATATATAAGTTAAAAAGATGGGGGTAGAGTGGGCACCGCTGTCTGGTGCCTCTTTTAATTTGAAAACCTTTTGATATACTTCCATTAAGAAGTATTTTCCCTATAGGAGTCGAATATATATTAGCGATTATCCTGAAAACAATTCTGGCCTAGATTGTTGTGTTGAATAACCTTCTGCAAGTATGACCAAATTACGCGGTCAAAAGCTTTGGCCGCATCAAGGGTGAAAATCGCTAGAGGGACATTTTCCTGAACTGCGATGTTAATGGCTTCAATCAGTTGATGAGTGAGATCATGTAACTGTCTCCCCCTTATGAAACCCTTCTGGTCCTCATGAATGAGCTTGGCAGAAAGGAAACCAAGGGGTGTATTTTCAAGAACGGCGTTAAAAATTATCGCCGGTTTAGCGGCAGAAAACTGCCGCTAAAGCGGCGATAATGGGCTTGATAATATGCCCTGGAGAATTCCAATAGAAGTCCATGTTCTGGTGTGGTGCGGTGAGAGACTATGTCGAACGCCACTGAGAGGTCAAGGAGGATGAGGGCTGCTCTTTCTCCTTTGTCCAGTAAGATACGGATGTCGTCTGTTGCGGCGAGGAGGGCGGTTTCCGTACTGTGGTTTTTTCTGAAGCCGGATTGGGAGGAGTCAAGGATGTTGTGCTCTTCGATGAATGTGGCGAGTTGGCTGTTGATGGCTTTCTCGATTACTTTCGCTGGGAACGGGAGCATGGAGATGAGTCTGTAATTTTTGAGGTCGGTGGGGTCCGCCGATGGTTTCTTCAGGAGGGGGTTGATCTCAGCGTGTTTCCAGTCGTCAGGGAATGAGGCGGTTGCCAGGGAGCAGTTCATGGTGTAGCAGAGCATGGGTGCTATGGTGTCAGCGGCTCTGTTGAAAATGTGGAGGGGCAGGGGTCCGTGGGGGCCCCGGAGTGGATTGACTTAATCGTCTTCAGTGTGTCTTCGGTGGTGAGGGCTGTCCAGTTGTTGATCGCTGGCTTCAGGGTGCCGGGGGTGGTTGGTGAGAGTTCAGTGTGTTGGTTGCCTTCGTTGAATTTGTCGTAGATGCTCTTGATTTTGTGGTGGAAAAAGGTACTGAGTTTGTCGCAGAGGTCTTGTGAGGGAGGGATGTTGGTGGACTCGCTGGTGGGTTGGGCGAACTCCTTGATGATGTTGAAGAGTTCTTTGCTGTTGTGTGCATGAGTGGAGATTCTGTCTTCAATCGCTTTTTTCCTCGTTTTACTGATGGGTTGGTGGTGGGCGTTGGTGGCAGCTCTTAAGTTGCTGTGGGCGTCTGTGGATTTGGTGTTCCTCCAGGCCTTTTCGAGGCAGCGGCAAGTGCGTCTGGACTCTCGAAGTTCGGTGGTGAACCATCTAGCTTTCTTGGCGTGGGTGTTGTTTTTCTTGAGGGGGGCTATGGTGTTGGCGCTGTCCGAGATCCATCTGTGCAGGGTTCTGGCTGCAGTGTTGGGGTCATCATTTTCGGCGATGGTTGGGGTGGAGTTGCTGAGTGATGAGTTTGGCTGGTCGTCGGTGATTCTTGTCCAGTTTCTTTGTGGGAGCAGGTGCTGGTGTCTGTGGATGGTGGGTGTTCTGAAGGTGAAGTGGACGCATCGATGGTCAGTCCATGGGAGTTCGGTGGTGTGGCTGAAGGTGATGGAGTTTCCTGTTGTGAAGAGAGGGGTCGAGGGTGTGTCCTGCTGAGTGTGTGGGTTCGGTCACGATCTGGTGGAGTCCAATGTAGTGAAGGTTGTCCAGGAGGGATGTGGTGCTGGGGTCCAATTGGTTGTCGAGGTGGAAGTTGAGGTCTCCCAGTAGGGTGTAGTTGGTGGACGCGATGGCATGCGTGGAGATGATGTCCGTGATGGAGTTGGCGAAAAGTCCACAGGGTCCAGGGGGTCGGTAGATGAGGGTTCCTCGGAGGGTGGAGGTAGGGCTGGCCAGTATTTTGAAGTGAAGGTGTTCCATCAGTTCTGTGGGCTCGTCGGGGAGTGTGCTCAGGCGGAGGGTGGATTTGTGGACGATGGCGATTCCACATTCAATTTAAACATAAATAAACAGTAAGCATACATTTTTTAAAAGCATAAGCGCAATGACAATAAGAAACTTATTAAAATCTAGCAGACAGAAAAGTAATTTGGAAACAATTAACCAACATGGCTCAGTTTAAAAAATAAAAACTGTTTCAGAGTGAAAAAAACATCATAAATTACAAAAGCACGCTGTGAAGGCGGACTTTCATTGCATACAAATCCACAAATTGAAGCACGTTGCTTTCGGAAACTGCCTGTAAATGAACTTCCATCGGGTGAATACGAAGGGTAAAAGCACGTACATCAGAACACAAGCTGAGGCAGGAAACAATAAAAAAATATTTGCAATTCAATAGGTCTCGCATTTAATTTCGAGACCTATGGCATTGGAAACAAGTGGCCGCCATTGTCCAGGCAGCTTTACCTAATGTAGGAACTCAATAAAGAAAATAGAACATGCTCCGTGTCACAACCAAGTAAAGGGGCCAGTTGCCATTGGAGGATACAAATAAAGACATGGCCCTACTAAGGAGGGACTAACAAGCCTACTAAGGAATTAGACGCCAGCAGTTACGAAGGACAAAGACACAAGCCAATGACAAATGCGGGCTGGGCTTCTCCTCCATACAGTACCTACAACAGATCGCCAGAGCAGCGCTTACACGCTGGCTCAGGCTCGACATAAAAAACACAGCAGCAGCAGTTCAAATGGGAGAAAAAAGTGGTAGAAAAACCTGCAAAAATCCTCTTTCTTCACAATAACAAACATCCATTGCAACAGGGAACATATACACCTCAAACAAATGCTTATTTTCTTCTGCGAGAGCTAGGTGTTTATCATGATGAGAGATAAACAGACAGAAGTCGGTATTAGTACAGATAGTTGAGATGTTTTTGTTTTCCTCAGTTTGAGTGATCTCCTGCATGAGTGAATGCAGTCATTAAATGTGAGTTTATGTGCTGGACTTAGCCCCCATTTTAGTTGGTGAAGATTGTGCAATTTAGGCTGTTCATTAACTTTGTGCACTTCGGCTGTTTTTTACTATGTCCAATGTGGCATGGAAAGTTTTGTTCAATTGCCAATTACACCCGAGTTCCCTTCTGACCCATGCTTTTTAGACAACCTTTTATTCCAAAAATGTATGGTACACAATAATTAAAACTTAGCAAATTTAGTCAGTTCAAAGTACTTTATTCAGCATTATGCCATAAAAGCAGCAAATCAGTTAGAAAGCATACACTCATCCTCATAATTACAAATGATTAAAAACTCCATTATAAAAATAGATAAAATACTAACAAGAGTAAAATCCAAGCATTTCATTCATTAAGTGACGAAAGCAATTCCTAAAACGTTCAACATTACTCATAAATGCATTTTCAAATAGTATCTCTTCGTACCTGTCCCAGATTTCAAAAGCCAGTTTAAAAAAGTTTCAAACAGCATAACAAACATCCACCGTAGGGAGTCTTTCCAACATATCTAACCCCTGTTGATGCTTTCTGGTCTTTAAGCTACATTACACCGGAACCAAAAAGGATTTGCCTGGAACTCGGTATAGGGGGTAGAACATAGGAAGATGACCGGTACTTTTTTCTGTAGTATTAATACATCTACAAGGGGATCCATCATGGCACCAAACCCATTGCATGGGGAAAGCTACTTTGAAGTGAATGACATTAAGTCTAAAACGGGTTGAAATGTGGCGCTTGGATGGTTATTCTATCCAACTTAGATATGGCTCCGGACACCTCGTTGCTGAGACCGGGGCAAATCCCAAAACTGTTTGTAGCTCAAACGCCCCTTCCTTTCTAGTCTCCCTCCACTTCTCTAGGAATTGATTTTTGGTAGTTTCTTATAATTTAAGTTACATTCTTGTGGGTTTGCTAAAACCTTCGCCACATCCAATTTATTACAAGTATTCCTCACGTGTACAACCCAGAGTATTTTGTTTACACCATTTAATGCCAGACAGTCAGCAAAACATGATCTAACTAGGCTTGCTTCCTCAATATATGGAAGGATTAGATCCTCTTGGGCATTAAAAGTTGCTGTGATTTTCGGGACTGCCAGCTGTCTATTAGTGAAGTCATTTCTAACCTCTGAATAGGCCCTGCATTCCCATAACCCGAATCCCCTGCGCCATATAGCCCTGCTGACACACCTTTACTTCCTTATCAATTGAATCTCTTAAAATTTTCTAGCAAATCTGAAGATTGCATCCAATTTCTTTCCAAATTGCTGAACTTTTACATTAATAAGAGCATTCCAGTTAAGGGATGAGCTTATGGTGATGCCCAATTTATTAAAGGCATTCACCATCTTCAGACGTCCCCCTCCCCTATCGTAAAAAACCTTGGGGCATATTCCAAGCCCCTTACTCCACCGGAGCATCATTTTTTTTGACACTCTGGTGGCATAACGCCATTCCTCATATTTACAAGGTGGTGCTAAGCCGCTTAACATCACCATGTAAATGTGCCCCTTTCTGCCGTAGTCTGCTGCAGTAAAGGGGAGGGCAATGGGTGTTGCTGTGGGCTTTTCACCGCAACAATCATTGCTTTTTGATGCTGCCCCAGATTTGCAAGGCTGTGCAGTGCCAAAAACTAAGGCCAGGTAATATCTGGCCTTAGAATGGCGAAATGAGGAAATTATTAATTTCTCCTAATTTTTTGGTCTATTTGTGATGCATTCTGCACCACACATAGAAAGAGCAAATAGCCATTATTGATAGTTTATGCACATAAACAATCGCCTCTACAGCGCAGGCACCCTTGCAACATGGTGCTTTTTTAGAGCCAGTGCTAGTTGAAATGCAGCGGTGTGCTGTATTTTTGTAAATATGGTGCATCCTTTTGTTTTGAAAATGTTGGAGCGCTACATTGCCAAATTTGGAGTAACAATGCGCTACAACATTTTGCTGTAAATATCCCCCTTTGTTTTCATGTTAGGTTTCCCGCATGACATGTTTTGGCACAGTTAACTTTTAGATCTAGGGAGACCATGCCAGGCAAAACATAAGCGAGCATTATTTGTAAACCAATTGCTGTAAGGACAGAATGACCGCATTGTCCGCGTACAGCAAAATAGGTATGCAGTGATTCCCCATTCCTTGGAATATCCTTACCTCTTTCTATCAGATGGTTACTGACCCTGTTTATGTATAAGAGAAATGGGAAGGGTGCAAGAAAGCACTCCTGTTTCATGCTCTGTAATGAACCGATCTGTGTAGTCTTTTCTCCCTGTGGGCTATAGCATATAGTTATGGTTAAGTCATGATGAAGCTGCTTTAGAAGATCCAGCAAATCGGTAACCACCTCCAAGTTTTCCATGATATGCCATAGCTTTACCCTATTTACTATGTCAAAAGTGCTTGTTGAATCTATGAATGCCATATCTAGGGTACCCTTCTTGGCCAATACACACTTCCCTGCCATAAGATATAGGTTTAACGATTACTCAACTGTGTCTATACCTGGCCTGAAGTCAAACTGAGCCTCTGATAGAAGGTTATTGTCAACGGTCCAGGATTGAAGTCGCGAGAAGATAATGCTCCGCAGAATCTTAACACTAGAATCTAGTATAGGCATTGGCCTATAACATGTAGGTAAGGCTCCATCTCCCTTTTTAAAAATGGGGACAATGGTGTCTGTTCTCCGTAAGGTTGTAATAGGGCCCGCCAAGGCACTACTTAATACATTGGTTAGCAATGGGGCCCACAGATGTATATTTGATTTATAAAAATCCACCGGCCCTGAGTCTTTCCCTGAGCAGATTGTGTTTTGGCCAGCGCAACTTCACTTAATTCGATAAAGGCATATTGTTTCCACTTTTCCATCCCACATCAGGTCTAACAGTTGGTAGTGTTATATTATGTGGTGGGCTAGCATCTGACTAGAACATTTCCATAAACTGGGAAACTCATTGATAAGCCATGATCACACACTCCACCCTTGGAGCCTCTACTTCATTGAAGAAAGGGTGAATTACAACTGCCCAAAATGTAGAGCTTTCTTTAGTGTTGGCCGCACATAAAAGGTTGTCCCAGGCATTGCTACTGATTTCTTGTTTCCTTGCCTCATGTGTCATCCTATAAGCATGCCTCAATGCTTTCACCTGATCCACTATGCAGGGTTTTGTTTTCAGAATGTTTTTCAAATGTTAATGTGTGCTAGTGCAGGCTTTGGTAAACCAGCCATAAGGAGTTTAAGATCAGGCCTGGGCAATAGACAACTTATTGGAAATCGATCTATAAAGGCTATCAGACCCTGCTAATATGGGGAGGTAGTCTATATCCTCTTCTAAACAACTTAAAACGGACTGCATGTATTCTTTTATGATCCTTGTGGGAAGGTAGGATCCTTCTGCATGAGTACCCCCACTTTTTGCCTGGTTCTAAGATGGTTTTTGACTAGTCTGACTGGGATCCTGCTAATCAGGACCCCAGTCTATCTGCTTTCTCCCTAAACTGTTTTGTTAGTACCTAGGTACGATCCCATATTCGATACTGGGGTACCCTTATCAAGCCCTAGTATATAGTACCCATGTACCCAGGGCATAGGTACCCCAGAGGTCTCCCATGGGCTGCAGCATGTATTATGCCACCCATTAGAGACCATTCAAAATAGAACTAAAGGTTTGCCATTGCAGCCTGTGTAAGTTGGTGCATGCACCACTTACTAAATATATATACGTTTACTATATCTAAGAGTCACTGCACTTAAAACCTACAAGTCACCCCTATAGCAGGTCGTTACAATCCTGAAGGCAAAGTGCTTGGTTCTAAGTGATAGGGTGCCCCTGCATGAGCAGGACAGCCCTGCAGCCTATGGAGTCCATTCTCCTGGGTGGTCAGGGAAGCAGCCATGTACTATAAAGAGGGGCATCGCATAATTATGTGAGGCCCATCTCAAAAACGGCAGCAACAAACCCCATCATGTTTGGTGTCAAACATGTTGGAATCATACCCCCACACAGTTACAAGTGTGGGAGGTATGATTCCAGCCACCGGGAGAGCCCTCCGTTAGGCTCTCAGTGTTCTCGGTACCAGCCTTCTAGTCCTGGACAGCACAAAATGGTTGCTGTCAACCGGAGACACATTTGTGCCCTTCTGCTGCTGAGCCAAGCTCGAGCAGAGGAAGGTGGAACAATAGACATCCTGTCACAGGGAGGCGTGACCACCTCCCAGACAGGATTTAGTGTATTAGGGCTGGGTGGGTGTGCTTGCCAGAGCCTGAAAGACTGCATGAGGGGCACATTTGGTGTCCCTGTGCATAGTCCAGCCCAAACCAGTTCTGGGAGCTCTGGCGCAAAACTGGACAAAGTACATGGGAGTAACCTCCCCCCTGTCCAGACCCTCCCCTGGGAGTGTCCCCTGAATCTTCCCAACCCTCTCCTTAGGGTACTTAAGAGCTTACCTGGGTGTAGGTCCCTAGATTCGTCAGACAAGATTCAGAACTGAAATCACTGCAATTCTACCATCTGGGCACTCTGGATTTCGCTGGACTTCGTCTGGGCCTGACTTTGTCTCCCTTTCAGTCTGCTGCCTCGTCTGTACCTGTGCACTATACAGGATCCATGCAGGACCTGTGGGGCATCCAAGAAACTTGAAGATAATCAACCTTTGAGTGAAGGAGTCACTCCCCTGCATTTGTAGGCACCTCAAGCATGTTGACCGGTCTGCTGATGCCAAACTCCAGAGGACTCTGAAGGGTTCAACAACACAGGTGGTGGTTATCTACGGCTCCAGAGGCCCGAGCTGCCCTCTCACCAAGTTTTAGGACAGAAATCCTTGTGGGGGCTGCATTAACCAAACCCTTTGCACCGCGTACTTTTGCAAGTGCATATGCTTGTTGGCAACTTTGCAACAAGTGCATTGGGCTCCAACTAGCCCTAACCTCTGGTAACTTCTTCCACCAAGATCTTCAGCCACACCACCTCATGGGCACCGTGGTCTGCTCCTATTGGTGAGCTGTTCGAGGTCCTCTTGCGACTCCTGTGCACACGGACTGTGGGTCCACTTGAGGGTCACCTTTGATTTCGCTGGGCTCCCCTGATTGCTCGGGGCCCGCCCTGACTACTCTGCTTGTGGTGAGTCTCCTGGACCTTGCTGGTCCCAACCGTGAACTTTCTTGACTTCCTGCATGAGTTGCATTTGCCAAGGCTTGTTGGTGCTCCTGCCAGACACCGACCGCATAGCACTCAACATCCTTTGTGGGACTACTTGTATACAGCTCCTGGTCATCCTCAGCATTACCTGGTCCCTGCAGCTGCAGAGTCAAGGTCACCATCATCTCACCTGGAGCACCCGACATCAGAAGGCATTCGTCTTCCAAGTTTCCTGGTCACTCCCGAGTGACATAGACCCTGTCCCCTCTGCTTTCAGGTACTCTTCACCAAGAATCCACATTTGGATTCCAAAGGACACTTTCTCCTCTTCCAGCAGCTGCACTTTCCTGAAGTCCTCCATTGGGTTCGACTGCGGTTTCCGGCGCCACTTCACAACTATGCACCCGGCTTCCTTGGGATAGGTTATTTGGGTACAATGGTATCCACAGGTGGAGTGGCTTTCCAACCTTCTGTCTTCCACTAGGTTTCTTCAGAGTCCACTGGGAAGGGTCCTTTATCTTTGAAATTCCAACCGTGACTTGCACATTGACTTGTGTGGATCACGCGGTCGTGTTCACACACTGCACACGCACTCCGTGGTGTCTCTATCTACTCACCTTGGGTGATTCCTTGGGGTCCCATCAATTCTACATCCTCTCAACATTGTCCTGACTCGAGTCACGGTTCTTATACCACTTTCTTAGTATATGATTTGGTCCCCCCCTGGGGCCCACTGTGTATTAGTGCTATTTACTGTGATTTCTTTGCTAAGGCATTCTGTGCTTTGTGCCTATCCCTCTGTAGGAGATACTGTAACATACTAGATGGTGTTATATAATAAATACATATTTTATACATACTTTGTGTGGTTTCTTTTCATTTAATCTATACTATAAGATTGCATTTTCAAGCTGCTTTACACTCTTTCTGGACTAAGCCTGAAGGCTGCTCTCAACAGCCACCACTAGGAAAGCTTTCTGAGGTTGTCTGAGACCACTTAAATCACCACAAGGGTTGTCTGGACTGGTGCAAGGTGCCCACTTACATTAATGGACATCATATTCCAGGCCAGCTTCTCACAATCCTCTATTTAAAGGTGGCAGAGTTCACTTTTTCCCCACTTAATTCTCAGACCGTTATTTCTTGAAAAGGCTATATCTTTATTTTCCCCCCGGAGGTTTTAATAACATGACAATTTAGGGTAATAGTGAGTGGACTGCGGTCACTATTGCACTTCAGGGTAATTTTTAAATCTGAGAGAAAGAATGAGTATTCTCCAGAAAATAAAATAAAGTCAATCTTGCTACTACTACGATTTCCCACAAAAGTTGGGACATTGTTTTCTGGCCTATCAGCTGTATCAGCTGCAAATATTGAATTATATTTCAAAATGCAAGCATTCAGTGCTTCTCCAAAGACTGTATGTCTAAAGTGTAACCGATCTTCTTCCTTTCCCAGGAACTTACCCACCTTTTCCCCACTAAGATGGCAAAGTGAGTTATTAAAATCCCCAGTCCACATTTTTATAACTTTGGGGGTAGGATGGCAAAGTGAGGTATTGAAATCCACAGTCAACATTATTAGAACTTTGCGGGTAAGCAGTGCGATATAATCCTCTAGGAGACGATCTAACTTGTCAACCACTTTACATATACTACAGTTAAAGATATTGCAATAAAATGTTATGATGAAGATATGCGTTTCCAGGGGAAATGTTAATAGACTAGCTAGAAAGAAGGGGGAGGATCCCACAGAAATAATTTTAATAACTGCGAGTTGGATGAATGCCAAAGTGGCACGGCCACCCTTGGATCTCCCCAGGGGGATGCAAGGGTTGGCACTGCTGATCTATACCCATCAATATGAAGTGGCGCAGTTGCCGAGATCTCTTGACAACTGGTATCATAGGGGTTCACAAAACCTTTCCAGTCAGGATTTCCTATCTTAGAACTAGTGCCAGCAATGTTCCATGAGAGCAAACAGAAGCATTCATTCATTTAGATAACTTTATTTCGGTCGAAGACCATAAAAGCACAAATAAGATTACATGCAAGATTACACATTTCATTAAAACAATAAATAGAATCAAGTTAATACAATGATTGAGAATGAATTAAACTGGAGTTATCAAAACAGAGAAGTTAATAAAAAGGCGGGAATATTTACAGAAAGCTTTTCCTTCTTCGCCATGAGCCATATAAAAAGCGGGACACTGCAAAGACGATGGGGGGGGGGTGGGTATCATATGTTAGGACCCTGCATGCCTGCATGCAGTGTCTAAACCCAAGATTCCTACATAGGGGGATGAGACACTTTTTCCTTATTGATTGGTATGCAGGGCAAAAGAACAAAACATGGCATATATCTTCTTGGTTATAATTACAGGCTGGGCAGGCAACATTTTCTGATTTTGCCCATTTGTAAGTAAATGCCCTAAGCAGTAAGCTACCATGCCTTAACTGCAAGTAGAGCTTCCTTGCGAGGGGTGGATAAATTACATCTAGGAAGACCTCTGCTCGCGTTTCGGCTTTTATTAGAAGAAACTCTTTGGTAAGTTTCCCCAGAGAGCTTGAACCATGAAGGGTAAGTAATCTCTGTTGCCTTAGCTGGCTTGTGAGTTCAATTTTGGATGTCCTTTTACAGGACACCTCCGGGGATTCCCAAAGATCGGTCCTGCCGATCTTTGAACTAAGATCCTTGATATGGGATAACCATGCGATGTTCTTGTTTTTGATTAAGGCCCAGACCTCTATGAATTCCTCTCTGTAGGGTGCCAATTCTGGCACCGACCAGAGTCTTTTCCAATAGAGCATGGGCCGCAAAGTTGCTAAATCTTCAATAGGTTCTATTCCCAAGTCAAATCGTAAAGGGATATGTGGAGTACTTATTGGCAAGCCCACAAGACTTCTCATAAAGCCCTGCTCAACCATGGTCAGCTTGGAGATATTTTTGTGACCCCATAGTTCAACCCCGTACAGTGAAGCAGCTCTGGCTTGCAGACGGTATATCTCTACTACCGGGGCTGCAGGTTTGAAGACCGAGGCACGCTGGACCTTACTAATCCCACCCGCTATTTGGGACAACCTAAGCCTTGATTTCGAGATTTGAGGACCCCAAACAAGGTTCTCTGTCAGGGTGATCCCAAGATAGACAAAAGTCCCGACTCTCTCAAGAGGAGAGCCGTTTAAGGTGGGGTTTGGACGAGTTTGCTTTGGGGGATTAAAAATCATGAACTTGGTCTTGTCCAAGTTGATCTCTAGGCCTCGGGCAGTACAGAATGCGAGAAAACCATCCAAAATACGCTGAATGCCCGATAATGTTTTGGATAACAACAAAGTGTAATCCGCAAACATCAGAGCGGGCACTCTCCCAGTAGCCAACCTGGGGACATCGTTGTCAGCTACGTCAACCAGATGGTCGACGAGACCGTTAATGTAGAGACTGAACAAAGTTGGGGCCAGAACACACCCTTGGCGCACGCCCTTCCTAACAGGAAAGCGTGCGGACAAGTCGCCATGCCTCCCACACCTAACCTGGGCATAATTGCCGTTGTGGAGTCTGATTAAAATATTCAGTAGATAGGGAGAAAGACCCATATCTGCCAAGACTTTCCACAGCTTTCCTCTTGGGACAAGGTCGAAAGCGGCAAGTAGATCGACAAAGATGAGGTAGAGGCTGCCACCCTCCACTCTCACCGTTTTCCAGTATAAAACCTGTAGCCGGAAGATCTGATCTATGGTTGAGATCCCAGATCTAAACCCTGCCTGTAGTGTAGTCAATATCTTCTTTTCGTCCATCCATCCCAAGATTCTATCTAAGATAATTCTGCCCATTAATTTCTGGGAGGTGTCAATAAGGCTGATTGGTCTGTAATTTGCCGGTTTTAGCGGACAGCCTTTCTTGAATATGGGGACTATCTCCGCACCCAACCAGGTGTCTGGCAGATCAGCCCCCTTGAGGATTGAATTAAATAGTACCACCAAGTACGGGGCCCAGATTTTTGGTTGGGAGCGAAATAAGTCCGGGGGCATCTTGTCCAAACCGGGAGCTTTATTGGGTAGAAGCCTTACTATTGTAGACTCTACTTCTTTAAAGGTAATGGCCTCGAACAATTCTAGGAAGGGAATACCCATACCCACCAGGGAATCCTTGTTCCGTACGCCGCCCGGGGATGCAAACAATTGGCGCTCCTTTTGGGGCTCAGGGGCGGCGGACGGGGAACAGATCTTAGTAACACCAAGGACAGGGTCACTCCCTCTCGTGGGTTTGCACTCCAACAGTGAATCTGAATTTGGAGGGTCGCCCAAGTCCCCATACAATTCCCCAAAATGCGTTTGCCATAATTGTGGGGCTATGTTTGTAGTTGGGGTCAAGGCTCCCCTACTTTCACCAGAGTTCACAATAGCCCAAAACGCCTTGGGGTCTCTTAGAGAAAGGGTTAGCCTAAGTTCCTCCCATCTTTGCTCCTCCCAGTCCTTCTTTCCCCTGGAAATGGCCTTCTTATATTCTAGGCGGAGTTTCTTAAGGTTAACCCTATCTTCATCTTTTAGTGCTGAAAGCAATTCCCTTTTTGCTTTTCTGCAAAAGTCATCGTACCAGGGATGTGTCCTAGCCTGCTGCTGTTTTTTCCCCACAGGATTGAGCAAATCCACCAACTTATCGACTAAGTGGGTGTGAATCTCAGTGGAATAACTTGGGTTTCCTACACTTACATCCCCCATTGCAGAAAGGAATGGTAGAACTGTCTGATATATTATCGCCAGTTTAGCGGGGGAATTCTGAAAGTAGGGCCATTTAACCCTCCTCCTATTGTTAGAAAGCGACACAGGAAGGGATGAGCTGTTTGGATTGGGGGAAGGGTTTGTTAGGCCAAAGCTTCCCGGTTTGAGGGTTAAAACAAGGGCATTATGATCACTGTCTTGTCTAGGATAGATTTTAAACTCCTGTAGCATATCCCAGTGTCTTGTTTCCATTAGCATATAATCGATATTGGAGTTTTGGCCTGGTCTGTTAAACGTTGGGAGCCCCGGGCGATCGGGTTTCAGTCTCCCATTGCAGGCCCTTAGGGACAATGCAAGGTATAGAGATTTAATTTGGAGGACCAACGGGGTCTAAGCCCTAACAGGAGAAATTTGTGGTTCCCAGACATGCCAAAACTGGTCCTCATCGTCCAGATCTCCCGTGTCGGGGGACTCAAGGGGCTCGAATTGGCAGTTGAAATCGCCTCCTACTATTAGGGGAGCTGGGGGGTCAAGGGACAATATGAAGTGCTTTAATGCGTCAATGATGCCAGATTCTTGACCATTCTTTACTGGTCTGGAATAAACATTTATTAGGGCAACCGTTGAGTTATCCTTTAGTGTTAGGAGTACACATTGGACGTCGAGGGAGTTTGTTGGAATCTGAACTGCCTGAACGCCCAAATGCGCCCCCACCCATATTGAGAGACCACCCGAGGGCCTCCCTCTTCCACTTGAGGTTGCCAGAATATCAAAAGTGGCATAGCCAATCCTCATATTCTCCTCCGTAGCCCAAGTTTCTTGCATTAGACAGATATCATGGCTGCCTATGAAATTGCTCCACTCGGGGTTGGATAACTTACTTTTTATCCCAGCCACATTCCATGACAAAATTTTTATTTCCCCGTCTATTGCTCTGTTCCTATCCGATAGGTCACCATCGTTTAAATTAGGGCGGATTTCTCGAGTTTGGGTGTTGGTTTCCAGTGTGGTATCCCCAGGGTTCACTCCCAGCAGTAAATCCTCGAGGGGAGAAACCCCATCATTGTCCGTAATTTGTCTTACTTCCAAATCTTCCGCATCTATGTTCGTGGGGCGGGGCGTTGATACATAATCTAAAGTACTACTCTCACAACTGCCCCTATCTACAACTATTTGGGTACCCATGGTTTTATCTAACTGAGGAGCAGGGCTCTGGATCACGACTGGTCAGTCAACCTCCTCCAACATACTAAATCTATTATTTTGGGGAAATAGTGACAGTAGGGGGATATTCTGGAATCGGTCCTCCCGAATTACCATTTCTCGGCATGATCTATCATAGGATTTGTTTTTCCCCCCCACCCACCTAGTGCCTCTATTCTGTCCTGATCTGTGCCGAGATACTGGATAGAAGTAAGACAAGTGCAGTGGGATGATTTGGGTGTTTGACCTGGGGGGTGTCCTACTGCAGATATAATCTACAGTATGCGGGTGCCTAAAGTTGACAATGACACAATTACCTGCAATAGATTTGGGTGTAGGGCCAATCCAGTCTATTCTCCTTGCACCCAGTATTTCTCCAAAGGTGTTAAGGGGGAGAGGGCTATTTGAATTAAACCAGTGCATACATTTATTTTTTAGTTCCAGGTAGTCCTCATTTTTCCCTTGGGATAGAGGGGGGACACCAGCGAGCACAACAACATACGGTAGGGACTCAGGCGGGAGATCTATACAAGGCAGCGCGGTGTTGAACCCCTCTCCATCAGTATTTCTGTTCACTTTCGCTTGATTGTCTAGACATTTTTCCACAACTTCAGTAACCTCCCTCTGTGTTTTCAAACTTTTGGTGACTATGTCCCTAGACAAAGGAAAAATAGTGTCAAAAACAGTCTTGACCAGTAGTTGAGGGGGTACAGGTAAGGTCTTGGATCTGGCGGGGGGATAGTCGTAGGTGGGAGCAGAGCTAGAACAGGGGTTTGCAGGGGAACTAGTCAATTGGGCTTTACCCTGACGGGCAAGGACGGGCCCGCCCTTGGCCCGGGCTTAGCCCGGGCGCTGCCCGCGCACGTCCCGCGCTGCGGGGCACTCAGGGAGCTTAAATGCAGCCCGTGCGCTGCAAAATGACGTCGGCAGTTGGCGCCCGGAGCAAAGAACGCCGGGAATTGTAGTCCGAAGGTCCGTTCCCCTCACGGCACTGGGCGAAACAGGAGACCGCTGTCCTTAGCTCCCGTGTCAAGCCGTTCCCCTCACGGCAGTCCTCCAGGTGAGTCCAGTACCAGCAGAGCTCAATGACCAAGAGTGCGTCCCGCGCTGCGGGGCACTCAGGGAGCTTAAATGCAGCCCGTGCGCTGCAAAATGACGTCGGCAGTTGGCGCCCGGAGCAAAGAACGCCGGGAATTGTAGTCCGAAGGTCCGTTCCCCTCACGGCACTGGGCGAAACAGGATCCAGTACCAGCAGAGCTCAAATGACCAAGAGTGCGTCCCGCGCTGCGGGGCACTCAGGGAGCTTAAATGCAGCCCGTGCGCTGCAAAATGACGTCGGCAGTTGGCGCCCGGAGCAAAGAACTCCGGGTATTGTAGTCCGAAGGTGCGTTCCACCTCACGGCACTGGGCGAAACAGGAGACCGCTGTCCTTAGCTCCCGTGTCAAGCTGTTCCCCTCACGGCAGTCCTCCAGGTGAGTCCAGTACCAGCAGAGCTCAAATGACCAAGAGTGCGTCCCGCGCTGCGGGGCACTCAGGGAGCTTAAATGCAGCCTGTGCACTGCAAAATAACGTCGGCAGATGGCGCCCAGAGCAAAGAACGCCGGAAATTGTAGTCCAAAGGTCCGTTCCCCTCACGGCACTGGGCGAAACAGGAGACCGCTGTCCTTAGCTCCCGTGTATAGCCGTTCCCCTCACGGCAGTCCTCCAGGTGAGTCCAGCACCAGCAGAGCTCAAATGACCAAGAGTGCGTCCCGCGCTGCGGGGCACTCAGGGAGCTTAAATGCAGCCCGTGCGCTGCAAAATGACGTCGGCAGTTGGCGCCCGGAGCACAGAACGCCGGGAATTGTAGTCCGAAGGTCCGTTCCCCTCACGGCACTGGGCGAAACAGGAGACCGCTGTCCTTAGCTCCCGTGTCTAGCCGTTCCCCTCACGGCAGTCCTCCAGGTGAGTCCAGTACCAGCAGAGCTCAAATGACCAAGAGTGCGTCCCGCGCTGCGGGGCACTCAGGGAGCTTAAATGCAGCCCGTGCGCTGCAAAATGACGTCGGCAGTTGGCGCCCGGAGCAAAGAACTCCGGGTATTGTAGTCCGAAGGTCCGTTTCCCTCACGGCACTGGGCGAAACAGGAGACCGCTGTCCTTAGCTCCCATGTCAAGCTGTTCCCCTCACGGCAGTCCTCCAGGTGAGTCCAGTACCAGCAGAGCTCAAATGACCAAGAGTGCGTCCCGCACTGCGGGGCACTCAGGGAGCTTAAATGCAGCCCGTGCGCTGCAAAATGACGTCGGCAGTTGGCGCCCGGAGCAAAGAACGCCGGGAATTGTAGTCCGAAGGTCCGTTCCCCTCACGGCACTGGGCGAAACAGGAGACCGCTGTCCTTAGCTCCCGTGTCAAGCCGTTCCCCTCACGGCAGTCCTCCAGGTGAGTCCAGTACCAGCAGAGCTCAATGACCAAGAGTGCTTCACAGGCACTTTAGCTACGAATGGGGTCTCTTGAGCCCCTGAAATTAGTGCCCCCTGTTTTGCGAGGGAAAGTCTTTGAGGGGACGCAAGGGGGCCCTGTCCCCGGGAGCCCAGCTATTCAATCCCGGCTGGCACAGTCCATCTATCATGGTTAGGTTGCTTATTGGGTCACAATGGGAGCTCACAGGAACATTATAATCTCACCGTTGTTGTAGTCGCAAGCACAAAATCAGGTTTATAACAAGCATTTGCAATGCAATAGGTCTCGCATTATAAAAGTGTGAGCAGTTGGCATTGCTAATAATAATGCATCACTAGCTATTGGCATTGTAAATGATAATGGCATTTATTTATGTGTTTGTTTTATAAAATAGATAAAAAAAGGCATTGTCATGAACAATGCCAATAGCTTAAACTTTTGCAAATGCGAGACCTATTGCATTGCAAATGCTTGTCTTTGTTTGCTGGAGTTATCCACAATCGTCGGCCCACGCACCCTTGTCATTGACATCATCAGATACGTCATCCTCAATGGAGATCACCCAAATACTGATTTTAATATAATTTCTCTTTGGGCTTTTAAACGTGTTTCTGTCTGCTGAGGAATGTAGATATTTATTTTTCCTACTATAATGTTATGAGTGCACATTGGTATTACTGTCTGCAGGCCTGTGGTGTTGGTGCCAACGTGAGAAACATTTAAACAGTGTCACAACGCGTTTGTAGATTGCCTCAATGTTGGCAATCTTTATTACAGCTGGGATTTTGGTGGTTTTTTTTAGGTCTGCACAAATGTGCTTTTTTTCCAACCTTTGCAAAAGTTTGTAGCAACGTTCAATGAGATACACCAACTCGAAGTGGGACACCAACACGTTCTACTTTTTTCACTCAATTAAAGATTTATAAAGTGCAACAAATCACCTGTGAGGGTCTCAAGGAGCTAGAATGGCCAGTTGCTTGGTGGTCATCTGCAATCTTCAAATTGACAAAATCTTCAGCAAAGTTCTGAAGTTGAACATCCACACCATAATAATCCACATTTGTAAAGCATGAACAATCACCCGTAAGGGTTTCTAGGCGCTGGGGGCCGTCGGGAAGATGAAGCAAGCTATTGCCCAGAGTCACATGGTGCTGGGCTAATCTGCCGCCGGGGATCGAACCGTGATCCCCAGATTCCGGAGTCAGTCGCCCTGGCCGCGGTGCCACACCTCTTCCCTTCCCATAAGAACGCCCTCACTACATAATTTGTCTATCGCACTCTGTGACAACTATTTAAAGGGGCCTCATTTCCATACTTCCACTGGGGGATCATCGAATGTCAGCATAAACTCTGGCCTTTCTCACACACATTTGGGAACTGGCTTTGGCATTAAGCCAAACCCTGCTTACAATTATACCGCTGCAACTACATTAGGTGCACTCTCCTTATCTTGTATTACAAGGAGTGATACTTGCATCCCACACTTCTGTGATGTAACTTTCACCACGTGCAACCACACTGGTCTCCAAGATTTGCTATATTTCCATGCTACGCGCCCACCCATGTTCACACAGTAACTATATGCTGTATATGACTAAGAGGTTGAAAGAGAAGTCATCGGAGATGCCATCAAAGATGTCATTTAACACGAAATGATTGATGTAATGTGAGGTAATAAGCAATGCATGGCAGGGCTGCAAGTTTTGGTTAGCTCAGTGAACTATAACTGCTGAATTTAAGTGTTTTTTGTTTTTAAATGTTAGTTTTATTTTGACATCTAATTATGACATCACTTTAACCTTTCTTTTTTATGTGAATCAATATATAGTGTGTATGTGTATATCTATAGGTAAATACACAATGGATGGAGGGTCTAAGGGAGTTTAAAGACCAACACGGGCCAATCCCCAAAAATCAGAACTAGAACAACACAAGGACCCGTGGGTCTAAAGAGATCTACCTAGCGATAAAACCTAGAAACCAGTTTGCATACCCCAGTAGAGGATCCTATCTACAAGAACCAAGTCCCATCACCCACCGAGGTGGCATGCTTCATCATCTGGGACCTCCCGTTAGCCACACCTGGTGTGGTTAAAGAGCTGCTACTCCTTTAATTACTTAAAAAAGGAGGAGCTCAGGGATGTTTTTTTTAACTATCCAACAGGGGGGGAAAACACTACCCAAATGGAGGAAAGCTGCCTATGGTGTGGTGAAATAAAGTGCAGTGTGTGAAAAATGTGCGTTAAAATTGATTATCACGGGACAACTGTTTTATTAAATATCCAGTGATATCAACAGTAAAAAGACGCAGAAATAATAGAGTAAAGCGTGTACACCAAACAATACGGAACACGTACTCTGAGTGTAGGTCTACATGCTTCAGCCAACTGGCGTCTCTGAGAGATGACCGTGGCTTTCTTCAGGACCAAAGTAATACACTACTGCAAAGTGATAAAGTGTGCAAAGGGATAAAGAGGGGGAACGATACAACCAACAGTGGTACCTGCTTGTCATTGATCTACGGCACCATCTGGGGGTATTAGGGTCACCCGTCAAGAGATCGGGGAACGTCCCACACTCCTGGTCACAACTCAGGGCGTGAGGCAACGCTCTGTCCGTCGCTACCCCGGGCCTCCTTCCTGGATGTGCCTGTGTATATCTATATACATGTAATTGCACATGAATTAGTTTTAAAATACACAGTAAAGTTACATAACAGGGATTCATTAACAGCGTCTCGCGCACATCTGCCTTTTAAAGAAAGCTCGGTTGGCTAGTGCACCTGTTGTAGAACTGTACGAGTCAGTTTAATCAGAGTTGCTGAGCAGACACATTACTTTAACCCGTCCACGTGTACGTAAATGGCTACATTTCTTGCATTCTGGTACTTGTAGTTTTTCCTGGTACCATATGTGTCGGAATGGAAAGGTCGGACTGGACGAGGTATTCACACCTGGCCTGGTACATAATCCCAAGTGGCCCCTTGGCCAGACCAGCCCAGTCATGGCTCTTTAGGCAACATTTGTGTACTGATATACTGGACCGATTCATACAATGTTAAATGGGAAACTACCAGCCCCAGAATGCAACATCCTGTTGACTAATAAGGCATGGCTGATGAAAGGAGTCGGGCATGACGTGGGGCTGCGGGACAGCTAAGCCAGTATTACAACTCGAGATCTTTGCACTAAGTTTGGTCACAAAAGCTTCCGTCAGAGCAGCTCGCGGGCACTCGAGGGTTACACCGCATGGTGAAAACAAGTTCTATTTGCTGCTCTGTGCCCGGGGTCCCTGCTGCTGCCCACTGGTCTGGCAGTGCCCCGAGTGCGCTCTGCATTATTTGCCTTGCTGGCATTGCGTCAGTCCGTGCCAAGCCCACAGCAGAGGCCGTCTCAAAGGTCAGGAAGTCCGCCGACCGCGCCCCGTCTGGAGTAGTGCCTGGAAGCGTTTAGTAATGAACAAGTGAGCTGTTCCCGCCTCGCAGCTTCTCCCGCGTCTCCTCCCACTGCTCAATAATAAATGCGAGAGTTACCGACTTCGGAACGGAGAAACTAAGGAGCATATTAACAAGCCAGGCGATAAAATTATCGCCGCTTTAGCGGCAGAAAACTGCCGCTAAAACGGCGATAATGGGCTTGATAATATGCCCTATGGAATTCCAATTGAAGGCTATGTTAAATGTGAATGACATCTAACATGGGCTTCAATTAGAATTCCATAGAGCATATTATCAAGCCTATTATCGCCGCTTTAGCGGCAGTTTTCTGCCGCTAAAGCGGCGATAATTTTATCGCCTGGCTTGTTAATATGCCCTCAAGTTTGAGCCTCTGCGTCCGTTCAACATCCTGTGATTCTGGGCAAATCACTTCAAATTCAGGTGCCTGCCATAAATGAATGTGTCTGCAAGTGGTGATCCGGAAAAGCACGGTGTAGATGGTTAAGTGCTGGTGCTGAGCACCGGAAACCACCGACTCAAATTAAGCACTGCTTAAAAAGAAAAGCGAGAATAGCTCTTGCAACTGACCTCTGTACAACCGGCCGGCGGCAGTTTACGTGTAGCATGTGGGCCCTAATGCGAACTCGAGTTGGGGCCACTCGTGTTTCATCCTTCAGAACTCCTTAAATGGATGCCATTGATTTGAGCAGCAGCGCCAACAAGGATGGAGCAATTTAGCCCGTGGTCATCGGCATTTCTTTGTGAGAGACCCCAGGGCTTGTAAGGGGTTGGATTGTTCCACTTTATTGAAAACCTAATTTTAGCCGTCAATGAGCCCTGGGTCGTGCTTGGCACTTTTAGCTAGTATCGAGTATTAATTAGTAAATGCGTGACTACAGGTCCCAGAATGCAAAGGGCTAACTGAATAAAAACGAAAGCTGGCTGATGGATCCATGGCCGCTATAAACAGTGCAGTAGGCCTATATTTTGGGGGACAATACACCACTGCAACACTACCTGCATTGTGTTTCAGAAGAACTGCAGTCTGTGCAGCCGCTGCACGATCTAAGCAGGCCTCAGAAGAGAGCCTTTCCAGGCTAGGCAGTGGCAGGAACAGAGTTAATCACCGCAAGTGTAGAGTGCATTTCTAGAAATAGTTCCAAAATATGTTGCGACAGACACGAGAAATGCAGCCAGTCTTCTTTTCGTGCATTGCTATTTTACTGTTCAATGTCTTCCTAAACAAGACAGGGTCTGAGAGAGGGAGGGGTCGGGTGAGTCTCAGACAAACGCCACAGTTCAGGAAAGAAGACGGATTGGCGGGTGGAGAGACGGGAGGACGAGAGAACAAAGAGAGATAGAGAAGGGGGCAGAGAGAGTAGAGGCACGAAGAACAAGAAGGGCTGGGCGAGAAGGGAGGGGGGAATGCCAGCAACAGAGGAGCCCGCGAAAGTGAAAGTGATCGTGATTACGATCGCTACGGAGGAAAGACACATGGCGCTGCGCGCGTGCACGTTCACGTGCACTGTAGCTTTAGGCCACGGCAGCACTTTGAGAAGCCCACATATAAAATGTCTCTTCGAGCCTTTGGCTCGCGAGACCTAAAAATGGCCTAGCTGATATGCTCGAATTCCCTCATGGTTTTTGGACGTTGACCTAAATTGTGTTAGCAGTTGCTAAAGTTATGACTTAATTACCCTAGCTCAGCCGTCAGATAGTTTGTGATGGATGACTAACATTCCCCGGGTTGCTGGAATTTGCCGTTTCCTCTTCCCCCATCATCAGACACCTCTTCCTTACCTTCTAGACAAGCCGTGGAGCCTCGCGGGAACTTACGATCAGTTTCAGCAGAAGCCGGCCTGTCAAGGGGGTCGCGTGACCCGGCCTCGTGCGCGTCCCACGCAGCGGGGAAAGTTCTTGCGCCTTCGTAGTGCGACGGCAGGAGTGCTTGCAGAGCCCGCTCAACTGGGCGATCAGCAGGCTGGGAGATGAAGTCACACCCCAGCCCAAAGTCTGCAGTGATTATCGCGTCCCTGTTGACAGACTTTGTCTTGATTAGTATTCAGTCATTCCTGCAACTGCTGGTGCTCCTGGCGTCCTCCGCTGTCCAATGTTCTCACAGCTGATACCATGTAGAGGCAGCGATACAAAATGTAAAGATTCTCTCTGATTCTCAAACCGTCGCAGGACAGTGGGCGCGGGCAGCGCTTCCCAAGCCCTCTGACATCTTCCGGTGCCCCCGTGGTAAATCATACGCTTGGCAAGGTCATCTGAGTGATGGATTCGAGATGGTAATAGACATGGACGTCATTGACTTGTCACCAGGGGTCGCAGCTGTGACCCCTGGATTGCCCCTTGCGACCCCTGGCACTGTCTTTGCGACCCTTGGCCTCAGAGGTGGGAAAATGAGTGACTGGAGGACAGTGACAGTTCGTCCTTATTGACGTCGGTTGGCTGCACTCTCCTTGCTTTCTGTCAATTTGTTATTATACTAATAGTGAATAATACTACATTATTCACTATTAGTGTAGTTAAATGACTTTTTATTACCATTTATTAGCTGGAATAATGCCTTGCTTGGCAGCTGAGGTAAGTAAAAAAAAACTGGTTTTAAATGTAGGTTGTGTGTGTGCTTGCGGGTGAGAGTGTGTTTATGTGAGAGAGTGTGAATGTGTGTGTGTGTTAGCATGTATGTGTATGTGTTAGCATGAATGTTTGTGTGTTAGCATGTGTGTGCGAGTGAAAATGAAGGTAAGGTCGAAGGGCGTGTGATGCCACTTCCGCTACCCCCCCCCCCCCCCCTATTGACGCCCATGGTAACAGAGGTGACAACATCTCCTCTGTCCATGAAATAATAACAAGTGCCAAAGGTGCGCTGCAAGGGGAAGGGTCTATGAAACTCAATAAATGTACCGGCGAGCTGCCAGTCCCCAGATGCTCCAAGTATTAAAAGCCTCGAGGCGCTAGGACTCGTGCGCCGGGGCGGGTATTTCCATGGTCTATCGGATCACAGTTCATATAATATAATAGTTATAAACATATCAGCTTTTCAAACACACTGATACGAGACACAAGTTCACGGTCCTGTATGAGATGTCCTAGGAAATGTCCTCGTGTCCAGTAGTGTTAGTCGTCCTTGGCGTTCTCACTAACAGTTTATGACTTTGTGATCTGCACAACACTCACGGCTCAGCTGACGACCAGTAAGAGCTCTCTTTAAACACTTCTTGAAGCAATGAGGCAGAACACACCCTGTAAATCTTTTTACCTATCATTGTTTGCTTTGCTGATGCAGTCTCCAGTGCTTCGCCGATGCACTATGCACATCACCCTGTGCTCACCTTGTGCACATCTCTCTGTGCTCCCACAGTGCATATTGTCATGTGTTCTCCAGGTATACATCCCCGTGGCCCATCTAATGTGCACTACTGAAGCAAATGACTGGCACTGTATTACATATAGAGTGCACTGTTCCACTCTGCACGATGGGGCGCCCTTAACTGAGTGCACTAAACACAGACTGGGAGAGTGCAGCCTACTATAGTCAATGCACTGCTCCCAGTGAAGGCACAAACTCACACCTAGGTGTGAACAGCACATTAGTGAAAGGCAAACCAGCTCTTTGGTGCCAGCAGTCTGCCTTTCACTGCAGGCCTCATGCATAAGGGGGGCAGAACCCCCCACAGGTGGATGCAGTGAATAACTGACTGCACCTGTCTGCAGAATGTGCCTTAAGGTTTCCTGGGACCTCCTTTGCCTTACTCCAATGAGAGCCACCAGGAGGACCACTATTTGTGCCCCACCTTTATGTGTTACACCGCGGGTGCACCTCCTGCCACCTTCTTTGGCAATGCGATCACATCAGTAATACATGTGGGCACAATGTCAAGGTGTTCTCTTAATTTGCATGGGGCCACCCCCTTACAAATAGAAGGGCTGCTTCCTAATCGGCTGCTAGACAACCAGCGCCAGGGAGATTCATATTACGGAAGGGACTGCACAAGCATTTGTGTCCTCTTTCTGTAATGTTAAATTGCCCTGGCACACATGCTGTTGAGCCCCCTATAGCATTTTCTATAGTATTCCCCTTGGCACATGTCTCATGGCCTGTGTCCTTGCTGCACAGCAGCCTTTGCCCTCAGCTGCACATCATAATGTTCTCACGATTTATTTTCCTCTTTGCCCCTGATGAATAACTGTATGTATCTTGCTGCACATTTTTGTGTATGACTGTTCTTTTGCACACCAGAGTTCCTTTATGCCAATTGGAATGTGTACTTGTGGTTTTATATGCCTATGTATCTGGTTATTGTGCATGGATACATGCATGTTTCTTGTTCTGTGTGTGGGTCCCTGTATGTCTCTTTGTATAAATTGCAAGCTACCTGTATGTGTATTGTTCTGTGTGAATGGTTATTCTTACAATAAAGACCTGGCACATCCGTGCAATTAATAGAAACATATAAGGGAATGGTAAAAAGGGAAGATATTTTTATCAAAATCCCCAGCCAACTATTGCATGCTGTAATCCAGTCCTATACGCCCAATAGTCTAAAAAAGCTTGAAAAGAAGAAAAGTAAAGAAAAGGTGGTCAGTCAGTCCTCTCATATTACCACATGCCCCCAATTTCAAGTATGTATGTGATAAAAAGTGTAGAGAAAAGAGAAAGTATCTCACGTGCGCACCACCAGAGGAGCTACTGGTAGGTTCTCACCAGCTTGCCCACGTTTGTATCATCATTGATAACTTTCTCAAAGAGAAAATATACTATGTCCAGTATAGAAGGAAGTGAAAAAGAAATTATTGTCCCCAGTGAAAGAGAATGAGACAAAAGAAGTCTCAGAAAAATGGACTAAACTCACCCGGCTGCCGGGTTGATTTACTGCCAGAGGTCCCTGGGGAGCGATAAAAATACTTAGCAACGAAAGTGCTTCTTGAAGGGATGAAAATTGTATAAGATATACATCCCCTTGACGTGGTGGGAGCTGGTATGTGGGCCCATAGCTCCTACTAGTCACTCTCTTTTTTTGATGTTGTCTGTCCAGGGAAGTGATCGTTGACCTCGTTTGCCCTGACGAACTTGCCACAAATGAAATTGGCAATGAAACATGTTGGCCGTCACTAAAGTGGTCTACAACACGCTGTGTTTTTAATTTGGTACAGAGTCACAGGTCGGAATAAAAGGTGAATAGTGTCTGTGAGTTTAGTCCATTTTTTAGAGACTTCTTTTGTCTCATTCTCTTTCACTGGGGACAATAATTTCTTTTTCACTGCCTTCTACACTGGACACAGTATATTTTCTCTTTGAGAAAGTTATCAATGATGATACAAACGTGGGCGAGCTGGTGAGAACCTACCAGTAGCTCCTCTGGTGGTGCGCACGTGAGATACTTTCTCTTTTCTCTACACTTTTTATCACATACATACTTGAAATTGGGGGTATGTGTTAATATGAGAGGACTGACTGACCATCTGTTCTTTTCTTTTCTTCTTTTCAAGCTTTTTTAGACTATTGGGCGTATAGGACTGGATTACAGCATGCAATAGTTGGCTGGGGATTTTGATAAAAATATCTTCCCTTTTTTCCATTCCCTTATATGTTTCTATTAATTGCCCGGATGTGCCAGGTCTTTATTGTAAGAATAGTTGTTGAGTGGAGGGTGTCTTGGCACATTATTGCCCTCTAAAGCTCCTTATTGGAAATACTGTGTGAATGGTTGTCAATAAGTGAGTTGATCTGCTTGTATTTATTTAGCTCCGTGAGTGCATATGTGAGAGGCAGTTACAAAGACATACCAGTGGCTTTATAAACAGTTGGTAGATCAGGACCAGCCAGTACTTCATTTGTAAAAAAAGAAATACGTGCCAGGGCCCTCGTCAGGACAACACTGCAGCCTGCACCACCCATTGCTCTGCCAGCGTCGCATATGACAGTACCAACACAACTACTAACCATCACACTCGTACAAGTGTCACAATTCATACTATTCCAAGCCCCTAAAGGCAAGAATGGCTTGGGTGGCAGGTATTAGTCATTGTTAAAGTATACTGAATTATTAAACAGCTGCGGTTGGGCTCATATCTAAATTAGGCATACAGCGCCTCCATGTGGCAGACTGTCATAAGTCCTGGTGCTGACAATTAAGTGCTGGTGCCAAGCACTGGAAACCCCCAGCTGCATTTTAGTACTGGGTCCAGTAAAATGTATTACTAAGAATATACAGAGAGTGGGCTTTGAGTCACATCGTCACAGTTATTGGCCTATTTGGGTCAGCCTCGTTCAGCCATTGCTTATTAGTGCCCTTTACATTGTAGAACACCTTGTAATGCTTTGCAGATTTTTAGATCATCGCCCATTGGCCTGTTGCTGTGTCATTAAAATGTTGGTACTATCCACTATAGCATACAGCATAGTGCAATGGGTCAGCCTTCTTTGAGTACTTGCATTTTGCTCTTTCACAAGGAGCACATGCAGTGCTTAATTTGTAAAATAAGAAGCCCAGGTGCACAAATGTTTGTCGGAGGCCACGCCCACTACCCCTGGCTCCACCCACTTCCTCCACGAGCTACACCCACGTACCCTATTGGCTCTGCCCACATCCTCAACTGGCACTGTTGAAAGTCAGATGTAATACCAGATCTGAATTTCAGAAAGGCAGCCTTCCTCCAAGTAATGTTTTGATAGGAGGTTACCCTGTCCTGTGAAAATTTGGAAAAGATTAAATCAAAAGTGCATTTAAAGCACAATTTTGAAATAAATTAGTTAAAATAACTAATGCATTGAAAAGGGACAAGTGAAACATTCCAGTGCTCTTTGTGCCGATTGGGGTAAAGGACAGTATTGGGGTATGCCATTTTTAACAGCGTCTAATTGTGTGTCATGAGTTCAAAGATACAACTTTTACAGATCTTATATGACAAAATAAACCAAAACGTTCTGAAAACATCCTAAACTGAAAACATGAATACAGTCATGCAATAAAGGGCCAGACTGAGAACGCAAAGCAGCCCTGGCAAGTTTTGTCAGACCAGCCCCCATACGATGCAGAGCGAGCGCAGCGAGCCTAACGACTGCTAGAGGGATTTTTGGGGGGATTTTCCCTCAGTAAAAATGGGTAAAAAGACATACCAAAAATGGTGCACAAAACATTTTTCATTACATATTTAACTGTATTACCTTTCAGAGCATAGTAAATTGTAAATGATGACCTGACATAAGCACCCAGGCCAGAAAGCATGGAAATATCACACATAAGCACCCATGCTATAAACCGTGGAAATGTCACTCATAAGCACCGAGGCCATAAACCATGGAAATGTCACACATAAGCACCCAGGCCATCAACCGTGGAAATGTCACACATAAGCACCCATGCCTTAATGCATGGAATGTCACACATAAGCATCAGGGCCAGGCCATAAACCGTGGAAATGTCACATATAGGCATCCAGGCCATAAACCGTGGAAATGTCGCATATAGGCACCCAGGCCATAAACAGTAAAAATGTCATACATAAGGCCTCAGGCCAAAAAGCATGGAAATGTCACACATAAGCACCCATGCCATAAACAGTGGAAATGTCACACAAAAGCAGCTAGGCCAGAAAGCATGGAAATGTCACACATAAGCCCCCATGCCATAATGCGTGGAAATTTCACACATAAGCATCAGGGCCGGGCCATAAACCCTGGAAATGTCACACATAGGCATCCAGGCCATAAACCGTGGAAATGTCACACATAGGCATCCAGGCCAAAAACCATGGAAATGTCACACATAGGCACCTATGCCTTAATCGATGGAAATGTCGCACATAAGCATCCAGGGCCAGGCCATAAACCATAAAAATGTTACACATAAACATGCAGGCCATAAACTATGGAAATGTCACATATAGCTTTTGCTGAGATGAATCGTGACAAAATGAGAGTAGAAGGACAGAGATTTACAGGATTTGATTAAGTCTTTGACAGCTCTCGTTATTGGTGTATGGAGGTGTGGTTTTATTTTTGTCAAGTATAAAATGAGTTCACGCCTGTCCGAGGGACGCACATGCAAAGATAATTACTAAAGGAAGCGTACAAAAACTGCTTAAAAAAGTAAGATGTGAGGGTGATAGGCTAAGAGGGCATGTTTCAAAATCCAGAAGTATTTATTCAAAATTTTAGGCTGGGGTTCACAGAGAAAATAAACAGCAATTACACAAGAGGGCCACCAAAAACCAGAGTGACGCTGCCTAGCCTAGAATGAGAGCTGTTTCCCATGGCAACAGCAAAGAAATGGAACATTTTTTATTAGGACCAGAGAGAAGAACATAATAGGAAGGATCAAACATAAAATCTCGAAAGTTTCCTCGACTGAGGATGAGAATTGCGAATAGGATACGTTACATCACAACATTTTATAACAAATGCCTTTACAACGCGTTTTTTTACATCGCAACATGCATTGCAACGCATGATTTTACAATGCATGAAACCACAACGCATTTTTAGAAACTACACTTACAACGCATGAAATCACAACGCATACCATTACAACGCATACTATTACAACGCATAATACTTTTGGGGCAACAGTAGTGTAAGTGTTGGATAGTGTAGGGGTAAAAATTACTATTCCCACTCCAGTGAGTGCAACAGTAGGGTAAGTGCTGGATGGTGTAGAGGTAAAAATGACTATTCCCACTCCTGTGAGTGCAACAGTAGGGTAAGTGTTGGATAGTGTAGGGATAAATATTACTATTTCCTTTTACTTATCTTATAATGCGTCGTAATGGCATGCGTTGTAGCGGCATGCGTTGAATTGGCATGCGTTGTAGTGAAATGCGTTGTAATGGCTGTGTTGTAATGGCATGCCTTGTAAAGGATGTTGTGTTGTAATGACTGCGTTGTAAAGGTAGTGTGATGTAATGACTGCGTTGTAATGGTTGTTTCCCGAGAATTGCAGGTGCTGCAGGCGAGGGATTTTTTTAACTCTTATGAACTGGAGAATTATTTCACATGCACTGCCTGTAGATGAGAAAGGGTTGTGAATGAGAGATCTCTGTTCCTTACAAACTTTTTGTGACCCAATAAAGTAAAGTTGAGCTGGGGAGTCACAGAAGATAGATAGAAACTCAGTGAAAGGTTCACGGCCTTGCCTTAGCACTAGTTCTATGGCCTCAAAGCAGTACCCATGCTACAGTGTGCAACAGCCATCATAAACTATTTATTTATACAAGTGTACAAGGTGTTCCCAGCTCCCATAATGAGGACTGTGAAGCAATGCTACGGTGTTCTGAAAATAGAGCCCAAGGGGTGTTTATCTCGGTTAATAAGCCATCTGAGGTGAATGCCTGCAGGAGGGTGAATGAAAGCAAACACGCTCATAAACGAAGCCACAACTCATCGTCTGGCGGAAAACCGAGTTTCTGTCTATTGAGTGATTCCCTCTTCATCATTTCCAAGTATAATACTCTATTATCTCTCATGAAGGCTTCTTGCAAGATGGAACGTACTCTTTGTATTGAAATTCGTTTTATTATTTTTTTTCGTAACTTAACTGAACTCGGCGTATGCCGCATTTTGCAACCCCCCCCTGCCCCTCCTCTGCGCCACGTCACCGCCCGGTAAAACACCCTACACGGGCCGTCACTGCATGAACGTCACCACGCGCAAGTAAAAGCAGCGTTGGTTTATTTTATTACTGGTTACTGCTGGTGGCACTGCCTTTATAAAGAGGCCGTCTGCTTCTTCTAAGTGCCCGCCTCAATGTTGTGCTAACTGGTGGTGACTCGTGCGATGCGTGTGTGCCTGGGAGTGGTGCCTGGAATGAAAAAAGGTTACACACACTGCTGCAGCCCCCTACCCCCATAGAACCAAATAGAGCCAAATCAGCGGCCCGCCCTCTGGCAACACTGAACTGAACGCAAATTGATTTACATGCATGGACAATGGATTTATTATCGGGCTCGCTCTCTCAGCAGCACAGCAACACTCTCCTTCACCGAGGGACTCTGGTAACTGCAACAGAGTCTGAACAACACTGCAGTAAATCAGTCTCGATTATATTTGACACATGACATACAGACTGCAGTGTAGTCACATAGTTGATGTGAGTTTGCAGTGGCAGTGTAGACCCGACCCTGATAAATAAGTGCCGGTGCTAAGCACCGAAAAGTACTGGCACAAATTAAGCACTGAGCACATGTGCACACAGGTAGTTCGTTTTAAGTGCCAGTGCTTCTGTTTAGGTCAAGCCTAGCGTTGCAGCACATGCGCTGCTTGCTCTGCAAGGCATATTGTAGTAGGGACAGATGTGGAAGTGCCGTGGAAGCTCCACCCATATTGTTCATTTGCTGGCCTTATCGTTCTTGGTAAACGCTGGCTTCTGATTGATAATGAGGCTTCTTAGTCCCTCCTTGTTACCGCCCTGTCTCCTTTTGTGACTGCCCATCGGACCTGAATCTTTTACTTGCGGCGTTACACGGGCTCCTTCATAAATCGGTGGGCACTATATTTTTCTCATTTAGCTAAACAAGCGTCTGTCTTTGCGCAATGGCAACAGCTTGTTTTTTAAAGTGATCCTTTTGTGTTTAAACAAGGTCTTCAGGTTACCGTAATACAAAGGCAAACGTACTTTTTCTGTGAATGATTAATGGCACGCTTATAGCAGTAATGTTGGGATGGCAACAAGCTTCTCTTTTTATCTGTGTATTCTATGCTTTTAGTATGCTTTTTTTTAATTAATGTTTTTTAAATATGACTATGTCATCAGCCTACCAAGTCCAGATGGCTTGTTGTTGTGGCAGTCTGTCACTTACAGTATGCCTTTCCCATGATTAATCCGGGACTTTGAGCACCAGAATGCGGATACATAAACACAACAGGCAGGATGAGCTATAAATAGGCATCACCCCCATTGCCTCTGATGAGGCCGGTTAATCGCACTTCATTTGCCAGGCCAATAAATGTTAACTGCCACGGTGCTGGCTGAGACTTAAGAAAGTTGGCATATTGGTTTTCAAACCGCAGCAGCAGCTTGCCCCCTGCCACCAGCTCTGTGTGTGACGTCACTACCAAGCTACAGTTTCACCCCTGATACATTTGTGTTGATTAACCCCCACAAGCCCCTATGTACAGCAGCTTTTGGGGTGCAGTCTCTGGGGGCACACGTGAAATGAACTGTTGGCACTGCATGGTTTAAGATGGTCATGAGTAGAGCACACGTCTGGAGGGGTGGAGACCAGTGCGCTCAACCCCCCTGCAGCCTGTGGCCGAGAGAGGAGGGGGCAGTGCCTTCACCTTGTGACCCCCACACCAAGCCCATTCACATGGGCAATTACTGCCTGCTGGGGCATACACTTGCAGTGCAGTCTCAGTTTGAATTCCAACCCAGCCCCCTGCCCAGGGCAAAGGTCTCTTTGTCTCTGAAAGGGCCCTTTGTCTTTAGAACCCCAGCGTAGGGGTAACTACCCCCAATTTACACTTTCATTGCTTATCGAGGTGTAAGCGTTTCCAGAAGGACGGTGGAAGCATGTGTGTGCCACGACTCTAGCTATAAAACACATGCTCAAAACATTAAAGCAAACACGGTTATCCTTTTAAAAATGCGCCCAGCAATTTTTCTTTCCTCGGTGAAAAAAAATGGCAGTTTCTAAACATAGCTATCAGAGGCCTCCGTTTGTTTCACAAAATGATCTCACAGTGAGCCATGTTAATTTCGGTTAGCCAATAACTCGTGGAAAACTTGGAAGCGATATACAAAAAAGTAAAATGTAACAAAGTGGCACACTCATATAAGTGTTCAAGTTAAGTTTATTCCTGATAAGGATCCCATCCACAACAGCACTGCAACCAGGGAGCAGGCTCAGCTTCAACTGCCCCAAGAGCTCTTTACATCACTGCATTCTGAAGCTCTTGGCAACAGGAGCTGAAGCCTAAAATGCCACACATCTCCCTTCCTTACAAACAAAAATGAATTATAAACAACAGTAAGACAAAATATAATAAGAAAGAGTAAAAGTAACAAAAGCAAAATATCAGCATGACATTCACTTGACATAATCACTTAAATACCCTGGAGGAGAGGACACTCTCGCAGACTTCCGAATAGCTTCGGAACTTCCAGGAGAATCATTTGAAGAGTAGTTAGCTGAATCAGATGGATGAATCGGAACCAAATCACCTCTAACCACAACTACTCTGTTTAAGTTCCAAATGCGATGATCTGAAGTTTTGACAGCATTATTAAATATCTTAATAACCTGTATGGGTTTTAAAAATGCTGTGGAAGAAAAACCTCTCTTGCACGGATTTTTAATTAACACCCAATTACCCACTTTCGCAACAGTCTTCTGTACACTCTTTCTCTGATCATAAAGCTCTTTACAAGCTTCAATCCTTCTTGACTCCACCAACCTCGAGTCATTCTTCTCATTGTACCCATCACGACTAGTTTGCATGTCATTGACCCAAGTAGGGGCCACCAATGTGTTGGCACGCCTACCCCTGAATAAATCAAAGGGAGTCTTTTTAGTTATGGCATGGGGAGACAATTTGTAAATTTCAACTTTCTTGCAGATTTTTTCACGTCAATTCAACCCTGCAGATTTTGCCATTTCAATGGTCTGTTTTAGGACACAGTTAAAACGCTCCACCATTTCATTAGGTTCTGGATGATATAATGAACACTTCTTATGCTTAATGCCATGTCTAAACAGAAACTGTTCCATTTCTCTAGAAACTAATTGTACTCCATTGTCGGTCAAGATTGTATTAGATATCCCTTCTCTGGCTATGAGTTTTTCCAAAAACGCTTACACATGCTTGGTTTGTATGCCTCGTGTAATAGTGATCTCTGGCCATCTGGAAAACAAATCAACCAAAACCAGAACATACCAGTGAGCACCAGAGGACCGAATGGGGCCAACAATATAAAGACCAACTTCCTTCCTAGCACCATCAGGGCGTTCTCTTATAACCATGGGTTGAACCCTAGGTTTGGCCACTCTTTCCCTTAATGCACACTGTACGCAATCTCTGATACTACGTTCTACCTATAAGTCCATACCAGGCCACCAGTAAAATAATCTAAGCTTCTCCTTAGTCTTTTACGTACTCTGATGTCCTGCATAAGCCAACAAAACAAGTTCCCCTCTAAGGGAAGCCGGTGGAATTAACCTCAAACCCCTGAGAAGTAAATCTCCTTGCTCAGAAAGTTGGTCCTTAACATGCCAACATTTTTCCAATTCATCCTCGCCTTTAGGTTTGGTTTTCCACCCTATCCTTACACATTCCAAATCTTTAAGCAATGCATCATCCTTACTCAGAGCATCAAGCCATCTTTCTTTGGCAATGTTACCTGCTTCAGTAAAACATACCATGTCCTCATCTTGCTCATAATCATCAGAAGAGCATTTCCCATCATCATCTACCAAGCAAGATAAAGCATCAGCAACCTTGTTTATTCCAGCTAAATATTTAATGTCAAAATCTTGCAATGATACAGCCACCTGGTAATTCTACTTGACACAGCATCAATACCCTTTTTACTAAAGATTTCACACAACGATTTGTGATCAGTCCTGACTTCGAATACACTACCCCACAATAGATTCTTAAGTTTCTGTATGGACCAAGTTAGTGCCTCTCTTTCAACAACAAAGTATCGCATTTCTGCCCCCTGCAAACTCCTTGAATGAAACAAAATGATGTCATCTTGTCCTTGGTTCTTTTGCAGTAACACAGCGCCCAGACCTTTCATACTGGCATCCATTATCAGGAAGGACTTCTTTTTGGGGTTAAAACTGCTCAATTTGGGTGCAGCATTCAATCACTCCTTTAGGGGGCAAAACTCATCCTCACAAACCTGGTCCCATGCAAACTCACACCCTTTACGCAACAATGAACTCATGTTTACACACAGAGAAGCAAAACCTTGGATACATTTGCTGAAAAACATACGGAAGTTATCATTAATAAGGCTGATAAAGGCGGGAACATTGTGCTGTGGCCGAGAACATTATATATGGAAGAAGCCTGGCATCATCTCAATGATATCAGTTGCTACAGAAAAGCTAGCTTCCAAGAACTAAGACAGAACAAAGAAAATGTATTCGTTGAACTGGCACAATGGAAAAGTGTGGGTCTATTAACTAAAAATGAATACAGCTTTTTTAAAAATGACCATCCTATGACTCCCATTTTATATTTTATTCCTAAAGTGCACAAAAATGTAGTACCGGTCCCAGGCAGATCAATTATTTCGGCACAAAAAAGCCTGTTGGAAGCTATATCAAAATATGTTGACCACTTTCTACATGAATTTGTGGAAAGTCTGCCATCCTTCATCAGGGATACCGGACACTTTTTGAGCAAATTGAAGACAGTTAAATGGGAGGGTGATTGCTATTTAATAGTGATGGACATCAGTTCATTGTATACCAGTATTAATCACAGCGATGGTACAAATGCAGTTCGCTATTATTTGGATAAAAGGAGTATACACATGTATGAACACAACAAAATGCTTGTAAAAATGATAAATATTTGTCTGACCCACAATTACTTCCTGTTTATCAAGGAAGTTTTCCAACAGCTGCGCGGAGTGGCGATGGGGGCATGCTTCTCCCCTAGCTACGCGTGTTTACACATGGGCTTGTGGGAGGAGCATGTCCTGAAAATCACTCACAAAGTTATTTTTGATCAGCATGTTCTCCTTTGGTAGAGATTTATTGATGGCGTTTGTCTGATTTGGAAGGGCTCTATTGAGTCAGCAAATAACTTTGTAGATGCAATTAATGACAATACATTGAATCTTGTGGCGCGGCATCTAAAATTAGTACACAACAATAATCTTAATGACCTCAGCTATTATGTTATCAGCTCATTACCCAAAAATATCAGAGGGGGTAATAGAGAAAAGATTGAGACAAGTGGAATCAGAATTTATCATGTTACTCAATACCAAAATGCCGAATGGCCTCAACAACAGTGATGATTTGCACAACTTTCTATGAATGTTGGTGGGAATGGTAATAATGATGAATCTCAGGTTTGCTTTTTAATTGGTTTTTATTCCTGCTTCAGCTAGGTTTTAGTCTGGGTTTTCATAGGTTTTATCTGGTTTTAGGGGAGGATATTACCGGTTCTTGAGCTCTGGGATTTTATCTATTTTATCATCATTAATTTATGAAACTGTATGCACTTTAGTCTAATGGCTGCTAAATGTATGGTTTTTATTGTGGTTTAACAATATATATGAACTGGTGTGGTGATGTTTTTTTCTGGTGAGGTTTTGGTTTTACTTAGTGTTATTTGGGGTTTTCCTTGTTTTTACTGGGTATTACGGGGCTCTTACCAGTTTTTAAGCATTATAGCACCAGTTCTTCATAAAAAAACTTTTGGACATTGGTCCACAATTCTTTCTATATCATGAAGACATGATATCCTAAAAAACGTTTTGCTGCTAAGTGTAAAATCAATGGTTTGCCAATATAAAAAAACACGTATATTTTTTGTCTCAGTAGATGCTACAAATAGAGTAATCTGGAGATTGGGACATGTGTATATACAACTATTAAGCATGTCAAGAGATTGGAATATGAGATAATACAAGAGACATCTACTAGAAGCTGCTATGAATTCAACTGCATATATTTTTTTATGTAACTAAGCACTTTAACGCTAGCACTTTTTTCCACAATTTGCACATTTTTAAAATACCATTTGGTGATGTCAACAGATACAATTTAGGAGTGCTAAGATGTTGATGTTAATAGGCCTGTATTCAGTGCATATTTTAGTTAGTTTAACTCGAAAATTAGCACTATGCTAGAAGTTGTATTTTCAAGATATCCTAAATCTGATTATGCGTATTTGGATAATTTCTGTTTGTGAGTCATGAACTTAGGAGCACTAAGCTCTCATTGTTGCATTTGGTTGCACAAACAAAAAACGTGATTAGTAATATGCAGGATCTATTATGATAGGTTTGTTTTAGGTTTGTTTTGAAACTCCGTTTTGAGTTAATTTAAATATGTGTATCATGTGCCTTTTTGTTTGACACTATATATATGCACTGATTGGTCCAGCGCGTCATGAGATCAAGGCTGGGCACTTGCTTGTAACGGAATATGCACTTGCACATTTAAATCTGCAATAATAAAAAAGAAATTTTCTCCACATTGTGGTCCGTACCTGCTTTGAATCAAGATAAGGATCGTTTCAGGAATGTGGCTACAATATATATACATATATACATGTATGTATGTATGTATATATTACCTACTGGTGGTTGCCAGTAGGTAGTTATAGTTAGGCCCAAGTTTCCATAGGAAGAGTATTTTTTGTTTTGCTTATAACTTAGGCGTTGTTTGATGAATCTTCATGAAATTTTCCAAACTAATTCTTTGTTCATATCAGCTCCTATGTGGGAAGTTTGGGGGTTATTCGTCAAGGGGGGGCCGAGAAAAAAGGGGGGTCCCAAAACATGTTTTCTTCATGTTAATTTCCATAGGAAACTTTAGACAAGGCTACAGGTCGAACGGGTGAACGGAATTACCCCAAATTTGGCAGCGAGAAGGGTCTTGGTCAAGACAGCACGCTTTTGTTTATTTGGTGTAAATCCGTTCAGTAGTTTTTGAGAAATATCGAAATTTACAGATATCAATATTTGAGAATTCTGCCATCTGATTGGCTGAGGCGTTACGAGCGCGAGCTTGCTGCTTATTGGTTGTGAGCGCTGCGAGCAGTTGCAACTAGTAAGTGTTGGCCACCATTTTGTGATTCCGTCAAAGCGAGTAAGGGGAAAAAAAGGCAAAAAAAGTGGGAAAGAGGAGGGTAGGAGCACTGTAACTTCTGTGTGGTGTTTAGGGTGTGCTATAGACGGGATGTGAAGTGAAGTATTCACCCCTAGCGGTGTGAAAGCGCTAGGCTACGGAAATTAAGTGAGGTATTGCCTAGAGTCTGATGCTGCTAAGGTGAGCTGGTGCGGGAGTCGGGGATTAAATTGTGTGCCCAAATTGTGTGTCTTGTGCTGTGAAGTCATGTGCCGTGGCCGCTGCACTACACCTGTGGAAGTAGTGTCAGCATGTGTTTATACCTATTAGGACAAACTAATGACCCGTACTGGTCTGAAAGTGCTGGGGTACGGAAAATATGTGAGGTATTGTGTACAGTCTCATGGTGCTAGGCTGAGCTGCTGCCGGACTCGGGGATGAAAGCGTGAGTCCAAACAGTGTGTCATTTGCTGTGAAGTCATGTGCTCTGGCCGCTGTGCCACATCTGTCCAAGTAGTGTCAGTACGTAGTTATACCTACTCGGAGGAACTTTTATTTCGAACATTGTAACTTGAGTATGGTGCTTAGGGGGTGTTATACAGGGAGTGCGAAGGTAAATTTGTGCGTATCAAATCAATTTGGCATTTGTAAAGTGCAAACTGCTCACTCCTACGGGTCTGATGGCGCTGGGGGCCTAAGCTGAGCTGCTGACGGACTCGAGGTAAAGCCGGTGAACTACTGACCCCTACTGGTCTGAAAGTGCTGGGTATGGAATTTAAGTGAGGTATTGCCTAGAGTGTCATGCTGCTAAATTGAGCTGCTGCTGGACTTGGATATGAAATCGTGAGCCTGTGTTTGCTATGCTGTGAAGTGATGTGCTTTGGGCGCTGTGCCACACTTGTCCAACTTGTATATGGTGCTTAGGTGGTGTTGTACAGGGAGTGCGAAGGTAAATCAATATGGTATTTGTAAAGCGCAAACTACACACCCCTATGGGGAAGTCGAGGTGGTGATCAAAGCGAGAGCTCTGTGCTTCAAAGTCAGATGGTCTGGCTGCTGCGTCACAGCTGTGTGGAGAATACATTTTGGCGAGGGTCCGGGAGTTGCCGTTACCGGGCCCTAAAATAGCGGGCCTAAGTTGTCAGTTATAGGGTGGCTCTAAAAAGAGCCATGGTGTTGATTAGTTGGAGCTACATATAAGTGCGGATGCACAGCTTCAAGTTATTCAGGAAAACTCGATTTCCGTGATCTGTGAAGTATACTCCATCACTTCTGTAGATATCAGCCATATCAAAACATATGTTGTTGTTGTAGATGGACCCCATTTTGTGGTCTCTGAGGTATGCAGAAACAGCTTTGTTGAGTTTCTTCCTAGATTTTTCAATCTGAGGACAAAATTGTTTTGACCATTTCCACTTCTGTCTTTGACATATATTGGAATAGACAAAGACAGTTTAAGGGAAAAGTAACATAAGTTGTTCAAAGGTGTCCTTCATAAGCATTTCCAAATGTACCCCAGTCAATGTGCCTAGGTCGTTTCCACCACAGTGCACAATCATGAGGTCAGGGTGTTGTAGAGGCAAACAGGTGTTAACCAAAGGCAACAGTTGGTGTCACTTCAATCCTCTCTGTGCAAACCATTTAATGTCCACATTTTTTAAACCTAGGTCTAAGTCAATACGTCTCTGTTCTGCATACCTCTTGCACCAGAAAATATAGCTATGTCCTACGATCCACACTAGCATTTTGAAGGTATGGCTGGAAGGTATGGAAAGATGTCTGTAGCTCATGCAGTTCCTTGGTAGAATAAGAGATATGTTTAAAGATGGAGAACTGCTTTTTATTGCCATACAAAACGATACGTGATTGGGAGATGAAAAGCATTCTTTTTTAAAAGTAGGGTGCGCATTCGTATTGTGGAAAAGCATCTTTGTGATTGGTTAAGAAAAAGCAGTTTCAACGTGGAGTACATATCATGGGATAAAAGTTGTCAACTCAACCACACCTGCTACTTGCATTTGGAAGGCACTGTTCGAACTTAAAACAATTGTGAACTTTTAACCTGCATGTGCCGTTAAATGTTCGTGAAAATGTTGCAAAAATATATGGTTAAGTTTAAAAATATTGATAAACTTTTAACCTGCACGTGTTGTAGAATGTTCTAGAAAGTGTGTTGATAGAATACGTTGCACTTCTGACTTCTATGTGTTGTGGAATATTTAAAAAACCTGTTTATATGGAAAATTAAAAAGAAACCAAGAGAGAAGTTTTGAAACCTAAAAGAATCAACAAACTATTCTAATTTGTTCTTTATATGTATTTATGTGTGGAGCAACAAAATTATAGACAGAACAGCACCAGGAAGAGGAAGAAGCAGGGAGTGGGGGGACGGGGGGAGATGGGCAGAATGGCAGACATGCACATATTAGTATAGCACAAGTATAGACAAACAATGGCCAAAATGAAACACACCAACAAGGAGCACAAGTCACACAACTCGCCAACATCACACCAGTGAACGAGCATAGAAGTGAAAACCACGCCGCATTCATAGAGGATTTGTACAAAGGCGGGTCGTTGGTGTTGTGGGATGTCTATGACTGTGGTCATCATGGATGAGATGCCCAGCACGTGACACATGGGCTAGTTCACTGTCTGTTACGTTGCAAACAGCTGCTCCTCCCTCCCACGAGCTCCCACACTTTTGTACGGTGCGCTGTTGTATCTCGTGCACTTGTACGGCACACCATTGTAATGCCTATTCGCGCATGTGCTGCTGCATTCCAACTACACCATCACAGTTGCATTTGGAGGTGGTGCATGCCACTTTACAACATCGACTCTGCGGCCCTTGTGGCAGGCCACACCAAAACACAGAGACACACTTACCGCACTTTCTGTACACGGAGAAGTCCGAGACACCCCGTTCCTGTTGTCGGATAGGCACACCCCTGCGCTGACCTGTGTACTCCGGACCAGCACACGCCGGTTGTGCATGCAGGAGGATGCATGCGTAGCTACATGTCCAGGCTCACTGCTAACGCTGAGGTGATAGCACACTGCGATGTTGCAGGGCTGGTGCCTATCATGCTAACACAATGACCAGAGTGACACACTTTCTCAGATGCAGGTTTGGGGGGCGTTGGCGATCCCGGAGTTGTTCCGAAGAGTCTTGTGGCCCTCATGGGTATCCCTGTATCATGCTCATTTATTCTATGGCACCTGTAGGTGTTCTGGTGTGGCTCTTGGCTATGTTCTCTTTCATGGTGCAGGTAGTCGTCCTGCTTAACACCATTAGAAAGCAGGTGTAAAATCCCTGGTGCTAACGTGGCTTATCGCTGGAATTTGTTTTGCATTGCAGTTGGTGTGAAAGTTGTGATGTGATTTTTATACAAACTGGTCAGTGTATCTTGCCAAGATACAGCACCTGATGCCCTATTCCCATTCAATATAAATACAATGAGGTTTTGTAAATGATTTTTTGTGTACATTGTGAGTGCAGCCACTACGTCACTGCAATTCAATACAGGATTTTAGTATTCAGAATAAATCGCAAAGGTGCACCTCGTGTCTTTTTGCACGGGAACGGCTAGTCTGCATTTCATTATCAGCACTTTAATGGCAGTAAAGTTGAGATAAATCTAACACACTGTTAAGAAGTTGGTGGAAACTGCAGACATCACCAGCATTCCTCTAAGATTTAAGACCATGGTGGACTTCATCAAATAACAGTAATAAGAACAAGAAAGAGTTACACAGCAGTTAAGAAAACAACCGGAAACGTTATTATTTTTGTTTCAAACTTTATTTTTTTATTAACCTATATCAACGATAAAGTAATAAACAAAATGTATCAAAAAAATACAAAATAACAAGGTGGAACACTGCTGTGGGGACCATGGATGTGGACGACAGAGCCTGGAAAATAAAGCACAAAATAAGGACGTGTGTAATGCGCATATCAAAGGAGAGAGACATAGAGAGGGAAGGAAAGAAAGGGAGTGAGAAAGGGAGAAGGAAGAGAGAGAGTTAGAGAGATAGAAGGAAAAGAAGGAAGAGAGAGAGAAAGAGAGAGAGAGAGAGAGAGAGAGAGGGGGAGGTGAGAGAGAGAGAGAGAGAGAGAGAGAGAGAGAGAGACACTGCCGCCCCTGCGCATCCATGAGCAAATAATTACCTGGTGCCACTGGAGTGTGCAGCAGTGGGCACTCCACGGGCCCGTCCAAACTCATCCCAGATATGTCTCTGAGTCCTGAGTAATTAATGGCGGAGACCACATCAGGTGCTTGGCGGATTGCACAGATGTCGCTGAGTCATGAATGGTGGAGACCACATCATCTACTCCATGGCCAGGCAGATCTCACACATGTTGCTGAGTCCTGAGTCATCAATGGCGGAGACCACATCAGTTTTTGGGGCTGCTAAGCCTGTGGAAGTTAAGTTTGCGCCACGTGGTGGTAGGACCCTGATGGCCGTATGAGCTTCGGGTGGCACTAACCCTGTGCATCTGAAGTTCGCGACAAGTGGGGTGGTAGGCCCCTGAGGACTATACAGATTAGGGTGCGAGTAACCTTCTGCGCAAGTTTTGAAAGACTCTTTATGGTTGAGACACATGGAGCGTCCGGCATCTAGTCAGCACCGGCAATAAAGGATGTGACGTTGTCGATCTATTATATTTGCGTGGTCACATGGCCTGTGACGCATGTGCCGGACGGGTGCGGTGTGTGGGTAAAGCTGCCCTCAGGGAGTGGGCGGGAGATGTGGAGAACTAAACCACTGACCTGCACAGGAACAGCGAGTACACCTGCGAGGGCCATCGTCGGAACGTAATCTGAATGGCGTGGCGTGGCGTATGACGGAATAGGGCAGGGATAGCTACAATGGCGCGGACGGCTCGTAGTACTGCATCTGCGATTGAAGTGGACCGGCCGCAGCTGTCCCTCTGCGAGCCTGAGTGCTAACTGTTCATAACTCACACTACATAAGTATTGAAAAATCATTTTGTGATTCAGTCCGTCAGCTAGCATTTGTCTGAGGTATTTGTGAAAACATATCGGAGTTCTTTCTGTGATGGATACCCCTTTGACGCTGCCTCTCCCCACATCAGCAGGTAACGCACCCTCTTCCCACATTACCATCATACCCCCAACAACCTTCTTGGGCCCAGAAATGTCCCTGTGTGGTTGGACAAAGAAGAGTCTTAGACATGTATAGATTTACATATAAAAAAGTATTTAAAGAAAAGAACAACAAATAAGACTGAAGGGAGTCTGGTGCTGTGGTCGCTGCAATGAAGTTGGTGACTGCCATTAAGGATTCAGGACACAGTTACACATGTGGGATCGGTTTGTGTTAAAGAGGGTTTGTGGGACTACGTGTCGCCGGCCTTGCATATCGAAGGGAGTATGTTGTGTGGTTGCTGCCTTAGACTTGGGGTCACTGCCATTCAGGACTCAGGACACAGTTACACATGTGGGATCGGCTTCTGTTAAAGAGGTTTAGTGGCACCAGAAGTATTAAGAGTGTATGAGCCTGTGATGATGCTTGGTGTGGACGGGCCGCACTGGGAGCAATGGGTCTTGGCTATAGGACTGCGTCATGTGGAATTACGACTATATCTCAATTGTGAGGCCTGCTGATCATAGTGTAGGCCAGAGGTAGAGGTGAGCAAGGGCCCACAGCCACGTGCATACATTGGTGGCCTCACCGGCCTGCATACTGCAGGTTCAGTGGCACACTTGTCGCCAGCCTTCAATATGAAAATACTTCTCACTAATCGAAGGGAGTGTGGTGGTGTGGTCGCTGCCATGAAGTTTTGGGTCACTGCATATGGAAATATGTCTAACTGATCAAAGAGAGTTTGCTGCTGTGGTAGCTGCCATGGACTTGGGGCCACAGCCATTCAGGACACAGGACACAGTTACATATGTGGGATCGGCTTGTGTTGGACAGTGTTAGTTGGCACCACGTGTCCAAAATTCAAATTGCGAGGGCTGCTGCCCGCAGTGTAGACTGCTGAGTGTTTGTTTGTATTTGAACATGAATTTGGTGATTGTACTAAAGGTATAACTGATATAAAAAAAATTCAAGAAGAAAGGATACTAAAAGGATATTATGTAGATGTGAGGCCTGTAATAGTTACTTGCCTAGTGGACTCTGTAGTTAATGAATGAAGAAACAATTTCCATTGGGAGCCCTAGTGAGTGCAGTGTAGGCGTATGATGAAAAGATGAAATAAGTATAGAATAAACTGATGAAGTGTTGTATTTTCTGAGTACAATCTTGTTGTTAGAAATAAGAATTTAAAATGGAATTGCGAGCTGTACTGCCTGCAGTGTAGACTGCTATTCCTTTTTAGTTTTCATTTGAAGATTAATTTGGTCACTGTAGTAAAGCTATAACTGATATAAAAAAAAGTTCTTGAAGCAAGGATACTAAAAGGATAATATGTAGGGTGTAGGACTGTGATACTTACTTGCCTACTGGAGTCTGTACTTGCATATGGAAATACCCCTCACTGATCAAAGGGAGTTTGGTGGTGCGGAGTTGGGGTCACTGCCATTCAGGACTCTGGACACAGTTACACATGTGGGATCGGCTTGTGTTGAACAGAGTTATTGGCACCACGTGTCCCCGCCGTTGCATATGGAAATATGTCTAACTAATCAAAGAGAGTATGCTGCTGTGGTTGCTGCCACGGACTTGGGGTCACTGTCATTCAGGGCACAGTTACACATGTGGGATCGGCTTGTGTTAAAGAGGGTTAGTGGGACTACGTGTCGCTGGCCTTGCATATCGAAATATGCCTCAGTGATCGAGGGGAGTGTGTTGCTGTGGTCGCTGCCTCGGACTTGAGGTGACTGCCATTCAGGACTCAGGAAACAGATACACATGTGGGATCCGTAAATAAGAAGGTGGCAGTGGTTTATAGAAGCATGGCCAGCACCTCTGTCATGTTTGCACAGTTATCAGCAATTCGAGTATAATGCAGCGTGCTCAATCAGATATCGTGCCACTCTCCATATAATTTTATGCGCGATATTCAAATTCCACGCATTAAACATGAACACAATTCCAACAGCAGAGCACTGCACGTCTATAAGTTCAAACTGCAAGGCATGCAGTCAAAAGTTTATTTTCCAAAAGTAGAAAAGTCCATATATCATAGTCTTGATCATACCAATCTACTTAAGACTATGATATATGGACTTTTCTACATTTGGAAAATAAACTTTTGACTGCATGCCTTGCAGTTTGAACTTATAGACGTGCAGTGCTCTGCTATTGGAATTGTGTTTACACATGTGGGATCGACTTGTGTTGAACAGGGTTTGTGGTAGTATATCTACATTCCTAGTTTGAATTTTATAATGAGTACATCGGCAATAAATATAAACATAGTTGGGATTTTCACCAGAAACTACTTTAAACTTTGTTATTTCTTTTTCAAACTTCACAACAGTATTATCTTCCATTTGTTGATCAACACCTAGACATATCCAACTGTTATTTTCGGTACAGTTCTCTTGACTAGCAAAGAAACGTAAGTCTATATCATCACAAATTTGTTTTATAACATTTATATTAAAACTCGATTTCGTGCCGCAGGAAAACCTAGACTTATCCAGATGGTTCCTGTTGACTTTGAATATAAACTTGCAGATGTCTATCGATCCAGACATTGGTAGGATCCAATTTCTCAATGTGAAAGTATCTTCAAACTGAAGCTGTACATTTGTTTCCTAAGTGTCTTCTCCTGTGAAATTTCTTCCCACATTTCTTTCAATTCTGTCTTCTCAGAGTTGGTAATACATGACGTGACATAGTGAGAAACAGCAATTGAGTTATGTGCATCATATTGTATGTTCATATTTGCATTTCACATCTTCAAAATCTCCGTATTGCAATCATTATTGTACTTCAATGCTTCTGTACTTTTTAAATTATAAGGTATTTTTGGGTGATTTTCAAAGTGATGGTATGTCTCATTGCCTTTGGAAATTACTGGACGTGGAAAGGGAAATCGACAGTTTGTGTAAAATGTATCTTTTGCGTTATCTTTTCGTCGGCAATACTTTCCACATTGATGACTTCGATATGCAAATATGCCACACTAATCTAAGGGAGTGTGGTGCTGTGGTCTCTGGCAAGAAGTTGGGGTCACTGCCATTCAGGACTCAGGACACAGTTCACATGTTGGATTGGCTTGTGTTGAAAACGGTTAGTGGTACCATGTGTCGCCGGTCCCCCATAGTGTAGGGCAGAGGTAGCGGTGAGACAGGGTCCACAGCCACGTGCATACGTTGGTGACCCAAACAAACCTTGCGTACTACAGGTTCAGTGGCACCACGTGTCGCCGGTCTTCCATGTGGAAATACCCCTCGGTGATCGAAGGGAGTCTGGAGCTGTGGTCGCTGCCATTGAGGACTCAGGACACAGTTACACATGTGGGATCGGCTTGTGTTGAACAGAGTTAGTTGGCACCCCGTGTCGCGGGTCTTCCACAGTGTAGGCCGGAGGCAGCGGTCAGGCAGGTGACATTGACTTGAGCTGCACAGATTGGGAGCCTTTGGTCTTCTTAACCCATTATAGTCTCTTACACAATTTGCGTCGCTACTAATGTTGAATTGTGAACCATGTAACTCCAGTGTAGGGCGGAGGCGGCGGTCAGGATGGGCGCACAGTCACGTGGCATTGAGTTGAGCTGCACAGTTAGTGGCACCTGGAGTACTCAGCGTGTGCGCACACTGCAATGAGACGTGGTCCTGGCGGGCCGCACTGGGAGCAATGTGTTTTGTCTAATGAATTCTGCGTTGATAAGGCCACGTGGCGATGACTTAATGTGCAGTGAGCTAGTAGTGCCTGAAGCACACAGTGTGTGCGCACCCTGCGATGATGCGCGTTCTGGGTGGGCCGCATTGGGAGCAACATGTCTTGCAAACTGGACTGCGATATCTGCAATCGCCCCTACATCTGAATTGTGAGCCGTGCTGTCCGTAGTGTAGATCGAAGGCAGTAGTCGGTACAGACATAAGTCTGCGGTCCTGTGCTGCTGGGTTTGCAGGGGCCCAGTGTTGAGGAGGCCCGCGGTTATGGCGGCTGCCACATGCCAGGGTGACAGACTCGTTGGTCTTCCCGCAAGTGAACAACGCCTAGGGCCTGGTCTATTTATTCATACTCCTACGTTGGAGCAGCCCACTCCGCTTCCGCTTCCAGGGGGAGACAACACACCTACATGACCGAGATCTTCCCCACTGCCTGAGGTACCATGGTTGCGTCCACTGTGCACTACACTACAAGTATCAATAGTACATCTCCACATGGAGAGGTTTGTGCTTTGCATAGTGAGGCTTGTGCAGCACATGAGCGTTACACTTGGCATTGTGTGCTTTATCAGTGATGGGTGACTTGCCTCCTTCATATATAGTTGGTTGCTCATCTCCCAACATTCATCTATTGTGTGGCTGATGGGCATGGCGTTTTGGGAAGGTCCGTTGTTCGATTTTGTGCTGCCTTGTGGTAGTAGGGGGGGGTGGCCCGGGGGGGGGGGGGTTCAGGTGGTGGTGGGGCTGGGTGTTGTGGCATTGTTGGGTGTCGGAGCTGCATGATCAGTAGCTGTATCACGTGTTGGTCTTAAGATGTGGCTGTGAGTTGGGTCGAAATAACGGAGTAGATAGTCGACCTCCTTACACCAGTTAAGGGTTGATGTTAATTTGTTACTGCTAACTCGGCTTATCGCCTGCTTTTTGGATCGCATTGCAGATGTGGCTGGTTGTTGAAAATATGGGGAAGTGGTGTTTTCGTGTTTTTTTTGCACAGGAACACCTACTGTGCATTTCAATAGCGTTAGATGTGGCTCTTGTTCGTGGCGATTTTGTTGGTGTAAGGTATTGATGGAAGAGTGGTGAGATTTGCAGTTTTCACCAAGTTGAGAATGGGATGATAAATAAAAAGCACAGAAAAAAAGATAGGTTTAATGAACGTTATAAATAGAAATTAGCGTTTAAAAACGTTGAAATTCACTGAAAAAAACATAGGTTTCAGGCACGTTATAGTTAGAAATTTGCCCCCACAATGCACTGCTGATGACGTCACATATTACATCACTCATGACATGGTCAGTGACATCACTGATGACATCACTGATGACATCTCAAATGACATCACTGATGACATCAACCACGTGAAAATCAGATTCACCCAGTCTAAAATACAGACTATAATTTTCGAAACCGTGAACACACCAATACCAGTTAGTGCATATCCACTCTCTAATTTGTAGGTCTACACACATCCATTCATTCACCTATACACTCACTCATACATACAGTCAGCCATCATTACAGCATTATCATATCCAGTCACATATCTATACAGACACTCACACACTGCCTCTCATTGTTCTATGAGTATTCTGGGCAATCATGCACAGCAACACTTATAGAACGCCCTTTCAACGCAAAGTGGTGTGTATGATAAGGTCGTATTTACATAGAGAAGAAAAGGTGCACAGAGTGCCTTTTCCTCTCTTTGTAAATATGAAAGAGTGTCTTGCGCTTTAACTATGTTACAAAAAGTGACATATTTCTGTTGATGATGAGAGGTAAGCACAGAGTTTTGTCTGCAAAGATGCTCAAAGAAGAATGATTGAAATGATTGCGGTCCTTCAATAGGTACAATTGGAAATATTATGAACCACTCAAATCTGTTTTTTTTGCAGGTCACATGATATCCTTTGACAGGGAGTTTTGAAAAACGTTTTCAAACTTTGTAGCTTCTTGCAGATCTGCCCATTCTGCATATTAATACTTAGTTAAACTTACCTTCACAGTAATAGAAATAAAAAATGGTACACATCTTTTTCAGATTTTTTTGTAATGTAAATTGGGGTAAATTGCTTATTTTAGAATTAGGATCTGTGAAAGAAAAGAAAAAATAGTTATAACATGTAATAATACATTTTTAACAACACAGCATAATTTAAACAAAGTAATTTGTTTGCCTTTTTTGCTGTTCTCAGAATATATTGAATTTCACTAGTAATAATGATTTCAATCACACTCATCACATAACAGCGGGCAAAAAAAACAATCAAAAAGATTGTTTAAAAAAAAACAACATGCTATTCTCAGTAAAATACCAGAAAATACAAATCACACATATGTGAAATGCTTATGGCTAACAAAATTTTATAACTTTAACTTATAAAAACTGTAAATAATGTCGCTTTAAAATATTCACCGAGTCAATGAGCACGAAAAAGTCCATAATTCAAACACATACCTTTAGTTGAGGCCAAATAGTATTTTTGCACTCCTTTTTATGTAAATTGTCAAATGATAATCCTATTAAACTATAATAATAAATTCCTCAGAGAGTGAATTATCTTCCTAAAACTTTGGCTTTAAAAATATTAGGTAGGAATTTTGTAATTCACTAGGCAAACGTTGTTTGAACACCAACTGGGCATCATTACAAAGTGTCCAGCCTTTGACACATTTTAGGCAGTGTAATGTCCAGATGTTGTGGAAGGACCATCATGGAAAATTATTGCAATTGCTACAAAAGTCCTTCCTGATATTGATAGTTGTGTTGCTACAAATTGCTTTATTAAAGTATTCAATTTTCTTCCATCAGCTGTACAACGTTGCATCATTAAAATTATATATTGTCCATATTGTTTTTTAAATAACGTGGATAACATTTCTGATTTACATTGGCGACACTCCATGTTTTGATTTGCACCTTTAACTAATTTATTGAAAGACACTGATTTACAGTCTGGTAATGTTAACTATAGAAATCTTCCAGTGTCTACATTAGTGGTAGATGTATACATGCAATTTTCACAATGATGTTCCCATTTGTAAGAAAGGCCAAAAATATTTTCTATTTCTACACCTTCATTTTCAAAAATGGTAAGCATATACACTAAAAATTCCTGAGCATCTTGTTGGATATTTTGCGTAAATTGTGTAGAACCAGAACACACAGCCAAAAGATTACAAACATCTGAAACAGTTTGTATTTTACTTGTATCTGTTGTCAATTTTTTATAAACAGAATGCAACAAAGAACAAAATCTTTTTTGCCGATTCTGCCTAATTTGTTCTTGCAAACCTTCAAGATAAAAAACAACATTGACCACTACATTAGCATAGCAGTTGACACCAGAACTATTTTCAAACTAATAACCAACAATCTCTTTAATAGTGTCCTTTTTCTTTTAAATTGTAATCACAAAATTATCTTGTTCTTTTCCCTTCTCTACACCTTCAGTACAGATATTCTCAAACCTTCTTTTTCGACCAACCACACGCTTTTCAAATACAGGATATTGACCTAAAACAAACCAGATAATGTTCTGAGTCACGACAAAGCAACATATGCCATACCCTCTTTAAACACAGTAGATCCAATGTTCACCAATGCACTGTCTACACCTAATCCTTGAGATTTATGAATAGTCACTGCATATGCCAGAGAAAATGGAAATTGTTTCCTACGGACATATAAATCTTTAACAGGCAACAAACGAACTGTACAACGACCAATTTCTTTAACTTCTTCAATCTGATCAAATTTAATTTTTAAAAATTCAATTCCTTCTTTTTTCTGATAATTAACAAAATCCACCACTTTACCCATTGCTCCATTAACTAAACCTTTTTCTACATCCAAATTACGCCTTAAAATTACCCGACAGTTTACACATGCATATAGAGTCTTTTCTAAACCAGCCGTTTTAGATATTTTTTTTTCTAAAGAATCCAGTTTTGTTTTCAATTTTCCCATCAAAATAATAGTGAATCCTTCATGCCCTATTTTATCGATGGCTTCCATTTTTATAATTTCTTCATTTTCCAGTTTCAATAGTTCTTCGTTGAATATAGAACACTCGCGCAGTGTTGGCATTAAGCAGATCACTGATTTATTTTCTGCAATTTTCATGTACACTTTCTCAGGAACTACATTTTCATTTGGAAACAAATTGGAAAGTAATCAACTCTCCAAAGCTTGTTTTCCATGTTCTGTCAGAAGTCTAATTCTTATCTCTTGAAGAATACTTCCATATTCAGCATCATTTGCCTGTCGCATATTTGTTGTCAGTTCTTTGTATTCAAAATATGTCCAAATGTTTACGTTACCAACACTAACAAGAGACTTTCTGGTATCTTCATGTGCAAGTGTTTTAAATACCAGTTGTCTTTTTACCGGAGTCAGTTGCAGTAGATCTCCAAAAACTATAACGTGTTTTCCTCCAAATAAAACGTCATACTCTGTTTTAAGAATTTGCTGCATTCTTAAATGCACAAAGGCAAGCATCAAGTTTGAGACCATGCTTACCTCATCAATAATGAGAAGTTTTATTTTCTTCAGGACTCTTGAAACTTCACAACAAGCTTCTCCAGATAGCTTGTGGTATTCCAATTTGTTCTCATGCTCTACTGGTAGCATTAGTAAACGATGTAAAGTAATTCCTTTAATGTTATGTGCTGCCAACCCAGTTGGAGCAGTGACAACACAAGACAAATGCGACTCAGTTGTTGTCTGCAGATAACTTGTAATTACTTTAATTAAGAAACTTTTTTCTGTTCCAGCTTGACCACTCACATACATTTGGATAGGTTGAAATGATGTACAAGAGCACCCTTTCTTTTCATAAAGTAATCCATGGTCAATCCGCTCTTTCACTTGTTGGTATATTTGTTTCTGTTCAACATTTAGTTGTTCTTCCAAGTTTCCTAACAGTATTACATCTTCTTGAGATTGATACATTGCTGTTTCCACCTCATTCATGGCAATTGCTGCTTCATCTTCAACAATTGGTTGTCCTAGTGGATCTTGACTCAGTGCAGCAGAACTTTGACTGTCTTGAGAACTGTCTCTAGCAATCTCAGCTGCAATTGTAGCTTCTTGATCAATTTCATCATTCAACATTTTCACATAATTTGCAAAAGCACTGCTTTGTATACTATCTTTACAAGCATTAAATAAATCTTCATAGCTCTGAAAATCTTCAAGTAATTCCAGTTCTGAACGCCATGGTTTGAACATTTGCAAAAGGGCTAAATAGTAAAATTCCCTTTTATCAGCAGTGTCGCAACTCAGTTTCCTGTGATTAATTAAATTTTCTTTCCTTTGTTTCACCAAACATCCTTCAGAATCAATCACTGCATATTTTCCATCATTGATGTTCTATGTAGTATTCCGTTTAAAAGTATAGTTTTGCAGCACTTCATAGAGACACATGTTCTCAAGATGATGACTTCTGTTTGGGTAATATGTGTCCAACATATTCATTTTCAAAATATCTGTACTTTCTGGTTCTTTTTCTGCTAAATATTCAATTTCTTGAACAGATTTCAGTACCCGATTTCGCATTGCTGCAAGACCTAGACTCACCCAAATGATTCTTCTACTTTTGGAGTATAGACTTGCAGATGATAACCGATCTGAGCATTCATATGCTCCAATTTCACGATGCGATAACATCTTCAAACTTAAACTGTATAATTTCTTACTTAGAGTCTTCTCGTGAGAAACCTCTTCCCACATTTCTTTCAATTCTGTCTTTTCTGATTTAGTAATGTAGGACGTTACATATCGAGCAACAGCAATGGAATTGTCCGCAACATACTGAATATCCATGTTAGCGTTCCACATGGATAAAATAACTGGATTGTAGTCATTTATGTATTTTGACTCTTCGCTTCTTCTTAAGTTGTAGGTATTTTTCGGAGACTTTCTTGTCATGGTATGTCGCATAGCTGACATAAAACTGTTCACTCTTCCTTTGGATAATATAGTACGTGGAAATCCAAAACGACATTTGGTATAGAACTTTTCCTTTGACTTGTACTTTCGTCGACAGTATTTTCCACACCTATGGCTTTGGAATCATAAGACTTGTTGTTTTAAGTTTTTATCTTCTCTGCTATTGGGTACGGCACATGTGGCATAATCTTCAATGAAAGACAAAACAGTATCATCTGAATCTGTTCCAAATTTGGGGGCGTCCTTGATCCATAACAACATATGTATATGAGGAGCACCTCTTGCTTGATACTCCTTTCTCCAAAAGAAATCCACAACTTCTCCAAGAGGAGGATTTTTTTTATTGCAGATGAAGGACATCATAGCTTCAAATCTATGATTGAATATCTGCATACATTAACAGGATCCAAAGAGCACAATTCTCCAGGTGTCTTGTATTCAATATTTTTTATATTGGAATTTGCCTCTCGAAGAAATTCAAGTAAATCATCCCAAGCATACTCAGCACAGCTTAGTGTAACAAACCATGTAGGAGTTCCTAAGTTCCGTAGCATACATTTCAGTTCTCCATGTCGATGGTACCAATATTCATTAGTCCCACGCTGACATGCCATCAGATTAATCAACTGAGATTCTATATGACCATCTCTCTGATGCACTTTATCCATAAAATCCTTTGCAGTTACATTTTGCAGATGCATTCCAGTTTTTAAAATGTGATTTACTGCATATGAAAGTCCAGACAACTCACTTTCAAACAGAAGATTAAATATATAAGGGATACATTGTCGAAATCTTGGATCTTCTGCATATAATCTTGTTGTCCGATATTCAGATGCAGGAATCTGCACAGGACGTTCATCATATCGACCACCTTTTCCTGTTGGAAACAACTGCGGGAAACAACGAGCTTCCAAGCTCTCTTCCCATACACTCACGGGACTTCCTCTTGCTTTTTTCATTTGGAGCAACTCAATCGTATTCCCCATCACCTCTTTGGAATGAAGTGGATGTACACTGTAATGTTCATAGATTTCTTCACATCTGGACATGTCCACTTTTTCAATTTGTCCACTTAATGTTTCAGTATCTTCTGCTAAATCTATTTCTTCTTCTCCTACAAACACATTTCTATAGAACTCATTATTTTTTATCAGATACAATGATGCCTTTTGCACTTTTCTAACATCCACTAACTCTTGCCCGATTTTCTTATTCTTAGTAGGAACACCATTAACTAGAAAGACTAGTGGTTCATTTTCTGCATGGTCTACACCAATAGTTTCAATGTTTTTCTTTAAATCTAACGGTAAATACACAACTCTTCCTTTCATTCCTCTTTGTAACTCTGATGGAGGTAATTTATCTGTTTTAGGCTCCATACAAACAATAGCCTGAAACGGGTGCATACATTGAATGAGAATAGACTCATACGTATTTAAATCTATCAGCTCTGGAGGAATAGCAACCAACTCTAGATTATTATGAACAGCTCTAGCAGGCATTTTGTTCTCATCTAATTTGATATAACAATATTTGCAAATACGCTGCTCAGATCCCAAATCAAAACAATCCTCTACCAACAAATAGGTTGCAAATTCCTTCCACTTATCATTATTTTCTATTTCACTTTTTAAATACAGATTGACACTCCTAGTCTGATTGTTATAGTGACTTCGCCGACAACAAATATAAGAAACATTTGGTCTTTCACCTGAAAGTACCTTAAACTTTGTGATTTGATCTTCAAAAAATGTTTTAATCACGGGTTCTACATTGTCTTCAACATTTTGTTCTACTAATGTGTCAGTTTCTGCACTCTCTTGCTGAGGACCAAAGTAACAAAACTCAATATCATCACAAACCTTCTTCACATCTGATACTGACCCACACAAAAGAGCACTGTTCAACTCATTTAACTTTAGTGCTGGACTTTTTGCATAATACAATCTACTCACTAACTTCCGCATTTGAGTATGATGTACTGTCAGCATCCTGAAATGGTGAAAAACACTTTGACACACTTTCCTAGAAAGACAATCCAGAGAATGACCTTGCAAACCAGTATTTGTTCTCACTCTGCAAGGGTCTAGTCCTTGCAACACCTTAATCTTTTGTTTAACACTTTTTTTACTATATGCTCGTAAAAAACTACATAATTTATCAATTGATTCTTGTCGTACACTACAAATACTACTGCAATCCCAAGTGTACACAGGGTGTTTAGGATGTCTCCCTAGAACTTCTTCAGCTATCACTTCTTCTGCATTTCTTTCAACCATTTTCTCTTTGTCAATTGGACAGCCATCTCTAACCTCATAACCTCGACCACTGGTGTCAACTGCATGCAATAAATTATTGCTCTGTAAATAACTCTTGTCATTAAAGAAAGGTTCTGAACTGGAACTGTGTTTCCATTCTCCCAAAAAAAATCACAAAAATGTGTTCTATTAATTACTCTTTTCCTCCTACTTTTGGCCTTCATTAAATGGATTGGTTTAACTAGTGATCGAATTCCGTTTAATACTAAGATAAATAGTTTCCTTTTTACTTCTAAAGCCTTTTCAACAATGGTTTCAATATGCTTCTTCCTTTTATAAAATAGAGCTCTCTTTTTATATTTCTTCACATCTTTCAGCAAATTATGTACTACTCTCTTGTAAAATATTTGTTTGCGTATTTCCTTATACTGATTTTGCCTTCTTTTACCATACTTCGTCTCTTTTGACTGTCCATTTGCTTTTTTGCTTTTCCTATTATTTTGAATATTTTTTCTAGTTGAAGCATTCTCAGAGGTTTCAGCATTCTATACATTCTGTCTGGTCCTACAAACATTTTTAATAAATTGCTTTGTGATCTTACCAGAATATTTCTTTAATTTTAGCCACATTATGTTGTTCAGTCAATACTTGTGGTTGATTTTTCTTCAAGTAACTCTCCTTTCTCTGTTCTTTTCTTTTTCTTTTTTTTCTGGCATGATTTCTCTATTTTAATGGTAAAAAACAGTATCTGTAAAAAATAATCACAAATAAATGTATATTAATAACTTTAAAATGTATACTTTTCTATTACTATACAAACACATTTTATATAAATACTGACTAAGAAATTATAGCCCAGAAGCACAAGTGTGACGATGGTTAAAACACTACATGCATAGTGCATACTACTTTGAAGCAGTTCATGCCCTAAAGCCTGCCTCACTGAAAGACTACATGCTTACTGACTGAATGATTACAGTACTATAAGGAGGGTGAGTGATAGGGTGTTTGCTAGAAGTGTATGGATACTGACTGGGATATTGATGGTGTGAAAGACAAGTGTCTAGGTGATTAGAGACCTACATGCATAGTGGATAGGCGTTTGAATCAATCCATGTGCTAAGGCCTGCCTCACTCCAATAGTACTTGGATACTGACTGAATGTTTTGAATATTGCAAGGAGAGTGCCTGGATGAATTTATAAGTATTTATTTTTTGGCATAGTAAATACATTAGTACATGGTGCTGAATGAGTCACTGGAGAAGTATAAGGGGAGTGACAGGGTGTTTGCGGGAACTGTATGAATACTGAATGGGGTATTGAAGGTGTGAAAGACAAGTGTGTAAGTGGCTATAGACCTGCATGCATAGTGGATAGACGTTTGAAACAGTCCATGGAGTAACACCTGGATCACTGCAAAACTACCTGGGTACTGACTGAATCATTAGAGTACTGCAAGGAGAGTGCCTGGGTGAATCTTTTTAAGTTTTTTGGTTTTGGCGCTGTGAATAGATTAGTACATAGTGCCAAATGAGTCAGTGGAAGTGTGCAATTGAAGTGACAGGGTGTTTATTGGAGTTTATAGATACTGACTGGGAATTTGAAGGTCTGAAAGACAATTGTGTTGGTAGTAAGAGGCCTCCATGCATAGTGGAAACACGTTTGAATCAATCCATGTGCTAAGGCCTGCCTCACTCCATTAGTACTTGGGTACTGTCTGAATGATTAGACTATTGCAAGAAGAGTGCCTGGGTGAATTTATAAGTGTTTCAGTTTTAGCGCAGTGAATCCATTACTACATGGTGCTGAATAAGTCACTGGAAGAGTGCAAGGGGAGTGACAGGGTGTTTGCTGGAAGTACATGGATACTGACTGGGGAATTCAAGCTGTTAAAGACAAGTGTATAGTAGGTTAGAAGCCTGCATGCATACTGGATAGACCTTTGAAGCAGTCCATGTGGTAATGCATGGTTCACTGCATGAGTACCTGCGTACTGACTGAATCATTAAACTACTGCTAGGAGACTGCCAAGGTGAAACTTTTAAGTTTTCCGGTTTTGGCACAGTGAATAGATTAGTACATGGTACTGGATCAGTCACTGGAGGAGTGCAAGATGTGTGACAGGGTGTTTATTGAAGTATATAGATACTGACTAGTTAATTGAAGAAGTGAAAGACAAGTGTGTAGATGACTAGAGGCCTGCATGCATAGTGTATAGACGTTTAAACAGTCCATGAGCTAAGACCTCGGACACTGCATGATTAAATGGGTACTGACTGAATCATTACACTACTGCAAGGAGAGTGCCTGGGTTAATCTTTTTAAGGTTTTGTGTTTTGGTGCAGTGAATAGATTACTACATAGTGCCAGATGAGTCACTAGAGGTGTGCAAGTGGAGTAAAAGAGTGTTTACTGGAGTTTATAGATACTGACTAGTTAATTGAAAAAGTGAAAGACAAGTGTGTAGGTGACTAGAGGCCTGCATGCATACTGGACAGATGTTTGAAGCAGTCCATGAGCTAAGGCCTGCGTCACTGCATGAGTACTGACTGAATCATTAGAGTACTGCAAGGAGAGTGCCTGGATGAATCTTTTAAGTTTTTGGGTTTTGGCGCAGTGAATAGATTAGTACATGGTGCTGGATGAATCACTGGATGTGTGCAAGGGGAGTGACAGGGTGTTTATTGGAGTATATAGATACTGACTGGGCAGTTGAAGGTGTGAAAGACAATTGTGTAGGTGGTTAGAGGCAAGCATGCATAGTGGATAGACGTTTGAAGTAGTCTATGTGCTAAGTCCGGGTTCACTACATAAGTACCTGGGTACTGACTGAATCATTAGAGTACTGCAAGGAGAGTGCCTTGGTGAATTTATAAGTGGTTGGGTTTTGGTGGAGTCAATGGATTAGTACATGGTGCTGAATGGATCAGTAGAGGAGTGCAAGGGCAGTGACAGGGTGTTTCCTGGAAGTGTATAGATATTGACTGGGAAATTGAAGGTGTGAAAGACAAGTGTGTAGATAGTTAGAGGACTGCATGCATAGTGGATAGGCATTTGAATCAATCCATGTGCTAAGGCATGCCTCACTCCATTACTACTTGGATATTAACTGAATGTTTACAGTATTGCAAGGAGAGTTCCTGGGTGAATACATAAGCAATGACTGGCTTCTAATTCTACCAAAACTTGAGAACAGGAAAGGTATTTAAGCAGTTATGTGTATGCAAAGATATGAAGTACCCAAATGCTTCTCTCACAGTGGTTCCCAAATGCACGCAGACTCACAGTGTGATTCTAGACAAGCGACACTATCCCTTGGACTTTACCAAAACTCATTCACTACTCTGGAAGGGGTAAGGGGACTCCACACAATCTACATATTTCAGTACTGCACTTTAGTGTCAAAGCCTGACTCATTTTATCAATGCATAGGCTTCTAATGCTACTAAAACTTGACAAAATGACAGGTTTTAAAACAGTTATCTGTCAGCAAATACACGATGTTACCAAATGCTTCTCTCACAATGCTTACCCAAATGCACACAGACTCACAGTCTGATTCTAGACAAGCAACACTATCCCTAGGAGTTTACCAAAACTCATTCACTACTCTGGAAGGGGGAAGGGGACTGCACACAATCTACATATTTCAGTACTGCACTTTAGTGTCAAAGCCTGACTTATTTTATGACTGCATAAGCAATAACTGGCTTCTAATGCAACTAAAACTTCACAACATGACAGGTTTTAAAACAGTTATGTCAGCAAATACACAATATAACCAAATGCTTCTCTCACAATGGTTGGCCCAAATGCACACAGACTCACAGTGTGATTCTAGACAAGCAACACTATCCCTTGGACATTACCAAAACACATTCACTATTCTGGAAAGAATTAGGGGACTGCACACATTCTACATATTTCAGTACTGTACTTTAGTGTCAAAGCCTGACAAATTTTATGAATGCATAAGCAATAACTGGCTTCTAATGCTTACCCAAATGCACACAGACTCACAGTTTGATTCTAGACAAGCAACACTATCCCTAGGAGTTTACCAAAACTCATTCACTACTCTGGAAGGGGTAAGGGGACTGCATACAATCTACATATTTCAGTAATGCACTTTAGTGTCAAAGCCTGACTAATTTTATGAATGCATAAGCAATAACTGGCTTCTAATACTACTAAAACTTGACAACATGACAGGTTTTAAAACAGTTATCTGTCAGCAAATACACAATATAACCAAATGCTTCTCTCACAATGGCTGGCCCAACGCACACAGACTCACAGTGTGATTGTAGACAAGCAGCACTATCCCTTGGACTTTACCAAAACTCATTCACTACTCTGGAAGGAGTAAGGGGACTGCACACAATCTACATATTTCAGTACTGTACTCTAGTGTCAAAGCTGGACTCATTTTATCAATGCATAAGCAAAGGCTGGCTTCTAATGCTACTAAAACGTGACAACATGACAGCTTTTAAAACAGTTATCTGTCAGCAAATACACGATGTTACCAAATGCTTCTCTCACAATGCTTACCCAAATGCACACAGACTCACAGTGTGATTCTAGACAAGCAACACTATCCTAGGAGTTTACCAAAACTCATTCACTACTCTGGCAGGGGTAAGGTGACTGCACACATTCTACATATTTCAATACTGCACACTACTATGAAAGCCTGACTCATTTTGCAATTGCATAAGCAATGACTGGCCTCTAATGCTACTCAAACTTGACAACAAACCAAATTGTAAAGCAGTAATCTGCAAGCAAATACATGCTGTTGCCAAATGCTTTTCTCACAATAATTGCCCAAATGCACACAGACTCACAGTGTGATTGTAGACAGCCAACTATCCCTTGTACAAAATACATTCACTAGTCTACAAGATGTAAAGTGACTGCACACATTGCAGAAAATGTTCTAATACACATTAGTACCAAAATGTTTCTCTCAAAATGATTCCTAAATGCACACAGACTCACTGTGTGATTTTAGACTAACAACACTATCCCTTGCACTGTACCAAAACACATTTCTTAATCTAGAAGAAATACTACATTTTAGTGTAGAAACATGACTCATTTTGCAAATACATAAACCATGACTGGTTTCTAATTCTACCAAAACATAAAAACAGCACAGTTATCTGTCTGCAAACACATGAAAAACACAAATGCTTATCACAGAATGGTTTCTACATGCAGACACACTGTCAATAAGATTGTAGACAAAAACAAGTACTCCCTGCACTTTAGCAGACGAAATACATTAGTCTGATTAAAATCAAAATAGACCACATACATTCCCTCACAATTAAATAACTCACCTTTCAAGTTGTTTTGTAGATTAAGAAGTATGTCAGTCACACGCCAGATCTTCTTATACAGAATCTCTGCACTGTGCACCTGTCAGCAAAACCAAAGAATGGCAAAGTTTCCCTCTCATCTTGCACACATATACATGTAAACATCAAATCACATTCCTTACCACATTAATTCAAAAGCTAACACACATATTGATTAAACATTTCAACCCTTTCCAAATGACATAAATTTGAACCCTACCCCCAGTCTGCCTACTGCCTGTTACCATAGAAACAGGTCATGGAACACTTAACTAAGCACACAGGTCACAAGTTCAGCACACAATGTTACTAATCAAAACAGCAAGTGTGCTTGACTTTTCAACATATCAGCTTATCATATATAATGTTCCTTTCAATCAGTTTTTGTTAACCAATAAGAATCATGCGTTTAAAAAACAGAAACATGCACCCTAATTTTCAGTGTAGAAGGTTGTCAAACAACCAATGATTTCTTGTCTTTTTTCAAAACTGCATCTTAGCCACTATTTTAGAAAAATCTTACTTTTCAAACTGCCATTTCATTTACAGAGACCATCTGAGTGCATCCAGCCCTCCCTTCAAGATGCTTAGAGTGTGGGTTGTGGGACACAGCTATATTTTCTGGAGCCAAAGGTATGTAGAAAACAAAGGCGTTCACAAAGACCTAGGTTTGCCAAATGTAGACATTAAATGGATTGGACAGAGAGGGTTAAAGTGGCACCAATTGATGCCATTGGTTAAATCCTTTATACATCTCCAACACCCTGACCTCATAATAGTGCACTGTGGTGGCAATGACCTAGGAACTTTGACTGGGGTAGGTCTGGAAATGGTTGTGAAGGGCACCTTTGCAGAATTGATTTCACTTTTTCCCAAAACTGCCTTTGTGTATTCTAACATATGCCAAAGGCAGAAATGGAACTGGTACAATAATTTTTGTCCACAGATTGAGAAAGCTAGGAAACATGTGAATAAATCTGTTTCTGCTTTTCTCCGAGACTATAGAATGGGGTCCATTTACAATAACAATCCACGCTTTCATATGCAAGAGATGTATAGGAGAGATGGAGTACATTTTACTGATGAAGGAAACAGAGTCTTCCTCAACAACTTTAGACTCTGTATAGGTATTTACTTATAAGTACCAAAAACTCTCAATGAACACAACGGCTCTTTTTAGAGCCACTCAAGAAGAAATCACTTAAGCTTGATGTTTATCTCTACCATGTCATGAGTGATGTAATATGTGACGTCATCACCAGTGTATTGTGGGCACGCGAGTTATAGTTAGCTCAACTAACTATAACGGGCGAATTTCTCTGGTTTTATATGAGTCAAATGTTCAACTAACTACAACGTCCCTGAAACCTATGTTTTTTTCAGTGAATATCTAAGGTTTTTTAGATGCTAATTTCTATCTATAACGTGCCTGAAATCTGTGTTTTTTTAAGTGAATTTCTGAGGTTTTTTAAATGCTAATTTTTAACGATAACGTGCCTGAAACATATGTTTTTTTCAGTGAATTTCAAAGGTTTTTTAAATGCTAATTTCTAACTATAATATGCCTGAAACCTATGGTTTTGTCAGTGAATTTCAATGTTTTTTTAATGCTAACTTCTAATTATAATGTTCATTTAGCCTATAGTTTTTTCTGACACCCAAGAAGGACACAACACCTACTGTCACAACCCTCAGGACCTCCCCCAGTACAACCCCTCTCCCTACTACCACCAAGGCAGTGCAGGACAGGACAGCAAACCCTCCAAAAACAGCATGGTCCCTTAGCCATATAATAGCTCAATGTTGGGAAATGTGGCAATCATTTTTTCAGTAAATTTGAAAAAATTTTAAATACTAATTTCTAACTTTAATTTTCCTGAGACCTAGGTTTTTTAATGAATTTCAAAGGTTATTTAAATACTAATTTCTAATTATAATGTTCATAAAACCTATGTTTTTCTCAGTAATTTTTAAAACAAATGTGACATTTTGTAACTTTAATATCCTAAAAATTGATTTTGTATTTTTTTATTTATTATTTAATTGTCTTCTTGTTTTTTAAATATTAAACAACTACATACAGTATGAAAGGGAGCCCAGCCGAGAGCCACAACTGAAGACCAACGCATGTCATAGACCTACTGATCAAGCAGCTCCCACACCCAAGAACACCACAACACCCACCACCACCCCCAGGACCCCCCTCTACCACCGAGGCAGCGCAGAACAAGACAGAAAACTTTCCGAAAACGGCATGGCCCCTCAGCCACACAATAGCTGAATATTGGGACAGGTGTGAACAAGCAATATGTGAAGGAAACAATTCACCCATGAATAGCAATGTACACAATGCAAAGTGTAGCAGTGATGTGCTGGACACATCTCAGTATGGAGAACACACACCTCTCCATGTGCACAAATACTACTGGTGCTTGTAGTGTTGTGAACAGTGGACCCAACCATGTTACGTCAAACACTAGGGACGATCTCAGTCATGTAGCTGTATCATCCCCCCTGTAAGCATAAGCGTAACCGGAGTGGGCTGGTCCGATGCACACCATTACAGCGTAGGAGTGTGAATAAATAGGCCGGGGCTCTAGGCGTGGTTCACTTGTGAACTGTGAAGACCAACGACTGTGCCAGAGCGGCGGGCCTCACCCTGCCACGAGGCTGCCGCCATGACCGCGGGTCTCCTCGACACAGGCCCCCTGCGAACCCAGCGGCACAGCACCTCAGACTTATGTCTGTACAGACTACTGCCTTCGATCTACATTACGGACAGCAGACCTCACAATTCAGATGGAGTAGCGATTGCAGATGACGCAGTGCAGTACGCAACATACATTGCTCCCAGTGCGGCCCTCTTGGACTACGCATCATCGCAGGGTGTGCTCACGCTGAGTACTTCAGGTGCCACTAACTCAGTGCACCACAATTCATCGCCACGTGGCCTTACTGGGGCAGAATTCAATAGACAAAAGACGTTGGTCCGAGTGCGGCCCTCCTGGAGAACACATCATTGCAGGGTACGTACACTTTGAGCGCCAAAGGTACTACTAACTCAGTGCACCACAAGTCATCGCCACTGGCCTTACTGAGGCAGAATTCAATAGACAAAAGACATTGGTCCGAGTGTGGCCCTCCCGGACAATGCATCATCGCGGGCTACGTACACGCTGAGCGCCAAAGGTACTGCTAACTCAGTGCACCATAAGTCATCGCAAGGAAGAGTGAGCAGTTTTATGTCAGCAGTGAGGCATACTATCACTCGAAAATCATCCAAAAATACTTATAATATAAAAAGAACAGAAGAACCGAAGTACATTAAAGATTACAATCCAGTAATTTTGAAGATGTGGAATGCAAATATGGACATACAATATGTTGCAGATAACTCAACTACTGTTCCTCGCATACTATCCAAACAGAAGTCTATACCTGGAAAACATATGTCAATATGAAATACTGCAACATTACAGTTTTAGAAAAAATGTTACAGAAAAAATAAATGAAGGGAAATATGCTGTAATTGGATCTTGTGAGAAGTTGGCCTGGCATATGCTAGTCACTAGTTATAGTGGCCACCTTCCACCAGTCCAATTCGACTCTTATGGTAGATAGGTTTAAGACAACCTTTTAAAGAAAGCTATCCTAGTGGTAGCTGTGGAGAGCAGCCTTCAGGCTAAGTCTCAGAGGAATGTAAAGCAGCTTGTTTTACCTTATAATCTCTTGAATTACCAAATGAAAGGACACCACACAGGTATATATATCAAATATGTGTACTTATTTCTAGACACACTCTACTAATCTCTTTATGAGATTAGAAGCCAGGAACACATTCAAATATCAACGTTTCACAATAAGTTAAGCACAAATATGGCTGGGGCCCTAGGGGCGTACCAGACCATATACTAAAAAAGAAGTTTCGGAAAGTCGACTTGCAGAGGGACACGGCCTAGGCCCTTTAGAATCGCTGGGGCTTCACTAATGTAGCAAAAGCAGGTAAGTAAAAGACCCACGGGAGACGTGTACAATGTGAGAGCACAGCCGCGGGTTCCCTATTGATTTCAATGGAGCAAGTCGCAGTTGGATTTTTAAAGTTCTAGGGTACTTAGAGGAAGTCTACAAGCAAGCCACTTACAAGGTAAGTAATTTGAGGGCCAACACACACTAGGGCCCCGGAGTGCACGAGTTACCTCACCCAGGGAAGCCAGGTGCATAGGTGTCTTTTGGTGTCGGGTCGCATCGCTCTTTTCTATGGAGACCAAAAAGATTTGCTGCTTGTGAACACTGAAGAAGTGTCCGGAGGAATCCAAGGCTGGATTCAAGATGAAGATGACCTGAAAGCAAAAGGGACAGTGTTCACAGTCACTTGCCAGTGACCCGGGGCCAGGAAGATGGATGCCCACGGAAGTCGGGTAATTTCAGGTGATCAAGGGTGTTTTGACTCTTCACTCACGAGGTCCAGGAGAGATTGACGATGACCAGTTGGATTTGGAGTGTCCCATGACGTCTGCAGCTTACTGAGGTGTCGGCAACCGGATTGGAGCCAACAAGCCTTGGCAACAGTAAGTCTCATGGAAAGTGAAGAAAGTCAGCGGTGCAGACCAGCAAGGTCTGAAGGACTCACCCAGCAAGGGTGAGTGAGGGCAGGCCTGGAGCAATCAGGGGAGCCCTTTGGTTCAAGAAATAGTATTCAGGGGACCCACAAGCCAATGGGAAAGGGATCGCAAAGACGCCTCATGAGGAAATGCTTCACAGGAGCCGACGGTCACTCAAGATGGGGTAGACCTCTGATTTTCACTACAAAACCTGCTGGAGGTTTGGTCCACAGATGACCCAATGCACAAGTTCGTTGAATGTCGTGAAGGGGTTGCACTCGTCAATAGTGCACGGTACCCGGGTATTGCTGTTCCTCGTCACTCGTGGGGTCCACTTGCCACAGCTTTGCTGGGGACTCACAATGGCCATCGAGAAGTCAGAAAATCTACTTCTGGGGCTGCAGGGACTTCGGACTTCAGCAGGAGTGGGAAAGTTTGCGACCATTGATTAAGGTTTTTGGTGCCTGCCAAGCAGGGGAGTCACTCCTTGACTCCAAGGGAGATTCTTCAGTCTTCCAAAGGTAGTGGAACGTCGAAGGGCCAGGATTCTGCTTGTAGAGCGTCGTCCAGGGTTATCTGATTTGTAAAATCAAGGTTTCCCTATCTTAGGCTAAAGGTAGGGGAGGGACTAGCTCTATGACTACTCCTCTGGGAGGGTCAGGGTAGGGGGTGGTTACACCAACTTCCCTTTGTCCAGTTTCGCGCCAGAGCAGGGACAGGTAGCCCCTGAACCGGTTTGAGCTGGCATATGCAAAGAGGAGCCTACTGCTCCCCCAGTGCAGGACTTCAAAGCACACTAGAAGTGCACCCACCCAGCCCCAATACACTAAATCCTGTCTGGAAGGTAGTGACACCTCCCTGTGACAGGATGCCTATTGTTGGGCCTCCTCCACTGCGAGTTTCGGTCAGGAGCAGGAGGGCAGCCCCGTGTCTGTGCTGGTGGCATCCATTTTGTGATGCCAGGGCTCTTTCAGATTTCTACTGTGTTACCACAGTAGGTACATGTCGTCCCCTCTAGAAGGGTGGGATCATACTCCCACACCAGTTACTGGTGTGGGGGTATGATTCCAAGCTGTTTGACACCAAACACGACATGTTTTGATGCAGTCATTCAAAAATAGCATTTACCGTTGGGTTATAATGCACTTAAGAGTATATGGTTTAACCGCATTCACAAACAGCCACAGAGAATAGACTCTGCCAGCTGCAGAGGGGTCCTGCTCATGCAGAGGCACCCCCTCACATTGTAAACCAAGCACCCTGCCCTCAGGATTGATAGGGCCTGCCATAGGGGTGACTGATAGGTTTATATGTATGTGTATGGTGAGATATAGGGAACCTATATCTCAGTGAGGAGTGCTAAAACTACCTCACCCAGGCTGCAGTAGCAGGCCTGTGGTTTCAGATTTAGTCTGCTTCCCAAGGGTGGCATAATACATGCTTCAGCCCCTGGTAGGCCTGTTAAGTACCTATGCCCTTGGCACCTAGGGTACCATATACTAGGGGCTCATAAAGCACCACAGTATCCAATCACTAGTGCATCTAATATGCACTCCAAGTTGTTTAGAGAGAACAGAGAGACTGGGGCCCTGATTAGCAGGGACCCAGCCAGACTATAGCCAGAAACCAGTGTATACATCAGAAAAAAAGTGGGGGCAACATAAGTGCAGATCCTACTCTCCTACAGATCTGATGGATGTTTCTTAAAGAATGCCAAAGGAAATTTGATTAATCAGAGGTAATTAATTTGTGATACTCCAGATAAGAGAGAGTTTTTCTATTTAGCTCTTCTGCAACTCTTCAAACCTTGGAGGACTGAAATGGAATTACTTCAAAGCATGTAAAGACATTGCTACGAGTGAGGCCCGCCCGGACCATGCATCATCGCAAGGTGCGCACACGCTGAGTGCTTCAGGTGCCACTAACTCACTGCACCACAAGTCATCGCCACGTGGACTTATTCAGGCAGAATTCAACACGAGCCGCAACACATGGTGCCACTAACCCTGTTCAACACAAGGCGGTGACACGTGGTGCCACTAACCCTGTTCAACACAAGCCGAACATTCCCACATGTGGAACTGTGTCCTGAGTCCTGAATGGCAGTGACCCCAAGTCCGTGTCAGCACCCACAGCACCAGACTCCCTCTGATCAGTTAGGCATATTTCCATACGCAAGGCCGGCGACACGTGGTGCCCCTAACTCTGTACAACACAAGCCATGACACGTGGTGCCACTAACCCTGTTCAACACAAGCCGATCCCACATGTGGAACTATTTCCTGAGTCCTGAATGGCAGTGACCGCAAGTCCGTGGCAGCGACCACGGCAGCATACTCCCTTTGATCAGTTAGGCATATTTCCATATGCAAGGCTGGTGACACGTGGTGCAACTAACCCTGTTCAATACAAGCCAATCCCACATGTGGAACTGTGTCCTGAGTCATGAATGGCAATGACCCCAAGTCCGTGGCAGCGACCACAGCAGCCTACTCCCTTTGATCAGTTAGGCATATTTCCATATGCAAGGCCGGCGACACGTGGTGCCACTAACCCTGTTCAACACAAGCCGAACGATCCCACATGTGGAACTGTGTCCTGAGTCCTGAATGGCAGTGACCCCAAGTCCGTGGCAGCGACCACAGCACCAGACTCCCTCTGATCAGTTAGGCATATTTCCATACGCAAGGCCGGCGACACGTGGTGCCCCTAACTCTGTACAACACAAGCCATGACACGTGGTGCCACTAACCCTATTCAACACAAGCCAATCCCACATATGGAACTGTGTCCTGAGTCCGGAATGGCAGTAACCCCAACTTCATGGAAACGACCACAGCACCAGACTCCCTTCGATTAGTGACGTGTATTTGCATATGGAAGGCCGGCGACATGTGGTGCCACTGAACCTAAACTACCAGGCCGGTGTGGCCACCAACCTATGCATGTGGCTGTGGGTCCTTGCTCACAGCTACCTCTGGCCTACACTGCGGTCAGCAGGGCTCACAATTCAGATGTAGTCGCGATTGCAGATGACGCAGAAGGCAAGAGGCATAGCTCCCACTGCAGCCCATCCGCACCAAGCAGCATCACAGGCTCATACACTTCGACAGTATATTCTATACATATTTCCTCTTTTCATGATATGCCTACACTGCAGTCAGTAGGGCTCACAATTAAAATTAAATCTTGATTCATTAATTACAGAGTTCACTAGGCAAGTAACTATCACAGGCCTAAAACCTACATAATATCCTTTTAGTATCCTTGCTTCAAGAACTTTTTTTATATCAGTTATAGCTTTAGTACAATCAACAAATTCATCTTCAAGTGCAAACAAACACTCAATAACAGTCTACACTGCGGGCAACAGAGCTCACAATTCAAATTGTTGACACGTGGTGCCACTAACCCTGTTCAACACAAGCCGATCCCACATGTGAAACTGTGTCTTGAGTCCTGAATGGCAGTGACCCCAACTTCGTAGCAGCGACCACAGCACCAGACTCCCTTTGATCAGTCATGCATATTTCCATATGCAAGGCCGGTGACACGTGGTGCCACTAACCCTGTACAACACAAGGTGCGACACATGGTGCCACTAACCCTGTTCAATACAAGCCGATCCCACATGTGGAACTGTGTCCTGAATCCTGAATGACAGTAACCCCAACTTCGTGGCAGCGACCACAGCACCAGACTCCCTTTAGTTTTATTTGTTGTTGTTTTGTTTAAATAAAATGTTTTATATGTAAATCTATACATGACTAAGATTCTTGTTTTTCCAACCACACAGGGACAACTCTGGGTCCAAGAAGGTTGTTGGGGGTATATTGGTAATGTGGGAAGAGGGTGCGTTACCTTCTGATGTGGAGAGAGGTAGCGTGAAAGGGGTATCTCTCACAGAAAGAACTCCAGTATGTTTTCAGAAATGCCTCGGACAGATGCCAGCTGACGAACTGAATCACAAAATGGCTTTTCAATGCTTATGTAGTGTGACTTATAAACAGTTCGCACGCAGGCTCGCAGAGGGACAACTGCAGCCCATCCCGTCGAATCAAAGACGCAGTACTATGCGCCATCCGCTCCCAAAGGAACAGCAGCGTAGTAGCTCACAGAGGTACAGGCACAGCAGCATACTAGCTCGCAAAGGTAGAGAGATACGAGCCAACGGACTGGCTTCTAATGCTATAGCTGCGAAGTGGTGATGTTGGGAAGAGGGAGCGTGAAAGGGTTATCTCGCACAGACAGAGCTCCGCTATATTAAATTGCCCCCGGGACCTTTCTTTTATATTTTCACTCAAAACAAGAAAGCGCACTTTCTGGACCATGACCTTTCTCCCTATCAAATTTGGCGTAATTCTGTTCAGCAGTTTGACCTGTAGCCTTGTCTAAAGTTTCCTATGGAAAATCCATTGAGAAAACACGTTTTCACACCCCCACATAGCTACCTGACGCAGGCGTACTCGCTGTTGGTGTGGAGGTCAGTGCTCTAGTTGTCAACATGTCACGGCCACTCCCCGAGGGCAGGTTTGTGCACACACCACACCCATCCAGCACACGCGTCACAGGCCATGTGGCCACGCAAATATAATGCATCAACAACGTCACATCCTTTATTGCCGGTGGTGACTGGATGGCGGACGTTCCACGGGTCTGAATCATAAAGAGTCCATGAAGAGTTGCGCAGAGGGTTAGTCATACCCTGACCTGTATGGCCGTCAGGGGCCTACTACCACGTGATAGGACTTGACTTGCAGAGGGTTAGTGCCACCCGAGGCTGATGTGGCCATCAGGGGCCTACCACCACGTGGCGCCAACTTGAGTTGCACAGGGTTAGTCACACCCTAAGTTGTATGGTCGTCAGCAGCCTATCACCACGTAGCGCTGACTTGCGTTGCACAGGGTTAGCAGCACCAAAATCTGATGTGGTCTTTGCCATTGATGACTCAGGATTCAGCAACATGTGTGAGATCTGCCGGGCCGCAGAGAAGCTGATGTGGTCTCTTCCATTCATGACTCAGGACTCAGCGACATCTGTGAGATCTGCCGGGCCGCGGAACTTTGATGGGCATGTGGAGTGCCCACTGATAGACACTCCGGTGGCAGCAGGTAATTATTTGGTCATGGAGGCTGCAGTATCTCTCTCTCTCTCTTACTTCCCTCTCTTTACTCTCTCTCTCACTCCCTTCCTTTCCTTCTCTTTCTCTATCTCCCTTCTCCCTTTCTCACTCCCTTTCTTTCCATCCCTCTCTTTTTCTCTCTGGCTTTTTTTTTTCTTCTCTGTGTCTTGCTCCTTTGATATGCGCATTACACACATCCTTATTTTGTGCTTTATTTTCCAGGCTGTGTCGTCGACATTCATGGTCCCGACAGGAGTCTTCCGCCTTGTTGTTTTGTGTTCATTTTGTTAAATTTACTTTATCCTTTATATATACGTTTATGAAAAAATAAAGTTTGAAAAAAAAAAATTCAATAAAGTTTTTGGTTGTTACTTAAGTGCTGTGTGACTCTTTCTCATTCTTATTACTGTTATTTGGTGGTGTCCACCATGGTGTTAAATTTTGGGGCAGTTATTGCGGGAATACTGCTGATGTCTGCAGTTTGCACCAGCTTCTGAATAGTGTGTTAGATTTATCTCAATTGTAGTTACATTAAAGGGCTGCTAATGAGATGCAGAGTAGGCGTTCCCGTTCAAAAACACACGAGGTGCACCTTTGCGATTTATTCTAAATACTAAAATCCCCTATTGAATTGCACTGTGGTAGTGGGTGCATTTACAGTGTACACACAAACTCAATGAAGCAATCTCATTGTATTTATATTGATTGGGAATTGTGGGTCAGGTGCTGGATCTTGACGGGATACACTGCCCAGTTCATTTATTTTTCTGTACATGAAAAAACCACATCACAACTTTCACAACGAAAGGCAAAAACTGCGATGCGAAACAAATTCTGGCGATAAGCCGTGTTAGCACCAGAGATTTTACACCTGCTTTCTGCTGGTGTTAAGCAGGATGACCACCTGCAGCATGAAAAGGAACACAGCCAAGAGCCACATCTGAAGACCCACAGGTGCCATAGAGTCAATGAGCATGATACACGGATACCCATGAGGGCTATAACACTGGGCCCTACAACATCACAGTGTGCTGTCTTCAGTAGACGTTACCATGTCACCTCAGCATTGGCAGTGAGCCTGGAGATTTAGCTACGCACGCATCCTCCTGCATGCACAAGCGGCAAAGGGAACGGGGTGTCTCACACATGTTCATGTGCAAGAAGTGCGGTAAGTGTGTCTCTGTGTTCTGCTGTGGCCGCCACAAGGGCCGCAGAAGTCGATGTTGTAAAGTGGCATGCACCACCTCCAAATGGCAGTGTCACGGTGTGATTGGAATGCCGTAGGACATGAGCGAATAGGCATTACAAAGGTGTGCTGTAGGAGTGCATGGGATACAACAGCGCAGCGCACAAAAGTGTGGGGGCTCGTGGGAGGGAGGAGCAACTGTTTGGCAATGTAACACACAGTGAACCCGCCCATGTGCCACATGCTGGGCATCTCGTCCATGATGACCAGGGTCGCAGATATCCCACAACACCCACAACTGGCCTTTGTACACATCCTGTATGAATGCACCTGGAGAAGTTACTGTAAGGATGAAAGGTTCTTTGTCTGAGCTATCTTGCGCCAACACATCTGCTGCTCCAAGAAGAAACTTGTAAGTGGCCAGCCCCCTGACAGATACGATAATATTTGCATCCGTCTCCCACACTACCCACTGCCCGATTTGAGAACAACGAGTGGACATCCCACACTCAAAAGTCCTTCGTCATAGTTAGCGTGCGTGAAATGGCCTTCACACGTACTCCCACCACAACCCTACCCTCCACCCATTGCACACAGACCCGGCTCATTGCACCAAGCGGTGCCATTTCATCCACAAGACTGGCACACGGCAAGCCAGTGCAGCTACAAGCAGAGCCACTGACGCATAGCAGGGCATCCCGAACACATGGTCGACTCCATTCACGTCCACCTATACCTTGCACATCTGCTGCATGTCCTGGGTGCACTGCCTTTGGCAGTGCTGCGGATCACTTACCAGCACCATATACAAGTTACAGTGTTCCAAACAAAACTTCCTCCTACTACGTATAAAATATTGCTGACACTACTTGGACAGGTGTGGGCCAGCACCCAGAGCACATAACGTCACAGCATAGGACACACAGTTTGGGCTCATGGTTTCATCCCCAAGTCCAGCAGCAGCTCAATTTAGCAGCATGACACTCTAGGCAATACCTCACTTTATTTTCCGTACCCTGCACTTTCAGACCGGTGGGGGTCAGTAGTTCAGCGCCTTTATCCCCAAGTCCGGCAGAAGCTCAGCTTATGCCCCCAGTGCCATCAGACTCGTACGAGTGAGTAGTTTGCACTTTACAAATACCAAATTGATTTGATATGACCGAATTTACCTTCGCACTCACTGTATAACACCCCCTAAACACCATACACAACTTACAATGTTCAAAACAAAAGTTCCCCTGAGTAGGTATAACTACATGCTGACACTACTTGCACAGATGTGGCACAGCGGCCAGAGCACATGACTTCACAGAATATGACACACAGTTTGGACTCACATTTTCATCCCCGAGTCCGGCAGCAGCTCAGCTTAGCAGCACGAGACTCTAGACAATACCTCACATATTTTCCATACCCCAGCACTTTCAGACCAGTAGGGGTCAGAAGTTCAGCCTAGTAAGTATAAACACATGCTGACACTACTTCCACAGGTGTGGTGCAACGGAGAGGGCACATGACTTCACAGCATAAGACACACAGTTTGGGCTCACGCTTTAATCCACGAGTCCCGCAGCAGCTCACATTAGCAGCATCAGTCTCTAGGCAATACCTCACTTAATTTCCGTAGCCCAGCACTTTCAGACTGGTAGGGATGAGTAGTTCACTACGCACACTTGTATAGCACACCCTAAACACCCCACAGAGGTTACAGTGCTCCTACTCCCCTCTTTCCTACTTTTTTTGCCCTTTTTTCCCCTTACTCGCTTCAACAGAATCACAAAATGGCTGTCAACACTTCCTAGTTGCAACCGCTTGCACGGCTCGCAGCCACAAAGCAGCAAGCTCGTGCTCGTAACGCCTCTGCCAATCAGATGGCAGATTACCCAAATATCGATATCTGTAAATTTCGATATTTCTCCATAACTACTGAACGCATTTATACATAAACAAAAGAGTGCTTTCTAGACCAAGACCCTTATCCCTGCCAAATTTGGGGTAATTCCGTTCATCCGTTCTACCTGTAGCTTAGTCTAAAGCTTCCTATGGAAATTGCATGGAGAAAACACATTTTGGGACTCCCTTTTTTCTCGCCCCCGCTTGACGAATCACCCCCAAACTTTTAACATAGGAGCTGATATGAACAAAGAATTAGTTTGGAAACTTTCATGAAAACTAATCGAACAACGCCAAAGTTATAAGCAAAACAAAAAATACTCTTCCAATGGAAACCTGGTCCTAACTATAACTACCTACTGGCGACCGGCAGTAGGTTATATATATATATATATATCGCCAGTAGATAGTTATAGTTAGGACCGTGTTTCCATAGGAAATCTCAAAATTCTATTTTGAATAACTTTGGCGCCGGTTGACTAATCTTCACGTAATTTTCAAAACTAATGGGGCGGTCCGCTCAGCTCCTACCCTGAAAGTCTCGGGGGGATTCGTCAAGCGGGTGCCGAGAAAAAAGGGGGGTCCCAAAACCTCTTTTTCCCCATGCATTTTTCCATAGGGACCTTTAGTCCAAGGTACAGCCCGAATGGCTGAACAGAATTACTTGAAATTTGGCAGAGAGGTATTCCTCAGGTCAAGGAAGTGCCTTTTGCAGGTCTGGTGTCAATCTGTTCAGTAGTTCCTGAGAAAATCAAAAGTAAAATCATATATATATATGTGGGCGGAGCCTAACCACACATCTCATCCTGAGATCTGATTGGCTGTCAGCACTTCATCCAAGAAGTGTTGGCAGCCATCTTGGGACCAATATACATGATAGCACCTCATTAAAAATCATTGCAGTTAATAGAATGTTTTAAGACTTTAGTTACATTATAAATCATTTGTTGATGGTACCATACTCATTTTAGGAATTGTGGTATGTTCTAAGGTGATTTCACCATGTGAAAAAGCCTTCTGCTGGGATATCATGATTGAGAGAAAAATATTTTCTCATGCTTTTCCCACAGAGGTTTGGAAGGTGATCTATAAGCTAAACTGAGAGCATATTTTCTGTAAATTCACATTATCTTTCTCAGTCATGTGAGAATGAAGTCTGACATTCTCAGTAAAACATGTACATCCAACAAGGGCAGAGACTGTCAGTTGATTCCTTTGTGTTCTACTGCAGCTTCCCAGAGTGTTCCAAAGAACAACTAGAGCGCTAACAGTCCTACTTATGATAAACGTATGGCACACCTGAAGCCATCTTGCTTGGATTAAAGTGGTAACTCTTAAAACATTTAATTTAAAAAGGAACAAAATGAGGGGGATCATTTTTCCATAAAAAGTATGATTAGTGCTGCAGAAAGAAAAATTAGGGCACATTTTGAGTGACTTCTCAAATCCTCTTCTATTTCATTAAACAATTCTGACATGCAGACTGAAACATGCACTTTTAATACCAGCAGCAGTTTTCCCTGGTGAGCAGTAGCTTTACTACAGTGATCTCATGAGCAAAAAGAGTGCTAACATTCTGAATTTATGGCAAATGTGTGACACATCTGAATGCCTTCTTGATGGAATCAAAGTAAAAAACTGAAAGTATTTCCTACTGAGGAGACTGCAGTAAATGAGGAAATTAGGAAACTTCATAACAAATAAGTCTCCCAAGATGGCCACCAGAGACAAAAGAGCCCAAATGTAGCCCAAATATCACCCAGATGTAGCCCAATTATAGCCCAATGACAAAATGTCCCAGAGTGTTCTTAAAAACAACTAGAGCGCTTATTGTCTTCATTATGACAAAAGTATGGCACACCTGAAGCCATCTTGATTGGAATAAACTGGTAACACTTAAAACATTTAATTTAAAAAGGAACACAATGAGGGGGTTCATTTTGCCATAGAAATTATGATTAATGCTGAAGAAAATGAGGGCACATTTTGAGTGACTTCTCAAATCCTCTTCTATTTCATTAAAAAATTCTGACATGCAGACTGAAACATGCACTTTTAATACCAGGAGCAGACTTCCATGGTGAACAGTAGCTTTACTACAGTGATCTAATGAGCAACTAGAGTGCTAACATTCAGAATTTATGGCAAATGTGTGACATGTCTGAATACCTTCATGATGGAATCAAAGTAAAAAACTGAAAGCATCTCCTACTGAGGAGACTGCAGTACATGAGGAAATTAGGAAACTTCATAGCAAATAAATCTCCCAAAATGGCCACCGGAGACAAAAGAGCCCAAATGTAGCCCAAAATCACCCAGAAGTAGCCCAAATATAGCCCAATGACAGAAGTGTGCAAAACACTTATTATTTTGTGTTTTTGCAGTGTTATATAGTGCAGACTTGTCAGGTATTGGAGTGCTTTACGTGAGCATTGGTTACATCACACAAGAACAAATTCATTTTGGTTGTAGACATGGGGAGACTAAGTGATTTGACCAGAATCACAGAATGTCGAGCTGAAGCAGAAACTCCAACCTGGTCCCCAGTTGCAAAGTCTGCAGTTCTGGAAGTAACACCACATCCTCTCCCCTAAGTGCAACATTTAATCAAGTGGTCAACTGGATAAAAAACATAAAGATAACAAATAATTTAAAAGTGTGTTGTCGCTATTTGAAAACTCAGAAAATATGTCATTATTTTAGTCTTTTAGAGCACTAACCATAATTTTGATGCCAATAAGACCCTCTCATATATGTAATTTCTAAAGGAAATGCTCTAGGTATTACAGTTTTGATTACATCAAGATGACGTCAGGCGTTCCACACTTTTGTAATAAATATAGAATGTTAGCAATCTAGTTGTTCATTAGGATACTGTTGAGAGGCAGAGGCCAGGGGCACGGACTCTGAAAATTGAAGGCAGGTAGGAGGGTGCAAAGGCAACAATTCAACCACACTGAGCAGGCAGGAAGGGCCGTGGCAGCACAACAGACTATGGAGGGCAGTGGAAAGGGGGGCAGGGGCAACAAACCAACAATACAGGACTTGCAAGAGAGGCTGTGGCAATGTAATAGACCATTGTGGGCAGAAGGAAGAGGCAATGGTAGTACAACCATACATGCCAACAGACCCGATTCAGCCAGGAAACGTCCAATGTTTTTAAGCTCAAATGGGCTTTATTTGATCTGTCTCCTGTCTACAATCTCCTCTTTTTCAATGTAACTCAAAGGGGAAAATCAATACCCCAGCTTTTTTTCAAAATCTCCCTCTTACCAAGTTCAAAATGTTCGCAAGTATGGTACATTGGATCATGGAAGGAAATGGGGTAGGGACATGGACTTGGATAACAGAGGACAGGAGGGACATGGAGAGGTGCACCAAACTGACCCTGCAGGGCAGGCATCAGGGTTTGCAGCAGCACAATACACCACAAAGGGCATGCGGGACGGGAGTGCAGCACAACAATCCATAGAAAGCAAGAGGGAGGGGACAGGACCATGCACATGGACAACAGAGAACAGAGGGGCAAGAGGCAATGGTAGCTAGCTGACCATAATGGACAGACAGGAGAGAAAGCAGCAGCATAACAGACCATAAAGGGCAGGAGGGACGGATCAGGGGCATTACAATGGAACAGACAAGCCAGGAGGGAGGGAGTAGGGGTCTGCACATGTAAACAGAGGGCTGGGGCCAAGGGGGCAGGGCAGGAGCAGCAAGATAGCAATGGAGGTCGGGCAGGATGGGCAGTAGAAGCAAGACACACCATGAAGAGCAACAGTGAGACTGTGATGGCATACACACAGACCATGGAGGGAAGGTGGGAGGGGGTCAGGGGCAGCTAACTGACCACACAGGGAAGGTGGGAGGGGCCATGGCAGCACAGAAGACCATGCATGGCAAGTGGGAGGGTTAGTGGCAGCACAATGGCTATGATGGGCAAGAAGGAGGGTGCCGGGGCATGCACAAAGGACGATGGAGGATAGAAGGGAGGGTCAGGACCTGTGCACAGACAAGAAAGTTCAGGGGAAGGGGCCTCACAACAGACCGCACGGGGCAGGCAGGAGGAGCAGTTGCAGCACAACAGACCAGGGAGGGCAGAAGGGTGTGGCAGTACAATGGACCATGTGGACAGGAGGAAGAGGATAGGGGCATGGCATGTGGACAGGCAGGGTGGAGGTGGCAGGGACAGGTTACAGTCATCTGACAATGCTAGGCAGGTGGGAGGGGAGTGGCAGCTCAACAGAACACTCAGAGTAGATAGGAGTGGCAGGTCCATGGAACATGGTGGGCAAAAAGGATGGAGCAGGGGCATGCACAAAGACATCGGAGGGCAGGGGGAAGGAGAATAGGGGCAGCAAGCTAAGTACAGAGTTTAATCAGGAGGTCAATGATGGGACATAGAATTGGGCAATGGAGGGCAGGAGGAGTGGACTGGTACATCATACTAAATTGAGGGCAGTGGCAGCACATCAGACCATGCATGACAGGAGGGAGGAGGCTAGTCCATGGATTCACACAACAGAGGAGAGGGAGGAGGGGGATGGGGCAGCAAGCTAACTGTTCAGAGAAGGCAGGTATTAGGAGCTTTATTGTTTTTAAAACGTGTGTCTGTGCGAACTACTTAAAATATGAACAAGTATGCAGCATAATCTCACTTTTATTCAGGAAGAAGAGGACGTTTGTGACTGTGACTCCGGGCTCACTTGGCAGAAACACCCCCTGACCCTCCACCCCCTATCGCAAAATGTAATGCCCGTGAAAAGGGTAGGTGAACACAGTGTTATATAGAACATAGTCCTGAGAGCACGATTGAAAATGAAAACTAGATATAGTGTATGGTATAAACTATGCACCAAAAAGTGTGATATAAGATGAACCGGGTGTGAAATATAATATGCAATACATTGTGCGCAATGACAGATTCATTGGAGAGCGCGAGATAGCACAGGCACTAGCGCGTGCAATGCGATATGCGCCTTGGAGTGTAATATGCACAGGGCAGTGTTGTATAACCTAACTAGTCTCTAAAGTTGTAATATAAAATATGTGCTGGGGAGTGTAACGTTGCATATGCACTGTGACAAAGATATGGATCCCAGATTGTAATATGTATGGCATAGCACTGTGCGTTATAACATAGGCATCGAGGAAGGCACGTTAGATGGGGCAATATACCCCGTGCGAAGACAAGTGTGGCATGACATATTCACGGGGTGGTGTTACAGGGCACATGGGCTAGAGAGAGTCATAGCATATGCACTAGCTAGTGGAATACAACACAGAGGTGCGTGGCACTCAGCAGGCAATGGTGGGTGTAACACAGCATAGGGCTCTGCCAGGAGCGCGCTGTGACTCTCAAGTTATGTTCGTCCCCTTTCCAGAGAGTAAAATAAAAAGTATTACACATCCGGCAGTGGATGTGTGTTTTATTAAACGTGAGGGGGGTTTCTTGCATAGTTTTGGTCGAATTTTTGTCGAATCCCCTTTGAATTGCTTGGTGTGCATGTGTATTAAATGTGGCTGTCAATAGCTACCCATGTTTGTATAAATAAACGACAAGGGCGTCTACCGGGATTAGGCATGGTAGGGCATCAGACATGTCAGAGCTTCACTAGTGGTGTAAATACATTCCACGTGGATTCATTGTATGCATAGTCGCCTTTTAATGAATATCACGCAAATCGTCATGGTGATAGGTACGTACGGTTTGTCCAGCATGTCCTAGGTGTGTCTATAAATATATATTTTTTTATAATAATAAAAAACAGTGGCCGTCCCTGGGGATTGGGGTCAAAAAAATATAATTAGGAGACAGGCCCTGGGGGATGGGGTCATCAGGGCCAATAAATTAGAATAAGAAGGGGAACCACACAGCCCCCCTTCTTAAAAAATTAAAATAAATAAAAGACTCGCATCGTGCCGGAGGCCACGCCCCCTCCTTGCAGCACTCTGCAAACGCGCCCCCTGGCGAATTGTAAGTTGGGGAATTAATTCCTCTTCAATACTGAGGGTCCCTGAGGGCCAACTAGCCCAACAGGCATCTCCAGTATGCGCCAGGGAGCTGCGCTGCAGACAGGTGTTCTGAGGCCAAGCCCCTTTTTACACCTCTCTGCAACGCAGCTCTGTGGCGCTTACTGGAGGTACCTAGTGGTCTAGTTTGACCCTAGGGACCCTTAGGATTCAAGGGGACTTAATCTCTCAACTTAGAACTGCCACAGGGCGCGTTTACACAGTGGTGAAGGGAGGGGACGGGGCCTGAGGTGACGTGTGCAAACACGCACTATGGCACGTTTTAAATTGGGGATATAATTTCCCTTCAATACTGAGGGCCCCTGGGGGCTAACTAGCCCACCAAGTGCTTCCAGTAAGCGCCACTGAGCTGCATTGCAGAGAGGTGGTCCAGGCCGTGCCACTTTTTACACCTCTCTGCAACGCAGCTCTGTGGCACTTACTGGAGGTACCTAGTGGGCTAGTTGGACCCTAGGGACCCTCAGGATTCAAAAGAACTTAATCTCCCAACTAAAAACGGACACAGGGTGTGTTTACACAGTGGTGAAGGGAGGGGACGGGGCCTGAGTTAACATGTGCAAAAACGCCCTGTGGCCTGTTTTAAGAGGTAGTTTTAATCCCCCTGCCCTATTATATACTAGGGGCTTACAGAGGAGGTCATGCTAATCACAGGGAGACCCCAACGCATAATGTTCCCTAGTGTATTTAGGTGTTTTCACTGTATTCTAAGGGTCTTTTAACATAGCACTGGCTCTAGGACTGGTTAGTCAGACTCAGTTACCACCAGTATCCATCTGAAAAAGTTGAGGGTACAGGATGATTTTGCAACAAGGCTTCTTTCTGCTCTTCTTTTTGTTCTTTCTGCACGTTATCCTTCTTCCTGCACTTTTCTTCGTCTTTGAGGACTTCTGTTGCTTCTTTCTGCACTTCTTTTTTTTCTTTCTGTGCATTTTTTCTTCTTTCTTCACATGTCCTATCTCTGTAGGCATATTTAGAAATTAGCATTTAAAAAACCTTTGAAATTCACAGAAAAAAACATAGGTTTCAGGCACGTTATAGTTAGGAATTAGCATTTAAAAAACCTCAGAAATTCACTGAAAAAACCATAGGTTTCAGGGGTGTTATAGTTAGCTGGACTTTTCACTTGTACAAAACCATTGAAATTCCCCCGTTATAGTTAGTTCAGCTAACTATAACTCACGCGCCCGCAATGCACTGCTGATTACGTCACATATTACATCACTCATGACATGGTCAGTGACATCACTCATGACATCACTGATGACATCTCAAATGACATCACTGATGACATCATCCTTGTGAGAGAGTGGCAGACCTCCTCTCATCCTAATATAACCTTTGATACACACATTCAAAAATAGAGACTAAAATTTTCATAACAATGGACATACCAATACCTGTTACAACAACCTCTTCAGTAATTCTAAGATCCACATACACATCCACTCATTCACCAACAGTCCTATACAGTCACGCATACATGTACTCACTCATCATATGTACTCATACACCTATACATCCTGTTACACAATGCCACTCATCCATAGAGTTACTCACACAAATAGTCACTCATGCTAATAAAGAATCAAACATACATTTACTTGCATATACACTTATACACACACCACCACCCTTACTTCTACGGAAACTTACACATACTTAGTCTTTTAAACAATCACTTATAGAAACACATACTTATTCATACAGGAACTCTTTCAATCTCTCACTCTCACATATACTCACTTATATACACCAATAGTCACATATACTAGTTTAAAACATATGTAGTTACTCATAAAGTCACTATTGAGACAGTCATTCACTCACTAACACACCCATACACACACTCATCCACCCATACAGTCCTGCACACATGCTGTCTTCAACACATACAAACAGTGAGTCACTCATTCATGCACCTATGCACTATGTAATACCCCCACCGAACAATGCAGACACTCAGACTGATACTCAAAACACCAACTAATAACCTATATAGACACCCATGTAGCTACTCACCAACCCATGCAGCCACTTATACACAAAGTGAGAGACTGATACAGATATTTACATATTTAAACATTACTCTCTAAGCCATGTATTCACTATGATACACTTAATCAGTCAGTTACACAATCAATTTTTCAAAAACAAATCATCCATTTAGACACTTATATACCCATTTATTCTTCCATCGACATTGAGATATACATATATAAAACATATTTAATTTTCAGAAAAACACACATTCACTGGATGATGTCATCAGTGATGTCATCAGTGATGTCATTTGAGATGTCATCAGTGATGTCATGAGTGATGTCACTGACCATGTCATGAGTGATGTAATATGTGACGTATTCAGCAGTGCATTGCGGGCGCGCGAGTTATAGTTAGCTGAACTAACTATAACGGGGGAATTTCAATGGTTTTGTACAAGTGAAAAGTCCAGCTAACTATAACACCCCTGAAACCTATGGTTTTTTCAGTGAATATATATATATATATATATATATATATATATATATATATATATATTCACTGAAAAAACCATAGGTTTCACACACGTTATAGTTAGCTGGAAATTTCACTTGTACAAAACCATTGAAATTCCACCGTTATAGTTAGTTCAGCTAACTATAACTCGCGCGCCCGCAATCCACTGCTGATGACGTCACATATTACATCACTCATGACATGGTCAGTGACATCACTGATGACATCACTGATGACATCATCCAGTGAGTATGTGTTTCTGTACAGTTTTAATATGTTTAATATATATAGGAAAAGGGCTGTTGAAGAATGAGTGTGTGTACAAGTGTGTGAATGGATGATTTTCTAGGTGCGTAACTGACTCTATAAGTGAGTCATTAAATGTATCTTACTGCAGACTAGTGACTAAACTGTGTGAATGTCTGTATGTTTCTGTGTGTTGGTGTATAAGTGGCTGCATGGTTTTGTGAATAGCTATATGAGTGTCTATATGGGTTATTGATTGGTTGTCTGAGTATTTGTAAGGGTGCCTGAGTGTTTGTGTGGGTAGGGTGTGTGTGACTCTGTGCATAGATGTGTGAGTGGGTGATTCTATGTGTGCATGGTTTTAAGAGTACAACTGTGATGGACTGTATGGTAGGGTGAGTGTATGTATGGGTGTGTTAGTCATTGAATGTATATCTCAGTTGTACATGTGTCAGTAACTACATATGTGAAACGCAGTGTATATGTGTGTAAGAGTATATAACTATCTATATGTGAGAGTGTGTGATTGCGGGAGTGGCTGTATGGATGAGTGTGTACTTGTATTAGTAATTGAATAAAATCGTCAGAATTTGTTAGTATTTTTATGAGTAAGTGAACTTGAGTGTGTTTAACTGTATAGGTGAGTAAATTGGACTGTGTTTAATTATTTGCATGACTGACTAGGTGTGTTAATACCTCAATGGATGATTGGCGGTGTGTGAGTGTCTATATAGGTGTATAAATGCATATGATAGTCCTGTACGGAGTGACTATAAGTATGAGTGACTGTACAGGTGAGTGAGTGGAGATGTATGTAGACCTAAGAGTCAATGAGTGGGTATGTAGTTATTGGTATTGGAGTATCTATGGTTTTCAAAATGGCCGCCTGAAATTTTGAGCCGGTGTATCAAAGGTTATATTAGGGTGTGAGAAGATGCACTAATTTATCACATGGATGACGTCATCAGTGATGTCATCAGTGATGTCATTTGAGATGTCATCAGTGATGTCATCAGTGATGTCACTGACCATGTCATGAGTGATGTAATATGTGACGTCATCAGCAGTGGATTGCGGGCGCGCGAGTTATAGTTAGCTGAACTAACTATAACGGTGGAATTTCAATGGTTTTGTACGAGTGAAATTTCCAGCTAACTACAACGTGTGTGAAACCTATGGTTTTTTCAGTGAATTTGCAAGGTTTTTTAAATGCTAATTCCTAACTATAACGTTTGTGAAACCTATGGTTTTTTCAGTGAATTTCAAAGGTTTTTTTAATGCTAATTTATGTATTTTTTATTATATTTTTTATAAATTTCTTTTACAAAAAGTTACCTATGTATATAGTTATAGATTACCTCTATCCTTTAATTTGGAATGGCTCAGCTTTTTAAAATATTTTTTGGGATAAAGTTGAACAGCATAGTTAATATCTTCTATTAACTTATAAACACTTTAATTCTTTCTTTTTTTTTTTTTAAAGGGTTTTTACCGTGCGCACTCGGTGCGCGCACGGTGATTGCTACGTCATCGTACCCGCTCGGTGCTGTGCGCGTACGTATGTTCTCCACGTACGCAAGCGTACATCTGTGGTGCGTACTCCGCGCGCTACGTTCGCGCATGCGCGCGTGCTTCGTACGCGCTCGGTGCGCGCACTACATACGCATGCGTACGTTCTTCGTGTGCGCATGCGTACGTTCTCCATGTACGCATGCGTACGTTGTGCGTGCTCCGCGCGCTACGTTTGCGCATGCGTGCGTACTACGCGCGCTAAGTACGCGCATGCGCGGTACGTTCGCGCATGCATGTGTGCTCCGCGCATGTGCCGTGCGCGCACGGAGCGCGCACGGTAAGTCATGTGATTAAGAAAGAACACTTTTCATTGGTTCATAGTACTTTCACTTCCAGATTCTTCCAACACCACACCCAGGCAAGTCATGTGATTAGGAACCAACACTTTTCATTGGTTCCTATTAGTTTCAGTTCCACATTCTTCCAATACCACACCCACTGCCCTCATTATTGCTACTGATTCTCTGGGAGATGGAGCTGATCTGTTTTTGAGATACAATGGCAGAGCAGCAGCCATCTTCTAGTAGTGATCAGGAGACTCTTGTGCCACAGAGGCAGAGGAAGCAGAAAGACTCTTTCATATGGCAGTTTTTCACTTTTCCTGAGGGGCAGAAGAAGGTAAATGCTCCCAAAGTCACCTGCATTATTTGTCAGCGGACCTTATCACGTGGAAATGCTAATAAGAAATACTCTTTTAGTATTCACACGATGTTAAGGCACGTTGAAGGAGTACATCCTGTGGCTTTTGCTCGAGCTGCTAGTGAAAACTCTCCAGCAGCTCAGCCGATCACATCCGCAGCAGCTCAGCCGAGCACATCCGCAGCAGCTCAGCCGAGCACTTCATCTGCGGTGGCGCCTTCACCTACTTCTTTACCTCTGGATATACGCCCTGCTTTTTGGAGGCTGTATACACGGTGCATTGACTGTCATGCTCTTATTTCTATTGGTGAAACCAGTATTGATCTCATTGAGAGGAAGATAGAGCAGCACTCATGCACCAGGCCATAGTTTTTTTCATTTTTTCGTGTTTCTGTTCCTCTGTCCCTACATTAACACAAGGGCTCTTTTTAGAGCCACCTAAAATCTAAACACAAAAACTTGTTTTTAAAATCTATTTATCGATTTTTTTTACCGTGCGCGCCCGTTTTTTTTTTTTTTTTTTTATTAATCGTTTTTTTCACCCTTTGTGATCCTTCAGGGACTCCCTGACAAAGACTAATGGGTCAGGAAGTCTCTACCCTGCCCCCTTTCCATGTTCTCCACCTTTGTTTTAAATTGAAACACATTTTTAAATGTTTTTTTTTAATTGCAAGTAAAATGGATTACATTTCCTAAATTTTCTTTCAAGATCTGATAAAAAGAAAAAAGTATTAATATTCAACAATACATTTTCTTTATCAGTACATGTTTTTTCATATTTAACAAAGCAATTTTTTGCCCTTTTGTTGCTGTTTTCAGAATGTATTGAATTTCACTGAAAATAGTGATATCAATTTTATTCATCATTTAACAGCGGGCAAAAAAAAAAAAACAATCTGAAAGATTGTTAAAAAAAGCCCTGAATGTATCCTCACTAAAACAGACCTTGATAGAAATGTCACAAATATAGTAAAAATACCTTCAAAGAACAATAACTATTTGCAATAAATAACGTCTGTAATTCTTGCTGCTTAAGCACGTACACCAAAATAATATCTGTCAAAGAAGTCCACAATTGTTACCTTTACCTTTCCATGAGGCCAAATGGTAATTTTAAAATCCTTTTTAAGTGAAATATCCAATGTTAATCCTATAAAATTAAAATAATGGTTTCTTCAGATGCTGGAATTTGTATCTAAAATGTTTGTTTTAGAAAAATTAAGTAACAATTTGGTAAATCATAAGCCAAACGTTGCTTGAAAATCAATTGAGAATCATTACACAGTGTACATCCTTTTTCACATTTAAGATGAACTGTGTAATGACCAGAAGTTATAGAAGGTCCATCATGAAAAATTATTGCAACTGCAACAAAAGTTTTACCTGATATTGATAATTGATTTCCTACAAACTTCTTTAGTAAAGTTTCCAATTTAGTTCCATCTGCTCTACAATGTTGCATCATTAAAATTACATACTGTCCATATTTATTTAAAAATAACGTTGATAACATGTCTGATTTACATTGAGAACATTCCATGTTGTGATTAGCATCTTTAACTAATTTACTAAAAGTCACTAATTTACTCTCTGGTAATGTTAAATATATGAACCTTTCAGAATCAACATTACTGCTGCATGTGTTCATACAGTTTTCACAACAATGTTCCCATTTATATGAGACACCAAATATATTTTCTATTTCTATCCCTTCATCTTCCAGTACCATAAGCATATACATTACAAATTCCTGTGCATCTTGCTGGACATCTTGTGTAAACTGTGTACATCCAGAACATTTATCTAAAAGATTTCTAACATCAGAAGCACTTTCTATTTTAGTTTTATCATTACTCAGCTTCTCATAAAGGAGACTCAGCAGAGAACAGAATCTTTTTCCATGATTTAGTATTATCTGCTCTTGCAAAATTTGAAGATAAAATACAACATTCAGCACTACATTTGTGTAGCAGTTGACACCAGAGCTATTTTCAAAATGACAACCAACAACCTCTTCAACACTGTCCTTTTTCTTTTTGCTTGCAGTCACATCACTCTCTTTTTGTTTTCTCTTCTGTACATCCTCATTACAGATATTCTCAAATCTCCTTTTCCGACAAACATCACGTTTTTCAAACACAGGATATTGACCTAAATGAGGAGCATAGCTTCTTCTTAATCTATTATACTCCTTTACACAGTTTGCATCAGCACTAACTTTTGAGTCATCAAAGTCTATCATGAATAAACCAGATATTTTTTTCACGTGTGACAAAGCAACATATGCCATACCTTCTTTAAACACAGTAGATCCAATGTTTACAAATGCACTATCTAAAGTTAATCCTTGAGATTTGTGAATAGTTACAGCATATGCTAGAGAAAATGGAGACTGCTTCCTACGTACATATAAGTCTTTCACAAGCAAGAAACAAACTGAACAACGACAAATGTCTTTAACCTCTTCAATTTGATCAAATTTTATTTTTAAAAATTCAATTCCAACTTTTTTCTGGTAATTAACAAAACCCACAACTTTACCAATAGCTCCGTTCACTAAACCTTTTTCTACATCCAAATTACGTCTTAAAATTACTCGACAGTTCATACATACATAAAGATTCTTTTCTAAACCAGATGTTTTTCTCTAGAGAATCCAATTTAGTTGTCAATTTGCTTGTCAATATAATAGTTATTTCTTCATGCTGTATTTTATCCACAGCTTCCAGTTTTATAATCTCTTCATTTTCCAATTTCAAAAGTTCTTGATTGAATATAGAGCATTCATGTAGTGTTGGCCTTAAGCAGATTACAGTATTTTTTCAGCAATTTTCTTGTATATTTTCTCTGGAACTATTTGTTCTGTTGGAAACACATTACACAGCAATCGACTCTGTAAAGCTTTTCTGCCATGTTCTGTGAGTAGTCCAATTATGATATCTTTGAGAATACTTGCATAATCCTCATCATTGGCTTGCCTCATATTGGTAATGAGTTGTTTATACTCAAAGTATGTCCAAATATTCACATTACCTATACTTCCTAATGACTTTTTCGTGTCTTGATGTGTAAGTGTATGGAATACTGGTTGTCCTTTAACTGGAGTGAGCTGCAAAAGATCCCCAAAAACTATGACGTGTTTTCCTCCAAATAAGACGTCATAGTCTGTCTTTAGAATTTGCTGCATTCTTAAATGCACAAAGGCAAGCATTAAGTTTGATACCATGCTTACCTCATCAATAATGAGTACTTTCATTTTCTTCAATACTCTTGAAACTTCAAAACATGCTTCTCCTGTTAGCTTGTGGTATTTTATTTTGTTCTCATGCTCTACTGGTAACATTAGCAAATGATGTAAGGTAACTCCTTTTATGTTATACGCTGCTAACCCAGTTGGAGCAGTAACAACACAAGACAAAGTTGAATCCGTTTTGTTCTGTAGGTAGCTTCTAATTACTTTAATTAAGAAACTTTTTCCAGTTCCTGCTTGTCCACTCACATACATTCTGATTGGTTTTAAAGATGTGCATGAGCACTCTTTATTTTCATGTAGTTATCCGTGATCAATTTCTTTACTGACTTCCTCATAAATTTGTTGTTGTTCATCATTCAGTTGTTGTTCCATATTTGGTAAGTTTATTAAATCTTCCTGAGCTTGATTCATAGCTGTTTCCACTTCAGTCATGGCTATTGCAGCTTCATTTTCTACGATTGGTTGTCCTAGAGGATCTTGACTGAACGTCCTAGAACTTTGACTGTCTTGAGAACTGTCTCTAGCTACTTCAGCTGCAATTGTTGCTTCTTGTTCAATTTCTTCATTTAACATTTGAACATAAGTTGTGAAAGTACTGCATTCCATGCTATCTTTGCAAGCATTAAAGGAATCTTCATAGCTCTGAAAATCTCCAAGTAGTTCGTCCTCTGAACGCCATCGTTTAAACAGCTGTAAAAGTGCCAAGTAGTAAAATTCCTTTTTGTCAGTAGTGTCGCAACTCAGCTTCCGGTGATTAATCAAACTTCCTTTTGTTTGCTTCACCTAACATCCTTCCTCACCAGTGACTTTATATTTTCCATTGTTGATGTCTTCTGTGGCATTCCGTTTAAAAATGTAGTTCTGCAGTACTTCATAGAGACACATGTTCTCAAGATGATGACTTCTTTGTGGTTAATATGTGTCCAACATGTATGTTCTTAAAATGTCTGTACTTTCTGGTTCGTACTCAGCTAAATATTCAATTTCTCGAATAGATTTCAGTACCCGATTTCGCATTCCTGCAAGGCCTAAACTTACCCAAATTATTCTTCTGGATTTGGAGTACAGACTTGCAGATGATAACCTATCTGAGCATTCGTAGGATCCAATTTCTCGATGCGATAACATCTTTAAACTGGAACTGTATAGCTTTTTACTGACAGTCTTCTCTTGAGAAATCTCTTCCCACATTTCTTTCAATTCCGTTTTCTCAGATTTTGTGATGTAAGATGTGACATACCGAGCAACAGCAATAGAATTGTCAGCTACATATTGAATATCCATGTTAGCATTCCACATGGATAAAATGACTGGGTTGTAGTCATTTATGTATTTCGATTCTTCTTTTCTTCTTAGGTTGTAGGTATTTTTCGGCGATTTTCTTGTAATAGTATGTCGCACAGCTGACATAAAACTGTTTACTCTTCCTTTTGAAAGAACAGGTCGTGGAAATCCAAATCGACATTTTGTGTAGAATTTATCTTTACTTTTTCACTTTCGTCGACAGTATTTTCCACACCAATGACTTTGGAAACGTAAAACTTGCTCTTTTAAGTTTTTTTCTTCTGTGCTTTTTGGTATAGCACATGTTGCATATTCTTCAATGAAAGATAAAACTGCTTCATCAGCATCTGTTCCAAATTTGGGTGCATCCTTGATCCACAACAGCATATGAATATGTGGAGCACCTCTTGCTTGGTACTCTTTTCTCCAAAAGAAATCCACAACTTCTCCAAGAGGTGGATTTTTTTTATTGCAGATGAAGGACATCATAGCCTCAAATCTATGATTGAAATATCTGCAAACATTAACCGGATCCAATGAGCACAATTCTCCTGCTGTCTTGTATTGGATGTTTTCAATATTTGAATTTGCCTCTCGAAGAAAATCCAGTATATCATCCCAAGCGTACTCTGCACAGCTTAGGGTAAGGAACCATGTAGGAGTTCCTAAATTCCGTAACATACATTTCAATTCTCCATGGCGTCGGTACCAATATTCATTAGTCCCACGCTGACAAGCCATGAGATTAATCAATTGAGATTCCAAATGATCATCTCGCTGTTGCACTTTGTTCATAAAATCCTTTGCAGACACATTATGTAGATGTACTCCAGTTTTCAAAATGTGATTTACTGCATAAGATAGTGCAGACAAGTCACTTTCAAATAAAAGATGGAACAAATAAGGAATACTTTGACGAAATCTTGGATCTTCTGCATATAATCTTGTAGTCCGATACTCAGAAGCAGGAATCTGTACTGGACGTTCATCATATTGTCCACCTTTTCCTGTAGGAAACAGCTGGGGAAAACAACGAGCTTCCAAGCTCTCCTCCTATACACTCACGGGAGTTCCTTGTGCTTTTTTCATCTGAAACAGATCAATAGTGTTTCCCATAACTTCTTTAGAATAAAGAGGATGTATGCTGAAATGTTCTTAAATTTATTCTTCTTTTGACTTATCCACTTTTTCAATTTGCCCAGTTGGTATTCCTGTGTCTGCTAGTAATTCTTCTTCATCTTCATCCATATAAATTGTTTCATACCATTTATTATTTCTTTTCAAATATAAATTTGCTCTTTGTACTTTTCGTACATCTACCAGCTCCTGCCAAATTTTCTTATTCTTTGTAGGTACACCATTAACCAGAATAACTAATGGTTCAGTTTCAAAACTATCTGCATCAATTGTTTCCATATTTTTTTTCAAATCCAATGGCAAATAGACAACTCTTCCTTTTAAACCTCTTTGGAAATCCGAAGGAGGTAATTTACCTGTTTTGGGCTCCATACGCACTATGGTCTGAAACGGATGGACACATTGAATGAGTATAGACTCATACGTATTTAAATCAGAAAGTTCTGCAGGAATATCAACCAATTCTAAATTATTATGTACAGCTCTAGCTGGCATTCTATTTTCTTCTAACTTGTTATAACAGTATTTACAAATACGCTGATCTTCACCCAAATCAAAACAATTTTCCAGAAATATATATGTTGCAAAATCCTTCCACTTATAATTATCTTCATTTTCACTTTTTTTATAGAGATCAACATTCCTTGTTTGAATTTTATAATGGCTTCTCCGGCAACAAATACAAGTAATATTTGGTCTTTCATTAGAGATGATAGTAAATTTTGTCATTTCATCTTCAAAATTTTTACTAACAGTGAGTTCTACATTCTCTTCCACATTTTCCTCAATAACTGTGTCATTTCCTGCACTTTCTTGCTCTGGACCAAAGTAACAAAACTGAATATCATCAGTAACCTTCACTACATCTGATACAGATCCACGGAACAGAGCATTATTCAACTCATTTAACTTTAGTGCTGGACTTTTAGCAAAATACAATGTTCTCACAAACTTTCTCATTTCAGTATGATGTACAGCCAGCATCCTAAAATGGTGAAAAACACTTTGGCAAACTTTCCTAGATAGACAAGCCAGAGAATGTCCTTGCAAACCAGTATTCTCTCTCACTCTGCATGGATCTAGTCTTTGAAGCACCTTAATCTTCTGTTTAACACTCTTTTTACTATATTCTCTTAGAAAGTCACGTAATTTACCAATAGATTCCTGTCGCACAGTACAAATACTACTACAATTCCAAGTGTACACTGGGGCTTTAGGACGTCTCCCCATAACCTCATCAGCTAACACTTCTTCCTCATTTCTTGGAACCATTTTCTCCTTTTCCATTACACAACCATCTTTAACTTCATAAGCTCGACCATTGGTGTCAACTGCATGCAACAAACTATTACTTTGAAGATAACTCTCTTCATTAAAAAATGGTTCAGTACTTGAACTATGCTTCCATTCTCCTAAAAACACTTTACAAAAGTTTTTTTTTTTCACTACTCTTTTCCTTTTGCTTTGTGACTTCATTGCTTTGACTAATTTTTCTAATCTACGCATCCTGTTCAAAATTAAAATGAATAGTTTTCATTTTATTTCCAAAGCCTTTGCAACAATTGTTTCAATATATTTCTTTTTTTTATAAAATTTGGTTTTCTTCTTCTATTTTTTCACATCCTTTAGCAAATTTAACCTCACTCTTCTCTGAAATTTTTTTCGTTGAATGATTTAAAATCTATTTTTCGTGTTAAGTCACTCTTTCTTACTTCTGATGCTACATTAGCTTTTAGTATTTTCTGTTGACTCTGTTGTTGTTTTGTACTTGAAACACTATTTGTAGTGGATATACTTTTAAAAATTTTTCTTTGTTTGAAGATATTTTTTTAAAAATCCTTAGTCTGCTCACCAGAAGACTTTTTCTTCTTTCCAACATGAGGTTTTTCAACTAATTTTTTTTGTCCAGTTGTCTTCAAATATAGATGTTGTTGCTGTTCTTTTCTCTTTCTTGACTTTATAGGCATCTTTAATTAATTTCACTGTTGTTCAGCAATACCTGAAAGAAACTAAAAAAAAATACCTTTTTGTAATTTTAATACATTACGATTTTTTATTTGAGCTTTTCAAATCCTATCATATGAGCTGTCCCTTTCTTTCAACTGCAAGTCTGACAGAACAATACCAACACGTATTAAATCTCTAACATCAATTCCTGTGTGCACAGAGACTCATGGTGTGATTCTAGGTAGAAAACGATATTTGATTGGCAATTTCAAAGCACATTTACTACTGTGGTAGAGCAAGTGATAATTACTGTAACAGCCTGACACATTTTCCTTATAGTTTAGAGAGGCAGAAAAGAGCACATGTCCTAACAACTACTTGAGAGCATGAGCATGTGGAACCTGGGTGAGTGATTAGACTAGAGCAAAGGAAATGAGCCTTGGTGATGTTGAATGTGTTAGCGTTACAAACTGCTATCTGAAATACCACACAGTGCTGAATAGTAAGCATGGGAGTGCAGGAGAAACAGCTGCCTGTGTGCTAAGAGTGTGTTTCTGGGGACTGTTTATTGTCAGGTGCAAGAGAGATCTGCATGGACGCTTGCACAACTGCATGAAGACTGCAGAGATGTATGTAAGATCACCTGTGGTAAGGGTTAATTGGAGTTTTGAACATGTAGGAACTACCTCACCCATTGCAGGAGTGGAAGAAAAATCTACCCTGTTGTTTTCAAATGTGTTAGCATTTGCCTCTCATCTGTGAGATAGTGATTTGTGCTGAATGCTAACCATCACAGTTCAAGAAAACAAGCTGCCCCTTTCCTACAAGTGCAAGTCTTACAGAACAAGAGCAACACAAATTAAATCTCTGACAACAATTCCAGTGTGCACACAGTCTCATGGTGTGATTCTAGGCAGAAAACGATATTTGATAGGCAATTTCAAAGCACATTTACTACTGCGGTACAGCAAGTGATAATCACTGTAACAGCCTGACACATTTACCTTATAGTTTAGAGAGGCAGAAAAGAGCACATGTCCTAACAGCTACTTGAGACCATGAGCATGTGGAACCTGGGTGAGTGATTAGACTAGAGCAAAGGAAATGAGCCTTGGTGATGTTGAATGTGTTAGCGTTACACATTGCTATCTGAAATACGACACAGTGCTGAATAGTAAGCATGGGAGTGCAGGAGAAGCAGCTGGCTGTGTGCTAAGAGTGTGTTTCTGGAGACTGTGTATTGTCAGGTGCAAAAGAGATCTGCATGGACGCTTGCACAACTGCATGAAGACTGCATAGATGTATGTAAGATCACCTGTGGTAAGGGTTAATTGGAGTTTTTAACATGTAGGAACTACCTCACCCATTGCAGGAGTGGAAGGAAAATCTACCCTGTTGTTTTCAAGTGTGTTAGCATTTGCCTCTCATTTGTGAGATAGTGATTTCTGCTGAATGCTAGCCATCACAGTTCAAGAAAACAAGCTGCCCCTTTCCTGCGAGTGCAAGTCTAACAGAGCAAGAGCAACACGTATTAAATCTCTGAGAAGAATTCCTGTGTGCAGACAGACTCATGGTGTGATTCTAGGCACAAAACAGTATTGCTGGGTGATACCAGAACATCTTAACTTATGGTGAAGACATACTCCATAATATCTGACAAGTTCAAGGCAGTTAAATATCTTCCTTAACATAAAATGTAAAACACAACTTTAAAAGTGGAAGGAAAATGTACCATGCTAATTTCAAATGTGTTAGCATTTGCCTCTCATTTGTGAGATAGAGATTTCTGCTGAATGCTAACCATCACAGTTCAAGAAAACAAGCTGCCCCTTTCCTGCGAGTGCAAGTCTAACAGAGCAAGAGCAACACGAATTAAATCTCTGAGAAGAATTCCTGTGTGCAGACAGACTCATGGTGTGATTCTAGGCACAAAACAGTATTGCTGGGTGATACCAGAACACCTTAACTTATGGTGAAGACATACTCCATAATATCTGACAAGTTCAAGGCAGTTAAATATCTTCCTTAACATAAAATGTAAAACACAACTTTAAAAGTGGAAGGAAAATGTACCATGCTAATTTCAAATGTGTTAGCATTTGCCTCTCATTTGTGAGATAGAGATTTCTGCTGAATGCCAACCATCACAGTGCAAGAAAACAAGCTGCCCCTTTCCTGCGAGTGCAAGTCTAACAGAGCAAGAGCAACACTAATTAAATCTCTGAGAAGAATTCCTGTGTGCAGACAGACTCGTGGTGTGATTCTAGGCACAAAACAGTATTGCTGGGTGATACCAGAACCCCTTAACTTATGGTGAAGACATACTCCATAATATCTGACATGTTCAAGGCAGTTAAATATCTTCCTTAACATAAAATGTAAAACACAACTTTAAAAGTGGAAGGAAAATGTACCATGCTAATTTCAAATGTGTTAGCATTTTCCTCTCATTTGTGAGATAGTGATTTCTGCTGAATGCTAACCATCACAGTTCAAGAAAACAAGCTGCCCCTTTCCTGCGACTGCATGTCTAACAGAGCAAGAGCAACACGAATGTAATCTCTGAGAAGAATTCCTGTGTGCAGACAGACTCATGGTGTGATTCTAGGCACAAAACAGTATTGCTGGGTGATACCAGAACACCTTAACTTATGGTGAAGACATACTCCATAATATCTGACAAGTTCAAGGCAGTTAAATATCTTCCTTAACATAAAATGTAAAACACAACTTTAAAAGTGGAAAGAAAATGTACCATGCTCATTTCAAATGTGTTAGCATTTGACTCTCCTTTGTGAGATAGAGATTTCTGCTGAATGCTAACCATCACAGTTCAAGAAAACAAGCTGCCCCTTTCCTGCGAGTGCAAGTCTAACAGAGCAAGAGCAACACAAATTAAATCTCTGAGAAGAATTCCTGTGTGCAGACAGACTCATGGTGTGATTCTAGGCACAAAACAGTATTGCTGGGTGATACCAGAACACCTTAACTTATGGTGAAGACATACTCCATAATATCTGACATGTTCAAGGCAGTTAAATATCTTCCTTAACATAAAATGTAAAACACAACTTTAAAAGTGTAGGGAAAATGTACCATGCTAATTTCAAATGTGTTAGCATTTGCCTCTCATTTGTGAGATAGTGATTTCTGCTGAATGCTAGCCATCACAGTTCAAGAAAACAAGCTGCCCCTTTCCTGCGAGTGCAAGTCTAACAGAGCAAGAGCAACACGTATTAAATCTCTGAGAAGAATTCCTGTGTGCAGACAGACTCATGGTGTGATTCTAGGCACAAAACAGTATTGCTGGGTGATACCAGAACATCTTAACTTATGGTGAAGACATACTCCATAATATCTGACAAGTTCAAGGCAGTTAAATATCTTCCTTAACATAAAATGTAAAACACAACTTTAAAAGTGGAAGGAAAATGTACCATGCTAATTTCAAATGTGTTAGCATTTGCCTCTCATTTGTGAGATAGAGATTTCTGCTGAATGCTAACCATCACAGTTCAAGAAAACAAGCTGCCCCTTTCCTGCGAGTGCAAGTCTAACAGAGCAAGAGCAACACGAATTAAATCTCTGAGAAGAATTCCTGTGTGCAGACAGACTCATGGTGTGATTCTAGGCACAAAACAGTATTGCTGGGTGATACCAGAACACCTTAACTTATGGTGAAGACATACTCCATAATATCTGACAAGTTCAAGGCAGTTAAATATCTTCCTTAACATAAAATGTAAAACACAACTTTAAAAGTGGAAGGAAAATGTACCATGCTAATTTCAAATGTGTTAGCATTTGCCTCTCATTTGTGAGATAGAGATTTCTGCTGAATGCCAACCATCACAGTGCAAGAAAACAAGCTGCCCCTTTCCTGCGAGTGCAAGTCTAACAGAGCAAGAGCAACACTAATTAAATCTCTGAGAAGAATTCCTGTGTGCAGACAGACTCGTGGTGTGATTCTAGGCACAAAACAGTATTGCTGGGTGATACCAGAACCCCTTAACTTATGGTGAAGACATACTCCATGATATCTGACATGTTCAAGGCAGTTAAATATCTTCCTTAACATAAAATGTAAAACACAACTTTAAAAGTGGAAGGAAAATGTACCATGCTAATTTCAAATGTGTTAGCATTTTCCTCTCATTTGTGAGATAGTGATTTCTGCTGAATGCTAACCATCACAGTTCAAGAAAACAAGCTGCCCCTTTCCTGCGACTGCATGTCTAACAGAGCAAGAGCAACACGAATGTAATCTCTGAGAAGAATTCCTGTGTGCAGACAGACTCATGGTGTGATTCTAGGCACAAAACAGTATTGCTGGGTGATACCAGAACACCTTAACTTATGGTGAAGACATACTCCATAATATCTGACAAGTTCAAGGCAGTTAAATATCTTCCTTAACATAAAATGTAAAACACAACTTTAAAAGTGGAAAGAAAATGTACCATGCTCATTTCAAATGTGTTAGCATTTGACTCTCCTTTGTGAGATAGAGATTTCTGCTGAATGCTAACCATCACAGTTCAAGAAAACAAGCTGCCCCTTTCCTGCGAGTGCAAGTCTAACAGAGCAAGAGCAACACAAATTAAATCTCTGAGAAGAATTCCTGTGTGCAGACAGACTCATGGTGTGATTCTAGGCACAAAACAGTATTGCTGGGTGATACCAGAACACCTTAACTTATGGTGAAGACATACTCCATAATATCTGACATGTTCAAGGCAGTTAAATATCTTCCTTAACATAAAATGTAAAACACAACTTTAAAAGTGTAGGGAAAATGTACCATTCTAATTTCAAATGTGTTAGCATTTGCCTCTCATTTGTGAGATAGTGATTTCTGCTGAATGCTAGCCATCACAGTTCAAGAAAACAAGCTGCCCCTTTCCTGCGAGTGCAAGTCTAACAGAGCAAGAGCAACACGTATTAAATCTCTGAGAAGAATTCCTGTGTGCAGACAGACTCATGGTGTGATTCTAGGCACAAAACAGTATTGCTGGGTGATACCAGAACATCTTAACTTATGGTGAAGACATACTCCATAATATCTGACAAGTTCAAGGCAGTTAAATATCTTCCTTAACATAAAATGTAAAACACAACTTTAAAAGTGGAAGGAAAATGTACCATGCTAATTTCAAATGTGTTAGCATTTGCCTCTCATTTGTGAGATAGAGATTTCTGCTGAATGCTAACCATCACAGTTCAAGAAAACAAGCTGCCCCTTTCCTGCGAGTGCAAGTCTAACAGAGCAAGAGCAACACGAATTAAATCTCTGAGAAGAATTCCTGTGTGCAGACAGACTCATGGTGTGATTCTAGGCACAAAACAGTATTGCTGGGTGATACCAGAACACCTTAACTTATGGTGAAGACATACTCCATAATATCTGACAAGTTCAAGGCAGTTAAATATCTTCCTTAACATAAAATGTAAAACACAACTTTAAAAGTGGAAGGAAAATGTACCATGCTAATTTCAAATGTGTTAGCATTTGCCTCTCATTTGTGAGATAGAGATTTCTGCTGAATGCCAACCATCACAGTGCAAGAAAACAAGCTGCCCCTTTCCTGCGAGTGCAAGTCTAACAGAGCAAGAGCAACACTAATTAAATCTCTGAGAAGAATTCCTGTGTGCAGACAGACTCGTGGTGTGATTCTAGGCACAAAACAGTATTGCTGGGTGATACCAGAACCCCTTAACTTATGGTGAAGACATACTCCATAATATCTGACATGTTCAAGGCAGTTAAATATCTTCCTTAACATAAAATGTAAAACACAACTTTAAAAGTGGAAGGAAAATGTACCATGCTAATTTCAAATGTGTTAGCATTTTCCTCTCATTTGTGAGATAGTGATTTCTGCTGAATGCTAACCATCACAGTTCAAGAAAACAAGCTGCCCCTTTCCTGCGACTGCATGTCTAACAGAGCAAGAGCAACACGAATGTAATCTCTGAGAAGAATTCCTGTGTGCAGACAGACTCATGGTGTGATTCTAGGCACAAAACAGTATTGCTGGGTGATACCAGAACACCTTAACTTATGGTGAAGACATACTCCATAATATCTGACAAGTTCAAGGCAGTTAAATATCTTCCTTAACATAAAATGTAAAACACAACTTTAAAAGTGTAAGGAAAATTTACCATGCTAATTTCAAATGTGTTAGCATTTGACTCTCCTTTGTGAGATAGAGATTTCTGCTGAATGCTAACCATCACAGTTCAAGAAAACAAGCTGCCCCTTTCCTGCGAGTGCAAGTCTAACAGAGCAAGATCAACACAAATAAATCTCTGAGAAGAATTCCTGTGTGCAGACAGACTCATGGTGTGATTCTAGGCACAAAACAGTATTGCTGGGTGATACCAGAACACCTTAACTTATGATGAAGACATACTCCATAATATCTGACAAGTTCAAGGCAGTTAAATATCTTCCTTAACATAAAATGTAAAACACAACTTTAAAGGTGTAAGGAAAATGTACCATGCTAATTTCAAATGTGTTAGCATTTTCCTCACATTTGTGAGATAGTGATTTCTGCTGAATGCTAACCATCTCAGTTCAAGAAAACAAGCTACCCCTTTCCTGTGAGTGCAAGTCTAACAGAGCAAGAGCAACACAAATTAAATCTCTGAGAAGAATTCCTGTGTGCAGACAGACTCATGGTGGGATTCTAGGCACAAAACAGTTTGCTGGGTGATACCAGAACACCTTAACTTATGGTGAAGACATACTCCATAATATCTGATATGTTCAAGGCAGTTAAATATCTTCCAAAACATAAAATGTAAAACACAACTTTAAAAGTGGAAGGAAAATGTACCATGCTAATGTCAAATCTGTTAGCATTTGCCTCTCGTTTGTGAGAAAGTGATTTCTGCTGAATGCTAACCATCACAGTTCAAGAAAACAAGCTGCCCCTTTCTTGCAAGTGCAAGTCTAACAGAGCAAGAGCAACACAAATTAAATCTCTGAGAAGAATTCCTGTGTGCAGACAGACTCATGGTGTGATTCTAGGCACAAAACAGTATTGCTGGGTGATACCAGAACACCTTAATTTATGGTGAAGACATACTCCATAATATCTGACATGTTCAAGGCAGTTAAATATCTTCCAAAACATAAAATGTAAAACACAACTTTAAAAGAAGAATCACATTTCTATTATTTATATCAAAATACACCACATACATCCCCTCTCAAATTCCTAACTCACCTTTAAAAGTAGTTAGCTGAGAAAGAAATGTGGCACTCACACAGCAGATTATCAGAGCCAGAATCTCTGAACTGTACACCTCTCAGCAGAACCAGTAAATGGCAATGTTTCCCTCTCTTTTTTCACACATATACATGTTAACTTCAAATCACAGTGTTTCCCACATTTTTTCAAATGGAAACACACATTTCTATTGGTTGCAAATGTCAACCCTTTCCAAATGATCCCTACCCCCAACATTACTTCTGCCTGCTACCATAGCAACAGGTCATGGAACACTGGTGTGAGCAGAGAGGTCAGAAGTTCAGCACACAATGTTTCTATTCCAAAGAGCAAGAGTGCTTGACTTTTCAAACCTAACAGCAAATCCAAACTAATGTTCTGTTAGAACACATTTTTCACAACCAATACAAAACATGCTTTTATAAATGTAAACATACAGCCTAGTTTATTGTGTAGAATGATCTGAAATAGCCAATGAGCTCTTTTTATTTAAAAAAAAAGTATGTAAGTCTCCATTTTACAACTATCTTTCATTTCATATTGCCATTCTACTGAAAGACACCTTCTGAGTGCATCCAGATCTCCTTAGAAGATGTTCACAGTGTGGATTATAGGTCACAGCTATGTCTTCTGGAGTGAAAAGTTTGCAGAAAAAAGAGGTATTGTGAAAGACCTTGCTTTGCCAAATGTAGACATTAAATGGATTGGTCAGAGAGGGTTAAAGTGGCACCAATTAATGCCTTTGGTGAAAACCTTTCTACATCTCCCACAGCCTAACCTTATTATTGTGCACTGTGGTGGAAATGACCTAGGCACTTTAACTGGGGTAGGTCTGGAAATGCTTATTAAGGACACCTTTGTGCAATTGATGTCACTTTTTCCACAAACTGCCTTTGTATATTCTAATATATGCCAAAGGCAAAAGTGGAACTCGTCCAACCAACATTGTCTGCAGATTGACAAAGCAAGAAAGCACGTCAATAAGTCTGTTTCTGCTTTTCTCAGAGACTATGGTATGGGTTCTATATACCACAACAACTTGCGTTACAACATGCAAGACATTTATAGAGGAGACGGTGTACTTTTCAATGATGAAGGGAACAGAGTCTTCCTCTTGAACTTTAGACTCTGCATCGGTACTTACTTGTAGGTACCAAAAAACACTCAATAAACACAACGGCTCTTTTTAGAGCCACCTAATATCTAAACACTTAATCTTCTTTTTTTTTAAAATGTTTCCGTGCGCGCACGGTGCGCGCACCCTGCGAATTAAAATAAAAAATTAAAATCTTTTTTTTGGCCCTTCGGGGTCCCACTGTGACCCCCTATCAAAGGCTAGAGGGTCAGGAACTCCCTACCCTGCCCCCTGTTCACGTTCTCCACCTTTCCTTTTCAGTGTGACAGACAAAATGGCGGCCGACACTTCCTGATTTCGACCGATTCGAATGTTTACAGACATGTAGCAACCAATCAGAATTTCGCTTGCGCACGTTAGGGTGCGCGCACCATGCGCTTACGGTGCGCGCATGGTACGTGCTTATAGAAATTTATATGCTTTTAAATGCTATTTTTCTCAGGAACTACTGAACGAATTGACACCAGACCTGCAAAAGGCACTGCCCTGACCTGAGGACTACCTCTCTGCCAAATTTCAAGTAATTCTGTTCAGCCGTTCGGGCTGTACCTTCGACTAAAGGTCCTATGGGAAAATGCATGGAGAAAACGTGTTTTGGGACCCCCCTTTTTTCTCGGCCCCCGCTTGACGAATCACCCCGAGAATTTTAGGGTAGGAGCTGAGCGGAGCGCCCCATTAGTTTTGAAAATTACGCGAGGATTCGTCAACCGGCGCCAAAGTTATTCAAAATAGAATTTTCAGATTTCCTTTGGAAACTCGGTCCTAACTATAACTATCTACTGGCGACCGCCAGTAGATAATATATAATACCTGCTGACAGTTGCCAGTGGGTAGTTATAGTTAGGACCTAGTTTCCATAGGAAAAGCGTTTTTTGTTTTCCCAATCATTTTCTCGTTGTTTTACGAATCTTTGTGAAAGTTTCAAAAAAGATTCTAAAAGCCTTCCTCTTCTTGAAAGGAGGAAGAGTTGGAAAATTAGGTAACCAGACATCAATTGGCCATCCCTTGGCATCATATGCAATTTTTGTAAATGTCCTAATTTTAGGCAATCATTAGCCTCATTATACCAATTGTTTACCATTCCATGCTTCTATACAGTCTAATACTGACAGCACTGGTAAGTGGTACCACTGACTGAGGTAGAGGCTTAGGTTGGAGTTTGTTCAAAGAGACTTAGTCAGAAACTCTTTAACTATAGTTTTATTATGAGGAAAGAGGCAAGAAGTTCACTTCTGGCATCTACAAATGTATTCAGTGTGAGGATAAATATCAAGAAATTGAGCTTTAGTCAAATAGTGGGGTTGGGAAAATTCAAGATCATGCATAAAAATCAGGGTGGGCGGGGCACAATCGAAATCATTTATGCGGTGACTTGTGTGTGCTGCAGATGTGTTGACATATAACCCATTGGTCATTTACAAGATGTTCCTTCAAGATACATGTCCTTAGCTGGTTTCAGAACTACAGGTTGATGGGGTACATCTGATATGTAGAGAGATGGTCTCTACACTGATGCCCAGGTAGGGGCTTTACACTTGAAGGACTTCAGATGTCTTTCTCCATTACTAGCTGCTCTGTTAAAAAAACAAACCTATTTATGTCCTTGCAGAAAGCATCCATTGAGGGAAACACAGCTTTTTCCATGATCAGGAAGCAGACCAGATCACCTTTAAGGACCTCTTTAGAAATTGCCAATAATTGAGCAAGGAAATGTATCTTTACACTTTTTGAGTCAACGCCAAAAAGATCAATGTCTGTTCGGTGAAAGCTGCCTTCTAGTGGCACTCTAATTGCAGGGTATCCCAGGCTCAGGACGTTGGGTTCCTCTGAGTTGTCAGCCATCCAGGTGACTTCTTTAGTGAGGAGATAGTCCAGGTTGAGTTTCATTGGATAAACTGGCAGCCAGTTTTGGATAAGCATCTTCGCTGGCAGGATTTTTTCAATCACCGTCTGATTTGTACAAACCGTCATCACATCCTTGGCCTCCAAAGTCATGGGTGGCTGGAAACACTGCCCGTCCTTCTCCATTTGAGAGATGAGGACTTGGGCCTTTTCGTCTACTTCCTCAGCCTTGAACATGAGTGACAGTATCGCCTGGCAGAAAACAGAGAGGCCATTATACCACTTGTTTCCAATGGAACATTCAGTACAGGCTCAATATGCTCATTTTTGCAATGTCAGAGCCACTATTAAGCACATTCCAGTTAAACAACTTCTTTTTGCACCACACATCCCTGTCAAATAACTTATCTCTACACTTCATATGGCATACAAAGACCCTTTCTCAAACACCTCATGCCATAGGAAAGCTTCTCTCGTCACACTCTTTTTGTGGGCAATACCCCCTTCTGTAATCTCTGTTTTATTATTTCCATTCTGAACATCTCTCACAGAAGTCTCAACTTTCCTTCTCCAGTTCAAAAACACCTATCTAAGGATTCTCCCATTTTCATTTTGAGACTTGGGCACTGGATTGAATGAGTCCTGTGAAGGTAGTTGTCTGTTTGAGTGGCTGCCACTAGACGCTTGACCTGCATGTTTACACTAGATTTGCCATACCCCAGTCTGTCTGTGCTGTTTTTCATTGTTTTTGTCACAGTTTTCTACCTGGGCAGGTGACATGTCCCATGCTGAGCACTTTATTTATCATGCCACGTACTTTAGTCTAAGTGCATACTTTCCAACACCCCCTCTTCCAGTGCTTAATTTGAAAAATCACAGCTGCATAAGCCCTTGTGGAGGCCTCTTCCACTTGCACCACCCATTGCCTCTGTCAGTAGGAACATAACTACTAACTATCACACTACTACAAGTGTGAGAGTTCTAACTGTTCCAGGCCCCCATAGCTATAAGAAAGGCAGCAGGTATTAGTCATTTTTCATGTATATTGAATGAATAAACAACTGTTGTTGTCCTTTCCTTAAATCAGACAAACAGTGCTGGTGCTGAGCACCGGAAACCACCAGCTCAAATTAAGCACTGCCGTCTTCCCCCAGGGCTAGTCATTGGTCTAAGTCATTTCTTCTGATACTAAGGATTAACCTCAAGGGGAAGTGGTGGAAGATCAGTGCTTTCATAGAAGTCCTAGGAATTCATGTGAGTAGCAATTGGTTTGACAAGATCTCTCACGGGTGGGGAGCCTTCTCCCCGGTCTCGCACTACCCCTTTGCCAAGATATGTAAAGGCTAAATAAGTGTGTATATAATTCGCTACACCTATCCTTGGAGGCTGTCAGGTTAGAATTCGTGGTAGACTAGCCCAGTACATCTATGATCATTGTCAGTCTTCTAGATCAGTTTGTTCTCCCTAACCTCTATTTTTATTTCATTGTTTTGGTGGCAAGGGGTGTACAAAATCCATATTTATATGGGACTTGTGAACTATACTGTAGACTTTGGACTGCATGAGCACCTTCCTCATCTGTGCACTCCTGAGTAATTGATAATGTTGGCACCCTGCATCTATCTTGTCCATGATCTTGTCACAAACTTACTTTGTTTGTATTAATTTAGTATAAATTGAGTCTTCAGGCCTCATCTTTTGAGTGTTTTGGTGGCGGAAGTTAGTCTGTGTGATAGAATGGTGGCCCCTTAAAGGTAAGCTCCACCCACATGCAATGGTGAGTTGTCTATACCTTCCTGATTCGTACACTAGGAAGAAACTACCATAAATGTTCTAAAGGGGGAAATACAGGCAGATCTAATTTTGCAATTATGTATGCCCTTCTTTGCTCATCCTCTCATGAAAGAGATATATTCTTCTCTTTTGCTCTGACCCTCCTGTAACTCCTTCTCTTTTGCACTCACTCTCCCCTCCAAGATGTAAGTCGTTCTCTTCTTTGCTCATCCTCCCCCACAAAATATGTATCCCCGACTTCTGAGGTTACCCTCCACAATGTAAGAAGTAACCCCTTCTTTTCTTTGCTCACCTCCCATATACGGAGCACCACTTTTTGTCTTCTGTTCTAGCGCACCCTTACAAGGTAGAGTTCACAATCCCACATTATACACTACTCCCTCTCTTTGCTCAATCCCTTACATATAAAACTAACTTATTCTCCTGTCCTGTTGAACAAATATCTCCCTAACACTTATAAGAACATCTTCTCTTTAGTGCTTTCCCCTATAAGACGTTTCTGCTTCTCTCAGCCTCATTCCTCTCTCCATCCTCTCTCCATAAGGAGTCTCTCTACTCCTTTCTTTGTTACCATTTTGTTTTACAGACTATTTATTATTTTGGCCCTCTCTTTATCTCTCCCGAAATAAGGAGTTTATCTTGCTAATGTACGGATCTAAATCCTTTAATATCTCTCTATTGTCCACTCCTGCAGGGTATTTTGTAAACTAAATATATATAATTTAATATATCTATGCTTGTCCAACTCACCCTATCAATCCTCGAAAAATCTGTCTGGTTCTGAACCCATGAATCCCCTGGAAATGTCCTGTATAAGTTCATCTAGGCCTAGGTGGGCAATCAATAGGAGGGACTGTGCTACATGAAACTCCTGGAAGTGATTTCGAATGCAGCGTTGCATCACGGGAAAGCTCAGGAAAGCATCATGGATGCTGTGTTGTGTGCTTCACCTCTGGGTGTTTGCTTTGCTACATGAAACCTGGAATACAATCATTCTCCTGTTTTCCCACTTAAACTTGAATTCTCATCTCTCACCTGCCACTTCTATTACTCTTCAACTTTAACCTTTAACCTCTTTGTATACTTATGTTACCCTTTCTAGGCCCAAAGGCACCCCAGCTTGGCCTATTACCTTGGAATGTAGCAGTCTGTACTTATGAAGCGTGCTTGAGGGTGGGTCTTGGCTTCGGGTTAATCTTATGACTTTAACAGCAGGGAGCTCGGCCTTTAAAAAATCCTCAACATGGTCCAGCATCAGCCGAGCGATGCCTTGCCCCCTCTCCCAGGGCGCCACCCGCAGGCCTTCTGTAACAGCAGTGCTTCCACCATCCACCAGGCAGACTGACTCCAGAGCGATCTAAAACAAGAGACAATCTGACAGTCAGAGAAGGAAGAATGGAGACCATCAGACAGGATCAGCCAGGAGACCAAATCCAAAAGCTTTGCTTAGTCGGTGAAAGTCAGCCTTTGTGTTTGTGAGTCACAAATTTCCTGACCAATATCACTGTATAGCCAACTAAAACAAGCATTGGCAAAGACAATAAGTCTGGTGTTGAACGCCAACTTTTTGGCCATTTTTTTTTATTCTCTCATGATTTTTCTAAACCTTTATTGTTGGAGGAATATGTCGGGCCCTCATCAATCTAAAAAAAAAGTGGCTGAAAGAAAAATATTTTTTGGTCTAAAAAACGTACACTTCTATAGTAGCCCCTGTCTCTGAAGGGAAGTATTTTGTGTAGGGATGTGCTCCTTGTGAATGGGCCGCATGTCATTACTCAAAGTGAAGTTAGCCAATGGTGGAAGTGGGCTGACTCATTGACCATTGATACATGCTGAAGTGGGTCGAAGACAAATGTGAATGACACAATATTAGACTCATGAATGAAGTGTGGCTTAAGAAAAACCTATAACTAACTATGTTATGTATGCAATTTTAGGAAAAAACAAGGTATTGGCAAACACCATATCTAAAAAAGTCAATTGTTCTGGGGTTGACTGCCAGTCTCTTGAGTTTGCTAATGCTTTTTGGTAATGTTTTTGTAAATCTTTATTACAAATAGAGAGGTCTGAAAATATAGATAGATTGATAGATAGACAGACAGACAGACAGACAGACAGACAGACAGACAGACAGACAGACAGACAGACAGACAGACAGACAGACAGACAGATAGATAGATAGATAGATAGATAGATAGATAGATAGATAGATAGATAGATAGATAGATAGATAGATAGATAGATAGATAGATAGATAGATTGGAATAAACAACACCACTTTAATTAATCACTTAAATGTTATATAATCATGTCATACAGAGCACTGAGAGCAAACTAGAAAGCCATACAGGTAGGACATACAGACTAAATTGATTTTTAAATATAACTGCTTTCCCCAGCATGACATACAGAAGTGCATTTAAACATGCACTTCATAGCATGCATACTAAAAAGAGAACAACTTTACAAGGGACAGTTTCAAATGCGCACAATCTGGTAAACTGGTAAAAATAACAACAGTCAGATAAACAAAGGCCAATCCAAAAGGAATTTACAACAGCATTAGGAGGAGACAGGAACTGATAAACCTGGAATGTGCTCCTTGTGAAAGAGCTAAATGCCATCACACAGTGATGTTAGCCATTAACTTAGCATGGGGGAGGAAACTTGCCGCCACGGAAAGGCATGCGGAATTCTCTTCCGGGGGCCCATTGCCTGCCCCCAGGGTATTGGGAGAGTGGGGGTGCACATGGGGGTACCTATGGTACCCCCCCTGCATTGTCATGGACATGGTGGCAGGCACCTCGCGGTGCCTGTCACCTTGTGCATGACAATGCAAGCAGTGCATTCCCAGCATTGTGGCGGGCGGTGCTGTGAGCACCGCCCGACACAATGCTGGGAATGGAGGATGCCACGGCCACGGTGGCATCCTAATCGCTGGTGCGGGACCGCCGCACCACTGGCGCCCGGTCCCAGCACCGCTAGGGTGGCACATCCTAATGGACCTCTAGGTCTTCACAAAGCCAGACATAAAAATATAAACATAATACAATATCAGGTGGTTGTGAGATTCAAGCACATCTTTACTTATGCATGAGGAACACCTTGCTCATTAAATGACCTCAAGTTTCTTTAATTGTTTTTGACAAAAAGGACATTTCAAATTCTCACAATTGGTGCGATGAAAGAAAAGATCAACCACATTCAATTAAATAGCTATACAGTGAATAGTTTGTGAAAAACTATAAGTGTTAAAAAGCTACAAAAAAAAACGAGATTCATACTCAAAATTATTACATAAACATACTAAAATTCAGTCTTCAATCCAAAACTTGAAAAACCGGAGCAGGAAGTTCACAGAAAACGCTGTTGGTGTGGCAAGATGGCGAACGTGCCGCCGGTTGTGCTGGACGTGTGAGCTGAAACCTCTCTCACCGACACCATAGGATATGGAGTAGCGGATAACTCCGCTCAGTAATTGGCTGCTTTTGTTGTTCGGAGCTCTTTCTTGAACTATTTAGGAGTGAGACTCTCTGCTAAATGCTAAAAAAAACGATAAAACTTTGAAAAGCCGCAAATACTGCAAATACGGTGAAGGAAAAAAAATATACCTTCATGTTGGAGGCAGTTACAGCGCTGCTGAAACTCCGTAGAGCCTGGTGGGCGGTAACTCGCACAGGTGTAGCCGGTTTGTCACGAAGCAAGCAGCAGCAGAACATCGATTGCGCCCGTTCGGAGAACTTGCTGAGACACGCGATGGCTCCTAAAACCACCCGTAAGCAACGCAGACAAGAGGCTGTAACAGACTGTGAGGCGCCAACTACCAATATTGATCAAGGTGAGAGAGCTTTAAACGGTACCATTACTAAGAAGAATGCAAAGGGGACTCCGGCCAGAGTGAAACAGACGATAACTACCTTATTTACGGCCTCAGAGCAAAAACAAAAGGGACAGGCTTCAAAGGCTTCAAAAGCTCGGCAAGAATCTCACCGGGAAGATTTAATGGTAGAGCCGCAGCAGAGTGTTAAAGTTTCCGACACATTAATACAAAGTACTCATAGTGACTATGTGAATCCAGAAGAACAGTATAATACTGTAGAGAAAGAAGGCTCTACGTTAAATTCAGCTGACGTTAATATAATGGAGAAACCTTCCCCCTCGGTGCCTGCTAACACAATATCGGTAGCGGCTGCAGAGGCTGAATCTGTGGATTTCTTCTCAGTCTCAGAAAATTCAGCCTCTTCGTGTGAAGATTTAGTGACACAATATTCTAAACAGCTTAGTTTAGAGGGGGCAGAGAGCGATTATGATGAGAATGAGCCAGCTGATTTTATGGAAGAAGAGAGTCCTGTAGCCGTCAGGAGCTTGAGTGATGTGCACGCGTCAGATGGCGCGGAAGATGTGTCAGATAAGATTACGCTATCTACGATATATCAGAATATTCTCAGCCATATGGATAAAACCGCATTAGAGAGCCATAAAATTCAAAATTCATGCCGGAAATTACAAGGCTCTATTCGGAAGTTAGCTAAGGCACAGGCAGATTTTGGGGAAAGATTTACAGAGGTGGAAACTAGAATTTCCAATATTGAGGACGAGCTGGTTAAGCAGAAAGTGATAACAGAAACTCTAAGTGCCAACAAGGAGGATTTATTATGAAAAATGGCTGATTTTGAAAACCGCGCTCGTCGCAACAATTTACGATTAATGCAGATTCCTGAAGGGAAAGAAGGCCAAGATCCGCGCAAATATATAGTGGAACTTTTTTAACTGGCTTTTCCGACTTTGAACAAATGGGACTGGGAGCATGAAATTGATCGAGCTCATAGGTTTCCTTTTTATCTTCGACCCAATCAGAATCCAACTAAGACTAAACCAAGACCTTTCATTGTAGCTTTTAACAGCTTTCGCGCCAGAGAAGATGTATACATGAGCACTCAACCCAATAGGAAATCTATGGCGGAGGGATTCTCTTTTTTTTTTGCCACACCTGATTACTCCAAATATACAATGGATATCCGTTGGCAATTGCGACAGCTGGTCCATTTATATCAAACAAAAGGTGCTCAGGCCTACATTATGAACCCAACAAAACTCAAGGTGGTTTATAAGGAAAAAACTCGCTTTTTTACAAATGTTGAGGCAGCCAAAGAATATTTACATTCTTTGAAGGATTCATAATTTTTTTTTTTTTCTCTCTTAGATTTATGGAATCGGGAAATTTTTGTGTATATTTTTTTGGAATCACTAGAGTTAGTAGCGCTAACTTAAAAGTATTACTGATTTATAACCTTCTGATTTATGCATTCTGATATGTAATTTGGATAATCTTTTTTTTTTCCTGTGGTGAAGGTAGGGGGGGTAATCAGTTCGGAACCATCGATAGGACCATAAGTCCTGAAGCCTCATTAAGGGGGGGTAGGTTGGGGTTGCCAATTGAGGGAGGGGTAGAGGGGGGGGATCGGGGAGGGATGGAGAAGGTGGTGGGCACTAGGGGTAGTAAGGGTTAAGAGGGGAAAAACCATGGTAATTTCTGATGGCGACTGTCAAGAGGAAACATATAGTGGCTGGAACATCAGTTTATGCAGCATAAAAAATTCATTACTTATTATGAGTAGTTATGATTTGAGCACTTTGAAATCAACACTGTATGGCGCGAAATACTAAAATATGTTCATTTAATGTATCTGGGCTTAATCAATTTCATAAAAGAAGGAGAATTGCAGCCGAAATTCGTTTCATTCAACCCGACATTCTTTGCTTGCAAGAAACCCATCTGGCATGGGATAATAGGAAACTTGTAGCTGACTTAGGATATGTTTTAATTTCGGCCACTCAACAGACCAATAATACCAGAGGTGTAATGATTTTATCAAAACCAGGTTATTGTGAGGCAGTTCACAGTCTAACAGATAAATGGGGTAGATGGGCGATCTCAGAATTAAAAGTGGGAAATGGATTTTTTACTTTATGTTCAGTTTATGGATCTAACACTGATGAAGCTGAGGTTCTGGAAAACTTGAATACAGAACTTGCGAAATGGCGATCTCCCTTAATTATTTGTGGCGACCTTAATATCAATTTAAATAATGTGGAACTTACTGCTGGTTTAGAAAATTATAGAGGTCGTAAACCACGAGTTTTCAAAGCTTTATACGACTTGGTTACCGATCATGGACTGGTGGATATATGGAGCAAAAATCACCCGATGTCCCCAGGGTATACCCACTACTCTGCTCCACATAAGAAATTTGTCCGCTTGGACTATTTTTTTATGTCTACATCTATTCATAGCGGTACCAAGATTCAGATATTTCCAAGAGTTACTTCTGATCACTCCCCTATATTAATCGAGATTTTAATCTCAAAAGAGATATATAGAGTAAGAAATTTTTCATATGACAGAAAATTGTGTTTGGATGAACAATATAAAACTTATATGAATAAGTGGATATTAGACTTCTTTAATATTAATATTGGGTCGGCTAATATTCTAAGTGTATGGGATACTTTCAAGGCCTGTTTCAGAGGGGAGACGATAAGCTATGGTCTGTATAATCAAAATAAACTACGATCTGACATGCGAGAACTATATAATAAGTTAAGGATCGCGGAGGTGGAGTTGATTAATGAAATTGGGAAGGAGAATAATTTACCTAGTATACATGAGGCAGAAGCCAAAATCGTATGAGCATAACCGGAATTTGAACCCAAGAGATTGCAAAAAAATATTTAGTTCATAAACGTCATATCTATGAATATGGAGAAACTATAGGCCGGTCTTTGGCTTTACGCCTAAAAATGAATTCCACTTCTCGTTCAATCCCTAAATTACAAGATCAGAAAGGGGTGACTCATGAGGAACCGGGGGAAATATTAAATATATTTCAACAATTTTATACTGATTTATATACTCATCAACCTAACTTGGTTGAAGATCACGATTGGGAAGAGAGGATGTTTAACAAGCTAAGCAATATTGACTTGCAATTTTTGGATACCCCCTTTTCTATGGAAGAATTAGAGGAAGCAGTCAAGTGTATACCTTCTGGAAAAGCGGCAGGCCCTGATTTTATTCCAGGAGAAGTGTATAAATGTTTTTTTAAATCATTAAAGATAGTTATGTTAGATATCTTTAGAATGGCGCAAAAAGGAACAGCTCCAAATACATGGAATGATGCCTTAATTGTGGTATTTAGTAAGAAAGGAAAACCACCGGAGTTACCTGGGTCGTATCGCCCAATATCATTACTTAATTGTGACAGTAAGATTTATTCGAAGATGATTGCAAATCGCATATCTAAGATTATAACCCCGCTTGTATCGATAAACCAACATGGTTTTATTCCGAAAAGAGGTACAGCTACTCATATAAATAGGGTCATCACTTTATTTGACATTGCAGAGGGGGAGAACCGGGATCTAGCGTTAGTATTACTTGACGCTGAGAAAGCTTTTGACTGGGTGGAGTGGTCATATTTATGGGAAATTATGTCAAGGATGGGTTTTGGAAAAGCTATCTTAACTTCAATTCAAGTTTTATACAAAACACCAAATGCTAGAATAACTGCAATGGGTTTAAAATCTGAAAAGATCATTATAACAAGAGGGACATGGCAAGGGTGTCCGTGTTCTCCTCTGCTTTTTGCGTTGTTTATAAATCCTTTCATCATTAGTCTTCAGAAATCGTCCCATATTAAACCATTTATAGTAAAGGAGCTAGCTTATTCAGTTTTTGCATATGCGGATGATATCGCAGTAGTAACAACTCACCCAGGAGAGGCTATCACCGAGATTGAACATTTAGCCAGAGATTTTGGTGGAAAGTCCGGGTATAAATTAAATTCTGCAAAAACTCAAATATTATGTACACAAAATATTCAGTTTAAGGATCCACGAGTTATTAATGTAGTTACATATTTAGGTATAAAAATTACATTCCATATGCAAGAGATAGTAGATATTAACTGGCAAGAGACAATATCACAAATTAAGCAATCGCTGGCTAGATGGAGACGACTGCAAATATCAATAATTGGTAAAGGAAACATTATCAAGATGAAGGTTCTTGCCAAAATATTATATTTATTTCGGAGTATTCCACTGCAGTTTTCCCCTAAAAATATATCGCAACTTCAGATTGTTTGTGGAGAATTTTTGTGGGCTCCAGGAAAAGTACGTCGAGCTATGAAATGGCTGACGCTACCTGAAGAAAGGGGTGGACGTGGGCTACCGGATTTTTTACTTTATTATTATGTATGCTTTTTACAAAGAATGAGATATATGCTGACTGGTGAACCTACGGAGGATGAAGCGGAAGCTCCTTCGATATTTTTTCTGTTATTGGGTGAGCAAGCAAAAGGATGCTTATTAAAAGAACTGGAGGGTAATTATTACAAGCATACTCGATTTAAGGTTCTGATTTCAGCTTATCAAGTTTGAAGAAGTGTTAGGAATTTAATAAATCTGGGCAGAATCACCTTTTATACTCCCTTCAGTGCGGATAAAATTCTCCCTTCCGTATTTTGGGATAATGTTGCTAAGAGTTGGATAAGAAAGGGTTTATTTAGAATTGGAGATTTATATAATGGAAGTGGTACATTTGCTACATTTACAGAATTAGCAGTTAAATATCAACTGCCTCAACATTCCTTTTTTAAATATCTCCAAGTTAGAAATTTCTGTTTAAAAAAAATAAAAAAAATTTGTGCCCCTGTCTAACAATTTAGTGGAGGGGATTCGGAGGAGATTAAGGATTGGATCCCTTTATTTGATTTTGATGCAGTCCAGAGAGGATGATATGAAAAAATATAATACTTATTGGCAAAATCTGCTTGGAGTCCCGGAAGTGGATATTCAGGATACTTTATCCATTTCTAAAGAGATATGTTTAGCCGCAAACTTGAAAGCTCAAGTGTATAAAACAGTTTTTCGATTATATTATACTCCTAAACGGATGGCAAGTTGGGGTAGTAAATATGATGGGAAATGTTTTAGATGCGGGGATTCCGATGCTGATATGCTGCATATATTTTTCCAATGTAATAAATTATCACCTTTCTTGACCAATATTGAAAAATTTATGTCAGCGGTATTACATTATCCGTTTAGGATATCTTCGGTGTTGCTGTTATTGGGAGTGGAACCAAATTTAAATGGTTTCCCTGTCCTAAGTGAGCATAAATATTTTATTTTTTTAGCTATGACTGTGGTCCGTTTATGTATTGCAACTGATTGGCTTTCCCCTGACACTCCGAAATTTGAATTGTGGAGAAACAAATTTTATAGTATCTATGAGTTAGAATGGAGTTTATATGCATTGAAGGGGGTTAGAAAAAAACGTATTGGATTATTAACTTGGGGTGTTTTGTCAGATTACCTTGCATCATGAAACATTGTATGGATTTGTTATTAATGTATTAATATGTCTCAAATCTAAATTGTCAGAGGTTGATTATAATATTTTGTATAATATCCAGGCACGTCATGTATATAAATTGTATTGTCGCCAGAATTACTGTGGAAATAAAGAAATACAAAAAAAAAAGAAAACGCTCTTGGTGTTAGGACGTTATGAGGGTCCAGATGGATCTAATATGGGGTTGTAAATGATTGCTTATGGAAAAATTAATTTTAATCGTCCATATTGATGCTTGTTGGACTATGCATTTTGAACCCAAAGTGTCTATACAGGTTCTCTTCAGGACAAAGGTTTGGTAAGTTCTGCAAGGGTAAAGGGAAAGACTTTTAAACTAAGTGATCAGCACACTCCAGTTTTTAGGTCTCGACTAGCGAAGGCTGCGCTTGCGCAGTCTCGCTCGCGAGAGATAATGACTTGGAGAAGAGGGGCTTGAACCCGCCCCTCTTCTCCCCTCTTCTCCATTGGCTGGCCTCTTGAATGCTGGCCAGCCATTGGAGAAGAGGTCCGTCACTCCGAACAGGCCCCGTCCTTTTCGGATTCGGGGGCGTGTTTTTTGCAACTTTCCTAATTATCTCCTCCAGCCAATGGCAAGAGGAGAACACGCCCCCGAAACCGCCTCTGCCTTTCTCCGAGGCATTTCTGCTTCGCCTCGGAGAAAGGCAGTGGTGTGCTTGTTTCTCTTGTTATCGAGCCTCTCTCTCTCACCCTTAAAAACGCTTTTCTCCTAGTTTCCTTGCTCCGCACTGCCCTTCCGCAATCTACTGTCTACCCATCCACTGACGTGCTCCGTGTCTCGGAGTTACACCCTTCCTCTATCCTCGCACCCTCTGTCTGCCCCGGGCCTCCCGTTCACCGGCTGCACGCCTTCCAGGGCTCTGCGCTCCTCTGCAGCCAAGAACCTCACATGCCAAAGGTCACACGGTCTTCCTGGGGCGACGGGAGCTTCACAACCTGCACCGCCAGATTCTGGAGAGTTTCCCCTCCTGTCTGAAGGACACCTCGAGGCTCCCTTCCTTCAGAAAAGCCTGAAAAACAGGGCTATTCTGCCAAGAACCTTTGGAGCTTCCCTGGTTAAACCTTCATACAGCACCAAGACGCCTCTGTGCATGCCAGCGCTTTATAAAAAGGAATAACTTAACATATTAATATTAGTAATTGCACTAGTAACGGCAACAATATTCATGTAGATAATATCATATAGTTCATGTATATAACGTCACAGTTCCAGAGGCCCGTTTGTCGCTTTTATCCCAGGGCTGCCGCACGCCATCATTGTTGAACTCTGAAGAGCGAACAGCCCGGGCCACCCTGCAAGGAGTGCAGTCTGTGACCCGCAGGCTCCTCACTGACCCTCTGCAGCAGCGACCCGAACCCGACAAGCTGCCTCGCATCCATTCCAAGGCAGTTCATCCGACTGAGCCCTTACCGCTGGGGTCTGTGTATGGTCTGAAGGTCAGAGGTCATGGCAGGGGCATCTCGGCCTTTCATCCACCTTAAGTTGATAAACTGAATACCAATACTTCGACCAGGTACTAATTCTATATAAAATGCTGCGTGAAGCGCTGTATAAATACCAGGGGATGCTTACCTGCAAAGGTGGAGCTGATGAAGATGCGGACCACCCTGGAGGACTCTGGGGGAGTTCCACCGCCCTCCCCCAGAGGAGGGCCCGCCGCACCTCCGCACTGAGGCCTTGAAAGCGCATTCTGCCTTCAGATTCTAGGCGCTACCGTGAATAAACCTGGGGATCCCGGGCCCAGCGCCAACACACACCCGCTCCTTTCCACGAACAGCGCTGTTGAATTCCGGGAGCAAACGTGCAGCGGCGCAGGTCCTGTTAAGCGTCTTCTCTGTGTGCGCCCACGACGAGTTTCCTCTGCTCCTTTCTGGTGTGGGAGGAAAATGGAAGAAACGCTTGGGTATTCACCGATTGCAGATTAAATATTTGTAAGGGGGTTGGTGATGTGTAGACCCCTCCTTCCTGCCTCGCCCCATATACACCCCATCAGGCATCAGAGGCTGCAGCTGAGCACCCCGCAGCTGGGGCCTGATCCCATTCAGCTATCTCCTGAAGAGGGAGCCTATTGGGTTACTGGGCCATTCCCGACCTGCCCTGCAAAGGCCCCACTGCCCCCACCCCTACTCCCAAGATTCAATTCTGATTTTATTGTATTCACGACTCAGGTGGCAGGTGCATAAACCCACTCAGCTATCTCCACGACATTAGGCCTCTAGGATAACTCTGTCCGCCCCAGCCTGGCTTGCAGTAACCCCATGCAGACTCCCCAGAATCCAAGCCAAGCCTATGGCTTTCAGGATGCAGAACTCTCCGTGCAGCAGGTGCATGAACCCACTTAGCTTTCCCCCGCACTGGCAGGCTCTTGCATTACCTTGACCTGGCTGCGGGAGCCTCTTGGTGCAGTAGGACGCGAGGAGCCCGTTGTGCCCTGTCTGGACCCGGTGAACGCAGCCGGCTGTGTCTGATCCTTCCACCGGCTGTAAAGCACCTAGCGTGTGATCCCTCATGTGTTTGAAGCGCTCCCTTGAGAACCTCAGCATCGCTATAACAACCAGTGTTGTCGGAGAGGCTCCGGTACCACAACGGCCCACGCCGCAGGCAGAGCTCGGATCCCGCTGTGAAAGAGCACGTGGTGGTGCTATGAGGCGCTCAAAGGCGCTACAGGCATAAAGGGCGCTGCGTTCAGTGACCGACTCGGTGTTCCAGTCCAGCAGGTTTTCATTCACTGCAGGAGCCTGCGGGTGCCGCGTGGGAGGGCCTTCCTCTAATTCTGAGGAAGAAGACTGTCAAAGGGCCAGACGAACCTTTCAGAGGTTCCCGGATAAGAATAGCTTGTGACTGACTCTGCCCCAGCGCCACAGACCTTTCAGAGATATAAGCTGCACCTGACGTGTGACTGACTGACTCCTTCCCAGCGCCACAGACCTTTCGGAGATGTAAGCTGCACCTGACGTGTGACTGACTGACTCCTTCCCAGCGCCACAGACCTTTCAGAGATGTAAGCTGCACCTGATGTGTGACTGACTCTGTCCCAGCACCACAGACCTTTCAGAGATGTAAGCTGCACCTGATGTGTGACTGTCTGACTCTGTCCCAGCTCCACAGACCTTTCGGAGGCTCCCGGATAAGAATAACTTGTGACTGACTCTGTCACAGCACCACAGACCTTTCAGAGATGTAAGCTGCACCTAACCTGTGACTGACTGACTCCTTCCCAGCGCCACAGACCTTTCAGAGATGTAAGTTGCACCTGATGTGTGACTGACTGACTCTGTCCCAGCGCCACAGACCTTTCAGAGGCTCCCAGATAAGAATAACTCGTGACTGACTCCTTCCGAGCGAAACCGCGGGACACGTTCTGTGCTGCTGACCTGGGGTATGCGAGGAGAAGCAGGGGCGCCTGGAAGTCCCTACGGTGCGTGTAACTGAGGGGCAACTCCAGGCTGAGTTGGCAGCAGGATGAGAAAGTTTAGTAGTCTGGGCGACCTAGCGGTTTGGGGCAGGACTGACCGCCAGGTTGCTCGGAGTTAGTACTCCTACTGCTGGTATTGGGCATCTTTGGAATCTCAGAACATGTATCATTTTAAATAAACTGCAGGAAGGAGACAAATTAGCATCGGGGGTAATGGGATTGTCACATTCATATGCTAATTGCATTGGTGAGCATGTAGTCTGTCACCGATTATTGCCCCTCCCCGCCTTATAATGACGGGTCATAGGGCGATCACGCGGGAGTGGGGAAGGTGGCAGCTGTCTCCACCCTCAGCCCGTGTCTTGCATGTTCCTAACTGCACCAGCTGAATTCTGAGACAGCCATCAAATGGGTGTGCACGTCCAAGGCCCGCTACTTAACGTAACCTTAAGAGGCATGGGTGAACCTGTTTTCCGGGGTCGACATAAGTCAGCTTCCTGGCTCTCCAGTGCGCCGTGGGAATTGTAGTGCACCGTGTGCTCCTGGACAAATTCCTTCGTTTCCGTTCGCCTAGTTTTCTTAAGCTCTAGACATTGGAAATAACAATGCCGTTTCTTTAAATGTTTTAAAGACAAAAACATAAACAAAAATAATGTCATGAGCAATGCCAATAGCTTTAACTTTAACAATGCTGAGACCATTGCATTGTAAATGCTTGTTTAGTATGGCATGATTATCATATACTTACCTTGAAGGCACGAAAAATGCCAAAGGCTAGGATCACGGTCTGTCTTAGCTTTAATTCATTGAATAAAAAATCAATCTAGTACCTCGAGTTTTCAGCCTTGATATTGTAAGGGGACACATAGATTCACATCAATGCTATGGTGTATAATTGTGTAGGCAGCTGATAAATTGCGTATGAAATATATTTACCCTGGGTTATCGAGATTTAGACTCGTACACCAAATGAAGAGGACAAGAGAAGCTTTAAATAGTTTTCCATATTGAAGTGTGCTGGTCACTTAGTTTAAAAGTATTTCCCTTGCAGAACTCATCAAACCTTTGGCCTGAAGAGAACACTCTATAAATTGTTTTCATGATCCCTGGAGGTGTTGGTTACGGGGGTGCTTAATGGGCAATTGAGGGGGGCGCGCATGGCCGCCCTCTGTTTTTTTAATAAAGCCCCATGGAGGTGGTGGTCCCAGGGGGCCTTAAAGGGCAATGCAGGGGGGTCAGTGCCCCCCTATGCTTTTTTTATAAAGCCTACGGAAGGTGGTAATCCTCCGGGCTTGTAACAGCCTCAGGAGGAGGGCTCTGTTGTCCTCCTTTGCTTATTTTCTGAATCAGCCTGCCCCCGGGAGGTGCAGCCCCAGGGCCGAGATTGGCCATCGGGAGGGGGTTCTTGTGTGCCCCCTTTCCTTATTTAAAATATAATAAGCCCTTGGAACCTGGCCCACCCAGGGGGCCTATGTTTAATCAAGTGTGGGAGAATGGAATGTATGACATTAAAATGCAAACATTTACAACACTTGCCTTTACAAAGCAGTTTTTACATCGCAACATCCATTACAATGCATGATTTTACATCGCATGCCATCACAATGCATTTTTAGAAACTACATTTACAACGCATTCCATTACATCTCATTATACCATTACAAGGCATACCATTACATTGCATTTAAGGTAGGTGCTGGATAGTGTAGGGGTAAAAATTACTATTCCCACTCCAGTGAGTGCAACAGTAGGGTAAGTGTTGGATAGTTTAAGGGTAAAAACTCTGCGTTGTAATGGCATGCATTGTAATGGTATGCGTTGTAGTGACATGCGTTGTAATGACATGCGTTGTAGTGACATGCGATGTAATGGCTGCGTTGTAATGGCATGCGATGTAAAGGATGTTGCATTGTAATGACTGCATTGTAAAGGAAGTGCGATGTAATGACTGTGTTGTAAAGGCTGTTTCCCGGGAGAATGCATTTGTTTTTTTATTTTTTTAAATTTCTGCCTTGAATTCGCAAATCCATTGCAATTTTTGACACAATAAAAAAAAAATGCTTTTTGGGTCAGGTGGGGTCCCTCTGGGACCCCAGCACCAAGCCCGGGGAGGCAAGGTATTCCTACCCTGCCCCCTTCTCTTTATTTACCTTTTTGTTTGAGACTTGGCTGAGTGTAGGTCCCAAGATGGCTGCCACCACTTGCTAGTTGAAGTGTTAGCAGCCAATCAGACCTATACACGAGATTGAGAGGATTCGTGGAGGGGCCATCAAATCACAAAAAGGTTGCTTTCTGGACCAAGATGTACCTTTTTTTTTACCAAATATGGTGTAAATCCGTTCAGTGGTTCGTGCTGTAGTCATGTCTACAATCTCTATGGGAATTAACATGGGAAATGCACTTTTTTGACCCCCCCCCTTTTCTCAGCTCCCGCTTGACAGATCACCCCTAAAAGTTCCATGCACAAATAGAATCAGTAGGTTACTATTTTTGGAAAATTTGGTGAAGAGTCATAAGCAAGTCAAAAAATGCTTTTCCCATGGACACTAGGTCCTAACTATGCCTACCTACTGGCAACTTCCAATAGGTAATATATTCACTCAACAAAACTTTATAGTTAGGTGTGATATAAAAGATCTATTTTTGTTTAAGGAAAACCTTAAAAATTCACTGAACAAAACTAAGGTAAACTTGCATTATAGTTAGATGAATTTGTCAGTGACAACATTAATGTTTTTAACTAAAAAAAACACAGAAATGTACCAGTTATAGTTAGCAAAGCTATCTGTACCTTGTGCCTTGCCATGCACTGCTTATAACCTCACATATTACATCACTCATGACCTGTTGCATGAGATCATTTAAGACATCACTCATGACATTATCCAATGAGTGTGCTAGTTTGTTTTATAGTTTACATAGTGGTGGGTAACTACCAAATTACTGTTATACCTAATTTTGTACAGCCTGGGTCCAGCTTATTGGTGTAAGTGTTTACAAAACACATGTGCTCCTAATGCATCACAGATATGTAGAGGTATTGAACAAGTTATAAACCTTTGTATTGAAGAGTAAATCTGCATGCAGGTGCCAGTCGATGACTTGTGTTTATTATATTTCACATAAGTGTTTAGGTAGTGCAGGAAACGTTTTTCGCAGCGCAAAGATTCCACATTCTACTAAGTGACCGATTATGATGTCAGTCAGAGTTGCCTCCGACCGACATTACCATGAAATTGGGACCGACGGACCTCCGGTCGGCGGTACTGGCTGCATAATTACGATGCACCTGCACAAGGTGTGGTCTCATACTCCCATTTCCTTTTGGGAGCTTGTGCTGCGGCCGTAGGCCATAGGGAAATGGGAGATTGTGTTCACCCCTGCACTGCATACCACAAGGTGCAGGGATCAACAGGAGGGCACCATAAGTGCCCTGGCAGCCCCCAACTGGAGACCGCAAGGAGAAGGGGGCCCTGCTAGGGGCCCACAAACTCACTTTCTGACAGGCTTTCCATGTCGGAAAGCCCAGCGTGGAAAGCCAGTCGGAAACCGAGCATCATAATCCCAACAGCGGAAACGCTGTCCATTGGGATTACGGGCTGGCCTCCGACTAGCCAACGGGCTCTTAAACCATTGGGATCTAGCCGAATGACAATCCGGTTTCAATTCCAACCACCTACATTGTAATTAGGCGGTCAGAATTGAAGCCATCGATGTCAGTCGGAAAGCATCCAAACTGCGGTCGGAAGCTTTCCGACCAACATCGAAATAGGCCCCTAAGTATTGTAAGCAAACTTGATTTATAAGACTATTAGACAAAATCATCTCAACATGACAATTTCTAGTTAACATAGACGACTGTGTGCACCATGTACTAACCTATATGTACATGCACTTGTTTTGCTTCAGAAGGTGGGCTATCTGTAAAGTTTTCACCACAGTATGAAGGCTACCGGTAGTATGATATTTAGCAGCTTCAGACCGTGTCTATTTTAATTGAATAGAGTCTCTTTGGACAAGTTTTGCATATAGTGTATACGATTCTTAGTAGATACTTTTCAATACTCTGTGGTGTATTTCTCATTAGTGTTTCACTTTCTGCAAATTGTGTAGTACAGAGTAAACTCTCTTCATAGAGTCAACAGTGTTGAAAGTAACAACTATTCTACTTCTATTTACTTCTTTTCTTATTGTAGGCTCAGTGACTTTCAGGGGTTTGATAAAGGTAAAGACTTCCCATAGTAGGGCATTAGTTATGTAATAAGGATTCAGCATCTGGGGAACTTGATTTTCCCTGAACACTTGTATACAGATTGAACACTAGGTGCAGGATAGGTTACCCTTTCATCCGTGGTACGTAGTCAACATGAACTTGGCTACCCATGAAGTGTATGCTATAGGGTCAATGTTGCACATAACACAAGCTTCCTTTACCTATAGGGATTGTATGCATGATAGCAGTAATGATGCTTCATATTATTCTGAGCTATTTTGCACTTACTTTCATAGCTCTAATGCTATACCCATTTTTGGAGCAATGTGTACAAAAGAAGCGTGGATGATATCATCAGTGATGTCATTTGCAATGTCATCAATGATGACAGGTTGACTGGCTGAGTTTATATACTGTAAGGGCTTTTAAGGATTGCCCTGAATCATTCATTTATGCAGGTAATGGCTCAGCCTTGGTAAAAAAAAAAAAAACTCATTTGAAGACTGTACTTGTCCGGTCGTTCATTTGATGACCTCAAACTATAAACTGGTTTATAAAATAGTAAAACAACTTTGAGGCAGTTCAAGCTAACCAATAGCACAATACAGCTTATACAAATGCCGTATGGATGTAAGACCACTCCCTTGCTGGATCAGATTGTTAATACTGCTTACACATTTATTCATATTACATTTCTAAAGGTGAGCATATGTTTCTAAATCCAAGTTTAGCAGCACCTTTCCATGGCTCCAGCCCTTCCACCCTGGCTAACTTGTGAACAAGTGCAGTCCCTTCACAGGCACATCAGCTCAGAAGAGAGGGGGTAGTAGTGTGAAAAAGTAGACATAAAGTGCTGACATGAAGGATTACAGGTAGAGGGGAAACAGGAGGAAGACCAGGCAGAGGAGGTACACCAGAAAGACCCAAAGAAAGATTTGGAGAGCTTGGAAGGTCCTAAGTGACACAAAGATCATGATGAGGCTCAGGAGATCCAGGACCCAGATTTCCTGGATGACCAGCATCACCAGGAAGAGTATAGGAATCCCCAAGTCCTTCAGGAGTATCGAGAGAACAAGGATGCATAGGAACAGCAGGAGTAGGAAAACCAGAATGAGAATCAAGAAGATCACGAAGAGGAGCAAGAGGACCAGAGGAACATCAGAACAGGGACTGTCATTAGGATAAGGTGAATACCGCAAAGGTTAGGACAAGCATGTCTACCAAAAGACCAGAATAGGACACAGGAGTATTAGTTGGAACAGTAAGACCAAAATCTGGATGGTTGTGAAAGCCTAGATCAAAGGACCAGTAATAGGAAGGGGGGTGCCAAGAGGAGAAGCGACACCAAGCGAACCAAGACCACCAGGATGACCAGGAAGTGGAGGGACTTCAGAAAAGAAGAAGGAGGGCAACCAGAAGGGCGAGCTTGGTTGACTAAGACTAGATGAACACAGAGGAGGAACAAGAGGGTTAAAAGGAGCACTAGGCAGAGTAGAAGGAAGATCAAGAAGATGAGGAAGACAAGGAGGAACCTAGAAATTAGAACCTGGGGTCCATAGAGAAGCATAATAGGTGGCTCTGGAAGAGGAGGAGGAGGTGGAGGAGGAGGAAGAGTAGAGGACTAGATAACCAAGAAGATAAGGAGTAGTACCCAGACCAGCAGACTCAAGATCAAGTAGACTGGGGCTTATAGACTAGGTGGGCTAGAATGACCCGTAGGATTAAGAGGATGATAATCCACATTAGGGGAAGGAAATTAGAAAGAACAACAAGAGGAAAAGGATCAGCAGGAGGATGAAGGGCGGAGAAAAATGAAGAGTGGGATCAGAACCACATGAAGGACTAGAAATATCTGAAATACTGGAAACATCATCACCAGGACCACCCAAGACCCTGGATTAGTAGGACTTGAAAAGCCAAGAGGAGCAGAAGGACCACAAGGAAAACTAGAAAGACTAGGTGGAGGAGGAGGGGAATGAAGAGATTCAGGAGGACTGCCAGAACTGGGGAAATCAGCAGTAGGAGGAGGACTAGGACTGATTAGACACAGGACCATAAGGAGGATCAGGACCAGCAGGAAGACCAGGAGCAATAGAAGAATGCAGAAGTCCAAGGCCAGGAAAATCAGACTCAGTATGGCCATAAACTCAAGTTGCCTTTGGGGCCGTGCATTCAAGGGAAATATGGAGCAGCTGTTTACAAGCCACTCAATGTTTCACTGTGCTGGCGGCAACCCACCTGCACTTTAATTAGGGGAGAGAGATCCCCTCTCAGGCGAGTGCAGTGAGTGAGTTCACCTGCCTGCAGGGGGATATTTGAGGGGGGCCAGGACTCCCTCTCCTCCCTCCTGAGGGCTGCCTTGTCAGTGCACCTCCTGACGGCGTCTTTGCCTTTGCGCCTGCATCCTACATACGTTGCGGGAGCAGAGGCAAAGAGATTCCCTCATTTGCATGGGGCCACACCCCAATTCAAATTAGGGGACACCCGCTCATAATTGCACTGGCACACATGCGTGCCAGTGCTCTCAGTATTACAGAAGGGGCCACACAAGCATCTGCAGCCCCTTCTATAATATCAAAGTGCTCTAGGGGCGAACAAAGTGGACACACGCCTGTACCACCCCCAGGGCACCTTGTGTTATACAGCCCCACGTGGATGTCCACGTACAGAAGATAGAGTGCTTTTAGGTAGAAGGTCACTAGAAGGATCAGAAATGATTCCAGGTCACATGTATCAGGACATGACTTTAAATTCAGAAGCAAAACCTCTTATAAACTTTTCATAATTATGCATTATAAGACACATCTCTTTTCAAATCCCCCACCTATTTAAGTTGACTTAAAGCATAGTTCTGCATTTAGACAAATAGAATTTAAGGTCCAGTGCAGGCAGTACGGGAGACAGTTAAGGGTCTTAGGGCTGCCTGAAAGTTACAGAGTGTCAGCTGTTTTAGACAGCCTTATGAGCTCTTACGGCTGACAGAGTGGGGTTCAGAGACGGCTGCCAAGTGGCCCCTTTTTGTGTAAAGGCTTCAGTCAATAATATGTTTTTTTAATCACCAGCAGTTGCGGTTGTAGTTTTTCTTTTTACTATGGTATTATGGGCTTAAAATCACAACATGTTAAGTGTTGTTGGATAAAAAGCCAGGACTGGCCTGCAACGTCATGCATTACCCAGAGCTGCTTGGCAGCTATGCTAGGGGCTAACAGGGGTATGTAGGGCTGGAAGGGTTGGAAGGGTTTCTAGGACAGTAACAGAGTTGTGATAGATGGTAGAGTTTGCCTTGTGCTTACCAGCTGTTCTGGGGCAGACAAACTGGGTCACAAGGCCTCAGAAACGTACAAAGGGGGATTGTGGGGTAGAGAGCATGGGTAAAGTGGGTTGTGGTTATCTGAAGGATGGCAGAAAAATATTATAGCATAGAGCTGCTCTGATGGCAAACATAGAGAGAGAACTTCAAATGATAATAAAGGAGGTGTAAGCAGCAGCAGGGACCAGCACCTAGAGGGCTTAGGTCTGGACGTTACGTTCTGATGATTTGAGGAAGCTCGGAGAAGCAGCAAACCAGGTCAGAGGGACAGCAGGATTACCTGAACACCAAAGGTTTCTGATGGGCAGTAGACGTGACACTAAGAGCTGTGGTTAGAAGTTGTGGTCGGAACTCCAGCAAAATGGCCTGGACAGCTCCGAGGGCAAGAAAAAGGGGGATGATGAAGTCGGCTGAAGGGCCTGAATGACCAATAGAGAGGTACTAAATGTCATAAGTGGCAGAGGTGGTCCCAACACTGGGTCTCTGAAATTATCTCTTGGCTGGCAGATTCCCTTTGAACATTGATTGTGGAGGCCAGTTGAATTGTAAGGCAGATGAAGGGATTTGAGGGAATCTAATGGCTAGCACACAATCTCTAATGTCTAGAAAGGAAAAGTAGTAGGAGCTTGAGGGATGACAGAGGGTCTCTAACAACTAGTTGAAGGAAGCAGAGTGTTGAAAGAGACATTTTTAAGCAGACAATTGCAGTATGAAATCTCTGAGAAGCCACAGAGAGCATCAATAGTCTGATGGACAGCAGTGAGAAAGACGGACAGTGAGGTATGAGGGCTTACAAAGGTGCATCTCCGAAGGTCTTCAGTGTATTGATTCAGAGAGCGGGTGGGTGTAAGAGCTGGAGAGTGTGAGGACTCAGAGGGGCTGAAGGGAGTCATCTGGCTTGAGGTCAGCTGAGTTGGTTAAAAACTAGCAAAGAGGGAGCTATTGGGCTCTGACAGATAAAACTGTGGAGTTCAAAGGGGGTTAACACAGACCCACATTGCTAGTATTGTTGAATACTGAGAGCTTAGGATAGAAGATGAGGTCTGAGCTTCAATAGGGATGCACCAAGTGCATCTTAAGGCTGGCATAGGTATGATGGTGAACTGGAGATAGGGTTATATGAGCAATAAGATTGACTGGGGTGCAAACAGCATTCAAAGAATGGTACTAGATAGACTGTGAGGGATGAAGTTGGCAGAGGTGAACAAAGGGCTGCAAATGTTAGATACAAGGGCCAGAATCTGTTTTTAAAACCTGGCAGAAAGAATTGAACTGATATGAAAACTAATGAAAAAGAAATAGCATTCTGGGGCTAGGTTTGAGAGGCATATGAACACTGACACAAATTGATAACATGGATTCTGACTGGGTGTATGAGTTCCCCAAGTCTAAAAAAGGGTGTTTTTTCAGTGAGAATAATAGAGCCAGGAAAAGAGTTCTGGAATCCATGAGGGCAGACACAGGGTTATCAACCATCTGCGAGGGCTGTCAAAGTGGCTCAAAGTCTCGAGCGTTGGCAGATATTTGTGGGAATTAGAAGGCCATGGAATCTGAAGGAGAAAGAGAGCAAAAGGGCATGGAATCAGAGGTCTGATGTTGGAAAAGTTGGCAAAGGAATCAGAGAGCTCTTAGGACAGACAGAAGGAGAGGCTGTGAGAAGCAGAAGGGAAGGCTCTTAATGCTGCTAACAGTGGATTTTAGATGACTAATTAAGAGACTCATTGAGCTAGCTTGGTGACACAGAGAGTAGAGCAGAGGCCAAAGGCTCCTGTAAAGGCACAGAGATCACTGCTGCGCCTGCAGTCATCCCTAGATAGAAGAGGTGGGTCAGGCTGAAGAAGGTAATGACCTCTGCCATCCTGACAGATGGCAGTCGCCCTGGCTTAGTTTAAATCAAGCCTTAATTCATTATGATCCTGGGGGCTTTATTCAGCTTCATTTTTCCAGGTTTGACTACGTGTTTGAATTTGTGATGTCAATCTTAATATTGGCAAAAAAGTGTTGGTTACTATGTTTGTAGCTTTTCTAATTAAATCTATGTGCATGACACTAGACAGTGAAAACAACCCCCTATTTACCAATCCATTGGCAATAGATAGTGATAATGTACTATATGTACTATTTAGTGGCAAAAATGCAAAAATAAAACCCACTTGTCTGGTTAAATAGCATCAATTCTCTGGGATTTAGAGGCTGAAGGAGTGTTCCGCCATGCTCCTAGGCTAGGGTCACGTTCGATCTATGACGACGTCATGCTGCATGAAGCGCCTGAATTGGCTAGTTCTTGTGGATTCTGCAAGTTTGTGCAGCATTTCACTCCACACTAGAGGGTAGGAGGGGTGTGCAGAGGAGCTATGACAGAACTGTTTTGGGGACGCATTAGGCTCCCAACACTGGTGCTGAGCCAAGGCGGCAGTGGAGGCAGCCCTCCTAGATGTTGGGCGCAGCTTGCTGCTGCTCGGCCTACCCTTCCCCCTCCACCTTATACCATGAACAACAGGGCATTATAGCACTCTTCAGAAGTTTACAGTATTAAGTTTACTCCCTCCACAAGCTGACTTCTGAACTAAGGCTGATGAAGTGCTTAACTACACGAGATGGAACTATAAAAACCTGTAGCCCGGCAAAGGTTTCTCGGACAGCCAAAGCTTCAAAAGTACTGGAAAAAACAGGTTGAGCCAATCGGCCCAGAAATTCAAGAAGAGGATATTGCGGAGTGTAATATTAGTATGACTGTAAACGCTACTCAAGATGATCCATTGGTTTCACCCAACCTGGAAAGAAGCTGATCTTCTGCAGAGGTAAATGAGTCTTTAAAAGTTCATACAATGTCCCAGCAGGGCATTTTCAAATCAAATCAAATCAGGAATATTTTTTTAGCGCACATATCACCGAAAGTCTCATGGCGCTAGCGGAAGCTCAGGAGTTAGATTTAAATATGGCCGGTCAGGAGTCGAACAGCCAGGTTTTTAGCTCCCCGCGAAAGTGATTATGATTTGAGATAGAGCGCAAGTGCAGAGGCAGTTTATTCCAGAAAGCAGGCGCGAGGAAAGTGAAAGATCTCCCCCCCATTCTGGCAGCACGGATTTTGATGGATGTTAAAAGAAATTTGTTGCTGGACCTTAGAGCCCTGCATGGGCTGTACCAACTGAGTTTCTTCTTCCAGCAGCCGGGACCAGTGCTGTAAATGTTCTTATGAGTTAAGCAAAGAATCTTGAAACAAGTTCGTTTACTGACAGGAAGGCAGTGGAGGAGTCTCAAGTTAGGGGCCGAAGGGGATCCCGTGGGGAAATTCAGCACCAGTCTGGCAGCAGTGTTCTGCAGGACTTGGAGCCTAGTGAGAAGGTCTTCATTTATTGAGGACAACAATGCATTACCGTAATCCATGCGGTTAATGATCAGGCCTTGGACTAATGGTTTCCTGGCTTCCATTGGGAGCCATTTAAAAACTTTGCGTAGTGTGACGGAGGGAGGTTGGAGCAGGGAGAGGAGGGGACTGAAGTAAATTGGTGGACCCCGACACCCCTATCTTTCCCTCTTGTCTCCATACATCTGGAGGAATGGACCGCATCGACTTTTTTACATCAACCCGAGGAATACGACAGTTCCTTTAAGTGGGAAAGCCGAGAGAGAAAAGACACGCCCCCTTCCCGCTGATGCGGCACCGCCAAGACCAATAAAGGTATGGGATTCCCGCTCCCCAGGGTGTGACGACACCAGAGAGGGAAACCCAGAAGCCAGAGGAGACGCCCAAGACGGAAGACGAAGCCGAGAGGAAAGCGAGAAGCGGAATCGAGCCGAAGGACTGCCGGACACCGTGGGAGAGCCCGAAGGCCAACAACAACACGCTACGTCCAGCCACGTCCCAGGAGGAGTGTGGCTCGGCCAGGTACTTGAGCGCTTCGCGGCTGGGTTGGGAGGAGGCAGAGTGCCGATAAATAGCCCGACGCTCCCCGGTTGCTCTCTTTTTTTCATTTTTGTATAACACCCTACCCCGTGCACTCTCACCACACACCCCCAATCTGAAAGTCCTCTCACCGTATTCAGGAGTGCTCACGAGTGTTTTCCCTCACCCCCTTTCCCATTACCAAAACGCACGGTAGCACAGAGCTGATGCCCGTTCTATCCTTTCTATTTTTGTTACGGAGGTGGAGCTGAAGCTAATCCCCAGACGGTGCCAAATCAGAGAAGAAGCCGAAGTTGTTCCCCATAACAACGGTGGTATTCTGGACTACAGAAAAGGAATATGAGGAGGAAAACTCCTTGTCTGATAGAAGTCAAACCCGTACAGACTGGACTAACAGTGTTAAGAACTGTCTTTGAATAGAAAGCGAGTCTTGGGAAAAGTAAAAGCCCTCACTAACTAGAGTTGGTGTACGTCTCCCTTATTCGGCCCGCAACACATAGGTTTCGCATAATGCCGAAACAGGAACCAATTAGGTGATTAACCTGATCTTTCATAGACAATTTATTGTCTATTTGGATGCCTAGATTTGGCACTGGGCAAGGTCCCAGGGTTTGAGGCCACCAGTCATTTGACCAGTGTTCATGTGCTTTGCCAAAGAGGACTATTTCAGTCTTTCCTCCGTTTAGTTGAAGATGGTTTAGATTCATCCATCTGTCAAGTGCTTCCTTTAGATCCCTTGATATTTCATCAGGTGGATCATCGGCGGCTCCACAAAGTGACTGTCCTGGGCAAAAACCCTCTCATCAATTGTTTGAGCTTAAGGGGGCTATGCCAGCAGGGCTGGAGGCATTGAGCCCACCAGAAATGAGGTGAGGTTTGCAAAATGTAGCGCATTTGGCATTAGCAAGTCCAACATCTGGAGAGAGGAACAAGCACATTGCAGAAACAGCAGTGATAAATATAGCAAATGGGTTACCAGTATTGCAAAATGTTGCTAGCAACATTATCCCTATAATCTGAGACAAGAATAGATATAGTGTCAGTGATGGAGGGGGATGCTGCATATAATTCCCACTAAGAAGACATGCTGAGAAATATCTTGAAGGGAATAAGGCAACTAAAAAATGCCAAAGAAAAAGCCCACATAGAACTAAAGAGCCAGCTGGAGATCATCAACAGCAATGCCCTGCAGTTAAATCAAAGTCTAACCCTCGATGAGCAGTATATTTCCAATCTCGAAGACGCCCAGAAAAACTTTGAGCGCTTCCAAGCCCAGTACAATCAAGAGATGGAAGAAACCCAGATCAAGCTCGATGAGTTTGAGACTAGGTCTAGAAGATTACATTTACGCTCTGTGGGTATCCCAAACGGGCAGGAAACTGGTCATGAGCCCATTAAATATATCTCAGATCTTATTCAAAAGTAGGTCTGCAAGGGAGAGCTGCCTAACAAAGATTGTCATGCGATTATGAGAGCTCATCGTGTTTCATTCCACCAACAGACCAACGAAAAATATTCATGCACTTTTCTTGTCAACTTTGGAGACGTTTGAGAAAAGGAATCAATCATAGCTGCAGCCATTAAATCCAAGGGGTTCCAGACTTCTGACAAGTTTCAGTTCCACTTCTTTGCAGATATGTCAGCCATAATGGCAAGAGTTTAAATCAATGCTGAGCTATTTCAAGGGACAAGGAATTCAGGAGGCTATACCAGCAGTCCAAATTGAAAGAGATTCTAAGCAGAAAAATCAGTGCAGAAAATGGAGTGAGGAGGTCAAGGCTTGAATTAGGATGTATCGGTTAGCTAACACAGTAATCCAGACAAAAACAGTAAATCATGAGTTAGGGTGTTTTTCTGGCTGGTAGGCTCTTTTTATTTTCCCTTCTGTTCACTGCGGCCAGCACCAGAGTGGTGACCTACAGTGCCATACCAAGGCTCACAAGTGTAAATATAATAGTAGGGAAGGGAGGACGTCCCTTCCCACTTGGGGTTCTCTTTGGGCACACAGGGGCTCCAGTTAGGGCAGCCATGGTGGGCGGGTGGGGGGCACTTTTGAATTTGGAAAAAATAGCAGATTCATGGAGAACAGAAAGTAATCGTTAAATTTGACAAAATTAGTTCAATTAGTAGAGGAAGGGTATTAAGGGAGATTATAAAAGTGCTTTCATGATGTCATCTGAGAAACACAAATTTCGGATTCTTTCGTGTAATGTAAATGGGCTAGCTATTAAACATAAATATGGCAGTTTGATGGGCTGGTTAGCCTCTTTTTCGCCAGAGGCATCCATGTACGCGAGACCCATCTGTAGAGAATCACCCCAAAGTTGGTAGTCCCTCCAAAGTATTCCCATGTATTTTTCGCGTCTGCACAGGCAATGGTCAGGGGGGTTGCTATTTTCTTAGAAAATAGTATTCACTGGGAGGTGAGGGAAGTGATTCGAGATCAACTTGGCAGATATATCTGAGTCAAAGCAACAATTAATGGCAGAAATCTTATCTTTATAAATTACTACGGCCCTATATTCGACCATACAGACACTCTTACCAAGATCTATATCGCCTTGGGGGCCATTGGTCCTTTGATTTGGGGAGGGTATTTTAACTTTTTTCAACATTTGGCTAAAGACACTTTGAATAAGAATAAGCAACAGCTTAAACCTAAAATGAAAAAATGTATAGAAGCTTTTAAGTCAAGCTATCAGCTAGTTGATCCCTCGAGAGAGGACCATCCAGAAGTTAAGCAATATACATGTCTTTCTTACATATTTAAAACTGCTTCATGAATAGATTTTTTTTTAGTATCAAAATCATTAAGAAGTGGGGAGACTGATATATGGACCAATGCTTTTTCAGTCCAATTATTGATCTCCCTAGTGGTAGATATTGGCTCTAACGAAAGGGACAGACCTAGATGGAAACTTGATAGATCGCTGCTCTCCAATACCCAGTGGGTTGATGAAACAAAGCAGTTCATACTCACGTTTTTTACCATCAACTGTAATACGGCTTAATTATTTTCATTTTGAGAGGCTTTTAAAGCAACATTAAGAGGTAGGTTTTAGCATTTAAAGCGACTCAAAGTAAGAAACGGTCCGAGCAGATAGCGAGCCTACAGACAACATTTGATAACGCTATTGGAGCTAGGGAGCAAAACTCAGTAACTGAGACCAAGGCTGGCCTAATAGTAACAGCTAAACAAAATCTCAGAGATGTTTTTATTCTAGAAGAAATTAATAAATGGAATAGCTCTCAACAAAAAATATATGAGGAAATTCAGCACATTGACAAGTTCCTGGCCTGGTCTACAAGATCAAGAAGGGAATGATTAACTCTCGAGAGAAACCCATTACGGGAAACATAGTAACAGACCAGGACAAGACACCTAAACTCTTTCTTCAGAATTATTCTGCTATTTATCAGACTCACTATATAGTGTCAACGAGTCACATCAAACAGTATTATGATACCCTGTGCCGCCCTTTTTACCAAAGTCTCTTTTCCAGTTAATATTGAAGCCTATAACGCCTACCAAGATTCAGAAATCTTTAAAGAAAATGCCCAATGCTAAAGCCTGTGGGAATGATGGGTTACCCAAAGAATTTATTTGAATATTCTACACTGAACTTGTGCCATTTTCAGGCAATTTATTCAATTTAATTACAGGACGGTGCAAGATCCCTCCAACTATTCAAGAATCAACAATAGTTTCATTTCTTAAAAAAGACAAGAATCCTAAATCTGTTTATTCCTATAGACCGATTACTCTGTTTAATGCGGACTATAAATTGCTCATGAAGCTGTGGGTAGACGGCATAATGCCAGCACCACAACAGCTAATACATGAAGATCAGTGTGGCTTTGTGGCAGGTTGATTAATGTCAGCAAGTACTCAATTTTTAATCCAGGCAATAGATTTTTTTTCAGTGAATCACACAAAAGCCTTAGTTACGATGGTTGATGCCGAAAAGGCCTTCAAGCTCGTAAACTGGGATGCCTTGTTTTATAGTCTTCAAAAATTTGGTTTTCCCTCCCAGTTAATTTCAATGCTAACACATCTGTATAATGGGACTCAAACTAAGTTGATGATGAACTCAAAAATGGCAGGGTCAATTATGATTAAAACTAGACATGCGCCAAGGATGTCCCCTCTCACCTATTTTATTCACTTTTTTATCAACCCCTGGCGATACAACTTCGTTACAATAATATGAGGGCACCTATAGAAGGAATGTCTAGGCTTAAACTACTTGCTGACAATATGATTTTATATCCCCAGTCCGATGAGGATAATATAAAATTAATTTTACAGATGATTACAGACTTCATTAAGATTGGAGGATACAAGATAAATCAAAGCAAAACACAATTATTGCTTTTTAGTGTGACAGCTGAGAACCTCCTGCTTTCACTACAGCCTTGGGCAAGGATGGAATACCAAATTAGATATCTTGGTACATTGGTGTCAAATAACTTTTCTCATCTTTTCCACCTAAACTATGGAAAAATGATATATACAATTAAGAGACTGCTTCATAGGTGGTTCTTGCTCCCTTTGAATATATTAAGCAATATTTCTATGATAAAAATATCCATCTTGACTTTGTTAATATTTGTATCCTCCAATGTCCCTGTTAGGTTCTCTAACAGCCTTTTTTAATGTAATTAGATTCAGCTTTTAAGAGTTTTATATGGAACAAAAAATCTGCAAGGGTTCATTTGGGGTTTTTACAATTCGGGAAATCACAAGGAGGGTTGGCATGTCCTGACAAGCGTATTTATTATCAGGCTGCTTTATTGGATGTTCTCTCACGTTATTTAAATGTATGTGGGACACTTGATCAATTATTTTTCAAGGTGCTGATTTAGGAATCTGAGATTAGCTTACCAATGTTTATAAAAATAGCAAAGCTACCAAAAAGAATTAGATATAAGTTTATTCATGATATTAAGGCATAAACAACAAGAGACAACCTGCCTCCATATACAGAAGAGCAGAGTATCTCGCTATAATTTGGGGACTTCAAGTCTCCAAAGAGCCACGTGATTCAAAACCATACTCTCAAAAGAGCCATCAATTATGAGACAATCATCTTATTTAGTTGCAAGCTCTTCAGTATATAATACAACAAAACATATCAGTATACATACCAACAAAATATGTACATAATTTGTATCCATAGATAAGTTTATTTCACTCTGGACCATAATCAAGGGACAAATTGTGAGTAATTGTGAGTAATTGTGAGTAAGTGACAGAAGAGTGTAGTCTAAATTTCGGGTTACCCCATTGATACTTAACTCTATAAGTGCAGGAGCTATCCTGCAAGGGTACTTTCCTTTCCTTCTCTCAACCTTGTGGTCGAATTATGCCAGATAACGAAACACTCTCGTACACAGAGGACTATATCAATAGATTAATACAGGGACAATCGAATGCTAGTTTTTCTAACAACCAATACCCCAAACATACACTTCTCATTGAATGAAAAGATTAATAAATTAGTACGGCTGGAGAAAAAACTGGTCCGCACACGTTTACATGGTCACCTGTTGACAAAATATCTCCAGGCAAACATAATCCCTGTAGGTTTACAAGTGAGAAATGAGCCAGCCATCTTTGTTGACCTCCCTAAGTTTAAAGAAGGTTTTAGTTTCGTAGCTAATTACTGCTTCTGCCATTGGATGGTGCTCGGGAACGAAACTGCCATAGAACAAGTGGAGAAACTGCTTTAGGAGATTACCGAACTTAAGCTCAAGATTGCTGGGGACAGTGCACTAACTAATGCGAAGGAGGCTTTAGAGCGATTGGAGAAAACCATAAAAGAATTTGACACCAACACACAGACCAAAAAACTTGAGAAATTGGCCAAGGATATAAGTTTCTATGACAAGAAGATCACATATCCTTGCTTGCAAGAAGATTACTTCAAACAAGATTCGCAAGGACGTTTTTTCAACAGGGGGAGAGACGGGCATCGAGGAAACCGTCGGTACACCACCTTCTCTGAGTCATCTGGCTCAAATAGTGCTGGTAGTGAGGGAGAACAACTTTAGTGGAGACGGAGTTCCATGTACACACATTGCTAAGTTAGCATAAGCGTCTTAGATGTAAAACGCCATCTTGTCACTTTTTGCTGCTTTTGCTCATGACACTGCAGGCAGCTGTTGTTATATTATTATAAGAAAGACTGCTTGCTTGCTTTTTCTTCACATGAGAACGGTCTGTTGTTCACATCCCTAGACGTGCACCGCGACCTTAGTCTGAACACTGTGTGCAGAAGCCGTCAAGGTCAAATAACAATGTATGCTTTTGAATTTATGTTGATCGGCCTACGCTCTAGCCATAACACTCACACAGCTGCAAATATCTGAAACTCTGGTGCCTTTAATATTGCATTTTGCATGCATGATTAGGACACTTTTGAGAAGACCTTTTCCAGACACAGATCAGAGCTGATCCTGTGATGTGATTCACCTAAGCTGATATTTACGGTATAGGGTTCCCCATTCAAACCTAGAGACCTTCTATTAGTTTCATAATACTAGCTTACTTGTGAAGGAGGGTGGCTTTATTCCATTATCATTCATAACATGATTTCTCCATTCATTTTTTATGGTATTGTAACAATGCTGATGGTCTTGTTTTTATTTATTTGTCTGCTTATGTTAGCCAAAGTACTGCATCTTAGGGCACGTAGTTAAAAATAAACATTTTAAACTTTACTGTGTCTCTGATTACTCTTGTTGTGGACTGATATGAGAATAATAACGAAAAGGTGTTTCTGATTCCCACCATTCCTAAGAGTACTCTAAGTCGTTTGTTCTGGGTTGTCTAATCATTGGTAGCTTCGAGATGATACGGAGAACAAATGAGACACTGATGCTAGTCGGATAGGGGTTCTGGGTACTGAGGTGAGTTTTTGGTACACCACCATTCACTGAGGTCCTGGTTTCCTACGCATAGTTCTGTGCATGAGCAGAATCCCTGCAACATGGTGCACCTAACGTTTGGTCTTATGATTGAGACGCCTTAGTAGTGCTTATATTAGTCCATGACGCCCTCACTCTTGTTTTCGGATAGCGGGAGTGACGGTTTTAACCTACCTAATAGTTAATATATAGGTTCTATCAAGCTTGTCAATTAAAAAGGTTTTTACTTTATACCCTTTTTGTGCTACTGTTTATATAGATTTGTTTTTCTTCTCTGTGTCCTTATGGCTGAAGTCGCTATTGCGGCGCAAAGCCGCGCACCTCTCTGGCATCATTTGACACACTTCGGTGTGCCTGATGATGGGATGTCTATTATCTTTGTAGTGAGTGCCGATGCATCATATCCCTATGATTTATTTTACTCCTGGGTTACTTTGCCGGCGGTGAATGCGGACGACAGAACGTTTCCCTCTTACACTCCTACAGTTGTCCCAGTGAATTATACGCCATACAGGACGCAGGAGATTCCGGTTTCCGCTTGGCAGCATCGTATTTGGTTCAATGGCGCCCTCCCCCACACGGTTACACCAGTTTGTTTGGGCCCCTTGTCCATTCCAGGGGTCACTTGGCCAGTACTGGCCGGGTTCACACCACATCCACGTTATTTGCATGCCATGGTGGATGAGTTACGTCAACTCCGTACCGACCTGATTACGGTACATCGGGCTTTAGTGCAATACGTTTCACGCAATGTCCAGGTAGGGGCACCTGTTGTTGCGGGGCAACCAGCTGGCCCGGCCGGGATTACTATTAGTCTCGTCATGGTTAATTCGGTAATGGGCAAGTGCCCCCAGAATAAGGACGATATGCCTTATTGGCTTGCTGAGAAATTTGACCAGCTGGAAGCCATTTTTCCGAATTCTACTCCTGTGGAAAAACACAGGATACTCACCATTAGTTTGCAGGAAGATTTAGTCCCAGAGGTGGCCGATTGTGATAACTGGGGTAAAGTTTTTGCAGCAGTCTACTCGAAGTGCTTCGGCACCCCGTCTATGGCCGTACTGCCCTCCGTGATCAAACGCGTTCAAGATCAACATGGTTCGGAGGCGGTGGTCGAGTGGGGGATGAGGCTTGTTGGTGTGTTCGACATAGTTGCCACACTCATCCTTGGTAATGTCAAGGGAGATGCGGTTCACTTTCAAGTGTCGAATGCGCTGCGCCTCATCGACGACGACGATAAACCCCGCGAGTTGCCTTAAATTATTGTGGAGGCGTATAGGACCATTGGCCGCAGTAGTTTAGGGGTTAAGCCTTCTGTTCAGACAACAGCTGGACAACAGCAAACTTAGATGGTTCGTCTTTTAAAGACGAACGTCCAGCTTTTCCGAAACAAAATTGGAAAGCTAAGAAACAGGGGAAGCAGCAACAGAAACAGGGGTCTCGTCCGGCGTCGCCTCTACAGGCGACTGGTGAGCGCACATATGATTTGCGCGATCGCACTAGGATTAGGTCACCTGATATAGTTCAGGTTACTGAACAACGTTCTCTTCGTTCTTCACAGGAAACATCGGTCTCACAGTCCCGTGGAGGAGAACGTGGCAAAGGTCGGGGTGCCCAACAAGGACGTGAGCAGCCCCGTCAGCCTGACAGTAAAGGCAGGCAGGACGAATTTGCACGCCAAAGACCCCAGTTTCAGAAGAAGAAAGTTGCTGCATTTACAGCGAGGTATGCCACAGATAGTGAGAACGCAGCTTCGGAACCTGACATGGGCACTAATGGTGCTCAACAGCGCAGTGGAGGTTACAGTAGTGTGGCTAGCACTGTGTCCATATCTGGTGGCGACAGCAACTGACACATTTATTACTGTAGAAACTGCTGATACTAGAGTGGCTCCCCCTGACAGACTATATGACATAGTCATTTTAATAGAGGGTGACATACAACGTACCATAAAATGGATTTTGGGAAAATCTGACCTCTACCTATGACATTCTTTCAGCAGAAGTGGACTGGCCCCAGCTTTCGTTTTGGCCGCTCCCAGAGGAGAGGAGGTAATCCTCCCATTCTTCACGCACACTGTGCCGAAGGATCAGGCTCAGAACTTTGCAGAAGAGTGGGCTCAGGTACTTGCTCCGGCTTTGTACCGTACTCAGGTTGGGTGGGATAAATTGTCAACAAGCCACGAGATTCCATTACGGTCTATGCCCCAGCCGCAACCCCAATATCCCATGTGCTGCGAAGCTAGATCTCACGTTGCAGAAATCCTTGAACAATTGGAATATCAAGAAGTTATTGAAACATGTGTGTCACCCATGAATAATCCTGTATTCACTGTAACTAAACCTGATGGGTCGTACCGCCTAGTTTTGGATTACCGGCATTTGAACTCTCATTGTCGGACTTGTGCTGTACAGAATACCCACAGTTCTGCCCTCGTTGATAGTCTCGGGAGAAAAATGTTTAAGACCACACTTGACATATCCAATGGCTTTTATAGCCATAATCTGTCCTCTATTAGAAGTTAATGGACAGCCTTTACTTCAGGCGGCAAACAAAAACAGTTTAAAAGATTAGCCATGGGTTATAAAACAGTCCACGTGTCTTTGCCGCACGAGTAGTCTCTCTGTTAGAGAGCATAGACCCTGATGCGTACTTGTATGTTGATGATATCTATCTCACAGACGACGAATTATGGCTGCATCTGTGTCGCATTGACCGCATCATTATCATGTTTCCGGACTTCGGTTACAAATTCAACTTTGCGAAGTCACACATTGCAGAGTATACAGTGTTGTTTTTGGGCTATGAACTCAACAATGAAGGCCGAGGATTAGCCCCTCACTTCCTGGAGAAGTGTGCATGTTTGCGTGCTCCGACAACACTGAAAAAATTACAATCTTTGCTGGGTTTTCTACATTTCGGGCGGACTTACATTCCCGATTATGCCCAGTGTATCAAGCCGCTATATGCCTTGGTACAACCTACTTTTTCCAAATCGAGCTGGCTGCCAGAACATTCAGCTATCTTGCAATCTTTGTAGGCTGATCTTCTTGCTGCGAAGTACTTACTGACACGTGATAACCACACTAACTTGGTGATAAGAATTGTGCCTGGTGTAGTGGGTTTCACTAACTTAACGTTCAATGAGGGCGACACAGTCCCCATTGCTTACAAATCACACTCGTACACTTGGGCTGAAATGCACTTTTCCACTGTCGAGAAAGTTTTGACTGTGGTGCAGATGGCGATTCTGAAAGATAGAGCACTGTCGCAAGGGACACGCATGTTGGTTGTGACACCTTATCCTGCCCTAGAGGCAGTGCCTAAAGCCAGTGTACCTAATTCTAAAGCTTTGCATCCATGTTGGATACAATTGGCCACTTCCTTGACATTGCCGGATGTCACCTACATCTTTGATGCCTCATTGCAGACTCAGGAGTATTTGCAGTATGAGTTCGTTCATCCAGCTCCTCTGTCTTTTCGCCTGCTTGAGGATTAGCATTGTGTCATTTACACTGACGGTTCAGCGCAACCGGTGACAGAATCTAAGCATGCATATTCAGCGGCCTGCGCAATTGTGGCTGGTACTTTCGTGAATGGTGAATTCATGTCTGATGTCGTGTATACGCAGTAATTGGGTAATTGTACCGCCTAGTAGGCAGAGCTACGTGCTCTGTTGCTCGCACTGGAGCTTGCTGATCCTCGAGTTACAACTCTTATAGTGAGTGACTCATGTTACTGTGTTCAGTCTTTTAACCACAATTTATTCTTTTGGTCTCAAAATGAATATCGTGATTCCGAGGGTAGCACAATCAAGCATAAAATGCTTTGGGTTCGAGTAGCAGAACTTAAACAGAATCTGCCTCTCGTGAATGTAATTCATACTCTTGGGCACCAGCGAGTTGTTGTCCACGCTGTCGGAAACAGCTTAGCTGATGAAGCGGCGAAAACAGCAGCGGCAACATATCTAGTAGCAGCAGTAACAAGATCCAAAAGTAAGACTGAGGATGACATCTTGGCAGCTATTGCTGCAACGGAGAAGGGAAGTAATTACCCTAGAGGTTTCCCTTCTAAATACTCTTATCATTTAAGTCCTGATAAAGTTCCCTATGTGAAAATTAACGACGTTGGTGACAGATTGATTCGCAACGTGGACTGCAGACTTTCCTTGATAACAGCGGCTCACGAAGGTATGGCTTCTGCGCATGCCGGCGTTTCAGCGACTGTTACTCTCTTGCAACAACGTTACTGGTGGCGCAGATTGTATAAACAGGCTCGTGCTTACGTTCTTAATTGTGACATCTGCCAGCAGATTAAACCTTCGACTGCTGCGCGCCCACCACAAACACAGTTGTACATATCTAATAAACCACTTGGGTGTGTTTATTTAGATCACTGCGGTCCTTTCTCCTCTGATACTGCGTATAAGTACATCTTAGTTGCAGTGGATTCATGCACACGTTTTCTTTGGGTATGGCCGCAACGGAGTGCTGATGCTCGAACTGTCATCAGGGATTTGCGTGCCTTTGTGGGAATTTTCGCATGTAGTACCCTTCATTCTGACCAAGGTCCTGCGTTCGCCGCTAAGGCGTACAAAGAAGCCATGAGATCTTTGGGGGTCCAAGTCAAATTTTTGTCTCCATACCGGCCTGAGGGCAATAGTGTTGTGGAGCAAATGAACTGTGACTTAAAGCAATCCTTGACAGCTAGGGTTTTAGGTACTGGCAGGAACTGGTTGGCCCATTTGTATAGCGTTCAACGTGCACTTAATAATCTCCCTAGAGGGTCTCTGGGTGGGCGGACCCCATACAAAATGCTCTTTGGCATAAAGATGTTTTTCCCGGACCTTGATGGTCTAGACATGACGGCGTCACCCGCACCCTTGATGTAGATGATCACTGTGCTGTATTACAGAATCTACAAGAGACCAGAGACGGTCTTGCAAAGGAACACTTGCCCTCCACGACTGATGCTGCACTTCAGATTCCGGTAGTCAGCTGGCCACATCGAGTTGGTGACTAGGGGTGGGTGGAATTAGCGAAAGTGCCTTTCGCAAAATATCGCGAAACGGCACAAAATCTCCGCGATCTCGCGATATTTCGCGTGATCGCGGAGATTAGTGCTTCCGGTTGGGGTTTAATTATTTTTGTGACAGGAGCATCGTGCCAGAATGAATCCTGCCCTGCATATTTACCCAAGAAGATGCCACCGTTTTGTGCAATACCTCTACTCAACTCGAGTACTTTCTATTGGCTAATCAGTAAGTGCTACCTCGTTGGGTACAGCTGCGTAAAGGGCCAGAAAAGTTGTCTCCAGTCACAGTGGCAATGTGTGTCTGTAACGTTGCCACGGCGCCGACGGCCCTGGGGTCACTCGAGTCAGCTGTCCATCATAGTGGGGGAAAGGGCGGGAAGACGTTGCCCACCGCTGGTGTGTGTGGCGGGACTTCCATGCAGTTCACATGCCGCTTGTTTAAAGGGCCAGAGACCGATCAGAGCAGCAGACGAGGAGGCAGAACCTCCTGGTGTCAGGAGCTACATGGGGATTGCGCTAGAGAAAGTCATGGGTGCACAGAGCTCCATCAAAGATCACAGCTAATTTTTTACGGTAGATATGGGGAGAAAAGCACACCTGCCCAGCCTCGACCTAGCTCCCGAATGTTTTGTGCTGATTAATGCGTTACTGAATTTGAGCTTCAACTCGGGCCCCTGCTTTATTTATATCTGTAAGTGCTTCCTGTTGAGGTTTAATTTGTGTGACAGGAAAGGACTCAAGGCGCCAATTTCCGTTCCGTCGCGGATCGCGGAATTTTCGACATTTTCGCGTTCTGCGCAGAACGCGAAAATTTCGAATTTCGCAATTTCCGCGAGCGGAACGGAAATTGTCGCCCACCCCTATTGGTGACCTGGTCTGTGAGAAGGTGGAGAACAAGAAGGAGTTTGGCCCCTCTTATCGTGCTACAGTACAAGTGCTTGGTGTGCAGGGTACAAGAACAGTCATTTTGCCTCCACTTCCTGGTCGCAAAGAGAACAGGTACATCTTCATTGACAATGTCAAACTACAGCGAGTGGCTGATTCTTCTTAGTATGACTCCAGCGGTCTCTTTTCCTACAATGCTGAGAAATTCTGTTTTGGCTCCGGCGACTACCACCATGCCTGACATTGCCATTGAGATGCATAACAGTTACTAATCCTTTATTGCCACCACCGGCTGGTGGTCCAACTGAAGATACTGAGTATACTTATCTCACAGATGTGTCGTTGCCTGGTTTACAATCAACTGCAGTTGTCCAGTCACGTTTTTCATTTGACACTAGCTCTATGACTTCCAGTCCCCCATCGACAATTTCTATTTTTGCTGCTTGGTTTAAAAGACACCTTTTAATTCCCCCTTGGACTTATATTTGGCTGGTGCTCATAAGTATTTTTTTGTTTATGTCCATTGGATTTGTGGTGGTATTTTTTCGTCTAGTAAATGGACACTATCTCACCGAAAGATCTGCAATTAGATTAATAGATAGAACTTTGGCCCCCCACTCCTCATTGCACATCATGAAAAGGGACCAGGCTTTTGTGAATATTACTGCCTGGCCTGTGTTGGCTGGGATTGTATGGGATGCTGTTAAATTTCAAATTCATGGTCCCACAGAGGTGATTAATGTCCCCAATGTACTTGGTGTTTCTATGGGAGATGTTGTTAAACAAAACATCTGCTCTGATGATTGGGACGTCCAAGCCATAGAGGCTCTTTTTTGGGTTTTGAAATATTATGCTGTTTTGGATGCTGAAGATTTGTATTTAAACACGGCTAATTATGGGGAGTTGTTTTGCTACCAACACTATGGCAATCATTTCCTGCATAAAGCGAATACATTTAGAAATGTTGTCAATTATACTCAATGGGAACATTGCCCTGCGCCCGTTGAGGGCAGCTCTAAAACTCTAGTGTGAAAATGTACATATTTTACCGATTTCAGTGTATCTGAGCCTGACGCCTTTTATTTTAAAATGGCTGCGGAGTCAGCTTCCAAAGTTAGACTGACCCACACTAAATTATTGTATTCCAAATCCTTTATGGATGATTTGGCTATAGGGGGCTATGAGCTGTGGAAAGATACCATTGATCTTAAATCTGTTTGGGGTTCTAAAGCATAGCAGGTACAAGGTACGGAAGCTCTGCATCGTGCTTGCCTTATCCCAAACCACGTTCTTTTTTTAATTCTGCCATTTTTCAAACCACCTGCTCTGGATTGGCTACTTCTAAAAAGATGAATTCACCCTCTGATCCTGATCTGGGCGCTTATCCAAAATAGAATAATCACCCAGATCTGTCCATTGATGCGTTGCAGTCTTTTGTTACTAATACGTCCTTTAACATTTCCAACTTAGATTCTGAAGGATGGTTGATATGGCAGAAGAGCTCAGATTCCTGTCAACATCATTTTCTGGGTCTATATCCTGGCTATACACAGGTTAGGGTGGACCCCAGATTTGCATCTTCTCATTCTGTTACTACCTATTCAGTCGGAAAATTGTGTCAGAATTGGCTGCAACATTCCACCTTAGCATCTGTTAAACTTCATCTCTCAAAATTAAATAACAGAGTGGATTTGAATGATTTTGTTAGGGGTCCTGTGGGTGGCAGATCCAAAAGATGGGTGTATGGTATTTACAACGAAGTTTGGAAATTATCTCAAATTGAGGCTGCTTCCAGATTAAGAGCTATTGATCAAGCTAATTTGGAAAAAGTGCTAGCTGTAATCGATAATAGCATTAATACCCTTTCTTCCAGGATTTATATATTAGATAATATTGTTTCATCTGTTGTGGATATTGTACAGGATGATATGTCTGTTCTATATCATGGTCAAAATCAGTTGCGTTCTATTATGCAATTTGCATGGACTTTGCAAACATTAAAGGCTGGGAAGGTTCCCTGGGACTAAATGAATACATCATCATTATTCCTGCCATTTAATCTAACTGCTACACAACAATTCATGTCCATGAAAGATGCAACATACTCATTACTGCATAATCTTCGGGATATTCAGGACAATGAGGCGAGAGATCTGTAGATGTAACAAGAGTGACTCTTCTGCTGCTGCAACATTAATTGCCCTATCCACTCTAAATAGCATGGACAGGGCCATCTGCGGATCTTTGGCAGATGTTCCACATCTGCTAAACTTAAAAGAAGTCCCAAAATCTTAATGCTGTCAAAGTTTGAATAGCAAAACCACTTGCACACAAAAGCAAGTTGAACAAAGAGTTTTGTAGTGTGCAAACAGAAAGAGTGGAGGCGAGTGGAGAGGAACAGAGATATTCATGTGGTCTGATCTTTTTTTTAAGAGATCACTGTATAGGTGTGGGGATACAGAGACAGCAGAAGAGATATGGCGACAGAGCGGCAGATAGGATAGAGCGACAGAGTGGCAGAGCGGATACAGAGAGAGAGCGGCAGGAGATTAAGAGACAGGGCGGCAGAGGTGAAAAAGTGACAGAGGGGACACAGAGCGGCAGAGGGGATACAGAGACAGAGCAGGTGAGGGGATACAGAAACAGATCAGGTGAGGGCATACAGAAACAGAGCAGGTGAGGGCATGCAGAGACAGAGCAGCAGAGGGGATACAGAGACAGAGCTGCAGAGGAGATACAGAGACAGAGCAGGTGAGGGGATATAGAGACAGAGCAGCAGAAGGGATACAGAGACAGAGCGGCAGCGAAGATACAAAGTCAGAGCAGCAGAGGAGATACAGAGACAGAGCAGGTGAGGGAATACAGAGACAGAGCAGCAGAGGAGATACAGAGACAGAACCGGTCAGGGGATACAAAGACAGAGGTAGAGGAGATACAGAGACAGAGCAGGTGAGAGTATACAGAGACAGAGCAGTAGAGGGGATACAGAGACAGAGCAGCAGAGGAGAAACAGGGACAGAGCGGCAGAGGAGGTATAGAGACAGAGGGGCAGAGTGGATACAGAAACAGAGCAGGTGAGCGCATACAGAGACAGAGCAGCAGAGGAGAAACAGGGACAGAGCGGCAGAGGAGGTATAGAGACAGAGGGGCAGAGTGGATACAGAAACAGAGCAGGTGAGCGCATACAGAGACAGAGCAGCAGAGGGGATACAAGAGACAGAGCAGCAGAGGAGCTACAGAGACAGCGGCAGAAGAGTTACAGAGACAGAGCAGCAGAGGTGATACAGAGACAGAGCGGTAGAGAGGATATAGAGAAAAAGCGGCAGAGGGGATACGGAGATAGAGCAGCAGTGGGGATACAGAGAAAGAGCATGTGAGGGGATACAGGGACAGAGCAGCAGAGGGGATACAGTGACAGAATGGATGAGGTCTGTGTACAGCAGCAGTAGAGAGAAAAGAAATCTAAGGTCCGAGACGTCACACAAATATAATAGCGCTGCAAAGGAAATTCAGAATCCAGGAGTAGATAGTATTCAGCCACATTGACCCTGGACTAGGTGGTTCTCAGATTTTGATGTGGCGATGGGCAGAGGAAGGATTGCGAGATGTTGATTGAATGACCAGCTCCTTGGGTAACTCACCACCTGCCCTTTGCGTTTGGCTACAAATGTCCTCCGGTTGGTCTCCTTCAGCCAGCTGTGGTATTTCACTGGTAAGTAGTCCATTCCTCGATAAACATCTCCAGAAATGGCCATAACCCCCTCAAAGTCCTCAGCAGTTGCAAGATGGAATTCGAGCTGATGGTCTATCCCAGGTGGCTTTGGACAAGCCATCAGTCCTGCCTGTTTTAACCAAACATTTAAATGAAAGCTGGAATAAGATATTGGTGTTTGGAATGAGAGAGTTGAATCGTCAGTCTGTGGTTGTGTTACAATCTTTGCAAAGAGTTACATTGGACCAAAGAGCTTCGATATAAAAAATCGCAATGATTAACAAGCTCTGGGATTGATAGTCTAAAATACACAGCAACAAAAGATAAGGCAGACATTATAACAATTAATGTGCATGAATGTACTGAAGTGTAGTGCTTAATTGGCGTCAAAGGTTGCAGCACTCATTTTTTGGGACTGGGCCATATTTTTTTCATCAGGCTTAGACCAGATAAAGAGAGGTTGGCCAGAAAAGTGAGAAATGAGGAGGAAGAAAACGCTTGGGCAGGACCACCACTAGGGGGGAGCAGCTGGGGTTGTTTGCCCCAGCCCTTGCTCATTTCAGGACCCTGTATTGCTATTTCTACAAATATTTATTTATCATTAAAGCAGACCTTGGCTGCCTGCTTGGTGATATAGCCAAGATGTGGTGGGTCTGCCTCCAAATGTGGGTTAGGCTATTGTGATTTAATTTGAAAAAAATGTTTATGCTACCAGAAATGCAGATGGGCCACACATGTTGATTGTGACTTGGACCTCACAAAACTTTCTGACAGGTCTGTGGGAGTGCAGCAGGGCTTCATAGAAGGGCAGCAATAATCGGCCAGAGGAACAGCAAGTGTGCATCAGACACGGGGCTAGCACTGAATGTGGACAGGTTGGCAGGTGCTTTGGGCTGCTGATGTATAGAGTAACAGATGAAGTGCCTGGAAAACAAGTAATTTACCTTTGATAAACTCTCTATGGGGGATACTCTAGCTAACCTCAGATTACTCACCTTAAAATAACTCCCAAGGACCAGAGGAGGTGCAGAAAGATTTTACAGCAGTGTTCCCAGGCATCGCTAGATGGCACCATGAGGGTCCATGCTGATTCGATACCACTCGAAAGTGGTAGAGTGGGGTCACATGCAAGCACCACCGTGAATGATGGTGTTTTCAAATCACCTACCTGAAAATGAGTACACTTCAGTATCAGGGCTGGTTGGGTAGTTCTTTCGTTTTGAATTTTAGCTCATTATATTTCCCCCGTCATTTCTCTGCTTCTCCTCTCTTTGTTTAAGTGTTTCACAAGAGGACCAGGCAGTGCTTATGGTCTGCTTGTTTGCCTTTCATTTAATCTGCAGTGTGCTGCATTCCAAGTGGCCGCTTCCTCTAAACCAGGAGATCATTATGGAATGCTGTTGTCGATAGAGTTACCATTCCAAGATGGCCAACCTGTTAGTTCTAAATGTGGCAGCAAAGCTTGAACTTTAAACAGACAGACTATTTACAATACCTTTGAAAGATAGACACCTGCTGATGTGCTTAGTTTTGTTCTTGGAAACATATATCTGCCTTATTATGTTTTCTCCTTTCAACTTGTATTCTTTAAATTTATCTTGTAAATGTTGAGGAGTTTGGTTGTATCAGAGACTGAATTTAAGGATGAGTCAGTGGATTGATGAATGGATGCCTGAGTACCAAGATGGGTAACAGAGTTTGTGTATGATCACTTACTCTCTGCACCCATCAGTGACACAAAAGGCACTTTGATTTATAAGCCAGACCCATTGGCATTGCCAATGCTTGTTAGTTAAGCACTCTACAAGAGTGCATGTGTTTTCCACCCTTCTCCTGCATGTATTTCCCCCACCTCTACATCCCTGTGTTGCCCTCTCTCACCATGTGCTTTTCTGCCCCCTGCCACCACTTCCAATCTCCATGTAGCTCCTCTGTCTCTCTGTGTGCTACTGTGCTAAAACCCATTGCCAAAGGTAATACGTTCCAAAGGTGCGGCCTATTTTCTTTTGCCAATGCATGTTTAGAGTAAACCAAAAACAACCACAAAGACTGCCGCCCTTTAGGGTTTATTTATGGTATTAAAGGGATGTATATTTTATACGAGCTTAGTTTGAAGGCATTTGTTACAGAATAAAACTTTAACTTCAGTCCACACTCTACACTTTTCCCCACATAAAAAACCCACTCTAACCCACCTAAATACAAAATTCTCCCTGTGCACTCAAAGCTCAAAAAATATAACATTCACCAAACATTTATGTCGTAACTCACTCCAGATGCTGCCAGCACCCTATAAAGGGCTCTTCTTGCCCTCTGTGCATCTGTCACACCGTCCTACTCTCCACAACTTATACTCATCCACAACTACATATTTACTTCACATTCTCCACGCAATTTCTCACCATGTTTCTATCTCTTGCAGGCTGCCACCTCCCTCTCTTGGGCTTCCTCATGCTCAACTGCCCTGCTTCTGTTAATCCTCTGTTAAGTCCCTTCATTTCGTATGGTACTTTCTCTTGTCCTTCTCATCCCCTATGTTCTCTACACCCACCCACTGATACTCTCCATTCCACATGCACTCTCCTCACCCAGCTCGCTTTAAAAAAAACCCATGTTCTTCCCTCACACTCAAATCACACCTATATATCTGGCCCCTACTCATATTGACATTTACCACATTTTGCACATTCATCACATACAGGAACCAGTTCAATCATCCTAGCGCCTGACAGCGCCCAGTCACCAGCCTTTATTTCCAATACAGCACCTCATCGACCCACCACACGTGTATCTCAAAACACAATACATTTCAATGAATACATTTTAATGAGGAGCAAAAAAATACTGATTAGGCCAAGTACACCCTTCGATCTGAGGGTGTACTCGACCTAATAGGTCTCTGAGCAGCAATTGGAAATTAGTCCCCATTCCAGGATCCTACCCATTGCGGAGTTTTTACCTATAATCGAGGTAGGTCTTCATTAAAATGTATTTATCCATGTGATAAGGAGTTAGTAATGAATCTTTTTCTGCTCCTAATACGTAGGACATCTACCATATTCATACAGATTCTTCAGCCCTCAATACATAGGACCACCTCTACGTATTCCCTTGGTGAGTGCATTATTTATTTTTGGCACTTTCCACTTGCCTCTTCACCCCTAATCGTTAGGCTGTTCATACCTCCCACTTTGCCAGTTCTGATGAAGACCCACTGTGACGCCTTTTGATTTGCACACAATTCTAGGCCGAAACGTCAATGTGTTTTTAGGCCATGTCTATCAGTCTCCTCACCCTATGACTAAAATGACTATTACCAGGTTCAATGAGGAGGACATATATAACTACTAAATGATGGACCATTGTTTTTGTATATATAGATTTAAAAAACTTCTCTACCTAACACTGAGATCACCACTGTTTCACTTTGTCTCTCTTTATTCACATATGTCACCTCTTTCACCTTGGTGGATATAATTGTACATATGACAGCCATATATGTCTGAATCTTGTTCATATATAAAAAATAAAAAGTGATTGTTTACATTGTAAGAGTACCTTAATTTATGTTTATTTGGGGTGTTTCAGAACTGTATAACTATCATTATGGATTAATTGACTGGTCTAAAACTTTATTCCGGCATCATACACGAAGCAATTGTTTGACCCAACAACATCAGCTGTAGATACTTTAAAAGCATCCAAAATAACGCAAAAATTGAGGTTATCTGTTTGATTGAGGTGAAAGTACTGCTGAAAAAAAGAACTCAAATGAAGAGGTAAAATTGGGATCTAAGAGAAGTTAATTATTAAAGCGCCACCTGCAGGGGGCGCGAGAACAGAGAGGTAGTTCTAATTGAAGGGAAACAGGGGCATTTTTAGAAATGATAATTGATCCAATATCAACAGAACGTAGAAACTGTGAGGTATTGTGGGGTACAAACAAGTGATCAATACGTGATTGAGTTTCATGGGCAGGAGAGAAGTAAGTATATTCTCTCAGGGTAGGCTTACAAAGACGCCAGGCATTAACAAGCTTCTGTTGCTTAATAGTGTGGACAAAAGGTTTGTGGGTATTATTTGGTATAAAAATAACCGTGGAATTATGATCTATAAAGGGATCGACTATCTGGTTACAATCACCAGCCAGAATAAATTTCTCATCTGGGTATTTTACAAGAATCTGATTCAGGCCAGACCTAAAGTGGGAATCCTTGACCATAGGGGCGTAAATATTTAGCAAAGAGACTGGAACCTTCTTAACTGATTACTTAGTGTACAACCATCTACCAACATCTTCAGATTCCTGGGAAACCGCTTAGCATACAACAACATATGACATAGCATAATAACTCCATTTCTTTTACCATCACCTGGGAACAAATATGCGTCACCAACCCAACCTCTTTTTAATTTTAGAGACTCCTGCTCTGTGAAGTGCTACTCCTGAATTAAAGCTATGCTGTCACCCAGATGTGCCAAATGGGATTAGACACATTGGGGCATATCTACAAGGAGGCGATAAAAATATTATCGCCGCTTTAGCGGCCGTTTTCGGCCGAAAAGCGGCGATAATTATATCGCTATCTTAGCAAGGTCACGCTAACGCGTGAAACCCTGCTTTAGCGTGGGAATTTCTAACGCTCAGCTGTGCATCTCTAATGAGATGCAAAGTGGGCGTTCCTGACCTGACATGACAGGAGAAATGTCGCTAAGTGACATTGCTCCTATCATCAAGCCCCACGCTATGAAGCATAGCGTCAGGAAAAGTAGCGATAACACCTGTTATCGCTACTTTCCTTACGCCTGTTTCAGGACTGACTTAGCCATGATATCCTATGGAAGGTGGATACCATGGCTAAGTATGTGAGGACCTACCAACAAGCTAACGTGAGATAATCGCTGGGTTTCCAGCGATAATCTCACATTAGGCAGTTAGCGTGAGGATTTTTATCGCTATTGAGATAAGTGTTGCTAATAGCACGCTATCTCAGCGATAAAAATCCACGCTAGCCGGCGATAATTATCCTAGCGCTAAGTGCGCTTTGCGATAATTATCGCCGGTTGTTGTTGATATGCCCCATTGTCTTTTAATAGGGGAGTTGAAACCTCTGACATTCCAAGACACAATGTTTAGGGGCATAAACAACTTTTGAGAAGTAGAAAATGCAACAAATCACACCAAACAAGGAAGAGAAAAGCTGTAGACCATACCATGAAATGTATAGACCAAAGAGCCGTGAGGCATAGATAACAGGGAACTAGCAGTAAGAAGAGGAGAAAAAAAGGAGCAACAATAGAACAATGAGAGAAAGAAATATTGAGAGAAGGAGAATAGTTCATAAAAGAAGAGGAAAGTACATCGATGACTAAAAAAATGAATGGTAAAACATTAATATGAAGAGTGGTATCCAAGGAAGGGGGGGAATGAACCCACAAGGAATATATGGTATGTCAGGAGTCCAATGGGGAGAATACAAGAGGAGCACGTCACATATTACATAATACGGGTAAGACCACAAACACAGATGAAATACCTGCAAGAGAAGCAAATAAAGTTAATATTTAATACTAACAGGAATACAACTATGATACTACTGAAGGAGAAGAAGGCTCCTGAGTGCTCGTAAAGAACAGCGAAAATCTGAGCATAGTCTTATAAAACATTTTCTATACCAAACAGATTTTTGAATTGATGTATCCTGAGGAAAACACAAGGCAACATAAAGGAACAGCGCATAAGAGGCAGAAGGACCAGAGGTGTCCATACTTTAAATTTTGCATGTATTAATAAAACTTTTCAGTTTAACCGGGTCCTCATATGTAGTAGTCTTGTTTTTGTACGTGACTTTAAACTGGCAAGGATGAAATAGGCCAAAATGAGCTCCAAGTAAACAAAAATCTGGTCTCAAATTAAGGAACTCTTTGTGTCTGTCAGAAGTAGATTTAGCACAGTCCTGGGAGAAAAATAAAGGTTTTCCTGACCAAGAATAAATTTTAATGACTTGACAGCGGCAAAGACTTTGGGGAGGTCAGTATATTCAAGAAAGTAAATCATGACACCTCTAGGGTTACGTGCAGGGAAAACAGATGTTGACTGATGACCCAGCCTATGGGCCCTTTGAATATTAGGTGAGTGTACTCAGAAAAATTCAGAAGCTTGGGAAGGAAGGACTTTTGAAAAGTGATAGGGTCAGTACCTTCCAATCCTTCGGGCAGACCATAAATGCGGAGATTATTCCTTCTGCTTCTGTTTTCCAAGTTTTTGAACTGCTGATGAAGAGAAGAGACATGGGGGCACATGCATCATTGTTTTTAGCGGTCAAAAAGGGCAGATTAGCAGAATCTGTCCCTTTACGACCGCAATTTTTGCATTTTGGATGTATCATCCCAAATGCAAAAATCGCTATTTAAGAAATCGCAAAATTTGCAATTACTTGAATTGCGATTGCATATAGGGAATCGCAAATTGCAATTCCCTAAATGCAATGCAACAAAAAAACAACAAAAAAATGATTTCTATTTTAAGAAACACAAATTACCATCAACTTAAAGTTGATGGTAATTTGGGAAAACTTTGAAAAATGCACAAAAGTGCATTTTTCAAAGTTCTATGTTGCACACAAACATATCCTTGGGGCATGTGTGTGTGCAATATGTTTTTAGTTGCACTTTCAGGGGTGCATCAGGGTGTCCTTTTGGCACCCTTGCACCCTTGAAATTGCATGCGCAATTTGCGAGTACCTATTTGGTACTCGCAAAGTGTGCATGCATGCAATTGCCATTGATTTCTATGGGTCTTTAGGCCCATATTAATGAATGCGAAGCCATTCCTAATTTGCGAATCGCAATATGTGAGTCGCTAATAAGGAATGTGTAGGAATCGCACATTTTTTTGAGATTCCTACATGCATAGCATTTTGCGAATCCCAAATAAAACAAAAGGCAATACCTAAGGTAGAAATCTATATATCAGGAGCAGGGCAGGCTGGAAAGTACTGAAGCGTTGAACAGACATGAAAAATAAAGAATTCTTGAAGAAACTCCCTTAGCACTGAAGGGAATGCATTTTTGCTTGCATCAGCAGAGCGAGTAAAATGGCGGGCGGCTCACTGAGGAGAGTTTAGCCATCACTTGTAATGAACGCTTCGTGGCAGAAATAATGTCGGCAATTACGAAGAAACACTGCTGGGTCTCACGGCATTTCAAGATGCTCGCGCTGGACTCGGACAAGCCACCGGGAGAGCTGTAAAATGCTCACAACCCGCACAGTCCCAGAGGTCTACATGGGCGCCGTCATCATCCGTGAGCTCCAAGCCACACCACCAGGTCACAGACAGTTTAACTATAAATCTCTTCCAAATAGGCAGCAGGCGCCCTTACCATGATGGCATGTAGTGGTGGAAGGTTCAAACGTAGGCTTTGATTGGCCTGATATCTTGAATGCAAGTATTCTGGAAAACCCAAATAGATGCTGTTACCATAGTCTAATCTGTATGAAATGTTAGCGTGAACCAATTGTCATTTCCACTCTGATAGCAAAAACTGAACTTTTCGATTATGTTCAGTAAAGGGAACCTTATAGTTGCAGCACAATGTATGTGGGGGGAAATATATTTAGAGGCATCAACAATAATGCTAATATTCTGCACATTTGAGGGGGCACTAGAGAGCCCAACCACAAGATGGCCACTATTGTGGTGTGAGGCTCTGCAGTTTGGAGTCTGTTATTCACTTTTTTTCTGACTTAGAACCAGGCACTGGAGGCTGCTCGGGGTTGCCCGTATGCCATTTGTTGTGCTGCTGCTGGGATGCCCAAAATTTCGAGCCCAGGGGCGTCCATGCCATCAGTTGCTGCAGTGAAGAGTTTTGGGGCCTGTTCTTGGCCTTCCTCTTAAGAGAGACCACTGCGCAGGCTCGGATGAGCTGTTTAGCAGCTGGAGGAGGAAACCCAATTGGGGGAGACCATTGTTGTTGCACGGTCCTGCCTTGCATCATTCATGGAGCTCTTGACAATGCCGGTTGAGGGCCGCTGTGTCGGTGCGCTGCTCGCCAACCAGCTTTTAACAGAGACGTGAGGCCGGGCCTGCCAGCTGTGCTGCTGTGGGCTGTGGACCTCTGGCAGCAGAGACCCAGAACAGCGGTGGTGACTGGGTGCCTCCCTACAGGCACCCACATACCAGGTAGGATTGTCGCTGGACGCAGAATTGCCCCGGGGCGAGAGGACGCTAATCAAAAGAGGTGGCTTCGGGGGTGCGATCTGGGATGCCATGCTGGTCGGGGATCTGCTCGGGAGTGGTGGGGCCCAACAGAGGTGGTGTGAGGAAGTCAAATCTCTTACATTTTCTGCATTAGGAGCCCCCATGGCCTGTGAAAACCAGGCAGCATTGGCGACACCTTGGGAAGTAGAGCGGCTTCCTAGGCCCCAGTCTGGGAATAGTGGGGCAGTTGGCATTACTTGGGCCTGTGAATGGGGCTGTGGGGCCCGATGGCCTGCTGAGAGGACACACAAAGCTGAGGCCCCTTGGTGTGAACTGAGTGGGGAGGAGATTGCTGCCACCCTGCTCTCCCTGTGTGCCTTACTACTGCACTCCCTGGAGGCTGATATTCTACCCCCATACGATCGCCTCTCAGGGGGCCACGAATGGCTGGATTTGGGCAGTACTGTACTGTGAGCCCGAGGCTTGTATAGCAACCGAGGGGCTCATCTTTGGCCACTTGCACCTGCCACTTGATGTTCATGGAGTACTACAGAATATTGCCCTCACCTGCGACTCTGCCCTGCATGCTAGGTGGTACAGAGGCATGCTCATGCCCCCTGCGGTTGCCTTCCCAGGGTGACGCAGGACCTAGTCTTGAATCCTCTGGGATCCTCCTTACTGAACCCTGACTTGACTGACTATTCCTGCCTGAGGGATCAAAAATCCTGCTGATCAATTTGCTTACCATTATTGTATCTACAGCAAGATTTCACGAATCGGGCTTGCTTGTGCCCCCTCATTTGCTCCAGGTTAGAGGTTAGGCAGGGCCCTGGGGTACTGCAGAGCACACAGCGGCCTACTGAGTGCACACTTTGTATCGGTGATAGCCTGGGGAAGCGGGATGCCAAGCAGTCCAAACTCTTATTTGAACATCATACACAGACAAGAGCAGCGGAACTGCCTCCTGAACATCTGCATGTGAGTCAGAAAGATGTTGATGGCCCCTCTCAAGAAACAGACATTCATGCCATGTTTATAGATCTTAAGGATAGTCTAATGGCAATGAATACCAAAATTGACCTGTTGGCTGACAGATTCAATCGTCTGAAACACAAGGTTGATAAGCATGATGAACGACTTGATTACCTTGAGCGTCGTACCTCGGATGTTGAAAATGAACACCATTCGGCTGGACAGAAATTGCTCCAGATGGAATAAGTATTGCAGGTAATCCACAGCAAGAACAAAGATCTGAAAGCGTGCTCGAGGAGGAATAATTTGTGCATTATTGGTGTGCCAATGTCAATGGAGATAGACCGTATGGAGGACTACGTTGAGTTGATGGTCTGCACGTTGTTTGGTGACGCACTCTCAGCCATGTTCATTATAGAGCGAGTACACAGGTCACTTGGACAGAGATCCCCACCACACACCAACCTGACTTATAACCACTAGACTGCTAAACTACAGAAATCGGGACACAGTCCTGCAGCTAGCGAGGGTTTTGAGGACCCCCGCACTATTAGGGTAGCAAATTATCCATCTTCCCAGACTTCACTGACACACTGCAGACTGCCAGGAGGGACTTTCTTTACTGTACAAACCCACCTTGCAAAAAAACTGAAGCCAAATACTCTCTTGTTTATCCTGTCAAGCTCTGAATTCAATACTAAGGCAAGACTCACTACTTTACAGACCCGAAGGCTGCTGCCAAATTTGTCACACATATGCTCGAGGCGTCGCTACAGCCATCCAATGTGGCCCCAGTCTCAGACATGAGACATCTCAGCGACAATGATACCTCACGACCTTTGCTGACCACTCTGAGACCCCCGAGAGATTACTTGTAGTAAAGCCTCCCATACTAATCAAATACAGCACGAAAAGCTAGGACACTGTCATTTTGCTGGGATGCTAGCGACGGTGATACTCCTGGAGGCCGTGATGGGGTCCATCCAGGCAGGATCTGGCCACTTCGCAACCGCAACTCTGGCCACCTGGCTGTTCTTGGCTGGTAGTGAGTTAGCCATCTGGTTTTCCCCTGCATGATGATTCCCTGTTTTTTTCCCTAATTGACGTTTACCTTTGGGTTATCTCACGGGTGGGATAGTGCCATTCGGCCTAATTGGGAGATCAAAGTGGGAGTTGGGAGGGTAGCTGTGATGTAGGTAAAGTTTGGAGTCATTTGGCTGCTTATCATTTGCCTGTCCTTTCCTTCCCTAACCACTCTGCGCTATGCAATAGGCCTTTCTTCCAGATGTCTCTCACAAGTACGGCAGGGGAGCATACATCCACCCTTTGCTTGTATTGCAGCAGACTAAATGTGTGACCTGGAATATATGTGGCCTTAATGGCGTAAGGCGCAACATATGCTAGCTTACCTTCTATGACATCAGAGTGATATTTGCATGTTGGAAGAGTTGCATCTCACTGAGGGCACAGGGAGGCGCCTGCACGCAGGCTTGTTTGAAGAATACCATGTTGCCTGTTATTCCAACTACACTTGTGGAGTTGCTATCCTAATTTTCATGGGTCTACCATTGTGAAAGCGTTCAGTTCTCTGTGACAAACTGGGTTGAAATGTGCTACTCTAGTGAATACTGCATGGACACCCGATCAGACTAATTTCAGTGTATGACCCAAATGTAGACGACCCCTGCTTCTTTAAAGAGGTATGGAGACTGGCGAGCACGATGGGACCGGGGCAACACTATGAGGAGGGGACTTCAATGTGGTCCTAGATCCCCGGGCTGATGCTCGAGTGAGTCCAGGCACCCTCACTGAAATGCAGCAGCACAGCAGCACTTACTGATGATGGCCAACCACCGTAGTGACATATGGAGGGCACGACATATGGCTAACACGAAAGTTACATGTATTGCTGCTTCGCATACCATAAGGTTGAATATAGGTTACTGGCTGACAACACGAGACTTAGATGCATGGATCTACAAGGTTGAGCACTTACCGCGGACTCTGTCTGATCATCCTCCGGTGCTACTGGAGATGCCTCCGCTGGATTGTGCTATGTGCGCTTCTGCTTGGTGTCTCCCATCTGGTACTCTGCGAGGTCCGGTGTTTTGAGGGGATGCCAGATCCACCATAACAGACTATTTTAAGCAAATGAAGGGTTAGTATCATCGCAGTCCACACTTTGGGAGGCCTTTAAAGATGTTATACAGGGGTGGTCTGCATTGCGAAGCAGACGAGGATGCTGCTGCCACTACGCGGCGAGCTGGCACGCCTTGAAGGTGAGATTCGTGCTTTAGAGCTTCAATACTTTAATAATTCCTTTTTCCAACTGACGGATATTAGAGGCAAGTTGGGGGGAACATGAGAAGGAGACCCACTAAGAATCCACTCAGCATTATGGAGATGGAAACAGGGCTGATGAGATTTAGCCAATCTGCTACGTAAGGCTTGGGCCAGTGACCATATAGTTGAGTTAGAAGATGGTCAGCAGAGCGAACATGTGGGGACAGAGGCTGTGCAGAGGGAAATGGCTTCTCTTTTCTCCAAACTTTTTAGCACTGCCCAGGATGCGCTGCTGCAGGACTTCATCCTTACTTTGATTCAGTGCAGTTGTTGGCGAGATGAGGGCCACCGGTGGCACTTGGATGAGCCATTCACTGCAGAGGAGATTGTTCAGGTCATCACCTCATTGCTGGGTGACAAGGCTCCTGGGCTTGACAGCCTCACTGCTGCTTTTTACAGGAGTGTGCAGGAATCCTTGCTCCGCATCTCCTCACGCTATATGAGGAGTCCCTTGCTGTAGGTATTCTCCCCCCTTCTTGAGTGAAGAGTTGATTGTAACAATACTCAAGCCTGACAAGAATGCCAGCCAATGCGAGCCATACTCTATCCATGATTAACGTAGATAATTAAATCCTTGCAAAGCTGATTGCTGTGAGCCTTCTCCCACTCCTGCATAATTTGTGTACTTATTTTAACTTTGAACCAGACAATTGATCCTGCCCTCCGTGCAGCTGAGGTGTTTTTGGGTGCAACTAAGGTTTTGGATTCATTAGAATGGCCTTGTCTCTTTGCATTGCTCTCGCGCCTTGGAATGCGCCCCAGATTTATCAAATTAATCGGCATCCTGTGAGCCCAACCTGTTGCGCCCTTTTGTGTCATCGGCACAATCTCTCCTCCCTTCCCAGTGACGAGAGGCACCGACAGGGGTACGCACTATCCCCTGTATTGTTTGCTATCACTATGGAATCCATTGCAGTGCCTCTCTGACATCACACCCACCAGTGCTTCACCTCGCCAAATTTTGGTGTCTGTGTGCGTCGGCGATTTCAACCTGTTTATTAAAAACCCGTAGGATATGTTGGACCCATTGGTACGTGAATTTAACAGATTCGGTGGCATATCTGGAATCCACTATTAACCGGGCCAAATCGATTCTGTTCCCTCTGACAGATGTCATTGAGGAGCTTGTCTCGGAATTTCCGCTTTGCTGAGCAAGGGAGCCAGTGAGATATTTGGGTATTTGGCTAAGTAGAAATCTTGATGACCTGTGGAGAGCCAACTACAGGTGCTTAATGGAGGGGCTTGAGAAGCGCGTGATGGGCTGGATGAGGCTTCTGTTGTAGCTGACTGGGTGGCTAGCCATTGATAATCTGGAGGTCCTTCCTAAGGGACATATTAACAAGACAGGCAATACAATTATCACCGCTTTAGCGGCAGAAAACTGCCGCTAAAACAGCGAAGATGGGCTTGATAATATGCTCTATGGAATTCCAGTTGAAGCCTGTTAGAATCCGGGTTCTCTGGTTGGCACAGGTAGGTACTTGTGACAAGCAGGGAACCTTTCCTCTAGTCAGGGTAAGGGGTTACACTTCTAAAATAACCCCTGCTCACTCTCTAGGTAGCTTGGCGCGAGCAGACAAGGCTTATCTCAGAGCGTTATAGGTTAAGCATTTGTGAACACATACAGTAACCAAGTGACAACACAACAAATGGACACCATACAGGTTTTTATATTAAAATAAGGATTCTTTATATAGAGTTACCACAAGACCATTAAACGACAAAAATACACAATACTGTTACTTTAGATGGTAGAAGTTTGCTTAGTTCTCTTAAGTTCTTAAATGCGACACTTTAAGTCAATGTACCTTTTAAATGCGACACGCAGGGCAACGAAAGTGTTGCAACGATGCTGATGCAATGAAGTTTTTGGTGCAAAGAAATAAAGACGTGAAGATCTTCCAGATGCGTTACGCTTCTCCGATGTTGCGAGAAGACTCGACTCGATGCGTCAACTGCAGCAGCGTCACCCTTTACGCGATGCGACGACAGCGGCCTTGGCAGCGGCACTCTTCTCCGACGTTTGCGAGATGCTTCCGCTCGATGCGATGTTGCAGCGGCGACACCCCCTTACGCGATGCGACGACAGCAGCTCCGATGGCGGCACGCTTCTCCGTGGATGCAAGGCGCTTTTCTTGATGCGGTGCAATGCGACAGCTACGATGGCTGTGATGGCGACACGCTTCTTTCTCGATGATAGACTCTTCTTTTGATGCAGTGCGATGCATCAGCTACGATGGCTGCGATGGCGACACGCTTCTTCGGCGTTGCGAGACACTTCTTGGAGGATGGGAGACGCTTTTGCTCGATGTGATGCTTCAGCGGCGACACACTTTATGAGATGCGACGACAGCAGCTCCGACGGCGGCACGCTTCTCCTTCTTGAGTCGCGCTTCCAGCTCCTTGCGAAACGCAGTCCCTCAGAAGGCCTAAGAACAGCAGCAGGCACTTCCAAAGAATTTTGGGGAGCTGGGGGGTGAAGTCTGTTGTTCCTGAGACTTCAGCAGGAGGCAAGCTCTATTCCAAGCCCTTGGAGATCTTTTGAAGCACAAGTTGAAATAAAGTCTTTGTAGTCTTTCTCCTCTCCTTTCAGCAGCAAGGCAACCACTGCAGGCCAATCCCCCAGGTCAGGGACAGTACTCCTCCTTACAGCTTTCCCGGTTCCTTCTCCTCAGGCAGAGGTTCTTCTTGTCAAGCAGGATCTGATTTCTTGGGAGCAGGGTCCCAATACTTATACCCCTAATTCCTTTGTTCCTCTGGGGTAGAGGGGCCTTTGCCCAGTCCAAACCAGTTCCTGAGCACTTTGTTGACATGACTCTGACTTTCTATTCAGGGTGCAGGGCAGAGACATCAGCCGCTCCACAGGAGGTGGAGCCAGCATTGTGGTGGCAGAGCACAGCCCTATTCAGAGTCCAGGTGCACTACTCCCACCCATCTGGATGTCAATCTCTCTATTCACCACCAGGCTACCTAGCCCTGCCCCTCTGGGTTTTCCCAGCCCTGTCACTCACACAAACCAGACAGGCAGATACACATCATAGCAGAGGCGGGCTGAAATGGTTAGGCAAGCAAATGCCAACTTTCTAAAAGTGGTATTTGCAAACCCAGAATGTTAAAATAAACTTTACTAAAAGATGTATTTTATTATTCTGAGTTCAGGCATCCTAAACTCGAATTTCTACCATGTTCCCTGGGCCTGTTAGGATCATAGGATGTAACAATTCTAACAGCCCATTCTGGCCTATGGGAACAGGGAGCCTTGCAATAGTGAAAAACGAAAATGGCTGTAATTCACTATTAGGACATGCCACACACATCAGGGCTTGTCCTACCTTATGCTTATAATGCACCCTGCCCTTAGGCCTACCATAGGGGTGACTAACATGAAGTTAAGGGAAGGTTTAGGGACTGGCAAGTGGGTGCACTTGCCCAGTCAGCATGACAGTACCAGACTGCACGCAGGTTCTGCAATGGCAGACCTTAGACACATTTTACTAGGCCGCTTCTGTAGGTGGCACAACCAGTGCTGCAAGCCCACCAGCAGCATTTGTATTTACAAGCCCTGGGCACTCCTGGTGCACTTTACTGGGGTATGACAGTAAACCAAATAAAGCGGTACATAAGGGGGTGGTGATGGACGGAGCATCAGAACCAATCAAACACTCACACCCAGTCAACAGATCTGGGTTTGATCCATCACCGTTCTTTAGCCCACTCTGCCACCCCAGTTCAGACATGGCCATATGCAAATCAGTCTGACCCTGTGCCTCATGGGAACAGTCCAGCCCGAACTGCCAAGCCATGCCTTCCCTGGACCGGTTTCTGGCATTTCAGCCGTCTTCAGCCAGGCTTGCTTGAATCCAGTGGCAAAGTGAGCAAGGGACTCACGCCTGAGCATACCCTGCCAACTTATGGCGAACAAAGCGGTACAAAAGGGGGTGGTGATGGGCGGAGCATCAGAACCAATCAAACACTCACACCCAGTCAACAGATCTGGGTTTGATCCATCACCGTTCTTTAGCCCACTCTGCCACCCCAGTTCAGACATGGCCATATGCAAATCAGTCTGACCCTGTGCCTCATGGGAACAGTCCAGCCCGTACTGCCAAGCCATGCCTTCCCTGGACCGGAAACAAGCTTCCTAGGACCGGTTTCTGGCATTTCAGCCGTCTTCAGCCAGGCTTGCTTGAATCCAGTGGCAAAGTGAGCAAGGGACTCACGTCTGAGCATACCCTGCCAACTTATGGCGAACAAAGCGGTACAAAAGGGGGTGGTGATGGACGGAGCATCAGAACCAATCAAACACTCACACCCAGTCAACAGATCTGGGTTTGATCCATCACCATTCTTTAGCCCACTCTGCCACCCCAGTTCAGACATGGCCATATGCAAATCAGTCTGACCCTGTGCCTTGGTTGGCAGTGGCACATTGCTCTGAGCAGCTAACACCAGCAAAACACATGAGGCACAGCGACAAAAAGTGGAAGGAAAACTCACGCCAAGGTGCCAGGTCTAACAAAGCCCATGTTAGATGGGAAGGACATCTAACCTGAGCTTCAATTGGAATTCCATAGAGCATATTATCAAGCCCATTATCGCCGTTTTAGCGGCAGTTTTCCGCCGCTAAAGCGGCGATAATTGTATCGCATGTCTATATATTAATATGCCCCTAAATTCCTCTGTTTGTTTCTTAATCTGCCTCTCCCGCTGCCACTGTATTTCTGCAAAACAGCTCCGGTCACGTATGGTGACACTTGCATGAATGGGCGGCAAACCCGCATAGCGTGGGCGTGCCCTTCGAGCAGGGGGGATTGGTAGCCCCATACATGGACTTGTATTACTTCTGTGCCCAGGCACAGTTTCTGCATTACTGGCTTTTCCCCACAAAAATTATGCACATACTGCACCAGAATATGACCAAGTCGCACCGTGCCTCCTACAGATGGCACTGTACTTGACCCCTGGTCGACCATGGGCACACATAGACACTGTAGCCTGCATGATATTGGCATGGAATCAGCTTTGGCAGTGCGCTAAGGTGGATTCCCTTTCTGTTCCATCAGTGCCACTTATTGGTCATCCTTCTCTCCCGATAACACTTGATGTTGGCACCCGCAACCGACTGCGTTCTTTTGGCTGACATCCACGGGAGCCATATACCCGGAGGGTTCTTTTGCCACACCACAACATGCCCTGCAGGATCCTGATGTGACCTTACTAGACACATTTATGTATTATCAGCTGCGAGCTGCAATCCGGGTGCTGCACACCTCCTTCCCGGTGGCCCTTCCCATGCTCTCTGCTAGAAATGATCCTCACATCACCTTCCCCGTGCAAGCTAGTAACAATACTCTATGCCGGGAAGAAGAAGACTGCGCCAGTTCACATCCCCTGAGCTTGACATGCATGGGAGGTGAATCTAAGACCCCCCTCACTGATGATCAGGGGAAATACTGCTTTCCTCAATCTCTGGCACTTTTGCCTTACAACAGATTATATCTAGTGCACTTCAAGGGGCAGATTTACAAGCCCCTTGCGACACTTTTGCGTCACTTTTCCCATGTTAAAAATGACGCAAAAGTGGTGCAAGGGGCTTGTAAATCTGCCCCCAAGTATTTAAATAGACTATACCGCACTCAGGATACGTTATTTGGCATGGAGCTATTTGAAGATTCGCTCTGTATACGCTGTGCGGCTCCTAGTGCTGACTTTCTCCATCTAGGGTGGGATTCCCCGGGGGTACAGAGATTTTGACTTGAGCTGTTTGAAGCTATTGATGATATTACAGGAGCATGTGTTTGAGCTCTCGCCGAAGGTTGCGCTTTTGGGGTATGGAAAGGATGTCCCATCGGACAGGCATAAATGTACTGCTATGCGTCTCCTGGTGAAGTGGCAGGTGGCGATGTGTAGGGGTCTGCTTCTGATGCTGCACAGGGCTGGATGGCTTCATGATTCAACCTTCGTCCAAGCGCAACTCATGGAGTAGTGAGAGCTGCTGCCCATGAGGTCCCGCCCCTAAGATATTTGGTCCCCCTTGGAACTCTTTGTGAGCACGCAGGCGGCCAAGGGGGGCAATGACTCTGCTACTAACCTGACAGCTGTGGCTCTGCCGGACTGGAGACGGCAACCAGCCCAGGCAATGTGCTCAACTGGGCCCTGGAGGAGGGGGGGGGGGGAGGGTGCTAGTGAGAAGCACCGCTCCAGCTTTTGTTACAGGGGGCCTATATTGCAGCACTGCTGAAAAACCGGTCCCTACCCTTCCGGCCAACCGGGAAAATGCTCAGTGCCCACTACGGCCAGTCCGGCCCTGGCTTGGCCAGAGGCCCCTTCTTCTGTGACTCAGACTACATAAGGTCCTAGGTGTAATTGCTCTGATTATCCCTGCAGGCACGAGTCCTGGCGCACAGAGTGGAAATACCTTAATAGCTATATGCTCACATTCTTGAGGGGTGCTCCCCTCTTTCCACTCCTTTCCCTTTCCCCAGTTTTTGTGAGACTCAAGTACTAAAGCTGGTGATGGTATTGCTTTGATCTGCTGTATTATGCTACTGGCATCTATATGGAACTGTACTGGCTCTCTTTTGTTACTGTATGCAAACTTCAAAAAACAAAATAAAAAAAATAAAGAAATATTCTGCACTTTGGGTGAGAATGAGTGAAGTCAAACAACGATGGCCACCAAACCGAGTTCCAAATAGAAGTAGCCTATGAAAGATGAGTACTTCTATGTTATTTGAATTTAGCACCATCTGGGATGTAACTGACACCATATGGGCATGAAACCTCTTGTTTGTCTCTGGAATGATGCTGTTAAGTCAGAACACCTCGTGTATATTTCCAGGTTAGTGTACAATATTGTTCCAGATGATCTAATGAAGACAGACAATAGGAGATAGCAAATATTGATAAAGGTCTGACGCGGAAGATCTCTGAGGTACACAACGGGTCAATGAATGAAAACTGACTGTATATTGTGGGACAGTGGGAGGGAGACCACCTGTCAGTCAAAAAAGATGTCATTCACTTCCAATCATGCTGTCTGATCTCAGTGTTGTGGAGGCTCCAAAACAGAAGAGATTGGTCCTCAGGGTCAAACGCTGTGGCGATAACAAAACAAAATCAATGTGGACATACACCTGATCCACAATTATTCTCACGTCGACTATGACCTCAACCAGAGCTGTATCATAATTCAAACACTCTTGTAAACAAATATCTGGCAAGAGGCCGGCAGGAGACTAGTTCGAGCACAAAAAGTCTCTGATTAGATATTATCTGTATGAAAAATAGTCTAGAAAGAGACCAGCAGGCGACTAGGAAGAGCAGAGACTCGAGACATGTTCTGTTTGAAGCAGCTTCCTGCTGGTATCTCACGAGGTTTTACACAGGGTGAAGAATCACTTAAGAAAAGTTTCAACTAATGAGAACCTTTGATAAATTCAGCAAATGTCATTTAACTTGAAATTTAGGAATTTCGCGAGAGTAATTAAAATTGCATCGATGCCTATCCTTTAGACACTTCATACATACTTGGGCTAGGCTGGTTGCTCATGAGACCTACCCTCCTTTGCAGAACACATCCAAGGATATCACCCACATCCTTTAAACCATCAAAACCAATGTGGTTCTAAAAAAAAGGAATCTCCCTGTGGACAACCTTAAGTGAATGAATCCATAGGCCAATGTATCTACAAAGCTCTGAAAGTCCTGGTAATTGATGAATGCTAAGCTATAAAAATAACTAGCAACATAAAACATAATAACAAAAAATTTATTTACACTTTGAATATGGTAACAGATACATTTATACCTTATAGTCATGTCATTGCTCAATAGGTGCATTAGTCTGCCTAAAGAGTACCTCAATGTCAGTGTATGGAGGGCGAAGCATCTATGCACTGCAATGGAGGCACATCCCTGTGCCTATTTCTACCCTACACCTACCCCACCTCTTATCCCATATCACACTCCCACTTATATCTCTACGCCTATTCTTATTTTTAGTCCAAAACATCTCCTATTACTATTACTATACCTGCCACATGCATAACCCAACAACATGCTTACAATTACTATTCTATCACTACTGCCACACCTACTCTCAATCAAGCTCCTTCCACTAGCAGTATTGTTAGAGATACTCCTGAAGCTAATCTTAATCCTACTCTTACTCATTCTTACTCCTACTTCTGTGTACTTTTATCTCTACTTACTCCTAGATTTATACCTTCTCACATTTCTACTTATGCCTACTTTAACTCTTATTAATACTTGTCCTTACTCTTAATACTCTGTTTCTCCTAATCCCAATCCAATTTATTCTCCAAGAGCCAGATGTATGACCATTGGATTTTGCAACTCGCTAATTGTGACAAATTGCGAGTCGCAATTTGCGAGTCGCAAAATCCAATGTACAACTGTGTCTCAGATACTGTTTGCGATTCCCAATGGGGTCGCAAATTGCCTGCCTCATGAATATTAATAAGGCTGTTGCAACTTGCGACCCCATTGGGAATGGCTCGACTCCCAGGGACGGTGGCCAGCTGGGGTCAGTGGACCACCATGTCTGGGACTGCTTTGTCAATAAAGCAGTGTAAAAAAAAAATGCAACCCGTTTACATTAAAGGTAAACGGGATGCATTTAAAATAAAATAATGAAACATTTCAGTTTCATTTTTTAAGGGCAGGCAGTGCTCCCTGGGACCAGTGCCTGCTCTTAAAAAATATTTGCGCATCAATTCCCAAAGGGGAAGGGGTCCCCTGGCGACCCCTTCCCATTTGCCAGTGCTTTACCACCCTTCTTAAAAGGGTGGTTAACTGCAAGTGTATTGCGACCGCAATTGCGGTCGCAAAATATTAATACATAGGTTTAGGACTCGCTATTAGGAAGGGACTCCTTTGCCATGCCCCTTCCTAATAGCGAGTCGCTAACCTTATTTTGCGAGTCGCTAATTGATTAGCCACTTGCAAAATAGGGTTAGTACATTGGGCTGACCTATTTTGCAGTCGCAAAGAGGCCGAAATGCCCTTTGCGACTGCAAAAAACAGATGTACATCTGGCCCCTAGTCTCATAACCCTCAATCGAATTGATTATTTTTGCACCTAATGCCTTTTTTGCACTTCATGCCTTGAGAAGGTCTGTCGCCGGCCGGATACTTTTCATCACTGCGCCTGATTAAGATATCTACTTTCGGATACCACTGCCTCCTGAAAGAAACAAAGACAGGCCAACACAAACTGCAGCAAGGAACTGTTCTCCATCGTAAAGGAGTTTTCCAACCCTCTAGCTGCCGAGAACAACATTACCTCTTCTCAGGAACTCAAACCTTTGAAGACTAAAATGTTAAATGTATAGAAAAATATTAACCCTTTCAAGCCTTTTTGCAACTTTAAAAAAATACTTATACCCGAAAAATTATTGAACGGATTTGCACCAAGCCAACAATAGCACACTTTCTGAGTAAAGTTCTTTTAGTTTCATGCCATGCTCATCCAATCAGAGATTCCAGTGGTAGGCACGTATAAAATTTCCTATGGGAGCTAAAATAAAAAAACACATCTCTCTCTAAACATTTTTTTCCCCTGCATGGATCTTCTCAAAACATGGCATTCTGAACGTATGCCAAGCAATTATCAAAAGTCTTGAATTAAAATAGTTAATCAATGTTTTTGGAATGCTCTGCCTTAACTTCTCGGAAAGTTTAGTGCCAATCCTTCAAGCAGGGACTAAGAAAAAGGTGGGGTGGGGCATTCCCAAAACATTGATTGCCCATGTTAATTCAAGATACAGCGGCCTCCATTATTTTCTATGGGAGTGTGCTGCAGTACTTGAGTACCTGTGTGTGGCCATGTGTAGTGCTTTTCATATTCAGCCGAGCTAGAGTACATTTACACCTGTTTTGAAAATGTTGGGTCTGTAATACATTTTGTGGATATGTGTTTGTATCTGCGGACCGAAAGCTGGCAGCACTCGCATTGGTTAGCAACAGGAGATTTACTTACTAAGGTTAAAATTGCTCACATGATGCTTCGACACCGTAACTGTGTATTCTACTATGCTGTCTGAGACTGTATGACATTATGCCACGTATGCTTATGATATTGTATCATGTTTCGTTGTTTATTTGATTGGTTGTGTAAAATCAATAAAAAACAGATATAAAAAAAAAAAAATGTGTTTGTATCTGCATGTCCCTCCATAACCTCTCCTTAACATTTTCTAAAACCCTCCGTATTTAGGCGCAGATATGCTCCATTTTCCCACCACTCACCCTGGTCTTTTCACATTTCTTATTGAAACATATAATTTCATGTGTGGATTAGATCACAGCTCAGAAAAGATAGGAGAGGCAAAAGTCTCTACGTGTAAGCTGTAAATAGCATTTTGTACTCAGTGAGCACTGCCAGAGTAGTGCTACCTTATGTATGACTATATGCTGTTTGCGAAGAGGCCTTGCTGTCTTTGACTCTGCCTTGCACCTGTGATTTTTTGTTTTGATGAGAAATGCATGTGCCAGTTTTTCCATAGTCGGGCTCAGAAAAGCCTCTGTGCTCTCCCATGTTGTATCTGACACATGTTCTTCTGCAGAGTGTTGCTGATTTGCTGGATCACAAGCTATTTCCAAGATAAACAATTAACCTTTGAAAAATTATACAGTTGAGTTATGTTAGCACATAATACAAGTCATGTTGTTGCTCTGCCCTGCGTCACTGGGAAAGGGCAGATTTGCACCATATGTATCCAATAGGGCGTATTCCTGTCCTTTCCCCTTGCCCTGGTGTCGTTTTGGCAGCCGAGCTCCAATGCAGGCACCCATGTACCATGGTGCAAGAGTGCCTCCTTTGCATGCAGGATTGTTTTTGTGCAGGAAAGGACACCTTCCTGCACAAAACACAATCCTGAGAGGATGTTTTCCTCTTTTTATGTATGCTGCAGAAGCCAGCACACATAGAAAGAGGAAAAAACGTGGAGAAATAAATATATTTCTCCCAGTTAAGCTTCTCCTAGGGAGGCATACCATTTTGGCTCATTCCCAGGTTTACAAGTCCTTGTAAATCTGGGAATGCGTCAAAAACCATGGAACCTGCATGGGAACACCCACGGTAATGCCATGGAACGCCTCGCTTGCGCAGAGTAAGGCACACAGCGATTTGCGCTGCATTTTCTTTCTCCAGACATATGAAGCCATTCAAAGCCAAGCAAAGTGTCTTTGCGTGGCTTCATATATCTGATGTAGAGGCTTGTGTCATGCATGTACCACTTTGCGTGGTGCAAACGTGACGCAAGCCTTTCATAAATATGCCCCATAGTGTCTAAGGAGGCTTGGAGTTCTTATGCATTGTCATCAGAAAGGACATATGTATTCACTACAGCTGCACTGAGCATCCTTCTACTCAAACCCATGCACCAAAATACCCACCCACAATAATCTGACCCTCAAATATTCGACTCACATTTTACCGCCCATGCACTCAATAATTTATCATTCCATCAACAGACACATCTCTATGCACACAAATGTATACATTCACCCATCCCAATGTGCCTGCCATCCCACCAAATCCAAGGATAGATCCACCCACCTTCACCCAAACATTCATCCATGAGCCCACAACCAAGCATTCAACCATCCACCCACATGTGCATTTATCCAGCATGTGTCCCATAGCCACTCAACTATCTTTTCATCTTTGTATGCAAACACACAACCATCAAAGGATTCATGTATCCAACCAACATCAACATGTTACACTGGTCCATATGTACGTTTTATGATTCAGGTGTGTCTGCATACACGCTGCAGGCATAATGTTGCTTTTGTGTATGTTTTCTGTTGTGCATCAAAAGCTATCACAAAATTGGATTTGGATGTGGATTGCTGTGTATTATATGGTATAGGTGCGAGGCCTTACCGTGTAATACACTCAAAAAACAGTATTGGTCCAGTCAGGCTCATTTGCGAAACCTTTAAATCAACCCTGGGTAGCTGTGGCTTTAAGCAGCAAGAATTAAACAAATATACTAGTATAAGCATTTAGAAGCACTAAACGACAGAATGAGAAAGTCATACAGCATGAAAGAAATCCGACACCAATTTTTAAAAATAGTATATATTTTAATGAATATTTAGACACAAAAGACGAGTAAACTCCACCAGAGGGTTCCATAGGTGCAGAATTTTAAGTAAATTGCAAATCTCAGCTTTTTAGTCGAAAGAAGAAACAAGCAATGGTAACAGTAAAGTTTAGAATCTTTTAATATGTTTGAAAGAGCTGTTTTCGGTTACTCCGGCCAGAGTAGGGTGACTAATTCCAACAAAGAGAAGTTCAGGGGGCCAATAACAAGTATTTGGACAGTTACCTGGTCACCAAACAGTCTGAAGTTCAGTTCCACACTTCACATAAAGACCACAATAGACGTCAATGGAGTTGACCTGATGCTGGGGATTCAGGAAACTAAAAGATGCTCTGTGTGCTGTGCGGTCGACAGAGGTGTTCTTGCAGGTATTATTCCTTGGGCCACTGGTGAGGAGAGGCAACTTTGGCTACAGGTTTCAGTGTCCTTTGAAGTCCTCTTTGAGCCAGTAGAAGGCCAGCTATGGGTGGGCTACTGATCTCTGTACACAGCGGGCCGAGTAATATTCTTTGGTGAAGGCTGGTGTCCCTCTTTGGCAACCAATCTGGACTCAGACCACACTCTGTCAAGAATTTATTGCAACTTTTGGCTATCAAGGATTGGTTTCTTGAGCCACCCAGCTGCATTCAGGGATGATTTGAAGCATATGCCCATTGACTTGTCACAGTGGGTTGTTTCAACTTTGTTGGGCCTGATGCTGGTTCCAGAGGGTCAGCCAACTGACCCTTAAAGTCACTTCTTTGGTCTGGGGTTCAGGAGTGACTTTTTCACGAGCCAGGAGCCACAGGCATAGTCCTCTCTTGGTAAGCCCAAGGTGCAGCAGGTGCAGTCCAGCAGTCGGTGCAGCCTCTCTTGCTTATCCAGCAGTCAGCAGAGCCGTCCTTCTTGGGTCCCTTCTCCAGTTCTGGTGTGACCTGAGGTTACCCTGTGACAACTTTTGGGTATGCTTGCTATATAGCAATGGATCACTGACGAAATATCGAGAAGAAGAATATCGAATTGCCAAAATATCAAAGGAAAAATATAGAATGCCAAAATATCGAAGCCCTATCTCCAAACAGGTAAGTACAAAAATATAGAATCCTAAATATCGTTGTAGAAACATATAGTTAGTCACAATATTTAATTTTTTTTAATGTCTTAAAATTAATGTAAAATTAATGAAATAAAACATATAATTAACTGAAACATACTTAAAAATACTTAAATTACTTTAAAATTAATACATAATTAATGTAAGTAAAAAATAATAATAATACATATATATTAACGTAATATTTATTTAAAAAATGCAATATTTTTTGCGTAGGATAGCGGGCGTGTAAAATTTACTATTACCACTCCAGTAAGTGCAATAGTACGGAAAACGTTGGATAGCGGGAGGGTAAAAATTACTATTCCCACTCCAGAGAGTGTAACAGTAGGGAAAGCGTTGGATAGCGGGAGAGTAAAATTTACTATTCCCACTCCAGTGAGTTCAACAGTAGGGAAAGCATTGGATAGCGTAGGGGTAAAAATTACTATTCCCACTCCAAAGAGTGCAACAGTAGGGAAAGAGTTGGATAGAGTAGGCCTAAAAATTACTATTCCCACTCCAGAGAGTGCAACAGTAGGGAAAGCGTTGGATAGCGTAGGGGTAAAAATTACTATTCCCACTTCAGAGAGTGCAACAGTAGGGAAAGCGTTGGATAGCGGGAGGGCAAAATTTACTATTCCCACTCCAGTGAGTCCAACAGTAGGGAAAACGTCAGATGGCGTAGGGGTAAAAATTACTATTCCCACTCTAAAGAGTGCAACAGTAGGGAAAGCGTTGGATAGAGTAGGGCTAAAAATTACTATTCACACTCCAGAGTGTGCAACAGTAGGGAAAGCGTTGGATAGTGTAAAAATTACTATTCCCACTTCAGAGAGTGCAACAGTAGGGAAAGCGTTGGATAGCGGGAGGGCAACATTTACTATTCCCACTCCAGTGAGTGCAACAGTAGGGAAAACGTCAGATGGCGTAGGGGTAAAAATTACTATTCCCACTCCAAAGAGTGCAACAGTAGGGAAAGCGTTGGATAGCGTTGGGGTAAAAATTACTATTCCCACTCCAGTGAGTGCAACTGTAGGGTAAGCGTTGGATAGCGTAGGGGTAAAAATTACTATTCCCACTCCAGAGAGTGCAACAGTAGGGAAAGCGTTGGATAGCGGGCGGGTAAAAATTACTATTCCCACTCCAAAGAGTGCAACAGTAGGGAAAGCGTTGGATAGCGTAGGGGTAAAAATTACTATTCCCACTCCAGAGAGTGCAACAGTAGGGAAAGCGTTGGATAGCGGGAGGGTAAAAATTACTATTCCCATTCCAAAGAGTGCAACAGTAGGGAAAGCGTTGGATAGCATAGGGGTAAAAATTACTATTCCCACTCCAAAGAATGCAACCGTAGGGAAAGCGTTGGATAGCGTAGGGGTAAAAATTACTATTCCCACTCCAGAGAGTGCAACAGTAGGGAAAGCGTTGGATAGCGGGAGGGTAAAATTTACTATTCCCACTCCAGTGAGTGCAACTCTAGGGTAAGCGTTGGATACCGTAGGGGTAAAAATTATTATTCCCACTCCAGTGAGAGCAATAGTAGGGAAAGCGTTGGATGGCGTAGAGGTAAAAATTACTATTCCCACTCCAGTGAGTGCAATAGTAGGGAAAATATTAATTTAATATTTCATTAAAAATAAATAAATTATTAATACCAAATAAAAATATTAAAATTAATTACCAATCACACGATATTTAATCATTAATTTATTATAAATACCAATGTTTTTTTATTAATAACCTATTAATAATTAACTAACAACCAATTAATTTTCAATACCAAAAATTAATACATAAAATTAATACCAATTAATAATTAATTAAGAATAAATGAATTAGCAATATACAAAAATTATTTCAATAATTAATTATTTCCAATTAAATTAATTCCCACCATATTCCCCTATAAACCCACAACCCGCTACAAATAATAAATTAATACAATTAACATAATTATCAATTAAACAATTAATACTAATTAATTACCAATTAATACTAATTATTTACCAATTATTAATTAATCAACAACCAATTAATTTTCAATACCAATTAATAATTACCTATAACAATTAAATTACTTCCCACCCTATTCCCCTATAAACCCACAACCCGCTACAGAAGTAAAACGCAAAATTAAATTAAAAATAATTAATAATTCCTAAAAATTATTATTTAATGTACTATAATTAAATTACTTCCCACCCTAATCCCCTATAAACCCACAACCCACTACGGAATTAAATTACACAAAAATTAAATTACATACAATTCATTACTTTAAAAATATTCAAACATACATTCCAAAATGTATACATACTTTTAACACATATACTAACACTTAAAACACTATAAAAAAAATCGATATTTTTAACAACTATATTATGACTGTCGATATTACTTACTTCTATATTATTTAAATCGATATTTTATTTCTTACCTGATTTTCGTTATTCTTCACCACTATATTTTGGCAATTCGATATTCTGTCCATTCTATATTAAAAACTCTATATTCTGTCCTATCGATATTTTGAATTCGATATTATGTCTGTTTACCATAGCAATCTCATAATGCCCTATTCTGTCCACTCTTGAGATGTCTGAGCCCTTCCTTGGATGCTGGGAGCTTGGTAGCCAACCCTATAGGTGTGACTACCTGTGGGAAACACCCTCACAGAAAAAACTGTTTGGGCACTGTTCTACCTTCTATGTTCCTGCAGCTAGCCTGTCTACCTGAACTAAGGTGCAACCCTCCAGGAGTGTGATTGCCATTTGCCCATCAAATGCAGTTTTGCCTTTAAAGCTTCTCTTTAAGGCCAAAACCCTGAGTAGTTTCCTAAAAGGCGGGAGGTAACACCTCCTTCTGTAGCAGGCTTCGGTTGTTCCAGAGCCTGGGAGTCGTTCTCACAACTCCCCAGGTGGGCAGCAGTCTGTCTTGTGGATAGCAACTGTAAATGGGACACATGACAAACTGCAATACAGTGGCAACTTTCTAAAATCTTCCCTTCCTTAAAAGTACCATTAAATTTGACTTGGGCATCAAGTCGGATTAAATGCCACAATTAATCTGATACCTTGGAGTACCCATTTTAGTAGTCCCATTCAGAAATTAGCCGGACTGAGAGCTCAGACCATAACTCTGTGTTAGTCAATGGGGCTTCTAACTTTTCCACAGCAAAAACAACACTTTTGAAGTTTTGCTGTTAAGACATTTTAAAAGTATATGCCCTACTTAATAATACACAGCTCCCTGCCTTAGGGCTCCATAGGCCTTCCTTAGGGGAGAATTATAAATATTGTTAAGGATAGTGGGGGCTTTGCCATTAGTTCAAGTTGTAAAGTCGAACTAGCAATTTTAAAACTGCTCTCCCAGACTGCAGTGGCAGGCTAGGAGTCATGTTGTACTTTGCCACACACATGTGGCACAATCATTGCTGCAGCTCTGGGTGGACACTCTAACGTACGTGCCATGGGTACCCTTGGGACCATGTTATAGCGAGCTATAAGTAAGTCAGCTATGTCAATTTGGGGTATCCAATTCAACATACATATTGTAATGGGTTAGAGCACTGGCACTGAGGTCTGGTTAGAAGTCCTGAGTGCACTCTCAGTCACAAATCAGCAGCAGCCGCAGCCCAAATGAGGGCAAAAAGCAGGGGAGAAACCTGCAAAAATCCTGTTTGCTCACAATAACATACATCCATTGCAACAGGGAACACAGACACCTCAAACAAATGTAACACACTGGCTTTTAAAGTACTTATTTTATTCTGCGAGAGTTAGGTGGTCATCATGTTTTATCATGATGAGAGAGACAGTAGGTATTTGTAGAGATGTTTTTGTTTTCTTCAGCTTGAGTGACCTCATGCATGAGTGAATGTAGTCATTAAATGTAAGTTAATTTGCTGGACTTAGCCCCCTTTTCAGTTGGGAAGATTGTGTAATTGACACCTTTGGACATATTTATTGATGGGCTGTTCATTAACTTTGTGGACTTCAGCTGTCTTTTTTTATTATGTCCAATTTGGCGATTAACTGTTTGCTCGTTGGCCAATTACACCCGAGTTGAACTCTGACCCATGCTTTTTAGACAACTTTTTATCCAAAAAATGTGTGGGACCCAATTATTAAAACTTAGTAAATCCACTCATCCGTGTAATGGAATCCAGTCATCCCTGTAATGGATTAGAGATGGTAATGAAGATGGACGTCATTTAGTTGTTGCCAGGGGTCAAGGCTGAGACCGATGGCTTGCTCCCAGTCTCTGCGACCCCTGGCCCTGCCTTTGCGACCCCTGGCCGCAGAGGGTGGAAAAGGAGTGCCTGGAGCACAGTTGCAGCTGTTTCTTATGGACGTCTGTTGGGGCTCCACTTTCCTTGTTTTCCATCAATTTGTTATTACACTAATGGTGAATAATAGTCCAATATTCACCATTAGTGCAATAAAATGGCTTTTTAATATTATATATTAGTTGGGCTATGACCTTGCCTTGCAGCTGAGTAAAAAACTGGTTTTAAATGTAGGTTGTGTGTGTGCTTGCGGGTAAGAGTGTGTTTATGCGAGAGAGAGTGTGAATGTGCGAATGTGTGTGTATGTGTGAGTGAAAGGGAAGGTCAAAGGGTGTGTGATGTCACTTCAGCTACCCCGTTATTTTGGTGAATTGACGTCCATGATAATAGAGGTGACAATATCTCCTCTGTCCATGAAATAGCAAGTGCTAAAGGTGCACTGCAAGGGTAAAGGTTTATGAAACTCAACAAGCTACCAGTCCCCAGATGCTCAAAGAATTTATAGCCTCGAGGAGCTAGGCCTCATGCGCCGGCAAGGGTATTTCCATGGTCTATCCGATCATAGTTCGCTTAATATAATAGTTATAAACATATCTTCTTTTCAAACACACTGATACGAGACACAAGTTCAAGGTCCTATATGAGATGTCCTAGGAAACGTCCCCGTGTCCCGTTGTGTTAGTCGTCCTTGGCGTTCTCTCTAACAGTTTATTTCCTTGTGACCTGCACAACACTCACAGCTCTCCTAATGACCAGTAAGAGCTCTCGCTAGATACTTCTCGAACCAGAGAGGCAGAACACCTTGTCTTTCTATTTGTCCATCATCCTTTGCTTTGCTGATGCACAGTGTCCAGTGCGTCAACACTGCACATCACCCTGTGCTCCAGGTATACATCCCCGTGGCCCATCTAATGTGCACTACTGAAGCAAATGACTGGCACTGTATTACTTATAGAGTGCACTGTTCCGCTCTGCACGATGGGGCGCCCTTAACTGAGTGCACTAAACACAGACTGGGAGAGTGCAGCATATTATAGTCAATGCACTGCTCCCAGTGAAGGCACAAACTCACACCTAGGTGTGAACAGCACATTAGTGAAAGGCAAACCAGCTCTTTGGTGCCAGCAGTCTGCCTTTCACTGCAGGCCTCATGCATAAGGGGACCAGAACCCCCCACAGGTGGATGCAGTGAATGACTGACTGCACCTGCCTGCAGAATGTGCCTAAAGGTTTCCTGGGACCTCCTTTGCCTTACTCCAATGAGAGCCACCAGGAGGCCCACTATTTGTGCCCCACCTTTATGTGTTACACCGCGGGTGCACCTCCTGTCACCTTCTTTGGCAATACGATCACATCAGTAATACATGTGGGCACAATGTCAAGGTGTTCTCTTAATTTGCATGGGGCCACCCCCTTACAAATAGAAGGGCTGCTTCCTAATCGCGCTGGTGCACATCTTGTGCCAACGTGATTCATATTACTGAAGGGACTGCACAAGCATCTGTTGCCTTTTCTGCCTGCCTGCCTGCCCATGGTGTCCTTGATCCGCCCGCATTTGCCTGATAACTATCCCCTGGTGGGACGAGGGTCCCAGGGATAAACGCCGCCACTTTCACACCATTTGCACACTCTGGGATGGACTCCAACCCCCAGAGTGCACCGCAGTACTCTGCAGCTGCCACGAGTGAGGGAGAGGTGAGGTAAACGCGCTCATAGCGCAGCCTCTCCCAACGCAACGCGGGACGTGCGCAGGATGTTGCCTGGACGAAGCCCGGACCAAGGGCGGGCCCGTCTGTGCCCGTCAGGAGCCGAAAGAGGCCGGGCCACCTCCCTTACTTTTTGAAAAATTCATCAGATTATCCTGCACACACACTTCAGTCCAGGAAAGAAGGTACTGTTATGTGTGACTTTACTAACGTTTATGGACTGGGTTCATAAATACTGAGGCAGTATCCTAATAGTTTGAATTTGGTTGAGCACAGGGACCGATCTGAGGAGGCCGGGCAGGTTTCTTCGTTATTTGGGACTGGTGGTAAACAATTGCATAGTGCTTCATCTAAGTTAGTGTGGAGGACCCGCAATTTACAATGAATCGGCGAAAATCTCGTACTGGGAGGGGGGTGGTGGGAACTTTAGATGCGTTTTTTAACAAGGGCAGAGTCAGCGTTAATCAATGAAATACAGCTTACTGAGCGCAGGCTCTCGCTGGAACCTCAAAATCGCACAGCCTGCCCTGTAGAAATTTCCCCTGTACCAAAAAGCCCTCATAACAGTGGTCCATGTATAACCTCAGTGTCTCAGTCGATCGTGGAGGACTCAGAGGATGCAGTCTTAATAGAGAACCCAGAGATCAGTAACAAAAGGCCCAGGACAAATGTGACCACTAGAGGCCAAAAGGCCAAATCCACTGATTGTGATAGACTCACCCCCCCATCTAAAAAGAGAAAGGGACAGGGTGCAAACAAAGAAAACCTGTAAAAAGTCAGGCCTATAAGAGTAAGCCTGTGGGAAAGATACCACTTCAGGAGCAGGTCCCAACTACGAGTGGTCAAGAAAGTTTACATCCAGGTCTTCAAACTGATATTGGGCGGGAGGATTTTTGGTCAAAACTCGAATCTACTGTGGGGTCTATGCTGGATCCATTAAAACAAATGCTAACACAAATTGACATCAGGTTGACATCACTGGAGAGCTTAATGAACACTAACACGATGGTGTGTAGCTGCTGTAGTCAAGCAGCTCACCCCAGTTCAAATAGAAAGATGCTAGGTAGCCATCACTTATCTAACAATGAGAGTGGGGTTATACGACAGCAGCAGACACAGCCAGACTCGAATACCACAAACGCCCTGATTAGATCAGAGTTCCCAAGAGTAAGTGCACCAAACACTTCCCATACTCAAATGCAGGCAACCTATGCCAGACAAGGCACATTACCAGGGACAGGGAAAGGGAGGGTGGCAGAGGATCCGACCCAGACAGCCGCTACGGCTGGCAAGCGCGCAAATATAATAGGTAATGTAATATCAGGGCAGGAATGTTCATTAGAAACCAGGAACTTGCATCTTCCGCCCGAAGCAACACCATATACGGTAGTCTTAGTGAGTGTTCCCCCACTTCCAACTGGAATAGCAGAGCACTGGACAACTCTGAGAAATAAGTCGCTTCACCTCCTGGGGGCAAGGACCAGGCTTACTAACATCCTATTTGCCGAATTTAAAATGGCTAGAAGAATTGTCTGGGTAGGAGGGTCTAGTAAATCCTTGCCAGGAGATTGCATAGTGCTAACATTTGGCTCACCCAGCTTGACTCAAACCATATTGGAGAGAGCTGGATCTAGATACGTCTCTACACGGGGAATAAATATTCTAACACTGGGTTTTTTAAATCAACTTTCCAGGCGCCCACAGTACCCCGTTGAGACAGAGAATTTGTTTGGGGGTTTCAACAAAAATTCCCTATTCAAACTAGTAATCGAGTCGAAGCTCTAAGCTCTCTGGGGGAAATTGACTGACTGAATGCGGGGTGTATCACGCTGCCGAGAATATTGAGGCAGGAAGGATTATGGGGGAGGATTTTACAACATCAGGGAGAAGCAACAAGGCATTCAAAGCTAGTAACCAGCAAAGATCAGGGGGTGAGCGAGCGAGGGGTCTAGAGTACTGCAATTAGGTATCTTTACCTCTAAACTCCATTCCTGACATGCAAACACTAGAAGTGATATGCTCTGGTGATAGTAACAACTCCAGGCATCCTCAACTGCCGCAGCTATTGAATGGTGATGTGCCTATTTGCGATATCATTTCCTGGAATATTGCGGGGCTGCAGTCGAAAATAGATGACCCAGAGTGGCACAAGTTAATTCAAGATAGAGATATAATAGGCCTACAGGAAACCTGGATCAACGAACCATTTCATATTAATGGGTTTAAAATCTTAAACACACCGGCCGTGAAGGGCCTAGGGGGCAGCCTTAAGGGCGGCCTGAGCCTGTACATTTCTAACAAGCTGGTAATTACTAAAGTACAGGCATTTTTGGGGAGCAGTTTTTATCAGATAATGAAGGAGGCCATAACTATGAATCAGTGTGTTTTTTCTGTAAATTTTTATAATAATGTGATCTCAACAGAACTATGTCTTGTTTTAAAAAATTTAAGTGAGGAATTAAATGTGATTTGTAATGCTAGCCCTGCCAATACTATGATAATAATGATGGGCAATTTTAACTGCGCAATGTGCCCCACTCATGACAAGAGATTATGCGGCCATATACATGAGGAACCAACTCATTTAAATCATTGAGAATTGTTTAATGAATTTATAGTTACAAATGATCTAGGCTTTGTGAATGAGCTTATGGATCCCCCAGTAACGATGCCCTATACTTATAATGGAAGAGGTGCATCTATAACTGATTATATACTAGCCTCCCACAATCATGCTCTAAGACTACTATCATTTGAGGTCGACCAGCATTCTCGAAGAGACCATTTCCCGCAACACTTGGTTGTTGCTCTACCTGTAAAGAAGGTATCCATTACAAATAAGGACAGTGAGGAAGAGGGTGAACTGGAATTAGATAAGATTAATGGGTATACACTTAAATGGTCAAAGGTGGATCCCACAGAAATAACCAGATCTCTCGTGGTTAACTGCAAGTCAGCAATTGACATTTGCCTGACTGAGTCAGCACCTGCTAAAAGTATAGTAGCATCTTATGCTGAAATATCGAATGCCCTTAAAAAATTACTATTAGTGCAACGTCACAAGAAAAATAAGGAATCAGGCTGGTTCAATTCAAGATGCACCCAAGCCTATTCCAATTTAAAAGCAGAACTACAGAGGCAACCTAGAATAATGGATAACATCAGACTTGCAAGACTGGAATATCGTCAGGCAATAAAGGAAAGGAAGAATACCCTGAGAAACGAAGCATGGGAAGCCCTTCATACAGCAGCAGTAATGAAGGATAGCGCAGCTTTCTGGAGGGCAGTGAAGACACCACTACTAGTCACGCACAAGGGTCCTTCAATAGCCATTGCTATTTCAGAGGAGGAATGGATAACCCACTTCGCACAGGTATACAATGGTATTGACACTTCCTATATTGGACCTGACGATGATCTAGAGAATGACCACTCAAATATTAATTTAAATTTCACTCTAGATGAAGTGATTAGAGCGTTACACAGGAGTAAGACGGGTGAAGCACCTGGCCCGGATGGCATCCCTATAGACTTGTTTAAATTTAATATTCCATTATGGGGGCCCATTATTACGCAGGTCATAAATGCAAGCTGTCAAACAAAACTGCCTGAAACCTGGGGTGGGTCAATAATAGTACCAATGTTTTAACCCCTTCCATGCCCATGACGGAACGGTTCCGTCATGAGCATCGGTTGAGCTGTGCTCATGACGGAACCGTTCCGTCATGGCCCCGCCCGCGCTCGAACCCTTCAGCACCGCGGGGGAATCCGCGCAGCGCTGAAGGGGTTAAAAAGGGGATCGTCAGAATCCGGGTTGCTATAGACCGATCTCCTTATTAGATTCAATGGTGAAAGTGGTAGGGCATGTGATTTTAGAACGTCTGCAGGAATGGTCAGAAGAGAATAAGATTTTAACCGACCTACAATACGGCTTTCAGAAGGGGCTCGGAACCACTGAGCAGTGTTTAAATCTAGCCCTACTTATAGGAAAGTACACGAGGGCAAAAAATAGTAGATTGTATATGGTCTTTGCAGACCTAACTGCAGCCTTTGATTCGGTAAAACATGCAAGATTGTGGGAAGTTCTTGAGGATTTAAAAGTAGATCCCCAAATTATTGTCTTTTTAAGGAATCTTTATAGCAAGGCATCAGCTAGTGTACGCTTTGGAATGGGGGGGAACACACAGCTAACTTTCCCGTTAGAAGGGGGGGAGGCAGGGCTACGTGCTGGCCCCCTTTCTTTTTAACTTGTATACTAACGGGCTAGGAGAAGCACTAGTTAGAACAACACGACTTTCCCCACGTTGCCGGCCGACCCATCCCGGTACTTCTTTATGCGGATGACGCAGTCATGTTGGCAAGAACTCATATTGCTCTCCAAAGGGTCCTTAATGGATTCTGTGTCTTTATGAAGGATCTAGGCCTCAGCATTAATATCTCAAAGATATATGTATTGAGATGTGTCCGTGGACCTATGCGAGTGAAGGACATTTTTGTAGAGGGGCCGAAATGAAGCTCAACCAAGAGTTTTTCATACTTGGGCGTTATGTTTAATCATAACGAATCGTGGGCCCAAACTATAATTGCCAAAAAACGGATGCTTATCCGGACAACAAACGCCTTGGTGGGGTTTTCTAAGAAACTGGGCTGGAAATCCCCGGCGGAGCTGATACAAATCTACAAGGCAAGGTGTATCAGCTCCACAATGTACGGAGCATGGGTTTGGGGACTAGCAAATACCACGCAGCTGCAACAAGTGGAGAATTATTTTTTAAGATTTATATTATCCGTCCCCCCCGAGTACATCAACTTTTGTTTGTCATGAAGAGCTGGGACTCCCTTTTTTATCTGTTCTAATTAAAATAGAACTGATACTATTGTGGCATAGTATCTGGATTAAGGAGCAGACACAGTTAAACCGGGATATTCTCGCTGATTGTCTTAAATTAGATGGAGCCTTAAAAATACCGTGGATCAGCTTTGTTCGTGATTTTATGACTGATTTAGGGAACCCAGAGTATTTTATAAACCCAGGCTCCTTGCAGAAGATCTCACTGGAAACATTAAAAAGAGAGGGGCTCTGCATGTTAGAAGAGGCCAGACTGTCTAGCGAACTCACTATGACCAAATGATTTTAATTACTTTTGGAATGGAGCCATACCTGTCTTATGTAACTGTTACCTTTGATAGAATGTTATTGGCTAGATGTAGGTTAAATACATTCCATAGAATGGTGTTGTGGCCCAAGATGAATGATTGGTCGAGACAACTTCCACCGTGTTCCTGCGATAACCAATCATGCCAGTCTAGAATCCACACTGTTCTCTTCTGTAAATTTTACTGTGAATTAAGAAAAGTGTGGCTGGTCACACTCCTAAAATCTTAGGTGCTAAGACAATGTCGTCCTGCTTTTTTTAAACTTCAGCTACTGGATAATGAACATGTTGTATGGAGGCTTGCCATGTTTTTAAAGAGAGTATATTTTTTGAGGAAAAGTTTAATTACCATTGACGAATTATAATCCTTGTTCGAATGGTTTTTAACTCTTTATGGAATAATATCGTACATTGTATGAAAGCATTTTGCACAACACGATAGCTGCTACTCTGTAATTTCTATTTAATTGAATGTAATGTAAAAATGATTTTTAAATTGTGCTTTTATGATTGTAAATTTGTAACAATCCAATAAAGCTTTATGAACTGAACTGTTGCCTCCTTCCGTAAATTGATCTGGTGCACATGCCTCTTGAGCCCCCCAGTTCATTTTCTATAGTATACCCCTTGGTAAATTTCTCCTGGCCTGTGCCTCTGCTGCAAAGCAGCCTTTGCCCTCAGCTGCACATCATATTTTTTCATGATTTATTTCCCCTTTTGCCCTCTGATGAATAACTGTATGTAACTTACTGCACATATTTGTGTTTGACTGTTCTTCTGCGCACATGAGTGTCTTTATGTCAATTGGAATGTGTACTTGTGGTTTTGTATGCCTATGTACCTGGGTATTGTGCATGGATGCATGCATGTTTCTTGTTCTGTGTCCATGGGTATCTATATGTTTGTGTGTGTGTCCGTGTATCTCTCATTGTATTAATAGCTAGTTACATGTATGTTCATTAGTCTGTGTGAGTGGGTGTCAGTAAGTTAGTTGGTGTGCTTGCAACTATTTAGCTCAATGAGTGCATCTGCAAAAGACACTAATAAAGCCCAAATCAAGTTGCTTTATCAACACTTGGTAAATCAGGTCGAGCAAAGTGAATGTATCATGAAGAATATATAGAGATTGGACACAGCTTTAGTTACTGGCCTGTTTGGGGCAACCTCTTTCAACCATTGCTTATTAGAAGTGCCCTTTACATTGTGGAACACCCTGTAGCGCTTTGTAGATTTTTAGATCTGGCGTTTGCTAAGACCTTTTGAATTGATTAAGCTAGCGCGTACCCCAGGGACCCTCCCTCAGCCCGACACTGTTCAACATTTACATGGCCCGCTCGCACACGTCGCCCGACAGCACGACCTCAACGTAATCTCCTACGTCTACGACACTCAACTGATCCTCTCCCTTACCAAGGACCCCATCACCGCCAAAGCCAACCTCCACGAAGGAATGAAGGCCGTTGCCGACTGGATGAAGATCAGCCGTCTGAAGCTGAACTCGGACAAGATGGTGGTCCTCATCCTCGGCTTCAACCCTTCAGCCTGGTATGACTTCTGGTGGCCGACGGCACTGGGGGCATCCCCGACACCCACCGACCACGCACGCAACCTGGGAATCATCCTCGACTCAACGCTCTCAATAACCAAGCAAGTCAATGCAGTCTCCTCCTCCTGCTTTAACACCCTCCGCATGCTCCGAAAGATCTACAGATGGATCCTGACAGATACAAGAAAGACAGTCACCCAGGCCCTCGTCAGCAGCAGACTCGATTATGGAAACGCCCTCTACGCGGGAGCCCCGACCAAGCTCATCAAATGACTACAGCGCATCCAAAACGCCTTGGCACGACTGATCCTCGACGTACCACGACACGGCCACATCACCCCCCACTTGAGAAACCTGCACTGGCTCCCCGTCAAGAAGAGGATATCCTTCAAGCTCCTCATCCATGCACACAAAGCACTCCACAAGACCGGCCCAGCCTACCTCAACAGATGGCTCTCCTTCTAAATCCCCAACCGCCAGCACCACTCCGCCGACCTCTCACTCGCCACCGTCCCGCGCATCCAAAGAACAACCACCGGCGGGAGATCCTTCTCCCGCCTCGCCGCCAAGACATGGAACACCCTCCCACTGAGCCTACGACAGACCCAAGACCTGCTGACCTTCAGGAGGATACTCAAGACCTGGCTGTTCGATCAGTAGCGCCCTCCCCAGCGCCTTGAGACCCTCGCGGGTATGTAGTGCACTTTACAAATGATTGATTGATAGATTGATTACTACCCATGGGTCTGTTGCTATGTCATTAACATTTTCCTTCCACCCACTAGGGTATACAGCATAGTGTAATGGGCCAGACTACTTTGAGTGATTTCATTTTTCTCTTTCACAAGGAGCACGTGTGCACAGAAGGTAGTACCCTTCAGTGCCAGTGCCCTTGTTTTTAGTTTATTATTTTTTCAGAGTTGTCTTTGTGTGTAAAGCTTGAGGTGATTGCAGGCCACATTCTACTATCTCTTCATATTGGGTTTGATGTGAACAAAAGGCACATTCCAGTGCAGTTTGTCTATCTACCTATCTACCTGGCTCCATGTCTACTTATCTTGCTGTCCATTTACCTGTCTATCTATCTGTCTGTCTGTCTAGATGCAACACTATCTGTCTACCTACCTATACAACCCTCTCTATCTGTCTTTGCAAGCCTCTTCAGATATCTTTTCATCCCTCACTATTTGTAATTAATATTTATAAAAATGTTTTTTTATAAAAAAAAGCATTAGCAAAGGCAAGAGAGTGGTTGGCAGTGCAAGACTGATTTGATTTTTAACGTTCTGGTGTTACAGTAAGAACTTTTGATTTTAATAAAATGATGTCTATAACATAGTTAGTAATAGGGGGATTCAGTCAGACTTTATCCATTATTGTGTTGTTGCATCATTAACATTGTTCTTCCATCCACTCCAGCAGGTATCATGGGGCAATGGGTCAGCCGACTTTAGCCATTGGCTGACTTCACCGTGAGTTACAGCATGCTGCACATTCACAAGGAGCACACCCACATATAAAGTTGTGCAATTCTGTCCCGGGGGCAACTATGGTAATATGTGCTTTTTTGAGACCCCCCAAAAATGTTTGCTTTAGCCAAAGTTTTTTTTTAATTGATGAGGGCCCAGAAGCTATCCCAACAATAATGTTTTGCAAAACCCATGACAGCACAAAAGTAGAATTAGCAAAGCCGAAAGGTTGGCGGCCAATGACAGACCTATTGGCTTTGTCAGTGCTTGGTACATTTTGCAGTGGTGACTGGCAAAGAGGAGAACCTGGCATTATCTTAAGCACTGGTGAGACCTTAGAGGTAGCTGCAGTCATGTGCATCGAGTCATCTAGAAGATTTACTTCCCAGTATACAAATGTGTCCCTATTAAGAAAGCCGACAGGGGAAGTGCTCTTTATTGCACCTGATCAAATTTGAATCATGGGGTTTGGATTTACCGGGTACTATAAAATGCATCTATTCTGAATTTCTGAGGAATACCATGGACCTTGGAACTTACTGCATCAAAATCCGAATGTCACAGTAAATTGTATACTCTTCCTTTTCAATTTTGACAGGTTTGGTTATCTGAGAATTAAAGAAGGGTGCTGACTTTATCACACCCAGTAGTTTCCAGGTGTGGTAAACACTGCACAACTCAGAATTCTCACCCAGGCACTAAACAGGTTTTCCCAAGGGTTCGAAAACTTCTGCCAACTCATAATCAGTCGTGTCAAGGAGACAAGGGACACCCTGCTCACATGGAGCCAGGGTACATAGTATATAAGCAGAAACAGTGGTTCCTGTGGACAAATGTAATCAATAAGCAATACTTGTATGCACAATGGCAATAGGCAGGGGTAAAGTGGATGTCCGAGAGAGATATAAGACCTATATCACCGGATACTTGTAAATTCAAAAAAGTTTATATGCATAAATCATCACAATTATTTTCAAAAAAGGTGCATGGTGTCTCTAGTGAACATGGAACCTACATAACAAATCTTGACATTTTGTGACATTAAGAAATGGTTTCCAAAATTACAAAGTCGTCCATCATAATGGCATAAAATGATCACAGCCTTCTAATTTAATAATCAAGACTGGTAAATGGTTCGCTTTTGGTTTTGTCAACGAAGTTTCGACCCTTTCAACAATAAGGGGTCTCTTCAGGACCTAGCAATGCAGGGACATCTTAGAAAAGGAATTCGCTGTCAGAGTGACAATAGTGCACCACATGGAAGTGAATGTAATGGAAGGGTATTCACATGGGACCTGGCCGGGCCCCCAAATGAGGGGATGGTCCAACAGTCTTAGGGCGTGCTTGAAATAAATGACTGCATCTGTTGTCATAAAATTACACGTCAATCCGTGTGTATGAATTTAATTGCTGCTTCAATTGTCATGAAAATACACGACAATCCGTGTATAATAAAGGTCTTTTGATGTGTTGAGTAAGGATGACTCATTTAGGAATGAGGAAACACGACTGCGGGCGTCAGCTATGTGGTAAAACCAGACAAAGAGATCCGCACAAGTCCGTCTCTGCTTGCAGATGACAAATCGGCAACAGTTGTAACAGCCCTGGTAGCAATAAACACATAAGTAGCCCAACAAACTTTGTGCACACAAGTGCTTGTGACACTCAAGGTGGACGGCACAGGTGACAAGTGAAACAGCAATAGTGAGAAGGTGACAATTATAAAAAAGTACTAGAGGTTCACAGGTAAGTATTTACACAAATTTGTACAAAATAGGCATTTTGGTGAACCAGAATGTAAGGCACCACAAGTTGCGCTGGGATGTCGATGGTATTTCGATCCATAAGATTTAGGATCATCATCAGGACCGGGTTACAGATTGAAGGGTGCTAAACGCGGTCAGACGTGGTAATGAAGAAGGAGGAAGGGTAATTGGTTCCGGTGGGTGAGCAGGGCTTGATCGCCCCGGAGGGCCGCCCACGGTGAGAGGCAATGAATGTGAAAGGGAATCGCTAAGGCGAGGGGTGTGGAGAATAAACTATGTCGAGGGAGTGCACAGAAGAAGAGGAGTTACTTTTTATAGGGTGGATGGGGAAATATTAGATGAATGAGATGTTTGTGAAAAGAGAGATACCAAGAAAACAGGTAATGCCTATGGGGAAGTGTAAGAAAAGAAGAGAAGAAGATACTTTTTATAGGACACAATTAGCACTGAAGTGGTAAAGATGATACATCTTGTAGGGGAGGTTGAAGAGAAGATAGAGTTACTTTTTCTATGGGAGGGTGAGTTCAGAAGAGGCAAAATTATACATCATCTGTGGGAAGATATGTCTTCTTTTTAGCTGAAAAGAAGATGGGGCTTTTACGAGAGGGTGAGCTCAGATGAGGGCTTAAAAGAGAAAGATATACTTATTATATGTGAGGCTGAGCCCAGAAGGGCATATGTCCACCTGAATTCATCCACCTGTGTTTCTCCCTTCACAACCTTGAGATTGGGTAGACACATTTAATTTGTATGGTGCAGTTCTTTTATACTTTTGGGCTCTTATATTGTGTAATCTTTTCTATGATTTTAAATATTGGTGCAATCAAAATAAACTTTAACTTAAAATTACTTTCTTATGGGTAGACCAGTTATAGCATCTGGGAAGGTTTACATTGAAGGATCCACCCACAAGGGTTTACATCTCAATTTTGACTGATGTGGTAATAGCCTTTTGTGACGCAGCCCTGATCAAATGATGAAAATGGAAGGATTGATTCCTAATATTGAGAACTGGATAGAGATGGGAAGGTGAGACTTTTGATGTGAGGGGAAGATGAGACTTCTGGTGAAGTTGGAGTGGAAGAAGGTACGAATGTAGGACAGAGACTGTGCAAATGATGACTCACACATAGGAACTGGCCAAGAATGAAGTGTGAAGAGCAAAATCTTACCTTTCGGTGAGGTGCAGTTAGATGACATGCGAATGTCATTTGAAGTGTGGAGAAACGACATTCGACTGTGATTGCAGGTTTAGGTAGAAGGTGTTTGAATGTAAAGTGCATCATAGCGGTTCAGATAAAGCAACATTTCCAGAAAGAGCCTATACTGAATATTCCTTTTTTTTTTTTTTTTTTCTTTATTTCTATGACAGTTCCAATGATATACACATACAGGACTTTAACCATGACAAATGGAGTTAAAAAAATCAAAATACATAAATCAATTCTAAAGAAAAAATGGGAGACCTAATCTCAGATACTACGGTGTACGTGTGCTACCAAAAACATTTGTGAGCGCTCCCCAGATTAACATTCCTATACGTTTCTTCCGAGCGCCCATCAACGCATACAAATTCAATTCAATTTCATAAATACGATACAGCTTGGCTCTCCAGAATTCAAAAGTCGGGGGCTCAGATGATAGCCATTCCGTTGCGATACATAAGCGAGCAACAGTCATTGCAAGGAATAGGAAATACCTGTGCTCTTTTAAAACAGGATGACTGTATGTTTTTTGACAAATTCCCAATACCATAAGTGTAGAGGAGATCTTCAGAGGGCATAACAATACCGATGACATAAATCTTTCAACATTATCCAAAAAATGCGACAATTTTGTACAGTTAAAAAAAATATGCAGCATGTCAGCTTCCGGATCCCCGCATCGAAAACATTTCCCATTATATTTATCTCCCCAAGTTGCCATACGTTTAGGAGTATAATATAGCCTGAAGACCGTTTTATATACTTGAGCTTTTAGATTAGCGGCCAAGCAAATTTTTTTAGCAAGGGATAAAGGTTCCAAGATATCAATTTGGGGATCTCCTAGCTGATTTATCCAATACTGATTATACTTTTGAATATCATCATATCTATATTCCGTCAAAATCGAATAGAGTGGGCCAATCCTTTTTTGAAGACGGATCCCCTCTATTAAATTATGAGGGAGAGCCTCAATCTGATTTTTCAAACAAAAGTCACGAACTTGAAGATATTTAAAAAACGACGCCTGTGGCAGCTGGTATTTGTCTACCAATTCTGCATATGTTACTAGCGTTGCTTTATTATCATATAAATCACCAATTTTTTAGATCCCTTTTCTAATCCATAACTTTGCATTATCGTCCCAAAACACGGAGGGGAGTATTTTATCAGCTTCAAAAGGGGTATAATATGTAATTTTACCCAATTTAATCATTTTCTTGACGTTTCTCCAAACTTTAAATGCTGAGGCCAATACCTTAAATCCAGTATGTTTGTAGTAGTTGCCCTCCAATTCCTTTAATAAACAACCTTTTGCCTGTTCTCCTAGTAGTAAAAAGAAGATAGATGGGGCATTTTTGGGAGACTCCCCTGTCAATATATACCTCATTTTTTGTAAAAAACATATATAATAATAACATAAAAAATCAGGCAAACCGCGACCTCCTCTTTCTTCCGGTAGCGTCAGCCATTTCATGGCTCTGCGAACTTTGCCTGGAGCCCAAACAAATTTCCCACAGATATCTTGTAATTGCTGTATATGCTTAAGTGAAAATTCCAATGGGATACTTCGAAATAGATATAAGATCTTGGCTAGGATATTCATCTTAATTATGTTCCCTCTTCCTATTATTGATAGTTGAAGTCTGCTCCATCTATCTAATGAATGCTTAATTTGAGCTATAATCTCCTTCCAATTACTATCAACGATCTCTTGCATTTGGGTTTTGATTTTAATGCCTAAGTAAGTAACCTCGTCTATAACCCGAGAATCATTAAATTGTATGTTCTTTGTACACAGAACTTGGGTTTTTGCAGAATTTAACTTATACCCAGACATAACTCCAAAGATTTTAGCTAATAATTCAATCTCCCCTATTGCCTCCCTAGGATCAATAGTCACTATAACTATATCATCTGCGTATGCAAATACTGTATATGATATACCTGTAACAAAAAAAGGTTTAATACGAGGAGAATTCTGTAAACTAATAATAAAAGGGTGAATATATAATGCAAAAAGCAAGGGAGAACAGGGACACCCTTGTCGTGTGCCTCTAGTTATATTGATCTTTTCAGATTTTAGACCCATAGCCGCAATCCTGGCATTTGGAGCATTATATAATACCTGGATTGCCGTTAAAAAAGCTTTCCCAAAACCCATCCTTCTCATCACTTCCCATAGATAAACCCACTCTACACGATCAAAAGCTTTTTCTGCGTCAAGCAATATCAATGCTAAGTCTCTCTTTTCCGCATCTGCGAAATCAAATAAAGTGACAACTTTATTAATATGAGAGACCGTGCCTCTTTTTGGTATGAAACCACGCTGATTTGTGGTTACTAATGAGGATATAACCTTAGATAAACGATTCGCAATCATTTTGGAGTATAGCTTACTATCGCAATTAAGCAAAGATATTGGCCGGTAGGATCCAGGTAGCTCCGGGGGCTTCCCTTTTTTACTGAAAACAACTATAGAAGCGTCATTCCATGTAATTGGAGCTGTTCCGGTTTGTGCCATCCTGAACGTTTCTAACATCACATTCTTCAATGGCTCAAAGAAGCATTTGTAAACTTCCCCAGGGATAAAATCAGGGCCAGCTGCTTTTCCATTTGGTATGTGCCTGACAGCCCCCTCTAGTTCATCCATAGTAAAAGGACTGTCTAAAACGTCTGCCTCGATATCGGTTAATTGATTTAATATGGCCGCATCCAGAATCTGAACTGTAGAAACATTTGATTGCCGAGTGTAAAGCTCCAAGTAAAATTGATTAAATATTTCTAGAATTGCTGACGGAGCTTCCCGAACCGCCCCAGATTGATCCTGTAATTTCAGAATCAATCGAGAAGTCGCCTTCATTATCGGTCTTAATGCCAGAGACCGGCCAATGGATTCGCCATATTCGTAAATATGTCTTCTATTTACAAGATATTTACGAGCAGTCTCTTCAGCCCACACCCCTGTTATAGTCGCCTTACATTGTGCAATTTTTGCTTCCATTAGAGATATCTGGATTGAATTATCTTTTTTTGTTAATGCTTTGGCGAGCCCTACTTCCGCTACCTTTAATTGCTCATAAAGCTCCCTCATTTGAGACCGTAATTTATTTTGATGGTATAATCCGAATTTTATCGCTTCTCCTCTAAAGCAGGCCTTAAATGTGTCCCACACTGTTGCAATATTGGCCGAACCTAAATTGATATTAAAGAATTCTGTCATCCACTCCGTCATGTGGATTCTATATTGTTCATTAAGACAGAGCTTCCTATCGAATGAGAAACTTCTTAAAGTATTTATCTCAGTCAAAATTGAGCAATCAATCAAGATAGGAGAATGATCCGATGTAACTCTAGGAAAAGTCTGTACCCTTATCTGAGTGTGGATATTTAAAGATGTAAAAAAATAATCTAGCCGGACAAGTTTCTTGTGTGGTGCAGAATAGTAGGTATATCCTGGAAGAGTAGGGTAATTTTTGCTCCAAATATCCACCAGGCCATGATCATTAACTAGATTATATAAGGCCTTAAAGACTCGTGGTTTCCGTCCCTGATAATGTTCTAAGCCTCCCATTAGTTCCGTGGTACTCAAATTAATATTCAAATCTCCACATAAAATTAACGGAACTCTTCAATTAGCGAGCTCTGTATTTAATGATTCCAGGACTTCAGCCTCGTCCAGGTTAGATCCGTATATTGAGCAGATTGTGAAAACCCTACCTCGTACTGTAAACTCTGATATAGCCCATCTGCCCCATTTATCAGCTAGTTTACGGCCCGCTATACAATATCCGGGTCTGGAAAGGATCATAACCCCTCTGGTGTTATTAGTTTGTTGGGAAGCTACATTCAACGTATAGCCCAAGTCTGCTACAAGTGACCTATTATCCCAAGACAGATGTGTTTCTTGCAGAAATAGAATATCTGGTTGGATAAAACGAATTTCTGCATCTCTGAATTTCTGAATTTCTCCGTCTTTTATTGCCGCAATTAAGCCCAGATACATTAAAAGAACAAATTTTCATACTACGAGACATTGAAAATTAATCTCAAAATCATGATCCTCAGAGCAATATTGACCCTGCCAAACTGATAATTTACCAATATTAAATTCTTGACATACGTACACCATACGAAAATATCCTTTTCATTTCTGTCACTTGGAACCACCTTGGAGTTTCTTCCTTTATTCCCCACCCAACCCCATACCCACCACCTTCCCCAACCCCTCTTACCCCTCCCCAACCCCATATCCCCACCCCCACCCCCCGGAAACCCCTTCCCCCCTCCCTTAATCAAGGCTTTAGGACACAGTCCTGTGGATGGAGATGAGCGTCGGCCCCCTCTGTCGACTCCCATAGCTCTATCTACTCTATCGCAAAAAAAGAAAGAATAAAATAAAAAATATGGAGGAAACCCCTCCCTGCTATGTGGAAGCTGAATTTATCTTAGTCAATGATCTTCGAACCTCAATCCTGATCGGAGGATGAACAGAAGATATAAGTAACAATATAATACAAATAGACTGTCTTATATCAATAACCCAAATAGCTAAACTCATCATCCGCAGACTAATATACAAGTATTTTATACGAACAACGAAAAAGAGAAAAGAAGAATCCATTTAAGAATCCTTCAGAAGATGTAAGTACTCTTTAGCGGAGGCAACGTTAGTGAAAAATCTCGATTTTTCCTTATAAATCACTTTGAGTTTTGCAGGATTCATGATATACGCCTGCGCACCCTTTTTTTTAAATGGATCCACCAGTTGTCGCAACTGCCAGCGAATATCCATTGTATGTTTAGAATAGTCAGGTACCGTAAAAAAAGTGAATCCTTCAGCCATGGATTAACTATTTGAACGTGTTTGCAGATAAACATCTTCTCTAGCACGAAAACTATTGAAAGCTACAAGAATCAGTCTGGGTCTTGATCTAGTTACATTCTGCCCAAAACGAGATTGAATATTAAACGGGAATCTATGAGCCCTTTCAATGTCTTGATCCCAATCCCATTTACTCAAACTTGGAAACGCTTTCTGAAAAAGGTCCACTACAAATTTCCGTGGATCTTGTCCTTCGTTGCCTTCAGGAATCTGCATTATTCTTAAGTTGTTGCGCCGAGAACGATTTTCCATATCGGCCATTCGCCAAAGTACATCCTCTTTATTACTGCTCAAAATCTCAGTGGCCGTTTTTTGTTTAATCAGTTCATCCTCAATATTGGAAATTCGAGTTTCAGCTTCCGTAAATCGTTCTCCAAAATCCGACTGTGCTTTGACCAACCTTCTGATCGATTCCTGTAGCTTCCGACAAGAGTTTTGAATTTTATGGATTTCTAATGCCGTTTTGTCCATATGACTCAAGATAGTTTGATAAATTGTAGCGAGGGTAATATCCCCCACTTGGACATCTTGAGAGCCGGTAACACCCTCTGCCTGAGATACGTCTCCTCGACCTCTTACAGTGGCTGGGGTGTCCTCCTCCCCAGGCTCACCGCTAACGTTCACCTCATCTTCAAATGAATCACCTTCACTCTCAATGAGCATTTGTTTCGAATATTGCGCAGCCAACTCTTCACACGAAGAGGCAGAGTTCTCTGAGACTGAATAAAAATCCCCAGACTCGAACTCCGAAGATATAACCATAGCGGGCTTTTCAGGGATCAAGCTTTCATTCACCGTTACTGCCTCAAAAGGTATTGACCGGCTGGGTTCCTTTTCTTTTAATTCGATATAAGACAGCGTTTTTGATACATTGTCATCTCCTGTATCCTTTAATAAATTATCTGCAGCCAAAACATCAGACCGTGGTGTTGTAAAAGCGTTATCTGTTTGAAGCTCATTAGTCAGCACACCTTGACGTTTTTGCTCTGCAGTAGAGAACAGACAGCCTCATGCATCAAGCCAAAATCCAGTCGGTAAAATACCGAATCGGAAAAATCACCCGTTAGCGATTACAAAATACCTACTTCAAATGCATGAACCCAAAACGTGAGCAAATAACGAATCGCAAAAAATAAATCCGCAAAAATACCGAATCGCTAATAACCAAAATGCAAAATTACCGAATCGCTAAATACAGAATTGGCAGATACCGAAATCACTATTAGCTCCCGGAAAGTGCCAATAGCAAATAACGAATCGCACCCCAATGCAACAACAGTCGCTAATAACGAAAATCCCAAAAATCGCTATTTTGCCAGAGCTAAATAAGGGGAATCAAATCCTGGAGGTAAAGTTAAAAAAAAAAAACGAATCCTAAAAAAAAAATATGCCATGTGCAAATGATTGAGGCAATCACAAAACCCTTAAATGTGCCCCAGGAGACCCTGTTGGCTCCCACAAAATGGCTGCCCTCTACGTGCTTGCAAGGAGGATGCGTATCAATGCAGCAGGACAGCGCAGGAGAAGGGTCCAGGAGCCTTGCTCGGGCAGAATGAGGACGAGGTGTACGAGAAGTATCGCCTCAATCGTGCAATGATCATGCGCCTGATTGCAGACCTGGAACCATTACTGCAGCACCAGACACACCGGACCAATGCAATCCCTGCGCACGTTCAGGTCCTATGCAGCCTGCACCTACTGGCCTCAGGGAGTTTCCAGGGGGTAATTGCGGTGGCCGGAGGCGTATCGCAAAGCGCACTGTCACGCTTCTTCAAGAAATTCCAAGATGCCATGCTGACAATGCTGCACACCCACATCAGCTTCCCCACAACCCCACAGCAGTTGGACCGCACCAAACAGGCATTCTACCAGGTGGCACAATTCCCACATGTAATTGGATGCATCGACTGTACGCATATCCCCATATGTCCACCCGCAGCAAATGAGTACATATTCCGGAACCGCAAGTCATACCACTCAATCAATGTGCAGGTTGTGTGCGATGCCAATAACATCATAACGGACCTAGTGGCACAATTCCCGGGGAGCACACACGACTCCTACATCTTCCGCAACAGTGGAATGCACAGGCGACTAATCAACAGAGAATTTGGGACTCCTGCTAGGTACGTAAAAATTACGCTTCCCTACACCAACACCACACATGTATGTACATCACCAATGCTAATTCTATGCTTCTATCTTCTAGGTGACAGTGCTTACGCCCTGCGTGAATACATACTCACCCCATACATCAATCCAGCCACCCCACAGGAACATCGCTACAACGCTGCACACATCAGCACTAGGAATGTCATAGAGAGGACATTTGGGATTCTGAAGAGTCGCTTCAGAATCCTACATAAGACTGGCGGCGCCATGCTATACAAACCTGAAACATGCTGCCGGATAATTGCTGTATGCGCAATGCTGCACAACATAGCGACCAGAAGGGGGATACCCATAGAGGTGTACAGGAATGACGGCCACCGGGATGACCAACCACCCGCCCAACAACGACAGGCACACGTCCCTAACACAGCAGAGGGCCATAGGAGGCGGACATACATAATGCAAAATCATTTTTGAAACATGTGAGAATGAAACATTACAATTTTTTTTGGGGTGCAACTGTTTAATGCACAGTAGCACTGAGGTTTGTGCAACAAAACTAGCTATGTAAATCATGCTCCAATTGCCAAAATAAAAATCAAATGTGCCTTAAACTCACGCCTGTGCATACTCAGTAAGTGGTTGTCCATGGTTGCCCCACCATGGTCCTGTATGCATGTTCAACTGTCTAGTGGCGCTTGCCACATACCCCAAGCCTCCGCTCAGGTGTCTCCATTGCCTCACCACGGCCTGTCCCCGTGGATGCCCGCGAACTGCGGCACCTGGTGCTGGCCTCTGCCTGTGACACGCTGCTGACATTGGAGGCAGCCTCACTAGCGTCATCCCCCCCCAAAGCTGCAGCACTGCATGTGCTGCTCTGGAAGTGTTCCACAGCAGTGGTCAACTGCCCCAGTGCCTTTGCCACATCCCCGCAGAAGTGCCCAAGGTCGACCTGCAAGGACACTGTGCGGCGTGCCAACACTGCGGTACTGTTGCTGTGGCGCGTGATAGCCTTAGTAGCGGCAGCGGAACGCAACAATTGCTGTCGGTGCCTCCTCTTCTGGCACTCATGGCCCTCCCTCATGGCACTGGTGAGCTCCTGTACATCTTCCCTGAGGTGAGCATTGCCCTCTGCCACCACAGTGCTCATGTCCCTGACCGCCGTGCCCATGGCCGTTACTGCGGCAGTCATGGCTCGCATTTCACGAACACGGTGCACGATGTTGGTGCTGATGGTTGCCATGTGGCGGCTCTGCACGCGCTGTACAGACAGCATCCTCTCCTCAATGCCAGGAGTGTGTTGGAGATCCAGGTTGCCTGAGGAGACCGAAAGTTGGCGAGACCTGCGCCGCTGTGTTAGCCTGGCACGGACAGGTGGTGCATCAGGTGGTGTGATGGCGCGCTGACCGTGTCCCGTTTGTGTGGTGGGTGTTTCCATCACCGGCAAGGGCGCAACCTGGGACCTGCGCCGCGGCGCTTTGTTGGCTGTCGTGGCAGCAGCTGGTGTGGCTGGTGCTGGTGCTGGTGGTGCTGGTGTTGCTGGTGCTGGTGTTGCTGGTGCTGGTGTTGCTGGTGCTGGTGGTGCTGGTGGGGTGGCAGGTGTAGGTGATGTGAGGGCATCCTGCGCTGTCTCAAGGTCTGAATCAACCGGTGTTTCGGAGATTACCAGCTGGCCGCTGTCATCTGAATCCCCAGGTGATGCATCTGTGTGTGAAACAGTGCATGGTTAGTGGGATAGTTAGACCTACGTAGTGTTGTACACATACATGTCCCTCTGTGATCCACTAAATATACTGTCTATACCCAGCTTCTACTGATCTGGTGAATGGTTATTGCATTTACCCCTTTACATGCACACTTGCCTGAGTAGACTACAACTCCCATGATGCACTAGTGTTAGGAGTCAAGCTGTGTGTTGCAAAGCTGCATGCACACTCAGATCCTGCTGGGGGCCTGGAATGGGATTTACGCTATGCTGGGTATGGCAACAGGCATGCATCTTACCTTGGGCATTTTTGGCTGCGCCGGACGTGTCCATCTAGGTCACTCCCACGACGGCTTCCCGCTCAATTGTTCCTTCCACCAGCTCCGCCAGGGCAGTGTTAGCCTGGACCGTGGAAGGCCCGCCTCCCGTTCTGCTTGCGTTCCGGAGCCTCTCTGCTATCCTCTCCTTCGCACGCTTCCGCAGATCGTACCACCTTTTTTTTAGGTCGTCGATGCTGCGGGGCGTCACACCTACTGCATTCACCCTCTCGCGGATGCGCAGCCATATGCGGCGCTTCTCCGCCTCAGGCACCTTGAGGGACAGCTTCCCGAAGAGACGATCGTGCTTGCTCGAGACTCCCTCAATTAGGTGCTCCAGCTCCCTGTCGGAGAACTTGCGCTTGCGCTTGCGCACAGCCTCAGCACTGGATGGGGCTTCCTTCTCCATGGATGGTGTATTTTAGCAGATGGAACAGTCTGTGTGGCTTCAGTCTGCACAAGAGGAAGATGGGCAGCGCACTCCTGTTATCTAACTGATCAGAAAGGTATATACTAGATGATATAGGTGCTGCAGCGTGATGCTCGCTGTCAATCGGGCATGTGAAAAACTAAATGAAAGAGGACAACCAACTAGTGATTGACGCTGCGCACTGTGCTAAGGGTAACTGAGTTACAAGTTAGTTAGTCTCATTAACAAAACATCAAAAAATGCAAAAAAGTAGTGTTCATTTAAACATATATTTTTTCAGCATATATGTGAAGACAACATCATATTACATCGTCATAAGGAAATCAACAAGTGTACATAATGGTAGTCATCTACCACAATCAATTCAATAATGTGATATGCAACATAATGTTTCAAGATGATCACAAGTTGATGTGTTGGTGAGCCCAATGCATTTCGGGACTTAACTGTCCCTTCGTCAGGGGCAATCTGTGGAAAAAGTACATATATTGCATGATCAATAACAAAGAGCTAGGTATATTTATACAAGAAGGGTCCATGGTGGAGAACCGTGCAATTAACATGTTAAATAATACGTTCCAATGACCCAAACGTATGATAGATAGACCCTACGTTAGCTGAAAGAAAATATTAGTGTAGACACCCAATAGCGTGAATATATAGCAGATTCCTTCAGAGTCGGAACTAGCACAATTGTACTTACACGTCCCATTTGAGTGACTGATTTACTACACATCGTGCATCATTCATTACCCGAACAACGCTTTGGAACACCACTTCCGTCTTTTTTTATATTTCTTGTGAGTATAGTCATCGCTTTTTCGGGTTTTTCATCAGAGTTATAATGCGCTTCTCATTTCCCCTTTTCTCAACATATTGTTTTCTCACATCTTTTTCAGCCATTTTTCACATCATTTGTTAAACACCATACAGTTGGTAAGTTGAACCTCCTTCTTCTTTCCTCACGTATTACTTTTCACACGTGTACTTGCATTTATTCTATTATTCTTTCATTTTTCAGTTCTTTTAGTCGCAGTTAGCTGTATACATTCATTCCTGTTTCTTTTTTGGATTCGCAAACATAATATTCGAGGTGAGGTTATATTTAACCTTCTTTACATTTTCACTACATCACATTATACACTCATCCTGGACTTTTCTTACATTTCATGCACTGTATCGTATTCCATTACTGGCTCTTGAGTCACTTTCATCTGCTATATATTCACGCTATTGGGTGTCTACACTAATATTATCTTTCAGCTAACGTAGGGTCTATCTATCATACGTTTGGGTCATTGGAACGTATTATTTAACATGTTAATTGCACGGTTCTCCACCATGGACCCTTCTTGTATAAATATACCTAGCTCTTTGTTATTGATCATGCAATATATGTACTTTTTCCACAGATTGCCCCTGACGAAGGGACAGTTAAGTCCCGAAATGCATTGGGCTCACCAACACATCAACTTGTGATCATCTTGAAACATTATGTTGCATATCACATTATTGAATTGATTGTGGTAGATGACTACCATTATGTACACTTGTTGATTTCCTTATGACGATGTAATATGATGTTGTCTTCACATATATGCTGAAAAAATATATGTTTAAATGAACACTACTTTTTTGCATTTTTTGATGTTTTGTTAATGAGACTAACTAACTTGTAACTCAGTTACCCTTAGCACAGTGCGCAGCGTCAATCACTAGTTGGTTGTCCTCTTTCATTCAGTCTGCACAGGCAGTCTGCAGTCAGTGCTCCTGTTTGCTCCTCTGTCAATGCAATGAGGGTGGGGCAGCTGTATTTCCTGGTTGGTGATGTCATCTGCACGTTCCCGGAGCGACGCGGTCATTTGCGATTTCGCTAATACCGAATTCGCTATTTGCTAATTCCGTATTACCAAACTCGCTATTAGCTATTCGGAGTTTGCATGCTCCGCTATTGTATATTCGGTAAAAATAGCGATTTTTAAGGAATCGCTAATAATTACCGAATCTGTTGATGCATGCCCAAAAGCGATTCCTTAATAACGATTCCTTATTTCTCGCTATTAAGGAACCGCTTTTGGTTTGCTTGATGCATGTGCACCAGAGTCATTATAGTTTGTTTAACTTTCCCAGCAGACGGGTGCGCAGCAGTATCCCTCTCACCTTCTTTAGTTGCAGGGAGAGTATGCCCGGTCTTTACTTCCTGACCGCGGACTTTCCGTGCATGCTTCGGGGCCATTGCTGCTCTCTTCGGCCGATGAAACTCCGTACTGGCAAAAAGCTCGCCGCGTAGCCGAGTCGGAGCACCTGTGAAGGTTACCGCCCACCAAGCTCTCCGTAGTTTCCACAGCGCGGCCACTACCTCCAGCATCGGCGTTGAAGTCAATGTCGGCGTTTTCAACCTGTCAGCGTGTCAGCGTGTCAGCGTGTCAGAATCAGAAGGTGAGGCGAAGAGGCTACTTTTCTTGAAAACCCACTCAAAAAAGGTCCGTTCTCAAAGCGTCAGGTAGCACACAGCAGCATATTATAGAGCTGCGGGACAGAGGAGGATCAGTTCAAACAGCCGACACGAACACTCGCGCAGGCGCCATCTTGCCTCCCCGCCTATACTGAATATTCCTTCGCAAAAAAAACTTGGAATGGTATCTGTTTTAGCTGGCTGTCCTGGCTCTAATCTTCAAGGTTGAGGAAGTAGAAGAAAAGGTTCATGTCCTCATCGAATGGGGAAGGAGGGGACGTGTTTCCAGCCACCGATAACTTCAAAGACGTAGGACGTCATCAGGGTTTGAATGAATCCGACGATGAACGAAAGGCTCATGCCCACAAGGATGTTGATCTAAAGGTTAATACAGTTAATACCAGTTAATACAACAAAATCCAACCTAGACTACCTCCTCACCAAAGGAATCACATGGATGGCTGAGAGCCCAACGTCCTGAGCCTGGGAACCCCTGAAATTAGGAGGACAAGAGAGGGCAAATCTAACTGATTTGATATTGATCTCTTTGGTCTGTAACCAAGAAGTGGGAAGATCCATTTCCTTGCTCATTTACGAACAATGAGTAAAGATAACAACCGAGGCCCTTTAGCCTGCTTCCTGTTCATGGAGAAAGCTGTGGTTTCCACCAGTGAAATCTTCTGCAATATTTCAGAGGGCAGCTAATTATGGAGGAAGATATCAGAAGTGCCTCCACATAGTACCAAAGCTCCCGCGTGTCCTCAGTATTGACACTATCCCTACATACATTAAACGTGCCCCATCACTCTGTAGTTCAGGATACATCTCTTGAATGAGCATCACCTCCTAGGTCCATCTATCTCTTGCCACCGATGGTGCACTCTATAGATGAGTCCTAACTCCCTCCCTCTGCTTGATTGCTGTACAGCTTTCCATTTTCTCATTCCTCCATGCTCGAATGGAGATCTATTGTTCAACGGCTAGGTTTGAATATGAATACAAAGGTACTTGGGGCCAGATCTAAAAAGGCCTTTTGTATTTCTTAATGGGCTGAATCACAATTTCGGTCTATTAAGAAATGCAGAACAGCCTTTTCCTATGTAGAAAGGCTTTTAGGAACTTGCAAAATGTGATTTCTACCCAGTTTAAATTGCATTTAGCGATTCCCTAAATAGGAAATGGCAAATAGGGATTTCCTTTTGTGATTTCTTAGCACAATGTACAAAGCATTTCCTAAATGCAAAATGACCATTTAAGGAAATGCAATTGCGATCGACTCAAAGTCAATGGTAACCATGTGCAATTGAAAATAGGACCCCAAGATGCTTTTTTTAAAGTGCAATAGGGCATATGTGTGCTCTACATGTGCACCACTATTTTTGGAGTGCATTACCTGGGGCCTTATGCCCATGGCCATCCTTGGATTAGCATTTCCAAAATGGTAATTTCCTAATAGGTAATCGCTATTTTGGAAATGCAAAACTGGCCATTGGTACGAATGGCATGGGATTTCGCAATTGTGATTTCCTAATAATGATTCCTAATGTGTAGGAATCGCCATTAGGAAATGGGTAATTTCATACATATCATTTTGCATTTCCTAAATAGCAATTCGAACATCTGGCCCTTGGTTACGTAACAGAAGTGGACTCTTCAGTTCTAGGACTTCTCAGCGCTGGTAAACTACGGAGGCATTTATCACACTGATGACTGCGCTTTGGTGAATTTGCCACGCTGTGTCCTGTGATGAACGTAAGTGGGGTAAAGCACAAGGGGAGTCAGCTGAGCAATTGACTTTGCACACTTTATCCATAACTGTTATTTAGCTCTGGCTTTTGACAGCACAGCAGTCAAACACGCCTGTTAGTAACAACATACATACAGTGTGCTTTAGGTCTGCTCCTTTCAACCATTTGCTTTCGTCGACCAGCCTCTGTTAGCCATTGGCTTGAGACATTGTCAACAATATCTTAGCTCAGCCCAGTGGAGTATTTCTCTCTCACCTATAGCTATCAGCCCTTTGGGTGCATCCTTCTGCCGCCACTCGAGTCGTGAATTCAAATGCATGAGAGACTGCTTTACAACTTTCGCCCTCTCTGTCCACTATTGCTGGATCCCTCCAGTGTGTCTCGCTCCAAGGTACTAACGCTGCTTTAAACTCCGACCTACTGGCTTTGTCAATGTTTGTCATGATCAGCCACCTAAATTGCAAATAAGTGGATCAGTAAGCAGTACTAAGAAACCAGTAATTGCTTTCCCTAATCAAGCCCTTTCAAAGGCTGCTGTATGATTGTGCTATAAGCTATAAATAGCCTGCTTTAGAAATCCATCTACATTTTGGTCTCTTTTCATTTAACAAGCTTGCAAACATATTTATTCAAACTGATTTTTTCTCTACAAGTCTATGCTGTGACGATTGTTTATTTTTATATTTTCTATTTTAGTTTGAATTGTATGAGCAATATCATTTAAAAATGATAAAGGCACCGAGATGTAGAACATTTTTAATTCCTCCGAGTGATTTAAAAAAAATGGTCTCTTTCTCTCAAGAAAAATATGTTTATGAATCTATGAATGTGTATTTGCTAAACAGACTGAATCGACACCTTTCATTGGATGAAATCACTATTTCACAGGAATGATGTCTGATCTGCAAAATAATATCATTTCCCCGTGATACATGGAGTTCAAAACCACTACTTGATATCCAATAAGCAACCGAACATATAATGCATACATACATACTTTGATGGCTTTCATTGCACTTAAATTAGTGTGATGTTAATAAGTATGTTAATGCCCTATAATATTTGTCTGATATTCAATAAAGTTATTTATGCAAAAATCACTCCCTAAGAAAAAAGAAAATAAGTGATTTTGTTCTGTAATGAGATATTGTGCTGCAATCACATACTTTTCTTGATCATGATTCAAGTGAACATATGTTTCTGATATCACTTAAGATACATTCACTATTGGCTTTCATCACCACAGTTTTTAGAATGCTTGTGCTCTCTTTTCAAACATAGTAAATTAGCCCTACACCTAATTGGCACATTTAATTTACTTGTAAGTCCTTGGTAGATGGTACTACATGTCCCCAGGGCCTGTAAATTAAATGCTTCTAGTGGGCCTGCACCTCTCATTGTGCCATCCACTAAAGTAGCCTTTTAAAACATGTCTCAGACCGTCTACTGCAACCTATAGTGCAGTTTTAAACTGACATTTTGGCATGGCAAAATAGAACTTTTTGCCACCTCTAAACTTTCCTTTTTAATATGTATAAGTCACACCTAAGCAGGACCCTAAAGGTGAAAAGGGCAGGGTGCATTGTACTTAAAAATTAGGATGTGTATTTAGGTTTTACGTGTACTGGCAAGGAAAAACCCCTAAAGTTGTTTTTCACCATTGCAAGGCCTAACCCTCCTATTGACTAACGCTGGGTTACCTTATTGCATTTAATAAGTGCTAACTCTTGATTTGTAACAGGTAGAAATATAGATAGGGCTTGCACTCCAGTGAATTGGAATTTAAAATCTTCTTTAATGGTGAAGTCTGAATTTAAGTTACAATTCTGGCAAATGTGGCTTTTAGAAAGTTGGCATTTGTGCCTTCTGCCAGTGTCCTAGGTCAGATGACTGTGAGTGGAGCGGCTACAGAGGTTTGTGCATTCTTCCAGGCAGTAACACAAAGGGGGCTTAGGAGTGAACAGGATGGGACATCCTGACAGAAGTACCCAGCCTCACCTACACCTCAAAGGGCTTCTGCACACATAAAAGACCCTGACACCAGGCTTGCTCTGCGTTTTGTCACACCCAAACAGTTTGGAGCCTTGACAGGGGAAGGGGAAGAACTTTCCAGAACCAGAAGTGATGGTAGGACAGTGTGTCCCCGCACACAATGCCTGGCACCAGGAATAAATATTGGACTTCCAGAGTCACTCATCAGAATACTCCGGGCCCTGTGGAAATTACAGAAGAAGGATTGCTGTGCTGCCAGAGGACTGCCCTGCTGCTTGAAATACTGCTTTGCTGTCTGAGAAGCAACACTGGACCTGCTTGCTTTCATCTTAGGCTAACCAGAGTGACCACAAGGGTCAGTCGGCTGACCTTCTGTGTGAGTGCAGGGACACAACAAGTTTTAGAGGGCTCCCTGCAACTACCCAGATGACTTGCTGCAACTGGACCTACAACTGGACCTGACTGAGCCCCACTAGCGTCTGCAGAAGAGGATCCTTGATTCCCAAGAGGTGCCTCCCCAGCTGCTGGCTGACCTCAGATTGAACTCCTCTACAGCAAAGAGTGATAATCCTGAAGTTTTGGCACCTTGCGACCATAAACGGGCCTGTTTGTGCTGAGTGTCTGCCGTCTATGACAACCACCAATGGAAAGCTCCAGTGAGACCAGCTCTCCATGCTACAATGACCCCTCACAAAGACCAGCAACACAAAAGCCGCACTTAGCGCTACAGCAATGACAGCCCGGGGTGACCACCAACATGAAGTTACAGCAGGTACCATCCGGGACGTTCAATCAGCTATTCATGCTACAGTGATGACACCTACAACAGCGACTACAGCCCACTATGCCCTTCCTGCTCGTTGCACTACAGTGACCATCCACAGCACTCTAACTGCTCCTCACGGCCTCCTCGAAAAACAAACTGAACTCTCAGTGCTTGACTTAGAAGGTAACTTTTCAGCAGAACTAACATGGAACTTGTATCTGACCTACACTCCATCGTGGTCGGCCTGAACTTGTGACTTGCCCCGGTCTAGTGCAACCAGATGACCGTGAATGGCACTTTGTGCTTTAAGCACTACACTTTTAAATTGCATATCTTTGGTTCTATTGGTTGGATTTTTTCCATTCTGGTATCATTTGATTTCTTACATTTGACTCAATTTTCATAAATTGGTTTAGAGATTTCTCTTGTGTTGTTTATTCACTTTATTATTGTTTGTGTGCTGAATAAATATTTTATACATTGCCACTAAGTGAAGCCTGACTCCTTTGTGTAATGCTACAAGAGGATTAATCATAGGTTAAATTAGTGACTTTTTGTGGTTCACCCTGACAATGACTGTGGTTGCCGCCTGAGTGGGTTTTCACCCCGCTTAACAAATAATCCAATTTCTCACACCACTCATCTTTTATTCTGCATTGCATGTCATTTCTTTAATGCTTGAATTGCAACAAAGTTTGCAAAAATGTATTTTTCCTTTTGGCATTGCATTTTACTTTCTACTGGTGGAGTGACTCTCACATTGGCGTCACCTTTTATTGTTTGGTAGAAACCTTGTTCGGCTGCATCCACAGTCCTGCACCTATTCTGCTGAATTTACAGAAACCATGAGGAATGATCTAAGGAACTGCACCTTGTGCATCTATTAGCACAAGGAGATTGGAGCGATAAAGAAATCACTGTTGAGGAGGAATGAGAGGGGCGCATTGTCAATAACATAAGACCTGTGGGTCAATTAGAAGTTGGAGAGCGGCTGGCCAAACTCATGGTTCTTCCACCCCATTTAGAAGTAGTGGGGAAACTGCAGAGTTTTCACCAGCATAGCCTCAGCCGGACCTGATGGTGCATCCACAGAGGGACAGCAGATCATAGAGATGGTCCCCCCACCCTACTTAGCGCATGTGACTGTCACTAGATTTCCCTGCCCAGGACTGCCATGCAAGGCATAGTGTACTGGGTTTGGAAATCAAAAGCTGGCCCCATCATACAGTGAGAAATCTCCTTGCGCACAAGACCCATACATTATTTGCTTTTCAAAAATAAAATCCTGTTTTCTAAGTTTATTTTTTAAAACAACCTTGCACCTGCTTGACATTGCATTCAGCCCATTGTGGGTCAACTGCTTTGGTGGTAGTATTGTAAGATGATGATCTCAGCCATTGAAGGGTGGGCCCATAAAAGGGTGGATGGTTCTCCACCAGAGGAATGGAGGCCATTGCTAGTCCCACGTGCTGGGTAAGCGGACCTCCTGCCATGGGCTATATGAGATCCTAAGCCATTTATCTATGAACATTATTTTTGTAGCATCAGTAAATTTAGATTTTTGTTGATATTTTTCAAATGGAATTTGTCAGTATTACAGAGTGATAGTCACCATATGGGTATGTACTGTACCCTGTCTGCTTACTTCAGAGGGACCTGTAGTAAGGTCCTATTCATAATGCATCCTCGTGAGCCGGAAGCACAAGGTGGAAACACAAATAAAGTAATCCATGCTGAGGAATGATGCAGAGCAGTGTTGTGTCATCAGCACAGATATTTATACATGGAAACTGGTTATTGCAACATTAGCAAATGTAATGTTCTTGTTGATCTGTTTGCAAATGGAATGTGCCATTATTAATGAGTCATGATTCAAATATGGATATGTACTCAGAATTAGTGAGTAAACATCTAAGCATTTACTAATGATTGCTGAGTGAAGGTCCGGATGTGGGTATGCTCTAGGATTGATGGTTGACATCTGGCCTGACAATCATGGTTTCTAAGTGAAAATCCAAACAAGCATTCAAGATGACTGCAAACTAACCATCCATTAGAGACTACTGAGTGATAAGGCAAATCTAGACATGCACAACAGTGGTAATCCTTGTTAAGTGGTGTACCTTAAAAGCACAAGCTTTAATGCATGGACAAAATATAGTTTTAAAAAATATCGGAAGACAGAAATATTGGAAATTAAATATTATGACAGGCTTTCCATGTCGGAAAGCCCGGCATGGAAAGCATGCCGGAAAATGAGCATCGTAATCTGGATGGCATAAAACGCCATTTCTATGGATTATGTGGCTGGCCTCCGACTGGCAGGCGGGTTGCTTAAGCACAATGGAACCCAGCCAGAATGACAGCCTGGATTCACTTACAACCACTTAAATTGTAATTAGGTGGTCCAAAGTGAAACTGACAATCCAGGTCGGGAAGCCGGAAAGCCTCAGACCTTAGGTCGGAGTCTTTACGATCGAGATCGTAATCGGCCCCTCAGAGTCAAGTGCTGAATGGGTTGTACGTGGCCCAATTTTGGTGTCCCATAGGCGAATAGTCCAGAGGACACCAGAGGTAAACAACATCACCCCTCATTGTTGAAACCCAGTAGCCCCTGCTTGCCCACTGGTCCTCCGAATTAGGTCTGACATCTCCTTTTGATCAGATTCTTTGGATTTCAGCAGCCAATCCTTCTGATTGGTTTTTCTGGCTCTGGGTATCCTTTTGTGACATGTTTATTGCCTCCTTCTACTACCTCTGCTCCATTCTATCTGGGCCCCTTAGTTCTGCGGGTTGGCGGAAGTGCGTCCTTGTTTTTAGGTCGAGCCTAAGCCAGCGCGCATGTGCTGCTCTGGCGATCTGTTGTAGTAGAGTATGGAAGAGAAGCCCCGCCCACTCTCTGCCCATTTTTGTCATTGGCTTCTGTGTTAGTTCTTTATAAATGCAGGCTTCTGATTCAGTAATCGGTTTGTTAGACCCTCCTTAGTACAGCCTTTTCTTCATTTGTCACCTGCCATTGCCACTGGCCCCTTTACCTCGGTTGTTACACGGTACGGCTATTTAGTCCTATAAGCACATTTTCTTTATTGAGTTTCTCCTACTTCAGGCATGACGTGCTTTGGTTACATTTAGCGCGCCATGCGCACTTTCACCTTCGAATCAGCTGGGACAATGGCAGCCACTTGTTTGCAATGCCATAGGTCTCGCATTTAAATGCGAGACCTATGGCATTGCAAATATATATTATTTTTTACATTAAATAATTGGTGACCAATCGAATTCTTGTGTGCAGCTCGCCCAAACTGTTGTTTTATTTTTTTACTCTCAATAAAAAAGGACTTATTTCGAGGAAAAGATAAAAAACTCTGCCTGCTCATCCAAGGAGACCTTCTCCATTTTTAAAGAACTCCTCCGTGTCCCTGCCCCCCCCCAGAAACCCCTGGACCCCAAAGAAGCCGAGGAAAAATGCGCCATGTTGGCCTCCTTCTTTGATGAAAAAATAAAAAAATACTCTCTTCCCTCCCACCTGCCAACTCCAACATCTCAGAAAGAGCCAAGGAGCAGACGCCTCCCGTAGACAAACCCCTTCTAGAGTCGCTCGGCCCGGTCTCGGAAGAAGAAGTAAGAACCACATTGGCCTCAACCAAGAGCGGAGCCCCTAGCGACCCGGTCCCCATACGTTTCGCAAAAATTATCATGCAGACCATAGTCCCTCAACTGACTGCCCTGATCAATATCTCACTGGAACACGGAGTGGTCCCTTCCACCTGGAAGGAAGCCGTAGTCAAAGCGCTTCTCAAGAAACCGTCGCTTGACCCCACTAACCTCTCCAACTACAGACCCATTTCACTTCTCCCCTGGATAGGCAAAGTCGCTGAAAAATTAGTTAACAAAAAGTTGTCGCAATATCTCGAGTCAAACCATCTTCTCAACAACTCGCAGACTGGCTTCAGACCTGGCCAAGGCACAGACACTGCACTCCTTGTGGCAGTGGAAAGAACCAGGGAAATCATCGACTCAGGAGGATCAGTGGCAGTGGTCCTCCTAGACCTAAGTGCGGCCTTTGATACGGTCAGCCACCAGGTTCTAATCCACCGCCTCGGGACTGTTGGAGTTAAGGGCAAAGCCCTGAAGTGGCTCTCGTCCTTTCTCTCCCGACGCTCCTATCAAGTATGGGAAGGCGAAAGCCGCTCCTCTTCCATCCCCCTCCAGTGCGGTGTGCCACAGGGCTCTTCCCTAAGCCCTACATTATTCAACGTTTATATGGCCCCACTGGAGGAACTTGTCTCACCCTTCGGAGTCACCATCGTCAGTTACGCCGACGACACGCAACTGGTGGTCACTCTTTCCCACCCCAAACTCGAGCCCTCCAACCTCCACGACTGCCTTACCAGCGTATACCAGTGGATGAGCGACTCCGCCTTGAAGCTTAATGGCTCCAAGACAGAGATCCTGGTCCTCGGACAAAAAACCACTAACATCCCTTCCAACTTCTGGCCCGCCTGCATGGGCGATCCTCCCACTCCCAAAAAGGAGGTCAAGAGCCTTGGCGTGTGGCTGGAGACCGACCTTACCTTCCGGACCCAGGCCAGAAAGACGGCCGGAACCTGCTACGGGTTACTTAAATCCTGCAGGAAAGTAATCCCTCTCCTACCCTTCCAGTCGCGCCTTATGCTGATCCGGGGCTTAATCCTATCCAGGTTGGATTATAGCAACGCCATCTACCTGGGCGCCCCGGAATCCACTTTCCAAACTCTGCAAAAGGCTCAGAACGCCGCCGCCAGACTCCTAACTAGCACCCCGGCCAGATCATCGGCCAAACCCGCTCTTAGGAAGCTACACTGGCTCCCGATCAAAGAAAGGGTCACTTTCAAGGCCCTCTGCCTGGCCCACAAGGCTCTCCATAACACCGGCCCCCCCATACTAAACAACTGGATCACCCCCTACAGACCCACGAGAGCGCTTCGCTCAGAGCACGGAAACCTTATCACGATCCCCATGGTGAAAAAGGCCCGGATAGGGGGCCGCCGCTTCTCGGTAAACACCGGACTCAAGTGGAACGCACTCCCTCTGAACCTCAGAACAGAGCCCGATTTACTTCGGTTCAGAAAAACCCTCAAAACTCTCCTCTTCCCCTAATCCGGTCTCTTACCTAGCCGCTCCCCCTCCTGAGCAACAAGGTTCTAGCGCTGGGATACCCTCGTGGTGACTACGCGCTCTACAAACTCTAAAATAAATAAATAAATAAATCATGCCAGCCACTCAATTTTTTTTTAATCACTAGCGTTTAGAGAAGGTAGCTGGGGTGGGGGTGTTGACAAGGCTGCACAGGCTCGGATTGGCTGACTGTATGGTGACTCCCTTTGGTTGCTAGTAAACACGTGCACGCCCTTTGCTTCTCCTATTGGACCCAGAGTGCAAGCTGCCGATACACAGAACATTTTTACTTTCTAGTAGTTGCAGTTCTGCATCTGACGCTAGTAAATAACACAATTTCATTTGTTTTTTTCATTGTATTATTAAATACAAACATTAGAATAATTCTAAACTGACAGTGCTTAGTTACTTACATAATTTTAAAATTATGAAAATACACTCCTCGCCATTAACCAGTAAATCACTTTATTGCGAAAAACGTAGCATTGGCAAAGTACTGTGCATGCTCTCCCCAGAAAAAACACAGCGAGACATCAGGAGATACACCAACGAAGGAGCCTTTATTGATGACTCAAAATGTAGAGAGCCTACGACTGACTTCCAGCGTCGTCTAGCTCGCCGGCAGAATGAAGGATAATTCTATCCAGAGTTGCCGACTTTAGAACTGGGTAACCAGGTTCAAGTCGTAGCGTCGGCACAGACTCCAGTGATTCTGGGCAAATCACATAGGGGCATATCAGCAACAACCGGCGATAATTATCGCTAAGCGCACTTAGCGCTAGGATAATTATCGCCGGCTAGCGTGGATTTTTATCGCTGAGATAGCGTGCTATTAGCAATGCTTATCTCAAAAGCGATAAAAATCCTAGCGCTAACTGCCAGCGATAATCCCATGAAGTTTGGCGATAGCTTGCTGATAGGGCCTCACATACTTAGCCATGATATCCACCTTCCATAGGATATCATGGCTAAGTCAGTTTCAAAGCAAGGTGTAAGGAAAGTAGCGATAACAGAGGTTATCACTACTTTTCTTGTCGCTGTGCTGCTTTGCGTGAGGCTTGATAATAGGAGAAATGTCGCTTAGCGACATTTCTCCCGTTATCCTGGGAAGGAACGCCCACTTTGCATCTCATTAGAGATGCAAAGATGGGCGTTAAGAATTCAGGCGCTAAGGCAAGGTTTCACGCAATAGCGTGACCTTGCTGATATGGCGATAAAATTATCGCCGCTTTTCGTCCGAAAATGCCCACAAAAGCGGCGATAATTTTATATCGCCACCTTGTAGATATGCCCCTTAATCTCCCCGTGCTTACCAAAAAGAACAAGCATTTACAATGCAATGGTCTCGGCATTGGTAAAGTTAGAGCTATTGGCATTGCTCATGACATTATTTTTGTTTATGTTTTTGTTTTTTAAAAACATTTAAAGAAACGGCATTGTTATTTACAATGTCAATAGCTTAATCACTCTCAAATGCGAGACCTATTGCAATTGCACCCACACACAGAGCCACCTACACACACACTGATTAAGCTATTGACATTGTAAATAACAATGCCGTTTCTTTACATGTTTTAAAAACAAAAACATAAACAAAAATAATGTCATGAGCAATGCCAATAGCTCTAACTTAAACAATGCCGAGACCGTTGCATTGTAAATGCTTGTTTTAAGGGGGCCTCGAACGGGTCTCTATCGGGCTCTGTTTTGTGCCCTGGCATAGGCGGTCCTTTTTTTTTCCGGACTGCAGTGACAGCAGGCACATCGATGTGCACGTGGTGAGGGTTGTAGGGGAAGGGAAATCATTTCAAGAGAGTCCTGTTCTCTCTGGATTTACCTTCTGTTTTTGAATCTCAGGAGCAGCAACATTTTCGTGGTGTCACCTGGGCTGTAAGTGGAAGCATTTTCAAAATTATACACAAGCCATAGTTGCTGCTTATTTATCTTATACAACTAACAACCATTGACAAAGCCAATAGTCCTGACTTGTTAAATGGTAGCGGCAGTGTCAGTCGATAACCTTTCAAGTATTGCCCGGCGGTAATCGCCTCTCATACCACTCGATAATTTACCAATGAAAGAGGCAGGCGCCGGAGACTGGAAGGCAGGAAACAAAGTTTTATTCCGTCGGAGCAGAACACATCAGATCAGACAGCAAGGTATCGTCACGAGGTGCTCTAACTGCATCTCTGAGGCCTGGCCTCTTATACACAGGTTTATGACTTTATTGCAGGTTTTATTGTACATGGCACATTCTTGAGATTACTTTGATGTATAAAAGAACGTCTTCGGAATCCCCACTTCGAACTCGTTCCCACACATATCTACAGTGGAAGTCCCCACCCCATCTACAGTAGGAGATGGCTATCACGCAGCTGGACATTCCGCCAATTCCCGGGGGTGTGTGCAACCGGCCGGGTCTCAGGGGTTAGGGGCTTTGATCCACTGTATCCCTTTGATGTGGGGTGTTTCCCTTACATTAGGGGCAATAAACTGCATCCGCAGGGCTAGGTGATGGCCTGGGATCAGTTCGGACAATGGGGCGCAGAGGAAGGGGGTTATCAAAGAGATGCGTGACCATATATGGGATGTCGGTCAGGCGTAGGATGTGGTTCCATGGCAGGGTCGCGCAGAAGGAGAGGGTTTATGGCCCGTGTATGAGAGAGCGGGGGTGGCCGGCGCGCGGGGGATGCTTGCAGCGCCAGGGGAACGCGCTGGCGATCGACAATGAGCGGGGGAGAGAGTGGGGTGCCTAAAATGGCGGCCGTGCGTTCGCTGTGCGTGGCGCAGGGGAGAGGCAAGATGGCGCAGATAATGTTCAGTTTACAAGCTAAATTTCCACTGTCCTCCCTTTTATTATTATTATTATTATTAGGAAAGTTTATAAAGCGCCTGGTTACGCAAAAGCGTGTCCCCGCGCTACACTTGCAAGAACTCAGAACAGAGGAGAGGAGGGGTTCAGTTACATTGAAAAGAGGTGAGTTTTTAGGTTCTTGCGGAAACTGGATTCCGAGGGGTCAAGGCGGAGATTAAGAGGCAGAGCATTCCAGCATTTAGCTGCCAGGTGGCGGAAAGAGCGTCCACCCATACGGGCCTTTCTGATTCTAGGGACCACCAATAGACCTCTGTGAGAGGAACGCAAAGCACGTGAGGGTACGTGCTTGGTGGCTAGGTTCTGGAGCGGCACCGGCGCTTTCCGCGCAAGAATGCGATGACATGTACAGAGGGCCTTGAATTCCACTCTGCGCCTTACAGGTAACCAGTGAAGGCTATGAAGAGCCGCTTTGGAGTCTGATCTTTTGGGGAGTTTTAAAATGAGGCGGGCTGCCGCATTCTGTAATACTTGGAGGCGTTTTACTGCCTTACAGGTGGCACCTAGATAAAGTAGGTTGCCATAGTCCAGGCGAGATGTCACAAGGGCATGTACCAGCGTTTTCCGGGCGGACATGGGGAGGAGGGCAAGGACCCTGTGTAAGATTTTTAAGACGGTGAAACAGACACCCGCTACCCGGTTTATTTGGGGACCAAAGGACATCTCAGCATCAAACCATACACCAAGGTTCTTGACCTCCTGACGAGGTACCGGAGCTTCCCCCAGGCAGGGGGGCCACCACGCAGACGACCAGGCGGAGGGGCTCCCCCCCACCACGAGCACCTCTGTCTTGCTTCCGTTTAGTTTAAGGCAATTGGTAGACATCCAAGTAGCAAGATCTTGCATGCAAGCCTTAAAACTACTTGAAGCAAGTCCGGGTTCTCGCGATAGGGAGATGACCAGTTGCGTGTCGTCTGCGTATGACACGATTTCCACACCATGACTCGCGGCAATCGAAGCCACTGGGGAGATGTAAAGATTGAATAGGGTCGGGCTCAGGGACGATCCTTGAGGAACGCCCTGTCCCAGATCCATGGCTTTCGAGTAATGGTCGCCCAGGCGGACTTGGAAGCTTCTTCCAGTCAGGAAGGATTGGATCCATAAAAGTGCAGCTTCAGATATTCCCCCATCATTTAAACACTGTAGCAAGTTGGCGTGAGCTACAGTGTCGAATGCTGCGCTCAAGTCCAATAAGATGAGGGCCATAGTCTGACCCTCATCCGCCCCCTGACGAAGAGCCTCCGCTGCAGTTAAGAGAGCAGATTCTGTGGAATGACGGGGACGGAAACCGAATTGCGTCTTGTGCAATAATGCCGCTTTTTCGACGAAGTCCATCAGTTGTGAGTTGACCAGTTTTTCGGCTACTTTGGCCAAGTAGGGGAGAAGGGAGATAGGGCGAAGATTCTCAAGCTTCTCGAAACTGATGGTCGGTTTTTTCCTAAGGGGTAGGACCACCGCCTTTTTCCAGTCTTTAGGTACAGTGGAGCTACTAAAAGATGTATTAAGTAGGTGCCTGATATAGGGTTCTAATATCACTAGGCTGTCTGCCAGGCGCTTAGGTGTAGTGGGGTCTCGAGGAGAACCTGACTTCACTGATTTGCAGATTTTTACGAGGTCTTCAGGTGGAGGGATAGCAAAGTGGGTCAGTCTGATTCTGTTGTTCCATTCCCTGGGGCTTTCGATGAATTCTGCACCCGCTCTGGGTTGTGTTGGGAACGCTGCGTAAATTGTTGCTATTTTCTCCGAGAAAAAAATAGCAATTCTATTGCACGCGTCAGGGGAACAGTCATCTGGGACACTGGAAGATTTCCCGCTCGAAAGGGTTTTGTAAAGTGAGAACAGCTCTTTAGTAGAATTACTGGCTTCACTAACTCTAAGCGTATAGTATGCAGTTTTGCTCTTTCTAATTTGACCGTGATAGAGTCGCCTCTCGGTTAGGTAGGCGGCTCTAGATTCTTTGGAGAAGGTCTTGCGCCATTCTCTTTTGAGTTTCTTCAGTGAAGATTTCAAGGATCTAAGTTCTTCGTTGAACCATGGAGCTGTTTTTTGTACACGGCCCCCGGAATTCGTTTTTTTTTATTTTTGAAGAGGAGCCATGCAATCAAGTGCCTCAGTGATACGTAAGCATAGATTGGTGTTGGCTGAATCTGCGTCAGCCCCCCCTGGGCTTCCCCCTTTAACCAGTGCCTCGCCGAATTTACTCTGGGAGAAGGTGGCCCAGTTACGCCTAAGATGATATAGCAAAGCCGGCTGCGGAGGTCTATATCCAGGGATTCGAATAGTAAAGGGAACTAAATAATGATCCGACCAGGGGATGGGAATAGGGGATTTAGATTCTACTTCCTCCCAATTTGCAAATATTGGGTCCAAAAGATGACCCAACTGATGTGTAGGGCCGTTCACTATTTGTGTCAGCTGGAGAGCACCTAATGCCTGGCTGAAGTTCGTGCTTGTACTGTTTGATGGGTTGTTGAAATGCAAGTTGAGATCACCAAGTACCAGAAATTTATTGTTGCATAAAGCAGTCTCCATGATACCTTCTATTAGGCTTTCCTCAAACTTGGCAATGGGACCAGGGGGTCTGTAAACTAGCATGCCCTTTAGCGTGTAGCTGTTGTTCACTTTAATGGTGAATTTCCCAGCCTCGCTATCCAGAATAGGGGCACTTTCAAATTGGCATTGCAGACTTTCGCGGGCAATAATTGCAATGCCTCCTCCTCTGCCAGTGGTTCTGTCTTGTCTATATATAGTGTATCCCTCTGGTAATGCCTCAAGTGCATCGGCTGTAGACTCATGATCTAGCCATGTTTCTGTAAGGAACATAAGGTCCCATTTAGTCTCAGCGAGAAGATCATGTAGGTCCAACTTATGTTTCCTTAGTGAACGCACGTTGAGTAGTCCACAGTGTATAATGTGGTCGCTGGTGGCCGGGTTCTTGTCAAGGACATAGTGAAATTGGCAGTGTTCACAACCTGTAGTGTTTTCTACATGTAGCTTGTGCATGCATGACACGGTGATCGTACGACGTAAGGCAAGTAAATCCTGCTTGCTCCATCTTATGCGGTCGTTCCGGGGGGCATGGGGTCTGGCCCTGGACCGCGTTCGATCGCGGACGGGCGCAGACGGGCTTGACTTTGGCTCGACTTCGGCGCGATGCCGGCGCGCCCGCTGCGCTCGGCCGCTGCGCGTCCGGAAAGGGCACATTGATAGAGGACAGAGAGGCGTGGCCTCACAAGTGGGCGTGTCAGTGGTAGCGGGCGCGCGAAGGAGTCAGCGCGTTTCCATACCACAGCAACGCTCGGGACAGCAGAGCAGAGCTTCGCGATTTCCCAGGGCTAGCAGGTCAGTGGGTGCTCAGGGTGTAAGTGCTCAGATTCAAACAAGAACGAAAAGCAAAGTTTTTAAAAACGATTTACAGACAAACCTCCCGGCTTCCGCCTCAGGAGTGCTTACAAGGCAATGGCGCGCTTGTCAATCAGCGCGAGTATATAAGCAGGAAAAGGGGCGTGGCCTAAGTAGGCGTGGCCTCACAAGTGGGCGTGTCAGCGGTAGCGGGCGCGCGAAGGAGTCAGCGCGTTTCCTCATCACAGCAACGCTCGGGACAGCAGAGCAGAGCTTCGCGATTTCCCAGGGCTAGCAGGTCAGTGGGTGCTCAGGGTGTAAGTGCTCAGATTAAAACAAGAACGAAAAGCAAAGTTTTTAAAAACGATTTACAGACAAACCTCCCGGCTTCCGCCTCAGGAGTGCTTACAAGGTAATGGCGCGCTTGTCAATCAGCGCGAGTATATAAGCAGGAAAAGGGGCGTGGCCTAAGTAGGCGTGGCCTCACAAGTGGGCGTGTCAGCGGTAGCGGGCGCGCGAAGGAGTCAGCGCGTTTCCTCACCACAGCAACGCTCGGGACAGCAGAGCAGAGCTTCGCGATTTCCCAGGGCTAGCAGGTCAGTGGGTGCTCAGGGTGTAAGTGCTCAGATTAAAACAAGAACGAAAAGCAAAGTTTTTAAAAACGATTTACAGACAAACCTCCCGGCTTCCGCCTCAGGAGTGCTTACAAGGTAATGGCGCGCTTGTCAATCAGCGCGAGTATATAAGCAGGAAAAGGGGCGTGGCCTAAGTAGGCGTGGCCTCACAAGTGGGCGTGTCAGCGGTAGCGGGCGCTTGAAGGAGTCAGCGCGTTTCCTCACCACAGCAACGCTCGGGACAGCAGACCAGAGCTTCGCGATTTCCCAGGGCTAGCAGGTCAGTGGGTGCTCAGGGTGTAAGTGCTCAGATTAAAACAAGAACGAAAAGCAAAGTTTTTAAAAACGATTTACAGACAAACCTCCCGGCTTCCGCCTCAGGAGTGCTTACAAGGTAATATATATTTAACATATCTCGCCAGCTTGCCTGGCCGACATTTCACCTTCTTTAACCCTCCAGCTATAATATCGTTAATGTTTTCCATACATTCCTTAAAGATACAGAGTTTTTAGGGCAGGCAGGAGTAATCTGACACATTTTTACATAGTTACAGACAGTTGATAACGTAGGCGAGGAGGTAGTACATACAAAATTACATCAGCTGCGCCGCATGTCAGGCCCAGGGATAGGAGGAAGGGAGCTCGTTGGAGCACAAATAGGATACTGTAAAGCGAAAATGTTTCTGGCAAAACAAGGGATATTTCGTACATTACTTAAGGCCCAGACTTCGTGTGGAAAAAATAGTCAGTACAGTCGTGTGCATGGCTGGTGTTGTATGAATGTCATTATACAAAGTTAGATTTTCTTAACTTCTCAGTGTACAGTCGGAAGTGATTGATGCAACATCATGAAAACTCGATAGGAAGATGGTTTAATATAAAAAGGTGGTTGGGAGAGGATTTTCAACTTAACATGGGTTCTTCTTTCCAGTGTCCTATTATAAAGAGCCATCACTGGTAAGCTCTTATTGTTGTTCTTCTTTTGTTGGCACTGTTGAGCACCGGCGGTGGAGCTAAGGTCCAGCTCAAATCCAATTTCTCACGTGGCAGGGTGTGACCATTCGCTGTCCTCCGATCACAGTCCTGTTCCCTAACACAGTTCATCATAGGTACTTTGAGACAGGGTACCCGCTTTTTGTTCTTCTGTAGTTAGGTCAAATTCATAATCCGTATAAAAGAGGGAGAGAGAGAGAAGGGTGTGACGTGCTTCGGGATGCCGAGGGAAGAGGGGGTGGAGTGGGATCGGATCAAAAATGCGGACCAAGGGGAGCAGAATCTTCCAGCACTGGGCCCATCAATCGGGCCCGACGGGTTGGGACTTCAGGCACACTGGTCAGTGAGTAGGGGGCCTCGATGTAGCCCTTCGTTCTATCGCTTATCATCCTGATAATGGTGCCTCGTCTCACGCCCTTTTTGCTTCGTTGCTTCCCCCTTGGTCGATGCCATAGATGTTCCATGGTCTGCAGCCAGGCTGAGCGTCACGTCCAACCCCTCTCTTCTGATGGCCGCAGGTTATCTTTGAATGGGTACAAGAAACAAAAATCTTAGAGAGTTGGCAGGGAAGACATTTACATACTTCATCCTCTCTCCCAACCACCGAGTAGTTGCGGAAATGCTTTTATCGGTTGCTGTATGATCGATGTCTATTAACTCTGATGTTAGTGTGCGTGTTACTAATCTATTAATCATTGCTGTGGTGCAGGCTTCTGTGGGTGTCCCTGTCCATCGTCTGGCCTTCTAGGTGTCGATTCCTGCGCCCTAGAATCGTCGCAGGAAGCCTGACATCTGTCAACCTTCTGGTCTATTAAAAATTCGAACCGGCTTCTCCGGTAGAGACTCGTTCATCTTAACACAAGTTTTGTTAATACACATTTTCCTCCGAGGACTGCTAAGTTTAAGAAAAAAGTGTGAGGTGCTACTGTCACGTGTTCACGAGTATCCATTTCGGGGAGGAACATAAGCTAAGCATTATTTTTGCTGGAGACAATAGGTAACCCTTTATCAGTTTAGGCGATGTATTATTAGAGAATAAGGTCATCAGCTGTTTCGTTCGAAATACTCTGAGGCGGCTAGTATAGGGCTGGGGTTATTTTGGAAGAACGGGGTGCTTTAGACATTCTATTTCGGGGTAATTGGGCGGGGGCAATTCTGGGCGGTGGAGGTGGTGTTGTTGAAGCTCTAATGACAAAAACCACTGACATATAGTCCCCGTGATGAGGGCCAGATTGGGAGACATCAGTCGTCTTACCTGTCCTTTCTTTTTCAGACAATTAAGCTCAACATTTGCAGAAAGGAGAGGTAGTAACGTGGTGAAGTATGGTCGTTTTGTTTCTGTCAATTTGTTCGAACACCATCATGTTTTTAGGCCAATTATACACTTACCGAAGAGGTATGTGTCATTAATTTATTTCAAAAAGAAAGAGGGCAAGAAAGCCTTTAGAGAGGGGGGGGGAGAGAGAGAGAGTGAGAGAGAGAGAGAGAGAGAGAGAGAGAGAGAGAGAGAGAGAGAGAGAGAGGGAGAGAGTGAGAGAGAGAGAGAGAGAGAGAGAGAGAGAGACGTGTGCATCAAGTAGGCTATTTGGCATATGTACGACACAAAACGAGAGAGAGAGAGACATGGGTATGATAATAGGCCACTTGGTGCACACACAACATGGAGTGGCATGGGTCTGTTGTATGTAAGAAAACACAAGCGGGGAAAAGACATAAATTCGGTGATCACGTACACACAAATTCCGGATAGGGTGTGACAGTACATGCATCAAGCGCAGAGACTTAAGACGGAGACTCAGGGCTACGTTGAGTATGGGGACCTCTCCTTTCCTGTCCTCTTTCCTAAGCATGCTGCGTATTTTCAGTATTTTTGTAGTTTTTCTTGGGGGGGGGTGTTGGACCTTTTACTCTCCTCCCTTTGATCGATGGACGAGCACTTCAATCATACGGTGACGCTCTCTTCAAGTGACCCAAGCATGGAATGCATACACAGTCATACCGTATAATCGTAGCACACACGCACAGTCATATCATACAGTTTTTCATGTTCCCAATGGTGGTCTGCACTTTACGCACTACCCCACAACGTTTGTCTATGTTTTTCCTGATATAGAACGCGGTGCGGTCCATGTCCACTCCATTCTTTAGTCGGAACTTCGTCGTGACCTATAGAGGGGAGAAAAGAGGGGAGGGGATGTGCAGTATTCAAAGTACCTTAGCGCGCGTAGACACGAAAAAGTTCTACTTACCACGTACCAGGCTGGCCGCAGGAGTGGGTAATACCACAGACCTATTATTCTTTTTTGTCCGAGGCAAAGATGCTCTATTTCATTCATCTCCTAAATTCGGGTTCCCTGGTCGCGCATGCCTTTCTCAATCGGTCGTGTATTATGGTGTAAGATATCATACCTTGCGTTCGGCCTACACCTTAAGCTACAGCTGACCATCGATTTGACAACTCTTGGAAAAGGACAGGTGTGATGGGTACAAATTCCGTTAATCAAAAAGATTTAGGCAAATGGGGTCTGCATTATCTGTATTCTTTTGCTTGGGAGTAACAATCATTTATTCAAAAGAAAAATCTTTATCAACCTATATGATTTGTCATGACACTGATTCAGTAATCCTTTCAAGAAGCCCTTTATTTAAAACAATGTCAGTATACAAATACGGGCCTACAACCGTTCAGGCCGGCCACGGCGTGAGAGGCGTCGAATATCATGAGCAATACTATCTTAGCTAAAAATAAAAATGGGTAGGTCAGCAATCAGTAAGGTTGTACGTATGCTCGGTCAGTACCCTTCCCGTCCCTCTGCTCATCATGTGTGGGAACATCACATTCATATCCTTTTAACACAAATGCCACGTGACTGGAACGCCACAAGGAGTTGTAGGCCTCTCCTACATCGGCGCCATTTTTGGGCGAGGTCGGGCCAGTGTACAGTCTAAGTCTTTCCATGAATTAGCTGTTGGACCAGAATTCCTTTCGGTAGTTCGAGAACTTTCATTAGCGTCAGCTTGCGTCAGCATGGCGTCACCGCGATCTTGTAGCAATGCCATGGTCCGTTCTTGGGGCGGGGCAGCAGGCGGGTTCTTCCGCCGACGTCTTGAATCAGTCTTTCTCACTGCACCAAGCGGAGGCAAGGTGGCTGCCGCCCGGGGCAAAGAACAATGGCGGCGGTTTGTCCTTACCGGAAGTCCGCGGGAGTCGAGTGCCAATGACTCCAGCAGATTCTGCAAAGCTGAGGGGAGCGTTTTGTCAAGGGTGGGGCCCACGCCCAAGCAGACAAGCTTTCGAGTCCAGAATCGCCTCACGGAGGGCTAGGTCTGGATCCGAAGAACCGACCGCCGGAGTCCAAAGGCAGCAGCAGTAGCAGCTCTTCGGTACAGCCACCGGAGAGGGGCCAGCAGCAGCAATGACAGCAGTTCGGATGGTATCGCCACCGGGGTGATTCCAGTAGCAGCAACAACAGCAGTTTGGATGGTATCGCCACCGGGGTGGGTCCCCGATTACTTGGCTGCGGGGGCCCACTCCTCGCGTCGGGCGCTAGTGGCGATCCTGGTGAACCCATGCTTGGGTGGCCGTCCGGCGGTCGAGCGCAGGGGGCGCCAACTTGGCTGGCCGGTGAAAAGAGACGGTTGGGGTGCCCTCATCTGCTGGTGAGCCTCCACCTGGGGAGGTGGGGGAAGCCCGTCCGCGTCGCTTCCCCCCGCCAGGGCACCCTTCGTTATTGAAGGAAGAAGAAGAAAATGGGAAGATCTGCACGGCGTGGCAGGCTCCGCCTTGGCGCTGCCAGAGCTTCGGCGCTTCGTGCAGCCTCCGGCCTATTCGCACAGTCATCCGCCACTGATGTCAATGGATTTTTGCATGGCTTTTATAGCCCAAAACCGACTAAAAGGACCGCCCAAAACAGGCCAATGTTGCAACTTCGAGGAACGAGAGGTGAGGACGGTGTCACGTGGACGTGGATGCTTTGGGATGCAGGTTGCAGCAGACCGTCATGTAAATAGTTGTTTAAAACGTGTTTTAACCTGTTTATCCTGTTGGTGTGTTTGTTATACCTATAAGTTATTAAAATGTTATAACTATACCACTTCGTTGGAGTGTTCGTACATATTTGCAATCTGGTGACGAGCACAAGGATGCTTCTGCGTAATTAGGAGAAATAACATAGCCCAATTGTGCGCGATCTAGCCCTAGTTCGGTGACGTCGATGGTGGGTATCAGCAGGCTTCCGTTTGTGCAGGATTTGGTCATGCTTATTGGGCGGGGTGGGTAGTAGGGCAGACATGTTTAGGTAGCGAGAGCGATGGAGTCGGGCTACCTCGTGGCCGTCTCGACCGTGAGCTTGGCTCCTTCCCTTAGTTCCATATATCCCACAAAGGGCTATTTCCTAGCATTACTTTAGTTTTGTAGGGTCAAAAAGGATTCTGCCAGTGGCCACTGACTCTCGGGGTCCCCCTTTGTATATTTTATGCCATAGCTTGCTATAAACTACGGCGATTAGTTTGTATTTTAGTGAACATGTCCTTATTAGGGGTGCCTTCCAGAGGAGCCGGATGGTCCACCTCTAATAAGCGGTCCGGGCAGAACCAACTACCAATCAGTGGGGAGAAGATAGGCATGACGGGTTTCAATGGGGACAAAAGTCAGCACTACCTATCTTTTCACTGCTTGCAAAGACTAGACAGAATATCTCTATTCCTCGTTATTTGTAAGCAGAGAATACCTCCAAAGAACCAATATCGAACAACTAGTGTTCGGACAATCAATCAATCAATCAATGGGGAAATAAAGATAGGCACGACGGGTTTCAACAGGGACAAAAGTCTGCGTTACCTACCCTTCACTATTTGCAAAGACTAGACAGAATATTTCTATTCTACGTTATTTGCAAACAGAGAATATCTCAAAGAGCACTATTCTTCAAAACAATCAATGTTCGGACAATCAATCAGTGGGGAGATAAAGATAGGCACGACGGGTTTCAACGGGGACAAAAGTCTGCGTTACCTACCCTTCACTATCTGCAAAGGGAGAGAGAGAGAGAGTATTTCTACTCCTCCCCGTTTGTAGACAGCGAATATCTCAAAGAGAACAATCAATGAGCAATACTAGTATTTCAAAACTTCAAACAATCAATCAATTATTTCGCTATTTGTCATGTATCACGACCTTACCCGGACCGCGTGGACAGTTTCTCGTCTTCCGTCTCCAGCGCCCGATCGTCCTCTACTCTCCGTATTTGCCGATGCACTCCTGATGGTTCCCAGTCAGGACCGTAGATCACTCGAGAGAGGTCTGCTCGGAACCAGTGAAGTTCGGATGATCGGCTGCCAGACGAGGGTCTATTGGGCAGGAGCTCTCCCGATCGTTGCAGTCGTTCACTCTGTCGTCAGGACCTCTCCCACTGGATCCACGTGTCTCTGATGGGCCCCACGCTTGGGACGCCAATTGTTAAATGGTAGCGGCAGTGTCAGTCGATAACCTTTCAAGTATTGCCCGGCGGTAATCGCCTCTCATACCACTCGATAATTTACCAATGAAAGAGGCAGGCGCCGGAGACTGGAAGGCAGGAAACAAAGTTTTATTCCGTCGGAGCAGAACACATCAGATCAGACAGCAAGGTATCGTCACAAGGTGCTCTAACTGCATCTCTGAGGCCTGGCCTCTTATACACAGGTTTATGACTTTATTGCAAGTTTTATTGTACATGGCACATTCTTGAGATTACTTTCATGTATAAAAGAACGTCTTTGGAATCCCCACTTCGAACTCGTTCCCACACATATCTACAGTGGAAGTCCCCACCCCATCTACAGTAGGAGATGGCTATCACTCAGCTGGACATTCCGCCAATTCCCGGGGGTGTGTGCAACCGGCCGGTCTCAGGGGTTAGGGGCTTTGATCCACTGTATCCCTTTGATGTGGGGTGATTCCCTTACAGTAGGGGCAATAAACTGCATCCGCAGGGCTAGGTGATGGCCTGGGATCAGTTCGGACAATGGGGCGCAGAGGAAGGGGGTTATCAAAGAGATGCGTGACCATATATGGGATGTCGGTCAGGCGTAGGATGTGGTTCCATGGCAGGGTCGCGCAGAAGGAGAGGGTTTATGGCCCGTGTATGAGAGAGCGGGGGTGGCCGGCGCAGCGCCAGGGGAACGCGCTGGCGATCGACAATGAGCGGGGGAGAGAGTGGGGTGCCTAAAATGGCGGCCGTGCGTTCGCTGTGCGTGGCGCTGGGGAGAGGCAAGATGGCGCAGATAATGTTTAGTTTACAAGCTAAATTTCCACAGACTTGTTGTAGGTATGATGTGGCTTGTATCATATATCTGGACGCAATGAGAGGAACAGCAAAATAAAAGTCGGGCGGTACACTGTGCTACACAGATTTTTAGCTTACGTATTTTTAAGCCACCCCCTTAATTACACTGACCACGCCCCCTTGAGAGCCCCCCCCACCCGTTTTTTCATCCCACTTAAAGCCCTGCCAACGAGTATGTGATGGTACCTCGAGAGATCATAGGAATGGCAAAACAGTGCTATACACATCTCCCTCAGTATCACATACCCCAGCATAATATAAAAATACGACCACTCACCGGAATTTGAAAATGTCACCGTGAACAGCCCTAAAAGAAGCAGAGGTGTCGCCAGTGAGGTAGTGAAAGAGTGAGGTAGTGAAAGAGTGAGGTAGTGAGGGAGAGGGATGTTGTGAGGTAGTGATATATAAGCATAGAGTGATGTTGTGATGTAGTGAGATAGAGAGAGAGGTAGTGAAAGAGAGAGTGAAAGTGAGTTAGTGAGATAGAAAGAGTGAGGTAGTGAGATAGAGAGTGATTGAGGTAGTGAGTGAGAGAGAGTGAAGTTGTGAGGTTGTGAGCTAGAGAGTGAGGTAGTGATGTTTTGAGAGAGAAGTTGTGAGATAGTGAGATAGAGTGGAGTAGTGAGGTAGAGAAAGTTATGTAGTGAGAAAGAGCGAGGTAGTGAAACAGTGATGTAGTGAGGGAGAGGGATGTTGTGAGGTAGTGAGATGTAAGCAGAGTGGTGTTGTGATGTAGTGAGATAGAGAGAGGTAGTGAAAGTGAGTTAGTGAGATGTTGCATAGTTCTGATCCCGTGATGAGGAGCACACACGCTGCTGAACTTGGCTCCTGACTGTCAGCGGTCAGGTAAGGCAGGCGCCTTTTATCTGACCCCTCAGTTAAAGTTCTTATTAAAAAACACACAGCGGCCAGTGCGGGCCAAATGCAAAACAGGGTTAAAAAAACAAGATTTTCATGTTCAATCTGACACTGTAGCAGTCCAAAGAAAAACTGGGATAAAATAAAAAATGTTCGTGTACAATCCAAATACAAGGTGCCTTATTTCAAAATAGACACTGTGGTCAGTGGTGCAAGCTGGGCGACAGCTAAGGTTAGTGGCAAAGACTGAGTATGAATGAGCGCTGGTTCGCAGTCACGGCAGGCAGACTGACCTGCATACGGGTAATAGCAGGGAAACAGGCGGAAGTCAGTGGCGTTAGCGAAAGTAATTAGGTAAGGTTTAGTGGTGAAAGCAGGAGAGCTATATGCAGTCAGTGGTCAAAAGATATGTGGCCCATCTTTTGTGAATGAGAAAAGGAGGAAACGGAGCTGCTGTCAGTTTTGATGTAAATTCTATAATCAGTGTCTCGGACAATCCAGACGTGCTACCTTAGCAATAAGCACATCCATCTGAGTAGCGATCTGAGGCACCGGCTTAACCTGACAATGCCTGCTGTTAGCTCTTGTGTTAGTTCCTAACTTACCCTTTGTGGGTTAAAGATGGGGGTATCGTATGTCTACCTCGTAATACCGTTGAGGCAAATACAGTGGAAAGTGGTTATTTAAGCCACTTCTTTATTCTGGAATGTTAGGTATGATGTAAATTGTGGTAATAACGATGAGGCTGTAATCTACCTCGTCGGGTAATAAATATGCTCCCAGTTTTAACAGTATCAGAGCATTTACAACACCCTAATCCAAAAGGTAGCAGAAAGCTGGACATTCAAGTGCTGATAACATGTTCGAAGGAAAATAGACACACTGACACTAAAGTAAAGGGAATGATAAGGATGACATCTCTTTCTATGAGGAAGTGATATCATTGCACATTGTGTATGGTATTTAGCCCTCCGAATAATGGGAGTGTTCCGTGCTTTTTAAGTTTAAAATATTGAAATTTGAGTGTTCGAGGTTGGTCAGTTCTATACAAAACTGCGTGCCGAGCTCTAACGTCCCTCCAATAATGTACATCTCATGCGCCCCATTCGCATTTACACAGTGCATTATGCACTCATGTTTCCTCGAGAGTGTCGGGGGTCCGACGACGTTCAGGTTTACGAGTGCTGTGCTCACGAGTGCTTACCCGACATCTCTCTGGAACTCTGCTGGTGAATCGACCGTCCTTCTCCAGTGCCCTATGCCTCTGCTAGAACGAGACTGCCTGCCATGCACTGCCTGCTGCGTGTGTGGAGCGTCCAGTTGTCATGGTAACGCACCACCTCTCCCGGAATCCGCACTCGCATTCCCGCCTAAAGATCAGTGAAAAATGTCCTGGTTTTGTTTTGCCTCCACCCCCTCCCGAGGATCCGCACTCACTTCTTACCTGGGTCACCAAAACCAGAATAAAGCGAATATGCACCGAAAAAGACAGCTATCCTAGGGCGCAGGGAACAACGTCAAAGATAGTGCTGCCAGGTTCCGTGCGAGGCACTTGCGGCGATCGGGCAGGGGTTTGTTGCGGCTCGTGTCGCGTAGGACGTGACGCTGCCCCTGAAAATGTAGTTTATTCTTTCGCGCTCCGGAATAACGTCACTGTGGATATCAGAAACACTAGACTGCTGCGTTTTGTTTTTTGGGAGGCCGTGTTGGCCACTTAGAAAACTCGATAATATCAATAAGGTGTAAGAAAGTAAAACCCTGCCGCTCTTTCATAATCCTGTCCATTGCTTTCACCTTCGCCGCGAGCCGCTTTCTGGACGAACGAATTTGGCCACCAAATAGTACAAGCCTGTCTGCCGATAGGCATCAATTATGTAACTGTAGTAATTCTAATTAGAGGTGCTCTAACTGAAAGGAAGGATCGAGCCAGGGGTCCGGCTTGGCTGTGAGACCGTATACGAGCCGAACATTAAAACAAGCACACCACTGCCTTTCTCCGAGGCAGAGCAGAAATGCCTCGGAGAAACGCAGCGTCCTTTTCGGATTCGGGGGCGTGTTTTGCTGTTATCTCCTCCAGCCATTGGCTGGAGGAGATAATTAGACTTTCTGCAAAAAACACGCCCCCCGATCCGAAAAGGACGGGGCCTGATCGGAGAGACAAACCTCTTCTCAAATGGCTGGCCAGCATTCAAGAGGCCAGCCAATTGAGAAGAGGCGAGAAGAGGGGCGGGTTCAAGCCCCTCTTCTCCAAAACATTAAATCTCTCGACTTCCGGTTCTGCCTTCGGCAGACCGGATGGTCCCGAGACCTAAAAAAAGCATTTGCAGAGCAATAGGTCTCGCATTTGCCAGAGTTTGAACTATTGGCATTGTTAATGAAAATGACTTTCATTTATGTGTGTTCGTTTTTAAACTGAGAAATAAAAGGCATTGCGATTTACAATGCCAATAGTTTAAACTCTCGCAAATGCAAGACCTATTGCAATGCAAATGCTTGTTTGCTTTGTCTTGTTGTGCACTGTGCTGGGCAGCTGGCTCATGTGGTTCCATTGCTGGATCGGGGTTCTATACATGAATCAATGAACAAAAAGTTTTTAGCGTACACAGCTTCCCATGAACAGGGAGTTGCTCTGATGCTTCTGAGCATAAACTAATGAGAAAGACCTGTGCAACTGATTCATAATTGACACCTTTCTAACGAGCCATCTCATGCCAGTCTCGTGCAGAGCGCGCGTTATTCAAAATGGCCACAGGAGGGCGCTCGCTGCCCACATATTCTTATTTTCCCTACGCTCCCCTGTCTGTGCACCAATGAGCGTGTCTCCGTTGTCATCGCGATCCGCCTGCCCTCCATCTCCAGTAGGCTCTTATATGGACGTATTGGGAGAACAGGAGACGCATATACAGCAGCAGGCTGACGTACATTTTTCCTCGAGTTCCGTTCCTTAGTGGAAATAAGATGACAGGCGCCAAGGAGGCAAGCCGACCTGCTTACCAAGGAAAATATGCATCATAAAAACAGTTTGGATGGATAGGGATTTAAAAAAAGTAAAACTTATATCGGAAGAGGATTCTTCACGGGCAGGCTGACTCTGCCTCTGTCTCAATGAGGGGAAGAGTAGAAACTGACGACAGTGTTCATTCATATCAGCACATTTCATGGATACAAGAAGAGGGCAGGAAACAACAGCGGCGACAACTGTGTCTTTTGTCATCTGTTACACATTTCTTATGTTAATTTGTTATTTAAGCTACAGGAAATAGAGCACTCGATTCTATTGACAATGTTGACTAATTTTATTACATTCATTTTTTATTGTATTTCTTTTTATAATAGGTAAAAGTATAAACAATTCTTTTGTATTATAATTGTAAACTCATTTGCCATGGTTGCTGGCGGTGTCATGGAAAGATTGGAAATTTGAAACCTATGGAGAAGCAACTGCGGAAAAATCATATGTGGTGAAAAGCAAGGAGTGGCGGAGCGTGTCGTTAGCCTCCTTGTCTTACAAAAATGTGGTGCAGCCTTGCTTTTCCCCCTGCGATGGCGCTAAGTTTAGCAACCTAGCGCCAAAGCAGGCAGGATTGTTTATGTGTAGGAAGGTGTCCCTTCCTGCCCATAAACAATCCTAAAATGCCATTCTGTCACTTTCATTCGTGCTGCTTCCTGCAGCACACATTAAAGTGACAAAATGGCATTTTTTTAACCCCTTCTCTGCTCATGACGGAACCACTCCGTCATGAGCCACGGGTGCCGTGTGCTCATGACGGAGTGGTTCCGTCATACTGCGGCCGTTGGCGGCCGCTCCGCCCACGCGGCGCTAATTCCCCGCCTGTGCGGGCGATTAGCGCAGTGGGCGGAGACGTGATGGAACCACTCCGTCATGAGCACAGCTCACCCGTGGGTCGTGACGGAGTGGTTCCGTCACGAGCACAGCGCCACCGCACCTGCCCCCAAACCCCCCCAGCGCCGCTGCAGAATTCCTGCCGCGGCGAAGGGGTTAAAGGTCTGCTTATGTACAGGAAGGGACAACTTCCTGTACATAAACAGACCATGGCATTTCTGCTTTTTTCCATGCGTGGTGCACAAGGCAGCACACATGTAAAAAGCAATACGGAGGAGAAATAATGCATTTCTCCTCGTTTCGCCAACTAGAGACCAGGGTTTTCCTGATCTTAATTTTGGCGCTGCCTCTTTGTACGCCACCCTTGTACATCGGGGGCAGAATCAAATACAATGGGTGCTGCAGTGGAACACCCACCACAATACTCACTGCATGCCCATTTCACGCTAAAGTGACATAACGCTGCCTTGTAATTTTGGCGCATCCCCTATCACCACCACAACGTCGGTAAAAGTGATGTTGTGGTGGCGATAGGGGCTTGTGCATATGCCCCTTTCTGTCTTAAAACATAATTTAGGCGTGGAAGGAAGAAAAGTTTTGAAATCAGTTACCTGCTCCATGTATAACTGGTGATGACTTGGACTTAGAGGAGCATGCTGAATGTAAAAATGGTTTGAGAGCTTTGGAGGAGAATTATGGAAAAAGGATAAGGGGTAGATTTTCAAACATTTTGTGCTGGGTTAGCGTCCCAAAAGTGAAGCTAACCAGCACAAAATGCTTTTGGGGAAATTTACTTTCCAACCCAAAACATGTTTTGCACTCGAAGGTGCCCTGAAAGTAGCACACACCGCACGAAGCAGTGCTTTGCATTACATAGCACCAAGTACATGGGTGGTACATGGGCGTTCCCATGCAGCCACCAATGCCTTTTGATGCAAAACCGTATCTACAAACAACTGTAGACACGGTTTAGCGTCAAAAGTTATTGCCACTTTAAAGGAAGTGCTAACAGGAGAAATGTTTTTATTTCTCCTTTCTTTTCCACACATACAAAGTGGGAAAAGCTTTTAAACTTGCCTAGGCATGGTATTCTGTACAGGAAGGAAACGCTTCCAGTACAAAACCCATGTTAGACTCACACACACACACACCCTAGTGCTATGGTGCTAAGGTGTGTGCATGGCGCTCGGCAGCTGAAATCAACGCCGATGCTAGGGACAGGGGAGGAGAGTGCCACATCTCTGCAGATACGACGCTCTCCTGCTCCCTCCCTGTCACACAATGCAGCGCAGTGCAGCCTCTTTGGTTGCTGCACCGCATTGTGTGACCTTTTTAAAAATCTGGCCCCTAATGAGGTAATAGAAAGGCATATTTTTTTGTCAAGAGCCCAACTGCCTGGCGAGCAATATGTGGGTTGTTTGCGAGTTCTTGTTGGTACATGCAGGTTCAATGACTTACAAGATGAGATTATAAGAGACCAATTTATTAATCACACATAAAATATGAAAATCCAAGAGACATCGTTAAGCATGAAGAAACACATTTTAGAAAAAAACTGCATCCATTGGCGAGGCCCCTATTGCCACAAAAACGTCACTGAAAGTGACATTGTGATGGCGGCTTATACATATGCCCCATACTATGCCAACATTGTGAGCCATTTCACAGAAAAGCCCCAACCCATTAGACTCTTGCTAAAGAAAGGGGCAAAATGTGAATAGGCACAGAAGTGTGAAAACACGTTTCCTGAAATCAATAATTGTATAGCAAATACTCCCATTTTGAAACCTTTCGATCCTCAATACAAATCCGTGGTGATCACAGATGAAAGTGGGTATGGTCTAGGTGCTGTCTAAACACAATTAGTTTAAGAGAGAGAAAGTACTGTAGCTTTTAGATCATCTAGGACTTGTAGGGGTGCAAAAGAAAAGTATTTGGTGATTGCAAAAGAAGCTCTACCCTGCTGGTGGGGAATCTAACATTTTCGTACACACCTGTGGGGTACCAAATACAAACATATAATTTGGAGATCCAAAAAGAAGCTCTATCCTGCTGATGAGGAGTCCAGCATTTTTGTACCCACCTTTGGGTACCAAATACAAGCTCAGAACTGACCATAAACCTCTGTTGGATAAGTTTACCACAAAAGGAGCAGGAAGAGCGATGCCTCATATTACTAAAGGGCTTTTCAAACTACAGAAATTTTCTTTTTCAACAAATTATGTACTAGATGTGTGTAGCCTGAAAGAAGATTGTTTATCTAGGTTTCCGTTGCTGGATTTGTTCACAGAAGTGGAGATTGCTAATGCAGAATCTGTTTAAGGGATGGAGGGGCATCAGTGAAGAACAATGGAGAAGTTGTATTGATGAGGACAGTGAATTAGCAGATGTGAAAGACAATGGGGCAGATCTACAAGGAAGTGCTGCAGCGCGGCAACGCAAGCCTTCTGGCTGCGCCACGCTGCGGCACTTCCGAAGCTCAGGAATGCGACATATTTACAAAAATATGTCGCATTCCTGTGCTTCCCCCTGCATTGGCGCACAAACTGCAGCCATGCGACGGTGCAGGGACACTTGCACCATGGTGCAAGGATGCCTGCGTCATAGGAAGATTGTTTTTATGCAGGAAGGGACACCTTCCTGCACAAAAACAATCACTACAGGCATTTTCCTCGTTCAATGCGTGCTGTAGAATGCAGCACGCTTTGAAAGGGGAAAAAACAAGGAGAAATGAAAACACGTCTCCTCGTTGCACCTCGCTACGCTTCTCCTCCTAAACTGAGAAAAATCCTAACTTTAGGACTTTTGGTATTCACAGCAGGTATTTAGGAGTCCTAAAGTTAGGAGTCCTAACTTTACTACTCCTAAACTGAGAAAAAAACTAACTTTAAGACTTTCGGTATTCACAGAAGCCATTTAGGAGTCCTAAAGTTAGGATTACTAACTTTTGTGAATACCGAAATGAGTAAGTGCCTTCTGTGAATACCAAAATGAGTAAGTGCCTTCTGTGAATACCAAAATGGTAGTAAGTTTAGGATTTTGTCTTAAGTTAGTTCTGTGAATCGGGCCCCCTGTGTCTGTCTTCTATGCCCTTGCTCCTCATCTCCATATCTCCTTGTGTCTGTCTTCTATGAGCTTGTCTCCTCATGTCCATATCTCTTTGTGTCGGCCTTCTATGTCCTTGTCTCCTCATGTCCATGTTACCCTGTGTCTGTCTTCTATGCTCTTGCTCCTCATGTCCACGTCTTTGTGTGTCTGTCCTCTATTCTCTTCTCCCCTCATGTCCATGAGTCCGTGAGTCTGTCTTCCATGCACTTCTGTCTCTGTACCCTTTTTGGCTCATGTCCATTTCTCTGTGTGTCTGTCTGTCCTCCGTGCCCTTGTCTCGTCATATCCATGTCTCTATGTGTCTGTCCTCCATGCCCCTGTCTCCTCATGTTCATGTCTCTGTTTGCCTGTCCTCGTGCCCATGGCTCCTCATGTCTATTTCTCTGTGTCTGAACAAAAGGTGGAATGGTGCACCCATAAACAAATTAATCAATGAGTCTTTGGGTCCATTGTATAAATACCTGCTTTATTCAAATCCAACATTCAAGCTAGTAAAAGCCAAAGGTTTAAAAACATTCAGCCAACGCGTTTCGTTCAAGCGTTCTTGAACTTCATCAGGGCTTATATTTGTATGTTGTTGAACATCAGTTTAGATTTATATTTGATCCATCACTTTTTTCATATTTTACACTTTGCGTTGTAACAGACTGCCGTATTCATTACTAGTTCAATATGGGGATAATTGTTCCCCTAATCCAATACCTGAATCCGTATCGTGAAACAGAAAAGCAGTGTCTAGTCCTTCTCTGTGTGTCTGCCCTCCATGCCCTTGTTTCCTCATGTCCATGTCTCTGTCAGTCTGCCCTTCGTGCCCTTGTCTCCTCATGTCCATGTCTACTTGTGTCTGCATTCAGTGCCCTGTCTCTTCATGTCCGTCTCTCCTTGTCTCCACAGTGTACCCTCATCTTCTCATGCTGATGTCTCTGTGATTCTGTTTTCTGTGCCCCTGTCTCCTCATGCTTATGTCTCTGTCCGTCCTTATTTCTGTGCCCTAGTCTCCTGATATTCCTGTCTCCTGCATCTGTTTTCTATGTCCTTGCCTTTTTTTATCCATGTCTCCCTGTGTCTTCCGTCCATGCCCTTGTCTCCACATGTCAATGTCTCAGTGTGTCTGTCTTCCTTGCCCTTATCTCTTAATGGCCATGTCACTGTGTGTCTGTCTTCTGTTCTGTGTCTTTGTGTCCTCATGTCTCTGTGTCTAGATTCTGTGTCCTTTCCTCCTCGTGCCCATGTCTCCTTGTGTCTGCGCCCAGTGCCTCTGTCTCTTCATGTCCATGTCTCCTTGTGTCTGTCTTCTTTGCCCTTGTCTCCTCATGTCCATGTCTCCTTGCGCCTGTCTTCTGTGGCCTTGTCTCTTCATGTGCATCTTTCCCTGTGTCTGTTGTCTATGCCCTTGCTCCTTATGTCCATATTTCCTTGTGTCTGTCTACTTTGCCCTTGTCTCCTCATGTCCATATCTCCTTGTGTCTGTCTTCTATGTCCTTGTCTCCTCATGTCCATGTTATCGTGTGTCTTTCTTCTATTCCCGTGTCTCCTCATGTCAAAGTTACCCTGTGCCTGTCATCTATACCCTTGCTCCTCATGTCCATGTCTCCATCTGTCTGTCCTCTGTGCTCTTCTCCCTTCTCCCCTCATGTCCGTGTCTCCGTGCATCTGTTCTTCATGCTCTTCTCCACTCATGTCCGTGTCTCCATGGGTCTGTCTTCCATGCACTATCTCATGCCCATGTCTCCCTCTATCTGTCTCATGTACCGTTCTCGGCTCAGGCCCATTTCTCAGTGTGTCTGTCTGAGCCCCATGTCCATATCTCACCATGTCCATGTCTCTGTGAGTCTGTCATCCGTGCCCTTGTCTCCTCATGCCCATGTCTTTGTCTGTCTGTCCCAGTACCCTTTTCTCCTCATGACCATGTCTCTGTCTGTCTGCCCTCCGTGCCCTTGTTTCTTCATGTACATGTGTCTGTGTCTCTTCCCTCTGTGCCTTTGTCTCATCATGTCCATGTCTTTGTCTGTCTGCCTCCCGGTGCCCTCCTTTCTTCATGTCCATGTCTCTATCTGTCAGCCTCCGTGCTCTTGTTTCCTCATGTCCACGACTCTGTGTGTCGGTCCCCGTGCCCTTTTTTCTTCATGTCCATGTCTCTGTGTGTCTGTGCTCCATACCCTTGTTTCTTCATGTCTATGTCTCTGTGTGTCTGTCCTCCTATGTCTCTGTGTGTCTGTCCTCACTGCTCTTGTTTCCTCATGTCCATGTCTCTGTCTTTCTGCCCTCCATGCCCGTGTCTCCTCATGTCCATCTCTCTGTCTGTCCTCCATGCCCTTGTTTCTTTATGATCATGCCTCTGTGTGTCTGCCCTCTGTGCCTTTTTCTTATCATGTCATTGTCTCTATCTGTCTGCCCCGCATGCGCATTTCTCATCATGCCCATGTCTTAGTCTGTTGGCCTTCTGTGCCCTCCTTTCTTCATGTCTTTGTCTCTGTGTGTCTGTCCTCACTGCTCTTGTTTCCTCATGTCCATGTCTCTGTCTGTCTGCCCTCCATGCCCGTGTCTCCTCATGTCCATCTCTCGGTCTGTCCATGCCCTTGTTTCTTTATGATCATGCCTCTGTGTGTCTGCCCTCTGTGCCTTTTTCTTATCATGTCCTTGTCTCTATCTGTCTGCCCCTCATGCGCGTTTCTCATCATGTCCATGTCTTAGTCTGTTGGCCTTCCGTGCCCTCCTTTCTTCATGCCCATGTCTCTGTGTGTCTTCCCTCTGTGCCCTTGTCTCATCATGTCCATGTCTCTGTCTGTCTGCCCTCCGTGCCCGTTTCTCATCATGTCCATGTCTCTGTCTGTCTACCCTCTGTGCCTGTGTCTCCTCATGTCCATGTCTCTGTCTGTCTGCCCCGTGCCCATTTCTCATCATGTCCATGTCTCTGTCTGTCAGCCTCTGTTCCCTTGTTTCCTTATGTCCATGTCTCTGTGTGTCTGTCCTCAGTGCTCTTGTTTCCTCATGTCCATGTCTCTGTCTGTCTGCCGCCATGCCCGTGTCTCCTCATGTCCATCTCTCTTTTTTTCTATCCTCCATGCCCTTGTTTCTTCATGATCATGTCTCTGTGTGTTTGTCCTCTGTGCCCTTGTCTCATCACGGCCTTGTCTCTGTCTGTCTGTCCCTTGTGTCCGTTTCTCATCATGTCCATGTCTTTGTCTGTCGGCCTTCCGTGCCCTCCTTTCTTCATGTCCACGTCTCTGTGTGTCGGTCCCCGTGCCCTTGTTTCCTCATGTCCATGTCTCTGTGTGTCTGCCTTCCGTGCCCTTTTTTCCTCATGTCCATGTCTCTGTGTGTCTGTCCGCTGTGCCCTTGTCTCCTCATGTCCATGTCTCTGTCTGTCTGCCCTCCGTGCCCTTGTTTCTTCATGTACATGTGTCTGTGTTTCTTCCCTCTGTGCCTTTGTCTCATCATGTCCTTGTCTCTGTCTGTCTGCCCCTCATGCCTGTTTCTCATCATGTCCATGTCTTTGTCTGTCGGCCTTCCGGTGCCCTCCTTTCTTCATGTCCATGTCTCTATCTGTCAGCCTCCGTGCTCTTGTTTCCTCATGTCCACGACTCTGTGTGTCGGTCCCCGTGCCCTTTTTTCTTCATGTCCATGTCTCTGTGTGTCTGTGCTCCATACCCTTGTTTCTTCATGTCTATGTCTCTGTGTGTCTGTCCTCCTATGTCTCTGTGTGTCTGTCCTCACTGCTCTTGTTTCCTCATGTCCATGTCTCTGTCTTTCTGCCCTCCATGCCCGTGTCTCCTCATGTCCATCTCTCTGTCTGTCCTCCATGCCCTTGTTTCTTTATGATCATGTCTCTGTGTGTCTGCCCTCTGTGCCTTTTTCTTATCATGTCATTGTCTCTATCTGTCTGCCCCGCATGCGCATTTCTCATCATGCCCATGTCTTAGTCTGTTGGCCTTCCGTGCCCTCCTTTCTTCATGCCCATGTCTCTGTGTGTCTTCCCTCTGTGCCCTTGTCTCATCATGTCCATGTCTCTGTCTGTCTGCCCTCCGTGCCCGTTTCTCATCATGTCCATGTCTCTGTCTGTCTACCCTCTGTGCCTGTGTCTCCTCATGTCCTAGTCTCTGTCTGTCTGTCCTCTGTGCCCTTGTCTGATCATGTCCTTGTCTCTGTCTGTCTGCCCCTCGTGCCCATTTCTCAGCATGTCCATGTCTTTGTCTGTCAGTCTTCCATGCCCTCCTTTCATCATGTCCATGTCTCTGTGTGTCTGTCCTCAGTGCTCTTGTTTCCTCATGTCCATGTCTCTGTCTGTCTGCCGCCATGCCCGTGTCTCCTCATGTCCATCTCTCTTTTTTTCTATCCTCCATGCCCTTGTTTCTTCATGATCATGTCTCTGTGTGTCTGTCCTCTGTGCCCTTGTCTAATCACGGCCTTGTCTCTGTCTGTCTGTCCCTTGTGTCCGTTTCTCATCATGTCCATGTCTTTGTCTGTCGGCCTTCCGTGCCCTCCTTCCTTCATGTCCACGTCTCTGTGTGTCGGTCCCCGTGCCCTTGTTTCCTCATGTCCATGTCTCTGTGTGTCTGCCTTCCGTGCCCTTTTTTCCTCATGTCCATGTCTCTGTGTGTCTGTCCGCTGTGCCCTTGTCTCCTCATGTCCATGTCTCTGTCTGTCTGTCCTCCGTGCCCTTGTTTCTTCATGTCTATGTATCTGTCTGTCTGCCCTCTGTGCCTGTGTCTCCTCATGCGCATGTCTCTGTCTGTCAGCCTCCATGCCCTTGTTTCCTCATGTCCACGTCTCTGTGTGTCGGTCCCCATGCCCTTGTTTCTTCATGTCCATCTATCTTTCTGTCTGTCCTCCATGCCCTTGTTTCTTCATGATCATGTCTCTGTGTGTCTGCCCTCTGTGCCCTTGTCTCATCATGTCCTTGTCTCTGTCTGTCTGCCCTTTGTGCCCGTTTCTCATCATGTCCATGTCTTCGTCTGTCGGCCTTCCGTGCCCTCCTTTCCTTCATGTCTATGTCTCTGTGTGTCTTCCGTCTGTGCCCTTGTCTCATCATGTCCTTGTCTCTCTCTGTCTGTCCGTCCTCATGTTCACGTCTCTGTGTGTCGGTCCCCGTGCCCTTGTTTCCTCATGTCCTTGTCTCTGTCTGCCTGCCCCTCGTGCCCGTTTCTCATCATGACCATGTCTCTGTCTGTCGGCCTTCCGGGCCTTCCTCTCTTCATGTCCATGTCTCTGTGTGTCGGTTCCCTTGCCCTTGTTTCCTCATGTCCACGTCTCTGTGTATCGGTCCCAGTGCCCTTGTTTTCTCATGTCCATGTCCCTGTGTGTCTGCCCACTGTGCCCTTGTCTCCTCATGTCCATGTCTCTGTCTGCCTGTCGTCCGTGCCCTTGTTCCTTCATGTCCATGTCTATGTCTGTCTGCCCTCTGTGCCTGGGTCTCCTCATGTCCATTTCTCTGTCTGTCAACCTCCCTGCCCTTGTTTTCTCATGTCCATGTCTCTGTCTGCCCTCCGTGCCCTTGTCTCCTCATGTCCATGCCTCTGTGTGTCCGCCCTCCGTACCCTTGTTTCTTCATGTCCACGTCTCTGTTTGTCTGTCTCCATGCCCCTGTTTCCTCATGTCCATGTCTCTATATGCTTCTGCCCTCTGTGCCCTTGTTTCTTCATGTCCATGCCTCTGTCTATCAGCTTCTGTGCCCTTGTTTACTCATGTCCACGTCTCTGTTTGCTGGTCCCCGTGCCCTTGGTTCTTCACGTCCATGTCTCTGTGTGTCTGTGCTCCATACCCTTGTTTCTTCATGTCCATGTCTCTGTGTGTCTGTCCTCACTGCTCTTGTTTCCTCATGTCCATGTCTCTGTCTGCCCTCTGTGTCTGTGTCTCCTCATGTCCATCTCTCTTTCTGTCTGTCCTCCATACCCTTGTTTCTTCATGTCCATGTCTCTGTGTGTCTTCCCTCTGTGTCCTTGTCTCATCATGTCCTTGTCTCTGTCTGTCTGCCCCTCGTGCCCGTTTCTCATCATGTCCATTTCATTGCCTGTCGGCCTTCCGTGCCCTCCTTTCTTAATGTCCATGTCTTTGTGTGTCTTCCCTCTGTGCCCTTGTCTCATCATGTCCTTGTCTCTGTCTGTCTGCCCCGTGCCCATTTCTCATCATGTCCATGTCTCTGTCTGTCAGCATCCGTGCCCTTGTTTCCTCAAGTCCACGTCTCTGTGTGTCGGTCCCTGTGCCCTTTTTTCCTCATATCCATGTCTCTGTGTGTCTGTCCTCTGTGCCTGTGTCTCCTCATGTCCATGTCTCTATGCTTCTGCCCTCCGTGCCCTTGTTTCTTCATGTCCATGTCTCTATGTGTTTGACCGCTGTGCCCTTGACTCCTCATGCCCATGTCTCTGTCTGTCTGTCCTCCGTGCCCTTGTTTCCTCATGTCCATATCTCTGTCTGTCTGCCCTCCGTGCCCGTTTCTCATCATGTCCATGTCTCTCTCTGTCTGCCCTCTGTGCCTGTGTCTCCTCATGTCCATGTCTCTGTCTGTCAGCCTCCTTGCCCTTGTTTCCTCATGTCCACGTCTCTGTGTGTCTGTCCCCATGCCCCTGTTTCTCATATCCATGTCTCTGTGTGTCTGTCCTCTGTGCCTGTGTCTCCTCATGTCCATGTCTCTATGCTTCTGCCCTCCGTGCCCTTGTTTCTTCATGTCCATGTCTCTATGTGTTTGTCCGCTGTGCCCTTGACTCCTCATGCCCATGTCTCTGTCTGTCTGTCCTCCATGCCCTTGTTTCCTCATGTCCATATCTCTGTCTGTCTGCCCTCCGTGCCCGTTTCTCATCATGTCCATGTCTCTCTCTGTCTGCCCTCTGTGCCTGTGTCTCCTCATGTCCATGTCTCTGTCTGTCAGCCTCCTTGCCCTTGTTTCCTCATGTCCACGTCTCTGTGTGTCTGTCCCCATGCCCCTGTTTCTCATGTCCATGTCTCTGTGTGTCTGCCCTCCATGCCCTTGTTTTCTCATGTCCGTGTCTCTATGCTTCTACCCTCCGTGCCCTTGTTTCCTCATTTCCATGTCTCTGTGTGTCTGCCCGACGTGCCCTTGTTTCCTCATGTCCCTGTCTCTGTGTGTCTGCCCTCCATGCCCTTATCTCCTCATGTCCATGTCTCTGTCTGTCTGCTAACCTTGCCATTGTTTCTTCATGTCCATGTCTCTGTCTGTCTGTCCCACGTGCCCGTTTCTCATCATGTCCATGTCCCTGTCTGTCGGCCTTCCATGCCCTCCTTTCTTCATGCCCATGGTTATGTCTGTGTGCCCTCCGTGCCCGTTTCTCATCTCGTCCATGTTTCTGTCTGTCTGTCCTCTGTGCCCTTGTTTCCTCGTGTCCATGTCTTTGTTTGTCTGTCCTGTGTGCCCTTGTTTCCTCATTTCCAAGTCTCTGTCTGCTCTCCATGCCCTTGTTTCTTCATGTCCATGTCTCTGTGTGTCTTCCCTCTGTGCACTTGTCTCATCATGTCCGTTTCTTATCATGTCTACATCTCTGTCTGTCAGCCTCCGTGCCCTTGTTTCCTCATGTCCACATCTCTGTGTGTCGGTCCCCGTGACCTTGTCTCCTCATTTCCATGTCTCTGTCTGTCTGCCCTCCGTGCCCGTGTCTCCTCATGTCCATGTCTCCGTGTGTCTACCCTCCATGCCCTTGTTTCTTTATGTCCATGGCTCTGTCTATCTTTCCTCCGTGCCCTTGCCTCCTCATGCCCATGTCTCTGTCTGTCTGCTCTCCATACCCGTGTCTCCTCATGTCCATGTGTCCCCTCCATACCCTTGTTTCTTTATGTCCATGTCTCTGTCTGTCTGTCCTCCAGGCCCTTGTCTCTTCATGCCCATGTCTCCGTGTGTCTGCCCTCCATACCCTTGTTTCTTTATGTCCATGTCTCTGTCTGTCTGTCCTCCGTGCCCTTGTCTCCTCATGCCCATGTCTCTGTCTGTCTGCCCCCCGTCCCAGTTTCTCATCATGTCCATATCTCTGTCTGTCGGCCTTCCGTGCCCTCCGTCTTCATGCCCATGTCTCTTAGTGGCAATATCGGCAACACTCCCCATCCCTTCCACACCAATATCCTGGAGAAATAAACAGACAAGACACCTTTGTGGAGAAAATAGCTGCAGGTTTATTTGCATAACAAATATGCCAACATGGTGGGTTATCTTACGGGCAATCCCAGGGCAGGCAGCCCCACGCCGCCTGCCCACCGGATGAACCGAATTACACCGTGGCCCTGGCCAACCGGTGTTTGCAAGATTTGGGGGAGGGCATAAACCCTCCCTCTGGTGGACTGCCAGTCTACCCCCTTACTCACGCCCCCAGAAAGGGGGCGGAGCATTGCAGACAACCCCCGGTTGCTCAGGTCCACAACCGCCCATTGGACTAATGGGGCGCCGTCGCTCCTCCAGTGTCCAACACGAGGACCTCCCTGGGGATATTTGGCCTTTGCACTCTTGTGGTGCTCGTGCAGAGGGTACCCCTCTGTACCTTACAGCCTCTGGATTGCCCTGTAACTCCACCTGCAACACAAAATAATAAGTTAGATAAACACCCCCCCCCCCGCCAGTAAGCCGGGTAAGCGGTGGGGAGGGAAACGGCGTCAGGGCAGCAGAACAAAGAGGGCGACAAGTGGGCGGGAGAGGTATAAGTACCTCATCCCACCGCCTCCTGCCCGGAAGTGACACAGGCATGTGGACCCTTGAGGGTCCCAAAACATTGTGCGGCTGACTTGTGTGCCATCGTGTGGCACTAAAAGGGGATGCCCTCTTAGGAGGGCCCCCTTCGTGGGCCCGGGGCAGCCCTACATAGTGCCAATATCGGCAACACTCCCCATCCCTCCCACAGCAATATCCTGGAGAAATAAACAGACAAGACACCTTCTCTGTGGAGAAAATTGCTGTAGGTTTATTTGCATAACAAATATGCCAACATGGTGGGTTATCTTACGGGCGATCCCAGAGCAGGCAGCCCCTCGCCGCCTGTCCACCTGATGAGCCGAATTACACCGTGGCTCTAGCCAACCGGTGTTTGCCAGATTTGGGGAAGGGGATAGCCCCTTCCTCTGGTGGACTGCCAGTCCACCCCCTTACTCACGCCCCCCAGAAAGAGGGCAGAGCATTGCAGGCAACCCCCAGTTGCTCAGGTCCACAAATGCATGTAGGACTAACGGGCGCCGTCGCTCCTCCAGGGTCCAACGCTAGGACGTCCCTGGGGATATTTGGCCTTTGCACTCTTGTGGTGCTCGTGCAGAGGGTACCCCTCTGTACCTCTGGATCGCCCTGTAACTCCGCCACAGCACTGGGTGTGGCCACTGTCACCCCAAGACCCCCACCACAATAGGCCTAGTTACCTACACCCTGCTGATTCCAAGGCCTCCTCCAGATCAAGCAAGAACATTTCCACTCTGGACTGGTGTATCCCATCTTCATTAAAACACTTTGTGGACTTGACGTGCAACCGGCCATGCCTGATAAAACCAAACCCCTCCGTTCGGGGCCTCTACACATAGCACTATTAACTCTCCCGCGTGAGGTTTCCCCGGCAACCCCTGGCCAGGCCCCTCCCATACTACATTGGGGTATCTCTGACCATCAAACTCACATGCCCACCAATGGCTGCATAACTTACACCAGGAGAAATTCAATTCTGGCAGCAGTACCGTGCTACCCTGGAAAGTCAAATCATTACCTCCCAGGTGTCAGACCACAGTGATGGGAGGGGAGACGTGTATGTGGGCGCGCTGTCACCCTGGGGATCTTCTGGCTCTGGCAGAGACAAGAGACAAGATGAAGCATGCCAACCTGCCCCCAAACTCAGCGGAATAAACGACCTGTGCGAGCCTGCCACAAACTTCTGCAAAAGCATGCCAACCCAACAAACCATCTCAAGCACTCGGGGGGCACGCAGCCACTCCTTGGCCTGAATCCAACCATGTTAAAATCCTGGATGGTCTCGAAGGGCCCATCTCCTGGCGCATGCTTGCAACCCATTCAACATTATCACATAGTCTGACCACCATAACCAACATGCCCTGAATTGGTTGGTACATTGCACAATTTGCCTGTATAACAAACTTGTCATAGTCCAGCCAAACAAGTCCCTGCCCACTCTAGACAGGTGAGCCCCCATCTTCTTTAAAACACCCTGTGGACTTGGCATGCAGCAGACCGTGTTAAAGCAAAAACTACCTCTGCTCAGTGAATTTGCGCATGGCACAGGTAACTCTCCTGTGTGAGGTTTCCACTGCTTCCCCTGACTGGGCCCATTGCCCCCATACGTGGGGTCCTCTCTGACCAACATCGCTCATCTGCCCCCATTTGTTTGCTAACTTAAACATGGAGGACTTCAATTCTTGCAACAGATCCCTCCTCCCCAAGAGAGTCAGATCATTTCCTCCCAGGTGTAGGACCAGAATGTTGGGAGGGGAGACACCCCGCCCCCTTACTCTGTGCTGCAGCTTCTTCAGAAAGCTGTTCCGGCGCATGCCTAGGTACCCCCACCCAATTATCCCGGTGGCGGAAAAGCCATGCCTCTATTTCCTACTTTCCGCTCACTGTGCCCCTCACAAGACGCCCGAATGGCCAATCACCCAGCTTGATTATCCAGAAATGTAAGGTTGCCAACCACATTTCTTGAATCATTGCAACCAACCCATCCACCACTCGGCTTACACATGGGGGTAATCCTACCTTAAAGCTATGCCCTCCTACCCAGGAAATGCAACTCAACTCTTCCTTGTGCCCCTCTCAAGGCGCACGAAAGCCAATCACCCAGACCTCTGATCCTGGCACAAAAAGGAAATGCTAGGTTGCCGGACATATTTATTGAAGCACCGCACACCATTCTATACCACTACTCAAGACTGCCCATAATTTCACACGATAACACTGCACCCTTCCAAACATCTGATGCATCACAGGGTTTCTTTCGGTATACTCAAAATTCACACAGCACATAATTCATTTAACCTGTCCTCCAGCCACTCCCTTGGGTGGCTGGAGGACAGAAGTACCGTTGAAACATTGGGATTCCCATCGTCCCACCTGCATGAGGCGCTCCGCTTACATGCCCTCCCTGAAAGCTGCAGTCGCTGTCCCTACCCTGAAAGAGTGTCTGCAAAGGTGTTTGCCAGGACCCATAGTGCCTCACATTGTAAAGAATGCCTACATTAACTCCTCTACCTGAAATTTTTGTAAGGGGCGAGCTGTCGACATGCATCAGTAAACCCCTCTCCTGCAGGGCGAAGGGCCAGGCCTCCTAGGAGCTGCAGCACACCCCATATGTAAGTGCATAAGTAGGGCTACCTGCCTACGCTTGAATCATGGACAAGCCAACTATTCTTAATACACAGTAGCCTTTTAGTGCTTTAAATACCTTGTTTCCCCAACATGGGACAGCAGCATCCTATTCGATATCACCTACCTAAACCGGCCTAGATGGACTGGCTATCCGGGCAGGGGGTGTGCAACTGCTTTGCTGAGTTGGCCCAGACATTTGCACAGCCCATTTGATTGCCAAACCATGGCGAGCATTGGCTGGTGTCAAATCTGGATAGAGGGAATATTTGTACTGAGCCCACCATTGCAGTCGCTACGTCCTATTCGGACTGACCCATACACAGCCCCCCAGGGTTACTTACAGTGGCCCGAACCCAGGTACCCGTACCTGCTGACCACTGTGACCCTTGGTGCTTAAAACAGCAAGAGCCCTAGTTTGCTAGATTCCTAATATAATGTCTTGCGCAGCCCACCCTATGTGGGTCCGCTGGGTCCCCTCTGCCTCCCTGCCAGTAGTGAATCCATCCTTTCTTACAGGATTCATGCTCGTAAAGATTATCTGTGGTGTTTTCCCTCCAGGCGTCCAAGGCAGCTTACTGCTAAACCATGTGAGAACCTGCTGACGTTAGGGATGGCAATCTCCCCGTTGCCCCTCGACTTATACTCCGAAGCTTAATGTGTTACGTTGTAACATAGCCATCTCCCCTCCCGTGCCCCTTAGAAATCATCCTATATTCTCCCTGTGCAAGAGGCAAATTGTAAACCTGTGAGCGTGTTGGCACTGGGCAGACATTTATTGATACCCGCACTCAATGGAACTCATTTAACGACCTCCGCAGGATGGTAGGCTTGAGTGAACCCAACAGGACTAGATCCGTGCCCCAGAGGCCCAGGCCCCCAGAGGAAGATGCAATCCACTGAGTCCACAACCCCAGCAACAGTCTGGCATGCAGCCTTTTACCACCCTCGAAGCTCCTCTGGGATTAGCATCAAGGGGCCTTGGTGGTGCAAGTCTATGTTTAATCGCAATAGGACCCTTCAATGGAGATGTCTGCGTGCTGCCTCCGTGCGCTCTTACCTGTGTCACCAGGCTTGTTCTGCTACTCTTAGTGTGGCGGACCTCTGATGCCAACGCTGAGGGAGCGCTCTGAGTGGGTGTATTGTGATTGACATTGGCTGTGCCTAACCGAACCTGCGTATTCAAGCGTATGCCCTCCCGGCGCTGCAAAACATGTGTTTATTGCCACCAATATAATAGTATTTGTTAGATCAGCCTCAAGGATCAAATACCAAAGGGGATGATGGACGGAGCGTTTGAGCAAATCAAACACTCACCCCCAGTCAACTGATCTGGGTTTAATCCATCACCGTTCTTTAGCCCACTCCACCACCCCAGTTCAGACATGGTCATATGCAAATCAGTCTGACCCTGTGCCTCATGGGAACAGTCCAGCCCGAACTGCCAAGGATGAAAGGCAGCGTGAACCTGCTCAGTTTTGAACCTGTGACCGTGAGGTCACCCACAGTCCCCTACTGCTTTTGTATTTCTGAAGCCAGGAAGGCCGCGCACGCCCTCCAATAACTGCTGAGTGATACCGAATCAGCACTGGACAGCTGACAAGGAAGAAACTGCAAAGGAACGAAAAACACGTTGGGAGGAGCAGGACAGTGAGGACGCCCTATGGCTTTACAGGGCAAACCCAAGAAGTGCCGCACCATGGGACCCCCTTCCCAGTTCGACAATGACCAATACCACAAACCAAGCCAAGTCTGCTGGCGGATTGTATTGTGAGTGGCCGCTTGTACCTGATGTTAACGCAGTGACACCCTAAGCAGGCCACTAGGTACTGGTGAGATAAAACAGCCATTCATCAGTACCAGTTGAGGCCACACGTCAGAACTGGACGGCTTCACTATCATCACGCCCACTGCTTACTTTAGTACCGTGGTGCCTGTGCAGTGGAGCATAAAGTCAATGACTTGTGATTCGCCTGCTAGATTATTGCTGGGGGGGGGGGGGGGGGAGGGGGGATTTCCTATCAGCTTCCCAGACATGAAAGTTCTATCTGTAGCCTCCCGCACAGAAGCCCCTGACGCACAAGCAAAGAAGGCCCAGGAGGGATCCATGCCCTTCCCTTCTCCTCGCGGCACCGTCCTTGCGTCACCGCCCCACAAACTGCGGGAGCGTGCGCGCGCATGACCTGAAACCTCTGTCCCTGCGTAGCACGTGGCTCCCGTGCCAAGATCCCTCGGCAAGAGCACACTAGGGGAACAACTGGAAACAGCCAAACATGGTTTTCCAACTCCAAACTGCTGAATGAAATCCCTGCCAGCTCCAGTTGTACGTGTAATGAGATGCATGTACCGACTTTTAGCGACGTGCCCATACCTCCCGCAAAGACCATGATACTATCGCGCAGTGCCTGTGTGTCACCCCGTTGTTGTAAGGTTGTGCTGCGTCATAGTGTATTTTATTTTTTTTACTTAGCTTTTGTGTAGCGCAAACTCCTCCTCAGAAAATGGTGTGCTTTGCATAAGCTCCCGTTCAGTTACATTGCACATTCTTCTATTTCTATTTAGTATCATGCGCCCTTGTAATATGAAAGCGGCGGCCCTTGGCCGTGAGATCCCCGCGGAGAGTGGTAAACCCAAAATGAACTTTCACCAGCACCAAGAAACTGACAGCCCCAAGACTGGTCAGTTCATAGTAGACACACAAGAACAGAACTGCCTGTCTCTGTGGTGCAACGCTGCGACACCACGATGAGGTAAGGTCGCAAGAATGCATACTATCCACCCCATTTGCTTGGTCACAATCGGCTGCTCTTAACCCAACCCCACTGCCGGGATCTAAACTCACCTCAGTCCTTTTATTGACGGCTAGTGAACTCAGCCCAATGCTGGCCTAAATGTCTATTCAAAACAAAACTTTATCGGCCCTGCATCTAACAGACAAATACTCAAGCATACACTTGAAAATTTGGCTATCCCCACGCTCACCCGCTTGTAAACTGATTAAGCCTCTGAGGTCACAAAAATATGAAATGCTTTATCAAATAAATTCAGGCGAAAACAACTAATCCCATCACCATTGTAGATGTTTACACATAACCAAACTCCATTGCACTGCAGAACCCCGCTTCCTCACAGCCTCGCCATAAACTCAAATTCAAGAAAAACTGACCGACAGTCATTCTGATCCCAATACTGTCGTAAATGTCTCTACACCCGCGACCCACTGGAATCGCTTATAGAAACTCCTCTCAAGCATAAACCGTCTAGCCTTCTAAAATCAAACTAGGCCACCTTCGTCAGCTTGTAACTTGTCATTGGCTGGAATAACATTTGCTAGTCCGTTGGCTATTGGATCATGCCTGCGAGACCCGGAGCGGTACGGTGTTTAATTTAGCTGCGAACAGTTCATTCCCAATCGTTCTTTGTTAGTTTGCAATGTTAGATGCGCAGGAAGGTTGGCTCTACTTGAAGAGCTTTTCTTTGCCTGTCCGACTGGGTGAACCGGTATAGCACTGTATTTGATGAGATTTCAACGCTCCCTGCCATCCTCTGCTTAGTAACCTGCATGTGCCTCAGTTCACGCATGTTGTAGCCATTTCTTTTTTAGCGTGGCAATGTCAATGACACATCTATTAACTCCTCTTGACATGAATATTACAGCAGAAGGCAGATGTAATAAAGAATTTAAACTGCAGCGGCGCACGTTAGGGATTCATATAGCTAAGACCCTTCGAACTGTCGTGGGTAGGCGCCAAGGGAAATTAGGATTTCCAAGGGCCAGGAGATTTACAGAATGGCGTGGGTGTCCTGTAGGCCATATACAGGCAGCGCAAAGCTCCAGCAGGAAGCTTGTCACCACTACTACCGCCGCACCTGCGCCTGTTACCCCTACACCTGAGTCTGGCTGAAACCCCCTAAGAGTCAGAGTGTAAACGGGCAGTTTGGGTGATAATGCTAAACTGCTGGGTTGCTGGCAGTACTGGCAGAGAAAAGTGGAGGGCCCACCCCTGGTATTTCCTCCCCCACGCTATCTCGATCGTGATAGGATGTCCATCGGGGGATTCTCATTTAGATTTACTAAAATTACCTAAACTTCTTCATTACCATCTCTTCCCATAATCAGCCCCTGAACTCGTGGATCACAGTACAGTGCACCAGAGACCCTGGCAATCCTTCTGTTTATCATACTAGAACATAGTAAAGTAATTGCATACGTTTAGTGCTTTCCCAACAAGCTCCGACACCGGACAGAAGACATCGCCACAATACCCAGACAACAGGGGCTGAGCGAAGTTCATTCTCCCCCTCACTCTCGGTCGGCCGTTGTCGCATTATATTATATGCTCCGCTCCCAAGTGCACCCAGTCAGCCTGCTACCTAACGTACCACCGAACCCGCTAAACATGAAGTAAGCCAGCAGCACTTCAAAGCACTTCAATTCTTTTATGACACAGCAGGAGTCTCGGTAAGCAGGTGCCACACGCTTTGAACCCAAATTAAGGCAGCGGCTCGATTAATCGACCTCGGTAGGATAAACGCTCGCAGTGCCTTAATGTCCGTCCACTGGACTGTAGGACGCTACTGCCACACGTACTACGGTAAAGTCTCAGACACTTCCCAAAGCCGTTGTCTCCAAACTGGCACTGCCCGACCACCGCAAAACAGCTACCAAGGCCCCCCAGGAACCGCAGGCAGGCGCGAAAGTCGGGCGGTAATGTGGGCATCGAGAAGTCGGACTTACTCCCGCCGATCGTTGTATCTCCGCAAATTGATGCGGGAAGAGGCATGCATCCCTGCCAAGTATCACGCATCAGGCATGAGCCTAACGCATTTCAGTGTGGTGGTCCGCATCACCGCACTGAAATGCGAAGTCACGCATTATAGGGATAGAGCCTGTCCTGCCACTCAGCTATCTGTTAACGGCAGGACTGCTATTAATGCCTCACAGACTGAAACCGCCTCAACGCTGGTTGAGTGGCAACGTGCCATCACGTGCATGCAGCTCCCAGCAAGCGGCTTATTTGGGTTAGCTGAGCAGCAGTAGCTACATTGTAATAGTTCCTGACACCGGCCGCGCAGAAACTAATAGGCGTGGTCAGATGTCCTGCTTCGGTGGTGCGAGAGGGTGGCTGCAATTTTATTGGAGGGAGGGCAGGGCTGCACACAGTAATGCTTTTAACACAGAGTAATATTTTTAAAATTAATGTAAAGCTGAGCCCCACCGCAATACAACTAACAGACTCGGATGGCCCCAACACCCAGCACAGACCGTGGCTAGTGGGCACTGTGGAGCCCAGCACACCACTGTGCTCCAGCTGAGAGGTCACAGTGTATGACTGAGAAGAGTGCGTAGGCCGGTGCTAGACGAAAGGCTGCGGCGCGCTCGCAGCAGGAGTTGTTTCATCCACGAGTCGGCCGATAGCGGAATAATTGCTGCAAAGAGCAGGCATCGAGCAGCCTCAGGAGAGTGAGGCTCGGACCCACATTTAGGTCACAGCCAGTCTGTATTATTTCAAAAAGACAATAGTTTAGCAGGCTCAATCCTAATAATTAACAAGCAGCACCAGATCACACCAGCCAGCAGACTTAATGACGCTTTGGCTCGGTGATGGAAGTTAAGTAGTTGGACTAGACCAGAGAGCACCACAGTGGCTCACCCGACTCAAATTAAACATAAATTAAAACAGTGAGCAGACAGTGTGTCAGTTCAGAATAGGAATCATGTTCATGACCACGCGGCACGCAAAAAAAAAAAAACAGCACATTTTTATTAGGAAGTATTTCAAACATATGACTTACTTATTTGCAGCGAGGGCAATTTGGTATGGGCCTGTTTGACAGCCGCCACAACGCCCGGGGCTCAGCTGCACACTGGACTGGTGTGCTCACTGGCTCTTTGCAGCAATTATTCCGTTATCGGCCGACTCGTGGATGAAACAACTCCTGCTGCGAGCGAGCCGTGGCCTTTTGTCTAGCACCGGCCTACGCACTCTTCTCAGTCAGACACTGTGACCTCTCAGCGGTAGCTGGAGCACAGTGGTGTGCTGGGCTCCACAGTGCCCGCTAGCCGCGGTCTGTGCGGGGGGTTGGGGCCGTCCGAGTCCGTTAGTCGCATTGCGGCAGGGCTCAGCTTCACATTAATTAAAAAATATTACTCTGTGTTAAAAGCATTACTGGGTGCAGCCCTGCCCTCCCTCCAATAAAATTGCAGCCACCCTCTCGCGCCACCGAAGCAGGACATCCGACCACGCCTATTAGTTTCTGCGCGGCAGGTGTCAGGAATTGTTACAATGTAGCAACTGCTGCTCAGCTTACCCCAATAAGCTGCTTGCTGGGAACCACGCGCACGTGATGGCACGCTGCCACTCAACCAGCGTTGAGGCATCTGTGAGGCATTAATAGCAGTCCTGCCATTAACAGATAGCCGAGTGGCAGGTCAGGCTTTATCCCTATAATGCGTGACTTCGCATTTCAGTGCGGTGATGCTGACCACCACACTGAAATGCGTTAGGCTCACGCCTGATGCATGATACTTGGCAGGGATGCCAAGACGGACTGCAAACAAGGCGATGGCCGGGCTCAGCAGCCATGCCTAAGGGGAACGAGGGGGGGTGGACACTCACCGAAAGTTCAGCTCCTGAGATCCCTAGGGCACACCAAACGTTGTCAGGGCAGCAGAATAAAGAGGGTGACCAGTGGGTGGGAGAGGTATAAGTACCTTGCCCCCCCGCCCCCTCCTGCCCAGAAGCGACACGGGCATGTGGACCCTTGAGGGTCCCTATACACTGTGCGGCTGACTCATGTGCCATCATGTGGCACTAAGGGGGGCCGCCCTCTTAGGAGGGCCCCCTTCATGGACCCGGGGCAGCCCTGCAGTCTGTCTGCCCTCCGTACCCATTTCTCATCTCGTCCATGTTTCTGTCTGTCTGTCCTCCGTGCCCTTGTTTCTTTGTGTCCATGTCTTTGTTTGTCTGTCCGGTGTGCACTTGTCTCCTCATGTCCGTCTCTGTGTGTTTTTCCTCTGTGCTCTTCTTTCTTCATGTCCATGTCTCTGTGTGTCTTCCCTCTGTGCACTTGTCTCATCATGTCCTTGTCTCGATCTGTCTGCCCTCCGTGCCCGTGTCTCCTCATGTCCATGTCTCTGTCTATCAGCCTCCGTGCCCTTGTTTCCTCATGTCCATGTCTCCGTGTGTCTGCCCTCTGTGCCCTTGTTTCCTCTTGTCCATGTCCTGTGTGTCTACCCTCCTTGCCCTTGTATCCTTATGTCCATATCTCTGTCTGTCTGCCCTCCGTGCCCGTGTCTCCTCATGTCCATGTCTCTGTGTATTGGCCCTCCTTGCCCTTGTATCCTCATGTCCATATCTCTGTCTGTCTGCCCTCCGTGCCCGTGTCTTCTCATGTCCATGTCTCTGTCTGTCAGCCTCCGTGCCCTTGTTTCCTCATGTCCACATCTCTGTGTGTCGGTCCCCGTGACCTTGTCTCCTCATTTCCATGTCTCTGTGTGTCTGCCCTCCATGACCTTGTCTCCTCATGTCCATGTCTCCGTGTGTCTGCCCTCCATGACCTTGTCTCCTCATGCCCATGTCTCTGTCCATCTGTCATCTATGCCCTTGTTTCCTCATGTCCATGTCTCTGTGTGTCCGTCTTCCTTGCGCTTGTCTCTTAATGGGCATGTTTCTGTGTCTAGATTCTGTGTCTTTCCCTCCTCGTGCCCATGTCTCCCTGTGTCTGCGTCCAGTGCCTCTGTCTCATGTCCATCTCTCCCTGTGTCTCCACTGAGTGCCCTTATCTCCTCATGTCCATGTCTCTGTGTGTCTGCCCTCCGTGCCCGGTTCTCATCATGTCCATGTCTCTGTCTGTCTTCCATGCCCTTGTTTCCTCATGTCCATGTCTCTGTCTGTCTGCCCTCCGTGCCCAGTTCTCATCATGTCCATGTCTCTGTCTGTCTGTCCTTCGTGCCCTTGTTTCCTCATGTCCATATCTCTGTCTGTCTGCCCTCCGTGCCCTTGTCTCCTCGTGTCCATGTCTCCGTGTGTCTGCCCTCCGTGCCCTTGTTTCTTCATTTCCATGTCTCTGTCTGCCCTCTGTGCCCTTGTCTCCTCGTGTCCATGTCTCTGCGTGTCTGCCCTCCGTACCCCTGTTTCTTCATGTCCATGTCTCTGTCCGTCTGTCCTCGTGCCCTTGTCTCCTCATGTCCATGTCTACTTGTGTCTGCATTCAGTGCCCTGTCTCTTCATGTCCGTCTCTCCTTGTCTCCACAGAGTGCCCTCATCTTCTCATGCTGATGTCTCTGTGATTCTGTCTCTCTGTGCCCTTATCTCCTGATATTCCTGTCTTCTCATCTGTCTTCCATGTCCTTGCCTTTTTATATCCATGTCTCCCTGAGTCTGCCGTCCATGCCCTTGTCTCCTCATGTCAATGTCTCAGTGTGTCTGTCTTCCTTGCCCTTGTCTTGCCATGTTTCTGTGTGTCTGTCTTCTGTTGTGTTCCTTTATCTCCTCATGTCTCTGTGTCTAGATTCTGTGCACTTTCCTCCTCTTGCCCATGTCTCCCTGTGTCTGTGTCCAATGCCTCTGTCTCTTCATGTCCATCTCTCCCTGTGTCTCCACTGAATCACCTTGCTCCTCATGTCCATGTCTCCTTGTGTCTGTCTTCTTTGCCCATGTCTCCTCATGTCCATGTTACCATGTGTCTGTCTTCTATGACCTTGTCTCGTCATGTGCATATTGCCCTGTGTCTGTCTTCCGTGCCCTTGCTTCTCATGTCCATGTCTCCTTGTGTCTGTCTTCTATTCCCGTGTCTCCTCATGTCCATGTTACCCTGTGCCTGTCATCTATGCCCTTGCTCCTCATGTCCATGTCTCCATGTGTATATCCTCCGTGCTGTTCTCCCTCCTCCCACCATGTCCATCTCTCCGTGCATCTGTCCTTCATGCTCTTCTCCCCTCATGTACGTGTGTCCATGTGTCTGTCTTCCATGCACCGTCTCATGTCCATGTCTCCCTGTATCTGTCTTCTGTACCCTTCTCGGCCCATGTCCATTTCTCAGTGTGTCTGTCTGAGCCTCGTGTCCATGTCTCATCATTTCCTTGTTTCTGTGTGTCCGTCTTCTGTTCTGTGTCTTTGTGTCCTCATGTCTCTGTGTCTAGATTCTGTGTCTTTCCCTCCTCGTGCCCATGTCTCCCTGTGTCTGCGTCCAGTGCCTCTGTCTCTTCATGTCCATCTCTCCCTGTGTCTCCAAAGAGTGACCTTCCTTCTCATGTCCATGTCTCCTTGTGTCTGTCTTGTGTGCCCTTGTCGCCTCATGCCCATGTTATCCTGTGTTATCTTCTTACCCTTGTTTCCTCATGTCCATGTCTCTGTCTGTCTCCCCTCCGTGCCCTTGTCTCCTCATGTCCATGTCTACTTGTGTCTGCATTCAGTGCCCTGTCTCTTCATGTCCGTCTCTCCTTGTCTCCACAGAGTGTCCTCATCTTCTCATGCTGATGTCTCTGTGATTCTGTTTCCTGTGCCCCTGTCTCCTCATGCCTATGTCTCTGTATGTCTGTCCTCCGTGCCCTTGTCTCCTCATGTCAATGGCTCAGCTTGTGTCTCCTGTCTCATGTTCTGTGTCTTTGTGTCCTCAAGTCTCTATGTCTGGATTCTGTGTCCTTTCCTTCTCGTGCCCATGTCTCCCTGTGTCTGAGTCCAGTACCTCTACTCATGTCCATCTCTCCCTGTGTCTCCACTGCGTGCCCTTGCTCCTCTGGTTCATTCTCCTTTCACTGCCTTCTGTGGGTGGGTGCAAGTGGACAGTCAGACCCCCTGGAAGCGAGTGGCTAGCAGACCAGTCTATCCATCCAAGGCGCCCTTGGGCTCAGGTGCAATGCAGGTGCTGATTGGTGCAGGCCCCCACGTCCATTCACCAACATGCCATGGGTAGCAGAGAGACATCACACATCTTTCACCCTCTATGCCACCATAGGTTTAACCCCTTGTTCCAAACTGTTTTTGGGGGGATTGGCGTAAAAACAACGAATGAAAACCCCAGAAGGTAAGTATCTCTCGAAGAGGTCTGGTTGCTTTCTGTTCCTGCCACTGACCCCTTGGCACAGGAGACCGAGAGCAGGAGGAGCAGTGCCCGAAGTAACAAAGGAAAATCCAGGGGTAGCATATGCAACACCTGGCGCCCACTGCTGACATACGTGGGCTCAGGTGGGAGTGGGTGGCTGTCGTTGCAGAACAGGAACCACTGTGTGTAATACGGCTGTCAATGGATAGAAAGGTTCTATGAAGAGACCCCGTGCATAAAACACAAGCGTCCTCTCTCAAAGGCCCTGCAGGAGTGAGAGCCCTCCTCAGTGACTTGTGTTACTGCAGGCCCGCAGGGGTATGAGCCCTCCTCAGAGTGACTTGTGTTACTGCAGGCCCTGCAGGGGTGAGAGCCCTCCTCAGTGACTTGTGTTACTGCAGGCCCTGCAGGGGTGAGAGCCCTCCTCACAGTGACTTGTGTTACTGCAGGCCCTGCAGGGGTGAGAGCCCTCCTCAGAGTGACTTGTGTTACTGCAGGCCTTGCAGGAGTAAGAGCCCTCCTCAGAGTGACTTGTGTTACTGCAGGCCCTGCAGGGGTGAGAGCCCTCCTCAGAGTGACTTGTGTTACTGCAGGCCCTGCAGGAGTGAGAGCCCTCCTCAGTGACTTGTGTTACTGCAGGCCCCGCAGGGGTAGGAGCCCTCCTCAGAGTGACTTGTGTTACTGCAGGCCCTGCAGGGGTGAGAGCCCTCCTCAGTGACTTGTGTTACTGCAGGCCCTGCAGGGGTGAGAGCCCTCCTCAGAGTGACTTGTGTTACTGTAGTCCCTGCAGGGGTGAGAGCCCTCCTCACAGTGACTTGTGTTACTGCAGGCCCTGCAGGGGTGAGAGCCCTCCTCGGAGTGACTTGTGTTACTGCAGGCCCTGCAGGGGTGAAAGCCCTCCTCAGAGTGACTTGTGTTACTGCAGGCCCTGCAGGGGTGAGAGCCCTCCTCAGTGACTTGTGTTACTGCAGGCCCTGCAGGAGTAAGAGCCCTCCTCGGAGTGACTTGTGTTACTGCAGGCCCTGCAGGGGTGAAAGCTCTCTTCAGAGTGACTTGTGTTACTGCAGGCCCTGCAGGGGTGAGAGCCCTCCTCAGTGACTTGTGTTACTGCAGGCCCCGCAGGGGTAGGAGCCCTCCTCAGAGTGACTTGTGTTACTGCAGGCCCTGCAGGGGTGAGAGCCCTCCTCAGTGACTTGTGTTACTGCAGGCCCTGCAGGGGTGAGAGCCCTCCTCAGAGTGACTTGTGTTACTGTAGTCCCTGCAGGGGTGAGAGCCCTCCTCACAGTGACTTGTGTTACTGCAGGCCCTGCAGGGGTGAGAGCCCTCCTCGGAGTGACTTGTGTTACTGCAGGCCCTGCAGGGGTGAAAGCCCTCCTCAGAGTGACTTGTGTTACTGCAGGCCCTGCAGGGGTGAGAGCCCTCCTCAGTGACTTGTGTTACTGCAGGCCCTGCAGGAGTAAGAGCCCTCCTCAGAGTGACTTGTGTTACTGCAGGCCCTGCAGGGGCGAGAGCCCTCCTCAGAGTGACTTGTGTTACCGCAGGCCCTGCAGGGGTGAGAGCCCTCCTCGGAGTGACTTGTGTTACTGCAGGCCCTGCAGGGGTGAAAGCCCTCCTCAGAGTGACTTGTGTTACTGCAGGCCCTGCAGGGGTGAGAGCCCTCCTCAGTGACTTGTGTTACTGTAGGCCCTGCAGGGGTGAGAGCCCTCCTCAGAGTGACTTGTGTTACTGCAGGCCCTGCAGGGGTGAGAGCCCTCCTCAGAGTGACTTGTGTTACTGCAGGCCCTGCAGGGGTGAGAGCCCTCCTCAGAGTGACTTGTGTTACTGCAGGCCCTGCAGGATTGAGAGCCCTCCTCAGAGTGACTTGTGTTACTGCAGGCCCTGCAGGGGTGAGAGCCCTCCTCAGAGTGACTTGTGTTACTGCAGGCCCTGCAGGGGTGAGAGCCCTCCTCAGTGACTTGTGTTACTGCAGGCCCCGCAGGGGTAGGAGCCCTCCTCAGAGTGACTTGTGTTACTGCAGGCCCTGCAGGGGTGAGAGCCCTCCTCAGTGACTTGTGTTACTGCAGGCCCTGCAGGGGTGAGAGCCCTCCTCAGAGTGACTTGTGTTACTGTAGTCCCTGCAGGGGTGAGAGCCCTCCTCACAGTGACTTGTGTTACTGCAGGCCCTGCAGGGGTGAGATCCCTCCTCGGAGTGACTTGTGTTACTGCAGGCCCTGCAGGGGTGAAAGCCCTCCTCAGAGTGACTTGTGTTACTGCAGGCCCTGCAGGGGTGAGAGCCCTCCTCAGTGACTTGTGTTACTGCAGGCCCTGCAGGAGTAAGAGCCCTCCTCAGAGTGACTTGTGTTACTGCAGGCCCTGCAGGGGCGAGAGCCCTCCTCAGAGTGACTTGTGTTACCGCAGGCCCTGCAGGGGTGAGAGCCCTCCTCGGAGTGACTTGTGTTACTGCAGGCCCTGCAGGGGTGAAAGCCCTCCTCAGAGTGACTTGTGTTACTGCAGGCCCTGCAGGGGTGAGAGCCCTCCTCAGTGACTTGTGTTACTGTAGGCCCTGCAGGGGTGAGAGCCCTCCTCAGAGTGACTTGTGTTACTGCAGGCCCTGCAGGGGTGAGAGCCCTCCTCAGAGTGACTTGTGTTACTGCAGGCCCTGCAGGGGTGAGAGCCCTCCTCAGAGTGACTTGTGTTACTGCAGGCCCTGCAGGATTGAGAGCCCTCCTCAGAGTGACTTGTGTTACTGCAGGCCCTGCAGGGGTGAGAGCCCTCCTCAGAGTGACTTGTGTTACTGCAGGCCCTGCAGGGGTGAGAGCCCTCCTCAGAGTGACTTGTGTTACTGCAAGCCCTGCAGGGGTGAGAGCCCTCCTCAGTGACTTGTGTTACTGTAGGCCCTGCAGGGGTGAGAGCCCTCCTCAGAGTTACTTGTGTTACTGCAGGCCCTGCAGGGGCGAGAATCCTCCTGTCTCAGAGTGACTTGTGTTACTATGGGCCCTGCAGGGGTGAGAGCCCTCCTCAGAGTGACTTGTGTTATTGCAGGCCCTGCAGGGGCGAGAGCCCTCCTCAGAGTGACTTGTGTTACTGCAGGCCATGCAAGGGTGAGAGCCCTCCTCAGAGTTACTTGTGTTATTTTCGGTCCTGCAGGTGTGACAGCCTTCCTCTCGCAGAGTAAATTATGTTACTGTAAGCCCTGCAGGGTTGAGAGCCCTCCTGCCTCAAGGCGACTTGTGTTACTGTAGGCCCTGCAGGGGTGAGAGCTTTCCTCTCTGACAGTGACTTGTGTTACTGTGGTGTCTGCAGAGATGAGAGCCCTCCTGTCTCAAGGTAACTTGTGTTACTGTACGCCCTGCAGGGGTGACAGCCTTCTTCTGTCAGAGTGACCTGCAGGGGCGAGAATCCTCCTGTCTCAGAGTGACTTGTGTTTTGTAGGCCACGGAGGGGCGAGAGCCCTCCTCAGAGTGACTTGTGTTACTACAGGCCCTGCAGGGGTGAGAGCCTTCCTCTCTGAGAGTGACTTGTGTTACTGTAGGCCCTGAAGGGGTGAGAGCCTTCCTCTCTCAGAGTGACTTGTGTTTTGTAGGCCCTGCATGGTTGAGAGCCCTCCTGTCTCAAGGTGACTTGTGTTTTGTAGGCCACGGAGGGGCGGGAGCCCTCCTCAGAGTGACTTGTGTTACTGCAATCCCTGCAGGGGCGGGAGCCCTCCTGTTTTAAGGTGAATTGTGCTATTCTAGGCCCTGCAGGGGTGAGAGCCTTCCTCTCTGAGAGTGACATGTGTTACTGTAGGCCCTGTAGGGGTGAGAGCCTTCCTCTCTCAGAGTGTCTTGTGTTATTGTAGGCCCTGCAGGGGCGAGAGCCCTCCTGTCTCCGAGTGACTTCTGTTATTGCAAACCCTGCAGAGGCGGGGCTCCTCCTCTCTCACAATGGCTGGGGGGCTGGAAGCTCCATTGTAGTGAGCCCCCTGTCTTTGTATGACTTGTGTCACTGCAAGCTGCGCCTGACCGGGAGCTCCCTTAGCCTGACATCTGTCCCTTGTGTCTAGAGCCCCTGGCTCTTGTGCAGACCTATCAATGAGAGACCGGAGACACTTTGAACAGGAGTTTATTGTTTCTGCAAGGAAGAAAGAGTGGGGAACTCTGTTAGCTGACGCTGAGGCTTCTAAGTAGGTTCAAAGAGAAGCAAAAACACTGAGCAATGGAATTAGTAAGAGGTGCCTGCTGGTACTATGCTGGCGTTGAATATATTGTTTATTTGCTGACTCTACACTGGCTACAAAAGATATCCCTCCGCAAGGGACCTTTTTCACTCACAAAAGGCGTGGTGGGATAATGTCGAGGGTTACTGAGCACTGTGATCTCAACTTACAAACATAAAAATCACTTCTATTAAATAAGGGTGTTTTAAATGCACTGAGGGGAATATCAGGATACTGTATGCAAAGTTACCCATCAAAAATATTATTATTATTATTGTCATTAATAGTACAAATAATCTCACTAATAATCTGTTGTCTTCTATATACACAATGGTCGTCTTCAGCCAAGCCGAGTGCACCCGCAGCACTGTTTTCCTCCCTCCAGGAGAGTGAACCGCAGCACTGTATTCCTCCGCCCAGGAGAGTGTCACCGCAGCACTGTATTCCTCCACCCAGGAGAGTGTCCTCTGACCATGCAACTCTTTATTGTGGATTAGGGATAAAGCTTAATTCTTGTGGAGGTGTAATGGAGGCAGAGCTGGCCAAACTGAATTCCCCTATCCATCCAAAGCATTCTGGGAAATGCTGATTAAGTGCCTATAAAGCATTCAGGACAGGGTTGTTCTATCCCAGAGCATTCTGGGTATTTGGTCGTCCTATCCTAAAGCATTCCGGGAATGTTTTATCCTACTCCCAAAGCATTATTAGAAAAAAAGGTGGTGGTTCTAGATGTGCACTTGTGTACAACTGGAGGGGCCAGTACAAAATAAATCCTGGTGGGAAATGCTGCTTTTAGTACAGAGGGCCGAAATTGCAGCACTTTTGCAAAACCTGCCCCCTGTACCAAAACCAGGCCCAATCCTTCCGCCCCACCGGGAAAACACCAGGTGCCCGCACGGCGGTCCTTCTTACGTGTAGGTTTGCAGAGTGAGGTCACTGCAAAGTTTTCATGGCAGCGATGACCTCATAGAAGATTTCTGAAATGTGTCTGCGTCATTCCAAGGCATTCTGGGTTATCAATTCAAATTAATTTATGCTGGAATTGCTGACTGGGCACAATTTGGTAATTAGTTGTGAGAAGTTCTCTGGCCACACTTGGAGAAGCTCTTACAGGGCATGTTAGAGGGTAGGCAATCTCACTGTTGCTGAGAGATACAGGACAGTGATTAATTAAGTTATAATTTCAGATGCCCAAAGCTTTTCTAAGGAGGCTAACACCGGTGTATCTGAAATACCGAGGTTGCCAAACAATGAGGCTGACTGTTCTTAATACCACCTCATGCCTCTTTCTTTCACCAGCCTATTTTTCCTGTCTCGTTATATCAGTCTTGCAAGATATTTTCAAACGCTGCTTTCTCCATTTATCACTGTTTTCCCATCTTGTTCTTTTTTTTACCTTTTCTGCCTTCCTCTCCTTTTCACTGGTTCAAAGTCTGATGATGGAAAATAAGTCCTGGCTCCCAAAAACGTGTGCTGGCGTCCACCACCTGCAACCACCAGCACAAATCAAGCACAGCTATATGCCCACCTTTAGGGGGCAGCAGATATTCATGGGGCTGGATCCCAGCTATTCTAATCTGCTCCACATATCCACATCTCATTTCCTGGGAGGACAGGCTAGACATGCTATGATGTTGATGCATCCTACCACGCCTAGGGTCCAGGATAACAGCACTGCGAGAAGGCAGAAGATGAAATGAAAAGGGAAAGTCTGACTCACGCTCACCCAGTGCTTAATTTGAGCTGGTGGTTTACCAGTGCTCGGCACCGGCACTTAATTGCCAACATCGGATCTTATGACAGTCTGCCACATGGTGGCGCCGATTGTTTTATTTAAAGATGCACACAACTACAGCTGTTTATTAATTCAATATATATTATAATGACTATTACCTGTCACCTCAGGCGTTCCTATAGCTGTGGGACCTGGAATGGTCTGAATTGCCTCACTTGTAGAAGTTTGAGGGTTTGTAGTTGTGTTGTTACTGCCATAGCCAGCGCTGGCAAGGGCAATGGGTGGTGCAAGGTGCAGTGGGCTCTCGACGTGCGGCCCTGGCAATTATTATTATTTGGCAAATTAGCCACTTTGCTCACCTATCCTAACTCACCTACTATCCAATTCAATGCATAGTTAAGGGAACTCCCCTGTAGTGGAGGAAAAAAGTCATATCATGTTCTTTCACATCTACTTGGCTAGAGAGCGGGAGACCGGGTAGAAAACATTACAAATGGAAAGGAGACAGAGGTATGTAGGGAAGGAAGAAGTGCTTTGTTGTATCTTCTCTGGAGTCATGGGCCAGGGAATATAGGGTAACTACCTGGTTGCAGTTACCCACACCCTCTCCATTTAAATATCAGATTCCAGGAGATACTGTTCAGTGTAGTCTTTGGCCAGTTCAACATTCAGGACAGAGGTGCAAAATTCTGCCATTGGTACCCAGAGAGAGGGATCCAGAAAGAGCTGGCACATGACGTTGCCCTTCAGTGTAGGGGTGTGCTTCTCCAGGTGGGCTACCAGCTGACTCCGTATATGACTTAGCTCTGTGCCAAAGACGTCAATGTTCAGATAGAACCAGTCTTCACCAACGGGGACGCGGAAGGGGAAAGTGCACAAAGTGGCCACCTTGGGGCGGCGCTTATTGTCCACCATCCAGTGCAAGTCCTTTTTCTGCAGCAGTGCCAGGTTGCTTGGCATGGGTTGAAAGGGCTGCCAATCTTGGATGATGGTCTGGTTGGGTAACACCTCGGCCAGGAAAGAGCGTGCCAGCACCACTCCAGGAACCTCACTCTTATCGAGGAGTAATGATGGAAGCGGTGGAAATCCAGACTCCTTCATTTTGGCAATCACATCACCCAGCCGGGCAGAGAGCTCGCCAGCATTGAACCTCACCAGCAGGATGCCCTGTGATAGAGAGAGAGGAACAAGGACAAAGATATAAGATCACTAGATTTAGCTAACCACTAAAGAAATTCCAGCTAGGAAATGACCATGTGTATACTGAAAACTTATTCCTATACTTGAAAGTCTCCTGTCAATAAATGTATTCCAAATGTTTGAGAGCACCATTGCACATTTCAAACTTATTATTCCCATCCTTGAAGTTGCTGAAACACCTACCCAAAAAGATACTCCCCTTACATGAGGAAAATACAGATTGTGCACTTGTATAATACATGGTGTGGCATGCATGAGTTGTATAAATGGCGTAAACATGGCCATGTGTTCGTGGCATAAGAAGAAGTTTTCACCCCATGTTTGCCTTCTTGTCTTCCACTTACAGAGTTCTTTAGCCAGTCTAGCAGGTTTAGGGATTCCACTTTCAACCAGAGCGAAGTCTGATCTCTCTTTGAGAAACAAAGTAGTGACCAAAGCCAGTTTTGTGTCTTTGACAGCACTTAATCCACACATGACCAGAGAATCCCATGCTTGGGATCTCTGGCCCAACACACATACCTATGATCATCCTTGTACTCCCTCTTTGTCTCTGGAAAAGATATATCACATATCACACAACAAATAACATGGACACCAACCTCATTGTTTCCTTTGGATAAATAGTTCTCTGATGGACCAGAGTAATGAATTTTGCACAAGACACACCTTTTGACTGGCCCTAGCTTTTTTCCTCAGCCACTCTGTACTGGATAGGAACTGGAGCTCTAGGGACCATTCCTTGAATTTGTCTAGACTGTGAACACGTTTCTACAGCACTAGCAATGAGAGAAACCTGACAAAGACCGAGGAGACTGCACTGCTATTTCCCCTTAAAGCTTGGGACAGAGTCTGGCCCTTAGAGGTTGACTATGTACTTAATAAATCTTCTAAATCTGCAAAGGACCTGTCTTTAATTATAATAATTTTGACAAAAATACTGGTGACGAGGATAGGATTAGTAAGCTGTGCAGGGGACAGCTTGTACAACCTCACTCCTGTGGGTGTTGAAGAAGCCACTATTGTTAGGGACCAGAATGCCTGGTGAGGGGAGCGTTTTGGTAATTGTCAGCGTTTTGGGACTGATGCATGCAGTGTCTAAGTGACTTACTGTAGAAGGCTTGGTAGAGGAGGAGGTTGAGTGGGGCAGCCTGATAGGAAGCATGGGTCCCAAAGTTGCTTCCATCTGACTTTTCTGAGGCCGTACGGATGTAGCGGTACTCATGAGCTGTGAGGCGGTCCAAGCATGGGAAGCAGAGCAGCTATTTTAGGGAGTGGTGTAATGGTTGCAGACCACTCTACACAGCTGTTGTAAGGAGCAGCGTACTGTGATAGATTCTGCAGCACCTGACCCAGTGGTGCCAAGGATCAGCAGGCGCTGACATTAGTGGTTAGAGTTGGAGGGTCGACGAAGTGCTGCTGCTGCACAAGGATCAACGAAGCGCTGTTGTGTAGCAGAGATGGTGGTGAGTGACCTTGCAGCGGTGTGTTGTGAGGATTTAGAGCCCCCGCTGCAGTTCACTGAGAGGATTTAGTGCTGTGTAGGGAGAGGTGAATCAGCTTGTTTCCTTGAGGATCACAGACAAGCAGACATGGAGCCAAGGAAGTGTTCCTGCCGTTGGATAGCTGGAAATTTTTTTCTTCTGAGAGCAGAAAGCAATTCTCAATAAATCTCCACCCAACAAGAGCAGCTGGTGCATTTAGTGCCATTGGTCAGCCCACTTTAGGCGGGCTTTATTTTGTGTGCATAAAAGGGCTAATTGACTTAAAATCTACATTCGCCTCAAAAGGAATGTTATGATGATTATAAGTTAAGGATTACTTAACATTTCGACAGAACTCAGAATAGTGTTAAAGGGTGTAATTGCATGCGCCAAGTGCAATTTGGTTCATGGTAGTCCAGCAATTACAAACGATGATTAGAGTCAGAACTGTATATATAGATTTTAGTATTTTGACATATTGCAAAATATGGCAGCAGCAAGTTTGTTGCAGCTTCCAACCTTCCTAAATGAGGTGGGTGAACCAGTGTTACTTTGGAAGGTGTAGGAAAAGCACTAGGTTGGCGTCATCAAAGCGATTTGGGTATGAAACTAAACCCCAACAGTGAAGAACCAGTTATGGCGATAAATTCAAATAATTTCAGCAGGAAAGTGTGGGACGAGCTTCCAGAAGTGTTCAAGGAGGAGCTAGGTCATTTGAAAAATTACCAACACAAAATCAAGCTAAAAGATAATGCGGTACCCGTAGTGCACAAAGTGAGACCCGTTCCCCATTTAATGCAGGAACCGTTGAAACAAGAACTAGATAGATTAATAAGTGAAAGGGTTATAGAACTTATCAAAAGTTCACTATGGCTATCTCCTATCATGGTCACGCAGAAACAGAGAGGAAGAAGTCTACGTTTATGTGTTGTCTTAAGAGATTTAAACAGCAACATATGGGTGGATAGATTGAAATTCTGTAGAAAAACATGATGACACATTAAGAAAAGTTCTCACCGCACTCAGAAGGGCAGGCTTAACTATTAAACATGAAAACGCCAATTTAGTGTAGAGTCTGTAAGTTATGTAGGACACATCATTTCAAAGGAAATGGTTGCTATAGAAGAAGCACAGCCTCCCTCATCAGAGGAAGAGCTGAAATCCTTCCTAAGTTTAGTCAAATATATGGCAAAATATCTAAAGAATTTTGCAGATCATGCCGCACCAATGACGAATATACTTAAGAAAGGAAGCCATTTTCAATGGAATGATGATTGTAAAAAATCATTTGGGAAAATCAAACAGGCTGTAATAGATTCTCCATCTTTACATAATTTTGACACTAAACGTAAAACCATATTGACTACTGATGCTACTTGGAAGGGAATAGGAGCTCCATTAGCACAGGTAGAAGATGGTAAAGGGAGAATTGGCGCATTCGCGTCAAGAACATTGAACAACAAAGAATTTGACTATTCTACTATAGAGAGAAAGTCTCTAGCCTGTTATTGGACCATCTTGCATTTTCATTTTGTGGGGTCTGCCATTTGTTTTAAGAACAGAACACAAGCCTCTTACATATGAATTGATCACTAAAGGGAGAGAGAGATATCCAGCCCTTGTATTGCCAAGTGGGTTATGGGTTTGGAGGGATTTAATTTCAACATCAAATTTGTACCCAGAAACAGAAATATTGTTGCAGATTGTCTGTCCCGATTACCCTGGGAAAATCCTGATACATGTTACTAATCTCGGTACCTGGCATTACAAAGGATGAATGGCTGGAAATTTCAAAGAAAGATGTTACCCATAATTTGGTAAAGGTTAACATAGTCCAGGGATGGCCAGCTAATTGATTTCAGGATGAAGCCAGAAATTATTGGAAAGTCATACACGGACTGAGTATAAATAATTATATTGTTTTAAGCAGCGATAAATTGGTACCTCATAAGGACTTATGGGACAGAATTACAGAGTTAGCCCATGAAGGACATCTAGGGCGAAGTATCACCAAATCCAAAGTAAGAGTTATGTATTGGTTCCCAGGGATGGACAATATTGTAGAAACTAAGGTCAAGGATTAGGTAAATTGTTCTATAAGTGATAAAAGCAAAATGTTAGGAGAGCTCCTTTATCACCCGTGAGTGTACCTTCCAGACCATGGGACAAACTTGGCTTAGACATTATTGGTCCTTTAAATGTCCCCATGTGGGCAGGCAAATTTGTGCTTGTATTGGTAAAGTAGTGAATCGCATCACCACCCAGGATCTCTTAACATTCTTATCAGACATTTATGTCAGAAGGGGTGCCCAGCACTATCATTATTGACAGTCGGCTTCATTTCACTTCAGAAGAGATGAAGGAGTTTTTGTTGGGTATGTCTATCATCATCTCAAAACAGCATTGTACTGTCCCAGTGCAAATGGATAAGTGGAGTGAGTAAATCACATGATTAAAGAGTGCATTCAAAAGACACGGGTGTCTGGTGAGCCAGTAGACATTGCTACTGAAAAACTGTTATGGTGATATCGCACATCACCCAACTCAGTTATGGGGGTGTCTCCCTTTACACTACTCAAAGGTAGACTTTTAGGTACTAAGTGGGCTACCACTTGGCTGGGAGGTGAACCTAAATGGCTTTACCCGGACCGTGTTAGTGAATGTGTAAAGCAACATCAAGATAACCACAAAAAACGGTATGACTGAAAACATGGCACAAAGCACAGGAAATGGAAAGTGGGGGATTGGTTGGTAGTTAAAGTCAACACTCCTTACAATATAGATGTCAGTAGTTATTCTAAAGCCTTGCGAGTAACTAAAGTAAACAGGAATGTGGCACAACTGGAAGACGGGAGAGTATAGAGCAAGGACAGGATCTCATATTGCGACAGAGCATCAATTAAAGGTATGGGTGGTCCAGATAGTTCTTCAACTCTGAGCAAGGATCTTGACTCTCAATTGAATATGGACTTTTGAATCAGCAAGGTACCGGTTTGGCACAAAGATTATGTGTTTTGTTGATTGAGGAAAGGAGAAGTATTGTAATCATTCATAATAATTCACAGTGTATTATATAGGGAAGTGTTGTAATCATTTATATTTCTTCACAGTGTATTATATAAGGTTATATTATGAATTCCGTTTGTCGGTATCCTTTTCTTCATCAGCACTCCCTCCCCTTCCCTTTGTCACTGGTACATTCCATATTCTGTTATGATAGTTGGAGCTGTCACTGCAAGAGTTCTGTCAGAAGTGGTGGCTTCAGAGGTTGTCTATGTACAGATTAAATCTTCTAAATCTACTAAGGATCTGTCTTTAATTACAATAAAACCCTGGTTTAGATCTATGTAGAGATTGGCCTGTGGAGACTCTGCTGGCCAGGAAGCATCTGATGGCAAATATGTGTTTGAACCATCTTAGTATTTTTATTGACATAGTTAGGACATATAATACAAATGATAAAGAACCCAGGTCAAGAGGATAACCCATAAGTTGGCACTTCATGCTCCCTCCTCCAGAACATGGTCCATTTGACATATGTGGGGGCAGACCCACTCATCTGTCATCTCCTTGTATGAAGGAGAACAGGGCTGGATTGAGAAAGGTAGAAATGATAGAACCATCCGTAGCCTCCCTAAGACACTGGGATGTCACAAACAGTTCGAAGTGACTGACCATACTGAGTCTCCAGGCACCTTCTGAATGAAGAGAAGGACCTGCTTGTACACAACACATACCAACATCCTGCTGAAAACAGACTCCTCCTCATGGTCCAGGACCTCATCACATGTGACATCTTCAAAAGATCTCTTAACAAAGCCAAACAACAATCAAGCAATAGATACTGGTTTGACCTGATCTTTAGGTATGCTAGTTCGCCCTGGGGGAAATGTGGATCTCAGATACAGGTACGCAGTTCTATTCTGGTACTGGACACTTTCTGTAAATAGAAAACATGTAAGCTAAATTGATATAACTTGGGTTGTGTTGCTGTGAGTAGTATGTGCTATCCTAATGACTGGATCTAATTCTTCTGGATCTAACTAGTGCAAGCATAAAGTTTGTGTATATGCTTCAAACACCATGCTACCATGATTTAGTGTTTCTTTTAGTGGCACTGTATGTATTGTATGTATGTGGAGTGGCGACAACAACACTGAGTTGGCTCCCAAGAAGTAGCTATGTGGTCAGTAACTGTTAAGCATGGCACAACATCGTCCCAGTGCCCACCTAGGGTTTACATTTAGATTATGCAGACAGAACAATCAGTTTTGCAAGACAGTTGTCCACAATTATATGCATAGCCACTGCACATTTCTCTATCGGGTAAGATAATAGAAAAAAGTAAGGTATATTTAATTTTACACAAGAGGAGGCATGCGCTTGTTGAGGATGGATCTACTCGGATCCCTTGAAATCTGCATATCACTGTCCAACCTGCAATGAAGAACGTTACCCAGAGAGGACAATATACTTGTCCTAGATGTCAATGGCCAATCACCCAATGACCACTGGAGAAAGCAGAATTCCATACTAAAAACAGTTGCCCAACAAAAACTTTAGTTACCAACCAAACAGGGAGTTAAGTAAAACACTCAGCATGCGCATAAATACACACCAACACACATACACACACACGGCTAAAACATGGCTAAACCCACCACCACATAGCAACTTAGCAAGTGATTGGAGTGCCACAGTGTCTGAGAAGGAGCCTGACTTGAGAAATAATGCAGAGGAGGGTAGTTCTTGATTGTTAGCCAGGTGTGGTGCCTCTGATTATTGTGAAGAATTGGAAAATCAGTATAAATGCCTACACCACATAAGCATTGGTGGGGGGGGGGGGGGGGGGGGTTGGTGAACTTCCTGATGCAGGTGGCACAAGTACTTTGATGAGCCCAAGATAGCCATGTTGAGGACTGACAGAAGTTAGAGGTCAGCTTTTTTAAAGAGAAGGATTTAAATCACGTAGACATCAACACTCATGAAGGTGACTGATGCCTGCTGATAATACAAATTGATTGGATCTGCTCATTGGCCCAATGATGCAAAAGTAGGGACAAAAGGCAATTGGAGGAACATTGATAGCAACCCTGTGCTTATGAGACCTGCTCGGTTTGGTAAAGAAAGCCACAGAGAATACAACCGCCTCAAATATAAATAGTAATACTTTAGATCACTCTACAATTAAGTTTGATATCATTAACTGTTAAATAAGGGGCAGCAGCTGATAGACAGAGGGTTCATCTGTTCTACTCTCATCTTGCACCATCTGTAGCAAATAGGAGGCTCATCAGGGGCTATGGATGGTAAAATAAGTCAGCCCCATGATTTATCAAGTTTCATAGGGTGCTTGATGTCATTTTCGTAATTCCTGGTACTTTGGTGAATTGAAGACCATGGGTGGTGCAAGGTGATTCGATTAGAACTAAATATGCTGCCCCAACAGTATGTGATTAAAAATTGCTAGTGGTAATTTAGGAAGGAAAATGTAGGTGTCAAACCACCTTGACCTCAAATTTGGAAAGTGTGTAAAATTTCAAATGACCCCCAAATTAGGTTAAGATTTAGGTTAGACATGCAAAGGTTGATGGGTGGGAAGCTTGTAAATAGTCTAAATCCTGGCTACCATTCCAGCCCATCAGCTTTCACCCACTAGTGTTTAGAGTAGGACAGTGACTGAAAGATTTTCAATTAGAATGCTACCCTGGGGACTGCCAATTGTTAGAGCATTCTTCCCCTCACCTTTTGTGTGTTTGAGATGTCAGATGGCTATGTTTTTTTTCTTCAAATTAGCCCAGACTTAGGCTTGGCAGAAAGAAAACAAGGAGGCAGAAATCTTCTGGGTAATATATGATAATATGCCAATGGGCTTTAAAAATCTAAATCACAGTGGTACGGCTTTTGTTCCACAATAAAATGAACAAAAAATGACTGCCCTCTGCAACAAAGGCAAAAGAATAAGACCACAATAAATAAAAATTGAACATTGGGCTAAAGAAGAAAAAAGGGTAGATTATTCTCTTTCCTAATGTCATTAAGGGTGGTGGTTGCTGAATGGGACAGATCACAAACATATGTTTGTCTTTTCATTTTGGGGTTTGTGAGTGATGCATGCAGTTGGTGTCTGCTTCAGAGTAGCTTGTGAGTCGATGGGGGCTGCAACGGAATTCCATTGGGGCAGTGTTGATTCAAAGACAGAGGTAGTGTCAATGCCAGTTCTTAGGTGATGATCATTTTTGATCATCTGCAGGAGAGCCAGGGCATGAAATGAGTGCCAGGATTGGCCTGGTAGGGTCCAGGTAGGGTCCAATGATGTTCTTTCAGCCCTGATGCAGAAAAATAAGAGCTTCTCCCCAAAATTGAGAGCTGGTGGCTCCCACCCACAACTACAGGCTCAAATTAAGAACTGCCAAGGACTCTGTTTTTCCAATGGCTTGATAGTAGAGGGGGGAAACGGTATTAAGCCTTGCTCAGAGTTTGGTAATGGAAGACCCAGGAGGGCTCAGTTTGGGAGTCAGCTTTCTCAGAGTGTTTTAGGCCACAGTTGTGCCACAAATGTGTATCTTGCATACTCTGGGTTTAGTTGTGGAATGATGGACAAGAGTTAAGCATTGGTTTAGTGGGCATGTCGGGGGTATGGTTTTGGTACACTATGGTTTTCTACCAGCGGATAGTTTAATAGTAGGAAGCCAAAGAATTTGCAGCTCTAATTGCTGTTACTGGGTGTCCTACACATTCAGCTTTGCACATATTAAGGATTTGTGTGTGTTTACATTTCTGTGCATCATTAACAACGCGCAGAATGTATTTTCACACTTGATTGCGCATGCACACTTTGATATAGTACTGTTGCTTTTAAAATGATCTTCCGATGTTGTGAAGAAGTGTGTTTTCTAACCTTTGTTAAATAGGGCTCAATTTGGGAATAACCAGTAACCACCATGTATTCCCCCTGCACATTTCACTGCCTGTCGTTTCAGCAGCATGTAGTTAAGCAGATTATTATTTGTTTATTTTCATTATCATTGTTCATGCAAATATTTCTTTAAGGTCCTTTGGCTATATCACTGTGCCCTATTCAGACATATAACACATTGATGTTCATGTGTCTAGTTTGCTCTAGCATCTTCGGATGTCATTAGCATAGAAGAGGCAGAATAAATAATCATGTAGCAGTGGGATACTGCTTAGGTGTTAAGGCAAAATGACGTTTAATTTTACTGTGTTCCGATTTGCTGACAAAATGATACATTTGCTCACACGACTGTTATTCTGCAGTTCTGTTTATTTCATATATGAAAATAATGTATAAAACCCCTTAATTCTGGGGGTGAAAAAATACTTTCCTGTTCTACTAGGGATGCTGTCTGTTACTCTCCCGATTTTGCTTCCCACTTGGGATTTAGAATAAATTCTGGTTTTGCATTTCTCTGTATTGCCATAATCACTGGGGCCTTTATGGCATTCACTCTCGCCATATTTTTTTATTGTGTACTAAACCCCTTTAACTATTCCACTGATCTAGAACTCAGGTATTGAGTGGACCCGTTCACTTAACTGACTGTATTTCTGATATTTTCGATCTGTTGGGAGATAACTTAACATGGGGCCACATTACCTCATGAAATTGCAGTTTAAGACGGCATTTGATCCAGCGAATTGTGGGTATTCTGATTGAAGTAAATTTTGGGGTGACTAAACATTTGGGGTTTCCCACACATGCCCATTGCCAATAAACTTCAGGATTTATTTAAAGCTTTAGTCATTTTCAATTGGATTTCTATTTGTTAATTTGGTTCACTTTCTGGAACATGTTTAAGGGAAGTTGTTACTTTCAATCCTAAAAATCTCATATTCTCCATATCACCGCCATCAACTTTGGAGTACTCAAGCAATGAATGGTTATGGGAACCTTGAAGATTCTCCCATTGAACATGATAGAAGGAACAAGTCACGTGGAGGAAACAGGAAATATCTAATATCTGGCTTAGTATGGTGACTTAAGTCATGTCTTGACTGAACTTGTTGGCAGGGACCGGTCCCTTGACGTAAGTGAGAAGGGCCGGGACTGTTTGAATGTAGTTCAAAGGCGTCTTTGTAAGGACTCAGCCTCAGGGTTCTTTAGTAAGTAATCATGGCCAGTTGTGGGTCAAACTGTTCTACTATTATGCTGTTTAGAGTTAACCTCTTCACTGCGGCGTAAATTCCGCCGCAGTGCTGGACATTCCAATCGCGGGCGTGGTCATGACGTCTCCCGGCCGTTGTTCTCACACGCCCATTGTGACTCATGACGGCCGGGAGACGTCATGAGCATGGAAGAGGTTAAAGCTGGGTTGGGTAATCAGATATGCACTACCTGGAATAATGTTGTCAATTTCTGGAGCTACGTTGGTCAGTGCTCATTAATTGTATTTTGAATTTCATTCTGTGGGCTATTGGAATTCAGGACAATTTATTAACTTTTGGAGTGATGTGGTACAAAGTAGAATCAAATATATAGAGTGATTTAGGGTCTGACAGAGAAGGAGGACCGGTAAGAAGCAGCAGAGGTGAGGGAACTGCTGGGTTACCCTCGGTGAAGCCTCAACTGACTCCTACAACGATAACCCCTCATCAGTAAGTCAGAATGGCAGACTAAGTCAGAATGGCAGTCACCTGCCCAACTGAGGTCAGAGCAACGTGGAAACTGTGACTGAATTTCCCTATCTACATCCACCCATAAGCATGGAAATGTAGAAGGGCCCCCAAACAAAGGGAGAAATCTCCCTACCTATCAGGGGCATTTGCTTTTGTGTAGAGAACATACATTCACACTTTGAGAGTTTGTTTTCCTCAAAATTGCTGCATTGCATTATTCTGTGCTTGGGAGGAGTTTCCATAGGCATTTTGTGGGTGTTCACACACAACAGCCATGGATTCTGTTGTATTTCCAGATTTACCATAAGTGGTAGATCTGGGAATGTGCCAAAAACCTACGCCTCCCCGGTGAAACATGGTTATTTCTCCTCGTGTTTTCCTCTTTCTGTGTGTGCTGCATTATGCAGGACACACAGAAAGAGGAAAAAGCCTCAAGAGATTGTTTAATGCAGGCACAAACAATCCTGCATGCAACGCAGGCACTCTTGCACCATGGTGCAAGAGGGCCTGCGTTGGCGCTAGGCAGCCACAAGGGTGCCGGCGCAGGGGAAAAGGCAAGAAAATGCCGTATTGACTTAAATATAGCACATTCCTGCCCTTTCCCTGTCACACAGCGCGGGAAGGTGACTTGCTGCACTGCGTGATTTGGTCATAAATCTGGCCCACTGTATCTATGTGCTGCGACGGTCTGTCAGTGGAAGGCCTTGAGTTGCCATCCAGAGTTAGCTGGCTGATTATGGCCTGTTAATGGGAAGTGCCAGCCAAAGTCACCCGCTTTCTGATGGACAGATGGTGGGATGCCCCTGGGGTCCTATCCCTAATTACCTGCTTTGTGATGACACGGTACTTCTTGAAGTCCTTGGGTCCCAGCTTGTCATCTCTTGTGAGCCGTGTCACCTTCACACTCGGGTACTTCTCCCTCACCAGCTCGGAGCAGAACTTCTGCAGCACTCCGGCAACACCCTTCCCCCTCTCCCAGGGGGCCACGCGGAGTCCCTCCACGAGGACAGTCGCCCCTCCATCCACAATGAACATGGACTGCAGGGCTATCTGATGGCGAGAGAGAGAGCAAAAGACAAAGAGTCAGGGATAGTCCACTCTACCCTGCCAGTGAGACAGGAAAGCATTCAGGAGCCCTGAAACAAAGGTGAGAAGTGATTAAAGACAGGACATTGAAGGGTGGCCAGATGCACCTGTCTGGGAGAGACAGTCACTCAGTCAGGGTATTGGGGTTTAAAAGTCAATTTGTGATGCCCATTTCTAATTGTATAGTCTGTTGAAGAGGAGATGGATTCTCGCCCCCCCCCATTCTGTATGTCTCCTATGTGGCAGTCAAGTGGGTACACATCCCTCCATCCTAGGATGGGATCTGTGCACGAGGGGAGGCAGAACTTCTATGTAGGTGTTCAGTGGAGGTACAGGCAAGTGTAGCCATCCCAAGATTTTGGGTGTGAGGAGAGATGGATACAGGGCCCTAATGCCTAAAGTGCATTCTGCGAGAAGGCGGGTGGGTAGACGTCCCTCTTCCCTGAGTGGGTTCATGTATGAGGGGAGTCAAAACCACACTTCTACCTCAGGAGATATACTGTGTATGAGATAAGTGAAGGCAGAGCCCCTATACCTTGTTGTGCGAGGAGAGATGGATACATGACCCTCAGGATGTGTATTCTGTGTGTGGAGCCAAGTGAGGGCTTGTCACGCATCCTAGGATTTATTATAGGAGAGGGACAGAAAGATACATCACTGAATTACATGGTGTGTACTATGTGGGAAGGTTGTGGTGACACATCCCTCTATTTGAGGCTTTGTTTAGTGTTTCAGAGGGACAAGCTCCTGTCTACCTAACAAATGTGTATTGTATGTGTGCCACATGAAGATACAAGTCACACCATCCCATAGGGTATTTATGTATCAGGAAGGAGGAGACAGACCCCTCCATCCCAAGATGCATTCAGTAGTGAAGAGCATAGAGACACTCACTACATCTCATGGTGTAATGCTTGAATGAGAGAGGTGGAAACACGTCTCTCCATCCAAGGGTGTATTATTTGGTAAGGCATGCAGATACATCTCCCTCTATCCCAGGGTATATTATGTGTATGCGGGAGGTGGATACACGCCCCTTCATCCCAGGGTGTAATATGTGTATGATGGAGGTGGTTACGCGTCTCTCCTTCCCATGGGGTATTATGTGTATGAGGGAGGTGGATACACATCCCTCCTTTCCAGGGTGTGTTCTGAGTGATAGACATGCACCTACACCTCCCTCTATCCCACGGTGTATTATGTGTATGAGGGAGTTGGATACACATTTCTTCATCTCCGGTGTATGTGTTTTAGGGATGCATAAACACCTCCCCCTATCTCAGGGTATTCTATGTGTATGTGAGAGGTGGATACACATCTTTCCATACCAGGGTGTATTATGTGTATGAGAGAGGTGGATAAACATTCCTTCATCCCAGGGTGTAATATGTGTTTTGGGGATGCAGAAACACCTTCCTCTATCCCAGGGTGTGTAATGTGTATGAGGGAGATGGATATAACTCCCTCTATACCAGGATGTATTATGTATTAGGCATGCAATTATATCTCCCTCTATCCCAGTGGGTAATATGTGTGTTACGCATGCAGATACACCTCCCTCTATCCCAGGGTGTATTAGGTGTATGAGAGGAGTGGATACATGTCCCTTCATTCCACAGTGTATTATGTGTGGTAGCGATGCAGAAACACCTCCCCTATCCGAGTGCATTAAGTATATGATGGAGATGGAGGCACATACCTAACTAGGGTGTATTATGTGCATGAGAGAGGTGGATACACATCCCTCTATCCCAGTGTGTATTATGTGTGTAAGATGCAGATGCACCTCCATCTATCTCAAGGTGTATTATGTGTATGAGGGAGGTGAAAACAGGTTTCTCCTCGTCAAGGGTATTATGTGTGTGAGGGATGCAGATACACCTCCATCTATCCCAATGTGTATTGTGTGGGAGGGAGGTGGATACACGTCCCTCCATCCCAGGGTGTATTATGTGTGTAAGATGCAGATGCACCTCCATCTCTTCCAAGGTGTATTATGTGCATGAGGGAGGTGAAAACAGGTATCTCCTTGTCAAGGGTATTATGTGTGTGAGGGATGCAGATACACCTCCATCTATCCCAATGTGTATTGTGTGGGAGGGAGGTGGATAGTCACGTCCCTCCATCCCAGGGTGTATTATGTGTGTAAGATGCAGATGCACCTCCATCTATCTCAAGGTGTATTATGTGTATGAGGAAGGTGAAAACAGGTTTCTCCTTGTCAAGGGTATTATGTGTGTGAGGGATGTGGATACACCTTCATCTATCCCAATGTGTATTGTGTGGGAGGGAGGTGGATACATGTCCCTCCATCCCAAGGTGTATTATGTGTGTAAGATACAAATACCGGTCCCTCCATTCCATGATGTATTTTATGTATCAGGAAAGTGGAGATACTTCCCTCCATGCTAAGACGTATATAATGGGTGAAAGATGCAGATACACCCCCTCTATCCCTTGGTGTAATCCCTGTGTGAGAGCGGTATTATCAATTATTTAGGGGAAGTGGAGAAACATCTGTCCACCCTACGTTGCATTCTATCCGTGAGGAAGGTGGAGACACATCCCTCCATCGCAAGGAGTATTAGATGTGTGAGTAAGGTGGAGCGACATTCCTTCATCCAATGTAGTATTCTGTGTTAAGGGGGTGGAGACAAATCTTTTCTTCCCATGATGCATTTTGTGTGTGAGGGAGGTGAAGACACGTCCATTAGTCCTTCAATGTAGTTGATGTCTGTAGAAGGTGGAGCCCTCAACTCCCTATATTTCGGGTTGCATTCTGTGAGTGAGGGAGGTAGAGACACACCCACCCACCCCAGGGTGTATAAAGTGATTGAGGGATGCAAATATACCTCCCTCTATACCATGATGTATTTTAAGTGTGAAGCATGTGGAGACAAATCCCCCATCTCAGGATGCATTTTAACTGTGACACAGGTGGAGACACATCCCCCATCCCAGAATGTATTTTAAGTGTGATTGAGGGATGTAAATAGGCCTCTCTCTATTCCATGGTGTATTTTAGTTGTGAAGCATGTGGAGACACATACCACATTCCAGGATGCATTTTAAGTGTGAGGGAGATGAAGACACGTCCCTCTATCCCAGAGTGTACTTTATGTGTGAGGGAGGTGGAGGCATGTCCCTCCACCCTATGTGTATATTAAGTGTGAGGTAGATGGAGACAAGTTCCTCTATCCCAGGATGCATTTTAAGTCTGAGGGATGTAGAGGCATGTCTCTGCACCACAGGGTGTATTCTAAGTGTGAGAAAGTTGGAGACACATCCCTCCATTCCATGGTGTATTTTAAGTGTGACGCATGTGGAGAAACATCCCCATTCCAGGATGCATTTTAACTATGACATAGGTGGAGACACATCCCCCATCCCAGAATGTATTTTAAGTGTGATTGAGGGTTTCAAATAGGCCTCCGTCTATTCCATGGTGTATTTTAGTTGTGAAGCATGTGGAGACACATACCCCATTCCAGGATGCATTTTAAGTGTGAGGGAGATGAAGACACGTCCCTCTATCCTAGAGTGTACTTTATGTGTGAGGTAGGTGGAGGCACGTCCCTCCATCCTATGTGTATTTTAAGTGTGAGGTAGATGGAGACAAGTTCCTCTATCCCAGGATGCATTTTAAGTGTGAGGGAGGTAGAGGCATGTCTCTGCACCACAGGGTGTATTCTAAGTGTGAGAAAGTTGGAGACACATCTCTCCATCCCGTGGTGTACTTTAAGTGTGGCACAGATGGAGACACATCCCACATCCCAGGATGTCTTTTAAGTGTGAGAAAGGTGGAGACACATCCCTTCATCCCATATGTATTTTAAGTGTGAGGAAGCTGGTGACACAACCCTCCATCCCAGGGTGTATTTTATGTGTAATTGAGAGATGCAGATAGACCTACCTCTATTCCATGGTGTATTTTAAGTGTGAAGTATGTGGAGACACATCCCCATTCCAGGATGCATTTAAAGTGTGACACAGGTGGAGACATATCCCCCATTCCAGAATGTATTTTAAGTGTGATTGAGGGATGCAAATAGAACTCAATCTATTCCATGGTGTATTTTAGGTGTGAAGCATGTGGAGACACATCCCCCATCCCAGGATGCTTCTTAAGTGTAATGCAGGTGGAGACACATCCCCCATCCCAGAATGTATTTTAAGTGTAATTGAGGGATGCAGATAGACCTCCCTCTATTCCATGGTGCATTTTAAGTGTGAAGCATATGAAAGACACATCCCCATTCCAGGATGCATTTTAAGTGTGACACAGGCGGAGACACATCCCCCATTCCAGAATGTAATTTAAGTGTGATTGAGGGATGCAAATAGAACTCAATCTATTCCATGGTGTATTTTAGGTGTGAAGCATGTGGAGACACATCCCCATCCCAGGATGCATCTTAAGTGTGACACAGGTGGAGACACATCCCCATCCCAGAATGCATTTTGAGTGTGAGGAAGGTGGAGGCACATCCCTCCATCCCATGTGTATTCCAAGTGTGAGGGAGATGGAGACACGTCCCTCTATCCCAGGGTGTATTTTAAATATGATAGAGGTGGAGCCACGTCTCTGCACCCTAGGGTGCATTTTAAGTGTGAGAAAGCTGGAACTGTTTTAGGTGTGACACAGGGGGCGACATATTTCCCCATCCCAGGATGTATTTTACAAATCCCGCCATCCCAGGTTTATATTAGGTGTGAGGGAGATGGAGTCATGTGCCTCTATCCTAGGGTGTATTTTAAGTGTTGGGAAGGTGAATGTACGTCCCTCCATCCCATCAGTATTTTAAGTGTGAGGGAGATGGAGACACATCCCTCTATCCCAGGGTTTATTTTTTCAGTGTGAGGGAGGTGGGGGTACATCTATGCACACCAGGGTGTATTTTAAATGTGAGAGATGCTTAGACATGTCTCTCCTTCCCAGAGTATGTTTTGTGTATGACAGGAGGCATATATCCCACTTCTACACATGGACACACTTTTTTTTTATAAAGGTGAGTGTAAGGAAGGCTCCCATCCTACGATGTATTCTCTGTGTGAGGTAAGCAGATACAGGCACACCGGGATGTTTTTGTGTGTAAGGGAAAGTGAGAGCTAGTGTCTCCATCTCAGGGATTAATATGTGTGTGAGGGATGCAGAGACACATCTCTTCATTGCATGGAATACTATATGTGAGGTATGTGGATACACGTCCCTCATTTCAATTGTGTATGTTCTGTGTGAGGAAGGTGGAGACACGTCCCTCCATTCAAGGGTGGGTTATGTGGGCGAAGGAGTGGAATACACGTCCCTCCTTCCCATGGTGCAGTTTATGTGTGAAGTAGGTGCAGACATCCCTCAATCCTGGGGTGTATTAAATATGTGAGGGATGCAGATACAGTTATCCCCATCCAAGGGTGTATTCTGTTTGTGAGGGAGGCAGACACGCATCCTTCCATCCCAGGGTGTATTATGTTTGTGAGAGGTGGAAACACATCACTAAATCCCATGCTGTGTTCTCCGAGGGAGGTGGTCATTCACATCTTTTCATCCAAAGGTGCATTCTGCATTTGAAGACATTGGAGACATGTCCCTCCATTTTGGGGTGTATTATGTGTAAGGAAATTGTTTATTCAGCATATGAAGGAAGATGGAAACACATTGTGCCATCCCAGTAAGATTTCAGCATGTGATGGGGTAAATATATTTCTCTCCGTCCCCTAGTGTGTTTTGTTTGAGGGATGATGGAAGCACTCCCCATAACCAACGTGTATTTTGGGCATTAGGCTTGGTGGGAGCATACCATTTAATCTAAACCTGGCACACACTCACAGTTACACAATGATCTAATCTTGGTGCACTTAAGATTTACAGTTAGAGTTTTACAGTGGTTCTTTGTTGTTTAGTTTATGTATATGAGGCATATAACAAAGGGGGCACTTTAACTGACTAAACAAACAGTATATCTAACGCTGGAGCACTCCGTTCCCTAAACAATATTATCTAACACTGGGACACTCTGTGACTCGAGCACTATAAGAAAAGCAGCACATTTAGTGCAGAGCAAAAAAAGCAACCATCAAAGTGTGTTTGTTGGTATCCGAATCCAAGTCTCGGCCTCAGTCTCTGTCACTACCAAGTGGTTGCATGGCCCAGTAAATGTGGAAAAGAATGCCTGGTATTCAGATTTGATAGCATATTAAATATAGTATTTGGCTTGTGTTGGCTGAGGGACAGCTAGCCTGAGTGCTCCAGTATACTCTAAACCCTCGGGGAACCTAATTAACACATCTTTCATGGTGGTGAGGTGTGTTCTCAAGGTTTCTCGTGGGTTGTTTACAGATGTACTGTCCCTCCGAACAGGCTGCAGATCTGACCACCCTTTGGCATTGCAGATGGTGATAGGACTTTGTCATGAATACATTCTGATCATTTACCGGTATGTTCTGCTGGCAGATCTCTCACCGACAGCGGTAGCAGCTCAACAGCTCCTCTGGCTCAGAGAAACGTCTGCCCTGCGTGGAATTAAAGACGCTGCACTCACGTTATTCTTTCTGAAACGCTTGTGCCTCCCCCAACCCCTCCCGCCCTCCTCCCAAAATATTTCAAAGGATAGCACACAGACCACGGTCCAAGTGATCTATGCAAGGTGAGACCTTATTAATGACTGGGCTTTCAAAATTGACCCATCCCTTGATGCCAGGTTGAAATGGACTCCCTTGGACCACCCCTTAGATTACTGAGACAGATGCAGGAATGGGTCTTCGGGAAGCTGGAATGGGTAAGGCTTGGACTTGCATTACTATAGGAGGAAGGAGACACTGCCCTCATAGGGAAGGACACTGCAATTACATGGTCCCAAAGATTTATGTATTCAGGTGAGGTAACTCACCAATATTGGCTCAGGCACAGAGAGATTTAGACTTGCCAACACATGGGAATAAAGAGTAGGTCTCACCTTGATAAGGAGTATGAACTGAAGGTAGGGGATTCACAGGGATAGAATAGTGGACATGACTGCCATTGCACGTTTGTCAGAAAGATGACATTTTCTATTGATAAAGGAGATAGCATAACCCTCATACAGGTGGTCGGGGAGAAGGGAACATTACCCTTAAAGGGTTGAGATGGAAATGTACGTTCTTCATTGGAGAGGTAGTAGGTGGTGATGGGCCTTGCATAGGTAGGATGGAGAGGTCTCGTAGGGGTGGGATGAGAATGTAATTATCATTAATCCGTGCTGCAGCAACTGGCATAGGTTTCTCTGAACGTAGCGGAACCATAGATCAGCAAGATTCATGCTACTAACCCTGGATCTGATCCCTAAATTTATGAGTAAATCTATTACCAAATGCTCTGTGCAGAAATACATGTACCAGAACCCACCTAGGCGGTCTTTAGACGATCTTTCTGAGATCTTGAGAAGTTGGTGGCATTACAAAACTACTCTTTGTTTTTTTTTGCACACCACTCCTGCTCTATATATGCCTAAGCTACTCATAGCTGTGTGTTCTTGTAGCATCATTACTTATGATTGTGCATGTGATTGAACCACATCTCAGGTTCCAAAAATATCTTTATTACTGTTACTTAGTCCCAGAGCTTTATGTTTTTACTTTTTGGTTCCCTTCAGTTTGAACAATTCACTGCTCCTGAGTTTAGTAATTGGTATAAAATTACATTTTAGCATACCTATGCAGATGGCAATACCCAGGAATATGTGCTATATGCCTTGCTTCTTCACACCTCTTGCCAGCTGCTTGTTTCCTGTTTCTTTCATATTACGCCTGAACATTGTCTGTTTCTGCTCATACAAAGAGTCTTTTTCTACTTGTTTCCTTTGTAAATGTGCTTTACTGCCCATTTGCCATTTAGACTGCAATGTGTACTCTTTCTTTGTTTGGATTGTGTTAAGTTGTTTTTTTCAGCTGTTGGCCCAGCCTTCATTAAAAATCTCACTCTCTTGGTTCTTGTCTTCCTTAATCTCTTTCTCCTTTTTAATTGTTTGTACTCTTTTTTTCTAGCGTGTTTCCATCACGCTCCTAGGATCCAACATTTGAATTGGTGTGCCAGTACAGTGTTCTAGGAAAAATGTTTGTAGACCGGTAACATCCCTATGTTCCTTGTCTTCATTTAAGTGTTGTATTTTATCTTGCTTTAGTCTAAAGTGTTGTTGGGGTTCTTGTGCTAGAACTGCTATGCCCATTCTACCCTGTGGGTGTACTGTGCAGCATTTGTGGTATCATGCCAAGCATTGATTAATTATTGGTGTGCATCTTTAATACTGGTCAGAATTTGCAGTCCCATAAGTTGTCTGTTTCATTTCACACATTTATTTTTCCAGTCATTGTATAATTTCTTGCACTACATCAGCCACCGCCTACACATCTGTGCCAGTTCTGCACTACCACCTACTCTTTTCTCACTGCATTGCTTTGTCAAAGTATTACATTCTCAGACTCAGACATGGGTACCCTTCTAATTCCACTTTAATACTTGGCACTCCCCTTAGGCATACTAGACATGAACAGATACACAAGAAGACATATACAGACATCATCTTGTGACTGTGTTTATTTTTATGTCTCTTTTGTGTGTCAGTAAGTAAAATCATAGGTTTCTGTGTGTTAGTCTGTAGGATTGTCTGTAAGTGCCTCTATACATGTTTGTCGGTATATATTACTCAATATGTGGTGCTCTGTGTGCATCTGTTTACCTGTGTGTGTGTGTGTGTGCATACATGCATATGTGTTGTGTCTGCATGTGTGTTTGCCTTTATCTGTTTGTGTGTCTGTGTTACTCCATGGATCTATCTGTGTCTCTAGTGATCTGCCAGTGTACATGTGCATATCTACATGGCTGTGTTGGCCTTTAGATATTTCTGTTTGTGCATGTGTGTGTGTGTGCCTGTGTCAACATTTATGAGTCTGTAGATTTATCAGTGTATACCTTCCTATCGATAAGTCTATTCCTATCAACGTGCTCTTACATGTGATTATATCTATTTCTATGTGTGTGTTCATGGAAAAGTCAATCTATGTGAGCACATGACTAATATGCAATAACCTATATTAATCTCTCATCTTGGGTACCAGAGTAGTGTGTAAAGCACTTCAGCGCCTCATCAGAGGTAGTAAGAGCTATATAATCACAATTCTGTGAATGTGGATGTAGCGGTTTGTAGTTAGCCGTCCATCTGTTTCACACTATGGACCTGTCCTTGTAGGTTCCCGCATCAGTCTATAGCAGAGGTCTTCACCGGTGAGATGCGCTTCCCTGGGTGTCTATGCCTCAGCAGGTATTTGTAAATGAAGATGGCTTGGAGTTGCGGTCTTCTTTTTTTGACGCATTTCCAGGCTGTCTTCATGTACATGCAGCAGGTAAAATTCATAAAAATGTATGGGAACTGTGATCCCATGTCCCATGAGGTGGAGGTCAGTGAGTGTGGTGTCAGGGTCAAAGAGTGTTTTTTTTATATAAAATAATAAACACACCTTAAATGGAAAATAAATGCAAATTAAACTAATCAGTGGGAAATACACTCCTTCCCAGTAGGAACTCCCAGTTGGTTAATAGGATCACAGTAGATGCCTGTGTGTGACCACAGAGTCACAGAATTGAATCTTGGATGATGCAGTGAGTAATAATTACTTGTGTTTTTATTGTACTACGTAGTCCCAGTCTGTGATAGAAAGTACTGTGAATATGGAATTATTTTAAAATTACATTCCTCACAGCATAAAACTGGCTGAAGCAAAATGATTTAGTGTTTAAGATAAAACACAGGTTCTCAAAGTGTCATAGTAATGCGTGTGCAGGCTGTAACTCATATCAACAATTTTGTAAGTGTCCATTAAAAGAAGGCATTGCAGAACGCAGCTGATAACACACTTACATTACCTCTCAGGAATAGTAAATCTTTGTCACCATATATTTTCAAGTGACTCAATCAATTAAAGTCCATACAGGCTGCCAAGCAGCCTTCACTATTGGAGATTGACCAATTGCACACAATTGTATTTCTTTCAGGCAGCCGGCACCCTGGTGAGAAGGACTGTTTCTTTTTTAACTCTGTCCCTTCCTTGTTTTTACAGCACCAGAGACCTGCCTCCCACCCTACACTTCAAGGTCTCAAGGTCAACATTACCCGCTCAGCAATGGGACTTTTCTAAACAAAAGTATGGGGAGTGTTTTTTGTAAAATTGAAAAAGCATGGACACGTTGGTGCCCATGGATCCCACCTGGTTCGAACTCTGTTTACATGCAGATTATCCATGCTAGGATTAACTTTCATGTCACCCTAGCTGTGCAGAGCCTGGGCAAAAGAGGGGTGAGATGTGGGACTTTTTGCCCTGTTTCCCTTTATTTTACACAAAGTGGCAGACAACAGTTTGCTTTAGTCCTTAGGGCAAGGAGGAGTGTGGTGGCCCACGGCAACACAACTATGATTGCCATATTTTACTAAAGAGGCAACAGGGCTCATTCTTTTCTACATTTGCTGCAATAGGAGAAGGGAAACAACACATGGGAGCTAATTTTCATCAGAAAGTTACAGAAAGCCTGTTTTAAGATTGGGTGATCGCCAGACTCGGTGTATAAGGAAGTGAAAGAGGAAGAGGAGACAGCTAGCTACACAGGGACGCAACTATCTGAACCTTTATTATACAGTTAAATAAAACCATAACATACAAACATCGCATCGATAATTAATTAAAACAGGGATTAAAACTATCAGTGTAGCAGGTGCAGATGGAGTGGAGCCCAGGAGTCTGAGGGGCTCACAACACCTCAATAATGGGGAACTGTGTTTGTTGGTCAGTTTCTGTTTTTGTTTGATGCATTCTTTGTAAGGCTCACATTTAATGTGGATTATAAACTACAGAAAAAGTACCCCTGAAATGATCTCATAAATTCTGACCCCTGCACTCAGGCCTGACCCCCCCCCCCACCCCTCCCCACCCAAATGCATGTCATAAAGTTTTTGGAGGGGGGCAACTCCAAAATGTATTGCTTAGAGGGGCTCAGAGCAAAAGCGTTTGAAGATCTATGGTCAATAGTTCTGTCTGGATGTATACATAGTTAAATCTGTATGTGCGTTAGTATCAGTCAGTTGATTTGCATGTACCATCTGTGTTTGTCTGCTTCTGTGTCTATGTCAGTATGTACATGTATCTGTTTCTCTTTATTTGCCTGCTGTCTCTGTGACTGTAGTTTATCTGCTCATCTGTGTCAGTATGGGTGAGTCAATGCATCGATGGGTGCTGATGTGGAACAGTCTGTGTTCATGTTTCTGTATGCAGATCTATCTGTGTTTAGATATTTTGGGACAACACAAACAGAATTTGTATTTTCCACCCACACACTTTTACTGTAGTTTCTTTCTCAGTGCTCAAGATAGACCATGGCCTGCTGGGTTTGATTCTTGGCAAAGCAAATAAGTGATATTGAACCAGGACCCTAGGTGGTCATCTATTTCTGCCCATAGTGGGCTTATCAAAAGTAAACCTTTACCTGCCTGCCTGTCACTGTCAGAGCTGCAATGCAACACCAATGGAAGTCCTCTTTTTAATATATAGATGAAGTGATACCTCAGACTGTCATTTACCACAGGAGTCTAGGGTCTAAGATATATGTTGATTCCAATTGAATAACTAGGTTATTCCATTTGTAATCAGAAGTCTCCAAGGGTATGGATCTCAAGACGTCAAGGCGCTCCTTACTTTTATATTTAACTGTTCAAGGGCTTGAAGGCTCATGGTCTCGGATAATGGGGCTAGATCAACTGTTAAATAAATATCTTATTGCATACTAATTTTGGTTATCCTTTGCCTAGTAAGGTGTTTTTGAATTTTTCAAGAACTGAGTTCTATTTGCTTGTATCAGGATACATCCTTAGTCACATAGGCCATGCCTCTTGAGCAGCTTCGTATATATTCTTCTGAGGCCACACCCTTTTAGCCCACCCACCCCTGACCCACAGAAACACACACTTCCTTTTGAAATAACTATTTTTACTGCAGTCTCGATGTTTGGAAAATCAGAGAACTTCGATATGAAATAAGGTATTGGGATGCTTCCAGACACTGACACCAAAGATGACGTGGATTGTTATAAAACCTCCCTGGAGACAACTTGCCTTAAGCTGGCTTTTTCAAAGCTTCTCAAGACACCCATAACCACTCACTTCTGCTCTCAGAGTGCTTTGGTAGAGCCTACTTAGCCCTGCAGTCTTGAAGCAAACCTTTCATGCCTCTCTGTGTCTTGAGGTCCTGCTCCAAACCTCCCAGCCTCAGGGTATGCTGCTCCAAACCACCCAGCCTCAGTGTTTGCTGCTCCAAACCACCCAGCATCAGGCTGTGCTGCTCCTACCACCCAGCCTCAGGGAGTGCTGCTCCACAACACCCATCCTCAGGGTATGCTGCTCCAAACCACCCAGCCTGAGGGAGTGCTGCTCCAAACCACCCATCCTCAGAGGGTGCTGCTCCAAACCACCCAGCATAAGGCTGTGCTGCTCCTACCACCCAGCCTCAGGGAGTGCTGCTCCAAACCACCCACCCTCTCTATGCGCTACTCCAAACCTCGCAGCCTCAGGGTATGCTGCTCCAAACCTCCCAGCCTCAGTGTTTGCCGCTCCAAACCACCCAGCATCAGGCTGTGCTGCTCCTACCACCCAGCCTCAGGGAGTGCTGCTCCAAACCACCCATCCTCAGAGGGTGCTGCTCCAAACCACCCACCCTCAGTTTGTGCTGCTCCAAACCACCCACCCTCAGTGTGTGCTGCTCCAAACCACCCAGCCTCAGGGTGTGCTGCTCCACTCTACTTAGCCTCAGTGTGTGCTGCTCCAAACCACCCAGCCTCAGGGTGAGCTGCTCCGATCTACCCAGCCTCAGGGTGTGCTGCTCCAAACTACCCAGCCTCAGGGTATGCTGCTCGAAACCACCCAGCCTCAGGGTATGCTGCTCCAAACCACCCAGCCTCAGGGAGTGCTGTTCCAAACCACCCATCCTCAGAGTGTGCTGCTCCAAACCACCCACCCTCAGTGTGCGCTGCATCAAACCACCCACCCTCAATGTGTGCTGCTCAAATCCACCCACACTCAGTGTGTGCTGCTCCACACCACCTAGTTTTAGTGAGTTCTGCTCCAAACTACCAACCCTCAGTGTGTGCTGTTCCAAACCATCCAGCCTCAGGGTGTGCTGTTCCAAACCACCTAGCTTCGGTGTGAGCTGCTCCAAATCACCTAGCCCCAGGGTGTGCTGCTCCAAACCACCTAGTACAGCGTGTGCTGCTTCAAACCACCCAGCCTCAGGGTGTGCTGCTCAAATCTACCCAGCCTCAGTGTGTACTTATCCAAACCTCCCAGCTTCAGGGTGTGCTGCTCCAAACCACCCAGCCTCTGTGTATGCAGCACCAAACCACCCAGCCTCAGTGTGTGCTTCTCCAAACCACCCAGCCTCCGTGTGTGCTTCTCCAAACCACCCAGCCTCAGTGAGATCTGCTCCAAACCTCCCAGACTAAGTGTGATCGGCTCCAAACAACCCAGCCTCTGTGTGTGCTTCTTCAAGCCACCTAGCCTCTGTGTGTACTGCTCCAAACCACCCAGCCTCAGTGTGCACTTCTCAAAACCACCCAGCCTGTGAATGTGCTGCTCCAAACCACCCACCCTCAGTGTGCACAGCTCCAAATCACCCAGCCTCAGTGTGTGCTGCTCAAATCTACCCAGCCTCAGTGTGTGCTGATCCAAACCTCCCAGCTTCAGAGTGTGCTGCTTCAAACCACCCAGCCTCTGTGTGTGCTGCTCCAACCCACCCAGCCTCAGGGTGTGCTGCTCCAACCCACCCAGCCTCAGGGTGTGCTGCTCCAAACCACCCAGCCTCAGTGTGCACTTCTCAGAACCACCCAGCCTGTGTATGTGCTGCTCCAAACCACCCACCCTCAGTGTGCACAGCTCCAAATCACCCAGCCTCAGTGTGTGCTGCTCCAAATCACCCAGCCTCAGTCTGAGCTTCTCAAAACCTCTCATCCTTAGGGTGTGAGAAAGAGAGAGAGAGAGCGAAACAAAAAGGAAGAGAGAAAGGGAGACAGATAGAGAGGCAGCTGGACTGACTGTGTGTGTTGTAGCCTTTAAGGGTAAGTTGCTTTGAGTGTTGTCTGAACTTCTGGGAGACCTCGTGGCATAGGCTTTAGCCGTTCCCCGGGGTGCTGTTATCCTCCTAGAGTGTATGATGAGGATCACTCTTTATTACCAATACAGACATTGTAATCATCACATGCTGGTGGAGATGGAATCCGGAAGCAGCTTCTGATGAGGTGTAAGGCTCTACATTCAAATACAGGCTCCCCATCATACAGCCACAGAGACCAGAAAGGTGCCTTGCAGTGACACCAGCAGTGCAGAGGTAAGAGAAAGAACTTCTTGGGGTTGCTGGGTGGTAAGAACATTTTTTCTTACACTACTTCTTGGATTCTCCCCCCTCCCACAGTGATCACCTGGTGACTTTTGTTGTTTCTTCCTTTGCAGGAAATGCAGCTGTGTGTTTTGGGGTATGCTGCTGGCATGCACTCCTTATGGAAGTCAATGACATTAGCCACTGTGAGTTGGATGTTGGTTTTTTAAGTATTGTACCTATGTCACCATTCACATCAGGCGGGACAAAAGTGTACATCTGAAGTTTGTACTTAGCTTGATTGTCTCATTATATGATTTTTCTGACTAGCGCAGGGTTCTCCAAACTTGGGCCTGCAGGGCAGAATCCATGCCAGATTTTTGCATATCCCCATTTAGATAAATGTCGTTGTCTTAAAAATCTGGCATGGATCCGCCCCTCCAGAACTGACTTTGGAGAAACCTGGACTAGCCCATGCTCAAGGTCAGTGCCATAAACTACTTGTGTGTCATCATCACATGCGTGTATTCTCCTCGCCAGGGCAGTCAAGGAGTGTTGAAGCTCTGTTCTCTCAACACACATCCTTCCATCCGGCTGGTATTTCAGTGCTGAAACCAGGGGAGACAAACATGGCCCCTCTTGTTCTGCACTGTGAAGATTGTGTGCAAGTGTGCATTTGCCTGTGCTGCAAAATCAACTACACAAAGAGGTGTTGCATACATGCGGCATCAGTGTCCAGTGGACCACGGATACCAGTTCTAGAGGAATTCATGTCAGTGATCATAAGAAAAAGTGAAGAAAGTGGTGTGGGGGCCAGGCACCTGTGTGTGTGCATGTAGAGTGTTGCTATTAAGCTGAGCACCAGTGTAATGGGAGACTTTTTGTTGGATAGGACAGAGAAAGAGATAATAAAGGAAGGATAAAAGGAGGACATAGTGTTTGTGTTTGGTAATTGTTGAGGACAGTCATTCAGCAGGTGGGTATCTTGGTGCTATGAGTAAACTATACCAACAGAAAGATAAGGATCAAATATTATTGTTTATTTAAGTGAAGAGGGAATTGCTTGGTTGGATTAGGGAGGCAAGTTCCCTTTGGTAGCAGCTGCCAAAGAGAACGTTCTTCCACAGATGGTGGTTTGGCAAAACTTTGGAACTTCCAACAGGAAGCATCTTTAAATCTTAAATAATGACAAGGCTTATAGGAAGTACATTGTTGCAAATGTGTTATTATGAGGTCATGGATAGCTTTGTGTGCTAGGAAGAGAGATGAAAACAGAAAACTTTATTTTACTTGAACCAGTGTAAAGAGCCAAAGGCCCAGGAAACATGAGCATTTCTCCTGAAAACCTATTACTAGGTAATAACCGCGGTTTATGCAGAGCATAAGCAGGAAGATCAGAGTGCCTTGCAATAGTGTGTGTGTTAAGAAAGAAATGCATTCATGATCTTAACTTTGTGTACAAAAAAAATCTTGCCTTTCAAAGCCCAGAGCTGAAACATGCACCACCTGAACAGAGAATAATTCTGATCTATTTGAGTTAAACTTTTTAACTCCCAGAGTTTTCACGGGTGCCACAGGAAAGACTTTATCTCCAAGGCAAGGCAGCCAGAAAGGAAGGTCCCCATAAGGAGAGAGTCTATTTCAGTTTTGACCCCATTCAGCATTATCTGATTAAGCTCCTGATTTAGAGGTTGGCAGGTGGGTTACTCCATCACAAAAGTAGAAAAGTAAGAGGGAAGAAGAAGACAACCAGGGTAAAACAATACCAAGGCAACGAAGGTGATCAGCAATGTGAAATGTGCATAGTGTGCGGGAGGTGAAGCAGAAAGGAACACTACTCAACATGTTTGTAATGCCAGAGATTTTGCATATCAGGAATTTTGTTCAGAATGCACTGCAGAACTGTGAGTGTGAGAAGTGTGAAAAAGAAAAGAGATCTATGATTTAGCAAGTTTGGATCAGTCATGGAGCGGTTCACTATTATAAACTAAACGTTAACATCAGTGCTGTTTGATGGTTCATTGTGAACCCCGATATAATCTACATTATATTATTTTATTAGGGAATCTGAGACAAATGAAGCAGCTGAGAGTTGCCCCTATAGAACATGAAAGAACAGTAATAATATTTGTACTCAATTTTGAGATTAACAATCAATTTCAAGATAAAGTGATGCAGGGTATGATAAAGATCTGGGGAGAAAGGTGTGGCAATAATAGGTTAGGATTTTAAACAGTTTTTTGTCTTAGTGAAGAGTGGAAGGCCTTTTCAGTAAGCGATGTAGCAAGTGCAAGGAGAACATTATGATAATTTTCCTGGGGTGTTTTCTGAAAAATTGGGAAGAATAAGCTGATTTTGCCACAAAATTAGTTGGAAGGAAGAATCAATACGAGTGATACATAGAATTGGAAAGATTTAAGTAAACACTGATTGATCAACAGAAGAAGGACCTGAAATTCATGTGTGATTGACAAGGGATTGCAGGTACAGAATTTATGAGTGGCTCGCTCCTATTGTGTTTGCATGCAAATGGAATAATGGATTTAAAATGAGTGTAGACTAGAGAAGTCTGAATACCTGTATTTAGGTGTATTGCTATACGTGGACAAATATTTCCAATACATTATCAATGAATACAAGTTTGGAGTGGTTTACCAATTCAGGTCCCAGATAATTGCACCAGAAAATTGAAATGCAAAAAAAAGCTAGGCCCCTAAATTCATGGGTGGCACAAATAAATGTTTACAAATTGAACAGATTTTCCTTCAGACTAGCGCCCATAACAATTGATTCACAAAGAGCAATATATAATTTGTTTGGGGATATAAGCAGGATGATGCTCTTCCAAAACAGCATATTGAAATTTGGCTGCACTGAAAAGGAACATGAAAAAAGGTTGACTGGATGATAGAATGTGATATAACCATTATTCTGTTACAGTGTCAAAGCACTGTGGATAAGATGCCCGCCTTAAGCTAACAGCAACGAGTATAAGGACCAACATAGATTTTTGCAAAAGGTTGAAAACTCATTTGCAAGGGGTCTTGCTGTACAGACTTGCCATTTGGTAGAACTGGGATTAGTGTGGAAGGGAAACAAAGTTTACAACGCTGTCTTCACAATGCAGTCCCTTTACAAAGCGGTTGTTACTACGACTGCGTTGTTACCACGTGTACCATTACAAAGCAAGTCGTTACAACGACCTTCTGTAGGGGGGCGCGCTGGTGTTGGTTACACAATCCAACACCTTCCCTGTTGTTGCACAAACTGGAGTAGGAATAGTAAATAATACTATTCCCAAGTCCAGCGCGCCCCCTACAGCAAGTCATTGTAATGACTTGTGATGTAATGGTACGCTTGCTAACAACGCGGTCATTGCAACAACCACGTTGTAAAGGCATGCGATGTATTCGCATACGTTGCAAACATCCAGATTCGTGTGGAAATTATGTGTTTTTAAGAGCCAGCTGGTTAGAGTGCTGTTCTGTGTATTTCATGGAAAAAGTGTAAACATTACCGGTTCGATTGGTCAAGTTTTGGATTCATGTAAGGGAAAGATGGGGGATTTGCATCTTCTGACAAAAACAAGACGTTCTCTCTAATTCAAACAAGCAGAGTTCGATTAAATATGCAGTTGAAGGAAGGGATGTCTCCCTTCTAGTGCATATAGTGATGTGACCATGCAGGGCTGATTTGAAAATGTGCACGGAAATATGATTGTGAGGTCAAGTGAGCGTCCATTATTCTGTGATGCCCACAGCAATATATAGATGCCTTGATGGTCTTCTGATGTATCTTAATGAAACATTTCTATTAATAGTGATAATGTTGGAAATCACCATTCTTTCATCTTCTCAGCTGCCCTGCTTCAAAACTAACAAGATTTTGACTGTCTAGCTCAATATCCCTCTAGTCTTGCACTGTCCACATTTAATACTCTTTGAACACAGTCTCTAAAGTTTACTATTATATAGCTGTTTTGTCCCAAAACCTCCTAACCTCACTCTGCCTTGCTCACAGTCCTCTCAATTCTGTGCTAATATGCTTGAGACCCTGTACTTATACAGCTTTAAGCAGCAGACTGTTGTGCTCCAAAATCTATTGTATTGAACAACTCTTTCTTCAAAATGTTCCAACCTCAGACAACCATGTTTTTAAAATCTTCGAGACACCGGCTGTCCTGATCCAAAATTTCTCAGGTTGTGGCTCCTAAATTTGAAATCCCGCCTGCCCACAGTGTGTGAAAATGTATACTACCCTGCTACAAAACCCAACATTGCGCTCACCTTATTCAAAGTTTCCTGTCCTCGCTCTGCCCTCGCCTTAAAATATATAGTCTCATTTGCCCTACTGTCAAAGCTGTGAGCCTTAAGCTGCCCTCCCACTGCTCAGTAATGAAGATCCCCCCAAAAATTCTGTTAGCAAATCTTACAATATTTCCTCTTCAGCATCTTAATACTGCATTGGGTAATCCTTCATATTTCTATGAGTAGTCTTGATTCTTCAAACAGAAAGCTAGGCTCTTTGGTTGCAAATAGCTTGACATGTTTCTTCTTGCCCAAACTGGATGTCATTGAAAAGGAAGCTCAACAATCAACCTTGCTTGAAAACCTGTATTTTTGATCCATGTCTATTTTAGGAGCAAGTTCCAACAAAATAATGATGTTGTAAAATAAAAAGCAGGGTGATGTCCTCAATCCATGATTGGAGAATACTGGGACAAGGCAGGGATGGCTACCTTCTGATTCTAGAAAGCTAACCATGATGTGCAATGTAGCAGAGATGGAACAGGACCGGTTATCGTTGAAAATATCATGTTATATGGCACAGCTGATTTCTGTGGAGAGGACCAGCATTTTTGATGTGCTCGATGGAGAAGGAAAATAGCCTGCAGGGGAATGGGGCTTGATAAGGATTCAATGGTGTTCAAGGACAACTAATATTGATGGCCATTTACGTATGAAAACTCTTTCATTGGCAGGCATAGAGGGAGCCGGGTGGCGTGGGGAGTCTTTAGTCATTTTCATATTGATTCTTCTTGTGCTGGTCCATTGACTGCACAGAGACATTTCCACTTTAGCAATATCCTGCTGCCTCTGGCTTGTATTATTCAGATGTGCCAATCAAATTCTATTCCAATAATTCAAAGTTCCTTCTGAAACCCTCTCCTGGACTATACTTTAAAGGTGTGGACTACTGATCAAAGTTATTTTTATGTGTGATTTAGAGTACAATCTTAACCTAAGTAATAATAATAAATAATAATAACCCAGTATTTGTAAAGCGCAAACTAATCACCCCTAAGGATCTCAAGGCGCTTGGGGCCGTCAGGGAGATTAAGCGAGCTATTGTCCAGAGTCACATGGTGCTGGGCTTGTTGCCGCTGGCGATCGAACCGTGACCCCCGTGCTCCGGAGTCAGCCGGCCTGCCCGCTGCACCACACCTCTTCTATTGTGTAGCAGGAGAACTAGGGAATGTGATCGGACTTTACCTTGACTTTAGCCTCCAGTTTACAGGCGGCAATTTGCAAGGGACATGATTTTGGCAATTAGATACTACTAGAAACCCAAAGATGTATGTGTTACACAATAGCATTAGGAGCAAGAGATGTCTCTTGCCTTAAATATACATTACTATTTGACTACATGCTTCAACTTCACATCAGACATACATTTCATTAATGTCACTTCAGCAAATTGACCTGTCTTAGATACCTGGTCAACTGGTTATTTGGGGTATTTTGCATAGGACATATGAGCTGAACCAAGTCAGCTCTGAATGCACAGCTCAAATTCTTATTCCAGGCCTGGGTACACATGAAATAAGGAAGTGTTTCATTTGGGATAATTGCAAAGAAAATGTACTAAACTCAGTATGCAGGTCATCTAATGAGCGTCTGCTTGGTGAGAAAAATGGTATAGAGTGGGCAAATTCTTTTAATAAAACCTTACATTTTTACACCAACCCAATGTTACTGTGGGTTGCAGCTTGGTATGTGCAAGTTTTGCATTTAGTCTACTTTACAAATGAATGAAATGGTGTTGATTAATATTGTTTTTTGTTTAGAGATTGAAGGGTGCAACAGGAATACATTGCACATTTTATAAACATTCTTATCTCATAAATGTAAGCATTTGAATATTTGAAATGTTTTGCATGATATTAAAGTAATCATGTTGAGTTAAAGTGTTGATTGAATATGTAGCAGTGGCATTTGGTTGCAGAGCATGTAGTAGAGGTAGATGTGGGACAGGAGACGTGGCTCTTGAAAGTTTCTACCAAACAAAGTTACTTAGGAATATGATTGGAAGAAAGAGATGGGCATAAATTGCAGGTGAAAAATCTTTAATCTCAGCTGAACTTTGCAAGGTATGCATTTACACATTTATACACAACTTGGCATTGCCCACTATTGACCCACTGCTCACAGTGGCTTCCACAAAGCTGGGTCTGAAATCGCCTTATGGGCCTCTGTCTTCTCCACGAAAACTAGCTTATATATTGATCATACCCAATTTTCTGTTTTTTAAATTAATTTTCCAACTGCCCAAATTCAAGTTTTCAAGCCACATTACATTGGAATTCAAATTAATTAAACAGATATGGCAATATTTTTTTTTTTTAATGTTTGCTTCCATCTCGGCCTAGCTCATGAGGCTCTTTAAAATATGAGATCAGGGTGGACATTTTTGTTTTGGACTTTGCATCACTGTAGAACTCCTCATGAACCATTACAGATTTTAAGGTAGCGGCTAAACTTATTGTTAAACTCAACTTTTGGGTTAAAGGCTAGGTTGAGTTTATGTTGAAGGTTATAGAAATATATCTTAGAGAGCTATGTTTAGACTCAGTTCCTGCATTATAATGGTTTCTATGCCAGCATTAATCAGAAATAAATTTATAGGAATTCCCTTTTCACCATAATTAGTCGAATTTCAGCTCATGTGCTTCTTCTCATGACTTAAGTGCACATTTCAGATGGTTATGGCAACCTTTAATGAAAAGGACATTCACTCTTTCTGTAAGGCATTTTTTATGCTCTTTTTATGCTCTCAGTAGAGAAAATCCCAAAACGATGGAGTTCGGGGTGGGGCGTAACTGGGAGTATCTATAAAGTTTTTGGTCATGCTTCTAACAGTTTTGCTTTAGCGACTGAGATTGAACTGTGGAAATGCAATTAAATATTAGCAATTTGAAGAATGTGATATGCTATACCATGTTCATGTTTTGGATTGGCAATCTCTTTGCATTTTACAAGTTTTTGCAGCAGTCTAATATTGGTTTCATCAACCTTACATTTTATGGTTTTAAATAACCAACAATAAATCTCTGAATCTGCCAACCTATTTAATGTGAGACAACTATTGCTTTTTTGTTTTTGTTTGCATGAGTACACACAATTTTACCAAAATACTAATAAAGTCTACTAGTTTATTATACATGCTGTAGCTATTTATGAGATTATAGGCATCTGTTCCAAGTATTGAGAATTATTAATTTTAAATATTTTTGTACTTTTCTGATTGGCTATGATAGACAAGAGATGTACAGAGTATGTAAATGTAAATGTACAGATATTTATATAGCGCAAATCACCAACCGGTCTCTAAGCGCTTGCTTAGGGAACCCGTCCTGGTATTCCCCTGTGAGATAACTCAGCAGGGCATCCACAAGGTGAAAGCCAGGCATCCCGCCGCGAGGGGCCATTGTGGAGATTAAGCAAGCTATTGCCCAGAGTCGCAGAGTGTGAACCCATGAATTGAGTATGCACTGGAGCGAGAATTATCGAGTCCATGGACAATTTATGGACTCAAGACCCAGTCGAGCCGGGAATTGAACCCTGGTCCCGGGCTGACCTCTGCTTCCAGGTCTGCCTACTCTAACCAGTGAGCCACACTTCTCCACAGTATGGCATCTCTATTGTCCAAGCCCATTGCAATGTTGTCACACGTCATATATTATCTGTATTCCTCTTACCAGTAAACACACATTTCTTTATATATCTGTTGATCCTGTATATGCTCAGGTTCTGGTCTGGTGTTACAGACCACTGAGGAGGCTTGCTTATTTATGGTACTTTTATAAGATTAAACTGGGCTGCAAGCTACTTCTCTCCCAAAATAGTTCACTTTATGTTCCTGCTCGGAACTCAGAGATTAACTAACGCCCCAGTCAAAGGCAGATGTGTCTGGTGGGTTTGTGGGCTTGTTCTCCCAAAGATGGGATGCCCCCCACCCCAATACAAGCACTACTCCCCTCACAGTTACTTCAGTTTATTATTTAAGACCCAGGCCAAAAACAATTCAGGAGTCACAATGCTTGCTGGATTGTAGCTTGCTCCATGTTCTGGAGAAGAACGCTCAAACCGAACCAGCAGTACAAAAAATGTCGGGATACCGAATTCTCAAAATTGTAATTGGCCTGGATCATTCAGAAGTTCAAATCTGGGCAAGAAGAAAGACATGTCAAATAACCACTCATGAGGAAACTCTTTATATGTTTGCCACACACATAAGAGTCACCTCAGTTTCATATTCCATTTGATCTACTGTTATTCCACCAGTATATATACCTTATCCTTTACAACATAATATGACTCTTTGTCATTGACTTCTTATGCACTTCTTTATTTTGATCATTTTAGGCAAATGTGTTCTCCCATACAGCGATGATTATTTACATAAGGCATGGCTGCTTCTCACTTGCCATGCAATCCATTAAGTTCCTCAAGTGACATCACTTCTGCAAGCTGGCATAGAAGAATGTGATGTCAAAGAAGGGATGATGGGAGTCAATGCAAATTTTTGATGAACCAGACCACTGAGTCATATTATGTTACAGAAGCCATAGCGAACATACAAATCCAGAGGCAACCTACATCCAGGATGGCCAAATCCATTCCAGATTTTCAGGCTATACATTGACTGTGTAAATTAGCAGTATCTAAACATATTGCCTGTAAATGTGTTTTATGTGGTGATCCTCCTGAAAGAAAATTTGACATGGATCTGGACATCCTGAAACTACATTGGACACCTCTGTGCTTGGGAGGACTTGTTTGCCTCATCCATTCCGGCGAAGGTGTAAGAAGATTTTGTCCCTGTATTCCTTTGGGATCCCATGTGACAGGACAGCCCTTCAGCAATCACCAGGGCCATCCTGCCCCTTTTCCCCTTCCAGTTATGGAACCAGATGGAATTCAGATAGGCAGGTCCATGTTCCATCAAGCTCCCCCCACCCCGGTGATCCCCATTGGCCTGCATGGGGATGATGGGGGGAGCTGCTGCATTACTGTTCTTCTCATGTGCTCTGCATCTTTGCCTCACGAGGCTGAAGACCAATGGGGGAGTTGAGATTGGGAGAGGGAGCCAAGGAAAGGGGTTAAAAGAGAAACTGTGAATTTAATCCATCTGTCACACCTGCAAGAACTTAAAATCATCATGTGGAAAAGGAGGGGAGAACAGAAATGTAGGAGTAAAGCTAAGATTCCATGTTGAGGATAGGGCAGGGGAGGAGGGGACCTATATTGGAGAAAAATGGAAGAAAAGATTAAGAAGAAAAATGGTTAATTATTGTCAAGTACAAAATACTGATAAATGCCAAGTGGCCTGCAATGAAATAATGGCACAGAGATATGACATCATACTTCAGGAAGAAGCAAACTTTACCCACAACAGTGTGACTGAGAGATGACATCACAGCTCTGGAGGAAGCAATGGCTACCTTCCATATTGATATAGAGAGATGATGTCATAGCTCAGGAAGAATCTAGTATTACTCTTTGTCTGCTCGGGGAGAACCTGTGAAAGAAACCAGCAGAGATCATATCTTCTCTGGCATTTCTGGTCAGGAGAGGCTCCTTACTTGTGTACATATATCAAGAGAGACCTCATTGAGATGGTAATTTGGGACTTGGATGAAGACCACTATAAGCTGAGATGGCAGATCTCTCCATACCATTTTCTCCATTGAAAGAGTCAAGGATAAGAACTGAACTACACACTCCTCCACTGCAACCTGCCATGGGTTGGCAGGGAAGATTACTTTATACGCACACACACAACACCTCTCGTCACTTGTCTCACCACTTCGCCCTCCTTTTTAGCCAAGATGACCGTTCGGTTAGCCTCATTAATCCAGGAGTGGTAGCGGCTGGGCAGGTAGTCCAGTCCTCCGTAAATGCCTTCAGACATGGCGAGGATCTCTTCAAAGTCATCTTCAGTGGCGACCACAAACTCCAGATCAGTGTCATCAGCAGGGGTTGAGCCATTAGGAGAGGGCATCCCATTTTCAAGCTTCATTCTGAAGGTCTTGAGAGAGAAACTGCAGGGAATGAAAGAGCACAAGGGCATCAGTGACAAGGGTATGACTAACAGACAGAAGAAACATGTATTCCTTTATGCTAGATATAGCCACATATCTTCAGGTACACATAGCCACGTACAATGAGCTAAAAGCAAGTCAAGGAGAATGACTGGTCACAGAGGACAAGGCCCCAGCACCAGGTGAACTGGCTTCTTTACATGAGTTGTGGTGAGGACTAGGATCAAGTCATGCAATTTTGTATGCTCGTTTGGGATTGATGGTGGTTGAAATATGATGTGCAGGGGCAACAAATAATTTCAAATCAGGATCAGCCACTATTGTCAGTCAAATATTCAGAAAGCTACAAATGTGCCTCTCACTAGAGCAGACAGGATCTGTGGACCAGGGTCCTACAAGAGAGGCCCCTGATCAGCATATGGCGCACTCCCAGCTGGACAACACTCAATTTACGGGGCTTATTTTAGCTCTTGTCATGGGCCTGGTGCCTACTCTGTTTTCCAACCCACTTCAAGTGAAGGATAATGTGTAATGCCCTGGGCCACTTAAAGTGTCTGACTAGGTGTGTCAGCAGGAATGGCAACCACGTGCATCTTCAATGCACACAAGAAACAGCAGGATATCGTCCAGCACTGACTACAACATGAGAGAGGGCTTGAATTACAAAGGGTTCTGTGAAAGATACGACTTTCTTTGATTCTTTGACTTACTTCTGAAATTCGGGAAGTAAGTCTCACCTGCTCAGAAAAAAACCCTTTTTGTATTTGAACAAGAAAAGGCATGTTCCTATTACAGGGTAGTGAACAGATAGAAACAAGGAAAAGACAGAAGCAATATTTCTAAGGAAGAGTTTACCTTGCAGAGAAATAGAATCAAATATATAAAAATATGTATGAATTTAGTATGTAAACTGTAGTGCCAAATGCTTTTTCCTATTGCTTAGAAGCTATTCATTGTATGCAGTGCTATATGAAAAGTAAATTAAACATAAACTAAATAAAACATATATTGTATAGTGCGTACGAATATTTAATCATTCTACCCCATATGAGCATCTCAATATTTTATCTTTCTGGGAGTGATAAAATGTGTATCACTGAGCTGTTTATTTACATTGCTACACAATGGCAACATTGTCTGAAGCAATCGCTACATAAAATACAAGATATATAACTGTTAAATGAATAAAACAAAGATTAAAGTGTAAGGTAAGATTACAACCAGTGCAGAGTTCAACACCAAGAGAAGAGCAAAGTCTCATAAGTACTGAAAGAAAACAGTAAATGTACTTTCTTTAAAAAAATAAAAAAGCACAGAGCATAGTTACATAAGTCAATTACACACCCTGCATAATGCATGGTATCACATGGTACCACTTTGTATTTTGTCGTTTATTGGTGATTGTGTGTTGTTCATCCTAATGTAGTGAGTTAGCCTAAATGGAGTGTCTATCAAATGAAAATTCATTAGAAGTGATCCCTTGCTTATGTCCTGTTCCACATGTTCCGTATACTGAATGTAGCGGACATTTTGGAAAGGACCATTCACTGTGATCACATTGGGTCTAATTCACAAAGGCCTTTATGAGTCTGGGTATATTCATTTACATACTGTTGAATTCCTTCTTGAATCAGAAACATGGCACAGACCTTTATGTTTGTATTAATTGTACATGAATATGGACTAAATAATCTAATTGTATTCCCATTTTAGGTGTTTTGGTGAAATTTCACAAAGTTACGTAGGAGTATGGAAAGAGAGTACTACTGGAGTACTAATGTACATACTTCAAAATACCTTGAAGGTCTTGTATTGGGATTGTTGTGCTGAAATTTGAAAACAATAATTTTTGAAGACTCACCATATTAGATTTTGTACTTAGACTCCAAGACTTTGGAGGTCCCAGTGGATTGTACTCATGTGCATATCATGTTTGGCCAAAAAAGATACAAACAGTTTTGCAGTTTTGACAATCATCTGTTGAGGTGTTCTATCAAAAGCCCATGTTCAAACAGGGCACAAAAAACTGACTCAACATGATGACATTTTTGATCCCTTTTCAACGTTTAAATTCCTTAAGAAAAGCGCATGATAAGCTCATCTATAGTTGTCGAAAATTTGACATATACCTTAGGATAGCGGAATCCTCTCCTCCGTGTATTGGAATAAGATTCTAACGCTGCAGATTTGGGGGCAAGCTATTTGTTGCAGGATTAGGGGCAGGTCACTTGTTTTTGGGAGATTCAGGCATTGCATAGCATTAATTGATTTATCGTAGTGACTATCTAAGATAGGTATATTATTAAATGATCTATCTTCCTACCATATTTTTATTCTTGTGTTCTCACAAATTTGTGTAGCTTACTGGCCTTGCAACGTTTCAGGCATTTACATCTATAAAAGGCTTTTTTTTCTATTCCTATATTATGCTTTTCTGTTATGATCTCTCTGTTTTGTTAGCTAAAGATTACTCAATAAAAATGTATGGAGAAAAAATCAAAAGTTACATGTACATTATTATTAGCCCTACAAATATGCTTCTGGAAGTATTTAGATGCGGCTGTAAAAACAGCATTTTGACACGCTTTAAGCTATATTTTGTACAGTCTTTTGCAACTGGAGACAAACTTGATATGCCACAGGCGTTTTGTCTTTTTTCAAGCTGATTTCAATGTTTGAGGACTAGTTTTAAGCCATGGTGTTGATTGATGAGACCTTTTTGAAGGTGTACACTTTCAATGGCTGTGTAGCTACTAAGGCACACGCATCAGGCACTAATCAGTACCGAGTCAAATTCTGGGTCACCTTCCAAAACTGGAGCCAGTTATTAAACTTTGTGAGTCAGGGTCTCCGTAGATGGAGTAACTGATGAATGACACTTAGTCCTAATATTATTCTTGTCCCCTGAAGAAGGTAAAATAGGATTCAGAATATCTGTGTGATAATGGGAGCACAAAGCATTTTGGTGAGCTCCACCATCAGAAGCCATCAACACTGAGGTCCTGAATCACAAAAGTAAACTTACATTTTATGTATACTTACAAATGTTTGCTTTTCAGGAAGGTATTTTACTAGTAGTATCTTTATGACTGTGGAGTCTCTGCACATAAAAAGGTAGGACTGTACCATCTTTTTATGTGCAGAGACTCCACAGTCATAAAGAAACTACATGTTAAATACCTTTGTGAATAGAAAACAATCGTAAACTTACACAAAAGTACACAAAGTATTTTATTAGTAGTATCTTTATGGCTCAAAAGTGTCTGCACATAAAAAGATAGGACAGGCCTATCTTTTTATGTGTGGAGACTCTGCAGTCGTAAAGACACTACTTGTTAAATGGGCGGACTCAACCACAGATATAATGGGAGTACTTAGATAAATGAGTAACTGGTTAAGCAGGGAACCAGATTTTAATTAAAAATACCTACGAGTATACCCCTACTTGGTCCTTTATTCTGGGGTTCTCTTGGTATCATTAAAAACTTTTGTATTGGGGTTATTTTGAACGCAATTTCATTCAAATGTACCCTCATATAAGTGCCAACATGTTTCGGCCCATGTTGATAGCCCAATCGGGTCTGGGGGCCTTCGTCAGGGCGATATATTTCTGTTCCTTATCTTTAAGGTCCCTGCCGTGTATAAGCGCATGTGCTACATGCAACCCAAATGTGAGGCCTAATGCACTCACCTGTACGTATTTGTACTCCAAATCCAGTAGATTTTCTACTGGTCGATGCCTACTGGCATCATGCATCTCTCATGTGTTAGGGTGATGTCCTGTAGTCAAACATTCGTCAAGGAAGCAACACCGCTGATCCACCTATAGGGACACATCGTCTGCCGTCGAATGCCAGTAGGCATCGACCAGTAGAAAATCTACTGGATTTGGAGTACAAATACGTACAGGTGAGTGCATTAGGCCTCATATTTGGGTTGCATGTAGCACATGCGCTTATACACGGCAGGGACCTTAAAGATAAGGAACAGAAATATATCGCCCTGACGAAGGTCCCCAGACCCGATTGGGCTATCAACATGGGCCGAAACATGTTGGCACTTATATGAGGGTACATTTGAATGAAATTGCGTTCAAAATAACCCCAATACAAAAGTTTTTAATGATACCAAGAGTACCCCAGAATAAAGGACCATGTAGGGGTATACTCGTAGGTATTTTTAATTAAAATCTGATTCCCTGCTTAACCAGTTACTCATTTATCTAAGTACTCCCATTATATCTGTGGTTGAGTCCGCCCAGATAGTACCATCTAATCTAGGTGTGGAGTATTTGCCTATGATGAAGCATGTCACGATTATGTGAGTGAGGCTTTTACTTCAATATCTTTGATATTCCACCTGACAGAGTAGATATCGGAGTAACATTCCATTACAGCTGAAGACCGTGTGTGTCTATTTCTCTAACAACAGTTGCTGATTGTGATAAAAAAGTTTTGATTGGGAGAACGCAACTGGGTTGTTTTCATTCTCTCACTCTCCGTGTGTGGAAAACTACTTGTTAAATACCTTTGTGAACAGAAAAACAATCATAAACTTACACAAATGTGTATGTTTACCTTTGTGAAGTAGGCCCTACGATGCAATCTTTAAATAAAAAAGATGTATTTAGTACCTATTTATCTTACAGTGCATAAGATCTGTGTTAAATCAGAAATCTTGTCAATTAGTGGCAAGCGATGCCTCAATACCAATAACTGGACGTTTTGTGAAACCAATGGTATGATGAGGGCTAGTGACTTTTAATTAGTGGCGGCCCCTCCATTAGGGCAGAGGAGCGTCACCCTCCCAGGCCTCTGCCAGACCGCGAAAGGTGAAAAATAAAATTGTAATAAAATGACTTTATTACTATTTTATTTTTCCCTTTTCCCTGCCTGAGCCCTGTTTGCGGGCGGAGCCACTGCTGCTGACTCTCAGCAGAGGAGCGGTGTTCACCCCACCAGTATACAGTGTGCATGTCACTTTGGCCGGCTGTCTTGCGGCGGCTGGCCTGACAAACACAGCATAAACCTCTTCACTCAGCTGTCTGAGACTGCTAGGTGGGGAGCAGGCAAAGGCCCCCAGTGTCTGCGGAAGCACTGAGGCAGCCCGCTACAGCCAATCCTGGAGCTGCTCTGATGCTGCTAACATTATCAGCAGCATGAGAACAGCATTCAGATTGGTGTGGAGAACTGCTGTAGTCTGCAGACCAGACCAGAACCAAGGGACTGTAGCAGGAGGACCAGGGGCGAGCCCGCGCATGCAGTGGGTGAGTACATTATTATTTTGTTTTTCTTAACCAACTGATGCACTGTAAGACTTGATCTGCCTTCAGCCGCAAAACCAGAGTTCTCAGTCGTTGTTCACTATGAACAGAGGGGCAGATTTATGAGCCCCTTGCACCACTTTTGCGTCACTTTTAACATGGGAAAAGTGACGCAAAAGTGGCGCAAGGGGGTCACTGCTGGTAAGTGTTAGCCCCACCAAGTATTTAGCACCCACTGCTTTTAATGGGCAAAAATGTGTTGTTTCTTGAATTGCAGGGTGAATGCTAATGTTGATGACTCCTGAGTTAGGGCCCTGCCTAAAATGCATTGAGCCACTTTTATAGTTCATTTAAATGTTTGGACACAAGCACTCAAAATCGAATGAATAACACCTTTATTTTGATGCATTCAAATTGATTTCGAGTTAGAGAATGGAAAATCGTTTTGAAGTTATTAATGACTAACAGCTAAGTGGACTATGAAAATAAGAAATACCATAAAGGGACCTGCAGAGCTGCTCAAAGCAAAGAGCTCATTAAAAAGCATAAACTGCGTACCTGCACTCACACATCTTTATCCATCACTGCTAAGTGCTGCTTCTCATAACACGATAAACACTGCTCGCACAGGATCAAAATAAAGACAACACACTCCCAACAACACACCCTACAAGGTGCAGCGTGCTACCATATAGGCAAGAGCTCCAGCGCCCCACACAATGGTAGCAAGCACTATCTAAATATTACAATACAATACAATGAAATACAACAGTGTATGAGCATTTGAACCTCAAAGTGGGCACTCGGGTTAAGCAGTAACAAACAACTGGCTGGTTTATTTTGGTAATAGGTCACGGAAACCAGGTAGACAACAGTGTAGCACTTGAGAGCTAGTTGAATGTTGTGCATTCTCTACGTAATCTAGTTGAACAGGAGTACGCCAAACGAATGGCCACAAACCCATGAGATCACCAGTAGAGCAATTATTTTTCCTGATTCTAGGTCCGGCTGAGTTTAGGGGACCATCCACAGCGATACACTCCCCAGTTGGTGGACGGATACTCCTTAGGGGACCATCCACAGCGATACACTCCCCAGTTAGTGGATGGATACCCCTTAGGGGACCATCCACAGTGATACACTCCCCAGTTAGTGGACAGATACTCCTTAGGGGACCATCCACAGTGATACACTCCCCAGATGGTGGAAGGATACTCCTTAGGGGACCATCCACAGCGTTACACTCCCCAGTTGGTGGACGGATACTCCTCAGGGGACCATCCACAGCGATACACTCCCCAGTTAGTGGACAGATACTCCTTAGAGGACCATCCACAGTGATACACTCCCCAGATGGTGGAAGAATACTCCTTAGGGGACCATCCACAGCGATACACTTCCCAGTTGGTGGAAGGATACTCCTTAGGGGACCATCCACAGTGATGCACTCCCCAGTTGGTGGACGGATACTCCTTAGGGGACCATCCTCAGTGATACACTCCCCAGTTGGTGGAAGGATACTCCTTAGGGGACCATACTCAGTGATACACTCCCCAGGTGGTGGAAGGATACTCCCTTCCCTCCCAGCCAGCTGGAGAAAAGGTCTGCTTAGACTCCTGTGTAAAATATGCACAGTCCCCCCTATCAATCCCAAAGTATGTGTGTGCGGTGGTGGATGTGGTGACAAACTTAGCTTTCGGCATGTACGATGACACCATAGGAAAAAAGACACATACTAGGCAGAGGTTTGCTTCCCTTGGTCTCTATGCTATGACTCATGTTGTCGTGGTCAATCTAGGGTTACAGAGTGTTCTAGTGCCATTGAAAACCAGTTGCATGCTTGCCAAGCTCTGGTGTGAACCTGTGAAATTCGTCCTTTCCTGACATAGGGCAGTGCCTCCTGACTGGAAATCCACCAATGTCTAAATGCTGAAACCCTTCTGCGATCACCAGAGCAGGATATATACTTGACCCTTGGGAGAAAGTGTTTAACCTTGTTGTGATGTGTGGCTTCCTTGTGGTACTCCTTAGGATGGACAACGTCAGGGATCCCTGACTGTCTCAGCTGGGATCAACATAAAAAGATCTGTTCGACTGTGTTTTGTCTGCCAGCTAGGGGCATTCCTGTAGAAGCAAAAATAATCTTCTGACAAACACTGCAAGAAAAGGTCAAGAGAATGACTTTCTGCTCTTCCTCTGAAATCACCATGCCATATAGGGAATTAAGATGAGCTACTGAGGAGGACCAGTGCCTGAAGATCAAAGAAAAGCTGCAGTATTGACCAATAGATTGCAGAGAACAGCGATACTGCCGGGTGGGCTTTCTTGATCACTGTACCATTATAAGAGAACTTTGCGACAGATTTACAAAAGCATTTTCTGTCCCCAAACCCTGCGAATCACAGCATCACAGGGGTTGGGAACACAAATTGGTATTCTGAAATGTACTAAACCCTTCTGGAATGCATTTATGAACTGCCAAAGGGGTTTGTGACTCATTCGGAATTGCAATTAGGAGGGAGTGTGAAAGGGACATCCCCTCTTTATTGTGGTTTACAGAGATATATTGATGGTTTGTGATTGCAGTTGAGGTGGCAAGCCATTGAAAAGTTACTAACAGCTCAAAATGTGTGGAAACTCCTTCACAAAGGGAGAGCTGTGCCTGTTGGATAGTTTCCCCTTTGAGGTGGCCTTGGCAGGAGCAGACAGTAGTCTTTTGGAACACTGCCTGCTCCCCCCCAATGTCTTCCCAAAGAGCAAACATTTTTAGAGCAGCACTCTTTAAGGAACACAGTGTACTTTAAAAGAGAAAAAAGCAGGGCTGGAAGTCTGCTGCTCCTTGCAGACCACCATCCTTGTCATCACAGCCTAAGGGCATGTATGTGTGCCACATGGCACATTGAAAAATGCCAAAAAGTGAATTTTTCAAAGAAATCGCAAATTACCACCAACATGAAGTTGGTGGTATTTTGCGATTTCTTAAGGAGAAATCACACAACTTGGGTGCGTGTTACATAGCATTTAAGGAATCGCAATTTGCGATTTCTTAAATGCTTACGCAAACTTAAGAAATCGCAAAATTAGCGATTCCTTAAGAATGCGCTGCTGAAATGCCTCATACATCTCATTTAGCGATTTTGTATTCGCAAACGCTGTTTTTTTGCGATTCGCAGCGTTTGCGAATACAAAATCGTTTGATACATATGCCCCCTAATCTCCTCGACGGCCTCCAATGCCTGGATACCCTTAGTGGTGATAAGTTGCACGTTACACATCTGGAATTATTACTCCTCTGGTAACTTTCAGGGCCTCACCTACAGCCTTTCTCATTATTACAGTCCCCGTTTCCTTGCCCCTGGCCCTTGCGGTCTGGTTTCTTCTCTCCTGTTGGTACACACAAACACCAACTCTGTTGCTTCGCAGAGGCCTGCCGCCATCTTTTGTGTATAAATATTCATGGCAGGCAGCTAGCATCATCTGTATTGTCAGACCTCGTGCGTCACGGGAGCGATCACTATAATGGGTCCATCTTGTGGACTGACGCACAGGCATCCGCTACGTTGAATACCCCCTGGGGCCCAGCACTCAGTCACCACAGGCTGATTCATTGCTGGGTCTGTACCGATCGATCCCCAGCAGAAACAGCAGGCTACAGCTCACACTGCACAAGCCTGTGCTGCACCGCCACAGCCGGCCTGGAGTCAGAAGCAATGTGCATGACCCAGGGCTGCACGTGCTACAGCGCAGGCGTCAGAGGGACTAGCTGTTAATCATGGTGCTCGGATACCGTCCAAGGCCTCATCTATTGGTAAACCTACACAGGACTCCTTTTTAGGTCTCGGGACCATCCGGTCGGCAGACCTGAAGTCCGGAGATTTAATGTCTTTGAGAAGAGGGGCTTGCACCCGCCCCTCTTCTACCCTGTTCTCCATTGGCTGGCCTAGTAAATGCTGGCCAGCCATTGGAGAAGAGGTCAGTCACTCCGATTAGGCTCTGTCCTTTTCGGATCGGGGGGCGTGTTTTTTGCGAGAAGTCTCAAGGAGGAGACAACAGCAAAACACGCCCCCCAATCCGAAAAGGACGCGCTGCCTTTCTCCGAGGCGGTGGTGTCTTCCTGATGTAATGTAACTGGTACTTTGTTTCTGACACCTTCGGGTAAAATTCCCGCTATATAAAATTGCTTTAAATAAAATAAACATCGATGAACCTTGCCGTTGCAGAGGAATGGTACATTTCCTTTCCGAAATGGCTACCAGCTGATGGGGTTTCTCGTCTGGGGAGGAGCGCCGGCAACACAGTCCTAGGACGAGGCTCTTCCGGACATTTTTGAGGACTTTACCTTGTGTGCGGGACCTGTGCAGAAGCAGCAGCAGAGTGAAGGAAGCCTCTGGTTGAGGAGCTGCGAGGGCGGACGAGGGGGATCAGCCACCCACAGCTGGAACCAGGTGGTGCCCGGCAATGCGGGAGTGGACAGTGGGCTGCCGTTCGGGGGACCAGCTGATGGGGTTTCTCGTCGGGGGAGGAGCGCCGGCAACACAGTCCTAGGACGAGGCTCTTCCGGACATTTTTGAGGACTTTACCTTGTGTGCGGGACCTGTGCAGAAGCAGCAGCAGAGTGAAGGAAGCCTCTGGTTGAGGAGCTGCGAGGGCGGACGAGGGGATCAGCCACCCACAGCTGGAACCAGGTGGTGCCCGGCAATGCGGGAGTGGACAGTGGGCTGCCGTTCGGAAGAAGAGCACACTTAGAGGATACATGCTGGAAGGCAGCCCGGGACACGAGTTGCCGGATAACCACAACCACTAACCGGAGCTGCAAGGACCGTACACTGCACTTTACCAGGTCTTCTCCCTCCCGCCTTAGTGGACAGTGGGCTGCCGTTCGGAAGAAGAGCACACTTAGAGGATACATGCTGGAAGGCAGCCTGGGACACGAGTTGCCGGATAACAACAGCCACTAACCGGAGCTGCAAGGACCGTACACTGCACTTTACCAGGTCTTCTCCCTTTCACATACTCTGCTGCCTCCCGCCTTCCCCAAGCCCCATTTCTCTTTAAATCCTAATGTCCTTGTTCACCCCTTATTGTCATTCGGAGAGGGATATATTAGTTACCATAAAGACCATACGACCCAGTGTTCCCCTTAGTAGTCCCTCTAAAACAATTTACATTGTAATTTGAGTTATAATATTGTTGAGCAGGTCCACTTGAGGAGCAACAAAACCCCTGAAGAGTGAACACACAGCATCAGGTCCGCCAGGGGCGCTTTATTAAACTATATTGACATTTGTAGAAAAGCGCCAACACATTACCGGCTATCTTTTTTGTTGGACCTGATCTTGTACAGAGTATTGTTCGGAAAACTGTTTGGCGTGTATACAGTCAGACAGGCTTGATCACGTATCAGCTGTAGTACTCCGGTAAACTGACAAAATCGGTGGGAAAAGTAATTTGCAGACTATAGCCCAGGTCCTTTATTTTAGATACCACGCTCTTCCACGAAACACCGGGCACGGACACAAGCAAGTCGAAAGAGCGTTATACTCTATGGCAATAGAGTCCTCCACAGTTACAGCACACCCTTGCCTTGTGGTACTTCCGGTTGTTAGAAGGCCAGAGCGCCCTCGCTCTATGCTATTTACACTTTCAGAGCCATCACTTCCGGTCGGTTTGTGGCGCGGTTTCCGGGCCTGTGTCTATTGAGCTGACGGTGAGTCGGGAGGGAAGGAGAAAGCGAGCACACGAGCCGAGATACAAGTGTAGATTTAGCATGCACACAGAAGGCCGGGGGATTTTTTTTAAAATAGATTTCCCCCCATTGGAAAATGGGGTCGAGAAAATAACTCGTCGGTTTCAGGAAGTGGACATTGTTAAAGTTAGAGCTATTGGCATTGCTCATGACAATGCCGTTTCTTTAAATGTTTTAAAAACAAAAACATATACAAAAATAATGTCATGAGCAATGCCAATAGCTCTAACTTTACCAATGCCGAGACCATTGCATTGTAAATGCTTGTTTGTTTCTGAGGCTGCACATGCTACAGAGTAGGAGTCACAGAAGAAAGGGCTAGAGGTACAAAGCATTTTTACGTTGGCAAACTGCTCGATTCTGTGAATCGTGCCATTTGCTACTGCAAAAAAGCTTTTTGTACCATACAAGTCCCACATTGCCATTCAGTAACTTGTTACCGATTCGCAATTTGGGTTTTCTGATATGGTATTATGAAGGGGTGTGTTGAGGGCGTCACTTTCTAATACTGAATTAGAATGGTATGTACGATTGTTTTGTGACCGAAATGTGGTTGCAAAATATTTCCAATTTACCTCCAATTGAAAGTTGATGGTAATCCATTCGCAAATGGGTAGGGGTCCCCAACATGATTTGTTTTATTTAAAAAAAAAAAAAAAAACTTTGCATCCAGGAAAGCGTGACTATCACTGGGTGAACCCTAAGGTGAACTTGAAACCCCTTCTCACAGTAAGTCTTCAGCTCATGAGTGTAGATGCTGTATTGTAGGAATCCATTTCAGCTTTTAAGACCACCCAAGGACTATGGAAGAAGGTCAAGACGACTATTTGTTTTTCACAGAGGAGATTTGGGGGAATAGAGAAGGTATGACTGGTCGGGTGGTGCCAAGGGTCCAAACCTTTGATCACTTTTCATGGCCATCACCCATCCCTGCAAAGCACCACCACCTTGCTCCCCGTACAATCACACAGTGGACATTATTCCAAAATTGGCAGACTGCACATGGACTTCAGGGCAAATATCCTCCCACTCAAAGGAGGCGGAATACTGCTGACCAAGGGCCTGGAATTCGGGAGCGGCATACAGACATCAGCACAATAATACTGAATTCTGCACGTTATTCCCTATTCCAGATGCAACACATGTGGCAATGATGCAGTGATGCTGCTTGGTGTAGGTAATTCAGCATGCGGTACTACTGCATGATTTTACTTGTCTGCTAACATTGAGGGTCTTAGAGGGACCGTAATGTACCACCAGATACATTCCTCTCTCTCTTTCTCTCTTTCTCTCTCTCTTTCTCCCTTTCACTCTCTCTCTCTCCTTTACTAATCATTTGTCTACCTCCCACCTGCTCTATTTCGGTCTCATCACACCCCCTCTTCCTTTAGTCTCTCTCCTCCCTTTTTCTCCGCGCTCCCTTATTATTTTTCTCTCTCACGCTCCATTCACCGCTTTAACTTCTATCCGTCCTTCTTTGTCTCTCTCCCGTTCGCTTCTCTGACTCCTATCGCCCCCACTCTTGTCTCTCATTTTTTTCCTCTTACACCTTTTCCTCTTCCTTTTGTCTCACCATCTCTGTATTTCATCTGCACTCCTCTCACTCCTGCCTTTTCTCTTTCTCTCTCACTCTTTACCCTTCATCTTTCTCTCTTATCTCCTTGGCTTTTCTCTCTTTGTTTTCCCCTCTCTCACCCTTCCCCACCATGTTTTTGTCTTTTTCTCCCACTCACATCCACTTTCGCCCTCCTTTGCTTTCTCCTTCTCTCGCTCCTCAATGATACATACACTGCCCTCCCTCCTTCACTGCGCCTCTCTCTCTTTCTTTTTCTCTCTTCTTCCCCTCAACGCTCAAACAGTTTTTCTCTTGGTTCGTGCCAGCTCCCTGTTTTCCTCTCCCTACTCTCTGCACATTTCTGGTACTCCTGCCTTTTGTAATGTTTCGGCTTCTGTTATTGCGGGGGGCCGTGCACGGCTGCATTCTACACATTCCTACCAGAGGCCCGAGCAGAGCTTGCTGCTGTCACAGGCAGACCTCTGTAGACACTGGAAGGGGCGCCTCTCATCAGACACAAACCCTCGCCCCTTTACCGCCTCTAACTTCTACCCCTTTTCTTGCCCCCAATTTCCCGCGCTTCTCCCGACCCTTTGCCCTAAAACCTAACTTCTCACGACATTTCCCCAAACATCCTAACGCCCCGCCACGTTTCCTTCGTGTTTGCGCCCTCCGTTCGCCTCTATGCCTTAACTCCTCGCCCCTTTCCCGCCCTAACGTCCCGCCCTTTTTCTCACAACAGGTGTAGTCTTCTGCAAATAGAAACAGACACAAGAGGCGTGCTCTATTGCAAGGCTGCCCGGGGGGGGTTGCGCAGCAGCCCCCCTTAATAGGGCGGCCGCCTTAGTGCCACAGGAAGACACTGCAGTCACCGGTCTAGTCCCTGGGCCATGGCCAGGGAAGACGTCCGGCTGACCCACTTCCGGGGAGGGGACAGGGGTATTTAGGCTGTCCCCGCCCATCTTTCGCCCTCTTGTCCCTCGACGTCTCGCTTTGTAGACGTGCCTTGGTTTCCCCGGGAGCTGCAATGCGGTGAGTCATCGACCCCCTCACTCTCCAATCAGGCCCCTTGGCGCAGAGTTAGGGCTCATCAGCCCGGCCAGTGCCATGTTGCGATCCACCAGGGGGGTAGGACAGCTCCTGGGGGCACATGGCAGCTTTACACCCCTATCCGGGGTGCCCTGGCTGGTGGGGGGAGAGCAGCGAGCTTTGCGATACTCCCCCCTCCTCCTGTTGCTGGTGCTTGGAGAGTGGCTGCTGCGGGTTAAATAGGAGCCTCGGCCCGCGTGGGCCTGTTGCCGCACACCCCGCTGCGGATGCTTGGCAGAGCGAGTGCCGCGCCCTGGTGACGGTAACGGGGCCGTACGGGGGGAGGGCAGCGAACTCTGCAGTATGCCCTCCCCACCTCTCCCTCGAGGAGCGAAAATTGCGGGGCCACTAGCCGCGTGGCCTGGGGATAGGGGGATCGGCGAGCATCGAGCTGCTCTTAATCCCCCGCTGCGGTACTCAGGCTCCGGCCTGAGCATGCCTTTGGTGCGGGGGGAAGGCGGTGAGGGTCACGCTGCCCCACCTCGGCTTGCTCCTGGCACCTCACGGCCCCTTTGCCCGGGGATTGTGCTTAGGGAGATAACTGGCAGGATCAGCGCAGAGTCGCTGTCCCTCCCTCAACCCCACCCCTAGCTGCTAGTACTGCCTTCTTCTCACCGGCGGTCTGGCGGCTCCTCTCTGTGTGGTGTCGGTCGCTGCGACCCATAGGGACTTCAGTGGTGATGGGACACCACAACGGACTTGGGACCCTGCATCGGCCGTCTCGGTCTGTCGCGCTACCGCCTCTCGGCAGGCAACCAGGGTCGAGCCTCGGGGTCGCGTCCACATCCTGTGATTCTGGGCAAATCACTGCATCTCCTCGGGCCTGTATGAGTAATTAATACGGTCACAGGTATAGCGCTCCAATACCTCCGGTCGAGTTCGCGCTATTTTAATATGCAAAAAAAAAAATCACCAGGACGCCTTGGGGAGCGGAAGTGTCTCCTCACCCGCATGCGCGCGACGGCAAGACAGCCTTACAGGCTCATCAGTCGCCTGAACTCGTTGTGCACAGGTCAATAGGATTATTAGACGGCGATGGCACACATGGTTAACGATGCGGAGTTTGTATCTAGTGCCGAGGGTTTGAACCAAGGTGATTCAAGGGGAATGACAACTGTACAAAGTCTATATATTGTTAGCACAATGCATGGAGTCTGCGTGCACGGCGTTTCGCCACAGGCACCTTCCCCCCTAGGGCACCTTAACAGATATTAATCATAACACAGCACCTTATTCTAACGCAGGGTTGTCGGGTCTCCAGGTGCGGGGGTTCAAGGCACAGCAGTGGGGTTTTGGAGCACCGGTGGCGGGCAGCTGGGGCTGAGTGCCTGCTCCGGCAGCAACACATCGCGAGAGCTCACGCCCGCGGAGACTCCTCCCACCCCGGCAATTTTGTCAAACGTTGGTTGCCTGACGTGTATGTACGAATTCTATGTGTTTGCCAATGGGGCGGTGAACATTATAGAACTGTTGAGATCTCTCTCCCGCAACTGATTTCGCACCTGTAATTGCACAAAGCCTAATAGTAGGAGCCTCAACATGACAAGTTTTTTCAGGGATTCCCTTTTGTGTTAAGGGCAGACAGGATCTCGCAGCTCTATTCCGTACAGGTCCGCCGCTTAGGGGCTAGTAAGGATAGTAAAGGAATGTGAAGGAAGGTATTCAAAATCAAAACACACCCAAGCGCTTTGTTGCTGCTTATTTACCTTATGCAGCTTACCACCACTGACAAAGCCAACAACCCTGACGTGTCGGGTATGATGTTCTTGCTGGATCATATCTACGCATGCAATGACAGAAACAGCTATTTACCAGTCTGGAGGCACATCACCTAGGCACAGAATAGCTCCCTCAAGCACAGGGGGACCCGGGTGCAGGTACTCAGGGGGTGTCACCAGGGGCAGGCTTACATGAGGTTTTATGGTTGCAGCGGCACAAGAGGGGACATCCAGTGCATCACTCATGTGTGGTCATGGTGAGCATGCACACTCGGGTGTCTCGGCCTGCAAAGCAAGGCACGTCCCCTGGTAAGAGGACCAGCTTTGCCCTGAGGGAGGCCTTGGGTGCTTTCGGCACAGTTACCTACTCGGTTTGGAACACTGGTAATCAATCTTGTGTTCCCGATCCCACAAACAATGAGCATGAGTAGCGGGTGCAAAACGCCCCTGCCCTGCACCCGGGTTATGTTTCGCGGTTTTGGTATGAATTGAGGTGTGCTGTGTCCCGTGGGAGGTCGCGTGCTTTTCTCCTCAGTCGGCGGGTAACTCGACTATAATACGTGGTGTTGATGGGATGTCTGTCATCATGCTGCCAATCCCAGCTTAATGCGATGGGGTGCGCGTTACATTAATGTGCAGGGTGCCATTGCAGAGATTGTCAACCATGTACTCTGGGCAGCACAGCGGGATTAGTTTGGCTGTACAGTCCCCACAGGTGAGGCGAGAGGTGTAATCTGCTTGGGTCAGCACCCATCTTGGGGGAATTTTTGACATAGTGCAATGTCAACTAAGATGTGGGTTCATCGTAAAATAGTTTACCTTTTGTTGTGAGCTTGGTGATTGGGATGACTTCAAGAAAGGTTAGGGAAGGGAAGCCGGGCAAATATATAAATAGAAGAAGTATGGGGTATGCACGATCAGTACTTGCCTCTCACGGGAACGATATTTCAGTGTCAAGCTCTTTCCCCGCCTTTGGTTCTTTAAGCAATTACATCCGCCACCCGGATCTACATGCTTTTCTGGTGGTCATGCGCTGCGGATGTCTTACCATGCGATGAACCACAGCAATGTGAATATACTTGGGGAAGCAAAGGACTGCCAGAGTTTGCTCAGGCTTACCAGTGTTGATTATGGCAGCCCGCTGTGGATAATGCAGTGGTGTAAGGGAGGTCTAGGTTTCAGGGGCTACAAGCCAATTGTGGGGGGGGGGGCGCCTAGCAGGAGCTGGCTAGGGTGGCGGCCAGCTCGGCCTTAATTTGGAGCTGGAACAGGTATTTGCATGCACTAAGTACTTGATGCTAGTGGTCTGCTCTCAGGGGAGGGTTCCCACAGTACACCCGTGCCTAAGCATCTAAATGGGTTAACCTGCGACAGGCATGGCGATCATGTGCAACGCGCTATACCTGGGCAGCATGTATGCAGAACAGATGGTACAGTGGTAGGTTACAGGGGTTATAATTGCCGTCTGGCAAGGGTTCAAACCCCAGCTGGGGATAACTGAATTTCTGGCCTCCTGTCCGCTGCCCGTCTCGCCTTTGTCCACCAGCCACGCCGTTGTGTCGCGTCGTTCGCTGGACTCGTCATCGGTCGCGGATCTGCGATTGCGAGGTGAGTTCCCCCCCCTCTCTCCACCCAGATCCCAATCGCAGGCCACCAGTGGTAACCTCGTCCCAGTGGTATTTATCCCCACCCCTGGTGTTGTCGTGCGGCACCGCGGGGTGGCGCATTGGAGCAATGCGGTGTTAAAGTGTAGTTTGGTAGACTGTGGTAATGGGGATGTACCTTCAAAGTGACTGATCATGATTTACACAGCCTCATCATTCCAGAACCATTACATGTACAACGGAGCCACAGTTGTTGCTTATTTCCGGGGCAACTATCTTCCAATAAGTTTGGCTTGTAGGTGTAGTGTCCTTTTGTAGTACGTAGCTTGAGGCAGTGAAAGAGGCTGCAATGTACCACACATAGGCATTATGTGTTAAGAGTAGGATGTTAAGGTAAAAGCCCAACAGGTTACGATGAGTATGGAATTATATTGTTATTGGCGTTGAGAGTGAGGATTCGGCGGGCTGGCGGTTGACCTATAACGGAAAGGGAAGAGCTGGGAGGGCTTTCCTTCTGAAGAGGCCGCTGTATATCTTGTGCATTTCCTCCATCCTCGCCTGTTATTAAGGGCTCCCCCGGGTGTTGTGTAAAATTGGCTGTTACTGGTGCGGGGATACCAGCCCAGCTTTAGTATTCGCAGGCAGTCTGACATGAGGTAGAATAGCTCTCGGTTGGCCATGCGACTGAGCCATAATGGGGACTTATTTCACCATATGCAATTAGAAGCACTGATTAGCCAATAGATGGGCTTGTTGTAGGTAGTGCTCCTTGTGTAGTAAATACAGGGACGCAATGACATGTGCTCAGTATGTCATGTAACTGGAGCTCATGTTTATCGTTTCAACACCTTTGCGTTCACATACACAGACATTTGTATTTCTCAAATGCGCAGTAGATTAGCGCTATGGATGGTGATCATTCAGGCTTTCAGTGAGCGGAACTCCTAGTAAATGTGCGGTGTGCCAGCGATCGGCCTGCATGCCATAGTCATTGCCTGAGCTAGCTGGGGAGTCCGGCAGATTAGTTTTAACTCTTAAATACTTGAAGCTTGCGCAGGGCTCCCTCAGCTCTGTTGGTGTCTTGTTACTAGCCGGGTTCTCCAAGGTCTCTTCACATCTGTGTCCAGGAGCATGGGGAAGGTGTATTCATCGCCCGCAGCACCTATGCTAAGCAAAGATTTAAACTTGGGTGTTGAGGGTGGGTTGATGTTCCCGGGTCGCTTAGAAGGGCTCCATAGGGTAGGATGACCCAGCGGCAAGGAGAAGCTAGGGTGGTTTACGTGTGCTTTATCGACCATGTAGAAAGTATGCTTCGCGGGGCCAGGCCCACACTAAAGTGGGCAAAGATCACACACACCATAGGTGCCAAGGCGGCACCGATGCGAATGGCCTTGGGGTCCCAGTTCACTTCTGAAACGGCTTTGGCGTCAGATGCTGAAAGGATCTCCGTTGTTATTTATTCGATCGTAAACGATTAGTTACTTGCGGTCTTTCCCCCGGGGGTAGAGAGTGAGATCCTGTTGTCTTTTCATCGAGTCGGTTGATGCGGGATGGTTGTTATTTGGGCACGGCCGTGTGGTGGGTCTTTCTTCTGCAGATTGGGTTTAGCCTGACCGTAATCTCCCTGGTTGTCACACTTGGTTTGATGCGGGGGGGGGGGGGTGTCAACAAGCCCGGTGGTCGGGTCAATTGAATGAGAGCCATTATCGCTTGGGATATCTGGGCACGTAGGGATGCCAGGCAGGATTCTAGCGAAGGCAGGTGGTGGAACTCATCGTGTATCGGGGGTTTGCCTCACTGGCAGGCCGTCATGCAAGGGGAACATGTACATAGGTCACACATTAGGCAGTGCCTGGTTAACAGGGACGATGTGTACTAGAATATTCAGGAGTGGTTCCCACCACTGTTGGTTAGATGGGATGCTGTCATATTTCCTTGTGGATCCCTTTAATCCAACATTCCTGATGTAAGCTGAGGATGCCTGTTGTGGCTGTCAGACCTGCTATTAGTTATTACAAACCCCAGGTACTATGAATTATTCAGTTGTACTCTATTCATAGGTAATTACAGGACGCATATGGTTCGCAAAGGCAGGTAGGGTACTTATGGGGTATGGATGTAATTTTCACTGGCAGGCCGCCAGGCAGGGAGACATTGTAGCTAGGTCACTTACATCAGGCAGAGATGCCCAGTGGAAGCATGGGGGGGACTGCACAGAACAGGATACTGCTCAGATTAGATGCCAGCGAATTATGGCTGCACTACTGCAAACGGCAGGTAATTCACATGCGGGGTTTGGTGGTGGTACCTTTTTATCCTCAGGATCACTCCCGGTCTAGTTTAGCGGTGCTACTTTTACTTCATTAGCACCAGCAGCAGCTCACAGGGGCAGCAACAAAGCTTCTTTGATTCCGCCGGGATGGGAGCTGGCAATGTCACAAAGCCTTGCAGCCAGAAACTGACAAGGACAAGTCGTACCTGGGACAGGGCAACGGCCACTAAACTGTAGAACCAGCTAGTCTCAACATATTCCAGGTGTACCGTCAGTGATTAACGTAGGCCGTGGGCGACACACGATTAGGCACTTTATATCAGCTGGTGCGGGTGGGTGCCATTCCCAAGAGAGTGCGGGTTGCCTTGTTAGTGCTGAGTAGGAGGGGATGGAGCACTATACGGACAATTCCAGAGCACACTTGGCAGCCATAGTGAAGGTTATATTGATTTATTGTTGGCAGGTTACCAGTTGCTTCAGTTATGCCAAGTTACCGTGGGAGTTGTCAGCGAACAGTCGGACTGCAACATTGATGTTTTGCCGGTTGTCATGCCTGTTCAGAAGCGTTTAGGCGCAGGCATGGCCACGCATGGGTCAGAGGCCTGAGGTCTGCCCTGGGATTCATGTTCACAGGCAGGTGGAGCTGCAGAACTAAGAGGGGCTTGGGTTCGAACTCTGGTTACAGGTGCAGATCCGGGTAGGTTCACTTAGTATCCCGTCCTTGAGTTCGTGAATCAGGTACCATTGATTTGAGTAACGGTAACGGGTATTTTCTCCCGCCCCCCAGCACTGGCTGGCAGCTATGCAGGTTGTGGAAGTGGCCTTCCAACGGGGGCGATTTGGTGCATATGATTGGGGGTAACCCCTGGGAAACACTATTGGGCTACAAAGTATCAGGAGAACATTTGGCTTTCCCCGTATTAAAAAAAAAGAGGTAATTTCCACGTTGGTTCTCCGCGGGGTCACCCTGTCCTGTCTGCTCCCTGGTATACTAGCAGAAGTTTGGGAGGGCAAGGCTTCACAGTGGGTGGTGACTGACGGAATGCGACGGCAATACTCCGTTTAGTGCTAGACTCAGTCAACGGAGTGACAGAGGAAGTAAGGCGGGCTTGTCAACTCTTACCTCCTCCGCATTGGCACTTCCTGCCAGAAGTGGCTTGTCAAAGGTATTGTTCTTCAGCCTTGCAGAGGTAACATTGGACCAACGCCTATTTATAGGTTTCAGGTCAATTCAGTCAAAAATCCACGGGGAGTTTAGAATGGATGGGGGCACCTGCCCTGAGGGGGCATGCTGGCCTCCGGTCCTGTATGGGCTAAGACTTGTTTTGGCTGGACCTGGGAGAAGCCCGGTAATCAGCATGTTGTAAGCAAAAAGGCCTACCTTGGTGGGGGGCCCTGGTAGTGACGGTGGCCACTCCCAAGGCTGTGGAGGAGGTACAGGGCGATCCAGAGTCTGCAGATACCAAGGGGTACTTCATGCAGCAGCACAGCGTGGTGCTAAGCCAGGATACCCAGGGATGTCTTAGGGTTGTCCCCTGGAAGAACTACGGCGCGCCGTTAGTCCAACGGGTGGTTGTGGGTCTGAGCAACCGGGGGCTGCCATAATACGCTCCGCCCACCTCTAAAGGGGGGGGGGCGTGAGTAAGCAAGTGGACTGGTGGTCCTCGGATGGGAGCGGTGGCCCCTCCCAAGATTGGGTATGCACCAATTGGCGACTGCCACAGTGTAATTTAGGCTTATCAGACAGGCAGGCGGCATAGGGGTTGGCCTGCCCTGGGATCGCCCGTAAGATAACCCACCATGTTTGCATATTGGTTATGCTAATAAACCTGCAGCAATATTTCTCCACTTATAAAAGTGTCGTGTGGTTTATTGATATATTTATTATGGTGTTATGTGACTGCAGTTGCCGATATTGGCACTATGCAAGGCTTCCCGGGGGGGTTGCGCAGCAGCCCCCCTTAATAGGGCGGCCGCCTTAGTGCCACAGGAAGGCACTGCAGTCGCCGGTATAGACCCTGGGCCACGGCCAGGGAAGACGTCCGGCCGACCCACTTCCGGGGAGGGGACAGGGGTATTTAGGCTGTCCCCGCCCATCTTTCGCCCTCTTGTCCCTCGACGTCTCGCCTTGCCCGCCCCTCCGCTTACCCGGCACCCGGAGGTACAAGGTGTGAGGGGGGTTAGGTTTTCTAACGTGTTATTTTGTGTTGCAGGAGGAGTTACAGGGCGATCCAGAGTCTGCAGATACCAAGGGGTACTTCATGCAGCAGCACAGCGTGGTGCTAAGCCAGGATACCCAGGGATGTCTTAGCGTTGTCCCCTGGAAGAACTACGGCGCCCCGTTAGTCCTACGGGCGGTTGTGGGTCTGAGCAACTGGGGGCTGCCATAATACGCTCCACCCACCTCTTTCGGGGGGGCGTGAGTAAGCAAATGGACTGGTGGTCCACGGATGGGAGGGGTGGCCCCTCCCAAGATTGGGTATGCACCAAGTGGCGACTGCCACGGTGTAATTTAGGCTTATCAGGCGGGCAGGCGGCATAGGGCTTGGCCTGCCCTGGGATCGCCTGTAAGATAACCCACCATGTTTGCATATTGGTTATGCTAATAAACCTGCAGCAATATTTCTCCACTTACAAAAGTGTTGTGTGGTTTATTGATGTATTTATTATGTGTGTTATGTGACTGCAGTTGCCGATATTGGCACTAAGGGCGCTGACGCCAGGGCCTGGCGACATTTCAATTGAGGGAAACCACGTTTTCAGGGGCAACGTGGTGCCGTGTGAAAGCACCCCCAAACCTGCCCTTTGCTCAGCAACAGAGGAGGCCAGCACAAGGCTTTTCCTTTCTCCTTGTCCTCTGAAATCGTCAGCTGCTTTAACTACTTGTTCGATACAGAGTAATGCCAATAGTAAGAACCAAGGCCACATGAGGGCCCTTAGTTTTGGGCACTAAGGGCCATATGTAGGTACCTAAATACCGGTCGGTAACGGCCGAAAATCGGTAAATATCCCGTTACCGACCGGTATTTAGGCAATTGAGATGTAGGTGGCTGGATTTCAGGATTCGGTAATTTACCGAATCGGAATTTTAAGAAATCGGTAAAATACCACTTCGGTAAATTACCGAATCCTGAAATCCTATGTAGGGGGCACTCAAGTGAGTGCATTTTTGGTTTCTGGATTCGTTATTTACCACCAACTACAAGTTGATGGTAAATAACGAATACCTTTTAAAAATAAATTTTGTGCTTTTTGAAAAGTGCCATGTGGCAGACATACATGCCCTTAGGGCATGTATGTGCGCCACATGTGCACACATGCACGATTCAGGGGTGCAGCAGGGTGTCAATGTGACACCCTGCCACCCATGACTATGCTCCCCCTATTACCGATTCGCTATTTACCGAATCGGTAATAGTGAATGGCTTCCCATTCATTCCTATGGGCCTCCAGGCCCATAGGAATGAATTGGAAGGGATGCATTATTACCGATTCGGTAAATACCGAATCAGTAATACTGAATATTACCGATTCGGTAATAATTACCGAATGTTTACCTACATTCTATTTATCGATTCATAAATACCGAATCGGTAAAATTCGGTATTTATGAATCGGTGAATAGAAATTATCTACATATGGCCCTTAGGCTCTTAACAAGCCCCATTAATTTACAGGAGTGCGAATCTTTGCCCATTGGCACTACCAGTCCTACTTCTGTGATGAGGAAAGGTGCGTGAGTGACGAGGAAGGGAGTGATGCTACTATGCCACGAGGCACGAGTAGTTAGTCCTTCGTCTATGTTGGCACACCTGCTGGAAGTGTATATTAGAATTCTAAAGGAGCAGTTTACTTAAGTTCGGAATAAAAATGGGGCAACATTTGTGATGTGCAGCATTTATGGTGGGGGAAGGGGGTCGGGTCCACTGTCCTTGCAGTTCTGGTTTGGGGGCCGGGGCAGGAGGGGTTGTCTGAGGAGCTTTTTAATGAGACAAAGGGCCTCATGTAGGAAGCCAAATACCGGTCGGTAACGGCCGATTTTCGGTAATTATAACGTTACCGACCGGTATTTTGGCTTTTGGTATGTAGGGGGATCATTTTTGTATTCGGTAATTTACCGAATCGGTAAAATTACCGAATCGGTAATTTTACCGATTCGGTAAATTCCGAATACAAAAATGAGATGTAGGGGGAGTGTGTGGGTGTGTTCTGGAGTCGGTATTTACCACCAACTAATAGTTGGTGGTAAATGAAGAATGGATGTTGAAAAGCATTTTAAAGTGCTTAGAAGTGTGCAATGTGGCAGACATACATGCCCTTAGGGCATGTATGTGTGCCACATGTGCACACATGGCCGAATCAGGGGTGCAACAGGGTGTCAATGTGACACCCTGCCACCCTTGCATGTGTTCCCCCCATTACCGAATCGGTATTTACCGATTCGGTAATGAGGCATACCTTCCCATCAATGGGAAGGTATGCCTAATTACCGAATCGGTAAATACCGATTCGGTAATTACCGACTTTTACCGAATCGGTAAATATTACCGACTCATTACCTACATATCATTTACCACTTCATAAATACCGAATCGGTAAAATTCGGTATTTATGAAGTGGTAAATGGGTCCCTACCTACATATGGCCCAAAGTATTGCAAGGAGCAAAGACGCACCACACAGACCGCCCCTGCATATACACAAGGCTCCTTTCACCCAAACAATGCGCTATGCACCTAAGCACTGCCCCTACACTCACACAGTGCTCCCTGCATCCACACAATGCTCAGTGCACCCCTAAACTGCTACTGCACCCATTCACTCTCCTTGCAAATATACACTTCCCCCTGCACCCATGCACTGCCCAGCACCCACAGTGCTCCCTGTGCGATAACACTTCTCTCTGTACCTATACACTGCCCCTGTACTCGTACAGTACGCCCCTGCACCCACAGACTTTAATATATGCACCCACACACTGCCCCGGCACCAACCCTGTGCTTCTAGCACCCAAACAATGCTCTATGCCCCTAAACAGTACCCTTGAACCTACACATAGCCCCTCCACTCACACAGAGCTCCCTGCACCCACGCAACGTTCTCTGCACCCATACACTGCGAATACACACATACACACTCCTTGCAAACATACTCCATGCTTAAACCCACACATTTCCCCCTGGACCCATGCCCTGCCCACATAGTACGCCGTGTTCGAACACACTTCTCTCTGCACCTATACTCTGCCTCTGTGCCCACACAGTGTGCCCTTTACCCACACAATGCTATATGCACCTACACAACGCACCTGCACTCACAGAGTTCTCCTTGCTCTCACACATTTCTCTGTGCACCCACACACTGCCCTGGCACCCACACACTCCCATTGCAACTATACGTTGTCCCTTCATACACCCATTTCCCCCCACACCTATACACTGCCCCTGCAACAACAGTGCTCACACACCTCTACCCTCTGCACTAAAACACCGCCCCTGTTCCCCCACACTGTCCCCTCTCACACTCGTCACCTATTCACACACAGACTGCAACCTCGCAGGGACCCGCAGACTGTGCTGCATGGGATTAAAGGGATCTACTTAGAAGAAGCCTGAATGAAAGCCGCTTAGGATCCATTAACTCTTTGTAAATTATGATGAGACAGTCCTGTCTACCCCAATTAAGCCATGGCCTGTGACGGGTGGATTTAGGCCCACCTGTCACATCCTCTCTGTACATAATTCCACGAGCCACCCTAAGGAGGGGTTCCTGAGTCCGTCTGCACTCAGATTCTCAGACATGCAACACTCCCAGGCACCCCTTGGGCCCTAACACCAACACGGAAAGTGGGCGACTGCACCCAATGTGGTCCTAAAGACATTCCTCATTGGAGGTGCAGTGTGCTCCCCCACCCCTGGGCCACAGTACCCCCACTGCACGTACTGCTCTAATGATAGGTGCCCTCCTGCACCCAGGCAGGGACATCCTCGGAGCCAGGCGCCTAGCTCCAAGGGGGGTGTTTCGGTTGTTACACCACCCTGAAAAATGTATGCTGTAGAAAATAGTTGAGTACATGGGCTTCCAGTCAGGTAATGTCAAGTGTCTGTCGGATTTCACCTGGGACTTTTACATGCTCACACTGACAAAAACACACACATGGTCTCCCTTCTATGTTTTGGGTAGTTTGTGTACCCCTAACAATGGGCACTCCTCTCTCTTTCCACTGCCCCTTAAGCCCCCTCATGTCCTGCTTCTCATATCATATGTTTCAACAAAATGTCCCAGCATGATTGCGGGGAAATCTGACGTGCACACCCCTCCAATCATAAGGACCAAGCCGCCGCCCCTGCTCAGCGCCAACACTAATCCTATAAGTGACACCTTCCTTCGTATGGGTCCCAGCTCACTCTCCCTGTGTTGTATGCATAGTGCTTAAGAATCTTAGGGTGCATTGTCATGAACCCTACCGTAAATGCTTATTCTAAAATGGGCAGAGCTCAAACCATGTAGCACAAAGTACGACAGGGGGTAACCATGCACCCTCATTGTGTGGCTATGTAGATGGCAGAGTAGGGTTGTTATTAAGGGTGGGCGTAGTTCGCGAAGTAGCACTTCGCGAAGCTACGCAAAGTGAAGTTCGCACTACGTGAGCTACGCGTAGCACTTCGCGAACTGCGAAGTAACATGTTCGCACTGTGCAAGATGTTGTTTTCAATGATTGCACAGTGCGGACAAGCAACCGGCACTGTACAATCATTGAAAATGGCATCTTGCACAGTGCGAGCTGTAGTTTTCTGCTGCTCGAGTAGATTTTTCCTCGAGCTGCAGCTTTCTCAACGCGAACTGGTAGTTTCTCATCGCGAGCGGTCGCGAGCATACGCGACCCCTCGCAATGAGAAACCTGACCTTCTCGCGTTGTGAATCTCGCCGGGAGGTTTATTTTCCATGCTCGCGATCGCGAACAAGGAAAAAGTCTCGCCAGGATGTCATTTTGCTTGCTCGCGGTCGCCAACTTGACGTTGAGGACCGTGAGCAAGCAAAAAATGACCGCAGCACTACGCAACACTACGCTACGCGTGTTCGCACTGTGCTACGTGCAGTTCGCGTAGTGCGAAGTAGCGCGAACTTCACAAACTACGCGAGCGTAGCGTAGTGCTTCGCCCAGGCCTAGTTGTTATATGCACCCAACATAGAACACTCTGTCGCACATAATGCTGCACTCTGCACTGACTGGAGCACCAGGGAGTCTGGAACAATACCCTACACAGAGTATTTTACTTAGCGGAGTATGTTTGGGCAAAGTGTATGAGGAGAGGTCTGCCATCACACACCAGGAGTTTGTGAGGAAGGAGTACTGAGGCAGCTAGCATGGACACAGAGATACACACGGATACTGAGCAGCAGAGGCTACCTTCAGACAGGACACTTTGTTGTGTTATGCGTTACAACAAACAATTGATGGACGGAATGCTGACAATGCAGACATTCTCCCCCAGTCAAGAGATCTGGGTTAAATCCATCGTTCTTTTGCCCACTACACCACCCCAGTTTAGACATGGCCATATGCAAATCAGTCTTGACCCTGTGCCTCATGGGAACAGTCCAGCCCGAACTGCCAAGCCATGTCTTCCCTGGACCGGAATCAAGCATCCTAGGACCGGTTTCTGGCTATCAGCCGTCATCAGCCAGGATAGCTTGACTCCAGTGGCGTAGTGAGCACGGGTCCCACGTCTGGGAATACCCATCCCACTTAGGGCGAAAAGCGTTACAACAAACAATTGATGGACGGAATGCTGACAATGCAGACATTCTCCCCCAGTCAAGAGATCTGGGTTAAATCCATCGTTCTTTTGCCCACTACACCACCCCAGTTTAGACATGGCCATATGCAAATCAGTCTTGACCCTGTGCCTCATGGGAACAGTCCAGCCCGAACTGCCAAGCCATGTCTTCCCTGGACCGGAATCAAGCATCCTAGGACCGGTTTCTGGCTATCAGCCGTCATCAGCCAGGATAGCTTGACTCCAGTGGCGTAGTGAGCACGGGTCCCACGTCTGGGAATACCCATCCCACTTAGGGCGAAAAGCGTTACAACAAACAATTGATGAACGGAATGCTGACAATGCAGACATTCTCCCCCAGTCAAGAGATCTGGGTTAAATCCATCGTTCTTTTGCCCACTACACCACCCCAGTTTAGACATGGCCATATGCAAATCAGTCTTGACCCTGTGCCTCATGGGAACAGTCCAGCCCGAACTGCCAAGCCATGTCTTCCCTGGACCGGAATCAAGCATCCTAGGACCGGTTCCTGGCTATCAGCCGTCATCAGCCAGGATAGCTTGACTCCAGTGGCGTAGTGAGCACGGGTCCCACGTCTGGGAATACCCATCCCACTTAGGGCGAAAAGCGTTACAACAAACAATTGATGGACGGAATGCTGACAATGCAGACATTCTCCCCCAGTCAAGAGATCTGGGTTAAATCCATCGTTCTTTTGCCCACTACACCACCCCAGTTTAGACATGGCCATATGCAAATCAGTCTTGACCCTGTGCCTCATGGGAACAGTCCAGCCCGAACTGCCAAGCCATGTCTTCCCTGGACCGGAATCAAGCATCCTAGGACCGGTTTCTGGCTATCAGCCGTCATCAGCCAGGATAGCTTGACTCCAGTGGCGTAGTGAGCACGGGTCCCACGTCTGGGAATACCCATCCCACTTAGGGCGAAAAGCGTTACAACAAACAATTGATGGACGGAATGCTGACAATGCAGACATTCTCCCCCAGTCAAGAGATCTGGGTTAAATCCATTGTTCTTTTGCCCACTACATCACTCCAGTTTAGACATGGCCATATGCAAATCAGTCTTGACCCTGTGCCTCATGGGAACAGTCCAGCCCGAACTGCCAAGCCATGTCTTCCCTGGACCGGAATCAAGCATCCTAGGACCGGTTTCTGGCTATCAGCCGTCATCAGCCAGGATAGCTTGACTCCAGTGGCGTAGTGAGCACGGGTCCCACGTCTGGGAATACCCATCCCACTTAGGGCGAAAAGCGTTACAACAAACAATTGATGGACGGAATGCTGACAATGCAGACATTCTCCCCCAGTCAAGAGATCTGGGTTAAATCCATCGTTCTTTTGCCCACTCCACCACCCCAGTTTAGACATGGCCATATGCAAATCAGTCTTGACCCTGTGCCTCATGGGAACAGTCCAGCCCGAACTGCCAAGCCATGTCTTCCCTGGACCGGAATCAAGCATCCTAGGACCGGTTTCTGGCTATCAGCCGTCATCAGCCAGGATAGCTTGACTCCAGTGGCGTAGTGAGCACTTGTCCCACATCTGGGAATACCCATCCCACTTAGGGCGAAAAGCGTTACAACAAACAATTGATGGACGGAATGCTGACAATGCAGACATTATCCCCCAGTCAAGAGATCTGGGTTAAATCCATCGTTCTTTTGCCCACTACACCACCCCAGTTTAGACGTGGCCATATGCAAATCAGTCTTGACCCTGTGCCTCATGGGAACAGTCCAGCCCGAACTGCCAAGCCATGTCTTCCCTGGACGGGAATCAAGCATCCTAGGACCGGATTCTGGCTATCAGCCGTCATCAGCCAGGATAGCTTGACTCCAGTGGCGTAGTGAGCACGGGTCCCACGTCTGGGAATACCCATCCCACTTAGGGTGAAAAGCGTTACAACAAACAATTGATGGACGGAATGCTGACAATGCAGACATTCTCCCCCAGTCAAGAGATCTGGGTTAAATCCATCGTTCTTTTGCCCACTACACCACCCCAGTTTAGGGAGGACCTGGCTTGGCAGTTCGGGCTGGACTGTTCCCATGGGGCACAGGGTCAAGACTGATTTGCATATGGCTGGGTTCAAACTGGAATGGCATGGTGAGCAAAAAAACGATGGATTTAGGCCCAGATCTCTGTACTGGGGTGAATGTATGACATTGTTCTGCATTCTGTCCATCAATTGTTGTTTTTGCATTTTGTCACCCCGAGTGGGAAGGGTATGCTCAGACGTGAGTCCCTTGCTCTCCATGCCACTGGAATCAAGCTATCCTGGCTGACGAGGGCTGAAAGCCCGAAACCGGTCCTAGGATGCTTGTTTCCAGTCCAGGGAGGACCTGGCTTGGCAGTTCGGGCTGGACTGTTCCCATGGGGCACAGGGTCAAGACTGATTTGCATATGGCTGGGTTCAAACTGGAATGGCATGGTGAGCAAAAAAACGATGGATTTAGGCCCAGATCTCTGTACTGGGGTGAATGTATGACATTGTTCTGCATTCTGTCCATCAATTGTTGTTTTTGCATTTTGTCACCCCGAGTGGGAAGGGTATGCTCAGACGTGAGTCCCTTGCTCTCCATGCCACTGGAATCAAGCTATCCTGGCTGACGAGGGCTGAAAGCCCGAAACCGGTCCTAAGATGCTTGTTTCCAGTCCAGGGAGGACCTGGCTTGGCAGTTCGGGCTGGACTGTTCCCATGGGGCACAGGGTCAAGACTGATTTGCATATGGCTGGGTTCAAACTGGAATGGCATGGTGAGCAAAAAACAATGGATTTAGGCCCAGATCTCTGTACTGGGGTGAATGTATGACATTGTTCTGCATTCTGTCCATCAATTGTTGTTTTTGCATTTTGTCACCCCGAGTGGGAAGGGTATGCTCAGACGTGAGTCCCTTGCTCTCCATGCCACTGGAATCAAGCTATCCTGGCTGACGAGGGCTGAAAGCCCGAAACCGGTCCTAGGATGCTTGTTTCCAGTCCAGGGAGGACCTGGCTTGGCAGTTCGGGCTGGACTGTTCCCATGGGGCACAGGGTCAAGACTGATTTGCATATGGCTGGGTTCAAACTGGAATGGCATGGTGAGCAAAAAAACGATGGATTTAGGCCCAGATCTCTGTACTGGGGTGAATGTATGACATTGTTCTGCATTCTGTCCATCAATTGTTGTTTTTGCATTTTGTCACCCCGAGTGGGAAGGGTATGCTCAGACGTGAGTCCCTTGCTCTCCATGCCACTGGAATCAAGCTATCCTGGCTGACGAGGGCTGAAAGCCCGAAACCGGTCCTAGGATGCTTGTTTCCAGTCCAGGGAGGACCTGGCTTGGCAGTTCGGGCTGGACTGTTCCCATGGGGCACAGGGTCAAGACTGATTTGCATATGGCTGGGTTCAAACTGGAATGGCATGGTGAGCAAAAAAACGATGGATTTAGGCCCAGATCTCTGTACTGGGGTGAATGTATGACATTGTTCTGCATTCTGTCCATCAATTGTTGTTTTTGCATTTTGTCACCCCGAGTGGGAAGGGTATGCTCAGACGTGAGTCCCTTGCTCTCCACGCCACTGGAATCAAGCTATCCTGGCTGTCGAGGGCTGAAAGCCCGAAACCGGTCCTAGGATGCTTGTTTCCAGTCCAGGGAGGACCTGGCTTGGCAGTTCGGGCTGGACTGTTCCCATGGGGCACAGGGTCATGACTGATTTGCATATGGCTGGGTTCAAACTGGAATGGCATGGTGAGCAAAAAAACGATGGATTTAGGCCCAGATCTCTGTACTGGGGTGAATGTATGACATTGTTCTGCATTCTGTCCATCAATTGTTGTTTTTGCATTTTGTCACCCCGAGTGGGAAGGGTATGCTCAGACGTGAGTCCCTTGCTCTCCATGCCACTGGAATCAAGCTATCCTGGCTGACGAGGGCTGAAAGCCCGAAACCGGTCCTAGGATGCTTGTTTCCAGTCCAGGGAGGACCTGGCTTGGCAGTTCGGGCTGGACTGTTCCCATGGGGCACAGGGTCAAGACTGATTTGCATATGGCTGGGTTCAAACTGGAATGGCATGGTGAGCAAAAAAACGATGGATTTAGGCCCAGATCTCTGTACTGGGGTGAATGTATGACATTGTTCTGCATTCTGTCCATCAATTGTTGTTTTTGCATTTTGTCACCCCGAGTGGGAAGGGTATGCTCAGACGTGAGTCCCTTGCTCTCCATGCCACTGGAATCAAGCTATCCTGGCTGACGAGGGCTGAAAGCCCGAAACCGGTCCTAGGATGCTTGTTTCCAGTCCAGGGAGGACCTGGCTTGGCAGTTCGGGCTGGACTGTTCCCATGGGGCACAGGGTCAAGACTGATTTGCATATGGCTGGGTTCAAACTGGAATGGTATGGTGAGCAAAAAAACGATGGATTTAGGCCCAGATCTCTGTACTGGGGTGAATGTATGACATTGTTCTGCATTCTGTCCATCAATTGTTGTTTTTGCATTTTGTCACCCCGAGTGGGAAGGGTATGCTCAGACGTGAGTCCCTTACTCTCCATGCCACTGGAATCAAGCTATCCTGGCTGACGAGGGCTGAAAGCCCGAAACCGGTCCTAGGATGCTTGTTTCCAGTCCAGGGAGGACCTGGCTTGGCAGTTCGGGCTGGACTGTTCCCATGGGGCACAGGGTCAAGACTGATTTGCATATGGCTGGGTTCAAACTGGAATGGCATGGTGAGCAAAAAAACGATGGATTTAGGCCCAGATCTCTGTACTGGGGTGAATGTATGACATTGTTCTGCATTCTGTCCATCAATTGTTGTTTTTGCATTTTGTCACCCCGAGTGGGAAGGGTATGCTCAGACGTGAGTCCCTTGCTCTCCATGCCACTGGAATCAAGCTATCCTGGCTGACGAGGGCTGAAAGCCCGAAACCGGTCCTAGGATGCTTGTTTCCAGTCCAGGGAGGACCTGGCTTGGCAGTTCGGGCTGGACTGTTCCCATGGGGCACAGGGTCAAGACTGATTTGCATATGGCTGGGTTCAAACTGGAATGGCATGGTGAGCAAAAAAACGATGGATTTAGGCCCAGATCTCTGTACTGGGGTGAATGTATGACATTGTTCTGCATTCTGTCCATCAATTGTTGTTTTTGCATTTTGTCACCCCGAGTGGGAAGGGTATGCTCAGACGTGAGTCCCTTGCTCTCCACGCCACTGGAATCAAGCTATCCTGGCTGTCGAGGGCTGAAAGCCCGAAACCGGTCCTAGGATGCTTGTTTCCAGTCCAGGGAGGACCTGGCTTGGCAGTTCGGGCTGGACTGTTCCCATGGGGCACAGGGTCAAGACTGATTTGCATATGGCTGGGTTCAAACTGGAATGGCATGGTGAGCAAAAAAACGATGGATTTAGGCCCAGATCTCTGTACTGGGGTGAATGTATGACATTGTTCTGCATTCTGTCCATCAATTGTTGTTTTTGCACTTTGTTGTGTTATGTCATGACTCGGTTACGTACCGGTAATCTCCATTACTCCGAGTCATAGTCTTCCCCACCACAGTCCTCACTAAATGAGCCCTTTGTGCCTCGGGCAGAGATTTCATGCATTCAAGTTGAAAATCCCAAACATGTCCCAACAATTATGGCCCCGAAACGAAAGTGAATAGTTCCAGATTCATATAGGTGGAGCTTAAAGTGTGCTTCCTGAAACACCAAGCTAAAAAGAAACAATATCAATTCTTTCCCACCTTTTCCCGGCGTAGAAGGGCAGACATGTAGCCCTGTGATGAGGAAGACAATGACTTGGAATAAAGATTACTGATATGTAACCAAGTAATTACTTACATCGTCCATCTTTCCCGCAACAGTTCTTACTAAATAAGCATATACCAAAGCTATTCTGTGAAAATAAATTATGTAAAGACCGAATCATGCTACACCAAGTGAATTTATTCAAGGAACAAAGGAACCATCACCCCATATTTCAGTGAGCTCCACATAGGACAGCTGAACAAACAGAAGAAGAAAATATATCACCCATTCTCAAATTCATAATGGGACATAAAACTGTGGTGGTAAGATGATGTAGCTGTTTCACAAATGTCTCTCAAAGATGCTCCCTTGATTGCCATCCAACATGACAAGATGCCCTTCGTTGAATGTGCCTGGATATTGGACAGCAGGAAAAGATCAGTTTTCTGGAAGGTCAAAGAATCAACCATCTTGATCCACCAACTTAGAAAGGAGACTGTCGGATATTGGTCCTTATTAACCAACCCCAAGGGAGCAAACAAAGAAATCACCTTTCTAAAGGGGCTGTTCGCTTCCAATAGATGGTAAGAGCCCTACCAAATATAAGGACTGCCATTTTATCTCTTGCTCTGAAAAAGGACAGGAAAGGAGGGCAAGGCCAGGTCCTGAGAGGTATGGGAGATCAAAGAAACCCTTGTCACACAGGTCAGCACTGCTCTTAAAACAACCTTGTCCTGAAAAAAATTTTGGTTAATGACACAGGAGAGCACCATGTTTCATCCACCTTCTCCCTGATGTAACGCCTACTTGTAAAAACACACCTTAAAGGTCAAGTATTTCAAAGAGACCGATAGCAGGTGTTAAAAGGGAGATTTTCACTCTAAGGGAAGATTCCAATAGGGAAATGGAAAATGAACCACTCTTCTCCTTAGATGAAAGCTCTTTAATAAGTAAAAAGATAAATTATCAAATAAGGACATCGAGGGACCTCTGATAGCCATGATTGCAGCCTATTAGCTAGGGACAGCCGACCCAACCAAACCTATGAGAAAACCATATCTCAGGAATTCAAGAGCTGACTCCCCTTACAAGAGGTTGGAAGGATATTCTTGGAGGAACACGACTTGGAAAAATGTCTCCAATGTCTTTCATAGAAATTTAGGGCACTGACTCTCCTTGAATTCTGAATAGAAGATGCAATTTCAGCAGAACATCCTAAAGCGCCCATCCTCCTCCTTTCAAATCTCCAGCCATCAGAGACAGCCCATGAAGAGAATTCACCAGAAGTCTGGGATACGCTAGGGGAGATAGAGCCAGAGGACAGATGAGCAGCCTAGGCCGGTGCCCCCAAGAGGGAACAACCAAAAGAACCTATTAAAACTCCTCCTGAATCTTGACCAGAACATTGCTGGTTAGCAGGAAGGGAGGAAACGCATAAAGGAGACCTCTGGGCCACCTGAAGCTCAGCACATCCACCCCAGGCTTCATGACACAGAGGAAGGGTAAAGAAGTTAGGCAGAGCGCATTCTAGAGAGAAGCAAAAAGATCCAGCCTCGAACCAAACTAGAATCTCTAGGAGCACTTGCCAAGAAAGTGACAGGGAGACAGAGGATGGGAATGTCCGCCTCAGAAGATCTGTCTGTCCATTCCTCATCCCCAGAAGATAGATCCCTGAAAGACATAGCATGTTTATTTCTGCCCATTTCCTATTTCCTCCACCAGGGAGGATAACAGAGGCATACAGGTACCTTCCAGATGGTTCATGTAGGCATTTGTTACTTTTTTGACTATCCTGATCTGAACATGTTTGTTCAGAGTGTTTGCGGAGTAAAGGATAATAAGGCTTGTTGAACTGCAGCCAGCTCTTTCCAATTCCAAGAGCTTCTGGAGTCCGAAACCAACCAGAGACACTGGGCACGAAAGGTTCTCCTTGTCGCTCTCTTTCCCAGGCTGGGTTTCTCTGTGCTGATAATAATTGGAAGCAGAGGAGAGAGTGGTATTCCTTTGCACAGATTCAAATCCACCAGCCGTCTTTTCAACTTCTGGATGAATGATGGAGAGATTATGACTGGAAGATCGTAATTATGAGCAGTCAGTTCCCAATGGGAGTGGAGATGGTAAACCAGATGGAAGAGATGGAGTTGAGACAAGGTACCAGGAATAAAGCAGCTGCCATGTCCCCATGCTCCCATGCTCTCAGTTATTCCCTAGCTGGAGCCTCATTAAGGCTTGATAGATAAATGAGGGTGTCATCAACTTCTGCTCTCGAACGGTAGGCAGGAAGAATCTTACAAGATTGGTATTGAAATGGGACCCAATAAACAGAAGCTCTTGGGATTGAAAAAGCTGGGACTTTTTGGTGTTCAAGTCTTGAGGTAATCACAGAATAGCTGAATGGCTTTTAGATCCTTTGAAAAATGACAAGCGCAAATTGGCTAATCATCCAGACGGGAACACCAACAGATGCAAGGAATGAAGGGTACCCACCAAAGGTGACATGGTTTGAGTAAAGCCTCTATGTGCTGACAAGAGGCCAAATAATTGACAATGGTTACCAAAGGTGAAGAATCTCAGATGTATCAGAGAAGGAGGGTGTATAAGAATATGTTAAGTAGCACCCACAAGGTATATTGATTCCAAAAACATGCTAAGACAAATTAAGGGTAGGATTTTCTGGAGACTCTCCATCTTGAACATCTGGAGGAGAATAAAAAGGTTCAGTAATTTGAGGTCCAAGACAGGATGATAGTCCCCTGAGTTCTTCTGAATACAAACATCAGAGATTGGCACACCTGACACTTCTATTGTCCAAGCACAAAGACATTTAGTACTTTTGACAGAAGATCATGGATCCTCTTTTCCAAGGCGTGACATTTTCCTGGGTTGCGTGGGACTGGCGTTCAAATTAAGACATCATCTGGAGGAGATGCATACACTGTCTTTTATTCTTCTCTTACCACTTGCAATACCTGCAGAGTCTAAGAAATCGGCTTTCTAAGCTGCCAAAAAAGCATTTATCTAACCGCTGACTTTGTTCGGCCTGTTACAAATTGGGGATCGCTGAAAATACAGGAGTGATAGAGGATTGCTACTGGGATTTATCGGAGAGGGGAGTGCCCCGACACATCACCTTCCCCTGAAAGGGCTGATTAGCCCCTATTGGTATAGGTGATTGTCCAAAAGCCCTCCTGAAACCAAAACCTTTACCGTTCGATGGAGGCTTAACTGAAGTGATGGGTTTTGGTTCCTCAATGAACTTTTTAACTAAGTCCTGGTCTTGAATACCTAACCGCTTCACTCTGTTGAAGGGAAGATGGCTTAAAACAGCTTCCACTGAGTTATCCACCTTCTATTCCCTCATCCAAAAGTGGCATTGTGCAGAATTGGCAGAGGCAGCAGCCACTGAAGACAAAGAGTCAAATGTAATGTCCAATAAGAACTGGACTTGCTGTTCGATGGCCACCAACTTGGAAGTGCCCTCCTTACCCTCCTGTAGTTCTTACCCAAGAGCCTGAGAATTGAAGAGCAGCGATTGGAAGACATGCGTGGTGTAGGCACCTGCTCTGATCGCAAAGTTTGCTGCAGAGTAAGAGCTCCTGATTGCTCCCTCCACCTTCTTATCAACTTGGTCTGACAGGGAAGCATCCCCAGAAATGAAAGTACCACTGGATGCCAGCCCCACCATAAGTGAGTCAACTTTTAAAGAGGAGTGAAATTCTTGACAGGGAACTTTTTATATTTCTTTCCCTCAGCTTCCCTGCCCAGGTATTGTGGTCGGTTTGTGACTCTGTGTATTACCAGATTATCTTGCTCCAGTGTCAATCAATCTGCCTGTTATTGCTAAATCTGTATAATATTGGTTTTGACACCTCCAACATCGATTGTGTGGGCTCAATGTCAGAGGATATTACCAAGTGTATTAGAAGCATTCGAGGCTACTGTTCTGTGATACTGTCGCAGGACTTTAGTATGAGACCTTGTCCGTTCCCTGCTGCTAGCGTATGCAGTTTGGCGGACGATGTTGGGGACCCTTTTACTCACTTTGCTCACTGCCCTCAGGAGGACACTTTAAACATATTGTTGCCAAAACTTAATTTAATTTTCTCTTATGACTCCCCAAGCACAAAACCAGTTACCACACCCACATATGTTGAGGGGGGTACCCCAAGTCACATAGACTGTATTCTTTTCTCACAGCCACTGAGGGAGTGGGTGCTGGATTAAAGCTTTGCTGACTCTCCATTGATCGACCACAGACTGTTGGCCAGTTCGCTGCATGCCTTGCTCTTTGCCGCCAAGACTGTAGCGAAGTATCCACTCCCGTTAACATTTTCTAAGAACTGTGGAGTGATCAAGAGCTGGGCAAATGTCGATTAAGCCACCTTTCTAACTCAGCTTGTGACTTTGTTGCTATCTGATTTTCTAAAATGCCTAGTTGATGATTATAATCAAGGTAGTGGCTTGGAGCTTCTGCAGAGCTTTAATGAAATTTGCAAAAGACACACAATTGATGGACGGAATGCAGAACAAATAAAAACATTCACCCCCAGTCAAGAGATCTGGGTTAAATCCATCATTCTTTTGCTCACAATGCCACCCCAGTTTAGACCTGGCCATATGAAAATCAGTCTTGACTGTGTGCCTCACGGGAACAGTCCAGCCCGCACTACCAAGCCAGGCCCTCCCTGGACTGGCAACAAGCATCCTAGGACCGGTTTCGGGGTTTCACCCCTCTTCAGCCAGGATAGCTTGATTGCAGTGGCACAGTGAGCCCAGTACCCACGTCGGTCATACCTGGCGCACTTAGGGCGAGAAAGCAAAAGACACACAATTGATGGACGGAATGCAGAACAAATCGAAACATTCACCCCCAGTCAAGAGATCTGGGTTAAATCCATCATTCTTTTGCTCACCATGCCACCCCAGTTTAGACTTGGCCATATGTAAATCAGTCTTGACCCTGTGCCTCATGGGAACAGTCCAGCCCAAACTGCCAACCCAGGACCTCCTTGGACTGGAAACAAGCATCCTAGGACCGGTTACGGAGTTTCATCCCTCTTCAGCCAGGATAGCTTGATTCCAGTGGCACAGTGAGCCCAGGACCTATGTCTGGGCATACCTGGCGCACTTAGGGCGAGAAAGCAAAAGACACACAATTGATGGACGGAATGCAGAACAAATCAAAACATTCACCCCCAGTCAAGAGATCTGGGTTAAATCCATCATTCTTTTGCTCACCATGACACCCCAGTTTAGACCTGGCCATATGCAAATCAGTCTTGACCCTGTGCCTCATGGGAACAGTCCAGCCCGAACTGCCAAGCAAGGTCCTCCCTGGACCGAAACAAGCATCCTAGGACCGGTTTCGGGGTTTCACCCTCTTCAGCCAGTATAGCTTGATTCCAGGGGCACAGTGAGCCCAGGACCCACGTCTGGGCATACTTGGCGCACTTAGGGCGAGAAAGCAAAAGACACACAATTGATGGACGGAATGCAAAACAAAAAAAACATTCACCCCCAGTCAAGAGATATGGGTTAAATCCATCATTCTTTTGCTCACCATGCCACCCTAGTTTAGACCTGGCCATATGCAAATCAGTCTTGACCATGTGCCTCATGGGGACAGTCCAGCCCGAACTGCCAAGCCAGGTCCTCCCTGGACCGGAAACAAGCATCCTAGGACCGGTTTCAGGGAGGACCTGGCCTGGCAGTTCGGGCTGGACTGTTCTCATTGGGCGCAGGGTCAAGACTGATTTGCTTATGGGTGGGTCCAAACTGGAATGGCACGGTGAGCAAAAAAACAGTGGATTAAGGCCCAGATCTCTGTACTGGGTTGAATGTATGACGTTGTTCTACATTCTGTCCATCAATTGTTGTTTTTGCATTTGTCACCCCGAGTGGGACGGGTATGCCCAGACGTGGGTCCCGTGCTCTCCATGCCACTGGAGTCAAGCTATCCTGTCTGATGAGGGCTGAAAGCCCAAAACCAGTCCTAGGATGCTTGTTTCAGTCCAAGAAGGACCTGGCCTGGCAGTTCGGGCTGGACTGTTCCCATTGGGTGCAGGGTCAAGACTGATTTGCATATGGCTGGGTCAAACTGGAAGGGCATGGTGAGCAAAAAAATGATGGATTAAGGCAAAGATCTCTGTACTGGGGTGAATGTATGACATTGTTCTGCATTCTGTCCATCAATTGTTGTTTTTGCATTTGTCACTAGGGGTGGGCGGAATTTGCGAAATTCACTTTTGCAAACTATCGCGAAAATGTTAAAAATCTCCGCAAACACGCGGAAATATCGCGAAGATGTGGAAGTTTTTTCCCCGCCCGTTCGCGGTGTTTTCTGCGTGATCGCGGCTCGCCAACTTACCCATGCGGGTGCTCACGGGCGCGGCCATCTTGTTTTCACTTGTTCAGCCCGCTCGCGTTCGATATGACGTGCCCGCGTCCTCATGCTCTCGCTCGCGGTGGAGAATGACGTGTTTGAGATCTCAATCATCTCATACTCTCGTGGTGCATGATCGCGAGAAGAAAGACGTGATCGCACGACGAATGACGTGATCGCGCGACTAATGACGTTAATGCGGGCACGAACTGTCGCGAGACAGCGCAAATGGCTGCCAACAATCCAACATCTCGTGGAGAACGTGACCGGATCGGAAAAACTTGTCGGCGAACGCGGGGATTGAGGTAAGGCGATCGCGCACACGCGAGAATGTATTTTTTTACAGCGCAAGCAAGAAAAAAAATTCCGGTAAGATGCGGATTGCGGAAATTTTGACATTTTTGCGCTCTCCGCGGAACGCGAAAATGTCAAATTACCGCAATTTCCACGAGCGGAACAGAATTTTTGCCCAGGCCTATTTGTCACCCCGAGTGGGACGGGTATGCCCAGACATGAGTCCCGTGCTCTCCATGCCACTGGAGTCAAGCTATCCTGTCTGATGAGGGCTGAAAGCCCGAAACCGGTCCTAGGATGCTTGTTTTCAGTCCAGGGAGAACCTGGCCTGGCAGTTCGGACTGGACTGTTCCCATTGCACGCAGGGTCAAGACTGATTTGCATATGGCTGGGTCCAAACTGGACTGGCATGGTGAGCAAAAAAACGGTGGATTAAGCCCAGATCTCTGTACTGGGGTGAATGTATGACATTGTTCTGCATTCTGTCCATCAACTGTTGTTTTTGCATTAATAAAATTTGCAGCATGGCTCACAGATTGTTTTTTGTCCTGGTTAGGTCAGCCAGCAGGCCACCCACTAAATGGTTCGATCTTGACTGCACCAAGGCACACAACCAGCTGCTTGCTGCCCTAAAGAAGAAACCAAGAGATCAGGAAGTGTTCAGGAGCTGCAGAGCCATTTATAAGAGCATTCTCAGAGCAAGGGAGATTGTCCTTAGGGAAGACACTTTTTCCTCCCTATTACAAGCCAGTGAGCTAAGGGACATGAAGGCATTTTGGGCAGCAGTTAATTGCAACTATTTTGAGAGAATCAACAGCCCTAACACTGATACTGTGATCCCCTCTGATCTTTGGGTCTCTCACTTTACGAAGCTCTATGAGGGACCTGCCACGATGACTTCAGATTGTCCTATTAATGATCCAGCTGCCCCCCCCCCCCCAGGTTCCCCTGCACATTCTTAGTCTTTGGTGACACCCTTGGCTGCTCCTTAGATAGAACTGTGTGAGGTCCTCTCGGCTATAGCTAGTTGCCCGACCGGGCATGCCACAGTCCCAGATGGGATACCTTCAGACATGTTCAAGGCTAATACCTCATTATTGCCCCCTTCCTGACCAATGTCCTTAATGCAGCCTTAGTGACTGGCCCCCCCAAAGGTTGGTGCAATGCCATTATTGTTCCAATATTTTAAAAAGGGTTCGAAGGACGGCAAGTAATGCCCCCGCCCATATCTTTATTTAGTTCTACTGCCAAGGTTCATGTCGTATTTTGCAGGATCGCTCCAAACTTGGACCAATGAACATAACATACTCTCAGAGGTCCAATTCGGCTACCACCTGGGTCTAGGCACTGTGGAGCAGTCCCTCAATGTATACCTGTTTATAAGCAAGTACACGGTGACTAGGAAGGGTAGGTTATACCCGGCATTTATGGACCCGAGTACTGCTTTTGACTCAGTTAACAGGTCCAACCTCTGCAGCATGCTGACTGATTTGGGTGTCGACCACTATATTGTCAATCTCCTCAGAGAGTTTCACAATGAGGTCATTGCTAGTGCGAGGTTCGGCCCGGGTGGAGAGACTCTATCAGCTTTTAACTTTGCGAGAGAGGTCTATCAGGGCTGTGTTTTGGCCGGTTCCTAATCTCACTGTATATAAACAGCCTGGAGGAGAATCTGCTAGAATTTAGGGCCGACTGCCCCCGCATAGGTGACCGTAGTGTTCCTGTGTTAATTTACGCTGACAATATTTTCCTAATATCCAGGACAGTAATCGACTTACAATGCTTGCTGGATCATTTTTGTCATTTCATGACCAGTTTAGACCTAAGGGTCAATCGGGCCAAGACACATGTTATGATGTTTTGTGCAAAGAAAAAGGACAATACCACCTTTGTAGTCAATAACTCCAAGATCCGCGCAGTGCCTTCATTCGTGTACCTAGGTATTCCCTTTGACACCCACCTATCATGGGGCCCCCTAAAGACCAGTAGAGTCACTGCTTTCTCCAAAGCCATTGAGGCTCTCTCCAACTTTGCCTGCAGATTAGACCATTAGCCAATTAAGGAACTTGTGGCCATTTATGAAGTCAAATGCTGCACCGTTGCCTCCCATGAGGCATTATTGATCAGCAGAGTCTAGAAGCAATTGAGAATGGTTTTATCAAAAGGCTACTATCTGTCCCCAGAAGACCAGCTCTTTTATCTGCCACTCTGAGGTCAGGATTGGGTATCTAAATGATTTTATAAAATTGCAACCACTCCTCCTGTGGCTCTGAATTTGATCTAGGGGCCAGACATCATTCAACAGAGCCATGCTCACTGACTGTCTGAAACTGGACCAAGGCCTGACTATTCCTGGATAAGATACATTTGCAACACTTGCCTTAGTCTGGGACACGAATACCTGTTCACTTCCCCCAGCAATGAGACAGTTGTTTCCCCCATTTCTCTAAAGCACGCGTTTTTAGCTAGTTGGTTGCTATGGATGAGAGAATTCGGGGGGTGGGCGACATACCTACTGTCCAGGTGTATATGCAGATTGGTGCAAACTCTGGCATTGAACCTTACCTTACATGGGTGGGTAAAGAGCACCACACATTTAGTTAGTCAGATTCAGACTGTGCACTTTCTGGCCGTCGTTTCCCATCAGGGCTATTATTTCTGTTGCCTACCTGCCTGTCCCGGCGACGATCACTCAGCACAAAGCACGATTCACTATATTTTACTCACTGCTGAGAAAACGCTACTTGTTACCTTTTTTAAAAGAGGAGATCATTGGATACTGCAAAGCAGCTTTTAATTATTTACAGACTCTTCCATCTGCGAAAATGTGTTTCTTAACCGTCACTTTCATTCACTGAGCGAGAAAGTGGAGGGAGAGAATAATTATGCAGAAAATGGATGCACTTTCTTTTATTTGCTTGTGTTTTCATGGGTCTTTTATATTTTATGAACATTTGTACTCAATGGTTTTATTGCCTTTTAACTACGATCCACCTGCTGTATGATTGTATTGCGGTTTGTATTTATCTGTATGGATCAGTGGCGGCCGGCTCAGGTAAGCGCGGTAAGGTGGGGCAGGACGCAGGAGGAGGGAAGCCAATGGAATAGGTATTATTTTTTTTTAATTATACCTATTCCGGTGTCCATCGACTTCCCCCCATTCTGTGCCCTGCCCAGCCTCACCGCCCACTGCACTTACCTGAGCTGGCCGCCGCTGGTATGGATTTACTGTTTCTATGCTTTTGAGGACTAGCTAGACCGAATAAAGTTTCTTCTGACTCTTGTGGAAAATGTAGCGGATACCTTTTGGAAAGGAATCTGAGGAATCCTATCTTTTCACATTCGACCATTCCCTTGTTAGAAGCCCCCAAATGGCTTTAGGGATCAGAAGAGACTCAGACTCTTGTCTTCTGTATTGACAGAAGAAGTGATCTTTCTTCATTTGGGGCTCTGATTCAGGAAAGGCTAGGTTCTCCCAAATGCGAGCCAGAACATCCTGCCGAAGCTCAGCAGGACTGGCGTCATGACTGAAACATGCCAGACAGTCCCTCTGTGCACCGACTATCAGCCGTAATAGTTCCAAAAAACAAGTTTAAAAAAAACGGAAATAAAGATGAAGAAATTAAGAATAAAATGGAGCAATGCTCTGCGGGAGCACGCCTCCCAGTTGGTCATCAGGGGAGGCAGCTTCCGCAGCAACTTGACCAGCCTGGGAGGAGGGGGCTTACACCTCCCCCTGACACTCTTTCACACCCCAGACTAATACCTGAACGTACAGCTGCCGCAGCATGGAATAGGAGACGCTGGGCGTCCGCTGGCCAGTGGGGGCTTGCATGCAGCACCCGGGAGGGACACTGGGCACACCCGTAACTGCATTGTTTTGTTTACTGTTTGAACGCAACCACGAGCACCCCCTTAGACTGTATAGTTTGCGAGCTCACTTGAGTGTTTGGACGGCGACCTGTTGTGTGGCCGACCTTTTGGTATTTGGACTTTGTTGCCATGTTAAGGCTTTTTGTATTCCCCCTATTCCCTACCCCACTACCCTGTTGGAGATCATGGTACTGCGAATATGACACCTATGACAGTTGCACGGCTGGGACGGGCTACTGGAGCTGGGGGGTCTCTGACCGGGGGACCGCACCTTGGGAGGAGGGATGGCGCGCAGGCATGAGTAGCTGACATGACTGATATACAAATATGCACCTGGAACGTCAGGGGAATGCACACACCAACCAGACGCTATCAAATCTACTCTTACCTAAAGCGCCACCGCATCAGCATAGCACTACTCCAAGAGACCCATTTAAACGGTGCTGAGGTGCAAGCACTGCGCCGTCGATGGCGGGGGCAGCTTTACGCTACGGAGTACTCCTCATATGCGCGTGGCACACTGATATGGATCCGCCCTGGGACCCCCTGGGTAACTACGGAGGTGGCAGTGGATGGGGAGGGCAGATATGCGGCTGCGCAGGGCAGATTAGATGGCCAGCCCCTCACGCTAGTGTCCCTCTATGCCCCCAATGTAGATCAGGGCGGCTTTCTGGCGCGAATCTCACAGGTCATGGCACCATGGCACGCAACCTCGTGGATAATAGGGGGCGATTACAATTGCACACTAGATACAGCGCTGGACCGCTCCTTCCCACCCCCCGCAAATGCCTCTACACGGGGAGCCACAAAAGCGTTGCTGGAGTGGGCTGCACAGTGGGACCTACATGATGTCTGGCGGCAACGCAACCCGGGGGCGCGGACATACTCTTACTACTCCGGCGCTCACGACTTGCACGTCCGCCTGGACAGGTTCATGGCTTCCGCTGCCCTCCTACCCCACGTGACGGACACACAATACATGGGCCGCACGCACTCGGACCACAACCCACACTTCATGTCACTGGCCTGGGCGCACCCACACCCTCCTGTCCCCACTTGGCGCTTGCAGCCTGCGCTGCTGCTGGACGCGGCTTTCCGAGACAACTTGCTCACATGCATTGCGCAATACTTCGAGGACAACGCTGGCACGGCGTCAACTCCACAGATGGAATGGGACGCCTTTAAGGTAGTACTCAGGGGACATTGCCTACGCGCACAGGGGCACATAAGGCTCCAATTGGAGAGGGACCTGACCAGCTTGGAGTCGGACTTACTGCCACGGGAGGAGGGGGCTGTGGCTGGCGATGGGGGTCCGCTACATGAGGCCCGCGCAGAGCACGCGCGCCTTCTAGAGCGGCTCCGGAACATAAACTATGCCGCGCACTCGGCGAGGACGCATCACCTGGGCGACAGACCTGGCAAACTTTTAGCGTGGCTCATCTCTCAGGAGACCCGCTCGACACCAGTGGCGGCTGTACAGACGGAAGGGGGGGACTTAGTGTACACGCAAACCGGTATTCACGAAGCCTTCACGACTCACTATGCAGGGCTGTATCGCTCCCGCTTGGCGGCTCCTCCTATGGCTATTGCTGACTACCTCTCCCCCCTGCCAATGCCGCACCTAACTATTGCGCAGCAGGACGAACTAGGTGCCCCCCTGGAACCTGATGAGCTCCGAGAAGCCATCTTTAACCTGTCAAATGGTAAAACGCCGGGTCCGGATGGACTGCCGGCCGAGATGTACAAGGCCGGCTCGGATATTCTCATTCCGGAGCTGCTGAAGATGTACACCGCGGCAGCAGAGACTGCCGCTCTGCCCCCCACATTAAATGAAGCCACGCTGGTCTCTATCCTTAAACCCGGCAAGGATGGTACACAGGTGGGCTCTTATCGCCCATTGGCACTCCTAAACACAGATTATAAAATCTTGGCCTCTACCTTGGCTAGAAGACTGGCCCCCCATGTGCCCACCTTAGTACACAGTGACCAGAACGGGTTCGTCCCCACGCGCCACACTTCCTTTAACATACGCCGCCTCTTCCGGGTGCAGGAGTACGCTACACGGCAGTGGCCACGAGCGGGATGCCTCATATTGGATCTAGAGAAGGCTTTCGATTCTGTGGAGTGGCCGTACCTGCGGGTGGTTACAGAGAAATATCGACTGGGGGGGGGATACCAGACTATGATTGGCCTGCTCTACGGCAGACCGACAGTCCGGGTTCGCACGGGCCGCCTCATCTCGGACACCATTCGGGTCTGCAGGGGCACCCGCCAGGGCTGCCCGTTGTCGCCACTGCTGTTCTCACTGGCCATGGAGCCATTGGCCACGACCCTCAGAGCACATGGGCTGGAATGGGGAATCCCGCTGGCGGATGGAATACACGCCGTGTCACTGTATGCGGACGATTTGCTACTGTACGTCAGGGACATAACCGCCATCCCTGCCTCCCTCGCTGGCGTTTTCCGCACTTTTGAAGGAGTATCGGGCCTCAGGGTTAACTGGGCCAAGTCGGGGGCGTACCCCTTTAACCCTGATGTACAGGAATGTGACATCCGGCTGGGGGGAGACAGGCTACAATGGCATCCCACCACTTTCCGATACCTCGGGATCCAAATCTACCGCACACCGGCGGATGTCTTGGAAGGGAACATTTGCCGAGCGATCGCTTCTATCCGAGCGCAAATTAGCTTTTGGAACACCCTCCCCCTGAACGTGCCCAGCCGTGTGGCGCTAGCCAAAATGATTGTGCTACCTCGCCTCCTCTACTACTTCGCGAACATGCCTCTGTATGTGCCCGTCAGGCTCTTTCGAGACCTAGAGGCACTGCTACGTTCGCTCATCTGGAACAAGGGAAGGCCACGAGTGGCGCTGACTAAATTATATATGCCCACAGGCTCGGGGGGTCTGGCGGTTCCTAATCTGGAGCTGTACTACCTCGCAGCGCAGATGCAATGGGTGGCGGGATGGCTGAGCGGCAAACACCTCGAAGACACGGCCACACATATGGCTACAAGGACGCAAACGCACATTAATGCGCTGTTCCATCCGATAACCCGCGCACCCTGCCCCTCCCAGATCTACCTGGCAGTGGCGCGCAGATGTTTTCTGAGGAGCCTTCGTCTCACGCGCGCTACGAAACCTTATGCCCCAAGCGTACCACTTTTGGGTATGCCCAGCCCGACGGGGCCGCTCACGGAGACTCGCTTAGCTGGCTGGGACCAAGCGGGAGTGGACACGCTGAGCGACCTATATGCTGATGGCGCACTGCTCACGTTCGCCAACCTGTCTGAAGACTCGACCCTCCCGGTGGGGCAGTTCCTCCTACATGCTTCCATTCTGCGCACACTCACGGCTTCCTGGGGTGACATGACGGATGAGCCTCCGACACATACCTTTATGCAATACCTACACGTTATGGGCCATGGCGCGCACGTCGTACACTGGCTGGCGCAGGCGCTACAGACGCACTCGCAGCCATCCACAATAGCATCGAGGGAGCGCTGGGCGACGGACAGGGGAAGAGACTGGACGGACAAGGAATGGGCGATGATACTGGCCGGCCCAACGAACGTCCCACGCAACCCCCGCTTTAAACTTATACAGTACTACATCCTACAGCGCGCATACCTCACCCCTGATAAAATTAACAGATATTTCGCGAGGACAGACGCAACCTGCCCGCGCTGCTCCTTGCCGGGAGCGGACCTTTTACACATGCTATGGCACTGCCCGGAGATACAGGCATACTGGGGCACGGTGCTGTCACTGCTCGCGTGCGGCGCAGATGGGCGGCTCCCGCACACATGGGAAACATGCATTCTAGGGCTCTACAGGCGCACAAAAAACAATAAGGTGCAGGCACGCTTTTGGGACATGGGTCTTATCACGGCCAAACGCATGATTACCAAGCACTGGAAGGCAGTAGCTTCCCCGCACGTACGCCACTGGAGAGCCTCCTTTGTTAATTGGGCGCAAGCAGAGAGCGCGGTGCTCCTTCGCGAGGAAACGGCAGGGCTCCGGAAGTTCCCCATCGCACACCTTTGGGACACTCTCCTTGGGACATTCCAGAGGGCTTGCCGGGATAGGGGGATAACCTGAATCCCTGAGATATGTTGCACCCCCGCTGACGGGACAGCGCCGGCCCTGGGGCTGCTGGGAAGACGACTCTTATCTCCCCCCCCCCCCCCTTTGCCCCTGCTTGCCCCTGACGCCCTGGGGATACTGGTGGGCGGGTGCGGACGCGGACACTAGGGAGTCTCGACCTCCCTGAAAGCCCTCTGTCTCTTTTGTTCCCCTCTCCTGACTTGCGACCCCCCGCGCACATCGCGCAGTCCTGCCGAGCCCAGCCTGACAGCCAATGACCCTCCTGCTCTGCCGCAGACCGATCTCCCCCCCCCCCTTCTTCACTCCCCCTCTCCCCCTCAGCCCTGTTTGAGTTTATGACCTTAACCCTAGCACATCTTTTTGCTATGCATACACGGGATGGATAAGGACTATGATGCTGCACACCAGGCTCGCCAGCTCTATGCGCTGCCATATGTGTAGCTGTGAGCTATACCGGGTTATCCTTGCCGCGCTGCGGCCTGCACTCTGAGCGCGCTGCTGGCGTTCGACCACCCGGAGGCCTCTACATTCTGGGGACATGGTGACGTCCGCTGGGTCACTGACTTGGGGCTTGGGTGGCAGCCGGCATAGCTGTGGAGTGGGCTAGATCACAGCGCCATCCTCTACCGTTGATAGCATGCACCTGCGACACCTCTAAAACTAAAAAGCACATACGTAACATTCCGCGCCTACTCCCTTTACAACGCACACCCCCCCCCCCTTCTGCGCGCATGTCATCCTGAATAATGCCGCCGGACCTCCGGGTTGTCGGCTAAATGGCTGTGTTCTTATCTCTGGTGATGTACACTTTATTTAACTGCTTTACCACCTGGACGGTGAATGTGCGTTGTAAGATGACATAAATGTGCACAATAAAGGTTTTCAAAAAAAAAAAAAAAAAAAATCAGGGGAGGCAGCTTGATAGAGGAGTACCGAGTGAACATTCAGTGCGTGAATAAGTAAACAAATGACAACTGCTAGAGCAGGCGCATAAACACAGCAAGATAATAACTAGAACATACCATAAAAATGTTTAAGAAATCCTACTGAACTTGTTTCTGGATGTCGATCTCAAGACACAGAAAACAAAACAGAAAGCACACATTAAGCCCCATCTATATCTATCTATAATGATTAGCTTCCAGTGGAGGTCAAGGTTGGTTGGGGCAAGTGTGTGATATTCAACATGTATGGGTGAAATCTATGCACGAGCCAGGAAGTGCTCATTTAGTAAGGACTGTGGCGAGGAAGACAGACCAGAGAGGTAATGGATCCAGACCATAAGAATCCAGTGGGCCAGAAGTTGATATATCCTACGGTCAATTTTAATAACACTAAATATTGGTTAATGTGGAAAAAAGTGCTTGCTGAAATCAGAAGGGACATCAGCTCTAAACTGTATCAAACAGGAATTACCATCCAAGAACATTTTACCCCATTGCAAACAATGCTTAATCTAAACTCAGGACTGCTGCCAAGGGCAGTCCTCCATTACTCTCTCGCTCGCTCTGTGCCCTTTGAATATCCTCAAAACACTTAATTATAACCACACCCTGTGAACCATCCACTTTGAATAGTGCGCCAAGGAACTGATTTGAATCTGAACGCTTTGCGGCCTCTTCAGTGGTATGACGTGCTTTATAAACTCTGCAATACAATACAATAGGTTGGGCTGCTGGAATTATGCAGCAGGGGAGGGCCAAACTATGTAGCAGGGTTGAGTAAATTATGCGTCAAGAAAAGGAAAATTATTCAGCGTAATGCGGCATATTTATTGACAGCATTACTTCATTATTTTGTCATTTTTTTACAATTAAATAACAAAGTGTGTTCATTGGTTCTACCTCATTAGTATCTGTTTAACACCCAAATATAGCAATAAGCAACAGACACGTGACCAGTCAACCTTTGCAAAGGGCTTTACTTTGTGCAGAACCATGTGTTTCTGCGTTTTTTCTAACTTTTGAACAGTATGAACAACTAAAACAAATCTTTTTGTTAAAATCTTCCGATGATGGGCCAGGTCACCAAAACCCAATATCGCCCTCCACCATTCTGCAAACATATTCATACATGTTATTACTAGTTTTTGCATGCATGTGTAAGATGGGGATGAAATGTAACATTCTACACATTTTATTGGATTGTCAATTTTTTTTACATTTACGTAAATTATTTCTTCGCCCGATCTTTTTAAAGTATGATGTAAAGGCGTGCTTGCAAGCGTGGGAGCTTCTTGCAGATATGCAAAATCTAGATAGCGCGATAGCCATTGGGAAATACATGCAGGGTGTGTATAAGTTCCCTACTTCATTACAGACTTAAGTGCAGAAAAGCGTATAGCAATCTAAAATGAAATATTATTGTGTTTTAAAACTGTTTGGAATGAAGTGTTAAGGAAAATATGATTTTAATGTTAGGAATAAGATTTTATAATGTGTAAACGTTTTAAATGACAATGTATGAGTTGTGATTTAAGGTCCAAATGGTCTAAATAAACTTTATGTTTGAACCGAACTAGTAGGTTTTGCCACTGGTAATATTGGAACCAAGATAGGACGAGATGCTAAGAAAACTAGAGCAATGACATCAGCAGTGAAGGCTGGAGTCACGAGGAAGCGGGTTCCATTCACTCTCTTGACGGATGACCACATCCAAGGATAGTCAACAGGCACCGGCTGGCTGAGCCACTGGACGCCACACCGTGCCCGGCGTCTCTCAACCGCACCGGCCTACATGCCAATGGCACTATGCCATTCAGGAGCAAAAAAAAGGGCTTTTCTGAGACTGGTGCCCGGAAGCAGGGGACATTTCTCCTGGGCGGATGAAGCCGTCATTGTTTGTAAACAGAGCCTCGCTGTCTCATCAGAATCCTGGCGCAGGCCTGCGTGCTCGGACTGCCATGGAAACCGGAGGGGGCTTTAATCAGACCACCATCGCCCCCTTGTAAATCCACCTATTCTCTGTGATTGTGCCGCTTTCCGCTGAAGGGATCACACAATTCTGAGTGGAAAGTTCCTCTTTCCTGGATTCATCCTTTCACGGAATTGGGGGGGAAACGGTGGCAGTGCGCACGCGCTGCGCCTTTGACAGACGTGGAACCCCCTGCGCACAGCACCCGAGTGACATTCAGAATTCAAGACGAACCCTTGTGGTGGTCGGTAGTTTTTCGCCAGTGTTTATAGTATATATAGAGTTGTGTGCTGTGGTTTCATGAAAGAACATTTGAATAAAAGAATAAAGAAAAAAAGAGAATATTTTTCCAGTAATACGACTAGCAACGTGATTCATTTGGGAGACGCAATATCATTTTCATCTGTGCTTAATTTTTTTCATTTATACACAATGTTCTATATTCTGCCTATTTGTGATGGACTTCTAACACTAATTTCCATTGATTAATAATCTACCTATACATTTGAGTGCAGAGCTATTTTGTATTAAACAAAAGAGTTAACGCATAAAGAGGTAAAAATAACTTATGTGTTTTTATCACAGTAGAGTGACCACACTTTTACAGCATGGCACCACACACAATGTTTTGGTTTGGTCAAGAAGGTGGCCCCACTGCAGTATGGTAATCTCAGTCCACATTTGTTCCCACAATTTTAATTTTCACGCATGCTTGCTACCACACCAATATTGATAGCTGTGTAATGCAGGTCCCCTGCAGACCCTGCTGTACAGGTGGGCCCTCACCCTCAAAGGGGCCCCCATACACCCTATGATCTCAGTATTTCACCACATTTTGCAGGTGGCTCCATCATCTGATGGTATGCCACTGCGATGTTTGTGTTACTTGCGACCAGTGGCGTAGCAAGGTCAGGTGGTGCCCTGTGCGGAAAATTTCTTGTCACCCCCGGCTTGACAAAATGGCAAAAATATGTGTTTAAAACACATATTTTTGCCATCTTTATACCTCTTCTTCCTTAGCTGTCCACCAAAAACTGCCCTTCACTCTCCTTTCTTTAATTAACATTCTGAGATGTTCGCCACTGCTTGCGACAGAGCGTTAATCATACAAATATGTTATTGGATGCGCCCTGTCAAGGCCGATGTCCATTCTGATATTTTGCACAGCTTGCCTCATCCTAGTATGAAAGCTGTGTTAGATATTGATTTTGCATGTGAGGTGGCTTTTGCAGGGTCGCGAGAGTTGGAGAAGGTGTGCTTGGGGTTGAAGGAGTAATTTATTTTGTGTCAGAAGCGGTGTGGAGGAAGTGCTGTATCAACACTATGTACATAGATCTCTATACCGCTTTACTATCCTTTGGTCGGCCTCTCAGTGCTTTCAGAAGAATGGCGCCATTTTTAGGGTTCTGGGGTACTCGATGACTGGAGTCAAGTAGTTTGTGGCCATCGCGTTTCACTGTCCTTTGTTTGTTCAGAGGTGACTCATATTGGGAAGTGACCGGCGAGGTTGGAATAAACAAATGTATTGTTTAGCGATGGATTATATTGGATTGTGGCCGGCTGGATCCTGTGTGGTTCTTTATGGAGCTTGTGTGCATGCATGCGTGTGTCGAATGACATTTCCCGCTGTTTCATTCTGCTGGAATTTTCAATGAAGCGTTAAGCAATGTATAGAAATAGGATGGCCTGGGGGCAGGTTTATGCATGCCGACATGTACGTTCCACACAACGTGAGATGAGAAGCAACAGGCTAGATTCTTTTTTTTTACATGATGAAAAAATGTACTTAAGTGAGTTTGAGGAAGATCACCATTTGATCTTATGATGGGCATCTCAGAATGTTAATTAATAAATGGAGAATGAAGGGCAGGTTTTGGTGGACAGCTAAGGATGAGGAGGTATACAGATGGACTTGTGATTCTGACAGACGTAAAAGGGATGAATACTCTCTTAGACCAGTGTTTCCAAATCTGTGGATCACGATCCACTGGTGGGTCATGAGTCGATGTTTGGTGGATCATGAAAGTCCAAACAATAAATAACATGCCTTTAAATTCTGTATTTATTTTGTCTCCATTTGCTGCGTTTCAAAGACAGAAGTAAAATGTCAGGGTGTGTCTTCTGACAAATTGCTGCTTATTTTTATAACACGGGTTGGTGTTTAAAATTGCCTTACTCTTTACAGACAGAGAAAGAAAAGGAAAGCAAATTATGGACACTCTTGCTGGGTACAGGGAGTGCTGAAGGGAAAGGCTATAGGATGTAATGTTTTGTAACATACAACAAAATGTAAATACCTATAAAGGAAGTGTGCACATTCAGCAGTTAGGAAAGCTATAACAATGAAGCACATTATTTTCTAATTCTGAAGTGTGTTTGTAACAAAGACTTTAATCTGATGTAGTGTGGTACACAGCAAGGTGGCTTTTTATCATCCGGAACGGAAAAGGGAAGTTAAGAGAAAGAATATGTAATAAAGGAGGAAATTCATTTAGCAGTCAAACTGTGGCTGTTTCAGAGAAGAGTCCTCAAATCCACCTTAATTGAGCACAGGGCTACACTGTTCTCTGCAATGGACAAGAATTCAGATGGATTGTTGAGGGAATGAACTCTACAACTAAGTTGTGCACATCCTGATCCAGACAGAGGAGTGGGAATAAGTAATGTGGGTATTTTACAGGTTGTGAAAGGTAAAGCGAGGTGATGTAAAAAAGAAAAGTGAAATTGTAAATGGGCAAGAGTAAAGATGATGCACAAATGAGAGCACCTAGTTGTGGTAGAGACTGTTTGTGGGTGAAGAAGACCCCCCAACTAAGGAAAAGGTTTATTCCATGTGGACAGAGGCACAGGTGGCGACTAAGGTGTAGCAGTGGACCCTGAGCATGAAGGATGGTAAGATGTGGAATTTGTCAAAAGCAGGAAAAAGCAGCAAGTAGGATGTGAGGTTTTATAGTAGAGAACAGGACATGGCTTTTTGGGGTGAAAGGAAGAGGTTCTAGTTCAGGATAATTGTGATAAAGTAAATGAGGGAGTGTGTTGTGGTAGAATAGTTACTGCTCCTGTCAAAGAGACTATGTAGTTGGAGAGGTTGCTGGAGGAAAGAGCAAAGGTTCTTGACCTACGAGAGAGAAGATGGCCTTACAAGTTGCAAATCTTCTACCTGAGTTTGTGAGCCTACTGGTTTAGTTATTTGGTTGTACTTTTTTGACTAAGTACGGTCACTGTTATCTATTTTGTGTGCTTTTGTGCATGTGTGTGTGTATGTGCACAAAAGTGATTATGTACATGTTTTGAGAGATGTAAGGGGGAAGATGCCTGTCACCTGGAGTGGAGTGTGTGTGCATGTTTCATTTGGGCTCTTCGGGTGGATTGTGTTATGGATGTGAAATGTGCAACAGGAACATAAGTTAAACCAGACTTTTCTAATAATCAGATGTACTGACTTCTATATAGTAGTAATACACTTTCAGCCTTTACTTGGACTGGGTGTCCTGAGGATCTCCCCCCCCCTGCTCTACTTAGCACAGTTTATATGTTTCATCAGTTTCTGAATCTTATCATTTGACACTGTGAATCGAGAAGTATTATACTACTTGTATTGTGAAGCAGCTTGAGAGATGCCCCGCTTGTAAGCAGAGAAGACAGTAAGGAAATAGAGGGCCTATATATAAGAAAGGCCTGCAGCGCAGCACCGCAAGCCCTTTGGCTGTGCCATACAGCGGCACTTTCAATGCACAGGGATGCGTCATATCTACAAGGATATGATGGATCCCTTTGCTTTCCCCTGCGCTGGTGCACAATTTGCTGCCATGCGGTGACACAGGCACCCTTGCACCATGGTGCAAGTATGCATGCGTCATGGGGATGATTGCTTATGAGCAGGAAGGTGTCCCTTCCTGCACATAAACAATCTGAAATGGTGTTTTTCAACTCCTATGTGTGCCGTATTAGCACACACAGAACTTGAAAAACATCATTTTTTTAATGATTGTTTATGTGCAGGAATTTACAGCTTCCTGCACATAAACAATCACCAGAGGTGATTTCCCTATTCTATGTGTGCTGCAGAATGCAACACGCATAGAAAGAGGAGAAAAAACTAGGAGGAATGAATACATTTCTCCTCGTTGCACCTCCCCTGGGGAGGCGTAGCATTAGATGGATTTTCAGGTTTACGATTTCTCGTAAATCAGCAAATGTATCTTGTTCCATGGGTGTTTGCTGGGAACACCCACAGCAACACCCATGGAAGGCCCCTTTCACGCAAAGTGCTGCATGTAAAGGGGCCGTGATTACAAGGACAGGAAAAGCCACGCAGGGTGGCTGGGTGGCTTATCCTCTCCTTGTAAATATGAGGCAGCAAAATGCGCTGCGGGTGCGTCACAAAACATGATGCACCACCGGAGCAAGGGGCTTGCAAATCAGCCCCATAAAATGATCTGATGCACAGCAAAGACCTTGAGAATTTGGTATTGCAAGATTTCTTAGTATGTAAAAGAAAAAACTTAAGATGATATTTTTCATGACTTGGAAAAAACGAGAAGCAGAGTTTTGAGGTAGTCTAACCTAATGGTCTTTTAAAATGTGCCAACCACACATCCCTGTAGAGGTCTCTTGGCGCAACAGAAACTTGTGTCCAGGCTGCGAGTTAGGCCAGGTGGAAGCAGAGATCTGTTGTGAATAAAATGTCACATAGAAGTTACGGTGTAGTTAGGGATGTGACTCAGATTGAGGGGTCATACAGCCCAGTTGTAGAGATTTTTCTAAACTTAGGAACATCAATTTAAAATTTAAGAGAGCGATTTAAGAGAGAGATTTGGGAAGAGGATATGGCCTAACGACTTTTGGGTCGAATTCAAATCTGGGGAACCGGGTTCGAGTCTCAGCAATGACGCTCAACATCCTGTGATTCTGGGCACATCACTTAATCTCCCCGTGCCTAACAGAAATGAATGTGTCCTTGTGTAATGTAAAGCACTCTGATACCTTCTGGTCAAGTCTGCGCTATATAAAACGTCAAAAATAAGAAAATAAATTATGCGCTGACATCTTATTCCACCATCTTACTTCGTGTGGGACAGAGTTATACCACCCTATATGGCTTTCCTGAATCTTGGAACAGTCAAGAGATAATTAGTCAACCTTAACTGACTGGGTGGTTTGTATGTTTTTTCATTTCAATGCTTCTCAGGAAGGTAGGGATGTGTGAAACATTTTGTGCATCAAAAAGTTTTGAAAATGATGCATTTACTCAGGCGGGCAGAGTAGTATTAGCAACGACCCTGAATTATTTTTCTCAAGGCTGTAACCCAGGATGATTTTCTAGGAAAAGGGGGGACTAGAATTATTATCCTCTGTTAATTTATCTAAAGAGGCAGGATGGAGATTGACGCGACTTGATAAGCCACAGCAGTCCATGGGCAAGATTCGAAAATGGACAGTAAGACTGAAATGAAAAAAATCTTCATTGTTTCAGTTAATAAAAACCAAACAATATCGAAAATACTTATACTCACTGTATCTTAAAAAAATGTTTGCAAAAGATTTCATAAGAAGATTATATAAAAGTGATTTCATACAAAAGTATACAGTAAGACTGTCAACCTGAGAGTCGTATGTGCCAGATATTTTCATTATGCTCATCTTCGGGAATCCATTTAGGGGCTAGAGGTGCTATTCCCTGGCGCAAGCCCGGGATTGCAGTATTCACACTGACTGCTTTGCAAATACAAATGCAATTTGCGATATGGCCTATGTACTAATTTGTCATATCACAAATTGTACATTCACCGAGGGTTACAAAAGGTCCTGTCTAATGAATATTAACTATGCAGATCATAATTTGTGGCCTTCAGCGATTGGCTTGAATGCAGGCATTGAAGCATGCAATGACCAGCAGAACTCAATCCCTGCATTTGCATTGTCAAAGAGAATTTAACCCATGTCCATTCAAAGGGCCAGTGCTACTTTACAAAAAAGCAAAGCTTCTTGCTTGGGGAGATATTGGGGAAGCAGGCATTGGTCCACCAAGGCTGTCACCACAATTCCTAAAGGGGAAGCTATCCCATGGGGACAGCTTCCCCTTTGGAATGAGATACCAATTATATCTCCTCCTGTGAGGTTTTAGTATCTAATGAATGATTAGTGACTGAAGTTGCAGTCAGAAACCATTGTTACATTACCCTCCAAATTGCAGGTAGGAGAGGACACCCCTTCCTATTTGAGATTCGACAGGGTCTCAACAGCACTTCAATGATTGGAATGACTTTCCTGAGTTGTAAACAGGCTTTTGTAAATAGTAAAAAGGCAATTTGCAGTCGCAAACCCTGTGGTTTTGTGACTCACACCACAGCTGTTATAGCAGCAAGTTACCATTGTACATCAGCAGACCTGCCAACCAAAACAACAATTTTGGCATGTGAGCAGGTGCAGGACCTTAGAGGGGGCGGGGCCTCATGCCGAGAAGTTCCTAAGAGGCACTTTTGCCCCTGCCCCACTTTTAAACCCCAAACTCCAAAAAGAAAGAAAAAAGTTGCTGAGGCGGGTGCCAATGTCCTGGGGTGTTTTCAAACCCCTTAATGGAAGTCTGCAATTCAAAGCTTTAGAAAACGAGCTGGGAATCCACTATTTACAGTGTTTTTCAGCTTCTTTTCCCTGTCACCGTATCATATCTGCTCCTTCCCGGGTGACCATGTGAAGGGAGCCGATATGGTGTGTCACACTGCAGCACCGTGCGAGTTGGCAGCTGTGAATCAGACCCTAAGTACAGTGGAGGTAGCAATGCTTATTTAAAAAACTTGTGAAAATTGTATCTACTTGCCACTTTTTGTAACTTTTTGATATATTTGCAGTATTGCTGGAGTGAAATAGAATTGGTGCAGCACTTTAAAATGCCACCCAGCCAATGTTTCATCAGACATATGGTCAGCAAATGCTTCCCCGGAAGCTCCATTAAAATGTATTCTTTCCACGTGGGTCTATTTATAGACCGTCTAAGCTACGTGGAATCTGTACTAATGAAATAAAGAATATTTTAATGGATGGTGCTGGCCTTTTATCAGCACCATTTGTTGGGTCTAAATATTTAGAGCCTCTTTACAAGGTCCTCATTAATCCTCATTCGGCTGATAACAGGAGTTACTAGGCACATCTGTATTACAAGCTCAGCAGGAACTCTGCAGGGTTCATTGTCAGCATATCGTTTATTCATTGTATGCTCAATATTGTTTATAAAACTATCGTCCCATTGGGTGCAATGTTCCCACGAATTATTTTTATGTATGCTGCAACAATATGTTTGCGGGTATGCTTTTTTTTATATGTGCCGATTTGTGAGTAGAGATGAGCCACTATATAAGCAATCATTTCGGCAAAATATTTTGGCAAAAGAATCTTGGTAATCTTTTGGGTGGGTGAGAGAGGTGGTTGTATGTCATTACAACGCATTCGGTTGCAACGCATGCCTTTTACTACGCATGCGTTACAACGTGAATGCCATTGCCACGAATAACATTTACCACGAAAATGCATTGACCACGCATATCGGTAAAAGCATTTTCATGGTAAATGTTCTTTTTTTTTTTTTAATAATACCCCTGTGCGACCCCCCGCCCCTTTTTCTTCTAATAAATTTCCCTGCCCTCAACGTTAAAAATGTTTTCCTGTGCGATTCCCCCACCCACAAACCCTTAAATTTACCCCTTTGATACACGTCCCCCTCATTAATTACTTAAACTAAATTCCCCCTTACCTCGCTACGTCCTCTATTCTCTGTAAGCTCTTCCCATCTGCGTCGCACGTCGTTCAGTGGAAGCGGAGGTGTCTTTCCGTTTCCTCTAACGACGCCGATTGCCTCCACATCGATGCAATCAGGTTTGTTTTTTTTTGTGGTGGGGAGACCCCCCCAACCCCCCTTTTTTAATTTTACCTCTAGCACACATGCCTTTACTACATATCTCGTAGTAAAGGTATGCATGGTAAAGGCTTTTCGGGGTAACCACGCATGTATTGTAATGCATGCGTGGTTATGGTTATACGTGGAAACGGCCGCGTTGTAGTGGCCGTTTCCCATAGAGGTACGAGTCTACAGCCAAGATCCATATAAAAATCTGGCTATTAAAATATATGTATATATATCTTGCTGATTTTAACGATCAAGTGATAGAATATGGAAACTAATTTTGGCAACAATTATTTTACCGTGAAAAAAGGATGCAGTTGATGCGTACCCGCAATGTGACCAATACAATTATGTGCTGATATGCTGAGAATTCTCTTAATTTTAAATGAGTTTTCTTATTAAGAGGGTGGTCCACCTCACCCCATGAATGGTCAAATTTGCAAACAAAAAGAGAGGAGGAGCTCAGGTGTCTTGTGGGTAGAAGGAAGTTCATTCGATGGTTGATGTAGGACAGTCCTTAATTGTGTAGAGTTTTGTCGGCATGTGTGAGGGTCTTGAAATGGCATCTTTTCTAGATGGAGAGCCAGTCGATGTTTCTGAGGTGAGGGTGAAGTGGGTCCGCTTGGGGAAGGTCCAGGATTAGTTTGGCCGCGACAGTCTGGATGGTCTTGAGTCTTCTGAGCAGCTGGGTGGAGGTCTCGGTGTAGACAGTGTTGCCGTAGTCAGGCGGCTGGTGACAAGGGTCTGCGTAAAAGTCTTTCTGGTGTTGACAGGTAGCCATCTGAAGATTCTGCAGAGCATGCGGAGGATGTGGAAGCAAGAGGAGGCGACTGCGTAGACCTGTCATTTCATGGTCGTTTCACTGTCGAGGATTAGTTGAGTATTGTCTGCGTTGGAGATTATGTTGAGGCCAGTGGACCTGATGACGTCTGCGAGGGGGGTCATGAAATAAAAATTAGAGAGAAGAATATATCTTCCATTTAGCAGTAAAAGTATTTTTTCAGCCATGTGTAAATTACATCATGGATGTGGGAGTTTAGGTCAACATGTCTACGATATTTGGCACTGTTTTTGCTCAAGGAAACACCCTACAGAGTATTTCGCATTGCTTGTGAGTTGAAATTTCTTTAGACTTCTTCACATGATAACTAGATGAACTTTTGTGGTGTGTGTGCTACTTGACAAATAAATGCAATACAATCCTCCTGCACAGACAGACCTCGCACTGAAGGGGCTTTTCACATACGCCGAAACACAGCACTACTGTCCATTTATCCATGCTGAGAGTTTGGAGTTTGCTCATATTTTCAAGTCAACCATGAGTGCATTCTCTCTGCAATCTTCTCATGACCTTGAGGAACGTTGCAGAGCTTAAATGTGAGAATAGCTCAAAACTTCTGCCTCGACAAACGCATGAGATCTGATGCCCTGCTTGCCTCTTTCCATCTGCAGTGTCCCCACGTGGATGCAGCCTCATTGCTTCCACAACCTGTTGGATAATCTACATTCGGAACCCTTCGAGACCTAAGTGGTCCTCTCGACTGCTGAGGTACATGCCTAGTAGGCCTGAGAGGACCATCCCGGACGACATCCATCTTCCCTCTAGCCAAAGATGTGCGGTCCCTGTGTATGCTCCAGTGAGGCTATGAGGACATATGTGCACATTACAACAGAACTCAGACAGCCCGTCTCTTTCCCAATCATGTCCCAATACATGTGTGGGGCAGTCACGTGGGCGACTCTACATACTTTCTGCATGCATGGATGTCAGATGCATTTGTAGAGTGCATTGCGGAGTTAGCTGGACTTTTCTCTGCAACCTGTCCCAGTTATACCAGCCTCAGAAGAGCGCGTGCCAACGCTGCCAACTCCTCCCCATAGGAAAACTAGAGTACATGCAACTTTGATAAATATACTAGCAGTAAGTGCGGAAGTCCTAGAAATTAAGCTACCCCATTACCCACACCTCTCACATTGGGAGGAAAATAGACTGAACTGGGAGTGGAGGTACAAGGGGATGAAAATGTGTTCAGTCCATATGTTCCGCAGTGTGAATGCACTAAGAGGCAGAGATGTTTCCCTCACTGATTAGGGCAATATCCAAGGTAGGTATTAAGTTCTAAGCATCTCTGTGCCCCATAAATGTAACTGGCCTCAATCCTAAAAGCGGCCTGTGGTTCCTCAGCTCCCACGTGCTTATCGAGTTGACAACCAGTCCTGGCTCGGTGCTGCTTGGCGCAGGCGTTGTCTGATGGCCTTGCTCGCGCTCAGACATTTTGCTAGTTTTTGACAGTATCAGACGGCCGCTGGCGCTGCTGTTTCTTGGAAGAGGGCTCGGCTCGGGTGCCAGGATCCTGCCGGCCGCGTGCCAGGCCTACATCAGGTGGATACACTTATGACAGAGTATAAACTACGCAGAATGGCATGCCCTTGTCTTCAGATAGGCTCAGCTTGGCATGGTACCCCGACCGCGGGTCTCGAGGAGAAGGGTGAGAGAGGGGGCTGGCAAAGGGAGGGGCCAGGGAAGGAAGGGGGGCTGGACGGTGCCGATGCAGTGTGGAAGCTGTGCTGGACCTGGAAAGAAGGATACTGGCAGGGCTGGGGGTGTGAGAAAGTGCACTGTGACGTTCAGAGTCGGGTCAGGGGGGCTACACTGGTGAAGGGCATACAGTGAGGGTGTATTCGAGTGCAGTGTGGGATGTGAGACGCTGCACTGGTGCACACAGTGTCTTAGCGTTACATTGGTGCACACAGTGTCTTAGCGTGAGGTGCTGCAATGGTGGCTGGTCTCACAACCCAGGGACATCTTAAGGGCTTTGAGGGCCCTGGGCCAAATTTGGGGGCCCTTGTTCGGAAGAGCTTTGAATCTATGATCCAATTTTAACTCTTGCATGGCCTCCTTGGCCAGGTCACCGACAGGGCTGTGGAACAGTCCTCCAAATTCTGAATGTGTTTACATCTAATATTCAAAGATAGTGATGTTTTCAATATTGTAACACAGCAGCTCACTAATATTACTGCAAATAATCTATGTTACACCCTCCCATTTCGCATATGTGAGGTCCTGTTTTGATCTAAAAGAAACCTTTTTAATGGCGTTTGCATGAAACACAAACATCATTTGTCTGTAATAGACTCTCACACATAACTCACATTATAAATAAATGAAAGGAAAACGGCATTTAAAACAATATGTTTTAAGAATTATTGAAGGTCATCACAGCAATACTCTCTGCAGAACAGAGCTGGCTCTTTCAGGGGCCCCCTGAAAGACAGGGGCACTGGGCGAGAGCCCACTTTGCCCATGCCTTAAACCGTCTCTGCCCATAGTCCTGCTCATAATCCGCATTTCTGCACACTCAAATCTCTTACATGCCACATGCCTGCGCACTGCACACTTGCCACACCCCGGTTGCCTGCCCTTCCCTACAAATCTCAGTTTTCTTCTCTGCAGCGTCCCATTAAGCCCTTCATTCAACATATTCAGCATCTACCGCAGCAAAGTGTCACCTTTTTATTTAGTATTTTTTTTATTTATTTATTTAGTGTTTTCTATAGCGCGAACATGACCCTGCGTAGGGTATCGGAGCGCTTTACAGCTGCAATTCAGCGAAGCAGAACCTTATACGTTACAAGTCATTAGATGCTTGCCAAGTTTAGACCAAAACATTAGTCATCAAAGGATAATATATACACATATATATATAGTCATCAGTCAACATTTGAAATACCATGAGTAGTTTAAAGTCATAGGCTACATTTTGAACATATATACAAGCCCATGTAAGGTTAGTGAGCGGCTAGCGGGCGCATGGAATAGTCATGAGAGGTTTGTAGACAGTGACAAAGATTCTGCTCTATGGACTTAATGGGAGAAATTTCCTCATATAAAATGCTTTTGCTTCTTTATTGAATGCCGTGATGGATGGAATTCTTCTAATGTTAGGGGGGATAGTGTTCCAGATTCTCTGTGCTGCCCCGGAGAATGCTCGATCATAAGTTCTTTTCTTACAAAAACGAGCCGGTTTCAATAGTAGGTCAGCGTGGCTCCTGGAGAGTCGGCACACTCCTGATATCGTGAGTTTTTGTGCGAGGTAAGCTGGAGTTTTGTGGTGTAATGCTTTGTGCGTGATGCATGCCAACTTGACTTGAATTCTTGCTTCGAAGGGCAGCCAGTTAAGGGCTTTCAAGTGAGGGGTGATGTGGTCGAATTTTTTGGATCCAGATATAAGTCTTGTGGCTGCATTCAGACAGGCTTTTAGTGGGGCTGTTGAGCTCTTGGGAGCCCGGCCAGAGTTGTGCAACCATACTCAATCCTTGATATGACCAGTGCCTGAACTGCTATTTTGAGATCTGTTTTATTTAGGAATGGTTTTAGTTTTCGCAGGTAACTTAAATGGAATCAGGCGTTTTTTGCCATTGTGTTAATATGTGCTAACATGTTCAGGATTTTGTCCAGAGTAAATCCCAGAGATTTAGTAGAGCCGACAATCTTCGAAGTACACTTTAGAGCAGTGATAGTGTTGGTCCATTCTACTATATTTGATTTGCTTTTTTGGGGTGTAATCAATAGGAATTCGGTTTTCTGAGGGTTTAGCTTCAGGTGGTTCGCCGTTAACCATTGGATGGTTCTCGTTAGTGCCTGGTTCATGGTCTTTATCTCTTCTGTTGATGTGACCTTGATGTACATCTGGGTGTCATCTGCGTACATGTGGAAAGAAATGTTCGCTTTTTGTAGTATATCCGTTAGTGGTTCTACGTATAGGTTAAATAGCGCCGGAGATAGTGTTGACCCCTGCGGAACTCCGATATTGTTTCTGGTTGGGCCTGAGAGGGTTTGGTTGACTATGAATTTTGCGATCTATTCTTGAGAAAGGATGTAAACCACTTTACGACTGTTTCCTCTAGTCCCATTCTGTTTTTCAACCGATCTACTGTCACTAGTGTCCCACATCACACAGTCTTCCATAATTCATGCTCCTATTCTCAGACAGCCCCACAAAGTCCACAGTCTCCTTCACCCGACAAGGCCATACCCTACCAAGTCTCTTACACACCACAGATCTGCACACTCCACTTTCTCCAATAATCAACCACTGCACATCAAAATCTGGAACACTCCATTGTCTCACACACTGCATTGTCTCCCACACACCACGGTGTGCACACCCTGCTTCCTCCAACAATCAGCCTTCTGTAACCCCAAAATCCGTAGCATCCGATGGTCTCTTGCACAGCTCAGTGCCCTTTATCTTACATTCACCCGCCCCACAGTGTCCCACACCGCTCACCCCCACTACACATCCTTCCACTAAACATCACGGTCTCCTACACACTCGAGCCACTCACCTATGTAGTCTTCCAAGTTCCACCTTTGTCCCAATCTTCATGATTTCCCTCCACCCAGAGTCCGCCACATTCCATACCCTTTCATACATCTCAATCCCCCACAGCTCTGAGTCCCACAGAGGACGAAGTCTCCTCCACAGCAGTCCCACCCACCTCAAAGTATTCCACAATCTGCAATGTACACCTCCCCATTCTCCCAAACTCCACAGTTCCCCTAATCTCCCTCGTCAACAGTTCACCACAGGGCTCTTTCTATAAGGTGACCTTTTCCCATGCCCCCAAAACTCTCAGGCGCCATCTTTTATGGTCACTTCCTGGAAACAGAAGTTCAAACTAGTCTCAATTTTATTCGAGCTAAGCTGCATATATAGGTATTCACGTGAGGTGCATGCAGTCGGGTTTATAAATAGTGAAGCCGAACAGTTTGATAAGTAGCACATAATGTGAGGCAGGGAGCACGAGATCACATCACAAGATGTTCCTGTGCAGAGAAAGGTGAGAAAGAGGAGGAGGCGAGAAGAGCAAGTGACGAGAGGGGAGCTTGCAGGGGGTGGATGGGGAGGGATGGTGAAGGAGGAGGGCGACAGAGGGAGAGGGAGAAGAGGATGGGAGAAGTGTGAATAGGAGGGAGAGGAGGAAGACGAGAGCATGAGGGAGAGAAAGACAACAGATAGGGGGAGAGAGGGGAGAAGATAAAAGGAATGGAGAGTAGAGTGGGAGAAGGAAAAAAGCAGCTGGTGATAGCGGGGCTGAGGATGGGAAGATACAAAACATTAAGAGAGTTATAAAAAAGGAAGGAGAGAGGGAAGTAAAATCGAAGAAAACCCAGCTGAAGAACCAGGAAATGTGAAGAAATGAGTAAGAGGCAGAATGAAGAATGGGGTCAGAGAAGAAAGAAGAGAGCAAGATGGGAAGGAGAAAGAGAAGGAGAGACCAAGGAAAGGAAGGAGAGACATAGAGAAGAAAGGGGAGTGAGGATGGGGCAGAGGGATAGCATGGAAAAAAAGAGCTGGCCAGACAAAGAGAAAGAGAAAAATGAGGAGAGCACTGCAGTGGGGAAAGAAAAAAGAGTTCTAAATAGAATAAACAAGGGAGAACAGGAAAGAACATGAGGGTAAGTGAAAGAAATTAAGAAGATAATGGAGGAGAGAAATTTGGGCTCCACCTTTTCATGATTGGTTAGGCCACATATATGTTTATGTGAAGCCTTATGTATTTGTGTGATGTAACATTAATAAAACTGTATTACACTTGAATTAATATAGAAAGTGCATTTACCATGTAGTCTTAACATTCATGTGTGCTCATATCAACGTTTTCCTTTAGAGTAATAGGGAATTGCACTCCTCATATATATCTGCATATGTGCGGTTTGAATAACATTGTTAATCATTATGTACTCACGTATTCATTTGAATAAGAGTTTGCATTTATTTTAGAATATGAAATGTATCCATTTGAATAATGTTTTTCATGCATAATGTGGCTGTCTGCGTATTTGTGATCATGCATTTACAACGTGTATTAAGATGCTTGCTATACTAAAATTGACCAAAGGCCTTAAGCATTTGGATTTTACAATGTTTTAACCTTCAACGTGAATATTTTCTTCAGGTGCAATGTTTTTCTTTACTCTGCAGGTGGGTTGTATGAGCTAATGAATATAGAAAGACACATTGTGTGACCGAGATAAGGACGTTTGAAAGGAGTTCTTTTGGCAAGGATGATACGCCTAACTAACGAAGCGAGGACTACTGTCTGTGCGGAATGAGGGGACGGGTGGAATTCAAGGACGTTTTAAATATGTGGATCAAAGAAGGGAGTCACGAGTGTGGCTACCGGAAACAATTGTTTGAAGGTGGACATTAATGAGACCTTTGATATGAGAATCTAGAGGTTTCTTTCTGTGGGTATAACTGGACAATTATCCATGAGATGCAGTGCATTCCTATCCTCTTTCTCAGCGCTGACCGCAAATGGCTGCCATGCACCAATGCAGGCACTTGTGTCTGCAATGAAATCAGGTTGGTTTTGATGAGGAAAGGACTCCTTTCTTCACAAAAACGACCCATATACCACCCCTGGGGAGGTATAGGCTTTCGACACATTCCCAGGTTTACAGCATGATGTAAATCTGGGAATGTGTCAAAAGCCATGGGTGTTACGTGGGAACACCCACTATAATGCCAATGGCATGCCTCCCTATTGCAGTGTGAGGCAATGCAGTGATGACTAAATTGCCTCACATCATATCTACAAGGCCATGAAAAGCCACGCAGAATGGCTTTACATGGCCTCGTAGATATAGATAAGCCCAGTGCGTTGCCAGAACGTCAAAAAAAGTAATGGTCCAGCAGCGCCCTGAGCTTGTAAATAAGCCCCTAAGTTTCTGGCACACTTTGCTGACCTGATTGGTGCTTGCTTCCATGCCTCTAACACAATTGCCATTGTTACTGTATTCACAAAAATAGACTCTGGACTACTAACTGTCTTCAAAAGTATATGTGGAGGAACGCTTGCTTGTTGAGGCTCACTGTTTCAAGCCTATAGGGCAGGTGGTCAACACTTTTGTTTTTGTAGCAGGGGAGGTCAGCTTCATCATTCTTTTAAGATAATGATTTCGCTGTGCCCATCTGAGCAGCATCGGTGTCATGCAATGGCCTTCTGGGTCATAGTGAAGCTGCTCTCAAGTATGGAAGATTCCATGAGTTCCTTGCAGCCCCGGTTTGTGCAGGTAACATCAGTGGGGCGGTGGGGCCAGGTAAGGGGTCGTTTCGAGGGACGATGCCGAGGTTTAATTAAATAAATAATTACTTTTACCTCTGCATCGTCACTTGAAATGCCCCCTAACCCAGCCCCACCGCCCCACCGCCGTTACCTCACGGACCGCGGCTGGTTCCTTGCACCGGCTGCAAGATCTCTCTTCCAGTGACGTATCTGATTCCATATGATGGTTCTAAACATCCAGCTGTGCTTCCTGCGATCGGTTGAGCTGAGGCATCTGCTGATTATTCATTGTTCACCTTGCAGGCATTGCAGCTGTCAATCATTGCATCTATTTGATGATGCTTGATCTGCCCTGAGGCTCCTTTGCCACCAACCTACAGAATTTCTCTGACATCTCAATCATGCTCAATGGTTAATGGCTCACTGTTGCTTCTGTGGCACCACCACCAACATCAGTAATAATTTGTTTATCTGCACCTAATCGGATGTCTTATTCACCTCTTTCTTCTTCTATTGCAAACTTTGGTTATTTTGTGCGACATCAACACTGATTGCAAGGTCTAATCCATCTCCACTCTCTTCCTTGGTTTCAATCACGTTTAAATCCCCACCATTGCCTCTGATCATCAAATAATGTTTGACGTTTCGGATTTGGAGGTTCCAGGCCTCTACATAACAAAGAATTTATTTTAAGAAGAGAAAAGTTTCCAGCGATTGCTGCTCTTCCATATTTAGCGGTTTTACTCCTTGCATTTGCACCTGATTTTGAACTGACTTTTTGCTCCTTCCTGCATAGTCCAATGAGAGGTAAGACTTTTGCCTTGCTTGATCATTTCTCAATGTGCAAGTTGCATATTCTTGATATATTCACAGGAAAGCTTACTATCATTGCAGGTGTGTCATATATTTTTTTCCTTATATGTCTTTCGGGAGCCCCTACCAGTCACATTTGCTCATTTGTTTAGGTTATAGGTGTATTTATTCATTCCCAATAACTGATGCAATTATTGTTATTATTATGCAATAATATGAATTTTAGTTGTAATGAGTTTTGATATTATATTCATGTATTCATTTCGAAAGATGGTTCTTAGGAGGAAGTAAACTAGCTTTAGGCTTTAGCACGAGGGTGAGGGAATTCTCACGTTTTTTCTCTCATCTTATATCATGATCACAGGGATGATTTAAAAAAAAAATCAAAATAAATGTTACAGAGAGTATGTTATGTCATATATATGTATACAGTGCATATCTCACCAGGAGGGTATCATGGTGCCTAAAGAAGGCCCTGGCTTGGATATATTAGAATAGCCAGGTTGTCAGTTTCTAGCAGAATTTAGGAATGCTGCTTCTAATTTGCATGGGAAGGACATTCCAGGGTTTGGGATCCAGGTATGAGAAGGTGCACCCTTCGGCTCTAGTTCTTCGGATGTGGATGATATGGGCGCGCAAGATGCCGGTCAAGTGGAGAATACTGGTAGGAGTGTGGAATTTGGTACAGCAACCCACATATATCAGCTGTTTGTGCCCTCTCTGCAACAAAGATAAGGACATCTAAGACATTCCAGCCCACAGACCAGCACGGCTCTGAACTACCATTTAGTTCAGATACGAAAGTATGTTGATTTTGTTTAAGTATTAATCCCTCGTTATGGCAAAAATGTTGATGCTTACAGATTAGGCATGTTAGGATCCTTAAAAAATGTACTGCACAATATGTTGCCTGGTTTCATAATATTTTCATTCTGTGCTTTCACCTCTACTGCAATAGTAATGAATTTTGCAATTCTTTTGTATCGTTTACAGTGCACTAAAATTGGGTTAAAATAAAGCTTTAAAAACACCTGTGTGGATCTCTTGTGTGTGCACACTTGTGACAAAGGCATGGAAGATCCCTTAACAACAATACATCAAATATGCTTGAGTGTCTCTGGCATTCTTATGGGCTCAATGGGCATTGTCTCTTGGTAAGTTGAGGGAGATGCAGGGGTCATACATTATCTGGACCTTCTGCTCTAGCTGGTAAGTTGGGTCTTACCTGCTCATCTACCCATTGACTCCTTCTTTCACTCACCTCCTGGACATACACAACACCACACACACAAACTCACTCATCAATGAAGTGAAACTTTGAGATATGGCCCAGTCTGCGAGGGGTATGGGCGTGCTTCTGGTAGTGTGTGACCACTAGTCTATGGCCCTGATTACAAGTGCAGGGCTAAATTCTGATCCACGAGCAAAGACCAGAATTATGAGCTGTGTGATAATGATCACACCCTCGAAGTTTCCCCCTGATAAATGCCGGCAGAACAAACCTGCTGAAATTTAGCAGGAGAAAAGTCCTGCAAGGAAAGGTAAAATGTGGAATTTGGAGTGTTAAATACGGATTCCGCATGTAATGCCTCATTTTACAGGACATAACTTGTAAAAGGCGATAATTATCGCACCTTTTAAATGCTGATCCTATAGGTATCAGATTTCAAAAAGTATGATAATGATCGCCCTCCCAGCCAGGTACCCCCAACGAGGGCAAATGAAAGGTATGAAAGTGCTGCTAGTAGTTGATGACATCTGGTAGTGTGTGTGTAGTCTGTAAGGGGTATGAGAGTGCTGGCGGTAGTGTATGAGATCTGCAAGTGTGTGTAGTCTGTAAGAGAGTGCTGGCGGTAGTGTATGAGATCTGCAAGTGTGTGTAGTCTGTAAGGGTTATGAGAGTGCTGGCGGTAGTGTGAGATCTGCAAGTGTGTGTAGTCTGTAAGGGTTATGAGAGTGCTGGCGGTAGTGTATGAGATCTGCAAGTGTGTGTAGTCTGTAAGGGGTATGAGAGTGCTGGCGGTAGTGTATGAGATCTGCAAGTGTGTGTAGTCTGTAAGGGGTATGGAGTGCTGGCGGTAGAGTATGAGATCTGCAAGTGTGTGTAGTCTGTAAGGGTTATGAGAGTGCTGGTGGTAGTGTATGAGATCTGCAAGTGTGTGTAGTCTGTAAGGGGTATGGAGTGCTGGCGGTAGTGTGAGATCTGCAAGTGTGTGTAATCTATAAGGGGTATGGAGTGCTGGCGGTAGTGTATGAGATCTGCAAGTGTGTGTAGTCTGTAAGGGTTATGAGAGTGCTGGCGGTAGTGTGAGATCTGCAAGTGTGTGTAGTCTGTAAGGGTTATGAGAGTGCTGGCGGTAGTGTATGAGATCTGCAAGTGTGTGTAGTCTGTAAGGGGTGTGAGAGTGCTGGCGGTAGTGTATGAGATCTGCAAGTGTGTGTAGTCTGTAAGGGTTATGAGAGTGCTGGCGGTAGTGTGAGATCTGCAAGTGTGTGTAGTCTGTAAGGGTTATGAGAGTGCTGGTGGTAGTGTGAGATCTGCAAGTGTGTGTAGTCTGTAAGGGTTATGAGAGTGCTGGCAGTAGTGTATGAGATCTGCAAGTGTGTGTAGTCTGTAAGGGGTGTGAGAGTGCTGGCGGTAGTGTATGAGATCTGCAAGTGTGTGTAGTCTGTAAGGGTTATGAGAGTGCTGGCGGTAGTGTATGAGATCTGCAAGTGTGTGTAGTCTGTAAGGGTTATGAGAGTGCTGGCGGTAGTGTGAGATCTGCAAGTGTGTGTAGTGTGGAAGGGTTATGAGAGTGCTGGTGGTAGTGTGAGATCTGCAAGTGTGTGTAGTCTGTAAGGGTTATGAGAGTGCTGGCGGTAGTGTATGAGATCTGCAAGTGTGTGTAGTCTGTAAGGGGTGTGAGAGTGCTGGCGGTAGTGTGAGATCTGCAAGTGTGTGTAGTCTGTAAGGGTTATGAGAGTGCTGGCGGTAGTGTATGAGATCTGCAAGTGTGTGTAGTCTGTAAGGGTTATGAGAGTGCTGGCGGTAGTGAGATCTGCAAGTGTGTGTAGTCTGTAAGGGATATGAGAGTGCTGGTGGTAGTGTGAGATCTGCAAGTGTGTGTAGTCTGTAAGGGGTATGAGAGTGCTGGCGGTAGTGTATGAGATCTGCAAGTGTGTGTAGTCTGTAAGGGGTATGAGAGTGCTGGCAGTAGTGTATGAGATCTGCAAGTGTGTGTAGTCTGTAAGGGGTATGAGAGTGCTGGCGGTAGTGTATGAGATCTGCAAGTGTGTGTAGTCTGTAAGGGTTATGAGAGTGCTGGCGGTAGTGTATGAGATCTGCAAGTGTGTGTAGTCTGTAAGGGGTATTGAGTGCTTGCGGTAGTGTATGAGATCTGCAAGTGTGTGTAGTCTGTAAGGGTTATGAGAGTGCTGGCGCTAGTGTGAGATCGCCAGTCTGTGATCGGTGTGAGAGTGCTGTCAGTAATGGGAGACTGCTACTCTGAGTGGTGTGAGAGTACTTTCAAGGCGTGTTAATGGAAGGTTGACACATACGAATGCTTGTTGTATTTATGTGATGTGTGCAAGGAAAATGTGATAAGAGACAGCTTGGCTTAAGTTGGGAGGGTGGAGTTGAGGTGATGGCGGGGCGAGGAGGAGATACCTAACGGGATGGAGGGTGGGTGGGTGACCCGCAAAGGGGTTGAAGCGAGCCTTGCCAATGATATAGGTGGGCGAGCGGTACACCTTAGATATGTTTGAATAGTGACTGTGATGTATGCAGAGTTGTTTCTGTGATGCTTTGACATTTTTATAATATGATGTGATGTATGAGCATGACATTTGTATGCTTTTAGGAAAATCTATCATAAACGAACAGGCTTGCTCCTGCACCCTAAACACTCTGCCCTAAATACTGGGGTACACATGCACTGATGCTTTGATAAACCTCTGACCACCCAAACCACCACATCAATGCAAGAAACACCTTTGCATACCCATTTAATGCAACTATAAGAACAACAACAAATACTATGTATTTTAAGATTGAAAATGACTCTGGCAATATGTTTTGAAAAATAATAAGGGCTGCACACGTGTGCTAGGCAACCCAGGAATGATGCCCCCATGTTTTGTAAAGCCTTCACTGGGCAAAAATCGCATTAGATAATACTTGCTTTGCCCAATTCTATGCAGCAGGATTACCCAGAAGTCCCCACATGGCCACTGAGCATGGTTCAGTACTGGCAGTACAGGCAAGTCTATGGGAGCTTTGCTCTGCAAGAAACCCTCTTCCAGGCTCCATCCAATCATGCTTGAAAGACAGCAAGTGCCCTGATCTAATGTCCACTGGCACATTATCTAATCCAAAGAGACTTTTTTTAATCAAATGTAGATGCCCATAGAACCAGTTTTGTTTCCTTTGTGAAAGCCTCTAGGGTGAGTCTGAAAGGATAAGCTTCACCTTCCTTTCCATTGTTGATTCTGCAGCAAGGTGTCTGTAGGCATGTATTCACATGCCACTCAACTGGTAAACACGCGTGCTGATTTCATGGATGGATTGCTCCTGAGATTATGAACGATGTAGGGGAAGTGCTATGTTAGCAGAGACAGTTAAGAAGTGTGTGGGAATATAATTACAGTTGCATTCGTTTAGCGCTTCATACCCCACTGCAAGGCGCCAAAGAGCATTTATAAGGATGAATGAATGAAAAGACATTTGTAGAGCGCTGTGGACTGATAAGGGAAGGAAACGAACTAGGAGAACAGCAGAGTCTTTAGTTGTTTGCGAAAAGTCTGGTGATTGGAAATCGTGCGTAGCTGTAGAGGGAGGGAGTTCCAGAGCTTGGAGGCATTGTAGGAAAAGAGCCGTCCGCCGTTTCTGGTCCTTCTTATTCTTGGTGAGATGCAATTCGTCACATCTAAGTTCCCTATTAGCTTTGTAGGGGAGGATCAGGGATGAGTTGATGGGTGGGCCTATCCCTAACAGAGTTTTATGCGCAATACACAGAGTTTTGAATTTGATGCGTACTTGCACGGGGAGCCAGTGGAGGGAGTGAATTGAAGGTTTAGCAGATTGTCTGTTGGATGTCCCTGTTAATAGTCTGGCTGCGCTGTTCTGGACTAGCTGAAGTTTGGAGATTACCGATGAAGGGGAGCCCAGGTAAAGTGCGTTCCCGTAGTCCAGATGGAACGCTACACTGCCGGAGAGATCTTGGTTGGAATGGTAGTGCACTGATAAGGAGGCCTACAATAGAAGCATTTTGCTGTTAAGTGACCTCAGTGGTGTTCTTGTCATATGTTTTTTTTTATATCTTTATTGGCATTTTTAACATATGCAGAGGGTATACCTTTCATACATATACTGAAAGATTTGATCAGAAAATAGACATTTCCTTTTCCATTAGGAGCATCTTTAGACAATAAAATATCTTTCCAGCCTGTTCCCCCGGCACATATAATGTAACATTCTTGAATAATGCCTCCTTTGTCAACAGAATCTCTTAAGTCCCATATATACCCTTCATGTGTTGGTTTGTAGCACTTAACTGTGTGGTGGAGGATCTGCAGGTGAGACACAGTGCAAACCATGTACATTAGTTGGCTGTTATGAGTTATTCTGCAGGTCCCATTGTTGCCATCAGAGGGCGTGTGCTTTCAATGAGAAATAATATATGGCGTGCCCTGGGCGGTTTGTACCACTATGGCAAATAGGGGGAATATGTCACTATGACCCAGGCATACAAAGCTTCCCGTTTGGTTCTCTTAAATAGCGACGCCATAGAAACTGCTGAAGGATATGTACCAAATGTGCGGTTCCCTGATAGTGATTCCTACAAATTAAGAATCACTATTAGCGAATCTGAAATACAAAAATGCCATTGCTTTCCAGCCTATGGGCAAAATAGGAAATGGTTTGCATTTCCTACATTGTGATTTACTAATAGGAAATTGCATTTGAAGAAGTGCAAAACAAGGCCCCCCTGGAGGCACCCCAAATTTCATAGTGCACATATGCCCTAGGGGCATATGCACACTTCATGTCACATTAAAAAATGCCTTTTTAAATGCCTTTTTAAATTTTGCACATGGTTACTATCAACTTCAAGTTGATGGTAAGAACATTGCCTAAATGCCCAACTCGCATTTAGGAAATGCTACGTACATGTGCTTTTGGAATCGCAAATAGGTAATCCCTATTTGTGATTCCTAAATCCCGTCACAATTAGCATTTCTTAAATGGCCAAAATAGTGATTCGGCCTGTTAAGTACTGCTAAATGGCTTCGTGCATCTGGGCCTATGTGACATCTGACCCTGTTGGTGTTACAATGTTAATCAGAAATGTTACTATGAACACATGAGAAGGAAGATGTAGGATACATTACTTAATGACCATATGATCCTGAACCCACATTATTATGGTCAGCAATTACTGTGGCAGGAAAACAATGCAGATAGTGTGCCAAAAATATAATAAAGCCTTATAGCCCACTTCCGAGGCTTCAGCTCGGGCGTATAACGAGGGAGAGAGCCTGAGGCCGAAGGGCTATAAGGCTACTAGAACAATCCACCCACTGAGGGTAGAGAATATTCTAAATTAAGAAGGGAGAAAGCTAAAGGCAAACATTAGAATGTTGAAGCAGTAGGTATATACCAGCCATTACTAGCCATTACCAGCCATGAGCCATTGCCTTCAATGGAGCTTCCAACATTCCAATGTTCTCATGCCCTTTTGACACCAAGAGGGAAGAATAATTCCCATCACATTTTGTGCCAAGTCAATTGACTTCTTCAGATATGGTGGTAGGTAAATACAAAAATATTGCCTATGTGTTTGGTCATAGCACACACAGACATCAGCATGTCTCACTCTACGTTTGACTTTCCTACACTTCCTGATGAAAAGAATTCACATAAATGTTCACAGCAGGGCATCTTGTGCTTATCAACGGCAAAGTGCTCTGATACCCCAATGTTTTGGTGTCTTGAAAACAAACAAAAAAAGCATTGGCAATGCCAATTGGTTCACCTATGCGAGATCTATTGGCTTTGTCATCATGTTTTTTAGATATGTTGCACAGCAACATGGCTTAAGATTGTTTTTTAAAAGCGATATGACGTGGCCAGCGTTGACCGCGTCGCATTGCTTTTTTCTTTACTTTCAGCCATGTTGCACAGATGCGCGGGCTGCTGTGCAACATAGCTCAAACTAAAGAGAAAAAAGTGCTATGACACGACCAGCGCTGACCGTGTCATATCGCTTTTTTTAAAAGTCATATTGCACAGCAGTCTGCGCTTCTCTGCAGTATGTCTAAAAAAGCATGTGTGTGCAAGAAACACATGGGAAGTGTGGAGGAGTAGAGATGGAACTGCAACACAACAGACAACAGGGGATAGCAACACAAGGGAGGTGCAAGGAAAGAGGGAGGGAGCACCAACAGAGGACAGCGCGAGGAGGGTGAAAGGGACAAGCAACATGAGGGAGGGGAGAAGAAGGAAAGGGACTGTGGAGTGCTATGCATTCCTATAAAGTGAATGGTAAATAATATTTTAAAAGTACCTGCTCGAGCATGCAGCCAGTGGAAGGACAATGGCCACAAACAGAAAGTTTTACTGAGTCCATGCTCCATGGCAGGAATAAACACAAGCCTTGGGACGAAGCAGGAGGCACTGACGAATAAGAGGCAAGGAAACAAGAGTGATGTGGAAGCCAACCAATGATAAGTAATGGGTGAGCTCGGAGCTCATTTTAAGCTTTTTTTTGTTAACAAAAGTGTTTGTCAACTGCGCATGCGCTGCCGCCAGTAAAACCTAAAAATGACTGAATAAGAGAGTTCCTAATTTCAAAGATTTGTTTTTGTTCTGTTCTCATGTGCTCAAGTGCAAACTCATTCTTCCCCTCTTCAGCACTCCATATGCTCTGTGTATTGAGTATCAGGAATCTCTGTTGATCAACTGATCAATAAACCCCATCATGGAATAAGATTTTGCCTGCGTTGTTCCATGGCAACCAATACTGCTTGAAAGCATAGATGGTAGCGGGGCGGGCTGAGCGGTCAAGGTCCTCGTTTCAGTCGCAGCTCTTCATTTGCACAGTGGGTATTAAAGCCACTCATTTCACAATAGAATATTTGTTTAAAAGAAAGCAAATACTTGTAAAAATGTTTGCCCAAGGCATTGCTTGCTATGGAAATTTGAAGTAAAAGAGAAAATCTAGGCATGCACATGTGAGATGTGCAGTACCAAAGCCAGGAGGTGAGCGTGCCGCTTGACGTACTGTGTATACATAACAAGGACAACCCTGTATGCCCAGGGAACTGGGGTCAATACACTGGCATAACAAAACTTGAGGGGGCCCCCCTGCAAGGTACGTGGATGGGCCCCTCTGGGCTCAATCAGAAGCTCTCTGGCCAGAGGTTTGTGCTGAGGGGTCCCCTGGAGCTTGGGGCCCCCACGCACCGCGGGAGCTGCAGGGGCCTGTGTTAAGCCACTGGGTCAGTACGTATTTATCCAAACATAAGTCGTGGGGGGCTCATTCAAAAGGGGGGGCATCCTCTTTGACTTAAGCCTACACCCAATGCCATGGTGGTCTGCTGGTCGGATGATTATGTCCTGAGTAAGTAGGTACATGAAAATGTTCTAAAGCGTGCGAATACCAAAGTGTCTTGGCGCTAACATAACCTCAGAAAATCTAGAAAGTGTAACACGGAGCTTATTTTGAAGAGGAGACAAAAGGCCACGTCTTTAGCAATATCCTAAAGAGGGTAATGCTCGTTTGGAATCTTAAGGACAGAGGCAGAGAGTTCCAAAGTTTGCTTGCTAAAATTGAAAAGCTCCTGCCACCCCAGCTGGCCTTCTCTATCTTTGGAAGGACCATTCGATTGCAAAGAGACAAGCTCAGTTCTGGCCGTGGGGAGTACCAATTAAAGGTATTTTGAAATGAGAGGGGACCAGAGCTGTGCAAGCTTTATGCAGCATGCCTTACATTTGACCCTCTCAGACACAAACAACCAATGTAATTCCTGGATCTTCTTTGTGATGAAACAAAACCTGGGGACCTTCAAAAGCAGCCGTTTTGAGGAGACCCTTCAAAAGTTTTGGGGTCGAAATGTGGACAAAACCTCCCATTTGGTTGGCATCCATAATCAACATGAAGGGACTGTGAATTTGCCTGAACAACCCTGACTTAATTTATTCTGAATTATTTATACTACCTGTGGGAATTGTACAGTGTCTTATATTGTATATTGTATTAATATATTCACTTCTTGAGCACTGTGTCGTCTGCACTATACCCACTTATATCACTTTGTACACCATGTGAATTGGCTTAATATATTCTTGACAGCAACAAAGTTTGTCCTGTGCTTTTTTTTTGCCAAAAATTGCTGCAAATTAATGTTTTAACAGAAATTATTTGGCTGATTAAATTGAGGATTTCTCTAATGTACAGACAAGATTCCAGCTTTTGAATGAGTCATGCATGGAATATTGTAACGATGTACAGGGCTTTGAATGGGACGGGTCCTGATGGGTCACAGACCCGGCAGAAATACAAAAGTGTCTTTAAAATGGGAACCCATGGGCCTTAAATTCTTGTCCTTCGCTTTACAGGAAAACCACTTATCAGTTTCTCAACAATATAAACACCATTAAGGTTATCCAAATCAGCAATGCAGCCTTTGTTTACATTTCACACATTGTACTTCTTCTTGCATTCCTTAGGAATGTTTGCTTTTTCCTCCTGTTATGTTTCTCTAGTTTCTTCAAGCTACATACAGCTGTTGTCTCGGTGAGTTCGGGTTGTCGGTCGGTGTTTATGATGGGCTCTGGGGCTGAGGCTGAAGGTAGAGCAAATTCCCCACAGTGCATTTCAGTGGATCATAAAAACGACCAGACTTCAGGCACATCCAATCCTTGGCCTCTCTGCAGAGCCCACAGAGCAGTGGTCACATATGTGCTAATACCTTATTCTTCTCGAAGTGGGAAGCTCAGCAAATGTGTGATCGTTTCATAACATGCATTTGTAAATAAAGTGTTCGCCCCTTATAGCACCCTGGTGCTGAATACCAGATGTTTATGGATACCAAGCTCAACGACACTCATGTGATCAACCTCTGAAGGCTGAAAGTGAGAGTAGACCTACAGGGATTCAAACCTGTAACCACGAGGTCACCCGCTGATCCCTGAAGTGGATCCAACAGATCACTGAGCCACCAAGCACAGTCATTCACAGGAAATCACTTTACCTACTCCTAGGGAGGACACACAGAGTGAGGAACATGGGCATGGGAGAGTGTGAGTAACGCACTGAACACAAAGGAATCATCTTGGCAGATTGTGACCCATGAGTGGGCAATGTGAGATGCTTGGGGCACATGCTTAGTGTAAGGAGCTTGGGGCAGACAGTGTGAGGAGCTTGGGGCACATGGACAGACTGTGAGAGGCGCTTGGGGTACATGCTTAGTGTAAAGAGCTTGGAGCTCACAAGCAGACAGTGGGAGGAGTTTGGGGCACCAGTGTAGTTTAGGGAGCTTGGGGCACATGGACAGACTGTGAGAGGCGCTTGTGGTGCATGCTTAGTGTAAAGAGCTTGGGGCACACAGACAGACAGTGTGAGAAGTTTGGGGCACCAGCGTAGTTTAAGGAGCTTGGGGCACATGGACAGACTGTGAGAGGAGCTTGGGGCACATGGACAGACTGTGAGAGGCGCTTGGGGTACATGCTTAGTGTAAAGAGCTTGGGGCACACAGACAGACAGTGTGAGAAGTTTGGGGCACCAGTGTAGTTTAAGGAGCTTGGGGCACATGGACAGACTGTGAGAGGAGCTTGGGGCACATGGACAGACTGTGAGAGGAGCTTGGGGCACATGGACAGACAGTGGGATGAGCTTGGGGCACACAGGCAGACAGGGTGAGGAACATACATTACATTGAAGCCCTTCAGCCTCCAGCACTCTGAGTCTAACATTTCCACAAGCAGCAGGAGTCAGAATAACAGTTGAATGGGGAGGATGTTGCTGCTGGAAACGCTTTCAGTGCCTGGGGGTTGCCCAGTACCCCTGAGGGAAGGCACATGGGCTGGAAGCATAAACAGGGACCGCAAATAGCTCGAACTTAATGAGGCTTCCCTTGGGGGCAATGGCAGCCGCAAGTGATGCAGTGATGTTTGTTTACTTATTTAATTCTGTTTTTAACCCCTTCAGTGCCCCGCCCTTTCCCCGCCCTGTGCCGGGCGTTGCATTAGCGGGCGGGGTTCATGACGAGATAGTCTCGTCATGGGCACAGCGCAACCGCGCTCCATGACGAGACCATCTCGTCATGGGCACTGAAGGAGTTAAAGCGCCCAATGCAGCCTCCCTGCAGCTTCAGAGCACATCAGGATACTAGGCAGGCCATTCAAATACATTCCACATCTGGGAAGTAGGGAGCGTGCAAATGCAGGGATCACATACCTCAAGCACAGTCATGGGCGTCGCTACCAGTCGTGCTGCAGGTGCAGTGCACCGGGCCCAGAGTCCTGAGTGGCCCAATGAACCCTAATAATTGCTGTATTATACTACCCCAACAGCAGTCAAAGGTGCCATTCTCTGGCTTGCACCAGGGACCACTGCATCCTTGCTAAGCCACTGAGCACAGTGGAACATGTCCGTTTGCAGCTGTAAACTGCCCAGTTTTGGGCGCTGTTAATTGTGAGTGCTTGAATATTTTATTCATGCAGAATCAGTTGGAGTGGCCAGTGCTGAGGGTGGACAGTCAAAAGCAAGACTATACCACAGTCAAGCTTGGCTGACCCGTATAAGCCATGGATATCCCGGGTTTGTCCATGAACATATAATGAACACTAATGTGGCTGCTTTCGTCTGACACGGATGGGGTTGAGAGCAGGGCCGGACAGGGAACAGAAACCGGCCCTGGCAAACAGCTTGGCCAGCCCTCAGGGGTTGGGGTGGGGGTACAGCGGAGCTGCTTGCTAGGGCTGGTTTGGCCGATTTTGTTACCGGAGGCCGATATTGCAAGCTCCCGGTAACAAAAATGGCCCCCTGGAGCCCAAAACCGGCCACCACCCTGGCGGCCCACCAGGGAAATGTCCGGTGCCCGCTACGGCCAGTCCGGCCCTGGTTGAGAGCAACTTTGGGCACACCTTTTTTAATGAATACTGACTGCTGATTGGTTAGGTAACTTTGGGCCTACCTCTATTGATGAATGCAGAGTGGGGGTTGGATAAGGAGTATAAGTCTTAGTTGTATGATTGGTTTATATACCTAGGTGGACTCCCAGAGCTTTGAGGGGGTCTCGTATGAGGTAGGTAGCAGAATGACTGGCTGAGTTACTGATGATAAAAGAGCGCAGCCCACTAAACCCGGAGAGATTTCTTGGACTTTCGTATCTGAGGGCCTTATTCACAAAACTAACTTAGGGTCTGATTACGATGGCATACGTACTGCAGTCCTTCCGCCATTGTTTCGTATTTGGAACCACCCGCCTACAAGGCGGCAGTCCTACAGTACGCTGTCGCAGCCCCAGGGGTAAAGGGGGCCTGCTACGGGCCCCCAAATCTGTTTCCACCAGCCGTTTCATGGCGGGTTGACTGCCACGGAACGGCAGACAGAAAGGGATATCATGATCCCTATGGCGGTGCCTGGCAGGCACCGCCGAAATGCAGGGCCTAGTGGTCATTCCGACGGGCATTCCGACCATCTGTACCGTGGTGGTTGGTCTTTCCAACCGTCACACTTCCGCCCGCCATCGTAATAGGGCAGGCAGAAAACCAGAATACGGCGCATCTTGGGATAAGTCTCATTTCTATTTTGATAAGTAAGTGGTTAGTGAGTGGTAAAAAAGGAGGAAGTTGTCTATGCGGTCGAATTCCACTGAAGAAGGTGTTTGGTATGCTGACAGGAGGATACACTGTAACAGGTTTTTTTATACTGGTACTAACTAGGCTTTCGATACAGAATTTTACGTCTACAGGCGGATCGTGTTTATTTATGTTGTTTCTCTTTGGTTGTTCACATTTATAATCTGATTACTGTTGAGTTTGTTGTTTTTCTTTGGTCTGTTCATCATGTTGGAGATTTTCAGGGACGCGCCTATCAACGGCAAGCAAATTAGAATAAGATGCATGATTTAACGGGTAGGTTTGAATACCATGGAATCTTTTTTCAGTTATATTGAGAGGTTAGCTGAGTTGTGTTGTTATCATTAAATCTACCGCTATCAACATAATCGATTCCGTTGAAAACATTCGGAGTGAGTAAGTTTGTGTTATTATCCAGCAACGGAGCAAAAACCAAAGGAAATGATGGACGGAGTGTTGAACATTGCAAGCACTCACCCCCAGTCAACTGATCTGGGTTTAATCCATCACCGTTCTTTAACCCACTCTGCCACCCCAGTTCAGACATGGCCATATGCAAATCAGTCTGACCCTGTGCCTCATGGGAACAGTCCAGCCCGAACTGCCAAGCTATGTCTTCCCTGGACCGGAATCAAGCTTCCTAGGACCGGTTTCTGGCATTTCAGCCGTCTTCAGCCAGGCTAGCTTGGATCCAGTGGCAAAGTGAGCAAGGGACTCACGTCTGAGCATACCCTGCCAACTTATGGCGAACAAAGCAAAAACCAAAGGATATGATGGACGGAGTGTTGAACATTGCAAGCACTCACCCCCAGTCAACTGATCTGGGTTTAATCCATCACCATTCTTTAGCCCACTCTGCCACCCCAGTTCAGACATGGCCATATGCAAATCAGTCTGACCCTGTGCCTCATGGGAACAGTCCAGCCCGAACTGCCAAGCCATGTCTTCCCTGGACCGGAACGAAGCTTCCTAGGACCGGTTTCTGGCATTTCAACGGTTTTCAGCCAGGCTTGCTTGAATCCAGTGGCAAAGTGAGTAAGGGACTCACGTCTGAGCATACCCTGCAAACCGGTCCTAGGAAGCTTGTTTCCGGTCCAGGGAAGGCATGGCTTGGCAGTTCGGGCTGGACTGTTCCCATGAGGCACAGGGTCAGACTGATTTGCATATGGCCATGTCTGAACTGGGGTGGCAGAGTGGGCTAAAGAACGGTGATGGATCAAACCCAGATCTGTTGACTGGGTGTGAGTGTTTGATTGGTTCTGATGCTCCGTCCATCACCACCCCCTTTTGTACCGCTTTGTTCACCATAAGTTGGCAGGGTATGCTCAGGCGTGAGTCCCTTGCTCACTTTGCCACTGGATTCAAGCAAGCCTGGCTGAAGACGGCTGAAATGCCAGAAACCGGTCCTAGGAAGCTTTATTCTGGTCCAGGGAAGGCATGGCTTGGCAGTTCGGGCTGGACTGTTCCCATGAGGCACAGGGTCAGACTGATTTGCATATGGCCATGACTGAACTGGGGTGGCAGAGTGGGCTAAAGAACGGTGATGGATCAAACCCAGATCTGTTGACTGGGTGTGAGTGTTTGATTGGTTCTGATGCTCCATCCATCACCAACCCCTTTTGTACCGCTTTGTTCGCCATAAGTTGGCAGGGTCTGCTCAGATGTGAGTCCCTTGCTCACTTTGCCACTGGATTCAAGCAAGCCTGGCTGAAGACGGCTGAAATGCCACAAACTGGTCCTAGGAAGCTTTTTTCCGGTCCAGGGAAGGCATGGCTTGGCAGTTCGGGCTGGACTGTTCTCATGAGGCACAGGGTCAGACTGATTTGCATATGGCCATGTCTGAACTGGGGTGGCAGAGTGGGCTAAAGAACGGTGATGGATCAAACCTAGATCTGTTGACTGGGTGTGAGTGTTTGATTGGTTCTGATGCTCCGTCCATCACCACCCCCTTTTGTACCGCATTATCCAGCAACGGGGCATGAGTTCAGGTCTCGGTGTTGCATGTGAAATGTTTGACTCTAAATTCCCTTTTTTATTATCTTCTTATTCTTTTCTCATCTTCACAATTTTGGGAACCAATCTGAGCAATTTCGAGTTTTTCCCGAAGGCAGGTTCACTGGTTTTCACAGGTTCTTTTCCCTGCAAGGGTACTCCTTTCCATCCTTTTCACATAAACAATATGCCCTCCAAGTCACAAATTAGTAATGAAGTAGTATCACAAACTACTTTGATAATGAGTTGCGTAGAGAATGGAACGACTTTTTTTAAAATTCCAGTTATATATAACAGCCCCTGAAGAGGGGAGCGCATCCCGAAATGCATTGGGCAGTTTGTTCTTTGATGATCATAATGACAGAAATACAACCTTGCTGTCATGATTTGCAGGCATTTTGAAACAATTGTATGTCATCAATATAATTGTTTTAAACTACAGTAGTGGTCTTTGTATTAGAAAGGAATACATGATTAAGTTTCAAATTATAAATGGAAGTATGTAGTGAGATGTTTGAACAAGTTTGATTATTGTTTGATATATTCTTTAGTAGTGCTCTCTGGGTCCAAGGAATATGTGTCCTTGGCAGTATTGAATGATTGACCAGACAAGGCCAGGCCTCATGCTTGGGCATGGTGTGTCATGGTCTTTGGGTGGTGTTGGCCAGACAGAGCCAAGTCTCGTGATTAGGGCTGGGCAGAGCTCACTGAGTTTCACTCCACGTAATTCAGCAGAGTGACCGAAACTCTGTGGAATTCGCGGAGTTCCGCGATCGGGCAGAGTATTGCTTGGAGAGCCAGTGTTTGCTACTGTGGCCTGATCGGTGATCATCCGGGGCAGAGACCATCAATCAGCCACAGCCCTGAACCCAGGACAAATAACACTCTACAGGTTGTGATACTCAACAGATTATGTGATGAGATAAACCGTGATCTATGTCCCTTCACCCTCCCTTCTGGGCTGCTGCCAAGGAGGACCAGTGACACTGCACCAGTCCCCGTGTTCTGCTCAGTAAGAGCTAGAACTCTTCACCAGTCACGGTGCCCTGATCACTAAGAACGAGATACGAGTAAACACCACCAGTTCCCATGTCCTGCCACCAGTCCCCATGTCCTGTTCACCAAGAGACAGTACCCTCCCTCAGTCCCTGTGCCCTGCTCACTAATAGATGGCTTGCCATCCTCTTCACAAAGAATCGCATTTTGGACGTTACTTAATTTGATGTTTAAAAAAAAAAAACAGAAACCTGCATTTCATTCACTTGTTTGGACAAAAACATCTGTAAGGAATTCGGTGTATCCAGAGTAATTGTTAGTTTTTTTTCCAGAGTATGTGGGACCATACCAAAATCACATTGCATATGGTACTTTACTTCGCTTTGCCAAGCGCATATTCAATCACATTGTTTCCAACTTGTATTATCAAAACACACATCCATTAATTAGTAAGCGAAATTCATGAACAACTTAAAAAGCAAGCATTGGCATAGCCAATAGATCTCGCTTTTGGGACCTTATAAGTATTTAGTTATGCAGCACAATATCTTTGGTGCAACAGCATCCACTGTTGCATGGCTAAACACTTATAAGGTCCCAAAGGCGAGACCTATTGGCTATGCCAATGCTTGTTTATTTACTTAAGAGCCTGCTGTTGCATTGCGGTAAATAATTATTGTGCTTATGGGGAGGAGACACAACATATAGTGTTGCGAGGGCTTGGCTTGGAGCAGGATGAAGGCGCTATAGAAGCGAGACAAAGTGTAGGTGGGAAAGACAGATCAGGTGAAGGAGTGAGTGTACGACAGCAAGAAAAGGAGGGAGAAGAATAAACTAATGCAATAGAAATCAGAGCGGCTAAGCTTGTTTACCATGGTGAAAACTGAGTTATTGTTCTGAGCTTATGTTTGCCATGGTGAAGTCTGTTATTGTTCTGAGTCAGTTGATACAATTGACCCAACAAGCCTAAAAACAATGTTTTCAAAATAATATAAATAACAGAGGTCTGGGTGATGCAACCGGAAGCAGGCTTGCAAGCAAATTGGATGAAACACAGTGGTTAATTTGTAAAATAAGAAGTGCCGGGGCTCCCATCACGAGCCAGCTTTGACCAGCCCATTTCCCCTGTTGTCACTGGCTAACATAGAACCAACAAACACTACAAGAGGGTAGGAGATGTAGCGTAATGGCCAAGCTGCCGACCTCAGAACTGGGCAACCAGCTTCGAACCTCGGGGTGGGCTCAACCTGCTGTGATTCTGGAATAATCACTTAATGTCCCTGTGCTCACCAAAAATGAATTTGTCCTTAACTAGTGCTCAAGCGCCGGTGCTGATGATTAAGTGCATGTGCTGAGCACCGGAAAGCACCTGCTCAAATTAAGCACTGATGAAACAACAACTATGGGAAAAGTCACAAGAAGCAAAAAACAGTCCCCACACCATAAGACTTTCGGCGTAGTAGCTCTCCATCCCAATTTACTTCCGAAAGAGGAGAGCAGCATTTTAAAAAGATTGCAGAAAAAAGGCTGACACCAGCAGCCAGGCGCAGATTTTCCTCATGTTCCATGCTGCTAGCTATACAGCACGCACACTGAAAAAAAGGCCACTAGAGTGGGTGCCTGCTTTTGCCTGGGGGGACCATAGAGTGCGTGCTGCTACGGGAGCACTTTAGTCGGTCCCTACTTGTGTCCTGTGGCACTGTAAAGTGCACGCTCGGGGCAAAAGAATGCTAAAATACAATGCGCGGCGTCCCTGAAGCAGGCGCCGCACTCAGCTTTTGTCAATCTTCACTCCCCAGTTTTACAGGACTGCTTGTGGACTGTAAATTAGTTGCTCAAGAACTCTGATGGAAGCGTAAGGCACACCTATGCAGCCAATAGAAAAACGCTGATGCCAAAATATTCCTCCGGCTACACCAACGGGTGAATGACAATATCAGCAAGCCCATGGCTGAAGGTACGAAAGCAAATAAGTCCCTAGCTTAGAGAGATGGACCCCAACCCCCTTAAGGTGTAGAATGCAATATGTTCACCATGAATAGTGCAAGCACAAAACACAGAAAACCTAAAAAAAAAAAAGGGGACCGAAGATAAAAGTAACACACAAATTTGTCCTCATTCTATGATTCCTGGTCCTCGGTCCTCAACAAATTTCTCCTCTGGCCACAGAATAGAGGCATGCTTTACAGATATAGGAGGAGTAAATTCTGGAAGACAGTACTTTGAGACCCTAATAAGGTACAGTCCGTACGCTATATAAATGCATTGAGACAAGTCAGTATGTCAGTTCTGACATACTTAACTCACCAAACGTGACATGTACAAGTACTGATTGGGAAGCCTAAAGTGTAAAAAAAACAACAATGAATGTATTTAATGCCACTTAACCATTTAAGAAGGTAGGCATGCAACATTTTTTTTAAAACACGGGCGGTATTGGTGGACGCCAGGATTCAAAAACATGTCAGTGTATGATGCACCTTTCCTAGGGCATTCTGGAGCTAATACGTCTGTGCAGCAGTACTGAGAGGCACATCAAAAAGCCAACACTTCCTTACTCCAAATCCAAGGGCTAGAATTAAATATTCAAGAGCAATAATTTGTTTTTCAATGTTCGTGCAAGGAAAACAGCGGATCTAATGTGGGAAATGTTATTGAAGTTAAAGATTATATAGAACACAGATTTGCAAACATACACACAGCCATCAGTCACAACAAGACCGGGAGCGAGCAGTAGCCCTGAAGAGAGCCCCGTGCTCAGGTTAAAAGTTTAAATAAATGCAGAAACATAAAGCGCAGTGTCCCTGAAGTGGGTGCTGTGCAGGGCCGGTCTGGCCGTAGCGGGCACCAGGCAATCCCCCGGTGCGCCGCACGGGTGGGGGCCGGTTTTGGGCCCCTGGGGGCCGTTTTTGTTACAGGGCCGTTTTTGCAGCATAGCTGCAAAATCGTCCCGTAACAAAATCGGTCGAAAACCGGCCCTGGCAAAGAGCTCAGTGGCACCCCCAACAGCCCGTGGGGGGGGCGGCCGAGCACTTTGCCAGGGCCGGTTTTGGTTCCCAGTCCAGCCCTGGCGCCGTGCTCCTCTTTAAAGTTGAAAAAAACAATGCAACTCAGCTCGGCAAAAGTGAAAGCGAGGAATACAGCTGTTTACAGGAAACAGTGCCCGGATGCGCGGCCACAACGTGAAGGAAGCAGCATACAGGCGGGCACGACATTTTTTATTTATTTATGAAACCGGGCGCGTGCAAGTGCAGTATCTTTTGGAGGTGGGGGTTTAATAAGAAGGCAGCATACAGGCAAGCACGGCATGTATTTTTTTTTTTTTTATAAAACCGGGCGCCTAAAATACCAAACTTGAAAAGGGCTCACACAGTAATGCGGTGTGTAGGTAACTTATTGTTAAACTTGCTGGCGCCTCACACAGCCAATGTAATTAGGAACGTAAGTGTGCTGGTAGAGTTACCGGCTGTTGCGCATTTTGTTACACACTGTGAAAGTGTGGGGGGGGGCGCGTGCGAGTGCAGTGTGTTCTGGAGGTGGGGGGTTAATAAGAAGGCAGCATACAGGCAAGCAATCTTACCTCATTGTTGGCGAGTTTCTCCGTTTTGTACGCTGCAAGCCGTTAACGCACAGCAAGCATTGTGAATCAAATATACGGAAGACGGCAAGGATTTGAAAAGCGGGCATTTTTTGTGCGGCAATATTAGTGAATAGGGGTTGTATGCGGGCACTTAGCGTGTCGAAGGGTGGGACGGTGAGCATAACATGAATAACAAAGAGGGAGTGCAAATAATGAAAGTGAAACGGCTACAAGTTAGCGTACGCCATACAAAGGCAGGAAGCTGACAAGGAGGGAGTGATAGAAGGGAGGGGTTAAGGGAGGGCCTTCACACGTGCAATAAAAGAAGCCAAATGGCAGCTGTGCACAATGGCAGCTGGGCACGTCGCGCGCGCTCTTGTGCGCGTTCTAGCAAGCTGGTGGCCGGCAAAGTAGAACTAAATGTCTCGCCAGGGCAGCGCATGCGCTGGCTCAGGCGAGACCTAAAAAACCAGTGTCATGTACCGCAGAGAAGTAGATAACGTATGTAACTAACAACAACATTGGAAAGCAGATGAATAGAACAATGATTACCTTCAAAAGTTTACATGGGCAGCCCTGACATATACCACGCATCGGTTGTGATCATAACGCATTTCAGTAGCACTGAAATACAAAAGTCACGCATAATATAGCCTCCTCAGCTGTAAAGCTGGAACTCTAGTATTCATGCACCATATTAAGACTGAAACTAAGCTGGAGATGCAGCGCACCATGCACGATGCTCCCAGCATGCTTGGGAGCTGGCTCAGAGTCTACGGCACTAGATGGTACTGTGACACAATGTAACTATATTGACCTGACACTGCACTGTGCATGTTTGTTATATCCATGAAGATGTGACTCACACCTATAACAAAGGCGGGATGTCCTGACGCTGCCGCCCGCCGCGGCCGCAGTTCACCAGAATAAAGTTACAGACTGCTTGGAGATCCCGCGAGTCGACCGAGTCACCCCCGATGACCGCTGCCGGTGAGCTACATGGACCGCGGAGAGTCACAGGTCTGTCCTCCTGCTCAGCTACCATCAGCGGTGCAAGTGGGCGAAATAAGTTTCGGCTGCGCTTTGAATTTCTGATCAAGAAGTCACTGACTGTGGTGCCGGAGCAGCTCCTCTGACCTTGCTGCTCGTACTGCAGTCTAGTGCAGGTGACCTGCAGTGCTGGGCGCCAGGACATGGCACAGCCTGCCAGCAGCTGCTCACCGCCGCCACAACCGGCAATAAATAGAAGATAAGTTGTAATGCAGAAATATGAGATCCCTTCGGCACTCGATCCCAGGCCCACCAGCGCCGGCTGAGAGTGACTCAGTATGAGGCAGACCGTTGTTACTACAGTGAGTAAGTGAAGTTAGTGCAGCAAATATAGGTCGCAACAGTGTGACTGCACATTCGAATGGGAGGAACCCAACGTCACCTGACCCCAGCCCACTGGGCCGCGGCGCCACCTCAGCAGCTGCTGTGAGGAGGAGTCTGCATGCTGGATGACAAGTGCCTGAGAGAGTGAGCGCAGGTAAAGTGTATTTATCCTAATTAAACTAAGTAAACATTATTTGTGCCACAAATGATGTGTTAATTGCTTATAAGACTAATAGGCTTTTATTATACAACTCATGTTGTGTCTTTGATAAAAAAAAAATTACAGCCTGCGGCCGGGCTGTGACCCCTAGGCGGTGAGTGTGCCTCTCCTGCCCTTCCATTTCTGATGCTTTGCAGAAGTTCTTAGATCTTCTTAGTGTTTCTTGTTGCTCAAATGGGTATAATTTCTGAAATGTATGTGTTTCCCTGGTCTTCATTGCTTAATTTTGTTTGTGACAAAGTGTCACTTATAGTCGTTGAAATGTCACTCATACTGACACTGAAATTATGAAAATGTCACACATTTGAAAACTTGGCAGCTATGATGGAGGGCCCAAAACAAAAACATCAGCATTCAAAATCAGTTCACGACATAAGTGGAAATACCACTAAGCATCTACAGAGCCAGTTGCAACATACTCAGGACTCGACTTACCCTCAAACCACCTTCAGGCTCTCAATTTCTCCACACCATGCAATTATTTATAAAAAATAGGCCCGACTTTTTTGCCTTGAATCAGTGATGATTTGCCCTGCTTGCATGCACCACCCTGCACCTCCCTCTTTGCCTCACACCACCCATGGCCTTGTACCCTTACTTATTTGGTACTACTCACCCTCTCTGTCTGCTGCCCCCCGAGAGATGCCAAGGCCCCCTGTCTGTTACCAATTCCTGATGAAACCTCATGTGGTACAGTATTTGTTCTTGTTGGGTATACCCTCTAATCTGACGCCCAAATTATGCCTACTCACACACCCGGTGACACACACAGTCTTTAACCACACCCTCACCACCGCCTTTTGTATTTGATCAACCCAGTTCAGCTTGATTCCTTTCCTGAATTACACGCGGCAAAAGTAGCAGAAGGTTGGACATGGAAAAACAGAGCATGCATTATGTTCACACTACCCGCTCCTATTGCGGGTCCCTGCTCAGGCAACACACAAAATGGCTGCCAATGAGAGCCCAGCAGAAAATATTTAGGGAATGACATCACAAGAACTAAGCTCGAGTCAGGTGGGTGGTATGACTACCATTTATGGGTGGAGCAAAGTCAAAGGAAACGCCATTATGAGGCCAGGCATTTGCATCCTCCCTACCCATATTGATGTTTCATGAGCAAACAATGGTTAATGTGCTGGTCAACTCCGCTCGACCAGCACTTGGTGGAGTTTTGCTGAAATCCGTGCTTCGGGCAGAGCGCGGAGTTGCAAAACTCTGCGAACTCCACCAGCGGAGCGGAGTTTGATGACCACCTCTACTCATGATTGGGTATTGTTTGGCAGGGCCTCTGGGTTTGTGTTGGGCAAACAGAGCAAGGCCTCACACTTCAACATGGTGTGGGCCACACTCTGGGTTGGTGTTGGGCAGTTGGAGCCGGGCCTCATGTTTTAGCATGATTTAGCAGGGTCTCTGAGTTTGTTTTGGGCAGACAGAGCCAGGTCTCTCACTTGGGTGTTGTTTGGTAGGATCTCAGGTCTCGTGTTGGACAGATGGCGTAATAACTCATGCTTGGATGTGGTGTGGCCGAGTCTCTGAGTGTTGGAGATGTAGTCAGATGCCACAGTTGGGTAGGGTCTTTGGATTGGATTCGGGCGGACCAGTCAGTTCTCTCTCTTGGACATAATGTCTAGGTTGGAGCTTGAAAGACCAAGTCAGGTCAACCCCTGAGTTAGTTTTGAGTAGTCCGAACCAGACCACATGCTTGTGCAATATCTCTGGGTTGTGGAATGGGTTAAACTGAGCCAGTCCTTATATTTGAGCATTCAAGCCAGGTCTCAACCTTGAGCAGCCTGATCCAGTTCTCAAGCTTGGCAAGGATATTTGGGATGGAGTTCAGCGGACTATATGACTGAGCAATTTCTCAGGAATAGGCAAGATGCCTGGGTTTCATATGCTCAGACATTCTGACTGAGTCATGCCTCACACTGGAGCACAATCTGTTGGTTGGATGTGGACATGCTAAGCCAGACCTCATGCTTCAGCAGGAGATTAGGTGGTGGAGGTGGGAAGACCATCTGACCAAGCCAGGCCTCATTCTTGGGAAGGATGCCCATACCTCATGCTTGTGCAGTATGTCCAGGCAGGAGTTGGAAGGAGCAAGTCAAGACTATTACTTATGCAGAACGCATGGGCTGGAGGTGGGCAGACTGAGCCTGGCCTCACGTAGGATGTGGAGTATGTAGCAGCAGAGTATGCAGTATTCTGTCTCCTACTTGGACATTCATAGTAAACCTAACCCTATACCACTGTTCTTATATGTGGTGGCACGACTCCTGTTCCAGTTGCATGGCATAATATCAAGAACAAAAATATTGGGATACACAAATATCATGTACAAAATATTGGGAACCAAAATATCTTACTTACATTCAATATATGTAACCTACAAAAATATTGTGGACCAAAATGTTATCAAAATAGGTAAGTATATTGATTTGACAATATTTAGCATTATATTCCATTGAACGTCACATATTACATCACTAATGACATCATCCAGTGAATATGTGTCTTTCTGTTAAATAAATATTTTTTATATATGTATATCTAAAGGTTAATGGAAGAATAAACGGGTAAAAAAGTGTCAAAATGGATGGTTGTTTTTGTAAAATGAATTGTATAACTGACTTATTAACAGTATCTTAGTGAATACAGTGATGTAATATGTGACGTCATCAGCAGTGGATTGCGGTAGTACCTGAACTAACTATAACGGGGGAATTTCAATGGTTTTTTACGAGTGAAATGTCCAGCTAACTATAACATGTGTGAAACCTATGGGTTTTTCAGTGAATATATATACATATATGTCAGCTGCTCGCTTACGTTTTCGTTGCCTTTCCGCCAACAAACGAAAGTGGACCCGAGATAAGTGCAATTTTGTTTATTTCACCGCTTGACAAGTCTCGCCATTACGCGTTTCGGCAGTCGCCTGCCTTGGTTACATGACAGCGTATGGGATTCAAATCACCAAATTTAAAGTGCTAGTACAGTCAGAGTCATAAGTGAAAATGGAAAAAATACTTTCATCTCAGTATCTTACACATTATGTCAACGTCACTGTTGCTGTTATGGTCTGCTAAAATGCGTTTTCACAATTCCTTAAAGATAATATTTGTTAATGCATTGTTTGAACTGCCATGCGTAAATGGTCTTAATCATATCATTAACATTGGTCATACATTACGTGCAGAAATGCAGTTAAAAAATCAGTGAACATTAATCCATTTCACATTTATATTGTCCGACAAATATAAACTAATATGTGATTATACCTTCTGTGGAAACTAGTATTACCTATGTGTTGTATTGAATACTAAAAAAATAATATATAAATAAGAAAAAGTGCTAGTGTTTAAAAAAATCCATTTGTATTTTATGAAGTTTCCATGTCCAGTACTCGTGGGCTCCATTTTTATTGACATAATGTCTTTGACCTTACTATTGGAGCACCTCTATACTAGTACAGACATTGAGTGCAAATGTTGGCATGGGCAAACAAGCAAGTATATATGGAGAGACTTAGTAGATTCAATACACAATTGATTCCCATGGTTGTAAACATAGACATAGATATGTAAATAAATAAATAAATACATATAATATAATTAAATATACAACTCAATTGTTAAAATCATCCACTATTGCTAAAATCCCATAAAATTGCTGTATTAACTGTCTATATTATATGGATTAAATATCCTTGCAACTAAATTTCCATGAAGACATGTAAATATTTTCTATATAAGTCCTGTCTGGATAATAAGAAACACACATATATAAGTTAGAAATCATAGATTACAAAGTCGCCAAGTTCCAGATTGTCTGTAGTAGAGTAATCGATAGGAAAGAGGTTTTATTTTAAACTCTTCTTTAAAAGGGGAATTCATAGAAAAGGATTTATATAAAAAATTATTTTATATAAAATAGTTTTATAAAACTTGGTTTTATAACCAAATGTTTTCATAAAAATGTATAAAGATCCTCACTTGTGTTAAGACCCCCCAGCTGTTTGGTATCTAATTCCAATATAAACTGAGTTTCCAGTCTTCTTAGCTTAGCTTCCCTATTTCCCTCTCTTTTTTCTAATGGGATGGCATCTACCACATAGTATCGTAAATGTGTAAGATTGCTTTCATGGCATTCCTTAAAATGTCTGGCCACAGGGTAGCTTGGATCGTTGTTAGTGATGGCTCTTGTATGTTGCAGGATTCTTTTATGTACCGCTAATTTGGTGCTTCCAATATATTTTAAGTTACAGCTACACTCTAAAACGTAGACCGCATATTCAGTCTTGCAGGTCAAATGGCGAGTGATAGGCCAGGGAATGTTATTAAAAGCTGTACAGTATTCTGTTTTGTTAATACCAAACTTGCAGGCCTTGCAACTAATGCATTTAGAAAACCCTTTTCTTGCGGTGAGCCAAGAGCTAGTGTCCTGGTCCTCAGGATTGTTGCGTACCAGGGCATTGCCCATGGATTCAGTTTTCCTGTGTGAGATGGCTGTTTTTTTCGGTAAAGTTTTCCCTATGATGGGGTCATCTAGTATTATAGGCCAACTGCGTCTCATTATCCCTCTAATCTGTTTTTCTTGTCTTGAAAATGACATAACGAGACGTATGGGTTCACTTTGTAGTCCCCAAAGAGTTATTGGGTGTTGCCTCCAGCTTGTTTTTATAAGTTAGTAACTCATCTCTGGGTTTTTGTTTAGACTTTGTCATGGCTCTATCCACTACTTTTTTCTTATACCCTCTTTCCAAGAATCTGGCTTTACTCTCGCTTTGCTTATTTTCACATTCTGTCTCACTGCTACATATTCTTCTTATTCAGAGCATTTTTCCCATAGGGGATGCTGTCTATCAGGTGACGGGGGTGAGCGCTTGATGCATGCAATAGCGCATTACCCACCGTCTCTTTTCGGTACAGAGTTGTAGATATAAAATTGTTGTGAATTGTGATTTAAACATCAAGAAACGTTACAGTTTCCTCACTTATACATGATGTGAACTTCAAATTAACATCATTCACATTCAGTTGTGTTATAAATTCATCTGCGCTTTTCTCTGTGCCATGCCATATTATAAATAAGTCGTCTATAAATTTCAACCAACAAACTATATTTTCCTGACAGACGTAACCATACTGCTTCTTAAGGCCAGCTCCTCCCACCACCCCATGAATAAACATGCATAACTGGGGGAGAAGCTGGCCCCCATTGCCACGTCCTGCACTTGTTGGTATTTCTGGTTCTTGAAAAGGAATACATTGTCATTCAGACAAAAAGTCAGCAAGTCAATAATAATTCTGTTATGTTGGATATATTGCATGGGTCTTCTAGATAGAAAATATTCCGTAGCTCTTATTCCATCCCCATTTCTTATGCAGGTGTAAAGTGATGAGACATCCAATGCTATCATACGGTATCCTTTTTGCCATTGTATGTTGTTAATTTTCCTCAAAAAGTCGCTTGTGTCCTGTACATAGGAGTCTAAGCCACGGACATGTTCTTGCAGAAAATAGTCAAAGTAACACGACATATTCTCAAAGGTTCCATCACAGGCCGAAATAATTGGTCTTCCTGGTGACTTATATCTGTCCTTGTGTACTATGGGGATGAAATAGATTTTTGGAATGGTTGGATGTTCCTTTTTTAGATATTTGAATTCATCAGGACTTAGCATTCCCAAACTTTTCCATGCCAATAATTTTGTCATAAAACAATCCTGGGTATTTTTCAAATTTTTGGAAGGAGCTTTTTCTGTAGCATTCTGTGTTGCTCAGTTGGCTCATTGCCTCAGTCATATATTCCTTCAGAGGTCAGAGGACAATGTTCCCACCTTTATCCGAGTTTCATATGACCACCTCTTTGTTTTTTCAAAGTCTTTCCATCAGTTGACCATATTTTCTTTCGTGGTCTGTAATTTTCCTTTTGTTCTTATTGATATCGATGTTGAGTCTTTTGATTTGAGTCACAATTTGGTCATTAAAGATGTCTATAGAATCCCTCGGCATTATTGGTGCAAATTTTGATTTACCTTTAAAGTTCGTATTTGGTTTGCCACATGTTTCCATATCAAGGATTCCACTACCTTGTGAATCATTGAGATAGTCATAGTACAATTTCTCTTCCCCTGTGATAGCACTTTCTTTCTCCAGGTTTTCTAAATCCCTCAATGTATTTACATCTGCTACTGTAAGATTGGGAATGTTCGTTGTGTTTGTTGTGGTCAGACTGGCCTTCTTATCTTTGTTTGATAATTGTAACTGGTAATACTTTCTCAATTTTAGTTTTCTAATAAATCTATAGATATCTGCTCTTGTTTTTGTGTAATTAAAATTTGTCTCGGGACAGTATGACAGACCAAGGGAAATAAGTTGTTCTTCCGCAGCGCTCAGCACAATGTTTGATAGATTGATGATGGTATTAGTATTTGTTGGAGTAACGTCAGGTAAAGTTTTTATATCTAGTTTAATTTCCAGGTTCCCCGTCCCCTTGTCGTACGTTTGGGTTTCGCGCCTTCTTCTTGCCTTTCTCCTCTCCCGTCTGCTTTTAGTCCATCGTATTTTGTCGGTAAATTCCTAGGGCGCAGGGTTTCTCTGCGGCTCCATCTGACATACTCCAATTCTTCTCCCAATGTTGGTTTGATGGTGCTTTGGGTTGCACGGTTCCTTTCTCTTTGACCCTCCATGTCAGGCTCGCTTTCCAGCGCTGAGCTCAGGTCTGAAATTGAGGTTGCCCCTGCCACGGACTGCCCCATATTGCTGGAATTTGCTCCCTGTGTTCTTCTATCTTCTATCTTCTATTGCCTTTCTGAATTTGTCAAACTTGCAGGCGAATGTAAAAATCTGCCCATTGGCATAGTCCTCTATATCCTGCTTGAATTTATAGACTTTTCTTTGTTTGGTTTTATCCTCCTCCTTGTTCAGTCTGCTAGTAATTTCTTCATAGAATTTTTGTTTTTGTTGGGAATCACTATGCGCCTGAATTTCATCATTCATATTGTCGATTTTTAATTGGATATCTTGCCTGTCACTGTCGGCATATTTTACTAATATGGCCACATGTTTGCATGATGATTCCAAATTGCATTGTGCACATTCCACCATCATAGCTTGGGGCAATCATAATCCGTAAGCCCCTGGGAATCCTTCCCACATCAAGATATTTTTGTAAAGATTTTGCTTCCCACCACTTCGACATCTCTTGGCGCATTAATTTCTCTAATGCCCGAAATGTTTCTTTCAGGCTTCTCAGTCCCCCACTTGCTTCCTCATTAGCACTCCCATTGGTATCCAATTGCTCCGGAGCTGTTTCAGAAAACATTTCCTCCGCAGCAGATGCTCGATCCCTCAACGCTGCAGCGGACATGTTGGGCGGTTGTTGTGTATTCAAAATTATGTTTGCGATCTATCTCAGCCTTGCACAATACTGCCAACGATAAGATCCCAACTGCACACCTCCCCACCTGCTAAAATGCTGCAAAGTCCTTTACCTTCTTGGAGAATTCACGGTCCCAATGCTGCCACTCCACGCAGCTTCACTCGTCCGAGCTATCGCCGCGCCACGCTCTGCCTGAGCCGTTCTCCGTCCGGTATTGGTATCACCGCGGCAGGGGGCTTTCATGTATCCATTTCCGGCCCGCTTCGAGTGCCTCAGGTTTCCCAGTCCCACCGATGCCTCAGTGTTACCCGGTACTTTCAGAGGCTGATTTCTTTGCCACAAAGCCGTCACTAGGGGAGGGGGTCCCCTTATTCCGGAGGAAATCAACCCGGATAATATGTCAGCTGCTTGCTTACGTTTTTGTCGCCTTTCTGCCAACAAACGAGAGTGGATCCGAAATAAGTGCAATTTTGTTTATTTCACCGCTTTACAAGTCTCGCCATTACGTGTTTCGGCAGTCGCCTGCCTTGATCACATGACAGCGTATGGGATTCAAATCACCAAATTTAAAGTGCTAGTGTAGTCAGAGTCATAAGTGAAAATGGAAAAAAAACTTTCATCTCAGTATCTTACACATTATGTCAACGTCACTGTTGCTGTTATGGTCTGCTTAAATGCGTTTTCACAATTCCTTAAAGATAATATTTGTTAATACATTGTTTGAAATACCATGCATAAATGGTCTTAATCATATCATTAACATTGCTCATACATTACGTGCAAAAATGAGGTAGCCCACTGGGGCAGGACCCCACTTTTCACTTCTATTTTCACTTTTGTGCTTTTGGTCCTTGTTTATTGAACTGTGACCATAAAACTACAACTATTTGAGATTTGAATTATATTTGTGACATCTTAACATTGATTTTCTATCTTTAACGCCATATAAATACTTTTTGCATGATTACCCACCAATTAGTGAATGAATTACTAATATCTGTACTAGTATGTTTTCGCATTAATGAGAAAACTGCACGTCTGTCTTCACGCTCTTTTAGTTTGTAGTTCACATGTGACACGATTGTATACACAGTTAAAAATGGCTGAAAAACTTTATTGAATTGTTAGTGAGCAAGCCTTCTGTGAAGGCAAAACGTGTCTAACATTACCAGCTGACATTAAAGAATCTTTTGTAAAGACACGGCGTCGACTTTCCTGTTCGGAAGTGTGGTGAATATATCTATATTTTGCACCTCCTTACAAAGCAATAGTAAGGAAAGTGTAGGACTTTGCATGGGTCATATTTACTATTTCCACTCCAATCTCAGCAACTGTAGGGAAAGTGTTGTACTTTGGAAGTGTTAGACATACTATTCCTACTCCAATATGAGTAATGGTAGGAAAAGTGTTGGACTTTGGAGTGGTCAGATATACTATTTCCACTCCTACATTTTGAAATAAAACATTGAAATATAGACTAAACAATACAAATGTGAAAGATTTAAAATAATAAACCTATTTTTTGGATGTTTTTTATTTTAAATCCAGATTGTAAATCAGAAATTTAAAAATTTTAAAATTCTTTAAAGTCATTCCCACCCTACTATCCTAATTAAAAGATAATAAAAATGAATTAAAAAATAAAAACATTATCAATTGTTAATATTACATTCAAATTTAAGTAAAAGGATGAAAATGATGAATGCAACTAATAAATATAAAATTATTACCACAATTGATAAAAGGAATATGTTGACTGACCAATTAACAATTAATTAGAAAACCAACAAATAAATAAAAGCATAATTGATTGAATAATCAATTTAGATATTTATCAATTAAACACAGAGACTAAATAACTAAATAAATATTAATTAAAATGTAGCGTTTACATATTTATAAAATGTCCCACCGAGTCTCCTAAAAACCCATTTACCTACTACTAAATTAACAATTTCTAATTACATTTAAAATCTTGCATTTCATCTAGAAATCAGCAAAATGTACTAAACAAATTAAACACAAATATTATTGATATTATTGCAATACTAATAACTTATTAAAATAAAATAACTAAAATGTATAAAATTAATTAAAAAGAATATTATATGAAACAATATTTAAAAAACAATATTATATACAACTTTATTTTGAAAAAGAATTATATTAAATACTTAAAGGACAATAGTCTTACCTTCAACGTTAAGTCCCACAATATTCTTGATATCACAATATTCTAGCCTCGATATTTGTGATCCACAATATTTTTGATTTGATATTTAGTCAGACACCCATGAACTATGTTTCTTTATCTCAACTAAAGAAGAAGACGGAGAGGTAGCGTGTTCTCAACTGGAATGTATGTGATGTTAGGGGACTCCTTTGAATCTGGTTTGTCAGTATTTATTTCAGATACGTTTTATTCATTGTGCATTAAGAAATGTGGTACACTGATGTGGATACAGACCAAATCACGCATCATGCTTGGCCTGGCTTTCTGGATTGGAGGACGACAGTCTGAGTCAAGACATGCACTTAGGAAGAATGTCTGAGTTGGAGGTAAGGAGGCCTTCTAATCATGTCAGGCGCCACAACTGGGCACATTGACTGAGTTGAATGTGGCAGCCAAGTCAGGCCTCATGCTTGGGGAGGATGTACAGGCTGGAGGTCAGTAGCCCGAGTCAAGACTCCCACTTGCGCAGGTTGTCTGGGTTGGAGTTGCGCTATTTCAGCAGGGAAGAGAGTGTGGCATACTGGAGTTTCCGTGGGACTTCTGGCTCATACAGAAAGAGAGGCATTCATCAGCTTGGTGGATTTGGTGTCATGCAAGTCTGTGTGTCAGTCTCCTAATCTTGGTGTGGCAGGTGTCTTTGGTGGGGTGGGGGTTAATTCAGTGACCTGGAGATCGCAGTGACCAGGCTTAGCTGAATATGAGCTCACAGAAGATTGCCAGGATTACATTATATGCTAGAGATTCTTCATGAATGGGTGCGGTGTTTGGTGAAAGGGCTACATAATTCTTGCAAGGCAACCATGTCTGAATTCACTGTATGGTCCATTCAAATGTGTCCTTACTGTGTCTGGCAAAGTCGAGAGATATGTCCTCACTGTGGCCCCCATGACAGACGGTACGCTGTGGAGAGGTACCCATGCTCTGATTGTCACTGAGAAGAAGATAGAGGGCTCAAGTGATTTGTCATCGCTGGCTCACCACTATCACAAGACACTTGTGGTCTGCATAGATGAGTCCTCGCTGTGCACACCAGGGAGAATAGATACACGGTGTGAAGTGATATGCCTTAGCTCTGTACCCAGTGAAGGAGCTTTTTCAGCACTGGAACAATGGAGACACCCTAGGCGAGAGCTCTGCACCTGATTCCAGAAAACAGAGATTGCATCACAAACTTAATGCCCATGGCTCTAGAAGAGTTCAGGAACTTGATGGAAAGACACCAGCCTGCTGATCAATGAGAAGATGAGACTGACGGCTGCTGTGTGGATAACTGGAGAACAGAAGCTAGCCAAAGGCAGAGAAGGCACCATCTTAAGTCTGGGTGACCATCACTGAACAATGGAGTTGGAACCTCATTTGTGGCTGCATGCCACCTCAAAAAAGTGTCTACCACGGAGGAAGGGGAGCTACAACATCGGATTGTGTGAGTGACCCAACAGATCCAGCGAGAGAATAAATGAACTTTACACCTGGGGCACTACTGATGGAGATTTGAGGCAGTTCAGCTCGCCAAAGAGTAGAGTGTTTTCCTAGCCTACAGGAATAGAAGGAGTATACTGTGTTAAATTGGGGACAATCCACAGACAGACTGGAGGTAGATGTTTGGGCCTGCACAATGGGGTGGTTGCCTGACTCAGTGGCCATAACAGTTGAGAGCTGAGTCACCAAGCTGTTCCGATTTGTACCAGAAGATCCTAGTGGGCTAACCCTCTACTTATTGGCATAATAGGTAAGAAGATCAGTGAAGTAGATGTACAACATAGGTGAAGGTAGGCCCCATGAAGAAAGCAGATGCAGAGTGTAAGAAACTGGGTTTTTGATTGAGGGCAATGAAAACCTTTCTCAAGCAACAACCACAATCCTAGTCATGGTGAATCACAAAAGTCATTAAATTAACCTATGCTTAACCCTCTGGTAGCTTGGTACAAAAGCTGTCAGGCTTACCTTAGAGACATTATGTTAAGTATTTATGCAGATAAATATCAAAGGGAGAGGGAGGAAAGGTACTGGAGCCAGTTCACTTCCCCAGGTATCAATGTCTGAATCCAAAGGAACTAGCTCTGGAGTGGATGCTTCTAGTGTTTGTATGTATTGGGAGAGAAACACATTGTGTTTTCAAAAAAGCCCTCAATCACCAACCTAGTTGGTGACATGCTTCATCATTGGGCCCCACCCAAGGTACCGAGTGCACCTCGGGTGTGCTACAATGCCTGGTTACAGCGGAGCGGATATTGTTTCCTGAAAGTGCAGTGTGGATGGGTGAGTGAATGTTAAAAAGACTGTCCTAAGGGTCCTACCACAGAAAAGGACTATTTTAAATGTGTGGGCCCTTGGCAGTGAATAAAAGCGAGAGGCGGATATTTAAGGTAGCTCCAATATCCTAGTCGGTCAACATGTTTCAGCCACGCTCCCTTTAATGGTATGGCTTTCTTCAGGACCTATGTGTAGTGCAAGTTGAGTGGTCTAAAAGTGTTTTAAAGACAAATTTATGTGACACACGTGTCTGGGGTGACAAAAGGTTGGTGTTAGTATCCTTTGTGTGTACTGGAGGCAAACCTTTTGAAGTGTAGGTGGGGCAACGCACAGCCCCTGCCCCACCCCCAGCCACCCTGGCAGGATGCCCATTCTGTCCACACCTAAGCCCCTTTTAAGCCATTCTCAGTCATCTAACCTAGGTCACTGGCAAAAGGCAAACATCGTTAGGACAAGAAAATGCAAACTTTCCAAAAGGGGCATTTTCAGAATTTTGACTAAAATCTGACTGTACCATTAAAGAGGATTTCAAATTGCAATTAACTTGAGTATAAACACCATATCTGTCCCTTCTCTTAATGTAACATTATCATTTTTTAAATGTAATAAAGAAACCCAGTGTTAGCCAATGAGAGAGATAGGCCTTAAAACAGTGATAAACAAGTTTAGGAGTCTTTCACTACTAGGACATGTAAACCTTAAACCCATTGCCCTATGAGCCTTTAGGGCCTACCTTAGTGGTGACTTAATGTATTAAAAAGGAAGGTTTAGGCCTGACAAAAATAGTTCCTTGTACTAGATCAAAATGACAGTTTAAAACTGCACTACAGGCGGCATTGGCAGGCCTGAAACATATTTTAAAGGCTACTTTAGTGGGTGGCACAATGAATGCTGCAGGCCCAATATTAGCTTTAATTTACAAGCTCTGGGCACAGGTAGTACCATGTACTAGGGACTTAATAGTAAATGAAATGTACCAATCAGTTAGGCCAATTGTACGATGTTTTCATGAGAGAGCACAAGCACTTTAGTACTTGTTATCAGTGGCAAAGAGCAAAGACTCCTAAAAGCCAACATAAACAGCTTCAGCAAAAGATGGGAGTGAAGGAAAAAGTTTAAGGTGACTCTGCAGAGAGGTCTAGGTCCAGGACAGAGAAACCACAGCATGATCATCACTCAGGAGGACCCAAGGGTTGGGTTAAAAGAGATAATGAAGAAACAACTCTAGGTGAGGGCTTCTCCAAGAACGGGAACAAAATAGTGAATTGGAAGGGGTAATTCTCCTCTCTTATAAAAGATTACCTTCTGCAGAGTTTGTCAGAGATGCAAGACAAACTGTGCAAAACTTCCACTGAGCAATTCAATGATGCAAAACTTGAAATGAAGACAAAAATCAGTCATATATCTAAGGACATTCTGGCTAGTTGAGGCAAAGTTAATGCCAAACAGGATGCCACATCATCAGTGGGAGCCATGCTGGACAATACTTTCTTCATGCTGCAAGCCTTTGCTGAAATAGTGAAGGAATATCAAGATAATTGTAATGATCTGGAAGATCACTCCAGACACCTACATTTGTATTGTGTGAAACCATAGAGTTGGCATTCAGCAGACTGAGCTATAGCATATCCGAGAATCGTCCTGGTAAAATTGGCACACTGAGTGGACACCGTAATAAATTAATGCAGTGTCATCCAGCGCCTAGATAACCTCACGATTGACAAGTAGCACTCTACAAATCTACTAATTGATTGATTGATTGATTGATTGATCCAGCTGTTTCAGGACCTCCAGAGAATACATTGAGTAGGAGGAGGGTGCTACAGGAAATCTCATAGGGACCAAGGAATTGGCAGATCAAGTGTAAATGGCCATTTCTTTTTGCAAAGGGTTTTCGTCAAACTCAAAGGAACACGCCATCAAAACTCCGAAAGAGGGACGGGGGTAATTGGAACTGCTGCCATTGGAGGCTCTGATGACAGGATGGAGGGAATGTGAGAAGGGTGGCTGCAACGGCAGCAGGTGGGAGAGGGTGTGATTTAAAAGGGACAGAATGTGACTACCTTAGCACTACATGTTGGAATATGATTTGAAATACTTTAGGGGATGACGACAGAGGACACCAGGTGACTCTGTGCATAATTTTGTGGTAGGTTTCTGATCATTTATGTGGTGCAGTGTACGTTTAAGGGGGAGAGGGTGACTGACCATGAGCGAAGAAGAGCCAACTCACTCAAATTGTTTGAATTCACCTGTGAGTTGTATATGAGGAGGAAATGTACTTTTTATTTCCAGAAAAACATATGATGGGCAAAGTGGGGTCCCTAGAGCCTGGGATATTTTAATGTTTTGGTACGGTTTATTTAAGTCTGGGAAACCTGGAAAGAAGAGGAAAAGAAGGAGTTATACCTGATGCTTATATGGTGAGATTGCTCACTTGGAATATCAGGGGACTGAAGTCCCCTGTGAAAAGGCATAACATTTGGCAGGCCTTGCTGGAAGAGGCTCCCGGGGAAGTCTACTTACAGGAAACTCATCTTTTGGAAAAAGGATGCCAGGCTTTTGATTCATAAATGCATCTTCCGCAGTAGTCCTAGTGAATGGAGTGAACACCGCTCTTCCTAAGATGTGTCACAGGGTCCAGGAAGTTATATGGATAGAATGGAAGGTAGGTACCTTATACTCATAGGGGTGCAGGTAGGGACAAGGGCAACAATAGTAACATTGATTCTTCCCAATACCCAACTAGCTGGATTCCTCACTGTTTTACAGCTACATTCAAGACATTCTAGAGGCAGAACTTTAGTAGGTGATTTTGCTATTTTGATGTTGTTCTAGATGGATAGATAAGCAATCTCAATATACATACTGCGGATGGTGTGTCCAGTTCAATGCTCAAGTCTCCATTCGACGGAGGATATATTTGTGTGAGTGTGTGTGTGTGTGTGTATACTATATAACAAAAAGAATGGGCTGAAGAAAAGTTTACTGCATTCAAAACCATTTGTGTGGACAAAATCTCTAGGCTTTTAAAAGAGCGCACACCCACCAACATAGTTGGCAGCATGCTTCTTCATTAGGTTCCCACCTATGGTGCCAAGTGCATCCTAGGTGTGCTTCGACTCCTGATTTTTGTGACAGATTGTGTAGGTCGTGAGTTAAAACTGTCTACTGAATCCCCCTCCTAGCCAGGAGTATTTTAATAATGGGGTCCTGTGAGAAATAATTGATCTCCTGGATCCTAAAAATTGGTCATAAATATTGGCCTACATGTTTCAGCCAAGTGAAAATCGTTGGTAAGAGGCTTTCTTCAGGGCCATAAGTAAAAAAAAAAAAATGATTAGGCCTTGGACTGCTGTGAACACACACACACTAACGTGTGCTAAGTGGTAGAGAAATTCTCTCTCTTTGTATTCACTTGGGTGAAATAATAATTTACGGTTTACACTTAACTCATTGTATCTGTAAAATGAAGGTGCAACAGTCTGTAATCTCAACAACATAATGGATTTTGATGCAGTATATGCTATAGGATATCTGTGTCATTTTATCTATAACATACGTGGTGGCATGCCATATGATCATTCCTCCTTGCATGCAAATATCCCAAATATCAGTCTCTACATTCCAAATTTCAATAAAGAACTCTAGTGCTTGTTATTTGTTGTCATGCAGGTGATTATCGTATGGAATATGATCAGGAAAGCATGCGTATTGAGTTTTAAATTATACCCAAACACTATGAACTTTTCACCACTTAATCCACGGCCATTATGGCTACGTTTCAAGCTTATAACTCTTAAAACTATGAACTTAATCTTCTTATTTATTAGTCACAATGACCCTAATACGGCAGAAATGTCATAATAATAAGGTATAGTATTGTGCCTGGTATTTTTAAGGATAATCGCCCAGCCAAATCCGACATAATTTGTGAGACACAGCGAACAATTACAAATGGTTTGCGCCTTACTTGTGTTGATCTAGGATTGGGCAACATGGATCCCGGTGGGGGGCAGTGGGTACAGTATATATATGTATATATATTCTGCTCGGAAGGTTGACCCTCAGTTTAAGCCGCACTCGAGTCACCAGTTCGCTTAAGAAAGCCTTTATTGGTATGGGCAGAAACGCTTTGCATTCATTAAGCAACAGCTGACTAATACCAGCCTGACGCGTTTCGAGTTCTCTCTTCCTCAGAGGCTGAAAAAAGTCAGAAGAGTGCATGACGGTCTTTTATTCCTCGTTTGGCGATATCGTACGCTCCTCATAGGGTTGCTCTGTTTGAGACAGTACGTAGCCTTGTGGAAAATGAAGTTCCAATATAAGTCCACAATGAATGCACTCTTATTCACTTTGTGGAGCATCGGTTGTGGATTGAGGACGGAAAGGTTTTCCACAGCTCACCGTAGGGCTTGCACAAGTGAATGAGAGTGCATCCATTGTGGACTTATATTGGAAAGCGTTTCTGTCCATACCAATAAAGGCTTTCTTAAGCGAACTGGTGACTTGAGCGCTGCTTAAACTGAGGGGGAACCTTCCAAGCAGAATTTATGAAGCGCCGTCCTGCCGCTAAGCCAGCACCACCCCGGAGTGAAGGGGGCCACGGAACTCGACAACAGCTGGGTTTTGCTTCGTGGAGCATCGGTTGTGGATTGAGGACGGAAACGTTTTCCACGGCTCACCGAAGGGGTTGCACAAGTGAATGAGAGTGCATCCATTGTGGACTTATATTGGAACTTCATTTCCCACAAGGCTACATACTGTCTCATACAAAGCAACCCAATGAGGGGCGTACGATATCGCCAAATGAGGAATAAAAGACCGTCATGCACTCTTCTGACTTTTTTCAGCCTCTGAGGAAGAGAGAACCCGAAACGCGTCAGGCTGGTATTAGTTGCTTAATGAATGGAAAGCGTTTCTGTCCATACTAATAAAGGCTTTCTTACGCGAACTGGTGACTTGAGTGCGGCTTAAACTGAGGGGCAACCTTCTGAGCAGAATATATATATATATGTAGAGAGAGAGAGAGAGAGAGAGAGAAAGAGATAGATAGATAGATAGATAGATAGATAGATAGATAGATAGATAGATAGATAGATAGATAGATAGATAGATAGATAGATAGATAGATAGATAGATAGATAGATAGATAGATAGATAGATAGATAGATAGATAGGTAGGTAGGTAGGTAGGTAGGTAGGTAGGTAGGTAGGTAGGTAGGTAGGTAGGTAGGTAGGTAGGTAGGTAGGTAGGTAGATAGATAGATAGATAGATAGATAGATAGATAGATAGATAGATAGATAGATAGATAGATAGATAGATAGATAGATAGATAGATAGATAGATAGATAGATAGATAGATAGATAGATAGATAGATAGATAGATAGATAGATAGATAGACACACATACATATATATATGCATATATATATACACATACATATATTATGTGTATAGATTTATACATTCATTTTTTTCTAGGTGGCATTTCACTTTGTGACTTGATTGTGGTACTCCTTTCAATCTGTTGTGAGTGCCAGGCACAGGTGAATCAACGCATTCTCCAATATCCATTATAAGACTAAAGGCTATGCTTCTTGCCATATCCCTAGCACGAGCACACTGACTCTCACCACTCGCCTATTGTCTCCCATCCTCTCTGCCTGTCTCCACTGTGATACCCTGCCGCCACACCTCACAACCTCCTCTCTCTGCCCGTCTCCCTCTATGGCTCTTTCTCCCCTGTGATACCCCTGTGATACCCTGCCTCTTGCCTTTCGTCTCCCATCCTCTCTGCCTGTCTCCACTGTGATGAACTGTCCCCTTACCTCACGACATCCTCTCTCTGCCTGGTTCTCATTATGGATCTGTCTCCCCTGTGATACCGTGCATCTAGCCTGATGTCCTTCACTTTGCTCTCTGCCTGTCTCCAGTGTAACACACCATTACCTCACCTCAAGACCTCTCTCTCTGCCCGCCTCCCACTATGGATCTGTCTCCCCTGTGACACCCTGCTTCTCACCTCACTTCCTTCCCATTTCTCCCTACTTATCTCACTCCCTGCATTTGTCACCCCTGTGATACCATGCCCCCCCCACCCAACACCCTCTCCTCTCCCTGCTCCATTCCTTTACATGTCTACCCAGTGATAACCTGTCCCTAGCGTCACTTTCTCCTTTCTTCTCTCTGCCTGCCTCCCTCAGTAACTGTCTCCTCTGTGACACCATATCCCAGCTACCACATCATCTTGTTTCCTCTCTGCTTGTCTCCCTCATTGTATGTCTCGCCTATGATACCCTGTTTTTAGCCTCACCCCCTTCTCTTCTCTTTGACAGCCCCCCTATCTGTACCTCTCTCCCCAGTGATACTGTGTCCCTACCCTCCCTTACCATCTCTTTTCTGTGCCTGTATCCCTGTCTGTACCTCTCTCTTCTGTGACCCCCTGTCCCTAGCCTCACCCCCCTCTCTTTGCTTGCACCACTGTCTGTACCTCTCTCCCCTGTGATACCCTGTCCCTAGCCTCACCTCCCCTTCTCTTTGCCTGTACCCCTGTCTGTACCTCTCTCCCCTGTGATACCCTGTCCATAGCCTCATCCCTTCCCTTCTCTTTGCCTGTACCCCTGTCTGTACCTCTCTCCCCTGTGATACCCTGTCCCTAGCCTCACCTCCCCTTCTCTTTGCCTGTAACCCTGTCTGTACCTCTCTCCCCTGTGATACCCTGTCCATAGCCTCATCCCTTCCCTTCTCTTTGCCTGTACCCCTGTCTGTACCTCTTCCCCTGCCATACCCTGTCCCTAGCCTCACCCCCCTTCTCTTCTCTTTGCCTGTACCCCTGTCTGTACCTCTCTCACCTGTGATACCCTGTCCCAAGCCTCACCTCCCTTTCTCTCCTCTTTGGCTGTCCCCCTGTCTGTACCACTCTCCCCTTTGATACCCCATCCCTAGATTTGCCTCCCTATTACTTCTCTTTGCCTGTACCCCTATCTGTACAAGTCTTCCCTGTGTTATGCTTTCCTAAGCTTCACCTCCCCTTCTCTTTACCTGCACCCCTGTCTGTACCTCTCTCCCCTGTGATAACCTGTCCCTAGCCTCACCTCTCCTTTCCTTCTTTTTGCCTGTAGGCCTGTCTGTCCTTCTCTCCCCTGTTATACCCTGTCCCTAGATTTGCCTGCCTATTACTTCTCTTTGCCGGTACCCCTGTCTGTACCACTCTACCCTGTGTTATGCTTTCCTAAGCCTCACCCACCTTCTCTTTTAAGTGCCTGTCCCCCTGTCTGTACCACTCTCCCCTGTGATACCCTGTCCCTAGATTTGCCTCCCTATTACTTCTCTTTGCCTGTACCCCTGTCTGTACCACTCTCCCCTGTGTTATGCTTTCCTAAGCTTCACCTCCCATTCTTTTTGCCTGCACCCCTGTCTGTACCTCTCTTCCCTGTGATACCCTGTCCCTAGCCCCACCTCCCCTTCCCTTCTCTTTGCCTGTACCCATCTGTACTTCTCTCCCCTGTGATACCCTGTCTCTAACCTCACATCCCCTTCTCTTCTCTGTGCCTGTCCCCCGTTCTGTACCTCTCTCCCCTGTGATACTCTGTCCTTAGCCTCGCCTCCCCTTCTCTTGTCTTTGCCTATAACCCTGTCTGTACCTCTCTCCCCTGTGTTACCCTGTCCCTAGCCTCACCCCCTTCTCTTCTCTTTGCCAGTAACCCTGTCAGTACCTCTCTCCCCTGTGATACTCTGTCCCTAGCCTCACCCCCCTTCTCTTCTCTTTGCTGTAACCCTGTCGGTACCTCTCTCCCCTGTGATACTCTGTCCCTAGCCTCACCCACCTCCTCTTCTCTTTGCCTGTCCCCCTGTCTGTACCTCTCTCCCCTGTGACACCATGTCCCTAACCTCACATCCCCCTTCTCTTCTCTTTGCCTGTTCCCCTGTCTGTACCTCTCTCCCCTGTGATACTCTGTCCTTAGCCTCACCCCCTCTTCTCTTTTCTTTGCCTGTACCCCTGTCTGTACTTCTCTCCCCTGTGATACCCTATCCCTAGCCTCACCCCCTCTTCTCTTTTCTTTGCCTGTACCCCTGTCTGTACTTCTCTCCCCTGTGATACCCTGCCCCTAGCCTCATCTCCCCTTCTCTTTGCCTGTACCCCTGGCTGTACCTCTCTCCCCTGTGATATCCTGTCCCTAGCCTCATCCCTTCCCTTCTCTTTGCCTGTACCCCTGTCTGTACCTCTCTCCCCTGTGATATCCTGTCCCTAGCCTCACCCCCCTTCACTTCTCTTCTCTTTCCCCCTCTCTGTACCTCTCTCCCCTGTGTTATCCTGGCCTCAACTCCCCTTCTCTTTGCCTGTCCCCCTGTCTGTACCTCTCTCCCCTGTGATATCCTGTCCCTAGCCTCACCCCCCTTCACTTCTCTTCTCTTTCCCCCTCTCTGTACCTCTCTCCCCTGTGTTATCCTGGCCTCAACTCCCCTTCTCTTTGCCTGTCCCCCTGTCTGTACCTCACTCCCCTGTGATACCCTGTCCCTAGCCTCACGCCCTTTCTCTTCTCTTTGCCTGCACCCCTGTCTGTACCTCTCTTGCATGTGATGCTCTGTCCTTAGCCGCACCTCCCCTTCTCTTCTCTTTGCCTGTCCCCGTCTGTACCTCTCCCCCCTGTGATATCCTTTCCTTATCCTCACCCTCTTCTCTTCACCTGTCCCCCTGTCTATACCTCGCTCCCCTGTGATACCTTGTCCCTAGCCCCACCCCCTTCTCTTTTCTCTACCTGTCCCCCTGTCTGTACCTCTCTCCCCTGTGATACTCTATCCCTAGTCTCACCTCCCTTCTTTTTGCCTGTCCCCCTGTCTGTACCTCTCTCCCCTCTGATACCCTGTCCCAGCCTCACCTCAACTCCCCTTCTCTTCTCATTGTCTGTACGCCTGTCTGTACCTCTCTCCCCTGTGATACCCTGTGCCTAGCCCTACCCCCTTCTCTTCTCTTTGCCTGTCCCCCTGTCTGTACCTCTCTCCCCTGTATTACCCTGTCCCTAGCTTCACCCCCTTCTCTTTGTCTGTCCCTCTGTCTGTACCTCTCTCCCCTGTGATACTCTGTCCCTAGTCTCAGCTCCCTTCTTTTCGCCTGTCCCCCTGTCTGTACCTCTCTCCCCTCTGATACCATGTCCCTAGCCTCACCTCCCCTTCTCTTCTCTTTGTTTGTACGCCTGTCTGTACCTCTCTCCCCTGTATTACCCTGTCCCTAGCTTCACCCCCTTCTCTTTGTCTGTCCCTCTATCTGTACCACTCTCTCCTATGTTATCATTTCCTTAGCCTCACCTCTCCTTCCCTTCTCTCTGCCTGTCCCCCTTTCTGTACATCTCCCTCCTGCGATATATTTTCCCGAGCTTCACCCCCTCTTCTATCTGCCTGTCTCCCTCTCATTATGTATCTACCCTGTGAGACCTTGCTCCTTGACTCATGCGCTTCTCTCTTCTCTCCGCTTGTCTCCCTCTCCAAATTTTTCTCCCTTGATAACCCCTTCTCTAACACCCCCTCCTTCACTCGGCCTATCTCCTTTTCACTATTTTTGCCTTCTGATACCAATCATTGCCCCTCAAGCCCTCCGCTCTGTTCTATTCCTGCTTCTCTCCCTGTATCTATCTCCCTGTAACACCCTTTTACTGCCCTCGTGTCTTCACGTCTTCTTTCTGCCTGTCTCCCTCTGCACATCTTTCCTTTCCATCCCATGCCCCTGTCTTCACTTCTATTCCTACCTCTCTGTCTCTCCGGTGACAGGCACCTCACACTTCCTTTACTTTGTCCACCCCTCCTCTCTGATACACTTAGAACTTCTCAGTGTTGACACCATCTCCAGTCAAAACCCCATGAACAACAGCAACCATTTTCCGAGAGTACTCCGGGGGTGCAATGGCCCTGTGTGCTCACTTCTTGTGCCACAGGGTACTTTGGTATTACAGAAGGAGCCACAGATGCTTGTGCAGCCCTTTATATTTTATGGACAGCTCTGACACACATCTTGTGCCAACATAAGCACGAGGAGCCTTCATACATTAGCTTGGGGGCGTGACCCCGTGAACATGGGGGCGCATTGTTTCTGCATCAATACATTTTTAAAGAGGCAGGCGCAGAGGCAAATAACCTGTAGGGTTGTGCACTGACTATGCACCGCATAGTAATGGCACAGAGTCAGTGTGCCCCTTGAGTGCATCTCTTGTGGGACAGGGGTTAGAGGGAACCCCCCACCTCTAGGAATACCTGTGCAGCCGGGTGCTGTAACTCAGTGCACCCACTTGCAAGGGGGTTCCGTTCATCCTCTTCAAAGAACAGCCAGCCTGCCTCCAGTCAAAGATGGAGCTACGGCCCTGTGTTTCACCCACTCCATCACCTCAGCCTAGCTGCCAACTGTCAGACTGTGATTCTTTTTGTCGTAGTCCGGCTTACTCTGCCAGGCTCACATAATTAATGGTGAGCCATGGTGCAAATTCAGAGTGTGCAGGGAATATAGACCTCGGGCCCACGCACTCCTTCATTAAATGCCACAAAATGCATCGGTTTTGAGGGGAGAGGCATCAACAGGGGTGGGGGCCTACCTCTCAGCCCACGCTCTTTTGACGTGCGTCACCCATCATGGACTTATCTTCACCCTGCATGGAAGTAAAATGCCTCCAGTGGACTTCACTGCTAGGACCCCTCCTTAGTACCTCTTACACTCCCGAAACATTGCTTGTCTCCCCGATAGGCATGGCCACTGGAAATATGCGGCGTGGTCACATTGTTTTGTACAGTGAAGGCTAGCAGGGGGTAGTCAGCTGGGCTGTTTCTTGTATCTGTTGCAGAGATCCCTGACGAAGAGACTTTCAGGCTCGAAATGCATTGGGCATGAAGTAAGGAGCCTCCTCTGATGTACATTTCACCTTTACCTTTACGTGTCGCCGTGACATGCCTGGATGGGCACGCAGGGGACATATGAAAAAGTTAAATAAAGAAATACGGTGGAATTACGCTGTTTCCACGGTGACTTAATAAGCCTGGACGAGTGACGGATGAAGGAATTTCATAATGACTGGTATCAAGTGATGAAAATGGACAATTTAAGAGCAAATGGTTTGGAGAGAGGGGTGTTTTCCCACACCGCAGTGTGACAGATGGGTGCGCGAGTTATGCGACCTGAGGTATACTGGAAATATGTGGCAAGGGAGGGTCAAATTGTGTGGCAGGGTTGAGTAAATTATGCGGAAAGAAAAAGCAAATTATGAGCCACATTTGGTGATGTTATTGCTTCATTAGCATTAAGCTACAGAAAGGTGACAAGTCAACCTTTGCAAAGGTCCTTCCACTGCGCAGCAGCACGTGTCATTGTGTTTTAATTAACTTTCGAACTGCTAGAAAAAAAAAATTGTTAAAAATTGCAGATTATGTGGCAAATGTGGCACATCTATAATTATGCTAGAATCACTGCACAATCGCATAATTCCAATGGCCCTGCCGATAGGGCAGGAAAAGCATAGAAAGATTGACATGGGCAGTTAGAGACAGGCAGAAACCGGAATGCAGTGACAGATAGAGGTAATCCGTTAAAAGGCAAACCGAAAGATTGACAAGCAGGCAGACAGAATAAGGTAGACAGGATCACACATGTACTAAAAGCCAAGCCAGGACACTTAGAGGAAGTTCCCCAGCAGCAAACCGGGATAGGTAGTGGCAGAAACAGGCAGAGTGACAGAATGACGAGTAGAGCTAAAAAGGTAGTAAAGAAACAGGAAGAGACAGAGTTAGGCAGAGACTGTAGAGCATAGATAGGCCTTTAAGCTGGTAAAGCGGTATATACAGGAAGTCAGAGACCTTCGGATGCAGTCAGATGGGGCATCTAAGACAGGCACACACGCAGACAAACGGGATGACAGGTAACAAAACAGAAACAACCCTGCAGCCAGACGGCCAGTAAGGCTCAAAGAACAGAGACAACCATTCAAGCAGACAGGCAGGTTAAGGAGGCATTTGTGGCAAACAGGTGGAAAACAGAGGCACACAGACAGGGATGTAGGTGAGAGGAGGAATGGCACGAGCCCAGGCAGACAAACAGTGCCTGTGAGGCTGAAGGAATCCAAAGACAGGAGAAGCGATAGTAGCGTAATGGAAAACGATGTCCCCCCATCCCCCTGCTGAATATGATGAAGGGACCAATAGCCCCCCCTCCCCCCCCCCCTTCCCATATCTCACAGACATTGATTGGCCTTAGGCTGCCTTTGGGATGAGCCCTCCTCTGCACCACAGGGGCTGCATGTCCCGTGTTATGCCCTCGAGAAGAGGGAAACACGCGCAGATAGACAAACAGATACAAACAGGTAGGCTAGGCAGAAAACGGCCAGCCGACAGGGACAGGCAAATAAGCAGGCAGACAGAAGACTGCAGGCAAAGACATGAAGGCAGAGAGCGAGGCCTCCGCAGACACTCCGTGTCTCTCGCACGTGACTGGCACGGCCGTGACCCCATTGCTCCTAGCAAAGGAAGCCAGCGACCGGGCTACAGCTGTCGTTCGGACTTCAGATGCCATTACTGAGCCATCTGCCCCCCTCCTGGAGCAAACCTCGTTCCTTATAGCGAGCGCCTTTGCTTATGGCTAGCGACCCCCCTCCCTTTTAACAGACAGCCCCTCCCCCCTCCCTTACAGGCCAGCGAGACCTTCCTAAAGGGCAGCACTGCCCTCCTTATAGAGAAAGCTCTTTCTCTGACTAGACAGCCGGTCCCTCCCCCTTTACTTGACAGCCCCCTCCTCCTCCCGGCTAACAGTGCCGGCGGTCCGAGCATCCCTGGCCACTGGAAAATGGCCGACACCGCCACAACCTTATCCTTAACGCCGGTATTAACAATCGTGACACCTGTCACAGAATGGCAGTGGAGGGGGTCATTGCGCTACCGCCCTCCGGTCCTGGAATAACCCCAAGGAACAAGAGTGACGGTGTGGGCTGGGTGGGGGGCGGGGGGCCGCGAGATGTTTTTCATTTATTTCATTTCCACGAGGACCAATCAGAGCTCGACCTCAACCCCTGATCCCAAAAAGGATGAATATAGCTTGGGGGGGGTGTTCAAAGAACACCGAGCGCCACCGCCGCGAGGAATCCCCTTCTAGATACCCCTCCCCCGCGGCCCCGGAGAGTTCCGTTCACAGCCCCCTCACCCCCGCCCCCTCACCGCTCTGCAAATCAAGAGGTTTCCTTTACGGTTCCATGGTGACAGTGATAACCCCCAGGTACCCAGATCACATCATCCTATTTCCCTCGTCGTCCTTTTATTTATATTCCCATATCCTAATTTCCAATATGAGTGCTGAATCTGCCATCTTCAACATCGACGCGCAGCCCTCCCCCATGCCACCACATACAATTAATGCAGTTACTTCCAGAATGTAGGATCCCGTCAGTCAGCCCTCACGCGACGAAGGTCTGCTGTCACCAGAGCCTGGGAGAGGTGTGTGTGTGTGTGTGTGGGGGGGGGGGGGGGGGGGGGGGTCTGCGCATCATGGCATACCAAGGTGCCGAGGGAATGGAGCGCTCTCTCCCCGCCATTGAGCACCTTACCTTGAACGCTGCAGGTATGAGGGCAGGTCCGCGGATGCTGCCGGGCCGGCTGTGGGAGTGCACTGTCCGCACTTGCTGGCTCGCCTTCTATTTTTAGCGTTCCCTGTCTCTCCGTGTCCCTATCTCTAGGTCTGAATCTGCCTTCTCGTTCTTGCTGCCTCCTCTCTCTCTCTTCTCCCTGCTGTCTCTGCCCTCACCGCCCCCAGTTGCTTCCATATATCCCCAGCAGCCGGAGGCTCCTCCCACCCCCTGGATCCGGGGAGATGCGAAGCAGTACCAAGCTCTCTGCGGCTGGCACCACTCTGTTCTGGCGAATCCTGCAAGCCCTGGCCTCACTTGTCACTGCCAGTGCCAAGATGGGCACAGAGATGGCGCATTCGCCGACCCTGTCCGTTTTCCATTGTCTAGTTAGTGCCCCTCACATGCCCCTCATAGGACGCCAGGAAGGGCGCCCAAAGCTCACGCGCAACCCGATGTGGGCACCTCGGGGAGGGAGATCTGGTTCCTGAGGATGCTGAGATGGTGTCTGACCCAGGGTGCACCTGTCACCGGACACGGACCAATCATGCGAGTGGGTTTCCAAGGCAGGTCATTGGCAATGTGATCTTCCAAGACATTGACACCAATGCCAACACACCGGAAACATCTGCCACCATACCAGCTCAGTATGGAGCAGTGGAAACTGAAGTCGCCAGTGCCAGCCCAGCGCCAGGCATTGCTGTGTCTGCGGTTACCTGTGCCAGTCCAGCTCCAGACATAAAACGCCAGGTTCCCTGTGCCAACCAAACACATCTCTATATAGAGCACCAGGAGCTGAGACCACCAATGCCAGCGTAGCATCGGGCACCGTAAACGAAGGCCCAAATGCCCACCAGAAACGGTGACACTCAGTGCCAGCTTAGTTCTGAGCATCAGAAGCTCTGAAGTCACCGTCGCCACCTCAGCGCAGGGCACAGCAATCTCTCAGGGAGTCAGTGCCAACTCAACACTGGGCATCGAAGACTACAGGGAGACCACCATCCTCGCGGCATCTGTCACCGGAAATGCTGGTGCTACCCTTGCAATTTCAACCATGTCAACCAATGCAGCGCTAGGCGTTGAAACCTCGGAAATCATCCCTGCAAACTGAGCAATGGGCACCGTTGCCACCCCAGCGCCGGGCATCGGAGACGGAAGCCAGGAGTTCAGCTGAACACCGAGCACTGGAACTTCCGGGCATGCCTGTGTGCCAAACGAGCACGAGGCAGATAAATCTCTGAGACCACCAGTGCCAGCCAGTACTTGGCACATTAATCTCCAAGGATACACATAACAACTGAGAACTGGACGTAAGCTTCCCTGAATCCACCATTGCCAATACAGATTGTGGCATATGACTCTCAGAGGCCGTCAGTGCCAACCCAGAACACAATATAGGAACATCAGCCGAGATCAGCAGCCAGCACAGGGCATCTTAAACTTTGAGGTCCCTGGTGCCAGTCGGGCACCCAGCACAGGAATCACGGATGCCGCCAGCTCCAGCCCAGGAGTGGGCATTGTAAGTTCGAATCTACCACTGTCAACTCTCCGCCTGGCATCAGAAATGGTGAAATTGCCTGGTGTGCCACCCAAACACCGGGCATATGAAGAACGGAGTCTGTCCGTGCCAGTTTAACACGGGACACCAGCGATTCCGAGGCAATTTGTGCCAGCTCAGCTCCGGGCATTGGAAAATGTAATTCCACCTTTGTCAGCCCAGCCCCAGGCACCCGAAAAGACGGGAGCACTCGAGCGATTTATTTACCAGCCCACGAGGAGCTATACAGCTTATTGTATCCATTCATTAATAGGGCACCGGGCACTTAGACCTGGCAATGCTCTGCCACCATCTGGCACTTGCTGATTTTAAGATGCCAATCCTGTGTCAGCAGACCCGTGCAGTGTCAACTCCGGGCAGCAGACACGTTCCAGCCACCAGTGCTGCGCGACCATCAGGGTTCCTAACTTGTTACCTACCAGAGCCAAGATGGCACCTGGCATCCGAACATTTAATGACAGCTTCCTGCGTCACCATAACACACTCTAGCGCCGTTTGATATGTATCCTTGCCAAACCAACACCGGTGCATCGAAATATGACATCTAGTGGTGGCAAGAGACTTTTGGGCCCAGAGCTGCACGTGCCACTTCATCGCCAGGGCACAATAATCTTTAGAGCTGCCAGTGTCATTTTATTCACTGGAAACCTTACAACAATCTGCGCGGGTTAAGCACCACACAGCTCTAAACTTTATAGCCACCAGTAACGTGTAAGCACTGGGCATGTGACCAGTGATGGCAAAACATTTGGAACCCCAGGTGCCATGTTGGCCCAAAGCAAAGACAACTTTACAACAATCAGTGTTATTTCAACACCACAGAATGACAAACGTTACAGGTGCGGGTAATATCTCAGTACCAGGGCATCTCAAACTTTACATGTACATGTGTCAGCTATGTGCCAGGGCCCCGCATTGACACCTCTCGGTGCTATGTACCATATTAAGACTAGGCATAAGAGACAGTTTGACTGCCATTGCAATGTCAGTGCCACACAATTACAAACATTGCAAAGTCAGTGCCACACAATTACAAGCCTTTCAGATACCAGCGACATATCAGCACTGGGCATTTAAGACTTTACAAAAGCAGGTGCCATGTGGTGCCAGTGCATAGCATTTGCAACTCCCAGTGCCCTGTTGGCACTAGTCAGCGGGGGCCTTACAATGATCGATGCTTTGTCAGCATCACTCACTTGGAAACGTTACAGCTACTAGTAATATGTCAGCATTAAGGCATCTCAGACTTTACATTTACAAATGCCAGCTCAGTCGCCGGGCACTGCTCTTATAGCTCCTAGGGCCACGTTAGCGCTAGGCACGAGAACCCGTCTAACAACGAGTGCTATGTCAGCTCAGCAGCAGCTAACTGCAAATGTAACAGCTCCCTCTGTCACCACCGAAGGACGGAATGTTTACACTTTCCTCTGTCATCTTAACACTGGGAATCAAAACTTTACTGATTGGTCAGTGTTGGTCATAATAAACATTATATAAAGTTTGCAATAGATTTCAGCAACGCTTTTGGTCCCTTTAACTACTGACAGAGGGTGCCCCATATCCGTATTAGCTTCAGAAACATTATCTCTGCCAGTGCCAGCTAAAAGCGACACTGTAAACTTTTCAGCTAACAGCTGTGTTCCAGAACGGGCACCATTGCACAGTTTATGTTACCGGTGTGTAAGCTGCTGGCATCCACAAACTTTACACTGCTAGTAACATGTCAGCACCAAACAATGGCATAGTTCCTGCTTCTGAGGCCATGTCAGCAGGGCATGAGCAGCGATGAAGATACCTGCGCTCTGTCAGCACTGAGAGCTGACACCGTAGATGTACCTGTCCCATGTCAGGTCTGAGATTCCTAACACTTAGTCTTTACACTGCTAGTAACATGTCAGCACAAAGCAATGGCATAGTTCCTGCTGCGACCGCCATGTCAGCAGGGCATGAGCAACGATGTAGATACCTGCACTCTGTCAGCACTGAGAGCTGACACCGTAGATGTACCTGTCCCATGTCAGGTCTGAGATTCCTAACACTTTACACTGCTAGTAACATGTCAGCACAAAGCAATGGAATAGTTCCTGGTTCTGAGGCCATGTCAGCAGGGCATGAGCAACGATGGAGATACATTCACTCTGTCAGTACTGCGAGCTGACACCATAGAGGTACCTGTCCCATGTCAGGTCTGAGATTCCCAACACTTTACACTGCTAGTAACATGTCAGCACAAAACAATGGCATAGTTCCTGCTGCGACCGCCATGTCAGCAGGGCACGAGCAGCGGTGGAGATACCTGCGCTCTGTCAGCACTGAGAGCTGACACCATACAGGTACCTGTCCCACGTCAAGTCTGGGCATCAGATACTTAACACTACAAGTAACATGTCAGCACCACACAATGGCATAGTTACTGCTGCCGCCTCCATGTCAGCAGGGCACGAGCAGCGATGGAGATACCTGCGCTCTGTCAGCACAGAGAGCTGACACCATAGAGGTACCCGCCCCACCTCAGATCTGGGCATCAGATACTTAACACTACTAGTAACATGTCAGCACCACACAATGGCATAGTTCCTGCTGCGACCACCATGTCAGCAGGGCACGAGCAGCGGTGGAGATACCTGCGCTCTGTCAGTACTCAGAGCTGACACCATAGAGGTACCCGCCCCACCTCAGATCTGGGCATCAGATACTTAACACTACAAGTAACATGTCAGCACCACACAATGGCATAGTTACTGCTGCCGCCTCCATGTCAGCAGGGCACGAGCAGCGATGGAGATACCTGCGCTCTGTCAGCACAGAGAGCTGACACCATAGAGGTACCCGCCCCACCTCAGATCTGGGCATCAGATATTTAACACTACTAGTAACATGTCAGCACCACACAATGGCATAGTTCCTGCTGCGACCGCCATGTCAGCAGGGCACGAGCAGCGGTGGAGATACCTGCGCTCTGTCAGCACTCAGAGCTGACACCATAGAGGTACCTGCCCCACCTCAGATCTGGGCATCAGATACTTTACACTACTAGTAACATGTCGGCACCACACAATGACATAGTTACTGCTGCGCTGCCATGTCAGCAGGGCATTAGGGGCGATGGAGATGCCTGCGGTCTGTCAGCACAGAGAGCTGACACCATAGAGGTACCTGCCCCACGTCAGATCTGGGCATCAGATGCTTTACTTCTACTAGGAACATGTCAGCACCACATAGTGACATAGTTACTGCTGCCAAGGCCATGCCAGCAGGGCACGAAAAACGATGGAGACACCTGCGGCTCTGTTAGCACTGAGAGCTGACACCAAAAAGGTACCTATCCCATGTCAGGACTAGGCATCCAAAAACTTTAATCTGCTAGTAACATGTCAGCATCAAGCAAAGATTTAGTTACTGCTGCAACCGCAAAGTCAACAGGGCATGAGCTGCGATGGAGATACCTGCGCTCTGTCAGCAATGAGATCTGACACCATAGAGGTACCTGTCCCATGTCAGGTCTGGGATTCCAAAAACTTTACACTACTAGTAGCATGTCAGCACCACACAATGGCATAGATACTGCCGCCACTGCCATGTCAGCAGGGCATGAGCAACAACGTCGATACCTGCGCTCTGTCAGCACTGAGAGCTGACACCATAGAGGTACCTGTCCCATGTCGGGTTTGGGCATCAGATGCCTTACGTCTTTTAGTAACATGTCAACATCAAGCAATGGCATCATTACTGCTGCTACCTCCATGTCAGCAGGGCATGAGCAACGATGGAGATACCTGCACTCTGTCAGCACTGAAAGGTGACACCATAGAGGTACCTGTCCCATGTCAGGACCAGGGCATCAGATACTTTACACTACTAGTAACATGTCAGCACCACACAATGGCATAGTTCCTGCTGCGACCGCCATGTCAGCAGGGCACGAGCAGCGGTGGAGATACCTGCGCTCTGTCAGCACTCAGAGCTGACACCATAGAGGTACCTGTCCCATGTCGGGTTTGGGCATCAGATGCCTTACGTCTTTTAGTAACATGTCAACATCAAGCAATGGCATCATTACTGCTGCTACCTCCATGTCAGCAGTGCATGAGCAACGATGGAGATACCTGCACTCTGTCAGCACTGAAAGGTGACACCATAGAGGTACCTGTCCCATGTCAGGACCAGGGCATCAGATACTTTACACTACTAGTAACATGTCAGCACCAAACAGTGGCATAGTTACTGCAGCCACTGCCATGTCAGCAGGGCATTAGCAGAGGTGGAGGAGCACTGAGAGGTGACACCATAGAGGTACCTGTCCCATGTCAGGACTAGGCATCCAAAGACTTTACATCTACTAATAACATGTCAGCACCACACATTAGCATAGTTACTGCTGCTGTCACCATGTCAGCAGGGCACAAGCAATGATGGGGATGCCTGGACTCTGCCAGCACTGAGATCAGACACCATAGAGGTCCTCAAACGTTTTCCCTTCACCCTCCTTAATTCTGATGTTGTCTTTATTGACTTTCGGACTTTGCACACTTTACCACTTATCACCAGTGCTAGAGTGCTTGTGCTCTCTCCTTAAAACATGGTAAAATTGTCGTACCTAATTGGCACATTTAATTTGCCTGTAAGTTCTTAGTAAAGTGGTACTGCCCACACCCAGGGCCTTTAAATTATATACTACTAGTGTGCCTTCAGCGCTGATTGTGCCATCCATTTAAGTAGTCCTTCAAACACTTTTCAAGTCTGCCATTGCAGCCTGTATATACAGTTTTTAAACTGCAAATTTGACCAGTCAAAATGCACCTTTTGCCAGGCCCAAACCTTCCTTTTTAATACATATTTGTCACCCCTAGGGCAAGATGCAGTGTATTTGAAAAGTTAGACATGTGCTGTTAAGTTTTACATGTCCTGGTAGTGCAAAACATCTAAATTCGTTTTTCACTGCTTCAAGGCCTACCTCTTCAAGGCCTACCTCTCCCATAGGATAACATTGGAGTTACCTTATTACATTTAATATGTTGTAACTACTAATTGGGAGCAGGTGGACAAGTTGAGTTTTGGTGTCCAAAGTATTGCAATTACAAGTCCTCTTTAATAGGAAAGTCAGATTCTTAGTCACAATTCTGAAAATGCCACTTATCGAAAGTTAGCATTTTCCTGCTCTAACCATTTGGTGTCTGCAGCTTACTCCTGGGTCACACAGGTAGGTATAGCTATCAGTTGATCTTTGTGTTTGGCTCCCAGACAGTGAGACAAAGTGAAGATAGGTGTTGGCAGGATGGGCCACTTTGAGTTACAAGGGGGATGATCTGTTACCTACCACACATGCACATAACAAAGGATCTGCCTGAGCACTCTCGGAAAGGGCTTGACACTGGTCTACTGTGATTCCAGATAAGCTGGGGCCAGGACAGGGAGGACGGGGAAGCCTGACACCACAGGGGAGAGGAAACCTCTAGAAGATTCCTCTACTTCAAAGGGTGTACCAGGTAAAAATATTGAACCTTAGACCCCAACTCCTCAGTACACTTCTGGACCTGTGGACTCAGCCAGAAAGAAGGACTGCTGTGCTGCTGAAAAGACTGCCACTCTACTGGACCGCTGCTCTGAAGGACTACTGACCTGCTGTGCTGACCTGCTGCCCTCTTCCCTGGATGAGAAGAACTAGACCTATATCTGTTGAACCCAGGATCCCAATGTGACTACAAGGGCTGGCCTCCTTGCTAGAGCCTCAGGGACAGAAGGCTCTAACAACTTTGAACCCAGCATCTGGACTCTACTATCTTTGAGTCCTACCCTGCCAAGTGGTGTCACCCGAGTCCTGAACCCTTGAAAGTGGGCCTGAAGGTGCTATGCCACTCCATCTGTGGACCCAGAAGAACACCACATCTCCTCTGCTGCACGGCACAATCCTGAGCAGAACTGTTGCATCGCCTCTGCGGCATGAACTTTCCCGGAGCAATGACTCCACATCTCAGCCTCATCGGAACCACTGACATGCGAAGCATCCTTGACACAGGCCCCTGCATTGCAAGCCTCTTGTCGATGGAAGCCTCGACGACGATGCAGGACTTTGAATCACAAGCACAACAGCTTCTTCTGATCCAACTAGTGTGCGACACCTCCATGACACAGGACTTTGTATCCCAAGCCCCCCTTCAATGGCCTTCTCGACGATGAGGCAGAACCTCGCTTCAGAGCCATTCAACTTGTCAGAACCGACATTGCTCGAAACATCTCTGACTTGTACCTCGCCTCACCTCGGCTGAGTGCTGCATCCTCAACGCAGGACTCTGCAACTGTTCTCAACCAGGATCTAATGATCTCTTGTTCAGCAGGCGCTCCATTACGGTCAGCCCGAACTTATGACTCTGTTCCTGGTCTAGTGCGACCAGATAGCCACAGTTGGCGCTTTGTGCTTTTTGGTGCTATTTTCACTTACATCTTTAAAAAGGTGCGCATCCCTGGTTCTACTGATTGGATTTATGTCATTTTGGTCTTGATTTATTTAGTACAATTTACTCTATTTCTCTAAATTGGTGTGGGATTTTTCTAGTATGGTGTTTTCATGTTATTACTGTTTGAAGTTCTGCATAGATACTTTACACTATGCCTCTGATTTAAGCCCTTCTGCTCTATGCCAATCTATCAGAGGGTTGAGCACAGGTTAATTTGAGGATTGCTTGTGCCTCACCCTGACAAGGAGTGTGGTTCCTGCATTAGTAAGGTTTCACCCCCCTCAACCAGTGACCCGATTTCTTACAGGTGCCTACACTAAAAAATATAATTCCTTATATCATTTCATCAAATTCTCTTTTTTTACCACTTATCACACACTCAGCAATTCATATTAAGAGAGCTTACACTCCGACTTTCAAAATGGCACCTACTTTTATCCCTACATGACGGATTAGATTTTGGTGATCCATTATGAGCAACCTCGACATAGGATTCACCCTTTTTGATAAATATACTAGAAGTTTCAAGATGGCATCCACAGTGGTAAAGTCTAATTCTACAATATAAATATAATGCCGGCAGTGCTTAATTTGTAACAGAATGAGTGTCGGTGCTCAAAGCGCTGATCAGAAGTCTACGGCCAATGCTATTAAATGTCTATGCACTGAATAACAAGGCTTGTAATCTTAAATCCACTTCATACGTATTTAATTCGCTACCAGACTCGCTCTGCCTATCTCTTGCTTGCTGGTTCCAGCTAACTCCCGTTGTGACGTTTTTTCCACCAACTTTCCAGCTTGTGTTTTTTCACTCTCTTGCTCTCGGAAATGCAGGATCAAGAAAAATAATTGCTGGTCCCCAAAAATGAGTGCCGGTGTCCCCCACTGCCAACCACCAGCTCAAGTTAAGCACTGGGTGACAGTTTTTGGATATTGTGACAGAATTAGGACCAATTGCGGAAAGCTCATATACCCTAAGAGAGGAATTTATTACTATGCACTTATTTGCAAGCAGAGCACTACACAGAAAGAAGATTCATGATGTTCCTAGGATGATGTCCATGCCAAATTCCTTAGATTGATATAATTATTTACAACCTGTTAGAATGGGAATGTTGCAAACACAAGGAGATGATGGACGGAGCACTGAAATTTTTCAGACACTCACCCCCAGTCACAGATCTGGGTTGAATCCATCATCATTCTTTAGCTCACTTCACCAGATGTTATAGTGAGGAAAGAGGAGACAGTCTGTCCTTAGAAGTGCAAGTTCCTTGGTACTGTAGAAATCACAAATAGAAGAGCACTGCAAAGTCCACCCCAACACTCCCCAAGGTAAATCACGCAGCATTACCATTCTGAGTGGAAAACCATACAGGTATAAAAATGATTTAATACGCAGGGTTCAGTTACATGTCGTACATTCCCAGCAGAGGTCAACGGAAAAGCAGAACAGGAATAAACATGTGTTAGATCTGGGGGTCTCTAGTTGGCAGAGGTATTCACCTTAGACCAAATAGGGACCCTTGCTTCTAGTCAGGGTACAGGGACACACACGGTAGATAACCCCTGCTCACCCTCTAGGTAGCTTGGCTCGAGCAGACAGGCTTATCCCCAAGGCAATGTGTAAGGAATTTGCACATAGACACCACAATAATCCCCCCTCCGCACACCACAAACTTAGACCACACAGGTGAGTTATATCAAAAATAATATATCTTTATCTAGTTTCCGCAGTTGAAATCAAGCATCACAGGTTTACACAATATTCGCTTTCTTGGTTGGTCGGGATCGTGAGATGATAGTCTCTAGTTTCTTGAGTGATTCGATACTCACTGAGAATGAATCAGTTTGTAGGCTCTCGATGTTTAGGCAGCTACGTTGCTCCGGCGGTGTCGCTGCACTCGTTGTACAAGCGCTCCTTGGGCTGTTCGGTGCAAGGATTTCACAACTCCCTCGACGAGCCCCCAGTGACGATGTCGACGTCACCGGAGCCAGCCACTCACAGCGCGGCTTCGTAGAGCAGGGAAATACGACTCTCGATCTGCTTCAGGCCTCCGGGTAGCGGCAAGGCTCGTGCCGATGAGCACGTCGATCTTCTTGATGCGGCAACCGGTGTCAGGCCCGGATCGGTGCGGTACTCTCCAGCAAGACAGAGAGCAGCCAGCCCACCTCACAGGCAGATGTTGAGAAGCTTGGTAGAACAGTCCACGGTCCCTGCGGCACACAGCAGCGCAGGTGGGACACAGCAGAGTCTTGAGTTCTTGGCAACCTTTCTATCCCTGGGTTGCGAAACAGGAGGCCAGCTCTTCTCAGGCCCTTGGAGATTCAGTTGAAGACACAGCACACAGCAAAGTCTTGTTTGGTCAAGTGGATAGGGTCAGCACACAGCAAGACCCCTTCTCCTCCTCAGCTTCAGTTATACAGCAGAACAGGTCAGCCTTTAAAGCACACAGCACGGCAATCTTCCTTTAGTTCTTCAGCGGTCCGTCTTTCAGCAGAGGTTCTTCTCGATGGTCGAATCTAAAAATCTGTTGTCAGGGGTCGTGTACTTATACCCCTAGAAGTCTTTGAAGTCTTTGTGCAAGTGGGTCCTGAGCCCGGTCTGATCCAGTTCTGGGTGTTGCTGGAGCACTTTGTTTTCCTGGCCTCTACATTCTTTTCAGAGTGAGGGGCAGAGTCGTCAGCCGCCCAGCAGGAGGTGGAGCCAGCAGAGTGGCAGGCAGGCACAGCCCTATTCAATCCCAGGTGCTATCTCCTCCCTCCACTCTCCTTGCAAATGTCGCCATTCAGCAGAGGGCTGACTCAGCCAACCTCCCGGGGGATCCCCAGCCCCTGTCACTTTCAAAACACACAGTCAATACACAAGCGCGCTCAGGCACACAGAAAGGTCAGACAAGAGAACAGCTACTCTCTAAAAAGTACTATTCTCCAACTCAGGATTTAAAAACAACCTCTCCTAAAAGATGTGTTATTAAATGCTGAGCTCAGGGATATCAAACACTCATGTCTTATCTTGTTCCTATGGGAAGATAGGCGGATAGCCATTGGCACCCGCCTCCCCCATGTTAGCCTACGGAACAAGATAACCTTGCAGTAGTGAACACACAAAATGGCCGGTGTTCACTACCAGAACATGTCACCTGCACTAGTACATGCTCTACCTTCTACATACACTGCACCCTGCCCAGGGGGGTACCTTGGGCCTTCCATAGGGATGACTGACGTGTACGAAAAGGGAAGGGTTAGGCCCGGCCAGTGTGGACACTGGCCAGGAGGACATGGCAGTCCGGGGACTGCAGGCAGGCCTGCGGCGGCAGGCCTGAGACACTGTTTTAGGGCTACACAGGTGGGTGGCGCAATCAGCGCTGCAGACCCACTAGTAGCATCTGTCATCACCAGCCCTGGCACACACAGTGCACTTTACTAGGGACTTCATGGTGATACAGATATGCCAATCAGGTATATCCAATCAATACGATATTTTACACAGGGAGCACTTACACTCTGGCACTGATTGGCAGTGGCAGAGTGTCCAAAGCATCTAAACCAGCAAAAACGAAATCCAGCATAGCATCAAAATCCAGGTAGCAGAGGCAAAAGATAGGGGAAAAACCCACGCCAAGGATGTCAGGTCTAACACGTGTCCCCTCCAGCTGAAAGTGGGGAGAACTACCCACCCTCTTGGGAGTTCTCATCGCTAAGGCGGAAAAACCTGGACAGACCATCAGCATTGGCGTGCTCTGTACCGGGACGGTGTTCCACCGTAAAGTCCATTCCCTGTAGGGAGATGGACCACCTCAACAGTTTTGGATTCTCACCCCTCATCTGCATTAACCATCTGAGGGGCCTGTGGTCGGTCTGAACACGGAAGTGAGTCCCAAACAGGTAGGGCCTCAGCTTCTTCAGGGCCCAGACCACAGCAAATGCTTCCCTTTCAATAGCGCTCCACCTCTTTTCCCTGGGAAGTAGCCTCCTACTAATGAAAGCTACGGGTTGGTCCCCGCCCTCGTCGTCCATCTGTGAGAGTACTGCTCCCACACCTTGCTCTGAAGCGTCTGTTTGCACTACGAACTCACTCGAAAAGTCAGGCGCCTTAAGCACCGGTGCTGTGCACATTGCAGTTTTCAGGGCATCAAAAGCAGTTTGACAGGCCTCGGTCCAATTCACTTTCCTGGGCTGATTTCTAGAGGTTAGTTCCGTCAAGGGGGCAACAATGGTGCCGTATTTCTTGATGAACCGTCTGTAATACCCGGTGAGTCCTAGGAAGGCTCTCACCTCTGTCTGCGTCTTGTGGGGTTCCCAAGCCAGAATGGTATCAATCTTCGCCTGTAGGGGCGCCACCTGGCCGCTCCCCATCTGGTGTCCCAAATACACCACTGATCCCTGCCCTATCTGGCACTTACTGGCCTTGATAGTGAGGCCTGCCTTCTGCAGCGCCCTCAACACTTCACCGAGGTGTTGCAAGTGTTCCTCCCAAGTGGAGCTGAACACAGCAATGTCATCCAGGTATGCGGCGCTGAATTGCTCCAGCCCGGTCAGTACCCGGTTGACCAGTCTCTGGAAGGTGGCAGGGGCATTTTTCAGTCCAAAGGGCATGACGCGAAACTGGAAGTGCCCCTCTGGCGTGGAAAATGCCGACCTCTCTTTTGCCCCTTCAGTTAAGGCAATCTGCCAGTACCCCGAAGTCAAGTCGAAGGTGCTGAGGTACCTGGCAGCTCCCAACCGATCCACGAGCTCATCAGCTCTGGGGATGGGGTGCGCGTCAGTCTTGGTGACCGCATTGAGCCCGCGGTAGTCCACGCAAAACCGAAGTTCTGACGGGCCACCGGGTGTAGCAGATTTCTTGGGAACAAGGACCACTGGGCTAGCCCAGGGACTGCTAGAGGGCTCAATTACCCCTAACGCCAACATCTTGGAAACTTCTTCCTTGATGCTGGCCCTGACCTTGTCAGCTACTCTGTAAAACTTCTGTTTCACAGGCAGGCTATATCCAGTGTCCACATCATGGACGCACCAATTGGTGACACCTGGGGTCAGGGAGAACAGGGAGGCAAACTGACCCAACACCTGGCGACAGTCTCTCTGCTGCTCTGGGGTCAGGGTGGGAGAGAGGACCACACCATCCACTGACCCGTCTTGCTCCTTGGTTGCCAGGAGGTCAGGGAGAGGATCACTATCCTCCTCCCCACCGTCATCGGTAGCCATGAGCATCGTCACTTCAGACCTCTCGAAGTGGGGTTTGAGGTGGTTCACATGCAAGACTCTAAGGGGCTGCCTATGAGTCTTCATGTTGATCAGGTAGGTCACCTCACTCTTGCGCTCTACCACCTCATATGGCCCGGTCCACTTGTCACGGAGCGCATAATGCTCCACGGCGCAATTACCCACACTTTCTGCCCGGGATGAAATTCTACCAGAGTGGTATTCTGGTCGTACCATCTTTTCATCTCCTCCTGGCTGGCTTCTAGGTTCTCCTGAGCGAGCTTCCTGAAGTGCTGCGTTTGGTTGCGGATGGCCAGCACATAGCTGAACACATCCTGGGGGGTTTTCCCACGGGATTTCTCCCACCCCTCCTTCACCAGTGTGAGAGGTCCTCTAACAGGGTGGCCATACAGCAGTTCAAAGGGGCTGAACCCTAAGGACTTCTGAGGCACCTCCCTGTAGGCAAACAACAGGCATGGTAACAAGACGTCCCACTTCCGTCTCATGGGCTCCGCTAGGCCCATAATCATACCTTTCAGGGTGCGGTTGAACCTTTCAACCAACCCATTTCCTTGAGGGTGGTAAGGAGTGGTGAACTTATAAGTTACTCCACACTCCTCCCACAGAGACTTCATATACCTAGAGATGAAGTTGGTACCCCGGTCGGAGACCACCTCTCGGGGGAACCCACCACGGAAAAAGATCCCCATCAATGCACGGCCCACCACGGGTGCTGTGATTGTCCTGAGAGGGACTGCTTCCGGGTACCGAGTGGCGTGATCCACCAAGACCAGGATAAACCTGTTGCCTAAGGCGGTCTTGGGATCCAGGGGCCCTACGATATCAATGCCCACCCGCTCGAAAGGGGTGCTCACTACAGGAAACGGCTGGAGGGGCGCCACGCACTTCCCTCCGCTCTTACCACTGGCTTGACAGGTTTGGCAAGACTTACAAAAGGTACCGACGTGCTTCTTCATCTGAGGCCAGTAGAAGTGGGTGACAAGCCTGTGATAGGTCTTGTCTTGCCCCAGATGTCCTGCGAGAGGCACGTCGTGAGCCAGACCCAGTAAGAAGTTCCTGAAGCGCTCGGGTACCACCAGCACACAGGCTGCACCGGGCTCAGCGAACTTAGGCTCACTATACAGTAAGTCATCCTCCCAGTAAATCAAATGTTCCTTGGACCCTAGGCCTGCTGCCTGGTCTGCAGCCTGCTGCCGCACACCGACGAGAGAAGGGCACTCCTTCTGAGCCTGGCAGAATTCCTCCCTGGAGGGGCCACCCTCTTGCTGCCAATGGGTCAGCTCAGGCAACTCCCCCAGTTCGGCCACCTGCTCCCCTGTAGGTTCCAGGGCATCCCCCTCAGGTTCTGCTTCCTCCTGGACCGTGGGAACAGTGGGGGCCGGTTTCCCGCGCCCTCTGCCCCTTCCTCTCCTGGCAGGTTCCTGGGCCATTGTTCCAGGCTCCAGTTCTACTAATCCACCCTTACTGGCTGTCATGGCACGTGTGGATACACAGATCCACGCTGGCAGTCCTAACATCTCCAAGTGAGTTCTGTGCTCTACGTCCTTCCATGGAGAACTCTCCAGGTCGTTACCCAACAGACAATCTACCGGCAAGGCATCACTGACACAGACTTCCAAGGTACCAGAGACTCCCCCCCATGTAAAGGGAACACGCGCCATCTTGCAGAGGCGAACTGAAGTGTCAGCTGCCACTACGGGGCGGAGCACATTGGGAATGACTTGCTCTTCAGACACCCACTGACACCTGACAGATGTCACACTAGCCCCGGTGTCTCTCAGAGCCTCTATCTCCCTCCCATTGATGGTCACCCTTTGCCCGTATTTCTTAGTGTTAGCGGGTATCAAGGTATCCTGGACCATCTCTTGGTCTCCTAACGAGACAAGGGTCATCATAGCTAATCCCTCTTCCCCACTGGAAATCAAATCCCCTCCCAAAGCTACACTAGCTAACCCTGGGACTGGAGCAGCAGCTGGTGCTGGGGGTTTCTTGGGACATTTAGGGGCGATGTGCCCCACCTCCCTACAAGCATAGCAAGTAGGCGGTGGTCTGTTGCCCTTAGGGGGCCAAGACCTCTTAGGCTTGGGGGCTTGGGACTCCTTCTCCTGGGAACTGTTTTGGGGCCCTTTAGAGAACTCCTTACTGTTACCCTTGTCCTCCCCACCTTTCTGCTGGGGACCCTGTCCACCCTTGGCTGGCATACTTACCACCCCTTTGTTGACCCTGGTGCTAGTCCAGCGGTCTGCCTCTTTAGCAAGCTCACTGGGATCAGTTAACTTGCTGTCTAAAAGATGCTGGCGCAGCTCTGGAACACATAGACTACTCAAGTGCTCCCAACTAATCAAGTGACACAACCCCACATAATCAGTAACTTTGCTGCCCTTTATCCAACCTTCCAGTGCACGCGTGTACATACTCACACACTCCACCCAAGTACTCGAATCAAGTTTCTTGAAGTTCCTAAACTTCTGGCGGTACTGTTCTGGTGTAAGCCCATACCTGAGGCATAAGGCCTCCTTCATAGTGGGGTAGGTTAAGGTCCCTGCTGCTTCTAAGGGTGCTAAGACATCCCTCCCAGAGGCCTCAAAATGCTTCCACAAACCTGCTCCCCAACTCTTCTCAGGCACTTCATTCATCTTCAAGGCAAGCTCATAGGATCTAAACCATGCATAGATATCCTCACCCCTCTGATAATTCTGCACCAAATCTTTCGGTATGTATACTTTACCCGCCTGTACTGGTTGTGCGCTGCCACCATTCGGACTGGACGCCACCTGTTTGGCTTTAATGTCCAGCTCCCTCATGCTCAACTCATGAGCCAACTGGAGTTTCTTCTCTTCCAAAGCGAGAGCATTCCTCCTCTCCTCCGCCTCTTTCTCACTGTCAAGGCGCAGTTTCCTTTCTTCCGCTTGAGCTTTGAGCTTAAAAAGTCCAATCTCATGGGCCCTAACCCTCTGGTTTTCCTCCAGCTCCTCTGGAGAGAGGCTCCTACTGGAATGGCCGCTGCCAGCCCTAGACGCTGGCCTATTCACTGGCAGATCATCGGATCCAAATCCGTGCTCCGGTGTGCCATCCCCTTCAGTAGTTTCCTCGGTTGCGCCATTCTTGGCCTCCCACCAGGCCCTTAGAGCTTTCTGTAGCTCCGTCTTGTTGGCGCCGCCCTTCTTTGGGCATCCAAGCTGCTTGCAGAATTGCTTGAGTTGCTCCTTCTTATATTCGAGCAACCTTTTCACCTCGAATTGCAATTCCGATTCCTCACCTACTCCATTCAGAGACATGATGCTTCGTCGATCCTCCAAGAATAGTCTTCGCAAAAAAAACTCAGTGCGATGCAACTGCTTACTAGATTAGTGATGTACGAAGAATCACTGCAGGTCAATTGCAAATACTGGTTCTAATCCGCACCGCTGACCACCAATGTTAGATCTGGGGGTCTCTAGTTGGCAGAGGTATTCACCTTAGACCAAATAGGGACCCTTGCTTCTAGTCAGGGTACAGGGACACACACGGTAGATAACCCCTGCTCACCCTCTAGGTAGCTTGGCTCGAGCAGACAGGCTTATCCCTAAGGCAATGTGTAAGGTATTTGCACGTAGACACCACAATGATCCCCCCTCCGCACACCACAAACTTAGACCACACAGGTGAGTTATATCAAAAATAATATATCTTTATCTAGTTTCCGCAGTTGAAATCAAGCATCACAGGTTTACACAATATTCGCTTTCTTGGTTGGTCGGGATCGTGAGATGATAGTCTCTAGTTTCTTGAGTGATTCGATACTCACTGAGAATGAATCAGTTTGTAGGCTCTCGATGTTTAGGCAGCTACGTTGCTCCGGCGGTGTCGCTGCACTCGTTTTACAAGCGCTCCTTGGGCTGTTCGGTGCAAGGATTCCACAACTCCCTCGACGAGCCCCCAGTGACGATGTCGACGTCACCGGAGCCAGCCACTCACAGCGCAGCTTCGTAGAGCAGGGAAATACGACTCTCGATCTGCTTCAGGCCTCCGGGTCACGGCAAGGTACGTGCCGATGAGCACGTCGATCTTCTTGATGCGGCAACCGGTGTCAGGCCCGGATCGGTGCGGTACTCTCCAGCAAGACAGAGAGCAGCCAGCCCACCTCACAGGCAGATGTTGAGAAGCTTGGTAGAACAGTCCACGGTCCCTGCGGCACACAGCAGCGCAGGTGGGACACAGCAGAGTCTTGAGTTCTTGGCAACCTTTCTATCCCTGGGTTGCGAAACAGGAGGCCAGCTCTTCTCAGGCCCTTGGAGATTCAGTTGAAGACACAGCACACAGCAAAGTCTTGTTTGGTCAAGTGGATAGGGTCAGCACACAGCAAGACCACTTCTCCTCCTCAGCTTCAGTTGTACAGCAGAACAGGTCAGCCTTTAAAGCACACAGCACGGCAATCTTCCTTTAGTTCTTCAGCGGTCCGTCTTTCAGCAGAGGTTCCTCTCGATGGTCGAATCTAAACATCTGTTGTCAGGGGTCGTGTACTTATACCCCTAGAAGTCTTTGAAGTCTTGGTCTGATCCAGTTCTGGGTGTTGCTGGAGCACTTTGTTTTCCTGGCCTCTACATTCTTTTCAGAGTGAGGGGCAGAGTCGTCAGCCGCCCAGCAGGAGGTGGAGCCAGCAGAGTGGCAGGCAGGCACAGCCCTATTCAATCCCAGGTGCTATCTCCTCCCTCCACTCTCCTTGCAAATGTCGCCATTCAGCAGAGGGCTGACTCAGCCAACCCCCCGGGGGATCCCCAGCCCCTGTCACTCTCAAACCAGACAGTCAATCCACAAGCGCGCCCAGGCACACAGAAAGGTCAGACAAGAGAACATCTACTCTCTAAAAAGTACTATTCTCCAACTCAGGATTTAAAAACAACCTCTCCTAAAAGATGTGTTATTAAATGCTGAGCTCAGGGATATCAAACACTCATGTCTTATCTTGTTCCTATGGGAAGATAGGCGGATAGCCATTGGCACCCGCCTCCCCCATGTTAGCCTACGGAACAAGATAACCTTGCAGTAGTGAACACACAAAATGGCCGGTGTTCACTACCAGAACATGTTACCTGCACTAGTACATGCTCTACCTTCTACATACACTGCACCCTGCCCAGGGGGGTACCTTGGGCCTTCCATAGGGATGACTGACGTGTACGAAAAGGGAAGGGTTAGGCCCGGCCAGTGTGGACACTGGCCAGGAGGACATGGCAGTCCGGGGACTGCAGGCAGGCCTGCGGCGGCAGGCCTGAGACACTGTATTAGGGCTACACAGGTGGGTGGCGCAATCAGCGCTGCAGACCCACTAGTAGCATCTGTCATCACCAGCCCTGGCACACACAGTGCACTTTACTAGGGACTTCATGGTGATACAGATATGCCAATCAGGTATATCCAATCAATACGATATTTTACACAGTGAGCACTTACACTCTGGCACTGATTGGCAGTGGCAGAGTGTCCAAAGCATCTAAACCAGCAAAAACGAAATCCAGCATTGCATCAAAATCCAGGTAGCAGAGGCAAAAGATAGGGGAAAAACCCACGCCAAGGATGTCAGGTCTAACAACATGTGTATAAAAAACTAAGAGTAAGGGGGAAAAAGACCTCCCCCATGAAGAAAAACACTCAGCAACATTGTAGCCCAGCTGTGTTTGTCAGTCTTCAATCCCAAATGAGAGACTGATCTCCCCATATCAGAAAGCGTAGGGGTGACAAGAAAGAGAGTAGTATGTCCAAATGTCAGTGTGGGTGTCAATCTAAGACACCTCAACCAGTAGCATCTTCAAAGAATGCAACCCACGTCAAGCCATATGTATCCATTCTATGCATGTATCTATCTATCTATCTATCTATCTATCTATCTATCTATCTATCTATCTATCTATCTATCTATCTATCTATCTATCTATCTATCTATCTATCTATCTATCTATCTACCTATCTATCTATCTATCTATCTATCTATCTATCTATCTATCTATCTATCTATCTATCTATCTATCTATCTATCTATCTATCTATCTATCTATCTATCTATCTATCTATCTATCTATCTATCTATCTATCTATCTATCTATCTAACTATCTATCTATCTATCTACTGATGATGTCACATATTACATCAATCATGACTCATCGCTATTGGCCACGGGGACCCCATCCCCCGGGGCCTGGCCAGCATTAATTAAAATATTTAATTTGGACGGAGGCCGCGTGGCCACCCACCTGAGTCCTAAAACGCCCCCAGGGACTCTATCCCCCGGGGCATTGCCTGGTTTTATTTTATTTTAAAAATTAAAATAGTACAGGAGGTGGGCCGCGTCCCCACTCCCATCAATTGTAAAGCCCCGGGAAGGTGGTGGTCCTCGGGCCTGTAATTTAAGATTGCCCCCGAGACCTGGCCCACCCGGGGTCTTTTTAACAAACAAAGCGCAGGAGACCGTGCTTCGTTTAAAAAAAATAATTTCGTACGGATTCGCATACCCACCGTGAATGCTACCGAAATTATAAAACAAAATGCTTTTTTGTGCCTGGGGATCCTTGTTGGACCCCATGAGCAGGCCTCGGGGGTCAGGGTGTTTCTACCCTGCCCCCTTTTCTTGTTTTTCATCTTGTTTTTCCTGTTTTCTTGTGACTCGGTAACCGAGTCACAAGATGGCTGCCAACACTTCCTGGTTTGGAGTGTTGGTAGCCAATTAGAATGAAGCTCGTGCTCGGGAGGAGTCGTGACTCCTCCTCGGTGATCAGATATATACTTCTTTTATTTCTTGAATTTCTCTGTAACTACTGAACGGATTTACACCATTTAAAAAAGGTCGCTTTCTGAACCAAGAGCTACCTTTTTGCCAAATTTGGTTTAATTCCATTCAGCAGTTCGGGCTGTAGCTGTGTTTAAAGTTTCCAATGGAAATAAACATGGGGAAAACGCGTTTTGGGACCCCCTTTTTGCTCGGCCCCCGCTTGATGAATCACCCCGAAACTTTCAAGACAGTAGCTGACCGGAGCGCCCATTAGTTTTAAAATGTTTGTGAAGATTCGTCAAACAGCGACAAAGATATTGGCAGATAAACAAAACGCTTTTTCTATGGAAACTAGGTCCTAACTATAACCACCTACTGGCAATCGCCAGTAGGTAATATATATATATACAACGTGCTACTATAGGAATCAGAAGGCTGCAGGTACGGCCACGCCTAACAAGGAGGTTCCGGGGGTATAATTAGTAGAATGCTTTTCTCGGTTTCATTGCTGCACCGACAGGCCAATGATTAGAGGACACTCGAAACGCGTCTGGCTGAAGGCGCTATGGACTTTAAGGCAATTTTTTTCCTGGATACACTGCAGATTCCCAATAATGATTAGTGCATTTACCTTCTACTTGGCGGCTCTTCTTCAAGGGTAACTTTGTTTGTTGCATTTGTAGGGGCTGACCCAATCGCGAAATGAGCCACTCTGCTGTTGCGGACCCGCTGTAACTTCGAGGTTTGAGGTTACTGTGAAGCGGGAGGTAGAGCCTTTTGGGGCACAGAAATATGCATGGCGTTTCAAAAAAACGTGACTTTCACTCACTTGAGATTTTAAAGTTGGACGCATGACTCTGGGCTTATCACTCACTGGAGGAATACAACGTGCTACTACAGGAACCAGAAGGCTGCAGGTACGGCCACACCTAACAAGGCGGTTCCGGGGGTATAATTAGTAACATGCTCTGCTCGGTTTCATTGCTGCGCCGACAGGCCAGTGATTAAGAGGACACTCGAAACGAGTCTGGCTGAAGGCGCTATGGAGTCTAAAGCACGAAGGGCATGAATTGGTTCTCCATAGTCACAATAAGCACAGTATCCCCACAGCTAGTGCTGTAGAGAACCACCAAATTTTGCAATGCGCAATCTCTGGATAATTGGCGATGTCATGTAAAAGTGCGGCTTGGTGGGTCAATGGGACAGAGATGTCTAAAAAAATCTTCATTGTATTCTATACTTCTATACCACAGCCCAGTATTGCACAAGAGAGTGACATTCACTGAGAATGTGAGCTATATCACGGCTGGGGCTATGGCAACTCCAGCAGGATGCACCTGGCAGAATCCCTGTCTAGACAAGTCTCTTGAGTGACCAGTGCCCCAATGTAAATCTTCAAGTAGCTCATTTTCTTGTGTGCCTCATGGAGCACTTAATGGTTGTTAAGCATGAGATCTGCCAAGTCGTTCTTGTCCCACTCCACAGTGGACAATCAGAATTTTATAAATGCCCAATACCACTCCATTGTATTTCCCCCATTTCCGCACATATTGTAGTATAGTGGAGCCCTTCAGGGTATGTAGGTGTGGTACTGCAAAACTACACAAAGAGGGGGGGCATGGCTTGACGCCCAAGGAAGATAGTGGCGTCCCGGTAACTCTTGCCAGAGCAACGCGGACCTGCAGCTACTGTCGCGGACCCTTGTTCTTCACGGCAAGCAGGCATGCTGGTTTGAGGTCATGAAGGTTGGTGTGCCCCATGCAGAGCAGTCATGGACCGACGACGATTGAGGAGATGCACTTTTTCTGGTGCTTTTCCTCTCTCCTCAGAAGAGGGCACCATTTTGCATTGCGGCCGCTCCTCTTCATTTAATTGCTGTGTTGAGGGTGAGCACCTGGGAGAAGCCCTCTCCACAGATGCTTGCAATTGTTTTCCTTCCACTACCTTTTTAAGGATAGTAAAGTAAGAAGTTTTCCTGACACTCCCGCATATAACATTTTCAATACCTCTAACTGCTCAATTCTCTACCAATAAAGGTCGAGTATTATCAGTCATTTCACCTCACTTTTTACTTCAAAGTTTGTCTTTTCTCCAAGCCTTTACTTCATGTTAACTATTCATAAGGCTTATTGCTCATACTTGGTTGCCGTCTAATATTTTTACTTTGCATATGGGAAGCGTCAGGGGACTTAACTATTCTGTCCCACCCCTAAGGCAGAAATTCATTACAAATTCTACAGTCTTCACCTAGTTTGCAGAGAAGGAGACTGCTCTAACTTCTCAGCCAAAGACTGGTGTGTCTGTAACTGCTGTTCCTGTGCCACCAACAAATTCTGGGAAGGCTACCTCACAACGTCAAAAAAAGACCCACCTTCTCCTGAAAAATCGCCTCCTCCAGCAGCCATGGATTTAATACTGGAAGAAATACGTGCTCTACACCCTTTTTTTGAGACAAATACCAAATTACAATTTCTTAATGAGAAATGGTTTCAAATGGATGAGCATCTACTTGCAGTGAAACAGACCTTCTCTTCTCATGCCATAACTGACGGCAAAGTAAGCCTCCTTCAATCTCAAGTTTCCTATCTACAAAAGCAAGTTGAAGATTTGGAAAATAGAAACAGATGAAACAATTTACATATATATGGCTTGCCGGAAAATGTGGAGGGATCAGATTCCCTCGCCTCCCTAAACATTCAGCATGCACACAGATCGAGTCATTAATCAGTCAATACCTCCTCTTCTGAATCTCAGAGAGGTATAATCCTATATTTCGTGGAGTATACAGACCTCTTAAAAGTTCTTTCAACATCTAAATCTATGAAGCGTATCTCCTGGTTAGGCTATACTTTGTTTTTCTCCCAGGATTATGCCAAAAGTATGGCTTGGAATGAGACCTGATCTTGGCTCTTTGGGTGCCCGCTATGGCCTCCTCCATCCATGTCTTTTTAAAGTCACTCACAGGAACAAGACGACCACCTATGAAGATCCAGTTAAACTAAAGGAATTCATAAACTCTTGCAGGATGGAAAATATGGATACTTCTGCCCCTTCAACGTCTTACTGTGGCTAAATTTAGTTTTTCACTGTCGCCCAGATGCGTCTATTTGAGTCTGACGTATCAATTTGTTATTGTTCTTTCATGTAAGATATTGATGTTTTAGCTTTATATTATTGTTGACTTTTGATAACTGTTTGTTTTGTTCCCCCTTTTCTTAGGCATCCTGTTACATGTGCTTGTCGTTATCTCATATCTCATAATCTGCAGTTCCGTAGGCTCCCCCCCCGCAGAGTCTGGATGTGCCATCTGTCCATGTGGTTTCATCCCTCCCATCTTTTAAAAAAAAGTCTTTTATAGGTATGTGTAATTCCCTTTATGTTATCACCTTCTTGTATTTACTTTTCTTTCTTCTCTCTATTGCTCTCCCCTTTTATTTTGCTCCTGTAATGAATTATGTAGTAATCCACATAAAACTCAATTTCAGCTTTTTAAATGAAGTTTATTGAGATGTACACTAAACGTCCACAACCTCCAGCAATTCAGAAAATACTGTCCATTCTTGGAATTTCCGCTCTGATAAACATTCTAGCTACCACACATCTCCCACCCCCATCTTATCCTAAAGGAAGAAATAGAAGTTAACATGCAGTGAACAAGAAAACATACCAAATTAGAACAGAAAAAACTTAATAGAAGGCAATAAAAATTCATACAACAATATACAAAAACAAGAATATTACAGCAATTGCATTATACACTTCACGAATGAAATACACAACAATTGCATTAAACCCTACTAGAATAGGATATTTTACACAAATCCCCCAAACTCTATTTCTTGCTTTCGTCCAACTGAGCTACTGTCCCCATGACGAGAATGACTTTATGGGGCTGGGAAAAAGTACTCTCACCCTTCCTCACAAAACCAGCTTTTCTCACAACTACCCAATCACCACTAACAATGTCCAAATCTTTCACTTTATTTTGATTTTGAAAATTAATTTTGTTATGCCACTGACAATCAAAAACCCTTGACCTCATTTCTTCTCGATCAGCCCACACTTGATTATTTTCATGAAGCCACATCAGAGATTCCTTAGTAGCAGGCTCTCTACCTTTTAATGCTATAAAAGGAGAAACACCAGTGACAGAGGGAGGCGTTACTCTGTGGGACCACATCATCTTCCATAGCTCCTCCTTCCATGACAACCCATTAGCCAGTGAGAGTTGAATACTTTCCATTACAATTCGATTCACCCTCTCAACAAGTCCGTTAGCGTGAGGACGGAATAAAGCCACTTTACCATGTTTAATTCCAAGTTTAGAAAGAAAATCTCCCATTTCTGAAGAAAATAACTGAACACCGTTATCAGTCACAAGAACTCTAGGTACACCCTCTTCAAGAAAAATGTCCTCTAGAAATTTTATAACATTTCCAGTGGTGACTTGTCCCCTGGATTTGCACATAAACCACTTTCTATGGTAATCCACCAATGCAACCAAAAAACGATGACTGCTGCCCAATTTGTCAATAGCACCCAATACATCCAATGCCAATTTATCCCATGGCCTCTCAGGCAAATCCATACATCTCAAAGGAGGCTCCCTAACCACCTTTACCTTATCGCTATTACAGCATGCATGGCAATCCCTTACTAAATTCTCCACATCTCTGTCCATTCCCGGCCACCAAACAGATTGCCACAACCTCCTCTTTGGTAAACTCCTTCCCAAATGTCCCTCACGAACAATCTTTAACAGTCTCAATCTCAACAAACTAGGAGGAACTATACGACCTCTCCTCAAACTTTTATCTCCTTGCACACTAAGCTCATCTCTCACCATCAAATATTAATTAACCACTTCATCAAAATTACTAAAATTCTTCCAACAACCAATAATGAGTTCCATCAATACCTTATATTTCTTATCATTCTGTACTGCTTCCTTCCATTCTTCTTGTCCAATTGCAAACTCATCATCAACATTAACCACTTGATCTTCCATTATCTGCATACATGAATCATCCTCCACTGGCATCCTATACAAACAATCCGCAATAACATTCTTATTACCACAGACATATTCTACCACAAAGTTGTAGTCCAAAACAGATAAAAGCCACCTTGAAATGCGAGGAGTTACACTTCCATCTAGACCACGACCACCTTTGAAAATATGAATAAGGAGTTTGTGATCAGTTTTCAAAACGAAAGGCAAACCCCACAAGTAATATCTAAAACGTGCTAGTCCCCAACAACAAGCTAAGGCCTCTTTTTCTATGGCAGAATAAGATCTCTAAGCACCTTGTAACCTACGTGAAGCAAAACCAATAATACTCTCACCTTCCTCAGACCTTTGCATCAGGACCGCTCCAAGCCCAACATTACTTGCATCCGTAACTAATATGGATTTTTTTAATAGACTCAAAATGTCCAAGAGATGGAGCACGGGAGAGAAATCTTTTCACACTAGCAAAAGCATTTTCACATGTGGCATTCCATTCAACCACACTACCTTTTTTAAGAAGAAGTCTCATCAGTTCTACCACCTCTGCAAAATCTGGTACAAATTTCGAGCAATATTCTGCAAGCCCTAAGAATGACTTTAACTGTTCTTTGTTAATAGGGCAGGGAGCATCTTCTATAGCCTTTACAATGCTGCCTTTAGGTCTAATACCCTCAACAGATGACCCAAATAATTGACTTCCCTCAGTCTCAATTGACATTCTCTTTTTTGATAGTTAATCCATGACTAGCAATTCTATGAAAAACTTCCACCATTAATTCATCATGTTCTTCAAAGGATCTACCCACAACCATGATGTCATCCTGAAAACATAACACCCTTTCCATCCCCTTCAAAATGTTTTGCATAATTAGTTGAAATACAGCAGTGGCTGATGCCAAACCAAAAGGAATTCTGCAATAACGAAATGCTCCTAATGGTGTGACAAAAGAAGTCAAAGGATGTGAGTCTGGGTGTAAATATACTTGATGACATATCCAAAACACTAAAGACAGTTCCGCCCCCCATCATGCTTAACATTTCTCCAATATTTGGCAATGGTTTTCTATCCAACCATATGTTCTTATTAAGATCCCTCAAATCTATGCATAAAGGAATTGTATTACCATCCTTGGGGGCAACCACTATGGGAGATAACCATTCTGATGACTCTATAGGTTCTATGACATTGGCCTTTAGTTCGTTTTGAAGTGGTTCCCTCATCATATAAGGTATGGTTCTAACCTTATGTACAACAGGTTTAACATTTTTCTTGAGGATTATTCGATAAGAAAATCCTTTTAATACTCCTAAATTATCAGAAAATACATGTGAATACTTTTCCATGAACGCTTTTCCCCACTCTTCATTCATATTATGTTTTGTCGATATATGTTAATTACCGGTTCAACGACCATAACCGGTACTGCAGCATTAGGATTAAGTATAATGTTCAAGTCCTTCTGATGTCGCCATCCCAAAAGATCCGAACATTCATGTGTTACATAAACCCTTCCATGAACACCACTCTGATTAAAAATGATGTTCATCCATGGCATTCCCAAAATGTTAATTTTGGTTCCTCCATATCCGACTGCTTTCACGTCTGCTTGTAACAAGTCCTTGATCTGTCCACCCAAGTTCTTTCGAAAAGTTTCCTTGGAAATTAAAGTAAATAAGCTACCTGAGTCAGCCAACAATTTGACCCTTCCTTTATCCAAAGTCATCTCACAATAAGGCTTTTCTAGTCTCTCTGTACTTTTGTTCTTTATATTTAAATTATTGTCATGTATATTCAAAACAGATGGCACAACTACTTCAAGATTCGATTACTCTACAGACTCAATAGCTTGAGATGAAACCAATTCTGTACAATCTATAGCCAAGAATATCTCCTCACGATCCTCACTTTTATCCTCTACTTCCTTGACGCTGGTGGTTTGTGTTCTACCTTTCGATCTGCAGGCTTTCGCCAAATGCCCCCTTTTACCACAAGATCTGCAGGTAGCATTTCTTGCGCCACACACAAAACTAGAACTTACATGTCCAGGAGACCCATACCTACAACAAATTATGGGTCGCCTCTCATCAACCTTCACAGGCACATATTCACTTCTTTTATTGAATGGCTTCTTGAAAACTTCTCCTTTACCTTCCTTTACTTCAGCAGGTATTTCCTTTTCCATTGTTTCTTCTGCACTAGCACTTGTTCCTTTTCCTTTGTCTATTTATTTAATCCATAGAGCAGTGTTTTCCATACTTCGGGCAATTTGGATAGCTTCTTCCAAACTAGGATCCTTTGAGAGTAATTTTTCCTTCACTTTTTTATTGTTTGTACATCTCACAATCTGGTCCCTTATCAAAGAGTCAAAAAAGCCTTGGAATTCACACGTGACTGCCAAACCCAGAAAAGAAGCTCCATATGTGATTATATCCTCATCCTGGTTTTGTACTCTGCAAAAAAATGTATGTCTTTCAAACACTACATGTTTCTCTAACATCTGTAACGACATATCATAAAGATTCATTGGTTGACCATTTCCCATTCCTAAGGATATTTCGGGCAAATCATCCTATATTCTTCTTCCTTCTACGCCAAGATGATGCAAGAGTATAGGTTGTCTCCGCAAAGGGCCGTATTTATCCCCTCCAATAGCCAATAAATAAGTACAAAAAAGATTCTTCCACAGCTTCCAAGGAATCGATGGTTCTTCTGGAACTGGCAGAAAACTAGGAGGTGCTGACATACTTTGCTCAGACATACCTGCAATAAAGTTTAATTAACAAACTAAAACAACAGACCAACACAACAATCTAATATAACAAGTTGAAACAACAATCCAAAATAATTAATTAAAATAATCAATTAAAATAATAAAATAAAATAATCAACTAACATAATAAATCAATAATTTCAGCTCTCGTAGAACACATTAAATCTCAGTTCCTTCACTTGTTTTTGTCTGTTGTCTGTTTCTATGCAGAAAAAGGAAGTTGTAAGTCATTCTTCAATTTCCTTTCATTGTTCAAATCCGAGAACACGGTGCCAGCAAAAGCTGAGGTGAGACTCTTCTTTGTTTAAAGTTATTTTTGTTACGCTTGTTCCCATAGCGAGAGAGGAACTAAATGATCTAGTTACAATTGATCGTCGTAGCCCTAATACATGCGCCATGAAAGATGAACTGATAGATTGGGAGGCCAAGAAAAGAAACATGTAGCGCGTAGGGCGAAATGCGGATCACGAGATTAGCTTGTAGTTGCTAAGTTACAAGGCCCCGAGGGCGCTAGTTCATCTGTGAAGTTGCGAGGATACACGCGTGCACAATTTAAACACGGTGTCCGCGAGTAAGTACTCGCCCAAAATTAAATCAAAATAAGGAAAACAAGAAAAATACAGCAGCGCTGGCACCCCAATTCAAGGAAACAACTCACAGTTCGATGAAAGATGATGAAGGATGAAACCAAGGAAAATCCTTCAATAGCGCTAATTCAGTCAATAGCGGCGTTCCAGAGGTGAAGGTTGAGGTGTCTCCTACCCTCTGCGCAGGATCAACTCATCACCAAATTTTCTAGTAATCCGCATAAAACTCAGTTTCAGCTTTTTAAATTAAGTTTATTGAGATATACAATAAACGTCCACAACCTTCAGCAATTCAGAAAATACTGACCATGCTTGAAATGTTCGCTGTGATGCTGTTCTACCGCATCACAGCTACATCATAAACATTCTAGCTACCAAAGTTTCCTCATCTTAACTCTCTTCTTTTTTCTTACATCTTCTAGACTCTTATTGTCCTGCACTGTGCTCATGATTATATTAGTGGTTGTAATGTTTGCATTATGCTATTTTCAAAACAAGTTTGGCTTAGTTAACTTTCTATCTTAAAGAACACTAGATGTCGTTGAAAATTATTTCTTGAAATGTAAAAGGCTTGAACTCTCCTATTAAGAGACAACATTTGTCTAAATTGGGAGCTGACAGCCCTAATTCAGCAGTTGAAGTTTATGGAATTCAATGTTTACAATTGAAAAGAGATTGGATGGGGGTGGTTCTTTATTCTCCAGGAGATGGTAAACGAAATGGTGTTGCCACTTTATGCCATAAATCTCTTTGTGTTAAGCTTATTTCTCAAGACCCGGATACTGAAGTTCGTTGGCTTTTTACTGAGCTATTGATTGGGAAGGTTCCACTCTCTTTATTTAATATTTATGCCCCTACATTTGGTGACTCTATTTTTGGCCCATTATTATAAAAAAAACTTCTACGAGGTCCTCATGATAATCTCATTTATTGATTGCAATTCCTCGACCTCTTTCACATCCAACAAAGCTCACAAGCTTTTTGTACAAACCACCAAACAGCGACAACTAATAGATGCTTGGAGACTTTGAAATCCCACCCTAAAAGAATATATTTATTTTCTCACCAGCACACCTGTCCCAATCACATATTGACAATTTTTTTGTTTCTCATAATTTCTCCCAGTCCCTGCAATCTGCTGATATTGGTTCCATATTAATATCTGATTATGCCCCTGTTTCCATTCAATTTGATATACTCAATAAACCGAATACATCTAAGCTTTGGCGCTTTAAGAACTCCCTACTCCTGGACCTTATATTTACCTCCTCTTTTACCTCTTTTTTTTTTGACTACTTTCCTTTAAATGAATCTGAGAACTTACCTTTTCATATTATTCGGGACGCCTTTAAATCAACTGCCAGAGATTTTATTATTAACGTCACGCTACCCGTAAACTCGCCACTGATCTTTTTGCAGAAATAAAGAGATTGGAACATTCCTATTATTCCACCAAATCACAAAAATGCCTGTCGGTGCTTATAACAAAAAAATTTCAGTTCAATAGGGAATCTACTGAAAATGCATCATTGGACTTATTAAAATCTAGTGCAAAGTTTTATGAGGATCAAAACAAATCCGGAAAAGTGCTAGCCAATTATCTTAAAGCTAAACATAACAAGCTCAATATCAAATCGATTATAGATGATCAACAAATACCCAAATTTAAAGATTCGGCTATCCTAGAGGAATTTCAGAAATTCTATACATCTCTATATACACTTGAAACCTCACCTACTGACATCGACATTTTGGAATACCTTCCCACTATACAGAGGCCCTCTGATACACAGTCGTTTCTTGATCCATTAGAATCTGATATTACTTATGATGAATGACGCTCGGCACTACATGCTCATAAAAAAAGACAAGGCTCCAGGCCCAGACGGGTTTACTGTAAAATTCTTTATACTTTTCTCTCAGGTGCTTATTCCAAAGTTGTCTGCTCTCATAACCTCATTTTCACTCACTGGTGATTCTTGTGGCACATTTTTAGATACCTTAATTTGCCTAATTCCCAAAGAAGGTAGAGATCTACACTACTGTAAGAATTATAGACCCATATCCTTGGTGAACATTGATTATAAAATGTTCTCCAAATCCTTGGATCTCGGACTGGAATCCCTCCTTCCCTCGTTACTAGGCAAATAACAATCTGGTTTGGTGAAGGGACATCTCATTACTGATAATATCCGCCTTTTTTTTAACATATTATCCAAATCCTCCCATCTCTCTGACTCTCTCGCTGCAATTGCACTTGACTCGCAGAAGGCATTCGACAGAGTTTATTGGCCTTTTATTTTTCAAACTCTCAAGTGGTTTGGTTTTGGGTTAACAATTATTGCTTTAATCCAGCTTCTTTATTCAAATCCTAAGGCAACAATTTTTGCAAATGGCTTGACCTCCTCATATTTTGCTTTAGGTAGAGGGGTTCGTCAAGCCAGCCCTTAAGTTTAAGTTTATTTTATTTGATATAGACCTCGACTGAGGTCAACAAATATACAAACATGATTTTAAAACATTTAGCAGAAAACTCATATCATCAACTTTAAACATTTATGATGCTGAATCAATTCATCATAGCTTTTTAAAATGATTTTAACTCAAATCTGTTTAAGAGTTTATACCATTTTGAAACATGTAAAACATATATTCATCTGGTGGTTATTTTTCAAGATTTTCATAGACCTTGTGAAAAAAATAAAATTAGATCTGTTATACATTGGTCGTAAGATTGACTTTTGATATTTAGAAGTTTAAAATCGTTAGCATCATCAATTTTAAAACAGCTTTAAGAAAATCTTTAAAAATTTATAGAGTTGGCAACAAACAAATTTGTCCGGTGGATTTACAGAGAGTGATTAGGCTTTGTACAGAAGGAACATTGTATCGTATTCTAATAGGTCTTACATACCTCCACCTAGCTTCTACTAGAGTAGGATTTGGGCAGAGTGTTAAAACATGAGTTAGATCTTGCAATCCTCCCTTACATAAATCACAGAGCCCTGTTGAGTTTTCAGAATTATTCCACTTTGCTGTATGTGCATTCAGGGGGAGGATTTCCAACCTCAGTAAGAGAATACAGTGGCGAATCCTATGATCTAATAAACAGTATGTATATTTATTGGGGGATTTATATTTTATAGTTTTTGTATATTCTATATAATGTTTTAATTGAAGACTGTGCTCTACATCCAGGTCGAAACTTAATTCAGAAGTCATATTCTTTAAGAAGAGCTTCAGAAGGGCCGGAGTCCAAGTTTCTAAAAGTGCTACTGCGCAATGTGATAGGCTAAAAGCTGTATTAATGTTCTTGTTAAAAGTGTAACGCGACGGCTCTTCTCTAAAGGTTTCCAATTTTAAAATGTGCCTTAAAGTACCAGAGTCGGCGTGTAAAAGATGGTAAACCCATTTTATTAGATTTGAGATGGCCCTTGCATAAATGCTGACTAAGGAGAATTCCAGACGTAATGCTTGGGCCGGGACCGCTTGATTTACTCTTATTATTCTCCGTAATGAATTCCCTTCTCTAATTTTTACTGATTTCCAGGTTTTTATGTGCATATATTCTAAACCATAGGTTCAAATAGGCAGGATTTTCATCCGATATACCTCTAACATAGGTTGGAAATGTCTATTTCCAGAGGAGGAGTATAGCCTCAACAATGCTCCTACATTGGCATCCGCCTTTTGACCTATGTGTTGTAGATGAGAGGAGTTCTATAGTGTTTGGGTGAAGATCCGACCTAAATACATATATTCTTTAACTCACTCAAGTGATTTTCCCCCAATGTCCAATTAAAGTGTCGCAATCGTTTTTCCCCTAAAAGGTAGAACTTTGGTTTCGAGGTATTTGGGACTAAAAAATTATCATCTGCATAGCTACTTAATGCGTTTAAATTTCTTTGGAGTCCTATTGGCGTAAGATCTAAAATCCCAATGTCATCCGCGTACATTGGAATATATATGTCACTAGATGCTAATTTCGGCGGAATTGTTTTTACAGATATAAAGTTTTCTGGTAAATCGCTTAGATACAGAGAAAATTGTAGAGGGGCAAGGAGGCATACCTTTATTTCCTTTTCAATTTGACATTGGAACCTTTTTTGTCCAAACTGCGCCAGAACCCGGAAATCCATGGTTTCAAGTCTAATAATATAGAAATTAAACTAGCAGCATATGCTGATGATATTCTATTATTTCTCTCACAACCTCAATCCTCCCTCCCTGCCTTTTTACAAGAGGTAACGTCAAATTCCTTTATTTCTGGTTACAAATTAAATAACGATAAGTGCTAAATATTGCCCCTAACTAAATACACATTTAAAGATGATTTCACCTCCTATAACTTTACATGGAGTCCACAACACATAAAATACTTAGGCTTATACTTCACCCCATCAATCAATACCTCCATTTCTATGAATATGGTTGAATGTTTATTGGAATGATCCCTTTTAACTAGTAAATGGCATCCCCTCTACTGTTCCTGGTGGGGTCATTTGTATACCATCAAGATGATGTTAACACCCATCATTCTTTATCCCATTTCGAACATAGATTCTTCAAGAAGATCAACTCCATACTATCGTCCTTTCTCTGGGCCAATAAAAGATCTTGTGTGTCAAAACTTATGCACTCAATCCTAGGAGGTGTACATTTTCTAGATTTTTCTAGCTATCACAGAGCATTCTTGTTACGTCAATCATCTCAATGGCTTTCAGACTCTTCACTGGATTCTCCGCTTTGGGTCAATCTTGAACAATCTTTTCTTTTTCCTTTCTCTCTTCAAGAGTATTTGTCCTTTACCTGAAAACCTCAACATTTATCCACCCCTATTTTTAAACATTCGAGTAAACTGTTGGACTCGCTTTTACCTTGTCCACCTGTAGATTCTGCTACACTTCTTAGTTCCACAATATGGAACAATAAATACATTCTATCAAAGGTAAACCCTTTTACTGGAAATTCTGAACACAAAAAGGTTTAATATGGGTGAATTAATTAATGAATAACAATGAAGTTATGACTTTTCCCACGCCCGTCTTTTATTTGACTTTCCTTCCTCCTTTTGGATTAAATACCAATTACTGCAAGACAACTTACATCTTGCCTTTGCCAAATTCAATCCATCTTCCTCCCCTGCTCCTACAACTGTCAATCAATTCCGAACCCTCCTCACCACATGACCCAAAGCCTCTACTCTTTGCTCTTACTTACAAAGACCCAACGTCACTAGAGTCAAAACTAAGGTTGAACTGGATTGGGAACAGGATTTGGACATGGAATTGCCAATACATACATGGAATAAAAGTTGGTCCAAAATTAGGAAGACCTCTAGAGCAGCAAACACAACTCAGACTCTCTTTTATATATATTAGACTTCTCTTACCCCCCACAACTCTACATAAAATGAATGCAGATATCTCTGATGCCTGTTGGTCTTGTTCTCGATATCAATAGGGAATGGATCACTTCACCTGATTAACCAGGGTTTGCACGTGTTAATTTAAAACCCTCATTCACGTACACAAGTCGTATGACTTGTGTACGTGAATGAGGATTTTAAATTAACACGTTGCAAACCCTGGTTACTCAGGTCAAGTGATCCATTCCCTATTGATATTGAGTATTACTGCAAGGTATCGGAATGGATTAAAGCCCATCTTTCTCCCCCCTCTTGATTAAAGTGTGCTGGTCTTGTTCCTCAGAATATGCTGATTTGAAGCATTTGCTTTTTATTTGTCCCTTTGTTCATGATTTTTGGTCATGTGTTTGAAATCAGAATAACTTAATATTTGATTGTGCAGCTCTGTTTACCTTTGGCAATATTTTTTTAGGTACTATATCAAATGATTGGTACAAATGATCTTCAAATACACAAATTCTGGACTTGCTCATAGCAGTGACATTCCAACAAATTACTTAAAATTGGAAAGATTTATACAAATTATCCTTTCAAGCTTGGTGGTATGCCGTCTGCTACAATCATCAACTGGATACGGCTTTTGTACACCCTATCTCCCTTGCTATGAAAAGCTCACTGCTTTGGTCACCTGTTACAAAGTTTATCGATGAGTATGCACTCAATCAATCAATCAGTCTTTATTCGATTTAAAAATACAATCATAAAAGACACAAACATATAAAACATACATTTCAATAAATACATTAAAATAGCTTATTAAGAGAGCCTTGTTAAAAAAACATTAAACATTACAACAGACTGAGATATAGTAATAAAAAGTTTTTTAGAATAAAATTGTCCCTGGTACAGCTTAAAAGTGGGGAAGACCCGAACACTGAATTCATTAGGGACCATCAAGGGAGCGCTTAATTAATTTTCTCCGCAATGCCCATGCCCAGCCCAGGTATTTTGCCAGAGCAACAGAAACAAATGTCAAAGAGCTAGTGCGCAGAATGCGTAAAGCTACAGTGCTGCTCCTTGTCCCGAGCAATCTACACATTGGTCTAAGCCAAACGCGCCTCGGAATGGCAAGTGCCGGGCAAACAAACAAAAAGTGGGGAGATCATTCCATCGCAGCCCCACATGCAGGACATTGCAGTTCCGAGTTCGTGGCCCACCTTCCAGTCAAAGATCTAAGGGGCAAAGAACCAGCTCTAAACTGGAAATAAAGTTTCCTGTCACCCACATTAGTCACCACATCCCAGTATAGTTCCAAATAGGGGGAATCTTTGAACTCCAAAAATTTCTCAGACATCCCAGTTGCTTTGTTCAGTACCTGGGAATCTATTCTTTCCCAGTATGCTATTTTAAGAGAACTTTTGGATGGAAACTGGGCAGAAGCTGGGTCGATCCACAACCCTTCCATACCCATGTCCTTTAAAGACGCATGTAAGTTCTTCAGCCACCCAATTTTGTGAAAAACATCAGATTTTATAATGTCATTCAGGCCCTTGGCATGGTGGGAAAGTTCAGGAGTAGTCCACAGCCTCCGCCAGTATAGAACCGGACGGAGTCTTGCAATATCCTTAATGGACCTCCTGCCCAGATCATACCTAAGTGGGATCAGAGGGGTGCTCTGAGGAAGACCAGTAATTTTACGCAGGAATTTATGCTCCACATTTACTAAAATCGCTAGCTGTTCAAAGCCCCAGAGTTCCGCCCCATAAAGGACAGAGTTTAGGGCCTTTGCTTCGTATACTTGCAAAACCGGGCTTATTGGTTTCGTTAATGACCTACTAAATTCCCTGGTCAAAGCACCAGTTATCTGCTTAAATCTTAGGGAGGCCATTTCCAGATGTCTACGCCAATTATTATTATTTGAGATTTGCAACCCAAGATATGTAAAATTGGTCACTAATTCTAAGGGTTGCCCATTCATAGACACTCTTTTCCCTTGAAAGCTGCTATGAGGGTTAAAGGCCATAAACTTCGTTTTTGCCACATTAACCTCTAAACCATGATCAAGGCAAAACTCATCAAACAGGCGAAGGGCTTTTTGCAGACCATTAGATGTTCTAGATACGATAAGCGTATCGTCTGCAAACAATAATATGGGGATGGAAACACCAGCCAACCTTGGAGCGTCGGTATTAGCAGAGAGCATGAGTTCAACTATCCCGTTGAAATAAAGTGAGAAGAGCGTGGGTGCCATAGTACAACCTTGTCTCACACCACGCTCAACCGGGAACTCAGAAGTGTCCTCTCCCGCCCCTCCCCACTGAATCCTAGCATAGTTAGACTCATGCAGACGCATCACCATAGTCAGAATTTCTTTGGGGAGACCTAGCCTCTCTAGAACTGCCCACAGCCGGTGTCGTGGTACAAGATCGAAGGCAGCCCTTAAGTCAACAAAAGCTACATAAAGACTGCCGTTCCCCAATGTCACCACTTTCCAGTGGAGCTGGACAAAGTAAAAGACTTGGTCCACCGTGCTGGTTAGTTTCCGAAAACCAGCTTGGAAGGGTGACAGAATGCTATTATCATCCATCCATTCTTGTATTTGGTTCAAGACCATCCTCCCTACCACCTTCTGAATAGAATCGATGAGGCTAATTGGCCTATAGTTTCCCGGGAGCGTCCTGTCGCCTTTCTTGAATACAGGTATAATAACTACCCCCCTCCAAGATTTTGGGACTGGCGCGCCTACAGCCACAGCATTAGCCAATAGGGTTATATACTTGCTCCAGTTACCCTTATTGTGAATAAAGACGTCCGAAGGAACCCTGTCCTGGCCGGGGGCACGTCCACTGGTAACTGAGCACAAAGCCCTACTGGCGTCTTGGATACAAAAGGGACCCTGGGAATAGAAAACATGATTTGGCACCCATGCAAAGTTAAACAAAATGTTACAAGCATATTGAGGTTCGAAATATTGTACCCACTCTGCCTGTGCAGAGTATGCAAAACGTTCCTCTAATTGTACTCCTCTGGAACAAGGAGTTCTGAAACCCCATTCATATTCCATATTTTCTAATTATGATTACTTAAATGTATTTAATTGTTATTCGTACTATTCATTTGCATAAGCTACCAGTTTTCATGTATCCGTATATATTTCATTTTCCCTCTTCCTGGGTATTATAACAACAGACTTCTGCATGTTTGTCATTATGCTACATTGTTTACTGCTAATTTTGAATGTTCTTTCAATAAACATATTTTCTGAAACTTAAAAAGAACTACTCAAACAGTGCCGCTGTTCTTGAAAATCCCAAAACATGTTTTGGTGTAAGTGATGGTTCTCTGAGACTTCTGCAAGAGTCACCAATCTGTTGTCCTTAAGCATATGGTCAAACATTGTGACCCCTCTGGACTCGAATCTCCCCCATTTCTGATCAGTGCCTGCAATAAGAAAGTTACAGTTGCCCCAAAGAGGTGTGCCCTTGTGTAAGTTGCTGTGTTCCCTCAGTATTGCATGGCCTTTACGCCAAGTGTACTGAGTCACTTGTAGTGTGGGGTCTGAAGAGAGTACCAAGGAATTGTATACTGGCTATATACCAAACAATGTGTACTGCTTCATAAGAATTTACTATGTGTAAGGTTGACATAAAAATGCAAATACAATTTTTGACATAGAAGTGTCAGCACCCTTCCTGATACATTGGGTTCAAAATGCCTCTGACTGCACTAGTCATTAGGTATATGACAGGGGGTACGGGACAGTACTGGATTCGGACAGAAAATAGGCCAAGGCATCAAAATAAAAGTGCCCCACATTAGTTAATTGGATACCTAGAAAAGTGGTCCATATTTGCTAGTTGGAGCAGTTTTGATCTTGTAAAGACATGCTGCATAAGTTTTGCAAAGTATGGAAGACTGAATGGATTTGAGCTTGCTGCAGACTTGTTTTAATATTAGGGAAATCAACAGTCAAAACATGCCCAGCAGACAATAAAACAGCCCCGCAAACAGCCAAAAAACCAGCCCATACACTGACCTGTCAGACCTGCCCATCAGAAACTGTCTAACTGCCCCATCAGTCAGTCCGACCCTGTACAGGTTGAGGCTTGCAGTATTTGGTGTTAGGAAATGGAGCTCCTTGAAATGGCACAGCTTCTTGCCTCTCTTCCTGATCTCTGTGAGGAGGTGTCATAGATAGCTAGATGAAGCCTTCTCTCTTCTCTTTGTACTTCTGTGGTGGGCAGTCAACTCGGAAATTATCCTGTTGGGCTGAGAATCTTTGCAGACATAAACTAGGCTGGAAGGTGGCCCGGTCAGGCCACATGAAAGAGAAGCAATCCAAAACATGTTACAAGAAAGCAGATCTGGAATACCATCCTCCATCTGTGAAACCAGTATAAAGATGGGAGCTCAATACCCATCATTGTTCGTTGTTGTGGTCTCATCTACTGAGGAGGGGTACCCGCAAAGTAATTAAGGACTACTATGCAGCAAAGGGTTGGTGTCGCACTGACAGTCAACATCTAAGAGGGGATGGAACATTGCCTGGAGTCTGACATGAAGGAGGAATTACTGAACTATCTTGGGTGCCGAGATTTCCTACTTGTAAGCGAGGGACGGAAGAGCCAACCCTTCAGGAGGAGTGGATTATAGACTGCTGTAATTGACCCTGGCATAGACAGAGACTTGCTAATCAAGTCCACCGAAGGACTCACAGTTCTGCTAGATTGAGAAGTGTGAACTTCGTCATTCATCCCCATCATAGCCGCCAGGCAACTAGAACAGTGTTTGCAAGGGGTAAGCCCAACTGAAGCCAGGATATGTGTCTGATGGTGACCCAAGTGATCCACAAGTGGACTGCGCGACAGTCATCAGGGTGGAACCAGTCGGGAAAAGTAAGTAGCTCGAGATGTGCCCTGGGAACAACTCATGAAGAATCGAGGTCGCCTTTTATGCACAAAGTGTACCAACAATATCACCATGCCATACAATCATAATCATAAAGATTGCAAAAAAAGGGGGAAAGAGGCCACGCAACCCTACCCCCAAGCCTTAAAAAGACCCTAGTGACCCCATACTTGGGGCTTGCACATTAATAACAAGCTTTGGCATAGCCAATAGGTCTCCCCTTTGGGACCTTATAAGTGTTTAGCCCGAGATATTGCCTTTGCCTTTGTCTTTAAGCTGAGCTGTAGAGAAGTGTGCAGCATGTTGAAAAGTTATAATAAAGAGGAGTCAGAAAAATGTTTGTTACCTTATATATTACCAAGAAAGCATTATGTGCAACTGAACAACCATTTTAAAAAAGTATTTACAACAAATAATGTCTTGAGATTTTTTTGTCCTTGCAATGCTGGCAACTTCTATCTGCCTGTTCCAATGGTTTCTGTTATGGTTTTTTTGTTATGGTGGGGGGGGGGGGGCATAAATAACGGGAGGGTGAAGGTTGGGAAATAGTACCTATATAAAAACACTAGCAGCGGACTGATGCTAAGGGAGAATCAACAGATGCCAGATTCTGAGGGCAGACTGAGGTGGTGCTGAGTAATGCTGAGGTGGTGGTAGTGGTGGTGACTAGTGCGGAGGTGCAGAGGTGATGCTCAGGTGATGCTGAATGATACTCAGGTCTTGCTGAGTGATGCTGTGGTGGTGGTGTACTGGTGCAGAGGTGGTGGTGACCTGGTGCAGAGGCAATGCTGAGTGATATTGAGGTGGTGCTGAGTGATGCCTAGGTGGTGCTGACTGATTCTGTGGTGCTGAGTCATGCGGAGGTGATGGTGCTGCACTGGTGCTCAGGGGGTGTAGAGCTGGTGCTCAGGTGGCACTGAGTGATGCTGAGTTGGTGCTGTGCTGAGGTGATGCTGAGATGGTGCTGCACTGATGCTGAGGTGGTGCTGTGCTGATGCTCAAGTGGTGCTGTGTTGGTGCTGAATTGCTGCTGAGGTGGGGCTGTGCTGGTGGTGGTGCACTGATGTGGCGCTGGTGTTTTGCTGAGGCGGTGTTATGCTGATGCAGAGATGGTGTTGTGCTGGTGCTGAGGTGGTGCTGTGTTGGTGCTGAGTTGGTGCTGTGCTGGTGCTGAGGTGGTGGTGGTGCACTGATGAGGAGGTGGTGCTGTGTTGATGCTGAGATGGTGCTGTGGTGGTGCTGTGTGGATGTGATTCTGAGTGATGCTGATGTGGTGCTGAGTGATGCTGAGGTGATGCTGAGTGAAGGTTTGGTGCAGCTCAGGTGATGTTGAGTTGGTGCTGCGCTGGTGCACTGATGCTGAAGTGATGCTGTGCTGATACTAAGGTGGTGCTGTGGTGGTGATGAGTGATGCTAAGAAGATGCTGTGCTGGTGCTGATGGGGTGTTGACTGATGCTGTCGCAGCGATGAGTGATGCTGTGGTGGTGCTGAGTGATGCTGTGGTCATGCTGAGCGATGCTGTGGTCGTACTGAGTGATCCTGTGGTGGTGCATAGTGATGCTGTGGTGACGCTGAGTGATGCTGAAGTGGCACTGAGATCCCGCTGAGTGATGCTGAGGTGCCACTGAGTGAAGCTGTGATAGTGCTGAATGATGCTGAGGTGGCACTGAGTGAAGCTGAAGTGGCGCTGAGGTGGCGCTGAGTGATGCTGTGGTCATGCTGAGTGATGCTGTGGTGGCACTGAGTGATGCTTTGGTAACGCTGAGCTATGCTGAAGTTGCACTGATTGATGCTGTGGTAATGCTGAGGGATGCTTTCGTGGCACTGAGTGATGCCGTGGTCATGCTAAGCGATGCTGTGGTCGTGCTGAGTGATGCTGTGTTGGCGCTGAGTGTTTCTGTGGTGGTGCTGAGTGATGTTATGGCGGTGCTGAGTGACGTTGTTGTGGCACTGAGTGATCCTGTGGTGACGCTGAGTGATGCTGAAGTGGCACTGAGATCCCGCTGAGTGATGCTGAGGTGCCACTGAGTGAAGCTGTGATAGTGCTGAATGATGCTGAGGTGGCACTGAGTGAAGCTGTGGTGGTGCTGAGGTGGCGCTGAGTAACGCTGAGGTGTCTCTGAGTGATGCTGAGGTGGCACTGAGTGATGCTGTGGTGACACTGAGTGATGCTGAGGTTGTGCTGAGTGATGCTGTAGTGATGCTGTGGAGGAGCTGAGCGATGCTGGGGTGGCACTGAATGATGCTGAGGTGGAGCTGAGTGATGCTGAGGTTGTGCTGAATGATGCTGTGGTGATGCTGTGGTGATGCTGTGGTGGAGCTGAGCAATGCTGAGGTGGAGCTGAGGTAGCGCTGAGTGATGCTGTGGTGGTACTGAGTGATGCTGTGGTCACGCTGAGTGATGCTGTGGTCACGCTGAGTGATGGTAAGGTAGCGCTGAGTGATGCTGTAGTGGCATTGTGTGATGCTAAGGTAGCACAGAGTGATGCTGTGGTGGCACTGAGTGATGCTGTGGTGGCACTGAGTGATGCTGAGGTTGCGCTGAGTGATGCTATTGTGATGCTGTGGTGATGCTGTGGTGGAGCTGAGTGATACTGGGGTGGCACTAAGTGATGCTGAGGTGGAGCTGAGGTGGCACTGAGTGATGCTGTGGTGGTACTGAGTGATGCTGTAGTGGCGTTGTGTGATGCTGTGGTGGCACTGAGTGATGCAGTTGTGATGCTGAGTGATGCTGAGATGGCATTGAATTATACTGTGGTGGTGCTGATGGGTGCTGAATTGGTGCTGAGGTGGCACTGAGTGATGCTGAGGTGGTGCTGAGTGAAGCTGTGGTGGTGCTGAGTAATGCTGTGGTGGCACTGTGTGATGCTGTGGTCACGCTGAGTGATGCTGAGTGATGCTAAGGTGGCACTGAGTGATGCTGTGGTGGCACTGAGTGATGCTGTGGTGGCACTGAGTGATGCTGAGGTGGAGCTGAGGTGGCGCTGAGTGATGCTGTGGTGGTACTGAGTGATGCTCTCGTCACGCTGAGTGATGCTGTGGTGGCGCTGAGTGATGCTGTTGTGACGCTGAGTTTTGCTGAGATGGCGCTGAATTATACTGTGGTGGTGCTGATGGGTGCTGAGGTGGTGCTGAGGTGGCACCAAGTGATGCTGAGGTGGTGCGGAGTGAAGCTGTGGTGGCGCTGAGTGATGCTGTGGTAGCACTGCGTGATTTTGAGGTGGCATTGAGGTGGCTCTGAGTGATGTTGATATGGCAATAAGTGATGCTGTTGTGGTGCTGAGAGATGCTGTGGTGACATGGAGGGATGCTGAGGTGGTGCTGAGTGATGCTGTGGTATTGCTGAGTGATACTGTGGTCAAGCTGAGTGATGCTGTGGTAGCACTGTGTGATGCTGAGGTGGCATTGAGGTGGCTCTGAGTGATGTTGATATGGCAATAAGTGATGCTGTTGTGGTGCTGAGAGATGCTGTGGTGACATGGAGGGATGCTGAGGTGGTGCTGAGTGATGCTGTGGTAGTGCTGAGTGATGCTGTGGTCAAGCTGAGTGATGCTAGGGTTGAGCTGAGGTGATGCAGAGATGGCATTGAGTGATGCTGTTGGGGCACTGAGTGATGTGCTGAAGTGGCGCTGAGGTGGCGCTTAGCGATGCTATGATGGCGCTGAGTGATGCTGTGGTGGCGCTGAGTGATGCTGCTGTGACACTGAGTGATGCTGAGTGATGCTGAGGGGCGCTGAGTGATGCTGAGGTGGTGCTGAGTGATGCGTGGCTCTGTGTGATGCTGAGGTGGCGCTGAGTCATGCTGAGGTGGCGCTAAGTGATGCTGTGGTGTCACTCAGTGATGCAGAGATGGCATTGAGTGATGCTGTTGGGGCACTGAGTGATGTGCTGAAGTGGCGCTGAGGTGGCGCTTAGCGATGCTATGATGGCGTTGAGTGATGCTGTGGTGGCGCTGAGTGATGCTGCTGTGACACTGAGTGATGCTGAGTGATGCTGAGGGGGCGCTGAGTGATGCTGAGGTGGCGCTGAGTGATGCGTGGCGCTGTGTGATGCTGAGGTGGCGCTGAGTCATGCTGAGGTGGCGCTAAGTGATGCTGTGGTGGCACTCAGTGATGCTGTGGTGGCACTGAGTGATGCTGTTGTGATGTTAGACATCCTTCACATTTAACATGGGCTTCAATAGGAATTCCATAGAGCATATTATCAAGCCCATTATCGCCGTTCTAGCGGCAGTTTTCTGCCACTAAAGCGGCGATAATTTTATCGCCTGGCTTGATAATATGCCCCTTGATGTCTTGGACCTTGCACTCTGCTTCCTTTGGGACAGAGTCGCTCCTGAAATAACACACACATTTAAACCGAGTATCACTGTTTGTTAAGGAAAGACTCATTTTTGTCAAATGATGGAGGAATCCATCCAAGGACGCAGTACCGAGCATTTGTCTGGGAGGTCACAGTGCACTAGAGGATCCTGGGTTTAGTGCACACCGTAATGTAATTTCAATTGTTTCTTATTGTGCTCTTCGTTCTCCATCAACTGGAAAAGATGAAAAGAAAACTTTATAGAAACGAGTTACAATAAAATGAACTCCCTCTGTTCATAGGCGATGTCTTCTTACCAGTTCGACCCACAATCAGTTCTTGATGTGCTTCTGCCTCGGGGCCTCGGGCGCCGCAAAGGCCGCAAGAATGACAGCAGCACCTAGAGGCGGATGAGCGCAAAAAGAACTATTGATGGACAGAATGCAGAACAATGTCATACATTCACCCCAGTCCAGAGATCTGGGCCTAAATCCATCGTTTCTTTTGCTCACTATGCCATTCCAGTTTGGACCCAGCCATATGCAAATCAGTCTTGACCCTGTGCCCAATGGGAACAGTCCAGCCCGAACTGCCAAGCCAGGTCCTCCCTGGACTGGAAACAAGCATCCTAGGACCGGTTTCAGGGTTTCACCCCTCTTCAGCCAGGATAGCTTGATTCCAGTCCCATTCTAAACTGGGGTGGCATGGTGACAAAGGAATGATGGATTAAACCCAGATCTCTTGACTGGGGGTGAATGTTTTGATTTGTTCTGCATTCCGTCCATCAATTGTGTGTCTTGTGCCTAGAGGTGGGCGAGCAGCGCTTGAACAGGGCGAGCGCAGCCAGAGCCGAGCCAAGGGCCTGCCAGAGCCGTACACAAGCCGAGCCCTGGAAATGTCTGCCATGTAAATCATACAACAAACATCATGCAATATATGATGAAATCTCTTCAGAGTTAAAAAAAAAGTGTATTAGTTTAAAATGTGGAAGCTTTTTTTATGAATACCTCACATCACAGCAATGCACTGAGAATTACTTATTAAAAGTGATAGTTTAAAAAAATTAATTTAGGGCGACTCCTGCCACCACTCTCGTGATAGTGTCATTAGTGAACTAAAGGCAGGACATTCGTCATGTGATCCCCGCATGTGGTGCAAATTGTTATGAAAGCCGCATTATAGTCAGTGCCACTGGAATTATGCGCTTGTGCGGCTGCTGAGTTTTTTGCATAGTTACAGATTTGCTGCATTTTTCACATAATCCACCATCCGCTGTATAATCTGCGGATTTCAACAAAAAAATGACGTTTCTAGCTCAAGCAGCTCAAAAGTTACTAAGAATGAATGGCACGTGTAGCCCCGCTGTGGGAGTGGCGAACGAGGAGGAGGCCTGACCCTCAATGAGACGAACCACTGATGTTTTATTTTGTCATCTGATGAAAACACAGATATTTTATAACAGTTATCATCAGAATTACTGGGAATTTGTAACGTGAAAATTCCATGGAATTTATAACATATTTTGTCAATATTCTCAAACGACAATTTTAGTTTGCGTTTATACACAAGAAGCGATCGGTTGCTCACGCTGGAATGTCGCCTCCTCTTGAAAGCGCTTTGTTAGGTCTCGCTGAGCCCAGCGCACGCGCTGGCTCGGAAAGACATTTTGTATGTGCGCTTTTTTAAGTGCTGCTTGCTGGCCTAGCGCTTGCGTGCATGTGAGCGTGCACACGCACAGCCGCCATGCGCTAGGCCAGCCAGCAGCACTCAGGAGAGCGTCATCGCGATCACTTTCGCTTTCACAGCGATCGTGATCGCGATGACGTTATAATCACTGCAGCGCGCTTTACTTTTAACATTAAAAGTAAAGCGCAGGTGCCGTGATTTTACCAAAAGTAAAGTAATAGAAAAAACATCTATTTCTTTACTTTTGGTATAATCGCGGCGCCCGCGCTTTACTTTTAACGTTAAAAGTAAAGCGCGGGTGCCGCGGCTGCCTGGCGAGCGCTTGTTGAAGCTTGTTTACTGACTGTGACCAGAAAATAAACAAATGGAATGGCATAAAGCTGAAGGAAAATGATCAAGTGAAACATTATTAGAGAATAGGCCCCCTCTTCGCGCAGCAGTTCACTGCTTTGAAGAAGTGCCAACTCTCTACATCTCTCTCTCTGTTTGATCCAGGCCTCCTACATCAATCACTGTCTTAAATAGTGAACGCTGTTCACCAATACAGTCACCACGCACAAAAAACCTTTCTGTAATGGGCTTTTAGACGGACAGCAATTGGGATGACGCAATCTCCAAGAGAAACAAAATCACATTTTGAACGCGAAATATGGAGATTGGCGTTGCATTTCTGATCAGCTCAGTTGTTTCTGAGTCCCGCGTTCACATTCTCGGGAGCCCTGGTGTCGTTTAGTCAGCTCATTAAGAGCCTGAAGTGACACAAGTTCCCGGTGCTCTACCTGAGCAGTAACAACAACTTCAAACCGGGAGAGACCTGCGTCGTGCTCTTTAAACCTGATGAATGTATCTCTCTTCCATGTCGTATTCTCGACAGAATGAGATGACAATGCGCAGGAGACTTTTCATAAACAAGCATTGGCATAGCCAATAGGTCTCGCCTTTGGGACCTTATAACTGTTTAGCCATGCAACAGTTAATGTTGTTGCACCAAGGATATTGTGCTGCATATCTATATACTTATAAGGTCTCAAAGGCGAGACCTATTGGCTATGCCAATGCTTGTTTTTAAATTGACACTAGATCTGAGGCCGAGGACCCTACCCAGGATGTAGTCGCCTTCTCGATAATATCTGCCTGTTACCGGGGCTCTGGACGCGCACCTGCCGTTGGCTGTTTGGCTGCACACCTCTGGATACCAGAGGACCTTGACAAGCTGCTGAAGCAGGGAGCTGAGGTGAAAGGGGGGGGGGCATCTTTGTGGTGGGAGCGGGGTGCAGGGATGGCTCTTACTGGTGGAGACCTGTGAGGTGCCAACAGATCTGGCGAGGGTCAAGCGGCGCTCTCCCCAAGCCCGGGTGTGCTGGCTCCGGAGTGCCTAAAGCTGCGCCCTGGACCCAAGGCACACGCAGGGACCCGGGCACCGACCGCAGGCAGAGGGTTTGCTTGTGACCAACCAACAGACACGGCTGAGGTCCACTTCGCCCTGCACAAAGATCCGCGCTCAGACTGGTAGCCAGGGGTGGCACAGTGAGCCGTGTGCCAGGGCTGCCTGGTCGATGGTGACACAGGACAAAATGAGCCGCAGCCCAGGGCTGCCTGGCGGTGACCGAAGGTGGCACAGGACACAATGAGCAGCAGCCCAGAGCTGCCTGGCCGATGGTGGCACAGGACACAGTGAGCCGCGGCCCATGGCTGCCTGGCAGTGACCGAAGGGGGCACAGGACACAGCAAGCCGGGCCCCAAGAATTCCTGGCAATCCCAAATGCATGGGGTCTATTTATATGAAGGTTTGGGTGAAGGTTCTGCCCAGCCGTCCCCTTCCTCCTATTACAGCATTCAGCTTCACTGATGAAGAGGGCTCGTTTTGGGCCTGGCTGTTTTTAACTCTGCCCCTCAGAGGTCCGGCTCGAGGGATCTCCGAGGAGCACAGGTGTGCTGCAGGCCTGGGCTCACGGTGCTAGTCTAACCTTGAGGGTAGGACCCCACTGGCGCCACCTGTGAGCAAAACAAACACTTTTTACCAGCATTGGCCCCACACCAGGGGCTGGGGTGGAGGGGGGCAGTGATGGGGCCTCCGAGAAGTACACGGGGAACGGTGAAGGCGGCCACACAGGGCCTGTGTACAACCATTTCCATCACCCTCAGGGTTTCGTGTGGAGGGGGCAGAAGCCCACGGCATAGTAGTTTCACATTCAAATGCACTGTCAAACAAATGAAACTGATGTTATCCACTACAGTAATTGGAACCAATTGTTAACTTTCACTGCGGTTGTATGGGTAAACAAGCATTTGCAATGCAATAGGACTCACATTGACGCAAGACCTATTGCATTGCAATCGGGAGGGCCGGCGGGCGAGAAGGCACGAACAACTGGAGTGCGGGGGGAGGGGGCGAGTAGGCACGGACTGCGGGAGGGGGGAAGAGGAAAGAAAATAGTGCTCACAATCAAAATAAAACATACTGTGCAACACTCAAAGTAAAGGGGCCAGTAACCATGGAAGGGTACAAATGACGACATGGCTGTCATAAGGAGGTACTAACAAGCCTAAAACCAATCGGAAGGCAGCATTTAGCAACTGCAAAGACACAAGCCAATGAAAAAGATGGGCGGAGAGTGGGAGGAGCTTCCACTCCATACTGAATACTGCATGCCTCGCAACGTGAGCAGCGCAAAGGAGGCCCCTTCCTGAGCCTTTATAGGCCTTGGGGATCCCTTACCCCAGGGCCGACTCAGTGGCTTCGACCCGGGAGTCCACCCCCGGGACACAGTAGGCTCCATGTCTGCACCACAGAGAGGGAAACATGTATTTGCTCCTACCTGGTGGGAGCATTTTTCAATCTCCTGCCAAAAGAGAGCAAACACATACGTCCGCTCCCAGCTAGCAGGAGATTTAAAGATGTTTCTGCTGGCTGGGAGTAGACTTATGTTCTGTTATCCTGCCAGCACTCTGTGGGCAAGGGAAACAGAACTGATATTGCTCCTGACCGGAGGGAGCAAACAGAATACAGCTACTCCCTCTGGGTGGAAGCAATGCCGGCTCCTGCATCATTCTGGCTGGCTGACTAGGGCAGTGGAGGCCCAGGGGGTCCTCCTGCAGCCCACAGTATGGTTGGTGGAGTGATGTACGGTGGAGTGTTGTAGACTGGATTAGCATACAGTGGAATGTTGTGGAAAGGACTGGTGTAGAGTGGAGTGAGGTATAGTGTAGTAGTGTACAGTAGAATCGCATAGACTGGAGTGGCATAGAGTGGAGTGGCGTACAGTGTAGTGGCACATAGTGGAGTGCTGTAGAGTGGAATACTGAAGAGTGTAGTGTTGTAGAGTGGAGTGGGGTAGAGTATAGTGCGGTAGACTTTTGACATAAAGTGTAATAGCATACTGTAGAGTGGCATGGTGTGTAGTAGAGTGGAGGGGTGTACAGTGAAATGACGTAGAGTGGAGCAACATAGAGTGCAGTGGCATTTAGTCGAGTGACATACAGTGGAGTAGCATACAGTGGAGTGGTGTAGAGTAGAATTACATTCAGTGTTACTGGGGTACAGTGTAGTGATGTAGAGGGGAGCAGCATATAGTGGAATAGCGGACAAATTGAGTTGCGTAGAATGGAGTGTCGTACAGCGGAATAGGATAGAGTGCAGTAGGGTAGAGTGGATTGGCATAGAGTGGAGTGGCATAGAATGGAGTGATGTACAGTGTAATAGCATACACTGGATTGTCATAGAGTGAAGTGGTGTATAGTGGAGTGGCGTACCATGCAGTAATGTAGACTGGCGTGTCATATAGTGGAGTGGCATAGAGTGGTGAGCCATAGCGGAGTGGATTAGCGTATATTAGAATGGTGTCGAATAAAGTGGCATAGAGTTGACTGGAATAGCAAAGTGGAGTGTCGTACAGTGGAGTTGTGTACAGTGGAATAGTGTACAGTGTATTTGCGTACAGTGTAGTAGCATACAGTGGAATGGCGTAGAGTGTAGTATAGTACAGTTTAGCAGAATACAGTAGAGCGGTGTACAGTGCAGTGGCGTACCGTGTAATGTGTTAGAGTGGAGTGGCATACAGTGAAATAGCGGAAAGTGGAGTGGCTTACAGTGGAGTGTTATAGGGTGGAGTGGCATACAGTGCAGTGTTGTAGATTGGACTGGTGTAGAGTGGAATGAGGTATTGTATAGTGGCGTACAATGGAATAGCATAAAGTGGAGTGACGTTGAGTAGAGTGGTGTATACTGGTTTGGCATACAGTGTAATAGCGTCCACTGGAACGAGGTAGAGTAGAGTGGTGTAGAGTAGAGAGCCGTGGAGTAGGGTGACATACAAAGGAGTGACATACAGTGTTGTGGCATACAGTGGAATAGCATACACTGAAGTGGGGTATGGTACAGTAGAGTAGAGTGTAGTGTTGAAGATTGTGGAATACTGTACAGTAAAGTGTTGTAAAGCGGAGAGGGGTAGAGTGTAATGAGGTAGACTGTAGGTACGTACAGTGTGATAGTGTACTGTGGAGTGGCATCGAGTGAAGTGTTGTAGAGTACAGTGGAGTACAGTGGAATAGCGTAGAGTGAGTGTAGTAGCACATATTGGGTTGGAGTAGAGTGGATTGGCATATAGTAGAATATTGTAGGATAGGTTAATATTTATAGAGCGCACTAAACCAAAAGGTGTCAAGGTACAAGACGAGCAGGAGAAAGAATAGCACCAGCCAGCTAAGAGGTAAAGAGCCAGGTATTCAGAAGTTTCCTGAAGACCGGAAGTGAGTCAGCTGTGGTAATTGAAGGGGACAGAGGGTTCCAAAGTTTGGCGGCCACCACCGAAAATGAGCGGCCACCCCATTTGGACCTACGAAATCTGGGAGATGCAAGTTTCTTTTGAGTGGAGGATCTCAAGGTTCGCCCCAGAGTGTACCACTGAAACATAGTCTTAAGGTGTGGTAGGCCTTTGCAGTGCATAGCTTTGTACACCAAGTTAAGAGCCTTGAAGGAAATGCGCTTCTTGATAGGAAGCCTGTGCAAGGCATGGATTCCTTTCCTGGTAGACTGGTGTTTTGGGATATTAAGAACCAGCCTTGCTGCCGCATTTTGCACCACCTGGAGCTTATTCAGGGAGCCTGTACTGATATTAAGATACAGAGCATTGCAGTAGTCTAAACCGGAGGTGACCAGAGCGATGATGGTGGACCGATATAGCTCTGTGGGGATATACGGCAGGACTTTCTTCAGAATTTTAAGGATGTAAAAACAGGTACTAACTGTGTGGTTCACCTGGGCATCAAAAGACAGGCTCTTGTCATAGAGGACCCCCACAGTTTTAGCCATGTTTACCGGAACAGGAAGGGGACCGTAGACTGCGGGCTACCAGGCTGCAGACCAAATGGGGGTCTGAGGGCTGAAAACCAGGACCTTGGTTTTGTCCGTATTGATTTTAAGTGAATTGTCCTTCATGCAGCATAAAATGTTGGATATACATTGATTGAACTTATGGGAATCTAGTTGCAAATCATTGGAGATCAAAATTATGATTTGCGTATCATCCGCATAGGAGAGCACCTGAAACCCGAAAGATCTTACCAATGTAGCCAGGGGAGTAACGACTTTAGTTCTGCCATTCATAAATGAGTGAAGAAGCTGCAAGGCCTTCCCTGTAACTCCTGCTTCCCACAGTCGCTGAAACATGTGAACTGGGGAGATGGTATCGAATGCTGCCAAAAGGTCGAGCAGGATCAGTACCGCAGATCCGCCTCGGTCAACCTGCATGTGGATGCAGTCAGAGGCTGCACCCGAGGCGGATTCGGTACTACGACCTGCCCGAAAGCTATTCTGAGAGCTGTTGAGGACATCTTCAGATTCAATGTGTTTCATAAGCTCCACATTGATACATTTTTCCAGGCTCTTGGCAGAGGCAGGAAGAAGAGAGATAGGTCAAAAATTCTTCAGCTCTAAGGGATCGGCGTTGGGCATCTTAAGAAGCAGTGAACCAATGGCTTCTTTCCAAATGATAGGATATTGTCCGGACAAAAGTATGTTATTAAAGACCTTGCACGGGAAATTAGCGATAGGGTTGGAAGACAATCTGAGCATGGACAGCATGCAGGGGTCAGTGGGAGCTCCAGAGTAGAGTAGAGTGGCATAGAGTGGACAGTCATAAAGCGGAATAGCATAGAGTGTAGTATTGGCTGCAAGCCAGGTCCTGTGGCTATGCCCACACCATGCACAACTTAAGACCATGCATGGCGTGGGGTAGGCAGCTTCCAGGTGGTACGGCTGTGCGTGGCAGGGGTTGTTTTGTGCATGTTGGAAAATATTACTTTACTTTAAAGAAACCTTGAAAATGCACTGAAAGAAAGAGATTGTTAAAGTGATGTTTTATTTTACTTTACATTAAACAAAACCTTAGAAATTAACTGAAAAAAACAAATGTCAAAGTGACTTTATAGTTTGGTGAAAATTGCAATGCCTACGTATCATTTTAAACGTACACAACCACAGAAATTCACCAGCTCTGTAATCTATAACTCATGCCCTAATGTAACTATAACTCGCACCCTCACTATGCTCAGCTAATTACCCCATATATTACATCACTCATGACATCTTCTATGTAAGTAAGTAAGTAATATGTTTATTGTGCAGTTAATTAAAACCATTACAAAAGTTGGCCATCTCATAAACAATAAAGCATCGATTTAAAAGGCTGATAGCCACAGTTAAAAACACCCATTAAAACTGCGGTAAAGATCCACTCCCCCGGCCTTAATGACCCATATTCCTGTTTCTTCATCTTTGTTTGCAGAGATTAGCAGCAGTTCATGAGATAGAATTACCCCCCTTGTCAGAGTCTTGGCTACAAAGTGAGGGCAGGCAAATAGGTGCAAGTTTAAAGTGCATAGTGCCGCATCAACATCCATTGATTTGTGCAAAAATATCCTATGGTTAGCCTATTGATGCTTTTCCTTGAGGCTTACATGTGCAAAAATTCTTATAATTATGTGCTTAAAACGCTGCTACGGTTGTTGTGCAAAGGGTCAATAGGACATCTCCAACTGAGTTCCAGTGCAACTTCTTTGATGATCCGGCGGTATCTGTTTTAATCGAAGATCAGCTGCAGTTAAAAATTTTACCAGGCAGCAGCTTAGTTGAGTGTCTTCGCCAGAGAAACTTGCAAGCACCGCTTGTCTGCACGAACGTATTTGGTTTTTGTTAAAGATAGGTCTGAGTAGTAACCGGCGCTCCCGCATTAGATCATGGCAAATGGTTATTATATAGACTATGTCTTTCTTTCCTTCCCCGCAAAGATGGCACATTGCTGTTTTCGGAGGGTGCAACCAAGGGGGCAGATGGTGTGCAGATGGTAATAGACCTAACCGGAATTTCAAAAACTTCTCTTTGGTGGTTTTGGAGAAGTTAGAGAGGAGGTAAGCTTGAGGAGTCGCTTTACTGTAGGATTGTATAGTGAGCCAGCCATGTGAGCGTTCTGTCAAGGCCGCTTTGTCTTGTAGGATAGATGCTTTTTTGACAATGTTATTTACAATTTTTTTGAAGCTTGCCATGGTCCCCGACGTTGCCCAGAGTTGCCGGAACCCCAACTGATCCAGTGCATTGTCCAAAAAGTGTCTAGCTGGGCAGGTTTCTGAAGATTCTACTTCTCTCCACAAGCAGGAGTTTAACATTTCTGGCTGCCCTTTTTTGATCTTAAACCAAGTTTTAACAAAAGCTCCTTTTCGGGCCAGCTCTTGTTTTTGTATCCCGAATTCAAGCCTCATTTGTGCCGGAGATGTATATCCAGGCAGCCCGTATATTATTCTCAGTGCTCTTGCATTGGTGCCGTTCAATGTTTCCGTGTCCCTCCCTCTCATGGCTTCACTTCCATAGGTGATTGATGGAATCAGTTTAGCCTGTATCACCTTGGTCAGAGGGAGAAAGCTTGGTCCAGCGGTCATATTTTTCAGGTTTCTTAATGCTACCGCCGTTGTTAATCCCCTCTTTTTTATTGCCTCACATTGTGCTTTGTAAATGCCTTTGTTGTCGATCATGACCCCCAGATATTTGTAGTCTTGTACGACTTCAAGCTTGACTGTTGACTGTTGCCAGGTGCCAGTTGTATTTTATTTTTATTTTCCGGTGATTTACACACATTGCTTTTGTTTTACCTTGATTAATGCTTAGTTTGTTGGTCTCTGAGTATTGAGATGTAATGTCCAGCAGGCGTTGTAATCCTATGGGTGTCTGACTGATGAGTACTAAGTCGTCTGCATATAGGAGGTTGGATAGCTGACGGCCTCCTAGCTTCGGGGCATGCAAATTGCTTCCATTAAGTTGGACTGAAAGCTCGGCCATAAATAGATTAAAACGTGTTGGGGCAAGTACACACCCTTGTTTTAATCCTGAAGTTGTGGTCATCTTTTTCGTTAGATGGTCTCCTGCCCCCAACTTTACTTGTACCCAGGTGTTACTATGCAGAATGATTAGTTGTCTTAGGAGCAGTGATGGGATACCTAATGTTTTTAGTTTTTGTCACAGAATATTTCTGTTTATATGATCAAACGTTGAACTGTAATCAATGAAGCAGATGTACAGGGGCTGTTTAATTACAAGTGCAGCGTCCATCATTAGTGAGAGGGCGGAGATGTTAGTGGCAGTGCCCATGTCTCTGCAGAAACCGGTTTGATTGTAGGGTATTGCTTTAATTTCTGTGGCCCATGTTGTTAATTCCTGAAGGAGTACCCTGGCATAATATTTGGCTTCATTGTCCAAAAGAGCTACCAACCGATAGCTCTTTGGATCACTCCTGTTGCCTTTTTTATAGATGGGAGAGATTATTGAGCCCCTCCACGATGATGGTACTGTTGATGTCTGCAGGATTCTGTCAAAGATCGGTTTTAGAACTGCAGCCCAAAATTCAGGGTCTTGTTTGAATAGTATGGGCGGAATCCTGTTTGGGCCTGGAGCTCCCTCACGTCTGCCTTTCAAGATTCTTTTGCGAACTTGGGTGTTTGTGATTGTGAAGTTCTGTCCATGTTCTGCATTAGAGTTTGGCTGGAATGGTTGAATTTCCATTCTAGGCGCAGGGTTATTTAAGCCAATTTGGGGAGTCTGTTCTTTGTTAAAGTGTGGTTCAAGGTAAGTTATCCATACTTCTTCTGTGACATTGGAGCTGATGCACTGACCTTGCGGGTTAGATAGGGCATTAATCTTCTTCCAAAATTGTGCCCTATTGTTGTTTTTGATGTCGTACAGGAGTCTGGCCCAAAGAGATTCTTCGGCTTCCTTTTTGTTTTGTCAAATACGTTTTTTACGGGTAGCTTTTAACTGCCTCAGTTCTTGTAATGCCGAGGGGTCTTTCTTCAACCTCCGTAGTGTAAAGTTTATCCGTGCTTTTAGCTGTTTTAATTTGGCGTTATTCCATAGGCTGGAGCCTGGCGGTAGGTTTTGATTGCACATTATTCTCCTGTTTCGAGAGTGTCCCTTTATATCTCCATGGCTGTTTCGTAGGCCTTTTGTGAATGCCTCCCAGCCTCCAATTATATCGGGGTTGGCTGCTTCCCCTTCTTCCCAGAGTTGTTTCGCAAAAGAGAGGAGGCCTTCGGGATCATTGGTGCTGCACCAGCTCTGTATTATATAACTCATGCCCTAATGTAACTATAACTCGCACCCTCACAATGCTCAGCTAATTACCCCATATATTACATCACTCATGACATCTTCTATGACACCATTGATAACATCACTGCGACACTTGCAATAAAATTATTGATGAGAAAACTATGCATGGTGTGAGTGTGAGTTATAGGGGGAACATCCTCAACAATGACTCCAGAACAACGAGTTCTGGAGTCAAGTGAGACTAATGATTTGCCCAAACAATGACTTATGTGCTAGGTTAGGGCTAAGTCGGTCTAGTGTTCAGGCAGGGTGGAGTTCAGAGGAGCGTTGGACAGGAACAGGTAAGAGGGGTTCAGGGGTGGATGGGAGGTTTTGTGTTAGTTATTTGGGGGTGGGAGGGGTGCATGGGGTGGAGGGGGTTTGTGTTCGTTTTTAGAGGGTGGGAGGGATTCAGGTTAGTTTTTAGGGGGGTTGGGGGCTCAGGTTAGTTTTTAGGGGTGGGAGAGTTTGTGTTAGTTTTTAGGGGGTGGGGGGTCAGGTTAGTTTTTAGAGGGTGGGAGAGGTTTGGGGTAGTTTTATGGGGGAGTTTTCAGGGGGGAGGGGTTGTGTTAGTTTTTAGGGGGTGGGAGGGGTTCAAGTTAGTTTTTAGGGGGTGGGAGATTTACAGATTAGTTTTTAGGGGGGGTTTCGGGGTATTTTTAAGGAGGTTGGGGGTGGATTTAGGGCTCAGGGGAAGAAGGAGGGGTGTGATAAACCCAGCCACAGATAGCTGTTTACCATGCATGCCTTTACCACAAAAAATCGCTTTAAAGGAATGTGTGGTAAAGCTAGTCGTGGTTAAGACACAGTCTTAGTAGAGGCTGCGTTGTTCATGTAGGGATTGTAAAGGAACTCGTTGTTCCGACATACAATCAAGTTATAGTTACCATAGGGCACAAGTTATGGTTACCAGAGCTAACTAAAACTGGTGGATGTCGATCGTTTTGTAGATTGGCGCTGAAAGTTTCACTTAACTATAACATTTCTTTAATCTTTTTTTTTTTTTTAGCAAATTTCTAAGGTTTTATAAATGTAAAGTAAAATATAATAACAATTCATAACAATATTGGCCCTTTTAACCTTTGTGTTTTTTCAGTGAAAATATATATATAGACAGAGCATCTGCTTAGGAAAATGGATTTTCTCTTTTGTTAATACTTTTGGTGCAGTTTGACATTGTCCAAAAAACAAAGTCCATCTACTTTGAGTTGATCATGGCAAGTTCCATCCAGATCCATCAAGCAGGAACAAAAAAAAACCAAGGCGGTGGCTCAAAAAAGTGACTTTTCCCATTGTAAATCTCGAGGGAATCTTTTGTCTTTCTGTGTGACCCACTCTATATGGTTGGTGAAACATCTATGGCTTCCTAGAACTGAACAATTGAATAAACCTTTGTAATAGATAAATAAAACAGCCTGACTGTAATGCACATTCCAATATAGCTATCTACCTTTGGTGAAATGTGAATCAAGTTATTGAGCTGAATGATTCTCAAAAAACGAAGGTGTCTATTAGGACGGCGGTCGGAAAATCACCCCTACCGCCATGGTAGCAGGAAAAGACCGCCGGCCAGGACCGCAGCATAACCGCCGGTCCAATTAGTATGCTCCGCAGTCGAAATCCGACTGCGGCGGTACGATTGCAGCCATTAACATTGTGGCGGTTGCTGCTGCCTGCAGCACCGCCGTGATGTCAAAAGGAGCATGTCCTGCATTTCCCTGCAGTGCGTGGCAGGCACTGCACAGTGCCTGCCACCTTGTACAGGGACATGTAGGGGGTACCCATGGTACCTCCCCAGTGCACCCACCAGCCCCCAACACATTGGGGGCCCACAATGGGCCCATGGAACCTATCTCCGCCAGTCTTTCAATGGCGGTTCCACCGCAGCGAAAAGGCTGGCTACCGCCGGCATACTAATCATGCCGGCAGAGCCTGGCCCTGCACTGGCCCCATTTTAGCGGTCCAGCTCCGCCTGCCAGGCAAGATCTAATAGAGCTGCCAACTCTAAGGGACTGATTACGATGTTAGGCGGACTCACGTCCGCCCATCATCAATGCAGTCTCGAGACCGACCCACCTCTGGTGGGTGGTCCCGACAACGCCATTACAATGTGACCACACATGGTACGGTCGCATACTCCGATTTTCCTATGGGAGCTTGTACGGCCGTAGCTCAAGCTCCCATGGAGAAATGGGAGACTGTGTAAATCCCTACACCATGTGGCAGGCACCTCACTGCGCCTGCCACACGGTGCAGGGAATTACAGAATTAACACATGGGTCAGTCTTCAGATTGTCGCCATAAATCTTTGGTAATTAAGTACAATAGTCGAGATGTAGTTTACGTAGACTTGTTAAGTTGCAGTTACAAGATGTAGAGCTCATGTGATGCAGCCCCACCAGGAGCAGTCTGCCTGTTGCTCAGCTCATACTCCAACTGTCACACACAAGCATCCAGGCACCCCAACATTCCAATCATGTCCATCACACCAACATTCCATGCATCACATTCACACTGGCTGAGCAGCTAGGGAGATAGTAACAAGATAAATACAATACAATTACTACAGCGAAAGACTCAGGTACTTCTGAAGTTTGGTGGAGGAATCTCTGTGTCCTACCCAGCATACACAGATGATCATGGATCACATCACAGGGCCCTTGGGGGCACTTGTGGAAAAATGTCAAAAACTGGTTTTACCGCAAGGATTGTGCGACCCCTTTGATCTTTGAATCCTGGCTATGCAGGGACTGCAAGTCCCCTGCAAGGTTCATAGGCCTATGATGGTCCTTTCTTCTGTTTCATAAACCTGAAATTTCGTCCAATGACCCCATGGATGGTCAAATATGTTCCCCTGACACTTGCGGTTGCAGGCTCTTGGTCCATGACCATGAAGATTCCCATGGTTTTGCAAACCCTACAATGGGATATGCAAACCCTTAAAAAATGAAAACCAAAAAAAACGTGCATGGCCAAAGTGAATTGGCCACAAGTGGTTGGTGGGGAAGAAAACCTTGCTGATGGCCTTTCCCTAAAACCAACACCCGATGAACATTGTTGAGGCCGTACACAGCGAGGTCATCTGCTGGCTATGGCAGGTTGAGTACAGGGTCTAGCTGTGGCCAACCATCACTGCATATGCAGCAAAACTGCTGTGGGTTGGAAACCTGTCTGAAGTGGAATATAATCAAAATACTTCAAAAAATCATTGACAAAAACCAGGACAAAAGTAAACTTATTATTACAAATGAACTTACAATATTTATATCAATAAATGACAAAACTAAAAAGAAAAATGTAATGAAACATCAACACATAATCAAACCAATTAATGACACTACATTCATAGTTGTCTTTGTCAAAAGGGATCGAGGAATGCAATAAGTATTTTAATCTGTAAGATGATTTCCAACATTTGTAGTTGCATCTGTTTAAAGGGCGGGGGCATGAGGATTGCATTTGGTTTGCAGGTTATAGTTTGCACGGCTGTTGAGCAAGTTACGTGTCGTGCTTGTTAAGTATTTTGTGCATTTGTATTTTTGTGCATCATTAAACATGTGCAGAATGTAGTTTTACTTACAATTACACACTGCACACTGATATAATATAATTGCTTTTACAATTAATTCCCTGTGACTTGTTGAAGTGTGTAATCCTGACCCATGTTCATTAGGCCTCAATTTAGGCAAGGAGGCCATCTTATCCAAATTGGATGACTCCCTTGTTTTTCCCTCTGCACATTTCATTGTTTGTCAATTTTCCAGCAGAGACATGTGCATTTATTTTTACTAGCACTGTTTTTGCTGTTCTCGAAGCAATCTTCCTAAGTTGTTCACAGAACTCTAACTTGTGTCAAGGTCCTTCTGTTTGCTCACTGTGGCCTATTCATTCATAATAGTTTGCTGTTGTCCATGTATCTACTTTGTTCCACCATCTTCGGGTGGTATTAGCATAGAGGGGATAGAATAAATATTCATGTAGTGGTATCGTTTTTAGGTATTAAGGCAATGTGATGCTTATTAAAATTGTATTCTGATTTGCAAATGAAATTTTACATTTGCTTACACCATGATGAATTTGCAGTTTCATATTTGTTCTATGAGCAGATGTCTCATATTATTCTTATATAAACTCCCGATTTTCAGGGTGAGCGAGAATTTGCCTGAAGACTTTCCGAAAGTATGGGGATGCTGTCCATTTCTCTTTTGGTTTTGCTGCTCACATGGGACTTAGAATACTTTTTGGTTCTGAACTTCTCTTTGCTGAGATCCTTCATGACAATTATTCTATATCGTATTTTTTTAATTTTGTAATAAAACCTTTACATTTATTCTGCTGATTTAGAATTCATTTTTTGAGTGGGCCCTTTACTTTATTTGGCTGGAGGTATTATATTTTGATATATTGGCATTTGAAGTTATCCACAGTGGTGCATGTACAAAAAAAAAACAGTACCAAGTGGTGACTGCTTAATACACAAACGGCATTATTTAGTGTTTGGTGGACAGGATACTCCATTAAAATGTGACAGATATCCCGCACGTCATATTACAAGTACCATCGTCTATAACGCATGTTTGTTATAGAGTATCATATGCATCACACTCTAAATAAGGCCCAAAGTCTTCACAATATTTTACAAGATCAGCAGGTCGCACCCAGCATAAGTAGAATACATCTAATACTTATAAACTTATTCAAAAGTATTAGAGCACAAAACAGTGCCTCAGTACCTCTAAAAAGCAGGTAATTAGTTACAGAGTAGTACTTCTACTTATGTCTACTCTTACTGCTTCTTTTCCTCCTACTTGATTCTATCTTTTCTCCTTAACTCACTCTTACTCCTACTTTTATTCTTATTCCTAGTCCCACTCTTACTGGTACTTGTATGCTTCTTTTAACTTACCCCACCTCCTACTCTTACCTACACCTATTCCTTTTTCTCCTTAGTTATACATTTATCCCTCCATACTCCTATTTGCTACTTCTCCTCTTCTAACCCACTCCTCATAGTTTTTTTCTAATTTGTCTACAAGAGACTTGGGAAATCGATCCCATCTATATAGGCGGTTAATCGCATCAAATTCAGGCCGCGCGAGGGGCGGCATCTTGACACTTTCAAAAAACAACTTGAGACTTGAAATCCTATCCTCCCACAATGGTTCCCCATATTATAAAGTATTACATCTTAAAAGCCCAGGTGGTAAAACTGCATGTGTAATAAATTATTACAATCTTAATTTGGGGGGAGGGAAGGCTAAGGTCGCAGATTTACTCAAAGGGAAAATGAATGCTCTACTTAATAACTGTAGAAGATGCCTAGTGTTTTGTGGATGGGTGATTTTAATGTGCAAAGTTGTCACTTTTCTTTTAACCCAATATGTGGTTTAACGGATGTGGACGGAGTTGGCATTGCCCATTTTAAGCTCTAGGATTCACTGTGATTGTTTGGCGTTTTCTGCGGACCTAAGTGAAGATAGCTCATGAACATTGGTAGATAGTTTATACTCACAATCACGGTTTGACTTTACTGACACTGGATAGAACGATGGTTTGCCAGGAGTAAGACTCCATTGTGATTGGCTTACCCACTATTTAAAATGGAGGTCGGCATCAGGATCCTTTTAATGAAGGATAGACAACGTGCACGATAACTTTGCCTTTGCACACAGCAGGTGAGAATTTCTTGGAATGGACATTCAGTAAATTGTTTTTAGACATGACGGGACTATCAACTTGGCTTAAGAAATTCTAAAAATTATAATTATTTTTGGGATCATGGTCTTCACGCTTTATTATTATTGGGCCATATTTTTATCGTCTTTGCACTTTAACTTGGGGCGTATCAGATAAGTGTGGATAATCTGCACTTACTCACGTAATGAGCCTTTGAATTATTGTAGGTACTTACACTTGTAGGTAATAGGACCGATTACAGATATATTCTTTTCACCTCTGGATGTGATCTTGAGGCAATTATTCTCTAAACTCATGAGACTCTACGGGGGAATCCCAGCGCATATATCGATAACGGATTTGAAACGAAGTTATACGAATGAACACAGATTTAAACCAGAGTGAGTGCCATTTACGTTTAGTTTTTTATTCATTAATAACACATTTGGTTTTTTGGTACAGTCTACCGGGAAAGGTTGCTATCCACCATAGATTTTGGACTTGATATAATTTGCATGTCGTTAGTTGCTACCACTTTAGATTTTAGTGGATCTTTGTTTGCTTGATACCAACTATTGGTATGCAGGGTACTATTGATATAGAACTCATCGTTTCAAAATTTAGAAAGGGCCAGATAGGTTCTGGGACAATAACTTCATGAAATGTCTATGTATTGTGGATCTACTGTGAAACCTTATGTGAAGTCAATCATGACTGTAATTGGCTTGAGAAATATGTCATCACTATCAATAGATTGCATATAGGTAGGGCGATATGAATTCAAACAGATCTCTGTAACAATTTGTTAATGGAAAAATAAGATGAAGTATGTTATTTTTGTTTTGGGGCATGTGTATCTTGCTTAGTTTGATTGGAGGTCTTTTGAACTGGATATTATACAACAGAAACTAAGACACATGTTTAATTGTTTTTGCAGCTCTGAGGAAGTCCATGTGGGACAAAACGTGTTGGCTAGGCTGATGTATGCACTCATGCACTCTATTTGTGAATAAAATAAACATTTGAATACAACACCTTGCAAGACTCCCTTCGTTATACTTTTTTTGAATTGTATGGATTGAAAGACATTTACTGTACTTGACATATGAATTGTTCAGATTTGTATGCTCCCTGACATCATTTTTGGACATTAAAATTAACTTTTCTAGTTTCAGCAATCATGCAGATATATCTTGTCGACTGTTCTGGGAAGGGATTCATGCTTGTCTGACCACACACATAAGACACTTTGTATCAAGGAAAAATGGTATTATATTAAAATGGGGTAAAATTAACAAAGAAGAATTTGTCCCCCGGGTCGTTTCAAGCAGGCACCAAAAAATTATGACCTGTCTTAAGACAAATTGTGATCCTCTAGAGTTATGACTGCCTTTGAGTTAATCTTGCAGGAAGTAGAAAACAACCTAACAAAAACTGGCACAGTCGTAAACCAAATGGGCCATAGGTGATTTGATCAACATTGTACGAAATCATTATCAAAGCTACACCAAGCCCTTAAGAGGGATCCAAGAGATGTGGCCCTGGTCAAGCTTGCCCGTCAACAGTATAAAATTGCAAGAAAGGCCAGATTAAATACACTGAAGGAGAAAGCCTGGGAACAACTTTCAAGTCTCCGTTTCAAATGAATCCAGGGTTGTTTAGGCAGTAATTAATGCCCCCTTCCTGAAACCTTCCTCAGATCTTAATTTAGACAGCCATGTAGACGAGGAATTATGGGTGGCTCGCTTCCCAAAAATATTTGAAGATAAGAGTGCGGGAACTCTCTTACCGTAAAAAGACATCATGTTAACCCCCAGCCCGTCCTCATCTTTAATCATTTTGAGATTAGAGAAGCCTTTTACCAATGTACTAGCAATAAGGCCCTGAGCCTGAAAGGAACTCCGATAGATTTCTTTTTTGAGCATCCTGAACTTTGGTGCCCAGTCCCCACCAACGTTTTTAAGGTGATAGCCAGCTTGGGCATCCCTGAGTCATGACAAAAATCTATTTTAATACCTAATTTTGAAAAGGGCGACAAATCAGACCCAAAAAAAATTACAGGCCCATTTTGCTTCTGGACAGCACTGTGAACCTCATGGACAGAGTCCTATTGAATAGATTAAAGGAATGGGTAACCACTAACAAAGTTATGATCCCGTCACAATACGGTTTCAAGAAGGGTAGAGGCACCCAGGACCAGTGCCTCAATATGAGCTTGCTAATTGCAAAATACTCTCATGTCAAACAAGACAAGCTCTACCTGGGCTCCATGGATCTATCTGCAGCCTTTTATTGTGTCGGCAATCTTCACCTATGGGGGTTTATGAAGGAGAAGGGCATCAATGAAGCAATTATTTCATTCAGCAGACACCTATACACGAGGGTTGCGGCTTGTGTTCAATATGGGAAGCTGGGAGAGTGCACTAGAAGGTTCTCCATTAATACAAGGGTTCATCAGGGATTTGTCCTCGTCCCTTTCTTGTTTTCAGTATATACCAATAGAGTGTAGTCCCCCTGTTAGAATCAACCCTGGATGTCCCTTCAATGAATAAGGTCCGCACTCAAATACTACTCTACGCTGACGATGCAGTTCTAATTGCACGTACGGGGAGGGACCTCCAGAAGCTGCTAGATACTTATGTGAATTTTATGAAAAAACTGGAACTATAAATGAATGAGGCAAAGTCTTTTATCGTAGTGACAGGTCATGCGGCCAAGAAAGCTCCATCTATTTATATTGCAGGCGGAAAGTGGCCCAGAATAAGCCATTTTCTTATCTGGGGGTGAGATTTGACAGGATGACAACATGGTCCCATATGGTGACTATAAGAGAGTTAATGCTGGAAAAAATATCAATGCCATATATTTCTTTATTAAAAAATTAGGGTCGAAACAACATGACATTGTCAAAAAAGTATATTCGGCAAAATCCTCTTCAGTAGCCTCCTATGGGCCAGAGTATGGGGACATATCAATCCGGTGGTGATACAATCAATAGAGGACACTTTCTGGAAAAAAATGGTGGGTCTCCCTAACAGCTGCTCTAATTTTAATTGCCATCTTGAGCTGAATGTCTCCAACATATCTGACCAGATAAACTTGGCATCAATTCTCCTTTGGAGAAGAGAAACAGTTAACCTTACCCAACAGTTTATTCTGGATTACCTCACACATAAACGTGTTCAGAGGATCCCTTGGATCATGTATGTTAAAAAAACTTTAATTACCCTAGTATTGGGAACGAATTTTGAAATTCCAAGTAAGTGCTTGAGCATATTAAAAAATAAATAAAAACCTGTTTCCTACACTTCATGGCTGAAACTAGACTTAAAAATAATAGTATTAAATACATGGTCTGAGCCTATCTTGAGGGCTCAATCCTCAGTGAAGGGCAACCTACATATCTGTCGAAGGTGACAAATTCCACCGGTTTAGACTAACTAGGTTTAGTTCAAAAAGTATTCCTTGTTTGTCGGGTTTCCCATCAGGCTCCTTTTTCATTCAAGCCGTACCGTGTTGTCCATGTGATGGTGCTTCACCCCAATCTGCTTTACACATCTTTTTCTTTTGTAAGTTTTATTCTGAACATTGAAAAAGATCTTTACTCCTGATTATGTGCAAATACAAATTTAGACAATGGTGTCCGGTAATGTTCTTTTTACGAATGTTGTCCGACCACCTAGTTTGTTACTGTGCCACGTCCTTTTTATGTCTCTTTTTAAAGACGAGGAAATTGCACACTTGTTTGAAATGAACTATTAAGCCCTTTTTAATGGTTTTAATGATAGTTCTTTTAACCAAATATCTTCTTTTATTTATGAGAATTTAATTATGTATATCTGTACTTTTATGATTGGTATGAAAACTGATCGAATAAAGTGATTCTGATTCCTTCTCAAACTCCTACTAATTCATACTCCTACATATGCCTATGGGTACTCCTGCTCGCTCCTACTCTTCTTCTATATATTTAGTGCTAGAGGCACTTTTGTGGTTTGAAACCCTGTGATGACCTTTGACTACCATTGACTTTGGTGTGCTATTTAAGCCTAGCCTGAATGTAAGACGTCCTGCATATGCCTTGTTTCTCTTAGGGGTTTGTTTCTTGTATTCATGCAGTCTTTCAGTGGGAGCTGTCACGGAGTAGGACAGCCTTGCCAAGAGCAGAACGTGTGGGATGTGCATTTGAAAGCATGAGAGAGAGAGGTGTGGAATGTACTTTTTGGTCTCGAAGTGCAGTATTATGAGCCGTGACGCATAAATGTGCACTGTGCTGTACATTGGGAGATGAAGTATGTGATGCTATAAGCAGTGATGCACAAATGTGCATTGTGTTGTACTTTGGTAGTATTATTAATGTCTTACTATTGGCTTTGACATGGCCTCATGTCCTCCTGAATTCTGACTCTCCCTGGTCTGAGCTTTATGTGCGTGCAAAGCCACGCTTGCAAGTTGTTTGGGTTAATCACGTTCAAGGATTGTTTTTGTGAGAGATTGTTTAATGTACCCTGGAAGGCTTTCGTGAGCTTCATCAAGATAAAGGCTGGAACATGCAAGACTGTAGAGGGAACGTGGGAACTCCTTGCTGTAAGAAGGTGGAATCTGACTGCATGGTTGCCCCCTTTTTGCCCTGGTAATTTGCTGGTTTTCGACTTAGTCTGGCTGGGATCCTGCTATTCAGGATCCCAGCCTATCTGCTTTCTCTCTTAAATTGATTACAAGTACTTTAGGTACACTCCAGATTGGATTCTGGGGTACCCTTATAAGTCCCTAGTATATGGTATATCATGTACCCAAGGCATAGGTACCCCATAGGCCTACTGGGGCTGCAGCATGTATTATGCCACCCCTGGGAAGCCTTCCAAAATGACACCACAGGACTGCTACTACAGCCTACGTGAGCTGGTGCATGCACCCCTTACTGATATATAGGTTCATAATATCTCACCTTCTCAGGCATTCTCAACCCTGAAGGAAGGGTGCTTGGTTTTATGTGAGAGGGTGCCCATGCATGAGCAGAGCCCCTCTGCAGCCTTCAGAATCTATTCTCCGGGGTTGTCTGTGATGCAGCCTGACCATATACTCTTAAGTGCATTATAACCTCGCGGTAAATGCTAACTTTGGGATGGCTGCACGGAAACATATCGTGCTTGGTGTCAAACACCTTGGAATCATACCCACACACCAGTAACTGGTGTGGGAGTATGATCCCACCCTTCTAGAGGGAGAGACATGACAGCACCGGTATACCCGGTACCAGCTGACAGAGGCCTGGCATCACAAAATGGATGCTGCCAGCCACAGACACAAGTCTGGCCTCCTGCTGCTGACCGAAACTCCAGCAGGAAACGCCTGGACAATAGGTTTCCTGTCACAGAGAGGTGTTATCACCTCCCAGACAGGCTTTAGTGAATTGGGGCTTGGTGGGTGCACTCCAAGAGTGCTTTGAAGTCTACACTGGGGGCACATTTGGTGTCCCTGTGCATAGTCCAGCTCAAACCGGTTGCAGGGGCTACCAGCCCCTACTCTGGCACGAAACTGGGCAAAGGAAATGGGTGTTGCCACCCCTCTTTCCAAACCCTCCCATAGGTGGGTCCCCTGAGTTAGTCCAACCCCTTCCTTGGGTACAAAGAAGGAACCCTGACTACAGAACTTTAGATATCCCTGAACAAAACTCTGAAACTGCATCCTGGAACTTCGACGATCTACACAACGCTAGATGACTGAAGAATCTCCCTTGGGGTAAAGAAGTTACTCCCCTGGTTGGCAGGCACCAAAGATGTAACAGTCCGGTTTGCATCTCCGAAGCTCCTGAGGACTCCGAAGAATTTTTGCAACACAGGAGGTTAGTTCCCATGGTCTCTGAGGTCGATCTGTGTGCTCAGCAACTCTGAGGCATGTATCCCTCGTGGAGACCGTGCAACCCGAACCCCTGGACACCGCAATGATTTGTAGAAGCATCAGCTTTGAGGCGACCTCTGCAGGTGAGCTTTGGGTTACTTGTAGCCCTGACCCCGAGCAGCATTTGCACCGAAGATTGCTCACCTACGAGTGTTCCGTGAGCTGGCCCTTTGTGTTTTCTCTCGAGGTCCTTTTGCGATCCCTGGTCCGTTGACTGGTGGGTCCCTGTGAAGGCAACTCTAACTTTAATTGGGCTTCCCTGGTTGCTCCAGATGTGCCCTGACGCTCCATTGCTTGGGGAGTCCCCAGCACCTTGCTGGTCCGCACCGAAGCATCTTTCCTCTTCCTGCATGGGTTGCTGTTCCCAACGCTTGTTGTGTCCAAAATCCGGGCACCAACGCTGCAGCACTCGACATCCTTTGTGGGACAGCTAGAATTCAGCTCCTGGTAGTCGTCGGCGCCTCCTGGTCCTCGTGGCTGAAGAGTCAAGCTTCCCCTCTTCGCACCTAAAGCACCTGACATCGGTGGGCATTCGTCTATCGTGCCCCTGGTCACTGGCTAGTGACCCAGACTCCTTCCCCTCTGCTTTCAGGTTCTTCACATCTTTGATCCAGGCTTGGATCTCTTTGGACACTACTCCTGTTCCCGGCAGCAGCACTTTTCAGCATCCTGCCATTGAAATCGACGAAGACGCCCGACACCATTTAACACCTATGCACCCGGCTTCCCTGGGTGAGGTAAAACGAGTACTCTGGTACTCCCGTGGGTGTTGGCTCTAGAACCATCTAAGTCCAAAAGCGTTTGTTCCTAGTCCACCTCTAAGTGTCCTTAACGTTTAAAATTCCAAACGCGACTTTCCCTATAGAAGCTAACAGAGCTCGCGGCTGTGTTCTCACACTGCACACGTCCCCTGTGGGTCCCCTGTGTCACTACCTTGGGTGGTTCCTTGGGGTCCCAGCGATTCTACAGACTCTATGCCTTGTGTCTAGTCAAATAGTGGTTCTTATACCACTTTCTTAATATATGGTTTGGTTCGCCCCAGGGCCTATCGTATATTGTGCTAAATTACTGTGATATTTTATTTGTAACATATGTGCTTTGACCTCTAGCCTCATAAAGAGACTAGCAGGGTGTGTTTAGTAATAAATACATATATTTTACATATATACTTGGTGTAGTTCTCCTTTCATTTGGTCATTCAAGAGATTATAGACTGGTAAAACAAGCTGCTTTACATTCGTCCAAGACTAAGCCTGAAGGCTGCTCTCCATAGCTACCACTAGGTTAGCTTTCAAATAAGGTTGCCTTTAACCTATCATCACTAAGGGGTTGTTTGGACTGGTGCAAGGTGCCCACTATCACTAGTGGACAGCATATGCCAGGCCAACTTCTCACACTTCCTGCCATGGAATGCTTGCTTTGAAGCTGGCCAGTCCTAGTAAGTTTCCTTGTGCGGAGAGGAGGATTCTCAAACCTTCTAGTGTTGTTTTGAGATTATAGAGCTGAGTCTTGTTGACTTAGAAACCAGGATTTTGGAATCCGAATGGGGACGGATGCGTCTACTTCAGTACAGCTGAACCCTGGTTGCTGAGGCTCTTATGCCAGGCTGTTAATCCCCCGGTCAGAAGTGGGCTAAGATGCAGTGTTTGCATCAGGTGAAGTGTTGAGTTTTCATTATTGCCATTGTGATGTGTGGCCAGTGGCTTTGATCATTTGAGGTGTTTTCTTTGTGATTCGGTGCATATATCTTTCTGATCTATTGCAGGACGTCCCATTATATTTGCTTGAGTCTTATCTCATATTATTTGCTGCTTGTTTATTCATGGTATTATTCATGCATTCAACTGTTGCATTTACCAAGTGTGTTATTGTTGCATGCATATAAACATGGATATATCCCTAAATATATTTGAATGTTGTGCCTTTTGGCATCTGTGAAAGCCTTTCTGTTAGAGAGCATTGTGTAAAATAAAACCCCAAGCCTTATTCTAAAAAGAGAGTCTTTGCATTTTGTAAAATAAAACCCTTTTCTAAAGGTGTTGATTTGTGTTTATGTCTCCTGCTTCGCCGTGGGTTTTTGAGCCACTGTGTGAGAGGTTCTGTATTATCAGAAAGGCAAAGCAAGACAATGTACTCCTACTTGCTTCTACTCTTACTTCTACCTACTTACATTCATCAGCCTATCTCCATTCGCCCATCATCCACACTTTCCCAAGAACTTGTCGCAAACTATTCGTCCATCAATCCACCTACCCACACCTTCATGCATCTAGCTATGCAAACACACCCATCCATCCAATCGCCGATCTACTATCAAATGCACATATCAGTCTTCCACCCCCCATTTATCCTCGCATTACGGCAAATAACACATGCACCTAAAACATGCCAGCACGTTTATAAAACAAGCATTGGCACTGCCAATAGGCTCCGCCTTTATAGTGCAATGTCTCCGCTAAATGTAATTTTGTTGCTGCAGTGTGTGCACTGGTGATCTGCATTTTTATTGTGATGCAACTGTTAATGGAATATGTATTTGTCAGTAGCGGCTCCTGGAGGGAGTGCGGCGGGGCTGGGGTGGGGCATGGTAGGGGTAGTAAACTCCGGCATACGGCCGCACAGAGGTAAGTACGTAAATAAATAAATAAAACAAATTACATTGCGCACGCTGCATTGCCATTTGGCTACTGGTATTTGTGCATACTGTGTTGCCTTTTTCTGGGTGGTCAGTGTTTGTGTCCATCAACTCTGGGTTCCTCTAAAATCCTCAAAACTGGAGAAAACGGACACAAATTAATCTTAGATGCCTTTTTTGGGAAAAAGATTATGCAGGCCTTAAAACAAAGTGTCCCAGATATCAAGAAAGGGCTCATCACTGGAGGAGGGAGTTGACGGGGGAAGGTTTGGGCATAGAGGGACGAAGAGAGCAGCCACAGCAGCTAAGGGGTCAATATATTTCCCTTCATGAAGGCGCAGCATGTGTCACTATTTGTCACCACACTAGGAAAATGTACGACCTGCCAGGGATGATGACCACATACCAGGGATGCCTACCGGATGCCACTTATGGTTACACTATGACAAAGATGGTCACCATGTATCAGGAAGGGACACACCAAATGAGTGCCTTCAGATGGGAGGAATACCCATCATATGGAGACATCACCAATAGCAACATTCTTACAACTATTAAACACATGCACTCAGGCACAAATATTAAGAAATACTAACATTGACACTTTAATTCCCACACAGACATGCGCGCTCGCACACATGGGCACACAAACACGTCCCACACTTTGCAGTTGTTGTGATGCTCCTGTTCAGCTCCAATGCCTGCTTTTGATGGGCGAATGCTTAGGGCAGGGCACTGTATTGATGAACCTTAATAAGTCTGGGGAGCAGAGAGCTCCAGGCTAGCTTGTTTGTCCACCAGACTTGAGTCAGGAGGGTGGAAGAATGCAGGAAACAGGACAGGAGACGTGGATTGACAGCGGACAGCAGAAATACGGCAGATGTGAGGGTGGGCAGAAATAGAAACTCTCTTCACCGTTTACTTAAGGGCACTCCATCCATCCCTCAGTCAGTCAGGCTATTTGCCAGGCTCAGCCAATGAGTGACCGTTGTGAGGGTTCCATAGTGTCAACAGTGTTAGGGGAGAGGACACTCCGTGACATTCACTGTTGAGAAAATGATTATCTCTACCATTTGGGGCCCTCGGACATGCGCACTATGCATCGGGACCAGGATAACTAAATTTGCCACCAGGAGGGGCATGCCCAGTGGGCATGCAGAAAAAGTTGACAAAGATTCAATATTAAAGAGCTAATAGACTAGCTACAGTGAGGAAAATGCTTTGACCGCGTTATTTCCATAAGTGTACAAGATCAGGTATTCTGCTCATCCATGATGAAATTATATCTATCACCTATTATTTTTTAGGCTCATTCTAATCTGTGGTGAAAAATGTTCTAATTTGCTACCAATATGTTGGGGTTGTTGAATGAGGGTTAGGCTTGCTTTTCACACCATCAACATACTGAATGATTTTATGAGTGCCCTTTTTCAACCTTTGGCTTGTGAAAATTATTTGTTACGAAGCCCTACTAAGCCCATATATTTTCCAAATATACATGTGTAGAGAACTATGCTGAACCCCGTCTCTCCCATAGGAAGAAGAGGGTCTTGGTCACTGAATTTAGGGTTGGTGTTTTAGCTAAACTGCTTCCAAAGACCACTAGCTGCCAGTGTGCTGTATTAGGGCTCATTGTTTAATAAAACATATTAGAGCAGGCTATTATTGAGGAAATAATAAAATGAATACATTTGTTAACAGTGCTAAACAAATTTAAGCATGTTATTAAGGGAAAATACTGGCCTACATTTTTTTGTTTTAATATTAGGTCCTGGTAGATCAGGTACCGCCGCACCCAGCACCTTGGCATGACTGGACCCGGGGCTCTCAATGACCCACTTGAAGGAATCTCGACACAGCTCCAAAAATTGCCATAATATAAAGCGATCTCGACACGAAGTATTGGAGCGCTTTACATAAATAAACACCAGAACCATTACACAAGTACACTATCATTTTTCACAGGCAAAGGGAAGATTAATTTATTTGCCCAAAATCACAAGATGTGGAGCCGACGCTCAAACATGTGTCCCCAGTTACAAAGTCAGCACATTATAGAGCGCTTAATATTTATAAACTACATATAAAGGAAAAACAAAATAGTTAATTGATAAAAGTAATGCATTTTTTAATTCAATTAAAATTATAGAACCATGTTATGTAAAAATAAAAACGAGATTAGCGAACAAAGTTTAATTTTAATAAGGGACATTTACACTCCAGTTCCAAAGTACACAATGAAGCTGGGATCGAAACAAACAACTAAATAGATCCTGTAAAAAGCAAATAAAATTTGTTAACAGGAGTCCTTGTTCCACGCAAATAACAAAACCAACAGGAAATCCCAAGCAGAGGCAAAACCCGAGAGACCCTGGCCGCCGGGTCAGTCAGAGCGGCGATAGGCCCGAGACAGCCTTCGACGCTGTGGAATGCATGTGGCGCCCCCTGGAGTCTGAGGTCAGACTCTGCTTTGCTTTTTTTCTGTTTGCCTTGAACCCAGAGAGAGGTATGTGTCCGCTGTGCGCCTGATTTATTTATTGACCCACAGTGAATCTCCAGGTACACATAATGGGGAGAGGTCGCCCATGAGGCTGATGCTCCTGGTGAGCTGGAAGGATACCCCCCCCCCCCCCCCTAGCCACTGTATAGCAAGATGAGGGAAGGCACTGCAAATGTACTGTCCCCCTGCATCTGGCATAGATTGGTCTCCCTGAACAATGTTTTAGCAACATTTATGGAACCAACCTGTAGTAATCCCAGACAGTAGAACAATTGCTGATTTTATGTGGCACACCTGGTGGGTGGGATAGTCGGGTGGGGAGGAAGTTGTTTAGACATAATAGAAGAGTAGGGCTACATTAGACCATAGGATGTTGACAAACTACGCAAGATATGTTTAATCCTGTTTACATGATGCCTTCATTGTAGATAGGGAAACGAGATCTTGTATGTAACTGATATGTAATATTTGTATCGAACGTGCTGATGATCTTGTTACCTAACATATATGGCCCTTGACACAGCTCGCGTCCTGGGAATGCCTGTGCAACTGTATAAGAAAAGCAATACAAATTTGTTTAAAAAAAATAAATAATGGGGAGAGGTCGCTAATATCACTTCTGTCTGCCCTCAAGGGGGAAGCCTGTTGAAGGAGTTAACCTGCTATTCAATGGAACAAACTGTGAGAAGTTGGCCTGATATACGATGTCACTAGTTCTAGTGTACACCTTGTATCAGTCCAAACAACCCTTATGGTGATTGGTTGTAAAGTCAACCTTATAGACCAGCTATCCTAGTGGTAGCATGGACAAGAGCAGTCTTAGGCTAAACTCTGTATGGTATGTGAAGCCAGCTGTTATACCATTTGTAATCCCTTGAATACCAAATGAAAGGACACCACAACAGATGTATATAAAAAATAGAATGTATTTATTCTAGTCAAAATACCCTCAGCACTCTTTATGAGATTCGAGGTAAGTACAACACAGTCTTATTTAAGCATACATTAAGTCACACAGGTAAGTAATACAGTTAGTAATGTCCGGTGGATCCCAAGGATGGAATCAAGAAGGAAGGATACCTGCAAGCAGAAGGGACAGACTCTAGGTCACCAGCCAGGATCCAGGAAGGAACCAGGAAGGAACCAGGCGATGTCGTGCAGATGCAGGTGAAGAGGTGAAGCTTGTCGCAGCAGCCACGGGTACCAGGAGGCGTCGAGGACGACCAGGACCAGGAGATGAGCTGTCCCACGAAGGCTCTTGGTGTCGGCGACATCGATGTCGAGCTAGGACCCAACAAGCCTTGGCAAGCGGAACCCATGCAGAATGGAGGACTTGCTTCTGGTGCAGACCAGGAAGGTCTGGGGTGCTTCTCTTTCACAGAGGAGTGAGTGCCAGTCTGGAGGAGCTGGACCAGCAAAATAAAATCAAAGGTTCGTTGTCGCAGAGGTCACTAGCCAACGGGCCAGCAACCGGACAACACGTCGAACAACTCAAGTGCAGAAGGGCCCCACGCAGAACACGTGAAGTGTGGGGAGCTGATCTTCTTTGCAGATGGTGCTCGGGATTGGGGCTTCTTAATTCCCCAAGCACAGCCTCGAGGAAGCCTCAGAAGTTGCGCTAGTCAGTTACTAGCCACTTTTCCCAAGTCACTGGTCCCACGTCCCTCGTCGCCTCCACGGGTCTCAGCTTTGCTGTCCATGTGGATCTGGTTCAGAGATGTCTGGAAGTCATGGTGCTGGTCAGTCTCTGCAGTTGTCCCTCGTAGGATCAGTCGCAAAGCAAGCAGCAGTCGCTGGATGGTGCCTGGTTGCCCAGGGTGGTCACTCCTTGGCCACAAGGGAGATTCTTCAGTCTTCTTCCTGAGGTCCAATGTCGAAGGTCCAGAGTTTCTATTCAAGTTGCAGATTCAGGATAATCTAATTCTGCAGGGCTCAGCTACCTACTGATATACAGGGCTAGTGGGCTGGGCTACCTGCAAGGTCCCTCCTATGGGTGGGACCAGGAAGGGGAGTGGTTACACCCCCTTTCCTTTGTCCAGTTTCGCGCCAGAGCTGGGGCTGGAGTGCCCCAGCCCCGGTTTGAACTGGACTATGCATGGGACACCTTGTGTGCCCCAGGCAGTGTCTAGTTTCTTTCATCCCTCCCATCCCCAATACACTAAGGCCTGTCTGGGGTGGTGCTAGCACCTCCCAAGGCAGGAAACCTATTATCCAAGCCTCCCTCGCTGGAAGGACTCCCAGCAGCAGGAGGTCAAACTTGTGTCTGTGGCAGCAGCATCCATTTTGTGATGCTGGGGCTCTGGTTAACTTTAACCGGGTAAGTAGGTCTCAACATGTCTTCTCCCTCTAGAAGGGAGGAATAATATCCTCATCACCAGAAATGGTATGGGGGTATTATTCCAAAGTGTTAGACACCTTACACGACATGTTTTGATAAAGCCAAACCATAGTTACCATAACCGTTTAAGATTATAAGGTACTTTAAGAGTATATGGTAGGCTATATCATAGAACAGCTATAAGGACATGGTTCCGAAAGCTACAGACAGGCTCAGCTCATGCTAGAGCACCATCTCACATGTTACCAAGCACTCTGCCTCCAGGATTGTTAAGGCCTGCCATGGGAGTGGGCGATAGGTACACATGTGTCTATATATAAGGTAGGTATAGGAATACTACACCTAAGCAAGGGGTGATTACACGACCTTGCCCCAGCTGAGTGATCAGCCAGTTGTGTCATAATGGAAGGCCAGGCCAGGGGTGGCATAAATTTCTGGATATGACATCGTCGGTGGGACTGCATATGTATTTACAGTCCCCTACACATGAGAAGGGGCATATTTTAGATCAAATTTTTTCGACCGTTCCGGTGGTCCTTTCCTCCCTTGCCCCAGTTCTTTGGTCGGACCATTTCCTAGCGGATTTCACGCTAGGACATCAGCCTGTGGCCGCCCGCATTTTGCAGCGGCTCGCTGCTCGTAGTTCTAGAGCCTTCCACAAAGTCACCCCGGCCATGATCACCCAGGCTTTAGATACCCATCCTTGTGTTTTTACGGGCAGACTGGAGGATGATGTGGTGTGTTTTCAGAATTGGCTCACTGCACGTTTGGAAGCCTTGGCACCATCTCGCCAGGTTAGATCTGAACTGGCACAAGCATCAGCCCCGTGGTTCTCTGCTGCCTTGGCGGCCAAGAGAAGGCACTGCAAGAGGCTGGAGAGAATTTGGAGGAGGCACTATGATACATCGGCTAAGCAGTCTTACAGAGCAGCAGTGAAAGAATATCACAGGGAGCTCGTTGCAGAGAAAAAATCCTATTTGGCCAGAAGGATCGAGGAAGCAGATAGCTCCTGCAAAGAGATCTTTAAGATTGTTAAAGAATTCATCTCTCCCTCCTGCTGCACTTCTGCATCTGCTTTCTCGGAACCTTGGATCATGGAGCTTGCAGTATTTTTTACTAATAAAATACGTACTATCCAGTCAGCGTTACAAGGAACCCAGATCATCTTGAGCAAAGGTTCAGAGGTCGATGGCCTTTCCAACCCCTGGTTATGCCCACCAGCTATGCATATGGATTCTGTGGGCCCTACCCTGCACTGTTTTCCCTCTTTAGAGCCTCAGGCCTCGCTTGACCTTTTGTCTAGCCTGAAATCTGGCTCTCCTCTGGACCCTTGCCCCGCCAAGTGTCTTGCGACCCTGGCACCTGCCCTTAATCCGATCATCAACCCTCTCATTAATGCATCTTTGAAGTCGGGCAAAGTCCCCTCCTCCTGGAAACAGGCCTTAGTTCTTCCCCTCATTAAAAAACCAAATGCAGATGCTAAACTGCATTCTAATTATAGGCCAATCTCGCTGCTTCCTGCCCTGGCCAAGATCACTGAAAAGTGTGTTCATACCACCCTTACCAACTTTGTAGAGGGCAACTCCCTTTTACATCAGTCACAGTCTGGATTTAGATCTAACCTGAGCACCGAGACCGCTCTTCTTGAGGTTACTGAGATTGTGAAGGAGACCCTCGATAGGGGTGGAAAGGCCCTGCTTATCATGCTTGATTTGTCGGCGGCCTTCGACACCGTCCCCCACGACCTCCTCCTAATTAGACTCTGGGAGATTGGGCTGCGGGGTACGGTGTTCGCATGGTTTCAGTCTTTTTTGGCCGATCGGACACAAACGATCTGGGCCCCCCCTTTCTCCGCCCGGATGCTGCAGCTTAAGGTAGGGGTCCCGCAGGGCTCCATACTGAGTCCTTCCCTCTTTAATATCTTCCTTACACCTCTTGCGGCACGGGTGGAGGAGCTAGGGGCCCAGATCATATCCTATGCGGATGACACACAGCTCCTGTTCACTTGTGACAGGGGCTGTGACTTCGATGGAGCAGCCATTCGGAAGTGTTTGGAGTTTGTGTTTGACTGGTTTGGGAAAAATGGCCTCAAATGCAACTCCGACAAATCCGAGATATTGTTCTTTGGCTGTCCTGCAGACCCACGTTGGAAGCTATGGTGGCCTTCGGCCATGTCTCCCCCTGCCAGCGATTCGGTTACAGCGAAGAACCTGGGTATGATGGTCGATAACACTCTTTCCTTTAAAACCCAGGTTGCCGGCTTGACTGGGAAGTGCTTTGCCATCTTAAGGATGTTGCGCAAGTTTCTGCCCTATTTATCTTTGGAGCATAAGAAAATTACGGTGCAAGCATTAATTGGCTCGCGCCTAGACTACGCCAACATCCTTTACTTAGGTCTTCCTGAGTATCTGCTGACTCGTCTGCAGATAGTTCAAAATTCTGCAGCCAGGGCAATCTTCGGTTTAACTAGAAGATCTAGGGCCAGCAATCTCCTTGTCTCTCTGCATTGGTTGCCGATTCGTAAGCGTATCTTCTTCAAGACCCTAACTACAGCTTTTAGGGCGCTTCATAATTTCGGCGCTGAATATCTGCAGAGAAGGGTCAATTTCTATCTTCCATCTAGACCTCTGAGATCTGCTGCCCAGGCCAAGGCTATTGTTCCAACAGTGAAGCGTGCTCGCTGTGGAGGTCGCTCCTTTAGTTACCTTGCACCCCGCCTCTGGAACACATTGCCCTTGACGTTGCGGGTGTGCACCAATCTCTCGGTTTTTAGGAAAGGACTTAAAACCTATCTGTTTGCTTTGTAATGCTGTTATGGTTAATTCTGGTTATGTTTTCTGCTATGGCTGTTTGTTTGCTGCTGGTATTTGGTGTGATGATCTTTAGCGCCGGGACGCTCTTTGGAGCAGCTGAGCGCTCTACAAAACAAACAGTAACATAACATAACATAACATAATACATGCTGCAGCCCCTGGTAGGCCTTGGGTACACCTATGCCCTGGGTACCTAGGGTACACTATACAGGGGCCAATAAGGTGATCCTTACCAATTGGGTTATGCACCTAAAGTACATAGTAGGAATTTAGAGAGAGAACAGCTGGGCTGTGGGTCTGATTAGCAGGCCCACAGCCACATCTAGGTCGAAAACCAGTGAAGCAAAAGCAAAAAGTGGGGGTGAACATAGAAAGCAGACCCTACTCTCCTACACAACCCCCCCTCAAACGTAGGGACATTAAACTAACCTTGACCAGTTGAGTCTTCATGTTCTAAGTGGAAATATCTGGAGAGTCCATCTGCATTGGCATGGTCAGTCCCAGGTCTATGTTCCACTGTGAAGTCCATCCCCTGTAGGGAAATGGACCACCTAAGAAGTTTGGGATTTTCACCCTTCATCTGATTTAGCCACAAAAGGGGCTTATGGTCGGTCTGAATCTTGAAGTGAGTGCCAAACAAGTATGGCCTCAGCTTCTTCAGGGCCCAAACCACAGCAAAGGCCTCCCTCTCAATAGCTGACCAACGTTTCTCTCTAGGAGTCAGCCTTCTACTAATAAAAGCAATGGGCTGGTCTTGACCATCTATATTCAGTTGTGAAAGAACAGCTCTCACACCCAACTCAGAAGCATCTGTCTGGACAATAAACTCTTTGGAGTAGTCTGGACTTTTCAGAATAGGTGCACTGCACATGGCCTGCTTCAGGTCATCAAATGCTTTTTGACAGCTTACTGTCCACTGAACTTTCTTTGGCATTTTCTTGGAGGTCAAGCCGTTAAGGGGTGTCACAATGGACCCATAGTTCTTAACAAACTTTCTGTAGTACCCAGTCAGTCCCAAGAAAGCTCTGACCTGAGTCTGGGTAGTTGGAGGAGTCCAGTCTTTTATGGTCTGGATCTTGTTCTCCAGTGGTTGAACCTGACCCCCACCAACTAGGTGGCCCAGGTATACAACCTTGCTCTGCCCTTTCTGGCACTTAGTGGCCTTGATAGTGAGGCCTGCCTTTTGCAGGGCCTCTAAAACATTCCTCAGGTGGACCAGGTGATCCTCCCAGGTGGAGCTAAAGACAGCAATATCATCAAGATAAGCTGCACAATACTCATCCAGGCCTGTAAGGACTTGATTCACCAACCTTTGGAAAGTGGCAGGTGCATTCTTCAAACCAAAGGGCATTACCACAAATTGATAATGTCCTCCTGGGGTCGAGAAAGCAGTTTTGGCTTTTGCACTTTCAGCTAGCCTGATTTGCCAGTAGCCAGCTGTGAGGTCAAATGTACTCAAAAACTTGGCAGCTGCCAATCTGTCAATGAGCTCATCTGCCCTAGGTATTGGGTGGGCATCTGTCCTAGTGACAGCATTGAGACCTCTGTAATCCACACAAAACCTCATCTCTCTCTTACCATCTTGGGTGTGATGTTTTGGCACAAGAACTACAGGACTAGCCCAAGGGCTCTCTGAAGGTTCAATGACTCCCAGCTCCAACATCTTTTGTACCTCAACTTTTATGCAGTACCTGACTTGGTCAGGTTGCCTGTAGATTTTACTCTTCACAGGCAGGCTGTCACCAGTGTCCACCTCATGGGTGCACCAGTTTGTCTGACTTGGGGTCAGAGAGAACATATGTCTGTAGGCCTGCAGAACTTGTCTGCAGTCCTGTTGCTGATGATCAGTGAGGCTGTCAGAAATGACAACACCATCAACTGAACCATCATCAGGGTTCTGAGTCAACAGGTCTGGGAGAGGGTCACTCTCTTCCTCCTGCCCCTCATCTGTAGCCATGAGTAAGCCCATGTCTGCCCTGTCAACATATGCCTTCAATCTGTTGACATGAAGCACCCTGTGGGGGCTTCTGGGAGTCCCAAGGTCCACCAAGTAGGTGACTTCTCCCTTTTGTTCAACAATAGTGTGGGGTCCAGACCATTTGTCTTGGAGTGCTGCTGGGGCCACTGGCTCCAACACCCACACTTTCTGCCCTGGCTGGTATACAGTCAGCACAGCCTTTTGGTCATGCCAAGCTTTTTGGAGTCCTTGGCTTGCCTCAAGGTTTTTAGAAGCCTTCTTCATGTACTCTGCCATCCTGGAGCGGAGACCTAGTACATAATCCACTATATCAAATTTGGGTTGTCTGAGAGGTCTCTCCCATCCTTCCCTTACTAGACATAGGGGTCCCCTTACAGGATGCCCAAACAAAAGCTCAAAAGGGCTGTAGCCAACCCCCTTTTGTGGGACCTCTCTGTAAGCAAACAGAAGGCAGGGTAAAAGGATGTCCCATCTTCGTCTAAGCTTGTCTGGTAAACCTTTTATTATCCCTTTTAGGGTCTTGTTGAACCTTTCAACAAGCCCATTGCATTGTGGGTGATAGGGGGTAGTGAATTTGTAGTTTACACCACACTCCTTCCGCATTGCAGTCAAATATCCTGACATGAAGTTGGCACCTCTGTCAGACACAACCTCCTCTGGAAACCCCACTCTGGAGAATACTCCAAGTAGGGCTCTTGCCACAACAGGTGCAGTTGTGGTCCTCAGGGATATAGCTTCTGGATACCTGGTGGCATGGTCCACTATCACCAGTATGAATCTGTGCCCAGATGCTGTTTGGGGGTCCATTGGTCCTACAATGTCTATCCCCACTCTCTCAAAGGGAACCCCCACCACAGGTAGTGGTATGAGGGGGGCCTTTGTGGTGCCACCTGATTTGCCACTGGCTTGGCAGGTGACACAGGACCGACAAAACTCCTTGGTATCTTCTGACATATGAGGCCAGTGAAAGTGAGGGTCAAGTCTGTACCAAGTCTTGTTCTGGCCTAAGTGTCCTGCAAGGGGAATATCATGGGCCAAGGTAAGAAGGAAGCCTCTGAAACTCAATGGTATGACCAACCTCCTGGACGCACCAGGCTTGGGGTCTCTAGCCTCTGAGTACAGCAGCCCTTCATCCCAATACACTCTATGGGTACCTTGAGCATTCCCTGCAGCCTCAGCAGCAGCCTGCTGTCTGAGGGGTTCAAGAGAAGGACAGTCTAATTGTGCCTGCCTCAGATCTGCCCTTGAAGGTACCCCTATCCCAAGAAACTCAACCTGGTCAGGTTCGAGTTCTTCTAGGACAGTTCCTTCAGGGCTCTCAGAATCATCCTCCTGTGAGGGCTGATCCACCACCTGAGGCAGGGGGGAAGGCACAGCCTTTACCATACTGCTCTTTCTCTTGGGTTGTGTCTGGTCCATTGTCCCAGGATCCAGCACTTGTTCAGTGTTACACTTTTTGGCCTGTGACCTGGTCACAGCAAGGACATGTGCATCTATCCCCAGCATTTCTGCATGGGTACTATACTCCACTTCAGACCACACTGAAGTTTCAAGATCATTTCCCAACAGACACTCTACAGGAAGGTCTGAACTTACCACAACTTTCTTGAGGCCAGTTACCCCTCCCCAGAAGAAGTTAACAATTGCCACACTATGGGAGGTAGTGGCATTGCTAGCGTTGGTCACTAGGTAATTCTCACCTCGCATGATCTGTCCAGGGTCCACAAAGGCAGGTGTCACCATTGTGACACTAGCCCCAGTGTCCCTGTAGGCCTGAGCCATTCTATGATTGATAAAAGAAGTCTGTCTGTACTTGCCCAGGTTACTGGGACCCATAGTAGAGGACAAAGCTATGTCCCCATCACAGATCAGAACAGCCTGAGTTGGTATCCTGACTAGGCCAGAATCCTCCTCAGTTCCCAGGGTTAACCCTACTACACCCTTTTGCTGGGAACCACCACTTACAGCTGGACTAGGGGGTAGGGTTGCCTTAGGGGCAATGGTGGCTGGGGGCTTATCCTTTTTGGTGCATTCAATAAACCAATGTGAGTTTGACTTACAATAGTTGCACCAGGGTATCTTTTGGCCATCTTTTTTTTTATCCTTTTTGGGACCACCCTCCCCTGAGCCTTTTGGGGGCCTGGTAAGACTTCTGGTCTTTTTGTTTCTGATCATTACCTTTCTGGTCTGCCTTTTTCTGATCACCGTCCTGGTTCTGGTTTTTCTGCTTAACTCTAGTCCTGACCCATCTATCTGCCTTCTTTCCCAATTCCTGGGTAGAAGTTAGGCCAGAGTCAATCAAGTGTTGATGCAGCAGCTAGTTTTGACAGTTATTAAGGATTTGTTCTCTCATGATCAAATTATACAATCCTGTATAGTCCTTAACCTTACTACCCAATAACCAGCCTTCCAAAGCCTTAGTGGCACAATCTACAAAGTCAGTTCAGTCCTGAGTCTGTGTCTTCTGGGTATCCCTGAACAACAACCTGTATTGTTCAGTGGTTAGGCCAAACCCATCAATCAGAGCACTCTTCAGGACAGTGTAATCGTCAGCATCCTCATCACTAACTGTGAGGAGCTTGTCTCTACCTTTCTCAGAGAAGGAGAGCTACAAGATAGCTGCCCACTGACTTTGGGGTACCTGCTGTACTTTGCAGGCTCTCTCCAAAGCAGTTATCCATTTGTGGATGTCATCCCCACACTTGTAGGGAGGGACAATCTTGCTCAGGTTTCTATTATCATAGGTCCTGTCTCTATCCTTAGGGATATTGCTGCCACCAGTGGGATCTAACCCACTTAACTTTTGCTCTCTGGCCAAAGCAAGCTTCTCTTTGGCAAGGGCCAGTTCTTCCCTTTCAATCCTCAGATTGGCTTCCCTCATTCTGGCCTGATGCTCTTTTCTCTGTGGAGAAGTCATTCCCCTATGAGAAGAGGCATGGGAGCTATTAGAGACAAGGGAGTGGACAGATTCCCTTGAAGGGGATCTTCCTCTCCTGCTTCTCTGCTTAAGTCCACCTGAGGGTTTGAATGGGGGGACCCCATTCAGACTCCCATGTAGGCTTAAGTTAGCCTGGCTAAGTCTCCCAACTTTAACCTGGCTTTCTACCTCATCTTCTGAAGTCTCCTCTGACTCATCTGTATCAGTATGGTGAGGGGAATCTCCTGTAGAGGGTAGGCCCTCATTGGTACCTAGGGTACCATCTTGGGAGGCTTTCTGAATATCATATTCTTCTAGGAGCTCCACTAGATAGATGAGGGTATTGTTTGATCCCTGTTTTAACTTTCTGGAGGTACACAATTGTCTCATCCCCTGAAAAGTTAGGGTATCATATCTGGAGGGTATCTTTCTAGGAAGTCCCTCCCCTGAGAGAGTATCATCTTGATCTCCTCTCAGAGACATGATCTAGTGAGGGTGTGGTGTGTGCACCTACCTACACTAGTTGTATCTACTAAACCTCTCTAGTAGTTGTAGTCAGGGTGTGCTAGGCCCTTCAACCTACAACAACTAAGTCCAGTAGGACTTAAGTATTTATAATCTATGTTATATGTACCTAACAATATCTGTGTGATCTTTCAATCTAGTATCTCAAGATTACAATGGTATTAACAACAGCAAGCTCAGATCCCAACCGCTGCTCACCAATGTGAGAAGTTGGCCTGATATATGATGTCACTAGTTCTAATGTACACCTTGTATCAGTTCAAACAGCCCTTATGGTGATTGGTTGTAAAGTCAAACTTATAGACCAGCTATCCTAGTGGTAGCATGGACAAGAGCAGTCTTAGGCTAAACTCTGTATGGCATGTGAAGCCAGCTGTTATACCATTTGTAATCCCTTGAATACCAAATGAAAGGACACCACAACAGATGTATATAAAAAATAGAATGTATTTATTCTAGTCAAAATACCCTCAGCACTCTTTATGAGATTCGAGGTAAGTACAACACAGTCTTATTTAAGCATACATTAAGTCACACAGGTAAGTAATACAATCAATCAATCAATCAATCAGCTTTATTTCGATATAATGAATATCTTAAAAAGCAGTACATAGACTAATGAACAATAAAAGAATAAAAGGAGCCAATACATAGAAAAATAAACATACATTTCATACTACAAGTGGCGCCAATAAATTAGATAAAAACAGTTAAAAATACAGATTAAACAAGATACAAAAGCCTAATTGATCTAATACGCCAAGCCCATCCTAGGAACTTTGCTAAGCCACAAGCAAAAAGGGGCCGTGGGTCATTTTTCAATATACGTATGGCCTCCTTGTGATGTCTAGTTCCAAGTTCTCTACAGAGTGGCTTTAACCATCTACTGCGGGGGTCTACATAAGCCGGGCATTCAAACAACAAATGGGGAACAGACTTTGTCCTATTTTCACAGAATGGGCAGGAAGAGATTGTTTGGGCCGGAACCTTCCACCTAGAGGTCAGTTCCCCGACGGGAAGTAGACCTACCCTGAATTGGAAATATAGAGCCCTGTCCCTGCGGTTTGTAATAATATCCAAATATGGTTCACAAAAAGGCACATCCTTTACCAAAAGGAAATCCAAGGTGGTCCTGCACAAATTGGCATTACTACTTCTGCCATCGGCTACCCATCTCCAATATATCTTCTTTAGGACAGATTTTGGGGGGGGAGTTCTATTGTTCCAAGCGTCACCTAGGCCAAGATTGCCGAGAAGGCGCTTGACTTCCCTCAACCAACAAATCTTTGGCCAGCCTGGCAGGCCCAATACATCAGTTAAGCCATCCGCGTAGCTAGACATTTCTGGGACTCTCCAGATTCGTGCCCATAAAAGGAGAGGACGGAGCCTAGCCTGATCACTAATTGCCCGAGTACCCATGTCTAGAAGCAGTGGAAGGGTTGGAGTACTATGGGGGAGCCCCATTAGATCTTTATGGAATTTAGTTTCTGAGCGGGATAACTGATCCACATTGTGTACCCCCCAGAGTTCAGCTCCATAAAGTGCTGCACTGACACCCCTTGCCCTGTAGATGTCTAATATAGGGGCAATGGGTTTGAGGGTTGAGGCACGTTGTTCCTTAAGAAGGGCACCCACCACCCTCTTGTGGGTCAGCAGCATCTTTTGGTGGTGACATTTCCAACTCATAGAGTCGCAGAGGCGAATACCGAGGTAATCGAACTCCGTAACCCTCTCGAGGGGAACAGAATCTAAGGTCGGTGGTTTAGCTATCTTTTTCGGGGGGTTAAGGACCAGGTACTTAGTTTTCCCTGTGTTAATAACTAACCCCCTTGCATCACAAAAAGATTTAAAGCTAGTTAACAGACTCTGCAGGCCTACCGGGGTTTTAGAGATCAGGAGGGTATCATCTGCAAATAGGAGGGTAGGTATTCTTCTGCCAGCCAGGGATGGTGCATCTGCAGGATGTTGCAGCAGGTGCTCCACCACTCCTTTAACATACAATGAGAACAGAGTGGGGGCTAGAACACATCCCTGGCGTACCCCTCTATTTACAGGTATTCGTGCTGTTTTTTGTCCCTGATTACCCCACCTGATCTGTGCAAAATTGTCAGCATGTAGTTTAATTAGCATGTTTAATAAGTATGGTGGAATGCCCTGTTCCCCGAGCACACTCCAGAGTTGGCTGCGTGGGACCAGGTCAAAGGCAGTCCGCAGGTCTATAAAAGCGAGATACAGACTGCCTTTGCCCAGTACAACCACCTTCCAATACAGCATCATAAGCCGGAAGGATTGCTCTATCGTCCCCATACCCGATCTAAAACCGGCCTGGAAGTCAGAAAGAATGCCCTTTTCCTCAACCCACTGCAGTACTCTGCCCAAAACCACTTTTCCCGCCACCTTCTGTGAAGAGTCTAAGAGGCTTATGGGGCGATAATTGGCAGGGTCGTTCCGACTCCCTTTTTTAAAGATTGGAACGACCTCAGCACCCTTCCATGAGACCGGGAAAGTTGCCCCATCAAAACTAGCATTCAGTAGGGCAGCAATAAGTTTTCCCCACTCCTCCGGGTTAATGCGTAGCAAGTCCCCTGGTATGCCGTCCGGACCCGCTGCTTTATTGGGGACAAGACATTTGATCGCCCCTACCACTTCCTTGGCTGTAAACAGGAGCTCATCATTAAACTCGCAGGGTACTAAGGGATACTGTTCTGGCAAACTTACCCCCTTACCCGGGAGTATTGTGTAATACGGTTAGGCCCTAGGGGCCACGCAAACCATATACTAAGTAAGTGGTATAAGAACCACTGTCACAAACACAGGATAGGCCTAGGCCTAGGGAATCGCTGGGGCTACACTATACTACCAAAGGTTAGGAAGTGGGAGGCCCACGGGATTCAGGTGCAGTGGAAAAACTCATGCGTAATGCGTAAAAGTCGAAAGAAATAGTAACAATTAGAAATTAAGAGTTTTAGGACACTTCTGGAGTAACTAGGAGGTCGAGACTTGGAAACTAGACCCTAGGATAGTCAATACCCTTGTGAGCACCAGAGTACTCAAGTTACCTAACCCACGGGCTGCGGGTGCATAGGTGTGAACTTGCGTCGGGTTTCGTCGTTGACTCCTATGGATGCCTGAAGGAAAGTTGCTGACAGGCAGTCAGTGAAGAGTGTCCGGTGGATCCCAAGGATGGAATCAAGAAGGAAGGATACCTGCAAGCAGAAGGGACAGACTCTAGGTCACCAGCCAGGAGCCAGGAAGGAACCAGGAAGGAACCAGGCGATGTCGTGCAGATGCAGGTGAAGAGGTGAAGCTTGTCGCAGCAGCCACGGGTACCAGGAGGCGTCGAGGACAACCAGGACCAGGAGATGAGCTGTCCCACAAAGGCTCTTGCTGTAGGCAGCGTCGATGTCGAGCTAGGACCCAACAAGCCTTGGCAAGCGGAACCCACGCAGAATGGAGGACTTGCTTCTGGTGCAGACCAGGAAGGTCTGGGGTGCTTCTCTTTCACAGAAGAGCGAGTGCCAAACTGGAGGAGCCAGACCAGCAAGATGAAATCAAAGGTTCGTCATCGCAGAGGTCACTAGCCAACGGGCCAGCAACCGGACAACACATCAAACAACTCAAGTGCAGAAGGGCCCCACGCAGAACACGCGAAGTGTGGGGAGCTGATCTTCTTTGCAGATGGTGCTCGGGATTGGGGCTTCTCAATTCCCCAAGCACAGCCTCGAGGAAGCCTCAGAAGTTGCGCTAGTCAGTTACTAGCCACTTTTCCCAAGTCGCCGGTTCCACGTCCCTCATCGCCTCCACGGGTCTCAGCTTTGCTGTCGATGTGGATCTGGTTCAGAGGTGTCTGGAAGTCAGGGTGCTGGTCAGTCTCTGCAGTCGTCCCTCGTAGGATCAGTCGCAAAGCAAGCAGCGGTCGCTGGATGGTGCCTGGTTGCCCAGGGTGGTCACTCCTTGGCCACAAGGGAGATTCTTCAGTCTTCTTTCTGAGGTCGAATGTCGAAGGTCCAGAGTTTCTGTTCAAGTTGCAGATTCAGGATAATCTAATTCTGCAGGGCTCAGCTACCTACTGATATACTGGGCTAGTGGGCTGGGCTACCTGCAAGGTCCCTCCTATGGGTGGGACCAGGAAGGGGAGTGGTTACACCCCCTTTCCTTTGTCCAGTTTCGTGCCAGAGCTGAAGTGCCCCAGCGCCGGTTTGAACTGGACTATGCATGGGACACCTTGTGTGCCCCAGGCAGTGTCTAGTTTCTTTCATCCCTCCCTGCCCCAATACACTAAGGCCTGTCTGGGGTGGTGCTAGCACCTCCCAAGGCAGGAAACTTATTGTCCAAGCCTCCCTCACTAGAAGGACTCCCAGCAGCAGGAGGTCGGACTTGTGTCTGTGGCAGCAGCATCCATTTTGTGATGCTGGGGCTCTGGTTAACTTTAACCGGGTAAGTAGGTCTCAACATGTCTTCTCCCTCTAGAAGGGAGGAATAATATCCTCATCGCCAGAAATGGTATGGGGGTATTATTCCAAAGTGTTAGACACCTTACACAACATGTTTTGATAAAGCCAAACCATAGTTACCATAACCGTTTAAGATTATAAGGTACTTTAAGAGTATATGGTAGGCTATATCATAGAACAGCTATAAGGACATGGTTCCGAAAGCTGCAGACAGGCTCAGATCATGCTAGAGCACCATCTCACATGTTACCAAGCACTCTGCCTCCAGGATTGTTAAGGCCTGCCATAGGAGTGGGCGATAGGTACACATGTGTCTATATATAAGGTAGGTATAGGAATACTACACCTAAGCAAGGGGTGATTACACGACCTTGCCCCAGCTGAGTGATCAGCCAGTTGTGTCATAATGGAAGGCCAGGCCAGGGGTGGCATAATACATGCTGCAGCCCCTGGTAGGCCTAGGGTACACCTATGCCCTGGGTACCTAGGGAAAACTATACAGGGGCCAATAAGGTGATCCTTACCAATTGGGTTATGCACCTAAAGTACATAGTAGGAATTTAGAGAGAGAACAGCTGGGCTGTGGGTCTGATTAGCAGGCCCACAGCCACATCTAGGTCAAAAACCAGTGAAGCAAAAGCAAAAAGTGGGGGTGAACATAGAAAGCAGACCCTACTCTCCTACACAAACCTCCAGACATCATAGGCCGGATGCGTTGAACTGGACAATCATTTACCTATAAATATTTTTTTTTCTGTAATCCTTATTATTTCAAATGGGTTTCTGATTTGACATGGAGCTGCCTAACTTCGCTGCCCGGGCTTAATGAATTGAGAGATAGGATTAACCTTTTCGAGGGAATGCCGAAAGTCTTGTGGTTTTTGACTGTCCAGAATACAAATCATGCCATAAGGCTTAACTCATGGTTCATAGTGAACATCGTGTTTACACTGAAGTATCGAGAAGGCTGGCCCTCGGGGGAAGCAAGGGTCGCAGACCACTCTTCCCCCGGGGGATTCGCGCATGGCCAGAAGGACAAGGCTGGGAGGGGGTCCTAAGGGAGGTCACAGGGGCGGGTCAAGGCTGGAGTATACAAGTGTCAGGAATGGAGATTCCGGCCTCTTTCCTGACACCTCACACCACTGGGATAGGGTTTAAAAAATGAGTGTAGTCAGATTTAGGGAAAGGGGCGCTGTTTCTCACAAGTTTAGCAGGGTGCAGGGAGAGTTAGTTGGTTAACAGCAGGCATCCGATTACCTGCAGTGAACACAGATGGCTGGCCATGACAACGACGCGGTGCGGGAGGCACTATGCGTACTAGGGATGGCGGGCTGGGTGAATCTTCTCCGCCCGGGCGTGCCGGAGGAGGCGTGGGTCAGCAAATCAGCATGGTCCGACCTTCACACATGAAGTCAGCAGGTGTGGAAACAGCGGTAGCGGGGTGTATCAACGACCCGCTAACCGCTAAGAAACCCTCTGGGTCCAGGGGGCGGGGCCAAGGAAAGACCACACCACATCAGCGCGGGGGTAGGAGGCAGAGCCTCCCCATGTGGCTACCCGACGCTTAGGACGATTCAAGTGAGGAGACTGGGGGGGCGGAGTAGCTGGTAATTGATCCAGCGCCACTGCCATCGGGCGCTGGAATGAAGGGAGGAACATGGGATCCAGGGCCTGGCTGTGAAGAAGGCCAAGAGGGCGGGGCCACAAGCAAAATTGCAGTGGACAGGCCCAGCTAGTAAAGGGGTGGGGGCCCCAACTGGTATTTCGGGGAGCTGGACTGGGGATATTACCCCCGCACCCTTGCACAGATGGGAGGGACTCGCACTGGAAGGGAAGATAAGGGAGACTGAGGCAAAGTGGGCAGCCATGTGTGAGGCGAGGGAGAGGGCTGGTTTGGGGGACCCAGAGTGGGGGGAGGAGTCTTTGGGGCAGTTGAAGTAGACAGTTTTGAGGAGCACAAGAAGACGGGTGCAAGTTGGTTTGAGTCCCTGCTGAGCGGCAGCCAGGTAAGGGGACAGGGACAGCCAGCACAGCGTGAGGCCCGGTGGAGCTGGGGACCCCCCAGGTTGGAACAGCCTGGGGGGAGGGAACATACCCAGCGGTGGAGGCCGGGAAGGGGAGGGTAGCACGGGCGGGGCACACAACAGCTCCGGGACACCGGTCGGAAGCAGCAGGGGGGTCCGCAACGGCCTTGCTGCCAATGAGGGAGCATGCATCGACGGTGGCGGCAAAGAAGTGCGCCGGGAAGAATAGAGGTGTTGTGAGAGATCAGAAGAGAGTGGTACTGGAGACGGGGAGAGAGATGGTGGTGCCTGAGGTCGAATTGGTGTTGGACTATGGGGAGACCAGCAAGAGAAAAGAAAAGGCGAAGGCAGTGTCGCAGAACAAGCCCAGCTATCGGGTCAGCTACAAGGAGACCCAAGGAGGACCCTCAGGTAAGGGGGAGTGGTAGACAGCCTGGGGGGAAGGGAATCCGGGGAAAAAGGGAAAATCCTGCCAGTCGGTGGGTGTTGGTGAGTTGAAGGTAAGAGATGTGGGGCTAGCAGCCACAGGGGTGGCAAATGTGGAGCCCAAAGACAATGGGGGGGCTTCATATTTGCTAGGCGCAGGAGTCCAGATGGACAAAGTCGAAGGGGAGGAGGGGAAAGAGGACAAAACAGGTGACAATCACCACAAGAAACTACCAAATATGGGTTTGGCGATGCCCTTAGGCTCTCATCTATCTGAGAGGTCAAAAAACAGGATTTGGAAACACAAATACATAGATGTTTTTAATCTGTTACACAGGGAAATACAGGCAAAAAAGGGGTCAAAGGAAGAAGAATGGGAGTTGACCAGATGACCGCGGGTACCCATCAATATGGAAAATTGGACCTCGGCGTTCCTGATATATGCTAGTATATACTGTGAAAAGTACCTAGATAGAGCGATGGCACTGCTGAAACGTATAGGCATTATTAGTAAGGCTCAGATGCATTTTGGGGGGTTCACTTGGCTCAGCTATGACGAAGACTCTAGGGCCAGAGTTAGCATCAACCCTGACAAGCCCTGGAGGGAGGTGAATCAGGAGCTATGGATGCGATGGATGTCATCTACGCAATCTTCAGCATCCACCCATACAGCAAGCGGCCTGCCGGGGACCTTTCGGTCCTTTCAGGCACGTCCTGCCCAGTATGGGGTGATGGGAGCTGTTACTGGAGCAAGTTGAGCGGTTGGACCACCTAGGTCAGTAGGCACCACAACTGGGGCCTGCTGGAATTTCAATAAAGGTTACTGTTCCAGCCATCCATGTAAATTCAAGCATAAGTGTTCCAAATGCGGGGGTAGACACCCACCCACTCAATGCTTTACCTTGGCCACTCCAAGTAAACAGTGGAGGTCCACGAAGGGGAGGGGACAGGCTGCTCAGAAGGGCCCCTACTCCAATTAAGATTGAGGCCATGAGCCCATGACTCTCGATTTATCCGGACAGGGCAGCAGCACTGCGGTTGCAGTGGGGGTTACTAAGGGCCAAGGGCTTGGCGTTGGGACGACAACTTGAAATCAGCAGAAGAATTGCTGTCCGTGGTGGAAACAAAGCTGGGGAAAGAGGTGGATGAGGGGAAGATGGCAGGCCCATTCACGAACTGGCCATTTGAGGACGTGATCATGTCACCATTGGGGGTGGTCCCTAAGAAAGACCCTGGGGAGTTCAGGATGATTCATCACCTGTCATGGCCAGAGGATGAATCAGTCAATGACTTCATTGCTGAAGAGGACTCCAGAGTACTGTATGCCTCAGTGGATGATGCAGTCCGCTTGGTGAGGGCGTGTGGAAGAGGAGCAGAAATGTCAACGTGTGATGTCAAGTCTGCTTTTCGGCTACTGCCCATACACCCGGTGGATTTTCCGTTATTGGGAATGCAGTTTGAGGGGGCCATCTATGTTGACAAAGTCATGCCCATCGGGTGCGCGATCTCCGGTGCACTTTTTGAAATGTTCAGTACTTTCTTGCAGTGGGTGTTTATTAAGAGTGGTGGGCACAGAGAAATATCACATTACCTGGACGATTTTTTGTTTGTGGGCAAAAGTGGAACAGGAGCTTGTGCAAGTGCTTTACAACACTTTGAAGGTTTGAAACAAACATTTGGGGTGCCTTTAGCGCCAGAAAAGACAGCGGGACCTAGCTGTAGGTTGACATTTTTGGGCATAGAACTAGATTCTGTTCAATGGACGGCACAATTGCCCAAAGAAAAAGTGGAGGACATACAGGCTTTTCTGTTGCAGGTGATAGAGATGAAGAAGATCGAATTGAGGAATGTACAGAAGTTACTGGGCTTTTTGAATTTTGCGTGCATGGTGGTGAGAGCTGGGAGGACTTTCTTTAGGTGGCTCGGCATGGCAATGTCGGGTGCTGTGTTGCCACATCAAAGAGTCAGGATCTCAATGAGGTCAGATTTGGGTGTCTGGCGGACTTTTTTGGCTGAATTCAACGGGGCATTGCTGGAGTTTGTAGAGGAAAACACAGTCTGGCAGGTACAGATATTTTAGGATACTGCAGGGGCTTCTGGTTTTGGATTGTTCTGGAACAGGCGGTAGTGAGCGAAGCAATGGCCGGCACATTGGTTGAGGCAAGGGAGGAGCATTGCATTTCCGGAGCCTTAGTGGTGTAGAGAAGTGAATTGCAGAATCGGACGGTGCTTTTCCACGTGTATAACACCACGGTGGTGGAACTGGTGAACAGACAGAGGGCAAGGGATCTGAGGGTGTTGAGACTGTTACTCAGGTTCATGTTGAGATGTCTAAAACTGAATGTGGTTTTTCATGCAAAGCACATGCCTGGAACTAGCAATGATGTAGCGGATGATTTGACTCGTTCCCAGTGGCAATGATTTCGGAGACTGGCGCCTGGAGCGGAGCAGTGCAGTGCAAGACGCAGTTGCCGGACGACATCTGAGCCTGGGAGGAGCGAGAGTAGTAGGCCTGGTTGAGAGATCGCTGGCGGAATCTACCCGATGAAGTTACAGATTGGCATAGTCAGAGTCTGGACAGTTTTTGTGGTCCTCTGGTTGCGACAAGGAATATCACAAGACAAGCCGCAGAGCAGGTAGTGTTGAATTCTGTGTTATATTGTATCAATAAAGGTCCATCACAAACGACCATAGCTGAGAAGTTAGCTGGTATATCTTTTTATAGCAAACTATATTTAGGTTTTGACCCTGCTAGAGATGAATTGCTGAGCAGAATGATGAAAGGTTGGGGGAAGAAGCAAAGGACGGGGGGAAGCATTGAGGGAAGCCATTACATTCGAGTAGTTGAGTCAGTTGTTGGAAGTATTACCAGTTTGTTGCTACGACACAGTTGAGGTGTCCATAATTACACTCTGCATGCTATGGATGTTTTTGGGGCATTTAGGGTTTCAGGATTGCTGGGATCGGCACGGCGGGCTGGACTGTCGTGTGGAGAAGTGGGTCTGGATCAAGGTGTCCTGGGAATATGGTTGAGGCAATCGAAAACAGATCAAGCAGTTTGGGGCAGATGGGTGTGGTTGAGAGAGAGCTGGAGCAACGAGGCTTGCCCTCTGCGGGAATGGCAGGAGGGTGAGTTAAGCAAGAGGCATTCAGGAGGGGAGGTTTTTTGCCGTACTTCTGGGGAGAGAGTGACGGCATTTCAGTTGCTAGCTGTATTAGGAAGAGCACTCCGGAGGGTAGGCAGGGAGCCAGCAGACTATGGGACCCATTCCTTCTGTATAGGTGCAGCAACATCGGCTGCTCGTTTGGGTTGGTCTTGGGGGAAAAGTCAGCAAATAGGACGTTGGCGCCAACTATGTTGTGAGAAGTATGTAAGGAAGTGAAAAAGGGGGGGTTTTGAGGGCAGGACAGAAAGGGAGCAAAAGGGGAGGAAAGTGAATGAAGAAGTTATTTGCTGTTGGCTAACCATCATTTTGTTACATTGCAGGATGCGTGAGAGGACCGGGAACCAAGACGGTTACTTGGATTGTTGGACTGTTTGTGCACTGGGCAGCCAAGTATGTGGACCAGCAGTTGAACTGATGGAATCTGTGTTCAAGGAGCAGCCACCATGAAGTGTTTTGGTGGGTAAAAGGGGGAATGAGATGGGGCACTCTGCTGCCCTGGTTAACCAAGATGATATCTCAGCTCATGCTGCACCTGGGGGAAAATGATTTGGTGAGAGTGTTAGATCTAGCATTGCTCCAGGACATGCAAAGGGGATTGGAGGTTTTGAAGAATAATCTGTCAGGAATGTGCATTATATGGACTAAACTGGTTCCTAGGAGAGTTTGGAGGGGGGCAGTCAGTCATGCTGCCATTGGCAAAGCTAGAAGGAAGCTGACTGGAGCAATGAGAGTTTTTGACCAGGCAAGAGACAAAAAAAGTGATTGCCGGGGCTTTGAGACTGGAAGAGCTGGTTTTATTCAGAGATGATGGGGTGCACCTTTCGAGGATGGGAAATGCATATTACATGATGGAGATGAGCGACACAATCAGCAAGCTATGGAATGAGTTCATATGGTGTCGCAGGGATGTTTGAAGGCTCGCAAGGTGCAATAATCGGGTTTGGGGCAGGTAACCGCCCTACGGGGGTTCCCTGGTTGGCAAAACTTTGGAGGGGTGGTGAGTCATATACGGGCAGAGCCACCCCTCATGGGGCGAGGGGGAAAGGTACAGGTGATTGATGACAGAGGGCTGGGTGCAAGAAGCAGCAGTGGAAAGTCAAGAGATGATGTTTTAGAGGGCTGTGAAGGTGGAAACGGATGGATGGAGGAGTTTACAGCAGGAATGGGGAAGAGTGAAACAGATGAGATGGTTTGAGATTGGATGGGGAGTATGAGTTATTGTTGCATAAAGTTAAATATTTGCATGTTATGTTTATAATGTTGTGGAGCTATGATAACCTTGTCCTAATAAAATGTCCTTTTACGCTTCAAATAACAGCTTGGAGTGTAGTTATTGCACGACATACGCGGTGGTGCGTTTTCCAGAAACATTTCACTTAATTGCATTACCAGCCCCGCTCCCGCCTTCCCCTTTCCTCCTGTTCCGCTCCTCATGCAGTCCTTGCACAGCCGTCTCAGACTGCTGAGAAGGGGCTGCAGCATGCACACCGGGTGACATAGCTTGTACGCCAAGGCGCAGTCTCGAGCCTGGCAGAAGACTGTGCGTCAGCCTGCTCTGCCTGCTAATTAGAACAAGTCAGCTTCAATGACCAGAGTGGAGGAGGGGCCATCACGCGCTGTGTGAAAAGAAGTGTGGATGGCCAACAAAATAAATCACTTAGTGAAGTCGCCTCCCCTAAAACAAGACCCCAGAGGCAGGGCAGTTGAAAGGAAAGGACCAATAGAAGGCCAGCATTTTGTATTGGCAGAAGGAAAAACCAATGGCAATCGGTGAGTTTGCCAGAGCCCATAGATAAGGATACAACAGGTCGATCAAGGCTCAACCTAATAATTACCTACAAAATACTTGCAAAAACTGTTGAGAGTTCCCATTCTGTGCTACAATACTCTGCCCTTTTGAGTTGCATTTCTTCATGTTCGTTTACTTAGTGGAAGCAACGCTGAGGCCTTTGTGAAGCTAATTCATGAATAAGGAACAGGCAGTGCCCGTGGGAGCTGGCATTCTTCTTAAAATAATTGGAGGCCGGGTCCTGCCAGTAGGCAGCCATTGCCCGGCTAATGCTATTTTTAGACCAAAGCAAATTAACAAAATTAGCAACGGGTGAAGAAAGGGGTAAAAAGAGTGCATTGGCACAAAAGCCTACTATATGAAAGCGCATTCAGGGTGCTACAAAAGAAATTGAGTGGCTTCCAGGGGAATAAAGAGTTAAACCGGTGCCTAGCTACTATAAGTCTCAACTTCTGGCAGACTTGAGCTGTAAAAGGGAAATACAGGAAATTCGAGGTGAGTGGATTGCTGCCAGTACCATCAGCTTGACTCTTTTTTTTTATATCTGGCTTGGCAGCTTGTTGTCACCAGATCTCATCTCAGCATTACATAGACATAAAGAGGGAATATTACTTACAAATACACATACATACAGGCATGCAATGACAACTGGCTTCCACCAGATCTCATGTCGAATTACATTATTAGAAATACTACATGCACATACTACATGCAAACTAAATACAAACATACAATGACTGGTTGCTGTTTCAGATCTCATGTCAGCATTACATAGACATAAACAGGAATACTGCACACAAATACCACATAAATACATACTTGCAATGACAGCTGGCTGCCACCAGATCTCATGGCAGCATCACATCGACATATGACATACCACATCGATGCATCCTAAAAGGGGCTCTAGGTCAAGCTAATAGCCTGTTTGCCTGATACCCTCAGGCTGTAGTTTGTTGGTTGTCCACCTTTTTCTGGATCAGACCCCAGCTTCTCTCCTATGTTTATAGTATCAAAGTTGCCCCCACAGGCACTGCATCTAGTGGCCTGCTGTGGACCATGTTATGGGGGCCACACGCAACCCACTTTTATTTGTGCTTATTTATTTGCTTTTGTACTGTTGCTGTGAGGAACTTCTTGTCCTATGTTGGCCATCATGTCTCTCCACCTGCTAGTCTCAGCTTTGCATAAAACTGGCCGCGGTCCGTGCAGGTAAGAGCGGTGGGGCTGGATGGGGGGGATTTCGACGGATGCCGCCACATAGGGAAAAAAAAATATTTATTTAATTTTCCCTCGTGGTCGTCTGTCGAATCCCTCCCCAACCCGGCCCCAGTACTCTTACCTGCACGGGCCGCGGCTGTATATAACCTGTAAAGGGGTGGGGGCGTCATGAACACGTCACAGCGCGCAAAAGCTGCTCTCCTTTCTTGCTTCATCCAGTCAATGAATCCTGGCAGACATGGCCGTCCGGTGGTGGTCCAACTGCCACACTCATAATACTGCGGGCGGATCCGTAGTGGTGGTGGTGATCAGACTGCCTCTGTGAGTTCAGCGCTCCAGTGGATCTCCGTACTGGTAATAAGTGAGCAGAATCCGTGACATCTTCTCATGAACATAAGCTATGCTGCACCCTCCCATACAAATCTTATATTGTACTGCCATGATGTTAAGCACATGCACATGAGCTCGTCATCGACATCCTTTGAGTGCTACTGCTTGTTAGACCTGGCACCTTGGCGTGAGTTTCCCTTCCACTTTTTTGATGGTGTGCCTCGATTGTTTTGCTGGTGTTGTCCGCTCAGGGCACTGCGCCACGGCTAATCCGTGCCGCAGTGCAAGTGCTCCCTAGGTAAAGTGTACCTGTAATTGATGTTCACGATTGGTTTATTGGATTCACTGTCAGTCCCCAGTAAAGGGCACCAGGGGTGCCAGGGCTTGTGAATGCCAATGCTGCTGGTGGGCTTGCAGCGCTGGTTGCGCCACCCACAGGAAGCGGCCTTGTAAAGTGTGTCTAGGGTCTGCCACCGCAGACCCTGTGCGCGGTCCGGGACCGTCGCGCTGACTGCGCAAGTGCCCCCACTTGCCAGTCCCTAAACCTTCCCTTACCTACATATTAGCCACCCCTCTGGTAGGCCCAAGGGCAGGGTGCATTGTAGGCATAAGGTAGGACATGCCCTGATGTGTGTGGCATGTCTTAGTAGTGAATTACAGCCCTTTCCGTTTTTCACTATTGAAGGCTACCTGCTCTCCATAGGCCAGAATGGGCTGCCGGGATCACGCCAACGCTGTGACCCCAGTGGACTCAGAGAGCATGGTAGAGTGTCAAGTTTAGTATGCCTGAACTCAGAATAATAAAATACTTCTTGTAGTCAAGTTTATTTTAATATCCTGGGTTTGTAAATACTACTTTTAGAAAGTTAGTATTTACTGACCTGACCATCTCAGTCCGCCTCTGCTGTGTGTGTGTGTGTTCTGCCTAGCAACAGTAAGGAGCAGGGTGGGGGGATCCCCAGAGACAGGTTGGCTGCCAGGTGGTGGGCCGGGAGATGACACCAGGATGCGTGGGAGGAGTACACCTTGACTCTTGAATAGACCTGTGCTCTGCCACCACAAAGCCGGCGCCGCCCCCTGTGGGGCGGCTGATGTCTCTGCCCTGCTGCTGAAAGGAAAGAGCAGAGTCACCATAACAAAGTGCTCCAGAACTGGACTGAGCCAGGCCTAGGCCCCCTGGCGCTAAAGAACAAAAGAATCATGGTATAAAAGTAGGAGCCTGGCTCCTAAGAAATCAGAATCCTGTTTTACCACAAAGAACCTCTGCCCGACTAGAAGGAGAAGGAGACGCTGGAGGAGCTGGCCTGCTGCTTGCCTTGCTGAGAAAGGAGAGGAAGAGACTACTGAAAAGACTTTGCTGCTTTGTGCTTGAAACATTCTCCAAGGGCTTGATCTGAGCTTGCCCCCTGAACTGAACCCCAGGACCAGTGGGTTCTCTGTGCTTTTGCTCGTCCTCCGATTCAAGCCGTGTGGGCATCCCGCTGGAAAAGAGACTGCGCCCCTCATCGCCCCTCCTAGGGCCGTGACACTCAGGAGCTCGCCTGCCGTAAACCCGTGAGAGCCCTGCTCCGTCCGGAGCCGCTCTCTGTCCCCGGGCCAGGCCGCCTGCACCCCTGTCACCGCCTGCCACTGGAGCGCGCTGAACGCGCTATCCCCCCTCCCGCCGGAAGCCGTCCGACGACTGTGATCTACGCCGGGTCATCCAGCTGCACTGACTGTGCCCTGTAACCCCGCTTCGCTATCCCCGGACATCTCAGGCCGCGCCGCCCCCGCTGTGGAGACCCCCCTGCACCGCCGTGCGGAGGGTCGCTGGCCGCGCCTGCCTACCTGCCCACACCCGCTGATCGAGGACCCAAGAACACTTCCCAAGCTGAGAGTCGCACCGACCTGTGCCGACTCTCCCCGTCACGAAAGAAGTTCCAGTATCGGGCTCGGGGCCCGCAACGCCTTATTTCCCCGTTCGCAGGAACCGATCTCTGTGAGTACTGGAACTACAAGTAACATTTGCGAGAGACTACAGAGTATCCATTTGAAACTACGAACCAAGAACATTTGCCTGCTGTATAACCTGGTGGCCTAGCGAAAACGTTATTGGTCTTGTGATAAGTCTGCTGAGATATATATACCTATTTTTACATAAAGAAGCGTATTTTTATATATATCCAAGTCTGGTGTCCGTTTCTGGGGGGATTGATGTATTTACTGTGTGTGTGATTGTAAGTGCTTAACCAACAACGCCTGAGGAATCGCCTTGGCTGCTCACGCCACGCACCTAGAGGGTGAGCAAGGGTCATTCGCAGGGGGTTATCCTGCGCCCTGACGTGGAGGAGAGGGTTCCCGCTTGACACAAGGGCAACCTTTTGCCAACCGGAGATCCCCGACTCTAACATTGTTGGCAGCGGCTGGGATTTCGGATTTGCACTTGTAATTTACATACAGTGAATTATTAATCACCAGATAGTGAGAGCAGACCAAATAACGCAGCCACAGGTTTTCATTTTTGGAACTTTGTTGAGACATCTGCCATTACTGCAACCATGCCTAGCTCACTCTCCGCTGGGAGAGCACTCTCTGTGATTTCTGGAATAGATGACGTGGATTGGGAGAGACTGGAAGGCTACTCGATGGAGCAATTGAAAGGCTACAGTGTAAAATTCAGAGTCCCCCATGCTGGGTTCAAGAAGAAGCCCCAGTACGCCAAGGCGCTGAGAGCCTGGAAGGAGTCACGAGACCCACGGAATGCGGGGGACATCGTTCCACCCGACAACCTTGAGGAGCCCAGCAGAGTCCGGTCGCCAGAGGAGCTGGCAGACAGGGCAGCAGACAGGGCGCATGCAATGGAGATGGCAAAGTTGGCAGGACAAATGGAAATGGAAAAGCAGAAGTTGGCCCTGGAGGCACAACAACGCCAAATGGATCATGATATAAGATTGAAGGAGTTGGAGCTGAAGGCGAAAAGTTTGGACACCGCTCCTTCTGGTGGCAGCACTCCACCAGTGCAGGTAGAGTCCAAGGTGTACATCCCCAAAGATGTAGTAAAGGAGTATTTTAGAAAGGATGACATAGGGCAGTGGTTTAGAGCCTACGAGGTGGCCATGTCCTCACACCGGGTCCCTGAGAAAGACTGGGGAGCGGGGTTGTGGGGAAGGTTCCTTGCTGAAGGGCGTGACACACTGTTAGATTTACCCTTAGATCTCCAAACCTCATACCCCCATATGAAGGAAGCTTTAATGACCAGGTATGGGTTAACTCCGGAGCTATATAGACAGCGGTTCAGGGAGACGAAGAAGATCCCTGAAAGTACGTATGTGGAGTATGTAACCTTTTTCTGCAGAGCACTGGATGGTTGGGTGAAGGGTAGCAAAGTGAATGATTATCAAGGGCTGCTTGATTTAATTGCATGGGAGCACTTGTCCAGTCAATGTTTTCCTGAGCTACGCCAGCACCTGATTGATAGCAAGCTGTCCAACCCGAGGAAGCTTGCTGAGGAGGCGGACCGCTGGCTCAGCACCAGGGTCCACAAGGGTCAAGTGGGAGACTCCGCCAAGGGTGGGCAGGGTCCCCAGCAGAAGAGTGGGGGGGACAAGGGTAAACAGAAGGGGTTCCAAAAAGGCCCCCAAAGTAATTCCCAAGGGAACCAGCAGAAGGGTTCTCAGCCTCCCCCACCCCCGCAGCAGAACGGGGCCCCGACAGGTAGACCTGTTCCAAAGGGGCCCTTCAATTGTTATAGGTGTGGTGACCCGGGTCACATTGCCTCTGATCCTAAGTGTCGCCTGTTTGGTAAGACCGCACCCACTGGTGCTCCCCCCCGGCAAGTAGCTAGTGTTAACTTTGGGGAGGAGGTAGCAGTCCAGGAGGGTGGGGGTCCCGGGCAGATGACCCTAGTCTCGCTAGGAGACAGTGAGATGGTCCCTGTAACCTACCTGCCCTCTAACACTAAGAAATATGGGCAAGTAGTGACCATCAATGGAAAGAAGGTTGAGGCTCTGAGAGATACAGGAGCCAGCGTGACCTCGGTGAGGCAACACCTGGTGTCTCAAGAGCAGATTGTACCCAATGCCTACTGTAGGGTTGTCAATGCTGACAACATAGAGAGTCGTTGTCCAATGGCTCAAGTTCCCTTTGAGTGGGGGGAGGTCTCTGGTACTCTACAAGTCGCTGTGAGAACTGACATGCCTGTAGACTGTCTGCTAGGGAACGACCTGGAGAGCTCCCCTTGGGAAAAGGTGGAGAAGACCACGCATCTGAGGATGGTGGGTCTACCCGACTGGGCGTGCGTGACCACCCGGTCCATGGCAGCCAGTAGGGGTGTTGAGAGGGTCCTGGAGCCTGAGGGAGAGGTCCAGGAACCGGCCTTAGGGAGAAGGCGCAGGAGGCGCGGGAAACCGGCCCCCGAAGTTCCCACGGCCCAGGAGGAAGTAGACCCTGAGGGGGATGCTCTGGAGCCTACCGGGGAACAGATTGCCGAACTGGGAGACTTGCCTGAGCTGACCCATTGGCAGCAAGAAGGAGGTCCCTCCAGGGAGGAATTCTGCAGGGAGCAGAAAGAATGCCCTTCTCTCGTGGGTATGCGGCAACAGGCTGCAGACCAGGCCAATGGTGTTCAGGCCAAAACACACTACGTGTACTGGGAGAGTGACCTCCTGTATTCCGAGCCTAAGGCTGCTGAACCTGGGTCAGCCCGTGTGCTGGTGGTACCCCAGAAGTTCAGAACCTTCCTACTGGGGCTGGCTCATGATGTGCCGTTAGCAAGACATTTGGGGATGGACAAGACCTATGACAGGCTTGTCACCCACTTTTACTGGCCCCAAATGCACAAGAATTCAGATTCCTACTGCAGAACCTGTCAGACTTGCCAGGCAAGTGGTAAGAGCGGAGGGAAGCACAAGGCTCCTCTGCAACCTTTCCCTGTGGTCGGTACGCCATTCCAACGAGTGGGTATTGATATTGTGGGGCCTCTGGACCCCAAGACAGCCCTGGGCAACAGGTTCATCCTGGTCTTGGTGGACCATGCCACCCGGTACCCTGAAGCCATCCCTCTGAGGACAGTGACGGCCCCCGTGGTGGGACGGGCACTGATGGGAATTTTCTCCCGAGTGGGATTCCCTCTAGAGGTGGTGAGCGACAGGGGGACCAATTTCATATCCACATATATGAAATCCCTGTGGAAGGAGTGTGGGGTAACTTACAAGTTCACCACTCCTTACCACCCCCAAGGAAATGGGTTGGTTGAGAGATTCAACCGAACCCTCAAAGGCATGATCATGGGCCTGGACGGTCCAATGAGGCGTAAGTGGGACGTCCTCTTGCCATGCCTGCTCTTCGCTTACCGAGAGGTGCCACAGAAGTCTCTAGGATTCAGCCCCTTTGAGCTTCTGTATGGTCACCCGGTAAGAGGACCTCTGAGTTTGGTAAAGGAAGGCTGGGAGCAATCTCCCAGGAAACCTACCCAGAATGTATACAGTTACATGCTGGCCTTCCGAAACCAGACTCGGCGTTTCAGGCAACTTGCTGAGGCAAATCTGGAAGCCAGCCAGGAGGAGATGAAGCGGTGGTACGACCGGAATGCCACTCTGGTAGAGCTTCAACCTGGACAAAAGGTGTGGGTCTTGGCCCCAGTGGAGCCTTGTGCACTTCAGGATAAGTGGACAGGTCCATTTGAGGTTGTGGAGCGCAAAAGTCCTATCACCTACTTGGTGGACATGCAGTCTCCCAGGAACCCTTTGAGGGTCCTACATGTTAACCGCCTTAAGCCCCACTTAGAGAGGACCGAAGTGGGCATGCTGCTGGCCACTGATGATGGAATGGAAGAGGAGACCGAGCCTCTTCCTGACCTCTTAGTGGCCTCTGAGAAAGATGGGTCAGTGGATGGAGTTAACCTCTCACCCACCCTGACGCCCGAACAACAGGAAGATTGCCGCCACTTGCTGGGACAGTTTTTCGACCGATTCTCCCTGGTTCCTGGTGTCACAGGTTGGTGCGTCCATGATGTGGACACAGGAGACAGCTTACCTGTGAAGCACAAGGCTTACAGGGTAACTGACAGGGTCAGAGCTTGCATCAAGGAGGAGGTCTCCAAAATGCTTGCGCTAGGGGTGGTTGAGTGCTCCAGCAGTCCTTGGTCCAGCCCCGTGGTCTTGGTCCCCAAAGCTGCTGCGCCGGGAGCCACACCTGAACTCCGGTTCTGTGTGGACTACAGAGGACTCAATTCAGTCACGAAGACTGACGCGCACCCCATCCCCAGAGCTGATGAGCTCATTGATCGGCTGGGGGCTGCCCGGTTCCTCAGCACGTTTGATTTAACGTCTGGGTACTGGCAGATCGCCTTGACCGATGGGGCCAAAGAGAGGTCAGCATTCTCTACACCAGATGGGCACTTCCAGTTCCGAGTCATGCCATTTGGGATGAAGAATGCCCCTGCCACCTTTCAGAGGTTGGTCAACCAGGTACTGGTTGGGCTGGATGCGTTCAGTGCCGCCTACCTGGATGACATCGCAGTGTTCAGTGCCACCTGGCCCGAACACCTGCGCCACCTCTGGGAAGTGTTGATGGCTCTGCGCCGAGCAGGCCTCACGATCAAGGCAAGCAAGTGCCAGATCGGGCAGGGTTCCGTGGTGTACTTGGGACACCAAGTGGGGAGTGGCAAGGTGGCACCCTTGCAACCCAAAATTGAGACCATCCTGGCTTGGGAACCCCCCAAGACGCAGACCGCAGTGAGGGCCTTCCTGGGGCTCACTGGGTACTACAGGAGGTTTGTCAAGGGCTATGGAACGATTGTTGCCCCCTTGACAGAGCTGACTTCCAAGAAGCAGCCCAGGAACGTGATTTGGACTGACAACTGTCAGAAAGCTTTCGACACCCTGAAGACTGCCATGTGCACGGCGCCCGTGCTCTTGGCCCCTGACTTCTCCAAGGAATTCCTAGTGCAGACAGACGCTTCAGAGCATGGTGTAGGGGCTGTTCTCTCACAGATGACTGAGGAGGGCTGGGACCAACCCGTAGCCTTCATCAGTAGGAGGTTACTTCCCCGGGAAAGTAGGTGGAGTGCAATTGAGCGAGAAGCATTTGCTGTGGTCTGGGCGCTGAAGAAGCTAAGACCCTACTTGTTTGGGTCTCACTTCCGGGTTCAGACGGACCACAGGCCCCTCAGATGGTTGATGCAAATGAGGGGTGAGAACCTGAAGCTGTTGAGGTGGTCCATCTCCCTACAGGGTATGGACTTTACGGTAGAACACCGTCCTGGTACAGATCACGCCAACGTTGACGGTCTGTCCAGGTATTTCCGCCTTAGTGACGAGGAACCCCCTGGGCAAGGGTAGTTCTCCCCACATTTCAGCTGGAGGGGACACGTGTTAGACCTGGCACCTTGGCGTGAGTTTCCCTTCCACTTTTTTGATGGTGTGCCTCGATTGTTTTGCTGGTGTTGTCCGCTTAGGGCACTGCACCACGGCTAATCCGTGCCGCAGTGCAAGTGCTCCCTAGGTAAAGTGTACCTGTAATTGATGTTCACGATTGGTTTATTGGATTCACTGTCAGTCCCCAGTAAAGGGCACCAGGGGTGCCAGGGCTTGTGAATGCCAATGCTGCTGGTGGGCTTGCAGCGCTGGTTGCGCCACCCACAGGAAGCGGCCTTGTAAAGTGTGTCTAGGGTCTGCCACCGCAGACCCTGTGCGCGGTCCGGGACCGTCGCGCTGACTGCGCAAGTGCCCCCACTTGCCAGTCCCTAAACCTTCCCTTACCTACATATTAGCCACCCCTCTGGTAGGCCCAAGGGCAGGGTGCATTGTAGGCATAAGGTAGGACATGCCCTGATGTGTGTGGCATGTCTTAGTAGTGAATTACAGCCCTTTCCGTTTTTCACTATTGAAGGCTACCTGCTCTCCATAGGCCAGAATGGGCTGCCGGGATCACGCCAACGCTGTGACCCCAGTGGACTCAGAGAGCATGGTAGAGTGTCAAGTTTAGTATGCCTGAACTCAGAATAATAAAATACTTCTTGTAGTCAAGTTTATTTTAATATCCTGGGTTTGTAAATACTACTTTTAGAAAGTTAGTATTTACTGACCTGACCATCTCAGTCCGCCTCTGCTGTGTGTGTGTGTGTTCTGCCTAGCAACAGTAAGGAGCAGGGTGGGGGGATCCCCAGAGACAGGTTGGCTGCCAGGTGGTGGGCCGGGAGATGACACCAGGATGGGTGGGAGGAGTACACCTTGACTCTTGAATAGACCTGTGCTCTGCCACCACAAAGCCGGCGCCGCCCCCTGTGGGGCGGCTGATGTCTCTGCCCTGCTGCTGAAAGGAAAGAGCAGAGTCACCATAACAAAGTGCTCCAGAACTGGACTGAGCCAGGCCTAGGCCCCCTGGCGCTAAAGAACAAAAGAATCATGGTATAAAAGTAGGAGCCTGGCTCCTAAGAAATCAGAATCCTGTTTTACCACAAAGAACCTCTGCCCGACTAGAAGGAGAAGGAGACGCTGGAGGAGCTGGCCTGCTGCTTGCCTTGCTGAGAAAGGAGAGGAAGAGACTACTGAAAAGACTTTGCTGCTTTGTGCTTGAAACATTCTCCAAGGGCTTGATCTGAGCTTGCCCCCTGAACTGAACCCCAGGACCAGTGGGTTCTCTGTGCTTTTGCTCGTCCTCCGATTCGAGCCGTGTGGGCATCCCGCTGGAAAAGAGACTGCGCCCCTCATCGCCCCTCCTAGGGCCGTGACACTCAGGAGCTCGCCTGCCGTAAACCCGTGAGAGCCCCGCTCCGTCCGGAGCCGCTCTCTGTCCCCGGGCCAGGCCGCCTGCACCCCTGTCACCGCCTGCCACTGGAGCGCGCTGAACGCGCTATCCCCCCTCCCGCCGGAAGCCGTCCGACGACTGTGATCTACGCCGGGTCATCCAGCTGCACTGACTGTGCCCTGTGACCCCGCTTCGCTATCCCCGGACATCTCAGGCCGCGCCGCCCCCGCTGTGGAGACCCCCCTGCACCGCCGTGCGGAGGGTCGCTGGCCGCGCCTGCCTACCTGCCCACACCCGCTGATCGAGGACCCAAGAACACTTCCCAAGCTGAGAGTCGCACCGACCTGTGCCGACTCTCCCCGTCACGAAAGAAGTTCCAGTATCGGGCTCGGGGCCCGCAACGCCTTATTTCCCCGTTCGCAGGAACCGATCTCTGTGAGTACTGGAACTACAAGTAATATTTGCGAGAGACTACAGAGTATCCATTTGAAACTACGAACCAAGAACATTTGCCTGCTGTATAACCTGGTGGCCTAGCGAAAACGTTATTGGTCTTGTGATAAGTCTGCTGAGATATATATACCTATTTTTACATAAAGAAGCGTATTTTTATATATATCCAAGTCTGGTGTCCGTTTCTGGGGGGATTGATGTATTTACTGTGTGTGTGATTGTAAGTGCTTAACCAACAACGCCTGAGGAATCGCCTTGGCTGCTCACGCCACGCACCTAGAGGGTGAGCAAGGGTCATTCGCAGGGGGTTATCCTGCGCCCTGACGTGGAGGAGAGGGTTCCCGCTTGACACAAGGGCAACCTTGCGCCAACCGGAGATCCCCGACTCTAACACTGCTCTACTGCTACTTCTGTCTGCTTGCTTGAGACCTTTTTCGGGCAAGTAAGCCTCTTGTGTATATGTGATGCAGTATCTACTTCTGGGTCCTGCTACCTGCCCATTCACATACTAGTCAAGACCTCTGCAAAGAAGGCACCAGAGTGCCATTACCCAGCCTGGCTGGGCAGTAGGCCGGTGCAGTAGGACTCTCGTGGCCCTGTCTCTAGGATGCATGTCGACCCTGGGTGAAGAGCCAACGCCATCAACAGAACAGGGCACGTGGCCAAAGCTCGCCATACAAGAAAGACAAGAATCATGCCGCGGTGTACTGTAGCTAAGGATAAAACCATAGATTTTTGCAAGAAGAGCAGTTTTAATTGAGTTGTTGATTTGCATTCGATTACGTAAGCATGCATTTTGCTTTACCTCCTTAAAGGCCCCATACACTAAGAGGCAGGTCAGAAAGAGTGGCTGCGAATTGCACAGTTTCTTTGCAATATGTCTATCCTTTTGCAATGCAATCTATGTACTAATGGGCCTTGTCTCAAAATGCCAATTCGCAGGGGGATGCAGAAGGACCCCCTGATGAATATTAGTTAGGCAGGTCACTATTTGTAACCCCCTTTGCGGTTTGCTATGAACAGAGGAAAGGTAGCCTGCACATGACATCAGACCCCCCATCCCTGCGTTCACATTTGAAAATGGTGAACATTTTTTAAAGCAGCATATGTTCCTTAACCCGTTCCGTGCTCATGACGTAACCACGCTGTCATCAGCCACGGGCGCCGTGTGCTCATGACTGAGTGGTTCCGTCATGCTGCGGCCGTTGGCGGCCGCTCCGCCCACGCGGCGCTAATTCCCCGCCTCTGCGGGCGATTAGCGCAGTGGGTGGAGTCATGACGGAACCACTCCGTCATGAACACAGCACCACCGCACTGCCCCCAACCCCCCCCCAGCGCTGCGGCGGAATTCCTGCCGCAGCCAAGGGGTTAAGGAACAGGCGCGACTGTAAAAAAAGAAAAAAAATCACATTGGGAATAAGATCATGGACCAGCGCCTACTCTTCCTAAAGGCACCTGACACAACTTCCAAAGGGGAAGCTGTTACACAGGGACTGCATTCCCTTTGTCAATGTGTTACCACCTTCCTTGAGGTGTTGGTTACTTTACAATGATTTTTTTAACTGCAGTTTCACAAACCATTGATACATTCCACTTGGGAATCTCAAATAGGAGGGGAGGACCCTTTCACATCCCTTCCCAATTCAGATTTAGAAAGAGTTGCAAAATTCCTTCTTGCAGTTCAGACAGGCTTTTCCAAATCGGGTTTAATGCGTTCTAAAAAGCAGATTTGTGATTTTGCAAATCTCAGGATTTCCGACTGCAAAAGGGCTTTGAGCATCTGGCCCTTTTTTAGTATTATTGGAATGGATTAAAATCCCTTCGGCATAAATATGATTCGGGCTGATATATTTGTCAAAAAGCGAAATGTTACATTGACTGCTTCTGTTGTTAACATACTATGTACCTTGTAATTTGCACTCACTGTGTGATCGCTTGAGCAGTGAGTACTTTCGTATGTTTACCAGTATTTTAATTGTTATTTGCTGAAAAAATATTAATATATTATGTTCCTTGATGAAATACTATTGTGTGGGTACCCTATTTTCTTTGCTCGCAATCACGTTTGGTTAATGTGTTTTTCATTGTTTTATTTATTACTTTCAAGAATAACGTTGTGATGCTATTTTACCTGGAACTGCCCCTGTTGTGTTTAATTGCTATTTTAGTGAAGTCACTAAAATTTGCTGGGACATGTAAAACAGGCTCGGCGGGGTCTCAATCTTAATTAAAGACTCCATGCAGGCAGCAAAGCACTGCGGGTGCAGCAGATGTAAAACACAAACTCTGCTGCTGAAACTTCACGCTTTGTCAAGAAATCTAAAGCATGCAGGACACGTTTGTGTGTGAGTCTAGATCTTCTGTTTGTAATTGGCTGGCCTCGTTGAAATTCTTGCTCCATTTTTCTTTCTTAAAATTGTGAAAATAGCCCTCCATAAACAGGACCATGAGAACAAAAGTTCAGCAGCCAATGACGTCAATTGGGGGTAACCAGGAGTTGCTACTGCGACCCCTTGGCAACCCATTGCTACCCTTGGTCTGGCTCGAGGCTCCCAGTCACATTCCACAGGATAAAACACAGCAGATGCAGTTTAGATTTAAAATAATTTCATTTTACCTCAAAATACGTTGCGCCGGGCGGTGAAGGGCTAGATTATGTAGTACATGTGCTGTAGCAGGAGTCACTTGTAGGCAACTATGAGTGCAGAGAGCTGGGTCGAAAATGTCAGGTTTAGGAGGAAGTTGCAGCCTGGTGCATACTTGCCTTGCCTGGGCCCACCGTTGCAGCCGAAGGAAAATGGGAGACACTACCAGTGCCAGCCTGGGAAGTGCTGCAATTGAGGTGACGCGTGTCCTTTCTACATGTTTGTGCCAGGCCCAGCAGCCCATGCTGCATCTCTTACTTAATGTGCAGGTAGGCCTTGGAGCTGGGATAATGGATTTCGGTTGGGCAGGGGCTGGATGTGCAATGAGAGCATCCAGTGGCGTAACGAAACTTGAGGGGGCCCCCCTGCAAAGTACATGAAGGGAGCCCCCCATTCTTCTCGCCAGTCAAGAGCTCTCAGGCCAGCGACCCGCCATGCTGCAGGGACTCACCCCGGCTAAAGAAAAAGGATTCTGGTTCCTCCATTGGTCACATCCGCCCCCTTTTTGGGAAATTTACATATATCAGTAAATACTGCTGCTGCGCCCTCCAGCAAAGTTACATAACACTGCCTCCAGCCGGCCCACCAAACACATCCTCCTACTTGATGACCCACCTCCCAGCGAAGCCCGCTCAGTTATCCACCTCCAACACAGGCCACTGCCGTCGTGCCTGCCACTAACACATCCATTAAACTCTACTCTCACTCCTACGAAACCCGCAGTTGTGCTTTTCAGCCCACCTTTAAAACCACTCCTCGTATATCACTGCGATCCCGTGACCGCCGACCACTGCTCCCCTGTCTACCACCGACAGAAAGACTGATGACAGGTCCCCATCTAACCACTGCCTACCAGAAAAGAGCTTTTCAGATGCCACTGTGGATGTTTAAAACATTTTAAACAATCTCTTAAACTGACCACTCCAAAACAGTTCTTCCTGCTAGCCTCTACAGCATCAAAGCCATTCCTGCTATTTTTCATCCTCTGCATGATGCACATAAAAATATCAAATGTACAAAGGATCCAATTTTTGTTTTCTCACGCCGCCTTTAATTTACACTATGTACCCCACTAAATCATACCTCCTGTCAAAGGCAAACCTGATCTCATATGTAGCACCAGTCAGCAAGTACCCCATGGACAAATACCAGAGAGAATGCACGATTCATGTAATTAAATCTCCAGTGACAACGTAGCATATCCCGATGCACTGTCAGACCAGGGAATTCTCCAACCGCACAGTAGCCATCAATACCGGCATCAACTAAAGCACATTTCCACTTCCTTTCAATGGCAGCTTCTGATACATATACCTATGACTTCTGGCCGGCATCTACCACCGACCACAGCATTCTTTGTCTCCCTAAGACTAACCGAATGCTGTCGGTGAACGCTTCTCTTCCCCCTTCCTTACTAATAACTAATGGAGGATAACAATAAAAAAAAGAAAGTATTTTCTTATGCAAATAGCGTATCAAGCACTTGCTGCCCGCAGTCCTCACCAGATTCACACGTATCAATATTCTGCTATCGCACCATCCTGTCAACCCTATTATTATCTGGAGATAATAATAGGCTTTACCCAGTTCACAGTCCCATTTATGAACTGGGAAAAGCAATACCATGTACGAAAACAAGTCCCTTTAAAATGTTTGCTACTTATACAGACTGGCACAGCACTTACTTGTTTTACTAACAGTCATTGTAAAGCAGACAGGTAACTCATTCTAGGATTGGAATTACTGCTTAGAAATGTGGAAGTTAATACTGAAACCTAGGATGATTTTTTGCATGTCTGCCAGGCACACAATGAAACAATACAATTTAGCTTAACAAATTGTTCAGAAATGTACTGGAAGGTAAAGAAACAGCCCATATTATTTCTACAGAGAAAAATAGACAATCGTCAACAAAGCCTTAGTGTGCACGGCTTGTACAAATCCATGCCACCTAATTCTACCAATATTTAAGGAAACAAGAGCAACCCATACGTCCTTGTGAGCAGGGTAAGTTCAAAGTACAAAAAACAACGTTCACAAGGAACTCATTTTTCTAGAAGTTTGGAGGATATGCAACTCAATTAGTCGCTAAGATTAAATCATAAACAGAAAATGTTGAATTCAATCGTGACTCTCTATTGAGTCCAAATACAATTTATATTACTTTTATCTTCATGAAAATTAATTGAAAAAAAGCCCATACAGTCTCTTTATCATCAAGACTGCCTGACTTCAGTCGAAGTAGGTAATTTAATTATGCAGTATCAAATTTTTTTTTACATATAGTTCCACATTCAAATATTTAAGTGTGCCCCAGTGAAGTGACCATAACCTATTAGGTGAATATTCAGTGACAAAGTGAACAAACAGGGGAAAAACAGGTTATTGGTAAAGTACAAAAGGATGAGCTTAATACAATATAGTTATTCAATTTATGAGCTCTCTCTTTTGTCTGTAGTCGACAGCGTTTCGACCCTCTCTAGGTACGGGGTCTCATCAGGACCAATTTACTGGGGTACTGTAGAAGAAAAAGATGTGTAAGAATGGATGTAGGCTGTTGTAGATAGTCATAGAGGGCTATATTACTACTGCAGAGGTTAAAATTAGTGCCTCGTTAACTGTTGGATTATACAACAAGGTACAGGAACAGCAAAATCCTGACCTGTGTCGAGGAAACTTGTAAAAGGTGCCGAATAAGAATAACCATAACACGGTACTCACTATTGTGTGGCCTGTTGTACCGGAGTACATCTGTTGTATTACCATCTATGGGAATTCATGCTGTGGTATTGGGGTTACGCATAACCATGATGCCGCTGTGTGGCTCCATCGTATCAATAAACGGTATATGAACCTGTGCAGGTAAAACGAGTATACACATGAGAAACTGACCTGTATTCCAGGGAAATGAACACTAAGGATAGAGCAAGGCACTTACTAAGTTTCACGATATTGCATACAATAATATGGAGTCCAAGGTCGTTTAGCAGAACTCGTATTGATACAGTTGTTGAGCCAGGAATAAGCTTCATATTTACGCTGGCAGTGATCTAAACGGGAAGGGGGGAATAATTAGCTGAAGTGTAGTGAAAATCCAGTTAGATGGTCTCTAGCAGTGGCAGCACTTACTTGATATCACGCCACTCGCATGGTCACGATTGACTGCAATAAGCGGTACGGCGTTGAACCTGGTAATGGAAACGCCGACCGGAAGGGGAAACACTAACCACACGTTGCTAGGAAACCTAGCTATCGTAAATGAGGCGGCCATATTAGGCTGGTGAAGAATGCTGGAACGCTAGTTCTATCTTTAGAATTATGTGCAATACTAATTGATAATATTTTATTAATAGTCATAGTTGACTATATGAAGTGGGTGAACAAAGAACCTGGTATTAAAAACAATGACCTGAAGTGGGAACAACAGCTACATGTAGATAGGATACATAGCTATTGTGAGTGCGACGGCCATCGTAATTGGTGAAGAATAACTGAACGCTAGTTCTATCTTTGGAATTAAATGCAATAATATTGGACATATATAATTTTTATATAAAAATTACCTCGATGTGTGACAATGTTCTTACAACTTATATCCGTTTTTTTTTCAACTAAGTTGTCATTTTATCAATACGAACTTTACTAAAACTTAACACAATCGATACAGTAAAAACATAAAACAATGAATACAGTACAAGGTACATATTGCATTCTTAATACATGGATGATATTCCAGTCATTATAGTTTGTAATGACTATACATATTCTGAATTAGAGCATGTTGTGACATTAAAATACAAGGGATACAAGGGGAGAGAGAAAAAAAAACATTCAGGTCTATATGAAATATAGCAAAAGGATTATTTCAACTTATCTTAATACATGCTAAGAGAGTAATGTAGGCATACATAGTAGTGTGTTGTATATTCTCATGTCATGATTGCAATCATGAATCTAGCTTTCTGGAATATAAACAGAGCCCTGTTTGACGTTTCAGTGTAGGCTGATATATCTGCGTCATTCTTCAAGACTATTCAGGCCCTTCCTAATTGACCCACACTTGTCTATCCATTTACATTCTAGTGATTGTAGGATCTGTGTAATGTCTCCACCCCTCGATGGTATGGTGGCTCTCTCTATCACCTGCCATTTGAGATCATTAGCTGAATGACCTTTATCTTTGTAGTGATCTACCAGTGGTGCATTCTCTACCTGGCAGAGAATTCTGCTACGGTGTTGGCCAATACATGCTTTCACGGGTTGTGTAGTTTGGCCTATATATATCAGGCCACATGGACACCAAATACAGTAAATCACGTTAGACGTGGAACAGTTTGTTAATGTCTGAAGTTTCAATCTTATTTGATTGTGTACAAATTCTTTAGTTTCTACTGTGAAGTTGCAGGCAACACAGTTCCCACATTTATAATGCCCTGTTAAGGGAGGTAGTGACCATAAGTCACGGATGGTACTCTTTCCGTGATTCACACTAGTGCCTGAGTGCACCAGATGGTCCCTAATATTTTTGCCTTTTTTAAAGGAGAACATGGGTTGTTCCTGACAAGAATTCATAGTACTTAAGGTTGGCCAGTGTCTCTTAATGGTCTTTTGTATCTGGGTACTTAGCGGGCAAAAGGTGGTCACGCACACAGTACGTTTAGTGCTTTCCTTCGTGGTTTTGTTAAGTAGTACCTCATGGGGGCTAAACCACGCCGTTTTCATTCAGGTTTTTATGAGTCTCTTTGGATATCCTCTTCCGCGTAGTCTTGCACTAAGTATATTAGCTTCTTTAAAGAAATCTTCCTAACTAGAGCAGTTGCGACGCACTCTTAAAAATTGGCCATATGGGAGGCCGTCTTTTAGTGCTCTAGGGTGGAAGCTCTTGTATTGTAGCAGTGTGTTCCTGTCAGTGGGCTTGCGATATAAAGTAACATCCAAATGATTGTCACAACATCTTATTTTTAGATCTAGAAAGGGGACCATATGTTTGTCTTTATGATAGGTAAATCTCAGAGCTGTTTGACATGTATGAAGATATGTTACAAAGGAGTCCAAAGTATCCTCAGTGCCTTTCCAGATGAAGAAAATATCATCGATATAGCGTTTCCAGCATTTTATATTCACCAAGAATGGATTGCTCACATTGTTGATCCACTTTTCTTCCAAATCACCTACATAAAGATTGGCTAGGTTTGGAGCAAAAATAGCTCCCATTGATGTACCTGAGCATTGTTGAAAGTAGGTTGAATTGAATCTAAAATAATTCTTGGTGAGGGCTATTTCTAGGAGATCTGTGATGAACTCAGTGGGAACCTCTACTGGTGCTGGACGGTTGTCTAATATCATTTTGATGACACTGATACTCTCCATTTGTGGAATGTTCGTGTACAACGAATCTATGTCCATCGTGACCAAGGTTTCCTCCATGGGATTATATTCCATTCCTTCAACCAAATTTATCATATGTGTACTATCCCTAACGTATGTAGGTAGAACGGGGACAAAATCTTTGATAAAACTGATGATATATTGTCCTAGTGGTTCCATGGTTCCATGGTTCCATGACAGAACCAGATAGGATGGGTCTCCTGGGAGGATTCTCTGTGTCCTTATGCACCTTAGGCAAGGTGTATAGGACCGGTGTCCTTGGATATCCTTTGTTCAGATAGTCAAACTCTTGTCTGGTCAGGAACACTCCATCTAGTCCCTTCTTGGTGACTGATTGTATTTGTTTCTGTATATCAGTGAGGGGATCACGAGGTAGTTTGATATATGCCTGTGACGATTATTATGATCTCAGTGTCCCCTTACGTGGGTACTCATGGCCACATGTACTTTTTCTTTTTTCTTTTTTCCCTTTTTTTACTCATTGCAGATACTGATAATTAGACAGTGTGCAGGTCAGTTTGCTCATACCTTCGAGTTAATAACTTTTCAGCTTAACATACCCCACATTGATGTTATATGATTTGCAACTGCCCATTACCACCTACCTGGGTCTTTGGCTCTGCATATCGCATGCTTTATCAGTAGACATCACAAAAAAACGGACTTCTATCACATATGTGTATTTTCACTACACACCACACTCACGCTAAAGCTACATGTATCTGATTGGTCACAAACGGATATTATAAGGCTAGTACTCACCTGACCTCACGGTGCATGCTAAGTACACTATAGCCTTGGGATACCACCTCCCACGAAAAGAACCCATAATTTGTGACACTTACCCTGGGAGCACATTTGTTTACAATGTTAACAAATGTATGCAATTTCCTAAATAATCAGATTAACTAATGTAAATTACCATATCAATTTGTACCTAGCCGTGAACAAGTCGCATGTACAATATTACTAGAGGCGACGAAACACGTGTTGGCTTGGAAACCACTGTGAAGACTGTGAAATTGCTATGAATCAAGAATATTAAATTGAAGAAAGCTACAAGAAAGAAACGGAAAATCACTTATTGTGTTACAATTGTTACTTGATGTAATAATCTATGCAAACTTTATTTCTACGTGTGCTTGGGTACCCCAACTCTTGACTTTTGTTGCTCTGGCCACAAATCCTTTAGGGAGGCTAGTGGTTCTCCCCTACCCTCTAGCACCGTTACTGATTTAGAATCTCACGAATACCGGGTGCACTCACCACAAGCGCCTATTATCTATTATAAATACCACTGCCCAGCTCAAAAAAACCCTAGTTTGATATATTGTTCAACGTTGTTTATTTGTCTCATTAGTTCAGCACCATATTTCACTCTTTCGTTTATCACGATTCCACCACCTTTATCGGCGGGTTTCAAAATTATATTTTCATTGTTTCTCAAAGAGATTAATGCTTCTCTTTCAGGTTTTGTGATATTGTACGGAGTGAAAGTTTTCTGTTCTTTTAATTTCATAATGTCTTCCAGTACACCTTTCTCAAAAGCGACAATCTCATGTGGCATCATGCTGTTATTGGGTATAAAAGTGGATTTTGGTCACATTTTCTACTACTCTATCTATGCCAATTGTCACACCTCATTTCACAGCTCACACTCTCGTTCTTTGAAATCATATCCCTGCAACCTAAAAATACTTAATCTCCTCTAGACTATCTATACTCGTCACAACGCATTTCTATGCCTCGTTCAGGTGTAGTAAGTGCAATTTAAATGTAAATACAAAAATACAGTACCATCATACATATATACCAGTCCAACTGCTTCAGGGTGCACACTTCCAACAAACCTTCCATATCCGGCTGGAATTCGTGCATGGCCAACAGATGTTTTACAACTTTCATTAGGAACACAGTGGAGGCTTGACTTTCTTTTTACAGAGCTTTCGACAAAGATCATCGCCCAGATAAGATCAACGACTTTTGATATTATGTCTGTTCCATCTCTGAGAGAATTTTATCTCAGTGGCATGTTTCTTTTTCCAGAGATAAGGAAGTGAACTCACTCTCCTCAAATTTGAAAATGCTTCGGTTCTCAGCGCTGTGTTTTCAAATCATTGATAGTGGAAAGTTAAAACAAATGGGGTTGTCACGCTGCTCCTACTTCCGGCGACCACTACGAGTACCTTATTATGCAAGTCAAGACAAAACAGAGAAAGCAATGTAATGCGTGAGCTTTGTACAGTGTGCAATTACAATGACTAAGCTTTTACGTGAAAGAGATGGAAAAGTTTGGGTCAATTCAATTCAATTCAATTCAAAGTAAGCTTTATTCGATTATCAAAAATACAATCATAAAAGCATAAGACAACAAATACAAGACTTACTATGCAGTTAAAACCAAATGCAATATAAAGGGATCACGTTTATAAGATTTATGAAACCTAATGAACAGCCACCCAAACAACAAAGTTAAAAAACCATACTTTTTCTAGCAGCAATAGATTTAAGAATAAACGTGGCAGTAAAAAAACATATGTCTATCTCATTTAAAGAAAACAACAGGTTCAGAGCAGATTTCAAAGTACGAGACCCGTGTTTCTTAAAAAGTGGTTTCAGATAGGCGATACGCAAATGCTTATACAAATCACATGTAAGGAGAAAATGTATGACACTTTGTTTAGTAACTCCATCACATGGGCAGGGAAGAGTGGGATGTTTTCTCATTAGTGGAAAAGATACCAAATGATGAACAATACCTAATCTCAATCGAGTCAAAACGAACCGATGTGAAGGTCGAGTGACTTGAGAAAGGTATGGTTGGAACCCTGCAATAAGCTCCTGTGAATAATAAATAGCCACGGTTACAAGCTGCATACTCTCAAAATCGCGGCGTTGGACTTTTTCCTTTAAAAAGATTTGTTTAAAATCAGATTTGGACAGATCAGACGCATAGTTCGGGTTTTCCAGGATATTCACTTTATAGAAATCCTTAAAAACAGTAATCACATTTTTTTTTTTTTTAAATCTTTTTATTGGTTTTTAAAACATAACAAAATCAGGTCACAAAAGACTGGTCTTAACAGTGCAATCACATCTGGGGTGCCCCAGCACCGGGAACTTACAGAGACAGCAGGCAGACTAAACCAATATACTTGAGGTCCGGCACCAGCCATTGATTAGACCGGAATCTCCAGGCCAGACAGCCGGGCCTGCGGAGGCTCAACTATGTCCCCTCGGAAGGTGTTCCACAGTGACCACACCTCCCCCCACTTCCGTGGGCACCCTCTCGCCGTATATACCGCCTTTTCCTGTAGTATGCACCAGTCCATATCGTTTTGCCAGTCCGCCAGTTTAGGTGGAGTCGATGCCCCCCACAGACGGGCAATGTTCCGCTTTGCAACCATTTGCCCCAGCGTAATCCAAAGTCTCCCCCGTTGGGGCAAGTCCGTAGGCTCCCAAATGTTAAGCAAACACCTCTTGGCCTCAGTGCGAATAGGAGACTCCCATACCTCACCCATGCAGGACACCACTCGCCTCCAATACCGCTGCACCCTTGGGCATTCCCACAAAACATGGAAGGAGGAGCCCCTCTCTCCGCACCCCCGCCGACACAGTCCCTCCCCTCCCCTCCCCATCGCCTGTAGCCTGGTGCAGGAGACGTATACCCTGTGCAGTATTTTAAGCTGCACCAGACGGAGTCTAGCCGATATCGCCACTTCCCTAGGAGATGCCAAGGCGGTGGTCCACTCCTCGTCATCAATCTCAAGGCCATCCGCCATCCACTTCTCTTTCAGGGAGTCGAGAGGATCAGGGGGATTGTTAATCAATTTCTTATATGTGAGCGAGATGGCATGCTCTGGCATGTGGCCATCCAATAATCTGTCCTCCAGCGGGGAGGCCTGCGGGGGTCTAGTGCCCGAGGGGATATTAGCTCGGAGGGAGTGACGGACCTGTAAATACCTAAAATATTCTGTGCGCGCCAGGTCGTAAGTGTCCTGGAGATAGGCGAAGGATCTGACCCCCTCCGGCCCCCAAAGGTCCCCCACCCGGGAGATCCCAATAAGATCCCAGCTACGAAACCCCTTTGTGTGACGCAGGCTACCCAGCCTCTCCGATGCCCGCAGGGGTGTGGCCAGGGTAAGCGTGTTAGACCGTCCCAGCGCCCTGTGCGCGGCGTGCCATATTTGAACCGAATGCTTCGTAGGCCCTGTGAGGTGGAGTCCGCCCGGTCTGGAGTACAGCGCAACCTCGAAGTTCCCCCCCGGGAGCATCCATCTATCCATCGCGTACCCCGGGTCGTTCCCGTCGCAGTACGTCCCCTGGTTTATCGCAGAGAGGTGTGCGGCCCAATAGTACTTGCGAATATCCGGGAGGGCTATCCCCCCGTCATACCACCCCAGCGTAAGTTTTCGTAACGCTATTCTGGGTGTACCCGACCACAGGAGGGTCCGCTGCGCCGCCTCCACCGCCGCAAAGTACGAGGCTGGCACCAGGTCCGGGTGGTTTTGGAGAGCGTACAAAAATCTGGGGAGCGCCATCATTTTAAAAAGGGCCGCACGACCCAGCAGCGACAACGGCAGCTGCCGCCACGAGGTCGAACCCCGCCGGAACCGTTGGAGCGGTGGCATGAGATTCCTCTCAAACCGGAGAGTCCCGTCCCGTGTGATAAACACTCCGAGGTATCGAAAGCCCTCCTCCGCCACTACAAGCGGGCAGCCGTCAGGAAGCCGGGGAGGACCGCCGTGGAGAACATAGAGGACCGAAGTAATCACATATTTTAACCATGGGATTTGCAGGTATTTGTCTAGACTAAGGCAGTCCTTAATAATGCTTCTGTTAAATCCAGTCTCATCCTTCATCCAAATCGACCTCCATAGCATTAATGGTTTCAGCTCTGCTAGATCAGACAAATAATTCAGCCCCAGTTCATTATGAATTAATGAGGTAGGTGCGGACGAGGGGAGACATAATAACTTTTTTAGTAAAGCATTTTCAATCTGAAGCTCTCCATGAGGACAATAACCCCAAACCCCGGCGCCATAAAGCGCTGCCGAAAAGCACTTAATATTATAAATGTGCAACATATCAAATATGCGACGATCCCCCAATTTAAGTGCAAATTTAAAAATGCCATAGGCACATCTAGCCATTTTAGCTTTAACGTTTAAAATCTCTTCATGCCACATACCATTATTTGAAAACATGATGCCTAGGTAACAGAACTTGTTAACAACAAAAATTTCCTGATTCTCAATGTGGAAGGTTCTCAGATTCCTTATTTTACGACCACACGGTAAAACAAAGGTCTTGGAATTATTAAGTTTTAATTTCCTTGCCTTTATAAAATCAGAGAATTTGTTCATTAATTTCTGTAAACCGATGGGGGTTCTTGAAAGGAGAACCGTGTCGTCGGCGTAGAGCAACACAGGTACCTCCTGACCCTCAATTTGCGGGGCATCACATTGGACCTTTTTTAATTCCGCCTCTATGGCATTAATAAAGAGGGAAAAAAGGAGGGGTGCCAACACACAGCCCTGTCTAATACCAAGGCTCACCGGAATTTGACTTGTACATTCACCTGCTAAACCATAGCGTATTTTTGCAGATAATTTTGCATAAAGTCGAGCCAAAAAGAAAATAATGGCCTGGGGGGCTCCTAGGTCCAAAAGGGTTGACCAAAGTAAACCATGATCAACCAAATCAAATGCGCTACTGAGATCGGCGAAGCAGAGAAAAAGAGATCCCTGCTTGGCACGTGTATATTTCCCAATAATGAGATCTAAGTTTACGCATTGTTCCAAGGTTCCCCTGCTTTTCCTGAACCCATATTGGGATTGGGCCAAAATCCCCTTATCCTCTGCCCATTCCTCTAATCTGAATAACAAAACCCGACTCAACGTTTTTAATGAAGAGTCTAGGAGTGAAATGGGGCGATAATTTTTGGCTTCAGATCTAAGGCCCTTTTTGTATATGGGGATAATTATGGATTCCCCCCAGGTTGACGGGATCATTGCCTCTACAGCCACATTAAAAATGTTAGATAAAACCGGGCCCCATATAGCTGTGTCGGCTTTGTAAAGGTCAATTGGCACACCGTCAGTCCCAGGAGCTTTCCCACCTTTGCTACATTTTAAAGCCAGTACTACATCAGAAGGAGTAATATTAAGTGGGATAATGGGCCATACAGCAGCAAGTTGACTAGGCATGCATAATATATCACTATGGTTAAAAATAGATGAAAAGTGAAGAACCCAGCTTTCCTTACTAACTTGGGAGGTAATAATCGGGACATCGTCATTCCTTAAAAAAGGACTATTGACGGTATCCCAAAAGAGCTTACTATTAGATAGCTCCACCGCAGCTGTCAATTTGTCCCATGCTTCTGCCTGAAGTTCACATTTCCGACGCTTGAGCTGTTCCTTGTAGGCTAACCTAAGATTGATGATAAATGACATGTTCCGGGGTCTACACGAAAGAGCATTCTTTAGCTTCTGTAAAGCCTTAGTGCAAGCCGTGTCAAACCACCCATGATTCTGGTTACGATGCTTTATGTTAGTGATAGTCAGGACTTTATTAATAATGTCGTTAATTTTCTTGAAACATTATAGGATACCTAAGTGACTGACATCAACTTCAAGACACATACTTTTCTCTGGTAGGCATAAAGTAACAATTCTATTCAAGTATGTGTCTGAGTTAGTGGCAGTCCACTTGATCCTGTGCCCATTTGGCCTACTTAAAGCAACGTCATTAGCAATAGTTTCGGGCCCCTGTTTCCTGTGACCCCATAAAGACAGGCACAGAATAATGCAATTGTGGTCACTAACAGAAGAGTCCAGAGTTACCGGAGTTCCGCAGAGGGGAGCAATATTCACCAAAATAACTAAATGATCAATAACCGAACCAGCGCCCCTTCCCGTAAAAGTAGGGACGGGATTGCCATGATCATCTTTTGCACTCTGTAGTGCTGCTAGATCATACTTGGCCATGACAGAGTTCAACAGCTTTCCATAAGGATTGTGTGAAAAATGGACCTCTGGATCCGCACTGTCGGCAGCATACCCACATGCCTCTATTAGAGATAGGGAGCAGAGGGGGGTATTAAAATCGCCCACCCAGATAAAATTAATAGGATTATCGGCACATAATTTGTCAAGAGCGCCCATTAATTCCATAACCGCAAGTGATCGTGTCTGAGTAAATAAATTGTTATAGTAATTAATAATCAGAACGTTACGACCATGCTCTTGCTGTAGCCATAACACTTGGGAGTGATTTCAGATGCCTTGACGACCACTGGAAGTTTGATTGACAATAATATTAAAAGACCACCCTTTGCACGGCCTGACACAGATTCCTGGGCAGGGAGATTAAAGGAAACAAACCCGTCGAGGTGAATTTGATCTTTACACCAAGTTTCCTGCATACAAAGTAGGTCGCAACAACCGACAAACTCCCTCCAACCCAAAATATCCCGCTTTTGTTGCCACCCGGCAATATTCCAAGTGGCTAAATAATAGCCAGTGCCGATGCCGGTACCGGTACCGGTAAAGCTAGATCGAACATGATGTATCTGGGATAATATATCTAAAGGCGTAGTAACGCCCTCAATGGAGGTAGAGTCGGTTAACAAACTCGGGGCCCTATCTGCAACTGCATCCGAAGCAATGACCTCTGCTCCACCAACAGGTGGGTCAACGTTAATAGTCTCCAGCTCAGGAGAGGAACACACAATCTTCGAAACATGTTTAACATATCCTCCCAGAGGTCCAGTAACATTCATATCAAGTAACTCTGTCTGCTGGACGGTAAACCGTCAATCACAGTCTTCCAGACCCGACAAAGCTTCAAACCGGTTGAATTGAGGAATTCCTACATCCAACCTTTCAGCGGGGATACCAGATATTAACGGGCGCGGGCAGCTCCAATTGTGACTTAAGGGTGGGTAGAAAAATGTAAGTGGCAAAGAATTAATTAGAGAGACCGAGTTATTAGCGGGCCAGGCGCAAATATGCTCCACGGCCCTTTTGTCTCTAAAATTTATAACAACACAGTCTCCCTTTACCGATTTGACTTTAGGACCCACCCAATCTACCCTGCGTGCGAAGATAATTTCGGCTGAAACCGACATAGGTAATGGCCTATGTTGGTTGAGCCAATGGATACACTTGTGTTTTAAGTCCAGAAACTTCTCCCGTTTCCCATTAATCAATTTTGGGACACCTGTAAGAACAACAACATAAGGGGTTGATTCAGGCGGAAGATTTAATAATTGTCTTCGATCTATTGCAACGGGATTTTGGGGGCCCGATGCCCTATAGTTCCTGTAATATTGGCATTACCTCCCGTCCTATGCCCAAATCCGTCCATCTCATTAGACAAGTTAGGTAGCACCCTATTAGCAGATTGACCAGATGGTATGTTAGACGGTGGTGGAATAGCCTGTGGTTGGGGAACTAACCCTTCGTCAACAGGTGGACCCTCTTGTATACAAGATGTTGAATTCGGGACACTTGTGTTGGCTCTCCCCCGCAGTTCCGGTCTAGTTTGAAAAGAGGCAAAGGCCAATTCAAGGCAAGAGATCCTGTTTTCGATACAGTCTAGTCTATCGTTAATCAGTAAAAAGGATTTGTTTAACACTGAATCTAATGTATGCCAAAAATCCTCACCCAACTTGTTTAACTTACTATCAGCCGACGCCAGAGAATTCGGCGTAACATCATGCAACCCCACCCCTTGATCTCGACTAGCAGGAGCTGCGGGATTACTTTTTGGTGGCTCATGTTTGCGGCTTTTGGACGATGTTCCCAAATCGTTTGCCTTTCCCCTTTTCTTTTTAGGGCAAACCCCCTTCGTGACAGTAACAGAAGATGTCTTAGGCAGGCCCTGCTTAATAACAGAAGTCGATCTGGTTCGAACTGGGGAAAGTGTGATAGGAGGGACTGATGGATTTAAGCTATTGGAGTGGCAAGAAATTCTGCTACTATACATGCCTTCCTCCTCGGAAATGGGATAGCATCTTTGCATAGTTTCCGATATTTTCTCAGTCGAGGGTGAAACACTCCTATTACCTATCATAGTATCAACTGATGGATCTGGTATAATTACAACCGGGGGATTGGGAGAATTAGCATGTCTAATGGAGCCCAGGGAGGAGCGTTTATCGGCCATAATGTCCAACGACAATCTCCGCTCCGTGAGTTCTATTTCATGTGCCAATCGCGATGACGCTCTTATAAGAAATCTATCTAATGTCCCAGAAACTGAACCCCTAATGGGGGACTTATGACCTGGACATCCCGAAGAGGAATTCATAGTCCCACAACAAAGCAACTAATGAAACCAAGATTAATAAACAACAGTTACAAGGTTTCACACTTAAGGCACCCCCAGTAAGCATATGACAACCCCAAACGTTAGGGACTGGGCCCGTCCCGTCCTCTGCCGTCCACGAACGGCCACAAACGGTCCAGCCCTTGTCCCGGGCTTCTCCCGGCGCGCGACCGCGCTGCTAGGAGCACTGACGTCTAAATAGCAATTGCAGGCAACAGTGGGCGGGAAGAGGACACAGCTGTTCGCTGTTACGGTGCTGCTGGACCTCGCAGTCCCGTCCTTCGTGCGCTCCCAGTGTCAATGCGCCGGTGATGGATTACAAAGATCCTGGGCTTGTGTTCTCACCAAGATAGGCAGGCAAGGCAAAGTTAGGCTTGACCTCCTCTGCGAACGGCTCCCACGAAGCGGGGGCCGTGAGGAGTTATGTAGGCTCAGCGGCAATTGCAGGCAACAGTGGGCGGGAAGAGGACACAGCTGTTCGCTGTTACGGGGCTGCTGGTCCTCGCAGTCCCGTCCTTCGTGCGCTCCCAGTGTCAATGCGTCGGTGATGGATTACAAAGATCCTGGGCTTGTGTTCTCACCAAGATAGGCAGGCAAGGCAAAGTTAGGCTTGACCTCCTCTGCGAACGGCTCCCGCAAAGCGGGGGCCGTGAGGAGTTATGTAGGCTCAGCGGCAATTGCAGGCAACAGTGGGCGGGAAGAGGACACAGCTGTTCGCTGTTACGGGGCTGCTGGTCCTCGCAGTCCCGTCCTTCGTGCGCTCCCAGTGTCAATGCGCCGGTGATGGATTACAAAGATCCTGGGCTTGTGTTCTCACCAAGATAGGCAGGCAAGGCAAAGTTAGGCTTGACCTCCTCTGCGAACGGCTCCCGCGAAGCGGGGGCCGTGAGGAGTGATGTAGGCTCAGCGGCAATTGCAGGCAACAGTGGGCGGGAAGAGGACACAGCTGTTCGCTGTTACGGGGCTGCTGGTCCTCGCAGTCCCGTCCTTCATGCGCTCCCAGTGTCAATGCGCCGGTGATGGATTACAAAGATCCTGGGCTTGTGTTCTCACCAAGATAGGCAGGCAAGGCAAAGTTAGGCTTGACCTCCTCAGCGAACGGCACCCCCAGTGTTTGGGTCTCATAACAGATTGCATAACAAAGCTGGTTCCCTTCCAGGTTTGAATGAACGCCCTGAGGAAATGAGTTGCGCCTTTTGTGTCATTCACATGGCAGGCAAGTTTCAAAAGGTTAAACTGGGGGAATATGGTGTAGACAGCAACTTTAACTAGGTAGACAGATTTTCCCGAAAACGGATACATACGTGTGGTCGGTCATTCATTAGCCAGCCAACACCTGAGGCGATACGATACCTCAACAACACTGTTATCTACACAAAGATGAGCTGGTATGAGTGAGAGGTAAAAAAGAACAAATACAATAGAATTATTAATTTTGCTATGCAAGACGCCGCGCTGACTGCTACTGTGCGCTTTAACACTACAGAAATTAACACATACGAAGAAGCAGAGTAATTAATACCAGAGCTCTTTCCAAATCAACTGGTAAAAGACTCAAGAGGCTGCTAGCCGAGAAGTTCTTTTCACAGTTGTTATTTAGGCACTTGGTACCCCTCACCGTGTTGGAGCGTCACACTGAAGCACTTAGACCTAGAGGTGGGTGGGCAACTTATAGCTCGAGCAGGGCTCTGGGTCAGCTCCAGGTTCTCGTGAAACCTCGAGCCCAAACAAGCCATGTGTTCACGTGGTTCTGTCTGCCACCTTCGCTCTACCGTAGCTCACAAAGTTCAAAACAAAGCACTAACAGTTGTGTTAAAAAGAAGACCGATATCCCTTTAGTGGTTGACTTGTACAAAGTGAAACCAGGAAGCCCGGGATGAATCTCAGCTTCCCCACTTAACCACACTGTATTCTCAGGCAAATATTTTGTATCACCACCCTTTCTTCATTACTTCTCAAAATAAACCTATAATGTAACTTATTAAGGACAAACCTGTCGCATGTCAAAGAAATGCACTATTTTAATTTTGAAGAGAAAGTACTATATTTTGAATGACGATAACGTTTCCAGGGCTTGGCTTGTGCAAGGGCTCTAAGAGCCAACCCAGACCCTTGGCTCGACTCTCCCCTGTTAATTTGTTGGCGTGCCCACCTCTACTTAGACCCAAGGCTGGAACGCCAAAGATGGACCTACTGTCTCTAACAAACATCATCCACAGGCACAAAACGGAAAACATCAATGTTGAAGTAAATGGTTCATTTTAAGGTCTGGAAAACCCCTCCAATCCCGTGAGCCCGTCAACTGTACTGCACATGAAACCATCTGGTGGGGCCTTAGTCAAGATCCCCCGGCCTCACAAGAGCGCTGCAGTTCTGACAGAAGCTAACCATCTCGTGGCAGCAGCATGTGTCTGTTCACCACTGCTGACCGAGAGGATAAGGGCAGATCGTGTTTCTGTCACTCCAAAAGAACAGCTTGGAGCAGAAGTTGGCCGTCTGTAGGGGGTTTTGTCTCTCGTCCCTGTTCGTGGCCTCCATGCTGCTGCGGACGCCGCAAAAGCATGCAGCCCGGTCTGCTGTAGTGTAGCAAGCAGCGAGGGAAGTATTTATTTTACACACAACTAACCCGGGAGAGGCAGCCAGACAGCCGCCAGTTCCTGTCTCAATGCTCCGAGAGATTAACGTCCCTTCTCAGAGGCTGTACCCTATGGGGAAGGCTCTCTCCGAGGGCTCCTACCTTCTCCCTTGTCAGGGCCCTGAGCAGTGCACTGTGGTGAATGCTCTCTCTGGGGGGGCCCCCACCCTCATCCTTTTTCCGGGCATGGCTCGTGGCTCTGACTGAAGAGAAACAATGTAAGTTATTAATTTGTTTCTCTTCAGTCCTGGGTCAGCATGAGGAGCTCAGAGCAGGCTACAGACTGCAGCTGCTTTAGAGCAAACCTCTCACAGCTCCCTACCTAAGAGCTGAGGGGGCTCCCCCATCACCTACTGAAGACTGGGGCCCCCCCGCACCGCGAGGGCTGTGGGTGTGTTTGTTACGCCCCTGAGACCTTCAAAGAAGCAAAAAGAAAATACTGCAACAGTGTGCACAAATTCTGCATCAAAGTTGAAATGATGAGTCCCCATGCCATAAATTACTGTTGAAATGTTAGATCACACGTGGGCCCAGGTGTAGAAATAATCTCTTAATGCGGTCCTAGTGCAATATAAATGTTGAAATGCTGAGGTATATGCATTTGCTCTGTTCCTGTTTGTTGTAGCATCAGAATCAATGGCTCTAATCGCAGGTACAATTTGTGCATTCACTGAACCTGTCTGTAGGAAGATGACCAAAATTAGGTATAGTGTGTACAGACTCCCGTGGAACCCAAAGTTAGGCAGAGGTAAAGTTAGATAGCACCTTACTCTCTAGTTGTGATAGTGTGGGTGAGCAGTAAGGCTTTATCAGAGGGTAGTGTTAAGCATTAATTGTACAAACTCAGGCAATAAATTATGTCACACACTCAAAGACTGAACTCAGACCATTTTGTTGGTATAAAAATATCATTTAGTTATTTTATTTCTAGAACCAAGCCAGGCCTGGTGCAGGAAAGTAAAATAATACTTTGCAATACTTGTGCAATAAATTACAATGGATGCAGGTTCAAATGCACTTGGTTGTTTTACAGGTAAGTAAATAATCAGAATTACTGTTCAGTTGCTTTGTAGATTACAGTACACGTTACTTCTTGGATTACTTTTTAAGTTACTTTTGCTAGCCAGTGTGATATGCCTAGATAGCACACTGGGACATTTCGTAGACAAAAGGTAAGTAATTCAGTTTTGGTAAATTTTCAGTTTTTCAATATCTCATACAAACCAACTCCACACTTAGAAGAATTTTCAAAGAAAAGCAGTCAATGCAATCCTATGGGACTAAATGAAGTTATCGGTTTGCAGGTAAGTACTTGTTTGTGGGTGTTGGGTTTCTGGGGATAGAACCAGGGTTCCCCCAGGGTTAAGAATGCACTTTCAATACACCCTCAGCGGCACTAGGGTGGCCTGGTGCAGAGGCCCCATGTTATCCAATCGGGGACAGAGGGCTTCCGATTGGTGGCCGATTGGTGGCTGCTCACAAGCAGGCCACAAGATTGTGGGAGCAAAGCTTCTCGACTTAAGCTCAGGACAAAGGGGGATCCGGTTAACACACAAGGTGCACACACAGCAGCACGGGGGCAGCAGGATGCTGGGTGCTGTTTTGGTGTCGGGTGCCCTGTTGTTTTCAATCGGAGTTGTCGTTTTGCATTTTGGCTGCAGGCTCGGTCCAGGAAGACTTCTGGGAGGAACCATCAGCTGGGCAGGTAAGTTGGAGGGCTCAGGGATGTAGGTGCACCTTGGGTTCTCTTCTACAGGGCACAGGGTGGCTGGATGCAGGGATGTCTTTTGAGGTCTGATTTCACCTTACTGGGCCACTCGCGGTTGGGAGGCTTCCGTGCAGAGTCTACAGGCACCATTGGGGAGTCCTGAGGGGGGGCGTCAACCCACAGTGGACTTGGACTCTGGGGTACTGGGGGACCTCACTGGGACCAGTGTGCCACTCGAACTGGGGAAGTAGGCGACGGATGCAGTGGTGGTTCCAGGTGTCGGTTTTCTTTGTCCTCAGCAGGCCTCAGAGTCTGTCTTGGGAGTTTGTTTTGAACAGAGCTGCTGTTCACAGGATATCCAGTCTTTGTTGAAGGCAATCCGTTCTCCCAGGGGTTCTGGAGGTCACTGGCAGCAGGACAAGGTGACTTTCGGTGCAGGGTCTCTGGAAACTGCAGATGGGCCGGTAGGGCTGGGGTCTAGTGAGTTCTTCTCTGCAGTCTCCACTGCTGGGCGTCTTCTTTCATCCTTCTTCTTCGTAGGTTGCGGGAATCTGTCTTCTTGGTTCAGGACTGCCCCCTAAATACTGTATTTAGGGGATATTTTAGGGGTCTCGAGGTCAGTAGCCAGTGGGCTACTGACCTTAGGGTGACTACACCCTTGGTGTGCTCGCACCACGTGGGGGAGTGGACACAATCCCTAATCCTGAGTGGGAAGTGCCTGCCATCTGCAAGATGGCGGGCACTAAAGAGTGTTCTTCACCTCGCCTGGCCCCACCTGAGGAGCGGGTTTGGCAGAGGTGGGTGCGCCTTCTGGGCTGTTCTAATTTTTCCCGCCTGTCTTCCTGCAGAAAAGGAGGGGAGACAGGAAGGGGGCCTACTCCTGATAGCAGGAGAGGCTGGGGTTCCGTTACAAAGGTGGCAAGGCCTTTGAAGCTCCCCTGCCACAGATGGCTCTTCCTGGCCTGGGGGAGTTGTGACCACCTTTGCCCTGGAAAGGCTTTGTTTCTGGGGCTCAGGGAGCTAAGGCTCCCACCCCAGGGGTCCAGACAATGTCTCCTGGTGGCAGGCTGGTGTGTACCAGTCAGGGAACCCACCAGAGGCTGGTTGTTTTTCAGGGAAAGCTCTAAGATGCCCTCTGAGTGCATTGTATAATAAATCCCACACTGGCATCTGTGTGGGTTTATTATGCTGAGAGATTTGCTACCAAACTTTCCAGAATTCAGTAAAGCCATTATGGTCCTATGGAGTTCGTAATGACAAACTCCCAGACCATATACTCTTTACGGCTTTATTGCACTTACAATGTCTAAGGATTGATTTGGACACTGTAGGGGTACAGTGTTCAATGCAACTGTACCCTCACCAGTGGTATAGTGCACCCAGCTAGAGGGGTGTCTTACATTTACCATAGTCTAACACCACAGGGTCTGGCTCTAATCAGCAAGGGTGAGCCTCAAATCATGAAAAATAACGAGTTTGCCTATGCTGATACTTATTTATGACTAAAAAAGTCAAGGCGTCAATAAACAAAATACTGTCTGCCTACTCGAATTTTAATCGAAAATATTTGTATTTTTTATTTTTAGAAAAAATCAAGCGGTGATAATTCTAACACTGTCCTTGATAATATGCCCCACAGTTAGATGAATACATAGTGCCCACAAATCTGCCAATGCTATTTTTCTATACACACACTGATCTTGCATTGATGCGAGCTAAGGTATAAATGTTTTTTAGACAATTCAGAATATGCAAAGGGTAACTCGCAAATGTGGCTTGAGTTTGAGCCACTTATTTTCACACTATTGTGCCATATTTTGGTCAGACAGTATACTACTGTCTGCAACTAATAAACTAGCTAATATAATGCACGATGGTTCTGCACTAGCTTGAAGCATTTGGAGCTCCTGTGCTTTAAGGCAAATGGATTATTCAGAATTAATAAGGTCCATGGTTTAAATTTAAAGTGCCTCAGTCTTAGGGATTTGTGCTTACCTGGTTTGGTGATTTAAAAACAGAACCACAGACTGTGGTAAAGTGGGTTTCTCACTTACCTGGGCGTCAGTGTACCTCCTGCAACATTTACAGCTACGCCCCTGACCCAGTGTGCTGGTACCACAGGGGTGTGTGTCCCCTGCATCCACCTCTGGATGTTTGTGCTGCCCACGATAGGTAGCTTTTACTTAGTGTGCTGAAATTCACAACATGAAACTGGAAAACAAGGGATCAATTCCTCTCTTGACCAAATTGTGTGATCCTAGGCAATAGCCTGATTTCATCATGCCTCCTTTACCTTTCATCACATTTCAAAACACCTTGGAATAGAAAAGGTTCAAAATATTTGCTTTACAAAACTCTCCTGCTCATTTTCAATAGATTATTGTTGCTCCATTTGTAATTACCTAGTCCAAATAGAAGGCACCTATGGCAAATGGCTTGCTTCTCAGTTCACTAATAGCATTATCATCAGGCAAAAGGGAAAGGGGCATGACATTTTCTAAGTTTTTGTTTTAAAAAGTATCAATTCCAATAAACACAACTAAATGCAATTTAGCATGCTGCATTGTCGTACAACAGTTAAAAAGGTTCTAAACTGATGCTGCATTATCTCAATCCTGAATCTGAAGATTCTGTCTCGTACTGACCAGGTATGTGGGCGAATTTTCAATAGAATTTGAATAACATATCATTTTTCATAGAGTTATTTATCTGCTTCTACTACAGATTTTCCAAACGCTTTGTTTGATGTAAATATTCTGATGTAAACTGCATAACTTCTGGTGGCAGCACTAAGCAAAAGGATGTGTGTTGTCACTTCCTGTGATGTCATGAGGTAGGTGTCTCAAAGTTAGCACAAATATACTTTCTGAGATATCACCAAGTCTAAGGTCTTGTGACATCATCAGCTGTGTCAAAGGGCTAGTGATCTCATTTCATCTACCGATGGCCATTTGGTGAATTGACATCCATGTTAGTAGCACTTCTTTCCAACGACCAATGGGATAGGTACTCCAGGCAGCATGCTCGGCCACCCCATCTGTAAGGAGCACACAAAAAGAGAGGATTGACAGAGCTGGCATGCAAGGCTGTATGTTTGGATTTGTACATGTGCATGCTCTGCAGCAGAACAGTAGTCACCATATTTGTCGTATGACAGATTTGACATGGAGAAATTAGTGTTATAGCTGATGGCTTACATCTCTGAAAAAAACAATAGAGTACAGAAATTTCCTTCAAGGGGGAAATTGTATATGTATGCTCTGCACTTGAGATCACACTCTAACTTATTCATCCACTAGAGAAATCACCCCTATGTCTGTTTGTTGGGCTTAACTGAAATCCTTGGTTTTCCCCAAACGGTTGGATTCCAGCCTCCTGTTTTGCTGGCTTTAGGACTCTGAACACTGTACCACTACCAACCAGTTCTAAAGTGCTTGTGCTTGGTCCTTTAAAAATGGTGAAATTGGCTTACAACCAATTGGCACATTTAATTTACTTGTAAGTCCCTAGTACAGTGGTATGATCTGTATCAGGATAATGTTATTAGGGGGCTTCCAGCACTGATTGTGCCACCCACTTACGTAGCCCTTTAAACATATCTGAACCCTGCCATTGCAGCCTGTGTGTGCAGTGATTAAACTGCTATTTTGATCTGACATGTTTAATTCTTTTGCCAGTCCTAAATCTTGCTTTTCTTAACCATAGGTCACCTCTAGGGTAGACCCTGACCAGCCCAGAGGGCAGGGTGTTGTGTATTTAAAAATCTCAGCATGTATTTTTAAGTTCGTTTTACATGTCCTGGTAGTGAAAAACACCTACATTCATTTTTTACTACTGCAAGGTCTACCTCCCCCATAGGATAACTTTGGGTTACCTGATTACATTTAATAAATGATAACTTTCAATTGGGAGCAGGTAGACAGATCGAGCTGGTGTCTAAGGAATTGTAATAAAAAAACAACCAAAAACTCTGCATCAGAGCTATTGCGCTATGCCTCACCTCACCAGACTATGCATCAGGAGTGCTCCATGGTCCTGGTCAGAGACCTGCTCTCTCCCCCAGCAGCTCCGCTGTTGTGCCACTTCAGCTGACCCCGTTTCACCTCTGCTGGTGGGTGTTTGAGGCGTCGCTGTCTGTCTCTGTGTTTGTACCCATCTTGTTCTGTCCTTGTCAGTGTTTTGTTATTGTGCCTCTGGTGTCTTGTTATTGTGCCTTTTTTTCCTCCTTGTGCATCTTTGCCTGTGTTTCTGTCTTTCCGTTTGTTTCCTCCGTACCCATTCTTCCCACCGCTGCTGTCCCTGCGAACCCTCACCCCTGCCAGTTCCTGCTCCCGCCTTCCAGCTGCGCTTCACTCCCCCTTCCCTATTTAATGGTGGTTGTTGCTCAGGTGTCCGAGCGAGACCTCTGACCTCCTGGTCAGAGACCTGCTCTGTCCCCCAGCAGCTTCGCTGTTGTGCCACTGCCGCTGACCCCATTTCACCTCTGCTAGTAGGTGTTCAAGGTGTCTCTGTCTGTCTCTGTGTTTGTGCCCATCTTGTTCTGTCCTTGTCAGTGTTTTGTTATGTGCCTCTGGTGTCTTTTTTATGTGACATTTTTTCCTCCTTGTGCATCTTTGCCTATTTTTCGGTCTTTCCTGTTTTTCCTGTTTGGTTCCTTTATACCCATTCTTCCTGCCGCTGCTGCTCCCACCGCCCTTCCCCCATGCCGGTTCATGCTCCCAGCTGTACTTCCCTCCACCTTCCCTATTTAATGACGGCCACTGCTTGGGTGTCCAAGCAAGAGCTCTGACCTCCTGGTCGAAGGTGCACCAAAGGCAAGCCCATCTACGCCCATCCATGACCCGTCAGGGACCCTGGTTCTCCGACCTCTCACCACTATGACTTAGATGCCCTCCTCGCACTCATCCCTGGAAGGAACAACAACTGCCAGCTGTCTACACCGAACACCACCCATGGTCAGTTCTCCTGCCAACACTGCTGACAATTCTTCACCATCCTCCCCAACCCCATGACTACCGCACCCATGCCGGACGCCAGCACCACCAAAGCCCTGAAGTGCAACCTCCTCAACGTGCGCTCACTGCACAGACATGCTGCTGTGATCTGGGACCTCCTCAACACCCTCTCGCCTGATGTCGCATCCTTCATGGAAACCTGGAGCAATGCCTCCTCCACCCTGTGATCGCCACCGCCATTACAGACAGATACAAGATCCAAAGTAAGGACCGCCCCAACCGCCCAGGAGGAGGACTCAACATCACACACAAGAGCTCCCTCTGACTCTCCACCCCCAGAACTAGTGACTCCCCCTCCCCCTCCACCGCCAAACAACTTCACGCCCAGCCCAGCCCTAGAACTATGCTTCATGGCACCCTTGCCTACAGACCTCCCCGAGCCTCGCGCTTCATTCACGACTACCATCACTGACCTCATCGGAGACCTGAACTTCTACCTTGACAACCTCAGCGACCCCAACTCCTCTGCCTTCCTGGACAACCTCACCAACATCAGACTTAAACAGCTCATCACCACCCCTACCCACAAAGCAGGACACGCCCTCAACCCCATCTTCGCAGGAGGAAACAACATCTGCTTCAGCCACACCACGCAGCCCCACTGGGCGGACCACAACTGCATACACTTCTCTTTCAACACTGCCACTGCTCACAAACCCACTCCACGCCCACCGCAAATGAACTGGAGCAAGGTCACAGAGGAGCACCTCAACTCCACCCTCATCCACGACCCCTCCCCCCGCCTCGACCGACCCCAACTCTGCAGCCAAGGGACTACACAGCTGGATCACCAACTGCGCAGACAAGCTTGCTCCACTCCGTACCCCTGACAGACAACACTCCTTGAAGGCCACCTGGTTCACCATAGACATCTAAGAAGCCAGACGCTCATGCAGATGGCTTTTAAAATGATGGAGGAACAGCAAAACCACTGAAGACCAGACCACCTACAAGAACACCATAGCAGAATACCACCAACTTATAAGATCCACCAAGAGGACCTTCATCCAGAACAAAATCCTCACCAACTCCAGCAACTCAAAGGAACTCTTCAGCATCATCCAGCAATTCACCAAACCTCCCAGGATCTTAGCGACAAGTTCAGCTCCTACTTCCACCTGAAAATCTAGGCCCCCTACGGCAACTTCATCGAACAGACACAAGAAACCACCCTTCCCTCCAGCAATGACAGCCAGCCCACCATCACCGCCTGGACCACGTTCACCACCGAAGATTCCACCACAGCCATGAAGAGCACTCACTCCGGAAGCCCCATGGACCCCTGCCCGCCGCACATCTTCCACAGAGCCAACGGCGCCATAACACCCGAGCTACGACGCACCATCAACGCCACCTTCGAATCCGGCACTTTCCCCGACGACTGGAAAAGAGCAGAAGTCAAGCCCCTCCTCAAGAAACCCTCTACAGACCCGACGGACTTGAAAAACTACCGACCCATCTCTCTCCTCCCCTTCACAGCCAAAGTCACTGAGAAGATCGTCAACGACCAGCTGACAAACTTCATTGAAGAGAACTCCATCCTCGACTCTTCCCTATCCAGATTCCGCAGTAACCACAGCATTGAGGCCGCCCTCCTTGCAGCCATAGACAACATCCGCACGCTCCTCGACCAAGGCCACACCGGGGCCCTCATCCTGCTAGACCTCTCCGCGGCCTTCAATACCGTCTCCCACTGCACTCTCGAAGCCAGACTCCAAGACGCCGGCATATAGGGAACCTCTTTCAACTGGCTCCACTCCTTCCTCGCTGGCAGAACCCAAAGGATCAGAATCCTGACTTTTCTCTCCGAGGCCACAAACATCAACCGCAGAGTACCCCAAGGATCATCGCTCAGTCACACTCTCTTCAACATCTACATGGACCTCCGCCCGCCATCATCAAAAAGCACAGACTCAGCATAGTATCCTATGCCGACGACATCCAGCTCATCCTCTCCCTCATGAAGGAACCTGAAACCACCAGCCTCAGCTTCCAGGACGGAATGAAAGACATCGTTGCTTGGATGAGCAGCAGCTATCTGAAGTTCACTCGGAGAAGACAGAAGTCCTTGTCCTTGGACCCACCCCCTCAGCTTGGGACAAACCCTGGTGGCCCACTGCCCTGAGACCCTCACCGGTGAGGAGCGAGCTTTAATCCCCCTGATTGATTGATTGATTGATCCATGATTCATCTCAGGAAATTGCTGCGCACAGCCTCCCAAGAACCACTGCTGCATGACACATATTCAACGCAAGCCTTAACATTGCAAGCCCCCTCATTGACAGCATTGTCACCAATTATGCAGGATTCTGCATCGCAATCCCCATGAATCAGTCGGTGTGCGATGCATCATGGCGCAGGACCTCACATTGCAAGTCCCTCATTGATCAGGGAATCGCTGCCCACAGCATTCCAAGAACCGCTGCTGCGTGACGCATATTTGATGCATGCCTTAACAATGCAAGCCCCTTCATTGACAGCATCTTCATCAGCTTTGCAGGGCTCTGCATCACAAGCCCCATGAACATGTCGGTGTGCGATGCATCATGATGCAGGACCTTGCATTGCAAGTCCCTCATCGATGACAATCTCAATGACAACACAGGACCTCGCATTGCATTTTCGCAGCTCCTAGAAACCACTACTGCGTGACACATACTCGACACAGGACTCAGCAACGCTCCACAACCAAGATTTAAGATACTCTTGATCAGCCGGCCTAACTGGGTCCCTGTAGCTGCCCCACGCTCCATCGTGGTCAGCCTAAACTTGTTTCTGAGGTTATTTATTAAATGTAACTCTATTTATCTACAATGGTGTGGGATTTTTCTTGTGTTGTGTTTCACTTTACTAATGTTTGAAGTACTGCAGAAACACTTTAAACATTGCCTCTGAGTTACGCTTGACTGCTTTTGTGCCATGCATCCAGAGGGTTCAGCACAGGTTAATTTGCAGTTGCTTGTAACTTCACCCCAACACAGAATTGTGGTTGCTGATTGAGTAGGGTTTCACCCCCTCATCTAGCAACACAATTTCTTACACTGTTGTTCTAGGCTGTGACTTGCAAGTTAATTGTTCTCAACTTGCAGATGATCTGTGCCGAGAGGAGACCATTGGGCACAGAGGGTGCTGCTTTCATGGGCACAGTGAGCCCTGCTACTGCATCCAGGCTCAAAAGAAGGGTCGTTGTTCTGTTTAGTTTCACAATGTTAGAAATGGGGGTCTCTAGTTGGCCATGGCTGGTGCCAATGTCCAAATAGGGACCCTTCTTCCCAAGTCAGGGCAAGTGGGCTACCCCCTCTGATAACCCTGCTCAACCCTGTGGTAACGTAGCACGAGCAGTTAGGCCTATCTCAGAGGCAGTGTGTGAAGTGTTTATGGCCACATACAATAAGGCAGTAATGACACCACAAAAGGAGACAACTCAGCGTTTCAACAACTACAATTCACGTCAACCCCTAGAGACTAAAAGGGACAACAACATATTCCCCTAAAGCGGGACATGGACTGAGTTCAGGGCCGGGGCCTATGCGACCCTTCGCACACCAGGTACCTGTCATTGGAAGGGGCTACAGCACGCAGCTTCTGGAAGAAGCGGAGACAGTGACAGGCGGACTCCCAGCGACCACAGGTCTTGGAGGCTGAGGTCCGCAGCGTGCACTCACAGTGGTTCGGGCACTCAGGGGCAGGCGGGCGCTCAGTGGCAGCAGCGCGTGGCTGCGGCAGCCCGGGCTGGTGGTGGCGAAGACTCTCGTTGTGCAGCTCCGTGGTGGGCTCATAGCAGCAGAAGCTCTCTCTTAGCTGTGGCGGCCCACAGAACAATTCCCAAGGATGCAAAGTTGTCAATGGTGCGGGCGTTCAGCGGCCACAGCTCTCTCTTAGCTGCGGCAGCCCACAGAAAAAATCCCAAGGATGCAAAGTTGTCAATGGTGCGGGCGCTCAGTGGCCACAGCTCTCTCTTAGCTGCGGCGGCCCACTGGATAAATCACGATGATGCACAGCAGCAAAAGGTGTGGGCCCTCGGCGGCAGCAGCTCTCTGTTGGTTGCGGCGGCCCATGGGACAAATCACGATGGTGCACAGTAGCAAAGGGTGTGGGCACTTAGCGGCAGCAGCTCTCACTTGGCTGCGGCGGCTCACGGGGCAAATCACAATGGTACACAGTAGCCAAGTGTGTGGGCACTCAGCGGCAGCAGTTCTCTCTTGGCTGCGGCGGCCCACGGAACAGATCACAATGGTGCACCGTAGCAAAGGGTGTGGGCACTCAGCGGCACCAGCTCTTTCTTAGCTGTGGTGGCCCACGGGACAATTTAGGGTCTCGACCAGGCGGGAACCATGGTGGACGCTCAGCGGCCACAGCACTCTCTTGCCTGCAGTGGTCCATGCAGATTCAGCGGAAGGTCCGAAGGTGCCGATTCAGGCGGGCTCTCAGTGGAGGCAGCTCTCTCTTAGCTGCAGCGGCCCACACGGAGCCAGCAAAAGGTTTGAAGATACCGATTTAGGCAGGCTCTCAGCGGCGGCAGCTCTCTCTTAGCTGCAGCGGCCCACACAGGTTTAGCAAGAAGGTTCAAAGGTTCAGAGTCAGGTGGGCACTCAGCGGCGGCAGCTCTCCCTTAGCTGCAGCGGCCCACACATGTTCAGCAAAAGTTTAGAAAAGTCTCAATTCCGATTCAGGCGGGCTCTCGGTGGCGGCAGCTCTCTCTTAGCTGCAGCGGCGACAGAGGTTTAGCAAAAGTTCAGAAGCACCCAGTCCGCGGTCCTCACAGTAGAACTAGAGGCTCCGGATTACTCGACGGAGGCCTCACCTGCAAGCATAACTCCTCGTACAGGAATTCCGACGGCGGAAGTCTAATGTCCCTGAGACTTCTGCAGGAGGCGCTCTCGATTTAGGACCTTGGGTAGTTTCTTTGGCAAGCTTGATGAAAGTTGCATAGTCCTTTTCTCTGTTCACTCGGATAGAGTTTCGTCTTGACATCCAGAAGGAACACAACTGGCCAAAGTTCCAGCGCAGCATTTTATACCTAAAAAAGTCTTTGTTCTCTAAGGTTGCAAATCACTGACTCCGGTCAGAACCAGTTCGGTGGGGTCAGGGAGCACGTGGTTTATGAGGTGACATCCTGCCCTTTCAGAATGAGGGGGGCTGCTATCAGACACCCAGTGGGAGATGGAGCCATCATTCACATTGCCAGGCAAGGCCCTGCTCAGATCAAAGAGTCACCCCTCCCCATGCTCTGAATACCGATCTCTCTCTCCAGCCAGGCCTGACCCAGCTGGCCCTGCTGCTCCAAACCAGATGGCCAACACACATATGTGCAACAGCCTACAGTAAAGCTTAGGCAAGAAACTACCACGTTTTCAGGAAAGGTATTTCAACACATGCAATATATAAATGGTCCTTATAAAAGGTGCCCTTCAATGTCCTGTGCATATACATATCAAACTCGAGGGTCCTATCAGGTTCCTAGGGCCCGATAGGATGATAGAAAGCAATCTTTAACCCGCCCATCCTGGCCTACGAGAATGGATCATTTTGCAGTATCTAGAGTGAAATGGAAGGTAACTAACTATTGAAACAGGCTACACCGATGTAGGTATTATATTTATCTTTATTCATGCAGTCATACAGATTATTTGCGCTGTGGTACTGAGTAGCAGTGGCACGGTGCCCAGAACATCTAAATCCAGCCAATATAAAATATAGGGAGAGTAGAGAGGAAGGGAGACCCACGCCAATGATGCCAGGTCTAACACACAAGGTAGTAAGAAGGGGTTTCATGAAGCTCTCACGTGACAGGAAGTTGCAACAGGATACATTCAAGAAAACAAGAACTCCACAGATATAGCATTCCCTCCAGCCTTTTTTTCTTGTTTGATTGCAGAAAACACATGAATCATTAGTTCTATATTTTACAGTTTGTGTATGTTGTTTTTTTGCATAAAATTTGGTGTTAAGATTTAGTGCCTGATTATGACTTTGGCAGTCCTCCTGTGGAGCGCCATGGCAACGTTCAGTGGGAGGACTGCCAAAGCCGTCGCACACTGTCAGCCAGATGAGGACTGTAATCCTTGGCGGGCGGACGTGCTACAGCGGTACCACAGCGGTGCCTCTCTAAGGCTCATAGGAGAGCCTTACAAAGGCATCATAGTAGGATCCCCCCAGTACCTCCAGGCACTAGAATGAATGCACCATGTTATGCATTCCTTACTGTGCAGGAACGGTGGGTGCAAAATACAGCCCCCCGGCATGCTTTGTTGCCCACCTGTCACAGTCTCACCACCATGAAAAGGATGGCAGTGAGGCAACTCATAATATGCACCGCCAGCATATTGCAGCCTCTGACCACTGCGCATCTCCCGCAGGATCATGGATCCACCGGCAGTTGCAGAGGTCCTGTGGTGGTACAACCATCAAACTCGTAATACACCAGGTGGACCACCAGTCTGGCTGTCTAAGATCACCACCACCACTACGGCAGTCCAAAGGATCGCTGTAGTCGTATTCAGGCCCTTAGGCTGGATGCAACAAAACACAAGTATGAAATATGTTATAAAACCACAAACTGCAAATAAATTCTACTCTACGAGCAAAAGGCAAATGAAGCAAACAGTACAGTGGTTATGGTTGCTGAATATACGTGTATTCTCCCCGAAGCATGTGGTACAAACAGTGCAATGTTTACAGTCCTTACGACTGCCGATCCAGCCAGCTGAAACAGCTATTGTAAAAGCGTATACGTCTGGTTTGGTAAGCGTGCAAATTTATTTTTTTTCAAGCATATCAGATGCAGAAAAAAATCATAAAGATGTTAAAAAAACATTCAAATGAAGGTGCAGCACATTAGCCCAGGCACACTAAGTCGGGCACTGATGTGCATTCCTTTTCAGGTGACTGTGCACATGTGATGAGGAGAAATATTGTCACTCACAGTGGAATAGAGCCAAAGGATTGGGGGGCATATTATCAAGGACGGCGTTAAAATTATCTCCAGTTTAGCGGCAGAAAACTGCAGCTAAAGCGGGGATAATGGGCTTGATAATATGCCCCGGAGAATTGCAATAGAAGCCCATGTTCACACCAGAACATGGACTTCTATTGGAATTCTCAAGGGCATGTTATCAAGCCCATTATCGCCACTTTAGTGGCGGTTTTCTGCCGCTAAACCGGCGATAATTTTTAACGCCGTCCTTGATAATATGCCTCGAAGTGTGCTGACCCATTGCCCAGTACTGAATACTGTGGAGGGCAGAAGCAAAATGTTAATGACTCTTGAAGTGAACAGTGAACAAAGATGGATCACAGCCTCAGAATTTATGTATGTATATATATCACAACTAAGCAAATAATGCAATTGCTGGAATTACAGCTCATTTGTGTGTCTGCTCCGCTATGCACAATGTTTACAGTCTGTGCATCTTCATATAGTAAGCATATAAGGCAATAAAAACAAAGTTAGGCTTATGGGTTTTGACAATTCTTATTACATTATGGTTGGGAAAGAGAAACCACCAAAATGGTCATTGAAAAAAGGAGTGAGTTGTCTTCTAAACTGTGGAACAAACAATAGAAGATGGGATGTAACAGCTGGAAGAGCGGCGTAGGGAGGAGATAATTTAATATCCCATTGTATAGTAGCATTGTAAATAGCTTTATACTACTGGCAGAGCCGCAAGGCGCTATTCCTGACAGTCTGGAGAGCCAGTCTCCCCAGAAACTTGGATTTTTCTTGGATGGTTGGGCATATGCCTATAAAATAGACCCAACCATACAAGAAAAAAACAGTACTTGGCTTTGTGCTGTGATCTACTCAGTGGATCAATGGCTATGTTTGGCATCAGTTGGGCTTCTTAAGCTAAGCGCCCAGGATATAGAACTCAGTTTAACATGAACAGCATTGTGTATTACACTCAGGCCCCTATCATTTGGGCTAGTAAAGTTGCACTACTAATTTTGGAAGGGGGAAAGGCAGAATGTGGGAGTCTTATAGGAAACACCCATTGGCAAAGGCAAGAAGTCTGGTTTAGGCTTTTTGGCAGTTCTAGGTTTTGAAGAACTGTATTGTTCTGGAAGCTGTTAGCCCCCCATCAATCTAAACAAAAACATTAGCTAAAGGTTTCTTTGTGTGTTGATATGCTCTTTGCGAAAGGGAACGCGTAGTGAAGTCAGCCAATGGATGAAGTGGGCTGACGCATTGCTCCCTGATGCATTCTGTAGTGAGTGGAAGAAGAAAGTGAATGACAGAACCTCAAACAATTGGACAGAGTCTGGCTGAAAACTCTTATAGGTAACTTTGATATATACATAATTTTAGTATAATCAAAAAGGTCTTGACTAACACAGACTTAAAAAAGCCAATTGGACAAAAATTGGCTGCCAGCCTCTTGCCTTTGTGGAAGAAAGAAAGAAAGAAAGAAAGAAAGAAAGAAAGAAAGAAAGAAAGAAAGAAAGAAAGAAAGAAAGAAAGAAGGAAAGAAAGATAGAAAGAAAGACAGACAAATAGGAGGAGAGAAAGAAGAAGGAAAAAAGTGAGAAAGAAAGAAAGAAAGACAAATAGGAGGAAAGAAAGAAAGAAAAAAGAGGGAAAGAAGAAAAGAAGGGAAGCACGAAGGAAGGAAAGAGAAAGAAATATGGAAGAAAGAAAGGAAGACAAATAGGAGCAAAGAAAGCAGAAGGAGAAAGAAGGAAAGAGAGAAAGAAAGATGAAAAGAAGGCAAGAAAAGCAGAAAGAAATATGGACAATGAAAGGAAATAGAAAAGAGGGAAAGAAGAAATGAAAGAAGGAAAGAAAGAAGGAACGAAAGAATGGAAAAAAAAGGAAAGAAAGATAGAAGGAAAGAAAGACGGGAGAAAGAAAGAAAGAAAGAAAGAAAGAAAGAAAGAAAGAAAGAAAGAAAGAAAGAAAGAAAGAAGGAAAGAAAGATAGAAAGAAAGACAGACAAATAGGAGGAGAGAAAGAAGAAGGAAAAAAGTGAGAAAGAAAGAAAGAAAGACAAATAGGAGGAAAGAAAGAAAGAAAAAAGAGGGAAAGAAGAAAAGAAGGGAAGCACGAAGGAAGGAAAGAGAAAGAAATATGGAAGAAAGAAAGAAAGACAAATAGGAGCAAAGAAAGCAGAAGGAGAAAGAAGGAAAGAGAGAAAGAAAGATGAAAAGAAGGCAAGAAAAGCAGAAAGAAATATGGACAATGAAAGGAAATAGAAAAGAGGGAAAGAAGAAATGAAAGAAGGAAAGAAAGAAGGAACGAAAGAATGGAAAAAAAAGGAAAGAAAGATAGAAGGAAAGAAAGACGGGAGAAAGAAAGAAAGAAAGAAAGAAAGAAAGAAAGAAAGAAAGAAAAAGGAGCAAGGCAAAAGAGAAGAAAGAAAAAGTGCAGGGGAAGAAGAACAAAATGAAGGAGTGACAGACAGGCAGTTAGGGCCCAATTACAAGTTTAACAGTGTGTCGGTGGGTCCGCACCACCAAGCCCATGGTCAGACCGGCCGCCAGATTACGAGTTAAATTCACGATTTTTTGGGGCATTCCCATAGTGGTGCCTTTAAAAATAGACACCGCAATGGGAACGCCAAAAACATTTCCTGCACGGCATGGACTCAAAAGTTCCACCAAGCCGGTCCAGCCAAGCTTATTGCGGCCTCTGGACTACCGCGCCACCTCACCGGCAGGTCCCTGGCGGCAGTCCATGACTGTTCCACCGCCCAAGTCGTAATTGGGTTGTTGGGAGACCGCCACGCCCCCACGAATCTGGCGGTCTGTGGACCACCAGACTCGTAATCAGGGCCTTAGGGCTGTTAAGAAATAGCACCATAACAAGTTTATATTTAGAGTGAGCTGCTTGCACAGTGTGAAAAAGCAGCAGTCAGATAAACAAAGGGATTTACAACAGCGTTGACAGGAGACAGGAACTGATAAAGCTGGAATGTGCCCTGTGCTCTCATCTGGTAGAAGTTTCCTACTATCACATCAGGCTCTATAAACAAAGGATCACTAATCTAATAATAAATTGAAAACAAAAACACTGGCACTGGAGAGAACTAACTTGTTAGTGGATGTGCTCCTTGTGAAAGGGCTAAAGGCAGTCACTCAAGGTGAATTTACCAGATGTATGAAGGAACAACACGTGCCTTTACCATACAAAGCCTTTGCAACGCAGTCTTAACCACGCATACACGTTTACCATGCATGACTTTTACCACATATGTGTCTACAACAAACATACATAGAGGCACATTATAAATATTATTACCATGCATGCTTTTACCACACATACTATTTCCATGCAAACCTTTACTACGCAATTTAACAAAAAGAAAATGGCAATAATTATAAATTAAATAAACAGCAATAAATGGTAATATTAAGGATAGTAAAAAAGAAAAAACATATGTATAAGAACGATATAATCATGATGGAACATATTATATTATCACAACATTCTATGAATTAAATGATTTTGCATGGCAAATATCCACACAGCATTACACAACACATTGCAATATATCACAAAACTTTGCACTCCATCACAGCCCTATGCAAATATTTTCCAAAAGAATACTGCCACACAACTCAAGCCAAAACAATTCAAGACTAGGCAAATTTCCAAAATATCATTATAAATTGAGGCAACACAGCGCAAAAGAAGGCAACCCTTTATACATTTTTTTCACATTAAACAAAAATTAAAATTAAAAAACACATCTCAACATAGTAAAAATATTTTGTACAGAAGTCTAAGAGCTTTGTCATGTATTAACTAATCTTTCTTTCATTTCAATTTGAGTAATGAGCCTTTTCCTCAATGAAGATGGCTGTCACAAAATGTGATGAAGGTCCAAAATGCTTTATTTTTCACAAACCAAATAAATACACATTTAGTCACTTTTTAAACCAGGAAAAAATACTTTCCAACAGATATTTCAATATGAATTATCGAACTTCCCCATAAAACTTACAAAAGCTGCTGTCCACTATTTTGTATTGAGTGGTACACTGCCTTCTTACATGACCACATGCACCCGTGAGACCAGAGGAGTACAGCACATCCATTTTTAAATACTGCCATCTATCTACACAAGTAAGTATACCATTAACAATAATTGCCATATTAAAATACTAACGATATACCCAGAAAACATATTTGTGCAAAATTATTTTTAATTTATTAGACATTGCCAAAGTTATTTTCAACCCACATTTTGAGGACATTTACTATGACTTCAACAATGTAAGGTAGCTTTCAACTTTTTTTTCTCAAGAAAAATGATAGCAAAATTATAATTAAATCAGAACCTATGATATATTCAGGGAAGGTGAAGTAAAGTAACTGGGGGCAAAATTACTTTTCAAACTCTGCCAAGTACTTACCTCAGGACAGGTGCTGAACAGTGACTGGGCGAAACATTTCTATTCTAACTCTGCTGAGTATTTACCTCAGGGAAGGTGCAGGACAGTGACTGGGGTACATAATTACTATTCTAACTCTACCGAGTACTCACCTCAGGGAAGGTGCTGGACAGTGACTGGGGCTAAAATTGCTATTCTAACTCTGCCGTCCTCCCAACACCGCTGTGGAATGGGAACCACCCGCCTCAGGTCGGTGGTTCCGACCGCATCATTTGGATGTGAACGCACACAGTGTGGACGAAAACAGACATTTTTCAATGGCAGCTTATGGGGGAGGCGGAAAACGCCCACAGCATAAGCTCCCATAAAAAAATGTATGTTTCCAAACATCCCTGCACTGTGTGGCAGGCGCCTCATGATGCCTGCCACAAGGTACAGGGATGTTAAGGGGGGTGCCAAAGGTGCCTCGCAGGGTAGTATGCGGAGGGTATAGAGGGTAGGGGCCCTGCTAGGGCCCCCAAAGACACGTTCAGACAGCAGTTCCATGTCAGAAAGGCCGACATGGAACTGTTGTTGGAAAGTGTCATCATAATCCTGACGGTGGAAATGTCATCCTTAAGGTATTATGAGGCCTTTTCGACTGGCAAGGGGCCCGCTGGAGACGCGTCGGATTTCCTGGCCGGTTTAAACTCCAACTACCGTCATTATAATATGGTGGTTGGACTTTAAACCTAAAATGTCGGCCAGAAAACCTCTGACCAGCGGTCGTAAACTTACAATGTCAGTCAGAAAGTCTCCGGCCAACATTGTAGTTAAGTCCTAAGTGTGTTTTTTATATCTTTTACAATAAATTTAATAAAAATGGTTTTATAGTTTTAAAAACTAATGTTGGTGGTGTTCGATTTAATTTAAAAAATATATATTCTATGTGTGCCTGCTAATTTTAGTTTTATCTTGTATAATACAGATTGTGTAATACATTTGGCTTAAAATGAATGCTCAGGTATTAAAGTTAACACCTGAGTATTACTGCACTTCCCCACCCTATACCCCTATATCCCTTACAGCCAGTCCTTCAAAGTTTGTGTTCTAGTGTCTAAAACCTTATTTTTTAAAAATAAATGTAACATTTAAATGACCTAAAACTTTGTTTGATTAAATTAATACTCAGGTATTAAAGTACATACCTGAGTATTAATACACTTCTCCACCCAAATCCCTTATATCCCATCCCTAAAACTTTGTTCTACAGTTTTCAAAATTATTTTCTTAAAAATTAATTTAATATCATGCACCCTATATTTACATTCTTTAATATTTTATACTCAAATATTAAAATTAAACTGGGAGTACTAATACATGTCCCCACCCATTACCCCTATATCCTTTTAATCCCACCCCAAAACTCTAATTTGCTATTAATGAGAATTTTTAATAATGTAAAATTAAAATTGATAACCCCATAACTAGGAAAATTTAAACTTAGCACTCAGATATTTAAATTGGTACCTATGTATTAAAGCCCTGCTCCACTCATTGCCCTTAAATCCATTGCATCCTGCTCCTAAAACTTTATTTTCTTAATTCAAGAATGTTTATTTATTTTAAAAAATTCTACGATTATAAACCCAAAAATTAAAACAATTAAAAAATGTTAATAAATGTAAAACCTCAAAATTCAAGCTGTAGACCCAGGCAACAGGTAGGGTCTCCATCATATAAGTGGATCTTGTTGTCCTTTTCTTTACTTACTGCTACGCTGTTATGTGTTCCTCAGAAGTGGTTGGCGGTTTATGTGTCTAGTCAATTAGTATCCAAACCTTGCCTTAAAATGTTGTGATGGATAGGAAAGTATAATTTGGCAGATCTCTCTCTCACACTCTCTGTCTGAACTTCTCCTCTAACTCTTTTCCTCACTCTCAGTCTTAGTTACATTCTGTCTCTCTGTTTCTCCCATTATCAGCATCTCTTTGTATCTCTCTTTCTTTCTCTCTTGCTCTCCCCTTCTCTGTCTCTCTATCTATCCCTCTCCCTCTCTTGCTCTTGTTCCTCTTACACCTTTATGTTTTTCTTTCATTGTCTCTTTCCCTGGGGAGGAATCAGGGAGTTTTATAAATTTGCTACACCTAAAGCCACTGGCATTGTCTTGGAGGTGACCAGGTGCCATCCTAAAGTGCCACCTGCAATTGTACTTAGGTGCAGGTTTCATTCATCAAAAAGTATAGCTGACTAGTTACTGAAATACTTTGCATGTGTTTAGGAAGCATCTGACATTTTAGCCCATCTAAAGAGAAGTCTGGTTCACCAATATAACATGGAAGGCATCATTAGCAGAGTGATGTCTCTGACTGACTGACTGTAGTTAAAGGCTATTGTTTGTTTTCACTTCAGGTTTATAGAAGTGTTACCTGATTAAGATGTTAGATTTCACTTTCAGAAATGGTTAGACATAGCTAGATTAGAAGTCTAGCAGCAGCCTAGCACCATACAGATGGTTTACCTAATTCTAGTGCCTATCATAAACACCTTACATAGCACAATCTTCACAAGTAAATAATGTTTCTTTCTACATTCTTGTATCCTCAAACTGCATGCTGTCTCAAAAATATTCTTTACATCCCTGAAATCCGGCATGAAAAATGGACGTTTAATTAGCATTTCTGATTTTCACCTCTCCTTTTCTTTTCCTTTTTCTCTCTCTCTTTCAAATGTCCCTCTTCTTCCCTTCCATCTTCTAGTGCCTCCTCTAAACACAACTTACAATGTACCATTCATGTTTGCCTTACTCTCTATTATTGTGTTTCTGCAAATTGGCCACAGCGCATTTACAAGATCACAATCTCTCATCCTTCCTCTCAAAGTCATACTTATGCACTCTAACAACACCTAATCTCCTCTAACTCATCTATTAATCCCACCAACTCTGTTAATGAGCTCACATACCCTCCACTGTTGAGCTCAACTAGCCCCCAATAATGTAGTCCTCCATCAACAAACTGGAAAGACTTAATAGAATTTATTTGCTTGGGCAAACAAGACTAATTCAAATAATTGACCGTAACCAATAGCACTGGACTAACCACTAACCTTGGGTTCTAGAGCAGTGGTGCTGGTGTAAAATGCTTCAATGGATCATCAAGGGTAGTAAGCGCTATATAAATGCAATTACAATTACAATGAAGTAGCACACTGAAAAGGTAAGACAAGATACTATACATAAGGGTGCAAACAGTAGCGGTGTTTGTGACACTGTAAGGTGATGGCCTACTGGTATGTGGTCAATAGCTTGGAAGGGGGTAGAGTCCTAAGCAGGATCTTAGGCTGGCTTTCTTATAACCAAAGTAAACAAGGTTAAGTCGGCATTATCAGAAACATAGCAGTGCACCCCAAATGAAGAAGAGGTGCAAGGTGCAACTTACCAGTATTGATAAAGCTTTAAGGATGGTCAATGAGTATTGTTGCCAGTCATCAGCATGATGCAGGCTGGAATGTATCTGCTTGTGAATGACGGGCTCTCTTGTTTACTATTTAAGGGGACTTCAGCACAGGAACCAGAAGGCCCAGTGTCACTGGCATGATGGATAGATCTGGTATGTAACTTGTGAGGTAATGGCCGCCACCTTGAGCAAAGGTATATGTGTAGTTGGAGACTGGACTGAGCAATACATGGGGGGGAGGAGCTATGGTTCCTTTACCTTGTGAGATGTAAATGGAGAACAACTAGAATATCTAGAGGAAACTTATGTGAAAAGTCTAGTTATTGGACTGTGCAGAATTACGATGATTTACAGCAGGGGCGCAGTGATTGATAATAGTTTGGGGGCAAGTTTGTTATGGACATAATATGTTCAGAGAAAAAGCCTGTGTGAAGCATATCAATTTATCTGAGATCCCTCAGGGGACATATTTATTAGGAGCATAATCAGGTGGATGGAAACAAAGGTATTAGAGAGTAAGGAAAATGTACCTGTGGTTTTACACTGCATCCGAAGCACATCTGGTTAGGGTCCGAATAAGCATTTTTGCTTTGCATGGGTACCATATTTATTTAGATCTGTGTTGTTTAGAGTGGTATGTTGTGACAGTCTTGTCCACAAGGCATTCAAATGGGATGGAGGCTTGGACATATGGAGAGTGTACTATGGGGTGAGGTTTACGGTCTCATACTAGGAGTAGTCTAGTCAGATAGTGGTTAGTAATTCATTAGTAATTCATTGAGGTAACAACAAAAACATTAATATAAGATAGTGAGTCAGCTCTAAGTGGTATACAATATGACAGTATATCCTCAAGAATCTGAGTTTTGTAACATAAAATACTGAGAATATAAAATGTGGTATAATGTCCAAGACTGTGAGTTTGGTCACATAAAATTGTGGAAATAACAAGAAGCGGTATAGCATAAGGAGTAGTATTAAAGAGGCTTGTATTATGTAGCAGTTGATAATCCTTTGGGGTAACAGCAATATTAGAGATATTACATATAGTACTCAACTCAAAGTGGTATCTGATAGGACTGTGTTGTATGTGTAACAATGAAACAGGAGGGCCCTTGAATGATTGTAAGTAAAAGAAGAAAAATAAGGAATTGAAGCCCTTAAAGTCCTTCTAAGGCTATGTTCTTGTACAAACTTGTAGCATATTAGCAAAGACATTGTTGTGTGAAGTGATTTAGGATCAGCTCTCTCAAGGTACATACATAACTAGCTGCTCCAGCCCAACTGTTTTCTTGAAAAAAAGCTGGTCTGGAGCAACTCATCTCTCATGAACCTTAGAAACTTCACAGCTAAGTAGAGTGTTAATACCAAATAGAATTGGCATTTGTAAGTGGAGGGAATTGCACTTGTGTTTAGTGATCAACAGAGTATGTAAAGTAAATCTGCTCAAATTCAAACCAATCAAGAGGGACATTAGTACAACTAATAGTGCATTTCTGCTTCTTTGTTTAGACCGTGGCAGACTATATTCCTTTTCAAAATCCATTCAGCCTGTCTTTTTCGAAGTCTCAGTTTTCTAATTCCTCCCCTGGGGAGGTGTGATATTTTTTCAATTGCACAAAAGAAAAACACTTTGTTGTGTACATGATATTGTGTGTAGTGTTCCAATAGTGGTGTTTTAGCTTATATTTTGTGTATGTTTCTATCGAGCTCCTGAATCCTTATTTTCAAAGGTCTTATAGTGCTGCCTACTTAGATGTTTCTGCAGGTACTTTCTATGACATAGATGACATGTGTTGTTTCAGTTGATCCACTGTTTGATCTTGTACTTATTTCATCTCTTGAGCTCAAATTGCCTTTTCCATTAGGCCGTCATGACAGCTGAAAGTATAACGAATGAAATATGAGGTGGTCAGGAAGATTAGCATTCTAGCAACCCATACTCTACAAAGAGTCAGTTACCTCCCTGGCTCAATTTTAAGTTACAATGAAACGTTTTTGAGGCATCATAAAATTATAAAAAAAATGGTTCTGTACAAATTCAAAATAACTCATGAACACCATATGAGTATCTAAGAAGATTGGACCTTCAAATTAGTGTGCTGTCCCTTTATTCCTAAAAAAGACACATACCTTAAATGTATCATTACTAGGCAGCACAAACTTCTTTTTCATTATATGTTTGCTGTTGAGATTTAACCTGATACCTATTCTGGATGTACATTGTGCAAACTAGGCTTTCATGATGTGTGGTTTCAGGTTCTTTTTTTAATATTTCTTCTCTTTCTGTATAATGCACTCCTCGTCAACGTATGTGCTCATACTATCTACATAGCTGTTTATGTGTTGTTTTTAATTACAACTGAGAATACCAGAGTAGGTATTGAGAATGCTGCAGCACCACCAAGATTATTACAACTTTCCTCACTGTGACCCTAACTACAATGGTGGGACCGCATTTGTTAGGGTGGTGGTAAGGAAACAAAGGGGGCCCTATAGGGGCCCATGGTGCCTCATGACCCATAGGATGCATGCAGAAGGGCACATGGTGTGTCCCACGGTGTGCATGCACCCCCTTTCCTGTATGCCATGGACATCACAGTCTATGTTGTGCAGGAATGGGCTTTGATGTTCCCATTGCGGTGCCTTTTTTAAAGGACCATCCGCCATACCAGGAGAGGACTACTAATCTGGAGATTTGGTGTTGCAAGAGAGGGGCAGTGGTGGTTTGTTGAAGCCTTTTTCTCAATAAATCACTACTTGCAATGACTTTGGTCCACGGCATGCTGTTTCTTTACCGGTAAACCAGCGTTGGATTTGTTGTTTTGGGACACGCCGTCCCGCTGTGGAACGCCGTCGGATGAGGCACGGGTAAGGCGATGGCATTGCTCTGCTCGCTTGGCTGTGGGATATATATATAAATATATTCAGCTCTAGAACTCCACTCGAAGAATGAAGGGGACCGCACACAAACAAGGTACTCGGATATTATAATTTATTATTCCGAGATAGACGCCAGGACATGTTTCGGCATTAGCGCCTTTTTCCACTGTGTTTACAGGATGCAGTTCATTGGGCTCAATTATATCCGGTTCATTATTTACACTTCTGGTTCATTAATAATCAACATGAACGAAAGACTTTCACAAAGTAGCGAATTATTATAAATGAAAAAAGCGTTAATCTCGCACGGTGACATAATTGTGCCAACATGAATCAACATTAAAAATGACGAATTGAGAGGCAGCTTAATAATACCAAACAATCAGTGAAAATCGAACTCCTTATATAGTGCTGATACACTGAAATTAATTAATAGGCATAAAGTCTTAATCAAGCCCTGTATGGGCAAATGAAATCCATTCAATAATGGTTGCATTCTTGATGCCACTTTTGAACAAGGTAGAGAACGATAGACATCCAGTCTGCATGTATCGTGACTCAATCAAGCTATATCTCCACAATAATCCTGTGCTTAGGTCACTTGGAATTCATTTTTACAAGAAAAAACATTGGTGCCGTGGCCTCTATAAACAGACGTATTTATTTAGCAACAAAATGTCCCGACGCGTTTCAGTGTAATGTCACTCCTTTCTCACGGGCAAGGTTTGTACATCTTTGCTTTCTTTTAACGAAACATGCATAATAGTAGACATAAAAACATCTTTCAAACTGGTCACCGTAAGTGTTTCAATAAAGCTACTGTATATCAACAACTGAGGGAAATTAATCATATTCCGCATCATATTAAGCATTGGTAGACAAACTGATGGAAAATTATTTACAACATATAGGGGCCGAATCCGATTTCGTCCGGAAGGGCTCCGAATGATGGTCGGTGCCCTTCTGACCGAATCGGAACGTGTCGGCCGGATTCCTTTCCGACTGAGCCATTCTGATGGCCTCAGTCGGAAAGGAATCCAATTCGGATTTCCGGATGGCGGACGACAGGCTCGGAGAGCCCGTCAGACCTCCGGAAATCCCTCAGTACTCCCCCGGCCGCCTCTTTACGACCGAGGGAGTATGATGGCAGTTTTTCACTGCCTTTTCGTGCCGGTAGGGCCCCCATGGCTGTGAGGCTGCCGACTGGCTGCCTGGGGGCACCTATGGTGCCCCTCTGTGGATCACTGCATTCGGAGGCAGGCACCTTGGGGTACCGGCCACAGGGTGCAGGGATGAACTGCACCCCTGCTTTTCACAATGCAAGCAAGCATTCCGCTCGGAATGCATGCTTGCATTGTGAAGTATACGAGTGCGACCGAACCCTGTTCGGTTGCATCGTACTTGCAGGGCCGTAACCCACGACAGCAGGTCGGTCGGTTACGGCTCCTGACCGATCATCGGAATCGGCCCCATAGTGGCATATTTGAGCGTACTAGTATGAGCAGACTCGTGTCATGAAAAGCGCGCCGTTACCCAGTGGTATAACTGACTAATCAAAACGTTAGTTTTGAAAATCAAAACAAATGCAATAACCGTAGTGAATGGTGACATTTCAACCAATAGTTCAACCCCAGTGGGTATTCATTAATGACCTGAGATAACTTCCTCATTGTATTCATGATCAATTGTCCGTTCACTGATTTTGACGGAGAGAGTGTTATCCTAGTGAGGCTGAACTGGTTAATTGTGGGGAGCTTTACGGTTTCGACGGAGCCAAGTTAGGAACTTTGATTCCGCACTAACTACATGTGTCAGCAGTAAAAAACACTGCAAGTTTTAGCCCCAACAGTGCTAAATAGATATCATGGCAACAACGAGAGATATCAAAAGACGAGAGGCAGCAAGTAAGCTGTTTACAAGATCAGCAGCACCACAAAGTGCTAATGTAGTTGAACCAGCTAATGGCAGCGCATTGGAAAACAAACGTAAACTGTGGGACAATCTATGGAAGATTTTTAAAAAAAGAGCAGCCCAAGTGGTGACAGTATATAGAATGTGGGAGAATATCACGGGGTCTCTGCATTTTATCACACCAACATTTCAAAAACCAGATCCAGATATGATTGATGAGTGGATGACAAATAATCATGAGTGTTCCACCAACATGTTAAGAATCCTAATTAAATAAGCAGAAAGAGACTGCATTAAATTGACTGAAGAAAGTGAGGAGATCATCAAAAAAACTGAAAGAATTATACAGCAAAGAGGAGTTTGAAACAGAAATGACAAAAAATTGGAAAAAATAGAAGAGGAAATAAACGCAAAAAAACAGAGAAAGTTTTAACGCGATGAGATTGACTACAACAAAGGACAGATTCTCACATTCGGTAAAAAGTTCAATCAACTGAGGAAAGCTAACAATGAGCCAGCTGGGCAGGAACAACCATCAACCTCAAAGGCAATTACTTCCACAAATGCAGAACAAAAGAACACAGAGGCAACAACAATTGAAACAGTGGACAGTGATAACAGTGAAAGTGACATTTTTGTCCAATCGGAGCCAAGTGGAGTAAAAGCTCGTATTTTAAACGAATTCAAGCTCATGGCCAGAGGAAAGCAAATCACACAAGCACACAGCGAAAGCCCGGGCAGAGGTCATGGTCGAGGAGGAAGAGGAGGAAGCAAAGCTAAATCTACCAGCAGCAACACATCAGACAGCTTCGCGGGAGTACTTACAAGGGGCCAAAAGGCGAGAAAATGATGGACACAATGACAGTGGTAAATCTTTCTAATCGCACATTTACCAATAGCCAGCTCGAAGTGTTATCTCTGGGGCTATCTTTCTGCCTATCCTCCAAATTCAATTACACAGAGACACACATCGACCTTTTCAGGTTCATTAGGAAACTCAAATTAAAAAAATGGTTTGGCACCAAAAAACCACAAACAGTGTAAAGAGCACAAGCTAACCCATCTGTTCTCACCACCAATGACATTGATATTTTACATACAATGCATGAGTTGGAAAATTAGGAACATTTTATTGATGATCCCTTTTTAAACCTTGTAAATACTGACATTGATGTAGGGATGAGATGTGAGACGGGGTTTATACCTAAATCTGTTTTTATTCCTCAGATAAGCAATGATGCCATTAATTGTTTTGAGAAAGGCATGATCAGGGAATTACAAAAAATGGAATCACATAAATCCAACACTGCAGAACCTCAAGAAAATAAATGGAGAGGCATTGAAAGAGTTAGAAGAGTCTACTGACATCGTAATTAAAAAATCAGACAAAGGAGGGAATGTTGTTATCTGGCCGCTCCAAATGTACCTAGATGAAGGCTCTAAACAGTTGTCTGACAAGGACAGATTTTGCCTTACATCTAAACTAGAATATGAGGAAGCCAACAAAGATGTCTTAAATAAACTGACTGATTGGCGTGACAAGGGTGTTCTTGACTGGGACGAATACTTGTTTCCCGTATGTAAAGATCCTAAAATCCCAGCGTTATATCTTTTGCCAAAAATACATAAAAATGCCACAAACCCCCCGGGAAAACCAATTGTGTCTTCCAGGGGTAGTTCGCTGTAAAATATATCTAAATACATGGATTATTTTTTACAGCCATTGGTTCAATCATTGCCATCGTATGTAAAGGATACAGGTGATTTTCTTAGAATTGTCAATGAAATTACCTGGGGTAAGGACTACATACTGATGAGTATGGATGTAAAGAGCCTTTACAATGTGTATCCCTCAAGATCTAGGCATTGACGCGTATAGATATTTCTTTGAAGGGAAGATCATTGTCTTTTCTTCTACATACAGAAATACTTTTGGAGATGATTCATATCTGCCTCAAAAGCAATTTTTTTCTGTTTGACAAACAGTTGCACAGATAAACCCAGGGAATGGCGATGGGAACTTGCTTCGCCCCCAGCTTTGCAGGACTTTACCTCGGCTGGTGGGAGAAGCAAGTGGTCAATAACATCAGACATTTCAATGACAACGTCGTCCTCTGGGTCAGATACAGAGATGACATCTTCTGTATCTGGAGAGGAACCAAAGTCCAGGCTCAGGATATCGTGATCTCACTGAATGATAATTCTCTGAACTTACAGTTCAAGTGAAACAAACACCAACACAATCGAATTCCTCGATCTTTAAATTAGAGATCCAGGACAACAGGATAACAAGCAAGCTATTTAGGAAGAGCACGGCAGGCAACAGCCTGTGACATGCAAAGAGTTGCCATCACAAGAATCTGATTCATAGCATCCGTTTTGGGGAGGTATTAAGGGCCAAAAGAAACTGTAGTACAGAAGAAAGTTACCTTCAAGAAAAACACATAATGACTCAAAGATTCTTAGCACGAGGTTACAGCAAGGCAATTATTAAACAGGCAATCTCTAAGATTGATGAATTCAAATGTAATGATTTGCTCATCCCCAAAAATAAAATCAATAATGATAAAGGACCAATTAGATTTTACACTACTTATCACAGCCAAGCTTGGGAGATAAAGACATGCTTGAGAAAATTTTGGGAAGTCTTGAGAACTGATGATGATTTGAGTGAATATTTAGGAGAAAATCCAGCTATAACATTTAGGAAATCAAAATCTTTACGAGACTCCGAGTAGGAGTCTCATCAACCAGGTGAAAAAACATAGAGATGTCCAGGGCTTTTTCACTTGCAATCAGTGTAAGGCCTGCGAATATAGCAATAGCTGTAAATCATAAAAAATTTGTAAAGAGAAACCACCACACAAAATCATGAAACATTTGTCTTGCAACACAGATTTTGTTGTTTACGCATTGAAATGTCCCTATGATAAATTTTATATAGGGAGCACGATCCACAAGCTGAAAAAGAGAGTGCTAGAACATCTTCGCGCCATAAAGAAAAATGACAAGCAATATCCAATTGCACGTCATTTCAATATATGTCGCAACCAGAATGCCAATCTGCACAAATTCTATGTCCTTGACAGTATACCCCTTAGAGAAAGAGGAGGCAATAGGACCTTGGAATTAAGAAAGCTTGAGTTGAAAAGGGTTGTCAAATACAATACTCTGTCTCCAACAGATCGCAATCTTGATGAAGAAATGTCCGTTAACTTCGGGTAAATGGTGCATTTACAGCTGTCCTCATGTATAATTAAGATGTTTTTATAAGGTATTAAATTTTGTATCATACTGTCATCTAGTGCACTTTTTATCACATTTTTAATTTGATTGTTTCTGTCTGGTCTATTACAGATACCAATGAGGGATGCAGAAGAGCTTTAATATCTGTCTACACACCAGCAGATGAATATGAATTCATTTCACAGATTGGTGATTGGTAATATTTGTGCTCACTAGAGCAGAAATACCATTAATCAAGTGAGTTTTTGTGGTTATTTTAAAAAATGTAGCGATGAGCTTTATTTACAATTTCAAGCGCCAGGTAGTGATATGTTTGCCCACGAGGGCAGAATTGAATTGAATCAGTGAACGGACAATTGATCATGAATACAACGAGGAGGTTGTCTCAGGTCATTAATGAATACCCAATGGGGTTGAACTAATGATTGAAATATCACCAGTCACGGCGGTTATTTAATTTGTTTTGATTTTCAAAACTAACATTTTGATTAGTCAGTTATACCACTGGGCAATGGCGTGCTTTTCATGACACGAGTCTGCTCATACTAGTACACTCAAATATGCCACTATATGTTGTAAATAATTTTCCATCAATTTGTCTACCAATGCTTAATATGATGCGGAATATGATGCATTTCCCTCAGTTGTTGATATACAATAACTGTATTGATACACTTTCGGTGACCAGTTTGAAAGATGTTGTTTATGTCTACTATTATGCACATGAATTGAGCACATATTTCTTTAAAAGAAAGCAAAGGTGTACAAACCTTGCCCGTGAGAAAGGAGTGACGTAATTCCAAAATGCGTCATGGCTAAATAAACACATCTGTTTATAGACGCCACGGCACCAGTGTTTTTTCTTGTAAAACTGAATTACAAGTGACCTAAGCACGGGATTTTTGTGGATATTTAGGGTTGGCTACCCTGCCGTGTTGCCTACCGTACGAGTGGCTTGGGCTGGAGCAGGACATGATCATGGATCTATCTATCTATCTATCTATCTATCTATCTATCTATCTATCTATCTATCTATCTATCTATCTATCTATCTATCTATCTATCTATCTATCTATCTATCTATCTATCTATCTATCTATCTATCTATCTATCTATCTATCTATCTATCTATCTATCTATCTATCTATCTATATATATATATTATCTACTGGCGGTCGCCAGTAGATAGTTATAGTTAGGACCGTGTTTCCATAGGAAATCCGCAACATTCTATTTGGAATAACTTTGGCGCCGGTCAACGAATCCTCGCGAAATTTTCAAAACTAATGGGGCGCTACGCTCCGCTCCTACCCTGAAAGTCTCGGGGGGATTCGTCAAGCGGGGGCTGAGAAAAAAGGGGGGTCCCAAAACGCGTTTTCCCCATGCATTTTCCCATAGGACCTTTAGTCCGAGCTACAGCCCGAACGGCTGAACAGAATTACTTGAAATTTGGCAGAGAGGTAGTCCTCCGGTCAAGGATGTGCCTTTTGTAGGTCTGGTGTAAATCTGTTCAGTAGGTCCTGAGAAAATAGCATTTAAATCAATATATATATCTGTAAGCGCGCTCCGTGCGCTTACCGTAAGCTTACCGTACGCGTACGGTGCCGTGCGCGAGCTCAATTCTGATTGGTGGTTACATGACTGTAAACATTCGAATTGGTCGAAATCAGGAAGTGTCGGCCGCCATTTTCTGTCTCTCGCACTGAGAAACAAAAGTGTGGAACGTGAAAAGGGGGCAACGAAGAGAGTTGCAGACCCCCTAGTGTTTGTCAGGGGGTCCAAGAAGGACCCAAAAGTACGGAAAATACATTTAATAATTTTTAAAAAAAATCGCAGAGTGCGCGTACGGTAAGCTTACCGTACGCTTACGGTAAAAAAAAATTAAAAAAAAAAAAAGAATTAACAATCACATTTAATATATAAATCTAAGGACCCCCAAGGGAGAAAAAAACAATTGATATTTTGTAAAAAATGCCGAGGCGTGCACGGTACATAAATACATAACTTAGCATTTAAAAAACCGTACAAATTCACTGAAAAAATCATAGGTTTCACACACGTTATAGTTAGGAATTAGCATTTAAAAAACCTTGCAAATTCACTTAAAAAACCATAGGTTTCACACAAGTTATAGTTAGCTGTACATTTCACTCGTAAAAAAACCAATGAAATTCCACGTTATAGTTAGATCAGGTAACTATAACTTGCGCGACCACAATCCACAATGTGTAATTTCAGATGTCATCATTGATGTCATGAGTGATGTCACTGACCATGTCAAAAGTGATGTAATATGTGACGTCATCAGCAGTTTATTGTGGGCACGCAAGTTATAGTTACCTGCTAACTATAACTCGCGCACCCGCAATCCACTGCTGATGACGTCACATATTACATCACTCATGACATGGTCAGTGACATCACTGATGACATCACTGATGACATCTCAAATGACATCACTGATGACATCACTGATGACATCATCCAGTGAGTATGTGTTTTTGAAAAATTTCAATATGTTTAATATATATAGGGAAGGGCCTGTTTAAGACTGAGTGGGTGTACAAGTGTGTAAAAGGATGATTTTCTGTGGTGCATAACATGATTCTTTAAGTTAGTCATTAAATGTATCTTACTGCAGACTAGTGAGTAAACTGTGTAAATGTGTGTATGTGTCTGTATGTTGGTGTATAAGTGGCTGCATGGTTTTGAGAACAACTATATGAGTCTCAATATGGGTAATTGATTGGTTGTCTAAGTATCTGTGTGGTTTCATGAGTGTTTGTGTGGGTAGGATGTGTGTCACTCTATGCATAGATGTGTGAGTGGGTGATTCTATTGGTGCATGGTTTTAAGACTGCATCTGTGATGGACTGTAAGGTTGAGTGAGTGAATGTATGGGTGTTTTAGGGATTGAATGTATATGTCAGTGGTACATTTGTGACTAACTACATATGTGAAAGGCAGTATATATGTGTGCAAGAGTATATAAGTGGGTAGATGTGAGAGTGTGTGATTCTGAGAGTGACTGTATGGATGAGTGTGTGCTTGTATCAATGATTCTATAAGAGCGTAAGAATATGATAATATTTTTATGAGTAAGTGAACTTGAGTGTGTTTCACTGCCTAGGTGAGTAAATTGGAGTGTGATTATTTGCATCACTGACTAGGTGTGAGAGTACCTCTATTGATGATTGGTGGTGTGTGAGTGTCTATATAGGTGTATAAATGCATATGATAGTTTTGTATGGAGTGACTGTAAGTATGAGTGACTGTACAGGTGAATGACTGGAGGTGTATGTAGACCTAAGAGTTAATAATTGGGTATGTAGTTATTGGTACTGGAGTATGTATGGTTTTGAGAATGGAACTCTTACATTTTTAGTCGGTGTATCAAAGGTTATATTAGAGTGTGAGAAGATGTGTTACTCTATCACAAGGATGATGTCATCAGTGATGTCATCAGTGATGTCATTTGAGATGTCATCAGTGATGTCATCAGTGATGTCACTGACCATGTCATGAGTGATGTAATATGTGACGTCATCAGCAGTGGATTGCGGGTGCGCGAGTTATAGTTAGCTGAACTAACTATAATGGGGAAATTTCATTGGTTTTTTACGAGTGAAATGTCCAGCTAACTATAACATGTGTGAAACCTCTGGTTCTTTCAGTGAATTTGCAAGGTTTTTTAAATGCTAATTCCTAACTATAACGTGCGTGAAACCTCTGTTTTTTTCAGTGAATTTGCAAGGTTTTTTAAATGCTAATTCCTAACTATAACGTGTGTGAAACCTCTGGTTTTTTCAGTGAATTTGCAAGGTTTTTTAAATGCTGATTCCTAACAATAACGTGTGTGAAACCTATGGTTTTTTCAGTGAATTTGCAAGGTTTTTTAAATGCTAATTTTTGTATTTTTTAATTATATTTATTAAATATTTATTTTTCAAAAATTTCCCTACGTATACATTTATATATTATCTGTATCCTTTAATTTGGTGTGGCTCATTTTTTTAAAAGTTTTAATTAAGATAAAGTAGAACAGCATAGTTAATATCTTCTATTAAGTTATGTCCACTTTTTTTTTTTTATATAAATTCTTGGGGTGCGCGCTCAGAGCGCGCACCTAGTACGTTTGCGTACATTTTTCATGAATTCCGGTGTACGTTATTTACATACGCATACATACGTTTCACTGCGCGCTCGGAGCACGCACCTAGTACGCATGCGTACGTACGCATGCTTACGTGCGTCGTACGTACTCCACGCGGTACACTTCCGTAAATGCGTAGAGTACGCGCGCTAACGTTTACGCATATGCGCGTGTTGCGTATGCGCATTACGTACGCGCGTAGTACGTTCGCGCATGCGTAATTGTACCGTGCGCGCAGGGAGCTTGCTCTGTGCGCGCACTTCGGGGTATGTGATGAATAAAACAACACTTCTAATTGGTTTTCATTACTTTCAGTTTCATATTGTTTCAATACCACACCCAATCCACTCATGGCAAGTCATGTGATGAAGAAACATCATTTTTCGTTGGTTCAAAGTACTTTTAGTTCCAGATTCTTCCAAAATCACACCCACCCCCCTCATTGTTAGTTCTGATTCCCTAGGAGAAGGAGCTAATCTGTGTGTTGAGATACAATGGCAGAGCAGCAGCCATCTTCTGAGAGTGAACAGGACACTATTGAGAGACAGAGGCAGAGGAAGCAGAAAGACTAATTTATATGGCAGTTTTTCACTTTTCCAGAGGGACAAAAGAAGGTGAATGCACCAAATGTCACCTGCAAACTGTGTCAGCGCGTCTTGTCACGTGGGAATCCTAACAAGAAGTATTCTTTTAGTATTCATACTATGACGAGGCACGTTGAGGCAATGCATCCAGTGACTTTTCGTCGAGCTTCTGGAGCAAACCCTCCATCTGCTCAGCCGACGACATCTGCAGCAGCTCAGCCAAGCACATCTTCGGCAGCTCAGGCGAGCACTTCTTCTGCAGTGGTGCCTTCACCTTCTTCCACACCTTTGGATATTCGTCCTTGTTTTGGGAGGATGAGTACACACTGCATGGATTGTGGTTCTCTTATTTCTTTGGGTGAGAGCAGTATTGATCTCATTCAAAGAAAATTTGAGGAGCATCTTTGCGAAAGGCCATAATTTTCTTATTTCTTTTTTTCGTTTTTCTCTTCCTCTGTCCCTACATTAACTCAAGGGCTCTTTTTGGAGCCACCTAAAATCAAAACACAAAAACTTGTTTTTTAGAATCTATTTCTTTTTTTTTTTTTAGAGTGCGCGCAACCAGCGCGCACCCAATGGGTTTTTTTTTTAAAAAAAAACACATTTTTTTCACCTTTAGTAAACCTTCAGGGACTCCCTGAGAAAGAGAGCGGAATGGCAAAGTAATTAAAAAAGAGATGGATTACATTTCACAGATGAAGGGAAGAGAGTCTTCCTATTAAACTTTAAACTCTGCATCAGTACTTATGTATAGGTGCCCAAAAAAGATAAGAGCTCATTTTAGTGCTGCATTCGAATTGCCTGTATTTACAAGGAGAGGAAAAGACACACAAAGAGGCTTATCCTCTCCTTGTAAATATGGAAAAGCACCCTGCTCAACTAGTTCGTCTTGAAAATTGACGTAGTGGTGGTGCAGGTGGCTTGTAAATGTGCCCCAGAGATGTTAAGGAAATTAAGGGTGAAACAGACAAACCGAGAGTGACAGATACAGACACAGAGAGCAAACAACTGAGAAGGAGTAAGGCAGTTAAAAAGACTAAGACATGTGGATACAGAAAAAGAAACATGGATGACAAATTAGTGATGGAGGTAGTAAAGGTAGGGGAGTAGTATAGAAGGAGTGAGGGAGTTACAAAAGAGTAGTAAAGCAGGAAGAGAGAGTGAGAAGAGAAATGAGAAAAGTAGAGTAAGGAGAGGTGAAGAAAAGGAAGCATGAAACGAAACCAGTGACATATACAGATATGTTAAACTTACCTGACCATCAAAAAAAATAATTTAGAATTAAATGTTTTTATTTAATTGCAAACATAACTGAATAACATCTTCTAAATTTTCTTTCTAGTTCTGAAAAAAAGAAAAAAAGTATTAATATTCAACAATACACTTTATTAAACAGGACATGTTTTTTCATATTTAGCAAAGCAATTTTTTGCCCTTTTTTTGCTGTTTTCAGAATGTTTTGATTTTCACTGAAAATAGTGAAATCAATTGTATTCATCATTTAACAGCGGGCAAAAAAAAAACAATCTGAAAGATTGTTTAAAAAAGCCCCAAATGTATCCTCACTAAAACATACCTTAATAGAAATATTAAAAATACCTTTTAAGAAGAATGACAATTTCCAAAAAATAACGTCTGTAAACCTTGTTACAAAAGAACATTTTCCCAAATAATATCTGTCAAAGAAGTCCACAATTGTTTGTTTTACCTTTCCTTACGGCCAAATAGTAAGTTTAAAATCTCTTTTGAGCGAAATATCCAATTTAAATCCTTTTAAATTTTAATAATGCTTTCTTCCAATGATGATGTTAGTATTTAAAATTTTGGTTTCAGAAAAATTAGGTAACAATTGGGTAAATCATAAGGCAAACATTGCTTGAAAATCAATTGAGAATCATTACACAGTGTCCATCCTTTTTCACATTTAAGATAAACTGTGTAATGACCAGAAGTTATAGAAGGTCCATCATGAAAAATTTTTGCAACTGCAACAAAAGTTTTTCCAGATATTGATAATTGTTGTCCTGTAAACTTCTTTATTAAAGTGTCCAATTTTGAACCATCAGCTCTACAACGTTGCAACATTAAAATTACATACTGCCCATATTTCTTTAAAAATAACGTTGACACCATGTCTGATTTACATTGAGAACATTCCATGTTGTGATTAGCATCTTTAACTAATTTACTAAAAGTCACTGTTTTACTCTCTGGTAATGGTAAATATATGAACCTTTCAGAATCAACATTACTACTGCTTGTGTTCATACAGTTATCACAACAATGTTCCTATTTATATGAGACACCAAATAAATTTTCTACTTCTACCCCTTCATCTTCCAGTACCATCAGGATATACATCAAGAATTCCTGTGCATCTTGCTGGACATTTTGTGTGAACAGTGTACGTCCAGAACATACATCTAAAAGATTTCTAACATCAGAAGCACTTTCTATTTTAGTTTTATCATTACTCAGCTTCTCATACAGGAGACTCAGCAAAGAACAAAATCTTTTTTCGTGATTTAGTGTTATCTGCTCTTGCAAAAAATCAAGATAAAATACAACATTCAGCACTACATTTGCGTAGCAGTTGACACCAGAGCTATTTTCAAAATGACAACCAACAACCTCTTCCACACTGTCCTTTTTCTTTTTGCTTGCAGGCACATCACTATTTTTTTGTTTTCTCTTCTGTACACCCTCATTACAGATATTCTCAAATCTCCTTTTCCGACAAACAACACGTTTTTCAAACATAGGATACTGACCTAAATGAGGAGCATAGCTTCTTCTTAATCTATTATACTCCTTTACACAGTTTGCATCAGCACTTACTTTTGAATCATCAAAGTCTATCATGAATAAACCAGATACTTTTTTCACGTGTGACAAAGCAACATATGCCATACCTTCTTTAAACACAGTAGATCCAATGTTTACAAAAGCACTATCAACAGTTAATCCTTGAGATTTGTGAATAGTTACAGCATATGCTAGAGAAAACGGAAACTGCTTCCTACGCACATATAAGTCTTTCACAAGCAAGAAACGAACTGAACAACGACAAATGTCTTTAACCTCTTGTATCTGATCAAATTTTATTTTTAAACATTCAATTCCAACTTTTTTCTGGTAATTAATAAAACCTACAACTCTTCCCATAGCTCCATTCACTAAACCTTTTTCTACATCCAAATTACGTCTTAAAATTACTCTACAGTTCATACACATAAAGATTCTTTTCCAAACCAGCTGTTTTTGAAATGTTTTTCTCCAGAGAATCCAATTTAGTACCCAATTTGCCTGTCAATATAACAGTTATTCGTTCATGTTCTATTTTATACACAGCTTCCAGTTTTATGATCTCTTCATTTTCCAATTTCAAAAGTTCTTGATTGAATACAGAGCATTCATGTAGTGTTGGCATTAAGCAGATTACAGTATTTTTTTCTGCAATTTCCTTGTATATTTTCTCTGGAACTATTTGTTCTGTTGGAAACAAATTACTCAGCAATCGACTCTGTAATGCTTTTCTGCCATGTTCTGTGAGTAGTCCAATTCTTATATCTTTCAGAATACTTGCATAGTCCTCATCATTGGCTTGCCTCATATTGGTAATGAGTTCCTTATACTCAAAATATGTCCAAATATTTACATTGCCTATACTTCCTAATGACTTTTTTGTGTCTTCATGTGTAAGTGTATGGAATACCGGTTGTCCTTTAACTGGAGTAAGTTGCAAAAGATCTCCAAAAACTATGACGTGTTTTCCTCCAAATAGAACGTCAAAGTCTGTCTTCAGAATTTGCTGCATTCTTAAATGCACAAAGGCAAGCATTAAGTTTGATAGCATGCTTACCTCATCAATAATCAGTACTTTCATTTTCTTCAATACTCTTGAAACTTCCAAGCATGCTTCTCCTGCTAGTTTGTGGTACTGTATTTTGTTCTCATGCTCTAAGGTAACATTATCAAACGATGTAAGGTAACTCCTTTGATGTTATACGCTGCTAATCCAGTTGGAGCAGTAACAACACAAGACAAAATGGAATCCATTTTCTTCTGTAGGTAGCTTCTAATTACATTAATTAAGAAACTTTTTCCAGTTCCTGCTTGTCCACTTACATACATTCTCATTCGTTCAAAAGATGTGCATGAGCACTCTTCATTTGCATGTAGTAATCCGTGATCAATTTTTTCTCTGACTTCTTCATAAATTTGTTTTTGTTCTTCATTCAGTTGCTCCTCCAAATATGTTAAGTCTACTAAATCTTCCTGAGCTTGATTCATAGCTGTTCCCACTTCGTTCATAGCTATTGCTGCTTCATTTTCGATGATCGGTTGTCCTAGAGGATCTTGACTGAATGCCCCAGAACTTTGACTGTCTTGAGAACTGTCTCTAGCTACTTCAGCTGCAATTGTTGCTTCTTGTTCAATTTCTTCATTTAACATTTGAACATAAGTTGTGAAAGTACTGCATTCGACGCTGTCTTTGCTAGCATTGAAGGAATCTTCATAGCTCTGAAATTCTCCAAGTAGTTCGTCCTCTGAACGCCATGGTTTAAACAGCTGCAAAAGTGCCAAGTAGTAAAATTCCTTTTTATCAGGAGTGTCGCAACTCAGCTTCCGGTGATTTATCAAACTTCCTTTTGTTTGCTTCACCAAACATCCTTCCTCACCAATGACTTTATATTTTCCATTGTTGATATCTTCTGTGACATTCCGTTTAAAAATAAAGTTCTGCAGCACTTCATAGAGACACATGTTCTCAAGGTGATGACTTCTTTGTGGGTAATATGTGTCCAACATGTTTGTTCTTAAAATGTCTGTACTTTCTGGTTCGAACTCTGCTAAATACTCAATTTCTCGAATAGATTTCAGTACCCGATTTCGCATTCCTGCAAGACCTAAACTTGCCCAAATTATTCTTCTGGATTTGGAGTACAGACTTGCAGATGATAACCTATCTGAGCATTCGTAGGATCCAATTTCTCGATGCGATAACATCTTTAAACTGAAACTGTATAGCTTCTTACTGACAGTCTTCTCATGAGAAATCTCTTCCCACATTTCCTTCAATTCCGTTTTCTCTGATTTAGTGATGTAAGATGTGACATAGCGAGCAACAGCAATAGAATTGTCAGCCACATACTGTATATCCATGTTAGCATTCCCACATGGATAAAATGACTGGGTTGTAGTCATTTATATATTTTGACTCTTCTTTTCTTCTTAGATTGTAGGTATTTTTAGGTGATTTTCTTGTAATAGTATGTCGCACAGCTGACATAAAACTGTTTACTCTTCCTTTTGAAAGAACAGGTCGTAGAAATCCAAATCGACATTTTGTGTAGAATTTATCTTTACTCTTGTACTTTCGTCGACAGTATTTTCCACACCGATGACTTTAGAAACGTAAAACGTGCTCTTTTAAATTTTTGTCTTCTGTGCTTTTAGGTATAGCACATGTTGCATATCCTTCGATGAAACTTAAAACTGCATTATCAGAATCTGTTCCAAATTTTGGAGCATCCTTGATCCACAACAGCATATGAATATGAGGAGCACCTCTGGGTTGGTACTCTTTTCTCCAAAAGAAATCCACAACTTCTCCAAGAGGTGGATTTTTTTATTGCAGATGAAGGACATCATAGCCTCAAATCTATGATTGAAATATCTGCAAACATTAACCGGATCCAATGAGCACAATTCTCCTGCTGTCTTGTATTGGATGTTTTCAATATTTGAATTTGCCTCTCGAAGAAAATCCAGAAGATCATCCCAAGCGTACTCAGCACAGCTTAGGGTAAGGAACCATGTAGGAGTTCCTAAATTCCGAAACATACATTTCAATTCTCCATGGCGTCGGTACCAATATTCATTCGTCCCACGCTGACAAGCCATCAAATTGATCAATTGAGATTCCAAATGATCATCTCGCTGTTGCACTTTGTTCATAAAATCCTTTGCAGTCACATTACTTAGATGTACTCCAGTTTTCAAAATGTGATTTACTGCATAAGATAGTGCTGACAAGTCACTTTCAAAGAAAAGATGGAACAAATAAGGAATACTTTGACGAAATCTCGGATCTTCTGCATATAGTCTTGTAGTCCGATACTCAGAAGCAGGAATCTGTACTGGACGTTCATCATATCGTCCTCCTTTTCCTGTAGGAAACAGCTGGGGAAAACAACGAGCTTTCAAGCTCTCCTCCCATACACTCACGGGAGTTCCTTGTGCTTTCTTCATCTGAAACAGATCAATAGCGTTTCCCATAACTTCTTTAGAATGTAGAGGATGTATGCTGAAATGTTCATAAATTTCTTCTTCTTTTGACTTATCCACTTTTTCAAGTTGCCCAGTTGGTATTCCTGTGTCTTCTAGTATTTCTTCTTCATCTTCATCCATATAAACGGCTTCATACCTTTATTATTTTTTTTCAACTACAAATTTGCTCTTTGTACTTTTCGTACATCCACCAGCTCCTGCCAAATTTTCTTATTCTTTGTAGGTACACCATTAACCAGAATAACTCATGGTTCAGTTTCCAAAGTATCTGCATCAATTGTTTCCATATTTTTTTTCAAATCCAATGGCAAATAGACAACTCTTCCTTTTAAACCTCTTTGTAAATCCGAAGGAGGTAATTTACCAGTTTTTGGCTCCATACGCACTATGGTCTGAAATGGATGGACACATTGAATGAGTATAGACTCATACGTATTTAAATCAGAAAGTTCTGGAGGAATATCAACCAATTCTAAATTATTATGTACAGCTCTAGCTGGCATTCTACTTTCTTCTAACTTGTTATAACAGTATTTACAAATACGCTGATCTTCACCCAAATCAAAACAATTTTCCAGAAATATATATGTGGCAAAATCTTTCCACTTATAATTATCTTCATTTTCACTTTTTTTATACAGATCAACATTCCTTGTTTGATTTTTGTAATGGCTTCTCCGGCAACATATACAAGTAATATTTGGTCTTTCATTAGAGATGATAGCAAATTTTGTCATTTCATCTTCAAAATTTTTACTAACAGTGAGTTCTACATTCTCTTCCACATTTTCATCAATAACTGTGTCATTTTCTGCACTTTCTTGTTCTGGACCAAAGTAACAAAACTGAATCTCATCAGTAACCTTCACTACATCTGATACAGATCCACGGAACAGAGCATTATTCAACTCATTTAACTTTAGTGCTGGACTTTTAGCAAAATACAATGTTCTCACAAACTTTCTCATTTCAGTATGATGAACAGCCAGCATCCTAAAATGGTGAAAAACACTTTGACACACTTTCCTAGAGAGACAAGCCAGAGAATGTCCTTGCAAACCAGTATTCTCTCTCACTCTGCATGGATCTAGTCTTTGAAGCACCTTAATTTTCTGTTTAACACTCTTTTTACTATATTCTCTTAGAAAGTCAAGTAATTTATCAATAGATTCCTGACGCACAGTACAAATACTACTACAATTCCAAGTGTACAGTGGGGCTTTAGGACGTCTTCCCATAACCTCATCAGCCATCACTTGTTCCTCATTTCTTGGAACCATTTTCTCCTTTTCCATTACACGACCATCCTTAACTTCATAAGCTCTACCATTGGTGTCAACTGCATGCAACAAACTATTACTTTGAAGATAACTCTCTTCATTAAAAAATGGTTCAGTACTTGAACTATGTTTCCATTCTCCTAAGAACACTTTACAAAAGTTTTTTTTTTGACTTCTCTTTTCCTTTTGCTTTGTGACTTCATTGCATTCACTAATTTATCTAATCTACGCATCCTGTTCAAAATTAAAATGAATAGTTTTTTGTTTATTTCTAATGCCTTAATAGCAATACTTTCAATTAATTTCTTTTTCTTATACAATTTGGTTTTTTTCTTATATTTTTTCACATCCTTCAGCAAATTTAACATCACTCTTCTCTGAAACATTTTTCGACTAATGTTTTTAAAATCTATTTTCCGTGTTAAGTCACTCTTCCTAACTTCTATACTCTTCGTCTATATTAGCATTTTGTTTTTGCTGTTGACTCTGTTGTAGTTTTGTACTTGTAACACTGTTTGAATGTATCTTTCGATCATTTTTTTTTTTTGAAGATATTTTTTAAAAATTCTTTAGTTTGCTTACCAGAAGACTTTTTCTGTTTTCCAACACGTGCTTCGCCTCCTATTTTTTTTTTATCAGTCGTCTTCAAATATAGTTGTTGTTTCTTTTCTTTTCTTTTTCTTGACTTTATAGGCATCTTTATATTTTTTCACTGTTGCTCACCAATACCTGCAAAAAACAAAAAAAAAATACCTTTATGTAATTTAAATTCATTACATTTTCTTTTTTAAAACTTTTCAAATCCTATCACATGAGCTGATCCTTTCCTACGAGTCAAACTCTTACAAAATAGAAGAAACATGAATTAAATCTCTGACAACAATTCCTGTGTGCACACAGACTCATGGTCTGATTCGAGGCAGAAAGCGATATTTCTTTTGGCAATTTGAAAGCACATTTACTACTGGGGTAGACCAAGTGATCATTACTGTAACAGCCTGACACATGTTCCTTCTAGTTTAGACAGGCAGAAAAGATCACATGTCCTAACAGCTCCTTGAGACCATGACCATGTGTTAGAGGGTGACTGATTAGACTAGAGCAAAGGAAGTGAGCCTTCGTGATTTTGAATCTGTTTGCGTTACACACTGCTATCTGAAACACCACACTGAGCTGACTATTACACATGGGAGTGTAGCAGAAGCTGCTGTGTGTGTGCAAAGAGTGTGTTTCTGGAGACTGTGTATTGTCAGCGGCAAGAGAGATCTGCATGGAGACTCCCACAACTGCATGAAGAGTACAGACATGTGTGTAAGAGTACATGTGTGATAAGGGTTAATTGGAGTTTTCAACATGTAGGAACCACCTCAGCCATTGCAAGAATTGATGAAAACTCTACCATGCTATTTTCAAATGTGTTTGCATTTGCCTCACATTTTTGAGATACTGATTTCTGCTGAGTGCTAACCAACACATTGGAAGAAAACAAGCTGGGCCTTTCCTGAATGTGCAAGTTTTACAGAACAACAGCAACACAAATTAAAACACTGAAAACAATTCCTGTGTGCACACAGACTCATGGTCTGATTCTAGGCAGAAAGCGATATTTCCTTTGGCAATTTGAAAGCACATTTACTACTGGGGTAGAGCAAGTGATAATTACTGTAACAGCCTGACACATGTCCCTTCTAGTTTAGACAGGCAGAAAGGAGCACATGTCCTAACAGCTCCTTGAGACCATGACCATGTGTTAGAGGGTGACTGATTAGACTAGAGCAAAGGAAATGAGCCTTGGTGACGTTGAATCTGTTTGCGTTACACACTGCTATCTGAAACAGCACACAGAGCTGACTATTACGCATGGGAGTGTAGCAGAAGCTGCTGCGTGTGTGCATAGAGTGTGTTTCTGGAGACTGTGTATTGTCAGCTGCAAGAGAGATCTGCATGGAGACTCCCACAACTGCATGAAGAGTACAGACATGTGTGTAAGAGTACATGTGTGGTAAGGGTTAGAGTTTTCAACATGTAGGAACCACCTCAGCCATTGCAAGAATTGATGTAAACTCTACCATGCTATTTTCAAATGTGTTTGCATTTGCCTCACATTTTTGAGATACTGATTTCTCCTGAATGTGCAAGTTTTACAGAACAACAGCAACACAAATTAAAACGCTGACAACAATTCCTGTGTGCACACAGGCTCATGGTCTGATTCTAGGCAGAAAGCGATATTTCCTTTGGCAATTTGAAAGCACATGTACTACTGGGGTAGAGCAAGTGATCATTTCTGTAACAGCCTGACACATGTTCCTTCTACTTTACACAGGCAGAAAGGAGCACATGTCCTAACAGCTCCTTGAGTCCATGACCATGTGTTAGAGGGTGACTGATTAGACTAGAGTGTTACAAAAAACAAGCTGCCCCTTTCCTGCGAGTGCAAGGGTAATAGAGCAAGACCAACCGGAATGAAATCTCGGTTTACATTTCCTGTGTGCTCACTGTCTCATGGTATGATTCTAGGTAGAAAACAGTATTCCTGGGTGATACCAGTACACATTAACTTATAATGAAGACATACTCCATAGTATATAACATGTTCAAGCCACTTAAATATCTTCCTTAACATAAAATGTAAAACACAACTTTTAAAGTGGTAGGAAAATGTACCATACTATTTTCAAATGTGTTTGCATTTGCCTCTCACTGATCAGTAAATGATTTCTGCTGAATGCTAACCATCACACTTTAAGATAACAAACTACCCCTTTTCTGCGAGTGCAAGGCTAACAGAACAAAAGCAACACAAATTAAATCTCTGTCAACAAATCCTGTGTGCAGACAGACTCATGATGTAATTCTAGTCACAAAACAATATTCCTCACTAATACCACTACACCTTAACTTACAATGAAGACATACTCCATAATATCTTACTAGTTCAAGACAGTTAAATTTCTCCTAAATCACAAAATGTAAAACACAACTTTAAAACAAGAATGACAATTCTATTATTTATATCAAAATACACCACATACTTCCCCCCTCAAACTCATAACTCACCTTTAAAATTAATTAGTTGAGAATGAAACGTGGCACTCAAACAGCAGATTATCAGAGCCAGAATCTCAGAGCTGTACACCTCTCTCCTCTCTCCACAACCAGTAAATGGCAATTTTTCCCTCTCTTTTTTCCCACATATACATGTTAATGTAAAATCACAGTCCTTCCCACATTTTTTCAAATGGAATCACACATTTCTATTGGTTGCAACTTTCAACCCCTTTGCAAATCATCCCTTCCCCCAACATGACTTCTGCCTGCTACCATAGCAACAGCTCATGGAACGCAGGTGTGAGCAGAGAGGTCAGAAGTTCAGAGCAGACATTGTTTCAAATCAAAAGAGCAAGAGTGCTCGACTTTTCAAACCTAACAGCAAATCCAAAGTAATGTTCAGTGGGAACACATTTTTCTGTACCAATCCAAAACATGCTTTTAAAAATGTAAACATACAGCCTAGTTTTAACTGTAAAATGGTTTGAATCAGCCAATGAGTTCTTTTTATCAAAAGAAAGTATGTATGCCTCCATTTTTCAACTGTGTTTCTTTTCATATTGCCATTCTACTGAAAGACACCTTCTGAGTGCATCCAGATCTCCTTGAAAGATGTTCACAGTGTGGATTGTAGGTCATAGCTATGTCTTCTGGAGTGAAAAATTTGCAGAAAAAAGAGGTATGGTGAGAGACCTTGCTTTGCCAAATGTAGACATTAAATGGATTGGTCAGAGAGGGTTAAAGTGGCACCAATTAATGCCTTTGGTGAAAACCTTTCTACATCTCCCACAGCCTAACCTTATTATTGTGCACTGTGGTGGAAATGACCTAGGCACTTTAACTGGGGTAGGTCTGGAAATGCTTATTAAGGACACCTTTGTGCAATTGATGTCGCTTTTTCCTCAATCTGCCTTTGTATATTCTAACATATGCCAAAGGCAAAAGTGGAACTGGTCCAACCAATTTTGTCCACAGATTGACAAAGCAAGAAAGCACGTCAATAAGTCTGTTTCTGCTTTCCTCAGAGACTATGGTATGGGTTCTATATACCACAACAACTTGCGTTACAACATGCAAGACATTTATAGAGGAGACGGTGTACATTTCAATGATGAAGGGAACAGAGTCTTCCTCTTGAACTTTAGACTCTGCATCGGTACTTACTTGTAGGTACCGAAAAACACTCAATGAACACAAGGGCTCTTTTTAGAGCCACCTAATATCTAAACACTTAAACGTGATTTTTATTTCTATTTTTTTTAATGTTTTTTTTCGGGTGCACGCTGGGTGCGCGCACGTCGTGATGTTTTAAAGGTTTTTTCGGGTACGCGTAGAGTGCGCGCACTTCGCGATGTTTTTTAAAAATTAAAATCTTTTTTTTTGCCCTTCGTGGTCCTACTGTGCCCCCCTGACAATGGCTAGGGGGTCTAGAACTCCCTACCCTGCCCCCTTTTCACGGTCTCCACCTTTCCTTTTTAGTGTGACAGACAAAATGGCGGCCGACATTTCCTGATTTTGACCGATTCGAATGTTTACTAACATGTAACAACCAATCAGAATTACGCTCGCGCACGGCAGGGTGCGCGCTCAGGGCTTGCTCTGTGTGCGCACGCTGCACGCGTATAGATATTGATATGCTTTTAAATGCTATTTTCTCAGGAAATACTGAACAGATTTACACCAGACCTGCAAAAGGCACTTCCTTGACCTTATGGCTACCTCTCTGCCAAATTTCACGTAATTCTGTTCAGACGTTCGGGCTGTAGCTGTGTCTAAAGGTCCTATGGGAAAATGCATGGGGAAAACGTGTTTTGGGACCCCCCTTTTTCCCCGGCCCCCGCTTGACGATTCACCCTGAGACTTTCAGGGTAGGAGCTGAACGGAGCGCCCCATTAGTTTTGATAATTTCGCGAGGATTCGTCAACCGGCGCCAAAGTTATTCAAAATAGAATTTTGAGATTTCGTATGGAAACAGGGTCCTAACTATAACTATCTACTGGCGACCGCCAGTAGATAATATATATATATATTTATATATATATATATTCATATAGTTAGCTGGACATTTCACTCGTGAAAAACCAATGAAATTCCCCCGTTATAGTTAGTTCAGCTAACTATAACTCGCGCCCCCGCAATGCACTGCTGATGACGTCACATATTACATCACTCATGACATGGTCAGTGACATCACTCATGACATCACTGATGACATCTCAAATGACATCACTGATGACATCATCCAGTGAATGTGTGTTTTTCTGAAAATTAAATATGTTTTATATATGTATATCTCAAGGTCGATGGAAGAATAAATGGGTATATAAGTGTCTAAATGGATGATTTGTTTTTAAAAAATAGATTGTATAACTGACTGATTAAGTGTATCTTAGTGAATACATGGCTTAGTGAGTAATGTTTAAATATGTAAATATCTGTATCAGTCTCTCACTTTGTGTATAAGTGGCTGCATGGGTTGGTGAGTAGCTACATGGGTGTCTATATAGGTTATTAGTTGGTTTTTTGAGTATCAGTCTGAGTGTCTGCATGGTTCGGTGGGGGGTATTACATAGTGCATAGGTGCATGATTGAGTGACTCTCTATTTGTATGTGTTGAAGACAGCATGTGTACAGGACTGTATGGGTGGATGAGTGTGTGTATGGGTGTGTTAGTGAGTGAACGACTGTCTCAATAGTGTCTTTATCAGTAACTACATATGTTTTAAACTAGTATATGTGACGATTGGTGGATATAAGTGAGTATATGTGAGAGTGAGAGATTGAAAGAGTTCCTGTATGAATAAGTATGTGTTTCTATAAGTGATTGTTTAAAAGACTAAGTATGTGTAAGTTCCCGTAGAAGTAAGTGTGGTGGTGTGTGTATAAATGTATATGCAAGTAAATGTATGTTTCTTCCTTTATTAGCATGAGTGATTATGTGTGTGAGTAACTCTGTGGATGAGTGGCATTGTGTAACAGGATGTATAGATGTATGAGTACATATGATGAGTGAGTACATGTATGAGTGACTGTATAGGACTGTTGGTGAATGAGTGGATGTGTATGTGGATCTTAGAATTACTCAAGAGGTTGTTGTAACTGGTATTGGTATGTCCATTTTTTTGAAAATGTTAGTGTCTATTTTTAAATGTGTGTATCAAAGGTTATATTAGGGTGAGAGGAGGTCTGCCACTCTGTCACAAGGATGATGTCATCAGTGATGTCATTTGAGATGTCATCAGTGATGTCATGAGTGATGTCACTGACCATGTCATGAGTGATGTAATATGTGACGTCATCAGCAGTGCATTGCGGGGGCGCGAGTTATAGTTAGCTGAACTAACTATAACGGGGGAATTTCATTGGTTTTTCACGAGTGAAATGTCCAGCTAACTATAACATGTGTGAAACCTATGGTTTTTTCAGTGAATTTGCAAGGTTTTTTAAATGCTAATTCCTAACTATAACGTGTGTGAAACCTTTGGTTTTTTCAGTGAATTTGTACGGTTTTTTAAATGCTAATTTTTGTATTATTTAATTGAATTTTTTTTTTTTTATTAAAAATACAATTCCTATGTATTCATTTATATATTATCTGTATCTTTTTATTTGTTTTTGCTTTTTTTTAAAAAATTCAATTAGAATAAAGTTTGACTGTTTTTTTAATTTTTGCAATTAATTTTTCTCCACTTTTTTTTTTTTATATATATATTCTTGGGGTGCGCGCTCTGAGCGCGCTCCTAGTACAATTTCGTAAGTTTTTTATGAATACCGTCGTACGTTATTTATGTACGCAAATATACGTCATAGTGCGCTCTGGGAGCGCGCACCCAGTAAGTATGCGTACATACGTGCACATGCGTGCGTGCGTCCTACACGCTCCACGCGGTTTACTTCCGCATACGCTAAAATTACGCGCAATAACGGTCGCGTATACGCGTGTTCAACGTATGCGCGCTAGGTACGTTCATATGACATATGCACATGCGCTCCTACGCGTTCGCGCATACGTAATCACGAGGTGCGCGCTCGGAGCTTGCGCAGTGCGCGCACCTCAGGTTTATGCATAATAAAACAGCACTTCTTATTGGTTATCATTACTTTCAGTTTCTAATTGTTTCAACACCACACCCAATCCCCTCATGGCAAGTCATGTGATCAAGAATCATCACTTTTGATTGGTTTGAAGTACTTTCAGTTCCAGATTCTTCCCAAACCACACCTACTCCCCTCATTATTAGTTCTGATTCCTTTGGAGAAGGAGCTATTCTGTTGTTGAGAGACAATGGCTGAACACCAACCATCTTCAGACAGTGACCAGGACACTCTTGAGAGGCAGAGGAACAGGAAGCAGAAAGACAGCTTTATATGGCAGTTTTTCACTTTTCCAGAGGGACAAAAAAAGGTAAATGCACCTAAAGTTACATGTGTACTTTGTCAAAAAGTCTTGTCACGTGGGAATCCTAACAAGAAATATTCTTTTAGCATTCACACTATGTTGAGACATGTTAACAAAATGCATCCAGTGACTTTTCGTCGAGCTTCTGGAGCAAACCCTCCACCTGCTCTACCGACGACATCTGCAGCAGCTCAGCCTAGCACATCTTCGGCAGCTCAGCCGAGCACTTCTTCTGCAGTGGTGCCTTTGCCTTCTTCCACACCTCGTTTTGGACCACCTTGTTTTGCTAGGTTGTCCACACGCTGCACTGATTGCGGTAAACTTATTTCTGTGTGTAAGACCAGTCTTGATCTCATTCAGAGAAAATTTGATGCCCATGAGTGCAGTAGGCCATAGATGTTTTTTCTTTTTTTTCGTTTTTCTCTTCCTGTTTCCCTCCATTAACTCAAGGGCTCTTTTAAGAGCCACTTATAAACTTAACCCCAAAAATTTTTTGGGACGTATTTTTTTTTTTTTTTTTTTTGAGGTGCGCGCACCCTGCGCGCACCCAAGGTTTTTTTTTGTAATTTTTTATTTTTTTTTAAATTTAATGTACAAAAAGAGGTGAAGAAATGGAAGCATGAAAAGGGAGGATTGAGTAATACTAATATTTTTCACTTATTTTTTCAAAAAAATAAATAAATTCAAAAACATTTTTTTTTAAAGTATTTTGCAAGGGAACAGATTTTTTTTTTTAATTTTTCTTTCCAGTTCTGCAAAAAAAGAAAATAAGTATTAATATTCAATCATACATTACAAAAAGCATTATATGTTTTTACATATTTTACAAAGCAATTTTTTGCCCTTTTTTTGCTGTTTTCAGAATTTTTTATTTTTCACTTAAAATAGTGAAAACAATTGTATTCATCATTTAACAGTGGGCAAAAAAAAAACAATCTGAAAGATTGCTTAAAAAAAGCCCTAAAACTTTCCTCACTAAAATATACCTTGTTAGAAATATTACATATATATTACAAGTACTTCTCTAGATGAATAAAAATTTTCTAGACAAACCGTCTTTAAACCTTGTCGCAAAAGCACCCATGCCAAAATAATTTCTGTCAAAGGAGTCCACAATTGTTTTTATTACTTTTCCTTTAGGGCAAATAGTAATTTCAAAATCCTTTTTAAGTGATATCTTCAATTATAATCCTTTAAAATTACAAAAAATGCTTCCTTCAGATGCAGTTTTTAGTTTTCAAAATTTAGGTTTCAGAAAAATTAAGTAAGAATTGGGTAAATCATAAGGCAAACGTTGCTTGAAAATCAATTGGGAATCATTACACAGTGTCCAGCCTTTTTCACATTTAAGATAAACTGTGTAATGTCCAGAAGTTACAGTAGGTCCTTCATGAAAAATTATTGCAACTGTAACAAAAGTTTTTCCAGAAATTGATAATTGCTGTCCTGTAAACTTCTTTATTAAAGTATCCAATTTTGAACCATCAGCTCTACAACGTTGCATCATTAAAATTACATACTGACCATATTTCTGTAAAAATAACGTGGAAAACATGTCAGATTTACATTCAGAACATTCCATGTTGTGATTGGCATCTTTAACTAATTTACTAAAAGTCACTGATTTACTTTGTGGTAATGGTAAAAATATGAACCTTTCTGAATCAACATTACTACTACATGTGTTCATACAGTTTTCACAGCAATGTTCCCATTTGTAAGAGACACCAAATAAGTTTTCTACTTCTACTCCTTCATCTTCTAGTACACTCAAAATATATATTAAGAATTCCTGAGCATCTTGCTGAACATTTTCTTTAAACTGTGTAGAACCACAACATACATCTAAAAGATTTCTAACATCAGTAGCACTTTCTATTTCAGTTTTATCAGTACTCAGCTTCTCAAAAAGGAGACTCAGCAGAGAACACAATCTTTTTCCATGATTTACTATTATCTGTTCTAGCAACTTTTCAAGATAAAATACAACATTCAGCACTACATTTGCATAGCAGTTGACACCAGAGCTATTTTCAAAATGGCAACCAACAACCTCTTCAACACTGTCCTTTTTCTTTTTCCTTGCTATCACATCACTGTTCTTTTTTTTTTTTGTTCTGTTCATCCACATTACAGATATTCTCAAATCTCCTTTTCCGACAAATCCAAATTTCTCCTTAAAATCACTCGACAATTCATGCAAACATATAGATTTTTTTCTAATCCAGCTGTTTTGGAAATATTCTTCTCTAGTGAATCCAATTTATTTTTCAGTTTGCCTGTTAATGTAAAAGTAATTCTTTCATGCTGAATTTTGTCCTCTGCTTCCATTTTCTTAATCTCTTCCTTTTCCAATTTCAAAAGTTCCTCATTGAATATTGAGCACTCACATAGTGTTGGCATTAAGCAGATTACAGTATTTTTTTCTGCAATGTTCTGGTATATTATCTCTGCAACTATTTCTTCATTTGGAAATAAGTTATGTAGCAACCGACTCTGTAATGCTTTTTTGCCAACTTCTGTGAGTAGTCCAATTCTGATATCTTTCAGAATATTTGCATAATCTTTGTCGTTTGCTTGTCTCATATTGGTAGTGAGTTCTTTGTACTCAAAGAACGACCAAATATCCGCATTACCAATGCTTCCTAATGACTTCTTCGTGTCTTCATGTGTCACAGTATTAAACATTGGTTGTCCTTTAACTGGAGTGAGCTGCAGAAGATCCCCAAAAACTATGACGTGTTTACCTCCAAATAACACGTCATAGTCTCTCTTAAGTATTTGTTGCATTCTTAAATGCACAAAGGCAAGCATTAAATTTGAAACCATGCTCACCTCATCAATAATGAGAACTTGCATCTTCTTCAACACTCTTGAAACTTCGAGGCATGCTTCTCCAGTTAGCTTGTGGTATTCTATTTTGTTCTCATGCTCCACTGGTAACATTAGCAAGCGATGTAAGGTAATTCCTTTTATGTTATAGGCTGCTAACCCAGTTGGAGCAGTTACCACACAAGACAAATTTGAAGCTGTTTTTTGCTGTAGGTAGCTTCTGATGACTTTTATGAAGAAACTTTTACCAGTTCCAGCTTGTCCACTCACATACATCCTGATTGGTTCAAATGATGTGCATGAGCACTCTTTCTTTTCATGTAGTAATCCATGATCAATTTTTTTGATGACTTCTTCATAAATTTCTTTTTGTTCTTCATTCAGAAGTTGTTCCAGATTTAGTAAGTCGATTGAATCTTCCTCTGCTTGATTCATAGCCGTTTCTACTTCAGTCATGGCTACTGCAGCTTCATTTTCTATGATCGGTTGTCCTAGGGGATCTTGACTAAGTGTTACTGAACTTTGGCTTTCTTGAGAACTGTCTCTAGCTACTTCAGCTGCAATTTTTGCTTCCTGTTCATTTTCTTCATTTAACATTTGGACATAAGTTATGAAAGTACTGCATTCTATGCTGTCTTTGCTAGCATTAAAAGAATCTTCATAGCTTTGAAATTCTCCCAGTAGTTCGTCCTCTGAACGCCATGGTTTAAACAGCTGTAAAAGAGCCAAGTAGTAAAATTCCTTTTTGTCAGTAGTTTCGCAACTGAGCTTCCTGTGATTTATCAAACTTCCTTTTGTTTGCTTCACCAAACATCCTTCCTCACCAATGACTTTATATTTTCCATTGTTGATGTCTTCTGTGGCTTTTCGTGAATAAAAGTAGTTCTGCAGCACTTCATAGAGACACATGTTCTCAAGATGATGACTTCTCTTTGGGTAATATGTGTCCAACATGTTTGATTTCAAAATATCTGTACTTTCTGGGTCATTCTCGGCCAAATATTCAATTTCTCCAACAGATTTCAGTACCCGATTTCTCATTCCTGCAAGGCCTAAGCTTACCCAAATTATTCTTCTGGATTTCGAGTAAAGACTTGCAGATGATAACCTATCTGAGCATTCGTAGGATCAAATTTCTCGATGCGATAACATCTTTAAACTGAAACTGTACAGCTTCTTACTGACAGTCTTCTCGTGAGAAATCTCTTCCCACATTTCCTTCAATTCGGTTTTCTCAGATTTAGTGATGTAAGATGTCGCATATCGAGCAACAGCAATAGAATTGTCTGCCAAATACTGAATATCCATGTTAGCATTCCACATGGATAAAATCACTGGGTTGAAGTCATTTATAAATTTTGACTCTTCATTTCTTTTTAGGTTGTAGGTATTTTGGGGAGATTTTCTGGTTATAGTATGTCGCACAGCTGACATAAAACTGTTGACTCTTCCTTTTGAAAGAACAGGTCTAGGAAATCCAAATCGACACTTTGTGTAGAATTTATCTTTCGTCTTGTACTTCCGTCGACAGTATTTTCCACACCGATGACTTTGGAAACGTATAACTTGCTCTTTTAACTTTTTCTCTTCTGTGCTTTTAGGTATAGCACATGTTGCATATTCTTCAATGAAAGATAACACTGCTTCATCAGTATCTGTTCCAAACTTTGGGGCATCCTTGATCCACAACAGCATATGAATATGAGGAGCACCTCTTGCCTGGTTCTCTTTTCTCCAAAAGAAATCCACTACTTCTCCAAGAGGTGGATTTTTTTTATTGCAGATAAAGGACATCATAGCCTCAAATCTATGATTGAAATATCTGCAAACATTAACCGGATCCAATGAGCACAGTTCTCCAGCTGTCTTGTATTCAATGTTTTTAATGTTTGAATTTGCCTCTCTTAGAAAATCCAGTAAATCATCCCAAGCGTACTCGGCACAGCTTAGGGTAAGGAACCATGTTGGAGTTCCTAAATTCCGTAACATGCATTTTAATTCACCATGGCGTCGGTACCAATATTCATTTGTCCCACGCTGACAAGCCATCAGATTGATCAGTTGTGTTTCCAAATGATCATCTCGGTGCTGCACTTTCTCCATAAAATCCTTAGCAGACACATTTTGTAAATGTACTCCACTTTTTAAAATGTGATTTACTGCATAAGATAATGCAGACAAGTCGCTTTCAAATAAAAGATGGAACAAATAAGGAATACTTTGACGAAATCTTGGATCTTCTGCATATAGTCTTGTAGTCCGATACTCAGAAGCTGGAATCTGTTCTGGGCGTTCATCGTATCGTCCACCTTTTCCTGTAGGAAACAGCTGGGGAAAACATCGAGCTTCCAAGCTCTCCTCCCATACACTCACGGGAGTTCCTTTTGCTTTCTTCATCTGAAACAGATCAATAGTGTCTCCCATAACTTCTTTTGAATGAAAAGGATGTATGCTAAAATGTTCATAAATTTCTTCTTCCTTTGACTTGTCCATTTTTTTTTTCAATTTGACCAGTTGGTGTTTCTGTGTCTTCTTGTAAATCTTCTTCTTCTATATAAATTGATTCATACCATTTATTATTTTTTTTCAAATACAAATTTGCTCTTTGTACTTTTCGTACATCCACCAGCTCTTGCCAAATCTTCTTATTCTTTGTAGGTACACCATTAACCAGAATTACTAATGGTTCAGTTTCCAAAGTATCTGCATCAATAGTTTCCATATTTTTTTTCAAATCCAAGGGCAAATACACCACTCTTCCTTTTAAACCTCTCAGTAAATCAGAAGGAGGTAATTTACCAGTTTTGGGCTCCATACGTACTATGGTCTGGAACGGATGAACACATTGAATGAGTATAGACTCATATGTAATTCAGAAAGTTCGGCAGGAATAGCATCCAATTCTAAATTATTATGTACAGCTCTGGTCGGCATTCTATTTTCTTCTAACTTATTATAACAGTATTTACAAATACGCTGATCTTCACCCAATTCAAAACAATTTTCAAGAAATATATATGTTGCAAAATCCTTCCACTTATAATTGTCTTCATTTTCACTTTTTTTATACAGATCAACACTCCTTGTATGAATTTTATAATGACTTCTGCGGCAACAAATACAAGTAATATTTGGTGTTTCATTAGAGGTGATAGTACATTTTGTCATTTCATCCTCAAAATGTTTAGTAATAATGAGTTCTACATTCTGTTCCTCATTTTCCTCATTTACTGTGTCCTTTTCTGCACTTTCTTGATCTGGACCAAAGTAACAAAACTGAATCTCATCAGTAACCTTCACTACATCTGATACAGATCCACGGAACAGAGCATTATTCAACTCATTCAACTTTACTGCTGGACTTTTAGCAAAATACAATGTTCTCACAAACTTTCTCATTTCAGTATGATGAACAGCCAGCATCCTAAAATGATGAAAAACACTTTTACACACTTTTCTAGATAGACAAGCCAGAGAATGGCCCTGCAAACCAGTATTTTCTCTCACTCTGCATGGATCTAGTGTTTGAAGCACCTTCATCTTCTGTTTTACACTCTTTTTACTATATTCTCTTAGAAAGTCACGTAATTTATCAATAGATTCCTGACGCACAGTACAAATACTACTACAGTTCCAAGTGTACACTGGGGCTTTTGGACCTCTCCCCATAGCCTCAGCAGCCATTACTTCTTCCTCATTTCTTGGGACCATTTTCTCTTTTTGCATCACACAACCATCCTTAACTTCATATGCTCTACCATTGGTGTCAACTGCATGCAACAAACTATTACTTTGAAGATAACTCTCTTCATTAAAAAATGGTTCAGTACTTGAACTGTGTTTCCATTCTCCCAAGAACACTTTACAAAAGTTACTTTTTTTCACTTCTCTTTTCCTTTTGCTTTGTGACTTCATTGCATTCACTAATTTTTCTACTCTACGCATCCTATTCAAAATTAGAATAAAAAGTTTTCTTTTTATTTCCAAAGCCTTACTTACAATATTTTCTATAAAAAAAAAATTCTTAATAAATTTAGATTTTTTCTTATATTTTTTGACATCCTTTAGCAAATTTAACATCACTCTTCTCTGAAACATTTTTCGACAAATGTTTTTAAAATCTAATTTTCGTGTTAAATCTGTTTGACATATTTCTGATTGTACATTAGCTTTTTTTTTTGCTGTTGACTGTGTTGTTGCTTTGTACATAAAACTCTCTTTGTTTTACAGTTATTTTTGCCATTTTTTTGTTTTTTGAAAATCTTTTTAAAGAAATCTCTGCTCTGCTTACCAGTAGACTTTTTCTTTTTGCCATCACCAGCTTCTCCTGCTATTTTTTTTCCCCAGTTTTGTCCAGATATACTTGTTGTTGCTTTTCTTTCCTTTTTCTTTTCCTTAAAGGCATTTTTTTTTTCACTGTTGCTCAGCAATACCTGCAAGGAACTAAAAAAAAATCCTTTTTGTAATTATAATTCATTAAAATATATTTTTTTACTTTTCATTTATTTCAAATGTTTTTCCATTTGTCTCTCATTTGTGATTTACTAATTTGTGCACAGTACTAACCACCACAGTTGAAAAAAAACAAGCTGCCCCTTTCCTGCAAGTGCATTTTTTAACAGAACAACTGCAACACAAATTATATCTGTGGCCACAATTTCTGTGCACACACAGCCTCATGGTGTGCTTCTAAGCAGAAAACAGAATTTGATTTGCAAATTCAAAGCACATTTACTACTCTGGTAGATCAAGTGATAATTGCTGTTACAGCCTTACACATTTTACCTGGAAAATCACAGAGGCAGAAAAGAGCACATTTCCTAACAGCTACTTCATACCATAAGTATCTGCAACCTGGCTGAGTGTTTAGAGTAGAGCAAAGAAAAAGAGGCCTTGGTGACGTTGAATGTGTTTGCATTACACACAGACCTGAGTAGTACGCATAGGAGTGTTGGAGAAGCTGCTGCGTGTGTCCCAAGAGTGTGTTTCTGCAGACTATGTATTGTCAGCTGCAAGAGACATGAGCAAGGAGACTTCCAGAACTGCATGAAGACTACAGGGATGTACGTAACAGTGCATGTGTGCTAAGGGATAATTTGTGTAAACACAACAGGCTGCCCCTTTCCAGGGACTGCATTTCTTACTGAACAACATCTTCACAAATTAAATCTCTGCCCACAATTCCTGTGTGCACACAGACTCATGCCATCTTTTTACGCACATAATACAGGCTGCCCCTTTCCTGGGACTGCATTTCTTACTGAACAACATCTTCACAAATTAAATCTCTGCCCACAATTCCTGTGCGCACACAGACTCATGCTATGTTTTTTGGAACAAAACAGTGTCTCTGAATAGTACCAAATTACTGTTACAGCCTGATACATTTCCCTTATCATTTACAGAAGCAGAAAACAGCACATGTCCTAACAGCTCCTTAAGACCATGTCCATGTGTTACAGGGTGAGTAATTAGACTAGATCAATTTAAATGAGGCCTTGCTGACGTTGAATGTGTTTGCATTACACAGTGCTATCTGAAACAGCACACGGAGCTGAGTACTACACATGAGAGTGTTGGAGAATCTGCTGCGTGTGTGCCAAGAGTGTGTTTCTGAACACTGTGTATTGTCTGGTGCAAGACAGATGAGCAAAGAGACTTCCAGAACTGCATGAAGACTGCAGGGATGTATGTAACAGTGCATGTGTGCTAAGGGATAATTTGTGTAAACACAACAGGCTGCCCCTTTCCTGGGACTGCATTTCTTACTGAACAACATCTTCACAAATTAAATCTCTGCCCACAATTCCTGTGTGCACACAGACTCATGCCATCTTTTTACGCACATAACACAGGCTGCCCCTTTCCTGGGACTGCATTTCTTACTGAACAACATCTTCACAAATTAAATCTCTGCCCACAATTCCTGTGCGCACACAGACTCATGCTATGTTTTTTGGAACAAAACAGTGTCCCTGAATAGTACCAAATTACTGTTACAGCCTGATACATTTCCCTTATCATTTACAGAAGCAGAAAACAGCACATGTCCTAACAGCTCCTTAAGACCATGTCCATGTGTTACAGGGTGAGTGATTACACTAGATCAATTTAAATGAGTCCTTGCTGACGTTGAATGTGTTTGCATTACACAGTGCTATCTGAAACAGCACACAGAGCTGAGTACTACACATGAGAGTGTTGGAGAAGCTGCTGCGTGTGTGCTAAGAGTGTGTTTCTGAACACTGTGTATTGTCTGGTGCAAGACAGATGAGCAAAGAGACTTCCAGAACTGCATGAAGACTGCAGGGATGTATGTAACAGTGCATGTGTGCTAAGGGATAATTTGTGTAAACACAACAGGCTGCCCCTTTCCTGGGACTGCATTTCTTACTGAACAACATCTTCACAAATTAAATCTCTGCCCACAATTCCTGTGTGCACACAGACTCATGCCATCTTTTTACGCACATAACACAGGCTGCCCCTTTCCTGGGACTGCATTTCTTACTGAACAACATCTTCACAAATTAAATCTCTGCCCACAATTCCTGTGCGCACACAGACTCATGCTATGTTTTTTGGAACAAAACAGTGTCCCTGAATAGTACCAAATTACTGTTACAGCCTGATACATTTCCCTTATCATTTACAGAAGCAGAAAACAGCACATGTCCTAACAGCTCCTTAAGACCATGTCCATGTGTTACAGGGTGAGTGATTGGACTAGATCAATTTAAATGAGGCCTTGCTGACGTTGAATGTGTTTGCATTACACAGTGCTATCTGAAACAGCACACAGAGCTGAGTACTACACATGAGAGTGTTGGAGAAGCTGCTGCGTGTGTGCCAAGAGTGTGTTTCTGAACACTGTGTATTGTCTGGTGCAAGACAGATGAGCAAAGAGACTTCCAGAACTGCATGAAGACTGCAGGGATGTATGTAACAGTGCATGTGTGCTAAGGGATAATTTGTGTAAACACAACAGGCTGCCCCTTTCCTGGGACTGCATTTCTTACTTAACAACATCTTCACAAATTAAATCTCTGCCCACAATTCCTGCGCGCACACACTCATTCTATCATTTTACGCACATAACACAGGCTGCCCCTTTCCTGGGACTGCATTTCTTACTGAACAACAACTTCATAAATTAAATCTCTGCCCACATTTCCTGTGTGCACACAGAGTCATGCCATCATTTTAGGCACATAACACAGGCTGCCCCTTTCCTGGAACTGCATTTCTTACTGAACAACATCTTCACAAATTAAATCTCTGCCCACAATTCCTGTGTGCACACAGATTCATGTCATCATTTTAAGCACATAACACAGGCTGCCCCTTTCCTAGGACTGCATTTCTTACTGAACAACAACTTCACAAATTAAATCTCAGACAACAATTCCTATATACACACAGACTCATGCTGTGTTGGTAGGCACAAAACACAGGCTGCCCCTTTCCTGAGTTATCAATTCTTACAGAACTAATGCTTTTTTCAAATGTGCTGCCATTTTCCTCTCTTTTCTTTCAAAGTGATTTCTGCTAAATGCTAACCATCACAATTAAAAAGAAGCTGTCCTTTTCTTTCAACTGCAAGTCTTACTTTTCAACAGCAACACAAATTAAATCTCTGTCAACAATTCTTCTCTGCACACAGACTCATGGTTTGATGGTAGGCACAAATCAGTATTCCTCATTGTTACCAGTACACATTAACTTATGGTGAAAACATACTCCATAATATTTTACATATTCAAAACAGTTAAATATCTCGCAAAACAGAAAATGTAAATCACAACTTTAAACAAATAATCATAATTCTTTTTTTTATATCAAAATTAACCACTAACACCCCCTCTCAAACTCATAACTCACCTTTAAAATTAGTTAGTTGTGAAAGAAATGTGACAGTCACACAGCAGTTTATCAGACCAGAATCTCTGAGCTGAACACCTCTCTCCTCTCAGCAGAACCAGTTAATGGCACAGTTTCCCTCTCTTTTTTCACACATATACATGTTAATTTCAAATCTCAGTGCTTCCCACATTTTTTCAAATGAAATCACACATTTCTATTGGTTGAAAACTTCAACCCCTTTCCAAATGTACCCTTCCCCCAACTTGACTTCTGCCTGCTACCATAGCAACAGGTCATGGAACACAGGTGTGAGCAGAGAGGTCAGAAGTTCAGCAGACAATGTTTCATTTCCAAAGAGCAAGAGTGCTTGACTTTTCAAACCTAACAGCAAATCCAAACTAATGTTCTATGTTCACACATTTTTCTGAACCAATACAATACATGCTTTTTAAAATTAAAACATACAGCCTAGTTTTTAGTGTAGAATGGTTTGAAACAGCCAATGAGTTCTTTTTATAAAAAAAAGTATGTGTGCCCCCATTTTTCAACTGTCTTTCATTTCATATTGCCATTCTACTGAAAGACACCTCCTGAGTGCATCCAGATCTCCTTTGAAGATGTTCACAGTGTGGATTGTAGGTCACAGCTATGTCTTCTGGAGTGAAAAATTTGCAGAAAAAAGAGGTATGGTGAGAGACCTTGCTTTGCCAAATGTAGACATCAAATGGATTGGTCAGAGAGGGTTAAAGTGGCACCAATTAATGCCTTTGGGGAAAACCTTTCTACATCTCCCACAGCCTAACCTTATTATTGTGCACTGTGGTGGAAATGACCTAGGCACTTTAACTGGGGTAGGTCTGGAAATGCTTATTAAGGATACCTTTGTGCAATTGATGTCACTTTTTCCACAAACTGCCTTCGTATATTCTAACATATGCCAAAGGCAAAAGTGGAACTGGTCCAACCAATTTTGTCCGCAGATTGACAAAGCAAGGAAGCACGTCAACTAATCTATTTCTGCTTTCCTCAGAGACTATGGTATGGGTTCTATATACCACAACAACTTGCGTTACAACATGCAAGACATTTATAGAGGAGACTGTGTACACTTCACTGATGAAGGCAACAGAGTCTTCCTCTTGAACTTTAGACTCTGCATCGGTACTTACTTGTAGGTACCAAAAAACAAACAATAAACACAAGGGCTCTTTTTAGAGCCACCTTATATCTAAACACTGAAGTGCGATTTTTTATTATTTTCTTTTTAAAAGTTTTTTTTCGGGTGCGCGCTGGGTGCGCGCACTCGGCGATATTTTTTTTCAAAATATAAATCTCTTTTTTTGCCCTACAAGGTCCTACTGTGACCCCCTTACAATGCCTAGTGGGTCAATATCTCCCCAATCTGCCCCCTTTTCAAGTTCTCCCCCTTTGTTTATCATCCCCTCTTTATGCGAGAGACAAAATGGCGGCCGCCGCTTCCTGATTTCCACCGATTCGAATGTTTACTGACATCTAACAACCAATCAGAAGTGCGCTCGCGATCGGCAAGGTGCGCGCACAGGACTTGCTCAGTGCGCGCACGGTACGCGCTTACAGATATATATATTGATTTAAATGCTAATTTCTCAGGAAATACTGAACAGATTTACACCAAACGTGCAAAAGGCACTTCATGGACCTTATGGCTACCTCTCTGCCAAATTTCACATAATTCTGTTCAGCCGTTCGGGCTGTAGCTGCGACTAAAGTCCCTATGGAAAATTGCATGGGGAAAACGCGTTTTGGGCCCCCCCTTTTTTCTCGGCCCCCGCTTGACGAATCCCCCCGAAACTTTCAGGGTAGGAGCTGAGCGGAGCGCCCCATTAGTTTTGAAAATTTCACGAGGATTCGTCAACCGGCGCCAAAGTTATTCAAAATAGAATTTTGAGATTTCCTATGGAAACACGGTCCTAACTATAACTACCTACTGGCGACCGCCAGTAGGTAATATATATATATATATATATATATATATATATATATATATATATATATATATATATATATATATATATTTCCAATTACAGGCAAAAGTGAAGTATGCTCTCAGTAGAGTAAGACAGATTCCAAAATAGTGGATGATCAAGTGTTTTATTTCACACAACGCGTTTCGGCGAGCAGCCTTGTTCACGTGTAAAAGAAAATCACGAACAGCAGTCTTACATATGCTTACGGTCACTATCATAATCAAGATCAACAAAGGACTTACTCTGTTGGGCAAACAAACAGCCGAAAATCAGCGGCCATCTTACACTGTGCAAAACCAAAAGGTTACATATTGTATTTAGTAAGCCTGAATGTACTTAAAATGTTTGTACCAGGTTAAACATGCATGCATAATACAATATTGCTATTTGTCAAGAAAATCAAGAAATTCATTATAAACTTGATCAAAAAGGGTTAACCACGAGGTTGTATGGTGACACCTTCTAATGCAATCTCCATTTTGGATCGGTGTCCCAACAGCCAACAATGCAATAAATATTTGGCAAGGTGCATACAAGTTTTTATGAGATGACCTATTTCAACAACGTAAAAATCAACTGTGTGGAAAATAATATAATTTCTAGCTCTCTGTTGATACAGCATGTTAGTATGTATGGCAATTGCCACTACTATTACCTAATACTAATAACGCCGGCAATAGGCATAATACTAGATGGGGAAAAACGAGTCCTTCCACCCTACCATGTAGGTAGCAACCCTCACATGAACTCACGGGGCCAGTGCTCCCACTACAGATTTGAAATGATGGTAATTTGTATCAGGTTATGGAATAGCTACCTCAAGGGGATATAACAATAGTATATTTCTGAGTCTCCGCACGTGATTACGTGCCCGGACTTACCAGTTATTGTGGAAATATATAATCGTACTGCCCCAGTGGGCTACGAACAGAAGATATATCCTCAGCTAAACCTGACCATTCATTATTACAATGTAATAATACATATCTTCATTATCGACAGAGTGCTACTCTCAAATTCGACAGTTAGGTGTCTGCACACACATATCAACATAAGGAAAATAATATTCAAATACCACACATATGATAGGTAGACTTTTCTGAAGACTGCTGAACGAATATACAAACAGTGAAAACGTATGAAAAAGTGCATAATAAAGTAGAGAAAAAGGGTAGGATGCCCGTGTAGGTGCTGTCATGTGGAGGGGCCCCTTCCTTCTCTCCTGTAAAAAGATACAAATAATAAAAACCAAGATTAAAACCGTGAAATACAAAGTCAACAATTCACATTGCAAACTAGAGGCTAGAAAGGTGTAAAACGTATCTGCTGCTTGGACTAAATTTCATTCAGAATGTATTCCATTCATGCAGTTAATGCCATCACTCTAACAACCCATGTCATCAAAGCAATTCTAGGTCCTGGACTAGGATCCGATTTTAAGGTGAGTTGACATTTCCTCATCCATGTTCAGCCCTCCCGGGGTCTTGGTTTGGAGATCTATGATGTACCTAGATTCCCTTTGTCTTAAAGCCTATCCCCTCCTCGCGGATTCTTGGGGATATGTTCCAAAATCAGATAGCTCATCTCCGATACATTGGAGTAATGTCAGTCATAAAAATGCCGAGCGACTGGATATTTGGGATCGTTGTTAGTTATCGCTCTTTGGTGTTCTAATATCCTCTTTTTTGCTGCGCATGTAGTGCTACCAATGTACCAGAGTTTACATGTGCATTCTATGGCATAGATTACAAAGTTGGTGCTACATGTCAAAAATTGATAAATCTTTTTGGTCACCCCTCTGTAATCCAGCATTGCTTTATACAAATATAAAGCAATGGAGCTACAATTGTGGAATTCAAATTTCGGAAAGTGATTGCGTCCGAGGCATTTCCACTCCCTGGAAGCTGGCTGCTTTGTACAATCAACTCGTTTGTTTTCCTCAAAGGGATTTCTCCAACGGCAACCCCCGTGATCGCTTGGTTCGTGAAGCTTAGGCGAAGGTGATTAATGAGCGGCGTCCTTTCCAGCATCAAATGGCGTCCTGCTACAAAAGTAACCTATGCGGTGAGTGAACCGGAGTCATTGACACGGTGGGGAGGATTGTTTTGGCACACAGCGTTAGGAGCCTTGAAGCGAGTTTTGCTCAGGTCTAAGACAGCTGTATATAATATAGAGCAATTCGAGTGTTTTGCCACAATGTCGGATGAAATTCTTCATGGCAGAGAAGCGGCGGCGGCTGCACTCTATTCAAATCTGCCTAAAGTAATGTTGAACTCAGGAACTAGCAATACAATTCAACAAAGTGTGGTTGAGAACACTGTTGAAAGCCAAATACAAGCGGCGCTAAAAAGATTGGAAAAAAGCATGTATCAGGAAATGTCAAAGTGGTGGGAACATAAATCTTTGACAATGTATTTGGAGGAGAAACGTGTACCTCGTGGGCTCCGTATATTATTGGCTCCAAGTTATGAGAAGCCTAATCCGAACATGGTGAAAGAATGGGGGCATACTAATCTAGAATCCTCGGCGAAACTATTGCAAATCTTAGTCAAATATGCAAGCATTGATAGGGAGGCACTCATGAAAGAATGATATGATCACTAAAACGCGAAAAGAAATAAAGGAGAGACTTGCAAAGCAGGAAGAAAAAATTAAGGCGCGCAAAGTATATAAATTCGCCCGGGATAAGGAGGACTATGCCCAGGGTCGAATTTACACTTTTGCCCGAAAATTCGATAGCGCTAAAAGAACGAAATTTGCGCAACAAGCACAGCAGGCAAAATCAACAAAACAAATTAATTTGACAGCAGCGTCTACTTCTGCAATAGCAAATAAAGAGGGCAATGCGAATCAGGAGCCAAGTGACAATGAATCACTAACGAGTGGGCCTTCATCGGATGAAGAAGGCTGCAGCACATGGGACCCCAATACAATTATTCTTGATTTAGGTGAAGAGGTGGATTTTTTAGTGTCGGACAGGCTCCAGACACTACGACCTCGGACCAAACCACCACAAAAGGGTCAACAACAGCAAAAAGAGCAAGATGCAACAAAAGGAGGGGTGAACGTCGGAAAAAACACAAAATCGCCCAAAAAACAAAAAAAGCAATATTGGCGAAAAAAACACTAGATAACAATGCAATTATAAATTTATCTACAATCACCCTGAGCGAAGCCGAGAAACAACTTTTGAGTCTTGGACTGACATACTGTCCGGTTTCGGATTTCAACTACACAAAAACGAGAGTTGATATCTATTTATACATCAGAAAGTTAAAAATAAAAAAGTTCTTCAGTATCAAGGAGGGCCTGAATGAAAAGGATCCATCCATCAATACTGCTGTTATAGTGAACCCTTTAACCTTACCAGCTAGAGACACCAAAACTTTTTTGGCGCTGCACCAATTGGCGACCAATGACATGAATGATGGGGACATGGCGTCCACACAGGAGGAACTCAGAATGGCTTTAATTGAGCAGATGGGAGCAAACATCAGCCCATTCAAACCGAAATCAAAATTCATCTCTACTATGCCAAGGGACTCATTTGACGTTTTCCAAGATGTAGTGGTGGAGGATCTCAAAAAATTGTACCACAAAATAAAACATAGGAAAAGATATAAAAGTCAACATGAAAAAGATTATTTACTGCTGACTAAAAAATTGGGTAAAGATCACAGGATCATTGTTACCACCGCGGACAAAGGAGGAAACGTGGTGGTTTGGCCTCAAGGAGCATATACTGAGGAAGCAATAAAACAGTTGAATAATCCATCATGCTATTCTAAGACTACCATTAAGAACTTTAATGAAGCCAAGGAGGTACTAAAAAAGCTATTAAACAAATGGAAAAGGGAAGGCATGATTTCAAAACAGGAATATGAATTTGTACACGTTGAACATCCTGTATTACCCAAATTTTATCTTTTACCCAAAATCCACAAACAAGTTGTTCCAGTTCCAGGCCGCCCAATTATTTCAGTGATTGCAGGAGTAGCGGAACATGTGACAGAATATATCGACTACTTCCTGCAAGATTTAGTGAAAGGCCTACCTACCTACATTAGAGACACTGGGGACTTTATCAGGAGAATTAAGAATACTTCATGGAGCGACGATATGCTATTTATCACCTTAGATATCGAATCGCTCTATACTAGTATTGAACATGCATCTGGGCTCAGAGCTTTAGAATTTTTCCTTGGCAAAAGACCCATAAATTGTTATAACCATAACAAATTATTGATAGAACTTACTAGTTGGTGTCTCAATAACAACTTCTTTTTATTTGGTAGTGATGTTTACATTCAGAAACGTGGCGTTGCAATGGGGGCATGCTTCTCCCCTAGCTATGCGTGTTTACACGTAGGCTGGTGGGAGGAGCATGTCCTCAGGCGAACGCACAGTGACATCTACAATGAACATGTGGTGCTTTGGATTCGTTTTATAGACGATGTTTTTGTTTTGTGGCGGGGGGATCATGAAAGTGCAACTAATTTCATCAATTCCCTCAACAACAATCAGGAGAATCTAAAATTCACTTCTTCTATCAGTAATTGTGAAGCAGAGTTTCTAGATGTTAAAGTGTTTATACATGATAATCACTTGGCCACCAAACTTTACCGGAAAAGCACTGCTGGAAATAATATCCTTCATGCCAGCAGTGCACATCCTAGACATGTAGTTGACAACATTCTGTTTGGAGAACTACTGAGGCTTAAACGGATATGTAGTACAGACAGGGATCTGAAAATCTGTACTATGGAAGCTCTGGAGAGATTCAGACAGAGGGGATATAGCAAATCGGTCTTGAAACAGGCAGTTCTTAAAACAGAAGCTAGAACTCGGGAATCACTATTTTTGTCTACATCTAATACATCTTTAGACAGTGATTCTACCAATACGGACAAATCCCCTAGATTAATTATAGCCTACAGTAAACAGGCAAGACAAATTAGATCAATTGTCCAGAAGCGTTGGCCTGTACTTAAAACGGATTTAGTCTTAAAACCTAGACTACCGGATGGTCCAACGATAACTTATCGTAAGGGACCCTCCTTGAGAACTCATGTCTGCCATGACTTTCCTGAGTTAAGAAAGCAGGAGGAGTGGTTGAAATCCCGGCCGGGATTTAAACGCTTCTCCACATGCAGAGCGTGTAAATTTGGGGAAGAACACCACCCAATACCGTACACCGTTTAGCCCAGATCTGTTGGATATACGTGGGTCTTTTACCTGCAAAACTGAATTTGCTATATATGTGCTAACATGCACTTGTGATCTCAGATATGTTGGGAGTACCCAACAGCCAGTGCATGTCAGAATTCTTCAGAACTTGCGTGCTATTGTAAACAATGATGCATCATATCCGGTGGCGAGGCATTTTAAGACCTGCCACAACAACAATTTGCAATGCCTCAATTATTTTGTTATCGCCTCGGTTCCAAAAGCCAGAAGAGGTGGAGACCAGGATAAGATGCTAAGAAGACTAGAATCTGAATTTATTCTAGAATTAGATAGCAGATTCCCCAATGGGTTAAACACGACGGATGACCTGCATGTATTTCTTTGATATAGAAACGTACATTATTAATGATTAGATCTTGGTAGAGTATTATGTCACTTTCGCTTTCACGAATATCTATAAGAATTTCTATGTTTTAATATCCCATTTTTCCCTTTTTTTATTCTAATTTTTCCCTGTTTTTGTTAGATATATAATTCAGGGATACACATTTTTTTCACTTCATTTATTGACATAGACACATTTATTTGCCTGGTTAGACTCTGATTCTGAACTAATAGTCAATTCATCTTGAGTGTTTTGTTTAGAGAGCTTTATAAATATTATTATTAATGTTAAAGCGTTAAATATAAATTTTGCGTGACATAACAATTGCATTTTATGCAGTAGAATAATGAGGCTTCAATGTGATGTCTAAGACAGGTTTCCATATCTAAAAAATTGCAGAATTTGCACATTTTTTCTCTGTGTGTTTACATTATTGCGTAATTTGCACATTGAACTTTTGCACTTTATTTTAGCATATATATTTATAATTGCACTGGATTAATGAATTTTAATCTGCGATATTTATATATATGTTTTAAGTGTTTGCTATTTTTGCACAAATAACAATTTTTGCACTTTATTGCGTTATTTGCACAGTTAATCCGATATGGATACTAATATAACAACGGTCTTTAACACATCGAGTAGGATTTTAGCATTATATGCGAAAAATTATGTAAATATATACATGCTTCAATATTTTGGTTTATATATACTTAAAGTTATGCATTTAGCTCATGTTTTATGGTTCTTGGACTTTAACCAATATACAAAACATAAACACTTGGGGTTTTGTAAAAATGTTTGGAAAACAGACTATGCGGATTTCAAACTGAGTAGTATGTCATCACTTTTTGAATGTCACATGGTGCTGAGAAAAAGAAAAAAATGCAACCAATTGTAAACCTTTGGGTACTTAATGGGCTTCATTTTTACTAACTGACTGTCTGTGAGCAAGGGCAGATGCCTGAAACGCGTCAGATTGGTGAAACTCGGCTCTGAATAAAATAAAAGAACTGTGCCTTACTTTGGATTTGCGTGGCTTCCATTCTTCGTGGATACGGATCTCTGTGGAGCTACAATTGTGGAATATATATATATATATATATATTCACTGAAAAAACCATAGGTTTCACACACGTTATAGTTAGGAATTCCGCCGTTATAGTTAGTTCAGATAACTATAACTCGCGCGCCCGCAATCCACTGCTCATGACGTCACATATTACATCATTCATAACATGGTCAGTGGCATCACTCATGACATCACTGATGACATCATCCTTGTGATAGAGTGGCGGTCGCGCGAGTTATAGTTATCTGAACTAACTATAACGGGGGAATTTCATTGATTTTTTACGAGTGAAATATCCACCTAACTATAACGTGTGTGAAACCTATGGTTTTTTCAGTGAATTTGCAAGGTTTTTTAAATGCTAATTCCTAACTATAACGTGTGTGAAACCTATGGTTTTTTCAATGAATTTGTACGGTTTTTTAAATGATAATTTTTGAATTATTAAATTATATATATTTTTTTTTAATAAAAAAAAAATTCCTATGTATTCATTTTTATATTTTCTGTAAACTTTTATTTGTTTTTGCTCTTTTTTTTAAGTTTCAATTAGGATAAACTTGAACAGTTTATTTAATTTTTGCAATTAATTTTTCTCCACTTTTGTTTTTTATATAAATTCTTGGGGTGCGCGCACAGAGCGCGCACCTAGTACGTTTTCGTAAGTTTTTTATGAATACCGTTGTACGTTATTTACGTACGCATACATACGTTATAGTACGCGCTGAGAGCGCGCACCCAGTACGTATGCGTACGTACGCACGCATGCGTGCGTCGTACGCGCTCCACGCGGTTCACTTCCGCATACGCTTAAATTACGCGCGTTATCGTTCGCGTATAAGCGTGTGCAACGTATGCGCGTTACGTACGCGCATATGACGTATGCACATGCGCTCCTACGCGTTCGCGCATGCGGAATCACAAGGTGCGCGCTCGGAGCTTGCGCAGTGCGCGCACCTCGGGTTATATGCATAATAAAACAACACTTCTAATTGGTTAACATTACTTTCAGTTTCTGATTGTTTCAACACCACACCCAATCCCCTCATGGCAAGTCATGTGATCAAAAATCATCACTTTTGATTGGTTTGAAGTACTTTCAGTTCCAGATTCTTCCCAAACCACACCTACTCCCCTCATTATTAGTTCTGATTCCTTTGGAGAAGGAGCTATTCTGTTGTTGAGAGACAATGGCTGAACAGCAACCATCTTCAGACACTGAGCAGGACACTCTTGAGAGGCAGAGGAACAGGAAGCAGAAAGACAGCTTTATATGGCAGTTTTTTACTTTCCCAGAGGGACAAAAAAAGGTAAATGCACCGAAAGTTACTTGTACATTGTGTCAAAAAGTCTTATCACGTGGGAATGCTAACAAGAAATATTCTTTTAGCATACACACAATGACGAGGCATGTTGAGGCAATGCATCCAGTATCTTTTCGTCGAGCTTCTGGAGCAAACCCTCCACCTGCTCAACCGACGACATCTACAGCAGCTCAGCCGAGCACATCTTCGGCAGCTCAGGCGAGCACTTCTTCTGCAGTGGTGCCTTTGCCTTCTTCCACACCTCTTTTTGGACCACCTTGTTTGGCGAGGTTGTCCACACGCTGCACTGATTGCGGTCGACTTATTTCTGTGGGTGAGACTAGTCTTGATCTCATTCAGAGAAAATTTGATGCGCATGAGTGCAGTAGGCCATAGATGTTTTTTCATTTTTTTCGTTTTTCTCTTCCTGTTTCCCTACATTAACTCAAGGGCTCTTTTAAGAGCCACTTAAAAACTAAACCCCCAAAAATTTTTGGGGGGATTTATTTTTTTTACATTTTTTTTTTGGGGTGCGCGCACCCTGTGCGCACCCTAGGATGTTTTTTAAAATTTTTTTTTTTTTTTTTTAATTTAATGTACAAAGAGAGATGAAGAAATGGAAGCATGAAAAGGGAGGATTGAGAAATACAAATATGTTTCACTTATTTTTTTTAAAAAATAACTTATTTGGAAAAAATAAACTTTTAGTATTTTGCAAGGGAACAGAATTTTGTTTTTTAATTTTTCTTTCTAGTTCTGCAAAAAAAGAAAAAAAGTATTAATATTCAATCATACATTTCAAAAAGCATTACATGTTTTTACATATTTTACAAAGCAATTTGTTGCCCTTTTTTTGCTGTTTTCAGAATTTTTTAATTTTCACTTAAAATAGTGAAAACAATTGTATTCATCATTTAACAGCGGGCAAAAAAAAAACAATCTGAAAGATTGTTTAAAAAAAGCCCAAAAACTATCCTCACTAAAATATACCTTGTTAGAAATATTACATATATATTACAAGTACTTTTCTAGATGAATATAAATTTTCTAGATAATCCGTCTTTAAACCTTGTTGCAAAAGCACACATGCCAAAATAATTTCTGTCAAAGGAGTCCACAATTGTTTTTATTACTTTTCCTTTAGGCCAAATAGTAATTTCAAAATCCTTTTTAAGTGATATCTTCAATTATAATCCTTTAAAATTACAAAAAATGCTTTCTTCAGATGCAGTTTTTAGTTTTCAAAATTTAGGTTTCAGAAAAATTAAGTAAGAATTGGGTAAATCATAAGGCAAACGTTGCTTGAAAATCAATTGGGAATCATTACACAGTGTCCAGCCTTTTTCACATTTAAGATAAACTGTGTAATGTCCAGAAGTTACAGTAGGTCCTTCATGAAAAATTATTGCAACTGTAACAAAAGTTTTTCCAGAAATTGATAATTGTTGTCCTATAAACTTCTTTATTAAAGTATCCAATTTTGAACCATCAGCTCTACAACGTTGCATCATTAAAATTACATACTGACCATATTTCTGTAAAAATAACGTGGAAAACATGTCAGATTTACATTCCGAACATTCCATGTTGTGATTGGCATCTTTAACTAATTTACTAAAAGTCACTGATTTACTTTGTGGTAATGGTAAAAATATGAACCTTTCTGAATCAACATTACTCCTGCATGTGTTCATACAGTTTTCACAGCAATGTTCCCATTTGTAAGAGACACCAAATAAGTTTTCTACTTCTACTCCTTCATCTTCAAGTACGCTCAATATATATTTTAAGAATTCCTGTGCATCTTGTTGGACATTTTCTTTAAACTGTGTAGATCCAGAACATACATCTAAAAGATTTCTAACATCAGAAGCACTTTCTATTTTAGTTTTATCATTACTCAGCTTCTCATAAAGGAGACTCAGCAGAGAACACAATCTTTTTCCATGATTTACTATTATCTGTTCTTGCAACTTTTCAAGATAAAATACAACATTCAGCACTACATTTGCATAGCAGTTGACACCAGAGCTATTTTCAAAATGGCAACCAACAACCTCTTCAACACTGTCCTTTTTCTTTTTCCTTGCTATCACATCACTGTCCTTTTTTTTTTGTTCTGTTCATCCACATTACAGATATTTTCAAATCTCCTTTTCCGAGAAACAACATGTTTTTCAATCACAGGATACTGTCCTAAATGAGGAGCATAGGTTCTTCTTAATCTATTATACTCCTTTACACAGTTTGTATCAGCACTAACTTTTGAGTCATCAAAGTCTATCATAAATAAACCAGATAATGTTTTTACTCATGACAGAGCAACATATGCCATACCTTCTTTGAACACAGTAGAACCAATGTTTACAAAAGCACTATCTACAGTCAATCCTTGAGACTTGTGAATAGTTACAGCATATGCTAGAGAAAATGGAAACTGCTTTCTACGCACATATAAGTCTTTCACAAGCATGAAACGAACTGAACAACGACAAATGTCTTTAACTTCTTCTATCTGATCAAATTTTATTTTTAAACATTCAATTCCATCTTTTTTCTGGTGATTAATAAAACCCACAACTCTTCCCATAGCTCCATTCACTAAACCTTTTTCCACATCTAAATTTCTCCTTAAAATCACTCGACAATTCATGCAAACATATGATTTTTTTCTAATCCAGCTGTTTTGGAAATGTTCTTCTCTAGTGAATCCAATTTATTTTTCAGTTTGCCTGTTAATGTAAAAGTAATTCTTTCATGCTGAATTTTGTCCTCTGCTTCCATTTTCTTAATCTCTTACTTTTCCAATTTCAAAAGTTCCTCATTGAATATTGAGCACTCACGTAGTGTTGGCATTAAGCAGATTACAGTATTTTTTTCAGCAATGTTCTTGTATATTTTCTCTGCAACTATTTCTTCATTTGGAAATAAATTATGTAGCATCCTACTCTGTAATGCTTTCTTGCCAACTTCTGTGAGTAGTCCAATTCCGATATCTTTCAGAATACTTGCATAATCTTCATCGTTTGCTTGTCTCATATTGGTAGTGAGTTCTTTGTACTCAAAGAACGACCAAATATTCGCATTACCAATGCTTCCTAATGACTTCTTCGTGTCTTCATGTGTCACAGTATTAAACACTGGTTGTCCTTTAACTGGAGTGAGCTTTAAAAGATCTCCAAATACTATGACGTGTTTACCTCCAAATAACACGTCATAGTCTCTCTTAAGAATTTGTTGCATTCTTAAATGCACAAAGGCAAGCATTAAGTTTGAAACCATGCTCACCTCATCAATAATGAGAACTTGCATCTTCTTCAACACTCTTGAAACTTCGAAGCATGCTTCTCCAGTTAGCTTGTGGTATTCTGTTTTGTGCTCATGCTCCACTGGTAACATTAGCAAGCGATGTAAGGTAATTCCTTTTATGTTATAGGCTGCTAACCCAGTTGGAGCAGTTACCACACAAGACAAATTTGAAGCTGTTTTTTGCTGTAGGTAGCTTCTGATGACTTTTATTAAGAAACTTTTACCAGTTCCAGCTTGTCCACTCACATACATCCTGATTGGTTCAAATGATGTGCATGAGCACTGTTTTTTTTCATGTAGTAATCCATGATCAGTTTTTTGGGTGACTTCTTCATAAATTTGTTTTTGTTCTTCATTCAGTTGTTGTTCCAGATTTAGTAAGTCTATTGAATCTTCCTGTGCTTGATTCATAGCCGTTTCTACTTCAGTCATGGCTACTGCAGCTTCATTTTCTACGATTGGTTGTCCTAGGGGATCTTGACTGAGTGTCCCAGAACTTTGGCTGTCTTGAGAACTGTCTCTAGCTACTTCAGCTGCAATTTTTGCTTCCTGTTCATTTTCTTCATTTAACATTTGGACATAAGTTGTGAAAGTACTGCATTCTATGCTGTCTTTGCTTGCATTAAAAGAATCTTCATAGCTTTGAAATTCTCCCAGTAGTTCGTCCTCTGAACGCCATGGTTTAAACAGCTGTAAAAGAGCCAAGTAGTAAAATTCCTTTTTGTCAGTAGTGTCGCAACTCAGCTTCCTGTGATTTATCAAACTTCCTTTTGTTTGCTTCACCAAACATCCTTCCTCACCAATGACTTTATATTTTCCATTGTTGATGTCTTCTGTGGCTTTCCGTGAAAAAATGTAGTTCTGCAGCACTTCATAGAGACACATGTTCTCAAGATGATGACTTCTTTTTGGGTAATATGTGTCCAACATGTTTGTTTTCAAAATATCTGTACTTTCTGGGTCGTTCTCGGCCAAATATTCAATTTCTCCAACAGATTTCAGTACCCGATTTCGCATTCCTGCAAGGCCTAAACTGACCCAAATTATTCTTCTGGATTTCGAGTAAAGACTTGCAGATGATAACCTATCTGAGCATTCGTAGGATCCAATTTCTCGATGCGATAACATCTTTAAACTGAAACTGTCAGCTTCTTACTGACAGTCTTCTCGTGAGAAATCTCTTCCCACATTTCCTTCAATTCTGTTTTCTCAGATTTAGTGATGTAAGATGTGACATACCAAGCAACAGCAATAGAATTGTCTGCCACATACTGAATATCCATGTTAGCATTCCACGTGGTTAAAATGTCTGGGTTGTAGTCATTTATAAATTTTGACTCTTCTTTTCTTCTTAGGTTGTATGTATTTTTGGGAGATTTTCTGGTTATAGCATGTCGCACAGCTGACATAAAACTGTTGACTCTTCCTTTTGAAAGAACAGGTCTAGGAAATCCAAATCGACACTTTGTGTAGAATTTATCTTTGGTCTTGTACTTCCGTCGACAGTATTTTCCACACCGATGACTTTGGAAACGTAAAACTTGTTCTTTTAACTTTTTCTCTTCTGTGCTTTTAGGTATAGCACATGTTGCATATTCTTCAATGAAAGATAACACTGATTCATCAGCATCTATTCCAAATTTTGGGGCATCCTTGATCCACAACAGCATATGAATATGAGGAGCACCTCTTGCTTGGTACTCTTTTCTCCAAAAGAAATCCACTACTTCTCCAAGAGGTGGATTTTTTTTATTGCAGATGAAGGACATCATAGCCTCAAATCTATGATTGAAATATCTGCAAACATTAACCGGATCCAATGAGCACAGTTCTCCTGCTGTCTTGTATTCAATGTTTTTAATGTTTGAATTTGCCTCTCGTAGAAAATCCAATAAATCATCCCAAGCGTACTCGGCACAGCTTAGGGTTACAAACCATGTAGGAGTTCCTAAATTCAGTAACATGCATTTTAATTCACCATGGCGTCGGTACCAATATTCTTTTGTCCCACGCTGACAAGCCATCAGATTGATCAGTTTTGTTTCTAAATGATCATCTCGGTGCTGCACTTTCTCCATCAAATCCTTAGCAGACACATTATGTAGATGTACTCCACTTTTTAAAATGTGATTTACTGCATAAGATAATGCAGACAAGTCACTTTCAAATAAAAGATGAAACAAATAAGGAATACTTTGACGAAATCTTGAATCTTCAGCATATAGTCTTGTAGTCCGATACTCAGAAGCTGGAATCTGTTCTGGGCGTTCATCGTATCGTCCACCTTTTCCTGTAGGAAACAGCTGAGGAAAACATCGAGCTTCCAAGCTCTTCTCCCATACACTCAAGGTAGTTCCTTTTGCTTTCTTCATCTGAAACAGATCAATAGTGTCTCCCATAACTTCTTTTGAATGAAGAGGATGTATGCTAAAATGTTCATAAATTTCTTCTTCTTTTGACTTGTCCACTTTTTCAATTTGTCCAGTTGGTGTTTCTGTGTCTTCTTGTAAATCTTCTTCTTCTTCATCTATATAAATTGATTCATACCATTTATTATTCCTTTTCAAATATAAATTTGCTCTTTGTACTTTCCGTACATCTACCAGCTCCTGCCAAATCTTCTTATTCTTTGTAGGTACACCATTAACCAGAATAACTAATAGTTCAGTTTCCAAAGTATCTGCATCAATAGTTTCCATATTTTTTTTCAAATCCAAGGGCAAATACACCACTCTTCCTTTTAAACCTCTCAGTAAATCTGAAGGAGGTAATTTACCAGTTTTGGGCTCCATACGTACTATGGTCTGGAACGGATGAACACATTGAATGAGTATAGACTCATATGTATTTAAATCAGAAAGTTCGGCAGGAATAGCATCCAATTCTAAATTATTATGTACAGCTCTGGTCGGCATTCTATTTTCTTCTAACCAATTATAACAGTATTTACAAATACGCTGATCTTCACCCAATTCAAAACAATTTTCCAGAAATATATATGTTGCAAAATCCTTCCACTTATAATTATCTTCATTTTCACTTTTTTTATACAGATCAACATTCCTTGTTTGAATTTTATAATGACTTCTGCGGCAACAAATACAAGTAATATTTGGTCTTTCATTAGAGATGATAGTAAATTTTGTCATTTCATCCTGAAAATGTTTAGTAATAATGAGTTCTACATTCTGTTCCTCATTTTCCTCATTAACTGTGTCCTTTTCTGCACTTTCTTGTTCTGTACCAAAGTAACAAAACTGAATCTCATCAGTAACCTTCACTACATCTGATACAGATCCACGGAACAGAGCATTATTTAACTCATTTAACTTTACTGCTGGACTTTTAGCAAAATACAATGTTCTCACAAACTTTCTCATTTCAGTATGATGAACAGCCAGCATCCTAAAATGATGAAAAACACTTTTACATACTTTTCTAGATAGACAAGCCAGAGAATGTCCTTGCAAACCAGTATTCTCTCTCACTCTGCATGGATCTAGTGTTTGAAGCACCTTCATCTTCTGTTTTACACTCTTTTTACTATATTCTCTTAGAAAGTCACGTAATTTATCAATAGATTCCTGACGCACAGTACAAATACTACTACAGTTGCAAGTGTACACTGGGGCTTTTGGACGTCTCCCCATAGCCTCAGCAGCCATTACTTCTTCCTCATTTCTTGGGACCATTTTCTCTTTTTCCATCACACAACCATCCTTAACTTCATATGCTCTACCATTGGTGTCAACTGCATGCAACAAACTATTATTTTGAAGATAACTCTCTTCATTAAAAAATGGTTCAGTACTTGAACTGTGCTTCCATTCTCCCAAGAACACTTTACAAAAGTTACTTTTTTTCACTTCTCTTTTCCTTTTGCTTTGTGACTTCATTGCATTGACTAATTTATCTAATCTACGCATCCTATTCAAAATTAGAATAAAAAGTTTTCTTTTTATTTCCAAAGCCTTACTTACAATATTTTCTATAAAAATAAAATTCTTAATACATTTTGATTTTTTCTTATATTTTTTCACATCCTTTAGCAAATTTAACATCACTCTTCTCTGAAACATTTTTCGACGAATGTTTTTAAAATCTAATTTTCGTGTTAAATCAGTTTTACATACTTCTGATTGTACATTAGCTTTTGTTTTTTGCTGTTGACTCTGTTGTTGCTTTGTACATAAAACACTGTTTGTTTTACATTTATTTTTGCCATTTTCTTTTTTTTTTGAAGATATTTTTAAAGAAAACTTTAGTTTTCTTACCAGTAGAGTTTTTCTTTTTTCCATCACAAGCTTCTCCTCCTATTTTTTTTTCCCAGTTTTGTCCAGATATACTTGTTGTTGCTTTTCTTTCCTCTTTCTTGTCCTTAAAGGCATTTTTTTTTATTGTTTCACTGTTGCTCAGCAATACGTGCAAGAAACTTAAAAAAAAATCCTTTTTGTAATTATAATTCATTAAAATATTTTTTAAGCTTTTCATTATATTCAAATGTTTTACCATTTGCCTCTCATTTGTGATATACTAATTTGTGCAGAGTGCTAACCACCACAGTTGAAAAAAATCAAGCTGCCCCTTTCCTGCTAGTGCAAGTCTTTCAGAACAACTGCAACACACTTTAAATCTCTGATCACAATTCCTGTGCGCACACAGCCTCATGGTGTGATTCTAGGCAGAAAACAATATTTGATTGGAAATTTAAATGCACATTTACTACTGTGGTAGAGCAAGTGATAATTGCTGTTACAGCCTGACACATTTTCCTTATAGTTTACAGAGACAGAAAAGAGCACATTTCCTAACAGCTACTTCATACCATGAGCATCTGCAACCTGGGTGAGTGATTAGACTAGAGCAAAGAAAATGAGGCCTTGATGATGTTTTTATGTGTTTGCGTTATACACTGCTATCTGAAACATCACACAGAGCTAAGTACTACGCATGGGAGTGTTGGAGAAGCTGCTGCATGTGTGCCAAGAGTGTGTTTCTTGAGACTGTGTATTCTCTGGTGCAAGAGAGATGAGCAAGGAGACTTCCAGAACTGCATGAAGACTGCAGGGATGTATGTAACAGTGCATGTGTGCTAAGGGATAATTTGAGTTTAGAAAACAGGCTGCCCCTTTCCTGGGACTGCAATTCTTTCACAACAACAACTTCACAAATTAAATCTCTGCCCACAATTCCTGTGCGCACACAGACTCATGCCGTCATTTTAGGCACATAACACAGGCTGCCCCTTTCCTGGGACTGCAATTCTTTCAGAACAACAACTTCACAAATTAAATCTATGCCCACAATTCCTGTATACACACAGACTCATGCTGTGATTTTAGGCACAAAACAGTGTTCCTGGATAGTACCAAATTACTGTTACAGCCTGACACATTTTCCTTATCATTTAGAGAGGCAGAAAAGAGCACATTTCCTAACAGCTACTTCATACCATGAGCATGTGCAACCTGGGTGAGTGATTAGACTAGAGCAAAGAAAATGAGGCCTTGATGATGTTTTTATGTGTTTGCGTTATACACTGCTATCTAAAACATCACACAGAACTGAGTACTATGCATGGGAGTGTTGGAGAAGCTTCTGCGTGTGTGCCAAGAGTGTTTTTCTGGAGACTGTGTATTCTCTGGTGCAAGAGAGATGAGCAAGGAGACTTCCAGAACTGCATGAAGACTGCAGGGATGTATGTAACAGTGCATGTGTGCTAAGGGATAATTTGAGTAAAGAAAACAGGCTGCCCCTTTCCTGGGACTGCAATTCTTACTGAACAACAACTTCACAAATTAAATCTCTGCCCACAATTCCTGTGCGCACACAGACTCATGCCATCATTTTAGGCACATAACACAGGCTGCCCCTTTCCTGGGACTGCAATTCTTACTGAACAACAACTTCATAAATTAAATCTCTGCCCACAATTCCTGTGCGCACACAGACTCATATCGTCATTTTAGGCACATAACACAGGCTGCCCCTTTCCTGGGACTGCAATTCTTTCAGAACAACAACTTCACAAATGTAATCTCTGCCCACAATTCCTGTATACACACAGACTCTAGCTGTGTTTCTTGGCACAAAACAGTGTTCCTGGATAGTACAAAATTACTGTAACAGCCTGACACATTTTCCTTATCATTTACAGAGGCAGAAAACAGCACATGTTCTAACAGCTCCTTGAGACCATGACCATGTGTTACAGGGTGAGTGATTAGACTAGATCAAAGAAAATGAGGCCTTGGTGACGTTGAATGTGTTTGCGTTACACACTGCTATCTGAAACATCACACAGAGCTGAGTACTACGCATGGGAGTGTTGGAGAAGCTGCTGCGTGTGTGCCAAGAGTGTGTTTCTGGAGACTGTGTATTGTCTGGTGCAAGACAGATGAGCAAAGAGACTTCCAAAACTGCATGAAGACTGCTGGGATGTATGTAACAGTACATGTGTGCTAAAGGTTATTTTCAGGTTTGAACATATGGCAACTACCTGTGCCTTTGCTATTTTGAAATGAAAATCTACCCTGTTGGTTTCAAATGTTTTAGCTTTTGCCTCTCATTTCAGATTAAGTGATTTCTGCTGACTGCTAACCACCACATTTGAAGAAAACAAGCTGTCCCTTTCCTGCAAGTGCATGTTTTACAGAACAACTGCAACACAAATTACATCTCTGGCCACAATTCCTGTGCGCACACAGCCTCATGGTGTGCTTCTAAGCAGAAAACAGAATTTGATTTGCAATTTCAAAGCACATTTACTACTGTGGTAGAGCAAGTAATAATTACTGTTACAGCCTGACACATTTTCCTTGTATGCACACAGACTCATGCTGTGTTGGTAGGCACAAAACACAGGCTGCCCCTTTCCTAGGTCTGCAATCCTTACAGAACAACAACTTCACAAATTAAATCTCAGACAACAATTCCTATATGCACACAGACTCATGCTGTGTTGGTAGGCACAAAACACAGGCTGCCCCTTTCCTGGGACTGCAATTCTTACAGGACTAATGCTAATTTCAAATGTGTTGCCATTTTCCTCTCTTTTCTTTCAAAGTGATTTCTGCTAAATCCTAACCATCACAATTAAAAAGAAGCTGTCCTTTCCTTTCAACTGCAAGTCTTACTTTTCAACAGCAACACAAATTAAATCTCTGTCAACAATTCTTCTCTGCACACAGATTCATGGTTTGATGGTAGGCACAAAACAGTATTCCTCATTGTTACCAGTACACATTAACTTATGGTGAAAACATACTCCATAATATCTTACAAGTTCAAAACAGTTAAATATCTCCCAAACCTCAAAATGTAAAACATAACTTTTGAAGAAGATTCACAATTCTAATATTTATCTCAAAAATCACCACATACATCCCCTCTCAAACTCATAACTCACCTTTAAAAATAGTTAGTTGAGAAAGAAATGTGCCACTCAAACAGCAGACTATCAGAGTCAGAATATCAGAGCTCCACACCTGTCTCCTCTCTCCAGAACCAGTAAATGGCAATGTTTCCCTCTCTTTTTTCACACATATACATGTTAATTTCAAATCTCAGTGCTTCCCACTTTTTGTCAAATGAAATCACACATTTCTATTGGTTGAAAACTTCAACCCCTTTCCAAATGTACCCTTCCCCCAACTTGACTTCTGCCTGCTACCATAGCAACAGCTCATGGAACACTGCTGTGAGGAGAGAGGTCAGAAGTTCAGCAGACAATGTTTCATATCCAAAGAGCAAGAGTGCTTGACTTTTCAAACCTAACAGCAAATCCATAGTAATGTTCTGTGGTATCACATTTTTCTGAACCAATACAAACCAAGCTTTTAAATATTTAAACATACAGCCTAGTTTTAACTGTAAAATGGTTTGAATCTGCCAATGAGTTCTTTTTTTTAATAAAAAAGTATGTGTGCCTCCATATTTCAACTGTCTTTAATTTCTTATTGCCTTTCTACTGAAAGACACCTCCTGAGTGCATCCAGATCTCCTTGGAAGATGTTCACAGTGTGGATTGTAGGTCACAGCTATGTCTTCTGGAGTGAAAAGTTTGCAGAAAAAAGAGGTATGGTGAGAGACCTTGCTTTGCCAAATGTAGACATTAAATGGATTGGTCAGAGAGGGTTAAAGTGGCACCAATTGATGCCTTTGGTGAAATCCTTTCTACATCTCCCACAGCCTAACCTTATTATTGTGCACTGTGGTGGAAATGACCTAGGCACTTTAACAGGGGTAGGTCTGGAAATGCTTATTAAGGACACCTTTGTGCAATTGATGTCGCTTTTTCCACAAACTGCCTTTGTATATTCTAATATATGCCAAAGGCAAAAGTGGAACTGGTCCAACCAATTTTGTCCACAGATTGACAAAGCAAGGAAGCACGTCAACAAATCTATTTCTGCTGTCCTCAGAGACTATGGTATGGGTTCTATATACCACAACAACTTGCGTTACAACATGCAAGACATTTATAGAGGAGATGGTGTACACTTCACTGATGAAGGCAACAGAGTCTTCCTCTTGAACTTTAGACTCTGCATCGGTACTTACTTGTAGGTACCAAAAAACACACAATAAACACAAGGGCTCTTTTTAGTGCCACCTTATATCCAATCACTTAAATGGAGTTTTTTTTCTTTTTTTTTTTTTTTTTTTTAAATTTCGGGTGCGCGCTGGGTGCGCGCACTCGGCGATATTTTTAGAAAAAATATAAATCTTTTTTTTTGCCCTACAAGGTCCTACTGTGACCCCCTTACAATGCCTAGTGGGTCAATATCTCCCCACTCTGCCCCCTTTACATGTTCTCCCCCTTTGTTTATCACCCCCTCTTTATGCGAGAGACAAAACGGCGGCCGCCGCTTCCTGATTTCCACCGATTCGAATGTTTACTGACATCTAACAACCAATCAGAAGTGCGCTCGCGCACGGCAGGGTGCACGCACAGGACTTGCTCAGTGCGCGCACGCTGCACGCATATAGATATATATATTGATTTAAATGCTAATTTCTCAGGAAATACTGAACAGATTTACACCAACTCTGCAAAAGGCACTTCTTTGACCTTATAGCTACCTCTCTGCCAAATTTCACATAATTCTGTTCAGCCGTTCGGACTGTAGCTGCGACTAAAGTCCCTATGGAAAAATCCATGGGGAAAACGCGTTTTGGGACCCCCCCCGTTTTTCTCTGCCCCTGCTTGACGTTTCACCCCGAAACTTTCAGGGTAGGAGCTGAGCGGAGCGCCCCATTAGTTTTGAAAATTTTGCGAGGATTCGTCAACCGGCGCCAAAGTTATTCAAAATAGAATTTTGAGATTTCCTATGGAAACACGGTCCTAACTATAACTACCTACTGGCGACCGCCAGTAGGTAATATATATATATATATATAACCTACTGGCGGTCGCCAGTAGGTAGTTATAGTTAGGACCGTGTTTCCATAGGAAATCTCAAAATTCTATTTTGAATAACTTTGGCGCCGGTTGACGAATCCTCGCAAAATTTTCAAAACTAATGGGGCGCTCCGCTCAGCTCCTACCCTGAAAGTTTCGGGGTGAAACGTCAAGCAGGGGCAGAGAAAAACGGGGGGGGTCCCAAAACGCGTTTTCCCCATGGATTTTTCCATAGGGACTTTAGTCGCAGCTACAGTCCGAACGGCTGAACAGAATTATGTGAAATTTGGCAGAGAGGTAGCCATAAGGTCCATGAAGTGCCTTTTGCAGGTTTGGTGTAAATCTGTTCAGTATTTCCTGAGAAATTAGCATTTAAATCAATATATATCTGTACACGCGTACCGTGCGCGCACTGAGCAAGTCCTGTGCGCGCACCTTGCCGTGCGCGAGCGCACTTCTGATTGGTTGTTAGATGTCAGTAAACATTCGAATCGGTGGAAATCAGGAAGCGGCGGCCGCCATTTTGTCTCTTGCATAAAGAGGGGGTGATAAGCAAAGGGGGAGAACTTGAAAAGGGGGCAGAGTGGAGAGATATTGACTAAAGTCCCTATGGAAAAATCCATGGGGAAAACGCGTTTTGGGACCCCCCCCGTTTTTCTCTGCCCCTGCTTGACGTTTCACCCCGAAACTTTCAGGGTAGGAGCTGAGCGGAGCGCCCCATTAGTTTTGAAAATTTTGCGAGGATTCGTCAACCGGCGCCAAAGTTATTCAAAATAGAATTTTGAGATTTCCTATGGAAACACGGTCCTAACTATAACTACCTACTGGCGACCGCCAGTAGGTAATATATATATATATATATAACCTACTGGCGGTCGCCAGTAGGTAGTTATAGTTTGGACCGTGTTTCCATAGGAAATCTCAAAATTCTATTTTGAATAACTTTGGCGCCGGTTGACGAATCCTCGCAAAATTTTCAAAACTAATGGGGCGCTCCGCTCAGCTCCTACCCTGAAAGTTTCGGGGTGAAACGTCAAGCAGGGGCAGAGAAAAACGGGGGGGGTCCCAAAACGCGTTTTCCCCATGGATTTTTCCATAGGGACTTTAGTCGCAGCTACAGTCCGAACGGCTGAACAGAATTATGTGAAATTTGGCAGAGAGGTAGCCATAAGGTCCATGAAGTGCCTTTTGCAGGTTTGGTGTAAATCTGTTCAGTATTTCCTGAGAAATTAGCATTTAAATCAATATATATCTGTACACGCGTACCGTGCGCGCACTGAGCAAGTCCTGTGCGCGCACCTTGCCGTGCGCGAGCGCACTTCTGATTGGTTGTTAGATGTCAGTAAACATTCGAATCGGTGGAAATCAGGAAGCGGCGGCCGCCATTTTGTCTCTTGCATAAAGAGGGGGTGATAAGCAAAGGGGGAGAACTTGAAAAGGGGGCAGAGTGGAGAGATATTGACCCACTAGGCATTGTAAGGGGGTCACAGTAGGACCTTGTAGGGCAAAAAAAAAGATTTATATTTTGGAAAAAAATATCGCCGAGTGCGCGCACCCAGCGCGCACCCGAAAAAAGTGTTTAGATATAAGGTGGCTCTAAAAAGAGCCCTTGTGTTTATTGTGTGTTTTCTGGTACCTACAAGTAAGTACCGATGCAGAGTCTAAAGTTCAAGAGGAAGTCTCTGTTGCCTTCATCAGTGAAGTGTACACCATCTCCTCTATAAATGTCTTGCATGTTGTAACGCAAGTTGTTGTGGTATATAGAACCCATACCATAGTCTCTGAGGAAAGCAAAAATAGATTTGTTGACGTGCTTCCTTGCTTTGTCAATCTGCGGACAAAATTGGTTGGACCAGTTCCACTTTTGCCTTTGGCATATGTTAGAATATACGAAGGCAGTTTGTGGAAAAAGCGACATCAATTGCACAAAGGTGTCCTTAATAAGCATTTCTAGACCTACCCCAGTTAAAGTGCCTAGGTCATTACCACCACAGTGCACAATAATAAGGTTAGGCTGTAGGAGATGTAGAAAGGTTTTCACCAAAGGCATTAATTGGTGCCACTTTAACCCTCTCTGACCAATCCATTTAATGTCTACATTTGGCAAAGCAAGGTCTCTCACCATACCTCTTTTTTCTGCAAATTTTTCACTCCAGAAGACATAGCTGTGACCTACAATCCACACTGTGAACATCTTCAAAGGAGATCTGGATGCACTCAGGAGGTGTCTTTCAGTAGAAAGGCAAAAAGAAATGAAAGCCAGTTGAAAAATGGGGGCACACATACTTTGTTTTATAAAAAGAACTCATTGGCTGTTTCAAACAATTCTACACTAAAAACTAGGCTGTATGTTTAAATTTTAAAAAGCATGTTTTGTATTGGTTCAGAAAAATGTGTGAGCAAAGAACATTAGTTTGGATATGCTGTTAGGTTTGAAAAGTCAAGCACTCTTGCTCTTTGGAAATGAAACATTATCTGCTGAACTTCTGACCTCTCTGCTCACACCTGTGTTCCATGACCTGTTGCTATGGTAGCAGGCAGAAGTCAAGTTGGGGGAAGGGTACATTTGGAAAGGGGTTGAAGTTTTCAACCAATAGAAATGTGTGATTTCATTTGAAAAAAAGTGGGAAGCACTGAGATTGGAAATTAACATGTATATGTGTGAAAAAAGAGAGGGAAACATTGCCATTTACTGGTTCTGCAGAGAGGAGAGAGGTGTAGAGCTCTGATATTCTGACTCTGATAGTCTGCTGTTTGAGTGGCACATTTCTTAAACAACTAACTAATTTTAAAGGTGAGTTATGAGTTTGAGAGGGAAAGTATGTGGTGATTTTTGAGATAAATATTAGAATTGTGAATCTTCTTCAAAAGTTATGTTTCACATTTTGAGGTTTGTGAGATATTTAACTGTCTTGAACTTGTAAGATATTAAGGACTATGTTTTCACCATAAGTTAATGTGTACTGGTAACAATGAGGAATACTGTTTTGTGCCTACCATCAAACCATGAGTCTGTGTGCAGAGAAGAATTATTGACAGAGATTTAATTTGCGTTGCTGTTGAAAAGTAAGACTTGCAGTTGAAAGAAAAGGACAGCTTGTTTTTAATTGTGATGGTTAGGATTTAGCAGAAATCACTTTGAAAGAAAAGAGAGGAAAATGGCAGCACATTTGAAAAAAGCAATAGTTCTGTAAGAATTGATGATCCAGGAAAGGGTCAGCCTGTGTTTTGTGCCAACCAACACTGCATGAGTCTGTGTGCATATAGGAATTGTTGTCTGAGATTTAATTTGTGAAGTTGTTGTTCTGTAAGGATTGCAGACCCAGGAAAGGGGCAGCCTGTGCTTTGTGCCTACCAACACAGCATGAGTCTGTGTGCATATAGGAATTGTGGCCAGAGATGTATTTTGTGTTGCAGTTGTTTTGTAAAACATGCACTTGCAGGAAAGGGACAGCTAGTTTTCTTCAAATGTGGTGGTTAGCACTCAGCAGAAATCACTTAATCGCAAATTGGAGGTAAAAGCTAAAAAATTTGAAACCAACAGGGTAGATTTCCCTTTCAAAATAGGAAAGGCACATGTAGATGCCATATGTTCAAGACTGAAAATAACCCTTAGCACACATGCACTGTTACATACATCCCTGCAGTCTTCATGCAGTTCTGGAAGTCTCTTTGCTCATCTGTCTTGCACCAGACAATACACAGTCTTCAGAAACACACTCTTGGCACACACGCAGCAGCTTCTCCAACACTCTCATGTGTAGTACTCAGCTCTGTGTGCTGTTTCAGATAGCAATGTGTAATGCAAACACATTCAACGTCACCAAGGCCTCATTTAAATTGATCTAGTCTAATCACTCACCCTGTAACACATGGTCATGGTCTTAAGGAGCTGTTAGGACATGTGCTGTTTTCTGCTTCTGTAAATGATAAGGGAAATGTGTCAGGCAGTAACAGTAATTTGGTACTATTCAGGGACACTGTTTTGTTCCAAAAAACATAGCATGAGTCTGTGTGCGCACAGGAATTGTGGGCAGAGATTTAGTTTGTGAAGTTGTTGTTCAGTAAGAATTGCAGTCCCAGGAAAGGGGCAGCCTGTGTTATGTGCCTAAAATGATGGCATGACTCTGTGTGCACACAGGAATTGTGGGCAGAGATTTAATTTATGAAGTTGTTGTTCAGTAAGAAATGCAGTCCCAGGAAAGGGGCAGCCTGTGTTATGTGGCTAAAATGATGGCATGAGTCTGTGTGCGCACAGGAATTGTGGGCAGAGATTTAATTTGTGAAGATGTTGTTCAGTAAGAAATGCAGTCCCAGGAAAGGGGCTGCCTGTCTTGCACCAGACAATACACAGTCTTCAGAAACACACTCTTGGCACACACGCAGCAGCTTCTCCAACACTCTCATGTGTAGTATTCAGCTCTGTGTGCTGTTTCAGATAGCACTGTGTAATGCAAACACATTCAACGTCACCAAGGCCTCATTTAAATTGATCTAGTCTAATCACTCACCCTGTAACACATGGTCATGGTCTTAAGGAGCTGTTAGGACATGTGCTGTTTTCTGCTTCTGTAAATGATAAGGGAAATGTGTCAGGCAGTAACAGTAATTTGGTACTATTCAGGGACACTGTTTTGTTCCAAAAAACATAGCATGAGTCTGTGTGCGCACAGGAATTGTGGGCAAAGTGAAGATGTTGTTCAGTAAGAAATGCAGTCCCAGGAAAGGGGCAGCCTGTGTTATGTGCCTAAAATGATGGCATGACTCTGTGTGCACACAGGAATTGTGGGCAGAGATTTAATTTATGAAGTTGTTGTTCAGTAAGAAATGCAGTCCCAGGAAAGGGGCAGCCTGTGTTATGTGCCTAAAATGATGGCATGAGTCTGTGTGCGCACAGGAATTGTGGGCAGAGATTTAATTTGTGAAGATGTTGTTCAGTAAGAAATGCAATCCCAGGAAAGGGGCAGCCTGTTGTGTTTACACAAATTATCCCTTAGCACACATGCACTGTTACATACATCCCTGCAGTCTTCATGCAGTTCTGGAAGTCTCTTTGCTCATCTGTCTTGCACCAGACAATACACAGTCTTCAGAAACACACTCTTGGCACACACGCAGCAGCTTCTCCAACACTCTCATGTGTAGTACTCAGCTCTGTGTGCTGTTTCAGATAGCACTGTGTAATGCAAACACATTCAACGTCACCAAGGCCTCATTTAAATTGATCTAGTCTAATCACTCACCCTGTAACAAATGGTCATGGTCTTAAGGAGCTGTTAGGACATGTGCTGTTTTCTGCTTCTGTAAATGATAAGGGAAATGTGTCAGGCAGTAACAGTAATTTGGTACTATTCAGGGACACTGTTTTGTTCCAAAAAACATAGCATGAGTCTGTGTGCGCACAGGAATTGTGGGCAGAGATTTAATTTGTGAAGATGTTGTTCAGTAAGAAATGCAGTCCCAGGAAAGGGGCAGCCTGTTGTGTTTACACAAATTATCCCTTAGCACACATGCACTGTTACATACATCCCTGCAGTCTTCATGCAGTTCTGGAAGTCTCTTTGCTCATCTGTCTTGTACCAGACAATACACAGTCTTCAGAAACACACTCTTGGCACACACGCAGCAGCTTCTCCAACACTCTCATGTGTAGTACTCAGCTCTGTGTGCTGTTTCAGATAGCACTGTGTAATGCAAACACATTCAACGTCACCAAGACCTCATTTAAATTGATCTAGTCTAATCACTCACCCTGTAACACATGGTCATGGTCTTAAGGAGCTGTTAGGACATGTGCTGTTTTCTGCTTCTGTAAATGATAAGGGAAATGTGTCAGGCAGTAACAGTAATTTGGTACTATTCAGGGACACTGTTTTGTTCCAAAAAACATAGCATGAGTCTGTGTGCGCACAGGAATTGTGGGCAGAGATTTAGTTTGTGAAGTTGTTGTTCAGTAAGAATTGCAGTCCCAGGAAAGGGGCAGCCTGTGTTATGTGCCTAAAATGATGGCATGACTCTGTGTGCACACAGGGAGTGTGGGCAGAGATTTAATTTATGAAGTTGTTGTTCAGTAAGAAATGCAGTCCCAGGAAAGGGGCAGCCTGTGTTATGTGCCTAAAATGATGGCATGAGTCTGTGTGCGCACAGGAATTGTGGGCAGAGATTTAATTTGTGAAGATGTTGTTCAGTAAGAAATGCAGTCCCAGGAAAGGGGCAGCCTGTTGTGTTTACACAAATTATCCCTTAGCACACATGCACTGTTACATACATCCCTGCAGTCTTCATGCAGTTCTGGAAGTCTCTTTGCTCATCTGTCTTGCACCAGACAATACACAGTCTTCAGAAACACACTCTTGGTACACACGCAGCAGCTTCTCCAACACTCTCATGTGTAGTACTCAGCTCTGTGTGCTGTTTCAGATAGCACTGTGTAATGCAAACACATTCAACGTCACCAAGGCCTCATTTAAATTGATCTAGTCTAATCACTCACCCTGTAACACATGGTCATGGTCTTAAGGAGCTGTTAGGACATGTGCTGTTTTCTGCTTCTGTAAATGATAAGGGAAATGTGTCAGGCAGTAACAGTAATTTGGTACTATTCAGGGACACTGTTTTGTTCCAAAAAACATAGCATGAGTCTGTGTGCGCACAGGAATTGTGGGCAGAGATTTAGTTTGTGAAGTTGTTGTTCAGTAAGAATTGCAGTCCCAGGAAAGGGGCAGCCTGTGTTATGTGCCTAAAATGATGGCATGACTCTGTGTGCACACAGGAATTGTGGGCAGAGATTTAATTTATGAAGTTGTTGTTCAGTAAGAAATGCAGTCCCAGGAAAGGGGCAGCCTGTGTTATGTGCCTAAAATGATGGCATGAGTCTGTGTGCGCACAGGAATTGTGGGCAGAGATTTAATTTGTGAAGATGTTCTTAAGTAAGAAATGCAGTCCCAGGAAAGGGGCAGCCTGTCTTGCACCAGACAATACACAGTCCTCAGAAACACACTCTTGGCACAAACGCAGCAGCTTCTCCAACACTCTCATGTGTAGTACTCAGCTCTGTGTGCTGTTTCAGATAGCACTGTGTAATGCAAACACATTCAACGTCACCAAGGCCTCATTTAAATTGATCTAGTCTAATCACTCACCCTGTAACACATGGTCATGGTCTTAAGGAGCTGTTAGGACATGTGCTGTTTTCTGCTTCTGTAAATGATAAGGGAAATGTGTCAGGCAGTAACAGTAATTTGGTACTATTCAGGGACACTGTTTTGTTCCAAAAACATAGCATGAGTCTGTGTGCGCACAGGAATTGTGGGCAAAAAATTAAATTTGTGAAGATGTTGTTCAGTAAGAAATGCAGTCCCAGGAAAGGGGCAGCCTGTGTTATGTGCCTAAAATGATGGCATGACTCTGTGTGCACACAGGAATTGTGGGCAGAGATTTAATTTATGAAGTTGTTGTTCAGTAAGAAATGCAGTCCCAGGAAAGGAGCAGCCTGTGTTATGTGCCTAAAATGATGGCATGAGTCTGTGTGCGCACAGGAATTGTGGGCAGAGATTTAATTTGTGAAGATGTTGTTCAGTAAGAAATGCAGTCCCAGGAAAGGGGCAGCCTGTTGTGTTTACACAAATTATCCCTTAGCACACATGCACTGTTACATACATCCCTGCAGTCTTCATGCAGTTCTGGAAGTCTCTTTGCTCATCTGTCTTGCACCAGACAATACACAGTCTTCAGAAACACACTCTTGGCACACACGCAGCAGCTTCTCCAACACTCTCATGTGTAGTACTCAGCTCTGTGTGCTGTTTCAGATAGCACTGTGTAATGCAAACACATTCAACGTCACCAAGGCCTCATTTAAATTGATCTAGTCTAATCACTCACCCTGTAACACATGGTCATGGTCTTAAGGAGCTGTTAGGACATGTGCTGTTTTCTGCTTCTGTAAATGATAAGGGAAATGTGTCAGGCAGTGACAGTAATTTGGTACTATTCAGGGACACTGTTTTGTTCCAAAAAACATAGCATGAGTCTGTGTGCGCACAGGAATTGTGGGCAGAGATTTATTTTGTGAAGATGTTGTTCAGTAAGAAATGCAGTCCCAGGAAAGGGGCAGCCTGTTGTGTTTACACAAATTATCCCTTAGCACACATGCACTGTTACATACATCCCTGCAGTCTTCAAGCAGTTCTGGAAGTCTCTTTGCTCATCTGTCTTGTACCAGACAATACAGAGTCTTCAGAAACACACTCTTGGCACACACGCAGCAGCTTCTCCAACACTCTCATGTGTAGTACTCAGCTCTGTGTGCTGTTTCAGATAGCACTGTGTAATGCAAACACATTCAACATCACCAAGGCCTCATTTAAATTGATCTAGTCTAATCACTCACCCTGTAACACATGGTCATGGTCTTAAGGAGCTGTTAGGACATGTGCTGTTTTCTGCTTCTGTAAATGATAAGGGAAATGTGGCAGGCTGTAACAGTAATTTGGTACTATTCAGGGACACTGTTTTGTTCAAAAAAACATAGCATGAGTCTGTGTGCGCACAGGAATTGTGGGCAGAGATTTAATTTGTGAAGATGTTGTTCAGTAAGAAATGCAGTCCCAGGAAAGGGGCAGCCTGTTGTGTTTACACAAATTATCCCTTAGCACACATGCACTGTTAAATACATCCCTGCAGTCTTCAAGCAGTTCTGGAAGTCTCTTTGCTCATCTGTCTTGTACCAGACAATACAGAGTCTTCAGAAACACACTCTTGGCACACACGCAGCAGCTTCTCCAACACTCTCATGTGTAGTACTCAGCTCTGTGTGCTGTTTCAGATAGCACTGTGTAATGCAAACACATTCAACGTCACCAAGGCCTCATTTAAATTGATCTAGTCTAATCACTCACCCTGTAACACATGGTCATGGTCTTAAGGAGCTGTTAGGACATGTGCTGTTTTCTGCTTCTGTAAATGATAAGGGAAATGTGTCAGGCTGTAACAGTAATTTGGTACTATTCAGGGACACTGTTTTGTTCAAAAAAACATAGCATGAGTCTGTGTGCGCACAGGAATTGTGGGCAGAGATTTAATTTGTGAAGATGTTGTTCAGTAAGAAATGCAGTCCCAGGAAAGGGGCAGCCTGTTGTGTTTACACAAATTATCCCTTAGCACACATGCACTGTTACATACATCCCTGCAGTCTTCATGCAGTTCTGGAAGTCTCTTTGCTCATCTGTCTTGCACCAGACAATACACAGTCTTCAGAAACACACTCTTGGCACACACGCAGCAGCTTCTCCAACACTCTCATGTGTAGTACTCAGCTCTGTGTACTTTTTCAGATAGCACTGTGTAATGCAAACACATTCAACGTCACCAAGGCCTCATTTAAATTGATCTAGTCTAATCACTCACCCTGTAACACATAGTCATGGTCTTAAGGAGCTGTTAGGACATGTGCTGTTTTCTGCTTCTGTAAATGATAAGGGAAATGTGTCAGGCTGTAACAGTAATTTGGTACTATTCAGGGACACTGTTTTGTTCCAAAAAACATAGCATGAGTCTGTGTGCGCACAGGAATTGTGGGCAGAGATTTAATTTGTGAAGATGTTGTTCAGTAAGAAATGCAGTCCCAGGAAAGGGGCAGCCTGTTGTGTTTACACAAATTATCCCTTAGCACACATGCACTGTTACGTACATCCCTGCAGTCTTCATGCAGTTCTGGAAATCTCCTTGCTCATGTCTCTTGCAGCTGACAATACATAGTCTGCAGAAACACACTCTTGGGTCACACGCAGCAGCTTCTCCAACACTCCCATGCGTACTACTCAGGTCTGTGTGTAATGCAAACACATTCAACGTCACCAAAGTCTCATTTTCTTTGCTCTACTCTAAACACTCACCCAGGTTGCAGATGCTTATGGTATTAAGTAGCTGTTCGGAAATGTGCTCTTTTCTGCCTCTGTGATCTACAAGGAAAATGTGTAAGGCTGTAACAGCAATTATCACTTGATCTACCAGAGTAGTAAATGTGCTTTGAATTTGCAAATCAAATTCTGTTTTCTGGTTAGAAGCACACCATGAGGCTGTGTGCGCACAGGAATTGTGGCCACAGATATAATTTGTGTTGCAGTTGTTCTGTAAAACATGCACTTGCAGGAAAGGGGCACCTTGTTTTTTTTCAACTGTGGTGGTTAGCACTGTGCACAAATTAGTAAATCACAAATGAGAGGCAAATGGAAAAACATTTGAAATTAATGAAAAGTAAAAAAAAATATTTTAATGAATTATAATTACAAAAAGGATTTTTTTTTAAGTTCCTTGCAGGTATTGCTGAGCAACAGTGAAAAAAAAAATGCCTTTAAGGACAAGAAAGAGGAAAGAAAAGCAACAACAAGTATATCTGGACAAAACTGGGAAAAAAAAAATAGGAGGAGAAGCTGGTGATGGCAAAAAGAAAAAGTCTACTGGTAAGCAGAGAAGAGATTTTTTAAAAAAGATTTTCCAAAAACAAAAAAATGGCAAAAATAACTGTAAAACAAACAGTGTTTTATGTACAAAGCAACAACACAGTCAACAGCAAAAAAAAAAGCTAATGTACAATCAGAAGTATGTCGAACTGATGTAACACGAAAATTAGATTTTAAAAACATTCGTCGAAAAATGTTTCAGAGAAGAGTGATGTTAAATTTGCTAAAGGATGTGAAAAAATATAAGAAAAAAACAAAATTTATAAAGAAAAAAAAATTTATAGAAAATATTGTAAGTAAGGCTTTGGAAATAAAAAGAAAACTTTTTATTCTAATTTTGAATAGGATGCGTAGATTAGATAAATTACTGAATGCAATGAAGTCACAAAGCAAAAGGAAAAGAGAAGTGAAAAAAAGTAACTTTTGTAAAGTGTTCTTGGGAGAATGGAAACACAGTTCAAGTACTGAACCATTGTTAATGAAGAGAGTTATCTTCAAAGTAATAGTTTGTTGCATGCAGTTGACACCAATGGTAGAGCATATGAAGTTAAGGATGGTTGTGTGATGGAAAAAGAGAAAATGGTCCCAAGAAATGAGGAAGAAGTAATGGCTGCTGAGGCTATGGGGAGACGTCCAAAAGCCCCAGTGTACACTTGGAACTGTAGTAGTATTTGTACTGTGCGTCAGGAATCTATTGATAAATTACGTGACTTTCTAAGAGAATATAGTAAAAAGAGTGTAAAACAGAAGTTGAAGGTGCTTCAAACACTAGATCCATGCAGAGTGAGAGAGAATACTGGTTTGCAGGGACATTCTCTGGCTTGTCTATCTAGAAAAGTGTGTAAAAGTGTTTTTCATCATTTTAGGATGCTGGCTGTTCATCATACTGAAATGAGAAAGTTTGTGAGAACATTGTATTTTGCTAAAAGTTCAGCAGTAAAGTTAAATGAGTTAAATAATGCTCTGTTCCGTGGATCTGTATCAGATGTAGTGAAGGTTACTGATGAGATTCAGTTTTGTTACTTTGGTCCAGAACAAGAAAGTGCAGAAAAGGACACAGTAAATGAGGAAAATGAGGAACAGAATGTAGAACTCATTATTACTAAAAATTTTGAGGATGAAATGACAAAATTTACTATCACCTCTAATGAAAGACCAAATATTACTTGTATTTGTTGCCGCAGAAGTCATTATAAAATTCAAACAAGGAATGTTGATCTGTATAAAAAAAGTGAAAATGAAGATAATTATAAGTGGAAGGATTTTGCAACATATATATTTCTTGAAAATTGTTTTGAATTGGGTGAAGATCAGCGTATTTGTAAATACTGTTATAACAAGTTAGAAGAAAATAGAATGCCGACCAGAGCTGTACATAATAATTTAGAATTGGATGCTATTCCTGCCAAACTTTCTGAATTAAATACATATGAGTCTATACTCATTCAATGTGTTCATCCGTTCCAGACCATAGTACGTATGGAGCCCAAAACTGGTAAATTACCTCCTTCTGATTTACTGAGAGGTTTAAAAGGAAGAGTGGTGTATTTGCCCTTGGATTTGAAAAAAAATAATATGGAAACTATTGATGCAGATACTTTGGAAACTGAACCATTAGTAATTCTGGTTAATGGTGTACCTACAAAGAATAAGAAGATTTGGCAGGAGCTGGTGGATGTACGAAAAGTACAAAGAGCAAATTTGTATTTGAAAAAAAATAATAAATGGTATGAATCAATTTATATAGATGAAGAAGAAGAAGATTTACAAGAAGACACAGAAACACCAACTGGTCAAATTGAAAAAGTGGACAAGTCAAAGGAAGAAGAAATTTATGAACATTTTAGCATACATCCTCTTCATTCAAAAGAAGTTATGGGAGACACTATTGATCTGTTTCAGATGAAGAAAGCAAAAGGAACTCCCGTGAGTGTATGGGAGAAGAGCTTGGAAGCTCGATGTTTTCCTCAGCTGTTTCCTACAGGAAAAGGTGGACGATACGATGAACGCCCAGAACAGATTCCTGCTTCTGAGGATCAATCAATCAATCAATCAATCAAAGACATTTATAGAGCGCACTACCTACCCGTAGGGTCTCAAGGCGCAAGGCGCTTGGGGGGGGGGGGGTGCCGCTACTGCTCGAACAGCCAGGTCTTGAGCTTCTTCCTGAAGGAGAGGTGGTCTTGGGTCAGGCGCAGGTCGGCCGGGAGGGAGTTCCAGGTCTTGGCGGCCAGGTAGGGGAAGGACCTTCCTCCTGTAGTGGTTCTACGGATGCGTGGGACGGCGGCGAGGGCGTGGCTGGCAGATCGGAGGTGGCGTTTGGGAGCGTAGAAGTTGATGCGGTTGTTGAGGTAGCTCGGGCCTTGATCGTGGAGAGCTTTGTGTGCGTGGGTAAGGAGACAGAAGGTGATTCTCTTGTTGACCGGGAGCCAGTGCAGGTCTCTAAGGTGTCCAGAGATGTGGCTGTGTCGTGGGATGTCGAGGATGAGTCTGGCTGAGGCGTTCTGGATGCGCTGGAGTCTCTTCTGGATCTTGGCGGTGGTTCCGGCGTAGAGTGCGTTGCCATAGTCCAGTCGGCTGGTGACGAGGGCCTGGGTGACGGTCTTCCTGGTCTCCGTGGGGATCCACCAGAAGATCTTCCGAAGCATGCGCAGGATGTTGAAGCACGACGAGGAGACGGCGTTGACTTGCCTGGTCATGGAGAGGGAGGAGTCCAGGATGAAGCCCAGGTTGCGTGCGTGGTTCGTCGGTTTGGGTGCGGTGCCCAGGGCGGGGGGCCACCAGGAGTCATCCCAGGCGGAGGGCGAGGAGCCCAGGATGAGGACCTCCGTCTTGTCTGAGTTCAGTTTCAGGCGGCTCGTCGTCATCCACTCGGCTAACTCTTTCATCCCTTCGTGCAGGTTGGCTCTGGCGGTGGCGGGGTCGTTGGTCAGGGAGAGGATCAGCTGGGTGTCGTCGGCGTAGGAGATTATGTTGAGGTTGTGTTGGCGTGCGATGGCCGCGAGGGGGCTCATGTAGACGTTGAAGAGAGTAGGGCTCAGCGAGGATCCTTGAGGGACGCCGCAGATGACTTCGGTGGCCTCTGACTTGTACGGTGGTAGGCGGACTCTCTGTGTTCTTCCGTCGAGGAAGGAGACGATCCATTCCAGTGCCTTCTCCTGGATTCCGACGTTGCTGAGGCGCTGCACTAGGGTGCGGTGGCAGACCGTGTCGAAAGCCGCGGAGAGGTCTAGGAGGATGAGGGTCGCTGTTTCTCCGTTGTCCATCAGGGCTCGGATGTCGTCGGTGGCGGCGATGAGGGCGGTCTCGGTGCTGTGGTTGGCACGGAATCCGGACTGCGATGGGTCGAGGGATCCATTCGTCTCGAGGAAGGCGGCCAGCTGTTTGTTGACGGTCTTCTCGATGACTTTGGCAGGAAACGGGAATAGAGAGATGGGGCGGTAATTCTTGAGTTTGGTGGGGTCTGCTGTAGGTTTCTTGAGTAGAGCGCTGAGTTCGGCGTGCTTTCAGCTCTCGGGGAAGGTGGCGGTGTCGAATGAGGTGTTGATAATGTCCCGCAGGTGGGGTGCGATGACAGCGTCGGCTTTGTTGAAGGCATGGTGAGGGCAGGGGTCGGTCGGAGATCCGGAGTGGACGGAGTTCATCATGCGGACGGTGTCTTCGGTGTTGACCGGGGTCCAGGCGCGGAGGGTGGTGGTGGGCGGCTTTGCTGCGGTCGTGGCGTGCGCCGGTTGAGTGCTGAAGCTGTTGTGTATGTCCGCGATCTTGTTGTGGAAGTAGGAGGCGAGGGAGTTGCAGAGGTCTTGCGATGGGGTGATGTCGTTGTTTCCGGCGTTGGGGTTGGAGAGCTCTTTCACGATGTTGAAGAGTTCCTTGCAGTTGTGTGCGTTGTTGTCCAGTCGGTTCTTGAAAGCCGTTTTCTTGGCGTTGCGGATCAGTTGGTGGTGTTTCCGGGTGGCGAGCTTGAGGGTGGTCCTGTTGTCCGGCGTGGGTTCCTTTCTCCAGGCTTTCTCGAGGGCTCGGCAGTTCTTCTTGGAGCTCTTGAGTTCGTCGGTAAACCATGGGGCTCTCTTACTGCCGGGTCTGCTGGGCGGGATCCTCAGAGGGGCGAGTTCGTCTGCGCATTTGCTGATCCACTTCGAGAGGTTGTCGGCGGCCTGGCTGGGGTTCGCTGAGCTGGTCGGAGGGTGCTGGCTCAGGGAAGCGGTGAGCTGGTCGGCTGTGATCTTGTTCCAGCTACTTCGGGCAGCCTGTTGCTGGTGGTGGTGGGTCGTCGTTCTTCTGAAGGTGAAGTGGATGCATCTGTGGTCCGTCCAGTGGAGTTCTGTGGCGTGGCTGAAGGTGATGTCTTTGCTGGATGAGAAGATGGCGTCGAGTGTGTGTCCGGCGAGGTGGGTGGGGGTGGACACCAGCTGCTTGAGTCCAAGGTTGGCGAGGTTGTCGAGCAGGGTGCTGGTGTTGCAGTCGTTGTTGTTCTCCAGGTGGAAGTTGAAGTCTCCCAGGAGGATGTAGTCGGCGGAGGGGAGGGCGTGCGGGCTGACGAAGTCGGCGATGTCCTCGCTGAATTGAGTGCGTGGTCCCGGAGGTCGGTAGATCAGGGTGCCTCTGAGGGTGGTCTTCGGGTCGGTGTGGATCTGGAAATGTAGGTGTTCGGCGGAGGGTGGGGTGTTGTCGGTGCTGGTCGTGATGCGGATGGTGTTCCTGTGGATGATGGCGATGCCACCTCCCACCTGGTTGGCGTTGCGGTCCCTCCGGGTGATCTTGTAGCCTTCTGGGATGGTGATGGCGATGTCGGGCGCTGAGGAGGCGTTCATCCAGGTCTCCGTGATGAAGGCAACGTCAGGGGCTGTGGTGTCTAGGAGGTTCCAGAGTTCGATGGCGTGTCTGTGGACGGAGCGGGTGTTGAGCAGGATGCACTTGAGGTGGTTGCTGCTGGTGTTCGGCTTGGCAGGTGCTGGTGTCGGGCAGGTCCGGATGCAGGTGAACTTGCAGGTGTTGCAGCTGAAGGGTCCGTGGACGCGTCGTGGGGTGGCTCGGTAGCATCCCGGGACTCGGCCGGTGTTGAGTGCGATGAGGGTGGCGGCGGTGTACGTCAGGCGGGTCGGTCGGGGTCCTCGAGGGCCAGGGGTCCTGGCACTGGGCGCGGTCCAGGCGTGGACGGGCGCAGACGGGCTTACCTTTGGCGCGCCTTCGGCGCACAATCGGCGCGCCCGCTGCGCGTGACTGCTGCGCGTTCGCACGGTCGCCATATATGGCGAAGTGCGCGGGGGGCGGAGCAGCTGGGAGGCGGGAGCAGGGAGGGTACAGAAGGGAAAAGGGGCGGGGTTAGCGGCGGTGGCGGGAAGCGGGGAGGGAGTGCGAAGGGCGGCGAGACAAGGGGCAAACAGGAAGGAAAACGCTAATACGATCGGAAAAATTCTAAACTGGCACTAAGGAACGACAAAAGCAAAACAATGAAAACAATAACAGAGTTACACCAGGGGTCAAACAGGAAGGAAAACGCTAATACGATCGGAGAAATACTAAACAGGCACTAAGGAACGACAAAAACAAAAACAATGAAAACAATAACAGAGTTACACCAGCAGGCGAGCACGGACCACGCCGTTCGAAGGAGGGGGCGTGGTCACGCGGCAGCAGCGAGGCAGGCAACGGGCAGGCAAGGCAAGGGGCCACACGCAGCAGCTGGTGGCCGTGCGGCGCGGGGGTGTCCTACAGCTAGGTCACACTCACCTGCGTCGCACGGTCGCCATATATGGCCAAGTGCGCGGGGGGGCGGAGCAGCTGGGAGGCGGAAGCGGGGAGGGTACAGAAGGGAAAAGGGGCGGGGTTAGCGGCGGTGGCGGGAAGCGGGGAGGGAGTACGAAGGGCGGCGAGACAAGGGGCAAACAGGAAGGAAAACGCTAATACGATCGGAAAAATTCTAAACTGGCACTAAGGAACGACAAAAGCAAAACAATGAAAACAATAACAGAGTTACACCAGGGGGCAAACAGGAAGGAAAACGCTAATACGATCGGAGAAATACTAAACAGGCACTAAGGAACGACAAAAGCAAAACAATGAAAACAATAACAGAGTTACACCAGGGGGCAAACAGGAAGGAAAACGCTAATACGATCGGAGAAATACTAAACAGGCACTAAGGAACGACAAAAACAAAAACAATGAAAACAATAACAGAGTTACACCAGCAGGCGAGCACGGACCACGCCGCTCGAAGGAGGGGGCGTGGTCACGCGGCAGCAGCGAGGCAGGCAACGGGCAGGCAAGGCAAGGGGCCACACGCAGCAGCTGGTGGCCGTGCGGCGCGGGGGTGTCCTACAACTAGGTCACACTCACCTGCGTCGCAAGGTCGCCATATATGGCCAAGTGCGCGGGGGGGCGGAGCAACTGGGAGGCGGGAGCGGGGAGGGTACAGAAGGGAAAAGGGGCGGGGTTAGCGGCGGTGGCGGGAAGCGGGAGGGAGTACGAAGGGCGGCGAGACAAGGGGCAAACAGGAAGGAAAACACTAATACGATCGGAAAAATTCTAAACTGGCACTAAGGAACGACAAAAGCAAAACAATGAAAACAATAACAGAGTTACACCAGGGGGCAAACAGGAAGGAAAACGCTAATACGATCGGAGAAATACTAAACAGGCACTAAGGAACGACAAAAACAAAAACAATGAAAACAATAACAGAGTTACACCAGCAGGCGAGCACGGACCACGCCGCTCGAAGGAGGGGGCGTGGTCACGTGGCAGCAGCGAGGCAGGCAACGGGCAGGAAAGGCAAGGGGGCACACGCAGCAGCTGGTGGCCGTGCGGCGCGGGGGTGTCCTACAACTAGGTCACACTCACCTGCGTCGCATGGTCGCCATATATGGCCAAGTGCGCGGGGGGCGGAGCAGCTGGGAGGCGGGAGCGGGGAGGGTACAGAAGGGAAAAGGGGCGGGGTTAGTGGCGGTGGCGGGAAGCGGGGAGGGAGTACGAAGGGCGGCGAGACAAGGGGCAAACAGGAAGGAAAACGCTAATACGATCGGAAAAATTCTAAACTGGCACTAAGGAACGACAAAAGCAAAACAATGAAAACAATAACAGAGTTACACCAGGGGGCAAACAGGAAGGAAAACGCTAATACGATCGGAGAAATACTAAACAGGCACTAAGGAACGACAAAAACAAAAACAATGAAAACAATAACAGAGTTACACCAGCAGGCGAGCACGGACCACGCCGCTCGAAGGAGGGGGCGTGGTCACGCGGCAGCAGCGAGGCAGGCAACGGGCAGGCAAGGGGGCACACGCAGCAGCTGGTGGCCGTGCGGCGCGGGGGTGTCCTACAACTAGGATCGGACTACAAGATTATATGCAGAAGATCCAAGATTTCGTCAAAGTATTCCTTATTTGTTCCATCTTTTATTTGAAAGCGACTTGTCTGCATTATCTTATGCAGTAAATCACATTTTAAAAAGTGGAGTATATTTACAAAATGTGTCTGCTAAGGATTTTATGGAGAAAGTGCAGCACCGAGATGATCATTTGGAAACACAACTGATCAATTTGATGGCTTGTCAGCGTGGGACAAATGAATATTGGTACCGACGCCATGGTGAATTAAAATGCATGTTACGGAATTTAGGAACTCCTACATGGTTTCTAACCCTAAGCTGTGCCGAGTACGCTTCGGATGATTTACTGGATTTTCTACGAGAGGCAAATTCAAACATTAAAAACATTGAATACAAGACAGCAGGAGAACTGTGCTCATTGGATCCAGTTAATGTTTGCAGATATTTCAATCATAGATTTGAGGCTATGATGTCCTTCATCTGCAATAAAAAAAATCCACCTCTTGGAGAAGTAGTGGATTTCTTTTGGAGAAAAGAGTACCAGGCAAGAGGTGCTCCTCATATTCATATGCTGTTGTGGATCAAGGATGCCCCAAAGTTTGGAACAGATACTGATGAAGCAGTGTTATCTTTCATTGAAGAATATGCAACATGTGCTATACCTAAAAGCACAGAAGAGAAAAAGTTAAAAGAACAAGTTTTACGTTTCCAAAGTCATCGCTGTGGAAAATACTGTCGACGGAAGTACAAGACCAAAGATAAATTCTACACAAAGTGTCGATTTGGATTTCCTAGACCTGTTCTTTCAAAAGGAAGAGTCAACAGTTTTATGTCAGCTGTGTGACATACTATAACCAGAAAATCTCCCAAAAATACCTACAACCTAAAAAGAAAAGAAGAGTCAAAATGTATAAATGATTTCAACCCAGTCATTTTATCCATGTGGAATGCTAACATGGATATTCAGTATTTGGCAGACAATTCTATTTTTGTTGCTCGGTATGTGACATCTTACATCACTAAATCTGAGAAAACAGAATTGAAGGAAATGTGGGAAGAGATTTCTCATGAAAAGACTGTCAGTAAGAAGCTGTACAGTTTCAGTTTAAAGATGTTATCGCATCGAGAAATTGGATCCTACGAATGCTCAGATAGGTTATCATCTGCAAGTCTGTACTCGAACTCCAGAAGAATATTTTGGGTAAGCTTAGGCCTTGCAGGAATGAGAAATCGGGTACTGAAATCTGTTGGAGAAATTGAATATTTGGCCGAGAATGACCCAGAAAGTACAGATATTTTGAAATCAAACATGTTGGACACATATTACCCAAAGAGAAGTCATCATCTTGAGAACATGTGTCTCTATGAAGTGCTGCAGAACTACATTTTTTCACGGAAAGCCACAGAAGACATCAACAATGGAAAATATAAAGTCATTGGTGAGGAAGGATGTTTGGTGAAGCAAACAAAAGGAAGTTTGATAAATCACAGGAAGCTCAGTTGCGAAACTACTGACAAAAAGGAATTTTACTACTTGGCTCTTTTACAGCTGTTTAAACCATGGCGTTCAGAGGACGAACTACTGGGAGAATTTCAGAGCTATGAAGATTCCTTTAATGTTAGCAAAGACAGCATAGAATGCAGTACTTTCACAACTTATGTCCAAATGTTAAATGAAGAAAATGAACAGGAAGCAAAAATTGCAGCTGAAGTAGCTAGAGACAGTTCTCAAGACAGCCAAAGTTCAGGAACACTTAGTCAAGATCCCCTAGGACAACCAATCATAGACAATGAAGCTGCAGTAGCCATGACTGAAGTAGAAACGGCTATGAATCAAGCACAGGAAGATTCAATCGACTTACTAAATCTGGAACAACAACTGAATGAAGAACAAAAAGAAATTTATGAAGAAGTCACCAAAAAAATTGATCATGGATTACTACATGAAAAGAAAGAGTGCTCATGCACATCATTTGAACCAAACAGGATGTATGTGAGTGGACAAGCTGGAACTGGTAAAAGTTTCTTAATAAAAGTCATCAGAAGCTACCTACAGCAAAAAACAGCTTCAAATTTGTCTTGTGTGGTAACTGCTCCAACTGGGTTAGCAGCCTATAACATAAAAGGAATTACCTTACACCGCTTGCTAATGTTACCAGTGGAGCATGAGAACAAAATAGAATACCACAAGCTAACTGGAGAAGCATGCCTCGAAGTTTCAAGAGTGTTGAAGAAGATGCAAGTTCTCATTATTGATGAGGTGAGCATGGTTTCAAATTTAATGCTTGCCTTTGTGCATTTAAGAATGCAACAAATTCTTAAGAGAGACTATGACGTGTTATTTGGAGGTAAACACGTCATAGTTTTTGGAGATCTTCTGCAGCTCACTCCAGTTAAAGGACAACCAGAGTTTAATACTGTGACACATGAAGACACGAAGAAGTCATTAGGAAGCATTGGTAATGCGAATATTTGGTCGTTCTTTGAGTGCAAAGAACTCACTACCAATATGAGACAAGCAAACGATGAAGATTATGCAAATATTCTGAAAGATATCAGAATTGGACTACTCACAGAAGTTGGCAAAAAAGCATTACAGAGTCGGTTGCTACATAATTTATTTCCAAATGAAGAAATAGTTGCAGAGAAAATATACCAGAACATTGCAGAAAAAAATACTGTAATCTGCTTAATGCCAACACTACGTGAGTGCTCAATATTCAATGAGGAACTTTTGAAATTGGAAAAGGAAGAGATTAAGAAAATGGAAGCAGAGGACAAAATTCAGCATGAAAGAATTACTTTTACATTAACAGGCAAACTGAAAAATAAATTGGATTCACTAGAGAAGAACATTTCCAAAACAGCTGGATTAGAAAAAAATCTATATGTTTGCATGAATTGTAGAGTGATTTTAAGGAGAAATTTGGATGTAGAAAAAGGTTTAGTGAATGGAGCTATGGGAAGAGTTGTGGGTTTTATTAATTACCAGAAAAAAGAAGGAATTGAAAATTAAATTTGATCAGATAGAAGAAGTTAAAGACATTTGTCGTTGTTCAGTTCGTTTCATGCTTGTAAAAGACTTATATGTGCGTAGAAAGCAGTTTCCATTTTCTCTAGCATATGCTGTAACTATTCACAAGTCGCAAGGATTGACTGTAGATAGTGCTTTTGTAAACATTGGTTCTACTGTGTTCAAAGAAGGTATGGCATATGTTGCTCTGTCACGAGTAAAAACATTATCTGGTTTATTTATGATAGACTTTGATGACTCAAAAGTTAGTGCTGATACAAACTGTGTAAAGGAGTACAATAGATGAAGAAGAACCTATGCTCCTCATTTAGGTCAGTATCCTGTGATTGAAAAACATGTTGTTTCTCGGAAAAGGAGATTTGAAAATATCTGTAATGTGGATGAACAGAACAAAAAAAAAAGGACAGTGATGTGATAGCAAGGAAAAAGAAAAAGGACAGTGTTGAAGACGTTGTTGGTTGCCATTTTGAAAATAGCTCTGGTGTCAACTGCTATGCAAATGTAGTGCTGAATGTTGTATTTTATCTTGAAAAGTTGCTAGAACAGATAACAGTAAATCATGGAAAAAGATTGTGTTCTCTGCTGAGTCTCCTTTATGAGAAGCTGAGTAATGATAAAACTGAAATAGAAAGCGCTACTGATGTTAGAAATCTTTTAGATGTATGTTGTGGTTCTACACAGTTTAAAGAAAATGTCCAGCAAGATGCACAGGAATTCTTGATATATATTTTGAGTGTACTTGAAGATGAAGGAGTAGAAGTAGAAAATGTATTTGGTGTCTCTTACAAATGGGAACATTGCTGTGAAAACTGTATGAACACATGTAGTAGTAATGTTGATTCAGAAAGGTTCATATTTTTACCATTACCAGAGAGTAAATCAGTGACTTTTAGTAAATTAGTTAAAGATGCCAATCATAACATGGAATGTTCTGAATGCAAATCTGACATGTTTTCCACGTTATTTTTACAGAAATATGGTCAGTATGTAATTTTAATGATGCAACGTTGTAGAGCTGATGGTTCAAAATTGGAAACTTTAATAAAGAAGTTTACAGGACAACAATTATCAATTTCTGGAAAAACTTTTGTTACAGTTGCAATAATTTTTCATGAAGGACCTACTGTAACTTCTGGGCATTACACAGTTTATCTTAAATGTGAAAAAGGCTGGACACTGTGTAATGATTCCCAATTGATGTTCAAGCAATGTTTGCCTTATGATTTACCCAATTCTTATTTAATTTTTCTGAAACCTAAATTTTGAAAACTAAAAACTGCATCTGAACAAAGCATTTTTTGTATTTTTAAAGGATTATAATTGAAGATATCACTTAAAAAGGATTTTAAAATTACTATTTGGCCTAAAGGAAAAGTAATAAAAACAATTGTGGACTCCTTTGACAGAAATTATTTTGGCATGTGTGCTTTTGCGACAAGGTTTAAAGACGGTTTGTCTAGAAAATTTTTATTCATCTAGAGAAGTACTTGTAATATATATGTAATATTTCTAACAAGGTATATTTTAGTGAGGAAAGTTTTAGGGCTTTTTTTAAGCAATCTTTCAGATTGTTTTTTTTTTGCCCGCTGTTAAATGATGAATACAATTGTTTTCACTATTTTAAGTGAAAAATGAAAAATTCTGAACACAGCAAAAAAAGGGCAAAAAATTGCTTTGTAAAATATGTAAAAACATGTAATGCTTTTTGTAATGTATGATTGAATATTAATACTTTTTTTCTTTTTTTGCAGAACTGGAAAGAAAAAAAAATATTAATTCTGTTCCCTTGCAAAATACTTTTAAATTTTTTTTTTCTAAAATTTTTTTTTTTTTTTTTAAATAAGTGAAAAATATCAGTATTACTCAATCCTCCCTTTTCATGCTTCCATTTCTTCTCCTCTTTTTGTACATTAAATTTAAAAAAAAAAAAAAAAAAAACATTATTTAAAAACCTTGGGTGCGCGCAGGGTGCGCGCACCCCAAAAAAAAAGGAAAAAAAAAATCCGCCCAAAAAAATTTTTGGGGTTAAGTTTATAAGTGGCTCTTAAAAGAGCCCTTGAGTTAATGGAGGGAAACCGGAAGAGAAAAACGAAAAAAAAGAAAAAACATCTATGGCCTACTGCACTCATGGGCATCAAATTTTCTCTGAATGAGATCAAGACTGGTCTCACACACAGAAATAAGTTTACCGCAATCAGTGCAGCGTGTGGACAGCCATATAAAGCTGTCTTTCTGCTTCCTGCTCCTCTGCCTCTCAAGAGTGTCCTGGTCACTGTCTGAAGATGGTTGCTGTTCAGCCATTGTCTCTCAACAACAGAATAGCTCCTTCTCCAAAGGAATCAGAACTAATAATGAGGGGAGTAGGTGTGGTTTGGGAAGAATCTGGAACTGAAAGTACTTCAAACCAATCAAAAGTGATGATTCTTGATCACATGACTTGCCATGAGGGGATTGGGTGTGGTGTTGAAACAATCAGAAACTGAAAGTAATGATAACCAATAAGAAGTGTTGTTTTATTACGCATATACCCGAGGTGCGCGCACTGCACAAGCTCCGAGCGCGCACCTCGTGATTACGTATGCGCGAACGCGTAGGTGCGCATGTGCATATGTCATATGCGCGTATGTAGCGCGCATACGTTGAACACGCGTATACGCGACCGTTATTGCGCGTAATTTAAGCGTATGCGGAAGTAAACCACGTGGAGCGCGTAGGACGCACGCACGCATGCGTACGTACGTACGCATACGTACTGGGTGCGCGCTCCCAGCGCGCACTATGACGTATATATGCGTACGTAAATAACGTACGACGGTATTCATAAAAAACGTACGAAATTGTACTAGGAGCGCGCTCAGAGCGCGCACCCCAAGAATTTATATAAAAAAAAAAAAGTGGAGAAAAATTAATTGCAAAAATTAAAAAAACTGTTCATCAGTGATGTCATGAGTGATGTCACTGACCATGTCATGAGTGATGTAATATGTGACGTCATCAGCAGTGCATTGCGGGGGCGCGAGTTATAGTTAGCTGAACTAACTATAACGGGGGAATTTCATTGGTTTTTCACGAGTGAAATGTCCAGCTAACTATAACATGTGTGTAACCTATGGTTTTTTCAGTGAATATATATATATATATAACAAATTCACCTGATTAATAAACATTATGAATTCATTTATTACGTAATTAACATCCCACTCTATACCCTTACAAACCTAGTAGCTCACACTCAAAATGTAACTAAAATGAATTAGTATAATTATTTAACAATTAATGTTTAGGGGCTTATTTTGATGTCGGACAGAATATGTTCCGCCCGACACCGACTCAGTCCTGGGACTGACCGACACCCGGTCAGCAGTCTGGACCGACTCATTTCAATGCGATCGAACACTGTTCAGTCTCATGCTCCCTTTCCTCAATGGGAGCTCGTGTTATGGCCTTAAACCAGCGTAACACAAGCTCCCATTAAAGAAAGGGAGGTGTAGTTCATCCTTGCACCCCGTGGCACGCACCTCAAGGTGCCAGCCACAAGGCGCATGAATCAACAGGGGGCCGGACAGGCCGGCATAGAAACCATGTTGGAAACCGTGCATTGTAATTTCAAGGGCAGAAAGGCCCGCCCTTGAGATTACTAGCCAGATTCTGATTGGCTGATGGGCTCTCCAAGCCAGTTGTGAGCCAGCCAAAATAACTGTGCGGTTTACTTTCTGATTGCCTCTGGGGTCGGAGCCTTTGCGGGCTGCATCGTAATCGGCCCCTTAATTGCTAATTAATTATTGCTTAATTAACTTCCAAACCCATACCTCTACAAATCTAGCAACTCGCTCCCAAAATATAACTAAAATACATCAGTATTAAATTATGTACATTTTTAATCATCAATTAAATAATGAATAGTCAATAATTAATTGTTCATTAACAATACTTCCCATCCTGTATCCCTACAAACCCAAAAGCCCACACCTAAAATATAACTAAAATATATAGTTATTACTCAATTTACATAAATATTATTCAGCTAAATATTAACTACATATATATAAATATTTAATACATTATTGTTAATTAATTATTACTAAATTAACTTCCCACCCTATACCCCTATAAACTTAGCAACCCACACCTAAAATATAACTACAATAAATCAGAATTACATAATGTACATAATTGATATGAATCACATACTTATTTATGAATTATTCATTAATTTATAATTTATTACTTACATACCTCCCCACCCTATCCCCATAAAAAAATCCAATAACCTGCTATAGTACTATACATTGCTATTAGCAATTAAATTACACATTATATATTACTTGAAATTACAAACTATATTTAAATAAAATGATTATGCCAAAAAATAACACATACAATAAATATATGAACTAAAATACAATCAAATATATACAAAACTATATTTCTTAAACTGTATTATTGGAAACTATATTAACAACAATATTACTTACCTGAAGAAAAGATATTCTTGACAACAATATTTCTGCATCGCATTATTTTTTTATCACACTATATCTTCTCATACTCCCCCACTCAGCTCCTTCACAGCTCTCATTGCTCTTTAAAACTTCCTACCACCATCTGAGGTGAGTGGATACCTAATTAGAAACTAAGTGACTGCATGAGTCTGCTAATTTAATGAAGTGCATGATTGTGGACATTTAGTGAGTTGGTGTGACTGGGTGCATGAGGGCAGTGCCCTGAATGTATGAGTGAGGTCCACACTAGAGTTAGTGTGATAGCCTTTTTAATTCTGCTGATCATGTGCCTGAAGACGTTGATATGAGCTAGTGCGGGTCGCAGATGAGCTGGTGTGAACGTATGATTGTGAGACAGTAAATGAATGCATAAGTGTACGCATGTGAATTACTGCAGGAGTAAGGCTCTTGAATAAGCTGATTATGGTTTATTGTATGAGTGTAGGTCATTATTACATTAGTGTGAGTGGGTGAATTTTGAGTAAATGAATAAATGCAAGATTGCATTGATGTCAGCAAGACCAAGAGCTAGTGACAAGGGTGAGTTAGTGTGAGTTGGAGCTTGATGAGACTGAATGAATACAGAGGTGCCGATCACAATCCGGTAAAAAATTCCCCCGTGCGACTCGTATCGGGTCTTTTTACCGTACGAATCGTACAAGTGCCGTACGAACTGGCAATCACGATTCGCATGGTAAAAAGTCCATACGAACCGCACTGGGAATCATTCCCCACACGTCCTCGGGTCGGAAAATGTGTCCGACACGTCCTCGGACGATTTACCTTACAAACGTGAAAAGCCAAGTCCGACCGAGGAATCACGATCCATCCCGTGCGTCCGAGCGTACAACCGTATGGAAAAAACACCGTCCGCACCGAACACCCATAGCAACCATGGAGACATGTGCCCGCATACGCGCCCAACACTCCCCCCAGCCCCCGTACGTCCGACACGTACCCCCCGTGTATGTATACCCCCACCCGTCTAGGTACACCCCAGTACGTTCCAGTCGAACCCCCACCCCAGTACGTGTCATACCCCCGTCAATGTACACCCCCCCACCCCTGTACGTGTCGTACCCCCGTGTACCCCCACCCCAGTACGTTCCAGTCGTACCCCCACCCCTGGACGTGTCGTACCCCCCGTGTACCTACACCCAAGTACGTTCCAGTCGTACCCCCACCCCAGGACGTGTCGTACCACCGTCAATGTACACCCCCCCACCCCTGTACGTGTCGTACCACCGTCTATGTACACCCCAGTACATTCCAGTCGTACCCCCACCCCAGTACGTGTCATACCCCCCGTGTACCTACACCCCAGTACGTTCCAGTCGTACCCCCACCCCAGTACGTGTCGTACCACCGTCAATGTACACCCCCCACCCCTGTACGTGTCGTACCCCCCGTGTACCTACACCCCAGTACGTTCCAGTCGTACCCCCACCCCAGTACGTGTCGTACCACCGTCAATGTACACCCCCCCACCCCTGTACGTGTCGTACCCCCGTGTACCCCCACCCCAGTACGTTCGAGTCGTACCCCCACCCCAGGACGTGTCGTACCCCCCCGTGTACCTACACCCAAGTACGTTCCAGTCGTACCCCCACCCCAGGACGTGTCGTACCACCGTCAATGTACACCCCCCACCCCAGTACGTGTCGTACCCCCCGTGTACCTACACCCCAGTACGTTCCAGTCGTACCCCCACCCCAGTACGTGTCGTACCCCCCGTGTACCTACACCCCAGTACGTTCCAGTCGTACCCCCACCCCAGTACGTGTCGTACCACCGTCAATGTACACCCCCCCACCCCAGTACGTGTCGTACCCCCCGTGTACCTACACCCAAGTACGTTCGAGTCGTACCCCCACCCCAGGACGTGTCGTACCCCCCCCGTGTACCTACACCCAAGTACGTTCCAGTCGTACCCCCACCCCTGGACGTGTCGTACCCCCCGTGTACCTACACCCAAGTACGTTCGAGTCGTACCCCCACCCCAGGACGTGTCATACCCCCCGTGTACCTACACCCCAGTACGTTCCAGTCGTACCCCCACCCCAGTACGTGTCGTACCCCCCGTGTACCTACACCCCAGTACGTTCCAGTCGTACCCCCACCCCAGTACGTGTCGTACCACCGTCAATGTACACCCCCCCACCCCAGTACGTGTCGTACCCCCCGTGTACCTACACCCGAGTACGTTCGAGTCGTACCCCCACCCCAGGACGTGTCGTACCCCCCCGTGTACCTACACCCAAGTACGTTCCAGTCGTACCCCCACCCCTGGACGTGTCGTACCCCCCGTGTACCTACACCCAAGTACGTTCGAGTCGTACCCCCACCCCAGGACGTGTCGTACCCCCCGTGTACCTACACCCCAGTACGTTCCAGTCGTACCCCCACCCCAGTACGTGTCGTACCACCGTCAATGTACACCCCCCACCCCTGCACGTGTCGTACCCCCCGTGTACCTACACCCCAGTACGTTCCAGTCGTACCCCCACCCCAGTACGTGTCGTACCACCGTCAATGTACACCCCCCACCCCTGTACGTGTCGTACCCCCCGTGTACCTACACCCAAGTACGTTCCAGTCGTACCCCCACCCCAGTACGTTCCTGGCGCACCCCCAACACAACCTCCTAAGTACGGAGCGCACCCCATGCCCCAACATCACAACCGCATGTACGAGTCTTACAAAGCCACACACAAGGACAAAATCGTACAACCAAATGGCCCATGTACACACCGTACACACGCTCAAAACGCACGTACACAACCAGGACAAAATAAAACAACACAAGAATACACCAGTCGAAAGGCACACAGCCACTAAACATGGCCAACAACCACTTAAATAACACAATCACTGACCTGCAACTGCCAAAAACAAACAGAGGCCCAATACACCACCACTCCTTATAACACACCCACCCAAAATTCAAAAACTGCCACACCCACCCATGGACCAATAAAAAGGGCCCACACACACAAACCATGAGCCTTTCCAACAGACTCACTGCTGCCAGACACCACAGAACCAGACTACAAGCTACACCACACCTTACACTTGCACACCTTCAAACGACCACCCTCACAAACACCCTCTCATCACATTCACACACACACACAACCATCCACACCCCCCCCCCAACATCCACACCCCCCCCACACCCACACCATCCCCACCCACACCCCTCACCATGCCCACTACCAAGAATCCAAAGTTCAGTCACCGAGAGTTGGAGGTCCTTGTTGATCAAATCCTTAGAGTCGAGCCACAGATCTTTGGAACATTGGTCAGAAGCACCAGCCAGGCAGCCAAAACAGCCATGTGGCAGACCATCGTCGATGCTGTGAATGCTGTTGCGGACACCAGGAGGACCAAGCAGGATTGCCAGAACAGGTGGTACGATCTGCGGAGGAGGGTCAGAGCCAAGAGGCAGGAGGAACACGACCAGGCCAACGCCACCGGAGGAGGGCCCTCCCGCAGAGCCGTACAGTACCATCCCTGGGAGGAGAGGGTGATGGCCATACTGCCGGTGGAGGCAGTTGAAGGAGTAGAAGGACTCCGAGACCCGGGTGAGTACACAAACAACGCACCTCACATGGGGGGAACTGCAACCACAACCAAAATCAATAACAGGCACGCAACCACCACAAGCCATCGCATTACTCAACCACACTCCATGAGCAGGCACATGCCACTGCTGCCACCATGCCCCATGCACCCAGCTGGACAATGTCAAGTCACAGGCCACAGAAGACAACAACACATGACACGGTAACCCGGATGGCGGGAGGCTGGGCACCAAGAATCACATAGTGCGACTCCAAAGCAGACAACAATGCCCTCTGCCCATATGGCCTAGGTCACAGCCAGACAAACACTGTGTCCCAACACAGGAATGACTTGCCAGCAAATGGCGGACGCCTTGCATCAACACATGGGGGTGAAGGCACTGTTTTGCACATGCCAGCAGCTAATGAACAGCCAACAGTGTGAAAGAGTGGCAGCACACACCACCACAGCAGCAGCGCACAGACACACAGCAGACAAAATGGGTGCCTGGAGATCAGAAACAAACTCACATCAACAGGCCAAGGGCCACTCAAAGATCTGCTAACAGTGTGTGCCCAGGAAGCTGGGCCAAGGTGACAGAGGGTGACACACGGAGGGAGGGAGAGGGGGACACAGAGGGAGGGAGAGGGGGACAGAGAGGGAGGGAGAGGGGGACTGAGAGGGAGGGAGACGGACAGAGGGAGGAGGCTGACACACGGAGGGAGGGAGAGGGGGACACAGAGGGTGGGAGAGGGGGACTGAGAGGGAGGGAGAGGGGGACAGAGGGAGGAGGCTGACACACGGAGGGAGGGAGAGGGGGACAGAGAGGGAGGGAGAGGGGGACAGAGAGGGAGGGAGAGGGGGACAGAGAGGGAGGGAGACGGACAGAGGGAGTAGGCTGACACACGGAGGGAGGGAGAGGGGGACAGAGAGGGAGGGAGAGGGGGACAGAGAAGGAGGGAGACACAGGGAGAGCAAATCAGTCCTTTGGTGTGTGGGAATGTCTGCTCGTCAGCAGGTGGACTGCGTGCATGTAGACAAGGGTGCCCAGTGCCAGAACCCCCCCTCTTCATCATGGCAAAACGCAGGGCCATGTTACAACCTGTACACGAGCACAAGGACAGCCACCTGCATCATATGAGTGTGTGGATCCACTCCATGTGCACATGTACAGTGCTACAAGGAAGGCGCAAACGCATAGCTCGGCACACATGCACACTCCACTGCTGACTGCAGTCACACTTGACGCAGCAAGTAAGACTGTGCCACACATAGTTAAAGGGGCCAAATTGGTGCCCAAGGGACACACACATGCACAAGTGCACTGTGAGTGGAATGCAAGACAGATCCTAATTCCAAGAGGAAATGTGCCAACTTTGTAACGGATGAAACATGGATGTTGCATGGATCAAAATTAACATTGTCTCTCTCACACACAGGTCAACGTCGTGCTGCACCCCCCAACACTGGGGGGGAACACTCACAGGACCCGGATCTGCAGGAGACCGATCCCACCGGCAGCGACCACTCTCACCACTCTGCGGACGACCCCGACCGACCTGGCCCCTCTGGTGTCCAACCACCTGCAGCACCTGCGTCAGGTACAACCGTGCCAACCACCACCCCCACTCCTGCCACATCCCAGGAGACACCCAGGATCCCTGCCCCAACACCACAATGCAGCCAGGCTCGCCAGGAGGGACACGGTGTCCCGGGCACCCAGGAGGAGGCAGGCGACAACGCCAATGCCACCCCTCAGGGGTCCCGGAGACCCCATGTGCCCACAAGTGCAGGCCAGACGCAAGTGGGCAGGGGTGGTGGGAGTGGAGAGCGGCGGAGGCGCAAGCCTGACCAGTTGGCTGGGGATCCGGTATTTTCCCATGTCCGTAACATCCTGGACTCATACCGGCAGGACACCACGGGCATGGCCCAGGTTGTGTCCGTCCTCGAGGGGATCAAGGTCCAGCAGGCCCAGCAACATGCGGAGCTAATAGCCTGTCTACAGCTACACCAACGGAGGATGGAGGACAGACAGGCTCAGCAAGTGACGGCGTCCCAGGGGATTCACGCTGAACTCCGTCGGATGGCCGACACCATGGCCGACCCTCCCTGTGCCAGAAGGCGGAGAACATCACCACCCACAGGGAGGGATCATGAGGAGGAGGAGGAAACATCCGACGGAGCATCCCAGACGTCGTCACGGCCTGCTGCTGAGGTTCCCCGCAGGAAGCCGGGTCGTCCACGGAAAGGACCGTGAGGGTGGCTGCTACATCACCATCTCCCAGGACACCTGGCCTGGCACCTGGCCCACTGGAGCAACAGCATCACAGCATCAAGAGACATTCTCTGCCACATGGCCCTGCTGGTCACTGGCTGACCAATGTTGACAAAGACTGTGGCATGGACTCTGAGGATTTCCAATGGCAAGGACACCAACTCCCCTACTGAACTTTGGATTCCCTAATCCCGGAAAGGCCCTCACTTGGCCCCCCCCCCCCAATAATAAATCACACTATTAAGAGTAGATGCCTGCTGGTAGCATTATTACCTAACATGTGTCTTGTACAGTCTAAACATGCCTGAGTCATCTGTTCACTTCAACCATCCACACCCTGGGGCCTGAGTCTGGCACAGGACACATGGGTCACAGTTTTCTAGGCAAGACAGACATGGAGCACCATACACACCCGTGATGGTCAGAACCAGCTGAGGGGGTGGCCGAACAACCGTGCTGACAGACACATTGAGTACAGCAACACTCATGCGCAGAGGTCAGGGATCCTGGCCCGTGTCCTGGGGGGCACCCAGGTACGTGTAGACAGGTGGCAGAACCATGTCCTGCAAGCTTGAGTCCGGTGGATGCAGAGAATGGGGTCATGGACAACGTTGGATGCATGGGGATGGCACATGTCACAATACCCACACAGTCATGGACATCATGCCCATTACACAGTCTCAGCACACACACACAGCTTGCATCTTGCCACTCGACACATTGACACATAGCCACAATCAGGGAATACCATGCCAGACATGCAGGATGCACCGTGCCAACACACCAGCATTGACTGAGAAGAGGCACCTTGGAGGCATAGGGACACCTTTAATAGTCATGTGTTTGGGATTGCAGAGGCAACTTGAAGTACACATGAACACATCATGTGGAGTAACATGTGGCTCCAACACTGGCACCCCCCTTCTGCAGCACAAATGCGTGATAGCCATGGAACTGGCACACAAGTGTCGGATAATAGCTAAATACCCACAGCTGCTCACGGAGAGCCTGCCATACACCATACATCCGCTGATGTGGAAGTCCCACGCCATGTCAAGACAATGTTAACCGTATGTGTCCGAGGGCAGTGTCACACACATTGATGCCTTCATCACAATCCACCATCCCATCACTGATGACTGACAACCAGGCAGCCCATCTATTCAGGTGTACCCAGCTGCATGTCGTGTCCCATGGGGATGCCACATGTCTGCAGAGGACCCAAACCCCGACCGGGGCAGTGTGCACACATCGTGAACAACTGCCACACCCAATACACCCCAGATGCATCCCTTACCCCATGGAGACTTCCAAACGTGTCCGTGCCTGTAACGCTGAGTCAGCCCACGATGCCATGTCCATGAGGAATAGCAGTGCCACAACAATGCAACCAGCAAACGGCATGCGCAGGTACCTGGGGAAGAGAGACACACAAGAAGTCAGCCACAAGAAGCACAGCCACTTGCATGTGCATTTACTCGACACATGTATGTATGACAACATGCTAGGTCACAATTATGCCTGGGGAAATACTACCATCACTGCCACCATCACTCCAGTGACACACCCACACACACCTCTGACCCACGTGCCATACATGCAGGTGGAGACACACATCACAACGCATGCCACACGGGGACCAATGCGTGCACACTCAGACCCTGGTACTCACCACTAAGCAAAGAAGTCGCGTATGAGCCGAGTCCGGATGTCCTCTTGCGGCTCCACATCCTCCACATCACTAGCCCCATTGCCAAGCCCTTCGTCCTCCACGGGTGGATGGTCCTCGTCATCTTGATCCAGGATGAGGGGCACAGCTCTTTCAACTGCCATGTTGTGCAGCATGCAGCAGACCATGAAGATCTTGCAGACCTTCGCCGGGGCATATGGGAGTGCGCCGCCGGTCTTGTGGAGGCACCGGAATCGGCTCTTCAGCATGCCAAACGTCCTCTCTATCACTCGCCTTGTCCGGCCATGGGCGGTGTTGTAGCGGAGCTGGGCCGGCGTGATGGGGTTGCGGAGAGGTGTCAGCAGCCAAGGCATGTTGGGATAGCCAGCGTCCCCTAAATGGAAAGCACATGGATATCGTTAGAACTGGCGAAGCGGTAGTGCTGCTCGGCCAAACAGAATACAGGACAGACAGACTGTACCCACCAACAACACATGCACGTTCGTTGCGCAGCTGCATCATCATATCAGGCATCCCGCTACGCCTCATGATGTAGGCATCGTGTGCTGATCCTGGAAAACGAGCACAGACATGTGAAATCACCATGTTGGACAGACACACCACAAGGGCATTGATGGAGTGGTAGTGCTTCCGATTGCGGTACGCCACCTCCCGTGCGTGTGGTGGTACCAAACCTACATGTGTCCCATCTATGGACCCAATGACATGGGCCATCCCTCCCAGGGCATAGAAACCACGCTTGACCTCAGTCATCTGTTCAGGGGTTGGGAACTTGATGAAGTCATCCAGGTGAATCAACATGGCCTCCAAGAAATCATGCAGCACACCGCTGAACATGCTCTGGGACATGCCACCAACATGAGCTATGGTATATTGGAAGGTACCCGTGGCAAGGAAATGTAGGGCAGCCATTACCTTCAGCTGGGGTGTCAGTGCCGTAGGATACCTGTGCTGCGGTTGCAGGTGTGGTGCCAGTCTCGCCGTCAGCTCCAGAATCAACGGTTGGGTGAAGCGGTAGAGCCGGATCCTGTCATTCTCCTGCATGGTGGCCAAGTCTGGAATTCTTCGGGCAACAGGAGGCGCTCTGCAGTAATTTGGAAGTGACAAGGAAGAGTGAGTGCACTACGAGAACAACTCATGTCTACTGAGCACATGTAAATCTGCCAATACACACATGCCACATAGGGAGTCAGGCATGTGCTACATGCCCAGGACACGTATGGATGCAAGGTGACACTCCTTCCAAGACCCAGCTACACACGGTGATTGAGAACCTCCCCATGCCACGCCATGGGAATAGCTGTGTCCCAGTGCAAGTGCACTGCCCGACGCAAGACAGGAGTGACATACACCCACACATCAGCAGAAGTGTGATGCTGATTGCAGAGACTGGCAGCGGAACACTTGAGCCACAGGTCACATGACATTACACTAGTCCAGCCCACACACCTTGCCATGAAGGTGCACATGTCATGACTCCCCACACATTCCTTGTGAGTTTGCTGACATGGCCTTGTCACGCTACTCCGTGTCCCTTGCATACATGTGCACCTCACATCCGGTAACACATGTGGCATGGTGTTGGGAACAGTGTGCAATGACAATCTACACACAGCCACATGTTGGTTGCTGCAACGGCTGCAGCTTTTGAGGGTGCAACAACATCAACCCGATGTAAATCCCGGACACATATATGGCATAGTCACATTGTGCACTGTGGGTAGTGATGAGTCATGTGTCATGACCCCTGTACCGGGCATCATGGGACACTTCCGTGTGTTGGTGTCCGTGCCATGCCAGTGAAGCTCACCCCAAGTGCGCAGTCCCACATGCACACATGTCAAAGGAGTCAAGGGCATGCCTGGCACACATTGCACCCTCACACAGTACACATGTACACATCTCATCATACATCTGGTGCCTTCTCCACTCAGGAGACATGTTCCACATCACAGCCTGTGACACCTGTGCCCAACACATGTGGTAATGCACAGACGATGCCTTGGTGTCCATTCCTGGACAAGTATGTCCATCCATGGACAAGTATGTCCGCCCTATTCCGACATGTGTGTCGCCTATCACCACAGTGATGTGTAAAATCCGCCGTACTGCTGCTGAGAGGGCCTGTGCATGTTCCCAAATCACTGTGGGAGTGCTGCCGTATGTGTACCCATCGTGATGGCGAGCGTAGATGCGAGTGTACGGTCCGTACCACTACGGGTACGCATACGCGTGCAGACCCATAGTGATAGTGAGCGTAGATGCGAGTGTACGGTCCGTACCACTACGGGTACGCATACGCGTGCAGACCCATAGTGATAGTGAGCGTAGATGCGAGTGTACGGTCCGTACCACTACGGGTACGCATACGCGTGCAGACCCATAGTGATAGTGAGCGTAGATGCGAGTGTACGGTCCGTACCACTACGAGTACGCATACGCGTGCAGACCAAAAGTGATGGAGAGCGTAGGCATGCATGTACGGGCCGTTGCCATGCATTTGGGGTGCCCTAGGGCCCCCACACGCACCGTACCTGTGTGTGATGCTCCAAATTACATGGGGGACAAGTATTAAGGCCTACATGCATGCTGGTTGTCATGGAGACCAAGTTCAAAATTGGAAATTGTTCTGGAAGGTGCACAGCAGAAGTCAGTTGGGATTTGTCTACTTTGTTGCAATGTGTTTGTGGGGCTGACATCATGCAGGAGAATGAAACCGATAGAGAACCCACAGACTGCTAGGTTTGAAGGGATTGGTGGAAACATAGGATGCAAATGTGAGTGACCAATCTCTCTGTACTCCTGTGCATGAGACTGGGCAGAAGGGCACATATAAGGCAGCCAGGTCCCATGAGGGAGCACTTGCCTGCACATCTTTGCATTCGTCGACCCAGCTGCTGCTACTGATTCCCTGGAACCATGTCAAGGGCTGTGGAGAGGACACAGCCATTCACCCTGGAGGAGAACATGGCTCTGCTGGATGTGATCCTCCCACAGTACTCCATGCTGTATGGGCGACCAGGTTATCAGGTGAGTGCATAGGCCACTGCCACAGACTGTCCCTATGTGGTGACTGTGACTTCTGCCATTGCGTCCAGGTGTAACACACATGCCATGTACTGTCGGGGGGGTCCCAGGGGGGGGGGTGCCTGATGTCTCCCAGCAGTGCCCTGAGACAGGAGGGGTGGGGGCCTATCACTCACAGCAGTGCCCTGAGACAGGAGGGGTGTGTGCAGAGTCCTCCCAGCAGTGCCCTGAGACAGGAGGGGTGGGTGCAGAGTCCTCCCAGCAGTGCCCTGAGACAGGAGGGGTGGGTGTGGAGTCCTCACAGCAGTGCCCTGAGACAGGAGGGGTGGGTGTGGAGTCCTCACAGCAGTGCCCTGAGACAGGAGGGGTGGGTGTGGAGTCCTCCCAGCAGTGCCCTGAGACAGGAGGGGTGTGTGCAGAGTCCTCCCAGCAGTGCCCTGAGACAGGAGGGGTGGGTGCAGAGTCCTCCCAGCAGTGCCCTGAGACAGGAGGGGTGGGTGTGGAGTCCTCACAGCAGTGCCCTGAGCCAGGAGGGGTGGGTGTGATGCACAGTGTGAGCCTAGATCATTGATTGTGACATTGCCATCATTCCACCTGTGTACCCACTGTGGCACGTACTGCTTTTTCCCTCACCAGGGGATGATGTCCCTATGACAAAGGTGCAATGCGTTGGCTGCATGACATGCCTTGTTGTTACCAGCTAATTTGTACCCATATGTCTCTCTGTGACATGTGGCTGGTGTATTGATGTGGTGTCACTTGTTCCTCCTCACAGGTAGGCGCCACTGCCAAGGAGCAGATCTGGCTGACCGCCGTCAGTGCCGTGAGGGGTGTGGATGGTCGGAGGCGGCGCCTGGCCCAGGTGAGGAAACGCTGGCAGGATATCCGGTGCTGGACGCGGAGGATTGCACGGCTCCTGCTGGGGGACTCACCTGAGAGCCACAAGAACCGCGGCCGCCGCCGTCTGAGCCACCTCCACAGGCGTGTGCTGCCGGTGGTCTTTCCAGACCTGGAGAGGCGCTTACAGGCGATGCAGCAGCCGGAAGGGGGTAGGTACATGTGTGTTTGTTGTGTGTCACCGGCATTTGTAAGGGCACAGTAGCATGAATCCACTGGCAGGGTTTAAAGGTGCTGTGCAGATCCTGTTTGGCCCAGTATAGCGCTGTGCCCCTGCCACCCTTCCCCTCCTTGCAATGTGTTCCCTGGTCTGTGTGTAGTCACTCCTTCCCAGGGTAATGTAGGCTGGCGCTTTGTCCACGGGAACAATGTCTGTAGCATCATGTGTGGGGGTGGTGTGTAACAGGTTGTGGGACCTTGCCTGTGCACTGTCAAGTTCACTGCATGTGGGTTCCATGTCAGTTGGCACTGATGCTGACTCCAGACATGGGAGTTGGTCTCTCATGTGTCATGCCTTACAGCGCGCATGTCCTATGTAGTGGCCTGTGACATGATGTGCATGACTGTGCGATACACATAGTGCAGGGATGGTGACGTGTGTTGCTGTCATTACCATTCAGTAGCATGTAGTTGCGTGCCCACTACTGTCCCCTGGGGCACCTTTTCCTCAGTGGTGTATGTGTCATCATGAACGTGGCCACTGTCAGTGTCTACAGCGTAAGTTGTGCTCTGTGCCATTGTCCCCTGTCACCATGTATATAGACGTGCTAATTTGTACAGGTGTCCACTGTGCAGCCTGACCTGATTGTCCTTCTTCATACTCACAGTTGCCAGTGCCTGTGTGTCTTGTTATACTCATCTGAGGATGGGCACTGGTACCTCATTATTTGTACAGGCGCACCTTGGCTGTTTGGCGTCCAATCTTGCTTTTTGCCTGCCCCTGTGTGTATCACCCAGACCATGAGATGTTGGTGCCACCTGTGTCTCCACAATTTGCCTCGTGTAGGGTCTTGTTGGGGCGGGCAATGCCTATGTGTTAAATCCTGATTACCACTTGCTGGGTCTGGGCAGTGTGTGATGTGCCTGGACACACACGCAATGTGCAGTGACCGAGTCATGTTGTGCATGTTTTCAGCATTACCTATGCAGCATGTGTCTCAAGTTCATGGATATGGTCCCTGGTCATCGGTATTTTCGCAAACGCTGTGTGGTGCAGATGCAGTGCTGGATTGTCCCCAGGACCTGGGTGCTATGTCAGACTCCTTTTCCTGTGTTTCGCTATTGTCTCATGCTCTCCATGGTATTTCAGTGGCATGGTGGCTCAACCAACTGTGTGTTGCATGCCCTACATCGGTACCCTGTTCAGTAGATGTTAGGGATCTTCCTTTTCAGGCCATGCAATGTTACCTATGTAGATTGGACTCATGTGACAGATGTGTACAGGTGTCTGAATAATTTCTGTCTCTCCACCCTGCCCACAGCATCGTCGGGGGACACAGAGGGAGACATGGACACAGACCAGGCGGAGGGACCGAGCACCAGTGCCAGCCGTGACATCGGGGCTGGCACATCGAGTGGGACAGAGGCGGAGGAGAGTGTGGCCGAGGACCTGTCGACTGGCACATCAGACTACGAAGCTGACAGGTCCGGGGACGATGTCTCCGAGTGGGCGGAGGCTGCACCAGCAGCTGACAGCGGAACAACACCTCGCACCGCCCCCTCAGTTTCCACCAGCCGCCTCCCACTTGCTCGTGTCCCTTCCCAGCGTGCCCGGTCACAGCATGTCTCCTTCCTGCCAGGCACCGCGCCCCCTGCCCCTGTCTCCACTGCTGCCGCCAATGCAGAGTCTGTGGACATCCAGCGGCAACTGCAGGTTGGTCAGGCTGCGATCCTTAATGTCCTCCATGCCCACGGCAAAACCCTCACCAACATCGAGGCTTTCTTGGAGGGCATTCATTCATCGCAGGCTGACCAACGCAACTTGCTGAGGTCCATCGACTCCACACTGACTGCAGCAGTGGGTCTCCTGCAGCGCGACCTCCCCCCACCTACCCCTGCCCCATCCACACTTCCCACTCCCATGCCTGTCACACGTACACCCAGACGTCGGCATGCACCCACATCAACGGACACGGGCACCACACCAGCAGGGAAGGTCCACCGCACTCCTCCTGACACGCACACACAGGGTGAGGTAGGCACACCCACTGGGTCGGGGGGCAAACGTGTGACACGCAGCCATAGTGGGAGTCCGCATTCCACCCAGTCCACTCCCTCCAAATCCCCTCCCCTCAGCTCTCCTGGCCACATCTCCCCCAAGGACTCCTTCATGGCCGCTCTGTCCCTGAGCCCCACAGTTACACCACCACGCAAGCGGTCACGGAGGTCCCCGGTCAGGGTGGTTGAGTCTCCCCCCCTGTCTCCACCCTCCCCCGGTGGCGCTGCGACCCATCCCTCTGACCCCCCCCCCTCCTTGGGGCCTGAGGTCCCTTCGGGTGCAGGGGACTCCCTGGATGACCTTGCAAAGGTGTGTAGTGCCATCCTGGCCTCCGCCTTTGGCACTGACCCACCCCCTGTGGTGGACTCCTCCATCCCTGCACCCACAACGCCGCCCCTTTGCCCTGATGTCCCTGCGGTGCCTGTTGCTCCCCCCCCCCCCTGATGCCCTCACCAGTGTGGAAGACGATGCCATTTGACTGTGCAGGCAAGGTAGGGGACACGCATCCCACTGTGTCCCCCATCCAGCTGAGAATCATTGACTGCCCTATGGGCTTTGTGAAGATTGAACTGCCTGCGATCCACGGACATTGTGCTCCTGCAGAATAAAGCTTAATTTTGTTTTCATTATCACACTACTGCTATGCTGGTATTGGTGTTGGTGGGGCTGCTACATGGTTTTGGGTGGTGTGTAAGGGTTTGGGTGTGTGGGATATGTAGTAGTGTACTGCTCATTGGTGGGACCCTGTGATCTGTGTGCCATCACAAGGTGTTGGCTAACTTTCTTTGTTCATGTAGGCAGTTACTGCATGGTGCACTTGTCCAAGGGTGTATTCCTTCCTCTGTGTACCCAGCTTTCTTCCCTGCAGGGTGTTCCCAATGTTTAGCGCAGAGCTGTGTCTACATGAGCTGTGTGTGTGACGGAGCCCTTCTACTTTGGCCATGCATGCAGGGCCATGTCTCCACCTGCGACAATCGTGGCATCCTTGGTGATCACTGTACTTGTGTGTGGAGTCTGTTGACATGAGTTCATGGGGACATGTTCCCTTGTAGCCAGTATGCATGTGGATAATTCTGGCCTCACACACATGTGTTACACCCCTCCAGTCTCAGGGCACTGCTGGGAGGACTCTGCACCCACCCCTCCTGTGTCAGGGCACTGCTGGGAGGACTCTGCACCCACCCCTCCTGTGTCAGGGCACTGCTGGGAGGACTCTGCACCCACCCCTCCTGTGTCAGGGCACTGCTGGGAGGACTCTGCACCCACCCCTCCTGTGTCAGGGCACTGCTGGGAGGACTCTGCACCCACCCCTCCTGTGTCAGGGCACTGCTGGGAGGACTCTGCACCCACCCCTCCTGTCTCAGGGCACTGCTGGGAGGACTCCACACCCACCCCTCCTGTCTCAGGGCACTGCTGGGAGGACTCCGCACCCACCCCTCCTGTGTCAGGGCACTGCTGGGAGGACTCCACACACACCCCTCCTGTCTCAGGGCACTGCTGGGAGGACTCCACACCCACCCCTCCTGTCTCAGGGCACTGCTGGGAGGACTCCACACCCACCCCTCCTGTGTCTGGGCACTGCTGGGAGGACTCCGCACCCACCCCTCCTGTGTCAGGGCACTGCTGGGAGGACTCTGCACCCACCCCTCCTGTGTCAGGGCACTGCTGGGAGGACTCTGCACCCACCCCTCCTGTGTCAGGGCACTGCTGGGAGGACTCTGCACCCACCCCTCCTGTGTCAGGGCACTGCTGGGAGGACTCTGCACCCACCCCTCCTGTGTCAGGGCACTGCTGGGAGGACTCTGCACCCACCCCTCCTGTGTCAGGGCACTGCTGGGAGGACTCCACACCCACCCCTCCTGTCTCAGGGCACTGCTGGGAGGACTCCACACCCACCCCTCCTGTCTCAGGGCACTGCTGGGAGGACTCCACATCCACCCCTCCTGTGTCAGGGCACTGCTGGGAGGACTCTGCACACACCCCTCCTGTCTCTGGGCACTGCTGGGAGGACTCTGCACACACCCCTCCTGTCTCTGGGCACTGCTGGGAGTGATGGGCACCCACCCCTCCTGTCTCAGGGCACTGCTGGGAGGACTCCACACCCACCCCTCCTGTGTCAGGGCACTGCTGGGAGGACTCTGCACACACCCCTCCTGTCTCTGGGCACTGCTGGGAGGACTCTGCACACACCCCTCCTGTCTCTGGGCACTGCTGGGAGTGATGGGCACCCACCCCTCCTGTCTCAGGGCACTGCTGGGAGGACTCTGCACCCACCCCTCCTGTCTCAGGGCACTGCTGGGAGGACTCTGCACACACCCCTCCTGTCTCTGGGCACTGCTGGGAGTGATGGGCACCCACCCCTCCTGTCTCAGGGCACTGCTGGGAGGACTCCACACCCACCACTCCTGTCTCAGGGCACTGCTGGGTGGACTCTGCACACACACCTCCGATTTCTGGATATGTGCGCTTGGCACATACACGGTGGGGTTACGCACACTGCATTAGAGGTGAGGGTACGAGTCTACTGACACTGGTGTGGTGGGGGTACGCTCCGTACGTCCGCGGGTGTGGGTACGGGTCGTACTTACACTGTTGGGCAGGGGGGTACGCTCCTTGCATTCGCCGGTGGGGGTACGGGTCGTACTTACACTGTTGGGCAGGGGGGTACGCTCCTTGCATTCGCGGGTGGGGGTACGGGTCGTACTTACACTGTTGGGCTGGGGGTATGCTCCGTACGTCCGCGGGTGGGGGTACGGGTCGTACTTACACTGTTGGGCTGGGGGTACGCTCCGTACGTCCGCGGGTGGGGGTACGGGTCGTACTTACACTGTTGGGCTGGGGGTACGCTCCGTACGTCCGCGGGTGTGGGTACGGGTCGTACTTACACTGTTGGGCAGGGGGGTACGCTCCTTGCATTCGCGGGTGGGGGTACGGGTCGTACTTACACTGTTGGGGTGGGGGGTACGCTCCTTGCATTCGCGGGTGGGGGTACGGGTCGTACTTACACTGTTGGGCTGGGGGTACGCTCCGTACGTCCGCGGGTGGGGGTACGGGTCGTACTTACACTGTTGGGCTGGGGGTACGCTCCGTATGTCCGCGGGTGGGGGTACGGGTCGTACTTACACTGTTGGGCTGGGGGTACGCTCCGTACGTCCGCGGGTGTGGGTACGGGTCGTACTTACACTGTTGGGCAGGGGGGTACGCTCCTTGCATTCGCGGGTGGGGGTACGGGTCGTACTTACACTGTTGGGGTGGGGGGTACGCTCCTTGCATTCGCGGGTGGGGGTACGGGTCGAACTTACACTGTTGGGGTGGGGGGTACGCTCCTTGCATTCGTCGGTGGGGGTATGGGTCGTACTTACACTGTTGGGCAGGGGGGTACGCTCCTTGCATTCGCGGGTGGGGGTACGGGTCGTACTTACACTGTTGGGCTGGGGGTACGCTCCGTACGTCCGCGGGTGGGGGTACGGGTCGTACTTACACTGTTGGGCTGGGGGTACGCTCCGTACGTCCGCGGGTGGGGGTACGGGTCGTACTTACACTGTTGGGCTGGGGGTACGCTCCGTACGTCCGCGGGTGTGGGTACGGGTCGTACTTACACTGTTGGGCAGGGGGGTACGCTCCTTGCATTCGCGGGTGGGGGTACGGGTCGTACTTACACTGTTGGGGTGGGGGGTACGCTCCTTGCATTCGTGGGTGGGGGTACGGGTCGTACTTACACTGTTGGGCTGGGGGGTACGCTCCTTGCATTCGTGGGTGGGGGTTCGAGTCGTACTTACACTGTTGGCATGGGGGGTACGCTCCATGCATTCGTGGGTGGGGGTACGGGTCGTACTTACACTGTTGGGCAGGGGGGTACGCTCCTTGCATACGCGGGTGGGGGTACGGGTCGTACTTTCACTGTTGGGGTGGGGGGTACGCTCCTTGCATACGGGGTGGGGGTAGGGTCCGTACATATCCGTCCCCACGCTATGTGATGTTTGTGCGGCCCGTACCCAGGCCTTTGCCACGTGGGTGCGATCCGTCCCGCCATTGTTGGGGTGACGTGTGTGGGCGTGGTCCGACTCGTACCCACGCTCTTCAGGCGTGGGTACGGGACGTACCTGTCTGGTTGTGTTGCCGGTTCGCGTGGTGACGGACTTCCGTTGTGGCGGTCGCTGGATTATCAGGACACGCCCCCACCCCCTCGTGGTGACCAGGGCATGGGAGTCAGGTATGTCCAGGCCATGTGTAGTGTGTCACTCATGTGGTTGTTTTGTGGCCTGCCCTGGTAGTGCCACCCCCACCCCACCCCACTTTCCCCCCTCCCTTAGTTATTCTGACCTTCTGCGGCGTCTGCGTCGTAACCTGTAGAGGAGGTGGACTGCTATGAGGGCAGGGATGACTCGTAGGTTCGGGTCCATGTCTGTCCGTCACGTACTGGTCCTCCTTGTTCGCGTCGTCGTCTGTCCGTCGCGTACTGGTGGTCCTTGTTCGCGTCGTCCTGATTTCCCGGCAGTTTTTGGCTGCCGCAAAATATTCACCGTGCGGGGTGACGTCGGTGCGAATCGTGATTCCTGGGTCGTGAATGGCTGGCTGCGTGCGTCCCGACGTCAGGTCGGCGCTTTCCCGGATCGCATTGGTAGGTGTTTTTTGTTCGGTCGGTCTTTTTTACGATTCGTACGGTAATGGTGTACCCGTGCGAATCGTAATTCCATGTTTGTATATTTTGACGACCGGGTACGCGTCGGACGGAGAATATGCTCCGTCCGACGGTTCGTACCCGGTTTTTACCGGATTGTGATCGGCACCAGAGTGTATTGTGAAGTACTTTCCGATGTAATGGGCGACAACCAGCATCCCCTACTAACCAAAGTCAGACACGATATAGAGAAATGGTCTGCCCTGAACCCGTAATTGTGGGGCAAAGAACAAGTTGCCAAAATCTATATCCCATTAGAGATGCATAAAATAATCCTTGTCGATCTCTCCCGTATAATCAAGCTGTTCATCTGGGGATGAAAAAATCCAGAAAGAAAATGAAAAAATAATATTCCAACACAGGAACGCGAGGGTCTTCAGCTACAAAACCCAGAATATTCTGGTTGTCATTGCAATTGGGACAACTACACTATGTCCTACACTCCTCACTGGAACACCCAAGGTGTGCCTCCATCAAAAACGCCTCGTTGGGTACAATTGCTGTTTTGGGTATGTTATACTTCGCAGATAAACATAAACTTAATAAATCTCACTCAATTCTGTGAGTCATGCACGACGCAAGGAGCATCGAATACTGCATGCAGATGGACATATACAAGTGGGGACCCCCTTGAGGAGCAATGGCAAAATTAAGACTGCAGGTCAGGAACCCACATGGACAGACTTCATTCAGAAAGGGGTGAAAAAATTAGACCAGTACGACAGACTGATGTCCTACACAGAAGCTCGTACCAGATAAAAGCTTTTGCCCCATTTATCGTGGAGGTTTCGCCCATTAGGCACATTGCCAAATGTGAACCATAGAGCCGTTTCCCATTACCTTGTTGAAGTTTCCATTGTGATCTTATATCAGGACATGAGGAACCTAAAGGGGAATGGTCTTGGGGTTGCATAAACTCTTCAGTGATGCAACCATCTCAACCCAGACATGGACGGAGTTGAAAAACTGGTGGTCCAACAGATTACTCCTTGACTTTACTGACGAAGATTGGACTGACCTCTTACTGCATCACAACAAACATTTGCGAGTGGCCAGACTGAAACTGGGATATTATAAAATATTACACTGTAAGAACAGGCCTTCACACAGACTGATACACGCAAAGATCTCGGGCGACTCCAAGTGCAGGAGCTGCCAGGGCACTGAAACCTATATAGTTCATATTGTGTGGGAATTACAGAAGTTGAGACACTATTAGGATGGTGTCTGTTTCGAAATGCAAACCATGGCGAGATTCACAGGGAAGTTAGTAGACTCTGGGATTACTTCACAACACCTACCCTTATCCAGAAATCGTGCCTCCAGCTAGCCAGTAGTACACCACAGTGCTGGGCGGACACCATCCCCACAGTGGAACTGTGACTCCAGGAAAACCATATTTAGACTGGAAAACCGACTACTCATCTTCAAATAAAATTGAGGTCCCTTGCTTTAGTCTAGAGAATGCAAAAGACACACATTTGATGGACGGAATGCAGAACAAATCAACACATTCATCCCCAGTCAAGAGATCTGGGTTACATCCATCATTCTTTTGCTCACCTTGCCACCCCAGTTTAGACCTGGCCATATGCAAATCAGTCTTGACCCTGTGCCTCCTGGGAACAGTCCAGTCCGAACGGCCAAGCTAGGTCCTCTCTGGACCAGAATCACGCATTCAAGGACCGGTTTGGGGGTTTCACCCCTCATCAGCCAGGATAGCCTGAATCCAGTAGGATGCTATCTCCAGTAGGCCATCATCACAGGGATGATGGCCTACTGGAGACAGCAGACCATCAGATCTGCTATCGCGTTTAAATAAAGTAATTTGATCAACCTGTTTTCTTTACAGTAAACGGATCTGAATTTATGAAAAAAAAATCCTTGGAGGGAAAAAAGGTTAACAGTTGGCAGTGGTACTCTACATTGTCAATTTAAGTAATATATCTTTTTTTAATTTGAGAAATCGAGTACATTTTTATTAAGCAGTGGCTAAGCCAACATCTCTGCTGGTAATTGAAAATGTATACCAGATGTATAGGCTTTGCTACGGCTTCTTTTATATTTAATGTATTTTATTTTGTCTTTATGTCAGATACAATAACAAAAGAAGGAAAGCCCTTTTTGGAAGACGACCTCATTCATTTTGTGTCAAAATTCATTCAGCTTTCGACAGCAGTGTACAATAAATAATACAGGAATATCGGAGGGAGCAGATTAAGGCATACTAATGCAGGTTTAAGATGATCAATCTCATACAGATACACTCACAAGCCAAATAATAATGTACTTAAAATGCACAACTATAAGCTTCATCAGAACACCTTTGAAATATGTACATTCATTCTAATAAAATCAGTAGCTGCGATGATATACGTTTAGCCGGTGTCCATTTCGAAGATCAGGAAATGCATTTAGACAATGCTAAAGGCAACTTCATATATTTAGAAACTCTAGCCTTCTCGAAATATGTAATTGCCTTTAAACAGAAATCCATGGTGACTTCATATGTATAAATGATGGTCCTTATTAAGAGTGGGCAAAACAATTTCGTCCTAGGGGTAATCAAGGCTCGCCATTTCAGTAGTATATGTACTGGAGTTTCACCACTGTGTCGGCACAGCCTACATGTATGTGTACAGACTGCTGCGGAGGTCTTCAATGGAGCCCCACTCTGCAAAGCATCCACATCTGAGGTGGAAAGGAAAGGGAAGGGTCTCCAGTTCCTTGTGTGATGGCGCTTCTTCACTAGGTCACCGTGTGACGAAGGGTGAAACTGTATGAAGCTGTGTGTCACATGACGGCGCCATGTGAGTTGTCATGCATGCGCCAAGGCGGATTCGGGATCGTTCTCGACAGTCCAAATTTATTCCGCTTTTTTTATATTTTCCCCATCTACCAATTGGATGCACCCCCGCCAGTCCTTATTCCTTAAGTCAAAAACAAAATTTACAAAGCAACACTTTTGAAAAAAGTCAATTTTCTCTAGGCCTAGGCTAAATTTCCTTAGCACAGAGGTAGCTTTGCATAATTTCATGTTGCATTTGCTATGCATAATTCCTGAAACTGCAATGTTACACCATGTTGCATAACAGGGTGTAGCTCATGGCAAACGTTTGACATGAGTGCAGGGGAGAAACGTGAAAGACAAGAACAGGAGCGGCTGAGGTTGTGATGCTTGTGTTTTTTGCCTATTTTTTAGGTCGAGCATTTGAGACCTCTTATATATACTTTAGAATATACCTATATGTATATGAACTTTGTGGACTCTGGAGATCAGCGCTAGAACTTGTCTACTTCCGCTTAGGGACTTTTTCTGTTCAACTACCTCTATTTAACTGTCTTGATAAAAACGACCAGTAGAGGTCAATAAATTATCAGAATTGGTTTCTGCTCGTTCAACTGTCTCTATTTAACTGTCTTGATAGAAATCGACCAGTAGAGGTCAGAAAAATACCAGAATTGCTTTCTGCTGAGGGACTTTCGTTTTTTTATTTTTCTGGCAACTGCCACTATTTAACTTTCTTGATAGAAAACAACCAGCAGAGGTCAGTAAAATACCAGAATCACTTTAGCATTCTCTAAATTCCAGTCCTTAGAAGTTGTCTTGCACAAGCACCTGTAGACAATAATATGTTTTTCAAATCTTGTATTTTCAGTGATATGGCCACTGAAGGTCCTGATTTTATATTAAAAACAGAGCTTTGAACTATACCATTGACCACTGAAAGGTAATATTTCTCTCCATGTGTTCCCATACCTGGTGTGTCATGAAGTTTGGTGCTTACTCTCCCTCTATGTTAAAGAACAGTAGATGTTTCAGCACCCAGGCTAATGTTCTGCATAGCTAAATACATGTAAGGTCCCAAAGGCGAGACGGATTGCATTGCAAATGCTTTTTTTTTAGCTAAAAATGTGTCTTTGTGTCCAAAATGGACGTGGAGATGCATTTCGCATAATTTTGTGTTGTTTCCCTTAAATTTCCCTGAATTACACAAAACTAAATTACACAAATCTGGCACACTGCCAATTTTGTTTACATTAGTTGTCAATATTCGACCCTTGCCTGATGCCTTTTAATCAATTAGTGCACATCATATTTGATTTCCTGCAAGCAGAATCTCCTCTTCGGGCATGTAGACATGTTAATATCGGGAACGCTATCAGAGGTGGAAAGTTAGATAAGACTATGCTGTGTGGCGATTGTAATAATCGACGTTGGATCGCATGATCTGTTTAAGACAATAACATATTTTGGCTGCATTGCAGAGTTGCACAGTCCTGGTGATGATCAATCTCATTTATTGCCTTTATGGATCAGAACTTGAACAACTGTTCGGATTCTGAATGACTTTAACAAATCTATCTCAATTTTGTGCTGTCTGACACTCGTATTTGTATGAATGTAAAATGAGAATTTGTACCAAGGTGGATTTATAACCCACTGACATGCATCCTCTTTCTTTCAGCTAATCTTCTACTATAGTATTTTAATAGTTTGAGCATTTGTTATGGCACCTTGACAGGTCCATTATAACAATGAAGATCTAACATGACTTCATTACAAACCTATATACATTATTCATAACTGGTTGCACTTTGGGACTAAGCATTTGTTAATGCACACTATTTGGCCCTGCATACTGAATTATTGGATGATAGAGTGGTACATTCACCTTTAACATAGCATATACTTTTTATTCTTCTAATCTCTGCCCTGTCTGCCTCAACCTAAACTGAGGGACATTTACCCGCATTTCATCCTCTGATATTCCAGACTTCGGCTTGCCTGATTTTAGAGTAAACCTCAGATCATACAGGGGTTCCAAGAACTTAAAGTACCTTAAAAGTGACTGCTTTTTCCAGAAGAGTGCCAATGATTATTCTTCACTCATAGCTAGAAAGAGAGCATGTGTAATATCTTGGAAATTGACACTGCATAATCTAGAAAGTCCTCGTTAACTGTGTAGGTCATCGAGGCAAAACAATTTCCAATGAGATTTAGGATTTCGCTTCAGATTCTCTAATTCCTGGCAGTTGACGATGCTATATATTTTGATAACGAAGAGCTTGTCAAACATTTGATCCACATTGGAAACTGCAACATGCATAGGTAGAGGGTACATCTTTAACTTCATATTCTTCAACATTGGGGTAAAGGTGTTCTGCCAATATGCTATGTGAAATTAACTCAGCCTCGCTAATACAATTCATACCTTTGACCGTACACTAACTTGACCAACAGAGCAGTTCATCATAAAATTGCCTCAAACCCCTAGGTATGAATAGTTGGAAGGAGTGACCATTCTTTGCTGCCCCCAAACCCGCTGAATTTGGGTCCAAATTTGTCAATAACTATTGTATTCCTAGTGTGGTGCTCCCCAAAGGGGTAGAAGAGGGCAGGTGCATCTTAGATTCAGGAGGATCAGCAGCCTTGGTCCTCCTGGATCTGAGCGCGGCATTTGACACGGTGGATCACAAGATCTTGATCCACCGGTTGGAGGAGCTGGGAGTAAGAGGCCTGGCGCTCACCTGGCTAATGTCATTCTTGAGTGATCGAACATATCAAGTGTGCGAGGGCAACAATAGATCAGTGCCCACCCCCCTTCAGTGTGGTGTCCCGCAGGGCTCTTCACTGAGCCCTACGCTTTTTAACGTCTACATGGCCCCACTGGAGGGGGAGGTCGCACCCTTTGGAGTGAAACTCGCAACGTACGCGGATGACACCCAATTGATTGTTTCGCTCTCGCTCGCAGAAAGCCATGGTGAGAAGTTTGCCGCCTGCCTTACCAACATCATGGCATGGATGGCCGACTCAAGACTCAAGCTCAATGCCTCCAAAACCGAGGTGATGTTGCTGGGAAATCTCTGCACCTCCCTCCCCAAATGTATGTGGCCGACTTGTCTAGGAGATCCTCCGACCCCGAAGGGATCCATAAAAAGTCTCGGCGTCTGGCTTGAACCGGAGCTGTCGATGCACACTCAGGCGAAAAAAACTGCAGGGTGTTGCTATGGGCTGCTCCGCTCAATACGGAAAGTCATGCCCTTACTCCCATTAGACTCTAGGAAATTGCTGGTACAGGGCCTTATTCTGTCAAGACTGGATTATAACAACGCCCTTTTCCTGGCTGCACCGGAATACACCTTGAACGTGCTCCAGAGGGCACAGAATGCAGCTGCAAGACTGCTGACGAACACACCCAGAAGAACGTCAGCAAAACCGGCCTTGAAAGCGCTCCATTGGCTGCCCATAAGAGCAAGAGTGAAATTCAAAGCGCTCTGTACAGTGTTCAGAGTCCTCCAAGGCACAGGCCCTCCGATCCTCAGAGATCTGATCCGCCCTTACAAATCAGCACGAACGCTCCGCTCTGGCGAGGAAAACCTGGTATCTATCCCGAGAGCAAAAAGAACAAGGACCGGAGGACGCCGCTTTTCAATAAACGCGGGTCAGCTATGGAACTCCCTCCCAACATCAATGAGGAAAGAACCTAGCTTGACCAGATTCCGAAAATCCCTTAAAACGTTCCTTTTCCCCCAGAATGACTAACATCTCTGGATGCGGCTCAGAGGAGGTCTGTCTGTGTGTACACGTAGCGCTGGGACGCTCAAGGGCAGCCATGCGCTTTAGAAATTCTTTTTCATTTCATTTCATTTCATTTCATTTCATTATTGTCCACATGCATTATACACTCAAGTGGGGCATTGCACAGTAAGGAGGAAGTAGTTAAGTTTTAAATGGCACATGCCACTGGTCAGCAGTGTAGAGAATGAAAGGGAGAGTTGCCACAACACACCCCTGCCTTTGGTATTGTAGAAGTGCATCTTGGGTGATGATTGATTTTTTTGGCCAATACAGTAGCACTACTGAGTTGGGGAAACCATGGTGTTCAACACTGTTATTAAGGACTGTCACATGAACTGAAAACAAAATAAGGGCCCTATTTAGAGTTTGATGGAGAGAGCACTTCATCGCCATGGTGACAAAGTACTATCTCTGTCAAACTCTCAATCAACCTGTGAGATTTAGGACTAGGCACATTCAAAGAATGCTGATGACAAAGCTTACTCTTGCCATATCTTGCCATACTCTTCCAAAAGCCTGACTGATTAAAGGCCATCAGAGGTAAACCATGCGCCCAATTTAGAGTGGGCAGTCACATGGCTTTTTTTTCATTCCATCACTGCCAGGTAAACATGGCGTGAGGGACAGTAAAAATAAAACAAGCATTGATAAAGCCCATAGGTCTGGCATTGGCCATCTCTCTTTTGGTTTTGGCAATTCTTCTTTTGTTCCATTATGGTTTCTGAAAAATCCTCTTGTTGGGGTAGCAGTCTGTCCATCATCTATCTATCTGAAATAATCATTGATTAAAGACAAAAATATTTTGTGGGTTTAGATAAAGCACAAGTTACCATACTAGTCCCTGACAGTGAAAGGGACTGCTGTGTGTGGGGATGTGTTCCTTGTGAAAGAGCAGCATGCAATAAATCAAGACAAAATCAACCAATTGCTGAAGTGTGCTATCCCACTGTCTCATGATGCATGCTGCATGCTGGAAGAAACATGTGAATGGCAAAAAAATTGACTAATGGATGAAGTCTGGCTGAAACTCTGATGAGTTCTATGACATTCACATAATTGTAGCAAAATCAAACGTTCTTGGCTAACACCAGACATAAAACATACTGAAAAAACTTGTCAGCTTCATGAAGAACAGTTTCAAATGGACACAATGGGGCTTTTTTACAAGACCCTTGCACCGCTGGTGTGTCACTTTTAATATGGGAAAAAGTGACATACTGGTGGCACAAAGGGCTGTAAATTACCCCCAATGTGTTATGCTGTGAAATAGCAGAAGTCAGATAAATAAATGCCACTCCAAAAGGAAGTTTACAACACCATTAGCTGGAGACAGGAATGGATAAGGCTGGAATGTGCCCTGTGCTCAACATAGAAGAGCTGACAGAAAATGTTCTGCTATCGCATCAGACTCTAAACACAAAGGCAAAAGCAATAAAGTAAAAACAAAAACACTGGCACTCAAGAGAACTACTTTGTGTGGGTCTGCTCCTTGGGAAAGAGCAAAATACAATTACTCATAGTGATGCTATCTAGTGGCTGAAGTGGGCTGGCCCCATGCTATATGCTGTAGAAGGCGGAAGCAAAATGTGAATGGCACACCAACACACCAATGGATGAAGACAGCTGGCTGAAAGTCCCTTTAAATAAGTATAATATTATTAAAAGTAAATCAAAAAGTCTTGGCTAAAGCTAGACCTAAAAATGACTCACACATCATGGGAGAAAACTCCCATGACGTGGGGGACCAATAATTTAAATTTTTGTAAAACACACTCCTGCATAGGAAGTTTGTTTTTGAAAAATGTAAAACTCAACGGTTTGGTGTAAGTATCTGCCACCAATGAAGATGCACACCAGAAGTTTCAGTGGCTTTTAGTGAACTGGATCAGCAGTGAACTCTCAATTTGGCGGCAGACTAAATACAGGATGGCGGGCATATAGTCCTACGCCACCCTTACCATTTTACCTCTGTCAACCAAATTCTATGTTGGGCCAAAACCAGTGTGAGTATCTGACATATTTGTATTTATTTTATCATAGGTGTTTGTAGAGCGTGCACTCACTCATGGATAGAGTCCACGGGTGATGTGTCCACAGCTGCTGAAGGAACTAGAAACCTAAGTAGATTGGTCAAGTTATTCAAAGAGCCATGTTTACATCAGAATTTAAGAAGGCTAGGTCAAGCTCTCAAGAAGTACAGAAGGAAGTTCCAACAGGTAGCACATTGGTAGGATTTGCAGCCCTGTGCATTTAGCCTAGAACTAGAAAATTCAAATCTTTTTAGTTTGAAAAAAGAAACTTTATTTTTTAAAGAGATTCAGACAAATATATACAATCAAGTAAAGTAGCAATGTGCTTATTAACAATAAGTGAGCTAATAACAATACAAACGTTAGAAAAAAATCTGAGTAGTTGCATATATGGAAAAGGTTACAATAACTGTCAAAGAGAAAAAGCCAAAAGGAGATCATGTAATTGTAATATAACTATATATATAATAAAGCAGCAGGAGAGCTTAATACATTATAAAGAAATATCAACAATTTAAGGAATGATTGCTGTAAAATAAATTTAGAAAAGAAAGATAAAAAATATATAATATACCAATAAGGTGATTCATGGCGGTTTGGGGACTTCTTCCAATGAGGGATGGTGTTAGGTAAATTTTGGACCAGAAGCATCTGAAAAATAGTTACAGGGGACTATATATGTTCTCTTTAAAGGAGTAGAGATAGAGGAGAGACATATGCACGATCGAATCGATGATTGTAGCAAACACTATACCACCAGGCTTGAAAAGAAAGTTGTGTGGATTGCTTCCAGTTTTTTGTTATTTGTTAGAATGCAATTGCAAAAAATAAATCTACAATGTCCTTGTTACATGAAAGGGCTTGCCAATGTTCAGAAAGTATACCTAGAAAAATGTTTATAGGTGAAAAAGAGAAATGAGTGTGAAACATTACATTGATCTGAGACCATACTTTCAACCAGAACTGGTAAGTGTAGGGACAAGAGGAAAGCATGTGATATAAATCAGCATTTAGAGCATTACATGACCAACAATTTGGGGTAATTGTAGCCTTGAACTTATGTAAGGACGTTGGAGTAAACATAAGTCGGTTGTATGAAAAGAAAAGCGCTTGTGTCGTACTAACCGATCTTGAGGTCTTACCGAATTTTTAGCCATAATTTATCCCAAAATGTAGTGGACCAAGAAGTATGAAAGTCATGTTCCCACTGTAGTTCGATGTTAGTCTTATTTCTGTGTTCTGGGAGTTTGTTGAGGAATTTGTAAATAGATGAAGCACTTGATTGGGCACTTAATATGGGAAGAATAATATTTTGAGATAATATAGGAGGTGAAATCAAAGATAGTGAAGACAAAGAAGAAGATACAGTTTGGATCAGTACCTTAAAATTGTTAGAATATGCTTTTGGTTGCTTGTAAAGTGACTGTGCTTCACGAAAGGTAAGAAATGTATCGTTTGAGTAAAGTTGGTGAACCCAACGCAGACCTTTGTCTCACCAAGTCTTCCATAAAATAGCTTTATTATTAATTTGTATGAGGCGATTATGCCGAATTGAAGAATTAAGAAATCGGTCATTGTCTGGGAGGTGTGAAATAAGCATGGATTGAAATAGTTTATGAGTTTGTTTTATTCATAAGAGAAGATGAAAAATGTGTCTTATGAGTAAATGTAAGAGATTCTTGGAGTGAAAAAGGAGAAAGAAAGGAGAGTTTGATGTCCTTCCACAGTGGAGATGGATCTGAAGTTGACTGATTTAAACATTTAGAAAGTTGTTTAAGAAGAAAGTCATTATGATAAGTTGGAACATCAGGGAAGTTTACACCACAATGCGATTTGTTGCTTTTAAGCATGACTAAGGACATACATGTTTTCTTTTATTGCAAAAAAAGGTAGATAAAATTGAATAGATTTTTTTGAAAAACTATGAGGGAACATTGAGAGGAATAGTGGAAATAATATAGAAGATAACAGGAGCAAGCATAATTTTGATAGTATCAAGCTCCCCCACCAGGATAGATATAGAGGGTGCCATTTAGAATTAGATATTGTGGAGAGAACTAGAGTCATATTTAATGATAAAATATGTTTTATAGAAGGAGCAAACCAAAGACCTAAATATTGAATTTTTTGTGAGTTCCATGTGAAATTAGTGGAACCAAAGTCTTGTTTAAAACATAAAACGTTGAGAGGGAGGATTTCACATTTATCATGATTTAATTTATAACCACAAAGTAAAGAGAAAGTATTGACTTCTGCAGTGAAAGCTGGAAGAGACTATTCTGGCTTAGGTATAATAATATATCGTCTGCATAGACACTCATTTTAATATGAGGTTTACCATGTTGGAAACCATATATGTTAGTGTTTTGTTTAATTGTAGCAAGAAAAGTCTCTAATGCAAGAATGAAAAGAAGTGAAGAGAGTGGACATCGTTGGCGGACACCACTTTGTAAAGGGAAATAATCAGAAATGGAACCATTTGCAAAAACATAAGCTTTGGGTAATGTATATAATAAAGAAAAATACGAAATAGAGAAAAATAGGAAATAAATTTGGGCCCGAAACCAAACCAGGATAGTGTGTAGAAAATAAAAGACCAATCCATGCTGTCAAAAGTTTTTTCTGCATCTAGAGAAATAGCTGCAAGTGAATGGGAGTACTTGTTGGATTTATGCAACACATCAAATAAAGTTCTGGTGTTGTCAGAGATGTTCCTACCTTTAATGAAACCAGATTGTTCTTTACAAATAATGGACAGTAAAAGTGGTTCTACTCGAAGTGCAAATATTATGGCAAATAGTTTATAATCAGAGTTGACTAATGATATTGGTCTGTAATTTTTACAAAAATGAGGATCTCTTTTTTCTTTAGGGATTAGGCAGATAAGAGCTTCTTGCAAGGTACCAACGCAGGCATTAGATGAAATGAAAAGTGCAAATAAAGAATGGAGATATGGTAGAAGAAATTTGGAGAAGTGGGAGTAAAATTCTACTTTTACAGAAATATCACTTTCCAATGGCGAAAAGTCCGTATCTGTGGGAAGTTATTTTTGAATCGAAGCAAGATAATTTTTTATGTCAATAGAATCCTGGATGATTTCGGGGGTGTAAAGAGAGGTATATTCATTTGTGAATTCCTCCAGAATATCTAAATTTTTAGTCGATGGAGATGAATCAGAGTTTAAGACATTTTCAATATTTGTACGATCTTTTCTGATCTTGAGATATGCGGCAAGGAGCTTGCGCTCAGTTTTCGCCACCATAATAGCGAGCACTGCCTCTAAGAAGGTAGGAGTTTGCATTTTCTGTAGATAATTTGTTATATTTAAATTTTTCTAGAGTGAGATTATTAAGATCGGCTTTGGAATTAGTGGTAGTATAAAGTGTTTCTAGTAATTTAATATTTTTGAGAATTTCAAGTGCTCGTTGGGAATTTTCTTTTTCTTTTTAGCAACATAAGAAAAAATAAAGTCTCTGGCTGAAGCTTTAAAGGCATCTCACACAACAAAGAATGATGAAACAGAGGATGTGTTACAATTAAAGAACTCAATATTAAAAGCCTCAAAAGAGGAAGTGAAAGTTTGATCAATTAGCAAAGAAGTTTTAAAGTGCCATCTTTTGTTGGTGACATTAACCCGGAGTCACTCAAAATCTAAAATTACTTGAGCATGGTCAGAAATCAATATAGGTCCAATACCTGCTTGCAATATATGTTGTCTTAATGCTTTAGAAACAATTAAATAGTCTATGCGCGATTGAGATAGGTAAGTAGGTGAGAAAAAAGTTTATTCACAGAGTTGTGTATTACAAAATCTCCAAGAATCAACAAGAGGCCTGTGGGAAATTAGGGTGGTAAAGTGTCGGTGCATTGTAGAAGGGATAAAAGGTGCTTTGGATGTACGATCAATATCAATGTATGGGTCAATAACTAAGTTACAATCGCCACCGAAAATAACATATGGACATCAAAAGAGTAAAAATGTGCGGCCAAAAATTACCATCAGGTTTAGTAGGAGCATATACATTAAACAAGGAAATATGTATATCATTAACTTTAGGGTGAACAATTAACCAATGTCCTTCATCATCTGAATCTTGAGAAAGTAGGGAAACTGTAAGTTTTTTGTGACAAAGAATCAAAGTCCCATTTCATTTGCTTAAACCTGGAGAGGAAAAGACATTCCACACCCACTGGTGTTTAAGTCTTAAGACTTCTGAAGCAACTAAGTGGGGTTCTTGTAAGAAAACAATATCTGATATGACATTAGATGGATGGGTAAGAACAGTTTGCCTTTTAATAAGCTTACCCAAACCTTTAACATTCTAGGAAACAACACGTAACGTCATTTATAAGCTATATAAAGTAAAAATGTACAACATTACAGCAAATGTAGCTGTAATAAAGAACCTGCAATACTTAGCAAAACAAAAAGCAGAGCACTCAAATAGAGATAAGATAAGATATCAAATGGAAAGAAGGAGATAAAAGAAATGCAGAGAAGGAAAGATAAGACGAAAAAGGAAAGAAAAAAGGAAAGGGAAGAAAAAAGAGAGAAAACATAGGTGGAAAGACTCAAACATAAGTGGAGGGTGTTGAGGCCACAAAGAGAACACGCAACAGTCAGTGAAACAACTCCGAGAGAGATCACGAGGAGGAAAATAATCCAGACGAATTACAACAGTGGGTGGAACAGGGGAAACAACACCTGGTAGAGGGAAACATAAGCGAGAAGACAATTATTTAGGACATGTCAGAAAAAATTAATGGAAACAGTGTAAAATTACATTTGTCATAGTAGAAGAGGGATGATATCAAGTAGAAGATGATCTTGCAAATTTTCATGGACTCTTCTCTACAGCTGTTCAAAAATCATTGAAGTAAAGCTGGATCTTCGTAGGTGTTTTTTTTATTCTTATTAGTCACTTTAGAGAGGCATGGATGGATTAAGCCAAATCTGGAATTCAAGTCTTGTAATGCTGGATGCATGGCCAGGAAACTTTTCCATTTATCTGCTGTGACTTTAGCATAGTCCTGTGAGAAGAATAACAGAGCATATTGCCAGGAGATGCAACGTTTGAATTTGACTGCCTGTAAGACTTTCAATAAGACAGTGTATTCTAGGAAGTAGAGTATGATGCCTCTTGGTTTGCACTGAGGTATTCAAGCATGAGGAATACGGCCAAATCTATGCGCTCTTTGTATATTTAATAGAGGGGATTCTGGAAACTCCAATATTTGAGGAACAAATGACTGAAAGAAGTATATAGGATTGGAGCCTTCCAATACGTCGGCAAAACCATAGATTTGCAGGTTGTTACGTCTGCTGTGATTTTCGAGATTTTCCATTTGTTTCACGGAGACGCACCACAGCATTCATACCAAAAAGCTTGTTAATGGGCCCTTACCGCTGCTAATAGAAGGCATCATGTGATGCAAGAGCAGTTCACCGAAAGAAACCTTGGGTCGAAACAGGTGGCAAAACCTCCTGTCACTGACCTCCAGTCAGTGACCTGCTCTCTCCCCCAGTAGCTCCACCGTTGTGCCTCCGCTGCCACTGCTCTGGTAGTGTTCAAACCTGCCCCTGTGACCTTCTGCCTCGTTGTGCCCTTTTTCCATTCCTGTGTCACCTGTGTTTAATTTTGCCTATTTTGCCTTTTCCTTTCCCAAATTGTACTGTTGTTCCTATTTAATTGTTTGTGCTATCTTGATACTGTTATTCAGTTTTCACCGCAACACCTTCCTCCTGCCGCCCACGCTCCTGCCTCCAAGCTCAGCTTTTTCTCCCTCCTCCCCTACTTAATGGTGGCCGGTGCTAGGATGGGTGAGCAAGACCTGACCTCTGGTAAGTGACCTGCCTTCTCCCCCAGTGGCTCCACGATTGTGCCTCTGCTGCCGCTGCTCTGGTAGGGTTCGAGCCTGCCCCTGTGACCTTCTGCCTTGTTCTGCCTGTTTTTTTATTCCTGTGTCACCTGTGTTTAATTTAGCCTATTTTGTCTTTTTCTTGTAGTTGTTCCTGTTTAACTGTTTGTGCTATCTTGATACTGTTATTCTGTTTTCGCCGCAACCCCTCTCCCCTGCGGCCCACGTTCCCGCCTTCCAACTCAGCTTTCCCTCCCTCTTTCCTTACTGAATGGCGGCCGTTGCGCGGCAGCGCTGTGGACGCACCGCGCAAGCCTTCTGCGTCTGTCCGTGACCCGACCGTGACCTATCTCGTGTTTGTGGACTGTAATTCCTTTCACCACCAGGATGATACATGAGAATTTGTCATGCTGGCGTTTAACCCATCTCGTGTTTATGGACTGTAATTCCTCTTACCATCAGGAAGATGCCCGAGATTCTGTCATTTGAACATCACATGACAGTTTCACCGTCTTGATTTATTTGTGATGTTACAAATTTGTTTCCCAATTGTTATGAATGTATGTGTTTATTTGAATGCATGTTAGTATGACTGATAGTTTTGAGTGAGCTTTGTGGGACTTTATGTTTATGTACATTGTTTAAATATCACATTGACAATCCTGTCTCTGATAAAATGGAAATAAAAATGAAAAATATTTTTGATAAAATCATTTGAGGATTTTGTATCCACTATTGTCAAGGCCGGTGCTTGTAGGCAACATTTGGGACCCTCTGTCTAGGGCCCTATCAAGGTATCTCAGATAGGCAGGTAACTTTTTTGTTTATTGGTTCCGACCGTGACCAGCGCCAGGAACCCTGGATCTCCAACCATCCACCGCTATGACTCAGCTACCCTTCTCGCACTGAAACCCGGGAGGAACAACAACTGCCAGCTATCCATGCTGAGCACCACACACGAACAGTTCTCGTGCCTCCACTGCCGCCAGACCTTCAACACCATCAGCACCCCCACAGCCACCAACCAACACACCAAACGCCAACACCTCCGAAACCCTGAGGTGCATCCCCCTCAACGTGCGCTCCCTACACAGACACGCCATTGAGATCTGCGACCTCCTTGACACCCTCTGACCAGATGTCGTCTTCCTTACAGAAACATAGACCAACGCTTCCTCTGCACTGAACATCGCCACCGCCATCCAGAGGAAAGACCTCCCCAACCTTCAGGAGGGGGACTCACCATCGCACACAAGAACTCCCTCCGACTCTCCACCACAAATGACTCCCTCTCCACCACCGAACACCTTCATTTCCAAATCCAGACCAGCCCGAGAACCACACTCCATAGCACCCTCGCTCACAGACCCCCCGGACCTCATGCCACATTCACCGCAACAATCACTGACTTCATCGCACCCCACGCCATCACCTCCATGGACTACATACTCATCGCAGACCGGAACTTCCCCCTCGACAACACCAGCAACCCCAACTTTGCCACCCTCCTGGACAACCTCACCAACATTGGACTGAAACAGCTCGTCACCACCCCTAGCCACAAGGCAGGAACACCCTTGACCCCATCTTCGTAGGAGGTAACAACATCCACTTCAGCTACACCATGCAACCCCCCTAGATGGACCACCCCTGCTTACACTTCAACGTCAACAAACCCACTGCCCCCAAGCCTGCACCATGCCCTCCCAGAAGGAACTGGAGCATAATCACTGAAGAGCAGCTCAACTCCACCCTCGACCGCAACGCCCCATCCACCTCGACTGACACCAACCTCGCAGCCAAAGAACTCCACAGATTGATCTCCAACTGCGCAGACGAGCTTGCACCCCTACGCAACTCCGACAGACAACGCCCCAGAAAGGCCACCAGGTTCACCACTGACTTTCAAGAATCCAAACACACCTGCAGATGCCTTGAGAAGAACTGGAGAAACAGCAAGTCACACCACCTACAAGAACACCATGACAGAATACCACCAGCGCATCAGATCCACCAAAAGGACCTTCATCCAAAACAAGATCCTCGCCAACATCAGCAACTCCAAGGAACTCTTCAGCGTCATCCAGGAATTCACCAAACCCCCTTGCAAAATCACGGACATCAGCCCCTCCCAGGACCTCTGCAACAAGCTTGGATCCCACTTCCATCTGAAAATCAAGGGCCTCTACGACAACTTCAACAACCTGACTCCGAAACCACCTCCTCCTCCAGCAACGCCAGCCAACCCACCATCTCCTCCTGGACCGCAGTCACCACCAAACACACCACCTCGACCATTAAAGGCACCCATTCAGGGGCCCCTATGGACCCCTGCCCACCACACATCTACCACAGAGCTGCCACCACCATCGCTCAAGAACTACGATGCACCATCAACACCACCTTCAAGACCGGCAACTTTCCCAATGAATGGAAACGCCCAGAAGTCAGACCCCTGCTCAAGAAACCTACAGCAGACTCCACGGACCTCAAGAATTACCGAATCATCTCCCTCCTCCCCTTCGCGGCCAAACTCACCAAGAAGATCGTCAATGCCCAGCTAACAAAATTCATCAAAGAAAATTCCATCCTTGACCCCTCCCAATCCGGATTCCGCAGCATCCACAGCACCGAGACTGCCATACTCACTGCTACAGACGACATCCGCACCCTTCTCGACCAAGAACACACCGCGGCCCTGATCCTACTCGACCTCTCGGCAGCTTTCGACACCATCTCCCACCGTACACTCACCGTCAGACTCCACGAGGCCGGCGTACAGGGAACTGCCCTTGACTGGATCCTCTCCTTCCTCACTCGCAGAACCCAAAGGATCAGCCTACCACCCTACCTCTCCGAACCCACAGACATCAACTGTGGAGTACCCCACGGATCATCGCTCAGCCCCACACTCTTCAACATCTATATGGCTCCCCTCGCAGCCATCATCAGACAGCACGGACTCAGCATAGTATCCTACGCCAACAACACCCAGTTCATCCTCTCCCTCACTAAGGACTCCATCACCACCAGACTCAACTTCCAGGAAGTAATAAAGGACGTCACATCCTGGTTGAGCAGCAGCTGCCTGAAGCTCAACTCGGAGAAGACAGAGGTCATCATCCTCGGACCCTCCCCCTCTGCATGGGACAACACCTGGTGGCTCACCGCCCTCGGCAACCCCCCCACGGACCACACCCGAAACCTCGGCATCATTCTTGACTCCTCCCTCTCCATGACAGGTCAGGTCAACACCGTCACATCCAGCTGCTTTTACACCCTCCGCATCCTCCGCAAGACCTTCAAATGGATCGCCCCCAAATCAAGGAAGACCGTCACCCATGCACTCATAACCAGCAGACTGGACTACAGAAATGCCCTCTACTCCAGGATCAACAAGTCTCTGCTCCTCAAGCTTCACACCATACAGAACACTGGAGTCAGACCCGTCCTCGGCATCCCTCAACCCGAACACATCACCGAACACCTGCGTAACCTCCACTGGGTCTCTGTCGAAAAGAGAGTCACTTTCAAGATGCACACCCTTGCCTACAAATGCCTCCACAACACAGACCCCGATACCTCAATGACAGAATCTCCTTCCACGCACCCAAGAGAAACCTCCGATCCACCAACCTCGCCCTCGCCTACATTCCACGCATCTGCAGGGCCGGAACTAGTGGAAGATCCTCCTACATAATGACCAAGACCTGGAACAAGCTCTTGATCAACATCAGACGCGCCCCCTCCCTGAACCTCTTCAGGAAGACACTCAAGACCTGGCTTTTCGACTGAGCGGAGCTACTTCCACCACCCCCTACCACCTCGAGACCCCCACGGGTGAGTAGCGCGCTTACAAATCCCTGATTGATTGATTGATTGAAAATGCGGCAACAGGTCAGGAAAACAGAATTCCTCAGGTTTCAGAGCGGAGTGGCATCAACCAGCCGCCATCTTCTTCGGCGCCAGACCACGGCCCCAGAAAAATTCCAATCTTTAGCTGTTAATTGATCTCAACAGGCTGTTAGGCACATGCCACTTGAAGTTTCAAGCGAGAAAAGAAGTGCTGTTCCACATTGGTGGGCCTTCTTTTTTGCGGCTGCATTACCACCAAACTCTGGAGTCATTAATGTTTCAATTCTTTGCAACCGGATAAAAGTTGGCACTGATACTTCACACACCAATTTGCAGTTTGGGAGGGATATCTACAGCATGCCTCCTCCAAAATATTGAATTGGTATCTATTTGTAATCTGTCTTAAGAGTCAGTATAGGTTTCCAAACTCCTAAAATGGGTTTTGTACACAGTAATAACATATTTTGTGGTTGCAACACACCCATTTAGCAAATCACAACAATGACAACAGCAAAATAGGTTTGCACATCAGGCCTTAAATTTTGTGTTTTTACCTAGGCCTTTCACAATATTATTGCAAGTCCATCTGCCTTCCAAATCTACTTCTGCTTTGTGAATCTGATGGAGCCAGCTATCTTGCAAAGAATCAGTCAATCCCTATAATAAATATGACTCCTCAACTACATAAATTCTTCCAAATCTCAAAATCCTCTAATCTATGGCCTTTTTTATCCTTCAATCTTAATTTCCAGAAAATAAAACATTTGAGATGTGTAAATAAGTGCCACATTGATTATTTTTTGCTTTATTCTCATCTTTAAATGCTGGCTCTCAAGTTTCAGATCTCCTTGCCACTGATTTTCTCCCAACATGTGTTTAAGTGCAAAGTCTTCAAAGGTCATTTGGAACTTTTTGGTTGTACTAGGGAAAAAAGGTATTCTGTGGTAACCATTTTCTTCAAGAGAGTAGACATTATTTTTTTTAAAACGTTGCTGTTTTTAATCAGCTCCCTATACTTAATGAAATGGTAAAGAATGAGAAAAATAACTTCATTTTACACTGTTAAAGCTTGAGAAAAATAAAATGAATAATAATAAAGCTTGGATTTCAAATGGGCAAAGTCCATGAGCAAAATCTGTTGAAGGATAATTTTCAGATTGTTGTTTTTTGGTAGACTGCAAAATGTCAATCTAATTCTTGTTCAACCATTGTCCTCTGAAACATTTCTTTTCACCAGGTTATTTGAAGGCTTGTAGTCTTGAATACTAAACATCAAATATTGTTATACTTTAATACAGTAGCTAAAATAGCGGAGACAAAATATCGAAAAGTAAGCTCATATATGGAAGTATAGATTTACCATTTTTAACTCCATATCTATGTACATTGAAGATATATTTATATTGTAAGATACATAAATGCATAGGTAAGTACAGAAAATCTATACAACTTACCTGTCAAATGTTTGTCCTCAATGGTATGCTGTGGTGTTAAGTTATAATGTTATTTCCTACTCAATATATAGGACCACACCGTTCGAAGAGTACAATATAAATTCAGATGCTACTAAATGTAGTTCCCTCATTTCAGTGAAAAAAGCACTTGCTTGTGGGGATTTACAGCTCACAATGCCCAGTGAACTCCATTCAGAGAAAACAACACCTACAACAGAGTGTGATACATCATGTTAGATTTTTTATATAGAAAAACAGATAAAAAAATGTAGTCCACATATTTTGTTTGGGAATTCTTTTGTAATCAAAACATTTGTTAGTGAAGCTTTTTAAAATGTTCACAGCAATAACAACTTAACATAATAATTTGCTATATATTAGGGAATGGTGAAGAATCAAAGATCGGTGGGAGGTACTCTCTTCAAATAATCAAGGACTATAATTAAATTGGCAATTTATCTAATTGTGTTATTTTAAAGCTAGCACAGTAATATTAACCCTAGCATAATATTTTATATTGTATTTTGGTGCAGTGAAAAGTACTGGATCAATAATTAGCATAATGAAGGAATCAAAGCACCTTCATATAAACAGATAAATAAAATTAAAAATCTGAAAGTCAGTGCATTTAAAAATAAATGTTTATAATTAAAGATGCTGCAATCAGACTGCTATGTTGTCAGTACTCTGAGTGTGCTACAGTAACATGCTGCTTTTTTGTTTGATTAATTTACAAACTGAACTGAGGGTGATCTGTGTGGGAGAATTCATGAATGTCTCATTAGAATTGATGTATTTGACCAATAGCGTCCGTGCATTAAGGCCTGTTATGGAATAAACTCTCTTTACTCCTGCTAATCCAGTGCTGCTCCTTTTGATGTCTGTCATAGCTGGAGGAACACTACTCACATCCAAATACATATAAGCCCCAGTCTGTGCCAGTGTACAAACAACCTCATTGGAACCCTTTGTGTGCATGGAGCAGATTGGGAATGTGTGCCCAAATACTTAAGAAAATGCACACTCTCTATTGCAAGCACAAATTCTGAGTTTACGCTGGTGCTGGTGTGAGTATATTGGGGCTTATTTACAAGCCCCATGTGCTACCGGCACCGGTGCGTCACTTTTTGTGACGCACCAGTGGCACATTTTGCTGCCCCATATTCACTATTCCTGCGTGACTCTTCCTGTCCATATAAATATGCCCCTTTACACGCAGCACTTTGCATGAAAGGGGCATTCCAGGGGTGGTGTTGTGGGTGTTCCCACGCAACACCCATGGAACCTGACACATTTCCAGATTTACAAGAAATAATAAACCTGGAAATGTGTCTGAATGCTACACCTCCCCAGGGGAGACGTAGAGAGGTGCAACGAGGAGAAATGTATTAATTTCTCCATGTTTGTTTCCTCTTTTCTGTGTGGTGTGTTCTGCAGCACACATAGAATGATGAAATCAACTCTGATAATTGTTTTTGTACAGGAAGGTGTCCCTTCCTGCACATAAACAATTATTACAATAACAACGTTTTGCAAGTTCAACGTGTGCTAATGCAGCACACATAGAAGTTGAGCAATGCCATTTCTGATTGTTTATGTGCAGAAAGGAAACCCTTCTTGCACATTTACAATCATCCCTATGACGCAGGCATCTTTGCACCATGGGGGCAAGAGTGCCTGCTTCGGCACATGGCAGCCCGTTGTGCGCCAGCGCAGGGGAGAGCATAGGAATGCAACATATTATTGTATAGATGTCGAATCTCGTGCTTTGAATGTTCTGCAGCGTGGCGCAGCCAAACGGCATGCGGTGCCGTGCTGCGGCACTCTCTTGTAAATGAGGCTAATTGTTTTTAATCAGGTCTATAGTCCCAGTCTGGAGCCGAAGGTCAGCAGCTATGAAAGGTAGAGCAGAGATCCAAAAAGCACTTCACTACAGGTGAACACAGACAGTCATTGTTGGGGTGAGGGGCACCTTCAGAAGTGGATGCAGACTGTACCCTCAGGGGTTCCTGGGACCTTCTGTGCCCCCTACCAGAAGTCAACCTTTGGGGTGCACAAGCCTTACTCCATTTCTTAGATAGTGCACAGCTAGTGTACTTCCAGACAGCCTCATTGCTCCTGCTGGTGGTAAATATGACACACAGGCAAAGGTATTTCCTCATTTGAATGGGAGTTGTGTCCCTCATTTGCACAGGGCCATATCCCCATGTAAGTAACATCGTGTGACTCAAGCACAAAATGCCTCACAGAGCAATTGGAATTTCAGAAGGGACCACACAAGTATCTCTGCCCTTTCTGTAGTGCACAAGTGCCCCATGTCATTTGTGTGATCTGGCCCCTGTTCTTTGATAACATAACATAATGAAAACTTATTAGTAGCAAATGTAAATAAACTTTTTTAAATTGACATTTAATTGGAACCACTGTATTGGTTTCTGGTTGCAGCTCATTGCAGCACAGCTGTTATTGGGTTGACTTGTTTGGGGGCATGTTTGCTATTCTGTTGTTAGTCAGAAGATTATCCTATCACCAAAGGTACTAAGGCCTGAGAAGGGTAGCGTGGTCTTACCTACTTCACCATCGTTTCGTCAACTATTAAAAAAAGTTCAGTGGAAGATTTTCCATTAAAAGAACACAGACTCCACATGCACGCTAGGTGACATGCTTCATCATTGTGATCGCTCTTTGCAAGCAACAAATACTCATAGCCAGACTCACCAAAAGATCCTTTTTGCATTCTATTTTTATTTTGTTCATGAGAAGTATTATGATAGCTCCAGGGGTAATTAATTATTGTTAAAATTATGTTTAGCAAGGATAGTCAATGTATTTGTATCCTGTAAGTTTTGGTGTGCAGCCTGGAAGAGAAGGTGGACAGCCTGGAAGGGAACTTGTGCAGCCTGGAAGTGAAGATGTTCAGCCTAGAAGTAAAGGTGTGTAGACGTGACTATAAATTAGCATTGAAATAAAGGAAAAAAGAGTTAAAGATCGCAGTCTGAGAGTTCTTGTTTCAATCAAGTAACACCAAAGATTGCTCAGCCTTCTGACACGTTATCAACAGTCCCCTTTTAAGGAACAGCAGGGCCCCAAGACAGGCGACTGCCCTAACTGAATCTGACGGGGTGATCCATTTCTTAAACATCAATTCCATTCCCAGTCTGGCCCTTCCAGGGCCGCGGCTTGCTGATGCAGTGGAACCCCCACGTAACCATGGTAGTCTGTTGTTTCCCCTGGATGAGGAGGGCCCTCATGGCTAGTAAGGGCAGTAAAGCACCCGGCCTGGATGGAATCTCTATTGATCTCTGTAAGGTTAACATAGCTTTTTGAGGCCCAATCTTGACCCTGGTGATGGGGGTGAGTTGTTGCTCTGTTATTTGAACAATTGGTCGGATTCCTTAATTGTCCCAACCTTTAAAAGGGGGGATTCCTCAAACCCAGCCTGCTATTGTTCTAACTCATTGCTCGATTCTCTGGTGAACTTCAGAGGCTGAATATTATTGAACAGATTATATCAATGGGCAGTGATGAAGGATGGGTTATTGGTAGGGTAAGTATGCACTTACCACTAGCAATAAGGCCACCCGAGCAATATAAGGTCCAGGCAAGGTCTCAATACATTACCCCCTGGCTCAACCCTTGATAGCTGGCTGTGAGAAGGCATGCTTATCTCAGGAGACTGGTATGTAAAGCATTGAAATACACCAATACCTTAAATAAGTAAGACACAACACATAATAAAAATACCACACCAATTTATAAAACAATAAATATTTGTATCTTGAAAATGACACCAAAATGACAAAACCCCAATATAGGGAACTGGAGATATGAATTTTTAATGACTAACCACTTTATAGTGCTTAAAAACATAGAGCGCCAACGTGGAACATCTGGTCCTGCTTGACCGGGACAAAGTCAAAGTTTGAGGCCGACTGCAATGGAACCCTGGTCGGATCCACCAATCGGGAGGTCCCGGTCCAAATTTTACCTCAAGACAGAAACGTTTCTGGGGGATTTTTTCTCAAAGTTGTGCGGTCCCCTCCAGCACGCCAATTTTGATGCAACGTTGTTGGATTGCTTTTCCCTGAGACCCCGATCAAATCTTGGAAGTATAGAGCTCTGGAGCTTTCGGTGGGGCTAATCTGAAATCCAAGCAGTGTTGCAGTTGAAGGTAGTCTGCTTGATTCTCGACGATGGACTTATGGAACTTTTTCCAAAAGTTCCTTCAAACTTCTACAAATTCCTGGAACTTCTTCCTGATGTTCCTTTTGAGGGTTGAAATGGTCTAAATCACAAATCTAAGAGTCTAGAAGTTCTGAGATGGTCCGTGGACGTCTGGGCTACAATTCCCACAATGCACCCGGCCAAATCCTCAACGGTCCACTGGATGCTCTCCAGGCTAGGGACTTCTTGATGGAGATGGTGCAGGGAAGCTCTGTTTACCTGTTGCTTTCAGGGAGTCCACTCCTTAATACTTTTTGAAGCAAGGCAAAGTCCTCAGAGCTGTAGTTACAAGTGTGCAACAAGAGCAGTCATTCAAGGAGCAGATCCTGCTCCAGGAGGGCAATCCTTCTTGTAGTTGCAGGCTGCAAATTTGAGTTGCTTTGCAAATCTCACATATTTATTCAATGATCTGGGACGACAAGCAGTGGGGCACCCCTGGACAATGAGGTGCCGGGTGCCACCCAAAAGCATAACAGCTTCCTCCAAAGTGTGGTATATTTTTGTCCCACAAAGCACTGCACTTTAAAATGCAAGATGGAGATTCGCTCTCCATTGAAGTAAGAGCTGGTTAAACCAGTCTACTAGTGTAGTTCCTTTCCATTAACACCCCCCCTCCATCTCCTGCAAATTCCATTCCCGGGCCTGCCATCTGGCTTGGGTTACAGGAGGAGGGGTAGGCTTTGCTGACATTCCTTAATATCTTGCTCTCTTTGAAGCCCAGTTTGATTTACCCAGCCCCCGACCTGGCCTATTTTCTGCAGCTGCAGAGCTCTCCTCGTCAAATAACCTCTGCTCTATGCAGGCCACTTATCACCTCATCAAAGCAGCCTGGCTAAGCTTCTTAAGGCCGACCAATCAGGAAAGGCTGGTATTAGGCTGCATTTTGACTCACAAAAAAGAAAGTTCTATAACCTCTTCTCTGTACTGGTTATGATAGATTCAAAGAAGCAAGTTGTTGGATTTATCATCGCCAATCTTTCAAATCTTTGAATGTCATCTTTTAGCCCCTTCCCAGCAATATTTATACGTAAATAACATATCCCATTGTTGGCCTGTGGAGTTAATAATCTACAATGGGGAATACGGAATTGGCAGTTTTATCCCACACCAGGGCTTATGAAACATATTTTAAAATGTCTTTGATTATTGTTACAAGGCATCCCACCGCTGGGCACCTAGGGGAAATCTTAGGGGTGATGTAATGTAAAAATAAGGTAGATTACCACTTTGGAAGTACCTTTACTTCCAAAGCCAAATTTGAATATAATTTACTTTTAAAGACAGTCTGCAAGGAAAGGCTGTCTTTAAAAATGACAGCAGGCAACACAGTAATGCACTCTCCAGTGCAAGAAATCTACTTGCCTCTAAACCCGCCCTACCCCCCCAGTCCTATTATATACTAGGGAATTATAGATAGTTTGAATCCCTCCTGCTCCATTATATACTAGGGACTTACAGGGTCTGTCATTGCCAATTATAATTATACCTAATTACCATATACCTTTTTCATCAGAGCACTGGTCCTGGGCCTGGCTACCAGAGCCCAGGGCACAGTCAGAGTCAAATATCACCAAATAAATAAAATAAATAAGTTAAGAAATTAGGGTGAACAGGGCCAAAAAGGATGGCTTTCTCAAAGGTGGAAAACAGTGAGATAGTCTCTGATTTACAGGATCGTTTTTGCAGAGCTCTGGAGACAATTGAACAGGTACTCAATCTGAATTTGGTAATTGGAACGTATACTCTGATTAAGAAGGGACACTTGTTTTTAGCATTTGTTGATTCATCTAGCACGTTTGACCGTGTTTTGCATGATAAATTGTGGAGTATTATGTGAGAGCTTGGCGTACACCCGCCAATAATATCTTTTCTCAGAGACTTGTACTTGGGAAGTAGGGCTAGGGTACTCAGTGGTCTCAGGGGTGAATGTACTTTTGCATTCGGCATTCAGAGAGGGGTTAGTTAGGGTTCTGCACTTGCTTTTCTTTGTTTACTCTGTACATTGCCTGCTTGGGTACTGTTTTGACACGAAATTGCAGGAACCTCCCTCAGATTGGGCATCACCCAATCCCATCCCTACTCTATACTGACGATGCCATTCTTATGTCACGCACCCCTCTGGGCTTCCCCGGGTACTCACTTATTTTGTTAATCACATTCAGTATCTGGACCTAAACGTGAACCTAGGAAAAACATTCATAATGAAACGTCGGTGGAAAATCACGAAGTGCTGTAATTTTCAGGTTGGCGATGTCACGCTAGGTTTTTCTGCTACTTTTTAGGTCTCGCCTGAGCCAGCGCGTATGCGCTTCTCTGCGAGGCATTTAGTAAGGGCTTTTCAACTCTGAACTCTGTGCGTGTGCTTTTTTTTAATTAACCCGCGGTTGGCCTTTGCATGCGTCTTTCTAAGAAAGACAGCACGAAATTGGCCCAAGGCGGGTGCATGTCCTGCCTTCTTTCGCCCCTGGCCTGGGGTGCTCGGGAGCGAGCATCAGCGCCATCTGTTTCCAATTATCTCGCCCCTCTCTCGTGTTCACATTAATTGGAAACAGATGATGGTCGTGCTGGCCCTGGTGATCGCAGCGCTTACAGTTTTGCCGCTGATCTTGTTGTTTATTGCCTGGTGTGACAGCCGACCCACTTAAGGCTTGGACTCACAGTGAATATGTGCCATTAAATGTATATTGAAAAACTGTCTGTGTGTCACTCCATGTTATTTTTGTCGTGCAAATCAAACAACTTGCACGGGTGCCATTCAGCGGGGGTCAGGACACTGAAGACTCGGACTCGCTCTAGCATGGTGTCCGGCTCTGGCTCGGCCTGAGGTCAGCTGGGAATTTTGAGACAAAAGAGAGCCAAGCCGAGACTTTCTAGCTTCTGTTTATTCTGCATCCTTCTCTGTGCTATAGCCCCATTCTCCGATACCCCAAGGGTGCGTGGGTGGGGTATATGGCTTTCTGTGAATTCTCCAGCTTGCCTACCTGTAAGTAATGCGATTATTATGACGAGTCTGAGATTCATCCTCGGTTCATTCACTCTCTGCTCTTTCCTTCCTTGTTTTGCCAGACGGTGGTGCCTTGCTTTAGCATTGCCAGCTTCCGCTGCCCCCTAGTGGTCATAATGAGGCTGGTGCCTGAGGATAAACTGGACGCGGCTGTGGGAGCCACGCACCCCATGCAGACGATTCACAGAGCACCCGTGAACGTCAGCAGCCCTGGTAGGACCACATCGCGCTGCTCCTGCTGGCAGAGGTCTTTATGCCAAGAGCTGCAGTTTCCAAACGCTGTAAATAGCAACCCCAATCAAACCGGCTAGCTGCAGGTTGCACAGAGATCCCCATCATAGGCGCTAAACCCACTGAGCTATCTTCACAGTGTTTTGGATGCTTGAGCAGAGATTTCCAGGCCGGAGTAGATCGAAGGGTTTCAGACCGCTGTCATACAACAAGAGCCACTCAATTCAAACCCTTCTGAGAGAAACAGATACAAGTTACCCAAGGGTCGCTAGATCAGCGCGGACTCGATCACCTCATAGAAACAAATCCAATAGTGCCAGTGAGATACATTGAGAGTGTCTGCAGAGATCTCTGTGCAACCTTCTTGTCACAGGTTTCAGTATGTGCAGGACTGACTCAAGCTTTCATCCTTTCAAGCAAGTAAAACAATAATCCGAATTGAGTAATATTTAAGAAGTGGCGTTTAAGACAGTAATGCTCTAAGATCGTACTACCAAAGGGCAAGGGCATGGAACCAAGGCGCAATAATTATAGATGAGTTAATAAGAAAATATGTCACTAATTGTAGTAGAGTATTTCAAAGGTGACACATTGTGTTTTTAAATAGAATTGTGATTAAACTAATTTCCACTGGCAAAGAAGTAATGTGCACAATTTCATTGTACCCACATGCGTACCAATAACAATTAAAAGCAATGAAAAAAATCAGCAAGGATTCACGGACATTTTAAGAAAAGTATTATGCAAGTGTATGAAATGGGTGTTTATGGAAAATATTCTTTTTTCTCTAACAATCAAATGTGATGTCCTTGTTGTGTCAAATGCCTTTAAGCCGTCCTGTGTTAAACTTAAGCATAGAAGCAAAGTCAAAACAAGCATTGGCATAGCCAATAGGTCTCGCCTTTGGGACATTATAAGTGTTTAGCCATGCAACAGTTGATGTTGCACCAAGGATATTGTGCTGCATAATTAAATACTTATAAGGTCCCAAAGGCGATACCTGTTGGCTATGCCAATGCTTGTTCTTATTTGCAGATCCTGCACACAGCTCATGGAAAAAGGACATTAACTCCAGGAAGTTGCACTTTATGAAAGCCTCCACAGTGCAGGTAAATGTTCCTACCAAACTTGGCAAAAGACCTTTGAACAAAAGGCTAACTATGTATAAGGTCAATTGCATGTCAACAGCTTTGTATGGGGTGGGAGTTTGGGGATACAGCAACATCAACCCTCTTCATCTGGTAGAGGATGCCTTTTTTAAGAATCACCTCTCAGTCCCCAAGAGTTGCTCCTCTTTGGTCTGCCATTCCGAACTCGGGGGCCCTTTTTTAATTCACACAATCAGAATCCGACCAATTCTTCTAAGGCACACGATTTGGTCTTGTGATGACTCTGTACCAAATCGTAAGATCATTAATGACTTTCTTCAATCATCCTCCTCTCTCGCAATTACCTGGCTGACTTCTATGAAATAGACCTTTTTGGATTTGGAAAATGCTAAATATTTTGTGAACCGATACATTACAGATACTCAGTAGGAAGGAGTTTAAAAAGTTATGTTTATCTTTTCTTGAGGAACACAGAATGGCCATCGAACTAGCTAAACCTAGCATTGTCAAAAACAAAATGGTCCCTGTTACCAATGACATGCAACCTAACCTTGTATGACTCGTTTTAGATTTGACATTCTTCATTGCTTGGTAACATTCCCTAAAACCTATGATTGGTGAAAGTTTTAATTAAATGTCCTTCTGATCATTCATCTAATCGAAGCACTTTGCACATTTTGTTCTTTTGCACATTTTGTGTGTCGAAGGAAGTGTTTTATATCACCTATCCCAGTTACTTGTGGTCTGTGATTTATCTTATGAAGAATCTGGCTATGCAACATGCACTTGATGATATAATTTACTTCAATCTTTTGCTGTTTTTAGCCTATATATGTAACACTGTTTTACTTATAATGTATTGATATTGTAATTTCTTGTACACTTTTATGACTTTTGTCATGAAAATCGAATAAAGATAGTTGAATAGAATTATTGTTAAAATTATGTTTAGTAGGGATAGTCAAAGGATTTAATAACTTTTTCTTGCCACTACAGAATAAAAAACCAGTAGGATCAGGTTAGTAGGGCCCTTCCTGGCTTCTAAGTGCTGGTCAACATGTTTCTGCCTATCTATCTCGCCTGCAGGATTCTAGACATTCCTCAGGATCTCAAATAACCCTATGCGTTCGTTTTCTCTCTTTACTTGTGTAATAATGATGTGTGTATGTCGTTTCAATCTATTTTTTACAGAATTCTTGTAACGAAACATAAACAAAGTATGGTCCTTGTTATAAAAAGTGTATTGATCGTTAACAAACTCCTAAAACCGAACCATGCTGCAACTTCTGTGGTGGAGTCACCTGCCGCACATTAGACATTAGCACGCCCACCCCATTCAGATGTGATGCTATGTCTCTAAAGGGTGTAGTGCAAGCTAGTGAACCCACTAGCAGGCAAAGGGATCACTTAGAAAGGCTTCACTATTTAAATAGTGTTCACAGCGGGGATATCAGAGTTTCCTAACCTAATGATTCCCTTAGCTCTGCATATCTTGAGCTATAAAAATACCTCACCTTAAAGATCCAATACCAATGCCAAAAAGACCTGTGAGCCCTCATAACAGAATCTATTGCTGCCCGAATTTGAAGCATGCCACCCAGTGTAGGTGAGGTCTCTGTTTCCTTTTCACAAAACCATTCAAAAATACGATTTCCCTTTGACCTCAAGATCGTTGCATTAAAACATATATCACTTTCCTACATCCACAGATAGACAGACATCTGTGTATTACAAATTAAACTTATATAAATATGTATGCAAAATGTTATATGTGTTCGGTATATTATAATCCCAATCTTTCTAAAAGACATTGTTCCATCAATATTATATAAAACATACGCATTAAAAAGCGTTGACAATCTGTAGTAATACCCTTCTCAAATAAAATATTTTTACACCTTGTGCAATCTTTCAGGAAAGCCATCCACTAAAAAAAGTTTTCACACAAAGTAAAGTTCACTCAAGCAGTTGGAGCAGGACATATCATATTTGACATGTCAGGGCTTGGTACTTTCGGTGATACTATTTGGATTTTGGGAGGACGTACTGAGTGCCTTTACTCACTTTCTCTCTCCTCTATTTTTTTCTAATATACAGAATAGTATGACTGGTATTTTTTATCATCATCATGATATATTGTAGCACATCCGCGCATGGAAGTTCGGTAAAGAACTCCGACTGATAGGATAGTGTTACGTAATGTGACGTAATAACATTAACATGGCAGCCTTAACATTTTCTATATACCCCACCAGGGCCCTGTTTAGAGCTTCTGTCAACATGTAAAAATACAGGGGCAGATTTATGTTCCCTGGCGCATCCCTGCAAATCAGCATGGATGCGCCAGGGAAGATGCGTCACGCAAGTTTGCCTTTGCGCCACCGCAGATGCGCCGCATTTACACAATGCGGTGCATCGTGGCGCAAGGACAAGCAGATGCGTGACGTATCTGCCGGCGTAAGGTTGGCGCAGTGCTGAAGTTGTGTCGCAAGCGCGACGCGACTTCAGCACTGTTGCAACCTACCCCATACCTAACATGGTGCGTCAAGCCTTACGCCTGCTTCAAGCAGGCACAGGGTTTTGACGCATCAGCGTTGGGAAAGTGACTCAGTGAAATCTTATAGATTTCACTGAGTCACTTTTCAGGGGCGTTCCTGCGACGGAACGCCCCCCTTGCGTGGAAACGCCCACAGAAACCTGACGCTGGTTTCATGTGGCGCAGGGCTTTACACCGTGACGCCTCTCCATAGATGCGTCACGATGTAAATAGGGCGCAATGTGGCGCAAGGTTTACGCCGCCGCTGCGTCACAAAAGTGACGCAACGGCGGCATAAAAGTGGCGCAACTCCAACATAGATCTGCCATACAATTTTTAAGCAATAATAATTTGGTTTCCCACAACCGTATTTTTGGAGGTTATTTTAGTCACTTTGGGCACTTAAAATTGTTTTTTTTTAAAAGAAAAAGTTCAGTTGAGAAATTCAGACTTCAAAAAATAGGTTTGAAGTAGGAAAAAAAGTTGAAATGTGTAATGTTGCGGTGGTATGGAGTCCTAGAAGGGGAATTGACCACTTCATCTTAAAAAATAGCATTTCAATATATAAAGCACATGGACATGAGGGTAAGTGCTCCTGCCATTGTCTTCCTTCGTAGTCCTTTTCAAGGTTCCACCAGCTGGCACTGTTTCCACTTTAACTCTTTAACATCGTGCCATAAATAGAAGCTGGAAACAATGTCATTGTAGACCTGAAGATGGACGGCCTTAGCTAAGCCACATTTGAATTGCACAAGGTCAGCTATATTGAGATAATGTTTTATTTGAAACTAAACTGGATATAGCATCGGGTCAAAAGCGGCCTTGGATTCTCCAAAGAAGATAGTTTGCTTTTTGTTTTTTTACTTTTAAATTATTTGCCTAATGATGCAGTATGAGGGACCACACAGACGGAAATTCTATTGGATTATACATGATACATAATGCCTGGGTAAAATATTGGTGCAAATAGCAACCGCATTGCTTTCTGCGAGGAAGCATATTGTGTGGCTTTAAAACACATCACATCGGTTAATATTCCCAGCATCTTGGTTTACACAAACTGCACACTACTGTGTGAATTTATTGCATTTGTGTGTGTAAACTAAACACGGGTGGGCATATGTAGCACAATGGTGTGTGCACAATGTGGTAGCGGTCCGTGGAGGGAGTTCGGTGAGGCAGTGAGGCAGGGCCGAGGAGGGGCAGAGTGGGGAAATGTAAACACCGGAATATGGATGAACGGAGGTAAGTACACATTTAAATAAATAAAACAAATTCCTTTGCGTGCGCTGCATCGCAAAATGCGATGCAGCGTGCGCAAAGGAATTCTCCTTGACTTGGGTCTGGTCCCCATACATGAAGTTATCCCTAACTGTCCCCTATTGTACTGGAGGAGACTCTGGTCCACACCTGAGCTCTTAAGTTATCGGGAGGAACTTAGTCACCTATTGACGCTAAGGTGTGTGGGAAAAATCCCTTGGTTAAAGCATGTTAAAGACCTATGCCTGGCCTTAGGGAAGGGAGATCTGTGGCTCGCCCCGGCACTCTCCTCTGCTACGACTCCTAAGAGGGTGCTGGCCAAAGCACTCAACTATTTCCGATTGGAACAGATGGCATTAAGACCATCGTTGGGTAGGTTGTCCAGCAGCTTCCTCGAAGTCAAGGACAGGTACCAATTTGAGAAACTCTTGGACGATATTCAGCCCCCACTGTCGAAGAGATTGTATGTCCAATTTAGACATGGATCTCTCCCAGTGAGGGCAGTAACAAACAAGTGGTCAATGGCTCATTATGCATCTAGCCTATGTCCGGGGTGCGAACATGCCGAGGAGACAGATCTGCACGTTGTGCTCTTCTGCCCTTCATACTCCACGGCTAGAGCCAAATGGATCCTACAGTTATGCAAGTCCAGGGGCTTCAGGGATTACAGGGTTGTGTTTAGATTGCTGAAATATGACTCTACCCCATTGACTGTGTTTGCGACCTCCAGATACTTGTTTTCTATGTGGTGCTCTAGAGGAGCCATACTTAAGGAGAAAGCTGCTTTAACTGTCTAATTGTTAGTACCCTTCTGCATTTATTAGGGAATTTTAATACCACTCTGAGTGGCCTATTTTTACCGTTTTTATTATTTTAAATATTATTTATTGTTCTAGGTGTATCGTCTTAATCATGTACACTTTGTATTGCTTTTATGGTTTTTAACCGATAAGAAAGCTTTTTTGAGTGGCTGACTATCTTTTTCCTTGCATTCATAGGTAATAGGTCAGGGATTTTCCTCAGGACTTTAAGGGTCCCGAAGCATTTCCCCGTCACTTTCCTGATTTGGCAGTCAAATGTCAGTTTAGAGTCGAACCACACTGCACAGTTTTTTAACTTCTGCATTTGGGTTTGGTAGTTGACCCAGCGTCTCAGGCCACCAAGCAGAAGTCCAAATGGATGGGACCTCTGTTTTGTTTCCATTGAGCTTTAAGCAGTGGTTTGACATCCACGCTGCTACCTCCTCCAAACATTGGGAGAATGTGTGGGCTGTCTGTTCCAGGTTTTGAGACATTGTGACAATTAGCAGAGTATCGTCAGCATAAGACACAATTGTCACGTTATGACCTTCCACTAGCTCTACAAGTGGTCACACATATAAATTGAATAACAGGGGAATACTCTTGGATGCATGCATGTGTTGTGTGACCTAGAAACACTGCGAAGAGAGGAAAGATGTCATCCAGCACAGAGCCGAGTTCCTCACGCCGCATGTCTTTATTCTTTGGAGAAGGGGGCCATGGGAGACGGTATCAAAAGCCGCACTTAGATCCAACAGGGTCAGTGCAGCCGTCTGTCCTACATCTGCATATTGTCTCAGTGTTTCGGTGGTCAAGAGCAGCACCGACTCCGTTGAGTGTGCGGCTCTGAAACCCGATTGTGACAGGTGAAAGTAGGTCATTCTTGTTGATATGATTGGTGAGCTACTCATTCATTACTTTTCTGCGATTTTTCTGATCTATTAATGGCTTTTTGTTATAGGGCGTACTATCGCTTGCTTCCATTTATGGGGAAGTTCTCCCAGTTGAAAGGAGCGTGCAATTAACTCAGAGATAAAGGGCATAGTGATATTTCCTTCCTGCATTAGGATCTCTGGGTGGTCTAGGTCTAGTGGGGATCTGGATTTAATTCCACTAGATAGGTACTTCAGCTCTTCTAACTCAGGCACCTTGAATTCATCCAGGGTTTCTCCCTTGAATGCTGTATCCAGCCTGCAATCAGGGTTCCTGCCCTGACATGCTTCGGCTGGGAAAGCTTCATATATTATTGTCACTTTTTCTGCAAGCAAATCAGCCACATTATTGCAGGACTCCTCTGAGGAGTCTATTGGGTTAGTTAGATTTTCGATTGACTGGAGGGTTTCAGTATGGAGAACATTTCTTTGGAAAGGTTACTAGCCTTTTTAATCTTCTCAGTATAGAAATCACATTGTGTTTTCTTAATAAGCATATGGTATTTTGTAGTTCTATTTTATATTCCTCCTTTCTCTTGATACAATAGGCCTTCCACCACCTGTGCTCCAACTGTTTACACTATTTTGTGGCCTTTATTAATTATTCATTAAACCATGGTGCCGATGCTTTAGACCTCTTATTGTTCATTGTGGTCCACGGTGCTATCTCATCCTGTTATCCATGTTTCAATTTGCCCATTAGCTATGTTTATGTCCTCATCAAGTTTAAGATCATTTTTCAGCAGTGCCTGTGAGAATGTATTAGGGTTGAATCTGGTCAATTTCCTACATGTGATTATCTGCTTGGGCCTCTCAGCCGTGGGTCCATGGGAGTGAATAGAGAAGGAGACTAAGTAGTGGTCTGACCAAGGAACTGGCCATGATGTCCCCACTTCGATCTCTGTTAAGTTAGTGAATATTGGGTCTAGAATATGCCCCGCTTGGTGCATTGGGGCATTCAGTTTTTGCACTAGGTTAAAAGTCATACGGTCTTTAAATACAGATTGTGCTTCCAGCATCTCCATATCATCAAAATGTATGTTAAGATCGCCTAGGATGAGGAGATTGTTGTGATGTAGAGCTAGTTGGACCACTTTCTCCCCCAGGCTCGCCACAAATTGAGTTGCTGAGCCAGGTGGACGGTAAATCAGAAAGTCCACTATGGTGTTATTTTCTGCTGCAGAAAGGGTTAAAAGAGAGCTTCACATTTCTCTAGTTTAGCTTCAGTTATGCAGCATTCTATTTATAATTGATAAATTATCGCGATTCCGCCACCTCATTGTCCTACTCGATCTTGTCTCATTATCCCGTAGCCTTCGGAAGCGCATCCAGGATATCTGGGGTACAGCTCTTGTTAAGCCATGTTTCTGTAAGAAACAGGGCATCGGGCATTTTCTCCCTCAGGATTTCAGAGATTTCGTTTTCATGTTTTGTTAAAGACAGACAATTCAGTAGGAGAAAAAGCAGTTTTGCCACCTGCTGCTTTGTATGTTTTCTTGGTGTAAAATCCTTGTTACAGTTCCCACATATCAGCAACTTAGTATCTACATTAATCTTGTGCTTACAAGACTTCATGATAGGCTGCGACCGATTTATTAACTCATTCGCTGAGTATTTGATACTTTGTTATAGTAGCAGCAAAAACCTCTAAAGAGTCCAAGAAATAGGCTAAAAAGGGTCTGTCATGCTGACTGGAGAATACAGGCCAGCAGGACTTTTTCAGGGCCCTGAAGTCATACCAGTGTCACCTTAGTCTTCTTCTATTAGTTAAATGCCACATAAAATACAAACACTATGTTAAAAGGCAGAGTGAATATCAAAGGGTAAATCCAGAATGGCTACTGTAATACATACAGTGCTTCAAGCTAAGTTGCAGTTGTCAAATAGCAGCCAAAATCCCCCAAATTTAGAAACACAAGTAGAGCAGCAATAGGACTGTTAGACCTGGTACCATTGGCGTGAGTCTCCCTTCCATTATTTCTGATTGCCTCATCTGTTTTTGATCTGTTTGCTAGTTTTAGATGCTTTGGGCACTGTGCCACTGCTAGTCAGTGCCACAGTGCAAGTGCTCCCTATGGTAAATTGATGTATTAATTAGTGATTCCATGTGTGCCCAGGGCTTGTAAATCAAATGCTGCCAGTGGGCTTGCAACACTGGTTGTGCCACGCACAGAAGCAACTTGTAAAATGTGTCTCAGGCCTGTCATTGTAGGGCCTGTGTGCCGTCAGTGACTGCCATGTCGACTTGGTAAGTGCACCCACTTGCCAGTCCCTAAACCTTCCCTTATCTTCATATCAGACACCCCTAAGGTAGACCCAAGGGCAGGGTGCATTGTAAGTATAAGGTAGGACATGCCCTGGTGTGTGCGGCATGTCCTTATGTTATGTTATGTTATCCTTCATTTATAGCGCGCACGGCTTCTCGGAAGTGGCCCGGCGCGGAAGCCAAATGGAAGAGAGAGGGATGGACAGATCAGACTGGGAGCTTACTTAAACAGCAACATTTTCACATGTTTTTTGAACAGTCTGAGGTCGCCGGTGTTCCGCAGGTCAAAGGGCAGGGCATTCCAGGCCACGGCTGCTCTGACAGAGAGGGAGCCCCTCCCATTCTAGCCAGGCGATACCTGGGAACCAGGGCAAGGCATTGGCCAGTAGAACGTAGCTGTCGGGACGGCACATAAAACGTGAACCGACTTCTAAGATACTGAGGTCCAGACTTATAAAGTGCACCATGGACCAACGTGAGAGCCTTAAACAGTATGCGTTGGTCGACCGGAAGCCAGTGCAGATACCGAAGAAGCTGGCTTGCACTGGACCTTCCCAGCATACCCAGTAAGGCTCTGGCCGCCGCATTCGGGACAATCTGCAGTGTTCTTAACTGATATGCCGGTAGACCGATGTATAAGGCATTAGCGTAGTCCAGGCTTGAGAGAATGAGGGCACGGGTCACCATTTCTTTAGCCATTCTAGGCAAAAGTGGAAGAAACTTTTTAAGGCGTTTCAGTGTGCCAAAGCACACACCAGCCAGCCTGTTGATCTGAGGCAAAAATCTCAATTCCTCACTGAACCAAACCCCAAATTTTTTGCCGGGCTCCCCGTAGATTTAGGCACGGGGTAGCCCACCGGCCAGATGTCTTCTCTAAAATGGGGGGGAAGGATCCGTAAAGAAGCACCTCTGATTTTTCTTCATTATATTTTAATTGGGCCTGGGCTAGCCACTTAAACACTCCCGCCAAACAAGTTTTGGCAATCACTGGGGAGAGATCACTTTTCTTCCCCGTGAAGAGGAGCTGGGTATCATCAGCATAAGCCATGATCTTTGTACCCAGCTTCTCCGCCAAATAGATAAGGGGTGTCATATAAACATTGAACAAAAGATGGCTCAATGTTGAGCCCTGAGGAACCCCTGTAGACAGGCTTCGCAGGGATGAGGTGAAGGGCAGCAGCCAAACTTGCTGTATTCTATTGGCTAAAAAAGATTTAATCCATTCCCACGCCTGGCCAGAGATGCCAATATGAGACAACCGTGCCAAAAGTTGGCGATGTGGCACGGTGTCAAATGCGGCAGAGAGGTCTAGGAGAACCAGAGCCGGTCTGCCGCCAGCATCCAGGCACTCTCTAATAGCCTCCGACACCTCCACTAGGGCTGTCTCAGTGCTATGGTAGGCCCTAAAGCCCGACAGGGCAGGGTGAAGAGCGCCAGAGCTCTCAACAAACTCCGAGAGCTGTTATGTCCTAATAGTGAATTACAGCCATTTTTCGTTTTTCACTATTGCAAGGCTACCTGTTCCCCACAGACCAGAATGGGCAGTTTGATTATTACATCCTATCATACTAACTTACCCAGGGAACATGGTAGAAATTTAAATTAAGTATGCCTGATCTCAGAATGTGAAAATACAACTTTTAGTGAAGTTGGTTTTAACATTCTGTGTTTGAAAATACCACTTTTAGAAAGTAGGTATTTTCTTGCCTAACTGTCCAAGCCTGCCTCTGCTAGGTTGCGTATTGTGTGTCTGGTTTTGTGAGTGACAGGGGCTGTGGGATTCCAGGAGACAGTGTGAGTCAGCACAGGGCTGAATAAAGAGATCTGCATGAAGATGGGTGGGAGGAGTTGCACCTGGGACCTGAATAGGGCTGTGCCTTCCCTCCGCAATGCTGGCTCCACCTCCTGTGGTGCGTCTGATGTCCCTGGCCTACACTGTGAAAGGAAAGAAGGAGTCATGTAAACAGAGTGCTCCAGAACTGACCAGAACTGGTTTGGACTAGGCAAAGGCCTTTCTGCCTTCAGAGAACAAAGGGAAGATGAGTATATAAGAGGGGACCCAGACCCCAGAACTTTAGATCACTTCTGGAACAACAAGACAAACCTCTGCCAAGGAGAAGAACCAAAGGAAGCTGTAGGAGTTGTACTGCCCCCTGCCAGTGCGCTGTGTTGCTGGGTTGGCCTACAGTGGTGTCTTCAGTGCCAAGGAGAGGAGAAGGAACTTTCAAAGGACTTTCATCATCTTGCAGAATATTACTCCAAGGGTATGAACTTGTGCTTGCCTCCTGCTGAAGTCTCAGGGACAAAAGACTTTACCACCAGCTCCCCTCTGAATTTCCTTGCTGGGAATTCTGTTTGCAGAAGCCTGTGTGCCGCTGGGGACTGGAAGTGCGACTCAACGAGAAGAAGCATGTCGCAGCTGTTGCTGTTGCATCGCTGGAGAAGTGTGTCGCCGCCGCAAAGGTCACCGCTGCATCACCAGAGAAGCGTGTCTTCAACAAAGCTGTTACCCGACGCATCACCGGAGAAGCGGGACGCTGCCGCAGATGTCGCCGTTGCATCACCGGAGAAGCGTGTCACAGGGCCTGTCGCAGTTCCCAAGTTACAGCGTCGCTGCACGGTCGCCGGGCGTGCACGCATCGTCTACACATTGCCACATCAAGGGCGCCATCTTATCGCATCGCACCGGATTGTCGCATCGCATCAAGGCGCCATCTTGCCGCATCGCAACCGGGCCGCAGAACGAGAATCTATGCATCACCTCCTCTCCGGTAAGGATCAAGACGCATCCCCTACTCTGCGCAAGCATTGAGGCGCGACACATCCTCTCAACTGAAGTAAGGAACAGACGCATCTCCAACGCTGCAAGCCTTTTGTTTATTTTGCGTTACACATCCAGGTACTTTTGTGAGAACTTTGTCGCATTTAGCATCAACTTGAGCTAAGTTACTTCTACCATCTTTAAGTCAATTTTGAGTACAGTATTGTGGATTGTTGTCATTTGTGGTCTTGTGTAAAGTCTATATAAAGAATACTTATTTTTATAAAACCTGTGTGGTGTCCATCTGTAGTGTTTTCACTGTATTAATGTATGTGTTCACAAATGCTTAACACACTGCCTCTGAGATAAGCCTGTCTGCTCGGCTCGTGCCAAGCTACCAAGGGGGTGAGCAGGGGTTATCCAGTAGTGTAATCCCCTTTCCCTGACTTAGAAGCAAGGGGCCCTATTTGGTCAAAGGCTACCTCTGCCAACTAGAGACCCCCAGTTCTAACAAGGACACTTAATAGGGTTTTATCTCCCGGTAGCAGTTATTCTATATTATCAGCTTTAACATACTCTACAGTTTTCTTCCATCTTATCCCACTGGTACCCAGAAAGTTTGTTGTGTGCACTTATGCAGTTTTATACCTTTTCTAATCATGGCGGGTGAAAGATTCCCTTTACAAAAGACAAGATCACTTTTCAGAATTCTTACTGCCTCAGAATAGTGCCTTCCATTCTCTAGCTTACACACTGTGATTATTCATTTCTTGCGTGGTAGTGTGTGTCTGTGGCAGAATATGAAAAAGTTATCTGTTTCTTTTACCTATGGACAGTAGGGACAAAATCACTGGGGAACAACCTGATGTATCCCATTTAGATTTAAGTGGACTTAGGGGTACTGTACCACTTCTAAACTGCACATACAAATGTTTTGCTTTAGGGGGATACATTCTATCCACACATATGCCTAAAAAATAGGTGAGCATCTGTGGCTAAAAAACTGCTTTGTCAGGCTTCTATCTTTGTTGTCAGACCAGATCGGTAGCATAACTTTTTCCCAGTCCACTTTTTTAAATTTCTGAGTAGCACCTTTAGCCACTTCTGCTGGGGAATTTCAATACTGCCCCATTTTCAACAATTCTCACTGCTTTTTAACATGTTTCAGCCATGGAGTACAGACTTGTCTATCACATGAAATTAGATCTAATAAAGATTCCCTGTGAGAAGCTAACTCTGGGGTTTGACCAAACTGGCACCCAATATTTCAATGGCTTTAGGTAGTTCACCATATGTGTGCTGTTTAAAGCTAAGGCCAGCCTCAATGGGATGAGGGGAGTACTCAGTGCCATTCAGTCACTGGCTTGAGACAATTCGCTACCAAATTATGAGGAATTTAACCATGAGAAATGACTTGCAGATGGCCTTGGAACAACCTCCTCCCTCCCCCAACTCAGCCCCTCTGCTCCCAGGCCTACTGTTCCAATGTGTTCTCCCGGGAATTTCTCCGAAAACAATGCCCCTATGGACCTGTTTCAGAACCTTCTATGAAAACTCCATTCTTAAAATCTTCACTAGACTGAAATCCTCAAAACACTTTAATGACCCACTTCCCTTAAAGTCTTCAAGGAAATCATACCCGCAATACTCCCAATCTGGACCAAGATTGTTAATGCCTCCCGCTTTCAAGACATCTCTCCCGGACTGCCTAAAGTCCAGTCAAGTTACCCCCCTCCTGAAAAAAACGAAAGTGGACCTAACTGACCCTAACAACTTCTGATCTATTTCCAATATCCCTACCCTGGTTAAGCTCTTCGAAAACCGTGTTCACATGTTACTCTGTAACCACATCGATCAATTCCAACTATTAGACCAATTTCAATCTGATTTCCGTGCTGGATACAGCATCGAATCAGCAATGACACACATTGTGAACGATGCACTAAAAATGCAAGATCAGAAGCAAGCTTGTCTCTTAGTTCCCCTTGATCTATCATCGGCATTCAATACAGTCTAGCATATAAAACCTTCTAGACCTGTTGGAACACTGAATGGGCCTAAAAGGAACAGTCCTTAACTGGTTCTCCTCCTATCTCCAAAATAGGTCTCAAAGAGTCTCGCTTAACCACTCACTATCGCAGACCATGCTGATCACATTAGGGGTCTCACAAGGCTCCTCTCTTTGGCCCACTCTCTTCAACCTATTCATGGAGCCCCTAACAAAAATTCTGAGCTCATCCAACTTTCACTATCATATGTACGCCGACGATACCCAACTTTACCTAAAAGTCTCAGCCCCAGAAGAACTCAGTGCCCTCAACACAACTCTAAAAGAAACTCAAGACTAGCTAGCAACCAATCACCTCAAACTAAATACTCCAAAAAATTAGCTCCTCCTAATCACCCCACCCAACCAGTGACAGATCATCGAAGAATGGTTAAAACAACTTACAGCCCTCAACTGCACTCCACAACTCAACTGCACTCCACAACTCATAGAATCACTGGGTGTAACTCTGGACAAGAATCTCAGCATGCAAAAGCACATCAGTGCCGCCACCAAAGCTGCTAATCACCAAATGAGCATTTTAAGAAAATTAAAACCTTTCCTCCCTCCCAACGAATTCAAGCATGCAGTACAAGCCCTAGTGATTCTCAGGTTGGACTATGGTAGTGCAACCCTATCTTGGCTACCCAGAACAAAACTGGCTCCTCTAAGATCCTCACTCAATGCTGCGTCTAGACTCATTACTGGCTCTGAAATATACAACTATTTAAACAAAAAGAGAAATGACCCAACTTGTTCCAGGGAACAGGGTTCTTAAAACAACTAAGCAAAATAGAAAATCCCTGGAGTAAAATCTCATACGCCTTATTAATCACACAGTTATACCATGGTTTTTTTTATTTCCATTTACAGATTGCGAATTTTAAATACCATCCGGATAAACATATCAAGAATTTACGAGGGAGTGATAAAAGTGTGGGTAGAACAACGACTCCCGCAAAATATTCTGTAGATAAGAATTTACTGAAGGTAAGCCAAAATAATTTATGTAATAAAACAAGTTAAGGAAAAATACAGAGTAAATGAAATTAATAGAGAATAAATCGACAGGCGGGTGATCGAATATCATGTTTCTTTTATCCCGGCAGTTTTTAAAAGTGGTTCCTAATACACATGATTTATTCAGGACACCCAGCACCAAGACCAACAGAGGGTTAAAGTGTCACAATAGAAGGGGACAGTTTCCCTCTCTGGAGAAGGAAGAAACTAATAAGATTGATGCAATAAGTTTAAGGTACACAAGTTATATAGAAAGGTATAGATAGAGGTGATTCAAGATAACGGTTACTCTGCTACCTATAATTATCTTATGTTTACAGAAACAGATACAACAACTGGAAGGATCAAGGATAGGACCATACTTAGCCCTAAAGCAGCAATGTGACTGATATTTTTTACGGTCAGTAAAAGTTTAGATCTTAAAAACAAGACCAGTACAAATGTAGTATGTTGAAATGAAAGGTTGGCGCTACAATTGGCAGTCGAATGTTAGGTTGAATTGAGAGGGAGAGGGTTATCTGTAGACCTCATGTTGAAATGTAATGCAATTTTCTTAAAAGAAGAGAACACTGTATATCTGATGTTATTATGGCTGCAATAGGAGACTATAGTGAGACATTGTAACAAATGTTTTATATTGATGTTTTATTATGGTTTGAATGTTAGTTGATATTTTTTCTTTTTTGTATAGCTAGAAACTGTGTAATGAGAAGAAACGTGACCCCGTATCGACTTTTGTCCTGAGGAAGGTGTATCAGCTCCCAAAGCTTATAGACCACTGAAACGCGTCAACGCTTTTGTATTTGAAGAATCCTAATGAACCAGTGACCTTTAGACAAAAAGGAAATCCTTTTACTAAAAAGTTCCGCATAGATCACATATAGCTCTGGGATCTAATGTATTTTTTAAAACAGACAATCATGACTGTTTTTACCTAGTGGGGTTCTAATAAGTTTTTCTATTGATTGGTTTGGAATTTTGTTATATAACATTGTAATGTATAAATTGTAATTTTGTTTTTAATGTATCAAAGATATGTACACTTTCGGAATATTTCCGAGATTTTAAATATATTTTTTGGGGAAAAAAAGTAAACTTTTTTAAAATAAAAAACAGTGTAAGCATTACATCTCAGTTTGAGTCTGTAACTTGGGTTGATACGTACGTTTGGTGCAGTGGTGGCTAACAGCTTGCTTTGTGTGAGGGTTAAAAAAAAACCATGGTATAACAGTGTGGTTAATAAGGCGTATGAGATTTTCCTCCAGGGATTTTCTATTTTGCTTATCTGAAATATACAACCACATCACCCAGGATTTCAAATCTCTCAACTGGCTCCCATACGGAGCAAGAATCCAGCTAAAAATCACCTGCATGACGCATGAAGCTTTCTGCCACAATACACCTAGATATCTTGCCCAGAAGCTCGAACTCTCTGGCGGCTCTAGATCCACAAGAAGAAAACCTTCAACCGATCCCTCTCAGGGATTGCCCCAAGAATTTGAAACAAATTGCCTCCTGAAGTCAGAAAGAATCCCCCGATCATTTCCTTCAAGAAAGAAGTCAAAGAACTCATTATGAACAAATTTCTCCCCTAGAGCCCAAGATCCTAATATCTGCAGTCACACAACTATTCATTGGCTACCTTAGTGCATTAACCCTAGCAGTACTGACCCTTTCCCCCCTTCTTCCCAACATTGCCTGGTGCTAGCAGTTGTCTGAAAAAGTATACTACATTAGTATTAGTGACAGAACTTTAACTTTCGGTTATTTAATTTGTAGTGAATTTGATATTACGGTATCTACTACTGTGTAATTGTAAAGCACTCTCCTACCTGCAAGGGTCACGTGTGTACTATAAAAAAACTATTAAAATAACAAAATAAATAAAAACAATTAGTTGAAAAGACCCCTAATAAATGTATTCTCTGCTAACGTAATAATGGTTGCGTCAGCATACCCCCATATCTCACCCCCACAGATGGCTGCCGACATCGCTGTAGCTCTGTATATTTTTAGTGCTGTGACACTGCACCTCCTGCAGATGCCTTATATTTCCTTTGGATTAACAGTGCTCTGTGGTTGGGGGCTGTTTTGTTCCACTTCTCCATTTACAATCCGAAGGTCAAAGTGTCCGTCAGTCTTCTACCTAGATTATCAAAATGTTTGACCTGTACTATCTAGTAACCCTCAATCATGATTCTGCCTCTAAGGACCGGTGTGGGTTTATTCCCACCTATTTTGTTTTGATGGATTTATTTCTAGGCCCCTTTTTTCGACAGAAGGAGGCAAAGGAGTCCAGTTCCATCTGTAGATTGATCGGAGTTCCCAAGATAAGTAGTGTCATCTGTGAACATTAAAATCGGCACGGGTATGCCTAGGGTCTTGGTTGTGTCATGTTTACATTTGACTAGCCATTTTACTGCCCCATTAATATAAAGGTTAAAAAGTGTAGGAGCACTTTGAGCTGCAGGAGGGTAACCAGAATATGGAACAGAAACTGATGGGAAATGTTAAATGTACATGCTGGGCAGTGGGTTGGTGTGATGTGCGGGAGGGGGGGGAGGGGTCGTGGGTCTGATGTTCTGCAGACCAGGGAGGACGAACAGGGATACCAATTCTCACTCTTCCGATATCCATTTTGGTACCATGTATGGGGACGAGTTCCCCGGTGTCCTTAAAATGCCAATAAAGTCTGTTGTCAAAAAAAAAAAAGTGTAGGAGCAAGTACGCATCCCTGCTTTACTCACGGTTAGATAGGGATCCTGTCCATTAGGTGTCCTCCCATGTTCCATCTCACCTTTGCATTGGTGTTAGAATGAAGGGTTCTTAAAGTCCGGCACCTTCCGTGAACTGTCCCTCTGTACCAGGTCAAATGCTGGCCCCAGGTGAATAAAAGTGACATATAGGTGATCCCTCTTCAAAGTGACATGTTTCCAGCATAACACCTTGAAGCGAATGACCTGGTCGTGGGTACTGGCATTTTTCCTGGAGCCTGCCTGTGTTTCCTCGAGGATGTGGTTATCAGATTTCCATGTTTGTAACCTTGCCAGAACCTGCCTACAGAACCGTTTTTTGACTACTGTCAAGTAGACTTATAGGTCTGCAATTGGAGGTCAAGTTTCCACTCTCCTTTTTGAAAATCTGGAATATGGCAGCACTGTGTCAGGTTGGATGAATGCTGTTGCCCAGGTGGCTGAGGTAAGGGACCCACACTTTAGGATGAGCCTGGTATAGATCACCAGGAATGCCATCCAACCCAGGAGCCTTTTCTTTCATTTGTTATAGTGCATGCTCTGTTTCCGTTAAAGTGAAACATGATGGCTCGCTGTCAGCATTGTCCTCACCCCATTCAATGTGGAATGGGACTTCTTGCTCTTTTCCTGGATCCTTCTTCTTATTTTGATCCTGATTCTTTTCTTGATCCCCCTCACTATAGAGAGCCCCAATGTGGGTCACCCAGTTGTCAGGCTTCCCTACTGCCTATAAATGGATGTCAATTACTTGCGTGCCAGCTGCCACTAGCTTCCAAAAAGCCTTTGGGTTCTTGTTCTCAAGTGCATTAGTGAGCTCTTGCCACTGTTCTGACTCCCAGATCCTTTTGGCTTTAATCAGAGTGGTCTTATAACTTTTCCTGCCAAAAGCTATTTCTGTTTGGCTGCCTTTCTTTATGGCGTTTAGCAAGCAATTTTCTGCAAGTTGACATTCTTTACTGAACCAGCTGGGTGACGTTTTGATGACACTCTCTCTTCCCAACGTTTACATAAAGAGGCCTCAATTGCTCCATTATTTTACAATGCATGGAAACAAAAACACGCTTTACCAAGTATGTTATTTCCAATGAGGACATTTTTTAACAAATATCTCATATATTTGTGATTGTAGTGCAGAATTAGTCAATATTCCCGCCCATTTACCAGCTCTCGTATTATTTGCTGTCTCAACAGAACTTTCAGAAAATAAAGGGGACAAGTTTCAGCTCATAAAAATCTAAGTGAATAATTTGGCACTCAAACCTTGGTGGTCGCTGTCCGGACTTGAGACAATTTCCATGTTGACCAGAAAGCGCCATAATACCCGGTCCAGCATTATACAGTCAATATCACTAGTTGTCAGTCCTCTTTTGAATGTTGGATACAGGGGGATTTCTGATCTAGAGTTACCATTGACTATTCGCACGCAATGTTCTACAATCATGTCTTCCAACTGCGCTGCCACCACAGTTGGTTTTGTAACAACTTGGTCAGGGGCCACAGATGTAGTTGGTGAATCAAAAATGTGTAACATCTGGTCTAATTTCATCTTTTCAGAAGTATGTCTCCATATTACAGCCACCTGTACTGATTTTTAGAGCATTCTAGTTTAAGTGACTCAACATATGGGATAGGTGGCCCACAGTTGAAGATTGAAGATTGAAGATTTAGGGGAACTGATCTGACATAGATATTAACAATAGCAATATGCCTAACCCCATGAGGAGTAGTAATTTTTAGTTCTAATCCCAGCAAGTCTCTGCTGTGTAATGGAATTACTTTGACTACTGTTAAAAGATCCATCCTTAGCCAAATCAATAGCTCACCTGATGCTCTTCCTAATGGAGATGGTACTGCGTTGACACAGAATGTGATGAAACCACTTCTGAATACTGGGGTCAGCGCCCAAGTCTCCTGGTAAAGAATATGATATTGGTGTAGTAATTAAGTCCAGTAGCCGAGATGTAGTTTCAGTTGATTTATTAAGTCTTGGTTACAAGTTGTGAAATTCATGTGAAGCAGCCCCACGAGGAGCAGTCTGCCTGCTGCTCAGCCCATACTCCAACTGTCACACTCCAGTATCCCGGCACCCAAACATTCCATTCATGCCAATCACACCCACATTCCAAGCATCACATTCTCACTGGCTGAGCAGCTAGGGAGAAAGCACAAGATAAATACAATACAAATTACCACATATCCTTCCTCCTTCTACACCACAAAATTGAAACCGCGAAATAGAAAAACAACAGGGGCCACTCACACCCAACAACATCCTATATATATAAGTTGGGGGGAAGAAAAAAAAAAAGCTTGACTGCTATCCATACAGCCACTATGACCTAGGGTCAGACAACAACGTGTGTGGCACCTGGTGAAAAAATACACCATACAACAAACGTGCAACACAGGTTGACTTACTCACCGTTAAACAAACAAAAGTATACATGTGTCAAAGGATGACATACACCATATATATCCCTCAATGAAGGATATGCAAAAAACTATTTGCATATATGGGATTCGTACCCATTGGACACCCCTATGTAGAGATTAGTAGTGTGAACAAACAGCTTGCATACATGAGACTAGTACCCATTAGACACCCCTATATAGAGGTACTGAGCATGAACTCATGGAAATGGGACTAACATCCAATAAGTCGTATAAGACTAGGACCCATATGGCAAACTGTGTAAATGAGACTAAAACCCATTTAGTCACCCCTCTTGTAAGAGTAAAACTGTGTAAGGACATAGACCCCACAAAGCCACTCTCCTGTAAGAGAAATGACTAATTGTGTTGAATGGAACTGCAACCCATTAACTGTGAAAGTGGGAAAGACACCCCTTAAGCCACCCCACGTGTAAGGGATAAGTGGCCACAGCGTGGAATTGGAACTAAAACCCATTCCCATCCCTTAAGGAAGGGATACCACCTAAAACAATGGTTCCAAATATTGTGGTATAACAAACCCCGAGAATGAGTAAATAACACCCATATAACAATAAGAGCACCCTCATGTAAGGGTCCGTGTGAACACACAACGTAAATGTAATGGGCTGACAACACCCAAGAACAATCCCATGTAGGATAAAAGAACATGTAAGTCATGTCAGTATGACGTCAACACATACATAAAGCACAAGAGGCAGGTATACAATGTAAGGTGTCATAGTTGCATCGTAGTGTAAACAGCATAATATTTAGACAAACAGGAACACTAGAACTGGACTCACCAGTAAGAGGTGGGAAACGTTAAAAGACCTCACAAACAAGTACTGCTAAACAGACCACACTCCATTCATGTTGATCCTAGTAAAACAATTGTGGCAAACAGAATAAACATTTTAGAAGAGTGTACTCTCGCACGACTTTGAGGCATCGAACTTCAAGACCACATGAGTTATCAACCCAAAAGAATGCACTTGAGCAATATCAACCTTCAATAACATCAACCTAGAATGAATGTGTCTGTGGTCCCCACAGGAATTTCAGGCAGCATACTTAGACAATTGCCTCACCTGCGTGTAACAACGTTGTTTAATTCCATGACCTAATTTACTGTCAAACTTAGGGACAAAAAGAAAGCACCCAGGCACTTGTGCTTTACCAAATCTTTCCATTTATCAACCAAAGCAGCAGTACAATGGGATCCTTTGACGTGGCAAGTCTTCTTCATATTTCCGTATTTCTATACTGGTAAACACGGTTGGCCGAAAGTGACCCGGAAAACTCTGGACATTGTGGGACAATTTGTAACCCCGGTGCTTGGCTGCTACCTCCAACCCCAAGATGGTGGCATGCAGACAACGCTGCGCCGGAGGGCTCCAGGCACGTCGGTGCCGGAATGCGTCCCATTGTAACTTGTTGCGCTGCGTAAATCCATCAACGTAACAGCAGCTGCAATGGCACCTCCACGTGACTACATTGACTGAGGTAAGGAGCACTCTCTAAATACAGTTAGAGCATGTGATCTCAAATCGCATCGCAGCGGTTGAACTGCCGACACTGTACACGGTCCATCTTTGTATGACCACTGACGTCTCACTTCGGCCGCTGGTCCTGCGACAATATTGTGCATTCCCTAACAGTGCAAACACACAAAAAATGGGCAGCATATTGGACTGCATTGTGCAACCTGCCACAAACTATTGAGAACCAACCAAATTGAAAAGAACCACATTCCTTAGATCCAACGCTGTCAAAGTCAATCCAAATGACACAAAGACACGCTGTGCAGCACTCTCTCTTCCAGTACCAACTAGAAGATTACTATACAGCTTTGAAAACACCACAGTTGTGAAACTTGCTGCCTCCAAAAATAACACCAATAGCAATCGACTCAGCACTGCTGGCTCACACTGTGGTGGAGAATATTCCTTAGATGAATAGGTGTGAGTTCCAGTACTCCTACAAGTTGACACATTAATAGGAAGTAGAAAACAACCTTTGAGTAAATGAAGTACATCCAGGCTGGGACGTCCAGTGTGAAGGACACTGGTGGTGGTGGCATGCCTGGTACTTCAGTCTTGACACTTATTCTTAGTTTCAGTATGTTACCTGAGTTTCTCAATGTCCATACCAGTGCCAACTTCTAAAAATCCAGTAGCACGCAAGGGTCTGTCTCCAGTTCGTCACCAAAAATCTGTAGTAATTAAGTCCGGTAGCCGAGATGTAGTTTCAGTTGATTTATTAAGTCTTGGTTACAAGTTGTGAAGTTCATGTGACGCGGCCCCACCAGGAGCAGTCTGCCTGCTGCTCAGCCCATACTCCAACTGTCACACTCCAGTATACAGTCACCCAAACTTTCCATTCATGTCAATCACACCAACATTCCATACATCACATTCACACTGGCTGAGCAGCTAGGGAGAAAACACAAGATAAATACAATACAGATTACTACATACGGTCAATAAAGCCCCCCCATTCAGAGTCTGGGAGTTTAGCTCTAACTCCAGTCAAGTTCCTTAATAGTGGTCTAAAGGAACTGTCTACAGTCTCCACCTTCGCTGCACTTTGTGGACTTAAGGTGTGATTCTGACCTACTAGTTTAAGTGAGTCATTTTCAGCAGTCATAGGATAATGAGAGATTCCCCCTCCATCTTTCTAACAGCTAGTTCCTGAGAGGTTGCTGACCCAGCGGGGCGGGTTAAGTTCTCTCCCAGACAGTATTCTATTAACTGTTCTGCTCCTTGTATTTCCCTGCCGTCAGTTGGTCTCAGATAGATTTGAGTACTCTTCTTGGTTGAGTTGGCATTATTGACGGGCTAGAGGTTTGCGGGACACAAATAGGGTATTATCTGTTGGAAGATTTGTGGTGTTAAGCTTGAGTTTTATTTGCGACTTTAAAGCGAGCCTAAACCTCAGCTCCAGTGTGATTAAGTCTTCTGCCAAATTATGATTCTTTAGTTTCTGCCCTAAATAGTCAAACTGAGTGTCACTGTTCCTAAAGCCTGTGGTGGACAGAATGTCCTCCCTAATTATGGATCTACAACCTCTGGTATAGCGCAGCCAGCGGATCACTTTATTAACCCATGAATCATTGTATTGCCTGGCTCCATCATGATTTTGGGGACATTTGTCATGTAAATGTCATGCGACTTGTTCATGGCATCATTAGATCTGATGTTATTAGAGTTCCTGTGGATGCTATGGGGGTTTAGATCTCTTTGTTTTGGTGCTGTATGTTAATCTAATAGCCAATTCAACTTAGCCCTATTTTTACAGGAAGTCAGTTCTGCTCTGCGGTAGTCACCCTTAGCTGCGTCATCTATTTTGCCCTATCATTAAATGACCTTTAATTACTGTATTATTTACTGTCTTTTGGTTATTGATTTGCTCATGTTATCATCTACAGTGTTGTTAATATTTACTACCATGGCCGATAAGCTATCTAACTTCTCGTTTAACACCTTAGCCAGCCTGCCCATGTACTCACACAAACTAGCAATCTCTCCTCTTAGTGAAATTAGTTGTGTGAATGTTTATTCTCCTTCCTCGCTTAGGGTGTCCTTCAGAGGCCCAGTCATTCTTTGTTTAGACACTATATTATTTTCTAAGGGTTCGAAGACTGCATACCGATTTGACCACTAAATGTTAGCTATGGGTGTGGTAGATTTATGCATTATCTCAGAGGGAGGGACCTGCAAAGGGGCTACCAGGGTGCTCTCTCAATGATTCTCCAAGGGGGAAAGTAAGTACATTTACCCTTTTTTCTAGCTACCAAGGTACAACTAGAGTGTGATTTACCAAAGTACGAGCTACTACCTTTCTGTGTGTTCCCCTCCCCCTTCCCTGGTTGAGCTCCTGTTTCTTTCGTGGCAAGTAGACCCTCCACTTCTTCTATCAGGTCATCAATTTCACTCAACGTGCAATTCTCTGTGGATGGCCTGGGTACTTTACTCGTGCTTTCTGTCTCCGATGGTTTAACTACTCAGCCTACACTAATTAGAGCCGTTACAAGAGACCTAACTCCAATAAGTCTCTCAACAATTCACTGCAAGTTAACATTGATGTTTGTTTTATACAATGATGGACAATGCAACATTTAGTCAGTCACTTATACAAGGCTATAATGTCTTATTTAGGAGCAGCAGTCGTTGGGTAGGCTTAACAGTGCAACACATACTACTTCTTAAAGGCCTGATATCCTAGATACAAAAATTACACGGTTAACCATTGATGGAACTCCCTCAAACCCCTGCTATTTCAAGTATTAGCACAAAATCTTCGGGGAAATAAAGAATAAGCCTCCTCGTTACAAGTAACAGACTACCAAAGGTACACAGAGTCAAACACAGCCATAGACTAAGAACACATTTGTATCTGAGAAACAGAAAATAGTTGCCTTTTACTTTAATGAACAAAAGCTACCAGTTCCAGAAGGTCTTCCCAGTATGGTGGTTAAGATTGGTGGACAGGGCGAAGGGGAGTGGCCCTGCCTCTTCCTTTCGCTGACGGGCACAGGAAGGGGATGCCCTTGGCCAGGGCTTTGCCCTGGCACATTCCGAGCTGCCCAGGTGATGATTGTACAAGGGAATGCTTCCTGTGGCCCTGGGGATTATGGTAAGTGGAGTCCTGCCTCTGTTAGCCGTGTTGGGTGGCCCACACTGGGGGATGATAAGACGCACTATATAGCACTGATACAGCTGCCCAGGTGATGCATGTACCAGGGACAACCTCCTGTGGATTGTGGTAAGTGGAGTCCTACCCCTGTTAGCTGTGTTGGTTAGCCAGTGCTGCAGGATGATGAGATGCACTATACTGTGCTGCTACATCTGCCCAGGTGATGTTTGTACCAGGGACCGCCTCCTGGACCCCTGGGATTGGGGTAAGTGGAGTCCTGCGCCTGTTAGTTGCATTGGTTAGCCCACACAGGCGGACGATGAGACGCGCTGTAGAGCACCGATACACCTTCCCAGGTGATGGCTGTACCATGGACTGCCTCTTGGGGGCTTGGGGATTCCGGTAAGTGAAGTCCTGTCCCTGTTATGCACATTGGGTAGCCTGCGCTGTGGGACAATGTGATGCACTATATAGTGCCGATTAATATGCCCAGGTGATGCTTGTACCATGTACCACCTCCTTGGGCCCTGGGAATTGTGGAAGGTGGAGTCCTGCCACGTTGGTTAGTTATTATTGTCTTCCCCTTGGCAACTAAATTAACAACCCTGTGACTGACCCCCATTTACTCAAAGATACCCCCACTTGCAGCTTGCCTGGATACTCTTTCTACATTTTACCTTCTATTTATTACATATTGTGTATTGGTACCTATTTTATATATTTAAATTAAATATAAATGACTCTCGTTTGTGCTATACAGAACAAATAAAAAGATAAGAGAGAGGGGGTTCAGCCAGAGAGAAGTAAGTCCTTGAAAGAAAATACAGCCTTTCCTGCATCATGAGAAGGAGGAACAACCCAGGGAAAGAAGATGACAGAGCTGGACCTTGAAGCTACAAGGTAGCAAACTGTACAACTCATGAGAAGACGCCAGACAGTCCAGAACGCAGCTAGGCTGATCCTCAACCTGCCAAAGAGAACCCACATCACCCAGCACCTAAAAAACCTCCACTGGCTCTCCATCCAGAAAAGATGCCAATTCAAACTACTTACCCATGACTACAAAGCCCTCCATGACCAAGGACCTGCCTACATGAACCACCACCTGAATTTCCACCTACCGCCCAGGAAACTCTGCTCCGCCTATCTCGGCCTCACACAGATACCGCATATCTGCCGCTGACCCACCAAAGGACACGCTTTCTCCCACCTTACTGCCAAGTCCTGGAAACATCTTCCCCTCCACCTGTGTTCCTCACCCTTGCTGACACACTTCAGGAAGGGACTCAAGGCCTGGCTCTTCGACTGACACCTTCAGCACTGTGCCTGGATGCCCTAAAGGGTGATAAACTGGGCTATATGAGTACTGTTTGATTTGATTAATTGATTGATTGATTGATTGATTGATTGATTGATTGATTGATTGATTGATTGATTGATTGATTGATTGATTCATACAATCTCTGCATCAGAATCTGCGTATAACTAGTGCTTTTATTTTATGTAAACATTCAACATCTATTGTTGAGAAAGCATATCATCTGAATAGATATCTTTGCTGAAAGCAGCCAAAATATCTAGAATTACCAGAAAATCTCACTAGGAATTACTAATTTGTTAAGTAATTCCTGATTTTTATGGAAAACTTCATGGCTCCACTTCTGAGGCCTGTTCACCTATCCCCACACTCCAAGGTGGCAAACTTAACAGAGAGAATTCTAGGGACCACTTAATGTGGTCAGAGTTGAAAAATTCCAACCACATTTCAGAATGATTAAGATAACTGGCTGATCTACTGAACAAGAACTTCTCCATAACTTTCAAGCCTTTGGTGCTTTATACCCATATAAAGAATTTGTATACCCCATCATCATCATCAACGCCAACGTACAGATGCATGTTTAAGAAATATCATACAATCCTTTCAATAGAAGGTTCTTATCAATAATATATTATGGCAGGGAGGCTACTAAGAGGAGAGATATATGTTAATATATTCTGACATCTAAATGTTTAAGAAGAGGGAATATTAGGAAAAAATAAAAGTTATAAAAGCATACCAGTAGTCCTGCTTTGACTATAACCCTACAGGTTATATATTCCCTTGGCAACGAATACAACTCTATTGCTTACTAGAGTTTACACTATAACAAGAAATTTTACAATTGGTGGTGAGCCAAACAAGTACATGTATTTTATAGATGTTTGTCGAGAAGTGTTTTAAATCTATTTATTGTCTCTTAATTACACTTATGGTTTCAAAATAAACATCCATATGCATACACTTTTCATGATCCTACAATTAAATATAGCATACATATGAATTTGATACTTTACAATACAACATTCTAAACAGAATAAATATTAGAATCATGAGCAGAACATAAAAGTTTGGAATTAAATCTCAAAACATTTTGTATTCATCTCCTTTTAGTTTTATTTTGAATCAATCCGTTAACCAATATTTTTATGTCTGAAGAAAGAGATACAGCTAGGTTTAAAAATGTGCACTGAAATATCAAAGATCCAAAACTAAAATGCCCACAGGGACCCGCTGCATCATTTACACCGCTTCCTCAGGGTTTATTTGAAATATTTTGCATTTTTATATCAGAAGGTGGAGGCTTTTCCTTTATTCTCTAAATAAATCACAATTATAAAGTAAGTCCCCATATCACTTCAATACAATGCCCTCTTCACCTGCCCACATCCTACAAATCAGCAACTAGTCGTTGTTTGAAAAGTAAAGGATTTTGTTTAATGAAAACTTTAAGTAACATTTCTGAAAGATTTTACAAAAAGTTTAATTAAAAATTCAGAAAAAACATTCAAAAGGGTCCTTCCTGTTTATGAATGTCTTACCACTACATTTGTAGGGTTGGCAAAATAATAGTGTTTTGCGACTGGACTTCGGTCGCAAAACATTATTACATTCCATACTGAATCAGTATTTGGAAGGAACGCCCTAAACACTTCCCTTACAAATACTGATTCATTATTTGGTCCGAAACCCAAATTGTGATTCGGTAATGTGTTACTGAATTGCAATTTGGGTTTCATACACAACAGAAAGCCTTTTTGCGGGCTCATACAGCCCAATTCTGCAAATCGGACTTTTTGCAAATGTAAAAAAGCTACATACATCCGACCCTAAATGCCTTATTCTTTGACTCTCTTAAAGCTCTCCATTGCTTCCAGGCAGATGCTAGGACTAAATTCAAGGCCCTGTGGAACAATCAACATCAGTATAGAAGGGTCACAAAATGATCATTTTGTGACCTTTCTATACTGATGTTGATTATTCAATGTTTTGCAATTCTTTATTAGGAATTGTGTTACCCGACAGAACTCTCTGTAGCTTATAGATTGTATACCCAGGTTCTGATGGACACAGGGCAACCATATTATATGTAACATCTCAGACGCCAGCCTGAAAGGTGCCTTTTGTGTAAACACATTACCATTCTCAAGAGCTTCCTCTTAGCTCTTTGTGGATGGGAGGGCGAGTGGTGGGGTTGAAGGGACAAGTCGCAGGTACCGTGTCTACGGGGGCAGCTGCTTTGGCAATCTCCAGTTCCAGGGGATTTAGTTTGACTGAGAGAATTTCCATCAGCTAAAGGAGCACAGTTTCTACACTGCCAAGGCAGCAGTAGAACCTCTGCCATACCTCTAACAGGAAGTCAGAGATTTTGCCACTTAATGGCATTTTGCGGCCATAGGAGGAGACACGTTGCACAGATGCCCTCTAGTGAAAAATCGATCAATGTGTACCCTTGCTGGTGAAATTTCGACTATCCAATGTGGCCATTGGAAATGTCAACTCAAGTTGTGGCCCGCTGTCATTGGCCACTGGTCTATGCCCTCCATAGTTTGTGGGGGCAGGGTGGTGTTCAAGCATGTCAGGGCCAACATACTTGTCTCTCAAACCAATTTCACCACCTTTTCCAATTAGGTCTTCCCAATGTTAACTCCAAAATGTATCGAAGAGGACGAGTAGCACTTGAATAGGCGTATGCTCAGTCACTATGTCTGATGGAGCTCACCCTGACCTTTGGAGGAATTCCTTATGACTGCAACCTTATCTAGGACCCATTAGGAGGGTAAATGGTTCCCTTATCTAGGGTTAGTCGCACTGTTCTATACCCTCCCCTGCGCCCCTCCACACTGGATGTATCCTCCTCAACAGTGGGCTCAACCTGATCTCATTGCTTAGACCCAGGGAGTCTTGAGTTGAGGGCTGATGAGGTGAACGTGTAGGGACCAGGTTGTTAGACTTTACTCAGTGCTTCCTTCTATTGGATGCTGAAGGTTTGACCTGCTCTCATTCAGACTATGTTATGTTATTTCTTTGAAACTGACTGATACTACTTTTTTTTAGAACAGTGATTCAATGCCACATTGCACTTTATGTTGCTTTGAGATGTCAATAAAAAATATAAATGCAGGAAAGATATCCTAACCCTTAGTGGAGCAAATGGCAGGGCTAGACGTGTCTCTGTCAGCACCATGTATGCGGCTGGGTAGGGCGCGTAAGAGGGCTCTGGAGCAGGCTTGAGAAGCCAGGCTAAGCTTTTTGTCTGACTCTTTCCATTATCCTGTTCTCTAAGGCCACTGGTTTAATACTGAGAAGTCGACCTCATCAAGCCACAACTTTAATGACAACAAGGAAATGTTCTTTGTGGAAGCTGGTAAACAGCAGTTTAGTGGTCCAGACGCTTTGATTCCAAAAAAATTATCTTGGCCACTGAAATAAGAAGCTGTCTTTTGCTTGTCCAAGTAGTTCAGCAATGAAGTGAGGTCACATCAGTACAGGCTGCCATTCTCTCTGCAGCTTTCAAACTAAAAACAATGCAATAGGTCTTGCATTATTTAAGTTTGAGCTATTGGCATTGCTAAATAATGCAACACCAATAGCTCAAACTTCTCTCTCAGTGGCTTCCTTTAGAACACGTGAACATCAAATAATGGATGTCACCCCCTCTGGAGACACACAAACGAGCAGTCCCCTTGAGGCCCAGTCATACAGATGAGGCTCATCCTTAGCAGACTAAACACACCTGACCATCCCTCAAGGATGTAGGGATGCCACCTCCTGCAGCACCCCTCGAAAGGCTTGCACAAGCACCACAAGCACCACACTGCCATTATCATGCACAGATGTAAGCTCTTGTCTACACTCGGACTAACATATTCACCACTCCAATTACTTTCACATTTCAATCCTTTATGGCTTTCGGAGTACTGTGCTACTCGCCGAAAAAGCGCTTAGACACCTCGTCAGGGCTAGTAAGCACTATATAAATGCAATTACATTACAATGCACCGCCAACTGAGCAGGGATGACGCAACTTGAATGTCGAGGTTAGCAGTGTGTCACCAGTAACAACCAAAATGTGAAAGGTGACAGTATAACATGAACAGAAAAGACGGACAAAGGATTCAAGCACAACACACTTCACTCATGGGGATTTATTCTACGTCCAAGTGTTGCAAGGCGGGTGGCTGTCAAGCCCATTCTATATTAGCATGGCGACAAGCATGTTTGCGCAGTGAGACTGTAAGTCACTTTACAATCCTAGGTCCCGCTTAACAGGTTTACATAGTGGTTGACTATGAGGTATTAAGCGGGTGGGGAGGGGGGGTTTACCTTGCCACCTATAGGTGACAGCATGGCTGTTCCATACAGACCACCATTTGGGGAGCCCCAAAGAGGTACGTCTAGAGAAAAATAAAAGGATTTTAATTTCCCCACTAACTTGCACTGGAATGGAGTTACTTTTAGGAGAGAAAGCTCCAATATAAAAATGTTTGCCATTGCACAGACCTTTGTTTTCAGAGATGCCCATCCAGCTGCTGAATTGCACACTGTGAAACTGGAATCAATGTTGGCTGCCCTGCTTGACTAAATTGTGTGATCCTAAGCAAATACTTAATTTCACTGTACCGAGCCTCGTTATTTATTTATTAATTAATATGAGAGTACCTTGAAATACGTGAGTTCAGGAAGCGCACTGTACACAAACCTTTCATGTGGGATTTATTAACCTATAATGTCGTTCCATCTATAACAAGACTCTAAGCCACATATGGGGCACACATGACCGCTGCTTTGCCTTTAACGTTTATTAATAGCATCACCAACAGGGTGGGGGCATGAATGCTAATCATTTCATGTCTAAAAATTCTCAATTGTAATAAATAGCTCTCAATCAATCCGATGCACTACGGTGAAACTCTTTCGCGTGTGAAAGAAATCCACTCTTCTGAAATCGTTGTTGCATGATTGACATGCCAAATATGTTCAAGGCTCGGCTCGGGCACGGACTCAAAGCCAAAACAACCCTTGTCTCTCCATGTCAGTCAGTCAGTCAAAATTACTTTATTCGGCTCATATCAAGAACCATAAAAGTGCAAAACATCACAATATATACAATAAATAACATTTAAAATAAGCATTTACACATGATTTTAAAACACTACTTAAAATAAGACTAGGTCGAGTTTGATCAAAATTCACAATTAATTTTAAACAACACTATGTCCACTTGATTTTTTTCCTTAATCTCATCACGATAGCCAAAAAATTTGCTATATTAAAAATCTCCCAAGTAGTACCTAGCAGCTGGAGATACAAAAGAGCAGGTTTGACTTGTCTGAATCCTTTGTTCTTAATAAGAGGGATGATGAACTTTTTGCGGAGAGGGTACAAATGTTTACAAAAGAAAATAAAGTGGGCAGTATCCTTGAGGAAGAATCTGTCGCAAGAACAGATCTCCAGGTCCCTGTCCTTCATCCAACCAACAGAATCAGTGAGCAAAAGATGGCATTTGTTCAGTCTAAACCTTGTCAATAAAAAGCGATGATTCATGTTATTCACTATGGTCAAGTAGGGTTCTATGCTGCCTGTAGTTATTAATAACTGATGGGCCTTTACTGTGGGTTTTGTTAGCTCCTTTTCTTCTCTAGCTAAAGTAGTTCTAAGCTTGTATGTATCTTTTACCCATTTAAAGTCTCCCTTTGATAAATTGTTGGGATTATCAAATATGTCTGGGCGACCTATTTCGTCACTTAGGTTCTTAACATAGCGCAGCCAAGGAATAGCCTTTCCGAACTCGAGCGATAAGCAATCTATTATAATTTCACGATTTAGCTCAAGTTCCGGATTTTGCCAGATTGATAACCATTTTAATAGGGGGGCTAATGCTATCCGGTCAGTTAAATAACCAACCCCACATTCTTGATGTACAATGTAACCAGAGGTTGCCTGGGTAAGTGATAGAATGGTTTTTAGGAACTTGTCCTCTACCACCTGAAGTTCCTTCACATTTTTAAATCCACACAGGTCCGCACCATACATAGCTATAGAGATACATTTAGCTGCATAAATGTTCAATATAGCTTGCATGGGTTTCACCCCCAGTTTGCGAGCAAAGTCCAACACACCTATGATTGATCTGGCAAAGGCATTTCGTTTTGCAGCTAATTGAGGGACCCAGGATGACTTATCATCAAAAATAACCCCCAGGTATGGAAAACTGGTGATTCTAGATAAGACATGGCCCTCACAAAGCATAGTCTTGGTTTTCTTGGGTTTACAACCTACAGTCATGACATGAGATTTGGCGAAATTCACGCTTAAATCAAGTCTTTTCATAAAATCAGCAAATGTGTCTAAAAGACTTTGAAGCCCTACTGCTGTACGCGCTAACAGTGCAGCATCGTCTGCATATAATAATGCTGGAATATGGTACTTCCCTGCCCTAGGAATATCCTTACAAGTCTCAGTTAAGGCAGTGGCTAGGTCGTTGATATAAAGTGTAAAAAGCAGGGGGGCTAGGATACAGCCCTGCCTGACACTGTTAGAGATTCCGATCTTGCCAGTGCAGTTACCCAATCGGTCAAATCTAACCGTAGCAGAGAGATCTCTATGAAGATCTGCTAAGAAATAGACAAGGTTTTCATCTACTCCCTGCTTGAGAAGGAGTTCCCACAGTTTCGACCGGTTCACTCGGTCAAAGGCCGAGGATAAGTCCATAAAGGCAAGGTATAACGTCCCTTTCTTAGCTATAGTGTATTTACCTATTAAAAGGTAAAGATTCAAGCTTTGGTCTATAGTGCCACGGCCCTTACGAAACCCATATTGTAGGCACGAAAGGGTGTTGGTATCCTCCAACCATTCTGTTAATTTACCCAAGACTACTCGCCCCAGGACTTTTACTGCGGAATCAATGAGTGAGATAGGGCGGTAGCAACTAGGGTCCCCTCTATTACCCTTTTTAAAAATAGGTATGATCACAGACTCGGACCAGGTGTCCGGAATGCCTGCGACACAGACCCTGTTAAAAATATTCGTTAAAACTGTGGACCAAGTCTCAATGTCAGATTTAAAAAGGTCCGATGGGACGCCATCGGGTCCTGGAGCCTTATTGCTCGTCATCTTGCCGATGGCCTCAGCAACCTCGCCCTTGGTTACGAATAAAGTATATTGTTTCACAGTGGGAAGAGGGGAATTCGATCCACCATTCATACCCACTTCGTAGACTGACTTGAAGTGAGAGTACCACTGGTGTACCCCGATGCCGCAATCTAATTTATTATTACAGGGATCACGAAAGAAGGGTTTATTGACGACAGACCAGAACTTTGCACTATTGCGAAGGACGTCAACGGAAGAAAGTTCTTCCCATGCGTCCTCCCGGATCTCCTTTTTCCTGGTTGCCAGAGTTTTAGTATATTCTTTCCTGAGTTGGGCTATGTTAGACCGATTCAAAGGGTTACTGCTCAAGGCCGCCCTCAGCTTTCTGTTGGCCAATGAACAGTTTTTGTCAAACCAACCTAACTCTGCCTTGTCCATTGTTTTAACTGGACACCGAAGATCTGCTGAGATCTGGGAGCAGATTACGGAATACGCCCCTAGTACTTCCACGTTCCCTGCTTCTGGGTCAAGGCACATGGTCAACTCAGGGCCAACCTTCTTTTTCAAATTGGCAAAAAAATCATCAGGAATAACTTTGTTCCATCTGATCCTGCGATCCTGATCTGTGGGGCGAATGTGAGATTTGTCCGTTCTATCAGGGGACGTAACAGGTTGTGAAAAGAGATCAGACAAAATGAGGACCACAGGATTATGGTCGCTGAAATATGTCCAGGCTGCTGAATATTCCATAGTCCTGTTCCTCAATACTGAACTGATGAAGATGTAATCAATCACAGAGTATTTCCCGTTCCCTTTGAATGTTGGGGTATTCTCATCCACCATGGCGGGGAGTAGCAAGCCATGGTCAGCAAGGATTATTTCCAAAAGAGCACCCTGAAGTGAGTGCTCAAAATGGGCCTCCCGTGATTCTATTGGGCCTAAGGGATCCGTCAAAGGACATTTCTCTGGACATCTGTGGATATTAAAATCGCCCATGATAATGATGGGACAAATTATCTCAGTTTCCTCCTTAAATTTAACCAAAAAACAGTTTAATGCGGTGAGATGATCAACCGTAGTGTCTCTGTGATAAGAATTATAAAAATTAACAATTACATTTTTTTTACTGCCCCCGTTGAGGGAAATTTGAACTGCCAGACAATTACATGAGCCTGTGTCAAGTTGAGTCAGCGAGCCAGAGATGCTAGCTGAAATCAAGGTAACCAACCCCCCCTTAGCCCTCCCTATATTAGACGGTACAGCAGACGCAAAAAAGCTTTTATATCCATCTATACACAGGGTGTTATCCGTATCCCAAGTCTCTTGAAGACAGATTACTTCGCCTGAGCAGATAAGATCTCTCCAGGCTGGGTCATCTGTCTTATTTCTCAGCCCAGCTATGTTCCAGGTAACCAACTTAGTTAAAGGACCCGTGGGTCCGTGACTAGGGCCATTGACTATCAATGGCACTATATCTGGGACTGCAGGCTGAGTTTCAGGCACTATAGTTAATTCTTGCAGCCCTAGTCACTCATTGTCATCCAAGGTGGATAGGGCAGAGTATCTATTAGAGATGGGGACAACATAATCAAGGGGGGCACAACTCTTTGGGAAGTTATTGGTCGTCCTTATGTCAAAAGCTGGGGGATAGAAAAAACCCAAAGGGAGGACATTAACATAATCATAATGAATTCTAGCAGAACCTGCCTGCCTCAAAATGTCCTCAACCAACCTGGGGGATCTAAAACTTATGACAATGCAGTCACCATCAAAACACTTGTTAATCTTACCCACCCAAGGAACTCGTCTTATCATCAAAAAATTACTATGTAAATGTTGCCCCAAAACAGTTTTATTCGATAAGTAGTGGAGGGCTTTGTTTTTTAATGAAGACCGGTGTTCCCTATTCCCGTCCACAAGCTTTGGGACATTGGCTAAGATGATAGAGTAGGGGCAGGCCTCTGGTGGTAAGTGTAGTGTCGAGTCCCTCCCTAGCGGCCGATCCGGAGAAGAGATCCTCCCCCTTGGGTTCTGCTTAGGTGTTTCCCTACCCTGAGCTATTTCTGCAGCAATTGGAAGTCGGGATAAGGTAGTAGAACCTATGGCCGGGGTAGTGCAGGGAAATGTTGGTTGTTGATGTATAGTGATCATAGAATCCAACATATTATCAACTGTAGCTGTACACGCAATTAGAGAATCAACTGCCGCGGAGCTTGGCTCAACGTTTAAAACCTTAGTTTGAAGGTGTAACTCGATTTTAGTGATGCGATCCTCTATTCGTTTCAATGTAGCCATTAACGGTACAGTCAGTAACTTAAGACGGGCATCGATGATTGTCGCTATTTCTAGCCCTATACTTTTATTGCCAATATCGGGGCCCTGAGTTGTACAGTTATTTATTACCCCACACGTTGACTCACCAGCTAATTGGGGAACACTAAGACTAACCTGAGCCAACCCCTGAGCGAGATTGCTCTTTCTGGGAATTTTTGCCTGTTTCCGTGCTCCCATGGAGTTATTTGCCTTTCTTTTACCTGCCATGATTTTGCCCCCGTTTGATGGCTGATTTGAAATGCCTCTTGATTGTCTTGTTCTGACAGCCACAGGAGAGGGGGCAGGACTCAAATTAGGTAACAAGGCAGGTGTAACTATAGAAGTCTCCACGGTTCCTGACCCAATTTGGGACATACAAGAGTTGGCAACATCGGGGGGTGCATCAACAGCAATGGTCGTGGGAGGGGTACGAGACGCAGCTAGCCTAGGTGGTTCGAGTGATAGTCTGCGTTCCACTGACGCAATTTCTTTAACAATTGCAGATTCAGCATGTTTCAGGTAGCTATCAAGAGTCCCCAAACCCACAGTCCTTTTGCATGTTTTAGAATTCATTTTCTACTATGATGGTGTACAATAACGAGCCGGGGAAACACAACCAGCCCCCTGAAATCACCACTTCAATAATAACAGAGAAACTGACACAGCATTACCCACTTCGTGCAGTCCGTTCTCGAATAACAGATGGTGTCCCAATGTCACACGCCAAAGAGATGGGTCCCAGCCCAGCCTCACTCGGCCTCTGAGGGCCTAAGAGGGCCCGCCCTTTGCCCGGGCTTAGCCCGGCGCCCGCCCGCGCGCGTCCCGCGACGCGGAGAGAGCAGCAGTCTTTTAAGCGCCTCCGGGCGCGTGCTTGACGTCACGAGACGCTTGGGCACCTGGGAGCGGTAGTTCCCCCGCTGTGGGGCCGCGAGATGATAAGGCGGCGAGAGGAGCCCAGGCAAACTGTTGGCTTGTGCATCTCTAATCTCCTCTCTATTTGCATTTTATATCTCGATCCTATTTATGCGGTTATTGTGTTTGCATACATTCAATATACTGTGATCTACTCTACTCTGAAAGTATTGTGACTAATTATGTAATTCTAAAGTACTCTATGCCCTGCTATTCCCACTCCACACATGCAACGACATCCTGCGCAAAAGGATCTTACATACAGTGCACAGAAACCCGACTAGAGTTGGCGCTGTACGAGTTAAGAAATACCAGGCACTGCCAAAGCCAATTGGTCTGGTTATGACTGAATCGGTTATGGCTGTAACAACTGTCCCCTTTACAATTCCTCTTCTACATAATATTTCCCGTTCCCCCCAAATTCACACAGGTGTCCAACGGAACGCGTAACCATAACTCAGCCATTTTTAAAGCGCTTCCTCCTGGGACTCATGGTACTTTTGTGGACTAAGCTGCAATGGAAACGGATACCAATGCATTTATTCCTGCCAAAAGCGGCCTTCATCGCAAGCTTTGGAAAGTTGCAATCTATGAACTATGGAGAGGCCGTGGCCTTACGGCCTGAGCTGCGGAATATGGAACTGGGAAAACATGCTCGAGTATTGGCGTCGCCGTCCGCTCAACATCCTGTGATTCTGGGCAAATCACTTAATCTACCCGTGCCTTAAAAAAGGTGATATTTTGAAATATAACATGTGATCATGTAATGCGCTTTGATATCTTAGGGTCGAGTTCACGCTATGTAAAACTACAAGAAAAACAAGCCCGCGAGTTGTGTGCGCACGTGCGCCACAGCGGGCGATCTGTTTTCAATCATCGCGCCCGTGTCTGGGCACGATAATTGAAAACAGATGTCAGCGTGCGGGTAACAGACACCAATAGGCCATGGGCGGAGAAAAAAGATGACCGCAAACGCCAATCCCGTGGACCAAAAGGAATCGCACACGCACGAGCGTGTGCGATTCCAGGGTCCGTTTTGGAACCCTCCACAAAAGGGCTCTCGCCTGCGCGAGCAGTGCTACGCACTGCATCGCTAGGGGCGAGACCTAACAATGGGACAAGGTGATACCGGAAGTGTTTTTATTTGGTTTATCTATCACTCCAATTTTGCCCTTCTTGTCCCATGTACCTTCTGCACTCCTTTCCAAGTTCCTTCTCCTCGACCCTAGACGTGAGGTATGTTGGGCAGGAACAGTGCAAACGTGTTGAGTGCTTCAAGCAAAATAGCAATTTACAGCTTGCGCTCTCACAATGCACCAACAAACATACACGTGGTGGACTTTGCTGTGCCTTTTGGCTCCACCGCTTTAAAACTCGATTTATGAGCCTGCCAGCTTAGGTTTTAATAAGAATCTCAATTTATGGGGTTCTCCTTGACTGGGAGCGGGAGTCAGATGAGGAACGAAGGGAAGCAGCAACAGATTACTTCCAAGCAATCAGCTCATTGATAAACAAGCTTTGGCGTTGTGCACCAACTGGAGTCGAGGGATGACAAATTGATGGCAGGTGCTAAACATAACGTGTGCGACCCCTGCTACACCAGCTCCTCGACCCCGCCAGCACCCATGGAAGGAACAGCGGGCGGGCATCATTGACACATTTGGATGACTTCCAGGGTATGGGGTTAGAAAGTAAGCTACACCAGATCTAGCGCCCTCTGCTGGTTCCACGCCCATCTGCCACTGCAATCGCTGATTTTGCTTTTTTGACCAATAGCTTCCGTCTTTCCTATAGCGAGCGCCTCCAGTGCTGAAATCTTACTGTCAAGTCACTAGAAGTTTGTTCTAAATCGCCAAATATATCAAGAAAGCGCAAGAGTGCGATTCCAACAAAAATCCGAGGTTGGTTTCGGGATGGGATGGAGTTGGGGGAGCAGGTGGAAGGGACACTCCTCCTGAAGAAAGAGTCTAGACCGGATCCTTCCGCGGAGAGACCTCGGGCACAGCACGGTCAATGTTCAGATACACTTTCTTAGATCCACAAGAATCTATGCTTGAGGTCCTCCGATGTGATATTGTGTTTTCCCACGCGTGTAGGTTTTTTTGGGCAGTATTTGGGAATCCGAGTGGGGCGACCCTATTCCGTAGCTCTCCCTCCCCCATTGATTTATTTGCAGATAATCTTTCACCACCTCGGTCCGGGCAGTGACTTTAAATAGCTCAGTGTTTAAAACCGGGGAATGAAGGCCCCTTTCACAGCGACAGCTGCCTCGGTTTGGTAACACAATTCTTCAGAAATATTTTCATGAGGGAATTTGGTCTGCTGCTAGAGGGAATCACGCTGTTCACAGCTTGAAATGGGCCCAAGAGGGGGGTCCAATGTACGTCCAGGAAGGACTGATAAATGGTGGATTTTCAGGATAGCTCTAACATGTAACTTTACATACAACATATTCAAATGACACTCATTTAAATAGGTCCTGTCAATCTGAGGGTCTGGCCTGGATCCAGCTATCTCAGACCTATCTTTGACCCCCGTGCAATGGAGCTGGTGTTCTATTCTTTTGGGAAATTGCTATTTATGTGTGTAATTTCCTATGCAGAAATTATGCTAAATTCCCAAAGAAATGCATGAGATTACAAAAGATGGCGGACCAGTATTTGGTGCTCTTTTTTTAGTGCGAAATGTGACCTTGCCTCCCTGTGAACTTGAGGATGCGTTTGCCACAAAAAGAAAAACCGCAAACAGAAGCTGCTCTCGTTTCTTTGTGTTGGCATGGCTCCTGTGCGCAGTGGTGTAGCTTCAGGGTGCGGGTTTGGGGTGTTGTACCCCCCTAATAAATGTATTATATAGTAAATAGTTGGGAACAGGTGCTTTCCGTCGGGTAGGATAAGGTGCTTGTTGAATTTTACCTAGGATTTTTACACACACACACACACACACACACACACTCTCTCTATCTCCTCTCTGTTTTGAAGATCTTCCACAATGTTGGTTGTTTTACAAAATAGTGTGTTTTAAGTACCACTATCAATCTGCACTGCACTCCCTTTCCAGTGTCCCTTAAGTCCCCCTCATGTTTTTCTTCTCAGATAATGTATCTAACAAGATATGCCAGGGTGATTGTAGGGAAATCTGAAGCTCCCCCACCCCTATTTTACAGACCAAGCTACCCCCCTGCCTGTGCTCCTGCAGTAGGACCTGTTACCCTAACTTAATCTCATTTATGTTGCTTGGCGTGATAGCTTATTCTCAGGCGTAACAATCGTAACGCCAGTACTTAATTTGAGCCGGTGGTTTCCGGTGCTCCACTCCGGCACTTAATTGTCAGCACCCGCACTTGACAGTCTGCCACACGGTGACGCTGTCTGGCTAATTTGGAGATGATCACAACAATAGTTAATTAATAATTCAATCTACATAAAAAAATTACTATTACTGCCGCCCAAATCATTCTTATAGCTTTGGGGGCCTGAAATAGTCCATATTGTCACCATTGTAGGAGTGAGATGGTTAGTAGTTGTGTAGGGACTGTCATTAGCTGTGCTGGGAGGGGCAATATGCGGTGAAAGCTGCAGTTGCCTCCTGACGAGAGCCCTGGCACTTATTTCTTTATAAATTAAGCACTGCGTAAGACGAAATGGCGGAAGTTACTCATGTTATCTTATGTTAAGGGCATTTATAGAGCGCAACTGTTACCAAATAGGTGTCCTGGCACTTAGAGAAGGCCTAATGAGGGATCGAGTTAAAAATAGGGGACACGGCGGATCAATAATTGAAAAGAAGTGTTTTCAATGTCTTTCGGAATGGAAGAAGATCAGTCGTACTTCTTAGAGATAGAGGGAGAGCATTCCATGCCTTGGCTGCATTGACCACAAAGCTTCTGCCACCCCAATTGTCCGTCTTCACCCTGGGAACTGTTACCAATTTAGCGTCCGAGGATCGTAGGGTTCTGGCAGGGGAATACCAGTGGAGTTGCTGTATTAGGAATTCAGGCCCCATTCCATGAAGGGCCCTAAACACCAGCATCAGAGTCTTAAATTGAATGCGTTGCCTCTAAGGCAGCCAGTGTAGAGCTTTGATTTGAGCAGAAATGGAGCCAGTCCTAGGCGTACCTGTAAGTAGTCTGGCAGCCGCATTCTGCATAATCCGTAATTTATTTAAGGATCCTTCATGTATCCTCAAATACAGACTATTGCAATAGTCCAGTCCTGGCATAATAAGAGCAGTAACAACTGTTTGTTGTACTGCTTTTGGGAGTAATGGTTATGATTATGGAGCGTAAACAATTTCACCCGCTCTTAGAATAGATGCTTTTCATAGTGGACTCGTTCACATTTTTGTTGAACACATATTGTGAGACCCCGTTATTGATGGTTGATATGTGGCACTATGGGATAAGGTGATACAGCCATCGGTTTTTGTTCAAGAGTCTGAATCGAACAGACTTGTCACAGTGTGCTGGGTTCTGATCAAGAACGGCTCTGGGGCAGCACTAAAACAAGACTTTGTGGGCCGGGAACAAACAAATCTGGTGGAGAAGCTCTCACCAACACCAACCACCTTATATCTTGGCCTCGCCACTACTTATAAATGACCTCTAAGACACACATACTTGGGGGCATATTTATTAGCCCTCAGCGCCACCGGAGACGCAGCGCCATTTTAACAAGGAAGCGCTAAGCCACCTTGCCATCTGTATATATGCCGCTTTCCGCCGCAGTCCTCTGTGGCAAAGGGGCATGGAATAGGTGTTGCTGTGGGCATTCCACCGCAACACCCATTGCTTTAGACAGTGCCCCAAGGCTGAGGCAGTGCCAAAAACGAACGCCATGGAATACCCGTGTTGAAATAGTGCAATGAGAAATTATTCATTTCTACTGGGTTCTTGCTCTTTCCGTGTGTGCTGCATTCTGCAGCTTACATAGAAGGTGCAAATCACCAGTATTGATTGTTTAGGGGCAGGAAAGGAGGCCCTTCCTGCACATAAACAATTGTTTATGTGCAGGAAAGGAGGCAGGCACCCTTGCAACATGGCAGCAAGGTGCCTGCCGTGGCTCTAGGCAGCTCTTTTTTTGTGCCAGTGCTAGGGGAAACAGAGGGGTGCGCTGTATTTTTGTGAATGTGGCGCATCCCTGCATTTTGAAAATGTCAGAGTGCGGCACTGCCAAATTTGGCGCAGCTCTGCGCTCTGATATTTTCTTGTGAATATGCCCCTTTGTGTTTTAATAAAATGAATAGCTTCCACAAAGTTTCCGGAGAAAATATTTGTTGGATGTATTCACCACTTTTGTTATTTTGGATAATCTATTGCACCCATTAAGGATGGCTACATCCTTGTCCCTGATCTAATTCTCTGAGACAGTGTTGCATCACAGTCCTGCAGTGATTGCAGGGTGTGGCCAACTCCTGGTGGGTACACATTCCGGAGGACTCCAGACTCGCCAAATTTGGCGCAGCTCTGCGCTCTGACATTTTCTTGTGAATATGCCCCTTTGTGTTTTAATAAAATGAATAGCTTCCACAAAGTTTCCGGAGAAAATATTTGTTGGATGTATTCACCACTTTTGTTATTTTGGATAATCTATTGCACCCATTAAGGATGGCTACATCCTTGTCCCTGATCTAATTCTCTGATCCAGTGTTGCATCACAGTCCTGCAGTGATTGCAGGGTGTGGCCAACTCCTGGTGGGTACACATTCCGGAGGACTCCAGACCCCAGAACAGCGCTGATATTAAAAGTGAACACAGACTGAAAAGGGTCTAGATCTCTGCTGTCATTCAAGCAAGGGACCCCAGAAACTGGCACAAGGCCAGAACCCAACTTTTGTTAATACTGATCACATCAGATAGTGTCAGGCAGACAGCCCACCACTGTAATTCAAAATAGAGTTGTCAGTCAATGGGTTGTAAAACCTGTGCAGAATACGTGGTCTTCCAATCCTAGGCCTCTTTGCCGCATACACAGCTTACAACCATTGACAAAGATAATACTTCTGGCTGGTTTTAGGGTTTATCGCGTAACACAAAGGGAGAAAGGAGGTATGCAAATGCACACCCTCCAAGATGACCACATCAGACACAAAAGACTTCGAAGGCAAACAATATGAAACACAATTAGGCCACTAACAAATCATTTATCGAAAATAGCCCTCTCTGCATTCTAAAAGGGGATATCCTTAATAACAGAGTACCAATTAGATTGAATAAGGAAGCCTCACCCACTATTTGTTGCATGCTGCATCCTTGGCAACCACATCCCACCCTGGTAAGATGGTACTAACAGTGCAAAATCAACCCAGATGAGAGGGAGTTATTGATAAAAGAGAGCTGGGCAGACGGGGATCCACAAAAACTAAAAATACATTAAGGTAACCCAAGGGCAATACCTTTAATAATGTGTACCTTAGGTAGAGCTAAAGACAAACAGGTGGATGGTAGATAGGTGTAATGACCCACCCATCCCTACCAAGGCAACATGTTTCTGACCACTTACATGCCGAGATTGGTCTGGGGCATTCGTTAGGACTAAGGGGGTTTCCTAACTCTACGTCTTATGCTAACTAGGGTAAGTGTAAGATACAGAGTAGTCAGAAGGAAAATCCTTAATTAAAAACCCAAGTGGTCATGGTTCCTACATAGGAGCAATTCACAAGAACAGCGTTCCATTAGAATTCATTGTTTGTTTTAGCTGTACCTAAGGAACCCATTATTAATGGTATTGCCCTGGGTTTACCTTGAGGAATTTTCAGTTTTTGTAGATCCCCTTCTGCCCACCTTTCTTTTCTCAAGAACTCCCTCTCAACGGAGTTGAGTCCGCCCTGGTAGTACCACCTTACCACGGTGGGATGAGGTAGCCGAGGGTAAAGCATGCCACAAATTGTGGGTGAAGCTCTCTTAGATAAATGATTTGTCAGGGACCTAATTGGGCATTTTATTGTTTGTCATCGCACTCTTTTGTGTCTATTGTCATTTTAGGTTTATGCCAGTTGCTATATTTCACATCTGGATGCAATAATAGAAAGCTGATAGAGGCACCAAAGTACCGGTTGAGTAGTATACTATGGGTATCACATAAATTGTTGGTGTCATAGCCATGCCCTTAATTGCATAGGTCACGCCCCTTTTAAAAACACACCACCCCCAACTTTTTCCATTCCACTTAAATCCCTGGTTACACCTCTTATCCGAGCAAAATGGATGTGCAGCCTGCCCATCCTACGAATCCTGTTGGCAGCAATGGCAAGACAACTGAAGCCCAGGCAACAGGCCTTGCTTGACTGATGGACTGGCTGGAGGATATACACATTCTCTAGAAGTAGTAAGAGATGACAGCCATCTCAGAAGTATCACATGCGTCAACATCGTGGGATACTCATTGCCAATGTGACTAAATCGAAGAGGAACAAAGATGCAATAGGTTTTTATTTGTCTCCACCACAGTTTCAAGTACTGCAGAGTTCTAGTTGTCTGGTTGGCCTTGCACCAACTGCTTCTGTTTTGATGATACAAATAAGCCTCTGGGTCCATAATCAAGGACACTCTTTGCCTTCAATGACACTAGATGAAAGAAAGTATAGAACCAGTAGTAGAAGGCTTGTTCCCTTCCATGGAACTTAGGCTAGATTCAAGAACTGAGCTCAAAGATCTGCCTTTGCTGAGACCCAGAGCAGTAGGCAATAGACGGACTTCAGCACAAAAGACCTTTCCCTATCTCTGCAAGATCCTTGTTTCCTATGCTGCCTTAAAATTTCTGCCTTACAGAGGAGGTTGTTTGAGTTCAGAGTATTACTGCTACTGCCCAGCCATGACCTAGAATCCTGGCCAATGGCAGTGGGTCTTTACCCATTCTGCCCATGCCTCCCCGAGGAAGGAGAATACTTCACTGTGCCCAGTTTGCAAGGAGAAGCTGCCAATGCAGTGCGGCATAATTTTAAGTCTCTCAAGGTTCTCTTCCCTCTGTGAGCATCTCATTTGTGTGATTTGCATGCCCGCTACCCCCTGTGTTATTGAAGACAGGTTGTGTGCCAAAGGGCTAGTGCTAAATGTTGCCTCCAAGGCAGATGACACATTTGCAGTAGCCACTTCACCACTCAAGGCATCCACTCAACAACTGATGTCTGTCTCAAGCCAACCCCAACCAAAGTTGCCTAAGAGCCGCTGGCGATTAAATGGCCTGGGCATAAATTAACTGCAATACTGAAGAAATGAACATTGCACAGAACATTTTGACTCACTCAGCAGATTATACTCTGCAAATAGTCAAATTTTCAAAAATCGGATCCAAACTCTGTTTATTTTGTCGCTAAGCCTGGATTTAATTTTATTTCACACTTGAGCATTAAAGTGAATAATAATCCTATAGTATTTGAAAGCTATAACAGTTCCCGGATATTCAAATGATTGAGTACCATACATGGTTTGTTTGTATCTGAGTCACTAAGCCTACATCACCCTACATGAGTAAGGCATGGCTGCTCACCTGTATTGCCCAATGAGAGCCAATGGTTAGAGAAGATGTTCTGGCATTAAGTGAGCTTGTAGTTCAATTTGGATCCTGAGATTTCCTTGTTGCCTCTGGGTTCCCTGTGTTCTAGACAACGTGAGAAAATATAATGATGGGGTACAGTGCAAAGGGCAAAGATTATTGAAGGGCAAAAAATGAGTGACAAGGGGAAGTCGATAAGAGGCTATTATAGTAATCTAGTTTTATGATTAACACTGTTCTCATGGCAGAGTGCTTTCTCTAAAAGGGAAGTTTGGAAGCTGGTATGCAGCTGCTATAGGACATTGGATCATCAACAGCTATAGGTAGAAGATGAAAGCACACCGTGTTAAGAGGGATCCATATTACCTTTAATCTCAGAGAGTGAAGAGCCATCTAATATCAAATAGCTGTTAGACATTCCTAGATATGAGTCAGCGGGTGATAGGAGAACAAGATGAAGGAGAGAAGGGTTTATGTGTCATAGTCATACAGATGGTGAGAACTGAAATATGAGATGTCACAGGGGAGGAGGCTAAAGAGATAAAAGGAGGGGATCAGAATGGAGGCCTAGTGGGACCGGCGCAAATATTTGTGTAAGTGACAAGAGCAAAAACACCTGGAAATTTAGGAGGAGTGATCAAAAGATGGGTTTAACATCACATTAAACATGCTACCAATGCCATTACGGGAAAGGCTTGTTAGGACTATTTGATGGTCTACTCTATCTAATGCCACAAAGGGGTCAAGAAAAATTAAGATTATGAAGAGGTAGTTTTGGTGGATAATAAACCTAGAAAATTTGTAAGACTAGCTGCTCACTGTGAACAGATTGCATGGAAGGTAAGAAGAAGTTGGTTTAGAAGGAAAACAGAAGTTGATTTAGTGGGTTGTGGGCTGAGAAATACCAGATAAGTCTTTGCGCTAGACTTTCTTTATACCCTGCAGTTGATGTTTGACACCCGTGGAGACCAAGAAACCCATTCAAGCTCCAGTTGTGTACTCGCTGAGTGACAACTATTATGTCAGGATCATCTCATCTGCATCCTTCTATAGAGAGCTGCCTTGTGACCATCTTGAAGGAAGGAGCCTACTGACTACTGAATAGGGGTTAGGATGTATCCCTGCATATAGGAAAGGTTGTCCAGGAGTGAAGTGGTTCACTTTACAAACCTGCAGCTGTTGGGCCTCACTAGATATATAACCACTCCAGGTGACAGTCTAATTGAAAAGCAGAAGTGCCAATGTGGGCTTGATGCTACAAAGAAGATGTGACTTCATTCCACGGTTACCTCACAGAAGACCCAATGGCTGTGGTGGCTTGGCAAAATAAATCAGTACAACTGTAGTCAGTGGTTGATCATTGCAAACCCTTGACCGGAATCACCACAGGGGCCTGAGGTGAGCCTGTCCCTTGACTGTGTGGCACGCTTGAGTTTGACTCAAAGGAAGATCCCCTCAGCAAAAATGAACAACATCACATTGATCAGGATTGAGTACCAGCTCTGCACAGCTGGGTTTGTGCAGCCTCACCAATTCAAGCAGAAGTTGCACCCTAGAATGGCATCATAGGACACAGAAGCCAGAGGAAATGGGGACGAGCCAATATCTCTGTTCTCAGGGCCAGTTTATGAACAACACATCAGCGGAAGAAGAACACGATCTCAATAAGCAATGAGTTGTGTTGGAATTGCCACCTCACGACAAAGGGCCCGATTACAATGCGGGCTAGAAAGGCTCCGACCATTGTCCGGTGCCCCCCAGCCCCCATCATAATCGGCTGGTCGGATTCCTTTCCGACTGACCCATTTCGATGGGGTCGGTCAGAAGGGAATCCGAATCGGTTTTCCGAATGGCTTCCGATGGGCTCGGAGAGCCCGTCCGCCATTCGGAAAACCTGCAGTATTCCCTCGGCCAGCTCTTTCCGGCTGAGGGATTACGATGGCAGTTTCCCACTGCCTTTCTGTGCCGGTCTTTTTGACATAGAAAATAATTGGGAATCTGTCTTTGGGGGCCCCCTGCAGGGCCCCCATGGTTGCAATACCGCCGCATAACGGCCTAGGGGGCACCTATTGTGCCCCCCGGTTGATCCGTGTATCCGGTGGCAGGCACCTTGAGGTGCCTGCCACGGGGCTCAGGGAGGAACTGCACCTCTGCTCTTTACCATGAGAGCATGCATTCCATTCAGAAAGCATGCTCCCATTGCAAAAAGTGGGATTGCGATCGAACAGGGTTCGGTTGCATTCTAATTCGGGGGCTGGAACTGACGACAGGAGGTCTTTTGGTTCTAGTTCCAAACCGATGTCGGACGGACTCCAGTCCTCCCGACATCGAAATCGAGGCCTACGTCTACATACTGAACAAAACCAGGCTTGTTGTGGAAGCAGTAGCTTTTATAGGGAATCGGGGCTGCTACACAGGCAAATCCAAGACCGCTGGCACCTCAAATATTCTTTGCATTGGCCTGATACTAACCCCAGGGAGAGGTAAACATTGTTGTGCTCCGCTGCTTAATGGGGGTGGGGAGTGGCTAAGTGTAATGCACATTGGCTATGTCACAAACACTGATAAGAAACAAGGGATAGTTTCCAGAGTAAAGATAGCGAGTCCCCCAATAACTCCCCCATGAGTACTCTATACTATTTTTTTCTACCCTTTAAATTTTCCTGTGTAACATTTAGTTGCACGCCAGATGACTATAAATGGCACTGGCTGGTCAATGATTATTGATTGCTATGAAATGCTTTAAAGGGTTCTGAATTTCTACCTTACATCACCTACCTGAATATGGCTTGGTTGCTTGACTTCACTACCCTGAGGGTCAAGTTCTAAAGTGGTGCACTTCGTGCTCAGCATTGCTTCCACAGAAATGTAAAGTCCCAGGGCGTTAGTGGCAAAAGGCTCTTACTGTTAAAATTTGACCCCAGTAACCACTGATTGGCCTGGGGCTTCCGAAAATGTCCCCACAAATGGGAGTTGTGAGACACAGCAATAATTGGAGCAAACTCATAGGCCAGCTTAAGGCTTGTTTGGTAAGCATATGACTGTAGCTGGTAGGAATTATTACTGGTAGGTACTGGAGATGAGGAGTGGTCACTGAGGCTGGTAAGGCAGGCCTGAGTTCTCATGCTTAGGGGCAGAGCGAGCACAGAAGCAGTTGACTATTTTATTAATACCTACACGCTCACCGGGGTTGTTGGTCGATAGATAAGAAACTTATCAGCATGCACACGAGGAAGATGAGCTGATTATGAGTGTGGTAAGAGGTGAGGGTCATGCTAGATTCTGAAAGTATTTTTTGAAGAAAGTTAGGAGACAAAGGTGGTAGTTGTGAGGTCACAGTCGATTATTCTGGTTTATGGGAAGGGAGTAAAGAGTTGCGGTGCTGTAGCAGGATTGAAATGAGCTACTGAAGTCTTGTTTGAATGCTGATTTAGTACTGTCAAGAGTGGACATAAAGATATTGAAGGCCACTGTGGTGATCTTTGGTTTTGGATTTTCTCCCACTATGGAGAAAGATGTGCTTTGTCTTTAAGCTATGAATGGTGGAAGAACGTTGAAAAGAACATCATAAGGAGTGTTGGAGAACCACTATAGGCAACGGAAGTCTAACCCTGGAATTTCTGCTTTACGAAGGAGTTTTGAAACTTGTTGTACATTGTATAATGCTTTGATCATTGAATATATGAATTTTATATATTGTTCTCTTTTAACCTATGTTCCCATTGAGTGGTAGTATTTCACTATACACTTTGCTCTTGTATATCCACCAGTTTTTTTAGGTCGAGCCTAGACAGCGCATGCGCCGTCGCAAGACCTATAATAATCACAATATGGAGGGTAACTAATTTCTCCTGCCGCTTGCCCTTGGTCAACTCTGGCATTGCTCTTCTTAGCTGGCTTATTGTTGGCTGTCGATCTAATACGTCACTTCTGTTCATTCCGGAAGCAGCACCGCCTAACTACAATTTTTGTTCGCTTTCATGTTACATGTGTCTCCGAGGGGAACTTTTTTTTAGGATTTTTGCAGCCCAGCATGCTGAGTTGCAGCATGACACACTCACTTGCATACATAATCAGCACGGAGCTCGTCATGAGTGCCACGCTGTTAATTGTTTCATTATTTTCTCCACGCCCCCCGCTCTCACTCCCCCCTCCCTTCTTTCTCCGGTGCCGTATTAGTGGCACATGAGGATGCGGCGGCTCGCAGTTGTGTCCTCAGGATTATGGGGTCGTGTACCTGGAGACTTAAGGCGTTGTTGTCTTAGCAGTTGGGGCAAGGCACTTGTGTACAAGAAGCTTGGGGACCCGCGGCTCAGCCTGTGATTGGGATGATGGAAGCTTCCGGATCAGGGGAATGCTGGGGTTCGTGTTCGCTGCCACGCTTTGTTTGAAGGTTTACAGCTAGGACGTGCTTGCAGTTTTGTGTTTTCATGCGCCAACACTTAATTTCAAACACACTCTCTCAAGATGAATTTGGAATTGTGGAAGTAAGCAGGGCTCATCAGAGAGGAACCGGTGTATTACCTGTGCCGGGCATCCAGTCCCAAGCGATGCCTGGCTTCTGGTCCTAACACTTGCCAGTTTTCCGGTGTGAGAGTTGTCTGTCTTCTGGTCCTATAAGTTATCAGCATGAATTGTGACCCCCTCGCCACCTGATACAGCAGCCGTGACCCTGCTGATGGTGCTGTCATCCAACACCCTAGCGCCTTGAGCCTGTCGCATGAGGCGCGGCGTCTGCACCGCCAGCTTACCCTGCAGATACACAAGTGTGGGACTGTGAGTTTCAACACAAAGCTGTAACTGAGACAGCACCCACAGAGTCACAAACGGAAATCAGTCCCCGACGCCTCTTCTGTCTGAGCCTAGCTGTCCTCGACTGTAGCACGCAAAGACATATAGTGTGACCCCCCCCTCCCAACCACCTCCACCACCCGACCTCAAAGAGACTGAACTGAACTGCAGGCTTCATGCTCAGGTAGAAATGGGACGCTGCGCTTGACTAAAGGTTGCTGGCAGGTTGCATACTTACAGCTTAAATCACTAGTAGAAGACCGAGTAGCAGAGCACCTAACAAGACCATTAAAGTGCAGGATGTGACAATCTTTTACAGCATCCTATACAGGCAGTCTACATACGTTCCAGGTCCCAGGGTCTACGCCATCTAGAGAGACTTGTACAGATTTACAGGACACACAAGCAACATAAACATGCAATGTCTTCAAAAACACAATAATTGTCATAGCAACATAATTCTCTGAACACAACTGTCATAAAACAGCCATATTTGTTATGACGAAAATAAAAGAGTTCCGTGTACATTAACTTTTTTTTAGTCTGTGGATGTGTTAGCTGAAGCCATTATGCCCCACTCAGGCTTTAAGAGTAATAAGCATTGACTATTCAACATTGCTACCGCCAGAAAGTCAAAGTTAATAGAGAAAGTGCTTGGCAGTCGAGTGAGTGTGCACCAATACTAGGCTTTTGTGGTTTCAAGGAGAGTCACTAGGATACATTAATGATCCTTGAGCTTTCAGGCCTGACAAGAAGTTTCAGGGGGAAGAAAATCCCAGTGCATCACCCCTCCAGATCTTGTATTGACTTACAGTTGAAACTGAGATGTGGTGTAGGGACCAGGATACTTGGTCATTGACACAGGCTAGTGTACCACTACCAGGGACTGACGAGTAGAGGTGGAAGTTAGGTGCTACATTAATGCGAGAGTTTAAGCTATTAGTATTGCAATTAACAATACCTTTTATTTATGTTTTAAAACCCAAATCATAAATAAAAGGCATTGTCCTTTACAATGCTAATAGCTTAAACTCGCGTGAATGCGAGACCTATTGCATTGCAAATGCTTGTTTAATTGTGTAATTTAATTTATAGCTCAACAAACATACTTAAGTCTCTCAGACCGATACCAAAAAACACAAAACAGTACCTTTCTTCCTAATAGGGTTATCAAATTCCATTCTATAATTTTGTTGCCTGTCCACCCTGTTTAACTTAACTCTGGTCTCTTGGCCATTTTGTTATATATCTAATTTGGCTTGACTTCAATGAGTTTGTTTGTAGTTTTACATGGCTCAGACCTCAGTCTATAAGGTACTATGAGATCTTGCACAGCAGAGGAGTGTTTAGTATCAGCAATGTAGCATGTAACAGGAAGACGTCATAATATCCTAAATGGCTGCTTATTGAGAACTGAGGACATAAATTGAGGTGTACATGAGGTGACTGTGAAAACCAGTGGACAGGATGGCCCAATCTGAGGAAGTTATCAATGAAATGTGTGAGCAGAGCCATTTCCACCCAACTTTACTTTATGTCCAGTTCTGCTCCATCCATCTAGAGGCCTTGTTATTACAAGTGCATTGTTCATCTTGCTAAGCCCATCTGGATGACAAGTAACCCTGGCTGTTCCTAACAGAAAAAAATAAAACGTACCCCCACAACTTGGGAGAACACCCCCAAGGGCGTTAGAGTGATTAGTAAGTTGTCTTTCAAAAACAAACTCCAGTTTGGAAGTTTCTTTTTGGAAATCAAAAAGGTTTGCTCAGCGTCCGTGGTGGCAACAGGTCTGAAGGCACAGTGGAGATCTTTAAATATGGTGGGCAGGAGTATCTATAGATTGGCAGAGGAAATGAACCCTGCCACCCTTACAGATGGTGGAGAACCCACCATACTCTAAATGAGTACTTATTACTACATGGAAATCCCCATGTCTATGTGTGCCTCTAGTGCTGGATAGTGAAAGCAAAGACAATGGTTCTGTCGGGAAGTAAGCAAACTAGCTTAGACGTGTACTGAATACACTTTAGAACTGTACAGGACACACACAGACCCAAAGAAACAGAACTGAATTTGTGTTACTTGATGGAATAGTATTAATTATTGTAATGAAAACACCAAAGTGTTTACAGGGTGAACCAACCAGAACACATACAAAATGGAACAATTTATAAAACAATGATTGCTTGAACAAAAAATCACATATAACAGATATGTACAATGGACAATACATAGAAATAATAAACAAACAGATCCGGCTTGAAGTACATAGGCCACTATAAGTTGTGATTTCCTTGTTCTATATGTGGATTTGCACGGACGCATAGGACAGGTAACGTCGACGTTTCGACCCAATATGGTTGTGCCAATTAGTATGCATCAAAGGGGGTCTTCATCAGGACGAGAAATAGGTTGGGGACCTGTAAGCGCAAAGAGTTTGGTGTCAGGGCAATGTGTGCGTCACAAGTAAAGGAAATGTTTAATTTCCCTTATGCGGCAATATAGCTCACCTGGGAAAGCGATTTAATTAATTGGAAATAGATTCCTCGTGTCTCTTATGCAGGGGGCCGACATCAACTTTGAAGGTAAATTCTGTTCAAATTCTGCAAAAATTAAAGAGGAGGGGCTGTTGCATGGATTAAGCAGACTACGTGTCAATGTAATTAAAGTATACCCGGTTTAAAAGAAAAACACGTACCTGTAGGACGGTAATTTTGTTTTGAAAAGAGGAGTGGTGCTGTCTCAACAATCGCCACGTACTGCGGACAAAAAAGGGGGGGGCACTATGATTAAGGTAGCCAAGAAGGTTAAATTAAAAGGGGTAATAATCGCTTGCGAGATATCTAAGGACATATGTACACATTTATACATCAACCAATGTAAGGAACAGCGTAAATTAAGCTGTTTCTAGTAAAGGACTATCATAGCCCCAATATTACCATTTAAAAATGGGGGCCATACCGGAGGCTAATTAGACACTTGTAGCAAAATCGTTAAACAAGGATACTAAGTTGTAGGAATGCCGAGCGCTGGAAGGCAACATTAGGTAGAAAAATTAAAAAATTACGGCACAGGGGTATCACAACGTCTTAGTGAAACTGAGCGAAAGGGCCACTACGTTAATGAAACAACTTTAGAGGAGTTAAAGATACCGAACGCTGAGAAGCAATTACGGCACAGTTGTTTCACACCATCGTAGTGAAACTAACGTTAGGGAGAAGACTTACTTCAAGTCCGCGAATTGGACGTCTTGATCCGTCAAGGGCTCAGCTGCAACTGACAGCGAGCTCTCGCTAGAGCCGACTATATGACGTAATCGGATAGGCCGTGTACGTGCGGGGACCTGAACTGGTAGGCCGATCGGGAAAACCCGGGGTGGATTAGTCGGAGATAGACTCGTACGGAGTGATTGAAAACAGAATGGGCTTGTGCAGTTTGAGGTACTACAAAGGCAGAGGACAATTTTATGCAAAGCAAATCAGAGCCAACCGTGTATCTTCAAATGTAGTATTTGTACATTGCAAACAAAGATCGTGACATGGGATTATGCACAGCGAATGAGAGCCAAACGTGTGTTTTCAAACGTAGTATTTGTACATTGCAAACGAAGTTTCATAGCTCGTGACACGGGATTTCCTCACATAGTCACTATCAATGAGCTTATTAACATAGTCAAACTGCAATATTACATGTGTCAGAAGATACGGATGTTTCAATTATACAAGTTATAAAAACGTCATAAAATACAAACTGGATTATCCCCCAACCTATTTCTTGTCCTGATGAAGACCCCCTTTGATGCATACTAATTGGCACAACCATATTGGGTCGAAACGTCGACGTTACCTGTCCTATGCGTCCGTGCAAATCCACATATAGAACAAGGAAATCACAACTTATAGTGGCCTATGTACTTCAAGCCGGATCTGTTTGTTTATTATTTCTATGTATTGTCCATTGTACATATCTGTTATATGTGATTTTTTGTTCAAGCAATCATTGTTTTATAAATTGTTCCATTTTGTATGTGTTCTGGTTGGTTCACCCTGTAAACACTTTGGTGTTTTCATTACAATAATTAATACTATTCCATCAAGTAACACGAATTCAGTTCTGTTTCTTTGGGTCTGTGTGTGTCCTGTACAGTTCTAAAGTGTATTCAGTACACGTCTAAGCTAGTTTGCTTACTTCCCGACAGAACCATTGTCTTTGCTTTCACTATTACGCCCAGGTTCTGAGGGTTACTGGGTTGCCCCATTATCCTTAATGGTTATCTAGTGCTGGATAGGCAGGGGGTGTCACCATAGGGGGGCTTGGAAAGATTATTCAGCCTCAACAGAGATGACATTGTAAAAAGCATCTGAAAATCACAGACATATCTGACCTGGAATATGTAACATGATATTAAACGTTTCTGCTAAATGTTTTGAGCCATTAGGGATAGGTACTGGTGCTTGGAACAAGTGCCTGTAAAAGATAGACTGTATGATCTATGTAATAATGGCATCCAAGACTCGGATAATTGTTGTGGTATACATCTTCTGGAATGTGGGGAATGACATGGAATGGGGCATATGTCATGCTTGATATAGTGACGTTTAACTGGCCAGCATTGTGTGTGGCAGTTGTCGTGGCAGTGGATCGGACCACCCTTTTTCCTGTTATGCTGAGCCCCTCAATAAAGAAGGTTCTACGAATACACGCTGTCTGCTGGTTAAGTGTGTGTTTGATGTATATGTACACCCAACAATCATGTTATTTTTATTTGCCCTGCACTTTAGATGTTCTCAACTTTTGGTACCACTTTGACTTAGAGTTGGAGTACATTCTGTTGATAAGGTTCAGCAATAAATGTTTCCAGGAGATGAAATGTCTTGTTCTAAAAAATGTTAGATTTTTTAAAAAAATCTTCATTTTATATTGAAATGATATTACTTTTGTATGTATATTTGTAAATGGGTAAAATATGTTAAATGTATGAGGAGCTCCATGAAGATCCACATTTAATTTGAATAAAATGAACCAGTGGGAATTATCTCACTGAAAAGCCTTTCTGCAGTTTCTCAACACTTGCCAATTGTTGAGCATTTCCCTCTGTGGCATGCTGGCAGCAAAATCTCATGTTTTATGAGCCACAACCTTTTGCAAGGTTTGTTCCTCATAGAGCTTCGGTTATCTGGACCTTGTGCTGCTTGTCTTCTCAGCCAGGGCTGGTAGTCTCTCACCTGTTCAGTTTAGCTTTCCTCTATGTCCAGGAAGGTCAGAGCAGTAGGAGTGACTCTATGTCAAGGACATTCTTTCATCTATCTTGGTAAATAACCACCTACAAGGTTCTGTCTCTGACAAATGTTCACTCCTCATTGATGTGCAAATTTCTTTTGAAGTTCAGATGTAGAACAGAGTCTCTGTCCAACAGAGCCAGAACTTATTCCACTTTGAATGCACTATCAGGAGACCAAGGCAAATTCTGAACAATGTTTATGAGCTAATTCCATCAGGCATGTGCAATTATTCCTATGGATTTACGATTTAGCAGCTAAGCCCTTTGTCACATATCATCCTTTAATTTAAATGTATTGATGCAAATTAATTTAAGCTAAAGATTATTTATTGGTCATGTACTGAGGTCAATCTTGGCCCTGGTTAGAAAACCAGGGCCATTCAATGTCCACGCTTATTCAAACTTCAAAAGCGTATTCAATTTAAGAGAAAGTGCATCATTCATTCAAGGAGCGGACAGCTACTGGTTCTACAAGGGAAGGTTGGTGACTCTTCCCCAGACCATCAGACAGCTACAGCCTTAGAAAGAGGTTGTGAGTAGAATATCTGGTGCACTGTGAACAACGACAGCTGATAAGTAAAGGAACGTCCTCTGCAGATATGCATGTGATGAACTAAATAGACAGCAGCCATGCCTTATAAGTCTCCTGTCCCCAAATACATGAAAACCACAGCACTCTATGCAGTACATCATGCACAATAATGAGATTTTACAGGGAGTCCTTTTAGGCAGTGCCCTACATAGGGAGCAGTAGACAAGGCTTGCATCACTGAATTATAAATACCTGCCATCACCCACCAGTGACTTCCTATCCCGGTATGTGGACAGTCGCTGGCAACAACCATGTGGTGTGAGCACACTTTTGGTGCAATTACTACCATCCTAAACTAATTTCTGTGTTGCATTTTTGGCGCACCTGGGGTGGATTCACACTTGTTGTTTTTAATGTGAAAGAGCGCTGGCCTTACAAAATAATTTCCTTGTCAAGTCGGAAAAGATTTTTCCTCGTTGGTTGTGTGTATCTTTGTTGGTTGTCATGAAGCGTTGGAAGGAAGAAAACATCAACAACACATTTCCAACTTGTGAAGCCAATGCGACTCCACAATAAAGACCAGGAATAACTAAATGTATTTAAAGGGCTTTATTGGGATTTCCACTCAATCCAGTATATATGCAGACCAGTAGTACGTTCAATAAGTGCAACAATATAGCAGATAATTTGAAATATCTCAGTAGGTTAAGTCGCAATAGAATGAGATACAGAATTGTGATGGTCAGCACAATAAAGAAACAGAATATTACAAACAGATGTTGCATAAAGAAACATACCTTCCCTCTTCTAAATGTAAGTCATTCATAGGATCATCTATTAGGGTTCTCTAATTTGGGAGCATCAAAGGTGTCACCATAGTCAAACTTCAATAAAAGTCTGAAAATTGAAATAAGTGTTTAGCATAAAATGTCACTCTTGTAAGAATGAGGCTAGCAGAGAGGTCTTTACCTCTCAAAGTCTAAAGGGGATCTGCTGTGTCCCTAACTATAAGAACACAAATATAAAAGTAGCATGAGCTTTAGAAACATCCTTATACTGAATTTTCAACATGGCTTCAGGTTCTCAGCTCATCGAACCTAGACTGCAATTCTCAGCCTTGTACACCTCTCCCATCCTGGTGCACGATGAATTCTCTAGATTCAATGTCAAGTTTCCTCCCAGGGCTCTCTACCAGCAGTCTAATAAATACAATGAGCCTTTCTATAGCTAATGAGAATCATGACAGTGCACCTGCTAAGGAAATGAACAAGCTGGAAAAGCAAAAGGCATTTCAGTTGAGGTCTGTAGACATTTTAACTGTAGTTAATCATTTAATATGGACTTTAAATACGTGGTTATACTTGTGCACATGTAATTTCAGAATAAATACAAAATGAGAATAACAAAAAAACATATATGCAAATATAACTTTCAAAATAAATGCAAACATAATTTGTATAGTGCAAAATGTAACTAAAGAATATATACCTTCATGTTTCAACTGAACATTAGTGCACACGTAGAAATCTCTAGTTTTTACATTGAATACATTTCATTAATACGTTTGAATGCTTCTCACACGTTAATAAAGTTAAGGCACACAGAGAATATTACATCAAATGCATGCATATAATTGCATTTCTGTGACCTATAAGGGTAGAGTCTAAATTGCGCTGCTCCAAATGAAAGAAAGACATTAGGCAGAGCAGGAACATGAACAAGCGCGCTAAGACCTCAGCCCCTACACAGCATGTGCCCACTCGTTAAAGGAGATCTATCATTGTGCCAGTGTGGCTCGCGTGTGCATATTTTGCTATTCAAAGTGATATTATTTTCTTAAGTAAATTCACAGGGTCCATTACACTCGCTTGTTTGTTTTGCGTTCCAAGCACATTCCATTAACTAGATCTTTTGCTTAGTAAATTCAGCCATATTTTACTAGCTCAATGGTCACCCATAGGCTAATGTACATGAATCAAACCAGACCTCTAATTAATAACACATCATATCCCTCTAATCTATCTCGTTAAAATGTATTTTGAGGTATTTGATGTAGCCCTGACTTAGCTCCAAAGAGCTGCAGAGAGATTCACAAAGAGCATTAATTTGTGGAAGTGTCATACCAAAAATAAGATACTGCATATAGACCACATATTAGATATCTTGGAGATATCATTTTATTATTATTATTATTATTATTATTATTATTGTTATTATTACTGTTATTATGATGATGATGGTTATTATTATGAGTATTTACAAATGAATATAGTGTGTCCATAATTCCAATTTCATATGTTTTAAAAAGAAGCAAAGCCTAACACTGACCCTTTTTGGCTGTGGCTATAGCGTTTGACACTGATATATATATATGTTATCCACTGGCGGTCGCCAGTAGATAGTTATAGTTAGGACCGTGTTTCCATAGGAAATCCGCAACATTCTATTTGGAATAACTTTGGCGCCAGTTGACGAATCCTCGCGAAATTTTCAAAATAGGTGGGGCGCTCCGCTCCGCTCCGCTCCTACCCTGAAAGTCTCGGGGGAATTCGTCAAGCGGGGGATGAGAAAAAAGGGGGGACCCAAAACGCGTTTTCCCCATGCAATTTTCCATAGGGACCTTTAGTCCAAGGTACAGCCCGAACGGCTGAACAGAATTACTTGAAATTTGGCAGAGAGGTAGTCCTCAGGTCAGGGATGTGCCTTTTGCAGGTCTGGTGTCAATCTGTTCAGTAGTTCCTGAGAAAATCAAAAGTAAAATCATATATATATGTGGGCGGAGCCTAACCACACATCTCATCCTGAGATCTGATTGGCTGTCAGCACGTCATCCAAGAAGTGTTGGCAGCCATCTTGGGACCAATATACATGATAGCACCTCATTAAAAAGTATTGCAGTTAATAGAAGGGTTTAAGACTTTAGTTACATTATAAATCATTTGTTGATGGTACCATACTCATTTTAGGAATTGTGGTATGTTCTAAGGTGATTTCACCATGTGAAAAAGCCTTCTGCTGGGATATCATGATTGAGAGAAAAATATTTTCTCATGCTTTTCCCACAGAGGTTTGGAAGGTGATCTATAAGCTAAACTGAGAGCTTATGTTCTGTAAATTCACATTATCTTTCTCAGTCATGTGAGAATGAAGTCTGACAACTCTTAAAACATTTAATTTAAAAAGGAACAAAATGAGGGGGTTCATTTTTCCATAAAAAGTATGATTAGTGCTGCAGAAAGAAAAATTAGGGCACATTTTGAGTGACTTCTCAAATCCTCTTCTATTTCATTAAAAAATTCTGACATGCAGACTGAAACATGCACTTTCAATACCAGCAGCAGTTTTCCCTGGTGAGCAGTAGCTTTACTACAGTGATCTAATGAGCAAAAAGAGTGCTAACATTCTGAATTTATGGCAAATGTGTGACACATCTGAATGCCTTTGGAATCAAAGTAAAAAACTGAAAGTATTTCCTACTGAGGAGACTGCAGTAAATGAGGAAATTAGGAAACTTCATAACAGATAAGTCTGCCAAGATGGCCACCAGAGACAAAAGAGCCCAAATGTAGCCCAAATATCACCCAGATGTAGCCCAAGTATAGCCCAATGACAGAATGTCCCAGAGTGTTCTTAAAAACAACTAGAGCGCTTACTGTCTTCATTATGACAAAAGTATGGCACACCTGAAGCCATCTTGATTGGAATAAACTGGTAACACTTAAAACATTTAATTTAAAAAGGAACACAATGAGGGCGTTCATTTTGCCATAGAAATTATGATTAATGCGGAAGAAAGAAAATGAGGGCACATTTTGAGTGACTTCTTAAATCCTCTTCTATTTCATTAAAAAGTTCTGACATGCAGACTGAAACATGCACTTTTAATACCAGGAGCAGACTTCCATGGTGAGCAGTAGTTTTACTACAGTGATCTAATGAGCAACTAGAGTGCTAACATTCAGAATTCATGGCAAATGTGTGACATATCTGAATACCTTCATGATGGAATCAAAGTAAAAAATGAAAGCATTTTCTACTGAGGAGACTGCAGTACATGAGGAAATTAGGAAACTTCATAACAAATAAATCTCCCAAGATGGCCACCGGAGACAAAAGAGCCCAAATGTAGCCCAAAATCACCCAGATGTAGCCCAAATATAGCCCAATGACAGAAGTGTGCAAAACACTTATTATTTTGTGTTTTTGCAGTGTTATATAGTGCAGACTTGTCAGGTATTGGAGTGCTTTACATGAGCATTGGTTACATCACACAAGAACAAATTCATTTTGGTTGTAGACATGGGGAGACTAAGTGATTTGACCAGAATCACAGAATGTCGAGCTGAAGCAGAAACTCCAACCTGGTTCCCCAGTTGCAAAGTCTGCAGTTCTGGAAGTAACACCACATCCTCTCCCCTAAGTGCAACATTTAATCAAGTGGTCAACTGGATAAAAAAACATAAAGGTAACAAATAATTTAAAAGTGCTTTCTCGCTATTTGAAAACTCAGAAAATAGGTCCTTATTTTAGTCTTTTAGAGCACTAACCATAATTTTGATGCCAATAAGACCCTCTCATATATGTAATTTCTAAAGGAAATGCTCTAGGTATTACAGTTTTGATTATATCAAGATGACATCAGGCGTTCCACACTTTTGTAATAAATATAGAATGTTAGCAATCTAGTTGTTCATTAGGATACTGTTGAGAGGCAGAGGCCAGGGGCACGGACTCTGAAAATTGAAGGCAGGTAGGAGGGTGCAAAGGCAACAATTTAACCACACTGAGCAGGCAGGAAGGGCCGTGGCAGCACAACAGACTATGGAGGGCAGTGGAAAGGGGGGCAGGGGCAACAAACCAACAATACAGGACTTGCAAGAGAGGCTGTGGCAATGTAATAGACCATTGTGGGCAGAAGGAAGAGGCAATGGTAGTACAACCATACATGCCAACAGACCCGATTCAGCCAGGAAACGTCCAATGTTTTTAAGCTCAAATGGGCTTTATTTGATCTGTCTCCTGTCTACAATATCCTCTTTTTCAATGTAACTCAAAGGGGAAAATCAATACCCCAGTTTTTTTTCAAAATCTCCCTCTTACCAAGTTCAAAATGTTCGCAAGTATGGTACATTGGATCATGGAAGGAAATGGGGTAGGGACATGGACTTGGATAACAGAGGACAGGAGGGACATGGAGAGGTGCACCAAACTGACCCTGCAGGGCAGGCATTAGGGTTTGCAGCAGCACAATACACCACACAGGGCATGCGGGACGGGAGTGCAGCACAACAATCCATAGAAAGCAAGAGGGAGGGGACAGGACCATGCACATGGACTACAGAGAACAGAGGGGCAAGAGGCAATGGTAGCTAGCTGACCATAATGGACAGACAGGAGAGAAAGCTGCAGCATAACAGACCATAAAGGGCAGGAGGGACGGATCAGGGGCATTACAATGGAACAGACAAGCCAGGAGGGAGGGAGTAGGGGTCTGCACATGTAAACAGAGGGCTGGGGGCAAGGGGGCAGGGCAGGAGCAGCAACATAGCCATGGAGGTCAGGCAGGATGGGCACTAGAAGCAAGACACACCATGAAGAGCAACAGTGAGACTGTGATGGCATACACACAGACCATGGAGGGAAGGTGGGAGGGGGTCAGGGGCAGCTAACTGACCACACAGGGAAGGTGGGAGGGGCCATGGCAGCACAGAAGACCATGCATGGCAAGAGGGAGGGTTAGTGGTAGCACAATGGCTATGATGGGCAAGAAGGAGGGTGCAGGGGCATGCACAAAGGACGATGGAGGATAGAAGGGAGGGTCAGGACCTGTGCACAGACAAGAAAGTTCAGGGGAAGGGGCCTCACAACAGACCGCACGGGGCAGGCAGGAGGAGCAGTTGCAGCACAACAGACCAGGGAGGGCAGAAGGGTGTGGCAGTATAATGGACCATGTAGGACAGGAGGAAGAGGATAGGGGCATGGCATGTGGACAGGCAGGGTGGAGGTGGCAGGGACAGGTTACAGTCATCTGACAATGCTAGGCAGGTGGGAGGGGAGTGGCAGCTCAACAGAACACTCAGAGTAGATAGGAGTGGCAGGTCCATGGAACATGGTGGGCAAAAAGGATGGAGCAGGGGCATACACAAAGACATCGGAGGACAGGGGGAAGGAGAATAGGGGCAGCAAGCTAAGCACAGAGTTTAAGCAGGAAGTCAATGATGGGGCATAGAATTGGGCAATGGAGGGCAGGAGGAGTGGACTGGTACATCATACTAAATTGAGGGCAGTGGCAGCACATCAGACCATGCATGGCAGGAGGGAGGAGGCTAGTCCATGGATTCACACAACAGAGGATAGGGAGGAGGGGGATGGGGCAGCAAGCTAACTGTTCAGAGAAGGCGGGTATTAGGAACTTTGTTGTTTTTAAAACGTGTGTCTGTGCGAACTACTTAAAATATGAACAGGTATGCAGCATAATCTCACTTTTATTCAGGAAGAAGAGGACGTTTGTGACTGTGACTCCGGGCTCACTTGGCAGAAACACCCCCTGACCCTCCACCCCCTATCGCAAAATGTAATGCCCGTGAAAAGGGTAGGTGAACACAGTGTTATATAGAACATAGTCCTGAGAGCACGATTGAAAATGAAAACTAGATATAGTGTATGGTATAAACTATGCACCAAAAAGTGTGATATAAGATGAACCGGGCGTGAAATATAATATGCAATACATTGTGCGCAATGACAGATTCATTAGAGAGCGCGCGATAGCACAAGCACTAGCGCGTGCTATGCGATATGCGCCTTGGAGTGTAATATGCACAGGGCAGTGTTGTGTAACCTAACTAGTCTCTAAAGTTGTAATATAAAATATGTGCTGGGGAGTGTAACGTTGCATATGCACTGTGACAAAGATATGGATCCCAGATTGTAATATGTATGGCATAGCACTGTGCGTTATAACATAGGCATCGAGGAAGGCACGTTAAATGGGGCAATATAACCCGTGCGAAGACAAGTGTGGCATGACATATTCACGGGGTGGTGTTACAGTGCACATGGGCTAGAGAGTGTCATAGCATATGCACTAGCTAGTGGAATACAACACAGAGGTGTGTGGCACTCAGCAGGCAATGGTGGGTGTAACACAGCATTGGGCTCTGCCTGGAGCCCGCTGTGACTCTCAAGTGATGTTCGTCCCCTTTCCAGAGAGTAAAATAAAAAGTATTACACATCCGGCAGTGGATGTTTGTTTTATTAACCGTGAGGGGGGTTTCTTGCATAGTTTTGGTCGAATTTTTGTCGAATCCCCTTTGAATGGCTTGGTGTGCATGTGTATTAAATGTGCCCTTCAATAGCTACCCATGTTTGTATAAATAAACAACAAGGGAGTCTACCGGGATTAGGCACGGTAGGGCATCAGACATGTCAGAGCTTCACTAGTGGTGTAAATACATTCCACGTGGATTCATTGTATGCATAGTCGCCTTTTAATGAATATCACGCAAATCGTCATGGTGATAGGTACGTACGGTTTGTCCAGCATGTCCTAGATGTGTCTATAAATATATATTTTTTAAAAATAATAAAAAACAGTGGCCGGCCCTGGGGATTGGGGTCAAAAAAATATAATTAGGAGACAGGCCCTGGGGGATGGGATCATCAGGGCCAATAAATTAGAATAAGAAGGGGAACCACACAGCCCCCCTTCTTAAAAAATTAAAATGAATAAAAGACTGGCATCGTGCCGGAGGCCACGCCCCCTCCTTGCAGCACTCTGCAAACGCGCCCCCTGGCGAGTTGTAAGTTGGGGAATTAATTCTTCTTCAATACTGAGGGTCCCTGAGGGCCAACTAGCCCAACAGGCATCTCCAGTATGCACCAGGGAGCTGCGCTGCAGACAGGAGTTCTGAGGCCAAGCCCCTTTTTACACCTCTCTGCAACGCAGCTCTATGGCGCTTACTGGAGGTACCTAGTGGTCTAGTTTGACCCTAGGGACCCTTAGGATTCAAGGGGACTTAATCTCTCAACTTAGAACAGGAACAGGGCGCGTTTACACAGTGGTGAAGGGAGGGGACGGGGCCTGAGGTGACGTGTGCAAACACGCACTATGGCACGTTTTAAAATGGGGATATCATTTTCCTTCAATACTGAGGGCCCCTGGGGGCTAACTAGCCCACCAAGTGCTTCCAGTAAGCGCCACTGAGCTACATTGCAGAGAGGTGGTCCAGGCCGTGCCACTTTTTACACCTCTCTGCAACGCAGCTCTGTGTCACTTACTGGAGGTACCTAGTGGGCTAATTGGACCCTAGGGACCCTCAGGATTCAAATGAACTTAATCTCCCAACTAAAAACGGACACAGGGCGTGTTTACACAGTGGTGAAGGGAGGGGACGGGGCTTGAGTTAACTTGTGCAAAAACGGGGCTTACAGAGGAGGTCATGCTAATCACAGGGGGACCCCAACGCATAATGTTCCCTAGTGTATGTAGGTGTATTCTAAGTGTCTTTTAACATAGCACTGGCTCTAGGACTGGTTAGTCAGACTCAGTTACCACCAGTATCCGTCTGAAAAAGTTGAGGGTACAGGATGATTTTGCAACAAGGCTTCTTTCTGCTCTTCTTTTTGTTCTTTCTGCACGTTATCCTTCTTCCTGCACTTTTCTTCGTCTTTGAGGACTTCTGTTGCTTCTTTCTGCACTTCTTTTTTTTCTTTCTGTGCATTTTTTCTTCTTTCTTCACATGTCCTATCTCTGTAGGCATAGTTAGAAATTAGCATTTAAAAAACCTTTGAAATTCACAGAAAAAAACATAGGTTTCAGGCACGTTATAGTTAGGAATTAGCATTTAAAAAACCTCAGAAATTCACTGAAAAAACCATAAGTTTCAGGGGTGTTATAGTTAGCTGGACTTTTCACTTGTACAAAACCATTGAAATTCCCCCGTTATAGTTAGTTCAGCTAAATATAACTCGCGCGCCCGCAATGCACTGCTGATGACGTCACATATTACATCACTCATGACATGGTCAGTGACATCACTCATGACATCACTGATGACATCTCAAATGACATCACTGATGACATCACTGATGACATCATCCTTGTGATAGAGTGGCAGACCTCCTCTCACCCTAATATAACCTTTGATACACACATTCAAAAATAGAGACTAAACTTTTCAAAACAATGGACATACCAATACCAGTTACAACAACCTCTTCAGAAATTCTAAGATCCACATACACATCCACTTATTCACCAACAGTCCTATACAGTCACTCATACATGTATTCATTCATCATATGTACTCATACACCTATACATCCTGTTACACAATGCCACTCATCCATAGAGTTACTCACACACATAGTCACTCATGCTAATAAAGAATCAAACATACATTTATTTGCATATAGAGTTATACACACACCACCACACTTACTTCTACGGAAACTTACACATACTTAGTCTTTTAAACAATCACTTATAGAAACACATACTTATTCATACAGGAACTCTTTCAATCTCTCACTCTCACATATACTCACTTATATACACCAATAGTCACATATACTAGTTTAAAACATATGTAGTTACTCATAAAGACACTATTGAGACAGTCATTCACTCACTAACACACTAATACACACACTCATCCACCCATACAGTCCTGCACACATGCTGTCTTCAACACATACAAAGAGTGAGTCACTCATTCATGCACCTATGCACTACGTAATACCCCCCACCGAACCATGCAGACACTCAGACTGATACTCAAAAAACCAACTAATAACCTATATAGACACCCATGTAGCTACTCACCAACCCATGCAGCCACTTACACACAAAGTGAGAGACTGATACCGATATTTACATATTTAAACATTACTCACTAAGCCATGTATTCACTATGATACACTTAATCAGTCAGTTACACAATCAATTTTTCAAAAACAAATCATCCATTTAGACACTTATATACCCATTTATTCTTCCATCGAACTTGAGATATACATATATAAAACATATTTAATTTTCAGAAAAACACACATTCACTGGATGATGTCATCAGTGATGTCATTTGAGATGTCATCAGTGATGTCATGAGTGATGTCACTGACCATGTCATGAGTGATGTAATATGTGACGTCATCAGCAGTGCATTGCGGGCGCGCGAGTTATAGTTAGCTGAACTAACTATAACGGGGGAATTTCAATGGTTTTGTACAAGTGAAAAGTCCAGCTAACTATAACACCCCTGAAACCTATGGTTTTTTCAGTGAATTTATAGATATATAAACAACACTCGCACATACCTGGGCAGTACGTGGACCTGCTGGACGGCGTTTGGATCGCCATTGCCTTTGCCTCTGACCTCACGCCTCGCGGAACCCGCTCCGCGGGTCCCGCTTCGCCAAGGGGCGCCTGGAACTTGGGAGCTGCCGTTGTTGGGACAGACCAGGGCTAAGGGCTGTGAGGGCTGCGAGCAGGAGGGGCTGGACTCAGTTTCCCAAGAGTCACAGCTCAGCTCCGCCCGCAACACCTGGGCCGCTCTCCCTCATCGCCCCGCCCTCAGCTGACCAGTGAAAGCTGCCGGATTCCTCCCTCTACGTGGGACAACACTCGCACATACCTGGGCAGTACGTGGACCTGCTGGACGGCGTTTGGATCGCCATTGCCTTTGCCTCTGACCTCACGCCTCGCGGAACCCGCTCCGCGGGTCCCGCTTCGCCAAGGGGCGCCTGGAACTTGGGAGCTGCCGTTGTTGGGACAGACCAGGGCTAAGGGCTGTGAGGGCTGCAAGCAGGAGGGGCTGGACTCAGTTTCCCAAGAGTCACAGCTCAGCTCCGCCCGCAACACCTGGGCCGCTCTCCCTCATCGCCACGCCCTTACCCATTACCCAATTATATCCTAGGCCATAAGTAAGAGCACGAACACCGCTGCGCGGGAGCGTCCCGGGAGAAGCCCGGGACAAGGGCGGGACCGTCTTTGGCCGAAGGAGGCTGGGCTGGGCCCACTCTCTTGATCCCCCTTTGTGTTACAATTAAGGCAATGCCTTCGCCCCCACCACGGGAAACCCCCTCAAGGGATGGCGCATCCAGCTCTGGGACTTTGGATAATTACTTCAAACCCACGAAAGGAGAAGCGGACAAGGAAAGCTCGCTTGAGAAGCGTAGGGTGGAGCGCAGGCGCTCCATTGAATCTATGAAAACCAGGCCCTTGACCGATATCATTCCTTATCCCACCACTCAAGAGGAAGGCACTCCACCCAGCAGTCTGATTAAATCGACACTCGAGGACTTCCCCGTCTTACTAAGGGAAATTCCTTCTACTCCAGGGATAGCGCTTGGAAAAAACATAGAGCCAGCCCCTCTCGAGTTCTCCCATACCCCTATTAACCTGGTAACTCAAACCCCACCTACGCAATTGGTTAATAAGAGCAAGTCCAAATTAAATGTAGTGGCGGAGTTACATAGGCCCCCACCCAGTAAACGTGCTCGGAAAACAGTGGGGGGGCGGGGGAAATCCAAAATATCACATCTTGACTTTGGCAAGAAACGCACTAACACCGCTCTATTGGGGAAGCCTACGGAGATAGTGCCTACCATTCCACCGCCCACGCCCCCAAACCCCAGTATAACGGCCACCACTAAAGAACCAGAGGTAATTTCTTCAAACTTAAACCTCCCACTCTCTGCCAAAGGGAGCATTGAATTCCTACTCCGCTCCCTTTTGCAGCCCATTACCGACAGCTTAAAAAAAGTCGAGATCAGGCTCACCCTACTAGAAACTTCTCTTACCACTTTGAACACTCTAGTAAGTAAGCAGACAAAGCTAGTGGGGACCCATTCCTTTGCTGGGGATCCTTCCAAAGCAGAAGCTGCAACTAATGCCAATAAAGCCCCCCCCAGAAACCCACCGCCTGCCCCCCCTCTGCAACCCCTTATGGCCATCCAACTCCAGGCACGGCACAATAATGAAAGCAACAGACCTACCCACCCCGTGGACTTAGCCTCCCATAGCTCTCAAATAGAGTCCTCTGGAATACATCAAGATCAGGTTAATGCCCCCCCACCCACGCCCATTTGCCCAACTCCCAGACCACGAAGGCCAGACCTCCCGCCTGAAGCTAATAGATTAATGGTGGTCTTAGCTGGTGCCCCCCACTTAAGATCAGGGGAAAATGAGGATTACCAATCCCTTAAGAAAAAGGCTTAACTGGAACCGACCCTTGCCATCCTATTTTAATAACGAAATCATCATGGTGAGAAGGGTTCCATGGCTAGGGAAGACCAGGAAAACCATAGTGGGGGACTGTATTATGGTAACCTTTAAGGATCCGGGAACGGTACGACACATTTGTGGAGGAATGAACCGATCCCTTGATTCCACCATACAGACCCTCCCAGTATCTTTTTTCTTCCCCCCGATTCCCAGGCACCAGGTCCCAACACACGATGACTGGACAAGGGTGGAACACAGACGTAAACACAAAGGCTTTCTACAACGCCCATACTTCCAACCGCCTGAAACACCTTTTTGCGATTTTAATCGCTTTAACTGCCTGAACGGTTTGGATGGGGTCGACTGACTTACCGTCTGTAAGACAGTGCCAGGGGTCTCGGGCTCCCCCGCTGTGTCCTCCGGTTCAATTTCTGGCCCCCTGAATGATCCAGCTGCTTCAGACCATGGCAGAACCGAATCTTTTCACCAAGCCACTGATGGGGTAGTTGTTGCTGAGGGGATAACTACGGTTCCTTTCCTTGTGGACAATGGTGCGCCAAGACCACCGGTGCCACATGCATCTTCTGCTGCCCCTACTATAGGTCCCGCATTTGAAGTGGGGCATGGACTCACCTCCTCCAACCCTCATGGTATGGCATCTGCCACCTCCGAACATTTGAAGATAATTTCCTGGAACATCGCGGGATTAGCTAACAAACTGGAAGACCCGGCTTGGGCAAAGTACATAGAAACTGGTGACATATGCATGTTCCAGGAAACCTGGGCCAGAGAGGACTATGGACATCAAGGCTATTCGTCATTTTTCATCCCAGCAAGGTGGGAAGGCAAAGGCCGCCCATCAGGGGGCCTTACGACGTGGGTTGCTGCGCACCTGGGCTGTGTGGCCACACGGCTCCCATTCAACTCTGATGACATCCTTGCGGTCTTATTAACATGGCCAAACAAAGCTAACCTCCTGCTGGTCAACATCTATTCCAGGCCGATGGGAATGGCAAAAGAATCATCGACCTTTGATGAACTCTCGAACTTCTTATCTGAACTGTCGATTGATTCATATTATGTGGTGGGTGGGGACTTTAACTCTCACTTTGAGCCACTCCCCGGCCTCCAGGAAGGGTTCTTATCAGAAGAAGAAGTTAGGTGGGCAGTACCATGGGTTGATGTGCCATCTCCGAAAGCTTGGACCCCACTGGCACTGCAAATCACTGCCCTTACGTTAAGGTTTGGACTCAGAGCGTGTAATGGGCGAATTAAATCCGATATACCAGGCAAAAATACTTACAATCGGCGGGGAAGAGAGTCTCATTTGGACTATGTCCTGGTCCAATTGGCGAGATGGTCAACAATACAGGACTTCAGGGTAATAGACAGGTTGGACAGTGACCACAATGCCCTCGAGTTAGACCTTGCTCATCCAGCACCTCAGGCCCCAGTGACCCATGAGGAAGGGAATCGCCCCACGCTCCTTATAGACAACAGTAGGAGAAGAATTAGGTGGGAGCATATGGTCACAAGCAAGGATAAACTCCCACTGCTTTATGCAGAGATTACTCCCATCCTGGAAACTGTTGGGGATCTTGACAGTGTGGCAAATAAAATAGATATAAGGAGCAAACTGTTTGTTGCCCATGAGGAACTTATAAAAGTTGCGGCACCCCACTTTACTCGTAACATACGAAAGCCAAGGGAGAGGTGCCAAGGTAAAACACAATGGTATAATGTAGCCTGTAGACGGGCCAAAACAGAACTCCTTGGAGCAATTAAGGAGGGCACAGGAGGGGAACGCCTTAAGCAACGCAGGCAAGCTTACAAGAAGCTTCTTGCTCAGGCCAAAATAGAATGGGAGGAAAATCTGTGGGAAGAACTTACAAAGGCCCTAGCAATTCAAGATCAACGCCTGTTCTGGAGAATTGTGAATGGGGGATCAGGGAGTCTACACTCGGCAGTGGAGCCTAACATAGCTCCTGGAGTGTGGCAGGCCCACTTCCAGTCCCTATATAGCGCTGAGTCTGGAGAACTTCCTGCGCCAATCGAACCGGAGAGGCTGGGCCCTCAGGCGGATCCAATAACACTGAGTGAGGTCACTGCTGCTATTTCAGGCCTGGCTTCGGGGCAGGCGCCTGGACTGGATGGGCTACCGGGAGACCTGTTCAAGCAGGAGCCCACCGTCTGGGCGCCTTACCTCGCTGCTCTTTTTAACGGTATCCTCGGTGGGATGGAAATCCCTACTACTTGGCTGGGGGCTGAGGTGGTCCAGATTTTCAAAAAGGGATCCCCCCTCCTCCCAGCCAACTACAGACCGATTAGTCTGATAGACGTAGCGCAGAAGCTGTTCGGCAGGGTTCTCCTGAATAGGCTCCAGGACTGGATAGAGGAGGTGGGCGCCCTCAGTCCCTATCAGGCAGGATTCAGGAAAGGGGTATCGACTGTGGACCAGGTTTTTAGATTGAACCTGGTCTATTGGAGGACAGTGAGGTTCGAGGGCGGTAGTTTGTACACGATTTTCGTGGACCTACGGGCCGCCTTCGACCTCGTGCCCAGGGGAAAACTTTGGATTATCTTGGCAGGGATGGGCGTACCACCAGATATTTTATTGACCTTGCAGAGGTTGCATCATAACAATTATGCCCAGGTGAGGTGTGGGAGGTCGGGGGAACTGACTGACAGATTCCCCGTTGGCAGAGGGGTAAGACAGGGCTGTGTGCTGGCGCCGACCCTGTTTTGCCTCTTTGTCAACGGGGTAATCGCCCATCTTAACGCCACCGACTACACAGATGCCCCCAACAGTGTGCCCGCAATAATGTTCGCGGACGACACATTGTTAATATCTAAAACACCCATGGGCATCCAAAGGATACTCGATGCCTTTGTGGCCTTCTGCCAGGATAGAGGGTTGGAAATCAACGCCACAAAAACCAAATATATGGTATTGAATCCGAGCCCCAAACAGCGCCCGAATCCGCAACTGGGAGCAGTGCGGCTGGAAAGAGTAGCCACGTTTGAATATCTCGGCGTGACGCTCAACGAAAATATGATCTGGGGGACCCATCAGAGCAGGGCTAACCTTAAATTAGTGCAAATTACCGGGGGTATATCCCGGATGATGATTGGTTCGACCTACCGCCCACTGGGGGCCTTAATTCAGATATATAAAGCCCAGGCCAGGGGGGCGATCTTGTACGGGGCTGAATTGTGGGGCCACATTCCATGTCGGAACCTGTCTTCCACGGAAAATAGGTTTATAAGACAAATAACCGCACTTCCCCCTAGCACTCCACTTCTTCCTCTGAGGCTTGATCTAGGGCTACGGCCACTTGCCGACGAGATAAGTCTAAGACCCATTGCCTTCTGGCGCAGGCTATGGAGCAGCGATGATCTCGCCGACTATAGGGCGGAATTGGCCGAACTATTAAAGCACCCCAAGGCGCTCAGTATTCCCTGGGTCAAAAACATCCAGTCAATTTGCACCGATCTGGGGCTCCCTGAATTGTGGACCGAACCAGCGAATGTAGCACCAGGAATCTCTAAGAGATCCCTGGCGAATCTGTATCACGAACACAAAAGGGCAAGGGCCTTAGCTACCCAGACAGAGGGGTCCCTCTCTTCCATATTCCTGCAAACTACGGATCTCTACAGATTTGAGAAGGCTTTAGATCCCATATATCCCATACTCACCAGAAAGTTATTTCTCCAGTGGAGATACAGTACATTGCCTTTTCGGTCCTTTTCAAGCACCTGGCTACAAGTCCCTTCCACCAAATACTGTCCTCTTTGCGTTGATAAAGAGGAAAATGATTTGCATGTGATCTTTTTCTGCCCAGCCTACAAGGCAGCCAGAAAGCATTGGCTGCTTCCCTTGATTAAGAATTTGGGTGGCAGGGAATATACACCTATGTACAGGATTTTAAAATCCGATGTTTCTGGCCCAACCGTTTTTGCACTTTCCAAATTCTTTACGAATGTTTGGTATACGCGTATTCGTCTTTTAAAAAATGCTGGGTAGATTTTAGAATCACTTCAATTCTTAATAACTGTTTTTATTGTCTGTATTGATCTTAAAATCATGTATTGATGTTTTAACAAATCTGACAGAATTCATGTGATTTTTTTGTATGTGCATCTTTTATGACCAAATGGTCGAAATAAAGATTGGAATTGATATATATTTATATATATCACATACTGTGGGCTTCGTAAGAGTAAATCTCTTTCACCTTGTGCTATTGGCATCTAATTCCACCTCCAAGTTATGTTATGTTATATTATGTTATAGGAGCTTATAAAGCGCACTTCTACCCAAGGGTGTCCTGGCGCTGTAGTTGTGCTTTTTTTGCGATGCATGAGGGGCTATTTTTCATGTCAAAACTATGCATTCAATCCTCAGTGTCACACATAATTTATTTTGCTGCAGCACAGAGGGTGTCCTTGAGTTATTTATTTATTTTTAAACTAATGACCCCCACACCCTGGGAGATTTTCTCCTTTGGTGTGGGCGTCATTAATTTTTTTTCTCTTTCTTCACTGCCAAGTTTTCCGCGTGATGACAGTGGTTGAAGTGGGTGGGCTTTGAGGAGCACGGCTAGCACATTCATTTTAAATTGAAGGAATATTTACTTCTATTTTTTGTGAAAAGACAACCTTCTCAGAACGGTTAATTCTGACATTTTAAATGCTTTAGCTGAAGTATAAGGCAGGGAGCCTCCTGTGCTGTGAAACGAGGAGTGACGGACAGCGAAACACGCCTTCTTTCCAGGGTGGCTGCTTGCAGGGATGGCTCCTCTGTAATGGCGGAGGAGCATCGCCCCCTTGCCAGCAGATGATACATAAAACAATAATTACATGTTGTTATTATTGTTTTATTTATCTCTGTCTGATTTATATATATCTGACAGTAGGGGCGAGGCCAGGCCAGGGAGGAGTACTCCGCACTTCTAAGTGTGCATATGTGTTTGTACGGCCGTCTCATGCTGGCTAAACACGCAAGCGCACTTTTGTTTTTCCAACCTGGCTGTATTGTACAGCTGAGTTGGAGAATCCCACAGGCTCACAGGCACCGTCTGAAAGGCAAACGAGGTAAGTTCAGACCAATCCTGGCAGTGCTCTCATGCTAGAGAGCAGCGTTTTATTAGATGGGCAGCCTGTGCCCCCAGGCCCATCGACTTCCAGCTTCCGGGACATGTGGAGCAGGAGGTGGCCGGCAGCGGGAGCAGAGCGGAGTGGTAAGAAGTTTTTTTTGTTTTCCAACCTCTTTTTCCCCCCACCTCTCCACCCCCGCCTCTGCCGCCCTACCGGTTTTATCTGTTGGCATACGCCACTGCCTGCTTGCCTGTAAGAAATGTAAATGTGCACAACTGGTCAACCTGCAAATGTAAAGGGTGCTTGGAAACCTGTATTGGCTTTAATTGATGGAGTTACCTGAAACTTCCTGATGACATACATTTGTGCTTTTTGAGAGGTATTGTAAGGGAGTTACTAGCTTAGCTGTGAAGTGCGTGCTTTTAAAGGACAGTTATAAAAAGAATTCCACTACGTACAGTCTGATTATTACTAAAATGTACATTTTGGAAGCTCTTTTATATCTTAGACATTTATGCACATTTTGTAGCAGCCTATTATTTACTGTGTTTACTGTAAGTTTAAAATAGATATTTACGGGTTCATTGCTTTCTGTCAAAAAATGGGACCTTGTAGCACTAAACATACTCAAGCCACTATTCTCCACTGCACCAACTAGAATTCAGTTCTGGGTCTCTCTGGTGCAGTCCATTAAGTAATAGATGTTTCATAATGTAGGATAGTGTAATTCCCACTGATTAACATAACTTGCACTACTGTATTTGTAGTTGGCAGAAGATGAAAGACCAAAAAAGTTACAGAATATTTTGGTTCTCTTTAGCCACGCCTTTTACCACACAACATGTTCACTCACATCACCCCCAGTGCATGTAGCATCAGAGTTCCCATCCTTTTTTTAATGCACTCCAACCACCGGTGAAGACAGACAGTAAAAAAAAGACATTATGCAGTTAACCCTCAATAGGATGAGTGCTGTAATGTCCTTCCTCTAACTATTGCTACTCGGTCAGGCTGTTGGAGGAAGTTTTCCATCAATGGAGTGGAGCTCTGTCTATGGAAAAGTTAAGGTCCGACTCTCTCTAAATGAGGCGGGTGGTCTGAGGGTTTAAACTCTAAACCGGGCTCTCAATTTTCTTTATGGTGGTTAGTCCACACAAACTCTTCTCTAGTCTTTCAAGTATAAAAGATTCCCATTTCTCTTTATGACTGTGCAGCTCTCATTTTAGATTCCATCAACAACTTAAAAAAATTAGAGGGGATCAATATTAAGGCAGCAAACAACGTAAATTTGTAATTGTGCGTCTGAACCTAACATGACCTTGTAATTGTTTTTCTATTTTTTACCCATTGGGATTACTTGAACATAAATGGCCATCCCAAATTCCTGTGAAATGACAGCTTTCTGTTTAGTTCTCAGTTGCTTCTCTTCATGCTTCTGAACATTTGTTTTTTTGTTTTGACTTTAAGCTTCTGGTGACATCTGTTTACTGCTGCTGGGGCTGAGGATATCATTTTGTTTGTTAATTCCATGGGCAAGAAGAGTAAATGTCTCTCACCTCATGCTATTGGCATCTTCTTTCACCTCCAAGGAAATGCTTTTGTTGCAGTGAGTGAGGAACTATTCCTAAGGATAAAAAATATAAAAGCAATACTTTAATTTAAGCAAAATTGATATACAAATGGTTGGTTCCTGTTTGTATTGACACAGTAATTGCCAGTGGATGAGATTAATTCAAACATTCCATCCCACATTATCTTTTAAGTGCCCTAAGTGTGATGGGTATGCCCAGACGTGGGTCCAGTGCACACTTTGTCAATGGAAACAAGTTATATCTGGCTCATGAGCCCTAACTAGGGTGGAACCAACCCTTGGTTGCTTGTGCTCCGGTTCAGGAAGGAACTACCTGGCAATTCAGGCTAGACTGTTCCTAATGGAGCGGGGTCAGGACTGATTTGCATATGGCTAGGACTAAACTGAGGTTGCATGGTGTGCAAAATAACAATGGAGTTGAATACAGTCAAATATATTAGCGCTGACTGAGATTAAGTCAAGCATTCCATTCATCACTTTATGTACACTGTGGTGTTGTCTGGATGTGTTTCATCATGCTGAAGTTGCATGTCAGTTTCTGAGAACTCATCAAAGGGACTTCAACTTGCACTGCTAAAATGTGCAACATGCAACAGGCCACAATCATGCTGCCTTCTATGTTAGGCCTGTACAACAATCTATAACTACACAGGTCTAGGCATCTGAATCTTGTTTCGGAGCGGCATCTCTATATGATTCTGAATATTTTCCAGATTGTAGTGCTGTATGCTTATTTTTAGGTCCAGTCATAGAATAGTATTAGGCTGTCCTTCAGGCATGGTCTACATGCATAGACCTGACTATCCAAGTGAAAGAGCTAAGAACATATTACACATGTTGTAAGACATCAACCACCTGCTTTCCAATATTTAATATGATCATGTGTGTCATATATACCTACCAAAAAGAAGGCTTTGTCCACTTTCAAAACATTGATTCATTGCGATTTGTTTCAAAACGTGAATCAAAGGTAGTCCATGGATACTTGGTTACCATGTTTATGAAGCAATACATTGCATTATATATTCCTTGCCACGTGGAGCCTTAATAATGATGGGAGATTATCAGTGGTACCAAATATCAACATCTTAATATCGTGGGTACCGTTATATCAAAGTTTTGAATATCGATGGTGAGTATATTCTTTTTCTTTTTGTTACAATACTATCAATGTGTAAAATATCTATTACTTTAATATGTATTTAAATATCATTTTTAGGTGTTTTTCATTTTTAATACATTTTATTGACTTGATTCTTTTGAAAATTATTTTTAATATTTAATTGTTTTCGCTTATTTGATGTTTATTTTTCTTATTTAATTTGTATTTTAATTAAATAAGTAATTATGATTTTTTTATTTTAGGTTTAATAGGGGCTTTTGGGTGTCTAGTGGTTTAAATGAATGTTTCTATTTTATTTGTTACCTATTTAAGAATTGTTTTTATATTGCTAAATAAATTGTTAAATTATTTGTTGAATGTTATTTATTTCGGGGAGTGTTTGATTACATGGGAGCTTCTATGTTTTGATTTGTTGGCTTTTATAAGCTACATATTCAAATTTAGATATTTTAAAGGTTTTAAAAATATTTATTATTTATTGTGAAAAGATTTCAATTTACTTTTTTAATACAAAAACTATTTTCTAAAGAAATCATTTTCAGATGTTTAGACTTGTTTATGAAAATACATTTCAATTCATTGTTATAAATTTAGAAATAAATATTGAGAATGTAATTATTGCCTCAATAAATAAATATGTGTCAGATATTAATATTGTTCAAATTATTTTTCTTTTATTACTTTTACAAAATTGATATAATTTTATTTAGTTGTTTTTTTATTTTCCTGTTTTTATTTGATATTAATTTGATAAAACTTGTTTACTGTTGATTAGTTTTGAGTGTGAATAGTAAATATAATCCTCTCCCAGAGACACATATTTTCTGTAATGTATTTTACTTTGGATTGTGCATAATTCATTTGTTCTACCCCAGAGGTCAATGTTTTACCTAAAGATTTTTAGTTTGAAGTGGGACCTCTCCAGAATCCAATCCTTTGCCCAATGTTGGTTAGTTAGGGCTAGAAATAATAAATCAGCACCACTCCCAAGTGTCCCAAGTGTCCAGCGCTGTCCCCATTGTTATTTATTTTGGATTGGGAATATTACAGAATCCCTCTGATACCCACACTTTCCTCTAAGTTGCTTAGTTTGGAGCGGGAAATAGTAAATCTGACCCTATCTACCCAAAGTCCAGCAATTTCCCCAAAGTTGTTTAGTCTCAAGTGGGAATAGTAAGTCAACCCCCCGCCAACCCCAGAGCCCAAACTTTCCCCAAATGTTGCTTAGTTTGATGTGGGGACATTACATCTGCTCCCCACACTCTAATATTTTCCCCAAATATTTCTTACTTTGAAGTGGGGATATTACATCTGCCCCCCACACTCTAACAGTTTCCACAAATGTTGCTTAGTTTGGAGCGCTAATTTTAGATCTTTTTCCCCACCTACCACCAAGTCCAATGCTGTCCCCAATTGCTACTTAGATTGGAGTGGGAAAAGTAAATCAGACCCCCATACGGCTAGAGTCCAACACTTTTCTCAATGTTGTTTGGTTTAGAGTGGGGCTAGTAAATATGACCCCCCCGTCCAATACTTTCCACAAATGTTGCTTAGTTTAGATTGGGAATAGTAATTCTGACCTCCCCAGATTCCAACACTTTCCCTATCTGCTTAAGAACTTTGCTTTCTATGCTGCCTTGAAATGTCTGTCTGGCAGAGGAGTTTGTTTGAGTTTAGAGTATTACTTCTGCCGCCCAGCCGTAACCTAGAAAATCCTCACCAATGACAGTGGGTCTTTACGCATTCTGCTCATACTTCCCCGAGGGAGGAAAACCCTTCACTGTACCCAGCTTGCAAGGAGAAGACAGGTTGTGTGCTGAAGGGCTAGTGCTGCATGTTGCCTTCAAGGCAGATGACAAAGTGACCTTAAGGTAGCTGGCTATGAAATGGTCTGGGCATAAATGAACTGAAATACTGAAGACATAACATTGCACACAACTTTCTGACTCATTCAACAGATTATTCCTTGCAAATAGTGAAATTTTCAAAAAACGGACTCTAATGCTGTTTTTCTTGTCGATAGCACACATAACCAAAGCACTAAAATTCAAAGGGAGTTGGAATATCAATTAATTAATTTTGCGCAATAAAGTCATTTATTTCAAGGCTGAATCTAATTTTATTTCAAACGAGCATTAACATGAATAATAATCCTATAGTTTTTGAAAGCTATAACACTTCCTGGATATTCAAATTATTGAAAACCATTCATGGTTTGTTTGTGTCTGAGTCACTAAGCCTACCTCACCCTACAAGAGTAAGTCATGGCTGCTCACAATTATTGCCCTATGAGACACAATGGCTGAAGAAGATGTGCTGGCATTAAGTGAGCTTGTAGTTCAATCTGGATCCTGAGATTCTTGGAATAACCGGCAATACATGTTAGAAGGATTTCCTTGTTGCCTCTGGGTTCCCTGTGCTCTAGACAGTGTGAGAAAAAATTATGATGGGTTCAGCGCAAGTGGCAAAGTTAATTGAAGGGCAAAACATGAGTGACTTGGGGAAGTGGATAAGAGGGTATCACAGTAATCTAGCTTTTTGATTAACACTGTGTTCATGACAGAGTTTTTTCTCTAAAAGGGAAGATTGGAAGCTGCTACGTGACTGCTATGGGACCGGGGAAGATGAACAGTGATAGCCACTTCCCAGAAGATAAAGGCACACCGTGTTAAGAGGGATCCATATTACCTTTAATCTCAGAGAGTGAAGAGAAATGTTATATCAAATAGCTGTTAGACATTCCCAGATATGAGTCAGAGGGTGATATGAGAACAACTGCAAGGAGAGAAGGGTTTATGTGTCATAGGCATACAGATGGTGAGAACAAATGAAAGATGAGACGTCACAAGGGAGGAGGCTAAAGAGATAAAAGGAGGGGGTCAGGATGGAGCCCTAGTGGGACTGGCACAAATATTTTTGTAAGTGATAAGAGTTAAAATACCTAGAACTTTAGGAGGAGTGATCAAAAGATGGGTTTTACAGCAGCTCAATCTTGTTAGCAATGGAATTATGGGAAAGTTTTGTTATGACTGTTCGATGGTCTACTGTGTCTAATGCCCCAAAGGGGTCAAGTAAAATTAAGAAGAGGTAGTTTTAGTGGATAATAAAGTTAGACAAATATGGGAGAGTAGGTGCTCTCTGTGGAACAGAGTGCATGGAAGGTAAAAAGAAGAATCCAAACAGAAGTCAATTTAGTGGGTCGTGGGCTGGGAGATACCAGATAAGTCTTTGTGCTAACCTTTCTTTATACCCTGCAGTTGGTGTTCCACACCCATAGAGACCAAGAAAGCCATTCAAACTCCAGTAGTGGGCTCGCTGAGTGACAACCACCCATGTCAGGATCATCTGCTATAGAGAGCTGCCTTATGTCCGCCTTGAATGAAGGAGCCTACTGACTGCTGAAGTGGGGTAAGAATGTATCCTTGCATATACGAAAGTTTGCTTGGCCAATACAACTGTAGTCAGTGGTTGATCATTGCAAACCCTTGACCAAAATTGCCACAGAGACCTGAGGTAGGCTCGTCACTTGTTTGGGTGGCGGGCTTGAGTTTGAGTCCGAGGAAGATCCCCTCAACAAAATTTACAATATTGCATTGATCAGAATTGACCACTGGCTCTGCACAGCTGGGTTTGTGCAGCCTCGCCAATTCAGGCAGACGATGTACCCTAACATGGCATCATAAGTTACACAGAAGCCAGAGGGAATGGGGCTGAATCAATACCTCTGTTCTCAGTGCCAGTTTATCGACAAACACATCAACGATGAAGAGCACCACCTCAATCAGCATGAGTTGTGTTGACATTGCCACCTCACATCTAAGTCCACTTTCTGAACAAAACCAGGATTGAAGGGGAAGCAATAGTTTTTATAGTGCATCGGGGCTGCTACACAGGCAACTCTAAGACCCTGTCACCTGAAATAATCTTAGCATTGGCCTGATAGTAACCACAGGGAGAGGTTAACATTGTTGTGCTCTTCAGCCCAATGGGAGTGGCTAAGCGTAATGCACATTGACTATGCCATAAACACTGATAAGAAACAATGGAAATTTTCCAGACTACAGGCTCGCTAATCCACCATTAACTCCACCATGAATATTGTATATTACTTGTTTCTACCCTTGCCAATTTCCTGTGTAATATTTAGTTTCACTTCAGATTACTGTAAATGGCACTGGCTGGTCAATGATGATTGATTGCTATGAAATACTTTAATGAGTTTTGAATTTCTACCTTACACCACCTGTGAGAAAGTGTCATCTTTCTTGCATGGTATACCCCCACTTTTTGCTGAATTGCTAAATGTACTTTGACTGAGTGTGCCATGGGCTCCTGCCAATCAGGTACCCAGGGCCTATGTTCCTTCCCTAAAAACTGTGCTGAAACCTAAGCCCAAATTGGCAACCACTGGCCACATGTCAGCCCCTGGTAAATGGTACATTAGGTACCCAGGGCCTTGTGACCAGGGAAGGCCCCTAAGGGCTGCAGCACTTATTGTGCCACCCTTAGAGGCCCTGTACCCTGACAAACACACACTGCCTTGCAGGCTGAGTGTCTGGGTACAGAACAAAACAGAGAGTCGACATGGCACACAGCCCTGTGCGCCATGCCCACAACATACACTGCCCTGGCATATATCAGCCACCCCTCTAGCTGGGTGCCCTATGCCAGTGGTGTGGGTACAGGTGCATGAGCCCTGTGCCCCTACAGTACCCAGGTCCATTCCTGGGCACTGTAAGTGCAGTGCTGCCATTTAAGAGTATATGGTGCTGGGAGATCTTCAACATGAACTCCACAGCACCATGATGGCTCCACTGAAAGCTGATAAGTTTGGTATCAAACTTCTCAACACATTAAACCCACACTGATGCCAGTGTAGGATTTAATGTACAATGCACGACAGCGGGCATCTTAGAGATGCCCCCTGAACCTAACCTACAATCCACGTCTTGTCTGAGGGGCTGCCTTGGCTGCCACACAGCAGACATGTTGCTGGACCCCTGGATAGAGAGCCATCCGCTCTACTGGGCCTGCAACAATGCACATCCTGGGCGAGGTGCTAGGTCTCCTCCCCCAGGATGGGCAGGGGAAGCTACAAAGGCATGCCGCCTTTGTGAGCTTTTCCAGGCCACCTGCTGTACTCAGCAACTGTCCCCTACCGATTCTAAACCCCCACTCTGGCGGGAATACTGGCTGGAAACCCGAAGGAAGAACAGGGGGTGTGCCAGCCTCTGCCAACCCCACCCCTCAGGTGGGGGAGGCGAGGTGAAGCACATCTCCGGGCTCTCTCCATCTTGAAGATGGAGAGCCCTGCCCAATCAGGACTAGGCCACTGCCCCCCTTCCACAGGAGAGTGGCAGGATAGGGGGTGTACCCACCCCAGGGCAGGGACCCAGTGGTCCCTGCCCTTTACCTACCTGTAACGCCCCCAAATTTAGTATATAGGGGCACCCTGAACCTTCCTTCCTTAGATCCAGATTCCGAAACAGCAAAGAAGATCAAGAGACAAGAAGACCTGCTGTGTAGCTGCTCACAAGAGGAAGACACCAACTGCTTTGGCCCCTGCCCTACCAGCCTGTCGACCCTCGAACCTGCTCCTGCTAAACTCCGACATCTCCAGTGGCCAGCAACCTCACAAACCCCGGAAGACCTGGCTACCTTGTGACTCTAAGCAACTGGGACTCCCACGAGCAATGGTACTGCTCAAAGCAAGTAACTGACCCCTGGCACCAGCCAGGAACCGCGAACCCTGCACACTCTGCACCCGCCAAGCCTGGCCTGTGCTGGAGTGAACAAAGACCTCGAGGACGTCCCCCCGGCAACTGTGACCCCGAATCCAGTACCCAAGAACCCACCTCGACGCTCCTGACGACGCCTGCAGCCTCAGAACCAGGAACCCCTCCAACCGCGACCAGCCGAGGGTAAGATTTCCCGACACCAAAAGGCACCCCTGCACCCGGCGCCCTGCGGCCCCCTGTGCCCAACTCCTGGATGCCTACCTATCCTCCAACTACCCAACTTACCTCTCGAAGTGGTGGTCACACCTGAAGAATCTTCGTCCTCGAGCTTGCAGCCTTTGTTCGTTTTTGAGCTTCTCCATTGCAATCCATTGAGCGCCCGATGGCTCAAAAGCACCCTGCACCCAGCCACCCGAGTGCCCCTGGCAGTGCAATCTATACTCTACTCTACTTACCCATTTGCCCTGAGCAAGTGACCAGGAGCCCAGCTCCCACAGCCGTGTGGCCTGCTAGCCAGCAGCCACCAACCAAGGGCCCCCTGCCTCCCATAGGATAACCTTGGGCCTAACTCACTCTGCACCCGGCTGCCCCTGTGCCGCTGAGGGTGTAACAACTGTACTGACCTGACCCTGGGAGACCCCTGAGTCTATGCCCAGAACCTTAACTCTGCCAGTCGAGTACTTACCCAAAAGCCGATAACTCTCTTTTCTTCCATAGGGTAACATTGACTGGTTTCACTTGGAAATTCTTCTGTGTGTGGGGTTTCTAAACTTTAAAATATTCACCTAAAATCAACCGGGTAACGAAAACGAAAATACTCACCTGCTATCAGGAGAGATCCCAGTGCTGGATCTTGGTGCCCAGCACTGACCCTGAAAAGTAATTACAACCATAGTTACCGCTAACCCAATTTTCTTCCATTGGAAACCATTGACTGTTTTTCTGTGAAATTTCTTCTAAGTGTCGATTCTTGCAAACTACAAATATTCTTTAAAAATCGCACCAACTGTGAAAACGTAATTACTTACCTGTTTTAGATAGATGTCCCAGTGCTGAACCTAGGAGTCCAGCACTGGATTACAACAGTAACAAGAACATACTTTACCTGCAACTTGAATTTCCTTCCATAGGATAACATTGCCTGGTTTTTGCTGAAAAAGTTTCTGTCGATTTTACAAACTTACAAATATTCGTTAAAAATAGCCTGTATAACCAAAACACATTCTTCCAACTGTTTACAGGAGATGCCCCAGTGCTGGATCCATGATCCAACACTGAGTTGGAAAAAGTAACTATAACCCCACTTACCTGCTAAGTGAAATTCCTCCCATAGGATAACATTAGTGATTCTATGAGAAAAAGTTTCTAAAAGTGTAAACTTTCAAAATAACAAAATATTGCTTAAAAATTACTACTGTAACCAAAACGCTTTTACTCAACTGTTTACAAGAAATGTCCCGGGACTGAATCCAGGATCCAGTCCTGTGGTTAGAAAAGTAATCCTCAAAGTAACTAATTGCATTTAATTAGAAATTCCAATTGAGCTCAATGTATTATTGAGTTTGAAATTGTGTTGCCTTTTGCAACAACTGAGTCTATTGCATTCAAAAGCCTACTGCATATTGAAAGTATTTATATAAAGCCTCTCATTCAGAGAAAGTATATTTTGAAATCTATTGTTGGTTCTAAAATAAAAACAACCATATATTTTTATACAAAACCATTGGCCTAGAGTTCAGTTCTTGAGTGTGTGAGGCCATTTGCTGACTGAGTGTGTGCAACAAATGCTTTACACTGTCCTCTGATACAGCCTTACTGCTCGACCAAGCTACCACTTTAGAGAGTAAGGTTATATCTAACTTTAACCTCTGCCAAACCTCTGGGGACTGTGGACTCTGTACACACTGTACCTATTTGGGAACAGTATATACAGAGCCACTTTCCTTCACCAGCTCCCTGAATATGGCTTGGTTGCTTGACTTCACTACCCTGAGGGTCAAGTTCTAAAGTAGTGCACTAGGTGCTCAGTTTTGCATCCACAGAAATGTAAAGTTCCAGGACGTTACTGATAAAAGACTCCTATTGTTGAAATTTGACCACAGTAACCCCTGATCGGCTTAGTAAAATGTCCCCACAAATGGGAGTTGCGAGACACAGTGATAATTGAAGCAAACTCATGGGCCGTTTTAAGGCTTGTTTGGGAAACATATGACTGCAGCCTATAGGAAACATTACTGGTATGTACTGGAGATGAGGAGTGGTCAATGATGGCGGTGAGGCAGACCTGAGTTCTCATGCTTAGGGGCAGAGCAAGCAAAGAAGCAGTTGACTATTTTATCAATACTAATGAGGTCATTGGTGTTGCAGGTGGATAGATGAGAAAGTTACCAGCATGTAAACAAGGAAGACGGTCTGATTAGGAATGTGTTAAGAGGTGAGCGGCATGCTAGATTATGAAAATATTTTTCGAAGAAAAGTAGGAGACAAAGCTGAAGGTGGAGAGAATGAAGTAGATTATTGTGGTTTGCGGGAATGGAGCAAACGGTTACAGGTGCTGTAGCAGGATTGAAATGAGCTACTGAAGTCATGGTTGAATGCTGATTTAGCACTGACAAGAGTGGACATCAGGTTATTGAAGGCCACTGTGGTGATCTATGCTTGGTCTTTAAACTATGAATGGTGGAAGACCGCTGAAGATTACAGTATAAGGAGTGCTGGAGAACCACTATAGGCAACGGAAGTCTAACCCTGGAATTTCTGCTTTACAAAGGAATTTTGAACCTTGATGTACATCGTATAATGTTTTATTCATTGAATATATAATTTTTGTATATTGTTCTCTTTTAACCTGTGTTCCCATCGTGTAGTATTATTTCACAGTATACTTTGTTCTCCTATTTCCACCAGTTCTTTGAATTGCGCAATTTAATTTATAGCTCAACTAACTTACTTAAATCTCCCACACTGACACCCAAAAAAGTAAATAAAAAACAAGACCTTTCTTCCTAGAAGGGCCATCAAATTCCATTACATAATTTTGTCATTCGTCCTCTGGTCTCTGGGCCATTTTGCTATATCTGAAATTTGACTTGACTTCAATAAGTTTGTTTGTACTTTTATATGGCTCAGAACTCAACCTAGAAGGTACTATGGGGCATATTATCAAGAGCGGCTTTAAAATTATCGCCGCTTTAGCGGCAGTTTCCTGCTGTTAAAGCCGCGATAATGTGCTTGATAATATGCTCTTGAGAATTCCAATAGAAGCCCAGGTTCACACCAGAACATGGGCTTCAATTGCAACTCTCAAGGGCATATTATCAAGTCCATTATCACCGCTTTAGCAGCAGTTTCCTGACGCTAAAGCAGCGATGATTTTAACGCCGTTCTTGATAATATGCCCTTCTGAGATCTTGCACAGCAGAGGAGTGTTTGGCATCCGCAATGTAGAGTTTAACAGGAAGACGTCATAATACCCTAAATGGCTGTTCATTGAGAACTGAGGACATAAATTGAGATGTACATGAGGTGATTGCAGTAAGGCCAGTGGGAGGATGGCCCAATCTGAGAAAGTTATCAATGAAATGTGTGAGCAGGTCATGTACAAACTATTCAAATCAATCATAGCAGAACATTTAGCATTACATGTAACACAACATAACGTATAACATATGGGGTTAGATACTTCATAGGTCCATCGGGCTCTGTCCATTTCCACCCAACTTTACTTTGTTGGCCACTTCTGCTCCATCCATCTAGATGCCTTGTTATTACAAGTGCATTGTTCATCTTGCTAAGTCCATCTGGATGCCAAGTAACCCTGGCAATTCCTAACAGACAATAATAAAAAGTCCAAAGAGCATCTGGTGATTTGTCATTTTTCTTTCAAAAACAAACTCCCAGTTTGGAAGTTTCTTTTCGGAAATCAAAAAAAGTTAGAGGTGATCGCAAGAAGGCCAGTGAGGAAGATGGCCCAATCTGAGGAAGGTATCAATGAAATGTGTGAGCAGGTCATGTAAAAACTATTCAAATCACACATTGCAGAACATATAGCATTACATATAACACAACATGGTGTATAACATATGGGGCTAGATACGTCATAGGTCCATCGGCTCTGTCCATTTCCACCCAACTCTACTTTGTTGGCCACTTCTGCTCCATCCATCTAGGTGCCTTTTTATTGCAAGTGCATTGTTTGCTTGCTAAGTCCATCTGGATGCCAAGTAACCCTGGCAATTCTTAACAGAAAATAATAAAAAGTCCCAAGAGCATCAGGGTGATTAGTAATTTTTCTTTCAAAAACAAACTCCCAGTTTGGGAGTTTCTTTTTGGAAATCAAAAAAGGATTGCTCAGCAGCAGTGGAGGCGACTGCTCTAAAGGCACAGGGGAGATCTCTAAATATGGTGGGCAGTAGTCTCTCTAGATTGGCGGGGGTAATGAACTCTGCCCCACCCCCATACCCTAAATGAGCCCTTATTACAATACAGAAAACCATGTGTCTATGTGTGCCTCTAGTGCTGGATGGGCAGGTAATGTCAACATGGGGGGCCTGGGAAGATTATGAAGCCCCAACAGAGATAACATTGTAGAAAACATCTGAAAATCACAGACATATCGGACCTGGAATATGTAACATAATATTCAATGTTTCTGCTAAATGTTTTGAGCCATTAAGGATTGGTACTGGTGCTTGGAACAAGTGCCTGCTAAATATAAAGGGCCTTATTTACAAGCAATTAACACAGCGCGGTGCTGCAAGCCATTTGGCTGCACCACGCTGGGTTAATTCCGAAGCACAGAGATCCATCATATCTAAAACAATATGACAGATCACTTTGCTCTCCCCTATGCTGGTGCAAAATTATCTGCCATGCGTCAAAACAGGCCCCCTAGCACTATCGTGCAAGGGTGCCTGCGTTGAAGGGAATGATTGTTTATATGCAGGAAGGGACACCTTCCTGCACATAAACAACACACGAGGTGATTTCCTCATTCTATGTGTGCTGCAGAATGCAGCACACATAGAAAGAGGAAACAAACGAGGAGAAATTAGAACGTTTGTCCTCATTGCGCCTCCCTACGCCTCCTCAGGGGAGGCGTAGCATTCTGAAGCATTTCCAGGTTTACGATTTCTCCTAAATCTCGAAATGCGGCTGAAGCCATGGGTGTTGTGTGCGAACACCTATAGCAACACCCATGGCATGCCCCTTTTCCGCAAAGTATTGCATGTAAAGGGGCCATATTGACAAGGACACAAAAAGCCATGCAGGGTTGCTTTACGTGTCCTTATAAATATGGGGCAGCGGGTTGCGCTGCCGGTGCGTCACAAAAAGTGACGTACCGACGGTGCAAGGGGCTTGTAAATAAGCCCCAGAATATATCATCTAAGTAATAATAGCAAGCCAAGACTTGGATCATTTCTGTAGTATGCACCTCCTGGAATGTTGGGAATGACGTGGAATGGGGCATATGTCAGGCTTGACATAGTGACGTTTCGCTGACCAGTATTCTGTGTGACGGTTGCTGTGGCAGTGGATCTGGAGCAGACCTGTTTCCTGTTATGCTGAGCCCCTCAATAAAGAAGCTTCTACGAATACACATGTTCTGCTTGTTTAGTGTGTGGTTGATGTCTACGCACACACAACAGTCATATATTTTTGTTTGCCCAGCTCGGCACTTTAGATGTCCTCAATGTTTGATACCACTCTGTCTTAGATTTGGAGTACGTTCTATTGACAAGATTCAGCAATTTTAAATGTTTACCGAAAAAGAAATGTCTTGTTCTAAAATGTTTCGATTTTTAAAACGTTTTTAAATTTTATAATGACGTGATACTTTTTATGTATGTATATTTGTAAATGGATAAAATGTGTTAAATGTATGTGGAGCTCTATGGAGATCCAAATTTTATTCAAATAAAATTAATCTGCATGTGGAGCTCTATGGAGATCCAAATTTTATTCAAATAAAATTAATCTATGAGGGTTTTATCACTGAGAAGCTTCTTTGTAGCTTCTCAACATCTGCCAATTCTTGAGCATTTCCCTCTGTGGCATGCTGACCTGCAAAATCTCCTGTTTCATGAGCCACAACCTTTTTCAAGGTGTGTTCCTCAAACAGCTTCAGTTATCTGGACCTTGTGATGCTTGTCTTCTCAGCCAGGGCTGGTACTCTCCCACCTGTTCAGTTTTGCTTTCCTCTACATCCAGGAACGTCGGAGCAGTAAGATTGACCCTATGTCAAGGACATTCTTCATTTATCTTGGAAAATAACCACCTACAAGGTTCTGTCTCTGACAAACGTTGACAGCTCACTGATTTGCAAATGTCTTTTGCAGTTCAGATGAAGAACACAGGGCCTGATTACGAGTCTGGTGGTCTTGCGACCGCCAGACTCGCGGCGGCACAGGAATGGCGGTCCACCGTTTTGACGATTATGACTTTGTAAGTCGTATCGGCAGTGGACCGCTGGATGCACCAGGCAACAGCCGTTTTCTGGCGGAGGCTCAGGAACACCACAAAGCATTATGCTGAGCAGGGACTGGCGCAGTCCTGCTAAGCATATTTCAAATTCCTGAACCACCAGCCTTTTCATGGCAGAGCCACGCCATGAAAGGCTGGCGGTGCAGGAAAAAAGGGGGCTCCACAGGGCCCCCATGTCCCCCGCCATGAGGATGCATTTAGGGGGACACAACATGTTCCCCCTGTCTGTATTCCCCCAGTTCCAGCACAGCAGGGACGTCACCGTCCATGCTGTGCTGGAACTTTTTGGCCATTCCATTTGCAGTGTCTGTTTTCGATGCACAGCCATGGGACAGGCCAATGGCCCACTGACCGTATTATGAGTTGTACTTTTACAACTCATAATACGGCCGGCGGTCCATGCATGGGTTTGATGCAGCAGAGCCGGCGTTGATCCACAGCCCCTGCGCCAAACTCGTAATTGGGCCCACAGTCTCTCTGCTACAAAGCCAGAACTTATTCCACTTTGAAGGCACTATCAGGAGACCAAGGCAATTTTATACAATATTTATGAGCTACTGCAAACTTACATTTCAATATTTTATTTGAAACTATCTTAACTGAGCTCCTTAAACCCTTACCACTGGGGTAGTAACTCAGTGACCTCGGTCGTAAATCTACTTCTGTGGGGATCAAGTCACCTTCACAGCTGACCTGAATACCATCTACAAAAGGAACATTTTAGCAATTTAATAATCAAAATAATGTTTTATCGAGAAATTACTATATTATGAACTAATTCCATAAGGCAGATGCAATTATTTCTATGGATTTAGGATTAACCAGCTAAACCCTCCGTCACATATCATCCTTCAATATAAATTTATTGAAACAAATTAATTTAAACCAAAGATTATTTAGTGGTCGTGTATTGAGATCAAGCACGGCCCTGGTTAGAAAATCAGGGTCATTCAATGTCCAAGTTTATTCAAACTTAAAAAGCTTCTTCCATTTAAGAGAAAGTGCATCATTATTCAGCGTTGTCTTCATTCTTGGCTATTCCTGCGGCAGGAAGAGGTCAGACTGGACACTACTCTTCAAGGGAGTTTGCTGATTTGAGTTGGACTTCTTGAGCCACATTATCACTGGTGGCTAGGAAGGAAGTATGGTAGGAATCAAGGAGAAGAAAGCTGCTTGTTGTACAAGAGAAGGTTGGTGATTCTTCCCCAAACCATCAGAGAGCTGCAACCTTAGGAAGGGGCTGTAAGTAGAATATCTGGTGCACTGTGGCCAACTCCTACCAACGAGGTAGAGCGACGGGTAGGTTCCCAGCACCTGTTTTCCAGGAAAACTCATGACATTAACTTTTGTAACGATCATTGCTCTGCCTAACTTTTGATTAAGCGTGACTTGAACCTGAATTGGGTTGGTCCCATGATTTGTATTATTAAGGTACCTCATTGAAAGGTCATCAGAGTGATTGGTACATTTTCCATAACCAACCACCCGTGTAGATTGTGAATCAAGATAGGTCTTGAAGAATTGCTGAGTGATTTACACACACAGGGCAAGAAACTTGTTGACCATGACTACACACATATAGACATCTCCGACCATTATAATCGGCAGTATCCGTATTCTGGTTTTAATTGAGACGAGTGGGCTCGCAGATTAAAATTCATTTTGGAGAACCACCTCGCCTCATTTTATTTCTCTTCACATCAGCTCACATCTACTCCACTAGGCCCCTCACACGCACCTCACCTACACGGCTTGAGAATAAGATCTCCGACAAAGAGCCCCTCATAGGGTGCTCGTCAGGCATTGCAGCGCCAGCCTGACAAGCAGCAAGCCCTATGGTGAAGCATGACACCCAAATGGGTGTGTGTGGGCCCATTTCCCAAATTGTGAGACACCCACACTCCACTACTGAGTAAGAGTGTTGACCACCCTAGCCTCCTTCTTCTTTCCCCACCCTACAGGAACTGCGTACTCCCTCGCTGCTACATCATATTTATTGGGGCCTGTATGCTAGACCTATATGCGCCCCTTCTCTCACATTTGTATTGAGCACTGTGGACAACAGCAGCTGGCAGGTGAAGCAACTTCCCCTGCACATATGCATATGATGTCCCAAATGGACAGCAGCCATGCCTTATACAGTCTCCTGTCCCTAAACGCATAAAAAAAACACAGCACTCTCTGCAGTATGTCATGCACAATCACGAGAAAACAACACCCCAGATTGCACAGACTAAGGATTTTACAGGGAGTCCTAGTAGCTAGTGCCCTACAAAAGGAGCAGTAGAAAAGGCTTGCATCACTGAATTATACATACCTGCCATCACCCACCAGTGACCCCCTATTCTGGTATATGGGCAGTAGCTGGCAACATCCATGTGGTGGGAGGATCCTTTTGGTGCAATTACTACTATCCTAACCTAATGTCTGTGCTACATTTTTGGCGCACCTGGGGTGGATTCAAACATTGTTAAGGTAATTGTGAAAGAGCACTGGGCCTTACAACATAATGTCCTTGTCCGGCTGCAAAGATATTTCATCGTTTTTACAGGGAGTCCTTTTAGGCAGTGCCCTACATAGGGAGCAGTAGACAAGGCTTGCATCACTGAATTATAAATACCTGCCATCACCCACCAGTGACTTCCTATCCTGGTATGTGGACAGTCGCTGGTAACAACCATGTGGTGTGAGGACACTTTTGGTGCAATTACTACCATCCTAAACTAATTTCTGTGTTACATGTTTGGTGCACCTGGGGTGGATTCACACATTGTTGTTTTCAATGCGAAAGAGCGCTGGGCCTTACAAAATAATCTCCTTGTCAAGTCGGAAAAGATTTTTCCTCGTTGGTCGCATGGATCATTGTTGGTTGTCCTGAAGCGTTGGAAGGAAGAAAACATCAACAACACATTTCCAACTTGTGAAGCCAATGCGATTCCACAATAAAGACCAGGACTAACTAAATGTATTTAAAGGGCTTTATTAGGATTTCCAATCAATCCAGTGTATATGCAAACCAGTAGTAAGTTCAAAAAGTACAACAATATAGCGGATACGTTGAAATATCTTAGTAGGTTAAGTCGCAATAGAATGAGATACAGAATTGTGATAGCCACAACAATAAAGAAATAGATTATTACAAACAGATGTTCCATAAAGAAATGTCTCTTCTCTCTTCTAAACGTAACTCATTCATAGGATCATCTATTAAATGTCTCTAATGTGGGAGCATCAAAGGTGTCACCATAGTCAGACTTCAATAAAAGTCTGAAAATTGAAATAAGTGTTTAGCATAAAGCTTCAAACTTGTAAGAATGAGGCAAGCAGAGAGGTCTTTACCTCTCAAACTCTAAAGGGAATCTGCTGTGTCCCTAACTATAAGAACACTAATATAAAGTAACATGAGATTCAGGAATATCCTTATCCTTATCGCTGACCAGGGACCAATCAAAATCATTACTCAAGTGCATCTGCAACATGGCTTCAGGTTCTCAGCTCATCGAACCTAGACTGCAATTCTCAGCCTTGAACACCTCTCCCATCCTGGTACACGATTAATTCTCTACATTCAATTCCAAGTTTCCTCCCAGGCCACTTTATCAGCAGTCTAATCCATACAATGAGCCTTTCTCTAGCTAAGTAGAATCATGACAGTGCACCTTCAATGGAAATGAACAAGCTGTAGTCAGTGTAACTTTAGTTAAGCATTTAATGGCCACTTAAAATATGTGGTTATACTTGTGCACATGTAATTTGAGAATAAATGCAAAATGTTAATAAAGGAAAAACATATTACAAATCCAAACATAACTTAAAGTGTAAGTGCAAAATGTAAATGAAAAATATATACCTTAATGTTTAAACTGAACATTAGTGCACATTTGTATAAATCTCTAGTTTCTACAGTGAATACATTTAATTAACACATTTAAATGCTTCACACATGTTAATAAAGTTAAGGCACACAGAGAATATAACGTCAAATGCATGCATATAATTGCATTTCCGTGACCTATAAGGGTGGAGTCTAAATGGTGCTGCTCGAAATGAAAGAAAGCCATCAGGCAGAGCAGAAAAATAAACAAGTGAGCTAAGATCTCAGTCCCTACACAGCACGTGCCCACTCGTTAAAGGAGATCTATCATTGTGCCAGTGCGGCTCGTGCTTGCATATTTTGCTATTCAAAGTTATCTTATTTTCTTAAGTAAATTCACAGCGTCCATTACATTCGCTTGTTTGTTTTGCGTTCTCTGCACATTCCATTAACTCGATCTTTCACCATATTTTACTAGCTCCATGGTCACCCATTGATAATGTACCTGAATTCAAATTAGACCCGCACTTAATAACACATGATATCCCTCTAATCTATCTCATTAAAATGTATTTTGAGGTATTTGATGTAGCCCTGACTTAGCTCTACAGAGCAGCAGAGCACTTCATAAAGAACATTCTTTTGTAGAAGTGTCATACCAAACAGGAGATACTGCACATAGACAACATATTCGATATCTTGGCGATGTCATTTTATTATGATTATGATGATGATGATTATTATTATTATTATTATTTACATATGAATCTATTGAGTCCATAATTCCAATTTCATATGTTTTAAAAAGACGCAAAGCATAACATGCTCCTTTTTAGCTCTGGCTCGAGCGTTTGACACTAATATATATATATATACAGTGGGCTTCATAAAAGTAAATATCTCTCACCTTGTGCTGTTGGCATCTAATTCCACCTCGATGCAGTGCCGTTTTTGCAATGCATGAGGTGCTATTTTGCATCCCAAACTATGCATTCAATCCTCAATGTCACACCTAATTTTATTTTGCTGCAGCACAAAAGGTGTCCTTGAATTATTTATTTATTTTTAAACTAATGACCCACACACCCTGGGAGTTTTTCTGCTTTGGTGTGGGGGTCATTAGTTTTTTTCTCTCTCTCACTGCCAGGTTTTCCTCGTGATGACAGTGGTCGAAGTAGGCGGGCTCTGAGGAGCACAGCGTGCGCATACTTTTTACTTTAAGTAATATTTACAGCTAATTTTTGTGAAAAGACAACCTTCTCAGAACAGTAAATTCTGACAGTTAAAATGCTTTAGCTGAAGTGTAAGGGAGGGAGTCTCCTGTGCTGTGAAACGAGCAGGGACTGACAGCTAAACACGCCTTCTTTTTAGGGTGCTTGCCTGCAGGGGCGGCTCCTCCATAATGGCGGAGGAGCATCGCCACACTGCCAGCAGATGATAATAATAAAACGATAATAACATGTTGTTATTATCATTTGATTTATCTCTGTCAGAGTTACGTACGTCCGACAGGAGGGGCGGGGTGGGGCCTGGCCAGGGAGGAGTACTCTACACTTATAAGTGCACATATGTGTTGGCCTGCCGTCTCATGCTGGCCAAACACACATGTGCACTTATGTTTCTCCAACCTGGCTGTATCGTACAGCTGAGTTGGAGAAACCCCACAGGCTCCCAGGCCCTGTCTGAGTGACAAACGAGGTCGCTCAGACCAATCCTGGCACTGCTCTCATGCTAGAGAGCAGCGTCTGGATTGGATGGGGAGCTTGTGCCCTTAGGCTCATCCACTTCCAGCTTGCGGGAAGTGAGGCACAGGAGGAACAAGGCGGCCGGCGCGGGGGCAGAGGAAATTGGAGCGGCAAGTAAGTGGGTTTGTTTTCCCAACCTCTCCTCTCCTTCCTCTGCCGCCCGTCAGTTTTAATTGGTGGCAAACGCCACTGCCTGCTTGCCTGACAGAAATTTAAATGTGCACAACTGGTCAATCTGCAAATGTAAAAGGCCCTTGGAAGCCCGTATTGGCTTTAATTGATGGAGTTACCTGAAACTTCTTGATGACATACAATTGTGCTTTTGAGAGGATTTTTGAAAGGGATCTACTAGCTAACATGTGAAGTGTGTGCTTTTAAAGGACAGTTATAAACTCAGTGACCTCGGTCGTAAATCTACTTCTGTGGGGATCAAGTCACCTTCACAGCTGACCTGAATACCATCTACAAAAGGAACATTTTAGCAATTTAATAATCAAAATAATGTTTTATCGAGAAATTACTATATTATGAACTAATTCCATAAGGCAGATGCAATTATTTCTATGGATTTAGGATTAACCAGCTAAACCCTCCGTCACATATCATCCTTCAATATAAATTTATTGAAACAAATTAATTTAAACCAAAGATTATTTAGTGGTCGTGTATTGAGATCAAGCACGGCCCTGGTTAGAAAATCAGGGTCATTCAATGTCCAAGTTTATTCAAACTTAAAAAGCTTCTTCCATTTAAGAGAAAGTGCATCATTATTCAGCGTTGTCTTCATTCTTGGCTATTCCTGCGGCAGGAAGAGGTCAGACTGGACACTACTCTTCAAGGGAGTTTGCTGATTTGAGTTGGACTTCTTGAGCCACATTATCACTGGTGGCTAGGAAGGAAGTATGGTAGGAATCAAGGAGAAGAAAGCTGCTTGTTGTACAAGAGAAGGTTGGTGATTCTTCCCCAAACCATCAGAGAGCTGCAACCTTAGGAAGGGGCTGTAAGTAGAATATCTGGTGCACTGTGGCCAACTCCTACCAACGAGGTAGAGCGACGGGTAGGTTCCCAGCACCTGTTTTCCAGGAAAACTCATGACATTAACTTTTGTAACGATCATTGCTCTGCCTAACTTTTGATTAAGCGTGACTTGAACCTGAATTGGGTTGGTCCCATGATTTGTATTATTAAGGTACCTCATTGAAAGGTCATCAGAGTGATTGGTACATTTTCCATAACCAACCACCCGTGTAGATTGTGAATCAAGATAGGTCTTGAAGAATTGCTGAGTGATTTACACACACAGGGCAAGAAACTTGTTGACCATGACTACACACATATAGACATCTCCGACCATTATAATCGGCAGTATCCGTATTCTGGTTTTAATTGAGACGAGTGGGCTCGCAGATTAAAATTCATTTTGGAGAACCACCTCGCCTCATTTTATTTCTCTTCACATCAGCTCACATCTACTCCACTAGGCCCCTCACACGCACCTCACCTACACGGCTTGAGAATAAGATCTCCGACAAAGAGCCCCTCATAGGGTGCTCGTCAGGCATTGCAGCGCCAGCCTGACAAGCAGCAAGCCCTATGGTGAAGCATGACACCCAAATGGGTGTGTGTGGGCCCATTTCCCAAATTGTGAGACACCCACACTCCACTACTGAGTAAGAGTGTTGACCACCCTAGCCTCCTTCTTCTTTCCCCACCCTACAGGAACTGCGTACTCCCTCGCTGCTACATCATATTTATTGGGGCCTGTATGCTAGACCTATATGCGCCCCTTCTCTCACATTTGTATTGAGCACTGTGGACAACAGCAGCTGGCAGGTGAAGCAACTTCCCCTGCACATATGCATATGATGTCCCAAATGGACAGCAGCCATGCCTTATACAGTCTCCTGTCCCTAAACGCATAAAAAAAACACAGCACTCTCTGCAGTATGTCATGCACAATCACGAGAAAACAACACCCCAGATTGCACAGACTAAGGATTTTACAGGGAGTCCTAGTAGCTAGTGCCCTACAAAAGGAGCAGTAGAAAAGGCTTGCATCACTGAATTATACATACCTGCCATCACCCACCAGTGACCCCCTATTCTGGTATATGGGCAGTAGCTGGCAACATCCATGTGGTGGGAGGATCCTTTTGGTGCAATTACTACTATCCTAACCTAATGTCTGTGCTACATTTTTGGCGCACCTGGGGTGGATTCAAACATTGTTAAGGTAATTGTGAAAGAGCACTGGGCCTTACAACATAATGTCCTTGTCCGGCTGCAAAGATATTTCATCGTTTTTACAGGGAGTCCTTTTAGGCAGTGCCCTACATAGGGAGCAGTAGACAAGGCTTGCATCACTGAATTATAAATACCTGCCATCACCCACCAGTGACTTCCTATCCTGGTATGTGGACAGTCGCTGGTAACAACCATGTGGTGTGAGGACACTTTTGGTGCAATTACTACCATCCTAAACTAATTTCTGTGTTACATGTTTGGTGCACCTGGGGTGGATTCACACATTGTTGTTTTCAATGCGAAAGAGCGCTGGGCCTTACAAAATAATCTCCTTGTCAAGTCGGAAAAGATTTTTCCTCGTTGGTCGCATGGATCATTGTTGGTTGTCCTGAAGCGTTGGAAGGAAGAAAACATCAACAACACATTTCCAACTTGTGAAGCCAATGCGATTCCACAATAAAGACCAGGACTAACTAAATGTATTTAAAGGGCTTTATTAGGATTTCCAATCAATCCAGTGTATATGCAAACCAGTAGTAAGTTCAAAAAGTACAACAATATAGCGGATACGTTGAAATATCTTAGTAGGTTAAGTCGCAATAGAATGAGATACAGAATTGTGATAGCCACAACAATAAAGAAATAGATTATTACAAACAGATGTTCCATAAAGAAATGTCTCTTCTCTCTTCTAAACGTAACTCATTCATAGGATCATCTATTAAATGTCTCTAATGTGGGAGCATCAAAGGTGTCACCATAGTCAGACTTCAATAAAAGTCTGAAAATTGAAATAAGTGTTTAGCATAAAGCTTCAAACTTGTAAGAATGAGGCAAGCAGAGAGGTCTTTACCTCTCAAACTCTAAAGGGAATCTGCTGTGTCCCTAACTATAAGAACACTAATATAAAGTAACATGAGATTCAGGAATATCCTTATCCTTATCGCTGACCAGGGACCAATCAAAATCATTACTCAAGTGCATCTGCAACATGGCTTCAGGTTCTCAGCTCATCGAACCTAGACTGCAATTCTCAGCCTTGAACACCTCTCCCATCCTGGTACACGATTAATTCTCTACATTCAATTCCAAGTTTCCTCCCAGGCCACTTTATCAGCAGTCTAATCCATACAATGAGCCTTTCTCTAGCTAAGTAGAATCATGACAGTGCACCTTCAATGGAAATGAACAAGCTGTAGTCAGTGTAACTTTAGTTAAGCATTTAATGGCCACTTAAAATATGTGGTTATACTTGTGCACATGTAATTTGAGAATAAATGCAAAATGTTAATAAAGGAAAAACATATTACAAATCCAAACATAACTTAAAGTGTAAGTGCAAAATGTAAATGAAAAATATATACCTTAATGTTTAAACTGAACATTAGTGCACATTTGTATAAATCTCTAGTTTCTACAGTGAATACATTTAATTAACACATTTAAATGCTTCACACATGTTAATAAAGTTAAGGCACACAGAGAATATAACGTCAAATGCATGCATATAATTGCATTTCCGTGACCTATAAGGGTGGAGTCTAAATGGTGCTGCTCGAAATGAAAGAAAGCCATCAGGCAGAGCAGAAAAATAAACAAGTGAGCTAAGATCTCAGTCCCTACACAGCACGTGCCCACTCGTTAAAGGAGATCTATCATTGTGCCAGTGCGGCTCGTGCTTGCATATTTTGCTATTCAAAGTTATCTTATTTTCTTAAGTAAATTCACAGCGTCCATTACATTCGCTTGTTTGTTTTGCGTTCTCTGCACATTCCATTAACTCGATCTTTCACCATATTTTACTAGCTCCATGGTCACCCATTGATAATGTACCTGAATTCAAATTAGACCCGCACTTAATAACACATGATATCCCTCTAATCTATCTCATTAAAATGTATTTTGAGGTATTTGATGTAGCCCTGACTTAGCTCTACAGAGCAGCAGAGCACTTCATAAAGAACATTCTTTTGTAGAAGTGTCATACCAAACAGGAGATACTGCACATAGACAACATATTCGATATCTTGGCGATGTCATTTTATTATGATTATGATGATGATGATTATTATTATTATTATTATTTACATATGAATCTATTGAGTCCATAATTCCAATTTCATATGTTTTAAAAAGACGCAAAGCATAACATGCTCCTTTTTAGCTCTGGCTCGAGCGTTTGACACTAATATATATATATATACAGTGGGCTTCATAAAAGTAAATATCTCTCACCTTGTGCTGTTGGCATCTAATTCCACCTCGATGCAGTGCCGTTTTTGCAATGCATGAGGTGCTATTTTGCATCCCAAACTATGCATTCAATCCTCAATGTCACACCTAATTTTATTTTGCTGCAGCACAAAAGGTGTCCTTGAATTATTTATTTATTTTTAAACTAATGACCCACACACCCTGGGAGTTTTTCTGCTTTGGTGTGGGGGTCATTAGTTTTTTTCTCTCTCTCACTGCCAGGTTTTCCTCGTGATGACAGTGGTCGAAGTAGGCGGGCTCTGAGGAGCACAGCGTGCGCATACTTTTTACTTTAAGTAATATTTACAGCTAATTTTTGTGAAAAGACAACCTTCTCAGAACAGTAAATTCTGACAGTTAAAATGCTTTAGCTGAAGTGTAAGGGAGGGAGTCTCCTGTGCTGTGAAACGAGCAGGGACTGACAGCTAAACACGCCTTCTTTTTAGGGTGCTTGCCTGCAGGGGCGGCTCCTCCATAATGGCGGAGGAGCATCGCCACACTGCCAGCAGATGATAATAATAAAACGATAATAACATGTTGTTATTATCATTTGATTTATCTCTGTCAGAGTTACGTACGTCCGACAGGAGGGGCGGGGTGGGGCCTGGCCAGGGAGGAGTACTCTACACTTATAAGTGCACATATGTGTTGGCCTGCCGTCTCATGCTGGCCAAACACACATGTGCACTTATGTTTCTCCAACCTGGCTGTATCGTACAGCTGAGTTGGAGAAACCCCACAGGCTCCCAGGCCCTGTCTGAGTGACAAACGAGGTCGCTCAGACCAATCCTGGCACTGCTCTCATGCTAGAGAGCAGCGTCTGGATTGGATGGGGAGCTTGTGCCCTTAGGCTCATCCACTTCCAGCTTGCGGGAAGTGAGGCACAGGAGGAACAAGGCGGCCGGCGCGGGGGCAGAGGAAATTGGAGCGGCAAGTAAGTGGGTTTGTTTTCCCAACCTCTCCTCTCCTTCCTCTGCCGCCCGTCAGTTTTAATTGGTGGCAAACGCCACTGCCTGCTTGCCTGACAGAAATTTAAATGTGCACAACTGGTCAATCTGCAAATGTAAAAGGCCCTTGGAAGCCCGTATTGGCTTTAATTGATGGAGTTACCTGAAACTTCTTGATGACATACAATTGTGCTTTTGAGAGGATTTTTGAAAGGGATCTACTAGCTAACATGTGAAGTGTGTGCTTTTAAAGGACAGTTATAAAAAAGAATTCCACTATGTACAGTCTGATTATTAGTAAAATGTACATTTTTCAAGCTCTTTTATATCTTAGATGTTTTTGCACATTTTGTAGCAGCCTATGTTTTACTGTGTGTAATGCAAGTATAAAATAATTACTTATGTGTTCAGTGCTTTCTGTCAAAGACTGGGATATTGTAGCACTAAACATACACAAGCCACTACTCTCCACTACACCAACTAGAATTCAATTCTGTGACTCTCTGGTGCAGTCCATTAATTAACAGAGGTCTCACAATGTAGGATAGTGCATTTCCCACTGATTGACATAACTTGCATTTAATTTTCATTTAAGCTGTGCAATATAGTATTTGTAGTTGCCAGAAGGTGAAAGAGCAAAAATGTTACAGAATATTTTGGTTCTTTTTAGCCGAAGCTTTTACCACACAGCACATTCACTCACATCGCCCCATTGCACACAGCATCAGAGTTCCCATACTTTTCTTAATGCACTTTGACCACCGGTGAAGACGGACAGTAAAAAAAGACTATACGCTGTTTACTCTAATTAGGATGAGTGCTGTAATGTCCTTCCTCTAACTATTGCTACTCTGTCAGCCTGTTGGAGGAAGTTTTACATCAATGGAGTGGAGCTCTGTCTATGGAAAAGTTAAGGTCCGCCTATCTCTAAATGAGGGAGGTGGACTGAGGGTTTAAACTCTAAGTCGGGACCTTAATTTTCTTTATGGTGGTTAGTCCATACAATCTCTTCTCAAGTCTTGCAAGTATAAAATTATTCCCTTTTCTCTTTATGGCTGTGCAGCTCTCTTTTAGATTCCATCACCAACTTAAAAAAATTAGAAGGGAACTATATTAAGACAGAAAAACAAATACATTTGTAATTGTGTTTTTTTATTTTGGAGTGTGTGTCTAAACCTAACATGACCTCCTAATGGTTTTTCCATGTTTTACCTATTGGGATTCCCTGAACATAAATGGCTGTCCCACATTCTTGTACAAGTACAGCTTTTTGTTTAGTTCCCAGTGGCTTCCCTTCATGCTTCTGAGCATTTGCTTTTTTGTTTTTACTTTAAGCTCCTGATGACATCTGTTTACTGCTGCTGGGGCTGAGAATATCATTTGGTTTATAAATTCCATGGGCAAGAAGAGTAAATCTGTCTCACCTCATGCTATTGGCATCTCATTTCACCTCCAATAAATGCTTTTGTTGTAATGAGCGAGGGACGATTTCTATGGTAAAAAACTGAAAGCACTACTTTAGTGAAAGCAACACTGATATTCATATGGTTGGTTCCTGTTTGTATTGACACAGCAATTACCAGTGGCTGAGATTAATTCAAACATTTCATCCATAACTTTCTTTTTAGTGCCCTAAGTGTGACGGGTATGCCCAGACGTGGGTTCCATGCACACTTTGTCAATGGAACCAAGTTATATCTGGCTAATGAGCCCTAACTAGGGTGGAGGCCCTTGAATGGTTGTGGTCTGGTCAACGGAGGACCTGGCCTGCCAGTTCAGGCTGGACTGTTCCTAATGGAGCAGGGTCGGACTGATTTTCTCATGTCTGGGTCTAAACTGAGGTGGCATGGTGTGCAAAATAACAATGGAGTAGAATACAGCCAAAGTGATTAGCAGTGGCTGAGATTATGTCAAGCATGCCTTCCATCACTTTATGTACACTTTGGTGTTGTCTGGATGTATTGCACCATGCTGAAGTTGCATGTCAGTTTCTGAGAACTCATCAAGGGGACTTCAACTTGTACTTCTATAGTGTGCAACATGCAACAGGCCACAATCAAGCTGCCTTCTATTTTTGGTCTGTACAACAATCTATAACTACACAGGTCAAGGCATCTGAATCTTGTTTCGGAGTGGCATCTCTATATGATTCTGAATATTTTCCAGTGTGTAGTGCTGTATGCTTTTTTATTTAGGTCCAGGTTGTAGGCTGTCTTTCAGGCATGGTCTAAAAACACAAAGACCTGGCTACCCAAGTGAAAGAGGTAAGAATATAGTACACATATTGTAGGACATCAAACACCTCCTTTCAAACATTTAATGTGCCCACGTGTGTCATATATACCTTCCAAAAAGACTTTCAAAACATTTATTCATTGCAATTTGTTCAAAAACGTGAATCAAAATCCATGGATTCTTGGTTATCACATTTATGAAGAAATACTTTGCATTACATATTCCTTGCCATGTGGATCCTTAATAACGATGGCAGATTATCAATGGTACCAAATATTAACATCGTAATATCGTGTGTTTTGAATACAGATGATGAGTATATTGTTTTTCCTTTTGTTACAATAATATCAACGTGTAAAATATTGGTTACTTTAATATGTTTTTAAATATCTTTTTTAGTTTTTTTAATGTTAATAGGTTTAATTGACTTGATTTTTTTGTAAACACTTTTTAATAAATATATTTTTTGTTTATTGGGTGTTGATTGTTGTTAGTTTAATTATCTTATTTAATATTTATTTCAAGTAAATAAGTAATTGTGGTTTTATTTTTTATTTTAGGTATTATAGGGGCTTTTGGGTGTCCAGTGATTTGAATAATATTTTAATTTGATTTGTTGACTATTTAAGAATTATTTTTATATTGTTAAATACATTGTTCAATTATTCATTTACTGTTATTAATTTTGGGGAGTGTTTGATTATATAGGAGATTTTATGTTTTGAGTTGTTGGCTTTTATAAGCTGTTTTTTTTTTAACTTAGATAAGTTAAGGTTTTAAAAATATTTATTAATTGGGAAAAGATTTCAATTTAATTTTTTTAATGCAAAATACATTTTTTAAAGAAATCATTTTCATATGTCTTTATGTTTTTATTAAAATACATTTCAATTAATTGTTATAAATTTAGAAATACCTTTTGAGAATGTAATTATTGTCTCAATACATAATGATGTGTCAGATATTAATTTTTTTCTTTTCATGTTTTTATTTGATATTAATTTAATTAATTATTTTTCACTGTTTTTAGTTTGGAGTGTGAAAAGTAAATATAATCTCCCACGCCCTAGACAGATATTTTCGGTAATGTATTTTATTTTGGATAGGGCATAATTCATTTGTCCTACCACAGAAATCAATGTTTTCCGTAATGTTTCTTAGTTTGAAGTGGAATCTCTCCAGAGTCCAACACTTTGCCCAATGTTGGTTAGTTAGGGGTAGGATTAATAAATCAGCACCACTGCCAAGTGTCCAGTGTTGTCCTCAGTGTTATTTATTTTGGAGTGGGAATATTACATTCTATCAGAATCCCTCTGATGCCCACACTTTCCCCAAAGTTGCCTAATTTGGAGTGGGAAATAGTACATCTGACTCTCTCTACCCAAAGTCCAGCAATTTCCCCAAAGTTTTTCAGTCTCTAGTGGGAATAGTAAATCAACCCCGCCCGCCAACCCCCAGAGACCAACACTTTCAGCAAATGTTGCTTAGTTTGAAGGGGGGATATTACATCTGTCCCCCACATTCTAACACTTTTCCCAAATGTTGCTTAGTTTGGAGTGCAAATTTTAAATCTGACAGCCCATCTACCACCAAGTCCAATGCTGTCCCCAATTGTGCTCAGATTGGAGTGGAAATAGTAAATCAGACCCTCCAGCCCCTAGAGTCCAACACTTTTCCCAATGTTGTTTGGTTTAGAGTGGGACTAGCAAACCTGACTCCTCCCCCACCCCCAGTCCAACACTTTCAAAAATGTCGCTTAGTTTAGATTGGGAATAGTAAGTCTGACCACCCCAGATTCCAACTCTTTCCCTGTCTGCTCAAGAACCTTTCTTTCCATGCTGCCTTGAAATTGCTGCCTGGCAGAGAAGTTTGTTTGAGATCAGAGTATTACTGCTGCCCAGCCATAACCAAGGAAATCCTCACCAATGACAGCGGGTCTTTACACATTCTGTCCATGCTTTCCAGAGGAAGGAGAATCCTTCACTGTACCCAGCTTGAAAGGAGAAGACAGGTTGTGGGCCAAATGGCTAGTTTTGCATGTTGCCTCCTAGGCAGATGACACCTCTGCTGTAGCCACTTGACCACTAAAGGCATCCACCCAACAACCGATGTCTGTCTTGAGCCAGCATCGACCAAAGTTACCTTAAAGCCGTTGGCTATGAAATGGCCTGGGCATAAATTAGTTGCAATTCTGAAGAAATAACATTGCACATAACGTTCTGACTCATTCAACAGATTATACCCTGCAAATAGTCAAATTTTCAAAAACCGGATTCTAATGCTGTTTATTTTGTTGCTAGCACACATAATTAAAGCACTGAAATTCAGATGCAGTCAGAATATACATTTGTTTGTTTTGGGTAATAAAGTCATTTACTGCAAGGCAGGATCTAATATTATTTCAAACTTGAGCATTAAAGTGAATAATATTTCTATATAGTTTGAAAGCTATAACACTTCCATGATATTCAAATAATTGACAACCATTCATGGTTTGTTTGTGTCTGAGTCACTAAGCCTACATCATCCTACAGGAGTACAGCATGGCTGCTCACCTTCATCGCCCTATGAGAACCAGTTGCTAAAGAAGATGTTCTGGCATTCAGTGAGCTTGTAGTTCAAAATTAGATCCTGAGATTCCTGGGATAACTGGCAATACTTGTTAGAAGCATTTCCCTGTTGCCTCTGGTTTACCTTGGCTCTAGACAGTGTGAGAAAACATTTCGACTGGGTAAAGTGCAAGTGGCAAAGTTAACTGAAGGGCAAAAAACGAGTAACATGGGGAAGTGAATAAGAGGCTATTGCAGTAATCTGTCTTTCTGATTAACAGAGTTTTTTTCCTCTAAAAGGGAAGTTTGGAAGCTGGTACGTCACTGCTGAGGACAGGGGAAGATCAACAGAGATAGCCCCTTGCTAGAAGATAAGAGCACACCAGTGTTAAGAGGGATCCATATTACCTCAGTTTTAGAGGAGTTTAATCTCAAACAGAGAAGAGCCATCCAATACCAAATTCCCAGATATGAGTCAGTGGGTGATGGGAGAACAAGTGGAAGGAGAGAAGGTTTCATGTGTCATAGGCATACAGATGGTGAGAAGAAATGAAAGATGAGACGTCACAACGGAGGAGTCCAAAGAGATAAAAGGAGGGGGTCAGGATGGAGCCCTATTGGGACTGGCAAAAATATTCGTGTAAGTGATAAGAGCAGAGACACCTGGAAATTTAGGAGGAGTGATCAAAAGATGAGGTTAACACCACATTAATCTTGCTACCAATGCCATTATGGGAAAGGCTTGTTAGGACTATTCAATGGTCTACTGTATCTAATGCCACAAAGGGGTTAAAGAAAATTAAGATTAAGAAGAGGTAGTGTTGGTGTATAATAGGATCAAATCTCTTTTTATTGGCAAGTCACGTAAATTAACTACTACACAGAAAGCTGCCTACAACCTGGACCGGACTGGCCGCGAGGTCTGATATGTGGTAGAAATACAGTAGTGATACAACAGTATGTTATTGCAATAGGATGATAATGTAACATAGCATGTCTGCGACAACCCCTAAGGGCCGGACGTGTATTTTGTGCAGAGTGAAGGGAAATTGTATAGTGTCAAAGGAGAGTATAGCGATCTTCAGGCCCCACTGGCGGCTCAGTGCGAACTGGGCAGGTACTAGTTTTGCTCGATATTTTGAAATTGCAGGCCAATTAATAACAATGAACACGGGAATCCAAAATTAAAAATAAGACAGAGAAACCCACATACTCGCTCCCCACCCCTACTTCTTCCCACAGTAAACCAGACCATCAGGCCATGAGTATCAGGGGCAGCAATTCAAGAAAAAGGGCCAATTGGTTCAAGTGCTCCGAGCCTCTTCATGGGTGCAAGGTAATAACCTCAAGAGTCGCAAGTAGACTGGGCATGTCAGCTCCCTAAAATCTTTGGATAGGATGGAGATAAAGGGGGTCCTGATTTTAGAAAAGGCTGACGTATCAGATCCGGTCGCTATTGACAGCTTCTCCATACCCAGGAGAGGCCATAACTGGACGAGCCATTGTCTGTGATCCGGGATTTTGTCTGTGCCCCAGTTTGTCAGCAGCAGCCTGTGTGCGGCATTCAGGGCCAGTGCTATCTGCATTCCTCTGGTGGAGCGAAGGGGATATGTGAGTGCGTTAGGTAGTCCTAAAAGGGTGTAAGCGGGGAACCGTGGGATCTCAGTTTTAAATGCACAATCGATGTCACCCAGTACCTTGTCTCAAAATCGAGTAAGCATTGGGCAGTTTCATAAAAGGTGGAGCAGCGTCCCTGGATTACCGCAACCCCGCCAGCACCGGCCATCACTTTGTGCGTTCTTTTTCTGTATACGTACAGGGGTGTAGTACCAGTAAGTGATGATTTTGTATGCAGTTTCAGTGTAAGCAGAGTCATGAGCTGTATGGTGTGCCCTATAGAATATGTCCTCCCATTTTTTGTCTGAGAGCGTACGGCCCAGTTCTTATTCCGATCTAAGTTGACCCGGAGTCTTAATGTTGTGGGGTGTAGACTGCAGGAGGTGATAGATCTCGGATATGAGATTTTTATCATCAGCTTTAAGGAATAGCCACATATCCGAGGGGGTCATAGGTTGGCATACCAGTGCCCGAGTCTCAGGATTGAGCAACCAGTGCGTTAGTTGTGAGTAAGTGAATCAGTCCTTGTCTAGAAGGTAATTGTGGCTCTTAAGCTTGTCAAAGGGGATGAGACCGTCTTGGTCGAAGAGGCTACCTATTCTTTTGCACCCACCTGCTGTCCAATGCTTGGCAATACCTGGAGTCATGCCTGGAGGGAAAATGGTTTGCAAACAGGGTTGTCATGGGAGAAGCCGTCACAGCCACTTTATCCCACAGCTTCATCGCTGAACTGGTCACGGGAGACGAGTAGAGCCCCCATGCCCGATGGGCGCGAGGGAGCCATGCTTCTCGCCAGATGTGTGCAACCCCCACAGTCTGGTCCATGTAGCCCAGTGTTTCTCTGTCATGGGGCGATTCCATTCAACCAGGCAGCGCAGCAGTGCCGCCTGATAATAGCGTAGTACATTAGGTACCTCCAGGCCCCCTTCCCGCTTGCGCGCTGCAACAACTGCCTTTGCAACCTTGGCTGCGATTTCCCACAAATGAAACAATCTGTTTCCCTTTGGAGGGTTCCTAGCACCCTGGGCAGTGGGGTAAGGAGGAGTGTCTGAAAAATGTACAGGGCACTGCAGCTCTTCTACTCAGCCAGGAAAGGGATACTCTTTGCCAGTGTGCAAGGTCTTTGCGAATTAGAGTTATTAGGTCAGAGAAGTTGGTCTGAGCTGTTTTAGGAAGGTTCTGTGCAAGAGCAAGAAATATGTAAGGGAGATTCGTCTCGACCCATTGGAAGTGGAATTGTGATCATAGTGCATGCTCTGTGTTTGGTGACACAGATAGATTTAAGATTTGAGACTTCTGTGAGTACACTCGGAAGCCAGATGTGGCCCCAAAGTCATGTAGTTCCACGATGATGACTGGGAGAGAGGAGCTGGGATGAGTGATAAAGAAAATAATATTGTCCGTGTAGAGGCTGACTAAGTGCTGCTCAGAACCGAAAGGGATACCTGACACGTCTTTATTATCTCTTACTTTCTGTGCTAGCCCTCCATGTACAGAGCAAAGAGGAGCGGTGAGAGCGGGCAGCCCTGAATTGTACCTCGCTCAATGCTGAAACCGCTTGAGCTAATCCCTTTCACCTGAACTGCAGGCCTGGGAGAGCTGTAAATGCTTTTGATCCACTTCCTAAACCGCTTTCCCACCCCAAACCGTTCTAGGGTTGCGTATAAATAAGGCCAGTAAACCCAGTCAAATGCCTTTTCCGCGTCCACTGCAAGGCCTCCTCCCGGGTGCAGTGAACCTTGTCAATTAGATGGCAGATGTGCTTGGTATTATCCCCACACTGACGGAAGAGGATCAACCCAGCATGGTCCGTGTCAATGAGGCCTGGCATCAAAGGGTTGAGGCAATGTGCTAGGATGCCAGCAAGCTTTGTATCCAGGTTTAGGTGGAAGATGGGGCGGTATGAGCTACACAGTTTGGGATCTTTCCCTGGCTTAGGTATTACTGAAATTGTGGCCTGTAACATGGATTCTGTGAGAGTGCCCATTTCGGCAAAAGAGTAAAGAGGCGGGTTAGGAATGGGGCAAGCTCCCCACAGAACGTCTTATAAAAATCTGTGCTAAACCCATCCAGGCCCAGTGACTTTATAGACTTTGGTATTGCGACAGCTGATATCACCTCTTCTATTCGGATAGGTTGATCTGGTGCCTCAGCTTCAGCAGTGGAAAGAAACATGACTGCCACAGCCCGGACATGATGCTGCGGGTTTGGCTCCGGGTAGGGTTCCCTCCCATATAGTTCAGCATAATACGCCAGAAGTTTCTCGGCTATGCTAGTATCGTCAGAGACCTCGGGGCCCGACCGCATGCACCTGCTGCTTACTAGGCAACTGATGAGCTAGCAACCTCCCCCCTCAGTTGAACCCTAGTAAAATGTATGCTTCAGGCATAGCATTGCAAATTCTGCTCTATTTTGGTTAAGCCGTGCGAGCTGCCTCCTCACCTTCTCCAGTTCGCGCCACAACCGAGGAGCTCTGATGCGCTTGTGGATAGATTCCAATTCAATTTACCTTTCGGCAGTTAGTTGTTGTGCACGGACTTCGCTATAAGGGCCCCGCGTGCGGCAAGTTTTATGACCTCCCACACAGATGCGAGGGCAATCGTGTCAGTGTCGTTGAGGGCCAGGTAGTCCACTTATGTTTTCTTGAGGGCTGCTACTATGTCTGGCAAATGTAGTAGGGTCTCCCATAAACACCAAGGCGTGGTCTGGGTGTGTGGAGTGGAGATGCACCAGGTGCACTAGGTGAGAGTGATAAGGGCGAGATCAGATAATGTACGGAGCTCAATGGTGGAGGTCGTTACTCATTCCCATACTGAGGGGGAGGCCAGGAAGTGGTCCAGGCATGGGTAAGTCTTGTGGGCTGCTGAGTAAAAAGTAAAGTCACATTCATCGGGGTGGAGCGAGCGCCAAACATCGTGCAGCCCACATTCAGTGAGCCAAGTCAGCCCCGTCGGGGATAGAGACCCAGTGTGTCCTGCTCTCTGACCTGAGCAGTCCTGATCCATGTTCATCACAATATTGAGGTCCCCTCCCACCAGTATCGGTGGGTCTGGGGAATGGAGCACTTTAGCTAGGGCGTCATTTATGAAATCCTTTTCTCGCTCGTTTGGGTCATAAAGCGAGGCGACAGTGAGATGAAGTGGTCCAAGTTGCTATGGAAGAGCTAGCAAGCGACCTCTGACCTCTCAGAATGGGTCTAGGACTACCCCTTTGAAATGCTTTGAGAGAAGGATAGCTACCCCACCCTTCGTCTCTCCAGAGTTGAGGCTGCGAGGTCCTGGAACAACTGTGGCAAATGACTGTGAAATTATAATTTCTGTTCCGTTCTGGCAGCCTTGAGTAATGCTTCCTTCTATCTAAGGTTGTGGACACAAACCAGGATGTCGGCTGGTGGATGGGGCAGGGCCCGGGGCAGACCCACCTGGTGACACCGGTCTATCTTGATGTTGTTCTGCACCCCTTCCCCCTAAATACTACTGAAGAGGGCTTGGACATAGCCCTTGAGGTCCTTGCCCTCCGTGCCGAAGGGACTCCCCGGATGCAGACGTTGTTTCTTCTGGATCTGTTTTCCAAGTCTTCAGCACGGGCCTGCAAATAAAGTTGCTGAGCATGGGGGTGGATAATTTCTTTTTGGAGGGCTTCTATTTCAGTGACCCTTGCCATAGCTCCCCTACCTCGTCAATATCTTGGCATGCTTCTCTTAGTTCCAAAGCCAAGTCCTTCTTTACTATCTGCAGGTCCTCCTGCAGTGTAGCGAAGAGAGATTCAAGAAACTCTTGGGTAACTGAGCCCTCGGCGCCCTCTCCCCCGCCGGGGAGCCACAACTCGTTCTCCACCATCTTCTACTGCAGGGCGTCCCCAGCACCTTTCATCAGCAAGTCGCGGACTAAACGGTCCTTCTTCTTCTTTGATGTGACCATCACTCTGTTAGTATGGGAACAAGGAGCTGCTTGGCTAGATCGGTTGAGGAGCATGGGCAAGGGACGATCCTGCACTCTCTAGACCTCCCAAATGGTTCTATAGAAGGTATCTACCCCCTGCCCCCGGGCTTGGACAGCGATGCTTCCCTGTAAGACACCACTTCCACTCTGGTCGCGAGGTCCTGAGGCCACTCCAAGCATCAATCTCGCTCAACGGGGGCCACCTGAGCCCCTGCACCACTGCTCTTGTGACTCAAGGTCTGAGGGGCAGCTCAGGGCGAAGAGGTGGTTAGATGGGGCCCACCTCCCACGGCCTGCGTCAGCCAGGAGGTCCGGGATTGATTGTGGAAAGCGTGGTTAGGATGCCCTAGCTGGGTCCTGGGCCACCAAGCCCTGGGTAAACAGGGCAAAAACTGAGAGAGCGACTGGGCCCCATGCCTGCCCAGCCCCATGAAGCGAAATCAGTCCTGCTGCAGACTCAAAATTCAGTCCCAGGCCCCCCACCGGGCCAACCGATGCAAGGGCGCAATGTGCGGGCAATTCCTGCTCTTCTGCCCCCCAGCGTAAACCAGCCTTGGTAAAGCTGGATGTAAGGAAAGGGGGGGCGTCCTGAGTCTGACGCGAGTGCAGGCGGATGCTATGGTGCCCACTGCAGACCCGGGCCCTTGCATGTCCAGGAAAGGAGGAGTGGCGGCCAAGGGAGCACGAACAGCTGCACTTACTTCACACCAGTGCCGACAGACTCCCTCTAGGCTGGACGGAAATACCCCCAGGCCGCTCCAAGGTCCAGCCCCAGCGAGGCACACAGAATGGATCAAGCCACCCCAGCAGAAGCGTCGGGTACTCTTTGGTAGGGTCCAACGAGCCGCACTCACGTGCTTGCTTCAGCACTCCGCCGCCGGCTCTGGAATGCGAGGCAGCCCGTATGGATGTAGGTCCAGGATCTGCGCGTGCCACACCGCTCACCAGACGCTCCGTCCGTGAGCCCCAGAGCAAGCCGCACCAGCAGAAGCAGCGGGTCTTCTTCGGTGGGGGCCGACGAGCTCCGCTCAAGCACTCGTCTCGTCAGCACGCCGCCAGCTCCAGAAGGCGAAGTAGCCCACATGAAGGTAGGCCCTGGATCTGCATGAGCTACACTGCCCACCAGACGGTCCATTTGTGAGCCCCAGAGTGGATGACTGTCTCCTCAGGGCCAATCGCTCCCCCCATGGCATTTTTGTCTGCCAGGGAATGTTGAGTATGATGTAGGCCAGACAGGGACGGAGCTCCGGAGAAATGCGTCTTTTTACGCCGCCATCTTGGCCACGCCCCCCTTGTTGTTGGATAATAAAGTTAGAGAAATATGTGAGAGTAGGTCCTTCCTGTGGAACAGAGTGCATGGAAGATAAAACGAAGTTGGCTTAGAAGCCAAGCAGAAGTCAATTTAGTGGGCTGTGGGCAGAGAGATACCAGATAAGTCTTTGTGCTAGACTTTCTTTATGCCCTGCAGTTGGTGTTTAAAGCTATTTAAACCCCAGTTGTGGAAATGCTGAGTGACAACTACCCATGTCAGGATCATCTGCATCCTTCTATAGAGAGCTGCCTTGTGACCACCTTGAATGACTGACCCTACTGACTGCTGAATAGGGGAAGAATGTAACCTTGCATATACAAAAGGTTGCCCTGGAGTGAAGTAGTGCACTCTACACACCTGTAGCTGTTTGGCCTCACTAGAAATATCACCACCCCATGTAGCAGTTTAATTGAAAAGCAGAAGTGCCAATGTGGGCTTGATGCTACAAAGAAGATGTGGCTTTATTCCACAGTTACCTCACAGAAGACCCAATGTCAGTAATGGCTTGGCAAAATAAGCCAGTACAACTCTAGTCAGTGGTTGATCATTGCAAACTCTTGACCAGAATCACCATAGAGACCTGAGGTTGTATCGTCACTTGTCTGGGTGATGGGCTTGAGCTTGAGTCAAAGGAAGATACCCTGAACAAAAATGTACAACATCGCATTGATCAGGATTGCGCATCGGCTCTGCATGGCTGGGTTTGTGCAACCTCACCTATTCAGGCAGAAGATGCACTCTAACATGGCATCATAGGTCACACAGAAGTCAGTACCTCTGTTCCCAGTGCCAGTTTATGAACGAATACATCAGCGAAATAAGAGCGCCACCTCAATCAGCAATGAGTTGTGTTGGAATTGCCACCTCACGACTAAGTCCACTTACTGAACAAAACCAGGGCTGCTGGGTAAGCAATAGCTTTCATAGGGCATCAGAGCTGCTACACAGGCAACTCCAGGACCCTGGCACCTCAAACAATCTTGGCATTGGACTGATAGTAACGCGAAGGAGAGGTAAACGTTGTCCTCTGCAGATCAAGGGGGGTGGTGAGTGGCTAAGTGTAATGCACATTGGCTATGTCATAAACACTGATAAGAAAAAGAGATAGTTTCCAGAGTACTGGTAGCTAGTCCCCCAATAACTCCCTCATCATGAGTAGTGTATACTATTTGCTTTTACCCTTTACAGTTTCCTGTGTAATATTTAGTTGCACGCCAGATTACTGTAAATGCTCTGGCTGGTCAATGATTATTGATTGCTATGAAATGCTTTAATGAGTTTTACATTTCTACCTTACACCACCTACCTGAATATGGCTTGGTTGCTTGACTTCACTAACCTGAGGGTCAAGTTCTAAAGGGGTGCACTTGTTGCTCAGTTTTGCTTTCACAGAAATGTAAAGTCCTAGGACGTTAGTGGTAAAAGGCTCTTATTGTTAAAAAATGTCCCCTGTAACCCCTGGTTGGCCTTGGATTTCTAAAAATGCACAAATGGGAGTTTAAGGACACAGCGATAATTGGAGCAAACACATGGGCCAGCTTAAGACTTGTTTGGTAAGCAAATGACTGCAACATCACAAAATAAATTGATGGACGAAGTGTTGAAACTTTTCAAACACTCGCCCCCAGTCACAGAGCTGGGTTTAATCCATCGTTAGTATGCTTGCCCCGTCGCCCCAGTTTAGTCCCAGCCATATGAAAATCAGGTTTGATCTTACTCCTCATCGAAACACTCCAGCTGGAACTGCCAGGCCAGGTCCTCCATGGACCAGAAACAAGCATCCTGGGACCGGTTTTGGGGTATTAACCCTCATCAGCCAGGTAGCTTAAATCCAGAGGGGCAACGAGCAAGGGACCAATGACTGCGCATACCCTTAGCCTGTTTGGGTGCACACTGAAAAATCACAAAATAAAATGATGGACGGAGTGTTGACCCTTTACAAACACTCACCCCCAGCCACAGATCTTAGTTTAATCCATTCAAGCATATGACGGCAGTCTATAGGAAACATTGATGGTATGCACTAGCGGTGAGGAGTGGCCATTAAGGGCGGTGAGGCGGGCCTGAGTTCTCATGCTTATGGGAAGGGCAAGCAGAGAAGGAGTAGAATATCTTATTAATACAAATAAGCTCACAGCGGTTGTTGGTGGATAGATGAGAAACTTATCAGCATGCACACAAGGAACACAATCTGATTATGAGTGTGGTAAGAGGCGAGGGACATGCTAGATTATGAAAGTGTTTTTAGAAGAAATGTAGGAGACATAGCTGTAGTAGAGAGGTTAAAGTAGATTATTATGGTTAGTGGGAAGGAAGTAAAGAGTTGATGGTGCTGTAGTAGAATGGAAATGATCTACTGAAGTCATGGTTGAATGCTGATTTAACACTGTCAAGAGTGGACACGAGGATATTGAAGGCCACTGTGGTAATCTGTGGTTCTGGGTTTCCTCCAACTGTGGAGAGAGATGTGCTTGGTCTTTAAGCTATGAATGGTGGAAGATGTCTATGGGTAGGGGGTAAAGGACCGCAAAAGAGCACATTATAAGGAGTGTTCGAGAGCCGCTATATTCAACGGAGGTCCACGCCTGGAAATTCTGCTTTACGAAGAACTTTTGAACTTTGTTGTACATTGTATAATGCTTTGTTCATTGAGTATATATTTTTTGTACATTGTTCTCTTACAGCAAACAAGTAATGGACGGAATGCTGACAATGCAAACATTCTCCCCCAGTCAAAAGATCTGGGTTAAATCCATTGTTCTTTTGCCCACTACGCAACCCCAGTTTGGACCCAGCCATATGCAAATCAGTCTTGACCCTGTGCCTCATGGGAACAGTCCAGACCGTACTGCCAGGCCAGATCCGCCCTGGACCAGAAACAAGCATCCTGGGACCGGTTTCAGGGTATGTCACCCTTCTTCAGCCAGGCTAGCTTGAATCCAGTGGCACAGTGAGCAAGGGACCCACGTCTGGGCATACCCATCCCACTTAAGGCGAAAAGTGTTACAGCAAACAAATGATGGATTCAATGCTGACAATGCAAACATTCTCCCCCAGTCAAAAGATCTGGGTTAAATCCATCATTCTTTTGCCCACTACGCCACCCCAGTTTGGACCCAGCCATATGCAAATCAGTCTTGACCCTGTGCCTCATGGGAACAGTCCAGACCGAACTGCCAGGCCAGATCTGGGCCGGAAACAAGCATCCTGGGGCCGGTTTAAGGGTATGTCACCCTTCTTCAGCCAGGCTAGCTTGAATCCAGTGGCACAGTGAGCAAGGGTCCCACGTCTGGGCATACCCATCCCACTTAGGGCGAAAAGTGTTACAGCAAACAAATGATGGACGGAATGCTGACAATGCAAACATTCTCCCCCTGTCAAAAGATCTGGGTTTAAACCATCATTCTTTTGCCCACTACGCCAACCCAGTTTGGACCCAGCCATATGCAAATCAGTCTTGACCCTGTGTCTCATGGGAACAGTCTAGACTGAACTGCCAGGCCAGATCCTCCCTGGAGCTGAAGAACCAGAACCTTTTGGGTCTGGCGGCGCAGGGTACGCCCAAAGTCTCCGGAGTTCTCCTGCTTCGCTACACAGAGACACGGGACACTCTGTCGGCGTTAGAAGATCAGATTTATTTAGCTGCAGCTAGTACAGTTATCACAGAGTAGGTTCTCAGGAGACTGCCACTTCACTCTGTGGCGCACAGGGTTAAATACTATACAAGGTTTAGGCATATTGACCCAGAGCCCTCCCAGAACATACAAGAAAGAGCCAATAAGGAAAGTTAGAAAACAGAGTGGAACCAATGGGAAAGGTTGGAAAACAAAAGTGTCAGATGACTCGAAGAGACCTCCCCTCCAACTATGTTTGTCACCCCACCCTCAAACTAATTTATTAACAGATTCATAACTAACTTGCAGGTGGCGAGATACGTTTGTGTGTGTTGGAGGACAGTTGTGAAACGAGAGAATGCTAGCAGGAGACAGTGAAGGCCAGTTGATAAGATAAGATCAGGAAAGAATAGTGTGAATCAACAGATAGTTGAGTCGAATATTAGGAAAGCCAGACAGGGATTATTGCACTCGGCTAGTTCTAACACTAGCTTTGCAAATAGGGGCAGAAGGCGTATTTCGACACCAGGCTACAGAAAAAGCAGAATAGACTGTGTTCGCCGTGCTGCCTGAGTGATGGCAACACAAAATGGCGGCGGGCCACAAAATGGCGGGTCGATTCGATCGCGATCAAAAAACGAAGTTCCTCAGACCGAAAACAAGCATACTGGGACCGGTTTAAGGGTATGTCACCCTTCTTCAGCCAGGCTAGCTTGAATCCAGTGGCACAGTGAGCAAGGGACCCACGTCTGGGCATACCCATCCCACTTAAGGTGAAAAGTGTTACAGCAAACAATTGATGGACGGAATGCTGACAATGCAAACATTCTCCCCCAGTCACAAGATCTGGGTTAAATCCATCGTTCTTTTGCCCACTACGCCACCCCAGTTTGGAACCAGCCATATGTAAATCAGTCTTGACCCTGTGCCTCATGTGAACAGTCCAGACCGAATTGCCAGGCCAGATCCTCCCTGGACCGGAAACAAACATCCTGGGACCGGTTTCAGGATATGTCACCCTTCTTCAGCCAGGCCTGCTTGAATCCAGTGGCACAGTGAGCAAGGGACCCACGTCTGGGCATACCCATCCCACTTAAGGCGAAAAGTGTTACAGCAAAGGGACGGATATGCTCAGACGTGAGTCCCGTGCTCTCCATGCCACTGGAATCAAGCTATCCTGGCTGAAGAGGGGTGAAACCCCAAAAGCACAGTGTCAAGACTGATATGCATATAGCTGGGTCCAAACTGGAATGGCATGGTGAGCAAAAAAACTATGGATTTAGGCCCAGATCTCTGTACTGGGGTGAATGTATGACATTGTTCTGCATTCTGTCCATCAATAGTTCTTTTTGCATTTTTCTCTTTTAACCTGTGTTCCCATTGGGTAGTATTTTTTCACTGTATACTTTGTTCTCTTATTTCCACCAGTTCTTTGAATTGTGTGATTTAATTTATAGCTCAAATAACGTACTTAAATCTTCCACACAGACGTAAAAAAATTTAAAAAACTTTCTGCCATCAAATTCCATTCCATAATTGTGTTATCCGTCCACCCTGCTTTAACTTATCTCTGGTCTCTGGGCAATTATGCTATCTATCTAATTTGACTTGACTTCAATAAGTTTGTTTGTAGTTTTACATGGCTCAGACCTAAGTCTAAAAGGTACTATGAGATTTTGAACAGCAGAGGAGTGTTTAAAATCAGCAATGTAGTGTTTAGCAGGAACACGCCATAATATTCTAAAATAGCTGAGGACATACATTGAGGTGTACATGAGCTGATTGCAGAAAGACCAGTGGGGAAAATGGCCCAATCTGAGGAAGTTATCTATGAAATGTGTGATCAGAACATGTACATTCAAATCACACATAGCAGAACATATAGCATTACATATAACACAACATGACGTAAAACATACAGGGTTAGATACTTCATAGGTCTATCGGCCTCTGTCCATTTCCACCCAACTCTACTTTGTTGGCCAGTTCTGCTCCATCCATCTAGATGCCTTGTTATTACAAGTGCATTGTTCATCATGCTAGCCCCATCTGGATGGCAAGTAACCCTGGCAGTTCCTAATAGAGAAAAAAACATTACCCCCACATCTTGGGAGACAATTCTCAAGGGCATCAGAATAATTTGTCTTTTAAAAACAAACTCCCAGTTTGGGAGTTTCTTTTTGAAAATCAAAAAGATTTGCTCAGCAGCTGTGGGGGCGACTGTTCTGAAGGCACAGTGGAGATCTCTCAATATGATGGGCAGTTGTCTCTCTAGATTGTCGGAGGTAATGGACCCCACCACCCTTACAGATGGCAGGCAACCCGCCATACTTTAAATGAGGCCTTATTATAACATGATAAACCCTATGTGTATGTGTGCCTCTAATTCTGGATAGGCAGGTAGTGTCACTTTGGAGGGCTTGGAAAAATTATGCAGCCTCAACATGATGACATTGTAGAAAGCATCTGAAATCATAAACATATCTGACCTGGAATATTCAACATGATATTCAACGTTGCTTCTTAATGTTTCAAGCCATTAAGGATTTGTACTGTTGCTTTGAACGAGTGCCTGTAAAATATAAACTATATGATCTGTGTAATAATGGCATCCAAGATCATTGTTGTGGAATGCATCCTCTAGAATGTGGGCAATGACATGGATTGGGGCATATGTTATGCTTGACATAGAGATGTTTAACTGGCCAGCATTCTGTGTGAAGCTGCTACAAATACACGTTGTCTGCTGGTTTAGTGTGTAGTTGATGTATATGCAGAAACAAGAATCATGTTATTTGTATTTACCCTGCTCTGCACTCTAGATGTTCTCAATTTTTGGTACCACTTTGTCTTAGATTTGGAGTACGTTCTGTCGATAAGATTCACCAAATTTAAATGTTTCCAAAGAAATGTATTGTGTTCTAAAAATGTTTAGATTTAAAAAAAGTTTTTTAAAATTCATATAGAAGTGATATTATTTATATTTGTAAATGGGTAAATATTTGAAATGTCTGAGGAGCTCTATGAAGATCGAAATTTCATTCAAATAAAATTAACCAGTCAATCAATCAATCAAGGCATTTGTAGAGCGGTCTCAAGGCGCTGGGGGGGGGGGGGGGGTGCTGCTACTGCTCGAATAGCCAGGTCTTGAGTAGTCTTCTGAAGGTCAGGAGGTCTTCGGTCTGCCGTAGGAGGATGGGGAGGGCGTTCCAGGACTTGGCAGCGTGGTAGGAGAACGATCTTCCACCGGTGGTCGCTCTTCGGATGCGGGGGATGGTGGGGAGGGCGGTTCAGGGTGTAGAAGGTAAGTAGTCTGTTGAAGTGTGTTGTGGAGTGCCTTGTGAGCATGGGTGAGGAGCTTGAAGGTGATCCTCTTGTTGACGGGAAGCCAGTGTAGGTCTCTCAGGTGGGGTGTGATGTGGCTGTGGCGAGGGATGTCGAGGATGAGGCGTGCGGAAGCGTTCTGTATGCGTTGCAGTCAGCGGCGTCACTAGGGTTGGTGTCACCCAGTGCGTTAACTTATGGTGTCACCCCCCTAGTGGCGCCACTGATGCAGCATAACCGATAGGGGTCGAACTTAAAAACGTAAACATGGCTGTTCAATTTAATAAAGGATAATTGTAACATAGACGGGCATCTAATTATGCAAATCAATCCATTATCCCATTACAAGAGCCCCCCCACCCCTAGAGAGGCCACACCCTGCAGCCCAGGCGCTATCTCCCACGGCAGCAATTCCCACCTTCCACGAGAAGCGGACACGTCGCCAATGATAACCGATTCACTGTAAGCGAGAGTTTATTTCTGATTTCCATTTTGCTTTCTGCTGCAGAATACATTCTCTTTAATCCAACATAGGTTAGCTGATTAAAACGTTTTTAGCTGAAATGCGCCATTTTAGCAGCTCTCCCGAGATGGATTTTGCTCTTTGAATAGCGCGCTCCCACATCTTTCCCGGGTATTATTTTTTTTTACAGTACTTATCCAGCACTTGTATTCGATTTCTTTTACGGACCGAGTGTTCTTTGTAGAGAAAAAAAAGAATTAGCTACTTACAACTTCCTATTTTATCATAGTCAGATGGACCAACGTGAGAGTGCGGGTCTAAGAATGAAGCCTGTAACTGAAACAGGATTTATTATTACTAATGGGGTTGAATAACTTAACCAAATAGCCGCGCGAGACTGGAACCAATGCAGTCATGGCGGTGTCACCCCATGTGATGGTGTCACCCGGTGCGGTCCGCACCCCCCGCACCCCCCTAGTGACGCCACTGGTTGCAGTCTTTTCAGCAGTTTGGCCGGGGCTTCCGCGTAGAGGGCGTTTCCGTAGTCCAACCTGCTTCTGAAGAGGGCTTGGGTGACCGTTCATCTTGTGTCAGTGGGGATCCACCTGTAGATCTTTTGGAGCATGCGGAGGGTGTTGAAACAGGAAAATGAGATGGCGTTGACTTGCTTGGTTATGGAGAGAGTTGAGTCGAGGATGAATCCCAGGTTGCGTGCGTGGTCGGTGGGCGTTGGGGCTGTACCCAGGGCAGTAGGCCACCAGAAGTCGTCCCAGGCTGAGGGTGTGGAGCCGAGTATGAGGACCTTCGTCTTGTCTGAGTTTAGTTTCAGCCGGCTGTTCTTCATCCACTCGGCGACGGCTTTCATCCCTGCGTGGAGGTTGGTTTTGGCGGTGCGAGGGTCTTTGGTGAGCAAGAGGATCAGCTGTGTGTCGTCGGCGTAGGAGATGATGTTGAGGTCGTGCAGTCTGGCGACGCAGGCGAGAGGGGCCATGTAATGTAATGTAATGCAATGTAAATATGCATTTATAAAACGCAAACTGTCACTCCGCAAGGAGCCTCCTGGCGCTAAGGAATCGAAGTGAGGCAAGATGGGAAGGAATTTCAGGATGGAAAGATTTAGATTAGCGCAAAGCAGTGGTCATCTGGGATATTGTATATCCAAGTTTTTAATGCCTTCCTAAAGAGGGATTCGGATTCCTGGAGTCGTAGGCTGATTGGGAGTGCATTCCACGCTTTAGAACCAAGGTATGCGACGGTTTTGCCTCCCTTAGTACTGAGTTTGAAATGGGGTTGTTTTAGGAGATTGGCTGAGGAAGATCTGAGAGTCCTGATGGTGGTATGTGGGAAGAAACGTGCTGAAAGGTACCTGGGCCCTGACCTGCCTGAGGCTTTATGGGTAACCAAGAGAATCTTAAAAAGGATTCTTTTATGGATGGGAAGCCAATGCAGGGTTTTCAGCGCTGAGGATGCCGAAGCTCTGCGTGGGAGCCTTCGCACCAGACGGGCTGCTGCGTTTTGAACCACTTGCAATCTTTTTATTGTGGATTTATTGGTACCTGCTAGCAGGCTGTTGCAGTAGTCCAAGCGCGAGAGGATTAGGGCGACTGTCACGGATTTCTTGGCTGCCAGTGGAATGAGATCGAAGAATTTCTTCAACGATCTCATTAAGCTAAAGCAGGTTCCTGCTGTGGTTAGAGCATGAGGGAGAAAAGATAGAGCGGAGACAAATTTGACCCCTAGGTTTCTGGCTATTTTAACCATATCCGGTGGAGCGGAGGTGCCTTCTGGCCACCAACTATCAGGAAAGATCCAGGAGGATCAGGACGGCTTTCTTACCCGGGTCCGCAAGGGTTTTTAGCGCCTCTGTGACCTCTAAGAGAGCAGACTCCGTTGAATGTCTGGGACGGAAGCCAGATTGTTGAGGATGAAGAGTGTTATTAGATTCGATGAAGTTTGAGAGTACTTTGAGCACGAACCTCTCCGTAATTTTACCCAGAGCCGGGAGCAGTGAAATGGGCCGTAGGTTAAAGAGGACTGATGGGTCCACATTTTGTTTCTTTTTAAGGGGTTTGACTAGGGCAAGTTTCCAGTCATCTGGGACGATGCCTGTACTTAATGAGGAGTTGACCATTTGATTTATGACCGGGTTGATTATGTCAATAAGTTTGTGTAGGATCATGGGTGGACAGGCATCTAATGGAGATCCTGATTTACAGGTCATTATGGCCTTGGAGGTAGATTCCAGTGAAACCGGTTTAAAGGTTGAGATACCCAAGGTAGCCTGACCCGGATTGGGGCTTCAGTCTCTATGTTAGAAGGAGTAAGTAAGTTTTTTTTTATTTTGAGAATCTTGTCTTCAAAGTAGTTGGAGATGTTGTTGCACAGAGTTTGTGAGGGGGGTAGGTCTTCCTGTAGTCCTTTAGGATTCGCGAAGGAGTTTATAATTTTAAAAATTAATTTTTGATCGAGTTTTGACTCCAGTATAGCTTTTGAGTAATATACTTTTTGGGTGGATTTGATAAGAACATGATAGAGTCTTCTACATGCTTTGTAGGCTAGCCTGTCGTCGGAGTTGTAGGACTTTCTCCATTTACGTTCTTGTTGCTTGCAATGATACTGTTCTTTTGCTAACTCGGGAGTGAACCAGGGTGTCTTCTGAGTTTTTGGTTTCTTCTTTCCTTTCCTGTTGTGATACTCTAGGGGCGCTAAATCATTGCATATGGAGGAGAGCCAGGTATGGAGGTAGCATGAGTCTTGGTCCAGGTTGCCTGTGAGAACTGGTCTACATGCCTGGGCAGGGGGCATAAGCTTAGGATTATTCATAAATTTGGACCATTGACGACTGGGTTTAAAGTTGAGGGAGGTAGGGTCTGGGATCCCTATTGTTGAATATACTAAGGTGAAAGGAATCATGTAATGATCTGTCCAGATTAATGGGATGGGGGGGGGTTTACCGTAAGTGCAGAAAAGTTGGAACAGATCTCATCTAGGGTGTGGCCAGCCTGGTGGGTGGGGTGCTCAACCAGTTGTTTTAGGGTAAGGAGTTCTATTATTTGAAGGAAATTGTCCGTTCCAGGAGATCCTTTGGATTCCAAATGAAAATTGAAATCTCCAAGCATTGTAAAATTGGCGTATTTAAGAAGTGGCTGGCTTAAGGAGTCTCCTAGCGAGTCTATGAAGGTGGCACTTTGCCCTGGTGGTCGGTAGATTAGGACCCCTGAGAATGACAATGAGGCATCCAGGGAAATACAGAAGCCTAGGCTTTCTGCGCCTTTGAAGGAGACTAGGTCCAGAGTGGAGCAGGAAAGTGAGTCACGAATGATGATGGCCAGTCCACCCCCTCTGCCATCTGACCTGTCCTTTCTATAAATATTATAGTTAGGAGGAAGTGCAATGGCTATGTCCGGGTTGCACCATTCTTTCAACCATGATTCCGTAATGAATAAAAAATCGAGCTGCAGGTCGAGTATTAGGTCCCTAATTTCTTGACAGTGTTTACTGAGTGATCTCGCATTGATAAGTCCTCCTTGCAACTTGGATTTGTGAGTTGAGATGGGAAGGCTCATATTATTGATCACTGTGGAGGGGTGATAGAGAAACGCATGTCTACACTTGTAGCATGTGAAAGCTCCCCATAATTTTTCCGGGGCGACTTGGTGCTTGCATTCACTCTTATAGTTGAGTGACCTTAAAGCCTCGGGACTGTATTTAGTTTAGGGAATGTTTGGTCAGCATTACCTGCCTTAGTCACGTCCTTAGCGCGGACGGGCGCAGATGGGCTTGCCTTTAGCGCGCCATTGGCGCACCGGAGGCGCGCCCGCTGCGCGCGTCCGCTGCTCGTCCGGCCCAGCATGAGTTAAAATAGCTGGCCGGGCACGGGAGGGGCTTGGATCCGGTCACAAAACCGGAAGTGCAGGGTCTTATGGATGATTGGCCGTCAGAAAAAGGTGTGTCCGCTTCCCTCCAATCAAACGGCACAAGGCCGGCGTTGGACCAGGGAAGCGGAGACTGCACACGAGAACGAGCAAGTGAGTCGGGGCACAAACAATTTCTTATCGTGGTAATGCAATCACCCTCACTCTGCACTAGCGTACTTCCCCGGCAATAAATTAAATAAAACTGAGTCCGTTTACCAAGATTTTTAAAAGCACAATAGTAATAATAAAATTAGGGCAAGCCCACAGTTAAAAGCGATAATCTCGTAGGATAATCCTTACGGCGCTACGATGTGAGTCTCGCAGCCACTTCCCATGTAAATGTTGAACAGGGTCGGGCTGAGGGATGATCCTTGGGGTACGCCGCTGATTATCTTGGAGGCTTTGGATCGGAAGGGGGGGAGTTGGACGCTCTGTGTTCTGTCAGAGAGGAAGGAGGAGGTCCAGTCTAGTGCTTTGCCGTGGATTCCTGTGTCGTGGAGGCGGGTGCGTAGGGTGCGGTGGCAGACCATGTCAAAAGCGGCTGAGAGGTCCAGGAGGATGAGGGCCGCGGTCTTGATGTTGTCCAGCAGGGCCGTCAGTGGCGGCGATGAGGGCCGTTTCGGTGCTGTAGTTGCTGCGGAAACCGGACTGGGGTGGGTCCAGGGTGTTGTTCTCCTCGAGGTAGTGGGTCAGCTGTTTGTTGACTGTCTTCTCGATGACCTTCGCTGGGAACGGGAGCAGGGAGATGGGCCGGAAGTTCTTGAGGTCCCTCGGGTCTGCCTTGGGTTTCTTGAGTAGGGCCTTGATTTCTGCATGCTTCCAGCTCTCCGGGAAGGTTGCTGTCTCGAAGGAGATGTTGATGGCATTGCGGAGGTGGGGTGCAATGGTGGCGCTGGCTTTGTTGAAGATGTGGTGAGGGCATGGGTCTGACGGTGATCCGGAGTGGATGGTCCTCATGGTTTTGGTGGTGTCGTCGTCGTTGATGTTAGTCCATGCGAGCAGGGGGTCGCTGTGGGTGGTGGCCGTGGGGGTCTGAGGAGGCGTTGGTAGCTGTTGAGTTCTGGTTGTCGAAGCTGTCATGGATGTCTGCGATCTTGCGGTGGAAGAAAGAGGCGAGGGAACTGCACAGGTGTTGAGATGGTGGGATGTCGTTGGTGTTGGACCTGGGGTTGGAGAGTTCCTTCACGATGTTGAAGAGCTCTTTGCTGTTGTGTGCGTTGTTGTCGAGGCGGTCCTTGAATGAGGTCTTTTTGGCGGCTGCTTGATTATCCGGCGTCTGTTCGTGGCGCCATTTCTTCTCCAGTTTTCGGCAGTTTTGTTTGGAGGTCTGGAGGTCAGCGGTGAACCAGTTGGCGTTTTTGTTGGTCTGTCTGTTGGAGGGATTCCTGACCGGGGCGAGGGTGTTGGCGCAGTTGTCAAACCAGCATCTGAGGTTGCTGGCGGCGGCGTCAGGGTCGGTGGGGTCGGCGGGTGGGCTCCATGCGAGGGTGGTGGTTAGCTGGTCTTCGGTGACTTTGCTCCAGCATCAGCAGGGGATCTGTTGGGTGCGGTGGTGCATGGTGGGTTTCTGGAAGGTGAAATGGATGCAGCGATGGTTGGTCCAGTGGAGTTCGGAGGTGTGGCTGAAGGAGACGTGGGAGCTTGCGGAGAAGATGGGGTCCAGTGTGTGCCCGGCGGAGTGGGTGGGTGTTGTCACGAGCTTTCTGAGTCCGAGGTTGGAGAGGTTGTCGATCAGGGTGGTGGAGTTGGTGTTGTTGTTGTTCGCGAGGTGGAAGTTCAGGTCTCCTAGGAGGATGTAGTCCATGGAGGCGAGGGCATGCGTGCTGACGAGGTCGGCAAAGGAGTCGCTGAACTGTGGTCAGGGTCCGGGGGGTCTGTAGATCAGGGTTCCTCTGAGGGTGGTGTTGGGGTCGGTGTGGATCTGGAAGTGCAGGTGTTCGGCGGTGTTGAGGGTGTCATCGGAGTAGGTAGAGACCTTGAGGGTGGACTTGTGGACGATGGCGACTCCTCCTCCAACTCCATTGGTGCGGTCTCTGCGGGTTATCTTGTAGCCGTCCGGGATGGCTATGGCGATGTCAGGTGCTGAGGAGTCGTTCCACCAGGTCTCTGTCAGGAAGGCAACATCTGGGGCGGATGTGTCGAGCAGATCCCATAGTTTGATGGTGAGTTTGCGTGCGGAGCAGGTGTTTAGGAGTATGCAGCGGAGGTGGTTGAGTCCTGACCTGGTTGGCGGTTTGACGGGTCTGGTGCTGGTGAAGCTGTAGTTTCGGCAGGAGAAGGGTCCCTGGGTGAGCTTCGGGTGGCCTGGAAGCAGATGCGTTCTCTTCCGGTGTTGAGTGCGTGGAGGGTGCTGGCATCGTAGCTGAGTTGGTCGACGTGGCGAGTGCGAGGGCCAGGGGTTCTGGCCCTGGGCGCGGTCCAGGCGCGGATGGGTGCAGACGGGCTTGCCTTAGGCGCGCCTTTGGCGTGCCAGCGGTGCGCACGCTGCGTGCAGCCGCCATATCAGGGGGAGGTGGGAGGGAGGAGCAGCTGGGAGGCGGGAGCGGGGAAGCGAATGTGCACAAAGGGGGGCGGGGCTGCTGGGGACGCAGTGGCGGGAAAGCGGAGGTGGAAAAACGGCAAGAGGGAAACAGAAGGCAAGAGGGCACAATCAAGGGGAGAAAAGCGCGGAAAACCAGTAAGTATTTTCTCACTGAAAAGCCTCTCTGCAGCTTCTCAAAACTTGTCAATTGGTGAGCATTTCCCTCTGTGGCATGCTGACCTGCAAAGTCTCCTGTTTCAGGTGCTACGACCTTTTTTAAGGTGCTTTTCTCGTAGAGCTTCATTTATCTGGACCTTGTTTAGCTTTTCTCTAAATCCAGGAAGGTTAGAGCAGTAAGATTGACCCTATGTCAAGGACATTCTTTTATCTATCTGGGCAAGTAACCATCTACAAGGTTCTGGTTCTGGAAAACGTTCACTCCTCATTGATGTGCACATTTTCTTTGAAGTTCAGATGAAGTACACAGTCTTTGTCCCACAAAGACAGAACTTTTTCCACTTTGAGGTCACTGTCAGGAGACCAAGGACAATTTTGAACAATGTTTAAGAGCCACTTCACACTCCCATTTCAATATTTTATCTGAAACTGTCTTAACTGTGCTCTCTAAGTCCATACCACTGGGATAGTAACTCAATGACCTGTGTTGTGAATCTGCTTCTGTTGGGATCAAGTCACCTTCACAATCAATCTAACTACCATCTTTAACAGGAATATTCTTCACATTAGTAATTTAATAATCAAAACAGTGTTTATATTAATAAATTACTATATTATAAACTAATTCCATCAGGTATGTACAATTATTCCTATGGATTTAGGATTTAGCAACTAAGCCCTTTATCACATCATCCTTCAATTTAAATTTATAGAGCCAAATTAAATTAAATCGAAGATTATTTTGTGATCATGTACTGAGGTCAATCTTGGCCCTGGTTGGAAAACCTGGGCCATTGCATGTCCACGCGTATTCAAACTTCAAAAGCTTATTACATTTAAGAGAAAGTTCATCATTCACTAGTGTTTCTCTTCTTTTCCTGGCTATTCCAGTAGCAGGAAGAGGTCAGGCTGGACCAAACTTTTCAAAGTAGTTTGCTGATTTGAGTTGAACTGCTTGAGCCGCATTGTCACTGGTGGCTAGAAAGGAAGGAAGTCGGGTAGGATTCAAGGAGAGTAGAGCTTCTGGTTCTACAAGGGAAGGTTGGTGATTCTTCCCCAGACCATCAGAGAGCTACAACCTTAGGCAGAGTCAATGAGTAGAATATCAGGTGCACTGTGGACAACGTCCGCTGCCAGGTGAAGCAACGTCCTCTGCAGCTATGCATGTCATGTCCCAAATGGACAGCAGCCATGCCAAATACAGTCTACTGTCCCCAAACATATGAAAAACACAGCACTCTATGCAGTACATCATGCACAATAACGAGAAAACGAGACCCCAGATTTGTTGGATTTAAGATTTTACAGGAAGTCCTGGTAGGCAGTGCCCTACAAAGGGAGCAATAAGCTTAAATCATAAATACATGCCATTAACCACCAGTGACCTCCTATCCTGGTATATGGGCAGTAGCTGGCAACGACCATGTGGTGGGAGGACACTTCTGGTGCACTTACTACCATCATAAACTAATTTCTGTGTTAAATGTTTGGCACACCTGGGGTAGATTCACACATTGTTGGGTTCAATCTGAAAGAGCACTGGGCCTTGTCAAGCTGGTAAAGATTTTTCCCCATTGGTCATATGAATCTTTGTTAGTTGTCATGAAGCTTTGGCAGGTAGAAAACATCAACAATACATTTCCAACTTGTGAAACCAATGTGACTCCACAATAAGGACCAGGAATCACTAAATGTATTTAAAGGGCTTTATTAGGATTTCCATCAATCCAGTATATATGCAAACCAGTAGTAAGTTAAATAAGTACATAAATATAGCATATAAGTTGGAATATCTCAATAGGTTAAGTCGCAACAGAATGAGATACAGACCTTTGATAGTCAAAACAATAAAGAAACAGATTAATACAAACATATGTTCCAGAGAGAAATTTCCTTTCTCTCTACTAAACATAAATCATTCAAAGGATCTTCTATCAGGGTCTCTAATGTCTTCAATAAAAGTCTAAGAAAATGGAAATAAGTGTTTAGCATAAAGCTTCGCACTTCTAACATTGGGGCAAGCAGAGAGGTCTGTACCTCTCAAATTCTAAAGGGAATCTGCTGTGTCTCTAACTATGAGAAAACCCATTTAAAAGTAACATGAGATTCAGAAACATCCTTATCTCCATTCACACCACCAGGGACCAATCAAAATCATTACTCAAGTGCATCTGCAACATGGCTTCAGGTTCTCAGCTCATTGGACCGAGGCCGCCATTCTCAGCCTTGAACAACTCTCCCATCCTGGTACACGATGAATTCTCCACATTCAATGCGAAGTTTCTCCTCAGGCATCTCTATCAGCAGTCTAATACATACAATGGGCCTCTCTCTAGCTAACAAGAATCATGATAGTGCATCTGCAAAGGAAATTAACAAGCTGGCAAAGCAAAAGGCATTTCAGTTGAGGCCCGTAGTTAGGTTAACTTTAGTTAAGCATCTAATAAGAACTTTAAATACGTAGTTGTACTTGTGCACATGTAATTTGAGAATAAATGCAATACGTGAATAAAGGAAAGACATATTAAATATGGAAATATAACTTTCAAAATAAATACAAATATAACTTGAAGTGTAACTGCAAAATGTAAATAAAGAATACATATCTTCATGTTTAACCTGAATATTTGTGCACACGTGTAGAAATCTCTAGTTTCCACAGTGAATATATTTCATTAATCCGTTTAAATGCATCACACACGTAAATAAAGGTAAGGCACACAGAGAATATAACGTCAAATGCATTCATATAATTGCATTTCGATGACCTATAAAGGTGGAGTCTAAATTGCGCTGCTCCAAATGAAAGAAAGCCATTAGGCAGAGCAGAAAAATTAACAAGCGAGCTAAGACCTCAGTCCCTACACAGCATGTGCCCACTCGTTAAATGAGATCTATCATTGTGCCAGTGTGGCTCGCGCGTGCATATTTTGCTATTCAAAGTTATCTTATTTTCTTAAGTAAATTCACAGCGTCCATTACACTCGCTTGTTTGTTTTGCGTTCTGTGCACATTCCATTAACTAGAGCTTTCCCTTGGAAAATTCAGCCACATTTTATGAGCTCCATGGTCCCCCATAGGCTCCTGTACCTGAATCAAATCAGACCTGTGATTAATAACACATGATATCCCTCTAATCCACCTCATTAAAATGTATTTTGAGGTATTTGATGTAGCATTGACTTAGCTCCAAAGAGAAGCAGAGCACTTCACAAAGAAGTGCATACCAAGCAAGAGATACTGCACATAGACTACATATTAGATATATTGGATATATCATTATTATTATTATTTACATATGAATATAGGGTGTCCTCATTTCCAATTTCATATGTTTTAAAAAGAAGCATTAGAGTTAATGGGGTGACCCTGTGTCCCTCAGAACCTGGGTATTAATGATATAGTAAACAGTTAGTTCTGTTGGGTGATTCTATAGCTGTGTTAATGTATATTTAATATAAAAACACACAGATTTTAGTCAAATTCTTATCAATTAATGCAGAGAATATTTTTAGAACACACAAATGGTAAGAACACACCAAGAAAGAAAGATTTGCAAAAAACAGAGTTTGTACTAATTTGCTATTCACAAAAAGGAAAAAGCTGTCAAAGAGCATAAATGAATTACGGCGAAGCAAGGGTGACTTATGTGAAGTAAAGTGAAAAGAAGTTACAAGTGAAGTCAATGGTGAAATATATACAGGACATATGTAAGTGGCACAAATTTACGAGGTACAAGAATCCTGTCCTATCTATGTAATTCTTCACATGAACCCTGGACCAAATGATAATTTTAATAGTCAAGGTCAAGGAGACTGTATGGACATGGATAAAGTTAACATTGACGTTTTGACCCTTAAGGTAGTTTAAGGTGTTTAGCGTCACTGCGGTTCTTCATCAGGACTGAGAGAGAAGAGGTGGACAGCCACATGGACGAATAATTAGAATTCCACGATAAATTGGAAATTTGCTTAGAAGTCAAGGATTATGAGATAAACTGCCAGGTAGTGAAGACGTCCACCATCCGGTAGGAGTCTTGTATTAATCGCTTGTTCATTTATGAATGACTTCCACCAGCAGGTACCATATACTAGGGGCTCATAAAGTACCACAGTATCCAATCACTTGTGCATCTAATATGCACTCCAAGTTGTTTAGAGAGAACAGAGAGACTGGGGCCATGATTAGCAGAGACCCAGCCAGACTATAGCCAGAAACCAGTGTTAACATCAGAAAAAAAGTGGGGGCAACATAAGTGCAGCTCCTACTCTCCTACACTCCGCCAAAGGTGTTAAAAAGACATAAAAGAGAAGCGGGCTCAGGGCCGAACCCTGGGGTACTCCCCATTTCAGAGGTTTAGTGGGCAAGGTGAAGGGGTGTGTCAAGACCTGTAGAAGAATGGCGTGCTTCCAAGCTGCGGGATAGATACCCTGTCTGATTGAAGTATTCCAGATGGCATTTAAATGGGGGTTAAGACACTCTGCTAGGGCACTGTATAGTTTGGCTGGCCAAGAGTCACCAGGGGACCCAGATTTACATTTCTGAAGCTCTGTCAGCGAGGCTTCCATAGAGATATCAGCAAATTCTGAGAAAACTGGCCAAGGAGTCTGCTCCAGTTTATGAGCATTAGTCATCCCAGAAAAGCAGGGTACTGCTGGGAAGGACGCGTAGATCAGAGTGATTTTTTCCTCAAAGAAATCTGAGATTTTGTTACATAGTTTCTGTGAGGGAGAACAAACGTGAGTGAGCACAAGGGGGTTCATAAAAGACTTCACTATTTTCCCTAGATTAGTTCTTTGCACTAGTAATACGTTTAGCCAAGAAGTCTCTTTTTTTCCAATAAGGAGTTTACGGTAATCTTTAAGCGCTGCACGATAACACATTTTACTTTCCTGAGAATAGGTTAATCTCCAGCAGCGTTCTAATCTTTTACATTCAGATTGTTTTGCTCTGATCTCCTCAGAAAACCAGGGCGCGGAGGGGGACATTCTCTCATAGTTTACTGGTCTCAAGGGGGCCATTGAGTCGAGAGCCTCACTAACCCATTTGTTTAGATTTGTGATGCTAGCCTCTAAGTTGTTTGATAAAAAGGCTTGGAGTCCTGCAGGAATTGAGAAAGTGACTCAGGGGTGACCCTACTCCAATTCCTTCTGAAATCTTTTGGGACGAAGGTGGCTCTCCCTTCGCTTCTCAAATGTAGTTGAAAAGGGATCAGGAAGTTATCTGACCAGATCACCGGTTCAGGAGGGTGGACTGTAAAGTCGTGTAGGTTTGAGCAGATAAGGTCCAGTGTGTGACCATCCTTATGTGTAGGAAATAACACTCGTTGTGTTAAATTGCAACCGGCCAATGTGGAAATGAAGTTAGTACTATGCGGACAGGTAGGATCATCCACAAGAAAGTTAAGGTCGCCTAGCATCGTAAAGTTGGAGTACCGCGTGCTGGCCTGGGCATTATAATCCACGAGGGTGGGAGAAGATTTAAGGCTAGAGTCAGGCGGTCTGTAAAGCAAAAGTCGTGAGCAGGAGGTGGACACAGAGGGTTTAATACAGAAGGGCAGTCCTTCAATGTTATCAATCTGCTCAAAGTTGGAAGTTACGATCTCCTATATCACTTTATGGATGATTGCTAACCCTCCCCCTGGTTTCTTGCTTTGTCTATTGACACAGACTATGCCATAAGCCTCGGGGATAGCTAGAGTCACCGCAGGGGTCGGAATCTTCCCGTAGCCATGTCTTGGTCAAGAACATAAGGTCCCAGTTGTTATCTGCTAGGGACTGATGTATGTCCAAGGCGTGCTTAGGCAGTGATCTGCAGTTGATCAAGCATGCTTTTAGCTCCACAACCATAGGGGATTTAGCAAGGTTAAGGCACGGACCCTTAAGTCGCTCCATGCTGCAACTAGTGATAGCTAAACAAGCCTTCTTTCCAGGGTTCCTACTTACCTGAAAGAAATGTAAATGTGCACAATTGGCCAATTTGCAAATGTAAAGGGTGCTTGGAAGCCCGTACTGGCTTTAATTGATGAAGTTACCTGAAGCTACCTGATGACACACATTTATGCTTTTTGAGAGGGAGCTACTAGCTAAGCTGTGAAGTGCATGCTTTTGAAGGATAGTTATAAAAAAGAATTGCACTACGTACACTCTGAATATTACTAAATTGTATATTTATATCTTAGAAATTGTTTGCGCATTTTGTAGCAGCCTATCTTTTACTGTGTGCAGTGCAAGTTTAAAATAATGACTTACATGTTGATTGCTTTCTGTCAAAGATTAGATCCTTGTAGCACTAAACATACACAAGCCACTATTCTCAACTGCACCTAAAATAATTCAATTATGTGTCTGTCTGTTGCAGTGCAGGATAGTGCATTTCCCACTGATTAACATGACTTGCATTTAATTTTCATTTAAGCTGTGCATTATTTTAATATCAATATCTTAATATTGTGGATACCGTTATATCAAAGTTTTGAATGTCGATAGTGAATATATTGTTTTTCTTTTTGTTACAATAATATCAACGTGTAAAATATCTATTACTTTAATATGTTTTTAAAATCATTTTTAGGTGATTTATATGTTAATATGTTTAATTGACTTGATTTTTAAGGGAACACTTTTTAATATCTACATTGTTTGTTTATTGGCTATTTATTGTTAGGTTACTCTTCTTATTTAATTTTTATTTTAATTAAATTAGTAATTGAACCTTTTTTGATTTGGGGTTTTATAGGGACTTCAGTGTGGCTAGTGGTTTAAATGAATGTTTTATTTTATATGTCACCTGTTTAAGAAATGTTTTTATATTTTAAATAAATTGTTAACATATTCATTCAATGTTATTTATTTTGGGGAGTGTTGGATTATATAGGACTTTTTATGTTTTGAGTTGTTGGCTTTTATAGGGTAAATGTTTCCAATTGGTAATATAAAGGTTTTAAAAATGTTTATTATTTGTTTGTGAAAACATTTTCAATTTACTTTTTTGAATATAAAAATCGATTTACGAAAGAAAAAATTATCAGATTTGTATATTTTTAATTAAACACATTAGAATTATTTTTTATGAGTTTAGAAATACATTTTGAGAATGTAATTATTGTCTCAATGCATATTTATGTGGCAGATATTAATTTATATTACTTTTATAGGTTGTATTTAGTTATTTATTTATTTTCAAGTTTTTATTTGATATTGATGTAATTATATTTTTTTTTTACTGTTGATTAGTTTTGAGTGTGAATAGCAAATATAATCCCACCTGGAGACAGATATTTTCTGCAATGTATTTTGTTTTGGATTAGGCATAATTCATTTGTTCTACTCCAGAGGTCAATGTTTTCCCAAATGTTTCTGAGTTAGAAGTGGGATCTCTCCTGAGTCCAACATTTTGCTCAATGTTGGTTAGCTGGGAGTAGGAATAATAACTTAGCACTACTCCAAAGAGGTCAGTGCTGTCCCAAATGTTATTTATTTTGGAGTGGGAATATTACATTCTATCAGAATCCCTCTGATGCCCGCACTTTCCACAAAGTTGCTTAGTTTGGAGTGGGAAATAGTAAATCTGACCCTCTCTACCCAAAGTCCAGCACTTTGTCCAAAGTTGTTCATTCTCAAGTGGGAATAGTAAATCAACCCCAACCCTGCCCACCCCCAGAACCAACACTTTCTGCAAATTTTGCATACTTTGAAGTGGGGATATTACATCTGCTCCCACACTTTAACACTGTGTTCACATTTTGTTTAGTTTGAAGTGGGGATATTACCTCTGCCCCCCACACTCTAACGCTTTCCCCAGATGTTGAGTTGAAGTTGGGATATGTTGCTTAGTTTGGACAGCTAAATTTAACTCTGACACCCCACCTACCACCAAGTCCAACGCTGTCCCCAATTCTTGCTTAGATTGGAGTGGGAAGATTAAATCAGACCCCCCCTTGCCCCTAGAGTCAGACACCTTTTTCAATGTTGTTTTAGTTTAGAGTGGGACTCGATAACCTAATCCCCCCATCCAACTCTTTCCAAAAATGTTGCTCAATTTAGAATGGGAATAGTAAGTCTGACCTCCCCAACACTTTCCTCCATTTTGATCAGTTTGAGTGGGAATATTAAAACCTGCCAAGAGTACAACAGTTTCCGCAACATTGCTTAGTTTGGAGTGCGAATGGTAAATCTGCCTTCTCCATAACCTCCAGGGTTCGAACAATTTCCCCAATACTGTTAATTTTGGAGTAGGAATATTAAAACTGACCTCCCCAAAGTTCAACACTTTTCTTCAAGTAGATTATTTTGAAGTAGGGATAGGCCATCTACCTTCCTGCCCCCTCCCAGTTCGACACGTTCCCCAAATACTTTTCAATTTTGAGCAGGAATAGTAAACCAGGCCCTCATGTGCCCACCACATTCCCCAGTGATTTCTAGTTTGGAGTGGAAATAATAAATCTTATTTCCCCAGTTTACCACTTTTCCTAATGAGGCTTTGTGTGGATTGGGAAAAGGAAATCTCACTCTCTGCCCTCCCCCAAGTCCAGCACTTTCCCCAATGATGCTATGTTTGGATTGAGAATAGTTATTATGACACCCCTTTAGACCAACACTTTCCTCAATATTGTTTAGTTTAATGTGGTCATAGCACATTGGGTCACCTTGACACTTTCTCACACTCTTTTTTCAAATGTTTAATATATTATACGTACTGTGGTCTGTAAATAGTTATTTTAAATATTTTATAATTCAGTAAAATATTGGGAAGCGTTTTGTTACTTTTTGTGGTATGATAGAATGTAAAAGCAGATTCACTTTTTATATTGTTATCACCAATAAAATAAAGTCTGCCTGTGATACAATGTCTTCATAAGACATCACCGTCACCTCCTTCGCTAATTACACCCAGCCCATACTCTCCCTGATGAACATAACTACCACCACCAGAACAAATTTCACCAACTGCGTGACCATAGTAGCAGGTTGAATGCAAACAAACTACCTGCAGCTCAACTCTGACAAAATCGAAGTACTGGTCTTCAGCAACAAAACCTCTCCATGGGACTCTACCTGGTGGTCATTGGAGCTAGGACCAACACCCACACCTACAGGCCACACAATAAATCTAGGGATCATTCTAGACCACAAGCTCAACTTGACAGCTCGAGTCAACACAGCGTGCCCCTCCTGGTTCCACATCCTACGTATTCTGCAAAAAATCTTCAAATGATTGCCTCAGAACACCAAATACACACAAGCACTCATCACCATCAGGCTGAACTACGGCAACACTGTCTGTGCCTGAATCTCCAAACAACTCCTACACAGACTCCAGAACATCCATAACACCACTACAAGACTCATATACAAACTCCCAAATCGCACCCACATCACACTACACCTCAGGAAGCTTGACTGGTTCCCCATTCACATGCACACATACAAAGCCCTACACAGCACAGGACCAGAATACATGTGCAACATACACTTTCACCACCTCACCAGATACCTATGCTCTGCTTCACTTACACACATACCCCACATTCACAAAAGCAAAACCGGAGGACACTCATGCTCTTAGATCACACTCAAGGCATGGAATGGACTCCCTAAACACACCAGAGCCTCCTCCTCACTTCTTAAGTTCCGCAAGAAGCTGATGACCTCGATCTTTGTATAAGCACCCTTGGGACAACACACCTGCCCAAGCACCTCAAATACACTCTTGGGTGATTTGTGTGCTATGCAAATCAAAAGAACATACCATAACATTTTTGTTTAACAAATAATTTTTTACATTTAAATTACAACAATTTGTATGTGTTATTTTTAGATTTTTACACGTTGTAATAAAAATATATAATTGCATTATGTGTAGTGTAGCTTTTTATTTCAATTCAAAAACATATGTTAATTTTTCAGGGCTGGCTTGACAATGCCACAATCCCCTAACATATTATGTGATTAACAAGGGCTTCAAGTAGCAAAATCTCATGTACCCAGGATTACATGTTTTGATTGGGTAGAAACTGGGTTATTCAACAAAAACATGACTGCCGTCCAGGTAGCTGTGATCATTTTGTTTATTAATCCATCTGCCTGATACAGCAGCAATATGGCGGCATGAGCGAGAACATTCAGGGGCACACACATGACATTGCAATACTACTAAAGTATCTTAGACAACTAGATAATTTACAGTGTTTCTTTTTTTGTCTGGCAGCACCAGGATAGGAGGGGAGCAGTCATTAAATTTAGAATTCTGAGTGGACTTTGAGAACCCAGGGCTGCACTAATCTGTATGGAATTTTAGTTCTGGGTTGACTGTGCCACTGTCACTTAAGCTGATGTGATCAATAGAAAATATATTTTAGAGTCCTACTGAGAGAGGTATTTTGGGTGCCCTGAGTACATGGCTTGCTTGCACTAAATTTGTGTTTTGTCCACTACAAAGACTGGTTGAATTGCACTGTTTGGCTCATGGCAAAGTTCCTACTCGGTACAGCAGGTCTGAGTTGATCATGATGGCAAACCAATGATCATGTCTATGGACCTTATCTATTGATGATGAAAAGTTATGATAAAAGCATATGTTATGTCAATAGGCATTTAAGTTTAGATTGTTATTTCTCTGTATTAAAGCTGACACATATGTATTTTGTTACATGAAATCTCACAGATTACCATAGTAGGCAAGTGTTTTATTGCTAGTTACCCCTCTGACAAACTTTGAGTTCTGAATATTCTGAATATGTTTGTTGATGTTGCCCTTTACCTATAACCTTGTCAGCTTAGTCTGAGGATGCATTTCCTCCTATTTTTGTCATCTATAAGTAGAGAGGTTAATCCTACTCCCTTCTTAGTAAAAGAGGATGCTATATCACATAATTAAGGAGATCCAACATCTCACTGTATCCACTGATAATTCATGGGTAAATGAGGGAAGAATGGGATGAGGGCACTTAGCCCAAAGAGATGATGATATATAAAAAAGTAAGTAGATCTACCTCTCCCCAAAAAAGCAGAGTGCATGAGGACAGAATGTGATGAGGGCAATGAAAGCCTAATTGTTACCTCATACCGACATAATAAGACCAAATAAGGAGCAAACTGAGCTCACAAACTCGGAAAAGAGAGGATATTACTAAGAAGTGAGTAGGATTAAGCTCTCCACTTATACTAGAAAAAATTAGGAGGAAATGCATCCTCAGACCCAGAAAATTATATGAGAACCTGTAATACTTACATCTGAAGTCAGACACTGACATAGAATTGGGTCTGAGAATAATTCACACCATCTATATATATAAACCAAAAGAATAGCAACATTTGTATAATATGTATAATCTGTACAATGTGTTATTAACATATCACTGTCTTTGAAACTACATATTCCACAATTCTTCATAATGAGCAAAGTGGCAATTATGTATAAATAGAGAAACAAAAGAGGGACTTACTTAACCATGATCAAGACTTGTTAGCTGAAATGCGTTGGTGATGGTGTGCTGTGTGGCAATGAATGGCCACTAAATAAACATTTCTGCATAATCAAACTCCTGGAATGTGGCGTAAAACGTCTTGCTGAAAAACATATGTGGGGCATGGTTATGCCCCGAACCTCGGCACCAACTGTGTTAAGCGCGTTGTGAGTGGACCTGAATTCGTGGAACATACATACATATATATATAGAGAGATACAAAGAAGACTTTTAGATCAACTCTGTTCTGCCATTGGTGTGTCTAAATTTCACATACAGTGGGCAATAAATTCCACTCCACTGGCAGAGTCGACAGAGTTTTGCCCACTCTGCATTATGCTTGTAACATGGAGTTCCAGCAAAACTCCGCCAACTGCTCTGAGGTGGAGTTTTTTCTCGTCGATGACTTGCCAACGAACCAACTCCCCGATGGGAGAGGGACACCTTTAGGTATCCTGGAGGGCTAGGGCCAGAGATATGTTATAAGGGCTGCAGAGTAGGAAGATATGAAACATGGGATACCAATGATGAATGACAATAAGTGATGCAAACTATGTATCTAATATATTGCATTATCATACCTGCGGGAACAGTACCTGCATATCAACGTACCATAACGATTGGATGTTTTTTGTTGTTGGAAAATGATAAATAAATTGTATTTATTTTTTAAATTGGCGAGCGTAAGGGAGCATTTGCTTCCCTAGGGTGATTTTTTTGGGGCGCTAAAATGGCACCCAGCATGATTTCTGAATGTGGGCGGTCACAGCAGGTCACTACAGGTAGCGACCATTAGCGGTGAGAAAGCTGCACTCAGTAGAAAACCTACTTGAGCAGCAGCAAAGAAGCAGTGCCCTCTGGAGCTCTGTGTGATGCAGTTCGCACTGATTTTGCAGAGCGGAACAAGCTCCCAGTGCTAAAAATCAGCATGAGCAGAGCAATGTGCAAAATTCTGCCAGCTTGTGGAACTCTGCGGAATCTTGCTGAGTTTCTATGTAACTCTGAGGAATTTCATAAGTGAAACTCTGCGAGTTCCACCCACCCCTAATTTACACGCTGATTCCATCCATGACAGTGAACTGAATAGGGGTAATGGTTCAGTGCATATCAGTTATTGGTTTTCTTGCCCTGTCTATGACAGCATTTTCTGATTACATGTGTACATCCACCTGAAAATGAGTGTACTTCAATGTTAGGGCTTGATGGATAGGCATTTAGCCATGAATTTTCTACTTTTATATTTCTCATTTAATTTTTTTGCTTTTCCTATTTTTATTTTATTTTTCTTAAGAGGATACTAGAGCTCTTCAGGTAGTAAAAAAGAAGACCATTATGGAATGCTGCTGTTCAAAGTGTGTCATTGTTTTACCATTCCTAGATAGCTCACGTGTTGGTTCTAAATGTGTCAGTCATGCCTGGACTTTAAAACAATGATATACTATTTACAACACCTTAGCATGATGTGCTGCCATGTTTAGTTTCATTATTACAAGTACATGCCCAGCGTGTTTTGACAGCAGCATGTTTGTTTTTTCTATTTGGATTATTTTTATCTATCTTGCTTATGTTGTTGGGTTTGGGTGAGTTTTATTGTAGATGTGTCAAAAAATAAATGCATGAATGAGTTAATGGATAGATGAATGGGTGCATAAGTGTAAATATGAATGTAAGGGTGAGCGACAAATTCTGTTCCGCTCACGGAACTTGCGAAAGTTCCACATTTTCGCGTTCTGCGCGGAACGTGAAAATGTCGAAATTTCCACAATCCGCAGCGGAACGGAAATATGCAGGGCAGGATTCATTCTGGTGCGATGCTCCTGTCACTAAACCTCAACAGGAAGCACTTACAGATATAAATAAAGCAGGTGCCCGAGTTGAAGCTCAAATTCAGTAACGCATTAATCAGCACAAAACATTTGTGAGCACAGTCGAGGCTATGCAGGTGTGCTTTCTCCCCATATCTACCGTCAACAATTTGCTGTAATCCTTGATGGGGCTCTGTACACCCATGAGTTTCTAGAGCGCAATCCCCGTGTAGTTTCTGACACCATGAGGGTCTGTCTCCTCATCTGCTGCTCTGATCGGTCTCTGGCCCTTTATAACAAGAGGCATGTGAACTGCATGGAAGCCCCGCCCGTTTGGCCCCGGCCCACACACCAGCGGTGTGCAACGTCTTCCCGCCCTTTCCCCCACTATGATGGACAGCTCACTCGAGGGACCCCGGGTCCCCGTCGGCACGGTGGCAACGTTACAGACACACATGGTCGCTGTAGACAACTCTTCTGGCCCTTTACACAGCTGTTGTGTAGGAAAAGCACTATACATTTACCCAATGAGGTAGCACTTACTGATTAGCCAGTAGAAAGTACTCCAGTTGAGTAGAGGTATTGCACAAAACAGTGGCATCTTCTTGGGTAAAAGTGCAGGGCAGGATTCATTCTGCCACGATGCTCCTGTCACTAAACCTCAACAGGAAGCACTTTCAGATATAAATAAAGCAGGTGCCCGATTGAAGAAGCTTAAATTCAGTAACGCATTAATCAGCACAAAACATTTGTGAGCACGGTCGAGGCTAGGCAGGTGTGCTGTCTCCCCATATCTACCGTCAACAATTTGCTGTAATCCTTGATGGAGCTCTGTACACCCATGAGTTTCTCGAGCGCAATCCCCGTGTAGTTCCTGACACCAGGAGGTTCTGTCTCCTCATCTGCTGCTCAGATCGGTCTCTGGCCCTTTATAAACAAGAGGCATATGAACTGCATGGAAGCCCTGCCCGTTTGACCCCGGCCCACACACCAGCGGTGTGCAACATCTTCCCGCCCTTTCCCCCACTATGATGGACAGCTCACTCGAGGGACCCTGGCGCCCGTCGGCGCGGTGGCAAAGTTACAGACACACATGGTCGGTCGCTGTAGACTCTTCTGGCCCTTTACGCAGCTGTAGTGTTGGAAAAACACTATACATTTACTCAACGAGGTAGCACTAACTGATTAGCCAGTAGAAAGTACTCCAGTTGAGTAGAGGTATTGCACAAAACGGTGGCATCTTCTTGGGTAAATATGCAGGGCAGTATTCATTCTGGCACGATGCTCCTGTCACAAAAATTAAATCTCAACAGGAAGCACTTACAAATATAAATAAAGCAGGTGCCCGAGTTGAAGCTCAGATTCAGTAACGCATTAATCAGCTCAAAATCTCCGCGAGCACGGGAAATTTTGCGTGTTCGCAGAGAGATTTTTGCCATTTCGCGAAATTTTGCAAAAGGCAATTTTGCAAAGTCCGCCCACCCCTAGAATGACAGTGCATGTATGAGGACTTATTCAGTGCCTAAATGCATCAGTGATGCAAAAGGCACTTTCATTCATGACCCAGTCCAATTTGCATTACCAATGTTTGTTATACAATGCATTTAAAGCATTTTAAACTAATAATGGATGTTTGTAATATGTACACAATATTTTTGTTAATTTTGTACAATTTTTAAGGAAAGTACAATAGTTTTTCACATATGTATCACAATTTTCCCAAGTTTTTATTTTCTTTCTTCATGAATACATTTATTATTATTTATAAACATTTTTAACATGCCAAAGTTCAATTGCTTTAATAGTTTTAATATAAATGTTATAATATATTTATATATGTTTTCACATTGAGGCATTTTTCTTAACTTTACTATATGTTTTAGTAGTTTTCAACATAATTTCTAAATACATGTATATACTTTTCACATAAGGTAATATTGTACAAAAGTTTCTTTTTGATTTTCATTAAGATGCCTTATTTTATTTCGTTCATTATGTTCTAGTCTTTCTCTTTTCTTAAGACTGCGGAGAGAGAGGTGGAAGTCAGAGGTGGCATCACATAATTTGGCTAAGTTAAGTCTCATTTTAAGTTTAATTTTAATAAGAGTTTTGGGGAGAGGTTATTTTATATGTTCTTAGCTTTAGGAAGGAGTTTGGATGTTAGATAGGTTTCTTACATTGTAAGAAGTTTTTTTTATATTAGTGTTAGCGTTGGTGTTAAGAATAGTAGAATGTGCTATCTTTTTTTATGTTGGCTGTATTTGAGCTTAATGTGACAGGGTCTCATATCACTTTGAAGCATTTTATTAAGTATATGTCAGCTCAAAACAAAGCAAGGTCTTGATCCCATCACTCATCCCGGGTAGAAGCAAAGTATGGACCAAGCCCCAGCTAAGACATCCTTGGACTTTCCGTTTTTATCATGGAACATTGCAGGGATATGTCAGAAATTGAGTAACAAGAATTGGTTGTCCTTTATCCAAGACTTTGATATAATCTTTTACCAAGAGACCTGGGCTATGAACCCCATTCATGTTGAGGGTTTTAAATCGTTTTGCTCCTCCACTGTCCAGTCAGTTGCAGGAAGGAGGAAAGGGGGTTTGATTTTTCTTATCTCGGTTGCTATTAGGAATTTGAATGTCAAGGTCTTGATTTCTAATCCCTGTTATCAGATTTTGAAGTTGAAATACAGTTAATCTGTTTTATTAGCATTTTTTTACAGCACAACCAGTCGGTATCCTAGATGAATTGGAGACTAATGTAGCAAAATCACTGCTTAGCAAAAAAAAAACTTTCTCACTTATGTGGGCAGGTGATTTTAACATTGTTGAGTGCATTCACAGTGGTAATCATTTCTGCAGAGTCACAAATGGGCAGAGTGATAACATTGGCCATTCTATACACTCAGGGGTATATTCACAAGTACGTGTGCTAAACATTACCAGAAGATTTTAAGGGAACTTTACACATTGCAGCCTATCGCGGGAAAATAACCCTGTGTCAACATGGAATTCCCAACAAGGCGGTACCTGCAATAGTCTGCTGAAACTGTGGTCAATGTGTTCGCGATACAACCACCTTGATGGAGATAAAAACACAAAAAAATCTGCGATGGTCCATAGCGCGACAAGAAAACAATGACAACCAGCGTGAGGGCAGCAATACTCACGTGTAATGTGGGGAAAAAACACAAGAACAGCATACGGAAAATGCCACAGAAAAAAATTAATCAACTGCAGAGTACCACGGATGCACCCTGGCCCACTGCAGAGGACAAAATGTACCCCACAACATCCAAGCACCGTGGAAGAACAGAACTGACAGGCACACCGCATAAAAGAGGCCAGTGGCAAACAAATCAGAGCCGCAGGAGCGACTCGCCCACCGTGCAGCATACGCACATAAGCATAAGTGCACCTCGACATTGACAACATCCCGGTACAAACAGCAACACCTCCACAACAGAACACAGGAAACACCTGGTTCCGCAAATGTGCACAACATGGCAAGTCACATCTGAAACCGCAGGAAAATGTAACATGACAATATACAAGTACAATCTGTAACCTGCAAATATGTTTTAATCACACATTCTGTGCAATTGGACATCTTGTATTGTCCCATGATTGCCATGGACGGCCACAATGTGACATGCTCATGAGAAGTAAGTGTCAATGATGGTGTTCCTATGGGCCATTCCTGCCGCAGCTGCAGTGGGATGTGGGCCACCTGCCCCATCTTCACCAATATCGTCCGGTACCTCTGGAACTGGGATCCATGGGGCATTTGTGCGAACGCAGATGTTGTGCAACACACAACATGAAACGATCATCTTGCACATGATGTCCGGGCTGTACAGGAGCTTTCCACCTGTGCCATCCAGGCACCTGAAATGTGACTTCAACACGCCAAATGTGCGTTCAACGATGCCCCTGGTGCGTATGTGGGCCACATTGTACTGCCGCTGGGTGGGTGTGTCCGGGTCTCCGAGGGGTGTCATCATCCAAGGGCAGAGTGCATATCCTTGATCACCTGTGACAGTGCAGGGAGAAAAGAGTCACTACTTGGTTCGGCAGGATGTGATGGCAGGCTCACTAATCCAGTGACGCCTGTGCTGGCTGTGTGTGGGGTGATTGTGTGGAAACTAGCTGCAATAGCTGTTAGCATCTGGTGAAGCCATTTTGTTTTGTGGCAGCCATTTTAGTTAGCCATGTGCTTTCTCCTTCTTCACTGTTGACTGCCCTTGTATTCTGCTTGTGTCATGTGATATAGTTAACTCCTTTAGCACTGAGCCAGAGCCTTGCACATGGTCAGAAAGGCCTAGCTTCTAGAATGCACCTGCTCTTAGAGTAACTGTCAGGCTATTTTAACTGATGTCAGCAACTCTGTTACTCCTCCTACTTGTTGACTGTGCATTTTCTGTATAACCATCTATGTGTGTAACTCTTCTCATGTGTACCTGTACAGCCTCCTTTTGAACCCCTGTGTGGGTATAAAAGGCTCTTGTTCTCTGCACTCCTTAGACTGTCTCCTACAGTGGCCTGAGGGTACTGTATGATGCAGTCTCCCTCATGTGAGGTTAATAAATACTTATTTTTGATATTACAGCTTCCGTGCCAATCTCTTCTTTGTTGGGTTAAAGGACCAGGTGTATCAGTGAACCCCTAAAAAGGTTTTTATTTCTTCAAATGGCGCCCAACGTTGGGCCTCATCAGAGAAGCGGCTATCCAAGGGATTGGTCTTGACAGGAGACAGGAATCTACTGAGGAGGTACCCTGCGCACGGAGATTCTTTGTCTTTTCAGACCCATGTGGTTCTGTTTTCTCTGATCTGGTCTTCCAGGTGTTAGCCGCTCCCGGCTGAGACCTTCTTTGGTGTGAGTATTCTAAAATGACCATTAGGTCACTCAGAACTTGGCAGTGGGAGGCAGGAGATTTGTGCTTGGTAAGGTCGTCGACATTTGTTTGCTTGTTTGGCCAAAAATGTGATTTACGTGATTTGTCTGGATATATGCAAATTGCGCAATTTGTGTAGGCAGGTAATGAGGAGATTTTTCTCTAAATTGTGAGAACTTGAACGGCACACTTTGAGCTAAGTGCCACTTCATATATAATATTGTATATGCTACAATATTCTTGGCATGTCTGTTTCAAGAGCAGTTCGTAGAATGTGCTGCTTTCTTGGAGGAACCAATGTGAATCTTGAAAGTACTCAGCTGACTCTCCTCAGAGGGGATACCTAAATAGCTTTAGGTATAAAAAAAATGGTATTTCTTCCATGCTGACTAGCACAACATGGAACAAAAAATATATATATGAAATGGATCCGGGTCTGTGCACTTAGTAACATTCATAAGTGGTGATATGCAGAGCGCTTTTGAGTGTTCTGCCAGCCAAACTAGTAATTTGGTGTATTTTTTTAAAAAGGTCTGAGGCTTGTGCCTGGGTTTTTTTTATGAACTGGTAAAGTGTGCCTTCAAGGGATTTTTTGAAACACTGCGTTATATCATTTAGCTATAGGATGAAAATATACCTATAGATGAGGTTAATCTCAAAGTGCATATATCGTAAAGTTATATTTTTGCATCAATCATGTATATATACAAATCATTTCAACTGAATTAAAACAATTGAATAATCAAAGAGGACAAAAGGTGTGTGAAAAAAAGTTAATTTATATCAATAAATGGTAGTTAGGGTACTTAAAATTCAGACAATTATACAAAATTTGGAAGGAAATAATATATTCAATGATTCCTCCACTTAGCAATAAATCAAACACTTTTTCTTGATGATGCTTAGAAATTATATAGAAAACAGTGTGAAAAAAAAAAAAAGACTATCACACTGTTTTCTATATAATTTCTAAGCATCATCAAGAAAAAGTGTTTGATTTATTGCTAAGTGGAGGAATCATTGAATATATTATTTCCTTCCAAATTTTGTATAATTGTCTGAATTTTAAGTACCCTAACTACCATTTATTGATATAAATTAACTTTTTTTCACACACCTTTTGTCCTCTTTGATTATTCAATTGTTTTAATTCAGTTGAAATGATTTGTATATATACATGATTGATGCAAAAATATAACTTTACGATATATGCACTTTGAGATTAACCTCATCTATAGGTATATTTTCATCCTGTAGCTAAATGATATAACGCAGTGTTTCAAAAAATCCCTTGAAGGCACACTTTAACAGTTCACATTATTTGCCCAAGCCCTCAAGGGTACATTGGGTTGTCCACTTTATATATTGTTTTTTTTTTATGGCAGTCTTTTGGCTGTCTATGTCTCTTGGTGTAATCTCTGTACTTTTTTTTAAACTCTTTTTGTAAAATGACTTACAATAGATATTTACAAATGGTCTGGTTCGAGTACAGTTTGTGGGCTGTTTCTTGCTTTGTCCTAAGTGTTGATTTGTGGGTTAATTGTTTTTTTTGTTGTATGTGGTTGTGGACTGACATGCTTGAAAGTACTTGTTTCAGTAGAGTAGACTATGTTCTTTGTGGAAGAATGGCTAGCCTTAAGCACGCTGTGTTGTGTGTTATGAATGTGTGACCCCCTTGTTGAAAATGTTTGGAATGAGCACAATTTGTTTTTTTGTTGTCATTCTGTTATGCAAATATCATTAAAAGAATTACATTTTAAAATTCAAGAAATGAATTATGTAACATATGCTAAATAGAACATTAGAAGTAAAATAGTAACAAAGTCTGGATGTGGAAATTGCCACAATGGTAAAGATAAATTAGAATGCACAATCAATAGGAATAAAATAGGCCTCATAGAAAGGAAGAAAAAACTAAATTGTGTGCTTTGCATTACTAGGACTCCATACAAAATGTTACAGCATTTATCCTTATATATATTAATATTAAAAGGCATTTACATCATCTGAGTGAATTGGTTGTTGCAGAAATAAACACGACCTTACAAAATGATAGATTTTGACTGGCTTGCAATGCCTGAGTTTTAAATAGACTGTGAGTGTGCTTACATTTTAGCACCAGAAAAAGAGCTGTGTTTAAGCTGTCTCGCTGAGAAGAAGCTGCCTGACACAACAAAAGGAGATTAAACTTTTTCAGGACATTTCAATACAGCAAAGGGTTTTTCTCCTGAGAAAGGTGTAGAAATTGACGCCTGCTGGTCTGAGCACAGCTGAATAAATAACACTTGGCTATTTCTGGCCACTAAGTTACAGATTAAGCCATGGGAAGCATTGTATGAAGGCAGGTGCGTTAACAACTACTGATTTTAAAAGTTAAGAAAATACAGTTTCATTATTTTGGATAACAGTGGAAGGATTAAAAGTAGGGATTTTCTTTCCTGTTGCTTTTTACATAAGTACATCTGTGGATCTGATGGTAAAATAACTACTGCCTTTAAAAAGTGGTGCAGACTATTTCATGTTTCAGTAAAGCTTCTGTGCTTAGTGTTATAAATAAATGCATTTAAAGGGAAAAGGAAAGAAATAAGGCATGCTTTTCATATGTGGAAACATCAAAAGGGTTGGTGATAATTATTAAAAAACAAAAATGTGAGGATATGGAAAAAAAAAATTAAAAATAATTGCACTAAATTCGTTTTTTTGTTTCTTACATTGTAAGCAGTTTTTTTTATATTAGTGTTATCGTTGGTGTTAAGAATAGTAGAATGTGCTATCTTTTTTAATGTTGGCTGTATTTGAGCTTAATGTGACAGGGTCTCATATCACTTTGAAGCATTTTATAAAGTATATGTCAGCTCAAAACAAAGCAAGGTCTTGATCCCATCACTCATCCCGGGTAGAAGCAAAGTATGGACCAAGCCCCAGCTAAGACATCCTTGGACTTTCCGTTTTTATCATGGAACATTGCAGGGATATGTCAGAAATTGACTACCAAGAATTGGTTGTCCTTTATCCAAGACTTTGACATAATCTTTTACCAAGAGACCTGGGCTATCAACCCCATTCATGTTGAGGGTTTTAAATCGTTTTGCTCCTCCGCTGTCCAGTCAGTTGCAGGAAGGAGGAAAGGGGGTTTGATTTTTCTTATCTTGGTTGCTATTAGGAATTTGAATGTCAAGGTCTTGATTTCTAATCCCTGTTATCAGATTTTGAAGTTGAAATACAGTTAATATGTTTTATTAGCATTTTTTTACAGCACAACCAGTCGGTATCCTAGATGAATTGGAGACTAATGTAGCAAAATCACTGCTTAGCAAAAAAAAAACTTTCTCACTTATGTGGGCAGGTGATTTTAACATTGTTGAGTGCATTCACAGTGGTAATCATTTCTGCAGAGTCACAAATGTCTGCAGAGTCACAGATGTCTAATAATCATACTGTGAAAAATATATAGCTCCTAGCATCAAAGTTTAAATTTGAGAAGTGCTTTACCACAATGGGGGGGAGTAAAATGTGACATTTCACTTTACCCAGGTGAATAAAAACTCATTTTATAAGGGTGTACCTTATACATTTCTGATTCCTTACCTGTGGGATATCTAGGAGAGACACTGGGGGTCCCCAATATGCCAAAACATTGTAGGTTAACCGTTTTTAAGTGCCCCTACCACCAAAGTCGAATTTGGGCACAATTTACTTTTTAAAAGCTGTCCTGCCACCCAAGAACTGTTTTCAAACTGATCTCAGGCTTCAGTAATGCAAGTATAGAACAAGCAGCTGACCTCTAAACTGCTAGACAGCACACCACACACTGCACACAAATGAAAATAAGTATAAAGAAACCAGCAGAAGGTATTATCCTACCTCTAAAATTGTTAGCCACAAGACTGCCTTTCAATTGTGATTCTTCAGAGTTGCTTTGAATTGGAAAGACCGCATGGAATAGCCTTACTGACAGGGGACAACAGGTTTAAGGGTCAAAGGCCAAGGTCTGTTTTCAGAAGTGACCAACCATACTGAGCGTGCAATTTCCACGCAGGGAGCCACTGTGACAGTATGTGATGTCTACATTACACTATGGAAGCTTATAATGCTGAAGAGTAGTTTAATCAACTGATTTCTTTGTATTAATTAAATATCCTGATTCTCACATTGTAGGGTAAAGCACTATAACTAATGTTTAGGTAATATTAGCTAAAGGAAATATTGCATATTCTGTTAGGAGCACATGGGGATATCACTGTTTTCTTGAGACATAATACAAGTGAAGAAGATATGCAGGTGGGGTTTATCCTATTGAATAACATTATCAAGGGATAGCAGCGTCTGTAGGCCATATGCAGAGAATAGCTCTGCCATGTATATAGCACTAATGCTTTTAGTTTAAAGATTACTGTGCAAGGGCTACAATAAGGAGGCAATGACATTCAGTTTGCATTCATGCACCCTCATGTTACACTAGTGCAATTGCTAAAGGAATTGGTAGTTGGTTATTAATGTTTTCTAGCTAGCTCAATGTGCTATTTACCTCCTACAAGTTTGTTTGTGCTCAGCTGCCAAAAATAGGGATAGATAGTGTCGACAGAAGTTCACCTGTTTCAGGTTTCCTACTGTCGAAATGGGGGAAAGGAGGTTAGCTCCTAGGCAAATTAAGGGTAAGCAAATTTATGTTTTCTCTCTCTTTTTCTCACTCCCTTTTGAGCCTGTCTAAGCTGTCTATGAAATGGCCATGAGACATTTAATTGGCTATTCAGTAATACTGTTTTAAAATTGTTAGAATTAATAAAATGAATAAAAAATATGCCATGTTACTGCCCATCCTGTCTGAGGAAATTATGAAAGGATGAGTAGTCTAGATTGCTGTTCCCTTATTTGACCTTTAAGGGGAAACTATATGTTATTCTTATGCTACATACAGTTTTGCAAGGGCATTGCTAGTCTTTTATCAGTTAGTCTGTGTAAATAAGCTGACAGCCCTTATTAGAGATGCTAAATAGGGTTTTTACTTTGAAAATGATGTTGCATAGTCTGGATCGTGAAAAGTAGAATGCAGGGAAGACGCCAATGTGATCCTCAACAAACATTTTTGAAGGAGAATATTGTTTTATAGGAGTTTGTTTGTCACAACATGTTCTGCTGGAGAAATGTATGTACCCACTACGTTGAGTTTTTTAGTCCTTTATGTAAAAAGAATCCCTGTTAAATTAGCAGTTTTAGATCTTCCCGCTGCGCCTATAACATTAAAGTATGACCTTAAGTGTAAAATGTAGGTGTTTTTATTAAGAGAAATTATTTTGGAAGTGTCTGCAGTCCTGTAATGCAATGTTCATAAGTAAAAGTGTAGAAAATGTCTTTGTTCTAGAGGTTTTTCAGATGAATAATACAGGAATACACAAATGTAAGGATTTAGAGTAAGTCTGTATTGTTTTTTTTTCCCCTCAGAATTTAGTAAATGAACACAGACTTCCTTGGCTGCTTGGGATTGGGAGAAACAAATCAAATCGTGTAACGTATTACTTTTGTCAGTTCACCAACGAGTTCCTTTTATACTTGCCAATAGGTCCAGGATGTATGGGGTGCCCCAAAACTGAGAAAGTATTCTGAGACTATCCTCTCTGTTGATTGTTTATTTCTGTGCCTTGTATAAAGACCTTTTGTTCTGTCCACCAATAGATATTTGCTGCCTGACAACCGTTGCCAGAGGGGCACGGACATCAGAACCAGCCTGAGGAGTCAGCACCAGTCCAGCTTGAAGCCAAGGTGAAGGTAACCAGCACAGACGATGCTGGCAACTAGGACTTCAGTGAAGGTAGAAGGCCGGAAGCACTGGGACATGAAGTGTGTACCCCTGCCACTGTCTTGGGTGAAAGACGGGGTCACAAATCAGAATGGAAAAGTGATCCTTTGTGGATCCAGTTTTTGGTGCCCAGCTGAGAGAGTCACAGACCGACCAGGACGGCCAGGAGGCTTTTGCTTGAGGTGACCCCCTTTGAAGCAAGGGTTGCTTCAGATATCCCAGCATCAAGCCTTGGAGTCCTGGTCTCCAAATGAATGCAAGTATGCACCTTTGTTTGTTGATCAAGAGATGCCTGGGCATACTGGGTACAATCTGTGGCCCCAACGAAAGAGCAGTGTGCCAGAGGAGCAATACAGGAGTTAGGGAAGAACTTGAGTTCAGGGTACAGGTGCTGTGGCTTTGGTGCCTGTTAGATTACAGTGAAGAAAACTGGTGCACTGCCTGAAACACTGGACAGGATCGCTGAGGGCATTTGCCCCAGGTGGTGATTGCCCTATCCTGAAAGAAGAAACTTTTCCCTTAAAACTGGGCCTTGATTGTTTTCTTGAGTTGCAAGTTGTGCAGCTCCACCGTGGGAACAATAAGAGCCTGCCTGTGAGGCTCAGACGGACACAGGGAGAAGACTCCCCACTGGCTGGTTGTACAGTGGCTTCAATTTCGCAAGGACTTCGTTTTGTTAGCAATGTGCCCCTTTGGTCTTCCCATTTTTGAGGAGGAGCAGCCCTTTGCGGCTCCTCGTCCTAATTCCCATGGCCCCGTTTGGTCCTCCATGTCCCCTGCAACCAAGATGGTTTTTGTAATGATCCTTGTATTTTCTTTAATATTTGCATTAGTAATGTTTATTCTGCAAGAGAAATATTTTGCTAAACAATCAATAAATTCTTCTTTGCCCTCTTCCTAAGTATATTAAGTGATACTCTAGCCCTCATAAAAAGAACATTGGAAAAGTCTATTGAAAATGTTTTTTATTAGATATGTGTTCTCCTGACACCTGTGTGTTAATTATGACCCAATGCTCTGTTATGTTATGTTATGTTATGGCAGCTTATATAGCGCTCGATTACCCGGGGGTGTCCTGGCGCTGGTTACCTTTCCATTACATAAAATAGCAGACGTAATGGGAGATGAATGTGTCATTACTTAACTGAACTATTTGTCAAAAAGCCATGTTTTCTGACTTTTCCTAAAATATATTAAATCAGTGGAATGTCTGAGATAGTCAGGGACGTCATTCCAGGCTTTCGCTGCCCCGAGGACGAAGCTTCAACATCCCCAAGTGGTGGTAGAGCGGCCTTGGTCCTACTGGATCTGTCCTCCCCAAGTGGCTTTTTTAAATGGCTGGCACTGTAATCAGCTTGGCTCCAGAAGAGCGAAGATTCCTTTTCGGTGTATACCATGTGAATTGTTTCATCTGATATTCAGGTCTAATTCCATGTAGAGCTTTGTAAACCGTACACAACGCCTTGAAGCGAACTCTATTTCTCACTGAGAGCCAATTAAGTTTTTTTGTTCCTCTAGAAATTGAGGCAAACTTTGGTATGCCGGTAATAAACCTAGCTGCAGCATTTTGCAGCATTTGGAGCTTATTTATAAAGCGTTCCTGGATGTTTAAGTACAAGCTGTTACAATAATTAAGCTTTGATAGGACCAAAGCGGTAACCACCGTCTGTCAACTGCCCAATGGCAGAAAAGGCAGATTTTTTTTTATTGTTTTAAGGACAAATGTGGTTTTAGATGAAACTGCATTTATTTGGTCTCCGAAATTAAGTTTGTCATCAACAATTACACCTAGGTTCTTCGTCTTCTTCGCAGGTACAGGAAGGGAGCCCATGAATGATGGCCACCAGTTGGGGGCCAAAAAGTTAGGCTCATTACCGAATAGAATTACCTCTGTGTTGCCAGAGTTAAGTTTTAGACAATTGTCCCCCATCCAGTTGCCTACTGCTTCAATGCAGTCCTGAAAACGTTTCTCCAACCCAACCTCCTGCCCAGGTAGCAGGGACATCACAATTTGGGTGTTGTCTGCGTACGAGGTAAGATCAAACCCAAAAGCATTATTGAGTGGGGCCATTGAGGAGACGTATACATTAAACAACGTTGGACTAAGCGAAGACCCCTGTGGGACTCCGCAAGGCAGCACAAATGGTTTAGAGTGGTATTTGCCCAGAGACACCGCCTGAACTCGGTCCGAAGAAATGAATGAAGGACTTTCCATGCTCTGTTCTGGATCCCACAGGCCTTTAAACGGTCCATCAGAAGATTGTGATGATGGACCATATCAAAGGCCGCGGACAGATCCAGTAGGACCAATGCCGCTCTACCACCCGGTGTACAGCTTTCCTGTTCACCTCAGTTGCCTTAATAAGGGCTGATTCAGTGTTGTGTCCCTCTCTAAAACCATATTGAGTGGGATCCAAAGCATTAGTCTCTCGGAGAAAAGCACTGAGCTGTGTATTTAGGGCCTTCTCTACCATTTTTGCTGGCAGAGGGAGTCGCGATATTGGGCGGAAACTGTTTGGATCTTTAGGATCCAAATTGGACTTTTTCATGAGAGGCAGAACTGAGGCCACCTTCCAAGGTTTGGGAAATTGACCTGTTTCCAACATCATATTGAAGATTGATGTAAGAGCGCATGAAATCGGACATGCGGCAAGCTGGACCACTGCCACTGGGCAGGGGTCATCCGGAGAACCAGATCTAGCTGCCAGAAGCAAGTTGTGAGTGGCTTCCACTGATAGTGGTGTAAACTTGTCCAGTGTTGGATGAGGTGGAGAGGGTGGATTCAAGACCTCCCCAACTTTAGACCTACCAACCTTACTTGGATCATTGAATGCTGAGAAAATAGTCTCAACTTTATTTAGAAAACAATTAGCGATATCATCGCAAAGTTCCTGACTAGAATGAACTTTTCCTGGAGGTGGTGATACCAGACTGGAATTAGTTCTAAAAAGTTCTTTTGATGAACTTCTAGCCAGTTCAACCTTGTTTACAAAATATTTTTTGGGGCAGTAAACAGGTGTTGTTTATAGCTTTGGAGGCTCTTTTTATACACCTCCTTATCAGCATCTCGATAATCTCTCCACCAACTGCGCTCAAGACGCTTACATTTGAGTTTGCGGTTTCTCAATTCTTCCCTAAACCACGGACGGAGGGAAATGATCTTTTCGGGAAAATGGTTCTGACTGGAGCTAATATGCTACATGCATTTTTCAACCATTCAGTATATGTAGAGGTCACTTCCTCTGGTCTTATGAGGGTAGAACCTGCCATGGATGTGAGGAGTTCCTGTAATTCCTTCCCATTTACTTTGTTCCAGGCTCGGACTTCAATCTGTTTCTTGGGGCAGCTACCACCAGTGAAATGATTCTTAAATGTCAATTCAAACTGGACAGCCGCATGCTCTGACCAGACCAGCGGCAGCACCCCAGTAAAATTGAGCCCAGGGTGGTTGGTAAAAATACCATCTAGGGTTTGTCGGGCCACATGGGTAGGGGCAGTCATACATTGTACCAAATTAGCGCTTTCCATCATATCAGTAAGGATCGCGCTATCTGAATAATTTAAAGCCTCCAAATGAAAATTAAAATCCCCCAGGATAGCATATGTATCTACACAGACCACTTCTTCCAACAGATTACCAATTGTTTTGATAAAAGAACTTCTATTTCCAGGTGGTCTGTACAACAATATGCCTTTAAACGTGTGATGGTGGGATAGGCTCAGAATGAAGGACAGGGATTCGCAGTCTAAACTGGACATAGAGCAGAAAGTTGCCTTCATAGTGTTGGGATAAATAACTGCCAGTCCTCCCCCTTTCTTCCGCGGCCTATTTAAGGTGTGGCAGGCGAATTCAGATGGAATCGCTTTCACCAGATCCGGACCTGAAGCTTCGTCAGTCCAGGTTTCTGTAATGAATGACAATTTTATGTCTCGTTCCTCCATTAGCCTAACACATTCAGTGCTGTGTTTTTCCAATGATCTGGCATTTAACAAAATGCCCTTGAGTACAGCAACATCAGGCCCGGTGCCCTAGTGTCCCTCCTATTTCTTACTGCCTGATATTGCACCTTAGGTAGGGTCACCTTACAATTGGGGCAGGTCATAGCCGATGAGGTGGGTCTGGAGCATAACGAGAGACATAGACAGTTTATATTCGTCGCCGCCATATTCAGATCCATCAACTCTAATCGTGAGTATATACGGAGGAAGGGGGTACCTGATGTTTACCTGACAGGGGTTCTGGCGCTACGTGCGGAACAAGCGTGGACGGGCGCAGACAGGCTTGCCTTTGGGGCGCCTTTGGTGTGCCAGCGGCGCGTCCACTGCGTGCTCGCGCCAGCCTCTTCATTTATACCGTGAATAGCGAGAACAGGAATCAGGTGTGAGAGCTGGCCAAAGCCTAGTCTGCTCACCCTGACTCGACCCAAGATGGCGGCTCGGCAACACAGAGCGGAAACCAGCTCCGGGAGACCGGTATCGAGCCCTCAGAAAGTTAAGTGCATTTTTAAAATTGCAAGTCTAAAAGCAAGGTCACAACAAATTTAATAAAAAGTTTCTTTTTAAAAAGCAGAACTGTGCAAATGAAGCAATTAAATCAGTGCAAGAGCGAAGTTAAAGTTCAAATCTCAAATAGCTGACACATCTAGCTATCTCCCGGCTCACGCCTCAGGAGAGGTAACACCGTTCCCTTTGTACTCCTGCTTATACCTTATATATACCCGCTTAATGAAATGCTTGGATGTAAATGCCCACCTAGCAATGGATCAGAATATTAATGAATTTATGAGAATAAATGTGCAAAATATTTCCTATATTCCTTCTAGATTATAATGGATGTCTTCAGCTGATGCTAAAATGGCCATCTGTGGAAACTAGCTGCAATAGCTGTTAGCATCTGCTGAAGCCATTTTTTTTTTGTGGCAGACATTTTAGTTAGCCATGTGCTTTCTCCCTCTTCACTGTTGACTGCCCTTGTATTCTGCTTGTGTAATGTGATATAGTTAACTCCTTCAGCACTGAGCCAGAGCCTTGCACATGCTCAGAAAGGCCTAGCTTCTAGAATGCACCTGGTCTTAGAGTAACTGTCAGGCTATTTTAATTGATGTCAGCAACTCTGTTACTCCTCCTACTTGTTGACTGTGCATTTTCTGTATGACCATCTATGTGTGTAACTCTTCTCAAGTGTACTTGTACCGCCTCCTTTTGAGCCCCTGTGTGGGTATAAAAGGCCCCTGTTCTCTGCACTCCTTAGACTGTCTCCTACAGTGGCCTGAGGGTAATGACCGACGCAGTCTCCCTCAAGTGAGGTTAATAAATACTTCTTTTTGATATTACAGCTTCCGTGTCAATCTCTTCTTTGTTGGGTTAAAGGATCAGGTGTATCAGTGAACCCCTAAAAAGGTTTTTATTTCTTCAAGTGTAAGGCAGCCCTCAGGGAGTAGCTGGTGCTGGCAAGAACTCCAACAGTCGTCAGGCACTCAGAAATGCAATGTCAGAACAACAAGGGGGAATGACTCGAGTCGCACAGGGCTAGTGGCCCCGGATGCACAGCGGCTGACACGGGTCCACCGCCACGGGACGCTGACCTGCGGGAGACTAGGGTAGGGTCATGAGGGCAGAGCAGGGCCTCGCATGTGTCATAGGTGCCTTCCGCGTCTTGTCACAGGGGAGAATTGGAGGTGTACCCCCAGGGCATGATGCAGAGAGTACATGCCAGCTGTGTCCAGCAACATGGCGGATATGAATGCCACAAACCCATGCCAGACACCAAGTCCGTACCTGCCCGTTGCTGATGACATCCCCCAGGCCACAGGCTCAGACACCAACGATGTTCTGCCGGAGGATGACGGTCACTCATGGCGTACAGGGTTAGTGGCACCATGTGTCACCAGCTTGCATTGAACAGGGTTAGTGGCACCATGTGTCGCAGACTTGCATTGAATAGGGTTAGTGGCACCATGTGTCGCCGGCTTGCGTTGAACAGCGTTCATGGCACCACATGTCGCAGGCCTGCGATATGGAATAATGCCTCACTGATCGAAGGGAGTCTGGTGTTGTGGCCGCTGCCACGGACTTGGAGTCACTGCCATTCAGGACTCAGGACACTGTTCCACATGTGGGACCTACTGGGCCGAAGAGGACGCAGGTGGAGCATGTTAATAAGTAAGGAGTGATGTGGGCCAGCGTCGGGGAGGCCAGCGATGGTCTGCGGAGGCTGCAGAGGTCACGGGATTGGGGCTTGGAGCTTGCACCGGCGCTTGGTGGGCCCTCTTTGACACACAACGGTGTCTGCAGGTGAGCAGTGCGGCCCTGGTGCACTGGGGTGGACAGGCCTGGTCTGTGCATCAGCGTCCTGAGGTGCAGCAGGCGTACAGGGTCGCAGACCCCGCTGCTCACGGCGTCGGCCTCGTGGCAGGCCACGCGGCGCCGTATTGTCAGTGACATTGTCCTTCCCAGGAGTGAACCACGCTCTGCGCAATGGGGTTTTTGACCACACCCCTGCGCAGCCCTGGCGTACTCAGGGCCAACCCACTATGCTCATGCACACAAGGGGGGACGCAGCATGAGACACTTCCGCTATCTGACCCACGGTCTGGGGTGGCATGGTTGCGTCCACTGCTCACTACTCTCCAGTCACCAGCAGTTGTAGTCTGCATGGACATGTCTGTGGTTTGCATACCCATGTCTGTCCTGCACATCCATGCCTCACTTCTCGTTGTGTACATTCCCATTCACGGGTCACTTGCATCCTCGCACATAGCTGAATTCCGCATCTCCACACGTTCAGCTGTTGTGTGGCTGTGGTGCCATGATATGTCTGTATTGGGTGCAGGGGTAGCCCAGGATGACCATGGAGTGGTGTTGTCGTGTCTGGAAGGTGGTTGTGTAGTTTGACATGTTGTATGTTGTTAGGTCACGTGTGCATTCCCACAGTTGTGTGTTGGTGGGTTTGGGGTGTGTGATGTTTTGATTTGTTACTTACCAACGAGCAGTCCAGTTTCATATGTGCCATCCTGGAAGCGCTGGTTGATGATGGACTGTCAGAAGATGAAGAAATCATGCACACTGCCTGAGTAGTTGGCGGCGACATTGGTGAAGAGTCCCCGGTGGTCCACTATTGCCTGCACATTGACGGAATGCATGTGTTTTCTGTTGCGGTAGTGGTGTGCAGTATCCGCAGAGGGCGCAAGTGGGACATGTGTGCAGTCGATTGCCCCAACACAGCCGGGAATCCGGCTATGGTGTAGAAGCCTTGCTTTGTCTCCAGCTGTTCCTGCACAGTGTTGGGGAAGTGTGGGTACTGAGGTATGAAGCTGAGGATGGCATCCAGGACAGGTGTGATGAACTTTGATAGGGCTGGCTGTGAGACCCCTCTGACTCTGGCAGTTGTTGGTTGGAAGGTACCAGAGGCCAACAGGTGCAGCACAGCCAGCAGCTTTGTCTGCAGAGGGATGTTGGTTCTCCGCTGTTTTGGGACCGTCAGCCTGTGGGCGATGTGGGTCATGATGCGAAGGATGGTTGTCCTTTTGAGCCTGTAGTGGGCAATGACTTCCTCGGGTGTTAGGTCTGTGAGAGTGGTGTGTTTTCGGTAGGTCCACTGTCTTTCTCTGCGCTGCCTCTGTAGTGGTCCGGGGGATGGGGCAGGTCCGGGTCCTGGTGATGGTGGCGGTCCTGGGGGTGGTGGCGGTGGATGTTGTGGCCCTGTTGGGGCTCCGAGCTGCATTATGAGTAGCTCCATGGCATCGTTTGTTCTTCGGGAGTGGCTGCGTGCGGGGCTCTGTTGCCTACTACAGGTAGTCGTCTATCTTTACACCTGCTTGAGGCAGGTGTTAAATACCTGCGGCTACCGCGGCTTATCACCTGTTTTTGGTTCACTTCGCAGATCTGGCAGTTCGTTGTGAAAGTGGTGTTGTGGTTTTTTCATGTGTTTTTGTACGGGAACGCCTACTCTGCATCTCCTTAGGGTTAGTTGGTGGTGTCCACCGTGGAGATAAATTTTGGGGCAGTTATCGCGGGAATACTGGCGATGTCTGCAGTTTGCACCAGTTTGTGAATGGGATGTTAGGTCTATATCCACTTTTGATGCGTTAAGGTGGAGATAAATTGGAGATAAGTCCTTGTGAATATGCCCCGCAGTGTACTGGGAAGCTCTGCATTGGATAGTACTCATAACCTGTCCTTTTAAACAAACTTGCATGGCCCAAGCTCTATTACCCCCCTACATTTGTTGGCAGAGGCAATGACAGTGTAATTGATTATAGCCTTATAGTCTGCCATAGCAGGCTATACCGGCTATTAAAGGCCCGCTCCCGCGTTAAAGGCCTGAGTCGAAGGCGAGGGTCTTTAACAAGGGACAGGACTTTAATAGCCGTGCTATGAAGGGCTATAAGTCTATTAGAACATTCTGCCACTGGAGGGCAGAATGTTCTAACATATAAAACAAAGGCTTCTCAATGCTCGAGGGGATTTAAATCGCCTCGAGCTCCGAGAGGCCTTTGTAAAACATTGGAATGTTGCTCTGCGGGCCTTTACCGGCCCGTAGAAGCAGGGAGCACTCCATTGTCTTCAATGGAGTTCCCAACATTCCAATGTTCTAATATAGCCTTATAGCCCGCTGTAGCGGGCTACACCGGCTATTAAAGGCCCGCTGCAGCGTTAAAGGCCCGAGCCGAAGGCTTGGGACTTTAACAAGGCAGCAGGACTTTAATAGCCGGTATAGCCCTGCTACGAAGGGCTATAAGGCTATTAGAACATTCTGCCGCGAGAGGGCAGAAAGTTCTAACAAATTAAACAAAGGCTTCAGGAAGCGCGAGGGGATTGAAATCCCCTCAGGCTCCCTGAAGCCTTTGTTCACAGCCACAAAGAAGCATTGGAATGTTGGAGCTGCGGGCTTATACCAGCCATTATAAGACCGGAGCACTCCATTGTTTTCAATGGAGCTTCCAACATTCCAATGTTCTAATATAGCCTTATAGCCCGCCGTAGTGGGCTATACCGGCTGTTAAAGGCCCGCTGCATCGTTAAAGGCCCGACCCGAAGGCGAGGGACCTTAACAAAGCAGAGGGACTTTAAAAGCCGGTATAGCCCTGCTACGAAGGGCTATAAGGCTATTAGAACATTCTGCCACTAGAGGGCAGAATGTTCTAACAAAACAAAGCCTTCATGGAGCGCGAGGGGATTCAAATCCCCTCAGGTTCCCTGTGTCAGGATCCCTAATGCGAGTTTCAAAGTGATGCGCAAGGGGTTAAACTCAAGTGTTGCTACAGGGTTGACCAGGCATCAATGGTCGAGTTGGTGGCATGTCCGCAATTCCAAGATGGCCGCCAAGGCACTGGGGTCGGCGGTCTAGTTGTTGCAATCCAGAGAGGCTGACGTGACGCGCGCACGCCTGAAGAATTGCGCACTTCACTAAAGACTTTCCCTTAGAGAAGACTGTATCCCGTGTGTTCCCAGTTTGAAGTGTTTTATCCTAGGGTCCGAAGTTTTCAGAGTCTTACCCCTTCGAGATCATTCCCTAGTCAAAGAATCAATACTTACCTGAAGAAATAAGAAGACGCTTGGAGTCCGAGTTGAGAGACTTACCTGAGTAGAATTTGGAGACGCCTCGTCTCTTCCGTTCCGAGTGAAGATTCAGCTACACCTGACAGCGAACAAGCAGAAAGCTAAGTGAATGACTGGAAAGGTTTTCAGACATATAAATAATGTCAAGTAATGTCAAAAGTTGCAATATCGTTGAAAGTAATTAAAACTTACCGTATCTGCATTAATAAGATTACCGAGTCCTGTAAAAGGAAGGAAAAGAAGTGAGTTAGAATGGTGCAGAACCATAGCCAAATAAAAGCTGTAAACGAGCAGGGAAAAAGGTAGAGAGGAGAAAGACTTACCAGAGCAATTCCACCACAGCATTAACCTGAGGAGAAAAAGAGAACTGAGATAAAGGGTTAAAATTCAGGAAGAAATAATCTAAAAGACAAGAGTTAAAGAATTGAAGGAACAGAAAAAGAAAAGTCGACGAGATAAAAGAGAAAGCCCCAGTAAAAACCAACTGCTGGTAGGTTATGTATATATTTATATATATATATATAAGGTTATTAGATAAACGCTCAGGAATTAAATAGGATATAATCAAAAGGTAACTATTTTTCAGATAAATAAGGACATCCATAACAAGAAATGAAGAAAAACAGAGTTGGTCAGGAAGAGAAGCACAGAGTTCAGGATTATGGGTAGGTAGCAAATCACAAGGGAAGTGAAGAAAAGAGATAGAATAGTGTAGAGGAAGGGAAAGAATAAAATTGTTGTGTGTTTAGTTTTCCTTAGGAGTCTTCGGTAGGCAGTGCGAAGGCTGAAGAAGATATCCATAATAGAAAACCAGAAGGTCCAGAACCAGTCTCTTCTTACATTTATTATTTTATCCACTTTCCCCCTTCCCCCTCACTAACCAGTTAGCCCCCCTAAGTATAACTTGGGGCTGAGTGGTTGGAAGTGGGAGTTGGGAAGCTAGCGACTTCTGTTCCTGTGCAAGACAACAGAAAATCAGCGAGAAGCTGAAGGTGAGTCCTGACAGAGTGAAGTGCCCACGTTCTAATCTTGCACCCGAACAGAAAAGAAATGGTTGAGGGAATTAATTTACAGACCTTAGGGTCGGTACTAGAGGCGATACAAAAGGAACTGGTAGGAGTTAAAGAAGAGAATCAAAGCCTAAGACAGGAGGTCATGAGTTCTAGGAAGGAGACGGCTGAATTAGCACAGAGAATAAGACAACCGTATGCTGCTGGAAGGGAGGGTCCCACCACATCTATGGGAAACACAACACAATTAACAACACAAGTAATACATTCCTTATCTCCAGTGATACCGTTGGCAGCGCCCGAGAGATTTACTGGGGACCCACAAAAGGCGCAGGTGTTTATTACTCAATGCTCACTTCATTTCATGTGCCGCCCTTCTATTTTTCCTGATGCGCAATCTAAGGTAGCCTTCATTTTGTCATATTTAAGTGGAGATGCTGCGGCATGGTCGATGCCGATAGTTTCACGAGATGATCTATTATTGCAGAATTTTGACGATTTCAAGAAAGAATTTTTGAGAATCTTTGACCGAAGACGGATCTCTCAAGCTGTAGATAACGAACTATTGGAGCTGAAGCAGGGAAATAGAGACTTGGTGGCTTACCTAGCCCAGTTCAACAAGTTAGTAATGGAAACTGATTGGCCAGAGAACAAGAGGACAGCAATATTCTATTGAGGCCTGCGAGATGAACTAAAAGATGGTTTGGCTCAAATACCGAACCGTCCAACTGAAATCTCCGCCCTAATAGATCTGGTTCTAGAATTGGATTTCCGGCAGGGAGAGCGAAGAGGAGAGAGAAGACGAGAATTCAGAAGTACGGTCCCACGTTTCGACAGAGCTAAGACAGAAACAGGAAAGGGCACAGAAAGTGTCTCACGATCTGAACTTATGCAAATAGGAATAATCCGGGGACCGCTCACTAAAGAAGAAAAGGAAAAGAGGCGAGTCAGCAACTTATGTACGTATTGCGGGTCTAGTGGGCATTTTGTGCGAAATTGTCCAAAAAAGCCAAAGGGTTCATTTAAACCGAAGGAAAACTCGCAGCACCACCTGTAGAAGGAGTTGTGCAGGTGGATGCAAATCCGAAATCAACTCCCCAGGAACATCGATTGGCAAATACATTACAGTCGTCTTCACCCCATTTGATTTTATCTGTGACAATCCGATTTCGTTAAGAAACAATGAAAGGAGTAGCGTGATGGTGGACTCAGGAGCCACAGGTAATTTCTGCGATCTGAAATTCGCGGCAAAAATTGGGCTGCACGCAATCGCCAAGGCAAGAGAAGAACCAGTTTGAGCGATTGATGGTACTAACCTATCCTCTGGGCCTATCACGAGTCACACAGAATTGGTAGAGCTGATTCGAGAAGATGGGCATAGAGAAGCTATACACTTTAATTTAATTGATGCCCCGCAATTTCAACTTATATTGAGACTTCCATGGCTCACGGAGCATAATCCCTCAATTAATTGGAGTGACAGAACAATCAAAATGAACTCAGAGTATTGTAGAGAGAACTGTTTTGGAGCTCACAAGGAAACAAGTAAACAAAACCCAGCTCACGCCTTTTGTTCGGCCGAAGTCTCTGTGTGTGTAATCAATATGCAATCAATACCACCAGAGTATCAGGACTTTGAGGACATTTTCAACAAACAGGAAGCTGAACAACTGCCGCCTCATCGTGTTTACGACTGCAAGATAGACCTAGAGCCAGGGGCGAATTTACCTTGCAGTCGGGTGTATGCCTTGACAGAACAAGAGAATCATCATCTGAGAGAATATATTGACAAATACCTGGCCAATGGATTTATACGTCCTTCCCAATCTCCAGTGTCTTTGCCACTATTTTTTGTGCCTAAGAAGGAGCAGGGCGAGTTGAGAACGTGCATTGATTATAGAGCCATAAATCGAATAACAAAGAAGAACAGGTATCCTCTTCCCCTTATCTCCGTCTTCTTGGACCAGATCAAAGGAGCACAGATATTCACGAAGTTGGACTTGAGAGGGGCTTACCACCTTATTCGAGTTAGAGAAGGTGACGAGTGGAAAACGGCTTTCCGGACACGCTTTGGGCTATTTGAGTACCAGGTTATGCCCTATGGATTGAGTAATGCGCCTGCAGCGTTTCAACATTTTATAAATGATGTACTCAGCGAATTCATCGATCAATGCGCAATTGTGTATATTGATGACATACTGATCTACTCTGAAGATACGCAGAAGCATCAGACACAAGTTAGAGGAGTTTTACAAAAACTACGAGAGAATAAATTATTTGTCAAATTGGAGAAATGCGCTTTTGGAGTTTCGCAGGTAGAATTCTTGGGCTTTGTGATCTCGCCAACAGGAATTCATATGGACAGACGGAAAATTCAAGCTGTACTAGAATGGAAGTCACCCACCAGTGTCAAAGAAGTCCAAGCATTTATTGGGTTTGCAAATTTCTATCGAAGGTTTATTGGAGAATTTTCTCGACGAATACTACCCTTGACGCGGCTACTGAAGAAGGGAACACGATTCGAATGGTCAGAAGAAGCAGAGCTAGCCTTTAAGGATTTGAAGGTTGAGTTCACCACTGCACCCATCCTCCTTCATGCCGATCCGATGGAGCCCTTTTATGTTGAGACAGATGCCTCTGACTTTGCAGTAGGAGGAGTTCTTTCTCAGAGGAATAAGAAAACTGGCCAATTACACCCGGTTGCTTATCGATCTAGGAAGTTGACACCGGCTGAAATTAACTATACAATTACCGAAAAAGAGTTGCTGGCTATTAAAGACGCTTTCAAGGAGTGGAGACATTATTGAATGGGCGCCCACCATGTGGTAACAGTTTACACGGACCATCGTAACTTAAAATTTTTGAAGTCAGCCAGAACTTTGACACCTCGCCAACTTCGTTGGTCATTGTATTTTGCTGATTATGATTTCGTGATCACCTATCGACGGGGTACTCAGAATGGGAAGGCAGATGCCTTGTCGAGGATGGGAACTGGAGAAGAAAGGAACCCGCTAAGTGCTCAAGTGATTATTCCATATGCCAAGATCATTTGCGCCACAGATATACTGAACTTCAAGGAAAAAGTAATCCAAGAATTGACCCCAGAAGAAATGCAGAAGTGGGTGCAACTAGAGCCTGGAAGAGAAGTTCGAGATGATCTACCATTTAAAGAAGGTGCATTGTATTTGCCGACTACCGCGTTGCAGAAGCAAGCCTTGCAGGAATGTCACAACCATTTGTTGGCTGGGCACAAAGGAGAGTTCAAGACCGCAGATCTGATCAAAAGAAAATATTGGTGGCCACAGATGAGCAAAGATATAGAACAATATGTGAAGACTTGTGAGATATGCGCTCAGGGAAAATCAGAACGGCACGCTCCTCAGGGACTGTTGCAGCCCTTGCCCAATCCTCCTCATCCTTGGCACACAATCACTCTAGATTTAATTACAGACTTACCATCCTGTCATGGGACAAATACAATCCTAGTAATAGTAGATGCATACACGAAAATGACACATTTCTTGGCCTTAAAGGGAATCCCCACAGCGAAACAGCTAGCAAGTCATTTTAGTGCACAGATTGTAAGGCTGAACGGAATACCCAAGGTCATAATATCAGACCGGGAAACCCAATTCGTCTCACATTTCTGGAAGGCATTTATGAAAGGGTTAGGAGTAGAAACTCGTTTTCCCACCAGTTTCCATCCGGAGACGGATGGACAAACGGAAAGAGTGAACCAAGAATTGGAGCAATATTTGCGATTGTTCTCGCTGAAACAGGATGGGGAATGGCCGGACTACTTGTGGACAGCTGAATTCGCTCATAATAACACGAAGAATGTGTCCACTGGTTACTCTCCATTCTATTTAAACTATGGTAGACATCCAAATTCCGTAGTACAAGATGTTGAGCTCTCAGTCCCAGCAGTCAAGGATTTGGTGACTCATTTGAATTCTGTACATGAATTAGCATCAAAGAATCTAGAACAGGCTAAGGAAAAGTATAAGAAGTATGCAGATAAGAAAAGAAAGAAACCTCCCCCTTTAGAAATTGGAGATGAAGTCTGGTTGAATACAAAAAATGTAAGACTAAAAGGGAACCGAAAATTCCAACCCCGATTCATTGGTCCTTACCTTATAGTGGGGCAGGTTAATCCAGTGACCTATAAATTGACCTTGCTCTCCAAATTCAAGATTCACCCAGTGTTTCACGTTTCTCTCTTGAAGAAGGCAGATCCCAATTTGAGGAAAGAATCGATTCCAAACCCTATTCAGCTAGACACAGGAGTGGAGTTTGAGGTAAAAGAAATTCTGGACTCAAAATTTGTTAGAGGAAGACTGTATTTTTTGGTTGATTGGAAAGGTTATGGTCCAGAGGAACGGTCCTGGGAATTAGATTCAGATGTTCATGTTCCTCCGCTAATAAAACTTTTTTATCAGCGCAATCCAACCAAACCTAGAGTGGGAGGACCATCTTTGGTGGGGGGTACTGTCAGGATCCCTAATGCGAGTTTCAAAGTGATGTGCAAGGGGTTAAACTCAAGTGTTGCTACAGGGTTGACCAGGCATCAATGGTCGAGTTGGTGGCATGTCCGCAATTCCAAGATGGCTGGCAAGGCGCTGGGGTCGGCGGTCTAGTTGTTGCAATCCAGAGAGGCTGACGTGACGCGCGCACGCCTGAAGTATTGCGCACTTCACTAAAGACTTTCCCTCAGAGAAGACTCAATACTTACCTGAAGAAATAAGAAGACGCTTGGAGTCCGAGTTGAGAGACTTACCTGAGTAGAATTTGGAGACGCCTCGTCTCTTCCGTTCCGAGTGAAGATTCAGCTACACCTGACAGCGAACAAGCAGAAAGCTAAGTGAATGACTGGAAAGGTTTTCAGACATATAAATAATGTCAAGTAATGTCAAAAGTTGCAATATCGTTGAAAGTAATTAAAACTTACCGTATCTGCATTAATAAGATTACCGAGTCCTGTAAAAGGAAGGAAAAGAAGTGAGTTAGAGTGGTGCAGAACCATAGCCAAATAAAAGCTGTAAACGAGCAGGGAAAAAGGTAGAGAGGAGAAAGACTTACCAGAGCAATTCCACCACAGCATTAACCTGAGGAGAAAAAGAGAACTGAGATAAAGGGTTAAAATTCAGGAAGAAATAATCTAAAAGACAAGAGTTAGAGAATTGAAGGAACAGAAAAAGAAAAGTCGACGAGATAAAAGAGAAAGCCCCAGTAAAAACCAACTGCTGGTAGGTTATGTATATATTTATATATATATATAAGGTTATTAGATAAACGCTCAGGAATTAAATTGGATATAATCAAAAGGTAACTATTTTCCAGATAAATAACATCCATAACAAGAAACGAAGAAAAACAGAGTTGGTCAGGAAGAGAAGCACAGAGTTCAGGATTATGGGTAGGTAGCAAATCACAAGGGAAGTGAAGAAAAGAGATAGAATAGTGTAGAGGAAGGGAAAGAATAAAATTGTTGTGTGTTTAGTTTTCCTTAGGAGTCTTCGGTAGGCAGTGCGAAGGCCGAAGAAGATATCCAGATAGAAAACCTGAAGGTCCAGAACCAGTCTCTTCTTATATTTATTATTTTATCCACTTTCCCCCTTCCCCCTCACTAACCAGTTAGCCCCCCTAAGTATAACTTGGGGCTGAGTGGTTGGAAGTGGGAGTTGGGAAGCTAGGGACTTCTGTTCCTGTGCAAGACAACAGAAAATCAGCGAGAAGCTGAAGGTGAGCCCTGACACCCTGAAGTCTTTGTTCACAGTCAGAGCTGTGAACAAAGACACATTGGAATGTTGGTGCTCCGGGCTTATACCAGCCATTATAAGACCGGAGCGCTCCATTGTTTTCAATGGAGCTTCCAACATTCCAATGTTCTAATATAGCCTTATAGCCCGCCGTACCGGGCTATACCAGCTATTAAAGGCCCGCTGCAGCGTTAAAGGCCCGAGCCGAAGGCGAGGGACTTTAACAAAAGCAGCGGGACTTTAATAGCGGTATAGCCCTGCTACGAAGGGCTATAAGGCTATTAGAACATTCTGCCACTAGAGGGCAGAATGTTCTAACAAATTAAACAAAGGCTTCTCGAAGCTTGAGGGGATTTAAATCCCCTCGAGCTTCGAGAGGCTTTTGTAAAACATTGGAATGTTGCTCTGCGGGTCTTTACCGGCCCGTAGAAGCATGGAGCACTCCATTGTCTACAATGGAGTGCTCCACATTCCAATGTTCTAATATATTTTATTCTCAGTGGATTTGGCTTCCAAATTGGAGAGTCATGAGGGGTTGCCTCTTGCCTTTTAGTGATCATCACCTGATCATTATTGGTTCTTTTGTTCCTCTGGAACCTAGTCCTAGGCATAGGACTAAGCCCCCTTTATATTATACAGGTAACAGAGGGGTTCACATGAAATGGGAATACATTGAACCAAAAAAAATTCTTTACAGACTTGGGGGCATATTATCAAGGACATGCGATAATTATTGCTGACTATCGCTGGAGTACACCGCCGTGTTAGCGGCGTATTAGCAACGCTTTGCACAATGGCGATGTAAACTCCAGCGATAGACGGCGATAATCGGCATTTGCGTGAGAAAAGCAGCAATAATGTTAGTGCTCTATTGAAAACCATGCTGATAGGGGAGTGCGGACTTAACATGTCAATCCACCTCCCTTTGTGAATATAGCTTAGTCAAGTTTGAAGCAGGTGTTAAATTCCGGCGATAACCGCGGATAGCACAGCTTTTTTTATCGCTTGACCCACATTGATTATAGGGCGATATTGTTTTGGCGACGGATTCCATGAGGATTAGGTGAGGAACACCTACTTTGCATGTCATTAGCGATAAATATCACTGACATGCAAAGTCGGAAGAAAATGGCAGCTAACTCAAGGAAACTCGCGCTAAAGCTTGTTAGCGAGTCCTTGTAAATAGAGAGTTAAAAAAATCGCCGTTCGGCGCTGTGTGCCGAAAAAGCGGCGATATGTCTCTTGATAATATGCCCCTGGGTCATCAATAATTACGAAGACATATCTTATTCTTTCTTGAAAAAGGCTGCTCCCACTAGAATTCGAGATAGTTTTACAGCACTTTGTAAATCAATTTTCTTATGCTAACTAGAGATAAACCCCCAAAAGACCGACCTTGTCAGTCATGGTTCAATTCAGACTGTACTACAGCTTATAAGGCCCTTAAAAGGGCTACCAATATGATTCCATGTAATCCAGATGCCATTAGGGTAGCTAGAAAAGATTATAAACAGACCATAGAAGACGGAAAGTATGAAGTTAGACTTAAAGTCTGGGAAGATCTGGAAATGGGCTACCCAATCAAGAGATAACAGAGCTTTTTGGGAGATTATAAATCGCCGCTCTTTTACTAATGGCACAACCCCAGGCATTCAATGTCATATCCAGGAACTTGACTCGGTTGAGCACTTCACCCAAATTTTTGATCCTGGCAATCTAGTATCAGAGCAACCCCACCCGATAAGACTTTGCATGATGCCCTCTGCCAAACTATATTTAAGTGAGTCCATCAGCTTGGCAGATGTGTCCAAAGCCATTCTAAGTTCTGCAACTGGATAGGGGCCAGGCCCTGATGGGGTCGCTGGTGATTTGTTTAAGCATAACCCAACCTTTTGGGCTCCCCTAATAACAAATGTTCATAGAATTACCATAAGCGAGAGCCCTATTGTCTCATGGAGGGAGTCAATAACTGTACCAATCTTCAAGAACGACAATAGCAGAGGATCACCCTATTTAGTTCTTAGAGTCCTCTACTAAAATACTTGGGGGCATATTATCAAGAACAGCGTTAAAAATTATCGCCGGTTTAGCGGCAGAAAACTGCCACTAAAGTGGGGATAATGGGCTTGATAATATGCCCTTGAGAATTCCAATAGAAGTCCATGTTCTGGTGTGAACATGGGCTTCTATTGGAATTCTCCAGGGCATGTTATCAAGCCAATTATCGCCGCTTTAGCTGCAGTTTTCTGCCGCTAAACCGGAGATAATTTTAACTCTGTCCTTGATAATATGCCTCTAAGGAGGGTAATTTTGTCTATCTTGGAAGCTTGGGCTGAGGCCAATTCCGTTCTTTCAGAAGTACAATTTGGCTTTTGGCCCGGCCTCGGCACTGTTGAACAAGTGCTTAACCTGTCTCTGATTTTAGAAAAATATGTTGAGGGTATGAGAGGGGCCATTCACATAGCCCTTGTAGACCTCTCCTTTGCCTTTGACCTACTAGATAGGGGAAAACTATGGGAATTGATGAAAGGAGCAGGTATTGCCCCTCCCTTATTGGATCTTTTAAGGCGCCTCCATTTGGACACAACAGTGAAAGTAAGCTAAACCCAAACTGGCGATTGAACTCACTCTATATGGGCTACACGAGAGGTAAGACAGGGTTGTATATTGGCACCCTTTTTATTTTTATTTTACATTAATGATTTAGATTCGGTTTTAATTTCCTGTGCCAAAGACGCTCCCAAAATAGGCTCCCGTCTGATCCCCATACTTCTGTATGCAGACGATGCAGTCCTTATCGCATGCGCAGCCAATGGATTACAGGCCCTTGTAGATGGTTTTTATGAATCTAAGAGGGATTTAAATCTTGTTGGGGAGACCCCTATCACTAAGATATTGAATTTTAGCCATTTGGGCATTTTGTTTGATGCCAAACTGACTCAGGATACGTTAATAACTCAGAGATCCCACAAGATGGTGGCATCTTGTAAATCTATTTTTAGCTTTGCGTAAAAGCAAGGCCATAAGAGATGTCCATGTTAGATAGGAATAAATGCCTCTCAGATGGCATATTTGGGGCAGGGGTATGGGGAAACACTTTACAGGCAGCTGAAAAATAACATTTTTAAGCAGACTTCTGGCAATCCCCAAAACCACACCCAGTTTTATTTCATACCAGTAACTGGGTCTATGTTATCTGGAGGATGATGTAAGTCTGGCCTCCATTTTATTATGGATAAAAGTATGGGCCACTCCTTAGACATGTTTCTCCCGGAAGGTGGTAGAGGACTGACTTAGCCTAAGCAACATGTCAACTATTCCCTGACTAGCATAAGTTCAGGACACCCTTTGAGATCTGTGTTTGAGTCATCTTTTTGACACCCCAGGTACTATTGTCCCCTATACGAAGGAGTTCTGGTAGAACAAAGGTTCCTTGCACCTAGGGACTAAAGCCAGAATAATAAAATATCTTGACATAGTCTCTCTCCTCTAATACATGCCCATTTCAACCACCCAGGTATGGACTGTACCTATCTTGGATAGAGAACTCTGAGCTAAGATTTTTTCTCATTTGAATAAGAGTAAGTACGATTCACTTTTTAGCGGCATTTCCCCAGACAGGTACCTGGTTCGCCTCACTTCCATGTTGCCCAATGGATGGAGTCTCTAAGCAGTCTATGAAGTGCTTTATGCTTTTTTTGCACACTGGATTGCACTTTTAGATCTCATTTTTTATGCCCAATTCTATATGATATTAACTTTAACATAAATCAAGACGTGTTGCACTTTTTCCAATGCCTAAATTTCGCCCCCCCCCCCCCCCCCCCCCCAATATATGTTTTTCGCCATTGTTTTCATCTCCTTTGCCTTAAAACTGAGAAGGAAATATGCCTTGTGATCATGATTACTAATTGGCCCTTACATGTCTGTAATACATGTCTGTAATCTTAATAATCATACTTTTTTAATGGAATGACTTGGTTAATAACTGCTTGCCAGTAATGAATTGGTTTTTGTATTCAATTATCCAGATTGTATGTACCCACATGTAATGTTCTTTTCTCATGGTCATTAATAGGATGGTTTTCTACCAAGTTCTACTTTTCTTTAATTATTGGAGCATGTTTTGACTGATTGACTAACAAAGCAAGCACAGTAAGTGGCAATTACAGCATTGCATCAGGGAGCAGGAAAACGGCAGCACAATATTTAAGGTAACACCAGAAAATATAGCATTAATAGCCATGTCTCAGTTTCATGCTCTTCAACCCTCACGGAGCCTGAAGCACATTTGGCAATAGTTTCAATATTATGTCTCACTATTGACATCAGTCACACCAGATCGTATAAGGTTTTTTTGGGCAAGCCCTCACCTTGTAACCTTGTTTTTCTAACCACATATACCTGATCCGTAGTTGCAGCTCAGATGCATTTACATGTACAAACAGTACACATGTCCTTAACCCGTTCGACGCGCATGACGGAACGGTTCCGTCATGCACGTCGGTTGCGCTGTGCGCATGACGGAACCGTTCCGTCATGGACCCGCCCGCGCACGGAACCTTCAGCGTGGCGCGGAAATCCGCGCCGCGCTGAAGGGGTTAATAAGTCTACAACCGAATTTAGTAACCAATCTAAAAACTGCCTCTCTGTTTTTTGTAGTTGTTACTTCACATTCTTTAGGTTATGTTATGTGTATTTGTAAAGTGCACTATAGTAAGTAAGTAAGTGAAAGTTTATAAAGCACTCAAATGCAGAGGCGTCTTGGCGCTGGAGAGAGCAAAGGAGAAACGTGGGGTCATATTAACAAGCGGCAGCGTTAATTATCGCTGGCCAATCTTAGCGATAAAAATGTTATCGCTGGCTATCGCAGGAAATTATCGCCATGCTAGCGTTGTATTCACAACGCATAGCGCAATGGCGATAATTTCCCAGCGATAGCGATGTTTTCCATGGAACATCGCTGGTTTTCCAGCAATGTTCCATGGAAAACGGCGAAAACCTTGCTGATACGACCATGTGGTTGTATCAGCGTAATCCACCCCCAATGGTAAGTATAGCTAAGTCTCCATTTTAGCAGACGTTAGTTTTTGGAGAAAACAGCTGTTTTCTCCAAAAACTAACGCTGCTAAAATGCGTGGGCAGCCTTGTAAATATCGCGATGTGTACATCAGCGATATTTACAAGGTTTTACTGCCCAGTGACGCCCACTTTGCATCTCATTAGAGATGCAAAGGGAGGCGTCGGGTAAAAGGGTGCTAACATGCGCTAATGCATGTTATCACCCTCTTGTAAAAAGGGCGAGATTTTTATCTCCGATTTTTGGCTTTAAAAGCCAAAAAAGCGGAGATATGACCCTTGTAAATATGCCCCCACAAGCCCGGAAGTCAGATAGTTACTGAGTGGGAAAGAGCCAGGTTTTCAGTTGGCCCTGGAATTTCGACCAAACTGGCTGGGATCTGATGTGAGGAGGCAGCTTGTTCCAGAGTTTGGGCGCTGAATAAGAGAGGCATCTACCTCCCCATTTAGCTTTCTTAATTTTAGGGACATTTACCAGTGCCTAATTGGCTGATCTTAGTGAGCGTCTAGGGGTGTACCATTGGAATATTTTATGGTATTCCTTTGGACTGCCTCCATACAAGGTTTTATGAATCAGACACAGTGCCTTGAATTTAACTGGAAGCCAGTGAAGGTTCCTGATGGCCCCCGATATGTGATTGAATTTGGGGATATTCAATAAGGTACAGAGTGCCGCATTCTGCAGAGATTGCAGTTTAGTTAACTGCCGTTTATCAATACCAAGGTAGAGGGCATTGCAGTAGTCAATACGGGACAACACAAGTGCTACCCCAACGGTTTGACTCAATTACATTGGAAGAAATGATAGGATCTTTCACAGTGTCTTTAGTGTAAAGTAGCAGGCTGAATTGACCTGGTTAATCTGAACTGAGAAGCTGAGCTGTGTGTCACAAACTACGCCCAAGTTTCTTACTTTAACCGCTGGTGTAGGACAGGCTCCTGCTGTTGCCGGCCACTACGCAGAGTTCCAGATGGGCGAGCCAGTACCAAACTCCATGACTTCAGTCTTCTGCATGTTTAGTTTAAGGTAGTTGAGGTGCATCCATTGTATGATGCGATCGAGGCAGCTATCACCTGCAATGGTATCCTGCCACTGTGAGGTGTGTGTGCTTGACCCTGCCTCTAGGAGGTTGGATAAATGAATGCCAGGTCTTCAATTTCTTCCGGAGTTCAGGAAGGTAGTAGAAGGCTCTGCAGTGGACTGGGAAGTCATTCCACCCTTTAGGAGCAAAGTAAGTACTGCTTGTCTTCATGACTGGGTTCTGTATATGCATGAGATGTGTGTGAGTAGTGGTTCTGCAGAGTGGATGTGTCTTAGTAGTTGGTGGAAAGAGATGCAACTGTTCAGGCGGTTGCGCCAAAGTTTTGTAGTACCTTGAATATGTGTGTGAGAAGTTTGAAACGAGCGAGTTTCAGTATCCGGAGCCAGTAGATATTCCTGAGGTGTGGTGTGATGTGAATTCTGTGTGAGGGGTTGAGGGCGAGTCTCTCTGTCGAGTTTTGTGTGATTTCTAGTCTTCTGGTGTGTTGCTTGGTGATTCCTGCATATAGGGTGTTCTGGAAGTCTAACTTGCTGGTGACTAGAGCTTGAGTTACAGTATTCCTAGGGTTGCTTGGGTACCATTTGAAGGTCTTCCTCAGCATCTTCGGGCATGGAAGCGGTGTTGACTTGTGCAGTTATGTCCAGCTTGATTTTGAGGTATCTGATGTGGGTGCTGGGTGCGGGAGTGTGTCCGAGGTCGGCCGGCCACCAGTTGGAGTTCCATGGTGAGTTGTTCTTTCCAAAGATCTCTATGTTGCCTTGTCGGTGTTGAGCTTGAGACAGTTGGCTTTCATCCAGTTAGCGACTTTGGTCATGCAGGCGGTATACTTGTTTCTTCTGTGCGGGCTTGGTCTGAGAGGGAGAGTATGAGTTGCATGTCGTTGGCATAAGAGAGGATATTGATGTTGTGTGCACAGAGGACGTTGGCTAGAGGGTGTACCCAATTACTAATGTGGTCAAACTGCATACCCTTTCAGGAAAAGGTGTTTACTCCATGTATTTGTACCCCTTTTAAGGAAAAATGTTTGGGTACACCATCCCCACAGATCATTGTAAAGTATTTCTTGAGGTTCACTGTCAAGTTTAAATTACCCATAAAATACGTAAAATAATCTATCTGCTTTGTAGGCCATTAGCAATTCTTGCCAAAAGAACAGCGTTGCCAGTTTACAATTGGGCAGCTATTCGGTGGGTGCCTATCCTTGGCAAATCTAAGGCATCTTTCACCTGGGTTTGTTCTGGGCCAATAATGTATATCATAAAATAATGGGCCCAGGACACACCCTTGCCTGACTCCTCTTTTGATCCTGAAAGATTTAGTGCAATACTCAGTTGGGCCATAGCGAACCTTAGCAGTAGCATTCTGATACATTTGGAATAGGAGCAGCATTATTCGTTCATTAGCCCCTAATGATCTCATAATGTATCATAATTTAGAGTGATTGACACAATTGAATGCACTGCTAAGGTCCATGAATACCAAACAAAGGAAATCTTTCTTGCCTATGGTGTATTTGCCAATAATTCGCTCCAGGTTCATACACTGTTTGACTGTGCCCAACCCCTTCCAAAATCCTAATTATAAAACAAATAAAATTGGATTATCCTTCGCCCATAATTTCAATTTCTCAAGTAGGACTCTTTGAAGTAAATTATTGGAAAATTCAGTAGAGAAATCATATGATTCACTGGGAGTCCAACCAATTTCCCTTCTTCAAAATGGATGCTAATGTTGACTTGGACTATGTTAGCAGAAAATTCCCCTTCTTCGAATACATTAGGCCATTAGTCAATATAGGTGCCAAATGATACTGTTCTCCTTATAAATGTCAATATGGACCGCATCTGGGCCTGCAGTGTTCTCGGGATGACTCTTTTTCAAAACAGTTAATACTTCATTAGAAGAAAACTATACTTGTCTACCGGGCTCATTCCTAGTTATATCTTGTGAAGATGTTACAGTAGTAGAATCACATTCCGAATGAAAAATCTTACTAAAATGGTTAACCTAATCGGTATTCAATACCACTCTGTCATTTGAAGGAGCTGAGGACTCTTTAAATGTGGGAAGTTAACAGTCACCAAAGGAAAAAGTATTATCATCTGTGGCACTCACCCTAACCAAATTCTCCCACTCTTCTTTTCCAATTTAATTTTTTTCTTTCTGGTAGAACCTTGTTCTACATTAATTTACAGGATGAAATCAACTGTCTATTTCCTTGGGGGGAGTTTTCATTTTTTTGTGTCTGCCTATATGCTTGATCAAACCATCCTCTATATTGATAGTTATTAGGATTATTACTATTTCCGAGCATCTCTCTTGTTGAAGCACAAATTCCATCTAAGGAGTTTAAACCTCATGAATTCTTAGCTCTTCCTCCAGGAAGACCAAAATATTCACCAAGTTAGAAGTAACCACTTCATGTAAAAACTTCACATGATTGACTCTAGGCCACTCAATTCTGAGCTCAAATGATTGCGTGACAAAGTCTTAAGGACATTTAAATATCGCATACGGAGGATGGTGGGCCAACATCCTGGTCACAACCCGAGGGAATATGAGATTCTTTAGCTGGTACAGAACACTTTGGTGAATCAGACAGCACCTCATTCACAGTCCACTGAATACATCTGAGTATCCCCTCTCCATTCTAGATCTCACTGTTAATTAATCCCATGGCATCAAATAGATAGTTTGTTATTGTCCCACTTATGCGTCCCTTTTTTTCATGAATGAGTAGCAACTTCATTTTGGCCATGTTTCTGAGGGTTCCTCTTTATGTTGGTGGAACTATATGTAATGGATGTCAGAGGGGTGACCCAGCCAGGCCTTATTTGAGCTCTGACGGGCCTCCCTTGGCCGGGTCTTCTTCCAGGTGAAGCCCTGGTGTGTCCTGTGAGTCCCACCGTGTGGGAAGAAAGAACAAGCTATATAGCGTTGCAGGCAGCTCCTCCAGATCCTTCGCTCACTGTTGGCACTTGCCCCCAGTGTGCATAGAGTCCCTCCACCACTAGTCAAGCACACTGTAAATATTGAAGCTGGATCAACCTACGTTTTGAGGCTAATACTAACTCTTGTGGAGCCACTCTGTCTTCTCACCACTCATCGTTTGTCACTTCCCCAATATCTTTCTCACTCATTTGCTCCAATTTGGGGTGTTAATGTCAGAGGATCAATAAAGCTAGGATATCTTGTGGTTTGCCAATTGCCCATTAATAGTTTGGCTTCTAACAGATCAAAGTCATTAAGCATCTCAAGATTTGCTATATAAGAGCTGAGTGCATAACAACGCTTCAACTAACTAAAGGATTGGCCTTTGTGGGGCCCAAATTCCACCTGTATCTCTGTGAATGAACATCACTTCTGTAAGGACGGAGATCCCTATGTTACTCTCTCCAAACCCTGCAGGGCAACAAAAGGTGTGAAACAAATGCCAACTAATAATGTTTTTTATAGTCAGTTTGCCATTCCTGCCCAGGTCTCTCAGTGTCCCACGGCACATTATAAGTACTGTTTGAGTGGCCAGGAGAGAGGGGCTTTGGGACTGCCACTGTAAAGGAGGGGTGTACTGCAGTATCGGCCATCACCCACAGCTCTATAGTTAATGGCTGGACCACTCTGTATAGCGTACCTCCATATATTTACATCCGGTAGGCTGTGCGGTAATACGATGCAATGTGTGTGTTTTCTGACTATTTGAATAATTTGAGAGTTCTTGGTCCCAAAAACTCAGGATCAAACCCTTTTAGCTAGTCATTGACACAGATCCCTTCTGCCAGTGGTTTGATTGCAATGGAAAACAGCAGGGGTGACAACAGACATCCCTGACACATACCATGACCTACATTGAAAGGGTTAGATCTACTCCTTCCAACCAGGACCCTTGCTGACAGATGTGTATAGAATAGTCTTACATAACTGATACATTTTCTTTACTAGGGTAAACAAATAATCCCAGCACACTGACTCAAAGCTCTTCTCAAAGTTGGCTTGAAGTATCGCTAGTGGGCCCTGTAGGCTATTCTTTGCATGTTCAGGCGAGAAGTCGGATCCTAGACGAAACACCTGTCTGGGTGTCTACCAGGTTTGTGTACAACAATAATTTCAGCATGACACAGATCATGTGGTAGCTTTCCCTGCAGTATGGGCTACTTAAACATAAGTGTCAGTAAGTGAAGCAGCTTGGTGGAGATCAGTTAAAAACATTCTGCTAGTAATCCATTAGGGTCCGGGGATTTACCAGAATTTAGCCGGTTTAGGGAAGCCCTAAACTCCTGACTAGAGCTGTCGGCCTGAAATAGTTCTAGATCTCCCAATTAGGAGTGTGCAAAATTTGCGTAATTACATGAAATGTTCAAAAAATTATGCTTAATTACTCAAATGTGAGTCTGTCATTTAATGTTATGTTTTAGCGTGAACATTTTTTGGCATGCGGAAACATTTTGCGTTGAAAATAGTATAAAAAAACAAGTGATGAAAGCAACAGCCACTCTCACTCTGGTCCTTCTTGTTATTCATTTTATTACCACATGCTTCTGGTAAACATTTAGAGAGGATGGCAGGTAATTATGTGACATGGCGAAATGCCATAGTTTCTAACCTGTTGTAAAACCTGCATGATCACCTGTGCCAAAATATAGTGCATAGGAAGAGGCATTTGGTTGCTCTAAGGTGGGTTTCTTGTAGAGGAGTATGTCATGATTGTAACTAGTAACTACTTTCAGAACTGCACATCTTTTGACTTTATCTAACAGGCCATTTACATTCCAGGTGATGAAATGTAATCCCCTGGGTTCAAACTCTGCTGTGAGTTGAGCCACAGTCAAAAGTGGTGGCTAGGAGATTCTTTCTAGTTTTATTTACCAATGGAATAACCTTTGTGACTTGCCAGGAAAATCAAAATTAAATGTTCTACATTTTCCCCCTTCATCCAACACTTTGAGTAGATGAAGTATTTGTTGTGTGACAAAGCACTCCACACTGCTAAAAGGAAAGCAAATTTCCTGTGGTTTGGGTCACAACAATCTCTCCAATCAACTACAAACATTGCAGGACATGAGTGCCACACCACTTTTGTGCCCTAAATCCAAATAAAGAAAGCTAGATGGGGGACACCCCTTTAGTACCCCATCTCTTCCCATCCTCATGTTTCCCAGCTCAATTACCCACCCACAACCCATCTCCCTGCTAAGAGCATGTTCCACATATGGCTATGTCTTCAAAACTTGTGGGTCAAACCCTCTCTATCCCTACCTCCCGGATGGGCGTATGCATTAGGATTAGTCAGCGTGCTCAGTTTCCATCGGCACAAGCTCTGATACCAATGACTCCTGAGCCTGAACCCGCCCGGGAGAGGCAAGAGGAAACCTCCACATGGTGGATCTAGAATGATATCTCTTACTGCATTAGGCTCGCTTACTCTTGGGTGCTAAGGTGGATTTGGACACTAGGGCTTGCCTTCAAGACAATAAATCACCAGTTGAAGGCAAGGTTTTTCCTCAACACATTCCCACTCTGCCACATATGTTTCAAAGACGGCAGTATATGATAAAAAATGATTTCCAGTTTCACTGGCTAATGCAGCATATGCTATATTTTGAGTGCGTTCAGCTTTCTTTACATTTCTTCAAAGGATCCTCATTGTTGTTGAACATGTATAGTATAATCTGGAAGATCATGGTAAAAGAATATTCATAGTGAAGATCCCTTTATTCTCGTGCATCTTTAAGAATTTCATCCCAGTCTTTATAGTTGAGGAGACGAGTGAAGAAGGGCCTTGAGGGGGGGCCTTTATTTAGAAACAGTAAGGAAATACAGAGATATTTTGTCTTTAGGGATAAATGGACGGAGACAATATTCCAAGTAGTATTCTGTGTGGATTCCTTCCACTCATTATCAGAATCATATCAAGTGCAAGCTATTTCTAACTCCTTACCCGTTCACATCCTCTGCCCATCCCTCAAGCATCCTATTTGACTTGGCCTATCCCGTTACCATCAGCTGCAGATATTCTTGCTGTATATTTCATTTTTGACACTCGCCCTTCAGCCTTGGTCTTTCTGTCCATGGAATTATGTAGATCTGGTCACAGTGGAAAAGCATCGAGCTCCACCTGGCCAATTTTGGTTTCTAAATGTTTTTTAGAGGATTGGATCACCTCTAGGAAAGTTGTGGTTTCTTGTGTAGTCTCTTGTGTCAGGTGGTGAGAATGGTGTAATTACAACACCTCATTCGCTTTGACCCATCCAGCCTACATTCCCAAAAAAAGGAGGAAAGTAGGTAGGACCTTGGTCCAGGTCCACCTTGTGAGGAGAAGAATAAGGCCCAGCAGCACAAGCACTAGCCGATCCTTAAACACCAACTTCATCCAGGATCCGTCACAATCACCTCAGTCAAATCAGTCTTATCTCTGTGGGCGGTGGACGGGTAGTGGATGGGGAAAGAGGAATGCAGTTGATAGGGCCCATCACACCCTGGAATAAGTTGATGTTTCATTCTGTTGCACTGTTTTTTGATTCTTTGTTTAGGATACTATCACATATGTTGAACTACTCTTTGTGAAACTTGGTTTGCCCTTACTGCTATAAGTGATGAAGATGGCCAACCTATATTTTCTCAACGAAGTCGACAAGTGGGTTAACCTTTTTTTATTATCTTCATAGACTGTGGATTCCACTACTTAGGAGCCAATTCCGATCTCGGTCGGAAGGGCACCGAATCGGGTTCGGCATTAGCGGATCCGATTCGGAGGCTGATTTTTCGTCCGAGTCATACACGGGTCTGGACGTCGAACTACGATGCGAACAAGCACAAAATCTCCATCCGAATCATTTCAGGGTCCGAACCGCGATCGAGTCGGAGCGTCCAGCTCGCAATAGCTCCCAGAGTTGGACTTCGGGGGTCCGCGTCGGACCCCCAGTCACCCGCAGCCTTACGACTCGGACACAGGCATGTACGGTGTGGATGGTACTGACGCATAGCCACTGTAAGGGGGGCACTTGTCCGCGACGTACCCATTCAGTCAATGGGAGCCCATGTACGTGTCGTACGACCGGCTCCCATTGACTTATATGGGAGTCCGACCGAACTGAGTCCGACAGCATACGGCCACATCGTACTCGCTCGGTCGGACTGCAGGAGTCCGAATCGGTCGGGAAACACCCCGGATCGGTCGGAGTGCTTTCTGACCGAGATCGGAATCGGCCCCTAAGTTGTAGTATCTGGTCATTTCATTAGGTAGTATGAAGAACTGAGTAAATCATTTTTTTAAAGTTGGAATTAGAACGCAATGTTTATTCTATACTCTATACATAGGCTACATTTTTAAAAATTGTATCAGATGACTCTGTTGTAGTGGAAAAACACAAACCCTATTTGGCTGTTTGGATACACTTTTGCCATTGAGTGTATGATGGCAAATTTGAAATCTTTTATTATTGCTATTTTATTTGGTGAATAGTTGTTTTTTTCTTTGACTATGATAGTTCAATATAGGGTGTTTATCTGTTTGGTGCTAGTGCATATACGAGGGGAATAGAGTCCTCCTTTTATTGCCAATAGATGGTGAATAGCTAGTAAAATGGAAGTGGGCATTTTTTTAAATGTTCCATCCATGAGCTACATAGGGCATTGGGTCATTGCACATATGTTTTTTGTAGTAGCAAATATGATCATTCTTTTTTTTATTACCAAGATTATCATATAATATGAAATACTCTCTAGTGTGAGTTACAGTGAGAAGTTCTGGGATGTCTATTTCAGAAAACATTTTTGAACTGGGTTAGCTATTCTTACTTTTTGTATGCATGGTCCTTTTTAAATTTGGAACAGTGAGTACGAATTCTGTGGGCATAGTCTTTAAGTATTGTTCCACTTGATACTGTGGAATAAGTTGAGGCCCCACTTAAGTCCTGAATTAATTAGTGGACCTTAATTTCTGACATATTTGCTGGGTAGTTATCCTCAGTTGTTTTGTCAATTTTCTCAAGGTAGTCGACGAGTTGGTGAACCTTTTTTTATTATCTTCATAGACGGTGGATTCCACTAATAAGTTGTAGAATCTGGTCATTTCATTAGGTAGTATGAAGAACTGAGTAAATCATTTATTTAAGTTGGAATTAGAATGCGATGTTTGTTCTATACTCTATACATAGGCTACATTTTTTTAAATGCTATCAGATGACTCTGTTGTAGTGGAAAAACACAAACCGTATATGGCTGTTTGGATACACTTTTGCCATTGAGTGTATGATGGCAAATTTGAAATCTTTTATTATTGCTACTTTATTTGGTGAATAGTTGTTTTTTTCTTTGACTATGATAGTTCAATATAGGCTGTTTATCAGTTTGGTGCTAGTGCATATACGAGGGGTATGGTGTCCTCCTTTTATTGCCAATGGATGGTGAATAGCTAGTAAAATGGATGTGGGCATTTTTTTAAATGTGCCATCCATGAGCTACATAGGGCATTGGGTCATTGCACATATGTTTTTGGTGGTAGCAAATATGATCTTAATTTTTTTTATTACCAAGATTATCATATAATATGAAATACTCTCTAGTGTGAGTTACAGTGAGAAGTTCTGGGATGTCTATTTCAGAAAACAAATTTGAACTGGGTTAGCTATTCTTACTTTTTGTATGCATTGTCCTTTTTACATTTGGAACAGTGAGTACGTATTCTGTGGGCATAGTCTTTAAGTATTGCTCCACTTGATACTGTGGAATAAGTTGAGGCCCCATTTAGGTCCTGAATTAATTTGTGAACCTTAATTTCTGACATATTTGCTGGGTAGTTATCCTCAGTTGTTTTGTCAACTTTATCATTTACAATGATGGCCCTTCATAGCAACCATTAGAGTAATATTTAGTACCTTTCCAGTGGCTATGTACTTTGGTGCTACATGAGATATGTGAGTAGGGGTTTCCGGTTTTTGACGTCTGTGAAAGTGGCTTTATAGAAAAAAAAATCTGTATTTAATTCAAAATATAAAATAAATGTTTAAAATAATTTCTAGCTGCTATTTTTAGTATTAAAAATTGTACACAGTTTTCTTTCATGACTACTTATATTTTTAAGTTGTTTTCTCTTTTTATAAGTTTGTTGATTTAGAGTTTTGGCCTTCTGTTTCTTCACTTTGGCTTGTTTGTATATTATTTTCTTTGTTTTTGCTAGCGTGCATGTATGAGGAAAATATGGAATATATATTTCATTGTATTATATTGATTACAATATTCATTTATTTTTTACATTTTAACTATTTAGCATATACTTTTCACACGTGTCGATTCATTTGAACAACGTGGTAGACTTTTGTCTTTCTTGTAGGGTGCAGGCACAAAACGGACAGTTTTTTTTTGCGTTTTATAATGTGTTGGCAAATGTTTTGTTCTGATTTGTCATTTGTTCTTTTGAATGTCATTGGACAATTTAGATTTTTTTGCCTTTTTCCTTCTGAGGAAATTGTTAATTGAAGTGTGTGTATTATTTAAGTTTATGTAATGTTCTTGGTGAGTTATATAGATATTTCTTTTAATATTTTTGATAATATAGTTCTCAATATTTTATTTTTTTATATTTTGCAATGTTTTCCCTATTAAGTTATTGGTTTTGATATTGTGTGTTTCTTTGTTTTGCCGATAGATATATTATCTTACAGTCAATATTAAAATAATCACATTTATTGAAATATGCATTTTTCTTATTTCCATTCTAAACTCACAGTCGATATTGTGGTTCTTTCTATTTTTGAATCAATATTTTCATACCACAATGTTTTAGTGGCAGATATTCAGTACTTCAATTAAAGCCTGCGGTCACGATTTGCTCCCTGCGCTTTCTTGCTCACCACCAGGGGGCCGCATAGTGTGACTTTCCAGTGTTCTAACAAGCTTCCAGACACTCCCCAGCATGCATATCCTGACTTCCAGCTATTTGGAATTTGACATCCATTCCAATCGATGCCAGGTTTTGTGGACGCCAGTCTGCACATGCTGGAAACTCCATTACCTATAATCCCCTGCTCACTGCTTCTTCTCCACCCCCGCAGGTCAAGGACGGGTGGAGGAATTCAGTTCACCTGTGGCTGACTGCTGCTAGCCCAATCACACCTGATGCGCATGATTACTGTGAGCTCTTTTAAACACCAGCTCCCTTCAGTCCAGCATTGGTCATTGTTGCTGTGCTTCGATGAGACCAATCCTTGTTTCCTGAGCTTTTGATTTCCTTGTTTCCTGAGATATAGTTATTCGGTGTTCCTGAACTATAGTTATTCCTTGTTCCTGTTCCTGAGTTGCAGCTATTCCTTGTTCCTGATTAGCACTGCTTGCAGTTCTTTCTTGATTCTTCAGCTCTAGCTATTCCTTTCTCCTGAATGGCACGCTTGCAATGCTCTCTTGATTCGTGAGCTACAGCTATCCTCATTCCTGAACTAGCACTACCTTCAGTGTTTCCTTGATTCAGGTTCCTGAGCTATAGCATTCTTTGTTCCTGAATTAGCACTGTCTTCAGCGCTACCTTCACTCCTGATCCTTGGCTATTCCTTGTTTCCCTGATTCCTGAAGTAGTACTATTTAATGAACCATTGACTCTGCTCTCTTGTTTGTTCCTTGTCCCAGTTCCTGCTTTTCTTCTCATTACCTCTGTTTCAGTCCTTAGTTTGCTGTCTTCCTGTTCTACTGTCTTGCTTCTAGTTTCCTTGTATGTTTGTTACTTGCTTTCTGCCAAGTAATTCCTTGTTTCCAATCTTTCCTGTTAAGCACCCCTCCTTGCTAGTTCCTTGTCTATTGTGGCTGTGATTTAGTTCTATGCTCTTTCTGTTACTGCTTTGCATGTTCCTGTTTGATCGCCAGGATCAGTGGGCATAGCTGACAACATAGGTGTTTTTTCTTGTCCACTGTGACTATTGTCTTTGACTTACATTTATAAAATCACCATAGGTATCAGCTCTACGGACCATGACTTTGGATGTATATTCTATATCGGGGCTTTTGCAGTCAGTCTCTGTAAAAGCAATTGTGGGTGTGGAACTTACTGAGCTTAATTTTTACTATGTGGAGCTCCCGAGTGCTTTACCCCACATTCCCTTTATTGTTAATGTTGTTATGTTTAAATATATATGTCTTGAACGTTCATCCTGGGTGTAGGTATTCTGAATGCTAAATTGCCGATTGAGTGCCCATCCCTTCAAAGTCTTAGCCATCTTGCTCACTTGTGCAGGCTTCCCCTTTGGATCCCTTTTCTCCACTGACTTTCTGTGTGATCCTGGGCAGAGCTGTAGTTATCTTTCTGCTTGTTTTCTACCCAGTTACCAGTCCTTGCCCAAGTCCCTGAGTGTTTTCAAGACATGGTCACTGACAGTCCCTGACACCTGCACATTGATGGAGTATGTGTGTTTCCTTTTTATGTAAATGTTTTTAGGTAAATATGTTCCTTTTGACCAGGTGGTATGATTGTGTCAAATCACTATTTCACTTTATGTTTTTCTGCACTTTGCACAGCCTAGCACAAAAGCACTTTTTAACACCTTTGTTACGGAGGCTAGGTTTTCAATGTTGTAGACCAGCTCTCCTTTATTTACAATCTTTGAGTTTACCCAAAGTTGTTTTCAATGTTTGTGCTTTTTTTAAAGCAGCCATTAGGGCTAGAAAAACCATGTTAGGTTAATTCGCTAGAATTATGGTTTAATACATGGAGCGTGGCTGAGAAGTTTTGGCTTAATTTAGGGGGATAGTAGGAGCGCATATCCGACCCGATAAAGCGGTTTTGTTCTCTCTCCCTCCCCATTTTTAAATCTCAGCCATTCTCTGTATGAGTGTAATGGTGTTTTAATTTGATTACGACTTGTACTTAAGGAATTTTAAAGCTGTTTATGTACATATATCTTTTTACCTGTTTTTAATGAAAGATACTTTTTCAAATTATATGTGTGAATATAGCTATGTGCAATATTTCTATGTACTTTCATGGTCTATTTCCATTCAGACCGAATACATTTATATTGATTGATTGTGTGAAATCTATGGCACTGTTACACGGTGAAATTGAGTATAGTGTAGTACCTAACCTTTGCTAGTGCATATTGTGCTCTGGTTTAGGGAAGCCCAGGAGTTCTGGTGTGATTGCCAAGATTTCTTCCAAATAATGGTGCAGAAATGAAGCTAAAGCAAGACTCTAGATGCTGCTGCACCTGTGCTCTGGGAGCAGCCTGGGGACAGCTGGTGTAGTATTGCCAGTACTTTGACACCTATGGTATTTCATGGGACCAGCTTTAGCTCAAGGAATAGAGCAGTTTGATCATTGGGATTCTAATATTATTGCCCTGATTAGTGAACATCTTTGCTTAATGTTTCCCTTTGGAGTAGCAAGCATTGCAACCTTCATTCTGGATATCTTTTCCCTACAATGAGTTCTTTTCTTTCAACTTGCAGCAGTCTTTGTTTCTGTCACCATATTGTGTCCTCCACTGTAGTTAATTGGGGAGGGGAGGGGAGGGGAAAGTGTTCTATCTGCCTTTTTATGGCTCTGATCGTTGCCCATAGTTGTAACAGGTTTTGTTTGGAAAATGTGGCCCGATGCACTAAAAGTTCATTGGCAAAAAGTGGTCAGGAATTGGGGACCAACTTTTTCAAATGGACTCTGATTTTGCCAACTGAACTACATATTATTTTGTTGCTTCTCAAAATCAGCATTTGCAAGTGTTCAGAAACGGTATCCCACGTGAATAATAATTAGGAAAGTCACAATTTACAGCATCATGTTACAGGCTACAAACAGGGATTTTGGTGAGCAAGGGACAGCAGACCACCTTCCCTGTGATTACATTCCCAAATAGGAAAGGTTTTTCTAAAGGCAGCCAGAGTTCCTAAAAGGAATCAGTGCTGCTTTAAGAAAAATAAGGGGCATATTATCAAGACAGGCGATAAAATGATTGCCACTTTAGCGGCAGAAAACTGCCGCTAAAACGGCGATAATGGGCTTGATAATATGCTCTATGGAATTCCAATTGCAGCCCATGTTAGCTGTGAAGGGTATCTAACATGGGCTTCAATTGGAATTCCATAGAGCATATTATCAAGCCCATTATCGCCGTTTTAGCGGCAGTTTTCTGCCGCTAAAGCGCCGATAATTTTATCACCTGTCTTGATAATATGCCCCAAAATGTCATATGGGGATAGATTCTCGTGGACACTCTCTACACCCCCATGGCTGCCAACTTGGTTGCAAAGCATGGTTACTTGAAAGCCCTTTACCTCTGTGAATCATTTACTACCTCGTTTGACGAATCAGTAGTCAAGAACATTTGACCTGAACTCAAGTTGCAAACCATTGCATATACCCAGTGCTTAGTTTGTGAAAACAAAGTACTAGGGCCCTTCTCAGGAGGGCACAGCAGCTTGCATTGCCCGTGTCAGCGCTGCTAATGACAGTAACAGCACAACTACTAACCATCTCACTCCGAAAAGTGTGACAGCACAGACTATTCCATTCCACTAAAAGCTTTTGAAATGGCTCAGGTAGCAGGTATTTGTCATTTTTAATGCATATTAAATTGCTAAATAACTGTTGCTGTGCAAATTTCAAAAGTAGCAAACAGCACCCCCATGTGGTCCACTATCATAAGAGCCAGTGTTGACTATTAAGTGCCGGTACTGAGGACCGAAAACCATCAGCACAAATTAAGTGCCGTATGCCATGCTGACTCACAGTTTGGAATTGATGTGAAAGAGGTGTTCTTTCAATTTGCAAAAGGGTGCAAAACTCATGGATGAGTGGGGAACACTTTTCAGACTCGTAAAATTGGTTTTATAGATTACAATAAAGACTTTTGCAATCACAAACTCAATGAATTTTGGGAATTGAAGTCTTTTCGATGTCAATATCCTCTACTAAATGTAGCCCACAGTTTTTGTGCTATTTTCACATTCGTTAAATTGCAGTATATTGCAAGGAGTTAAAAAAAAACTCCAGTTTACATTTGTGTATAGTCCCCCACAACTAAGCCTATTATAACAGTGCAGTGATTTTTTTGTTGCATGCAATAGTTAGTTCATGCTGATGTGCATTTTGTTGTGCTTGCCTTGTGTTGGTGCAGTCTGTTAGTGGGTATATGCTCGGGTATGGGAAGAGATGTAATTGTCAGAAGACTGTCCTTGCAAGTGGATTTACTGCTGTAGAGAGGAGCCGGATAGATTGGTGTTCAGCTGCTTTATCGGTGTAGTTATTTTCAGCGTCTAGCCTGGACTCCCTGCTTGGTTTGCAGACAGTATAATTGATGGGTGAAATGTGCACTTCGCATTTGAAGCCTCAGTTGGTTGTCTTTCTCTTTCACAGTCACTCCTGGTGCACATCATCACACCCAGCTCCCACATGGTGTCCTACATCAGATCCAGGCTGGTTTGTGAAGCCAGATGTTTTCTCATAAATTGTGCCGCTTGTCTACAACGAGATCAATATTCTGAGATCTGGAACATTAAATGAGATAACATAGCTACCCTGAGAGTTGGGAATTTTAGGAAGTTTTTGTTCTCAGCTTAATTAGATTCTCCTCTTTACTATTTATATCTGGTGAGGCTACACATGATGTCACCTTATTTCATTCACTTTTATTTTTTTAGACGTTTTGTGTGTGGGTTAAGGGCCCAGAACCGTCAGATCTCTTTGAGCAGAACAGCAGCATTTTAAAAGGTATAAGGCATCAATTCAAACAGAACTACATACACATAAAATGCAAGCAAGCAATAGGCTTTATTTCGATATAAATATATCATAAAAAGCAAAAGTACAGTAATAAACAATAAAATAGTAAGAAGGAACCAGTATATAGAAAGGTAAACAAACATTTCATACTACTACTGGTACCAATAAATTAGCTAAAAACCACTGTGTAATTTTGTTAAAAAAACAGATTAAACAAGATACAAAAGCCTAGCTGATCTGATACGCCAGGCCCAGCCTAGGAACTTAGCTAAGCCACAAGCAAAGAGAGGCCGTGGGTCGTTTTTCAATATTCGTAGGGCCTCCAGATAATGTCTAGTTCCTAGTTCTCTGCAGAGTGGCTTTAAAATGCATATCTAAGAGGTGCAGCTATGCACATATATACATACCTATTAATATATAGTTTTTCAGGATTGTATAAAGGCACGAGTTTATACAAAGTATCTGATCACAATTAAGCTGATCAATATTTGTAATTATTCATGCAGTCCAAAAAAGAGTGTATGAAAACACTGTCCAGCCAAGCAAAAAATGACTTAGCAAGGCTTAGGAAATATTCACCCTCAGAGATTTGTGCCTGGTAGAGTAATCACAATTAAAATGTATTCGTTTATTTAGTTTATATGTACAATAAATCATAATAATACAAAAGACACAGGTGTAATCCTAAAATAAAACACAGTTATTATAAACATGGAACATGTTCATTATAAAGAATCATTTGCAAAAGCCAATAGCTCTGGCGTTTGTTGTCAGCCTCCTTTTGGCTTTGTCAATGCTTGCTTTGTTTTGTCACGATTTTCATAAACCTTTATTGTTGAAGAAGATGCCGGGCCCTCGCCAATATATAAAACAATAGTTTTAAAAACACATATTGCCGAAGTATTCTCTGGCGCTGAAGGCGGCTGTGCTCCTGTGATAGAGAAGACGGCGGTCGCTCACATTGAAGATATCCCATGGGTCAATCAATCAATCAGTGACACTTGTAAAGCGCGCTACATACCCGTAGGGTCTCAAGGCGCTGGGGGGGGGGGAGGGGGGGGGTGCCGCTACTGCTCGAACAGCCAGGTCTTCAGCTTCTTCCTGAAGGAGAGGTGGTCTTGGGTCAGGCGCAGGTCGGTAGGGAGGGAGTTCCAGGTCTTGGCGGCCAGGTAGGAGAAGGACCTTCCTCCTGTAGTCGCTCTTCGGATGCGGGGGACGGCGGCGAGGGCGTGGTTGGCTGATCGGAGGTGGCGTTTGGGAGCGTGGAAGTTGACTCGGCTGTTGAGGTAGCTCGGGCCTTGGTCGTGTAGGGCTTTGTGTGCGTGGGTGAGGAGGCGGAAGGTGATTCTTTTGTTGACGGGGAGCCAGTGAAGGTCTCTCAGATGTCCGGAGATGTGGCTGGTTCGTGGGATGTCGAGGATGAGTCTGGCTGAGGCGTTCTGGATCCGCTGGAGTCTCTTCTGGAGCTTGGCGGTGGTACCGGCGTAGAGGGCGGTGAAGCCAGGGGTCTTCTATATGTTGTAGCGGACAGAATTTAAAAGTGAGTGACATAACAGCAGATCAATAGAACAATGAATAAAAAGGGCTACCTGGGTATATTATATATCATTTTAGTATCAATCAAATCAAATGCTCTTAGCTACTGCCAGACCTACAAAGAGACGACAATCTTAAGATTACAGTGCATTAAAAATAAGCAACATTACACACATTGTGTCTCCAAAAGCATAGTGTGGGTGTGGGGCTCAGTGGCCGGTTCAAGATACTAGAGAGCAAATTGGAGAATTTGGTGTTGTAAAGACTTGGGGGCATATTATCAAGCACAGCGTTAAAATTATCGCCGCTTTAGCGGCAGAAAACTGCCGCTAAAGCGGTGATAATGGGCTTGATAATATGCCGCAGAGAATTCCAATAGAAGCCCATGTTGACACCAGAACATGGGCTTCTATGGGAATTCTCAAGGGCATATTATCGAGCCCATTATTGCCACTTTAGCGGCAGTTTTCTGCCGCTAAAGCGGCGATAATTTTAATGCTGTTTCTTAATAATATGCCCATTGGTCTCAATGTGTTTTTGTAGTAGAGAAGATAGGGGAGGTCATTCCAAAGTTAAGGTTTAAAACAAAGAAAGATTGATCCAATGTACGTTTTTTTGTTACAGATAAGAGTAGTGACAAGAAGAGTGGTAAAGGTGTGTGTAGTTTGTGTGGACCTACAGAACTTCATTTTTCCAGCCAGTTAAAGAGAAGAATCCATGTGAAAAGGTTGTGTACTAAACTATCTAGTTTGTGTCCAGATCTCTCATCAGGAAAGCCTAGGATTTTAATTGGGGTTGTGAAAAAGGCATGTGCCTTGATCTGGTGCAATACACTTGTGAGCGAAGATTCTGACCAGTGCAGTGCCTCGCTTTTAAAACCCAAGCATTATTTTGAACTACATCTGGGTATGGATTGATTGACACTGTCAAGGCGTAAGAGGGCCCTGAACACTGATAATAGGAGAAGACAACTCCTGGGGGAAATTAGCAATCAGAAAACAGCAAGAAATCAAGCTTCTCCATTTATTTTCAAAAGGCATAACTCAATAAATAATCATGTCATGAAACAGACCTACTCAAAACATATTTTATTGTCTAGTACATACTCATATTTATTGTATAGCACTTCATTTTTTATTTATCTTAGGCTCCTTGCCAAAACAAACCAAACTAGAAACCATCCTCCTACGTCAAATAAGTTATGCACAGTCACTCTTGAAAAAAACATCCAACTCATACTACTTACCCGTGAGGGTCTCAAGGCGCTGGAGGGGGGGGGGAATGCTGCTACTGCTCGAATAGCCAGGTCTTGAGGAGTCTTCTGAAGGTTAACAGGTCCTGGATCTGCCGTAGGGAGATGGGGAGGGTGTTCCAGGTCTTGGCGGTGAGGTGGGAGAACGATCTGCCACCGGAGGTCGCTCTTTGGATGCGGGGGACTGTGGCGAGGGCGAGGTCGGTGGAGCGGAGCTGGCGGTTGGGGGTGTAGAAGCTGGGTCGTCTGTTGAGGTATGCTGGTCCGGTGTTGTGGAGTGCCTTGTGTGCGTGGGTGAGGAGATTGAAGGTGATCCTCTTGTTGACGGGGAGACAGTGCAGGTCTCTCAGGTGGGGTGTGATGTGGCTGCAGCGAGGGATGTCGAGGATCAGGCGTGCGGAGGCGTTTTGAATGCGTTGGAGTCATTTCAGGAGTTTGGCCGAAGCTACTGCGTAGAGGGCGTTTCTGTAGTCCAACCTGCTTCTGATGAGGGCCTGGGTGACCATTCTTCTTGTTTCTGTGGGGATCCACCTGTAGATCTTGCGGAGCATGCGGAGAGTGTTGAAGCAGGAGGACGAGACGGCGTTGACCTGTTTTGTCATGGAGAGAGTAGAGTCGAGGATGAACCCTAGGTTGCGTGCGTGGTCGGTGGGTGTTGGGGCCGTTCCCAGTGCGGTCCGCCACCAGGAGTCGTCCCAGGCCGAGGGGATGGAACCGAGGATGAGGACTTCCGTCATGTCCGAGTTTAGCTTCAGTCGGCTGTTCTTCATCCACTCGGCGACGGCTTTCATTCCTTCGTGGAGGTTGACTTTGGAGGTGAGGGGGTCCTTGGTGAGGGAGAGGATCAGCAGGGTGTCGTCGGTGTAGGAGATGATGTTGAGGTCGTGCAGTCAGGTGACGTGGGCGAGCGGTGCCATGTAGATGTTGAACAATGTTGGGCTGAGGGATGAGCCCTGGGGTACGCCGCAGATGATCTCGGTGGCTTCGGAGCGGAAAGGGGGGAGGTGGACGCTGTGGGTTCTGTCGGAGAGGTGGTCCAGTCCAGAGCTTTGTCTTGGATCCCAGCATCGTGGAGGCGTGTGCATAGTGTGCGGTGGCAGACAGTGTTGAAGGCGGCTGACAGGTCCAGGAGGATGAGGGCCGCAGTTTCTCCGTTGTCCAGCAGGGCCCTGATGTCATCGGTGGCTGCAATGAGGGCAGTTTCGGTGCTGTGGTTCCTGTGGAACACAGACTGGGATGAGTCCAGGATGCTGTTCTCCTTGAGGTTGCGGGTTAGTTGTCTGTTGAAGGTCTTTTCGATGGCCTTCGCCGGGAACGGGGGCAGGGCGATGGTCCGGAACTTCTTGAGGTCCTTGGGGTCAGCTTTGGGTTTTTTGAGTAAGGCATTGATCTCGGAGTGCTTCCAGCTCTCCGGGAAGGTTGCTGTCTCGAAGGAGATGGTGATGGCTTTCCGGAGATGGGGTGCAATGGTGGTGCTGGCTTTGTTGAAGATGTGGTGTGGGCATGGGTCAGACGGAGATCCGCGGTGGATGGTGTTCATGATTTTGATGGTGTTGTTGTCATTTATGTTGGTCCAGGAGAGCAGCGGGTCAGTGCAGATGGTGACCGTGGGGACGGAGATCTCAGTGGTTGTTGGGGCGGTTGTGACGTTGAAGCTGTCGTGGATGTCTGCGATCTTGCGATGGAAGAAGGTGGCAAGGGAGTTGCACAGGTCTTGCAAAGGTGGGATGTCTCTGTTGGAGCTGGGGTTGGAGAGTTCCTTCACGATGTTGAAGAGCTCTTTGCTGTTGTGTGCATTGTTGTCTAGGCGGTCTTTGAAGGAGGCCCTTTTGGCGGGTCTGATGAGGTGATGGTGTCTGCGGGTGGCGTTCTTGTGGGCTGCGTAGCTGCCCGGTGTCTGTTCAAGGTGCCATTTTTTCTCTAGCTTTCGGCAGGTTTGCTTGGAGGCCTGGAGGTCTTCAGTGAACCAGCTGGCTTTCTTGTTGGCATGTCTGTTGGAGGGTTTCTTGATCAGAGCGAGGGTGTTGGCGCAGTCGTCGATCCATTGTCTGAGGTTGCGGGTGGCGGTGTCAGGGTCGGTGGGATCGGCGGGTGGGCTCCGGGTGAGGGTGGGGGTTAGCTGGTCTTCAGTGACTTTGCTACAGCAGTGGCGGGGATCTGTTGGGTGCGGTGGTGCGTGGTGGGTTTCCGGAAGGTGAAGAAGCAGCGATGGTCAGTCCAGTGGAGTTCGGTGGTGTGGTTGAAGGAGACGTGGGCACTTGCGGAGAAGACGGGGTCAACCGTGTGGCCAGCGGAGTTGTCGGAGTCCAAGGTTGGCGAGGTTGTCGATCAGGGTGGTGGAGTTGCGGTCGTTATTGTTCTCAAGGTGGAAGTTCAGGTCCCCGAGATGTATGTAGTCTGTGGAGGCGAGGGCGTGTGTACTGACAAAGTCGGCGATGGAGTCGCTGAACTGTGGTCGGGGTCCGGGGGGTCTGTAGACGAGGGTTCCTCTCGGGCTGGTGTTGGAATCGGTGTGGATCTCGAAGTGCAGGTGTTCGGTGGTGCCGAGGGTGTCATCGGTGTTGGTCAAGACTCTGAGAGTGTTCCTGTGGACAATGGCGATTCCTTCTCCTGCTCCGTTGGTGCGGTCCTTGCGGGTGGTCTTGTAACCGTCCGGGATGGCTATGGTGATGTCGGGTGCCGAGGAGGGGTTCAGCCAGGTCTCTGGCAGGAAGGCAACGTCTGGGGAGGTTGAGTCGAGGTCCCAGAGTTCAACGGCGTGTTTGCGGGCGGAGGGGTTGTTGAGAAGAATGCATCTGAGGTAGTTGGGTTCTTTCCCGGTGGGTGGATTAGCGGATCGGATGCTGGTGAAGCTGCAGTTCTGGCAGGAGAAGGCTCCTTGTGTGCATTTCGGAGCGGCCAGGAAGCAGGTGTGTGATCGTCTGATGTTGAATGCGTGGAGGGTGCTGGCATCGTAGCGGCGTCGGGTGTCATGGCATTCGTGGGGGCCAGGGCTTCTGGTGCTGAGCGCAGTCCAGGCGCAGACGGGCACAGATGGGCTTGCCTTAGGTGCGCCTTTGGCGCGCCAGCGGCGCGTGGCCGCACATAAGAAGGGGCGGTGGGAGGGAGGAGCGGCTGGGAAGTGGGGGCGGACAAATGGGCGAGCGGGGGCGCGGGGCCGCAGGGGGTGCAGCGGTGGGAAAAACGGGGGCAGGAACGGCGAAGAAGGGTACAGAAGGCAAAAGGGCACAGGGCACAGAAATATCACAAGAGGGATAAAGGAGGAATGAAGCGAAAACAACTAGACAAATACAGCAAAATACAATACAATAACACTAAGGCGAAGTGTAGCGAGCGGGGGGGGTGGGGCCACAGGGGACGTAGCGGCGGGAAACCACGGGAGGAACGGCAAGAAGGCAGAGAAGGGCACAGAATAGCGCAGAAGGCAGAGAAGGGCACAGAATAGCGCAAGAGGCAACAGGAGAAATAAAAATGAAGACAAACTAAACAAATACAACAGAAGCAATAAAATTACATTAAGCAACTTACGGCCTACCACTGGCCACCAGGGATGAGACACAGGTGGTAGGCTGCAGGGGGAGGAGGGCCTCGAACTCGCGTCCGAGGCAGCAGCAGCGAGCAGGGGGATACGGGCAGACAGGTGGTGCTGTTGCAGCATGGGGAGCGACCTGCCTGTAGAAGGGTGAAGGGTCGCTCTAAGACATATGCGCAAATTAAAGTGGTGACCTAATTCCTACAATAAGGCTTCAGAAAGAATGATCATTATTTGAAACACATGCTGTATTGAGGTATAGATAGCTTGTTCAGCTCTCCTACAGAAACATGTCAAAGGCAGGGGGCGTAAAATACTCCGGCCGGAGTATAATGAGGAATCTGGCCAAAATACCCAGAGAGGAAGAGGGAATGCCTTTCTAAATTGGAAGGGAAAACAGAAACAGGATTACATGCTATGTAGATAATGAGATAAATACATTCCTATTTATGTAAAGCATTCAGAATAGGGGCTATAATTCAGTATGGTATATGATTGTCAATATCAAAAGCCACCCATAGATGAAGTAGGGTCACCATTATCATGGATGTGCAAGGCTTCAGCAATTAATTGCAAATTAGCTGTTTTAATGCTACAACCAGCTCATAATCAGACTGGAGATTGTCCGGGAGGCTATTATCATTGACAAACTATCTCTAATGGCTATTAAAACAACTCAAAATGGCTTCATAGATTAAAGAAAGACCAGAAATTGAAGAGCAGTTATTATTGGCATCAGGGTCAGCAGATTGTCTTTATAAGGGAGGATTGACATGGCTGGGAGAGGGAGACGTAGTGCTACGTGTGTGCGTAGATCTACGGCAAGGGTTGGCATTAGGGGATAAGAAGCAAATGAGTGGAAGGCTTTAGCTTAGAGGCTGTGTTAACAAGTTCAGTCCAGATATTTCTTTAGAATATAGACAATTTTCAGTGTTTTCTAAAAGGGGAGGTTGGCGGTAGGAGTTACAGGAAAGTAGGCATGAAAAGGCTTCCATTTTTTTACTTTAGTGTCAGAAAGCTGGCCAAAAACCTTGCACTGTAGTTACCAATCTAGTTCCAGGGAGGAGTGAAGAATACATGCTGAGTTGAGTATTGTCCCATCCATTATTGTCCCTTATAATGGCGGAGAGATGATTGTTAATTGATTTGACTATTTTAAACTATTTGTGTATAATTTCTAGTCAAATCACTTGGGAATCTGATTCATAATTTTTTTTTTGTTTCTGCAGGATCTTCTGCCAGAACCAAGATATTCTAAATGTGCAACTAATTTAAATGTGACCAACTGTTTGCTGTACTAGTTCCTAGTTGGCCCAGAAGAGGATGCCTGGAATGGTTCAGTGAACAAGCTTAGTCAATAGCAGGCCTCTTTCATGGTTGGATAAACGGGTTATCCTTGACCCACACCTGGGTATACGTTTCCCAACCTGACTATCCGTCCATTCTCATCCACACTTTTTTCATCCACCTTTTACTGTCACCATGTACTCCACACACCATCCATTTACACATGCATTAAAAATGCATTCATCTAGTCATCCAAATATACAATCACACTCATGCATCCATTTGTCATTCACCCACACAGTCATGAATTGCTCATCCACATGTGTATGCATGTGTGCCTGTAGGCATGAAATCTACGAAGGCTGCATGTAAACCTGCAGGTTTGCTGTTGGTTTTCATTCCTCTCTTTATGTGTGTTGCTTGCATGTATATGGGTATGTATGTTTGTTGGTCTGTGTGTACCAAGTGCTTTAGATTCGTTTTTTATATTTCCATAGCTGCCTGTGTATGAAAATGTACTTGTATGTCTGCTGGTCTTTTTGCATTGATGTCTTCATACATGCTGATATGTTTTTGCGTGTGTGTGTGTGTGAATGTGTTTATGCATCAGTATATGTATATCTCACAGTATTTCTGTGCATGAGTGTTTAAATGAGTATTTTTGTTTGTGTCTGAGGCCCTAAAGTCTGTTGCACATACTGATTGTATGTTTGTTGATTTGTGTGTGTTTATGAATTCCTGTATGTACTTGGCTGTGAATCTACATGTGAGCATACACCTATGCTGCACGTGTGTAATTGTTCATGTATATTTTGTCTTTGTATCCATGCAGTATACAAGAGTCTGACTTTTTGGTTTTGTCAATGTTTGTTTAAACAAAAACATGCATGTTCCGGGTCAGTGAAGAGTTTGTGTAAAGCAAAAAAACACACATTTTTCCCTTTCACCTAATGACTCTAGGAGAAGGTGTAAGGTGTACACAGTGTGAACTCTGCGTCCTGGGATGGCATAAATAATAGACAGCCTTCTCAGCCTCAATGAATATGGATGAGAGCTGAGATACGCCTGGAGGAAACCCTATCGCCCAGGGGAGGATAAGATCCAGTGTCCTTGCCAAAACTGACACATGTTTCCGAGAGGAAACCCCTGCAGCGAGAGAACCAGGGTCTCTGAAGGGAAGATCTGCTCTGGGAGAGAACCCCAGACAAGTAGAGAAGCGGGCAGGAGAGAATCTCTGGCACAGGAAAACAGACCTGCACAGGCAGAAAGGTCTGCACATGAGAAAAGACCTAGAAAGGAAGGAGGGACACCAGTTTAAGAAAATAGACTATACAGTGAGGGAAGTGATCAATACAGGGAGACAATGGAGTAGCCAGAAAATTAAAATATCCCCCACTTTGATCCATCCCTCGAACACCATCAGGTGAGCAAAGCAAGTAAACTCTACCCACTCTAGATGATGTCCCTTAATCCAGCCTTATGTCCATCTATTTCTCCATCACTTAAGCCTGTCATGCATCCATCCATCTTTTCATTTTTCAACCCATACATCCTTCCTTTCACCATTCCATCCATCTACCCTCCCATCATTACAGTCTTGCATCCATCCTTCTACTCAATCAATCAATCAAAGAATTTGTAAAGCGCGCTACTTACCAATGAGGGTCTCAAGGCGCTGAGGAGTGGGGGGGGGGGTGCCACTACTGCTCGAAGAGCCAGGTCTTGAGGAGTTTTCTGAAGGTGAGTAGGTCTTGGGTCTGCCGCAGGTGGGTCGGGAGGGTGTTCCAGGTCTTGGCGGCGAGGTAGGAGAAAGATCTGCCGCCGGAGGTCTTTCGTTGGATGCGGGGGACAGTGGCGAGGGCGAGGCTGGCGGAGCGGAGCTGGCGGGTGGGGGTGTAGAAGCTGAGTCTGCTGTTCAGGTAGGCCGGTCCGGCGTTGTGGAGTGCTTTGTGTGCGTGGGTGAGGAGCTTCAAGGTGATCCTCTTGTTGACGGGGAGTCAGTGTAGGTCTCTCAGGTGCGGGGTGATGTGGCTACGGCGGGGGACATTGAGGATCAATCGGACGGAGGCATTTTGGTTGTGTTGTAGTCGATGCAGGTGTTTGGCTGGGATGCCTGAGTAGAGTGCTTTGCCGTAGCCCAGCCTGCTGCTGACCAGGGCCTGTGTCACTGTTCTTCTGGTTTCGGTCGGGATCCGCTTGTAGATCCTGCGGAGCATGCGGAGGGTGTTGTTGCAGGAGGAGGAGACGGCACTGACCTGCTTCGACATGGAGAGGGAGGAGTCGAGGATGAATCCTAGGTTGTGTGCGTTGTCGGTGGGTGTCGGTGCTGTTCCCAGTGTGGTCGGCCACACTGGGAACAGGGAACTGAGGGAGAGGATAAGCTGGGTGTCGTCGGCGTAGGAGATGATGTTGAGGTCATGCTGTCGGGCCATTTGTGCGAGGGGGGCCATGTTGACGTTGAACAGCGTCGGGCTGAGGGATGAGCCCTGGGGGATGCCGCAGATGATGTCGGTGGCTTCGGATCGGAAGGGTGGGAGGCGGCCGCTCTGGGTTCTGCCGGAGAGGAAGGACGTGGTCCAGTCGAGGGCCTTCTCTTGGATTCCGGCTTCTTGGAGACATGTCTTTCGAGTGCGGTGGCAGACCGTGTCGAAGGCGGCTGACAGGTCTAGGAGGATGAGGGCTGATGTTTCACCGTTGTCTAGTTGGCGCCTGATGTCATCTGTGGCGGCGATGAGGGCTGTCTCGGTGCTGTGGTTTCGTCTGAATCTGGACTGGGACGGGTCTAAGATTTTGTTGTCTTCGAGGTGGCGGGTCAGTTGCATGTTGACCATTTTCTCGATGACCTTCGCCGGGAACGGGAGTAGGGAGATGGGCCGGAAGTTCTTGAGGTCCTTGGGGTCCGCCTTGGGCTTCTTGAGGAGGGCGTTGATTTCGGCGTGCTTCCAGCTGTCCGGGAATGTTGCTGTTACGAAGGAGATGTTGATGACCTTTCGTAGTTGGGGTGCGATGGCTGCGTTTGCTTTGTTGAATACGTGGTGTGGGCACGGGTCTGACGGAGATCCTGAGTGGATGGAGTTCATGACCTTGCGTGTCTCGTCGTCGTTGGCGTTGACCCAGGATGTCAGGCAGATGGTGTGGGTGGTGTTCGCAGGGTGGGTGGAGTCCGGCGTAGATGTGGCGGTTGTGGTGTAGAAGTTGTCGTGGGTGTCAGCGATCTTGCGGTGGAAGAAGGTGACCAGTGAGTCGCACAGTTCTTGTGAGGGCGGGACGTCATTGGTGTTGGCGCTGGGGTTGGATAGTTCCTTCACGATGCTGAAGAGCTCTTTGCTATTGTGTGCGTTGTTATCTAGGCGGTGTTTGAAGGAGGATCTCTTGGCTAATCTGATGAGGTGGTGATGTCTGCGGGTGGTGTCCTTGTGGGCTGAGTGGCTGTCCGGTGTGCGTTCGTGGAGCCATTTCTTCTCCAGTTTCCGGCATGCGTGTTTGGAGGTCTGGAGCTCGGTGGTGAACCAGGTGGCTTTCTTGCTGGTGTGACTGTCGGAGGGTTTCTTGAGCGGTGCGAGGGTGTTGGCGCAGTCGTTGATCCACTGTCTGAGGTTGCAGGCAGCGGTGTCTGGGTCGGTGGGGTCGGTGGGTGGGTTCTGGGCGAGGGTGGTGGTCAGCTGATCTTCGGTGACTTTGCTCCAGCAGCGGCGGGGCAGCAGTTGGGTGCGGTGGTGCGTGGTTGGTTTTTTGAAGATGAAATGGATGCAGCGGTGGTCAGTCCAGTGGAGCTCGGTGGTGTGGTGGTAGGTGATGTGGGTGCTAGTGGAGAAGATGGGGTCCAGTGTGTGTCTGGCGGCGTGGGTGGGTGCAGTGATGAGTTGTCTGAGGCCGAGGTTGGCAAGGTTGTCGATCAGGGTGGCGGAGTTGGCGTCGTTGTTGTTCTCGAGGTGGAAGCTCAGGTCCCAAGGAGGATGTAGTCCGTGGAGGCGAGTGCGTGGGTGCTGGCGAGGTCGGCGATGGAGTCGTTGAACTGGGCCTGGGGTCCGGGGGGTCTGTAGATGAGTGTTCCTCTGAGGGTGGTGTTGGGGTCGGTGTGGATCCGGAAGTGCAGGTGTTCGGCGGTGTTGAGGGTGTCATCCGCGTGGGTGGAAACCTTGAGGGTGGACTTGTGGGCGATGGCTATTCCTCCTCCGATTCTGTTGGTGCGATCCCTGCGGGTGATCTTGTAGCCGTCCGGGATGGCTATGGCAATGTCGGGCACCGAGGAGTCGTTCCACCAGGTCTCGGTCAGGGAGGCAACGTCTGGGGCGGATGTGTCGAGCAGGTCCCAGAGCTCAACGGCGTGTTTGCGTGCGGAGCACCCACTGCACGTGGCCGCACAGCGCCCGCCATTAAGGCGAGGTGGGAGGGAGGAGCAGCTGAGAGGCGGGAGCAGGGCGGGGAATAGCATGGGAGCAGGACACAGAAGGCAAAAGAGGGCAGGGCCGCAGGGGAGCAGCGGCGGGAGCGGGGACAGCGGCGAGGGGTACAGAAGTCAAGAAGGGGGGAAGACTGGAAACAGGGGCACAAGAGGCACAAAAGAAATAAGGAAATAATACAGTCACAGTACAGTACAATTACTAAACACAACAATTGCAGCAGAAGACACGAACCAGCAGAGCTACAGCGGCGGCGAACTTACGAGGCAGGAGGCAGCAGGGGGGAAGGCACGGGCACAACTGGTGGAGCTGTGCGGCGTGGGGAGCGACCTGGCCTGCGACCACACTTCCAACCATTCCTCCATACTTTTACCCATTCATTCATCAATCCACCAATTCACCCTCCTTTTATCAATCCACCAATTCATCCTTCCATCCAGCCATCTATTCATCCATTCACCCATTCATCCAGACTTTCATCATTACAAACACTTTCTTTCACCCACCCATGTAAACCTTGTTTTCCCCTTCCATCCATCAGTACTTTTGTCCTTGCATTCATCCTTTCATCCACAGTTCCTTCCTTATTTTTATGAGTCCTTCGTTTTCATCTTCCTTTCAAACCTCTTTCCCACTCTTTCTTTCATTCCCTCTCTTTTTCTCTTAATTTATTTGCTGTGGTTAACCCCTCATCACTGTGTTGTTTATCGTTTGCTTTACTTTGATCTTTTAATAGCTTTTGTCTGCAGAGTTGCAGCCAGGACAGAGTCACAAACAACTATAATTGTCAACACCACCCCTGCTTAAGCTGTGAAAGCTGGTGTTACCAACGCCACTACAGGGAGAGAACTCCTAGAAGAGGCGAAGATGCCCAAAGAGGGAATGAAAGAGCCATCTCGGCAGATCAAAAAGACAAGCCCCTTCTCAGGGGCGGAAAAACAGATGGAGAGAGAAGTTTCTGCCTAGAACCCAAAAAAGGCCCAGCCGAGAATCGCCATATTAAGAAATGTCAGCACTCCCGGATAAAATGTGATGATCCAGAAAAGTAGAAGTGTACAGACCGGTGTGTAAACCCCTTTCCTCTGCAAAGTTCTAGTCTTTGTCATCACACTGTGTGAAAGGGCGGTAGAGGCCACACCAGCTAAGCTATCCTTTTGGCTCTCCATACCTTAAAAAGCAGCGACATGTGAATTGTCTTCTATTAAACGCGCTGCTGAGGCTCCCAGTGGAGACTGGTGAATGGAGTTCTACAGCTTTTCTTCAACCTTCAAGTCATGTGTTGTGAAAGGTGCTCAAGATAATCTACTTCCTGGTTCAATGGTGCAGGAACAATTTTCAGAGATACGGGTGGTTTGGTGACAACACATAAATATCATAGGAGCTAGCTATGCTAGTGTCACTGAGCACGCGAGTAAACTGGGATGCATAAGGCTTTCCATTGGGGCTTTGGTGGAGAGGTGGGGTGAAAGTGTCCAGATCCCTGAACAAACACATCACTCAAAATACTACAGGTTATAAAGATAGCTCTGAAGGGAAGATCATAACTGTATCCAATACATCAAGATTTTCAGTGACCGTAAATAAATAGTGTTCTTGATCTTCAAAAATATGAATATGTCCTTTATTCTGTGACATGTTGTTAAAACCCTACATACAATTATAAAAGACTAGGGGGCAGATCAACAACAACAGGCGATAATTATCGCAAAGCGCACTTAGCGCTAGGATAATTATCGCCGGCTAGCGTGGATTTTTATCGCTGAGATAGCGTGCTATTAGCAACGCTTATCTCAATAGCGGTAAAAATCCTCACGCTAACTGGCTAACGTGAGATTATCGCTGGAAACCCAGCGATAATCTCATGTTAGCTTGTTGATAGAGACTCACAAATTTAGACATGATATCCTCCTTCCATAGGATATCATGGCTAAGTCAGTCCTGAAGCAGGTGTTAGGAAAGTAGCGATAACGGGTGTTATTGCTACTTTTCCTGATGCTATGCTTCATAGCGTGGGGCTTGATGATAGGAGAAATGTCACTTAGCGATATTTCTCCTATCATGTCAGGTCAGGAACGACCACTTTGCATCTCATAAGAGATGCAAAGCTGGGCGTTACAAATCCCCACGCTAAAGCAAGGTTTCACGCGTTAGCGTAACCTTGCTAATATAGCGATAAAATTATCGCCGCTTTTCGGCCGAAAACGGCCGCCAAAGCGGCGATAATTTTTTATCGCCTCGTTGTCAATATGCCCCCAAGAACTTAGTCCATATTCTGCAGGGCACACATTTGGGGACTGAACCTCAATAATCTAAAGAAATGTTTTCCTAATGCTCCATTCTTAGTTGATTGCGAAATACCATGACGTGGTTGTACAATTTAGTGGGTTCTTGGGTTTTTGTAAGAATTCCATCCAAATAACTTTATAAATAATTATCCTGATTTTAATTCTATGTTCCATTCTCTTTTGCATAGATGAAAGGCTGGAAATATAACTAAAACCTTCGATTGGTTGACGAAAAAGTTATTTGAACAAGTTCTGGTCGAATCACAGTGGCCCAAAATGCATTCAGCTTATAAATACTGAGATGGCATTGTTCCCTATGCAACTCTGTGCCTGTGTTTTTTTACCCAGTATGATTTCAAAGTTTCTGTGTTATTTGACAAGCTCTTTCGTCGATTTTCTCACTCTGCAAGAACAACAAAACAAAAGAAATGACCTGGTTGTTAGGAGGTCTTGACACGGTGGATACTGATACTAGCAACGTTAGTCACCTGTTTGTCCAGCCAATTAACTGGGTATTTTATCAAAATGGCCTGTATTCATATATCAAGGCCATTAAGAGCCTTGCACTGGAACAACACCTGGTGGCCTCGGACCCACTCCCACACTGACAGACCACGCCCACAACCTGAGCATCATCCTAGACAGCAAGCTCACCATGAAGCGACAGATCAACGCAGTCTCCTCTGCCTGCTTCAACACCCTCCACATGCTCCAAAGAATCTTCATATGGCTTCCCATCAACAAAAGGAAAACCGTCACTCAAGCCCTAGCCACCACCCGGCTGAACTATGACATCGCACAGTCTGCAGGAACCACCACTGAGCTCATAAGGAGACTACAGACAATATAGTACTCAGCGGCCAGAATCCTCCTCAACTTGTCCATATGGACCAACATCACCCCACACCTTAGGACCCTCCACTCGCTTCCCGTTCAGAAAAGATTCCAATTCAAGATATTGATACATGCCTAGAAAGCCTTCCACAACCTAGGATCAGCATACCCCAATCGTTGCCTGAACTACCACTCCGCTGCCCTCGGACAGACACTGAGCACCCGCCGAAGCAACAGCGGAGGTCGTTCCTTCTCATACCTAGCCACCAAGACCTGGAACAGCCTTGCCCTCCGCTTCCGGACACTCCTCGCTGGTGGAATTCAGGAAGGGACTCAAACCTTGCTTTTCGACCTACTGCCTGGATACCCTCACAGGTGATTTTAGCACTATACAAATACTGTTTGATTGATTGATAAGGGCAAGCATTGGCAAGTCAATATAATAATATCTGTGCGATCTATTGGATTAGCCAATGGCTTTTGGTGATGCTGTACCTCATTCACAAAATGCTGTTCAGCATAGCAAAAAGCACAAGCATTGGCATAGCCAATAGGTCTCGCCTTTGGGGCCTTATAAGTGTTTAGCCATGCAACAGTTGCATAACTAAATACTTATAAGGTCCCAAAAGCGAGACCTATTGGCTATGCAAAGCGGCCGCGAAAGTGATCGCGATCACGATCAAACATCAAAGTGGCCGTGTGGCCGTGAAAGTGAAAGTGATTGAGGTAAAGCGCGGCACGCGCGCCTGCGCACATGCACTGTAGCTCTAGGCTGGCGTGGTAGCACTTTTTGGAGCCCTCTCAATAAGTCTGGCCAGACCAGCGCATGCGCTGGGTCAGGCGAGACCTAAAAAAGGATTATAAAGGTGCAATGACGTGGCCCCTTCATTTTGTAGGCGTGCAATTTGCTGACTTGTCCTCCCCAAAAAATGATGGGAGTTTAGCGGGGGAGAAGCGCTTCACTGAGAACTTGCAACAAGAGGGAGACCAACATGGAATATGGGGGCGGTTATTTGGTGGGGGGAGAAGCACACGAGGAAGAGAGGTGAAAAACATAGGCGCTCTCATCAAGTTCATAACCAAAAGGAAAATAGTAGTTTCTCAAAATTGAGCAGCGGAATGATTGAAGCCAGGCAGTCAAAGATCTGGTAATGAGGCTATGCTCCAGGAGGTGGACAGACTGTAAAAATGGAAAGCCTTCAAATCAGAAGCAAGCAAATAAGAGTGACAATTTGGCCAGCCAATAGGCAGCTGCAAGTCCGTGTAAATTTCTGGTGAGCACACAATAGGTATTTTCTAACCACAAATCGTGAGCTGTCTGGTAGGTTCAATCTAAAAATGGGAACATCAGCAAACACTGGTCTATTTTCCTCTTCAAAAATGAAAACTTTGAAAATAAAAAAGAATAATAAATCAGCGGAGAAATGTTTTTAAAACTGTCTATACTGTGTACACCCAACCAAAATTATTATTAAAGCAAACACATGCATGCTTGAGTTAAAAAAAAAAGTACAGATGATTTTACGCAAAAGTTAACTCCAATACCAACTAAGGACCATTACAAAATTTCAGAACATTAAGAAATGCCAAGGCATTTTCTAAGAATAATGTAGCAACCCTACCTCTGACCCTGCCGTACAACAACACGTGTGCCAGCCCTTTCAGTTTCAATTTTAAATGATTTTCAGTACCGAGAGTGAAGAGGGACTTTTTTAATAATAATAATATTGTTTTTACTCATTATATTTCCATGAAAGACACTTGCAGTTTGGAGAGGCTCTGATGGATGTGTCAAATGAAAAAAAAGAAATGTAACCTCAGAACTCTTTAGCACTTCTACATGTGTTATGCACAGATGTGCCCGAATCCGATCAATTCACATTATAGATTCCCTTTACGCTGTTGTTAAAAGTCAATTCAGAGCCGCAGGGATACACACTGTGCTTTTTCCTTGGCAGGAACACTGGTCTGACTTGCAGGGCTGTCGCATCGTGATTGAGAGATAAGTGATAATCTATTTTTAAAGTATCCAACAAAATAGAGAGAGTGCTGCAGCACCCCTCACACCCCTCTTTCCAGTGCTCCTGTCGTGGATTCATAATGTTACTTCCAAAGCAGTGACATGGAGAGAGAAACTTGTCAAAGATCTGCATGATGTATCATTGTAGTGTGTTGCAAATGCCTCTCAAGCATCTGTGGCCGCTTCAGTAGGTGCAGGAAGGGAGCGCACACGTCCCTGCCACCGTATTACCTAAAGATCCACCCCAAGGGGGCATGCTCTAATTTCCATAGGAGTGAGGCCCCATGCAAATGAGGGAATTACTTTGCCATATTATGGACATGGGTGAAGAGGCAAAGAGGCCATCAGGCTCTGCACAGTTTGTGCGCCTCAAATAGGCGACTCGCGGTCAGTGCGTCCACGTGGAAAGGCGAGAAAGGGGGCCTCGTCGACTCAATAGTTATATTCCTCTTCAGGCACCCACCTGCACCTTCCTGCAGGGGATCAGGGCCTCCCTTGTAAAACAGGCCGATGCTCTAAGTGCCACTCTGCCTTTCACTAATCTGCTGCCCCTAGGGCGGTCACACGTTTGTGTCTGCCCCTGGACGCCACATTCTCTGTTATAGAGCTCATTGATCCTGTTTGCTCTAGGTGCACCCAGCTAAAGGTGTGCTGATGGTGCAGACACTGATTGTATGACTTCCATGTAATAAGGATCCGATGTACAGCCTGATAAATGTTCCTTCCTACCTCCACATCCAGCACTCTGTGTTTGATGGAGTTCACAGCTGAGCTCCTGCCCTTGCAGACTGAAAGCCCTAGAGCCTGGAATGAAAATGCCCACATATCGCCACGGCATTGCCTTTGGTCTCCCCTGGGTGGCACCAAGAGCTGCCCCCAACCCCAATGCAGGTCCCGTTTGCAGCCAGAGGTGGAACGCTCCACCTAGACCTGGTTCATGTGTACCCTTTGTGAAGTGCTCATACTGGTGCATGCATATAGGAGGGAGTATGGGGGCAGTGCTCCTGAACCTGCTCTCATTACCTGATTTCATCTTAATGATCCACTACGAGAAGCCCCAATGCTGCCTACCACTGTTTACTGCCGAGTGTTAAAACAAGATTCCCAACTAGTCTCACATGAGAAGCTGGTGACACTGGATTGAACCCTTTAGTGAAGATGGCAGCGGCAGGAAAGGGGCGGTGTTTAGCGCCTACTTGATAATATTGAATGATACTTGAGGTCTGATTTTGGGACTGACTTTCGCTCACCCATTCATCTCTATGGATCAAGTTCCGCTCATGGTCCCAACTGATTTCTGCAAGGTTTGAAATTTCCATAGGAAGTGTAAACCTTTGCACTCTCTCCTCTCTTCTCTGACTGGTAGCGTTCCTGGAAGACCCATCGACTAGTGCACTTGAAAGCCATAGAAATATGAGTAGGAGTGACAGTGAAGGTCAGAAAACTGCACTGAGGCAGTGTTAGTAAAATGGATGGTGGGGCCTTCAACAACCAAAGCTTCCAGGAGGAAGTCATTGCACGTAGGTTTCCCCAGTTCCATAATTTTTTATAAAGGTTGATCAATGGTTACCTCAATATCTCCAGAGATACCTCCACCACTAATTTAAAACTTTCCTCCTGGGAATTTTGAAAAGGGTGTACTGATGGAACTGATAACTGATGAAAGTGGGCAAGACAATTGGGCATTTTCTACGGCCGACACAGGAGGTTCAAGTATAAAATCACCAAGCTGGATTCTGCTAGATTTCATCATCCCTATCTTTCTTCAATTCCTAATCGTGCCAAAGGAACCTTGGTTCTATTCATTACAACCCATAAAGACAAGTTATTACTTGACCAGGATCTCCCAGACAACCCTTATTTCTCTGGTGAAGATGCTCATGTCTCAGAAGCTATCCTAACTCTTAGAGAATTTTGGGCACAACCCTTGAGCTGTTGGAGAAGTCTACACTCAATATAGACTAAATCCTGGGGTTGTAAACCTCCATTCTGGGTGTGTAACAGTGAAATGTATGTTCATGCACCTCTCAATGCAAAGGCAGTTCCAGTAGAGGTGGCCACACGAGGTTCCCACTCTGGCTTAGCTTGATCGCCCCAGGAGGAACCCAGAGAAAATCATCCAAACAACGAAAAAGAGAGTACGGAATCAAAACCATGAAGCACTACTGGAGGACAACAGAAAAGAAGACGAGAGGATTCCCCTTACATGTGTGACCACATATAATTCAGCCTCAAACAGTGTAGCCAAAATAATCCACAAGAATTGGTGCATTCTGAACACAGGCGCACTAAAATGGGAACAGCCACTTTTGTCACATAGAAGAGCAGGCAGTCTGAAGGACCATTGAATGTCCACTCGCCCCAGAAAACCACACACCCCTGAGGACATCACTGTCCTCGATTCTTGGGGCTTACCTAACGTAGTGGGCCATTACCCATGCGGGAACTGTTGCGTCTGTCATCTAACCAGGACAACTAAGACACGTAATCTAGTGGAGGGTAAAACATGGCACCTTAGGAAACACTCAAATTGCAACTCGTCACATGTGGTGTATCTCATTGAATGCCCGTGCAACCTCCGCTCCATTGGGATGACAAGTAGAAAAATCAAAACCAGAATTGGAGAACATCGCAGCAATATACGCTGCAAAGGAAACAACACAAGGATGACAGAACACTACATCGAGATAGGACACACACCCAACGACCTCAGATGGACTGTGATCGAGCAAATCAAGACCAACAACATGACAAACGCCAATCTCCTACTCCAGAAAGAACAACGCTGGATTTACCGTCTGTCTACCCACATTTCAGGGCTTAACAACAACATTTCCTGGAATGCCCTTAGCAATCGCTGAAGTAAACAGAGTTGGGTTACTCAGCTCATCCAATACACGAGACAGGGTGCCGAATAAAACAAACTTTACACCAGGGTAGGATACATATGGCTTTCACCCACATGGATGCACAACAGCACTCGCAATGCACAAGAGTTGGTGCACCAATGTACACCCCTACACACCATTGCATATAATCTGGCATTTGGGGACCCAAGCTTTCCCCGCTACCAACTAGACACACTCCGCCACCATCATGTGTGTGCGGAGATACTTTCATGAATTCCATGGCAGTGTTCTAACCTGGAACATACGGGCCCATCTCTGTACGAAACCTTACAGAAAACGCCACTTAACATGTCCATGCGGGGAAACTTCAATAATTTTCCCGGCGGTAATTGTGTCATGGAATAGGGCAGTCGGGCTCATCTGACATATAATTTTAACTTTGTAAAACATAAATCTATGCAACACAACTTTATAACATCGTGCCCCCAAGACACTGTCTGGTAACATGCCACTAATATGTCCATGCAGAGAAACTTATAGCTGGCAGCTATACTATAATAGCCAAGGGCACACGGGCTCACTAAACACATAATTTAGTCCTGGTGTAATACAAGTTTATACAATAGAACTTTATTGAAACACTGCGTTTTCATGACCCCGCCCAAAATGCAGTAGTCTGCCTTCAGTCCTAAACACATCAGGACACTGACGCATACAGTCTCGATCATTGACAGCACCTGGTGGCAAAATTAACTATTAAAACCGGCCCCGGATACCTGACTGCACCGACGGAATCCCGGTAGAAGGCCACAGTAGGTATGAGGAGCGGGCCAGAGGTCTTGACGAAGTAAGTAGGGGAAGGGGGTTCTTGCTTTTCTGATTGAGGTCGGATCTTCCCACGCTAAGTAGGGACTCCACCTTAAACCATTGTTATGTGTCTTTTTCTCTCTCTCACCACACATAGTGTGTGACTACAGGTCCAGCCCCCTCACGGGATTCATGGAGCTCACTATGAAATTTTCATTGTAAGCATTTTTCCTTTATCTTTAAATTGTCTTTAACATTTGATACATTGATCCTCACAAGACTCAACGCTATTTTTAAAGGCACAATAGCGCATAAAAATCAGCTCTTTTCACAGGCGCCACCCATCTCACTACCGATATTTTCCGCATAGTGTACAGACACGGCGCTCATCAAGTCACATTTCCAGTGCGCAAAGATGTGAAGCTAGTAAATGTCCATGTATATCTGTCTTGTTTGCCCAATTTTTGTCCCAACAGGTTTTGAGCGAATGGAGGACTAAAACCTCCCTCACTAAACGCACCTTAGTGAGTGCGACACATTGTTGGTCATTAAAACTACACCTAACCATCACTAATTCAGCCCACACATAGGTCCTGACGAAAGCCAGAATATATAGTAGTCTGGCTGAAACATGTAGACCTCATCATTTTTACAGGATATTGGAGACTTAATCACATCTCCTCGTATATCCCCCTAGCTGTTTTTAATACTGCCAAGGGCCCAACATTAAATCCTTTAGTCAAACGGGACACATTGGACAGTTTTTAAACTCACACTCATTCAGATCACTGCACTCTCATAAACATAAAACCAGCTCTGCCGTAGTCAGGCGTCGAAGCACACCCGAGGTGCACTCGGCACCTTGGGTGGGACCCGATGATGAAGCATGCCACCACCTAGGTTGGTGAGTGAGGGTCTTCATAAAAAACAAAAGGGTTTCTCCCAGGCACGGACATCTAGCTCCACCCACTAGCTAGTTCTCATTGAAACTTACCAAGTATAACAGGGGAAGTGAACTAGTCCACACTATTCCTCCCTCTCTCGTTTGATAATAATATAGAATGTAATTAAACATACAATGCTTAATAACATTTAAAGCACATGACACATTAAATCTTTGGTATCATATGGGGCAGTCTGTGAAAATATTTCTACAGTTCTGTAGCAAAATAAAAAATAATGTCAAATCTGGGGGAAAAGAAATCTCCAGAAACAACAGTGAAAATGTTTATTAAGGAGTCTCAATGTATAGACAACCCAGATTGCTGCATATTTTGCCCCCTAAAACTCGTTCTCCAGGGCCGCACTGCTTATCCCAGCCTGCGAATCGGTTGAGATGCCACTATAATACATGTGCCATCTTAATCACTACAAACAACTTTGCCCTCTCGTGGTGCTGTGACTGTTTTCATGTTTGCTTCCATCGTTCAATGTCCCCAGTCATGTCTCTCCGACGCTTCTTCACACTTGCTTTCTCTTTGAAAATCAAGACTCTGATAGAAAATTATAGGTGTTGTTCAAAGGTTTCAAAAAAGTCCAAAAATACCGAAATCTGATGGAAATTAAACTGAAAACATTTGTGCTGCTCATTTTGGCAAGCCCTAGTTAAAGATTACTTCGAGAAGCTCTGGATTCTGAATGTCTTTCCTCCCTCTCAGTTTCCTCATCAAGGATACGAACTTCGTAAAAAATGTGCACCAAGCATTGGCCATGCCAATAGATCTTGCTTTAAAAGAATGTGGTATGGTAATGGGAAGTATTACAAGTAGATATTGTGGGAATGGATAAGTATTTGTGTAGAAGCAAAGAAATGTAGACTAATATTGGTGTAGGTTAAAAGGTCGATTGCACTGTCAAGCCAGACCTAAATATCCATGTAGGTTAATGACTTCCCTCCTCCCATCTGTTCTGCTGCCAGAGAAAAAGATCATACATTATCTATTTATGTAAGGAAATTTAATAGCGTGTCTGTGCCCTTGAAAATTCAACCTCAGGCTGCTGGGTAAAATAAAATGATCACAGCTGTGTGGAGAGCAAACACTTTTTTATGGGAAACACACAACTTCTGTCCAATCAAAACATGTAGTCCTGGCTCCCAACATTTGGGCAGAGCCAAAGCCCCTCTCCTTGTGTTCTCACATCATTGTCTGGCGACAGCGGTCTGTCACGCCAGATCATAAAAACCTGCTTTCAGTTTCACCATTCTGGTGACACAGGTAGGAGACTTTGAATCGACCCAGACTTCAGTTTAAGTTTAAGGATTTTTTATTTCCGTGATTTAACTAATTGTTTTTGAAATTTAAGATGACTGCCCTAATGACCAAGAGAAAAGAAAGACTATTATTTTTGCAAGCACCATGTTAATTACTTGTATGTCCATTTCTGTTAATGAGTAATGTAGAAATATTATGACACCCCTTTGTTGCAGTTTGCAAACACGTGATGTAATTTCCTTTACCTGGCCTTTTACTATTTATAGGCCTCCGTATTGTTGGAGGATGCATTGCAACAAAGCTGTGTTCCTATACTAGTTACTTCACTCTCTCCACTTGCTGACCCAGAATCTTTGCTCGTTGGACTGCCTTACCTGGATTTCTGACTCCTCATTTTTTCCAACCCTTTGAAGACTTCATCTGCAAGGTCGTTTTTTATTTTTTTCAATTTTTTCTCCTCGAAGGCACCAGATCCTCAGAGGCACTTCACTGCCATGTGTGGTGACATGGAAGCTTATGGCAACAGTCACTCTTACCTTGTACAGTGGATGATCCGGGTCGGGGTAAGCATACAGCCTCGAACAGTTACACTATGCATGTGTAACAGGATGAGTGTGGATCGTGTCTTGAGGGAGCCAGCCACACAGCAAAATCCTTTAAAGTGGACCCACAGGTAAGCACAGCATGGTCTCCCCAACCTGTGGCTCCATAGACTTGCCTTCCTACATTTAGCGCAATGCCCCACAGCACAACAGAGGGGACTAGAGATGTCAGTGGAGTAGACAGGCCACTGCAGAGTCTACAGAGCCACTACCTACAGTTCGTATGCAGACACACACCACCGGGGTTACCGCAACCCCAAGCCTAGACCAACAGAAGGAGACAGAGCCCACAATGGAATTCTTAAAGTACAGTGCATAGATGAGACCTTGCAGGTCCTGCAACAAACACTGGGACACGTGCAATAGTAATCTTCAGATAATAATTATTGATCCTTTTAGTGAGTTAACTACATCCTAGAAGAATATCTGGAAATCATCACCAAACAGTCCCCCTGGGGCACTTTAGAATATCTCTTACTGATTGTGTTGTCACAATATCTTACTTACAGGTAGGGGAGCAAGCAGTCTAAGTCAGTGCTGGCTGACTCCCCAACACAGTGATTACTCCCCAAGTATAATTGTGTATATTATCTATGCCCTTAGCATTGCATGTGTAGTATTCCTCTGTGTTATGATTACAGTATATTTTCTTTTCAAGTAAAAGTGCTGGCTGCCCAATAAGTTATTGAATGTTATTATTTGCTTGATTGCGTCCGGAGACTCCACCCCACACCACCACCTTGAGTAGGCCTTGGACCCCTCGGCCTAGGTAGTCTTAAGGTCAGGTGCAAAAAGGGTACATTTGGTAATTAGTTGTCTGCCCAACCGTCAGGTGAGCCCATGACACCAGCGGTAAAGGCATCTCATTGTAACAATCTGGGCACCATGATCATTGGCTGCCCTGGTACTGCTGAAATAATTCCTACACTACCCTATCAAACGAAACAAGCTAAACTAAGAAATGCATAATTGGCTTCTCTTTTTCAGTGTTACAGCATGTTCTGCGAGCTATGGCAGTGTGATTTCACAGCCTATCGGGTTCTTATTTATTTTTAGGTCTAGTAGAAATTTTAAAAACAAGCATAATAACTTGACAAAATCAACTGCTACACGTGGTTTACTTCTTCTAGTCAGTCTATTGTCTTAGGGTGTTTCATTATGTGGAAAAAGGGTTAGGCATTGTGAGGACTACTGTGTAGGTTTATAATATACATTTGGTTTCCGAATAAAAATTTTTTTTAACTATAGAATATCCTTCCTATTATAATTTAGAAGCTATCTCCGGAGTCACAAAGCTCTCGGTAAGACCTGAAACTGAGCTATTCTTTGATTTACCCATCCTGACCAGCACCTTGCACGATTGATCTAACCCTCAAGTGACACAGCTATTAAAGGGACCATCTGCTGAATGATGTCACAATATGTCTCAAAGTCCAAGCAGATATCGTCAAACAGAGCGAGAATTGCGATTTTAAAAGGTTTACTGTATAAAGAGTCAAGATTTTATTAAAGACTAGGAGGCTAGCATTATGCTTAATAACCTTTATTCGCCACCTCTGAGCAGCAACCTTTAAAAGCTAATCGGATCCAAAAACATCAGGAAACTGCAGACACCCAGTGCACCCCCCGGTGCATCGCCGCCATGGAAAGGCCTATACTCACCCACATCCTAATATGGCGTGTGGTGCCTGCTAGGCACCGCCACCATATTAGTGGCCCAGCTCCACCCGGCAGGCAATCGTGATGATTGCCACCAGGGGAAAAGCGGTGGAGAGACTTTGCGTCCGCCGCAATACCCACCACCATCCTAATATGGTGGTGAGTATTTCTCATTACAATGGTGTAACGATCGCCACCGATTGTTACGCCATCGTAATGAGCCCCTTTATTTCCAATTTGGAGGTCTCCTAAGACGAATACCCTTCATCACTCTACATACTAAAGGGCTTTTCCCAATCGATACACTGTGTATAAGTGAGTGACCCTCAGAAATCGCTGATCTATAACAATTCACTGTTGTATAACACAAATCCTTTCCAAATAATACAGCTAAGAAATGCGCTACCTGAACATCATCTGTTTCCTAGGGATCCAAATCCCTTTCCACGCACCAACTAATTCACACTTTCCAGGCACCTCTGTACCTCTTCCTAGTTCCTGGAGCCCAAGACTCATTGAGTAATTCTGTAGCTGAGCTCGTAAAGTCTTTGAATGCCTCTGAACGCCTGATATCTTCCATACTAGAAGGCTGAGAGAACCCGATTCCAACATCAGCTGTTCTCTCCCTTCTACGCTCTTTAACATACCCTCAAAATGTTGCACCAAAAGAGGTATTTCCACCGTCAACTCCATCACCGAAGGAAACCAAGGTTGAGTCTTCCAAAACGGAGTAACCAAAACTATCTGACATTCCTGTCTTCTCACCTGCATTAGAACCCTCTGAGTCATTGAAAAAGGGGGGAAAGCATAACCTCTCATCCCTTTCCAATCCTGCAGAAATGCATCCACTGTCATCGCCCCCGGATCTGCTCTCCAACTGACATACTTTTCCAACTGATTGGTTATTCTCAAGGCAAAAAGATCCACCTCCAACGGACCCATCTCATCCAAAATTCTCTGAAACACTCCCTCCTTCAGTTTCCAATAACTGTAATCTGTCAAATAATGAGCGCTCCAATCCGCTAAAACATTCTCCTCCCCTGGTAAATACTCTGCTCTCAATCTTATCTTCTGTTCAGGACAAAACTCCCATATTTGCTTTGCCAACTCTGCTAGACCTTTGGATCTTGTCCCTCCTAACCTGTTTATATATGCCACTGCACTCACATTGTCCATCCAAGAGAACAGACTTTCCTTGCAGTCCTTTTCTGAAACTTTTCAATGCAAACAAGCCCGCCATCATTTCTAAACAATTTATATGCTTCTCCGTCTTGGTCCATAGCCCCCCAGTCTCTTCTCAAAAGCCAAATGCTCCCCAACCTTAGTTGCTTGCATCAGTTTCCAACACAAAATCCGGAGCAACACCAAAAATTGCTCTGCCATTCCCAGCATCTAAATTCATCGTCCACCAAAACAAATCCTCCTTTGCGTCCTCTGTGATTATTATCTCGTCTCCATACCATAAGCCCCTCGCTAGACCTGCAATCTTCAAACGTTGTAAGGCCCTGTAATGCAACAGGCCTGGAAAATTGCCTGAAAAGATGATGTCAATAAGCCAATCACTCTTCCCAAACTTCTCAATGTCACCTTCTTCTTCCTTAAAACCAACTGAACGTCTTGCTTTATCTTTTTCACCTTCTCCTCTGGCAGATGTAACTGACCTTATACTGTGTCCACCACAAATCCTAAAAATGCGAATCTTTGTACAGGTTTCAAAATTGACTTTTCCAATGTCACTATAAATCCCAAACTCTCCAACAAGTCTCTCACCATCACTAACTGCTCTCCCAAATCTACATAATCTTGATTCATCAGTAAAATATCATCTAGTTATATGATTATTCTCACACCCCTCTATCTTAGAATGCCAACTACTGGTTTCATCACTTTTGTAAAACACCAAGGGACAGATGAAAGCCCAAAAGGTAAACTTTGAACCTGGAACAATTTCCCTTTCCAACGAAACTGCAGAAACCTCTGACTCATCTCCACCATTGGGATAGTGAAATATGCATCTTTTAGATCCAATTTTACAATCCAATCTTTTCCTAGCAGAATATCCCTTAAAAGATGAACACCTTCCATCTTGAAATGTTGATACGTCACATACTGATTTAAATTTCTCAAATGTATTACCGGTCTCCACCCTTTGTCCTTTTTCTCTACTATTAATATCGTGCTCTCTCTCTCGTTCAACCGTACAATCACATTTTTCTCCAACATTTGCGAAACCTCCTCCTCTATTACTTTTTGTAATTCCTCTTGAAAGCTCAATTCCTGTGGTTCCTTTAACTGAATAGGCTCTGAATGAATCGAAATTTATTGAATAACCCTCTATAACCTTTAGAACCCATACATCTCTTGTTATCATTTTCCACTTTTCCTTGAAATATTTCAATCTTCCTCCTACACCTTTCGGGATAGAAATGGAAATAATCCTCGTACTCACCCTGGATTCGTCCTTAAGGCGTAAATTGTCCCCTTCCTCTGCTTGTACGACTATGAGACCTTCCTCTTTGAGGGAAGAACTGATTACTTCCTTGTCCTCTATAATAACCTTGTCCTTGATTCTGGAATTGGGCTCTGAAATTTGCATGGCCGGTAGATTGCCCTCTCCTACCAGCCCGTCCATAAAAACTACAGTATCCAAATACTCTTCTCATTGCATGCTGCGCCTTATCCAGGTTAGTAAAGGTTCATACATATTTTGTTAACAACCTCACCATTCCTTCTCCAAATAACAAATCTCAGGCATCTATACTTGATTGCCTGTGTGCTAGATCACTCAATTTAGGATTAATATGCATGAGCACTGTCTTTCTCCTCTCTGCTAACAGACCCGCATTCGCGTTTCCTAAAAAACAAATGTCCCTCTGACACCATCCACGCAACAAACTTAGATCTAACTCTTGATTCTTAATATACGCTTCTTCCACTGCGTCAAACATTTTTGCCAATGGACCCAAAATGTCAAGAAGCTTATCTTGACACTGTTTCAGGGATCTTTCTAAACCCTTTCTAGGATCCTTCCCCATCTTGAATAAATAAGTAATTAACTCAGGAGCCATATTTGGTGTTATAGACACTTTCTCTTCAATAATAGGCCTTGAGCATTCAGCCTGCATTATATTCCTTTCTTCTTTCTCTAAGCTTTCCTCAGTCTTGATCTAATGTAGTCCGCAACATGCTCCAAAGGCCACTTATCTTTCCCTCTAGGATGTCTAATCTTTTTCGGATTAAAGAGCACCTCACAAAGGGATCCACTACCTTTTCAGTACTCTTAACTTTCCCAGATCCACTCTCATTTTCATCATCCAAACCATCTTTATATTCTAGATCTAGAATATACTCGTCCAAATCTGCATTACAATTGTTCAACACATCTTCTGATGTATCGCCTTCACTTTCAGTGCTTGACTGACCTCTCTTTGTACCGCGTTGGGTACCTTCTCCATGTGAGCTGCTTTGGACTCCACTCTGTGATGCTTTATTTTCTAAATGCTTCCTCTTTGACAGGCATTTTCCTCCTGGGCACCTCTCACCATTCTCATCTTCAGAAACTGAGAAATATTCCTCATCTTCTGAAAACTTTCTTTTGCCCAATGCTTGTTTTACTGACTCCTTAATAACATCTTTAAATTATTTTGAAATTAATTCCCTAATAAAGCTTTCTTGCTCCTCTCTATTGCTTTCTATATTAATCTCACTGTATTCTACTCACAAAAGAAAAACTGACAAACCAAACCTTTTAGTCCCTTTCTTCAACCGATTCACTCGACGAATACCGTTGCTATGACAACGCACTCGCCGAGCGAATTCCTTCTGAAACAAGCCCTACGGTTGCACAACAAGCTCCATTACTTTATAAAATGGTGCTCGAACCTGACCAATCCTTACATGAGTTGCAAGACTACAAATCGCAAAGTCCCTACGTCAATTCTGAAGTGCTGCGTGACCCGTTTCTTACAGGAAAGCGCAGACCTAATGGCGCGCCGGAGCGAGGAGTCGAACTAAACCGCGCGCCTATCTCGCGGTCAGTAGACTCTGTGCGAGCAAGTCTTAACCGGTAAGACTTGCGCTGCATGCAAACAGGTTTTCTTTTTTTAAATACCGCGCACGCTTACATAAAAGATTTCACTTACTAATGAACGCTTTCTGCCTCAATAAAATGTACACGTTATAACATCTATTAAACAATGGTATCCTACCAATCTGTATTCCTTACAAAAAACGTACTTACTAATATATACGTATATTTTAAAAACTTTATTAACTCTTTAAATGCATACATACCGTATACACCCATAAATTGGGTAATTCCAAACAAGCTCAAACAAGCAATCAAACCAAAAAATATATATTTCACAATAATACAATCAAAGTAAATAACCATATACTAATCTGCTCAGAAGCATCAAACAAAAGAGGAGGAAAATGGAGGACTCAGTCTATTTATGGTGCTGAACATTCTTTTGGTTATTGTGATGTTTTTGGGTTCTATTAACTTTTAAAGGTTGCTGCTCAGAGGTGGTGAATAAAGGTTATTATGCGTAATGCTAGCCTCCTGTCTTGACATAAAATCCACAATGCCTGTTGTGATTGCTAGGGTAAAGAGAACAGTTTTTCCTTTCCACTGGCTGGCATCTTTAAAACACCTCTTTTCTTCAGGTTACTTGCTCCCTGTAGCACTTTCAATTGGAAAGCCATCCCTTCGGTTACATAAGACTCAGAAGGCCTTGGAGCTCCAATCTATTCCTCAAATTACACAGCTCTCTGCTAACTCAGCTCATCAAGCAACACCTCCGGCTGTTCCAGGTGTATGTTGACAACACACAGATCCAGTTACGAATACTTGAATGCCACAGCAGTAATAGCAATAAGGTCTGGATCACAACTCTGAATGGTACATGGGATAATTCCTCTGCCTTACAGATGTAAAACAGAGTTCTGCTAACAGATATCCGCCTCAACAGCTCCCTACCACTCACTTGGTACTGCCTTCCTGCATGCTCCCCGGCTCCTAGGTGTTGCTCTTTGCTCCTCCAGTACCAAACTAGCACCTGTCTAAGGGTTTGCAGATTCTTTTTAAAGCTACACCTCAGCTAGTCCACTTTTGGTTGTAATTTTATTTTTTATTTTTTTTCCATCATGACTGTTTTTTCCTTGGTTCCTATCTGATTTTCCCAATCCGTCATGTGATGCTTTGATGTAATTTCCTTTTTCTGTTCCTTTCCTATATAAAGGTTTCAGTCTGGATGGAGTGTGCATCGCAATAAAGACCAGTTTCTTCTTGTGTTTTCTCGCTTCCTCCACTTGCTGATCCTCACTCTTTGCTCCTGAAGAATTCCACTATTGGATTCCAGATTCCAGATTCTCTTCAATCCTATGAAGACTTAATTCAGCTAGGTGGTTTATTACGCCATTGGCTTTTGCCTCTGAGAAGGTGGCAGCTTCTCAAGGGTACTTGCCTACCACATATTCCACTGTGTTGTGACAACATGACTTCCGGAAACTGTCACTTGTACATCGGACAGTGGAAAACCTGTACACCACGGTCTGTGGGTAAACATCCAGACCTAAACACACTGTATTTTCATTTGCAGCTGCTGTCACAACTAAAAGCTGTTATTAAAAATCTTGAAGGTTTTTATGTTCAGATAATCATTTGGCTGGTAACTTCATTTAACTAGACAACAACCTTGTGGTACTTAATCTATATAAAAAAGTACGCAAGGGCCCAAAGTTTATCTTAGATGCCTATCTCCAGCGCTGCTATATGGAATACCCAACCTAGCCTTGATTCCACCTCATGCTTCTTTCATCCACCGTCCTACATTTCCTATCTGTTTATCTCACTCTTGCAGGTTCTTTTTCATCCTTACTTTTCACTTTGTCACCTTTTTCCTATCTTTCTCCTCCGTTATCTCTTTTCTGCCGATATCTTTCTTGCTCTGGGTCAAAAATAAAGTATAAGTCCCAGTTTCCAAAATGAGTCCCGGTGACAACCATAAGCAACCACCAAGGTCCTTAGGCGATGGGTCCAGCCTGACTAAATATGGGGATTACAGATCAACTTTTTAAATATATAAGTAACCCCTAAGACAGGCATATCAAGCCCTAAGGCAGGTTGCAGTATATTAAGAAATAGAACACGTGTTTTTACATGTAACAGTAAAAAACCCAAATTGTCATTTTTGCTGTGCAAAGGCTATCAGCCCCATTGGCGAGTACAGGTTTACACACTGACAGCTCAGCTGTGCTAACTTCTGAATGAGTTTTCTAAAGTTGGTACTTCAAGGTATCCAAAGATTTGTTGTATTAAACCTGACTTGAGGCCCAGATAGAATTTAATGTAACTTTTAAGTAAAAGTTAACTTTAGAAAATGTCCATTCTGTTGCCCAAAGTTTTCCAGTGACTGTTTATGGTTGCTGGCTACAAGACAGCCTTTTGCCCTCCTGGTGAGAGATGTGAACAACTCTCAGGAAGGAATACAAAAGAGTCTGCGGTTGGAAGAGGTGTTACTGCTCACAGGCTGGTAGGCAAACAGGGCGGGAGACCAAAATGCGAGCTACAAAGAGAAGCTGCCTTTGACGGGCAAGTAGTGAACACACATATGAGATGGGATGCTCATTTGTGCTAGTAGACAGTTGGCATCTGGGACCTTTCTTTCTTTCTTCAGTCTTTGTTTGTTTCATTTCTTTCTTTCCTTCCTTTTTACTTTATCTCCTTCTTTTCTCTTCCCATCTTTCCTTCCGTTCTTTCTTTCTTTTACCTTTATTTTTTCTTTCTTTTTTTTCTTTCTTCCCTTCTTTCCTTCCTATCTTTTTTCTTTATTTCCTTTTTTCCTTCATTCTTTCCTTCTTTCTTGCCTTCTTTCTTGCCTGCCTTCCCGCTTTCGTTTTTGTTTTTTCCTTTCCTTTCCTTTCCTTTCCTTTCCTTTCCTTTCCTTTCCTTTCCTTTCCTTTCCTTTCCTCTCCTCTCCTCTCCTCTCTTTTCCTTTCCGTTTCATTTCCTTTCCACCAATGGCAGAACGATTTACTTTTGTAGGTCTATATTAGCCAAGACCTTTTTGGTTTTACCCAAATTATGTGTAAGACATAGTTGCTTATAAGGGTTTTCATCCACACTTCATCAATTTCTGTGGTTGTGTCGCTCACAATTTTCCTCCACCCCACTTGAGCATGCCTCAAGGGGCAATATGTCACTATAAGTTACTGCATGCTGTCCTTTCACAAGGAGCACATCTACACACAAAGTAGTTCCCTTCAGTACCAGTAAGTACTTTGCATCTGCGTGCAGGGCGGCTAGTGTGCCTCTGTTCCCTCTGGCTTGTTTGTTCTCTGAGCACCTGTGATGCCTCAGTGTGTGGGCTAGTGTTTATGCTTACATAAGAATCTGCATGCATGTAAGATTGAAATACAAATAATATATTTACAAAACTAGGCCACACTCCTTGGATTTTTCATATGAAAATATTGCAGTTCACACTGAATATTTCTCTGCCTGTGACTTTTACTTTGCAGTGTCACATCATTTCCACTCAATGCTGGGCATGTGGGCACATGAGGGGTCCCAAAGTCAAGCTGAAGGCTGCAGGATGTGCAGCATCTCTTAGGCTCGGGCTGATGCTGGTTAATAGGGTTTGCAAATAGGTTACAGTGAGAAGGTTAGGAGTCAAGCAAAGAGCATTATTCCACTCAAATACGAAGGGACTGATTTTGACCTTGCCGGCTGGAGTAGTGTTCTTAGGCATGGCCCGGTCATTATCTTTGCTGTCCTAAGGGTAACCCACCCGCCAAAGTTAGAGATAACTGCAGACTCTGTGGGCATCTCTGTACAATAAAAGGATCCACAGTCACTGCGGTTACTTTCCATGTACTAAAGGTCTGGTGTATGGTCGCTGTTAGTTTTGATGGTCTTACACCAAACTTTTGAATTATATTTGTTTTTCAAAAACAAACTCTCAAACTGGAAAATAAAGATATAAAGACTCCTACACACTGGTAATGTTTTTTGCAGAGTGTTGGGGTCATTGTGTTTTTCCTATCCCTCACTCCTGGGTTTTTCCTGGCTGTGACTCTATTCGTCCGTAGGAGGAAGTATTTTGCAAAAGGAGCCAATGGGGCTCTATCGACTGAATACTAAAGGTCGGCCTGTGTCTAAATGAGGCAGGGGAACAGAGGGTTTCCTGGGTAGGGTACTCTGTAGCATTTCTGATAGAGTACCCTGTCTGCCAAATCTAAATCAGGTTACAAATGACATGCTAGGGGGTGGAAGATTGAAGTGTGGGCCATGGTGGAGCATTGGTGTGTGTTTGGAGATCCTAGAGGTTCTGGGGCGGGTCACAACTTGTCTGAACATTGTTTACATAATAGATAATTCATAGTCACACAAAGAAATTCCACCAGCCCTTGCCCTACTTCCGTTTCAAAGTTATCTTTTGCCTTATAGTATGAGGGGAGTGGAGGGGGGATAAACGGTGTAGAAGAGTGGAAGGTGTTGAGATGTGGGTCTCCCAGCATGGATGACTGCCTACATTGTCAATCCAATCTCATTAAAGTTCCTGTGGGGTCAAAGAAACCCAGACTGTACCTTCTGGTATGCTTGTAAACGATAGAATCTGCTGATGCCTCTCCCGGGAATAAGCCTGTGCATCATTGCCATGAGAATAAGAGGAGGATGTGGCAGGAAGGGCAGAGCAGAACTAGCTGATCAGATTAGTGTGCCGCATGCACGTCACAGGCTTAAATTTTAACAGGTCCTACTTGGCCTCTCAAACAACTTGGAGCAAAGCTCTATGAACCATTACTTATAGTAACTAATATTAGTAAATATGTCTAAGTAGAAGCTTTCTATAGTGCCACAAATGCACATAGCGTTTGGTGGTGCCTGGTGCCACAATGTTTGTTGGTGCCTCCCTGGCTGGTGACATCCTCACTACCACCCTTCTATGGTGGTCCTCATCTCTCCTTAGCCCCTCCCTCACATTTATTTAATTTCTTCTATAGTGCTATTCATACCATTGTGGGGAGGCAGTGTGCATTACATCACACACATATCATATGGCAACAATGAATGAATGTGTAAATCAATGTATAAGAAATGTTACATAAGGCAGTGAAGGTCACATGGTCTAGGAGCCACATGTCTTCCATAATGGTAGGCATTGTATGTTAAGCGTGCTTCTTCTGGAGAAATGAAGGGGCAGATTTACAAAGTTTTCATGCAACACAGCACAGCAACCAAAGCAGCGGCACTGTGTTGTGTGAAAAGGAGCAAGCACAACAGTGTGATCTCTCCAATTATATAATGCTTATGCTCTTTCTACCAGCACAGACTTACCTTAGGCTGCCTTGCATTAATGCATATGGTGTAAGGGTGTGCACTTTATGTCAAGCACAGGGTTTGCACTGGAAGGGTAGCTTTCCTGTACAAAATAAAATGCTTTGACACAGTTTAACACTTTACCACTAGGTACCGTTCTCCCTGGTTTTAAGGCAAATCGCTTTCTACCAATGATAGGGATTAGCATACATATTCTTGGGTGGTTGTATGGGAAATCCATGTACCACCCATGCTACGTCGCCTTGGCACAAAGTAGTGCATAGCAGAGCATAGTGCTACTTCACGTTACTTGTGACTACTTGCCAACACTATCCTGGAATTGTGCTGAAAGTAAATCCAAAAACAAGACTTTGCTTCATGTTTGCCTCACTTTTGTTATTGTAAATCCGGTGGCAAGTGTTAGTAAATCTGCCCCACAAACCTGGGATATAAAATGTAACATAGTAGTTGGAGTTGTCTATACTTGTCAGGATCCGTAGTCCGGTAAACACTGACTACGCGATCCCGAGGAGAAACAAGAAGTCCCTCCCGAAAACTACACTTATCAGCGTCCGCAGCGGGAGCACGCTCGCGAGACACTGGCGCTCATCATCACCGGATATAGGAGTGTCAAGCACTCGGGACGCGGCCGATGATTCCGAGGGCCTGCGGCTGTGGTGATCGTCGGTGACCGGAGCTGTTCAAGGCGGTAAGGGTGCCTCCCCGCACCTTGCTCCTCTTTTGCCGCATATTACTGTGTTATCACGCGCTGGAAGGCGGCGTTTCCGGCTTGGTCGTGGGCTTTGTTACTCTGTTGGGGAAAACTGCATGCCGGCTGTTTTCTTGCAGAAAATCTTGAGAGGAGTATTGCTCAGTGTTCTTCCGAACAGGCTGGGTCATTACAGAACCTATTTCATTTGCTTGTAAGGAGCCAAAATTCCTAAAGAGGTGCGACGCTTGTGATGTAACAGCGCCACACTCCTTCTAGGTTCCTGCCCTGTTGGCGAGACCAGAGACGTCTGTGATCTCATGCAGGGAGTGAACCTGTTTATGTTGACCAGTAGGTCCGTATTCAAGGGGTGAACTTTATTTACTGTCTGCAGTAGAGGATCTCCGAACCTGGCCTGCCACACGTTGTACTCACCGTGCTCATGTATCACGACCATAAGATTACTGAACTCCTCCAGGGGAAAATCTTGTGACATTTAAGTGCAGATGGCTTCATGCAGATCAGATTTGGTTTTGATTCACGTGTGGTCTGTTTCTTTATACCATTTTCCTAGGAGAGAGAGAGAGAGAGAGATAGAGGGCGTTTGGAGGTTCCTCTGTTGCTTTGGGGGCTATTCCACGCATGATCAGGGTAGGTGGAGCACAAAACAAAGTGTGTTACATTAACAACCGAGAGGACTGTGTGGGACGTATCTATATATAAGTATATACTGATAAATGTTTTCTCCTCTGTGCAGCGTTTCATGTTGGAAATCAGCAATCACCCTCTCCTCTCTTCTGGTAGAAACCTCCCTTTGATTCCTTTACAGGTAGAGTGTTATTACATGTACCTCGGAATAACCACCTAGAGAATTCTCCTGTTCTATTGTAGTCTTGCATCAAATACTGAGCGTTTACTGTGTTTCCCTTTTGTGTCATCCATAGGTCTCCCTCCCTGCTGTTCCTACCCTTTCCTTCCCTCGCTTAACTATCCCACTAGTCCGCGTAGAATTGTATTCCGGACTTGGGGCAGTTGAGAGGTGGACCCCTTTTTGGGCATCAGCACAGCCCCGAGGATTCTGGAAGGCGGATCCTGACAATACTAATAAATATGTATTGCTACTCAAATGAATCCTTTTTTAGCAACCTTAGAATGATGAAAGAGTGAGAAAAAAGCAAAACGATCATAAGTCCATGCCTTGCAGCTTGCATGCAGCACTTTGATGCCACGTCACAGGTCACTGTACTATGTTGAAAGGATGGTAAATTATGAAGTGCAAGAAACAGAATGATCTCTGTGACAAAAGCAGTAACTCAGTGAGCTTTCTACAAAAATGCAAATCTGTGATATGCATGCTATACGTTGTGCTTTGCCGCAGGTACATTGACCATTTTTGCTACTTTATTATGAGTCAAGACTATAATAAGACAAATTACAGACCTTTCCATCAAGTGCATTAATCGCCAGAGTTAGCATTCTGTTGTCATTATCCCCTGAAAGATACAGCAAGGTCTCTGCAGGCTGCTCTTGTCTCCTCAGCCTGTCTCTCAAATGGCAGCTCCTGGACCTTGGCGCCTGGTCACTTCATGTCACTTTATGACCATTTCCGACGGCTTTATTGTCTTAAAATGTGGGTAATGAAATCTGTTGTTTATGGAGAAATAAAATGACAAATCTACAGTATGAAGCCCTATATTTAAAAACATGTTATTAAGAAGGAAAGGAGTAGCCCAATCTGCAGCGTGCGTGCGAGAAGACAAAACACTTGATGGCAAGGCAGCTCATCATGGCATGTGACGTTAACAATGTCATCGTGCATACCATGTAGCCACCACCTTAAACTGGGGCCATATTAATTTAAAATCATAACGGCAGCGTAACCGGAAAAAATCTATCATCCTCCAGTAACCGAATCTGGCAGCGTGTACGCCAAAAGACAAAACACTTGAGGGCAAGACGGCCTCGTCACCGCGCATGACATGCAGCCGCCATCTTAAATTGGGCCAATATTAATAAAAAATTGTAACAGTGGCAATTTTCTCTGTGCATTTGGCAGCGCGTAACTGGAAAGCAATGTAAATAGTTGTTTTCACAAATATTTCAGTGAGGCAAGCGGGAGTCGTCAGACGACGACGAGGGAAAATAATATTTAAAAAAAGAAAAACACTTACCTTGCGCTCACTGCATTGCCGACTCAACGATGAGGCGAGCGTAAGGTAAATGATCTTCTTTTTCTAAATTGTATTTTCTCTTGTCGTCTGTCAATATCCTCCTCTACCCCACCACACCGCTCTTACCTGCACCGGCCATCACTGGAATCTTTGTAATCTCAGCCACTACAGAAAATTTTCATTTTGAGCAGACCTTCCCTCCCCCATGAACCCTAAAAGAGAAATAAGCGGTTGCCTGATATCGAAGCTTGGAGCAACTGAAAATATCAAGTTCTGGAGTGTGGTGGGCGGTTGTATGATTTTACTTCGCAAACAATTACCACGCATGGCATAACCACGCAAATGTTACTTCGCAAGTGGCAGTACCACTCAGCTTTTTACAACGCAGCATTTTACCACGCTTACTTTTAAACTGCAAATTCGTCCCTAAATATAAAACGTTCCTTAACCACGTTTTCCCTTCTAATGTACTTAATTACTTTGATTGGTTGAATTTGGCACGTGTCCCCAAGCAAGATGGCTGAAATTCCTTTCAAATAAGGTCACTTGGTATTTTCAAAGCTGCATTTTAAAATACACATTTAGTCACGATTTGAAATATTTTTTAAACCAGTTTCTAAAACGTATTTTATTTATAATTATCCTCCATTAACATATATAAAGAATTAATTTAAAGTAAAGTAAATGTCCTTACCCATCCGCTCCAGCCTTACATCAGACCTTGACTTCCACCAACCTATGAAACAGACCACAAAACGCGTCTACGATGATCCAAGAAAGCGAAAAAGGACTCAATGATGTACGTTCTGACCTGAAGCCGAACATGCTTTTAAAGGAAGAAGATTTCCACTTGAGATTCTCGATCTTCTGCTGCTATTCCGGTCCTGTATCCTGTGAAATCGTTCCGATGTTTGTGAATTCCTGTCTTCTGTTCGTGGTAAGTGCAGTTTCCTATTTCATGAATGTTCTTTTTTTATTCATTTCTCAACATCGTGACGGGAAACAGGTGCGTTTTTTTGGGGGGGGGGGCAGCCCCCCCCAATCCCCCCCCTTTTCAAGCGCACGTATTTTGTTTTTTTTGGGTGGGGGAGACCCCCAACCCCCCCTTTTTTATCCTTTAGCACACATGCCTTTACTACGTATCTCGTAGTAAAGGTATGCGTGGTAAAGGCTGTTCGTGGTAACCAAATATTCGTTGTAATGCATGCGTGGTTATGATAATGCGTGGAAACGGCCGCGTTGTAGGGGCCGTTTCCCGTGGTGGGCTTAGACAAAGGAAAGGGTAGTCCTTTTTACAGTTGCTATAATGGGACAAGTGTAAGGGGACAAGTAATAGGGTGCTTCTCCTGTGGGAGGAAAGGAAAGACAAAAAGGAGGGACAAAGGGAAGGATTGACCACTAGCTGGAAAGGATTTTGAAAGTGCACTGAAACAAACAAATCAAAAGCAGTGTGTCGGTGGTAAGTCCACAAAGAAGAAGTATATAAGAGGTCTCGAAAGCTCAACCTAAAAGGGAGGATAAAGAGGACTAAAGAAGAGTAAAATGAGGCAATCTTGGAAAGGCCAACAACAAAATTAATGAAAAAGAGGAACCTTGAAAGGAGGCAGGAACTGAGAAAGGCATGGACAATGATGAGACAAGTGAGCAATGCTTAGTGGGGAGAAGGAACAGTGTCACACTCCGAGGCTCCATCATATCGCTATCCCCTGTCATAATCCCGATTCCTTCCAAACTCCCCATGACTTTCACAAACCAATCCTTATTTTGATCTCAGCCTGTCACACTCCCAAGCACTGTGTCCATCTTCTTTCCAGTCACACAGCCAGGTCCAGCCACACTTTTGATGCCTTCTACTCTGCCATCTTTCTCACCCTCGGGGTGTCACTTTCCCAGCCCCAGTCACACTCCCACGGGGCAGGATTGCACTCTGTGAGCTTCCAAATTCCTGTCACACTCCCTGTCTCTGGTTTAATTCCATTTCTGTCACCCTTCTTTTCCCTCTCACACTCCCTGTCATGCTCCCAAACCTTGTGACGTTATCGGTGCATGTCACTGTCCCTGTCACACTAATCCTTATGACACGCTTAGACCCTTTAATGCACACAGTACATGTCATGGTCGCAGGCTAAGTCATTCTTAGATAAGTATTGCAGACTACAGGCAAATGTGTGTGTATGTCCGGTGAATGAGTGGTGAAGGGACCTGGAGTCAGGACTGTGGTGCTTTGACACAGTTATGTGAGGAGTGCCTTAGTCCTTAGGAGCCTGGCCTGCATCACCCCGATCGTTTCATTAAACAAGCCAGGCTCCTAAGGACTAAGGTGCTTTGGAAAAGCCTTATGTGAGCACCACTAATGCAGTAAGAGGTGGCAGAGCACCGCAGGATTAAGTTGCTTTAGCAGAGCTGTGTGAGTGTGTGTACTCTTCTGGAACAGCAGTTGATGTGGCATTGGCAGAGGCGTGTGTGGGTCTCAGTACTGAGGCAGTGATGGCCAGTATTTTGAGCAGGCGGGTGGGTGTGCGGGCAGGCCACACACGCACACGCACACACATACTCACACTCACACATCTACATGCACATTCACACCCATACATTAACAAGAACGCACACATACATCCACCATTCACAGTTGCATACACACGCACACACCCATTCATAGCATGCATGCACAAATACATATACATTCATACATACAAATATGCACTCAACATTCAAAAAATATCTTATTGGGCCACTGACAGTGACATTATGTGGCGAGAGGGAAGCCTTAGTCGTTTCTGGACGATTGAGACTGCCGCCTTCTCTCATTGGCTGACCTTGTTATTGGCCAGCCAATGAGAGGAGGCAGCTGCATCTTACTCATCATAGCGTGGAATGGGGAGCCTGCTGATCCTACCCCAGTCTGTAATGAGGCATCACTAATGGACATGGCAGGGCTTAAAACCGAAGCACTGAGGTCCAAGTCTATCCATGACAGTGTTCCGCGTCATGAACGGGAGGGCGTCCAAGTGATTTTCTTTGCCGGTCTGAGAAGATCAATTCCACAGGGCTGTGAAATCTTCAGACTGGCAACTTTCAGCTCAGGCAGCAAGGCACCTGCGCTTACAGCACATGTACATTACTCATCCGGTTACTGGCATCACGTAGTTATGAGACCATAGCTCACCCAAGGCACTTCTCCCATGCAACGTTCTCTGTTGAAGTTATCACCCCTTTAACTATTAAAGTGGAACAGCACCTCCAGGATGTCATGTTTATAAGTGATGGTGACGCTCTGTTTAAAGCAATCAATCAATCAATCAATCAGAGCACTTGTAAAGTGTGCTACTTACCCGTGAGGGTACCAAGGTGCTTAAGGGGGGGGGGGGGGGGGAGATGCCGCTACTGCTTGAAGAGCCAGGTCTTGAGGAGTCTTCTGAATGTGAGTAGGTCTTAGGTCTGCCGTAGGTGGGTCGGGAGGGTGTCTGATCCTGTGTTTATTCCTTTTTTTTTTTATTCATAGAGCATTGGCTTGTGTTTTAGTTTATCTTTTCTCTCTCCATGGCATTGCCTGGGATCATTGTACAAAAGACTTTCTATTTTCCAGTGCTACAGCAGCATTAAGCGCTTGTTTACACATACAGTGCAGAGGCCAGTATACATGTAGCAGTTGGAGCAGTGACCTGTATTGTGTTGCTCCCAGACAGTGCTTAATTTGATCCGGTGATTTCCAGTACTCAGCACCTATGTTTCCTTTTTTACCGGACCTCCTTTTTCTTCATTATCGCATATGAGAAAATTATCTCATATGAAAGAGCTCGTTCAAATGTGTGATTTCAGAATGTTTTAGAGGTTTGCTGTGCATGCAGCAGTTTTCAGGCAACAATAAAATGTCAAGATAACACATGATTAATGTACCTGCTGGAGAGAGATGAATCTTTGTCTAGTGGCAGTTTTGACTTATCATAAAGTAGTGTAGAAGGTTAATATGCCTGCTGCAAAGAACATGTACCATGCAAATAACACCACTGTATTTATGTGGATAGCTACAGTGGTTACTGCTTTAGTCACAGGGATCCTTTTGTTACTTGCAATTTATAAATTACAATCCTAATATAGCACAGTGACCTACGAATTGTTATCAAAGAGCTGTTTGCAAACTGCATAGTATAGGTTAGAACTTTATGCTTTTTTCCAGAGCTTTCATTATCCTAATGTTGCTAAAAAAGGTTTGGGTGGAAATAGGGATCTATTTACAAGGGAATGTGGTAGCGTGGCGTTAAGCTAAAAATGCTAATGCCACGCTCCGCCATTTGAAAACGCAGGGATGCACTGTATTTACAAAGGTTTCGTGCACCCCTGCGTTTTCGCTAGCGATGGCACTAAAGTAAGCTGCCTAGTGCCAACGCAGGCAACCTTGCACCACAGTGCAAGAGTGCCCGCGTTGAGTGGATGATGGTTTATGTGCAGCACACATAGAAGTTGCAAATCATCCTTTTTTAAATGATTGTTTATGTGCAGGAAGGGACACCTTCCTGCACATATACAATCATGCATGGCATTTTACTGTTTCTATTTGTGCTGCACAATTGGGCACACAAAGAAACAGCCAACATGAGGGGAAATAAAGCATTTCTCCTCATTACGCCATGTTAAGGCCAGGTTTTCCCTGGTCTTAATTTTGGTGCTGTCTCTTACTTATGCTGCCCTTGTTAATAGGGGGCAACGTGAAAGTCAATGGGTGTTGCGGCAGAATGCCCACCCCAACACCCATTGCCCATCCCTTGCACGCTAAGTATAATGTGAAAGAGGGCCATATTTACAAGGCGGCGTTAAGCCTTCTTAAGTGGCTTAATGCTGCCTTGTAAATAGGGGGAAGCCCCGAACGCCACAGGAACGCCGTTAAAGTGATGTTCCTGTGGTGGTAGGGGCTTGTAAAAATGTCCCACAGAGTCTTACTAGTAATGCTAATCCCAACAACTAGGGCCAATCCCAACCACTGGGGTAAATTTTAAATCCTGAGTTTGTGCTTCTCCGGACCAAACACTCTTAAAATATATTGCCAACTAGTATCGATGACATGTGATTCCTATATCCTTTCATCCTCATTGTCTTTTGCAACATTTTCTATAGACTGATTTATACACATACGATTCATTGTCTCTGTACCATCTATGTGTGTGATGTAAAGTGCTCTGATACCCTACACTGGTATGAGCAGTGCTATACAACAAATTTATGGTGTGTGAGAGAGGGGCATTTGAGAGATGAAGATTACTGTTGGAGGGTGGTAGTGAGGGAATCCGTGGAGAAGGAGGTCATTGGAGGACCCCGAAAAAAGATTGTTGCACATGCGCCACCACAGGCGCTATGGAAGCAGTGTGTTGCTCGTCGTGGAGACATGTCCTATTACTTACCGGTAATCTTCATTACTCCGGGTCCCGTAGTCCTCGACACCTTCAATGACAAGTGAGATGTACTATCTCACTGACAGAAAAAAAGAACGAAGGAATGCTGGACCTACCCTCCCACTGGGAGTACATAAGGCGTACTGGTCCCAGCATTCCTCCTGAAATACCAAGCCACAATGAAGGCCGGCAGACAGGGAGGGAGGGAGGGAAGTCATGAAGGTGTCGAGGACTACGGGACCCGGAGTAATGAAGATTACCGGTAAGTAATAGGACATTACCCCCAGGTCCCTACGTCCTCGACACCTTCAATGACAAGTGAGAAATACCAAAGCAGACACCGGCATTCATACCAGAAACACAACAAACCGCCAGGACAGCAAAACAAACCCAGAGATTTATTGGAGACCAAAAAAGAAAAAAACATCAGGAGCGAACAGAGCTCAACACACCCAGCGCAAAACTCCCATCATCCCCCAACAGGTTGAGGAGCCGATAATGCCTGATGAAAGTATTAGAATAGGCCCATGTGGCAGCCCTACAAATCTCAGAGAGAGGAACACCCCGAACCTCCGCCCAAGAGGCAGCCACCCCCTCGTAGAATGACCCTGAACTCCCAAAGGAGGAGGAGACCCAGACAGAGAGTAGGCCAAGGAAATGACTTGCTTCAGCTAACGCCCGATCGACACAGAAGAAGCCTTACCCCCACGAGAAGCAGCCCCAAAGGAGACAAAAAGGGAGTCCGACTTGCGAAACACCGCCGTGCGATCAAGATAAATGCGCAAAGCCCGGCATACATCCAACAAGGACCACCGGGGACCACCAGGAGAATCCAAAACAGAGCCCAAGGCAGGCAAGACCAACTCCTGGCACCGGTGAAATTGCGAAGAAACCTTCGGCACAAAAGAAGAATCAAGGCGAAGCACCACCCCACCCTCCGTGAAAGATAGGAGAGGTGCATGCGCCATCAAGGCCCCCAACTCCCCAAGACGATGAGCAGAGGTGACAGCCACCAGAAAAACCACCTTGAGAGTAAGAAATTTCAAATCCACCTCAGCCAACGGTTCAAGAGGTGGATTGATCAAAACCCGAAGAACCAACGGCAAATCCCACAGGGGAAAAGAAGGACGAGGCACAGGACAAGAAAGAGAAAAACTGCGGAGCAGACGAGAAACCAAGTCCTCAACATCCGAAAGATTCCCCTACGGGGAACAAAACGCCCGAACCGCGGCCCACTGGGCACGCAGAGTAGACACAGACCAGAGAAGGGGAAGACGGCAGAGGCAGACCCAGCGACAGATGGCCCCTCACCGACCACCACAGAAGAACCGGGAGGACCACAGGAGACACTGGAATAAGAACTTCCAAATCGCGGGAAAGGGGATTCCAGAGAGACAGGAGGTACACCCAAAGGGGGACGCAGATGAAAACGCGCCCAGGCCACCGTAAAAACAGTCGCTGCCATCAGACCCATAAGACGCAACCAAAGGCGCACCGGAAAGGCACCCCCCATCCTGAAACGCTGAGCAAGGGACACCAACGTCACAACCCGAGGTTCGGGGAGGAACACGCGGTTCAGAGCCGAACGGAAGCGGGCCCCAATGAAAACCATGTCCTGAGACGGCGTCAGCTGACACTTGGGTAAGTTGATCAGGAAACCATGGGCCCGTAACGCCGAACACACCACCTCTCTGGCCTCCAACACCAGGACCCGAGAGGGTGCATGGACCAACTAGTCGTCCAAGTACGGGTACACCATCACCCCTCGAAGATGAAGCCACGCGACCAAAGGAGCCACCACCGACTCTCGGCGCCGACCGAAGACCGAAGGGCAATACCATGAACTGATAATGACGCCCCAGAACACAAAACCGCAGAAACCTGCGGGACCGTGGATGGATCAGAACATGGTAATACGCATCTTGAAGATCCAGGGTACACATGAAGTGACCCGGAAGCACCAAAGGAATCACTCTTTGCAAAGTCTCCATGCGAAAAGGAACCCTGGTCACCCACTTGTTCATCACCCTCAGGTCCAAAACCAAGCGGAAACCCCCCGTATTCTTGGGAACCAGAAAGATCAGGGAATAAAAGCCCTCCCCCATCTCCAAAGGAGGAACCTCCTGAATGGCACCCTTCCGAAGAAGATCCACAACCCCTTGAGAAAGATGAGCCCGTTTCAAACAGCCCGAAAGCCAGGGAGTCGGCCGAACCCCGGAATCTGGAGGAGGATAACCCAGGCAAATGATCTCCAACACCCAGACGTCGGAACAAGACTGAACCCAGGCAGCCAGGAAGAAGCGCAGCCGCCCTCCAACCAACAACCCGGGAAGCACAGCCAAAGAGTCAGGAACGCGGCTTGGCAGGCGGAGGGGACATAGCTTTACGATCCCGACCCCGGCCAGAAGCAAACCTTCCCTGGCCTCTCACAAACTGTCTACGAGAGGCAGGACGAAAGAAAGACTTGGACTTAGAAGGGACAGGAGCAGAAGTGGAGACCTTAAACGACGAAGAATGTTTCTTCTCCTTAAACAGTTTATGCAACTTGGCCTCCAATTCCTCCCCAAACAACATAGTACCCTGGAAAGGCAACTGCAAAGTGCACGCCTTCTGCGCAGAGTCAGTCTTCCAGTCTTTAAGGACAAGACTGCGACGAGCCGCCACACAAGCCCCGCTGGACAGTGCAGAAGCACGCACCACATCAAAGGAGACATCGGACAGGAGCTCCACCTGACACTCGATTTGCACAAGTAAACCGGAACAGTCTGTGGCATTGTCCATTGATTGATAGAGCGACTTCAGATCGGACAGCAGAGACTGCGAAACATATGTCCCATAGATGCCAGCCCTCAAGGCCAGGTGGGAACCAGAATAAACCTTCCTGAGCGCAACATCCGCCTTCTTGTCTACAGGATCCTTCAGCACGGCGTCCTCAGCTAGGGAAGTGCGCCCCACCAAACTAGCCACAAAGGAGTCAATAGGGATAGAATCCGGAAGGGCCGAAGCCATATCTTGCAGAGGATAAAGCCGAGCCATGAAGCGCGGAATCAAAATGCGATCAGGATCAGCCCACTCACGCTTCAGAACATCTTTAATGAAGGGATGGACAGGAACATCAACCGTGGCAGCACTCTGAAACTGTCGCAACAAAGGCCCCCTAGAGGTACTCGGAGCGTCCTCGTCAGGGAACCCCATGTTCTCCTTAACATGCTTCAGAATACTAGGAAATGCGTCCTTGTCCAAATATTTGCCCTTCAATTCACCGTCCCCCAACCAAGCAGACTCATCGCCAGAAGAGTCCGAAGAAACCGGAGCAGGGCACCTGCGACGGGACTCAACATCACCCATCTCGGTCAAAGTCTCACGGATCAAGCACTCAAGACGCGCATCACCACCACCATCACGGCGTCGAGACCTGGCAGGGGAAGGAGACCTGGAAGCAGCAGTCGAAGAAGAAGAAGAGGAAGATCTCTCCCAATGATGCCTCTTCCTTGAACGTTTTCCCATGGCAGTAAAATATAACAATCACAGCCAACAACGTCACAGCAGAAAACCGCTATGCGGTACTCACCCCACCGGCCCGTTTTTAACGAGCAGCCCACAGCCGGGAACCTCGAGGCGCCTGACTTCCGTCCCGCCGTCAAAACCGGAAGTCAGGCAGGCCGGAAACCGGAAGGGGAAGGAGGCCGCATCCAATCCGGGAGCAGCACACCAGCCGCGCCCCCTAGCAAGCCCGGCAGGCCAGGAGGGGCGGCCATCGGGCCAGAGGAAAGCCAGCGCGGTATTACCACCACCACGCGGCAGAATAACCCAGGAGAAGCCCGCGTCACTCCCCCCAAGCCCGGCAGGGAGGGAGAGGTCTCTGACGAAGAACCGCCGACAGAAGAATGAACCAGCGGCCTCCGCGTAAGTAATATCCAGCAAAAGGCAGGAGCGCCCCCGCTCCTGCCACATCCTCACACTGTCAGCATGACAGAAAAAAAGAACAGGAGGAATGCTGGGACCAATACGTCTTATGTACTCCCAGTGGGAGGGGGAGGGTAGGTCCAGCATTCCTTTGTTCTTTTTTTCTGTCAGTGAGATAGTACATCTCACTTGTCATTGAAGGTGTCGAGGACGTACGGACCTGGGGGAAATATCATATATACCATGAACTCAATTTTTGATAGTGATGCTTTTCAAAGATTTGTACTTGTCTCTTTCCCATTAATAAGTCAGTTGGTGTGTTTATTTTTTTATTTAACAAAATGTACTTAAACACTTTGCAAAGTGTCCACTTTATCGATATGTGAATTCTTTGAATATGTCATTTTTTTAAAACAAAATATATATTTTTTCAATTTAAAATCGAAAAACTGTTTTTATCTTAATGTAAAATTATCACTGTACTTGGTGTTGATCCAGGCCAGGCCCTGCACTTCTGGCGGCAGCTGCAGCTAGGGCTGGAAAAGCACAGCTCCAAGATCTGTTTGTGCTGTGTGCCTCTGATCTTACTGACCTAGTCAGTGGATTGCTTCCCTCGCCACACAGCTCCACCTGGTAGCTGTTGCCCCCTGACGGTTCTAGGTCCTGTGTTCGAGGTCTCTATCCCTGGTGGCTCAGCGGGAAGTATATCTGCTTCTGGCAGGATGAGGGAGAAGTAGAGGAGAGCAGATAGGGAGAAAGGAAAGCGGGGAAGATAAAGAGGCACAAGGAGACAAGACAAAAACTTTAACAAAGGGAGGAATAAGATAAAGTCAAGCAAGAGAGATAGAGTGGAAGTGGATAGGGATAAGAAAAGGTGCGAGGAGGAGATAAGAGACTCATGATGATAGCAAAGAGAGGAATGATGCATAGAATGATTAGGGAATAAGATTCGGTGTCACTAGGGTTCAGAAGTGCAAGGAGCCCTCTGCACCCCTTTAATGGTGTCTTTTAATACCAACCCAAAGGTGAGGGGAAGACAGGTTTTTTTTGGCTTAGATTAGGGCCGATGATACCCTTGATAACCCACTGATTTTAGTAGCTTGCATGCGGCACATACTTGCATATTCAGTTGTTGCTCGTCTTCAGTGCACGCAGCCTTGCCTGTAGTGCACGAAGCACCTTTATTGCCACACACAAAGGAAAACAAGCATTTACAATGCAATGGTCTCGGCAATATTATAGGTAGAGCTATTGGTATTGCTCACTATTTTTTTATTTTTTTTGTATCCCTAAATAAATGGCATTGTCATTTCTATTGGCATTAGCTTTTTTTTTGCATATGTGATACCTATTGCATTAGCAGAGAGAGAGTGAGGTAGTGAGATAGAGAGAGAGAGTGAGGTATTTAAATAGAGAGTGAGGTAGTGAGAGAGAGTGAGGTAGATACAGAGTGAGGTAGTGAGATAGAGAGTGAGGTATATAGAGAGTGAGGTAGTGAGAGAGTGAGGTAGTGAGAGAGTGAGGTAGTGAGGGAGAGGGATGTTGTGAGGTAGTGATATATAAGCATAGAGTGATGTTGTGATGTAGTGAGATAGAGAGAGGTAGTGAAAGAGAGAGTGAAAGTGAGTTAGTGAGATAGAAAGAGTGAGGTAGTGAGATAGAGAGTGATTGAGGTAGTGAGTGAGAGAGAGTGAAGTTGTGAGGTTGTGAGATAGAGTGGAGTAGTGAGGTAGAGAGAGTTATGTAGTGAGAAAGAGTGAGGTAGTGAAACAGTGATGTAGTGAGGGAGAGGGATGTTGTGAGGTAGTGAGATGTAAGCAGAGTGGTGTTGTGATGTAGTGAGATAGAGAGAGGTAGTGAAAGAGACAGTGAAAGTGAGTTAGTGAGATGTTGCAGAGTTCTGATCCCGTGATGAGGAGCACACACGCTGCTGAACTTGGCTCCGGTGGGAGTATAACTTTTGCTTGTTTTCGTGTGCAGTGTTTGTGCAAGGTAAGTTTGCACATTCACCCTGGAGCAGTTTAAGGCAGCAGGCATGAACCTTGGATACTTTGTGTTTCTGACACTTTAAGCTTCACATTTCGAGCCAGGTGGAGAGGATTGTTCAAATTTAGAAGGACACCTAAAAATTCTAAAATGTACAGACCTGCAAGAGCTGGTATCCATTTGCAAGAGAGGAGAAAATTCGAGCAATAGCCTACGATTGGATTTTCGCTAAAAACTGAAGTATCATAAACGAAAATAATAAAAAGTAAAAGAAATGTGGTCAGCAGAGAGGAGCTGGAATGGCATACGTCAGTATGATAGCTGAGCTCTTGAATACCATTGATTTAGGTTTTAGAGCAATATGAATCGAAAATACAAGCCTGATAAATGACACAACGATTCTGAAAGTTTAAATGTCCGCACTCCAATTAAACTGAAGGGCAATCTTGGAAAAGAAGATATCAGTGTAAGTTATTTTTAAAACTACATTGATTTACTCGCTCGAAACTGACACGCTGCCAACATAACGTGGATGGCACACTGGGTTTAGTTCGCTGCTAAAACACGAGTTTCTTTGGGTCACAAGTTCCAGCCACATCAAGGACCACCCATCAGTCTTAGTTTGGTAAATGGGAGAACAAAGCCCCGAACACTATGGGACTGGCAATCTCGTTCTGTGTTCAAACCCAAATTTGTGCCCAAAACGGGATTACAATCTGGGTGCAAACCCTGGATGTTTGTGGCCACTATTTGCTGTAAATCATCGAAGTAAATAGTACACACATTTGAAACTAATAGGACATAAGTTCTGTTTGCACATGTCAGAATGGGGGATAACTTGTGCTATTAGCATTTTATTATCCTTTCGAGGGTGTCAAACTCGGAATGGGGCAAAATGCACAGCTGCAAAACTGCACCAAGCGCTCATGCAGGTTAGGAAGTGAAAAAATGTTACCTATATTTTGCAGACACAGTATGACCCAGAACTAAACGGATCTGTAATCTGCTTCCATATTCCCCACCATGACCATACATATTTTTGTCTGCACACCCCTTTTTACAGCACGGAGTAAAGATCTGTGAAGGGTTGAAGCCTACTGAGATCCGTGTATGCAATCACATGGAAGCTTGCTGATCGAAACGACTGAAGGGTACTGTACAATGCAATTTGACTTGATAGGGCACCAGTAGCATTGAGTCAATGACCTCTCACACTTGTACTTAGCAGAAAATAACACAAGCATTTAATAGCTAAAGTGGACCGCAAACATGCGGTATTGATTACAAGTGATAAACAGCACTTTTTTAAAACACATTATCATATATCAGTCAGTAAATTAATGCTCTATTTACCCTGACATGTAGTAATTACCACTACATAATAACTCATTTCAGGGCTCTGACTACATCTAGATAAGTGCATCGGGAGAGACGTGAATGCTCTGCCAAGGGAGTGGGGGAGAGTGTAGATCAGTTAGACTCGCAGGGCTAAGGTTGTGGAATTTGAACATATAATAAGCGAGCGAACAGCACGAGTCAGCTGCCAGCTTTACAATTACTATATGGAAAGTTTGATACTGTGAGCTGCGAGCAAGGCACGTTGGCAACCCAAACCGATTTCATAAAGCAATGCACGCGGTATTAAAAGCAACAAGTAAGGAGTTTTTAGAAAGAAGTAACACAGTGAGTTCAAGCAGCGGGACAGCCCTGCACACTCCGAAAAGCCTGGCACAGAAGTAAATAGACGACATACAGTAAGCACATTTCGAGCCAGGTGGCATTCTGCTCGTCGAACTGGAGCCTGCCCCGGCAGCGCCGCCACCAGCACAACAACACGGCGCCGGACGGATGGATCCTCACGGCCAGACGACAGCAAAAAAATGGCGGATGGAAGCTTCGAAATTTTTTCGGATTCGGGGGCGTGTTCCTGCTGTTCGAAAAAGGGCGTGGCTAAAAAGTGGAAAGAACAGCACGGAACACGCCCCCGAATCTGAAAAAGACAGAGCCTATTTGGAGGGACAGCTCTCTCCTCCAATGGCTGGCCTCCGTTTAGGAAGCCAGCCAATGGAGGAGAGCCAAAAAGAGAGGCGGGCTAAAGAGCCACTCTCAGAAACGTAAGATCTCCGGACTTCCGGTTCTGCCTTCGGCAGACCGGATGGTCCCTCGACCTAAAAATTAGAGGGAACATTGCTCAGCACCAGCACTTTTCATGAGCACCAGTTAAGGGCACATTAATATATGGTATGCACGGGGATTTAAATGATTTACCCAGAATCTTAGGATGTTGAGCCAACACTGAGACTTGAACGTGGTTCCTAAGCTCCGAAGTCAGCAGCTCTGGCCATTACACCAAACCCTCTTCCCTCCTTCATGGTTAGTAGTTGGTTATGTTTTAGGCGGCGCAAGTAGGATTAATGGGCTTGTGCAAGCTGCCTCCTGACGACAGCCCTGGCACTTATTTTTCTACAAATTAACCTCTGCTTCCGGCTCGCAAAAACGTCTTTAGGAGCAGTTGTGATTGGAAGGCAGTGCGCACATACTTGCATTACTGGCTAGGCTACTGGCTCTAAGGTGATACGGGTCTCACTAACACCCGCAACAGCAGGTAAACATCTCATATTTAAAGCACTCCAGCTCTCAGAAAGGTCGGGCACAGCTTTCAAGAAACCGCTGAAGAGGGCGTGTTTGCCCTCAGGTTGCATTGCTCTGAGTCAGGCTTTAGGCTGCAGAGACACGTTTGATGACAGATTTTATTAACAGGAGAGAAAAAAGAACAGAGCTGGTTCAAATGGCAATTATGGAAGAGACAGCAGCACTATCGTTCAGTTTAAAAAGCTCTTAGTACAAAATTAACACAGCTCTTCATGTTACACAGCTTTGAGGGGGGTAAAGGAACTGTCACACAGCTCTCATGGTCAAATTAGACAGCAGAGATTCTCAATTTACGAATCTCTCCAAGACGCTGAAAAAGTATGGTGCCAATATAGGCAACTCACCCCAACATGGAAACATAGCATGCACAGCAATAAATAACCACATGGGACTTTTTAGTGGGAAAACATTTTGCTGCAGGTTTATTACATACAAGAATTATGCCAACATGGTGGGTTAACTTACGGGTGATCCCAGGGCAGGCAGTGTTGACTAACCTAAGCTGCCCTGCCTGCCTGCCTGCCTGATGAGCCATTACAAAAAATGGGGTTGTCCCAAAAAGGCAGGGACCCGGGAATCGAATTAGTACAACAAACAATGGTCCTGACTCAATACTTCACAAATCAGCAGTGTGTCATCTCGTTAGTTCATTGTTACATTTGGAGCTAAATTACATTTAGCATAGCTCAAGAAACTAAATTTAACAATTCACAATGAAGCGATACAACATCCACCATTTGATTGAGCGATATTTATTTATTTACAACAATTTTTGATTGTATAAAAATTCGACGCATGGTTGCTCCAGAGGGAACGTGCATAAGGTAAGGGTGCTGAGAAGTGAGTGTGTGAGGAGAGAATTTCCAAAGGGCAATAGAAGAATTGAGATAAGTAACAAAATAAACGGTTTACAATTCACCGTACAAGGTGTCCTGGTCACGTATCAATAAATATAGTCACCATTATCAGTACAGAATCCAATTCATATTTTAGCACGTTGGGTAAGGGACGTGTACCAGGCTCATTTGTGAGGGGGTGTCGACGTTTCGACCCGTCTTAGGGTACTCAGGTAATTTGATGCCTTGACCATGCGGGTCTTCTTCAGGACAACTAGGAAGGAGGGGCAACCTGACGGAGTCCTCAACTTGACTTAGGGGTCTAGAAAAGGAGGTGCAAATTAGATGATCAGGATGTTGCATAGCTAATTTGATTAACACCTGCCAGAGCGGGTGTATGCTTACCTAGCGTGAATCCAGGAGTGGTTCAACCATGGATCACTAGTGGCAATAATTCAAAGACCATGTGTGTGGTCCACAGACACTGGAACTGAAATTAAACAGAATTGAACAGTGTGAGGGCCAAGTCGGCGATCTATTCGCTCAGATGCGCGTATGGGGGCATAAAATTGTATAAAATTCACAGTACCTGCAACGCGGACTCAATCCGTTCAGCAGTGTATCACAGGGAAACGGAATCAATTTAGGCATCTCATATCCAGGACAAGGGCCGTTCTAGGGGGGAGCAAGGTGAAAGATATAAGTATCAGTGGGCCAGCATGGACAGGTTGGCGATCTGCTCGCTCAGATGCGGGTAAGGGGGCATAATTTATATAAAATAGAATTCACAGTACCTGCAACGCGGACTCAATCCGTTCAGCAGTATATCCCAGGGAAACGGAATTCAATTAAGGCATCTCATTTCCAGGCCGCTGGCCGTTCTAGGGGGGAAGCAAGGTGAGTGATATGAGTACCAAATGGCCAGCGTCGTGAGCTAAAACATTAAAAGGTCTCCCAGCCTTCTTACCTGCATCTAATGCAGAGCGTGCTTCCCGTGGCGTCTCAACCACATGTATGCCCAATGATTTCAACTTAAAACTAGAATTACATCAATTCTTTAGGAAAGTCCGGTTGAAACAGTTTTTCCTCAAAACTCCTTATAAACCTGTCTTCTCAGGCAGTGGCCTCCGACCTCCATCCAAGTTTAATCCCCCAACACACACTGTACCACATAAAATACTGGCTTATGAGCAAGTGGTGATGAGGGATGTGGGAGTTGCCCTCTCTAAACGACAATATGTTAGTTATAACATAACCAAAGAGGAACGGAATGCCTTAGAATCTTTGAGGACAAATGGCAATATTGTAATCAAACCCGCTGATAAGGGGGGTGCCATTGTCCTGCAGAATACAGAGGACTATAAGAAGGAGATCCAGTCACAATTAACTGTGGAAGGCAACTACTCAAGACTCAGAAAAGATCCTACGCAGGACATAGGGAAGTTGATAAGTAAAGTCACAAAAGATGGACTGGATGAGGGTTTTTTGAGTAAACTGGAGTACGAATATTTAAACAATAAACATCCCAGACTACCCACCATCTACACCCTCTGTCAACTTATATCTTTCACCTTGCTCCCCCCCTAGAACGGCCCTTGTCCTGGATATGAGATGCCTAAATTGATTCCGTTTCCCTGTGATACACTGCTGAACGGATTGAGTCCGCGTTGCAGGTACTGTGAATTTTATACAATTTTATGCCCCCATACGCGCATCTGAGCGAATAGATCGCCGACTTGGCCCTCACACTGTTCAATTCTGTTTAATTTCAGTTCCAGTGTCTGTGGACCACAGACATGGTCTTTGAATTATTGCCACTAGTGATCCATGGTTGAACCACTCCTGGATTCACGCTAGGTAAGCATACACCCGCTCTGGCAGGTGTTAATCAAATTAGCTATGCAACATCCTGATCATCTAATTTGCACCTCCTTTTCTAGACCCCTAAGTCAAGTTGAGGACTCCGTCAGGTTGCCCCTCCTTCCTTGTTGTCCTGAAGAAGACCCGCATGGTCAAGGCATCAAATTACCTGAGTACCCTAAGACGGGTCGAAACGTCGACACCCCCTCACAAATGAGCCTGGTACACGTCCCTTACCCAACGTGCTAAAATATGAATTGGATTCTGTACTGATAATTGTGACTATATTTATTGATACGTGACCAGGACACCTTGTACGGTGAATTGTAAACCGTTTATTTTGTTACTTATCTCAATTCTTCTATTGCCCTTTGGAAATTCTCTCCTCACACACTCACTTCTCAGCACCCTTACCTTATGCACGTTCCCTCTGGAGCAACCATGCGCCGAATTTTTATACAATCAAAAATTGTTGTACATAAATAAATATCGCTCAATCAAATGGTGGATGTTGTATCGCTTCATTGTGAAGTGTTAAATTTAGTTTCTTGTGCTATGCTAAATGTAATTTAGCTCCAAATGTAACAAAGAACTAACGAGATGACACACTGCTGATTTGTGAAGTATTGAGTCAGGACCATTGTTTGTTGTACTAATTCGATTCCCAGGTCCCTGCCTTTTTGGGACAACCCCATTTTTTGTAATGGCTACCTTTGTGCAGGCAAGTCCTGCGAGGGTTTATATGTAATTTATGTTGTTTTGTAAAAATTGTTTATATTTGTAGAGAATTAGGTTAGACTATGTCTGAGACCTTGTCCTACAGTGAAGACTATATTGATAAACTCCTACAACAACAAGGAGTTAACACATTTTTGGGGAACACAACAACTAGCGTAGACCTAACCCTGAACGAGAAGATATCAAAGTTGGAACGTCTTGAGAAAAAACTCATTAGAACACGCTTACACGGACACACCTTAGCTAAGTATCTTCACTCCAATGTAATACCTGTAGGGTTACAAGTACGAAACTAACCTGCCATCTTCCTTGATAACCCCAAATTCAAGGAGAATTTCAGTTTTGTTTCAAACAATTGTTCCAGACATTGGATGGTCCTAGGGGTTGAGACCGCTGTAGAGGAAGTGGGTCGGTTGACTAAAGAGATCCTTGATTTAAAAAAGGAGATAATCGAGGACAGATCACTACTTAATGCTAAAGAAGCACTGGACAGGTTAGAAAAGACCATACAGGAATTTGACGTCTATACACAGGCAACCAAGCTTGATAAGGTAGCAAAGGACATCAAATTTTATGATAAAAAAGTAACCTATCCCTACCTCCAGGAAGGCTACTACATAAGGGAACAACAGGGTACCTTTGCAAGCAGAGGGAGGAGTGGTTTCAGAAGGTATACCACATTCTCGGGTTCATCACTAGGGAGCAGTTCAGATAGTGACTTAGAACGTCCGGGCCCGAGTGTAGCACCCTCGACATCTGAACCCAACTAGCCCAACCAACAACCTTTTTTAGCAGAGGAACCATGGTGGGGACAGCGAGGACGGGGCCACCCCTGGGGGAGACCCAGGGGTTCCAGAGGACAAATGTGGAATCAAGGGAGAGGCCAGTCCAAGAAACAAACACACTTTCAGGAGTCACACGGGGAAATTCAAACACGCCGCCAGCACTACAGATGGTGATTCACAAGTCAGACAACCCCATAGTCAATCTATCAGACCATGTACTCACTCCTAATGAACAGGAAATTCTCTCCAAAGGTCTCTCCTTTGTCCCCACATGTATGCCCAATGATTTCAACTTAAAACTAGAATTACATCAATTCTTTAGGAAAGTCCGGTTGAAACAGTTTTTCCTCAAAACTCCTTATAAACCTGTCTTCTCAGGCAGTGGCCTCCGACCTCCATCCAAGTTTAATCCCCCAACACACACTGTACCACATAAAATACTGGCTTATGAGCAAGTGGTGATGAGGGATGTGGGAGTTGCCCTCTCTAAACGACAATATTTTAGTTATAACATAACCAAAGAGGAACGGAATGCCTTAGAATCTTTGAGGACAAATGGCAATATTGTAATCAAACCCGCTGATAAGGGGGGTGCCATTGTCCTGCAGAATACAGAGGACTATAAGAAGGAGATCCAGTCACAATTAACTGTGGAAGGCAACTACTCAAGACTCAGAAAAGATCCTACGCAGGACATAGGGAAGTTGATAAGTAAAGTCACAAAAGATGGACTGGATGAGGGTTTTTTGAGTAAACTGGAGTACGAATATTTAAACAATAAACATCCCAGACTACCCACCATCTACACCCTCCCCAAAATACACAAGCGGATGAAAGACCCTCCGGGAAGACCAATAGTTTCCGGTTGCGGGTCTATTCTGGAGCCCCTATGTAAATATATCAATGTTTTCTTGAAACCCCTAGCCGAGAACACTGCCACTTATTTAAGGGACTCCATGCAGACTATTCAATTAGTGGATGATTACCCTTTTGACTCCAATGCCCAAATACTTGCGACCATGGACATATCTGCCTTATATACCAACATTCCCCAACTCCAGGCATTGATGTGTATGGAACAGGCCCTTGACACGAGACCGGCACCACACCCAGTTCCCACAGAATTCATTATCAAACTCCTTGAGATTGCAATGACCAGGAACTATTTTAACTTTCAGGGACAGTCTTTCAATCAAACAAAGGGCGTAGCAATGGGGGCTAGCTTTGCGCCAAATCTGGCCATTGTCTATATGAGTTACTATGAACAGCTATATGTCCTTAGCGATCTCAACCCATATAGGGCGAAGATTGAACTCTGGCGACGATATATTGATGACGTGCTCATCATTTGGCGTGGTGATGTGGAAGACCTTCAAAGATTCCATCATTGGCTCAATACATGTTCGACCGATATACAATTCACCATGGAATACAGTAGAGAAAAGATCAATTTCCTCGACATCCTTATAATATCCGAGCAGGGCAAACTCCACACGAATCTCTACAGAAAAAGCAGTGAAAGGAACACTCTACTTCGTTACTCGAGCCACCATCCTCGTAACCTCAGAGACAACTTACCTTTTGGACAGTTCCTGAGGTTACGTAGGAATTGCTCAAAAAAAGAAGACTTTTTTGATGAGTCTGCCGGACTTCTAGTACGGCTGGTGGAACGTGGCTACCCTATCAGGCTCCTTAAAAAAGCCCGTAAAAGGGCATGGCACAACCACAGGGAATTTCTTTTGACCCCTAAGTCTAAGGAGATCCTTAAGGAAGACCGCTTAGTATGTGTCACGACATTTTGTACAAAGAGCAATGAGATCAAAAAGATAGTCAATAAACATTGGCACCTAGTGTCTGACGAATTGGGTAACACACCAATCCCCTTACATGCATTCAAGAAAGGGAAAAATATACGAGATCATTTGGTCAAATCTTTACTACCTATGCCCCCCAATATCGGTCAGACCACTTTATGGGGTGTTCCGTCCGCTACGGGACACCATAAATGTGGATCCTGCAAAGCCTGCCCGTTGACCAAAGAAATCAATGCGTTTACACACCATGAAAAGGTACACACACTGAAGGGTTTCAGTAATTGCAACTCATCGGGGGTCATATACGCAATTGTTTGCCCATGTGACTTCATGTATGTGGGACAGACGACTCAAAAAGTTAAGTGTCGCATCCTTCAGCATTGCAGCCGTATACGCTGCAAAACAGTGGGAGCACCCTTGGTTGACCATTTTACGAAGTTTGGACATGCAGCTGACAGTTTAAAATGGTGGGTCCTTGAAAAGATCAAGCCAAATCCCAGGGGAGGGGACTTCAGTATTACACTTAACAGAAGGGAATGCAGATGGATAGATTCCTTGGACACTATCCATAGAGGATTGAACGAGTTGGAGGAGATTAATAGACAGATTTCCATTATGAGTACTGGGTAGTATGTTTTTTGGTAATAATCTCTCACCACTGGTATATTATTCATGATGACAACTGATTTATACTGTGAAATGTGGCCTGGTCTGCTAATCTATTGCTTCAGGTAGATTGCCCTTAATTACAACTGGTCAACACTGTATAATTTGGCCCTTACATTGACTGCCTATGCTATGTTTAATTGTACGTATGTTTGTATTGTATACACGTTGGAACTATTGTTCTATTGTCTGTCAGGTCATATTCATTCATTGTAATTTTAGAAATGATGTTCCTTCATGAACTGTATATTCATTATAACGGATCTATTTTTGCATGACAGTATCCGGTATTACTGTGTGCCGATTAATCTATTGAACTATGAGTTCTGCCCCTGTTTTTTAAATCACTATTCACAATTGTGTCCAACCCCCGGTACTATAGATTATGGTCCATACACGGCTCCGTAGGACCATAGATAGACATCACAAGCCCCGTTGGAACTACAGGTGTAACGCCCCGGTGAGTCCTTCCACTCTGACTCTCTCAACGACGCACCGTCACGACGTGCACGGTTACCCGGTGCGCTTCATATACTTAGAGCGCATGCGCCCCCGCTTCCTCCGGTTGAGACGCCACGGGAAGCACGCTCTGCATTAGATGCAGGTAAGAACGCTGGGAGACCTTTTAATGTTTTAGCTCACGACGCTGGCCATTTGGTACTCATATCACTCACCTTGCTTCCCCCCTAGAACGGCCAGCGGCCTGGAAATGAGATGCCTTAATTGAATTCCGTTTCCCTGGGATATACTGCTGAACGGATTGAGTCCGCGTTGCAGGTACTGTGAATTCTATTATATATAAATTATGCCCCCTTACCCGCATCTGAGCGAGCAGATCGCCAACCTGTCCATGCTGGCCCACTGATACTTATATCTTTCACCTTGCTCCCCCCTAGAACGGCCCTTGTCCTGGATATGAGATGCCTAAATTGATTCCGTTTCTCTGTGATACACTGCTGAACGGATTGAGTCCGCGTTGCAGGTACTGTGAATTTTATACAATTTTATGCCCCCATACGCGCATCTGAGCGAATAGATCGCCGACTTGGCCCTCACACTGTTCAATTCTGTTTAATTTCAGTTCCAGTGTCTGTGGACCACACACATGGTCTTTGAATTATTGCCACTAGTGATCCATGGTTGAACCACTCCTGGATTCACGCTAGGTAAGCATACACCCGCTCTGGCAGGTGTTAATCAAATTAGCTATGCAACATCCTGATCATCTAATTTGCACCTCCTTTTCTAGACCCCTAAGTCAAGTTGAGGACTCCGTCAGGTTGCCCCTCCTTCCTAGTTGTCCTGAAGAAGACCCGCATGGTCAAGGCATCAAATTACCTGAGTACCCTAAGACGGGTCGAAACGTCGACACCCCCTCACAAATGAGCCTGGTACACGTCCCTTACCCAACGTGCTAAAATATGAATTGGATTCTGTACTGATAATTGTGACTATATTTATTGATACGTGACCAGGACACCTTGTACGGTGAATTGTAAATTGTTTATTTTGTTACTTATCTCAATTCTTCTATTGCCCTTTGGAAATTCTCTCCTCACACACTCACTTCTCAGCACCCTTACCTTATGCACGTTCCCTCTGGAGCAACCATGCGCCGAATTTTTATACAATCAAAAATTGTTGTAAATAAATAAATATCGCTCAATCAAATGGTGGATGTTGTATCGCTTCATTGTGAAGTGTTAAATTTAGTTTCTTGAGCTATGCTAAATGTAATTTAGCTCCAAATGTAACAAAGAACTAACGAGATGACACACTGCTGATTTGTGAAGTATTGAGTCAGGACCATTGCCTGATGAGCCAACGGCACCTTGGCCTACCCAATCGGTGCTACCATTTTGTGGGGTTTATCCCCCATAAATACAGTGGACCACAAGTCCATCCCTTTACTCACCCCTTCATAGGGGTGGAGCGTGTCCAGGCAAGCCCCCGGTTGCTCAGGCTTACAACCGACCAATGGACTAGCGTGGCGCCGTCACTTTCCTCCAGGGTCGTGCCGTAAAAACTCCTGGGATTGTTCGGATTCTGCACCCTTATTGTGCTCCTGAAGAGGGTACCCTTATATACCATTTACCCTCCGGATCGCCCTGTAACTCTGCCATGCCCTGGATGTGGCCACCGTAATATCCAGGCCCCCACACCATGGCAGGCTCTATAAACTCCAGCAACCTGCAGATACCAGTCCTTCCAGCTTGACCAATTCCCTACCAAACTCGGGCAGGTATGCCCATCCCTATCGGGGTCTCTGTTGTGTTTGCGCTTACGAAGCCATGCCTAATTTACCAAGCCCTTCTTACTTCATTTGATAGGCATGTACTTGGCTTAATTTACCCTTTTGTTGGAAAAATCGACTGCCTCCCCGGAAGTTGCCAACTATTGTTCTCTTCTTTAACCACAGTTCCAAGATGTGCTCTGTGCTAATGGGCCTTCTGATTAGGAGGTTGGTTGGACCCTGTATTTACCGCTCACTGCCCAGGCTCCGGCTTTAGTATTTACTAGCAAGCGTAAAGATGTCTGCCTTCATGGCAACGGGTATGTTTGTTTAAATAAGTTATTGTTGTGGTCAACCCAATACCCATATCTTTATCCATATATATAGGAGGACAGCATCAGAGGATATAAAACGTCTCTCTTCATAACCACAGTTCTGTGTGATACAATCCATTACGCACTGAGCGCAAAAGTGAGCAGTTACATTGTGGTTGACTAAGCCCTTGTTTGGCCCCCTTACTTGGATGATCCCAATTATCAGGATTCAGACTGCTTACCATGTGCAGCACCAGCAAGTGAACATGTAGACCTAGATTGAATTCAAGCTGTGTAATGTCCTTACGAGTACGTCCGGTGAGCCTCCTCACCTAACCCAAAGGTGGATCTAACCACAGGGGAAAAGGCCCTAGTTTCCCTATTGGTCCTCCTACTATTCTGCCACATTTCATGTCCTTATTGCCTGCAAAAACCCATCAGTCTGACTGCAATCTTCCAATGCTGTGTCCCCATGCTGGTGTCCCCACCCTAGCTTATGTAGCCCCTAGCCAGACTTTTGCTAAAGGTATACCAGTGTGCAGAAAAGGCACCAAGGCTTTTGGATAGTGAGGACCAAGGGTAACTTATGACAAGGATTGCCTGCACCTTCCTAACTAAGGCTGCAAGATGTGTTCTGGAGATAGTCAGCATCTGCCCCAAGCCCAATTTCTCAAAACTCTTGAAGCCACAGCACACTTGTTGGAATGCCAAACTAACACAACCCACCTGGCTGAAGGGCTGCGGGGTATATAGCTTAAATGCCAGAACCCTTTACCCACACTCCTCTTTACTGTATTCTGCTTCATGTCATCATTGCCTGCAAGCCCATCACTATCTGGCTGCGATCCTTAGCTGCTGAGTCGCCCTGCTGATGTCCCCACCCTCGTGTGAGCAGCCCAGAGCCAGGCTTCTGCTGATGATACCAAAATGCAGACTAGTGAATGGAAAAGCTACCGGGATGGTGAGAACCTTACTTGCAGCTCGCCTGCCCTTTCATAAATATGTGAATGTTGACTGTGCAATAACTTGTAACCTTTGTGCTGCAACCCAGTATTTCCCAGATCTTTGGAACCCCACCACACTTTTTAGCTAACAAACTTACACAACATGCCAACCTGCAATGGCGATAATGCGGGCGCATTTGGCTCATCTACCATTTTTGTTGAAATGACTAATACATATGCAAGAACAGATATCTTGCTAAAACAATGACGAACAAATTATTAAAGTGTCAAAACCGGTTCCTGTGAATGTTTGTCTTATGTGAATCTGCGAGTACAAGCAGCTTAGAGTGTAAGGGTTGTAAACTTTGCCGGGCAGTAGTGCAATACCTTTGCCCAAGCAACGTCTGGCAAGCTGTGCCAGTGCAGGTCGAAGTTAGAGATATCCAACCCGCCTTGTTTCAACTCCTCCAGTTATCTGTGTATAGTGCTTGTTGGAGCATAACAACATTGTATATTTGTGGAGTGCACTTGCTCCTGTAGGCTTGATGGCACTGAATAACAGATGTGTATTACCCCACTCACAGAAAAGTGTAGATTACTTGCCCTTTCTTAATTTGTGGGAATGCTGGATGTGTTCTAACAACTGTCGCCTTATTGCTCTAACCCAGTGTTCCCCCAAAGCTTTGGAACCACAGCATAATGTTGGCGGTAAGTCAGGCAACCTGTAGCACCCACTTGTTTAGCAAATTCCTGTTGAAATGAAAATTACACTGGCACAGACCGTTTTATGGCTAACAGTTTAATAATGTGTCGTTCCGGTTTCAGTGAATGTTTATCCATTGTGAATCTGCCAGTAAGTGTCCTTGATTTGTTTGGCTGTGTTTAAATTGTTGCTAGCGACTGGACGGCCTTGAGCCTTATTTTAGACTTCCTGCAAAACTACACGGGGAGGTACAACTTGTGCAAAGTGAAACCATAAATCTGGGGTTAATCATGGCTCCCCTGCTTGACCAAATAGTGTGGTCCCAGGCAATTATCTGAATTTTGCTTGCACCTTCATATGACATGAGGGGACCTTGAAATACCTGTGGTCAAGCTAACCGCTGAATGAAACTCTCTTGAGTTTGAATTATCAAACTATAATGTTATCAATCTCTCCAACAACCCTGCGGGTTTCTCGTGTTAACTGACTCTCCAGGGAGGAATGCTTGTTAATGAAATACACAGTTTAATTAAGAAGAGACTGTATGTTCCGACATTTGTTGCGAAATTGTATGGCTGCCAGTAGTGCCCTTGCCGAGAGGCCTCTGTATATGTGTTATGGCAAGGGAGTGTTTGCCGCTGATCCAGTTAAAACCCCTGTTTTTCAATGACAACAAAACGTGTTTTTTCGAGTGCATTGGACCTTGCTCAATCATCCAAGCGCTGTGATAGCCAGATCCAACTATCTGTGTGGGATATATGATGCATCCCGCAAGTCTTCACCCCGCATACCATCACAACGCATTTGTTACTCCGCAAGTGCTTTAATAACGCGTTGCAATCACCCAGCAACATTTTACCACACATATGCTTTTACCACGCAGCCCATTACAACGCAAAGGCATGCGTGGTGAAGGCATCTACTCTTTAAAAAGTGTTTAAGGTAAGTAAATATATATATTTATATTATATTATATATGTTTTAAATATATATTTTTTTTCATAGTTATATATATATTTTTAAAATCTTTAAATCTATACATATTATATATATATATAAATATAAAAAAATGTAATTCCCCCTAAAACCCATAAATGTCCATGTGTATCCCAATATCTATACACCCACAAAATAGTAAAATTACCTATACCACCCCAATACCCATACTCCCTATAGCCTTAATTTACCCTTAGCACCCCAAACCCACCCTGAACCCTAAAATTACCCTAGGCACCCCAAAACTCAAACCCTGAACTCTCAAACAAAACCTGCACCCCAAAACCCAAATAAGCCCTGAACCTTAAAAAAAAAACCTGCACCCCAAAAACCAATCTCACCCTGAACCCTAAAATTACCCTGGGCACCCATAACCCAAACCCACCCTGAACCCTAAAAATACCCCTGCCCTCCAAAACTCAATCTTACCCTAAACCCTAAAATTACCCCTGCACCCCAAAACCTAAACCCACTCTGAACCCTAAAATTACCATGGGCACCCCAAAACCCAAACAAACCCTAAACCCTAAAAATACCCTTGCTCCCCAAAATCCAAACTCACCCTGAACCCTAAAAATACACCTGCACCCCAAAACCCAAACTCACCCTGAACCCTAAAAATACCCCTGCACCCGAAAACCCAATGTCACCCTGAACCCTAAAATTACCGTGGGCACACCAAAACCCAAACAAACCCTGAACGCTTAAAATACCCCTGCACCCGAAAACCCAAACCCACCCTGAACCCTAAAATTACCCGTGCACCCCAAAACCCAATCTCACCCTGAACCCGAAAGTTACCCTGGGTACCCCAAAACCATAACCCACACTGAACCCTAAAATTACCCCTGAACCCCAAAACCTTAACCCACCCTGAACCCTAAAATTACCCTGTGAACCCCAAAACCCAAACCCACCCTGAACTCTAAAAATACCACTGCAACCCAAAACCCAAACTATATGTTGAAATTCCCCTAGGCACCCCAAAACTCAAACAAACCCTGAACCCTAAAATTCCCCTGTGCACCCCAAAACCCCCCTGAACCCTAAAAATACCCCTGCACTCCAAAACCCCAATACCAATCTTTATCCTAAAATTACCCAGGGCACCCCAAAACCTATTCAAACCTTGAACCCTAAAATGTGCCCATTCACCCCAAAATCCAAACGTACCCTAAACCCTAAAATTACCCCTGCACCACAAAACGCAAACCCACCCTAAAATTACCCTAGGCACCCCAAAACCAAAACAAAGCCTGAACCCTAAAATTAACCTTCGCACCCCAAAATATATACCCCTACACCCCAAAAGCAAAACCCTATACTTACCTAAAATTACCCCTGCACCACAAAACACAACCCCACCCTGAACCCTAAAATTACCCTGGGCACCCCAAAACCAAAACAAAGTCTGAACCCCAAAATTAACCTTCGCACCCCAAAACATATACCCCGACACCCCAAAACCAAAACACTATACTTACCTTATAGTTACTTATAAAATACATATGCATTTGCCATTCATGCCTTTACAACGGAATTCATATGGGCAGCAACAAATGGAGACAGGGCGTTATCGAGGGGGGACTAACAAGCCTCATAATGAATCGGAAGCCAGAGTTTACGAAGGACATTGACACCAGCCAATTACAAATATGGGCGGAGAGTGGGCAAGGCTTCCCCAGCACTTCCACAACATACCCTACTACAGCATGCCTCGCAGAGTGTGCAGCGCATGCGAGCTGCAACGTTCGGCTCGACCTAACAATGGCCTCTATTACGAATTAATTAGCAGAAAAAGTGGCCCATGTTTCTAAATAGGGACAGTTTTGAACTGGTAAAGACATGCTCCAAAGTTGTTTTGCAGGGTATGGAAGACTGCTTGGATTAGAAACTGCATGTATTTGAGGGTGTGTGTATTTGAGATTGCTGAGGACTATGGGGCATATTATCAAGACAGGCGATAAAATTATCACCACTTTAGCGGCAGAAAACTGCTGCTGAAATGGCGATAATGGCCTTGATATAATATGCTCTATGGAATTCCAATTGAAGCCCATGTTAGATGTGAAGTACATCTAACCTGAGCTTCAATTGGAATTCCATAGAGCATATTATCAAGCCCATTATCGCCGTTTTAGCTGCAGTTTCTGCTGCTAAAGTGGCGATAATTTTATCTCCTGTCTTGATAATATGCCCCAAGGTCTGTTTTATCAGAAAAATCAACAGTAAATCCGGCCCGCAGACAACAAAACCGGCCCACATTCTGACCTGCCAGAGCAGCCCTTCTGGTACTGCCTGATTGCTCTGCAGGTCAGTCTGACCCTAGTCATACAACTCCCAGAGGCCTTTGCGGAGCAGACATGTCACTCGGATTAAACGTCTCCCAGAGAAGTCTGCTGCGGAAGAGTTACCACCTACCCTCTTAGTACTGCCTCAAGGAGCAGAGCTGTCCCTCGCTCTTAACATCACCTACCTACGTCTTAGACAGCAGAGCTGTCCCTCCAATAATAAATTTTCCTGTGAAACCTGACACATCCGAGATATGCCGCAAGTAGATATCTTAGGCAGGTGTTATACAACATGTCTATTCCTCAAGGTACACAGCTGTTTGTAAAACTATAGAAGATCTATACCTCCGAATACACAGCTTCCGGAGAAGACTGAGAAAGTAGATTTATCTTCAGCTAATTCATCTTTCTCTCATGATGAGGCCTTGGACAGCAGTGCTATCCCTAGAGGCTAATATCAGTTAGTAAGGAAGGAGACAGCAGAGCTGTCCCTTGGGGTTAATTTAATCAGCTAGTAAGTGTTAAACCTGGCATAATTGGCGTGGGTCTCCCTTCCTCTCTACTCTCCCTATCTTTTATATTGGCTGGATTTAGATGTTCTGGGCGCCGTGCCACTGCTACTCAGTAGCCTGTTTCAATAGTGAGTTACCTTCCATTTCCCTGTCGCTACTGAGAAACGATCCATTCTCATATGCCAGGATGGACCGGTTAAAGATTGCTTTCTATCATCCTATCGGGCCCCAGGAACCTGATAGGACCCTCGAGTTTGATACGTATATGCTCAGGACATTGAAGGGCACCTTTTAGTAAGGGCCGTTTATCTATTGCATGTGTTGAAATACCTTTTCTGAAAACATGGTAGGTTCTTGCCTAAGCTTTACTGTAGGCTGTTGCGCGTATGTGTATTGGCCGTCTGGTTTGGAGCAGCAGGGCCAGCTGGGTCAGGCCTGGCTGGAGAGAAGAGATCAGTATTCAGAGCATGGGGAGGGGTGACTCTTTGGTCCGAGCAGGGCCGTGCCTGGCAAGGTGAATGATGGCTCCACCTCCCACTGGGTGAATGATAGCAGACCCCCTCATTCTGAAAGGGCAGGATGTCACCTCGTAAACCAAGTGCTCTCCGACCCCACCGAACTGGTTCTGAGCAGAGTCAGTGATTTGCAACCTTAGAGAACAAAGACTTTTTAGGTATAAAATGCTGTGCTGGAACTTTGGCCAAGTGTGTTCCTTCTGGATGTCAAGACGAAACTCTGTCCGAGTGAACAGAGGAAAGCACTTTGCAACTTTCATCAAGCTTGCCGAAGAAACTACCCAAGGGCCTAAATCGAGAGCGCCTCCTGCAGAAGTCTCAGGGACATTAGACTTCATCCTGTCCGCCGTCGGAATTCCTGTGCGAGGAGTTCTGCTTGCAGGTGAGGCCTCCGTCGAGTAATCCGGAGCCTCTAGTTCTATTGTGAGGACCGCGGACTGGGCGCTTCTGAACTTTTGCTAAACCTGTGCAGGCTGCTGCAGCTATGAGAGAGCTGCCGCCGCTGAGAGCCCGCCTGAATCGGAATTGAGACTTTCTAAACTTTGGCTGAACCTGTGACGGCCGCTGCAGCTAAGGGAGAGCTGCCGCCGCTGAGTGCTCGTCTGACTCTGAACCTTTGAACCTTCTTGCTGAACCTGTGTGGGCTGCTGCAGCTAAGAGATAGCTGCCGCCTAAATCTGTATCTTCAAACCTTTCACTGGATCCGTGTGGGCCGCTGCAGCTAAGAGAGAGTTGCTGCCGCTGAGAGCCCGCCTGAATCGGCACCTTTGGACCTTCCGCTGAATCTGCGTGGACCGCTGCAGTCGCGAGAGCGCGGTGGCTGCTGAGCGTCCAACCTTGGTGCCGCCTGTTCGAGACCCTAAATTGTCCCGTGGGCAAACACAGCTCAGAGAGAGCTGCTGCCGCTGAGTGCCCACACCCTTTGCTACGGTGCACCATCGCGATCTGTCCCGTGGGCTGTCGCAGCCAAGAGAGAACTGCTGCCGCTGAGTGCCCCCACCCTTTGCTATTGTGCACCATCCTGATTCGTCCCGTGGGCCACCGCAGCCAAGAGAGAGCTGCTGCCGCTGAGTGACCGCACCCTTTGCTACTGTGCACTGTGATTCGTCCTGTGGGCCACCGCAGCCAAGAGAGAGCTGCTGCCGCTGAGTGGCCGCACCCTTTGCTACTGTGCACCATCCTAATTCATCCCGTGGGCCGCCGCAGCCAAGAGAGAGCTGCTGCCACTGAGTGCCCGCACCCTTTTGCTACTGTGCATCATCGTGATTTGCTCAGTGGGCAGCCGCAGCCAAGAGAGAGCTGTAGCCGCTGAGTGCTCACCCCTGGTGCTATTTTTCATCCTCGTAATTTGCCCCGCGGGCCACTGCAGCTAAGAGAGAGCTGTGGCCGCTGGGCGCCCGTACCATTGACAACTTTGCATCATTGGGATTTGTTCTGTGTGCCGCCGCAGCTAAGAGAGGTGCTGCCGCTATGAGCCCACCACGGAGCTGCACGACGAGAGTCATCGCCACCACCAGCCCGGGCCGCCACAGCCGCGCGCTGCTGCCACTGAGCACCCGCCTGCCCCTGAGTGCCCGAACCACTGTGAGTGTACGCTGCGGACCTCAGCCTCCAAGACCTGTGGTCGCTGGGAGTCCGCCTGTCACCGTCTCCGGTTCTTTCAGAAGCTGCGTGCTGTAGTCCCTTTCAACAACAGGTACGTGATGCGCAAATGGTCGCGTAGGCCCTGACCTCAGCCCGTGTCCCGCTTTGAATGAATACGTTGTCGTCTCTTTTAGTCCCTACGGGTTGACGTGGATTGTAGTTGTTGAAACGCTTTGAGAGTCTTTGAGTTAAACTGTTGGATAAAGATATTATTTTTCTATATCTACCTGAGTTGTGTCCTTTTGTGGTGTCGTTACTGCCTTATTGTACGTGGCCATAAACGCTTCACACACTGCCTCTGAGATAGGCCTAACTGCTCGTGCTACGTTACCACAGGGTTGAGCAGTGGTTATCAAAGGGGGTAGCCCACTTGCCCTGACTTAGGAAGAAGGGTCCCTATTTGGGCATTGGCACCAGCCACAGCCAACTAGAGACCCCCATTTCTAACAGTAAGGTTTTAGCCAGCAGAGCTGTCCCCTGAGCCTAATATCAACAAAGACTTGGACATTAGTGCTGTCTCTCTGGGCTAATATCAGCTAGTAAGGACCTGGAGAGTAGAGCTGCCCCTCGGGTGTAATACCAGCTAGTAAGGACTTGGGATGTAGAGCTGTCCCTCGGGGCTACTATTATCAGCTAGTAAGGATTTAGACAGCAGAGGTGTTCCTCTGGTCTAATATCAGCAAGTGAGGACTTGGGGACTTGTCCCTCGGATCTAGGCAGCTAGTAAGGACTCGGAGAGTAGCGCTGCCAATCCACCAATCCATGTTCTAGTTAAAGCTGCGAGAGCAGGGGCACGCCTCAGTAAGCCCTCGTGGTGGGGGGTTGCACTGCACAGCTGCCCTCACGCATACATGCCAACGTTCTGAAACGAAAAAGAGGGGGATTTTGAGGAAAAAAAGACGAAAAACAGGGGACTTTATTTTCCTCTTTGCGGTTCATTCAAACAATGGTAATTTTAGGCAGCAGACAGCTAAAATAAACTCCTTTTTGGCTTTACAAAAATCGGGCGTCTCGTGCGTGAACCTGGCCTGCTGGCAAGCATGCATGCTCGCGGCACACAGCTCTTGGTCGGGCCATAGGAAGCAAAGCTGTCGCTGCGGTTAGTAACTCATTTCCCAATAAAGCTGTTCCTCGTTCAGCACTGGCCTCGGCGAGGTTTCCGACAGCAGGCCTATCCATCCCTGGGGATTAACGCGGCTCAACAGCAGGTATCGGATAGCAGAGCTATCCCTCGAGATACTCGTGTAACCTTCGGCTACAGCTCGTGATTATTCCGAGCACAGGCCCTTCGCTTCCGCAGAGCTCCCGGCGCTTGCACGATACGGAGCCAGCAACGCGGGAGCGAAAGCAGATTAGAGAGAAATGTCATCCATGCAGAATTGCATGCGCCCTCCCCCTCCCCCTCCCCTCTCTTGCCCCCCTCCCGCCCTCGGCAGATAGGAGCAGGAGAGGGGAGAGGGGAGGAGGGGGAGAGGGGGAAGGGACGGCCTTACAAGAGACGTGGGAAGGAGTCTATAAAGGGGAGGGGGGATGCTGTCACGGGAGGAGGGGTAAAGAAGGAGCGACGGAGGAGGGGTAATGGCGGGGAGGGGGGGCAGGGACACGCGCGAGGAGAGAGCCGAGAGGCGATGAGGGGAGAGATGAAGTGACAAAGAGGGGAGGGGAGGGAAAAGAGACTGAATGAGAACAGGCGGGCGGGGGTGGAGGGGGAGTCGTGTAGCGACAACCTGAGAAGTGATGGGCAGGAGGGTGAGCACAGAGGCAATAAGGGGAGGGAAAAGAGGAGTGAGGGAGCAAGGGCAGTGAAGACAAGTGACAACTGGGAGGGGGAGGAGACAGAGAGGCGGGGCAGTGAAGGCGAGAAGTGTAGCGGCAGGTGATGGGGAGCTGGAGAGTCAACGGATGAAATGGATGTAGGGACCGAAGAGGAGGGCCAAGGCAGAAAATGAACAGGGAGAGCAGAGTAGCGGCCGAAGTAGAGGTCTGGCTTGGCTCTAAACATTTGACATAAAATTGTGCAACAAACACCATTTAAACATACAACAAAGACTCTTCAATAAGTGTTTCACTTTAGTGCATAAGGATTGTATCACTGCATTGAGGGATTTAATTAGAACTGATATTTACCAAACATCGACCTAGAAACATTCAAGCTCGCTCCCCCCACCCCGCCCTGCCAGTCTGAGACAGTGTTATTGTTATGTAAGCCTAGGCAGGCTTTCAGTGGGATGAAAAAACTGGGGGCTGGGGGGCGTCTCGAAGGGGCGTGGCCAATGTAATTAAGGACGTGGCTTAAAACACATAAGCTAAAAATCTGCGCTTAGCATAATGTGCCCCCCCCCCACACGACTTGTATTTTGCTGCTTCTGTCATTGCATCCAGATCATACCTACATCATGTCAGGACTATTGGCCTTGTCAATGGTTTTTAGTTGCATAAGATTAATCAGCAGCAACTATGGCTTGTATATTATATTGAAAAAGCTTCCACTTAAAGCCCTGGTGACACCACAACAATGTTGCTGCTCCTGAGTTTCAAAAAGAGAAGGGAAATCCAGAGAGAAAATGACTCTCTTTAAAGGATTTCCCTTCCCCTACAAGGCTCACCTGGCATGACGTCATGCCGTAACTTCTCCACTAGTGAGAAGTGAGCAGCGTGAGCACGCTCGCATCCATGTGCCTGCTGCCTCTGCAGTCCGGAAAAAACGGACCGCCTGTGCCAGGCACAAAACAGAGCCCGATAGAGACCCGTTTCGAGGCCCCCTTTAAACAAGCATTTGCAATGCAATAGGTCTCGCATTATAAAAGTGTGAGCAGTTGGCATTGTTAATAATAATGCAACACTAGCTATTGGCATTGTAAATGATAATGCCATTTATTTATGTGTTTGTTTTATAAAATAGATTAAAAAGGCATTGTCATGAACAATGTCAATAGCTGAAACTTTTGCAAATGCGAGACCTATTGCATTGCAAATGCTTGTTTCAGTACAGCAGGCTTTTTAAAAAGTTTTAGTCACTACTCAAAATGAAATCCATTTTATCAGCACTGCCAGTGCTCCTTTATGTTTAATGCCATAAATGAAACACAATGTTCTAAGCAGATTGCTAAACAGCATCTCCAGCCCCGATCCCAATGTCTCACTTCATGTTGGACAGTGGGCATCCTGTTTTTATGCAGCGCCAAGACGGGGTGAACTAATGCACAGACTGAGGTCTGTCAGCCTCCGAGGCTCAAAGCATTCCTTGCAACAGTCCGCTGTGTCAAGGTATTGCCATGTGTACAGCACACACTCTGCTACAACGAGGGGTTTCAAAGTTGGGGGTGACTTCACAAACTTTCCCAAGGTGTTCATCGTGTTTGGTGACAGCGTATTTATGCTGACAGCCAGAAAACTGTTTGTGGTTGTGTGTGTGGCTGTGTGTGGGTGTGGGTGTTGTTGTGATTGTGTGTGTAGTTGTGTGTGTGTTGTTGTGGTTGCGTGTGTAGTTGTGGTTGTGTGTGTGGATGTGCGTTTCTGTTATTGTGTGTGCTTGTGTGTGTGTGTGTTTGTGTGTGTGTGGTTGCTGGAGCAGAGTTTTCAGTTTGAAAATTCTGGGGCTTTTGAAGCTCTGGCATGTCTATTCGTTGTATTAATTTATTAATAATTAATAATTAATTATTTGTCTTGTGCAAGTGCGTTTATATTAATCAATCCGTTTGTTCTAACAAGAGAGAGTTACACGTGAGTGTGCATAAATGTGCTGTTTTAAAAATTAACGTGCATGTTTTCATGTTTAAACGTTGCTATGTGCTGTTTATTTTTGAGCACAAAACGCTTTCCGAATTAATGCTTTTCCATGTTGCAAGTGCTAGATAAATGCATACACATAAGGGTATTAGTGGGGTTAACACTGTTTAATCACTATGCTGTAGTAACGTTGTTTTTGTCTCTTTTAATTAAGATGGTCTATTAAGGTCTATGTTGGCCTAAGAAAAGATGGCTGAATTATGAGCCTGGCTGTGATTATAATATGAAAACTGTGACGAGGGAGACCCCTGCTGGAAATGGTTCTGAAGCTAACTGAACATGGTCCTTGTTGAAAAACTTTCCATGAGGATGGCAGCAGTTTTTGGGAAGTCTCCAAGAGAAGTGAAAGTGTCCTTGGCAGCCTTGGGAAACAAAGGAGCCTTAGAGGGAAGCTCTGAACTGTGGCTCGATGGCCGAGGAGAAGCAGGATAATTGTGATACATGTTTTATTTTCTTGGTTCCTGTTCCGTAGTTTTCGTTATGTGTACTTTTCCTGAGCGGAGATTCTCAAATGTAGCGATGTTACATCCTTTCCTTCTCGCTCTGCTCAGCAAGTCCGGCGGACATTATAGTTTTTTCTATGTTCCCAATGTATCTTTCTATTGTTTAGAGACTATAAGATGTTAGTCTAGAGAGGGTCTTTTGCCACTTGCCATTTTGCCTTTGCCGCGTACCGAATCTGCGTTGCTGAGGATTGATGCTGAAGGGACTTCGTCTTGAGAGACATTTACCGAGAGACTTGTCCTGACCCGTTCTGACATTTAGCTAGAATAGGTAACTATGAGAAATGATTTACTCTGATTGATTTCCTTGACTAATTTTAGATAAAGCAATATAATTTTAAACATGGTGTTGGATATTCTTTCTTGTCAATTATTGAGTTTGCATTATTGATTATTGTTGTATATATTGTATAGATTATGCTTAGGGACAGTCACAAAAACCAGGTCTTATCGACCTCGGTATAGATGCAGGGTGTTTAGAAGTGTTTTCCTTCCACAGGTTTATTGCTGGTAGAGTATTTGAGCGTATGTTAGTGAAATGGGCCCTAGCGTATGATGTATGCATGTGCGTGTAACTGTGAGATTACTCTATCCGTGGTAGGGGGGATATTGTACACACCCTGATCTCTATCAATTTCCTGGTAGCAGAGATTGATGGTTTTTGATGATTGTCTGGATTAGATAAGATTGTTTTTATTGATTATTGATTATTGGTTCATGTTGGTATATGTACTAATACTATATGTTGGAGTCGTAATGTTGAGTTATATGTAGTGCTTCTGGAATTTGGAAGCTGTAGCAGTTCCGTAGTAGGTCAGAGGGAAGTAAATGCTGCTCTCGGGAAAGACGGAATTGTAAGGAATAACGTGTGACAATTGAAGTTGCACGTCACATTGTCTGGGTTCGGAATCAGTGACATCGTCGTATGTTACTATTAGATATTTCTGGTATATAAGGAGTGTGTATGATAGTGAAGGTTATCTGTGAAACTCTGGTCTTAAGTCCCAGGGATCCGTAAGGATTTCCGTTAAAGCTTATCGCGGGAGGAGTAATAGGTATTCTCTGAGCTTATTTGAAGAACTGGGCAAAGAAAGCTTGCTTAGTTAATGTGTGTTATAATTCTGTAGTGGAGCAGATTGTCTGTTCTCGGGAAGCAGGATTCTATGCGTATGTACTATATTTCCTTTGTATGAATGTGCGTGAATGTTTGTACATTTAGTTGATTGTAAGACTCTTTGGACAAGTCCTAGAGGAAACAGTTAATGAATGTATGTTAGTAGGGCAGAGTAGAAGAAGTGCTACTGTGTCAATGAAAGGTTTCTTATGAAATAGACTCTCTTTATTATTCTGTGGTTAGCGAAGCAGACAATGGAGATGTTTTTATGTTGTAACTAATAGATTTTGTAGAAATTTGACACGAAGTCTACTGAAAAGATTTTGTAAAGGAGGGGTAGACGAGTGACAGAAGACAAGAGACAAACTGCAGCGACTGTTGACGTCAGAAAGACCGCGCTCTGATTGGGTGGTAGATCAGAATAGTGCTCGCGCTAGGATTGGTGCGTTAGTGTGAGCCGCGCAAGGATTGGAAGAGCTATCTAGTGACGTAGACGTTCCAGGATTGGTGCGTTAGTGTGAGTCGCGCTGCAATTGGTTGAAAATTCGTATTGTATATTTATAATACGGAAAGAGTAGAGAGTTCTTTGTAAACGCTAAAATGTATTACCAAGAAGAGAAGAAGAAGAAAACATTTTTTGGTAAAGTTAAAAAGTGGTTTAGCAAGGATAAAGATGTTAAAACAAGAGAGGGCGAGTTGTTACCTCCACCGAAAACACCTGCATCCTTCATGGCTGCAAGACATGGGTTTCATACCTGTATATGGTTGGAGAATTGGGTTAGGTATACTAAAGAAGATGGTGTTCTAGCATTTCCAGAACATGGTTCATTTAATCTGGCCGTGTTGAGAAATTTACGGGAAAAGATGTTATGTCTTGACCCGAAACCGAGACCCACACAGTTCGAGGCTTTAGTGGAATGGGAAGAAGAAGTACATGAGAGAGAGAAACAAAGATCTGGAGGGTATTATAGGTATATGTTTTGGAGGAGACATGATCGTGAGACTCATCATGATCGAATGAAAAGGTGGCGAGATGTTAGTATGTCAGAGGGATTATATCCGATGAGAACAGTTGAAGGAGGAGCAGAAAGGGTTCCTGAGTCAGAAATAAGAAAATATGGAGTTAATGAGTATGAGGATGAGGTCTTAAATGACATGATTTACAAAAGACCACCTCCATATAGACCAGAACCGGATAAAAGTACACCAGTTGTTTCTCCGATAAGAGATACAGTTTGTGTTAGTGAGACAGAAAATGAGACGCCTGAGGTAAGGAGTGATCATTACCTTGATGAGAATGCCAGACAATTAGCCAGAACTACAACAGAGTTGACTGAGAAGATTAGGGAGTTAACGAAAAATCTAGAAGCTGTTACGGTGCCTGTAACAATAGGTCCAGTTATGCCTGTGTTTGACAAACAGAGGACAGGTGAGAATGGACTGGTGATTCCATATGTTGGGAATAATCTGACAAATTCAGTTGGTCCTTCAGGAGATTCAGGCAAAAGAGCAGAAAGAAATGACCTGAGACAATCAAGACATGACACATGTATTGAAATATTGGATGCTAGTGAAGCTAGTTGTTCAGGGATGCCGATTTTAGAACCGCAAAAGAGAGTGGTTCCAGTGAGAAAAACTGCTGAAATAACAGTTGATGATTTGAATGATTGGATGAAGGTTCTACAGAAAAAAGATAAAGATTCACAAGTAATTGATGTAGCTAAGTTACGTGTAGAACTAGAAGAGCTTGTCACAGGAACAGTTCCAACAGAGATTCTGAAGAGTCATCATGATGGTGAACTAATGTTTATGTGTAAAAGTGTTACCTGGAGAGCAAGGAATACACATGACAGGCTAAGAGCAATAGCAAATGAACAGGGAGTTGACATTGATAAAGTGAAAGCTTTACAGAGAACTTACAGGATGGATTTTACAGAGAAGGACATTGAAAATTTGAATGCTACTGGTAGAACAGGACAGATTAAGGAAATGGTAGCATTATTGCGAAGATGTGGTGATGTTGAAAAGTGGAAGGATAGGTGGTACAAGAAAAGAGATGAGACTGAAGATAGAACAACTTATTCAGCATTTCCAGTGAGAGAAAAGGAGAAACCAGTGGATACCTGGAGGAGGATATGTACATGTTCCATGGACCAGACAGGATATTTTATCATTTACGAATGATTTCCCTCGATTGAGAGAAAAGCCCGTCGAGTGGTATAGGCAGGTAGATAGGTTTGTGAAATTGTCAAAAGTGCTGTGGGTTGACCTGAATAGTCTGTTTGATATAATTGTTCCAGCAGACTTGTGGACTGAGTGTAAAATAGTTGTGAGTTGGCCTACTGAGGAATATCCAAGAGACCCAAGAACAGGGGCACCAGATCCAGAGGTAATGAGGAAGTATGATCAGGTGATGGTATACCTGAAGAGTAAAGTACCTGCAAAAGAGACAGACTGGGTAAAGATAGATCGAACACAACAGGAAGCGAAAGAATCAGTTCATGCTTTTTATGAGAGGCTGATACTGGCATTTAAACAATTCAGTGGAGATGAACACCTGGGTGACAAAGATTTGAGTCACTTTGTATACAGATTTGTATATGGCCTTAGACCTGAAATTGGTGAGAGAATTCGTGAGCACACAGTGGATTGGCAGAGTAAGAAAGTAGATGAGATCCTGAGACATGCAAAATACTTCAGTGATGAAATTGAAGCAAAACAAAGAAAGCTGAAAGAGAAAGCAATGTGGGCACAAGTGAAAGTTGCAGAGAGACAGGAAGCACAGTTAGTGGAACAAGCAAATAATCCAGGAAATAATGTAGGAAATAGACCCAGATATGCAGGAAAGGGAAAAGGAAGTCTTGAGGAAGCGAAGAAAAAGTTCCCTTGTCACAACTGTGGCCAATTGGGGCATTGGAGATCGGAGTGTCCTAATCCACCATTAGTGAGTAATGAGAGTAAACCTTTAAATCAACAGGTGCAGAACCAGAACGAAGGAAATAATCAGGATTCAGGATTCTACAATGATGAGCAGGTAAACAAACCAAGACGTTCTAACAAAGTACAGCAGTACTTGTTAAAGAGTGAAGGGAGTGAGTCTGAGGGTGATTATTGACGGTGCCGAGGAGAGGAAGAAGAGTGCATACTTGGTGCAACTCTAGAAATAGACCAGGCAGGACCATTTGTGGATGGGAAAATAAATGAGGAGAGTGTTACTTTTTTGGTAGACACAGGTGCGACAAGATCAACTGTCAGGTCAACAGATGTTAGAAATCTTCCTCTCTCGGATGAAGCAATCAAAGTAGTTGGTGTGGCCAATACACAAATCAAAACACGTCTTACTGAACCTGTAAGAGTACAGATAGGGAAATTTTCAGACATGCATAGATTCATTGTCTGTGACACGAGTCCAGTGAACCTATTGGGTAGGGACTTGTTGTGCAAGATGAACTGCACAATTTTTTGTACACCGGATGGAATAGCCTTTGAGACACCAGATGAAGATGTTTTGTACCGAGTGACTCTAGAAAATAGAGAAAGTGAGTTAATTGGTGCATTTGCTGTGTTTAATCCGGAGGATTTGCCTCAAGAGCTGAGAGACACAGTGAAAAGGACAGTTTGGGATTTTACTGGAGAGGATGTGGGATTGATGAATAATGTAGATCCAGTGAAAATTGCAGTAAAAGAGGGAATCACATATCCTAACATTCCTCAATACAAAATGACACCAGAAATAATTGAAGGGATAACTCCTATAATTGAGAAAATGATTCAGCAAGGAGTCCTGAGAGAACTACTGAGTAGTCCGTGTAATTCACCGATAATGGGACTAAAAAAGCCCAATGGGAAATTTAGGATCGTACAGGATTTGAGAAAAGTTAATCAAATTGTGGTGGCATGTTGTCCTATTGTGCCAAATCCATCAGTGATCCTGTATCAAATTCCACATGATGCTGAGTGGTATACAGTGATTGATTTGTGTCATGCGTTCTTTTCAATTCCATTGCATCATGATAGCCAGCCGATTTTTGCATTTAGGTTTGGCCAGCGTATCTTAGCATGGTGTCGAATCCCACAGGGGTATACGGAGAGTCCTTCGATATTCAATCAGTTATTGAAGAAATCGTTGGAAAGTTTGATCATGCCTGAGAGTTCAGTGCTAGTGCAGTATATTGATGACCTACTGGTGGCATCAAAGACACGTGAAGCTTGTGAAGTAGATACCATAGCTTTACTGAATCATCTGGCAGATGGAGGGTTAAAGGTATCTCCAGCGAAATTACAGTTTTGTAAGAAAGAGGTGCATTATCTTGGACACAATATTGAAAAAGGTCTGAGAAAAGTGACTACTGACAGGATCAGAATAATCAGAGAAATGAAAGCTCCAAAGACCCAGAGAGAAGTGAGAATGTTCCTGGGTATGGTGGGTTATTGTCGTCAGTGGATAATTAATTTTTCATTGATAGCAAAGCCACTGATTAAACTGACAAAAAGTGAGATGACAGATCCATTGGATCTAGATGCAGAACAAATGGCAGCATTTGAAGAGCTCAAAAGTAAAATGTGTGAGGCTCCAGCTTTGGGTATGCCTGACTATGAGAAAGAAGTTGAGCTGTACTGCAGTGAAAGAAATGGGTGTGCACTTTCAGTGTTAATTCAGAAACATGGATTACTGAGAAGGCCTATTGCGTACTTCTCATTGACACTTGACCCTGTAGCTGTGGGTTTACCAGGTTGTCTGCAATCTGTGGCTGCAACATGCAGGAGTCTGGAACAGAGTGAAGGAATCATAATGGGATATCCTGTAAGGGTATTCGTACCTCACAATGTGGCAATTCTTTTGACAAGAAGCAGAACTCAGTACATGTCACATAGTCGATTGACTAAATATGAAAAAGTGATACTGGGAGCATCAAATGTGACTCTCGAGAGATGTGTGAATGTGAATCCAGCGACGCTTTTGCCAGACATTGAAAATGTGGGTGTGAAAATGGAAGATGATCATGATTGTTTGGATGTGCTTGAGTACTGTACAAAACCAAGACCAGACATAAGAGATCTACCCTTGAATGAGAGTGATCATGTGTTGTTTGTGGATGGATCATGCCTGAGAAATGATGATGGTGTGCTATGTGCAGCATATGCGGTATGCAAAGTTTCAGAGGTCATGGAAGCATCACCATTGAAAGGAGTGAAGTCTGCGCAAGTTGCGGGATTGATAGCATTGACAAAAGCTTGCGAAATTGGGAAAGATTTGAGGACGACTGTGTTGACTGATAGTCAGTATGGATTTGGAGTGGTGCATGATTTTGGCCAACTTTGGCTACAAAGAGGTTTCTTGACATCGAGTGGAACTCCAATAAAGAATGCTGAAATGATTGGTAAATTGCTTGAGGCGATACAGCTGCCTAAGGAGTTAGCATGTAAAATGTGCTGCCCATGGACTAGGGTAGGATTTTATAACGGTCGGAAACAGATATGCTAACGATGTTGCACAGTATTGTGCAAAAACAAATCAGTCCATCAACAGGGACAGAGAAGGGGAAATGTCTTTTCTCTCTGTGATGTTTACTAATGTCCTAGAGACCTGGGATGAAGTGAAACAGTTGCAAGATGAGGCAGGAGAGGAAGAGAAAAAAGATTGGATTAAGGCAGGATGTGCTCCAAGAGAAACAGACCATGTTTGGGTCTACAGAGATGGCAGACCGGTGATGCCCAACTCCATTTTGTCGTCAATGGCAAGAATGTATCATGGCCAGGGACATTTGGGGAGGGACGCGATGGTTAGGTCGTTCAAGCAGACCTGGTACAATGCAAAGTTCAGGACAATTGCAGAAAGCATCTGTCAGAGGTGTTTAGTTTGTCAGCAATTTAACACTGGGAAAAAGACAGTGGTGAGCCTGGGAACAATAGGCAGAGAAGGAGGTCCTTTTACAAGAATGCAGATTGATTTCATTGAAATGCCCCAAGTAAACAGACTGAGGTATGTTCTAGTGGTAGTCTGTTTGTTTTCAAGGTGGGTGGAAGCTTACCCGACTAGAAGAAATGATGGATTAACAGTGGCAAAGTTACTGTTAAGGGAGTTGATTCCTAGGTACGGGTTTCCAGTAACAGTTGAGTCTGATAGAGGTGGACATTTTCAAAATGAGCTCATGGGTTTGATTTGTGAAGCATTGAAAATACAGCAGAAGCTACATTGTGCATACCGACCAGAGGCTTCTGGTGTGGTTGAACAGATTAATGGCACAATCAAGAATAGGATTGGAAAAATGTGCTTAGCCACTGGTATGAAATGGCCAGATGTTTTGCCTCTAGTTCTGATGACAATGAGATCTACTCCAGATAGAACTACTGGTTTGAGTCCGCACGAGATAATCATGGGACGTGCTATGCGCCATGCATTCGTGCCTGTCAATAAGTTGGTGACAATAACTGATGACATGATTTTGGATTACTGTAAAGGCCTGGCTGACGCAGTTCATTCTGTGTTTCACCAGGTTGGAGAAGAAGCTACCACACTTGAGAAGAAGCAAGCCCATGATCTGAGTCCAGGAGACTGGGTGAGGATAAAAGTTCACAGAAGAAGAAATTGCTTGATTCCAAGGTGGGGAAGGCCGAGACAAGTTATTCTGACTACGACGACTGCAGTAAAGTGTGCTGGAGTGAAGCACTGGGTACATGCAAGTCATACTCTGAGAGTTCCAAACCCGAAAGAAGGGACTGGTAAAGAGTATTTTGAAGAGTCAGATTCCAGCGATGATGAAGATACAGAATCAGTGGGGAAAGAAGTAGGAAGAGCTTTGAATGAACCACTGCGAGTATCAGAGAGGAGATCAAATTCTGTAAAAGAGCCTGAGGTTTCAAACAGCAGCGAAGGAAAAAGAAAAGAAAAGAGAAATCACACAGAGACTACTCCTGAATCAGAGGAGGAGGAGATTGAAGAACCACTTGAGATTATACTTGAAGAAGTAGGGTCAGAAAAAGATAGAGAGGGACAGATTGCGGAAGACCCCCGAGGAGGTGTAGGGAACATTCTTGATGAGCCAGGTGAAGGGACAAGTAGACAGCAAGAAGATTGCGTGTCGGAGACCTGAGGAGGGACAGGAGTAGGGAAGTCTCAAACAGTGGTGAAAAAATCTGTGGAAAAGAAGAGAGCTGCTGGAAAACGAAAACAAGAGGCACTTGAAACAGATGATGAGGATGAACAAACAGAGGGTCGAGTTCTGAGAAAGAGAACTTGGATTGGAGAAAGAAGTAATAAAGAAATAAAGCCGAAAAAGGTGTTAAGAGGAGACCGTTGGCCTAACAACAGAGTTAAGAGGCTGAGATACAAAATAATAAGAGCAAATACATCGAAAGCTGAACAAGTGAATGAAGTTTCGAGTCAAAGTTCAAAAGCTGAAGGAGAAGAATCAAAGGAGTCAAACGAACCAGTGGAAATAAAAAGAGTAAGAAAACCCAACCAAAAGTACAGACCACCGGAATGGTCTTATGTGGCACTGTCTGAAGGAGGAAAAGAAGAAGCAGTGACTCGAGATAATCCGGAAGAGATCTTGAGAGAAGTGGTTGAGGAAGATACTGGTGAAATTCTGAAAGTACTCTTGACTGACATTGGAGAAGAGTCGAGTACTGAGGATTTTGATGTTGGAGATCTAATACAATTTGATGTTGAAGAAATTGAAGTGAAGAATGACAAGTATCCAAACTGAGTGAAAGAAGGATTCACTTGGATTAAGTGAACGAAGAGATCATTTGGATAAACTGAAAGCTGAAGAATTGCTGGAGAATTGAAATTGAAAAGTTCAAACGGTAGTGGAGTAGTAGAGGCTAAACTAAAATGGCTAACATAGAGGATAATAGAAATAGGTGTGCCTTCTTTAAGAGGTGGTGTAGGATGTGCTGCTGCTGTACTGGATTATTAATGCTTCTATGGGGTGTTTTAGTTTTATTAGTTACTTTTAAAGTAAAGTTTGAGATGCATACAGAGAATGTGACAAATGTAGAAAAGAATTCACATAAAGTAGTTCCAATTAGAATTAGTAATACTTACATACATAAAGATAGGTCAATTAATAACTTTTCTAGTAATGTTTTTTCGAAACTGTTATATGAATATGTGAAGACAATGGAAGTAAGGGATTGCTACGTCTGTATGCAATTACCTGCATCCGTTTCAGAGGGTGTTACTTATCATCATTTACCAGCTACATATGGTATTTCCTGTAGTATTTTAAGTAGTGTTTTTTATCTGTTAGGGAAAGTAGATTATAAGATGTCTAACAGAGATAGTATTTTTGGGCACTTGCCAATGAACAAAGAGCTGAATCCAGCTAAAGAAGCTAACACTTTTGGTGAGATTTTTATAGAAGAAAAAGGATTAACATTAGATTACATTTTTAAGAATAATTTAACTTGCAGTTTGAAAGGAGAGGAGAAAGCTTTCTTGGATATGGTAGAAGAAAGGAGATTGAACATGCATGAGAAAGCAGGAAAATATAAAGTGAGTGAGACAATTTGGGACATTGAGATGGGAAAAGAGTTGAAGAATGGGGCTAGTCCAACTTTAGCTCTAGATGCACCACAGAAGGGTAAACTTTGTATTACAAGAAGGAAATCCCAATATGATACATATTTTGTCGGGACTAGTGAGTGCCATGATACATACTTCATTGCAACAGGTTGGGGTTTCAGAGGTGGAGAAGATACAATTTTTCCAGGAGTATACTATGTTTGTGGGAATAAGGCTTATTACAAGTTGCCTGACCATTGGTATGGCACGTGTTATGTGGGCCTAGTTTTTCCAAAGATTTTTCATATAGATAAAATAACAGATGTAGAAGATATTAACTTACTAATGCGTTTTAAGAGAGAAACTTGGTCTGAAATAGTGGGTGATATTTTTGGGGTTTTGATTCCAGCAGTGGGAATTTCTTTGAATGCTTATGGAATTCGGAAACTGTCCACAGTGGTTGATCGCTTATCGACAAATACCGCTGGAGGGTTTCTTTTGGTGAATACGGAATTAAGTGCCGTACGTGCCATGTCTATGCAAAATCGACTTGCCCTTGATATTATATTGGCCAAGGAGGGTGGAGTCTGTGGAATGCTGAAAGTTCAACATTGTTGCACTTACATTCCAGACGAAAGCAGAGACCTAAAGGTCTATATCAAGAATATTACTGATTTGCATGAAGAATTAGTACCACTTGAAGCTGAGAGTTTATGGACTAAAATAGCTAATAAAATGATAGCTGTTAAGGATTTTATTGCAAAAATAGGTAGTACTATTATAGGTAGAATATTGTTTCCCTTGTCTTGTATAATTGTGGCTTTATTAATAATAAGATTGGTGTGTGTGTGTTGTAAAAACAGGGGAGGGAGGAAGACATTGAATAAAGAAAAGAAAAACAAGAGGTTGAAAAGAGAACCTCAAGAAATTGAACTAGAAGAATTGAGGGAGAGTGTTTACTTAGAGACAAAAAGGGATGATGAAAGAGTGACTGGTGTTTAATGTTGTGTAAAGGGGAAAAGACATTTCCGATTTCTCCTAAAATGGGACTACATTTTCACTAATTTTTTTTTTTTGGGGTTTATTTGGTGATAAAATCACCAAAGGGGAGATTGCTGGAGCAGAGTTTTCAGTTTGAAAATTCTGGGGCTTTTGAAGCTCTGGCATGTCTATTCGTTGTATTAATTTATTAATAATTAATAATTAATTATTTGTCCTGTGCAAGTGCGTTTATATTAATCAATCCGTTTGTTCTAACAAGAGAGAGTTACACGTGAGTGTGCATAAATGTGCTGTTTTAAAAATTAACGTGCATGTTTTCATGTTTAAACGTTGCTATGTGCTGTTTATTTTTGAGCACAAAACGCTTTCCGAATTAATGCTTTTCCATGTTGCAAGTGCTAGATAAATGCATACACATAAGGGTATTAGTGGGGTTAACACTGTTTAATCACTATGCTGTAGTAACGTTGTTTTTGTCTCTTTTAATTAAGATGGTCTATTAAGGTCTATGTTGGCCTAAGAAAAGATGGCTGAATTATGAGCCTGGCTGTGATTATAATATGAAAACTGTGACGAGGGAGACCCCTGCTGGAAATGGTTCTGAAGCTAACTGACCATGGTCCTTGTTGAAAAACTTTCCATGAGGATGGCAGCAGTTTTTGGGAAGTCTCCAAGAGAAGTGAAAGTGTCCTTGGCAGCCTTGGGAAACAAAGGAGCCTTAGAGGGAAGCTCTGAACTGTGGCTCGATGGCCGAGGAGAAGCAGGATAATTGTGATACATGTTTTATTTTCTTGGTTCCTGTTCCGTAGTTTTCGTTATGTGTACTTTTCCTGAGCGGAGATTCTCAAATGTAGCGATGTTACATCCTTTCCTTCTCGCTCTGCTCAGCAAGTCCGGCGGACATTATAGTTTTTTCTATGTTCCCAATGTATCTTTCTATTGTTTAGAGACTATAAGATGTTAGTCTAGAGAGGGTCTTTTGCCACTTGCCATTTTGCCTTTGCCGCGTACCGAATCTGCGTTGCTGAGGATTGATGCTGAAGGGACTTCGTCTTGAGAGACATTTACCGAGAGACTTGTCCTGACCCGTTCTGACATTTAGCTAGAATAGGTAACTATGAGAAATGATTTACTCTGATTGATTTCCTTGACTAATTTTAGATAAAGCAATATAATTTTAAACATGGTGTTGGATATTCTTTCTTGTCAATTATTGAGATTGCATTATTGATTATTGTTGTATATATTGTATAGATTATGCTTAGGGACAGTCACAAACACCAGGTCTTATCGACCTCGGTATAGATGCAGGGTGTTTAGAAGTGTTTTCCTTCCACAGGTTTATTGCTGGTAGAGTATTTGAGCGTATGTTAGTGAAATGGGCCCTAGCGTATGATGTATGCATGTGCGTGTAACTGTGAGATTACTCTATCCGTGGTAGTGGGGATATTGTACACACCCTGATCTCTATCATGGTTGTGTGTTATTGTGGTTGTGTGTGTGGTTGTGTGTTTGTGTTATTGTATGTGGTTGTGTGTGTTTGTGTGTGTGTGGTTGTGTGTGGGTGTGTGTGGTTGTGGTCGTGTGTGGTTGTGTGTGGTTGTGGTTGTGTTTGTGGTTTTGTGTTTGTGGTTGTGTGTGTGGTTGTGTGTTTGTGTTATTGTCTTTGTGTGGTTGTGTGTGTGTGGTTGTGTGTTTGTGTTATTGTGGTTGTGTGTGTGTGTGTGTGTGTGTGGTTGTGTGTGGTTGTGGTTGTGTGGTTGTGGTTGTGTGGTGGTTGTGTGTGTGTGTGTGTGTGTGTGTGGTTGTGTGTGTGTGGTTGTGTGTGTGTGGTTGTGTGTGTGTGTGTGTGTGTGGTTGTGTGTGTGTGGTTGTGTGTGGTTGTGGTTGTGTGAGGTTGTGGTTGTGTGTGTGTGGGGTTGTGTGTGTGGTTGTGGTTGGTTGTGTGTTGTGGTTGTGTGTGTTATTGTGTGTGTGGTTTTTTGTGTGTGTGGCTGTGGGGTTTGTGTGTGTGTGGTGGTGTGTGTGTGTGGTTGTGTGTGGTTGTGTGTGTTTGTGAGTGGTTGTGGTTGTGTTTGTTGTTTTGTGTGTGGTTCTGTGTGTGTGGTTGTGTGCTGTTGTGGTTGTGTGTGTAGTTGTGGTTGTGTGTGGTTGTGTGTGTGGTTGTGTGTTTGTGTTATTGTGTGTGTGTGCTTGTGGTTGTGTGTGTGGGTGTGGGTGTGGGTGTGGGGGGTGTGGGTTGTGGGTGTTGTGGTTGTGTGTGTGTTTGTGTTATTGTGTGTGTGGTTATGTGTTTGTGTTATTGTGAGTGTTGTTGTGTGGTGGGGTTTGTGGGTGTGTATGGTTTTGTGTGTGTGTGTGTGTGGTTGTGGGTGTGTGGTTGTGGGGTTTGTGTGTGTGGTTGTGGGGTTTGTGTGTGGTTGTGTGGTTGTGTGTGGTTGTGTGTGGTTGTGGGTGTTTGTGGTTGTGTGTGTGAGTGGTTGTGGTTGTGTGTGTGGTTGTGTGTGTGAGTGGTTGTGTGTGTGAGTGGTTGTGTGTTGTGGTTGTGTGTGTTGTGGCTGTGTGTGGTTGTGTGTGTGTTTGTGTTATTGTGTGTGTGTGGTTATGTGTTTGTGTTATTGTGTGTGTGGTTGTGTGGTGGGGTTTGTGTGTTTGTATGGTTGTGTGTGTGTGTGTGTGGTTGTGTGTGTGGTTGTATGTGTGTGATTGTGTGTGTGTGGTTGTGTGTGTGTGGTTGTGGTTGTATGTGATTGTGGTTGTGTTTGTGGTTTTGTGTGTGTTTGTGGTTTTGTGTGTGGTTCTGTGTGTGTGTGGTTGTGGTTGTGTGTTGTGGTTGTGTGTGTGTAGTTGTGGTTGTGTGTGGTTGTGTGTGTGTGTGCTTGTGTGTGTGTGTGCTTGTGTGTGTGTGGGGTGTGTGTGTGTGTGTGGTTGTGTGTGTGTGGTTGTGTGCTTGTGTGTGCTTGTGGGTGTGTGTGTGGTTGTGTGGTTGTGTGTGTGTGTGTGTGTGTGTGCAATCATAATCATAACACAATGCCACAGACTTTAGTTTCATTAGACATGAGGAACCGTACATAAGAGATGAAGAATTGTTATCGGTAACGGACCCACTAGGCCTCCAGTCAAGTAATAGTGGTCATGAACGTTATAAATTAAAAACAACGAAAGGGAAAAATTAACAATCTCATCACTCACCCACTTGAGGGTCTCAGAAGGAGCCTAGATCCCGCTTGGACTCAGAATCTCTCAGGTGCAACAAAGCCCCTTTGGTACAGAAAGATAGGGTGGATAACCCTGGCTCAGTGGTTAACAACGAAAAGTCCACCTTTGACACACCAGTCATGAACTTACAGATACAGAACTGGTGGTCGGTCATTGACACCACACTAACAACCATGGGCTAGGTGGCAATGGTGCATGCTGACTAAATGGACTCTCAGATTGTAATATTACAGTCCCTGGCAAAGAACGTGAAGAAGATAGAATCGCGACTGGATAATCTAAATTCTTTCATAATGAACGCCCAGTTACAGACTGACAAGGAGCGGTGTTATTGCTCACTTCTCCTCGAAAAAATCTCTGCATTCCCTGAAATAAATGTCGAATCTTCTCAGAGAATATAAAGCAAGTAACATACATCATAACAGCAATGAAAGGCCCCTTGTACGAAACACCCAGCTCAGTGATGAAGCATTCCCCGTTCCTCATCAAAAAGTTGACAAAATACGGTTTTTGGTGTCAGTTCCCCTGGGGCACAAGCAGACATCCACTTCTGTCAGGACAGCTGATCGCAGCAAAAAAGACAGAAGTGGATGCCTGCTTGTGCCCCGGGGGGACTGACCAAAAAAAAACACACAAAGGGAAACAAGGGATATCCAAGGATAAATATGAAGGAATCCCCAAATGGGTGATGACGCGGATGTCAAAAACCACGCACAATAATGGAGGTGGACAAAGAGGGTGAGAGCCGTTCTCCTTCTGAAGCAGACAGCTCTGATGCTGGAGAAGACGAAGCGCATGAGCCCCGCAGACACTGCGCAGACTCCGCGTACATTGAGACACATCACTGACTGAAGCAACCATTCCCCCACTTGCTGCTGGGTAAACGCCAAAAAGAGGCCTAAAAGAACGACGGGCCTCAAAGGGAGAATTGAGTTCACAAGACAGAATGACCACATACAGAGGATCGAGCCCGATAATCTGACTACTGTCAAGAAGAGGCTCAAGGTGGGAAGGACGCTGGTATGTATGCCTATTAGAATGACACCTAGCAGAAGACCAAAGTCCACCCGAAGACAGACCTCCGACTCCGAGGCATGTGCAGCCTTTACACAACTCACGATGCCAATAATGAGTTACAGCACATTGAGCGATCATGGCATAGAGAACCGGATAGAGCATGAACACAGCATTCATGGTGGGACTTTACAGCGCAGAGGTGAAAGGTGCGGGCAGGGCTTCCAGAGAGAGTCGGACAGCTTGGAAAACAAACGTTTGTTTGCAGCCAAATTAAACCACTGTGTTGCATCCTTGTTATCAGCTGGCTACATGTTTTAGGGCTCAGGGTGTATGTGCATAATGCTTTGTATCCTGTTCTTGCGGTGTTGGGAAGGGGGGGGCCTTTCACCCCAGAATGTGTGTGTTCGCCACTGCCTTCTTAGACAGCCTCTGGCCCTAAGGTTACAAAAACAAGACAAGCCCGGCGGAGCGTGGCACGCGCGCGCATTCCAGGCGGGGGAGCGGAGAGCAGGGCTGCATTCTATAACAAGCACGCACTGAAGTTGACGAGGAGGGAGTGGGAGGGGGAGTGGGGGCGGGCACAGTGGTGCGGCCACAGTTGTAAAAGGCAGGGAGAGGGTGAGATTGAGAAAGGGAAAGATAGGGATCAAAGGAAACAATAACAAGCAGGAAGGGGGTGGCAAATGGTGTGCACTTTGATGTCCTCAGTGGCCGCGCGGCTCACTGAGGACATCAAAGGGGCCGCGAAGTGATCAGGCAGTGCTTTTCAGGCTCCCAAATGGTGCGCGTGGTCGGCGCACATGCACTGTATTTGGAGGCCTGAAAAGCACTGTTTGCACTTCCAGATCCCCCTTTTACAAAAGCTCTCGCGAGAGCAGCGCTAAAGCGCTGTCTCAGGCGAGCCCTAAAAATTGCGGGTGCTCAGCACCGGTGAGACCCGGCCCACTTAAAGCCCTGAGCCTAGGCTGTGGTTAAAGATAGAGCAGTGCTGGCATTAAAAAAAAAACACACTCCGGAACCCACACACTGTGTTGTGGTTGGTTGTGTGTTGTGGTTGTGTGTGTTATTGTGTGTGTGGTTTTTTGTGTGTGTGGCTGTGGGGTTTGTGTGTGTGTGGTGGTGTGTGTGTGTGGTTGTGTGTGTTTGTGTGTGTTTGTGAGTGGTTGTGGTTGTGTTTGTTGTTTTGTGTGTGGTTCTGTGTGTGTGGTTGTGTGCTGTTGTGGTTGTGTGTGTAGTTGTGGTTGTGTGTGGTTGTGTGTGTGGTTGTGTGTTTGTGTTATTGTGTGTGTGTGCTTGTGGTTGTGTGTGTGGGTGTGGGGGGTGTGGGTTGTGGTTGTGGGTGTTGTGGTTGTGTGTGTGTTTGTGTTATTGTGTGTGTGGTTATGTGTTTGTGTTATTGTGTGTGTTGTTGTGTGGTGGGGTTTGTGGGTATGTATGGTTTTGTGTGTGTGTGTGTGTGGTTGTGGGTGTGTGGTTGTGGGGTTTGTGTGTGTGGTTGTGGGGTTTGTGTGTGGTTGTGTGGTTGTGTGTGGTTGTGTGTGGTTGTGGGTGTTTGTGGTTGTGTGTGTGAGTGGTTGTGGTTGTGTGTGTGGTTGTGTGTGTGAGTGGTTGTGTGTGTGAGTGGTTGTGTGTTGTGGTTGTGTGTGTTGTGGCTGTGTGTGGTTGTGTGTGTGTTTGTGTTCTTGTGTGTGTGTGGTTATGTGTTTGTGTTATTGTGTGTGTGGTTGTGTGGTGGGGTTTGTGTGTTTGTATGGTTGTGTGTGTGTGTGTGTGGTTGTGTGTGTGGTTGTATGTGTGTGATTGTGTGTGTGTGGTTGTGTGTGTGTGGTTGTGTGTGTGTGGTTGTGGTTGTATGTGGTTGTGGTTGTGTTTGTGGTTTTGTGTGTGTTTGTGGTTTTGTGTGTGGTTCTGTGTGTGTGTGGTTGTGGTTGTGTGTTGTGGTTGTGTGTGTGTAGTTGTGGTTGTGTGTGGTTGTGTGTGTGTGGTTGTGTGTGTGTGTGCTTGTGTGTGTGTGGGGTGTGTGTGTGTGGTTGTGTGGTTGTGTGTGTGTGGTTGTGTGGTTGTGTGTGCTTGTGGGTGTGTGTGTGGTTGTGTGGTTGTGTGTGTGTGTGTGTGTGTGCAATCATAATCATAACACAATGCCACAGACTTTAGTTTCATTAGACATGAGGAACCGTACATAAGAGATGAAGAATTGTTATCGGTAACGGACCCACTAGGCCTCCAGTCAAGTAATAGTGGTCATGAACGTTATAAATTAAAAACAACGAAAGGGAAAAATTAACAATCTCATCACTCACCCACTTGAGGGTCTCAGAAGGAGCCTAGATCCCGCTTGGACTCAGAATCTCTCAGGTGCAACAAAGCCCCTTTGGTACAGAAAGATAGGGTGGATAACCCTGGCTCAGTGGTTAACAACGAAAAGTCCACCTTTGACACACCAGTCATGAACTTACAGATACAGAACTGGTGGTCGGTCATTGACACCACACTAACAACCATGGGCTAGGTGGCAATGGTGCATGCTGACTAAATGGACTCTCAGATTGTAATATTACAGTCCCTGGCAAAGAACGTGAAGAAGATAGAATCGCGACTGGATAATCTAAATTCTTTCATAATGAACGCCCAGTTACAGACTGACAAGGAGCGGTGTTATTGCTCACTTCTCCTCGAAAAAATCTCTGCATTCCCTGAAATAAATGTCGAATCTTCTCAGAGAATATAAAGCAAGTAACATACATCATAACAGCAATGAAAGGCCCCTTGTACGAAACACCCAGCTCAGTGATGAAGCATTCCCCGTTCCTCATCAAAAAGTTGACAAAATACGGTTTTTGGTGTCAGTTCCCCTGGGGCACAAGCAGACATCCACTTCTGTCAGGACAGCTGATCGCAGCAAAAAAGACAGAAGTGGATGCCTGCTTGTGCCCCGGGGGGACTGACCAAAAAAAAACACACAAAGGGAAACAAGGGATATCCAAGGATAAATATGAAGGAATCCCCAAATGGGTGATGACGCGGATGTCAAAAACCACGCACAATAATGGAGGTGGACAAAGAGGGTGAGAGCCGTTCTCCTTCTGAAGCAGACAGCTCTGATGCTGGAGAAGACGAAGCGCATGAGCCCCGCAGACACTGCGCAGACTCCGCGTACATTGAGACACATCACTGACTGAAGCAACCATTCCCCCACTTGCTGCTGGGTAAACGCCAAAAAGAGGCCTAAAAGAACGACGGGCCTCAAAGGGAGAATTGAGTTCACAAGACAGAATGACCACATACAGAGGATCGAGCCCGATAATCTGACTACTGTCAAGAAGAGGCTCAAGGTGGGAAGGACGCTGGTATGTATGCCTATTAGAATGACACCTAGCAGAAGACCAAAGTCCACCCGAAGACAGACCTCCGACTCCGAGGCATGTGCAGCCTTTACACAACTCACGATGCCAATAATGAGTTACAGCACATTGAGCGATCATGGCATAGAGAACCGGATAGAGCATGAACACAGCATTCATGGTGGGACTTTACAGCGCAGAGGTGAAAGGTGCGGGCAGGGCTTCCAGAGAGAGTCGGACAGCTTGGAAAACAAACGTTTGTTTGCAGCCAAATTAAACCACTGTGTTGCATCCTTGTTATCAGCTGGCTACATGTTTTAGGGCTCAGGGTGTATGTGCATAATGCTTTGTTTCCTGTTCTTGCGGTGTTGGGAAGGGGGGGGCCTTTCACCCTAGAATGTGTGTGTTCGCCACTGCCTTCTTAGACAGCCTCTGGCCCTAAGGTTACAAAAACAAGACAAGCCCGGCGGAGCGTGGCACGCGCGCGCATTCCAGGCGGGGGAGCGGAGAGCAGGGCTGCATTCTATAACAAGCACGCACTGAAGTTGACGAGGAGGGAGTGGGAGGGGGAGTGGGGGCGGGCACAGTGGTGCGGCCACAGTTGTAAAAGGCAGGGAGAGGGTGAGATTGAGAAAGGGAAAGATAGGGATCAAAGGAAACAATAACAAGCAGGAAGGGGGTGGCAAATGGTGTGCACTTTGATGTCCTCAGTGGCCGCGCGGCTCACTGAGGACATCAAAGGGGCCGCGAAGTGATCAGGCAGTGCTTTTCAGGCTCCCAAATGGTGCGCGTGGTCGGCGCACATGCACTGTATTTGGAGGCCTGAAAAGCACTGTTTGCACTTCCAGATCCCCCTTTTACAAAAGCTCTTGCGAGAGCAGCGCTAAAGCGCTGTCTCAGGCGAGCCCTAAAAATTGCGGGTGCTCAGCACCGGTGAGACCCGGCCCACTTAAAGCCCTGAGCCTAGGCTGTGGTTAAAGATAGAGCAGTGCTGGCATTAAAAAAAAAACACACTCCGGAACCCACACACTGGAGGTTGGGGTGTGGAAGCGGAAAGGTGGGTGCCGGCGCCACGAGGGGTGGAGTAATGAAAAGAAAGGTCCCATAGTCAACTTATGCCTTTCTTTTTTGTAGAAACACTTCCATAAATAAACTGAAAACAAGGAGAAACCTGAGAGTAAATCTGTTGTGGCTTATTTAACTGGTCATAAAGAGGCTTCATTTTAAAATATCTTACAGGGTTAAAACACCTGCTGCAAAGATCTGTGCCAGAAAGGTTGAGGGAATATTAATAATGGAAATATAACTCTGGTGGCTAATGTAGCTGCTTGATAGATCTGTGTTATGTCTAGTCACAGTTTTGACTCATAAAGTAGCGTAGTATGCCTTCTGTTAAGCACATTATTCTAATGTTGGTAAAAAGGGGAATTTGGGTAATAAAGTAATAAGGTCTTATTAGAACACCGAACCCCAACCACTGCGTAACATTTTAAATCCTGACTTTGCGTTTTTGTGAACCTTGTAGACTTAACACATAATGCCTTCCTTAAGGACGATTTGCAACTCCTACACCTTGTAAGCCTCATTGTCTTATTTAACATTTCCTGTACATTAATTTACACATTTGTATGATACATTATCTCTGTATAATGTGTGCGTCATGTAAAGACACACACACTCTATATAGGGATGTGTAGCGCTATAAAAAAGATAAATAAAAACATTTGTAAGTGCTACTTAAATCGCTATTTGGGTAATTACTCAGATAGCTGCATCTGACATTCTTACGGTACATGCACATCTCTTCTGTACATAGGTTGAATAAAGTGAAAAACCTACCCCAAAACCATAGTTTCTCTTAAATACTTGAAGTGAGTGCCTTTGTTTCCATCCATTGCACTAGCATCTAGGTGTTGGGCTCCAAATAACTCCCAGCGAGGATGATACTAGAAGAAAAGAAGGGCTGCTGGCCCTTTAAATGAAAATGTATACTGGGGCATGCACTCCTTCCCTTGTTTTTGTAGTCAACCAAATTCAAAATCTTGTTTGTAAGTGCGTGCGAACAGTGTCCATGGATCGCCACAACCACAGTCAATACAAAAGTATTCAAAAAAAGGGTGCTCATCTTGCGCCCTCACTGTCGCACTGCGTTGAAGTGGGAATCAGTCCCGCCAGTAAATTTCATTAATCCAGGTGCTCTAGTATAGACTCTTGTAATCATAACCTTTTTTGAAAATCCAATGTTAAATACGTACTCTCTTTCTCTTCATCACAGCGGAGACAGTGTAATTGAATCTGCAATCTTTATTTAACTTTTCTGATACCAAATGTATGCCAATCCAGGCTTTATACATAGGTACACGCAAATTAATCACAATTTGATCACAATTAAAAGTTGACCCGTTGTAGAAATACCCAATGCATTTCGAGCCTACTTGGCTCTTCGTCAGGGGTTACTGAAACAAATAAAATGAACAGCTTTACCACATGATCAAAAAACATTATGTGCATAAACTCATAAATCCCTCCATAACCCCATCTCGAATCTGGCGTGAATACTGAAACTTCCTGTCTCATACTCCCTCTTAACTCACCCGAAACTATATTTATCCTAAATATGCTATAAATCAACATGAAAATCATTGTGACTCCCTACCCTCGAAAAACCCGTTGCCCTTCCCATATTCCTCCCATATGCTGTAGACCTATCACTCCTCCACTCCCGCTCTATCATTCTTCATGTCCCTGTTTTTGTACCTTTCAAAAAACGGTTCCCATCAACGCAGCGCTCCTCGTGCTGTTCACCTGCATTTTCTTGATTCAAATTGTACAATTCAACCACTAGACGGATATCTCTTCCATTTTACATCTAAGGTTAATGCTTTCTGATTAATTCTTTGAGAAAATACACCAGTATACCATCTTGAAAATGTTTTATATGTTAAATCAAGTTGAAGATTTTCTAGAAAAAAAACACAAGGTTAGAAGAAGGCAGTGCACTCTATTGTAATGCTGACATAACCTCCTCCCCCTGACTTAACACAGAAGCTAATTTCAAAAGAGGTCAATACATGTATTAACAAAACAACAGTCTGGGACAGGCCACCAAGGTACAATTCTTCACTTGACACAAGTGACATGCAAGGATGTAGTAGACACTAAGGGGCATATTACCAAACACCGCGTTAAAATTATCAGAAAACTGCCGCTAAAGCGGCGATAATGGGCTTGATAATATGCCGCAGAGAATTCCAATAGAAGCCCATGTTAACACCAGAACCTGGGCTTCTATGGGAATTCTCAAGGGCATATTATCAAGCCCATTATCGCCGCTTTAGCGGCAGTTTTCTGCCGCTAAAGCGGCGATAATTTTAACGCAGTTTCTTGATAATATGCCCCTAAGTTTCAGGGGTGGGGGGGAGTGGACAACCTTAGGGAGACCTGAGCCAGGGGTCTGGTTTGGCTCAAAGAGCCACAGTGTGAGCTGAACCACCAAAAGATGTAAAACATGCAATAAACATCATACAAAATATGGCAAAGTCTTTCAAATGAAAAACAAATATTTTCCAACAGTTGCCTGTGTGAAATCACTGAATTGAGTGTCATTTATTGAAGGTAATATTTTCTTTAAAATGAAACATTAAAGATACCCCTATGCCCGGACGATGATGCCACAAGTTACCTAAGATATGCCAGCTTGTCGTGTTCTCTATAGAGCCTACATTGTTATTCAGTGTGAAGTAAGAATATTTTACATTAGCCGTACATTAGAGAGCTTTTTGTAGAGTGCAGATCCAGTACCGAATTACTTCAATTTCCTCTAAAACTTGATGGTTAGGGATAATGATACATGGGGAAGTGAAGCAATGGACCGTGGCTCCTACAATTTGGTAAAGTGGGAAAACTGGGATTTGAGTCTTGGATTCCATGTTGTACAGTTCAGAGACCCTAAGATTACATCCGTCTCTCTTCTGTTCACCGCCAAAGGTCTGTGCTTTGTGTTCAATTATAGTTAATCAATTTGTGTTAGTATATGGAGTTTAATACATACAATTATCACACCTTAAATCAAACTGACAATATGCCCATATAATTATATGTCTATAGTCACAACATTTGAAGGTCTGCTTTTCCTTTTTGCAATGTTTCCACAGACACAGTGACAGCCAGGGGCGGCTCCTCCGTTATGGCAGAGGAGTGTCGCAACACTGAAAAAGAAAATAATAATAAAATCACTTTATTATCATTTCATTTTTCATTACTGCCAGCCGAGGTTAGGATGGGGGCGGGGCCATCCTGCAGCGCGTCACGCTAAATAAAGGAGTGTTGGGCACTGGTAAGTGCCATGTCTCTTTGGCTGGCCGTCTTAGGCCGGCCAAACACACATGTGCACTTATGTTTCTCCAACTCAGCTGTGTTGCAACAGCCGCGTGGGAGAAAAGCCCCAGGCACCCTGGGCCTGAGAGAGCATCAAGTCAGTGCGCTCAGGCCAATCATGCCCTGCTCTCATGCTGGTATTGCCAGCATGCGAGCAGCGCCGTGATTGCCCTCTGGGAGCCTGTGCTGCATGACCAGCATCGGGAGAGGAGCACCAAGGCGGAGGGCGCAGGATCAGATAAGTGTTTTTTAAAATGTATTTCCCCTCACAGCTGCCCACCCCGTATTCGTGTTGCCTCACCACCCCAATATTGAAGCAGCCGCCACTGGTGACAGCACACGCCTGTCAGTAACCATGCTGCAGGAGCAAACTCTGTGGTGGCTACAAGACTTCTTTGTGTTTTGCTCAGGATATAACTGTGGTGTTGAGCTGCTGTTAAAATAATTTATGTACCACGCCAGCCAAGCAAGAAGTAACATTAGCACAAAATAGCATTTCCTGTCATCCCTCACTCTGCTGCCTTACCTCGCTTGACAAACGGGCCAATTTTAGGGGAGGCTCAACATTTCAATGGCCACAGTTAAATGATCAGAGCGCTGTACAAACAGTATGTAAGATGAACAAGTAAAGGTAGTACATTAATACATATAGGTAGTCAGGGGAACAGTAACATGAGAAAGAACAAAGGCAGAATGAACTAACAAAATATTACAAGAGCATCATTGAGCGTCAGAAAAACAACTGTAACTCATTGAATTCAGGCCTATTTTTGCAGGTAACTGTTCAGGAGCAGCCCTTTGACTTCTCTTTTGAATGTGGCAATCGAGGAGTTGGATCTGATTTCAGGAGGGAGAGTGTTCCAAATTCTTGGAGCAAGACCAGAGAGGGCTCGGTTATAAGTTATTTTCCTTGTTGAATTTTTGTGGTTTCAGCAGTAGGTTGTTATAGCTTCTAAGGGTTCGATTCAAGCCGGATAGTTAAAGTTTTTTTGCCAGGTAAACAGGAGTGTTGTAATGAAGTGGTTTGTGTGTTAGCCAGGGTATCTTGAGACGAATCCTTGCTTCGAAAGGGAGCCAATTGAGTCGAATTAGGTCTGGTGTGATGTGCTCACGTTTTCTTGAGCCTGTGAGGAATCTGGCAGCAGAGTTTAAAGTCGCCTTTAAAGGGACCAGTCTAGATTTGGGAAGCCTAGATAGGATCATAATTCCATAGTCTAAACGGGTGATAACTGGGGATTGGACAGCAAGCTTCATGTCATCAGGAGGTATGAAGGGTTTGATTTTTCTTAACGTGTTGAGTTGGTGATTAGCTCCTCTAGTTGTTGCACTGATGTGGTCTTGTATATTCAGGTGTTTGTCCAGAGTTATGCCGAATGATCTAGTGGAGTCCACAACATGTGGAGTGCAACTAAGGACCATTAGTTGTTTGAGCCAGTTCTGAATCGGTGTAGGATGACTGTGCGGGGAAATCAGGAAGAATTGATTTTTATAGTATTTAACATAAGGTGATTGTAAGTTAACCAGTGTTGTGTTTTCACAAGGGCTGAGTTAAGAGTTTAGATGTCAGCAGGTGTAGAAATTTTCATGTACAGTTGGGTATCATCTGGGTACATGTGGTAGTGTATGTTCGAGAGGTTCAGAATTTCGGTGAGATGTTCCATGAATAGGTTGAAGAGCGTGGGTGATAGGGTTGATCTTTGAGGCACTTCAATTGAGACTGGGGTACTGTTATAAAGGGAGTGGTGGACTTTGATTCTCTGAGTTCTATTATGTAGGAATGAAGCAAACCAATTTAAAACGGGACCTGATACCCCATCCTTTTTTCAAGAAGATTAATCAGGTCGTCATGTTTGACCGTGTTGAACGCTGCGGAAAGATCAAGGAGTATAAGAAGACAACTTTCATTTTGGTTCAGTAGTCTCAGTGCGTCATCCACGATGTGTGTCAGGGCAGTTTCAGTACTGTGTCCCGATCTGAAGCCTGATTGATATTGGTCAAGTAGTTGGAATTGTTCGATGTGGTTACATAGTTGCGTGAGTATGCATTTCTCAAGAAGTTTGGCTAAAGTCATGATGTTGGAGGTAGATCTGAAGTTGTTAGGGTCCGTTAAGTCTGCATTTGGCTTTTCTGGGATGGGGTGACTTGACCTATCTTGAGGCAATCATAAATCAGACCTTGCCGGTGAGATTCATGCACAATTTTAGACCAGAGTGGGAGCATGGAGGGTATAAGTTCTTTGAAAAGATTGGTGGGTAGTGGATCATTGAAATGATTTGATGGTTTTTATGAAGTTTTAATTTTGAATAGTTCAACATTGTCTGTGAGTAAAAAGGTGTTCCATGAAGTCTGTTTTTTTTTTTAGATTAATAGATAGAGCCATAAGAAGGGGAGGGTAGCGGAGAGGCGGTGGACTGGGACATACTGTGCGAATTAGGTGAGATTCAAAGTAACTCTAGTTCAATCTTTCTTATCATTTCAATGAAGTGGGTAGAAAACTCCACACTACTAGGACTTAAGTCATTCAATGACGAATGTTGGTTTGTTGAATGGCTAGCTTGCTGTTTGGTGATTTTGAACAGTCTATTTGGCCTATTTTTGGTTTGGTCGAGCTGTGACCTAAAGTGAGCAGTTTTGGCACTACGGATATGTTTGTTATAGGTACTTCATGGTGTCCTCAGCTACTTTAGTTTAGTTAAGGATGGCGAGTGAAGTATACTACTCCTCAGTTTACAGTGATTTAAGGAGGCTTACACAATGTGCAGCATGGCCTTAAAGAGACAGCCTGCATTATTATTTTATTTAAGAAGTTTTATATAGCGCTGGCCTGACCCGAGGGTATTGGAGCGCTTTACAACAGATACATTGCAGTGAGTCACAACAAAGAAAAAACAATTATTTTCAACTTAAAGATCTTGGGAGGATATTCATCCCTGTGCCTCCCCCCAATAGAAAATCTGGGGAATATATTTTGACTGTCCCCCACCCTCCAGAGTCCCTACCCTTATGGAGGGATCAGCTTGGTTGCTGGTAAGCCTTTTCTCAGAGCTCAGACCAAGCAGGTGTTTTACATTTTTCTTTCCCCCATGTGGCTGGGGAGACAGTTTAGATAGGCTGAGGATAAGGACGTTGGGGAGTGCTTTAAAAGTGCTTGAGGACAGAAGTAATGTAAATGATTTTAAAATAATATGCTTTCATAAACTGTTTGCAAAATCATTAGCTTACATCCCTCCATGAGAACTTTCACAGCACTCTGCAAGGTCTTCACAATCATCTTGTCTGCAAAACAACCACTCTTTTGGACAGCATATCCACTCCTCCTGGAGGGATGGGAAGGGAGTTTGGTGAATGTAGCTAGAACATGGATGACAAGCCACATGAAAGTTCAGCTCATTTTTGTCCCGAAGGACCAAGTGAACCTTGAGCTGAACCCGAGCCAGGCTCAAGCCTTTAGTGGTTCACCCACCTCTATACATGTAACATTCATGGAGAGAGCAGCATCAAGAACTCACATGAGACGGTGTTTTCAAACATGGAAGAACCACTCCTTATGCGGTCTGCCAGCGTATTCATGAACGCTGTTCTCGGCACACAGCTTAGCGTCTGTCCCACCAGGACCACTGGGCAGTCTTCACCCTTGTGGTCACCCAAAGCGGTGTTCCATGAGCTCCCTGAAGAGCAAAGCTCAGGACAGCAGCATGACTCTGGAATCTACCATTGAGTGAAGGGTGTCAAACTTGGATTTCTTCTTCGTTTACAAAACGAACGCCACAACTTTCTAAAAAGTGACTTGGCCAAGCTTTATTACCAGCACTACCCAAGATGGTAGTTTGTCCGAAGGATGTTATTTGAGGTTCCTAATCTATAACGAACTGGTTCATTTTTTAACCATATATGAAGAAGTCAATCATGAAAGGGGGATGTGATGCAACACATTAATTACTTTAATTGTTATTGTATTCTTTGCCCTCTTTCTACTATTTTCCCCCAGATTTGTGCTTCTTTTATGTTCTATGCCTGGAATTGACTTCACTTTGATCGTCTTCTGGGTGCTATGCCTGGGATTCTTGCTTGTCTGTTTTCTCCTTCCTTGTATCAGAGGGAGTTTGGTGCCTTGCGGAGTTCCTCAATATTATTCTTCATCTTCAACCAAGAGCTAAAAGGTTAGGCAGGAGGTTTTTCTCCTTTGTGGGGGTTTCCTCCTTACTGGGACCTTCATAAAGATATGCCTTGTACATATTCTATTCTGTGCAGCGGGTACCCTGGTGAGTGGGATAAATTGCTATTTCCTCTGGTAGTCAAGAAGAGGACTCAAAATATCTTCTCTGCGTCCAGTTCTTGGCAAAGGGACAGACAGACGATACAAAGGAGGGGAGACTGAAGAGTCAATGAACGGGTGGAATGTGGTTACAGGTCAGGAAAGAAAGATGGAGAGAGGCATCACAGGGCATGAATCTAGTTTTCAAGGCATGGGAAAGGAGGCAAATAAAGGGAAGAATGTATTGCAAATGGGGATGGAAAAGAGGAGAGAGATGATGACAGGGAGCTAACTTGTTTAAAAAAAAAAGTAAAATACATGTCGGGGCTCTCATCAGAAGGCAGCTCGCACAAGCCCATTTCTCCTGTTAGCGCAGCCTAAAACATAACTAACTACTAACCATGAAAGTGGAGATAGGATGTGGCGTAATGGCTAGAGCTGCCAACTTTGCAATTGGGGAACCAGGTTTGAGTCTCGCGTTGGCAGATCAATTAATCTCCCTGTGTCTACCATAAATGAATATTTCCTTAACTGGTGCTTATGAAAAGCGCAGGTGTTGATGATTAAGTGCTGGTGCTGAGCACCCAAACCACCGGCTCATAAGCACTAGGCTGAGACAAAATTGAAGGGAAAGTGATAATGAAGGAAGGGTTGCAGGTAAAGAGGGGAGGGAAAAGAGAGGAGACAGAGAAGAAATGCAATGAAGGGTTGGAGTGCAGCAACAGGGTGAGGTGATGGAAGAGAGACAATGAAAAAGAGGAACAGAGTAACGGTGATAAAAGAGATAATGGGATGATAGTGAAGTGTAAGTTAGGTTAAGTGACAGAGGAGAGGCAACGAAGGGGAGAGATGGACAAGAGGACAGAAAGGCAATGAAAGAGAGAAAGGCAGAGTCCAAGAGAGGTGAAACAAGAGAGGCAATGGCCTGGGCCTGAAGTTAAGGAGTGTGGAGAATAAGTATACAAAAAGGTAGATGAGAGGAGTGAAGAAAGGGCAAAAGCAGAGCTAAGTGACAGAAAATAAAAGAGTGGGATAAGGGAGGAGGAGAGAGAGGTAAGAAATTAAGTGCTGACTGAGGCAATGGAAGGATAAGGTGGGATGTGCAAGGGTAGAGTAAACGAAGGGGGAAGTGGGAAGGGCTAGGAAGGAGGCGCAAATGATAAAATATGAGTATGAGGAGGGAACATATATTGTGTGCAGTAGTAAGGGAATGTGAAAAGATGGAGAGAAATGTTAAATTGTGGCAGGGTTGAGAGGGACAAGTAAAAGAGGAGAAGGTGACTTTCATGGAGAGAGGTGGGATGAAGCAGAGAAGAAGTGAGACTTGACAGTGACGGAGAGGGGGAAAGGGAGAGTGGAGGGCTGGGGTATGATGTGGCAGTGATGGGGAGATGTGAGATGAAGCAGAGAAGCATGGATGTCATTTAGGGGTCGCCAGGGGTAACCTTTGTGATCCCCTTTGTGATCCCTGACCTCAGTGGTGGCAAAGTCAATGCCAAGAATAAAAGGCAAACATCTAGTTTATTCAGGTTTGTTTTGCAGTCGGAGGTGCAGAAACAGAGTTATTAAAGTCTTAGCTCCCTAAAAAAAAAAATACTGCAGTGCAAAGCATACTCTTCTGAATAAAATAAAGACATTTAAAAATACAAATTTTCTAACAAGATCTTGCTGATTTTTATTATGAAGAACAGATGGAAATGTATGTTTAAATAAAAGCCTCACCTCTGTGATTTAGTGAGTGATACTAATCAAAATGTATTAACAATGCAAAAGAAATCATTTATGCCAATAACCTAGTTCTCATTCAATATATGGTCTACAAGAAGAAATACAGATGGACAAAACCATTATTATTTCTTACATCTTTTTGTTAATCTTCTACATTTTATGCTTGGAGTGTACACTAGAGAAACCCTGAAATCATGACAGTACGTTGTATAAATAACTTAGCTTCCCAGGGTTGTTTGGGGTTTTTGTTTTACTATATTATCTTCTAACAAGCACATATTTTAATGCACTAAAAAGAGAAAGGTTCAATGCTGCTATCATGTCAGTACCCTATTTAAATTTAGGTGGTATGTAAAATAGACATTTAACTGTATTAGTAACTGTTGGGTTATTTTATAATTGTGCACATAGGCTCTTAACTTCAGCAATGTCAGCTATTATGATGTATCCAGGATTAAGGCCATATAATTATCACTGCCCGGAAAGATTGAGTGTCAAAGATCATGTGATGTCACTTCCTGAAATGTCATTGGGCCAAAAGGTGCTTATGTCATGTCACTTCCTCTTCTCGTAGCATATTAGTGAATTGGCACCCATGCAGGGAAGGGGTGTGATGTGACATTGTTGGGAAGGGATGAGAGGGAGAGGAGATATTGGGTTATGTGGCAATGGTGGAAGGAGTGAGAAAAAGGAGAGGATTTTGGTTGTAAGCAAGTGGCAGGAAGAGGTGGGAGTTAGGAGGGAAACAGTGATATGTGGCAGTAATGGAAAAAGGTAGGAGGAAAGAGAAAAAGTTGTAAGTGGTGGTGAAGGAAAGAGGTGAGATGGGGAGAAAAGGGATGTTATTTCGAAGTGAGTGCAATAGGTGAGAGGGAGGAGAAAAGGGCTGTTATGTGGCAGTGAATTGGACTGGTGAGAGGGCGAAGAGAAGGGGTGTTATGTGGTAGTGATCTGAAAAAGTGAGCAAATGGAGAGAAAGGTTGTATTGTGACAGTGATGGGGAGAGAGAAGAGACAGGAGCTAAATGGGTCAACATGAAATTGTTGGGGAGGAAGAGAAAGGCGGTGGAAGGAGTAAAATGAAGGGAAGATGCCGTAATGGAGAAATAGGTAGAATGATAATAAAATGGAATACAGTAGCGAGGGAAGAGTTCATGAAAAAAAGGTAATAATAAAGGGGTGAAGGTGATAGTGATAGCACAGTGATACCGTATCATAAATTGTAATGGGGGACTCTAAAGTTATGAGGCCAGGAGTGGAGAGGATAGAGCTAGGCATAGGCAGGTCGGGAGAGAGAAAAGAAGACTTAATACAGTTGAAGGATGATAAAAGGCAGAGAAAAGCAATTGAAGAGACTAAGAAAAGGAGAGGTAAACAGAGAAGGAGGAGAAAAATCCAAGAAGTGGAGAACGAGGAAGAGAGATGATTAAAAAGAAATGAACATTTCTGCAATGCTAAAAGTGCAAAGAAGATACTAGTATTAGAAGAAAGAAGGGGCAAGATGGAGAATTCAAGCGTAAGGACAGGGGCTGTTTGAGAAAAGTCCTCACAATAGAATACAGCTGCTGATGATAGATGTTACTCCATATACCATCTGCACCAAGCTCTTCATTCTAGAGCTATAGGCGGGTTTAGTTTGTAAGAGACATAATAAGCAAGGTGCCCCTTTCATTCCTATAATCAGTCATGAAAGTGAATTTTTCATCACAGAATATATTGAAAATGTCATGTTCAGTGCAGACTGACAAGAAAGAGAATGGGCCGAAAATGATGGTGGGTGAAAGAATTGAGAGAGACAAGTAAAACAAATAATGTCGAAAACCAGCCCAGGACTATACCAGCCTTCAAGGCTCCAGGCAGTGAAAGACTCGCAGGTCAAGTCTTGACAGAATTTGTAAATCCACAAAACTTTGGCAATACATATAAATATGTTGAATTTAGTCAAACCTTCTAAATCTGGAAAGAGTTGTGAATCTGTAATCCTTTGGTAATATTCACAACTATGTAAAACTGTAGAGTTACTTGTAAACCTGTACATTTATCACAATTCTTATAACATTTGGAAATCTTTGGTAGTACTTACTGCTGTAAATATTTCAGCAATAATTGTAAAATCTGTGCATGTATGCAAAATGTGCGACTTTGTAAAGCTTGTAGCTATACTTGTAAGTCTGTGAACCATGTTCACTGTTTCAAAATCAATTGTTGCGGAGATTCTGCTCATGCACAGAACTATGCACAGGAAACCAGGACCTCAGTGAACTGTGGTGTACCAAAAAACTCACCTCAGTACCCAGAACCCCTATCCGACTAGCATCAGTGTCTCATTCGTTCTCCGTATCATCCCGAAGCTACCTGTCAGGGATTTCCTGAATCCTGACTAAGGCAAAGGAGCTTCCATGGGAGCGAAGATTTGATCCCCAAACCTTCAGAAAACAATTCCCGGAGAAGGACAGAAAAACCTCCTCCCAAGATATTGTCCGCCAAAAGTGAGGGGAATAACCAAAGAGTGACCACCACTCTTCCCCTGAGGTTGTATCAGGTAGCGTTGTTTGTGGATCAGTATATTGCTAGAATAAAGAATTACAAGCTAATTTTACAATTTACTCAATATGACTGCACACAGAGTCTAGAACATTAATGCATGTCTACATCAATCACATGTAGTCTACTTACCGATTGGAGTGTCTCGGTGTTGCCCAAATATGTTTCATCAAGGTAAATCACCACAGGCAATAGAGGTTTCTTTTTGGGGCTTGTTGGCATGAACCGGTATGTACCTAATGAGAGGCCTGATAGGAAAGGGGCTAAGAAAAGCTCACTCACAATCGCAGTCATACAAGGTCACATGAAAAAAATGAGTCAAGGGGGGTGTTCTAAGGAGCAGGACGGGGGTCTTAGTGATATTGCTCCGTTTTCAAGAATGAGGGGTAAGTAAATAGAGCACGTGCAGAAACTAAAAAAAAGGAGGTATATTGATCGTGTTGCTCTGGCCGACTCATGAAGGATACATTGAGCGGATCAGACACGAACACGAGAGTGAATCGCAAGGACGTGTGGTGCAGCCCAGCTCCCAAATCAAAGTAAGAAGCGGACGCACAAGCCAGTGCACAAAGGGTGCCGCGCTGGCTGGCTGCGGGATTAGGGAGAGGAGCGGAGCAGTAACGGACACGCCTCTCGAATCGGCAGTAATGGCGTGCCGCGCTGGCCGGCTCCGGGGTTAGGGAGAGGAGCGGAGCAGTAACGGACACGCCTCTCGAACTAGCAGGAATGGCGTGCCGCGCTGGCCGGCTCTGAGAGTAAGGAAAGAGCGGAGCAGCTACGGACAGTCAATCTCAAAAAATTACGCGCCGTGCTGGCCGGCTCCGGGGAAGAGAAAGGAGCGGAGCAGCTACGGACGCGCCATCTCGAGAAAACAAAAATGTTGTGCCGCACTGGCCGGCTCCGGGGTCAAGGAAGGAGCGGAGCAGCGCCGGTCACGCATTCAACTTGCAAATGCAAGCGATACCTTAGCAGTAGATATTCAAGGCGTTGAGTAGTACGGGAGATAACCACAGATCAGGAACTCGAAACTTGTTTCGTGAGGAGGGGGTGTGGTCACCAGTCAGGGACAGGATCAGTAAGCCAAGCATTGATTCGTGGGTGAGACGACCTCTTATGGAAGGTAGGGGTCATCTCCAAAGTACACACTTCTATTGAAACTTAGGGTTCATCCCAAAATTATTTACTTCGTGAGCTGACATGGAGGTAGATCATGCATTAAGGCTTCAACTCCCCGTACTCATTATGCTTCGCAGCAATGGGGATCCTAACAGTTCTCCCACCCAAAGACCTATTGCCGTGGTGGGGTTTTGAGGGATGGAGGGCATGAAACCTACGAATCAAAACAGGGGCCTGAATATTCTCAGCGGGTTCCCAAGACCTGTCCTCCGGGGCATAGCCCACCCAATCTATGAGGTACTGTAGTCTTCCTTTGTGTCTACGAGAGTCTAGAATTCTATTCACTTCATACTCCTCTTCACCCTCAACCACTACTGGAGGAGGTGGCTTCTCAGGAATCTAAGGGGGAATGTATTTTTTGACTAGGGAGCAATGAAAAACGGGACGTATTTGCATGTCTTCTGGCAACTGTAGTTTTAGGGTAACTGGAGTTATCACTTTGTCTATCACATATGGGCCTACATATCGGGTTTGCAACTTTCTAGAACCTCCTAAGCTCAGATTCCTGGTGGATAACCAAACCTTATCCCCTTTTTGGTAGGCAGGCTCAGGGTGTCGGTGTTTATCTGCCTGTTTTTTCATGCTTTCCTTGGCTTTTTGTAATTCGGTTATTGCATGTTCCCAAACGGACAGGAGTGTTTTGTGATGTTCTTTGAGGGCAGGGATACTTTCCAATTCAGTGGGAAGGGAAACGGGTAGTAATTTAGGATGCTGTGCTAGTGTAAAATAGAAAGGGGATACCCCAGTAGAAGAGTGGGGGGTGTTGCTCTAGGCGAATTCAGCCAGAGGAAGAACTCGGAGCCAGTCGCTTGTGATTGTAGATAGCAGACATCTTAAGTACTGCTCTAGTGTTTGACTAGTGCGTTCGGTTTGCCCATCGGTTTGGGGATGGTATGCTGTGGATCATCTGTGTTTCATTCCAAGATCAGCACATATGCCTTGCCAGAACTTTGACACAAACTGGGCCCCCCTATCCGACACTATCACGGACGGCAGGCCATGCAATCTAAGGACATTGTCCAAGAATACATGTACTAATTCTTTGGAAGTGGGTAGTTTTTTCAAAGGGATGAAATGTGCCATTTTGGTCAACATGTCTACCACTACGAATATAGTGTTGTATCCTTGACTTCGAGGTAGATCAGTAATAAAGTCCATACTTATGGAATGCCATGGTGAAGGGGGTATTGCAAGAGGTTTTAACATTCCTGTGGGTGAACAATGTGAGGCTTTTTGTCGAGCACAAGTTGGACAAGAATCGACAAAAGCTGTAACGTCTTTGGTCATTTCTTCCCACCAAAACCATCTCTGGCAGGCCTTGAGAGTTTTAATGCTGCCAGGATGTCCAGCCAACGCACTGTTGTGACACCATTGTAATAACTGTTGCTGTACCTCAACGGTGGGTAAGTATAGTTTGTTTTCATGATAGTAGAGTTGTTCTTTGATGTGATTCAGAGGGTCTTTTCCCCAGTCTTCCGCTGGAATAGATTTATACAGTTCTTTTAGCTTATCTAAAAACCCTAGGGTGTTGGTATTCCCATGGTATTCTACCCCTATGATTTTGTTGTTTGGAATGATAGGGAAAGGCTCATCCTGTGAAGCACTCTTTTCATGGCCTAGTCGAGAAAGAGCATCTGCCTTACCATGCTGATGTCCAGGACGGTAAGTAATGATGAAGTCATACTCACTAAAAAAAGAAACCCACCTCATCTGTTGGGGGGTAAGGGCTCTAGCCGATCTAAAGAATTGAAAGTTTCTGTGATCGGAATAAATGGTAATTACATGTGGGGATCCTAATAAGTAGTGTCTCCACTCTTGAAAGGCGAGTTTGATGGCCAATAATTCTCTCTCCCCAATGGTGTAATTTTGCTCTGCAGGCAACAGGGTCTTGGAAAAGTATGCAACAGGGTGTAGGCATCCAGAGGTTTTATCTCGTTGTGAAAGGACCCCCCCCATGGCATACTGTGATGCGTCTGCTTCCACATAATAGGGCTGTGTGTTGTCAGTGTGTTTAATGACAGGAGCGTTAGTGAACCGTTTCTTTAAGACACAGAAGGCGAGTTCAACCTCTTTGGTCCATTTAAATGGTAGTCCTTTCCGTAAAAGCCGAGTTATGGGTTTCACTAACTCAGAAAAATGGTCTATAAATCTACGATAAAAGTTGGCAAACCCAATAAAGGATTGCACCTCTTTCACAGAACAAGGGCTAGGCCACTTAACCAAAGCTTCTATCTTTTTGGGATCCATGTGTACTCCTTCAGGAGATATTACAAACCCAAGAAAATCTACTCGAGTGGTATGAAACGTACTCTTGTCGAGTTTGGCGAAGAATTGATTTTCCTTGAGTTTCTGTAGAATTTTCTTAACATGGATGATATGTTCTTGTTCGTTTTGCGAATAGATCAAGATATCGTCGATGTAGACGATCACGAAGATGTCCAGGTTTTATCACAATATTTCATTGACAAAAAATTGAAAAGCGGCAGGAGCATTGCAAAGGCCAAATGGAATCACGCAATACTCGAATAATCCAAACTTGGTGCAGAAGGCTGTTTTCCATTCATCACCCTGTCCAATGCGATTAAGATGATAGGCTACTCTCAGGTCTATTTTGGTAAAAATGTTGTCTACCCGTACCTGGTCTAGAAGGACTGGAATAAGCAGGAGGGGGTATTTCTTTTTTATGGTGACTTTATTGAGAGGGCGGTAGTCCAAATATGCGCGTAGACCTCCTTCTCGCTTCGGGATAAAAAAAAGGGGTGAAGATACCGGGGACGTGGAGTGTCTTATGAACCCCTTTTTTAGCATGTCTTTGATGTATTCTTGCAGATACTCTGTTTCTGGTGCTGTCAAGACATAGATGCGACTGACAGGCAATTCCGCTCCGGGGATCAGATCAATACGACAATCATAGGACCTGTGAGGGGGCAAAACGGTGGCTTTAGCTTCATCAAAAACAGATTGGTGCTCTTCATATATTGTAGGAAGACCAGGAGATGTTGATACCTTACTTATGGCACAGCACAGAGAAGTGTTCCAATCTCTTGCTTCTTGGTAGCAAGTCAACATACAGTGATGAGATTTTAGCGTCACTGTTCGAGCTATCCAATCGATCTGGGGATTGTGTACCTGCAACCAGGGTACCCCTAATATTGCTCCGAAATTGGGAGTAACTATGAGATCGAATGCGATGAATTCGGAATGACAGTTAACACAAATCATCACCATCTGAAGAGTCTGATAAGTAATTAACCCAGACGATAGTTCCGACCCGTCTACTGCTCTTACCGGTTCTGGCTGTGGTTTCAGTAGAAAAGGAATGCCAGCATCTCTAGCTAGCTGTATATCCAAAAAATTACCTGTGTCTCCCGAGTCCAATAGGATAGACATGTTTTTTCGACATTGAGGAGATATCACCAAAGTAACAGATAAAGTGAAGTGCTTAGGAATCAAGGGTAATACCTTTTTTGTGGGTGAGACCTTAAAAAAACCAACACTTGAAGAATCGGTCTCTACCTTCTTCAAGTCTTCTAGTAGTGCAGACGATTGGCTACTCGCAATAGTTTTCTGAGCAGTACGAGGTCGAACTGGACAGTCACGTGCATAGTTTCCTCCTTTTCCACAATATAGACAGAGTTTTTTTTTTCTTCTTTTATCTTTCTCTTCTGTGGATAAAGGACTCCGCAATCAACCGATCTGCATAGGTTCGGAGCTTCTTTCTTATCTGTCCTTAACATCAGATACCTAGAGGGATTTAGACGGGACTTCTCCCCCTTCCTTTCATGAAGTCTATGGTCCAACTTCACTGTCAGATCAATAAAGGCAGAGCAATCCTCAGGAGGATCGACTATTTGGGACAACAGGTCCTTCAGTTCATCGCATAGACCACAGTAGAATAATGAAGTTCTTTTTTCATCAGGCCAGTGCGTTTCCGCAACCAATCTGTTAAAATTGGTGATATACAAAAGCAGGTCCTTGGTTCCTTGTTTAAGGTTAAGGAGGGCATTATCACTAGCTTGCATAAACGTATGCTTGGAAAAGAGACTCTTCATTTTTTACTGGAATAATGTGAAATCGTATAACAAAGGATCGTTGTTCTCTACCAATGGAACAGCCCAATCGGCAACATTGCCGGCTAAATAGGATACAACGAACGCTACTTTACTGGCATCGTCTGGAAACGGGGTGGCCTTACAAAGGAACTGTAACTGGCATTGGTTCATGAAAATACTGAACTTGGAACTGTCTCCGTTGAATCTCTCGGGCATGGCTAGTGGGACTGGATTGGGGGTATGAACAGTCAAATGTACCGGAGGTATGTTACTGTCTCCTCTGGTAGGGGAAATAGCACTCGGAGACGGAATTGAGAAATGTGCAGGCTGAATGTAACTCTTTCCGCTCTTTGGAAACGCACCAGGGTCTCTAGTGTCTATGGGAACCTGTGTCTTTAGTTGCATTAACTCAGTCTGTAATCTCTGGTTTTCAGTCCTTAACCTCCCTGCTTCGGATTGTAAATCTACCAATGCTACTGCCAAGTCATCTATGGAAGGGCTCTGCAAAGCAGCGTGGAAAGAGGGGTTTAAAGGGGCACCTGCCCCTTCTTGATTCATCTTTGCTCAGGTGGAAAGTATTCTTGGGCTTGGCTTTCTGGCAGGGAATCCCTGAATCCAGACCAAGGCAAAGGAGCTTCCACAGGAGCGAAGATTTGATCGCCAAACCTTCAGAAAACAATTCCTGGAGAAGGACAGAAAAACCTCCTCCCAAGATATTGTCCGCCAAAAGTGAGGGAAATAACCAAAGAGTGACCACCACTCTTCCCCTGAGGTTGTATCAGGTAGTGTTGTTTGTGGATCAGTAGATTGCTAGAACAAAGAATTACAAGCTAGTTTTACAATTTAAGTGAACTTGTATCGTGATTGCACCACTTCAATTCAATGTAATCAAATAGTCCACATTAAATCCGTCAAATGATTAAATGTCCTTCTTTATTATTGATATGTGATCTTCTTTCTTTTAGAAAAAACACAGCCAACGCGTTTCGTTCTCCACAGAGAACTTCTTCAGGGCATTTTTAATTTCCACGAAATAAAAGGTGTAATGTTTATAACTATGTAGTCCTGGTCCAAAGCATTGATTTGTGGGTGAGACAACCTCTTATGGAAGGTAGGGGTCGTCTCCAAAGTACACACTTCTATTGAAACTTAGGGGTCATCCCAAAATTATTTACTTCGTGAGCTGACATGGAGGTAGAACATGCATTAAGACTTCAACTCCCCCTACTGATTATGCTTCGCAGCAATGGGGATCCTAACACTACCAATGATTAGACAACCCAGAACAAGTGACTTGAGTACTCCCAGGAATGGTGGGAACCAGAAACACCTTTTCGTTATTATTCTCATAGCAGTCCACAACAAGAGTAATCAGAGACATGGAAAAGTTTAAAATGTTTATTTTAACTACGTGCTCTAAGGTGCAGTACTTTGGCTAACAAGCAGACAAATGATTAAAAATAAAACCATCAGCATTGTTACAATTCCATAGAAAATGAAGGGAGAAATCATATTAAAAATAATAGTGGAAAACAAGTCCTATAATACTTTGTGAACCACCCTCCCTTGGCTAGTAAACTAGTTTTATAAACTAATAGAAGGTCTCTAGGTTTGAATGGGGAACACCATACCTCAAAGATCAGCTTAGGTGAATCACATCACAGGATCAGCTCTGCTCTCTGTGTCTGGAAAAGTTTTCTCCAAGTGCCTGAATCATGCACGCAAATGCAATATTAAAGGCACCCGAGTTTTAGATATTTGCAGCTGTGTGCTTGTTGTGTCTAGAGCGTGGGCTGATCAACCTGAATTCAACAGCATACATTGTTATTTGACCTTGACGGCTTCTGCACACAGTGTTCAGACAAAGGTCGCGGTGCACGTCTAGGGATGTGAACAACAGACCGTTCTCATGTGAATAAAAGGCAAGCAAGCAGTTTTACTTATAATAACAGCTACCTATAGTGCCGTGTGCAAAAGCAGCAAAGTGGCAAGATGGCGTTTAACTTCTAAAACGCTTATGCTAACATAGCAATTTGTGCACATAACACCCTGTCTTCACTACACCCTCCCTTGATCGGACCACGAACAGAATAGGGAAGCAATGTAGGAACGCAGAGTTCAAGTTCGAGTGAGACAGAACCAAGTCCATATATTGCCAATCCATATAATTGGTAGTGAAAGTTCGAAAAAGTTGTTGGGAAAAGTAAAAAACTTAAAACATCTCTCTGGGGCGGTATACAGCCTAATGTGGAGTAAAAAAAGAAAAATTTAAAAAATCTAGATTAGGACGTGCGGAAGATGGACAACTGCCAATTTAATCCATCAATGTGTAAGCACAATATGTTACAACTGCCTCCAAGAGGAAGTCATTGTAATATTCAGTAAATGAGTCAGCCATCCAGTCAAGTAAAGTAAGGGAACATACATGTTCTTCGACTAGCACCATCAGAGGACAACTTGCGTGTTCTTCAAGTTAACTTCGCGTCAGGAAGTCATGGGCTGCAACATATATATCCCAATATCCTAGGATTCCGTGCGCCGCTCCACAGGCCATAATCCCGATACTAGAACTCATGAGCCACTAAGGGACTCATTAGTCGATCACAATCCGGGGCAGGAGAAGCTGCGTTCGACAGGCACAAATCCAGAGCCCATTCGAATGGACAATCCAGGCAATGGAAAACAGGTTGCACGCAAGTAAAGTATTAGAACTGGAAGGATAATCCATAGGCTACGCTCAAAGTGGCCAGTGGTATTGTTCCATAGTATTCAAGCATCCGGTTGCGCAGCTGAAGCAGCCTGGGTAGGCTGTCACGTGGCAAAGATCGTGCAGCCATTGCGGAGCAAACAAATCATCAGCATCACACCAGCAGTCAAGGCGAGAATTAACGGAAGCCCGGCGAAGATTTCTGGAAAAAATAGAATGAAAAAAATGCCGGTATCACGCCAAATATTGTTTGGAACAAGGTCACAAGGCCGGAGCCCACAACTTTGAAAAAATGCATCAAGCCAGTTGTTGACGAGGCATTGAATATAGTGTGAATCAGAGCACTGAAATGAAGTGGGAGATCAGTATTTTAAAGCGCATGCACCTCGGTGCGGGTGTTTGCTACGTAAAGGACAAATGTTTCACGGGAGGAAGTCAGGGCAACTTCTTTTTGAGACAATAGAGCCCTTATTCTGCTCATCTTGTTGAACTCTGCTTTCAAGGTTGGTATGGAAGGCCAGATGGATACATCCAGTCTCCCATGCGGGGGTGGGAAAAGGACATTCTTACAACAGACTACTCGTTGTGAGACAGTTCCAATGTATGGAATCCCTACTAGCATCCCACAGCACGCCTCATTATTTAAAAGCAAATGACTACCGTTAGCTAATAACGTGAAAGTGGGTGTAATCGCTTTCACAGGATTTCCCTTTAGAATGCAAGCTAAATTTGGTGCTTGAACGTTGCATGTGCCATGCAATTGGATGTTCCTACAGACTACTGAGTGATCAGGTGTGGAAGTGTATTCCTCTCCTTTTAAATAAACCGCTTTACCCTCTCTCAGGCACCTGTATGTAAATGGGAGTGACCAAACCTCATGCAGGAAAGTGGTGCCCAATGGTTCATACCTGCCTAAGGCATAGTGTTTCATACATGAGCTGAACTTAAACAATGGAAATGGTAAAGTGATTAAACCGTGGATAAGCCACACAGCTGAGTTCAATTCGGCCTCAGAGATTGGTAAAGGTTCCAACTTTTCAATATGCAATAATGAATATGTTGCATCCTTCATGGACATGAACTGTTGTTTATCAGTCAAATTAAATGGCAGGAACAAAGATGATGTGTTCATGTAGTCGAAGGGAACTTTCCCAGCCTTCAATGTTTTTAAAGTCCATGCAAACTGCATTATAGAACGCAATTGATTTTGACCATGGAATAAAACAGACATATCATCCTGTACAGTACCCACAACAGATGAAACAATGTTATCTAATTTGTAAATTCTGGAAGAAAGGGTGTTAATGCTATTATCAATGACAGCAAACACTTTTTCCAAATTTGCTTGATCAATAGCTCTTAATCTAGAAGCAGCTTCAATTTGAGATAATTTCCAAACTTTGTTGTAAACAGCATACACCAATCTTTTGGACCTGCCACCACAGGGCCCTTAACAAAATCATTCAAATCTACTTTGTCATTTAATTTGGATAAATTATGTTTAACTGACGCTAAGGTGGAATGTATAAGCCAGTTTTGACATAATTTTCCTTCAGAATAGGTAGTAACAGAATGGGAAGATGCAAATCGGGGTTCCTTTCTAACCTCTGTATATCCGGGGTGCAGACCTAGAAAACAATGTTGACAGGAATCTGAACTTTTCTGCCATATTAACCATCCTTCAGGATCTAAGTTGGAAATATTGAAGGATGTACTAGTAATGAATGACTGCAATTCATCAAGGGACAGATCGGTGTGATTATCCCAGGTTGGATAAGCGCCCAGATCAGGAATAGTAGGGGAATTCATCTTTTTAGAAGTAGCCAATCCAAAGCAGGTGGTCTAAAAAATGGTAGAATTCAAAAACAACATGTGGTTCGGTAAAAGGCATGCACGATGCAGAGCTTCTGTGCCTTGTACCTGCCAAGCTTTAGAACCCCAAACAGATTTCAGATCAATGGTATCTTTCCACAGCTCATAGCCCCCTATAGCTAATTCATTCATAAAGGACTTGGAATACAACAATTTAGTATGGGACAGTCTAACTTTGGAAGCTGTCTCAGCAGCCATTTTGAAATAGAAGGCTTCAGGTTTAGATATACTGAAATCAGTAAAATATGTAAATATTTTCACTAGCGTTGTTGAGCTGCCTTCAATGGGAGCTGGACAATGTTCCCATTGTGTAAAATTAACAATATTCCTAAATGTATTCGCTTTATGCAGGAAATGATTGCCATAGTGTTGGTAGCAAAACAACTCTCCATAATTTGCTGAGTCTAAATACAAATCTTCAGCATCAAAAGCAGCATACTATTTCAAATCAGAAAAAAGAGCCTCTACGGCTTGGACATCCCAAACATCAGAGCGTATGTTTTGTTTCACAACATCCCCCATAGAAACACGAAGTACATTGGGGACATTAATCACCTCTGTGGGACCATGAATTTGAAATTTTACAGCATCCCACACAATCCCATCTAACACAGGCCAGGCAGTAATATTAACAAAAGTCTGGTCTCTCTTCATGATGTGCTATGAGGAGTGGGGTGCCAAAGTTCCATCAATTAATCGAATTGCAGACCTTTCGGTCGGATAGTGTCCATTTACTAGACGAAAAAATACAACCACAAATCTAATCGACATAAACAAAAAAATAGATATGAGTCCCAGCCAAATGTAAGTCCAAGGGGGAATTAAAAAATGTCTTTGAAACCAAACAGCAAAAATAGAAATTTTCGATGGGGCATTCGATGTTGTAGAGTTAGTGTCAAATGAAAAACGTGACTGGTCAACTGCACTTGATTTTAAACCAGGCAACAACACATCTGTGGGATAAGTATACTCAGTATCTTCAACTGGACCACCAGCCGGTGGAGGCAATAAAGGATTTGTAACTGTATGCATCTCGATGGCAACGTCAGACGTCTTGGTATTTGCTGGAGCCAAAACAGAATTTCTCTGCATTGCTGGACAAGAGACCTCTGGAGTCATACTAAGAAGAATCAGCCACTCGTTGTAGTTTGACATTGACAATGGAGATGTACCTGTTATCCTTGCGACCAGGAAGTGGAGGTAAAATGACAGTTTTTGTACCCTGCACGCAAAGCACTGGAACAGGTGCACGATAAGAGGGGCCCCAAACTCCTTCTTGTTCTCCACCTTCTCACGGACCAGGTATCCCACTCGTGGTAGCCAGCCAACTACCTGAATCTGAAGTGCAGCATCAGTTGTGGAGGGCAAGTGTTCCTTGGCAAGACTGTCTCGGGTCTCTTGTAGATTCTGTAATACAGCAGAATGATCATCTACGTCAAAGGGTGTGGCCGACGCCGCCATGTCTAGACCATCAAGGTCCGGGACAAACATCTTTATGCCAAAGAGCATTTCGTATGGAGTCCGCCCACCCAGAGACCTTCTAGGGAGATTATTAAGTGCACGTTGAACGCTATACAAATGGGCCAACCAGTTCCTGCCAGTACCTAAAACCCTAGCTGTCAGGGATTGCTTTAAGTCACGGTTCATTCGCTCCACAACACTATTGCCCTCAGGCCGGTATGGAGACAAAAATTTGACTTGGACCCCCAAAGATCTTATGGCATCCTTGTACGCCTTAGAGGCGAACGCTGGACCCTGGTCTGAATGGAGGGTACCACATGCAAAAATTCCCACAAAGACACGCAAATCCCTGATGACAGTTCGAGCATTGAATTCTCCATTCACGAAAGTACCAGCTACTATTGCGCAGGCCACTGAATATGCGTGCTTAGAACCAGTCGCTAGTTGTACCGAATCGTCATTGTAAATGATACAATGGTAATCCTCAAGCGGGAGCAAGGACAAAGGAGCTGGATGAACAAATTCATACTGCAAATGCTCCTGAGTCTGCAATGAGGCATCAAAGATGAAAGTGACATCCGGAGAAGTCAAAAAAGTGGCCCATTGAATCCAACGCGGATGCAAAGCTTTAGCATTTGGCACCCTGGCTTTCGTCACTGCCTCTAGGGCAGGATACGGTGTTACAACCAACATGCGTTTCCCTTGCGACAGCGCTCTCTCTTTCAGAATCGCCATCTGCACTGCAGTCAAAACGTTTTCGACAGTGGAAAAGCGCATTTCAGCCGAAGTGTACAAGTGTGACTTGTAAGCAATAGGGACTGTGTCTCCCTCATTGAACGTTAAGTACATGAAACCCACTGCGCCTGGCACAATTCTTATTACGAGGTTAGTGTGGTTATCACACGTCAGTAAGTATTTAGAAGCAAGAAGATCAGCCTGCAAAGATTGCAGGATAGCTGAATGTTCTGGCAGCTAGCTCAATTTGGAAAAAGTAGGTTGTACCAAGGCATATAGCGGCTTGATACGCTGGGCATAATCGGGAATGAAAGTACGCCCGAAATTCAAAAAGCCCAACAAAGATTGTAGTTTTTCAGAGTTGTTGGAGCGCGCAAACATGCTTATTTCTCCAGGAAGTGAGGTGCTAAACCTCAACCTTCGTTGCTGAGTTCATAGCCCAAAAACAACGCTCCATACTCTGCAATGTGTGATTTTGCAAAGTTAAATTTGTAGCCGAAGTCCGCAAACATTACAAATTACAATGATGCGGTCAACGTGACACAGATGCGGCAATAATTAGTCGTCTGTGAGATAGATATCATCAACATACGAGTAAGCATCAGGGTCAATGCTCTCCAACAGAGAGACTACACGTGCGGCAAAGACTCCAGGACTGTTTTTGTAGCCCATGGCTAATCTTTTAAACTGTTTTTGTTTGCTGCTGGAGGTAAAGGCTGTCCATTGACTACTAATAGAGGACAAGTTATGGCTATAAAAGCCATAGGAGATGTCAAGTGTGGTTTTAAACATTTTTCTCACGAGACTATCAACGAGGGCACAACTGTGGGTGTTTTGTCCCACGCACGTCCGACAGTGAGAGTTCAAATGCCGATAATCCAAAACTAGGAGGTACGACCCATCAGGTTAGGTTACAGTGAAAAGAGGCTTATTCATGGGTGACACACATGTTTCAATTACACCTTGATATTCCAATTGTTCAAGGAATTCTTCGACGTGAGATCTAGCTTCGCGGCATATGGGATATTGGGGTTGTGGCTGGGACATAGACCGTAATGGAATCTCATGGCTTGGCGACAGTTTATCCCACACAACCTGAATACGGTACAACACCGGAGCAAGCACCTGTGCCCACTCTTTTGCAAAGTTCTGAGCATGCTCCTTCGGCACAGTGTGCGCGAAAGATGGGAGGATTACCTCCTCCCCTCTGGGAGCGGGCAAAACTAAAGCTGGGGGCCAGTCCACCTCTGCTAACAAAATGTCATATGTAGAGGTCAGATTTTCCCCAAAATCCCTTTTATGGTAAAAAGACTATGTCATATAGTCTGTCAGGGGGAGCCACGCTAGTGTCAGCAGTTTCTACAGTAATAAACGTGTCAGTTGCTGTCGCCTTCAGATATGGACGCAGTGCTTGCCGCACTATTGTAACCTCCACTGCACTGTCTAGCAGCGTTAGTGCCCATGTTAGGTTCTGAAGCTGCGTTCTCACTATCTGTGGCATACCTCTCAGTTAGTGCAGCAACTTTCTTTTTCTGAAACAGAAGTCGTTGATGTGGGAATTCATCCTGCTTGCCTTTACCATCAGCTGGGCGGGGCTGCTCTCGTCCTTGAGGGGCACCCCGACCTTTGCCACATTCTCCTCCACCGAACTGTGAGACCGATGTTTCCTGTGAAGAACGAGGAGAACGTTGTTCAGGAACCTGAAATCTATCAGGAGACCTAATTCTAGTGCGATCGCGCAATTCATAAGTGCATTCAGTAGTCACTTGAACCGGTGACATGGGACGAGACCCCTGTTTCTGTTATTGCTTTCCCTGTTTCTTAGTTTTCCAATTTTGTTTAGGAAAAGCTGGACAGTCGTCTTTAGTAGACTTAACCGTCTGAGTTTGCGGTTGCGCTGTTGTTTTAGCAAAAGGCTTAACCCCCATACTATTGCGGCCAATGGTTTTATAAGCCTCCGCAATAATTCTTGGTAACTGCCGGGGTTTATCGACATCGGCGATGAGGCGCAGCTCATTCGACACTTAAAAGTTAACCGCATCTCCCTTGACGTTAACAAGGATGAGATCAGCAATTACGTCGAACACGCCGACAAGCCTCATTCATAGCTCGACCGCCGACTCCGGACCGTGCTCATCCTGAACACGCTTGATCACAGAGGGCAGTACAGTCATAGACGGTGTGTCGAAGCACTTCGAGTAGACTGCTGCAAACACTTTACCCCAGTTCTCACAATCAGTTACCTCTGGGACTAAGTCTTTCTGCAAACTAATGGTAAGGATCCTGTGTTTTTCCACAGGAGTAGAGTTAGGAAACACTGCTTCCAGCTGGTCAAATTTCTCAGCAAGCCAATAAGGCATATCGTCCTTATTCTGGGGGCGCTTGCCCGTTACCGAATTAACCATGACGGGACTAATAGTAATCCCGGCCGGGCCAGCTGTTTGCACTGCAACCCCAAGTCTCCCCACCTGGACATTGCGAGAGACGTATTGCACTAAAGCCCTATGTACCGTAATCAAGGCGGTATGGAGCTGACATGAGTCATCCACCGGGGCTTTGCAAATAACGTAGATGTGGTGTAAACCCGGCCAAGACTAGCCAAGTGGCCCCTGGAATAGACAAGGGACCTAAACGAACCGGTGTAACGGTGTGGGGAAGGGCGCCATTGAACCAAATACGATGCTGCCAAGCATAAATGGGAATTTCCTGCATCCTATACGGCGTCTAATTAGCTGGGACTGCCGTAGGAGTGTATGTGTGAAACATCTTATCATTCGCATTCACCTCCAGAAAAGTAACCCAAGAGTAAAACAGCTCATAGGGAAACGATGCATCAGCACTCACTACAAAGATAATAGACATCCCATCGTCTGGCACCCCAAACTGCATCGAATGACGCCTGAGAGGTGTGCAACTATGCGCTGCAATAGCGACTTCAGCCATAAGAAGAAAAACAATCTATATTAAACTGTAGCACAAAAAGGGTAGAATTTAAAAGGAAACCTTTTTAATTGTCAAGCTTGAGAGAACCTATATATTAACTATTTAGGTAGGTTTAAACCGTCACTCCCGTCAACCGGAAACAAGAGTGAGGGTGTTGTGTACAAATATAATCACTACTAAGGCGTCTCAATCATAAGACCAAAACGTTAGGTGCGCCATGTTGCGGGGATTCTGCTCATGCACAGAACTATGCACAGGAAACCAGGACCTCAGTGAATTGTGGTGTACCACAAAACTCACCTCAGCACCCAGAACCCCTATCCGACTAGCATCAGTGTCTCATTCGTTCTCCGTATCATCTCGAATCTACCAATGATTAGACAACCCAGAACAAGCAACTTAGAGTACTCGCAGGAATGGTGGGAATCAGAAACACCTTTTCGTTATTATTCTCATATCAGTCCACAACAAGAGTAATCAGAGACATGGAAAAGTTTAAAATGTTTATTTTAACTACATGCTCTAAGGTGCAGTACTTTGGCTAACATAAGCAGACAAATGATTACAAATAAAACCATCAGCATTGTTACAATTCCATAGAAAATGAAGGGAGAAATCATATTAAAAATAATAGTGGAAAACAAGTCCTATAATACTTTGTGAACCACCCTCCCTTGGCTAGTAAACTAGTTTTATAAACTAATAGAAGGTCTCTAGGTTTGAATGGGGATCCCTCATACCTCAAATATCAGCTTAGGTGAATCACATCACAGGATCAGCTCTGCTCTCTGTGTCTGGAAAAGTTTTCTCCAAGTGCCTGAATCATGCATGCAAATGCAATATTAAAGGTACCTGAGTTTCAGATATTTGCAGATGTGTGCTTGTTGTGTCTAGAGGGTGGGCCGATCAACCTGAATTCAACAGCATACATTGTTATTTGACCTTGACGGCTTCTGCACACAGTGTTCAGACTAAGGTCGCGGTGCACGTCTAGGGATGTGAACAACAGACCGTTCTCATGTGAATAAAAGGCAAGCAAGCAGTTTTACTTATAATAACAGCTACCTATAGTGCCGTGTGCAAAAGCAGCAAAGTGGCAAGATGGCGTTTAACTTCTAAAGCGCTTATGCTAACATAGCAATGTGTGCACATAATACCCTGGCTTCACTACACAATAAAACTTCTGAAATACATGTAGAAATGTGAAGCTTTTCTATGCTTCTAAATGCATATATTTCTGTTATCCAGTGTAATTGCATAATGGTGTGGCAACACATGTACATTTCTAAACCCGTATCAATGCTTGCAAGGCAGGAGGCTTGAAAACATTTGTACATGTGTAAAGATTCACCAATCCTAATTAACCACAAACATTTAGTAAATATTGGCATACTTGCAATAGTGATGCAATATACGTATATTAACAAGAAGTCTGTAAAACTAATTCAATATTTACAAATCTATTCGGATTTAGAAATGCTCATGAATCTATGACGCTTGGGCGAAACGTGCACATCTATAAGAATTTTAAAATACTTGTAGATCTAAAGTGTTACAAAACTTTCGAATCTATAACGAGTGAGCAACATTTTGGATGTCGGTAACGTTTTTGCATGTACACGGGAATCTGCAAAGTATGGGCAAAATTCGTATCTCTGAAAAGCCTTTAGCAACGCTTGCAAACCGTAAAGTTATAGTGAAAATGATGAATATATCCCAGTTCGCCAATCCTTGTAGCTCTGAAAAATTTGGGAAATATTGGTTAATCCATGCAATTTGGAACCAGCCATAAGGTGTTAAAACGGTGATAATACTCCTAAATCTGTAATGACTGAATTACTTGTAAATCTGTACGCCTATAAATATTTAAAATGTTTAATTATTGACCATTTTATAAAGTATAATCAGTGCATGTAAACAATAAACGTAGAAACAATTTTAATCTGCGTAGCTGTGGAAAACATTGTTAGTCTGTAACTCTTTGGCAATGCTTTTACATCTTTGAAATTGCTGTTCTGTTGCAGTTTGGAAAGCTGCAAACCTTAGAAACATTCAGTAATTAACGACAAGGAGCCTTGGTTGTTGCAGCTTTGACACACTGTCATGACGAGAAGATGCGGCCATGAGGCAGCTTCAGCGAGCTGGAAAGGTAGGAGCAATTCCTGGTGCCTACAAACATGCTAGGAAATTCAGAGTACCTCAGGAGAGATTATTATGTGCAGGCGCTGTGTCCTACAGGTCTGTGAAGCTTTGGGAAGACCTGTAGACTTTGGCAATCTTTGTAAATTTGCAAGGCGTAAAACTGTTCACTCTTGTATTTAAAAGATAGGTGGGGGGGGGTTAAAGGAGGGGAGACGAGCTAAGAGCAGACAAAGGAATAGAGAACGAGAAGAATAGAGAAACAACGAAACATGATGCGAGGAGACATCAAGGGACAAAGAAGAGAGGAGATGCATAAATACAGGGAAGGGTCTGCCCAGAGCGCAGACTAACCACGCCCCGCCTGAGTATAATCTCCCACCTCCCCTCCCGCCCCCGTAAATGTATGAGTTGGAAAAGCTTTGCACAGTTCCCCGTTTACCAGCCATCATGCGATTACCACTTGTGCCTTTGTTCCACTTCCATCATATATTCTGCTTCTTCACCAACTCAGGAAGCTGGCCCAAGACAACATAAGACAAGCAGTGAGGCTTTCTGCGACGCAGTGGACGTGAAGACACCTCTGGAGCATGTCCAGGAAGTAAATAATGGCTTTGACATGCCTCATACAGACAGAGGCTCCACGGGTAAAGTAGACATCATTTGTAAGCCCTTTTCACAATCTCCCAAACTTTTTTGTTGGCAGTTCATCCTCCTGAGGAAAGACTGGGACATCACGGAATCGAATGACAGACTGCCTGCCAACTGGGCGGTGTTTTAAGATGTTCCTGAGATATAACCGTGTGCAACAAACAGCATTTCTTGCTGCACCCGCGTATCCAAGACTAGCAGGCTGTGGCCTAGTTTTCCACAATCTGCCAAGGACCAGTTTGCTGACGTCATCTTCATTTGGACAGTTCCACTAAAGCCACAGGTAGCAAGGGGGGTTATGAGTGAATCGTGAGAGGTAGACGCCCTGGACACTGCCAATCCTTGTAGATTATTGAGACAGTGGGCACAATTGTCCACAGACCCCAAAATGCCAAGCAAGCTGCTTCAGGCCAGACGCAGTTCCCACCTCAGTCCACAGTCCTGGTGAAGATGTGATAGAGCAGGCACGGTTATCTACGTCTACTGAGGGCAGCATCATGCCCTATACACAGAGTGTGAGGGTCATACCCCCATACAGTGCCCATCTGCAGCATTCGAGAGCCATGCCCTATATCTTGCCCTCCTTTGAGAGTGTGTGTGTGTAATGCTCCAATACCAAGCACCCGGGAAGTGTATGAGGGTCACACCCATGTACCTCACCTCTTTGCGGCATGCTCCCCTCATTGTGCAGCGTGTGAGGTGCTTTCCACAAATTTCATCCAAGTGCAATGTGCTAGGACCATACCACATACACCTGCCATCAGGTCATCGTTTGTCACCCTGTGTGAGGATCAAACCCCATACATCGCCCCTTTCACTTTACGAAAAAGCCATACTACCTCTGTCCCTGTAATATATGTGTGTGTGTGAGGGTCACACCCACATATATTAACCCATGTGCAATATGAAAGCCTATCATGATACCTTGCCAGGCGCGCAACACCCATTGGACTCAAAGGGCTTCAGCCCCCCCCAGTCGTGTGTGGCAGCCCGGTATGAGACAGCTTCCCGGGCACACACACAGCTGCACCCGAGCACTTCACAGGTTTTTAAAAGACCATTTGCATGTTACTGAGGCCTCGCTCTTGTTTCACCCCTTCTAAGAGCCCCTGCAGCTCCTACTCTGCCTATTGCTTAAAGATTCAGCCCCCTCGAATTTTTTTCTTAGCCCCTCCCGAAGTTTGGCTCTAGTTGCGCCTCTGTACCTTGCCCCATATGCTTCGCGTGAAGGTTGAATCCTCTATTCAGTGTGTGAAAGTCATACCCATAACAAGGGCCACTGGAATTATGCAGGATGGAGCGCAAAATTATGCGGCACTGTAGACTAAATTATGTGGCAAGAAATGGCAAATGATGCAACCTAATTTGGCACATTTTATGAAAGCACTACTTCAAAATGTTGTAATTTTTTCACGTGTTAACACTTTCTGAGCAAAGGTTTCACCTTAAAAGCACCGGTTTAACATCCAAATACAGTAATAAGCAACTGAAAGATGAAAAGTTACATAGTGCCTTCCGCTACGCGGCAACAAAGGTCGCTGCAATTTTAGCAACTTTAGATCCTTTTGAGCGAGAACCTTCATTTTGTTTTTGTTAATATCTGCAGATTATGCAGAAAAATATGGATTATGTGGCAAATGGTACAAATCCATATTTATGCGGAGAATGAGATAGCTGCAGACTCTCATATTTCCAGTAGCACTGTCCATACTTAGTCCCCTATGCTTTGTGCGAGGCTTATATCTATACCTCACTCCCTGTGCAATGTTTGAGGGTCACCCCTATATATTACCGCCTGTGAGACTGCCATACCCTCATACTGCACCCCCTTGAAGTGTGTGAGTGTCATATCCATACCTCACCTGCAGTGTGTCAAACCCCATACCTAGCCCAATGTCCATTCATGAGAGTCTTTCTCCCTTTGCTCCCTCGTGAGCAGCAGCCCCGGTTCAAATGAAGCGCAGCAGCTGAGAAGGCGGGAGACCATACTGAGTCTTGTGCTGTTCGAAGAGCTCCAGCAGTCCGTCCATGTAGAGTCGGTGGTACCGGTCCACCTCCTGGCTGGAGGGCACTGGAATGTGTGGCACTCGGATTGGTTTACCCACTGCCAAAAAGAGAACAAGGAAATTAGCTCACGGTCAGGGGGAGGTGGGTGGGGGCACGAGACATCCCGCTACTGAGAATCCGTACCACCTGTCCTGAGCTCTCAGGCGCCACCCCCTGGGGGGCTGGTGCTGAGTGCAGTGTCGATGGCATCTGAATGCACTCGCTGACCCTACAACAGAGAGACGCTCTGTGGCTCTGCACTCAGCGACCCCGTCCCAAGCTATGGATCTGTACTCACTCACACCCCTCCCAATCCATAGCTCAGACTTCAGTGACACTTTCTCAAGCAGTGGATCTGTACTCACTCACACCACTCCCAATCCATAGCTCAGTCTTCAGTGACCCTTTCTCAAGCTGTGGATCTGTACTCACTCACACCACTCCCAATCCATAGCTCAGCCTTCAGTGACCCTTTCTCAAGCTGTGGATCTGTACTCACTCACGCCACTCCCAATCCAATGCTCAGCCTTCAGTGACCCTTTCTCAAGCTGTGGATCTGTACTCACTCACACCACTCCCAATCCATAGCTCAGCCTTCAGTGACCCTTTCTCAAGCTGTGGATCTGTACTCACTCACGCCACTCCCAATCCAATGCTCAGCCCTCAGTGACTCTCTCTCAAGCTATGGATCTATACTCACTCACATGCCTCCTAATCCACTGTCAGCACTAAGTGATTCTTTCCTAAGCTTTGGATCTATACTCACTCACACCCCTCCCAATCCATGGTCAGTCCTCAGTGACCCTCTCTCAAGCTATGGATCTATACTCACTCACACCCCTCCCAATCCATGGTCAGTCCTCAGTGACCCTCTCTCAAGCTATGGATCTATACTCACTCACACCCCTCCCAATCCATGGCTCAGCCCTCAGTGACTCTCTCTCAAGCTATGGATCTATACTCACTCACACCCCTCCCAATCCATGGCTCAGCCCTCAGTGACCCTCTCTCAAGCTATGGATCAATACTCACTCACACCCCTCCCAATGCATGGTCAGTCCTCAGTGACCCTCTCTCAAGCTATGGATCTATACTCACTCACACCCCTCCCAATCCATGGTCAGTCCTCAGTGACCCTCTCTCAAGCTATGGATCTATACTCACTCACACCCCTCCCAATCCATGGCTCAGCCCTCGGTGACTCTCTCTCAAGCTATGGATCTATACTCACTCACATGCCTCCTAATCCACTGACAGCCCTAAGTGATTCTTTCCTAAACTTTGGATCTGTACAGAGTACAGATCCACAGCTCAGGAAACGGTCGTCACTCCCACCCCATTGTATGAGTGTGCACTCGAGACCCTCCTACAATCCATAGGTATGTAATCACTGACAACCCTCCCTCCTTCCAACCCCTTCTGAAAGACTGTGCACTCACTCATTGTCGCTAACTTTATGGGCCAGTCTTTGTTGACACCCTGTTTCTAATGCTTTCACAACCTCCCCATCATAGACATGCGCCACTCACAGCCCCCATCCTTCTCACGGTGGCATCTCACTATCTTCCTCCCTAAAAACCCTCCCCTTAATTCTATCTCCCTCCCACGAGTCAGTACTCCTTGACTTCCCATCTCCCCTACGGTCGTGTCTCACTGGTGGGCCACTACCAACCCAGGATAATGCTCTCACTAACTCTCCCACCTTCTCCTGTGAGTTTATAATCACTTACGTCACCATCCCTCCCCAAGAGCCAGCACTCACCATCACCAACCCACCTCGATCCAACGCGTCTACACATGCCGGCACAACCTCTTACCCAGAGGATGTGCACCGATAAACACCCTTCACTCATACCCCGTGGAGCAGCACTCACAAACTCCACCCATTCGCAACCCACGGCTCTACACTCAAGGACTCCAGTATATTCACCCTTTCTGAGTCTGCCCTCACTCAGTGGCTTAACATAAAATGGTGCCCCCCCACCCCCTCTGAATGTGATGAGAAGCCCACCGGAATCGCCCATTTATTACAGATATGCATTGAGTTTGGGCTGATTGGGGCCCTTCTTAAGAGACGGGCACTTTTATGGTTTTGGGGGGGGAGGGGCGCTGCGCTGCAGGGACCTGTGCTATACCCCTGCCTTCACTCACTTCATTCAGTCCGAATCTACAGGCCCGCAACCACAGGCTAACATATGTCCCACCCCAGGACTTGTAAACACTGAAATTCGACCCACCAAAAGGGGTCTACATACACTGACACCCTCCAAACCCAAGAGTCTTCTCTCCTTAACCTCCTCCAGCCCTGAGTCCGCAATCAAAAATCCCCTCCAAGCCTCAGACCCCCTGCTGCCCCACCCCAAGGGGCTTTCACTCACGAACACACATCAAGGGTTTGTACTCAAATAACTCATGTTAGTCTAAAGGGCTGCTTCTCTGCACACCTCTGCCCCTTCCCAACCCTAACACAGCATTTTCCACCCTTAATGCCCCCCTTTCCAGAGGCAGACTCACAATGACAACTTTCCCTGCGCTGGAATCTACGTCTATCGACCTCACGTACATATCAGCACAAATTATACCCCAAATTCAGGTAGGACATGCACTGGCCGACATTAGACACACTGAGCAACTCTCGACCCAAGACCCTTTGCTCATTTTTTCCTGGTCATCAGTCTGAATTTACAGACCTCAGGATCTGCCCTCACTGGTTATGCCAAAGAATTGTCACTCACTGGCCATCCTTCTATCCCTGGAATCGCCACCCCTCCCCCAAACTGTGGCAACATGTGCAGAATTAGAGATTGATCAAATGTATAACACCCTCCACGCACATTCTACGCAATGTGCTCCACGGGTCTTATAAGACATAGGCAGTGACCCTTCTCTACCGTGGTCTACCCCACATAGGTCGCCTGTAAATCTGGACCTCCCAATGGCTTGGCCAATAGGCGTCTCCATGTGCTCCCCTCATCCCCACATCCCCAGGATCTTGCACTCCATGCAAGATCTGTACTCACACACAGTGTAGACCGGCTTTGCGAAGGGGTTCAGACCCCAGCTGTTTGGCGAGAACACTCCTCTCCCCTTGAAAATGCAGGGTGCGAAGCCCACTAACTTCTGGAACTTAGTCTGCAGGGTCCTGCCCCAACTCCCCTCTTCGAAGACCACTTGCTCGTAGAGGTCGTTCTCGCCGAAGGTGTACACCGGGACCAGATCCGCCCTGAAGGGGGAGACAGTCAAAGGGTAACAACCTGCGTTAATGTAGGTAGAATGTAACCTGCATCTGGGGTAAGCCTCAGGTAAGCAATGGGCTGTCCCAAAACCCACTGTAAGCATCAGTAATATCCACACCAGGTCGACAACAAGAGACAGCTTAATGCAAGACCTAAAAAATAAAATAGTGGAAGGTAAGATATACATGGAGGGAAGCGATATAGATAACAAAGAGGGAACAGGGCGCGCCAGATTTGCAGGGAAATGCAAGGATGGAGAGGGTGACATGAGCTAGAAAGAGAGTGAGAAAGCATTAGCTTTCTTTTTAAGTCCGGTTAGAGACAGCTTTCTCTGTTTTACAAACCTTTAGGTTTTTATTACGAGGTGACAATTAAATTCCAATATGTGTAGTAACTCTGCCTTCTGCACATATCTGATTAGGAGCATTGCGATAAAAAATGCGTACCCTAGATACATTTAAGCAGGTCAAACCTGGCGATTTAGCAGGGGAAAAAATGTATGGTTTATCCCAGGACATGCAGATTTTGGTGCAATAAGCACCATTCTCCGAGTGCTATTTCCCATAATCAGGGGAGAAACTCGGTGGTATCTATCACACCCGATAAATTCACATTTTATCAGATACAATAAATGTTGCACCAATTAACAGACAGCTTGTACAGAGGGCCGACATCAGCAATAAACATTGACTATGGTTTACTTCATTCACATGTTAAGCAGCCGTCATTCATCTACCATTGGTTGAATGCAACTGTTTTTTATGACGGATGCTGTATTGGGTAAGCATCAGAGATCAGGAGGCCATGCATCTAGGCAAAGCCTCGGAGATCGGGTGAGCCATGCATCTGGAGTAAGCTTAAGAGATCAGGTGAGCCGTGCACTTGGAGTAAGCCTCAGAGATCAGGTAAGCTATGCATTTGGAGTAAGCATCAGAGATCAGGTAAACTATGCACTTGGAGTAAGCCTCAGAGATCAGGTAAGCCATGCATTTGGACAAAGCCTCAGAGATCAGGTGAGCTATGCATCTGGGGTAAGCTTAAGAGATCAGGTGAGCCATGCATTTGGAGTAAGCCTCGGAGATCAGGTGAACCATGTATTTGGAGAAAGCCTCAGAGATCAGGTGAGCCATGCATTTGGAGAAAGCCTCAGAGTACAAGTAAGCTATGCATCTGGGGTAAGCTTAAGAGATCAGGTGAGCCATGCATTTGGAGGAAGCCTCAGAGATCAGGTAAACTATGCATTTGGAGTAAGCCTCAACGATCAAGTGAGCCATGCATTTGGAGTAAGCCTCAGAGATCAGGTGAGCCATGCATCTGGGGAAAGCTTAAGAGATCAGGTGAGCCATGGATTTGGAGTAAGCCTCGGAGATCAGGCGAACCATGTATTTGGAGAAAGCCTCGGAGTACAAGTAAGCTATGCATCTGGAGTAAGCTTAAGAAATCAGGTGAGACATGCATTTGGAGTAAGCCTCAGAGATCAGGTGAGCCATGCATCTGGAGTAAGCTTCAGAGATCAGGTGAGCCATGCATTTGGAGTAAGCCTCAGAGTTCAGGTGAGCCATGCATTTGGAGTAAGCCTCAGAGATCAGGTGAGCCATGCATCTGAAGTAAGCTTAAGAGATCAGGTGAGCCATGCATTTGGAGTAAGCCTCAGAGATCAGGTGAGCTATGCATCTGGAGTAAGCTTAAGAGATCAGGTGAGCCATGCATTTGGAGTAAGCCTCAGAGACCAGGTAAACTATGCATTTGGAGTAAGCATCAGAGATCAGATAAGCCATGCATTTGGAGTAAGCATCAGAGATCAGATAAGCCATGCATTTGGAGTAAGCCTCAGAGATCAGGTGAGCTATGCATCTTGAGTAAGCATCAGAGATCAGATAAGCCATGCATTTGGAGTAAGCCTCAGAGATCAGGTGAGCTATGCATCTGGGGTAAGCTTAAGAGATCAGGTGAGCCATGCACTTGAAGTAAGCCTCAGAGTTCAGGTGAGCCATGCATTTGGAGTAAGCCTCAGAGATCAGGTGAGCTATGCATCTGGAGTAAGCTTAAGAGATCAGGTGAGCCATGCATTTGGAGTAAGCCTCAGAGACCAGGTAAACTATGCATTTGGAGTAAGCATCAGAGATCAGATAAGCCATGCATTTGGAGTAAGCATCAGAGATCAGATAAGCCATGCATTTGGAGTAAGCCTCAGAGATCAGGTGAGCTATGCATCTTGAGTAAGCATCAGAGATCAGATAAGCCATGCATTTGGAGTAAGCCTCAGAGATCAGGTGAGCTATGCATCTGGGGTAAGCTTAAGAGATCAGGTGAGCCATGCATTTGGAGTAAGCCTCAGAGATCAGGTGAGCTATGCATCTGGGGTAAGCTTAAGAGATCAGGTGAGCCATGCATTTGGAGTAAGCCTCAGAGATCAGGTGAACCATGCATCTGGAGTAAGCTTAAGAGATCAGGTGAGCCATGCATTTGGAGTAAGCCTCAGAGATCAGGTGAGCCATGCATCTGGAGTAAGCCTCAGAGATCAGGTGAGCCATGCACTTGGAGTAAGCCTCAGAGTTCAGGTGAGCCATGCATTTGGAGTAAGCCTCAGAGATCAGGTGAGCTATGCATCTGGGGTAAGCTTAAGAGATCAGGTGAGCCATGCATTTGGAGTAAGCCTCAGAGATCAGGTGAGCCATGCATCTGGAGTACCCCTCAGAGATCAGGTGAGCCATGCACTTGGAGTAAGCCTCAGAGTTCAGGTGAGCCATGCATTTGGAGTAAGCTTAAGAGATCAGGTGAGCCATGCATTTGGAGTAAGCCTCAAAGATCAGGTGAGCTATGCATTTGGAGTAAGCCTCAGAGAACAGGTGAGCTATGCATCTGGAGTAAGCTTAAGAGATCAGGTGAGCCATGCATTTGGAGTAAGCCTCAAAGATCAGGTGAGCTATGCATTTGGAGTAAGCCTCAGAGATCAGGTAAACTGCATTTGGAGTAAGCATCAGAGATCAGATAAGCCATGCATTTGGAGTAAGCCTCAGAGATCAGGTGAGCTATGCATCTGGGGTAAGCTTAAGAGATCAGGTGAGCCATGCATTTGGAGTAAGCCTCAGAGATCAGGTGAGCCATGCATCTGGAGTAAGCCTCAGAGATCAGGTGAGCCATGCACTTGGAGTAAGCCTCAGAGATCAGGTGAGCCATGCATTTAGAGTAAGCCTCAGAGTTCAGGTGAGCCATGCATTTGGAGTAAGCCTCAGAGAACAGGTGAGCTATGCATCTGGAGTAAGCTTAAGAGATCAGGTGAGCCATGCATTTGGGTTTAAGCCTCAGAGATCGGGTAAACTGCATTTGGAGTAAGCCTCAGAGATCAGGTGAGCCATGCACTTGGAGTAAGCCTCAGAGTTCAGGTGAGCCATGCATTTGGAGTAAGCCTCAGAGATCAGGTGAGCCATGCATCTGGAGTAAGCCTCAGAGATCAGGTGAGCCATGCACTTGGGTTTAAGCCTCAGAGATCAGGTAAACTGTGCATTTGGAGTAAGCATCAGAGATCAGATAAGCCATGCATTTGGAGTAAGCCTCAGAGATCAGGTGAGCTATGCATCTGGGGTAAGCTTAAGAGATCAGGTGAGCCATGCATTTGGAGTGAGCCCCTGAGATCTGGTGAGCTACGCATCTCGCGTAGGTCTAACAGATCAAATGAGCCACTCATCTTGGTTAAGCCCCGCAAATCACATTAGCCATGCATTTGGAGTAAGTCATGGAGAACAAGTAAGCCTAAAAGATCAGGAGAGCCATGAACCTGGGGTAAGCATAAGAGAACAGGCGAGGCATGCATCTGGGCTAAGCGTAAGAGATCAGATGATGGATGAGATGACCAATGCATTTGGAGTAAGGCTCAGAGATCAGTGAGCTAAGCATCTGGAAGAAGGCTCAGACATTAAGTGAACCAAGCATTTATAGTAAGCTTTAGAGATCAGGTGGACCACACATCTGGGGTAAGCCTCCAAAATTAGGTGGTCCATACATTTACAGTACACCTCAGAGATCAGGTGAAATGTGCATCTGGGATAAACCTCAGAAGTCAAGTGAGACATTTTCATTCAGCCTCAAAGATCATGTGAGCTGTGCATCTGGGGTATGTTTAAGCAATCAGGTGAGACAAGCATTAGCAGTAAAGATCAGAGATCATGAGAGCTGTGCATCTGTAATATGGTTAAGAAATTAGGTAAGCCAAGCATTAGCAGTAAGGATTAGAGATCAGGTGGGCTGTACATCTGGAATACGTTTAAGAGATAAGGTGAGCCAAGCATTTACAGTTAGGTTTAGGGATCAGGCGAGCTGCGCATCTGAGGTACGTTTAAGAGATCAGGTGATCCATGCTCCTGGTGTAAGTTTAAGAGATCAGATGAGCTAGGCATCCATGACATACCTCAGAGGTCAGGTGAGTTAGGCATCCATGACATGCGTCAGAGGTCAAGTGAGTTAGGCATCTTGGATAGGTCTCAGAAATCATGCGAGCAATTTATCAGGAAAAGGCCACAGAAATGAGGTGTGCCGTGTACCCCAATTAAACCTTAGACATCAGGTGATCCATGTATCTGGTGTGTATCTCAGAGATCAGATAAATTGTCCCACAAGTACTGTGCAACTCATTATCGGGTACAGATTTACCACCCCACTGGAACTGGCAACTCACCACTGGGGCCTATAATTACTACAGTCTCGCTGAGATATGCCAGTACTCTCCCAATAAAAGAATTGTAGGCTGTATATGTGCTGTCAGGGTCAATTGGCTAATCAAGCTACTCCCACTGCACACATAACTATCCAGGGGTACTACGGGAAGGGTGTGCAGTTAAGTCTTACACCGAGAAGGGATAGACGGCTTGTAACTGGAATATGGTAGCCGGAAGTTATTTCACACAATATACTCAATGGCAAGACACATCTATGTATAGATGTACCCGTTTTAAAAGCGTATGGCTTAAGACAGTGTCGCATAGCGCTAACTCGCTTGCAATGCCTAGAAAATGTACATAATGCCTGGAGGATTGCTTTATACATTAAAAGAGTGAACCTAGTTTTCAATCATCCAAGCAGAGCAGAACAGTGTCTGAGGTTTATGCCCATGGTCAAAACAAATCCTGGCTTTTTTCAATGTCTACTTCCTCGTGCCCAAGCCTCTCACACACTTCCTTGTAGTCCTTAATCTTTGTTCCTATAGTTAAAACAACTGAGTATGAACCAACTGGCTAGGTTTTAATTGAGGCAGACTTTAATGTAAAGCGGCCAAACCATATTCAGGGACTGTTTAGCCACCTGGAATATTCCACTGGCCCTCCTTCACCCAACTGAAGAGCAGATCAGCTAGGCATGGGGTAATGATGCTGGAGGGAGCTCAGCTGTCTAGTAATCATTGTCAGGATGGAAGAGGTCCCACCAATGAGGACCATGCACCAAGGCCCAAATGGTTACTCTATAATGGATTATATGATCTCTTCTGTTTAAATTTAACAAGTTTTTCTGATGTGTCAGTTCCTAAAAATTAACTCAGCGATCACTCGCTTTCGGGTTTAGCTCTGGACCTTTACCCACAAGTGTCTTTGGGATAAGATGCTGAGGTGCAAGAATCCTGCACTCGTATCAATTGGATCCTAAAAACACCTTTCCCGTCCTCAAATTTTTGATGTTTAATATTAATCATTTGATAGCATTGAGGGAGTTAGGATTAAAACATTCCCAAATCTGTATTACTAGTTTTGTAAACTCAGTCTAGCAACAAAGTCGGCCTTCCAAAAGTCCTCAAAACTATTCCAGGCACACTATAAATAGGGAAGTTCAAAGCCTCTCAGTAGACGCAAATATGTTAACCAGTAGACAGTGCACACATTATTCTAAAAGTTCTGCCAACTTCATCAGTCTTTGGAGGAAGAGGTGAACAAGATACTTGGTGGCTATGAAAAGCTCTGAAGTGTGAGTCAAAAGTAAAAACTACGGTGATAGCAATACTTCACCAGGAATGGACTGACTACCCATCAGAGCTTTATGCAATATAAGTCATATACGCATCTTAATCAAAAAAGTGAGTCATGGATTACATTCATGGGGCAAAACACCTGGGGTCATCGACCCTGTCCAGACTCCTACAGCAGTGGTAAAACAAAGATCCTCTACTCTAGGCCAAGTTCCCTGACCCCTATTTTTACCAGTGCTGGAAACATTGCAAAATCTTGGCTGGGCAGCATTTTGCATTCCACATACAATAAGTATTAGAAATGCAATTGGTCTCGCATTTGTTTGAGTTAGAGCTATTGGCGTTGTAAATGGCAATGTCTTTTACGCTTGTGTTATGGAGTGGATGTTTGTGGTTTGAGTAGAGTTATGTTGGTTGGATTGGAATTGTTAGTTGTGTAATTGTGTGGTGTGGATTTGTGTGGTGTGGAGAGGATTTGCGTAGTGTAAATGTGGCATGGTGTGCGTGGAATTATGTGTATATTAATTATATGATGTAGAGCATAGTGGTGTAGAGTAAAGTTGTGTATAGTGGCATAGAGTGGCTCTGTGTATATTGCAGTGGAATAGAGTGGAGTGGAGTGAAAGATTGTAAAAGAGTGGCTTAAAATGCTGTAGGATGCTTTGTAATGGCGTAGAGTAGATTGTTTTACAATAGAGTGAAGTGGTACAGAGTGGACTGATAAAGAGTAGAGTGGATTGCCGTAGACTGCAGTGCCAGAGAGTGCAGTTTTACATAGTAAAGTGGCATGGAGTGGAATGGTGCAAAGTACAGTGGAGTGGCATATCGTGGAGTTATATAGAGTGCAGTGGCAAAGAGTGCAGATGTGTATAGTAGTGTGGGGTAAAGTGCATTAGCATAAAGTAGGGCATAGGAGAGTAGAGAGGCGTAGAGTGGAGTTGTGCATGTTGGAGTGCAGATGTGTAGAAACGAATGGCATAGACTGCAGTGTAATAGTGTGCAGTGGTGCAAAATAGATTAGAGTAGTGTGGCGTGTATTGGCGAAGAGTGTAGTGGTATAGAGTGTAGTTGCATAGTGTGTAGTGGTGTAAAATGTAGTGGCTTTGGGTGCTTTGGCATAGAGTGAATTGGCATAGAGTGCAGTAGAGTGGGGTGGTTCAGAGTAGAGTGCAGTGTTATAGTGTGTAGTGGTGCAGTGTAGAGTGGCGTAGAGTTCACTGGTGTCGAGCAGAGTGGCTTAGAGTGCAGTGACGTAGAGTGCAGTGTTGCAGAGTGTTGCTGTGTAGAGGATAGGGGTGTACAGTTCAGTGGTTCAGAATAGATTGGGCTAGAGCGCTGTGGCGTAGTGTATTGTTTGTGTGTATAGTGCTGTTGAGAGCATTAGTGAAGAGTACAGTGCTGTTGATTGCAACCTGAAATGTAGTGGCATAGAGTGCAGTGGCGAAGAGTAGTGCGGCGCATATAGTAGTGTCAAGTTGAGTGGCACCGGGAAGATTGTAGTAGTGTAGAGTGGAGTGACGTTGAGTGGAATAGTGCAGACTGGATTTGGGTGGGGTAAAGTGTAGTATGCATAGTGTGGTAGCACACTGCTATTACAAAGAACATATTTTCATTTGAAATGAGCATTTCATTTGCACAGACATACAGTTTTATTGATAAAAGTGTACAGTATATAAATGACCAGTTTATTCAACAAAATTATTGTAATGATTTCTTTTGATAGGATTAAAATATTTGTTTCCACCACACTTTAGAGTTACCCACAAAGGTGTTTCATTTGCGCTTTTCCTATTTCTGATATATTCTTTTTTACAGACATGCACATTTTGCTGCTGTGTGCTACAGAAAAATAACTTGGCACAGCTTTCCTCGGGCACACCTGCAGCAGCCAGCCTGATTGTCACATGAATGGACTCGCTTTGACGTCTGGGAACAAAGAGAGAACAGTAAACTAACTCGGAAGGTAGAAACTGACACATGAGCTCTGCGGAAGCCAAAAAGTAATTAGTAAATGTAAATTCCAAACTACAAAGTCATGGTACGCAATGTGCGGAATGCATTCGTATGCACTATGGAAGCTTTCCTAATCCCCAAGATGTCTTTAGCAAAGTAGAGAGCACGTGGTAGGCTTCGACCTAATTAAAGAAGAAGGGGGAAGGGGGCAATAAACGAGAGCGTTACAGAGAGGCAAAGAGAGAGAGGTGAAGGAATAAGAAGAGGGCAGAGGAAGAAGACAGGAGAAAAAGAAGAAAGAAGGGAGTGTGCGCGATAGAGGATAAGACGTAGAGAAACAGATAACAGGGAGAGAGGGATTGAGGAACACGAGAGAGAAGGAGAGAGATTGGTAGGAAGACAAAGAGAGAAGATGAAAAGAGTAACAGACAGAGGGATAGGAATTAGAGAGAGGGAGCAGAGGAAAGTAATAGACAAGACAAGGAAAGAGAGCGAGTGAGATGGGCAGAGCAAGAGAGAGGTGGACGAGTGATAAAAGAGAGAGCGAGTGTATAGCTCTAAGGTTGCTTGATAATTATGTGGTAAAGGTAGTGTCTAATTCGGCACGGCCAGTACTCTCTGAGCTCTTGAAAGAAAGAATCGCATTTAAAAGTGTTGATGGTTGGCTCGGCCATTGGGCTCCGCAGTAGTTTACCTAAAACTTACAGACTTCTAGCACTTAATATTTAATGCAGTCATCTACACTGTGCCATTGGTCATTGAGTCTATGGCTATGCCACTGGGGAGGAGCCCGGAGGCGGGGCTTTAGTGGGACACAAAGAACAACGGAGCATATTGATGTCCCACTGGGTGCAGCCCCTGTTGTTTTGACAAACACTCCTTGGCATTTATCACTCAAGCCAGCAATGGCGAGTACGCTGAATAGCCAGTTGGAACTCGCTAGTTAGGACTAATAGAACCAGGCACCGTTCTAGTCAATGTGTTCTTGTCAGCAGTGCTCCACTGTCACCGCACAATTTACCTTCATACTTCACAAATGAAAAGAAAAATGTGCCCTACTTCAAACACTTACATGAGTTACAAGAACATGTTTCATTAGCATGTCATTACAAAAATAATGTATTGCTTTATTAGGTCTCGCCTGACCCAGCGCATGCGCTGGTCTGGCGAGACTTATTGAGAGGGCTCCAAAAAGTGCTACCAGGCCAGCATAGAGCTACAGTGTATGTGCGCGGGCGCGCTCGCCGCGCTTTACCGCGATCACTTTCACTTTCTACAACACGAATTGGCACAGCCAATAGGTCTCGCTTTTGGGACCTTATAAGTATTTAGTTATGCAACTGTTGCATGGCTAAACACTTATAAGGTCCCAAAGGCGAGACCAATTGGCTATGCCAATGCTTGTTGTAGTTGCCTCAGCATGCAGAGGCACTGTTCTTTTCTGCTATGCTAAACAAGAGATCCCTCCCATGAGCAGCAGGAGGAGCCGGGAAATTGTGGCTTTAGTGGACACGAAAAACACATTGATGGCCAACCAAAAGCATCACTAGACCAGTTCTCCAGGAGAGGAGCAAGAATAGAAGGTGGGGCATAGAAGCAAAATAACCCACTAAAAAGCAAGCTTTTGAGAATGACACTCTCCTTAACTAATCAGCAGCAATGTTAGGAGTCAAACCCCATAAAGTACATACAATAGATCATCCTGCAGCGCCAGCGCTGTAGGCTCGACCTAAAAAGGGACCCGAAAAGTGACCAGAAGCAAATGTCAACAAACATTGGAAATGCAATAGGTCTCGCATTTGTTTGAGTTAGAGCTATTCGCATTGTAAATTTCACTGTCTTTTACTTGTGTGTTATGGAGTGTATCTATGTGGTGGATGGTGGAGTTATGTGGGTTAGATTGGAATAGTTGTGGAATTGTGTGACATGGAATTGTGTGGTATGGAGTGGATTTGTGCAGTGGAATTGTGTGGCATGGTGTGCTGTGGTATTATGTGGATAGTAATTATAGGGTATTGAGTGTACTGGAATTATGTGGAGTGGCATTGTGTGTTAGAGTGTGTAATTATGTGGAATTGTATGTTGTGTTGTGGAGTGATATGCGGTGGAGTTTAATTATGTGATAAGTTGTTGAATTTTGTGGCCTGATGTGGGCGTGTTTGGTGTGGTCTGGATGTATGTTGTGTGTTGTGTAATTGTGTTGTTGATTTGTATTATGTGGTTTGGTGATGAATTATGTGGTTTTGGTTGGAAATGTGTGGAGTTGAATTGTGTGGGGTGGAACTGTGTGGATAGCTTTGCCTTATTGGTGATGAAAAACACAATTAGGTAGGAGTTAAGCTCCAGGTCTGTGTTTTTGGGTGTTAAAAAGAAAGTCATATAACTGGTGTTGTAAATGTAAATGTCTCTTATCAATGTGTTACGGAGTGAAGTGTATGTATGTGATGTGTATTGGAATTATGTGGGCTGAACTGGAATTTTTAGTTGTGGCATTGTGTGGCGTAGAATTGTGTGGAGTGGATTTGTATAGTGGAATTATGTGGTATGGTGTGCACTGGTATTATGTGGATAGTAATTTTGTTTTTGAGTGTATTGGAATTATGTGGAGTAGGATTATGTGATTGTGTCATGCAGTACGATTATGTGGAATTGAATTTTGTGTTGTGGAGTGTTATGTAGTGGAGTTTAATTTTGTGTTGCATTGTGCTGTTGAATTTTGTGGTATGATGTTGCATTTTATGTATGTTGTGTTTTGGATATATGGGGTGTGTAGTGGAATTGTGTTGTGGAATTATGTGGTGTGGAATGGATTTGTGTGGAGTTGAATAGTGTGGCATGGAACAGGGTGGCATTGAGTAAAATTATGTTGAGTGGAATTATGTGGCAAGGTGTGGAGTGTATCTATGTGGATTGCTTTGTGTCATAGAGTATATTTATCTGGGGTGTATTTATGTGGTATTGAGTAGGGTGTAATTAGGTGGAGTTGAATTATGTGGTGTTAAGTGGCAATATGTGGAGTGTAAGTGTAATGTGAGCATTGTGTCTGTGTGAATGCATGGGTGAGAATTGTGCCTGTATGAGTGCAGCATGAGCATTTTGCTTGTGTAAATGTATGGGTGAACATTGCGCCTGTGAGGTGCAGGCGGAGCATTGTCCCTGTGTGCAAGCCTGGTGGGCATTGTGACTGGTTGAGTGCAGGGTCAGAGATGTGGCTATGTGATAGCAGTGTGAGAGACATGCCTGTGTGAGTGTTGTGTGAGAGGTGTCAGAGTAGAAGCTTTGCTGTGTCTTTGTGAGTTTATGGTGAGCAGGGTGTTTCTGTGTGAATGTCTGCTGTACTTGTCACTGTTGGGTAATCAAAGAAAAACGACAAGACATTTTCACAAGATTTAGAACGCATCCACACTTGGATGCTCAGAGGCCTGGTATGAAAACACAAATACAATTTCATTCCTCAGCCTGCATAACTGTGCACTTGGGAGAATGGTTAAGTTCTCATTACCACTAAGATCAAAGCACAGATGCAGTAAACAGTTTTCTTGGAACCAGGCTTTGATTATGCTGGGGAAGCAGCACTGCAGATCTGCATTAACTAGGGCATGTTTTGCATTTATTAGCCTTTCGCCCTCCCACAGCTCCATGACTCCCCTGCACCTGTTAGATTTCCCAGCTTTCTCAAACTGCCCCCATGACGCCCTTTCACGGCTTACCAGGTGATAAGCAGATTTGGGACTTGCCAGTAAACTTGGAGCCATAGACCAAGATGCCAGCCCCACGCCCGCCCCGCCCGTCTCTTAAGCCTGCTCGGGGTAGAATTCCACAGCAATGGTGTGTAGTCATAAAATGATCTGCAATTATTAATCCTTCTGGTTTCTTAACACCGCCAAATGCAAAGGGACCCCGTCTCCGTGACCATTATTACAGAATTACCTCCAATAGAATAATGTAATATATAATGTAATGGTTTTAGTGATTTAGGCTTGGTGGTCCTTACAAACAACAAAGCTTTTTTCGTTCTTAACCCAGCGCTTTAAAGACAATTCCCAGCTGCACGTAGCGCTTAAGGCAGATAAACGTTCTTTCGAACTGCCCTCCGTTTATAATGCACAAGATCACTCACTGATGAATGGGGCGACCTAGAACTAGAACCATCTTCCCTCATCACTGAAATTGTGAATATATGTTAAAATGCTATTGTTTCCAGTGACTGGGAGTGAGGTCATTGCGTAAGCGGGCTAATCGCTTTGAACCACTTGGTTAAAGAAACGCTATATCAAAGAAATAAAATAAAGTTTTCAGTTAAACCAAAACGTGTCGTAGCCTATGTTGGCAGCAACAGCAGCGTTTCAATAAAAAAGCAACACCACAATTAAAAATACAGATCATTTATATTTCCTAAATGCTGTTTGGGATACGCAATCGTCTTCATTGCTGCGTATGGGGCAGCAGAAAGCATTATGTCCAACAATAGGGTTAAAACTAACCCACAATAAGGAATGAGTGTAGATCGATGCCGTTGTAGGAGAGTAGGATCTGCCTCTTTTGGTTACCCCCACTTCTTGCTGCTGTAACACTGTTTTTCGACCTTAGTCTGGCTGGGGCCCTGCTATTAAGGACCCTAGCCTAGCTGCTTCCTCTCTAAATTGATTCCTAGTACCTTAGGTACACCACAGATTGGATTCTGAGGTGCCCTTATAAGTCCCTGGTATATGGTATACCATGTACCCAGGGCATAGGTACCCCAGAGGCCTACCAGGGGCTGAAGCATGTATTATGCCACCCCTGGGAAGCCCTTCAAAATGACACCACAGGTCTGCTACTGCAGCCTGGGTAAGGTGGTGCGTGCACCCCTTACAGAGATATAGGTTCACTATATCTCACCTATCACTGCACATAGAAACCTATCAGTCACCCCTATGGCAGGCCTTATCAATCCTGAAGGCAGGGTGCTTGGTTATATGTGAGAGGGTGCCCAGGCATGAGCTGAGACCCTCTGCAGCCTTCAGAATCTATCCTCCGGGGTTGTCAGTAGTACAGCCTGACCATATACTCTTAAGTGCATTATAACTAAATGGTAAATGCTAACTTTGGACTGGCTGCACGGAAACATGTCGTGTTTGGTGTCAAACACCTTGGAATCATACACCCACACCAGTAACTGGTGTGGGAGTATGATCCCACCCTTCTAGAGGGAGAGACATGACAGCACCGGTATACCCGGTACTAACTTAAAAGATCCCTGGCATCACAAAATGGATGCTACAGCCACAGACACGGGTCTGGCCTCCTGCTGCTGACCGAAACTCTGGCAGGGGAGGCCTGGACAATAGGTTTCCTGTCACAGGGAGGTGTAACCACCTCCCAGAAAGGCTTTAGTGTATTAGGGCTGGGTGGGAGCACTCCAAGAGTGCTTTGAAGTCTGCACTGGGGGAACATTTGGTGTTCCTGTGCATAGTCCAGTTCAAACTGGCTGCAGGGGCTACCAGCCCCTGCTCTGGCGCGAAACTGGACAAAGGAAATGGGTGTAGCCACCCCTCTTTCCAAACCCTCCCATAGGTGGGTCCCCTGAGTTAGTCAAACCCCTTTCTTTGGTATAAGTAAGGAACCCCTGGCAACAGGACTTTAGATATCCCTGGACGAAACTCTGCAACTGAATCCTGGAACTTCGACGCTCTACTCAAGACTAGAGGACTGAAGAAATTTCCATTGAGGTCAAGGAGCAACTCCCCTGCTTGGCAGGCACCAACAAAGCAATTGCCGGTCTACATCTCAGAAGCTCCCGACAGACTCCAAAGTATCTGCAGCCCAGGAAGAGGATTTCCAGACTTCTCAGAGTTCAACCCGAGTCCCCAGCAAAGCTGAGACCCACAGCCCTTGTGAGTGACGTGGAACCGGAACCCCTGGACAGTGTGCACATTTGCAAGTGCATCCGCTTCTCGACGTCCCCTGAGGCTGTGCATTGGGTTACTTGTAGCCCACACCCCGAGCAGAGAATCCACTGAAGATTTTTGGCCTAGTCATGCCGAGTGACCCGTGGGCTGCCGTTTTGTGATTCCTCTAGAGGTTCCTTCGCGATCCCTGGTCCATCGACTGGTGGGTCCCTGTGAAGGCAACTCTGATTTTCCTTGGGCTTTCCTGGTTGCCCCAGATGTGCTCCGACTTCCCACCGCGTGGTGAGTCCCTCAGACCTTGCTGGTCTGCACCGAAGCCTCTTTCTCAATTCTGTGTAGGTTGCTGTTGCCAAGGCTTGTTGGGTCCAATCCAGGTTCCGACACCGCAGCACTCGACATCCTTTGTGGGACAGCTCGAATCCAGCTCCTGGTTGTCCTCGACAACTCCTGGTCCTCGTGGCTGAAGAGTCAAGCTTCACCTTCTTCACCTGAAACACCCGACATTGGTGGGCATTCATCTATCATGCCGCTGGTCACTGGCAAGTGACCCAGACTCTGTCCCCTCTGCTTTCAGGTTCATCATATCTTTGATCCAGGCTTGGATCTCTTCGGACGCTTCGCATCTTCCCGGCAGCAGCACTTCTTCGCCAGCTTCCATTGAAAACGACGACGCAACCCGACACCATTTGACACATATGCACCCGGCTTCCCTGGGTGAGGAAACTCAAGTACTCCGGTGTTCCCGTGGGTGTTGACCCTAGAACTGCCTAAGTCCAATAGGGTTTGGTCCTAGTCCAATTCTAAGTGTCCTCTATCTTTAAAAATCTAACCGCGACTTTCCCCATAGAAGCTAACGGGAGCTCGCGGCTGTGTTCTCACACTGCACACGGCCCCTGTGGGTCCCCTGTGTTACTACTTTGGGTGGTTCCTTGGGGTCCCAGCGATTCTACAGGCTCTAGGACTTGTGTCTAGTTAAGTCGTGGTTCTTATACCACTATTTTAGTATAAGGTTTGGCTCACCCCTAGGGCCTAATGTGTATTTGTGCTATTTTGCTGTAATATTTGAAGTGTAACGTATGTGCTTTTGCTTCTAGCCTCATAAAGAGACTAGTGGGGTGTGTTTAGTAATAAATACATATATTTTATATATATACCTGGTGTGTTCCCTTTCATTTGGTCATTCAGGAGATTATAGACTGGTAAAACAAGCTGCTTTACATTCCTTCAAGACTTAGCCTGAAGGCTGCTCTCCATAGCTATCACTAGGAGAGCTTTCAATAAAGGTTGTCTTTAACCTATCATCAATAAGGGGTTGTTTGGACTGGTGCAAGTTGCCCACTATAACTAGTGGACAGCATGTACCAGGCCAACTTCTCACAGCCGTGTAATGTTTGAACTGCCTCTGTTTGTGGCTATAGCGTTCTCTTTGCAAACTGACTGCACAGAACAGTGTTAGAGTTAAAAGCACAAAAGAAACAATAACTTGAAGTTTCCTCGCGAATTACCACAGCAAACCCACTCTAGGGAATCTGTGGAAATAAAAAAAATTATTCACGCCACCTGCGATTTAGCTTTCAACATCGTAAGCTAAAGCACTGGTGGTGTGATTGCTTCAAAAGTGGAGAAATAAAAAAAAATGTTTTTCTATTTTTTAATTTTACAACAATCGCAGCACTGGCGTTTTAGCTTAAAATGTTCAAAGTTAAAGCGGGTGTGCCGCGAGTGTAAAAGAAGTAAGCAAATAGAAAACAAATGGCGGCCACACACTTTTTTTTCTATTTGTTTACTTTTGTTGCAATTGTGGCACTCGCGCTTTTAGCTTTGACCGCATTTGACTGAGTGAATAAGCAGACTCTTTAGGAAGTTAACAGCTCCAAATATTTTCCAGGTCAACTGAAATTTACAACAGCGCTGCAACAGCTCCCCTTGGTACAGGGCAAAGGGCAGTGAGGGAGGACTGTCCACTAGGACAAAGACAAAATCGGGTAAAAGAGGGGTGTCTATTAGTGCCACTCCTTTTTTCCATATATTGACACGATCTTCCTAGATAAATAACTGAATCCTCAAGCTTTCCACCTAAGGTAGGGTCACATCTTGCGCATATCTTATTGCACGCAGACGCGGTTATTCTCTTGACCTTACTCCAAGGGCCTTATTAAGTTTGTAGATTCTTCTATTCCTGTAGACGCAAACCCCACCGCTCAATCCGAGGTGGCATCTTTGACCTGGGGTTTCCAAAGATGGTGACAAGCGCCTGATGATCGGTCACCATGGTAAAATGTTTGCCATAGATAAAGACATGGAAATGTTCGCAGGCCCATACAACTGCCAGACTTTCTTTCTCTGGTTGAGAATACGCGTTCTCCGTGTCCGACAAACTGCGACTGGCGTAAGCCACAATGTGCCGCTGATCGATGTCATTGTCATACTGAGCCAAAATTGCACCCAGGCCCACTGGGCTAGCATCTACAGTTATCTCCGTCTTCCTCTTGGGGCTGAAATAAGCTAAGTTGTCGGCAGACTCAACCGCAAGTTTGATGCCTTGGAACGCCCGCTCGCACTGCGGGGTCCAGACAAAAGGCTGTCCCTGCTTCGTGAGTGTTCTGAGAGGGTGACTAATCGTGGCATAGTCCTTTATGTATCTGGCGCAATAGCTAGCCATGCCCAGAAACGATCGAATGTCACTGACATCTTGGGGACTCTTAGTGTCATGGAGCGCCATCACTTTTTCAGGGTCAGGCTTCATCCCGGCTCCAGAGAACACATGTCCCAAAAATTTGAGAGTGGATTGATGGAATTCACACTTGTCTTTGTTTAGAGTCAGATTGGCTTCCAAGAGGGCATGACATACCCGATCCAGAGCCTTATCATGTTCCTGAACGTTTGACCCATACACGAGAATATCATCACTGTAGTTCAACGTGTTGGGTATATGGTGTATAGTCTGGCGGATGGCCTCTTGAAAGATCTCCGCAGCCGAGGAAATACCAAAACTTAACCGTTTGTACCAAAACAGCCCCAAGTGAGTTGCGAATGTTGTTATGTATCTCGATTTTTCATGCAACTCCAGCTGGTGGTATCCCTTGTTCAAGTCAAGTTTCGAAAATACCCTGGCACCATTTAATGCAGAGATCATGTCACTCAGATGGGGCCCGGGGTGATGTTCCCTTTCAATGGCAGTGTTAGGAAGCCGCATGTCAACACATAGACGCACCTTTCCGGGGGTGCCTTTCTTCGGCACGATGATTACAGGCGACACCCATGGTGTGGGACCGTCAGTCCGTTCAATGATGTCGGTTGCTAATAGTTCTTGAAGTTCATCCTCCACTGCTTGCTGAAGGTGGAAAGGCACTCGCCTGGGATGTTGTGCTACAGGCCTTATTTGTTCATTAATGTGAAGTCGAATTTGGCATCTGTTCATCTTTCCCAGCCCGGTGAATAGCTTGGGGAATTTGTGTATAATGTCCGGGTCATCACTAACCCTGTATAGAATCTCAACTAGACCAAGGCGCTCTGCAGTGGGTAAGCTGAGAAGACAATCAGCTTCCGGACCCTCAATTACGTGTATGAATGCCGGCACAGACGTGGTCTGGTGCCTGAGTGTCGTTGGGAATTTTCCTAGACAGGGAAGGGGCTTCTTTGACATCCAGGTAAATACCCTGACATACGCTGGACTCAAAGGCGGCTGTGGCTTCATTTTCATGTATTCCATCACAGGGATATAATTTAGTGATGCTCCACTGTCCAGAACAAATTTTGTTGCGTGATTCCCCACGCTTATATTTAGCCTCGGGTATTTCTTGAGTCGGTCAGGATCTGCTACCATACTAGCGTATTCAATAGTGTATTCTGATTCACGCGACCCTGATCGGGAATCCCTGGACGGCAACCTTCTCGACCATTGGGACCTCCTTGATTCTCTGCTGGAGTGTGAAGAGCCAGAGGATGACTTCGGTCGATCTTGTACGGCTTTCACATGGTGCCGTCTGGTGTCAGGGCGAGATGGCCTTGTCCTTTCATTCCTTCTTTCCCTGCGATAGTCTCCACACATCGCTTCAAAATGATTCGTCCTTCCACATTTCCAACATTTCTGACCCATGGCCGGACAGGCATCTATGTGCGGAAAGTCATACCCGCACCGATAACATTTTCTTGAGCGATCTTGTTTCTTGTCTTTCCGGCCTGACTCGTGACGCCTACGCTCTGTGTATTGATGGCGAGAGGACAGTCGGGATCTGTGCTGTCGCTCTCTCGAGCGTCTGCGACTACTGCTGGCCTGCACTCGGCATGCCTGCTCATTCCTTTCAGTGCGCCCAGTCTCCATGCTCTTGGCGTGTTCCTCCGCTTGATCGTAAACCCTGGTCATTTCCTCAATCTCATCCAGATTGTGACTCTTTCTTAATAATCTCCTCCTAAGCGTCTCGGATTGACAACCATCGATTATTTGCGATCTGATTGCATCATCCATTGAAAACGCGTCAAATTCGCAATACCTGGACAGTCGACGTAGTCTCGTTATGAATGTGCTCATCACTTCCTCCTTCCCTTAACGGACTTGGTGAAAGGTATGTCTCTCGTAATCCATGTTTCTCTTATGTAGGAACTTCTTGTTCAGAGCGTCTCGCACCTTATCATAGGTTCCTGTGTCTGCCGTCGGCAGTTCTTTGATTAACTTGCTGGTTTCTTTACCCACGAGATTGCGCAGTGCAATCACTTTGTCTTCATCCTCTGTCACTTTTGATCCCTTGATATAATCTTCAAAGTCCTCAAGCCATTCCTGCCATCTGGGGCCCATGCTCCCTCTAGTCGTCAGCGTTAAAGGTTCTGGGGGGCGCAGATGTGACACCCCCGTCAGGAGTGGTTTGACTTCATTTCTTTGTGGAGAGTTGTGGTTCGACATCTTGGCAGTACGCTTTTGTTTCTTTCTTGTCTACGCCCGTGCTTGTTTGTTGTTTCTTATTTGCATTAACTTGTGTTTGTTTGTTAATTCACGCTTGCTTTGGATTGTGCTTGTTTACTTTTCAGGCCTTTTCTCGATCAATGCTTGTTTGCTTGGCATTGCCTGACTTCAAAATGGCCGCTCATGAACTTCATAGGGGATTCCTTCAAGGATGCCTGACCCTAAGATGGCCGCCAAACAGAAACTCTCATCCCCATGAGATTTGGCTACACTCATTCTTCAGGCTCACCGAGCTTTATTCGGCACTCACCGGCAGCCACTTCCACAGGCACCCAGGGCTTCAGCAGTGTCTCGCACACCTTTTGGTCACTTCGCCTATCCAGGCAGGCTCGGGGTAAGCTCCCGACTTCTTCCTTCGTGCGCGTGCTGTTCCTCACGCATCGGGGATGAGCTTTTCCGCTCTTGGCGCGCGACGGCGCTCTTTCTTCCGGGCACTTTCACGAGGCTTCAGCAGTGCCTCGGACACCTCCCAATCACCGGAGCAGCAGGCAGGATCGGGGTGGGCTCCCGATTTCTCCTCGTCACTCGCGTGCCGACTTGCACGCATCAGGGGTGAGTCGCAGTTTGGCGCGAACCGGCGTTCTGCTTCAAACGCCCTCAGCGTTCACTGACACTTCTCCTCGGGGCTCTACGTGACTAGCAACTCGCGGAGCAGGTGCAATCACCACTGGCCTCTTGATCTGGGCGGTGGGCTTACTTCAGACACATGTGTCTCGACAGTGTTTTCTTCCTTCACGCTACAGGGGACGGGACGCTTCTTCCTGAGGTTCGGTGGGTGGTGGGCTACACCATCCCACCCTCGTCGCCAGTTGTAGTGTCTTGACCCAATAATGACAGACACTATATACTTTTATCACGAGCTTTATTTAGTGCTTCTTGCTCGGTCCCCGTCCCTACTCTAACTGCCCCTTTCCTGCTGTGTCCCCTCCTCTTCCCTTTGGCCCCGTAGCTCCGCCCACCCAACTACTAGACTGCTCACTTTCTACAAAGTTGTTTGGACAAACTACATATACATGCCTCCAGTCATTCCTTGATGAGAAACATGTCAAAAAAAGTAAGATGGTGGTTTTTAAAGACTTAGGACGGAAGTGTGTCCCCTATTCTTGGACGCTGTGTTTGGAGTATTGAGATGAAGGGAATCACATTCCTGTCTATGGAGGATTTTTCCCATGGCCGAGAAAATGCTCATCATCCTACCCAGCAGGGGTCAAGGCTTGGCCTATGCGATTACGTAGCTTGGCTCCCTCTATAATTCCCCCATATTACCCTATGAAATTGAGCACATAACCTACACTTTATGGTCTTCCCTCTAGGCAATAGAAGGGAAATTATTTCAAAAATTGTGTTTTTTAAACTCAACTGCTCCTATCCAAGCATTAAGGCGGGAACGCTCATTTGCAGTGTCTTTGGCTGTGGTGATTAGGTGGGGCTACCGAGTAACTCGCATCTAAGAAGGCGCAGTCAGGAACACTTAGAAGAGGATTACATTATCTGCGAAGGGGAACGCACAATATATCCTAAACAAAAGCGTGCAGTCAAGGATGTTTTTTACGTCCACTCTTTTTGAAGCACAATATTTAGTCTTAATAGGTTTTTAACATTGATGCCGTCTCTGTTAATTGTAAGATATTAATAGACCAGATAAGTATGTTGTTTTGTTGATCTCAGTTGAGGTCTAAATCAACAAAGATGTGTACATTGTCCTTTGGTTTGCAGTGTGCTATTTTACTCTAGTCAGTTAATAAGGTAGGGGAGCCAGAACTAATGCCACAATGCATCATTCATCCCAATGTATAACTGTAGACTTTGGTGAAAACCTAGATAGCCCAGTAGGTTTGAGCCTGGACCCTGAGAATCCAATATAAATAGCTAAAACATTTAGGTAATCCCCAAAAAATCACCCTCCAAAATGAACATGGGTCCCACCAAATTTAAATGATTTTTCAGGGCGGAAAAGTACGAGTCCTCCGATACTTGATCTCAGATGAATAGGGATATTGTCAGGGCCACTGGAACTATGCAACTCCACAGTCACAGCCTTTTTCTTATATAATTATAGATTTGTCACATTTGCAATCCATCTTCTGCTGCACAATCTACCGATTTTCACAAAAAATGTTTCTAGCTTAAACGGATCAAAAGTTACTAAAAACGTTAGCAACGTGTTCGCACGCAGAGGAAGGCCCCACGCAAAGGTTGACTAGTCATCTTTCAGTTGCTTATTGCTGCATTTGGTTGATAAACTGGCACTAATGAGGTGAAATATTTACCCAGACAGTATTACCATGAGTACAAATTACAAAGTAATGAAGTAGTACTATCAAAATATATGCCACATTATGCTGCATAATTTCCATTTTCTTGCTGCATAATTTAGTCAATCCTGCTGCACAATCTGGTACTCTCCTTCCACAGTATTACAGTGACCCAAGCTGTTGAGAATCCAGTATCCAGTAATTAGCGACAGCTTCGAAAAAGTACCTGCACCGGGTGGCACACTTAGGGGCCGCCCCTGGTGCCAGTGGGTCTAGTTACGCCACTTTGTCAAAAGCAGATATTTGACAAGTCTGTGTAGGTTTAAGAAAAATACATCTGAGTTATCACAAGAGAATGTCTGTGTAAGAAAAAAATTTCACCATGGGTATAACTGATGTGTGTGTGTGTGTGGGGGGGGGTAGACAGCCTTGTTGGAATTCAACACCAGAGCAATAGGTCTGAGGAGCAGATAAGCATACCACCCTCAAGCAAGGCACTCGGTATCTTAAGAACTTTTCTAAGGGTTTCTGTTAGGCATGGTCGGAATATCCTTGACACCAGAGTTATCGGAGTAATTTTGGTAATTCGGTGTTGATGCGGAATTACCAACAATAGCATGATTTCTACTGCACACATAATTAAGAGTAATTTTAAGGGAAACAATCGTACTGCAAGAGCACATTTAGCGAGCGCGAGCGGCGCCTCACTGTTTATGTTCGGCTACACTATGTCTTACCCAAAATGCATCCTCGAGTCTAGTTTGGACGCTAGGGCGCATTTTGAGCTAGTAAAACAATGCTTAAGGCCGGGAGAAAGGTGGGGTAAAATCCTACCCCAAGAGCTCATTTAGCTGCTCATGATCTCTATTCATGTTCTGCTGCATTTAGCGCTATTTTGTAGCACAAAATGCATTCTCATGCCCATTTTGGACACTAGGCCATTTTTGTGCTAAGAAATAGCGCTCAATGCAGAATTACTTTTCTGGCATAATTATGCGTAATCATGCAGAATTCTTAGGTAATTCCAGATAATAACGCTGCACTGAATGATGAGAGTCAAATTTACCCCTAGTTTCTGTCTATTCATCAAGTTTTTGTGCTTTCTAGTATACCACTAGTTGGAATTACTCTAGCTCTTGGGTGGTTTTGTGCTCTGTGAAAAATGGAATCACAAATCCAAAACACTGCTGTACTTGCCCAATATGATACAGGAGCAGCTTCCCTCACACACTGGTGAATGCCACTAGACTGGAATACCCTTCCGCCAATCAAAGGGATTATAAACTCACAAGTCATACAACTAGTGGTACTTGTCTGCAATGTGCATCCCTTTGAAAAAATACTACGAATGGAGCGAAACACGTGTCGGCTGTGGCCTCTGAACAACACTTTGTACTACTGCCATTATCTAGGAATTATGTGCAGCTCTGAGTCTTACTGTCCACTATATACTTGGAATGTAAAATTGATAAGCCTTCTGATATAAATAAATTGACAGTTAATTTTTAAACAGTCTGGTGTTAGCAAAATTGTTCTATACTAGAATATCAAAACCATATAAACACAGAAATACTACGTCTGCTGCATTATAAGTGATAATGGTTTTCCCACTCCTCGCACCCCAAAGTCATGATGGCCTCAGCCTCATGCAGGCAAGGAACAATTTAGAGTGACATGGTGATCACAGTTGACATCATCAGCTTACGTCTGTTAAACATTTCCTCTGCAATGTGTCCACGTTAGGCGTAAGCGGATTTCACGGTCACTCTGTCGCAGTTCATGCTTCCATCAATCACAGAACATGTAGTAGAGCAGAGAGAGCAACAGTGAATGCTTCCTTCATGCATAAAGCATGTCAACAGATTCAGTGCAACTGTACGCCTCTCTCACAGAAAACATAGTTACTACACAGGAGGCAACATTGCAGGCTTCCACCAGTCACAGAACAGGTGCAGCATAGGCGGCTGCAGCAGTGCAGGCCGCACTCAAACACGGGTAAGGCACAATCAGTGCAATGCAATCTTCCTACAGACATTGACATGCTGGGGTGTGTTTCCTTCCACCTGGTGCATGCTACCTATGCTATGGCCAGGGCCGGTTTAGTGGGCCACCCATGAGATGTTCCCTAGCTACACACCCTACAACGGGGCCCTTAGTGCCAGTGCAATGCAGCAATGATGCTAATGGTCATGGTTGGTGTAGTGGCAGGGCGGACCACCCATGAGATGTTCCCCAGCTACACACTCTACAACGGTGCCCTTAGTGACAGTGCAATGCAGCAATGATGCTAATGGCCAGGGCCGGTTTAGTGGGCCACCCATGAGATGTTCCCTAGCTACACACCCTACAAAGGTGCCCTTAGTGCCAGTGCAATGCAGCAATGATGCTAATGGTCATGGTTGGTGTAGTGGCAGGGCAGACCACCCATGAGATGTTCCCCTGCTACACACCCTACAAAGGTGCCCTTAGTGCCAGTGCAATGCAGCAATGATGCTAATGGCCAGGGTTGGTGTAGTGGCAGGGCGGACCACCCATGAGATGTTCCCCAGCTACACACCCTACAAAGGTGCCCTTAGTGCCAGTGCAATGCAGCAATGATGCTAATGGCCATGGTTGGTGTAGTGGCAGGGCGGACCACCCATGACATGTTCCCCTGCTACACACCCTACAAAGGTGCCCTTAGTGCCAGTGCAATGCAGCAATGATGCTAATGGCCATGGTTGGTGTAGTGGCAGGGCGGACCACCCATGAGATGTTCCCCAGCTACACACCCTACAACGGGGCCCTTAGTTCCAGTGCAATGCAGCAATGATGCTGATGGTCAGGGTTGGTGTAGTGGCAGGGCGGACCACCCATGAGATGTTCCCCAGCTACACACCCTACTAAGGTGCCCTTTGTGCCAGTGCAATGCAGCAATGATGCTAATGGCCAGGGTTGGTGTAGTGGCAGGGCGGACCACCCATGAGATGTTCCCCAGCTACACACCCTACAAAGGTGCCCTTTGTGCCAGTGCAATGCAGCAATGATGCTAATGGCCAGGGTTGGTGTAGTGGCAGGGCGGACCACCCATGAGATGTTCCCCAGCTACACACCCTACAACGGGGCCCTTAGTTCCAGTGCAATGCAGCAATGATGCTAATGGCCAGGGTTGGTGTAGTGGCAGGGCGGACCACCCATGAGATGTTCCCCTTCTACACACCCTACAAAGGGGCCCTTAGTGCCAGTGCAATGCAGCAATGATGCTAATGGTAAGGGTTGGTGTAGTGGCAGGGCGGACCACCCATGAGATGTTCCCCTTCTACACACCCTACAACGGTGCCCTTAGTGCCAGTGCAATGCAGCAATGATGCTAATGGTCAGGTTGGGTGTAGTGGCAGGGCAGACCACCCATCAGATGTTCCCCAGCTACACACCCTACAACGGTGCCCTTAGTGCCAGTGCAATGCAGCAATGATGCTAATGGTCAGGGTGGGTGTAGTGGCAGGGCGGACCACCCATGAGATGTTCCCCAGCTACACACCCTACAACGGGGCCCTTAGTGCCAGTGCAATGCAACAATTATGCTTATAGCCAGGGTGGGTGTAGTGGCAGGGCGGACCACCCATGAGATGTTCCCCAGCTACACACCCTACAATGGGGCCCTTAGTGACAGTGCAATGCAGCAATGATGCAAGCCATCTGCATCTACATTGCGTGTGCAAGGGAGTTGCGGTGAGTGACACTATATGTGTGAGACTGCTGCAGCTACTGGGTGGTGATACACAAGAGCCAGTCATAATAGCCATCCACTAAAGGTTTTCCACCACTCCACCATCTGGGGGTGTGTGGGTGGTCCTCGCCTTTTTATTTACAATAATACTTCCACATATTGGTATTATCAGTAATTTATGTCAATCCTCTGGTCTGTCCAAGGAAAATATTAAACATTGCAGCCTTCTGGCCCCATACATGTGTGGTGTCTTCCTTTTCCCTTTGAGTTGAAGTACATAGTTTGGTCACAAATATATGTTTCAGAGTGGGCTTCTTAGCAGAGATTGGCCTGTGGCACAATGGCTCGCTCACCCCCATCACAATGACAGGGTACACCATTGCTGCTGTAACATTCCCCCAAACACTGTCAACACGCAGTCAGGGCAGGGCATGCACTGATTATTTAACCCAGAGATCTCTGTTTGTTTACAGTCCTGTGTTTTGCTTCTGATGCAGGAGGCCTAATTGGTCCCAGAGGTGAAGGAGTGGCCTCCGAGGGAGACCTGTTGCCAAGCACAGGCTGGTTTCCTTCTCTCTCATCTGGGTGGTGCACCCAGCAGGTGTCCGCTGCACCAAACAAGGGCGACAGTAGTCATCTACTAACTAGGCTGGACTTCTCCTTTACTGTCTGAGCCTCATCCCTGCTCAAAACATTGTAAAATGCAGCATGAGTTTTATTAAGCACCTGGGGGCCGTTAAATAAGTCTATCAGCTATGTCATTAAATTCTTTAAATCAGAAACCCAAAAAATTAAAATAGCAAAAAAAAGAAACGACCAATAATTGCAAATGTATTTAACACGACCAAAGAGCATGTTTAGCTGCACCCAGAGCTATGGCTATTGGCTATTCGGTGTATACTCCCACCTTACAGTAAGTTACTTTCATTGCGACTAATTTGCATGTGAAAAGTACACTCAGTCATCACACTGTCTGCCACATTGAATTCTTGGTATCCAGTATGCATAGTAAAAGAAGGCAACCGCTACTTTTTACCAACATTGGCAAAGCTAAATTGGGCAGGGTTTAACTGGATAAATAGCATTTGTGCATGCAACAATCTAAAAAGAATTGGTGAAACCATGTGTATTTATGTCTAAGAACATTAAAGCTTGTTACTTTCTGTGAATGAGGTCCAGCAGAATCAAAGAACAAAATGGCTGTTACAGGGTTGCATAATGCTGGATTAGCGATGATTAAACTTGCTTTTAACGTTCTGCACTGAGGATTCCTTAACCCCTGGGCACGTACTCATTTAACAGTCTGGTTGTTTGTACTATTTAAATTGTGCAAACTAACCTCATTTGGCTTTCCTTTCAAAGTTCATCTATCAATTACAAGGCACTAGTTTTTTCAATATGATTTTTTATCTAAAATATAAAATGTAACTTTCACTACTAAAATGCACTACTGTAATACTAGTTATTCCACACTTCTGTGTCACTAACTGTTAGACCTGTCAGCACTAGGGTGGCCTCCCCCAAGCTTTTTGCCTTCATCCCTCCTATTTTTGCGGATCTCGTTTTTGTTGGTCTTAGGGACCCTGTGTAATTTACCACTGCTAACCAGTGCTCACTCCCCTAAACATGGTAACATTGTCTTACACCCAAATGGCATATTTAATCTACTTGTAAGTCCCTAATAAAGTGGTACTGCATGTACCCAGCTAGTTTACTTGGGATACCTGGTGGGCCGTGGTAAGTTGCAACCTTTCCAGGCCAAGATAGAAATTCTCAATGTCTGGGTGTCCCCCAAAACTGAGGGCCTTCCTGGGCCTCACTGGTTAATACAGGTTTATCAAGGGGTATGGCACCATTGTTTCCCCCTTGACTAGGCTGACGGAAGAAGCAGCCCATGAAGTTGATCTGGACGGAGCCCTCTCAGAAAGCCTCTGACTCCCTCAAACAGGCTATGTGTACAGCCCCTGTAGTCAAGGTCCCTGACTTTTCTCTGGAGTTCAAAGTGCAAACAGATGCCTCAGAGGATAGCATAGGGGCAGTATTGTCACAGTTAAATGAGGAGGGCCTAAACCAACACACAGACTTCATTAGGAGGAGGTTGCTTCTCCGTGACCAGAGGTGCAGTGCTGTTGAGAGAGAAGCCTTTTTTGTGGTCTGGGCACTGAAGAAGCGGAGACCATACCTGTTTGGGTTTCACTTCCGGGTTCAGACAGCCACAGGCCCCTCAGGAAGTTGATGCAGGCGAGGGGTGAGAATGCCTTAGGGTGGTCTACCCCAAAACGTTTGCCTTCAACCATCCTTTTTTTGCTGAATTCCTTTTTGTTGACCATAGGCATCTGTGCATTTTAGTTCTGCTGACATGCTAAAGTGCTTGTGCTCGCTCCCAAAAACATGGTAACATTAGTTTTGTTCCCCCCAATTGTCATATTTAATTTACTTGTAAGTTCCTAGTAAACCGGTAGTACATGTACCCAGGCCTGTAAATTAAATGGTACTAGTGGGCCTGCAGCAGTGATTGTGCCCCCCACTTAAGTAGCCCTTTTATACATGTCTCAAGCCTGCCATTGCAGCCTATGCTTGCAGTTTAAGACTGCCATTTCGAGATGGCAAAATAAACCTTTTGACAGGACTAAAACATAATTTTTCATATAAATAAGTCACTCCTAGGGTAGGCCCTAAACAGACCTGAGAGCGAGGTACCATGCATTTATGAAGTTGGACATGTACTTTTAACTATTACATGTCCTGGTATTGAAAAAATCAAAAATTTGTGTTTCACTACTGCAAGGCCTATCTCTCCCATAGGACAACATTGGGTTCCCTTATTACATTTAATAAGTGATAACGTTCAATTGTGAGCTGGTAGGAATGTCGAGTTTGGTGTCTATGGAATTGTGATTTAAAACCCTGTTTAGTGGTAAAGTCAGATTTTAAGTCGTAATTCTGATAATGTCACTTTTATAAGGTTGATATAGTCTACAAAAAGTTCTGTTGGGCAAGACCAATTTATTTTAAATCATAGCAATTTAAATGAGAAAACATTTCTTTTTATGTACTCTGAACATAGTACTAAACACACCACAAAGATACTTGAAGTTATATATGTTTCATTTATATATTTCATTTGGTGAGAGAGGCTGTCAAACAGAACATAAACAAAATAACCAGTTAATCAGTAACTAATGTGACATATAATGAAAAAAATGGTGAACTGACGAACACTACATGAATCCATAGATAAACAAAACAAATGAAAAAATCTCTCTCTAATTATAAAGTTCAAAGGTAACCCGTAATGTCAACTATTCCTGGTTACAGTGACTAAGGACATGACTAGGTTGTACCTCGATTTTTCGACCCTGATGTCTGTATTATTGAAAGTGCATCACGTAGTGTCTTCTTCTGGACAAAAAGAACCACACTGAGACAGTCAGGTTGTTTCAAAATAGAGAACAGTCACTAACCCAATCCTGGATTGAGTCGACAGTGGGATTTATATCAAGTCATCAGGGACACATCATCGTCATAAGTAGGCAAGGACCTTACTGACGAATCGGTCACTCATGGGTAGGTGCAAATATGGATTGTTAAATTTTGCAAAGTGTCAGTACCCATGAATACATTGGGTTAATCAAAGATGGATCATTGTAATGGCTGGCAAAAATTCAGAAAAAGAGTCGGTATGCTCCTCCCTTGAGAACCGATCACTAAAGCTCATGGGTCGGGGTAAAGACGAGTTAATCACTCTAACAAGGAAGCAGTACCCAGAAATTCTCTTGGTTAATCCGTTCAGGTTGTTGCACTCAATGCAACACTAGCAGATCGGATGCATGGACGCCAAAGGACTGCAAAACACTATAGGATCCAAATGCCTTCGGGAGATTGTTGGTCCCGCGGTTTGAGATCCTAGAATATCCACTCATAAGGAGGGACAGTGTAAACAGATTGACCTGGATCCTTGGGCACAATTGAATAGAGCACTCACAACAGAATTTTTTAATTGGAATGATGGTATCCCTAGAGTAAATGGTGGACCCATTTCCCTACAAGGACCATTCACGCCTGTGGGATACTCGCCATAGTTACTTGGGTATTAGTTTGAAGATTCTGAAAGGAGATGCACATTATATATGCCTTGATATAGGTGGCCATTACTCTGCGAACACCACAGAAACGCATCGGCAATTGGGATAAACTAAATCCAGTGTACCGGCCAGTCATTGTGATAAAAACATTAGGACAGCATACATGTCTGGCATTTGAGAGTTCTTTTACCTGGATTAATCAATGAACAACTAATAATTGTACTGTCGTAATTGTTGTCTGTCTCTCTCTCTCTTCTTCTTTTGTTTTATCTTTCTTTTAGACGATACACTTTTAATTGTTTTTAATACATGGCTATAGTGTATGTACTATTTGTAGGATTTCTATGGGTGATATAATATTTGTTTTTAATACTTGATGAATTTGTGCATCTCCCCCTTGATTAAGTAATATGCTGCCTATGTAATACATAAAATTGTATAATGATATATGTGTTTCATATAATATGAAGATTTATGGATTCAGTATAATGAACAAATGTTTAATGGTTCCAACATTTCATTTTTTTAATAAAATATAGGTGGCATTCCATTATTAGTCAGTGGCTGTCTTGTGGCATTTCAAATATAGGTATATGGGTTTTTTGTATGATTGACATGAATGGTTTGTGGTATGTTTGAGATGATTGGTTGAAGAATTATTTTATTTGGGTCCCGAAGGGATTTTATCTTCTTCTTTGACGTAAATTATTTATTACATTTTATTACATTTGTCTGAAGTGGTGTGGGATTTCTCTTGTGTCATGTTTGACTTTATTACTGTTTGAAGTGCTGCATAAAGACTATAAGTTAAGTCTGACTGCTCTGTGGCAAGCTCCAGCGGGTTGAGCATAAATTAATTTGGGATTTGCTTGTGACTTCATGTGAACAAGGTCTGTGGTTGCTGTTTGAGTAGGGTTTCACCCCCCCCCAACCAGTAACCCAATTTCTTCCACTTACTATAAAGCATTTATGTATCATTATCCATACTTCTTTACTCTACCTATAACTATGCTGCACTACTGTACGATTAACAATACCACACCTTTGTGTCATTAACTACACCGTATTCCTGATCCACTATCTTCGCCTGACTACTGTGATATTAACTGCACCACTGACCATTAGTTCACTCTCCAGTGGCTTTAAATTGTCACATTTCCCTAACAATAGCTATGCCTCACACCTGACCCATTACCCATACTTCATTATGTACTATTAATTATACCACACTCCTGTGATGCTAACTGTACAGCATTCCTGTATAAATATCTATTCTTTGCTGCTGGACCATTAACTACTCGTCAATAGTGTCCCAATAACAATACCACAACTCTGCACCTCTAACTATATTATATTATTGTACAACTATCAATACCCCTCTACTGTGCCATTAACAATAGAGCATCTGTGCCCTAAGTATACCATATTCCTGTACCACTATCTGTGTATGGATTCTGTGCCATTCACAATACTACTGTGCTGTTAACAGGACCACGCCTCCGTGTCACTGACTTTGTAGTAATCTTGTAAACATATCTATACTTCTCTACTGGGACATTACCAATAAATGACAATCTTTCTGTCTAACTTTACCATACTCATGTACCACTATCTGTACCTTGTGGGAGGCAAAAATCTAACACACACACAAACTTTGTCTTGTGCAGTGGGGTTGGCCACAGGGTCCCTGCCAACTACCCATAACTGCAAACCCAACTGTGCACAGCCTTTAGCCATGTGCAGTGTGCAGTTATGGTTAGGTCAGAGTTTCCATTGAAAAGTAATTTTTTGTTTTCTATATAACTCTGGAGTCATTTGAAGAATCGGCACAAGCCTTTCAAATAAAGTTAATCTGATTTGGGGTTGGCATAGAAGGTTTTGTGAGATCCTTCAAGTGGGGGAAAAGAGAGGGCAGGTTAAAAAAAGTGACATTTTCATTTTAATTCCATTCAAATTCATTGCTTTCTGTACCAGAAAAAAACAGTAAATGGAATCACACCAAACATAGCATGAAAGTACAACTTTAAATACGGAAATGCTTTTGCTTGATTTGACATATACCCTTTCAGTAATATTTGGGAAATTTGTGTTTAAGTATTTTGTAGATTGGCTTGAAAGGGTTACATTGTAGTGATAGCTAAACCATTAATGTGCAGAGGTTTGAAAACCCCGGATCGCCGCTCTTTTGCAGACCAAAAATCTTTTACAATTCAGGCCTGATTGGTTAAGGGAGCTTTTTTTCCTAATAAGCATTTCAGGAGTGTGGGTCATGGGCACAGACAACTGATGGTGCCGTATATAATATGATTTTTTTAGATGAAAATCACAAAACAAGGTAAAATTGAAGAGTGAAGTCATGTATAGCTTCGGTTATTACACATAAATATAGGCTTAAAACCCCTTAGAAATTCAGTGAAAAAAACAATTAAAAATTAAGTTATGCTTATGAATTAAAACTGAAAAAAGACTGAATTTGACAAGTTATGCGTAGAACTATGATTCATAATTTGAACAAACTTTACAAACCAAAATCGGACGTCAAATTCAATGCTTTTGACTTTAAAAAAAATGAAATCAATGAAAGTTTAATACAGTTACATAACAACATATACTAAAAGCAAAAACTTACATTCAAAGTCCGTGCTTTCATATTGTTAAGGCTAATATGATATATACTCATCTGTAAGATTATTAAAGACATTTGCAATGACATCACATCTAGGGTGCGGTGATGAGCATGGCAAGTGGTGCCTGAGTTATGGTTTGCATGTCAGTTGCATGTGTTATGGATTGTGGTTCTAACTGCCACTTGCAAATTTCAGTGTTTTTTCAGTTTTAATTCTTAACCATAACTGCGGCTGTGCTTTATTGTGCGTGTGAGATTTTGAAAATAGCAGCCACTCCTGCGCATTTGTACTTCTCTTCTACATTTCTTTGAAAGAACATTTTTAATTTACCTGCAATTTTGGTCGGTTCTGCACCAAATTCATCACTCACATAGCTTGTACAACTATGGTCGAGCATGGCAAAAGTTTAAGGGAGAGACAAAAGCATACGTTTTCTCATGTTCCCCATAGGAAAGATTGCTAAAGCATAAAATACTGAATGAATTAACATCAAACTCGACATGATTGTCTAACTTCACTCGAAAAGTATGCTTTTCATAGTTTCATATGAAGTCTTTAAGGTATTAGCATTTAAAAAAAAGTGCTGGGTGAACTTTAAATGGCTAACCCTTTTGTACATCTGTGCCATTCAAAATTTCGACTTCAAAAATCGGTATTTCTGCCAGTCACATTTCAAATTTTCAAGGAATGTGCCTGGCAGATGAAGGACATCAAAAAAATTCTACCACCTTGAAAAGCAGGATTTTGGTCATAATTGAAGTTTTAGCATTGTGGAAAGAAACTTCTGCAGCTAATGGGATGTACCAGGAAAAGTGCATGCCACAGATGAGTGAGAACACTCACATGCATGGAAAATCATAGAAAATGTGAAAACATTTGCCACTGTAATTTTTATAAAAATCATGATCATGAGGCCACAATTTTCTATTTGAACGCAGCCACCAAAATTTCAATTTTCATACAAATTGCGATTTTTAATTTAAAAAGAGAAATCTTCAACGTTATGGTTGGGGTGATGGCCCTACTATGTGTGCAGGTGGGTGGTGGATTCAGGGCCTGGCCACAAGTAAATCACTGCAGTTAACACCAGCTGTGCATGGCTGTGCACAGCGGGGTTGCCTGCCCACGGGAATGGGCCACGCAGCTAACTCCCACTACACACAGCCAAATACTGCACAGTCCAGAGTAGGCGCACCACTTTATCAATGACACAGAAAAACAAAGCTGTCTACCAATAGCAAAACACATATATGATATAAAAATGCTATGTTAAAATATACCTCTGTAATGGGGAAGAAAGAAATATACTGAACCACAGAGCAAGACAAAGGGTTTGGAACTAAAGAGAAGACGAGATGGAAAAGTGGTTAAGAGAAAAATCACAGGATTTGAAGAAAAGGAGAGAAACAGAGAACGTAATTAGGAAGCTAAAAGGCTAGAAACTAAAGTTGAGAAGAGAAGGATGGAATTATAGGAAGGCAAGTAAAGAGGAGGACAAAAGGCTATGAACTAAAGAGGATAGGACAAAAGGAGGAATAGTAGAAGAGGTTAATAAGAGGATGTATAGAGAAGGGGAGAAAGTCAAACGGAGGGCCAAATATAAACTAAAGTGTAATAGAGGGATTAGAGAGGGAATTAATGGGAGAGAGTTAAGAGGAGTAATTGAGGAAGTGAAGGGGAGGAGATAATTTAAAGAATCAAAGAGGCGGGGAGAAGAGAAGAGATGGAAGTAAAGAGGGGCGCTGGAGAGTAGGGCTTAGAGAGGATACAACTAAGGGCCCGATTTAGCGTGTGGTGGAGAGGGTGCTCCATCACAAAGGTGATGGAGTACCCTCCACCGCCAAACTGAAGGTCCGTCTGGCTAATTTAGAGATGGGTGGACCTTCATTATGTAGATGGAGGAGACTACTCAGCCTCAGCCTCCTACACACACCTCCCGTGGCCTGCCTGAGTAAGGGCAGTCAGACATTTTGTCATTTTCCTGCCCATCCAATTTAGAGTGGGGGGGGGGATAAATGGCATGTTTTTGCTTTCACTTACTGCCATCCAAAGTGTAGTGGTAAGTGAAAGTAACCAATCAGAATAGGCTTTACTTGATCTTTATCAATTGTTCATGAGTCAAGTGTACACCAGTAATTCTAAAGCAGTCTGTGGACTACTACACAACTACCCCTTGAAGTTGACCTCTTTTTTAGCCGGATGTAGGTCGATGTGCATCCTGCGACAATGGCATGCCCCAACTAAGAAAAAAATTGCCCACACTTACTCACCAATATCTCAGGGTAGATAACTGATCATGTTGATCATTTCCCATTAATATCTGTCCCCGTAGGGGCCTCTGTGAGGGATATTTACCACGCTCATGGTTCTGGAGGATTTCTGATCCAGGTGTAGCTTCCTTCTAAATTTGATCCTTTTTAAGGCTAGAGGTATGTTGTGGAAGCCTTCGGGGACCTCTCGGCGGACCTGGGTGGATCGTTGACTATACTTATGGTCACATTGTGAGGATCTCAGACCATTTCAATATCTCACAGTGGATCTCTAACACCTTTGATGGCATTGTGTGACCCTTTGACCATGTTAAAGACTGGGGTTGATGTATGGGCCCTGCATGAACTTCTGACCATGTCGATTGCTTAGGCGAGATCTTTAATCTTGTTAATATGTACTTATAGTATACTTGATCATGTGTATGGATCTTTCCATCACTTCCGGTCAAACGTCTAACAATGAAGAATGTCCTGAAAGTTCTTTGTACCTACCCATTTTCCAAAGCAAGGCGAATAAAGCCTTTACGGTTTCTGAGAACAACTCTTTCCTCTCCAGGTACACAGTTCAGAGACTCTGCTGCTCCTCCAACTGCGATGGCCACTGCATTCCCTGTCCCATTCTTGGAGAGGAGATAATCCAAGCTTGATTTACTGACAGAACACACCCCTGCAAGAAGAACAAGACAGAAATGTGGTAAAAGATTATCAAGACTGAGGGCAGTGACACTAACTCAGAGCATCACTAAACCACAGAGCCAGTGTCAGTGGACCATAGAGACAGAGGACAGTGCTAGTTCCTAACTTTGCCAGTAAACAGCAGAGTCTCAACCCTATATAGCATTACTGGACATCAGACACATGATTAGTATTGATGGCCCATAAGGCTTGACTGGACCACAGACACTGGAAATACCCCTGGGCCAGTGCGATGAGGTCAATGTCAGTCAATCAAGGCAACTATGCACCGAACTGAGAAAGGGAAATGTATACTTTCATAGTATAATTATAGTATCGGGATGAGGGTTCCATTAAAGACCACAGAGATGGAGCAAGCATTGTAAGTCCCTTGTGGAGTCAATGACATGCTGTGGCAACTCTTCATGCCATTGGAGGACCAAAGAGATATGAACCACAGAGCCAAGAGACAATGTCAGCCTCTCAGAGAAACACTGGAGAGGGTGAGGGTAATGTCTGAGCCTTTGAAATAACAAAAGCAATAAGACCAAAGCACTGGTCATCAGACCCAACATTTTAGCACATCTCACATAGGCCACGACAAGCCTGAATCCTCCTAGACAGCACAACTTATGCAGTATGATGCAACCCACCTTCCTGGAGTTTTAGTGTTTTGTGGATGTGTATAAACAACTCCCCCATGCTGTAGGCCCCCTGTTAGGATACTCTGCACCACATAACGCGCAACACACAAAGATGAAACTCACACAACCACGAATGGTAAATATTTGGAGCCCGTGTGGAAATGTCTTATTGTCATAGTTGCAGTGTGTCACTGTACCTTTTCAGCATAAAGATACTAGATTATGATTCTAAACGTTAGGGAAAAATCAAATGCAAACATCTCAGGGTAAGAGTGTGGTAATACCATTTTTTTACCAAATAGGGTTGGTTTTAGTGCTTTATTTGTAAGAGAAAGATTGCTAGTTCCCAAATCCCTGCGCAAAAGCTGATCGCTGGTGCAGTTAAATGCTGATGCACCAAATACCAAGGATGGTAGTCTCTAATCAGCCCCAGACACTTCCTGCCCCTTTATCTCACTCTTACAGGTTCCTCCTTTCTCTCTTTGTGACGTTTTTCTGTCTTTATCTTCCTCCCTTTTTCCAATCTGTTTGTTTTTGTCTATCTTTTGCACTCGCTAAATATTTGATGCGGAAAAATAAGTGCTGGTCTCAAAAAAAGTGCCACTGACCCCCGTCGACAACCACCAGCTCAAATTAAACACTAGTCGGTTTTGTGTCCGTTTCAGAATTTTACATCTAGTAATTGGGAACAATATGTGTTAATGGTCTTTATGACCAGTATTACCACAAAGTGTTCCTCTTGACACTTTTTTAGCCACACACATTTAGCTAGCTATTACTTGGGAGAAATTGCATCTAGGACCAATTTGTTTGAAATCCATGATTCAAAATTGTGTAAAACCACATTCTAAAGTTCTCAATATTCAGAGTGAGCTCATGTGTATTTTAGCACTGATTGTGTAGGTTGATATGCTTTCTTAAGCAGCAATAAAGGAAAGGCCGTTTTTACAAAGTATATGTAGTCTCCAGGTAAAATTGTGGTAAACTGTACATAGAGTCACTATACTAGCTAGCTTTTTAGGTCTCTGACAGACAGTGCATGCTCTGTCTCTTCGCGACATGTTGTTTACAATCAATGGGCTACAGCCCGCCCATAGAATTACCATTTGTTAACTTCAGCGTCAGGTTCGAAATCCTTCACTCCTGTTTGTCCATGGATGCATGCGTCATGCCTCTTCTTGTGTTCAGCCCTCCCCTAGAGCATGGACCAAGTACTTGTATACATCCACTGCTCCTGTTTGAGAAGCTAACTTTTTTTATTTGTCTTTAAGCACTCCATATAAGTGCCTGCATTTTCACTTGCTCCATCTTATCCCACCTGCTCACCCTTCATGTTGCTTCTTTCAAGCCCAATGACATCTTGCCCCCTCCCACAAACTGTGAGTTGGGAGCCAAATTTGAGTCTTGGACTGGAAATCTGTATTTTGTTAGTTTGACTTTTTGTCAAGTACATAGCTTGCTATGCATGTTTCTACTTTTAAAAAAAGGGTGTGGTCTATGTGATTTTATTGCTCTTTCCCATATAATTGTGATATGCATGGCCATAGTAAAGCAGCACTGGGGGGGTTTGGCACGCAGCATGCGTGTTGAATAGCACGGTACAACATGCTTTATATTTCAATTTCTGAACTATGGCGCCACGATTTTTCTTTGTAACACCCAGTTTCCTTACTAGCACATCGTTCCTTGCCAGGAACTAGCCATTTACTTGTATTAACTTTCTAAAACTGATAAAACCTTACAGAAATGCAGTGTACAAAATATATTTATCGAAACCCAACAAAACATTCCAATAAGTTTTGAAAACGTGAAAACGAGAAGATGTGTTTTTCACAAGGTCCATTGCTCATTGAACTCCAAAAGACTATGTTGCTGTCAACAAGGTGTAATCTAGCAGGAACTGCAATACAGCACCATTCCTCACTTCAGATTTACTCAAACGGAATGTAAAATCTCGGTCATACAGTAATTATAAGGAGAATTTATCATTATAATAAACAAATGCAGATGGCACAAGATTTGAAGTCACCCGTTGCTCACCATTCAGGCTTTCTTTACACAGACAGTGACGTAAATTTCCATCTCTGTTGCTTCTTTCCATCCATCCCTGTTGCTTCTTTACCATCTCGAGCAAAGTTGCTTCTTTCTCCCTCCCACCCGCCATTAGCGTTGCTTCTTTCCCCTCTCAAGCTGGATAACATTAAAGCAGAGAAGATATGGTATAATGGCCAGAGCTACTGACTTTGGAGCTGGGGAAGCAGGTTTGAGTCTTAGATCAACATCCTGTGATTCTGGGAAAATCACCTAACCTCACCATGCCTATCAAAAGTCAATGTCACCTTGTGTAATGTAACTGGTATTCAGGTATCTTCAAGTCAAGGTCACACTTTATAAAACTATGAAAAAAACAATCTCCTTACACTAGGAGGCCTTCAGTTTTGGGTCTCAGCTAGACAGCACATGCCTGTCACTTCACCCCCCGTGTTGAGCTCATTGACCCGCCCCTCCTCACACACAAAAAAGCGCTATCATGTGTCCGGCGCTGGCCATTTATAGTTCTTTTATTCAGTGACTGTCAGTCATGCCGAACAGCAGATGTGCTGCTAGATTAGATGGCTAAAAGACATTCACATTGATAACCCCAATAGCTTGGGCATTGAAAATGAAAATGAAATGAAAAAGAAAGGTTTGTATAGCGCAACTGTCACTCCTGACGGAGTCTCCTGGCGCTGCAGATAACTAAACTAACTGTAACTGTCCAGACTAAATCATAGCCAGAGAGCAGACATCTGTTAGGCCGAAGACCCAGGTCTTAAGGGCTCGTCTAAACAGGTCTTCACGTTGAATTGCTCTCAAGTCCTTAGGCAGATTATTCCATGCTTTTGCTCCCAGTACCATGGCTGATTTCCCTCCTTTTGATGACATTTTAAACCTACTTATTGCCAAAATGTTTGCAGAACTTGATCTTAATGTCCTTGTTGTAGTGTATGGTTTAAATCTGATGGAGAGATAAGCGGGGCCCACTCCCCGGGAAGCTCTAAAAGTCGTCAGAAGTAGCTTAAACAAGATTCTTTTATGAATCGGAAGCCAGTGCAAAGTCTTTAATGCAGCAGAAGCAGATGATCTACGAGGAAGTCCCAAGACCAATCTGGCCGCTGCATGCTGGACTACCTGAAGCCGTCTCAGGGAGGATTTATTCGTCCCAACGAGGAGGCTATTGCAGTAGTCCATCCGAGACAGTATAAGAGCTACTGTCACCGTTTTCCTAGCTGCTGATGGGATGAGATTGAAAAACTTTTTCAATGTACGGATATAACTGAAGCAGATCCCTGTTAATTTTAACACATTGGGTTTGAAGGAGAGGGAGGAATCAAACAGTACCCCCAGATTTTTAGCGACCTCAACTGTTGAAGGAGGGGCTGCAATATCATCTGGCCACCAATCTTTGGGTTGAAACAGATTGTTTTTACCAATGGGAAGAATCTCTGTTTTGTCGGTGTTACAACAGAGATGGTTGTTGTTCATCCATTTAATGATTGCAGAGAGACAAGCTTTGAAGTTTTTTTCCACTGTTGTTGATCCATCTTCCATAGACAGAATAAGTTGGGTATCGTCAGCGTAAAATGTAGTCTCAATTCCAAAGGACGAGATTAATGAGATCAGCGGAGCCATATATATGTTAAACAACAGGGGACTGATATAGGCCCCCTGTGGGACACCCGTAGAGACAATGTGTTCAGATGACACGCAGGAACCCAGGGAAACGACCTGTTTCCTGTTAGACAGGAATGATGTAATCCAGGCCAATGCCAGGTTTGTAATGCCACATGATTTTAATCTGGCTAACAGGATGTCATGGGAGATGGTGTCAAACGCGGCAGACAGATCCAAAAGGATCAAGACTGCCTTCCTGCCATTATCCATGATGAATTTTAGGGTGTCAGATATCTCAAGTAAGGCTGACTCTGTCGAATGTTTTGGACGAAAACCAGACTGTTGAGGATGAAGGATGGATGCATAAATAGCAACATCATCAGCATATGCTGTTAACTTAAATTTGTGACCACCAAATGTCAAGGCAGTATGCCCCCATTCATACTCAATTATTGCAGGTATGGCTCAATATAGAGAGCGAATAAGAGGGGGGAGAGCGGACACCCCTGTTGGGTACTGCGGAAGATCTGGAATGGCACTGGGTACCTTCCTGCATATGCTAACTTAGCAAACGGATTCTTAGATAATGACTGTACCAGCTTAATAAATCTATTCTCAATTGCCAATAGCTCTCAAAGTGGCCCACATACAACCCCACAAAACATGATCAAAAGCCTTCTCAGCATCTCACAATATCATACCGAATCTGGTATTTGATTATTCTGCAACATAATTTATTTATTTTTAAATGCCCTGATTGAAGTATTTGTATGACTAATAGCGTATCTACCTGGGACGAACCCGTGGTGTTGCTGAGAGACTATCACTGGTTAAAAGTTTGCCGAATAGCTTAGTCTTTGTGTTAATCAAGGAAATGTGTCAATAAGAACTCATGTCCTCTGGTGGCTTGCCTTTCTTCCGTGTGTTGGGGACTGCCCCCCTCACGAATATATTGGATCACCTTTAAAAATTACATAGGCATTATATTTTTGAACGTTTTATAAAATTCCAAAGGTATAGCATGATCGCCTGCTGCTTTGTCAGGGGCAAAGCCGCTAGAGCGACCTCAACCTCACCCATGGAGAACTCTATCCAATGTAGACGCCTGGCTTTCCACTAAACACAGTAATCTGCAACCCTGAATATTTTCCATGAAACTGGATTGGTTCATTTCTTGGAGTCGACAATATAACTCCTGATAAAAAAGTGAAAATTGTTCCAAAATCACTTTAGGATTAACATAGACTATGCCATTCATACCTTTAATATATTGGGAAGTGAATTTCGCCTGCCTATCAGAAATTTGATGAGCCAGAACTCTGCCCACCCTTTCCTCATACTCATATTGTATGGCTTTGTACTTTGCATGAGTGGCTGCTATCTTATTATTCAGCTTGCGCCCCAGCAGGGAGAGCGTTTCAAGTAATTGAGACTCCAAATCCTGTTCATCAGCTCCTCCATGATCTATAGCCTGAGCATGTAGAATTTCAAGCTGAGGAATAGCCTGACGCAGAAACCTGGCATTTCCCAAGGCGACCTCATTTTGTCTGAGAATAAACTGCAGCGTGATACCCCGGATATATGCCTTCATTGTATCCCAAATAATCGGGGGTGCAGCCGTGCCTGTATTGACTGTGATAAATTCCCTGAGTAAATCTGATCAGTGTCTACAATAACAGGATTGGAAAGAAGATGGCGTGGAAACGAGAATTTGGACCATTCACTTTTTCATGACTTAAGTCCAAAAGTAAACAATATAAGATTATGGTCTGTGATCCTAGGACACACGTCCATTTCTGCATCTTTAACCAGAGACCTCCTAGCATAGACCATGTCAATCCAGTAGTGTTTGTGAGGAAATGAATATAATGTATAACCTCGCTAAAGAGGATATTATATTCTCCAAACATCAGTCAGCCCATGAAAATAAACCAGTTCTTTTATAGAGGTCCTGGTTTTAGACATATGTGGAGCAGCAGCATGTTTAGCGGAGTCAGTGCTGTAATCTATAACATAATTAAAATCTCTCATTATAATCATTTTCCCAGACCAGTCCAACAGTTGCAAAGAGGGCATGTCCAGCAGCCCAGGCTCATCAACTTTTGGCCCATGGACCACATATTTCTGAAAACATAGTACCAGCAGAGCAATTGCCCATCTCCCCCTTGAATCCGAAGTGGTTTTCAAAACCTTAAACTCAGAGCTCTTTACAGACATCAAAGCCACCCCCGTCTGGAAATTAATTGTGAAGAACAAATAATTATATCATAACCCAATTGCCTAAGCAATAAACGATCCTTCTATGCCAAATGGGTATCTGTCAATGATAATAATTATTGCTCACTGAGAATAACCGGGTGCACAAAGATCTCTAGAGCTGGTGCCTTAACCCCATAAGATATTTTAAAATGCAAGCTTTGCAACCAATTAAGCAAAACAGATGTACTGCCACATTTCTCCTTGTTGACAATTTGTTTGAGGCAGAGTTTAATAAAAAATGTAAAGTATATATTGCGACCCAGATTTTGCATGGGGTTGTGTCATTTTTTTTGTCACAACCCCATGCAAAATCTAATTTGTTACATCTTGTAATGCAATCAAATGCACTCATGATAGACCCGTTAAACTTATATGTGAGGTGTTAAGATCTCATGTCACTTCCTGTGAGGTAATGGGTTGTGATGCCACTTCCTGTGATGCCGTGATGTCAAATGCTGTTGTCATGCACCATGAAGTCACTTACATACCGCCAAACTTGGTTAGCCCCCTGCACTTCCTTTTTATGTCTCGCCTAGGCAGCACTTGCACTGTCTCTTCGAGACATGCAGCATTCAGTATATGGGCATTAAGCTCTGCCCATGTTTCGCCCATCTTTACCATTGGCTCCTTGTCCTGTCTTTTCCAAATTATGCCTTTTGATTTGTCAATAGGCTTAGTAGACCCTCCTTAGTACTTCCCTCTCTCCTGTTGTTACTCTCTAGCTTTCATTAGCAGTTCGGGAGCACTACTTAGTTAATGTTTTGTTGAAGTAGGCACAACATGCACAGCTTGCTAAACACTTTTTATTTCTTCTTCAAATGTTTTGTGTGCATAAACAATACACAGTGCAATCTCGGCACACAACATATCTAGGTTTTCAATCAATCCTGGCTAAGTTTCCAAGGTTTCTAACCAGTCTAAGATGGCGATATACACATTTTACTTTTCACTTGGGTTAGTCCTGTTTCTATTGCCACACGTTTCCACTATTTAAAACACATTATGCCAATCTAGCAGAACGTTGATGAAGCCATTCACACAGTTTCACACACATTTTTGCTATGTCACTACCTGTAGGTATGCTTCTTTACTTTAGTGTGCATTCTGTTATAAAAACGTATAAATAAAAAATAAAATAAATGTGGTTATATTTGTTTTTGTCAATGTCGTGTTTGAGGTGTCCACCTCATTGTTAATAAATAAGTAAGGCAGTTGAGCCAATCGCCACTCGAATCAGAGTGTCGTAGTTGGGTTAGCCACCGTGAAGTCATAGGACGCCATCGAAGCTGCACACACGCACACACATTGTAAAACTCAAAGCAGTAAAGGAGAGAGAAGGAGCAGGTGAGAAAGGTCAATTTGGTGCTCGCAGAGCACACTCGAGGGGTTAGTGAAGGGATTGTGTGATATCACATGTCAATCAATACCCCCGTTGTTCACTTCCCACTACAAATTCATTCCCCCCCACAGCCCGAACTCACATTATTATTGCCCTTCCCCCTTGTTGATCTGTAACCCTCTTTGTCCACTCTTATTTTTAAAAGGTTATTTGTGCATAGAGATAGCATGCATGTGAAGGCTTTCGTACATAGTGGGTTATTGTTTGGCAACACTGTACTCTTAGTCATGGAGGCTTTCTCGAGCTAGGACTGCTCAGATAGCAAGAAATTACATTAACACTTTTCAGCAAGTTTGTTACAGACAGGACAGCATGCTGCCACGCTGAGCATGTTTTAGTCTGGCATTTTTAAAAATTAATGCTTTTAACTCATAAGAAAGAACGTAAACGTTGTTTTCCCCGTTAGTGTATGTGGTCTCGCTCACGCACAGTCTGCTAAACTTAGATGGCCTAGAGCTCTGAATTTTTTTTAATGTTCTTAGGAGCCACAAATACTCAGCATGTTTCATGCCATTACAGACAGTGGTCAAAGTGCATTAAGAAGCATTTGCATTGCAATAGGTCTCACATTTGCGAGAATTTGAGCTATTGGCAATATACATGACAATGACTTTTATTTATGTGTTTTAAAAACATGCAAGCGGTGTGTAAACATGCACTTTGTTCTTATAGACCTTGCTTAAGAGAATCAAGGCTAGCAGTAGAAGACACGCAGGAACTGCCTGCCTTGTTTCTTTTAAGCAAAAACTATATGTACAAAGTGTTTGCGCACCGCTTGCAGGTTTTCAAAACACAAATAAAAGGCATTGTCATTTCCAATGCCAATATCTCAAACTCACACACATATGAGACCTATTGCATTAAAAATGCTTGTTTAGGACTTGTGCCCTGCCCACACTGTATGCTTGCTTTTATCTCTGGATGTTTGATCTAACGGCTGACAAAACGATATCTTCCAGACAGGCCAATTTCCGTTTTATAAGCTTAAACTGTCGCTCTTTGGCTAAACACAGTTTGGAGGTTTTAACCTTATACTTGATTATAGATGAGATGCCATTTTCTTAATGGATATATTATCAAAGGGGGTTACGTCCGTTTCGGAGGCCTGGTGGGACGTGATAAAGTTTATAAAGGAAAGATACCTTGCCCCCAGATTTCAAGGCTGCTATTTATTTCAGTAGGTTAGGGAACAATGCATCTCGTCACTGTACCTTACTTCATTATTTGTATTATTTAAAACATCTTATGCAACCATTTTAATATTCAATGGGGCATTCAAAAGACACAATCTGCTTTTTACAGACAGAATTTTAAACATACAAGTAAACATTTCTGTGAAAAATATAAAAATCAAACAGAAAATCACATTCAAATCATTGAAAACAATTACACCAGTCTAAGTTGCTTCAACATAGGCTCTCTCAAAGTGCCTACTATTTGGCTTGAATTTAGAGAGGAGCTGTCTATGGGGCAAAAGGGAATTTATAAGTCTCTGCAGGGGTATATTTGTACTAACAAGCCCTCTCCAGAGTCCTTTACAATTACTGTCCCTCATAGAACGAAAGGAAATTGCCAAAGCGTTTCCAATTCCCATGTGACTTTAGGGATTATCATCAGCGATGGGCCACGGTGTAATCTGTGGAAATTAAAAAGGAAATAATATATTAAACACCATTATTCGCCTTCTCTTCTATAGGTTATGGCCTCATAGGGGGTTAAAGTGTACCTGTTATTGTTTAGTGGGGTGGTAGAACTGTCTGCCTCAACTTATTGCTTCTTCAGCGCAATCTTCGTGATGCTGACCTTGTGACCTGAATGATAAGAGTTATTGGTCACAAATGAATGCTTTTATTATTCCACTTACAAGTATGTAAAAGTCTCTGGAATCGATTACTTGCGGACAAGACTATTCCCAGCTTATATCTCAGCAGGACAAAACAGTGCCTTAGATCCAGAGCAACACTGCTCATTTGTGTTTTTCTTCAATGTATTTATTTTATTTTATTCATTTGTAGAGCGCCTGGTTACACCACCGGTGTGTCCCCATGCTTCAAGAGAACTCTAGGAGATGCGGTTGCTAACTGCACGTTCGGCCGTGATGTAAGGCCAACCGTGGCTTATCCTTGAGGCGGTTGCACAAATAGCCAGGTCTTTAGTTGCTTACAATTTATTTTCGCATGGCTCTCTTCTTAAGTTCATAGGTAGGCTATTCTATATTTTTGCTGCGCGGTACCTGAATGAGCGTTCACCCATTCTAGCTCTGAAAATTCTTGGTACAGTCACCAAGTCCTTGTCCAGCGATCTTGTCGTAGTTTCTTCGTGCCTAGAATAGTGAGCACGGTTAGAATTTGATTACTTGAAGCGGGCGCCCGTATTTGTGCGTTGATATTTATTCCTGACACGGCAGAGGAGTAACATTGTATCTCCATGTTCATAAAGCTGCGCACATTTGGCATTGCTAACTTTCAATTACCAGTATAAGCCGATCCTCCAAAGACGACCCCAGGCGAACTGAACAAGTAAGCTAATTTGTTGTACTTCATGAGGCTGCCACATTCACATAAGTACTGGTCAAAACAAGTAATCAAATTCTAACCGTGCTCACTATTCTAGGCAAGAAGAAACAACGACACGACCTCTCCATTGAAGAAACACACATATGAGCAGTGTTGCTCTGGATCTAAGGCACTGTTTTGTCCTGCTGAGATATAAGCTGGGAATAGTCTTGTCTGCAAGTAATCCATTCCAGAGACTTTAACATACTTGTAAGTGGAATAATAAAAGCATTCATTTGTGACCAATAACTCTTATCATTCAGGTCACAAGGTCAGCATCACCAAGATTGTGCTGAAGAAGCAATAAGTTGAGGCAGACAGTTCTACCACCCCACTAAACAATAACAAGTACACTTTAACCCCCCTATGAGGCCATAACCTATAGAAGAGAAGGCGGATAATGGTGTTAAATATATTATTTCCTTTTTCATTTCCACAGATTACACCGTGGCCCATCGCTGATGATAATCCATAAAGTCACATGGGGATTGGAAACACGTCGACAATTTCCTTTCATTCTATGAGGGACAGTAATTGTAAAGGACTATGGAGAGGGCTTGTTAGTACAAATATACCCCTGCAGAGACTTATAAGTTCCTTTTTGCCCCATAGACATCTCATCTCTAAATTCAAGTCAAATAGTAGGCACTTTGAGAGAGCCTATGTTGAAGCAACTTAGACTGGTGTAATTGTTTTAAATGATTTGAAATTGATATTCTGTTTGATTTTTATATTTTTCACAGAAATGTTTACTTGTATGTTTAAAATTCTGTCTGTAAAAAGAAGATTGTGTATTTTGAATGCCCCATTGAATATTGAAATGGTTGCATAAGATGTTTTAAATAATACAAAATAATGAAGTAAAGTACAGTGACGAGATGCATTGTTCCCTAGCCTGCTGAAATAAATAGCAGCCTTGAAAACTGGTGGCCAGGTATCTTTCCTTTATAAACTTTTCTTAACGGAGACATGGATCAATGACCACTGTATGCCTGATATCGCTCTGGCTCACCCAGAGAGCTACAGTGGAGCCAAATGGAACCGTCCAAACAAAACAAGAGGAGGCCTAGCAATCATCTAGTTTAAGTGTGTCACAACAAAACTCGACTTTCACTACTGTGACAATGTTTTTTTTTTGCTTATTGTCTCTAATAGTTCCACGTTTTTGGGGCCTCTCATTTTTCGGCTGCCAGACTCAGCTGCCAGGTGGAGATCGCTATTTGTAGATGATGATGCTTCGTTTGTTTAAGGTATGCCAACGTCAACATGGGAAACAACCTTTACATCACGGATTTTACACCGCGATACATTCACAACGCAGTCGTTACAATGACCGCGTTGTTACAGTGCAGTGCCATTACAACGCAAGTCGTTACAACAACTTACGCTAGATGGCACTCTAGACTAAAGAATAGTATGATTTACTATTTTAACACCTTCCCTACTGTTGCACAGACTGGAGTTGGAATAGTAAATCATACTATTCCTAAGTCCAGCGCGCCATCTACCACAAGTCATTGTAATGACTTGCGTTGTAATGGCACTGCGTTGTAACAACGCGGTCGTTGTAACAACCGCGTTGTGAATGTACTGCGGTGTAAAATCTGTGATGTAAAGTGCTATATTCCTTCAACATACTTGGAGATATTAAATTTTGACGACAGGGTTGCACTACGACCTCTCCCATAATGGGAGATTTAAATGTGCCTGGATTAGCCCAATTAGTTAAATAACCTATAAGCATTCAGCTGGCCCCACGCTCGCCCCTTTTTTTCCAGTTTGCCTAAGCTTGAGGTTGAACCACCCGTTCTCTTGCCTTGGATGGATCACTTAGTGATTTTGACAATGATGTTGGTTTCACTCACAGCCATTTTGAGCAAGGAACTGGATACATTAACTAGATGCTGGTCTAAGGTTGGTCACACTGCCTTCTGTCGCCTCCTTTCGAACAATATTGTGGGGTTGGAGGGATCCATTGAAAGTCAGATGAATCAAGTTGATTAATGGGTGGAATCTACAATAGATGTTCTCCTCCCTAAGGTCGCAGCTCATAAAAGCAGGACTCATCTACCCTCTCCTTGGTTCTTTAAAGACCTTCTAACTCAAAAGAAAAGCTGCAAGAGTCTGGGACGCTCCTGGTGGAAAATGTTAAACATCACTGAGAAAATAAAGTACCAGGAAGCCCTATAACTATATCATAAGGCCTGTCCCGGTGCTCCTGCAGCCTATTTTGAGGCTAAGATTCACCATGTTATGAATTCTGCAAAATAATTGTTTGTTATAGTAAAATCCTTGACCAGTCCAGCATGTCGGGCCCCTCACGTGCCCCTCTCCCAAGGCAGGTGCAATGAACTTGCCTAATTCTTTTTAGGTTTCGCCTGCGGCTGTGCTTGTGACATCTATTGCATTTAGTACTCATCCAAATCCGCTTTAATGGGTGAAACTTTTTTCTTACATTAAGGCTGCACAGCATGTACTGTTTACAGATACTTATCTCTCCCTGGCTGCATTCATTTATGACACTTATCTTCTACTAAAGCTATTCGGACCGTTTAACCCCAATCACTGCCATGACTTCAGGGACTGTTAAACTATAAGATAAGATCTTTTCCCAGGGAATAGGCAGAGAGCTTCTAACAATATGCGGGAATGCTTGCTTTTTTATTACTTTATTGTGTACAGCAGATACTTTAGTCTTTGAACGTTTGTGGCATTTCCTATTCGTGCATAAGTATCGCTCTTTGCACTTTGTAAGCATTAACGGATTGATTTTACTACTATACAAGCAGTCACAATTGCAGTTAAAATGGGCTTGATTTAAATGGTGCAGCAGGTGCAGTGGCACCAGGGCCAAAAGTTGTTATAACTCCACTAAACACCAAATATTGCTATATTCTACTTCTAAACAGGCAGTCATAAGTGCAGGTATCTAGCAGACACTAGGGCTATGATTTCAACAGTGCAGCAAGTGCAGTGGCACTGGGACCAAAAGCTCTAGGCACCCCACTTAACACCGATTACTGCTATATTTTACAACTAAACAGGCAGTCACAAGTACAGTTATCTTTCAGGCACTAAGGTCAAGATCTGAATGGTTCAGCAGGTGCAATGGCAGCGGGCCAAAAAGTTGTCAGAAATCCTCTCAACACCTAATACTGCTATATTTTACTACTAGGCAGTCACAGTTGCAGTTACCTTGCAGTTAAAAGGGGATTGATTTGAATGGTGCAGCAGGTGCAGTGGCACTGGAGTCAAAGTTTCTAGGGACCCCACAAATCACAGACTATTGCTAAATGTTACTACTAAACAGGCAGTCACAAGTGCAGTTAGCTAGCATGATATCAATGGTGCTGCAGGTGCAGTGGAACCGGGGCCAAACGTTGTAAGAACTCCTCTAAAAAACAAATATTGCTATATTTAACTACAAAACAGGCAGTCACAAGTGCAGTTCCCTTGCAGAGGTCTTGCAGGGTCTTGATTTCATTGGTGCACCAGGTGCAGTGATGCCAGGGCCCAAAGCTCTAGGGACCCCTCTAAGCACCCCAAATAGTGCAATAATTAACTATGACAAACAAAAAGATCCCTTTGGGCTCCTTGTGAAGCATACAGCAAAACCAACTCACATCCAATCATAAGACACTTGCCAGTTCGCCTTTATTGTTTATTATTAAATAAAACATATTTTTATTAGGTTTTATCCCTTAGCGACACCTATGGTATTATTGGATTATTTACCAATGGATATTCTGAAGATATATATTTTGCCATCCTATTTACGGGAGTAGGGAAAACGCGTTTTGGGCTGAACCCATTCCAAGATGGCGGATTCACTCATGTTGCTCAGTCCTCTTTTTATCACTGCTAATTTCATTGCTGGTGGACGCGACGAGCACTTTATATGTGGTAACGGAAATGAGCCGGCGTTCACCAACATACGAGAAGAAAACAGGAGCAGGTCGTGAGACTAGTTAGTCCCGGAGAGTGATCTCTGGTATGGGGGGGAGGCCAAGGCCAGCCTGTCGGGTTGATACGGGTCGGAAAGTGTGAATTACAGGAGCTCTTAATATAGAGGCCCGAAGGTTTGCCATATGTGTTTGAATCATACTTTGAAATACTCGCGCTATGTTATTTTAAATAAATAGGAGCGCTGATAGACTCGTCTCCCGTTTTTCCGAAATGCTGGTCTTATTCTATTGTAATTTGTTTGCAGGTATTGAGGCCTGAGCTTTGCTTTTAAAAAATATTTTTAATTTAATGCATACACTGCGGCATCACCGCTATGTTATTTGAAATAAACATGAACGCTTTTAGAGTTCGTTGTATTTTTGAAAGATTGGTTTCAAAATAGGTACATGCTGCATTAAAGTAATTGGGCAGCTGTGAAAGGAATGTTCCAATCGGGACTGAGGAACTTCGATTTTCGATTGTGATCGTATTTACCCGCCATTTTGTGCTCCGCCGCCATCTTGTGTTGCCCTCACTCAGGCAGCACGATGATCGAAGTCTTTTTCTGCTTTTTCTGCAGCTTCATGTCAAAATAAGTCTTCTGCCTCTATTTGCAAAGCTGGTGTTAGGACTGGCCGAGTACACTAATCCCTGTCTGGTTTTTCTAATCCCAGTCTCAACTATCTGTTGGTTCACATTATTCTCCTCTGACTTTATCTTATCGTCTGGCCTTCGCTGTCCTCTGCTAGCATTCTCTCGTTTCACAACTGTCCTCCAACACACACAAACGTATCTCGCCACCTGCAAGTTAGTTGTGGATCTGTTAATGAATTAGTTTGAGGGAGGGGTGACAAACACAGTTGGAGGAGAGGTTTCTTCGAGTCATCTGATACTTTGTTTTCAAACCTTTCCTATTGGTGCTGTCCTGTTTTCCAACTTTTCTTATTGGCTCTTTTCTATATGTTCTGGGTGTGTATTTAGTTAATGTATATTTTACATATGTGGTATATAAGATTGTGCGCTACGGAGTGAAGTGGCAGTCTCCTGAGAACCTACCTCGTGTACTTCTGGGACAACTGTACTAGCTGCAGCTAATAAATCTGATCTTTTACGCCGACAGAGTGTCCCCGTATCTCTGTGTAGCTAAGCAGGAGAACCCAGGAGATTAAGGCGTACCCTGCGCCGCCAGGTCCAAAAGGTTCTGGTTCTTCAACTGGCGCCCAACGTGGGGCGGCTTCAGTGGTACCGGTTCTGCCCGAAGGTCGTGAGGAACCCCGCAAGAAAATTCTGGAGGAATCGCGAGCCACGTCAAGCGACCCCTGTATGTCGAAAGTGGTCCGAAGGTCTTTTGCAGCGTGGTTACTCCTTCCTGACGGCTACTGATGACTGCTGCCCTGACTGCCGCCCTGCCTTGGCCCTTCCTTTGGTGATGAATGGTAAGGCGAGACGATATACGGGCCTCTGTTGGTGTAAGAAGACGTCCTTAGTTAAGTATTTCGTGGGTCGCGCCCACAATTTTTGTCCTTAGTTCCTCTGGTTCTTAGATTCGACTATTGCAATAGCCGAAGCCGAGGGTAAGTGCATTTGTGTTGCGTAAACTGAGTTTTACCCCCTTGAAGTTTGTAAACAGTCAGGTGAAATCACGAGATGCCTGGTCTGACTAAGTTTGGAAAACGTAGTTGCTTTGGTTGTAATAGGGATTCCCGGCTTGAGGACTCTTGTCCGATTCCTTCGGTTGGAACTCCCACATATGAGCTCTATTCAAAACATGGTATTGGCCCCATTGCCTTTAACGAGGCATGGACCCGATACACGAAGAAAGATGGTGTTTTAAAATGGCCAGAAAATGGTAGTTTCGATTCTGATGTGCTAGATAATTTGGAAGCAAAATAAAAACCCGGCCGGCAATGTTTGACTCTTTCCGCCTTTGGCTTAAGGAAGCCCAACAGAGAGAAATTAAGCAAGCAAAATGAGATAGGAAAACACAGGGTATGACAATTATACAGGTTGCCCAACAAGTCAAAGATGATGAAATTAATTATGCGATAGAAATTTCAGAAAGACAGCATCGTATGGCGATAGATAAATGTTATCCGGTATTGCCTGTTTCCCCTTCCGATAACAAGAAAGATTTAGAAGAAGATCCCCTAATGTCCCATTTATTGAGGTTGCCTTCGCCCTATGCACAATGTACTAATGCACCCCAGTTGTTACAGCCTGTTCAGCTGCCAGCAGTACCTCCGCCTGTTCCGGCTCTTCCGCCTTTGACCCTTTTAGTATCTCCGCCTCTACCAGTTTTTCCTTCAACTTCCTTGCCCTCATCTCCTGATCTTCGATCTCCCTTGCCTTCTGCTCCTCCTGCAATTACCGGTTCTCCTTCCACTAGTTCGCCTAATACCTTGTCCCTTATTCTTATGTCCAATTCTCCGTCCGTGCGTAAGCGTCTCACGGACACCGTCACTGGTATTCTATCTCCTTTCTTTGAAGCTTTAAATGTGTCTCCGGCTTTTGCTCGAAGACAATCTTGTAGTCAGTTCCCAGATTCTGAAGAACGAGAAAGGTTGGACTCTCTCGCACGTAAATGGATCAAGAAGGGTCCTCAGTATGGTGTGCCTGATATTATGTCTACTTTCTCACAATGGAATGCGCCTACGCAAAGATATGTTTTTAATGTAATGTGTGATACGATACTCTCATTAAAGAATGGGAGGATATGAATTTGAATTCGGTTCCACAGGATCTGTTAGATGTTCAGGCTGACTTTGATAAAGGACTTATTGTGGGTTCCCAAGTTGAAAACGCTGTAAGGATACTTATTTCCTTTAGAAATGTATTATCCTCTCAGACTTTCCTTGATTCCGATCCGTCAGTTAGACTGACACTGAAAAATTACCCCATGAGAGATGTTCCTCCAGTATGGAAGGAAGAGGTCACAGCAGTAGGTGCTAATCCAGCTATTCCTGCTCATTTTCAACGTATATGTGTACATGTTCCATGGAAACGATCTGAAGTTTTGGCTCTTAAGGAGACTCTACCGGATCCTCGTAAAAACCCTGCAGGTTATTATAAAGAATAATCACAGACAGTTAACGCCTGCATCATGAACCTAGCTGATATCGATATGTTGATGGGAAATGTAGTCCCACAGACAATATGGGCTAGGATTCGTAAAGAGAATCACGCACAGGAATTAGGTGCTGCTAATTGGGATGTTATAACTGCCACAGATAGAGACCAAGTGGGTGGTGCAAAGCCTGACGCTTTGATTTCGGAACTCCCTGGTAGGATTATTACATTAATGAAAACGATGATGCCTGCATTGAGAGTTAATTGGGATAAACTAGCAGCGTGCAAACAGAAGAAAGATGAGAGTGTCTCTGATTTCTTCACTCGTTTCGAGGAGACATTTATTGACCACAGTGGTCAAGATATGGCTACAGAGGGTGGTCAGCAATTATTTGTGGACAAATTCGTATTTAATTTGCTTTCTGAGCTGTCACACAAATTGAAGGATTCTGAAAGTTCATGGGCTGTTTCTTCCTCTGCCCAGATATTGGCTACTGCACAACATTATGAAAATAGAGATAAAGAAGAAAGAGAAAAGCAAGAGAAAAAGACGAAAGAATTGAGAACAAAGGTTCTCTTGCAACAAGCTTATCCTCCTCGTTATGTTCAGCCTCAGTTTCAACAGCCTCCGCAGTTTCAGAGGTTGTATCAAAAACCTGAGCCATATATTTCGCGACCTTTGTTAGGACCTAATCAATGTGCCTATTGTAGAGAAGAAGGTCATTTTAAAAGTAGTTGACCGGTTTTATTGCAAGGCAATGGAGCATTATCTGCTCCACGAGGTCGTGCTGGCCTCCAGTCCGCAAACAGAGGTAGAGGTCGAGGTATGTCAACTCAAGAACAACGTTCCCTTCCTCTTCCCAATTCTGTGAATTATTTTGATCAGCAGAATGTTAGGACTACAAAGTATTACAATGAGGATTGTTATGTTGGAGGCGAGAATGAAAGTCTTCATACTAACTAGGACAGCCATGGACAAAGTAAGAGAGTTGTGTCGATTCCAGTAGATCAGAATGGACCCTATGTTAATGTCACTACAATGGGTGTTTCAGAGCCATTTCTCCTAGATACTGGGGCGATGAGAAGTTCTTTCATTCATTCTAAACTCCCTGGGGCACCTTTGTCTGGCTTAACGAATGTATCTGTAGGATTTTCTGGCGCCCCTGTTCGTAATCTGGTTTCCTGCCCTTTGCCTATTTCAATTGGCCCTTATGATTTGGAAGCTTCACTTCTTTTGACGAATGGTTGTGGTGAGAATCTGTTGGGTTTGGACTTATTGAAAGGATGCATGCTACGATATATTGTTCTCCTTCTGGTGCACATCTTAATTTACGACAGAAGCTGATCTCTCCAATGTATTTGTCCAAAGATCAGTTTCCACCTGAATAGCTTTCTCTTCCGGCAACGCTTTGGGCCACGGGTCCGAACGATGTGGGTTGTCTTGAGATTCCACCCTATGTTGTCACTCTTAAGCCTAATGTTGAATTGCCACATATTCCGCAGTATAGAATTTCTACTGAAGGTGAAAAAGCGCTTTTGGAAATCATTCCTGATTTGATTCAGAAGGGTGTGGTTGAGGAAACGAGACGTAACATAAGCAACAGTCCTATTCTTCCTGTTTTTAAACGCACTGATCCTTCTCAGCCTCCTGTATATCGTTTCGTAATTGATCTCCGGGAGGTAAACAAAATTGTTGTACCAAAATTTCCCCCATAGTCCCAGATATCACTGCTCTGTTGACGAGGATACCTTCCATAGCGACTTGGTTTTCTGTTATCGATCTAAAGAATGCCTTCTTTAGTATTGCCATTGCTGAAGAGAGTAGAGATATTTTTGGCTTCTCTCTTGGAGGCCGAAGCTTTCGGTTTAAGCGCGCACCTCAGGGCTATTGTGAAAGTCCCTCTATTTACAGTCAAGCTTTAAAATGTCATCTTGATGCTTTTCATTTGCCGTCTGGTGCTGCTCTTATCCAATACATGGATGACTTATTGATTGCTGCTGATTCAGAAGATATTTGCAAAGATGTGACTGTTGCATTGTTACGCCATCTGTTTGATCTGAATCATAAGGTTTCACCTTCAAAGCTACAATATGTTTGTCGAGAGGTTACCTATTTGGGTCATCTCCTATCAAAGGAGGGATGACGATTAACCCCAGAACGAATTCAGACGATTGCGCAAATGTCTGTGCCATCCACACAAAGGGAGGTACGTGCCTTTATGGGTATTACTTCTTATTGTAGGCAGTGGATCCCTAACTTCTCTTTGTTGGCCAAGCCTCTGTTGGCACTCACTTTGAAAGATACGCCACAGCCCCTTCCATGGACTAATGAATGTCAGAAGAGTTTTACTGACTTACGTACTGCTCTGTGTTCTGCTCCTGTATTGGGTACTCCCGATTACAGTAAACCCTTCACGCTCTACGTTTATGAAAGAGAAGGGTGTGCGTTGTCAGTTTTAACGCAGGGATTTGGAGACAAACATCGGCCATGTGCATATTTTTCGGCTACGTTAGACCCAGTAGCTAAAGCATTGCCTAGTTGTCTCAAAGCAACAGCAGCAGCAGCGATTTCTATTCGACAGTCTGCTGGAATAGTGTTAGATAACACACTTATTGTTATGGTACCGCATGCGGTGGATACCTTACTAAACCGAACAAAAACGCAGCATCTTACGAGTGCTCGTTTGTCTGGATATGACTTAACGCTTTTAGCTAGTCACGTGCACATCAAACGATGTAATACTTTAAATCCAGCTACTTTGTTGCCTCTTCCAGTAGACAAAGATGACCAAGAACAACATGATTGTTTCCTCCGTACTGAGGAAGAGACGAAAGGAAGAATTGATCTGAAAGATATGCCGCTAGAGAATCCAGATGGAATTTTATGGGTGTATGGTTCTTGTTTTAAGCTTCCTAATGGAGATACAGTTTCAGCCCATGCTGTTACTACTTTACATACAGTTGTGGAAACCGCACGTATCAGACACAATTCAGCTCAAGCAGCAGAATTGATAGCTTTAACAAGAGCATGTGTGTTGTCAAAAGGAAAAAGAGTGAACGTGTACACCGACAGTCAATACGCCTTTGGTGTAGCGTTTAATTTTGGACGTCTTTCGAAAGAGAGGGGTTTCTTTACTTCTCATGGAACTAAAATACAACATGGTCAATTAGTGACTGATCTTCTTGAGTCACTTTCTTTGCCTGCCCAAATAGCAATTGTGAAGTGTAGTGCACACAAAAAGATTACAGATGATATTGGCCGAGGAAATGCATTTGCGGATGGGTTTAGCGAAAAAGACAGCGAGAGACGCTACAAGTCGAATGTATGTGGTGGGTCCTGCGAATTGGGTTAGAGAGAGAGGAATGTATGAGGATACAGTGGAAAGTGTAAAAGCGATTCAGAAAGAGGCTACAGAGAAAGAATTGAGCAAGTGGAAAGAAAGTACAGGAATGTTGGATGAGATGGGATGTTGGGTGGAATTGTCTGAGCACCAACGTTGGCTATTACCAGACGCCTATGTGCTGCCAGTAGTCACTATGGCACATGGTCCAGCCCACCTAAGTGCAAAAGGAATATGCAAGTTTCTGGCTCCAGTGTGGCAAAATGAAGGAATCCCAAAATGTGCAGACAATGTAGTGAAACATTGTATTGTTTGTTTAATGTACAATCCGGGAAAGGGAACCCCAACTCCAGCAGGTCACTTTGCTCCTCCGACATATCCATTTGAGGTGTTGCAGATCGATTATATTCATATGGAGCGATGCAACAACCTCAAATACGTTCTGGTGGTAGTATGCGCCTTTTCAAGATGGATAGAAGCATACCCTCTGAAAGATAATACAGCCTTATCCACAGCTAAAGTTCTACTAAAAGAATTTTTCCCCAGGTTTGGTTTGCCGCGCGTTTCTGGAGTGACAATGGGATCGAATTTGTGGGCCAAGTCATGCAAAAAGTCTGTGCGGGTCTTGGTATCAAGCAAAAGTTCCATGCGGCAAATCATCCACAGTCAGCGGGTTTAGTAGAATGTTACAATGGTACACTAAAGTTAAAACTAGCAAAAGTTCAGGCTAGTACAGGACTCAATTGGCCCGATGCTTTACCATTGGCTCTTCTGTCCACCAGAACTGCAGTACACTCTCGTTTGGGACTTAGCCCTTACGAAGTGGTTTTTGGACGCCCGGCTAATGTATGGGGAGTCCCTCGCCCTAAGAAATACTCAGCCTTGCCATATCCAATGTTGATTGACTATTTGCATGACCTTACGACTAAATTGCGTGTTCTCCATCAGCAGGTTCAGAGTGCCTTACCGGAGGTTTCCACAGACCCAGGTCATTCCATCCGACCAGGTGACTGGGTCTGTACAAAGAATTTCCAAAGGACGAAAAATTTGGAGCCCAGGTGGAGGGAGCCTCGTTTAGTACTCTTAACAACGAGAACAGCAGTCAAAGTCGAAGGAAAGAAAAATTGGATTCACGGTGTGCATTGTAAGAAAGTGCCTTTGCCTCTACCCTTCGATCAGTGGGTTCGTAGGGGTGTTGGTGACTCTGAAAGTGAAAAAGTTCCACGATTCGTACCTGTTAGTGATGCACGCCTGAATGGAACATTGTCTGAGAAAGAGGACGACGACATTCTTCAGGAAGCAATACCACCACATCGTCGCTTGAATACGACCAATCCGCGAACATTGTTCCGAGACCAAACGATATCTGATAAAGAACATTATAATTTGAGACCTAGACCAAAGAACTCTTAAGATTTCTCTCTCCTATGTAGTATTCTGTCCCGGTTGCAAGGTCATGGTAGGAGTCTTAGTTGCGACCTGAGTAGTGGCAATAGGCCTGCAGGACTTGCAGTGTCATAGGACGGCAGACAATCGTGATTAAGTGATTGAGGAAGATTGCTGTGAGCATCCACTTAGAAAGATGGAGACTACATTAGGCAAAAGAGAAAGTAAAGATAAAAAGAATCATTGTAAAGAAATCTATAGTCGTTGTAGTATTGCTTTATGTATTATTATATTATTGTGTATTCTTTTGGCGTGTATAAATTGGATTGTTATTGCTCTGCAGCAAAAAGATGTCTCTCCTTCTACTTCTTCATCTTCTTCTACTATCTCTCCACATCTATTTCATAGACTTCCTCAACATGAACTCACTAGGAGAACTGAATATTATAATAATTCATTTGTCCAGTTGTTACATCAACATCAATTAGTGATCAATACAACTGACTGTTGGGTGTGTGGACTCATGCCACATACCGTAGAAAAAGGAATGCCATATTTAGTCCTTCAGTTCTCCTATGAAGGTTCTGCTTGGGCTTATTTTGTTATCTTCTCCAATGCCTATCAAAGCAAATTCAGACGATCCGTTAGTTCACGTATTAGTGATCCGGATTTTAGTCATAGTTCATTGATAAAGGGAATGGTAGCTATGGCTAAAATCATGGAAAATAGTAAGATCTCCGTTGACGAAAGAAAAGCGTACACTAACTGGAACGTCACCCATTACGTCACTAGCCTTAGTGATAAGGTTAAACAAGGAAAATCTCCACCGATTTGGACTATTGTTTGACAGAAGTGTCTACTGTTGGTGTCCTGTCCCTTTGGCTGAGTAGGACCCCTCTCGCCTATTTGTGGAACAATTAACTATGAAACAGGCAGTCCCAAGTGCAGATACCTTATAGGCAAAAGGGTCATGATTTAAATGGTTCAGCAGGTGCAGTGACACCTGGGCCAAAAGTTGTCATAACTCCAATAAACACCAAAGATTGCTATATTTTACTATTAAACAGGCAATCACAAATGCAGTTATCTTGCAGGCACTAGGGACATGCTTTGAATGGGGCAGCAGGTACAGTGGCACCAGGCCCAAAAGTTGTCAGAAATACTCTAAACACCTAATATTGCTATATTTTACTACTAGACAGACAGTCACAATTGCAATTACCTTGTAGTGAAAAGGAGCTTGATTTGAATGGTGCAGCAGGTGCAGTGGCACCGGGGCCAAAAGTTCTAGGGGCCCCACAGAATGCAGAATATTGCTAACTTTTACTGCTAAACAGGCAGTTACCTAGCATGATTTTTAATGGTGCTGCAGGTGCAGTGGCAATGGGGCAAAACGTTGTCAGAAATCTTCTACACACCAAATATTGCTTTATTTAACTACAAAACAGGCAGTCACAAGTGCAGTTACCTTTCAGAAACTAGGATCATGATTTCATTGGTGCAACAGGTGCAGTGACACCGGGGCCACAAGTTGTCATAACTCTACTAAACACCAAATATTGCTACATTTTACTACTAAACAGGCAGGCACAAATGCATTTATCTTGCAGGCACTAGGGGCATGCTTTAAATGGAGAAGCAGGTGCAGTGGCAACGAGCCCAAAAGAACTCCACTAAACACATAATATTGCTATTACATCAATTAATTCTATTATTTCCCTCTTTCATTTAATTTAGTAACAGCACAATATATTGACTTTTTGTTCATAAACAAGTTGTAAGACTTTAGCAGACTTTCTGTAACTTATCTTGAACAACTACTGGGCAAGCTACAACTTACAACAAAAAACAGCTTATTATTAATCATATAGGTGAACCCTAATGCATTTACCAATGCTTGGTTAATAAGGTAGCTGATATCTAGGCCTCTTTTGATGCTCTTGAGAACAAAGAGTCGCTCCCTACCAATAGTAGGGGACTGAAGTCCATTGTGTTGTTGTTTAATCTGATAGACTCCCAAACATTGTAGACATTAAAACGTGGCAGTGAAATGTTGTCTCCTATTTGGATTGATTTTCTTTATTTTTCTTTATTTTTTTGTTGCATATTTATATAGAGAGAACTCGACCAGAAGGTATTGGAGCGCTTTACATGAGCAACGTATTTACATTACACATTCAGGCACGGGGAGATTAAGTGATTAACCCAGATTCACAGGAAGTGGATGCGACCCCGAGGCTCAAACTCTGGTTTCCAGCACCAAAGTCGGCAGTTTAAGCCGACGGACCACATCCTCTCCCCACATGTCTGTTATAAGCTACTGTTCCTGCCTCCTGAAAGCAAGCCATCATTGTTCCTCTGTTTAAAAAGCCATCTTTAGACATGTCAAAGTCTGACATTTTTCATCATCTTTCACCTTTGCCGGCTTTAACAAAAATGCTTGAAAAACATTAACTCTCATGTATCTTTCCACCTAGCATCAAATAATCTGCTTCATGGTTCTCAGTCATCTCTTCATACCAGCCATAGCACCGAGTCAGCTCTTTTCGGGTTTACTGAACCCTTTAGAGCAGCTCTTGGTGCTGGAGGAACTACCACGCTGATGGTGTTGGATTTAAGTGCAGCATTTGATACGGTTTCTCATTCCATACTTCTCAGAAGAGTCGCGGTTAGTGGCATCACGGGTATGGCATGCAATGGTTTTGGTATTTTTTACAGTTTCAGACCTTTCAGGTCACTTCTAATTCTACTTACTCCTTTGTTCTTCAAATGACGTTCGGTGTCCCACAGGGTTCTTCCCTGAGCCCCACACTTTTTAACATTTACGTCCGCACATTGGCAGACATAGTGAAGGCTTTTGGAATGACTTTATTCTCACATGTGGATGACACTTACATTGTTTTCTGTTTGTCTACCCCAGAAAGAAACAGCAGTATCGAGGTGAGGCCTTGTTTACCTGCTGTGTTTCAATGGTGGAAAAACAATTGCTTGAAATTAACTGTGAACGAAGCGGAGGTCCTGGTTGTGGGCAACCAACCACAGCTTTGGGTACCATCAGGTTGGCCTGAGGGAAGTAGGTCCGGTTTCCACACCGAAACAGGTGGTTAAAGACCTGGGTTTTTGCCTTCATAGCAAACTTATGATGGATTCTAAGATTAAAGGTTATCTGCAAGATGTTTTGGGCTCCTTAAATGTTTTTAAAAAATCCTTTAGCTTTTTCCAGTCCCTGCTCAAAGGAATGTTGTGCAAACTCTCGTTATATCACCTTTGGATTATGGAAATGTGATTTATTTAGGAGTTTTGAAGTCACTGCTGAAAAGGCGACAGATAGCGCAGAATGTAGCTGCCAGGCAAGCCTCAGCCGCAACCAATTCGCTCAAGCTTAACTGGCCGACTATGGAGAAGGGTGTTAAGTTTATAGCACTGTGCTTTATGTTCAAAGCGATGACCCAAACTGGCCCTTATAATCTTAACAGACTCATGTCTCCATATGTTCCTAACCGCCTCCTGCACACATGCGGCTTGCTGTCTTCCCTCAGGTGAAGTTGTTAAGGCAGAGAGGGTGTTCTTTTACATATCTAGGGCCCAAAATGTGGAATGCACTGCCTCTTAGATTAAGAACATTTACCTTTCGGGAGACTTTTCGGAAGAAGTTAAACACCTCGCTGTTTTAGATCTGACTGTTTTTCTCTTGTCTGAGGGGCAGATTTACAAGAAACTGACGCAGCCATTGCATCACTTTTTGTGACACAGCGGCTGCGTAGAAATGCCGCCCATTTACACGTCATAAAGCCCTGCATCACATTATACCTGCATCAGGTATAATGTATGCAGGGTGGGCGTTCCCATGCAAAAAAGCCTCGTAGAAGTGATGCAGTGAAATCTAGAAGATTTCACTGCGCCACTTCTAGGTCGCCACTGCGTCAAAACCTTACGCCTGCTTGGAGCAGGTGTAAGGAGTGACGCAGCACAATGAGGATAGGCCTCATCGTGCATTGCTGGAGTGGTGTCGTGCTTGCAACACGACTCCAGCAATGCGTGACTTTTGCGTAAACAGATGCATCAGAATTTCTGACGCATCTGGCAATCCTTGCGCCATGGTGCGTTGTATTGTAAATACAGTGCATCCATGGTGGCACAAGAGTTTCTCAGGGTGGCGCAGGGAAAGTGATGCATCGCTACAGATGCGTCAGTTTCTTGTAAATCTTTTCACTCGTCTCAATATTTTTCTAGTCTTTGCAAATGCCTGAATCCATCAAAGCGCAAGAACTATGTGGTCAACAAAGGCTACTCATCATCCCAGGTTCAGTCATGGGATAAAACACTTCTTTACAGAACAGGACCTCAAGAAAGTGGTCCAATCAGTGGCCTCGCTAGGCTACAATACAGTATTGCATTCTATTGGGATTTCCTAAATCTACTTTGCCCTTCTTAAAGCCAGGCTTCATTCCACAGCCCACCTTGTCTCTGGGAGTAAATGATTCCACTATATCCCCCTAGTAATCGCCCCCTTGACATCTCTTCTGATAGTTAGTTGACAGGTGCTTTTACAACCTAAAAGTGTTATCACTATGTAGAAGTGAAACTTTCTTTTGCACAACCTGCCTTTCAACAAAAGCGGAAGATCTGGAATCCTTCATTCTCCAGATGCTCAGCCAACGTCTGGAGCTCAGTCCCCCTTATTATGCAGCATTCCTTCCCTTCCCTCCTTTGAAAGAGAGATACAACATCAATTGTTCCATCACTACTTTCCATCGCGCCTCTCCTTCGCGAGCGTGTCTTACTAGTTCCTACTTCTGCACTTGTTCCTCCAGAACATAACCCTCTTGTGCCCGTTGGCGAGGAAGCTTTCCCATTACACCAGGGCCAGATGTATTTTGTTTTGCAATTTTTATATAGTCACGTTGTGGCCCCAACATGATATTTCAAATGATAATTCGATCGAGTACAATGTAACTATACACGAGCATAACGGTCAATTAAAGAAAACTTGGATAAAGTGGACTGCAATAGGTGTTTCCATATCAAACTTACACAGAGCCATGCAGTAATGGAGTACATTGTACTTATCACACAGAATACCCAAAAAGGTTCTGGGGGAATTTAAAAGAGTTTAAAAAAAAAGCTTGTTTAGAAAGATTTAGTGCTACCAGACAGTTCAGAAGTAAGTTTCCCACCTGCATCCTATTTAAGCTTCCCCTATCCTCCCCCAAGGACACTTTCTGACATTAAGCACCTCGTCTTCATAGTGTCTGAAATGTGAAAAAAGGTTTGCAGTCATGTGACTCCACTGCAAAAGGAAATCCATCTCTGTCGACACCACCAAAACAATGGTGCTAGCTCTGGAAAATCACAGTGCATACACTTTTTCACGTTTTCCCTACTTAAAGCTGGATTAGCTGTAATCTCACAAATACTGGTTGTGCTAAAGTAATGACCAGAATCGTGTTATTATGACCTCAACCGCTCCAAAATGCTTTAAGCAAGGGTCTTTCCAACCTGCATGTTGCACTGCCCGTACTTTTGTACTCCTTGAACCAGCTCTTCTCTCAGTTCTTTAGACACCTCTTGAGGGTTGTTTTTATGGTCTGGCTTGACAGACCGATGTCACCGGACAATTATTTGAGGAACACCAGAGAGGGGCTTTGGCTCCGCCCACATGTTGGCAGCCAGAATACTTTGCTTAGGCAGAAGTTGTGTGCTTCCACAAAAAAATGTTTGCCCTCTACGCAGATGCGATTATTTTGTTTATTTATCCAGCCGCCTGAGCCTGAACTTTCAGGGGCACAAACATGCTTCTAAAGTGTCATAGAAAACTACAAAATATATGGTGTTTTTCTCTAGCAGCAGCACACATGGGAGTTGGGCAGTCATTAAACGACATGGATGATTAGGTCTGACTTGAAGTTCAACTGTCAGCAGACCTTTTAACCTTAACCAATATTATTCTGCAGTTCTTTGCTTCCACACAAATACATATTGAGTCCAATGATATTCACTAGTAATGCTTCACATTTCCATACAACATCCCTTTAAAGCCTGGCCTATTGGCATTGCCAATGCTTGTTTTCAGATCAGGTCCCTTCTAGCAGCAGTGTGAATGTACTGTGAGTATCAAGCCCGTCTCTCTCATTTCAGACATAACCAGTAATGCTCCAGAAAGGAAACATGGCCTGTAATCAGATTTCCGAGCACTTTCTGCTCCACAGAACGACATACGATCTTCGAAGTCCCTCTCCAAAATTTCCACACAAATGTAAAAAAATTCTCCACATCTTCAGAGTATGGAAGCATGAAGCGGTGACAGCATTAACTTGGATGTCATGGTGAGTTTGCTGTTGATGACAATCCATGAGCTTCATGGGTGGTGGGTGTCATGGTGAGTTTGCTGTTGATGACAATCCATGAGCTTCATGGGTGGTGGGTTTCAGTTCTAACACTGTTACCCACCAGATGGAGTCCCACTGTCAGTGGCATAGCAACGGGGGGCGATCAATCCCAGGTGACACGAGTTTGGGGGCGGCGTCCTCCTCCCATGCTTACTTGCCATCTCAGGGTGGCAATTCCACCCGCCCCACGAAGCGGCTGTCGCGGGGCGGCAACCGTCAGCCGAATCTCGCCAGCATTGCCCCGTGCTTTTCAATGCTGCCGGCACACACAGGGACCGCCACAGGTGCCCAGAGGGCTAGCTACGCCACTACCCACTGTGAAGTGCACCTCCGAAGATCACAATTTCGGTATTATCTGTGCTGGAGACAGTTGGTTTTCATGCAGTTTGTGATTTCAGTCATGCCGTCGCTGAACTTGATCCAGGTACTGGGAGTTTTCTCCTCTGAGTTGCTTTTCATCGGCATAGAAGAGGACGTTGATGTTGTGAGAGCAATTGGTGCTGGATAGAGGGATCATGTGCGCATTGAGCAGGGATGGGTTCAGGAAGGATCCTTGTGAAACTTCACCGATGAGGCCAGGGGCGTCAGAGATGTGCATTGCCAGGCTGACTGACTGGGTCCTTCCAGTGAAGAATGGTCAGATCCATCGAAGTGCGGGTCCTTGGTTTCTAATATCATATAGGAGCTGGATGAGGATGGGTTGGGAGACCATGTCAAATGCTATGGATACGTTCAGGAAGATGAGAGCCGCTTTGTCTCCTTCCTCCAGAGTCATGCAGACGTCATACGCAGTGGTGATGAGGGCAGTTTCTGTGGCGTGGTTGTGTCTGAAATCAGACTGACTGGTGCTGAGGAGTTTGTGGTCACTGAGTTATTCAGTGAGGCTTCTGTTGATGATTTTCTCAAAGACATTAGCAGGGAATGGTAGCAGGAAGATTGGCCTGTAGTTGGCAAGAGTTGAAGGGTCCGCAGAAAGTTTCTTCAGCAATGGGAGGACAGTTGTGTGTTTCCAAGCAACTGCGAAGGTCATGGCAGAGGTGGATGTATTCCAAATGGGTGTGAGCATGGCGCTCATGGGTTGCAGTCCTCTGGATTAGGCATGGTAGTGTCAGGGGTCTGATGGGGCCCTGACTGAATGGACTTCATGGTGGCAGCAGTTTCTTCTTGGGGTGTTGATGAGGCATGTGGTTAGTATTGGTTCTTTGAAAAAGATCAGGAGGTGTTTGGTGAGGTCTGTCGAGTTGGTTGCAGGTTGAAATTGCTTCAAATGGTGGTGATTTTGCTGAAGATTTGAGAGAGATTATTGCAGAGGTCCTACACGGGGGTAATCGAATTGGAGGTGCCCACTGGTGAGGTGAAATCCTCGACAGCGGTGAAGATTTTTTTGCTTATGTTTGTACTGGCATCTATGCAGTCCGACAGAGTGGCACGTTTAGTGGTCCAGGTCAATTGGTGGCAGCATCTCAGGCAAAGATGAACTCCACCTGTGCCTATTGTATGCCTATGGGTAGATTCACATAGAAGATCTACACACATGCTAACCTCTCCATGAAAGGGAAGCAGAGGCCATAGTGGTTGGGTCGCTTAACTAGGCATTGTAGATGGATTTACGACCTTGCAACTGAGGCCCACTGGATTGTGTCATGTTATGGTTGGCTGTGATAATAAAATACTTTTTTTACTAAGAAAGCAGTGGACTGGACAATTAATTTATTGCATCTGCTGTTTGATTGTTGAGTCCTGAGTACTTGCCCAGTTCACTGCCTTCCTCAGAAGCCTTTAACTGGTCACCATCATACCCAGACACTCAAGAGAGGAAAGGGTGCATTTGGTCCAGTTTAAAAAGCTACAGTAGTACAGACTCCAGGACAACATTGGCAAACAACATCAGCTACCATAGATGGTGTCCAGTAGCACTGTCCACACTGTGCACCGCCTCCCCGCCCCAAACTGGGTATGAAACTGTTCTGACAATGCCATCTGCCATGTTAGAATGATCAATTAAAAACGGGCACCAACGTGCCAACTTACACACATGTATTGATCTTCAACGAATGCATGCGTATGTATTAGAACACATGCAAGGGCATCTGCCGCCATTTCTGAATGGGTTTTCCTTGTTATAGAAAACCCATTCCAAGAATGCCAGTCATGCATGTGTCTTGACTACCATGCAATTGCTAATTTTAAAAGGCACTGGCAAAGCCAATAACTCACCTTTTTCGAACTGAGATCTCCTTGGCGTTGCTAATTCTTGTTTCTATCTGCAGCATTCCTCGATAAGAGTACAGAAAACCAAAAATGCAAATATCCCTACATAATACATAGCAATTTCCCCTGATAACCTTGTACTCCTGCCTGTGAGCTGGTAGCCTGGGAGATGCACAGGAGCTTAAAGAGGTACCTTGGCCCATATAAGGCAGATCAAAGAGCAAGGAACGAAGATGTCCCCCCCCCCCCCCTCTGCCCCCCAGAAGCCCACGGAGCTGGCACAGGGGAGGCGTGGAAGGCGGGAAGAGCCTTCAGCGCGAGGGGGCGGCTGCAGCTGTAGGTGACTCACAGTCACATGCACCGTCTCTACGCTTTAATTTCTCTCAAATTAGTGCTGCGCTAAGGCAGTCCTTTCTTTATTTCCAGTAAATGTCGGCATCCAGATTCCCCGCTCTCAATTCTAAACATCCATTTGCCGCGGAGCTTTCTGCAACCGGAAGGAATGAACACGCTTAAGCCATGCTGTGAAAATAAATGTGGCCCAACATAACGTATTATTCAGAGCAAATTAACTAATAACAGATTTGTTTCTATAGTGCAACGGTCTGATGCCTCAGTGGACTAATGCATCCACTACAGCGGCCTGTTTTCGACCTCATCATGGTCACGGTTCAAATCCCGGTCGGATAAAATGAGCACCATATAATTAGGTAACAATAAACATCTGATGCCTACGGGTGAACGTGCGCTTTACAAATGCTCGTTATGTTAAAAAAAATTCCATGTTAGTACTGCAGTACAGTGAAAATGAGCTAATAGAAACACTGTTTACTGCATTACAGATTGCATGGTAAAATGGTTTTACCAATGGCAGAAATTACACACCTTAGGTCACGGGTACTCATAGTACGGCCCATGGGCCGCCAGCGGCCGGCAAGCCTACCTTGGCGGCCCGCAGACATTGTACCTGTGTTTTTTTTCATTTTTTTAAAGAGTGTCAGCAAACACCGCCGCAGCAGCGCGGTCCCTGAGACACTCTGCTCAATGGGGGCCGGGCGATTCCAGCAATAGTCAGAGTGGAGCTGCAGGGGCGCCAAAAAGAGGTGAAATACAGTAAAGCCTCATTAACAAGTAAATGGTCTTTTAAAGACCTGTGAAGTACTCGGTGCGGCTGTGTGTGTGTGCCCGGGAAGCTGTCTCAGTCCGGGCTGCCACACGCGCGGGTGAGGTGACAGACAGAGGGAAAAAGACAGAGGGAGATAGAAGGAGGGAGACGGAGGGAGGCAGACGGAGGGAGACACAGACAGAGGGAGACAGAGAGGGAGACAGAGGGAGGGAGACAGAGGGAGACAGACGGAGACAGAGAGAGAGAGGGAGACAGAGGGAGACAGACAGAGGTAGGCAGAGGGAGAGAGAGAGGGAGGGAGGGAGACAGAAAGGGAGACAGAGGGCGAGAGACAGACAGAGGGAGACAGGGAGACAGAGGGAGAGGGAGGGAGACAGAGGGACGGAGACAGAGGGACGGAGACAGAGAGGGAGACAGAGGGCGACAGATAGAGGGAGACAGACAGAGGGAAGGAGACAGATAGAGGGAGACAGAGGGAGACATGGAGAAGGAGACAGAGGGAAGGAGACAGACAGAGGGAGACAGACAGAGGGAGGAGAGCGACAGAGGGAGGGAGATAGATAGAGGGAGATAGAGGGAGGGAGACGGAGGGAGGGAGGGAGACAGAGGGAGGGAGACAGAGACAGACAGAGGGAGACAGAGGGAGACAGAGAGAGAGGGAGACAGATGGAGGGAGACAGGGGAGGGAGACAGAGACAGACAGAGGGAGACAGAGAGAGAGGGAGACAGAGGGAGAGAGAGACAGAGGGAGAGAGAGACAGAGGGAGGGAGAGAGAGGGAGACAGAGGGAGGGAGACAGAGGGAGAGATAGAGAGGGAAGGAGGGAGATAGAGGGAGGGAGACAGAGGGACGGAGACAGAGGGAGACAGAGGGACACAGAGAGAGAGGGAGACAGAGGGAGAGAGAGGGAGACAGAGGGAGGGAGACAGAGGGAGAGAGAGAGGGAAGGAGGGAGATAGAGTGAGGGGGACAGAGGGACGGAGACAGAGGGAGACAGAGAGGGAGACAGAGGGAGACAGAGAGGGAGACAGAGGGAGACAGAGAGGGAGACAGAGGGCGACAGACAGAGGGAGACAGCGGGCGAGGGAAGGAGACAGAGGGTCAGAGACAGAGGGAGACAGAGATGGAGACAGAGGGCGACAGACAGAGGGAGACAGACAGAGGGAGGGAGGGAGACAGACAGTGGGAGACAGAGGGCGACAGACTGAGGGAGACAGTGGGAGGGAGACAGACAGAGGAAGACAGACAGAGGGAGGAGGGCGACAGAGGGAGAGAGACAGAGGGAGGGAGACAGAGAGAGAGGGAGGGAGACAGTGGCGAGTCAGGGGGAGACAGAGGGAGGGAGAGGAAGACAGAGAGGGAGACAGACAGAGGGAGACAACAGAGGGAGGTAGACAGAGGGAGGGGACAGACAGAGGGAGACAGAGAGAGACCGATAGAGAGAGAGGGAGACAGAGGGAGGGAGTCAGGGAGGGAAAGTGGGAGGGAGAGACAGACAGAGGGAGACAGAGAGACAGTGGGATGAAGATAGAGGGTTGGAGACAGAGGGAGGCATGGAGAAGGAGACAGAGGGAAGGAGACAGAGGGAAACAGACAGAGGGTGACAGACTGAGGGAGACAGTGGGAAGGAGACAGACAGAGGGAGACAGACAGAGGGAGGAGAGCGACAGAGGGAGGGAGATAGATAGAGGGAGATAGAGGGAGGGAGACGGAGGGAGGGAGGGAGACAGAGGGAGGGAGACAGAGACAGACAGAGGGAGACAGAGGGAGACAGAGAGAGAGGGAGACAGATGGAGGGAGACAGGGGAGGGAGACAGAGACAGACAGAGACAGACAGAGGGAGACAGAGAGAGAGGGAGACAGAGGGAGAGAGAGACAGAGGGAGAGAGAGACAGAGGGAGGGAGAGAGAGGGAGACAGAGGGAGGGAGACAGAGGGAGAGAGAGAGAGGGAAGGAGGGAGATAGAGGGAGGGAGACAGAGGGACGGAGACAGAGGGACGCAGAGAGAGAGGGAGACAGAGGGAGAGAGAGGGAGACAGAGGGAGGGAGACAGAGGGAGAGAGAGAGGGAAGGAGGGAGATAGAGGGAGGGGGACAGAGGGACGGAGACAGAGGGAGACAGAGAGGGAGACAGAGAGGGAGACAGAGGGAGACAGAGGGAGACAGAGAGGGAGACAGAGGGCGACAGACAGAGGGAGACAGCGGGCGAGGGAAGGAGACAGAGGGTCAGAGACAGAGGGAGACAGAGATGGAGACAGAGGGCGACAGACAGACGGAGACAGACAGAGGGAGGGAGGGAGACAGACAGAGGGAGACAGAGAGAGAGGAAGGCATGGAGAGGGAGGGAGACAGACAGTGGGAGACAGAGGGCGACAGACTGAGGGAGACAGTGGGAGGGAGACAGACAGAGGAAGACAGACAGAGGGAGGAGGGCGACAGAGGGAGAGAGACAGAGGGAGGGAGACAGAGAGAGAGGGAGGGAGACAGTGGCGAGTCAGGGGGAGACAGAGGGAGGGAGAGGAAGACAGAGAGGGAGACAGACAGAGGGAGACAACAGAGGGAGGTAGACAGAGGGAGGGAGACAGACAGAGGGAGACAGAGAGAGACAGATAGAGAGAGAGGGAGACAGAGGGAGGGAGTCAGGGAGGGAAAGGGGGAGGGAGAGACAGACAGAGGGAGACAGAGAGACAGAGGGATGAAGATAGAGGGATGGAGACAGAGGGAGACAGAGAGGGAGACAGAGAGGGAGACCGAGAGAGAGGGAGACAGAGAGAGAGGGAGACAGAGGGATGGAGACAGAGGGAGTCAGAGAGAGGGAGACAGAGGGCGACAGACAGAGGGAGACGGAGGGAGACAGAGACAGAGAGAGAGGGAGACAGACAGAGTGAGTGATACAGAGGGAGACAGAGGGAGGGAGAGAGAGAGGGAGAGAGAGAGGGAGGGAGATAGAGAGAGAGCTAGAGAGAGGGAGGGAGACAGAGAGGGAGGGAGCGAGACAGAGACAGACAGAGATAGAGACAGCGACAGATAGAGGCAGAGACAGGGACAGACAGATAGAGGCAGAGACAGACAGACAGAGACAGAGAGGGAGACAGAGGGAGGGAGACAGGGACAGACAGAGACATGGACAGACAGACAGACAGAGGCAGAGACAGGGACAGACAGAGACTAAGAGGCAGAGAGAGGGAGACGGAGAGGGAAAGGGAGATGAGGGAGACAGAGGGAGAGAGAGGGAGGGGGACAGAGGGTGACAGAGGGAGGGAGGGAGACAGAGAGAGAGGGAGACAGAGGGAGACAGAGAGAGAGGGAGACAGAAGGAGGGAGATAGAGGGAGGCAGAGGGAGGGAGTCAGGGGGAGACAGAGGGAGGGAGAGAGAGACAGACAGAGGGAGACAGAGGGAGGGAGACAGAGGGATGGAGACAGAGGGAGATAGAGAGGGAGACAGAGAGAGAGGGAGACAGAGGGACAGAGACAGAGGGTGACAGAGAGAGGGAGACAGAAACAGAGACAGACAGAGAGAGAGAGAGAGAGAGAGAGAGAGAGAGAGAGCGAGAGAGAGAGAGAGAGAGAGAGAAAGATGTGTGTATGCCGGGTCTGGTGGCTCAGTGGACAAAGGCGTCTGCTGCAGGGGCCTGTGTTCAACCTCATGGTCACTTTTTTGTTTGTTGCTCTAGACCCTTCCCCCTCCCCCACTGACCCCGCCTCCACCGGTGCGGCCCTTGGCCACAAATAACACTGTAAATTTGGCCCCCAGGGAAAGTTTGTGAGTACCGATGCCTTAGACAATCAAAATCACAATGAAAAACACCATGTCCTAATCCATATTTGCAAATTTGCAGATATACTGTTTATTGCCGTATTAGAGTGTGTGTTATGGATTACCTTTACCGTTATGTAAACAGTGTGGTCTGAAACTCAGAGAGTAAATTTTACACCAATCAACTGAACATTTTATTTACTGTCATCTCCTCTAAATGCGAATGGTAAGAGGATTTTTAGCTGTTACATTTATTAGAATATCTCTCAGAGAAAAGGATATGTGCGGCAAATTCGTTAATAATTACTCGGGAGCATTAGTGAAACCTATTTTTATTCATTTAAAAGATATCCAAATGCTCTCTACAGACTCTTAATATAACCACAGAAAATGAATGACTCATTCTAAGCAAGGAGTACGTTATACAAGCAAATGCCACTAGGTGGCAATGTCACCCAATTGTTTAAACACAGCAAAATGTAAGTTACTTCCTGCCATATTCCTTGCATCAGAGGGTTATCCACATTATGGACAGGCACATTTCAATTGCTTCTTATTATTCTATTCTTTTAAAAAAAAATGTTATACCGATTCACAAAACCATTTACGTGCGTATGGCTGGCTTTTGCATTCGAATCATCTTTTCTCGAGTGTGCAACACATTTTTTAAACACACAGAAATTGTGCTTTACTTTAGAAAGATTTACTTACAAGAATATTTTGCATGCGTAACTCTGCTCTTACGGGTAAGGAGTAGATGTTCCAGAACTGGAATGGCCGAGTTTGTGAGCACCCACAAACTTACACATTTGTAAAATCTAAGAAGTAACAAACTTACTTGTTAGATTTTTAAATACACATTGTATACTGAAAATTGAATTTTCAAATACTGTCTGGAAGTGTACCTTCAAACCTGCCACTGTCCTGGGTTTCCAGACACAGGTCTAGAAACCTTTGTAAATTCCTGAAAGCCATCAACCTTCTCCCATGCACATTAGGGAGGGAGAGATGGGTTTGAAGGACTGGAGCATTGAAGATGGCCCCAAGAGTAAAGAGAAATTACTAGTAGGTACTCGAGCCATTACCTCCTTGGAAGGGAGGGGGGTTCACATCTTGGTCCCCTTTCTCCATCTCATGAGTGTTTAACAATTTACACCATTGACGCGACTCTCAGAAGGCGCAAAGAAATAAATGACAATAAATCACATACTGTAAGCACACGTTGGTATGCACTGCACGGCATCAATTGAGGCGAACTGAACACGAGCGGCTCCTTCATTACGAAGGGGTAGGGTCGCCCCACTGCCAAAAATGATGCTCAGGAAAGCCCCAGAGATGAAGAATAAAATGGTAATAAAGTTAATTTATTACTATTTTTCATCCCCCCGTCCTGAAACGAGAGTCAGGACGGGGCGGGGCCATTGCTGCTGAGTGGCAGCACTGAGCTGTTCACTTCAGTTTAAAGTGCGCATGTTTTTTGGCCAGTTGTCTTGCGACGGCCAGCCGGACATGCACATTTTAAACTTCTCTAACTTAGGTTTCTTAGACAGCTGGGTTAGAGAAAGCCCAGGCCTCCAGTGCTTAAGAGAGCGCTGAGAGAGGCCACTCCCTTCAATTCCGGCCCTTCCTAAATGCTGGTTACCAGCATGAGAGCAGTCCCAGGATTGGTTAGGGGAATTTGCTGGAGCCCAAGGAGACAGAGCAGAACATGGACAGCAGTGAGGAGAATGTCGGATGTCATGAAGCAAGCAAGGTAAGTGGTTATTTCTTTTTATTTACACTCACCACTCACCTTGCATGCATGCAGGGCCGGACTGGCCATAGCGGGCACCGGGCAATCCCCCGGTGCGCCGCACGGGTGGGGGCCGGTTTTGGGCCCCTGGGGGCTGATTTTGTTACAGGGCCGAAATCGGCCCTGTAACAAAATCGGCTGAAAACCGGCCCAGGCAAAGAGCTCGGCGGCACCCCCAACCCCCCGCGGGGGAGGGAGGGGGGCGGCCGAGCCCTTTGCCAGGGCCGGTTTTGGTTCCCAGTCTGGCCCTGCATGCATGTACCGACCACACATTTGCACATACCCCTACTATGCCTACTTCCCAGCTGCTGCTGTAACTGAAGCCATCTGCTATAGGTCGAATCCAACACGTTGAGACAAATTCCAATCCATTCACCCTTCCAGCAGCAACTATTAATGGATGGGAACATGGAGGCACTGCCAGATCCTGTGGCCAGGTCTCCTCCATGCCTGGGTGAAGGCCCTGCGCAGAGTGAGGTTGGCTGCCCTTGGTAGGTTGGCAACAGGGCAGCCAACTTCCACCATGCACGGGGCCTTTGATTTACATATGGTAATAAAATATTACTTTATTTTAAAACAAAATCAAAACAAAGGTTAACGCAAAGTTATAGTTAGGTGACATGTTCAGTAACAACATAACTTTTTAAACTCCATAAACCACTGAATTTCACCAATTATGGTTATAGTAAGTATCTGTAACCAGTGACGGACTGGTGTAGCGGCCACCAGGCATTTCCCTGGGAGGCTGGAAGGGTGGGGTCCGGTTTTGTTACTTGGGGCTGGTTTTGCAGCGGTGATGCAATATTGGTCCCCAGTGACAAAAGCAGCAGTGCTCCACAAATGCACCCCCCCTCCACCCAGGGGCTGGTTCAACAAAATTGCCAGGGCTGCTTTGGGTTCCCAGTCCAGCCCTGACTAACTTGTGCCCTAAGGTAACTATAACTTGCCCTCTCGGCATGAACTACTAATTACGCCACATATTACATCACTCATGACATGTTCAGTGAAATCACTAATGACATCTCATTTGACATCTCAAATGACATCAATGATGACATCATTCAGTGAGTGTAAGTGTTTCGTAAAAGCTTCTGAGAGTTAAAGATATATACTAAGATACTGCATAAGTTAAAATAATATTCTTTTTTGTACCACTAAGGAGTTAAAAATTTTCCAATATAAATCATCTCAGTGGTACTATGAATGTCTGTATCAGTATGGAAGTGGGAGTCTGAGTGGCTGTGTGAGTGTGTGAGTGGGCATGTGAGTGGATGTATAGGTCAATAGGTGGGTGTGTGAGTAGCTGTATGGGTGAGAGAGTGACTATGTGAGCTGTTGTATGGATGGGTGACTGTGTGTGAGTGGCTGTATGAGTGACTGGTGGCTGTGTGAGTGGGTCTATAGGTATATGTGTGTGAGTGGCTGTGTGGGTGACTAAGTGTGGGTGTGAGTGGCTTTGTGGGTGACTGAATGGCTGTGTGAATGGCTCTATGGGTGAGTGACTTGGTGTGTAAATAAATGTATCGGTAAGTGAGTGGCTGCTTGACCGGGTGCATGGGAATTTGAGTGGGTGTGTGAGTGGCTATTTTGCACAGTAAGTATTTGTGTGAGTGGCTGTATAGATGAGTGAGTGGGTGCCTGAGCAACTGTATTGAGGTGTGAATGGGTATGTATGTGGTTTTGTGGAAGAGTGAATGGATGTGTGAGTGACTGTGTGGGTGAGGGAGTAGCTCTGTTAGTAGCTGTATGGTTGAGTGAGTGGCTGTGTGAGTGGCTGTGTGAATGGGTAGGTGAGTGGTTGTATGGGTGTGTGAGTGAGTGGGTGTATGGGTCTGTGAGTGGGTGAGTGATTGGATGTGTGAGTGGTTGTAGGAGTGAGTGTGTGTGTGTGTCAATAGTTATATGGGTCTGTGAATGGGTATGTTAGAAGTTGTGTGGTTAGGGTTATGAGAGGCTGGATGGGGGTGTGAGTGGGTGTTTTAGTAGTTCTGTGAATATTGTCATCAGTGATGTTATCAGTGATGTCATCAATGATGTTATCAATGATGTCATCAGTAATGTCACTGACCGTGTCATAAGGGAAGTAATATGTGAGGTCATAAGCAGTGCATTGCAGGGCGTATGCTTTAGTTAGCTTAGGTAACTATAACTGCTGGATTTCCTTGGTAATGTACGAGTGAAATCTGAGCCCAACTATAATGTCCCTGTAACTATTGTTTTTTTTCAGTGAATTTCTAAGGTTTTTTAAAATTCTATTTCCTAACTATAACGTCCGTGTAACCTTTGTTTTTTCAGTGGGTGTCTAAGGTTTTTTAAAGTTCTATTTCCTAAATGTAACCCGTACCCTTTGACAGTGAGTGTGTGAAATGAGTCCATGAGTGTCTCAGTAAGTCTGTAAGTGGGTTTTGAGTCTGAGTGGGTCTGTGAGTCGATGTGAGAGGGTCTGAGTGGGACTGTGAGTCGATGTGAGGGTCTGAGTACTCTCTTTTTGCCCTCTTCTGCTCGTTCTCTACTTGTTTTCTGCTCATTTTTCACTTTTATTTTGCCTCTTAATGCTCCTTTCTTATCTCTAGTTTGCCTTTTACTGCTCAATGCTGACCTTTATTTTGCTCCTTTCGACTCGTTTCTGACCTCTATCTTGCCCCTTTCTGCTTGTTAGTGACCTTTATTTTGCTTCTTCCTGCTCATTTCTGATCTCATTTTTGCCTCTTTCTACTCCTTTCTGGATTTATTTTGACTTTCTGCTCATTTCTCACCTTTATTTAGCCTCTTTCTGCTTGTCTCTGATCTCAATTTTCCCTCTTTCTGCTCATTGCTGACCTTTATTTTGCTTCTTTCTGCTTGTTTCTGACCTCTATCTTGCCTCTTCCTGCTTGTTGCTGACCTCTATTTTGCCTCTTTCTGCTTGTTTCTGATCTCATTTTTAGCTCTTTCTTCTAGTTGCTGACCTTTATTTTGCCTCTTCCTGCTTGTTTCTGATCTCATTTTTATCTCTTTATGCTAATTTTTGCACCTTAATTTGGCTCTTTCTGATCTCTATTTTGCCACTTTCTGCTCATTTCTGACCTTAATTTGGCTCTTTCTGATCTCTTTTGTAACTCTTTCTGCTCATTACTGTCCTTTAGTTTGCCTCTTTCTGCTCATTGCTGAACTTTATTCTGCCTCTTTCTGTTCCCTTCTGACCTTTATCTACCTTTTGCTGCTCTTTTCTTACCTTTATTTTGCCTCTTTCTGCTTGTTGCTGCCCTTTATTCTACCTCTTTCTGCTCATTTCTCACCTGTATCATGCCTCTTTCTGCTCGTTGCGGACCCTTTTCTGCCTCTTTCTGCTCATTTCTGACCTTTATTCTGCATCTTTCTGGTAGTTTCTGACCTTTATTCTGTCTCTTGCTGCTCGTTTCTTACCTCTATTTTGCCTCTTTCTACTAGTTTCTGACCTTTATTCAGCCTCTTTCTGCTCATTTGTCATCTTTTTGTTGGCTCTTTCTGGGAGTTGCTGACCTTTATTGTGCCTCTTTCTCAGTGCCAGAAACCGGTCCTAGGAAGCTTGTTTCCGGTCCAGGGAAGGCATGGCTTGGCAGTTCGGGGCTGGACTGTTCCCATGAGCCACAGGGTCAGACTGATTTGCATATGGCCATGTCTGAACTGGGGTGGCAGAGTGGGCTAAAGAACTGTGATGGATTAAACCCAGATCTCTTGACTGGGTGTGAGTGTTTGATTGGTTCTGATACTCCGTCCATCACCACCCCCTTTTGTACCGCTTTGTTCGCCATAAGGTGGCAGGGTATGCTCAGACGTTGAGTCCCTTGTTCACTTTGCCACTGGATTCAAGCAAGCCTGGCTGAAGACGGCTGAAATGCCAGAAACCGGCCCTAGGAAGCTTGTTTCCGGTCCAGGGAAGGCATGGCTTGGCAGTTCGGGCTGGACTGTTCCCATGAGGCACAGGGTCAGACTGATTTGCATATGGCCATGTCTGAACTGGGGTGGCAGAGTGGGCTAAAGAACGGTGATGGATTAAACCTAGATCTCTTGACTGGGTGTGAGTGTTTGATTGGTTCTGATGCTCCGTCCATCACCACCCCCTTTTGTACCACTCTTTCTCAGTGGTGGCTGGTGACATTTGAAAGTGGTGGGTGTAAAATTATTTCTGTACTGCAACGCGGCCAACGAGTGCAGCGAGCAAGCCCGAACAACCTATGGGAGGTTTGGGGGGTTCTCCCCCTGAGAAAATTTTGAAAAAAAGAGTGGATTAATGGTGCATTTTCAAGCAAATTTGAGGAAGCAGAAGGCTAATAAAGCAATATGAGCACTTAGAATATCTTCCCCCATCCATGACTTTCTGAACCATGACAGCTTGTTTCAAATCTGCCTGCACCCACTGCATGGCTGTGCCGCAAACTGTTGCATCATTACTGCCTGTTCCGACACCCACTGCATGCTACACCACAGGTGCCTGCACCATTAGCCACCTGCGCCACATCCCACAGATCTACACAAAGTCTTCTTTTATGCACATATCAATTGCAACTAGAGTTAGACCATGCCTGTACCGGAACGTCTCTGCTGTCCTGGCCCAGCTTTAATATCCTACGGCATATTCTGTGTATGTTTTTGAATGTGATGCTGTTTCTAGAAAGTGGACCGAAATGTGAGGCAATTGACTAGATGATGCTGCGAACAGACCTGCCAATGGATGACGTTAAGGGCTCATGTAATACGATGTGGAAACGGTTGTTGATAGTGAGTGGACTCCTGAAAGTCTCTGCTTTGAACTATTTCTTTGAAATTTGAAGATGTGTGTTATCAGCTGCCGCGAGATTTCATTACTGATCCCATGCTGTGAGATTCCAAGAAGAGTCCTATATAGGACATACATTTAAAAAAAAAAATACCCAAAAGGAAAAACGGCTTTGAAATCGCCTTCTTGATATGAAAAAGAACTGCTGATTGACAGCACACGCTGCATAAGTCAAAGTCCTCTGTTTTCCTTGACAGCAGAAAATGATTAGTAATGGCAGCAACGCGCTGAGTTCTCACACTGTTAAACTCGTGCTGGCATGTGCCGCAGGTGCTCCCCGTCATGCCCACTTCAGATCAAAGTCTTTTAAAGCGTTGCCTACTGTAAAGCCAAACCGGCCTTGCATGATGAATGTCAAATATATGCTATTTCAGATAAAGAATTGTATCATGTTCTTAACAGTGCTTCATTCTGACATCGCTGGCCTTAGCTGTCTAATATGCTGCAGTTTATTTTACTGGCACAAAGGAAAACGTAATTGGACCATTAGAAAGAATGTGTAGTTTTAAACTGGATACAAACAGCATATGCAGTTGTTAGCATTAACTAAGAGCAGAACGCTAATTGACTGCCTCTGTTTACATGGTGTTTACCTTCACATCCCGGGAGAGTGCCTCCTCGCTCCTCGAGGAGAGATTACACCATCAGCAGCACTCTGTCGCAAAGCCTTGGATGTCAGTGCGTCCTGGAATGGTAGCTGGCAATGTCTGCATAGTGCCAACCATGAGGCCTGCAGGGAGGTGACACTTTTGGTGTATTTGTTAGGAGCCATGATCGACCCTAAGGGCTTTGTGGAGCTGAAATCGCTGATGTTTATTGTTATCGACCTTGCGAGGATGGAGGCCTGAGTTGATTAGCTATGATTTGATCCCGTGATGGTGTCAAACACAGACGCTTCCTGTACGTATTTTAAGCCATCACTCTCCTCTTCCCCCTCCCAACCCTGAGCCGAAAGGGTTGCGGTGCTTTCATTTTAGATACTAAACATGTACACAAAACCACCTGGTACGGCACTTACCCAGAGTTGTCCGTTCAAATTCATTCATCCATTTCCTTGTTACGCATACAAACTCAATGAATACATAAACACATTTTGATATGCCTTTCATTGTAAGGAAAAATATCACAGTCCGGCGTGAAAAATTAAATGAGTGTTTTCGATGGCGAGCTAAGCAAGAGGTCCCAGAAGAGAAAAGGCGCCAGAAGCAACGGGAGAAAAAAGCATTGACAAGGTATAATGCCATTATGCACACAGCGTCGTGGCAGGATTTCAAAATGACATTTAATCCAGAATGTCAGCGATAAGAGTCAGCACAAGAAGCAGACTCGTGGGGGAGGTACCAGGCACACCAAAACCATCCATGACAAGAAACGGGCCTAGCCCCAAAAAAGCAGCCACAGAGGAGGAACCCCACGTCATAGGACATCGACAACACCATGACACCAAAAATCACCACAGGATGAGAGACTAAAATATTCAAAACAATCAGCCACTTGGGAATGTCACCAGGTGGGACAAAAACCACCCTTGGGCTGGAAGATATGATGAACCACCAGAAGTAACCATGGGGAGAAATGCCACCTCATAGGATGAGAGACCACAAGAAGTAGCTACAAATGAGAGACACCACGCAAAACTAATACAAGAAAAACAGATAGAGGAGAGACACCCGGCAACACCAAAACCCGCAGTGTAAGGAGTAGAGACACGACCGTCACCAAAAATTACTTTGAAACGAAAGACTCACAGCCTTGTGAGATGCATTGAAGCGAATATAAGAACGGAGATAGATATCCAGCAACATAACAAGCAGTTGCGACTCGCAATACTCACGCGGGGGGGTGGACGTTAAAATTAAAATAAAATGATAAAATTATATGAAAACTTACCTGACCGGGTCCACGCAGCCTCAGCTCATGGGCCGGGTCCAGCATGCTCCCTAGTCCCTCCCCTCCTGTAAGCCAATCACAACGCTGCAATGGCAGCGTTGTGATTGGTGGGAAGTCCCGTACGGCACCCAGACATTTTCTCTATGGAGGCTGCATGCAACCTACATAGAGAAAATGTAGAGTGAGTGGCCGCCGCTGCTCTTTCTACTTGTTTCTAACCTTTATTTTGCCCCTTTCTGCTCATTTCTGACCTTTATTCTTTCTCTTGCTGCTCGTTTCTCACCTTTATTTTGCCTCTTTCCCCTCTTTTCACCCAGGATCACGGAGGAGTCTCCAGGCTGCGGAAGCCGGCTTTGCTCTCATAGACAAGGAGCTGCTAAACATGCAGCTCCCTATCTGTGAGAGCAATTGTTTCATCTGTTTCCTTGACAGCTGGCAGGGAATCAGTTGAAAACTTGGCTTCTAGAAAGCGAGAGCATTATGTCAGCTTTCTCTTGCTCTAAGCGGAGTATTTGTTCTGACTTGGAGGGAGCTATCAGAGCTCCTGCCAAGTCAAAGCAAACAGCTATGTCCCAAGGGTGGGCATCCAGGTACATAGCAGGAGCTGGCCCTGGCTCACCCAAGGGCCATTATTGGCTCCAGGATGGAGGCTGCGTGCCCCCCACCTTTCCCATTCATGAGCCTCCCCGGGTCCCCGGGGCGGAGTACAGCCCGGCAGGGGGTCCACATAGCCTCCCTCCTTCATTAAATAAACAGAAATCCCCAGGGAGGAGGTGGTCACCAGGGCATGGGGGGGCCATGAGGCCCTCTGCTCCATATTTAAGTGAGCTCCGATCCGAGGAGGTGGTGGTCCCCAGGACTCGGGGGGGGAGTCCGCGAGGCTCCCCAAGCAATTAAAATGTAGCTCAGAGGAGGTGGTGGTCCCCGGGGGTGGGGATCCATGTGGCCCCCGTCGCTTAATAAAATTAGCACCGGGAGGTGGTAGGCCATGGGCCTCACTAGAGCCTATGCAGGGGGGTGCCCAGTCTACAATTTAAATAAAGCCCCGGGGAGGTGGTGGACCCTGAAGCTCTAAAAGCCTCAGGAGGCAGGTCCTTTGTGTCTCCTCCTTTTTTTTTAATAAAATAGCCCTGGGACATGGACCACTGGGAGGCCCTTTTCAAAACAAGCGTGGGATCCTGCGCTTGTTTAATTTTGCCACAAATATACGCATTTTGCAGCAAATTGGTGCTTTTTAGGCCTGGTGGGGTCCCTCTGGTACCCCATGACCAAATTTAGGGGGTCAGAGTATTCCTACCCTGCCCCTTTTTATTTTTTTTAAGATGATTTTTGGGGGTCTCGGCTGAAGCAGAGTACCAAGCTGGCTGCCAACACTTCATGGTTAAAATCTACCTTCCTGCCAAATTCAGTGTAATTCCGTCCAGTGGTTCGGGCTGCAGGTGTGTCTAAAGGTTCTTCTGGGAATTATTGTTGGAGACGCACTTTTTTTTACCCCCTTCCTTTTTCTCAGACCCCACTTCACGAATCACCTCAAAACTTTCCAAGCACAACAAGATTCACAGGGGCTCTTTTTTTATTTTTTTTATTTCATGAAGATTCGTCAAACGGCTCCAAAGTTATAGGCAAGTCAAAAAACACTTTTCCTATGAAAACATGGTCCTAACTATAACTCCCTACTGGCAACCGCCAGTAGGTACTTATAGTTAGGACCTATTTTCCATAGGAAATCCGCAACATTCTATTCCCAATAAGTCTGGCGCCGGTTGACGAATCCTCGCAAAATTTTCCAAACTTTTGGCCAGCTCCGCTCCGCTCCTACCCCGAAAGTTTTGTGGTGATCCGTCAAGCGGGGGCCGAGAAAAAAGGGGGGTCCCTAAACACGTTTTCCCCATGCAATTTCCCATGGGATCTGTTGTCGCAGCTACAGCCCGAACCGCTGAACGGAATGACACCAAATTTGGCAAAGAGGTAGTCCCCAGTTCAGACTCGTGCCTTTTGCATATATGGTGTGAATCCGTTCAGTGGTTCCTGAGAAAATTAGAGTAAAAAGTACATATATATCTATGGCCTCGGAGGATCCACGCACCCTATCCGCACCGTAAGCGCACCCTCCCCGAACCAAGCGCGCACCCTCCCGATTGCGCGCTGAATGCTAATTGGCTGTCGAGTGTCTCTCTACATTCGAAATCAGGAACTGTTGGCAGACATTTTCTGCCTATGTAGAAGCGAGGCTGAAGAAGCAAGGGGAAAAAGTGTGTAAAACATACAAAGGAAATACTCTAACCCTTTAGAGGTGCTTAGGGGGTACCAGAAGGACCCCCTGGGGCCCCGTTTAAAAAAAAAAATACGGTGAAATGCGCGAAATCTCGCGGTGGGTTAGCGGATCCAAGGGAAAAAAAATGAAATTGTTGGGAGATAAAGATTAACCTTAAGTGTTTTGTTCTTGAGTGGCTCTAAAAAGAGCCGTTGTGTTCAATCAGAGTTTTTGGTACTTATAAGTAAGTACCTATACAGAGTCTAAAGTTGTTGAGGAAGACTCTGTTTCCTTCATCAGTAAAGTGTACTCCATCTCTCCTATACATCTCTTGCATATGAAAGCGCAGATTGTTATTGTAAATGGACTCCATTCTGTAGTCTCTGAGAAAAGCAGAAACAGATTTATTCACATGTTTCCTAGCTTTCTCAATCTGTGGACAAAAATGATTGGACTAGTTCCATTTCTGCCTTTGGCATATGTTAGAATACACAAAGGCAGTTTTAGGGAAAAGTGAAATCAGTTCTGCAAAGGTGTCCTTCATAAGCATTTCCAGACCTACCCCAGTCAAAGTGCCTAGGTCATTGCCACCACAGTGCACTATTATGAGGTCAGGGTGTTGGATTTGCATGAAGGATTTCACCAGTGGCATCAATTGGTGCCACTTTAACCCTCTCTGTCCAATCCATTTAATGTCTACATTTGGCAAACCTAGGTCCTTGTGAATGCCTTTGTTTTCTGCATACCTTTGGCTCCAGAAAATGTAGCTGTGTCCCACAATCCACACTGTAAGCATCTTGTAAGGAGGTCTGGATGCACTCAGATGGTCTCTCTAAATGAAATGGCAGTTTAGAAAGTAAGATGTTTCTAAAATGGTGGCTAAGATGCAAGTTTGAAAAAAGACAAGAAATCATTGGTTGTTTGACAACCTTCTACACTGAAAGGTAGGGTGCATATTTCTGTTTTTTAAATGCATTATTCTTATTGGTTAACAAAAACTGATTGTAAGGAACATTATATATGATAAGCTGATATGTTGAGAAGTCAAGCACGCTTGCTGTCTTGATTAGCAACATTGTGTGTGCTGAACTTCTGACCTGTGTCCTCAGTACAGTGTTCCATGACATGTTTCTATGGTAACGGGCAGAAGGCAGATTGGGGGAAGGGTTGAAGTTTATGTCATTTGAAAAGGGTTGAAATGTTTAACCAATAGAAATGTGTGTTTGCTTTTGAATTTATGTGGGAAGGAGTGTGATTTGATGTTTACATGTATATGTGTGGAAAAAGAGAGGGAAACTTTGCCATTCTTTGGTTCTGCTGACAGGTGCACAGTGCAGAGATTCTGTATAAGAAAATCTGGTGTGTGACTGATATCTGGTGTGTGACTGATATACTTCTTAATCTACAAAACATCTTGAAAGGTGAGTTATTTAATTGTGAGGGGATGTATATAGACTATTTTGATTTTAATCAGACTAATGTATTTCTTCTGCTAAAGTGTAGGGAGTACCTTTTTTCTCTACAATCTTATTGACAGTGTGTGTGCATGTAGATACCATTCTGTGATAAGCATTTGTGTTTTTCATGTGTTTGCAGACAGATAACTGTGCAGTTTTTATATTTTGGGAGAATTAAAAACCAGACATTGTTTATGAATTTATGAAAGGAGTTTCTATACTAAAATGTAGTACTTCTTCTAGATGAAAAAATGTGTTTTGGTATAGTGCAAGGGATAGTGTTGTTTGTCTAGAATCACACTGTGAGTCTGTGTGCATTTGTGAACCACTGTGAGAGAAGCGTTTGGTAACATTGTCTATTTGCTGACAGATAAGTGTTTTAAAACATGTCATGTTGTCAAGTTTTAATAGCATTAGAAGCCAGTCTTTGCTTCTGCGTAGATTAAATGAGTCAGGCATTGACACTAAAGTGCAGTTGTGAAATATGTAGATTGTGTGCAGTACCTTTACCACTTTCACTGTAGTGAATACGTTTTGGTAAACTCCTAGGGATAGTGGTGCTTGTCTAGAATCACACTGTGAGTCTGTGTGCATTTGGGAACCACTGTGAGAGAACTGTTTGGTAACATCGTGTATTTGCTGACAGATAAATGTTTTAAAACCTGTCATGTTGTCAAGTTTTAGTAGCATTAGAAGACAGTTATGGCTTATGCTTTCATTAAATGAGTTAGGTATTGACAGTAAAGTGTAGTTGTGAAATATGTAGATTGTGTGCATTTCCTTTCCCACTTTCAGTGTGGTGAATGAGTTTTGGTATATTCCTAGGGATAGTGGTGATTGTCTAGAAGCACACTGTGAGTCTGTGTGCATTTGGGAACCACTGTGAGAGAACTGTTTGGTAACATCGTGTATTTGCTGACAGATAGATGTTTTAAAACCTGTCATGTTGTCAAGTTTTAGTAGCATTAGAAGACAGTTATGGCTTATGCTTTCATTAAATGAGTTAGGTATTGACAGTAAAGTGTAGTTGTGAAATATGTAGATTGTGTGCATTTCCTTTCCCACTTTCAGTGTAGTGAATGAGTTTTGGTATATTCCTAGGGATAGTGGTGATTGTCTAGAAGCACACTGTGAGTCTGTGTGCATTTGGGAACCACTGTGAGATAACTTTTTTAAAACTTGTCATGTTGTCAAGTTTTAGTAGTATTAGAAGCAAGTCTTTTCTTATGCGTTGATTAAATGAGTCAGGTATTGACACTAAAGTGCAGTCGAGAAATATGTAGATTATGTGCAGTTCCCTTACCACTTTCACTGTAGTGAATGAGGTTTGGTAAACTCCTAGTGATAGTGTTACTTGTCTAGAATCACACTGTGAGTTTGTGTGCATTTGGGAACCACTGTGAGAGAAGCATTTGGTAACATTATGTATTTGGTGGCAGCAAAGTGTTTTTAAACCTGTCATGTTGTCAAGTTTTAGTAGCATTAGAAGGCAGTGTTTGCTTATGCATTGAAAAAATGAATCATGCTTTGACACTAAAGTGCAGTACCATGTAGTATTGTCTTCACTGCACCAGAACTGAAAATTTAAAATTTTTACCCAGGTACTGTCCTAGAAGTAGTCTGATGATTTAGTTAGTTTCTAGTACTTATGTTGTGAACCATTCATTACCAAATACACTGCTTCAAATGTCTATGCAGTATGCATGAAGTTCTCTAACCACCTATTCAGTTGTTTTTCACGCCTTCAATTCCCTAGTCAGCATGCATACACTTCCAGGAAACACCCTGTCACTGCCTTTGCAGTGTTCTAGTGACCCATTCAGCACCATGTAGTAATCCATTCACTGTGCCAAAACCCAAACACACTTATAAATTCACCAAGACACTCTCTTTCCAGTACTCTAATGATTCAGTCACTGCCTAAGTATTCATGCAGTGAGCCAGGCCTTAGCACATGGACTGCTTCAAACCCCTATCTACTATGCATGCAGTCTTTTCTAACCACCTAGACACTTGTCTTTCACACTTTCAATTCCCTAGTCAGTATCCATACAGACCAGCAAACATCCTGTCACTGCCTTTGCACTCTTCTAGTGACCCATTCAGTACCAAGTACTAATCCATTCCCTGCGCCAAAATCCTACCACTTATAAACTCACCCAGGCACTCTCCTTGCAGTACTCTAATCATTTAATCAGTATCCAAATAGTATTGGAGTGAGACAGGCCTTAACATATGGATGGATTTAAACATTTGTCCAGTATGCATGTAGGTCTCTAATCACCTACACACTTGTTTTTCACACCATCAATACCCATGTCAGTATTCATACACTTCTAGGAAACACCCTGTCACTCACTCAGTTTGTTTCCTTATAGTATTGTAATCATTCAGTCAGTTAGCATGTAGTCTTTTAGTGAGGTAGGCTTTAGGGCATGAACTGCTTCAAAGTAGTATGCACTATGTATGTAGTGTTTTAATCATCGTCACACTTGTGGTTCAGGGACATAGTTTCTTAGTCAGTTTTTATATAAAATGTATTTTTACAGTAATAGAATAGTATACATTTGCAAGTTATTAATATACTTTTATTTGTGATTCTTTTTTACAGATACTGTTTTTCAACGTTAAAATAGAGAAATTATGCCAGAAAAAAAAGAACAAGAAAAGAGCAGAGACAGGAGGATTATTTGAAGAAACATCAACCACAAGTATTGAATGTACAAGATAATGTGGCTAAAAGGAAAAAATCTTCTGGTAAGATCACGAAGCAATTTATTAAAAATGTTTGAAAGAGCAAACAGAATGTAAAGAATGCTCCAGTTTCACCGATTTTTTTAAGTAAGAAAAAAATCTAATTAGGAGGAAAAGTAAAAAAGCAAATGTTCAGTCAAAGGAGATAAAGTATGGTAAAAAGAAGACAAAATCAGTATAAGGAATTACGCAAAAAAAATATTTTACAAGAGAGTAGTGAATAATTTGCTGAAAGATGTGAAGAAATATAAAAAGAGCTTTATTTTATAAAAAGAAGAAGCATATTGAAAGCATTGTGGAGAAGGCTTTTGAAGTAAAAAGGAAACTGTTTATTCTATTATTAAACAGAATTCGATCACTAGATAAACCAATATATGTTATGAAGGCCAAAAGTAGGAGGAAAAGAATTATTAAAAAAAACATTTTTGTGATGTTTTTTTGGGAGAATGGAAACACAGTTCTAGTTCAGAGCCTTTTTTTAATGAAGAGAGTTATTCACTAAGTGAAAAATTATTGTATGCAGTTGACACCAGTGGTAGAGGTTATGAAGTTAGTGATGGCTGTCCAATGGAGAAAGAGAAAATGGTTGAAAGAAATGCAGAAGAAGTGATAGCTGATGAAGTTTTAGGGAGACGTGCTAAAAATCCTGTGTACACTTGGGATTGCAGTAGTGTTTGCAGTGTACGACAGGAATCTATTGAAAAATTATGTCGTTTTTTACGAACCTATAGTAAAAAAAATGTAAAACAAAAGATTAAGCTGTTGCAAGGACTAGACCATTGCAGAGTGAGAAAACATACTGGTTTGCAAGGTCATTCTCTGGCTTGTCTTTCTAGGAAAGTTTGTGAAAGTGTTTTTCACCATTTCGGAATGCTGGCAGTACATCATACTCAAATGCGGAAGTTAGTGAGAAGGTTCTATTATGCAAAAAGTCCAGCACTAAAGTTAAGTGAGTTGAACAGTGCTCTTTTGCGTGGGTCAGTATCAGATGGGAAGCAGGTCTGTGAGGATATTGAGTTTTGTTACTTTGGGCCTCAGCAAGAGAGTGAAGAAACTGACACATTAGTAGAACAAAATGTTGAAGACAATGTAGAACCCGTAGTTACAGAAACATTTGAGGATGAAATCACAAAGTTAAGGTAATTTCAGGTGAAAGACCAAATGTTTCTTGTATTTGTTGTCGGCGAAGTCACTATAAAAATCAGACTAGGGGTGTCAATCTGTACTTAAAGAGTGAAATAGAAGATAATGATAAGTGGATGGAATTTGCAACTTATTTGCTGGTAGAGGATTGTTTTGATTTGGGATCTGAGCAGCGTATTTGCAAATATTGTTATAATAAATTAGATGAGAATAAAATGCCTGCTAGAGCTGTTCATAATACTCTAGAGTTGGTTGCTATTCCTCCAGAGCTGATAGATTTAAATACGTATGAGTCTATTCTGATACAATGTGTTCACCCATTTCAGGCTATTGTTCGTATGGAGCCCAAAACAAGTAAATTACCTCCATCAGAGTTGCAAAGAGGATTGAAAGGAAGAGTTGTGTATTTACCATTAGATTTAAGGAAAAATGTTGAAACCATTGGTGTAGATCATGCAGAAAATGAGCCACTAGTCATTCTGGTTAATGGTGTTCCTACTAAGAATAAGAAAATATGGCAAGAGTTAGTGGATGTTAGAAAAGTGCAAAAGGCATCATTGTATCTGTTAAAAAATAATGAGTACTATAGAAATGTGTTTGTTGGAGAAGAAGAAATAGATTTAGCAGAAGATAGTGAAACATTAAGTGGACAAATTGAAAAAGTGGACATGTCCAGATGTGAAGAGATCTATGAACATTACAGTGTACATCCACTTCATTCCAAAGAGGTGATGGGGAATACGATTGAGTTGTTTCAAATGAAAAAAGCAACTGGAAGTCCCATGAGTGTATGGGAAGAGAGCTTGGAAGCTCGTTGTTTCCCGCAGTTGTTTCCAACAGGAAAAGGTGGACGATATGATGAACGTCCTGTGCAGATTCCTGCATCTGAATATCGGACAACAAGATTATATGAAGAAGATCCAAGATTTCGACAATGTATCCCTTATATGTTTCATCTTCTGTTTGAAAGTGACTTGTATGGACTTTCATATGCAGTAAATCACATTTTAAAAACTGGAATGCATCTTCAAAATGTAACTGCAAAGGATTTTATGGATAAAGTGCATCAGAGAGTTGATCATTTAGAATCTCAGTTGATTAATCTGATGGCATGTCAGCGTGGGACTAATGAATATTGGTACCGTCGACATGGAGAACTGATATGCTACGGAACTTGGGAACTCCTACATGGTTTGTTACACTAAGCTGTTCTGAGTATGCTTGGGATGATTTACTTGAATTTATTCGAGAGGCAAATTGCAATATAAAAAATATTGAATACAAGACACCTGGAGAATTGTGCTCTTTGGATCCTGTCAATGTATGCAGATATTTCAATCATAGATTTGAAGCTATGGTGTCTTTCATCTGCAATAAAAAGAATCCTCCTCTTGGAGAAGTTGTGGATTTCTTTTGGAGAAAGGAGTATCAAGCAAGAGGTGCTCCTCATATACATATGTTGTTATGGGTCAAGGATGCACCCAAATTTGGAACAGATTCAGATGAAACTGTTTTGTCTTTCATTGAAGATTATGCTACATGTGCTCTTCCAAATAGTAGAGAAGAGAAAAACTTAAAACAAGTCTTACGATTTCAAAGCCATAGGTGTGGAAAATACTCTCGACAAAAGTACAAGTCAAAGGATAAGTTCTACACCAAATGTCGTTTTGGATTTCCACGTCCTGTATTATCCAAAGGAAGAGTGAAGTTTTATGTCAGCTGTACGACATACCATCACAAGAAAGTCTCCGAAAAACACCTACAACTTAAGAAGAAGCGAAGAATCAAAATACATAAATGACTACAATCCAGTTATTTTATCCACGTGGAACGCTAACATGGATATTCAGTATGTTGCGGACAATTCCATTGCTGTTGCTCGATATGTAACGTCTTACATTACTAAATCAGAAAAGACTGAATTGAAAGAAATGTGGGAAGAGATTTCTCACGAGAAGAGTCTAAGTAAGAAATTATACAGTTTTAGTTTGAAGATGTTATTGCATCGTGAAATTGGAGCATATGAATGTTCAGATCGGTTATCATCTGCAAGTCTATATTCCAAAAGTAGAAGAATCATTTGGGTGAGTCTAGGTCTTGCAGGAATGTGAAATCGGGTACTGAAATCTGTTAAAGAAATTGAATATTTAGCAGAAAATGAGCCAGAAAGTACAGTTATTTTGAAAACCAATATTTTGGACACATACTATCCAAAGAGAAGTCATCATCTTGAGAACATGTGTCATTATGAAGTGCTGCAAAATTACACTTTTAAACGGAATATTACAGAGAACATCAACGATGGAAAATATGGAGTGATTGGTTCCAAAGGATGTCTGGTGAAACAAAGGAAAGGAAATATAATTAATCACAGAAAACTGAGTTGTGACACTGCTGACAAAAGGGAATTTGACTATTTAGCCCTTTTGTAAGTGTTCAAACCATGGCGTTCTGAACTGGAATTACTTGGAGATTTTCCCAGCTATGAAGATTCATTTAATGCTTGTAAAGATAGCATACAATGTAGTGCTTTTGCAAATTATGTGAAAATGTTGAATGATGAAATTGATCAAGAAGCTACAATTGCAGCTGAGATTGCTAGAGACAGTTCTCAAGACAGTCAAAGTTCTGCTGTACTGAGTCAAGCTCCACTAGGACAACCAATTGTTGAAAATGAAGCAGCGATTGCAATGAATGAGGTGGAAACAGCAATGTATCAAGCACAAGAAGATGCAATACAGTTAGGAAACTTGGAAGAGCAACTACATTTTGAACAGAAAGAAATATATCAGCAAGTGAAAGAGCAGATTGACCATGGATTACTTCATGAAAAGAAAGGATGCTCATGTACATCATTTCAACCTATCCGAATGTATGTGAGTGGTCAAGCTGGAACAGGAAAGAGTTTCTTAATTAAAGTAATTACAAGTTATCTGCAAAAAAAAACTGAGTCACATTTGTCTTGTGTTGTCACTGCTCCAACTGGGTTGGCAGCACATAACATTAAAGGAATTACTTTACATCGTTTACTAATGCTGCCAGTAGAGCATGAGCACAAATTGGAATACCACAAGCTATCTGGAGAAGCTTGTTGTGAAGTTTCAAGAGTGCTGAAGAAAATGAAACTTCTCATTATTGATGAGGTGAGCATGGTTTCAAACTTGATGCTTGCCTTTGTGCACTTAAAAATGCAGCAAATTCTTAAAACAGAGTATGACGTGTTATTTGGAGGAAAACACGTCATAGTTTTTGGAGATCTACTGCAACTGACACCGGTAAAAGGACAACCGGTATTTAAAACACTTGCCCATGAAGATACCAGAAAGTCTCTTGGCAATGTTGGTAATGTGAACATTTGGAGTAATTTTGAATACAAGGAACTAACAACAAATATGCAACAGGCAAATGATGCTGAATATGGAACTATTCTTAAAGATATAAGAATTGGAATTCTATCAAAAAAAGGGAAAGAAGCTTTGGAGAGTCGATTACTTTGCAATGTCTTTCCAAATGAAAATGCAGTTGCTGCAAAAGTGTACGTGGAAATTGCTAAAAAAAAGTCAGTGATTTGCTTAATGCCGACACTGCGTGAGTGTTCAATATTCTACGAAGAATTATTAAAATTGGAAAATGAAGAAATTGTGAAAATGGAAGCCATCGATAAAATACTACATGAAGGAATCACTATTATTTTGACGGGTAAGTTGAAATCAAAACTAGATTGTTTAGAAAAAAAAATATCTAAAACTGCTGGTTTGGAAAAGACACTGTATGTGTGTGTAAACTGTCGAGTAATTTTAAGGCGTAATTTGGATGTAGAGAAAGGTTTAGTTAATGGTGCAATGGGCAAAGTGGTGGATTTTGTGAATTATCAGAAAAAAGAAGGAATTGAATTTTTAAAAATTTAAATTTGATCAGATTGATGAAGTTAAAGAAATCGGTCGTTGTTCAGTTCGTTTTTTGCTTGTTAAAGATTTATATGTCCGTAGGAAACAATTTCCATTTTCTTTGGCATATGCAGTGACTATTCATAAATCTCAAGGATTAAGTGTAGACAGTGCATTGGTGAACATTGGATCTACTTATTTAAAGAGGGTATGGCATATGTTGCTTTGTCGCGAGCCAGAAAATTATCTGGTTTGTTTTTGATTGATTTTTATGAGACAAAGGTTACTGCAGATGCAAACTGTTTAAAAGAGTATAATAGGTTAAGAAGGGTGTATGCTCCAAATTTAGGTCAATATCCTGTATTTGAAAAGCGTATGGTTGGTCGAAAAAGAAGGTTAGAGAATATCTGCTCTCAAGGTATCAAGAAAAGAAAAGAAGAAGATAATGTTGTGATTGCAGGTAAAAAGAAATTGGACACTGTTGAAGAGATTGTTGGTTATCATTTTGAAAATAGTTCTGGTGTCAACTGCTATGCTAATGTAGTGGTTAATGTTGTTTTTTATCTGGAAGGTTTGCAAGCACATATTATGCAGAATCGGCAAAAAAGATTTTGTTCTCTGTTGCATTCTGTTTATGAAAAATTGACAACAGATAGAAGTAAAATACAATCTGTTTCAGATGTTCGTAATCTTTTGGATGTGTGTTTTGGTTCTACACAATTTACACAAAATATCCAACAAGATGCTCAGGAATTTTTAATGTATATGCTTACAATTTTTGAAAATGAAGATGTAGAAATAGAAAATATTTTTGGCCTTTCTTACAAATGGGAATATTATTGTGAAAATTGCATGTATACATGTACCACCAATGTAGACACTGAGAGATTTCTGTATTTAACATTACCAGACTGTAAATCAGTGTCTTTCAATAAATTAGTGAAAGGTGCAATTCAAAACATGGAGTGTAGCCATTGTAAATCAGAAATGTTATCCACATTATTTTTAAGAAAATATGGAGAATACATAATTTTAATGATTCAACATTGTACAGCTGACGGAAGAAAATTGCATACTTTAATAAAACAATTTGTAGCAGCACAACTATCAATATCAGGAAGGACTTTTGTAGCAATTGCAATAATTTTCCATGATGGTCCTTCCACCACATCTGGGCATTACACTGCCTATCTAAAATGTGACAAAGGCTGGACACTTTGTAATGATGCCCAGTTGGTTTTCAAACAACGTTTGCCTAGTGAATTACCAAATTCCAACCTAATATTTTTAAAGCCAAAGTTTTAGGAAAATAATTCACTCTCTGAGGAATTTATTATTATAATTTAATAGGACTACCATTGGACAATTTACATAAAGAAGAAGTGCTAAAATACCATTTGGCCTCAAGGAAAGGTATTTTTTTGAATTATGGACTTTTTGGTGGTCATTTGTTCGGTGATTATTTTAATGCGGCAACATTTACAGTTTTTATAAGTTAAAGTTATAAAATGTTGTAATCTGTAAGCATTTCATATATGTATGATTTGTATTTTCTGGTATTTTACTGAGAATAGTATGTTGGGTTTTTTGTAACAATCTTTCTGATTGTTTTTTTTTTTTTTGCCCGCTGTTAAGTGATGAGTACTATTGAAATCACTATTTCTAGTGAAATTCAATATACTCTGAGAACAGCAAAAAAGGCAAAGAACCGGGGCGATATATGTGAACCTCCTATTATACCCTCCCTTGACGACCACTTGATGAACTGAAACCAAATGCATGTACTGGAGATGTGACTCTTTTAGCGAAATGAAACTCACTAACGCCTGGGCAGATTCTGTTCCCTGTACATGTGCCAACCGAATATCTGTATCGCATGACCTTTGTTTATTTTTATGTTTAATAAACAGAATTGATTAAAAAAAAAGGCAAAGAAATTACTTTGTGGACATTATGTTGTGTTGTAAAAAATGTATTATTATATGTAATAATTTTTTTTTTCTCTTCTTGCACAGATCCAAAATTTAAAATAAGCAATTTTTAACAATTTATATTAGATTGAAAAGCAGCAAAAAATGAATACCATTTTTTATTCATATTACTGTAAAGGTAAGTTTAACTAAGTCTGAATATGCAGAATGAAGAGGCCTGCAAGAAGCTACAAAGTTGAAACACGTTTCTAAAAACACTCTGTTTATGTATTTTTGAAATCTGACCTTAATCAGATATCATGTGACCTGCAAAAAAAGAGATTTGAGGGGTTCATAATATTTCACCTTTTTAGCTATTGAAGCACTGCAATCATTTCAATCATTCTTCTTTGAACATCTTTGCAGACAAAACTCTGTGCTTACTTTTATCATTCACTACGAATTTTAAAAACGGAAATATGACAGTTTTTGTAAAATAGTTATTGTGTAAGATAGTGTTTCATATTTAGAAAGAGAGGAAATGGCACTCTGTGCACTTTTTATACTCCATGTAAATACAATCTCATCATGCAGACCACTTTGAGTTGATAGGGTGTTCTATAAGTGTTGTTGTGCATGATTCCACTGAATTCTCATAGAACAAGACATATGTCTAGATTTATCAGAAATCATAAATCTCGATATGTGTGTGAATGCTGTACCATTCTAAAATTGGTGTAGGAAAGCACAACAAGGAAAATTGTTTTCATTTATCCACATTTTTATTTCTTCAATGCATGTTGAAATGTTCAGCCTACATTAAAGGAGAAAAATGCATTTTCTGATTGTTTTTGTGCAGGAAGGTGTGTTTTCCTGCAGAATAACAAACAGCACATGACACAGATATCCTTGCACTATGGTGCAAGGGTGCCTGTGTCACTACGTGGCTGCAGTTTAAGCAGCCGTGCAGAGAGAAGCATAGACTTGCAATATATTTATGTAGATATGTTGCATCCCTGTGCTTCGGAAGAACTACAGCACACTGCAGTTAAAGAGGTTACTGTGTGATGCTGCAGCACTTCCTCATAGTTCTGCACTTATACATTCACCATACGCTACTAATGCATTCATTCAGTCAATTGTGTACTACTCATACATTCATCTAATCTTTCACACACTAACAAAGAAATTTGGTTCTTTTTTTAAACCAGGAAAGTTAGTTCTTATAAGAACTTTTTTTTTCTTCTTTTTTGTTTTTTAATTTTTTTGTACTTTTTGGAACAATTTTGTTATTTTTTTGTTTTTTTCAAAAGGAAAAAAAGACAACAAGAGGAACAAAACAGTTAACTTCTCCCAAAAAATAATAAACACAAGTTTAGCACTTGTGATTTTGCTGTGCTCGGCAGATAAGGTCAATTGACTGCTCGCCGTAACATAGCAGTTTGTTGCACTTAATGCAACTTATTTTCAGTTTACCAAATTCAGGACGTATGTCCGGGTGACTGGTTGATGGTGATGCTGCAGAAGTTGATGCAGAAGTGCTTGCCACTGCTGGCTGAGGCTGCTGTCGGAGTCTTCTGCATTCCTGCCTGGCCAGGTTCACGGGATGCAGAGTCTTCAGGTGTTTTAGCATACTCGCCGTCCCACAAGAGTATTTTTTTGACATATTTTGCATGTCACTTTAGTGGAGTTAATTTTGTTTTGACCTTCTGGGAAGGAAAACATTTTTCACACCACAGAGGTGTATCTTTCTGGGCGTGGAGGTTCCACAACAAATTCCTCATCTGACGAAAGGTCTGATTCAGATGTTGGTTGTTGTGCAGAAGCCATTGTTGTGAGAAAAATTGCAGCTGTGGAAATCTTCCCCAAAAAGTTTCTTCTAGATGAGATGTTCCTCTAAAGAAGCTCAAAGAAGAATGATTGAAATGGGTGGGGTCTTTCAGTAGTTAGAAGAGGAAGTGTAATGAACCAATCAAATCTCTTTTTTTGGAGGTCACATGGGATCCGCGCACCGCACGCTTACGGAGCACGCACCCAGCGCGCATCCGCGATATTGAATTAAAAAAAATTATAGGATTAGATGTAAAAATATATTAGTTTTAAGACTAGTTTAGAGTTTGTCTTCAATTAATATTCACATGAAATACATATATATGTTTTTTTAAATGTTAAATACTTTGTGGGATCCGCGCACCTACCGCGTCATAGACGCAGATGACGCATCGCGGAAGCGCGTAAACATCGAACGTGTCGCGTATAGACTGGGAGTGGTGTACCGGTCGCATAGCGATCGCGTACTGACCACGTACCCGACGCATACCATGCGCGGACGCTAATGCGTAGGAATCGTGAACGGTGCGCTTAGGGTGCGCGGATCCAAAAACATTAAAAAAAATATATATAACATAAAGTTTTGTACATATAGTTCAAATAATATTTTGAAAAATACAAAAAAATATGTTTGGAAAAGCAATTAACTTCAAATAATATTTTTTAATTTTTAAAAGAATTAATTGAAAAAATAAGTTTAAAAAATGGTGATAAAGTCTATAAAAAAAACAAAATTAATGAATTTGACACACTGAATTTGAAAAATATACAAATCCAATCAAAATCATCAAACATGACATCTTCAGAGATAAGTTAAAGATACGAATTAGCATTTAAAAAACCTTTGAAATTCACTGAAAAAAACATAGGTTTCATGCATGTTATAGTTAGGAATTGGCATTTAACAAACCTTTGACATTCACTGAAAAAACCAAAGGTTTCAGGGGCGTTAGAGTTAGGAATTGGCATTTAAAAAACCTTAGAAATTCACTGAAAAAACCATAGGTTTCAGGGGCGTTATAGTTAGCTGGACATTTCCGTCGTACAAAACCCTAGAAATCCCCCTGTTATAGTTAGTTCAGCTAACTATAACTCGCGCCCCCGCAATGCACTGCTGATGACGTCACATATTACATCACTCATGACATGGTCAGTGACATCACTGACGACATCACTGATGACGTCATCCATGTGATAAATTACCGCATCTTCTCACACCCTAATATAACCTTTGATACACCGACTCAAAATTTCAGACTTCCATTCTCAAAACCATAGATACTCCAATACCAATAACTACATACCCACTTATTAACTCTTAGGTCTACATACACCTCCACTCATTCACCTGTACAGTCACTCATACTTACAGTCACTCCATACAAGACTATCATATGCATTTATACAGCTATATAGACACTCACACACCACCAATCATCCATAGAGGTACTCTCACACCTAGTCAGTCATGCAAATAATCACACTCCCATTTACTCACCTATGCAGTTATACACACTCAAGTTCACTTACTCATAAAAATAGTACCACATTTTTACGCTCTTATACAATCATTGATACAAGCACACACTCATCCATACAGTCACTCTCACAATCACACACTCTCACATATACCCACTTATATACTCTTACACGCATATATACTGCATTTCACATATGTAGTTAGTCACAAATGTACCACTGAGATATACATTCAATCCCTAATACACCCATACATACACTCACTCAACCATACAGTTCATCACAGATCCACTCTTAAAACCATGCACCCACTGAATCACCCACTCACACATCTAGTCACAGAGTCACACACACCCTACCCACACAAACACTCCGACACCCATACAGATACTCAGACCAATCAATAACCCATATAGACACTCATATAGCTATTCACCAAACCATGCAGCCACTTATACACCAACAGACAGACACATACAGACATTCACACAGTTTAGTCACTAGTCTGCAGTAAGATACATTTAATGACTCACTTATAGAGTCAGTTACGCACCTAGAAAATCATCCATTCACACACTTGTACACCCACTTATTCTTCAACAGGCCTTTCCCTATATATATTAAACATATTAAAACTGTTCAGAAACACATACTCACTGGATGATGTCATCAGTGATGTCATCAGTGATGTCATTTGAGATGTCATCAGTGATGTCATCAGTGATGTCATCAGTGATGTCACTGACCATGTCGTGAGTGATGTAATATGTGACGTCATAAGCAGTGCATTGTGGGGGCGCGAGTTACAATTAGCTGAACTAACTATAACGGGAATTTCTAGGGTTTTGTACGAGGGAAATGTCCAGCTAACTATAACGCCCCTGAAACCTATGGTTTTTTCAGTGGGTTCTTGAAATACTTTATTTGATTTAAAAAATATAATCATAAAAGCAGAACATACACACCACACATGTATAAAAAAGATGATTAAAATGGCCAAGAATTGTAAAAGAAGAAAAAAAAAAAAAATTTAAATGTATAGCGGCAGAGTGTTAATGATGTGACAAAGAAATGAGTGTTACTGTCAGAGACTAAGATGGGAGCCCGAAGTTATAAGAAAACCCAGAGAATGTAAACGTTTCATTAAAACAGCCATCAGGTAGCAGTGCCGATAAATATCATCGGGGTCACATACCCTGATATTGAAGGTGTTGAGAGCACAGGAGAGACCAGAATGAAGTCTTGTTGGTCTACAGTTTTTGTTTTAGACACCTGTGACTCTTTTTAAAGTTGATGCCGGGCCTGCAATTTGCTGATTAAATTTACGATATACATGATGAATAAAAATAGTAAAACTTATGTTTAAAACTGTATTCTCTGGGTTCAAAGCCGCAATGATTGCCTGCCTGCAGGTCCGAGCTCCCAGTCTGTTCCATTCTGGCCTCAATTTTAGTCTACGCTGAGTCAGGAGAGCGGGGCAGTGGCATGTAACATGCTCCATAGATTCCACCGAGGCCCCACAACCCCTGCACTGTTGGTTAATTGACAAGCAACGCCAGATAGGTAAATGTTTCAGCAAGTGCCATTCCCCCAGTCTAAATGCCATAAATCGCAATTTTAAATACAAAGAGTATGTGCAGGGCATATATGATGACGTGGTGATGCCAACTGATAAGAGTTAATAACTGCCCATGCATGCTTGCGTTTGGCACACACCCCTGTTTCACTCCTCGTGTTGTTAGAATTTTTCGAGACAGATGTGTGCCAGTGCCAAGCTTAACTTGAAACCAGGTGCTGGAATATAGTTGAACAATGGCCTCCAGTAGTTTGACCGGGATACCCCATTTCATTAACTTTGCCCAAAGTGCCTCCCTAGGGACCCGGTTAAAGGCAGCTTTAAAATCAACAAAACAACAGAAGACCAGCTTTGATGAAATAAGCGATTTGTCGATAAGTACTGATAATGCCAATAAATTAGACGAAGTGCCTGAATTTACAGTAAAGCCCTTTTGGTTTTTTGGAATCAAGCCTTTTTGGTTCGCCCAGGCACTCAATTCTTCAAGCAAAATGCTCGCGAATTACTTTGCCTCATTGTCCAGTAAGGCTATCAACCTATAGTTGTTAGGGGACGAATGGGCGCCGGACTTATATATTGGGTGAATTACTGCCCCTCGCCATGAGTCTGGTATAGTTGACCAACTCAGCACAGATCTAAAGAGGGTTGCTAATTGTTGTGCCCAATACGTAACATTTGCTTTGAACAGGGCCTGTGGCAGGCCATTTGGGCCTGGTGCTCCATCCGCTCTCGCTTTTGATAATATTTTGACCAGCCTTGCTTGAGTAACGAGAATCAACTCACATTGGGGCTGCGTCAGCTCTTGGGTGTTATCCTGGTTCTCCAAAGACCCATCTTTAGACGTAAAGGAGGTGTTTGTTACTGAAAAGTCTGCACCTTCAATGGCCTTAAAGTGGTCGGTCAGAAAATTAACCCATTCTGCCTCAGCAATGTTTGCACTCCCCTGTCTGGTTGTTCCGTTGAGTTGTTTGTTCAGTAAAGCCCAAAATTTTCTTGAATTACGGTTTTTGCTTTCCCAAAGAAGTTTACCCCAAAATTGATCAAGATGAAGTCGTTTGTCTTGTTTAGATGCCTGTCTATAGTTATTCTGAGCGATTTTATAGTTGACCAAACAGTCATTGGATTCTGGATGCCTCCTAATTGCCCGCAAAGCAGTATTTCTGGTCTTTTTTAATTTCATGGTTTGACTTGATATAAAAAACTGAGAGCTACAAATAGTAGTATGAGAATGCGAATGCGATAGAAAAAGGTTTAACAGATGATAGCAAAAATATGACCAATCAGTGATATGAGAAACTATGGGGTGGAGGCCTCCTAATGTGAAAGACAAGCATTCCTTCTTGATGTTAATACTAATTTCATCGTTCCATCGTAAGCGTTTCACATTTTCTAAGGTTTTTTAAATGCCAATTCCTAACTATAACGCCCCTGAAACCTTTGTTTTTTACAGTGAATATATATATATATATGATATACCTGTCCACAGGCTGTAATAACACAAATAGCACTACAACAATAAACTCTTAAATGCCTACTGGCTTTAACATATAATTTTCACAATAATTAAGTCTGATCTACCTTTTTTGCATTAGCTTTCAGTGCCAAATAGATCAAGCCTATAGCCTCACCCCATAATCATCTCAATCATGCAGCATAAGATTTCCACTAGATAAAAATTGCAAAGCAAGCACTCTTTTTCGGTGACAGCACACAACTTCTGCCCAATCAAATGACTTCCTTAAGAAAATCAACATTTGGTTTGATCGCTATTCCCTCTCTCAGGAGTGCTTCTAAAGCTCTTTTTCTGTGGATCACATGAGGTCTGGAAACAGCTGTGCTGCCAAACCAGACCATACAAGCACACAGCTTGGCGACGTCATTGCCACATTCTATATCTCTATCTTAATGTACACCGACATACAGTGCTTAATTTGAGCCAGTGGTTGCTGATCGTGAGCCACTGGCACTAATTTTTGGGGACCGGCACTTATTTTTCCGAATCAGAGAGCAAGAGATAGGAAAAACACTCAATTCAGAAAGACAAAGGAAGAGATCATTTGAATATCTGTAACAAAGGGAGAAAGCAGGATCCTGCAAGAGTGAGATAAAGGGCAGAGAGACTTGGTATTCAGCCAACTAACATTGATGTGCTCCACGAGGACTCGAACCTGGTTTCCGAGTGGCAAAATCATCATCCCTGGAGTAACACTACATCCTCTCCACCACAAACTTGACAACTCTGTGTGGCTTACCTGCCAACATGATGTAGTCTCTGTACACAGGTAAGCGGAAAAGGCCAGCCAGGACAGCGAAAGTTGGTTTTATCCCTGGAAAGATCTGAGGGAACCCCGTGGAGTTGGATGCAAAGCTATAGAAGGCACCAGCGCAGACGATGCCGTGCGGGTGGCAGCCGAAGATGTAGTTTCTGTCCGGGCTCAGATCTGCAGTTTTTATGGTCTGAAGCAAAAAACAAGGACACTCAGAGAAATGGATGGTCAAAGTGAATACCGGTGTACAACAGCCAGAAACCTGGTTGGTTGGTGGACTTGTCAGAGTTCATAGGAATTTGAGTGTTGGATGTATATTTATTGAGTTAACAAAACAATACTTTCATTCTGAAATTTGCCAGACTATTCAATGCATCTCGATTATTATAAACCAGTCATGTGCTTCTCTGTTGAAGCCATTATCATTAGGTGCGCTAGCCCAAGCTGTTCACTTGCCAAAGAACACTACAACTCCCAAAATGCACTGATTTCTTAAGTGAAAGCTCAAAAATGTAAAAGTGGTATTCTGCAAGCAGGAGTGAGCTAACTCCTGTGCTTCCTGCATGCATCACACAGACAGATCAGTAATTTCCCTCTAGAGACCCGCAGTGAAAATACCATTTTGATCTGTACAATGTGTTGACGTAAACTGATAACATGTTGTACATTTTCTATTCTAGATTTTGTAGGAATGTAGTAATTTGATCAATAAATGTGCTGGGCATGTACAATTTTCTGAACTACCAATAGGGTGGGACTATCATCATCTGTGTATATTTTAGTGAGCCTGTCACACTGTGTAAACTGAGGTGGGATTTCACTCCCAGGTATGGAAATGGGCTTGCACTTGACATTTCGTGTATAGATTAGGGAGTAGTCTGTCTGTCACTCAGTGGGGATAACAGTGTCTGCTCTCTGCCTCTGTACTGAAAAGAGGGGGGGGGAATGAATCAATGACCTACCTGTATTATCTCTCTCTCTTCCTGTGCTGCACTTGTGTTTTACTTTGTACACAGCTAACATAATTCTCTCAGTTCCCTTCTAGCCTGTTTCACTGCTTGCATATCTTGTGTATCTCACTTCCTCTTATTTCTAGTGTTTTTACTTCCTGTGTGCTCTCACTTCTGGTACAGCTTTCATGTATATATCGTTTCCCTTTTAGCTCAGGCGCCTCTCGTTTATTCTGTAGCCGTAAACAGTGTGGGAGATATTATTCCAAGCACTGCAATTGCGCTCCGTTAGGCTCTCAGTGTTCCCTATACCAACCTTCTAGCCCCTGACAGCACAAAATGGTTGCTGCTACCCAGAGACACGATTCTGCCCTCATGCTGCTGAGCCAAGCTTGAGCAGGGAAAGGCAGAACAATAGGCATCCTGTCACAGGGAGGTGTGACCACCTCTCAGACAGGATTTAGTGTATTGGGGCCGGGTGGGTGAGCTTGCCAGTGCCACTCAGTCTGCATGAGGGGCACATTTGGTGTCCCCATGCATAGTCCAGTTCAAACCAGCTCTGGGAGCCGCTGACTCCCGCTCTGGCGCGAAACTTGACAAAGGACATGGGAGTAACCTCCCCCCTAATCAGACCCACCCCTGGGAGGGTCACCTGAATTGTACCGACCCTTTTTTTAGGGTACTTAATGGCTTTCCTGTGGGTGGGTCTCTAGATTCGTCGTGCGACTAGATTCAATTCAGACACCACTGCTTCTTCTACTGTGTGGGGACACTGGACTTCGCTGGACTTTGTTTGGGCCTGATTTTGTCTCCCTTCCAGTCTGCTGCATCGCCTGTACCTGTGCACCATACAGGAACCTTCCATGGCCTGTGGGCATCAAAGACACCTGAAGGAAATTCCCTTGAAGTGAAGGAGTCACTTCCCTGCATTCACAGGCACCGCAACTAAGCTGGCCGGTCTGCTGATCCTGAGCTCCTACAGACTCTGAAAGGTTCTACAACACAGGTGGTGGTTCTCCACAGCTCTGGTGGCCTGCCCTGCCCTCTCACCAAGTTTGAGGCCAGTATCCTTCGTGGGAGCCGCAGGAACCGAACCCCTGTGCAATGCGTCGACTTCCAGCTGCAAAGGCTTGTTGGCTTCTATCCACCAAGATCTTTGGGCTCCAAGTAGCCCTAACCTCAAGCATCTCCAGTGACCAACATCTTTGTCCACATCGCATCACTTGCACCGTGGCCTGCATCTTTTCACGAGCTGCTCAAGGTTCTCTTGCGACTCCAGTACCTCGAGCCTGTGGGTCCTGTTTAGGGTCATCTTTGCTTTTTTGGGCTCCCCTGATTGCTCGGGCCTGCCCTGACTCTGCTGCTTGTGATGAGGCCTCTGGGCCTTGCTGGTCCCGACATTGCACCTTCTTCGTCTTCCGCATTGGTTGCATTTTCCAAGGCTTGTTGGTGCTCCCACCAGACACTCAGTACTTGACATCCAATGTGGGACAGCTTATGCATGGCTCCTGGTCTTCCTCAGCGTCGCCTGGTCCTCACAGCAGCAGAGCCAAGGTCCTTGTCAACTCTCCTGTAACTCCAGACATTGGTTGTCATTCATCTTCCAGATGTTCTGGTCACTCCTGAGTGTTATAGACTCTCTCCACTCTGCTTGCAGGTGCCTCTCAACTAGAATCCACCTTCGGATTCCATCGGACACTTTCTCCTTCTTCAGCAGCAGCACTTTCCTGAAGTCCTCTATTGGGTTCGACAGCGGTTTCCGACAGCACTTCACACCTATATACCGGCTTCCCTGGTGTAGGTAACATGGGTACTAGGGTATCCACGGGTGGTGTGTCTCTCCAACCTTCTGTCTCCCACGGGGTTTCTTCAGGGTCCAATGTGAAGCACCCTTAATCTTTAAAACTCCAACCGCGACTTACATGTTGACTTGTACGGAGCATGCAGTCGTATTCCCACACTGCACACTCTCTCCATGGGGTTCCTAGTCACTCACCTTGGGTGGTGTTTGGGTCCCCAGCATGTCCTCTCGACATTGTCTTGACCCGAATTGTGGTTCTTATACCACTTTCTTAGTATATGGTTTGGTCCCCCCCTGGGGTCCACTGTGTATTTCTTGCTCTCTACTTGATTTCTATGCACAGTATTGTGTGCATTGTGTATATCTCTGGGTAGGAGATATTTGTATGTGTTAGAGAGTATTATATAATAAATACATATTTTTATAAATACCTTGTGTGGTTCTTTTTCACCTAATTTATAATATAAGATTGCATTCCGGTAAAACAAGCTGCTTTACACTCCTTCTGGACTAAGCCTGAAGGCTGCTCTCCACAGCTACCACTTAGAAAGCTTTCTATAGTTGTCTAAGACCTCTTAAATCACCATAAGGGCTGTCTGGACTGGTACAGGGTGCCCACTTACATAAGTGGACATCATATACTAGGCCAGTTTCTCACAGCGAGCGTGGAAAATCAACCTCCCGGCGAGATTTCCAAACGCGGGCGGTCGTATTTCTCATTGCGAGTGGTCGAGAAACCCTCCGTTCGCCTTGAGAAACTAATGCTCGAGTAAAAAATCTACTCGAGCGGCAAAAAGAAAGCTGCGCTCGATTGCTCTGTGCATGGTGCCGTTCGCTATTATTGCACAGTGCAGACAAACACCTGGTGCTGAAAATCAACGCGAACGGTATTTATCTAACGCACTCCACCACTTCCAGAGCTCCGCATAGAGCTGCATAGTTTTTTTTTGACAGTTCTGAGGTTCTTCCCAGGGGTAGTGGGGGTGGGTATCAGTCCTAGATCTTTCCTAAGATCACAGTTTTGGTCTTGTTGGTGTTCAGCTTCAGACAGTTGGTCTTTATCCAGTAGGTGCCTTCATTCGTGCAGGCACTGAACTTGATTCGGGCTCAGGGACTCCACAGATGAGATAGCGGATGTCCGAACTGTATAGTGCCATGCTGACTGACTGAGTCCTTCCAGTCAGGAAGGAGCACATCCATTGGCGTGTCATTCCACGGATTCCAATGTCATGTAGGCATTGGATGAGGATGGGGTGGACAACTGTCAAACACTGAAGAGAGGTCCAGGGGGGAGAAGGTCCGCCATGTCTCCTCTGTTCAGAGCCATGCGGATATCATCTGTGGCAGGGATGAGGACAGTTTCTGTGTTGTGGTTGGGTCCGGGAACAGGCTGAGTGGTGTCGAGAAGTTGCTGATCATTGAGGTGAGGGGACTGTTGATTATTTTCTCTAAGATTTTGGCCAGGAATGGTAGCAGGGAGTTCTGTCTGTAGCTGTCATGTGTTGACCGGTCTGTGGTGATTTTATTCAGCAATAGTAGGACAGTTGTGGGCTTCTAAGCATCTGGGAAGGTTGAGGAAGAATTGGAGGCAGACTGCAACCCTTAAGCGCCATGCACACTAGAATGGGGGTGAGCATGTTGCTGATAGGTTGCAGTCCACTGGAGTAGGCGAGCGGGGACAGGGGTCTGATGGGGTCCCTGAGTGGATGGACTCCATGGGGGTGACGGTTTCTTCTTGCGTGATGATGGGCCATGTCGTTATCACTGGTTTTTTGGATAAGGTTGGGAGGCATTTGGGAGGTGTGTCAGGTCCGGTAGCATATTGAAGGTGCTGTAGATGGCAGTGATTTTGTTGAGAGAGATTGTTGCAGAGGTCCTGTGAGGTAATTCTTGTGGCTCTCACCAGCTATTTAACTCATACGTCTCTCTTTTGCTGACTTATAATGTTTTTGTGTCTAGCCCTACTGCCTCTCACTTACTATTTATCACTTGTTTCTCTCTTCCTCTTAGTTCCTATGGCTGTCACATACTACATATCTCTCACTTACTGTATAATGTGCATATTTCTTTTGCGTTCTTAAAGTGTTATTGTATCTGACCCTTGCACCCTATTGAATCTCGCTTGCATAGTACTTGTGCCCCTTCCCCTGTAGTTCTTTAGTCCCTCACTTCCTGTACATGCTTTTTCTCTTACTTCTGGTACAGCTATCAAATACTTCTTCTCTATATATTGCATCTTTCACCTGCTGTATAGCTCACATTGGTCTCTCACTTTCTGTATAACTCCCACGTGTCTCTCTCTAACTTATTTATAGTGTTTTGCATCTATCACTCAAAGCACCATTCTCTTGTGTTTCTCACTAGCTATGTATCCCTAGATCTCCACTTCCTTTACTGCCTAAACAAGAATATATAGTACTTCTAAAGTAAATTTAGCAAATGTAGAATTACCTTAATTGGAAAGTAATTTTTTGCATATTTCCAGACAATCCAATTCCGGAACCACATTGCGCGTCGACCTCCTGCAGAGGAGAGTGGAGAAGAGCATCAAGGAGATGGAATGAAAAATAGTGATCAAGGAACGGAATTATTTTAAATCTAGCAAAGCCAGGGACATGCTAGGGTGTATCAGCCAAATGGATGCAGGTATGACACATTCAAAGAAACCTAGCTTTTCTGCCAGCATTGCTTTGCATGAAGATGTTGGAAGGCTCTGAAACAGAATAGTAAACACTAAAGTATAACCGCCAGAAGGCACATTCATGTTGAAATAAAATATTTACTTTGCTAAAGTGTCAAACATGATATGAGGCAACTTGGCAGCCAGTCTGAAATGTTCTGGCTTCACGGGTGTGGGTTCACAAAGAAACTTTGTAAAGGTTATATTCCTTTGGAAGATTTCTTTCTGGTGGGTGATGGCAAGACGCCTTGAGGCCAATGAGGCTGTTACTCCATAGAAGCCCTTGTTATCTGCTATTCTATGTGTTACCTGTCACATTAATTGGTGTTTGCATTGTGAAATATTTGTCAATTGCTTTTCCCCTTGGGGTTGTTGCTTGGTTAGGCATCCAGAATTATATTAGCTGATAGTGAAGTTTTCCCAAAAAGCCCTTTCACCCCTGAGTGTGTATCGTCAATTACATGTGTTCACAGAGTTGTTGGATAGGTATGGACTTTCCCAAAAAGAAAGTTTATATATAGGGCTGGGTCTTGGTGCATTCCACTAGCCATGTGTGTGACACAGGTTAGGGCCTCCGAGTCTTTTTCTACAATCTTACCTGGATGGAATGATGCCTGTTGGTTTCAATTTTCCCATTGGTGGGTACTTTGAAGGAAAGTCGCAATCTCAATTGTTTTCTTATACTTCAGTCCAAAGCCCTAATGGATTTAGTCTTTTGGTCTTACTTGCCTAAACAAGGGAGTGGTCACCTAGGTCCCCTGATGCATGAACAACCTCTTGACACAAATCCTATCTTTGGACCTTGTCTTCTATCAGATGATGACTGATGACCGGTAGCAATTTAAAACTGAAATCTTGCAAAACTCACAACCTCTGCTTCAATTGGCCATTCTTGCAACCAGTCTCCACTAGCCATCTGAGATCACCCCCTACACTTATTTCAATCAAATCTCTGGGAAGGCTTTATGTAATCCTAAATGCCGAACTTGTCTTGGATTCTTGGTCAACTCAGTCCAGAAGTCTCTCCGCAGCTTCAGGAGAACGTTTACATTTTTAGAATTCCTTCTGTGAGTGCAAGTCATGAGTGTCATTGTAGTTTCTAATCTGAACAAATATAACCACACCACCTCTTGGTATCTGAATATCTACTTTGCAAATCCCATTCCGGTTGAAGCCAGCACAGTGAAATATTCTGTTAACCACCTTTAGCTAACAATAATTGGCCAACACATTCAGAAGCCATAGGCACAAAAAAACCTGCTTTTTCATAGAGAATGGATTAGACAATGCCTCCCACAAACTAACCTATCCTTATCCACCAATGCCACCTTCTCCACACACTCCGCATGCTCCGAAGGATCTTCAAATTGCTGCCTATCGGCACGAGAAAAACTGTCATGCAAGCCTTAGTCACCAGCAGGCTCAACTATGGCAATGCATTGTATGCAGGAACCACCACCAAACTCATTAGAAGACTCCAGACAGTACAGAACTCAGCGGCCAAACTGATCTCCAACCTGTCCGAACGTGAATGAAAGAATGGAGTTGCTCCAGCCCTCTGCAAACCTTGACTGTCTGTCACAGGGAGATTTCGAAAGCAATGCGGATAAATGAGAGGAAAGAGCGGTTAGTCCTATCCTTTGACCCATTTTTACCCTTCTGCCCTATCCTTCCATATGATGAGTTGCTAAACAAGGCTGGCGGACAACTCTTATGGTGCAAAATGACTTTGCGGCCATCTCTCATGTCACCTTGGTGCGAAATTTCATTCTGAACTCTGCTTCCTGGCTTCACACTGTCCAGGAAGGGGGACAACATGATGGCCTCCTTTGACTGCCCATCTGGCCAAGCCCCACATGTTGACACTGATTCACCAATACCCAATTGTGACTTTATATATTATGTTGATGTTTCTTGTCTTAGAAATAACTGTACCACAAGGGGCCAGATGCACTATCCATATTCTATCTGAAGTAGGTGAGAGGCGATGTTTACCTTCGATACACTCTGCTCAGGTTGCTGAATTTATCACCCTCACACATGCTTGTATTCTTGCTGCTCACAACATTTATACCATATTTACAGACTCCAAGTGTGCTTTCAGAGAGTCCCATGGTTGTGTGCCCCTGTGGGTGTATTGGGGTTTCCTCATTTCTGCGAGAGCCCCAATTTAGAATGATACCCATGTTAAAGGATCACTTGTTGCACTCTTGTCACCTTCCACAATTGCTAGTGCTAAACATGCAGCACACCAGTCCTCTCAGACATTGTTTCTGGGGGGAATGCTTTTGCTGATCAAACTGCTACTAAGACTGCATTGTCTCAGAGTTCTGAAGGGACTATGTACCTTTCTCAAACTGCTGAATGCCTTATGTTTACTAGGGGTGGGCGGAATTTGCGAAATTAACTTTCGAAAATTTTTAAAATTATCGCAAACAAGCGGAAATATCTCGAAGATGCGGACGTTTTTTTCCCGCATGTTCGCGAGATTTTCTGCATGGTTGCGGGTCGCCAACATACCCATGTGGTTGCTTGCGGGTGCGGCCATCTTGTTTTGAGTTGTCTCGCGGTGCATGATCGCGAGAAGAAAGACGTGATCGCGCGACGCATGACGTCACTGCGGGCGCGAACTGTCACGAGACAGCGCAAATGGCTAAAAACAATACAACATCTCATGGAGAACGCGACCGGATCAAGAAAACTTGTCGGCGAACACAGGGATTCAGGTAAGGCGATCGCGCGCGCGCGAGAATGTATTATTTTACAGCGCGAGCAACAAACAAATTATCGCCAAGCTGCGGAAACCGAAAATTTTGACATTTTCGCGCTCTCCGTGAAACGCAAAAATGTCAAATTATCGCAATTTCCGCGAACGGAACGAAATTTTCGCCCAGGCCTAATGTTTACCCTAAAGTATTTATCAAAAGTGTAGCAATGGGTCCCAGAGATGGAGAAACAGGCAAGGATAAAGCAAAACTGTAAAAAGGACCCTGATAGAAAGTGGAACGACAGCACTGAAGAGTAGTGGACCTGGATGTTTTCCACCTGAGCCACACTGGGTTGCACCATGGCAGAGCCCATGATGGTATGAACAATGTTCCAAGTAAGCATTGGTTTGCTCCATTCTTCCCTTCTGGTACCCAGCAACATTGTCACTCCTGTGCCATCTTCCAAGTCTATAATATTGGGAGAGGGATTAAAACCACACCCGCAGCCCACGCACATCCATGGAGGCTTTTCATCCATCTGTGGATGGGTTTAATCCAAATGTCTAAATGTTGTACTTATTCCTAAATCTTAGTAACACTGTTTACTGGCTGCATTGAGGCATGTTTTTATTAACAGGCTGATGCTATCTCTGTAGCAAAAGGCTAATCTGAGATTTCATCCTAGATTTGGGTCCCTCTGTCTATCGAGTGTGAAGGGCTCTTACTTTGTGTCCTTAATAGTTCAAGAATTGTACAAAACATTAGGATCGAGCAATACTTCCATTGTGCATACCACCCTGAGTCATCAGGGAAGGGTGAGTGCTTTGATGACATATTGAAAAATAAGGTAGTGAAAATATTTTCTGAAGCTGGCTTTGGATGGCTGATGTGCCACTATTGGAACTCTGGTCAATTTGAGCCATTTTTACTCAGAGAACTAAACTCAGGCCTCAGGTGATGGGGCATCTAGTGTTAGTCCCATCGAATTCCCAGTGCCCTAGCCTTACTTGATCTGCATTTGAATGATGAGTTAGTACTCCAAAACTGTAAACAACTCATTCACTGCCTCTAACGCTTCTGTTCTCATGTTCAAGTTTGATGGGGCATCTAGTGTTAGTCCCATCTAATCCCCAGTGCCCTAGCCTTACTTGATCTGCATTTAAATGATGAGTTAGTACTCCAAAACTGTAAACCACTCATTCCCTGCCTCTAAAGCTTCTGTTCTCATGTTCAAGTTGCCCTTCCTATTTGCCCGAACGAATCCTACCAAATCCTAAAGCCCGGTGATTAGGTTCACATACATGTCTGTCAATGAAAGTCTGCCTCCAGCTGTAGATGTATGGCCCTTTCCAAGACCTTCTCACTATGAACACTGTCATGAAATGTTACGGAATGGTGGCCTGAATACGCCGCAGCTGCTCTAAGTGAACCACCAAACCTGAGAGCCTAGCTGGACTACCTGATGCACCAGTGACTTCTATGCAGGCCATTTCTGCATCATTGGATTGCTAAAATGTGTGAGCTTGAGGAGGTGTTTGAGCTGCTGCACCTTCCCAATGTCACTCACTTCAAGATGTTGCCACTTTGTCCCAATGATTTCACCTCCAACCTCTGAGGTTCTCAGCTCTCCAATGACTGACCCGTGATGGATCTAGCTGGTCCTCTTTTATTGCAAGCCCCGCAGTTTGGCTCATTATGTGGTACTGCTTAGAGAGACCAGGTAACGTGTGCCAAGAATCCAACTATCAATTTACCCACTGCCCCTCAACCCCCCCCCCCCTTCAGATAAACAGAAACTTAACTCACCCACCTGCTGATGGCACTTACGGAGGAGTGCCTATGGGCCTTATTTCATTTGGTTAAGAAGAACTATGGGACTGATTTAGAGTTTGATAGTCAGAATTTTATGCCACAAACTTTAATGAGAGCCCTGTCCACCAAACAGATGGCTCAGCGGCTCCATATAGCAAGACTGTCATGTTTCCGAGAGCAGTGCCCCTGCTGGTTCCACCAGTGGAAACACTACAGCGCTACGGAGTTTAGTTTTGATAGATAAAAAAGTTTGCTGATCGTCCGCTTGAAACATGGCAGCCACTCAGCAAGCTTTCGGTGCCTTCAGAGGAGCCACTGTGGAAGCAGCTCTGTGAAGGCACAGATGCATCTGCAGGGCTAGCAGAGATCTCAGAATATGGTCGATAAAAGCTCGGCCAGGTTGGCGAACAAAATTAAATCCATCAGCCTGACAGAGGGTGGGCGGCCTGCCAAATTCTAAATACGCATGCTTTAAATTAGGCCCTATGTTTCAAGCTATACATATCCAAGGACAATTCCCGACTTGTGTGAATGCTCCACTGTCACTAATCCCTTTGCAGATGATTGTCACTTCCCCAACCAGTCCATCCTAGGTCTCACTGTTCACCTCGCTGACACTGCCTGAGGACAAGATTGTGAATAAAGGAATGGCAGCATTTACAAGGGCTATAAGGACTGTGATGTGTTGGCCCAGGCAAGGGAGAATTTTGAATTTGTCACATCCTTTTGAAATTAACTTTGACATATTCAACCGCAACCTGGTGCTTACTTCGTCTGTGGGAACAGAGGGTATATTAGTTTGTCCTAAGACTTGTCTGGATCCTGTTACCCTACCTCCATTGTTCCTTCTATATGTCACATACCTATCCACTCCCCTTCCCAAAGGAGAATACCAAGAGCAATACCTAAGGCTGCTTCCTTCTTTCCCATCCCATTTCCTACACATGGAACTGCACTAATTATTCTCAAAGTTCACACTATAAAGGATTAGAAGACTCAAATTCTACTGCAGCAGCTTTTAAGCTCATTTTGGATCCATTAGAAGCACAGAGAACTGTTATCTTACAGAACAGAATGCCTCTTGATTGTGTCCTGGCTGCAGTGGTGGAGTCTGCACCAAAGTAGGTACAGAGTGATGTTCTTGCATACCAAACTAATCATTGAGTATACATAACCAGATTGACAAATGTGTAATAGTTTTAAGAAACTTCACAAATTAATGATGGATTTAGTCAGGATGGATTAAGTATTTTGTCCTGGGTGAAGAATACATTTTGAAAGGGAAGGAGTTGGAAAGAAGAAAACAGAGATATTAGCTATTTTCTTACTATATTTTTTATTATACCTATTTATGAAAGCCTGTATGTGCAACATTCATCACTTCGCCAAAAATAAAGCTTGTCCCTACTTTCCCTTACTTTGTGCAAGAGCAATGGTGGCTTTGATAGCGCTTCTAAATATGAATTATTACAATATCTTGAGTGGGAAATAACCCATGAAGTAGGTTGGTTTATGTCCATTGATTTGTTCCTGGAGCTGCATATGATTGTACAAAAGGAAGGGATTTCAAAAGTTCCTATTCATTGCATTAGAAAGCACAAATTCTTAAATAGCCTGCTAGGCTCTTTAAATTTTATGTTTTTCTGAGGGTCTAATGTTTTCTGCGTCAAGGGACCCGAATGCATCTTCACTGGTTTCCTGGTATTGTTTTCGGCCATGTGATCTCCATTGGTGCCTTGGTATGAAAAACATGCAAATCTGTTCTACATGCATATGCACTTTAGCATTTATGCTCAGTGGGCACAGGGAGAACCTCTTGTCCTGTTCTGTGACTCAGACTATTCAATGTTATTTTAATGAATTTGTTCAGGTTTCAGGTAGGGATGAGACTGAATTTTTCTTCGACGCCTTGCTCCTGTGGTCAGAACATAGAAATCTTTATAGATTCCATTTTCGCCCTGTAATGTCAAACTTCGAAACTGGCCTATTCATGTTACTGGAATAATAAGTGGCTGAGAATATCCTCCCATTCATTGCCCAAGAATATCATATCCTGGTTGCTACTGCCTTGATTGAGGCTTGACTTGGCAATAGAATTCCATCTTCTCGGGATTCCTTCACCAGATCATTAGACTTCTTCAGCTGGTCCAAAAGTCTGCTGCTCGCCTTTTGTCTGGAAACAAGCGAAGGGACCATGTCACTGCTATCTTAAAGACCCTTCACTGGATCCTTAAGTAGTGTGTACTGTTCAAATTATTTTTGCTTGCACACAAGGGGATCCACCATTGCTCACCTCATCCATTGGTCTTGAAGTTCCAGTTCCACGTCCCACAGCTACCCCTGCACTCTTTACGTCAGTGGTTGCTTCAGAGTCCCAGGAGTGACTTGGTGTCCTCCGGAGACAGTTCCTTTTCGGTGGCGACCACCAAAGATCTCTACTCTCTGATAATGCTCACCGTCTTCCGTAGGAAGTTTAATATGTAACTTTTTGGTTCTTGTTTTCACTCTTATTTCTTTGAGTCTTGTCAGTCTCTCTTTTTCTTGTCCTAGTGTTTTGGTAGTTCCCCAGAGTGCCATGAAATTCTGGTAAATGGCCACTTTGTAAATACCACATGTAACAAACCAGGCTCACATGAGTGGCACATGTCCAGACCAGTGCAATCTTTCCGCATCTGGAAGAGGAGCTGCTGAGCCCTTTCTACCACAGAGGGGTGTAGAATGGGCAGAATGTTCAAGTTTGTTCTGGGACCTAACTGCTTAGAATTTGTTTATTGTAGACAAAGGATCTGGTCTCCCTCTCCAGTCTAACAAAGTGGGTCCTAGTTGTTGGTTCAGTCAACCTCCCCAGCTACCGGAGGAAGAACCTTCTTGTTTCTCAATTGATTGCCGATTGCAGACATATCATATCCAGGTTTGTTAAAAAGATTATAAAGGCTGCAAGTATTCATTCTAGTAACATGGCACTGCTGCTTTCTGCTGCTCGAGTAGACATTCTACTCGAGCGGAAGATTCTGCAACGCGAGCGGCAGATAGCTCAATGCGAGCGGTCGCAACCTTCCGCAACCGCCCAATTTTGAGAAATCTCGCTGGGAGGAGGTCTAGTTTGCGATTTTCTCTTGCAAGCACTCGCCAACTTAATGTTGTTGAACCACTTGAGAGAAAAACCTCTACCCCGTCACATTGTGGATTTTTTCAGAACTCCGCGTTCAGGGGAAAACTTCGCAAACTCCACCAGCTGAACTGAATTCTTTATCCCCCCTTTATTCTTTTAGTATAACTTTGAAAGCTAGTGAAGTTTTTTTTAAATGTGCAAAGTTGTGAATAAACAACTTCACAACTCTGACGTCTATAAGGCCTTGCATAAATTCTATAGCTTAAATTTGCAGCCACCAGGCAGCAAAGAGGTGGAGAGTAGGAAGAAGAGAATTTCCTTGTGGTGTTGGGGTTGTGGTGTTGGGGTCAGTGTTTGGGACAACGTGTTCAAGGAATAGACAGATTAAATGTCACATGCTAGAGAGAGGCGTGCTCCTTGTACATAAGACATGTTTTATTATTAGGGCCATCACCGCTTGGAAAGTGGTGGGAGTTACGGAGGTGCTAAAAGTACATCACGCCCATATTCTATCTCAAATATTTTTACCTTAACAGATATATGGACACATTTTGCAGAAACTGCCTTACAAAATGGTGAGTTTGGAATGTAAGCACACAGGAGAAGATCCATGTTTGGCGTTCTCATCCTGCTCTTCCACTCTCATTTAAATTTCCCACATTTAAAGGGTAAGGTAATATCCCTAAGCACTGCCACAATGACCGTTGTAAAAAGTGCACTAAAACCTGCTGTAGAACATGCAGTACATACTGCAGTGCTATTAACACATGTGTAGTACTTATTTTGGAAATGCCACAGAGGAAAACCTCACTGACTACAAACAATAAAATTGGCAAAGCAACATGGCAATGAAGTCAAGGTCCTGGTGCTAATCAGCATTTTATGACCTAGTGTCAATGCTTCCTAAGATATGCTGGGACCATATTTTGACCAATGCAATGCAGGTGTGTGCATGGCCACGTGTAAGTAAATATGCACAGCTGCAGCTATAGTGACATTGGTAGCCAGATGTATGTTAATTCCATTTCCAATGAACTTCCAGAATGACTCCAATCTCTCAAATAGGGGCTTCAGTGTCCTTCATGGAGTAATGTGTTGCTTCACTTACCTCTCTCTGGGGTGTCCCTGTCGATAAACACCCATATGTAGTACAGGACTGGGATGAGCCACAGGGAAGTAAACATGAGGTAGAACAGCACTGCTATCCAGAAGATCCCTGCAAGGAGGAACAAAGTCAGGAGGATTAATACCTGCACACACTCAACCAATCAGAGAGAGGAATGGGCAGATTGTCCAGGGCTCCCAGTGCCGCTGCGCATGGGGGAACAGTGCAAGGCTGTCCGGCAAAGGTTCTGCTTCCGATGACTAGTGATATAGACATTAAATGTGGTAATGCCCATCGGTAAACCTGGCTTTTAGATTGCATTCTGCAGATCCCTGGGTTGGGATCCAAACTCCAGAACTAACCAGTCGTCAGTTCTCAATCTAGAAAATTGGACATGGGTTTAAAATCTGGTCTCAAAGTGGAAAGTAGTGAATGTTGAATGCATCAAATAACTAACTAGATCAATACCTTGGTCTCCCAAGTGGAGTAGTAATGGGTACAGGGCACACACCTCATTTACTGACCAGAGAGGCCAAGTAAATCCCATGAGACAATAGGGCATTATCTCTAACAAAGGTACAGAGGTGTGCCCTTTTACAATGTACTGGCCATGAAGACATGAGGTAGACTTGGGAGTTTACATGACAGTGTGGTCTATAAATATGGGGGAACGGCCGGAACAACATGGGCAGAGCCACGCGTACTGGAACAGCGCAAGCGCTACCAGGCTTGCCTGAACAACGCATTTGCCTTAACCACGTATATGCGTGGTTAGAGCAGACATTGGTCTAGTGTTCAGTGTGGGCAGGGAGGAGAAGAAGAGAGAGAGTCAGCACAGGAAGCTCTGGAGGTGGACAGGTAAGTGGGGCTGGGGCTCGGTTTGGGGAGTCCCTTTTAGGGCTCAGCATGGACAAGGGGTCAGGGTACTTTTGGGAAGGGAGCAGGATTTTAGGGCTCAAGGCGTGGGGAGGGGGTCGGGTAGTTTTAACGGCTGCGGCTGGTTTTGGGGAATGATTTTGAAGTGGGGCGGTTTTACGGCTTTAGGCAGTGGAATGGGTTGAGTAGTTTTATGGACAGCACGGGGTAAGTTTTAGGGCTCGGGTCAGAGTCGTTTACAGTAGGGGGCAGGGTTTTAGGCCTCAGGGGGAGGGGAAGGAGTAGTTATAAGGGCAGGGCTTGTTTTAGGCCTCAGGGCAAGGGTGATGTAGGAGGTTAGAATTTTAGGGCTTATGGCAGGTGGCGGGGTAGTGGCAAACTTAACCACACATACCCCTTACCATTCATGCCTTTACTATGAAATTGGGTGGTAAAGGAAGGCTTGGTTAAGACGCATTCGTGGTTCGGGCTGCGTGGTAGCGGCACGTGTCGTTTAGCCATGCGTGCCTCTGTCATACAACCAAACAGTGTAATCAATGATCGGGGGATCTCTTTGAGGCTACTGCTTTAATAAAGACAAGCAAGAGAGCCTGCCACTCACCCATGAAGAGGTAGGTCAGCACCCACTGGAAGAGGCAGAGGGATTCCAGGTGTTTCTTCGTTGTCTCGTTCATGTCTGCCTTGCACTGGAGGGAAGCCTGGTGTATAAAGGAAACTACAGCGTCAATTACAAAATCAGTAATATACAGGATGGCAGGAATTGGTGGTCTTTCAGCATGATTTTCAGAAATGTGGCAGGGAGAGTTGATAATTATCTGATGAAGTAAAAAAGCCCTAATTGAGGCACTGGGGAAAGATATTAGCGAGATTGTTTTCTATAACACAGGACTGTCCCTATCTCAGAGAGTCACAGGATGTTGAGCGTCCCAGCCGAGAATCGAACCCAGTTCCAGCAGCATCGAGGTCGACCGCCCTAGCCTGAGGCCACATCCTCCTCCCTTAACACCATAGTGTACTTTAATGTGTCGACCCTATGTTACCATATATCAAGTGTACACAAGTACCTGAGCGGCCAGATCACCTGTGCCTCCCCTCTCTCATCCTGGCTCACTTCCTGAAGTTGCTCGACCTCTCTGTAGCTAGGGAAGCAGAGAGCTTCTCCGTCACTTAAGCTATTGAGAAACCTAAGTCCAAGTGGATATGCTAGTACAGAGGCCTGAACTGTTATGTGTTTTTAGGTCTCTCTGAGCCCAGCGCATGCGCTGGCTCGGAGAGACATTTTGTAGATGAGTTTTCAAAGTGCTGCTGGCTGGCCTAGCGCTTGCGTTCACGCGCGAACCGCTAGCCTTCAGCAGCACTTTGAAAACTCGTGCTACTCGTGCTTTAGCGCGTCATCGCGATGAGTTTCGCTTTCAAAGCGATCGCGATGACTTTTGCTTTTACGCCCGCGCGGCCAATGCTTGTTTTAAAAAGTCCACTGTTTGTGCCTATTTTCCTTTGGCACTAGTACGCTAGTATTCCACAAAAAGTCAGGCACTGCCAATTAGTGTGACTTTAGTTAATCTAGTTTTTAATGGATCCCTATGTGTTTTACGCTGTTCCTGCCTTTACCACCTTCTTTGCATTAGGTTTTGGGAATGAGGAGCTATGTGAATCAAAGCCATTTTGCATTGTGCCTGTGTCAACTTTCAACACAGAAACCATGTTTTGCGAACGAAAGTTGGTCAACGCTGTAGTTTAAACCACTTCACGTTACGTAGCACTGCTTTGCATCATAGAGTGTCCTCGCTAAACATTAGTACATCTAGGTCTATCTTTCTGTGTCTTCCTCACTGCCTAATCGTTTCTGTCCACATCTCAGTAGCTGAACATATGGCCATTTGTCATTTTATCTTTGCATACATTTATGTATCCCGTCATTTCTCTTGTTCCGTTAGTGTGTCAGCCTTACAGTCTGTATTTTTGTATCTCTCTTTTCTCATCTCCCAAGCGCCTAAAATCCTGCACTGTGTTCCTCCCTTCTGATGCCGGCCCCGTACCACAGCCAGGCCTGCAGGTATACTGCACGTCATTTACATTTGTCCAGGGAAAGACGTGCATGTGCAAGTCACATCATACCTACAAGTCAGGACTATTGGCTTTGTCAATGGTTGCTAGTTACATAAGATAAATAAGCAGCAACTATGGCTTGTACATAATATTGAAAAAAACTTCCTCTTTAAGCCCGGGTGACACCACGACAATGTTGCTGCCCCTGAGTTTCAAAAAAGAGAAGGGAAATCCAGAGAGAAAATGACTCTCTGAAGGATTTCCCCTCTTCTACAACGCTCACCACGCGCACATGATGTGCCTGCTGTCAAGTCCGGGGGAAAAACAAGCATTGGCATAGCCAATAGGTCTCGCTTTTGGGACCTTATAAGTATTTAGTTATGCAGCACCATATCCTTGGTGCAACAATATCAACTGTTGCATGGCTAAACACTTATAAGATCCCAAAAGCGAGACCTATTAGCTATGCCAATGCTTGTTTCTCTTCTATTTACCACCCTTTTAGCTGACACATGTTAAGTACTTAAAAGTGATAGCTTGGGGTGAATTTAGAATCCATATTTGTTTTATGTCATTTTCCTTTGCAATGTATAATCAGTTCTGGTAGAATATTTTCAGGGTATTTAATCTGAGCTGATTGACGATTTAAAATAATTGTTATTAAGTAGCGAATAAGGCTTCATGGAAAGCGGAAACGGTGTCTCCTTTATTGTTATTGTTCAAAAGAATACAGTCTGGCATAATGAAAAAAAAGGAAAAGGGCATAATGGCACTTTCTGCTATTTGTTTATTCTGAAAGATTCAACAATGACCAAATAAATAATATTAAATAAGCTAAGCAAAGGGAGTGAATGTGGAGAGCGTAGCCTTGTAAATAGCCGACACAGTCTGGGCAGGATAGCATCGCCCGCTTTAGCTGCTGGCAAACTGAAAGGCATTCAGCCTCACTTGCTGCTCTCATCAGTCCAACTGAAAGCACAAAATGAGACCAGCAGGCTATGATATTGAACATAAATCCTTATTGTTAAAACAGGTATACAGCTGTAGGCCATTGAAACTCAAGTTAAGTTTTTCTTTTAGTGCTAAGATTTGTTTAGTGAATAAAGGAGTGATGGTGGACTATTATAATGGTACACTGTACATATATTGGAATGGTAATTGTTGTTTGTGCTTTTTGTACAAGTAGTAGCTACCAATCTGTTTATCTTCATAGTAGTAACAATTCATATTGTGTGCATTAGGATACAGTTTTTAATCTTAAAAATAAATCTTTAAGTGGGGGCATGGTCAAGATGGTGACAGAGTAGTAGGACTTCTTCACCTGGCCGCTCGTCTTGCCGCTTGTCCTGCCCGTCATCCAGAGTTACTCCCACCGGAGGTGTGTGGGACCAATAATGGCAGAATAGGACCCGCCAGCCCTCGCTGGCCTCAAAAACAAGGAGCTGACTTTGTTGCAACAATCTACCACCTGAAACCATCGCCGGCATGCCTGACCAGACCACGCCTGGCCCCTTGTCCAAGAGGTGTCGTGCTGCTGCAGAGCAGTGTGGAATCCCTAACCCATCTGGAGACTGCCCTGACTGGCCTCAGATTCCAGAGCAGGACTCAAAGGGACGTCCTGGCGGTGAGGAGATCAGAGTGAGGAGATCAGAGTGAGGAGATCAGAGGGAGGAGATCAGAGGGAGGAGCAGGCTGGTTTGTGGCAGGCTCGGTCTGCACAAGCCCCTGCAGAGCTTGTTGCGCTCACCCGCCTCGCAGAGGGGCCTGTGGCTATCGCCCCTACCAGAGGAGCAAGACTTCAGCGACAGGAGAGCTGCACTTCGGTAGGGCCACTCCTTGCCTACACTGTCCCAACAAAGGCTTAGAAGGACCCCCGGAAGACCTTGCCAGCCCAAAGGAGCCAACTAGCACCACATGGAGGCCCAGGAATCCAGGTGTGCAGCGGACACGGGCGGGCAAACATCAGCAGCCTCCTGTTGTCTGGGCACTGGTGACACCAATGCAACGACCGGGCTCACTGTCCTAAACCACATGTGCAAGCCAGGGGGCCTAGTGGGGAGACTATTACATGCCTGAATGGGGCTGCTTGCTAAGCCGGTGAGGCGGCTGCGCCCGGCCACGGGTCTAAACCTTGAGAGCACCAACCATGTTAATAGCCCTGGCTGGCAAAAGGCAAGCCCCCTGGTGTTAGATCTACTATCCAAGAGGCCAAGCTCCCACCACTAAATGATGCGCTGAGACACAGAAACACTTTCAGTGTCAACCCCCCTCCCGCCTGGAAACTTTGCGATTATGGCAGCCATAGATCTCGAATGGACTCAACCCTCAAGGATATGCTCACCAATGCCTCCTCAAAGAACACTGAAGCACACCGTGAGCAGAGCCCTGAAAGGGGAGAGGGCAGGGAGTCTCCACCATCCCAAGCAGAGCTCCCCTTAGAGAGGGCTTTTATGGAGGGCCTGTTTTACAGGCTTTGCCAGGACATCTCACTGCTTGGGGAAGAGGCCTTGAAGGACATAGAGGATGTGCATCATGGAAAGAGCGAAAGGATGAGAGCGGCCAGGCATGAGACGCAGCTCATCTGACCGGAATTCACGTGCTGCAGCAGCACACCATATAGAAACATTACACAATATTGAATGATGAAAGACCCTGCTCCCCCCAAGGAGACTGGGGCATCTGGGTACCATGTGACTTGGATAACCAAAGGGGTGTCTGGAAAAGGACGAGAAAGGAAGCGCATTGAAGCAGATGGGAACTTTAAAAGCCACTAACTGGGGTCCAACACAGTGTGCTGGGTGTTCACCGGGCCGAATCATGCAGAAGAGATTTTGTCTCCAGAAAACAAGCACTGCTCAGGGTACTGTAATCAGCCAGACTCAACTCTGGAGATTAACGTAACATGGACTGGGAGGAAGCGGCGAGCCTTCTCCCGGAGGCTGCAGCCACGATGGGGGCAGTTGCATGGCCACGGCAAAACAAACACTAGCTATGCTCTGGGCAAGAAGTAAGCCTTTGTGCATAGCAAAGTGCATACATTATAAGTACATTTTTGAATGTGAGTGGTAGGGCCTTCAAGTACAGTGAAAACACAGCAGTTCTCTTCACCCAGCCCTGCATCACCATCAATCACCACCAATAGGCATTCCAGCATGTTCGTGTGTTTTATGATTTGCGATTGGGCCTGGACAGCCTTTGTGACACCCTTCAGATGAACACATATCCGTCGATTATGATATAAAACCCTAAGCATCGACTGGCCAGCCAAGTAGAAAGCCAGTCTCTGCAGCACTGCACCCCCCCTGAAAGAGCCGGATAATTCATCGCCTGCATTTCAACCTAGAGACAAGAATGGGTTCGGGCACCGACCCTGTCTGAAGACCTTATCCTGGCTTTGTAAAGGATTTGTAAATCGGGAGATGCAGCATCCGAGCACGGGCGTTTATGGCTTTACACAGAAAACAAACACAACTTTAGAGATGCATTTTGTCTTTACAACATCCAGCTTTAGAAAACCCTATACTGGGAATGAATTACTGTATTTTCTAGTGCCCGTCAACTGACCATAACCATAAACATCCAATTAAGGAAATCAGTTTCACCGACTTGCCTGTGATGATTTCACATCCTTTGCTGCCCTCTGCTGGAAATAACCAGTGACCCTGAAAACTCTCTGGCTGCACACAGTAGCTACATACTGTATGCCTTAGTTTCAAGAGATGGCTCAGGAACAGAACAGTGATGAATACTTAGGGGCTTATTTACAAGCCCCTTGCGCCACTTTTGTGTCACTTTTAACATGGGAAAAGTGACGCAAAAGTGGCGCAAGGGGCTTGTAAATAATCCCCTTAGGGGCAGATTTACAAGCCCTGTACGCCACTTTTGCGCCGCCGTTGCGTCACTTCTGTGACGCAGCGGTGGCGTAAAGCCAGCACCATGCCGCTGGGTATTTACAACGTGACGCATCTAGGGAGATGCGTCACGTTGTAAAGCCCTGCGCCACATGAAACCTGCGTCAGGTTTCATGTGGGCGTTTTGGTGCAGGGGGGGGCGTTCCGGTGCAGGAACGCCTCGGAAAAGTGGCTGAGTGAAATCTACAAGATTACACACAGTCACTCTTCCTAACCCCCTGCGTCAAAACCTTGCGCCTGCTTGAAGCAGGCGTAAGGCTTGATGCACCATGTCAGACATAGGCAGGGTTGGCACAGTGCTGGAGTTGCGTCACGCCCGTTACACAACTCCAGCACTGCGCCAACCTTATGGCAGCAGATGCAACACGCATCTACATTTCCTTGCGCCATGATGCGCCGCATTGTAAATGCTGCGCATCCGTGGTGGCGCAAGGATTGAGATACGTGTCGCAAGTTTCCTGGCGCATCCGTGCTGATTTGCCGGGATGCGCTAGGAAACGTAAATCTGCCCCCATGTCTTTAAAGGATAATTGCCCTGGAATATAATGCAAGTTTGCAGTCGGAGGAGGCAGTGGCGGCCTTTGCACAGTTAGTACCCTGGGCAAACCACGTTTGACGCCCCTATACCCTTCGAGGAAAAATATCCAATCACTGGCTGCTTCATTCAGAGCAACGATGGCTGCTGCGGGCACTAATTTCCCCACCTTATGCCCACCTCTCATTAACCTCTTTGACACCAGCATCAAATGGAAGGTGAGGGGCCAGGTGGGGGAACAGGATAAGGAAAGGGGAGAAGGGAGTTAGGAGATTGGGTTTTGCAAGCAGGACGCGAAAACGTGATTGATTAAAGGGTAGTTTAGCAAAAATCAGATCGGAGTGCAACTGCTGTGTGGCCCGTACACAGACTGGCCTGTGCGCCCCAATGACCATCAGCGCCCTGGGCATAGGCCCAGCTCTCCCATGCTAAAGGCGGCCCCTGAAGGAGGCTGCAGTTGGGTGACGGGGAATTTGCTCTCCAGCTGAATGATGAGCATGTCTTGTGTTGGCGCTAGCCTGAGACTGCCCTAGAGTTTTATCAAGATTGAAGCCTGGCTGTTCACGAGTGAGTTGAGAATGCAGTTTCTGCTGTCGGAGAGAGGCACTTTAAAGTAGAGGACGACAACATCGACGACATTGGGTCGCTCGCGCGCACACATTCATTCTCCCGCCCCCACCCCCCTCCTTCCCCATCCGATGTGCGGTGTAATTCCTTTGTTAGTCTTGGGACTGCGTTTATTTATTCCTTGGCTTATATAGCACACAGACCACTCAATTGGGTTTCAGTGCGCTCGAAAGTCAGAAATCAAACAGGTTAGCAGAATGTAGGTCTCCACAGCCGTCAAAAAAACTCAAACCGGTTTTGCAGTAAGTTCTACTGGATAACAATAGTGGCCGTTGAGAAAGGCAGCAGGCAACATTGTAATTTTAGGCGCAGAGGGAGATTACATGATTTGCCTAGAATCACACGATGCTCAAGTGAGCAGAAAAGCAGTTTGTGAATTGGTCCATTTGCATGGGAAAGTAATCACACCTGCACCTAGTTTCAGCAAGTCAGAATGTTTGCACCTGACATTAATGAGTCAATTAAGTCAAGTGAAACATGAAACTATTACATTACATTCAATTGCCAAACAACAAACTCAACAAGCATTTGCAATGCAATAGGTCTCGCATTTATAAGAGTTTGAGCTATTGGCATTGTAAAATTACGCCTTTTATTTATGTTTTGGTTTTAAAACAAATAAAAGGCATTGTCATTTACAATGTCAGTAGCATAAACTCGCATAAAAGCAGTGTGTGGAGTGCAGCAGTGTGCCGCGTGCAGCAGTGTGCGGCGTGCAGCAGTGTGAGGCGTGCAGCAGTGTGCGGCGTGCAGCAGTGTGTGGCGTGCAGCAGTGTGCAGCAGTGTTTCATGTAGCAGTGTGAGGCATGCAGCACTGTGACATGCAGCGGCGTGCAGCAGTGTGCTGCGTGCAGCAGTGTGCGGCGCGCAGCAGTGTTTCTTGTAGCAGTGTGAGGCATGCAGCACTGTGGCGTGCAGCGGCGTGCAGCAGTGTGCTGCGTGCAGCAGTGTGCTGCGTGCAGCAGTGTCATGCAGCAGTGAGTAATGCAGCATTGTGCAGCAGTGTGTGGCGTGCAGCAGTGTGCCGGTTGCATCAGTGTGTGCCGTGCAGCAGTGTGTGGCGTGCAGCAATGTTTCGTGTAGCAGTGTGTGGCGTGCAGCAGTGTGTGGCGTGCAGCAGTGTGTGGCATGCAGCAGTGTGCGGCATGCAACAGTGTGCGGCGTGCAGCAGTGTGTGGCAGTGTGTGGCGTGCAGCAGTGTGAGGTGTGCAGCAGTGTGTGGCATGCAGCGGCATGCAGCAGTGTGTGGCGTGCAGCAGTGTGAGGCGTGCAGCAGTGTGAGGCGGGCAGCAGTGTGAGGTGTGCAGCAGTGTGAGGCGTGCAGCAGTGTGTGGCGTGCAGCAGTGTGTGGTGTGCAGCAGTGTGAGGCGTGCAGCAGAGACACGTGGAGGGTGAGGACAGACACGTGGAGGGTGGGGAGAGACACGTGGAGGGTGAGGAGAGACACATGTAGGGTGAGGAGAGGCATGTGTGGAGGGTGAGGAGAGACACGTGTGGAGGGTGAGGAGAGGCACGTGTGGAGGGTGAGGAGAGACACATGTGGAGCGTGAGGAGGAGACACCTGTGGAGGGTGAGGAGGAGACACATGTGGAGGAGGAGACACATGTGGAGGGTGAGGAGGAGACACATGTGGAGGGTGAGGCGGAGGGTGAGGAGACACGTGTGGAGGGTGAGGAGAGACACGTGTGAAGGGAGAGGAGAGACACGTGTGGAGGGTGAGGAGAGACGTGGAGGGTGAGGAGAGACACGTGTGGAGGGTGAGGAGAGACACGTGTGGAGGGTGAGGAGAGACATGTGTGGAGGGTGAGGAGAGACGTGTGGAGGGTGCGGAGAGACATGGAGGGTGAGGAGAGACATGGAGGGTGAGGAGAGACACGTGGAGTGTGAGGAGAGACACGTGGAGGGTGAGGAGAGACGTGAAGGGTGAGGAGAGACGTGGAGGGTGAGGAGAGACCTGGAGGGTGAGGAGAGACACGTGTGGAGGGTGGGGTGGAGGGTGAGGAGAGAGACATGTGGAGGGTGAGGAGAGACGTGTGGAGGGTGAGGAGAGACGTGTGGAGGGTGAGGAGAGACACGTGGAGGGTGAGCAGAGACACGTGTGGAGGGTGAGCAGAGACACATGTGGAGGGTGAGCAGAGACACATGTGGAGGGTGAGCAGAGACACGTGTGGAGGGTGAGGAGAGACACGTGTGTGGAGGGTGAGGAGAGACACGTGTGGAGGGTGAGGAGAGACGTGTGGAGGGTGAGGAGAGACACGTGGAGGGTGAGGAGAGACACGTGTGGAGGGTGAGGAGAGACACGTGGAGGGTGAGGAGAGATGTGGAGGGTGAGGAGAGACATGTGGAGGGTGAGGAGGGTAAGGTGGAGGGTGAGGAGAGACACGTGGAGGGTGAGGTGGAGGGTGAGGAGAAACAGAGTTGGAGGGTGAGGAGAGACGGAGGTGGAGGGTGAGGAGAGACGGAGGTGGAGGGTGAGGAGAGACGGAGGTGGAGGGTGAGGAGAGACCAAGGTGGAGAGTGAGGAGAGACCGAGGTGGAGGGTGAGGAGAGACCGAGGTGGAGGGTGAGGAGAGACCGAGGTGGAGGGTAAGGAGAGACCGAGGTGGAGGGTAAGGAGAGACCGAGTTGGAAGGGAATCAGAAGTGGAGGAGAGAGAGAGGTGGAGGGTGAGGAGAGACAGTGGTGGAGTGGGGGGGAGGGGAGGATATCACTTTTACTTCCACTCCTAGTGTAAGGTAACGCCCCCACCCCACAGGCCCTGCCAGGGCCGAGAGCAGATCACTGTTCGCATCAGCCGTCACCCGAGACCGCTCCGTACTTGTTGGTAAATAGAGGTTCACTATCTGTTGATAATGGGATTCACTTGGGGGGCTGACTTACCTCCTCCACCCCCAGGGCCAACACTGAGAAGGCATCAGAGACCTGGTGCTGCCTATGCTGCAGTACTGCGAGACAGAGGGATGGGGGGGCGGGCAGAGGAAGAGGAGTGGGGTTAGAGAAGGGACAGGTGGGGAGAGAAAAAGGAGAGAAGGGACAGAGACAGAAAAGGAGCAAAAAAAGAATTAGAGAGAGTAAAGAGGAGAGTTGGGGAAAATGAAAACATTACGAGAGAACATGTAGCAAAGAGGTGGAGAGAGAAGATGGGAGAGAGTAAGGACGCAGCCAATAGATAGGGCAGAGACAAAAAGAATCGAAACAATACAAACGTATTTTCCAAACTCGTAAATAACCACGGGCCAAACAACTGATCTGCAATGAAGCATCCGAATCCGGTATATCATGACGTTAACCATGCAATAGAAAATAAATGAGAAAAAAAAAAAAACACGTATACACCATGTTGACCCTTTTCCATGCAACGTATTCTAAAACGCCATTCTCATTCATACATTCACAGCAAACCTGTTCACAAGAGTGACAGAAAATGTGGTATTAGTGTTACATTTTTGTTTACATCCATACCCGCTCACTTATGCAATTAAAGGATTTCATGACCACACGGTTAAACAAAACGTACTGATTGGCCTTGCCGTGAAGGAGAAACACGTGTTGACACACACTCCCAATCTGTGAAACGTTCACCCCACTTTCTCGAAATTTAAACCAGTGCATGTGTCCGATGAACTTCCTGCCGCTTATCTGAATGCACCAGTGGCAGAAGATAATCCCCATCTTGCAACAACACAATTAAAGGGAGGCATGTCTGTCTCTCCCCACCACCACATGTCTCTGAGTCTTACTGTCTCAGGCGAGATCTCCCTCTAGGAGACAGCTGACACCGACTCTTCCCCTGAGACAGTACGGGAGATGCGTGTGTGTGCATAGTGTGTGTGTCTATATGTATATATCTGTGTGTGTATGCATGTGTGTGTGTTTGTATGTGTATATGTTTGTGTATGCATGTGTGTGTTGGTGTGCAAGTATGGGTGTGTCATTGTGTTCATTTGTCTTCATGGATGTGTACACATATGTTTGTGTGTATACCTATGTCTGTGTATGCATGTTTGTGTGTATTAATATGTGTTTGAGTTTGTTGGTGTGCGTGCTTGTTTATATGTGTATGTGGGGTTGGTGTGTTGGTGTGCATGTATATGCATATGTTTATGCATGTCTGTGTGTGTTTGTATATGTTCATATGTGTGTGTAAATGCATGTGTGTGTTTGTATGTGTGCATAGTTGTGTATGCATGTGATCAGAGGGAAGAGTGCACTTGAGGGCAAAGAGGAAAACATACAGGGAAGAGTATGTGAGGGCAGAGAGAAAAATACAGAGGGAAAAGCACGTGAGGGCAGAGAGAAAAATACAGAGGGAAGAGTCCATGTGAGGGAGGAGAGAAAAATAGAGAGGGAAGAGCTCATGTGAGAGCAAAGCGAAAAAAATACAGAGGGTAGGGCGCATGTTAGACCGGAGATAAAAACATAGAGGGAAGAGAGCATGTGAGAGCAGAGAGAAAAATATAGAGAGAAGAACACATGCGAGGGCAGAGAAAAAAATACAGAGCGAAGAACACATGCGAGGGCAGAGAAAAAAATACAGAGCGAAGAGCACATGTGAGAGCATAGAGAAAAAATGGAGAGGGAAAAGTACATGTGAGGGAAGAGAGACAAATACAGTGGGAATAGCATGTGTGAGGAAAGAGAGAAAAATAGAGAGGGAAAAGCACATGTGAGGGCAGAGTGAAAATACAGAGGGAATAGCACATGTGAGACCAGAGAGAAAAACATAGAGGGAAGAGCATATGTGAGGTCTAGACGCCTTACACAATTGGCGCCCTGAGCAGCATTTCCTTTTCATGCCCTGGCACAATCAATCTTACATTCTATGTCACGTCACTCAGGAGTACAACCTCGAATGCTAAACACTGACCAATGAAATTACGTGGCGAAACACCAGCCTATTCAGTGTCATGGACCCCAGGGCAAGTAAGTAAATGACCCCCCAACCTCCTCAATATGCTACAGTTATATTAAATACACGAATTATCAGCGTTTGTGGGCCCTGGTGCCACTGCACCTGCTGCACCAATTGAAGAAACGCCCCTGGGCAAAGGTACACAAACAAGGAATCAATGACTGCCGACCTACCGGAACCGCTGCAAAATGATAAAATAAAAATACTTTCCACAGAACATTTACGATGGAATGCATAGAAGCGCTGCCATTATAGCATTATTAATAGAAGATCGTTGCTACACGTTTGTTTTTGAAGTGTCGAATTCTAACCTGGAGAGTGAGGATGGTATATTTTAGGAGGGCTGAAGAGGCGCATGGGGTGGGATCGCGCTAGCATGCATCACAGCTCACAAACCTCGGACACATTAGGGGCAGCGGAATGTACAACATACAGAAAGTATGTGCATCACCACGTCGTTGCAAAATTGCAGAAACCTGATGCTTTGGTTAAAACATGGCCACAATGTTATCAACTACTGCAGAAGAAAAGATGGCCGAATGGGAAACGTGTGGAAGGAGAGGAGTTTTCTTGTTTGAGAACAAGACTGTAAGATTACGACGACATTTAAAAGTCAATTGCTTCACTTAAGGCGAGAGTTTATTATTAAAGTAAATTAAAGGGAGTGGACAAAAATAACCGGTTCCTAGTCGGGAAAGATGGGTCTAATGAAGCAAAGGTGACCCAAACAAGATGGACTTACAAAGGGATTTAAGGACAGTGAAAAGGAATCGAGCAGAGCATCAAAGGGCTGGGTGAGAAGGGAGGGGGGAATGCAAGGGTCAAAGCGGCGAAAGTGAAAGTAATCGAGCAGAGCATCAAAGGGCTGGGTGAGAAGGGAGGGGGGAATGCAAGGGTCAAAGCGGCGAAAGTGAAAGTAATCGAGCAGAGCATCAAAGGGCTGGGTGAGAAGGGAGGGGGGAATGCAAGGAGCAGCTGTGCACGTGCACGCCATCGTGCACTCAAGCCCTAGGCCAGCAAAACCATGTGGGTAGCACTTTTGAAAGCCCACTTACAAAATGTCTCAAAGAGACAGCTTTCGCTGTCTCAGCGAGACCTAAAAAACGGGTTTCTTTAATGATTTACCACACATACAGTACGGAAAACTATATATATATCACATTCTGTCATGTTTGGCACCGCCTGCTGTTTTTTAATGTTATTCACAACATTACAATGAGACGTCCTCATCATTAACGTGAAGATGCTGTATCTTTGATAGTATGATAGGAGTCGTTATTTGGTTTGCAGGCACCAAAAACAATAAAAGCATAAGTCCAGTGCATGTACCAAATCACAGACGACTATGCAGGTTATTTTCACAATCAAGATGCAAATGGAAGACAAAGGGGAGAGGAGCAGAGGCCCAACTAGAGCCAAATTTCGGGGGGGGGGCTAAGAAATAATTTCGGGAGGGGGCTGAATCTTTTAAGCCATAGGCAGAGTGGAGCTGCAGGGGCTCTTAGAAGGGGTGAAACAACAGTGAGGCCTCATTAACATGCAAATGGTCTTTTAAAGACCTGTGAAGTGCTCGGGTGCGGCTGTGTGTGCGCCGGGAAGCTGTCTCATCCCGGGCTGCCACACGCGACGGGGGGGGGGGCTGAAGCCCTGTGAGTCCAATGGGTGTTGCGCGCCTGGAGAGGAGTTGGCTAACGGCTAGGGCGCTCGACCTCGGACCTGGGGAACTGGGTTCGAGTCTCGGTAATGACGCTAAACATCCTGTGATTCTGGGCAAATCACTTAATCTCCCCGTGCCTAACAAAGAATGAATGTGTGTCCTCATGTAACGTAACTGGTGCTATGTAAAGCGCTCTGATACCTGATTGGATTCGGGTCCAGTTTGCGCTATATAAAACTCTGCAATTAAATAAAAAACTGAGCCCGGCAACAATTGTGGTCACTATACCTTGGGACATGCAGCACACTAGTCAAATGCACACTCAGTCTGCAGTGGTCCACACCAAGCAGCTCCATGTGCCAGTTCCTTCCTCATATTGTTTCTTCTCAGTTATGAAAAATTGAGCACTGGTTATCAAGGCTGGGCTGCACTGGTCTATGAGTAATGAAAAGCTAGGAGACCAATGTATAATCATGAAAACACTCCTGTATTTCGTTAAGAGTGGGCTCCCGGAGAACTGGAAACAATCACAACACTATCACAGCTAATTTGAATTCCTCAAGCATCAGAACGTGAAAGATACCTTACGTAAACAAGCATTTGCAATGCAATAGGTTCTCTCATTTACGCAAGGTTGAGCTATTGACATTGCAAATAACAATGCCTTTTATTTTTGTTTTCGTTTTTAAAATATAAATAAAGGGCATTGTAATTTACAATGCCAATAGCTTAAACTTGAGTAAATGTGAGACCTATTGCATTGCAAATTCTTGTTTTAAATATGAGGATAGTGAAGTGCTTGCGTAGTAAGGCACTATAATACACACGCGCACACACACACACTCCTGGCCAGTGTAATGCTATCTGGGAATGTTGCGTGTCCTCCTCGGTATTTTGGGGCTCCCGTCTCACACGTCTTCGCCACACTACAGGGTTTGCTGTCCCCGTTCGGTCAGTGGGTAAAGGGGCCAGCAGAGTGTCTTTGGCTGGGGAGCCAGGCCTCGCTGACGTGCCATGGGGGCGAGGCTATTGACATCTGTACACTGCACTCCGGACAGGCCAGAGACCCGAAACGGAGGAGGCCAGACCTGTTAGAACCGGAAGCTTCATCCCACGCCAGGGAAGTTACAAGCACCGGTTCAGGTGTGTGCATGGGAGTAAAGGAGGTGTCGGCGTAACACAGGCCCCCGCAGCACCCGCGGTTGTGGAGGGCCCCCAACCTACAGGGGGCCCCCTCAGCACCGCACTTCGGCTAGAGAGCTCCAGATTGAGTTCGGAGAGGGCCCCTCCACGCACCCTGCAGGGGGGTGGCGTAATCATTACGCCACTGATGATTATCAGTCCATGACCGTTAAGTGCAGGTGATGGTGACTGACATTTCGTGAGGGGGTGGAGACAGAGGGCAGGGTCGGAGTAAGCAGAGGCCTGCTTAAGGGGACGTCATCATACACACAAAGGGGTCTTTCGTGTAACTAAACCTGGCCAAAGTCGCAAAGTCGCAAAGTGCCTACAAACAGCCTACCCTCCCTCGACCACTCTCGCTTTATCGACTGGCACATGTTGAAAGCAGGAGTCGGCCCGGACTCATTTGCAGCACATGCAGGGTGCTGGTTGCATACAATTGTCTCCAGCAGGGAGGTGAACCGACCGAGCAGTGGCGTAACAAAACTTAAGGGGGCCCCCTGCAAAGTGCATGGAGGGGGCCCCCATGCTCCGGACCCAGTCAGGAACTCTCCGGCTTACCTGTGCCCAGTGCCGGAGGGGGCATCCAGGAGCCTAGGGCCCCCTGCACTGAGGGTGCTGCAGGTGCTATTGTAACACTGTTTAGTAGTGCTCTACGCCGTTATAGGTGGTGTCTTGGATGCGTGACTTGTCACGAGGTGAAAAGGTCTTGAACCGCAAAACAGCACAGTCTCTCTGTTGCATGCCAAGTATCCAGACAAAACAGGTCAACTTCTCACCAACCCCTTCACACATCCCCCGCAACCGCTCTTCACGATTTAGAACTGTAGGGCTACAGCGCTGTAGTGCCTAGTGAAAGAACATTTTAAATAAATGTGCACCTGTACACGTTAACACCACAATCCTCCCCTGAAGCGCTTTATAATTAGTACGACGGGGTTTTAGGTGAAGCAACACTTTATAGTTTTCGTTCCGTTTCATCTTGTGGCATCTAGCTAGCTGATAAAGCCAATGGGCGCCGAGGAAATCAGTCTGCCAGGGCTTGCCTTTTATGTCCCCGTCCAGCTAGGCCACAGGTTCGGATTACGCTGTCCATTCACTGAAGACTTTAGTGCACAGATCCTTATTTTATGCCCACCACACCAAGATGTAAGAAGAAGGTCCCCTATAGAGCCCGCGAGCAAAATGTTCAAACCCATGCTAGTAGAATAACTCAGCTGGTTGAACGCACGCTGCAGAGATCTCTGTGAAACCTGCAGGAAATAGGGTTCCCGAGAGGGCTCTTCCTTGCTTCACAAGAGGCCGATGAAGCAATGACTAAGGAGGTGTTTACACCTATTACACAAATATTATACAAGAGAGAATTAAACTAGTGCAGGCTACATAAACACCCAAATATTACATGGTTGTGAAGACGCCCACTTCAAAGTAACACAACGGCTCACAAGGTTGCAACCTGAGCACAAAGTCCCCACAGCAGGTAAACCATGCTTTGTGTGTGTTCCTCCACTCGGCTGACTGGGGCTGAATCTTAATTTGTAAACATAGAAAATACAGTCTCCTGAAACTGAAAATGACATTTGTTTTCACAATACCTAAAACAAGTTTCCACCACAAGAAAGATGGTAAAAACTCAGAACGTTTACACAGCACAGAGCCAGTAGCAGACCGAAACTTGAGGCCCCCTCCTGCAAAGTGCATGGAGGGCCCCCTTCCACACTTAGGAGCTCTCAGGCCCCCCCACTGCAGGGGCTGCGGGGGCCTTTGTTACGCCACTGCGACCGAGCATCTCTAGAGGGAAGGACGTGCCAGAAAAATGACCGCAGGAGCAGCAGTGGTGAGACATGCCCATGGCAGGCTTCCCGCCTCTCCCTGAACTGGAAAGTCTAGTTTGGATAAAAGCAGGAGCTGCCAAGCAACTGGTGGACCCACGCGTGGGGTGCGAGGGCGGGCCCTGGCAGCTCAGGCTGAGGAGAGGGGGGAGTGGGAAGGGTGGCAGCTCAGGTAGGGGGAGAAAGGCATGCTTGTATAGCGCCGTGATGCTGTATCAGATGCACAGTGATAGCTGGCAGGGGCAGCTCAGGATGTGAAGGGAGAGGCACACTCATAACTGGTGGGGGGGGGCTCCTGGTAGGGTGCGAGAGGCACACTGATAGCTGGCGAGGGAGCTTATTTGTTTGTGTGCATGCATGTTTTCAAATACCGGCTCCCAGTGATCTTTTGATTATAAGGTGCTTTATAAATCACGTTAATTCATCCTTGGGGAATGTGGAAAGAACACACAGAGCTAAAGGAGGAGGGCAGGGGTTAAGGGGGCTTTGCTAGTTCGTAGAGGCTGACAGATGATGCAGATAATGAATCTGTGCATTCAGAGAGTTATAGTCGTTTTATTCATTAAACAAATTGGAATAACTCGTGTGAAAAGATAATGAAGAGAGTAAAAACCATGGTCTGGTGACGTGGACTGAACCTGCAACCAGTCACTTTGGGCCGTCCCTGTGATGTGCAGTCACTCAGTGTGTTAGCAGACATGGATTTTATGTTGTATATCTCTTGTAATAGAACCACGACGAACAGTGTATTCTTGTGCAAGTCCCTTCACTCCTTCTGGCCCTTGGTGCCTGATCTGTACATCCAGAGACCTTGGCGGGGGTTGGGGTGGGTTGAGCCACATCAGAGTCCAATATATCAGTGCTTGGAGGATAACTGGGGCAAATAGAGAAGAGAAGGGGACAGTTTTAAGGAACAACGAGAACTTAAGGAAAAAAATAGTGCTTGTGACCGAGTAATTAAAGGAGGCCGTGTCCCTCCGCAAGTAAAAGATCCAATACCGGTGGGCGGGGCCAAAAGCGAACAGGGTGGCAACCCTCAGTGTAATGATTGCCTCCGGTGCAATCATTACACTGTGTTTTGCCTAATCTATGATGCTAAACGACGCGCACAAATCAAAAATGCAGGCGGAGCAGCGACACGACTTCTGTTCTGGAATCGTATTAATTCCAAGAAGCCCTCGCATGGCGGGAGCAGAGCATGCGCGCTGCTAATGCCAGCCGAGACCTAAAAAGCTGCTCCAGGTTATGGGGCATGGCTGCACCACCATTGATCTTACTGGGAATGGAAAGGATCCCGGCAACACTTGTGGCGAAAAAGGCAACTTTTGAGAAAACTTTGGGGCCATGCGTTACCTTCTTCAAACAGGACTACGGGAAACTTACATGTCTCAAATACCTACGTGCAATCCACCTCATAGCCACAGATACTACTGCCCAATAATATATGGGGATCACTGTAGGAAGGTGGAATCTGACTACATGGTTGCCCCCACTTTTTTCCTGGTGTTTTGATGGTTTTTGACTTAGATTGGTTGGGAACCTGCTATTCAGGTCCCCAGCCTATCTGCTTTCTCTTGTAAAATGATTCCATGTACCTTAGGTACACCACAGATTGGATTCTGGGGTGCCCTTATAAGTCCCTAGTATGTGGTATACTATGTATACAGGGCATAGGTACCCCAGAGGCCTACCAGGGGCTGCAGCATGTATTATGCCACCCATGGGAAGACCTCCAAAATGACACCACAGGTCTGCTACTGCAGCCCGGGTAAGGTGGTGCATGCACCCCTTACTGAGATATAGGTTCACTATATCTCACCCTATCACTTCACATATAAACCTATCAGTCACCCCTATGGCAGGCCTTATCAATCCTGAAGGCAGGGTTCTTGGTTCTGTGTGAGAGGGTGCCCATGCATGAGCAGAGCCCCTCTGCAGCCTTCGGAATTTATTCTCCGGGGTTGTCTGTGATGCAGCCTTACCATATAATCTTAAGTGCATTATAACCTCGCTGTAAATGCTAACTGTGGGATGGCTGCATGGAAACATGCGTTTGGTGTCCAACACCGTGGAATCATACCCCCACGCCAGTAACTGGTGTGGGAGTTTGATCCTACCCTTCTTGAGGCAGAGACATGACAGCACCGGTATACCCAGTACCAGCTAACAGAGCCCTGGCATCACAAAATAGATGCTGCCAGCCACAGACACAAGTCTGGCCTCCTGCTGCTGACCGAAACTCCGGCAGGGGAGGCCTGGACAATAGGTTTCCTGTCACAGGGAGGTGTTATCACCTCCCAGACATGCCTTAGTGGATTAGGGCTGGGTGGGTGCACTCCAGGAGTGCTTTGAAGTCTACACTGGGGGTACATTTGGTGTCCCCGTGCATAGTCCAGCTCAAACCGGTGGCAGGGGCTATCAGCCCCTGCTCTGGTGCGAAACTGGACAAAGGAAATGGGTGTAGCCACCGCTCTTTCCTGACCCTCCCATAAGTGGGTCCCCAGAGTATGTCCAACCCCTTCCTTGGGTATCAGAAAGGAACCCCTGGCTACAGGTGTTTAGAATACACCTGGACAAAACTCTGATACAGAAATCCTGGAACTTCAATGATCTACACGACTAGATGACTGAAGAATCTCCCTTAGAGTAAAGGAGTTGCTCCCCTACTTAGCAGGCACCAAAGACGCATCTGCCCGGTTTGCATTTCTGAAGCTACCGTCAGACTCCAAAGTATTTGCAACACAGGAGGTGGGTTCCAGACTTCCCAAAGGCTGACCCGAGTCCCCAGCAAAGCTGAGACCCGTAGCCCTCGTGGGTACCTTGGAACCGGACACTGTGCACATTTGCACGTTCATTAGCTTCTCGATGTCCCTTGAGGCTGTGCATTGGGTTACTTGTAGCCCAGACCCCGAGCACCTTTTCCACCGAAGAGTGCTGGCCTACACTCCACGAGTGTTCCGTGAGCCGGCCCTATGTGTTTCCGCTCGAGGTACCTTCGCAATCCCTGGTCCGTTGTCTGGTGGGTCCCTGTGAAGAAAACATTAACTTTAATTGGCCTTCCCGGGTTGCTCCAGACATGCCCTGACTCTCCATTGCTTGGGGAGTCCCCAGGACCTTGCTAGTCCGCACCGAAGCATCTTAACTCTTCCCATGTGGGTTGCTGTTGCCAAGGTTTGTTTTGTCCAATCCGGGCACCGATGCTGCAGCACTCGACATCGTTCGTGGCACAGCTCGAATCCAGCTCCTGGTCATCCTCAATGCCTCCTGGTCCTCGTGGCTGAAGAGTCAAGCTACCCCTCTCCGCACCTGAAGCACCCGACATCGGTGGGCATTCGTCTATCATGCCCCTGGTCACTGGCAAGTGACCCAGACTCTGTCCCCTCTGCTTTCAGGTACCTCACATCTTTGATCCAGGCTTGGATCTCTTCGGACACTTCTCCTCTTCCCGGCAGCAGCACTTTTCAGTATCCTGCCATTGAAAACGACGACGCGACCCAACACCATTTGACACCTATGCACCCGGCTTTCCTGGGTGAGGTAACACGAGTACTCCGGTGCTCCCGTGGGTGTTGGCCCTAAAACCATCTAATTGTCCTTAAACTTTAAACTCCAACCGCAACTTTCCCCATAGAAACTAACCGAGCTCGCGGTTGTGTTCTCACACTGCACACGTCCTCCGTGGGTCCCCTGTGTCACTACCTTGGGTGGTTCCTTGGGGTCCCATCGATTCTACAGGCTCTAGGCCTTGTGTCTAGTCAAGTCATGGTTCTTATACCACTTTCTAAGTAGATGGTTTGGCTCGCCCCTAGGGCTTATCATACATTGTGCTAATTTACTGTGATATATTAAGTGTAACATATGTGCGTTGACCTCTAGCCTCATAAAGAGACTAGTAGGGTGTGTTTAGAAATAAATATATATATATTTTATATATACCTGGTGTGGTTCTCCTTTCATTTAGTCATTCAAGAGATTATAGACTGGTAAAACAAGCTGCTTTACATTCCTTCAAGACTTAGCCTGAAGGCTGCTCTCCATAGCTACCACTAGGATAGCTTTCAAATAAGGTTGTCTTTAACCTATCACCTCTCAGGGGTTGTTTGGACTGATACAAGGTGCCCACTATAACTAGTGAACAGCATATACCAGGCCAACTTTTCACAATCACTACAAGCATTATGAGGACTATGGGAGGCCCAAAACGCCTACTGATGGGTAACAAAGATATGGGGCAGGGGAGTCATCATTGAGCACAACGGACTGAGGGTGGTGGTGGGGGGGGATGGATTACGCTAATGGAGGTGTGAGGGGTAGAGGTATTAGTTGGTTCACAGGGCTCTGTCTTTTTGTTTAGTCGTACCTTGTTTTAACATGACCACTGCCCTTTGGATGTAGTTGGTGCTACCTTATAAATCAATGAATAGTTTTAAACTTAAAGTATGTTAAATGTATCCATTGTGTCCTGGTGTTGGTGAGTGTGCTCTTAAATAAAAGAGGACTTTAGTTCCGCAATCTATCTCAGGGATTTCTCACAGGAATGATCGTTACCCGAGACCCATATCATTGAAATATTGCTTAGTGGATTGCGGGGTGGTTGAAGTTCAAGTGGTTTTCTGTCTCGGTTGGCATATTGACTAAGTCCTTAATGCCATTGGCCTAGAAAACGAAATTGCGGGCCAACTTCTAGGAGATAATCTAAAACACGTATCATTAGCTACCTCTCCTCACCACTAGCAGCTCACAACGCTTGAGGATAAAGGACTACACTGAAACCAAGTGCCCGGAGGCCCTGGAGTCACGGACTTCCGAATCAGGAAGGTGGTGGCGGGGAGTAGTAAGGCCGGCAAAGCAAGAGCGATATAAGGTTACCTCAAACATTCTATGCGTGAGTGTGCAGCTGAGGACCTGGATGTGTATGACCATGTGTGCATGCTTCAGGATGAGAGCATGTGCATGTGTTAAAAAGTGTGCTGGTTGCCTCCAGTCCCTGTGACATTTTGTGGTAATTCTTGGCATTTTGGTATCACACATAGCACACTGGTGGGGATTCTTTTCATTTTGGATGCCTCAGTAACAGGCTGGTACCCTTCCTGGACAAAATGCTGGTCCTAGCATACTGATGGTAATTCTTAGTATTTTGGATCCACCCATGAGGTATTGGTTGTAATCCAAGTCTTTTGGGGCCAGTCATAGCTGGATAGTGACACTGTGGGCACAATGTTGGCCTTAGTATGTTGATGGTTACTGTTGCCATACTGTGATCGCCCATAGCATCACAGTTTCAGATGCTCGACTAGTTATACCGCAAGCCATGTTATAATGGCCGCCATTTCTGACATATTGGGGTATCCATGGCATGAAATGACACTCCATGAACATGTAAGGCAAAGAGTATCCTTGTGTGGCAGTAATACATGCGACTACTTGATAGAAATTATAAATTGTTTGGGACTGAACATAGATTTACCAAAATAAATAAAGTTAAGATCCATTCAGAACAACAAAAAGATGATCATAAAAATGATAACCATTTCTTTGCGGAACCAAGTATATTGTTTCAAAAAGAAAAACATGTATTTGATATCAAATGCGTGTTTTATTTCATAAAGCAACAAACCGATGTTAGGGGACGCAAAGAATACATTTCCAAATTATGTCTAAAGCATTTAATTTAGTGCTTATTGGCACCAGTGTCTGAAATAGTTTTATTGACAGCACTGCTAAGGAGTCTGTAAACTATCTAGCACTGCTGTGTACTTTCTCATATTGTTGAGGTGTGTGTGCTTTCCCCCCCACCCCGACATATAATGGAGAATTTACTTGGAAAGATTTGAATGGAATAATGAACGGAAATGAAAAGTAGAACTAGGATTGATGCTGGATGAGAAAATACCTGTAGAGTTGCACTTTCTAATCTGTCTGATTCACTTGTGGCTGTTTAAGCATTTGCGGGATAGGTTTAACTTCAATTTTGACTCGTGACTAAAATATTTTTTCAAAACCATGCTGCAGTGAAAACAAGCATTTGTAATGCAATAGGTCTCGCATTTACGCAAGTTTAAGCTATTGGCATTGTAAATGACAATGCCTTTTACTTATCTTTAAAAATAAAAATAAAAGGCATTGTCATTTACAAAATCAATAGCTCAAACTTGTGCAAATGCAAGACCTATTGCATTGCAAATGCTTGTTCAGGTTACGGGCAGGGGAAAACACACAAACTTCGTATTACGGCAAAGTGAGTACACATTTCTACGTTGTGGCGGTCTGAGTACACGCTTGACATATTGTCACATTATCACATGCTGAGTGCACGGTTCACGGAGTCAGATGGAAAGCGTATACAATCCCCATTAGAGGAGAGCACACAGCTCCAATTACAAAGCGGACATGCAATGTGATTAATGCGACGTGGGATAACAGTCTCCTCTGCAGCGGGCACCACTTGCACAGGCCAGGAGATTGGTTTGGGCTGAGAGGGGACAGGACGCTTATTACCGGCCATTATTGCATTTCGGCTGAAAATGTTTAGCTTCCAGGGAAATGGCTGCAAACAGTTGCTTTCCCCAGAGCTGCTGTGGGACAGAGTCGAGAATGTGGCAAGATGTTTGTCCGTCGCGGGTTTAGGGAGGTGATATGAGCAGCGACTGTATGCACATGTCCCTGCCCCCTCAAAATGTCTTTGATTGGCTCTGTATCGACAACAATGGCAGATAAAGTACTGAATGGTGCATTTTGAATAGATAGCTTAGTGAGTTAAGAGCACGTAGCAGAGATCTGTGTTGCTTGTAGATCAGAGCTTTGCGTCGATCGTGGCGTGCCCGATTTTACATCCTTCTGGGTTCACTCCAGCTGGGTTGCCACTCTGTAGCCATGAAATCAGTCGGTTTGTGGAATACGCTGCAAATTACACAACACCACATTACTAGTACATTTACCACTGTACGCCAGGATGGCCAGGATCTTGCGACCGGAACCTGTGTCACGCCAGACAGGCGAGCCTCACCCTCTCGCTGGTGTGAGCATCTCCAAAGTGGAGGGGAGACAAACAGAATATGCAAGTATCAGCAACTGAATGCCACGCCAGAGCCCGGGACCAACCCTGAACGGAGGCTCGCGATAAACGGTGTGGTGCCAAAAAAAACCATCAAAAAAGTCTTGACTACGGGAGAAAGCAGCGGCGCCGGCAGTGCTACTTACAGTGTGTGTGTGTGTGTGTGTGTGTATGCGTGCACAATGTGCTGGGAGGACTGGAGCACAAAATGCACCAAAAACATCGCTGGGTAAAGGAAGCACATGGGAGAGGATGCGAAGCATGTGTGGCACTTAGGCAGGGAAACACATGATGAAGGAAAGTAGTCCCCGCACAAAGACAAACACGTAAAGCGCAATAAAACTGTAGTTGGGCGGTGCTGCTTCCAATAAAAATTAAAAAAAACTGAAGTGATGAATCGGAGCAGCAACCAATAGGGAGGCCGGAAACTGAGTAAAATCGGAGTGACACATAAAACCCTATTGCAAGCCACAGGCAAGCAGCAGGCGGGATTACTCTAACTATACGGATTAATTGATGTCTCGGAGAGACAGCGCATGCGCACTGTCTAGGCGAGACCTAAAAAGTAAACAAACAATTTTCTGTAATTAAAGCATCTGTGTGAAGAATAGTTTGTTTGAGGATTCAGTGTACCTCGGAGATGTAAAATGGTCCCTCAGGCATTGCAATGCAAATGCCTCCAAGGGTGTGACATAATACACCAACCTGCCAGTACCATGGTGCGAGAGAGTAATGTTCCACTAAGAGGAGCAATAGCCCCATCTATGTGTATTAGAAGCGATTACTAACAAAAACTGCAGCAATCTTAAGCTAGACCATTTAAATATGGATAAATAATGGTGGAATTGGCAAACAAAAATGCATTAAATCCAGAATTCCAACAGTAAAGCAAGCACTGGTACTTTGCTGTACTTTAAATGAGTGACTTAATGAGACTTGTACAGTCCATAGCAACTGTGAAATATTTCCTGATGCTCCGATTCCCCAATCACTACAAAAAGAACGCCTCTCTTTGTCAATTAACCAGCTCAGATACACACATATGAATAAATCAAAATGCTTCAAATGATGAATCATGACCAAATAAATGTTGATCCTGTTGGACTGGAAAAATGCTTTTGCCGAATTCCCCATGCACTATACGAATAAAGTTAGCATTCGGTGCACCATTTTTGTATTTAGACGCCATTTTGAGCAATGATCCAAACTAACTTTTGTCTCACTTCGTGCCTGCCTCACCGAAAAGCAGCTCCCAATGTGTCCTCAGTACATGCATTTCTTCAAGGTTGAGTTTTGCTGTGCTAATGAATAGACTGTTCATATTATTGCATACCTTTCCATCTAGATAGGCCTGCTCCCACAGCTCAGAGTGGTGAGGGCAGGCAGAGTAATCTTGAATGCAAGATAATGTGTGCCCGGTACCAGTATTGTAATTCATCTTTCTGTATTTCCTTTCTTCACCACTTACCAGACTGGAAAATTCCCGTCTGGGCATGTCTTTAGGGGTATTGGAAATGTACTTTAAACCTTACCATGTTGTCTGAGGTCAGTCCCTCTGCAGCAATCTAAGGAGGCTGGTCAGACCGGACTCCACTAAAGTGTACTTCTAATAAACATCTTTGGTTTGTACTCTCTACTGTCTGACCGACTTTTCATTTGTGAGGAAGGCTGAGAGGTGGTCGTGAGTGACCCGGGTGGCCCTAATCGGGTCACTTCCTTCAAACCCAAGAATATTTGTATAAAATGGAGGTTTAGAGTACCATTCACCAAGCACAAAATTTGAAGATATTTGTGGTCAGCACATCTTTATGAATTCAGCACAACATTTTTCTTTCAAGAGATTGGTAGAACAGGTTTACGGTCACGTTTGTCCCTGCCAATTTCTTTGTGACTGTGTGTATAGATATATATATATATATATATTTATACACACACACACACAAACTGCTAGACTGCTTCTTATGACTTCCTCCCTTGGGACTACACTTACTTCCCTCCATACCTTGAACCCACATGTATGGGCTCCTAGGGTAGGGTTGCAGGTCTTGCATGCACTGTCTACTGGGAGTGGTATTGTTTACTGTAAAGGGCATGGAACCTGCCCATTCTTTGCCATCATTGTCACTTTTCTTTGCTGTCTCCTAACTGGCCAGTGTGTGCCGGGTGTCACTTCCTTTTTGGTCTGTGGAGAATGAACCAAGCACAGGTTGATTCATCTTCATGTCCATCCGCTGCTCGCACTGTGACTCCGGCACTATTTTTCCTTCCACTCTCACCCAGCCTTTCTCCGTGTTTCTTCCTCCCCATCCAAACGTCTCAGAGTTGTCATACAGCTCCCCGAATTCCAACTCTGGAAGATCTTTGGCTTAAACATCCAACAGTCTGTTCTGTTTGCCTCTTCTATCAGTAATGTGACTGTTACTTGCTATCACTCTCTCCAATTACATTACTGAGCATGTCTGGAAAAGGCTTTCAACGTGTGCATCTCCACAACATTGCCCATCTCCTTCCACCTCAACCAGTACAATGTATGTTGCTCCCTCACCTACTAACCTGTCCTGGACTAAAACACATTTATTTGTAAACAAACCAGTTCTTGCAGAAGCATTGTACACACTAACAAGCTCCTGTGTCAGATCAAAGGCATCAGATGTTTACAAAGATCATAGGTCAAGATAATTGCTAACATGTATTATAATTGCATTTATAAAACACAAGGCTTTGAAGCACTATAGGTCAATAATGCTGTAACTCCACACCACACAATTTTCACTCCACGCCATTCCACTACACAAACTCACCATTTCATACCACTCCATATAATTCCACGCCACTCTACCCCACACAATTACACCCCATACAATTCCGGCCCACACAACTCCACACCACGCCATACAATTCCACTCCACTCCACACCACAATTCCACTCCATGACATTCCACACAACGAGATTCAACGCCCTACAAGTCCACTACACTCAGTTTCACCCCACTCCACACAATCACTTCACACCACACAACTCCACTCTACGACCCTCAATTCCACCCCACACCACACAATTCCACTCCACCGCCCTCAATTCCACTACACACCAGACAATTCCACTCCACACGCACAATTCCACTCCACGACCCATAATACCACACCACTCAATTCCACACCACTGTACACCACTACACATGGTGTAACTCCACACTACACAATGCCACTCCACTGCACTCCACACAAATTAACTCCATGCCATTCCACTTAACGCAATGCCACTTCACTCCACACCATGCCATTCCACACAATACCGCTCCGCCCAATTCCACTCCACACAATTCAACTCCACCCGAAACAATGTCACTCTAACCCCCTACAATGGCACAGTACTCGATACAATGCCTCTCCCCACAAGGTCACTCCCGTCCACACCTCACAGTGCCACTCCACACCTCACTATGCCCCTCTACACTAAACCCACTCAACACAATGTCACTAGAAATCATAGGCACGACCTATTGGCTTTGCCAATGCTAGTTTCTAATTTCAGCACAGTTGGCAGCCACTTACAGTGTCATCCCTGTTACTTAGTAACACATCCCAATTCTTCTAATGGACTAGTTTTGTTGTCGAAATAGAATCTGTTCCATAGGCTTTATAAGGGGTGCGGGGGTGTTGATTGCTGATTCAGCGAGTGTTCCCCATAATCTAAAAGGGGCGTGCCACGCAGCAGGCCGTTGTAAGTTTCTTAGAAGAAGATAGCTTGGAAACCGGAAGCTCATCTGCTTGAACTCGAAAGTCTGTTCGTAACAATAATTGTTCTCATGTATTCAAAGAATGGACCCACGTTGTTACACTTTCAACATACTACAAAATGATGTTTGACTACAACAATAATATAAGGGAATGGCAATTAATAGGTTTATGAATTAATGCGCATGTTCGACTGCATAAGCTAATTTACACTTTTGACAGCTTCTTTACTTTTTGCTCCGAGGTGTTAAAAGAAAAATGCTGTGCTGAATTCAAAATGGTGTTAACAAAAATTGTTCTTAATGTTTTTTTTTTTGTTTTATTTTAAATTGGTGGAGGACAACCTGGAATGTATAAAAATATGCTTCGGTTCAACATATGTCAAACTCAACAGGGGTATACCCAAATCACCCTTATATATCTGGGTAAGGGACGTAGTTGTATACAATAACAAGTGGTATAAAGGAATAAATACACAATCATTTCTGAGTAGAGCACATTTAATTACCCTCTCCACAATTATTATTTCTTGATGAATTAAATGAAAACATTTTTATAATCTACATTGACAATGGCTCCTGATCAAAAAAGGAGAAAATACAAAAAAAATGACATATCACAACATTTATACACAAAACCAAAAAGACATTAATGTACAATACAATAACCCTACAGAAATTATTCTCACTAGTGTCCTCCTTACAGTTCAACATATAGCAAATATGTCACAATTTGTCATTTAATACACTAGCGTAACAAAACTTGAGCCCCCCCCCCCGCCGCAGCAAGGTACGTGGAGGGGCCCCCTCCAGGCTCAATCAGGATCTCCCAGGCCTGTGTTACGCCCCTGATTTAATACCCATTTATTTGTGGGTGAACTGAGTTGGTTAATTGAGAAAGGGTGGCTTTTTTGGTAGCATTACGTAATTCCGGGTCCAACTTCGCCTAGACACAGAAGGACCCGTCCATTGGTGGCTCGGTGATGGACAGCTCAAGCAGCGAGAATTTAACTTTAAAATACCAGTGCGAAGGTTATGTAGTGAAATTAGTGGTCTTTAGTTATGCAATTGCATTTATGGTGTAACAGATTTTGAGGCATCTGGACGCTGAACGCGACACTTTGCGGAGACCAACACCCATCATAAGGCCCCGTGGAGAAGGCGTTGGCGCCATGACGCAGTATTATATGTGGAGAACAGGGGCTGGAACAGAGGCAAGGGCCCGGGAGGCACTTTGACAGGCAGCACTTTTCTACCTGTTGCTTGCAACGGTGTTGTGTTCCTTTGTGCAAGAGAGGAAGTCTAGTTCGGGGTCGAGAGTAAGAAAGGAAAGGGGCAGGCCTTTTACTTCAGACTGTCACTCAGTTGTACAGAATTTCCAAATCTTGAGACTTATTGAACGTAAGAATCTGGGAGATTTCGGAACTGCTTGGAGCCTCTAGGCTAGCATGACAGACAGAGGGAGTCACGATTGTAGCCAGGCCAGTGGCGGATGGTGAACATTTAAAGTGGTGGGCACGAATCCATACACCAAAGTACAGGACCCCTTCCAAGGAGCTTACAGCATAGAAATATGGAAGATATGACAGGGTGAAAATAGGCAAAAGGACACAGTTTATGTTGGTAGGAAAAGGGCGAGAATGGTCCATGGATAAATAAGAGGGCGATGTGACACAGTAAAAAGATGGTGCGCATTCACATTACGTTAGAAACTGAATGAGAGGCATGAAAGATGTGGACAAAGGTAGAGAGAAAAAACTCAGTTTAAAAAAAAAACTAAAAGCACCATAGTGAGCAGAAACAATGACCACAGAATCCATAGTGAACAGAAACAATGACCACAGAATAGACAGCAAGCAGTGAAAGAAATAGAAAGGGGAGACATTGAAATGAAGACACAAAGTGATGAGATGAAAAATATATGAGAGGACAGAAAGTGACAGTGGAAAAACAAGATGGAGAGAGTGGCGAAAGGAAAGATATTTAGGAGGTATGGAAAGGGACATGGAGAATCACTCAGCCATAGGAGAGAAGTGAAAATATCAACCAACCTGACTCCACTTACTGGAGTATCACCGTGTTCAAGAGTGTGGTGTACATGTTCTCTGGTTAAGAACGAAAAAACAGGGAGCATTCCATTGGAGGTTAAATATTGCTGCGCTAGCTAGTCCTGAACGCTTGTTGGCCGTCCGGCTGATTGGTAAGACTAAACGGGGCTAAACATTCCAGGTAACCTAAAATGGCAGAGAGGAATTCATAGGCCAGAGTGAGACCATACAAAGCTGGTGTGGTGATGGGCTGGGAAGAAGGAAATCTACAAAAGGCTTTACGTAGGATCAAGAGATTAGAAAGAAAATGATAGTTTAAATATTTCTAAAAGATATCCCTTACGCGCAGTCCAACTTCTTAACCAACAGCCTATGCGCTTCTGTGGTTTGTTTAACATTTAGCAGGTGTTATAACCAGTGCTTTAAATGGGCCGGTACTCACCGGTACTGAGTACCGGCAGTTCCAAATTTTCTAGCCGTTAGTACCGGCACTTTTCTTTTGTCAGGGAGAGTACCGGTACCCTGATTGATGGCACGGCAGGCTCAGGTTCGGTATGTCCTCCAACACAGAGAATCTCGCAATCGCACTGAGGGTCTGAAGTAGACTTTTGCAGGGACGCTGCTAAAGTCTAGAGGCGCCCCTTCGAATTTACCCACACTGCAGGGGTTTGAGAGGGCTTGCATCACGCTGTGATTAACAGTGCAGGGTCAACTCTAGGCAGACCCTGCACTGTTAATTAGGCGTGCAACGAGCATTCAGGTGAAAGTGCTTTAGCCATCCAAATCAGGTGCGTGAAATGGCCTAGGCTGGGACTGCGGTCAGTAATCCAATCCCATTAGGGTGAGCAACCGTCCGTAAATTTCACGGACAATCCGTAATTTCGGCCGTCTGTCCGTTGTCCGTGAAGGATTCTTTAACGGACGCCATTTGTCCGTAATTTTAAGCGGGCACCGATCGCACCACCCTAAAGCCGGCACAGCTTCCATCCACCTCCCGGCTTGACTCCGATGCTGCTGAGGTCGGGTGTAACAGACTCAGATGCAGTACCAAAGCTCAGATACCAGCGGCATTGGAGAGGCACAGCGGGATGGCCACCCTCACACCTTCCGCCCTTGATGAGCTGTTAAGAGGGGCTTGAAGGTGGCTGAGAGGGAGGGGCCGCAGCTTCAGGCACAGGGGCATCTATTCAGATGCAAACCGCCCTGAATGAGTCATGTCTCTGCAATTTAGAGGGGCCTCACACATTCCCTTCCTGCCCAGGGCCCCAAAAATCGTAGAACCGGCCCTGATTACAATTGCTGTTAGTAAATTGTAAGCAAACCTCGGTTCTTCAAACATGCAGTCTATAATGTAATAAAATAAAGAAATAGCACAATCGCACACACTGATTAACAAAGTATGGAGGACAATCAGTTAAATCAGTTCTCTTGGAGTATCTTCTTTAAGTACTGTACATCACAGTGGGGGATGGCAAAACTAACATTTTAGAAAGAGAGCCTGTGGTCTTATTGTCTTGTCCAGGAGGAGGTGAGGAGCCCTACCCCACTCTGGAAGAGACCAAGATGATACTAGAATACTGCATGCCCACCCCTGTGCCCACCCTGGTGGATCCTGTTCCCCCCCCAGTGATGGCTCCTCTCCCCCCATGTGGTGGCTCCTGTCCCCCCCTCCGCCTGTGATGGCTCCTGTCCCCCCCCCCCTGTGGTGGATCCTGTCTCCGCCCTGGGGGGGCTTCTGTCCCAGTCCTGGAATGGCTCCTGCAGTTAGGGTGAAGTTCTTGATGGGCCTCTTCTCAAAAAGGCTCAGCTTAAAATTAATATGAAAAGGTGAGCGAGTGAGTAAGTGAAGGGATGGGTGGATGGCTGGATGAATTAGTGAAAGGGTGAATGGATGAATGAAAGATTGAATAAATGGATAATGAGAGAGGATGGATGGATTGAGTGAGTGAGTGGAAGGATGGATGAGAGAAAAGGTAAATAGATGGATGTATGGGTGGAAGGGTAGCTGGATGGGTAAAACGGTGGATGGATGAGTGAAAGGATGAATGAGTGAAAAGGTGGATGATGAGTGAGTGGGTGGATGGATGAGTGAAATGATGGATGGATTGATGAATTGATAAGTGGAAGGGTGAATGGATGGATGGATGAGTGAAAGGGTGGATGTAAGGATGGATGAGTGAGTGAAAGGGAGGGTAGGTAGACAAAAGGATGAATAGATGAGTGAAGGAGTGAAAGGCTAAATGGATGAGAGAAAGGATGAATAGATGAGTGATAGGGTCAATGGATGGATTCATCAGTGGATGAGTAGATGGATGGGTGGATGGATGGAAGGAAGGATGGCTAAGTGAAAGGGTCGATGGAGAAAGGGAGGATGGATGGATGACAAAGGGTGGATGGGTGGAAGGATGAGTGACTGGGTGGATGGATGAGTAAGTGAAAGGATGGCTGGATGGGTGAAAGGGTAAATGGCTGGATGGGTGAGTGAATGGATGGATGGGTAGAAGAGTGGATGGATGAGTGTACAGATGAGTGTACAGATGGATAGGGTGAAAGGGTGGATTTATGGATAATGGATGGATGAGTGAAAGGATGAGTGAAATGATAGATGGAAGGATACATGATGGATAGGTTTGCAAATGGTTGAATATGTTTGGCTATGGCTGGGCTTACTTATATACTACTGCGCGACCTCCTCTGATGTGTCTGTAAAACTTACCTATTGTCCTGAAGTTTTGTCCTGAATTTTGACCTCCTGTCCTGAATTTGTGTCCTGAATTTTGACCCTGTGTCCTGAATTTTTACACTCACCGTCCTGAATTTGCACCAATGCCAGTTGGTCACCCAAAGTCCCATTAAGAGGTATTGAACTGACCTTACAAAAGCGAGTGGCAGTGCAGCACAATCCTACACCTTCCTCAAAGCCGGTTTTCTTTTCATGTTAGTTTTTTTTCAGCCCAGGAGCTGCTTCCCTTTGTGCGCCTCTAACACTAAAGGCTGCATTTACATAACCGAGAGAGATCCATGGGTGTGAAGATAGCCCTGTCCAAAGAGCAATGAATAGCGGGGAACGCTGCCTCTCCAGGAATGAGCTCACATTACGACTGACAATGGGTCTGGTTGGGGGAAACCGAGATGAACATCGAAGGAAGGGGAGGGAGGGATGTAAAAAGTGATGTGACAGGTGAAGTTAGGATTGACACTTTAGCGGATTAAAAATACCAGATATGTGTTTAGTTCTGAAATCGGAGCTTAGAAATGGCATTTTAACACAAATTTGTGTAAAGTTAAAAATCTGTATTTCTTGTTAACTTTAATAAAAAATAAAATATATATATATATATATATATATATGTGTAAATGTTAAAATATCATCCTGTTTGGCTTTCATATTGTGTAATGATTAAGCCTGTTTTGTTTACATAAACACATTTCCAGTGTTTTAATATGTGCTGCAACTTGCATAGAAGTCATTATGTATAATCATGTCTTGCCCTTAGCCTCGTCCCTATCCCCGCCCACTTGCCACACCTCTAGCTCATTTTAATGAGTACCTGCACTTATTTTTTCCCATTTAAAGCAATGGTTATAACGAAGGAACCCCACCCCTTCCTTACCTGGGCCTCTCCACAGATTGCAAGTTTCAATATTCCCTTTCCTCCACATGTCAAAACTCTCCAAAACTCTGAGACATGGTTGGCATGCAGGTCGCAAAACACCATCTCGCGGCAATTAACCCTGGGTCTAAGTTTGTCCCCTTTCCTCGTAAAAATAATTATCTAGTGGTGTAGTGGCCAAAGTCTCGATTTTAATTGGATACAAGTTTTCTGCTGTACATGAAAGAAGGCGGACCTCTCTCCAAGCAAACCAATCCCTCCAAGGAGCAGTCAGAAATCTGGTATCAATAGTAATGCTTCTGCAGCAGCACGTTTGCTTTTCTCACTTATCTAACCCTATAAAAATCACAGTTTATTAACAGTTCCATCAACTCCAGGACTCTGGCTCCCATCCTTGTCAACCCACCGAACAGGCTCCTCCAAATTGCGCGCGCACACATTTTAACACGCCCTCACTCATACAAGCATATTCACACAGACACAAAGACATTCACACAGACGTACACATGCACTCCAGTCCTGGCATAGAGACACATGCACAACATTTGGAGGCCGAGAAACAAAACGTACTTGCTCCTTAATCTGACGGGCAGGTCAGTCCCACGGTTCCGGACTCCCCCGTCTCCCAACTTCGAACAGGACATCAGAGGTAGGCCCACGAGCTTTCACCGAATCCGAAGCCGGAATAGAGTAGGAAGTGCCGGGGTACACCTTATTTCTCTGTTCCGACTTTTGGCAAGCCCTGAATCTCAATTGTGTATCTGGCATGCTGCTCTGCTTTAGCTAGTGCAGCATGTGCCAGATATTTATCAGGACTGTGTGAGGCTGGGCAGCAGCAGTCCCCGCCTGACACATGCGCAGTACAGTCCGTGGAGCGCTCACCTGCTGGCAAGGCGATAGGACACCTTTTATATGCAAATAAACGATCCGTGAGATCATTTGTTTTCATGTAAAAAGCTGTACGTTCCAAGCAATTCGTGACTGACCCTGGTGGTGGGTCGACGCCCTGGCGCCCCCTATAGTCGCTGCTGGCGCCATGACGCAGTATTATATGTGGAGAACAGGGGCTGGAACTGAGGCAAGGGCCCGGGAGGCACTTTGAAAGGCGGCAGGCAGCAGCACTTTACTACCTGTTGCTTGAACGGTGTTGTGTTACTTTCTGCAAGAGAGTAAGTCTAGTTCAGGGTCGAGAGTAAGAAAGGGAAGGGGCAGGCCTTTTACTTCATACTGTCAGTCAGTTATACAGAATTTTCATATCTTGCCTCTCTGGATGACACTAATTGAATGTAAGATCTGAGAGATTTCGGAACTGCTTGGAGCCTCGAGGCTAGCATGACAGACAGAGGGAGGGAGTCACGATTGTACCCATTTATTGCTGCCAGGCCCAGCAGGACCCCGGGCAGAGACTAACACGAGAACTGATTAAAACAACCTGTGCGTGGGCGCCTCTCGGTGCCGGCAGAGCGAGGGAAAGAGAACGGAAACCCCCGGGCCCTCGCTTACCTTGGTAGTCGCTGCCGCCTCCTCAACAGCCCTGGACTCTGCACTTCGGCCCGCTGTCGACTCGTGAGTGGAGCGGTGGCGACAACTCCGCAAGGGGAGAGTGCATCTCCCGGAGGCCCGGAACTAAATGACAGGTGACACTGGGTGATACGAAGTGTACCGGAGGCAGGGTCACGTGACAGATAAGGGCATTCGACCTATCACCAGTGCCACCCAGGGCTCTTCGGTGCCAACGTCTATAACTCAGCCTGCCCACCAAGCTGTCTTTCCATGCTCACCTGACAACACCCCTCCCCCCTGTGTTCTCTCCATGCCCACCTGTAGCACCTACTATGCCAACCACATGGTCCTTCTAGGACCCACCTAAAGGTCTCATCCTGCCAGATGTGCCCACTGCGAGGGCCTCAAACTCTTAGGGTGTTAACTGCCTCTTACCCGGATAGCCCAGTACCCTACATGCCCACCTCAAACTTTCAACACAACCAGAAAATGCAGTTTTAGGTCTCGCCTACGCAGTGCGCATGCGCTGCATAGGAGACCTTTAGCAGTCGTGCAGCTCTTTGTCCAAGCACATACTCGTGCTTGTGGCAGCATAAACCTTGCAGGAGTGCACAGCAGCACGCCACAAGCACGAGTATGTGCTTGGAAAAACAGCAGACCGCTCTCCCCAGCGCGCGCGCCCTCCCACACACCCACCACTCCCAGGACTGTTTTTATTTTTAAACTTTCAGCGCGAGGGGCACACTTGTTTTTCTAACCGATACCCTTTTGTACAGCAGATGACCGGCCTATGCTCCTTGCAATTGTACTTACGGTCTGCTTTTAAAATAAAAGTGAAGGGGTTTAATGTCCTTTTTGACTTCCATCCACCTTCGCAAATATCCCAAATCAGTGCCACATGGCCACACCCAGTTTGTAGAACTGTGCCTTGTAATAGCAGCAGCTTCTGCCTTAGCCCGTGCCAATAGATCACGCACCCACAATCTTACTTCTAGGGCTTGCCTTCCATGACATGGCCATGCGGCCCTTAAATACTACTAGGGCCAAGTATATGAATTTACACAGCATTTTTTCTTTTTGGGTCTTGGCACAAAGCATAATTCAGGTGTGCAGGGTATTGTAACGGCCACATTTACTTTTACACCACTGACCATGCCTAATGCGCAGTTGCACAAATTCTTACTCTTTGTGGATCACTTCATTTTTATGTTCACGACTATTCTGTCAAAGAGCACGGGCTGCACCCTACTATTTCCATTTAGGCCACGCTCCCACAAACACTCATTAAATCATGCATCCAGCAACAACGTGCCAATCGAAACTCTCTTCTATGACCATGTCAGGGCTATGCGGCACTATACAAATGAAACACAGGAAGGAGCGACTTCCTCGATTATCCAGAGAAGAGCTTTGAACCTCGCCACCAGCTGTAGGCTACGCACTCTCTAAAGGGAAATACAGTACAATAATGGAAGCATTCCTTTCTTTTGGGGGCCTTTCAAAAAGGGTCTCATTTCAAGAGTGAACATCCTTTCCTCTCCTCACAAAAGCCGTACATTAAACAAAGCACATTTCCCAACTCCTGTGCCACCCCCCTTCTAAGGCCGCTCTCAACTTGCAAAAGTGTTACTCCGTGAGAGAGGAGAAACAAAGCGCCAAGAGGTCAGTGAATTTAGATGAAGTGGCTGTGGCACATCAAAAAAAAAAAAAATGCACTGAACCTTGACAGTGCACGTTTCTGCTCTGTTCATGCAGAGGGGCTAATTGCTAATCTGAATGCAATCAACACCTCATCTGCAAAGTCTGGCAAGTGTTTCTTCCGGGTGAGCCACTTCCAGCAGGAGGACCCAGCAGACGCCTGAAGGACCTCTACGTTGCGAGTGTTCAGGACCGCGATCGCCGCGGATGTCCACGGGACACAGTTACTCGTTCTTTGACCAGTTCGCCATTCTTCCTTTTTTCTTCGTTTTTTGTTTTCTTTTCCCCTTCCCTCCTGATGTCCTCAAAAATCTCTTTTTCCTCGCTTTCCTTGTTCTTCCATCCCCTTCCCCCGGGAGACCGCGCCATAGCGTTAACTTACTATCTCTGTGTTTTGGTTCCACAATTATCGTTGTTTCTGACCTAAGGATTCTTGTGCCATTTATGGCTTAATTCACTTGGCGTGGCCCTACATCTGTATCCTATAATAGGTCATTATTGTCCGTTTGAATGCCGAAGCTATGCAGCGACATGTTTTCCACCTATATAGAACCATTCTTTCCTTTTGATGGAGAAAATATCCGCTGCCCTAAAACACGATAACCATTACCTTGATGAAGTCCTCGCGCCGCGGGGCATTTCATTTGAATTACCCGTATATGTGTGGAAACCAGTTTGCATCAAATTCCCGCCCTGCCGAAAATCACAGGTATGTTTGAAATACCCATATATTCCCTGATGAATATGTCGGGGTTGGGAACTCGTTTCTGTGAAGTTATACTTCCTTTCTTAATCAGGTTTTTTTATTTCACAGAACTAGTTGCGCCTCCCAGAGTCATTTTTTTTATAAGCACCGCTATATGCGTCCAATCCTACTTGACCCGTGGGACTAACACTTTACAGAACTCTTCATGCTATAACCAGTTGTTTGGGTAGGTCCCTTTTAACTGAATATGACCTTTTCTTTCGTTTCTGGGTGAATGTAACCTAGTGTAGATACTTAAATAGATTCTCCCTTGACTAATCTCCCTTAGATTGGACAAGCGGCCATTTGAGTCTCTGAATATATATACATCCATCCAGTGAAGATGTATACATAAATCCATATTGTCCTGGATTTAGTTTTAAAGTACGTATGATGAATGAGATTCACGTAGCCCGTTTCTATACAAACAAAAAAAAAACCTCATCTGACTCTGAACATGGGTGCTATATATGTGGGTTTCTATCTGTGTATGCTTAACCTCACAGATTCCCCTTTTCTTTCATTCTAAATACGGGTATGGTATACTGTTCTGATTATCTTTACCTTGGAGGTTTCTCCTACATATGCACGTTCCTGGTACCTATGGGACCTTTCTCAAAAATAATGTTTTATGATATCTTCATTGATTCACATCTGGAGCTGATCCTTTTGACAGATTTGAAATACTAATGATATTGCATCACCATATGTGTATTTATTGTTTATATACGTGTTTTTGATTAATCCTAGGTTTGGTTCATGTCCCCCACTATCTACCGGTCTTTGCCCTGATGAAGGTGGGGCCCAGTTTGGGGTCTGACACCGAAACGCGCTTTGGCGTTTGAACTTTTGGCATATCTCATTCTATATTATCTTTATCTTCCAACTGGACGATATACGAGTTAACCACCTATATGATCTCGTCTGGAAGTTTCTCCACCCAGACCGTTATACGATAGCGTGATTGTTGACGGAATGAATAAATGTGTGTATGAATTCAGTGATGTGTGGGACATTGAAAAATATTGTGTATAACCAACACGTGGTATATCCTTCGTTTTTCATTGTCTAATGTTTTGATGTGCAAAAAAAAAAAAAAAAAAAAAAAAAACACTTCTGAAACGATGTATCCTAAACATTTTTTAAAAGAAATATATATTTTTCTATTTAATAATGTTGTGATGTCATGATGTAAACAGTTTGTCAATTCAGCTCCAGCTAGTGATTTCCTTATCCAGGGACCGTTGTTCTAGGCCCACTACTATATAAATCAGGCAGGTGTTTCTCTTAGTCGCCATTCTTTCTTACACCAGATTCTAGAACTCTGTGTTAAAAAGAATCAACGTGGTGATTTTGGTTTTCGTTTATTATTCAATATTCAAGTGGTTTGCAAGGGCCAAGCAAACTATAATATCCCAAGAACAACAAGCATTTGCAATGCAATCGGTCTTGCATTGACCAGCGTTTGAGCTATTGGCATTGCAAATACCAATGCCTTTTATTTATGTTTTTTAAAAACCCGCAAGCGGTGCATAAACACACACTTTGTACACAGTCATTGCTTACGAGAAGCAATGGCAGTAACTACGCCTCCTTTTTACTGCCAGCCTGGCTTCTGGTAAGCAAGGACTACAAGTACAAAGTGTGTGCTTACGCACCACTTGCAGCTTTTCTAAACACATAAATAAAAGGCGTTGTCATTTACAATGCCAATAGCTCAAACACTCACAAATGCGAGACCTATTGCATTGCAAATGCTGGTCTGTCTCGTGCCTATTCTTTCTTTTCATGCTAAAGTAAGGCAACAAGTGATGGATGTAATGCCCGGATTAATCGCAGACACTGATGATTATTCGGGTGGCATTCCAAACCATCGTCATTTTGCATACCACATCAGTTTGGACCCAGCCATATGCAAATCAATCTAGAGTTTGCTCCAATCAGAACAGTCCAGTCCGAACTGCCAGGCCCTTCCTGAACCACCACACAAGCACCAGGGACCGGTTTCACTTTAGTTAGGGCTCAGCCGGTTATGGCTGGGTGACAGTGAGCCCGGAACTCCCGCAAGGCACCAGTCCTAAAATCACATCACGGCACATCACAGCGCATGACTTCACACATGGCATCACAGGAATTGACATTATAGACCGTGGCATCACAAGCCATGACTTTACAGAAGTGGCATCACAAGAAGTGACATCAGATCTAAAGCCCTCACATACATGTTAAGCAGGTCTATTGTGTGTACATTTGAGCGCATTGCGAGGATGATAGCACAGTGAGCTATAGAAGAGGATATGTGAACTCTGCACCTTGCAGTCCCCCAGTTTTATGCAACACATCCTGTACATTCATTTACAAAATGATATAATATATTGTACATGTAATATGGGCATGTTGATGTAAAGCGCTCCGACACCCTGCATTGGGATGAGTAGGGCTATACAAGAAAAAAATAGTGGTACTTAAATTAATTCAACGCCTCCTCAGGTGTAGTAAGCTCTATATAAATGCAATTTGCTTTGTGTAAATACTGGGAAAGACCAACACATCTGACATTCTTACAGTGCATGCATATCTCCTTAACAGGGACAGAACACAGTCAAAATAAAGTGAAAAGCTGCCTTTAACTATCTGTTAAGTGCTAACATTTGTTTCCCTTCATTTGCATCTAGGTGCGAGGCTCCGGATTCTCCCGGCCAAGAGACTCACAAAAGGAGTCCTGATGACCCCTCAAATTAAGCCGGTTATGGGCCCAGCAGGAGTCTTAAATAAGAAAGCTGCGTCCCCGCCTGCGCGTTGTTACAGATGGAAAGCAGACAACATGCAGGCACTGCTGAAAGTGTTCTGGTGTTTGGAAATTACACCGGGACGAGTCCAGCACATTTTTCAGTGGGGTCCAAATTCTTGGCAGGGTGGAGGGCGTTCACCCTGTGAAAATAGTGGGTGTACGCCATACCCCAGACTCATGCCCTGGACCCACGTCTGGTCATAATGTCCCACTTATGGCAGCTTACTTCATAGATACATCACTTTTCTATTTTCTGTATACTTTAGTGTGTCTCCCTAAATGCCTTCTTAGAATTTTCAGGGGGGGCGCAAATAAAGTTCTAGCAAGTTTTAAATGTTTCATGTTTTTTTTTTTTTTTTTTTTTTTTTTTAAAATCGCGGAATGAATTTACCACGGGTTGAATTAGAGCCTGATGAAATAGCCACATTACGACTGACTTAAAGTTTCTATGGTTGGACCCCTTAATGCAACCTTAATTTTGCATTTAGTTGGAGCAATGCCCCTTGGTTTTGTACCAGCACACACGTGACACAAACAAGATTTGCATTCCACAAGGTGCCCTGCAAGCATCTATGGCCCCTTTAGTATTAAACTGCTGCGTGGGCACAGAAAACTGGCCACAATGGGAACTTTCTATACCGCGGCCTGTGGACCCTAAAGTCAGCCAGCCTCAGCTGTAGCACTCGGATAGCACCGTAAGTAGGCATGAGACTGAAGAGGATGTAGGAAGAATCGAGCAGAACACCGCCGAGTCCAGGGATAGCGCGGGAAAGCATGAAGACAGAATATTATACAACGTAACAATGATTTAGGTGGAAAAGGCTATTTTGGCAACTTAATTTCTTTCTTGGGCTTTTCTTACCAGATTTGTGGTCAGAAAGTGGGGGAAAAAACAATGACAACCCACAGCAACACCTCACATTGCCAGGGCATTGAGTAAACTACCAAAAGCAAAACCAAAGTTTTGGCTTTAAAGTGTTCTCATGCAGTCGTCCATGCTGGTGTTTGCACAGCTTAGCACACTGAAGCCAGACTTTGCGGTTTGACCACCGCTTGTCGATCCATTTTTCATATGATGCTGGCCAGCTGTGGTAGTAATGTTACGCACGTCTGATTGCCTGGAGTGCACCGCTGGAAAACGCAGATGGTAGACTGGCTGGGCCTGCAGGAATACCATGTGACCTAGCCTTCCCGCTTGCTCACTGCTGATTGGTGGGTGGCGACTTTTGTCGGTGTCTCCGCTTGCTCTAAACCAGAGATCATGGGCTCCATGATATCCGGAAATGGAGCAGATCAGAGACATCACGGATATTGTCATTTTTCATTACTGCACAATTCGATGTGAGCGTAAACAAAATGTGGTCCTTGAGTTGCATAGACTTTGAAGGCAATCATTGGGCTGCCATTTCTATTACTGCTTTTTTCAGGCATTTTTCTTTCTGGAAAGGTTTGTCGCATTTTCCTGTCCACTGTATGGATTCAAATACCAAAAAGTCTGTCTATTGTGAATTTGCCAGCACACTTGCAGCTACCATCTTGGATGAGGGCATTTTTGCATCATCATGTTTAAGTGGTTGTTGACATACATGAGGAACCCATGGTCACAATGGACAGTACTTTAGACTTTGGGTCGAGCCTGGGCAGAGCATGCGCTGCTCTGTGAGACATTCTGTATTGGAGTATGGACTAGAAGCCCCGCCCATATAGGTCATTGGCCTTCGTAAATGCTAACTTCTGATATGTTGATAGGCTTGCTAGTCCCTCCTTAGTACTGCCTGGTCTTCATTTTTAACCTCCCATGTGGACTAGCCCTTTTTCTTCAGTTGTTACAGGGCATGTCTTTGTGTACAAGCACCATTTTCTTTTACGCGTTTCTGCTACTGCAGGCAGGACATGCTTTCCTCCAACATTCAGTGCGCCACGCGTGCTTGCACTTTCCTTGCAGCCTGGGACAATGGCGGGCGCTTCTTTGAATAGGTCTCGCATTTACAAGAGTTTGAACTATTGTTAGTACATGTCAACATTTTGGAAGAGCAAAGTGGGAGATTAAAAAAGTGTGAATGTATTTCTCCCATTGACTTACATGAAAGCAGAGGCAATTTCAGGCAGGAGACCGCACAAAAATAAAAATCACTTATCGGAAGTCTCCCGCCCGAATGCAGTCTATTGGCATGTACGCTATTGGCATTGTAAATGACAATCCCTTTTATTTAGGTGTTAGTTAACACCTAAATAAGAGCCAGTCATTTACAATCCCAATAGCTCGAACTCTCGCAAATGCAAGACCTTCTGTATTGTAAATGCTTTTCTTCCTCTGCCTCACATGAGCTCCTGCAGCCAGCGCCTACAGTCTGCCCCCCTGCAGCATCCAAGTGGAGATTATAGATCTGGTTGTAGTAGTGTCTGAAAATGATCCCAGCAGTGTTTGACCTGGTGCTGCAGTGCTAGAGACATACTCCTTTGCCAATTACCACTGCGAAATGCAAACCTCCAGTACTGCTATGGGCATCCAAAACGTGATTCACATTTCAAACAAGCATTGGCAGAAGAGGGCGATCGCAAAGCCCTGGTGTTTATATTGGTTTGAGCTCCGGTAAATACAGACGGCTGAATAACCAGACCTAGAAATGTATAGAGACTTTATATATTTCAAATCTCAGTGTTGAATGCACTGGTCCATCATCTCATTCTTCATGTACAGAGGCTACCGCATTGATGCAACTACTGGCCTTCGGATACCCTACGTTCTGCAAAACAATTATGTGCAGTACAACAGAAAGAAGGGTCGAACACATAAATACACCCAACCAGAGAGCCTCATCTTCTACACAAGATCTAGTGGTCAGGGGTGATGTACTTCCTGGAAAACGCTGCCCACACAGAGCACCGCTGTCCTCCCAGAGATCCCATCCAGTGCCCACAGCAGCGGGAAACAGACCACAGATTCATTCGTCTGAGAGACTGGAATCCTTTACTTCTGCCACGACTTCAGCCTAGAGGTACAAACTACTGAACACGGAGTAGCCCACCCACAAAAGCCTACTATTCAGCCTTTCCTAATGGGTCATCTCCCAGGAAATCTGTGGATTAGCACATCTGAGGGGTCCAATCACCAGAGTCTAGCATGACACTCTGACCAAAGCCCCTATTGTGCAATCAGAAAATCAGCCACACCCTAGAGTAACAGGATGCCAAGAAGACCGCAAAGCCCGAGGGATCAATGAAAAAATAATCTCTTTATTGGTAGCATACGCAGGCCTCCTCTCCGTTCACAGAACACCGAGGCCGCCACCTTGCAATATACTGACCTTGGTCTCATTAAGTCGCCAACATATAGCTCAACATGTCGCAATCCAGGCCAGCCATGAATCAAATGAACCATGCAACCCCGGACTGCATGGGGAGAAACAGGGGGTATGCCTTCCACCTGTGAAAAACATCACCCATCAACTCAGGCATCTGCAGAGGGCTTCGCCTGCTCATGGGATCGGCTGTGTAAACCCTCCTCCCCCAACAGTCTTTGAAAGACATGCGATGTAGTAAATGCCAGTTAATCCTCCATTTTTGAAGCAGAAAAATGTCCTTAGATCAGGTTGAGATGCTTGTTCTCGGGGACCCCATAGCGGGTCTTGTTTGCCTCAAAGAGCTGTACGAGCTTCTCCAGATAGACCTTATGCAGCTGATCCAGCGACTCCCGGGATGGGTTTGGGGTCTTCTCCACCACGATGGGTTCCCCAACTAGAAAGAAACAAAGAAAAGAGTTCCTGTGAGCACAGGGGATTTATGTCTGATTATCACCTCCTCCACCCCCTCCTAACTGGGTGAGCCCACAGAAGTCCTTTAGGGGGAGTAACTGCTATTCTTGGTGCAGTCTTTGGTACACTCCACAGTTCTGGCACTGACTTTGCAGCTCCTGGTATTAGGGGGGGGGGGGGGGGGGGTCATAAAGGTAACAGAAGTAGTAAACAAGGCTCCCATTCCTTGCGCTTCAAGCCCCTCCGCAGCAACAGAAGGCTACGGAAAGGCGAAATGTAGAACAAGGGATGGACCCTGTGATGTCAGAGGACAAGGGTGCATGAGGTCACTTCCACTGCCTCGAGCATTGTGGTAATTGGACATGCAAGGGCGCAGGTACTGGAGTCCAATTAAGCTATTCACAAGCGCGTGCCCGTCAGCTCACTTGGACGCTGTGGACTCCATGGTCTGATCTCTTCTTTGGGGAAGGAGTAATGTAGAACTTTGTTCTCTGGCGATGGTCTAACGGGGATGAGTCAGCCCCCTCCCCTCCTTTGGGTGCCTGGTCATCTCCGGTGCTTGTTTCAAAACCTTTTATTAGGCACTGGCAGGGTTAGATTCAGATAAAAAACCCACCAAAAAAAAAAGTGGCCCACCTCTGCATATTGCCTTTCCGCAAAACACTGCTTCGGCGAAACTTTAGTAAGGGGGGGGGGGGGGGGGGGGGGGGAAGAGGGCTGTTAAACAAAATACAAAAAAAAAAATAAAAAAAAAAAAATGCACCGATTAGTTTGCACTGGTGAAGCACCTGAAAACAAGTGAGGCCACTTTTGCTCAGGCCCCCCGCCCCCGCTCAATATGCATGCAGTAATGGCCCAGCCCTGCGAGAAAAAGGGAGGGACACCTCTGCTGTTTATAAAAAGGAGGTAATGGACGCCCATCTGCCTCCAGAAAGGCCACTCCGGTACCCTCTGGTGGCATCAAACAACGCAGAAACCACCAAATCGGCCACCCTGGCTGCTCCAAAAAAGTCAGCCCACCGCTGGAATTCGGCTACCGGCCCCTCGGGCATTGCCCGAGAGCCCTCATTACCAATCCGACGCTGGGCACAGGGAACGGTAAAATGGCTCCAGATTTGAGCAAGGAATGTGTTCCGCCAAAGATTGTATTCATGAGCTGAAAGTGCTAGATTGGCTCCCATGTTAAAGTAGGCCCCCCCCACCATCCAACTCTTGAACCAGCTCCACCTTTCCCCATACGAAACTTGTATGTGTAAAATACCTTAATTACCCCACGAGTTTACTCCGCGCTAATGACATAACGGATGTCTACTATTACACAACTCAGTGGTACTTAGCCTTTCATCCTTCAGAGGTTGATAAAATGAGTAGAGCCATATGGACTCGAGCCTAGGAGTGTTGCATATTACCACCGGCCGGCCGGATTTTGAAAAACTGGGAATTTCTCCAAAATTTGAAAAAGTGCTATCATTTTCCATCAACAAAGGGGGACAGGAGAATAGCGCTGCACCTAGAAACACAGGCGGCACAAAGAAATTAAATAAAATGTCATTTAAAAAAAACATTATCTGTTAATTAACCTGCTTTCTGAAGACAGCTGCTAGCCAGACCTGCTTTGGAACACAAATTGTGCCTCCCTGTGTTTTTTTAATCGACCCTCTCATAAAACTGGCACACAAACTACATTTGCTGAAGTCAGCCAAGACAACTGACGAAAATCCGGGGCCCTGGTCACCTAAAGAAACATTTACAGAAGTTGTGCCAGAGCTGAGGTGCTTGTGTCAGTGAGGTGCCTCGGCAGAGCTGTATGTGTGTGAAGGTCCCAGTACTGCAAGAACAGACTACGGAGGCTAGGAGTAGGGCGCTTTGCAGAGCAAACCAGCAGAGGGCGCTGCACATTAGGACTGAAGTGCATTTGAAGAGCTGTGAGCTCGAGTTTCAGTACAGGAATAGGAGGGGGGGGGGGGGAGCTGCAGGTCAGGACTGAGGTACATGCAAAGAGCTGTGTGTGAGTTCGACTATTTGTAAAGAGTGCTATCACTCAGAATTGAGGCGAAGCAGCAAGGTCATCATATGCGAGTCCCAGTACGGGGCTAGTAAGGGAGGGGTACAGCTCCTCGGTGTGGACTCCACAAGGCCAGGCTGCAATCCTCTCCGTGACCTTCTGCTCTGTTATTTCGCTGCCCGCCTCCCTCTGCAGACCAGAAAACTGCAACATGTTTGGAAACCAGACAAAAAGCAAACAACCTCTGTCCTCGCACCCCCCCCCCCCCCCACACTTCCCACCAACCTGATTGAGCAAAGTCCTGCAGCTTTGCACAACACAGCCCGGTGCACGTCCAGAGTCCAGCCATGCCAGGAGACATGCGGCGTTTCATCACCCCGCCACCCCTGCAGGCAGTGGCGACAGCGGCGCCCTTTCAGAGGGCATCAGACGGTGGCAGCAGCGCATGGGGCAACTGAGGGCTCTGGTCACACCCCATGGGATAATCTAGGGCACTGGGCAGATCATTCTGGGGGCGAGCCAGTAAAGGAGAGGGGGGTCAATGGCGCACTGAAGAAACTTACGCATGCGTTTCCACAGGAGATGGGGCGCATACCATTAGAGCAGTGCCGCAGGGCGCACTCGGAGGCAATACAAGTTGATGGCCGTAGGATGGTGGTCACCTCATCTTTTTGGGGCAATAGAGGATGGTGATCAGATCCTAGTTTGAGGACAATAAATGGAGGATATATAACGGAGGGCAGTAGAGGGTGGTGGGCGAACTACCACTCAGTGGCAAACTCTTCAGGTAGTGAAACAGTTTTTGGAGCACTGTTGTGGGGCAATAGTGGTCGATTGTCATAGCAGCTTTGAGGGAGGGAAAAAACAAAAAAAACCAAAAGAAGATTCATAGTTTCCAGAATAGGAATGCACACACTTCTGGGGCATGAAGGTCGGAATGGCCAAAAGGGCAGTCTGTCAGTGTCAGAAGGGCTGGGTTCACAAGTCAATTTCTGGAATGATTTTTTGGCTGTTTGTGGCCCGGTTTTATTGGCCAGTTGGCCTCTTTTTACTGTTAATTTCCCTGCTGTTACCATAAATATTGGCCAGGGCAAGCACACGTTCATGCAGTCTCCCATACTTGGCAAAAGATATATGCAGCATGACTTTTACAAGTAAAAAATGCCCCAACATGCAAAATGGGCCATTTTTTTTTTAAGCTATCGAATTCTCGAATGGTGGACTTTTAATCACTGGCCTGGTCTATATTGTGTCCGAGTCCAACCCAGAGTCTCAAGCAATCAATACAGGAGTCCCTTGAATTATAGGTTAACAATGGGACTGCACAAGCTGCCCCTGGAGCACCAATCAACTGAGGACTCCATAGGATTGTGGCTACTGAATGGGATCGCACAAGCTTCCTCTGGAGGGCCAACCAGCACAGACCTCCGTAGAATGATGGGTTTAGTATGAACCAGCACAGACCTCCGTAGAATGATGGGTTCAGAACGGAGCTGCGCGCGCTTCCCCTGTAGTACCAAGCAGCAGAATTTGCCTTTTCTTACAGCATAATTTAACCAACCCTGCTGCATAACAGGACCTTCTGCTAATTCCAGTCACTCTGCTAATGTCTTGCTATACAAGTAAGGGGCCAGTTTATACCAGGGTAGGTAAACGTAGGCGTACATGCACTGGTCCATGGCAGATTTATAAAATTGCCATATGGGACAAATGTACATATAATAAATCAGCAGCATAATCGAAGGTTTTTTAAAAACCTGCATGGAAACATCCCTTCTAGACAAGTGTAAGACCCTGTTCTGTAGAGTGGAGGGTCGTACACAAGTCAGATCAGGGCTATGCCAGCCCCCCCACCCCCCCACATCACTGGTGAATGATGTAGTTTTTCACTGGTGTCGGGGGGGAGGGAGGGGGGGTTCCATCCTACATGGACTTTCAAAGCTGTGCCACATACAACTCTTTCCACACTAGACTCTCAGGGTAGTGAGGGTGAACACTCATAGGCTTCTCGGGGAGTTAGTGTTGGGGTGCACAATCTCAGAACTCAACCAACAGAAAAAAACCACAATATCCAGCCCAGTGTTTATTTTGAAGAAAGTAAGTACTATTATTCAAACAGAAATAGTAATAACTACACCATGTAATTTCAGAATAAGGGTTAATATCCCTGGTCAAAAATCCCCTATGGGCGCTATAATCAGGAAAAATAAAATTGGCAGATCTTGCCTAGAAATGTCTTCAGCGTGCACAGCCGAAGCTGCAGATCCGATCAGCATCCTTACGCTCAACCAAATGACGGTGGTCAGAAAGGACTAATCAGCTCCCCTTGCTAACTGAAGTCATGGAGATTTCCAAGGGAAGCTCAGTCTCCAGCTTCATTTCAATGCTCATCATCCAGCCACAGAAATGCTAGCAATGCCCGTCTGCTATTTAGTGAGATTCTCATCCGCCATCTTGTGCCATGCTAAACCAGGGGCATCCAAAACGGATGTCACTGGCTTCAGTACTCAGACACGCATAGTCCTACTACCCTGTATGTATTACACACAAGGCATATACATATGCTGCGAGTGCAAGGATCTGGGTTTCACATAATGAATAGTGGACTTTTATAAGTAGAAGGGCCGAAGGCCTTACTCACGGACAGATAAACAGGTCTACTCATAGATATAGATCACAAAACCCAGTATACTGCCACCACGGTCTTATTTGCTAAACCAATAAAAAGAAGAGTAATGCTCTGTCCAGTGTGAGGGCACACTTGGTGTACCCCTCCAGTTCAGAGGACAGGTCCTTGACTTTGCATGGCCAGTGACCAACCTAAGCCTCTGTGCAGACACTAGATTAGCAGGACATCAGGGCTAAATTAAAAGCCAGGATATTAGATCCAACACCTTCTGTGCACTCAAGAAAGGCGTACATGCTAGATCACCATGCAGAGGACATTTATTTTCCAACAACATGCATTGGAGATCCCCACGACATGTTTGCATTCTCAAACAAAGCTTTGAAGCGATCCCATTTACTTGTGGGAAGAATGAGACATGAAGCAGGAAGCAGGGACCATGTCTGCAGTAGTCCGTAGATCAACTGAAGGCCCTTAAATACTGGAGTAGGGAATAGTCTCAAACCAGATACTTAAACCAAAGGTGCAACACAGCCCAATATGGTAGCAGAAAGACCACCTCGCAGATCTATTAATGCTGCAAGCTGGCTTAGGAGGATGCCCCTGTTCTTACCAACAGTATGGATGGGATTCCGGAAGGGCAGGAGACCAAAGCTGTACTGGAAGACACCACGGGCATGGAAGAGCGGCAGTGCCACACCCATCTTCTTCTGCAGCCCCTCCTGTATTGTCCTGATCAGCGAGCCACGAGGGTTCTCGACCTGGTTGAAGAGCTCATTCTCCCCGAAGGAGAACACTGGAACGAGGTGTGCCCTGCAGTAGAAAGGGATTGCATCAATTGCTGCTTTGATGGGAGCAGTGTTGAGGGTTACTGGGACAGTGCTTAATTTGAACAGGTGGTTGCAGGTGTGGCCAACCAGCACTAATTTTTCAACAGACTAACCCAGAGCAAGAAAGAAACACAAAAGGAAGAGGGGGGACAAAAGAGGGGGAAAAAAAATAAATAAATAAAATAAAAAAAAACACCAAGGGAGAAATCAGGAATCTTTTAGAGTGGGATAAAAGGAGCAGGGTCTGTCTGGTGGAGGATTAAAAGAGGCATGGAGGTAAAATTACTACTATACTGCCTCGGTATTCAGCATCCCGTATTCTGTTACCAAATAAGCACTGCTAAGCGAGGGGGCAAATAGAAGTTGAACAGTGGTTGGCCAAATATTAGAGACAAGTGCTGAAGGGATGACGGGGAATGAGGGCCGTGGTTGCTTTTATGGGGAAGCTGAGAGATACCAATCAGTCAGCATGTGTATAGTGTGGCACTGTCACCCCCAAGGGTATCTGGGCTCGGAGTCTCAGTCGAAGAGCCAGGTCTTGAGTTTTTGTGAAGTCTGCTAGAGAGGGTGCTGTACAGAGGTGGAGGGGCAAGGCAGTCCAGGTCTTGGCCATGATGGGAGAGAAGGAGTAGGCCCCCCTGCAGCTGCAAAGGATTGCGGGTGTGTGCACGAGAGCAAGAGAGGCAGAGTGCAGGTGTCTTATGGGTAGGTCGAAGTTCAGTCGATGATTGATCTAGGATGGTCATTGCGTGTGTAGGGCCATGTATGCATGTGTGAGACTCTTGAACTAGCAACTCTACGGAGTGGGTAGCCAGTGGAAGTTTCTGAGATAGCGGGTGGGGGGGGTGGGGGGTGGTGAGGGGTGATGGGAGTGTCTGGGGAGGACCAGGATGAGTCTGGCTTCGGTGTTCTGTACGTTCAAGAGTGTGAGAAGCTGGGTGGCTATTCCGGCATAGAGAGTGTGGTCATTGTCAAGACAGCTGGGCTGTGTGACTGTCTTTCTGGAGTTGATTGGGATATATATGAAGATTCTGCGAACCAGGAGGGTGTGGGAGCAAGAGGAGGTGATGGTGTGCACTTGTTTCATGCTCAGTTGGCTGTCGAGTATGATGTCAAAGTGGCGTGCATGGTCTGTCGATGTGGCTGTTGGTCCAAGTTCCACTGCCCACCTACTGTGGTCCCATGAGGAGGTGTTCTTCCTGAAGGTTAGTACTTCTGTTTGTGTCAGAGGAGTTTGAGGCAGTTGTCCCTCATCCATTTTGCTAGGTTGGTCATGATGTTGCAGAAGTTGGTTTTGGTAGTTGAGGGGTTTTCGGGGCGTGAGAGGATACGTTTTCTGTCTGTGTAAGATTATGTGGAGCATGTGGGATCTGAGGACATCAGTGAGGGGGTGGAGCTCATGTAAATGTTGAACAGAGAGGGGCTGATGGATGATCCTTTGGGTGTGCTGCATGTGATGCTCTTGGGTGGTGAGGTGAAGGGGGTAGTCAGATGCTCTGTAAGCGCCCGGAGAGGAAGAAGGTGATCCACTTGAGGGCATTTCAATGTATGCCGATGTTTAGTCAGTTGATGAGGGCAGGCACGGACTGGCCATGCGGGCACCGGGTAATCACCCGGTGCGCTGCACGGTTGGGGGCTGGTTTTGGGCCCGTGGGGGCAGTTTTTGTTACAGGGCCGTTTTTGCAGCATAGCTGCAAAATCGGCCCTGTAACAAAATCGGCCGAAAACCGGCCCTGGCAAAGAGCTCGAAGGCACCCCCAAGCCCCGGGGGCCGGCCGAGCACTTTGCCAGGGCCGGTTTTGGTTCCCAGTCCGGCCCTGGATGAAGGTGTAGTGGGATATGATATCGAACTCAGTAGACAGGTCAAAGAGGATCAGGGCCACTGTTTCTCCACAGTCGAAGAGGGATCTGATGTCATCGGCGCTAATCACCGTGGTCTCGGTGCTGTAGTTGGCATGGAATTCTGACTGATGCATCGAGTAGGTGGTAGAGTTCCAGATACTCTGTGAACTGTTTGATGGCTTTCTCAAGTACTTTGGATCGGGGGGGGGGGCAGGGAGATTGGCAGTCATTTATTGTCGCAGGGGAGGCGGAGGGCTTCTTGAGGAGAAGGCAGACCTCTGCATTTCCATCCATCTGGGAAATTTGCTGTGAAGATGGAGGTGTTGAGGATGTTGGCGAGTTCCCTGCTGATAGAGCTGGCTACGAGGTTGAAAAGATTGTGTGGGCAGAGGAGGGAGAGGGGGGGGGGGGGGGGGGGGGGTCAGTAAGTGCCCCGGAGTGGATGGACGGCATAATGGTAGTCGGTATGAGGAATGGGGACCAAGTGGTTATTGTTTGGCTGGTGTTCGTCAGTTGATTGCAGATGACAAGGGTAGTGGGGGAAAATGTACAAGGGAATCAGAGGCCAGGGAGGTGGGGGTGCGAGGGGGAAGGGGAAAAGGCACGCGGGGAGTAGAGGCCAGGGAGGGGGGGGGGGGGGGGAGGTATGAGGGGAGGGGGCAAAGGCACAAGGGGAGCAGAGGCTGGGGGAAGGTACGAGGGGAGCAGAGGCCGGGGGGGGAAGGTATGAGGGGAGGCGGGAGGTACGAGGGGAGGCGGGAGGTACGAGGGGGGGAGGTACGAGGGGAGGCGGGAGGTACGAGGGGGGGAGGTACGAGGGGAGGCGGGAGGTACGAGGGGGGGAGGTATGAGGGGAGGCGGGAGGTACGAGGGGAGGCGGGAGGTACGAGGGGAGGCGGGAGGTACGAGGGGGGGAGGTACGAGGGGAGGCGGGAGGTACGAGGGGGGGAGGTATGAGGGGAGACGGGAGGTACGAGGGGGGGAGGTACGAGGGGAGGGGGGAGCGAGTGGAGCAGAGGCTGGGGGAAAGGTACAAAAGAAGCAGAGGCCGGGGAGGGGGGGGAAAGGTACGAGGGGGAGCAGAGGCCAGGGAGGGGGAGCAGAGGCCAGGGAGGGGGAGCAGAGGCCAGGGAGGGGGAGCAGAGGCCAGGGAGGGGGAGCAGAGGCCAGGGTGGGGGAGCAGAGGCCAGGGTGGGGGAGCAGAGGCCAGGGTGGGGGAGCAGAGGCCAGGGTGGGGGAGCAGAGGCCAGGGTGGGGGAGCAGAGGCCAGGGTGGGGGAGCAGAGGCCAGGGTGGGGGAGCAGAGGCCAGGGTGGGGGAGCAGAGGCCAGGGAGGGGGAGCAGAGGCCAGGGAGGGGGAGCAGAGGCCAGGGAGGGGGAGCAGAGGCCAGGGAGGGGGAGCAGAGGCCAGGGAGGGGGAGCAGAGGCCAGGGAGGGGGAGCAGAGGCCAGGGAGGGGGAGCAGAGGCCAGGGAGGGGGAGCAGAGGCCAGGGAGGGGGAGCAGAGGCCAGGGAGGGGGAGCAGAGGCCAGGGAGGGGGAGCAGAGGCCCGGGTGGGGAGCAGAGGCCCGGGTGGGGAGCACTTTTGCATATCATGATCTGTTGGAAACAGCAGGGGAATCTCACCCGTGAACCATTGCCATCTTGATGAAGCCCTTCCGGCTGAGGATCTGTAGGGTCAGTGCCCCCGGGCGAGCATCAAGAGACTCAGGGGGTCCACCCACTGCAATCACGGCCACCTGTCCTCCATTTTTCTGACTCAGAAGATAAGCAGCACTTGCTTTATCTGAAGACACCAATCCTGGAAGAAAATTTGAGGAGTCAATATTCACCATTATGTATCCTTAAACAACAAGCTAAGCCTGTCAGTGGTGGTTTAGCAAAGGTGCAACTGGCTCTAATGCAAATTAGGCAAAAGCCACCTCATCCCCACTCCAACCCCTAGTTTGGGGAGAAAAAAAAAAAGAAACTTCTAATTGGAGTGCAGTGGACCCCTCACATTCTTGGTCCTGGTGCCACTGCACATTTCACACCAATGATAACTAAGTCCCAGCCTTCAAGACACTCCCTTGTGATGAATTGTCGAAAGGGAAAAAACAAACACACTGAATGCACCAGAGAGAGACAGGGTTGGAAGCAAAGTTCGATTTTTAAAGAGTGGGTTTTTATAATTTTTTTTAGGAGTTACAAGACTAGAACCTGGCCTCCCTTATCCTTCACTTATTGCAAGTTCTCCTTTTTGTCTGTCAAAAGATGGAGTCTCCGGCAAAGCTTGGCGAGCGAGCACAGACATATCAAACCTTGGAGATATAGAGATCAGGCTCTCGTATTATACTGATAACGACGTGTGAAGCTGGTGGTGAGTGGTGGACACCTAATGTAAGTGAGGGGCATGTGCACTCTCTGCATGGAGCAAACGATTCAAAGATAAACACAATAAGGCTTTCTGTAGAGCCCGCCCCATGACCTAACCACATCACAGTTCCCCCAGGGACAGAGGTCTTTCCTCAGAGGAGCTCACCAGGACTCCTTGGGATGGGCCAAAAATTCCAATAGAGACAGTAAGGACAGTCACCACACCATCAGAATTATGATATATGTGGTAACACTGGAGCTCTGTTAACTTTTATGGAAGATTTCAGGTACCTAAATGAGGTATTAACAAGGACTCAGTAATATTAGTCAAGAAATAGAGATTCGCCATTAATCACTCATTTCTTAGTGGAACCTCAGAGACCAAGTAATAATGGGCCACATTTGTGCTGCCCCTGAAAAGACTGATACACCGGTTATAAGTGGGGAAATACCTGCCTATTTCCCAGGCCACTCATAAGGGGGCCCACAAATTCCTGTGCGGCCAGCGCTTCTGCTGGCCTCATCCCTCCAGTGGTCCCAATTGATGTAGATCTCTTCGACATGAGCCCACTGTAGGTCTGTTACCAGTCCGCTCATGTGATCACGGTGTAGTTTCCCCATGATGCAGCATTTTTTCTGGCCTGACCACTCATGGTCCCCAAGGGGCCCATCTTGCCTCCAAGTGGATTAAAATTCAAACCCCTGTGGGACAGGATGTAACTCTCCGCTGAGCACACTATAGGTGCACAGGACGTCCGACTCAAGGACAGGCTACATCCTGATGAAGCAGGTCTTACCTGTACACAATACAAGTTATGGGGCAGAAGTGCCCTGGATTGAATATACTATTGTTTTTTTTGGAGCTGCACTTCCTGCTGACCAGTGCACATTATAAGTCCCCATTGGACCAGCCTTCTTTAGTCCTGCGCAAACCTGAAGTCTCCATTGGCATGTTTTCTGAACTCAGCACATTATAGGGGACAACTCTGAACTCTATTAGCCCTTACGGGGCAAGCCTGCTTTAGAAACTATATAAAGACATGTTGTTTCATGACCTGGATACATTGCATGCATCTATGGGGTAGATTTTTAATTTGACCTCTGTATGACCTATGTGCCAGAGCTTCTTTGGACCTAGAAACATTTTAGGTTCCCATGTGCCAGTTTATTTTTTTTATTGACCACTATACGTCTGTATGCAGTTGGTCCTTTGATTGGAGCAGCCTCTAGCTCCCCAGGCTGCAGAAGTTTCCACTGCCCAAAGAGCAAAATAGCTCCCGGAGATGCATCCATTTCCTATGACGGGCAGCACTGTAGCTTCCTATGGTGCAGACGTTGCCTCTGACTCGAGAGCAAAAGAGCTCCCTATTGTGTTGGTGTTTATTTTTACCCAGGAGCACTATACATTTCCAGGGGTCTGGTGCCTGCTCTAATCTGAGCACACAATGGGTCCATGTGTGGTAGGCCCTAATTCGGAGGAGGTAAGGGTTTAGATAAATGATGTGTTTGTAGCCGTAGCCAGCTGGGCCGCCTTCCACCTACGCGCTTACCTCCACCCATGATGTAGTCCCTGAAGAAGGGCACCTTGAACCAGAAGGGTAGCATCAGCAGGTGCGACGTCAGGCCGGGAAAGAGCTGCGAGAAGCCAGTGGCCTCGGTGCAGAAGTTGCCAAAGGCGCCAGCGACCAGTATGCCGTGGGGATGGAATCCAAAAACGTAGTTGTGCTGCGGGTCTAAGTCAGCAGTTTTTACCAACTGGAAACAGAAAGAAGATAACAGCCGAGTGAGGAGGAGAATAGCAGACACGGAAGACTTCGCTCTGTTCCTAGGCAAGGAAGAAAAGACTGAATCCTTAGCCATCCCACCCCTAGCTCCCCTGTTGTCACACTAGCTCTGTGTGGATCCTAGCTTGGAGAAAGAAACAGTTCTACAGTTGCATTATGAACAAAATACAAACAATTGTCTTGTGGGAAAACTGTTGCAAGTTTTATTTGCATTGTTTGTTATGCATGTGTATACAAACACAGGTAGGGTTATCTTACGGGTGAGATGAGGGTGGAAATGGTATCCCAGATTTCCGACCACTGTGCAACACGCCAATGGGGTTGATCAGGAGGAATCAGTTGTTTGGGGGCGTGAAGGGGGAAGGGTACCTCGGCTGAAGGGGGACAGTGTAATGTGGGTTCCTGCGAAGGCAGTCAGTCCTGGGGTGGAAGTGAAGCAGCAGCGGAGGCAGGTGAACAGTCCTGTTGTGGAGTGGGGAGGCAGGAAGAAGCAGTTGGTGTCTTGTCCAGGGTTCACAGCACAAATCTGTGGCAGTGTAGCTGCGAGTCTGGAGGATCAGGGTTCCTGGTGCTGGGTGGAATCAATGACCTTATTCCGCAGCCTTTTCCCCCGCAGGGAATCACAACGCGGTCGTTACAACGACCGCGTTGTGATTCAACATACCATTACTCCGCTCCGCAATTCGGAACAATGACGTGCGGAGGGGGGGGGGGGGGTGCTGGATGTTGGAATAGTACAATTTACTATTCCAACTCCAGTCTGTGCGGACAATATGGAAGGTGTTGGATTTTAAATCTAACACCTCCCCGCCCCCTTCCACAAGTCGTTGTTCCGACTTGCGGAGTAAAGGTATGCGGAATCACAATGCGGTCGTTGTTAACGACCGCGTTGTGATTCCCTGCGTTGAAAAAGTGGCGGGGTAAACGCGGTTTACCGCTGGGTGCAGACAGGCTTGCCTTTGGCGTTCCCGCTGCACAGCCGTGCCGCAGCCTCCATTCAAGAGATCCTGAAAGGGATGTTGGGGAGGTGAGAAACATGGGAGTGGAAACACCATGCAGGGGAGAATGGCAGCAGGAAAACTGGGGAGGGCACAGGCCATGGGGCACTGGAAACCTGGGGCAAAGTCGCAAGAGGGAAGTGCTAGCTGGAGGCTATCTTCAGAGAAGGAGCAGCCTGGCCGTCTGCGCGGCAAACACCAAGCCGCAAGGGGAAACTGGCAGGACCTGCTCACTAGAGCCGCACTGTGTCCTCCATTATATAGGTACTGGGAAAGCCGGAACACAGTGTGGGGATAACAGCAGCGGGAAAACTGGCAAGGGTGCGGGGCACCCTGGGTCACAGTAGTATCAGGCCGGAGGAAGTGCTGCCTAGAAGCTTTCTGCAGCTGAGAAGCAGCAGAAAAACCAAGCAACAAGGGGGGAGCAGACACTTTAGCCTTTGCTGCGTTTCGGGGCAGAGAAGAGCAGAAACCGAAGCCTTTGTTCTGTTCCAGGTAAGAGCAGACACTGAAGCAATTGGTGGGATCCAGAGATGCAGAGAAGAGACATTAAATCCTTTGCTAGGTCCATGGAAAAACCACCATGAGCTCTTCATGCAGAATCTTCGCTGTTCGTGCATTTGACAAAGCAGTTAATCAGCAGTCCCATATCATAGTGCAGGGGCACAAGAAACTCATTGGACCAGAGGGAAATGGACGGTGATGCAAGAAATTAGGGAAGGGGGGAGAAAAATAAATAATTTTTTTTTTTTTTTTTAAAAACACCACACCAAGAAACACATGAGACTGGGAGAAGCAGAGGCGAGGGAAGGACCCAAGAGACCAAGGGGAAGACAAAGTCAAGAGGCACAAGAGAGCAATAGACGGGGAGAAGCAGGGGCAAAGATGGCCTGAGATACCTGAAGTAGTAAAAAAAATGCAGGAGCATAACAGGCAGTACAAAAGGGGGTGGTGATGGACGGAGCATCAGAACCAATGAAACACTCACACCCTCTCAACAGATCTGGGTTTGATCCATCACCGTTTTTTAGCCCACTGCCACCCCAGTTCAGACATGGCCATATGCAAATCAGTCTGATCCTGTGCCTCATGGAGCAGTCCAGCCCGAACTGCCAAGCCATGCCTTGCCTGGACCGGAAACAAGCTTCCTAGGACCGGTTTCTGGCATTTCAGCAGTCTTCAGCCAGGCTTGCTTGAATCCAGTGGCAAAGTGAGCACTTTTGTACCGCTTTGTTCGCCATAAGTTGGCAGGGTATGCTCAGACATGAGTCCCTTGCTCACTTTGCCACTGGATTCAAGCAAGCCTGGCTGAAGACGGCTGAAATGCCAGAAACCGGTCCTAGGAAGCTTGTTTCCGGTCCAGGAAAGACATGGCTTGGCAGTTTGGGCTGGACTGTTCCCATGAGGCACGGGGTCAGACTGATTTGCATATGGCCATGTCTGAACTGGGGTGGCGGAGTGGGCTAAAGAATGGTGATGGATTAAACCCAGATCAGTTGACTGGGGGTGAGTTCTTGCAATGTTCAACACTCCGTCCATCATTCTCTTTTGTTTTTGCTTTGGAGCATAACAGGGGCAGCAAGGGAAACTGGTAAAGTCAAAGGCAGATAAGGGTACATCTGGCCTTGACAAAAAGAAGGGAAAATATAGTATCAGGAGATCTAGAGGGGTGAAGTGTTCGTGTCGAGCTGGAGGAGGGGGGCATCAAATCAGTTTATCTGTAAGAAAGATGAAATGGGACCATCATAGGTTCCAGAGGGAAAGGGGTGAAAGCACCTTACATTGAGTTCAGACCATGTAGACTATCAACATATTAGATCTGTGGTACAGAGGATAACATTTTTGACAAGACAGCAGCGCCATGTTCGATATCAGAGGTTCACAATTATTTAGCACTATGAGAGGACATTAACATTGTTTCACTGGCTGGGGAAGTGGTTGTAATTCTGCTGTAACAGACATTGGCAGCATTTGTAACCAATGAGACCTAGTTCAGTTTGGGTGCGTATAAGCATTCTAACTGTAGGTGCAGAGCAAGCCTTTGAAGGATGTTGATGTTAGGCAAGCATCCCTAAAGTAATAGGAACTGGATAGAAGTAAAACATTGTTTCAAGGCGCTTGTCGCTGCTTGGTGATGGTCTTGTGCAAGTAGTTGCCCAGATAGGTCAGTGCACCAGAGATGAATTAACCCTCTGGTCGAGTGACCCAAAGCAGTCAGGCTGAACTTAGAAGTATGGGGTAAAATATTTATGTAGCACTCCAAACAGTAATAAAGTGAGAACACCACAAGAAAAATCCCACACCAATCAGGAAAAATAGAGTAAATTATAACTAAAATGACAAGACTCCAATCAGTAGAATGGGATAGATGCAATCTTTAAGATTTAAATAAAAAGGAGTGCCTAAAAGCACAAAGAAACAACTGTGGTTATCTGGTCACAATGGACTACGAGCCAGGTATGATTACCAAGTTAGGCCCACTGAACAAAGTATGTTAAAATGTGACTGTGCAGTGTTGCAAGATTCCACGTCTAGGCTCTGTCGCATAGTCGTGGTTGCAATGGAGGATTCGACTGGGCTTGTGGTGCGAGGTCATTGTAGGATGTAGTCGATTGAGGCTTGTGATGCAAAGTCATGTGTCAGATGCGTCATGCAGCTGCAGTTCCAAGGAGCTGTGATGTGAGATCCTGCGACAGATTGTACACGCAGCTGCAGTTTCCGATTAAGAGCTGCAAGGAGATGTGTGGTGCTGCACCAGTTCTGCCCAAAACACCACAGCTAGGCTAGAGGTGCCTCTTCAGACCCACTTTCAAGGGTCCAGGATTGTGGTGGCATCACTTAGGGGGCAAGACTCACAGCAGGCAAAGTCCAGATGCTGGATTCAATGTGGTTGGTGCCTTTTCTGTCCCAGAGGCTCTCATCAGGAGGCCAGCCAACTAGCCCTTGGAGTCACTCTGGTCCTGGGTCCAAGATTCTGGCCCAGTCCTTTTCACTCAAGCAGCAGAGTAGCAGTCCTTCTTGCAGCACAGCAGGCCTACTGAGTCTTCCACAGGTCGAGGAGTACTGAAGAGTTGGGTCTGAGGGTCCAGTATTTATTCTTGGTGCCAGCTTTAAGGAGAAGGTTCTGGAGGTTTCCTCCCTCAGAGGTGTTCGGAATTTCCTGCCTCCCTGTCCTGGACCGATCTTGTCTGGGAGCACAAAAGACTAGTGTGAAACCCTTTGCGAGTGCAAGGAGGTAGAGCCTTTGTGATTTGCAAGTATGGTATGTGGTATCTCACAGAGAAGGGTATTTAATACTACCCAACGTACTACTACCAATAATCTATCTCACATACGGTACGAGGTTGGTATAAGGAAACACGGAGAGAAGTGAGGGGAAAAAAAATGGACTAGGAAGCACTGCTGTGTTAAGACGAGAACCCTCACTCACCCTAGGGTGACATGCTTCATCATAGGATCCCCTCTTCACACTGGGACCGCAAGTTACCCAGTGTGGGCTACAAGTCCCCTGCAGGAGAGAAGAGTTTTGTTTTTTGTCATCCCAACTATAAGTTCTAAAGGGAAGGGAGAGGCAGAATACAAACAGAAAAAAATGATGTGCGAGTTAAAACTCTTGCTGAGTGAGGACAGCTTTTATTCTGGTACCGCCAAGGGATACGATTAAAACCAAACACTGAAATAAAGAGAAGGATACTCTCCTATTTTATATTCTGGTCGACATGTTTCTGCCTAGATTGACCTATATGTTAATGGCATTCATCAGAACCAAGACTGAGTCACTCTGCTTTAAAAGAAGAGTGAAAACCATATTTTCACTAGTATGGCAGTAATCCCGTGGTACCGACAGCTAATAAGGTCCACAAGGTGCATTTGTAACCTATACAACTAGCCCCACCTTCATTAGTTCCTTCATGGCGGGTCAGAGCTGATCCGTCTCGACCGCCGCATCTATGAAGGGCTGGCGGTGTGGTAGGTGACCGCTCCTCCCACGTAAGAGATGGCCCATCCTGCTAACATCTCTTCCCGGTGTCTCACTGTCTGGGAGTATTAACACACAAAGACCACTTGCTAGCTTAACCTAGTCATGTTATACAGGCATAAAATAGTCCGGACAAGAAAATGCCAACTTTCTAAAAGTGCCATTTTCAGAATTGTCACTTAAATCCAACTTTACCATAAGGGGTGTAGGAAAGTAGGATCTGCTTTTATGGTTACCCCCACTGGTTTGCCTGGTGCTAAGCGGTTATGGACTAGCCTGACTGGGATCATGCAAATCAATACCCCAGTCCATCTACTTTCTCCCTTACTATATTATGTTCCGTACTTAAGTACATCCCATATTGGATACTAGGGTACCCTTATCAGTCCCTAGTATATGGTACTAAGGTACCCAGGTCATAGGTACCCCATGAGTTGAAGCATGCATTATGCCACCCATGGGAGACCATTACAACTGTAACTACAGGCCTGTGTGAGCTGGTGCTAGCAGCGATGAAAAATATAGGTTTCCTAGATCTAGGGGCACTGCACTTAAAACATATAAGTCACCCCTATAACAGGCCTGATCAATCCTGAAGGCAGGGTGCTTGGTTCTAAATGTAAGGGTGCCCCTGCATGAGCAGGACACCCCTACAGCCTACGGAGTCCATTCTCCAGGGTTGTAAGTGAAAGAGCCATATACAGGGGCATCCCGTAATTACGCACTGACCAGCTCGAATTTGGCTGAAACAACTCCTATCATGTTCGGTATCAAACATGTTGGAATCATACCCCCACATCATAAACGGTGTGGGAGGTATGATTCCAAGCACTGGAAGAGCCCTCCGTTAGGTTCTCAGTGCCAGTCTTCTAGACCCAGACAGCACAACACGGCTGCTGCCAACCAGAGACACGATTCCGCCCACTTGCTGCCGAGCCAAGCTTGAGCATGGGAAGGCATAACAATAGGTATTGTGTCACAGGGTGGTGTGACCACCTCCCAGACAGGATTTAGTGTATTGGGGCCGGGTGGGTGGGCTTGCCAGCACCACAGAGTCGTGCATGAGGGGCACATTTGGTGTCCCCCTGTATAGTCCAGTCCAAACCAGCTCTGGGAGTCGTTGACTCTCACTCTGGTACAAAACTGGACAAAGGACAGGGGAGTAACCTCCCTCCTGTCCAAACCCTCATCTGGGAGGGTCCCCTGAATCATCATAACCCTTTCCTTAGGATACTTATGGGCTTACTGGAGGATGGGCCTCTAGATACGTCGTTGGACAAGATTCAATTCAGACACCACTTCTACCATCTTGGCACTGTGGACTTAGTTTGGGCTCAACTTCATCCCACTTGGTCTGCTGCATAGTCTGTGTCTGGGTACCATACAGGAACCTTCCAAGGCCTGTGGGCACCCAAGATGCCTGAAGGAATCTCCCTTGAAATCAAGGAGTCACTTCGCTGCATTCGCCGGCACCACAACTAAGCTGACTGGTCTGCTGATCCTGTGCTGCTACGGACTCAGGAAGGTTCTGCAATGCAGAAGAGTCTCCACAGTTCAAGGCCTGTCCTGCCCTCTCACCAAGTTTGAGGTCCGTATGCCTCGTGGGAGCCGCAGGAATTGAACCCCTGTGCACTGCGTCAACTTGCAGTTGCAAAGGCTTGTCGACTTCCTTCCACCAAGATATTTGGGCTTCAAGTAGCCCCAACCACAAGCATCTCCAGTGACCAAAGTCTTTATTCACATCGCATCGTTTGCACCGTGGCCTTCATCTTTTTTGTGAGCTGCTCGAAGTCCTCTTGCGACTCCAGTGCCTCCAGCCGGTGGGTCTTTGAGGGTAGCCTTGGTTTCTTTTGGGCTCCCCAGATTGCTCGGGCCTGCCCCGACTCCCCTGCTTGTGGAGAGTTTCCTGGATCTTGCTGGTCCAGACATTGCACCTTCTTCGACTTTGAAGTTGTTTACAGTTGCCAAGGCTTGTTGGTGCTCCTGCAGGACACTGAACACTCCGCTCTCAACATCAAACGTGAGACAGCTCATACACAGCTCCTGCTCTTCCTCAGCATCGCCTGATCCCACAGCTGCAGAGTCAAGGTCACCGTCAACTCCTGCAACATCCGACATCAGTGGGCATTCGTCTTCCAGATCTCCTGGCCACTCCTGAGTGGCATACTTGGTCCCTTCTGCTTGCAGGTACTTCCCATCCTAAATCCACCTTCGTATTTCACCTGACACTTACTCCTTCTCCAGCAGCGTCAATTTCCTGAAGTACTCCATTGGGTTCGACACGGTTTCCGACACCACTTCACACCTGTGCACCCGGCTTCCCTGGATTGGTAACATGGGTACTAGGGTATCCACGGGTCGGGTGGCTCTCCAACCTTCTGGATTTCAGAGTTTCTTCCGGGTCCACTGGGAAGGGTAATTAATCTTTAAAATTCCAAAACGCTACTGCTCGAACAGCCAGGTCTTGAGTTGCTTCCTGAAGGCGAGATGGATGGGGAGGGAGTTCCATGTCTTGGCTGCCAGGTAGGAGAAGGATCTTCCTCCGGCGGTGGCTCTGCGGATGCGGGGGGGGACGGTGGCGAGAGCGAGGCTGGCGGAGCGGAGCTGGCAGGTGGGCTTGTGGAAGGTCAGGCGGCTGTTGAGGAACTTGGGACCCAGGTCGTGAAGGGCCTTGTGTGCGTGGGTGAGGAGTCGGAACGTGATTCTTTTGTTGACGGGGAGCCAGTGCAGGTCTCTCAGGTGCCCGGAGATGTGGCTGTGTCGGGGGATGTCCAGGATGGGTCGTGCTGAGGCGTTCTGGATCCGTTGGAGTTTCTTCTGGAGTTTGGCGGCGGTGCCGGCATAGAGGGCGTTCCCGTAGTCCAGCCGACTGGTGACGAGGGCCTGGGTGACCGTCTTCCTGGTCTCGGTGGGGATCCACCGGAAGATCTTTCGAAGCATGCGCAGGGTGTTGAAGCATGAAGACGAGACGGCGTTGACTTGTCTGGTCATCGAGAGGGAGGAGTCCAGGATGAAGCCTAGGTTGAGTGCGTGGTCCATTGGCTTGGGGGTGGCTCCCAGGGCGGGGGGCCACCAGGAGTCGTCCCAGGCGGAGGGTGATGATCCCAGGAGGAGGACCTCCGTCTTGTCTGAGTTCAGTTTCAGGCGGCTGTTCTTCATCCATTCGGCGAAGTCTTGCATCCCTTCGTGTAGGCTGGCTTTGGCGGCATCCGGGTCGCTGGTGAGGGAGAGGATCAGCTGGGTGTCGTCGGCGTAGGTGATGATCTTGAGGTTGTGTTGACATGCAATGGTTGCGAGGGGGCTCATGTAGACGTTGAAGAGGGTGGGGCTGAGCGATGACCCTTGTGGAACGCCGCAGATGACTTCGGTGGCCGCTGACCGGAACGGGGGAAGGCGGACTCTCTGGGTTCTGCCGGCGAGGAATGAGGTGATCCACTCCAGGGCCTTCTCCTGGATGCCGGTGTTGTTCAGGTGCTGTACCAGGGTGCCGTGGCAGACAGTGTTGAACGCTGCGGAGAGGTCCAGGAGGAAGAGGGCCGCAGTTTCCCCGTTGTCCATTAGGGATCTGATGTCGTCTGTGGCTGCGATGAGGGCGGTCTCCGTGCTGTGGTTGGCTCGGAAGCCGGATTGCGAGTGGTCGAGGGATCCGTTGGTCTCGAGGAAGGCGGCTAGCTGTCTGTTGACGGTCTTCGATGACTTTGGCAGGAAACGGGAGGAGCGAGATGGGGCGGTAGTTCTTGAGATCGGAGGGGTCTGCAGTTGGTTTATTCAGCAGGGCACTGATCTCGGCGTGTTTCCAGCACTCCGGGAAGGTGGCGGTGTTGAAGGAGGCATTGATGTCGTGGAGGTGGGGTGCGATGATGTGGTCGGCCGTGTTGAAGATGTGGTGTGGGCAGGGGTCCGTAGGGGATCCGGAGTGGATGGTGTTCATTGTGCGTGTTGTGTCTTCGGTGCTGACTGGGATCCAGGTGCGGAGGGTGGCGGTGGGGGGGCATCGGTTCGGTGGTGGGGTTCGTGGGCCGAAGCCGTTGTGAATGTTGGCGATCTTGTCGTGGAAGAAGGCTGCGAGGGAGTCGCAGAGGTCTTGCGAGGGAGTGATGTCATGGTTTCCGGCGTCGGGGTTGGAGAGCTCTTTGACGATGCTGAAGAGTTCCTTGCTGTTGTTGTCCAGTCGTTCCTTGAAGGCTGTCTTCTTTGTGGCGCGGATCAGTTGGTGGTGTTTGAGGGCAGTCATGTTGTCTGTGGTCTGGTTGGTGCACCAGGTGTTCTCCAGGGATCGGCAGTTCTTCTTGGAGGTGATGAGCTAGTCGGTGAACCAGGAGGCTTTCTTGCTGCCGCGTCTGCTGGGGGGGGGGGGGTTCTTCAGTGGTGCGAGGGCATCTGCGCAGTTGGTGATCCACTGTGTGAGGTTGTTGGCGGCTTCGTTGGGGTCCGTTGAGCTGGTGGGGGCGGTTCTGGCTGAGGAAGGTGGTGAGCTGGTCGCCGGTTATCTTGTTCCAGCTCCTGCAGGGGGCTTGTTGAGGGTGGTGGTGGGTCGTCGTTTTACTGAAGCTGAAGTGGACGCAGCTGTGGTCAGTCCACTGGAGATTGGTGGAGTGGCTGAAGGCGACGCATTTGCTGGATGAGAAGACTGGGTCAAGCGTGTGGCCGGCGTAGTGGGTGGGGGTGGTTACCAGTTGCTTGAGTCCGAGGTTGGCCAGGTTGTCCAGCAGAGCAGTGGTGTTGCGGTCCTTGTTGTCCTCCAGGTGGAAGTTGAGGTCCCCCAGGAGGATGTAGTCGGTGGAATTGATGGCGTGCGGGCTGACGAAGTCTGTGATGTCTTCGCTGAACTGTGTGCGTGGTCCCGGTGGTCTGTAGACGAGGGTGCCTCTGAGCGTGGTCTTGGGGGTCAGTGTGTATCTGGAAGTGGAGGTGTTCGGCGGAGGTGAAGGTGTCATCGGAGTTGGTCGTGATGCAGATGGTGTTCTTGTGGATGATGGTGATGCCTCCTCCTGTCTGGTTGACGCGGTCCTTCCTGGTGATTTTGTAGCCTTCCGGGACGGCGATGGCGACGTCGGGCGCGGAGGAGGCGTTCATCCAGGTTTCCGTCAGGAAGGCGATGTCTGGTGCTGTCAAGTCGAGGAGGTTCCAGAGTTAGACGGCATGCCTGTGAACGGAGCGGGTGTTGAGCAGGATGCACATCAGGTGTTTGTTGCTGGGGCTCGGTTTAGCAGGTGCGGTGTTGGGTCGGAGGCCGGTGAAGCGGCAGGTCAGGCAGGTGAAGGGTCCGTGGGTGCGTCTCAGGGTGGCTCGGTAGCAGGCGGTGTTTCGGCCGGCGTTGAGTGCGTGGAGGGTTTTGGCGTCTTAGATGTGCAGGGTGTGCTGGCGAGGGCGAGGACCAGGGGGTCTGGTGCTGGGCGCGGTCCAGGCGCGGACGGGTGCAGACAGGCTTACCTTTGGCGCACCTTCGGCGCTCCCGCTGCGCGCGTCCGTTGCGCGGTCGCTCTGGGGGTGTCTTAAGTAAGGAGCCGGGAGGGAGGAGCAGCTGGGTGGCGGGAGCGGGGCGGCGAATGGAATCACAGGGGGGCGGGGCCGCAGGGAGGCAGCGGCGGGAAATTCCAAGAAGCAGCGGGAAATTCCCAGGAGTAGCGGGCAGAGAGCGAAGGAATCTGCAGGCAGGAGGCGGCAAAGGCAGGCAGGAGCGGCAGCAGTGAGTGGGGCGACCAAGACCTGTGGAGGGCTGAGCGGATTCACCTCAGTACAGACATCTGGGCCTAAATCCATCGTTTTTTGCTCCCCATGCCATTCCAATTTGGACCCAGCCATATGCAAATCAGTTTTAACCCTGTGCCCAATGGGAACAGTCCAACACGAACTGCCAAGCCAGGTCCTCCCTTGTGCTGGAAACATGCATCCTAGGACTGGTTTCGGGCTTTCAGCCCTCATCAGCCAGGATAGCTTGACTCCAGCGGCATGGAGAGCACGGGGCCCATGTCTGGGCATACCTGTCCTGGGTGTTACTTGGCAGTTCGGGCTGGACTGTTCCTACAAGAAACAGGGTCAAGACTGATTTGCATATGGCTGGGTCCTAACTGGGGTGGTATGGGGAGCAAAGGAATAATGGATTTAACCCAGAGCCTTGTGACTGGGGGGGGGGGGGGGGGGGGGGGGGGGAACGGGGGGGGGGGGGAAATGTTTGCATGGTCCAGCATTCCGTCCATCAATGGTTTCTTTTGCACTTACATAAGTGGACATCATATACCAGTCCAGCGTCTCAGAGGGTTTTAAGTTACAATTCTTTACATACCAATGATTACTTCCTACCTGCTCCCAATTGAAAGTGATCACTTAATGTAATAAGGCAACCCGATGTTATCCCATGGAGTGATAGGTCTTCCAGTAATGTAAACCGAATGTAAGAGTTTTTCGCTACCAGGACATGTAAAAGTTAAAAGTACATGTCCAGATTTTTAAATCTACTGCATCCCGTCCTATGGGCAGTGTAGAACCTACCCTAGGGGTGACATATGTATTAAATAGTAAGGATTATGCCTGGCAAAAGGTTTATATTGTCGGGTTGAAATGGCAGTTCAAACTGCACATACAGGTTGCAATGGTAGGCCTGAGACATGTTTAAAGGGTTACTAAAGCGGGGGGCACAATCAGTGCTGCAGGCCAACTAGTAGCATTTAATTTACAGTCCCTTGGTACATGTATTACCACTTTACTAGGGACTTAAGCAAACTAAATGTGCCAATTGGTTGTAAGCCAATCTCACCTCATTTAAAGGGGAGCACACAAGCACTAGGACTGGTCAACAGTGGTTAAATGTGCAAAGTCCTAAAACCAACATAAATTAATAAGCAACAACAAGAGAAGCAAGAAATGTTTTGGGGATGATGGGGGCAAGACCACCCTAAGGCTGACAGGTCTAACACAGACAGCCTTTACCAGGGTCTCTGTACTGCTGAATGGGTTTGGCAGCTTCTCACGCTGGTTTGGGGGATTCCATCAGAAGCCGTAGACTGATGGGCAATTTGAAAGAGGTAGAATGAAGCAATATGACATTTTGATCCTTGTAGGCCCACTGGATTCTAAGGCAAGTCTAAATAAGATACTTACCTGTTGAAGGGTTATCTAGCTGGCACAACACCCAGAAAGTGTAGTGCAGAGAGCATCTTGCTACCCAGTTTCTTCATCTTTAATTTTCATTTTTGTCTGTGCCTAAAACTGCATAATCAAGCCCTCATACAACAAAACTACATTACAATTACTTTCAATAAAACAGCATTTCACCAACATTAAGGCCCTGCTAGAGATCTTGTTGTCTACAGAAATGCTGCCTGACAAATAGTGTCCTAAGTATTGTTAATTAAAAGGCTCTCATTGGGTGTAGATTTTCTGTTAATACCACCATGGAGGCAATATTTTGTAAATACATACATGCAATATTGGTCAGGCGATCTTCTGGTACCACCACCCGTGCCTAGAAATAGAGTGACTTAAAGAGTGGGGTTCCGTGGGCGTATGGCCTATGAGATTGTAAAATGGGGCAGCATCCTCACATCAGGAGCGGACAAAAATGTTTTGCAATCAGCCAAACAAATTCTGCAGTTTTTTTTTTTTGTAATTTGCCTGCAGAGAGAATTAGTGTACGGCAACCACTCAATTTCATTCGAATGGAGTCTTTGAGCTCTTTACTCACCGTGAGGGGGAAGTAGTCTCTGAAATGATTCCAGAGACTCCAGTTTCGGATCCAGCTTGACCTGCGACCTCCGGAGGAAGGCGTGTCCCTGTCCAGGTAGAGCCAGGCGCCATAAAGTAGGGCCAGGTACCAGTAGTCGCTGAGGAGCAGCAGGATGAAGACCGCCAGGCAGCACTGAGCTGTGGAGAGAGATGCACCGGTGAGGGCCAAGGACCGCAGAGGAGAATTCGAGAACCAGCCATAGAAGGGGCAGCCTGGGCCCACTTTAGTTACCGATTCTGGTTGCTTAGTTCAATTCTTCACAAAAGTACTTAGTAGGCCCCAGCTAAAATGCAATTTACGCCGGCATCCCCTTGCGTGATCACCAGCATGTCCCGAGATGGTCATTACATCATGTCGCATAACAGACTTTGTGTAAAATGTTATCACCGTCACAACTACACAAACAGAAGCGCCTTTAGTGCGCATCATGCATTTCGAGCAAAAAAAATAAAATAAAAAGGGAAAGAAAAATTACAATACCAGAGGCAGCATTTCCTATAATTACGCATAACTGAGCATTCCACATTTCTGCAAAACAAACAACAAAAAACACACACATTTCACCCAGAGCTTGTATTTAGTCACTGCTGGGGTTCTGTCTATTATGGTTTGAAAGTTGTGCTATGAAACAAAATCAAGATAGCAAAACAAAAGTAAGATGCCCACCCAACAGCTCTGGTACTGCCTTGAGGACTGATACCACGTGTCCTGGATGGTAGTCAGGGCTTTAAATCGGATGGGGAAAAAGTGGAGGGTTCCTCAAAGGGGTGTGGCCAATGTAATAAAAAGCGCGGCTTAAAAACAAATAAGCTCAAATTCAGCTTGGCACAGTGTGCCGCCCGACGGGTATTCTGCTGCTTCCGTCATTGCATCCAGATATACAATGCAACAATTAACATTACATCTACAGCAAGTCAGGACTATTGGCTTGGTCAGTGGCTGTTAGTTACATGAGAAAAATAAGCAATAACTGTGGCTTCGTTGTATAGAACATTGAAAACGCTTCCGTTTTGAAATGATGCGACAGTGAAAGTACAATAGCGAATCTCTTTGAAGGCAATGAAAGGTGGAACTGCTGTAGAGTTAAGATATTTTTCCCACCCGGAGGGCAAAAACAGAGCCCGATAGAGACCCATCTCGGAACCTACTTTTTAGGTCTCGCCTAGCGCAGCGCGCATGCGCTATCCTATGAGAGGGCCTCTTGGAATCACTTCAGACTTCCAAGAGACTTCTCCGTGTGGGTCTGCCTCCTCCCACACATCCCATTGGCCTTTGCGAGTGGCTTTCAATAATGAAAGCACACAAATGGCCAAAGATGGGTGCATGTCCTGCCTTTCCTCAAACTTTCACTCCCATGGCCTAGTGGTCTCAGGAGCGAGCAGCGGCACACATTGTGCCAGCTGCATTCCTCCCTGATCGTTATCTTGGCTTTCACGGCCATGCTTGCTTTTTTTTTTTACTTTAAAGCTGATTTATTGGAGTGCTTTACACTTCTCATGTATCCTCGATAATTATAATCCACCGCCTCTTTTATAGCTGCGTTTGCTGTGGCGTTTTTTAAAGTTTTACTTTAAAGCCGATTTATTGGAGCGCTTTACACCTCCCCACTTCTCATGGTTACTCTGTAAGAATATTCCACCGCCGTTTTTATTGCTTTGTTTTCCATGGTTCAGACTCCAACACTCATTTACATAGTTTGAGTGTACGCGTGAAACAGTCCATGCAAGCGTCAACTTAGGGCACAAATCAAAACATGTGGCGCTTGCAGTGTGTCCCAACTCTGAGGGCTTCTTGCACTCTCCATCGGAGACACAGATTTCAATTTGGGGTTTTTGTCTGAAGGCTTTTTGGGGCTGCGAGATAGCCGTCAAAGAAATTCCTCTGGTGGTTCAGGGAGAGGTTGGCTAGTCCGACCTTCCTCCCGACCATGCACTCACTGTTTACCCAGATTGCCAAAAACATAAGCAAGGAGTGTGTACACATTAACTTGTGTAAAAACACAAGGGGTTACACACACACACGGGTATACAATGCGCACGCATAGATAGGAGTCACGCATTATTAGGAGAGACACATACAGGTGACATACATGGAGAGAACAAACGAGGACAAGTACACTGGCAAGTACAACCGTAAGAAGGATATTTGAAGGGCGCAATCCATTTGTATTCGTTGTGTGCCGAGACAATGCAGGGTAGGCACACGAAGACATGCGGTACATCTATGGGTACACGGGGCATAGACCACACTGGGTAAATTGGGGTACACAGAGGGGTACACAGGCATGCTCACAGTTTAGAAGGATACATGATGGTTGTGTTACTTTTGTATTCTCTGTGTGCAGGGTGCAGTGTGTGCAGCCACTGAGCACACCCCAGTGCAACCCACGTGCATGCCCCTGCACCCTGCAATTGGCGGGTAGTCTGTGCACTGGGGTGGGGCCCTTCTCCACTGCCTGCACACGCAGCCCAGGGCCAAGTGGGGGGGTTTGAGGTTGCCGCTCATGGGTATTTGCAGATCTTGGAATGAACTCCGAGCCTCCAGCAAAAGCAGAAACCTAGGGAGAGTCGCAAACTGAACTAGAGACAAAAGCAATATCTTTCTTCTTTCTCATCCGTTTCCTATTTTTTTCCTCACTCATCCTTTTTTCTTACTTTTTACTTGAACTCCGAAACTCGATTATGCCAATAGCCTTTAAGTCAGAGCGCCCTGTTTCATCATGTCAAAGTAAAACAAATTCAGAACGCAGCAGCTAGACTCCTGTTCCACCTTCACCTCTGGGAAGGTAGGACAGCCACCAATTCTGTAAGCACTTCACTGGCTACCAGGAGCTAGACATCAACCTTCAACGTATTGGAACCCTCCAACCCCCGGGAAAAATACCAATAAAACTAAAACAATAAAGACAAAACAGAGCTCTATGTTCCAGACTCACCCCTCAGATTTTTATGCCACCATACAATATGTAATCTGCATTTTGCAGAGAGGCAAAGGATTGCACGGGCATGTATTCTGAACACTTTTTAGGTGGTTCCTTTAACTACTAATACAGAAGGATTGATCGGTTGGCTCATCAATAGCTGGTTAAAGGCCAGTGCTGTGTGCGTCGCTGCCTCCGCCTCGTGTGAAGAACCAGAGTCTCGGTGGGTCTGTGAGGGAAGACACATGCAACCTGTCCTGTTGAATGGTTTTGTACACCTCCATCCGCACTGAGATGTTTGAAGCCAGCAGGCTTAGGCCCAAGCAGGTCTACTCAGCCTTTCATCCTTTCACGGTGCATGAAATGAGAACCAGTCTACTTTGGCCCATAGTAGTTGCTCAGAAAGAGGTTATCCGTAAAGCACTTATAATTAAAAGCCATGTATACAGGGCTGTATTTTTATGCTATACAATGAGGCTTCCTGTCCACCATGAAAGTGCTGGGTGCCTGTGTCCTGCTGTGGTTGTTTTTAATCAGATACAAAAATGATCCATGAACTCATTACCGCGGTCACACAAGAGGTGGGTAAACGGTGGGCACTTACGTAGTCAAACTAAGGACAGAAAAGTTGCGACTGTATGGAGAGGGTACACAGGCAGTGCAGGCCGCACCTGTGCCTATAAGCATGCAATGACGACATGTGCCAGCAGCGGGCAGCACATTCACATGGAGAGCCAGGCCAGGGGGCTGGCATGGTGCCTAGAGCCAAAGTACAAAACAATAAGATAACAGCATGCATGGTGGTTTGGGTGGGTATTTTGAGAAACTGTATCACTCCCTTTAATAGGCCTTCAACTACACTACACTAAAACAGTAAACTGCTACAAGCGGGTACTTACTTTTCATTTACAGGACACTTTGCAATTTATTACTTATGGAGTCCTCATATTTAGCAAAACTACTTACACCTCCAAAAGGCGAGACCTATTGGCTATGCCAATGCTTGTTAGAACGGTCGGTGCTGAGCACCGGTGGGACCCGGCCTACTTAATGCTCTGCTGGTAGTAGAGGAGAGCTCAAGAACACTTCTGGACACAAATGCCTCCTCAGACCTTCCCTCCAGACCAAGGAAACAAAACAAAATACATTATAAATTGCCTTATTCACATGACGGAACACAGTCTCGCTGAAGCTGGTGTACAAATATTTCCTCCCATATACGAAAGGGGCGGCATACATAAGCAAGGAAGATTCTGGTCCTGTTTTACCGGGTCCGCATAGTCCAGCTATAGTTAAAGATCCGAGCAGACACTCTGCAGCCTCGCTTCATAAGCTGAGCAAGGTATACACAGATCAACACGTCATCTGCACTGCGTAATAAAGAAAGCTCCTTCGTTTATCAACCACCTTGAGTATTTTATTCTTTTCCTTTACTATTAAGTTTGTATAAGTTAGATGTACAGCTATTATTCTGTTTTTAGAAACCAATATGATTATTATAATGTTGAAGTTGCAATATGATATTAGATGAAGAGACTATTTTATCTTTTTCTTTTTCCTTTTCTCCCTTCCTCCTCTTCTCTTTCTCCTCTCTCACCTTTTCCAGGCTTTTCCCTTCTTCTGGAAAATTGTAAAATGCTATTTTACTTCTTGGTACAATTTTTTACTATAGCTTGTCTTTGCCGGAATAATTAAATACTATTGATATATTTCTTATGTCCTTTATTCCACTAAATTATATAGTCATTCTATGTATTAGCTTTTTTTACATACAAGAATTATTGTATATTGTACCTATGTTTCTAAGATACTTTAATAAAGCGCTTTAAACAAAAAAAAACCAAAAAAAAAACAGTTCAACACGTTCTACTTTCTCAAGATCTCGAAATAAGTAAGATTTTTAAAGGAAATCATTGAAGAGCAGTGTTGTAGAGCAGAGACATCGGTCTTCGAGCAGTCTGCTCCATGCTCATGCTAGGAGCTCTTGTCGTCCTTTGCTTAAAATGTCTTGCTCTGCTTTGCTTGCAGTATCTTGTTTTAATTTACCTATAAGAAATGTCATGGTATGTTTACACATTGTATTCTTCACTTTTGCATTTAAACTGTTTGCATTGTAATTGCAGGAATGCTTGCTCTAAGAGTAAACGTGAGTGTTCCTAGGTAACATTTTCCTTGGTGTAACTTGTTTCTCATGATGCAGTTATAGATGTGTTCTCTCTCTCTCTCTCTCTCTGTCAGTACATTAATTGAGATACAGAGAATATCATGACAGCTGTACGATTACCTGGATTCTGTATTTTGTACTTCATGCCTCTATTCTGCGGTTTCTTTGAAGTTGCATCTTCTCATTAAACTGCCATTGTATTCTGCCTCCAATTCCATGTCTCACATGTCTGTTTTCTTCATTTTTGGAGCAAGCGTTCCTAGGCACCCCGGCTCAAATTAAGGAGCCCCTTTTGTCCCTGACTCCCTCTCTTGCTCAGTTCTGTGGTGGCTCCCGGGGCTCTGAGTACAGCCCCTAGCTTCCTTGACCTGTAATAAATCTTCCCTCCAACATCCGTGTAAGAATCAGCACGGAGAATGATGGGAATGACGACAATTAGAGCCGCTTCTTTAAGGCTTGCAGGACAGCTGATAAGGACTCCCTGACTCAGTCATTTAATGTACTGATCTTAATGCCGCACATGGAGGTCACAGGTTACGATGTCATTGTGGACAACTCAACCTTTCATCCTTCTGGGGTCACTAAAATGAAATCTTATATAAGGGGGCCAGAATGGTTAATGTAATTTACAGTTCTCCTACACTACAAGAATGTGATAAAATGTGCTGTAAAAACATAAGGGCATAGATGCACTCATGTATTGTATATCAATAGGTTTTCTGGAAGGGGAGGTGTCACTTACACATGGTCAGAGTTTACAGTCTGGATTTTACTTTAAATAAGAGGATGCCGCGATCGGATACCAACCCCCCCCCCCCCCCCCCAAACAAATATTACATGACTCCACTATGAATGTTGACTGGCAAAGGAATCCCTCACTGTCCACAGCCGAACAGACAGCGTCATTACTAGTACGGACTACAACAACCAGAAGGCATTAGAGTGACACACGAGAGTCTAAAACTGCAAAGTGTACTCATTGTGATGAGCGCGGTGAGAGAGTACTCGCAGCAAGGCCACCAGGCCTCTTCCCATCCGCCGTGTGAACCGCGGTCTCCTTCATTCCCTTTCAAGATCTCAACAAACGTATTTAGAAAAGTATCTTAAGCTACTCGGAACAGGATCGATGCCAAATAAACTTTCATTCTCCTCGGAGGTCGGTCCCCTTTAACAATTAAAGGCATTCTGGGTAAGAAGTGTTGCTTGCTTCAAACTAATTCATCGAACGCACCTGGTAAAAACTTTTCATAAGGAACTCCCCCCCCCCCCCCCACCCCAAAGAAAAAAATAATAATGTAAATCGGAGTAGCGGACATTAAAATGTCTGGTCATCCCCCCAGTTGGGTTTCGGATCTTGGCACATGTAGAGACTTCTAGGCGCTCTCTTTCCATTTAGGTTTCCAAAGCTCTCGTCACATGCCTAGAAGCCCCCTTGTAATTATCTTGATTGTGCACTCCTGTTGCCGAGACCAGTGCCCTTTGACGCGGGGGTCGAACGTGGACCCCCCAGTTACACAGCTTCCAACATGCCTTTGGCACTTCCAGCCACCCCGGTCATGTAAACAAAACCTGCCTTAGATTCTGGGACATGCCTGCCCTCAGACGCAGGAGCAGAGCCAGACCACAGGTCCCAGAATTGTATGCGAGGATTGACGAGCAGGTGCGGGCTGGAGGTGCGCTCAGGGGTGCGCGCAGGGGTCAGGGGTGCGCACAGGGGTCAGGGCCAAGCACGCGATAGTCACTTTATTTATGCAGCTTTCTATCGTGCAAACACGGCCAACGAAGCGCTTTACGGAATATGAACAGTTTTAAATAATGATGAGCACACATATTTGCTCTGCAATAAGTGATGTAAAAAGAACCCCCTTTATTAAAATACATTTTCTTAAAACTATCCTTCTAAACGCACTCGAGCAGATTACACATCGCGCATCACGTAAATCACTATAGGCAATTAGATCTCGCTGTGTTGCACAGAGAACACAGTCATTCAATTTTCATCACTTGCGCCGCCACCCCTCGAATAACTCCTACCGCCCCCCTAGTCCTACCACCCCCATACCTAGAGCCAGGAACGAGAAGATCCATTTGAGCACCGCCGCGGTCTGCAGCCTCCTGCTCAGGGGCATGTGCAGGGGGGCGAATTGTATCTTCATGGCGGTGTAATCCCGGCTTCTCCTCGCACGCTCGGGCAAATCCTCGGCAACCCCGGGGTCTTGGGTAGGATAGGAGCAGGAGGCTGCAGGGAGCGGGGGAGATTCCGAGCTGCTCTCTTCCCATTTAATCAGAGTTCTGAGGTGAGGTCAGAGGACACACCTCCTCAAGGCCTCCTACCATTGGTCGACCTTTCTGGGCCAGCTGTGCCGGACTGGACTTTGTCCAGACGTTGTGTGCCGCAACTCTCCGCAGGGTCTGCAGGCTGGGGTGCAAGGCGGGGGGTGGAGGATGCCACTGGCCCAGACAGGAGGACCTCCGCCTTGGAAGCGAAAGAATGCTGGACACTAAAAGCTAGTCATAAAGGGAGTATAGTCAGCCCATCACAATCCCTGGACCCTGGTGCAACTGTACCTTCCGCATCAACAACAGCTACGCGCTTGAAAGGTCGGCAGGTGATCTTCGCCGAAGGTCTTAACGGACACGAGGCCTTCAACAGACACGCACGGCCCCATCACTCTTTCCAGGCGCGCAACACCCATTGGACTCGAAGGGCTTCAGCTCCCCCCCCCCCCCCCCCCCTCGTGTGTGGCAGCCCGGGATGGGACAGCTTCCCGGGCAGACACACAGCCGCACCCGAGCACTTCACAGGTCTTTAAAAGACCATTTGCATGTTAATGAGGCCTCGCTGTTGTTTCACCCCTTCTAAGAGCCACTGCAGCTCCTTTCTGCCTATGGCTCACCCCTTCTAAGAGCCCCTGCAGCTCCACTCTGCCTATTGCTTAAAGTTTCAGCCCCCCCGAAATTTTTTCTTAGCCCCCCCCCCCCCCCGAAATTTGGCTCTAGTTGTGCCTCTGACTCTTTCAGATGGGGTCTCCGCTTCTCGGGTGCGAATCTCGTGGTGTCCCACACCGGTTTCACACAAGTGCTGGGCACCAAAGAACAGAGGCTCTGCAGAGAGGCGTCTTGTCCTCTTCACACCACACGGGGGTGGGAGGTTGCAGGTGGCCCCATGTTCCCTCCCACTGTGAGGGCTTGTTAGGTTTTAGAAGGGCCCCTTCTCTTAGAGTGTGAATGTGTGCACCGTCACACTGGGATTCACGTTGCCGGCAACCCCCCGTTGTGAAGATGGACAGGATCTGTCAATCATTCACTTTTGGTAAAACACTATGCCAACTGCACAGCACGGGGTGTGTGTGTGTGTGTGTGTAGGAAGCTGGCTCTGTATATACTATACCAAAGTGAGGTATTGTGTGCACAGAGTCCAGATGAACCCCAAAGGTAGGCACTCTCTATTTGTGGTAGTGTGGGCGAGCAGTAAGGCTTTATCAGAGGACAGTGTTAAGCATTTGTTGTACACACTCAGTCAGCAAATGATTTCACACACTCATAGACTGAACTCAGACCAATTGTTTTTGTATGAAAATATCCTTTTAGTTATTTTATTTTCTAGAGCCCAGCAAGCCTGGCACAGGTAAGCAATAAGTACTTTACAGTAGCAATGCAGTTTGTAAATAGTCTGACTTGCAAATGTAAATGTACTTTGATTTGATTATAGTAGTGTTACTGATAATGCAATGCTTTTCAGAATACAGTACGTATACTGTGTATAGGATTTGTAGTAAAATTACAGGTCAGTTACTTTTGCGGTTACTTTTCTTACACAGTGCAGTATGCCTGGATACTACACGGGGACATTTCCTGTAAACAGGTAAGTAAAAGCGTTTTTGTTTGTTAGTACAATTTTGAAGAATTTCTTTAGGTTTTCCAACTCCACAATTAAAAACTTTTCATAGAAAAACAGTCAATGTTATCCTACGGAGGAAAATAGCGTTATCGGTTTATAGGTAAGTACTTTGTTGAGGGAGTTGTTGTTCTGGGGTTAGACTCAGGGGTCCCCCAGGGTCAAGGATGTACTCTTGTTACACCCTCAGCAGCACTAGGGCGGCCGGTTGCAGAGTGCTGAGGCCCAATGTCATCCAAAGGGGGATAGGGGGCCTCAGGTTGGTGGCTGCTGACGAGCAGATCACTGGGTTGTGGGAGCAAAGCTCCTGGACTCAAGCTCAGGGCAAATGGGGGTTTAGGCCAGCACAAGAAATGCACCCTCAGTGACACTGGGGTGGCCGGGTGCAGAGTGCTGTTTTGGCGTTGGGTGACCTGTAGCTTTCAATTGGGAGTCTCCGGTTTGCAAAAACACTGCAGGCTCGGGAATAGGAAGGTCTTCTGGGTGCGACCACCACTTGGAGAGTTAAGTTGGGATCTTGGGGGTTGGTTAGGCACTGTCGGTTGGGCCACTCAAGGCCATGGGGCATCGGGTGCAGGGTGCCTTTTAGGGTCGGATCTTCTTACCAGCTCTGGGTCGCGTTTGGGGGGACCTTCCGGTTTGAGGCTGCAGGCGTCGGCTGGAGGCTTGAGGCAAATCAGGGGTCACCAGATCTTTGTTTCAGGATCGCTGGGGGGATCTCCTCTTGGTGTTGGGCCACTCGAACCTCGGGCCGCGGACGTCGGGTGCAGAGTGATGCAGACCAGCGGATCCTTGCAGAACTGGAGTCTGTTGTTTGAACAAATGCGGTGTTCATGGAAGACAGAGTCTTTGGGATTGAGGGCAGGCAGGTCCTCCGGGTTTGCCGAGGTTGCTGGCTGCAGGACACACTAGGGTTTTGTTGGAGCAGGTTCCAGGTGGGGACAGGCCGGTAGGGCTGGGACCAAGTCAGTGGGCGTCCGCCTCTTGTTAGCTTCAGCATGGCTGTTCGGTCATTCTTCTTCTTTTCTTCTTGCAGGTTCTTCTCTGAGGAGGCAAGGTTCAGGGGTGCCCCTAAATACTAGATTTAGGGGTGTTACAGGTTGGTTAAATGTTGGGACCAATGGGTCCCTTCCCTGGGGTGGGTACACCCCTTATTATGCCACCCTCCAGTGGGAGGGGGCATAAGCCTTTCCCTGGTTGGCTGGGTCCCTCCATCTGCAAGATGGCAGGGACTGAGAGTTGTGCTTCACCTCGCCTCCCCCACCTGAGGAGTGGAGTTGCACAGGTGGGCACATCTCTCTTCCTCACTTGTTTTTCCCGCTGGTTCTCCCGCCCAAAGGGGAGGGGGGGAGGGGGGGTCAGAACCAGTAGGGACCAGTTGCTGAAAGCAGCAAGTGGCCTGGGGAAGCTCACAAAGGCGACAAGCCTTTGAAGCTTCCCCTTCAAGGACCCTGCCCATCCTGGGGGAGGAGGCTTGGAACCTCATCCCAGGATGTGCATTGTTTCAGGCCCCCGAGAGCAGCAGGCTCTCGACACTGGTCCAGAAACATGTCTGGTGGGGGCACCTGAAAGCAGTCACTCAGCCTGGAAACTAGTGGTAGGTCGTTTTTCAGGGGGCATCTCTAAGATGCCATCTGTGTGCATTTTTCATTAAATCCCACACTGGCATCAGTGTGGGTTTAATGTGTTAAGAAGTTTGATATCAAACTTCCCAGTTCTCAGTGTAGCAACTATGGTGCTGTGGAGTTCGTAATGACAAACTCCCAGCACCATATACTCTTAATGGCAGCACTGCACTTACAATGTCTAAGAATGGACTTAGACACTGTAGGGGTATAGGGCTCATGCACCTGTACCCTCACCACTGGTGTAGGGCACCTAGCTAGAGGGGTGACTGATCCATGCCAGGGCAGTGGGTTGTAGGCATGGGACACAGGGATGTGTGCCATGTCGACTCTTTACTTTGTTCTGCACCCAGACACGCAGCCTGCCAAGGCAGTGTGTGAGTGTGAAGGTACATGACCTCTAAGGGTGGCACAGTAAGTGCTGCAGCCCTTAGAGGCCTTCCCTGGTCACAGTGCCCAGCGTACCTGTGGTACCATTTACCAGAGGCAGACCTGTGGCCAGAGATGCCAATTGTGTTTGGGTTAGTTTTGAGGAAAGAACACAGGCCCTGGGAACCTGATTGGCAGGGACCCAAGGCACATCTAGCCAAAGTGCATCAGTAGTCTGGCAAAAGTCGGGGGTTACTGCAACAGAAACCCAGCTTCTCACAGTGTGGCCTTCGTGAACAGTTGTTTTGTTACATAGTAAGCAGGGGCAGAGAATCCCAACATGCAAAGTTCTGCCTGAAGGAGTCACACTTGATCTTTGTCCTTGGAAGCTGTGGTTTTATATTTGACAATGTGGTCTAGCCCATTACAAATACTGTTACTGATTGTTTTGCACTTAAACCCAAATCTGAACCCTTGTCTCCTAATTTAGGGAACTGCACTGTTTTACTGGCATCACACATGAAAACATGCAGTGAAAATGCCACGTTCTCATTCCTATATTCTGTTCCTTTATCTCATATATCCTCTTCTTCATCCTCCTATCACATATCACATTCTATGGCTCTTCCATCTCTCTTCATTCTTTAACAACCTGGTCTCTTCCTCCCAAATTTCTCTAGCTCACCTCTCTACCTTAATCACTTCTTCATTCTCCTCTCACAATTGATTTTAACTCAACTTGTAATCCCACTTTCTTCTCATACTTATTCCAAATCTAATGCCATCCTCTTCTATACCCTCTTCATGCCCACTTCTCTCCCAGACACTCTCACACCCTCATCGCGATAAACATTACAGCCTAACCTCTCAAACACCCTCACCTATTGATTCATCCTTGCCCCCAAACAGTGCATTAGTGGCTTTAATCTTCCACCCTCTCTTGCTTCTTAGCCCATTTTCTCCCTCATCCATCTCTTTCACATTCTGTTTCATTCTTATGCCAGATAACCACACACACACACTTATCTTCTGCACATTTGTCACCCTCACTCAATTAATCAGGATATATAAAGCGCGGCTAATCACCCAATAGAGTATCCAGGCATTTGCAGGTCCCAGAGGCTTATTCGAACACCCAGGTCTTGAGGGCCATTTGAAATTCCACAAGTGAGGTGAGGGTCCGGAGGTGAGTGGGGAGGCTGTTCAAGGTCTTTGCTGCCATGCGGGAGAAGGAGCATCCTCCACCACTACAGATGCAAGGAGCATGGACAAGTGAAAATGAGGCAGAGCATAGCCTTCTCGATGGTTGGTGGAAGTTCAGATGGTGGTTAATGTATGCAGGTCCTTGGTCGTGTACAGCCATGTGTGAGTGGGTAAGTAGCTTTAATTGGTATCTCTTCTGTACAGGGAGCCTGTGAAGTTGCCTGACTTGGGATGTGATGTGGATTTATCAGGGAATGCAGAGGATGAGTCTGGCTGTGTTGTTCTGTATGGTCTGAAGTCTCTGTAGGAGGTGTGCGGAGATTCCTACGTCGAGGGTGTTGCCATAGCCCAGTCGGCCGATGATGAAGGTCTGTGTCACAGAGCATCTCATCTGTAGTGGTAGTCACTTGAAGATCTTATGTAGCATGAGCCAAGTGAGGAAACGTAGAGGAGACAATGTTGATCTGTGATTTCATGGTGATCTTGTCAATGATGATTGTAAGGTTTCTGGCATGGTCGGAAGGAGCGGGTGCTGTTCCTAGGTCTGATGGGCATCAGGAGTCGTTGCATGTGTTGCTGCTGTTGCCAAAGATGTAAGCTTCATGTATTTGTTATAGCTCTCAAATCTGTTTCCATGGATGTTTCATTCAAAACGTTTTCGAAGGATTTTATTTGATTTTGTGAAAGTCTTTTTTCAGCAATAAGGAAGTTCCCTTTTCAAGAGCTTTTATTATAATATTTATGGATTTGGAAATATGATGGGATTTTGGCTGGTGGATTATAATTGCTAAAATAAGCCTGCTTTTTAAGAACAATGCTACTCCTTGAAAATGAATTAGCATTTTGTTGTTGTATTCTTTATTCGATGTTTTAAAGTTTAGCTTTAATGGTTCTATGGAACCGAAATAAAGGAAACATGATGAAGAACCGCACACACTTTGACATTAGGTCTCTCTTACACTCAAATACTTGTGCACACTTACCAGCAGTAGCTGTGTTTCTTACACTGCCCACCACCAGGGCAAGTGTAGAGTAGATTGTGAAACATGCACTACAGAAAACAAGTGTCTGCTTGAAAATGTAACTACTTTTGGCTAGCTGGTGGAGCAAACCATCTGCAGGACTATAGACATAAATCAATGCCTTGATGATTTAAAGATAAATGTGACCCTGTAATATAGCCCTAAAGCCCGACCTAGCGGGATCTACCGTTCATTTAAGACCTGCTCCAGCGTTAAAGACCTGAGCCGAAGGTGAGGGCCTTTAACAAGGGAGCGGGCCTTTAATGGTCGGTAGGGCCCACTAGGAGTGCTATAAGGCTATTTGAAGATTTCGCCCCTAGAGGGCAGAATGTTCTAATTGCTAAAAACAAAGGCCTCTCAGAGCCCGAGGGGGGTTTAAACTGTTTTGGGAAGAGGGTCATGTTTATTAAAGACAAACACTCAAAACATGACATCTTAACATTCTCATCCTTTTTCAAATCTAAACACAGCCCACATCTAAAATTTGTCAGTCAGGTCAAGAAAAACATGTCTACAATTTAATGAACAGGGAATAGCAAATCGTTTGAACCAGACATTGTCATGCTAAAATCATTGATATACAGTGTGTCATAGCGGAGCCTCCATTACTTAATCATCCATAAGGTCCAGTCTATCTTCATCCCAAGGGGAAACACACAAAGGTGGACGCCACCAGCATCCCCGTGGGGCAGTTCCCACTCCCAGTAACCGTGTCCACAACCCCAGGGATCTACCCCTCCAACACCAGGCTGTCTGCTTTGTTCCTAGAGTGTGAGCAGGGTCTGCAGCCCCATGCCCTACCCTGCCTAGCTTTGCACCCTTGCTCCAAGCTGGTGTGAACATTCTTTTTCGGGATTCAGACTGCTGTCTCCCCCCTCGGTGCTGCCCTAGGAAATGAGTTGGAGGACTCTTCCCCACTGTCGTAAAGCAATCTTGGCATTCACTTTTTTACCACAAGGGCGATCAGGGCCAATCAGTCTCCACCAAAGAACAAGTTTTGAGAAAACGCCCAGATGCTGTCAATAAGCAAGTCAGTACCAAAGTAAGATAACTGGACCCCTTTCTGTAAAACATTTGGTTACCCTCGATGAACTTGTTCTGTTTGTTCCACAACCGCCCAGGCCAGGGCACAGCTTGGCCATTTCAGCGATGAGAAGCCTGACTGACACCTTTAGAGCCCTGTATCTATCATTTAGCCCCCACTTGCTGCGCAGGATCATGTGTGCGCAAGCTATGACTGCCCCAGGGAATGCTGTACCCAACCAGGGGAACTCTCACAAAAGAGCCTCCCTGACTGCCCTGCACCCCAGCTTAGCCAAGTCATTTCCGCTGATGTGAACAAAGATTGAGTCCGGAAACTGCAGTCCCACGCAACCCTTCGTCTCCTCCACCAGTTGTTGAAGTTGGGCAATACGGAGGTCCCTAGCTCTGTACCATTGGAAGACAACATCTTTCAATCCAGCAGGCTTTGACTTATGATGCTGCTGCAAACAGAAGGTCGCCCAGCGCACAAATGAATGGCCAGTGCCCTACACAATCTTGAAAGTCATGCTAGTAAAAGGCAACAAAAAATTAGAGTGAGATAACAGCATTATATAGTGATAATGGCGCGAAGCACAGGGCATACGTAGTGTTTAAAACATGATGCTGACCACGGCCAATCCGCTTGAATTTATCTGAGGACACATCTGCTCCTGCTGCAAAAGCTGCCGCCCGATACTAAAAGAATGTGATGAGTAACCCGACGGGTCAGGCCTAATACTGCTGAGAGTGCTGCAAAGCCCTACCAAAAATTGATACTGTGATGGACACCCCATTAGAATGGACAAACAGTGCAGGGGATTGTACATTGGGTGGAACCAAGATGTATGCCCTCATATGGGCAACCAGGCAAATAACGGACTCATGAGCTGCACTGAGCTCTACTATAGCTCCCTTTCCTGCTGGATCAGGCTTGGACTTCCTAAGCTTAAGGGTAAGTCTGTCTGAATGTAAGTGGGTGTGAACCCATTGTAAGCTGCCTAAAAAACTGTTTTAGAAGCCCCAACACCAGCGGCGGCTGCACAGGATTTGAAGCAGTGGGGTGGGCGGGGGGATTTGGGTACAGACAACTTTAAAAATGAAATAGAGAACTTACCAGTCGCATTGCTCCTCTCCCGATCCGGTCCCGGGCTGATCACACTGCACAGGCTCCCAGATGGCAATTCCTGATGCTGCTCTCATGCTGGAAATGCTATTCCAGTCATGAGAGCAGCGCTGGGATTGGTCTGAGCGCGGTGGTTCAGCACTCAGACTGTGCCTGGGAACCTGTGGGTTTTCTCCACCCCGCTGTACAACACGGCTGGGTGGAGAAATGATAACTGTGCATGACAATCTGGCCAGCTTAAGACAGCCGGCCAAACAGTCATGCACACTTAGTAGAGCCCATCACCCCACCTCCCCACTGCTGTTGTAGAATGCATTGCCCGCCCTATGGCGTGCCACCGGCAGCCGCAGGTAAGAAGAAAAATAAAATTATAATAAATTGGTTTATTATCATTTTATTTTTTAAGTGTTTACCCCTGCTGCCACATCGAGGGGCGACACTACTCCTCCATAACGGAGGAGCCGCCTCTGCCCAAAAAGCTCGCCCACCCTAAAGGCCCCATAAAAAGCAACAGAAAATGAAGCCGCAAACAATGCCTCCTCATAGGAGGCACTAAACCTAGCGTGCCCACCACCTGCATGTCAAGTGATCTCCTCCCATCCATGATCATGCCCTTCAATCTGGCTCAACCCGCTAGGGCCTTCCTCACCAAGAAACAAATGTCCACATCGCACATGCCCTTTAGCTTTGGCAAAGAAGCAGATGGGCCCTTGCTTAAACAATGGCCCTGTCCTGAAACCTCAAAGCCTCAAGTGAGAGGCAAATGGCACCAGGCGAAAATGTCTCAGACAATCCCTGCACCTGCAAAAAGGCCCTATATGTCTGAAAGTACTTTTATAGGTCCTCTGCATGCACTTAGCTAAGGACGATAACATTAAATCCAATAAGGCGGGGTTCCAATCTTCCACGGAAAAGTAGTGAACTCTATCATCCGCTCCACAGCTTGTGGGTGATACTCCTGGAAATCCTGCAACTTGGAGTGAGATAAAACATCAGCTGCCTTATTATGAAAACCCAGGACATGTTTGGCCCTAAACACACAATTCAGCTTCAAGCAAAGTAAGACAAAGTGCTTCAATAGTGTCAGAACGTGTGTACAGGAGGCTCACTGTTTGATAATGACTTCAACAATGGCCATATTGTCCTACCAAAAAACACACAGTCCTGTTCTGGAACATAGCAGACCATATGGTTGCCTTGACAACAATAGGGAGCAGTTCTAGAAATGCAATGCTTTTTTATCACCCCGGTATAATGCCATGCAGCAGGCCAGTCGTTTTTCACTAACTTAGCATGAGCACGTTGCAGCTTGCCTGCTGCTTTGCACACGTTACTACAAGTCTTTATTTTTTTGCAATAATTTCAAAGACTGCTTTCACATGAGAACTCATCGCTGTGTTCACTATCTGCATGTTCCTGGGATTTTGACTGAACACTATGTGCAAGGTCGAACAACAATGCCCCTTGTTATTTTGTTCTGGCCAGTCCTTAGCCCTTAGACAAAACATACCGATGCAGCTGTTGTTTGGACAGCGTACTTGGGTTTTTAGTGGGGTGCACGATTAGGTGACAGACACTTGAAGGGGGACCTTTCCAGGGAGAAGAGTGATACAGCACCTATGATGTAGATCTACCATCTATAGGCTAAGGTATGGAGTTTGCTGACAAAGCCCAGAGATCTTCTATTATATAATATTACTTCTTCTTAGGAAGGGGAGGGAGGTTAGGTACTATAGTCCTTTCTCTGTTGTCTTTTTATGATGACATCTCCCTTCATGATTTATGGACTAACTGCAATGCTGACAATATTTTTACTATGTATTTTCCTGCTTGTTGTGGCACTTATACTGCATATTAGGGCATATTAGTTATAAATATATATTTTAAACTGTTAAGTGTCTCCATAAGATAAAGTACCACAGAGTAAGTGAAAGGGTGTGTCTTGTTACCGGGATTCCTGAGAGATCTGGGAGTGTTGTGTTCTGGGGTGTTTAATCATTAGTTTCTCTATGAGTGAGTAGGAGAGCAAGTGCGACACTATAGCTAGTCGTTCCTGGGTTCTTGGGTACTAAGGCAGTAGGAAGACTCTGTCCCTATACATGAAGGTCCCATTTCCTGCGCATAGTTATTTATTTCTGCGGAATCCCTGCAACATGGCGCTTCCAACGATTGGTCTGGTACTTATTCACGAAACCCCTGAGTAGTGCTTGTGCTTATCCACAATCCCCTCACACTGGTTTCCGGAGACATCCGTGGAATGAGGGATTAGCCTCCTATAGTTGTGTTTTATAGGTTTTTCAAGCTTGAATTTTAAAAGGTTTTTCTATACCCTCTTTTGCGCTACTGTTCTCTCTGTTTGTTTGTTACATTTCTAATATGGCACAAGCATTCGCTATTGTGGCACATAATTATGCTGCGTTTACTGCTCATGTGACTCAACGAGAAGTCCCTGTTGCAGGGGCTGATTTCATTTTTGTTGTCGAGGTGAATGCGGCTTATTGCTTCAAAGTTTTCTACTCTTGGGTTAATTTTCCTGCAGTGGTTGGGAATGATAATTTCTTTAATGACTATACACCAGCCGTGGTTCCACGAAATTATCGCCCTTATCGATTACTTGAAGTTCTGTTGACAGCCTGGAAGCATACTATTTGGTTTAATGGCGCCCTTTCTCACCCTGTTCCTGTGGTCCGTTTAGGACCGCTATCGGTCGATGGGGCCACATGGCCCGTGTTGGCTGGTTTCACATCTCATCCAAATTATCTTGATGTTAGAGAGCTACGTCAATTACATACGTCATTGATTCATATACACAGAAGTGTCATACAATTTATGTCACGTAATATTCAAATGGCTCCGTCTGGAGCCGTTCCACAGCCACCCGGACATAGTGGTGGCATTGTCATTAGTCCCATTATGATTAATTAGATGATGGGCAAATGTCCTCAGAATAGGGATGATCTGCCATATTGGTTGGCAGAGAAATCTGAGCTACTCAAGGCTGTTTATCCACATACTACTCCTTTTGAGAAACACAGGATCCTTACGATGGATTTACTGAGTGGTATTTTTCCCACTTTAGCTGATTGCACCACCTAGGGGACGGTGTTTGCTGCGGTGTATACACTGCTTGGCACCCCCTCCATGAGCGTTCTACAGAGTGGTCTAAAGAAGGTACAAGATGAACACGGAGCTGGTCCAGCCCTGGAATTGGGGATGAGATTAGTGGGCATGTTCCCTATTGCCTCCAAGATGATTCTAGCCAATGTCAAAGGTGAAGCAGTTAGTTTGCAAGTGCGGCAACGCCTTTCGGCGGTGGCGGATGTTGATCAGCAGCGGCAGTTACCGATCATTATTGCGGATGTGTATACATCATCGGGTCGCAATAGTCTGGGAGTAAGAGCTTATACTCAGATGCAAAATAAACTCCCTCCGGACAAGGAAGGTCGACCAGTCTTTCCTAAAAAGAATGGTAATAAAAACCAGTGGCAGCAACAGCAGAAACCTAGTTCTCGTGCAGGTTCCCTCCACCTGAAGCTTCTGAATGTAGATATAATTTGCGTGACCGCTCTAAAATTAAAACACCGGAGAGGTTTCAGGTTCCTGATCCTCGGTCTCCTCGTTCCTTTCAGAAATCGTCAGATCAACAGTTCGGCAGGGAGGACGTCTGGATCGCAGAGAAGGTGAGTCTGCGCAACTACGACGTGACCCCCAGCAACAGCTTGATGTAAAAAACAAACAAGAAGGACCACCTCAATATCGTGTCTCATTTCAGGAGAAAAAGATGCCGCTTTGACTGCAAAGGATGCCTCAGACAGTGAGAACCCTGCTCCTCGATTGGAGATGGACGGTGACACTCCTCGACAGTGTGGTGGAAGTTACCATAGTGCAGGAGGCACTCCACCAGTTTCTGGAGGCAAAAGCAACTGACTCGTTCATTACAGAGGAAACAGCTGACATACGAGTTGCACCCCCTGATAGGCTTTATGAGATAGGCCTCCAAATCAAAGGTGATATTAAACGCAGAATCAAGGCAGTCTTTTGGGACAACCTTACTTCTTCCTACGATATTTTTTGTTAGCGGAGGTTGATTGGCCTCCCTCATTTGTTCTGGCTTCTTCAAGAGGGGAGGATGTTATTCTCTGGAGTTTGTCGCATTATGTTTCGGAGGACGCTAAGCAAGCTTATGCATCAGAGTGGGCGTTTGTGCTTGCCCCGGCTGTGTATCATAATCAAGTTGGTTGAAATAAAGTTTCTCAGGAACATGAAATTCCTTTACGCTCTATGCCATAGCCCCAACCACAATACCTGATTAAGGGGCCGATTCCGATCCGGGTCGGAAGGGCACCGAACGCAATCCGGCCGGAAAAACTATAAGCCGTACGAGTGTTTTCCGGCCGACTCGTACAGCTGTATGAGCAAGCAAGTACGATGCGAGCTACATGAAATTCACTGACCGAGTCGTTTCCGGGTCTGAACCGCTCCGTACGTCTCAGTCGTAAGCTAACCGTGGCGTGCAATGGATGCGATTCACGACCGAGCCAGTACGATGCACGCGTCAGACAGCGTGTGCGTGCCGGAGTGTCCGACACGCAAATTATCCGGGTGGTTGCCTTTGGGGGTCTGCGTCGGAGCCCCTGTCACCCGTAGCCCTACGACTCGGACACAGGGGGAGACCCATACGTCTCCCCAACACAGGCATGCACGGTGCGGATGGCACCGACGCGTACCCACTGTAGGGGCACACTTGTGTGCGACGTACCCTTTCAGTCAATGGGAGCCCATGTACGCGTCGTACGACCGGCTCCCATTGACTTCTATGGTAGTCCGACCGAACCGCGTCCGGCAGCATACGACCGCATCGTACTCGCTCGGTTGGACTGCAGGACTCCGGCTCGGTAGGAAAACACTCCGGATCCGATTAGGTCAGAGTGCTTTCTGACCCGGATCAGAATCGGCCCCTAAGTGTGATGCGAAAGTGTCCATGAGTGAAATCTTGGCCCGATTGGAATATCAGGGAATAATTGAAGCCTGTGTTTCATCAATGAATAATCCTCTTTTTACGATATTGAAACCAGACGGTTCATCTCATATAGTTTTGGATAACCGTCATTTAAACAGTCATGGTCGTACCTTTGCTGTACAGAACACCCACAGCTCTGCATTGGTTGATAACTTTGTTCGTAGAAAATATATGAAATGGTTTTTACAGTCACAATTTGGCTCCTGAGAGCGGTGACCTAACAGCATTCAGCGCCCTCGGCAATCACAAAAGGTATACACATTTGCCTATGGGATATAAGAATAGTCCTGGTGCTTTTGTGGCACGCATAGTGTCGGTTTTACATGAAAATGAACCTGATGCTTTCTCATATGTTGATGACATTTATTTGATGGATGATGAATTGCTTCCGCATCTTGTGCGTGTGGACTGCATCATTATGTCTTTGGCTAACTTGAGTTATAAATTAAACTTTTCCAGGTCACATATTGCCTTTTTGGAAGTCCTTTTTCTTGGGTATAAACTAAACAATGAAGGTCGGGGCTTAGCCCCTCACTTTCTGGAGAAATATGCACAATTGCAGCCTCAGTCTACCCTTAAATTACAATCTTTACTGAGTTTTTTAAATTTCGGGAGGGCATACATTCCTGATTATGCCCAGCATATCAAACCACTTTACAATTTGATAAACCTTATTTCTCGGCTTCCTGTTGGCTTCCGGAACATACCGCAATTCTTCAGTCTTTGCAGTCTCATCTGCTTGCGACCAGCTTTTGTTGACGTGACAATTCTACAAATTTGGTCATAAGGATTGTACCAAGCGCATTAGGTTTCACTTACTTGACGTTCAATGAGGGGGATACGCTTCCCATTGCATATAAATCGCATTTGTACAGTACGGCTGGGATGTGTTTCTCTTCTACAGAAAAAATGATGACGGTTGTCCAGATGGCGATTTTGAAGGAACGCTTTCTGGCTCAGGTTAAATGCATTTTCATGGTCTCGCTGGTACCTGCTTTAGAAACATTTACAAAGGCAAGTGTCCCGAACTCTAAAGCCTTGCATCCATGCTGGATACAATGGGCTAGTTCTTTGACGTCTGCTGATGTCAACTTTATTTTTGATCCCTCTTTGCAGACACAGGAGTTTTTACGATATGAACAAGTTCACCCCCTCCTCTGTCATTGCTTCCTCTTGATCAGTACAAATGCATTGTTTACACTGATGGATCTGCGCAGCCAGCCGTTGGTTTCAAACATGCTTATTCAGCGGCGTGCACGATTGTGGCTGGAAAAATTGTTGATGGGGATTTTTGAATCCTCCTTGGTGCACACACAGTCTCTTGGTGACTGCACGGCTCAATTGGTGGAGCTACGTGCTTTGGTTTTGACTCTAGCATGTGCTGGTCCTGAGGTTCCTACACTTGTAGTGTGCGATTTGTTTTATTATGTACAATCCTTCAATGACAACTTATTCTTTTGGAAACAAAATGATTTCCGTGATGCTAAAGGTAGCACAATTAAACCATAAGACATTTTGGGTCCAGGTGGCTGCTCTTAAGGAGCGCTTGCCACTCACACGTTATCCATACATTGGGCCATCAACATCTGGGAGCACATTGCTATTGGTAACTCATTGGCTGATGAGGCAGCCAAATTTGCAGTAGCCACTTTTTCTGTAGCAGCAGTCACAAGGTCCATGATTAAAATTGATGATGATAATTAGCGGCTATTGCTGCAACAAAGGAGGGAACAGAATTTCTCCAAGGTTTTCCTCCAAAGTGTACATACTACTTGTCTTCTGATCAAATTACATTTGCTACTATTCCATCCGTTGTGGATCGGCTAATCATTTATCATTGCCGCACCTGAAGGCATTGCTTCTGCACATGCTGGAATAAATGCAACTGTTTTCCTTTTGCAGCAACATTTTAGGTGGTGTGGTTTATACCAACAGGCACGTAAATATGTTTTTTCCTGTGACATCTGTCAACAAATTAAACCTTCAACTGTTGCACACCCACCACATACTCAGCTTTACATCTCTAATCAGCCATTTGGCTGCATTTATTTTGATCACTGCGGTCCTTTGACATCTGACACTGCATTTAAGCACATCTTGGTTACAGTGGATTTGTGCACTAGATTCCTTTGAGTTTGGCCTCAACGTAGTGCTGATGCTCGAACTATCATTAAAGATTTACGTGTCTTTGTCGGGACATTTGCATGTGGCACCTTCCATTCTGACCTCTAGTGTTGGATAGTGAAGGGGTAAAAAGTACTATTCCCACTCCAGTGAGTGCAGCAGCAGGGAAAGTGTTGGATAGCGGAGGGGTAAAGCTTACTATTCCTATTCCAGTGAGTGCAACAGTAGGTAAAAAGTTGGATAGCGGTGGGGTAAAAATTACTATTCCCACTCCAGTGAGTGCAACAGTAGGGAAAGTGTTGGCTAGCGGAGGGGTAAAACTTAATATTCCCACTCTAGTGAGTGCAACAGTAGGGAAAATGTTGGATAGCAGAGGGGTAAAATTACTATTCCCACTCCAGTGAGTGCAACAGTAGGTAAAGTGTTGGATAGCGGAGAGGTAAAACTTACTATTCCCACTCCAGGGAGTGCAACAGTAGGGAAATTGGTGATAATAGAGGGGTAACAATTATAATTCCCATTCCAGTGAGTGCAACAGTAGGGAAAGTGTTGGATAACAGAGGGGTAAAAATTAATGTTCCCATTGGAGTCAGTTTAAAATTAAAAACAAACAAAATATCAACTACAGCACAAAAGAGTTTAAAAAAGAAAACATATATAAAAGTATTAAAAATGTACAAAAGATAAAAACTTATTATAATGTTAAAAAGGTCTATCAAATACCTAGAAAGATGGTTTTTTAAAAATATTTTTTTACATACAAATAACTATTTGTAATAGAAATTATTAATAATCAAAATCTTTAATTATTACATAAACTTAATCATTTTTATTTCCTACCCTATAACACCACACACTTCACAACACACATCTACATTGTGTTTTAAAATGTACTTCCATAATTAACACAATTAATTGTCAATTAAAGAAATATAATTAATTAAAAATCAAATTAAAAATTAATTTACTCCCCAAACGTTACCCCTATAAAAACGAAACCCACACACAAAATAAACAATCACCATAAATATTTATGAATTGATGAATCAATATTAATGATCAACTAATTATTAATTAATTAAACATAAATTACTTTCCTCCCTCTACCCCAATAAACACAACCCACACCTAAAAATCATTACACAATTTCCATAACTAATTTTACATTAATAAATTAATATCAATTAACAACTTATTAATTAATTTAAAGGATTTTACATCCCACCCTTTACCACTATGAACCCCACAACTCGCATCTAAATTAATTACACAATTGCATATGAAAATTGTAAGTAATTAATTAGCATTAACAACAAATTATTCATAAATTATAAATGAATTACTTCCCACCCTATTCCCCATAAACCCTACCACCCGCTCCTAAAAAATAACACAATTAACATAATTAATTACCAATTAATTAATATTAATTAAAACCCAATTAATAAATAATTAATAATAAATCAATTCCCACAATGAACACTACAAAATTTAAATTAAATGAATATGAACAACTAAAAAAATTAGCAAATTTATTATAATTAAATTACTTCCCACCCTATTCCCCTATAAACCCACAACCCACTCCTAAAAAAATGACACAATTAACATAATTACCAATTAATTAATAATAATTAACAGGCAATTAGTACATAATTAATAATACATTAATTCCCACAACTGCCATAAATCGTAGATTAAATACATATTAATAAATAAAAAATATTAATACATTTATTTAAATAAATTTTACTTCCCACTCTATTCCTCTATAAACCCACAACCTGCTCCTAAAAAATGACACAATTAGCATAATTACCAATTAATTTATAATAATTAACAACCAATTAATAATTAATTAATAATAAATGAATGCCTACAATTAACACTATTAAATCTAAATTAATTAAATACTAATAAATTAAAAATGATTAATTTCTTGTAATTAAATTTCTTCCCACCCTACTCCCCTATAGACCCACAATCCGCTACAGAATTAAAAAAGGCGACATTTAAATAAAATAAAATTAATAAACTCAAAAAATGTAACACATATATTAAAAAACAAACGCAATATTTATACAAAACAATAGTTCACATACTTTTAAAATACATACTAAAATACATAACACTAATTAAAACATTGATATTTTAAACAACTATATTTTTGCAAATGATATTAATGACTTCGATATTTTCAAAAATGATATTTCTTACCTCCAATTCGATATTCTTGACCACGATATTCTTGCTGTCGATATTTCTGCATCACGATATTTCCAACTCGATATTTGTGTATGTCGACATTTAAAACTCAATATTCTGTCTGTGCACCCTCATTGCATATGGGTCATAGTTGCCCCTTTGAGCACATTTTTTCTCTTATACAGGGGAAAAAGTGAAGTAGCATTTCCTAATAGTGATTCCCTAATCGTGATTGTGATATCTGTAGGAATCATTATTAGAGAATCGTTATTTTCTTACATACCTTATTGAATTCCCTAAATAGCGATTGCCTACAATTCGTTGTTTAGGGAATGCAAAAAGGAAATTTGTTTCATGTGGCCCAAAGAGTGGTAGAAAGAGAAAGCTGAAGAGAGAGAATTTAGAGTATGGTAGGGAGAACAAGCGAAAGGGAGAAGGAAATGTAGAGAGAGGAGTACAGTTCTACAAGAGATGAGGTAGAGAGAGGTAATCTAGAAAAAAGGAGAGTTAGAGAGAGGGTAAAGGCAGCATGAGTTTGGAGTAGGCAGACTTGAGGAAATCCAAAAAGATGCAAGGTAGAAAAAGAGCAAAACAAGGAGAGGAGTAGAAAAAAACCAGTCAGGAAAAGAGATTAGGTAGAGAGAGGGGTGAAGGGTAAAAAGAGAAATATGGTGTAGAGTGAAAAGAGGACGTTGAGAGACACACATGAAATATAGAAAGAAAGGTGGGATTTACACAAAGACAGAAAATTGTGAGAAAGAGGAAGAGACAGTTAGGTAGAGAGATCTGTAAAGAAAGAGGTGTAGAGCGAGGGTTGAGGTCAGGAGGGTGAGTTGAAATAGAGAAGGAGGTCCAGAGAGATTTATGTTTGTGTGTGAGAGAGAAAAGAGAGAAAAAAGATTGATGATAAAGTAAAAGGAGTAGCGGTAGAGAAATAAAGATCAGTAAAGTATTAGGAGGGACAAAGGAAAAGGAAAAAGAGGTAGAACAAGAGAAAGGAGTGGTAAAGATTTGGCATAGTAAGCTAATAGGGAAGTAAATTGAAAGGCTAGGTAGTGAGAGTGAGAGTGAGTGTAGTGGGGCAGAGGGAGATGTGACAGAGAGGAAGATGTGGGGTGGAGAGAAAAATGAGAGGCAAGGGGAAGTGTTGAGGTAGAGAGAATTTAGGCAATAGATACACACAGAGAGATAGAGAGGTGAGGTAAAGATAGAGATTAGGGGGTCTATTAGGATGGCGGATGGATGGCCGCCACCGGGCCAGCGGCGGCCATCCGTCCGCGATCAAAACCCGGAAAACCGGCGGTCACATTAGCATGGCGGTGATGACAGCAGTGGTGAGAAATTCTGCCCGCCACTTTTCCGCCGGTAGCAGTCCGCATGCTTGCCTGGAGGGTAGAGCTGGAGTGCTAAAATGGGGCCGGTGCAGGGCCAGGCTCCGCCGGCATGATTATGATGCCGGCGGTAGCCAGCATTTTCCGCTGCGGTGGAACTGCCATGGAAAGGCATGCGGAGAATGTCTCTGGGGGCCCATTCCGGGCCCCCAATGTATTGTGGGGGTGTGGGTGCACTGGGGGGTTCCCATGGAACCCCCATGTCCCTGCACCAGGTGGCAGGCACTGTACAGTGCATGCCACGCAGTGCAGGGATATGCAGGATATGCTCCTTTTGACATTGCGGCGGTGCTGCTGGCTGCAGCAACCACCACAATGTTAAAGGCCACGATCGTACCACCGCTGTCGAATTTTGACTTCAGAGCATACTAATTGAACCGGCAGTTATGCCACGGTCCTAGCGGGTGGTCTTTTCCAGCTATCATGGCGGTCGGAGTGATTTTCCGACTGCCATCCTAATAGACCCCAGTAGGTTGGGTAAGAAGTGAAGGAGATGAAGCAGAGATACAGGAAAGTTAAATAGAAAAAGAGCCATGGGATAATGAGAGAGGGATGAGGTCGAGAGTAGATTGAGAGTGATAGGTATACGTGTAGTTACAGAGAGTGATAGAGGGAGGAGCATGACAATGATAGAGGTAGAAAGAGATGAAATTCAGTGAGATATAATGGGTATATAAATAATAAGATGAAGAAGGGAGAGCAGAGAAAAGATGACGGTGCATAGAGATATAGAGGTTAAGTTAAGGTGAAGTGAGTGAGTGTTAACGTAGAAGAGATGATGTGAAGTAAGGAGGAAGAAATGACTATTATTATTACGATTATACGATTATTATTCAGTGTAATTGTCATCAACTGCCTGAGAGTGCGATGGTTAACGTTGGGCAGGTCAGTCATGACAGTAAGGGGCATATTTATTATTTTGTTTGCACAACGTAGTCCAGCAGCCAAAGTTGCTGTATTGCATTGTGCACGGGAAAGAAAGCAGAGCAGCTATATTATTCATAAAAATGGCCTGCTGCTGCTCACTACTCCTGTAGGGGTGCACAAACACTCTGCACAACCTTTGCACCTTGGTGCAGAGGTGTGTGTGCCATCTAGCGTAGGAGTTTTACTGGACGCACACCTTTCCAGTACAATGTTCTATGCCTAGACAAGTTAAAAAATAATTCACAAATTGTATGCGTGCTGTATAGATCAGCAAACATAGAGTGCATAGAATGTTAGGAGAAATTATCTTTTTTCCATGTATGGGGTCTATTAGGATGGCGGTCGTAAAATCACTCCGACCGCCATGGTAGCGGAAATCAACCGTCCGCCAGTCCCGTGGGAAAACCGGCAGTCCAATTAGGATCAACCGCCCAAAAAAACCGACCACGGCAGAACGAGGCTACCAAATACCGCCCATAGCGGGCGGAGCAGGTGAAAATCTGTCCGCGGTGGTCAGATTTGTGGCGGAAACACACCAAACCGCCGCCAGGCCAGCGGAGAGACAGCACAGAAAATTAGGATTCCCCCAATGTGACAGCGGGACGCTAAGCTGTTTCTGACCGCCACGGTCGCTAACAGTGATGAATGGGAAAGCCGGCGGAAGGGCTGTAGCATAGCCATCGCTGCGGACGCTCTGTGATAAATATGGTGGTCGACAAAAAAAAAATCACAACAAGGCCACCAAGTGCACACAGCAAACTGGCCCTGCCCCCAAAAACACCCAACACATCCCAATGTCACCCCCCCATGGCAACTTCAAAAATACAAATCCCAGGACAACCCACACAACACACCTGACAGCAATACTCCATTTTGACACACCCACATAGCTGAGTATAAAACCAGCTCCTTCCCTGACCAGAATCATTTGCACTACTCCAACACTGAAGGAACCAAACCCTGCAGCACATTGGATAGGCAAAACACCACACATCTCACCTGCACAACAACAAACACACACACACCCTCACAACTGTACCTCAACACATTAGCACATCACACACCATGGCATCTCAGAAAATGCCCAAATTCACAGCGAGTGAGTTGTCAGTCATGGTAGATGAGATAATCAGAGTAGAACCACAAGTGTTTGGTACCCTAGTCCAACAGACACCATTAGCCACAAGCACACAAATGTGGGCAAGGATAGTCGACCAGGTCAATGCAGTAGGGACCACCCCATGCTCCAGAAATGAAATCATGAAGCGGTGGCATGACCTGAAGAGGGTTGTGAAAGAAAAGAAGAACAAGAACCGTGAGCTGGCTCAGAGGACTGGCGGTGGCCCTCCCATCCCACCAAAAACATTTACTGCATGGGAGGATAAGGTGCTTGCCATACTGCATCCAGAGAGTCTCACAGGAATAGTGCAGGTTGTATACCATTATACTGCCATGTTCTGTCTTTCACAACTCCAAAGCTACACCTCCTAGGTCCAATCCCATTCATCTGCACCACCATACCCAGCACAGGTCTCACAGATGTAACATTCACCTCATCTGATTCACCCAAAAGGTAGCCAGCTACATTCCCAGGGTTGTATGTGTACAGGCAGCCAGCACTACAACTCCCACCAGGCCCCCTGTCCCACCCCTGAGCAGAATGGAACACTCCCTCCCACCCAGAAGCATGTGGCAGCCATTACATTGCCCTCATCAAACTAACCGGTAGGTAGCCATCTGCACAGGGAGGGCTGTCTGGGGGTGGGAGGCCTGCACAACTACTCCCATCAGGCACCCCTGTCCCACCCCTGAACAGGATGTGGCACTCCCTCTCACCCAGAAGCATGTGGCAGCCATTGTAGTACACCAACCAAACTTAAAGGTAGGTAGCCATCTTCATGGGACGGCTGTCTAGGGGTGGGAGGCCTGCAGTACTACTCCCACCAGGCACCTCTGTCCCACCCCTGAACAGCATGTGGCACTCCCCCCACCCAGAAGCATGTGGCAGCCACTGTAGTACACCAAACTAACTTACAGGTAGGTAGCCATCTTCACAGGGAAGGCTGTCCGGTGGTAGGAGGCCAACACTACAATTCCCAACAGTCTCCCTTGTCCCACCCCTGAGCAGGATGGAGCACTCCCTCCTACCCAGAAGCATGTGGCAGCCATTGCATTGTTCACCCTCATCTAACAGGTAGGTAGCCATCTTCCCAGGTCATGCTGTTTGGGGCTGGGAGAACTGCAATACTACTCCTACCATGCCCCCTTTTTCCTCAGCTTAACAAAATGGAGCACTCCCCACCCACCCAGAAGCATGTGGCAGCCATTGCATTGTTCACCTTCACCTAACAGGTGGATAGCCATCTTCCCAGGGAGGGCTGTTTGGGGGTGGGAGGCCTGGACCACAACTCCCACCAGGCCCCCTTGTCATACAGCTCAGAAAGATGGAGCAACCCCCCACCCAGAAGCATGTGGTAGCCATTGTATTGCAACAACCAAACTTACAGATAGGTAGCCATCCCCACAGGAAGGGGTGTATGGGGTGGGAGGCCTGCACCACAACTCTCACCATGGCCCCCTGTCTCACCCATGAGCAGGATATAGCACTCAAACACACCCCCAGAAGCATGTGTCAGCCATTGTATTGTTCACCCTCACCTAACAGGTAGATAGCCATCTTAACAGGGAGGGGTGTCTGTGAGTGGGAGGCCTGCACCACAACTCCTACCGGGAAGCCCTGTCCCACACCTGAGCAGGATGGAACACTCCCCACCCACCTAGAAGCATGTGGCAGTCATTGTATTGTTCACCTTCACCTAACAGGTAGGTAGCCATCTTAACAGGGAGGTGTGTGTGTGAGTGGGAGGCCAGCACTACAGCTCCCAACAGTCCCCCTTGTCCCACCCCTGAGCAGGATGGAGCACTCCCTCCCACCCAGAAGCATGTGGCAGCCATTGCATTGTTCACCCTCATCTAACAGGTAGGTAGCCATTTTCCCAGGTTGGGCTGTTTGGGGGTGGGAGGCCTGCAATACTACTCCCACCATGTCCCGTTGTTCCCCAGCTTAGCAAGATGGAGCACTCCCCACCCACCCAGATGCATGTGGCAGCCATTGCATTGTTCACTTCAAACTAACAGGTAGGTAGCCATCTTATGCTCTCTTGTCCCACCCCTGAGCAGGATGGAGCACTCAATGCCACACCCAGAGAGATGTGTCTTCCACCCAAATGTGACAACAGAACAGGTAACTAGACAGTGCATGCACACCGCCATTCTTCTAAAAAAACATGGACCCAAATGACAACACCAGCCCTCACATCCCACCAAAATTTACACAGATAAAATTGCCACTTACAGTGTGCAGACAGCTAAGCGTATGTAACTGTCACAAAAACAGAAGTGTGACTCAACAAATCCCATCTCAAAGCAAAGCAGGGCAGAAACATGCACAGCACTGAATGCTATCTGTAAGTTACATGGGGGCTGAGCTTGAAGGACCATATGAAAACAAACTAAGCATGGTCTGTTGAACCAATAAATCTAAGCCCAGGACATGACAAAGGTATGCATGAGATGACAATGCCTAGTACCTGTGCAAATGTAACGCCTGCCAAGCAGAGTAATCAGCAAAGTTACCTCACATCAAGTTGTATTGCCGCAAGTTGTCAGATGACAACATGTCCTCGTAATCACAGAATCTACATGTGGGGCATGGTATCCATCGACATGTCACACCATGGAAATTTAAAGTATGTACCTCCAAATCATGTCATGATGCACATCACTGTGCAGACATACAAGGTGTGAAATAGTTAACTGTGTGTTGCATAACCAGTAAATAAGATAGATCGACCACAAAGCTTGAGGGGTGTATGTCAATTACCATTTCCCCTCTGTCCCACAGGTGACCAACAACTGACAGCAGAGGACGACAACATCAACCTGCAGAGCCAGTCTCCAGCCCCGGAACATGGACTCTCAGATGAGGACTCCCTGGATTTGGAGGACGCGGAGCTCGAAGCCGGCCCATCTGGAGAGGAGACGGGTGCCTACAGTGGTGAGGCAACAGGCCCGTGACAGCAGGACAGGTGGGAGGGCAAGGGGGACTCGAAGCCAACAGGACACTGGGACCGAAGCCCTGGACAACATCATCAGAGTCTATGAACGGGCCCAGGGATGAACGAGCCAGGCTGAGGAAGATTAATGTGAGCTCCGCCTGCTGCTGAGGTCCATCGACACCCGCATGGGCCAAATTGTGGACCTCTTGGGCCAGCTAGTGGCGGTTCTGAGGGACAGGCCTGAGGCACAACCAACACCTCCACCTCCCTCCGTTGTCGCGCAGGAAGACAGTTCCACGTCCTCCCCTGCAGGCACGGAGAGGGGGGGGCTCCTCAGACCCCACTGGGCCTGCAGCAGAGGCACCCCCTACAAAACGACCAATGGGCCGTCCAAAGAAATCCAAGGGAGGAACCCATGGCAAAGCACCTGCCAAACGCCAGTCAAGGAGCCAGCCATGATGGCAACCCTCTTCACTATTGCAGCGACTTTGTTGACTGTCCTTTTCCACACTGCCTTGTTAATGGCATCCGTCTGTTGGACTGGGTCACCACATCAATGTGGTGACTACTCGATTGTCTCATCTACCTACACTGACAACTCATTGCTTCACTATTCACCTTTTCGTAAATATTCACTCCTCTGTCACATGTACCCATTTTCAATAAACACTCCTTACACACACATGTCGTTGTGTCTGCTCCGTGTTTATTACAGGATGTGCAGTCTTCACCATGATTACAATGTACCTGGAGTACGGATTGTTCGCAGACAAGGAGAGGCTGAAGGGACCTAGGAAAACACAACAGAACAATATTCACTAGTCAGGTGGTGGCATCACAGCCATCACACAACACTTGTCATCAGGGTACTCCAATTTGCGCACATTGCAATGAGCAACAGTACCGACCTGAACATCCTGTATCTGTGCCAAACTACCCTGTCCCAGGAACATTGGCACCCAGCACTGAGTCAACAACAGACTGCAGTCACAAAGCTCACATACACCTTTCCACCAACAACGACATCAGCAGACAATGGCTCCGTTGTACATTGTGACTCACCTTCAAGTGAAGTAGCGGTTGATGAGGGGGCGCTAGGTGGCGCACGAGCGGAATGGCCGCCATTGTGTGAGGCTCCCGCAGTTCAGTGCTAAAATACGTTATTTATCCTAGTTCCATTGAAGGGATTTGCTCGTGAACTACGGGATTGTATCACCTGGTGGGAGCGGAACACTCGGTGTAAGTCTTGCGGCTAACCGAGGAGATTTAAAACAACCGCCGCTGCTGTGAAGATCTGACCGGACTGTGCTGACGGCACCCTGGAGATTAAGGCTGGGCTACGGCGACTACTCGAGCACCGTGGCGCCCACGAGGTGGGTAAGCCTCTGCAGTGTGGTGGCACCGGACGAAAGGCATTGAGTGGCCCCAATGATGAGAGACGCTCCGGAATAGAAGTTAGCTGAAGACGGAGACACTAGCGGGCCGGGTGATTATCGTCTGTCACTGCGGCGGGACGGGAGTGAAGCGTGCCGACGCCTGGAGCTGCTGAAACTGCGAAACGTAGGCGAGTGGCGGGGAGGCACTGTATGGCGGACTTCTGGTGAGCGATGAATGGGTGACTGCTCCCCTGTCGCGGCTTCCGAACTGTGCCTGGCAGAGATTGTTGCTGTCCTGCGGCTATGACTGACAAGTGAAAGAGGCAATTTTGAGGCCGTCGATGGGCTTGTGAGAGGATATTGCCCTTGAATCATGCATGGGGAGCACAAGCCCGGGTGGTACAATCATGGCGGCGAGCACGGAGCACTGACTGCCTGACCTGGTGCAGAGCGGATCGGCGGGCATTGGCGCCCGGAGAGTTGGTGACTAAGCGAAGCAGGCAAGTGACGGGGGGGGATACACTTTGGCAACACCCTCCTCAACATTAACTGAAGGTCTACATGACTTCCTTTAATCCTTGACCCCTGGGCTGGTGCTGTCCTACGGGGCTCTTGTCTGCCCACGATTCCTGGCTCCCCCGCATCATCGCAGCTCTAGAGTGAAGTGCCACGGCGCTGATTCTCTTGTGGGGCGGACTACGGGCAGGGGACCGCAGGGAGATGCATGGTCACTGAGGAGAGGTTCGGGACACTGCTTATTATGCGTCGCATGCCATGGCACCATGAGAGCGACTACTAAGAACGATACTGCCAGCGGGGCGCTACCTCCTGTCGCGGATTCTACGCTGTCTGCACTTTGCATGGTGGAGAGGGCACAGTGAGTAGCTCTACATCTCGCACTTGGGGGGAGATCGGGCCCAGGATTTCCAATCGGATTGGCAAGCACTTAGCGCCCTCGCACCAGATTGGAACATATTTAATATTGTGGATGCAGGCGCTACAATGGGGAAGGTGGATGCGCGCCAGCCGCGGCTTACTTTTGAGGCCAAAAAATCCATGCGGCAACAACAGGTGGAGACTGATGCTGAAACTGACGGGCCACACTTAGGCTCACAGGTACCACCAAGTGATGACGTGGCATCGATCCTCTCGGAGGTGTGGCAGGGCTTCGCGACAATTGCGGACAAGATGGACACGACATCACGAATGGATACCACAGCGCGGAAACTGGAAGGTCACGAGATGGGCATAACAGAGACCGAAAACCGAATCTCGGAGGTTGAGGATGCCACAAGTCAGGTGCAGGGCGCAACGGCACAACTAGAAAAGCTCTTAAAGGTCATAGCAGCTAAAAATGAGGACATAGAGGTGAGAAGCAGGAGAAACAATATTCCGGAGAGTACCAATACCGGCAAAATGGAGGAGTACATTGAAAAGATGTTGATTGCGGTGGTGGGCCCTGAGTTACTATCACCTCATTTCATCGTGGAAAGGGCTCATCGGTCGCTTGGGCTGCGACCTCCCCCTGGTAGTGCACCTAGGCCTATCATTGCACGCTTATTGAACTATAGAGCTAGGGATGTGGCACTACGGGTGGCCAGGGAGAAAAAACAACTCCATTACGAAGGGGTGTCCTTCACGATGTTCCCAGATTTCACGCTACAGGTCCAGGAAGAACGCCGCAAATTCCTTGCAGTCAAACAAAAGTTGAGACCGGCCCAAATTGACTATGCATTACTTTACCCTGCCCGCCTTCGGATCACGCATCAGGGGACTCAAACGTTCTGCACAAGGCCTCAACAGGCCGAGGAATTTCTCAAGCGACTTAAGAAACAAAAGAAGAAATCGCCTGTAATAGAAGGACCGCTATCAGCAACTACATCAGACGTGGAGTGATGGAAGTTATGGAGTGCAACTTACAGATGGAGGATTTGTTGGTGGTTTTTTACTATTTTTGTTGTTTCTCTTTCTCCTGCACCATGATTGTAGTACTAGCCCATAGGAACTAGACGAGCACGGAATGGTCCATCATATATGTGCACAGAGAAACTCGGAAGGCGGTGCTGATAAGGACCGGAACACAACACTGGCAAGCAGCTGAACTCCCTCGCACCCTATTCAGGATCTTGATCACCTATGAGGGATCTCTGGATGGGTGCGAGGTACCCATGGGACGCCCAGCTGTGTTCCCCTAAACGGGTGTACCCCATCATGTTTCTGTGGGTGTATTGGTTTCTGTTTGACCTTTCTTTCATGCTGCTCTGGGAAGGGGCAGGGTTATTGTTTATTGCAATTACGTTCTGGGGGTCAAGGGAGGGGGGAGGGGTATGGACAACTGGCATGATTGGATGCTTCAGTGGGAGGGGGTGGGGTAGTTGGGTGCATAAATGTCATGGCAGGAATTACGTGTGGTGCGATCCTCAGGGTAATGACTCTCGTATAGCATGGGTATGGTGTCCTGGGAGTTTACAATGCATTTGTTTTGGTCTGATGAGTTGGAATGATGGTGCCGGATGATAAATACATACTGAGAGTGCTATCTTGGAATGTCAGGGTACTTGGGGATCCGAGGAAATGCAGGCAAATTCTGGCCTACCTTGATAGACAGCAGATACAGGTAGCTCTGCTGCAAGAGACACGTCTTAACACAAGGGCCACAGTGGCGTTCACCAGTAAATGGGCAAGTTTTAGATTTTTTTCCTCTTATTCCACATATGCAAGAGATACAGCCATACTAATCAAAAAGCAGACCCCGTTTGAACTAGCGTGCACTATAGAGGACCCACAGGGACAATATGTCATTATATGGGGGCAACTTGGGATGGACTCGATCACCATCGCGGATTGTTATGGACCTAATGTGGACACCCCTGTGTTTTTTACTACCGTCTGGGGAAAAAAATTGACTGTTGGGTCCACCCACGTAATATGGGGGGGTGATTTCAACGTAACCCTCAATCCAGCCCAGGATAGGTCCAATGCTCCGGCGCACCATTACAACAATTCACAAGGGGTGCTACAGGGGATATTGGAAGAGGGGGGGTTAGTCGACAGTTGGCGATACACGCACCCAGATGTGCGAGAAGGAACACACTTCATGTCATATACTGGAACATGGGCACGTATTGATTACTGTCTGCTCTCATGGGTGGTTGTGTTCCTCCATTTGTAATGTTACACACACAGCCAGGACTTTTTCGGATCATTGCTCCGTCATGGTGTCACTCACCCCACCAGGATATGATAAACCTAGGCCACGCTGGCGATTTCAGCCTACTGCACTATTAGATGCAGTTTTCCAAGCTGAATTAGGAGCTGAAATAAAAGATTTTTTCTCCACAAATAGGGGGTCAGTGGATAGCGTCAAGGTTATTTGGGAAGCGTTTAAAGTGACTATAAGAGGGTATTGCGTTTCAAAGAGCTTTGGGGTGCTTAGGGATATACAGAGGACAATTAGGAGGCTGGAGCAGGAGTTGAGGGTGTTGGAAGGATGGATGGGATGGGGGGAAACAGGTCAGGTGCAGCAAACTTTCCACGATAAGCTGTCCGAATATACAGACACTGCAATGAGGGAGGTGAAATTTAAGGGGCGATATTGGGTGGCCCGTAAATATGGTGAGGGGGTGTGACCGGGTAAAGCATTGGCTGAAGTGACCAGGAGACCCCGCTTAACGACACACATCTTAGAGGTTGAAGGGCCTGGAGGGGAAACACAGCACGACTCGCTTAACATTCTTGAGGTGTTCACTGCCCACTATAAACGGCTATACTCGTCGCAGAGGCAGGGACTGGCAGAGCTGGATGGATTCATGGGAGATGTGGCACTAGGGTGGCTAAGTGATACGCAGAGGGGTTTTCTGAGCCTCCCATTCGAGTTAGACGGAATTAGGGAGGAAATCATGCAATAGAAGAATGGGAAGGCACCGGGATCGGATGGGCTACCTGCCGAATTTTATAAACAATACATATTTATCATGGCACCGGTGCTTCGAGAGGTATATGAGGAATCTCTTGAAGTTGGGATCCTCCCTCCCTCGATGAGGGAAGTGCTGGTCACGCCTCTTTTGAAGCCAGGCAAACCCTCTAGATCGTGCGACTCCTACCGACCGCTATCCTTGATGAATTGCGACACCAAGATCCTGGCTAAAGTACTAGCCAACCAGTTGACTCTCCTGATGGACAAACTCATACTCCCTGATCAATCAGGATTTGTGCCGGTTAGAGCTACTACTCATAACCTACGCACTCTCTTCTCGCTGATTTAAACAGTGGCACCCGAATTCCCACTAGCTGCAGTATTCCTGGATGCCACCAAGGCATTCGATTCTGTGGAGTGGGACTACCTGTTCGGAGTGCTGCAGCGTATGGGCTTCCCGCTCCCTTATATATCTTGGATCAGATTACTGTATAATCAACCCACTGCCAAGATCTTTATTAATGACCACTCTACCCCGTCATTTACCATCTCTAGGGGTACCCGGCAGGGATGCCCATTATCTCCACTCCTGTTCGCCATAGCGATCGAGCCGCTGGCATCCAGGCTTCGTCAATTTCACCAAGTCAAGGCTTTCCGCTGTTGTCTGCGCCAGCTTTTGATTTCTCTGTATGCGGATGATGTGACATTATACATTAGGGACCCCCAGCAGAACATGAATCCCTTACTGTGAGAATTCATTGTGTTTGGCAGGCTATCAGGTGTCACAATTAATTGGGGCAAATCCCAAGTCTTCCCTCTTACTCCGGCGGTCCCTTGGTTCCAGCTCGACTTTCCATTGGAGTGGTGTGACACGGATATCAGATATCTTTGTATACAGGTGGCTAGGGACAAAGAGGACACGATAAGGCTCAATTATGGCACAGCCATTACACGTCTGTCTAATAATGTTACCCGTTGGATATCCCTACCTCTTTCGCTTGCAGGATGAGCGTCCCTCATAAAACTGATCATATTGCCGCAGTTCCTCTACTTGTTCCTAAACATACCCTATCACCCTGGGGCTTATTTTTTTGCAACTTTACCTACGGAATTGCTTAGGTTGTTCTGGGGAGGTACGCAGTCGCAGCTTAAATGGTCTACACTTACGAAACCGTACGATCAATTAGGATTTGATGTCCCAGATTTCGAGGTGTATTTCCTGAGCGCCCAGGCGCATTATGCATATTATTGGATATATCCCCCCAGATATATGCCGCAAGTGGCAGTGGAAGACTGGCTCGCAGACCCTATACCGTTGAATGGCATGATATATGGCCCTACTCGTACCAGGTCGACACCACCTACCACGATTACCGGCACAGTTGATGCGTGGCATCGGATAACTGAGCTTGTCGCATCGCCCTTTTTGTACTTCTCTAGGCTCCCACTGTCTTATCACCCCAGTATATCTCTGCCGCAAGAAAAAGGATTTCTTAATCTTTGTAAGCGTACTAATATTAGTACATGGGGAGACCTTTTTCATGAAGGAATATTCCGTCCCATAGAAAAAAAATTCCAGGGGCTACAGCCCACGCCCTTAGAGATGTTCTTATAGGTGCACTTGTGACAGGGGATACGGTCGGTGAGCCCGGACTTTCCAAGGGAGCCGTCATGTCTCACTCCATTACACCAACTACTGGGATCCAAGGATGGGACACACCTGGTGTCGGGATTATACCGGTGTATACGCACACAGCAAGTGGAAGTTACTAGTTCGGCCCGTACACAGTTGGGGGCAGAATTGCGACAAGACATAACAGAGGAACAGTGGCGGTATTGCTGCATCCAAACTGGTCAAATCTCTGCCAGTTGCCGGCTGCGAGTTATCCATTACAAATTTGTGCAACGACTTTATTATACGCCTGTCAAAAAATACAGGTTTAAGCTAGCAGATAACGATAGGTGCGAGAGGTGTGGAAGGCCTGAGGTGGGTTTTTTATATCTGGCGTGGGAATGTCCTGGGGTGCAGGAGTTTTAGGAGCAAGTCTTCGAAGCCCTTGAGAAAATGATAGGCAGCGCACTGATGAGGGATCCTCTGGTCGCGCTCCTGGGGTATGTAGCACAGATACCCAAAACATACCGGAAATATCTTGCTATTTCACTGCTACTGGCCAAATGAAGGGTGGCTTGTAGATGGGGAAGGGGTCGGGCCCCGAAATTTAAGATGTGGTTAACGGATTTGATGTACTGTCATGACTGTATATGCTGAAACACTCCAGAGGGCATCTAAGCCGAAGGATATATGGGACCCATTGCAGGGGTATCTCCTTTCACAGCACTCTGGGGAGGTAGGTGCTGGTTCCCATGAGCCTGAATATTTGCGCTGTGAGGATTCTACTTTAGGCTAATGGCTGTCCACGCGCCGGAATACGGTACATATTACCTGGGCCTGGAAGGGGATGGACTACCTCAACGGGGGCTTTGCCTATGACACTGTGATATAATGGTATTTATGTGCCTTTGGAACCCCAAATATGTTATAGACGCACTGTTTTTATTTATCTGTCCAGGAATGAATGTCTACTATACAACATACACTTACTCAATGTATTGCCTTTGTGATGATGTATATGAGAACCCATTGTGTGACAAGAGGAACTCACTACATGTTTGATGCGCTGTAATGTTCTTATATATGACAAAATCATAAATGAAGTGTAAAAAAAAAAAGTAGCGGTTGATGAGCAGTTGACGCAAGTCGACACCTTCCTCCTCTCCACTATCCTCGTCACTGGACATGGGTTAGTTTGCAGGCGGGGGCCTTGGCTGCTCATCAGCATCCAGGAGCAGGGAGATCTCCTTGCGCAAGGCCAGGTTGTGGAGCATGCAGCATGCAACTACAATCTGACTCACATTTTTGAGCGAGTACATCAGTGCACCTCCGATCTTGTCCAGGCAGCGGAAGCATGACTTCAGGAGACCAAAAGTACGCTCCACCACACGATGTGTCCTCCCATGGGCATCATGTAGCGGGCTTCAGCCGAGGTCCTGGGATTCTGCAGTGGGCTCAGCAACCAAGGACGGTTGGGATATGCATAATCACCTAGGTAGGAGATACACAGAGCAACTTTGTAATGTAACTGTGGCAGAGGACAGCATATCACACACACAGCACGCTACCTGTCTCTTCGTACTCACAATCCATGCATGCTCCGGAAGCAGATTATCCATCAGCTGTGGCACAATGCTGTTACGCATGATGTACGAGTCATGGGCCGAGCCAGGGAATTTGACACAAACGTGTGAGATGATCATATCCGCCTGGCACACCACTTGCACATTGATGGAATGGAAATGCTTCCTGTTCCTGTAGATGTGCTTACGTGCCTGTAGTGGAACCAGGCCAACATGTCTGCAGTCAATGGCACCAACAACATTGGGGATGTGCCCAAGTGCATAAAAATCTCCCTTCGCAGCCGCCAATTGATGCCTCCTGGGGAAATGGATATATCTGTCCTTGTAGATCATCATAGCAGACAGGACATCACGAAGCACCATGCTGAACATAGGTTGTGACATCCCACCTGTGCTGGACACTGTGTACTGGAATGATCCAGAAGCAAAAAAATGCAGGGCCGCCATCACCTTAGAGTGAAAGCACTCTGATATGTCCTGCGAGGCAGCAGGTGGGGCTCCAACATAGCACATAGGTCTTGTAGGGTGGGTCGATCCAGACGGAATTTCCGTATGACCTCCTCATCCTCCATGTCTGCCAGCACTGTGAAAGGACGATGCACATTTGGTCTCCTCCTAGGTGAGATGAAAGCGGACACATATCAATGCAATCCACCAGGAGATGTGTCCAACATCTTACGTTTTGACTGACACAACGCCAACAATGACTAGCATCACAGTTCAGCTCACAGCACAACTTACATGTAGAGACACCTTCAGCTACACCATCCGTACACCTGTCCACTTTTCACACAGCTAGCTCCTCCAAAACAATATCTGACTATGTGAATGCCCAAAGGGATTTGGCTACAACTTGCATGAGCAGCCCTGAGAGTAGTTCATACCGCATATGTGTGAAACAGCAACACTACTGTCTCCTACCTAGAAGCTGTACCTGCCACACCTTCTTGCGTAAGTCGAACAGGGCACACATCAACCAGACAATGAGCCCAGTCTGTGGGTAAAAAACAGGTATATGCATGAGCCAAGAAAAGTTGACAGTCAAATATGCACATTAAGTAGTAAGACATTCATGACTGTGAGTTGCTCAGCCCTTTCACACACTGACATGTATACCCATTGGAGAGTCCATCACAACACTGTTCTGTGTACATGCCCAGCAATATCACAAATGACATGTGAGGGAGTACATGCCAATTTTGTTCAAATATATACAACAACATGGCATGTGTGGTCAGCAGTGGGTAAATGTTACATGTACATTGAGCGCATAATCTTGTGCCATGAATCATGTGTCTGCTGTGCACAGTTAAGAACTGGCCATTGACCATTTACACAGCATGACATGTCCATAGGTGCTGTCAAAGTAATCTGCAACACAAATCACGGTCACTGGCACCAATGTATGGCATCCAAATTGCAGTAGTGACCGCCTGGCCCCTGCGGTGTGTCACCCCCAGTGCCCAAGCCACACTTGCGATACTGATAGATATGTGTGTATTGCCAAATGGCAGTTGGCATGCTCCGCCACCCAAATCATGGTTACTGGCACCAATGTATGGCATCCATATCGTGGTAGCGACCGCCTGGCCCCAGCTGTGTGTCACCATCAATGCCCAAGCCACAATTGCGGTACTGATAGATATATGTGTATTGCCAAATGGCGGTTGGCATGCTCCACCACCCAAATCACGGTCACTGCTACCAATGTATGGCATCCATATCACGGTGGCGACGGCCTGGCCCCTGCGGTGTGTCACCACCAATGCCAAAGCCATTACAGCCTATGGGAACCGCATTCGCGGTAGCCTGATGCAATTTTGAAAATCGCGGTAGGCATGCTCTGCCACCATGGGCCAGTCATTGGATGCAATTGAAAGATGCACGATCACGGTAGTGACCACCTGGCCCCTGAGGTATGTCACCGCCAATCCCAAAGCCATTACAGCCAATGGGAACCACAATCGCGGTAGCCTAATGCAATTTTGAAAATCGCGGTAGGCATTCTCCGCCACTGCGGGGCCGGTCATTGGATGCATTTGAAAAAAGCTGACCTGAACACCAATAGCAGCAGCCCAGAACCAATAAAACTACCACTGGGGGCTATACATGTGTGGAAGAGAGCCTCACATTTCCACTGCTTCCAGAGCCTGCTGCCTGACACCCCTCACCACTAAATGCTACTGCTCCTGTCTCCAGAGCCTGTTGCCTGACACCCCTCACCACCAACTGCTGCTGCTCCTCTCTCCTGGACCCAGTGATGACGAGGACTGAGAAGATCCGGTCCCGTCCCTTCACCACCGAGGAGCTGGAGGTCCTGGTGGAGGAGGTGCTCACACAGTATGCGAGGCTGTATGGTGCTCCAGATGTCATGGTAGGTGTTTCAGAGTGGAAGTGAGAGTGCAGGGATGTGCCTGAGAGTGTGGGTTGGTGTCACACACGGCCTAGCATGCAGTCCTCAGGGAACAGGTGTATTAAGGCTATTTTACACGTTTCCCTTCCTGCACATCAAAATTGAATCCATCTTAGTTGTGGCAGCCATTTTTGTTAAGCCACATGATTCTACCGTCTTCACTGTTGCTTGCTTTTCTATTCTGCTTGAGTCATCAACTGTAGTTAACTCCTCCAGTACTGAGCCAGAGCTATGTATATGCTCAAAAAGGCATGTAGCTGCTAGAATGCACCTGTCTTAGAGGGTAACTGTCAGGCTATTCCAACTGATGTAAGCAGTTCTGTTTCTCCTCCTACCCTGCTGACTAAGTGATTTCTATCTGCCCATGTTAGTCAATAGCTATTCCTGTGTATGCGTGTACCACCCATTTGAGTCCCCATGCTTACTCAGCAACAAAGCCTGTATAAAAGGCCCATGGTTTCTGGATTCCATGTACTACCTCCTACAATGGCCTGAGGGTACTGTATTGATGTAGTACCACTCATGAGTGATTAATAAACTTGTTCTTTGATATTCCAACTTCCGTGCCAATCTCTACTTTGTTGGTTTAAGAACCAGTGGACAGATAAGGGTGAACCTCTACACTGGCGGGCCCCTAAAAAGGCTCTTTTCCACAAATTGGCGCCCAACTTGTGGGGCTAATCGGAGACACGGCCATCCAAGGGAGCGGTCTTGACGGAGCACAGGAATCTACTGAGGAGGTATCCTGCATGAGGAGACCCTTTGTCTTTGCAAACCGACGTGTTTTTCCGGTTTTTCCCAATCTGACCTTCCAGGTGGTGGCCGGTCCCGACTGAGATCTCCCTTGTTGTAAATTTTTTCAGTGACCATTAGGTCGACCCAGAGCTTGGCAGGTGGAGATTGGAGACTTTGGTTTGGTATGGTCGCTGATGCAACACTCTTGTTTTGGATTTGCTTGGCCAAGATTCTGGTTTTGTTTGTTTGATTTACTTGTTGCAATAAGTAAAGGCAGGTAATGAGGAGATTTTTCTCTCTTTTTGAAATATTTGTGATAGGTACTATATTTGGGATAAGTACTACTTTAACTATATATTATATTTACTATAATATTTTTGGCATGCCTGCTCTTAGCACACTTCGTGGAATGTGTTGCTGTCTTGGAGGTATCAATATGGATCTGGAAAGTAGTCAGTCGGCTCCCCTAGAGGGGACACCTAATAGGTTTATGTGTATTAAATATGGTATTTCTTCCATAATGCATAGTACACTGTGGAACAAACATAAGAAAAAGGATCCTGATCTACGATGGCCAGTAAATGAGTCAGTTGGTGTTAAGAAGATTCAGAATGTTGAGCAGTGTTTGTTTAAGAGAAAGAGTCGGCAAGATATGTTTGATTGTGTACAAATGTGGGAGAAAGAGGTGAATGAGAGAGTGAGGAGAGAAGAAGCTATATAACAGAAAAAGAACAGCGCAAAACGATTCATGCAAAAGCATTAGAATTGAAAAAAAAAGAAATGAAGGAAATAAAAGAGAGAGAAGATAGGGAGCGTTATTTAGAGGTAACTGGCCAGTACCCTTTTAGGCACCCAATTTATCCCATCCTTAATAGACCTCAAGATGATTCTATTTTTTTAGATAGACCTCCACCCCCATATAAATTCCCTAGCGCCCCTGAGAATGAAGATTCTGATGAACCTACTTTAACCACTGAGAATAAGGGCACTCTTAGATCCACTGCCCGAAAGGCAGCGTATGGGAATGCCTCCGCTCCAGAAATTCTAGCAATAGTTCAGCAATGGTCAGATCTAGAGCAGTTATATTTTTCAGAGACGTTCACTTGTGAAGTAATAACCAGTGTTAGAAAACATTCTGTTGATCTAGAGCCTGCTGATATGAATTCTGATTATAAACAGTTAAGTGATGGCACCTTTCTCTCTTTACAAATTTCCGATCTAATTAGGCGAGTAGTTAAATTACGAATTGCTGCATTCCATCTGCGAGAAAAGAAAAAGGCGTCTGGTAAAGCTACAGCTGAACAAACAGTTCAGATCCCAGCGCAACAAGAGGGAGCTACAGGGACAGATAAAGACACTAGTAATCCTGTAGTTACTGTAAAACCAATGCATGAAGCTGCACCTTTGTATGTTCCCCCAAAGGGAACGGGGACAAGTGACGATAAAACTTCAGATAATGCAAATGGATATTATATTTATATTTATATTTATATCTACCTTGGAGTAGAGCGGATGTTATGGCTCTTAAAGCTGCTTTGCCGGATCCGCACAAAAATCCAGCCACTTTTTATGAGGAAGTAGAAGGAGCTATTAGTTCTTGCACTATGACATTACCTGATATTGACATGTTCTTTGGACTTATATAACCCCCTGATATGTGGAGATCAATTTGGAAGGTAGATGATGATGTAGCTTATGGTGATACTTGGGTGCATTTAGAGGAAACAGATGCCGATAGAGAGCCTGCTCAGAAACCACAACAAGTGATATTAGATCTTCCTAAAGCTATTGTTACTAAGCTGAACACTCTTATACCCCCTAAGAAAATAGATTGGACTACATTAGCGTCTTGTAAGCAGAAAGCAGATGAGTCAGTTTCTGATGTCTTTACAAGATTTGAGGAGACATTCCATGACTTTAGTGGGCAGTCATTGACAGATTACATGGGTAAGCATCTGTTTGTAGACAAATTTGTCGCTAACATGTTGCCAGAAATGGCTAATCACCTAAAGGCCAGCGAGAGTTCATGGACTACGTCCTCCCCCATTTCCCTTTTGACTATGGCTCAGTATTATGAGCGTCAGGAATTGGAAGCAACAGACAAAGAGGATAAAAAGGTTAAAGATTTAAAGACAAAAGTTATGTTGACTCAGGTCTATGGTCCACCATTTAGCGGTGATGGTAGAGGCGGACGTGCGATGTATTGCCCTGGTGCACCCCCTATCCCTCGAGCACCTTTGTCTTCTGATCAGTGTGCTTATTGTAAGGAAACTGGACATTGGCGTTTTGCGTGCCCTCTTTTGCAAGGTCAGCAGTATCAGCGGGGTAGAGGAAACATGAGAGGCTGCCCCGGGAACATAGGAAATAGGGGAGGCATGGATAATTGTACTAGATTTGAGGCAGTTGAGCACAATCAAAATTCTTTTAAAACTTTTGATAGGCGCAACCAATATCAAATGTCTGATTATCCGACTGATGGTCCTAAGGATTCTGATTATGCATAGGAATGCCTTGGATGGGGTAAGGAACCAGTTGAGGTCTAAGTAGAACAGAGGGGTCCCTATGTCGATGCACACATCTTGGGTTCTACTGATCAGTTTCTGGTAGATACAGGGGCTACTCGTAGTGCTCTGTCTAAACAATTGGTTTCTAGGGCTCCCCTGTCTGGCACAATGATAACGTCGATAGGATTCGATGGGACACCTTCCCTTAGCCCACTGTCACAACCACTTGCATTTAGTCTTGATAAATTCTCTGCATCGTGTCCATTTTTGCTTTCCCCTAACACATCGGACAAGATTGTGGGTATCAATATGCTTAAATATTTTCGTGCTACAATACGTTGTTTCCCAGAAGGTGTGCGTGATTTTTTAAATGACAACTATCCAATGGTTGAGAGGTCTTGCCTTATTAAAAAGGATATTGCTCTGGCATCGCTACCTAGTACCTTGTGGGCTACATCAGATACTGATGTGGGACAAATGGTTATTCCGCCAGTCCATATTCAAGTGAAGGAAGGTGCTTCATTGCCTCAATTGCCCCAATATAAAATATCTCTGGAAGGTGAAGAAGCGTTAATACACATTGTTCAGGATTTGATCAGAGTGGGGGTTGTGGAAGAAGTCCCCTACAATACCTGTAATAGCCACTATTTGTCTTATTTTGAAAAAGGACACTGATTCTAAAGTCTATAGATTTATCATGAACTTACGAGAGGTCAATAAGATAGTAGTGCCCCAATAGCCAGTAGTCTCTGACATTACGACACTTCTTACTATGATTTCTCCTACTGCAACTACATTTATCGTAAACAATTTGAAAAACACATTTTTCTTGATACCTTTTCATCCTGATAGCCGTTATTTGTTCGGCTTCACTTTGAATAATCAATCCTTTTTTTGTGATTTTGTAGAGCTCCACAAGGGTATACAGAGAGTCCTAGCATCTAAAGCCAGGCATTGAAAAGGCAGCTTGATTATTTCCCTGTGGCAAAAGGGGTGACTCTTATTCAATATGTTGATGACATCTTGTTGGCTGCTGATGCCCCTGACCAGTGTGAAGAAGGAACACTGTTATTGCTCTCATTTCTTGCATCTCATCATCACAAGGTCTCTCGGAAGAAATTGCAACATTGAAGACAGCAGGTTACCTACTTAGGTCACCTCCTGTCTAAGGAGGGACGTGCACTCATACAAGACAGCATTCAAGCTATTTTAGGTACGCTTGTGCCCTGTACTCAGAAGGATGTTCGTGCACTGATTTGCCTTACTTCTTTCTGTAGTCAGTGGATCCCTAACTTTTCCTACATTGTCAAGCCCTTGTTGGCCCTTTTGACTAAAGACATTCCAATGCCCCTCCCATCGACTACTGAATGTCAGAATGCTTTCCAACAGTTACATCAAGCTCTTTGTTCTGCACCAGTATTAGGAACTCCAGACTACACTCTATGTACACGAGAAGGATGGTTGTGCCCTCTCGCTTTTAACCCAGACACATGGTGATAAGCAGCATCCTTGTGCATATTTTTCAGCTGTCCCTAATCCAATTGCTCACGCATTGCCTGGGTGTTTTCGAGTGGTAGCGGCAACCGCTGTGTCCATACGTCAGAGTGAGGGAATAGTCCTGTCACATAGATTGCTTGTGTTAGTACCCCATGCAGTTGACGCCCTGTTAAACCAGACGAAAACGCAGCATTCGACTAGTGATTGCTTGACAGGCTATGAACGGACACTTTTGGCTCCTCATATTACATTGAAAAGCTGTTTGACTTTAAACCCTGCTACACTATTGCCATTCCCAGCTACTCAGTCCCAGTCAGAAGAGTTGAATGACTGTATATCCCTTAATGAAGAACAAACAAAGGGTAGTGTTGACCTACAAGATACTCCGGTTTCTAGTGTCGATGAGGAATTGTGGGTTGATGGGTCCTGCTCGAAATTGCCCGATGGCACAACATCAGCTGTGTACGCAATTACAACACTTAAGTCAGTAGTTGAGACCCACAGATGTCAGCTCAGGCAGCTGAGTTGATAGCGCTAACAAAGAGCATATGAGCTTAGCACTGATCTGCTCGTTAACATCTACACTAAGAGCCGATATACTTTTGGAGTGGCTTACGATTTTGGGCTACTCTGGAAGGAAAGAGGCTTCCTTACATCACATGGTACACAAATAGTGCATGGGGAATTAGTACATAATCTCCTTACTGCCTTGACATCCTAAGAAAATAGCGATTGTTAAGTGTAGCGCACACAAGAAAGTGGCTGATGAAATAGGACAGGGCAATGCCTTTGCGGATCACACAGCCTGTGAGACTGCAATGCAGCAAAGTACTACATCTATGTATGTGGTTAAGTCACAGGCTGAAGGTTGGCATGATGCCAGGCAAGAAGTGCTGGACATGCAGCGATCTGCCTCTGCTGATAAATTAGACCAATGGTCTAAGGAGGGAACATTGGATGATGAGGGCTGTTGGAGGAATAAAGAAATGACCAAAAGGAGATTACCCACAGCCTATTTACACCCCATGATTCACATGGCACATGGGCCAGCACATGTTGGAGCATCCTCAATAGCAAAGTTACTTACGCGAGTTTGGGATCATTCAGATATTGCCAGCACAGCTAAAAAGATAGTCCAGTCTTGTCTGATTTGTCTTCAGTATAATCCAGGAAAGGGAACACAAACTCCCACAAGAGGATTTGCAACACCAACTGTACCTTTTGGGGTACTGCAAATGGATTATATCCAGCTTGAACGCTGTAATAACCTGAAATATGTCCTAGTAGTGGTTAGGCCTGGGCGATAAATTCCGTTCTGCTCGTGGAATTTGCAGAATTTGGGTAATTTTGCGTTCTGCAGAGAACGCGGAATTGTTCAAAATACTGCGTTCCGCGACTTCGCGGAATGTTTTGCATGTTCATGTTCTAAAAATGCGCGTTCACAAGATATTTCCCCCGAGCACGCAAACAGCGTTTGCAAACATGATAAAAGCATCGCGAACAAGCAAACTTGCGTGTTCGCGGGATTTCTGCGTGCTCGCTGAGATTTTTTACCGTGTGGCGGAGCATTGCGTAGCGCGACTACACAAATTCTGCCTACCCCTAGTAGTGGTATGTGCCTTTAGTAAATGGATAGAGGCATACGCTATGAAAGATAATATAGCTCTTACTACAGCAAAAATGCTCCTAAAGGAGTTTTTGCCCAGATTCGGCGTTTGCCGAGTTTGGTGGAGTGACAACGGACCCCATTTCATTGGGCAAGTTTGAGTATGTCTTGAAAGGATTGGGAACTAAGCAGAAGTTCCATGCTGCTTTCCACCCACAATCAGCAGGGCTGGAGGAACAATACAATTCTACCTTTAAGCTTAAATTGGCCAAAATACATGCTTCCACATCTCTGAAATGGCCTGATGCTCTTCCCTTGGCATCGCTATCCATTAGATTGGTACCACATACACGATCTGGCCTCACACCTTATGAGGTGGTTTTCGGGAGGCCAATTAATATTTGGGGGATTCCTAAGCCACGCCCTATACATGATGTACCTAGTGTGTTGATGAGTGACTACTTGTCTCAGTTGACTGACAGCTTGCTTTCTATTCATCAACAGGTTCGGGAGACGCTTCCAGACAGGTCGCAGGGTGAGGACTTTGTGGTGACAAAGTCCTTCCAGAGAGCCAGCTCCCTAGCCCCGAGGTGGTGCGGCCCTGAGCAGGTGCTCTTGGCTACCAGGACTGCGGAGCAAGTGACCAATCGGAAGAACTAGGTGCATGCAACCCATTGTCAGAAGGTTCCGCATGACCTAGTGAGCCCAGCTGTGTTGGCAGATCACTGTGACATCCTGGACACAGAGAAAGGACAAGCCACATCACCTGAAGAACCTGAGGAAGTCTTCCCGGACCACACGATCCCTGGTGCATCTTGATATCAGCTGCGACCCCGGAAGAGAGACACTTCATTGCAAAAAAAAAAAGAGACTGTTTGAGCCACTGTCCTAGGTTAGTGAAAGTCTTAGTAGCAAAGGGGGGGACCCTTGTAGTGATACCCATCTCAACCTCAGTGACGAAACCAACGACTGCCCAGGACTTTAGGGCCCCATCTGTCTTGTTGATCAACGTTGATATGAACATGCCTGAGGAAAAGAAATCAACTGCTACGAGAGTCTGTGATCGAAAGGCTGTGTTCATTATTGCACTTACTTCCATTGTTATCATCATTGCTACGATAACATGGGTTGTAGAGGGAGTAACTCCTGCTCGAAATCTACTGACTGTCACTACTCCTGTTCCCATTGAGCATAAGTACTTTACTCTCCCTTATCAAGGGCAGCAACACAGGATGTCCTACCTCAACAATACGTTTGTTCAAATGCTGCATCACACCCATAATGCTATGAACATCACCAACTGTTGGGTGTGTGGAATGATGCCAGCTCATCAAAAAAACGGAGGAACTCCTTTCATTCCACTGCCGTTTTCACACAATGGTTCTTGTAGGGCCTGGTTTGCACTACTATGGGCATCTGAAGTTGCTAACATTACTTATGCTGGTGTAGGTCGATTGAATGCCCGGTTTGTTACCCTGATGAGGAAGGAGATCCACAAGCTAAAGGAACTGTATGGGAAATGGAGGAGTATCGCAGAGGAAACTCCTCCATGCGCTATGTTTTCCCTAACACTCGAACTGTCAAGGATAATAGACCTCCTGTTATAGCTGTTACTAGAGCACGAGCAGACCTGTGTGTGAACAGTATTGGAAGTATTCGCGTGGGGAAAAGTGACTGTACTCTGGTGTTGAATATTACTGGAGTAAACAATAGCAGTTTTATTTCATCACACAACAGCTATTTTATTTGCAGAAATAAGGGATATTACCATTTACCCATTGGTTGGTCAGGAACCTGTTATGTGTCCTTTTTGCTACCACCTGTGTTTTTGGCTCCTGCATCCTACCATAAAGACTATAAACTGTACAATGACATTTCTAAGAGCCGATCAAAGACAATATATCATGATGAGGTGGATCAGACTGATACTGAACTGCAGCAATATGTTGACTTTAATTTGGGATTGTTCTTCTTTGTTGGTGCTGCCTTAAACAGCCGGAAGATCAGACGCTTGACACGTGTTGTAGAGGCTGTAACCAATCAGACAGCTATGGCACTTGGAAACATCGCGGAAGAGCTACAAATTGCGAGAATTGTGGAGCTCCAAAACAGGATGGTCCTCGACGTGGTTCTAGCGGACCATGGTGGAGCATGCCGCATCATCGGGAGCAGTTGCTGCATGTATATCCCTGACCACGCCCCTTGAGTTTATGATGCAATTTCGAAGTTGCATAAAATAGCCTCTGAAATCCATCCGAATTCAGGAACTTGGACTTTTACTGGATGGTTTAGGACAATGATCACTACCTGGGGTTGGAACCTATTGTCAGCCCTATGTATATTTGTTGTGATCCTTTTTTCCTGCTGTTTATGTATACAATGTGGCCCGATGCTTTGTTCCCTTTGTGCTGCTACCTGTACCTCTTGCATCCCAATCAAACAAAGTACCAAAAATGTAAATGCCCAACTAGTAACTTACCAAGAAATAGGAAAACTGATGCTAAATGAGATTGGTGATAATTTTCTTGTTTCTTCTATCGCATAGCGAATGTCTTCAGCTAATGCTAAAAGGGCCGTTTGTGGAAATCAACAGAAATTGCCGTTAGCTTGAGCTGATTCCATCTTATTTGTGGCAGCCATTTTTGTTAAGCCACGTGATTCTACTGTCTTCACTGTTGCTTGCTTTTCTATTCTGCTTGACTCATCAACTGTAGTTAACTCCTTCAGTACTGAGCCAGAGCTATGTATATGCTCAGAATGCTTGTAGCTGCTAGAATGTACCTGTCTTAGAGTGTAATTGTCAGGCTATTCCAACTGATGTAAGCAGTTCTGTTTCTCCTCCCACCCTGCTGACTAAGTGATTTCTATCTGTCCATGTTAGTCAATAGCTATTCCTGTGTATGCCTGTACCTCCCATTTGAGTCCCCATGCTTACTCAGCAACACAGCCTGTATAAAAGGCCCATAGTTTCTGTATTCCATGTACTACCTCCTACAGTGGCCTTAGGGCACTGTATAGATGTAGTTTCACTTATGAGTGATTAATAAACTTGTTCTTTGATATTCCAGCTTCCGTGCCAATCTCTTCTTTTTTGGTTTAAGAACCAGTGGACAGATAAGGGTGAACCCCTGCACTGGTGGGCCCCTAAAAAGGCTCATTTCCACAGTTCATCACAGCCTCATCTGTGGCCTTACCAATGGTTTACATCCAGAGGGTACTGATGGAAGTGTGTCTGACTCAAAATTGTCATCATGTATTGGTCAGCACTATGCTCAGGAGTTAAATGCCAGAGGGTGACACTCTTGGTGGTAATTCACCTATGACACAGCAGATTCTGTACAGAGCCCCTTCCATTTCCACCAGCATGTGTACTGACTCGCATGTGTGGGCACTGTTTACTCTCTCAATTTGTCCATTCATGTGACATTTCTGATGCTCCACGTTGGACCTCAGTGTGAGCCCACCTGGCCTGCACAGTCACTGCCCAATCTGACAAGGACACATCACTGAATGTACAGAGTGAAACATATGGATTGTATGCTAGACTAACCATCAAAGAGCCATCACAGCCCTGTAGATTGCACATGACAGGCCTTGTGAGAAGGGTGTGAGATTGTAAGATCATGTCCCTAAATGTGACCTCCATGACACAGTGAGACATTCACAGGGCAAGGACATTGAGGGCTGCACAGTGTTGGACACAGTGAGTCTGCCCCGAAACATATTTCCCTATGTAATGTATGTCTTGCTCACCCCCAAACTGGATAGTAGATGTGGGCAGCCTACACACAGCTTTCTGTGCTGCCATCCTGCATGTGAATGAGATGGGCAGGTACTGTGTCCAGCCTCATACCTGCAAACATTTTTGTCTGATTCTCCAGTGCTAATGTAGTATGTGAGATGCTGCATTGTCTCTGCTAGACATATCTGTGAAGTTGTGCTGAGTTAGTATCATGCTCCAGTGCTGAGAAATAGTGGTAGATAACACTGTGTCACTGATTTTCCCCCCTCTTGTCTCCCATGCCTGCAGCTCAAAGTCCACCAGCGTAAGGCCGTGTGGAGGGCCATTGCACGCAAGGTGCGGGCTCTGGGTGTCTCCAACCAACGGCACACACACTGTCACAAGAGGTGGGATAACATCTGCTAGCTGAGCAAAAACGTGGCAGAGATGACGCTGGGGCTGCTCCTTTGGACTGGCAGATTGGCGCGCAGGTGCATGACACCACTAATGGCGTGCATCTTAGCTGTGACACAGCCTGAGCTGGATGCACGTTTGAAGGAGCATCTGCAGCAAGCTGGGGTGAGTATTCTGGAAATGGTGACTTTGGTTGTGAGTGGCTGCATGTGTTCCAAGCATGGGCCAGTGCTGGGCTCTATGATGTTGCTAGTGTGATGCAATGGCTTGTAAGTGGCCTCTGTGTTGGGTGCAGCTGTTATGCATTTTCCCTACCCGTACTTTATCATGTCATTGGAGAAATGGCCCTTGACATTGCATTCTCAGTTGTGGCCTTCTCGCATCGTCTACATTGGGGTGGTCAGGGACATCCCATGGAAGGGAACGGCAGTGTGCCTCATCTGAGTGTGCTTTCATCAATGTGTGCATTGCCTGATGTCCGAATTGTGATTACTACACACCTGACACCAATGTGCAACTGTAGTTGTGCCCCAAAGTACGACATGGTGGATGGCATGAGCTCAGGGCCATTGTGGACTGATATGCTGGAGTCTGTATCTGTGTTGTCCATTTCTGCTGCCTCCAGATGCGACAGTGGCAACATGTTGGGAGGTACATCTTTTCCCCCCTCAGGGCCCTAGGTGTGATCAGAGGGATCTGTGTGTCTGGTTACACGGAGCCACCGGTAGGCTATTTGGCTGTGTGGTCATCACATGGGTCACTTATGCCAAGTTTGCATGATCACACGCAAAATTCGAATTTGGAATTGAGGTCGCACAATGTTACTGCACACGGTGGTGTGCAACATGGGGATGTCATCATCTTGTTCAGTGCTTTGCTTGTATATGATGTTTGTGTTAATGCCACTGAATTGACTCTACATCTCTGCCTCTTGCAGCATCTACCATGGGAACAGAAGGACAGGGTACGGACACCAGTGGTGAGGCATCAAGCACGACTTCTACACACGAGCACAGTGACACTGATGTGACCAGTGCATCGAAGGTGGACAGGAGTCTGCTTGAGGAATCACAGCCAGCGACACCAACCTCAATGTCATCTGACGCCAGCGGTGACACATCTATGTTGGCAGGCACAGGGAGAGGGAACTCTGCCTCCTCTTCCACCACACAGCGTCCAGTGCCCACACTCCCAGCTACTTCCACTAGTGTTGCCCGTGTTCGCACCAGTAAGAAGGGAAGAGTGTCCTTCACCCCAGACACCACTGCCCCTGCCCCTGTCTCCCCTACTGCCATCAGTGTTGAGTCTGTGGACCTTTTGTGCCAGCTGTGTGTGGGCCAGACAACTCTCATCAATGCATTCCCAGACCACGACAAAAAGTTGGCACAGGTAGTTGCTTTCATGGAGGGCATTCATTCAGACATGGGTGGGCTACACCGAAATGTCCAGTCTTTGTCCTCCGGAGTGACGGCAGCCATTCAGCTGGCACAGTCTCAGAGTCCAGCTCCAGTCCCTTTGGCTACCCCCCTGCCAGTGGCTACTTTTGACGATAGTGACCACACACCACAGACCTCAGGCTCAAGATACAGCACACGTACCACACTACAGCAGCAGCCCAAGTGGGCCAGAGTACAGACACCATAAAAAAAAAAAAAACACCCCAGAACGCAAAGCCAAAAGCCCTTCAGGCGACATTCAGGGGCATGAAGCCAAGAAGCAGGCCTCAGTCTCACATGCCTCAGAGGCATCCCCAGCCAAGGACTCTCCTGTCCCTAAAGCGTCTCGCAAAGAAAAGAAGTCAGTTCCCGTTCCTGCTGTGAAGCTGGTGCCAGATAAGGATCCACAGAAAATGCCCGCTAACGCAGATTCCCCCACAACCTCAACTCCCATCCAGAACCCTCTGAGGCAGGGGAAGGAGGTCATTCACCTGGTAAACAGGTGTTGGAGAGGAATAGGCAAGGCCAGGCCAACCATGCCTCCGGATCCAGCAGGTCTCCAGAGGGAGGCCCACTAGCTCTACCTGATGCAGGTTTGGTGGTGAGGGTGCCTGTAGTGCCCGCCACACTTACCACTCCTACCAACATTCCCTATTGAGTCCCCAAGAAGTGGAAAGGCACCCCTCCACAATCTCCCACCCACACTGTATTTTACGGCAGCATGACTCCACCTCCACGTGCCACTCCACCACCTGGTCCAAGCAGCCCTCCGGCTTCCAAAGCCACTGATGCCTCTACCTCAGCTCGTCCTCTCTCTCCCAGGTCCAGTCGTCTAATTGTCCCCGATACTTAGCCACTTCCCAGTCTGACTGACAGCCAAGTCTGAGTCAATGTCCCCCTCACACACCTGTCTCTTCCACAGCAATGCCTAGACTGCCCATTGTTATCCCCCTAACTGTGTTGCTTACCATGGCAGGGTAGAGTCTCACCCATTCCCTGCGCAGGATCTAATGCACACAGGTACCTACTCTGTGCTTTGGACTGGCCACTGGCCTTGCAGTTTGTCACTGTGTTTGCCCATTCCATGTGCAGCTTCTCATGTACCTAGTCTGCACTTTGAACTGGCCTTGGTGTTCCTTACTGTGTTTGTCAATTCCCTGTGCAGCTTCTCACGTACCTACTCAGCACTTTGGACTGGCCACTGGCCTTGCAGCTTGTCACTGTGTTTGCCCATTTCAGGTGCAGCTTCTAATGTACCTACTCTGCACTTTGGACTGGCCACTGGCCTTGATGTTCCTTGCTGTGTGTGCCCATTCCCTGTGCAGCTTCTCATGTACCCACTCTGCACTTTGGACTGGCCTTGATGTTCCTTGCTGTGTTTGCCCATTCCCTGTGCAGCTTCTCATGTACCTACTCTGTACTTTGGACTGGCCATGATGTTCCTTGCTGTGTTTGCCCATTCCCTGTGCAGCTTCTCATGTACCTACTATGCAGTTTGAACAGGCCTTGCTGTTCCTTGCTGTGTTTGCCCATTCCTTGTGCAGCTTCTCATGTACCTACTCTGCACTTTGGACTGGCCACTGGCCTTGCACAGTTTATCACTTTGTTTGACCATTCCCTGTGCAGCTTCTCATGGACCTACTCTGCACTTTGGACTGGCCACTGGCCTTGCCGTTTGTACTGTGTTTGCCCTTTCCCTGTGCAGCTTCTCATGTACCTAGTCTGCACTTTGGACTAGCCTTGATGTTCCTTGCTGTGTTTTCCAATTCCCTGTGCAGCTTCTCATGCACCTAGTCTGCACTTTTGACTGGCCTTGATGTTCCTTGCTGTGTTTGCTCATTCCCTGTGCAGCTTCTCATGTACCTACTCTGCACTTTGGACAGGCCACTGGCCTTGCAGTTTGTCACTTTGTTTGCTCATTCCCTGTGCAGATTCTCATGGACCTACTCTGCACTTTGGACTGGCCACTGGCCTTGCAGTTTGTCACTCTGTTTGCCCATTCCCCGAGCAGCTTCTCAGGTACCTAGTCTGCACTTTGGACTGGCCTTGATGTTCCTTGCTGTGTTTGCCCATTCCCTGTGCAGCTTCTCATGTACCTACTCTGCACTTTGGACTGGCCACTGGCCTTGCAGTTTGTCACTTTGTTTGCCCATTCCCTGTGCAGCTTCTCATGTACCTACTCTGAACTTTGGACTGGCCTTGATGTTCCTTGCTGTGTTTGCCCATTCCCTGTGCAGATTCTCATGGACCTACTCTGCACTTTGGACTGGCCACTGGCCTTGCAGTTTGTCATTGTGTTTGCCCATTCCCCGAGCAGCTTCTCAGGTACCTAGTCTGCACTTTGGACTGGCCTTGATGTTCCTTGCTGTGTTTGCCCATTCCCTGTGCAGCTTCTCATGTACCTACTCTGCACTTTGGACTGGCCACTGGCCTTGCAGTTTGTCACTTTGTTTGCCCATTCCCTGTGCAGCTTCTCATGTACCTACTCTGAACTTTGGACTGGCCTTGATGTTCCTTGCTGTGTTTGCCCATTCCCTGTGCAGCTTCTCATGGACCTACTCTGCACTTTGAACTTGCCACTGGTCTTGCAGTTTGTCACTTTGTTTGCCCATTCCATGTGCAGCTTCTCATGTACCTACTCTGCACTTTGGAATGGCCTGGATGTTCCTTGCTATGTTTGCCCATTCCATGTGCAGCTTCTCATCGACCTACTCTACACTTTGGATTAGCCACTGTCCTTGCAGTTTGTCACTGTGTTTGCCCATTCCCTGTGCAGCTTTTCATGTACCTAGTCTGCACTTTGGACTGGCTTGATGTTCCTTGCTGTGTTTTCCCATTCTCTGTGCAGCTTCTCGTGTACCTACTCTGCACTTTGGACTGGCCACTGGCCTTGCAGTTTTTCACTTTGTTTGCCCATTCCCTGTGCAGATTCTCATGGACCTACTATGCACTTTGGACTGGCCACTGGCCTTGCAGTTTGTCACTGTGTTTGCCAATTCCCTGTGCAGCTTCTCATGTACTTACTCTGAACTTTGGACTGGCCTTGATGTTCCTTGCTGTGTTTGCCCATTCCCTGTGCAGCTTCTCATGGACCTACTCTGCACTTTGGACTTGCCACTGGTCTTGCAGTTTGTCACTTTGTTTGCCCATTCCATGTGCAGCTTCTCGTGTTCCTACTCTGCACTTTGGACTGGCCTTGATGTTCCTTGCTGTGTGTGCCCATTCCCTGTGCAGCTTCTCATCAACCTACTCTGCACTTGGGACTGTCCACTGGCCTTGCAGATTGTCACTGTGTGTGCCCATTCCCTGTGCAGCTTCTCATGGACCTACTATGCACTTTGGACTGGCCACTGGCCTTGCAGTTTGTCACTGTGTTTGCCCATTCCCTGTGCAGCTTCTCAGGTACCTAGTCTGCACATTGGACTGGCCTTGATGTTCCTTGCTGTATTTGCCCATTCCCTGTGCAGCTTCTCATGTACCTATTTTGCACTTTGGACTGGCCACTGGCCTTGCAGTTTGTCACTGTGTTTGCCCGTTCCAGGCACAGCTTCTAGTGTACCTACTCTGAACTTTAGACTGGCCACTGGCCTTGATGTTCCTTGCTGTGTTTGGCCATTCCCTGGGCAGCTTCTCATGTACCTACTCTGCACTTTGGACTGGCCTTGATGTTCCTTGCTGTGTTTGCCCATCCCCTGTGCAGCTTCACATGCACCTACTATGCACTTTGGACTGGCCTTGATGTTCCTTGCTGTGTTTGCCCATTCCCTATGCAGCTTCTCATGTACCTACTCTGCAGTTTGGACTGGCCACTGGCCTTGCAGTTTGTCACTGTGTTTCGACCATTCCCTGTACAGCTTCTCATGTACCTACTCTTCACTTTGGACTGGCCACTGGCCTTGATGTTCCTTGCTGTGTTTGCCCATTCCTTGTGCAGCTTCCCATGTACCTACTGTGCACTTTGGACTGGCCATGATGTTCCTTGCTGTGTTTGCTCATTCCCTGTGCAGCCTCTCATGTACCTACTCTGCACTTTGGACTGGCCTTGATGTTCCTTGCTGTGTTTGCCTATTCCCTGTGCAGCTTCTCGTGGACCTACTCTGCACTTTGGACTGGTCACTGGCCTTGATGTTTATTACTGTGTTTGCCCATTCCCTGTGCAGCTTCTCGTGGACCTACTCTGCACTTTGGACTGGTCACTGGCCTTGATGTTTATTACTGAGTTTGCCCATTCATTGTGCAGCTTCTCATGGACCTACTTTGCACTGTGTACTGGCCACTGGTCTTGCTCTTGTCTGCTTTTGAAGCCTATCTGTGTAATATGTGAATAAAGACAGTTACTCCTGTTGTCTGCTTTGTCAGTGTCCTTGCTAAATAAAGGGTGTTATGTTAAACCAGATTGGTCGCACACTGCTACACCTACCAGGCGTGTTCCCCCAATGAAAATGGTCCCTGAAGGTCAGCGTCGGCGGATACACCTATGCTCGAGTGTGCATGCAAGTATGCGTGGCGTGTGCCATCCCTGAACACGTGTTTCGAGGTAGTTGCCTCTCGTCAGCAGGGAGTAGGAAAATGTGTGGAGTTGCTGTGTAAGCTGCTAAAATCGTTATCAGGTCTAGTACCTCTCGTAGCGCGCAGGTGCGTAACCATGAGTCCGTCGACTCCACCGGCTCAAGGGAGCCTGAATATAAAGTTAAACCAGATTGGTCGCACACTGCTACACCTACCAGGCGTGTTCCCCCAATGAAAATGGTCCCTGAAGGTCAGCGTCGGCGGATACACCTATGCTCGAGTGTGCATGCAAGTATGCGTGGCGTGTGCCATCCCTGGACACGTGTTTCGAGGTAGTTGCCTCTCGTCAGCAGGGAGTAGGAAAATGTGTGGAGTTGCTGTGTAAGCTGCTAAAATCGTTATCAGGTCTAGTACCTCTCGTAGCGCGCAGGTGGGTAACCATGAGTCCGTCGACTCCACCGGCTCAAGGGAGCCTGAATATAAAGTTAAACCAGATTGGTCGCACACTGCTACACCTACCAGGCGTGTTCCCCCAATGAAAATGGTCCCTGAAGGTCAGCGTCGGCGGATACACCTATGCTCGAGTGTGCATGCAAGTATGCGTGGCGTGTGCCATCCCTGGACACGTGTTTCGAGGTAGTTGCCTCTCGTCAGCAGGGAGTAGGAAAATGTGTGGAGTTGCTGTGTAAGCTGCTAAAATCGTTATCAGGTCTAGTACCTCTCGTAGCGCGCAGGTGCGTAACCATGAGTCCGTCGACTCCACCGGCTCAAGGGAGCCTGAATATAAAGTTAAACCAGATTGGTCGCACACTGCTACACGTACCAGGCGTGTTCCCCCAATGAAAATGGTCCCTGAAGGTCAGCGTCGGCGGATACACCTATGCTCGAGTGTGCATGCAAGTATGCGTGGCGTGTGCCATCCCTGGACACGTGTTTCGAGGTAGTTGCCTCTCGTCAGCAGGGAGTAGGAAAATGTGTGGAGTTGCTGTGTAAGCTGCTAAAATCGTTATCCCTGGACACGTGTTTCGAGGTAGTTGCCTCTCGTCAGCAGGGAGTAGGAAAATGTGTGGAGTTGCTGTGTAAGCTGCTAAAATCGTTATCAGGTCTAGTACCTCTCGTAGCGCGCAGGTGCGTAACCATGAGTCCGTCGACTCCACCGGCTCAAGGGAGCCTGAATATAAAGTTAAACCAGATTGGTCGCACACTGCTACACCTACCAGGCGTGTTTCCCCAATGAAAATGGTCCCTGAAGGTCAGCGTCGGCGGATACACCTATGCTCGAGTGTGCATGCAAGTATGCGTGGCGTGTGCCATCCCTGGACACGTGTTTCGAGGTAGTTGCCTCTCGTCAGCAGGGAGTAGGAAAATGTGTGGAGTTGCTGTGTAAGCTGCTAAAATCGTTATCAGGTCTAGTACCTCTCGTAGCGCGCAGGTGCGTAACCATGAGTCCGTCGACTCCACCGGCTCAAGGGAGCCTGAATATAAAGTTAAACCAGATTGGTCGCACACTGCTACACCTACCAGGCGTGTTCCCCCAATGAAAATGGTCCCTGAAGGTCAGCGTCGGCGGATACACCTATGCTCGAGTGTGCATGCAAGTATGCGTGGCGTGTGCCATCCCTGGACACGTGTTTCGAGGTAGTTGCCTCTCGTCAGCAGGGAGTAGGAAAATGTGTGGAGTTGCTGTGTAAGCTGCTAAAATCGTTATCAGGTCTAGTACCTCTCGTAGCGCGCAGGTGCGTAACCATGAGTCCGTCGACTCCACCGGCTCAAGGGAGCCTGAATATAAAGTTAAACCAGATTGGTCGCACACTGCTACACCTACCAGGCGTGTTCCCCCAATGAAAATGGTCCCTGAAGGTCAGCGTCGGCGGATACACCTATGCTCGAGTGTGCATGCAAGTATGCGTGGCGTGTGCCATCCCTGGACACGTGTTTCGAGGTAGTTGCCTCTCGTCAGCAGGGAGTAGGAAAATGTGTGGAGTTGCTGTGTAAGCTGCTAAAATCGTTATCAGGTCTAGTACCTCTCGTAGCGCGCAGGTGCGTAACCATGAGTCCGTCGACTCCACCGGCTCAAGGGAGCCTGAATATAAAGTTAAACCAGATTGGTCGCACACTGCTACACCTACCAGGCGTGTTCCCCCAATGAAAATGGTCCCTGAAGGTCAGCGTCGGCGGATACACCTATGCTCGAGTGTGCATGCAAGTATGCGTGGCGTGTGCCATCCCTGGACACGTGTTTCGAGGTAGTTGCCTCTCGTCAGCAGGGAGTAGGAAAATGTGTGGAGTTGCTGTGTAAGCTGCTAAAATCGTTTTCAGGTCTAGTACCTCTCGTAGCGCGCAGGTGCGTAACCATGAGTCCGTCGACTCCACCGGCTCAAGGGAGCCTGAATATAAAGTTAAACCAGATTGGTCGCACACTGCTACACCTACCAGGCGTGTTCCCCCAATGAAAATGGTCCCTGAAGGTCAGCGTCGGCGGATACACCTATGCTCGAGTGTGCATGCAAGTATGCGTGGCGTGTGCCATCCCTGGACACGTGTTTCGACTTTCGAGGTAGTTGCCTCTCGTCAGCAGGGAGTAGGAAAATGTGTGGAGTTGCTGTGTAAGCTGCTAAAATCGTTATCAGGTCTAGTACCTCTCGTAGCGCGCAGGTGCGTAACCATGAGTCCGTCGACTCCACCGGCTCAAGGGAGCCTGAATATAAAGTTAAACCAGATTGGTCGCACACTGCTACACCTACCAGGCGTGTTCCCCCAATGAAAATGGTCCCTGAAGGTCAGCGTCGGCGGATACACCTATGCTCGAGTGTGCATGCAAGTATGCGTGGCGTGTGCCATCCCTGGACACGTGTTTCGAGGTAGTTGCCTCTCGTCAGCAGGGAGTAGGAAAATGTGTGGAGTTGCTGTGTAAGCTGCTAAAATCGTTATCAGGTCTAGTACCTCTCGTAGCGCGCAGGTGCGTAACCATGAGTCCGTCGACTCCACCGGCTCAAGGGAGCCTGAATATAAAGTTAAACCAGATTGGTCGCACACTGCTACACCTACCAGGCGTGTTCCCCCAATGAAAATGGTCCCTGAAGGTCAGCGTCGGCGGATACACCTATGCTCGAGTGTGCATGCAAGTATGCGTGGCGTGTGCCATCCCTGGACACGTGTTTCGAGGTAGTTGCCTCTCGTCAGCAGGGAGTAGGAAAATGTGTGGAGTTGCTGTGTAAGCTGCTAAAATCGTTATCAGGTCTAGTACCTCTCGTAGCGCGCAGGTGCGTAACCATGAGTCCGTCGACTCCACCGGCTCAAGGGAGCCTGAATATAAAGTTAAACCAGATTGGTCGCACACTGCTACACCTACCAGGCGTGTTCCCCCAATGAAAATGGTCCCTGAAGGTCAGCGTCGGCGGATACACCTATGCTCGAGTGTGCATGCAAGTATGCGTGGCGTGTGCCATCCCTGGACACGTGTTTCGAGGTAGTTGCCTCTCGTCAGCAGGGAGTAGGAAAATGTGTGGGGTTGCTGTGTAAGCTGCTAAAATCGTTATCAGGTCTAGTACCTCTCGTAGCGCGCAGGTGCGTAACCATGAGTCCGTCGACTCCACCGGCTCAAGGGAGCCTGAATATAAAGTTAAACCAGATTGGTCGCACACTGCTACACCTACCAGGCGTGTTCCCCCAATGAAAATGGTCCCTGAAGGTCAGCGTCGGCGGATACACCTATGCTCGAGTGTGCATGCAAGTATGCGTGGCGTGTGCCATCCCTGGACACGTGTTTCGAGGTAGTTGCCTCTCGTCAGCAGGGAGTAGGAAAATGTGTGGAGTTGCTGTGTAAGCTGCTAAAATCGTTATCAGGTCTAGTACCTCTCGTAGCGCGCAGGTGCGTAACCATGAGTCCGTCGACTCCACCGGCTCAACTTTAGACTGGCCACTGGCCTTGATGTTCCTTGCTGTGTTTGGCCATTCCCTGGGCAGCTTCTCATGTACCTACTCTGCACTTTGGACTGGCCTTGATGTTCCTTGCTGTGTTTGCCCATCCCCTGTGCAGCTTCACATGCACCTACTATGCACTTTGGACTGGCCTTGATGTTCCTTGCTGTGTTTGCCCATTCCCTATGCAGCTTCTCATGTACCTACTCTGCAGTTTGGACTGGCCACTGGCCTTGCAGTTTGTCACTGTGTTTCGACCATTCCCTGTACAGCTTCTCATGTACCTACTCTTCACTTTGGACTGGCCACTGGCCTTGATGTTCCTTGCTGTGTTTGCCCATTCCTTGTGCAGCTTCCCATGTACCTACTGTGCACTTTGGACTGGTCATGATGTTCCTTGCTGTGTTTGCTCATTCCCTGTGCAGCCTCTCATGTACCTACTCTGCACTTTGGACTGGCCTTGATGTTCCTTGCTGTGTTTGCCTATTCCCTGTGCAGCTTCTCGTGGACCTACTCTGCACTTTGGACTGGTCACTGGCCTTGATGTTTATTACTGTGTTTGCCCATTCCCTGTGCAGCTTCTCGTGGACCTACTCTGCACTTTGGACTGGTCACTGGCCTTGATGTTTATTACTGAGTTTGCCCATTCATTGTGCAGCTTCTCATGGACCTACTTTGCACTGTGTACTGGCCACTGGTCTTGCTCTTGTCTGCTTTTGAAGCCTATCTGTGTAATATGTGAATAAAGACAGTTACTCCTGTTGTCTGCTTTGTCAGTGTCCTTGCTAAATAAAGTGTGTTATGTGTCGGTATGCTTTAATGTGACACATGCTCTGTATGCCACTTTAACATGGCCAATTGCTGTTTTGACCTTTTCAGGGTTTTGCAGAGGTGACAGGCCCTTCAGTTCTTATTGACTGTGAGGTTTGGGGGTGCAATGATGGTTGTTTGTGATGAGCTACTGTTATCCTAATCAATCTATGGTGATGTTATCTAAATTGTACACATGTCATGTTTGTATGCACTGCCAGCACAGTGTGGGATTCTATCCACAGTATTGCAGGCAGGCTGGCCAGGGTCCATCATGTCTGTGTGATCTTTCTTGATGTGTGACCAGCAGTGTTGGTGTATGGTCATCTTGTGATGGGCAGTCATCACAGTCACATGGTTAGATTGCAATGTGTGCACTTGTGTGGTCATGAAGTGTGCAGTGTGAATGGGTTGACTTTGTCAGTAGTGTTGATGTGTGTGTGCCCCTGCGATGGAAACTGCACACATGTGTCAACCTGGAATGGAGTGCCTGTTAGTTTGATTGGTCAGCCTTGTGCTTGTGATTTGTGTGCACATGTGGGAGTTGTAGGTTCTGCACTGTGCGGTGTGTTGGCGTGTCCTTGCACTTCTGGGGGACACCTACTTGTTGTTGGTGCCAATTGTGAGAATGCAGAGTTTGTGACTGGCAAGTCAGTGTTGTGTTTTGGTGATTAGCCATGTGTCTTGTTACTGTTTGTGCTCACTGTGCAGACCTGCTCATCCACACTGACATTGAGGGTTTGTTTTCTCATGCATTGCTGTCACTTGAGGCATTTTTGGCTCCAGTATGGCATGTGGGATGTGAAGTTATGACATCCACTATCTGTGCTTCTGATGCCTACCCATTGTAAGTGAGCACTCCTTCTATTTGTGTATGGTGCACTCCAGATGTCCACTACTGATGTACACACCATTTCACTCTCATGTCAGCTGTTCCCTGGGGTTGCCAGTGTGTGTGCCTCCCCACCACTTTATTAGTTACACTATGCTTTGTGGTGCTGATCTGTGCACAGGACCTATGTGCCACTCAGGTCACTTTCCCAGCTGGTTATATGTGATTTTCTTGTACTGTTTTGCAGTCATGGTTGCTCATATGCAGTTCTACTGTTTGTGCTGCACAGTCCTCTGATCATGTGGTTTTCACTTGGGCGTCCCAGACTTGAGCATCTGTGGGTGATAGGTGAGCTGTATGTGTGTTTGCTGAGGTACCTCTTCCCTTCCTGAGTGTGATGTTGTCTGTGTGCTATGGTGATTGGTGTTGTGGGTGTTCATGGTGTGGCACTCATGTCTGTGTGGAATTGGTATGTTTGATGTGCACACATTGTTTGTCGTGCATGCAGTGCTGTGAGTGTATGTTGCCTTGTCCTTGCCTGGTGTTTATCCCCTGATGTCCAGCTGTGTTTCCCATGTGATGGATTGGCATGTGCATCTGTTGTGTGTTTGATGTGGATGTGTGCAGTGTTTGGCCTGTGTTGTCTCTTGCAGTTGACAGATGTTCTGTGTGTGATATTCTATTTGCATGTCATTGTGTGTGATTTGTTTGTGCATTGTGATACATTCAGATGTGTGTTGCAAGTGTAGTGTGCATTAATTGTGTGTCTGTCACATGCACGTAGGGCTATTCTTGTTCCAGGACTTGTTTTGGGTGCATCCTTGGTGTTTTCTCCTGTTATACTTGACCTGTCACTTGTCAGGGTTGTGTATGTGCAAGCATGTGGTACACTATGACACCAAGTTAACATGATGGGTTATGTGATATGTCTGTCTGTGTTTTCTTATTGGCCCATTGCTCCCAGTTTGTGTCTATGATTGTTTTGAGATGATGCACTTCTTGTCTGTGTTGGGGTATGTTGTCTGTGCATTGTTCCTGAGTGATGTTGTGTACTCCTGTTCTGTCTGGGCTCCCATTGACTTTCCACTGTTTTACTGCACAGGTCTGGACTTGTTGTACTTCTGTGTATGTTGTTAGTGAGTTTTGTGTTTGGCTTTTGTTTTCTGTGCCAGCATTGGTTCAGGCATCCCTGAGTATGTGTGTGTGATGTTTGTGGATGCCCCCCAGGGAGTGTTATTGTTTGTCAGTGTATTCTATGGACATTATTGGCACCATTCTGTGTGTTTAACACTGGTGTTGAGTGTTGCAGGTGTGATGTGGGTGGGTGAGGGGTATGAAGGGTCCAAGTTGTGTTTGACAGTCATGGAGTGTGTCAATGGGCCCTGCGTGTTGTGCTGATGACATACACCTGTCAAGTTGTTGGAAACAGATGTGTGGCTGCTCACTTTGACTTCAGACACTTCCTATCATCCCTGTGGCTATGCATGGGTTGTCCTGAGTTGTTGCACAGGGGTAACTGTGGTTTGATTTCACTCACTGTGCCAGCCATGTTTGATTTGATGACCTAAGGGTGTTGTGATATGTTCCTTCTCTTACAGTTGATGTACACATGCTTTGTGGCTAGCTCCTTGGCTTTCCATTAGTGTCCACCTCATTGCTGCTGACATCTGGTCTGTGTATGTGGCTGTGTGTCAGTGTGGGGTGTGTCTGTGTGACTTGACATGCTGTGTGTCCAGTTGAGTGATTGTTCATATTCTGTATGAGTGTTCATTTTGTGCGTGGACTCAGTTTTCTTGACATGAGCATAGTGTAGGTGTGGTGTGAGGGTTGCCATGGCTCTGAGCTTCTGTGCTGTGTGTTCCTCTTCAGCCCCACCTGCTGAGACTGTCTCCTTAGTTGTTTGGTGTGCGGTGCAGGGTGTGGGTTCACCTGGCTGGTTATTGTGCATGGGGACACAGTTGGGACACATAGCATGTCCCCTAATGTGTGTGGGGGGCCTAGTGTGTGGAGGGTGGAGGTGTGACCCTATGATCTTTGTGCACTGCCCATGCCTGGCACTGGCCCTGCCTTCTACATTGTGTGCATGTTTTCCTGCATCATCACCGCTGCGGTGACGTTACCGGGACATTGCATTGATATCGCGGTTGGTGGGTGACCTGGATGCGGAGGGGTGATTTGGTTACAGGTAGGACATGGGTGGGTACACTTGTGGATGTGTTCCTGTCCCCACCAGGGTGTCTGGTGTAGACAGGAACCCTATATCTGTCCATGAGTTGTGTGTTGTGGTTGTGTGGGGAGTTGTGTGATTCGTACCTGCGGTGGCGGCCGCGACGGTGCATAACTTGCTTGTAGTGTATCAGGTACAGCACCGGGAAGACATGTAGAGCTGGATCCATTGAGGTCGGGATCGGGTGGAAGGGACCGGGAATCTGGTTACATGCTCCGCAGTCGTGTTTCCGCCGTCTCTGATTGGGCGGTTTCTCTGCTGCGTTGCAACTGGCTGTTTGGGGCATCCTGATTTGTACGGCGGTCGGGACATCATTCCGCACGTCGTTAAGTCTCCATTGGCTCCCACCGCTGCGGTGGCGGGCGCATTTTTATGGCGGTTCGCGTCTCACCGCAATGGACAGGAAATGGGCTATGTTTGACCATACTAATATGGTGGGCGTGAGGACCGCTACTGGCGTGCAGTAAATGGCATTTTCCGCCACTGCCAGCACCGCGGTGGTGCCTCCGACCGCCATCCTAATAGGGCCCTTAGTGTCTGCTTCAAGGTGACAATATGTTTTTTTGATGCAAAGCCTGGTTTGGCTACCATAGAAGGTAAAGCTTCTACACTAATCTGCCCAAGGTACACCTAAGTAATGACCACTTGGTGCAAAGAGCTATTTTAGCTGAAAAAGGCACATTTCCAGTGCAAATACATTTGATAGTCCTGACAGCGTTAAGGTGGTCTTCCCCTAACTTTTTGCCTGCTTTCCTCATATTTTTGTTGAGTCTTTTCATTAGCCTTAGGCCTCAGAGCACTTTACAACTGCCAACTAGTGATAAAGTGCATGAGCTTCTCCTCTAAAGCATGATTTAATTCACTTATCCACAATTGGCACATTTAATGTACCTGTAAGTCCCTACTGCAGTGCACTACATGTGCCCAGGGCCTGTAACTCAAATGCTACTAGTGGGACTGCAGTATGATTGTGCTAACCACTCAAATAGCCCTTAAACATGTCTCAGGCCTGTCACTGCAGAGTCTGTGTGTGCAGTTTACACTGCCATGTCGACTTGGCATTAAAAATCCCTTGCCAAGCCTTAAACTCCCCTTTTATGACTCATCAGTCACCCCTAAGGTCGGTCCTGGGTAGCCCACAGGGCAGGGTACTCTGTAGTAAAAAGGTAGGACATGTACTTTTAGGTTTTGCATGTCCTAATAGTGAAAAACACTCACATTTGTTTTTCACTACTAAGAGGCCTACCCCTCTCATAGGTTAACACTGGGGATTCTATATTACATTTAATAACCTGTAATTCCTATTTTAGAGAAGGTACAGTGTTTGTGTTTTTGGCTATTCTGGAATGGTAATGACAAATTCTCGTTAATGGTAAAGTGGGATTTGTAGTTACCATTCTGAAAATGCCACTTTTGGAAGGTTAGGCATTTTCCTGCTCTTAGCCATTTGGTGTCTGCTGCCTGTCAATCAATCCATCATGTATTTGTAGAGTGTGGCTTGTCACCTCGGCAGGCATCCAGGCACTTACTGCTAGTCTCATTTGAACAGCCAAGTCTTGAGTCCCTTCCTGAAGCTGGTCAGCGAAGGTGCATCGCCGAGGTGGAGAGGTAGGTCATTTCAGGCCATGATGGTGAGGTGGAAGAAGGGTCCTCTGTTGCGGCCGCGTCATATGTGTGGTATCTCTGCGAGGGCGAGATGTGTTGAGTGGAGGTTTATGTTTTGCTGTTGGAAGTGCAAGCAGTGGTTCATGTAGGCGAGACCTTGGTTATGGAGATCCTTGTAGGAATGGGTCAGGTCCTGAAAAGGCATCTCTTCTGCACAGGGAGCCAGTGGAGGTCCTCCAGGTGCTGGATAATATGGGATCTCCTGGGCAGGTTGAGGATCAGTCTAACCACTGCGTTCTGTATCAGATGTAGTCTCTGCATGAGCTCAGTGGTGGTGCTGGCATTGAGTGCATTGCCAAAGTTCAGTCGGCTGGTGATGAGGGCCTGTGTTATTGTTTTCCTGGTGTTGGTGGGGGGCCATTTGAAAATCTTTTGGAGCATGCGGATTGTGTGGAAGCAGGCTGAGGAGACGGCATTGACTTGACGTTTCTTGGAAAGTCCGCTGTCAATAGTGCTGCCGAGGTTTCGGTGAGGTCTTTAGGAGTAGGGGTGGGACTGAGTTCCAGCGGCTGCCCGGTGTTGTTCCATAGGGTGATGTGCTTGCTGAAGATGAGGAGTTCAGTCTTGTCTGTGTTGAGCTTGAAGCAGCTGTCCCTCATCCAGTTTGAGACGTTCTTCATACAGTTGTGGAAGTTGGTTTTAGCTGAGATGAAGTCCGCTGAGAGTGATAGGACGAGCTGGGTGTTGTTGGCGTGGGAAATTATGTTTATGTCATGTGGTCTGATGATTTCTGCGAGTGGTGTCATATAGATGTTGAAGAGGGTTGGGCTGATGGATGAACCTTGAGGTACGCCACAAATGTTGTGTTTGGCCTCTGATGTGAAAGGGGGGAACCTGTCTTTCTGGGTGCATCCTGTGGGAAAGGATGACATCCATTTGAGGGCATTGTTTGTGATGCCAATGTGTTGAAGGCGTTTGATGAGAGTGTGGAGGGAGACAATGTCAAAGGCTGTGGAGAGGTCGAGCAGGAACAGGGCGGATGATTCTCATCTGTCCAATAGGGTGCAAATGTCATCTGTTTCGGCGATCATCACTGTCCCAGTGTTGTGGTTGGTTCTGAAGCCTGATCGTGAGGGGTCATGAAGGTTGTTTCTTTTCAGGTGCTTGGTGAGTTGAATGATGATGGCCTTCTCCAGTACTTTGGTGAGGAAGGGGAGTAGCGAGATGGGTCGGTAGTTCTGGTGAGTGCTGGGGTCTCCCAAGGGTTTCTTGAGGAGTGGTCTGACCTTGGTGTGTTTCCAGGCATCGGGAAAGGTGGATGTGGTAAGTGAGGTGTTGGGGATGGTGGTGAGTTGTCTCTGATCATTAGCTGTGCTGGATGGCAGTTCACTTTGTATATTCCCTCTAGACAGTCCCACACAAAGGAAGGATGAGTGTGACTTCAGTCATCTTCCTGGGAGTAAGGTAGGGGGGCGCTCAGTACAATTTCACACTTACACCTGAATAGGCTGGGCAGTCTCTACATACAAAGGGCTGCATACCCCGTGTAGTGAGTCTGGAGCCGGAGCAGGAAAAAAGTAATTTTTGTCCTTCTTTGAAGTCACCCCACTTCAAAGGCACAACTGGGTATAAATACTAGACCTTTGACCCTACCAACTCAGTATACTTCTGGCCCTGAAATCAACTTACCAAGAAGAAGAACTGCTGTGCTAAGGACTGCCACTCCACTGGACTGCTGCTCTGGAAGACTGGTACCTTTCTGTGCTGCCCTGCTGCCTGCTGCTCTCTCTGACTGGGCCTTCACCACTTGACCCAGAGTGTCTCCAAGAGTTAGTTCACTAGCCTTCTGTTCTTCAAATACTCAGGGACATCAAATTCTATAACCCTGCTCCTGTGCCTGGTCGTTTGGAAGCAGATCCAGGTGCTTGCTCCAATGGAACTGACGGATCTTCTGCTGTGTGGGGCAGAATTGATGCATCACCTTTGTTGTAGGAACAGATCCAGCGCATCGCCACTGGAACTGACACATTATAACCACCGCTTCGCCTCTGATTGCAGGAGAGATGATCGATACATCCCCTCAACTGAGGGGTGAAAACTGGCACATTGCACTCGGAACCAATTTCATCTCAGAACTGGTGCTTTATCTTCGGAACCAGTCCAACGCCAATGTTGCAGGGAGAAAATCAACGCATCACCTCAGCAGTGGGATTGACAGAGACACATCACTCAGCTGCATCCCGCATCTCGCTGTTGCAACCAGGATTAAGGTACTTTTGTGAAGTGGGCCTGGCGTGGCTCCTGTCCCCGGCTCACGCTCCATCACGGTCGGCCTGAACTCTTGACTTTGCCCCAGTCCAATGGGTCCAGATAACCTCCATAGGTGCTTATTGCTTCCAAGCACTATTTTTACTTTTAATATTTAAAAAAAAAGTACCTTAGCTTCTACTTATTGGATTTTTTTCATTATGATCTTGTTTCATTTATAAAATCATAATCAATTTTTTTGAACAGGTGTGGAGTATTTTTGTGGTGTTTTCACTGTGTTATTGTTCGAAGTGTTGCACAAATACTTTACACATTGCCTTTTAAGCTAAGCCTAACTGCACTGTGCCTAGCTATCAGAAGGTGAGCAGAGGTTAATTTATGGTGTGTATCTGACTTACCCTGACTAGGATTGTGGTTCCTGATTGAACAGCATGCTTACCTCTGCCAACCAGAAACCCACGTTCTTACATTGGTGATCAGTGGAGAGGATATGATGGGTATTTGTGCATCTTCACATCTAGACCAATGTGAGCCAATTCTCCCTACTGACATTTTTGTGATTTTTTCAAAAGTTTCCCCTATTTCCATTTTTTTCTGCTCTGTCTGTGACCTCACCTGACATGATGGAGTTTGAGATGGCCAACCTAGAGAGCTGCACTGTGGCCCCACTGAAGGGATTCTGCCAAGAGAAGAGGGTGTTTCCAAAGGGAGCTCTAAGAAAGCAGAGCTCCAGAAGGCTTTGAGAGCCTGGGTAGAAGCCCACCAGAACCACGCAGATAACGAGGAAGGATCAGGGTCTGATGAAGAATCAGAATCCAACCAGGAGGGTCTGGTCATGTGACCTGTAGGGGAGGTAGGGAACATCCTCCCTGGACTGGAAGTCCTTCCACAAGCAGTGTGTCATCCAGGAACATTTCCCCAGAGGAGCTGGAAGACAGGAGGGAGGCGAAGAAATTGAAGCTGGAGCTTGCAAATTTGGAGAAGGAGAAAAATCTTGAGGAGAGGAGGCTAGCCATGGCGATGAAGATGGCCCATGAGCTAATCCTCAGAGAGCTGGACACTAAAGCATGCAAGTTGAGTCCAGCAGTAGGGGTGGCATCGTACCTGCAGTGTCTGCTGGTGAAAGAAGGGTCTGCATCCCAAATGATTTGGTGTCCAGTTATGTGGTGGGGTTGTTATAGACAGGTGGTTTGCAGACTATGAAGTGGCTCTCGGGGTGCTAAGGGTTCCTGAAGAGTACAGGGGGCATAGCTTGAGGAGGTACATGCCCACAGTGGGGAAGGACACACTCTTAACACAGGAGGTAGAGAAACAAACAAACTACACAGCAATGGAGGCATTCTTGTCAGCAAATTTGGTCTGATCCCAGAGAGGTATAGGCTGAGATTCAGGGGCAGATACAAAATATAATCACAAACTTGGGTGGATTTCCTTGATTATGCAAGTGAGGCACTGAAGGGCTGGGTGTGGGGCAGCAATGTTGATGATTATTCATGGCTGCACAACTTAATTTTGAAGGAGTACAGTCTTGATATTTGTTTTCCAGAGCTGCGCCTACCCCTGGTTGATAGCAAGATGACTGACTCCAGTAGGCATGCTAAGGAGGCGTACAGCTGTGTCAGCACCAGAGTGTCTGTTGGACATGGCCTTTTTGGCAGGGTTATCCCCAAATATTTTGTCTTTCTCTTCCTATTTTTCTGACCTTCTTTTTGTTGGCTTTAGGACTCTGGGCACTTTGCCACTGCTATTCAGTGCTAAGGTGCATATGCTCTTGCCTCTAAAACATGGTATGATTGGTTTCTCCATGACTGGCATATTCCCTGGTATAGTGCACTACATGTGCCCAGGTCCTGGAAATCAAATGCTATGAGTGGGCATGCAGCACTTATTGTGCCATCCACACGAGTAGCCCCACAAACATATCTCATGCCTGCCACTGCAGAGACTGTGTGGGCAGTTTTAATCTGGCATGTCGACCTGGCAAGTTCACCTATTTATCAGGCCCGAACCTTCCAATGGCCTGAACTTGTGGTTTTGTCCCGGGCAAGCAAGTCAAGATAGCCCCAGCTGGAACTATTGTTTTCTAAGAGCTATAACTTTATTTAATCTTGAACAATTCATATATTGACTTGTGTATATTGAATATTTGGAATTTTGGTCTTGTTTTACTCAGATAAATATTCTGTATGTTTCTAAACTGGTTTGGAGTATGTTTGTGGTCTTTTCACTGTTACTGTGTGTGTGTACAAATACTGTACAGATTGCCTCTTTAGTTTAGACTGACTGTTCTGAGCCATGCTACCATAGGGAGAGGACAGGTAAACCTAGTGTGTTCTACACTTACCCTGACTAGAGTGTGGGTCCCTACTTGGACAGTGTGCAAACCACTGCCACCTAGAGACCCCATGTCTAACAGTATCCAGGAAGGTATCTGGGGGGACTCCTAAAAGGGTGGCCAATGTTCCCAACAGAAGAAAGACAAGGCCTCCAAAATATTTCACAGGGGAAGGGGTCTCATTCCTAATCTGGCCACCAGAAGAAAAGCTTCCCTGACAAGAGTCAGAAAAAACTCCCAAATTCTATGAGTTTTTGAGTCTGGAAACTATAAGGGGGATCACAAGTGCACAAAAAGAGCACCACCTTCCACTGGAGAAAAAACAACAGGGGTGGCAAGTATAGTGCTTTGGGAGGAGTTTGTCCCAGTAAGTGGCAGGGAACTCAGAGAGGTTACCTTAGTGTCCCTGAGTGACGTGAGATGGTGCCTAAAATCAATGTGTCATCCAATACTGCAAAGTATATGCAATGGGTTACCATCAATGGGAAAGGTGGGAATGCTCTGAGGGACACAGGTGCCAGTATGACTATGGTAAGGAGTCAGCTGGTGGCCCCAGAGAATTATATCCAATGCATTCCACCACGCTGTGGTGGGTTACAACAGGGATGGTCACTTCCCAGTGGCCCTTTTTCCATTTGAGTGGATGGGGAGTTGGAGTTGGAGTCTTAGGTCTTCTGAAAGTTGCTGTGAGTCCTGCCATGCCTATGGACTGTTTTTTAGGGAATGACCTTGAGCACACTACCGGGAAGGGAGTAGAGCTTAAAGCACACCTGGAGATATTAGGGTTGCCTGAGTGGATATGTGCTACCTAACCTACCACCAGGTCCATGGCTGTCCAGGAAGGGAGTCAAGAAGGTCCGGAGCCTGAGAGAATGGCCTAAAAAGCTGCCAAATGTGGCAAGGGGCATGAGAAAATACCCCCAGTATATCTCCCAACTGAGGTGGATGGGGCACTAGAGGAGGCCATTCCGGAGCCCACAGAGGACATTGTCACACTTGCCTGAACTTGCTGGATGGCTAGTAGAAAGGGGCCCACTAGGAAGGAGTTCTGCAAGGCACAGAAGGAGTGCCCAACCATGGAGGGCATGAGGCAACAGGCTGAAGCCCAGGCAGCATGTGATGTCTCTGGAAATTACTGCATTTACTGGGAGGACCACCTTCTTTTCAGTGAACCTAAGGCAGCTGTGCATGGGGCAGCAAGGGCCCTGGTGGCCCCCCAATGTTATAGGACCTTCCTACTGAATCTGACTCACAACATACCCCTGGTAGGACATCTTGGCCAAGACAAGACCTTTGCCAGGCTTTTCCTCCACTTTTATTGGCCTAGGATGAAGAATTTACTCAGATGCATTCTGTAGGACTTGCTTGGCCTGCCAGGCCAGTGAGACGATAGGGCAGAGGCATAAAGTCCCCCTTAATCCCTTGTCTGTCATTGGCACCCCCTTTTAAAGTGGGGGTCAATGACATTGTAGGGCCCATGGGTCCCCAGACAGCCTCTGGCTGAAGGTTGTTCTTGGTCCTGGTGGACCATGTCACTATGTATCCAGAGGCCATAACTCTGAGGACTGCACCTGTAGTTGCTAAGTCCCTAATTGGATTTCTACCCATGCATGTTTCCCCAAGGAAGTGGTGTCTGACAGGGCACCAACTTCATGTCTGCCTATATGCAGTCAATGTGGAAGCAGTGTGGATTTACTGAAGTTATCCACCCCTATCATCCACAAACCAATGGGCTTGTTGATAGATTCAACAAAACCCTCAAAGAAGGCATGGTTATGGGCCTGCAAGTGGGATGCCATATTGCCATGCCTTCTCTTTGCTCAGAGAGAGGTACCACAGATGGGGGTTGGATGTAGTCCCTTTGAACTTCTGTATGGACGTGTAAGGGGTCCTCTTAGTCTGGTAAAAGAAGGGTGGGAGCAAGCTTCCAGGAAACCTCCCCAGGATGTAGTTAGCTATATGCTGGCCTTCAGGAGCCAGATGGCCAAATTATGGAAACAAGCTTCCGACAACTTAGAGACCTGCCAGGAGGTGATGAAGCAGTGGTATGACCAAACGGCTACCCCTGAGGAATTGCAACCTGGACAGAAAGGGGCCTATTAGGATGGCGGGCAGACCTGGGTCAGCCCGCCATCCTAGCGGGAACGGGACCGATTAGGATGCAACCGCCACCCTGGCGGTCGCATTCCGCAGTTTAACATTGCAGCGGAGCTGCTTATAGCAGCACCCGTCGCAATGTCAAATTGCCATGTTGTGCATTTCCATGCAGAATGTGCCTGCCGCCTTGTGCATGGAAATGGAGGGGGTACCATGGGTACCCCTCAAGTGCACCCTCCACACTCTGGGCCCCCATAGCAAATCCCCGCCAGCCTTTCGATGCCGCCATGGAAAGCCCTTACACCGCACACATCATAATATGGATGGCGGTGCCTGGTAGGCACTGCCACCATATTAGTGGGCCAAGTCCACCTGGCCGGCAATCGTAACGATTGCCGACCAGCAGAAAAGCGACGGACGCACTTTGCGTCCGCTGAATACCCCCCGCCATTATAATATGGCAGGGGGTATTAGTTGTTATGATGGCGTAACGGTCGCCACCGCTGGCTCGCCATCGTAATGACCCCCTATGTGTAGATGATGGAACCTGTGGAGCCCAAGGCCCTCCAAGGCCATTGGACTGGACCCTATGAGATTGTTGAGAGGAATGGGTAGGCCACCTACTTGGTGGACCTCAAAAACCCCAGGCACCCCCAGAAAGTGCTTCATATCAACCATCTCAAACCACACTTCGGGAGGTCTGAGGTCACCATGCTGCTGGTGACAGAAGGAAGCGAGGAAGAGGAGAGTGAACCTCTCCCTGATCTCCTAGCCTCCACAGAGAGGAATGTGTTAGTGGAAGGTGTGAACCTCTCCTCTACCCTGACTTCTGAACAGCAGAGGGACTGTCGCTAGTTTCTGGGACAGTTCTCCTCTCTGTTTTCCCTCACTCCTGGAATTACATACAGTAGAGGATTTTTTTAACTAGCTGATCTTGAAGATTAGGGGTGGTTCTAATGCACCTTCTAATCAAAAGGCTTGATTATTTATTTATTTGTTATTCTCAATGTTCGAGAAGTGTAGTGCTAGATATACTGATACCCTACACATCTTCACTTTATTGGGATTTTGTCAGGGTCGGTCTGGCCTATTGGGCAATCTGGCAGCACCTGATTGGCTGGTCTGGCAGGTCAGTGTGGGGGACTTTTTTTGGCTGTTTGTGGGCCTATTTTATGGTGTGTTGTGCCGGTTTTTAATGTTGATTTCTCAGATGAATTGGGTCTGGTGGCGCAGTGGACTAATACATCCACCGTAGGGGCCTTTGTTTGGCCTCATGGTCTCAGTTTCAAATCCTGGCAGACCCACTCATCCTTCGGAGGTCGATAAAATGAGTGCCATTGAGTTGGGTAAAAATAAACATCTGTTATTCAATGCCAAGATACCCTTCTGGGTGAACGTGCTCTTTACAAATACACGTTATGATGTCAAAACAAACATTGCTTGCAGCCAGCTCAAATCCATGCAGTCTTCCATACCTTGCAAAACACTTCTACAGAGTCTTTACAAGTTCAAAGCTGCCCCAATTTGCAACCATGGGTCACCTTTTTTAGCTCTTTAATTCACGAGTGGGGGCCACTTTTATTTAGGTGCCTGGCCTTATTTTCTCTCCCTGTCTGACCCTGGATCAAGTCATGCGCAGGTGCCCATTCTCTTTCCTGAACCTGTGATGCCTGTCACCCCTTCCACCTCACCCTATGGGCTCTATTAAGCTTTCTACTTTGTCTCCAGGCATCACACACCATCTCTTGAAACTTTTTGCTCCTGAATTGTATCCTCTACGACTCTTCGTCTCGCGTCCTTAGGACTCTGGATTACATACATGCCAACGGATCCGATTCAGGCAATGGCTTTAATGTATCTTTCTTCCGCCTGAAACTGTACTCATTTCAATGCAACTCAATGGGGAAAATATATCCCCCCCGATTATTATTATTTTTTTTTTAGTCTCCCTCTTTCTGCTTTGGAAATGTTGGCATGTATGGGGATTACACCCAAAAATGCCAACCACCTAACCCTGTTTGTATTTCTGCCATCCCGCTGTCTGATTTTCAGGCCCTTTGTCTCACCGACGAACGCCCCCAAATGCCGTGTATTTCTTGAGCAGGAAGAAGGCCCTGGGTGGAACCTAGCCAACCCCCTCTTGGTAATTTAGACTTTGCGCCCGGAGCTTCTTGCTAAATTCTGAACTCTTGCCTAACCCCTCTCGCATGACTCCTGGGAAACGTCTGTCCAGACGAGGTCCTTGCAACGCTCCTCTCGGTCTTGCACCTCTCTGTGAATGCCCCCACCCTCCCTTGCCAAGACCGGGTGGCAGCGGTGCCCTAATTACAAAACCTTCCTGGCAGCTGAAACAAGAGGGCAAGGGGAGATCTCTGTGAAATGCACTTTTTTCCTGGCCTCGGCGCTCTAGTTATTTATAGAAGTTAAAGAAAGCCTGTCTACTTATAAAATACCAGTAGATGGCGCCAGATGCTGTAAATTTGCTGACCATCGCAAAAACTTCGGACATGGCTGGATGCTGCTGCCCATGGGAGCCCTGCCAGAACCCGAGCGCTGAACAGCAATGCAGGGCACATTAATTGGTACTTACAAAAAGAAAACACAGGTAAAATATATATCTTCACTGTAAGAGAGCTCCGCATAAAGCTTTACTGTAAGGCATCGACTCGGCTCACCTTCGAATATACTGATGTAATCTCTCCACCAGGATCTAAACTACCTTCGCTGTGTTACCCCACCATCTAAATCGACGCTTGTTATGTGATGTTACTGTATATATTTGATAAAGCGCTATCGAGTCCTCCCGAAGGGACATCTTGGCGCTGTGGCAGTGGGCAGGTGGAGATCTATTTAGATCTCGGCGGAGGGGAATCCTCCATCACGAACGTGACAGATATCCTGTCCGTCGTATTATGATATTGTTATATCCTATGGGAATCGTAACACGGGGGATGGGATATCGGTCATATACGTGATGGAGTATTCCCTCCGCCAAGATCTAAAGCAGCCCCCAAGTCCTGAGATGTTTTTTAAAACCAGAGAAGTCAGTGCATGAACGAATGAACAGGGGCAGCCTATTCCAATGATAGGGGGCGAGGTAGCAAAAGGCCCGACCACCGTATTTAGATGTATGGATATGGCGCAGGCATAGTAGCCCTTTGTTTTTTTATCTTAAGTTTCTGACTGGGCAATAAAAAATAAGGGGCATGATATCAATCACGGCGTTAAAATTATCGCCGCTTAGCGGCGATAATGGGCTTGATGATATGCCGCAGAGAATTCCAATAGAAGCCCATGTTGACACCAGAACCTGGGCTTCTATGGGAATTCACAAGGGCATATTATCAAGCCCATTATCGCCGCCTTAGCGGCAGTTTTCTGCCGCTAAAGCGGCAATAGTTTTAATGCCGTTTTATGATAATATGCCCCCAAATTTCTCCTTTAGGTATCTAGGTCCCTTACCGAACAGGGACTTATGAGTCAGAGAGAGCTGTTTAAACACTGCTCTTTTCCTGATGCGGAACCAATGAAGGGCTCTGAGCCACGGAGCCGATGGCGCTCCTGGTGGCAATTCTTGACCAGGCCGGCTACAGTGTTCTGCACTGCCTGCATTTTGGAGAGAAGAGATGCATTGACCACTAAAGTTAAAGCATTACCATAGTCAAGGCACTAATTATTAAAGTTTAAGTAAGAGTCTTCCTTGAGCTTAATAGTAGCCACTGAAAATTTCTCCTGAGGAGGCACATAATACCGAAACAGGTGCCACACGTGGATATGACCGTATTCTTCATAAATAGTTTGTCATCCAGAAGGTCACCTAGGTTCCTAGCCTTTTTACCAAGGAAGGTGCTGGGCCCAACTCCGCCAGCCACCAATCCTCGGCCCAGTGTACGGGAGATTTACCAAACAGAAGGATCTCTGTTTTGTCCCCATTCAGCTGAAGACAATTAAGGGACATTCGTATGGCAATGTTCCTCATGCAGGTGGTGAATCTGTGTTTGACATTTTCAATGTCATGTCCAAAGGAAATGACCAATTGTGTATCTTCTGCACTGGAAATGATTTAGAAATCCCAGGACTTGACTATCTGGGCTGGGGGAGCTACATCGATGGTAAAGAGTGTGGGGCTTAAGGAGGAGCCATGTGCCACCCCTTGCCCAGGGAGAGGATCTTAGATTGAAAAGTGCAGATGGAAACCATTTGGGTCTTACATTTAAGAAAGCCCCTGAACCAGTTGAGGGCTGTTCCCTGAAACCTATCTCATAAAGACGTTGAGTCAGGATGGACTGTGAGACGGTATCAAGTGCCGCAGACTGGTCAAGGAGCCTCAGCATTGCCGGAGTACCGGCGTCCAGAGACAGTGATAGAATCTACCACAGCTGGTGAAGCAGTTTCTCTGCTGTGGGAAACTCTGAAGCCCAACTGAGAAGCATCCAAAAGATGATGATTTTCTAAGTAGGAACAAAACTGATTATTAATGCAGGACTCCAGAACTTTGGCCACCAAAGTGAGAATGGATATAGGGCAATCATTTGCAGGCTTCTTAGGATCTGAATTAGGCTTTATGAAGATGGGTGTAATATAAGTAGAGGTGGGTGAAAAATTCCACTTTGCTGACGGAGTTCACAGAGTTTTGCCCACTCTGCGCTTTTCACAGAGCACGGAGATTCGAAAAACTCCACCAAGCGACACAGAGCGGAGTTTCTTCTCTTGCAGGGCTCACCAATGTTAAGTTGGCAAGCGAGAGAAATCGCACTCTAAATCACCTCCTGGTGAGATTTCTGAATGCGGGTGGTCACGGCAGGTCGCTACCACTTACGTTGAGAAAGCTGCCGCTCACGTTGAAGAAGCTGCTGCTCAAGTAGAAAATCCACTCGAGCAGCAGAAGGAAGCAGGGTCCTCTGGCACTCTGCGTGCTGCCATTCCCGCTGATTTTACGGCACTAAAAATCAGTTTGAACAGTGCAATGTAACGGAGTCCGCTGCTTGCAGAACTCCACGTAGCGCAGCAATGTTTTTCGGCACTTCGTGGAGTTTCACGTAGTGTGTTTCCACAAACTCCACCCAGGTCTCAACATAGGGAGCTTTCCATTGCCAGGGAACGGCAGCTAGGGTTAACAATTTATTGAACAGTTTAGTGATGTCGGAGCAAGAAGTGGATAAAGTAAACATTACTTGTGGGGTCAGAGATTGGAGGGTGAGCTAGATTTAGCTTTAGCTAGCAGATGAGTTTGAGAGATAGGTTCAAACCTTTCGAACATCACTGGCATGTCTCTGTCAGAAGGAGATGTTGGGCATAGGACAGTTTAGGGTAAGGCATTAATGTGGAAGTTCCAATAGATGTTTTCAATTTTAGTTTCAAAATAGCTTTCCAAAATGTTACACAGTGTCTGAGAAACAGGCCACAGGTTGGGTGAATTTCTTTAGGACCTTGAGAAGTTCCTTTGGGGAGTTTCCCACCTGGTCCAGGAGATTCCCACCTGGAAGAAGGTGCACGCTGAGACCTCAGACTGCAGGGCTACATGGGAGGCACAGCTCTCAGACAGTAGAGCCCTCTTTCAAGTCCAAGTCCCTAGAAAGCAGAGCTATCCCTCATGTTACTCTACTCCCATGTCCCATAAAAAGGTTGAACCAGGCAAATTGGCCAAGATCACACTGAGTCAATATGGAGCTGGGAACTTTCACTTTAAGCACACAGTCATGGATGGAGAAGAGCTCTAAAAAGAAATGTTTTCCTTTCTAGCCTTCCAAAAGTGACAACCTGTTATGATACCAATACAAAAGGGTAAGGTGAGCATTTATGTTTGTTGACCTCTGACACACACACATTCTTGTGCATGAGAAAGGATGAATGTACAAATCAACTTTTGGGATATCTTTGAAATATTCTGAAAACTGGCATATTCTATAGTTTTGAAGGCCAGTCATAAGGGGTAAAATGCATCAATATTTTACTTGGATGTGCTAAATGTTATGTAAATCTTAAGGCATGCAACTGGCATGTGTACAGTTCATGTGTGATGGTGTAGCCTCTTAACATAGTCACAGAGTTTGGGATTTCTGTCCTTGTGTGCTGCATCCACTGTTTATCTGTATCTGTGTGCTGTACTCTATGGCTCTGGGAGACTTTAAGCTCAGTTCCAGAGTGCTGGAGTGGCTTGATTAGCCCATGCGTGTGTCAATGTTCAAGACATGCCACACATACCTATGTAGGTAGTCATTCAGAACATCCTCTACTAAATAGGATATAGTTGTCCATAACTGATATAGCCCAGAGGCCTATGAAATGGTTAAATACATGCAGGAATGTCTGGAGGAGGGCCTCAATTGACTGGGGACATAAAAGGGTTGCTAGCAAAGAGAGTGATGAATGTGCAGTTTAGTGCAATATGTTGATTGTAGGTTGGTGATTGGTGCTGTAATGGATACAAAGAAATGAGATTGCACACAAGAAGGGTAGGGCATTATATTGTTTTAGATGTTGACTTCATACATGCAATATGCATGCTTTCATTACTTCGATGATGGTCTCATGCATGGGGTCCAGTGAACGAGAGTCTGGTGGTCTTGCTGTGTTTAGATCTGTTGAAGATTGACATGTTGCCATAAGGATGGTCCTTTTGCTGTGTTGGTTGCATTAGAATGTGGTTAAGGGCATTTAGTGTATTCTGGTGGTGATGGTGTGGCATCTGGGTTAGCAGTCTAGATACTGTGATGCCAGGAATTCTTCGCAATTCTATCTTATTTCAGAATGCATCTAATTATATGAGTGTTAGCCCTACATGTGAGCTAATTGAAATTGGCCGGTGGCTGAAGCCTCCTGTGGACAAAAAATCTCCCTTCTCCTCATCAACATCTGTCTGTGCATTTCTCAGTAAGTGAGAGTAATTTCGACACTTGGTAATGTTAACTAACAAATATCCAGAAATATTTAAAGAATTGATTCACTAGGGGCATATGTTCCCCGCAAAAAGTTGAAGGAAGGACATGTGCTTGTAGCAAGTAGAGTTGAGAATATTCTATTAATGTCAGGGAGTCAGTAAGTCCTGAATTTGATAAGTTGGACAGCTCCAGGATAATTGAGCAAGTGGCAGCAAATGAATGGGTGGTATCTGTTGTGTAGCTTGTAAGGCTAATGATGGAATAAAGCTCTGCATAGATCTCAGAGAATTGAGTAAATGTGTAGTGGAGGGCAAATATATGGGATCTGTAAGGAAAAGTGCAATGCAAGCCAACAAGTGCTAAGCAACAGGCAGGCTTCAAATCCTTTTTAGGGTTGAGCCTGCAATAGCATGCGCTAGCGTATGTGTATCGTTTGCGAGACACTATTGTTAACAAAAAGGACTTGGAGCTTACCTGTTGCTTACAATTTGTTGGCTTGCATGGCACTCTTCTTTGTAGCCTTGTAATATATCAAGGAATGCCTAACAGCCACTCTACCACACTCTACTCCCCCGCTCCACTCTATGACACTACACTCTCCCACTCCACTCTACGACAATCCACGTCACTACCGTTTAGCCATCTGAACAGCAGCCACACTGGTGTGCAACATCACAAAAACACATTGCCAAAGCCAATAGCTCTTCTATAGGGGAGACCTATTGGCTTTGATTTTTGTCATTTTACAGAACTGGAGTAGCCTGTTCAATAAAACAGGTAACATGTATTCAGTGATGTTCCTTTGGTAGTCATTCAAGAATGTGGTCTGAATCTTATTGAAAGGCGCTTATCAAGACTTTGGAGATATCAAGAGACTATTTCTGACCAAATTGTTCTTTAGCATCACCTTGACTTCAGCTCCATTTCACACGAGGCCTTCTGGATTGCGAGTGGTCAAGTAGGGCTGGCCAGACTTTTTGTAGTGTTCTAAAAATTCAGTTTCTTTTATGAGTGGCCCTAAACAGAGCCTAAAGACAATACAACCCACTTGCCTCAGATAACTTTTTCACTTAGTGAGAAAATGGACACAATTTTGTCATAGCATGGCACCATCATTTTCATTTTCCAGCTTTCAGGATCAGGTCTCGGTTTCTATACACCAAGAGGTGGAGGGTGGTTAGGACAGCAACTAAACGAAGGATGCATCACAGCTAGGGATTTGGAAGTGAGAACATGAGAGGGGAGGGTCGCCTAGGATGGTCCTAAGATGTTTCTTGATGAACAACTTCACAGGAACAGTTCACGTGCACTCCAGCACATGTGTTTTTACAGTTGTTATTCTAGTGTTGTTACTACTGGTAGGGTCCTCTTTTTTCACCAATGGAAATCATTTCTGTCTTTGCACAGTCCCTATTCAAATGCACTTAGGTTGGGTTGTATTCCAGGCTGTAAACATTCTTTAAGTTTTGTTGATATACACACAAGTAGTTGTTCTAATCCATATCTGATATGTCTCTAGCATGCTTGAATATTTTATTCATTTGTAATCTAGCATCCTGGATCATGGTTGCTGGGCAACCACAGTGACTTTTTTTTATCTACTGTACAAGCAGTGACACATGGAGAGAGATTTTGACCCCAACCCTTCAAGGTTTCCAGAAGCTGCACTATCCCAGAATGCTTTGCAGGGTTGGTAGGCTCGAGCCTTTTCCTACTCCATTGTGTCAGGATTTCTGAATGCACTGCTGCCTAATTAGACTTCAATATGATTTATAATGCACCTTTGACAACTATTTCTTTCTTCACTCAATGTATTTGGGAGTTAGCCTCTATTGTCTTGCATATTCATGTGAAGGTAAAGTTGTTCCTAATTGTTTCTTGTCCTGGTGATTGTCATTTAATCGCTTCACTTATTATAACAGCTGTCTATCACAGGTGCCCTTCCTGTGAGTGGAAAAGCTCTTGAAATAGCAGCATGCTTTTAGTGTGACAAATATTACAGACTTCACTTGCATTATGTCAGGAGATGCTGTATAGGAGGTTGAAATAGTGTTTCTTGCCAAAGGGTCAAGCTGAGCCTTCTTAGAAATATGCTAAACATTCTCTGCACTTGTATCACACCTCAGGTTAAATGCCAGGACTGTGAATCCTTCAAATGGAAGCTTTTGTTACTTCGCTGTCACACCCAAAGACATACATTAATGGAGTGGTGCCGTCACTGCCCCTTTCATACGTATTTGATGTTGAGTCACTCAATGTTGGGACACTGCATGCTTTTGATGTTCTCTGATGCTTTTAGCCATCTTGGTACCATCGTACTTGTTCTCTTCTTGCACATGAGCTCGTTCATGCAGTTGCACTTGGTGCAGAGGCTACTGACTCAATAATGATGTCACAAACAGTGCAAGCCAGCCCTCATACACGAATTGAGAGAGAGAGAAAGATCAACAGCCAAGTAGGATGTTAGTGCATAGTGATTTGTTATGTCACTTACATCACTCTAGATCCGAATAACAAATGAGCCATCCAGTGCTTAATTTGTAAAATATTAAGTGCCAGGGCTCTGACCAGGAGGCCACTGCAGCTTGCACCACCCATCGCCCCTGTCATCGCTGCCAAAACAACTACTAACCTGCTCTCTTGCATGTAAATGCGACAGTAAAGATTATTCCAGGTCCCCAAAGCTACAGGAATGCCTGGGAAGGCAGGTATTAGTAATTTTTGTATGTATATTGTTCCCGTAAACAGCTGTAATACTGCTCCTCTCTAAATTACATGAGCAGCGCCACCTTGTGGCAGACTGCCCTAAGTGTAGTGTTGACAATTAGGTGCCGGTGCCGAGCACCGGAAACCAATTAAGTGCCGGTGCTCAGCACCGGAAAGCTCCGGCTCAAATTAAGCACTGGAGCCATAACACCAGACCAATTAGTCTATGGGCGCAGTCCACATTCGGATTTCTCCAGTGGATGATAGTGTCATTACCAGAGCTGCACAGAAGCTCTAGGGGCAGATTTACAATGAAAGTGACAGTACATTCTGCAAGCCATTTAGCTGCGCCACACTGAGTCACTTTCAAAGCACAGGGATGCGACATATTTACTACAAGAGGTCGCATCTCTGTGCTTCCCCCTGTACTGGCGCACAAACTGCAGCCATGCGCCGGGCCAGGCACCCTTGCACCATGGTGCAAGGATGCCTGTGTCGTGGGGAGATTGTTTTTGTACACACAAAAACAATCACTACAGGCCTTTTCCTCTTTCGATGCATGCTGTAGAATGCAGCATGTATTGAAAGAGGAAAGAACGAGGAGAAATGAAAACATTTCTCCTCATTGCGCCTCCCTACACCTCCCCTGGTGAGGCGTATCATTCACACACATTTCCAGATTTACGATTCGTCGTAAATCTGGAAATGTGTCTGGTTCCATGGGAGTTGCGTGGGAACACCCACCGCGACACAATAGAATGCCCCTTTCACGCAAAGTGCTGAGTGTAAACGGGGCATATTTACAAGGACAGGAAAAGTCACGCAGGGTGGCTTTTCCTGTCCTTGTAAACATGGAGCAGTAAAATGCGCCACCAGTAAGGTGACGTACTGGTGGCGCAGGGGGCTTGTAAATCTTCCCCTTATTCTCTACCAGCGTCTACCAGCGTCTGGCAAGAGGAAACTTCGGTCTCACAAACTTCAGCATAGCCCCAGGATGGATGGATGGGTGGATGGGTGGATGGATGGATGGTGGGATGGATGGATGGACTGTCAGATGGATGGATTAATGGATGTTCACTTGGATCGAATTTCATTTAAGTACATGCTGGGCAGCTATATGTTTGCAAAAAAGCTGGCAGTAGTCCCTTCCAGAACCTTTTCTGCTTCGGCCACATTGTCTGAAAGCAGCCTTTCAGGTATTTCCCAACATTGTGCAAGCAAAACGTCTTTCAGCTTTTCTCAGGCTGGCAGAGCTGACACAACTGGGAGACGCCCTGTCAGATAAGGTGGACTCCATGTGAGAAGACAAATCTTGGGCTTGCGCTTTCTGGGATCATCAACATTTAGGCCATTAAAAATATGACTGGTAGGATAGCATGTTGAGCTCCTTTCTCTCCATCTCTGGAACACCTTATCTAAGTCCTTTTATAGGCCACAACTTTAGACACTGCTTTTCTCTGTGCCTTGCTCATCAATAGTTGGAAACCAGTCCTTACACTCTTAAATACACACTTAAATATATTTCCTAAACTCATGTTTTACATAAAATTATTCTGAGAAACTATCATATCTACCTTTAGGTATTATTCCATTTTAAAGTCTGTAAAACTGTGACCTACCATGAGCAATCCCTTAAGGAGTTGTTGGCATGTCCAATAACCTAAGGAAATGCCGAAAGGCTCCAAGCATTTGTGTTAAATGATAACTGTTTTAAATGGACTGTCTCCTACAGGTCATTCGACATGTCCCCACAAGGTTGTGAGGTCTTCATGAGCAAACGCAACCCTACACCAACTTTGTCCTAATACTTCCTCCTTCTTTACAGACCACCACCTAGTAATGCAACATTCCCAGACACATTTCTAGAACTCACTTTCAAATTTATGACACTACACACCAACCTATGCATCCTAGGTGACCTAAACATATGGTTTTACAAAACCAATATGCTGCATCCAAGAACTATTATCACTGGCTTAGACACGCTGAACTTACATCAGATTGTCCACAAACTCACACACATCACTGGACACATCCTAGATGTCATTTTTGCAAATCCAGAACTAGTTACCTTTTAAAGGATTACTCCAATCACATGGTCATACCACCATATGGTCGCTTTTTAACACAAAACACCACAGATTAACAAACCAAAGACCACCATGCATGCATCCACGTATCGACCGTGGAACAAACTTAATTTTTAATACTTAAAAACACAACTAACTTCCAACACAGGTCTAGACACAATAAATTCTATTAAAAAACTTTATGAGTGGCTCCAGGAAGCGTTTGATATTCTAATACCACCAAGAAGAACAAAACAGGACAAAGGAAAACAAGCACCTTGGAGGAATGCAGAACAGAAAAATATAAAACAGCACAATTCAAAGCTGCAACGCACCTGGCTCAAAACAAATAGTAATCAAGGCAAACTTCACATACACAAACTTAACAGAACATACAAGGCAACTATCAAAAAAGCAACAAAAAAGTACTCTTCAGACAGAATTCAAAATGCTAAATGTGCAAGTAAAGAATTTTTTTAAGTTCTCACAGAATTTTGTAAACCTAAATGCACAGAAGGAACTCATGCCATTACTCAAGATTGCCCTAACAAACTGGCAAATACAATAGAACAATAGCCCCCACAATACAGTGCTAAAAACCTTCGCTGGATAAGCTACGCACACATGTATCTGGAAAGCCTGATGGCGATGGACTTTGTGCATTTATTCTTCTAGTATTTCCTGTGGTTTCAAGTCAGTTTGTGCTTGGCATGATAAACGACCGAGCAGAAAATGTTTGAGGACATTTTAGGGTGGTAACCGCCCACTGTCTTCTGAAATTGAGAGCATTTCTTGAATAGCAGTCTATGTTGAATGTGATATTATCCATCCATCCTGTTCCAAATCAAGGCAGATGGTTTTAAGACAAAACAGAGTCTTATTACCTTGTCTGCAATTTGTGGAGCTCAAACAGCTTTGCTGTGTAACACGACTCATGTAAGCTATGTTCTTCCCCTGGTCCTCCATCTCCCGGCATTTGTGTTCCCAAACACCAGGAGATGAAGTTTAGTTAGTAATGCACTGTTTGTGATGTGTTCCTGGGCTCTTTGCAAGGTTTGTTGTTGCATGGATTCAGATCCTTCAGTGTACACTGGAGCAGAAGGGTTGACAGGGCCAGGGAGGGGAATGCAGGGGCTCTCTGGAGTAACCCCCAGATAAGTTTTAAGGCATGGGAAAAGTGGGTTCTAGTCCAGGGCCCCAGCCATTCAGGGCCCCCAGATACAGCCTGCTCTGTTCTGCAGAGAGTCTTACCCTGATTACCTTGAATAATTCAGATTGTTTTAAATACTGTTTTCCTTAAATTTACTTATAATGTGGGTGATGTGTGGGAGTCTATTACAGACATTTTGCAGAGAAATGTTGTGTTTATGTTTCATGCAACAAGTTATTTTAGATCAAAACAGGACCTCACATACAAGAAATGAGTGTGGGTCACAGATAGTTTGTTCAGTAATATTAGTGAGCTGCTTCTGTGTTACATTATTGAAAACACATCATTATCCCTGATTATTTAGAATTTGTAGGTGTGTCCCTGTGCGCTGTAAGTGGCCTAGACAAAGAGGGCATGAAAAAGCTGAAATTGGATCATAAATCCAAAATGGGCCCGAAGAGGGGCCCCCAAAATCCTTAAGATGTCTCTGGTGCTGTCATTGGGCCTGATTCCAGCAAGTGGTGTTTATTGCTCAGGGTCTTTGCCTCTTGTTGGTGCAGATAGATGAAGGCCTCTAGCATCAAGAAAAACTACAGGAAAGAGTGAATCATTTTCTGCCATTTCGTGGGCATCTTCACACATCAAATGAATTAGATCAAGTGTTTAACCTCTTGGTTAACCTCCGGATGTGGCACACTATACCCGCATCTGACGTAACCCTCGCTAATCAAATGCTTTCAAACTTGCGATGTGCTGCTGACAGCTACTAATAAACTGGGAGCTTAAACCCTCACTTCCGAGGCCTTTGCTGATACAGGCAGCATGATCCACCTCAAACGTAGTGACAGACCGGACACTGAAAGATGCAGTAAAACCCTTCAAGAGTGTGCACCATACACCACACTGCTGCAGAAACTCCCCAGCTTAAGATATTTCTTTGATTTTGTTATTGTGGAGATGTGTTTCTCAGTTCTAGATTGAACAGGGGATTTTTTCTTCCATTCCTGCATCCATCCATTGCTTGGAAAAGGAGAAAATCAACCCCACTCCACCCCAATCTACCGCACTCCACTCAAATCTACCCTCCTCTGTTCCAATCTACTCCAGGCAACCCCACTCCCCTCCAATCTACTCCAATCCACCCCGCTCCAATGTACCTCAATCCAACCCACTCCAATCTATCCGACTCCACTCCCATCTACAGCACTCTACTGTACCATACTCCACTCTACTCAAATCTACCACACTCCACTTCACTCCAGTCTACCACACCCCAATCAAATCTACCCAATCCAATTTAACCCACTCCAATATATCAATCAATCAATCAATCAATCAATCAATCAGTCATTTGTAAAGCGCACTACATACCTGCGAGGGTCTCATGGCGCTGGAGGGGTACACTACTGATCGAACAGCCAGGTCTTGAGACTCCTCCTGAAGGTCAGCAGGTCTTGGGTCTGTCGTAGGCTCAGTGGGAGGGTGTTCCATGTCTTGGCGGCGAGGTTGGAGAAGGATCTCCCGCCGGTGGTTGTTCTTCGGATGCACGGGATGGTGGCGAGTGTGAGGTCGGCGGAGCATAGCTGGCGGTTGGGGATGTAGAAGGAGAGCCGTCTGTTGAGGTAGGCTGGGCCAGTCTTGTGGTGTGCTTTGTGTGCATGGATGAGGAGCTTGCAGGATATCCTCTTGTTGATGGGGAGCCAGTGCAGGTTTCTCAAATGGGGGTTGATGTGGCCGAGTCGTGGTACATCGAGGATCAGCCGCGCCGAGGTGTTTTGGATGCGTTGTAGTCATTTGATGAGCTTGGTCGGGGCTCCCGCGTAGAGGGCGTTTCTGTAGTCGAGTCTGCTGCTGACGAGGGCCTGGGTGACTGTCTTTCTTGTATCTGTCGGGATCCATCTGTAGATCTTGCGGAGCATGCGGATGGTGTTGAAGCGGAGGAGGAGACGGCGTTGACTTGCTTGGTCATTGAGAGCATTGAGTCGAGGATGATTCCCAGGTTGCGTGCGTGGTCGGTGGGTGTTGAGGCTGCCCTCAGTGCAATCTACCCCACCCACTCATCCCCAATCTACTCCTTCCAAATCTGTTCCAGCCCAATCTAACCTACTCCAAGCTATCTCTATCTACCCCTCTCCAATCTACTCCAATTCACTTCAATCTACCCCACTCTGCCCAAATATAGTACACTTCATCCCACGCCACCCACCACACTGCAATCTACCCCACTCCAATCTACCCCACTCCATTCCAATCTACCCTACTTTAATCCTCCCAATCTACCCCACTCCACTGTAATCTACCCCACTACACTACACTCCAATCTACACCACTCCACTCGACTCTTCCCCAATCCCTCTCACTCATCTCCAATCTCGACTCAACTCCAATCTATCCAAATCCACTCCACCTCACTCCAATCTACACCACTCCACTCTACCCAAATCTACCACTCTATGCAAACTACCCTCTCCATTTCACTCCAATCTACCACATGCACTCAAATCCACCCCCACTCCAGTCCAATCTAACCCACTCCACTCCACCCCAATCCAATCTACCCTACCCCACTCTACTCCAAACTACCCTACTCCAATATGCCCAATCTACCCAGCCAGTCTGCCACACTCCAATCTACCCCACTCAAATCTACCCCAGTATATCTCACTCCAATCTACCCCATGCCATCCCAATCTATCCTGCACCACTCTATCCAACTCAACTCCATTCTACCCCATTCTACTATATTCTACCCCACTCTACTCCAATCTATCCCACTTTACTCCTATCATAATCTATCACAGTCTATCCCACATTAATCTACCTCACTCCAATCTACCCCACTCCACTGCACCCCACTCTTCCCCAATCTACCACACTCCAATCTACCCAATATATCCCACTCCACTCTACTCCAATCTACTCCACTCCAATCTACTCCAATCCACTCCACCCCACTCCACTCCACCCCGTTTCACTCCAATCTATACCCCTCCACTACAATCTACCCCACTTACCCCAATCTACTCCCCTCCATCCCAATCTAGCCCAATTCAATCTACCTCACTCCCTCACTTCAATCTACACTGCTCACTCCAATACACCTCAATCCACTGCACTCTTCCCCAATCTACCATACTCCACTTCAATCTACACCAATATACCAAACTCCAATCTTACCAACCCCTCTCCAATCTACCTCACTCAACTCCAATCTACCCAACTCCTCTCCAATTTACTCCACTCCATCCTACCTAATCTACCACAAATCTATCTACCCCATCCCCACTCAAATCTACCCCAATCTACCCCACTCTATCCCACTCCACACCACTCCAATCGAACCCAATCCAAACTACTCCAATCTACCCCACTTCATTCCATTATACCCTACTATAATACATACAATCCACCCCACTCCACTCTATCCGACTCCTCTCCAGTCTACCCCACTCCACCGTAATCTACCCAAAATCAGTTTAGCTCACTCCAATCTACCCCACTCCACCCACTCCAATTTACCCCCACTTCACTCTACCCCAATCCAACCCACTCCACTCGGTGCCAATCTACCCCACTCCACTGTATACCAATCTACCCACTCCAATCTACCCCACCTCACCCCATTCCACGTCACTGACTTTTTAGCCATGCTGAACTGCGCCCACACTGGTGCACAACTTGGTTGAAACACATTGTCAAAGCCAATAGCTCTTGCATAGGTGAGACCTATTGACTTTGCCAATGATTTTTTGTATTGTTGATTCGCCTCACATATCAGAGCATAAAGCATTTAGAATGTTGGTGGGTGTTAAGGCTCTGCACTGATCAGTAATAAATGTACGGTCCTTGCCTCTTTTTCCGGTGTGTTCCTTACAGTCCTACAATATGTTTGTATATCATGCAGGTATATTTGCATTCATGGTCTAAAACACATATGAAAAGTGTAAGAAAATATTTTCCCAAAGATAGTGTTAGAAATGAGGTCTCTGGTTGCCAGAGGTATGCACCCAGTCAAAGTTGGGACCACCACTTTAGTCAGGGTAAGCTAGATACACACTAAAAATAACCTGTGCTCACTCTCTGGTAGCTTGGCCCAGAGCACTCAGGCTTATTTAAAGAGAAAATGTGTGAAGTATATGTGCAAAACACACTACACAGTTACACAATGAAAACACCACAAAAATACTTCACACAAGTTTAGAACAAATAGATTATGATTCTATAAATAATTCAAGACTAAAATGACAAAAATCAAATAAGTAGAAGTTGAGTTATGAATTTTTAAAGAATAAAAAGAGTTCCAGTGCTTAGAATCAAAAAACACTTTAAGGTTTTCTTGAGGTCGGGCTGGACTGGGGCAAATACAATAGTTCAAGCCAACTGGGATGGAGTGCAGGTCAGGTACAGGTGCCACACAGGCCAGGGGAACAGAGTACCTTGAACCTGGTCACAATCACAAGATGTGGCTTCGATGCGTCAATGTCACTCCCGCAGATGAGGGATGCATTCATTTTTCACAAGTGTTGATGGTAAAGCATTGTTTTTTTAAAGATGAGCGTTGAAGCCGCAATGCGTTATTTCGGATGCACCAGGTTTTTATACACAGTCGAAGGGATGCGTCCGTTGTCCTTAAGCGATGGCAGCGATGCAGTGGTTTTGGTGCTGCATTGATGCCAATGCACCGGGTGCACTGGGTCCTGCGTCAGTCAATGTGTCAGTTACAAAGGTATTGCCCGGGCCCAAAAGTGTGATGCGCTGATTCTACTCCTGCAACAGGGTTGATGCATTGGGTGCCACTTCTACCAGGTGAAAATCATTCGATTTCACTGGTACAAGTATCTGGGTAGGCTTCCTGTGAACCACATGCAGGAGCAGGGGGAGAGACTTTTAATTTTCCTGAGTCTCCACAGCAATAGGCAAGCCAACAAACCCTTAGAGATCATTTCAGCTCAAAGGCAGCATCTAGATCTCCTCAGCAGGGTCAGAGAGCAACAGGAAGTAGGGTAGAATGGCAGAAAGGCAGGTCTTCCAGATAAGCAGTCCAGGAGGGTGTCAGAGTTTAATGCAGCACAGCAGTTCTTCTGACAGAGTCCAGTTACAGGTCCAGAAGTGTCTGATTTGGTGGGGTAAAAGACCCAATACTTATACCCAAATGTGCCTTTGAAGTGGGGGAGACTTCAAAGAAGGGTCTTTAAAGCACACAAGCATACTTTCTTCCCCAGCCCTGGCTCTAGACTATCTGTGGGGGTTATCAGCCCTTTGTGTGGGGTCAGGTCACTACCTATTCAGATGTGAGTGTCAGCCCCTTCCTCCCTTCCTGCTCAGGAAGAGCCATCAGAATGCAGATGCATGCAGATGAGTACTCAGTCATACCTAACCTTCCTGTTTTGTGGCTGTCTAGAGGGAATGCACAAAGTGCCACTGTCACCCACCCCAGATGTATATTGGGAACAGGCTGCAGGCATACAGAGCTGTAAGAACAGAGAAATGGCAACTGCAGCACCATTGGTAAAATTTTGCAACAATTCTTTTAAAAACCACCAACCAGGAGTGCTTCCCTGATCTTATAACAGTATATAACTTTCTAAATCTGCCATTTCTAAACTATTAATGTTAAATTCAACTTTACCAGTAAAGAGTACTTATCATTACCATTACAAAGAAATGAAACATGAAACAGGTACTCCTTTCTAATCAGGAATTACAGCTTAAAAGTGTATCAAGGAATTCCCAATCTTAACCTATGAGAGGAGTAGTGAAAAATGGATTTGGTTATTTGTCACTGCCAGGACATGCAAAACTTAAAAGTACATATCCTACCTTTTACTTACACAGCACTCTGCCCTATAGGCTACCTAGGGCCTTCCTTAGGGGTAATTTATCACCAAGAGAGACAGACTTAGCCTGCAGTAAGCAAAAATCGCTCACCCAACACATTATATAAAGTAAAAAAAAGGCTTTGCAATCCTTGTGATTTGTGTTTACTCAGTATGAGGTTTCAAAAATCCTGTGCATGGGGGGCCATGTGCAATCCAGAAGGGCCCAGTTGGTCGTAAAGGAGCATCGTGGCTTTATAGAAAAGATACGATTCAATACCCCAACAGACTAAGAAACGGTCATCACTAAATATTATCAAAGCCTGTTAAAACATGTGTCCACAGTTGATCCAGGAGAGCCCCATCCATAAAAGAATTTATTAAATGCATTTACTCAAAATCAATCTAAATAAAACTTATTTTCACAGCTGTCATGCTGAAAATATTTAATGGATCCTGTCCTCCTGGAATTACGCTGGGCACCCTTGAGTACAGTGAGCATCAGGACAGAAGCAGGACCGGACTGGGAACCAAAACCAGCCCTGACAAAGTGCTCGGCCGCCCCCCCCACCCCACCGCACCGGGGGTTGGGGGTGCAGCCGAGCTCTTTGCCAGGGCCAGTTTTCGGCCGATTTTGTTACAGGGCCTATTTTGCAGCTATCCTACAAAAAGGGCCCTGTAACAAAAGCGGCCCCCGGGGTCCCAAATCCAGCCCCCCACCCGTGCGGCGCACCGGGGGATTGCCCGGTGCCCGCTACGCCCAGTCCGGCCCTGGACAGAAGATCACAAAAGGCCCCTTCCTAGGACGACATACTAAAATATACAAAATGTGATGTGTGAAATGCTTGAATTAATCTCAGCCACTGGTAATTACTCAGGACCGGATCCCAGTCCATCGTTATTTTGCACACCATGACACCTCAGTTTGGACACAGCTATATGCAAATCAGTCTAGACCCTGATCCAATGGGAACAGTCCAGTCCAAATTGACAAGGGAGGTCCTTCCTGAACCGGAACACAAGTAACCCAGGACCGGTTTCAACATTGTTAGCAGGGTTGAGACTGATTTTCATGTAGCCATGTGTCTAATCTGAGATGGCATTGTGGGAAAAAGAACAATGGGTTGGAATGCTACCTCAAGTGATTCCCAGCGGTTATAGTTATTGAAAGCATCTTCCCATCACCTTTTGTGTGTTTGATGTACTACCATAAGTGGCCATGGTATGCCTAGACGTGGGCCCCTTGTTCACTGGGCCACTAGAACCAAGCTACATTCAACTAAAGAGCCTCAACCAGGGTGAAACCAATCTTGGGTTGCTTGTGTTCTGGTTCAGAGAGGACCTGGCCTGGCAGTTTGGGCTGGACTGCTCCTATTGGAGCAGGGTCTAGACTGATTTGCATATAGCTGATTCTAATCTGAGGTGGCATGGTGGGCAAAAGAACAATGGATTGGAATGCTACCCGAGCGATTGCCACTGGGTAGACTTATTGCAAGCATCCTCCATCACCTTTTGTGTGTTTGGTGTACCGTTGTGTGCATAGGGACATCAGTACCCGTGGGCTCAAGTCCTACTGTCACTTAATCCAAGAGCGGAGAGGTAGCTCAGTGAGCTAATTCTTATTGGAGCCTTCCATTCATCTGCAGTTGGTAAATTGAGTATTCTAAATTGAATGATAGTGACACCCGCTATTTAGAGTTCTGAAAATTGCAGACATACGAGGAAGCACTGCATAAAAAACAATATTGTGTTACTTAAATGATGGTAAGGGGTTAATATCATGTTAATGACTCTGTCCATTAATTGCCAACAGAGTAATAACACCAAAGTAGGAGACATGGTGTCTCCTTACACAGCAGGGAGTTTAAAGGGGCAAACCTAGGGACCCCGGTGATCATGAAGTCCATGGCAGCCATGTTTCTAATCCTGGGCTTTTCTTTTACAAGCCAGATTTTATTTCTCTTCACTTATGCAAATAAAATGAACCGAGATTACAACTCCCCTAACGCTTTATGTTGTTAAATGAAAGACTAGGATGGGAAACTTAGTGTCACAATGACACTGAGGTCTCCGCAGCGGCCTTTGCAGGAAAATGGAAACAAATAAACGACTAGAATGCCATTTTACGTGTCTAATTGAAAATGTGTCCTAATTTAGTCAATCAAAAAACAACATTTGCATAATAGACATTTTAAATATAGGTATGTGAAATTCATGTAATTTGCTTTTGCCTAATTACGTAAAATGTTAGGAAAATAGCACAAAATTATACGTAATTATGCAAAATGTAAATTGAATATTTGGCGCTATAGTTTAGCACACAATGCATCCTCCAGAGACAGATCAACCCTCTATGCTACTTTGTGAGTCAGAACTGTGACTAGACAAAACACAGATCTCTCCAGCAAAGTGAATTAGCCACCAGTTATCTTACTTTTATCAATATTCCCTGTTATCTACAGGCACACAAAGCTCCCTGCAGCAGGTACCTTAACACTATAAGATATTCAAAATGAAGCCTTTGCAACCAATTAAGCCAGAACAATTTTACTGCAACATTTCTCATTATTGCTAATTTCTTTGTGGTGTTTAAAAAATAAATGTATAAGTTGACTGTCAGGCTGCTTTCCATGACTCAGACCATCATGACTCCACCCCTTTTGTGTTGTCAAGCCTTGACCCCCAATTAATATTGTAATAGTAAAGTTTTTCCAATTCCAGCACTGAGGTGGACACATCTCAATTAATAAGTACCATGATGAGGTAGAGTTGAATAGGTAATAGTGTACATCCGAATGGTCCTCAGTTTATGTATGTGTAAAAGATGAGACTGTGTCATCACAACTGATTTGCCTTCATGTGATTGCATCTTGTGACATACAGGTCATATAAACACATCTGCAACTGACACTCAAAACACTGAGGGGGGTCATTTAACCCCTTGCATGCTTCTGACGGAACCACTCCGTCATGAGCCACGGGCGCTGTGTGCTCATGACGGAGTGGTTCCGTCATGCTGCTGCCGTTGGCGGCCGCTCCGCCCACGCGGCACTGTTTCCCCGCCTGTGCGGGCGATCAGCGCAAGTGGGTGGAGTCATGACCGAACCACGCCGGCATAAGCACAGCTTGCCCGTGACTCATGACGGCGTGGTTCCGTCATGAGCAAGGCGGCGCCGCAAACCCCCCAAACCCCCCCAGCGCTGCGGCGGAATTCGCGCCGCAGCGAAGGGGTTAAAGGCTGGGGAGCAGTGCGCTGGACCATCAGGTCAGCAAGGACTGATGCCACTTCTTTTCTGATGGACTATTGCATGCCAGATTTAGAGTCCTTTGCCTGTGTGAGAGAGTTTATTTGCCTTCTACTGTGGTGCCTCGATTGAAGACATTGATCTTTTACCAAGCGGGCACCATGCTTGAAGACACCCGCTTGGCAAAGTCTTTTGCACTGCAAGAACAAAGTCCCAAAGCAGGAGTTTGTTCTTGAAAAGCAAAATATCAGTGGCCCTGATGTGCATGGAGGTTTCTCCCTACGTGTGTGGGTCGTTGTGTGGAGGAAAATATGTGACAATCACCCAGCCTCAAATACAGTAGGGTGACCCAATGGCCCTGTGGAGGACGGACCATCAGGTCAAAGCTTTCTGATAGGGAGCCAGATGAGGTTCCACAGTTGTAAAACCTATGTTTCTCCATCTCTAAATTGGCCTGAGGAACCACGAATTTGCCAAATTGGAACAGCTCCCATTTAATGGTTGCACCATTCCACTAAACTCTAGGTGACATCCTGCGCTGTCTTGTTGGAATTAGAAGCTGTAGTCTCTGAGTTACCGGAAGATCTCTGCAGCTGGTGCCTTATCCCAAATAGCTCAGTGATTGCAATATAGACCCTGAAAGTTTCACGGAGACAGCAACAGGTATCATACCCCACTGAGCTCTCTTACTGGCATCAATTGCAGGATATTCTGAAACTGCATCATATATTCCTCATAGAGACCTCCTTTTACTTTTCATTCAGGTTTTTGTAGTTTTGCATTTAAAATGTGGAAAAGAAAATTACAGGTCAAACAATACAAAGAGGAAAACAAGAGTAAATGAGCTAAGCACGTCTGACATTAGACATCTACACAATTCTCTCCACCAGGAATACTAACCCATTCAGGTTTCTTACTCTCACAATTATTTTGCCCTACTAACTTCCAGGTTCATTGCTCGTTTGCTCACTTTCCTTAACAGACTCATCCGTTAAGCCTTTCCTGTTATCCCCACCTGCCATTTCTCCCCTCCTGCAGACATGCATCCCTTTGGAAATATATAGCCATGGACTTTTTTTTGGCTCACCACCCAAACACAAATTTCATCCACTAGCCAGGATCCATCCAGGCCTTTTTTAGGTCTTGCCTATTGTTGAACACCTATTGCCTACATTCTGTTGCACAGAATGGGGCCTGGGCAACCCCTTGCTCATGATTGGATGGTGCATTGGCTATCTCAGTTCGATGCTTTTTGTTCATTGGATTTCCTCTCTATTCTTCTGTTTGTCTCACCCCTAGAGCATAGCTTCTTTACATGAATTCTGAGTTCAAGGCTTGTATCCTTCCACTGCTGATGTGAGGGAACTACATTTTAGTTCTCTTTCAGCACTGTATGGGAGTGGATCACCTTCCTCTCTCTCTTCCATCAGTTCACTCCCACCTACTCCACCCCATTCTTGTCCATTGCTCCCCAGCCCCATACCACCCCAGCTTAATTATTTTTGCATCATATGGCATACAACCAGAGGCAATACCTGTCCCACTTATGAAAAGGTAAGGGGCTGCAAGCTTTGACTGGAGCCCCCTTCCCCGCACTCGTTCAGTTAAGTTAAATAAGAATTAGTCTGGCAGTACCATCTGGTAATGTCACAAGGCAATGGAGCAATATCCTAATATCACAATATCCCGGTCAGGTGTTTGTCCTTTGCAAGGACAATGAGATGGAAAATACTATTCTGTCCACTTAAGGACAATGCCAGAAGGAAATGATGCTTCTGGTGGATGGTCCTTAGTGTAAGAAGGAAAAGTGCTGTCCATGCGCTCTGCTACTGCACTGAGACACCCCTCTGTTTTTGGCTGTCTTTAAGTTTTTAAACCTTGCCCGGCAGATTAGATAGAAATTCCACATTTTGTAACTATGTGTGATTGTTAATTCTGGGATCTCTCATTTTTTATTATACTGAATTTATGTATTTTTAATCCTTCCAAACCTTTATATTTTTATTGTGCCATGGAATGTGGTAATGTGGTATGGTTTTATGTGTTTTACCTGAATAAAGCAATAAAATAAAATACTTTAAATTTTTTATTCGTGAGTTATAAGTGTGAGAATCTGAAGCTCCAGGCTGCTCCTGGAGAGCCTCCTCCCCCATCTGATTTCTATCTTCTTACCCCACCTTCCAGCACTTCTTAAGTGCATATATCTTTTTCTATGAGAGGACGGTAGCTGCAGATTGTTGTCGGGCCGCTCATTTCCCCATTGCGTTGCTCCCACCTCCCCTTACCGTGCGTTTTTTTCCACCTCTAGAGCATGGCAGCTGCAAAACCGCTGCAGAGCAATTCACTTTCTCGTTGTGTTGCTTTCTGCCCTCTCTCCCTTGTTGCCTTTCAAAAGAAAATGTGTTTGTAATATACTATTCTAAAATGGTTTAACCTGTGGGAGCCAAATCCCAATAATTTGCTGAACCCCAACAATTTAGAAACTCCCAATTTTTGACTGTCAGTTCGGCTCCATTTTCATATTCATTGATTTTGCGGCATTAGATACCCCCCTCCCTGGCATTAACAAATAGCAGAGTGAATAGCAAATAGAAGCTGGGTCCACTCAATGAGTGAGTTCTAGATCAAAAACTAAGTTTCAAAGGTTTATTACAGAAATCTTAATATAAGCGATACAGAACAGTGCACTAAATGCAGTGAATATCCAGATACAGAGCACAAAATCAGAAAACAGAATAATAATTCTTATTTAGTCAGATTAATCTCGCCAGAGTCTAAGTGTCAAACTCATTAAGAGGACTGGCAGCATTTTCAGGGAGAAAAGAAAGTCTCAAGTAAATCAGACAGAGTCTCTGGGAGAAGAGGAGAAATCACCCCCGAACTTTTAAACTCAGGATTCTTTACACCCATTTTGAACATAAACAATTAGGAAAACTGCAGATTCAGCATGAAATGATCTTGGTTAGCTCACAATTGAAAGATGAAAAGGAAATTAATGATAACTAAAACTCTTAGCACTAACCCATTTGGACAAGCGTGGGTGCAGGCTAGATCCTCCTCCAGAAGAAAACATTTTAAAAAAAGATATGCTCATCTTCAACCACCTCTCTTTCCTCCTCAGCACCCTCTTTTCACTCTTCCCTGAATGCACTTCCTTGCATCTCCCTCACTTCACCACATCCAAACATACACTGCACTCGCTCACATTTAAGCACTTTATTTTACTTTTGCTTTTGCCCTGTAAATATTTTGCCATCTGTGCACCCCCTTCACACACATTTTCACAAAATTGCAATTACATCTGGAATACATAGCCATTGTTCTGAGTGCTCTGCAGCGAGGCCAACCCACTGACAAGCACTTTGCTTCGGCTTCAGGGTCAGCGTCAGAGCTCTTAAATGGCTAATTCTCGAGGGAGGCAAGATTAAGTAAAACTTGAAATAAGATAGGAACGAAATCACACGCATTGCCTTAACGTTAACACTCATTGTTCATAAATCAATCCATGTTTTTGCAATTAATGTTGAGGGCATGAAGATGGGGCCAGTTTTAAAGTCATACAGCAGATAACTGTCTATTCTAAGCACATATCTTGTCTTTGCCCCTGACTCAGATATTTGTATGAAATAAATTCAGGGGGGGCAGCAACAGAGCCGTAATGGAGAGTCTGCCACTGCACTCCATGGATGTAGAATACGATGTGAAACATTTATCAAAAAATATTAATCAAAATGTTCTTCTGATAGCCTGCATTGGAGCTTCAAGCAGATGGAAAATGTAATCCACAATACATGCTTTCTAAAGGCAGTTGTCATTTACATCTCATAGCACTCTTTACCCCACAGAAACTGTAGGGAGAGAAGAGTTGCAGAAGTTCACTGATTGGGAGATGGAAGGAGCAGGAGCAAGATGTGCAGAACACCAGAAACATCCTCCATTTTAATAAAATGGTGTCTTGCATGAAAATGTGGCATAGCTATACTACATTATTAATCACACTTCTAAACCATATACTTATGTTGTTTCAGGTGCAACATCATCAGTTACGACTATATGAATCATCAACATTATTAATTTGCACAAATAAATTGTCACCCAAAATTGTACATTTAAAAAAAAACTTTACCTTTGCCACGTTGGAAAAGTAAATTTAAAAAAATAGCAAAATGTCTACCTGTGCATCATAACTTGAATGCATTCATCCACCATCTTGGAATTGGGAAAGATTGTTTTTCACCATTCAGTGATGACCACCATGTGTGTGTGTGTCTATTTCATTTTGCCAATGCTTTTTAAAATAGTGCTTTATTGTAACAGTTATTATTTTTACCCGCAGCTTGAAGAGAGGAAAGGTGCAGATGGGAGGTACATTTGGATGATGTGTGTGCACTCGGGTGGTAGTCTACCAAACAGAGAAGGTGAAGTAATGACACAGGAGGAAATTTCGACACATTTTATGGCTGCAAGATTCTGGTGAAGACCTACTAGTGAATATGGAATCTCACATGCCTGGCATCCTCATCTCCCGAGGCCCAGAAGAAATTATGAGTTCCTGGTCCTCAATGATATGTTCCTATGTGAGGGAGCAAGAGGGAGAATGCTAACTGTTTTACAATTTCACTATTTATTTGTTAAAATAGTAATTTTCTGCAAGCATCCATGGCCATCAATCAGGGTGAGTGGGGTATGCATCCATAAAAACAGATTCTTTATTTTGTCAATAATTAGGAAATATATGGTATTTTTGATTTTTCAGTGCATCTTTGGTAGATATATGCAGAGGGTAAATTGTAATATTGCATGGCACTTATATTGCAGCCACTACATGGACTCAACCTCTATTTTAGTTAGGTAACTACATGTGGAATTAAGAATAGTAATGCTATATTTGCCACAACAATGTATCGGTAAGCAATGTCCTGGATGCGACATATTTATAGGTCAAAAATATTTACTTTGATATATTTTCATACACCCTATGCAGGGTCAGTGGCATTATTCAACTGTTGTAACTTAATGATGTGGGAAGAAAAAGCAAACTATGCTGCACTTATTTCCATTACAAATCAGCTTTGTTGATAAGTACTGTATGTTTCATGTTCACAATGTTTATATATAACTAGGCCGTACTTTAGAAATCCAGATATAAGACCTTAAATAGAGATGCAACATGTGTGTGGACTGAACACACTGTGGAAATAATGCAGCTTTGAAAATAGCGCCTGTGACATGAATAGTAATGAAACAAAACATGGTAAATAAGGAATTATCCTACCCACCCTGTTAGAATTATATTTAAGTATTTCAGATTTTTGTTCACTGCAGCAGGCAAAAGCGTTTCTCTCAGTAGTTCAGACGAGAAAGTTCACCCGCTTTGTTGGGTCGTAGCTTGAGAGGGGTGTTTGGTGTGTTATACCCCCTTAATAATGTATTTTCAGCATTTTGGAGAACCATAATCTGCTTGATCCTTCCCAGTCAGGCTCTCCTTCATCATATAGCATGGAGACGGTACTGGTGGAGGTCCTAGAGAAAATAAGACTTCTTTAGATGATGGAGACTCATCGATGTTGGTCCTTCTTGATCTGTCGGCAGCATTTAACACCATCTCTCATGCAGTCTTAATTAAAAGACTGAGAGTGATTGGTGTTAGAAGGAAAGCCTTGGAAAGGCGGAAGAATTTTCTGAGTGACCACATCAGTGCCACAGGGATCTGTATTAAGACCCACTCTTTTTCAAATTTATGTGGCACCACTAGCACAAGTGATCACATTCTATGGGTTTGAGGTAATCTTCTATGCAGATGACACTCAACTTGTGATAACTATAGGACCTAATCTAGAATCTACCAAGGTAATGTTCCAAGACTGTATGAATGAAATTGCCACATTGATGCAGTAAACTGTCTTCAGCTTAATACAAGCAAGACAGAGATTGTTCTATTTAGTAAAGCCCACTCGGTATGGTCTGATGACTGGTGGCCGACTAGCCTGGGTGTAATTCCAACTCTGAAAGTTGTGGTCAGAAACCTGGGCATCATGGTAGATGAGGATCTGTCCATTAAAGAACATGTTTATGCGATCACTGGTGCTTGCTTTGGAATAATTCTCCAGCTCAGAATATAAATAGCGTGGCTACCACTCCAATCAAGAAAATACCTAGTTCAAGTTTTGATAATTTGTCGCCTCGACTATAGAAATACACTAATGGCTTCTACGAATGAAAGATTGTTTGCTAAACTTCAGGTGGTTCAAAATACGGCTGCACAGTTAGTTTGTCATCTTCCACCACGGTCGCCATCTGAACCCATTCTTAGAAGCCTGCACTAGCTGCCCATAAGAAATCGATCATTGTTTAAACTTCTTTGTTTGGAACATAAATCTCTTTATGGTAATGGACCACAATATCTACAAAGATAACTGAAATGGTACGCCCCCACTAAGAGCCTTAGGTCTAGTGGGAAATGTTTGTTACATCCTCAACATATCCATACTGCCTGATACAGAGGCAGATCCTTCTCGTATTTGGCTCCCTTGCACTTGAACCTGCTTCCACTACACTTATGTATAAGCACTAATTTTAGACATTTAGGAAAAGATTTTAACACATGGTTCTTTTAGCTCTTCTTTTTTAATTGTCCCATATTCTGCTGTTTTAACTTGTTGATAATATTGTATGAAAGGAACAGTGTTGTACAGCCAAAAAGACTGTCATAATGTATTAATATTGCAAATAATTGTATTAATGTCTTAGCAAGCCACAATTCTTAAAGCATCTACACATTTTTGAACTTGGTAAATTCATGCCAAGGTTTTCCTGGATAGAATTACAATAATTCTGCTTGACTGAGAAACACAAATGCTTAAGATAATAGTTATAGAAGAATTGGAAAAGCTTTGGGGCAGATGTGCTAGGGCAGTAAACAGGCATAAGCAGCCATTAGTAGCTAAAGATGTCACATTTGACATGGGCTCATCTGGTAGCTAGGTGTCTGCAATAACCACCTGTGGCTGGATTTTAAATCTCTTTGGAAAGGGGTTACATTTTTGTCTGCACACCAAACAGACTGAGAGCACAGTGCAGAAGAAGACAGGGAGCAGCAGGATGAAGCGTAGCAAGAGGATGCACTGGTCCAGAGGTGTCTCCTGCTGGCAACTGGAGGCCTGGGGGATACCGGAGACTTCTCGCTTGGCTGGCGTCTTCCTCTCTAACACAGAGAAAATACACCAATATCAGTAAAACTGCCTAAAAAAGAAAAACATTAAAAACAAGAAATAAAATAATATCTAATTGGAGTGCCGACAAGTCCCTGGTCTCGATGCCCAGAAAGCCAATCAGAACTCTGACATGCCTATTCCTCAGCTCCCCAGAATCCTGTAAAACCCTAAAGACCAATCTGCTCTTCACACTGTTAAAAAGTTCTCTCTTTTAATGCCTGCCTGTTTTACAGATCTGTTTCAGCATAGAGGATACTTGGATAGTCCCAGTGGGTACATTTCCAATTAATAAGGTATGTGTTGCTTTGATACACCATTAATGGATGCCAGGCTGAGGTGACACATCGGTGCCTGATGACCATGAGGGATTCATCTGAAGTACCACTCTGTCAGAGGGATCTTCAAGGATTTTATGCACTTCAAAGAAGACTGGGCTCAAGAAAAGACATGGGGAGACTGCTGTCAAATAGAGAGATTCTCTGGGATCAACATCCTAACAGCCAATTATTCCCCACTTTTTAAAGACAAAGTCCCACCCACTGAAACCACTGCACTCCACGCTCTTAGATCCCACTTAATGAATTATTGTATCCTTCTCCATGAGCCCACGCACATGTGGCCATGAATCAACAATCCTAACCAGACCATAGGCTCAATGCTCACCTATGTAAAAGGTCAGGGAAAACTGCAAAGCAATTTCTTCACTAGGCTAGGGACCTTGTTACAATAATGAGGTAGATCTCCTTATGATCCCGGGACTCATATCACAGAGAGCTGTGCCCCACTTCTGAGTCAAGGGATTCCTTTTGCTATCTTATGACCTCGGGTCAGTCTAAACACAATGCTAAGACCATGCCAGTGCATGGATGGCCTACCTTCCACAGTAACATTGGAAAGCCCTCCTTCCAGCTGTTCGATGGGTAGAGGCCAAAGGATGGACACCATGCAGGAGTACACGCCACTGTCCCACTTCCAGCTTGGTGAGATCTTCAGACAGCTGAGCTTCATGTCGTTGCTACCTTCGGCAGAGATCCTTGGATCACCTGGGTAGTGGCCTGCCTGGGCATGCTTATACTGCACATGGAAAAGAGACTGGTTCCCCCACATCCATTTGAAGGTCACCTTCTGTAGCCCAGCTCTGGTGGTGTTTAGCTCACACTGCAGAAGGATGGCCTCCCTTTCTTTCAGGATCAAGGTAGGCGGGTGCTGCTTGATGCTGCTTTTACTCTGCACCCCTGCCAAAGGAAGAACAGCCGCCACATCTTAGCATGTTATTATCTTCCATCACCCATCAATATGAAATCTAGACTAAAGGAAGCATCAGTAAAGACCAGGCCAGGCATGTCCTTCCTGCCTCTTCCAGACACCGATAAGTTGTTTTTTTCAAATTGCTGCATGCTCTATGGAAAGTCAATATGACCCCTCAACAGAGCACAGAGAGCCTTCTCCAGTTTGCCTTTGCTGACTACAACATTTCAGAATGTCTTTCTGCCTAAAGGGAAGTGAATTCCCAACTATCTAAGCTAAATGAGGATGAAGCTCTGCCGCTAATTAGCAATGCATGCCATCGCACAAATAACTTACCAATAAGAAGCCATCAACTGTATAATCACCAAAATGTATATATCCCTACTAAGATCAACCTAGACATTTCATAATCCATGAGGGTTGACTGCCCAATGAAAAGCCAATTGCAACCCCTATAACATAGCCTTGATAGATGCATCCTGCTACCTTCAATCACCTACAATGGAAATATAACCATGACTGTATCTGCAAATTGTTAGCACCACAAATCTGGCCAAAGGGGTCTTCTCATAACATAGAGACACACACAGCAAGTCTGGAGGTGGTGATCTCAATGGTGGTACACAGACTCAATACTTTCTACCTCTACACTTCTCTGAAATCGCACTTTGAAACCTTTCTATATTCATCTCATTTGTGTACCGCAATATCCTCACTTCTATATCCTCCTCAACCTCTCTTCTGCATTTGATACTGTTGACCACATAACCCTCTTTTCCATATGTACTGTTCTAGGTATCACAAATCAGGCACTGAACTGGTACTCCTTCTATCTTTTGGACTGGTACTTTTCCATCTGATGATGCTCTTCACTCTCAAACACCCATCCAATGAGACTCCAAGTTCAAAATGGCTCTGACGTGGCCTCCCTCAACTCTACTTCCCTTTAAACATCATCCTGTTGTTTAACTTCTGTTACTATCTTTCTGCCAGTGACATGGTTATCTTTTTCTCGTGTCCAGCTTCCATAAAAGCAGTCAAACAACAAAACTCACAGTTACCATCTCAAGAGGCAAAACGCATAGTTCATTGTTTATAAAGATGAGGTGACACCAACCGCTCATTCACCACCTGGACAGGTGACAAATACAGTTCACAGAGTCATTCGAAGAGAAAATACACACAGGTCACATCACATCAGGAGGTAGCACATAGCTCCTCAGATTGGCACATCAGGAAGCGACACACATCGGATGACGTGACACAACGTTATAAAACTAAGTATTTCACACTATTCCTCAATAGGAAGCATGCAGATTTCCAAGTGATTTCACTTACTTAGGTTCCTAGCATCCAATTTTAAAGCTCCGCTTTTTTAGTCTTCTTGGGATTGTGTTGAGAGGTTTTTGATTGAGTTGTGAAACATTTTGTAAAACCTTGTGAAATTAGTGAAACCTTGCTCACCAAATTTTTAGAAAGCCATTCGGTCTGCCACAGTTCTCTGATTGAGCGGAAAGGGCAGTCAGGCAGTTCACCTCACATTGCCTGCTGCCCATGTCCTGATTGGTTAGTGGTCTAGTGCTCATCTCAGCTCCTCTATTCCAGTCAGATGACAGCGTGACCATTTCGCCAGCGCACCAAAGGCAAGCCCGTCTGCGCCGTCCACGCCCGACCGTTGCCAGGAGTAGGTCCCCTTCCTCACAGGTACCAAATTTAAAAGTAAAGGATAGACTTTGCCATTCAGCCGCAATCTTGCACAAAATTGGTAACAACCTTTTAGGTCCCAACAGTCCTAAGCATACCTGCAGCCTGTCTTTAATAACTAAGTCCTCTGTGGGCTCTACCTCTTGTCTGTCACCCTTGTGTTGGCTGAACCCCAATTCCGCAACCAATTTCTCATCTACTTTTTCCATAGTAGCTTTGGTTGGGTGCTCGGTATCATCAACCCAGCTCCTTCTTTCAAGTATTTACTGTAATATTAGGTCACTATCGAACCATGCAACACAAGTCTGGGACCTTTTGACATCTCTTTCCCCTGGCTTCTGTTTCTTTACAGAAACCTGGCTAAATGCCTGCGCCCAGCCCTGTATTCCTTTTGCTCTGCCTGACAATTACCAACTGGTCAGATTAGACTGGGATTCTAGACCTGGCGGCGGAGTTGCTATCCCATTCAGCAACTCCATTAATGTTTAAAGTATTGAATCTTTTATTGGGGACTGGGTGGAGATGTGTGTATTCAAACTTGATCTGACAAAAGGGCCTCATTGGACAGTTGCGCTGATTTGTCATCCCCCTGGATCTAAGAAAGACTTCAGCCCTCTACTGACTGAACGTATTGCTCCCCATGGGGCATATTATCAATAAACGGTGTTAAAAGTATTGCTGCTTTAGTGGGAGAAAACTGCTGCTAAAGTGGTCATAATGGGCTTGATAATATGCACTAGAGAATTCCCATGGAAGCCTATGTTCCAGTGTGAACATGGGCTTCTATTGGAATTCTCTGCGGCATATTATCAAGCCCATTATCGCCGCTTTAGCGGCAGTTTTCTGCCGCTAAAGCGGTGATAATTTAAACGCCGTGCTTGATAATATGCCCCCATGTACTTTCTTCTAGTAACGTTCTCCTGTTAGGAGACTTTAATTTCCATGGTGAGGACTTTCCAAAATCTGAGGTTGCTTGTCTGCTTGAAGACTTGAAAGCACTGAATGTCGGCCAGCGTATTACCGGCCCCCGCATACTGCTGGCCATATCCTAGACCTGCTTTTTACAAACTCTCCTCTCTTGATCACTGAAGATCTTCTTCCTCTTACCTGCACAGACCACCATCTGATTAAGTTTTGGATTTCCGCGACTGATATGACAAAGCAGTTGGCTATCGGTGAGCATAAGTCCTATAGAGCATGGACTAACATTTCGCCAGAAAATTTCTCCACTGCTGTTTCATGGGGACCTGTGATCCAGGATTCCAACATTAATGTGGCCTTAGACAGCTATCATCTTGCCATGTATTGCCATCTATGTCATTTGACAAGATTGTACCTTTAAAATTCTCCAAGCAGACTTCTTCAAGGCTTCATGCCCCCGGTGTTTACCAGTGGGTTAAGCGTGTTGAAGGCAAGGTGTAAATAATTGGAACGGCACTAGCATGATTCAAAATCTCAAAATAACAAAGCAGTTTTTAAATCTGCTCTTATCGAATATCATGCACTTAACAAAAAGACCAGGCAGAGCTTTATTTGTGGCCAAATAACAAGTGTGGGAAAATCCTCTAAAGAACTCCATAAAGTGCTTAATGATTTCATTCATCCTCACACGTGTGTCTCAAATATACTTGTCTCTCAACAACTCAATTCCCTAAAAGATTATTTTTTTAGGACAAAATTGATGTGATCTGTAAGAGTGTTTCCATCAATCGGAGAAAGCTAATTCCTTCTCTCCGATACCATCTCATAATGCTTCTCCTCCACTTTGGGACAGGTTCAAACTTCCTACTTTAGATCAAGTTTTAACACTCTTGACTAAAGCTAAATCAGGGTTCCCTGTGGATGTCTGTCCCCTTAAGACTGTGATCACTCTATTAATTGTGCTAGCCCCTGACATTCTATCTTTATTTAATGTTTCGCTGGAATCTGCCAAATTACCAAAGAAAATATAGAAAAAACTCCCACACGACCTACATTATTTCTCTATAGGCTCAGTAGAGCTCCATGGGCTGCCCAGTACTGTTAGCAAATCATGCAGGTAATCATGCTGTTTATAAGTTTATTATATTTTTTTGAATGCATTCATATTTTCTCAGTTTCTCTGAGTAAATAAAAGTGTTTATAACACCGAAAGAAATTAATTGTTGCAAAAATACAATGGGTGCACTTTATAGCTACAATTTCTGATTATTTTGATGCATGATAACAGTTTGGAAATAATACAAACATAGAACTACACACAAACACCCTCTCTACACTTACATGGTCTTCCCAGCCATAATTGCATACACCAGAGAGAACACTTCAAAAGATATCTGTGTAGGCTGGGATTTCACAACAACCAGGTCAACACACGTTTTAGTGGAGATTTTGATTTGCATCCACCTTCATCAGGACCATCCATTTATACATTTAAAGGTGAGTGGTAGGGGAATCAAGAGATGCCTCTGAGAGCTTGCTGCACTAGAAAGATGAGACCAAAATGGCCCTCCTGGGACTGGGATTCAGACCAAGAGTTTATGTAACAGGTTCTTTGAAACTATGGCAACTGTGTCAGAAAAGGAGAGGAACGCCTACTCGGAGATGGCTTCTATGTTGCCGACTGTATTCTCGTGGTTGGCATGCTTTACATGGCATGTACCAGTGGCATATGGTCATGTCTGATCTGGGGTGGCGGAGTGTGCTAAAGACTGATGATGGATTAAACCCAGATCAGTTGACTGGGGGTGAGTGCTTGCAATGTTCAAGACTCCGTCCATCATCCCCTTTGGTTTTGCTTTGTTCGCCCTAAGTTGGCAGGGTATGCCCAGACGTGGGTCCCTTGCACACTTTGCCACTGGATTCAAACTAGCCTGGCTGATGACGGCTGATTAGCCAGAAACCGGTCCCAGGATGCTTGTTTCCGGTCCAGGGAAGACAGGGTCAGACTGATTTGCATATGGCCATGTCTGATCTGGGGTGGCGGAGTGAGCTAAAGAATGATGATGGATTAAAGCCAGATCAGTTGACTGGGGGTGAGTGCTTGCAATGTTCAACACTCCGTCCATCATCCCCTTTGGTTTTACTTTGTTCGCCCTAAGTTGGCAGCGTATGCCCAGACGTGGGTCCCTTGCTCACTTTGCCACTGGATTCAAGCTAGCCTGGCTGATGACAGCTGATTAGCCAGAAAACGGTCCCAGGATGCTTGTTTCCGGTCCAGGGAAGACATGGCTTGGCAGTTTGGGCTGGACTGTTCCCATGAGGCACAGGGTCAGACTGATTTGCATATGGCCATGTCTGATCTGGGGTGGCGGAGTGAGCTAAAGAATGATGATGGATTAAACCCAGATCAGTTGACTGGGGGTGAGTGTTTGCAATGTTCAACACTCCGTCAATCATCCCCTTTGGTTTTACTATGTACCAGTGCCCAGACACTTTCTGCCATAAATCTATTTCAGGTCAGAGACCTGTATGCAGCTGCATCCTGCATCTGGAACCTCTCTTATGGGCTGGAGGAGCTTCCCCTTTGCTCCCTGACTGGCAAATCAAATCTAGGGGGTACCTTTTTAGGTCTCGTCTGGCTATCGCGTAAGCGATCGCTCAGCGAGACTTATGTAGGGGCTTCAGAAAATGCTCCCAAAGGCTTCCCAGGCGGATTGGGTGGCGGTTACGCGTAAGGGGCACATGACCGTAGGAATGCGGTTTATGGCCAGTGCATGTGAGGCATTCAAGCGCGAAGCTGGCATCTGGCATCGGACTTGAAAGCAGCAGACTGCTTTCGCCACCGCATGCTCGGCCTCACTTCCTGCATCCCCTCTTACAACAATTAAGTTTTGTTATATCTCACACCCCATATGCTCATTCCCTCCCACCCTTCCTTTGATGTCCGCTTTTCTTGTCACGCCACACACTGCTGCACGCCACACACTGCTGCATGCCAAACACTGCTGCACGCCGCACACTGCTGCACGCCGCACACTACCGCACGCCACACACTGCTGCGCACACTGCTGCATTACACACTGCTGCATTACACACTGCTGCATTACACACTGCTGCACGCCGCACACTGCTGCATGCCTCACACTGCTACACGAAACACTGCTGCATGCCTCACACTGCTGCACGCCTCACACTGCTGCATGCCACACACTGCTACACGCCACACACTGATGCACGCCACACACTGCTGCATGCCACACACTGCTGCACGCCTCACACTGCTGCACACCTCACACTGCTGCATGCCGCACACTGCTGCAGGCCGCACACTGCTGCACGCCGCACACTGCTACACGCCACACACTGCTGCACGCCACACACTGCTGCACGCCACACACTGCTGCATGCCGCTGCACGCCACACACTGCTGCACGCCACACACTGCTGCACACCACACACTGCTGCACGCCGCACACTGCTGCACGCCGCACACTGCTGCACGCTGCACACTGCTACATGCCACACTGCTGCACGCCACACACTGTTGCACGCCACACACTGCTGCACGCCACACACTGCTGCACGCCACACACTGCTGCACGCCACACAATGCTACACGAAACACTGCTGCACACCACACACTGCTGCACAGCACACACTGCTGCACGCCGCACACTGCTGCATGCCACACAGTGCTGCATGCCTCACACTGCTACACGAAACACTGCTGCACGCCACACACTGCTGCACGCCGCACACTGCTGCACGCCACACACTGCTGCACGACACACACTGCTGCACGCCACACCCTGCTGCACGCCTCACACTGCTGGACGCCTCACACTGCTGCACGCCACACACTGCTGCACGCCGCACACTGCTGCACGCCGCACACTGCTGCACTCCACACACTGCTTTTATGCGAGTTTATGCTACTGACATTGTAAATGACAATGCCTTTTATTTGTTTTAAAACCAAAACATAAATAAAAGGCATTGTAATTTTACAATGTCAATAGCTCAAACTCTTATAAATGCAAGACCTATTGCAATTCAAATGCTTGTTGTATATAGTGATCTGCTAAATTACCATCAGCCTGGAAGACTGCTTTGGTTGTCCATATTCTTAAAAAACCTAATGCGGACCCCAAACATCTGCCCAACTATCACCCTGTGTATCTTCTTCCTCTATTAGGAAAAATGCTCAAAATCTGCATGAACAAACAGCTTATGACATTCTTGGAGGATCACAGGACTCTTGGCCCCTCTCAAACCGGATTCAGAGCAGCTCACAGTACTTAGACTGCACTGGCTCCTTCTATGCTTGTGCTGCTGGATCTCTCAGCAGCTTTTGACACCATCTCTCATGCAGTGCTGATTAGCACACTGCATGAGATCAGTGTCAGAGGCAGTGTTCTGCTGTGGTTGGTTGATTTTTTAAAAGATCAGACCCAAATTATCACTTGTGGCTCCTTCAAATCTTGGCTGGCCCCTCTGACCAAAGGCTTTCCTCATGGCTCCTCGTTGAGCCCAACGCTGTTTAATGTCAATGTTGCTCCTTTGGATCAGATTGTTAAAACTTATGGGTTCAAAGTTATCTCTAATGCCGAGGATACTCAGCTGACTATGGGAAAGGCCATTGATGGCACTATGCACCATTTTGAAAACTGTATGAGGAACATCGCAGGCTGGATGTCTAGGAATTGTCTTCTATTGAATAATGAGAAGATGGAGGTTTTGCTGTTTGGCAAAGCACAGCATCTTTGGTCTCCTAACTGGTGGCATGCTGAATTTGGAGCTACCCCAGTCAATCGTCAAAACATCTAGGGATAAAAATTGCCACAAATTGTCATTGATAATTCATGTAGCCGCCACAAGAGGGACATGTTTTGCTTCCATGTGGCGTTTTAAGGAAAATGTTCCCCTGGCTTCCTGCATTGGCCAGAAAAATGCTGGTCCAGGCACTGATAATTAGACGCCTGGACTACAGTAATGCTCTGCTCATGGCTGCCGATGACACCCTCCTGACTAAACTCCAAGGGGTGCAAAAAATGGCTGCCCGGCCAGTAGCGACCACTACTAAGCATGGATGGTGAGGCAGGGTGAGCGGAGGAGGGAATAAAAAAATAAATAAATAAACAGACTTACCTGGGTGCCGCCGGGTGCTGCCACCTCTGCTCTGTCCGGAACAGGAAGCTCCTAGTCTCCCAGAATCCCCTGTCCAATCATAACGCTGCCTTAAGCAGCATTGTCATTGGTCTGAGTGCTGTGGTTTGGTGCTCAGACAGGAGCTTGGAGGCTTAGCCTGTTCCTCCTCAGGCTAATGCAGCCTGGTGTATAGGATGCAAAGTGTGCATGAAGGTTTGATCAGCCCTCTTGGGCCAGTCAATCCGTCATTCGCACTTAAGAGTGTGCTTTACACTCCTCCCCTGCCCCCTGCACTGGCCAACCCGGCCCACCCCCCCCGCCCGCACCCGAGCAGGAAGGAAAACAAAAATGATAATAACATTAGCTATTATTGTTTTAGTTTTCCTTTTTACACTGCTCACAGAGCAGTAGGGCGATGCTTCTCCACCTTAGTGGAGGAGCCATCCCTGTGCCCGGCCAGTCTGTAACCTCCCAGCAGGTTCTCCCTCTGCCCCTGGTCTACAGTCCCTCCACTAGCTGAAGGTCAGAAAATGCATTTTCTTTGAGAAATGCTGTCTCGCTCACAAAGCTCTAGTGGGCAAATCCCCTCTGTATCTGAAGGACAAATGACTTTATTACTGCCCCTCTTGCACTCTGAGATCCAGCAACAAGGCGCTTTTGTCCATTCCTTGTATTCGTGCCCCAAGATATGGGGCAGAGCTTTCTCCTATACTCCAGGAATTAGCTTCCTGGTCATCTCCGTAGCTGTGTGGATGTTGCCCAATTCAAAAGACTAATAAAAACCTGGGGGCATATTTACAAGGGCTTTATCTCCGCTTATTTGGCTTACAAAGCCAAAAAAGCGGAGATAAAACCAGCGCCCTATTTACAAGAGGGTGCTAACATGCATAATCGCATGTTAGCACCCTTTTTCCCAACGCCTCACTTTGCATCTCCAATGAGATGCAAAGTGGGCGTTACTGGGCGTACCGAAGATGGACTACCTTGCAAATATCGCTGATGTTTACATCTTGATATTTACAAGGCTGCCCACATGAGTTTAGCACACATTAGATTTTGGCAAAAATGGCTGTTTTCGCCAAAACCTAACGTCTACTAAAATCCTGATTTAGCCATCCCTAACATAGGGGGTGGACTATGCTGATACGACCCTGTGGGTCGTATCAGCAAGGTCATCGCCCTTTGCAGGGAACATCGCTGGAAAACCCGCTATTTTCCCTGCAAAAGGGCGATAACCTCGCTATCTCTGGAATTTTTATCGCCCTGGAGTAACACGTAGTTAATAACGCGCTACCAGGGCGATAAATACCAGGGATAGCCTGCGATAATATAATTATCGCTAAGCACGGCCAGCGATAATTATTGCTGATCGTTGTTAATATGCCCCCTGGTTGTTTTAAGGTGTGAACGAGACTCTGAGAAGGTCGAGTGTCGAGATACACCATCAGGTGTGATTCGTTACGCTTTATCAAATGAATATAAGACAACAAATGAATATAACATTTCTGAGGAAGTGAAATTCCAATTATAGAGTTTGTACAAATAAATTAACTCTGTTGAACCTATTAGAACCCTGAACCATAATCTTTGTTTGCAAAGTGAAAAAAGACATTATGTGATTCAGTTAGGGTTGGGTCTATAAACTATATTTAAAATCTGGACATTTTAAGTGAATTATCGGAGAATGCCATTTGATAGCATTCAGTAAATATTGGATTGAGATAGTTCAATTTCAAAATGTCTAAGAACCACCCATGTAGAAAGTCAGGTTAGTTCATGAAATTTGTGGGTATTTACAAAAATTGCTCATTAAGAATGAGGATTACGTAAATTATAATTTAGACAAAAAAATGCATTAACCCCATGAATGCCCAGATACTGGCACATTACTACTCCAGATAGCTTCAATGCTTTAGAAAACCTTGAAGTAACAATGGAGAAGAATTTACTTTTATATTAATGTCTTGTGTCAATGACGGATATATACATCATAGGGCACACTACGTATACATTTATATTTGTTAAAAGGAAGTTAAGGGGTGAATGTTCTGATAGCATTTCAGTCCAATGACTTGTTAATTATTGAAAGAGCAAAGGAAAGAGACAATTTTGAGAGTTGTATAAAATTGACAGGCACAAGTTAACGAAATTTACAGTGCACTGGGAAATGGAAATCGTTACAAGATGTTAAAGGCAGAATTCTAAGTAGAAAATTTGTATAGTGAAAAAACAATTGTAGCAGTTGTGTTTACATTATTTATATTCATAAAGATAACCATGCTCCACATCATCTCTCTTATCTTTTAGGACAAGGCTCACTGACTGAAAACATCTCTTAAAACATTTATTTATGCTGGAGGCAATATGAGACAAGTGTATCATGATATATCATGGCCAGACAAGGTGCTTTAGTGAAGTACTATTGGAGGATGAGGGAGGCAGAAGATAACACTCTAGCCCATCGCTGTTGGGCTGAGATAGAAAGTCAAGCTCGACAAGCTAACTCGACGACGAGAATACTGCTGGAATGCTTGTCGGCGTTTACAGCTAGAGGAGGTCTGGTTAACACCTGTTACGTATTCTGGATTTAAAAACGCAGCAAATTCCGCAATCAAGAGGAACAACCTATTAACCGATAAAAAGAGTTTTTCTAAAAAACATCACGCCTGGGCCGTGATTCAGTCATATCAGAGGTTAAAACCGCAACGGTATTTGAATGAACACAACTCCTACTATAAAAAGCATTACTTGATGTTATTACGACTGGGTTCATTCCCCTCAAAAGATTTAACCCTGCAATGGAAACACGTATGGCCATCGAAGGAATGTCGCCTTTGTTTTCAAGGGGAGGAGTAACTATTACATTTATTATGTATATGCCCTACTTTATTGAAAATACGTAAATCCATTCTTCGGGAGATTTTAAGGAAAGAACAGATCAGAACATGTAGAGCTGCGGTCATCAGGTGCCTTGGATGGCGCTCAATCCCACTCTCCTGTAGTGCCATAAAACTCTGGAAAATAGCGGCAAAAGTATTGGACAAAATTTCTTCATGATAAACAATTACACAACACCTTGATTGACTTTTTACTGTGATAATGGTTTTCTTTCCCCAAGGATCTCTTCCAGATTAATGTTTCAAAATAATACAAAAAACAAATAATAATAACTTTTTAATCTTTTTTAACAATAATATCTTTTACAATACATATGCTTATTCAATGTTCAGAATCTGTATTTTATGATGGTTTGCCATCCTTTTATGATTTTTAAAGAATTAATAAAAGTATTATTGACTGACTGATATATCGCAATAAAAAGGCGTATTGCATTACTACAGAAAATACTAAGGAATAAGGTCTGTCAAATCATAAGACTAAATGTGGTTTCAGTGTAGATATGTTTAAAATGTGGCCTGGGATTAAAGAGATATTAACGTTGACCAAATTCAAATTGTATAAAGAGAAATTTATTGAATCTTCAGTCGACAGACACATGGGAACGCCATAGAGACAACATCTGTCCTATCATATACAAATCTTCTCAAAGGTAGACGAGACAGAGAATTTGCTTAGGGTAAGACATTTGCATGATATATTACACAAATACTACTTCGGAACCACATAATCGACAATATTTACCAAGTGTGAATTGTGACAGAAAGGCAAGAATTAAAATACGTTTTAAAGCTGAGAATGAATTCTAACAATGTTCTATTGAAATGCCTTTTAGAAAAGAGGAAGTGGTCTAGGTGGATTTGCTGTAAGGGTCTATAGATAAACAGCTGATTTCTAAGTCTGTGTAAACACGCGTTTGATTCAACTCGACGTACTCTATAGGTGCACTTTTAATGAAATTACAATATAGCATACACTATGGTAAAATTCTATTCCTTGTAAAGAGCTGAATTGCTTATCAAAGCTAGACTTGTGCAACATAGACATCCAAACTAAAATAAATAAGATTTGACCAAAAAATTTCAATTATAAAAAGATATGAGATTTTCTCCAAGAGGGCAATTAAGCTAATGTCAAGAGGAAGATACCCAAGAAACGTACTGAGAGAAGCGTGGACTATGGTAAACAAAGTAAAATGAATAGCTAGGCAGGAAAACAGAGACTGATTCACATAAATAGTACATTTTAACACACAGATGTGAGGAGCAGCCATGGACTCGAAAGAAGTGTACATTTACTCTTCTCACACCACCTCCACCTTGATACTGGGGTAAGTTGTTCAGAAGACCAAAGTAAATGACAGACTTTTTGCATATGAAACCAACTATGGGAACGGTCCTCACGCGAATGGTACCCATGAGTGAGCCAGACCAACACCAAGAGGTCCCGCCCGACCCTCATGCTGTGGTTTAAACATGCCCACCCACATACACACATGTCCCTATTGAACTTACCTTCTAAGGGCAGTGTCAACAGCAGCCCCCAGGTGAGAAGGCTGAGTTTCAAGCGGTGCATGTCCACAAGCAAGTCTCCACGATCCACGGAGGACGGGATGACCCTCACTTCAAGCAGAGGAACGTGGTGATGTTGCGACGACACAGGAAACATCTCTGCAGTCATTTTTGGTGGTTGCAAGTTGCACACCAGAGATCAGGCGGGGCGGTGGGATTTCCACAGCTGCTGCAAAGGTCAGTTAGTCTTCTTCCTAGTTCGTGGTCTCTGTGGGACTGATTATGCCCATTAGAATCTATTAAAAACGTATTTATATGAACCACCCATGGGGGTGAATAAAATATTCTTTGCCATGGTCTCCTCTGGGTCAGTGTTTCAGTTGTTCAGCTTGCCAGGCTGATCGAGGTGGCGATGACTCGGCTGCAGCCATGCGGCCCCTCATGTGGGCAATCGCTAGAGACAGAACCAATAGTCGCAAGGATATGTGTGCCAAGCAGCGAGGAGTGAAGAAGTAGCTACAGGTCGATAAATGAAAAGGCAGGAGCTTCACTCTCACAGCAGATCAATACATTTGGACTTAAGGTCCTGCACCCTGCCCACAAGAAAAAGGCACCTCATGGCTAAAATGTTATGCAAGTCCTTGCATCAAGTTTCAAGTTGCACCCAGGACTCTCCAAGAGACTTGTCAAAGACCAATTAAAAAAATGTACCCATAAAATGCCAGCTTTCACCAAATCTAAGCCACACTTTCCACGGTCCCACACCACCGCCCTCCCCAACACACCATGGTTGAGGCACACTTCCCCTGCAGAAAAGGAGCAAGGTGTCCTGCACTGATGAATGCGCCCTCCCCGCTCCGGAGGGTGGGGGTAGAGGGGCAGGGTGGGGGCTCAACCCAGAGCCTGGCTATGTGGCTAGCCGCATGCTGAGGTGGTTTTTGGAAACAGAAGAGAGAAATTCAGAGAAACAGCTCGACAGGGCCAGTCTGGCCACTTTGCAACTTCAGTGACCTACAATTTGTTTCCTGTTTTTGGTCACCGAAAGCGTAAGTCACAAAAAAACAAAAGAATTTACAGCGTCTGCTCTCCCTGCTGCTTTCCCTTGAGTTTGTGTTTATCTCTTTCCCTCTTTCGTACATTTTTAAAACTCTATTGTCCCATTCTGCTAAGCAGAATTATGATTTTTTCTTACCCGAACGTTCTTTCGCCCACAAAAATTAAGACTTGAATCCAGAATCTGCACGAGAACCAAGGAACTTTTTGCACGTTGAAGCATGACATAGTGTCTCAGGGTCGGATGTACTAAGGCTTTTTGCGGTTGTAAAGGGTCTGATTTGCAAAATGGGACAATTTGTGACCACAAAGTGACCTTTTGGTATGTAACAAATACAAATTGCACAACAGACAACTTGCTGAGCTGCGTTCCATGACAGGGAGGGAGTCTATCTCTCTGCCGGCACGCAGTGTGCTTCCTAGCACCACCGCAGGTACACTTGAGTCATGGTGCAAGGGTGCCTGCGCTACAGACACGATTCTTTTGGTGCCGAAAGTGATCCGTAGAGTTATTTTCCTCTTTCTACATGTGCTTCAGATTGCTGCAGATATGAACAGTGATGATAACGAGGAGCAACAAAGATATTTCTCCTTGCTATGCCTCACGTGGGAAGGCGTACCATTTTGATGCAATCCCAGGTTTACTAACCTTAGTAAATCTGGGATTGTGTCAAAATCCATGGATTGATGCATGGGAACGCCCATGCTACAGCCACGAAACGCCTTCTCAAAGTAGAATAGCACAAGGAAGCGATTTGTGCTGTCTTGCGTCACCCTGGATTTACTAAGCCATGGAGAACATAACATAACACGTGTATTTGTAAAGCACACTTATCACCCGTGGGTCTCAAGCTGCTGAATAACAGATGTTTATTGTTACCCAACTCAATGGTACTCATCTTATCGACGGCTGAGTGGACCGCCGGGATTTGAACCTGTGATCATGAGGTCGAACAGAGGCCCCTGCAGTGGATGCATTAGTCCACCAAGCCACCAGACCCAGCAGAACCACACACGGTGGCTTTGTGTGGCTTGGTAAATCCCATCTAAGGGCTTGCGTTGCCTTGCATCGCCTTGCGTGACACAAGTGCAACGCAAGCCCTTAGTAAATCTTGGCCCAAATCTCCCGTGCCTAAAAAATTAACGCGGCCTTGTGTAATGTAACTGGGGCTCATGTAAAGCACGCCAATGCCTTTGGGTCAAGTTCACTGCATATAAAACTGCAAAAATAGTTTCCAGGGTTCCTTTTTTAGCATTTAGTCACCTGTTGCACATGTTGACTGTGGTTTTCCTGTGGTTTTAAATCCAATGAAACAGACTGCTCACATTTAGAGCGTCAGTGCATTGCACAGACACCTGTTATTAGTCACCTGCTATTTGCAGATACAACACCCCCCTACTTCCGGTAAGAGAGAAGAGTAGCCACGCAACCACGCAAGGACGTGTAGTGAGGGCCACTGGAATTATGCGGCAGTAGAAAGGCAAACTGTGGCAAAGAAAATGATGTGACCTATTACGCAAATTAAACCACATTCCATGGCGCATTAGTTACCACTATTGTTTGTCTACTTTGACAAAGGCATAACGTGAATATCAGCACCACATAAAAACATGTTTCTTAAAATGCACTCATTTATTACAGTGCATACAAAGAGTTATTCGCCAATAATAACTATTAATATTAACTTGCTGGAAGCACAGGAAAGCCATTTTTAGCTCTGTTCTTTCTATATTTACCTATTTACAAAGCATTGTCCACAAACCTAAATATTTTTAAGTACCAGAATTGCCCTAAGAAAAATGTAATATTTTCCCAGTTACACTGCGGAAGGAAACGAAGAACAGTGAAGCCATGAGCCATACACAACCTGCACTTTACTTGAAAAGAAAAGTTTTTTGTTACTTTATGAAACTGAGAAATGAATGTATATACCATCTGCCGGCAAGGAGATCCAGGTTGTATGTGTCAAACATACACAATAGTGCACCCAGAAGAGAAGGAGACAGTGTGCACACAGGTCTTGGAATAGAAGGTGTGCTTCTTTTAACCTGCACATCCCAGCTAAGTTTTACAATTATTTTCAGATGTGAGTTTCTATGCGTGTCTGGGAGACCTTCAGAAGGACATAAGACATCAGAAACTGAAAAGAGACACTAAATATTCAGGGGCAGCTCCTTCGCTAAGGCAGGGGAGCGTCTCCCCACTGCTCTTTATTATTTTCATTTTATTTTTCGCAGGTTCGGGGCTTGGTAAGGGCAGGGCAACGCAGGGCTTGTGGCACTGGGAGAGGAGTGGTTTCCACGCTCCAAGTGCCCATAACTGCTTGGTCGGCCGTCTCCAGCCGGCCAAACAGTCATGCACACTTGGCATTTTCCCCTTCAGGCTGCATTACACAGCCTGGTGTGGAACATGCCCAGGTCCACAGTCCACATCTGAGTGCCAATCCACGGAGCTCAGACCAATCACAACGCTGCATTGCGGCGTTGTGATTGGCTTAGGGGAGCCAATCACAACGCTGCCTTACAGCATTATGATTGGTTATGGGGTCCTGGGTGCTTCCTGGTTCCAAGATTTGCCACTATCGTCGGAGAAGCGAAGTAAAGACAGGACCGGCAGATGAGGAAATTTTTTTTTAATTTTATTTTTCCCCCCTCCCGCCAACCCTCCTCCCCCCGCCTCTCCACCCTCATTCCCTGCCAGCCGCTACTGACTAAAATATTTGCCATTCTTCTAAACACCGAGTGGTAATTCAAATAATTGTTAATTTGGGAATATGCAGGTGAAAATGAACTTGCAAAAGAAGCATTTTTTAAGAGCAATAAAGAATAATTTCCACTCTGAAATACATTAAAAATGTGTTTTTTTTTTTTCCTTGGCAGACAAAAGTAAATCAGTTAGGGATATTAACACCATCTTTAATGCCTGATTTCAAAAGCCCATGAGTCAGCGATATTAAACCCGCCTTTAGTGCCTGATTCCAAAGGTCCATCAGTTGGTGTTACTAACACCACCTTTAATGCCTGATTCCAAAGGTCCATCAGTTAGGGATATTGACAGCGTGTTCAATGCCTGATTCCAAAGGTCTATCAGTTAGGGATATTGACACCGCCTTCAATGCCTGATTCCAGAGGTCAATCAGTTAGGGATATTAACACCATCTTTAATGCCTGATTTCAAAAGCCCACGAGTTAGCGATATTAACACCACCTTCAATGCCTGTTTCCTAAGGTCCATCAGTTAGCGATATTGATACCACCTTTAATGCCTGATTCCAAAGGTCCATCAGTTAGCGATAGTGACACCACCTTCAATGCCTGATTCCAAAGGTCCATCAGTTAGCGATATTGACACCACCTTTAATGCCTGATTCCAAAGGTCCATCAGTTAGGGATATTGACACTGCCTTCAATGCCTGATTCCAAAGGTCCATCAGTTAGGGATATTGACACCGCCTTTAGTGCCTGATTCCAAAGGCACACAAGCACAATATGCATATTTCTGGGTTAGACCACATGCATTCACCCCACATGTTGCGGTAGAGGAAGGGGATGCCTCCCCCATCCCTCTGCACAGTATACTCACTCATACAAAGCGCGGAGTCCGGAAAACGGACATAAAAATAATAGCTACCACGTTAGCTGCGTGGCAGGCGATTGGGAAACTGGCCAGCAAATTACCCATTTACGCTTCAGCGATGCACCTGGAGCACAATGCTGCACTGTCAGTGACTCACGAGGCAGGAGCGATGCGTCTATTAAAGGAGGCAGGTATGCAGACGGTGCAAGATCTGTATCCAAAAGGAACGTTTCACACTACAGAAACCCTGCAATACATCAGTAACCTACACTGTTGTTTCGATTTTCGTTTCACAGACTTAGATATGCAATCAGATCACATTACAGTACCTATCCATCCGAGCCACCCACACCACACTCTCTACAACTGGTGTTAACCACCCCACTAATAAAAAACTGATCACTAAACTATATAGGGCAATTCGTGACGAGAAACTTGACAGCCCAGATAGAAGCCTGGAGAGGTGGAATGACAAACTGACCTCTCCGATATCCATGTCAGATTGGGAACACATATGTGGCCTGACTGGTAAATTAACTCCGAATGGAAACTTACGTATTATACATTTCAAATATATACACCAGGTATACTATACGCCAGTAAGGTTACACCGCTATGGACTGCACGATTCTAGCCGGTGTGGGAGATGCGGTCAACTGGAAGCAGACTTCCTACACCTTGCGTGGGACTGCAGAAAGGTGGCCTGCTATTGGAGCGCTGTGGTGCGGGATATAGCAGCAATGTCGGGGTTGGAGATACACTGCACACCCTTAGTATGTTTACTATGTTCTGTTCCACATGTAAAAGGGGTAATAGGTCGATTTATACGTGTGGCGTTGCTGATGGCTAAACGCAGGGTGGCCATAACGTGGGGAGGTAAAGGATCACCGAAAATTGAACACTGGATTAAAGATCTTGTTTATTGCAAGGAAAATCTGGAATTATATGCACAGGAACTGCCGACACCATCAAGGCCAAAGGACATATGGGAGCCACTGCGACAATTTTTACACCAAAAGGCACTGGCGGCCACACAGGGTGAAGTGGGTTAGGTGTGACGCAGTCAAATCATCTGGCACACTGAATTTGTATTGTATTTGCAGAGACAGCACAGTATCTATATCCCCTAAGCTGTCTGAACAATCATAATTGATCTATGTTATTGTTTCTGCTTTTGTTTGTTCTAATTTGTTCTTTCTTTTTTTCGTTTTTTGTTGTTGGGGGGGTGGGTAAATGAGCAAGGCCATCTTGCATGGTGGTATTGTTGACTACAATTTTTTGAAATGCAATAAAAAATAAAAAAAATAAAAGGTATGTTACAATAGAGAGTACATTCATGTGTGCAGTGAAGCTCGGCCTTGGAGAGATATCAGCCAAGGAGACATCTAGGCAGTTTTCCGCTGAAGCAAGCGATGTGGGGACAGAAGCTCAGCTTTGATCATGGGACAAATATGGCGGGAACTAAAAATGGCACAATGAATGCTAACTTAATGCAGAATGAAGTATGAGCAACAAGACAATTACATTATCATTTCTAACAGACCTTCCTTTTAGCATTCATTGCTAATTTGTATTGGTGCTATCAGGTTAGGGCCTTACAATTCTAAAGATAGGAAGACCGTTCGATCACAGACAACATTTGTTACGTTATATAACTACCAACCAAAACTAAATACTCTATAAGGCTGGGCACACATAATTAATATTAAAAAATGCCCTCATCACATCATATCTTGAATGTCCTGCATCATCATGGCTCTACTCTGAGAATCATGTTCTGGGGTCTTTGGGCGAGGGATCAGCATTGATACACAGCAGGCACAACAGGCTGGAAGGCAGTGTATGCGCAGACAACGTGCTAAAATTATACCAGCTATGGCAACCAGGAAAATAATAATCTTCCAGCCCCAAGATACGAAGAGGCCCCAAAACCAACCTGTGAGAGACTCTGTGCCATTTTCCTGGTATATTTGAGAGGCAAGCTTATGGAGCTTCAGTATAGCAGCATAATATTCAGAGCATGGTCTGGTATGTATACACAGCAGCTACTTCTGATGACGCGGCAGGCCCCACCCGAATCATCAAGGATGACGTCTAATACCATCCGGTTCTGAAGGGCAGCAAGCCTTGTAGCCTGGACCTCTACCGTGATATTGGTCAAAATCCCTGCAGTGGTGTTAATGACCCCTTCCACCACTCTTGTGAGCCGTCGAATATTAAGACTATTGGACATGGGGCCCCAGAAGGGTATAATACCTTTCATTGCATCTGGGAACTGCTGCAAAGTGGTATCTGTCTGATCTATATCGTCTGTGCTAATCATTCTTATAAACTGGACCACATGGGCTTGTCTACGCTGTAATCGATTGTCCTTATGGTAATTGGATGGAGCTATATATACCGGTGTAAGAGGTAAGAAAGGTAACACCGTCCTGATCATCCCTCAGGAAGCCAGACATAACCGTGAGATCCACTAAAAAAATAGACATTAGGTGGCGGTTTCAGGGGCGGACTATCTGCTGATCTCAAATTATAAGTGGTGTTGCACCTGCTCTCCCCTACCTCTATCTTCCCAGCCCCCTGGACACAGAAAGCAGCCATTACATTAACTACTGACAGCGGTATCGGCTTATCTTCAGTAACATTAAGGACCTGAGAGGACTGGAAGTATTCTGATGAGTTGAACTGAAGGAAATCATCAATTTCTGCCTGGGACCATGTTACATTTCTCATTCCTTTGTATGCGTGCATGCAAGAGTGTAGGAACAGCCAGCCAAACGGCTCTCGGCCTGCAGGAGCACCAGGAGGTGCTCTATGCTGGAAACTTACATTTTGTTTTATGTTGCTGGAACCAGTACTCTTTCGTTCTAATGAATCAGCCCAGAGAGATGAACGTACCAAGCTAAGTACTGCAAACCACCCCTCACAGCTATTGATATATGACAATGGCATGGACAACAAGTTCTCACTTTTATGAGTCACTGAGGGCAGTAACCCACATACCCAGCACTTTGTCACGTTACAGGCATTGTGTGTTTGGTGCAAAGTTTGGATGAACACATTATCCTCATAGGACTTTCGGTGCTCCTCTTTATGAGGTGCCAGGGTGACAATTATATGTTCAGGGGGAACGGGCGTCGTACCAATCAAAGTATGCAGAGGATATTTTTCCTCAAGGAAATACGCTATTCCAAGAATTTTTATTAGGGAGATCAGAATAATTGTTACAAAATCTATTTTACTTTTAACAGACCAAGTGGACCAAACAGGCACATCCCATTCAGAACGCGGGCCTGCAAAAGGGTGTTCTTCCTCCCGAATAGGGTAAACAAAGAGATACATCCCTCTCTTTGTTTTTCTTCAATCAGAGGAATAGACTTGTAATGGAGCCCAGTGGGGGTAAAACAAGGAAATGGGACAATGTTACCAGTGTCCATTGGAGTCCCGCTGTCGGACTCCTATTGTTCATCAGGCATAGGCGCTGTTGAGCACCGACGGTGAAGCTGTTCTTCTAGCTCAGATCCCACGTTGCAGGGCAATGTATTTCTTCCTTTAGAATCACAGTCCACTTGCCCTGGTCGTTCACTGTCTGAACAATGCACCAATCTCCCTTTCCCTAAGCTATCATTGGTACCACGGACAGGGTACGTTCGCCCTATTCTTCATCAATGCAGTCCATCCCTACTAACCTGACTTTCCCTTTTGATGCACTGTTCCCCCGTCGGGGGCGTAAATTGTGCCTTATCACTCCAGGCACAGTGGGGTCAGGAAAAAGGGGGTCTGGCTCAAGGGGACCAATGGGCAGAGGCTCAAACACAGATGAGCCCACTGATTGGGGTTCAACAGGCTGGGACTCAAGCACAGGTGGACCAACAGGCTGGGGCTCCTGAATGGTCTTAATCTCAGGTGACACCGCCTCATTCAGCACAGCGTGGCTCTCTTCTTTAATTGATGCCCACGTCAGGCGTGCATCTAAAAAAGGGAATGAAGCGTGGTGCCTGCTCCGTCTCAGAGTCGCCGATCCCATCAAGGACCCAGCGGTCATAAGGCAACGGCAGGGGTACCTGTTTGCAGTGGGTGCTGTGTATCCAATTCTTCCGGCCGTTGACCTTCACAGCTGTGCGGGTGGTGAGGAGGAACTGGAGAGGTCCTCTCCAGCGAGGCTCCAAGCTGCTTTTCTTCTGGAAATTCCTTATCAGGACCCAGTCATTGGGTCGGGGGACATGGCCTGGCCCCTCGGGAGTTTGTGGCAGAGTTTCAGAGATCTGTTGGTGAATAGAACGCACATTTTTTGTCAAATCATAGAGATAGTCCACAAGCAGAGGATATTCTATTTCAGAAAACCTACGAGGTTGCGGGACGCCCCAAACATTTGCCAGGTGGCCAAACACGACATCGTACGGTGACAACCTTTTTCTCGAGTGGGCTATGGCTCTTGTGGACAACAGAGCTAGGGGTAAAGCATGTGGCAACTGCAATCCTGTGCTCTCTTTGATCTTTGCCATTTTTAGTTTGAGAGTTCCATTGTACTTCTCAACCAAGCCTGCAAATTGGGGATGGTTTGCAGCATTTGGAACTTTTGCTTGATGTGCAGCCCATCGCAAACCAGCTGGATAAACTTCGAGTTAAAGTGACTTCCATTGTCACTCTAAATCAAACAGGGCAAACCGAAGCTCGGGAAGAATTCTTTAAAGAGTGCCTTCACCGTCGCCATGGCTGTATTCTCTTTAGTGGGGTAAGCTTCAATTCATTTACTAAATGTACAGACAACCACAAACACATATTTCAAATTGTTGACTTGTTCCATTTAGATGAAATCCATCTGGAGAACCTTGAAAGGGAAGGAAGGTGGTGCAAACTGCCAGAAGGTGTAGGGGTACCTTTCCCAGGATTGTGCATCATACATACCATACATTATTTCACTAAATCAGCAGCAACTTTAGGGATGTTGTCATTCTGCCAGACAGGGTATAACAATTTACATATCCCTTTTGCACTAACGTGGGCTCGTCCATGCACCATGGTAACCACAGAAAGGACATATGCATCGGGTAGCATCCATCTCTGCTTTCCTGACTTGTCAGTCCAACATCCATCCTCATCCAAACGAGCCGTACTTTCCTGCCATACTTCTAACTCCTCACTCGTTGCCTCACTCTGTATCTTCTTGACATTGTCTAAAGTGTCCTCAAACATAGTGACTTCAGGTACCCATCTAGCAGGGCCTGCCACAAACATTCTTTTCATTCGTGTTCTGGCTGCCTCCATAGCTGTTAGGCATGCAAATGCATTTCCCTTTCCCACATCATCAGTAATTGAATTGTGGGCTCTGCACTTCACTATTGCCAACTTCTTGGGAAGTGTCAGGGATGCCAAAGCCTGTGTATCCATGGGCCATTCTGGATCTTTAACCCGTGTGAAGTCAGGAATCCTCTCTTTGCCCAGAGCCGCCCAAAGTTGTGGGCAACTCCAAAGGCATACCGACTGTCAGTATAAATATTGACAGTCAGTCCCTCACTTAGCTCACAAGCTCAAAGAAGGGCAACTAGCTCTGCAGCTGGGCCGATTGATTGGGAACCAGTGATGTCTCAACTACGGTGTCTTCTTAAGAATGGGAAGAATAGGGCTATTACACACATTCGCAGTCATCTCCTCAACAACCCCTGACTTAATCAAATCCTGTATAATCTTCAATAGCCCTCCCTCCCCTGCTTGCGGTATTTTGTACTAAGTTGTCCTTAACTGTAATAGAAACTGAGGGTATCTGCAATAGGCCCAAGTCCGTATCACCTGTAGCCCATAGCGTTGGTGGCCCATCATTGAACTCAGCGGGAAGGGGTTCATCCTTTGACAAACATTGCTTGGAACTCACTACATTGGGTCCTATTGTCATATAGACACCATCCGGGGAGCAAGAAATCATCACGTGGAATTTCTTTAACAAGTCCAAACCCATCAAATTTTCTCCACAGTTAGATGTTAGTAGAAATGGCGAGTCTACGGTAAAAGGACCAATAGTCAGGGCAAGTGGCTCGGAAATGGGGCTCACAACCGGTATACCTGAAAAGCCTACCGAAACATTTTTTTGGCCGGACGGGGCTGCCCCGGGGACCAGTGATTGAGAAACAGAGCTATTCATTGCGCCTGTATCCACCAAGAACATTTTAGCTGAGCCCAGCAAATCAGCAGTAACATAAGGTCCGCGCTGATCCACAGGGATCTGAACTGATCCCTCACCCTGCCCCTGGCTGTCCTAACCATGAATTAACCCCATCACCTCATCCAAATCGTAGTCATCATGATAATACTGTTTCCCCAGAGAGTCATCAAAATAGTTATGATCATAACGACCTGGCTGTTTCTCCCTTTCCTGGCCTCTGTCATGGCTATCTACCCCACAACCCCCGTCCTCTAGGGACCCCAACTTTTTTTTGCAACAACGTCTGGCACTCACTGCGCCAGTGTCCCTCCTCCTTACAATATGCACACTGGTTCGACCCCACAGGCAAAGCATTTTTGCTAGTGCGGGGAAGCTGCTGGCCTGGACTAAGGCCCGGCCCTCTCCCGTTCCCTCGAGATACGTGCTGCATCAACACCTTCGTCTTCAGCTCCTTATTGTTCTTCTCCACCTTCTCCTTCTCTTCGTTCTCTCTATGCTCATAATACTGTGCCATACTTAATATTACTGATGTGGTGGAGGTAGTACAAGTGCTCTCCGAAGCCTGTAACCGAGTCGTGATCTCGGGAAGCAGGTTCGTAACAAATCTGTTAACAAACAATCGGACACCTCCCTCCATTGACAAGTCCTGTCACTGAAATCCCAAAACAAACCTTCAAACCTAGTAAAAAAGTCAGATACACTTTCATCTTTCTTCTGGCGACATGTTGTTAACTTCCCAATCTATTCTTCTAGGTGGAATAAGAGAGTGCATTTAGGTAATAATATGTCTAGGCAAAGCTTTTATCTCGGCCTTAGGCTTCTCACCAGGCTTCTTCTCTTTATCCCATGTCCTGATCTCATGCCAGGTGCTACCCAACTCTACAACATGGTCCTGTGTGTGCACCTGCCGCCAAATATCAACGGGCACCAATAAACCGAAAAACATCTCAATGTCTGCCAACATCATCACTGTCGACGACGCAGCCTCTGTTAATTCTTTATAATATGCAGTTGGATTTTTCCTAGGGTCGGGTATCTGAGTCTTCAGAGACAAAACATCACTCCTTTTCCAAGGAGTATAAACCCACTGTTCCTGGAAACAGGCCTCTACTCGCTGTCTAACAACAGCATCATGCCGGTCTCGCAACTCCGGTATCTCAGGGTGAAAAATAGGATGTACTTCCCTCATCCGAAACTGGGACACTATTGTCGGACTCTTCTGGTGCAACCTGCCTTGGTATACAATCAAAGTTGCAACATTACTAAAAACATCGTTAGGGGCCATGTCAGCAGCATACACACGGTCTCGGATGTTATGAATAATTTCGGGTGCGACACCATTGAAACAGTGCTCCCACAACCCAATCAGATTACCCAACATATGCTTGAGGGCATGCTGCTGTACAAACGGCTAATACTCTTTCAACACACTCCACACATCGTCCACACTGTAAACCGGATTCCGGGCCCACTGGGCAGCCTGGTTAGCTACCATCTTTTTCTCTGCATCTTCCACATCAGACCGAATCAACACCCGCCCCATTCGCTCCTGTGCAGTCGCCCAATCCCGTCATCCAGTCCACATGAAGAACCAGAACCTTTTGGGCCTGGCGGCGCAGGGTACGCCTTAATCTCCTGGGTTCTCCTGCTCAGCTACACAGAGACACGGGGACACTCTGTTAGGCATTAGAAGATCAGATTTATTAGCTGCAGCTAGTACAGTTGTCCCAGAAGTACACAAGGTAGGTTCTCAGGAGACTGCCACTTCACTCTGTGGCACACAAACTTTTATACCATATAGGTAACATATACAATAACCAAGTATACCCCCAGCACATACAAGAAGGAGCCAATAAGGAAAGTTGAAAAACAGGACAGAACCAATAGGAGAGATTTGAAAACAAAAGTGTCAGATGACTCGAAGAAACCTCTCCTCCAACTATGTTTGTCACCCCTCCCTCAAACTAATTCATTAACGGATTCGTAACTAACTTGCAGGTGGCGAGATACGTTTGTGTGTGTTGGAGGACAGTTGTGAAACGAGAGAATGCTAGCAGAGGACAGTGAAGGCCAGACGATAAGATAAAGTCAGAAAAGAATAGTGTGAACCAACAGATAGTTGAGACGGGGATTAGAAAACCAGACGGGGATTAGTGTACTCGGCCAGTGCTAACACCAGCTTTGCAAATAGAGGCAGAAGGGCCATTTCAACACGAAGCTGCAGAAAAAGCAGAATAGACTTTGTTCGACGTGCTGCCTGAGTGATGGCAACACAAAATGGCGGCGGAGCACAAAATGGCGGGTTGATACGATCACGATCGAAAATCGAAGTTCCTCAGACCCTCCTTTTGCCAGAACTCAGGCAAGATAGACTCATGTTAATCTGAGTCAACATCGATAGCCATGAGGTCATCGAGCTGTTGCTGTAACATCATTCTTATGTTTTCTGTTCTTGGTGATTTGGGTTTAGGGATGCACATAGTAGCACATAGGTCACAGATGGCGGGACCACAGTGCATACAAAGGCAACAGGAGAAAATAATGGTCAAAATTATTCCAAGGAATGTCAATGCTTTCCAACCCCATTTGGACAGTAATCCCCAAAACCACCACGAAAAGGACCAATCTCCTTCGTCCTGATGAATCGACTCAGAGATTATATGCAACTTGGAGATAGCTTGGTATACTGTCGGAGTGTCATTAGGTATGAAAATACAGCAACTTGACCCGATCAATTTGCACACTCCACCACGATCTGCAAGAACAAAGTCTAAGGCAACTCGATTTTGTAAGGTCATTAGACGGTCCGCCTGTAGTTCTGCCGTGATATTACTTAAGGCTCCTACAGTGATGTCTATTGTGGTCTCTACGACACGGACCAGTTGCCTTATATTTATGCTGTTGGCCATTGGACCCCAAAAAGGAAGAAATCCTTTGAGGAAATCTCCTCCCTCTTGTCCTGCTGTGTCTTTTGAATCAATAATCCCTCTGCCATATCTGTTTCGATGATAGTTTGCAGAAGCGGTGTACGTAGAGGGAAGAAGGAAAGCTATATAGCAGGTACCAGAAAAACCCGTTGGTAACCATGTGTAAGCTCTATTGTGGCAGATAAAATACGTGCCCTGAGATGGCACTAGAGGAGGCGAGTTCTGAGAGGAATAAACGTATGTGTGGGAACAGGTATTTCTTTGTATGGTGTCAGAAGAGCGATCATTTATATGCAGACAGAAATTTCCCTGATGAGGAATCGTCCAAATTGGTGGAGATTTTCTTTGTTTGACCTTATCACTAAGGCTAGTGACATAATGGGTGACGTTCCAGTTTGTATACGCTTTCCTTTCATCAACGGAAATCTTACTATTTTGCATGATTTTAGCCATTGCTACCATTCCCTTAATTAATGAGCTATGACTAAAATCTGGACCACCAATATATGAACTAATGGATCGTTTGAACTTGCTTTGGTAGGCATTGGAGAAAAATGACAAAATAAGCCCGAGCAGAACCCTCATAAGAGAACGGAAGAACTAAATATGGCATTCCTTTCTCTGTGGTATGTGGCATAAGTCCACACACCCAACAGTCAGTCGTATTGACCACTAACTGGTGTTGGTGTAACAACTGGACAAAGGAATTGTTATAATATTCAGTTCTTCTAATGAGTTCATGTTGAGGAAGGGTATGAAAGAGATGTGGAGAGATAGTAGAAGAAGACGAAGAGGAAGAAGGAGAGACAACTTTTTGCTGCAGAGCATAAATAATCCAACCTATAAACGCCAAAACAATTCACAATAATATAATAATACATAAGGTTATATTAAAACAACTGTACATTAATTTAAAGGATTCTTTCTTCATTTTATCCTTTCTCTCTCTTTTGCCTTGTGTAGTTTCCATCTTTCTAATGGATGCTCACGGCAACCTTCCTCGATCACTCAATTATGATTATCTGCCGTCCTATGACACTGCAAGTCCTGCAGGCCTATTGCCACTACTCAGGTCACAATCAAGACTCCTACCGTGACCCTGCAACCGGGACAGAATACTACACAAGAGAGAAAAATCTTAAGTGTTCTTTGGTCTAGGTCTCAAATTATAATGTTCTTTGTTTCGTACAGTCTGATCTTGGAACAATGTTCGTACATTTGTTGTATCTAAGCGACGATGTGGTGTTATCGCTTCCTGCAGAATGTCGTCGTCCTCTTTCTCAGACAGTGTCCCATTCAGGCGTGCATCACTGAAAGGTACGAATCGTGGAACCTTCTCACTCTCAGAGTCACCAATGCCCCTGCGCACCCATTGATTGTAAGGTAAGGGCAAAGGCACTTTCTTACAATGCACGCCGTGAATCCAATTTTTCTTTCCTTCGACTTTAACTGCTGTTCTCGTGGTCAAAAGCACTAAACGAGGCTCCTTCCATCTGGGCTCCAAATTTCTCGTCCTTTGGAAATTCTTGGTGCAGACCCAATCACCTGGTCGGATGGAATGACCTGGGTCTGTGGAAGCCTTTGGAAAAGCACTCTGAACCTGTTGATGGAGAACACGCAATTTAGTCGTAAGATCATGCAAATAGTCAATCAACATTGGATATGGCAAGTCTGAGTATTTCTTAGGGCGAGGGACTCCCCATACATTAGCCGGGCGTCCAAAAACCACTTCGTAAGGGCTAAGTCCCAAACGAGAGTGTACTGCAGTTCTGGTGGACAGAAGAGCCAATGGTAAAGCATCGGGCCAATTGAGTCCTGTACTAGCCTGAACTTTCACTAGTTTTAACTTTAATGTACCGTTGTAACATTCTACTAAACCCGCTGACTGTGGATGATTTGCCGCATGGAACTTTTGCTTGATACCAAGACCCGCACAAACTTTTTGCATGACTTGGCCAACAAATTCGCTCCCATTGTCACTCCAGACAATGCGCGGCAAACCAAACCTGGGAAAAAATTCTTTTAGTAAAACTTTAGCTGTGGATAAGGCTGTGTTGTCTTTTAGAGGGTATGCTTCTATCCATCTTGAAAAGGTGCATACTACCACCAGAACGTATTTGAGGTTGTTGCATCGCTCCATATGAATATAATCGATCTGCAACACCTCAAATGGATATGTCGGAGGAGCAAAGTGACCCGCTGGAGTTGGGGTTCCCTTTCCCGGGTTGTACATTAAACAAACAATACAATGTTTCACTACATTGTCTTCACATTTTGGGATTCTTTCATTTTGCCACACTGCAGCCAGAAGTTTGCATATACCTTTTGCAATTTAGTGGGCTGGACCATGCGCCATAGTAACCACTGGGAGCACATAGGCATCTGGTAACAGCCAACGTTGGTGTTCAGATAATTCCACCCAACAACCCATTTCATCTAACATTCCCGTGCTTTCTTTCCACCTACTTAATTCCTTCTTTGTAGCTTCTTCCTGAATTGATTTTACACTTTCTACTGTATTCTCATACATTCCTCTTTCTCTGACCCAATTTGCAGGACCCGCCACATACATTCGACTTGTAACATCTCTCGCTGTCTTTTTCGCTACTTCATCTGCAAATGCATTTCCTCGGCCAATATCATTTGTAATCTTTTTGTGTGCACTACACTTCACAATTGCTATTTGGGTGGGTAAGGCAAGTGATTCAAGAAGATCAGTCACTAACTGACCATGTTGTATTTTGGTGCCATGTGAAGTGAGGAATCCTCTTTCCTTCCAAAGACGCCCAAAATTAAACGCTACACCAAAGGCATATTGGCTGTCAGTGTATACGTTCACTCTCTTTCCTTTTGACAACACACATGCTCTCGTTAAAGCTATCAATTCTGCTGCTTGAGCTGAATTGTGTCTGATACGTGCTGTTTCCACAACTGTATGTAAAGTAGTTACAGCATAGGCTGAAACTGTATCTCCTTTAGGCATTTTGAAACAAGAACCATCTACCTATAGAGTTCCATCCGGATTCTCTAGCGGTGTGTCTTTCAAGTTAATTCTTCCTTTTGTCTCTTCCTCAGTACGAAAGAAACAATCATGTTGCTCCTCAACACTTTTCTCATCCGGAAGGGACAACAGAGTGGCTGGATTTAGGGTATTACATCGTTTGATGTGTACATGACTAGACAAAAGCGTCAGCTCGTATCCAGTTAGACGAGCACTCGTAAGATGCTGTATTTTCATTCTGTTTAGTAAGGTATCCACTGCATGTGGTGCCATGACAATGAGAGTGTTATCCAACACCACTCCAGCAGACTGTCGAATAGAAATTGCTGCTGCTGCTGTCGCTTTGAGGCAACTGGGCAATGCTTTAGCTACTGGGTCTAACGTAGCCGAAAAATAGGCACATGGCCGCTGTTTGTCCCTAAATTGCTGTGTTAAAACTGACAACGCACAACCTTCTTTCTCGTGAACATAGAGCATAAAAGGCTTACTGTAATCAGGAGTACCCAATACAGGAGCAGAACACAGAGCAGTACGTAAGTCAATAAAACTCCTTTGGCACTCATCAGTCCATGGAAGGGGCTGAGGTGTATCTTTCAAAGTGAGTGCCAACAAAGGCTTGGCCATCAGAGAGAAGTTAGGGATCCACTGCCTACAATACGAGTTGATACCCAGAAAGGCACGTACCTCCCTTTGTGTGGATGGCACAGACATTTGCGTAATCGCCTGAATTTGCTCTGGTGTTAATCGTCGTCCCTCCTTTGATAGGAGATGACCCAAGTAGGTAACCTCTTGACGGACATATTGTAGTTTTGAAGGTGAAACCTTATGATTCAGATCAAACAGATGGCGTAACAATGCAACAGTCACATCTTTGCAAATATCTTCTAAATCAGCAGCGATCAACAAGTCATCCATATATTGGATAAGAGCAGCACCAGACGGCAAATGAAAAGCATCAAGATGACATTTTAAAGCTTGACTTTAAATGGAGGGACTTTCACAATAGCCCTGAGGTGCGCGCTTAAACCGGAAGCTTCGACCTCCAAGAGAGAAGCCAAAAATATCCCTACTCTCTTCTGCAATGGGAATACTAAAGAAGGCATTCTTTAGATCGATGACAGAGAACCAAGTCGCTGTGGAAGGTATCATTGTCAACAGAGCAGTGATATTGGGAACAACTGGAAATTGTGGTACAACAATTTTGTTTACCTCCCGAAGATCAATTACGAAACGATATACAGGTGGCTGAGAAGGATCAGTGCGTTTAAGAACAGGAAGAATAGGACTATTGCATGTGTTACCTCTTGTTTCTTCAACCACACCATTCTGAATCAAATCATGAATGATTTCCAAAAGCGCTTTTTCACCTTCAGTGGAAATTCTATACTGCGGGATGCGCGGTAATTCAACATTGGGCTTGAGAGTGACAACATAAGGTGGAATCTCGAGACAGCCCACATCGTTCGGACCCGTGGCCCAAAGCTTTGCTGGAAGGGAAAGCAATTCAGGTGGAAACTGATCTTTCGACAAATACATTGGAGAAGTCAATTTCTGTTCTAAAGTAAGATGTATACCAGAAGGAGAGCAATATATCGTAGCATGCATTCTTTTCAATAGGTCCAAACCCAACAGATTCTCACCGCAACCATTCGTCAAAAGAAGTGGAGCTTCCAAATCATAAGGGTCAATTGAAAGAGGCAAAGGGCAAGAAACCGGATTACGAACAGGGGCGCCAGAAAATCCTACAGAAACATTCGTTAAGCCAGACAAAGGTGCCCCAGGGAGTTTAGAATCAATGATAGAACTTCTTATCGCCCCAGTATCTAGAAGAAATGGCTCTAAAACACCCATTGTAGTGACGTTAACATAAGGACCACTCTGGTCTACTGGAACCGACACAACTCCCTTACTTTGTCTATGGCTGTCCTCGTTAGCATGAAGACTTTCATTTCCGTTTTCAATATAATGATCTTAATTGTAGTACTGAGTAGACCTAATATTTTGCTGATCAAAGTAGTTCATGGAATTGGGAGAAGGAAGGGCACGCTGTTCTTGAGTCAACACACCTCGACCTCTACCTCTGTTTGCTGACTGGAGGCCAGTACGACCTTGTGGAGCAGATAATGCTCCATTGCGCTGTAATAAAACCGGACAACTATTCTTAAAATGACCTTCCTCTCTACAATAGGCACATTGATTAGGTCCTAACAAAGGTCGCGGAATGTATGGCTCAGGTTTTTGATACAACCTCTGAAACTGCGAAGGCTGTTGAAATTGAGGCTGAGCATGACGAGGAGGATAGGCTTGTTGCAAGAGAACCTTCGTTTTTAATTCTTTCGTCTTTTTCTCTTGCTTTTCTTTCTCTTCTTTATCCCTGTTTTCTTAATATTGTGCAGTAGCCAATATCTGAGCAGAAGAAGAGACAGCCCATGAACTTTCAGAATCTTTCAATTTGTGTGACAGCTCGGGAAGCAAATTAAATACGAATTTGTCCACGAATAATCGCTGTCCACCCTCCGTAGCCATATCTTGACCACTGTGATCGATAAATGTCTCCTCGAAATGAGTAAAGAAATCAGAGACACTTTCATCTTTCTTTTGTTTGCATGCTGCTAGTTTATCCCAATTAACTCTCAATGCAGGCATCATAGTTTTCATTAATGTAATAATCCTACCAGGGAGTTCCGAAATCAAAGCTTCAGGCTTTGCACCACCCACTTGGTCTCTATCTGTGGCAATTATAACATCCCAAGTAGCACCTAATTCCTGAGCGTGATTCTCCTTACGAATCTTAGCCCATATTGTCTGTGGGACTACATTCCCATCAACATATCGATATCTGATAAATTCATGATGCAAGCGTCAACTGTTTGTGATAATTCTTTATAATAACCCGCAGGGTTTTTACGAGGATCCGGTAGAGTCTGCTTAAGGGCCAAAACTTCAGATCTCTTCCAAGGGACATGTACCCATATACGCTGAAAATGAGCAGGAATAACTGGATTATTACGTGCTGCTGCAACCTCTTCTTTCCATACTGGAGGAACCTCTCTCATGGGATAATTTTTCAGTGTCAGTTTAACCGACTGATCAGAATCAAGGAAAGCCTGAGAGAACAATAAGGATCTATAAGAAATAAGTGTCCTTACAGCTTTCTCAACCTTAGAACCCACAACAAGTCCTTTATCAAAATCAGCCTGAACATCTAACAGATCTTGTGGGATCGGACTCGAATTCACATCTTCCCATTCTTTAATGAGAGTATCGCACATTGCATTAAAAACATATCTTTGCGTAGGCGCATTCCATTGTGAGAAAGTAGGCATAATGTCAGGTACACTGTATTGGGGACCCTTTTTGATCCATTTACGTGCGAGAGAGTCCAACCTTTCTCGTTCTTCAAAATCTGAGAACTGACTACGAGACTGTCTTCGAGCAAAAGCCGGAAACATATTTAAAGCTTCAAAGAAAGGAGATAAAATACCAGTGATGGTATCTGTGAGACGCTTATGCACAGACGGAGAATTAGACATAAGAATAGGAGACAAGGTATTAGGCGAACTAGTGGAAGGAGAACTAATAATTGCAGGAGGAGCAGAAGGCAAAGGAGATCGAAGATCAGAAGATGAGGGCAAAGAAGTTGAAGTTAAAGGCAAAACTGGCAGAGGCGGTAATACTGGAGGAGGCAAATGCGGAAGAGCCGGAACAGGCGGAGGTACTGCTGGCGGCTGAACAGGCTGTAACAATTGGGGTGCATTGGCACTTTGTGCATAGGGTGGAGGCAACCTCAATAAATGAGACATTGGGGGATCTTCTTCTATATCTTTCTTATTATCGGAAGGGGAAACAGGCAACACCGGATAGCGTTTATCTATCGCCATGCGATGCTGTCTCTCTGAAATTTCCATCGCATTATTAATTTCATCATCTTTGAATTGTTGGGCAGTCTGTATAATTGTCATACCCTGTGCTTTTCTATCTCGTTTTGCTTGTTTAATTTCTCTCTGTTTGGCTTCCTTACGCCAAAGGCGGAAAGAGTCAAACATTGCCGGCCGGGCTTTTCTTTTGAATAGAACTGTTTCCAAATTATCTAGCACATCAGAATCGAAACTAACATTTTCTGGCCATTTTAAAACACCATCTTTCTTCGTGTATCGGGTCCATGCCTCGTTAAAGGCAATGGGGCTAATACCATGTTTTGAATAGAGCTCATATGTGGGAGTTCCAACCGAAGGAATCGGACAAGAGTCCTCAAGTCGGGAATCCCTATTACATCCACAGCAACAAAATTTTCCAAACTTAGTCAGACCAGGCATCTTGTGATATCACCGGACTGTTCACAAACTTCAAGGGGGTAAAACTCAGTTTACGCAGCACAAATGCACTTACCCTCGGCTTCGGCTATTGCAATAGTCGAATCTAAGGACCAAGAGTAAACAACTAAGAAACAAAGGACAAAAATTGTGGGCGCGACCCACGAAAATACTTAACTAAGGACGTCTTCTTACACCAACAGAGGCCCGTCTATCGTCTCGCCTTACCATACATCATCAAAGGAAGGGCCAAGGCAGGGCGGCAGTCAGGGCAGCGGTCGTCAGTAGCCGTCAGGAAGGAGTAACCGCGCTGCAAAAGACGTTCGGACCACTTTCGACATACAGGGGTCGCTTGACGTGGCTTGCGAATCCTCCGGAATTTACAGGCGGGGTTCCTCACGACCTTCAGGCAGAACAGGTACCACTGAAACCGCCCCACGTTGGCCGCCAGTTGAAGAACCAGAACCTTTTGGACCTGGTGGCGCAGAGTACGCCTTAATCGCCTGGGTTCTCCTGCTCAGCTACACAGAGACACGGGGACACTCTGTTAGGCGTTAGAAGATTAGATTTATTAGCTGCAGCTAGTACAGTTGTGCCAGAAGTACACGTGGTAGGTTCTCAGGAGACTGCCACTTTACTCCGTGGCGCACAATCTTATATACCATATAGATAACATATACATTAACCAAATATACACCCAGAACATACAAGAAAGAGCCAATAAGGAAATTTGGAAAACTGGACAGAACCAATAGGAGAGATTTGAAAACAAAAGTGTCAGATGACTCGAAGAAACCTCTCCTCCAACTATGTTTTTCACCCCTCCCTCAAACTAATTCATTAACGGATTTGTAACTAACTTGCAGGTAGCGAGATACGTTTGTGTGTGTTGGAGGACAGTTGTTAAACGAGAGAATGCTAGCAGAGGACAGTGAAGGCCAGACGATAAGATAAAGTCAGAAAAGAATAGTGTGAACCAACAGATAGTTGAGACGGGGATTAGAAAACCAGACAGGGATTAGTGTACTCGGCCAGTGCTAACACCAGCTTTGCAAAGAGAGGCAGAAGGGCCATTTCAACACGAAGCTGCAGAAAAAGCAGAATAGACTTTGTTTGCCGTGCTGCCTGAGTGATGGCAACACAAAATGGCGGCAGAGCACAAAATGGCGGGTCGATACGATCACGATCGAAAATCGAAGTTCCTCAGACCCTCCTTTTGCCAGAACTCAGGCAAGATAGACTCATGTTCATCTGAGTCAACATCGATAGCCATGAGGTCATCGAGCTGTTGCTGTAACATCATTCTTATGTTTTCTGTTCTTGGTGATTTGGGTTTAGGGATGCACATAGTAGCACATAGGTCACAGATGGCGGGACCACAGTGCATACAAAGGCAACAGGAGAAAATAATGGTCAAAATTATTCCAAGGAATGTCAATGCTTTCCAACCCCATTTGGACAGTAGTCCCCAAAACCACTCCGAAAAGGACAAATCGCCTTCGTCCTGATGAATCGACTCAGAGATTATATGCAACTTGGAGATAGCTTGGTATACTGTTGGAGCGTCATTAGGTATGAAAATACAGCAACTTGACGCGATCAATTTGCACACTCCACCACGATCTGCAAGAACAAAGTCTAAGGCAACTCGATTTTGTAAGGTCATTAGACGGTCCGCCTGTAGTTCTGCCGTGATATTACTTAAGGCTCCTACAGTGATGTCTATTGTGGTCTCTACGACACGGACCAGTTGCCTTATATTTCTGCTGTTGGCCATTGGACCCCAAAAAGGAAGAAATCCTTTGAGGAAATCTCCTCCCTCTTGTCCTGCTGTGTCTTTTGAATCAATAATCCCTCTGCCATATCTGTTTCAATGATAGTTTGCAGAAGCGGTGTATGTAGAGGGAAGAAGGAAAGCTATATAGCAGGTACCAGAAAAACCCGTTGGTAACCATGTGTAAGCTCTATTGTGGCAGATAAAATACGTGCCCTGAGATGGCACTAGAGGAGGCGAGTTCTGAGAGGAATAAACGTGTGTGAGGATACAGTTATTTCTTTGTATGGTGTCAGAAGAGCGATCATTTATTTGCAGACAGAAATTTCCCTGATGAGGAATCGTCCATATTGGTGGAGATTTTCTTTGTTTGACCTTATCACTAAGGCTAGTGACATAATGGGTGACATTCCAGTTTGTATACGCTTTCCTTTCATCAACGGAAATCTTACTATTTTCCATGATTTTAGCCATTGCTACCATTCCCTTAATTAATGAGCTATGAATAAATCTGGACCGCCAATATATGAACTAATGGATCGTTTGAACTTGCTTTGGTAGGCATTGGAGAAAATGACAAAATAAGCCCGAGCAGAACCCTCATAAGAGAACGGAAGAACTAAATATGGCATTCCTTTCTCTGTGGTATGTGGCATAAGTCCACACACCCAACAGTCAGTCGTATTGACCACTAACTGGTGTTGGTGTAACAACTGGACAAAGGAATTGTTATAATATTCAGTTCTTCTAATGAGTTTATGTTGAGGAAGGGTATGAAAGAGATGTGGAGAGATATTAGAAGAAGACGAAGAGGAAGAAGGAGAGACAACTTTTTGCTGCAGAGCATAAATAATCCAACCTATAAACGCCAAAACAATACACAATAATATAATAATACATAAGGTTATATTAAAACAACTGTACATTAATTTACAGGATTCTTTCTTCGATTTATCCTTTCTCTCTCTTTTGCCTTGTGTAGTTTGCATCTTTCTAATGGATGCTCACGGCAATCTTCCTTGATCACTCAATTATGATTATCTGCCATCCTATGACACTGCAAGTCCTGAAGGCCTATTGCCACTACTCAGGTCCCAATCAAGACTCCTACCGTGACCCTGCAACCGGGACAGAATACTACACAAGAGAGAAAAATCTTAAGTGTTCTTTGGTCTAGGTCTCAAATTATAATGTTCTTTGTTTTGTACAGTCTGATCTTGGAACAATGTTCGTGGATTTGTTGTATCTAAGCGACGATGTGGTGTTATCGCTTCCTGCAGAATGTCGTCGTCCTCTTTCTCAGACAGTGTCCCATTCAGGCGTGCATCACTGAAAGGTACGAATCATGGAACCTTCTCACTCTCAGAGTCACCAATGCCCCTGCGCACCCATTGATTGTAAGGTAATGGCAAAGGCACTTTCTTACAATGCACGCCGTGAATCCAATTTTTCTTTCCTTCGACTTTAACTGCTGTTCTCGTGGTCAAAAGCACTAAACGAGGCTCCTTCCATCTGGGCTCCAAATTTCTCGTCCTTTGGAAATTCTTGGTGCAGACCCAATCACCTGGTCGGATGGAATGACCTGGGTCTGTGGAAGCCTTTTGTAAAGCACTCTGAACCTGTTGATGGAGAACACGCAATTTAGTCGTAAGATCATGCAAATAGTCAATCAACATTGGATATGGCAAGTCTGAGTATTTCTTAGGGCGAGGGACTCCCCATACATTAGCCGGGCGTCCAAAAACCACTTTGTAAGGGCTAAGTCCCAAACGAGAGTGTACTGCAGTTCTGGTGGACAGAAGAGCCAATGGTAAAGCATCGGGCCAATTGAGTCCTGTACTAGCCTGAACTTTCGCTAGTTTTAACTTTAATGTACCGTTGTAACATTCTACTAAACCCGCTGACTGTGGATGATTTGCCGCATGGAACTTTTGCTTGATACCAAGACCCGCACAAACTTTTTGCATGACTTGGCCAACAAATTCGCTCCCATTGTCACTCCAGACAATGCGCGGCAAACCAAACCTGGGAAAAAATTCTTTTAGTAAAACTTTAGCTGTGGATAAGGCTGTGTTGTCTTTTAGAGGGTATGCTTCTATCCATCTTGAAAAGGTGCATACTACCACCAGAACGTATTTGAGGTTGTTGCATCGCTCCATATGAATATAATCGATCTGCAACACCTCAAATGGATATGTCGGAGGAGCAAAGTGACCCGCTGGAGTTGGGGTTCCCTTTCCCGGGTTGTACATTAAACAAACAATACAATGTTTCACTACATTGTCTGCACATTTTGGGATTCTTTCATTTTGCCACACTGCAGCCAGAAGTTTGCATATACCTTTTGCAATTTAGTGGGCTGGACCATGCGCCATAGTAACCACTGGGAGCACATAGGCATCTGGTAACAGCCAACGTTGGTGTTCAGATAATTCCACCCAACAACCCATTTCATCTAACATTCCCGTGCTTTCTTTCCACCTACTTAATTCCTTCTTTGTAGCTTCTTCCTGAATTGATTTTACACTTTCTACTGTATTCTCATACATTCCTCTTTCTCTGACCCAATTTGCAGGACCCGCCACATACATTCGACTTGTAACATCTCTCGCTGTCTTTTTCGCTACTTCATCTGCAAATGCATTTCCTCGGCCAATATCATTTGTAATCTTTTTGTGTGCACTACACTTCACAATTGCTATTTGGGTGGGTAAGGCAAGTGATTCAAGAAGATCAGTCACTAACTGACCATGTTGTATTTTGGTGCCATGTGAAGTGAGGAATCCTCTTTCCTTCCAAAGACGCCCAAAATTAAACGCTACACCAAAGGCATATTGGCTGTCAGTGTATACGTTCACTCTCTTTCCTTTTGACAACACACATGCTCTCGTTAAAGCTATCAATTCTGCTGCTTGAGCTGAATTGTGTCTGATACGTGCTGTTTCCACAACTGTATGTAAAGTAGTTACAGCATAGGCTGAAACTGTATCTCCATTAGGCATTTTGAAACAAGAACCATCTACCCATAGAGTTCCATCCGGATTCTCTAGCGGTGTGTCTTTCAAGTAAATTCTTCCTTTTGTCTCTTCCTCAGTACGAAAGAAACAATCATGTTGCTCCTCAACACTTTTCTCATCCGGAAGGGGCAACAGAGTAGCTGGATTTAGGGTATTACATCGTTTGATGTGTACATGACTAGACAAAAGCGTCAGCTCGTATCCAGTTAGACGAGCACTCGTAAGATGCTGCGTTTTCGTTCTGTTTAGTAAGGTATCCACTGCATGTGGTACCATGACAATGAGAGTGTTATCCAACACCACTCCAGCAGACTGTCAAATAGAAATTGCTGCTGCTGCTGTCGCTTTGAGGCAACTGGGCAATACTTTAGCTACTGGGTCTAACGTAGCCGAAAAATAGGCACATGGCCGCTGTTTGTCCCCAAATTGCTGTGTTAAAACTGACAACGCACAACCTTCTTTCTCGTGAACATAGAGCGTAAAAGGCTTACTGTAATCAGGAGTACCCAATACAGGAGCAGAACACAGAGCAGTACGTAAGTCAATAAAACTCCTTTGGCACTCATCAGTCCATGGAAGGGGCTGAGGTGTATCTTTCAAAGTGAGTGCCAACAAAGGCTTGGCCATCAGAGAGAAGTTAGGGATCCACTGCCTACAATAAGAGGTGATACCCAGAAAGGCACGTACCTCCCTTTGTGTGGATGGCACAGACATTTGCGTAATCGCCTGAATTCGCTCTGGTGTTAATCGTCGTCCCTCCTTTGATAGGAGATGACCCAAGTAGTTAACCTCTTGACGGACATATTGTAGTTTGGAAGGTGAAACCTTATGATTTAGATCAAACAGATGGCGTAACAATGCAACAGTCACATCTTTGCAAATATCTTCTGAATCAGCAGCGATCAACAAGTCATCCATATATTGGATAAGAGCAGCACCAGACGGCAAATGAAAAGCATCAAGATGACATTTTAAAGCTTGACTTTAAATGGAGGGACTTTCACAATAGCCCTGAGGTGCGCGCTTAAACCGGAAGCTTCGGCCTCCAAGAGAGAAGCCAAAAATATCCCTACTCTCTTCTGCAATGGGAATACTAAAGAAGGCATTCTTTAGATCGATGACAGAGAACCAAGTCGCTGTGGAAGGTATCATTGTCAACAGAGCAGTGATATCTGGAACAACTGGAAATTGTGGTACAACAATTTTGTTTACCTCCCGAAGATCAATTACAAAACGATATACAGGTGGCTGAGAAGGATCAGTGCGTTTAAGAACAGGAAGAATAGGACTATTGCATGTGTTACCTCTTGTTTCTTCAACCACACCCTTCTGAATCAAATCATGAATGATTTCCAAAAGCGCTTTTTCACCTTCAGTGGAAATTCTATACTGCGGGATGCGCGGTAATTCAACATTGGGCTTGAGAGTGACAACAAAAGGTGGAATCTCGAGACAGCCCACATCGTTCGGACCCGTGGCCCAAGCGTTGCTGGAAGGGAAAGCAATTCAGGTGGAAACTGATCTTTGGACAAATATATTGGAGAAGTCAATTTCTGTCCTAAAGTAAGATGCACACCAGAAGGAGAACAATATATCGTAGCATGCATTCTTTTCAATAGGTCCAAACCCAACAGATTCTCACCGCAACCATTCGTCAAAAGAAGTGGAGCTTCCAAATCATAAGGGCCAATTGAAAGAGGCAAAGGGCAAGAAACCGGATTACGAACAGGGGCGCCAGAAAATCCTACAGAAACATTTGTTAAGCCAGACAAAGGTGCCCCAGGGAGTTTAGAATGAATGATAGAACTTCTCATCGCCCCATTATCTAGAAGAAATGGCTCTAAAACACCCATTGTAGTGACGTTAACATAAGGACCACTCTGGTCTACTGGAACCGACACAACTCCCTTACTTTGTCCATGGCTGTCCTAGTTAGCATGAAGACTTTCATTTCCGTTTTCAATATAATGATCTTAATTGTAGTACTGAGTAGACCTAACATTTTGCTGATCAAAGTAGTTCATGGAATTGGGAGAAGGAAGGGCACGCTGTTCTTGAGTCAACACACCTCGACCTCTACCTCTGTTTGCTGACTGGAGGCCAGTACGACCTTGTGGAGCAGATAATGCTCCATTGCGCTGTAAAAAAACCGGACAACTATTCTTAAAATGACCTTCCTCTCTACAATAGGCACATTGATTAGGTCCTAACAAAGGTCGCGGAATGTATGGCTCAGGTTTTTGATACAACCTCTGAAACTGCGAAGGCTGTTGAAATTGAGGCTGAGCATGACGAGGAGGATAGGCTTGCTGCAAGAGAACCTTTGTTTTTAATTCTTTCGTCTTTTTCTCTTGCTTTTCTTTCTCTTCTTTATCCCTGTTTTCATAATATTGTGCAATAGCCAATATGTGAGCAGAAGAAGAGACAGCCCATGAACTTTCAGAATCTTTCAATTTGTGTGACAGCTCGGGAAGCAAATTAAATACGAATTTGTCCAGGAATAATCGCTGTCCACCCTCTGTAGCCATATCTTGACCACTGTGATCGATAAATGTCTCCTCGAAATGAGTAAAGAAATCAGAGACACTTTCATCTTTCTTTTGTTTGCATGCTGCTAGTTTATCCCAATTAACTCTCAATGCAGGCATCATAGTTTTCATTAATGTAATAAACCTACCAGGGAGTTCCGAAATCAAAGCTTCAGGCTTTGCACCACCCACTTGGTCTCTATCTGTGGCAATTATAACATCCCAAGTAGCACCTAATTCCTGAGCGTGATTCTCCTTACGAATCTTAGCCCATATTGTCTGGGGGACTACATTTCCCATCAACATATCGATATCTGCTAAATTCATGATGCAAGCGTTAACTGTTTGTGATAATTCTTTATAATAACCCGCAGCGTTTTTACGAGGATCCGGTAGAGTCTGCTTAAGGGCCAAAACTTCAGATCTCTTCCAAGGGACATGTACCCATATACGCTGAAAATGAGCAGGAATAACAGGATTATTACCTGCTGCTGCAACCTCTTCTTTCCATACTAGAGGAACCTCTCTCATGGGATAATTTTTCAGTGTCAGTTTAACCGACGGATCAGAATCAAGGAAAGCCTGAGAGAACAATAAGGATCTATAAGAAATAAGTGTCCTTACAGCTTTCTCAACCTTAGAACCCACAACAAGTGCTTTATCAAAATCAGCCTGAACATCTAACAGATCTTGTGGGATCGGACTTGAATTCACATCTTCCCATTCTTTAATGAGAGTATCGCACATTGCATTAAAAACATATCTTTGCGTAGGCGCATTCCATTGTGAGAAAGTAGGCATAATGTCAGGTACACTGTATTGGGGATCCTTTTTGATCCATTTACGTGCGAGAGAATCCAACCTTTCTCGTTCTTCAAAATCTGGGAACTGACTACGAGACTGTCTTCGAGCAAAAGCCGGAGACATATTTAAAGCTTCAAAGAAAGGAGATAAAATACCAGTGACGGTATCTGTGAGACGCTTATGCACAGACGGAGAATTAGACATAAGAATAGGAGACAAGGTATTAGGCGAACTAGTGGAAGGAGAACTGATAATTGCAGGAGGAGCAGAAGGCAAAGGAGATCGAAGATCAGAAGATGAGGGCAAAGAAGTTGAAGTTAAAGGCAAAACTGGCAGAGGCGGTAATACTGGAGGAGGCAAATGCGGAAGAGCCGGAACAGGCGGAGGTACCGCTGGCGGCTGAACAGGCTGTAACAATTGGGGTGCATTGGCACTTTGTGCATAGGGCGGAGGCAACCTCAATAAATGAGACATTAGGGGATCTTCTTCTATATCTTTCTTATTATCGGAAGGGGAAACAGGCAACACCGGATAGCATTTATCTATCGCCACGCGATGCTGTCTCTCTGAAATTTCCATCGCATTATTAATTTAATCATCTTTGAATTGTTGGGCAGCCTGTATAATTGTCGTACCCTGTGTTTTTCTATCTCGTTTTGCTTGCTTAATTTCTCTCTGTTTGGCTTCCTTACGCCAAAGGCGGAAAGAGTCAAACATTGCCGGCCTGGACTTTTCTTTTGAATAGAACTGCTTCCAAATTATCTAGCACATCAGAATCGAAACTACCATTTTCTGGCCATTTTAAAACACCATCTTTCTTCGTGTATCGGGTCCATGCCTCGTTAAAGGCAATGGGGCCAATACCATGTTTTGAATAGAGCTCATATGTGGGAGTTCCAACCGAAGGAATTGGACAAGAGTCCTCAAGTCGGGAATCCCTATTACATCCAAAGCAACAACATTTTCCAAACTTAGTCAGACCAGGCATCTCGTGATATCACCGGACTGTTCACAAAACTTCAAGGGGGTAAAACTCAGTTTACGCAGCACAAATGCACTTACCCTCGGCTTCGGCTATTGCAATAGTCGAATCTAAGGACCAAGAGTAAACAACTAAGAAACAAAGGACAAAAATTGTGGGCGCGACCCACGAAAATACTTAACTAAGGACGTCTTCTTACACCAACAGAGTCCCGTCTATCGTCTCGCCTTACCATACATCATCAAAGGAAGGGCCAAGGCAGGGCGGCAGTCAGGGCAGCGGTCATCAGTAGCCGTCAGGAAGGAGTAACCGCGCTGCAAAAGACCTTCGGACCACTTTCGACATACAGGGGTCGCTTGACGTGGCTTGCGAATCCTCCGGAATTTTCTTGCGGGGTTCCTCACGACCTTCAGGCAGAACCGGTACCACTGAAACCACCCCACGTTGGGTGCCAGTTGAAGAACCAGAACCTTTTGGACCTGGCGGCGCAGGGTACGCCTTAATCTCCTGGGTTCTCCTGCTCAGCTACACAGAGACACGGGGACACTCTGTTAGGCGTTAGAAGATCAGATTTATTAGCTGCAGCTAGTACAGTTGTGCCAGAAGTACACGTGGTAGGTTCTCAGGAGACTGCCACTTTACTCCGTGGCGCACAATCTTATATACCATATAGATAACATATACATTAACCAAATATACACCCAGAACATACAAGAAAGAGCCAATAAGGAAAGTTGGAAAACAGGACAGAACCAATAGGAGAGATTTGAAAACAAAAGTGTCAGATGACTCGAAGAAACCTCTCCTCCAACTAGGTTTGTCACCCCTCCCTCAAACTAATTCATTAACGGATTCGTAACTAACTTGCAGGTGGTGAGATACGTTTGTGTGTGTTGGAGGACAGTTGTGAAATGAGAGAATGCTAGCAGAGGACAGTGAAGGCCAGACGATAAGATAAAGTCAGAAAAGAATAGTGTGAACCAACAGATAGTTGAGACGGTGATTAGAAAACCAGACGGGGATTAGTGTACTCGGCCAGTGCTAACACCAGCTTTGCAAATAGAGGCAGAAGGGCCATTTCAACACGAAGCTGCAGAAAAAGCAGAATAGACTTTGTTCGCCGTGCTGCCTGAGTGATGGCAACACAAAATGGCGGCGGAGCACAAAATGGCGGGTCAATACGATCACGATCGAAAATCAAAGTTCCTCAAGGGCAACGCCAAAATAGCCAGTACACAATGTGTTAACTCTGGCCACTGACATAGCTTTCCATGCCAATACTGGTGCACTTGAAGATTGCGATTCTCAGGTCAGGTTCTGCAACAATAGCATTGAGCTGGGCGCTTATGCCCTCAGATTTATTGAAGCAGTGAAAAATTAAGCAGCAATTTTGAAACTATAGAGGAAATTCCTCTTTACGGAAGGGATCTAGAACTTGTACAGAGTACCGCAGTGAGCTTTCATTGACTTCAAATGCCAGTAGTGGGGAAGGGACATTTCTATGCATCATTGCAAGCCATTTTGCATGGCGTTGTAAACTAAAAGTTCCCGAATTGCTCTTCAACATTGCTTTGCTTACCAAGTGGGAAGCACTCTAACATGGAATTTGTTGCAGTGCCAAGGTCACTAAACGTGTCGCTCAGCCTACTCTCCAGGAGATGTTTCACATTTACACCAATTATGCTGAACACTTGACAGACAAGGGTGTTTTCCGACTCTAGTTTTTTTATGTCCACTACAGCAGTTATGCTTTCCCATAAAAATCTAAGAATGCAGTGGAGTGTACTTTTTTCACATCACTATCAATATGCAACCAAAGATCCTCACATTTCTTGCCTTTGGCATCATCACTCAGCATAAATTATGTAAATGGTTGCCACATGGATAATAGAGCATTCATAGCCCCTTGGACTGAGAACCATCAGCTAAGGGACACAGTTGGAATGACTCTTTCTTTGATGCCACACAAAGCACAAAATGATAAATATTTGCATTTTAGTTCCTGTGCATAAGAAAACAGTGCACCAGAATGGACTAAAAAGTCAATAGCATTTCTCATTATCTCTGAAGATTGTAAAGATGCTTTCAGCATACCATCTTACAAGTGGCAAGGATCTCTTACAGGGAAGCACTTCAGCTCAGGTATCAATTTGGAAAGGTCATCACACAAAAGTTTCATATACATAGCTGAGTCACTGCAAATACAAACAATATCACTCCAATCTTTGTGGAACTTGGAAAGAACCTTTTTTTGCAGAGAATTCCAAGTGACACTGCTGTTCCATGTTTTCCAAAAGTCTGGGGTCATGTTTTCACCACTATCCGAGATTCTTGGTGATAGCGCTCTTTTCACATATACTTGTGACTATACCTTGCATTGAATGTTTAAAGCCTGAGGTGTTGGCAATACACCTACTATCAATACTGACTCACTAGAAACTGGGGGCTGATGAATTAAGAGTTTTTACCCATTCTCTGTGGGTAAATGTGATGACACATACTAGGAAAGATTCTTATGAAACCAGCCACTTTACCTATCAGTGAAAGAATCAAACACAGCCAAAATATCAAATATGATTTTGATATATCATTCTCTACAGTTTATAAAATAATTAAACAAAACCTAAAACATGCTTCTAAACCCTGCATCTTTAGACCAAAGACCACAAAACTGAAAAAAGCAAAAGGAAGAAGAAACAATATTTTAGTGGCATCTCTAAACAACAAAACTCAAGCGGAATAATGTTAGCCCTGTCATTCTTACTGGTAGCTTGTATAACAAAGCTACATTGTATTGGCTTCTTCAGGAACAAAAAAATTACTCTTTCACTCTCTTTGTTCCTTTCTTTGAATGGCATTTAGTTTGTGGTTGTGATGGTGTTTTTTCAGTGTTTATATGTTTTCACTGGTGGGGCTATTTCTCTTTCAGTGTGGTTTTATCAGTTAATATAGGTTTAAACCTAAACCCAGACAGCCTAGGTAAGTTACACTAGAGAGTACATTCATTAGTGCAGTGAAGCTTGGCCTTGGAGAGATGTCAGCCAAGGAGACATCGAGGCAGTTTTCTGCTGAGGCAAGCGATGTGGGGACATAATCTCAGCTTCAATCATGGGACAAATATGGCGGCAACTAAAAATGGTGTAATGAATGCTAACTTAACGAAGTATGAGCAACAAGACAATTACATGTTCAATTCTATCACCCGGCGTAGAGGGCGTTTCTGTAGTTTTAGACTGCTGGTTATTAGTGCATGGGTGACGGTCCATTAGAAGGTCTTTTGGAGGATGAGGAGGGTGTTGAAGCAGCTAGAGGCGATGGCGTTGACCTATTGGGTCCTGGAGAGGGAGGAGTAAAGTATGATGCCACGGTTACGGGCGTGGTCCGAGGGGTTGGGAAGGCTGCAGAGGGCGGTGGGCTACCAGGTGTTGTCCCATGCAGAGGGGCAGTGTCCGAGCACAAGGACCTCTGTCTTCGCTGAGTTGAGCTTCAGGCAGCTGCTGCTCATCCAGGACACAACGTCCTTCATTCCTTACTAGAAGTTGAGCCTGGTGGTGATGGGGTCCTTGTTGACGGAGAAGATCAGCTGGGTGTCGTCGGCGTAGGATACTATGCTGAGTCCGTACTGTCTGACGATAGCGACAAGGGGGGACATGTAGATGTGATACCTTGTCCCATACTATTCGATCCAGAACTGGAACCGCTGTAATGTTTACCAGGGACAGGTCCCATAGTTCACAGTGCGATGATGCATGTGGTTTTAGAACCAAGTTCACATGATGGACTGGAGAGCATTCTGGTAGATAATATCCATTCAGAAGTGGAAAAAAGACAGTCACCAAACCAATCCAGAGTATCAGAAAAGTAATCCAATCGTAACCCAGATATGTATCCAGGGGGTAAGAAGGTGTCTTTTTAGCCAAAGATAGAGAGAATAAACTCTTAGCTTGAAAGGAAATGGCAGTGGTGGCAATTCAGGTTCACTGGGATACGATGAAAAGTCATCATAATGCACAAAGTAGCCAGACGCCATCCGGTCTATTTTTGACAGCTCAGCAGGTTTTGGAGAACTGGGAGATGACTCGATCTGTGGCATGTTGACATAGACATCGTTAAGTTTTCGAACTGAAATTTCTGTACTAGTTGACTGTACTTTTGTAGTTGTTTGAATGGGGAGAAGCATCATCTCATTTTTGTTGACAGCCTCTCTTTGGAAACCGGAGTCTTCTTCTGTCGTTATTAAAGCTTACATCTGAAACTCCTGTTTGGTAGTGAGAGGAGATTGCCTGCTACCCAGGAGCCCATGTGGTCTACTGTTTAGAATCGGCCACATAGTGGGGCTTGATCAGATCAATGGAGACAAGCCTTTTGTCTTGGCGACCAGCAAGAGGTGGAAGAAGTACAGTTCTGGTATCTTCAACAGCCAGGACAGGAAAGATGGATCAAATTCTTTCTTGTCCTGTATTTTTTCTCTGACCAGCTCCCCAATCTTCGGGACCCAGGCAGGTCTTGCCGATACTGCTTTCACTTCTCCAGTGGCAGGTGCATTTCACTTGTCGTTGCTTTGTAAAGCTCTGTATTCTTTTAGGTCCTGTAAAACATCCAAATGATCATGGATGTCAAATGGAGTTTCAGCCGCCACTGCGCTGACACTGTCGAGGTCTAGGACCCACATTCTCACCCCAAATAGAAGCTGTTAGCGTGTAAGACCCCCAGGGATTTTCTTGGCATGTTGTTAAGTGCCCTCTGGACCCCATATAGGTGATTGACCTAACTGCTACCCAAGCCTAATACCCTAGCTATTAAGGATTGATTTAAGTCCCGGTTCCTCCTCTCAATGCCCAAATCTTCCTCGGGATTGCAGGGGGAGGAGAACAGCAAGGCCACACCCAAACTTCCCATGGCTTCTTTGTTATGCCAAGAGCTAAACGCTGGGCCCTAGTTGGAATGTTATGTGCCAATTGCACATGTCCCGATAAAGACTCGAAGGTCCTTTATAACAGTTCCAGCATCAGCCGAGCACTGGGGACAAACCCATAGGAATCTGGAGTATGAATCCACTGCCGCACAAATGTACTTGTAAGCCCTGTCTGAGTGTAAAGGGCCACAGTGATCCAAACAGACAAAAGCAAGAGGTTTGTCTGAGATCAATAAAGGTGTTTGTAGTGGATATGCTATGGTGGAGCCTTTCATCTGCTGACAGATGTCGCATTTGAGAACAAAATCCTTGGTCTGTTTAGTGAGATCTGGCTACCAGTAGCTCTGCTTTAGTAATTAAACTTAGCAGTAATCCCTGCATGTGCCGAACCCAGACCCTCATGTGCAGCTAGTATCAGTCCCAATCTGCGATCAGTGTTTGGTATTACTCTATCCCCCATGGCTGGAATTTGAGTATGTGGAATATTTTGCGCATCTAACTTGTAGGAGTACTTGAGTGGAAAGCCTTTCGGTGGTGCTAAGCTGTTGCGCATGGCGTTGACAACTGTCATAGTTGTTCTATTTTCATGCTAAAGTGAGTGATTGCAGCAACTACAGCAGTTTGCACTGTTGTGTTGGCAGCTTCATCTGCCATTGAATTCCCTTCAACGTGAATGCCAACACGCTAATGACTCAATGTATGAATTACATGAGCACGTGGCAGGCCTTCTTTCTGCTTTGCCACTTGTTCCCAAAGCATCTTGTGTTTGATTTTACAATCCTTTCAATCTCAAAACCTATTTTGGCCCCAATAGTGAAGAAATTCATTATAAGACTGGACACAGTAAAATGAATCACACAGTATAAGTGTTGGGAATTCGCGATCCGCATTTTGTAGTGCAAGTATCAGGGCCTTCTGCCAACTGTGCTGTGAAGTCCCCTATGGACTGTGTGTGTGTTATTCCGGGTAGAAACTTTCAGTCTCACATGTGCCCTTTTACAATTGCGCATGCCGCGGAATATTGCTGTTTCGATTCTACAGCAGGTTTTGCAGATCCATCGGTATAAATGATACATTCACATACATCTAAAATGGCACCTCCTACCTAGCTCATGCTCGAATGTCTGTTCAAGAATGAATGGCAGCCCATCAACTAAAACTTATTCCATCTAAAAAAGATTTTCTCCTCATTTCCTTCTCTCCTTCACCACTGTCTGTTCAAACTTGGATTCACTCATTGTCAGAAATCATCAGACCAAAGTTAGAATCCCAGTACAATCTGCAGCTAAAATTATATCAGCAGTCATACCGAGGGGCATATTTACAAGCCCCTTGTGCCGCCGGAGCATCACTTTTTTTAACGCAACGGCAGCGCAATGTGGTACTCTATATTTACAAGGCCACGTAAAGACACCCTGATTGGCCTTGTAAATAAGGCCCCTTTTCACGCAGCACTTTGCGTGAAAGGGGCAACACCCATGGATTCTGCTGTATTTACAACATTTTGTAAACCTGGGAATGTGTCAGACTCCTGCGCCTTCCCAGGAGAGGGGGAAGGAGACGCATCGAGGAGCAATACTTTTATTTCACCTCATTTCTTTCCCTTTCTATATGTGCTGCTTTCTGCAGCACACATAGAAAGAGGAAAACAACCATTGTGATTGTTTTTGTGCAGGAAGGTGTCCCTACCTGCTCAAAAACAATCATCCCCTCAACGCAGGCACCCTTGCACCATGGTGCACGGGTGCCTGTGTTGGCGCATAGCATCCAATTGTGCACCAGTACAGGGGCGAGCGCAGGGATCCGTCATATTGTTGTAAATATGATGCATCCCTGTGCTTTGAAAGTAACGCAGCGCACCGCAGCCAAATGGCTTGCAGCACCTCCCTGCATTACTTTCTTGTAAATAAGACAGACAGGTTTGCAAGTGTCATGGATTCTATTGTGGTGGCGTCATCATGTCTAATGTAAGTTCTTTACAGGTTCTACAAACACCTTTATTGCTTGTTGAATGCCTTGAATTATCAAAATCCAGACATCATTGATTCCCAGGATCTGGCATCATGTCCGAGCAGCTCAGAAATGAAGAACACACTTAGGGCCCGATTACAAGTTTTAGCGGAGTGGGAGCGGGCGGTAAGCCACATCCGCACCACCGAGACTCCCTGCCGCCCCCCCCGGGCGGAATGGCGGTCCCACGGCGTTGCCTCTTTCAAAGGCGGCGGTGCCTTTTAAAAAGGCACCACAATGGGACCGCACAACAAGGTTCCTGCACGCTATGGACTCGAAAGTCCATGCTTTGCAGGAGCTGGTGTGTATGCACACAGGGATGCACATTTTATCACCTCCTGTGTGCATCCACATGTGGAGGAGCCACAGGGGGCCCTGTGGAACCCCCTTTGTTTCAACACCGCTACGCTGTACATGGAGGTGGAACCTCCATGACACCACCGGCGGGGAGGGAACTCATAATATGCTCGGCAGGACCGCGGCGGTCTCACTAAGCATATTGCAGCCTCTGACCACAGCACCACCTCCAGGGAATGGTGGTTCCCTGGTGGTGGTGAAAGTCTTAGGGCGTTCCGACCACCCAACTCGTAATTGGGCGGTCGGACCACCGGTGCGGTGGTGGCTGAACCACCACTGCCACACCACTGCGAATCCTCAGACTGCCAGACTTGCAATTGGGCCTTTGGTGCAAGGTTCATCTTCACGCCTTACGAGATTCTATTGGTCTCACGAGACTAGGGAGATCTCGGGTGCTAACTTTCAACTTATATATGAACTGCGGCCCTTCAGATTCCCGATGCTTTGAATGGAGGATCCGATGAGGGCCGGTCGGGTGCTGCTCGCAGACTTCACAGCACTTGAGACGGGAGGATCAGCTGCCTTTTCACTCGGCTAAGTACTCCCCATATGTGGATCTGTGGTGCCGGCTGCCTGTCACAGAACGAGTCTGGTAATCCTGCAATGAGGAACTGAGAAATGTTTGTAAGTTAACTGAGAGTGAAGGGTTCGGGTATTTCTGAACCTAGAAATGTGATAAGAAACATTTGGAAGACTTTTGAACAGCCGCAGTGAAAACTTGAATTGTCACAAATGAAATGTGTCTAATGTTTCCTATTTTCAGTGTTGATCTTTTGTTAATTCCTGTGTTCATTTCCAGTCTTTCTGAAATTTATGCAAATCAGTGGTAATTGGTGTTTATACATTTAGGCACAACAACGATTTGCTGAGGGGGATATTGCAACTGTGTATAAATCTCTTTAACCGATAATATTTTTATTGTAGCGCAACCATCTCTAACATGAGGTGCTGGACGAGACCTTATGTTGACAAGAATCCCTAATTCCCAGACCACTGCAGGCTATCAAAGACCTATGCAGCATCTGTCTTTTTCAGTTTGATGTTTAATGTGAATGATGGCTTGTATGAGGAAGATGACGCCCCCATTGCACAGTGCATTTGTGTCTGCTGGCAGCCTCTGAGCTGGTAAGGGTGCACTTCACCTGTAGTTTTTTTTTTTCTTTTATGCTGTGGAACTGAAATTATGTCTCGTGCCTTACAGAGCACTAATTCTTGTCTGTGCTAACAAACCACCTTGGCAATTGAGGGGAGAGAATACATAACAATCAGCTTTTAGTGATCTGGGATTTAACCCGAAGTGTACAAAGCAAACCATCATCCTGTAATCTGAGCAGGCCAAAGGTTTCAGGGGGGCTACGTTGACAACTTGCCCTAGGTGAATATCTGGCTTGTCAGAAAGTTGCATTTTGACTTACTTTCGAAATGGCTGCAACATGATGTACATTTTGTGTTGACCAGTTGCACTCATTTTTCAATTGTTCCTTCGTGTGCATAATTCTCTCAGTGGCCCAAGGTTGCCCTGGTTACCTGGCTACCACGTGTTATTTTTTAGAATTCTTTTATTTCCGAACAGTTATTACATAATCTCTTTGAAGCTGGTGTTCTGCTTATTCTGGTGGCCGACACCAGTGCTGTGCTCATCCCCCACTGACTTCCTCTCTGGCGCTCTCATTCTCTGCCCTGGCCACTGCACAGCATCTGTGCAAGCAGCACAGGCAGGAGGGGTGTACTAGCCTCAATGATGCAGGCCGGTCCAATTGAACCTTGATTTATTTAATTTACCAGGACTTCTTCTATTTGGCAGTAGTGTTATTAACATATAATAGAATGTATGATGTTACAACGCACACATTTACAACGCATGCCTTTACAACACAGTTTTTACATCGCAACATCCTTTACAACTCATACATTTGCATCGAATGCCATTACAACGAATTTTTTAAAACTACATTTACAAAGCATTCCATTACATCACATTATACCTTTACAACGCATACCATTACAACGCATACCATTACATTGCGTTTAAGGTAAGTGTTGGATAGTGTAGGGGTAAAAATTACTATTCTAACTCCAGGGGGTGCAACAGTAGGGTAAGTGTTGGATAATGTGGGAGTAAAAATTACTATTCTAAGTCCAGGGGGTGCAACAGTAGGGTAAGTGTTAGATAGTGTAAGGGTACCATGCGTTGTAATGGTATGCGTTGTAAAGACATGCGATGTAATGCCTGCGTTGTAGTGACATGTGTTGTAGAGTCATGCTTTGTAGTGACATGCAATGTAATGGCTGTGTTGTAGTGACATGCGTTGTAAAGGATGTTGAGATGTAATGACTGCGTTGTAAATGCAGTGCGATGTAATGACTGCGTTGTAAACATTGTTTCCCCATATAATGCAATGGATTCTGTAGTCCCTTTATAAACTCCTCTCTCAAATTTCTTCATAATCAGCTACTTGTGATGCATGCAGCTGCCGATCATGGAGCAGCTGCTTAAAGCTATTTAAAGCAAGAAAAATGAAACATTGCTTATCTTTTATCTGCTCTATTTTCCTAGGTTACAGTGACCATCAGAAAGAACATGTTTTTTTACATTCTCAAATAATTATAGAAAAATTAGAATCTCTCTGGATGTTTATATATACCTGCTAAGAATTGTACTGTTTCCAATATCCAATAGGTTTTTGATATGTTTATTTTTGCCACTAGAGGTTCTATTTTTATACTTCATGTTTGCAAACATGCTCTTTTGATCAAATGAAAGTGCTGTGCACCAAGGTTTTAAGTGGTTTGTGAGATGATGATGGCTGACGACGTATTATATGGGGTAAAGTCCCCGCTAACATTTATGATAAGGATATTGCAAGTCACCTTGGAGTTCCATAACCTTATATAGGAACTCAGCCATTATGACACTTTTTGATGACCTGCAATATCCTTATTATATACAACAGGGGGTACTTTATCTGTTATATAATGCTGGATCCACATCAGAGATTATCTCTTTTCCTCTAAAACACATCTGTTTGTGAGCATTATTTTGACAGGACAGTTAGCGAGCTGGGAAATAACTTCAACGGTACTCTGCTGCCATCTAGAGGTGAAGTCAAAGAGCTACAGGTGAGTTTTTACCATTGTTAATCGGTTGAAACCGAAAATCGAACACCTATGTTGGCATAAAAGATTTAGAGTTTTTAAATATCTTATAATTAGAGTTGAGAGGAAAGACTGTTTCATTGAGCAAAGGTGATGCTTACCTTGAATAGTACTCAGATGGTTATTTCTTTGAACAGAATTGAGTGCAGTGTTAGATGTTGAAGTTTCTCATAAAGGTATTGCATTGCTAATCTGATCAGAACACTTAAAGTCGAAGTCAGGTTTGCAGCAGTGAGATGAAACATAACTTGAACAGGACATAAGAATTTGCTGAGACCTAGAGAGAGACATTTTTCAAAGCCCAAAGCAAAAAGTGCTCACAGCATCAGAATTGTGGAGAGAAACACCCAATCTTGGTAAGCGCCTTGATCAGCAGCGTAGCAGAGGAAGAATATATAAACCTGAATAAGTAAAATAAATAAATAGACACACCATCTCCCATCTCCTTAGTACTAAACTTGCATTCTGCCTTGGCATTCCTGTCACTTGCTCCTCAGAACTGAGGAAAAGTAAACATCCTCATCACCACAGACTATGTGTCAGGCGTCGTTCAGGTGGCCACAGGGTAGGAAGGGACTACTGGGACTCAACCCTGGTGGTTGCGATTTTTTGCCACTGTTGTTCCATGGCCCTTGCTGGTACACCTTTGCAAACTGGGACAAGAACAACCTCTTCTGCCTTTGATTGTCAGGGTAGTGAAAGCAAACACTTACAGGCATCCATGGGAGGTACGGTGGGCTTCTCAAGATGATCACACACCAGTCAACCCATAGAAACTAAGGGGACTATTTACAAACAGTTTTTTGTGGTATGTTTGGTAATACCACAGTAGTACTGCCTCGGTACAACACAATATTGTTGAGAAACCTGTCCAACTCCACCTCTCTTATCTTTTTATGGGTAGATCCTCACACATGTAAGTGTACTACTCAGGGCCCGATTCCGATGTGATTAGGAAAGCATTTCCACCTAGGGCCCAATTACAATGTGGTTAGGAAGATCTCTTAACAGCATTTGCTCCTTCCGAATCGGATCAGGAACGTGGCTTCCCAACCAAGGGCCCGATTATGATGCGGTTAGGAACATAGTGGTAAAAAAGGGGGTGGTGATGGACGGAGCATCAGAACCAATCAAACACTCACACCCAGTCAACGGATCTGGGTTTGATCCATCACCGTTCTTTAGCCCACTCTGCCACCCCAGTTCAGACATGGCCATATGCAAATCAGTCTGACCCTGTGCCTCATGGGAACAGTCCAGCCCAAACTGCCAAGCCATGCCTTCCCTGGACCAGAAACAAGCTTCCTTGGACTGGCTTCTGGCATTTCAGCTATCTTCGGCCAGGCTTGCTTGAATCCAGTGGCAAAGTGAGCAAGGGACTCACGTCTGAGCATACCCTGCCAACTTATGGCAAACAAAGTGGTACAAAAGGGGGTGGTGATGGACGGAGCATCAGAACCAATCAAGCACTCACACCCAGTCAATGGATCTGGGTTTGATCCATCGCCGTTCTTTAGCCCACTCTGCCACCCCAGTTCAGACATGGCCATATGCAAATCAGTCTGAACCTGTGCCTCATGGGAACAGTCCAGCCCGAACTGCCAAGCCTTGCCTTCCCTGGACCGGAAACAAGCTTCCTAGGACTGGTTTCTGGCATTTCAGCCGTTTTCAGCCAGGCTTGCTTGAATCCAGTGGCAAAGTGAGCAAGGGACTCACGTCTGAGCATACCCTGCCAACTTATGGTGAACAAAACGGTGCAAAAGGGGGTGGTGATGGACGGAGCATCAGAACCAATCAAACACTCACACCCAGTCAACGGATCTGGGTTTGATCCATCACCGTTCTTTAGCTTATTCTGCCACCCCAGTTCAGACATGGCTATATGCAAATAAGTCTGACCCTGTTCCTCATGGGAAGAGTCCAGCCCGAACTGCCAAGCCATGCCTTCCCTTAACCGGAAACAAGCTTCCTAGGACCGGTTTCTGGCATTTCAGCCGTCTTCAGCCAGGCTTGCTTGAATCCAGTGCAAAGTGAGCAAGGGACTCACGTCTGAGCATACCCTGCCAACTTATGGTGAACAAAGTGGTACAAAAGGGGCTGGTGATGGACGGAGCATCAGAGCCAATAAAACACTCACACCCAGCCAACGGATCTGGGTTTGATCCATCACCGTTCTTTAGCCCACTCTGCCACCCCAGTTCAGACTTAACCATATGCAAATCAGTCTGACCCTGTGCCTCATGGGAACAGTCCAGCCCGAACTGCCAAGCCATGCCTTCCCTGGACCAGAAATAAGCTTGGCAGTTCCCATGAGGCACAGGGTCAGACTGATTTGCATATGGCCATGTCTGAACTGGGGTGGCAGAGTGGGCTAAAGAACGGTGATGGATCAAACCCAGATCTGTTGACTGGGTGTGAGTGTTTGATTGGTTCTGATGCTCCTTCCATCAGCAACCCCTTTTGTACCGCTTTGTTCGCAATAAGTTGGCAGGGTATGCTCACACGTGGGTCCCTTGCTCACTTTGCTACTGGATTCAAGCAAGCCTGGCTGAAGACGGCTGAAATGCCAGAAACCGGTCCTAGGAAGCTTGTTTCTGGTCCAGGGAAGGCATGGCTTGGCAGTTCGGGCTGGACTGTTCCCATGAGGCACATGGTCAGACTGATTTGCATATGGCCATGACTGAAATGGGGTGGCAGAGTGGGCTAAAGAATGGTGATGGATCAAACCCAGATCTGTTGACTGGGTGTGAGTGTTTGATTGGTTCTGATGCTCCGTCCATCACCACCACCCCCTTTTGTACCGCTTTGTTCGCCATAAGTTGGCAGGGTATGCTCAGATGTGAGTCCCTTGCTCACTTTGCCACTGGATTCAAGCAAGCCTGGCTGATGACGGCTGAAGTGCCAGAAACCGGTCCTAGGGAGCTTGTTTCCAGTCCAGGGAATGCATGGCTTGGCAGTTCGGGCTGGACTGTTCCCATGAGGCACAGGGTCAGACGGATTTGCATATGGCCATGTCTGAACAGGGGTGGCAGAGTGGGCTAAAGAACGGTGATGGATCAAACCCAGATCTGTTGACTGGGTGTGAGTGTTTGATTGGTTCTGATGCTCCGTCCATCACCACCCCCTTTTGTACCGCTTTGTTCGTCATAAGTTGGCAGGGTATGCTCAGACGTGAGTCCCATGCTCACTTTGCCACTGGATTCAAGAAAGCCTGGCTGAAGACGGCTGAAATGCCAGAAACCGGTCCTAGGAAGCTTGTTTCCGGTCCAGGGAAGGCATGGCTTGGCAGTTCGGGCTGGACTGTTCCCATGAGGCACAGGCTCAGACTGATTTGCATATGGCCATATCTGAACTGGGGAGGTAGAGTGGGCTAAAGAACGGTGATGGATCAAACCCAGATCTGTTGACTGGGTGTGAGTGTTTGATTGATTCTGATGCTCCGTCCATCACCACCCCCATTTGTACCGCGGTTAGGAACCTAGGCTCCAATTGAAGTCAATGGGAGTCCAACCAAATCGTATCTGGAAGCATCCGGATGCATCATACTTGGTCGGTCGGACTCTCCCGATCCGAGTGGGTCGGAAACCATTTCCAAACTGATTTGATCGGGAAGATTTCCTAACCGGATCGGATTCGGGCCCTTAGTAGTGGAAAAAGGATATATTTACTACTAACTGGGAGGGATTAAGGAAGGGGTAGGAAGGGGTTTAGAGAAGGACATGCACCCACCAACAAAGAATAATCCCATTTTTATTACCTACCTGCATTTCTAACTATAGCTAAAAAGGGACCCCAAATATTAGCAAACTCCTCCAGTTCAGAGCTAGAGTAAGTCCAGCACCACACGTGGCTAACCACTGGTACTACAACACCCTTCAATAGAAAAAATTGGTGATAGAAACTGAAAATAAAATCCCATAGGAAATGATATAAAATGAAACAAAAATGTTTAACTAGTTAGAAATATAAACACATATGCTTTAATGTTAAAGAATCAAATAAGATAACACACTAAGGGCCATATGTAGGTAGCCTAACATTTACCACTTCATAAATACCAAATTTTACCGATTCGGTATTTATGAAGTGGTAAATGCTATGTAGGTAATCCATCGGTAATATTTACCAATTCGGAATGGGTCGGTAATTTAGAATCGGTATTTACCGATTCGGTAATGGTAACTGGCTTCCCATTGATTCCTATGGGCCAGGAGGCCCATAGGAATCAATGGGAAGCCAGTTACCATTACCGAATCGGTAAATACCGATTCGGTAATGGGGGGAGCACAATCAAGGGTGGCAGGGTGTCACAGTGACACCCTGTTGCACCCCTGATTCCTGCATGTGTGCACATGTGGCACACATACATGCCCTAAGGGCATGTATGTCTGCCACATTGCACACTTCAAAGTGCAAAGAAATGCTTTTTTACAGCTATTCGTCATTTACCACCAACTTTTTGTTGGTGGTAAATAACGAATCCCCACAACAACCACACACTCCCCCTACATATCATTTCAGGATTCGGTATTTACCGAATCGGTAAAATTACAGATTCGGTAATTTTACAGATTCGGTAATTTTACCGATTCGGTAAATTACCGAATCCTGAAATGTGCCCCCAACATACCAAAAGCCTGAATACCGGTCGGTAACGGGATATTTACTGAAAATCGGCCGTTACCGACCGGTATTGGGCTTCCTACATATGGCCCTTAATATTTTATTATAAAATATGTTAACCTTTTTGCTATTTATAAATGAATGTAACAGTAACCTTTTTGAAAAATAACTAAATTACTTTTAAATAAATTATTCTGTACATCACTTTTAAAAATAATAATGCATAATAAAAACATTTATTTTTTACTTTAGACAGGAATTTTTAATTTAAACTTCAGAAAAATGTGTATATTTAATTCAAAATTAAGTTAATGGTGCTGTAGCATTTTTTAAATTTGTTCTAATTTAAAATAAATGTATATCTTTAATATACATTAATATTTAACAGAAAAATATTTTACGCATTTTTTCTGAGTTAACAGATTTTTGTTTTAACTCTTCCCTATACTTTACCATGGGGAGACTCCACGGATGCAGTAATTAAGGAGGGAGAAAAGGGTATGACTCCCATAGAGATTCCCTCACCTCGCGCAAGAGAAACTGCAGTACCACGCCTGATGCCTACCATTCACCAAATGGTAGTGCTCAGGAAGACTAATCAGCATCTTCTTGCTAACAAAAACCCTTGGAAAATGTGTAAGCTACCCCTTTCTCTATCATCCTCACTTAATTCCCTTGTTCTCCCTAAAGCTACAAGGATGCACGCAATGCAATTCCACTGTCTGGGAGAACTGTCCTCGCCCTCCATCTTGTGCTATGTCAGGCCAGGGGCATCCAAAAATGGATCCCAATGGTCTCCACTTCTCAGGCTCACTCACACATACACATCTCATGTTGTGTTTCATGTGTTGCCCACAAAGCACGTCATGCACTGGGTGTCTAAATAGGATGCCAGCGCGAGGATAAGGGCATACACATAATAACAAACATTTCTCAACTGGGCCAGTAGGCTAGTGTCACTTCTTGTGACACAGATAACAAGGTCAGTTCACACTACTGATCTTTGCTAAAAACATGGTATGCTGACACCACAGCTTTATGTGCTATTCCAAGTAGGAGGCAGCAATCTACTGCCCACAATGTGAGCATGCTTGATGTGACCCTTCTGGTCACAGGACAGGCCCAGGACAGGCCCAGGACCTCATGTAGCAGGGACATACATGTGCCAGAAACCTCAGAATCATCCTTGACAGCAAACTCTCTCTGGTATCACCAATCAATGCTGTCATGTCCTCCTGCTTCTTCATCATGTGTATGCTATGCAAGGTCTTCAAGTGACTCTCACAGGACTCAAGGTGCACCATCTTCCAGACCCTTGCCACAGGCAGACTGGATTACGGTAATGTACTCTATCTAGTAATACCACCCTCTCCGTCCAATGACTACAGACCATCCAGAACGCCACCGCCAGACTCATCCTTGACCTTCCTCGTCGCACTCACATCATCCCCCACCACAGGCAGCTGCACTCGTTCCCGGTCCAGAAATGATGCCACCTCAGACTTGGCACACATGCATTCAAGGTACTGCGTACTACCAAACCCTCTTACCTCAACTTCCACCTCCACTTCCATCAGCCCACCAGGCACCTTCGCTCGGCCTCTCTCTCACTTGCCTATGCACCCCAAGTATGCAGAAGCAGAGCAGAAGTTCGATCCTTCTCCCACCCTGCAGTCAAGTCCTGGAATGACCTCCCCCTCCACATCAGGACCTCCATGTCACTGCTGAAATTCTGAAAGGAGCAGAAGACCTGGATTTTCGACTGGAACACTAGTCCCTTCAGCTTCCTCAGCCTGACTCAGATAACAACCTCCTAGCACCTGGATTCCCTCAAGGGTGATAAGCTGCACTCTACAAATCCACCAACATAAGATAACATAGCATGACATAATGGGCCTCATGTAGGTAGCCCAATACCGGTCGGTAACGGCCGATTTTCGGTAATTATACCGTTACCGACCGGTATTTAGGCTTTTGCAATGTAGGGGGCACATTACAGGATTCGGTAATTTACCGAATCGGTAAAATTACCGATTCGGTAATTTTACCGATTCGGTAAATACCGAATCCTGTAATGATATGTAGGGGGAGTGTGTGGGTGTCGTGTGGAGTCGGTATTTACCACCAACTAATAGTTGGTGGTAAATGAAGAATGGCACTGTAAAAGCATTTTCAAGCGCTTAGAAGTGTGCAATGTGGCAGACATACATGCCCTTAGGGCATGTATGTGTGCCACATGTGCACACATGCAGGAATCTGGGGTGCTACAGGGTGTCACTGTGGCACCCTGCCACCCTTGATTGTGATCCCCCCATTACCGAATCGGTATTTACCGATTCGGTAATGAGGCATACCTTCCCATTGATTCAATCAATGGGAAGGTATGCCTCATTACCGAATCGGTAAATACCGATTCGGTAATTACCGAATTTCTACGATTCGGTAATTTTTACCGAATGAATACCTACATAGCATTTACCACTTCATAAATACCGAATCGGTATGATTCGGTATTTATGAAGTGGTAAATGCCAGGCCACCTACATAAGGCCCAATATGCTTAGAATGGTGTGACCCCACTGTCAGAATACCAGATACGCATATGTTTACCATGCAGGGGCCTTCCCGTTTATGTTTATGTTTATGTTTATGATTATGCAATTTTTAAAGCGCACAAATACCCGAGGGTGTCTCGGCGCTCAGGGGAAGGAGATGATGCTACAGCAAGTAAATCAAGGTGAAAAGAGCCAAGTTTTCAGTTTCTTCCTGAAAATCAAAAGGGTAGGAGCAGTTTTGACATCCACCGGCAATGTGTTCCAGATTTTTGCTGTGGAGACCGTAAAGCATCTGTCCCCCCAATTAGCCTTCCTGGTTCGCGCCACTTTGAGTAAGTGAGCGGAAGAGGAACGGAGTGTTCTGGAGTGCTCAAGAGGGCGGAAAGCATTTCTGATGAACTGTGGGCCAACGTTATTAACTGCTTTGTACGCGATGCATAGTGCCTTGAACTTTATCCGGCTTCTAACTGGGAGCCAGTGTAGATGCCTAATGTGTGGTGTAATAGATTTGAACTTCAGGATTCCCAGTAAAATTCGGGCTGAAGCATTTTGGATTAGCTGCAGTCTGTTCAGGACCTTTTCCTGGGCATTCATCAAGAGGGCATTACAGTAATCCGTTTTTGAAAAGACCAAAGTACTGATTAAGGTTTTGCTGGCTGAAGGTGGAAGGTATGGCATTAATTTTTTGATCATTTTTAACATGAAGAAGGATGAGGAGACCACAGAATTGACGTGGTGGACAAACGTCAATTTGTTGTCAAAAAGGAATCCAAGGTTACGTACTTTAGTGACTGGTTGAGGGGGGGCTCCCATCTCAGGTGGCCACCATTGAGGGGACCAGACAGGCTCCAGTTTCCCGAATGTCATCACCTCTGTTTTATCAGAATTTAATTTGAGAGAGTTTGATGACATCCAGGAACTGATGGCCCGCATACCCTCTTGGAAATTTGCAGCAACTACTGGGCCGTCGTTATGTACCGACAGCACCAGTTGTGTATCGTCAGCGTATGTGGTAAGGGCGATTCCGTAGGATTTTATTACCCTCGCTAAGTCCGAAACATAAATGTTAAATAGTGTCGGACTTAGCGATGATCCTTGTGGAACACCACATGGGAGGGTGAAGGATTGGGAGGTGAAAGGGCCCATTTTTACTTTTTGCGAGCGATCGGCAAGGAAAGCTGCAAGAAGTTGTTTGGCTTGATTTTGAATTCCTATGGCTGAGACACGGTCAATCAAAATTGAATGATTGACCGTGTCGAAAGCTGCAGAAAGATCCAATAGAATTAATACTGCCGCTCCTCCAGTGTCCAGTGTCATCCTAATTTCGTCTGCGGCTTTTAGTAGTGCGGTCTCTGTACCATGACCCTGTCTAAACCCAAATTGGGTGTCATCCAGTAGATTGTTGTTGTTAATGAATGTTGATAATTGGGTGTTCATGATATTTTCAAAATTTTTTGCTGGGAATGGGAGGCATGCAATGGGTCGGTAACTGGCAGGAAGAAGGGGATCAAGGGTGGGCTTTTTGAGTAAAGGTTTGATAATAGCCTTTTTCCAGACTGGCGGATAGATGCCCGTCGTGAACATAGTGTTGCAGATATTTGTCAGGGCGGGTGAAACAGCTTCCGGGATTAAATTGAGGATAGCAAGGGGGCAGGGGTCTAGGGGTGAGCCTGATTTAGTGGTCAGGACAAGTCGATGGACTTGTTCCTCCGTAACCGCTTCGAAAACCGGGAAGCTAGGTGTGTGGCTATTTGAGGGGGAGCTCATGGTGGTTATGGAAGGAGCGTGAGTGAAGGCTGAGAAGATGGCAGTTACTTTATCTGTGAAGAAATTAGCAAGGGAATCACAAAGTGATTGAGTTCCTTTGAAGTGAGGGGCAGAAGGGTTGGAAAGGTGGGTAACTACCTGAAACAACTTTTTTGATGAATTTTTGGCATGGTTGATTTGGGAGGTAAAGTAGAACGTTTTTTCGGTGGTTATCAGCTCTTTATATTTGGAAAGGGCGCATTTGTACACTGATTTATCAGTGGGATTGTAGTGACGGCGCCAGTGCCTTTCCAGATTTCTGCAATGTTGTCTCTGCAATCGGAGAGATTCCGTGAACCAGGGAGCCGAGGGGCATTTTCTATTCCGGTTACAGGTTTTTAGAGGAGCTGCATTGTGGCAGGCCGTATTTAAACTATTGAGATAGTTAATGGAGGCTAGTGAGGGATCGTTGTCAGTAATGATAATGTTGTCAGACAGTGAAGCCGCAAGAAAAGAAGGGTCGACATTTTTCCAGTTTCGGTAGGTGATAGGAGAAGAGGGAGTGGACGAGGGTGGAAGGGAAGTTAATTTTATGGAGAAAGTGACAGCCGCGTGATCCGTCCATGTAAGCGGAATCACTTTGGAAACAGAAATATGTGGGTTACTGGTAAATAGCCCGTCAAGGGTGTGTCCGGCTTTGTGAGTTGGCTGATTAACGATTTGAGGAAGACCGGCCGCTGATAAATCGTTAATTAGTGCCAGGGTATCAGGGTCACAGGTAGATTCCAGATGGAAATTGAAGTCGCCCAATATGGTGAATTGTGGGGCTCCTGCTGAGACTTCAATTAAGTTGTTTAAATTATTGAGGAACTTGGATCTGGACCCAGGGGGGCGGTAGAGTAGAATGCCTGTAAGTGATTGTTTAACTGATAGACTGATGGTAAAAGACAATGCTTCGCACTCAGCGTGATTGGCGTTCGTAATTTCCCACCACCACCTCAGCAGGAATGTTGAGGGTACACGTGTAGGAACCACAAAGCATCCACTTTAGCAAAAGTACACTGGGGGGATTTACCACGGATCTATGACTACCCAGCAACACAGACAACATTGAAACCAATGCTGAAACATTAACATCACATTGAATAAATAAATGATATGCTTGACAGGAATAAATTATAAATATGAATCACATTTTGTTATTTTCACGATGACCTGCGGAGCAAACTCTTCTCTAGACCCAATTGGCATCCTCAATTGAAATCAGACACCCAAGTGGGCCCAGCATGAGGCCACACTGGTGGGTGCATAGTACTTCACCAGAAATTATGCTAAATGGTCTGATGTCTCTTACATATCTGCATTATGTGAAGCAACTGGAAAGAGCCAGCAAACTCCGCTCTGAAGCAGGAAGCAAGAACATTGAATGAAACAGGCCCAGCACGGTTGTATGATGTTACATCCCATTCCGTTGTAACGTACTCTTTTACCACGCATGCTTTACAATGCAAATGCCATTAAAACGCAAACCTTATCCCCACATATTTTTTCAACGACTTTCGTTATAAAAGCATGTATGATAAAAGCACATGCGTGGTGAAGGTTTTCCTGACCCCTATCTGAAACCCTAATTCTGGTCCCTGGCGCACCTCACCCTCAGCCACCAATTCTTCTAAGAAAATACCCTTCCTCTGCCCGAAACCGTAGAACCCTACCCCAACAAGACTCCCCCTGGACCCCTGGCCCCCTGCCCTACCTCAAAACCCTACCCCTGGGTGGACGACCCCCTTGGCCCCCAGCTCTTTCCCTACCCTAAACCCTAAAACACTACTCCTGTGTGACCCCCAGCCTCAAACACTCTTTCCCTAACCTATACCCCAAAACACTACCCCTGCGCAACCCCTACTGGCCCCCAGCACTTTTCCTACACTAAACCCTAAAACACTACTCTTGCGCGACGTCCCGTGGCCGCCAGCTCCTAAAATAGTAGCCGCCAGGCCCAATCCCCATTACCTCTGTCCTCGTGGTTTGTGCAGGCAGCTCGTCTGAGGGGGTGCACGTCTTTGTGAGGAAGCAGAGGAGTCTCTCCATTTCCTCTAGCGACATGGATTGCCTACCAACACGCCAGTTTCTACACACATAGTTGCACTCTGTCTCGTATATTTTTACTAAACTTATGCCTTTACCATACGTACCTTTTCAACCAAATTCGTTGTAAAGGTATGCGTGGTAAAACTAGCATATGAGTAGTAAAGAAATGCATAGTAAAGTCTGTGCATTGTAATGACGCCTGCGTTATAATGGCATGCGTGGAAACAGCTGCGTTGTAATGGCTGTTTCTCACCTAGCACCATTAGGAGATCCAGTCCGGCTCTTCGCTTCCAGACAAAAAGATAACACAAAAGAGAGCAATTGTACTGTAACCCCTGTTTTACCACCGGGAAATTCCAAGACGTTCCCAAGCGCTAGAACCTCTGGGGGGTTAGATACCTTATTGTCAGGGTAGACGTGATTAGACTTCACCTCTGGCCTGCAGGACAACTAGTGGACTTCCACATTCAGAACCACAACCGCAGGCTCCGAAGCCCCCTCGAGCAGACACAGAAACCAAGAGTAACAGAGTCATCTCTACTCTATTTAATGTTTCCACTTTACAGATGAAAGCCATACAATATAAAACACAAATCAGAAAATACAACAACTTTCAAATGCTCAATATACAATGTATCCCATCCTCATCCTTATGTAGCGTTCGGCTCATGCTGAGCGACAGTAGCTTCAGCAAGCATAAAAATAGTTACAAATGTATATTTGCTACTTTGAGCTCACCTCATCCATAAAAGGGATCGTAATGCTAGAATTTTGTGCCTGCTGTCCTAAAATGTTGAGCAGGTAAGTAGGTCAATTCAAGGAGTCTGTGTAGTAGACATAAAGGGAGCAGGCAAATTGTCTCTCCCTCATGTGAGAATGTGCAACTCATGAGCCAACATACATGGTTAGAGTATGAGACTGGGTGAGACATTTCTCCTGGTTGGAATATACACTGAGGAACACTAGGTCTACAGATGAATCAGTGACCGGAAAGATGCAGATGTGGGCGTCTAACCATCTCGGAAACTGGGTAGGCGGGTGATGATGTAGAACAATTTCAGGACTTGTGGAAGTACATGTCTGCAATGTGTGAAACTGATTTACACCAGAGATGGAAGGTGCAATACAGCGCAGGTTCCACAAGGTCATATCTTTAGCCCCCCTTGGTAAAGGCCCTGGTTATGACATAAATACTGTGGTTCAGCAAAACTGTCTAAAGTTTACTTCAAGACACTTCTCTCCTCTTGTTATGTAAATGTGATGGTCAAGGTGTGTGCACAGATGCTAAGGGCGAGGACCCCTGCATTGAATGTGTGCCATGTGTCTTAAAGTGCAAATGCATCTCCCTTACTACCCCTCTGATGGGCAAATAGTTAGTCTTCAAATGAACAAATAAAGTATAAGATATATTATGGCTAGGCAGGCAGATGAGGTTACAGTACAATTTCAAAGTTCACAAGAGTACGTCTCTGCATATGCATGATGGCCTTAAATTGGAAAGAGGTAAGTGCAACGTGGTGTGAGGTCCTTAAGGACTTGTCTTTATAGAAGCAGCATAGTAGCATAAAGTGCTGTACAGTTTGATCACCTCCTTGCTTACAATTGCAAATGGTGGAGCGTAAGGTTCTATTCAAGCAGTTGGTCTACGTCACTACTGGCGGAGTACCAGCCTAAACCTTATATACATTGATCTTGTTATCGCTGGTCCAAAGTAGGCAGGTTTGATTTCCTGGATTAGCGTAATTCGTTTTCCCCCATGTGTGACTTTCTGACAGGACCAATAATTAAAGGCTTGTGGAGGTTGACTTGGGGATGGTTAAACATTCTTCACAGCCTATGCTGATCAGAGTGCTTGCAATGTGTTTGAACCTGGTAGTTTGTGAGTTGTTGCTTTGCCAAATTTTACGCTGAGTTTTTAAATAGGTGGCTATTTCCAGTTTAGTTCAAATTTGTATCCAGCAGAGAATCGGGTTGGGTGCAAAAATAGCTTAGATGTGTTTGTCCCCATTTGTCCCTTAGAGCTGCCATGGTGGTCCCTGCTCTGAGATGTTGTAGGCATTGTAGGAAATGTTTCTCGATTGTCATTATTTCGGTGGCCTTATTGTGCCCCCCAAGCTCTACCCCATAAGTGCCAGCACCCAAAGCTTTCATTTGGTAGGCTTCAAGGGCAGGTTTGATTAATCTACAACTGTATCATATAAAATTGTTTTCTCTGGACTTAGATTCAGGATTCTTAATAAGATGAACCAATAATATCAAAGAACACCCAACACTCACTCATTCAAGCACACATCATTCATTTAAGGGAAGTGTGACCATATACCCAGGGCTGACACTACGGACAACGTGTTTGTAAAAAAATATACATCAATTTATTCATACAAATAAGTAGAATACACTGGTCTTAGAATATATAGACCATCAATTGTACAGATATATCAGTACACTCTAAAATTGATTCAACATAAAGTGCATATTATGAACACATTCAAGAAAATACATTAAAAAGAAATTACAAGTTAAAAAGAGGAGAGTACATACAACAGGCAAAACAAAATATGTCTTTAAAGCTAAACACATCCATGATTACTATATGTTTCTGGCTGACACCCTGTACTCAATGGTCCCAGTGTCTTCACGGACTGTGTTTCTCTAAAAGGGCATTGACGCGTTTCGATGGAGACTTTATAACACCATCTTTATCAAGACTGAAATTTTGACTCTCAAAGACAAACTGATTCTAACTGGAACCGATTAAAAACACCTGTTTGATAAAACACAAGAGTCAATATATACGTCTAAAATAATGTTTTACCATACAATTCACGGTACAATGGAAGATGTCTACATCACGTTTGCCAGTAATGCCCAAAGACAATTCTAGAAGTATTATCTCAGAAAGTATGGCACATCAAGAACGACAGGCTAACACAACTAGTATGATGCACACTAGTTACTGTACAACCTTAAAGGTGTAAACATACAAGCAATTTCTAACAGCATTGTTACCTGTATTTTTTACTACTGGGCATATCCATTATGGTTCCCTTCTTTAACACATGCGCATATTAAAAACCACTAAGCATACCTTTCCACTTTCATGCGGATGTAGACAAAGTTCCAAAGCATCTGTTTCTATGGTCATCGGGACCTTATTTTAAAAAATCTATATCGTCATTTCTCACCTCTTACTTATATTGGGTGGATATAATGGCATCCGAGGGCATAAATTATAGTGGAAGATTGGGGCAGATACCTCTATCCTCCTCACTGCAACCCAATTTGGGAATTCAGGGATGTATCTAAAGAATATGTAACGTTAGATCGCGTGGTAACACCACTTGGTAGGTAAAACGTGGACGTCACATCGTCCGCGTTGTTACCACGCATGACATTACAACGCAAGTCATTTCTACAACTTGCACTAGAAGGCGCACTGGACTTAGGAATGGTATTAATTACTATTCCTACGCCAGTTAGCGTAACAGCAAAATCCAACACATTCCCTGGTGTTTCACGCCATCTAGCGCAAGTCGTAGAAACGGCTTGCAATGTAATGCCATGCGTGGTAACAACGCCGACAATGTAACGTTCGCATTGTTACCAACGCACATGGTACTGGCAGCGTTGTAAACACTGTCTCCCGTTTCTAATATATATTTACATAAAGGTTATAGTGACTCCCAGGGTCTGAGGCAGTCAAAGCATGTATAAGTTTTGCAGTTTTTTTGTGATCTCACCTTGTTAAATCCCCTCCAAAGTCCCCGAGCCTGAAAGATAGTCGTAGGCGCGCTGGTCACCGGCCTATTTGTTGCAAAAGGTCTACAAGGAGATAAATATAAACCTAGATTAAGCCTTTATAAGACGTGAGAACTCCTTGTCCCATATTCCATATTATTCCATATACCCTATAATACGGACTGGTTATTGACATACCTTCCTACTGGGAGCTGTTGTATATTGGTTGTTGCTTGTAAATTTTCAGTTATAACCTTGCTGGTCCTTTTTCTAATAAGGGTCGAAAAAACGAGAAGAAATATATATCTGTATATGTTGTAATTCATTTTTAATGTCAGATTAATTCGATGACATTTGTATACGGTATCCTCTATTTTGCCTCGTTAGTTATGCGACTCGGAATTCTAAATTCTACACAGAGTTCTCGGGCCATCTGTAGGACGTGTTAAATATTTATATGCTTACGAGCGTCACAAACACTCCCTGGTGTATCATAAATCTAAAGCCAATCTATTGAGAGCAGGAAGAGGCTCCAACTCACTTCTACTCATACCTCCAAAGCTGATGAAGAAATCATCACAGACGCGCCCTGTCTCAGGGAATGCTCCTTGGATTTGGAACTCACTATCTATGGACCTCCTCTGTAGCCCCTCCATTTTGGCATGAAACGAGACCTCAGACCTCCACTGCTCAACAACTCCTTCAACATGCTCTCTAACTGAGCTATGTTTCTCAACATCCAACCACCATCAACAGAACCCCTCGATGTGGTCGTCTTAACTCCCTCACTCTCCATTTTGTCAATAACTGCCTTGCCATAATGCTGTAATGTTATAGACATATTTGACTGTTTCTGACTACCTTATTGCTGTATTAGTTTTGTTCTCCTTTGTTCTCAGTTGTGACCCACACATATCCTCGTACGTAGATCAAGTAAACGTATTCACATAAGATGTAAAGCACTCTGATACCTTCGGGTCTAGCTAGCGCTATATAAAACTCAAACTAAATAAATAAATAAATAGACATTTGTTGGAGAACCGTAGGATGGCATAAGCGTGTTGAATCGAGGTGGCTTCACTTTTTACCTTCTGCTTGGCCAGGGACAGTTTTGCATCAAATTTGATGTTCTGCAGGTTGCGCCTTGTGTTTAATATTATAAATTTAGTTTTTCAAGTATTCATTGTAAGTTTTTTCTTTGTGGAATAGTTTTCAAATCTTCTGAGTACCTTATGCATCGAAAGTTTGCTGCGGTTGAACAAACACATGTCATCCGTGAACAAAAGAATAGGAATTTTTTCACCACTATTGGTCGGTACATCCAAGTTAAGGGCTAAAAGGGGGAGAATGACTGCAAATCTCCAGGATGTGGAAACCTCCTTATGTTCCCAAATTGCATTTAATTATGTGGCCAGGGCCGGTACCCAAATTGACAAATTAATTTGTTGACGTATATGTCATATATCCATGAATCGTAGGAGATGCAACGCTGTTGAAGGGCGTTATTGACTTCAGTGTTTTCCTCTAGAGATGAGCAGAGACTGGTCAAAACCCAGATGGTTTGACCTCCTTTCAGTCCGCCCTTATCTTCTTTTATTGCTCTGATGCTGTGAGTGGTGAATCTGTTCAGCTCAATTTCCTCTAGTGGCCATGTCTCTTGGAAGCAACAGATGTGTTGGGATTTAATAAACAACACCCACTCTTTGCCTTCTGTTTTTGATTTCAGGTCTGCGGTATTCCAGCTTAGTTGTCCTTCCCACCCGCATTGCAAGTGGGCAGGGCATGATGCCAATGGTAGGTTTCTGGTGCCCTTTTTCAGTGTCCTTGTGAAGTTGCTGGTAGCTACAGCCAGTTCTTTATGTTGTTTGTGGTGTTTGCACGCGGTTTTTGTCATCCAGTCTCCTACGTTTGGCGGAGGCTAAAGGTTGATCACCCCCAACCTCAGTAGGATGGATTTTTATTCTAAGGTTTTGTAAGTTGTTGTCAAGATGATTACTATTGGGACCCAATGCAGATCTAAGCTCAATTGTAGAGCGATTCTGTCCCTGTCTCTGGGGCATTGTAGTTTGAGAGGAGATTTGAGAAGGCTTGGTCATGGTTCGGGCCTTCCTTCTGAAGTAAAAATTCCTAAGTTGGCCAGTGTTGAACCTTGTGCCAGGATTGCTTCAGTGAGGATTTTATTTGAGAACCAATTTATAGTGGAATCTCTTTCATCATTTGTGAGTAGATCCATAAATGACACCTCAACAAATTCTGGTAGGGATCTAACTACTTTTAATAGATTCCCTGTATTCAGGACTTCATGCTGGCCCCTGGAGTGGTATGTTGGCTTAAAGAGAATAATTGTGTTACTGTTGTTGAGCTCTCAATTGTTGCTGAGGGTCCTTCGAGTGATTTGGTGTTGACTAACCTGCATACTTGCACTGGGGCATCAGTAGTGTTTAAGTGAGACCTTGGATTGACATTGGGGTTGGGTGGCCTATGTACATGGACGTCGGTGTCACTGGCGTTCCAGTTTCAAGGTTCTGGTAAGTTGCAAGCAACACTGATGGCTAAACGGGTTGGCAGTGTTCATTCTGGTGGCCAAACGGGGCCTAGTTGTCATTTCTTGAATTGGGATAGTCCTCAGGATTTTCTATTGATTGGTGTTGAGGGTTTAGTTATCGTGTCAGTTCTTTAAGTGTAGCGATGTTTAGGTCTTTTTCGGCATGATCATTGGTGATCAAGTGAGTGGTTTTGTGGTTAATTCTATCTTGGTCAGTCACAGGTGCATGCCTGCAAAGTGACTCATCCTAAGGGTCTGCAGGTGCATTAATGTTGTCAGCTGCGGTTTTCTTTGGTGGTTTTCTTGATGGGGCATTTTTTGTCTGCTCTTGTTTTTCTGAATGTGACCACTCTACGACATGCTTGCCTAGGTGTGCTGTGGTCACAAGGGGAACTTCTGGATCGATGTGTTCAGGAAAATTAAGACTTAGTGGCACTCTTTGGCCTGTTGGAATTCTTTAGATGTGGGCATGCTCCCGACTTGGGACGTCACACTTCAGACCCTGGATTGTGTTTGCTACTGTTTTATTGACATGGAAGGGAGATGTAATCATTTGGGTACTCTGGTACGGTTGATCTTTTTCTACCTTGTCCTATATCTGATGTGTTAGAGCCTCGGTGACCTCACAATAATTGTTATTTAAATTCTTTCTTGTTTTTTATTTTTGTGTGTTTTTAAATATTTTATGCAGCCATTGTTTGCCCCCTTCTTCTTTTTGGAGGCATGTCCTGTAATGAGCATACATGTATTTGGGTTGCTTTCAGTAATTGGACTCGTAGCCCATTATTTTTTTTTTTGTGACGCTACTGGAGCATAAACAATGCGTCACACTGCCCCTCGTTTACAAAGTGGCGCATCTAGGCAGATGCCTCACTTTAAAAAGTCCTGCACTACACATTATACCTGTGTCAGGTATAATGTATGCAGGGTGGACGTTCCACGGGAAAAAACCTAGTAGAAGTGACGCAGTGAAATCTATGAGATTTCACTGTACTACTTCTATCACTTGACTGTGTCACAATCCTTACGCCTACTTCAAGCAGGGTAAAGGAGTGATGCAGGGCTTTTCACATGGGACTCCCCCATGTGTAATGACACATTGCTGGCGTTGCATCAGTTTTCCGACACACTCAAGCAAAGCATCATTTTTGCGCCTCCAGATACGCCAGGATACTTGACATTTCTGTAAATCCTTCTGCCATTGAGCTCTGTATTGTATATATGGTGCATCCATGGTGTATTTACGGATGCCGCTATGATAAGTGACGCATCGCTGTTTTCGCCCAGCAATGCGCCAATTTTCATAAAGGAGGCGCATTGTATGGAGTGTGACCAGTTCGAGAAGCCTGCTGTTTGTGAATTATACCAGTCCCGTTTGTAGTCTGCCTGCATCTTTCAGCGTTGATGTCCCTCTTGCTCCATGGTTTGCTGTGCCCCTAGTATCTAATCTAATTCAACGTATCACTTTGCGGACTGCCTAGTTTTTCTAAGATTACAGAACAGTTGCAGAATTCACCTGTGGAGGCTTACTCTTTAGTTTGTTACAGTTTCCTCCATCACATGCATTCTCCTGTCAATTAGTGGGATGTTGGTAGATATTTCACGTATGTGCAAAGTTTGGTCATTTATTTGCAATGTCTGCAAGATTAGGAAAAATGCAGCTTGTCTAGGGTCCTGCATATTGATCTCATAATGGTGATAATTGATTGGGCTGGAGGAGTTTCCGGTACGTCTTGGCCTAATTTACTTATGAGTTAGGTAACTAGGGATTTGTGCAAGAAGTGCAGTTTAAGCAGCTATTTTCCGGTGGAATAATCCTAGGCGGAGAGTGGTAGATTTCAATTAGCCCAAGTACTTCCTCGCTCCTTTGGAAGAAGTTAGAGAGACGTTGGTTTTGCAATTATGATCTAGTTGACAAAGCTGCCTTTAAGGAGGCACTCTCTGTACATCATCGTAAATTTAAAAAGGCCCGCAAAATTTACATCTGCAACCAAATTGATCAAGCGAACAAATCTTTTAAGGACCTGTTTAAAATCTTAAATAATGTCCTAATCCTCCTGCATACATGCAGCACACGCAGGAATTATGTGATTCCCTTGCTGACTACTTTGAAGACAAGATTTAATCGATCTATCAAAACTTCAACCAAGAGCCGCACCAATACGCTGCAGAATTCATCAGCAGCCCCTCTTCTTGTTTCAGGGATTACAGGCTGGATAATTTTCCAAATCCTTACTCTGGAGCAAGTTCAACATGGGCTTGAAAGGGCAAAATCTGGTACATTAGAACCCTGTCCGCCCAGGATTATAGCTCTATTGGCCAGCCAAAATGCTCCCGCAGTAAGATCATTATTTATTGAGGCCGAAAAATTCCCTTAGCCTGGAAATGAGCGCAGATTATACCTATTCAAAAGAAGAGCAACTTGGATCCATCTATTCTTGAAAACTACAAACTCATCTCACTGCTTCCGTTTTGGGCAAGCTGCTGGAAGGCCTAATTAACAAACAACTCACTGATTACCTTGAAGGGAATAAGATCTTGGATCCTTCATAATCAGGTTTTAGAGCAGAGCATAGCACCGAATTGGCCTTGGTTGCTGTGACGGACATCATCAGGTGCCCGCTGGATGCAGATATGCCTGCCATGCTCGTGCTCTTAGACCTATCTACAGCATTTGATACTGTGTCCCATTGTCTTCCTTGCCACATGAGTTCCCATCCCTCCCTCCCTGTTTTACTACCGGCTTCATTGGTTCTTGGGGCTTGGTGGTTCTTCAGGTAGTGGGATGGTCCGGCTCTCCTCTTATAGTGGGTCAGAGGTGATGAGGGTCGGCCATGTTGGGGAGGGATGGGAGGCATAGGATGCTAACTTTGCTTTGGAGGGTTCTTGTGTGGAGCTGAAGCTCACTTTGGGACTCATGTGGCGAGGGAGACAATACTCAGAGTAATGAAGATTACTGGTAAGTAACCGGGGCATAACTATTCCTTCCTCTTTCTGCCAGAAAGACCTTTGTACAGGCTCTTGTTGTGAGCTAGCTGGATTACGACAGTGCTCTGCTGGCTTCTGCTAATGAGCTATAATTGTCGAAATTGCAGGTTGTGCAAAACACTCAGCACGTTTGATTTGTAACCGACCACCTAGAAAGGCCTCCACTCCCCTTTTAAAATCTCTACATTGGCTGCCAGTGAATAATAGAATTCTCTTCAAAATGTTCTGCTTAACCTACAAGGCCCGGCAGGGCAAGTGTCCTGAGTACCTCTGTCAGAGGCCCAAACTATATCCTCCTGCTAGGAATTTGCGGTCCAACCCGAAGGAATCACTGTCAGTCCCTTGTATTCAATGATCTAGATGTGGTGGAAGATCTTTTTCCTATTAGGCTCCCACCCTCTTGAAAAAGTTGCAATTTTCTGTTGAAACCTGTCCTGACTACAGCACGTTTTGGAAAAAACTAAAAGTGGTACTGTTTGAGATTTGGTTTTAGCCCTTTTTGTGCAGATTGTGCGCTGAGATACCCCAGTTGGGGTGATTCATACGTGTTATCAAATCAATTCATTCATTCAAGTCACAGGAATTCTTCCACTTGGTGTTACATCTGAAACTCGAAGAGAATGGCTTGTTGTTGCAGGGCAGGGCACTTTCCACATCGAGGGAGCTTTAAATGCTCCTGCTGGTTAAAACGGTGATTAAGTCTGAATCAGATGATCAAGTCTAGATTCTGTTTCACAAAGATGTACACTTTCACTCCGCCAGCCTGGGAAGTGGAGCAGGAGCCAGATACTGTAGTGATGTTTAAGGCATGAGCAAAGTGGGCAATTGGCCAGGAACATCACCTTTCCAAAGACCCCCCAGGAAAGTGAATTTCCTCTCTAATTGAACTCTGTCTATTCTATTTCTCCATCAAAACCCTCTGTCGCTCTCTGCCTACCTCTGAATCTACGGTTTTAGTTCATTATCAAAGGAAGATAATGATTAAAGAATTTTGAACTACACATGTCTAATGGATATTGTGTATAGTACAGAATATGTATTGTATGTGCTGCTCAGCTGTGAGAAATCTTGCTGAACTCCTGTTCAAATACAAGTGACATGCTTTGTCTAGATTCAGGGTGCTGAACCGCTATAGATCAACTACCTCTAAATCTGTCTCTCTACCATGTATCAATTTAAGAATTTATTTCAAGTGCCTTTGTCTGACTTTGCCATCATGTGGGCTTGCATTAGCAGGAAATAAGTATAAAGTTTAAATTTCTTCCTTACAGGCAGGGCCGGACTGGGAACCAAAACCGGCCCTGGCAAAGTGCTGGGCCGACCCTCTGGGGGGGTTGGGGGTGCCGCCGAGCTCTTTGCCAGGGCCAGTTTCCGGCCGATTTTGTTACAGGGCCGATTTTGCAGCTATGATGCAAAAACGGCCCTGTAACAAAAACGGCCCCCAGCGGTGCCCACTACGGCCAGTCCGGCCCTGCTTACAGGGTCTCCAAATCTGTCTTGCCTGGCCACCAAAATCCTTAAAATGACACTGGGATACTGTGAAGCATGTTCTTTCTTCAACTGTAAAAACCAGACTGTTTGGTCCATTCTGCATGATTCCCCATTACTCATTCTTGCACAAGAAGGGGGAGGATTGGGGGGAGAGAGAGAGAGAGAGGTAGAGAGAGAGGGAGACTGCATCTTCGACATGAGTTTCAAGAAACATTGGGGCATATTAACAAGGACGGCGTTCTGGTGTGAACATGGGCTTCTATTGGAATTCCCTGCGGCACATTATAAAGCCCATTATCGCTGCTTTAAGTGGCGATAATGTTAACGACGCCGCCCTTGATACTATGCCCCTTTTTTGTGTAGTGCATGTCCTTTTGTAATAAATAAATGGTCTCTTTTAATTCGATCTGTGCATCTTTTGTATGGGATTTTTTGTGTGCTGTACGGTTCTTTGAGCACTTCTCACGTTGCTATTTTCAGTATTTGTGTGATTACGTTTTGGTGGGAGGAAGCTTGTGCCATGTGCACTGTTTCCACTCAAAAATACTCTTTTTCTAGATACTCTATTTTTGCTCTCAGTTCATAATTGATTCTCCTTCCTTTTGATGCCATGCCAATTAGCCTTATTTTCAATGCCCGGATACCATTAGGGATGGGTTCTTGAAAGTATTAAGTGGGCGGCAAGGGCATGAGAGGCTTGGTTTTCAGAGCTTAGTGAAATTCCAGGAAATTATTCAGTTCCAAGACCGAGCTTGGAAGAGGTGTGGCGCCGTGGCCAAGGCGACTGACTCCGGAATCTGGGGATCACGGTCCGATCTCCGGCGCCGGAGGCAGATTAGCCCAGCACCATGTGACTCTGGGCAATATCTTGCTTAATCTTCCCGACGGCCTAGAGACCCTTACGGGTGATTGTTCGCGCTTTACAAATGTGGATTATTAATATTTATAATATTGATTGCCTCTGTTGTCATTTGCACAGCAACACTTTCTCTTTGTGTCCAAGCAGCCTTGAAGAATCCAGGCCAGCTCTCCCGACCTCTGCTCTGCTGCTCTCACCCCCTGTGACTTCCCTAAGAAGGATCAAAAGATGCAGGTGGTGTTGCAGCATCCTCGGGATAACTGTGCAGGAGTTCAGTGGGTGAATGGTCAATAAAGAGGCCATTACATTTTGCTTTTAATTGACCATTTGCTGTTAGTTCAAATCATATGTCAAGTGTCAGGCGCTGTCTTCTGACAAACTGCTGTTTGTTTAACATGAAGACTGGTGTTTACTTTTCCTGTCTTTGATTTTGTATTTGGAATTCTGTAATGTAAAACAAGTGACAATCTTTTTGAGGGGCAGGAAGTATGAAATGAATGGCTGCAGGATGTCAAAAGCTGTCTAACAGACAACAACATTTAAATGCTTGTAAATGAACTTAAAATATATCAAAATATGTCGGCAGCAAAAAAGCACAAATAAGGTACCCTGTTTTTTGTCATTCTAAAGTGTGATGGAAACTAAGACTTTAAAAGGGTAAAAATAAATCAAGACACTTTACTTATATGATGTGCAAATAATGAATATGCCCAGACAGCTGTTTTCACAGGTTCTTGGTTGTGCGCCATAGAGGCTTAGCTGCAAAGCTTCATGTCTGATGCTGATTTAGTGGACATTTCAGGAGGTCAGTTCAATGGGAAATGTTCTCTCTGTAAATGTCAGAGTCCAGCACACCGTGCTTACAATGTGTTCCAAACTGCACCAGTGGACACACGCTGATCCCACAGAGTAACATTTGCTACACTCATTCTTTGTGCAACGCTTGGACTTTTCACCATCCTTATGACTTCATTGATGAGACATTGATGAGAGCATCCTGGGTCTTAAAACTGTTCTTGCCCCACACCATCACACCAGCAAACACAGCCTCCCCTCTCTAGAAAAGGTAGACTTTCTGTTCATAACAGAAACAAGGCTTGCTGATGAATTCGTTTATGGAGCCCCTGAGATAACCCTAAGATTTACCATACAAAACTACTAAAACACCCAGAGGGAGTGTAGTTGTATAACAGACAGAACACTTGCTCACAAACCTGTCACCTCCTCCATGCAAACTGACACAAAATGTTAACCCCTCTCTCACCTGCAGATGTCCAGGGCCAGATCCCAGCTTCAGACAGTTTCTGCAGTGACATCACAGCCATGCCCCTTCCCCACCCAAAGGAGACCCATATCTATGGACCCACCGAATACATGACCTGCCCCCTTGGTGACAGCTCCCTATCGTCTGATCTGGGAATGAGTGGGCTGCACCCCCTGCAGCAGAGGGAGGGAAGCCGCGGACTGTTTAGAAGAGGGGGTGGGGTGTAGCCCGTCACTATGGAGATGCAGTGGGTGAGGAGGAACTCATGACTTGAGGGTTGTCTTCAGAGAGTCCTAGTTAGTCAGTTAACTGAAGCTTCAAGGCTTGGTTCTGTCGGTCAGCTACTCAACGCTTGCACCATTGAACGGTGAGAATCCCTGGAGATCTCATGTTAATAAAGAGCCTTTGGGCTCCATGCACTGGCTCTCTGCCTTCTACAGTCATGATCACATTGAGTGGCCCACAGCGTCAAATGCAGTAACGATGAGGCATGTCCACCTTACTATGTTCGCGCTGCACCCCTGCAGCAAGCCCATTCGGGTGTTTCTACAGGTTGCCTACAGTGCTGCACTTTCGATCGCCCAGTGGAGCAACCTTGAGTCTTCAAATAAGTTCTCCAACCTGCCTCTTTCACCTCAAGGCCCTGGTGCTGCTGTCCTGTCCATCACCTCCACCAGCACCCAAGGGGCTGACCCACTGCTATGTCACCGACACCATCTATGAGCACTCAGAACCAGCAGCAAAGGGCACTTCACTTCTGTGACACTCCTCCCAGAGTGGGTCACCAGAATCACACTCCGCAGGGATGAGGTCACTGTAAGCGGGCGTGGATTTAGGGACACCTTGAGGAGTTATTCCTCCTTCCCAGGCTTCAGGTGTCTGCAGATGCTGCCCGCCCTCACCCTGTTTATGATTGGTCCACGTTTCCAGCAGTTCTCTGGATACACCTGTGTTTGGCCGCCCTTCTGAGCAGGATTGCTTTCTTTATAGTTTAGTTGTTTATAATCTATAGTAGTGCTCACGTGATGCTTCATGCTAATTAGTGGTGCCATCTGGGGCTGGTTGAGATGAAGAAGGGTCCATTTTAAATCGAGGTGTGGCCCCTCGCCTCTGTCCTGGTCCACCTGCTAGTGGCAGGCGCGTGCTGTGCAAGCACAGGTAGCATATCATAAAATCATATTGAAAGCCAGTAATCCTTTAATTACAAGCGTCGAGTGAAGCCCTGCGGTGGGGGGCGGAGCCTATTCCACATGCTACCAGGCTGCCTTCATCTGGAGCTGCAGTCTCCAAGCTCCCAGGAGCATGGGGGCCCCCAGAGATCTGGGGGCCCTTTCAGATGAAATACCCTGATGCCAGCTCCTGGCCCCCGATAGGCAGGGGCGGCACCCTTCACAAGGAGTCCCCCCCCTTTCAGAATAAGGGCTATGAATATCTGTGAGACACAGGAGTGAGTCTGAGGGGCCCGCCACAACGCTCCGCAGGGTGGGCTCAAATATTTTCCGTTACACCAATGCTTACACGGCAAACAGAACCGATTTAGGCGGGAGAATCCCGATGTGTGAAGCCAAAAATGGTTTTATTTTACCTATCTCCTCTTGCCTCTGCTTTAATGAAAGTCTATAGGACAAATATGCCCCCCTCTACTTTTTTCCCCTCAAATTCTCTCACTGTCCTGTTCTGAAAAGTTGGCACGTATGCCAATGGCAGCCCGAGTGCTGTCGAATGAGACACCTGCCCCAGTATCTCATCAGGGCCCCTGAGCACACAGTGAGGCCCACCCACTCACAATATTTCACTAGAGAGGAATCCCTCACAAAACATCCTCCCAAATTCCTCCCCAGCTCGATTTAGGTCGTGCAATGCTTGCTGGCCTGGTCTGTTTGGGGCACGCGCCGTCAAGGACTCAAGATGCTGTTTTGCGTGGGCGCTTCCTGGTGACGTGCACGAGCCAGAAATAACCAGCTCTTCAGGAGGTGCGAGCCACGTGCATTACAGATGATTCAGCTCTTGCGAACCTGCCCTTTGTTGATCCCCGCCCCCCCCCCCCCCTTTAACCCCCGCATCCCTCCACCCCAGGGGTATAGGAGCTGGCAGCAGTGTGCGGGGTGGGAAGGGGTTCTGCAGCACCCCCAAAATCGCCATGCTGGACTTCAGAAGGTGAATAAGCAATAAATAGTTCTTTAAATTTCCCTTTTATTTTGGCACACTTGTTGTGCTTCGAAGACAGAGGTCAAATGTCAGGCGCTGTCCTCTGATGAATTGCTGCCTTTACATGTAATATGAAGACCTTGTTTACTTTCTCTGACTGCAAAGTGGGAGGATTTTCTTTAAATTACAATGTTGCTGGGGTGCAGGGTATATGAAGGGAAAGGTTATTTATAGGGAGATTTTTTTTTCTAAAACGCAACAAAATATAAATGCTAGTAAGTGACTTTACAAATGTCTCATAGCACATCAGCAGTTAGGAAAGCACAGATGAAGCACAGCCTTTTCATTTTAAAGTGTGACGGGAACAGACTGATGTAACATTGATGAGAGCACCTCCACTCTGAAATTGTCCCCCCACCCCTGCCCAGGGGCCCATTTTGACAAAACTCATAGGTTTGGATTTGGTAGAAGGCTGCTGAAGCATGAACATTTTATTATTATTATTTTCTTTTATGGAGCAGAATATGAGAAGACATAGAGGCATATGTATACGGAAATGATGCATCACGGGGCTGCGGCACATTTTGCTGTGCCACACTGCGTCATTTCCAAAACGCAGGGATGTGCCATATTTACAAGAATACGGCGCACCACTGTGTTTTCCTTAGCGCTGGCACTGGATATAGCTGACTAGCGCCAACACAGACACCCTTGCGTCAAAGTGCAAGTGTGCCTGCAATGCAGATATGATTGATCATGTGCAAGAGGGTGTTCCTCCCACCACATAAACAATCAATAACGGTGATTTGTTATTTCTATGTGTGCTGCAGAATATAGAAGTAACGACTCATCATTATGTAATGATTGTTTTTGTGCGGGAAGGAAGGTTTTGCAGCATACATAGAAAAAGCAAAAACGAGGAGAAAGAAAAGTTTTTCACCTCGCTGCGCCAATCTAACGCCTGTTCTTCCATGGCATTAGTTTTTGCTGCTGCCTCAAATTTACACATCCTTGGAAATCAGGGGCAGCGCCAAAAAGCAATGGGTGTTGCAGTGAAACGCCCACGGCAACACCCACTGCACGCCCCTTTCACGCAGATACCTGCGTGAAAGGGTACCATATTTACAAAGCGGCGTTAAGCCACGCAAAGTAGCTTAGTGCCGCTTTGTAAATATGATGCAGGCTTTGCGCTATCGGAACGTCGAGAAAAGTGACGTTCCGTTGGCGCAGTCCCCTTGTACATCATATGCCCAATTGAATATCAGCCAGAGGTAGTACAAATTTCATCAAATAAAACACCAGAAAATGACAACGAATAGAATTGATATTAACAGCAGATCATAAGTGACTCAGTCGAAAAAAGGAACAAGCATTGGCATAGCCACTAGGTCTCGCCTTTGGGACCTTATAAGTGTTTAGCCATGCAACAGTTGCATAACTAAATACTTATAAGGTCCCAAAAGCGAGACCTATTGGCTATGCCTAGCGGCCGTGCGGCCGCGAAAGTGAAAGTGATCACAGTCAAGCGCAGCGCATGCGCCCGCGCACATGCACTGTAGTTCTAGGCTGGCCTGGTAGAGCTTTTTGGAGCCCTCTCAATAAGTCTCGCCAGACCAGCGCATGCGCTGGGTCAGGCGAGACCTAAAAAGGAAGCGGTACATTAAAGTGCTATAGTGCTGCATCATAAATAAGAACATTGATAATTTAAAGTGGGTTCATCCATAGGGCATCAAATCACCTACACTCTTGATGCTACTTCATTATAAAACCATCATTTACCATATTAACTCCAAAGCTTCCCTATTAGACCATGAGCAATAAAAATCAAAGGGCTGAAGTTCTTTGGAAATGGCTATGGGCAGCAGCATTAAACAATTCATTGAATTCCTTGGACGTTGACCAATAAATATTAAAGTGCTGAAGTGCTCTAGAGATGCTTAAGAACAGAAGCATTAAGCAATGTATTAATAAAGTGCATAAGTAAAGCACAAATAGCCAGTACAGATAATTTCAAGGCTGATCGTAGACTCACGCGGAGTCGCAACCATGCAATCATTTTTATTAAAATATAAACCCATAAAACTGCAGGGAAAATGGCCCTAATCTTAGAGATCAGAATCCCCAAAGTGCCAATGTGCTAAAGACGTAAAATAGTTCAAAACTTCGAATTTCCTACACAGCTTCTAATAAAAGAGCCTAATCAGCCACCCACACCAAACCATACAGATTGAAATGAAATAGCAGAACCTTCCAGGTACAGGAATCCTCAATCTGAAAAGTGTCCCTGTGCATCCCCATCAATCACTCATAACATTGCTAAAGCAGTGCGAACTTTATGGTGCAAGTCTCCTGGCCTTTTCATCTGGGAATGGATGGAGAGTTCCTCATGTTTGCTATGGGCAGAAGACCCACTTCTTCGGATTCTCCTATGACCAGGTGTTACTTGTCCATTCTATGCCAATCATGTTCCTGGCATGGAGGTTACCAAAAGTCCTCCTGCTATTACTCATTGCTAACAGGTCAGATGCCTGTACTAGTCAGCATCTACCAGTAACTCGTTAGACACTTTGGGGCATATTATCAAGAACGGCGTTAAAATTATTGCCGCTTCAGCGGCAGGAATCTGCTGCTAAAGCGGTGATAATGGGCTTGATAATATGCCCTTAAGAATTCCAATAGAAGCCCATGTTCACACCAGAACATGGACTTCTATTGGAATTCTCCAGGGCATATTATCAAGCCCATTATCGCCGCTTCAGCGGTAGTTTCCTGCCACTAAAGTGGCGATAATTTTAACGCTGTTCTTGATATTTTGCCCCTTTGTTTCCTCCTCTAAAGCCTTACCTTTTTAGTACCCCGTATTACATGGAACACACGTTCAGTATACCATTGATCTTTAGATGACATATCCGACCACCTGGGGCTTCCCCAGACTGATTCAGTCCTAAACAACTTACCTTCCAATCTCAAGCCCAGAATCACGACACCTCTGGATACTGCCGCGGCATCAGTTGTTTTCCCTTGTGACTCCCCTTCATCGCTATAAAGCACTCTGAAGCTGCTAACAGTGCTCGTTTTTAAGAACAAAAATATATACATTTATAAAGTGTTTGAGGTCCTAGTCACAATGTTTTGGGGCTCCCTCATTATGTGCTTCAATTGACTGATTAAAGCATCAGCGGAGACAAATTTAGCAAATATTTCAAACAATACAAAGCGGAAAGTTAGGCAGGTGCAGTAGAGGGCCTATAATGAGAGAGGGAGCCTTTAACAATGGTTATAGCCTGGGGCAGAAGAGCTTTAAGGCTATTAGAACATTCCACCCACTGAGGGTAAAAAGTTCCCTACTAAAGAGGGAGAAAAAGGAAGACAAACATTGGGAATGTTAGAACTGTGGGCCTACACCAGCCATTAGGAGCTCTGGGCCACTTCACTGTCTTCAATGGAGCTCCCAACAGTCCAATGTTCAAATTTAGATTGTATAACTCAGAATCGACTTGCTTTTTCTTTGTTTAATTTCTGTAGCACTTTTTTTCCAAAACATTGTAAAAAGTGCAGGAAATGGCACAAATTAAACCATGGAGATTCCAAGATGGTCTGTTGGGACCCGAGTTCGGCTCAGTGACACTTTTTCAGCAGCCAGGTCCATGGCTAATGGAGGGCTTCTAGATAATCTGTTGGGCATCAGCTGTGTGTGATGGTTAGTAGCTGTGTTTGTAATGTCATCACCAGCTGACGGAGGCAATGTGTGGTGCAAGCAGCAGGGGTATCCCGTCGAGAGCCCCGGCACTTATTCCTTTACAAATTAAGCACCGCCTAAACTTAACTATTAAGCAATGATGACAATCACATTGCTATAGTAGATTATACTTGGCATGTGGTTTAGGGGGAGCACATTGAGTAACATACTCCTTGAACTAGTTCCAGGTGGCTTATGTTCCATGAAATTATGGACCATGCAGTGTTTTCTAGCCATGTTTTTAGCCATGCTGCACATCATGGCTGGAAGAAATATAAGCATTGGCATAGCCAATAGGTCTCGCTTTTGGGACCTTATAAGTATTTAGTTATGCAGCACAATATCCTTGGTGCAATAACATCAACTGTTGCATGGCTAAAAACTTATAAGGTCCCAAAGGTGAGGCCTATTGGCAATGCCAATGCTTGTTTTTAGAAGCCTGGCATGCAGTTTTAAATGTAGGCTGGTAAGAAAGGTGCCAACCCGAGGGGCAAGGTCTAGAGAGAACTATTGAACCCAGTGCATATGTTAAAACACGTACAAAGATAGTAAGCAAGCCTTCATTAATTATTCCTTAAAATACGAAGCCTTATTTAATAGAAAAACGTCAAAAGTGCATCGCCATAGAAGAAACCTGCAAAGTGTAGCATGTCTCTGATAGTGGTCGGGATCCGAGGTATACGACGTGTCCATACTTTTTTTAGCCTTGCGCTGAAAGTTTAAACAAGCTGTAGCCCGGTAACTGACAAGGAGGGAGGGGGTAGTAGAAGGGAGGGTCTTGCGGTGCACCACATCCCACGTGTCCAGCGCTTGTGGCAGCCATGTTCATGAATGGGCTTTCAATCCACTCCAAGATGACCAGGGTGAGTTGACTCGCATGTTTCTGTACAACTGTATTACATAATGTGCATGCATGGTTGGCCATCTTTGAATATTTGTGTTCGCATAATTCAGAGGGGCGCACAGCAGCTTGCACTGCTGTGCAACGCGTCTAAAAAAACATTGACAAAGCTGATCTGGCATAGGTGAAACTGATTATCTTTGCTGATGCTTGTTAAGGGGAGATGTTACCAGCTATCCTTAGTCCTCAAGACACCATTTGCAGGGGTTGGGTTTTTCTCTAGCAACCTAATGCATTTTGGGGTTTGTAGTACTGGTTAATTTTAAGCCTGGGCAAAGCACTATGCTACGCTCGCGTAGTTTGCGATGCGTTTGCTCGCAATGAGAAACTACCAGTTTGCATTGAGAAAGCTGCCGCTCGAGTAAAAATCTACTCGAGCAGCAGAAAACTACAGCTCGCACTGTGCAAGATGCCATTTTCAATGATTGCACAGTGCCGGTTGCTTGTCCACACTGTGCAATCATTGAAAACAACATCTGGCACAGTGCGAACAAGGTACTACGCAGTTCGCGAAGTGCTACGCGTAGCTCGCGTAGTGTGAACTGCACTTTGCGTAGCTTCGCGAAGTGCTACTTCGCGAACTACGCCCAGGGTTAGTTAATTTCAACTGAACCAATTAAAACTACTTGTACTGGTTAATTTCAACTGAACCAATTAAAACTACTAGTGGGCATCCTTGGTGACATTAACCATTCGGTAACCTTTTTCAGTCTAAGCGCTTTTGAACAGACTGATTTATTGTGCATAGGGAAGCAGGGGTGTAGCTACAAATAGTGCAGCAGGTTCAGTGGCACCGGGACCCAGTGGCCCACTGAACCATAGCTATTCTTTTGCTGAACCATGGCTATAGTTTTATCCCTTCTCCCCTTGTACCAGGGCCCATAGCACCTTTGATACGCCACTGTAGTGCAGAGAAAGTGTATGTTGGCATATATAATGTTATAGCTAGGAGACTGTCGCATTTGAGCAGAATGTGTGATTTTTCTCCGGTTGTTTTTTCAGTGGTTTGCTGATTGTGCAAGGAGCCAGCTCGTTTTGAAGGGGCATGAGGGCGTTTGGTAAGGGTGCGCCTGTCTGCAGAGGGTGTGGTTCAGACCTGTGACTGCAGGGGCAGTGGTGCATCATTGATGAGGGTCGTATGGGGTCTCAGTTGTCATGGGAATCCAGCAGTTATTCTAGAAAAGAGAGCGAAGCATGGTGCGGAGAGGGCGTGGCCTTTGACAAGATGGATGGTATGAGTGATGTCTGACTCTGAAGCTGGGGTAAATGGCGAATCAATGTAGCTGAAAGTAGCCACAGATGGGGAGGGGCTGTCGGGATTTGAAAAGGTGAGAGATTGTCCAAATTTAAGAATGAAAGTGGAAACTCAGACTTTCGAACAAACTTAATAAACCCTTGTTTTGCGATGTCAGCCCTCCTGTTTCTTAGTTTGGGTCGATAGCACAAAGAGATCATATTCTGTGCGCGTCTGCATGTATCGCTCTGCAAAATTCCAATTGGAACAGAGGCTTTTAAAAGAGACCCGAAAGACTGTGTGGTGGGCTGGGGGATAGGGCAGCAGCAAGCGAGGCTGTGGAGATGGTGACAAAGACTGGGGCGGTGGTGAGAGATATTTTGGCGGCATTAAGAGGGGCTGTGGCATAACGCAAACGTTGCCAATGATTTCTCACAATGTTAGCTGGCCGTGTGCTGCTTGTGGGCTGTGGTATCCTGGTTTGGGTGCTATGTATCTTCCTCACTTACCTGTCTTGCTGCTCAGCCAATGTGGATGAATAATAGAATGTTGGTGTGTGTGATGCAATGTGAGAATGTTGGGGATGCTTGTGGATGGATGTCAGTTGGGAGATTGGGCTGAGCAGCAAGGGAGCTGCTCCTGGTGGGGCTTTCATTATTATTATACTTAAGAGCTGATTCTTCTGTAAACCTGAACAAGAGATCTAATAAACCTACTTTAATCATCATACATCGACTACATCCATGCTTATTACATTTGGCGACGATTGGATTGAACCTACACCTGAAGAAACTTCATGAAACTCCAAGATCTACAAGCAAGATAAAAGAATTCTTTAAAAAGCAACTCAAGCTTACTGGCACCCCGACTAAGCCCCACCAGTGACCTTCCACCGGTCGCCCTCAGCGGTAGATGTGCCAGTTACTGCCTGCATACAATTTAAGTGTGCCTGTCCCTGACTGTTCACAGCGTCACGCTTCTTTCTGCCTGTCTCTTCTTGCCAGTGAGACCACTACCTGTTCAATGTGGAAAAGCGTCAGGGACTACTGAAATTTCCTGCCCACAGATCCTGTTTTGCTGCCTTCCTTCATCCGTCAGAGAGACAGAACTGACGAAGGAAATCAAAACCAGGACAAGAAATGCCTACCGGGTCAATGAGTCCTGATCTGCATCAGAGTGATGAAATCGGAGTAAGAGTTGTGTGCTGCCACCTAATGGAGGAGTTATGTTCAAGGGAATTAACTTTCTCGTTTTACTTTCTCATAACGGTCATCAGGGAAAAGGATTCCCCAGCGCTGCAATGGTTTACCAGCAGCTACAGACGTGAGGATTTACCAACACGGTGAGCTAAAACTGTAGCTAAGCCCTACAACTTTAATTATCAGCAGCAATGGATTTCCTCGACTGCAGTGTTTTAATTGCTACAGGTCTACGATTTTGTTGTCATGATTAAAGTACTTTCATTCCTTAACGTTATTAATTTTAAATTCACTTCAAAAGCAAAGGTTTTCACGCCTGCAGCGGTTATCTAACTTGTCACATATTTCCCGGTTCGCTGCTCTGAAGCAAGTTTCATTTAGTCAGTATTTTTTAGATTCTCTGCTTTATTTATTCAACTTTGCGCTGGAGGCTTTCAACCTTGGCTGACCCTGCTTGGCTATATTCAACTTGGATGTTAGGTATGATATTAATATTTTTCTTACCATCGAGGCAGTTGAACCGCCACCAGTTCATTCAAATGTGTCTCGTGCTTACAGCCAGCACGTTCCTTTTGCGCGTGCAGCCTTGCATGAACAGGACATTTCTGAGTTGTTTCATCGCTTGCTGTGACGCTTCTACGACGTCATCAAAGATGCGCAGTTGCTATGGATGCATCGTCTTTGCCTTCAACCTCCCCGCACGACGTGGAAAGCGTGCCGCCATCTTTGCTTCGGAAAATATTCTCACCCTTCATGCTTTTCAGTTAGAAGCCTCACTCACGCACTCCTCGGATGTCCCTTCATCAATTTCTGTGATTATTCGGCAGTGTGGATGTACTGCAAGGTCCCCGGAATGCCTGATTTTATTCATTTAGCAATCACTATCCCTCATTTGAACTTCGTATTTCAATCCGGGTACTGTTTTAAATGTTTATTCGTTCAACATGGGTGATCTAAAACGACATGCATATTTTGTTCATGCGAATTCCCAGTTGTAATTTAATTGTTTGCATTCGCACCATCGTGTGAATATTTGTACGTGGAATTTTATTCACTGTTTCTGTTTAGAGTTACAGGTGTAACATGTATTTGATTGTTTCCACTTGTGCACTTATGCATATTTCTAGTGCGTGGATTGGTTAGATTGTATTAGCTTCATGGCTATGTGACATGCCACCTTTACGTGGATTTGTCACCTATTCTGTTTTAATGGATTTCCTTACAGCATTTTGGTTTCGCAAGTTTAGTAAGGACAGTGTTATGGATTTAGAATACTTTTTAATAGTCTTCTGACTATGTGATCTTTAGCGCATGATATTAAATGTATTTAATGTACAGTGCTATGCGCGTGCATATGAGCATGTGACCGTCCACCTTTCTTTAATTTAGTGCCCGTGGATTCGTCACCCACTTGTTTTATACAAGTGATTATTTTTTTCTATAAGTACTTTGCATGTGACCTTCCACCTTTCTTTCATTTAGTGCCTGTGGATTCGTCACCCACTTGTGGTCTACAAGTGATTATTATTATTTTTTCTATAAGTACTTTGCATGTGACCTTCCACCTTTCTTTAATTTAGTGCCTGTGGATTCGTCACCCACTTGTTGTCTACAAGTGATTTTTTTTATATAGTACTTTGCATGTGACTTTCCACTTTTACTTAAAATTCTGCTCGTGGATTAGTCACCTACATGTTTCTAACATGTATGTTCACATGTTCCTTCATGGGAATTGTGATTAAGTTTGGTATGTGGTAGTAGCTATTAGCTATAATTTTCTATAGGTGTTTTTCACTTTCACATGGTACCTGTGAGTGACTTCACACCTATTTATTTACTACCTATGGATTGATTTTAATGTGAGTAATTTCTTGTGCTTTTAAATTTCATTTTTTTCGTTTCTCTGTTACCATCACCATACTGGTCTGGCCAACTAGTGTGTTCTGTTGGTGACATAGAAATCAATTATTGTTATTGTTTAAAAATACTGGCGCAAGATTTATTTATTGTCAATATGATATTTAAAGGGGGAAGAGGTGGTCATGTGATGCGACATTCTTTGTTTATTTGAATTGAATTGATTTATGGTTTTACTGTATGTTTCAATTTTATAATGACCATGCTCTATCCTTGTATTTTTATTTGTTGCGTTCCTTTAAGGGGGAAGGTGTGTGGTATCCTGGTTTGGGTGCTATGTATCTTCCTCACTTACCTGTCTTGCTGCTCAGCCAATGTGGATGAATAATAGAATGTTGGTGTGTGTGATGCAATGTGAGAATGTTGGGGATGCTTGTGGATGGATGTCAGTTGGGAGATTGGGCTGAGCAGCAAGGGAGCTGCTCCTGGTGAGGCTTTCATTATTATTATACTTAAGAGCTGATTCTTCTGTAAACCTGAACAAGAGATCTAATAAACCTACTTTAATCATCATACATCGACTACATCCATGCTTATTACATGGGCCCCCTTACAGTTTTGCCCCTTCATCAGCCGGCCCTACAACCGCGCTGCAGGGGCCTGGTTTAACCTTCTAGGATGTGGCTTTGTTGGGGGAGTCTGGAGCATGATGAGAGGCTGTGGAAATGGGGGGAGGGGCTTTTGATGGGGACGGCGATATGCCCGGTTGATAATTTGAGACTTTTGTTAAATCGGGCATAAGTATGGCACCTGAGATGGCGGTGGCACGTGCCGTGGGTGGAGATGCACGTTGAGGTGCGAGGAGGTTTGAGGATTTGAGGGGGGTAAGAGAGACTGTGGCGCTGTTAAGAGGGCTGTGGTGGTCTTGGGTAGGTTGGGAGCAGTCGCATGGGAGGTTGGGGGGAGGGGAGAACTTGAGCTTCGTTGGTGGGGAGATGCTGGGGGTAGGGGATGATTAGAGCGGGAATAGTGGAAAGTGGGAGCAGTCATTTTGGGGTAGAGGTTGGGGAAGTGGTGGGGGTTGCGGGAGAGGGTGTGCGAGGAGAGCAAAAGGGGGGGTTGGTAAGAATGGTAGGGGAAGAGGTCGGTGGTGCATTGGCGAGAGGTAATTGGTGCCTGGTCGAGAGCGCCTAGAATCAGTGGTGAGTTGAGGTGGTGGAAGAAGAGCATAGCAAAAGCTATGGAGGACAGAAAAGTGAAAGTTAAAAAAACAAGCTCAGGAGTTGTGTGCGCGTGAGTGCTAAAAGAAAAAAAAAGACGGGAAAAGTGAAAGCAGGCTGGTGAGTGGTGTGCGATGTGCGCACACCATGACAAAAGAGGAAAGCCAGGTGGCGCCTCTGTTCGTCATTGTGTGTGTAACCGCACACTCTATGCCACCCGGTCGGACTTTTGAAAGCCCACTCACTAAATGTCTCACCAGTGTAGCGGGCTCAGGTGAGACCTAAAAAGAGCCGACATCACTACTCAAAGTGCATTTTTTTGTACTTTCAGCTATGCTGCGCAGCAGCTGTGCTGCTGTACTATATGATTTAAAACATTAAGCTATCCGAAAGCTATCTTGTAGGCCAGCCCTATTGGCTTTGGAATGCTTGTTTCATAAAAGTATACTACTCACTCTTTTACTTGCCTCAAGACAGTTGCAAAGTCCAATTTTCAACTCCACAAGCACAATAAAATAGACAGCTGATGAGGCTCCGTCTGTATGCAAAGGCAATCACATAGCTAACAAGACATAGCGAGTAAAGACAAGTGGTAACCATTATTGTAGCCGGGACAGCCGCAGGATGCTGGCATGTGCTGGATCCCTGTATAATGAGGCAAAAGGTAAGCACTGGTCCTTTTGAAGCCATCGTCTTCATACTTTTTTGTTTCTTTTGCCCTGAAGCAGTGGGCATGGCTAGTAAGATAAACCTGGTCAGAAGGACTGGCACCCTAGGTATATGAAGCATATGAACCCAAGTTACCATAGTGCCACTCTTTTCTAATATTATGACGCATCACATAGTGAGGGTGTGCAACACAGAGGGTGCATTGATAAAAGAAGCGCTATGATGTATCCAGTGGTTTCTTTGTCATAGCGTTTTTTTTGTGATGGTGAGTAAGTCGAGATAGCAGTGACAACTGATGGGGGCTTGGTGAAGCAACAATAACAGGAGAAAGAGAAGGAGGGATTGGTGCACTGCTGCATGTTTTAATACAAAAAAGTGCTATCACATTGCCAGGTTATTGAGCTTTTTCTTATTATGGCACGAAGGGATGGGGACAACACTGGCATTTTTAAAAGGGTGGGTGAGTGTAAGCAACAGCAAGGACAGCGGGAGGAGAGCAGGAGGGGGAAGCAATAACACAGATAGTGGGAGGAGCCAAGCAATAACACAGAGGGTGGGATGGGCAAGCAACAACATGGACAGCTGGAGGAGGCAGGAGGGGGCAAACATCAACAAGGATAGTGGGAAGAGGGTGGGAGGGGGCAATGTTAATATTGATAAATATGATGTTGATACACACATTATGATATATGTGCATATAATAATGAACTTGCATCTCCGTAGTTGAATTCACCCGATATGACTTCCCCCTCAACCACGAGTCAGAAATACGTGGTCAGGCAGAGCCTGCGACTTAGACCTGAAGCAACTGATTGGCAGATCATAGGTGGGGGGACACGTAACCTTTAGATAAACGTGTGAACAGGAAAACCCAAATCGGTCCCTCGGATAGGCAGCGACTCCACAATGGCCTCGGGAGATTGGCCCTGTTGGACTTGGCCCTTCTGGCAGGTTCACCCCTGAACTTTTTTGCTTTTATTGGTGACTTGGTGATAGTGGTTTTTGGTTTCTGCGCACTTTCCCTGTGTCCCAGGGTAAAGTGCGTGCGCACTCTGAGTGCATGTGGTGAGATAGGCCTGCCCTCCCATAGGAATGCATGGGGAATGTATGTGTCCCTGGTAGTTCCTGATGCGTGGGGTGTGCAGGCTCGAGTTTGGCATGTGCGGACTCGTGTGGTTGAATGCTGCGCGATGATGTGTGCGGCGTGCGTGTAGCTAGTATGGAAGTGCCACTTCTATAAGTGGGCACTTCGGTGTGCAGTGTAAAATGTGTGCCTTGTCTGGTGATTGGCTGGTTGAGGTCATGTGATGGGCTAGGGATTCCCCAGAGTCAGGAGGAGTCACCCGGTGGTGAATAGGGGGAGCAGCAGCTAGATGGGTGGGAGGAGTACACCTGGGTCCTGAATAGGGCAGGACTTTCCCCACACAATGCTGGCTCCGCCCCCTGTGGTGCGACTGACGACCCTAGCCCTGCCAGTGAATAGAGTGAGGGGCTGAGCACATCAAGGGTGTTCCCCAACCAGCTGCGACTGGTTTTCCCCTTCACCCTGAACCAAGAACAAAGGATTTTACTGTATAAAAATGGGGCTGTGTCCCCACAGAAGTTGTTCACTTCCAGGATCCTGAGGGGGGGCTGCTGCTGCTGGAGGCCAGGAGGAACCGCCACTTGGGACTGCCTTCCTGCCCTGGAGGGCCCAGTGAGCTGGCCCCTGGCCCAGCCTTGCCCCCTGTCCTCCTTCCTAAGGACTTTGCTGGACTTTCTTTATTTGGCCCCTAAAGCGCCTGGAAGCGCTTTTCTTTCATTTATAGCGCTAGGAGCGCTTTGGTTATGGCCAGCAGCGCGGAGCTGCGATTATTAGCGAGGGAACCCAGACGTAGGGATTCCCTGCTATTTTGCCGTGCTTGCGGGTGCCTACCCCGCTTATTTGTTTATTTTACGGCGGGAGGCCACCCCGCCGTACATCCGCTATCACGAGGGAGCCTACCCCTCTTATTGCCGAGATTTAGAAATAACCGTGGCGGCCCGGTTCTCAAACCGGAAGTCAGGCAACGTCTCGTAGGACGGGGGCGGAGCCTCGGCCTGCAACAGAAGTCCAGGCGGGAGCCCACTCCGCACTGGACGACTTCCTGAAGGAGCGCGAGAAGAGGCCACCGGGGAAGAGAGAGAGAGCCCCCGAGGAGCGGGAGCTCTCTAGTACCGGCCGCCCTGACTCCGACGCGTCCTGTGAGCCTGGAGCCTCGGAGGCTCCACGAGAAGCGTCGCCTTCTTCCGGGTGAGTGGGGCTCTGGCCGGGAGGGTATACAAAGCAGCCTAGGTGGTTGCTGAGCGCGGGTGCGCTCCGAAGAGCCGGCGAGGCTCCAACGCGCCCCCCCCCCCAGCTATTTCAGAGCCTGCAAGGCTCAGGGGGGGCCTCAGTGTCTGTAAAGATTCCCCAGAGTCCAGAGGGACTCCGACGACGGGGACAGTGGTTCCGAGCCCACGAGGCTCCTACGAGGCCAGCAGTGGTTGCGCAGAGCGCTCAGAGGGCTCCAACGTCGGGGGCATTTCTTTGGCACTCAGAGCGGCCCCGGAAGGCAGCGGGCCGCTCCCACGCACACAGGGGCATTTCTTTTGTGATTGAGTGGCCCCAGATGGCAGCGGGCCACTCCCACCTCGCCCCACAGAGTTGTTTAGAGCCTGCGAGGCTCAGGGGGCCACAAGTGTGACATATTTAGAATCCAGGAGAGGCTCCAACCCCTGCCATATTTGTTTAGGAAGGCACAGTGGTGCCCCAGCATTTCACCAGTTGCCCAGCACTTAGTGGGCAACTGCTACGTGTAGGTTGTGCTTTGTGCGCCCTGGTTTGCGCAGCCTACGCAGGCGCGCCCTGACTTTGCTGGACACAGGGCGTCCTTGCCCCTTCAAGGCCAGTTGGCCTAGGGACTGACACAGGTTGTGGCTAATGTGAGTTTGGCACTATTCTTGTCCTGCACCTCTGAATGTATTTTATGCATCATGTGTTTTCCTTCCCTACACCTCTGAATGTGGTGCATCATGTGTAACATGCTATTACCCCTACAGGTATTGTGATACTTAGGTGGTTGTTTGTTTTCTCCTAGTACAGGTGGTGCTAGTGAGGTCCTAGTTCCCTGCGTGACATTTTCCTAAGGTGGTTAGGGTTGCGTAGGTGGTACTTACCTGTTACCAGTAGTTACTGGTTGTGTGCTACATTTGCTATTTTGTACTACAGTATTATTAATACGTTCTAAGTGCTATTTCTACAAAGTGCTAATTCCTGACAGTGGTCCATGTGGCCCTGTCCCCTGTACATATAATCCCTTGTAAATTCTGCCCGTGCCTGTTGGCACATTGTAAAGTGTGTGTTCTTATCTAATGTGTTTTTGGTATAATACAAAGGTTATTTTTATATAATACATTGTGTGGAGTTTCTTTTGTGGTGGGCCTTGGGTGTTGTTGCTGGGTGCGCGCGCAAACGCTTTACACATCGCCTCAGAGATAAGCCTGACTGCTCGTGCCAAGCTACCAAGGGGGTGAGCAGGGGTTATCTTTGGCGTGTACCTTCCTTGCCCTGACTAGAGTGGTAGTTTCTGCCTAGCTTTGGCGCAAGCCCTCGCCAACCAGAAATCCAATTTCTAACATTGGTGATCAGCGGTGGGATTTGGACTTGCGTTTGCGCTGTACCGCAGCGGCAACTGGCCGCACTACAAAACTCTGCATTTAGATAAATCACATGGTATAGGGATTATTGTTCTAAGTTTGTTTTTAATTGTCATTTCTTTGGAAATGTGTTTTTGTGCACTGTGAGTTAGGTGTCCCTAGCTCGGGAGGGTAGATCATCCCCCCAAGTGCATTGTGTTTTCTGGATTCACCAGAGGGTGAGATCCAGTGGTGGCAGCGTAATAGTGTCCAGTACATTTGTCCCCCGCCCTGCGCCCAGAGTTGGTACCCGTGTCACATGGTGGTCAGGTTGAGGAATAAGGGGTGGTAGAAACTGCCTTACCAGTCCGAGGGGAGGGTTGTGTGTGGATGAATGGTGTGTGGCACTAGGCAAGTGAGTGTGAATTCTCTGGGATAGAGAGCTTGCTGAATCCTTTTTGTGAATTGTGTGCTCCTGTGTTAAGCTCAGACCCCTAGGTTCCCTGTGTGATCTTTTCTCTAGAACGTCTGCCAGAATGGAGCCTGCTTTTGATCCCAGTGATCTAGTTTATTACAGTTTGCAGGAGTTGGAAAGGTTCTGTAGAGAGAGAAACATAGGGGTGAGAGAGACAGACACTGTGTACGAACTGAGGAACCACACGATTGGATGGCAAGCAGGTGAATGGGAACGTGAGCGCAGTGAGGAAGAAAGGGCCCGGGCCTCACACCTAGAGGGTGGTGGGTCTGTGGGGAGCCCTGAAGATTCAGAAGAAAATGACAGTACCTGGACGCCAGTAGGGAGTGAGGACCCCGTAGGTAGGGAGTCCCTTGCTGGGTCCAGCGTAGGAGATAGCGCCTCATCCCTTTCCCTGTCCCCTGAGCATAGTGGTAGTTTTCTGGATTCCCCAGTGAGGGTGGAGTCCAGTGGTGGCAGCGATATAAAGTGCAGTACAGAGAGTCCCAGTCCCAGTTCCCCGAGTGTGGTACCTTGTTCCCGAGAGGAGGAATGTAGGTTGAAGTTCAGGGGCAGTAAGAAGCTGTCTCACCAGTCTTGGGAGGAGGCTGTGAAGGAATGTCATGATGCACTGGTGGACTGGCTGGTGTTTAACCCGGAGCAGGATTTGGATGGAGTACTCAATATGATTATCAAAGAGCAGATGCTCAGTAGTTGTTCTCCAGGGTTGCGCCAACACCTGTTGAGGTATAACTCTTTTTGTCCATTTGAGCTTGCGGACGAAGCAGACCGCTGGGAAAGGGCCAGTGGTCCTCTAGAGTCATTAGTGAGTGATTCCAACAATAGTGGGTCAGAGATCCTCCAGCCCAGCGTGGTGGAGGAGGCTCAGTGTAGCCCAGCTAGGTCCCAGGATAGCGAGGAGGGTGTAGGGGCTCACTGCCTGGCTCAGTGGAGCAGGAGTGAGGGGGTGACCGAGGGTCCCCAGACACCCGAAACCCTGCCTCAGGACTTGGATGGTTTCATGAGGGAACACCAAGTTGGGGACCTAGGCTGTCCTGTTAGTCCACTTGAGGAAGATCTCTTAGTGAGTAGAGGACCTGGAGCGCCTGTTAACAGGGCTCCTGTGGTTCTGGAGTCTGGCAGTACCGCTCCGGTTGGGAGGGTACAGGAGTCCAGCGTGAGGAGTGATTGGGGGATGAGTTCCCCAGTGGAAGAGCCGGTGGGTCAGGGACTACCCAGTTGGGCTAGGATCCCGTGTAGTGACCAGGGTGACACCACTTCTGTTCTGGGGGATCTCCGCGCACTGTCAGGTGGACAGGGGATGGGAGATCAGCGCCAGACAGACAGTCGCTCGACGTATGTGTCATTTGATAGCCTCAGGGGGATGGAGTGGAAATCCCCAGAAGTCCTGGAGTGCCAGGCAATTATTCCACCAAAGGTTCTAGGTCGGAGGTTGGGAGGCCAGGTTCAGGATCAGCCTGACCTGAAGGGTGGGACGTCTGTAACCAGCTTCCCGACCGGTTCTTCTTCCAGAGGTACCGCCCCAGTTGGTAGGGAGCAGGGCTCTGGAAGGGGGTGCAGAGGGTGGGAGAGCCCACCTCTGGCCCCGGTACAACCTGAGGGGTTAAACCCTGGGTTGGAATGGCGTTCTAGGTGTACCCCTCGCCGGAGGAGGAGGAACCCTAGGAGAAGAGGTAGGGGGAGGAGAGCCTTCCCCGAGACTCCTGGTCCGCCTGAGGGTGCAGACCCTAGGCTAGAGAACCAGTGGCAGTCTAGTCCTGTCTTGCAGACAGGAAGAGTGGAGAATGGACGCTATGTGCCAGGGGTTCCTACCCCCCACTCTATGGTTAGGCAAAGACCGGTGGCACCTGGTTGGCCTAGGGCCTGGTCTTGGCCGCGGACAGCTTGGGAGTACCAGTGGGGTAGCCCAGTTGGTCCAGACAGTGGTGTTGGAAAGAATTCCATGGGTTCACGGTGGCGTAGAACCGGAGGGTGTCCCTGCAGTTGCGGGCCCGCGTCCGTGTTCTATCGCCCCAAGCAGGGAAGTCCATCACGGTGGTGATTGGTCTGCCCTGCGTTTTGGCTGGAAGGGGGTTGTGTTGGACTTGGCCTTTCTGGCAGGTTCACCCCTGAACTTTTTTGCTTTTATTGGTGACTTGGTGATAGTGGTTTTTGGTTTCTGCGCACTTTCCCTGTGTCCCAGGGTAAAGTGCGTGCGCACTCTGAGTGCATGTGGTGAGATAGGCCTGCCCTCCCATAGGAATGCATGGGGAATGTATGTGTCCCTGGTAGTTCCTGATGCGTGGGGTGTGCAGGCTTGAGTTTGGTATGTGCGGACTCGTGTGGTTGAATGCTGCGCGATGATGTGTGCGGCGTGCGTGTAGCTAGTATGGAAGTGCCACTTCTATAAGTGGGCACTTCGGTGTGCAGTGTAAAATGTGTGCCTTGTCTGGTGATTGGCTGGTTGAGGTCATGTGATGGGCTAGGGATTCCCCAGAGTCAGGAGGAGTCACCCGGTGGTGAATAGGGAGATCAGCAGCTAGATGGGTGGGAGGAGTACACCTGGGTCCTGAATAGGGCAGGACTTTCCCCACACAATGCTGGCTCCGCCCCCTGTGGTGCGACTGATGACCCTAGCCCTGCCAGTGAATAGAGTGAGGGGCTGAGCACATCAAGGGTGCTCCCCAACCAGCTGCAACTGGTTTTCCCCCTCACCCTGAACCAAGAACAAAGGATTTTACTGTATAAAAATGGGGCTGTGTCCCCACAGAAGTTGTTCACTTCCAGGATCCTGAGGGGGGGCTGTTGCTGCTGGAGGCCAGGAGGAACCGCCACTTGTTACTGCCTTCCTGCCCTGGAGGGCCCAGTGAGCTGGCCCCTGGCCCAGCCTTGCCCCCTGTCCTCCTTCCTAAGGACTTTGCTGGACTTTCTTTATTTGGCCCCTAAAGCGCCTGGAAGCGCTTTTCTTTCATTTATAGTGCTAGGAGCGCTTTGGTTGTGGCCAGCAGCGCGGAGCTGCGATTATTAGCGAGGGAACCCTAACGTAGGGATTCCCTGCTATTTTGCCGTGCTTGCGGGTGCCTACCCCGCTTATTTGTTTATTTTACGGCGGGAGGCCACCCCGCCGTACATCCGCTATCACGAGGGAGCCTACCCCTCTTATTGCCGAGATTTAGAAATCACCGTGGCGGCCCGGTTCTCAAACCGGAAGTCAGGCAACGTCTCGTAGGACGGGGGCGGAGCCTCGGCCTGCAACCGAAGTCCAGGCGGGAGCCCACTCCGCACTGGACGACTTCCTGAAGGAGCGCGAGAAGAGGCCGCCGGGGAAGAGAGAGAGAGCCCCCGAGGAGCGGGAGCTCTCTAGTACCGGCCGCCCTGACTCCGACACGTCCTGTGAGCCTGGAGCCTCGGAGGCTCCACGAGAAGCGTCGCCTTCTTCCCGGTGAGTGGGGCTCTGGCCGGGAGGGTATACAAAGCAGCCTAGGTGGTTGCTGAGCGTGGGTGCGCTCCGAAGAGCCGGCGAGGCTCCAACGCGCCCCCCCTCCCCAGCTATTTCAGAGCCTGCAAGGCTCAGGGGGGGCCTCAGCGTCCGTAAAGATTCCCCAGAGTCCAGAGGGACTCCGACGACGGGGACAGTGGTTCCGAGCCCACGAGGCTCCAACGAGGCCAGCAGTGGTTGCGCAGAGCGCTCAGAGCGCTCCAACGTCGGGGGCATTTCTTTGGCACTCAGAGCGGCCCCGGAAGGCAGCGGGCTGCTCCCACGCACACGGAGGCATTTCTTTTGTGATTGAGTGGCCCCAGATGGCAGCGGGCCACTCCCACCTTGCCCCACAGAGTTGTTTAGAGCCTGCGAGGCTCAGGGGGCCACAAGTGTGACATATTTAGAATCCAGGAGAGGCTCCAACCCCTGCCATATTTGTTTAGGAAGGCACAGTGGTGCCCCAGCATTTCACCAGTTGCCCAGCACTTAGTGGGCAACTGCTACGTGTAGGTTGTGCTTTGTGCGCCCTGGTTTGCGCAGCTTGCGCAGGCGCGCCCTGACTTTGCTGGACACAGGGCGTCCTTGCCCCTTCAAGGCCAGTTGGCCTAGGGACTGAGACAGGTTGTGGCTAATGTGAGTTTGGCGCTATTCTTGTCCTGCACCTCTGAATGTATTTTATGCATCATGTGTTTTCCTTCCCTACACCTCTGAATGTGGTGCATCATGTGTAACATGCTATTACCCCTACAGGTATTGTGATACTTAGGTGGTTGTTTGTTTTCTCCTAGTACAGGTGGTGCTAGTGAGGTCCTAGTTCCCTGCGTGACATTTTCCTAAGGTGGTTAGGGTTGCGTAGGTGGTACTTACCTGTTACCAGTAGTTACTGGTTGTGTGCTACATTTGCTATTTTGTACTACAGTATTATTCCTACGTTCTAAGTGCTATTTCTACAAAGTGCTAATTCCTGACAGTGGTCCATGTGGCCCTGTCCCCTGTACATATAATCCCTTGTAAATTCTGCCCGTGCCTGTTGGCACATTGTAAAGTGTGTGTTCTTATCTAATGTGTTTTTGGTATAATACAATGGTTATTTTTATATAATACCTTGTGTGGAGTTTCTTTTGTGGTGGGCCTTGGGTGTTGTTGCTGGGTGCGCGCGCAAACGCTTTACACATCGCCTCAGAGATAAGCCTGACTGCTCGTGCCAAGCTACCAAGGGGGTGAGCAGGGGTTATCTTTGGCGTGTACCTTCCTTGCCCTGACTAGAGTGGTGGTTTCTGCCTGGCTTTGGCGCAAGCCCTCGCCAACCAGAAATCCAATTTCTAACATTGGTGAATAGCGGTGGGATTTGGACTTGCGTTTGCGCTGTACCGCAGCGGCAACTGGCCGCACTACAAAACTCTGCATTTAGATAAATCACATGGTATAGGGATTATTGTTCTAAGTTTGTTTTTAATTGTCATTTCTTTGGAAATGTGTTTTTGTGCACTGTGAGTTAGGTGTCCCTAGCTCGGGAGGGTAGATCATCCCCCCAAGTGCATTGTGTTTTCTGGATTCACCAGAGGGTGAGATCCAGTGGTGGCAGCGTAATAGTGTCCAGTACATTTGTCCCCCGCCCTGCGCCCAGAGTTGGTACCCGTGTCACATGGTGGTCAGGTTGAGGAATCAGGGGTGGTAGAAACTGCCTTACCAGTCTGAGGGGAGGGTTGTGTGTGGATGAATGGTGTGTGGCACTAGGCAAGTGAGTGTGAATTCTCTGGGATAGAGAGCTTGCTGAATCCTTTTTGTGTATTGTGTGCTCCTGTGTTAAGCTCAGACCCCTAGGTTCCCTGTGTGATCTTTTCTCTAGAACGTCTGCCAGAATGGAGCCTGCTTTTGATCCCAGTGATCTAGTTTATTACAGTTTGCAGGAGTTGGAAAGGTTCTGTAGAGAGAGAAACATAGGGGTGAGAGAGACAGACACTGTGTACGAACTGAGGAACCACATGATTGGATGGCAAGCAGGTGAATGGGAACGTGAGCGCAGTGAGGAAGAAAGGACCCGGGCCTCACACCTGGAGGGTGGTGGGTCTGTGGGGAGCCCTGAAGATTCAGAAGAAAATGACAGTACCTGGAGGCCAGTAGGGAGTGAGGACCCCGTGGGTAGGGAGTCCCTTGCTGGGTCCAGCGTAGGAGATAGCGCCTCATCCCTTTCCCTGTCCCCTGAGCATAGTGGTAGTTTTCTGGATTCCCCAGTGAGGGTGGAGTCCAGTGGTGGCAGCGATATAAAGTGCAGTACAGAGAGTCCCAGTCCCAGTTCCCCAAGTGTGGTACCTTGTTCCCGAGAGGAGGAATGTAGGTTGAAGTTCAGGGGCAGTAAGAAGCTGTCTCACCAGTCTTGGGAGGAGGCTGTGGAGGAATGTCATGATGCACTGGTGGACTGGCTGGTGTTTAACCCGGAGCAGGATTTGGATGGAGTACTCAATATGATTATCAAAGAGCAGATGCTCAGTAGTTGTTCTCCAGGGTTGCGCCAACACCTGTTGAGGTATAACTCTTTTTGTCCATTTGAGCTTGCGGACGAAGCAGACCGCTGGGAAAGGGCCAGTGGTCCTCTAGAGTCATTAGTGAGTGATTCCAACAATAGTGGGTCAGAGATCCTCCAGCCCAGCGTGGTGGAGGAGGCTCAGTGTAGCCCAGCTAGGTCCCAGGATAGCGAGGAGGGTGTAGGGGCTCACTGCCTGGCTCAGTGGAGCAGGAGTGAGGGGGTGACCGAGGGTCCCCAGACGCCCGAAACCCTGCCTCAGGACTTGGATGGTTTCATGAGGGAACACCAAGTTGGGGACCTAGGCTGTCCTGTTAGTCCACTTGAGGAAGATCTCTTAGTGAGTAGAGGACCTGGAGCGCCTGTAAACAGGGCTCCTGTGGTTCTGGAGTCTGGCAGTACCGCTCCGGTTGGGAGGGTACAGGAGTCCAGCGTGAGGAGTGATTGGGGGATGAGTTCCCCAGTGGAAGAGCCGGTGGGTCAGGGACTACCCAGTTGGGCTAGGATCCCGTGTAGTGACCAGGGTGACACCACTTCTGTTCTGGGGGATCTCCGCGCACTGTCAGGTGGACAGGGGACGGGAGATCAGCGCCAGACAGACAGTCGCTCGACGTATGTGTCATTTGATAGCCTCAGGGGGATGGAGTGGAAATCCCCAGAAGTCCTGGAGTGCCAGGCAATTATTCCACCAAAGGTTCTAGGCCGGAGGTTGGGAGGGCAGGTTCAGGATCAGCCTGACCTGAAGGGTGGGACGTCTGTAACCAGCGTCCCGACCGGTTCTTCTTCCAGAGGTACCGCCCCAGTTGGTAGGGAGCAGGGCTCTGGAAGGGGGTGCAGAGGGTGGGAGAGCCCACCTCTGGCCCCGGTACAACCTGAGGGGTTAAACCCTGGGTTGGAATGGCGTTCTAGGTGTACCCCTCGCCGGAGGAGGAGGAACCCTAGGAGAAGAGGTAGGGGGAGGAGAGCCTTCCCCGAGACTCCTGGTCCGCCTGAGGGTGCAGACCCTAGGCTGGAGAACCAGTGGCAGTCTAGTCCTGTCTTGCAGGAATGGACGCTATGTGCCAGGGGTTCCTACCCCCCACTCTATGGTTAGGCAAAGACCGGTGGCACCTGGGTGGCCTAGGGCCTGGTCTTGGCCGCGGACAGCTTGGGAGTACCAGTGGGGTAGCCCAGTTGGTCCAGACAGTGGTGTTGGAAAGAATTCCATGGGTTCACCGTGGCGTAGAACCGGAGGGTGTCCCTGCAGTTGCGGGCCCGCGTCCGTGTTCTATCGCCCCAAGCAGGGAAGTCCATCACGGTGGTGATTGGTCTGCCCTGCGTTTTGGCTGGAAGGGGGTTGTGTTGGACTTGGCCCTTCTGGCAGGTTCACCCATGAACTTTTTTGCTTTTATTGGTGACTTGGTGATAGTGGTTTTTGGTTTCTGCGCACTTTCCCTGTGTCCCAGGATAAAGTGCGTGCGCACTCTGAGTGCATGTGGTGAGATAGGCCTGCCCTCCCATAGGAATGCATGGGGAATGTATGTGTCCCTGGTAGTTCCTGATGCGTGGGGTGTGTAGGCTCGAGTTTGGTATGTGTGGACTCGTGTGGTTGAATGCTGCGCGATGATGTGTGCGGCGTGCGTGTAGCTAGTATGGAAGTGCCACTTCTAGAAGTGGGCACTTCGGTGTGCAGTGTAAAATGTGTGCCTTGTCTGGCGATTGGCTGGTTGAGGTCATTTGATGGGCTAGGGATTCCCCAGAGTCAGGAGGAGTCACCCGGTGGTGAATAGGGAGATCAGCAGCTAGATGGGTGGGAGGAGTACACCTGGGTCCTGAATAGGGCAGGACTTTCCCCACACAATGCTGGCTCCGCCCCCTGTGGTGCGACTGACGACCCTAGCCCTGCCAGTGAATAGAGTGAGGGGCTGAGCACATCAAGGGTGCTCCCCAACCAGCTGCGACTGGTTTTCCCCCTCACCCTGAACCAAGAACAAACGATTTTACTATATAAAAATGGGGCTGTGTCCCCACAGAAGTTGTTCACTTCCAGGATCCTGAGGGGAAGCTGCTGCTGCTGGAGGCCAGGAGGAACCGCCACTTGGGACTGCCTTTCGGCTCTGGAGGGCCCAGTGAGCTGGCCCCTGGCCCAGCCTTGCCCCCTGCCCTCCTTCCTAAGGACTTTGCTGGACTTTCTTTATTTGGCCCCTAAAGCGCCTGGAAGCGCTTTTCTTTCATTTATAGCGCTAGGAGCGCTTTGGTTGTGGCCAGCAACGCGGAGCTGCGATTATTAGCGAGGGAACCCCGACGTAGGGATTCCCTGCTATTTTGCCGTGCTTGCGGGTGCCTACCCCGCTTATTGGTTTATTTTACGGCGGGAGGCCACCCCGCCGTACATCCGCTATCACGAGGGAGCCTACCCCTCTTATTGCCGAGATTTAGAAATCACCGTGGCGGCCCGGTTCTCAAACCGGAAGTCAGGCAACGTCTCGTAGGACGGGGGCGGAGCCTCGGCCTGCAACGGAAGTCCAGGCGGGAGCCCACTCCGCACTGGACGACTTCCTGAAGGAGCACGAGAAGAGGCCGCCGGGGAAGAGAGAGAGAGCCCCCGAGGAGCGGGAGCTCTCTAGTACCGGCCGCCCTGACTCCGACGCGTCCTGTGAGCCTGGAGCCTCGGAGGCTCCACGAGAAGCGTCGCCTTCTTCCCGGTGAGTGGGGCTCTGGCCGGGAGGGTATACAAAGCAGCCTAGGTGGTTGCTGAGCGCGGGTGCGCTCCGAGGGCCCACCTGTTACGAAGAGCCGGCGAGGCTCCAACACGCCCCCCCCCAGCTATTTCAGAGCCTGCAAGGCTCAGGGGGGGCCTCAGCGTCCGTAAAGATTCCCCAGAGTCCAGAGGGACTCCGACGACGGGGACAGTGGTTCCGAGCCCACGAGGCTCCAACGAGGCCAGCAGTGGTTGAGCAGAGCGCTCAGAGCGCTCCAATGTCGGGGGCATTTCTTTGGCACTCAGAGCGGCCCCGGAAGGCAGCGGGCCGCTCCCACGCACACGGCGGCATTTCTTTTGTGATTGAGTGGCCCCAGATGGCAGCGGGCCACTCCCACCTTGCCCCACAGAGTTGTTTAGAGCCTGCGAGGCTCAGGGGGCCACAAGTATGACATATTTAGAATACAGGAGAGGCTCCAACCCCTGCCATATTTGTTTAGGAAGGCACAGTGGTGCCCCAGCATTTCACCAGTTGCCCAGCACTTAGTGGGCAACTGCTACGTGTAGGTTGTGCTTTGTGCGCCCTGGTTTGCGCAGCCGGCGCAGGCGCGCCCTGACTTTGCTGGACACAGGGCATCCTTGCCCCTTCAAGGCCAGTTGGCCTAGGGACTGCCACAGGTTGTGGCTAATGTGAGTTTGGCGCTATTCTTGTCCTGCACCTCTGAATGTATTTTATGCATCATGTGTTTTCCTTCCCTACACCTCTGAATGTGGTGCATCATGTGTAACGTGCTATTACCCCTACAGGTATTGTGATACTTAGGTGGTTGTTTGTTTTCTCCTAGTACAGGTGGTGCTAGTGAGGTCCTAGTTCCCTGCGTGACATTTTCCTAAGGTGGTTAGGGTTGCGTAGGTGGTACTTACCTGTTACCAGTAGTTACTGGTTGTGTGCTACATTTGCTATTTTGTACTACAGTATTATTCCTACGTTTTAAGTGCTATTTCTACAAAGTGCTAATTCCTGACAGTGGTCCATGTGGCCCTGTCCCCTGTACATATAATCCCTTGTAAATTCTGCCCGTGCCTGTTGGCACATTGTAAAGTGTGTGTTCTTATCTAATGTGTTTTTGGTATAATACAAAGGTTATTTTTATATAATACCTTGTGTGGAGTTTCTTTTGTGGTGGGCCTTGGGTGTTGTTGCTGGGTGCGCGCGCAAACGCTTTACACATCGCCTCAGAGATAAGCCTGACTGCTCGTGCCAAGCTACCAAGGGGGTGAGCAGGGGTTATCTTTGGCATGTACCTTCCTTGCCCTGACTAGAGTGGTGGTTTCTGCCTGGCTTTGGCGCAATCCCTCGCCAACCAGAAATCCCATTTCTAACAGGCCCCAATAAAACATGTTTGGCCCAAGAGGCGCATGTTCCCAAAAACACCATAAAGTCAGGAGCAACACTAAGTTGGGATCACACACCCAATCAGAACACAGCATGCACATTACACTAAGTGATCATGCGCTCTCCATGCCGGACATCTGGACACATACCTGCTGGCCCTGCATTGTGTCCGTGTGAAGTCAAGGCCCACCTGCGCTTCTTATCCTTAGGCCAGATTTATAGCCCTGTGACTAGGTCCAGATTTCTGTCTTCAAAGGAATGTACAACTGTTGTATGACACCTCATGCAATGTATGAAATGACGGCCTAAACCAAAGTGCTTTGATACAGTCTTCAGACCCCGAATCTGTTGTCTTTTCTCCCATTGGCTGCGTTTGATTAAACCAATTGTTCCTGTTTTGCAAACCGCCTCTTGTCTTTCATTTCTTCAAGTTAAACTCATATTCGAGCAATATTTTGGCTAGCCAGCCAGCAGAGAATGGTTCCTCAAGCCAGACTTCAGATGAACTAAAAGGACCCCACCCGTATGGATTCCCATCTGAGCAACAAGAGCGGTGAGCAGACGCCACAATTGATTGAAAGTTCTGCTGAATCCACAGGGTGGAGGTCCATCCGGAAGCCGCCATCAATGGGTAATCTGATCCTTAATTTCAGCATTTGGCGTATGGCAAATTAGGAAAGGTGAGGATTGTTTGCCGCTTAGACCACTGGGCGTGACACATTGGGTACACTTGCCTCTGGGTGTGATACAGGGACCAATTGGACCACTAGGCAAGACACAGAGGGTAGGATTTTTTCTGGGTGTGTTACAGGGACCTCTTGAACCGCTGGGTGAAACACAGAGAGTAGGCTTGATCCCTGGGTGTGATACAGGGGTGGGTCCTCACCGCTTGGACCACTGGGCGTGACACAGAAGGTATGCATAGACTCTGGGTGTGAGATAGAGCCAGCATCTCTATCTTATTTTTTAGTCTAAATGAGTGTTCTTAGTTCTATTTGTTTCTTGGTAGTATCTGAAAGAAGTGAAAGGTGCTACTCACTTGGACCACTGGGCATGACACAGTTGGCACAAATTATTCCTGGGTGTGATATAAGGTGTAATTTTGATGTTACAGAAAGATTTGGACCTTTGAGAGTAAGATGCGGCTTATGCATTGCCATGGAGAGCCTGTATTTCTGAAGTTGCTCCTTCTTCTCCCCGTAAATAGTTGCTGTTTTTGTCCCCAAGCTCATAGTGACACACTATCGGGCTCACTTAGTTCCATGTACTGCACAGAGCTTCCCATTGTAATTGATCTGCATGCACCAGGAGCAGGCTACGTTTTTTGGGAAAAAGTCATCATTTTATACTCTGTCACTTTTTTTCTCTTCTATTTTCATTGTGGTTTTCAATTAATGCATTTTTTTCTTGATGTTATGGTGCTGATAAAATTATTGCAACTGTGTTCCATGTTGAATGTTATGTCCAGTTAACAATTCTATGTGTGTATGAAAAAGTTGTCATTTGTTTACATATTGTTATTCTGCTGCTAAAAGTATAATTCATAATGTTTTTGAGTTAACCAATGCACTTTCTTACAGGTTGTTATTTTCTATGTGAGTTGTTCTATGAAAGTTTGATTGATGCATCTCTGTCCTAAGCTGAGCTCATAGTAAATGCAGTTATTGTCGGTATAATCCCTTGGACATATCATACCCACGCTCAGAGTTGTATTTTAGTTTCTTTAAAAGACTTGTTACATTAGAAGTGTTCTAGCCCTTAAAAAGTACCCCAACCCATCATGGAGCCGCCTTTAAACCATCTGCAAACTAGGTTCCCCACACAGGCTAAAAAGCTAGATACATTGTGCCCTGAATGGCACACATACACTAAGATGCATGTGTGCCCTTGGCCGGGGGGAGCCTTTGTCACCAACTGTTAGAGTCGGGGATCTCTGGTTGGCGCAAGGTTGCCCTTGTGTCAAGCAGGAACCCTCTCCTCCACGTCAGGGCGCAGGATAACCCCTCGCGAATGACCCTTGCTCACCCTCTAGGTGCGTGGCGTGAGCAGCCAAGGCGATTCCTCAGGCGTTGTTGGTTAAGCACTTACAATCGTACACACAGTAAATACATCAATCCCCCCAGAAACGGACACCAGACTTGGATATATATAAAAATACGATTCTTTATGTCAAAATAAGGTATATATATCTCAACAGACTTATCACAAGACCAATAACGTTTTCGCTAGGCCACCAGGTTATACAGCAGGCAAATGATCTTGTTTGTAGCTTCAAATGGATGGTTCGTAGTCTCTTTACTTGTAGTTCCAGTACTCACAGAGATCGGTTCCTGTGAACGGGGAAATAAGGCGTTGCGGGCCCCGAGCCCGATACTGGAACTTCCTTAGTGATGTGGAGAGTCGGCACAGGTCGGTGCGACTCTCGGCTTGGGAAGTGTTCTCTGGTCCTCAATCAGCAGGTGTGGGCACGTAGGCAGGCGCGGCCAGCGACCCTTTAGCACGGCGGTGCAGGAGGGTCTCCACAGCGGAGGCGGCGCGGCCTGAGATGTCCGGGGATAGCGAAGCGGGGTCGCAGGGCACGGTCAGTGCAGCTGGATGACCCGGCGTAGATCACAGTCGTCGGACGGCTTCCGGCGGGAGGGGTGATAGCGCGGTCAGCGCGCTCCCGTAGCAGGCGGTGACAGGGATGCAGGCGGCCTGGCCCGGGGACAGAGAGCGGCTCGGGACGGAGCGGGGCTCTCACGGGTTTGAGGCAGGCGAGCTTCTGAGTGTCACGGCCCTAGGAGGGGCGATGAGGGGCGCAGTCTCTTTTCCAGCGGGATGCCCACACGGCTCGAATTGGAGGACGAGCAAGAAGCACAGAGAACCCACTGTTCCTGGGGTTCAGTTCAGGGGGCAAGCTCAGATCAAGCCCTTGGAGAATGTTCAAGCACAAAGTAGCAAAGTCTTTTCAGTAAGTCTCTTCCTCTCCTCTCTCAGCAAGGCAAGCAGCAGGCCAGCTCCTCCGGCGTCTTCTTCTCCTTCTAGTCGGGCAGAGGTTCTTTGTGGTAAACAGGATTCTGATTTCTTAGGAGCCAGGCTCCTACTTTTATACACCAATTCTTTTGTTCTTTAGCGCCAGGGGGCCTAGGCCTGGCTCAGTCCAGTTCTGGAGCACTTTGTTATGGTGACTCTGCTCTTTCCTTTCAGCAGCAGGGCAGAGACATCAGCCGCCCCACAGGGGGTGGCGCCGGCTTTGTGGTGGCAGAGCACAGGTCTATTCAAGAGTCAAGGTGTACTCCTCCCACCCATCCAGGTGTAATCTCTCTACCCACCACCTGGCAGCCAACCTGTCTCTGGGGATTCCCCAACCCTGCTCCTTACTGTTGCCAGGCAGAACACATACACACAGCAGAGGCGGACTGAGATGGTCAGGTCAGTAAATACTAACTTTCTAAAAGTAGTATTTACAAACCCAGGATACTAAAATAGACTTGACTACAAGAAGTATTTTATCATCCTGAGTTCAGGCATACTAAACTTGACACTTCTACCATGCTCTCTGAGTCCACTGGGGTCACAGCGTTGGCGTGATCCCAGCAGCCCATTCTGGCCTATGGAGAGCAGGTAGCCTTCAATAGTGAAGAACGAAAATGGCTGTAATTCACTACTAAGACATGCCACACACATCAGGGCATGTCCTACCTTATGCCTACAATGCACCCTGCCCTTGGGCCTACCAGAGGGGTGGCTAATATGTAGGTAAGGGAAGGTTTAGGGACTGGCAAGTGGGGGCACTTGCGCAGTCAGCGCGACGGTCCCGGACCGCGCACAGGGTCTGCGGTGGCAGGCCCTAGACACACTTTACAAGGCCGCTTCCGTGGGTGGCGCAACCAGCGCTGCAAGCCCACCAGCAGCATTGGCATTCACGAGCCCTGGCACCCCTGGTGCACTTTACTGGGGACTGACAGTGAATCCAATAAACCAATCGTGGACATCAATTACAGGTACACTTTACTTAGGGAGCACTTGCACCGCGGCACGGATTAGCCGTGGCGCAGTGCCCTGAGCGGACAACACCAGCAAAACAGTCGAGGCACACCATAAAAAAGTGGAAGGGAAACTCACGCCAAGGTGCCAGGTCTAACACGTGTCCCCTCCAGCTGAAATGTGGGGAGAACTACCCTTGCCCAGGGGGTTCCTCGTCACTAAGGCGGAAATACCTGGACAGACCGTCAGCGTTGGCGTGATCTGTACCAGGACGGTGTTCCACCGTAAAGTCCATACCCTGTAGGGAGATGGACCACCTCAACAGCTTCGGGTTTTCACCCCTCATTTGCATCAACCATCTGAGGGGCCTGTGGTCCGTCTGAACCCGGAAGTGAGACCCAAACAAGTAGGGTCTTAGCTTCTTCAGCGCCCAGACCACAGCAAATGCTTCTCGCTCAATTGCACTCCACCGACTTTCCCGTGGAAGTAACCTCCTACTGATGAAGGCTACGGGTTGGTCCCAGCCCTCCTCAGTCATCTGTGAGAGAACAGCCCCCACACCATGCTCTGAAGCGTCTGTCTGTACTAGGAATTCCTTGGAGAAGTCAGGGGCCAAGAGCACGGGCGCCGTGCACATGGCCGTCTTCAGGGTGTCGAAAGCTTTCTGACAGGTGTCAGTCCAAATCACGTTCCTGGGCTGCTTCTTCGAAGTCAGCTCTGTCAAGGGGGCAACGATCGTTCCATAGCCCTTGACAAACCTCCTGTAGTACCCAGTGAGCCCCAGGAAGGCCCTCACTGCGGTCTGCGTCTTGGGGGGTTCCCAAGCCAGGATGGTTTCAATTTTGGGTTGCAAGGGTGCCACCTTGCCACTCCCCACTTGGTGTCCCAAGTACACCACGGAACCCTGCCCGATCTGGCACTTGCTTGCCTTGATCGTGAGGCCTGCTCGGCGCAGCGCCATCAACACTTCCCAGAGGTGGCGCAGGTGTTCAGGCCAGGTGGCACTGAACACTGCGATGTCATCCAGGTAGGCGGCACTGAACGCATCCAGCCCAACCAGTACCTGGTTGACCAACCTCTGGAAGGTGGCAGGGGCATTCTTCATCCCAAATGGCATGACTCGGAACTGGAAGTGCCCATCTGGTGTAGAGAATGCTGACCTCTCTTTGGCCCCATCGGTCAAGGCGATCTGCCAGTACCCAGACGTTAAATCAAACGTGCTGAGGAACCGGGCAGCCCCCAGCCGATCAATGAGCTCATCAGCTCTGGGGATGGGGTGCGCGTCAGTCTTCGTGACTGAATTGAGTCCTCTGTAGTCCACACAGAACCGGAGTTCAGGTGTGGCTCCCGGCGCAGCAGCCTTTGGGACCAAGACCACGGGGCTGGACCAAGGACTGCTGGAGGACTCAACCACCCCTAGCGCAAGCATTTTGGAGACCTCCTCCTTAATGCAAGCTCTGACCCTGTCAGTTACCCGGTAAGCCTTGTGCTTTACAGGTAAGCTGTCTCCTGTGTCCGCATCATGGACGCACCAATCTGTGACACCAGGAACCAGGGAGAATCGGTCGGAAAACTGTCCCAGCAAGTGGCGGCAATCTTCCTGTTGTTCGGGCGTCAGGGTGGGTGAGAGGTTAACTCCATCCACTGACCCATCTTTCTCAGAGGCCACTAAGAGGTCAGGAAGAGGCTCGGTCTCCTCTTCCATTCCATCATCAGTGGCCAGCAGCATGCCCACTTCGGTCCTCTCTAAGTGGGGCTTAAGGCGGTTAACATGTAGGACCCTCAAAGGGTTCCTGGGAGTCTGCATGTCCACCAAGTAGGTGATAGGACTTTTGCGCTCCACAACCTCAAATGGACCTGTCCACTTATCCTGAAGTGCACACGGCTCCACTGGGGCCAAGACCCACACCTTTTGTCCAGGTTGAAGCTCTACCAGAGTGGCATTCCGGTCGTACCACCGCTTCATCTCCTCCTGGCTGGCTTCCAGATTTGCCTCAGCAAGTTGCCTGAAACGCCGAGTCTGGTTTCGGAAGGCCAGCATGTAACTATATACATTCTGGGGAGGTTTCCTGGGAGATTGCTCCCAGCCTTCCTTTACCAAACTCAGAGGTCCTCTTACCGGGTGACCATACAGAAGCTCGAAGGGGCTGAATCCTAGAGACTTCTGTGGCACCTCTCGGTAAGCGAAGAGCAGGCATGGCAAGAGGACGTCCCACTTACGCCTCATTGGACCGTCCAGGCCCATGATCATGCCTTTGAGGGTTCGGTTGAATCTCTCAACCAACCCATTTCCTTGGGGGTGGTAAGGAGTGGTGAACTTGTAAGTTACCCCACACTCCTTCCACAGGGATTTCATATACGTGGATATGAAATTGGTCCCCCTGTCGCTCACCACCTCTAGAGGGAATCCCACTCGGGAGAAAATTCCCATCAGTGCCCGTCCCACCACGGGGGCCGTCACTGTCCTCAGAGGGATGGCTTCAGGGTACCGGGTGGCATGGTCCACCAAGACCAGGATGAACCTGTTGCCCAGGGCTGTCTTGGGGTCCAGAGGCCCCACAATATCAATACCCACTCGTTGGAATGGCGTACCGACCACAGGGAAAGGTTGCAGAGGAGCCTTGTGCTTCCCTCCGCTCTTACCACTTGCCTGGCAAGTCTGACAGGTTCTGCAGTAGGAATCTGAATTCTTATGCATTTGGGGCCAGTAAAAGTGGGTGACAAGCCTGTCATAGGTCTTGTCCATCCCCAAATGTCCTGCTAACGGCACATCGTGAGCCAGCCCCAGTAGGAAGGTTCTGAACTTCTGGGGTACCACCAGCACACGGGCTGACCCAGGTTCAGCAGCCTTAGGCTCGGAATACAGGAGGTCACTCTCCCAGTACACGTAGTGTGTTTTGGCCTGAACACCGTTGGCCTGGTCTGCAGCCTGCTGCCGCATACCAATGAGAGAAGGGCATTCTTTCTGCTCCCTGCAGAATTCCTCCCTGGAGGGACCTCCTTCTTGCTGCCAATGGGTCAGCTCAGGCAGATCTCCCAGTTCGGCAATCTGTTCCCCGGTAGGCTCCAGAGCATCCCCCTCAGGGTCTACTTCCTCCTGGGCCGTGGGAACTTCGGGGGCCGGTTTCCCGCGCCTCCTGCGCCTTCTCCCTAAGGCCGGTTCCTGGACCTCTCCCTCAGGCTCCAGGACCCTCTCAACACCCCTACTGGCTGCCATGGACCGGGTGGTCACGCACGCCCAGTCGGGTAGACCCACCATCCTCAGATGCGTGGTCTTCTCCACCTTTTCCCAAGGGGAGCTCTCCAGGTCGTTCCCTAGCAGACAGTCTACAGGCATGTCGGTTCTCACAGCGACTTGTAGAGTACCAGAGACCTCCCCCCACTCAAAGGGAACTTGAGCCATTGGACAACGACTCTCTACGTTGTCAGCATTGACAACCCTACAGTAGGCATTGGGTACAATTTGCTCTTGAGACACCAGGTGTTGCCTCACCGAGGTCACGCTGGCTCCTGTATCTCTAAGAGCCTCAACCTTCTTTCCATTGATGGTCACCACCTGCCCATATTTCTTAGTGTTAGAGGGTAGGTAGGTGACAGGGACCATCTCACTGTCTCCTAGCGAGACTAGGGTCATCTGCCCGGGACCCCCACCCTCCTGGACTGCTACTTCCTCCCCAAAGTTAACACTAGCTACTTGCCGGGGGGGAGCACCAGTGGGTGCGGTCTTACCAAACAGGCGACACTTAGGATCAGAGGCAATGTGACCCGGATCACCACACTTATAACAATTGAAGGGCCCCTTTGGAACAGGTCTACCTGTCGGGGCCCCGTTCTGCTGCAGGGGTGGGGGAGGCTGAGAACCCTTCTGCTGGTTCCCTTGGGAATTACTTTGGGGGCCTTTTTGGAACCCCTTCTGTTTACCCTTGTCCCCCCCACTCTTCTGCTGGGGACCCTGCCCACTTTTGGCGGAGTCTCCCACTTGACCCTTGTGGACCCTGGTGCTGAGCCAGCGGTCCGCCTCCTCAGCAAGCTTCCTCGGGTTGGACAGCTTGCTATCAATCAGGTGCTGGCGTAGCTCAGGAAAACATTGACTGGACAAGTGCTCCCATGCAATTAAATCAAGCAGCCCTTGATAATCGTTCACTTTGCTACCCTTCACCCAACCATCCAGCGCTCTGCAGAAAAAGGTCACATATTCCACATACGTACTCTCAGGGATCTTCTTGGTCTCCCTGAACCTCTGTCGATATAGCTCCGGAGTTAACCCATACCTGGTCATTAACGCTTCCTTCATATGGGGGTATGAGGTTTGGAGATCTAAGGGTAAATCTAACAGTGTGTCACGCCCTTCAGCAAGGAACCTTCCCCACAACCCCGCTCCCCAGTCTTTCTCAGGGACCCGGTGTGAGGACATGGCCACCTCGTAGGCCCTAAACCACTGCCCTATGTCATCCTTTCTGAAATACTCCTTTACTACATCTTTGGGGATGTACACCTTGGACTCTACCTGCGCTGGTGGAGTGCTGCCACCAGAAGGAGCGGTGTCCAAACTTTTCGCCTTCAGCTCCAACTCCTTCAATCTGATATCATGATCCATTTGGCGTTGTTGTGCCTCCAGGGCCAACTTCTGCTTTTCCATTTCCATTTGTCCTGCCAACTTTGCCATCTCCATTGCATGCGCCCTGTCTGCTGCCCTATCTGCCAGCTCCTCTGGCGACCGGACTCTGCTGGGCTCCTCAAGGTTGTCGGGTGGAACGATGTCCCCCGCATTCCGTAGGTCTCGTGACTCCTTCCAGGCTCTCAACGCCTTGGTGTACTGGGGCTTCCTCTTGCATCCAGCATGGGGGACTCTGAATTGTACACTGTAGCCTTTCAATTGCTCCATCGTGTAGCCTTCCAGTCTCTCCCAATCCACCTCATCGATTCCAGAAATCACAGAGAGGGCCCTCCCAGCGGAGTGTGAGCCAGGCATGGTTGCAGTAATGGCAGATGTCTCAACAAAGTTCAACAATTACAAACCTGTGGCTGCGTTATTTGGTCTGCTCTCACTATCTGGTGATTAATAATTCACTGTATGCAAATTACAAGTGCAAATCCGAAATCCCAACCGCTGCCAACAATGTTAGAGTCGGGGATCTCTGGTTGGCGCAAGGTTGCCCTTGTGTCAAGCAGGAACCCTCTCCTCCACGTCAGGGCGCAGGATAACCCCTCGCGAATGACCCTTGCTCACCCTCTAGGTGCGTGGCGTGAGCAGCCAAGGCGATTCCTCAGGCGTTGTTGGTTAAGCACTTACAATCGTACACACAGTAAATACATCAATCCCCCCAGAAACGGACACCAGACTTGGATATATATAAAAATACGATTCTTTATGTCAAAATAAGGTATATATATCTCAACAGACTTATCACAAGACCAATAACGTTTTCGCTAGGCCACCAGGTTATACAGCAGGCAAATGATCTTGTTTGTAGCTTCAAATGGATGGTTCGTAGTCTCTTTACTTGTAGTTCCAGTACTCACAGAGATCGGTTCCTGTGAACGGGGAAATAAGGCGTTGCGGGCCCCGAGCCCGATACTGGAACTTCCTTAGTGATGTGGAGAGTCGGCACAGGTCGGTGCGACTCTCGGCTTGGGAAGTGTTCTCGGGTCCTCAATCAGCAGGTGTGGGCACGTAGGCAGGCGCGGCCAGCGACCCTTTAGCACGGCGGTGCAGGAGGGTCTCCACAGCGGAGGCGGCGCGGCCTGAGATGTCCGGGGATAGCGAAGCGGGGTCGCAGGGCACGGTCAGTGCAGCTGGATGACCCGGCGTAGATCACAGTCGTCGGACGGCTTCCGGCGGGAGGGGTGATAGCGCGGTCAGCGCGCTCCCGTAGCAGGCGGTGACAGGGATGCAGGCGGCCTGGCCCGGGGACAGAGAGCGGCTCGGGACGGAGCGGGGCTCTCACGGGTTTGAGGCAGGCGAGCTTCTGAGTGTCACGGCCCTAGGAGGGGCGATGAGGGGCGCAGTCTCTTTTCCAGCGGGATGCCCACACGGCTCGAATTGGAGGACGAGCAAGAAGCACAGAGAACCCACTGTTCCTGGGGTTCAGTTCAGGGGGCAAGCTCAGATCAAGCCCTTGGAGAATGTTCAAGCACAAAGTAGCAAAGTCTTTTCAGTAAGTCTCTTCCTCTCCTCTCTCAGCAAGGCAAGCAGCAGGCCAGCTCCTCCGGCGTCTTCTTCTCCTTCTAGTCGGGCAGAGGTTCTTTGTGGTAAACAGGATTCTGATTTCTTAGGAGCCAGGCTCCTACTTTTATACACCAATTCTTTTGTTCTTTAGCGCCAGGGGGCCTAGGCCTGGCTCAGTCCAGTTCTGGAGCACTTTGTTATGGTGACTCTGCTCTTTCCTTTCAGCAGCAGGGCAGAGACATCAGCCGCCCCACAGGGGGTGGCGCCGGCTTTGTGGTGGCAGAGCACAGGTCTATTCAAGAGTCAAGGTGTACTCCTCCCACCCATCCAGGTGTAATCTCTCTACCCACCACCTGGCAGCCAACCTGTCTCTGGGGATTCCCCAACCCTGCTCCTTACTGTTGCCAGGCAGAACACATACACACAGCAGAGGCGGACTGAGATGGTCAGGTCAGTAAATACTAACTTTCTAAAAGTAGTATTTACAAACCCAGGATACTAAAATAGACTTGACTACAAGAAGTATTTTATCATCCTGAGTTCAGGCATACTAAACTTGACACTTCTACCATGCTCTCTGAGTCCACTGGGGTCACAGCGTTGGCGTGATCCCAGCAGCCCATTCTGGCCTATGGAGAGCAGGTAGCCTTCAATAGTGAAGAACGAAAATGGCTGTAATTCACTACTAAGACATGCCACACACATCAGGGCATGTCCTACCTTATGCCTACAATGCACCCTGCCCTTGGGCCTACCAGAGGGGTGGCTAATATGTAGGTAAGGGAAGGTTTAGGGACTGGCAAGTGGGGGCACTTGCGCAGTCAGCGCGACGGTCCCGGACCGCGCACAGGGTCTGCGGTGGCAGGCCCTAGACACACTTTACAAGGCCGCTTCCGTGGGTGGCGCAACCAGCGCTGCAAGCCCACCAGCAGCATTGGCATTCACGAGCCCTGGCACCCCTGGTGCACTTTACTGGGGACTGACAGTGAATCCAATAAACCAATCGTGGACATCAATTACAGGTACACTTTACTTAGGGAGCACTTGCACCGCGGCACGGATTAGCCGTGGCGCAGTGCCCTGAGCGGACAACACCAGCAAAACAGTCGAGGCACACCATAAAAAAGTGGAAGGGAAACTCACGCCAAGGTGCCAGGTCTAACACGAACATAATAGAACACACAAGTACACACGTTCAATCCAAATACATAGGACAGAGAAAGACTAAAAGAGAGGCACTGTTAGAACTATGGGCCATCGTCAAAGTGGCCCCAACCTGCCATCCCTACACTGGGTTACACCAATCAGCCGGCCAAGGGGGCCGAAGGGCCCCCACTGGGCTGCAAACCACTAGATCTAGGACAGGGAAGTTGCTGGATCGTCAAAACTAGACATTTCCTGCCTCATCCTAGTTTGGTGCTAGAATCCTCCCTTGCTTGACCCCTGTCTGCCGCTTTTACATACACTCCACAGGCAGCCAAGAACCTCAATGCAGGTCTAAACAATAGCATGACTATTGATAGCGATGGTGAGAGTAAAGGAATAGTCATGCCATGGACTGACAGGACGCCCAAAGACACACACCCACTACTACCGACACAACACAGGCTGCCCTGAGGAGGACCTGTGGCCAAAATGCTGATATGAGGGACACCTTACCATTTTCTACTAGACACAGGGGTGACAAGGTCATGCCTACGGAAGGGGCCAGTCCCCCTATCAAAAAGCACTGCAACCGTACAAGGGGTCTAGGGTATGGTAGCAGGGATCCCCTTCACAGAACCCCTCAAGCTGGAGACAGGGGAATAAAAGAGTGAAGGAACAGTTGTTGTACTTTCCCTCCTCCTCGACTAATATCTTGAGGCAGGACCTAATGTCCAAACTTGAAAATGTCAATCCAGTTTGCTGAGGATGGTCCTATAGCTTGCTCCTCCCCTTGAGTCCCCCACCCTCAGGGCACTGATCAGAAATCCACTCCCGTGCCACATGGATGCCAGTCAGAGTGGCACCGGCCAGTCGGACTCCCTTCACGGGGACATTCCTGGAGTATACGGGAATATCTGGAAGCTAAGAGAATTAGCTCGGCAGTGGGCATGCCACACACACCACCCCCTAGTGGAGACCACCAAAAAGACAAAGACGTTGTTAGCCAGAAAAGTACAAAATAGGCAAGAGATTCAGGTCCTCATCTTGTACATGCCTACTGAGTCCCGCGGGGCTATGTGGGGAGCCGGCCCAAGGCGCATTGGGGCAATGGCGGTGACAAACAGACCATGCGTACCCCTGGGATTACCAAGCTCAGCCTCTGTTGCCCCCTCTGGCACCTTCCGAGTGAAGAAGTGGCACAGACAAGATTGCCCGGCACCATACGGTGCACTCCACGCCCGAAGCCCCCTACCTGCTGCCAAATACGGTGCTCAAGTGAAAGACCATTGGAGGGAACTCTGCATAATGATACACCACCACAAGTAAGTGCCTCCATAGGCCACGTGGGGAAAATTCCAGAGCCGAAGGGGTACTGGCCACCACACGCACCCCACACAATGGCCCACTAGGAAAGGCCAGAACCAGGAGTAAGCCCGGAAAAACTCCACTAAGCTGGGTCCCCACTAACTGAGTAAAACCACACAGATGCGGGCCGCATTAGATGCAAGCATGCAGAGGGCACCAATCTTGAGAGGGACTCCACCACGGAGCCCCAGAGGGTTCCGGTCCAGTTATGATCGCAGAGGGCAGGAAGGCTGGTGGCAGCCAAACCCTAGAGAGTGTTTCACCTGCCTCCGGATAGACCACCTGACCGCCCATTGCTGCCTGAAAGCTTATCATGAGTAAAGATTGATAAGCCTGGGAAGGTCCCCGCAAGATCTCCATCCACAAAACCAAGCCCAGATGAACCCAAGCATGCAGCACATTCAGCCACAAGGAAATCAGTCAGTGAACACATGACCTCTACAAGGACCAGGTGGTTGGTCAAACACATGATTATCTCCTTTCTGAACGGTCGTACTTTTCAGATCTTTTCAGCCACTGACAGCTCCAACATTCATTCATCCCCCCACGGGGTACCCCAGGGCTCCATACTCAGTCCACTACTTTTCAATCTTTACGTCAGGCCTTTAGCAGATATCGCTGAACAAGCTGGCCTGACTCTCTTTTCCTATGCAGACGACTCTCAGATCATCTTCTCTCTCTCTCATACTGACCCCAACTTAACATCTGGCTTACAATTAGGCCTTAGGAGTATCGCTACATGGATGAACCAACACCATCTGAAACTTAATGGTGACAAAACCGAGGTCTTAATCCTGGGAAAGGATAAGGACCTCTGGGGCCCACTACATTGGCCTGCCGAGATGGGTGCCCTCTCGCGGCCTTCTAGCCATGTTCGGAACCTGGGCGTCTATATTGATGACTCTCTGTCTTGGCATCACCAAGCTGTCAGGGTCACGGCCACATGTTTTACCATCTTGAAATGGCTTCGAAAAATCATTTGGATGCTACCTATAGCCTCCCAAAAAACAGTGGTCCATGCCCTTATAACCTTTCGATTGGACTACGGTAATGTCCTTCTGTTAGGTGCCAAAAAGGCTGTGACCTGCAGACTGCAGTTAGTACAGAACTCTGCAGTTAGACTACTATGCAGAGTTGCCAGAGCTTCTCATATCTCTGGCTATCTCCATGATCTTCACTGTCTCAGAGTGGAAAACCGCATAAAGTTCAAAGCTCTGAGCTTTATGTTCAAGATTAAATGGGGTTCAGCACCACCTTACCTGCATTCTCTCGTCTGCCCCTATATCCCCACACACCATCTCCGATCTTCAACTCTTGAAAAATTTACGGTTCCACGTTTCAAACTTGCCAGGATGGGTGGTAGGTCCTTCTCTTATCTTGGCCCCACCCTCTGGAATACTCTCCCTCCTGTTATCCGCAAAGAAACCAATTACACTTGCTTCCACAGATCCATTAAGACCTGGCTGTTCGGCCAGTAATTCCACTCTTGCTTCCACTATTCCGTCCTCAGTTCGTCCAGGCGCCGGGAAACCCTTTTTGGGTAGCTGTTGCGCCCTACAAATTCAACTATAAATATAAATAAATGGCAACCGAAGTAGGCAGAGAACCCAGCCCATCAAGCATCGGGCCACAGACACGGCAAGGAGGGTGACCATCTGGGGAAGCAATGCCTTCACGCAATCGCCCAATCCAAATACACAGTAAATCTGAACTCCCAAAATGATTCATCCACTTCATACCCCCTTCAGAAAACTCACCAAAACAATAAAGACTAGTGACAGAGCATTAGGAGAAAACTCAAGCCTTTACTTGTGTACAAGAAAGACTCTGTGCTGCCATATGTTCGGTCAATCGGGAAGCTACACTAAAATCTGCCATCTTGGGGGCCTAGACCCCACTCTGCTGCTAGTCTCCCAGGGTGGGATTGGATGGCCTTGCCCCAAGGAGAGGGCAGTCTGAAAAGCTGGCAGGGTCACAGACCAGAGCAAACACCCAAGTCCCTTCACGCAAGTCACTAGGGAGTGCCTCAGATTGAAAGAACCCCATTCTCTAACATTTGTAGGCCTCCAGCTAGTGGAGGCCCCTCTTTTAGTTTGAACACAAGGCAATGCTGCAGTGCTGGAAGCCAGGTTTTCCATACACATGGGATAATGGTGTCCATCATAGAACTCTGTAGTCCATGCACAATTTTGACAGCAAGTCAGTAGGGAAATTCAACCGGGCAATCAGTCATCTCAGTTAGTTGCTCGCAGCACTTATAAGCAGGATATTTTGCCTCCTCCTCTCCCCTAATGCTTCCAAACATCATAAGTCTGTTCTTCAGATCATTTTCCTCCAAAACAGCGTGAGTGGAGTATCACCGTGTAGGAAGTCCCTGATTCCCGCCGTGGGCAGAAGACCCAATAAATCCTGGATCTGAGGGAGATGGGGCAACAGAAGAAAAAGGAGTTCCATAGATGGCCATCGCAACCTCCGCACAAGGTGCACGGATATGCTCACCACCACACCCAGCTTGTTGAATAAGATACACAGGGCCACACGAATATCGTATGAGGGAGCAATAGGCCTGATCCCAGTCATTGCCACATTCAAATCACACAGGAGTCACAGAGCAGCCTCTCAACCTCCACCAGTATGCTACAATAAAGCCAACACTACATGAGACCTTAGGAAGGCACCCAATAACCTGCAAGAAGAAGCCCAAAAGTAGCCCAAAACAAACCTTCCAGAAAAAGGGGAAAATGAAAACACCCAACTGCAGAAGCGTAAACCTCGTTACACGCCACGTACAGTGACCAGTGGGGCATACATGTGTCCTCAGGACACGTTGCAATTACCCACAACCTCCAAATTGCTACATGCCCCCTTCCTTTCATGGCGCATGTGTTCATGGGAAAAGGTACCATCTGCATTGGTATAACTAAACACACACACAAGCATTAGGGAAAGTAGGGTATTAAAGGGCCGACACCGCCTGTAAAACTCTAGTTAGGTCAAACGAATAATCCACACACCCTTGAAGATCACCCCACTAAAACACTCACCTCTGTCATGGAGAAGGAGATGAACCAAAATGACCCACAAAAATAAAACTCAGGTGCTCCATGGTTAAATGTTCACCATGTCCTAAAATGACGCCCCACCCAGGGCCACCTTCCAGTACCCCACTAAAAAGTTGCGCAAAATGGATGTACCGTATATTCCCCAAAAAGGGACAGACACAGGAATTTCCGAGACTGAATAGTGATGTATGTTTTTCTAAAAGCTAACCTACAAACCACAGCTCTTATCCAGCAGATCTGCAGTCAAACCATACATGCACCATCTTTACGGCGGCACACCACCTCTTCAGTAACAACCTCCAAAGTCCCAATGAGGCCCAAGGGATCAAGCCAAAAAGACCACAAACTACTTTTTATGGACAATGTTTTGACAATAGATTCTTTACACCGTGCCAAGTAAAGACAACCCCGGATTCCAGAAAGCTGTTGTTGACCCACCCAGACACCATCCCAAGACCCACAATGTTTCATAAGTTATGTATTAATGCACCTTTGTATACCATTTGCTTAGCATGGGTGTCTGCATCCAACCGCAGCGAAAAATGTGCCTACCTCTACATTTCTACAGTGCTTGCATAGGGACATCTCCCACCTCACTTACACCTACACTGAACCAAGCGCTAGTATTCCACACGCACTACACAGTGCACTCTTGCACAACACATGATACCAGCACATGACTGCTGTCGGTGCCCAGACATTGGCTAGATCATGCTATGTCTGCTCACTGATACTCCACACCATGGGGGCAGACAGACTTGACCTATCACAAGAAATAGCCCCAGGAAAAGCATTATGTCTCATCCATCTGTACCTATGTAGGAATAGGGTCAAAATAAAAACCTGTAGATTAGAACCTCATAGAGTAGTGGTAAACATCACCCAGTGTGAAATTAACCCCACAGCGTTACACCTTTTCACTGAGCCTAGCGACATTCAAACTGAGCTAGGCAGGATGCGCAGGCGGGGCACCATAGGGGTGGCCCCGATACTTTCCAGAGAAGAGGTTCTTGGAGGAAGTAAGACCACTGCACCAGTGCACAAACATATCCACTCCCACCTCTGTCTGTGGTCCCAGGGTGGCCCTTAGCGTATCTGGGTCAGTATTCTTTCATAACAAGTGGACCCCAGGCATGGAGTTACAGTGTAGAGCATTCACCTCGATGATACAACAGGAAATGAGTCTAAAAGGGAAGGGTTGAATGCCAGCATAGATACCCCATGTCAGGAATTCTGGGACACTGAGGTGGATAGGTAGATGTGGCTAGAAGGGAAGGGGCAACCCCTAATTGTAGAGAAACGTACACAGTACTCTGTGTTTCAGAGGAAAAGGAACGATTCTACTTGGTACCCTTGAGTAGATCTGTCGGAGTTGTCCAAACATCTGCTACAGAAGAAAACAGCTATATTGTATCAGACTTGAGAAAAAAGAACTGCAAATCATTTTGGCTGGGCTCAGTACAAGGACATTCCTGAAGAATTCAGACTGCTTTCTGACACTGAAGTAAATCATGAGGGTCCATCCCTTTCTTCATCTTGCAAACAAAGGCAAATGCTCCCTGGTTGCAAATAACCAGGTGGGTAACGCTGAAGCTGATCAATGATACTTAGTTCTTCCTTGATAGCGTTTAAGCTTTAAGCCGAGCTAAGAGCCATCCGCCTTATTGTGATGCAACATCAGTAAGTGCTGGAATTGACAGCGATGAGGTAAGTGTGCTAAGATAGGTGCGTCCTACTGTACTTTTATCCCTGGGTAAGGAGACATTGGCTCTTGCCATTAAAGCATGGCATTGTCTACAAGCTGACATGAAGAAGGAGGGAGGTACCCCTGAGCAAAACTGGTTTATAGACTTCTTTTCCGGGTTCCCCCTATGAGTGATCAAACTGTGCCTTCCCATTTCTCTTTTTGTGCTGTTTTTCTGTGGTTTCCTACAAGTGGGGGTTTCCTGCTACAAAAAATACAGTTCTCAAGTTAGGTAGAATGCAAGTAACTAGGGAATTAGTACTAGACACAACACATACACAGCAAACATCGAATAATGTGAATGTCATGAAGTATGGGGTAAATGATGTAGGTCGAAATTCAACTAGAGGGGTAATGTTAATATTGATGAATGCGATGTAGATGTACACCATGATATATGTACATATAATATTAAACTTGCATCTCTGTTGTTGAATTCACTCAATATGATCTCTCCTTCAAACCGAGTAAGAAAAATGTGGTCAGGCAGGCCCTGAAATCTAGGCCTAAAGCAACTGATTGACAGATCACAGGTGGGGGGGACATGTAACCCTTAGACAAATGCTCGAACAGAAAAACCAGATCAATCCCACAGATAGGCAGCAAATCCACAATGATCTCAGGAGATTGGCCCCAATAAAACACGTTTGGCCGGGGAGGTGCACATTACCAAAAACACCGTAAAGTCAGATGCCAAATTAAGTTAGGAACACACACCCAATCAGAACACAGCATACATATTACACACAGTGATCAACGCTCCCCAAGTCGGACATCTGGACACGTACCCACTGGCCCTGCATTGTGTCCATGCAAAGTTAAGGCTCACCTGAGCTTCTTATTCAAAAAACTGATTTACGACACCTCGTATAATGTATAAAATGACAGCTGAAACTGATGCGCTTTGAGACAGTCTTCAGAAACTGACTCTGCTGCCTGTTCTCCTGGGCCCTGGGTTTAATTAAACCAATTATTCCAGTTTTGCGAAAGGTCTCTTGTCTTACATTTTTCAAGATAAATACCAAGGAGTCAAGCCACAACACAGAGGGTGGGTGGAGAGCAGAGGGGAAAGCAACAACACGGGCAGTGGGAGGTGGGAGGTGGGTGCAAGCAACAACATGGAGAGGGCAAGCAACAACTTGTAGGGGGAAAGCAACAACACAGACAGCGGACGAGAGCAAGCAACAGAGGGAAACAAAAGCATGTTGAGAGACAGCGATGCGGAGCATGGGGGCACATGACAGGCATCAGCTTGCAAACACATGCACTCTCATGGAGTGCTTCACCAAAAAAGAAAACAACAAGCATTTGCAATGCAATAGGTCTCGCATTTACGTGAGTTTAAGCTATTGGCATTGTAAATGACAATATGTTTTATTTATGTTTCAAAAACCAAAAGATAAATAAAAGGCATTGTCATTTACAATGCCAATAGCTGAAACTCGCGTAAATGCGAGACTGGTTGCATTGCAAATGCTTGTATTTTTGGTGTAATCGAAATTATGTAAATCCATCAAGAGGTGGTGCTTTAGCGAAATGGCATTCATCTCACAGACTCCATTCACGGGCCTGCAAGTGGGGGCCGAGAGGTGGACTCCATGGGCTGGCATAATATAGCCCTCTAAAACCACCCCTCTAAGTAAAAGGGTGTGCTTTAAGGAAACGCCCACGGCCTTACACCCATATCAATTCTGCGAGTGGCATATATGCCAACATTTTAGGAGGGGAAAGTTTGATATTATAAAAAAATGATCAGGAGAATGTGTTTCTCTCTCTGACTTCTATTGAACCAGGGGCAATTTCAGACAGGAGACAGCCCAAAGAAAGCGATTTTTCGTGTAAAAAAATCGGGAGTCTCCCGCATGAATCAGGTCTATTGGCATGTATGCTTGTGGACAAGTTTCAAGGCTGGTGCTGCTAACAAATCATTGTTGGGTAGGCGACTAATGCACGATCTTCTGTTCTCCTCGGTTAACACATTTCATTCACAACACCTATTCAACACTCGGGAGGTTACAGAAACCAACAACAAGCATTTGCAAGCTACGTGTGATGCTGCCGTCTTGGAAGCTGGTGCGCTTCTACTATGGCATTTATGGTCCCACTGGGGATTTGAAATCAGAAGGGATTCAGGGCAGCAGGCTGCAGTGAGCGCTGCATTACTACAAGGTCTGCTCCAATCCCAGGTAATCACCAAAGTACTTCTACATGCGCCCACAGAGCTGGAGCAAGACGCTACAAGGTCAGGGCTCGCCCGCGTCTACTGAATTTGCAAGATACCTCGTGAGGGTTTGGTGCGGTGTCGGCGGTCCTAAGTCACAGGGCCAGCATTGCTGTACGTTGTCCCTCTCCTGCAGACTAGCTGAGGGGGGCGTGGACGTCGCAGTGAGGCTTCTCGGGCTGGGGTTGAGGCACACAGTTGTCTGGCATGCGCTGCTTCATGAGAGTGCACCCCCAGCGTGTCCCAGTTGTCAGAGCCACAGGGAGGCCGGATTGGGGCACACGCCAGTGCTTGTAGTCAGGCGTGCGGGTCCTCCAGCGCTCGTAAACCAAGATACAGGATCTGGACACACAAACACTGATCGTAGCCCACAGCGCAGCTTGTAAGCAGGATTGCGGGTCCTGAAGCACACTTAACCCAAGAGGGTGGACTGGGGCACAAGTCGGCATGGAGCGCAGAACAACCTCCGTAGTAGAATTAAACAAGGCGGAAGAGACGCGGTAGGGCAGGGAGCGAGACGTTGTGAGCGTGCACAACTGCTGTCCGGCTGCGAAAAGAGACGGCGTGCGCGGTGTGCGCGAGATGCCGTGAGCGTGTACAACTGCTGTCTGGCCGCAAGCTCACATCACCAGAAAAGAGACGCCGTGAGCATGAACATCAGCTGTCTGGGGAAAGTGCACATGTCCTGTCCCCCTTCTGAACTCAAGTCGGCAACAATAGATCTCGCTAGCGACAGCGCTTTGCGCTGCGTCGCTAGGCGAGACCTAAAAATGTGAGCAGCAGAAGGACACAAGTACTTGGGCCATGTTTCAAGGGAGAGTCAAACAAAAGAAGAGACCATGAAGTCCACCCGTGCTGACTGAAGAGAAGCAAGGAAATGAGAGCAAAGGTGGAGCCAGCCAATGGTAAGCAACGGAAAGGCGCAAAGCCCACTGTAAACTAACAAAATGTTTCACAAACAACAGCACATGAACCTTCTCAGGTGAGACATACAAATGGGGCTTTTATGCAATTACTTAGTCACAAGTCTCTGGTTCCTTGTGAGAGGCCCCTGATGCTGTGCATTATAAGAATGGCTGCCCTGCTGAGAAGTTCTGTTATTTCATATTATGTGTTCAGCAGCCCTGCTGTAAAGTGCTGGAACTGTTAATTAATGGTGTAGCAGTCCTCATGAGAACTTCTAATACTGCCTGTAACTAGCCTAGCAACCCTGCTGAAAAGCTTTTATAGACACAGCTTCAGTCAGCTCCTTTGAAATTTAGTAGTTCATGGGAGACCGAAAACACTCCAAAGACAATACCTGGGAAGTCAAAGACTCCCATTAACTGCACTGTTTATCAATTAGCACTTCCAGAATTGAAGACACTGGCAATCGGACACACATCCACTGTCTGATTGGGACTTTTACAAACCCTCCTGGTTACTCTGTCTTCCAGTTTGGTCTCACCATAGGGAAAATGTGCATCATCAGATTAAAACCTGGCATTTGACTCAGCTAATGTATATAGAAGAAGGACCCCCAATCTCGATATGGATCAGGGAAAAGCATAAACACCAAAAATAATCTATTGGTCCTTATCTCAACTAATTGGTCACACATTGGTCACACAGGGACTTCATACAAAAACATTATCTTTATTTCTCAATATATTGTTACATGTAAACCATACACAAATGCATCTCAGTATTATATTTCTTTAAAACATGTTATATATTTAAACACCCTTACACACAACATTGTACATATTTCCAAAATGTATTATCATATTTTTATAAGGAACACTGCCTGTTCACATTCTAAGTTGTTACTCATTTGTGATACCTTGTTGATGAACCCAATGCTCTCAGTGCAGTCTAAATTGTTTCAGTTAATGCAGTGTTTGGGCTATACATTCTTTTGCCATAGCCTTCATCAGGAGTGAATTTCTCCCCATCAATTATAAACTCTATAGGATGTGTATATTGCTTCCAAGTGTGATCATTGCAGGTTGAGGAAATGCTTTGCAAGCATACTTTTTGCTTTTTCAGGGTGCAAACTGTGATCACCTAACACATTCTTGGTGTTCTAGTCCTGCTTTGCTTCCATTGAACTAATTAGACTGAAAAACAATGATTTGTAGGTGAAACATTTATACTGGAAACTCTGTAATTACCCGAGGTGAGGAGGTAATCCTATTTTATGCCACATTTTCTACACTAATACATTACAGAAAATTAGAATATGGGAGGGAGGAGTATTGGAGCCAGACGGAAAACCAAAATCAGCCCCGGCAAAACATGTTTATATGTCGCGTTTGTATCGGGCAAACCATGCCAAACTCATTGACTGTAAACTTACCTTTGACAAGGTCAAAGGTAAGGATACAGCCAGAGAGGGATAGGAGAGGTTGACGGCTTGTGGACTGTTACTGCATTGTAATGTAGCGTTCTTTAAAGAGAAAACTTTAACTTTAACACTTTTCTAAATAGTAGCAGTGTTGGAGAGGTTCTGATGGATATGGGGATGTTGTTCCAGAATCCAGATCCTGGGTGCATGGATGGGAAAGGCCCACTGCTTCTTGTACTAGTCTTCAGTGTGAACATGCTTTCTTAGGGATCAGGGCTCTTTCTGATAGGTTTCAAGTGCCAACAGACTCAAAGGTAATCATTAAAGGAAAACAAAAAGTCTCAGCCTTGACTGAGAGACAATCACTAGTATCTGCATCCAGGGCTGGCTGTAGGGCAGTGCGATCGGAGCCACCGCATCGGGGGCTGACATCATGGGGCACTGTGTTGTCACAATATACAATGTATTTTAAAAACCTGCTCCAGCCAGTGCTTAATTTGAGCAGGTGGTTTCCGGTGGTCTGCACCGGAACTTAATTGGCAGCACCGGCACTTATGATAGTCTGCCACATGGTGGGGCTGTTTGTCTGATTTAGAGTAAGCACAACAACAGTTGTTTACATATTCAATATACGTTAAAAATGACTATTACCTGCCGCCCATGCAAATCCTATAGTTTTGGGGGCCTGGAATTATCTGAATTGTCACTCTTGTAGGGTGTGATGGTTAGTAGCTGGTTTCGTACTGTAATTTGTAGCACTAGCAGGGGCAATGGGTGGTGTAGGCTGCAGTGGCCTCCTGATGAGGGCGCTGGTACTTAATTTTTTTACAAATTGAGCACTGCCTCCAGCAATTTTTAGGCAGCAATAAAAATGTCTAGAAAACTCTGGTGATTAATGGACCTGCTAGGGATCAATCGAGTTTTGACTAGTGGAAGTTTTTACTCATAAAGTAGCGCTGAGGGTTAATGCGCCTGCTGCAAAGCACGTGCACCATGCAGATCACAGAGGTGCATATAATGCAAATAGTTCTGTGTGTTACTGCTTTTGTTGGAGAAAACCTTTTATTGATTACAATTTTAAATTAAAATCCTAATATAGAACAGTGAGCTATTAACTTTATCAAAGATCGGCGTGGAAACTGCACATGGGTTGAAGCGCTGATTTCTCCCCCACTCGTTCATTTACCTAATGTTGCAAAAAGGTTTAGTTAGGGTAGAAATCAATTCTTATTTGTAAAGAGAAACCCCCAAACATGGTGGTACATTTAAAATTCTGAGTTTGTGCTTCTCCGGCTCAAGCACTTTTAAACTATACCCAGTATGAGTGGCATGTGACTCCTATACCTTGTATTCCTCTTTCTTATGTAACATTTCCTATACACTGATTTACCCGTGTGATTCTTTGCCTCTGTGTGATGAAAAGTGCTACGACACCCGCTCACTGGTATGAGTGGCGCTATAAAAGAAACGAAAAGCATGTGAGAGAGTGGTTATGGAGACTGGAGGGTCACGGTTAATGTATGCGTCTGTGCGTCCCACAGGGTCATGCATGGTACATGCAATGGAAATAGATGCTGTCCTCTAAGCCCAGGGATCCAATACCCGCCTTCCATTGACTGACCAAGTGCTGGAGGGCTATGCACATGTGTATATCCAACGTCATATTTTGCTGCTCATGTCTTGCCCAGACGCCCTCCCCTCGGTGCTTACGACCCTGTTTTAGTCACAGCAGCAGAGATCGGGTCCTTAACCTCAGAACTGACATGTCCTGTCCCCACCCCATTTGAAATGCCGCAGCTGGGCATGGTGTGCAGCGCATCTCAGCTGCAGGCTGTGGAGGGGACCGCAGAGCAGCCTGAGCCCGCATCAACCAGCGCGAGCGCAGCAACACAGGTCGGCATGCTGGGCACAGAACAGGGGCCTCGTGCCTCATGACTCGCCGCCAGTGCCAGCACCGTTGCGCACACGTGCGCGCACACACATGAAGCATGACTCATTCTCCGCCCGTGCTATGTGGCAGCTTGCCTCCTCCGCCCGACGCAGGCACAGGGAAGGGCAGCTCTGCAGCACTAATCCATGCAGTACACTGAGTACCCTTTCCAGAACAATCTCTCTCACCGTCCAGCTGCTGCTGGAGAGTCAGAAGTGGTTCCAGGCACGTCTAATACTTCCGGCCTACGGCCTGATCTCTAACTGCGGCCAGCGTCCGCTGCATTCATGTGTACAGCCAGGAACGCAACGCAGGCCCTGGAGGCCGTGCAGCGCAGGTGGGCCCCTAACCCAGGGGGCTCAACCCTCCAGGGAGCCCAGATTCAGCACAACGCCAATATACATCTGTGAGATAGGGGGGACTTAGGGGCCCTTCTTTACATTCTAATCTAGGACCCCGTTACCCCGCTGTGCACAGTGTGCTGCAGGGCCGACTTTAGGGCGGTGCGACCGGTGCCACCGCACCAGGTGCTGACTCTTTGAGGGGGCGCCGTGCTTGGAAGTATTTTATGATTTTTTTTTTAAGCACCTGCTGCTGCATTGCTGGCCTCGGGCAATTTTCATACAATAAAAATGTCAAGATAACTACGGTGATTAATGTTCTTCCTGGAGAGAGAAGGAGTTTAGTCTAGTGGAAGTTTTAACTCATGTTATGCTAGCACAGAGGGCTAATATGCCTGCTGCAAAGAATGTGTACCATGTAGATCCGAAAGTGCATTTAGTTTAAATAGGTCATTCATTTTGTCAGAGAGATCCTTTTGTTACTAACAGTGTAGATGTTAAAATCCTAACATGGAACAGTGAGCTAATAACTGTAAAAGAGCTGCATGCAAACTGCAAGGTATAGATTACAGCATTATAATTTTCTCCTCTGTGTTTCATTAATCTTATGTTTCAAAAAGGCTTCATTTCGGTAAACAAAAAAAATCCTTATTATTAAATTTAACCCCAAACCATGGGGTTATGTTTAAGATTCTGAGTCTGTGCTTCTTCAGACCAAGCACTCTTAAACTATACCGTCTACCAGTATGGATGGCATGTGATTCACAGTGTAGTCTTCTGGCTTATGGAACATTTCCTATACACTAATTTACACATCTTTGACTGATTGTGTCTGTGTAATATGTGTGTGATGTAACATGTTCTGACACCCTACATTGGTATAGGAGGCACTATTTAACTAATTAAAAAATATATCTGAGAGAGAGTGGTTACGGAGACTTGAGGGGGCACTGTTAAAGAATGGTAGTGAGGGAGTCTGTGGGGGGCGCCAACAAGCATTGTCGCACAGGGCGGCACCAGTGCTAAAGCCGGCCCTGGTGTCATGGTGGTCCATGTCCGCTCTACTTGTGTTTGTCAGATGCATAAGAGATAAATCGCACAACAAGTCTCCTCTAGTTCATCGGCAAGGCCTTCAGAGTGATCTGGACTTTCAGTCAATATTTGATTGAAATAAGTATGTTTTAGCCCATATATTTAAAATGTTAAAAGTGAAACAACTGGTCTTGGAGTGCGTCGTGCTATTGGAAACAAATAAAGCCCGGATCCGAAGGTGTCAGAGACGGCAAGCAGACAGCCACCATTCAGCTGGCATAAAAAGGCTCTAAAATGTTCCCCCCCTCAATCTTCCCCCCACCACTCCTCCCTCCCCCCTCTCACCCAAGGGCGACAAACTCCTGCAAGGTCAGTGCGAACAATGTTTCTAGTCCCTGACGTTTGAGTAGTAGCCTAGTGCACTCTGGGTGCTGTAGACTTTATTTCCATTGACCTAATTAGTCAGACCTGAAATCCATATTTTGTAGGTGAAAAGTTCAGGACTGCAGATAATGAAGTGGAGTGAGGTGGTAACCCTAACATTTAAACAAGAAGGAAACAAACAAAGCAAGTCTTGTTTTTATGTTTCCTGGGAAACAACAGTGAAAACGAATGAGGTTCACCATTATAGAAATGTATATTGTTGTGAGGACTTAAACTAGGGGTCCTCCAATTTCACACATTTTTGAGAAACGGGGTACCAGGGCTGGAAATACTCTTCATACTTCTGGGGCTGACCAGGAACCTTTGACGAGGACCCCATAGCACGCAGCCAGGAAAATGATGTCTTCCTTACCTGGCATTACCTATCACTCAAGAGTTAGTCACAACTTCTCCGGTGTGTGGTGTACATTCACATACACTTACACATATCCTTGATGAAGGATTCTGCCAACAGCCTCTCACCAGCTTCAATGCCACGTTCTTTAGTTTCCAAGTTTCAGGTCCAAACACAATTATATGCCTTTTCTGAATACAGTTTTCAGGTTACTTAGGAAGGAAATGGCCCCCCCTTAAAGAGGAAGAAGCTTCCTGATTCTGATGCAGCGGAGTTTACCAGCTCTACACATTCATTCACACAACACTCATTTGCGCCCATATACATTCATACACACAATGAGCTGGCAAATATCCACGGGTCATCAATTTTATTTTACCCTAGGAAACCTTTACACCAGTCTTCTTGCCATTCCTGTCTCTTGAGTAAATGAACGTGCGAAAAGAACTAGTTATAGATTAGAATAGGGAGGAAAGACAATAATGCATTTTAACTTTGATTTAAAGAACCACAGACTCAGGGGGAGTTTTTAAAGTTTATCTGAATTAATCATTTTGGGCCTTATGTAGGTAAATTACATTTACCGATTCTTAAATACCGAATTTTACCGATTCGGTATTTATGAATCGGTAAATGTAATGTAGGTAAAAAAATACAGATTCGGTCAGTGTCGGTATTTTAGAATCGGTATTTACCGATTCGGTAATGGTAACCTGTATCTCATTGATTCCTATGGGCCAGGAGGCCCATAGGAATCAATGGGAAGCCAGTTACCATTACCGAATCGGTAAATACCGAATTGGTAATGGGGGGAGCTCAATCAAGGGTGGCAGGGTGTCACATTGACACCCTGTTGCACCCCTGATTCCTGCATGTGTGCACATGTGGCACACATACATGCCCTGAGGGCATGTGTGTCTGCCACATTGCACACATCTAAGGGCCAAATAATGCATTAACAGAGACATTCGTCATTTACCACCAACTTTCAGTTGGTGGTAAATAACGAATCCCCACACCCACCACACACTCCCCCTACATCTCATTTCTGTATTCGGTATTTACCGAATCGGTAAAATTACCGATTCGATAATTTTACCGATTCGGTAAATTACCGAATACAGAAATGATCCCCCTACATCTCAAAAGCCTAAATACCGGTCGGTAACGGTATATTTACCGAAAATCGGCCGTTACCGACCGGTATTGGGCTACCTACATATGGCCCTTTGTGAGTCAAATCAAGATACACATGAAAAGACCAGAAATCTCCATCAGGAAAATAGTACAGTTAGCTTACAATCAGTTTGCAATAATACATTATTGCAATGACAGCACCTGAGGAGAGAAAGGACAGAGAGCAAGTACGGAGCATGTACCCTACAGATATATTTACCTAGAATGGTGTGAGGACCCCGACATCAGAGAGTCAAGGATTCAGGACAGATTCGGAACAGGGAAAGATGACCTCTTCTAGTGCAACACCAGCGTTACACCCCTCTCTGGTGCTACTCTCTCCGGCTCGGGCACGTCCAGACCCCTTCCTAGATGTGCCTCCTTGGTTTCTTCCGCGAACTTTCCCTAGTGATGGATTCTTCAGTCAGATTGCAGTAAAATCGGGCAGCATCTCAGCATAGCATCAGCATCTCAGTATCAAGTGTGTCTAACTATCTGGAACTTACCTCTGTTATACCAATTCAAATGTATGATCCACCCCCAAATGTTTCAATTCTATGTTCACCTGCAATTTGATTGGGCCAAGTTGTGGGGTGAGGACATCACACCATACCAAGTGCAATATTTTTCTTTAGTCTATTGTCTAATCCCCCGCCCCTCAATATTAATACCCGCAAGCTTTATTCCCACAAGCATTTCATATGTGGATCGGAAGGTCTTTATACATTGTTGCCCCTTTTCTTCCTCTAGTAGGGTCAGGAGTTTGGGTTCTCATGTCCTTGTCGGCTTAGGGTATGGCACTCAGTCAACTTTCATCACTTGTTCCAGGGCAAGCAGTCGTTTGCGCATGTGTAGAAATCACAAGAGAACAGAGACGTGGTCACCTTCCAAGGCCCAAATACGAACTATTAATAAAGTCAAAAAAGAACATATTAGAATGCAATCTTAAATGAATTCACTGTATACCACTTACTTCTACTCTAACCCTATTTACTTAATAACTCTTTTGCATTAATAGCTTAGTAGAACTTGCATGGGTTAGTTTCAGCTCGGCATGCGCATTAGTATGTTACTTTGAAGCGGCCATATTAGAAGCTATTGCACAGCTGCAAAGAGTTCCCCCCAAGCGACAGAAGAACGTCACACCATGTGATGTGGTAGACGCATGCGCAGAAGATTTCCCGCGTTTTAGCGGCCATTTTTAGGACACTCGAGTTACTTATTAAGACATCACATAGACAAGCTTCCCCTAGATATGGTTATATAAAATGTGGTGCAAAATTAGTACGCTCGGACAGATTGGTTATGGTATTACAGGTTATTCGAGAGGATTGCATACAAGTAAGTTTCTTTAGATGTGAAACCTTGCTCCATCAATTCCCATTGGCCAAAGCCTTCTCTAATACATTTGAACTATTCACAAGCTGTTCAAAAGGACCTAACGTCTTATCTTAACATATTCTCAGACACATCTTCAACCCCTTCTTTGGAAATGTACTCGTCTTAGAAATTTGAGGATCAAACTCGGAAAACTTAAAGGAGGTGAGACAAGAACATTCAACATTTAATTTCTACTTTATGCCCGTCTCTAGATTTCTCAACTTGGCATCCAGATTTTCAACCACCTGAGAACTGGGAGCCAAGACTCTAGACACGGGTTTTGATATATTAACAAAATAATTGTGTTACCATGTACACCACAGGATTGGTGTGGCCTTCATACTTTCTGCACCAAAAAGGGCTTTCCCATTCCAGGCTTCATTCCTTTCTTTCCTCTTCCTGTGGAAGGAACACCAAAGCAAAGGAATCGGACACCATATCAAGACCAGCATTGGTGGTAGAAGTGAAAACTTTCACTTGTTTTGAGACATACCTGAAAGAAGAATGTCTTCAGCTGGCTTTCTCTGTAGCATCCCACCATGTTCTTTTAAAGCTCTCTGCTAATGGACATTTTTAGTAACTTTTTAAAGGGTATAGTGCACTAATATTTTTATTGGTGCATGAACACTATATACGATAATTAAATCAATAAATATATAGCACTTCACGCAATTGTGGTATGGAATATTGAAGGCAGAATATCGAAGAGTCACAATATTGTGACCAGAATATTGAGGGACAAATTATCAAAGAGGTAAGTTCATAGAAGGCGATACAGGTTTACTATTCCTAGCTCCACATCTACATACCTTGAAGATTTATTACCATGTATTGGACCTAAATATAAATATCACAGTAAATTGTGATCCCTGCACAAACATCTGTTTGTCTAGGGAGTGTAGCTATAAGCGGGGCAATGTCTATCACACTCAACTATCAGGTGTGATAACATTTGAAGCCCCTCTTAAATTTCTGTAGAGCAAACATGCCCTGAGTTTGATTTGAGAAAAATGCCCTGTAATTACTAAAACATGTGCATATTGGTGCAATATTCACTAAAACCTGTATGCTATTCCCCAAAAAAGTAATTGGCGTTTATTGCACTGGATAAATGCAGGCATGTGGTGTCAAATTTATCAGGTGCGGCAAAAAATGAATACCCCTCCAGGGCACTCACAAACAGGCTACTTGTCTGTGTTTTACCTCTAAATTCTGAGTGGCAGGTTTGCAAGCCCCTTGCGTCATTTTCGCGCCGCAGTTGCGTCACTTTTTGTGACGCAGCAGCAGTGTAAAAATGCGGCCCATTTACAACATGACGCATCTAGGGAGATGCGTCACGTTGTAAAGCCCCGCGTCACATTATACCTGCGTCAGGTATAATGTATGCAAGGTGGGCGTTCCAATGCAAAAAATGCCTCGTAGAAGTGACGCAGTGAAATCTACAAGATTTCACTGCGCCACTTCTAGGACGCCACTGCGTCAAATTCTTATGCCTGCTTGAAGCGGGCGTAAGGAGTGACGCAGTGCAATGAGGATAAGCATCCCCCTGCATTGCTGGAGTTGCATCGTGCTTGCGACACGTCTCCAGCAATGCGTGACTTTTGCATCAACAGATGCGTCAGAATTTCTGACGCATCTGTCAATCCATGCGCCATGGTGCGCCGTATTGTAAATACGGCACATCCATAGTGGCGCAAGGGTTTCTCAAAGTGGTGCAGGGAAAGTGACGCTTCTTCACAGATGCGTCACTTTCTTGTAAATCTGCCCCTGAGTTTTTAATATCTTATTGGGGAATAACGTAGTTGCGGTTTCCCACATGTTGAAAGTGACACAATTTCCACATTTCCCAACACATTTTTCCATTCAAAATCATCCCCATAATAGCTGAAGTGATTTTCTCAGGGGGTAGCACTGGTCCTAAACCTGACATGGAATCAGAAACAGAGCTCGCAAATTTCCGAGGTCATGAGTGAGTGGCTTATCCGATCCCAGGGCCGGGTTGGCCATTCTTCCACTCTGGCATTTCCCCAGTAGATGGAAGGTTAGGGGTAGCTTTAAGAGTAGGATTGGCTTCCATGGCCCTAACCGTGCCTTCGTGAACCTCATGTGGTGGCAGCTGCTGACAGCGTGTTGCTGATGTTAACATTTCAGCCTAGGCTGGTTTTGGTTTTTAGTCTGCGTCTGTCTACTCCAAGTTTCTACTTTGCATTCTGGGAACTGTAGTCCTGTCTAACTCATTTTAAAATCGGGACTACAATTTATAGAATAAAAAAAAAAGTTGGACTGGATGAACTTCTAATGCATGGACATAGAAAACACAAGATCTCTTCAGAAACGGGATCTCAGATTCCAGGCAAAGCTCGAAAAGAGGGTCTTTGTAATCTAGAGGCAGGAATATTAGTATGAGCATTAGATTTAATTAATTCATATATTTTTTCACATCCATCCCCTCAAATATTTGGTGTCCAAGTACCTATTACTCACTGGCGTCAGATCTTCATTTTTTGGGTATTCTCCAGTGCGGATATTTCAAACAGTTAAAAAAGTCTCTTCACCCTACATGGAGCAGTCTCTTCCTTGAAAGGGAGTTTAGTAAAGCGCCCATACCATTACCTGAAAAATAAGACACAGACACCAGTTCTTGTTTCATCATTTCAATTGTGCAAGTTGTTTTTCATCCCTGCTTTCTGCCTTTGGTACTGTTTTCCCATCTTTCATTTCATACATCTTTCCCCCTCTTCTGGCTTATTTGCCCTGCTCTACATCACAGTCTGATAAAGAAATATAAGTCTCGGTTCCCCAAAAAAGGAGGGCTGGTACCTGCAACCACGAGCACAGATCGAGCCCTGGTTTTAACTCCCTCCAAAATAATAGTTATTAGAAATTTTTAGCAAATTGAAAAACATTGAAGTAACTCTAGCATGCCAGTCCCCTCAGCCATTCTTATTCAACAAAAAAAAAAGTCCTTTAATGATGGCAATACATCTGACTTACACAGCTTTTTATTAATATATTTTTTTTAGAATCTTATATAGCGCAAACTAGACCCGAAGATATCGGGTATCAGAGCGCTTTACATAGCACCAGTTTCATTACATGAGGACACATTCATTTTTGTTAGGCACGGGGAGATTAAGTGATTTGCCCAGAATCACAGGATGTTGAGCATCGTTGCAGAGACTCAAACCTGGTTCCCCAGGTTGAACGTCGACCGCTCTAGCCATAAGGCCACATCCTCTCTGTGGTCTCAAGTCATATATGACACCCAGAGCCCATGCTAGCGTATAAGTAGCCAGACTTTTATTTCTTGGACTTGTCTTTTGTTTAACATAATAAGTGTGAGTTGAACATTTGACCAAAGAAATCCACGACTGTCTACAAGTGTCATAAAGACATAGGACTATGTGACAGCTACGCCCATGTATACTGGCACAACATGACAGGGATGAAAACTATTTAGCAAAAACCCTGTACATACTCTTATTTTTCCCTTTGATAATCTCTCCAAACAAAGCTGTGAGCACAGTGTTTAATTTGAGCCGGTGGTTTCCGGTGATCGGCACTGGCACTTTATTTTCAACACCCACTCTAAACGCATTCTACCACATGGTGGCGCTGTCCATCAAACATTTTGATGGGTAGACTGTGAGAAGTTGGCCTGGCATATGCTGGTCACTAGTTATAGTGGCCACCTTGCACCAGTCCAATTCAACTCTTGGTAGATAGGTTTAAAGACAACCTTTTAAAGAAAGCTATCCTAGTGGTAGCTGTGGAGAGCAGCCTTCAGGCTAAGTCTCTGAGGAATGTAAAGCAGCTTGTTTTACCTTATAATCTCTTGAATTACCAAATGAAAAGACACCACACAGGTATATATATCAAATATATATGTATTTATTTCTAAATATACTCTACTAATCTCTTTATGAGATTAGAGCCAGGTAAACATTCAAAAGATCAACAGTTCTCAATAAATTAAGCACAAATACGGCTGTAGCCCTAGGGGCGTACCAGACCATATACTAAAATAGTGGTTTAACAAACTCGACTTGCAAAAGTAAGAGGCCTGGGGCCTTGGGAATCGCTGGGGCTTCACTTCTGCAGTGTTAGCAGGTAAGTAATCAGCCCACAGGAGATGCGTGCAGTGTCTAAACACTCACGCGGGTTTCAATGCGTTTCAATGGCAAATGTCGCGGTTTGTATTTTACAGTTCTAGGGCACTTCGGAATGGACAACAAGCAAACAACTTACAGGGTAAGTACTTCGAGAGCCAATGCACACTTGGGCACCGTAATGCAAGAGTTACCTCACCCAGGGAAGCCGGGTGCATACGTGTCCTTTGGTGTCGGGTCGCGATGCTGTTTTCAATGGAGATCGCTGAAGACTTGCTGCTTGTGTCGTCGAGAGAAGTGTCCGCTGGAATCCGAAGATGGATTGGAGTTGCAGAAGACCTAGAAATTGAGGGGACAGAGTTCAAAGTCACTTGCCAGTGACCGGTGGCCAGCAAGATGGATGACCACAGCTGTCGCGTCTCTTCAGGTCGCTGATGTCGTTTTGTCTCTTCGCTCACGAGGACCAGGAGGGATCAAGGAAGACCAGCAGCTGGATTTGGAGGGTCCCACAAGTTCTGCAGCTGTTGACGGTGTCGGCACTCGGTTTGGAGCCGACAAGCCTTGGCAACTGCAAGTCTTGTGTGGATGGAAGATTGTCGATGGAGCAGACCAGCAAGGTCTGATGGACTTACCCAGCAAGGGTAACTGAGGGCAGGCCCAGCGCAACCAGGCGAGCCCTTGGAATCTATGTGGAAGTCTTCAGGTGAGTTACTAGCCAATGGGCAAGCAACCGCAAAGATGCCTTTGCAGGAAAAGTTTAACAACAGCCCACGGTCACTCGGGACGGGGTAGGCCGCTGAAATTCGGTACTAGACCTGCTAGGGACTTGGAAAACAAGTGGTCCAAAGCACAGCTTCGTTGGACGTAGTTTAGGGCTTGCACTCGAAATCAGTGCACGGTTCCCTGGTATTGCCGTTCCTCATCACTCGTGGGGTCCAGATGCTACAGCTTCGCTGGGGACTCAAAATGGCTGTCGAGAGGTCAGGAAATCCACTTCAGGGGATGCAGGGACTTCGGGCTCTGGCGGGAGCGGTAAAGTTTGCAACCGTTGTAGAGAGTTTTGGTGCCTGCCAAGCAGGGGAGTCACTCCTTGACTCCAAGGGAGATTCTTCAGTCTTCCAGAGATAGTGGAACGTCGAAGGGCCAGGATTCTTCTTAGTAGAGCATCATCCAGGTGTAATCTAAATTGCATTGGCAATGTGTGGTATCTTATAGTGAAAAGATGGGAGGGACTAGCTCTATGACCACTCCTCTAGGAGGGTCAGGGTAGTGGGTGGTTACACCCACTTCCCTTTGTTCAGTTTCGCGCCAGAGCAGGGGCAGGTAGCCCCTGAACCGGTTTGAGCTGGCATATGCACAGAGGAGCCTACTGCTCCCCCAGTGCAGGACTTCAAAGCACTCTAAGAGTGCACCCACCCAGCTCCAATACACTAAATCCTGTCTGGGAGGTGGTGACACCTCCCTGTGACAGGAAACCCTTTGTTGAGCTCCCTCCACTGCGAGTTTCGTTCAGCAGCAGGAGGGCAGCCCGGTGTCTGTGCTGGTGGCATCCATTTTGTGATGCCAGGGCTCTAGATGATTTCTACCGTGTATTACAGTGTACACATGTCGTCCCCTCTAGAAGGGTGGGATCCTACTCCTACACCAGTTACTGGTGTGGGGATAGGATTCCAAGTTGTTTGACACCAAACACGACATGTTTTGATGCAGTCATTCCAAAGTTAGCATTTACTGCGAGGTTATAATGCACTTAAGAGTATATGGTTTAACCGCATCCACAAACAGCAGCAGAGAATAGACTCTGCCAGCTGCAGAGGGGTCCTGCTCAGGCAGAAGCACCCCCTCACATAGTAAACCATGCACCCTGCCCTTGGGATTGATAGGGCCTACCATAGGGGCGACTGATAGGTTTATATGTGTGTTTATGGTGAGATATAGGAACCTATACCTCCGTGAGGAGTGCCAACACTACCTCACACAGGCTGCAGTAGCAGGCCTGTGGTGTCAGATTGTGAGTGCTTCCCAGGGGTGGCATAATACATGCTGCAGCCCCTGGTAGGCATGTGAAGTACCAATGCCCTAGGTACCTAAGGTACCATATACTAGGGGCTCATAAGGTACCACAGTATCCAATCACTAGTGCATCTAATATGCACACCAAGTTGTTAAGAGAGATCAGTTAGACTGGGGCCCTGATTAGCAGGAACCCAGCCAGACTATAGCCAGAAACCAGTGTATACATCAGAAAAAAAGTGGGGGCAACACAAGTGCAGATCCTACTCTCCTACACAGACAAGCAGTGTTTAATAATTTAACATACATTAAAAATGAATCATATCTACCACCAATGCCATCCTTATAGCTTGGGTGGCCTGGAGTAGCCGGATTTGTCACACTGGTAGAAGTGAGATGGTTATTAGTTATGTTGGTACTGTCATAGGCAGCGCTGGCATGGGCAATGGGTGGTGCAAGCTGCACATACCTCATGAGAACGGTCCGGGCACTTACTTTTTTACAAATTAAGCACAGTGTGTGCCTGGTCTCTGCGAGGAGTGTGTGCACATTTTAATGCGAGGAAGCTGGGACCATGAGGGCTCACTGACGAGTGGTGGTAAAAAAGTACATGACCCTGAAACAAGCCACTCGCACCCAGTTAGCCGACAGACCCACAAAGAAGAGAGCTGACAGAGGGATGTATGTCGTTACAACGCACACTTTTACAACGCATGCACTTACAACGCATTTTTTACAACGCACAATCCATTACAACGCATGACATTACAACGCAGGACACTACAACGCATTTTTAAAAACTACCTTTACAACGCATTTCCATTACAACGCATACTACCTTTACAACGCATACCATTACAACGCATAATATTAAATTGCATTTAAGGTAAGTATTAGATAGTATAGGGGTAAAAATTACTATTCTAACTCCAGGGGGTGCAACAGTAGGGAAAGTGTTGGATAGTATAGGGGTAAAAATTACTATTCTAACTCCAGGGGGTGCAACAGTAGGGTAAGTGTTGGATAGTATAGGGGTAAAAATTAATATTCTAACTCCAGGGGGTGCAACAGTAGGGTAAGTGTTGGATAGTATAGGGGTAAAAATTACTATTCCATCTCCAGGGGGTGCAACAGTATTGTAAGTGTTGGATAGTATAGGGGTAAAAATTACTATTCTAACTCCAGGGGGTGCAACAGTAGGGTAAGTGTTGGATAGTATAGGGGTAAAAATTACTATTCTAACTCCAGGGGGTGCAACAGTAGGGTAAGTGTTGGATAGTATAGGGGTAAAAATTACTATTCTAACTCCAGGGGGTGCAACAGTAGAGTAAGTGTTGGATAGTATAGGGGTAAAAATTACTATTCTAACTCCAGGGGGTGCAACAGTAGGGTAAGTGTTGGATAGTATAGGGGTAAAAATTACTATATTATGCGTTGTAATGGTATGCGTTGTAATGGTAGTATGCGTTGTAATGGAATGCGTTGTAAAGGTAGTTTTTAAAAATGCGTTGTAGTGTCATGCGTTGTAATGTCATGCGTTGTAATGGATTGTGCGTTGTAAAAAATGCGTTGTAAGTGTAGTGCGTTGTAAAAGTTGCGTTGTAAAGGTTGTTCCCCCTGACAGAGAGTTAGGAAACTGTTTATAACGTGCTTTGGCAATGAACCAATTATTTACAGGTAATTTTCATTACCCCTAGGATAGTCCTCCTAGTCCCAGCCTTTATCCATGAGGTCGTCCCGCCTCCTGAGACAGAAATGCTACCAAACTTTCATTTCTTTTTACTAAACTGACTCAACCAATGAGCATTAATGACCCTCTCACCCCCTTTCTAAGCCACATATGGTTATGTTTCACAAGGGAGGGAGGGTTGCTGCTAGGATGATGAGGAGGATCAGCCTAGGGGTAATATAGATTACCAGTAAGTAATTTACTCATTACCTCCAAACCTCTCCTCCTCAACCTATGCTTTATGCAATCAGTACACTAACACAATGATATGTTGTAGAATTATATCACAACAACTTATTTCATTGTTGTTTTTAACACTGAATAACCAAAATTGTCCAAACCACAGTAAAACAAACAGGTATGATTGAATGCCCATGTGACTGCTCTACAAATTGCATTAGTGGTAACCGCCCTGCTTCTGCCCATGACGCCGCCACTGTCCTAGTGGATCTTGCCAATACATTGCTGGGTAACTCCAAACCTATTGCAGCGTGAACCCTAGAAATAGCTTGTCTTACCTACCAACTGATGGTGATAGTGGAGGCTTTTTTACCTCTACAGGCTGAACCAAAAAACAAAAAGAGACTGAGGGGATCTGAATGTTTTTGTTTCCTCTAGATAATGCTCTTCGTACATCTAAAGAAGATGCCATGTTATTAAAAGCATTCAAAACCACAGGAGCAGAACAATCTCCTGACTAGTATGAAAGGATGACTGGATTTTTTCTTTAAAGTTTGGATCAGGTCTCAACACAACTTTATCTGGGAAAAATGTGAGATATGAAAAAGTTATCGATAGCACGGTTAACTCACCCACTCTTCTTGCAGAGGTGATTGCAACTAAAAAGCAACCTTAGCTGACAACAAAACCAAGAAATATCAGCCAGCTCCAGTGGCTCAAATGGATCTGTTTGCAAACCATCCAATGCAGCAGAAAGATCCCAAGACGAAATAGGAGCGAAAACTGCAGGGGCATAGTAACAAGGGCTGGCGATTATCGCTGCTTGAGTGTCTGTTTTCGGGCGAAAAGCGGCAATAATTTTATCGCAATATCATCAAGGATACGCTAGCACATGTTTCCTTGACTTCGCGCCCGTTTCCAGCACGCCTAACTTCGCATCTCTAATGAGATGCAAAGTGGGTGTTACTGAGTGTACCCCTGACGGACTACCTTGTAAAATATCGCAAAATGTACATCGCGATATTTACAAGGATGCCCATGCATTTTTGCAGACGTTAGTTTTTGGCGAAAACCGCGTTTTTCGCCAAAAACGAACGTCTGCAAAAATGCAGACTTAACTATACCTAACAATGGGGGTGGATTATGCTGATACGACCACAGGGTCATATCAGCAAGGTTATCGCCGTTTTCCATGGAACATCGATGGAAAATCAGCGATGTTCCATTGGAAACACCGCTATCGCTGGGAAATTATTGGCATTGCGCTATGTGTTGTTAATACTCCGATAACATGGCGATAATTGCCAGCGATAACCGGCGGTAAAAAAAATCTCGCTAAGAGCGGCCTGCGATAATTATCGCTGCTGCTTGATAATATGCCCCCACATTTTTTTTAACCTGAAGCTCCTGAGAAGCAAAAAAATGATACTTGTAATGATACTTGTAAGGTTACCCCTTGATTCCCTGCAAGACTTGATTTCCGCCCACTGGGAATTTATTGTGGATAGAGACAAACCTTAGCAAAATCATCCCTTAAAAATCCAACATTTTTTAAGGATGCCAAAAATGGGGTCTACTCCCATTACTGCACACCAAGAACAAAAGTTCTCTCAATATTGGGCATTAGAGTGTAAGTTAAATGCTTTTTTCACTGACTGAATGTAACATTCCACCTCTCATGAGCTTCCTTGCTTCTCTAACCCAGACCTTTCAAGTTCCAAACCATCAAGCTCAACTGACGAATTTGAGTTTCAGGAGGAAACTGATGTGGACTTGGAAAAAAGGACGATGTAGACGAGGATCCATTGCTTATCTGGATAACAAAGGAAACCATTCATGTCCCTGCCAGTATGGTGCAAAACCTTGGAAGAAGAGCATTGGATTGGGATGGGAAAGTTACACTCCGGAGAACCGCATTGTCTTGTCACAAGTTAAAAAACCTGTAGACTGTCATGAAAGTGGATTGATGAGGGTATATTGCAGCAGAAAGTGGGACCATCCTGTCCCCATTAGATATTGATGGGATTTAGTGGTGGCGAGTGACCCTTTTGAATGACACATATTTGAAATACTTGCTGAGGTTCTTCAAGTCCAACATTGGACAGAATTGCCCATCTGGTTTTGGTACCCAAAGATAAAGTTGTGAATAGAAACTTTGGTGATGTTGGAGTTCCAATACTTTGATGATTGCATTCTTTTGTAGGAGGTTTTGCACTCCTTGCTGTATTGTGTGTAGCTTTACTCGGTCTTTGGGTAGCAGTGTCTGAACAAAATGTGGTTCTTGAGTGGGGTTCTCGAACTGAATTTGATACCCTCACACAACAATCCCCAGAGCACACGTGTCCATTATCAGAGATGCCAGGCTTGAGAAAAGAGGCTTATTCTTCCTCCCACAATCTTTGATTGGTTGTCATTTGGTGAGCTGAGGCTTCTGCTAGGATTGCAAACTCTGGTTGGGATTTTACTCCTGATGCAGCTCCCCAACCACAAGCCGAGCTCTGAAAGGGCTGTTTATTTTTGAAGGCATGATCATACCTTTTGTGAAGAAAATACTTCTTTACCGTGTATGGTCTAAAGGGTTGCAACACTTACTTGTCTTTGGCTGCCTTTTTGTCCAAATCATCTGGTTGTGATGAAAGCAACTTATCCCTTGTGAAGAGAAGAAAGAGAATCAAAGAGTTTTGTGCTTGGTCTAATTTCCACAAATTCAGCCACAGTTAATGATGTGCCACAATTGAAGCCGTTGCTCCTGTTGCACAAGAAATCAAAAGACACATCAGCAAGAATTTGTGCCAAGAACTTCAAATTTGCTAGAATCTCAGTAGTATCCTTTTGCTTTTGCATTGCTTCAATCAGAAGTTGAAAGTCTTTTAATAAAGCTTGTGCGGTATAGGTTGCCGCCCTTAGGGAAAAAATAGATGCAGCCTAGCACCTCTTCAACAATGTTTTGACTTCTTTATCCAGCCCATTCAATAAAAATGCTTCATCTGAGGCCAAAGAAGAAGGGGATGTCATACTCGCTAATATTGAATTGACTTTCAGTATCCTCAAAGAATTCCACAGGATAACTCTTTGCTAAAAATCATTGGAAATTATCCTTGCCAATGTCTTTCCGCTCTTTTAGATATACACTCTTCACCACCTCATGAATGGGAAAATCATCTGCTGTTGGGGTTTTGTATTGGGAGAGAAACTCATCTTCCTGAAATTGGTTTTCCTCAAAACCCAGCAATTATCTGCCATGGTTTAACATGTACTGCTGCCAAACCTCTTGAACATATCTCACTTTAGCGCCAGCTTCAGTATCTTCCTCATCATCTGCAAGTCACTCGTCTGCAAGTAGCCTCTGCCTTTTAGTAGTTGGTTGAGACAGGGCCAAAGTAACTGCCTCCTATATTAGTCTGCTCTAGATAATGAAACTATGGGCCTTATAACAATGTCAGTTGGGTCACAGTTGCAGAATGGAACCGCCTGACCATAGGCCGGCAGTTCTGCCTGCAGAATTTGGATCGGTCGGAAACATCCATTTTACAATTGTAGCTTGTACGTCGGGCAGAAAAGGCCCGCAGTTACAATTGTAAAATGGATGTTTTTAAACATCCCTGCACCGTGTGGCAGGCACCATGCAGTGCCTGCCATACAGTGCAGGGATGCCCCCCAGGCCGCATAGCGGAGGGCCAGGGGGGAAGAGTGCCCTGCTAGGGGCCCCCAAAGTCACTTCATGGTGGGCAGACCGCCATGAAAGGGCAGGTGGAAAGCGCCATCATAATCCGGACGAAGGAGTCGAGGCCGGGTCCACCAGCATTGTGGGATTATGAGTCCTTTCGACGGTCTGACGGGCTCCATGAGCCTGTCAGAAGTGCATCGGAATCCCACCGTGGGTTTCTCTCCGACCGCCGGTATTGTAATGCAGCGACCGGAGGGAAACCATCAATGTCAGGCGGAAAGGATCCGACTAGCTGTCGGATGGCTTTCCACCTGACATCAAAATCAGGCCCTATCTCTTCAGCAGAGCTAGTGCCTTCTTGCAGCTGAGTAGTAGGTCCAAGTTGCAGATATTTGTTTGCATTGCAGATACTTCCTGCTTTATATTGGTGGCTCCGCAACCTAATGTCACCTCATGAGATTTTGCTCTGCAGTTTATGACATCCCAGTGTCTAAGGTAATCGTGCACGATCTTATTAGTGTGCAGAGAAGTGAGTCGGAAGAAAAACCCGCTCCCAGGCACCACCAGCATAAACTGAAAATGCTTTCCCGGCAGCTAATGTACCTGACCGGAAAAAGTATATACCAGTGCCAACAATTTCTGACTGCAGCAGGTCGCAGTGAGTAAATAATACCAACATAATTTAAATTATGTTAAAAACAAGATATTACCTGTGTATGGTAGCATTCCCTCAGGACTACAGGGGAGCCAGGAAGAGTGGGGGAAAAGGGAGGGCCATTTATGCTCATTGGTTGAGCCAGTTTAGTAAAAATAAAAGAAAGCTTGGTAGTATTGCTGTATCAGGAGGCTGGACGGTTTTATGCATATAGGCTAGGACGTAGAGGGAAGACATTGGAGTAATGAAGCGGGTCACAGAGCTGGATACCTAACACACACAGAGAGTTATGTAAAGTAATTACAACATGCTTTGGTTTTTTTCCTGACACGCTATCACCTTCAAACTTCTCACATGTCTGCAACATAGCCCCAATGATGATAAAAATATGTTAATCATTTAAGTAGCCCTGGATTTTCAGACAGCAGCTACTTGCATGATAGAATTGTTGAGGACATACTCAACTAGCATTGGGCAAGCCAAAAGGCCGTGCCTTGGGGCCTATTGGCTTTAAAACGATGCCTCTCATGATGCTGTACAGCATCATACAGCTGGCGGTAAAGTAACTCACATGCATGTGCCAACAGAAGGACACAGGCAGCATTTCCTTTTATTTTTTATTTACTAATCCAAGATGGAGAATGCAATGTGGATCAGTAAATAAAATATAAATATATATTTTTAGCCTAAAAACACAAATGAAAAAAAAGTATCATGGAGTGGGGGAGTTAACAGAGGAGCAAATTGACTGAGTGGATGAGAGCAAGGAGGGGGAAAACATTGCATGATGGAGGAAGCAACACAGTGGTGCGTGGGAGATGCACACATGGAGAGAGAAACATAAAGCGTGGAGCCGGTGAAGAGAAGAGTGTGAGGAGAAGCTCACAAGAGAACATGAAGCACATAAATGTGACAGTAACATGGGGAGTGGTAGAGAAGAACACAAGTGTGAGTACAATGTGGACTGTGAACAGAGTGAGCGGAGACCTACAGAAGAGGGAGGCACAGTGTGCGGGACAGGGCATCTGAGGGGATTACACAGGGGAGAGAAGGAGAAAGCTGGAAAACATTCTCATGGAGTGCTTAACCAAAAGAAAACAAGTTCCCTAAAAGTGAACAGTAAAAGGGTAGAAGCCAGCTAATCAGACACACAACAAAGAGGCTATGCATGATGGTAGAGACAAACACAAGATGAAAAAGCTGGGACAAGGAAAGCAATCAAATACAAAGGAGAGTGACAATAGAATCAACCAATGGTACGCAATAGATGGGCTGTAAGCCATTTGTAAATTCTTGGTAAGCCCACAACAGGACTTTTGCAAATGCATTGCACTGTCTGGTGGACTTGATCTGAGAAGCGGCACTAGAAGTCGTACGATGCTTCCTTCTGTCTACTGTTTTCACCAATATCGGTGTGAAATGTATGCATATCAATTTGTCTTTAAAACTAGCCCTCCCGTTTGAGAGAGAGAGTGACAGAGAGAAATCTGCCCATCTTATATGTTTAGTACTGCCATCCTCAGGATATATCTAGCAGTGTCTCCATTTTAGACAGAACATTTAATTGTAGTAAAGTATAAATCTTACTAACGTCACCCAATGCCAGGGGTGGGTTGTAAACTCCACTCCACAAGCAGAGTTTGCAAAGTTTTGCTCTCTCTGCTCTCCTCTTGGAGCACGGAGTTCAGGAAAAACTCCACCAACCGCCATGTGACACAGTATTTCTTGCTCATGGCTCCTCAACGAGCGAGAAAAAACTAGCGCTAGGCCACCTCCCTGTGAGATTTCTCAAAGAGGTGGTCGCTGCAGGTGGCTACAGCTCGCATTGTGAAAGTTGTCGCTCGTGCTGCAAAAGCTGCAGCTCGAGTAGAAAATCTACTTAAGTGGCAGAAAGTAGCAGCACCCTCTGGCGCGCCGTGCACTACCATTTGTGCTGATTTTATGGTTGGGTACAAGCTTCCAGTGCTGAAAATCAGAGCAAGCAGTGCGTCAGACCAGAATTCTGGCACTCGCGGAAATTCATGGAATCTTGCGGTGTTTTAAGGTAACTCCATTGAATTTCACACAGTAAACCTACGCGAGTTCCGCCCAACCGTACTCAATAGGTCTACCAGCTACCTTGTCTCTAGAGGTCCACTTGAGTGGCAGAGACAGGTAACTGTGGTTGGAATCCAGTAAAAGAACAAGAAAATGCTGATTGCCAACCACATTTCAACACCTCAGCAAATTTTGACTGACAACTTCCATGACTTAATTAAAGCAGATGGCTAAGAATTTGGCAGGACTAGAATCAAAAAATTGTTATTGAAATTTCTGTAAATGCTAACTGCATTAAGGTGAAGTGTGCATGGGATAACCCAGATGTAAGGTAATGCGTTTTCTCAAAGTCTGGCCCTTAATTTTCCGACTCAGTTTATAAGTTTTCCCTCGTGCTACCAAAAAATGGAATTGCTTTGACAAAATGTATTTGATTCACTGACAAAAGGTTTAGAGTGTAGGTACCTGTTCCACCATATTGGCTTATATTATACTGGGTGATACCTTAGTGGGCTGAAGCCGGAGGAGTGAAGAAGGACTAGTGCATAATAATAGCATATTGGTCTGGAAAAAGCAGTTTCCCCTAGCTGATTATTGAAGGAGAGTCCAATGGCAGCTCCTCCGCTATGGCGGAGGAGTATCGCCCCACTGCTTTTAACCAGTGCATAGTAGAAAGATAAAATAATAATAACTTTGTGTTATTATCATTTTATGCTTTGTGCTGCTTTGTGGGTGGGCGGGTGGGTAGGGCTTCTCTGCTCTTGGAGCAGGTTAGGAGTAGTTTTCCCACTCCTAAGTGTGCAATGTCGGCACTCTCGGGCCGTCCAAACCAATCATACGAACTTTCCCTGTTCTCCATGCAGGCTGCAATACAGCCCCAAAGGTGAGACTCCATTTTATGTAGGCCCCCGACTCCATCTTGGATAATGGAAGTCACCATCAAGGACTACTACTTTACCACTTGCCAGGAGATGTCCTTCGCACAGATTATAGCACATGATTCTGCTTGAGATGGTTTCACCTACTGCCAGCATACTTAGCAGATCCTAAATCTCACCCGAAGCCCATAGCCAATAAAGCTGGGTCCTGGAGGAAAAATGCACAGGGAGCACTGTCTTTGTAGATGAAGGTAATGAGGAACTTCTCTACAGTATCCTCTATCATCATAAGCAATATAAGGGGCAAGGCATCTGTTCTGGCTCTATGACAGAGACTGGAAGCAGTTTTAGTTCAAGATCATGAAAGGGAACTACCAAAAATAACCGCAGATGTTTACATCTTTGTGATTAACCCGTTAACCGCGGCACAAATTCCGCCATGGCACAGGACATTTAATGAGTGGGCGGGGCCGTGTCAGCCAACGGACGTGCGCAGCACTAGCCAGGTAGTGCTCGCGACGGCCGTTGGCCGATGCACGCAGGGAACGGGTTAAGGATACCTTATGTACTTGACCCATTTAGCCACATTTAAAACCTAAAAATAACAGTGAGGGTCTATTAAAGAGAAATCTACAGTGGAAGGGAAGAAGAAACAGAAAGGTGGACTGGATCACCTGCTTCTCGGGAATCCGACAGGGATAGTTATAACTTAAGAGACCGTGAGAAAATTAAAAAGCCTGAATGGTATCAGTATTCTTATAGCTGCTCTTTATCTTCTTTTGAGGACACTGATGGTTAAAGAACAGAGGGGGGAACCGACCCAAGTGCAGAAGAAAGGAGAAGTACAGTAGGAAAAGCGAAGCAGGACATGAGACTAGCATCAGTGTAAAGATGGAAGAGAAAGGCTTGGACTCTAAAACCTAAGTAAAGAAGAAGAAAGTAGTAAGCCTTTTTAAGAAACATGTTGATCCAGCTACGAGTCCTCCTGTGAAACAGAACTTTGTCGAGAGCACTCCTAGACAGCGCAGCAGAAGTCATGATAGTACATCAAACGCTTCAGAGGTTTTTGGATGTGAATTCAACGGATGACGTTATACAGATTGAGACTCCAGATCAACATTTAAAACCTCCTGATAGGGTTTATAACCTAAGCATACAAATTGAAGGGGACATACCATGTATTATCAAAGCAGTCTTTTGGTCACAATTATCTCATGATTATCACAGCATAGTAGGGGAAAAAGACTGGCCTCCAGTCTTTATTAGGGAAGCACCCCGGAGAGAGGAATCATAAGGGTAGCCTTCTCTCCCACAGTACCTGAGGATATCAAGGAAATGTATTCCAGTGAATGGGCTGTAAGGCAAGCCCTAGCCTTATATAGAAACCAAGCAGGGTGGAACAAACACTCTAGTTCACTTTTCATTCCCTTATGCAGTGAATCACAGTCACAAGGCCTTTAAAGCCAGAGGCAAAACGTGGCCTAAAAGCAATAGATCAGTTGCAGTACCGAGGCATAATAGTGCCTTGCCTCTCACCAATGTAAATGCTCCTTTTTTCCGTCTCCATGCCAGACTGCTCCTATAGAATAGTTTTGGACTATAGATATTTGATTTCACACACACAGACTTACGAGATACAAAACAACCATAGCACAGGTTTAATGACAAAACTGGTGCAGAAAAAATACAAAACAACCCTTGATATTTCTAATGAGTGCTTTAGTCAAAACATAGCACCCAAAAGTGAGTATCTAAGCACTTTCAGTTTGACGGAGCGCAATTTTCATTCCGACACTTGCCCATGTGTTATAAGAACTGTCCTGGCTTGTATTCTGTGCAAATCATAGAGATCTTACAACCAGATCTTGATTTATTGTAATAAATACATTGATGATATCTATCTTACTGATGATGGTTTGAATCTACACCTGACCAGTGTAGACAAAGTGGAGACCATATTAACATCACATGGTTACAAAATTAATTTTAAAAAAATCAAAGTTTGTCTACCTGATGGTGACCTTCTTAAGATATGAGTTATCCAGCGAGGGTAAGGACCTAGCTGCGGACTCCCTTTAAACGTGTGCTAACTTGCAACCTCCCGACATACTGAAAAAGTTGCAATCCCTGCTGGGATATCTTAACTTTAGATGTACTTATTTGCCTCACTACACAGAGAGTGATGTCCTTATATGACCTGATTCCTCTCAAGTTTTCATCTAATCAATGGCTGAACAAGCACACTGATATCTTGCTTCCTCTACAAGCAGACATGCTTTAGACTAAACATTTACAAACTAGGAATAACAAAGTCAAGCCAGTTACCAGAGCTATACCCAGTTACTATGGTTATACAAATGTGATCCACAATGAAGAACAGACTGTCCCTATTGCATATAAGTCTCACTTGTATTCCTTGGCTGGAGCATGTTTTTCTTCCCTCGAAAATATCCTGACGGCTGTACAAACAGCTATTTGAGAGAGCAACCCATTAAAAGCTGAATCAAACGGCATTGTAGAGCCTGTCAATGGCATGATAAAAAAGGCTTTGACTGCTAAGGTGCTAAGTTAAGGTCTTGGTTGGTACCATAACCTGTATGGAGTTCAGAAAGCATTAAATAACTTGACTAGATGAGCATTGGGAGGATGCACTCTGTACGAGGTTCTCTTGGAGCTCCTATGTATGTGCCTGGCTTGGATAATTGTGGAAAGGTGGTGGATGAAGATAAACTTGACTTAGAGAAATGTTTGAATGTTTTACAGAGTATCCAAGAAGTCAGAGAAAAGCTGTCCAACACAAACCACTCTGACGCCGCCACCTATGAAAAGAAAATTTTAACTGCTGCAGAGGGGTGGGTTTCCAAAGTCGGGGACCTAGTTTGATAAAAAATCTATGACAAGCCTGCTTTTGAACCATCTTACAGACCACACATCACCGTTCTTGGGGAAAACGGCAACAGAGCTGTTATTCTGCTTGGCTCAAGGAGAAACAGACAGCTGTCTATTGACCACGTTAAAAAGCACTATGTGGCCAGTCCTGTACAACTGACTGCCACTAGCACCAAGAGGGATTAGACATAGTGCCTCCCAGCCTCTCCCTACTCTGAATACCTTACCCCATTAATAAAGCAGTAACATATCTGGCTCAAGTTCCCAGCCAGGGATATGTGAGCCCAACACGCTATGCAAAATATTGAGTGCAACAAACACAGCTGATGCTGCCAATATGACAGTGGTTTCTGTCCAACGTAATTCCATGGTTTACTATGAAATTCCACCTGACAGAATGTCATTTGAACTAGTGCCGTTTCAAGGTGAAACAGTCTGAACACAGCGGTCTAAACCACGAGTGTTCTGACTGCACAAGCTAAACCATGCTTGCCTTAACCACACATATGTACCCATATACAAGGCAATGCGTGGTCTAGCTGCTGGCTGCTGGGGACGGAAGCAGGAAGACCCCGCAGGAAGAGATCCGCAGTGAGGTAATTGGAGCTGGGCTGTAGTTCTGAGCTGGGGGGTGGGTTGGGGTAGTTTTCTGGGCTGGGGGTGAGTCAGGGGTAGTTTTCTGGGCTGTGAGGGGGTCAGGGTAGTTTTCTGGGCTGGGGGATTGGGGGTAGTTTTCTTTGCTGGCAGTGGGTCGAGGGTCGTTTTCTGCGCTGGGGGTAGGTCAGAGGAAGTTTTCTGGGCTGGGGTGGGTTGGGGTAGCTTTCTCAGCTAGAGGGCTTGGGGTAGTTGTGTGGGTTGGGGTGGGTACGGGTAGTTTTGTGGGCTGGGGGTGGACTGTGGGTAGTTCTGTGGGCTGAAGGTGGGTCAGGGAAAGATTTCTGGGCTGGGGTGAGTCGGGGGTAGCTTTGTTGGCTGGGGGTGGGTTGAGGGTAGTTTTCTGGGCTGGAGTGGGTAGAGGATAGTTTTCTGGGCGGGGGTGGGCTGTGGCTAGTTTTCTGGGCTGGGGTGGGTCAGAGGAAGTTTTCTGGGCTGGGGTGGGTTGGGGTAGCTTTCTCGGCTGGGAGTTTTGGGTGGTTTTGTGGGCTTTGGGTGGGTCGGGGTAATTGTGTGGTCTGGGGGCAGTCCGGGGGTAGTTCTGTGGTCTGGGGAGTGGGTCAGGGGAAGTTTTCTGGGCTGGGTGGGTTCAGGGCTAGTTTTCAGGGCTGGGTGGTCGGGTAGTTTTCTGGGCTGGGGGTGGGTCAGAGGAAGTTTTCTGGGCTGGGGTGGGTTGGGGTAGCTTTCTCAGCTGGGAGGTTTGGGGTAGTTTTCTGGGCTGGGGTGAGTCAGTGGTAGTTTTCAGGGCAGGAGGTGGGTCGGGTAGTTTTGTAGGCTGGGGGTCGGGGTAGTTTTCTGGGCTGGGGTGAATCAGGGTAGTTTTCTGGGCTGGGGGTGGGTTGGGGTCGTTTTCTGGGCTGGGGGTTCAGGGCTAGTTCTCAGGGCAGGGGGTCGGGTAGTTTTCTGTGCTGGGGTGGGTTGGAGGAAGTTTTCTGGGCTGAGGTGGGTTGGGGTAGCTTTCTCGGCTGGGGGTTTCAGGGTAGTTTTTTGGGCTGGGGATGGGTCAGGGTAGTTTTTTGGGTTGAGGGTGGGCCAGGGGTAGTTCTGTAGGCTGGGGGGGTCGGTCAGGGAAGTTTTCTGGATTGGGAGTGGGTTGGGGGAGCTTTCTGGGCTGGGGAGTGGGTCGGGGGTAGTTTTGTAGGCTGGGGTCGGGGTAGCTTGATGAGCTGGGGTGGGTTGGGGTAGTTGTCTGGGGTGAAGGTGGGTCGGGTAGTTTTCTGGGGTGGGGGTTCAGGGCTAGTTTTTAGGACTGAGGTCGGGTAGTTTTTCTGGGCTAGGGGTGGGTCGGGGTAGTTGTCTGGGCTGGGTGTGGGTCAGGGTAGTTTTCTGGGCTGGGAGTTCAGGGCAAATTTTCAGGGCTAGGGGGTTGGAGGTCGTTTTCAGGGCTTGTGGATTCGGGCTAGTTTTCAGGGCTGGGGCGTGGGGGTAATTTTCAGGTCAGGGGTAGTTTTTAGGGCTGGGGGGTCAGAGTAGCTTTTAGACTGGAGAGGGTGGGGAAGTTTTTTTAATTAGGATTTAGAGTATTAGGCCTCAGGGCAGGGGGGAAGGGAATGGGTATTGTGGGAAGTTGTTAGGCCTTAGGGGAGGGCGGGTAGTTTTCAGGGCAGGGTCAGGACTGGACTGGGTCAGGTTAAGGGACAGGGTTAAGGAATAGGGTTTAGGCCTCAGGGCAGGGGAAGGAAAATGGGCAGTCGGGGTAGTTTTTAGGGCATAGGGATGGGCTGGGTAGGTTTTAGGGCTGGTGGTGATGGGTCAGTTTTTAAAATAGGGGTGTGCCTAAGGGCAGAGGATGGGGTTGGGGCAGTTGTAGGGAGAGCGTAAGGGGTGGGAGGGGATCAGTAGTGTTTAAGGGTTAGGGACAGCATGGGGGTTGGGAGATAGTAGGGGTATTTGGACCTCAGGATGGGGAGAGGGGCAGGGAGGGAGTTTGTAGCTTAGGGCGGGAGAGGGGGTCACGACCTTAGCCACACTTACCCCTTTACCATTCATGCTTTTACCATTAAATTATGTGGTAAAAGGCATGCATGGTAAAGGAATGCGTGGTTAAGATGCATTTGGGGTTTAGGCTGTGTGGTAGAGGCGCACATGGTTTATCCATTCATGCCTGAATCATACAACTGTTTCAAGAACCTTGAGAGACCAACAACATTGAAAATGACTCTGGATATTTCTCAGTCACTCATCACCAAAGACTGCTTCGTGTTTGTCAATGGTTTCTTGGAAGATTCTTGATCCACTGTGGTCCCATGACTGGATCATTTTGGGAACCTTTCTTTTCTTCATGTGGTTGTCAACAATACTCATTGTTCACTGCTACGCAAACTTTCATCCCTGCAAGAACAATTACCTCGCCTGTGGTTTGTGAACTACAGCTACCAGTAGCGGTCCGTAAAGGGAGTTCCGTGGGGCGGTGAGGCGGGGAGGGGGAGGGGCAGGGTGGGTGAATGTTAACACCGGAATATGGATGAACGGAGGTAAGTACACATTTAAATAAATAAAACGAATTCCTTTGCGCGCGCTGCATCGCAAAATGAGATGCAGCGCGCGCAACGAAATGCGTTTTATTTTTTTAAATGTGTACTTACCTCCGTTCATCCATATTCCGGTGTTTACATTCCCCTCCCCCGCCCTGCCTCACCACCCCATGGAACTCCCTCCAAGGACCGCTACTGACAGCTACCCTGCTCATACCACAGATACAAAAGAGGTCTATTTGCTGCAAACATTACAGCCTATACTGAACCCGAGGACACAGCATGGGAAACATTCCCTTACCAGATTATGGGACACACTGAGACATTGCAATTGCATTATATGGTAAAAGTTTCAATGAATGATATTGTAATACCCAGTTCTATTTTAGATGATTGGGACATTGAGACCGTTAAAATAATAAGTCTGATTTAAAGGCAGATGCTACTTTGAATAATGAAGATCCTTATTTGAATTCGGCTAATTATAAAGGAGTAGCTATCTTAGAGAAATTCACAATTACACTCAGTGGGATCATTGTGAGACTACGTCTTCAGACAGTCATTCTAATTTGTTAAAGAAATGTCCTTACATTCATAGTGGTAATAGATCGCATCCTTTAGCATTCTATTTCATACAGAAGCCACAGCAGCTTCACTACCAATAAGCTGATTGAGTTTAGTCAAAACCTGCCTATTCAAGGATACGAGTATTGGAAAGACAATTGTTGAAGAAAAAAGTATTAAGGGAATCAAATTTTGGCAGATCCTGGGCAAAGAAGCCCTTTTTCAAGTCTGTATAATGCCGAAAGAAATTCTTTTTTTAAACAAAACTGTCCAGCAGACTACCTGTCTGAGATTTGGGACAATGAAGACTTGAAGAGCCTTCTATTCCAAAAGCCAGTTTTTCCTTGTTCAATAATTGGCAATCTCAAATGAATATGTCTGAATCAAACATAAATGTTATGATACAAAATGGAACCTGTAATCCAGCTCAATTTCCTGCTGAAGGATTAGCCTTATGGCCTTATGATTCTGAAATCTGTATGCAGTGTTTCCTTTCCAGCACTCAAGGACCTAAACGTAATCATCCTGACCGATTTTAAAATACACCAACACCTGTAATAGTTACCACATATAGTGTAGGTTAGCTGTGCCAATGATGGCTAAAACATTCTAGTTTTTCAGTAGTGAAGGAACACTTTTCCCTAATTAAGTAAAACGTAGAGTTTTCTGACTTCCTTTAGGGACTGCATCCTAAAAGAAATATAAGATTTTTTGCCACGGGAATATGTGCCATTTTTACGACTTAAACAAATATTCATACAAAGAAGCTTCAGAAAAAAGAGCAAATATATCAAGAAAACTTGTAAATGGGTTTTAAAGTTATCGAGAATGGAATGCACATGTTTTCTAAAACCCATTAAACCATATTCTGTCCTCAGCCGTAGACCTCATAAAAGGAGGGCTAGGTTTATTATAACATGGACAGGGTCAGTAAATAGCAATTATGCAACTACATTCTGCACTACAAACACTAAGATCAGGTTTCTTGCCTTGGCAATGTTTCAATGGAACAGCCCTGTTTAAACCACATAATTTGATCTTCACTCAAAAACCAATGTCCATGGAAGAGTTTACTAACACACTATTGAGTATAGAACAAGTTGAAGACACACCATTAACAGTCAGTGACACTTCACCCATTACCTAGTTAATACAAAGTATTATTGCATTGCCCATTCCAACCTTTCATTTTCACAACTGTCAAAAATATAAATCCATTGGCTGGTATTGGACCATGAGTAATTCCCAATTGCTTCATTTATGGAAATTTCCTTTTTGTCACATTTGATTAAATGGAAATGAAGATGACCATGTGTATATCAGTACAGCAAATTGCAGAAATCCCCTTGGACACTTCCCTCTGTGTGACACCAAATCATTGCATGGAATGGGTAGCGCTTTGATGCCAGGGTTAAGTTGTATTTTATTTGTTTCCAATAATATATCCATTCCCCAACAGCATCTACTCTTGAATAATAGTTTCCATTTATTTCTAACAAATGTAACTTGCTGTGAGTTGGAACCTGGGTAGTTATTACTGATAACATTTCAGAAACAATACCTTATTGTGGAAGGACCTTGTATCCTTTGCCTTAAAACAGCATTAAGAACATTCCTTGGTCTAATATAAACATGAAATCTATGCATTTTGACGATTTAAACAAGCTATTGTCTACTGCATTGCAAAAGAGGTCCCTTTGACTTCAGCGGTTGAAACCTACAGAGGTCCTTATCCTCGGGCCCTCCCCTTCAGCATGGGTCAACTCCTGGTGGCCACCGCCCTCTGCACCCCCCCATCCCCATCAACCACGCTCGAAACCTCGGCATCGTTTTCGACTCCTCAATCTCCATGACCCGAAAGGTCAACGCCACCCCTTCCACCTGCTTCAACACCCTCCGCATCCCCCGAAAAAACCTTCAAATGTATCCCTCCCGAATTAAGGAAGACCGTCACCCACACACTCATAACCAGAAGACTGAACTACGGAAACACCGTCTTCGCCAGGAACAACAAGTCTCTGCTCCGCAAAATCCAGACCATACAGAACACCGCAGCTAGGCTCGTCCTTGGCATCCTGCGACACAAACACATCACCTACTACCTGCGCAACCTCCACTGGCTCCCCGTTGAGAAAAGAATAACCTTCAAGATACTCACCCACACCTACAAATGCCTCCACAATACCGGACCCCAATATCTCAATGAAGGAATCTCCTTCCACGTACCCAAGAGGAACCTCTGATGCGCCGCCCTTGCCGAACCCCTGCATATCCACAGAGCAAGAACGGGTGGAAAGACCTTCTCCTACATCGCGACCAAGACTTGGAACAAACTACCGATCAACATCAGGTGCGCCCCAACCTTGCACATCTTCAAGAAGACCCCCAAGTCCTGGCTCTTCGACTAACCGTAGCTGTTGGTCCCCCCCCCCCCCAGCACCTTGAGACCCTCACGGGTGATTAGCACGCTTATAATTTACCTGATTGATAACCTGCAGACTACAGAACTGCTTCAGAAATACAAATGCTGTTGCACACACAACACTCATCACACTTTGTGGATATCATACAGACGATATTTAATTAGTCTTTGGCAACTTTCAAATAACCTTTTTAAGAACATTGGATCTGGTCTGGTGACTGGATTTAAAGCACAATTTGGACTGATTCCCTCATATTTTCATTTTCTGTTCTCCAGCCTTTTTGGAGGACTTCTTAAACATCACAATGCTAATTGGCTGTAGTATCCTCATCTTTCTCGTGTTCTGACAAGGAAATCAACAACATTGAGCACATATATCCAGCTGAACAAAGCTGCTGAAGGACTCTAGCACATTACATGGGACATGCTTGGGTATTTGAATTCAGAGTGCACAGGATGCTCACATGTCACAAAATGGATGCTGCACAAGTAAAACACGTGTTTTGGTGCATAAACTGTCTGACTGAAATCATCTTGGACTTACAGCTGACAGCCCCAAGTAGCTTATCTTTCTATGTGAACAATCCTTTAACCTCTATGTAGGCACCAGTAACAATGACGACCAATGCATCTGTCCCTTCAATTAGATGCTGCCTATGACAGACCAATATCACCAGTGGCACTTTGCGACACAGTGCTTGTGTGTACTCGATGATGTCGACATGTCCTCTGATGAGGAATGGACTCAACATGTGAGTCGACCAATGACATGTATTCAATTAATATATCACAACAACCGGTATGAACTGAAGAAAACTATTTCCTTTTGATAGACTCGTTTTCATTTTTGCTTTATTTTTTACCTCTTATTTTTAATCTGACCTATTTGATATTGTCACTTGTATGTTTAATTGTGAACACGTATAAAATCATATATATATATATATATATATATATATATATATATATATATATATATATTATCTACTGGCGGTCGCCAGTAGATAGTTATAGTTAGGACCACGTTTCCATAGGAAATCCGCAACATTCTATTTGGAATAACTTTGGCACCGGTCGACGAATCCTCGCGAAATTTTCAAAACTAATGGGGCGCTACGCTCCGCTCCTACCCTGAATGTCTCGGGGGGTTTCGTCAAGCGGGGGCTGAGAAAAAAGGGGGGTCCCAAAACGCGTTTTCCCCATGCATTTTTCCATAGGACCTTTAGACACAGCTACAGCCCGAACGGCTGAACAGAATTACTTGTAATTTGGCAGAGAGGTAGTCCTCAGGTCAAGGAAGTGCCTTTTGTAGGTCTGGTGTAAATCTGTTCAGTAGTTCCTGAGAAAATAGCATTTAAATCAATATATATATCTGTAAGCGCGCTCCGAGCGCGCACCGTAAGCTTACCGTACGCGTACGGTGCCGTGCGCGAGCGCGATTCTGATTGGCTGTTAGATCTTAGTAAACATTCGAATCGGTCGAAACCAGGAAGTGTCGGCCGCCATTTTCTCTCTCGCACTCTGAGGTGGGGAGGAAAAACAAAGTTTGATATCATAAAAAGGGGGCAGGCTAGACAGCTCCTAACCACCTAGCCTTGGTTATGGTGTGCCAGAAGGCCCCCCAAAGCCAAAAAATAATTTTTTTTTGTTTTGAAAAAACGCCGAATACACTTACCGTACGCGTACGGATATAAAATTAAATAAAAAAAAAACAAATTCCATATATTCCCCCCCCCGTGTGCAAAAGGTGCCCGCGGTGCACCTTTTGTGCATGGCATAATTCAGATCAGAACATTTAATAGAAAACCTTTCACAACGAAGCGCATAATATGTCCTCCGTGTGTGGACGGTGCGCGAAGGGCATCGTGCGTACATGGCCCATCCAGCGTAACGTGGGCACGCGGTGCGCTACGTGCACCGCGTGCCCACCGTGCGTGCACGGCACTAACTGCGTTAAGTGGACGCGCACGGCACGAACGGCGTAAAGTAACTTAGCATTTAAAAAAACGTACAAATTCACTGAAAAAACATAGGTTTCACACACGTTATAGTTAGGAATTAGCATTTAAAAAACCTTGCAAATTCACTGAAAAAACCATAGGTTTCACACAAGTTATAGTTAGCTGTACATTTCACTCGTAAAAAACCAATGAAATTCCACATTATAGTTAGTGCAGGCAACTATAACTCACGCGACCGCAATCCTCTGCTAATGACATATGTGTCTTTGTGAAAAAAAAATATTTGTAATATATGTATAGCTAAAATTTAATGGAAGAAGACATGGGCAAATAAGTGTCTAAATACAGTATTAGCATCAGCAGAGGATTGCGGTTGCGTGAGTTATAGTTGCCTGCACTAACTATAACGTGGAATTTCATTGGTTTTTTACGAGTGAAATGTACAGCTAACTATAACTTGCGTGAAACCTATGGTTTTTTCAGTGAATATATATATATATATATATATGTACATATACATAAATAAATATATGTATATCCAATAGAAAGTTGCTCCTGCCGGAAACCTGTGACCCAAGAGAGGTGGCGCACTTGTCGGCGGAGGCAGCCGGCAATACGATACTTCTAATACACCAGTAAAGCGCGCTGTCAGGCGAAGAAGGTAGATGCAGAAATGAAGATTTATTGCATCCCTAAGAAACACTAGACTGCAAGTTAACCTGCCTTCCATGATCTCTTTGTTTAGTATGCAGAAGTAGACGTTAGGATGTTAAGTTGTAGGTGATATTTAACCATGTGAGAAATCTTCATTTTATTCTCGTTAATTATAAAGTGCTTTTTTGCTGTTTTTATAATATTCTGTGTATTTGTTTTGGATGTAAGGAGAAACAGGTTGTTCCTGTTGCAATAAATACTTTTACCTAAAAGTGCTTATTCTTCTTAGTACAGTTCATGTGTGATATTGTGAACAATAAAATAGATCTGTTCCTGTTACCAGAGGGCCCCGATCCTTCTTTATAGGGATTTTTAGTAACCCAAAAGCAATACCTCTATTTCAAATAACACATTACATAGTGTTTTACAGGGCTACAATAAACTGTCTTTCACGGTCATCATTGGTGCATTAAACCAAGTTCACCTGTGTCACCCATGGATGGGAAAGCACACATTGTAGAGCTACGCCAAAGTTGTAGCTTATTAGTAGACCTGACAAAATACAGTGCCTAATTTGAGCAGGTGGTTGCCAGTGGGGACCACCAATACTTTTTTGGGAGACCAACTCTTATTTGTCCATATCAGATATTTATAGAAGGTAAGTAATAGTAAGACATACAATGGGGAATGAAGGAGGAAGAGAATGAGGGAAAAACCATTACAAAGGGAGAAAGCGGTAACCTGTAAAAGTGAGATAAAGGGGCAGGGAGCATCTGAAGCTGTATGAAAGAGGGAATTAAGACTACCAGCCATGGTATTCAGTGCCCTGATGTTTAACTACAGCGATTGAGGGCTTCTGAGTAGAGTTTCAGGCACCAGCACACATCCTTTAACAAATGAAGCACTGGTAATGTCTTCTACCTAGCACCAGCACAAAAAACGCTTAAAGGTCATACCACCTCTAGTAGAATGAGCTCCAAAAGCAGGGGAAGCTGGTGACATTTAGAAATGGGGGGGGGGGCGTAACAGTTAGATATGACTTTTATGTAGCGAGCAAGCTTAATGGACCAATGTGGAGCCCCCAGAGGGGTCCACCTCCCAAGGCAAAATAGAAAAAAGATTGGCAATTGTGCACTGTAAAGCAAATTAATTTAGTGAGAAAGTAAGATTTACAAAGCAATTAGGAATGTATTGTCTTGAAATATTAAAGACATTAAAAACTGCCCCAGATTTACAGCATAAATACGCTACTTTAATGCACAAATTGTACAGTGCAACAACTTCAGGCTTTTTAAAGTGTGTGCTTGTCCAGTGTACTGTACTACATGTGGCATAAACTTTGGAAGAAAATGCTTGAACTAGGCTTCGCGGACCAGCCACAGCTGCTGACTGCAACCATTCATAGAAATATGTTCAGACAGGTCTTTAAGTGGGATGCAAAAAATGCTCTCTAAAAGGGAACATGTAAAATACATTTCTGTGAATCTCATACTGTGCCATACGACTGGTATTTTTGTTTCTCTCTGAGATGTTATTGAATCCAGATATTTAACACAACAACTGACATACACCTAAAACTGCCAGTACTATTGGTTTTGGCAATGCGTGTTAGCTGTTTAAGATAAATAAGTAACAACAATGATTTGTTCTAAATAATTAACATGGGCAATGTTTCAATCCTGAAATTGTGAGACAGTGAATTAAATAATATTGAGGCCTGTGGAAGGAATATTGGCCTCTGTTATGCGCCCTTTATGTTAGATGTAAGCCCTTTTCTCTTCAAATCTCATCCACCTGTATATCTTCAACCTCATCACTTTCCTCTTCAGCACCCTCATTTCACTCTCCCCATATGCACCTCCTAACATCTCCCTCACTTCACAACCCCAAACTTATACTGCACTCACTCACATTAGAGCATTTTATTTATTTTACTTTTGCCTTGTAAATATTTTAACATCTGTGTATCCCCTTCAAATACATTTACAAAGAATTTCAATTGCAACTGGAATGCATGTTCATTGTTCTGTGTGCTCTGCAGAGAGGCAAACCCACTGACAGTCACTTTGCTTTGCCTTCAGCCTCAGCACCAGAGCTCTCAATCAAAGCCCCTCACAAGCACCTGGCACATGTCAAAGTATGCACTATACCAGAGCAATAGGATGCTCAAAAGTAAACAGAAACACAACATGATGAAATAGCTAACCGTCTTGGGTAATGTAAGATGAAGTAAAACACGTGAAATAAAAGAGCAACTAAATTGCTGACATACATTTCCTTAACATTCTTAACATTCATTGTAAATCAATCCACGTTTTCGGCAATAATGTTAAGGGCATGACGATAGGGCCACTTTTAATGCCATACAGCATGTAACTGTCTTTACTATAAGCACATATTTCTCCCATTGTGCTTTACTCAGGTGTTTGAATCATCTTTGCAGGGGAACAAAAACCCTACTCATCTTTTGAATCAATTTTGAGAGGGAACAAATACAGCAGCTCCACCTCTAAAGGGGCCAGCGAGCTGCAGCTATGGCCTGGTGTGTCACAGTGGGGAGGTTAGCATGACCAGCAGTCTCAGCACAATATGCATACCACAATATTAGCTTTATAACACTTACCCTTATCAACGATAAGGTGTCACATCACACGGCTTTGCATCCAGTTCTACCCTGTGACAAATGGAAAAGTGTGGGATCTATACCTGTGAATATCAGACGTTTGGCCTCAAGCTGGGATGCAATCTCCGACGCCCGAAACAATGACATGGCAATGAAGGGCTTTAGAAAGGTTAGCCCTGCATCGTGCGTCACATTGAAGAAAGTTTGTTTACTGCCTGGCTTGCGTCTACTGCTCCTGCTGCAGGCAACCTGGGACAGGCAACCCAGTCTTGTATATATTGATTTGTTTAGAGATAACATTGTATCTCTAAATAAATAAATCTATGTAGTATTTTCTGAGGTAAACGTGTAGGAATTTCAGAGGGGCACATCCTCACAGCCCTCATGGAGAAACCGCCCCTTGTGGAAATTTAGTTCGTAACTAAACATTATCCGCGCCATCTTGTCTCTCCCCAAGCGTCACACGCAGAAAACGCGCGACGGCCATTTTAGGCACCATGACCTCATTGCCGATCGCCAGCGTGTCCCTCTGGCGCTGCGAACATCCCCCTGCGCGCTGACCACCCCCGCTCTCTCGTACATGGGTCATAAACTCTCTCCTTCTGCGCGACGCTGCCATGGAACCACATCCCGCGCCTGACCGACACCTTCTTTCATCCCATACATGGTCATACATCCCTTTGATAGCCCCCTTCCTCTGCGCCCGATTGTCCGGACCGATCCCAGGCCATCACCTAGCCCTGCGGATGCAGTTTATTGCCCCTAATGTAAGGGAAACACCCCACATCAAAGGGATTACAGTAGATCAAGGTCCCCCACCCCCTGAGACCCGACCAGTCGCACACACCCCCAGGAATTGGTGGAATGTCCAGCTGTGTGATAGCCATCTCCTACTGTGGGTGGGGTGGGGACTTCTACTGTAGCTATGTGTGGGAGCGGATCTGAGCCGGGGATTCTGAGGATGTTCTTTCATGTATCAAAGCGATCTCAAGAATGTGCCATGTATGATAAACCTGCAATAAAGTCATAAACGTGTGTATAAGAGACCAGGTCTCAGAGATGCAGAGAGAGCACCTCGAGACGATACTTTGCTGTCCGATTTGATGTGTTCTGCTCCGACGGAATAAAACTTTGTTTCCTGCCTTCCAGTCTCCGGCGCCTGCCTCTTTTGTTGGTTAATCATCGAATGGTGTAAGAGGCGATTACCGCCGGGCAATACTTGAAAGGTTATCGACTGAAACTGCTGCTACCATTTAACAATTGGCGTCCCAAGCGTGGGGCCCATCAGCGACACGTGGATCCAGTGGGAGAGGTCCCGACGACAGAGTGAACGACTGCAGCGATCGGGAGAGCTCCTGCCTGATAGACCCTCGTCTGGCAGCCGATCATCCGAACTTCACTGGTTCCGAGCAGACCTCTCTCGAGTGATCTACAGTCCTGACTGGGAACCATCAGGAGTGCCGTGGCAAATACGGAGAGTAGAGGACGATCGGGCGCTGGAGGCGGAAGACGAGAAACTGTCCATGCGGTCCGGGTAAGGTCGTATAACACGACAAATTGCGAAACGATTGATTGATTGATTGAAAATACTAGTATTGCTTATTTGATTGTTCTTTTTGAGATATTCGCGGTCTACAAACGGGGATATTCTCTCTCTCTTTGCAGATAGTGAAGGGTAGGTAACGCAGACTTTTGTCCCCCTTTGTAATCTGTCGTGCCTATTATTCTCCCCACTGATTGATTGTCCGAACATTGATTGTTTTTGACGAATAGTGCTTTTTGAGATAACTTACTTACTCGAATTTGTGGCTCTAACGGAGGACTTTGCCAGCGCTGACTTCAACGCCAAGGACTCCTGCATCTTCATTCTTCGTCCTGCCTGTCCCCCTCCTGCCGCCGCGGTTGCTATCCTCACGACCGCGTCACCAGGGGACTACACTTCCCAGCAGCACCTGGGGCGGAAGCTCGCGCCCAATCGACACCACCTGGAGGCGCTACAAAAGCGAGGCTATCCCCGGTGGAGCGGGGGAACTTACTTACTCGAATTTGTGGCTCTAACGGAGGACTTTGCCAGCGCTGACTTCAACGCCAAGGACTCCTGCATCTTCATTCTTCGTCCTGCCTGTCCCCCTCCTGCCGCCGCGGTTGCTATCCTCGCGGCCGCGTCACCAGGGGACTACACTTCCCAGCAGCACCTGGGGCGGAAGCTCGCGCCCAATCGACACCACCTGGAGGCGCTACAAAAGCGAGGCTATCCCCGGTGGAGCGGGGGAACTTACTTACTCGAATTTGTGGCTCTAACGGAGGACTTTGCCAGCACTGACTTCAATGCCAAGGACTCCTGCACCTTCATTCTTCGTCCTGCCTGTCCCCCTCCTGCCGCCGCGGTTGCTATCCTCGCGGCCGCGTCACCAGGGGACTACACTTCCCAGCATCACCTGGGGCGGAAGCTCGCGCCCAATCGACACCACCTGGAGGCGCTACAAAAGCGAGGCTATCCCCCGCGTCGCGGGACCGCGCGCGGGCTGAGCCCGGGCAGAGGGCGGGCCGTCTGGGGCCGTCAGGGGCCAAAGGAGGCCGGGCTGGGCCATCCCTCTTGTCCCTGCCGTGATCCACTGACTGGTAAATCGACTTATTTGCTTGATAGACTCGGCTTACCACACTTGTGACAAACTGTTTGCTATATCCCACGCCGCGACGTGTATGTGTATTCACTGAGTATGGCAATGTCCACACGTTCGGGTAGGGGAGGCACACTGGGTGGGGCTACTGTTAGTGGCACTCTTGACCACTTCATAATTCGCGCCTGCTCTGTGCTTGAGAAGGAAATCGCCCTTACAGAGCGGCGACTGTCCCTTGATGCACTGAAAGATAAGCGCTCCTCAATGGGCACATTTGCGCTAGCTGCTTCACCCGTCCAAGCTAACACCCAATTGGATGGTATTACAACAGAGAATATGCAGCGTATGCCGATTAGTTTAGACATTAATTCTGCTAGTCCTAGCGATCCTGCTTCTGTAACACCATCAGACCTCTCATATTCTCCTCTCTTGGTTGCTTCCCAAGCGGTATCTGATTCCGCCACTACTGTCATTCTATCTCCTGTAACTTTAGTGTCCACTGAGTCACCCACCGCAGCAGGTTTAAAAACTGCACCAAGCAAAAGGAAAAGAGCGGGTAGTGGCAATAAGGAGGATCTCACAAAAGCACCCAAGAAATGTAAAAGCAAACTACGCATCAACCCGCACAAGAAAGTGGGCCGAACAGTATTGCCTTCATTCAATCAACAGAGGACAAGTTCATCCACTGCATATCCGGCAAATTCGGCCACTTATACACCCGCAGAGCAGTCCCCCCAACATTTTGCACCTCAAAATGACCCTGAGCCCCAACTTCCACTTATTGGCCAACTTGAAATACTTATTAAATCTTTGTTATTGCCCATGACGGAAAGAGTAAGAGTATTAACGGAAAGGCTAGAGAGATTTGAGCAGGCCTCTCTGGACAACTTCTTTTCTCTTAAGTCCTTAATCAAGTTGCATTCAAAGATGGGTCGGGATCATTGTACTATTGTTGACCCCCCTCTAACTACCCCTAACGAGCCCATGGCCCAAGTCGCTTTATCGCACCCAAAAGCTGCCTCAAGCTTAGGTCCAAAGTCTGTAACCACCTCATCAGGCTCAAAACCTCCATTACCTACAACTTCTTCTGATAGTCTTTCTACAAACAAAAAATCGGATTCCGGCCCGACTGATAGTTGTATAATCCTCGATCCATCAGGTCCTACCGTAGAGTCTGTACAGAATTCCCTTAAATTACCCATCAATGAATTCACACAAGCTCAACCCAAAGTTACCTCCTTTTGCCCAGAACAGCCTTTACCCCACATCAATCTTCCACCGGAGTGTCTACCCTTTGTTGCCGTTCTGACTGGAGTTCCTCACCCCAAAGCTGACAAACCGGAATCCTATATTGAATTACGCAATAAAACAACACACTGGTTGAATACCAACAGGCCACTCCCAAACCATTTGGATGGTTATGTTCTTCATGTCAGAAGGGTTTCTTGGGTGGGTAACAAACCTAAAAACACGCCTGGCGATTGTGTCATCATAAATTTCAGGGATCCCCGGGTCACAAGACTAATTTGTAATTATCAACAACCCAGTAAGAGTGGCATAAAATGTCTAGATTTAAGTCAATTCTATGTTGACACTGTTTATTCTCATTATCCACACTCTTTTTTTCAATCACCTTGTGATGGGCACCCCAAGGGAGCTTGGAATACCAACGAAAAAGCCTTTGCTACATTTGCCCCCAGCAGATATTATGATACTTATGGCCGTAACGAGCATTACTGACACGGAATTTCTGCAGAGGACGATATCCCTTTTCCTGCTGGTGCCCAAACTAACACAAAAGATCACGAACTAGCTATTGTCCCTGATAGGGATCCCCTCCAAACTAATCTGAGTTCTTATGCTCAGCAGCATTGCTCTCAGTTTACTTCAACTCATCAGGCTATTAACCATTCTTTATTACTTTCTCCACACAGCTCGACCCAGGTTACTCCCAATTTTTCCAACTTGCCTATAACACAAGATGCAGCTATTACTATACCTTTTCTCAGGATTATAAGCTGGAATGTAGCTGGCCTTGCCAGCAAACTAGATCTTCCTCATTGGAATTCCTTGATAATGTCCTACAGCATTTGCATTTTCCAGGAGACCTGGGCCATAGAGCCGCACCATATGGTTGGATACACCACCTTCTCTATACCGGCTATTCCATCTGCGACTGGAAGAGGACGCCCTTCGGGCGGCTTGCTGATCTGGGTTAGTATCTCTCTTGGGTGTACCATCAGGCAGGCCCACATTGTCTCCCCTGACTTACTAAGGCTTACCCTTAAGGGAGCCCAGGGTAGGAAGTCTCTCGACATATTTAATGTCTATGCAAGGGGCCTTAGCGGAGGAGCCTTATCACCTGTACTTGTACTTCTTGAGGGCGAATTACGCAAGTGCCATCATGCATCCCACGTCCTGGTAGCAGGAGATTTCAATTGCTCCTTCGAGCCCCTAGCCTCAGTAGATCTTCCTGACTTATTAGAGGACGACGCCAAACGAGGCATCCCGTTATTAACATTGCCTCCTATCAAGAGATGGACAAAATCCGTTGTTTTTTTGAACACTATGTCTTTGGAGTTTGGCTTAAGGGCGGCTAATGGCAGAACATCTTCCGACCTCCAGGGCGCACACACCTATAATAGGCCAAACCACACCTCAAGGATCGATTATATATTTCTCGATCTTAAGCTCTGGACGCATATGGTAGACATGGAAATAATTCCCACTTATGACAGCGATCACAATCAGCTATCTCTTTGTATCAAATCATTATGGGTGGATTTACATGGGTCTTTGTCTCCACCAGTAGCCAGTTTCTTTCAAACTTCTGAGGTGTACCCTGCTAATTGCGAGAGGCGCCTTAAATGGCGCAAAGTTATGCTGGATGATGGCAAAGTCGAATTAATAAGGTCAATCCTACATGCCACACATGCCGAGCTGACTTTAATAATTACCCATGAGCCTGCCAGTGATAGGGTCCCATTTGTCTTCCAAGACACTATTCTTAAACTGGGAAACCTATTCCGCGTATATAACAAAGGTGGCCTATTGAATGGAGGGCCTAAGCCCACCCCTAAGGATGGTTGGTACACGCAAAGTTGCAGAATTATGAAATCTGCTCTAATAGTGGCCTTAAAAAGCGGGAACGCATCTATGATTCAGAAAGCTAGGAAAGACTATAAATCTTCCATCACTAATGCCAAAAAGTCTTGGGAGGAACAGTTTTGGCAGACTTTAAGGGAGGCTTCCCATAAGCGTAACCCTGGTGCCTTTTGGGACACAATTAGATCTAAGAACAGACCAGCCCACGCACTTCTGACATGCAATATCACTGGTATAGCTTGGTATGAGCACTTCTCCAAACTATACTCCATCCAATCTGAGAGTGTGGAGAAGTCCTTTCTTGAGGGGACGTCTCCCCTCGAGGATGCTATGACCTTCGATCCCTTCTCGGACGGAAAGGTGTCTCGTGCTATCCAGTCTATTGTCCCACAGAAAGCAGCCGGCCCGGACGGTATTCCCGGTGATGTCCTCAAACTCGACCCTTCTAGCTGGGGGAAGCTCCTGTCCACCCTAATAAATTCCATCATTAATGGCGCTCCGGTCCCCGATTCTTGGAAGGGGGCCGAGGTTGTTCCCATTTTCAAAAAAGGTGCGCGAGACGATCCAGCTAATTATCGCCCAATTAGCTTGATTGACTCATCCCAGAAGGTCATTGGGAAAGTGATTCTGGAGAGGATATTAATCTGGGCGAATGACATTGATTGTTTTTGACGAATAGTGCTTTTTGAGATATTCTCTGTTTGCAAATAACGTAGAATGGAAATATTCTGTCTAGTCTTTGCAGATAGTGAAGGGTAGGTAACGCGGACTTTTGTCCCCCGTTGTAACCCATCGTGCCTATCTCTTTCTCACCATTAATTGATTGATTGTCCGAACACTGGTTGTTCGATATTGGTACTTTGGAGGTATTCTCTGCTTACAAATAACGTAGAATAGAGATATTCTGTCTAGTCTTTGCAAGCAGTGAAAAGATAGGTAGTGCAGACTTTTGTCCCCGTTGTAACCCGTCATGCCTATCTTCTCCCCACTGATTGGTAGTTGGTTCTGCCCGGACCGCTTATTAGAGATGAACCATCCGGCTCCACTGGAAGGCACCCCTAATAAGGACATGTTTACTAAATATGGACTGGACGCTGTAGCTTATAGCAAACTATGGCATAAATATACAAAGAAGGACTCCGAAAGTCAGTGGCCACTGATGGGATCCTTTGATGACCATAAAATAGAAACGCTAGAAATAGCTCTACGTAGCAATAAAACGACGCCCACTATGCTCGACAGTTTCGGCATGTGGCGCAAAGAAACAATGCAACGGAAGAAGAGAGAAGAAGTAAAGGCAGAAAAAGAACTACGAAAGACAGCTCACCTTGTCGCTAGAAAGTTAGAGGAAGAAATAAAGGAGAGAAAGGAAGCTAAACAAAAACAAGAATCTAAAACGTCAGGCCAATGCCCTGTTAGGACCCCCTCTACGCTCTACCCTGAGTTGCCTTCCAAGCAACGGGCGAACGATGAATTGCTATTAGGTCCTCCGATCATCTACATGCCCCCTCCATACGCTCCCTCCCAACCTATAGTGCAACACCCACAACCCCCGAATGCAAGCGAAACAGTACCAGGGCCTCGGTCCTCACGGCCTCCGCGCCGGCCGAGCCTCTTGTACTGAACACGACGTTAGCAATAACGTTAGATGACCCCGAGACGAGAAAGAAAGATTCCGCCAAAATGAATCGGCTAACAAAGGGTGAACGAGACGGAATCAATAAGGTAGTGAGAACACTAGTAGAACGGAAGGAAAGTGAGGAATATGTGACAGATATGTACAACTCATATGCCGACAACCACAGACGACACCTTGTCGTACGACTTTGTTATCACGCTCTGAATGCCTATGAGGATAGGTACCAGGATAGAGGTCCCGAAGGCTTAGCAACCTTGTATAGAAAGGTTGATATTGGAGAAGGGGGAGAGGGCGATGTGATGGACCTCTTCACACGTACACTCGAAGTCTTCCGACATCTCAAAGAACACAGACAGACGACCAAGACGGAAACCCCCATAGCGACTGAACCCCAGGCAGGAAAAGCTGATACCATGATGCCCATAAAGGAAGCCGCTCCATACTGGGTCCCCCCACGAGGTCAGGGAACACACGATGACATCAACCACCAAGATGCGAAGGGAAGGGTTGTATATAACTGGGTCTATCAGCCATGGGACCGACAAGACATCCTGACCTTTAGAAAAACCCTACCCGACTTAAGAAAGAACCCGACTGCCTTTTACACAGAACTAGGTACGGCCTTAGGTTCAACTATAATGACCTTGGCGGATATCGATCTGTTCTTCGGGTTATGTCTGCCGGCTGATGTGTGGAAGCAAATCCGGAAAGTCGACCACGCTGAACCGTTCGGATATACCTGGGTGCAACTCGATACCATAGACAAGCAGCGAGAACCTGGACAGAAACCTCTAAAAGCCATATTGGAACTCCCAGACAAGATTGTTCAGAAATTAAAGACCCTAATCCCAGAAAGGAAAGTAGACTGGTCGATAGTGACGGCTTGCCGCCAGAAACCCCAGGAGGATGTATCCGAATACTTCTCTCGATTCGAGACAGTGTTTTCCGATTATAGTGGCCAGGACATGACCACTGCAACCGGACATCAGCTCTTTGTCCAGAATTATGTGAAGGGTCTGTCACAGGAAGTCTCCCAGAAGTTACAGACCAGTGAGAGTAGTTGGGCAGCCTCCAAACCCGCGGCTATCCTCCAGATGGCCCAGTACTACGAACACCAAAAGAATGAGAACGATAGGGCGTCCGAGAGAAAGAAAAAGGAGCTGAAGGAAAGGGTAATGATCGCACAGTTGCAAGGGGTGACCATAGGAAGGGAACCTCCCAAGGGAAACTACCAACCGACTGCCCCTAGGAAACCACCCCCTAGAGACCATGCACCCACACCCTACGTTGGACGCAGGGACTTAGACGAGAATCAGTGTGCGTTCTGTAAAGGGTTCGGACACTGGAAATCCCAGTGCCCGGTCCTTCTGGATATGAACAAGAATAGGGACACGAGAGACATAGCAAACAGCCCCAGAAATAGAGGACAGGGACGAGGGTACACGAACGACACCACCAGTGACAGGCCATACAGACCGAACACCTTCGACCGCCCCCGACAGAACCAGTGGCAGCAGTCCGACTACGACAACACCCATGACTTTGCATAGGACCGCCAGGGGCAAGGGAGGGGTCCAGTCGAACTCTGTGTTGACCAACAAGGTCCTTAAGTCACTGCTAAGGTCTTGGGCACAAAGTCTCCATTTTTGGTAGACACTGGGGCGACACGTAGTGCGCTATCTAAATGGCTGATCCCAAGGGCACCCTTGTCTGGCTCACATGTAACCTCAATAGGCTTTGATGGAACGCCCTCCACTAATCCCTTGTCCGCACCAATCTCCTTTGACTTGGAAAATAACACCACTGACACGACATTTCTGCTCTCCTCCAACACCCCCGACGCCATTATGGGTCTTGATTTACTAAAACATTTCCGGGCTACCATCAGATGTTCCCCAGACGGAGTCCGAGTCATACTGCACGATAACCCAGATCTGTTCTGGCCTTGTCTCACACGACGTATGTTCTCCATAACCGATGCTGACCAATCCCTACTTGACACGTTACCCACACATCTATGGGCTAAAACCGACTCCGACGTAGGACGCATGGTGATCGACCCTGTAAACATAACTGTCCGACCGGACGCAGTGCTCCCAAAGCTTCCACAGTATCGGATATCGCCCGAAGGCGAGAAGGCGTTGGTGGAAATCATCCAGTCCCTAGTCGATGCAGGAGTGGTAGAAGAAGTAGTTAGTAATGTTTGCAACAGCCCTATCCTACCCATTGTTAAGAAGCAAGGCGAAGGAGATGAGAAAGCATACCGCTTCATTGTCGACTTGCGAGAGGTTAACAAAGTAGTCATACCTCAGTACCCCGTAGTCTCAGATATCACCACCATACTCACCCTGATTCCGTCCACTGCCACTACCTTTACCGTTATTGATCTCAAGAACGCATTCTTTTCCATCCCCATCCACCCAGACAGCCGCTACCTTTTCGGCTTCACCTTAAAAGCCCGTTCGTACAGATTTTGTAGGGCACCACAGGGCTACACTGAGAGTCCCAGCATATATAGCCAGGCCCTCAAGAGACAACTGGATGCAGTTCAACTACCGGACGGAGTGGTGTTAATACAGTATGTCGACGATATTCTTTTGGCGGCCGACACCACTCCGCTCGCAGTCACAGCCACCATCCACCTCCTCCACTTCCTCGCGGAGAACGGTCACAAGGTCTCCAGGAAGAAGTTGCAATTCTGCCAACCCCAAGTGACATACCTAGGCCACCTCCTATCCAAAGATGGGAGGAATCTTACACCTGACCGAATTCAGACCATCCTAAAAACCCCTGTTCCCAAAACTCAGAAGCAAGTGCGGTCTCTGGTAGGCCTCACCTCCTTCTGTCGACAGTGGTTGCCAAACTTCAGTCTTATTGTAAAACCTCTGCTTTCCCTGTTGGCTAAAGATGTCCCCTTCCCCCTCCCCTGGACACCCGAATGCCAATCCTCCTTCAAAGAATTACGAGATGCCCTTTGCTCAGCACCAGTCCTAGGAACCCCAGACTACACTAAACCTTTCTCCCTCTTCACCCACGAAAGGGAGGGATGCGCGTTGTCTGTTCTAACCCAGTCCATAGGTCCCAAGCAACACCCTTGTGCCTACTTTTCTGCCACTCTTGACCCTGTAGCCAGAGCACCACCTCAGCCGCCTATGCAGTCACCACGGCCCGAACAGTTGTTGAGACAGCCCGCATCACACAGCGATCCGCACAGGCGGCTGAACTGATTGCTCTCACACGAGCATGCATCCTAGCAGCGGGGACAACCGCAAACATTTACACCGACAGCCAGTACGCCTTCGGGGTGGTTCACCACTTTGGGCTCCTATGGAAGGAGAGGGGATTCCTGACTTCCCATGGCACACCCATCCTACATGGAGATCTAGTCTCCGCCCTGACCGAAGCAGTCCTCCTCCCCACACGGCTAGCTGTGATCAAATGCCAGGCACACAAAAAGGTGACGGACCTTATAGGACAGGGAAATGCGCTGGCTGACATCACTGCCCGAACCACAGCCGAGAATATGTCAACAACACGCATGTACGTGACCAGGTCACAAACTGAAAAATGGAAGGATGCTAGGGAAACCATTAGAGACATACAATTTGCCAGCTCACCACACAAATTAACTGAATGGGCACGGGTGGGATTGAAAGATGATGAAGGCTGCTGGCGAACTAGAGACACAAACAAATGGTTGCTACCTGACTCATACCTGATTCCCATGCTGACCATGACACACTCCCCCGCACACATAGGGTCTGCCCCCATAATTGAACTCCTCTCCAAAGTCCGGCACAACGACAAAATCCCAGACTCAGCTAAACGCCTAGTCCAACAATGTCTGATATGCCTCCAACACAACCCTGGTAAAGGAACTGCTGTGCCCCGGGGAGGGTTTGGGGTTCCTAGTCACCCCTTTGAGGTCCTACAGATGGACTACATTCAGTTAGAAAGGTGCCAAACCCTGAAGTACGTGCTTGTCATTGTGTGCGCCTTCAGCAAATGGGTGGAAGCCTACCCAACCCGCGACAACACTGCTATGACTACCGCAAAAGTACTATTGAAAGAATTCTTCCCCCGTTACGCCCTTTGTCGAATTTTGTGGAGCGACAACGGCCCCCACTTCGTAGCCGAAGTTATCCAACTCATCTTAAAAGGGTTGGGTGTAAAACAGAAATTCCATGTGGTCTTCCACCCCCAATCTGCAGGCTTGGTTGAACGACATAATGCCACATTGAAACTCAAACTAGCCAAAATAGTTGCCACCACAGGACTGAAATGGCCAGACGCCCTCCCACTAGCATTGCTATCAATGCGTTCCACTCCTACCAAACACCACTTAACCCCCTACGAGGTCGTCTTCGGGCGACCCATGAACCTTTGGACAGCACCAAAACCAGCATCCATTCACGACGTCCCGGACGTCCTCATGTCTGACTATCTGTACAATCTAACTAAAACGTTGTCTGTTATCCATCAGCAGGTGCTGCAAGCCATTCCCGATGCTTCCAGGGGCCCCGGACACGACATCCAACCCAGCGACTTTGTCCTAGTGCGCAACTTCCAGCGCACCAAGAGTCTGGAGCCCCGGTGGACGGGCCCCCTGCAAGTCCTGATCACCACCCGAACAGCTCTTCGAGTGGAGGGGAAACGTAATTGGCTGCATGCACACCACTGCAAGAAGGTATCATCGACCCTGACGACCACCGACAACATCACCGCCCAAGAGGAACTTCTGGACAAGGACCGACCATCCCTGAGTTGCTGCCCGAATACAGAGACACTTGAATTGACTGAATATCCCGATCCCACTGTGCCATCCAAAGAAGGGTATAACCTACGACGCAAGGAGGGAACTTCGGCTAAGCAGACCACGAACTAAGTTGAAATCTCAGAGCGGTTGCCTAAGTCACCTCAAAGGCCTCCAGGAGAGAAACTAAACAAAGTCTGTGGTTCTGCCCGCTACCGAGTCCCTTGAAGGTGATGGAAGCACCCGACATGAAGATGATGGAAGCAACCGGACGTCCGAAGATCCACTACAAAAATCCAAAGACTGACAAAATGCACAGCTCAAAGACCATTGCACTTTTTGTTACCCTTCTCCTTTGCCTCCTTCTCATGGTCACTTTCTGGATCCTGGAAGAAAACGCACCCACTCATAAGACATTGCTGACCACTGTCCAACCCACCACCATGAAAGAACACCATCTGATTTCACTTTCACCCCAACTCCGAGAAAGACGTAAGGAGTTCTGGAATAACTCTTTTGTGCAACTGCTCCACCAACACAACCTTGCCGCCAATGCCAGTAACTGCTGGATCTGTGGATTGCTACCACATGCCACTGGACATTCCATCCCTTTCATCCCTTCGCCCTTCTCTGTCCATGGCTCCTGCCTCGCTTGGCTAATCCTCCTGCAAGAAAGTTACAAGGACAATGCCACTTCCGGCAAAACTGTGTCGCACTTCTACCATGGGTTCTGGCTGAACCAAACTGGAAAAACCTCTGCCCCCTTTTGTCCTCTGAGATCAACCACCTCTTTCCATATGGACATCCCTGCCAAGGAGAGAGTTGAAATGCAGGTGTTCAACAACCCAGCCAGACCCACCTTCTCTTACCTCCGGAAACGAACGGCCGCCACCCTAACAGTGGCCCTATCCGTCGTCAACATCACAGGTCTGGTGTGCCTCGAAGGCCTAGGAACACAGCCGGTAGGCCACAGTTCCTGTCTCATCACCCGAACATTGGACTCAGTTGACCCACCCTCCTTTGTTACCTCCCCAAACATGTACTTCGTCTGTGGTACTAAGGCCTACACCTGGCTTCCGAAAGGTTGGGGAGGCACCTGCTACATCGCTTTTATCCTTCCTCCAACATATGTGGCTCCAGCAAACCATCACCAGCAGAAACGTGCAAAGGACATTGTACAAGCCGACTCCACTGGAGCGCAGTTCATGAACGCAGTAAAGGGACTTGTTCCACTGTGGGGACCAATGGCAAACAGCCGTGCCATCCGGCACCTAACCCAGGCATTCGAAACCACAATGAACATTACAGCCGGCATCCTCACCAACAACACCGCTGAGCTTCAGGCCGTCCGCCTGGTAGCTCTTCAGAACCGCCTTGTTCTAGACGTGGTTCTGGCTGATCGTGGAGGAGCATGCCGCATCATTGGGTCCAGCTGTTGTACCTACGTACCGGATAACTCACCTTCAGTCTACAAGGCGATTGAACACCTCCACAGACTTTCCGCAGAGGTTCATCAGGAGCAAGAAGGATGGTCGCTTGGGAGTTGGTTTTGGGACACTATTAAAAGTTGGGGGTGGAGGTTGTTTACGTTTATCCTAATACCGATTGTGGTACTGTGTGGATGCTGCTTGGGGATTCAATGCTTGCCACCTCTATGTTCACTTTTCACGAACTGCATCTGCCCTAAGACTCTGAACTTTGAAGCAGAACATATGAAAGCTCTATACGAGGTAGAAGTTCGTGGTATTATGGGGATAGATCCGAACTAAAAAAGCTGGCGAGATATGTTAAAAGGGAGGACTGTGGAAATTTAGTTCGTAACTAAACATTATCCGCGCCATCTTGTCTCTCCCCAAGCGCCACACGCAGAAAACGCGCGACGGCCATTTTAGGCACCATGACCTCATTGCCGATCGCCAGCGCGTCCCTCTGGCGCTGCGAACATCCCCCCGCGCGCTGACCTTCCCCGCTCTCTCGTACATGGGTCATAAACTCTCTCCTTCTGCGCGACCCTGCCATGGAACCACATCCCGCGCCTGACCGACACCTTCTTTCATCCCATACATGGTCATACATCCCTTTGATAGCCCCCTTCCTCTGCGCCCAATTGTCCGGACCGATCCCAGGCCATCACCTAGCCCTGCGGATGCAGTTTATTGCCCCTACTGTAAGGGAAACACCCCACATCAAAGGGATTACAGTAGATCAAGGTCCCCCACCCCCTGAGACCCGACCTGTCGCACACACCCCCGGGAATTGGCAGAATGTCCAGCTGTGTGATAGCCATCTCCTACTGTGGGTGGGGTGGGGACTTCTACTGTAGCTATGTGTGGGAGCGGATCTGAGCCGGGGATTCTGAGGATGTTCTTTCATGTATCAAAGCGATCTCAAGAATGTGCCATGTATGATAAACCTGCAATAAAGTCATAAACGTGTGTATAAGAGACCAGGTCTCAGAGATGCAGAGAGAGCACCTCGAGACGATACTTTGCTGTCCGATTTGATGTGTTCTGCTCCGACGGAATAAAACTTTGTTTCCTGCCTTCCAGTCTCCGGCCCCTGCCTCTTTTGTTGGTTAATCATCGAATGGTGTAAGAGGCGATTACCGCCGGGCAATACTTGAAAGGTTATCGACTGAAACTGCCGCTACCATTTAACACCCTGTCCAAAAGATTCTGTATTTACTCGATCTAAAGAAATAACCCATTTGACCCAATGACTAACATAGTAAAGGTAGGGACTGTTAAAAGAGATCAGCAGTTGAGGAGAAGTCATTCTCAGGTTTCTGATAACATGAAAGTATTGTTTAGCGCAACAAACCGCACAAAGCTTTTGGATGCAAAGGAAAGGAAGGATACTCAACAACAGGAGAAGCCCATTCAGTTGTGAAATGACCCCCAACTGGTGAGAAACTCAGTGAAGTAATGTCTATAGCTCGGACATCAGACACCCTTTTAAAAGATAGAAGACATAGTAACTTAACAAACATAGTCGACATCTTTAGAGGTAGGCTCTCATTATCCATCTATACTTGAAATAACTGACGCACTTAATTCACAATCCAAAGAATAGAACAACTTGGCTTGTGAGGATTTGATAACCCAATTCCTCTGAATATTCTAGATACTAATGGGTGTTCCCCTACCAGCTCATTATCCACCTTTCAATGTCTTGCTGATGCAGCGCAGCCCATCAATAACCATTTATGGTACGATAAGACTTGTGTGGGTCAGTTAGGTATGCTAGGAAATAAAAAATACGCGTGCCATCGGATGAAATTGGATTAATACTCCTCTTCAAACACCAGCAGGACTAAGGGTCCTAGGCCTAATTGTAAGCTCTGGTTCTTCAGCGAGCCCAGGAGGCTTTAATGAGGTCAGCAGTCCGTTGTGAAAAGAATAGGTGTTGCAGGATGCCCTGAAAAATCATCAATTCCAATAGTCTTGTGATTGTTATTCAGAAACAAATTGTGAAACTGACTCCACCCAGACCCACTAGAAGATGGGGAAGGGATTAAAGCAAAATAGGGAGGTCTAATAGCCATTATAGAAGTAAGGGGTACCACGGTTGTGCCCTCAACATTGGGGCTCGTAGAACATGAGCTGCCTCCCTGCAAATTTGGTAAAGGGTTCTGGATATCATTAAAAATGAGGAAAAATGTAGAGCTATCTGCATGTCCAATGTTGCAAAAAGTCACTGGTAGCTAACGCTTCCGGCTCTAGTCTCCTACAAAAAACCTGATGTGTCTGAGTTGTTGCATGAGGAGGAAGGTGATCTACTGTGAAGGGACACCCCAAAGCTTGTTGAGAGTGACAAAGACATGCAGATGTAATCTCTAATCATTGTGGTCAGAGATTAGCCTTGAAAACCGACCTGCAATCATGTTGTACGATCCCAGAAGATATTGCGCTCTCAGGGAGATTCCTTGGCCAAGGCAAAACTCCCAAATAGGCCACCCCAGATCTGCCAAATGTTACAATTTTGTGCCCTCCTAACTGATTTACATAACTAGCCATTGTCAAATTGTCCAGTCGCAAAACAATTCAGCAGTTTGCTTTGCCTTTCACAAAGCTAAATAAATCAAAGAAGCCCGCAAGAAGCTCTAAACAGCATATATGCTTTGATGACTCCCTGTTTGACCATCTTCATCCAGTCAAGGACATCAAGTTCCGACTCCCCAGAGACTTACATCGGATTCTAATACTAGATCTGGGGATGTGGGATAGACAACTTGACCACTCCAAGCATCCATGTGATTTTAACACCATTTTATGTCCTTTGAGCATCGTGATCCAAAGGATCAACATCCAAAAAAGAAAGACCTATTTATAAATACCTTATCTTCAAACACTGAAGGGCTTGAAAATAGAGAGGACCAACAGAAAATGCCTGAATAAAAGGTAGCAGGAGGCCTACCAGTCTCACCAGTGATGGAGAGCGATTTTCTGAAGTTTCAACACTAAATTTGACTCCCTCGTGACTATTCTCAACAGCTTCTGGGAGTTGCAGTAGTTGGTTGCTGGAGTCCACTGCAAATCCCAAAAACTCCATCCAATGTGGGGAAAGGAGATCTGATTTCGCCCAATTTACTTTAGATCCCAGACTTTGAATTAGTTCTAAAGCAAAATTATTCTGATTCATTAGAGTTAGTTTATGCTGTTCCATAAAGCTCATATTGTTTACGTATATTCTTCCTATACACCAAGCTAGGAGAGCTGCTGTTAAAGGCTCAAGCAACTTTGTGAAGGGGTGGAGGAAAAAACAAATGTACGGGAGGAGAAACTGAAACCTTGATACATCTACAGAAATTGCTGAAACTTTCTGTAGAGATGTAATATGGGAACTGATAAATAGGCATCATTTAGATCTAGAACATACTATCCAGTGCCTGAGAAGAAGAATATTCCGGAGAGAGAGTCTTCATCTTGATGTGCCTGTATAACACAAACTGATTGAGAGCTCTCAAGTTTATGAATCAATACAATTCCTTATTTCTCCTTTTGACTAGAAAAAGGTTGCTCAAAACCCCTTTGGGTCTAGAATACACGGCCCTTTTACACCTTTCAGTGGGAAATAATATACCTCTGCAGAGGCTAACTTCACACCTTCTAAGGAGATACAAATTTGGTTTGGGAAGCACATAACAAAATACTTTGATCAACCTGGTCAATATCTGCGCATGCTAAATCGCCCAGTTTGGGTTCTATTCCTATTTGGAGACCTTTCCTTCTTTCAAAAGATACGGCTGCATTGGCATTTTTCATGAGACGTGCCACCTTTGAGCCCATCTAGAATTGATATCATGATGTAGAGGCTTGCCTAATCATTTTTCCTGCTCAGCCACACATATTGTTTTTGTCAGGGTTCCTGGAGTGTTCAGGAGCTTCTCCTGGTAGGAAGCCTAAGCCCTGTCAATAGCCTTTCAGGGGTCCCAACCCCCTCTGTTTAAGGGATTTACAATTTTAGTGTCCAACACAGGTGTAGATGCTATCTTGTTAAAGAGTGATAGATGAGGGCACTTCATCCTCATATTGGACTTGGTAGACCCTTCAAGGGAAGCTTTTATTCTAGAACTCACATATCTTCCACATGAGAAGGAAGAGACCACTCAGTAGAGTGTGGGGGCTGAATTGGATTTGAGTCGAATATGGGATAATCCCTAGCAGCAAAAGAGAACTGGATTTTTTTCTTGACGCTTTCGCCTCTTAGGGCCAGTATCAAACAAAATATCATCAACATCATAAAATGCATTGTCAAAGTCAAAATAATTACCATTCAGATTCTTAGTCATGTTAGATTTTGCATCCAGTGCCCTCTTAAGTGTTCCAGGCATCAACTCTACCTTAGGTGGATTGAGACATCAGTTCAGAATCACCACATGGATTTGAACAGCATCAAACAAGTACATTATCAGCATTTGAAAACTTGTCTTGTTTAACCAAGTGATTCTTTTTCATGGAACCTTTACTACACTGAGAATGCCCCCTACTGCCAGAGGTTAACCCACACCCACTGGGCTCAGCTGTTGAGGGGATGAATTAGTAACATTAGTATTCTGAAATAAAAAGTCTGCAATCAACTTGGCAAATTGTCCTATCCTTTTCTTCTTCTTGGCCCACCGTCTTAAGAATGTGGCTGATTGGATGAGGCATAACTGTCTGAAACTAAATGATAGTAAAACGGAAGTGTTGGTTTGGGGCAACCAGCCACTGCTGTGGGGTCCTCGTTACTGGCCCAAGGAGTTAGGCAATTTCCTGACCCCTAATCTGGCAGTCAAGGATCAGAGCTTCTGGTTGGATGACAAATTGATCATGGAGCTGCAAATTATTAAGGCCGCTGCATGCTGTTTTGGCTGACTAAGATGCTTAAGAAAAATTATATGTCCTCTTCCTCCTGATGTCTAAAAAACTATTGCATAGGTCTTTGTAATGTCTAGATCAGATTATGGCAATATAATATATCTTGGTGTTATTATCACCCGGGTAAAACGATCAAAAATAATGCAGCTGCACATTTACTTCTCCATATTACTCGCAGCGCCTCAGTTTCTCAACATCTTCATTTCCATTGACTTCCTATAGCAAAATGCATAACGCTTAAATCACTATGCTATGTCTATAAAGTTTTGCACAAAGCTGGGCCTGCATGTATTTGCTCCCTGATTTATCTTTATATTATCCAATAGGAGCTTTCGTCAAACGAATACAATCTAGCCTATTCCAAAAGTTAGACTGGCAAGACATGGCGGACGGTACTTTTTGTTAACACTTAAGTTATGGAATTCCCCGCCTCTCTCTCTCTCCGCCTCTGTAACTCCTGTAGGACTTTCAGGAAGATGCCTAAGACCTGCCTCTTCTAGTGTTTCTAGTTCAGCTCCCTCTTCTTGTCACAAATGCTGGGAAACCCCGTTAAGGTAGCCATTCGCTCTATGAATCTGAATCAGTGGTCGAAGTGGGGAACAAGAAGTAGGGGAACTCTGGGCATAGAATCAGAGGGCGGGAATAACCCGAGGATTGGGTCAGTGAGCGGAGTCAGAGGTGTGGCCAGAAAGAGCAAAACATGCCAATGTTTAGTATTTGTTAGGCATTTCAATCACCAGTTACAGCTTATTATGTTATATAATTCAACCAATGAATACACATGTATATTTATGTTTTAATATGAGTTAGTGACATTAAAATACATTCACAAAGTGGGATACGTTTCCAACCACAGAATGTCCCATATACGTTTGAAGGTGGAATCACAAGACATTTGTCTCCGAGCCATGCAGTTTCTGTCATCAGCACTTCTCCTCCCTTTTCCACAAGAGCAGTTCAAGCATAAATGGCAAAAAATCCTATTTTGCAAATGTTTTCCACATAATTCTGGCTCTGCCATATTTGCCACATAATACGTCATCTGCTTCATATTCTGACGATTTTAACTGTAAAATTGTTTGTAACTCAGCTGAGCAATAGTTAGTAGATAATGTGACTTGTGTTGCTGTGAAGTGGAGGGCCCTTTGCAAAGGTTGACTGGTCACCTTTCTCACTGCTGCATTTGTATGTTACACTGGTGCTAATGAGGCAAAACCTTTGCAGAGACAGTTAGCATTTGTAACAAGCATTGGCATAGCTAATAGGTCTCGCCTTTGGGACCTTATAAGTGTTTAGTTATGTAGCACAATATCCTTGGTGTAACAACATCAACTGTTGCATGGCTAAGCACGTATAAGGTCCCAAAGGTGAGACCTATTGGCTATGCCAATGCTTGTTTTCTTTATGTGTGCCTCTGCTGCTTTAGTCCATTGAAACTGAACTAGAAGGATGAAAAGCAAGAATGCTTTTAGAATATTAGGACACACTGTGGCAATAAAACTAAACGGGACATTGTAATGCAGTTATCTTCCATGAATGATTCCCACGTGCGTTATGACATGGACTATATTCGTAAGGTTGAATCCTTGGTTGTATATATGAACACCTCACTAATGACAGGAATCACTTCGCAGTCACCTCATTCTGAATGACTGATTACTGTCGAACTGATTAGTAAGACAAGCAAATATGCAGGCCTAGCCACTCAAGGATGCATTAATTTATGAGAAACAGCACTTCTTAATTATAAACTACGTGACGGTTCTTTGAAGTGCATTTAAGGGCGCTCACCAAGTGTTTCCCTCTTCGTGGCGCGTAGCGGCCAATGTGAAGAATGTGGTTTTAATTTCTGCAGAAACCTTTGCGTTGGATGTCTTGTAATGAGTCGGGCGTTTGATCTTGGGCAGTTTGTCCTCGGTGGTCAACAGCTAATTGTCTGAATGAAATGGATGTTTCCGAATGGGTTCATTCATGCGGTAACTGAGATGCTGAGCAGCTGCTAGTGAAGAGATTGCCAAAATGTCAGAGCGCTTCCTGCCGTTTCTGGGTTACGTGCACTCATCCTGAGGCTACAACGTTCACGCCGAACTGTGTCATGTAAAGTGGCAATAAATCCACTTCCAAAAGAGGCCATGGTGTTCAGTAAACCTTCCGTGGCACACAACAGTAGTTTAGATTTGGTTTCAGTACAAAAAAATACTCAATTGTTTTTTAAATGTTTAGGTCGTATTTTGAGAAATATACATGATACGAAGTGGTGTAAAATGATATAAGCTATTTACTATCCAGCACAAAGTTGTTGTTTTGAACTGGAATTATAAACTTTGGGGACATTACTGTGGAAGATCGATGCAGACACGAAAGGTTTCGACACAGAGCCAAAGCTGCTAAATTACTTAGCCCGCGCATCCAAGAAAGAACACCCACGTGAAGCAATCAGAAGCAAGGGGAGTATGTTCATTTCACAGCACACACCCAGTGCATGGGAACACTCTAACCTTCTGAGTTGGTCTATACATAGACTTTTGCACTGGAAGTAGCAAGCATTGGCCGTGCGGAATGCATAGATGGGGGCTGCAGCAGGAGAGAGAGGCGGAGGGAGTTGTGTACGTGCGCGCGAAAGCACTTAATGAGCCATGATGGCTCGTAACTGTAAAACAAGGCTTAATGAGATAAGAAAGGCAGATGGCGGCTGCGCGCGTGCACTCGAGCGTGCACGCAAGCTTTAGGCCAGGAAAAGCTTGTGGGTAGCACTTTGAAAACCCCCTTACTAAAAGCCGAGCAAGCAGCGCATGCACTGCTCTAGGCTCAACCTAAAAATGACAAAATAATAAAGTATCACAAACGTACAGTATTACCCTGCAGCCTTTTGTTGCTGCATAATTTAGTCAACATTGCAACATAATTATATCCTTTATTGCTGCTTAATTCCTGTGTCCCTATAGCAGGCAGCACATCTTAAAAGTGCTTCTGCATGAAGCATAGAGACCGTGAAGTTTTCAAACTTAGTTTGGTGTGCGTGCAAATCCTGCATTTCTGATCCCTGGTGAGTTGCACTACTATTGCTGAAACAAGGCCAATTGAAGTACCAATGGGTGAGGTGGACTGGCCTCAAGGTTTCTGTGACCTCAGTGAAAGAGTCACTGTGTCACCGTGAAGTTTTCAAACTTAGTTTGGTGTGCGTGCAAATCCTGCATTTCTGATCCCTGGTGAGTTGCACTACTATTGCTGAAACAAGGCCAATTGAAGTATCAATGGGTGAGGTGGACTGGCCTCAAGGTTCCTGTGACCTCAGTGAAAGAGTCACTGTTGTTCTAGGGTGCACTGCTTCATAGGCATGCCCGCAAGACTGGAGGTGAACTTCAGTATGGATTGTGGTTGACAGGCCTTCAAGGTTAACTTAGACTTGCTACCGCTAGGTTCCACCTGCTGGTGCTAGGACATAAAGACTTCTAAGGGCTAATGGGGCCTTCTTAGGTCTAAAATGGGAATGTGGTCCCTCAGGAGAGAGGTCCGGTGGACTGGTCATCAAGGCTGAACCTGGTTCCCCAGTTCCAAATCTGGCAGCTCTGGTCATAGTGCCACATCCTCTCTCACACTGAACACCATATTGTCCCACTGAGAGAAACTCGCACTGCCCTCAGGTACAGCTCAATTGGGCTCTCCTATAAACACCTGGATGTGACTCAATTCAAATTATGCACTAGACAAGAGTAATATGATGCCTGAAAAATAAGTAACGGCATCCTGGGAAAAGCTTCATAGGGAATGAAAGATTCAGTAGAGCATGTGAAATGTAAGCAGGAACAACATGGTTACCTTAATGCTTTTACGCTCGTTATTTAGAAATCAATGAGTGTTTTTGCCTAAAAAGTCAAGGACATGACTACACAGCCCGGAAGGGATCCATTTCAATGTCCATTGCTTATATCATTACAAAACAGAAGCAGTATGGTTTAAAAAGAGCACATCCTGAACACAGAGCTAGGATACACATTGTATAAACTAAAATAAGGAAAATAGGTGATAAGGATCACATTAAATATTTTCCACTCCATGCATCCACCAGCCATTACAGTAACTCCAGGAATGGTGCACTTCCCCATCCCGGGAACTCTGTGCATGGCACTAATGTGTTTGAGTGTGAATAAATCCAATCTGGCCACTCCGCGACCACTCTGTATTGCTTTATTTAGTTATTTAGTTATTTTCCGTATTTGTAACCTTTTTTTTGTCTCCCCATCCCTAGACAGCAATTTGGAATAGAAAAATGTCATAAAAAGATGACATTTCCGGCAAAGGTGTTTCTTTTTTGGATCCATTTTACAGGGGAACGGATGAAGAAAAGGAGAGGAAACGAAAGGTAAGAGCTGTTTCTTGAAGTCATTGTTTTCAGAAAGTGAGGTGGAGAGGGACAGAAAGGGAGGAAATAAGAGGACGAGGAAGAGATAGAGAGGGGCAACTGCCAGCGCAAAGCAGGAGAAGAGGACACTGTCCTTGTCTTCTCTGGGCAAGAAGGAAAAGACAGAGGCCTTTTCCTTCTCTGCCCACTGCGCCCATCCCCGATCAGCCAATAACGTCCGGGTCTTATCTATAGACCTTGGCTATTTCTGTCATCCTGGGATTCTTATTTAAAATAAAAAAGCAGGGGAATGGATTCTATGAAATTGAAAAGGTAGCGGCACACTGTGCCCTGCCGAATTCGCCCACTTTGACCACTGATCTGAATGGAATAGAATGGCAAAGGACTGCCAATGACAGACGCTATGTTCTTCAAAGATTAAGAATGTACATGTTGCATTGAATCTTGCACAGAACATCTACAAAAAATGTCAGAATGTTTTTTTTTTTTTATCAAATACTCTTTAACCAAATCCGTACCTCGATTCAAATGCCCCTCCAATTTGACTAATTTATGAAGTATGCAGAGCTGCAAGTGGACCGGGTCCTGCCGGTGTTCAGCACCGGCTGTTCTAAAAAGCAGGTGCTAAGATGGGATCTACATTTTTGCCCTCAGGGTGAAAAACAAATCTTAACTCTGCAGCAGGACCACCCATCACTGTCTTTGATGTAACTTCATGGAAAAACCAATTAATCTAGAACCCATAAACTATTTGGATGGTGATCTAATTCTTGATTCCACACAACATGGCTTCACGTCAAGACATTCCAGCGAATCCGCCTTGAAATGGCGACAGAAGAAATACGCAACCTGGTGGATGAAGGGTCAGGGCCGTCCTCATTCTACTTGACCTATCAGCAGCATTTGACACTGTTAACCATGCGGTGTTGGTGCAGCGGCTGAAGGCAGTAGGCATTAGAGGGACGGCTCTAGCCATCCTTTCTTCCTTCAATATTATATAAAATGAAGCCACAGTTGTTGGTTATTTTTCTTATGCAGCTAACAACCACTGACACAGGCAATAGTCCTGGCTTGTTGTAGGTGTAATGTTACTTATTGTATTATATATCTGGATGGGATACAGAAACAGCAAAAAAACAGTCCGACGGCACACTAAGCTTAGAACAAATTTTTAGCTTAGGTTTCTTTTAAGCCACGTCCTTAATTACATCGACCACAACCTTTGAGACACTCTCTATTTTTTTTAATCCCAATTAAAGCCCTGGCAGTTCCCCTTTTAGAAATTAAAAATGTACATTTTCCAAACTAGGTCCCCAGCAGACCTGAACAAGCAATGAATCAGAACTGCACCACCTTTCTTGGTATGTATGTACAAAATCTAAAGTGAAATCCTGATCAAACTAATTTGGCACGAGAGAAGTCAATTGTCTCAATGGTTGGTTAATACTTTCTTTATTTTTATTCGAGAGCCATCAGCCAACGCGTTTCGTCCTAATCTGGTAGGACTTCTTCAGGGCTGAAATTTTAAAAACAAACATGCAATATAACCTATTACAATGCTCACTACGTATAGGAATATTTACATGAAAAAATTATTTTTTATATATACAAAACATGTGTGCCTGTACACATCAGAACCATTAAAAGACAATATTTTATATACAACCCTAATCCATTCCATCTATATACAACAAAATATATATGTGTAAATCAAATTGCGAACAATCAAATCTTATGCTACTAACAAATAGCAATAAATAAGAAAATTAGAGGACATTCACATAACCAATGAAGAGGGAGAAGAGCAGATATTTGTTTATAAATAGATGAAAAAGACTGAAAGAGAGACCAACACCAATGGGATCATGAAAAACGAAGAGAAAGGACCACGAAAAATTCAACCAATTAGATCACCCAGAGCGTGAATCAACCATATTTCCACACCCAAGGGTGTCAATCCAATGTCAAGGGAATGTAAGTATAACATACCAATTATGATTTTCTTGTAACGCAAGTGACTGCAGAAATGACCATCCAATAACAAATAACCACAAACTTTCTTTGAATGAGACTTCTGTAATGCGAATCGAAGAAAGTATTTAGTAACCTGTTGTATTAATGCACATAGTGGTGGTATCGCAAAAAGGAACCAATGGCAAATGCATACCTCATCAAATTTAAGTACCGATGCCGTTCTGTTTATCCATAATTAAACCCTTGGGTTGTTATCTGTTAGTTCCCAGGGTAATGTTGTTCAAGAACCTCAAGAAAGGAATGTGCAATGTGTACCCCAGCAATCAGAGAATACACGTATCCGTGGATATTATCCACCCCGGCAAAGATCCTGCGAAACAAAGAGTGATGGGTAGCAGAATAACTCACTCGGTATATGTAAATAACAACTCTAAATATAATTAACTATATCCCAACGTAGATCTTAGTACATTTACATTCTATGATGTGTACAACGTACTTGGTACTACAAGTAATGTGAGTTAGTATAGTGTACATTTTACTGAAATTGTCTCGTTTTATCTTTAGCATATCTACACATTCCACAAATGACCACACTTGTAAAAGCCAGGGCAGGCATGAAAACACAATCATGGAACAAGAAGTAACCAATTCAACTGATACTAGAGAGGTAGAGGTAGTGAACCTATATGACTATACACTTTCTGGAGACATGAGCTCCTTGCTCAAAAAAGGCTTGGGATTCTGTCCCATTTATAAGGGGGACATTTGTGATACAAAGATTGATCTATTCAAATTCATTAGACGTTTAATTTTGCATTACATCCTAGGCAAAATAAAGAGACAATATTTCAAATGCATAATTCAATGTCTAATTAATTAACAATTGAGGATATACAGGATACAGTTACACTTCTTTCTATAACAGAGTTGGAAGAAGATCCGGTCACCATTGCTAAAGTTTTGAGAGACCTTGATATTAGACCAGATTTGACAATATCTAGTGGATTAAAGAATAAGTCGGAATGGTCTCCAAACCTAACCAGTGGCAATAATGTAGAAATTTTTCACGATTTGGTTATCAGAGATTTAGAGACAAGTATTAAGAGATTGCCTGTATCAGGCTTTGCTAAGGATAATTTAACTACACAAGAAATGCTGGCATTGAATTCTCTACTGGAGAATACAGAACTGATCATCCGTAAAGCAGACAAAGGAGGGAACATAGTTCTGATGAATAGAGCTGATTATGAACAAGAGATATATTCTCAACTTAATGATACATCTTGTTATGAAAGAGTTATTCACAACCCTATGTTCGCACTCACGAATACTATCAATGCTCATTTAAAGATATGGCTTGACAATGGTCTCTTAGATGAGGAAGAGTTCATGTATTTGAAAGTAAATCGTCCCAGATATCCCTGCTTATATACATTGCCGAAAATTCATAAGGACCTCCCATTTCCACCAGGGAGGCCCATAGTATCAGGGATTGGGGGACCTACTGAACGCTTATCACAGTTTGTGGATATATTTTTACAACCAATAGTGAACAACCTGCCATCTTACATTAAGGATACACGGCATATACTTAACATATTGAGTGACATTACATGGGATCCAGGAATGACGTTAGTGACTTTGGATGTAGTCTCACTTTATACTAGTATTAAAAACGAGTTAGGTATGAAGGCACTGAAACATTTTTTATCGAAGAGACCAGCTACTCACTGGGGGCATACGCAAATGTTATTGGCCATGACAGAGTTAATACTTACTAATAACTTTTTTCTTTTAAAAGAAGAATGGTTTAAACAAACTCAAGGTGTAGCCATGGGCTCCAGATTTTCACTGGCCTACGCCAATCTCTTTATGGGTTGGCTGGAGGAGTTGATTATCTGGGGCCCATCAGGCAGTCGTTGGAATGAACATATGCTGTATTGGGGAAAGTTCATCGACGACTGTCTTATGATATGGACTGGAACTGAATTGTTGTTTCAAGAATTCTTTAGCTATTTGAATAGCAATGATATGAATATTAGGTTCACTACTCACTACAGTACCACAAATGTGATATTTTTAGATGTGAAACTTTACATCAGTAATAACTGTATCCAGAGTGACCTTTATCGGACACCAACCTCCTGCAATGCAATTTTGCTTGCAAGGAGTGCTCATCCTCGGCATCAGATAAGAGCAATTCCTTTTGGAGAAATGATTAGAGCTAGGCGGAATTGTAGTGAAGATTCACACTCTGAATTATGTATTTCTGATATGGAGAGGAGGTTCCTTCAGAGAGGTTATGATCAACATGATATACATGTGGCTAAAACTATGGCCTTAAAAATCAAACACATGTCCACTTTGAAACCTGTAAAAGATAAAGTACAGATAGATCCATTAATTAGATTAATAACTGATTTTACACCTATAAGTGTTGCGCTTAAGAAAAGCATGTGTGAACACTGGCACATTTTGAAATTAGACAGAACTTTGGCAGACTGCCTAACTGAACGACCACAAATTACATATCCTAGGGGCAGAACTCTCGGCTCTTTATTGAGCCCCAGTTACTCAGTAGTCAAGCAAACAGAATCTTGGTTGACACAACATTCTAAGGGCTTTTACAAGTGTGGTCATTGTGGAATGTGTAGATATGCTAAAGATAAAACGAGACAATTTCAGATTAATAACAGTAAAATGTACACTATACTAACTCACATTACTTGTAGTACCAAGTAAGTTGTATACATCATAGAATGTAAATGTATTAAGATCTACGTTGGGAGTACTATTAGAACACTGAAGGAACGTGTCAGTGAACACTTACGGGCTATAAAGTACAATGATCTAAGATATCCCATTGCTGAACATATACATAACTGTGAAGCTCAAGGCCCAAATAGAATATTCACGTTTTATGGCATAGCCATAGAACATGTAAAATGAGACCCACGTGGTGGGAATAGAGAACTGAAGCTGCGAAGGATAGAGGCAAAATGGATCATGCGTCTGAGGGCCGTGGAGGACGGTCTTAATTTTGATCGGGAACTACAGTACTTTCTAGGTGATTGAGATTCTGGACTTAATTTAATTATTTCATTGGAAGTCATATTTGAATTCATATAGTTTTCACTGAAACATCACTCTCTGACTCGCTTGGGAGTATTAAAAGGCAGGGCCTAGACTTGGTGTCATATTCATGATGAAATACCTGCTTTAATTGATATATTCATCATACATTTATGACCTTCTATGGGTCATTCTATTTATATTTGTTGTTAATTATTTCGTTTTTCTGTACTTGGCTATTTCTAATTTCTTTGCTAGGAGACATATTGCTGCTCCTAGAACCTTTGCTAACAGCGTTTTTTTCTTTAAATGCTGTTTTGTAATGTCGGACGCTACCATTGGTTCTGAATACTTGATGCTGTTGTATTTTAATTTTCTATCCCTTGATGACGTATATCTATAAGGAATGACAGTTTACTTTTGTCTATCACCAATGTTTTGTTATGAAACAATTTAGACAAAATCAAGTATACCTTTGGTTCTCTTATTGATTTTTAACGCAGCAATGTTTTATAATTTAATTCTTTCGTTTTTTTCATGTTAGCGCAATGCTTTATTTGACGAGTATTTTAATGTATTCATTTAAAGATGGTGCCTGTTAATAGAGTAGAGAATTGGTCTTCCTTATTATGAACGCATTGGATATGACTCAGCCATTAAATTTGGTGATGAGTAAGGGAATTGTGTTATAGTTTCTATTTCTTTTGTCAAACAATGATATATCGAGAAGTGTTTATGGTTACTTTACATTGGTTCCCATTTCAAGATGGTGCAGCCGAAAGAGAACACTCTTTAGTCCTTTTTTAGTTTCTGTGTTAGTCTATTTGAGTAAGGAATCAGGAAGTCATGGTGACCACCTGTATTCGGGCGAGTTCACGGAAGCGAAGGTATGTTGTTGCGGTCGCTTGTCTTTCACATAGTACATTTTCAAGTTAATGACCGTACTATAGTTTCATACTCGCAATTCTAACTTTATCTTAGGTGCCAGATTGTGGGAACCTTCTTTTGATGTTACGATACTCAACGGTAATGAACGTCATGGTTATGAGATATAACAAATCAAAATGAAGGTACGCAAATGTGGCGGTCTCTTTTTTTTATCAATCATTGAATTGGAATCATAGGTATTCATTGGTGGTTGTTTGATAGTAACGGATTGGCTATATTTGCCCAAACTGTAGAGATTAGTGATTCATTAATTAATAGTAACGTTGGCAATTTATGTCTTTCTACTTTGCATAATTAACGCATTGACGTTTGGACAACCTTTAATTCATATCATGTCAAATACGATACACAACGTTAATGAACGCTATGATTTGATACGAAAAATATGGTTTTTCATAGTATTGTCTTTCTCTTGTTGTGATAACCTTGGATTATAGTCGGTTATCGATCAAATGTGGGGTGAAATGGACTGGATATGTTCGGATAAATCTTGGGAATGTAATTGATTAATATAAGGTGCTCAAGAATTTATGTCATTTTATAACTTTGCAGATTCGATACACTTGCGTTTGGGCGATTCTAGATATCAGAATTACAATTGTGGATATTATTAATTGGATTAGTAATACTAATCACCATCGTTTAGATTCAGGTAAGATTCACTTTTGAGAGTGCAGTCGTTCTTGATCAAATCAGACACCATGAAGGACCATTGCCTTATTTATTTAATTTTCTTATTTTTGGTTTCAGCAGATTCGATTTTAAAAAGGATCTTCAAGGTGCATTTTGAATTTATAATGCTTAAGTACAGAGGCACAACGGTTTTCTACTCATAATATACACATCAGGGCAGTCTTGGGTTTATTATGACTATCGCACTTCACCATAATTAGAACCACTATATATCTAGGAGGTTGTGATTTATTGTATAATTGTATTGCTGTATAATTCAGTGCAGCAATATATGTATTCAGATAAGTTTGGTGTGCTGCTAATATAGCTTAATTGAGAAATTGTTACAATGTCCATTTTGATGGAATTATTGATCATTGTTGATATTTCATGCTGTCACAAATAGTCCCTTTGAATAGCCCTTTGCACTGGGTGTCAATGTTGGAAGTTTTTGAAATCATTAAAATTGTACTTTTTTCAAAATTACAACATAGAATTTTGTGTCACTTCCAGCCTTGAGAAAGTCGTAGGCTTATTGCCGTTAACGACGAAACGCGTTGGCACAAGGAATTGGAAGAGCTGGGATATTAAAGAAGAAGAAAAACAAGAAAACAATACACTTATTTGTATTATTTTTTGATAAATGGTTCTCTTTTACGAGTGCTCCGAAAAAGTGTGAATGTTTTAATCAATCTATTGATTGTACTTTGGAGAGTTTAGGGTGTTTTCTCTCCCCTTTCTGGATGCACCGTATTATTTTAATAGAAATCAGTGTGAATACTATATGAGCGCCTTTTTATACCCTTCACACCCTAACCTTCTTTGCCAGGGTGGGTAATATCCACGGATACATGTATTCTCTGATTGTTGGGGTACACCTTGCACATTCCTTTCTTGCGGTTCTTGAACAACATTACCCTGGGAACTAACAGATAACAACCCAAGGGTTTAATTATGGATAAACAGAACAGCATCAGCCCTTAAATTTGATGAGGTAGGCATTTGCTATTGGTTCCTTTTTGCGATACCACCACTATATGCATTAATACAACAGGTTACTAAATACTTTATTCAATCCGCATTACAGAAGTCAGTTCAGTTCATAAGGCTTTATTCGGAGCTTAAAACAAGTCCATAAAAGCAAAACAGAATACACATCAAATACATCAAACAATACATGGTTAAAATGTAGACAGGTTACATGATTTAAGAATATAAATAATTAAAAGAGCATACTAGGCCTTGCTTTGATAGCTAATAAGAGGTAGGTTGCGGTAAAAAAGCATACATCGGGATAAGGTTTAAAAAGCAACTTCATAGCATCTTTCCTGTTCCTTACTCCGTATTTTAAAAAGATGGGTTTAAGATAGGCTCGACGGTAATTATCATAAAGATTACAAGCCAAGAGAAAGTGCATAGTGCTTTGATCTGATACGTTATCGCATGGGCATGGGCCTACCGGGTATTTTTTTATATATGGGTAGGCCACCAAATGATGAACTATCCCAAACCTTAATCTGGTGATAACGTACCTATGGGAGGGCCGGGTGACTAAACTCAGATATAGCTGGAAACCCTCATCTTCGCAAAAACTACTATAGAAAACACATGTACTTAAATTTCTGCTAGTTCTTTCCCTTTGTTTTTGTACAAAATTCATAAAAACTAATTTCATCACATTTTTAGACAGACTGGAGGAGGCGTTACAGTCATTTTTAAGACTAATACCATAAATCTCGAAGTAACAATTAATAACATATTTAATCCAAGGAATTTTCATATGGCCATCAATGGAGAGACAATCTCCGATAATTGCTCTGCTTAGGGAGGTTTCTTCTTTTAACCATACAGAACGCCACAACATTAAGGGCCTTAGTGCCAGTAAATCTGAGATGTGGGAGATACCTAGTTCTCTATGAACCAGATCATTTGTGGCAGATTTGGGTAGACACAACAACCTTTTTAAAAAGTGGTTTTCCTCTACTTGCAGGTTCCCTGTCTTTGTATGCCCCCACACTCCGGCTCCATAAAGGGCCACGGACAGACATCTCATTTGAAAGATCGTCAACATATCTTTGATCCGTTTATCTCCAATGTTTGTAGCGAATTTGAACACTCCATGCGAGTTTTTTGCCATCCTAGCCTGGACATTATTAATCTCATTAGTCCAGCTGCCTGATTTAGAAAAGGTGATGCCGAGATAATTAAAAGATTCCACTGTAGACACCTTATGACCTTCTAAAAAGTAAGCATGTGGCTTCTTACACACCGCCCCGCATTCCATAATGAAAGTTTTAGTCTTGTTGATCAACAGTTTTCTATCGTTGATGAACAGCAGAAACCTGTCCATCAAACGCTGCAGACCAATAGGGGTCCTAGACAAAATTACAGCGTCGTCCGCATAGAGAAGTACGGGGACGCTGAAATCTTTTATTTTTGGTGCGTCAGCCGCAATTTCCTTTAAAGCTGCGTCCACTTTATTAATAAAAAGAATAAAAAGCAAAGGGGCAAGCACACACCCTTGCCTGATTCCCCGTCTGACCCCAAACTTAGGGGTACACTCCCCGGCCTGGCCATAGCGGACACTGGAATTTAATTTGGCGTAAAGTCTAGCTAGAAAGTTAACAATTGCCTCTGGGGCCCCCAATTCCAATAGCGTGGACCATAGGATACTGTGATCCACCATGTCAAAGGCACTACTCAAGTCTGCGAAGCAGAGATAGAGCGATCCTTTTTTTGCCTTGGTATATTTGCCTATGATTAAATCTAGATTGAGGCATTGTTCCAATGTTCCTCTGCCCGGCCTGAAGCCGTATTGGGAGTCAGCAAGGATATTATTGGACTCGGCCCATTCTTCTAACCTGACCATGAGTACCCGGCTCATGACTTTCACCGAGGAGTCCAGGAGGGATATTGGGCGGTAGTTCTTTGCATCCCCCCTGTCACCTTTTTTGAAAATCGGTACGATAATGGATTCTTCCCAGGTGTGTGGGACCCCAAAACGTACGGCAGTGTTAAAAACTTTTGTGAGCAGTGGGCCCCATAATTCAGGTACTGTTTTGTATACGTCAATAGGGACCCCATCAGGTCCCTGGGCCTTCCCACCCTTGCTGGATTTAATACTATCCCACACTTCAGCAATAGTGATGTCCAAGGGTATAACAGGCCATCTGTCGTCATGGAATTCTCCAGTTTTGGTCGAATCAAAGATCTGGGAGAAGTGGGTAACCCAGCTCTCCGAACTGACATTAGCTGTTAATTCTGGGATCTTTTCGTCCTTCAAAAAAGGGCTATTTACTGTTGCCCAAAATAGAGAAGAATCCGCTGTAGAGGCTGCTAGATCTAATTTTTCCCAGGCCTCTTGTCTAAGTTCATTTTTCCTGGACTTGGTAGCCATCTGGTAAATCCCTCGTAATTCCCTGATGGTTCCAGTATCTCTCTTCTTATCTGACAGTGCTGTTTTAAGTTTTTTAAGTGCGATAGTGCAGGCGTGATCAAACCATCCCTTGGGCTGGTGTTTCGTACCCTTGTGCGGTACAATAAAGTTGCTACTTATAATTAGGTTAAGATTAATAAAAGTATGCAGGATTTCAGCATTTCCCTCCTCCCGTTCTAATATAGTAACTATTTCTGTGAGACACTTTGACACAACGGCATTAGACTGAATGTCCGCTTTATTGCCTTTCCATCTAATACGAATACCGTTGGGGCGGTGGGGTTCAATATTAGTAATAGTACATGGGGCAGACACAGGTCGTTCCTTCCATAGAATTAACTCTGCTGTGATACAGTTATGATCACTAATCATGTTGTCTACAACCACAGGGGTAGAACACCTTGGAGCGATTCCAGATGATAAACAGATAAAATCAATCACTGTGTTGGCGTTCCTTCCCGTATAAGTGGGGACAACTTCGCCTGAATTGTTAGTCTGGTTAGTCAATATTTCCATGTCATATGTCATTAAAATTTTGTTCAAAGAATTACCATATGCGTTGTGAGGGAAGTGAGGAACCCCGTCTCCCCAACTATCAATAAAACCACATACCTTTTGGGTGGCAAAGGGGCACACCGTTGTATTGAAGTCTCCCACCCAAATGATATCAAAAACAATATCAAACTTAGTTACTATATTTTCCATAGCAGATTCTAAAGCAAGTACAACCTGGTACCTTGAGTTGTCAAAGACATTGTTATAAAAATTAATTAAAAGCATATTCCTGTCCTGCTCCTGTTGAAGCCATAAGATCTGAGAATGTGTTCCAACCAACACATGTTTTTTGACTTTGACAGGAATATCAACAGCAATCATAACCAATAGGCCACCCTTGGCTCTACCCGATGTTGAGGCCTCAGCTGGTAGGTTATAAGAGACAAAGCCATTGTAATTGATTGGATTAACACACCAGGTTTCCTGGAAACATAAAATGTTAAAACTGTTAATAAGTTCAACCCATCCTGGGCAAATAATCTTAGAGGAATGTCCAGCAATGTTCCAGCTAGCGATCGAACAGGCACTCTGATTCCGTGATCTAAGGCAGGAAGGGGGGCTGTTGGAGTCGGAATGGATGGGACTGCAGGGCTGGTCACTGAACAAAGGAGCACAGCTCTCGTCTTCACAGTTGCCAAAATTTCCAGCGGCAATAACAGTCCCACTGACATTCACTGGGTCTAGAGCCCTCACTGCTTCAGTCCCTCCCTTGTCTCCTGTGATATTAGCCACAATAGTTGACTCAAACAGATCTATCCCCAGTCAATCATTCCCATCTAATCCACTCAATGCTTCAAATCGGTTTACCGTGGTAAAGATAGGACCAGGGGGAACATACTTATCTCTTTCCCTCACCCCTGTATGTGCAGTATTTGGACGGGTGTTATGGTGTCTGTAAAAATATCCTAAAGGCCGAAGGGATATCCCTTTTTCCAATGAGGGAGAGGATTGCGCTCTTAACAGAGCTGTGGAAGCAAGGTGCGGGTTACGGAAATTGACTATAATACAATCACCCCCACAGGTCTTACGCGAGCTCCCGATCCAATCAACTCTTCTAGTGCTTATGATATCCTTAGCCAAGGCTACTGGAAAGCCACATTCCCGGTGCAGCCAATCCACGGTTTTATTTTTCAAAGAGACATGGGTTTCACTAAAGTTACGACCAGTTTCTTTAACTTGTGGCACATTTGTAAGGACCGCCACAAACGGGGCGCAGGCTGGGGGCAGGTCGGGCCTTGAGGTACCTAGATTTTTTACACCAGGACCAGGGATATAAGACGGTCCTTGTTGGTCCGGGATCGGCAGAGAACCAGTGGAATTTCTACTTTCATTAACTTGCATGCTTTGTGAGACCTTAGGGGGGTTGGTCGCTGGGTCAACTGACTCAGAGGTCTGTCGAGAAGCACGGCTGTTTACTAGGGTTTCGGCGATTACTTCAGCTCCAGTGCTTACTTTGAGATGGGATTCTAACAGACCTCCCAACCTAGCCACCTCATTAATTGCCATATCTAATTTATTCATTAAGGGTTTGATTAGTAAATCAAACTTGGCATCAATCATGCTAATTAGAAGATCCAACTGACCACTTTCAATAATGACCGGGTTACTATCCATCACAGTGGGAGGGGTTTGGGTAGAATTCATGGCCAAAGGATCGATTCTTTTAGTTAATGTTCTCCCCCCCCCCCTCCTAGAATGCACGGTCTTATTGTATGTCTTATTATGTGACCGACTAGAACGTAGTATTCTTTGTGATGAGGTAACCGCTGTGGCAGCAGTCGAAGAGTCTCCAGTACATGTTTGGTCCTCAAGAGATGGGTCAACTATATTGGTGTCATCTGCGGAGGCAGGCACACTAAGGTCTGCCATATCATAGATTCGATCATGATTACTGGGCTCATGGTTGGCATTAACATTGTCTATAGCAGATGAGTGAGAAGGAGGGTTGGTATCTACAAGAATAGGGTCGATTACCTCCACCCGCCCCAGTGATTTTCTCCGCTCTTTATTTATTTTATCAACCATCTTCACCAAATAATTGTCCATGGTTGATTTGGTTGAGGAAGGTTTAGCTTTTGACATAGGGTTCTCTAACACCACACGGTTACAGATCAATACAAATAAACTGTTATGTCCCCTGACACTTCTATCACGTTCCCCTCAGTTCACAATAGCCTATTACCCGGTAGTGTCCCACAGTAACAAGGGGAGGGTGGAGCACCTCCCGTCCTCCACAACCGACAGAAAGCCACTGGCCAACCGTTAGTATTGATAACAGTACCTTCACACAGTGTCCCAGTATCCGTGTCGCAGCACCTCAGGGGGGTGGCCCAGCCCAGCCTCTTCTGGCCTCTGACGGCCACAGACGGCCCGCCCTCTGCCCGGGCTCAGCCCGGCGCCGCCCGCGCGCGTCCCGCGAGGCATGGCGCAACGTCGGTTATACGCGCCTCCTGGCGCAAATGTGGCGTCCAAGCTCCGCGCCGCCGCAGGGACAGCCGGGAATTGGAGTCCCGGTACGGCGGTATTCAGTGCTCCTTCCGTGTCGCCCTTTGACTCTTGGCGATGGACCGGCAACCAGGGAGCAGCTGGGCACGCAGGAATTTATCCCCCTTGACTCGTGGCGATGGCGGCGTTCACAGTGATGCAGGTAGGACAGAAGTCTCATTCAAAGAAAGTTTGTGGTTATTTGTTATTGGATGGTCATAATTGGTATGTTATACTTACATGGGATTAACACCCTTGGGTGTGGAAATATGGTTGATTCATGCTCTGGGTGATCTAATTGGTTGACCTTTTTGTGGTCCTTTCTCTTCGTTTTTCATTATCCTATTGGTGTTGGTCTCTCTTTCAGTCTTTTTCATCTATTTATAAACAAATATGTGTTCTTCTCCCTCTTCATTGGTTATGCGAATGTCCTCTAGTTTTCTTATTTATTGCTATTTGTTAGTAGCATATGATTTGATTGTTCATAATTTGATTTACACATATATATTTTGTTGTATATAGATGGAATGGATTAGGGTTGTATATAAAATATTGTCTTTTAATGGTTCTGATGTGCACAGGCACACATGTTTTGTATATATATATATATATATATTCAATGAAAAAACCAAAGGTTTCACACATGTTATAGTTAGCTGGACATTTCACTCGTAAAAAACCAATGAAATTCCCCCGTTATAGTTAGTTCAGCTAACTATAACTCGCGCGCCCGCAATGCACTGCTGATGACGTCACATATTACATCACTCATGACATGGTCAGTGACATCACTCATGACATCACTGATGACATCTCAAATGGTTTTTTCAGTGAATTTGCAAGGTTTTTTAAATGCTAATTTATTTTTTTTCTTCTATTTTTTAAACATATTTTTTTTTAATTTTCTATCCTTTTTTTAAGACAATGGTTAAATTTTTAAAATTCAATAATATGTTTTTTTAAAAATATTTTATAAAATAAACAGGTAAAATTTATTAGCAATACATTTTTTCCTTATTTTTTTATTTTTTTTTAGTACGCGTACCGTAAGCTTACGGTAAGCGTACGGTTTACGCAATGCCCGTAATTTATCTACGCTGTTTGCGTATAGTTACGCAATTTGTGTAGCCGCGCGTACTCCGCGTGGGACGCGTACGCGTGTACGCTACACGCGCACGTTACGCGGAAGTGTCGGGTAGTGACTGTTATGCGCATGCGCGCAAGCGCATGTCTTTTTTACGCGCATGCGTACTTTTGCCGTAAGCGTACCGTAAGCGTACCGTAAGCGTACGGTAGGTCATGTGATCATGAAACACAACTTTTGATTGGATGAAACTACTTTCAGTTCTAGAACTCTCCTACACCACACCCATTCCCCTCATTTCTGCTTGTGATCCCTTAGGAGAAGGAGCTGGGTTGTCTTTGTGATACGATGGCAGAACAGCAGAGCCCTTCTGAGAGTGAGGCTTGCACTAGCAGCACTACCTTGAGGCAGAGAGCGAGGAAACAAAAGACCTCTTATGTATGGGATTATTTTACTTTTCCTGAAGGCCAGCTAAAGGTAAATGCACCCTTAGTGACTTGCAAGCTGTGTCAGCGTGTACTTTCAAGAGGTAATCCTGACAGGAAGTATTCCTTTGGGAATCATACCATGATGAGGCACCTCAAGGATGTACACAAAAGGACACATGCTCGATTTACTGGAGGTAACCCTTCAGTAAGTCAACCAAGCACATCCACAGCAGCTCAGCCTGGACCATCATCTGCAGGGCTGAGTCCTTCTTCTGCAGGTCAGGTGAGCCCTTCATCTGTGGGGGGAGCATCTCCTTTTGCTGGCCCTCTGGAAATTAACCCTCGGTTTGCGAGGGTTGAAGTACGGTGCGCCCATTGTCACGATCTAATTACTTATAGGGAGACCAGTGTTTCCCTAGTGAACAGTAAAATAGATCAGCACACTTGTCGTACCGTCTAATATTCCCAATCTTTCTTTCCTCTGTCCCTGCATGAACACAACGGCTCTTTTAAGAGCCAACCTTACCTTTCATCTATTTTTTATATATGTTTTTAAAAACTTTTTTTATTTTTTTTTTTACCGTACGCGTACGGTGCGCGTAATTTTTTTTTTTTTTTTTTTTTAAAAACACTAAAAATCAATTATCACATTACAAGGTCCTTGAGAGACTACAATTATTATTATTGACTTACCATACCCACTCAAAAAAATATTTATTCATTTGTTTTTAAAATAAATTGCTTTAAAAATGATTCTAGTTTTCGAAAATTTTCTATATCAATCTGAAAAAAAAGAAAAAAGTATTAATATTTTTAAAACATTTTATTTTATTTTGCCTGTAATTCCTATTTGCACACAGAGTCATGTTTTCACATTAGGCCCTTAAACGAAATTTCTTTGCCAATTTGAATGCACACTTACTGCTCTTTTTTTTTGGCAAGTGATAATCACTTTTACAGACTGACACATTATGAATCCACTTTTCAGATTTTTTTAAATGCACATGTCCAGACTGCTTTTTCAGACCACCACCATGTGTATCCTGCCTACACTCCAGCAAGGGCAACCAGCCTTAGTGATGCTGAATGTCTTTGCATTACAGACTGAAACCTCAAAACCCACTCGCTTGTAAATACTGTGCATGATTATACATGGAAAGGAGCTGGGTGTGTGCTAAGAGTCTGCTTCTGCACCAAAAAATCGCTCCCCCTTTTTCCTACTAATGCAACTGTGAAATCACCAGAGCAAAACGCAATAAATCTCTGCCTGTAATTCCTATTTGCACACAGAGTCATGTTTTCACATTAGTCACAAAACGAAATTTCTTTGCCAATTTGAATGCACACTTACTGCTCTTTTTTTTTGGCAAGTGATAATCACTTTTACAGACTGACACATTATGAATCCACTTTTCAGATTTTTAAAAAAGCCCATGTCCAGACTGCTTTTTCAGACCACCACCATGTGTATCCTGGGTGACTGCCTACACTCCAGCAAGGGCAACCAGCCTTAGTGATGCTGAATGTCTTTGCATTACAGACTGAAACCTCAAAACCCACTCGCTTGTAAATACTGTGCATGATTATACATGGAAAGGAGCTGGGTGTGTGCTAAGAGTCTGCTTCTGCACCAAAAAATCGCTCCCCCTTTTTCCTACTAATGCAACTGTGAAATCACCAGAGCAAAACGCAATAAATCTCTGCCTGTAATTCCTATTTGCACACAGAGTCATGTTTTCACATTAGGCCCTTAAACAAAATTTCTTTGCCAATTTGAATGCACACTTACTGCTCTTTTTTTTTGGCAAGTGATAATCACTTTTACAGACTGACACATTATGAATCCACTTTTCAGATTTTTTTAAATGCACATGTCCAGACTGCTTTTTCAGAGCACCACCATGTGTATCCTGGGTGACTGCCTACACTCCAGCAAGGGCAACCAGCCTTAGTGATGCTGAATGTCTTTGCATTACAGACTGAAACCTCAAAACCCACTCGCTTGTAAATACTGTGCATGATTATACATGGAAAGGAGCTGGGTGTGTGCTAAGAGTCTGCTTCTGCACCAAAAAATCGCTCCCCCTTTTTCCTACTAATGCAACTGTGAAATCACCAGAGCAAAACGCAATAAATCTCTGCCTGTAATTCCTATTTGCACACAGAGTCATGTTTTCACATTAGTCACAAAACGAAATTTCTTTGCCAATTTGAATGCACACTTACTGCTCTTTTTTTTTGGCAAGTGATAATCACTTTTACAGACTGACACATTATGAATCCACTTTTCAGATTTTTAAAAAAGCCCATGTCCAGACTGCTTTTTCAGACCACCACCATGTGTATCCTGGGTGACTGCCTACACTCCAGCAAGGGCAACCAGCCTTAGTGATGCTGAATGTCTTTGCATTACAGACTGAAACCTCAAAACCCACTCGCTTGTAAATACTGTGCATGATTATACATGGAAAGGAGCTGGGTGTGTGCTAAGAGTCTGCTTCTGCACCAAAAAATCGCTCCCCCTTTTTCCTACTAATGCAACTGTGAAATCACCAGAGCAAAACGCAATAAATCTCTGCCTGTAATTCCTATTTGCACACAGAGTCATGTTTTCACATTAGGCCCTTAAAAAAAAATTCTTTGCCAATTTGAATGCACACTTACTGCTCTTTTTTTTTGGCAAGTGATAATCACTTTTACAGACTGACACATTATGAATCCACTTTTCAGATTTTTTTAAATGCACATGTCCAGACTGCTTTTTCAGACCACCACCATGTGTATCCTGGGTGACTGCCTACACTCCAGCAAGGGCAACCAGCCTTAGTGATGCTGAATGTCTTTGCATTACAGACTGAAACCTCAAAACCCACTCGCTTGTAAATACTGTGCATGATTATACATGGAAAGGAGCTGGGTGTGTGCTAAGAGTCTGCTTCTGCACCAAAAAATCGCTCCCCCTTTTTCCTACTAATGCAACTGTGAAATCACCAGAGCAAAACGCAATAAATCTCTGCCTGTAATTCCTATTTGCACACAGAGTCATGTTTTCACATTAGTCACAAAACGAAATTTCTTTGCCAATTTGAATGCACACTTACTGCTCTTTTTTTTTGGCAAGTGATAATCACTTTTACAGACTGACACATTATGAATCCACTTTTCAGATTTTTTTAAAAAGCCCATGTCCAGACTGCTTTTTCAGACCACCACCATGTGTATCCTGGGTGACTGCCTACACTCCAGCAAGGGCAACCAGCCTTAGTGATGCTGAATGTCTTTGCATTACAGACTGAAACCTCAAAACCCACTCGCTTGTAAATACTGTGCATGATTATACATGGAAAGGAGCTGGGTGTGTGCTAAGAGTCTGCTTCTGCACCAAAAAATCGCTCCCCCTTTTTCCTACTAATGCAAATATAAAATTACCAGAGTTGTACACAATAAATCTCTGCCTATATTTCCCAACATGTATAACCTGGGTGACTGCCTACATTCCACCAAGGGCAACCAGCCTTAGTGATGCTGAATGTATTTGCATTACTGAGTCCAACCTCAAACCCTTAAACTATTCATTTTTTATACCAATACACCTTAATTTATCGTGAAAACATAGTCCATATTATTTTACATGTTCCTCACATTTAAATTTCTCCCAAAACAGAAAATAATAAACGCAACTTCAACAAAAAGAATTACATTTCTATTTTTCATTTCTTAATTTACCATATACATCCCCTCTCAAACTCTAAACTCACCTTTTAAATTAGTTAGTTGTGAAAGAAATGTGGCACTCAAACAGCAGATTATCAGAGCCAGGATCTCTGTTCTCTACACCTCTCTCCTCTCAGCAGAACCAGATAATGGCAAACTTTCCCTCTATTTTTCCACACATATACATGTAAGTTTCAAATCTCAGTGCTTCCCCCTTTTTTTCAAATGTAATCACACATTTCTATTGGTTGAAAACCAACCCTTTTCCAAAAGTACCCTGCCCCCAACTTGACTTCTGCCTAGTACCCTTCCCCCAACTTGACTTCTGCCTGCTTCCATAGCAACAGCTCATGGAACACTGCTGTGTGGAGTTAGGTCAGAAGTTCGCCACACAATGTTTCAATTCCACAGAGCAAGAGTGCTTGACTTTTCAAACCTAACAGCAAATCCATAGTACTGTTCTTTGGTAACACATTTTTTTGTACCAATACAAAACATGCTTCTATTAATTTACACATACAGCCTAGTTTTATTCTAGAATGGTATGAAACAGCCAATCAGTTCTTTTTGTTTTGAAAAAAATATGTATGCCTCCATTTCCAAACTGTCTTTCTTTTCATATTGCCATTCTACTGAAAGACACCTCCTGAGTGCATCCAGTTCTCCTTTGAAGATGTTCACAGTGTGGATTGTAGGGCACAGCTATGTCTTCTGGAGTGAAAAGTTTGCAGAGAAAACAGGTATGGTGAGAGACCTTGCTTTGCCAAATGTAGACATTGGTCAGAGAGGGTTAAAGTGGCACCAATTGATGCCATTGGTGAAATCCTTCATGCAAATCCAACACCCTGACCTCATAATAGTGCACTGTGGTGGCAATGACCTAGGCACTTTGACTGGGGTAGGTCTGGAAATGCTTATGAAGGACACCTTTGCACAACTGTTTTCACCTTTCCCTAAAACTGCCTTTGTGTTTTCTAACATATGCCAAAGGCAAAAATGGAACTGGTCCAATCATTTCTGTCCGCAGATTGACAAAGCAAGAAAGCACGTCAACAAATCTGTTTCTGCTTTCCTCCGTGACTATGGTATGGGTTCCATTTACCACAACAACTTGCGTTACGACATGCAAGACATTTATAGAGGAGATTGTTCCCTTCATCATTGAAGTGCACACCGAGTCTTCCTCTTGAACCTTAGACTCTGCATCGGTACTTACTTGTAGGTACCACAAAAAAATCACTTAATAAACACAACGGCTCTTTTTAGAGCCCCCTAATATCTAAACACTTAAATCTGAATTTCATTTTTTTTTGGTTTTTTTTTTTACCGTACGCTTACCGTAAGCTTACCGTACGCGTACCCCGTGATTTTTTTAAAAATCAATAAATGTTTCCTTTGTACTTTTCTGTCCTTCTTTTACCCCCTTACAAATGTTAGGGGGTCTGTAACTCTCTCCCTTGCCCCCTTTTCAAGATATCACTCTTTTTTACCGGAGTGAAATACACAAAATGGCGGCCGCCGCTTCCTGGTTTCGGCCGATTCGAATGTTTACTAAGATCTAACAGCCAATCAGAATCGCGCTCGCGCACGCCACCGTACGCGTACGGTAAGCTTACGGTAAGCGTACCGTAAGCTGGCTCAGATATATATATTGATTTAAAGGCTATTTTCTCAGAATCTACTGAACATATTTACACCAAACCTACAAAAGGCACTTCCTTGACCTGAGGACTACCTCTCTGCCAAATTTCTAGTAATTCTGTTCAGCCGTTCGGGCTGTAGCCCTGTCTAAAGGTCCTATGGAAAAATGCATGGGAAAAACGCGTTTTGGGACCCCCCTTTTATCTCAGCCCCCGCTTGACGAATCCCCCCGAGACTTTCAGGGTAGGAGCGGAGCATAGCGCCCCACCTATTTTGAGAAATTCGCGAGGATTCGTCGACCGGCGCCAAAGTTATTCCAAATAGAATGTTGCGGATTTCCTATGGAAACAGGGTCCTAACTATAACTACCTACTGGCGACCGCCAGTAGGTAATATATATATAAATATATAAAAATTAATTTTTTCATGTAAATATTTCTATATGTAGTGAGCATTGTAATAGGTTATATTGCATGTTTGTTTTTTAAATTTCAGCCCTGAAGAAGTCCTACCAGATTAGGATGAAACGCGTTGGCTGATGGCTCTCGATTGAAAATAAAGAAATTATTAACTAACCATTGGGACAATTGACTTGTCTCGTGCCAAATTGGTTTGATCAGGATTTCATGGACACTTTAGATTTTGTACATACATACCAAGAAAGGTGGTGCAGTTCTGATTCATTGCTTGTTTTGTCGTTCCTGTTTAAAGGTAGCACCCTTGGACAGGGGGGTCTTTCGGAACCTGCACACATTGATTTTGTTTATATGACTTTTGTGAATTTATTGGTCAAAATTTTCTAAATTGGTGCTGCGATAGTGCTCTATAGCCCTCTGTCCATTTCTACGATGTATCCACAGCAGACCTGAACCCTGGTCCTCCATCATCCAAAGGGGAAAAATAAGCAACATCACGACACGCTCATATAATGACAGAGGCAAACAAAGAAAACTGAACGAGTACAGTAATAACCTCAAACAAAACATATACATAGCAACAGCTCTCTCACTAAAAGGAGAATGGAAAGGAGCGCGCTGAAGCTGACGCGTCAGTGAAAGGCAGCCAGAGGCGGGTAAATAGACCCGCTGTGCCTGAAATGGACGAAACGTACGAACAAATGAACAGTACTTCTATGATGTGCAGAAGCAAGAAGAAAGGCAGTTCATTTGCTGGAGCCTCTATTTATAGACTAATGTGGCCATTCTTTGCTTCTATTTCCTTCCAGGGCTAACAATAAAAATAAGCAGTTTTTTTGTTTTCAGTGGTTGGCTTCTCAGATCATTGTCCAATACAAACCTCTCTTCTTCATTAACATCAGGGACGTGTGCAATTAGGTGGAATCACCGAGGGTCTCAAACAGAGGTAATGAGAAACCATGAAATAAACAGACATTGGAAATGCATGCAAAATAGGTTCTGCAAGGGACTACCTGAGAAGTAGCTGAATATGGAGAAACGATGCACTCTAGCAGCAGCTCACCATGATCACAGAGAGAGACGATACATATGTATATATAGAGAGATAGATAGATAGATAGATAGATAGATAGATAGATAGATAGATAGATAGATAGATAGATAGATAGATAGATAGATAGATAGATAGATAGATAGATAGATAGATAGATAGATAGATAGATAGATAGATAGATAGATAGATAGATAGATAGATAGATAGATAGATAGATAGATAGATATTGAGTTGAGGTTTCAGTCTCAAACTGGTGTCTCTGATCCCAGCTAGAGTTATCAATATGGCAGATAAGCCGCTTCCATATAGATTGAGCAGAAATTGGACAGGTGTCCATGAAGCTGCAAGGTGGCAGGGGTACGACTGCAGATGTGCTGGGCAGGAGTGCAAGATTCTTGAATGAAGCAGGCCCAAAGAGAAACAAGATGAGCTCAGGAACTACATTGTAAATAGGCAAGAAACCATATTTACTTACCCAGGTGGAGTTTTGGTGGGGACAGTTTTGCCATGACATATACAAAATGAGGTTAAACACACAGTAAGATCATGCCTTGAGTGGGGTTTACATGTTAATTGAGGGGGAGAGGTAGATAAATCACAAGATAAGAAGACTCAAATGTCTGGGCTCAGAACCTGAGGGGATAAGAAGCAGCTCACCATTAGTGATACGAACCAGTGGTTCAAACCCGGAAATACAAATTCATAGCATGGTATGTCAGAGGCATGGTTACAGTGACTAAAATATGCCAAATTTCATCCTTGTTAAGGTGCTGAGGGGTCACTGTAAAATTTGTATGGGGAAAGCATCTTGATGTAACAGAAAGAAAGACATTAAAAAACAAATAAAGTGGCAGTTTCATACAAGTGCTACGCAAACTGCTCTAAGTATGCAAGAAGGGCCTTCTTTGGTTATACCCAAGATAGGGCTTCATTTTAAAAAATATAAGTGCCTAGGCCCAAGGTATTTCTTTGGAGGCCGCAGTGCTTGGCACTAACCACTGTCCCTGCCAGCACTGCCAAATACTTACCATCACACAATGCAAGGGTGGCATTTGGACTATTCAGGGTCACCTAATGCTAGATATATGACCTGGTCCTATGGCATTTATGTATTTTTAAGTGTATTGAATACATTGTTCATGAACTCTTAAAAAAATATACAGAAAGTGCCACCATGTGGTAGACTCTTACAAATAAGTGCCAGTGCTAAGCACCGGCAAACATCGGCACAAATTAAGCACTTGCCTGAGAAATTTATTCATTGCACAAACAGTTAAATTCGATCCAACTGAGCATTATGCAATTGTGAAGAGGCAACTAGATGGCAGAGATAAATTTCTGATATAGATTAACACATAAAACATGAAGTAAAGGAAGGTCCCAGATAAGTGTGCGTGGCATCTAGTTTACCTTTCTTTTGGAGCAGAGACTGTAATTGTGTGGCAGACCCACAAATGTGTTCCAGATCGACTACACACAAGGTGTCAAGAGGCAAGCAAGAGGTGGATACAAACCAGAATCAGGGCATGACCTGCAGACTACCCAAGACCCCAAGAGTCAGCAAATCTTTGGATACTTTACTGGTACACAAAGTGCAGGTGGAAACAAGGGGAGAGTGGGGATCGGCTGTGTCTGTAACAAGTGTCTCTGATGATTCCAAGTGCTGGGAAGATTGAAACAAGGACTGCAGACAAATAGTGACTAAATTAGTTAGTAAAGCAGCACAAAGAAAATGAATAGTAAACCCACCCTATATGGCCAGAAGGGAATAGTGGTCTCAGGAGGAGCTTGGAAGACTTCAAAGAGGAATCAGGACTCAAAACATAAAAAGAGAGTGCAAGCAAAAAAACAACAAGACTGCCAAACTAAGCGACTTGGCAAAGACAAGGTGGTGCCCAATGCAGGGAGGCCAGGTGTGAAATGTATGACAAGCGACAAAACCGACTCGCAATGTTGTCAGGTAAAAATGAAATTTCCTTGTTGCTTTTTCCTACTGCCTCTGTCTGCCAAGCATAACCTGAAGCTAAAGCATCGCAGGAAGATACAATTGTGCAAAGTGTGGTAAAGTACAAAGTCCCCCATGCAGGATATCCTAAAGCATGTAGCCCATGACCAACACATTACACCATTGTGTCCACTCTGTGCGTCCTGTTTCTCTTCCCAATATGGCCGCCACATTTGCCGAGGACTGTTTTTCTCAGCATAGGAACCATGTATGGAACATTCCGCAGGTAACGCCTGGTTTCCACAGCATCCACTGTCCCAGTCATTGGGGAATTTCCTCCCAGGAACGGCTCTAAGTGCCACACGAAATCCAAGATTTGAGTTAATAAAATACAACAAATCCCTCTTACATTCTTTATTCGGTTAATTACATAACCATGAGAGACATAATCACAGAATAAAATACATGAATATACACATGATAAACATCATCAGGTATAAAATCCCATAATCAAAGATCAAAATCAGCTTAATTCAGGATAGAACCATAAAGAGATGTTGCATAAAATAAAACAAAACACATTTTTTATCTTTATAACATACAGACTCCTATCAATGGCTGCCACTACTATCCAAGATTAAAATATAAAGCTTCCAATAATTCTTCATGTAAAACTTAACATCTGTTCCAAATCGCTAATGTCTTTATAAAAAAATTCAAAACTACAGAGCAAATTAAAGGGGAGTTCAATTGCTGTAAAAATAAAAGTGAAATCCTGTATTGCCTTAAGTTCCACTGGAGAAAGACAGGGAACAAGTATTGCCTGTAAATTGATTTATACAACGTGAAAAAAGTAAATAACTACTTGCATTAAACATATGTTGCTCCTCTAAAGAAAGGTATAATTTAACCAAACGCCTTTTAACTATGACCAGGATGTGGAGCTGAAAATGCAGGCTTCATACACATGGTAGGGAAATGCCTAGTGATGATTTATTTTGAGTTTTATATAGAGCAAACATGATCCTTGTGAGTATCAAAGAGTTTTATAAGTATACAGAGAGCGGAGCAATAATAACAATAATATCATATTCGAGAAAGAGGGTTTGTGTAAAAAAAAAAAAAAAACTTGCTGCCGCAGTCTCCCGCGCACCGGCTCTTCTTGGGGCACAGGCTCCCAGCTTGTCCTGCGGCCAATCCTGAAGCTGCTCTCGCATGAGAGCAGCTTCAGGATTGGGCTGAGCATCGGCAACTTGCGCCCCCAGGCAGACTGGGAGCCTGTGCCTACTCTTTCCAGCCCCAGCAACGCAGCTGAGGCTGGAGAGCGCTTCACTGCGCATGAGGGGTTTGGCTGGCCTGAGACGGCCGGCCAAACACCTCATACGCAGTGAAAGGGAGTGCCCACCACTCCCCCACCTGCAGTGTCATCCCTTGGACCTGCCCACAAGACACGTCAGAGTCCTGGGGGCGGGTCCAAGGGATTTAAATAAAATGATAATAAAACGGGTTTAAAACACGTTTTATTATCATTTTATTTACTGGTGGTGGCAGGTGGAGCGGCACTCCTACACTCTAATGGAGCAGCCGCCACTGGCAAATGTGTGGAGGTCAAACGATGTATGGGATAAAATGAGACAAAATGGTTGTACCACAAGGAGTAAAACCAAAGGGGATGATGGACGGAGTGTTGAACATTGCAAGCACTCACCCCCAGTCAACTGGTCTGGGTTTAATCCATCATCATTATTTAGCTCACTCCACCACCCCAGTTCAGACATGGCCATATGCAAATCAGTCTGACCCTGTGCCTCATGGGAACAGTCCAGCCCGGACTGCCAAGCCATGTCTTCCCTGGACCGGAAACAAGCATCCTGGGACCGGTTTTTGGCTACTCAGCCGTCATCAGTCAGGCTAGCTTGAATCCAGTGGCAAAGTGAGCAAGGGACCCACGTCTGGGCATACTCTGCCAACTTAGGGCGAACAAAGCAAAACCAAAGGGGATGATGGACGGAGTGTTGAACATTGCAAGCACTCACCCCCAGTCAACTGATCTGGGTTTAATCCATCATCATTCTTTAGCTCACTCCGCCACCCCAGTTCAGACATGGCCATATGCAAATCAGTCTGACCCTGTGCCTCATGGGAACAGTCCAGTCCGAACTGCCAAGCCATGTCTTCCCTGGAAGGGAAACAAGCATCCTGGGACCGTTTGTTGGCTACTCAGCCGTCATCAGCCAGGCTAGCTTGAATCCAGTGGCAAAGTGAGCAAGGGACCCAGGTCTGGGCATACCCTGCCAACTTAGGGTGAACAAAGCAGTTCTGGGGGTGAGTGCTTGCAATGTTCAACACTCCGTCCATCATCCCCTTTGGTTTTGCTTTGTACCAAAAGGAGTGGCATATACAACAGACAAATTAACACTAAAATAGACTGACAAAATTCAGATGATAATTCACCTGAAAAAGAAAGGGGATTTGGTAAATGTTCATAGCTAAAACCTAGTTTGAGGGTAGCTGAAGATTCTCGTCTGGTAGGAAACACCATCATAAATCCAAGATGTAACTCACAAGACTAAGCTTTGGATCAATTTGTGTAATTTCGTTGTTGACATTACACAATAACGCCCAATAAATACTCAAAGTAATATATTATTGCATGAAATGCCAGTCTGGCAATTTGTGCTATTTTATGCATGAAATTGTTTCTCGCTTCCATTTTGACCGCAAGGACAATTTATGCTTTAAAAAATAGTGCAAAACCACATGTGACGTGAACAGCCTTCCACATTGTTTGTTTGTGTAGTTGCCGTGTTCATGTGATAGGATTTTGACCAGTACAAAATCTCAATTGACAATATGGTGTAATGGTGTACTCTTGGTTATTTTGTGTAACAAGCCGTATGTGAATTGCCAGAAATGATAAAAGATTACGCAAACCTGAACAAAAGATCACCTAATCCTGACATCACCTTCATCATAGGAGATTCAGAGCACATACAGGTAGACACTTCTGCTCAGATAGTGATAACCCATAGTTAGGATGCTGAGTTTAACAATGATCTCACCACATGCCCTTCTGTGCCATTCGCAGGAGCTGCTAGTGCCCCCACCTGAAGCAACTTGAGAAATTAATGACTGTGTAGTGTGGCTCATCCATTAGTTTAAGTTGTTTTCTTATTTGATGAATATAACTGTGAAAATAGAGTCAATCTGAACTGAAAAGCATGGATATGTCACAATGACAACAAGCGTTGGCAAACCCAATGGAGCTGGCTTCCTACTTTTGTAAGCGCCTCTTCGATGACTGACAAGATTTAGTGTGTGTGGGTGACTGTGACAATGAGTTAATGAGTGAGTGAATGTGTGATTGAATGTGCTGACCCATTTGTAACTGTTTCATCATTTATGAGTAGGTAAGATTTAAATACTCAATGAGTGATGCAGTGAATGTGCTGTGACATGAGCCAGTGTCTGCAGCTTTAGGGAAGATGGCGAACAAGTAAGGAAAGGCATCAGACGGGGTTGTGGTGCATCAGAGCTGGGTGAGCATAACAGGGTCAGAAATGGCAACACTTGGAAGCCACTGGAGGAATACCTCCTGCGTGCGAGTCAAACACTGCAGCAGGCAAGGGACGAGCACCCAACACGAGAGAGGCCCAGGAAGACATAAAGTAGGCTCTGCCCAACTACTTTCTCATACATTAACTTGGCCCCAATAGGAGAGGAGAGGAGTGGGGCTACATTGTTAAAGTTCTAGGTTGTTACCAGAGTCCCTTGTCTTAACTATTGGCCATCCTTCGGCATTGAAATCGCAGCACGTACCCAAGAGGAACCTCCGATCAGCCGTACCCCCGCGCATCCACAAAGCAAGAATGGGCGGCAGAACGTTCTCCTACGTCGCGGCAAAGACCTGGAACGAGCTCTCGATCGACATCTGACGCGCCTCCACCCTGCACATCTTCAGGAATACCCTCAAGACCTGGCTCTTCGACTGACTAGAGCTGCTCCATTCCCCCCCATTGATTGATTAAGCTTGAAAGAACCAAAGATATATTGACCCATTGAGTGGTGGATCCACATAGCTCCCGGGAAGATCACAGGCCTTGCATAATTGCTCATCTCTATAAGAGATCTCTTTTTACCCAATCACAGCAGTTGATGGCATAGTTAAATGCAGACAATGATACAGGGTTGGGGGAGATTAAATGGCGCTCCATATGAATGTCTGGACCGCAGCAGAAGACAAGGCAATGAAATATTATTGACTTCCTGGGCACAATTCTGAGCCAAGCCCAAAAGGTAAGTCAGAAAGCAACATGGCGCTCTGACAAAAGAGGACTTTAAAGCGTGCTTTGCATAAATAAAAACAGACACTGACAAATCAATTGCAGAAAACATGTCTGCTCTAAGATCAAAATGGTGCAAGGAAGTAACCAACATCAAAGCAGATTTTAGGTCATTTGCTCAGCGCCTAGAATCAACAGAAAGACCAAAATATTCTCCAAAACAAACAGCTGACTCTTTGACTAGGTTTGCGCCAAAGCAGTACCATAAGCATGCATAAACACAAACAGGTTAGCTCTGTCTGGTCAAAGGTCTCACTTCATTGGCTAATAGAGGGGATGTGATGCATCGCTGAGGGACACCACAGTGTTGTGTGCAATCGGTTTGTATAAAAGATGGTACCAACTCGAGTACACCATCACAGGTGAGAGGCCAAGAATTTAATGAGCATTAGTTGAATTCTCTTCTCACCTTTCACACATATTATGTCAAACGAGAAATTGCAGTATGAAAAGATTGTGAAGAGGTGTGGCTCACTGGTTAGAGGCGGCAGACCCGTAAGCAGAGGACGGCCCGGAACCAGGGTTCGATTCCCGACGCGGCAGGGTCGTGGACCAGGGTCAGCGGGCTCGATAATTCTCTCGCCTCGGTGCCAACTCCAGTCAGGGACCACACTCGGCAACTCTGGGCATTAGCTTGCCTCATCTTCACAACACCCCCCCCCCCCCAGACCGCCGGGGATGCTTGGTCGCACCTTAGAGATACCCATTAGGTACCATCTCTCAGGGTGAGCCAGGACAGGTTCCCCAGCGGTCGAAGTGCGGAGATACTCCTCCGGGAGTCGATTCCAGCGCTATATAAACCCACAATTAAATAAATTAAATTAAATTGCACAAATGTGCAGGAAATTGAGTCATGTTGTTCTTAAGGCAGATTCTATTAAAATCTTTGTATCCATCACACTTCAGAATTACATAACAAAACGTGCTTCCTTTGTGCTTTCATACCTGCGAGTGTATGTTGACATTTTTGTACAGTTCATTTAGAGGGATGTAATTGTTTTGTGTATTAGAAACAAACTGACATCCTACAGTCTTTCTTTTTGCAATTGCTGCAAGCAGGGCCGCCAGAATTATGCGATTCAGCAGCTGCTGCTTTTTCCACATAATTAATAATTTGCCGCATTTCCCACATAATCCATCATCTGCTGCATAATCTGCAGATTTTTTTTTTTTAATTTCTATCACAAACAAATCAAATGTTACTAAGGACTCTGCAACATGTGTTGCTGCACAGTGAAAGGTCCTTTACAAAGGTTGACTAGTCACCTTTCAGTGTCTTGTAGCTGTTTTGGATGTGGAACTGGTACTAATGAAGAGAAACCTTTGCCTAGAGAGTGCTAACGTGCAAAAATGACTAGCTAATGAAGTAATACTATAACAAAATGTGCCGCATTAAGCCACATAATTTGTGTTTTTTAGCCACATAATCAACATTGCCACATCGTTTAGGGCTCCCCTGCAGCGTAATTCCAGTTGCCTGTATCCCAGTGAGACTGTCATTTAGTTCACTTCACATCATCTTCTCACGTTGAAGTCATGGAAAGAAAAGTAAACAACATCTCCATGAAAGGAGAATAAGCAGCGATTTTCTAGAAGACATAGCCAGACATTTAACCTGTCTTGCAACACGCAGCAAGTTTATTCTGGGGGTGCGGTAGCATCCTCCGCGCCTACTTCTAGCACATGAGGGTTTTTTTTTTTATTAGTCAGATAGGGGCTTATTTACAAGCCTCTTGCACTGCAGGTAAGTCACTTTTTCCCGTATTAAAAGTGACGCACCAGCGGCACAAGGGGCTTTTGAATAAGCCCCATTCTGTGTGAGCCAAAGGATAATCCAGGATGTGTGTGACAGCAGCTGAAGACTCCTGTACCACGGAAGCCAGCCGTGAAAGGATGCTGAAGGCAGACCTTAAGACAATGGGGCTTTTAATATGGGAAAAAGTGACGCACCGGCGGCGCAAGGGGCTTGTAAATAAGCCCCAATCAGCACAAGGGGCTTGTACATTAGTTACAAGCACCTTACACTGCCAGTGAGTCACTTTGATTATGGGATAGAGTGACGCACGGGCGGCGCAAGGGGCTTGTAAATAAGTCCCAATGTTTGGAACAGAGTAGGTTAACAATGAAAGGTGCGAATTCTCTTCACGGCAAACTCAAGAAGGGTTATTATGTAAAAAGTGTTTGTTTACTCTAAATATTACCTAACTCAAAGAGGCCAGAGGTGTAACACAGGCCCCCGCAGCCCCCGCTGTGTGGGGGGGGCCCACGTTCCAGGGGCCCCCTCACTCTCAGCGGAGGGAGACGGCGCACCTCCAAGCAAGCCTCTTCAGTCTTCGCAAATGGTGCTTCTGCGCGCATGGCCTCCCCAAGTCCCAATAAATCAAACTGTGCGCGCACACCACGGTGACGGCCTCTAAGCCTCCGAGTCTTCCCTCTCTTTCTGTCTCACTCCTCAGTTAGTGAAAACCGAGACTTCAAGAAAGGGGTATTACCCTCTCTTTCCTCCTTTTGTTTATTTGCTCCCCTGTGAAATGGATCCAAAAAAGATTTTTTTTTTGCTGAAAACGTTGTCTTTTTCTGACACAAGTGCAGCCTCGGGGTGGAGAGAAATAAAACATTCCAAATGTGAAAAATAACTAATTAAAGCAAGAGAGAGTGGTTGCAAGGTGGCCAGATTGATTTATTCACACCTAAACACATTAGCGCCACTTTACAGTGGTTCCCAGTGAAGCACTACTTTTGTTTTTGCCTCTCTCTTTGAACAACATAGTTTTCCCTGTGTGGGAAAGTGCACCTTACCTGGAGGTACTGAAATACCTGCTTGATGGGTGAATTTGAAAACAAAATGTGTACAGCCACTGTGTGTTCACGGATGTGGTCTTTTTAAACCATACTGCCTATGTTTTGAAAGGATATAAGCAATGGGCACTGAAACGGGTCCCTTCCGGGCCCTGTAGTCATGGCCTTACCTTTTCATGCAAAAGCACTCACTAATTTCAGAATAATGAGTGTAAAAGGAAAAAGGTAACCATGTTGTTCCTGCTTACATTTCACATGCTTTACTTAATCTTGCATTCCCTATGAGTGTTTGCTTTTTCTAGGATGTTGTTAAGTTTTTTTTAGGCAGCATATTGCTCTTGTCTAGTGTGTAATTAGAATTGAGTCACATCCAGGTGGTTATAGCGGGTCCGTGCAGTGCAAGTTTCTCTAAGTGGGGCAGTATGGTGTTCAGTGGGGGAGAGGATGTGGCGCTATGGTCAGAGCTGCTGAAGTGGAACTGGTGAACCAGGTTCAGCCTTAATGACCAGGCTTCCAGACCACTCTCCTGAGGGAGCACATTCCTGTGCTACACCTTGGAAGGCGCCGCAAGATCTTAAAGGCCCTGGTGTCTTAGCACCAGCAGGTGGACCCTAGGAGTGGCAAGTGTGGATTAACCTTGAAGGTCTGCCCACCACTATCCATGAAGTTCACCTCCAGTCTTGGGGACAGACCTATGAAGCAGCACACCATAGAGTGGCAGTGACTCTGTCACTGAGGTCACTGGACCCTTGAGCAGGGTGGCTCTAGGTCAGTGGGACTGCACCGGGCGCTAACTTCAGGTGGGGGCATCGTGTTTGTAAGTATAGTATGGTTTTAAAAGTACTTGCTGCCTCCTTCCTGGCCTCCAACATTTTTGGGCAACAACAAAAATGTTTTGATAACTCCAGTGATTAATGTTCTTAGTAGAGAGAGATGGTGTTTTGTCTAGTGGAAGGTTTGACTCATGAAAAGGAATGGCAGAGGTGTAATGTACATGCTGCTAAGAACATGTGCCATGCAGATCACAAAGTGCACATAATGTGAATAGGTCGGTGGGTCACTGCTTTTGTCAAAGAGACCCTATTGTTACTTACATAAGTTAAAATCCTAACATAGAACGGTGAGCTATTAACTGTCATGTAAGAGCTGCATGCAAATTCCAAGGTATAATTTAGAGCGTTATGTTTTTTTCCCCAGTCCTCGATTATCCTAATATTGCAAAAAAGGGTTCATTTGGGTAGAAATCAATTCTGATTATTAAAGAGAACCCCCAACCATGGTATCATGTTTTTAATTCTGAGTTTGTGTTTCTGCAGACCAATCACTATTAAACTATGCTGCCTACTAGTATGGTTGTCATGTGACTCCTACACTTTGTAGTCCTTTGTCTTATGTAACATTTCCTACACAGTGATTTACACACATATGAATGATTGTCTCTGTGTAATTTGTGTGATGTAAAGTGCTCTGACACCCTGCACTGGTATTAGTGATGCTGTAAATTTTCTGCTACTTTGTTATTTTGAAATTTTTACACATGCTAACAGTCTCTGCAAAGAGTTTTCCATTTTAGTAATAGTGGAACATATAACTGCAGCAATGAGAAAGGTGACCAGTCAACCTTTGCAAAGGGCCCTCCACTTCACAGCAGCACAAGTCACCTTTTTTAGTAACTTTTGATGTGTTTGAGCTATAAACAATTTATTAGTTAAAATCGTCAGATTATGCCGCAGATGATGTATTATGTGACAAATATGACAAAGCCATAGTTATGTGGAAAACATTTGCAAACTAGGATATTTTGCCATTCATGTTTGAACTGCTCTTGTGGAAAAAGGGAGACGTGCTGATGACAGAAACTCCACGGCTGGGAGACAAATGGCTTGCGATTCCACTTTTAAGGATATTTGGGACATTCTGTGATTAGAAACGTGTCCCACTTTGTGAATGTATTTTAATGTCAATAACACATATTTAACCTTAAATAAACCTGTGTATCTATTGATTAAATTAAATAATGTAATAAGCTGTAACCGGTTAGTGAAATAGGAAACAAATACAACAAATTGGGATATTTTGCTCTTTCTGCCACACCTCTCACACCGCCCACTGACCCAATCCATTGGTTATTCCCGCCCTCTGATTCTCCTACCACAGTTCCCCTACTTTTTTCCCCCCACTTCGACCACTGCCTGGCACTAACATGCATTAGACAGAGACAACTGTGGGCTTTTACCACTGGGTCTCTTAGAGAATGACACCTCCGGTCCATACACGGGGACTACACACAGCATGTTTCTGGGTTCTCCACACAACGTGTTTGCTATTTGACGCCAGACTTCTGCAGCTTGTGTTGAGGAAATTAAACATCCCCTTGTGCTTGTATGAAACATAGCTGCCAAGTGGCATTGGCACCATGTTGTGCCCATTCGTAGCTTTTATCCAACAACACTTTGCATGCTGGAATGTTTAACCCCTTACTTAGATGGTCACAACACAACTCCCAGAATGCAAGGCGCTGTTGGCTTAGTGTTGACACACTGAGGTCTGAGGCCTCTGTTTGTTATGAAGTAAGGCCCAGTCTGGTGGTTCAGGTCAGTCCTTGTGAGGGAAGCTGCTGGACTTGTTTTTACCGTGCACTTTGAAAGTACTTTCACCTTGATGCAAGAAGAAAGTTGGATTGTTTTACAAAACATGCTTGATTATTGTATATTGCTGGACTGGTGATTGCTGTATTTTGCAGTTTGAAAGTATTTGCACTTTTTCTTTTGCTTTCTCAACTACAGTTTGTATAGATTGTCATTAGGTACTTGCTGATATGGTTTGTTTTTATTCAACATGCAGTGTTATTTATGGTGTTGCTTGCACTTGTCTGTAATACGTGTAAAATCTTGTATTTAGCATTGTTTACACTACAGAAATGATAAATTAGAACAGACAAACATCTGCATCAATGTTCTGAAGCATCCAAACAGCTTTCTTCCTCAGCCTCGTTTGCCTGCCTGTTTTGCAGTGCTTACTAATAAAGACAGTATGATTGAAATTGCTTCCTCAGTTCACGTTATTATCATGCACAACCCTTGACAGTCGCTAGTGTGTGGCTGCAGATAATTCCCCAGTCTATTTCTCTTGACTTTCGCAGGATACTGAGTTGTAGCTTGTGTACTTCTCATGTATATTTTCAGTCGAGTTTTTATGGAGTTGCAGGTTTGGGTTGGTCTTTCAAAGTTTCAAGGTATTGTCAATTCTATTTCAGACCCTTCATAGTTGTTCTTTGTTCTTCAGCCATAGGCAGTTCCTGAGACAATAGGATCGCTCCTTGGCATTGTTCTGATTGCTGCCTCAGTTAAATAATCTGCTTTTGACAGTATTGTTACAGATGGCGTAGCTTGTATGTTAAGATTGTTTCCCACTTTCTCATTAGAACTTTGAGAGACAATATAGAGGCATTTCATTTAAATGTTGGAGGTTTCAAATCAAAATAGCCTAGATTTCTCGGTGGTAGGGCAAAATGGTAGATGGTGGGCCGCGCCGCCGGGGGAGGGGGGGCCCCCTCCATGTGTTTTGCAGGGGGCCCCCCTCAAGTTTCGTTACGCCACTGAAAGAGGCTTCTGTGTTCGACACTGCGGTAGAACTCATGCTGAATGCACCCAGCATGGGCTTCGTGGCACTCGAGTTCACAGGAAGGCTAGTGTTTGGAGCCTGAGCGGCTCACCTGTGGTCTCTGAGCTTCCTCACTCTAGCTCCTGCACCCCCTTTCATCTGCTTCTCAGCGCTTTTGTTGGTTCATGTTCTGGTGCTGGTGAGTGGTGCCCTCTCTGTGCTGTTGCATCTATGTGGTTGCGATGCTGACACCGACGTGTTGGTGTCACTCACCAGTAAACGGTGTCACTGCAACACAACTTGCCGCAGTTTTCTGTCCTGTGACGGCCTCCATCATGTCGTGCGGATCTGCAGCATGAAATAAGGCCTGCTCCCCCGTGTCCTTCAGCCTGCACCCCACACACGCCACCCTCGGCTCCGACGTCATTTTCAGTTCAGCTCCCTTGCAAGAAATATTTGCTGTGCTGCTGGACGGCGCCTTCTCTGTCTTTGAAGTAGCCTTTCGTACCTTTCGTTCAGGTGCAACACAAATGCAGAATCATTATTTTTGTTAATACTGCAGAATCCGTGCACTTTCTGTACAATATCGGCAATATTTGAAATTCAACAAAAAAAGGCACTATTCAAATCTTTTGGAAACATACTCTAGAAATGTAGGCACTCACTAAAAATTGCCTGCACACACCGAGGCCTTTAATAGAACTTAGTGAAATCATACATTCACCAGCAAAGTTCATGTAATTTTCAAATTTCTCGTTGTGTGGACATTCCAAACATTCCCAGAGTTTTGCATTATAGAATTTGCATACTTCTTTGCACGTTGGAGTCTCGTTTGTGCACAACATCTCTTCTCGAGTGAAGTATTCTGATGTTTTTTCACAAGACATTTTATACAACGAGCACACTTGTGTGAAAAAAGTCACCCAAGATACCCGCAAACCACATTTTGCTCTAAAAGTGTAATCTCGTGAACCTTTGATGTCGTTTCACAAAATCTTATGAAAGGGGGCACTCGATTACACAGAACCTAGGGGCATATTTACAAGCACTTTACCGCCACAAGAATGCCACTTTTAATGACGTTCCTGTGGCGATAGGGACTTTGGCTTATGTACAAGGCGGCGTTAAGCCACTTAAAATGGCTTAACACCGCCTTGTAGATAAGGCCCCTTTCGCACTACACTTAGCATGAAAGGGGTGGGCAGTGGGTGCTGCGGTGGGCGCTCCACCCCAACACCCATTGATTTTGACGCTGCCCCCTATTTACAAAGGTGGCATAAACAGGAGGCAGCACCAACTTTAAACCAGGATAAACCTGGTCTTAACATGGAGAAATGAGGAGAAATGCATTGTGCAGCACAGATAGAAACAGCAAACTGCCCTGAATGATTGTTTATGTGAAGGAAGGCCTCCCTTCCTGTACATGAACAATCATTAACAATATGACGCTTTGCAACTTCTACGTGGGCTGCACAATGCTGCACAATAGAAGCTAAAAATAGCTGTTTGTGATTGTTTAAGTGTAGGAAGGGGTACCTTGCTGCACATACACAATCATTAAAAATATGACGCTTTGCAACTTCTACGTGTGCTGCACAATGCTGCACAATAGAAGTTAAAAATAGCTGCTTGTGATTGTTTAAGTGTAGGAAGGGGTACCTTGCTGCACATACACAATCATTACTTCAACGCATGCACTATGGTGCAAGCGTGCCTGGGTTGGCGCTAGGCAGCTTAATTTAGTGCCACCACTAGGGAAAACACAGGGGTGCGTGGCATTAGCATTTTGTGTTCCTTCATTCCCTTGTAAATATGCCTCCTAATCCCTTTACTTCGGGATTTCACCCCTAACTGCATAGATGCCAAATTTTTCGTTTGCATATGTGTGACATTTCCATATTTTTGGGGTATATGTGCGTGAAATTTCAATGCCTTATGAATGATATATTGAGTGACATGTAATCACAAGTAGGACAAAATATTTCTCTATGTTTAATGATGAAGCTTACAGAAATGACTACTTAGTGCAATATAATGGTCTAAAAATTGCCATTACCTCTCTTTTGTTTGGCGCTGGTTTTTAAACTGCCTTTAAAAGGCTGACGACACATGCATGGCTGAAAAGCTAAGATGGAAGGAAAGAGATGTACAAAGAATATACAAGGCTGTTTCACAGCCATTTCAGGGATGGTCACTTTGAGCTCCACAACGCACACACACTACTTCTCTTTCTCTGCAATACCCATCAGGCTTGACTTTGTTGGCAGTGGCACATACAACTGTGGGACAGGTAGCTTTACTTGTCCAGTTACCAGCATGGTGTACCCGTCCCAGCATGGAAATTGTTATTGGGTGAAAAAACGCGCTAACAGTGGGTGTCACACTTTCAAACGTGGAAATGGGCTTATTGGCAAAAAGCACACTGCTCTTTGGAAGAAGAAAAATAAGACGTCATAAATAAGCAAGTGTCAGGAAATAACACTGAACATTTATAACTGCGGACAAATACATATTTGTTGAAGGTAAATAAGTGCGAAATGCCCTTGCGTTGCTTTTCAGTTCGAGCCCTCTGACTGCATTTCACTGCTGTGCTCACTGTATAACATAAGGCGAAGTACCATTGCTCTCACGCGCTGCAGTCGGGACCACGCCACACACGGACACTTCCGGGATGGCCTTGCAGCTGAGCAGTGACTCGCACACCACTTCTCTCAGGACAGGTCTGCTGTCTTAAGCAGGGCTGCTTGATGCTGCTGGTGTCGCAGGGCAGACAGCCGCTCTGGCGTCTCTCTGCCGCGGGGCAGCAGTCACGGCCCCTCCCCTGCCAGGGGCAAACGCGCATGACCGGAGGGCTTCACTGGGGAGGGAAAAGTTCAAGATTGTCCAGGCTGGTGAGATTGTGTACTGATGGGCTGCATTGAGGAGAAAACATCCCACACCCGAGCTCGCCAGCACAACCTCAACAGCATAGCGCAGAACAATGTAAGAGTTGTGTACAACGCCAACTGGGGAGGCTGGCAACAAGAGCCCTGCAGCCATCAATGCAGTGGCGTAACGAAACTTGTGGGGGGGAGGGGGTGCAAAGTACATGGAGGGATGCCCCCTCTAGAATCAGTTAGGAGTTCCCAGGCCAGGGTACTGTGCTGAATGTGCTACCTGGAGTTCGGGACTCCCCTGCACTGCGGGGGCTGTGGGGGCCTATGTTACGCCTCTGCATCAATGGCCCAATCACTTTCACACATGGTGACTGGTGCCAGTGAAAAACAGGCTTAGTGCATAATGGGGCAGATTTACAAACCCCTTGCGCCTCTTTTACGCCGCCGTTGCATCACGTTTGTGGCGCAGCGGCTGCGCAAAACCAGCACCATGCTGCGGGGTATTTACAACGTGATGCATCTGGGAGATGCGTCATGTTGTAAAGCCCTGCGCCAGAAGTAGGCGTTGCTGCGCAGGGGGGGGGGGCGTTCTATCGCAGGAACGCCTCCCAAAAGTGGCTGAGTGAAATCTACAAGATTTCACTCAGTTTCTTTTAAGCCCATGCTGCGTCAAAACCCTGTGCCTGCTTGAAGCAGGCATAAGGATTGACGCAGCATTGTAAAGAGAGGGCCCCCCAGAACCTTGCTGGAGCTGCGTCATGCTTGCGACACGACTCCAGCAATGAGCTGCCTTTACGGCACAGATGCGTCACGCATCTGTCCGTTTTTGCCCCATGGTGCGCCGCATTGTAAATGCAGCGCATCCATGGTGGCGAAGCCGTGACGCACAATATCTGGCGCATCCCTGCTGATATGCAGAGATGCGCCAGTTATTTTAAATATACCCCTTTGTATCTAACAGCTTGTGAAACATTGTAGCACGTACCCCTCCCAGCCCTGCTGAGAGAGCAAGGGGCTCGAGCACCCAGCAGCAAAACAGCCGAGCAATCTGAATGCGAGCTGGATGCTTTTAATCTACAGGTCATTCAGAGCCCTGCAACGGTCCCAGAGGAGCTATAAAGAGTGACTAATGCATGTTGGTGCGGTGATGCGAACACCAGCACTAGAATATGTTAGTCTAACACCTGATGCGTGGTACTTGGCAGGGATGTAACTGAGGCTCGGAAGCTTTGTGTGTGCGCTTTCAGGGGTCTGAGGAATAGCACTGTCAGAAGAAGGTGCCACTGCAAACGTCACGTTATCAGCCAGAAGCAACCATCTCAGAAATCTTCAACAATAAAAGGCTCGTCTTGGCCTCTTAGGGACTTGTTGTCATAATACTTTGAATGGAAGGAAAGTCCATGGACAGGGGATACAGAAAAGAATAGATGTGCTGAAGAAGCACTTCAGTAAGCTGTGTCTTTTCTGCAGCATTATGATTATGCACGTACGCTGCGCATAATGTACAGAACTGAGTAGTTGCAGAGAGAATTTCCATGGGGACAAGCAGGTTCTTCTCTGTGCACTGAACGCCTTCGACATTTTGAACAGGTGCAGCACCGAGGCTGGGTTTGCACAGCACCCGGTGCACACATTCAAACCATTTTTGAATAGGCTGACACCTGCTTGTGCCTAGGGCACAGTTACCTAGGGAGTGGCTGGGCTGCTCCCAGTAACATTGACCTGCAATTGAATGGCTACTTCTCAATACGTGCAAAACATGGGACTTTCAGGATGCTGACGTGGAATATCACCTAAGTGAGAATGGTGTCAGGTCCCACACATTCACTCACTCTATAGATCACCCTTAGTGTGTTAAGCACTGGCTGTAGAGATCTGTCTTTAACCTGCTTTTCACTCATGCCTTAGCAGTGCATTCTGTGAGCGATGAAAACGTGCACTGGTCTGCCCTGCTGGACCTGTTCTGCTGGGAATGGTAAATTGCACTTGCTGCCTTCTGTGGGTGCGGGTAGCTTGCTTTTCTACTGCTAGCTATACCTGTTCTATCAGGAAGCAAAGCTTGCACTGCTGCTGCCTTACCTACATATGTCCCCAGCAGGAGAGAAGCGCGCACTGTTTCCACTGAACGTGTATCTGTTCTATGAAGAAGGGGTGTTTCCACTGCTGAATGAAGGTGACTCCCCTGTTTCTAAAGAAGACAAAGGATATAGAGAATGCACCTGCATAGCAAGCCCTATGAACAGGGACTTTTCCACAATATTTGATGTGAGGTACCTGTAGTCCTGAGGAAGTTCCTATCCTGAAAGGGGCAATCTTTGAGTGCCAAAACATGTTGAAGGAAAAGAGAAGCAGGGTCCATAGCTTTACCCTCTATTTTTAATCTTGTAGTGGGAAGACACCAGTAGCACGAATTTAATATCAGCCTGTAGGTTTAACAAAAGGGGAACATAAATGTTGACATAAGGGACATAGCCTCACAAAAACTAGAGAACCCATAACTAGGAGACTGTACAAGTGAACAGCGATACTCTTGGAGGATACTAGCTGAGTACCCCACTGATGAACCGTACCCTGCTAGGTAGGTGGGTTTCATCATTTGGTATGAGGGCATGAATGTATAGTAATTCTATCAGAGGTTTGGCTGTTTCTTCCAGGTGTGATGTGCTTCTTGTATGTTAATGTGTGTACAGATTGCTTACAACAGTCTTTTAACTCCTTTAACTGTGTCTTTAGTTTGTTTGTTTGTTTCTTGTGTTGTACCTGAACTGCATGAGTGACTTGTGTGCTGTTCCTCTTGATGCAACCACCTGCACTTTACTTCGTCAAAGCTGCGCTGCTACTGTCCATGTTACACCCTTGTACTTTCCAATAGACAAAAGACAAAACAATTTGTATTGCATATGCTTGTTTAAATGTAGGACATGAATGAGAGTAAAAAACCCTCAAAAAATATCTGAGCAGAGTTTACTTTTATTTTATCAGTGAACAAGCAGATTTTCAGGTGACCTACATGACTTTTAGCTTTTTAAAACATACCAGAAAAGAGGCTCCATATGATGCAAAACACTTTCAGCCAGTTCTGACATTTTAGCCAGCATCCTTTTGCATTGTGGGAATTTGACCCAATAATGAAAATATTACAGCAAAATACGAGCCCCAGAACGCAATGTGCTGTTAGCTGAAAAGCGAGGAATGACCGGTATGTCATAGTGAGGGCCACTGGAGGTGTGTGATTCGGCGACTGCATTTTTTGTCATTGGCTGTGGATTTGCTGCACTTGCCACGTAGTCTATTATCTTCCGCATAGTTTGCAGATTTTGCATGGAGGAATGGTGCTGGCGGTGGCGGATCGGGGGGTATGGGGAACGCTGCCTCACGTGTTGTGGCGCAGCAGCAGGCCTTTTGTCACGCATAGGAAGGTCACCTCTCACTTGCTGGTTGCTGCATTTGTGTGTATTAAAGAGGCAGAACCTTGATCCATATGAAGTTGGCATGTGAGGAAGTAAGAAAATAGTGAAGGAAGACCACTTCAAAATGTGCCACGCTGGGTCGCGTGACTTGCCTTTTTTCAGCATAGTTTGGTAATCCCTACCGCATAGTTTGGTTCTCCCTTGCTGCATAATTCCAGTGGTCATAGTGCACTTTACAGGCTAGTCAGTGGCACGGTTAGAACTTTGGGTGCTCGTGGAGGTCCCCGCGTGTGCCTCCCTGCGACAGCCGCATGTAAGAGTGTGAGGGGGCGGTGTGCTGGTGATTCCTGCGTTTGCCACAGGTAAGAGTGGGGGAGGCCGCCGCCCCCGAAACTCTTGCCAGCCGGGGCGGACTGTCGTCCCCACCCCTGTCCTGCTACGCCACTGAGGCTAATGAAATAAGAAAATAACATTTTGTTCCTGACTTTTCTTGAGGGTTTAACATCCCAGTGGGTGAGAGGCTGAGATAGCCTTTGAAATTCAAATAGAAACATCTCACTGCTGATCGGCTAACATTAACACCCCTTGGGATAAAAATTGCATTCCAAACATACATAGTTGCCGATATCACTACGAGCAGCAGAGGCACTATGAAAGGTAAAACATTTCCTGGCATCCCTCTTTCATAGCACCTGCCTGCGACCACTCTGCAAATGTTGCAGCACGCGCTATAGGTTCTCGCCCCTCTGCATTTTGCCCACCACAGGCAAGGCTGTCAATCCTCTGGAGTTTGCCCACTGTTGGCCAGGCTGTTGAACCTCCGCGGTTTGTCCACATCTGGCCAAGATGTGTAACCTCTGCTGTTTGCCCAATGCTGGCCCGGCTGTGGACTCTCTGCTGTTTGCCACTGCTGGCCTGGCTGTGGACGTTCTGTGGTTTGCACCCTTCTGGCTGCATCAGCACCTTGCACTTCTCGCTCGTGTGGGGCCTGGGAGAGACTTGGGGCCGTATTACACAAGGTGCCCCAGGGGTGCAGCGGGCATTTGCCACCACTTTGCGCACCCCCGGGGCACTTTCGTATTACAGAAGGGGCTGCACATGCTTGTGCATCCCCTTCTGTGATACCGAATGCACTGGCACACAAACAGCGCCTGCACTTTCTCAAAAGGGTGTTCCCTCATTTGCATGTGGCGTGGCCCTATGTAAATGTGGGAATCTCTTTGCCTCTGCGCCCCCTGAGTGCAGCCCTCTAGCAGTGGGGAAAGGGGGTCCCATGGATCCCACAGACATTCCCCTTCAGGCAGTGCTTAATTTGAGCCGGAGCTTTCCGGTGCTGAGCACCAGCACTTAATTGGTTTCCGGTGCCCGGCAACTAATTGTCAATACCACACTTAGGGCAGTCAACCACAAGGTGGTGCTGCTCATGTAATTTAGAGATGAGAAGTATTTCAGGTGTTAAAGAAGCCAATATACATTAAAAAAAATACTAATACCTGACTCCCCAGCCATTCCTTTAGCTTTGGGGACCTGGAATAATCTGAACTGTCGCATTTACATCCAAGAGAGATGGTTAGTAGTTGTTTTGGCAGTGATGACAAGGGCGATGGGTGGTGCAAGCTGCAGTGGCCTCCTGATCAGAGCCCTGGCACTTAATATTTTACAAATTAAGCACTGCCTTCAGGAGGGTGCAGTCATTTACTGCAACCGCCTGCAAGGGGATCTATAATCCCCTTTAAAATTGTAGGGAAGTTGCTGCCTGTACTGTGAAAACACGGAGCAGCTTTAAGGCTGCTGCTCCGTTTTTCTCCTGAATGTGGTGTCCCTTGAGCAATGTGAGTTTGCGGCTGCCCTGAGGGCAGCGCATTCACCATAATGCTGTGCATTTTCCTGGATTGCGCTGAAAGTGCGCCCAGTCCAATTCAGGAAAATGCACTGCATACATAATATGGCCCCTGGAGTATCAGCACAGTCCACAGAGCACACAGCTCAAGTAAATACTGGAAATAACTCCCACTGTGGCAAAGAGGCGCCTTTGGAATCGCTCACAAAAAGTATTGATTACGGAAAGCATTCTCCTCAGTGCAGATTAAGCACTGGGTGAGACTCGGGCATTATCCAGTAAACTGTGCCATTAATGACAAAGACTACGGTCCGTTGTAAGGTTTGCGCTGTGAGGTCCATTCAGTTGACGGGGCAGAGTGGAATTAAGATTGTTCACAGTCCTAATCATTGAAAAGATTATAGTGCGACGCATGTATCTTAAAATACAGCAAAACCACAAAATATTCAATTTTCTAAATGAAACAAAATTTATATGCAAGCTCAATATAAAATAACTTCTTTTTTAGATTTTCAGATTACAGAATTGTGGATAAACTAATCGAATAAAGCATTGTGAGCTTCAGTACACAAAAGAGAACGTGAATCAAGTCTGGCTGTACCAATTACAGTGTAAGAAGGTGATATGCAAAATGTTTCTTTAAGGGTCAGTGTTGTTTCAGGAGGAGAACTGTCATTCCTTTGTTTCAGCTGTACTTCCATATGTCTGCAAAACCTTTTAAATCATCTACCAAAGTGTATAAGTCATCAGCTGATGATGGCAATCTATAGATATTTCCAATCTTTTTCTGGGAGACCTTGAGGTGTGCAGTGAAAGCGTTGTAAAAAGTGATCCCTCATGATAAACATAAACAGTATGGGGCAGATTTACAAGAAAGTGATGCATCTCTTGAGATGCGTCACTTTCCTTGCGCCACCCGGAAAAATGCTTGCGCCACCATGGATGCGCCATATTTACAATACGGCGCACCATGGCGGAAGAATTGACAGATGCGTCAGAAATTCTGACGCATCTGTTGGGGCAAAAGTCATGCATTGCTGGAGTGGTGCCGCAAGCACGACGCAACTCCAGCAATGCATTTTGTGGCCTATTCCTACTACACTGCATCACTCCTTATGCCTGCTTCAAGCAGGCGTAAGGTTTTGACGCAGTGGCGTCCTAAAAGTGACGCAGTGAAATCTTGTAGATTTCATTGCGTCACTTTTACGAGGTTTTCCTGCGTAGGAACGCCCCCCTGCATACATTATACCTGACGCAGGTATAATGTGACGCAGGGCTTTACAACGTGACGCATCTCCCTAGATGCGTCACGTTGTAAATAGGACGCATTGTTTGCACCACCGTTGAGTCATAAAAAGTGACGCAATGGCGGCGCAAAGAGGCGCAAGGGGCTTGTAAATCTGCCTCTATCTTTGTAAACAATAAGTGCCGGTACCCTGCATGCCGTAGGAGGCTTCCATCCATTCTTAGTTCTGGAGAGGCCCTCAGCCTCCATGGTCCTATCCTTACGGATCACATCACCCCGCCGGCAGGTGGTTCAGCTAGTACTGGAGTGGAATCCAGCTAGTGTGTGAAGCTGTGCTGCAGTTTTAGGTCTTGACTAAGACCACGCATGAGGTTTCAGTTGCAAAACATATTGTTAGCTTACAGTGGGCTTAGAGCCCGCCCATTACTTACCATTGTTTGGCTTGATTGTCACTCTTGCTCCCGGAAGCAGCTCCTCCACTAAGGCTCTCTGAGCAGTTTAAAAAGCAAAAATTAAATGCTAATAATGCATCTTTATTATCCTTTCATTTTTCCTACTGCAGTGTCTCAGTTAATATCATACAGGGTGGGGCAGGGCTCGACTGGCCAGGGCACTACGGGGGGAAGTGTGGTGGCACTCGCCCAGTGCGCTTGACTGTTTGGCTGGCTGTCTTGGGCTGGCCAAACACTCATGCGCACTTTGTATGTTTCCACCGGCTGTATTGCACAGCCTGGGTGGAGAACATGCACAGCCTCCCACTCCTTGTCTGAGCACTGAACTAGGGCGCTCAGACCAATCCTGACGCTGCTGTCATGCTGGTGACAGCAGCACTGTGATTGGCTAGGGGAGTCTGTGTGCTTCCGGGACTCAAGACAGGAAGATAAATAAGAGGACAGAGGAGAGGCGGAGGCGGACTGTATTCAGGTAAGTGCTATTTATGTTTGTTGTTTTTTTCATTCCCCCCCTTTCCCCGCCCCACCACCCCCGTTCGCTAGTAGCCCCCAGTGTCTTGTTTGCTTGCTTAAAATGTGTTAGTCCATGTGGGTTTCACTTCTTCTTCTTCTGTTTTTCCCTCCCATGGAGCCTGAATCTATTCTCCCCCCAACCCATGTACCTGTCCCACTGTTGCTCCTCTCTTGAGTCACTACAACCCCCACTGTGTTGCCCCCCCAACTTCAGTGCTTCTTACTCCCATATTGCTTCCCCCAAAATGTGCTACTTTTCTATTTTTCACCAATCTAACTCTGATTAGCAAACAGAAAATAAAAAGCTTGCTTCAGTTTTAGGTGTGCGAGTTGCACATGGCTTTTTTCTTCTTTTTCAAAAGCTATTTAATACAGCTGTGCTGCACAGCATTCGGGATGCTATACGGCATGGCTAGAACTATTGGCAAAGCCAATAGGTAACAAACCTGAGAACTGTTGGCTTTTCCCATGCTTGCTAGCTTATTGAATGGTGTGCAGTTGGCAAAGCAGATTGAATCCTTAGACCTCTGACAAACATGAGCCTAAAGCTGCCAATAGCAGAGTGGATTTGTGGGCTTGCCCCTTGACAAAAAAAAAAGATAAAATATGGAATTTAACAGTACAATGTTCACAAAATTATTTTCGAAAAACAGCTCAGAAATGAAAAAGTATCCCAGTTTTTTTTGGTGTGTACGCCACGTCTGACCCTACCTACACGTCTTGCAGGTTTAGCCGCACGACAAATAATGTATTCTTCAGCACACTTGTTTATGAAATAACCAAAAACCCAGACAAGAGGTTCAGAAAATTCTATTTAAAAGGTCTGTGATTTACCATAATCACACCCACCAGAAAGCCTGCTACACATTTTAAAAACTATTTTCCAGGCGCTTTTGTAAGAAAAATGACACACCAATTCAAGTGTGTCCGAACGTTTGTTAAAATAAGCCTGTAAATGCTTGAGTTTTTATATTTCATAAATCGATAGAAGCTGTAAATGAAGCAAGTTATGATGAATTTAATGGAAACAGTCTAACCTGTTATATTTGAAAATGTCATTGCACACTTGGATTAAATGGTACGGCCTTCAAAAAATGCCATTAAAACGGTTTTCATCAGTGCTCAATTTGTAATATAATAAGTGCCAAGGCCCTGACTAGGAGGCCACTGCAGCTTGCACCACCCATCGCCCCGGTCATTATTGCCCAAAAAATCTACTAGCCATCTCTTTTGCCTGCAAGTGCAACAGTTCAGATTATTCCAGGTCCCCAAAGCTAAAGGAATGACTAGGGAGGCCAGTATTAGCAATTTTTAATTTACATTGTATTCATAAACAACCTTTGTTCTGCTCATCTCAAAATTGGATAAGCAGCGCCAAAGTGTGGCAGACTGTCATAAGTGCCGTGGTGACAATTAGGTGCCGAGCACTGGAAACCAATTAAATGTCGATGCCAAGCCCTGGAAACCACCGGCTCAAATTAAGCACTGGCTTTCATGTTTTTTCGATTTCTTCTGCACCAGCTGGCAGACAAATTGGTTTTGTATGAGGGTGCGGTCCGTTGTTTAAAGGTGGTCCACCCATGAATAACAAGTGAACAGATTTTATCAGTGGACAGGCCCACTGGAATTATACAGCAGGGAAGGGCCATATTATGCAGCAGGGTTCAGTAAATTAGGCAGAAAGAAAAGGCAAATTGTCTGGCACAATGCGCAGCAGTTTGTGATAGCATTACTTCATTATTATGACATTTTTACACTTGTTAACACTTCCTTGGCATTGATTGCACCTCATTAGTACCAGTTTAAAACAAAAATATAGCAATAAGCAACAGAAAGGAGACCAGTCAAGCTTAGAAAGGGCCTTCCACTATACAGCAACACATGTATCTGTGTTATTAGTAACTTTTGAACCGTTTGAGCTAGAAACAATATTTTTGGTTAAAATCTGTAGAATATGCTACAGATGATGGATTATGTGGCAGCAAATCTATACTCATGCAAAGAACACCACACCCACATAATCGCACAATTCCTGTGGCCCTGCCTATAGAGCTCTCCATTCAGCTAGGAGAGATCCCAACTGCATGGTGTGCACTTCTGGGATCTACCACGCCCCCACCACACCCCCTAAACTGTGCAGAGAACCCCTGACTCTATCCACACTTGAACCATCCGTGGCCCTGAAACTAGGGTTGTGGGAGGTGCTGAAAAACTTCGAAATAAACTTGAAAAAGTTTGGGTGGAGAATGAGCAATTAAAAGGCCCTATGTGCTTCTCTGTCAGAAGTATTTGTTGTGTTTTCAAAGACCAGCTATCAGGCAACTTCTTCTGACAACTGCTGAAAAGTATTTTAACATGAAGATTAGTGTTTTATTTGTGAGGTAGAGTTTTAATTTAGACTTAGCCAAACTGTATAGGAGTGTGTGAAGGATACATTTTCAAAGTTTTGCAACACACATGTACTTAAAGTAATTTTTGGACTTTGCAAACTAAAAGTTACATATAATCCAAAATATCCAAAAATCATGTGAAATACATGGGAGGAGATGTTACGAATCTGCTCTCATTGCCGTCTGGACTGACCTTAAGAACACAATTGACTGGAACGGGGCGACTGCACTACTTCTCTTGGACCTTTCAGCTGCCTTCGACACAGTTGATCACGACACTCTAATTCAAAGACTCCATGAAGATAACAAAGAGGGGACTGCTCTCGACTGGATCACATCCTACCTTCAAAACAGAATAAATGTCTTCCATACTCCCCCTTTCTCATTCAAACCCTACATCACAAAATCAGGGGTCCTTCAAAGCTCTATTATCTCTCCTATACTTTTCAATATTTTCATGAAGTCACTACCAGCAATGATCAATGAATTTCAGCTCATTTGCTATAACTCTGCAGATGATACACAAATACTCCTTAAAATGGAAAGCCCCAAAGACATTGGAAACTCAAAACTCTTCAGTTGCCTCAGGGCCGTTGATCAGTGAATGATGTGGAGCCATCTCAATTTGAATGCTTCCAAAACTGAAATACTCACATGTGGAGATTGAAAAAATTATGATCCACTTTACGTCTGGCCTGACAATCTGGGACCACCTCCTAAAGTATCTAAGAAAGTAAGAATGCTTGGAGTTACCATGGACTCCAAGCTGTCAATGAATTCCCAAGTGAACAAGTTAGCAAGATAAAGCTTTCACACAAGGTCCCGGCTACTATCTCTCTTGTACTGTCTAAACTTGATTACGCCAATGGCCTCTATCACACATCATTTTTATCAATTAAAAAAAGACTACATCAGGTTCAGAACTCTGCTGCCAGACCACTCCTACATGTAAAGCCACAAGCCCACAACTCACCTGCCTTGAGGGCCCTACATTGGTTATCAGTTGCCAGAAGATCAATTTTCAAGCTGCTTTGTATCATCCGCAAAGCAATTAATGGAACAGAACCTCTTCAGGAATAGATACACCAAATATATACAACAAAGGAACCTCTGCTCCAGATTGGCACCACGACTCAAAACCCCAACATAAAAGAAAAAAAAAATTGGATGGTACATCTTTCTTTGTTCAGCAGCCAAACTACGAAATTCATTACCCCCAAATATAATATCCACAAATAACTATCTTATCTTCAGAAGACTACTTAAGAGATGGCTCTTTCCTACATGAACACGACGCTCAAACACAAATGTACAGCATATGTTTGTGCATGTATAATTTGATTATACGTATGCATTAGATATGTGCATTCTTTGTACAAATATGTATACTACTTATGGTTTACAAATAGATTGATATTCTTATAGGTCTGCTTCACAAATTAATTAATATATTACTTATAGTTACAAAATAAATATACAAATGTAATGTTCAACATGTACATAGGTCATGCATAGTTTTCATATAAGTTATTTGATTGCATTCTTATGGATCTCTGTTGTATTCTTTTGATCTATCACAATGTTTGATCAATTATATAAATTATTGGATTATATGATTATGAGACTCTGTCTTATTTTATTTGACCTATCACAATCTGTATATATGATCATAATGATTCTATCTATAAGTACTTCACTATTGAAATACTGGGGAAAACTATAAAATAAAAATAAATACATATAAATAAAACAATAAAATATCACCCAAAAAATTAAAAAGATAATAAAAATACATAAATGAATTAGCTTTATGTACAGCAACACTTGAAAGTCTGAGTCTCTAACTATTTATCCACACTTGTACATATGGAACTTTATAAATACAATGATATATCTTTTTTTTATTTTCCATATACTTGTATACCTTTCTATGTAGTTATGTATCTATATGTTTATTCATTTACTCCCACTGTGGGGAAAAAAACTTCGACTCTCTCCAGGTCACTACTGTATTTCTCATCCTATACCTCTGTCAATAAATTCTCTACCTCCACTCCGACTCATCCCAAACCTCATTGTACTACTATGATCTATCTAATAACCCTTCCTAGACTCTTCCCTCCTCAATCCCTCCTTTAACTCTTTCCAAACCTCATTTTACTACTATGATCTCCCTAATAACCCTTTCAACACTCTCTCCCTATCCCTACTTTGACACATCTCAAACCTCATTTTACTACTATGATTTCCCAAGAAGCACTTTCTAGATTCTTCCATCCTCTATCCTCCCTCTATCCTATTTGAACCAACTAACCAATTAACATGTCCACCATTCAAATTAAAAACTTATTTTTCCTATGCTGATCCATCACTAATGCACTTTGGGTTCCCGAGTAGCGTAATACTCTCCGAAAAGCACTTCGACTCCTCATCAGGGGTAGTAAGTGCTACATAAATACAATTACAATTAAAATAAACTGGCCAGAACCTCAAATGCCCCCACCCCTGTGGCTTTGGCCCTGACGGGTTGTCATCTGCCATAAAGCAGTTATTATAACCTATCAGATCCATGTAGCTTGATGTCCTGTCCAACAAGAATCAATAATATAGCCACATTGCACTAACTTCATTGTTCCATGATCGTAGGGGACGTCTCCAGTTCCAGGAGGGCCCCAGGATGGTAGGCGTTTGGGACTGGGGAACAGTGAAATGCACAGTGGTCACAGAAAGGTGGAAAGTACTACTAATGGTCATATACAGCTGAGAGAACGTTTCAGTTGCCATAAATGGTCTATGGAGAAAAGGGCTAGAGAGGGAATAAAAAATATTGAGAAGTACGAAGAAGATAAGAGATAAGATATCAAGAAGAGGTTCTGGAAATGGAGAGAAGACTGAGAGAAAGAAAGCATAGTACATAGGAAAAGCAATAGATAGAGTAATAGAGACAAGAATGGTTAGATAGGTGAAGCAGCAAACAGAAATGGATAGTGGGAAAAAGGTTGAGAGAAGCAGTGGGGACAGAGACTAGGAGATGGGGGGAAACAAGGAAAGTGAAAAAAGCCTAAAAAGAGCAAAATGAGAGCTAGTTCACATGGAGAAATCATGATTGGAGATTTTAAGTGGAATTCATAGCTTATGTTTCGGCCAATACAGCAGGCCCAATGTAATCTCAATGCATACGTTTGAACTTCATTTTCTAAAAGTGATCTTAGTTTAAGATCCAAAAATCATCTTGCGTATTGGTCCATAAAGTGCCAATAAGGTCTAACCATTAATATGTGATCCACATTCCTTTTTGCAAATTTCCTAAGAATGACCCCTCATAGTTATTTGTTTTTTGTTGCTATATGCTCTTGGTGAGAAGTGCTGATGCCTTCTCTTTTAATGCATGTCAGCCATGTCTACATTTGCTGGCATATTGACTGGAAAGTACAACCTACTTTCTGGGAAGTTCAAGTTCTTTAAAAGTAGGTGATTTGGCTCTCTAGTGTACGTTTAAATATGGCAGTCTCTCAACTTTTTCATAACTTGCAGCTTGACTTTTATCTCCACCATTGGTATTGACAGAACATTAATCTACAAGTGGGAGGCATTTACGCTTTCTACATTCACCATGCGAAAAGTGCTTGCTCTTCCAAGCAACAAGAGCCATATAGAGGGAATTTATGCAAGGAGTCTATTGCAAGTGAAAGAGTGGGGGACTCTTTAGCATCCAAATCAGAGGTACCATGCAAGCAGAAGCAAAGACAGATGTTATCACAGAGGAAGATCCTAAGTGCAAATCATGAAACCACCATGCAGAGCCTTGGAGGCAATGCTACTGCCTGCCCATCTATGGCTCCTCAAATTGGAGATGGAACTAGTATCCTCAACTAGGCCACAGGCCTCAAATGGATCCACCTGGGCTCACACAATCAGCTATCCTTCACCATGCCTTCCTCTCTTGCTGGTCAATGTCTAATGAATGTCTCTTTTTGTATAACACTTTCTGCACAACTTGCCTGTAACTACGAGGGGTATGCCAATGTCAGAGCCTGCTTCAAGTCCATGCCGTTTTAACTGGTGCTTTTGAGCAAATGAAATTGAACTATCCATATTTTGTCACAACTTTATACTGAAGTTCATCGTGAGACCTTCCCAACATCCTCTGTAAAATGACATTCAAATTCTATTTCGTTTTCACCATTGTTGCAGCCCTAAAACTTTTAAAACACACTGTTTACCACTAATTTCCCAAAATGCTCTAGATGTATATACTCCAAGCTCTTTGTAAGGTTATTTTAAATTAGAGGTGAGTTAAATTACAATTTTACTTATGAAGCTGGGCAGAGTTAGGAAACTCTGCACCTTACAAAGAAGATTAAGTTTCCATAATTAACATGAAGGTAAGGTTTATACTTTGGGATTGTCAGGAACTTGAATCCGGTAATCACGCTCGCTGCTCTACTCAGATGCAACGCGACGCGAGAGAGAGACCGGAACCACAATCCCCACCAGGCAACGCGCGGCACGTAGCGCGTGAGGCAGCGGTGGTTCCGGAAACAGGAAATAAAGGCCCTGCACTCCGGACCGCGCTGCCGATTATTTGACCTACGCCATAGAAAGAAGCAGGACGCTTCTTTTCTGACGCCATAGAAGAAGCAGGAAGCTTCTTTCCTCCTTTACAGTGCGGTAAGAGTGTCTAAGACACAACGTTCCGACCTCTGATGACAACACAGGAGATTAATCCCGGTTTACAGTGACTCCCCTGTTGGCGGTGACCGCGTCTAGCGAGGTTACCTTGCAGGGGAGCGTACGCGCACATAGAGGCGCTTGGGCTGCTTCTGACCCTGTTGGCGAAACCGTGCTCGGTTTCATGCGGGGTGAGAATACGCGCCCGCGATTTACACCGTGACCGACACGCTGTATGGATGTGTGAGTGCAGCCATAACTCAGCAGGCATTACGAGACTGTGTAAATATACATTGTGTAAGGATATTGAGTCATAGAGCACGACAAATTGGGGCTTTAAATTCGTATGGAGTTTCCTTAACTCGTATCGTGCGAATACGTCAGAGTGTCTGGATTGCAAGGAACTACAAGGCATTATGGGATATGAAGTGCGCAACCCCGAGAAGGAACGTGATAGCTAACAATTTACTTCTCTGTTCCAGCAACAGACATGATCCTACCTGATACGATACTCTGCCAAATTGTTTGTCCTCAGTGTCTTCCGCGCATTCCTTTTTTGTTGTTTTTGTTGTGTTTCTCTTTTGGTTCCCACACAGGAGTGAGAGAAAAGAGGATGAAACCAGGAAGGTATAGCCACGAGGGGCTAGGGTATCAGAACCGCGCTCTGTAGGCGTCTTCCTCTCCTCTGAAAGGTAATGGAACATCATTCTTTTTCTTTGCAGGTAGGAAAGGGAGATTGAGGGGGTCAGGGAATTGAGAAGGAGGGGAAGGGTTATAGTCAGATTCTCATGTTGTTTCCCACACAAGTCTCCCTCCCCGCAGTCCCCACCCTTTCCTTCCCCCGCTTAATTGCCCCAAAAGTCTGCGTATGTTTACATGAGCCAGACTTGGGTCGATTCAGAGGTGGGCCCCCATTGAGCATCGACACAGCCCCGAGGACACAGCCGGACAAGGATCTTCAAGCTGTGATGATGTCCTGATGCAGAATGCACCAGGTAGGACATCTGGCAGCAAAATAAATTTGAGTGTGGATGCTGGATATCCACAACCTGAGATAAGAGGTGTGGGAGAGAGGGCTCTGAGCTGATGCCATCTTATTTTGTTGAACAAAAACTTGATAAGCTTTGCTATTCAGGTAAGAAAATACACAACGTTGTGAATCAGTCTGCTTTACAATGTCACACCCTTGTACTTTACATCCCATCTGATTGATAGAATTTAAAGTTGGATTATGAAAAGTTGATTGAGTGTGCTTTAATATGTACCTTTAAACAAAACCACACATTCCTTCAAATAGAATCACACAGTGCCAAAACCAATCAACACTAAAATATTGAGGGCAGGCTATCGAATCCAAAATATAAACAGGTAAGTATAGATTTTTCTATATTTACTTCATATATATGTATCTACACAATATACATACATTAATGGTATATAGATGTGGAGTTAGGAATAGTAAATCTATTGTTCCCTATATGCACTTGCTTTTAAATATTCTGTCCTTGATATTCCTGTACCATTATACTCTGGGGGTTGATAATTAGTAGTATAACCAGTATTTGGGAAAGAATGAACCTAAAGGGTACAGCTCAAATGATTGGTCATAGTTGAGGGCCATGCATCATAAAAATATACTTCTGGCTATGGGCCTGATCCACAGAATTGCACATTCAATAGAAAAGGCAACATTGAAAGAAATCTGAGCCACCCTTATAACACCTGATGCAGAGAAAGTGTTTGATATGGTGAGCTGGGAATTTTTTATGTGATAGTAAGCAAGTTGAACATGGAGCCTAGATAGAATGAAAGGCAGGATCTTGGCCAACTATCAGCCACCGGCTGCTATGGTATGGATACATGGTGTCTACTCAGATATAATTAATCTGCGGAAGGTCACAAGGGAGAGGTGTCCCCAGCTCACATTTTATTTGTCCCAGGAAGTGAACCATTGACCTTGGCTATAAGAAAATTACCTAGGATGAGCATGCGGTTTAGAGACACAGAATACAAAATCAGTTTTTGTGCTGATTAAGTCATCCTTAGACTCCCTGATCCTGAATCTAGATTGCTGGCTCCACTGGAATACCTTGAAGTATTTTACGGAATCTCAGAATTTAAAATGTATAAAGACAAATACGAATTTCTCCATATCAGTCTCCCTACACATCAGGTTCCCAAGATTAAAAGGTTATGGCGCTAAAATGAGCAGCTACATCCAGCAAATACCCAGGGTTTAGCATTTCTAGCTCACTCAAAGAATGGACAAAGATTCTTTGACCAGTGTTGACATCACAAATGTTAGTGGCTCTAGCAAGGTGGTGTAGATTACATATATCATGCCTGGGGAATATTAATATTATCAACATGAAGTTACTGCCTCCCTTGCAATATCTTTTTCAAACTTTACCTACTGTCATCCAATAATGGTCTTGCAATTACTACAAAGAACCCCTGATTTCCTTTATCTGGGCCAATGTTAGAGCATAAATAGCCAAAACGTTTTTTTGTGGTCCCTAGGAGTCCTATTCAATCACACTTAAATATTAGTACACAGCCCAAATGCAGTCTCCTTGTGAAACAAAGAAACATTGGCTTTGTATAGCGCAAGCATTGACTAACCGGTCACTATGGGATAACCACAGGGTACCCAAAGGATTTAGATCCTAGAATCATTAGATATCAGATATTACAAGTAGATTGCTTGAAATTTGGGACAAAATAGCTCTATATTTGTGTCTAACTACATTCCCCTCACCCAATACACTGCTACGGTTAAACCCAGTCTTCACCCAGGCACTGAATGGGAAATCATTTGAGAGATGGAAACCATAGATTACCTTACTCTCAAAGATATATTCAGGAGGGGAATTTTAAATCCTCTCTAGAATGTAAGCTTACATATAAACTAACAGAACAAGTTAGACGTTAGCCTCCCATACGCACAATTTATGCGCTGGGCACTCCAACCCTTCAACAAGTAAGCAGACATTAGGCAACTTGCTACATAAACCATGAAAGGACTTATATTAACATTATATACTTTCTGGAATTCTAGAAGAGGCTAACTTTTAAATGGAACCACCAAAATGGGAAGTGGATCTTGAAAAAGAGCTTCCAGACAGGCAGTGGAAGAAGAGTTGGTGCACAATTCCCAAACGCTTTAGAAGCTTGTTTCAAAGGGAAATCAAATATAACATTAGTATGAGATAGTACATCATTCCAAATAGATTGCATAGTATTCATCCAGAATATTCTGATAAGTGTTGAAGATGTGGTTCTGAAGTAGGAACGATGATGCACATTTGGTGGGGCTGCTCAGTGATTACGGATATTTGGGAAAGAATTGTTAAGTCACAGAGATGATATAGTTTGGGACCCTATTACACACTAACCAGAATTCATATTATTACACTTTAGCCAAGCAGGCGACTTTCAAAGTACCAGACTGTGAAACATTGTGGTCTTTCACTAGTTGGGTGCCACAAAGAGCCTTATTTCTAGATATTGGAAGAAGAAAGACCTGCCCATGACATCTCACTGGATTGCAGAATTCTGGCAAACCATGGTTATGGAATTGGTCATACATGACATACAGCAAACGAACAAGCATTTGCCAGACGTGGAACTCTTTAGTACAGTATCGTAGGTCCTTGCCAAAGGTCTTAGATTATCCTCGTCAATTGAGAACAATGGGGCCATTTGAAGAGTAAGATTTGTGGATAAAACTAAGAACAGTGCCTCAGTCTTTGAAGTAATGGGGAAGCTCAAAATTATGGATTGTTGGCCCAAGATAGGGGGAGTGTGTGATAGGTTATTATTTTACTTTGGGGAAATAGAATATTTGCACTTTGGATTTATTGAAAATCAAATTACAAATGGGACACAGCTTGTAAACAACGGATACATAACAGGTTGTCTATGGTGACATAATTGTGCAATAAAAAGACCTTTTTAGCTCTGACTTGATAGTCCAGCTGTTGCTAGAATTACAGAGAGAGATTGTGGGTCTCCCTAGATGTTGGTTCATCTGAGTACAGCCTATGATTTGTCAAAAGTTTTGTACTTCCACACAAAGAGTGCTTACCCTCCAACGAGCTGTAATCATTTGTTCATCTAGCTGCTCGAGCCAGGCTCTTTATCAAGCAAAGCTTTTCTGTTTGACCTTTCTGAAACAGATGGAGCTTGAACTTTATGTTAACAAAATGTCACTGCCATGCTATTAAACAACTTCTTTTAAACAATTAGATTTTTAAGTTGTTTGATCTTCTCTGGTTGCCATGTGTGACACGGTCTGCCTAGGTCTTTGTTGATTATAATGGCAAACCAATGATCAAGGCTTTAAGCTAGTGCCGTTTATTAGGAAAAGTATGATAAAGTCAGTGGGCTGACCTATATTGTGAAAGAACATGTTAAAGTCAATAGGTGCTTAAGGGTGGATTGTTGTTACTCAATTAGAAACACCAACAATTAGACCTAATCTGTTATGGCAACACAATTTTTTATTACTTCATGAGTGGGATTGGAAGTTTATTTTCTTCCTCAACAACAACCCTTCACTTTCTTGGGAGTATTGTCCCTACTCATAATCGCCATTAGGCCTGGGTGAAAATTTCCGTTCCGCTCGCGGAAGTTGCAAAGTTTTGGCATTTCCGCGTTGCGGAGATGTCGAAACTTCCGCGACCCGCTGCGAAAGTGGAAGTATTTTCTTGTTCGCGCTTTAAAAATGCATTCACGCGCGCGTGGTAGCGACTTACCGGATCCCTGCGTTCGCCGACAAGTTTTCCTGTCTGTTCGCGTGTGCCACGAGATGTTGGATTGTTCATAGCTGGTCACGCTATCCCGCGAGAGTTTGCGATCACGAACACGTCATTCGACCCGGAACAGGAAATAAGCATCGTGAGCAAGATGGCCGTACCCATTAGCGACCACATGGGCAAGTTAGAGGTATATTACCCCGAAGCACGCCAAAACACATCGCGAACGGGCGGGAAAAGCAATCTCCCCGTCTTTGCAAAAGTTCCGTGTGCTCGCGGAAATTTGGAGCAATTTTGCGATAATTTGCGTAGGGCAACTACGCAAATTCCGCCCACCCCTAATCGTCATACATTTTACTGTTAAAAGAACCAGCCTATGAGTCAACAGTCACTGAGTTCAAGAAAAATACCCCATACTTTAACAGGTGTATATGACACACAAATGTGTAACAAAGTGAAAAATGTGAGAAAACGAGGTAGCACCTCACATGCGCACCACTAAAGGGGGCTTGCTGGTTAAATATCACCAGTTATGCCCACGTTTATCATCATAGTTTGCTACCTCGTAAAAACCCAGCGATAACAGCACAGCGATAATCAAATCCTTGTTGATAGGGCAGACTCATCCCTACAATCCACCTCCCATTGGATATAATGGGTAAATCAGATTGAAAGCAGGCGTAAACAAAGCAGCGATAAGCGCGGTTAGTGCTATTATTATCGTCTCTATGCGAATTTGCGGCCAGGTTGCTGATAGGAGTAAGTTGTGTTAGCGACATGTCTCACGTTATTTTAGTGAGGAATGCCTACTATGCATCTTATTAGCGTTGAGATGCTGGCCGTTAAGGAACAGGCGCTGAGGCATGAATTCACGCAATAACGTGTCCTTGCTGATAGTGCGATAAAATTATTGCCGGTTTTCGACCGAAAACGGACGCTAAAGCGGCGATAATTTTATTGTGGCGCCTTGATGATATGCCCCCATAAAGGTTCTATAAAACAACATAAAGCAAAGTAAATTTTTTCAGTCATTCATTGCTAAGGCATTCATAGAATAATAAAGATAAACATAAAAAAAATATGATCATTTACCAGCGTGCATGGAAATAAGGCAAAGCAAGGCACTCTGAGTGCTGTGACAAAACAGCTTCAGAATGGTCTGCAAAACGCACACAGCTGACCACAGGGGCCGGATAAAGCCATTATCCACACAGCTTCACACAGTAAAGTATGAAGAGGCAAGAAAGAGCATAAACAGGAAGGGCTTCGAACGCACACTGCAACAAAAATGAGAAGTGGAAACTTTTTACAACAGAACTGCAAAGCTAGTAACAAAAGGTCATTATTAATAAGACACTCGGGGTGGAAATCCCATTGACACATGGAAAAAGCAAATTGCAAATTGAAGCATTTAACTAATAATAGGTAGATGATGAAACGTGATTCATAATAAAAAAGAATACTGTTCCATGGCGAAAACTGTGAACTCGTTCAAATTAAAAATGCAATATAAAAACAGCAAGAAATCAGAAAAAAAAACTAAAACATTCTATTATTATGGGGAGCTGTCTAGCTTTTGTCACAAGAAACAAAAATTATAAAGCAAAAAAAATGAAAGGACACATTGACCAACAGCCCTAGCTCGGAGAGAAATTGTTTTTTAGGCGGAAGTGCATAATGTGCACAAGCGGAAAGCAGTAACTCGGAGTGAAGGAGCTAATGATTGAAGTGGGCTGGCCCATTCTCCCTCAGTGTGGCCTGTGATGGGTGGAAGCAAAATGTGAATGCCACATTAACAGACCAATGGCTGAAGACCTCTTTCCAAGAGCACCTATTTTATGTATTTTTTTCAATTGTCTAGTGAGACTGGTAAATCTCTCTCAAATGCAGGATCTAAAACGGCCCATAAAATTAAGATTCACAAAGGGGCAGGTCAAAGGCCTGGGTCTAAACTGGAATTGTCATTACACTGAGCACCAAGTACACCCCTTTAGCACATCACTCTCGGGTAGCGAGGCAGAGCAGTCCAAGGCTGAATCAAGGAGGTGGTGGGGGGTAGAAACTCAGAGCTCCATAAAGCTGAAAATAACACCTATTAAGCCAACGCCCAGACAGTGTTTTCACTTTTAAAAAGTAAAAGCACTTTAATTCTCCCACAAAGAAAGTGCAAAAATAGAATTAGAAACTCGCGCAATGAAAAACAGCCCTCCTGATCTAGAGATGTGTACAATAAGGACTTTCAGTGTCAAACATTGAAAAACGCTGCGGCCTATGGTGTTTGTAACAGCGTTCAAATGTAAAACTCCTTACTGTATTTGTCATAAAGTCGTAAAACCCCTTTCCATATTATGTGCCACGGTTCACAATTTAATACCTCTTCCTACAGCAATTTTCATTGACCCACATTGCACAGTGCCCTTTCTTACTATGTATGGGACAGTGTCTGTATTAACAATGTCTCTACCGTGTTTTAACCAGGAGCTTATAGTGATTTCAAAGATGCCTACACAGGATTACTATAATTGCATTTTAGGACTTTAACGGTTCACTGACACTACTAGTCTGGGTGGTAACTGAGGTATGAGTAAAGTAGATATGTTGAAGACAGGGTTTTCAGAGTGAGGACTTCGGTTTCTGGATCTCACACATTAATATTCAGCCACACAGATGCAGTTTGTGGTTCACAGAGGAGCACAGCACTGACACTGATTTACTGATAGGGTAGGAATTGTTCATTGATTTATTAAGTTGCTTCTATGAAAAGTGGCCATTAAAGCTGACCATTTCTTATTTCATGTGAAGGGCGCTGTCACAATAGCACTGGGGGGAGTGGGGATTACTTAAAACAAAAATGCACCCTAAACCCCAATATGGGTTTAACCAGAATTCAGGAAGACAGCAAGGGCTATAGATAAGACAAGATGAACACATGATCTCTGTAAAGCTATGCTATACGTAGTGGATGCATTTCTGATATTTGCAAAATGCAAAGTAGGTTTTGGGGTAGTAGATGGGCAATTCTTATGCAAGGCTGCAAAATGACACATGGTGGGTGTCATGAGCCACACAATGATCCTCATACGCTCATGTTTCTGGGACAGCAATACCAGCACATAGCATTATAGCTCTCAGAAATTATATACATTAAGGGGACTTAGCAAAAAAGGAACAATTGGAGGAGGTCAGTCGTGAGACAGTCCAGATGATGAAACGGAATAAAAATCTCATTTTGGTACATGAGTCCTCTAGTAATGCCAAATGTAAACATGTTTATTTAAAGATGATACAAAAAACATAGTTAAGGCAACATGTACAACACGTGATAGGTTCTCCCAGATCATCTGTCTCATTTCATGTTATTGTTAGCTAAAAGCAGCATAGCAATCCAGTGATGGCTCAGCATACACCCAAGGTCCAGGACCAGAATGGGTGGCAGTGAAATAGGGACACATGAAGTCAGTACAACAGGACAACAGGCTAGAGGAAGAGCTGACAAGTAGATATTTGTATGGCAGTATAGGGCCATTAGGAACATATTATACGTTACCCTTTATGATGACATGGTTTATGAATTGATTTTAATACTCTTTAGAAAGATTTGGAGAATTTCAGCATCATCCATTTAGGGACTTATTTATGAGGCCTTGCGACAGGTTTGAGCTTTGGTTGCGTCACTTTTTGTGACGCATCGGCGTGTAAAACATGCCCTCTGCTGCGCCTTATTTACAAAGTGACGCATCTAAGCAAATGCATGACTTTGTAAACTCCTGTGCTACATTATACCTTTATCAGGTATAATGCATGCAGGGGGGGCATTCCCACACAGGTAAGCCTCGTAGAAGTGACGCAGTGAAATCTTCGAGATTTCACTGCGCCAATTCTATGACGCAAATGCATCAATATCTTACACCTGCCTCACAGCAGGCGTAAGACTGACGCAGGCCCTTTCACATGGGGCTTGCCCCATGTGAAATGACCCATTGCTGGTGTTGCATCACTTTTGTGACACACACCAGCAGTGCGTCACTTTTGTATCTACAGATACGTCAGAAATACTGGCGTATCTGTAACTCCTTGCAACATGATGGGTCATACAGTAAATATGACGCATCCATCATGTATCAAGGAGGCGCACTGAGAAGTGACGCATCGCTGCTTTCATGCAGCGATGCGTCACTTCTCATAAATGAGGCCCACAGTATTTATTCTTGGCCCAAATCTACAGATATGTCTGTCATTGTTTTGAAAAATAAATGTTTTTTTTGTTACAGGAATATGTGTTTCAAGCTACAATATGTATTATTGTAGGTCAGTTTAAAATGTGAGGCAGCATGTGTTCTAAATTATGTTTTTCTTTTGTAGTAGACTGACACTATAAAGTAAGTTTAATAAGCCATATATAATGATAGAAAATAAAGTCCCGACAGAGTTCTGAGTTCACAATGTTTATTTTCACATACTCAAGAGGATTCATTGCTAAATGCTTACATCAAGTATGATTCTGCAAAAGTGAGCTTCCCTGGTGAGCTGATTAATGCTTTGAGGGCGGTATGTCATTGTCAAAGTGTTTTTACCAGCACTGAAAGAAAGAAGAAATGCTGTGCTAACCATGCATTTAACTCTTTTTTTTATTTTTATTTTTTTTTATTCCTCATACTGCAATGTAATGTGTCTGGAGTTATCAGGGACCCAATTCTCTGTTTTCTGTACCAGCCCAATTATCCGTTTTCGGAGAGATACATTCTGTGGATTCTATAGAGTAAGGTCCCCTTTCGTCCGTAACACTTCCAAGAATTTTCCATACGCACTGGGGGAGCTGACCACTGTCACTCACACAAGCATTTTGCTTGTAGATTTATTGCCATTGCTTAATCATTGGAATTAAATGAGTCATAGTTTGATTGTGACATAAAAGTGCTAAGTTAATTTACAAAATGGGAGTCTTCCCATATTTCCCAATAGTCATACCTCTTACTGGGTTTCCCTCTCCTATCCCATTTATTTATTCTGTTAATTGAGGCCAACCATTCCAAGTGTGTGGGAGGGACTGGTCTTATCCACTTTATACAAAGTTCCCTTCGTGCAAGCAAAATCATTATAAATAAAAGATTCTCTTCCTTCTTAGTTAACGTTATTGACATATCATGTCTACTGACCCCAAAAATAACAAGATCTGTACTTACTTTAACTGGTCTTCTTAATACCAGATCTATGGTTTTACTCACTTCCTGCCAGAAGCCTTCGATATGGGGACATTGCCAAAACATGTGCACATCATCTGCTCTTGGTAAAGCACATTTGGGGCATGATTTCGTAACGGGTCCACCAAACTTAGAAAGTCGCTTCGGCGTCCAGTATGCTCTATGGGAAGTAAAGAGATGATTTCTCTTTAAGGTAGCAGATTTCACAATAGACCAGCATTTGTTCATTGATACTTGCCACAAGTCTTGGAGATCCAGCGCCGGCAGATCTTTCCCCCAGATCACGTCGGGAATCAAAAACTCATCCTCTCCTGCTTTTACGAGTGCCCAGTACCATGTTGCTATTTCTTTTTTCTTCGGGGGATTCTTTATCATGATTGTTTCCACGATCCTATTTCCAGAAAATTTCTCCTTCATTGTTTTTGCCCAACTAGTGAGCTGATAATATTTGAATTTTGAGAGGGATGCACTTGAGTTCATAAGCATAAGTTTCCCAGTCTATTATGCAGTTACCAACCAATAGCTGGCCCCATACTCGAAAACCTGAAGTTTTAAGAGGTATTGTCAAACTGTCTTTGAGGCATTCTGGTGTTCCTGGAGAGTCCCATATGGGCGCGAACTCACTATAATATGGGATATTTAGAGTGCACCTAATTTGATACCAGAGCTTAGCTGCTGCTCTCAGAGTCTTCATTTTCACTTTTTTTAAGTACTTTGGATGACCAAATTTAAATAGAGAGTGACCAGTATTACTAGTCATTGCTTTAAGGTGTTCCGGGTACAATTCATAATTGTTTAGTAGAACCCTCATGTGTTTGAATTGGAAGGCTCTATAATATTCCACTAGATCTGGACTGGCAATTCCTCCTTCTACTTTTCTTCTTCGTAATGTACTCCAGGCTATGCGTGTACTTTTAGCCATCCAAATAAAGCTCACTATTTCTCCTTGTATTATTTTTAATGTTTCCCTCTTAAATTCCAATGGGATTGCGCTAAATAGGAATGTGTATTTTGGAAGCATAGACATTTTAATTATGTTAGATCTACCTAAGAAGGTTAAAGGGAGACCCCCCCATGCTTTCAATAGCTTTCTCACGTCAGCAGTTACTCTGTCCATGTTTATCTCGGGTATCTTGTCCAGGTTTTTACTCAGGTCTATTCCCAAATATCTGATTTTCTCCCTGGTATAGATATTATTTACCTGGGAATTCCAACTCATTATTTCTGTTTTTAATTGGTTAGTTTGGTAACCTGAAACCCTCCCAAAATTTCTTAAAGTATCCTCAAAAGCTTGGACAGAACCTGCATAGTTATTCGTGAAAATCATCACATCGTCTGCATACAAGGCTATTGTTTTTTACCCAGGTCTGATAACTGAATGGAGTTATTTCAGGGTGAGCTCTGACCCTGTTTGCCAAAGGCTCGATATATAAATTAAAAAGAAGGGGAGACAAGGGACATCACTGACGGGTTCCTCTGAATATGGGAATATTTTCTGTTAAATTCCCGTTAATTAGGACCTTAGCTTTAGGTGCTCGATAGATTTCTTTAATTGCTCCCTGAAAATTTTCCCCCAGATTGTATTTCACTAAAGTTGCATTCAAGAAAGCCCAATTCACTCTATCGAATGCTTTAGCCGCATCCAATGTTATTATTGTCAGGGGAATTTTTTCGCTTATTGCTATGTCTATTGACCCGAAAAGCTCCTGCGTAAGATCTTGTAAGTGCCTGCCCCTTATAAACCCTTTCTGATCTTCTTTTATCAGTTTTCCTGCGATATTACCAATCCTCTTTGCTAAAATTTGTGTGTAGATCTTATAATCACAATTGAGTAAGCTTATAGGACAGTAAGATTCACATTTAACTGGATTTTTACTGGGTTTTAGCAGGATGCTTATCGTAGCGTCATTCCAGGAGTCAGGAAGTCTCCCCTTCTCAAGGTAAATTGTATTTAACAAGTTTGTAAGCGGGGGAACTATAACCTCACTAAGTTTACTATATAGTTCATTAGGGAGGGCATCTGGACCTGCTGCTTTACCGGTCTTTAGACCTTTCACTGCTTCTTCTACCTCCTCTTTGGTAATTGGGGCATTCAGATCTTCTTTTTCCAGGCTTGTTAACTCCGGAAGTTCCAAGTTGAGTAGGTATTTTTCTACGTCCTAATTCAGTGGAACAGTATCCTCAGTATATAGGGAAGAAAAGAAGTCTACAAATTCTTTCATTATTACCCCTTCTTCTGAGCAAGGGACTGTGCCGTCTTGTGGTAAGATATTAAGTATTTTATTTCTATTGGTGTCGGTCTTCGTTTTCCAAGCTAACAGCTTACTACAGCCCTCCCCATATTCGTAATGAGCGAGCTTGCTTACTTCCCATCTCTCTCTAACCTTACTCTCTAGAACTCCTGTTAGTCTTTCCTCGTGAGCCGCCTTGTCTGTTTCCAACTTCTTTTTCTTTACCAAATCCACCTCAGCTTCTATTAATAACTCTAAGTTTTTAATATCGGTTTCCAGCCTTCTGATGTCTTGTTTTGATAATTTTGTTTTATAGGCGGCCAGACTAAGTATTTTCCCCCTAATAACAGCCTTGTATGCATCCCATGTGGTTTGAGGAGATACTCCCTCTTTATTATTTTCAAAGAAGCCCACCAACTCTTTTTTTAGATTCTCAACGATTTGTGTATCATTAAAAATGATCCGATCTACCGTCCATCTCCTGATAGTCTGTTCCTTACCCAACTGAGTTTTGAGTAGGACGGCGAAATGGTATGAAAGTAAGGCTGGTAAATGCTCAACCCTGATAATTTTACACACTATTGTTTTCTCTACCAAAAAGAAATCAATTCTAGACTGAAGACCCAGTCTTTTATTTTTGAATGTGTACGGGTAATTTGTATCCCCTTTCTCCTTCCAGATATCCACCAACCCCAGGTCTCTTCTGTAGATTCCCAACCATTCCCTCATTTTTGGGAGATTTATATATTTCATTGGGGGCAGGCGATCTATCTTGGGGTCTGGAATCAGGTTAAAGTCTCCTCCTAAGACCACTGGAGATACACACGATAGTAGAAGAGTTTATAAATTTTGGAGCGAGGTGGGGTCATCTAAATTCGGCCCATAATATCCAGCTATCGTGTATGGGGTATTATGAATTCTTACCCTAGCAATTGCCCATCTACCTTTTTTATCTACTTCGATTCTCTCGATTCACTGACTTTTTAACCCCTTCAGTGCCACGCCCTTTCCCCCTCCTGTGCCGGGCGTTGCATTAGTGGGTGGGGTTCATGACGAGATGGTCTCGTCATGGGCACAGCGCAACCGTGCTCCATGACGAGACTATCTCGTCATGGGCACAGAAGAGGTTAAACAGTATAGCTACCCCCTTTACAACACACTCCTGATCTGTGCAGACATATCTACCCATCTCGTTTTTTTTATAATATCATCCCATTCCTTCTTTAACAGATGTGTCTCTTGTAATATTATAATTTCACAGTCTGTCACCCTTAGATACTCCAAAATTTGACGCCTTCTACTTGGTAGCCTTAACCCATTTACATTCCAAGATAGTATGCTAACATTTCTTCCTGACATTTCTTCTCTCTCCTAATCTTGCAATCTGCTTTACCCAGTTTTCTCTTGACTGACCTTGGCAGGTCTTAATAACTCCCTTTGCTTTTCCTATTACTTTTTCTGCATTCTGAGGATATTTTTCAATTTTTTCCCTAATTTGCTCCCCACCCCTGTGCATTTTTTTGTGCTTTTATATATAAAAAAAAAAACACCCTGGGGAAGCCTCCCTCTTTATCTTTGGGGTGTATTAGTAGCCCCTTTTGAGCTCCATGACTGCCCGCTTTTTTTTTTCTTTTTTTTTTTCTTCTTCCTCTTCTTTTTAGCATATGTGAACTCTTCTCATTATTTTTGGATTGTGTGGATTTTGTGAATTACGTTTTTACATTTTTAGGTAAATAATTAGACACTCAATCTCTGGACTAAAGCACCAGGAGCTAAATCAACAATCCCTCTCTCCTGTAGGAATTAGAATTCAAACTCCAGTAGACAACCCTGATTTGCTCCTTACTTGATCTTTCATTTGCTCAAGGAAAAGGGCAACTTCAGCGGGATCTCTTATATTGTGCATTTTGTTTCGCCACATGATTCTGAGGCTGGCCGGGAACTTCATTTGTACTGAGGCTCCTAAACTTTTTAATTCCTGCATGTATTGACCGAGTTCCCATTGTCTATCTTGAGTAGATTTTGAGATATCCGACCTAATCCTGAAGGTCCAATCATCTTTATTATGAGGACCTTTTTTTAATGCCTCACTCAGGATTCTTTCTTTAATATTGTATGTTTTAAAATTTACTAAGATTTTTCTTGGGTTTTTCCTCTCCTTATTTCTGCCAAAGGGGTCACGATGTACTCTTTGAATGTCGTCATCTAGTCGTATTTCTTTTGTCCATGGAAATTGTTCCTCGAGTAGCTGGACTATGAATTTCTTGACATCTACCCCTTCTTTTCCTTCGGGGACGTTTAATATTCGTATGTTATTTTTTTTCACCTGATTTTCCAAGGATTCCAATTTTTCACTCGTACTTCTTTTATTCTCTTTTAGAACCCTTATGTCTTTTTCATTTTGTTCTACTTTTTTAGAGAGCCCCTCAACCGTTGCTTCAACTTCAGTAACCCGATCATTCAATGCAATCATCTTAGTATCTAAGGCTTCACATACCTCGCGGATTTTGCTCTGATTCATCTTTGATATTGCAAATTTTGCCCTCATTTCCTCCAGCATCTTCTCAAGGAACAGATCCGTTGGGCTTAAACCTGGAGTCAGGATTTGTATTTGTCCCCCCGAAGCTCTGTTCACACTAAGATGTGAATTTGAGTGATCGTCATCTGGAGTCAACTGGGGGTCCACTACTTCGTCTACCGTTGACTTAGGCTGAACTTGCCTGACTGAGGTGATAGTGTCAGTATCTACCTTAGACATTATTAAGGATGAATCAGGTGGAGGTGATATAACAATTTTGGGGAGAGACCCAGTTAGTGCAGGGACAAAAGCCAGGGGAGTTGTGTTTGCTGGGGAGGGAATCGAAAGAGGGACAGTTTTCGTAAAGTTGGTCCCCTTTGCTAAGCTCTTTCGACATTGTTCTTGGATGTTAAAGAAGGATCTGAGAGAAGGGGTCACTCGCGGGGGGGGGGGAGCCACACTTCCAATCCTCCCTGAATCTTTTTGAATTTTTCCCTAGGGGGGAAGATGACGGCCGGCTAGGACGCCAGGTCGGGAGCTCCGAATGATTGCCCTAATGTGATATCAGTAGACCGGCTACTTTTTTCTCCCCTCTCTCGCTGTGGAAAAGGACTTCGTTTTATGGGAGATTTCTGACATCGGCTAAATCTTACGGAATCTACTTAGGGTAGTGGACGCCCGATGTACAAGCGCCCCCGATAAAATAACATGCTACCGGAGGAATTGAATCTATTCCCAGAAACATACCGAGTTGGAGGACTTCGTTGTTGGCGCCCGATACTCCATGTTTTGCTCCCCCTACCCCGGCGGGAGAGGCAGGAGAAGCAGAGGTTTGCTCCTTCTACGGGGCTGTGGAGCGCTGCACGTAAGGCTTGCAAAGCTGGTTGGCGAGCCGCAAGTAGAGTTTCCTTCCTGTACCGGGGGAGTGGGGGAAGCGACAGAACATTCGCAACAGCTAAAGGTGAGGTAGGGTGCGAGGCGCTTGGTATTGCCGGGGATCTGCTGCAGTTGCGGTGTCTACCTCCTAAGGGCAGATACTACTCAGGAACGTGCAAAGGAGGACATTCAATACCAGTGGATCTGGGTGAGCTGAGCCCTATGCAGAGCAGTGATCAGGGGAGTTTGGTTATTACGCAAAATACTTTGGAAAAGGAGACAGCAGAATATAAAGTGTTTAATTCACCCACTAATGTCACAAAAGGGTTTTTTTTTTTATCACAAGTGAGTGTGGGGAGAAAAGTAAAACTAGTTCTTCTAAATTTGTCAGAGTTTCGCTCTGGATGTTAAAATCTAGCACTATTGAAGGCACAAGAGTTGAGGTTGAGGGTGGGGGGGGTAAATTGCCTTAAAACAGCGAAGACGGGAGGACCGAGTGAACCTATCCAAATAGAGGAGGCACAACTCAAAGCACAAGCTAAGGGAGTAACAACAAACACTGAGCAGGAGAAAGGTAGGTCAACCTACTGTCTAAGGAATAGGGACCTTCTCCAAAACGCAATTCCAGTGGACCCTAAACAACATATTGCCCCTCGCAGTACGAAGAGAAATTCAAAAAAACAGGTTAAGCTGGACTCTAGCAGCTTCTACACGAAAGGAAAAATTCGCATTTAACGCTTTTATTTGCTTACGGAAGCTCCATAGCCTACAGATGAATTCAGCCCTGTGAATTCTGGGAAATAATTCACAGTAAAGTCCTCTTTTCTGTGAAACACGAGCTTTGAAACCACTGCAAATATTCAAGCCTTCCAGGCCTTGCAGCCGAAACATGACATGGCATTCTGTTGCTGAATAACTAAAAGTTAGGGTTGGTGCACAAGCAGCCCCTGAGTGTACATTCTCCTCAGCTGTAACCGCACGAGTAGTGCCAATCAACTGATACCTCGTCTCCACATCGACACTGTTTTCCATATCATAAATATGATGGCAAAATGATACAAAATGTGAAATGATCATCTGCCCACAATGCCACCGTGATAGGGGGCTCTCGCTTGCTAAGTACGTCCTATGTAATATATATAATACCACATCAGTAATGTCTCAATACTATGTAATTATATAAATACACATGAACCGAGGCTTTGTGAATATGGTTTTCTGTTCTAACTCTACTGCCCTTGTCTGTCTTGTTTTGAAATGAATACAATATATATATTCTTAGAACTCGGAGGCTTCTGAGAAGTAGAACTACTTTGTTAGTGGGTTAAAACAACTGCTGTGCAATCAAATACCCAGAAAGGGGATCAGAAAAGGTGCAGAACCAAACCGCTTTCTCTGTATAAGTTTCTAATTCTTTTTTTGTGATTACATGACCTCTGCAAAAGCATCTATTTCAATTTATTTTTTTTGTGTTCGATTACTTAAAACCATTACATGTATATAGCACAAAAGCGTAGTTGGATAAATAAGTGATACAAAATACATTCCTTTGGAAAAGCATCTATATATGTCCCTGACCAGACCTAAAAAGTAGAGGGTCTGAATTACGTCACGTGTGCCTTCAGCAAACATGCTGGTGTGTCGCTGCCGGGTCACACAAAATATAAATAGATTGCGCATAACATGAAAATGCAGCTGTTGAACAAAACAACATCACTTAGCTGACTCAGTGAGAGGAAGAGGGCGGTTTGCCCTTGGAGTTGAGCTACTATTTATAAAAGGCCTTTGTAAAGAGCGGGCGCTGTGTCAGTAGCACTTACTGGAATGTAAAGTGATATTCGCGTTATGTTCTTCCTGGTGACATATTGTCAGGAGGCACAGTGTCAATGTGTGCTACCTTTAAAAAGTTGATGTTTTTTTTAGTTGGAAACATCTAGCAGGTAGAAATTTTTGGGCCCATACACATGATGGGAACATCAGAACTTCAAGTCCCAGAATGCAACTCTCTGTAGACTTAAAAGCCATGACGGCTTGACGGGTGTCACACGTGACATGTGGCCACTTGGGAACGTTTTTGACAAAATAATAAAGGTAGTGCAAAATTGTTGCATCCCAACTTAAAATAACATTTGTAGTGAATCTGTAAAATCACCCCAACGTTTTTAGAACGCCGGCGGCCCGTCCTGTGTTGATTATTGGTCCGTCATCAAGTGATGTGTTCTGTTCCGGCGCCATTTTGGAAAGAACCTTCAAATATAAAATAATGTCAAGTCTAATAGCCATGACCTGTATCTCTTACCTGTAAATTTAGAACAATAGAAAAAAACCCCAAAAAAAACAAGAAGAGGTTTATTTTAGAACAGTGGAACTGTGTAGAAGACCAGAGGAATGCAAACATAGAGAACATGTGTTGCAATAGTCTTCCAGCAAGAAACAAAAGAGCGCCGCCCAGAAAATATAATGTGCCAATTTGTACAAAATCTGTACTTAAAGTTGTAAGTGTTACTATTGTTCGTTTCCTTCTGTTTGTATTTTGGTGCTCATCTCACCACCATAGCGTGGATATTCCGTAGGTGGCCAGAAGATGGCACTGCCGCGACAAAATGTTTTTGTTGAGGTGAATGAAAGGACTTTACTTGGAGTGGGCGCACCTGCTCCCAGGGTTAGAACATTCGAGAGAGATTTTGTAGCAAAAAGGGAGATATTAGTTTTCCATTGATTTACTTTATACTGGGCGATAGTGTGGGGGAGAGGCCAAAGAATAAAGAGAAATATAGACGTTAATAAAGAAAATGGAAGGCTCTGACATTGGGAATGGACACCAACAGGCGTCTTAAGAAGGTGATCACTCACATGATATAAAAGCAGCAGACAAGCAAGGGCACCATGGGCCCTAGTGCAAGCAATACAAGTGGACCCCATGGACATCATTTAGGGGTTGCCAGGGGTCACAGCTGCAACCCCTGACTTGCCCCTTGCGACCATTGGCACTGCCTTTGCGACCCCTTGCCTGGCTTGGCCTGGAACACAAGGGCAGCTCGTCCTTATGGACGTCAGCTGCGGCTCCACTTCCCTTGTTTTCCATCAGTTTATTTTATTTCACTAATAGTGAATACTATCCTGGGGAAAGGAGAGTCATGACCACTGCTCTTAAGTGTTTTTCCTTTCCCCACTTACTACTGCCCCTTCTTGCTCCCCCCTCCTGCGTCTTCTCCCTCCTGTCTTCATTTACATTTGTTGGGACTAGATATTCCCAAGCTTTTCTTTCGTATGGGATAGAAATAAAAAATTGGAGCAAAATGCAGCGGCTGAGGGAGAGGAGTAGAAAATAAGGAAAAGAAGTAATTAAGTAAAACTTGTTTAAAAAATGTAATAAACACCACCAAGTGGGTTGGAGGAATGCATTATTTGTAGGACCCCCCCCCTCCCACGTGGGTGAGGAGTCAGCTGCGAGAGCCGAGGAAGGTGACGGGCTGCAGAGCCTGGGATCTCAGAGGAATTACGGCCCTCCGGGACTTAGCTAGGAGAGCGGGTATCTGGGGGCATATTATCAAGGACGGCGTTAAAAATTATCCAATAGAAGTCCATGTTCTGGTGTCAACATGGGCTTCTATTGGAATTCTCCAGGGCATATTATCAAGCCAATTATCGCCGCTTTAGCAACAGTTTTCTATAATTCGATAATTTTAACGCCGTCTTTGATAATATGCTCCGAAGTCCTTTCAAGAGTTGGAAGAGGATTGCAAGCAGCAGGACTCCCAGCGCTTCAGATACCTGCAGATTCAGCACTCCGTGCATGTGGAGGGCGGCCCATGGGGGGACTGGAAGGCTGCAGCCCCATAGAGCAGGATGCACGGAGGCAATGGCTTCTAAAGTCAAATCACACCCCTACCGCAAGCTTATAAGCAACAGACCCAATAATCATCGTCCCCATAGACTCAGGTGGGAGGCAGAGGGGGTCCCCTCCAAGGACGTGGACTGAGAGACAGCCCTGATGCACCCCAGAGAGGTGGCGATCAAAGCGAGATTGAGACATACAGCTAAAGATACTGCAGAGGGTTTATTACCAACTGCTTGAGATTTGGGAAGGGAGTGGGTTCCTTTCTGCACACAATTTGGGAATGCCCCCTCACACAACCATATTGGCTGGCAGTGACTTCAAGACTGACTTCCATACTGGGAGTGCAGGTTCCCAGCTCTCCACACTTCCTTTATTTGGTATTCCAGACATTTTAAATCTACCTCGGAAACAGCTTCTTTTCTGCCCTCTTGGTTTCATCCTGGTGAAGCGGGACATTGCTAAAGAGCGTGGTAATGTGACTCCCCTCTCTTTGTCACCGGCATGACATACGGCATGGAGGCAAAGAAGGAGGTGTACACTGCTGGGGGCTACCCTAACAAATTCCACAAAGTGTGGGCACCTTAGCATACATTCTCTGGTATGGACTAGGAATCCGACAGTCATCCGAATACCCCGATGAGAGGTGGAACGCTTGGGAGGAAGAGGACCCGTGACCCTGTGTGACACCAGGTACTCAGCCGCTCACTAGTGGAGGTGTGGAGTATGGGGGCCTCTTCGTTGACTAGGTCTACTTTCATCAATATTGTTATCCGGGGCTTTGTAACACCTCACTGAGAAAGACACAGGTCCTCGTGCAAGCTCCCCCCTCCCCCACTGCTGCTGTTCCCCATCCCAGACCTGTGGTTGCTCCTTATCTGCTGTGTGTCAGTAGCGCTGTGCTTAACTGCATTGCCTTGTTCCGCCGTGCTGGAATTCAGAAAAGGACTGGATATTCAACTGAGCCCCTACAGCAGCACTCTTAGCGCCTGGATACTTTCACGGGTGATTAGCTGTGCTATACAAATCCTGATTGATTGATTATATGATGTATGTACGTGTTATGTGTGCGAGAAGGCGGTACAAAAGTTTTTTGGTTTTTTTACATGTGCGTGTCTTCAATCTACGCCACTCGTTGGCAAAGGGAGGGGGGTCTGAAGTTTTTTTTAATGTGAAATGTAGGGAGCTCTGCATAGCTCCCGGGAGGCTGTATGTACACCTATTCCCTTTCTCTGACCTACCATAGCATCTGCAAAGTCCTACTTATCGCTCAACAGATTTGAATGAACTTTTCTTTACTCATGTGTAGTTCCATGACAATGACTGCTCTTGAGCTGTCCTTGGTGCTGAAGTAATTTACAATACAAGCCTATGGGGAGACATAGACATGATGAAAAACTGTGGGGTTACAGCTTTCGCAGGCCTATTTTTCACCATTCACTGGGGATTTCTTGCTGCTAGTATATCGTGATAGTGAAATAACATAATTCCTTAACACTCGGAAAAAGCAGGAGGAAAAAGTTACTCCGCCTTCTGATTTGTCCTTACGGCGATGGTATCTCCCCATGAAGAGTTTCACATGCTAGATTAGGAGTGCAAGTAGCTTCAGTTTTGCCACAAGGAAAACGGTGTTTTTTATCCCAGTCGCCTGCAAAACTCAAAGTGTGAGACAATTGCCTCATACAAAGTCCTCCCAGGAAACTAAGATTGTAGGCCAGTTTTACTACCATGCGAGGCAACAGAGCAAGAGAACTTGCTGCACTGTGCCAATTATAGATTGCAGGGATGCACTATATTTACTAAAATATGGGGCATTCTTGGGAGCATATTATCTAGAATGGTGTTAAAATTATCGCAGCTTTAGCGGCAGGAAACTGCCGCTAAAGCGTCGATAATGGGCTTGATAATAAGCCCTTGAGAATTCCAATAGAAGCCCATGTTCACACCGGAACATGGGCTTCTATAGGAATTCACAAGGGCATATTATCAAGCCCATTATCGCCGCTTTAGCAGCAGTTTCCTGCCGTTAAAGCGGCAATAATTTTAACGCTGTTCTTGATAATATGCCCCTTAGTCTCTCTCAGCACTGGTGCACTGTGTGCAGCCTAGAGCTAATGAAGGGAACCTTGCACCATGGTGCAAGGGTGCTGTGATGGAAGGGACATTTTCTGCACACAAAAATAATTCTCAGAGGAATTTTCCTCTGTCCATGTGTTCTGCAGAATGCAGCACACATAGTAGGAGGAAATAACGAGGAGAAATAAACAAATTGCTCCTCGTTGTGCCTCTGTTGGGAGGGCGCTGCATTTTGATGCCTTCCCTGGTTTACTACCCTTAGTAAATCTGGGAATGCACCAAAAGCCATGGGTGGGTGCATGGAAACACACTTGGAACGCCGTCTCAACACAGAGTAATGCAGGTAGCGATTTGCACTGCCTTGAGTTGCTCTGGATTTACTAAGCCACGCAGAGCCATGAAGGTGGTTTTGCTTGGCTTAGTAAATATCACTGAAGCCCTTGCGTTGCCTCGCGTCACCTTGCGTGCGCAATGGCAACGCAATGGCTAAGTAAATCTGGCCCGGAGTGTGGAGGAAAAGCTGCAGGGTCGATGCAAATTCATTGCCAGGTTTCGAATATCAAATCTGGTGCAAAAACTATTTTTGTCTGATTTAACAAATTTGCAAAATTGGCAGAATTTTGTAAACAATCAGCTTCGTTTGAATATATTGATTGCCATGATTCGGGATTAGCTTTATGGTGTTCCCGAGGACCAGGAGCCGTGCAGAGCTGGAGTTTAGATGTCACCAGTGAGAGAAAGTGCCACAGTTCTAGGGTGGTGAGGGTGGCAGCCGGGATTTTCGAGTGTCCTTCAGGATTCACGTGGGTCATACTCCTTGCTAGGGGTGAATGAGCAGCCACACAGCCCCACCTCCTGAGGCGGTGGAGAGTTGTTCAGGTCTCCAGTGTTGCCCTGAGGTTTGACAAGTTCACAGGTGGAGCCCTGGAGACGTTGTAAATTTGGTTTCTGGAACCCTGGGTATGCCTTGCACATGAGGAGTGGACCCCTCTGCCACTGCTGCGCCTGGTGAAGGGTGAAGGGGCCCTTGTTATTAATATTCATATTATAATCATATTGTGCTTTTACTCGGTGCTTCGCACAGCTGTCATTGCCGTCTTTAAGTGCTGTAAATGGCGTGTTGCTGTTACTGAATTCATTGGCAGCTGTTTGTTCACGAGCTGTGAATCCAATGCAAAGGGGCACGCTGGTCTTTAGCGCCACCTGCTGGAGGACAGGGGTGAGTGCAGTCCTCCTTAAAAGACTCAGTCCAGGGGGTGCAATCGTCGGAAGCGGGCCTTGACAACAGGTGTATTTTCTATGGAAGAACTAAGGAGAGGTTTGGGGGTACCCTGTTGGAGGCATCGTTTGCAGGGCGCAGACTCCATTAGAAGCTACTGGGCCCAATGTCGGGAGGGTGTATTGGATCCCAGGTCATGGAGGCTTTACCTTCCTGACAAGTTTACCTTGGTCTCAAAACCCAAGCAGAAGTAATCAAACCGAGGAAGATTTGGATTGACTATTGTTGGTGACTGTTAAAGATGCAGGACTAGGGGCCAGATGTACGAAGCATTTTACCGGTTTGCAACCAGTAAGATGCATTTTGCCATGTACAGAAGGCAAAATGTGACTCAGTAACCTGTTACCGAATTTCATTTATCTTTTGCGATTCGGTATTAGGAAGGGGCGTGTTTAGGGTAAGGGTGGGCGGAATTTGCGAAATTGACTTTCGCAAATTATTGCGAAAATGCGCAAAATCTCCGCGAGCAAGCGAAACTTTCGAGAAGATGGGGAGATTGTTTTTCCTGCCCGTTCGCGATGTGTTTTTGCGTGCTCGCGGGGAAATATATCTCCAACTTGCCCATGCGGTCGCTAATGGGCGCGGCCATCTTGCTCGTGTTGCTTATTTCCTGATCGGGATCGCAATGACGTGTTCATGATCTCAAACTCTCGCGGGATAACGCGACCGGCTACTAACAATCCAACATCTTGTGGCACATGCGAACGGATAGGAAAACTCGTCGGCGAATGCAGGGACCCGGTAAGTCGCGACCGCGCACGCGAGAATGCATTTTTAAAGTGCGAACAAGAAAAATACTTCCGTTTCGGGGCAGGTTGCGACAGTTTTGACATTTTCGCGCTCTCCGCGGAACGCGAAAATGTCAAAATATTGCAAATTCCGTGAGTGGAAGGAAATTTACCGCCCAGGCCTAGTTTAGGGCATCCCTTCCTAATACTGAATAGCACTTGTACGTATGAATGTTTTGCGACCAGAACGCGGTCACAAACCATTCATAATTTACCGGCTCCATAAAGGAGGTGGTAACTCATTCGCAAACAGGAAGGGGTCCCCTAGGTACCCCTTCCCAGTTGTGAATGTAGGTGGAAACATTTTTTAAGAGCAGGCAGTGGTCCCACGGACGACTGCCTACTCCTGCCTACTCTTAAAAAAATTAAAGAAAACGTTTCATTTTAATTTTTGTAATGCGGCACGATTTCCTTTAAGGAAAATGGGCTGCATCACAAAAAAAATATTGCTTTATTTAAAATGCAGTCACAGACATAGTGGTCTGCTGACCCCAGCAGGCCACCATCCCTATGATTACAGGCCAATCCCAATGGGTCGCAAATTGCGACCTGCCTCATGAATGCTGATGAGGCAGGCCCATTTGCGACCCATTTGTTAATCGCTAAATAAGTCTCAGACACATTAGTACATTTGATTTTGCGAGTCTCTAATTGTGAGTCACAAAAATTCCTGCTAGAGAGTCGCAAAAACAAATGGTCATACATCTGGCCCATAGTGTATAGAATTTTTTATTTTTTTTTTATTTAAATTGGGGAGACTGAGCACTCAGGGCCTTCTCACAATGTTGATGTGGGTTTAGGTACCAATAAAACTTAAAGACCAAACAATGCATTCGTTTCTTCAGTGTTATTGCTTTGTAAAAAAAATAGTGTTTAGCATAGAGCTCAACACTAAAATATGATATCAAACTACACTATATAAAACAAGAAATAATAAAAATAATACACAGCCTCTACCAAATGTGGAAAAACCGGTGCTGATTACTAATGTTGCCTTATGCACACAACCAAGTGCAGGTAGAAAACCAATGCTTGTCGAGGCAGCTCTGTTGTGGCTCTCTTGTGTGCACATATTACTGGGACAATGTTTGAGCCTTAACTTCAGTCGCGTCTGTGGCCAGTGCGCCAGGATGTGCTGAAAGATCCAGGAAGGGATGCGAAGTGAACGGTCACCCTGCAAAGCCATAGCAAGGGATAAGGTCCATTTGTGCCTTTCCTTGTGTAGGTTTGTATGAACTAGGTGGGCTGCAGGTTCAGCCGGCAAGAAAATGCACAGAGAAAGCAATCTCCGGGGGTCATTGTGGACGATGCGACCTCCGTGGTGGAGCGGCTCTCGGTGAACCCTGGGGAAGGGCATCAGCGGGCTCTCGTTGGGCAACAAAGGCCATGGACACTGGGTTGAAGGCTAACAGGGAGGGGTTGCCTCACAGAACACCAGCCTGAAAAGCCGAGGTTGCGCAAGAGGTATCTTAAGCTTTTCTTTCGGCGGTTGCATGCTTAGCGGTGAGAGCAACCCAACAGGGAGGAGCTCTGTCACAGGGAGACAAGGAGAGAGGTGTAGAGAAGCGATCTCCACATGGTGCATCTCATTATGGGTTGTTTGAGAGCAAATCAAGCACCTTACCATTACTCCTACCCCTTGTAGCAGCTTGGAAGTCTTGATAGAAGGTTCATACCTGCTTCACATTGTGGTTGACAGCGTTTCGTTCAAGATAGTTACCTGCACTCGTTCCGACCTACACCTTTCTCCTCAGATTCCACAATCCCAGACTTCTTCCTGAGGGCTAGGGCATATCCAAGACTCTCAAGGAGAATGGAATGTGGGGTCCCACACCTAGTACAGTCCTTCCTCTATGTCAGTGCGAAGACCTTTCGAGAAGTCCGAGGCAAACTGATATTGTGGTCTCAGCCACCAGCTTGTACCCTAAAGTGCATGGCAACTGTTGGCAAACCAACCTGCCACACAGATCCTGAGCTATTCTTAAAAACTACACAGGGAACTCCTCACATCCAAGAGTGTTCTTCTTTGTGTGGTGTCCACTACCATGCTGATGAGGTATACCATAGTGCTTAAAGTGACTTAGAATCCTCGGTGATGCTTGACATCCCTTCACACTGTCAATGAAATTGAATTCACTGCAGACAGGTGCCAACCAATCAGGAGCGGCTACCAGAGTTACAGCTCTTCTATCTGGCCTGGTCATGGGATGCAGGAAATGAGCACAGAACACCACTTCTTTGTTACAGGTGTAAACAGGAGGTCGTGCTATTGGCCTCAATTTACACATTGTCATCCCATTGCCGGTCACGGCAGACCGGAAGGAGCTTGTTTACACTGGTGTGTTGAAGGCAAAGGGCTCGTTTTGTGGCCCACTCCAGGCACACAAAAACCGTAATTTACACTGAGGATTTCACTCAATGTTTACCGCATTTGTACCCAGAGGTGTGTGAAGATGCATTTTTTTGTAAAATTTTGTAAGATTTCACAAACATTGCTCAATATTACATTAAATTGATTTTGGGATGTCTTACAGGAAAATGGAATATGAGGGACTATCTCACTTTCAAAAGTCACTTAAGAAATGTATAAAGGGACTCAAGGAGAAAGTACGTCCTTGAAAGATATTTTCTGCTTAACCAGTTTCCAGTGTGTCATTTTCTGCTGGAGCAAAACATAACTGGTGCAAAATAGTAGGGAATTTCGCATCCAGGAAAATAGCATTTTTGTGTACATTTTGTGCGGTGCAAAATGGAATAATTTTAGGGGTGGGCGAAACTCACTGAGTTTTACTTGGCAGAATTCCGCGGAGTTACCTAAAAACTCAGTGGAATTCAGCGGAGTTCCGTGTGTGTTCAACAGGCGCAAATACTCGACCTGTCTTCTTAATTCCTTACCTGAAAGGCAGTTGTGCTCAGAGGCACACTCAATACTGGCCAACATGAACAATCAGCAACGTTCCCATCTGGTTGGTGTCTCCAGTATGCCTGTTGGGCTGGGGCACAGTCACTCACATGTCAGGCAAGCAGCTTCTCCTTCTCGCCTGGAAGAGGCCTATGGTTCCATGGAAGGCTGCGGAGAAGGACTCGCTGAAGCTCTGCAGTGCTTGACCCGCACTGCATGATTGATAGAAATGTCACCGGTCTGCACAGAACCGGATATTGGATGACCTTGCCCCAGCCCAACCAGTGCTTCCATGCCTCCAGACTGCTGAGAACATTCGTGCTTGCCAGTCTGCCTCTGCGGGTGCTCCTGCCTAAGAAGACACTTGCGCAAGGGATGCAGCGAGTGTGAGAAACTTTCTGCCACCCTTTTCTGGCCCTGCCTTGAGATGAGAAGATTCTTACAAAATAAATAAATTGGAACTTTCTGAAGAGAGCGCTATCCGCCTGACATACAGACTCCAAGGCCTTGGGTCTGGAAGGTACCAACTCGAAACCTTGTTATAACCTTCAAGCCTCTGTAAGTGCATCCCATTAGTCATCGAAGTGGAGCAGCGTCTTGGGCAACACACAATAAGTCTGAGTCACTGAACTGAAATGCCAGGGACATTATTAGTTTCATTAAAAGGTGAAAATACCATCAGGCAAAGATGCACATTAGCAGCAAAAGCATTAATGATTGCACCCTCTGCCTCCACTCCACAACAAAGACACTGATTGAAGAGCCGCACAACACACAATATTAGATAGTGCACAGGGTGCATCTCATCGCTTCTTGGCTGCCAATTCTCACCAAAAGCGATGGAAGCTGCGTGTTTTTCTGAAATAAGCTGCCACCATTGTGGCTCCTCTGCACACACTGGCTCACCCCCTGAACCAGAGGTCCCCTTGAAAGCACGATTCCCTCCACCCCGCTTCATCTGAGCATTGCTGCTCCCAGAAATCCAGCACTGGCGTGGCCCACAGGGGGTTTCGCAGGAATCTGAAGCCACTCCCTACCACCCATTCTTCAACCTGCACCACTGTGGTTACTCCAAGCACCGGGCACTGCCCTGGAGTTCGTAGGAGGCACAGACACTGGAGGCAAACAAACCCCACATGAGCGCCAGTTCACAATCACAACCACTCCAGCATGGATGGACTGCAAACGCTTGATTGAGTCACTACTCTGTACAGCAATTGACGTCATCCAAGGGCTCTCGCATCAACAAAATGGTTTATTGACCGAGAAAGTGCAGACTGCTGGTCATCAAGCATTAACACAGCGCATGTGTGTGCCTACTCTACGGCTACAGTATTTCAAGTTTTGAAGAGCACTCGTTTAGTGTTTTTAAGGGGATTTTTGACGCCTGAATGATATTTATGTGCTACATTATTTTGCTGCAGAGCTTAAGGATAGCTATACCTAGGGGTGGGCAGTACAATATATCACATGGTGGTTCCCAGAGTTCTTGACAAACTTCACGCTCCAAACAAAGCGCAGAGTAGATAAAACTTTGCAATCTCCACTGACGGGGTGGAGTTTACCATCCATCTCCAGTTAATTTTGCAAATTTCAAGGGTATATTTAAAACTAACAACACATAAAGATGATTGACAGAATGTTGAGCATTGTCAAACATTCACCCCAGTCACAGATCTAGATTAAACACCTTATTTTTTTGCTCACCATGCCACCCCAGTTTCAACACACCCATATGTAAATCAGTCTTGACCCTGCTACCCCTGTGAATAATCCAGCCCGAAGTGCCAGGCTAGGACCTCCCTGGATGGGAAACAAGATCCTGGGACCGGTTTTGGGGTTTCACCCCTCGTCAGCCAGGCTAGCTTGAATCCTGTGGAACAGTGAGCATGAGATCCATGTCTAGATATACCCTTCCTACTTAGGGTGACTATAGCAACACAAAAAGATGATGGACCGAATGTTGAACATTGTCAAACATTCACCCCCAGTCACAGACCTGGGTTAAATCCATTGTTTTTCTGCTCACCATGCTGAGGAACTTCGATTTTCGATTGTGATCGTATCGACCCGCCATTTTGTGCTCCGCCGCCATCTTGTGTTGCCCTCACTCAGGCAGCACGACGATCGAAGTCTTTTTCTGCTTTTTCTGCAGCTTCGTATCAAAATTAACCTTCTGCCTCTATTTGCAAAGCTGGTGTTAGGTTTGGCCGAGTACACTAATCCCTGATTTTTCTAATCCCCGTCTCAACTATCTGTTGGTTCACACTATTCTCCTCTGACTTTATCTTATCGTCTGGCCTTCACTGTCTTCTGCTAGCATTCTCTTGTTTCACAACTGTCCTCCAATACACACAAACGTATCTCGCCACCTGCAAGTTAGTTGTGGATCTGTTAATAAATTAGTTTGAAGGAGGGGTGACAAACACAGTTGAAGGAAAGGCTTCTTCGAGTCATCTCATACTTTGTTTTTAAACCTTTCCTATTGGTTCTGTCCTGTTTTCCAACTTTCCTTATTGGCTCTTTCTTATGTATTCTGGGTGTGTATTTGGTTAATGTATATTTTACATATGTTTTTAATGCAATGTGCGATACTCTCATTAAAGAATGGGAAGATGTGAATTCGAGTCCGATCCCACAAGATCTGTTAGATGTTCAGGCTGATTTTGATAAAGGACTTGTTGTGGGTTCTAAGGTTGAGAAAGCTGTAAGGACACTTATTTCTTATAGATCCGTATTGTCCTCTCAGGCTTTCCTTGATTCCGATCCGTCGGTTAAACTGACACTGAAAACTATCCCATGAGAGAGGTTCCTCCAGTATGGAAGGAAGTGGTCGCAGCAGTAGGTAATATTCCAGCTAGTCCTGCTCATTTCCTACGTATATGGGTACATGTTCCATGGAAACGATCTGAAGTTTTGGCTCTTAAGCAGACCCTACCGGATCCTCGTAAGAATCCTGCAGGTTATTATGAAGAATTATCAGACAGTTGATGCTTGCATCATGAATCTAGCTGATATTGATATGTTGATGGGAAATGTAGTTCCACAGACAATATGGGCTAGGATTCATAAAGAGAATCACGCCCAGAAATTAGGTGCTAATTGGGATATTATAACTGCCACAGATAGAGACCAAGTGGGTGGTGCAAAGCCTGATGCTTTGATTTCGGAACTCCCTGGTAGGATTATTACATTAATGAAAACGATGATACCTGCATTGAGAGTTAACTGGGATAAATTAGCAGCATGCAAGCAGAAGAAAGATGAGAGTGTCTCTGATTTCTTCACTCGTTTCGAGGAGACATTTATTGATCACAGTGGTCAAGATATGGCTACAGAGGTCAGCGATTATTTGTGGACAAATTTGTATTTAATTTGCTTCCCGAGTTGTCACACAAATTAAAAGATTCTGAAAGTTCATGGGCTGTTTCTTCTTCTGCCCAGATATTGGCTACTGCACAATATTATGAAAACAGAGATAAAGGAGAAAAAGAAAAGCAAGAGAAAAAGACGAAAGAACTAAAAACAAAGGTTCTTTTGCAACAAGCTTATCCTCCTCGCTATGTTCAGCCTCAGTTTCAACAGCCTCCGCAGTTTCAGAGGTTGTATCAAAAACCTGAGCCATATATTCCGCGACCTTTGTTAGGACCTAATCAATGTGCCTATTGTAGAGAAGAAGGTCATTTTAAAAGTAGTTGTCCGGTTTTATTGCAGCGCAATGGAGCATCATCGGCTCCACGAGGTCGTGCTGGCCTCCAGTCAGCAAACAGAGGTAGAGGTCGAGGTATGTCAACTCAAGAACAACGTTCCCTTCCTTTTCCCAATTCTGTGAACTATTTTGATCAGCAAAATGTTAGGTCTACGCAATATTATAATGAAGATTGTTATGTTGAAAGCGAGAATGAAAATCTTCACACTAACTAGGACAGCCATAGACAGAGTAAGGGAGTTGTGTCGGTTCCAGTAGATCAGAATGGACCCTATGTTAATGTTACTACAATGGGTGTTTCAGAGCCATTTCTTCTAGATACTGGTGCGATGAGAAGTTCTATCATTCATTCCAAACTCCCTGGGGCACCTTTGTCTGGCTTAACGAATGTATCTGTAGGATTTTCTGGCGCCCCTGTTCGTAACCCAGTTTCTTGCCCTTTGCCTATTTCAATTGGCCCTTATGATTTGGAAGCTCCACTTCTCTTGACGAATGGTTGCGGTGAGAATCCGTTGGGTCTGGACTTATTGAAAAGAATGCATGCTACGATATATTGTTCTCCTTCTGGTGTACATCTTACTCTAGGACAAAAACTGGTCTCTCCAATGTATTTGTCCAAAGATCAGTTTTCACCTGAATTGCTTTCTCTTCCAGCAACGCTTTGGGCCACGGGTCCGAACGATGTGGGTTGTCTTGAGATTCCACCTTATGTTGTCACTCTTAAGCCTAATGTTGAATTGCCACGTATTCCGCAGTATAGAATTTCCACTGAGGGTGAAAAAGCGCTTTTTAAAATTATTCATGATTGAATTCAGAAGGGTGTGGTTAAGGAAACGAGAGGTAACATATGTAATAGTCCTATTCTTCCTGTTCTTAAACGCACTGATCCTACTCAGCCTCCTGTATATCGTTTCATGATTGATCTCCGGAAGGTAAACAAAATTGTTGTACCACAATTTCCTGTAGTCCCAGATATCACTGCTTTGTTGACAATGATACCTTCCACAGCGACTTGGTTTTCTGTTATCGATCTAAAGAATGCCTTCTTTAGTATTCCCATTGCTGAAGAGAGTAGGGATATTTTTGGCTTCTCTCTTGGAGGCCGAAGCTTCCGGTTTAAGCGCGCACCTCAGGGCTATTGTTAAAGTCCCTCTATTTACAGTCAAGCTTTAAAATGTCATCTTGATGCTTTCATTTGCCGTCTGGTGCTGCTCTTATCCAATACATGGATGACTTGTTGATTGCTGCTGATTCAGAAGATATTTGTAAAGATGTCACTGTTGCATTGTCACGCCATCTGTTTGATCTGAATCATAAGGTTTCACCTTCAAAACTACAATATGTTCGTCGAGAGGTTACCTATTTGGGTCATCTCCTATCAAAGGAGGGACGACCATTAACCCCATAACGAATTCAGGCGATTGCGCAAATGTCTGTGCCATCCACACAAAGGGAGGTACGTGCATTTCTGGGTATTACTTCTTATTGTAGGCAGTGGACCCCTAACTTCTCTCTGTTGGCCAAGCCTTTGTTGGCACTCACTTTGAAAGATACGCCTCAGCCCCTTCCATGGACTGACGAATGTCAGAGGAGTTTTACTGACTTACGTACTGCTCTATGTTCCGCTCCTGTATTGGGTACTCCCGATTACAGTAAGCCCTTCACGCTCTACGTTTATGAAAAAGAAGGTTGTGCGTTGTCAGTTTTAACGCAGCGATTTGGAGACAAACAGCGACCATGTGCATATGTTTCGGCTACGTTAGACCCAGTAGCTAAAGCATTGCCTAGTTGTCTCAAAGCAACAGCAGCAGCAGCGTTTTCTATTTGGCAGTCTGCTGGAATAATGTTAGATAACACACTTATTGTCATGGTGCCGCATGCAGTGGATACCTTACTAAACCGAACAAAAACGCAGCATCTTACGAGTGCTCGTTTGTCTGGATATAAGTTGACGCTTTTGGCTAGTCACGTACACATCAAACGATGTAATACTTTAAATCCAGCTACTTTGTTGCCTCTTCCAGTGGACAAAGATGACCAAGAACAACATGATTGTTTCCTCCGCACCGAGGAAGAGACAAAATGAAGAATTGATCTGAAAGATACGCCGCTAGAGAATCCGGATGGAATTCTATGGGTGGATGGTTCTTGTTTCAAGCTTCCTAATGGAGATACAGTTTCAGCCTATGCTGTTACTACTTTACATACAGTTGTGGAAACCGCACGTATTAGACACAATTCAGCTCAAGCAGCAGAATTGATAGCTGTAACGAGAGCATGTGTGTTGTCAGAAGGAAAGAGAGTGAACGTTTACACTGACAGCTAATACGCCTTCGGTGTAGCGTTCAATTTTGGGCGTCTTTGGAAGGAAAGGGGTTTTTTTACTTCCCATGGCACTAAAATACAACATGGTCAATTAGTGACTGATCTTCTTGAGTCACTTTCTTTACCTGCCCAAATAGCAATTGTGAAGTGTAGTGCGCACAAAAAGATTACAGATGATGTTGGTCGAGGAAATGCATTTGCAGATGAAGTAGCGAAAAAGACAGCGAGAGACGCAACAAGTCGAATGTATGTGGCGGGTCCTGCAAATTGGATTAGAGAGAGAGGAATGTATGAGGATACAGTGGAAAGTGTAAGAGCGATTCAGAAAGAGGCTACAGAGAAAGAGTTGAGGAAGTGGAAAGAAAGTACAGGAATGTTGGATGAGATGGGTTGTTGGGTGGAATTGTCTGAGCACCAACGTTGGCTGTTACCAGATGCCTATGTACTGCCAGTGGTTACTATGGCACATGGTCCAGCCCATTTAAGTGCGAAAGGTATATGCAAGCTTTTGGCTCCAGTGTGGCAAAATAAAGGAATCCCGAAGTGTGCAGACAATGTAGTGAAACATTGTATTGTTTGTTTGATGTACAATCCGGGAAAGGGAACCCCAACTCCAGCTGGTCACTTTGCTCCTCCGACATATCCATTTGAGGTGTTGCAGATCGATTCACATGGAACGATGCAACAACCTCAAATATGTTCTGGTGGTAGTATGCTCTTCTGTCCACCAGAACTGCAGTACACTCTCGTTTGGGACTTAGCCCTTACGAAGTGGTTTTTGGACGCCCGGCTAACGTATGGGGAGTCCCTCGCCCTAAGAAATACTCAGACTTACCATATCTAATGTTAATTGACTACTTGCATGACCTTACGACTAAATTGCGTGTTCTCCATCAACAGATGCAGAGTGCTTTGCCGGAGGTTTCCACAGACCAGGTCATTCCATCCGACCAGGTGATTGGGTCTGCACAAAGAATTTCCAAAGGACGAAAAATTTGGAGCCCAGGTGGAAGGAGCCTCGCTTAGTACTTTTAACCATGAGAACAGCAGTCAAAGTCGAAGGAAAGAAAAATTGGATTCACGGTGTGCATTGTAAGAAAGTGCCTTTGCCTCTACCCTTCGATCAGTGGGTTCGTAGGGGTGTTGGTGACTCAGAAAGTGAAAAAGTTCCACGATTCGTACCTTTCAGTGATGCACACCTGAATGGAACATTGTCTGAGAAAGAGGAAGACGACATTCTTCAGGAAGCAATACCATCACATCGTCGCTTGAATACGACCAATCCACGAACATTGTTCCAAGACCAAACTACACCTGATAAAGAACATTATAATTTGAGACCCAGACCAAAGAACTCTTAAGATTTCTCTCTCCTATGTTGTATTCTGTCCCGGTTGCAAGGTCACGGTAGGAGTCTTAGTTGCGACCTGAGTAGTGGCAATAGGCCTGCAGGACTTGCAGTGTCATAGGACAGCAGACAATCGTGATTAAGTGATTGAGGAAGATTGCCGTGAGCATCCACTTAGAAAGATGGAGACTACATTAGGCAAAAGAGAAAGTAAAGATAAAAAGAGTCATTGCAAAGAAATGTATAGTCGTTGTGGTATTGCTTTATGTATTATTATATTATTATGTATTCTTTTGGCATGTATAAATTGGATTGTTATTACCCTGCAGCAAAAAGTTGTCTCTCCTTCTACCTCTTTGTCTTCTTCTACTATTTCTCCACATCTATTTCATACCCTTCCTCAACATGAACTCATTAGAAGAACTGAATATTACAACAATTCCTTTGTCCAGTTGTTACATCAACATCAATTAGTGATCAATACAACTGACTGTTGGGTATGTGGACTCATGCCACATACGGTAGAAAAAGGAATGCCGTATTTAATCCTTCCGTTCTCCTATGAAGGTTCTGTTTGGGCTTATTTTGTCATCTTCTCCAATGCCTATCAAAGCAAATTTAGACGATCCGTTAGTTCACGTACTAGTGATCCGGATTTTAGTCATAGTTCATTGATAAAGGGAATGGTAGCTATGGCTAAAATCATGGAAAATAGTAAGATCTCCATTGACGAAAGAAAAGCGTACACTAACTGGAACGTCACCCACTATGTCACTAGCCTTAGTGATAAAGTTAAAAAAGGAAAATCTTCACCGATTTGGACTATACCACATCAGGGCAATTTCTGTCTACAGATAAATGGTCAGTCTGCTGACACTATACAAAGAAATAGCTGTTCCCACACATATGTCTATTCCTCTCAAAACTCGCCTCCTCTAGTGCCGATTCAAGGCACATATTTCATTTGTTATAATAGGGCTTACACGTGGTTGCCAACGGGTTTCTCCGGTACTTGCTATATAGCTTTCCTTCTTCCCCCTACATACACCGCTTCTGCAAATCATCATCGAAACAGATACGGCAGAGGGATTATTAATTCCAAGGACACAGCAGGACAAGAGGGAGGGGATTTCCTCAAAGGATTTCTTCCTTTTTGGGGTCCAATGGCCAACAGCAGAAATATAAGGCAATTGGTTTGTGTCGTAGAAACCACCATAGACATCACTGTAGATGCCTTAAGTAATATCACGGCAGAACTACAGGCAGATCGTCTCATGACTTTACAAAACCGAGTTGCCTTAGACTTTGTTCTTGCAGACCGTGGTGGAGTATGCACATTGATCGGGTCAAGTTGCTGTATTTTCATACCAAATGACGCTCCGACAGTATACCAAGCTATCTCTAAGTTACACATGATCTCTGAGTCGATTCATCAGGACGAAGGAGATTGGTCATTATTGGAGTGGTTTTGGGGACTACTGTCCAAATGGGGTTGGAAAATATTGACTTTCCTTGGAGTAGTTTTAGCCATCATATTCTCTTGTTGCCTTTGTATGCACTGTGGCCCCGCCATCTGCGACCTTTGTGCCACTATGTGCATCCCTAAACCCAAGTCACAAAGAACAGAGAATATCAGAATGATGCTACAGCAACAGCTCGATGACCTTATGGCCATCGACAATGACTCAGATTAATATCAGCCTGAGTATCTTGCCTGAGTTCTGGCAAAAGGAGGGTCTGAGGAACTTCGATTTTCGATTGTAATCGTATCGACCCGCCATTTTGTACTCCGCCGCCATCTTGTGTTGCCCTCACTCAGGCAGCACGACGATCGAAGTCTTTTTCTGCTTTTCTGCAGCTTTGTGTCAAAATTAACCTTCTGCCTCTATTTGCAAAGCTGGTGTTAGGTTTGGCCGAGTACACTAATCCCTGTCTGGTTTTTCTAATCCCCGTCTCAACTATCTGTTGGTTCACACTATTCTCCTCTGACTTTATTTTATCGTCTTTAACGAAAGAGGAAGGTGCACCAGTAAGAAGTCCAAAACAATATGAAGAGTCCTTATTATGTTTCTTTAATCCTTGTATATTTTCTTAAAAACAGACATCAGCCAACGCGTTTCGTTCTACAAGACAAGAACTTCTTCAGGGCTGAAACAAGTAACAAACAAATATACAGACATAACTACATTGATATAAAAATATATATAGTCATACATTATGTTGTAAACAACAAAGAAGCACATAGGACCATACAAAACGACATAGATATATACACAAATATTCATACAGTACATATATATATATATACAAAAATACATCAAACCTCTGTACTATAAAAACATACAAATACATACGAATGTCATGAATAGTATAAAATACAATAGCAACCATTAATTCAAAGAATAAAGTTCATTGCGAATATTCCCAAGCTATTTTGAACACTTATATATTCATATTTATCAAGAATATATAAACAACTTAAACTAAATTGGTGTGCAGCCTATCGGAAATACCCCAACAGAAAAGTTAAAATTGGGGAAGGTATATATAACACAAGCGATCTCACCTCTACTTTAGCGAAGTTGGATTCACGCAAATATCAATCTGTTTCCACACGATCAATGGATCGGTATTGTGATAAAATTCAGTAAAGAATTCAAGGATGTATATAGCAATGAGTCATACAGATGTCTTTCAAAAGATCTGAAAGTTCAGTAACCAAGAAAAAAAAAGAAGAAAAACGTTCTTCAATAGAAAAACCGCAAGAAATAAGAAGTAAAAATAAACAATAGATTTGACTCATAGGTACGTGAAGAGAATGGTTATCAATAATCAACAAAAGTGAATAAGCAATAAACTTATATATGTTTGATCCAAAAATACTATCAGCGATTCAAATAATGTACAGCATGCCAACGTGTATTTGAGACGAGATATCCAATTTATTTAACCTTAGTATGGTCATACAAGAGAATAATCCCAAATAATAGCTCACCTAAATAATGTTGGAAATTCACTTGAGAAATATAATAAAGGATGCCAGTATGTCCATTAAGTCATGACGCCAAGTGGCAATAATCTGAATGTTATTTAAACATTTCAGAGCGCTAAAACAAAATGAAAGGAAAACGATGAACGAAGGAAAAATACACAAAAGTAAACAACAGCAATAAGTGAGAAAGCAGAAAAATGATACTCGAATAGAAATAAATAAAAAGCTATAAGTATGAGAAATAAGCATGACCACAGTGCCAGTAGTCACAAATAGAGTTAATTCTTCTTGAGATTAGTAAATAATCAAACACCGCGTGCGCGCTAGGTCAAAAGATACAGTCACGAATTGAGAATTAATTCAAGTTGTAAAACATATGCGATGCTATTCCATTGACATAGCATAAAAACCATAAGGCATGTAGCATGTATATCACCAGAAACAGTTAGGACACAGTATTACTGATCCCGATACAAGGCAAAAAGTCATATAGTTCCACGATCCCTATTAGAAGTCTGACCGTAATGTTAGATATCGAGTAACTGTAACGGAGTATCTAGTTACCAAAATTAAAAAAGGACGCATAATATAAAAAATGAGAGCTTACCTCTTCCTGATACGAAAAGCAGCAAAACGAGTAACGCGATCGAATAGCACACCTGTGTGTTCACAGGTTACCGCGGAAATACTATTTAAATCTAATGCCGGAAGTGAGGTCGCGCCTCCCAAGGTGTAAATCGGAGGGCCTGTAAATAAAAGCGCCATATTGGAGTGGCGTAGAGTTGGCATTAGCAAATGTAAAACCAAAAAATAAAAACCGGCTTTAAATATATAAGGAAGGAATAAATGATCAAAGAATACCAAAAATAATAACTAAGGCATTAGCAGTCTGCCAATATATAAACAGAGGAGAAAAAATAATTAAATGAAAACTAATATATAACGTAAGTAGAAAAAATTAATTATAAATCTATCGCGTCCAAATTGTAACCAGACCAGAGTAGATGCTCCCACTTGTTCGTAATTACAAAGCGGAACGTATTGTCCAGCTAATACCGGTGAGCCAAATATCAGAAAAAACAGCTACATATATTGTAGAATCGGCCGAGAAGCGCCATATTGAAGTGGTATAATCATACTTAATCACAAGTGTGAATACAGATCTTATTACCGGAATAGTATTATTCGACCGGACGTCTGACAAATACAAGCATATGTAATATACAGTCGAGCGAAATGTGCCGTATTTGAGTAATGTATAAGTAAGGCTATGTTGTTTATGCAGAAATACGGGCCAGACAAGGGTAATATATTTGGGACTGAAAAAGGACTGTTATATATATCTTAATTAATTGGAGGTAATATGTCTCCACCTATATTTTCAAGATAGATGTCTTTATAGAGAGAAATATATATATATTATTTGTACCACATCCCAGATATACACTGGGAGTGAGAAAGTAGAAAATAGCACTATGGACATACACACATAAACAGAGAAAGGAAAAATAAATCAAAAAAATATATGTATATGCAAGTGATGCATCGGACAGATATGAACTGATCCCAGATCATATCCAAATGATTAAATACACATGTCGATTATGACCGTGTATCGTCACGAACATAGAACAGAGGCTCAGCTTAAATAAAAAACTAATAATACTTAGTTCAACCATCATAAGAAATAATGCATCTCGGTATCAGAATTGTGTCCCAAGGTAGCAGCTCGTAGACGACAAATCCATTTAGATTCACATTGTCTCAGTATCAACTCTCTATTTTGTCCTCTTTTGCCTCCAGGGATATGTTCTATTCCATGGAACCAAAAAGAGGAAGGGCAGTCTGTATGTTTCATCCTGTAATGTTCAGTGATGGGGTATCTGGTATCATTATTAATTAGTGCTCTCCTATGTTCTTGTATACGTGTTTTTAAAGGGCGGATGGTACTACCCACGTAAATGATGTCACAGTCACATCCCAGGATATATACAACATGGGTAGTATTACAATTGATAAATTCGTTGATGTAAAACGTTCGTACGCAGTTGTATGAGAAGCTTTTGATTTTGTTTTTACCCATGGGGCATACATTACAGCTGCCGCAAACAAAGAATCCTTTAGGTTTGTTTGGAAGCCAAGTACCACTTGTTTGTGGGGAGGTAATATAACTGGGGCACAAATCATTTCTCAAGGAAACGCCTTTTTTGTATGTAACACTAGGCATTAAGGAGATGCTATCTTTGAGTCCATCAATGGAAGTCAAAAGATGCCAATTCTTTCTTAGAGCTCTAAATATACCATCACTATGTGTAGTGTATTGAGTAATAAATCTTGCCATGTTGTTAGGTTTGTCACCAATTTTGTTTTTGTCCAATAGTGTTGCATCCCTGGTTGAGGACAAAATTCTTCTTTCAGCATTATCAAGAATCTTCTTACTGTAACCTCTGGTTTGAAATCTTTTTTTGGTTTCACTGACATTTAAGAGAAAATTGTTCTCCTCGCTGCAATTCCTTCTAATGCGTACAAATTCCCCAAAGGGGATGTTCTTAATTACTGAACTTGCATGGGCACTAGAGGCATGTAGAACTGAATTGCATGCAGTCTCCTTTCTATAGAGTTTACTTTGGATCATGTCATTTTCAACATAAAAGTTGAGATCAAGAAAATTCATACTGCTTTTATGGTATGACATAGTCAGTTTCACATTGAACACATTATTATTTAGATATGTGTGGTATTGCTCCAATTTTTCAACAGAACCGGACCAGAGACAGATAATATCGTCTATGTACCTCCCCCAGAATACAATGTATTCAGTCCAGGGGGAGGCACATCGGGCCCAGGCATGCTCCTTCTCGTACCACCCCATAAAGAGGCAGGCATACGAAGGAGCAAACCTGGAACCCATCGCCGCGCCCTTGATCTGCTGATACCACTGGTTGTCATGTAGGAAAAAGTTGTTCATTAGTATGATATTGACCATCTTAATGACCATCTCGTTGTGTTCGTAACGCTCCGCACCTTCCCGGTCCAAAAAAGAGCGTAGTGCCATTAGGCCAAATTTTTGATGAATACACGTATAAAGACTTTCAACATCAAATGTTACAAAAAGTAATTCCTCAGACCATTGAAAGTCTTTGAGTTTGACAAGAATATCTTTACTATCCTTTACGTAAGATGGTAAGTCCAAAACATATTTGCATATTTGAAGATCTACAAAGTGTGAGAGTTTTTCTGTGGGTGAACCAACTCCCGAAATGATAGGTCTTCCTGGGGGGAATTGTCCCCCCTTGTGTATTTTCGGTAGAATATATATACAAGGGAATGAAGGACATTCAACCTTTAAGAATCTATATTCATCCTCTGATAGTAATGAGATATCCCTCCACTCGACCAATGTGGAATTGATCATAGTGGAAAGGGCAGGTATTGGGTTATTTTTAACCTGCCTGTAACATGTGTTATCCTTTAGTTGTCTATTGATTTCATTGAGATAGTCTGTGCGATTCATAATGACCACATTTCCCCCTTTATCTGCCTCGCGTATCACTATGGTATCATCATCTTTTAGACGCTGCAGGGCCTGTCTTTCTTCAAGGGAAATGTTCTGCGTTTTACGTGGTTTATATTTATTAGGTGTTTCAAGTGCATAGAATTCTTCAGTCATTTTTTTGTAGAAGATATCAATATTTGGATCGTATCCAAATGTAGGTACAAATTTGGATTTAGGACGTAAACCACTATCATTATGGACATCTTGACAAACATTGAATTCATTCAACAGAGATGGTATATCACTTGGACAGTCATCACAAATAGACAAAAGGCATTGGATATTCTTAATGTCCGCTATTGTATGAGAGCTAGGCTCAGTAGTTGTTACATTGGTGTCTTGTTCATGTGGTTTGTTTGAAAAATAGTCACGAAGTTTAAGATTTCGAACAAATTTATAGAGATCCACATGTATGTTAACCAGATCACCACATTGAGTAGGACAAAAGTTCAAACCTTTGCTTAGGATACGGATCTCATTGTTATCAAGAATTTTATTGGAAAGATTGACAATTTTCAGAGTATGCTCATCTTCATTAGCAACAATATCATCAGATATTAAATCATGTTTCACTTTTTGGCCTTGGTCGATGTATCCCCCTTGCCTATTGTAGCCTTGGTGTTTCCTTTTGGACCTCCTCCCACCCCGCCTGATCTTAGCTGTTCCTGTTTTTGTTGTAGTCTGTTGGAGATGCGTAATTTCGCAAGTTCTTTTTGAAAGGGCGATGCCCCTTCCCCTAAAGGGATGTCCTGCGCTACAGAGGTTGATGCAACACTCCCTTGTGATGAGATAGATATGTTGCTAGTTGATCCAGTATCATCACTCTCTCCCTTGTCATCTCTGTTCCTTTTCTTGTCCTCAAGCCCTTGCACATTATCAAACTTTTTGTGAAAAGTATAAATTCTACCATCACGGTAGTCTCGGTCGTCCCTCTTAATCTTTCTGAGTTTTTTGTCTCTAAGGTATGTCTGGTGATTATCTATAACCTGTTTCAAGATGTTGTAATTTTTCTCGACTAGATCTTTCTCAGCCATATCATTAATCTGCTTTTCAATCACTGCAATCTCCTCCTGCAACCTTTCCCCCTTTTCCTTCGCATGTTTCACTAAAATTTTCATCATGACCTGTGATGCTCCCTCCAGATTGCCTTCCCATTCCTGAAGTAGGGCATCACTAAGATCCTCAAAGGTTGGGAAAATCAGGATGCGTAACCCTCTTGGCACCTTGCCATTTTCTATATATTGTTGGAGGGTTACGCCATCCCACCACCTGCTTAATTCCGCTTTTTTAAGGCGTTCTAATTTGATAAACAGGGTTTTAAGACTGGTCCTATGTGTAGTTTCCTCAGTCACTGTCTCCTTAGAGGTACTCGTCCCAAAGAGATTGAATGCCATCTCCTCACGACCATCATTAAATTTAGACATTGGTATCAAAACTGTCACAAACAATTTATATATTAGACGAGTGCAAGAACGGTCAAAATAGAAAATACTTAACACAAAGCACCACCACGGCTGACCACCGGTTCTGCACCTCAGTCTTATTGTATACAAAAATATATAGGTCCTGTGCACAATTCTTCCAAAAGTCCGCCGCAGAAGGACTTTACTGATTTACAGATATAAAGACTTTAACGAAAGAGGAAGGTGCACCAGTAAGAAGTCCAAAACAATATGAAGAGTCCTTATTATGTTTCTTTAATCCTTGTATATTTTCTTAAAAACAGACATCAGCCAACGCGTTTCGTTCTACAAGACAAGAACTTCTTCAGGGCTGAAACAAGTAACAAACAAATATACAGACATAACTACATTGATATAAAAATATATATAGTCATACATTATGTTGTAAACAACAAAGAAGCACATAGGACCATACAAAACGACATAGATATATACACAAATATTCATACAGTACATATATATATATATACAAAAATACATCAAACCTCTGTACTATAAAAACATACAAATACATACGAATGTCATGAATAGTATAAAATACAATAGCAACCATTAATTCAAAGAATAAAGTTCATTGCGAATATTCCCAAGCTATTTTGAACACTTATATATTCATATTTATCAAGAATATATAAACAACTTAAACTAAATTGGTGTGCAGCCTATCGGAAATACCCCAACAGAAAAGTTAAAATTGGGGAAGGTATATATAACACAAGCGATCTCACCTCTACTTTAGCGAAGTTGGATTCACGCAAATATCAATCTGTTTCCACACGATCAATGGATCGGTATTGTGATAAAATTCAGTAAAGAATTCAAGGATGTATATAGCAATGAGTCATACAGATGTCTTTCAAAAGATCTGAAAGTTCAGTAACCAAGAAAAAAAAAGAAGAAAAACGTTCTTCAATAGAAAAACCGCAAGAAATAAGAAGTAAAAATAAACAATAGATTTGACTCATAGGTACGTGAAGAGAATGGTTATCAATAATCAACAAAAGTGAATAAGCAATAAACTTATATATGTTTGATCCAAAAATACTATCAGCGATTCAAATAATGTACAGCATGCCAACGTGTATTTGAGACGAGATATCCAATTTATTTAACCTTAGTATGGTCATACAAGAGAATAATCCCAAATAATAGCTCACCTAAATAATGTTGGAAATTCACTTGAGAAATATAATAAAGGATGCCAGTATGTCCATTAAGTCATGACGCCAAGTGGCAATAATCTGAATGTTATTTAAACATTTCAGAGCGCTAAAACAAAATGAAAGGAAAACGATGAACGAAGGAAAAATACACAAAAGTAAACAACAGCAATAAGTGAGAAAGCAGAAAAATGATACTCGAATAGAAATAAATAAAAAGCTATAAGTATGAGAAATAAGCATGACCACAGTGCCAGTAGTCACAAATAGAGTTAATTCTTCTTGAGATTAGTAAATAATCAAACACCGCGTGCGCGCTAGGTCAAAAGATACAGTCACGAATTGAGAATTAATTCAAGTTGTAAAACATATGCGATGCTATTCCATTGACATAGCATAAAAACCATAAGGCATGTAGCATGTATATCACCAGAAACAGTTAGGACACAGTATTACTGATCCCGATACAAGGCAAAAAGTCATATAGTTCCACGATCCCTATTAGAAGTCTGACCGTAATGTTAGATATCGAGTAACTGTAACGGAGTATCTAGTTACCAAAATTAAAAAAGGACGCATAATATAAAAAATGAGAGCTTACCTCTTCCTGATACGAAAAGCAGCAAAACGAGTAACGCGATCGAATAGCACACCTGTGTGTTCACAGGTTACCGCGGAAATACTATTTAAATCTAATGCCGGAAGTGAGGTCGCGCCTCCCAAGGTGTAAATCGGAGGGCCTGTAAATAAAAGCGCCATATTGGAGTGGCGTAGAGTTGGCATTAGCAAATGTAAAACCAAAAAATAAAAACCGGCTTTAAATATATAAGGAAGGAATAAATGATCAAAGAATACCAAAAATAATAACTAAGGCATTAGCAGTCTGCCAATATATAAACAGAGGAGAAAAAATAATTAAATGAAAACTAATATATAACGTAAGTAGAAAAAATTAATTATAAATCTATCGCGTCTATCGCGTCCAAATTGTAACCAGACCTTGAATTCTTTACTGAATTTTATCACAATACCGATCCATTGATCGTGTGGAAACAGATTGATATTTGCGTGAATCCAACTTCGCTAAAGTAGAGGTGAGATCGCTTGTGTTATATATACCTTCCCCAATTTTAACTTTTCTGTTGGGGTATTTCCGATAGGCTGCACACCAATTTAGTTTAAGTTGTTTATATATTCTTGATAAATATGAATATATAAGTGTTCAAAATAGCTTGGGAATATTCGCAATGAACTTTATTCTTTGAATTAATGGTTGCTATTGTATTTTATACTATTCATGACATTCGTATGTATTTGTATGTTTTTATAGTACAGAGGTTTGATGTATTTTTGTATATATATATATATGTACTGTATGAATATTTGTGTATATATCTATGTCGTTTTGTATGGTCCTATGTGCTTCTTTGTTGTTTACAACATAATGTATGACTATATATATTTTTATATCAATGTAGTTATGTCTGTATATTTGTTTGTTACTTGTTTCAGCCCTGAAGAAGTTCTTGTCTTGTAGAACGAAACGCGTTGGCTGATGTCTGTTTTTAAGAAAATATACAAGGATTAAAGAAACATAATAAGGACTCTTCATATTGTTTTGGACTTCTTACTGGTGCACCTTCCTCTTTCGTTAAAGTCTTTATATCTGTAAATCAGTAAAGTCCTTCTGCGGCGGACTTTTGGAAGAATTGTGCACAGGACCTATATATTTTTGTATACAATAAGACTGAGGTGCAGAACCGGTGGTCAGCCGTGGTGGTGCTTTGTGTTAAGTATTTTCTATTTTGACCGTTCTTGCACTCGTCTAATATATAAATTGTTTGTGACAGTTTTGATACCAATGTCTAAATTTAATGATGGTCGTGAGGAGATGGCATTCAATCTCTTTGGGACGAGTACCTCTAAGGAGACAGTGACTGAGGAAACTACACATAGGACCAGTCTTAAAACCCTGTTTATCAAATTAGAACGCCTTAAAAAAGCGGAATTAAGCAGGTGGTGGGATGGCGTAACCCTCCAACAATATATAGAAAATGGCAAGGTGCCAAGAGGGTTACGCATCCTGATTTTCCCAACCTTTGAGGATCTTAGTGATGCCCTACTTCAGGAATGGGAAGGCAATCTGGAGGGAGCATCACAGGTCATGATGAAAATTTTAGTGAAACATGCGAAGGAAAAGGGGGAAAGGTTGCAGGAGGAGATTGCAGTGATTGAAAAGCAGATTAATGATATGGCTGAGAAAGATCTAGTCGAGAAAAATTACAACATCTTGAAACAGGTTATAGATAATCACCAGACATACCTTAGAGACAAAAAACTCAGAAAGATTAAGAGGGACGACCGAGACTACCGTGATGGTAGAATTTATACTTTTCACAAAAAGTTTGATAATGTGCAAGGGCTTGAGGACAAGAAAAGGAACAGAGATGACAAGGGAGAGAGTGATGATACTGGATCAACTAGCAACATATCTATCTCATCACAAGGGAGTGTTGCATCAACCTCTGTAGCGCAGGACATCCCTTTAGGGGAAGGGGCATCGCCCTTTCAAAAAGAACTTGCGAAATTACGCATCTCCAACAGACTACAACAAAAACAGGAACAGCTAAGATCAGGCGGGGTGGGAGGAGGTCCAAAAGGAAACACCAAGGCTACAATAGGCAAGGGGGATACATCGACCAAGGCCAAAAAGTGAAACATGATTTAATATCTGATGATATTGTTGCTAATGAAGATGAGCATACTCTGAAAATTGTCAATCTTTCCAATAAAATTCTTGATAACAATGAGATCCGTATCCTAAGCAAAGGTTTGAACTTTTGTCCTACTCAATGTGGTGATCTGGTTAACATACATGTGGATCTCTATAAATTTGTTCGAAATCTTAAACTTCGTGACTATTTTTCAAACAAACCACATGAACAAGACACCAATGTAACAACTACTGAGCCTAGCTCTCATACAATAGCGGACATTAAGAATATCCAATGCCTTTTGTCTATTTGTGATGACTGTCCAAGTGATATACCATCTCTGTTGAATGAATTCAATGTTTGTCAAGATGTCCATAATGATAGTGGTTTACGTCCTAAATCCAAATTTGTACCTACATTTGGATACGATCCAAATATTGATATCTTCTACAAAAAAATGACTGAAGAATTCTATGCACTTGAAACACCTAATAAATATAAACCACGTAAAACGCAGAACATTTCCCTTGAAGAAAGACAGGCCCTGCAGCGTCTAAAAGATGATGATACCATAGTGATACGCGAGGCAGATAAAGGGGGAAATGTGGTCATTATGAATCGCACAGACTATCTCAATGAAATCAATAGACAACTAAAGGATAACACATGTTACAGGCAGGTTAAAAATAACCCAATACCTGCCCTTTCCACTATGATCAATTCCACATTGGTCGAGTGGAGGGATATCTCATTACTATCAGAGGATGAATATAGATTCTTAAAGGTTGAATGTCCTTCATTCCCTTGTATATATATTCTACCGAAAATACACAAGGGGGGACAATTCCCCCCAGGAAGACCTATCATTTCGGGAGTTGGTTCACCCACAGAAAAACTCTCACACTTTGTAGATCTTCAAATATGCAAATATGTTTTGGACTTACCATCTTATGTAAAGGATAGTAAAGATATTCTTGTCAAACTCAAAGACTTTCAATGGTCTGAGGAATTACTTTTTGTAACATTTGATGTTGAAAGTCTTTATACGTGTATTCATCAAAAATTTGGCCTAATGGCACTACGCTCTTTTTTGGACCGGGAAGGTGCGGAGCGTTACGAACACAACGAGATGGTCATTAAGATGGTCAATATCATACTAATGAACAACTTTTTCCTACATGACAACCAGTGGTATCAGCAGATCAAGGGCGCGGCGATGGGTTCCAGGTTTGCTCCTTCGTATGCCTGCCTCTTTATGGGGTGGTACGAGAAGGAGCATGCCTGGGCCCGATGTGCCTCCCCCTGGACTGAATACATTGTATTCTGGGGGAGGTACATAGACGATATTATCTGTCTCTGGTCCGGTTCTGTTGAAAAATTGGAGCAATACCACACATATCTAAATAATAATGTGTTCAATGTGAAACTGACTATGTCATACCATAAAAGCAGTATGAATTTTCTTGATCTCAACTTTTATGTTGAAAATGACATGATCCAAAGTAAACTCTATAGAAAGGAGACTGCATGCAATTCAGTTCTACATGCCTCTAGTGCCCATGCAAGTTCAGTAATTAAGAACATCCCCTTTGGGGAATTTGTACGCATTAGAAGGAATTGCAGCGAGGAGAACAATTTTCTCTTAAATGTCAGTGAAACCAAAAAAAGATTTCAAACCAGAGGTTACAGTAAGAAGATTCTTGATAATGCTGAAAGAAGAATTTTGTCCTCAACCAGGGATGCAACACTATTGGACAAAAACAAAATTGGTGACAAACCTAACAACATGGCAAGATTTATTACTCAATACACTACACATAGTGATGGTATATTTAGAGCTCTAAGAAAGAATTGGCATCTTTTGACTTCCATTGATGGACTCAAAGATAGCATCTCCTTAATGCCTAGTGTTACATACAAAAAAGGCGTTTCCTTGAGAAATGATTTGTGCCCCAGTTATATTACCTCCCCACAAACAAGTGGTACTTGGCTTCCAAACAAACCTAAAGGATTCTTTGTTTGCGGCAGCTGTAATGTATGCCCCATGGGTAAAAACAAAATCAAAAGCTTCTCATACAACTGCGTACGAACGTTTTACATCAACGAATTTATCAATTGTAATACTACCCATGTTGTATATATCCTGGGATGTGACTGTGACATCATTTACGTGGGTAGTACCATCCGCCCTTTAAAAACACGTATACAAGAACATAGGAGAGCACTAATTAATAATGATACCAGATACCCCATCACTGAACATTACAGGATGAAACATACAGACTGCCCTTCCTCTTTTTGGTTCCATGGAATAGAACATATCCCTGGAGGCAAAAGAGGACAAAATAGAGAGTTGATACTGAGACAATGTGAATCTAAATGGATTTGTCGTCTACGAGCTGCTACCTTGGGACACAATTCTGATACCGAGATGCATTATTTCTTATGATGGTTGAACTAAGTATTATTAGTTTTTTATTTAAGCTGAGCCTCTGTTCTATGTTCGTGACGATACACGGTCATAATCGACATGTGTATTTAATCATTTGGATATGATCTGGGATCAGTTCATATCTGTCCGATGCATCACTTGCATATACATATATTTTTTTGATTTATTTTTCCTTTCTCTGTTTATGTGTGTATGTCCATAGTGCTATTTTCTACTTTCTCACTCCCAGTGTATATCTGGGATGTGGTACAAATAATATATATATATTTCTCTCTATAAAGACATCTATCTTGAAAATATAGGTGGAGACATATTACCTCCAATTAATTAAGATATATATAACAGTCCTTTTTCAGTCCCAAATATATTACCCTTGTCTGGCCCGTATTTCTGCATAAACAACATAGCCTTACTTATACATTACTCAAATACGGCACATTTCGCTCGACTGTATATTACATATGCTTGTATTTGTCAGACGTCCGGTCGAATAATACTATTCCGGTAATAAGATCTGTATTCACACTTGTGATTAAGTATGATTATACCACTTCAATATGGCGCTTCTCGGCCGATTCTACAATATATGTAGCTGTTTTTTCTGATATTTGGCTCACCGGTATTAGCTGGACAATACGTTCCGCTTTGTAATTACGAACAAGTGGGAGCATCTACTCTGGTCTGGTTACAATTTGGACGCGATAGATTTATAATTAATTTTTTCTACTTACGTTATATATTAGTTTTCATTTAATTATTTTTTCTCCTCTGTTTATATATTGGCAGACTGCTAATGCCTTAGTTATTATTTTTGGTATTCTTTGATCATTTATTCCTTCCTTATATATTTAAAGCCGGTTTTTATTTTTTGGTTTTACATTTGCTAATGCCAACTCTACGCCACTCCAATATGGCGCTTTTATTTACAGGCCCTCCGATTTACACCTTGGGAGGCGCGACCTCACTTCCGGCATTAGATTTAAATAGTATTTCCGCGGTAACCTGTGAACACACAGGTGTGCTATTCGATCGCGTTACTCGTTTTGCTGCTTTTCGTATCAGGAAGAGGTAAGCTCTCATTTTTTATATTATGCGTCCTTTTTTAATTTTGGTAACTAGATACTCCGTTACAGTTACTCGATATCTAACATTACGGTCAGACTTCTAATAGGGATCGTGGAACTATATGACTTTTTGCCTTGTATCGGGATCAGTAATACTGTGTCCTAACTGTTTCTGGTGATATACATGCTACATGCCTTATGGTTTTTATGCTATGTCAATGGAATAGCATCGCATATGTTTTACAACTTGAATTAATTCTCAATTCGTGACTGTATCTTTTGACCTAGCGCGCACGCGGTGTTTGATTATTTACTAATCTCAAGAAGAATTAACTCTATTTGTGACTACTGGCACTGTGGTCATGCTTATTTCTCATACTTATAGCTTTTTATTTATTTCTATTCGAGTATCATTTTTCTGCTTTCTCACTTATTGCTGTTGTTTACTTTTGTGTATTTTTCCTTCGTTCATCGTTTTCCTTTCATTTTGTTTTAGCGCTCTGAAATGTTTAAATAACATTCAGATTATTGCCACTTGGCGTCATGACTTAATGGACATACTGGCATCCTTTATTATATTTCTCAAGTGAATTTCCAACATTATTTAGGTGAGCTATTATTTGGGATTATTCTCTTGTATGACCATACTAAGGTTAAATAAATTGGATATCTCGTCTCAAATACACGTTGGCATGCTGTACATTATTTGAATCGCTGATAGTATTTTTGGATCAAACATATATAAGTTTATTGCTTATTCACTTTTGTTGATTATTGATAACCATTCTCTTCACGTACCTATGAGTCAAATCTATTGTTTATTTTTACTTCTTATTTCTTGCGGTTTTTCTATTGAAGAACGTTTTTCTTCTTTTTTTTTCTTGGTTACTGAACTTTCAGATCTTTTGAAAGACATCTGTATGACTCATTGCTATATACATCCTTGAATTCTTTACTGAATTTTATCACAATACCGATCCATTGATCGTGTGGAAACAGATTGATATTTGCGTGAATCCAACTTCGCTAAAGTAGAGGTGAGATCGCTTGTGTTATATATACCTTCCCCAATTTTAACTTTTCTGTTGGGGTATTTCCGATAGGCTGCACACCAATTTAGTTTAAGTTGTTTATATATTCTTGATAAATATGAATATATAAGTGTTCAAAATAGCTTGGGAATATTCGCAATGAACTTTATTCTTTGAATTAATGGTTGCTATTGTATTTTATACTATTCATGACATTCGTATGTATTTGTATGTTTTTATAGTACAGAGGTTTGATGTATTTTTGTATATATATATATATGTACTGTATGAATATTTGTGTATATATCTATGTCGTTTTGTATGGTCCTATGTGCTTCTTTGTTGTTTACAACATAATGTATGACTATATATATTTTTATATCAATGTAGTTATGTCTGTATATTTGTTTGTTACTTGTTTCAGCCCTGAAGAAGTTCTTGTCTTGTAGAACGAAACGCGTTGGCTGATGTCTGTTTTTAAGAAAATATACAAGGATTAAAGAAACATAATAAGGACTCTTCATATTGTTTTGGACTTCTTACTGGTGCACCTTCCTCTTTCGTTAAAGTCTTTATATCTGTAAATCAGTAAAGTCCTTCTGCGGCGGACTTTTGGAAGAATTGTGCACAGGACCTATATATTTTTGTATACAATAAGACTGAGGTGCAGAACCGGTGGTCAGCCGTGGTGGTGCTTTGTGTTATTTATTTTATCGTCTGAAGGAGGGGTGACAAACACAGTTGAAGGAAAGGCTTCTTCGAGTCATCTGATACTTTGTTTTTAAACCTTTCCTATTGGTTCTGTCCTGTTTTCCAACTTTCCTTATTGGCTCTTTCTTATGTATTCTGGGTGTGTATTTGGTTAATGTATATTTTACATATATGCTATAAAAGATTGTGCACCACGGAGTGAAGTGGCAGTCTCCTGAGAACCTACCTCGTGTACTTCTGGGACAACTGTACTAGCTGCAGCTAATAAATCTGATCTTTTACGCCGACAGAGTGTCCCCGTGTCTCTGTGTAGCTAAGCAGGAGAACCCAGGAGATTAAGGCGTACCCTGCGCCGCCAAGTCCAAAAGGTTCTGGTTCTTCAATGCCATCCCAGTTTGGACCGAGCTAATATGCAAATGAGTCTTGACCCTGTTCCCCTTCGGAACTCCAGCCCAAACTGCCAGGCCAGGTCCTCCCTGGACCGAAAACAAACATCCAGGGACTGGTTTGGGGGTATCACCCCTCATCAGCCAGGCTAGCTTGAATCCAGTGCCACAGTGAACAGGGATCCCACGTCTGAGCATACCCTTCCCACTTAGAGAGACTATAGCAACCCAAAAAGATGATGGACGAAATGTTGAACATTGTTATACATTCATCTCCAGTCACAAAAGAACAATTGATTCAACCCAGATCTCTTGACTGGGGGGGAGTGAAAAGTTTGAGCGCCCCGTCTATCATCTTGTTGTGTTTGCAATGTTATCCCTAAGTGGCTAAGGGTATGCCCAGATGTGGGTTCCTTGCCCGCTGTGCCACTAGATTCAAGCTCATTCACCTCATTTGCATGACACGCACCCATGCAAATGAGGTACCCCCTTGAAGATAACGCTGGTGTTTTATGTTTGCCAATGCTATTGACAAGAGTCTGCAGCCCCTTCTGTAATACCAAATTGCCCTGGGGGCGTGCAAAGCAGGTGTAAACACCCTTTGCGCCCTGGGACATTTAATGTAATTTGGCCCCACATGTCGGATAGTTGCAGTCAGTCTAGGGAGGGATGGTATATCCCCAGTACTTGTGACTATTTCATGTGATTCTGCCATGTTCAGGCACATAAATAGTCCCAGAGATCACCAGACTGCCGTCTTTGATGTTTTTGTATGTTAACTCTGCAGTTTGATATGACAATGCCTACCACGTTCTCAGAATTTGATATAACATGTAAATTGCCAACATTTGAAATTTCTCTAACAGATATTATTGCCCAACTCAATGAGACTCATTTTAATCAACACAGCTGGATAAATAAATTACTCGGCCTTGCTGAGTTCTGATATTCCAGGAGTTGTCCACAGTTATCTACAGTAGGTACATTAACCCACCGAGCTACATAATCAGCAATATTATCTCAATATGCACAGAAATAATCGTGTAGTTCTGATGTGCAATACTAAGGGTTGTCATAATGGGGTTTTTATAGAGAATTTGGGGCAATATCATGCTTGCACATGACCATTTCACTGAGCTTGCCTGGAGGGTTGAGCTGCATCATTTGATAAATGAACGAGCTATGATTCCTAAATGTCTTTAGAGCTTCAATGGGTCCCCACTCACAGGTGCAGCCAATTCAAGCTTCTGGTGAACACATACAAAGCCCTACACAACACAGGACCAGAATACCTGAACATATGCATGCACTTTCACCAACCCACCAGATACCTCTGCTCTGCCTCACTCTTACTCGCACATACTCCCCACATTTGCAAAACCAAACTGGATGTCGCTCCTTCCCCTACAATGCACTCAAGACATGGAACAACCTCCCTTACCACATCAGAGCTTCCTCCTCACTTCTTGAGTGTGGCAAGAAGCTGAAGACCTGGCTCTTCCGATAAGCACTTTAGGGACGACACACCTACATACCTGCTCAAGATCCTAGATTCCCTCTCAGTGATTAGTTCGCTATACAAATCAACATGACAGAACAGGTATCACTTTTGGCAAAAATGTGTAGGAATGTGTTTTAAAATGAGCCATTAGGTCCAATTACAAGGGCTCTTCCTAATCCTCAAAAACTGGCTTTAAAATGTTGGCTCGGCCAGACACTGGGCTGCGGACTGTGTGCAAAGTATGCGTCTGGTGCAACTATTTGGTCCTATATTGTATTGTGTGGTATTATAATGTAAAATTACTTTCTTTTGCTTTGTAGACACTATGTATTTATTCAAAGACAATTAGTAGTTTATAGGCGCTAAAGTAGTAATTTGTTATAATTGACACATCATCAAGTGTAATTAAGTTTGAGTCAGTGGATAGGACCTCCGGGGCTCTGCATAGGAAAGTGTCAGAAAAGGCGGTCTTTCTGACCATTTCCTAAATTTCCTTGCCTTGGAATATATGTGGGGTGGGGCCCAGAAGAAGGTACAGAAGGGGATGCGAGCCCTGTTTATCAAAAAGTAACATAGCTCAATGCAGCAAGTGACTTTGTTGTGCTGTATTACAGGGAAAGATCAGGAATGCGCGGTATTTATTACAATGCATGCATTCCTGTCCTTTCCCCAGTGCTGGCACACCATGAGCTGCTTAAAACCAGCGCAGGCCTCCTTGCACCATGGTGTAAAGGTGCCTGCATTGCATGCAGGATTGTTTTTGTTCAGGAAGGGGACCTTCAGGCACCAAAACCTCGATAAGAGGCATATTCCCCTTTCGATGTGTGCTGCATATTGCATATCACAGTGCGAGCAATGGAAGGACACTAATCGAAATGAAACAATCAGTAATTGGACATGCTCCAAATGAAAGAAGAATTGAAACTGGTACGCATTACCCAATCAGAAGGCAGCATATAAGAGTGACACTGAAGCCAATAAATAGTAAGCAATGGGTGGGTTCCAAGCCCCTTGTAGTAAACAAAATGTCTCACATGTGGCAATGCATAAGCTGTTTCAGGCGAGACCTAAAAAGGCAGAAGGTGAGCAGATAACTTCCTTATCAAGGTTTAAACGCTGACAGTATGTCTTTCGGCCCTGAAAAGTAATCTCATGAAAGGGAGAGCAGCAGCTGTACATCAGAGACTTATCCACTCTAGGAGACTGAAGACTGCTCAGCCTGCCATGAAACATATTGATCTATATGATAAGAAGCTGATCAGAAATCTAAATGGTCTTCCCTCAAACATTTTTCCTTCTCCCCTCCTGTTTTTTTTGCATTCGAACTCTGCACTTTACCACTGCTAACTATTGCTAAAGTGCTTGTTGTCTCTCCGTAAATGGTGCTAAAATTGCCTTACCCCCAATTGCCACATTACATTTACTTATAAGTACCCAGTATATGGTACTACATGTACCTAGAGCTTAACATTTTAATGCACTAGTAGGCCTGCAGTGCCCTTTGTGCCACCCACTTTAGAAGCACATATCTCAGGCCTGCATTTGCAGCCTGTGGTGCAGTTGTTTTTACTATTTGGGGTAGTTCACGCTTAGGGTTCTGTAACTTTGTTCCACATAACGTATTTACACCAAAATTGTATATTTTTTCCAACTTCCTGGGGATTCTAAAAGTTCCCAGGAACGGGTCAATCCGAGGTCAATGGGTGTGCCCTCGCAATGGCTTCCATTGACCTCGGTTCGATCTGTTCCTGTCGGGGCACTAGGCCCAGCCACACAAGTCGTGCAGCATTTTTATTGCCACAAATGAGATAACACTGGGTGGTAAGAATTTTGTGGATTCCTGCAGATTCTGGAAGTTTATTTTACAGAAATGTAAGTAAAATGTGTGATTTCAGACAATGTTTGAGGTTTGCAGGACATTGTGGGCAAGAAAACCTCATGGGATCCATACAAGGCACACCATGCTGGAACCCCCTGGTTATCTTGTTTTAAAAAATGTCTGTGGTTTGTATTTTTGCATGGGTAGCATCGCAGCATGGCCCCCAATACAGCATCTACCCCTATTGGGCCTTTTGTGTCGTCGGCTCTTCACCCACTCAGACAAGTGGGATACTGTTCTTATCTGGGGACATGTTGGAACTTAATGTGGTGGAAAGGTTGTGGTAGATTCTAGAATATTTCCTTACAGAAATGTGAGGAAAAGCATGTGTTTAGTCACAGTTTGAGGTTTGCAGGGCATTGTGGGTAAGGCGGTGTTGTGGGATCCATGCTAAGTACACCACCCTGGACTCCCCCAGGCATCTAGTCAGAACTGTCTAGGTTTGGTAGGTTTTCCTAGGGTGCAGCCTACCCAAGCCCGAAAGGTGCAGCCATTCACCATTGCAAGTGGGATGATATTAGGAGTTGGCCACACTCTCCTGGCCCATATGTAAAAACAACACCCAAAATAATCAAATGTCCTCTCGCTTGCCATTGGAATGGGATTTTTTAGTCCACAGGTAGCAGAAAGAAGGTTGAGGCTTTAGGGGTGAGATGGGACCTGATGTTATGCTGGGCAAGACCCACCTCATTATTTAAAAAAAATATTTATTCCTTCCATAAAGTGGGATTTCTGCTCCCCGAGGGGGAAATTGGGGGCAAACATCCACCTCGGTAGCTGGGGGGGGGGGGGCACAAAACAACTAGTTTGTCCCCTTTTGGGTTGGGGGTGTGGCCAATGTCAGAATGTAACACTCTTTAACCCAAAGGTGAACATCCCTGGTGTCAGGTGGACTTTCTACCTTCCACAGGAGGCAGATTTGGGGTATTCTCCCCAATTGTGACAAACCTCCTATCTGCCCTCAGGGGTTAGAAAGACACTATTGTCCCTCCAGAGGCGGGATTATGGCTCAATGCCAGGGTAGGCTGCACCCTCCATTTTTATGTTTTGGTAATTTTTAATTCCCTGGTGCATTGCGGACTTTTATGCCTCCTTCAGGGGCAAATGGAAGGCAAAACACCGTCTGGAAGTCATGTGAGATTCGGCAGCCATTTTGTCCTGGAATCTAAAGCTCACCTATAAATAACAATTGAAGCATCTGGCATGTGCTCAGTCATGTCAGATCTGAAGAAAGCACAAAGTGGTCGGTGGGGGCATTGTCAGACAGGTACAAGGCAGTGACAGGAAGATGGCGTCTTCTAGTTCGAAAATCTTGACTTTGGATTTTGAGGGCAACTTTAGTGCTAGATTTTGTTGGCAGTTAAGTCCGTCTTCACAGGGTTTTATTTCTGATCAATCTACACGCTATTGATGTTGTACTGCAGAGAATTAATTGTGTAGCTAACAGTAGGGCAAGTCACAACATTCAAAGAGCAGTACGGTGTACACCATGTGGGTACCAATCAGGGAAGCACAAGGTAATAACAAGGGAGTCCAACATGGCATGTCCTCTCATCCCATTCCCAGATCCAAGCCAAAAACAAAGTCCTAGCCACCTGCATCTCACCCACCACCCTCTGTGCTTTCACTCCCCCCGAACCTTTGCTCTCTGCTCTGCATGATATCAGAGAGACAGCACCAAACTGACAGGCTCTGTGAGAACCTGTCAGAGAAGCCTGTCATCCTTTTGTGATGTGGCAACATTGTGAAACAAGTTATGTTTCTGCTCTTGTTATGCAATAGCAGTGAAGAACACTCTTAAGATGGTGTGCAAGCTAGTTCCTCTGAATGCGAGCCACATAGTACTAATAGTAAATAACGAGCTCTGAGTGATGTTGCATATACAAGAGTGACGTTCTTGTTGTCTATAATGTCACTCAGAATATAGAGGTGTAAAGCATTCCAGTTTTTTGACTTTTTACCCATTTATAACTTTAATATGTATGGCCCTCAAAATCATCTTCACCTGCTTTCGACTGCTAGGCAGGGACAGAGGAATAATGGGGGATCTCCCCTCCCTGTCCAAAATGTAAAATAAAATATCTGTTCTCCTGCCTCCAACCCCGGCTCGTAACTTCCCTTCTCCTCCCCTCCTCAAGCTGTGCTCTCTGCTCTCCATCAGAGCAGGGAGCCCAGAGGTGTACTTTCTTGGAATTTCTTCATGACATAGCAATGATTTCTAGATTTAGCACGAAGTATTCACTCACTATGAGTTATTCATATTTATGCATTATAGGCTTGGTTACGCATATCAGTATTTCCAGAGCTCAGTTGTTTACAGTATTGGAGCAATCATGTATGCACTAATGAAAGAAGGTACTGGTGTTTAATTTTTTAGAGCAATATATAAATAATTTGTTTGACCTTTCAGTCTCAGTCCTTCTTGAATGTATCTGGTGTTCTGGTTACCAATTCAATAGATTCAGCAGCTTTTTCTGCCATCTAAATAGTTTAGTTTTTTCCTAGAAGGTTTAGCAGCTTTTGTTCATCAGTTGTTTTTAGGTCTCGCTGAGCCAGCACATTTGCTGCTCTGCGAGAACTTTAGTGTGTGGGTTTTCGAAGGCCTGCCACAGACTTTTGGTGGCCTAGCGCTTGTGTTCACGCGAGCGTGCACGCACGCAGCGGCCATCTGTCTTTGATCGCGATCACTTTCACTTTCGCTGGCCGCGTGGCCGTGTGACTTTCACGGCTGCGCGGCCAATGCTTGTTATACTGGCTGCCAGAACTATATCTTGGAAACCAGTCTAGCTCCCTGGAGTGGCTTTCTGAGGTAGGGGCACCGCCTGTCCTCTATTTACATGGAGTGTATGTAAATTAAGCCTAACGTCTACCGTTTCATAGTCGCAGTTTTGTATGTTGGTATACTGAGCCATTTGCAGGAATACATTAGTTATTGGGCTACAGTGCACTTTGCAGCCGGCTGTAGAGCATGGTTCTGAGAGTGATACTACAGTGTGCTTCAAGTTATAGTTGAATGTGCTGTTTGTGGTGGGGCCCTGTTCTGTGAGGGCAAGCAGCCCACCCTCCGGCTGCCTGTGTGAGTGGAGCCGCCATGGAGCACAGGAGATTGCGAGGAGAGCAGAGGGACTGCTAAGACGAAGGGAACCAAAGACCGATAGGTGAGGGACCACCGTAGCCTGCTCAATGTTCACTTGCTCGAGCCATTAAATCAGCGTGGGGTCCACCATCCGCTCCATCCCCACACAAACCATCTCTCAAGTTCCCTGAAGGGGCAAGCAGCATTAGAAGGGCAGGAGGTGTCCGCATGCTTTCCTTGGGCGTGCTGCCTGCTGGCGCACAGCAGGACTGCTCTTGCCTGCTGCCTCCCCGGACTCTCACTCTTCTGGCGTCTTTACTTTGTTTCCATCCGGCGCTGGACATGCCAGGGAGTTGTAGTTTAATATCCGCTTGTAGTCCTGCGCTGAACTCTCGTGGCAGTAATGTGTCTGCGCACGCACCCACCGTGTGTGTCTGCGTAGAGCGTAACCTATGCAGTGTGAACTCCAGGATAGGGAGTAGAGTGTATTGTCATATGTGTAGCAGCACACAAAGTCATTAGACATGTGTACCGCGATAATCTGCCCTGGGGTGTGTGCATGTCGTGGAGGTGTGCGAGTCAACCAGTTAACAGGAAGAGGCGCACCATAGCTCAGCCAAGGGTCTGGCATGGAGTCCAGTCAAGAAAATGTTTGACACGTAAATCGTGGAATAAACATCATGCAAAAATATAACATCTGTTCAGAATTCCATAACGTATATTTCCTTAACATGCAGAAGCATTTTACCTTAGTACATCAGGTTGCATCGCTGCATTCATTGACAGACAATTCTTGAGAAGTAGTTTTTAAACATTCATGCACCCTCCCTGCCCCCCACGACAAGGCCAAAAGTAACCCAAGAGCCAAGTCAGTTGTCATGAGCACTCTATAAGTCCTTATGACAATTGACCTAGATTCCTATTATACATGGTGCTTCATTAGAATATATTAAATCAAACACAAGAGCAGTTTTTATACAGCACACACCCTGATTTTGAAGATGCTCTCTTATGCGATAATAAAAAAAAAAGAAAGTACGGAGATATAGAATATTTACCCACGATCACACTTTTTGGTGAATCAGTGAAGCCCGCATTGAGTCTAGGTTTTCTAGTTTCACGTTGTGTGACTCTGCCACTAGATTGGTATCTCTTTCTCCTGTTTTACATTAAAGGTAAATTATCTATCTTTATTTCTTGGGATTTGAGTGTGGGAGGCAGGCAGGAGCCACGTGGAAGGTTGGCTCCCTTTGGGCTTGAGAGTCCCATTAGTACTTAGAGCCGAGGCGGAGCCAGTGATCTGGCTCGCCCTGCTCTAGTATATACCAGGATGCAGGGGCCGCTGTTGTGCGTCCCTGTCTGAAATACTACAATACGGTTTACCCTGCTAAGTATGCTTGCCAGCCAACAGTGTGTGCAGGTATTTTTGTGCCCTGCATTGTGTGTGCCACTTTCCCGTTTTCACTAATATTTGTGTTTGTGACAGACTAAAATGCACCCACGACGTGTGCCTGTGTGCTGGGTTGCGTGTAATGTACAGTGTGCGTGCCCAGGATACCATGTGCCCTTAAGATGTATGTTTCAAGATAAGGTGTGCCTAGAGTAGGAATTTGGGGTTTTGGGTGTGTACCAGGAATAAGGAAGGTATTTGGTGTTTGTTCCAGGTCACAAAGTCATTTAAGATGTCATACAGTATGCCCCATTTCTCCTGAAAATAAACAGCGTCCTTGCGTGGGTGGTTTGCTTTCGCCAGGATATATTGTCCTATACATACAGTGTTCAGGCTGGATGCGCGCGAGGATTTAGCCTGTATACAATTGTGTAAATGCCAGAATTGAGAGTTTCCTGGGTGTGTACTAGAGTACACAAAATGTCTTGAGGGACGATGCCATAATGTAGTGTGCCTGGGTCGAGTAGACCCTGAAATGTGTATATATCTTGTGTGCTTTCAGGATACAGCGTGTCCTGAAGTTGTGTACCAGGATGCAGAATGGCAATATGTACCAGTACACAGTGCGCACCAAATAGTGTGTCAGAAAACATTATCCTCCAGTCATGTGTAAGGATAGTACACGCACAGCCTATTTCGGGGAGGATGTGGCAGTGTGTGTGTGTGTTTGTGATGATATATTATTTACATTGTGCTTCGATAGAATTGCCACTGCCCGGGATATCAGCGCCACAATCTAGTCCCCTGGATCGTGTGCCAGGATGCTGCTGACCCCTGGAGCGAGATGGATGCTCTGTGCCAGGATGTTGCATACCTGCGATTGTGTACCTATGCTGTGTGCCCTGGAATTGTTTGTACCTCGCTCCAATTTCTTTCGAGGTAACCCTTTGGCATTCTTTGGTTTCACCGGGGTCGGAGTGTAACAGAAAATAAGTCCTGGCAACAAAATAAAAGCGTCCCACGTTTGAGCATGAGAAAGCGGAAAAAAAAAAAAGTGGTCCACATTTGCAAAAATGGCATTTTAGAACTTGGAAAGATACGTTATACATGCGTTTTGCATGGTATCTATGCATTTACGTTTGCTGCATGCAATATTTCTTGAAATTTCAGGGAAATTAACAGTAAAACCCAACCCAGCAGACATAAAGCAAGCCCAGTGACTGGCCCGCACCTTATCAGACCTGCCCCTGGGCACTGCCTGATGCGCTACAGGCCAGTCCGACCCTGGGTGTCAACCTCAGCCAATGCCCCTCCCCCATCTACCAGTTAGGAATAAAGTGCTCTTTGCCACTTGTGCAACTCTTCTCTGCCTTGCTGTTCAAATAACGACAAAACAGACAGCAGGTTACCTGCACCCGAAAGCCTACACAGACAAAACCCAGACACAGGAACGGTAACCCCGAGTGTGAACTGCGGATCCCCCTTCAATATTAATACTGCGTGTTTTAGATGGCATGTCGTGCATCTGTTATTGTGAGAGAGCTTCAAGTTTGTTGCGTCACATTGTGCTTGTTTGTGAAGCACTGAGGCATAGCCAATAGGTCTCGCCTTTGGGACCTTATAAGTGTTTCGTTATACAGCACAATATCCTTGGTGAAACAGCATCAACTTTTGCATGGCTAAACACTTATAAGATCCCAAAGGCGAGACCTATTGGCTCTGCCAATGCTTGTTTAAACTTCCTTCAAAAATCTCAGAAATAGTGTATCACAAGTCCTTGTGCAAGGTCCCCCCCTGCTGCCCATTCACCAGGTCCACTGCCTTCTGATTTCTGCCCACTTCCGCTCACCCTGCCCGCCCGGTTGCCTCATTCTGTGTCTATCGCGCCACACTGTTTCCGCGCCACACTGTTTCCCCTTGATTTCCCACATTCCCTGTGCCTTTAATCGCCTCACTGCTCATTGTCCTTGTGTTTCTCGCATTATCTGTGACTGCTTGTCTCGCTGCTCTGCAATAACTGTGCTTGTTTTCATTTCTTTCTACCTGATTTTGCTTGTTTCTGTCTTTTCCTGCTGATGCACTGTACTCTATTGTGTAAAGACTTTTAAATAAATTGCTTTTTTCACCTGCTTTCTCTCATGTTTATTTTTCTCTTCCCACTGCTCCTCTCTTGCCCGTTTCACTGCTGCCTCCTGTCTCCCGCCTGCCCCTCCTGCCTCCACCCAGCACCCCTCCCTCCTTCCCAGAGCTACTTAATGGAGGCAGCAGCATGACCCAATTGAGCAGGTCCTTGTGCCACCTCCCCCACTGCTGCCCGCTCAATAGGACCACTGCCTGCTGATTGCTGCCACTTCCGCTCACCCTGCATGCCTGTTTACCTCATTCTGTGTTTGTCCCATCACACTGGTTTCCCGTGATCACCCGCATTGCCTGTGCCTGTGCCTGTAATCGCCTCACTGCTCATTTTTCCTTTTTTTTGTCCGCATTATCTGTGACTGCTCATCTTGCTGTTCTGCTATAATTGTGTGTTTATTATTTCTTTCCACTTGATATTGCTAATTTCTGTCTTTTCCGGCTTGTATCTGCATTGTACTGTATCGTGTAAAGACTTGTTAATAAATACCTTTTTTCAACTGCTTTCTCTGATGTTTATTTTCCCCTCCTGCCACTCATTTCCTGCCCGTTTCACCGCTGCTTTCTGCCTCCCGCCTGCCCTGTACAATGCCACCCGGTGCCCCTCCTTCCTCCCAGGACCTACTTAATGGAGGCCACTGCAGGCCATACAGCGGATGCACGCAGTGGGCACGCCATTGGGCCCCTGAAGGTGCACCAGAGGCAAGCCCATCTGCCCCTGTCTGTGACTGGATCACACCCATTGCCAGGAACCCTGCTCCCCCGTCTACCCGTAGATAGACAGCCACCGAGCTCTGAGCCCTGGATCCCTGGCTCCGCACCATCAACTGCTGTTGCTCCTATCCACGATCCACAGAAGGACCATTTTCCTGTTAGCACTGTCTCTTCTCCTTTAACACTGGAGCACCCGCATGCACAACTTCCACCATTCCAACCACACTTGCTCCTGATCAACCCTACTTTTTCCTGCTCAATGCACCATCACTCTGCAATCTGCCCTTTCTCCGACAATGTTTAACATCTATGTCACCCCGTTGGCCAAACTTGTCAGGAAGCATGGTTCTGCCCTGGTTTCCTACGCTGATGATTCTCAACTTGTCATCTCTATCTCCAACCAGCCTGAGAACACAGCTGCCAGGTTTCATGTCTGTCTCACTGAGATTATGACCTGGATGAACCATAGCTTCCTGAAAATTAACACAGAAAAAACAGAGGTGATGAAGTTCGGCCCGGGCCAGTCCTTATGGAATAAGTCCTGGCGGCCAACGGAGGCTGGAGAATGCCCATGCCCGGTTACCAGGGTTAAGAACCTTGGGGTCGTCTTCGATGACCAATTGAACTTTGCTGCCCTGGTAATCAGTCTCACCTCCTCCTGCTTTTTTCTGCTAAAAACCTTGAGAATTTTTTTCCATTCATCTCACAAGAGTTACAAAAGACGGTCATGGCTGCACTCTTCCTGTCTAAGTTAGAATACTGCAATGCCTTATTTTTGGGAATTGACAGGGCCCAAATCAGAAAATTGCAATCCTTACAGAACACAGCAGCGAGGTTACTTCTGGGTATACCCAGAGGACAGCCAACTTCAGCAGGAATTAAATCACTTGACTGGCTTCCTGTTAAACAGAGTGGGGAGTTTAAGTCCCTATGCCTTGTGCATGAGGCAATATACGGTGGCGGGGCTGATGACATTCGAAGACTATTTCCACCTTATATTCCTCCGCGCGCTCTTATTTCTGGTAATCTAGGTCTTATTAGGATCATAATCACCAAAAGGGCAAGATGGGGTGGAAGGGCGATATCACAATGTGCGGCAAAGCTTTGGAATAAAATGCCTCTGGCCATGAAGCTTCAACCTAATTTGCAGGTTTTCAGGAAGGGTCTGAAAACATGGTTGCTCATTTCCGCATAGGCTCCCGGTTAATACAGTGCATTGTTTCTGCTCGCACACCACAGCGCTAAGACGCCACGGCAATCGAGCGCTATACAAACATATAAAACATAAAAAAATATTAAAAAACAAGCGCGCCACCGGGATCTGGGAAACCATCATCCTCCCTAAACCAAGACATCATACTCCTCACCGAGACCTGGCTCAGCCATGCATCCGCGCCCAGCATTGCCTCAGCAACGCCCGATGGCTACAAGATAGCACACAAGACCGCATCAACAAACACAGAGGTGGAATCGCCATCATCCACTGCACCACCAGCGCAGGTGACACCACCCCAATCATTGAACGCCTCAGATTTCAACTCCAAATCAATGGTCAAACCACAATCAGAGGCACCCTCACTTACTGACCGCCAGTAGGTCGCCCCAGTTTCTGGGATGCCACGCCAGAATTAATCACACCTTTCGCCATTGACTCCAAACATTACATCATCTTCAGAGACCTCAATGACCACAATGACACCAACATCGCCAACCTCTTTAAAAGCATGAACAGCATCAGCCTCACCCAACTAGTCACCAAATCCACACACATGGTAGAGCACACACTCGACCCCATCTTCACAGCCAGTGACATAGCCAAGTTCGGTCATGTCACGGAACTCAGTTGGATAGAGCACACCATTGTCCACTTCACCATCTCTGAATCCCCCACCACTGCCACCAAGCTGCCCAGCATCTCACACCACAACTGGAACAAAGTTTCAGAAAGCCAGTAGAGCGATGCTCTCATCACGTCCCTCCCTAACACAGCAACCAACATAGATACAACAATCAGGCAGACTTCTTCCATGACAGGATCGCCACCATCACTACGGTCACCTTCCCCAAGGAATCGAAACATGCAGATGTCCAATCCCTTCTCAAGAAACCGCCCGCTGACCCCAGTGAACTCAAAAACTACCGCCCCATCTCTCTGCTCCTCTTTCCAGCCAAAGTCCTCATGGAACACCAGGAGACCAACAATCACATGTACGCTGCCCAATCTAGATTCCGCACCAACCACAGCAAAACTGCCCTGATCACTGCCACATACGACATCAGAACACTCCTTGGTCAGGGAGAAATGGAAGCCCTGATCCCCCCTCGAACACTGCATCCCACCACACCCTTATCAAGAAGCTTCACAATATTGAAATCCAAAGAGACGCTCTCAAATGGATTGCCTCCTTTCTCACTGTAAAAACCCAAAGAATTTGCCCACCACCATTCACCTCGGAACCTAAGAGCATAATCTAAGGCATCCCTCAAAGATCTTCCCACAGCCCTGCACTGTTCAACAGCTACATGACCCCTCTGGCTAACATTATCAGAACCAATGGACTCAAAATCATATCATGCACCTCTGATGCTTACCTCATCCTTTCGCTGTCTGAGGACCCCTCCACCAGGATGGCCAACTTCCGCCGGTGAATGACTCACATCACCAACTGGATGAAAGACAACTGCATACAACTCAACACAGACAAAACGGAAGTGCTGATCGTCTGAAACAACACCACCGCATGGAATGGCTCCTGGCAGCCTCCTGAGCTAGGACCCTCTCCCATGCCGACAGACCTTACTCGGAAATTGACCAACTAAGAAATAAGGAGACAAGAGTGTTTAACAACCTCTCTTCCACGGAACGGAAAACCCTTTCAGAATTTGACAAGATGCAGGATGTGATTATAAAACCTGCGGACAAGGGGGGAGCAACGGTGATTCTACCCATCGAAGTTTACAGAGGCGAATGTTTGAAACTCTTGAATGAACCCCGGAACTACCGAAGGTTACTAAGAGACCCGACTGCAGATTTGAAAAAAGAAATATATGAGATGGTAACAAAAGCAGGAGAGGAGGGGTGGATCACTAAAACAGAAGAAAATTTCTTGAAAGAAATTGATCCCAAGATTCCTTATTTTTATATCCTCCCAAAGGTTCATAAAAATAAAAATCCTCCCCCTGGAAGACCAATAGTCTCTGGCATTGGTTCAATTTTGGAACCCCTTTCCAAATTTACAGACCACTTCTTAAGACCACTGGTAGAGAAAATGCCATCCTATCTAAAAGACACCCAAGACATCTTGCGTAAACTCCAGTCTTTAAGTTTCCAACCAGCAACAGACCTCTTAATCACACTGGACGTGGAAGCGCTGTATACCAGCATTCCACAAGAGGCCTCTTTAAGAGTGATTGAAAAATTACTAAGACAAGAAACATGGACGGCTATAACACCGATTCAGTTCGTGGTGGATTGTGCAAGACTAGCCCTAACAAAGAACTATTTTGAATTTGAGGGTGAATATTTTCTCCAAACCCACGGAACTTCCATGGGCATGACCTGTGCCCCCAGCATCGCCTGCCTTTACGTCCATGATTTCGAGACTACACATATCTTCAATGAGACGAATCCATATCAGATGAATCTGAATGTTTGGAAGAGATTCATAGATGATATTTTTATAATTTGGAGAGGAGAGGAAAATGAAGCACAAAACTTCCTCACATGGTTGAATACTAGGGATGAATATCTGAAATTTACCATGACTTTGAAAGGAGACTCGATAACATTCCTGGACTTGAAAATCTGGGCAAAGGAAGGAACATTGGAAACTGAAGTGTTTTACAAACCAACAGATGTAAACAACTTATTAAGATATGACAGTTTCCATCCAAAGGCATTAAAAGACAATTTGCCGGTAGGGCAGTTCTTAAGACTGAGGAGAAACTGTTCAGACAAAGCCAAGTATGAAACCCATGCAAAACAACTATCCAATAAATTAAAGACAAAAACATACCCTGAGAGACTAATAAAACAAGCTTATAGAAGGGCCAAAAATAATAACCGAGAAGGACTTCTGGAACCGGCAGTAAGACCAGAACAAAAAAGAATTGTGTGTGTTACCACCTTCGGAACAGACTCAAATAGAATAAAGAAAATTGTCTTACGACATTGGAAAACCTTGAACTCAGGGGGCCTGAAACTGGAAAAACCGTTGTTTGCTTTCAAAAGAGGGAAATCGATAAAAGATTCTGTTGTCCATACTCGCCCGAAGTTACCAACAAGGCAAGGACAACAAAATACACTGTGGAATCTACCAGAGGTGGTCGGACATTTCCCATGTGGATCATGTAATGTGTGTCGGCTGACACAAGCCAGTAAGACGATCGACGTGGGTTTACAAACCCCTTGGGAGCAACGCTCCTTTAGCAATTGTAACAGCAAGAATGTGGTGTATGTAATGACCTGCACTTGTAACCAGAAGTATGTAGGAATGACGACTAGAAAAGTCAAGGTCCGAATTAATGAACACCGGAGCACATTCAGATGTGGGAAAACGATAACAAAAATGATGCGTCATTTCCAGACTAAAAAACATAATGAAAATGACTTCACATGGACAGTAATCGAAAAGTTACCGAACAACAGTACTGAGAAACAACTATTTAAATTGGAACAGCGATGGATATACCGCATGTCTAGCACAACACAAGGATTGAACGAAGAAATACCGTGGACAACCTTGAGTTAGCTCTAAATAACCATTATCTGATGGCAGACGCTTGGGGTCAATGGGTAAATTTAAAAACAGCAAAGTGCATAGACTTTAATCCAAGACATACTAAAGGCTGGCTCCCGTATACCTTATTAGGAACAAAAATGGGGAGCTGAGAGCGAGAAACTTGACATGAAATACAATTTAGACCTACCACCAGCTGAACATTGAAAACAAAAATGGCCCAGGTCCACAGGATCGGAAAGGTATTTAACTGGTTATACATTGATTCCAACTTTTTCTGAGTACATTTCCAAAAGCGAGGGTGGAATTTATTGAACTGGTGTATACATGAAAAACACGTGGAAAAACACCAGAATTACATTAATGCGCGTAGTCCCATCGAAGCGCTTTATTATCTGAACACCAGCAGGAGCGCGCTAACATATGAGAAAAGAGATCGATTTGTTACTGGCTTGCTATTCGGATAGACAGGTGATCACAATAAAGTTGTTCCACAAAAAACGCGTTAAAAATCGCTATATACTACAATACCCATGATCACCCAAAATACAAACGCAACACTTCCCGCGAGCCAAGTAGTCCTCCGAATGATGATAGAGGAAACACGCGACGGGATAGAGCGCCTGACAAACCAATCATGAGCCAGGTATTAAACAACCCGAGGAAGTGCCATCATCATTCGACGGCAGGCGAGTGGTGTACTAGGCAGATCGGCGGTGGCGGATCCTTGACGAAGTAAGTTTGTAACTGCCTGCTATAATGGCATATGGTAAACGTAGACCAAAGCGGGTTGCTGAGTAGTATGCTACCACCGGATTCGCATAGGAGAACGGAAAAGGGGACGTGAACGGGTGCATGTATTTATGAGGAAATAAGTTTCACACGCCCACTGTTTGTTGTTTGCAACGTAGACCAAAGCGGGTTGCTGAGTAGTATGTTACCACCGGATTCGCATGGTATAACGGGTGCATGTATTTATGAGGAAATAAGTTTCACACGCCCACTGTTGTTGTTTGCATGTAAACGTAAACCCTAGCAAATTACGAGTAGTTCGAAGGTCGGGGACACACATACAAACGGAGGGGAAGAGACATAATGGTTTGAGTAACTAAACCCTTGTTGTTTAATGCAGTGTGTGACTACAGGACGCCACCTTTGACACACTCCAGCCTGCATGATGCTTAATAGCATCCACCAGTAGGTGAGCAATGCACCAAGCAGGGTGCAGTATTTTAAAAAATTGTTTGTTGAATTCACACACAACAATAGTTATATGAGCACTTAATATGCTGCTATACCCTAGGGATAAGAGCACAAAAAGACCACTCAGAAGTAGGGTGCGTGTGGTTGCAACTGAAATCCGAGGGGGTCTATTACACACCGATGGTTTGGATCCCAAGGTTAAACAATCGTTATGTCCCCAATAAACTAAGAAGAACTTCGTGTTTTTCTATAAACACCACAAATATGGATTAGATCATCACTATAGGCGGTGGAAGTCATTTTTGAGGTGGCCAACATAATGGAGATGGCATAAATATATGTAACACGAACAAATAGTCTCACATACAAATGAATAGTGAGCACATAGTCAGTTGGCACTAAATCACTCAATATCATTGAAACACTTATGAGCACTTATGTTGCACAGAAGTCATGGAATACATGAACTAGATATGAGAGTGTATATTAAAGAGATCTTTTTTACTCCTTATAGAAATACTACTGGAGTTCGAACAAAAGACGTACAGGTGAGTGCACTAGGCCTCACATTTGGTGTGCATGGAACACATGTAAGAAGCCCGAATTAGGACTCATAAGTAGGCTATATAAACACCACGCCCTGACGAAGGCCCCAGACCCGACTGGGCTATTTAGGGAGGGCCGAAACATGTTGGCATTGAGCAGAGGGTAAAATTGAACACACTAATGTTCAAACAAACCCCAACATTAGGCTTTTATCGATATCACAAGTGCCTCAGAATAAAGAATCAAGAGGAGGTACACTTGTAGGTATTTTTAACGTATTCACCAAAAAATCTGGTTCGCCTCTTAACCAGTGACCTACTTATCAGAACTCCCGGTATATCTATGGTTGAGTCCGCCCAGATAGTATCACCTTATCTGGGTGTGGAGGTAACGCCGATGATGAAGCATGTCACTATTATGTGAGTGAGGCGTTTCCGTCAATATCTTTGATATTCCAACTGACGCAAGTAGTGTAGGACCATCTCGAGGAAGAAACTGTAACCCCAGGTGGGGAATACAGTCTCAGGCAACAGTTGCCCTTAGTGAAAAAAAGACCTTACTCGCAACCTTGGCATCATCCTGGACAGCAAGCCCACCATGAAAATCCAGATCAGTGCAATCTTCTCCACCTGCTTCTTCCCCATTTGCATGCTCTGCAAGATCTTCAAGTGGCGCCCCTCAACACCAGACAAATGGTTACTCAAACACTAGTGACCCGCTGGCTGTACTACGGCAATGTACTCTACATAGGAATCACTTCTTGCCTCGTGAAGAGACTGCAGGCCATACAGAATCCAGTGGCCAGGCTCATCCTCGACCTTCCTAAGCAGGCCCACATCTCCCCCACCTCAGGAAGCTCCACTGGCTCCCAATTCAGGAGAGGTGCAAACCAACCAACACCTTCTCCAAGTGTCAAAAGCTCAAAAACGCAATTTTCACCCCTAGACAATTTTGCAAACTTTTATAATGGCTGCCTGCCACATTTTGATGCCATCAACCAAAAAGTGCTCCTCTGTAACCTGTTTCATTCGGGTGGCATCAGTGTGACAGTGCCATTTTAGTGTAACTCTTTACTACTTATCTTGGGTTTTTTGTAAAGCATAGCATAAAATATTGAGGTAGCCTCAAAGTACCTTGGGTCAGATACATGGAAGATTTAAAATTGATTACATTCTGGATAATAACTGAATATCTGTTAGAGTCAGAGGTTAATCCGTGCCAGTGGGTGCTGTTGGGCCCCATCAGGGCCCATTTTGAAAGACAGAGACTCTCTTTGACAGCTCAATAGTGTTCTTTAACTCCTTAACTGCTGAGGCTTTTTCATACCAGTGCTGCACCCTTTTTTTCTCTATTTAGGGTAGTTTTCCCTTAGACCTCCATAAAAAAATTTCCACATAAGGTATGCATTCATACCAAATTTGCATCCTCTTTTCCCGACATCATGGGGATTCTAAAGGTAACCAAACTTTGAGGATTCCCTTGGAGAACACCTAGAAAATAGCCAAAATATAGCAAAATATTGTCTTTTGGGGGGGAAAAATGGGGAAACGTGCTCTGAAAAATAAGTGCCTGTTTTTTGTCCTAAAATGGCTTTCACTGGGTGATTTTACCCAAAAGCCCTTGCAAACCTCAATCTTTGGTTAAAAAACCACATTTCCCCAAGTTTCTGTGATGGAAAGTTCTGGAATCTGGGAGAGACATGAATTTACTTCTACCTAGTGTTCCCCATGTCTCCTTATAAAAATGGTGCCTCACTTAGACTGGAAATGACCCAAAACATGAACTCATAAACCTTTTGTACTTTAAAACAATGCTTTTTTTACAATTTAGTTAGCTTTGGATTTTGGGCCCTAGCTCAGCTGGAACCTATGAAAACTGACCAAAACCTACACATTTCTGAAAACTAGACACCTGGGAGAGTCCAGGGTGGCCTGACTTGCGTGAACAATCTAACCTTTTGAGTAGAGGTGGGCCAGTCAGAAAATTACAGGGAAAGACAGAGCCAGTTGTTCAGCTCTAAGAACAAAAACACTAGCCGAGCCCACAAATAAATACCACAGGAATCTTTTTTTGTAAATCACTGTAATTAATTAGATCATGCTAACTAGATGTACACCCAAATGTGTAGTACACAGACAGCAGCAGCACAACATAACCTGCTACTGTATAACATGAGCGACATAAGAGGCAGCAGAGTCATAAAGTAACATTGGCAGAAGCAGCATAACAACAAGCATTGGCAAAGGCAATAGGTCTCATCTTTTAGAGATATTGAATTTGGCAATGATTTGTAGCCATGCTGTACAACAGAACAACTGTTGTACGGCATGACTAAAAATTATTTTTTAGTAAAACACGATTGCGCTACCATCACAAATGTGTTTATGTTTTTTAAAGCACATTAACACTGGCCATATCGTAGCACTTTTTTTTGTTATTTATAATTTTTAGCCGTGTACTTCCAATCCCCTTTCACATTTCTTTTCCCTCATCCAGGTCCTTCTCTACCACCATCCCTTCCTCCATGCTGCCTTGTCCCTCAATCCACTCCGCTGTTAGCTAGAAAAAAAGAAACAAACGGGGGCATGTGTTGGGGTACGAGGCATCACGGAGCAAGAAAGGACTGGAGAGAAGGACACAGATGGTCAAGAGGAGAGCAGTCAGGGAAGGAGAAAGTACACTAACAACACAGAATTGGTGGGAGGGGAGTAGGGAGGCTCACAAATAGGAAGCAAGCAAATGAGAATGACAATGAAGCCTACAAATGTAAGAAGTTCACAGCCTTTAAGCCCACTGTAAGGTAACAAAAGATCTCCCAAGAGACGGCACGTGAACTGTCTTAGCTGAGACTTGAAAACAGTAGCAATGTCCTGCATAACATAGGCAGCAGCTGCATAACATAGCATAACATAATATAAAAAGGAACAACATAACATAGACAGTAGCAATATTTTACATGACATAGACTGGAGCTAAATAACATAACATAATGTAGAACACTACATATCATAACAAACAGTAGCAACAATATATTGCATAATGTAACAGAAAGCCACAAAACATAATAGACAGAAGGTACATAACATAACAGACTACAGCAGCTACGTAATGCAGAACATGAAATAACATAACAGCAGTTACATACCATATAGAAAACAGCAACATAATATAACATAATATAGACAGTAGTGTCATTACCTATCTTCGACACTATCTACGTAACATAGACAGCAGCTATGTAGCATAGCCAGCAGATACATAACAGTAGGTAGGAGAACATTGGGGTCCAGTTACCTTGCTGGTGTGTGATGTTGCAGTGCTCTGCATGGGTGTTGGTATTATTGGTGCTGTAGGTGCAGTGGCACCAAAGCCATTGTATTTTTAAGGAGCCCTCTGCGCCCCTATTGCAGATGCTACTCAGAATGGCAAAATAAGGGCAGCCTTCACATGCCTGCATTAGGGCCCATGTCACCTTTGGTACACCCTGGTGCTCCCCTCCCCCGGGTAAGAATGAGTTGGAAGAAGCAGCAGTGAATGTGCCGGTGCTGGTGGAGGGGGTGGGCACGGGAAATGCTGACTCGTTCCATCCTCTTAGTGTTTCCTGCTGTGCTACCTGCCAGTTCCTTAAGGTAAATGTGTTCTGCTGTGGCCCATCAGTTAACGAAACGGACTGCCTTCCTTGGTGGATTGGAGAGGGTAATCAAAAATATTGAAAACTTCTGCCATCCCCAGAACACACCAAAAATGTATCTGCTCTTTTTTTGGTGCGATCTTAAACTAATCCGGTTGTAAAATTAATAACTGTACCGGCCTTACTATTTCAAGGAACTCAAACTGGCAACATTGTTACACTTTAGTAACATTACCAGCCTTTGTGTTTCAAAATCCAGTACTTGTATAGCGCACAAATCACCCCCGAAAAGGTATCTCGGTGCTGGGGGCAGTTGGGAAGATTAAGCGAGCTATTGCCCAGAGTCGCATGGTGCTGGGCAGACCCATGCCGCCGGAGCCAGGGATTGAACCGTGATCCCCAGCGTCCAGTGTCAGTTGCCCTGGCCACGGCATCACACCTCTCCGCTTTCAAGGGGCTCAGCCTAGCAACACTGTAGCCCGCCAATAACTGTACATTCCTTTGTGCTTCAAGGGACTCAGCCTGGCCACACTGTAACCCGTCAGTAACTGTACCAGCCTTGGTGCTTCAAGGAGCTCAGACTGGCAACACTGTAACCCGTCAGTAACTGTACCAGACTTGGTGTTTCAATGGACTCAGCCTGGCAACACTGTAACCCGTCAGTAACTGTACGTGCCTTGGTGTTTTCAAAGGACTCCGCCTGGCAACACTGTAGCCCGTCAGTAACTGTACCAGACTTGGTGTTTCAAGGGACTCAGCCTGGCAACACTGTAACCCATCAGTAACTGTACCAGACTTGGTGTTTTCAAAGGACTCAGCCTTGCAACACTGTAATCCGTCAGTAACTGTACCAGCCTTGGTGTTTCAAGGAGCTCAGACTGGCAGCACTGTAACCTTTCAGTAACTGTACGTCCCTTGGTGTTTCAAGGGGATCAGCTTAGCAACATTGTAACCGGTCAGAAACTGTATGAGCCTTGGTGTTTCAAGGAACTCAGCCTGGCAACACTGTAACCCGTCAGTAACTGTACATGCCTTGGTGTTTCAAGGAGCGCAGCTTAGCAACACTGTAAGTTGTCAGTAACTGTAGATGCCTTGGTGTTTCAAGGGACTCAGCTTAGCAACATTGTAACCCATCAGTAACTGTACCTGCCTTTGTGTTTTAAGGGACTCAGCCTGGCAACACTGTAACCCGTCAGTAACTGTACCTGCCTTGGTGTTTCAAGGAGCTCAGCTTAGCAACACTGTAACCAGTCAGTAACTGTACCATGTAGGAGAGTAGGATCTACTTCTTATAGTTACCCCCACTTTTTGCTGATGTTTCACTGTTTTTAGGTACACTCCAGATTGGATTCTGGGGTACCCTTATCAGTCCCTAGTATATGGTATACTATATACCCATGGCATACGTACCCCAGAGGCCTCCCAGGGGCTGCAGCATGTATTATGCCACCCCTGGGAGACCATTCAAAATGACACCACGGGTCTGCTACAGCAGCCTGTGTAAGGTGGTGCATGCACCCCTTACCTAGATTTAGGTTCACTATATCTATTCTATATCTCTGCACATATAAACCTATCAGTCACCCCTATGGCAAGCCTTATCAATCCTGAAGGCATGGTGCTGGGTTTTATTTGAGAGGGTGCACCTGCATACGCAGAGCCCCTCTGCAGCCTTCGGAACCTATTTTTCGGGGTTGTTTGTTGTTAGACCTGGCATCTTTGGTGTGGTTTTCCCTGACTGTTTGCCTCTACCTCCTGTATTTTTGACGCTATGTTGAATTTAGTTTTTGCTGATTTAGATGCTTTGGGCACTTTGCCACTGCTGATCTGTGTCAAAGTGCAAGTGCTCCATAGGTAAATTGTTATTGTAATTGGTTATCCATGATTGGCATATTTGTCTTACTAGTAGGTCCCTAACAAAGTGCACCAAGTGTGCCAGGGCTGGTGATTCAAACGCAACTAGTGGGCCTGCAGCACTGATTGTGCCACCCACATGAGTAGCCCTAAAATGGTGTCTCGGGCCTGCCACCGCGGTACCTGGGTGCAGTTGCTACCTGCCATGCGGCCCTGACCAGTGTCCCCACTGGCCAGGCCTTACCCTTCCCTTTCTATACACATTGGACACCCCTATGGAAGGCCCTAGGTACCCCCCCCCCCCCCTGGGCAGGGTGCAGTGTATGTGAAAGGTAGAGCATGTACTAGTGTGGGTGACATGCTCTGGTAGTGAATTACAGCCATTTTCGTTTTTCACTATTGAAAGGCTATCTTGCCCATAGGCTATAATGGGAAATGCTGTGTATAATGGTTACCTGCATATCTTCTCATAGGAGCAAGATAGAAAATACAAGTCTGGTATCCCTGAACTCAGATTTAATAACACATCTTTTAGGAAGGGTGGTTTTTAAATCCTGTGTTTGAAAACAGCACTTTAAGAAAGTGGCTGTTTTCTTGTCTGACCTTTCTGTGTGCCTTGGCCTGTTTGTGAATTGACTGTCTGGTTTGAGAGTGACAGGGGCTGGGGTGGCTCCCAGAGGCTGAGTGAGTCATCCCTAGGCTGAATAGCTCCATCTGCATCTTGAGTGGTGGGAGGGGATAGCACCTGGGCCTGAATAGGGCTGTGCCAGCCTACCACAATGCTGGCTCCACCTCCTGCTGGGCGGCTGATGACCCTGCGCCTCTCTCTCAAAAGAAAGAAGAAGTGAAGTAAACAAAGTGCTCCAGGACTGACCAGAACTGGTTTTGACTAGGCCAAGACCCCTGTGCCCTCAGAGAACAAAGGGAATATTGGTATAAAAAGGGCTACCCAGACTTCAGAAAATTAGATCATCCTGGAATCAAGAAGGAACCTCTGCCAAGGAGAAAGCTGGAAGACTGAAGAGGAAGGACTGTCCTGCTGTGTGTTTGTGGGCTGACCTGGAGTTGCTTTGCTGCCAAGGAGAGGGGAAGGACTTTGCTGTTGCTGTGTCCCCTTGCTTGAAGAGATCTCCAAGGGCCTGAGGAGAGCTGGCCTTCTGTTAAAAAGTCCCAGGAACAAAAGGACTTCACCCCCAGCTTCCCCCCTGAACTCTGCTGAGTGAGTTCTGCCCTTCCTAGAGCGCTTGATCCAATTGTGGGGCCTCTGGAAGTTGTGCCTACTGTTTGGGGAGCTGGACAAGAAGAAAAGAAGATGATCTGCAAGTTTCATGCATCACTCGCTTGCGGAGCGCATCGTCGACAGTGCGAGAAAATTCCCGTCGCCGCGAAGATCGTCGCAGCACCTGTTGCCGCTGCAAGAGCCGACGCATCGTTCGCTTGCGGAGCGCATCGCCCCTGTGCGGGAAGATTCCGGATGTATGACATTACAACGCATACTTTTACAACGCACTACACTTACAACGCAATTTTTACAACGCAACATCCACTACAACGCATTTCATTACATCGCATGACACTACAACGCATTTTTAAAAACTACCTTTACAACGCATTCCATTACAACGCATACTACCTTTACAACACATACCATTACAACGCATAATATTACATTGCATTTAAGGTAAGTATTGGATAGTATAGGGGTAAAAATTACTATTCTAACTCCAGGGGTGCAACAGTAGGGTAAGTGTTGGATAGTATAGGGGTAAAATTACTATTCTAACTCCAGGGGGTGCAACAGTAGGGTAAGTGTTGGATAGTATAGGGGTAAAAATTACTATTCTAACTCCAGGGGGTGCAACAGTAGGGTAAGTGTTGGATAGCATAGGGGTAAAAATTACTATTCTAACTCCAGGGGGTGCAACAGTAGGGTAAGTGTTGGATAGTATAGGGGTAAAAATTACTATTCTTACTCCAGGGGGTGCAACAGTAGGGTAAGTGTTGGATAGTATAAGGGTAAAAATTACTATTCTAACTCCAGGGGGTGCAACTGTAGGGTAAGTGTTGGATAGTATAGGGGTAAAAATTACTATTCTAACTCCAGGGGGTGCAACAGTAGGGTAAGTGTTGGATAGTATAGGGGTAAAAATTACTATTCTAACTCCAGGGGGTGCAACAGTAGGGTAAGTGTTGGATAGTATAGGGGTCAAAATTACTATTCTAACTCCAGGGGGTGCAACAGTAGGGTAAGTGTTGGATAGTATAGGGGTAAAAATTACTATTCAAACTCCAGGGGGTGCAACAGTAGGGCAAGTGTTGGATAGTGTAGTGTAATATTATCCGTTGTAATGGTATGCGTTGTAAAGGTAGTATGCGATGTAATGGAATGCGTTGTAAAGGTAGTTTTTAAAAATGCGTTGTCGTGTCATGCGATGTAATGGAATGCGTTGTAGTGGATATTGCGTTGTAAAAATTGCGTTGTAAGTGTAGTGCGTTGTAAAAGTTGCGTTGTAAAGGTTGTTCCCCGAAGATTCCTGTCGCTGCGAGTATTGTCGCAGAGCCTGTCGTCGCTGGGTGAGATCGTCGCACCGCTTGCTTGCGGACCACATCACGTTGCTGCGAACATCGTCGCAGAGCCATCGCATCGAGGGGCCGTGAGAGGAGAAGATCGATGCTGCGCCACGTATCTCCACCGCACCTGAGATCAACGCCGCCCCGAAGATCGCCGCATCGTGCCTGTGCGAGACGCTTCCTACCGAACCTGCGCACCGGAATCCATACAAGGTATCGCCTCCCTCCCCATACAGACCAGATTCGTCGCAACACGTCCGCTGCGTGCAGCGGGGCTGTCGCATCGCCTCCCCAGGGTCTCAGGAGTGACGCATCGCTTGTTTTTCAATGCTGCAGCTTCCATTTGGAACTTTTGTTGCATCTGCAGGTACTTAGGGCTAAACGTGACGCAACTGTGGATTATTTTGACACAAACCCTAGAACTCTTTAAAAATCATATTCTTGAACTGTGTATGTTGGATTTTTGTCGTTTTGGTCTTGTTTAGTTTAGATTAAATACTTTTATTTTTCTAAACTGGTGTGGAGTCCATTTGTGGTGTTTTCAGTGTGTTACTGTGATTGTTGGTACAAATACTTTACACATTGCCTTTGATAAGCCTGTCTGCTCGTGCCAAGCTACCAAGGGCGTGAACAGGGGTTATCTAAAGAGTGTATCCCTCTTACCTGACTAGAAGCAAGGGTCCCTATTTGGACAGTGGTACCTACCTCTGCCAACTAGAGACCCCCAGATCTAACATTTGTGATGCAGCCAACCATATATATTTAAGTGCATTATAACCTCACGGTATATGCTAACTTTATAACGGCTGCATAGAAACCTGTTGTGTTTGGTGTCAAACACCTTGGAATCATACCTCCCCGCCAGTAACTGGCAGGGAAGGTATGATTCCACCCTCCTAGAGGGACATATGTGACACACCGGGCTACCCGGTACCAGCTTTCTCGACCTGGGCATCACAAAATGGATGCTGCCAGCCACAGACAAGAGTCTGCCCTCCTGCTGCTGAGCCAAGCTCGAGCAGGGGAAGGGTTAACAATAGGCTTCCTGTCACAGGGAGATGTGACCACCTCCCAGACAGGCTTTAGTGTATTAGGGCTGGGTGGGTGCACTCTGAGAGTGCTTTGATGTCTGCACTGGGGGCACATTTGGTGTCCCTGTGCATAGTCCAGCTCAAACCAGTTGCAGGACCATTTGCTCCTGCTCTGATGTGAAACTGGACAAAGGACATTGGTGTAGCCACCCCTCTGTCCTGACCCTCCCATAGGTGGACCCCCAGAGTTTGTCCCACCCCTAAAGTAGGAACCCCTGACTACAGAACTTTAGATTTTACCCGGACTAAACTCTGCTATAGAAACCAAGTACTTTGACGATCTGCACGATGCTGGATGACTGAACAATCTCCCTTGGAGTCAAGGAGTTACTCCCCTGCAAGGCAGGCACCTAAAACGCATCTGACGGGTTTACATCTCCCGCGCTCCTGAGGACTCTGAAGATTTCTGCAACACAGGAGGTGGGGTCTCAAGGTCTCTAAGGCTGATCTGTGCTCTCAGCAATTCTGAGGCCCGTATCCCTTGTGGGAACCGTGCAACCCCAAACCCTGTGCACCACATACATTTGCAGCAGCATATGCTTTTTAGCGACCGCTGAGGCTGTGCTTTGAACTTCTTATAGTCCTGACCCAGAGCAGTATTTCCACTGAAGATTTCTGGCCTACACTCCACGAGTGTTCCGTGGGCTGGTATTTTGTTATTCAGCTCGAGGTCCCTTTGTGATCCCTGGTCTGTTTGCTTGTGGGTCCCTGTGAAGGTAACTTTGACTTTCCATGGGCTTTCCTGGTTGCTCCAGATGTGCCCTGACTCTCCATAGCTTGAAGAGTCCCCAGGACATTGCTGGTCCTCACCGATGCATCTTTCCTCTGCCCGCATGGGTTGCAGTTGCCAAGGCTTGCTGGTGTTCAATCCGGACTCTGACCCCCAGCACTTGACATCCTTCATGGGACAGGTCACCTCCGGACGTTGGTCCTCATCGACGTCTCCTGGTCCCTGTGGCTGCAGAGTAAAGCTTCACCTCTTCTCACCTGAAACACCCGACATTGGTGGGCATTCGTCTATCGTGCCCCTGGTCACTGTGAAGTGAATTAGACTCTGTCCCCTCTGCTTTCAGGTTCTTCTCATCTCCGATCCAGGCTTGGATCACACCAGACACTTTTCATCTTCCCGGCAGCAGCACTTTTTCGCATCATGCCATTGAAAAGGACTAAGGTTTCCGACATCACTTGACCCCTATGCACCCGGCTCTTCTGGGATAGGTAACACGGGTACCTCGGTACTCTCAAGGGTGCCGGCCTTAGAACCATATATGTTTGAAAGGGTTTGCTTAAAGTCTTCTCCGAAGTGTCCTTAATCTTTAAAATTCCAACCGTGACTTTCCCATTAAGTTGTATGGAGCTCACTCCTGTGTTCACACACTGCACCCGTCCTTCGTGGGTCCCCTGTGTCACTACCTTGGGGTCCCAGCGACTCTACATGCTCTAGGCAGTGTGTCTAGTCAAGTTGTGGTTGTTATACCATTTTTTTAGTGTATGGTTTGGTCTCCCCTTGGAGCCCGCTGTGTGTTGTGCTATTTACTGTTGTTCTAGTGATTTAATATTGTGTGCTTTGTTCTCTAATCTCATAAAGAAGTTAGTTAGAGAATGTTTAGTAATAAATACATATATTTTATATATTCCTTGTGTGGTTCTCCTTTCATTTGGGCATTCTGGAGGTTCTAATCTGGTGAAACAAGCCGCTTTACATTCCTTCGAGACTAAGCCTGAAGGCTGCTCTCCACAGCTACCACTAGGATAGCATTCAATAAAGGATGTCTTTAACCTAATCATCAATAAGGGTTGTTTGGACTGGTACAAGGTGCTCACTTTAATTAGTGGTCAGCATATACCAGGCCAACTTCTCACATACCAGCCTTTGTGTTACAAGGGACTCAGTCTAGCAACACTGTAACCCCTCTGTAACTGTACCAGCCTAGGTGTTTCAAGGGGCTCAGCCTAGCAATACTGTAACCCGTCAGTAATTATACGTGCCTTTGTGCTTCAAGGGGCTCACCCTAGCAACGCTGTAACCCGTCAGTAACTGTACGTGCCTTGGTGTTTTAAGGAGTTCAGCATAGCAACACTGTAACCCATCAGTAACTGTACCAGCCTTGGTGTTTCAAAGGACTCAGCCTAGCAACACTATAACCCCTCAGTAACTGTACCAGCCTTGGTGTTTCAAGGGACTCAGCCTAGCAACACTGTAACCCGTCAGTAACTGTACGTGCCTTGGTGTTTCAAGGAGTTCAGCATAGCAACACTGTAACCCGTCAGTAACTGCACCAGCCTTTGTGTTACAAGTGACTCAGACTAGCAACATTGTAAACCATCAGTAACTGTACCAGCCTTGGTGTTTCCAGGGGCTCAGCCTAGCAACACTGTAACCTGTCACTAACTGTACCAGCCTTGGTATTTCAAGGGTCTCAGCCTAGCAACACTGTAACCCGTCAGTAATTGTACCAGCATTGGTTTTTCCAGGGTCTCAGCCTAGCAACACTGTAACCCATCAGTAAATGTACCAGCCTTTGTGTTTCAGGCGACTCAGTCTAGCAACACAGTATCCCGTCGGTAACTCTACCAGCCTTGGTGTTTCAAGTGGCTCAGCCTAGCAACACTGTAACCCATCAGTAATTGAATCAGACTTGGTGTTTCAAGGAGTTCAGCTTAGCAACACCGTAACCCATCAGTAACTGTACCAGCCTTGGTGTTACAAGAAGCTCAGCCTAGCAACACTGTAACCCGTCAGTAACTGTACCAGCCTTGGTGTTACAAGAAGCTCAGCCTAGCAACACTGTAACCCGTCAATAACTGTACCAGCCTTGGTGTTTCATGGGGTTCAGCCTAGCAACACTGTAACCCGTCAGTTACTGTACGAGCCTTGGTGTTTCAAGGAGCTCAGCCTAGCAACACTGTAACCCGTCAGTTACTGTACCAGCCTTGGTGTTTCAGGGGGCTCAGACTAGCAACACTGTAAGCCGTCAGTTACTGTACGTGCCTTGGTGTTTCAAGGAGCTCAGACTGGCAACACTGTAACCCGTCAGTAACTGTCCGTGCCTTGGTGTTTCAAGGATCTCAGACTGGCAACACTGTAGCCCTTCAGTAACTGTACCAGTCTTTGTTTTTCAAGGGGCTCAGCCTGGCAACAATGTAACCCGTAAGTAACTGTACGTGCCTTGGTGTTTCAAGGGGCTCAGCCTAGTAACATTGTAACCCGTCAGTAACTGTACCAGCCTTGGTGTTTCAAGGGGCTCAGTCTAGCAACACTGTAACCCATTAGTAACTGTACCAGCCTCTGTGTTTCAAGGGGCTCAGCTTAGCAACACTGTAACCTGTCAGTAACTGCACCAGCCTTGCTGTTTCAAGGGGCTCAGACTGGCAACACTGTAACCCGTCAGTAACTGTAAATGCCTTGGTGTTTCAAGGAGCTCAGACTGGCAACACTGTAAGCCGTCAGTACCTGCACCAGCCTTGGTGTTACAAGGGACTCAGTCTAGCAACACTGTAACCCCTCTGTAACTGTACCAGCCTAGGTGTTTCAAGGGGCTCAGCCTAGCAATACTGTAACCCGTCAGTAATTATACGTGCCTTTGTGCTTCAAGGGGCTCACCCTAGCAACACTGTAACCCGTCAGTAACTGTACGTGCCTTGGTGTTTTAAGGAGTTCAGCATAGCAACACTGTAACCCGTCAGTAACTGTACCAGCCTTGGTGTTTCAAAGGACTCAGCCTAGCAACACTATAACCCCTCAGTAACTGTACCAGCCTTGGTGTTTCAAGGGGCTCAGCCTAGCAATGCTGTAACCCGTCAGTAATTATACGTGCCTTTGTGCTTCAAGGGGCTCACCCTAGCAACACTGTAACCCATCAGTAACTGTACGTGCCTTGGTGTTTCAAGGAGTTCAGCATAGCAACACTGTAACCCGTCAGTAACTGCACCAGCCTTTGTGTTACAAGTGTCTCAGACTAGCAACATTGTAAACCATCAGTAACTGTACCAGCCTTGGTGTTTCCAGGGGCTCAGCCTAGCAACACTGTAACCCGTCAGTAATTGTACCAGCCTTGGTGTTTCAAGAAGATCAGCCTAACAACACTGTAACCCGTTAGTAACTGTACCAGCCTTGGTGTTTCAAGGGGCTCAGACTGGCAACACTTTAACCCGTCAGTAACTGTACCAGGCTTGGTGTTTCAAGGAGCTCAGACTGGCAACACTTTAACCCGTCAGTAACTGTACCAGCCTTGGTGTTTCCAGGGGCTCAGCCTAGCAACACTGTAACCCGTCAGTAATTGTACCAGCCTTGGTGTTTCAAGAAGATCAGCCTAACAACACTGTAACCCGTTAGTAACTGTACCAGCCTTGGTGTTTCAAGGGGCTCAGACTGGCAACACTTTAACCCGTCAGTAACTGTACCAGGCTTGGTGTTTCAAGGAGCTCAGACTGGCAACACTTTAACCCGTCAGTAACTGTACCAGCCTTGGTGTTTCAAGGGGCTCAGCCTAGCAACACTGTAACCCACCAGTAACTGTTGTAGCCTTGGTGTTTCAAGGGGCTCAGCATGGCAACACTGTAACCCATCAGTAAATGTACCAGCCTTTGTGTTTCAGGCGACTCAGTCTAGCAACACAGTATCCCGTCGGTAACTCTACCAGCCTTGGTGTTTCAAGTGGCTCAGCCTAGCAACACTGTAACCCATCAGTAATTGAATCAGACTTGGTGTTTCAAGGAGTTCAGCTTAGCAACACCGTAACCCATCAGTAACTGTACCAGCCTTGGTGTTACAAGAAGCTCAGCCTAGCAACACTGTAACCCGTCAATAATCGTACCAGCCTTGGTGTTTCATGGGGTTCAGCCTAGCAACACTGTCACCCGTCAGTTACTGTACGAGCCTTGGTGTTTCAAGGAGCTCAGCCTAGCAACACTGTAGCCTGTCAGTTACTGTACCAGCCTTGGTGTTTCAGGGGGCTCAGCCTAGCAACACTGTAAGCCGTCAGTTACTGTACGTGCCTTGGTGTTTCAAGGAGCTGACTGGCAACACTGTAACCCGTCAGTAACTGTCCGTGCCTTGGTGTTTCAAGGATCTCAGACTGGCAACACTGTAGCCCTTCAGTAACTGTACCAGTCTTTGTTTTTCAAGGGGCTCAGCCTGGCAACAATGTAACCCGTAAGTAACTGTACGTGCCTTGGTGTTTCAAGGGGCTCAGCCTAGTAACATTGTAACCCGTCAGTAACTGTACCAGCCTTGGTGTTTCAAGGGGCTCAGTCTAGCAACACTGTAACCCATTAGTAACTGTACCAGCCTCTGTGTTTCAAGGGGCTCAGCTTAGCAACACTGTAACCTGTCAGTAACTGCACCAGCCTTGCTGTTTCAAGGGGCTTAGACTGGCAACACTGTAACCCGTCAGTAACTGTACATGCCTTGGTGTTTCAAGGAGCTCAGACTGGCAACACTGTAAGCCGTCAGTACCTGCACCAGCCTTGGTGTTTCAAGGTACTCAGACTAGCAAAACTGTAACCTGTCAGTACATATACCAGCCTTTGTGTTTCAAGGGACTCAGCCTGGCAACACTGTAACCCATCAGTAACTGTACATGCCTTGGCGTTTAAATAGACTCAGACTAGCAACACTGTAACCCGTCAGTAACTGTACGTGCCTTGGTGTTTTCAGAGGACTCAGCCTGGCAACACTGTAGCCCGTCAGAAACTGTACCAGCCTTTCTGTTTCAAGGGACTCAGCCTGGCAACACTGTAAACCGTCAGTAGCTGTACCAGCCTTTGTGCTTCAAGGGACTCAGCCTGGCAACATTGTAACCCGTCAGTAACTGTTCCAGCCTGGGTGTTTCGAGGAGCTCAGACTGGCAACACTGTAACCCGTCAGTAACTGTACATGCCTTGGTGTTTCAAGGGACTCAGCTTAGATATACTGTAATCAGTCAGTAACTGTACCAGCCTTGGTGTTTCAAGGAGCTCAGACTGACAACACTGTAACCCGACTGTTAGAAATGGAGGTCTCTAGTTGGCAATGGCTGGCCACTGTCCAAATAGGGACCCTTCTTCCTAAGTCAGAGTAAGCAGCCTACACCCTTTGACAACCCCTGCTCAACCCTGTGGTAATGTAGCACGAGCAGCTAGGCTTATCTCAGAGGTAGTGTGTGAAGCATTTATGACCATACACAGTAATATAATGAGGAACACTACAAATGGACACCACTCAAGTAGTTATGAAAAAATAGGTATTTTTATATAGACTTAATCACAAGACCAATAACAGTAAAAATCCACAATACTATAAAAATATAATTACTTTAGAAATGCTGCAAGGAAAAATAGTTCAGGATGCACAAAATGATGTTTGGTTCAAGGCAGTGGTCTCTGCGACCCTTTTACTCACAAAGTATCTGGTTCCTGGAGCAAAGCAACAAAAATGTCGCTAAGGCGTTGTAGCGATAAATTTCCTCACGCTAACCAGCGATGCGTTGAATCCTTACCGCAAGGGAGGATGATGCGCTGGGTTGCGGGCAGGACAAAGCGACAAACTTCCTCTCGGTAAGCCGGTGATGCAATGAAATCCTTGCCGCGAAGGGAGGATGATGCACCGAGCCTGTTGCGTGTGCGATCTTGCTGCGTTGACAAAGATGGCGCTCCGCGAGGAAGCGACGATCCGGATTCGATGCGGGGAAAAATGGCGAACGCTCGGCGTCCGCGCTGCGATGATCCTGTTGCGATGATTTCCAGATAGCGGGCGTTTTCAGGCCCGCAGACAGGTGCTGCGACGATCTTCGGATAGCGGGCGTTTTCAGGCCCGCAGACAGGTGCTGCGACGATCTTCGGGGTTAGCGAGCACTCGGCGACAGCGGAGCGCCGATTTTTCTCACGCTCACCAGCTGCAGCGGCTCGCTAATGGAGGTTAGCGACGATTTTCAGTGCTCTCTTCTCAGCAGTAGAAATAGAGGTCCTGGAACACACAGGAGCCTCACCTGCAGATAGTAATCCTTGCTGGGAGAAAACAGGAGGCTGATGGTGGAGTCTGATGTGCCTGAGACTCCAGCAGGAGGCTAGCTCTCTCCTAGCCCTTGGGTAGTTGCTGTAGCAAAAGAAATAAAAGTCCAATCAAAGTTCTTTTCCTCTTCTTGAAGTCCAGTAGTAACAGCTGCAGGCCAGTCCCAGAAACAGCACACAAGCACAAGGACAGTCCTTCTCCTGCAGATTCTTGTAGTCCCACGGACAGAGGTTCTTCTTGTTATCCAGGAGCAATACCATTTGTAGGGGTTTGTGCACAAATATTTATACCCCCAAAGTCTTTGTTCTTAGGGGTCCCAAGTCTCTGAACCCAGCCAGAACCAGTTCTGCCCAGCCCTGGAGCACTTTGTTGATCAGGCTGCATCCTTCCTTTCAGAAAGAGGGGGTCTGCCTCAGACGCACAGTGGGAGGTGGAGCCAGCATTCACCTTGCCAGGCACAGTCCTTTTCAAGTGCAGGAGCTACCCCTCCCCTCACACCAAGGCAGGTCGCTCTATTCAACCCAGGTCTGACTCAGCCTGCCCTGTCCCTCCAAAACCAGACAGCCAATACACATCATAGCAGAGCAAACTGGAAGGCTTAGGCAAGAAAGTACCTATACTCTAAAAGTGGTAGTTTCAAACACAGGATATAAAAATAACCTTCACTAAAAGATGTATTTTAATATTCTGAGCTCAGGCATACTAGATTCGTTTTTCTACCATGTTCTGTGGGTCAGTTAGGACTATAGAATGTAATAGCCCGGACCTCCCATTCTGGCCTATGGAGAACAGGTAGCCTTACAGTAGTGAAAAACGAAATGGGGTGTAATTCACTACTAGGACATGCTACATACATCAGGGCATGTCCTACCTTACACATACCATGCTCCCTATTATAAGGGGGGCTTACAGGATGCCAAGGGAAGGTTTAGGGGCTGGGAAGTGGGTGCACTTCACAGCCAAGATGGCAGTTCTGGACTGCACGCAGACACTGCAGTGGCAGGTCTGAGACACACTTTACAAGCTGCTTCTGTGGGTGGCACAAACCAGTTCTGCAGGCCCACCAGCAGCATTCGGGTTACCAGCCCTGGGCACACACAGGCCACGCTACTAGGGACTAACAGGTAAACCAAATAAGCCAATCAAGGATGTACCAATTCATATGTCATCTTTACAAAGGGAGCATTTGCGCTGTGGCACTGAATGGCAGTGGCACAGCGCCCAGAGCATCTATAACCAGCAAAAACAGAGGAGACACAGCAAAAAAATGGAAAGGAGACTCACGCCAATGGTGCCAGGTCTAACACCGACAGTAACTGTACATGCCTTGGTGTTTCAAGGGACTCAGCTTAGATATACTGTAATCAGTCAGTAACTGTACCAGCCTTGGTGTTTCAAGGAGCTCAGACTGGCAGCACTGTAACCTGTCAGTAACTGTACGTCCCTTGGTGTTTCAAGGGGATCAGCTTAGCAACATTGTAACCTGTCAGAAACTGTATGAGCCTTGGTGTTTCAAGGAACTCAGCCTGGCAACACTGTAACCCGTCAGTAACTGTATGTGCCTTGGTGTTTCAAGAAGCGCAGCTTAGCAACACTGTAACGTGTCAGTAACTGTACGCTCCTTGGTGTTTCAAGGGACACAGCCTAGCAACACTGTAACCCGTCAGTAACTCTACGTGCCTTGGTGTTTCAAGGAACTCAGCCTGACAACACTGTAACCCGTCAGTAACTGTACGTGCCTTGGTGTTTCAAGGAGTGCAGCTTAGCAACACTGTAACGTGTCAGTAACTGTACGCTCCTTGGTGTTTCAAAGGACACAGCCTAGCAACACTGTAACCCGTCAGTAACTCTACGTGCCTTGGTGTTTCAAGGAACTCAGCCTGGCAACACTGTAACCCGTCAGTAACTGTACGTGCTTTGGTGTTTCAAGGAGCGCAGCTTAGCAACACTGTAACGTGTCAGTAACTGTACGCTCCTTGGTGTTTCAAGGGACACAGCCTAGCAACACTGTAACCCGTCAGTAACTCTACGTGCCTTGGTGTTTCTATGAGCTCAGACTGGCAACACTGTAACCTGTCAGTACCTGCACCAGCCTTTGTGTTTCAAGGGGTTCAGCTTAGCAACACTGTAACGTGTCAGTAACTGTACGCTCCTTGGTGTTTCAAGGGACACAGCCTAGCAACACTGTAACCCGTCAGTAACTCTACGTGCCTTGGTGTTTCAATGAGCTCAGACTAGCAAAACTGTAACCCGTCAGTACCTGTACCAGCCTTTGTGTTTCAAGGGGTTCAGCCTAGCAACACTGTAACACGTCAGTAACTGTACGTGCCTTGGTGTTTCAAGAGACTCAGCCTGGCAACACTGTAACATGTCAGTAACTGTACGTGCCTTGGTGTTTCAAGGGACTCAGCCTAGCAACACTGTAACCTGTCAGTAACTCTACCAGCCTAGGTGTTTCAAGGGCTCAACTAGCAACATTACAACCCTAGCTATAGAAATGAACAATAAAAGCATAAATGCCATCTGCTGGCCCCAATCATTTCACTCCTACAGCAGTTTCAGCTACGACTGCATTGAAGTGTTCAAGTACAGAATTTCTGTTAATTTTGCGGTAAAAAGGAATTACCATCCTCATGTCAAAGTAGCTATCCATTTAATGAAAGCAGTATTGAGAGGTGTAATACAGGACGGCACCTGCTAATAGTGTCTCACATCTCCAGGTCAAATGCTTTGCAAAAGGCTGATTCTTTCGAGCTCCGCTAGCTATAAATGTGGTCCAGAAGTCTGTCCTGGAGAGTGTGGCAGGAGGAAGATGCTGTTGATGTCTCATGTGAATCCTTGTGTTACCTTACAGTGGGCTTAGCGGCCTCCCAATGCTTTCAATTGATTGACTACATTGTTCCTCTCATTTGCTTGCTTGCTTGTTCATCAGTTTCCATAAGCTTCCAGCTCTTTGTGTGTTTGTCCCGTACCTGGACATGGAAACATGACTGTGTCTTTCCACTGCTTCCTCTTTCAGGGGCTCCTCTATACTTTTCGTTTAATCACTCGACGAGAGTGCTTGTGTTTTTCAGCTGTCTCCCTCATGTACTTCTCCTCTGCATGTTACTCCCTCAGTCCCTACATCCTACCCTCCTTCTTTTCTCCGTGTGCTCCTCCAAGTTCCCCATATCTCCCCTGTCCATCTGCTTGCCCCCTAGCTCTTGTTGTCCACCATCCTTTGCTTGTCTTTTGACCTTAGAATCAGTTGTCCAGGTGCTTGCTTCAGCCCTTCCCTTCCATACTTTGTCTGCTTGCCTCAGCCCCTCCCATTCACCATCCATTGTCTACCTGCTTACAAACAGCCCATCCTACCCACCCTTCATTGTCTGTGTGGTTGCCCCAGTCCCCCTTGCCCACTCTCCGTTGCCTGTGTGGTTGCCCTCAGCCCTGCCTTTCCCACCCTATGTTATCCATTTGCCTGACTGCAGCCCCTCATGACCACCCTCTGTTCTCCGTCTCTTGGCCTCAGTACCTCCTGCTCCTCCTCCGTGCTCTGTCTGCGTACATCCACCCCCTTATTCCCCCCTCCAATGTTTGTATGATTGCCACTAGTCCTGCACAACCTCTGTTTTTTGTGTACTCCCCCATCCCCTCTTGTCTGTTTCCTCCCCCACCGGCTTCTTCTATGCCCACCCGTACTCACTGTGTTGCCTCAGGAGCACAGGGCTAAAAAGAAATACAAAATTAAAAGCAATATGTCACAGACAGCCCAACTATGCTTTTTTAAAAAAACTAATCATAAACACTTGCCAACGCTTTTCTTTCCATTACTTTAAGCCATGCTGCACAGCAGCTGTGCTTCCGTATAGGATATCTACAAAACATTGACAAAGCCAATAGTTCTCATAAGCAAGACTTATTCCCTTTGTCAATGCTTTTTAGGTCGAGGCTGGGCAGCGCATGTGCTGCTCTGCGAGGCATACAGTATTTAGGTATAGACTTGAAACTCCACCCATTTTCCATCGATCTTTTCAATTGGCTTCTGCTACTGTCCTTTCTAAATGCTGGGTTTTGATTCATGAATAGGCTTGTTAGTTCCTCCTTAGTACCGCCTTTTCTACATTTGTATCCTCCCATGAGGACTGGCCTTTTTTACATGTGTTGTTAATCGGTATATTTTATTTAGTCTGTGAGCACTATTTTCTTGAATGGTTTCTCCTATTCCACCCATGACATGCATTCCTGTAATTCAGCAAGGTGTCCGCTTTCATGTTATTTTAGTAATGGCGACACGTCATATTTACAAAACCAGCTTGCACCTTTTAATCATTATTTAAATTTTTTAGCAGTACGGTCTGTCATAACTATAGCGGCGCGCTCCTTTCTTTGCCAGCGCTGTCTGCTTTGACTATGGCGGCTGTGCTCCTTTCTTTATTTACTTTTTTACTTTGCCACAGTTGTCCTCTTTCCCTATAGCGCTCGCCATTTTTTTTTATCTGAGTACTAGCCAATGGCAGCCACATGCCTGGAGTGGGGAGGCGTGCATTTTGCACATAAAGGCATGCGGCTACCATTGGCTAGTACTCCGTACTCCCGGATCTCCTGTGCCATGCCCAACACCATCTCACCCCTCCCGCTTGCCCGCCTCCACCACCCCACTGAGGTCGAGGTCGAGAGTTTAAGCTATTGGAATTCTAAATCACAATGCCTTTTATTTCTATGTTCATTTTCTAAACAGATAAATAAAACGCATTGTCATTTACAATGCCAATAGCTTAAACTCTTGCAAATACGAGACCTATTGCATTGCAAATGCTTGTTTTTTAATACTGCAAAGGCGCACTTGGGACAGTGAGGCCAAAGCAGTAGACCACACAGGGCCTGCATGGCAGGCAGGGACAGGGAGTGCAGACATAGTATGCACTCTTTCAGAGAAGGACCAATATCAATTCGTTTTAGCTCTAGGGTGATGGCCGGCCTTAATCTGAGCCTGAGCTAGAGATGTACTATGTAGTAATGTAAGATACTACATACTACGATGGAAGAATGTGAACACCTACAGTCAAGCGGCCTGGAACAATCATTTGAGTGGCCCACAGCATTGGATGCAGCCAGTCGGGCTGGTGAGAGGCCGATTGAATTGATGTGCTGACCTATTATGACAGAAGTGGTTGCCACAAGCGTTTGGAGCACATGTCTTGGAGGGTGACATTGTTGCTAAGCAACCATTCAGCACTCTGTGTACGGAACACATGGTTTTGTGCGCCCACAGCGTGTTGCTGTATTTACACAAGAGGTACAACGAGTGCGCAACCCTTTGGGTGTCCGTTAGCTCTGCTCTTCTGTTTGGCATTCTACTCTGTGAAGTGTCCCTTCCCCCACTATGTACTGCAACCTTCTGCAGTCTAGTGCCAAGGCTCTGATGTGATGAAACTGGTCTGTCTCTGCCCTCTCCCTTCATCTGTACTCTATACAGCCCAGGCATGACTAGACCTTGGCCCCTTGCCCTCACCATCTACCAAACGTAACGCATCTCTTCACGGTTCTAAGATGAGAATATTTGCTCTATAGAACATCGTAATTGTAGACAGTTCTTATGAACTCTCCGACTGCTTCTGTCAGCAGCCTGGAGACTAAGCTGTACAGCCAGGGTCACCCTTGAAGTCCTGGTAGAAGTGATTTCCAAGGCTGGAGGTGGTTGGCTTTACAGTCTGAGATGTGTAAATACCCCTATACTGGCTAGTCCCCATCTCTACGGCGGCCAATGCCCTGATGCCTATCTCAAACATGCTGCCTCCTCCTACACCTGCAACTCCCACTTAAATTACATTTCATGGGGAAACTGTTCTGAAATTGTCCATATATGCACACTAAAGGCTTCAACCAGAAATCACCGTTCTGTTCCATGTACCTCATTGAATGTTGAAGCAGCAGCTGGTCTGCAGTCAGGAGAGGCGACAACTCTACTTAACCTACCCGTGCAGCTCCACCGCCAACCAGTCCTGCAAACCGGCTCTGTCTGAACCCGCCCCAGAGCCCAGTTCACAACAGTAGCTGCTGAAGGAAGTGCAATACTGGCCACCTGAGAGCTACCCGAGCCCACCTATGCCACCTGCTCATTAGCACCCACCGTGGCATCGCTGAAGGTGCAATAGCATTGCCAGGGGTTAGCGATGGTGCTGCGGGCCAAATCAACTTCCGTGTTCGATCACCAAAGGTATTGGTCACACAGATTCTGTCCAGCTGAGCACTGCTATAAGTGGGCCTGGTCTGGGGCCTGGCAAAGCCAAAAAATGAACATTGAACTAGTGGGGCCATCTATAGCTGTCATTCACCCACTGAAGAAAAAACCCTCCCTTCCTGCCTATCACAAGGTAATGCACCAACACAATGTCACCACACGGACAAAGTGACAGGTGGCTACTGTTGTTTGCCAATGGAGACCCAGGGCATAAAGTGTTATTTCATATCAACTGAATAACTAATGTATTGCCACTTACTTTTAAACTTACCGTGGCAATTCATGTTACTGATTTTGGCCCTGAATAAAGACTCTATGTAAACTGGTAAATAAAATATCCTGCTGACTTTGATTTTTCTTATCCAGTAAGACCCCATTTAGGAATTTATCAAACACAGGATGCTGTTTTCACGTGTATTAATCACACAGACCACGTCTCGTGTAAAGTCTTGGCAAGCCTCATCTGTTCTAGGGCCCGCCGCCTTTATCCACCCACTCACAGAGCTGCAGCTGCGCTCGGAGTCTAAGTCAGTGATAATCATCTGATTAAGTTGTGTTTGTGTTATTACAAAGCTCTAACTCTGCAGGGAGGTGAACATTTGGTACATTTGCATGAGAGCCTTGCTATACATGTGACACTTGGCAGGCATGCAGAATAGAACCAATGAGGCTCTGTGTGAGTCGCGGAACCGACGTCGCTCGAGCAAGAGACGGCAAAGGCTGTGCCTGCCGGAGCTTGGAGTGCAGTGCCACAGAATAGTATCCACCAGTGCCCCCAAAGAATATGTTAATGACTACACTCTTGAGGCAGGTGTGTACACTGAGTGATAGGTAGAAGTTACTGCCCCACAGAACAGACTTCCTTTAAGTAGGAACAAGCCTGTAATACAGTTCTGAGCTAGCAAGAGAAATAGGATTGCTTGAAATATACAATAATCAAGAGCTTTGGGCCTACACTTGCCCATTAAAACACACCTTTAAGAGTGCGCAAAATGTTGATTTGCTGTGTGAAATAAGGTATTCACAAGAACTTTGTTTTGTGGCATTATGGGAAGGGTAAAAGATGAAGAGGGAGATAGAGAGGGGCTCCCTATGTGGTGTCTGCTAGGGAATGATTTTCTCTAGCTCTGTCTGATGCCAGCTGAATTGTCCTGGTACCTGGTGCCCCATTGAGAGTGCCCTCTAAGGAAAACCCTTATAACAGAAGGGTTATTTCCTGGCTTGTGGTATTTTGGACTGTTATATTTGTGTTTCATGTGACATGTTCCATTTTAATTGTGCATGGCAGGCTATTGAAAAATGTGGATGCATGGAATCTTGGTGGTAGAGGCCACCAGGGGAGTTTGAAGTGTGAACAGCAGCTATTATCTGACAATGGTGTCAATTCACATTGGGAAATTGAAGAGCCTTTGTCTAATGAAGGATTCTTTCTCACCCAGTAGGTAATGGGCTAGCTGAAAGAATGAAAAGATTAGTGAGTAAAGATGTTAGATGAGTGGTTGCTGATCGGGTTAGGTCGTTTAAAGTGATCAGCTCCATTATATGGTTTTATCGCTATACACCTCATAATGTCACTGGGGTGACACTATTCAGAGCATTGAGAGGTATGAAATCCTTAGATTTATTGTGTTCAGCATGGTTGAACAAATTGATTTGGACTGACAAGAAGGCTGAGAAGAGGAAACGTTTGATGGAACAAGTCAAAGAGAGAACTGTTCTCAGTCAAATGAGAAATATGGAGAGAAATTATTGCATGAAGGATGTGGAGATGTGAGGTTTCAAGTGAGCAGAATTGGTGCACATTACTTTGCGTCTGTTCAAAGAAAGGAAAGGTCCTTTAGTCACAATTGAGAAAGTGAGCGGTAAAGGAGGGTGTTGGGGTGATTTATGGCCAGTGGTAGAATTCTGAATGTGTAATAAAAACTGAATGTGTCAAACAATGTGTTGGTGTTTCCTATGGACAGAACTCAAAAAATGGAATACAGAATAACAAGACCACTTGTTATCCTCAAAGCTCAAAGATGTTGTCTTAAGCTAAGAAGCATGCAAGAAGGAGCAAGACAGAATGCAGGTTGTGCCAGCCACAGAGGGTTCCAACAGACCCATCATGTTGCCAGCCTTCACCAGATGGAAATTATGGGTGGTGGCTGACTTTCCAGTGTTTATCTAGAACGGTGTGCTGGAATAATCTGAGGGCTCATTTGCCAGAAATTTTGTGAAGAAACCTTGTACAGTTCTATGGGAGGGCGAAAATTGACCAGATTTCTCCAGCGTTCTTGACACACCCACACGCCCCTTAATGTAAGTTTGTACCAGGCCCCAGAGAAGAGGCACCTTCCGGAGCAAAGGGGAGATTTTCTTTAAGCGTACACCACGCTAGCCTTATTGGTTCTTTGGCAGAAGTGTCACTGCAATTTCAAGGGCAGACTCATACTCAGCACCTGGATGCAATTCCTTGCTGCTTACGTCTGCCTTTCCAGATTTAGTCATCCACATGTCAGAGAGCAACTGAAGGATCAAATACTCAAGGACACACCTGGCAAAGCCCCTTATAGAAACATTGCCTTCCTTGCCTGAGACAACCAGCCTTAAGATTTCATGAAGGTGCGTCCAACCCCCATGAAAAACAACTGGGTGCAGCAGAAGGTGATCATGAGCCCTGATATGCACATGATAGAAGCCAGTATGGCTGTGATCTAGGGTATGAAGATCAGCCATGACAGCTAATGCAGGCCATGCTCCCCCATGATCCTGTATAAGATGTGCCATGCAATGCATGCAAAGCTATGTCTATGCTGGCTAAGGTTGCACCATCTGCAGCATATCCTTCATAGGAGTCTGGTTTTATGCTCCCATACTCTGGGTAGTGCAGGCCTATTCAGCCTCTGTCCTCACAGCACTCCACCACTGTCCATGAGCCTTTGTTCCTAAATCTTGCACTGCCAGGTTTGACCATGCAGTAGACCCATATTTTCATATAAACAATAAACATAGTAAATACAGCTGAATTCTTCTCTCACCCTATCAACTCCATGTCTTATGTCAACACCCTTTTAAACAATATCAGCACCCTTCCTGCATAAAAACAATCCTGCCTGTAGCTCAGGCACCCTTGCACTATGGTGTAAGGGTGCCTACATTGCTGCTAGAAAGTACACAGTGAGCAAGTGAAGGAGAGTGCAGAAATGCTCCAGATTTTTGTAAATATGGAGCATTTCTACTTTCTTCCTTTCACGTAACGAAGCTCAGCAACTTTGCTTGCTGCCCTGCATTGCATAAAATATTAGTACATTTGCCCCTAAATGTTTATAGCATAACTACTTGTGAAGATTCCTAATATTTTGGCTCACCGTGTAAATACATCTGAAGTAAATACATCTGAGATAAAAACATAAGATGTTGATGTACCACTCCCATGATCAGCCATAGGTAGATATTATATTTTGAGATATCTTCACCAATTATGTGGCTTTGATGAAATGATATGTGCTTCCGAAGAGTGGAAGTTCAGGATTATCACTTCAGGATTCCTCTTCCAATTTTGGAAGCTTGACTTTATGTTTGGACTTTTCCAATTCAAGGCATTTCAGGAAGAGATAAGATCTGCATAAAGTCGGCTTCAGGTCTTGATTACTTTCATTTTTAAGTTTGAGCATAGTTTAACTTGAGAGCTTTTAAGACACAGCAGATTTTGAATGTAAAATGGGTCTCCAATGGATTTTGACCCTGGAAGGTGGTTTATGATCCAATTTTGGAGTCCTTGTATCTAGTCAGGAGGCCACATGGGAAGCCTTTGCCACAGGTAATTGAGAACATCCTTTCAAGCCAAAATAGCCACTTACCATCCTGGATAAGACTAGTGATTTGAAATTATTGGTAAAGTCTTCTTGGTCGGCGGGATATTTTTGCTCGAGAGATTCAGCTGGTAAGTGGAATATCTGGGGATTCTGATTCTGTGGAATTGTGGATTATGGCCGAAGGTAACATGGATGAATTGAGACATAGTTTACAACTTTGTACAAACCCTCAAATGCATCATTTTCTCGAATGCAACATCTGTAGAGATCTTACAGTGCACCTCATTGACTATTTTTCCTGGCCTGAGACAGGAGCAGATCTCTTTAAGAGGGTGCTGTCCATACAGTGCTTGCACATTAGTTTCAGCCAAGCGCCAATCTCGCGAACCATGACCGTGATGACAGAGTGGCTGGATGCTCCTGTACCTGATGGAAGATCGGCTGAATGATCTAGATAATATCAATGAAAATATCTCCAGTCCCCTGCTAGTTGGAAATAGACGAGGCTAATGTGCCTGAAGCATTGCTTGAATAAAAGGAACGATTGAGGAATTGTTAAGACTTACTCAATCATTTGCAAATCTGTTTCTAGGGGTGCAAAGTGTGTTGCTCTGGTTTGCATCCATTTTCCTGCCTAGTCTTTAATAGGTCTATGCTGTGGAGCCTTTTTCTCCTAGTGCCAAGAAACCTTACATGGTATAGGGCATGCTAACTGTAGCCATCAACTCTCTGTCTTTCTTTGGTACTAAAGTTCAAGTGAGATCAAACAATGTGCAGCAGGTAAGCTTTGCAGTTAATTGTGTGAGGTTCATGGCACTACCTACTATGATTTGAGCGTGTATAGGTTTCTGCTGTTGTGATGTTGCCCTGAGATATTGTGATTACAAGGAGGATGCAATTTATTAGTTTCTCTCATATCACAAACCGATCTGTTTCACCTGTTTACAATCTGCAAGCAGGTTGGAAAGTGCAATACATGGCAGCAGAATGGAGCATCAAGGAGGATCCCAGGTGCAGCCTATGGAGAAGAGCCATTCCCCATAGGCGACTAAGCTATGGCCTCGGTGCCAACTTTAGCTGGAGACAAATTTGAGGAAACAAATGGAAATTAAGAAAATTAAAAGCAATGAGTGTTTGCAGGCAGCATGCTTCACCTGGAGTGCCACTTGCTTTCAGCTACTCTAGAACCACCCAGAATACATGTAGTGGATCTGAATATTGATAACCATCAGGCATGTCAAGATGTTTGGAAACAGGAGGCAGCCTTTCCTACTCCATTAGGTCGGAAACTAGGAAATGGGGTTCTATGGACCCAAAGCTGATTGTTAAGGTCCTGGTGATATCTCTAATCGATAGAGTAAAGCACTGTGTGCTGGTTTCTCAAAACTTCTCATGACTCCCCTCAAAGCAGTCCTTCACTCTGCTCTTTGTCTCATCTCTAGAACCAAGAAATTTGAACACATCACCAGTACTGGTTTCCTCAAAGGGCTCCCACTTGAGATGGCTTGCATCATCTATAAAGTGCTTTACATGAACACGCCTTTTTACCCAACACAAATTTTAAAAACTCTCTGGTGGCTGTTTATACTGAAGAAGGTAAAGCCGTCTATAGGTGTAAGACACACTCCTCAAAAAAGTCCACCATTCAGCACTCTTTCTCTGGCAATGTCCCAAAAATGTAGAACTTCCTTTTAACTCATATTCAGTATGCACCATCCTTAGAACTAGTTAAGAAAAAGCACAAAGACATTTTGGGCACACCAAATTTGTAGATACTCTCAAACATTGAATCTCCTTATGATCTCAAACATCTAACAACCACAGCCTGTACTCCTTCTCCTTCTCACCACATTCCGTCCCTTAACCTTTCCCTGTCCCTTCGCCTCTGCGTTCTGTTATCACCATTATTAAGTGAGTCAAATCTACTCGGCACACTACACAGCTTGATGCAACACTTTTTGACCTTCATCTTCTCAATTCCTACCACCTTAATTTAGCTCCACTCAAAATCCTACTACATTTTATACCCATGGACTTTTATTTTTAATTCATTGTTGCTATGATTCTCACAATATATGTTGCATTTCTTACTACGGAAATATGCAATTTCCAGTAGATTTACTGAATCCCTGAATTTTCTTTATAATGATTGTTTCTCTTCACATAGGTCAGCATCATCTAACTCTCTACACTGTTTGTCACTAACCATATATAATTTTCTCTCACTGTATTACAAAAATTGTTATGTTATCCACATTTCTATGGCACCAATGCTTGTTTCCTGTTTGTAAGTTGCTTCATAAACTTTATCAGTTGATCTGGTTGGCATTGCATGTAAAATAGGCTCCAGTTTCAAGGTATTTGATTTTTTAGTATTTTCGTTTGCCTTCATTCATATTTATTTTTGTGGCCTGCTTATTAACCGATAATTGTGCACTCACACTTTGATGCCTGCCAGGTTTCAGCACATTATACAGCCCAAAATAATAAAACAATACACAGACATGAAATTATGTGCATAATAGAACAAACATAGGCTGAGGTATGCAGTGATTTAAGGAAATCGCATTCCATGTTTTAACTCCCATTGCTTCAATCTGTAAAGCTGTTGGCCTGAAGTTCATGAATCACAGCATGGAGAGTCACTGAAAAAAAGGTACATTTTCTGTAGTATTCCACTTTTAGAAATAAATACAAACCAGAAAAACACTCTTTGCTGTCAGTATTTATCGGTAAAAATCCATAAAAACAGAAAACTGGGAGCCTTATACACTACACAAATAAGAACAAATATATTTCTTACATTTTATGGTGCATATTAAGCAGAAGGGCTGACAGAACGTCATGTACCTGCCTGTTTAGTTGCGCCACTCTCTGGCGTTTACTTGGGAGTGGAATACAGCAGAAGCCGTAGGGTGGAGAACCATTGAGTTTCACACACCTCTGGTTCGTTGTAAACAAAAAAAATTGGGAGAAGGTGTTGGCCGTGTTCTTGGCTATTCAAGCTTGAAGTATGAGTGAGCTGATGGAACCGATTCCATCACACCGAGCGCCAAGGTCAAGATGGCGCCATCTGTGTGACAGGCCTAACTGAGATAAGAGCAGTCTACAGAGACCTTTCTTTGCTAGGGATAATTACACAGCATGATAATTCTGGTGGTTAATGTACTTAACAGAGAGATTTGCTGATTTGTCAGTTTTTACTCATGATGTAATAGCATAGAGGGTTAATGTACCCGCTGCAAAGCAGAGCGTGTGACATGCAGGTCACAAATTAATAATTGATGTAGACAGCTCAGTAGGCTATTGCTTTTGTCACAGAGATCCTTTTGTTACTTGGAGTTCATAAGGAACAAATCCTTCTGGGGGGCGGAGCTAGCCACACCTGAAGGTGGCCGCTTTGTAAGCGAGCTCCTTCGGTTGCGCCCCAATCCTTCAATTATCCTGTGTGCATAACCTGAAAAACATACTAAAAACCACAAAAAACTGAACTGGAAGATGGCGGTGCCCTGCTGACCTTCTTTTTGTCGTTGAACTCCGCACTGAAAAGGGTAAAATCCGTAGTGCTTTCCGGGCCGAGCGCGGCCTGAGACATGAGAGAGTCTGTCTTGCAATGCTCTCTGTTAACTTGTGTGTTGTGGAGGAGTGGAGAAGGAGAGAGCGGAGCCCAACGCCATAACTGCTGTGGGCGACGAGTGGGCCTGAACGGAGTCCTTGCTCTGTGGGCACCGCCACGGAAACGTTTCTGCATCTGAGGCTGCTGGACTGCCTTGCCCTGCCCCTGGTGGGTCCGTGCTCCGTGGAATGCGGAGGTGAAGACTGCGGATCCCTGATAACGTCCATACCGCAGGTGAGAGGTACCCAATGTGAGGCCTTGCAAGGCTGCGTGCGCCATGAGGGTGAGGTGGTGACGGTAACTAATGGAAGAAAATGCCTGAATGCATGAAGTGTCAACTGCTGACTGCTGGCTCAGAGTAAGGCGATACCACACCTAGTGTGTACGGAGAGTGGCGAGCGACTGAAACACCTGTATCTGACCTGCCTGCCCTGGATGTTCATTTCTATGATTGTGGTTGCTACTACCAGTGGTCAGGGCTAGTGCACAGATACGCGGGGCTTAGACTGCGGACAGATATCGTGCCATATTAGCCCTTGTGCGTAGAGAGTGTACTGCCGTCCCGAGCAGGAGCTGGGGCCCATCTGTGGCGATTCGTGCCCTGCAGTAGGAAACCCCTAGGAACAGGGCCTCTCATGCAAAAGAGCCAAGGGGACTGGTGTGTGGGGCCGCTACACCGCTTCTGCCTCACCTACACACTAACTCTTAATCTGGCACAGACATGCTGCATTATCTGCTAATCCCCCATCTGAGTGATATTGAAGTGCTGCGAGCCGTGCCCACGGAGATGATTGCTGCATAGCCCTGCATCGGCACCACCCTGAAGTTCCCGAAACCTCGGCTGAGGAGACTGTGCTTTTTTGTGCACCATAGCTGGTGCCAATGAAGTCCAAAGACTCTCTGTTTGAGATCCCTGAGACAGCGGTAGGTGCGCTTTGTATAAGTGTGAGAGGATAGACTGGGCTGAGACAGTACAAATTTACTGGCCATGACTGATTATATATCATAAACTCAGTAGCTGCAATTGTGGAGAATTTGACCTCCGCGTGACAGGGTGTGGGCGCCGATACCATTACAACCCGCTGCTGGAAACATGAGGAAACCAGCCAGAAACCAGTCAAACTACATTTTGAGCAGTCGAAGAAGGCAGTAGAAAACAGTATGGACGATCAATCTACCGCCCAGGCAAATACGTCGGCAGGGGGCTCTGACGCTACCGTAGACTCCCACTCTATGTTTACGACGATCCAATCCACACTTTCAAACATTAATGGGAAAATAGACTCCTTAACCTATCATGTCGACCGAATGTCTGAACGTGTAGATAGACATACAGAGAGGATAGACATGGCGAAGCGTCGTATTTCAGATACGGAAGATGCGCAACACCAAATGGACACTAAACAAGTGAAATTTGATAAGACTTTAACAGCAATAATGGCGAAGACGGAGGATTTGGAAGCGAGGTCACGCCGTAACAATCTGCTCTTCATGGGCGAGCAGAGTTGACAAATACAGGCAACATGGAACGCTACATTGAGACCCTCCTGATCAAGCTTCTTGGCAGGCAAACTTTCTCGGAAGTGTTCACTGTAGAGAGAGCGCATAGATCTCTTGCACCACCACCTCCACCAGGGGCGAGACCGCGCCCTATAATCGCGAACCTTTTGAATTATAGAGACCGTGATGCGGCGCTCCGCAAAGCCAGAGAACTGGGTAGTCTAAAACACAATGGGATGGACATTTCCATTTACCTGGATTTCACACCACAAGTCCAGGAGGCACAAAATAAATTTCTGGAAGTAAAAAGAAACTATGGGGCAGATTTACAAGCCCCTTGCGCCTCTTTTACGCCGCCGTTGCGTCACTTTTGTGACACAGCGGCGGCGCAAAGCCAGCGCCATGGTGCGGGGTACTTACAACGAGATGCATCTGGGAGATGCATCACGTTGTATATCCCTGGCCACATGTAGGCGTTCAGGCGCGGGGGGGGGCGTTCCGGTGCAGGACTGCCTCCTAAAAGTGAATGAGTAAAATCTACAAGATTTCACTCAGCAACTTTTAAGGCCATGCTGTGTCAAAACCCTGCGCCTGCTTGAAGCAGGTGTACGGATTGACGCAGCATTTTAAAGATAGGGCACCCCTGAGCCTTGCTGGAGCTGCGTCGCGCTTGCGACGCAACTCCAGCAATGCGCCGCCTTTACGGCAGCAGATGCGTCATGCATCTGTCCATTTTTGCCCCATGGTGCGCCGCATTGTAAATGCAGCGCATCCATGGTGGCGGAGCCGTGACGCACAATAACTGGCGCATCCCTGCTGATATGCAGGGATGCGCCAGTTATTGTAAATCTGCCCCTATGAGATCAAGGCATCCCCTATGCGATGATCTACCCGGCCCGCTTGAAAGTAACAGATGTCAGCAAGAGCAAAGTCTACAATGAACCCAAAGAGGTGCTCAAATATTTGTAATTAAAAAACTCACAATCTGCATGTAGGAGATCCCCCAGGGGTGAACAAGAAGAGCACGGGGGCGCATCTGATGTTCAATGAAGGTCTGCCTCCTCTGGACTGCTTGTGATATTGAGGCAGAGATCAACGGCTGTTCCAAGCAACGCTTTATGTGGACCCAGATAAGTGCTGGACATGAATGTTTGGTTTAATGGCTAATATGTAGATAAGAGGGCTATAATGTATACCGGCACAGTGCAGGTTTATGAAATAGAATTGTGAATTGTATCCTAAACTACATGCTGATAGCGCTTGATATAATAGGTTATGTCGATTGTATTATCCTTTTCTTTTTCTTATGGGATTGGACAGGCGACCCCTGTGTGACATTGTCACTGAGGTTCCCGGCTGGTAGCTCCCGCCACCTTGTGTGCACCACAACCTATTATTTTTTCCTTATGGGACTGTTTTGGGGGCGGGGGCATTGGTATAAGTTCATTGGGTTTGTCTTCGCTATAATTGGGATGGCGAAGTGGGTGGGGGTGGTAGGGGCAGAAAGTTCAGAAAAATGGTCAGTGCTGAGAAGTCAGATGTTATATACACTTCGACATGCGCATCCATATGACGTTAATTTGCAAATGCAGCCACCTTCAAAGGGCATGGATAACAGACCCCGATCCACGAGAAAGTTGATGTGCATGACATTGAACATACGCGGTCTAAAAAACCCACAGAAAATTAGGAAAGTCTTTGCATACTTGGACCGTCACAAAGTAGATGTAGCCTGTCTTCAGGACACTCACCTCACTAATGCTACAGAGTGTAGAGTTGGAGACCCGTGGGCCACATATAGCCTATCATCCTCCTACTCTATCTATGCCAGGGGTGTATTGCTTCTTATTAAACGAAGCGTACCTTTCACGTTGCTTCATTCGATTAAAGACGACCAGGGCAGATACATCATTACCCAGAGTGATTTTGGTGGAACACTTTTAACTATAATCACTGCATATGGTCCGAACATAGATGACCCCTCCTTTTTTGAACAAATCTGGGCTAAACTGCGCACACTTCCACCGTCAGCAATACTTTGGGTTGGAGACTTTAATACTTGTATTGACCCTCTTGTGGATAGGTCCACGTGCAATGATCAGTATGGGAGACAGTCTGCAAAGGCACTCAGAGAAGGTATGGACGATTATGCTATGACAGATATATGGCGATTACGCCACCCTAACCGCAGGGAGGGCCCCTGCATCTCTACCACCCACAACACGTGGTCCAGAATTGACTTCTGGATAGCCACGGCTGATGTTTGCGCGTGGACCACTACAATACCACACCCGCCCAAAACCCATTCAGATCATGCGCCAGTTTGCTTAGAACTTGCCATCCCTTCACACACCCCGCGACAGTACACATGGCGTCTGCAGCCTAGATCGATGCAAGAGCAGGTGTTCAGAGTTGAATTGCGACAGGCCATTACTGAATAGTTCGAGAAAAATGTGGACTCAGTGGACAGTGCTAAGGTGCTGTGGGAGGCTTTTAAGGTAACGATCCGTGGGTTCTGTATTGGCAAACATGCGGGTATCTTCAAAGATATTCAAAGACAAATGTCCATGGTTGAAGCGGACATTACACAATTAGAGACCAACTGCACGAATACCCTGGACCCCAAGTTCCTGGCTGACATTAGTAAAAAGAGTGATTCTTATCATGAGTTCGCGAAGAGTGAAATCAAATACATCTCGCGCAGGTACACGGCGCGTGCTTACGGAGAGGGTGGTAGACCAGGACGAACGCTATCCAGCAAGATACGCCCCATGAATACAACGTCTTACATAACTCAAATAGTGGACGCACAAGCCATACCCAAATATGATACCCCCTCTATTATAAGCTGTTTCTTAGACTATTACACCCGTTTATATACTGCAGGGGCGACCACATCTACCACCGAGATAGGTCAATATCTAAATGACATAGCCCTGGCGTGGTTGTCTGATGAACATCATGAATAATTTAGCCATCACATGACAGAGGATGAGATAACAGAAGCTATAAATTCCCTTCCAAATAACAAAGCCCCGAGTATGGATGGGCTGCCCGGGGAATTCTATAAGCAATATAAAGAGTTATTGATCCCACATCTAGCTGCAATGTATGAGGAAGCATACGAGGAAGGCATGCTGCCACCTTGATTACATGAGGCATTATTGTTTCATTTCGATGATAGCTCTGACACTAATACTGACACTTTGATCGAACTCATGGCAATGACAGGTCTAAGACAAATAGTCACAGGCCCCACACACCAAGCAGGGCATACCCTTGATGGTATTTTTACTAACAATGACTCCATTTCAGTCAAAGAGATTTTACCTCAGATCTGGACAGACCACTCAGCTATTATTTTTGAGCTGCATAGCCATTCCACTTTGTTAGGTCATGGTTAGATGCTTCAAACTATTCCCTATCATATGTGGAAAAAAATTGATGGTAAGACGCTGAATGGTCAATTACTGGAAAACCAATTTGAGCTCTCAAAAGACGCAGAAACTGCCTCTTTGCAATTTTGCAGTTGGCTTGCACAAGCGGCCGACAAGTTAGCCCCTTTGAAAAAAGTGACAGCTAAAAGAAAATCACCTACCACTCCATGGTTCACAAAAACTCTCAGGGCAATAAAACAAGAATGTAGGCGACAGGAAAGGTGCCGGAGAAGGGACTACAACGCTCAGGACCACACCACTTATCAAACCCTCCTGACTGAATACAAAAACCTAATCAATTCAGAAAACTTCACCTATTTCACTAACCAAATAATTTGGCAAAGAACTCCACTTCGGAACTCTTTCAAGTGGTATCAAAGCTATCAGGTCCCCTAGAAACTAATACTAATGAACCAACACAAAAATTCTGTGACTCTCTAGCACAACACTTCTTATATAAAGTGAAGCAAATATATGACATTTATGGCACCAACATTTGCCCAGACAACAACACCCTCATTGGTATTGGCTTCGCTGACATCTCCAGCTTCTCTAAATTTGAATTAGTCACTAATAACAAAGTCACCACTCTCATCCAACAGGCTAAATCAGGCTCCCCCCATGACTCGCTTCCCCCTATAACATCTTCAAGCAAGCCCCTGAGGTGTTGGCTCCCTGTCTTACTGATATTTTTAATACTATGTCTCGCATGGTGTCTTCACCACTATATGAAAAAAGGCCTCCATAGTGCCTTTTCCGAAAAGCCCAACCTCGATCCCACACAACCCAATAATTACAGACCAATTTCTCGTCTACCTCTTCCTGCCAAATTAGTGGAGAAAATCATGAATGTACAGCTGATTGACTATTTATTAAAACATAACTATTTGGATGAAACACAGTTCAGTTTCAGAACAGAACATAGTACCGAATTGGCTTTATTCAAAGCCACAGGCGAAATTAGAGCAACCCTGGACACAGGGGGACCAGCTGCCTTGATTCTACTTGACTTGTCGGTGGCGTTTGACACCGTCGACCATGATCTTTTGTTAAACCGCCTAACTTCCATCAGCGTCTCTGATAAATCACTTACACTGCTTTCATCCTTCTTATCAGACAGAATACAATCAGTAGCCTTGGGAAGCTATGAATTCCCGCCTTTCGTCCTCCCTTGTGGAGCTCCTCAGGGATCTTCCCTAAGCCCCACATTATTTAACATTTATGTATCGGAACTGCCTAAACTTATAATATCCTTCGGTCTAGCACTAACATCCTAAGCAGACGATACACACATTGTACTATCATTATCAAAAAACTCTGCATCACAAATGCTAAATTTCAAGGACTGCATGCTGGCAGTCAGCTCTTGGATGAACTCTCAGTATCTTAAACTTCATTCTGACAAAACAGAAGTCATCACGTTTGGCAACTTTTTACCTAACTGGTCACAGAGTTTGTGGCCGGATGAACTGAGATCGGCACCTATTCCAGTCACCAAGGCTAAGAACCTCAGTGTGATCATTGATGACAAACTGAATTTTAAACCACAGGTAAATGCTGTCTCCTCATCTGGCTTTTTCTTGTTGAAAACTATCAAAAAAATATTACCGTTTATTCCCATGGACAGCAGAAAAACAGTGATCTCCTCTTTGATCTTAGCCAAACTCAAATACTGCAATAGTCTTTATATTGGCCTATCTGAAAAACAACTCACCAAATTACAGATAATCCAGAATACAGCAGCACGTCTTTTACTGGGCATTCCTAGGCACTCGTCAGTCAGAAATCATCTGTATAAACTACATTGGCTTCCAGTTAGAAACTGCATTATCTTCAAGGCCCTTTGCATTAACTACAGAGCACTCCAGAATACGGGCCACATATTCCTTAGGCGCCTGCTCCACTGGTATGCTCCGAAAAGGCATTTACGCTCCGAAGGAGCTAAACTGCTAGCAACTTCGAGAGTCTTCAAGGCCAGATGGGATGGCAGTAGCTTTGCAGCGGCTGCCCCCAAACTCTGGAATGAACTCCCTCTTGCCATAAGATCCCTCCCTACTTTATTTGCCTTTAGGAAGGCCTTGAAAACATGGCTATTCGATAAATAGTCATCTTCATCCTTTTCAGAGACTGGCATAATCCACTGCTCAGCGTCAAGATACCCCCGGGTATTCGCACGCTTAACAAATTCATTAACATAACATTGATTATTCTCCCTAAGCCAGGTAAAGACCCTGTTAAATGCGAGTCATATCGCCCTCTATCGTTAATAAATATGGATGCCAAAATACTGACCAAACTCATAGCACTTAGATTAAAGCTCTTAATGCAGAATCTGGTTTTGCCGGATCAGGCTGGTTTTATGCAGACGCATTCAACAACAGAAAAATGTAAGGACTATTTTTGCTGTGTTCCACCACTTAAACCCGGAGCTGCTAGCTGCTGCGGCTTTGCTGGACGCAGCAAAGGCGTTTGACTCTGTGGAATGGCCATATATGTTCGCTGTCTTGCGACGAATGGGATTCCCACAGCCGTTTCTGCGATGGATAACATTTTTCTATACCGAATCGCTTGCACGGCTAAGAATAAATGGCAATACATCTAAACCTATTAACATATATCGAGGGACTAGACAGGGCTGTCCACTGTCGCCGCTTTTATTTACATTAGCACTAGAGCCACTAGCCTGTAAGATACGACAAAGACATGCAGATACAACATTACAATTCCAATTAGTACCTGTTAGTATATCGCTGTACGCGGATGATATGGTCCTATACACTAGATATCCAGATATTAATTTAAATAAACTCATCCGAGAATAAATCAGGTTCAAATATAATTCTGGCCTTAGTATTAACTGGGACACATCTGTGGTGATCCCACTCACCCCAACGACAATCAAACCAACACTTGATTATCCACTGCAATGGCAGACAGAACCAGTGAAATGCTTAGGTGTCTAGATACACCGCGATCCAGAGCTAGTGATACGTGAAAACTATGGTAAAGCAATATCCAAGCTAGTAGATCAAATAGACAGATGGATCAGGCTACCTCTATCGCTCGCTGATAGAATTGCACTACAGAAAATGGTGGTATTGCCCAGATTTATTTATTTATTTATGAATATACCTATATGGATCACACAAGCTTTGTTCACCAAACTGCGCACAGCTTTGCTTCGGCTGACTTGGGCGGGCAAACAAGCACATGTAGGATGGAGGGAACTGACTAAACCCTACATTCAAGGGGGCTTTGGGGCACCCGACCTACAACTATACTATTACTGTGCACAGGCAGAACACGCTCACTATTGGCTACAGCCGCATGGACACATACCGCATATAGCAGTAGAGTACGAGAGCATACACCCTACCCCCTTACACTTATCTCATCACCTAGACATAGCGCTCCGAGCACTGATATACACCCAGCTGTCTGCACCTCGAGAGCGTGGCACACACTAACGAAACATGCGCACAAGCTCCCAACATATGCACCGGCACTGCCTTTGAATCATCGCCCACACCTTACGGTAATGCAGGAGCGCAACATGCTGAATCTGTTAAATGAGATGGGCCTCCTCACTATGGGGGATATATTTTCGAATGGACAGTGTATATCACAAGATGATGCAGCCTTAAGCGCACATCGCACCCCCTTAAAAATCTTTGTGTTTTTGCCACTGCGACTAGTGGTAAAAGCTTTAAACCCATCATTCCCGGATGAACCACTGACTCATAATGCGCTACAGGTCCTATTGACATCAACAAAGCGACAACACTTAGTTTACAAGATTATACACTATGGCTCAACATGAGCAGTTCAGTGCCCTGGACAGACCCCTAGTACGCTGGGAAGCAATGATTGCCAATGCCATTGCCAAAGAGGACTGGGACTATAACTGCATGCAGCTGCAACTGCTTACATAAAATTGCAACCTGAAAATTATACATTTTAAGTTTCTACACCATGTATATTATACACCTGTGCAGTTGCATAAATACGGATTAAGGGCTGATGATAGGTGTCACAGATGTAGTGCTCCCAATACAGACTTCTTACACATGGCCTGGTCGTGCCCAAAACTCCATCCATACTAGCTGGAAGTGACCAACACTCTCACTAATATGCTGTCTGAGCGGATCCCCAATGCACCCCTGGTATGTCTTCTGGGTATTTATAAGATCAAACTGGCACGCAGACGTAAATTCTTGGCGGTGGCGTTGTTGTTGGCTAAGCGAGGCATAGCAATACGATGGGGTAGCAAACGTGAACCGAAATGTAAAGACTGGATCATAGATATGACGTATTGTAAAGAAAAGCTGGAAACATATGCGAAGGAACTACCACAGGCCTCTCAACCTAGGGATTTCTGGGACCCGTTGGTGCAAAACCTCAGCTTCACGCAAACACTGATTGTGTACACTAGCGAGTAAGCACTTATCATACTATCCAGGCTGTTGTACCCCATTATTCTGCTGCGGACAGGTGACTATAGGGGTTCTGTGTACTGAATGTCAAAATTTGCTTCCATTTCCTTTTTTTAGGTCTCACTGAGCCAGCACATGCGGTGCATGGAGAGACATTTAGTAGGTGAGTTTTCAAAGTGCTACTGGCTGGCCTTGCGCTTGCGTTCACGCGAGCGTGCAGGCGCACAGCCACCATCTGTCTTTCATGGGTCATTAGCACCACTCGGCCGCACGTCTTTCGCTTTGATCGCGATCGCAAACACTTTTGCTATACAGCCGGTTGTCTGTCGTCCGTCCACCCCTCTTTCTACGTGCCCTTTAATCTTCTTTTGTGTATGCCTCTGACTAACTATATGTATCTACATACGCCATACAAATCGTTCATCTGTGTATATCAGTCTCTCTGTTTCTTTATCGCTCTCACGCCTTCGCCACCTTTCTCTCTTTTTCTCCCTCATTTCTCTTTCCTTCAGTCTGTCTATATGTCAGTCCATCTGTTTGTCTTTCTGTTGGGTCTGTCTGTTACGTCTGTACAACAGTACAACTCCCCATCTGTCTTTGTTTGTCTGTGTAATAAACTATATATCTGTATTTATGTTTGCCTGTCTACGCTGCGAATACCAAACTATCGTTTATCGAGCCATCTGTCCTTGCCTTCTTGCACAACAGTCTAATGGTTTCTGTCTACAGACCCATGTGTCTGTTTTTCTCTACTTGTTCTCTCCGTCCGAATTTCTCTGGAATGCTCTCTCCTCCCTCCCTGAAACAATCCGTCACTCTTCTCTATCCTTGCCTGTCTCGCAGTTTACTTCTCGGGTAATGTTTCTGCTCATTTTTTCCACTCTCTGTCAGACACAATAGAGTTTTTGTTTGCTGTGTTTTTGTTATTTTTAAAGTTGAGCAGGAAAGGGTTAAAAGTAAGGTGTCAATCGACTGCTTATCAGGAGGACTCACGGTGACGGATGCCGCGCTCATTGCCTCCTATTCTTTTCCAACTGTAAAAGTGAATTCAAGTGTCCACCACACCGGGGTGTGCAACTCACACCGTGCTGGCAGCCCACTCCTGGGGATCTAGCTGTGCAGGAGTGCTGCCTACGGGCCCTGCACTCGCTGACCCTTACTCCAATTTAGTTGACTCGCTTTTCATTTTTCAAAAAGTTAAACAAAAAAGCTGTGGCAGAACCACCAGATGGTTCCAATTTCCGTGAATGGAAACCCGAATCATACATCCTTCGAACTTGTTTCACATTTCTAAACCCTGCTCGTGCCTTGAATTATCTGACTCCCAATTGTCAGAGAGACATATATCCCTCCAGATATGAAGTTCTAAAACAATTATAAAAAATGCACGCTTGTAAAAAATGTCAAAGGATATACAAGACCTGCATCTGTCACGTAGAACTCTAAATACACCACTCCAAGCTTAAACCTGAGCATAACTAGTAATACTGTTTTTTTCTTTCTGTAGCACATTTATCCGTTTTTGGATTGCACTCTCTAGTCAAATCGTGCCATTTGCATTATTTATTTAATGTTTTAGATATAGGTCGTTAGCACTAGGGGGTATTTAGGTGCTATACAACAAAATCTTGTTGTGTCTTTTAACAAGAGCCAGAGGTACAAGAAGGGGAGTACACTCTTAAGTCTAGCTGTATACGGAGTAGGTAGGCAAGCTCTGCTTGGACGCTAAGGGAAGAGATGCATACAGGCCATGCACAAAGAGGAAGTAACAAGCATTGGCATAGCCAAAAGGTCTCGCACTTTTGGGACCTTCTAAGTATTTAGTTATCCAGCACAATATTCTTGGTAAAACAACAACTGTTGCATGGCTAAACACTTAAAAGGTCCTAAAGGCAAGACCTATTTGCTATGCCAATGCTTGTTTTAAGATGCATCAAGATAAATCTTTCTCTTTGTTTTGTAATCTGGTTATGTAAACTAGCTGAAAATAGAGGTAACAAATATTTTGCACATGCTAATATGAAAATCTTGTCATGTATGGCAATTTGAAAATTATGTATGTCTATAAAGTGAACTCTGAACTCTTTGACTGACCAGGGAAAAATAAAATACTTTTAAAAAAAGGAACAAATCCTTCTAGTATAGGACATTGACCTATAAACTGGCATAGAATCACTGCCTGCAAATTGAAAGGCATAGGTTTAAAACCTTATTGGTTAGTTTCTTTCAATCTTTTGTTACTCGATGGTTGTTAAAAAGGGTTCCTTTGGGTAGTAATGCAATCTTACAAGTCTGACATCCCAATCACGGTGTTATTATGTGAAGGGTTTACTAACACTTTGTGCCTGGTTGGCATCGCCAAAGTGATGCAAATCTGGTGCAAAGTGTTGTTTTGATGCTTACTTCCGAGTGCAAAGCCTCAATTGCCATGGACAGTAGCCCTAAAGTAACACAACGTGGCAGTATGTGGTATTTTATGTCAAGGAGGCATACCATGGGTGGTACATGAATGTTGGCATGCACTCACCCATGGATTTTTACTCTAATCCCTATTTACTAGGCATAAACACATGATGCCCCCTCGAGGCAGGAGTAAAGTTGGAGAGCAGATTTATTTTCTCCAACATTTCCATCTTTGCATGTGGGCTGCACCATACTGCCCCATACAAAGTTGATACCTGTTAAACCTTATCAAAGCATACAGTTTTGTACTAGAAGGAATAAACCTATACTTGACGTCATACAAAAAGCTGTGCACTATGGTACAAAACAGTGGTAAATTTGTAAAAATAATAAGTGCCGGTGCTCTCGTCAGTAGGCAGGTTGCACCAGCCCATTTCTCCTGTTAGACCCGCCTAAAAAAAAACAACTACTGACCATGAAAGTGGGCAGAGGATGTAGGATAATGAACAGAGCTGCTGACTTCTGGGCTGGGGAACCAGGTTCGAGTCTCGGCGTAAGCTCAACATCCTGTGATTCTGGGAAAATCATTACATCTCCCCATAAGTGAATGTGGGGCATATTATCAAGAAACAGCGTTAAAATGATCTCCGTATTAGCGGCAGAAAACTGCTGCTAAAGCGGCGATAATGGGCTTGATAATATGCCCTTGAGAATTCCCATAGAAGCCCATGTTCTGGTGTCAACATGGGCTTCTATTGGAATTCTCTGCGGCATATTATCAAGCCCATTATCGCCGCTTTAGCGGCAGTTTTAGCGATAATTTTAACGCCGTGCTTGATAATATGCCCCTGTGTTCTTAACTGGTGCTCATGAAAAGCGCTGGAGTTGATGATTCAGTGTCAGTGCTGAGCACCGTAAACCACTGGTTCAAATTAAGCACTGGTGCAAGAGTGTGTGCATTAGCACAAGGCAGCCTACTAGAGAAAAGAGCAACAGCACAATTTCTTAGGAGATTAAGGGCCATATGGAGGTAATTTCTAGGGGTGAGCGGAATTTGCGAAAGTGACTTTCGCAAATTATCGCGAAAATTTTACAAATCTCCGCAAACACGCGGAAATATCGCGAAGATGCGGAAGTTTTTTTCCCGCCCGTTCGCGGTATTTTCTGCATGGTCACGGCTCTCCAACTTACCCATGTGGTTGCTCGCGGGCGCGGCCATCTTGTTTTCACTCTTCTCGCGGTGCATGATCGCGAGAAGAAAGACGTGATCGCGCGACCAATGACATTACTGCGGTCGCGAACTGTCGCGAGACAGCGCAAATGGCTACCAACAATCCAACATCTCGTGGAGAACGCGACCGGATCGGGAAAACTTGTCGGCGAATTCGGGGATTCAGGTAAGGTGATCGCGCGAGCGCGAGAATGTATTATTTTACAGCGCGAGCAAGAAACAAATTATCGCTAAGCTGCGGAATGCGGAAATTTTTACATTTTCGCGCTCTCCGCGGAACACGAAAATGTCAAATTATCGCAATTTCCGCAAGCAGAACGGAAATTTAGCCCAGGCCTACCGATTCCTAAATACCGAATTTTACCGATTCGGTATTTAAGAATCGGTAAATAGAATGTAGGTAAAAAATCGGTAAATCTTACCGATTCGGTAATATTCGTTATTACCGATTCGGTATTTACCAAATCGGTAATAAGGCATACCTTCCCATTCATTCCTATGGGCCTGGAGGCCCATAGGAATAAATGGGAAGCCATTCACTATTACCGAATAGGGGGAGCATATTCAAGGGTGGCAGGGTGTCACATTGACACCCTGTTGCACCCCTGAATCGTGCATGTGTGCACATGTAGCGCACGTATGTCTGCCACATGGCACTTTTAAAAAAGCACACAATTTCTTTTGAACAGGTATTCGGTATTTACCATCAACTTGTAGTTGGTGGTAAATAACGAATCCTTAAACCAAAAATGCACTCACTTGAGTGCTCCCTACATAGGATTTAAGGATTCGGTAATTTACCGAATCGGTATTTTACCGATTTCTTAAAATACCGATTCGGTAAATTACCGAATCCTTAAAACCTGCCTCCTACATTAGAAAGGGCTAAATGCCGGTCGGTAACGGGAAAATTACCGATTTTGGGCCGTTACCGACCGGTATTTAGCTATCTACATATGGCCCTATGTGCTGTTGTGCTTTCTCCTTTTCAGGCACCGCGGTGCATCAACTTTTCTTAATGCGCATTGCAAAAATGTACTTAATCTGCCCCTTCGTTTCTCCAAACCAAGCATTCTTTTGATTTCAAAAGAATTTATTATTTTAAGGGAGTAAGAACAAGCATAGTATACAATCAAGAATGATACAAATGATATCAGCTGAAAGACATCCAACCTGGTAAGATGAGAGTTAACACTAATAATTTCATTACAAAGTTCATTAATCTGGAAATATCAGAGGAATGCATTAAATAAGGAAGAAACAATGGATAATCAGGAGACGTGCTTATCAAAAGTATCATCATCATATATTAACTTGGGGATGAAGGGAAAGAAAGGAAAGAGAGCAAAGACAGAAAAAAGATAGAAGAAAAGAAGAAGAAAGACAAGACAGGATGAAAGAAGAGAAGAGGATTTCCAAAGGATTCACCCAACAACAACGACAGCATTAACCAGGCACATCAAAAGGGTATTGAGCCACCAAGCATTCTTAACATATAATTCCTACCAGTATGGATGTCACATGACTCCTAAATCTTGTCCTCATTATCTTGAATAACATTTCCTACACATTGATTTACATACTTGTATGACTCTTTATCCCTGCATAATATGGTTGTGATGTAAAGCGCTCTGACAGCCTGCTCTGGGAAAAGTAGCGCTATAAAATATATAAATGAGAGAGGTGGCGATGGGCACCATTGGAGGGTGGTAGTGAGGGGATCCATGAAGAAGGAGGTCATGGGGTGGGCATCAACAGGTTGTCTCACAGGGCGCCACCAATGCTAAAGCCGGCCTGGTGAAAGATGCAGGAAGGGGAGGGATCTTCGGGAGGTTGGCTCCATGTCTGGTTACGTCATTAATGCTATTTGATACTGATCGGTCTGTTGGTCAAAGTGTGGTCTCTTGGAGCTGAAGATAGCAAGTAAACACTTTCCTCCAGGGAAGTCTCGTCCGGGGTGATTGATGGTTGTGGGGAGAAGAAAAGGTTTGTTGGTTGTGTATCACTTTTTTTGTGTGGTTTTTCCCGAGGACTCCAGCTGGGTGCTTTACTTAAAACACGCCCTGATGTGATTCGTGGCCCCCGAGGGCCTCGATAAAGCATCCAGATTGACGGCCTCTTCCACACACAAAAGGCCTCACTGCTGTGGACTTGTTTTTTTATCGTGTGTTTAATTTGATGAACTATGACGCACGGGGCAGCGTATTTTCCACGAAGTGTACAAAAAACTAGAAAAAATAATTCACAGGAACAAAGATAAAACGCTGATTGAATCGGTGCTAGGTTAAAATAAACGTGAGTGCTCTAGTGACCCAACACCATTCGGACTGAAGCATCTCTGATGGTTTCATGCAAGTAATCTTAGAAATTAATCATTTGAATAAATTATCTTGAAATCCTGTATGTAACTTTTGTACTTTTTGTCTATGTATTTGTTTTGTTTGGGGTCTCAAAAACTCAGTTAGCTATCTATAATCACAAACAAGTCATATTTACTGGAGGATTTTTTTTTTTAAGTAAACCAGTAAAATCAGATCAATCCAAAGAATTTGCTGCTTAACGAAAAAAGTACGAAGTTCCCCGAATTCGCCCTCGGCTGGCACCGCTGCATTCACCCATCCGGGGCGGCCATCGGGCTCCAGGGACTCGTGTTTTGACGTGTTGTGTTTATTTATTGGCTTGTGCATGTATTTGTAACTATGTGTAACGCGAGATAGACCCACCAGGGCCGCAAAGCACTTTCCAGATGCCACAAATGTACATTAAGTATACATTTAAAAAGTTAAGACTAAATTCTTCGGTGAAGTAAACTTCTAACTTCAGAGTTCCTTGTAATCGTACTTTCTCAGTATCATGGTCAATCTGACTCAGCGGGCCTGGAAATGGCGACTGTCAATTTCAAAGCACTGCGGTGCAATGAACAGTAAAAACTCTTTATAGAATATAAATGCTGTCACCGCTGTGGAAGTGGAACCGTAGACAGCCACGTCGAGTGGCGGCTCCACTGCAATGTCGGAGGAGAGTCGCCCCACTGCCTGGCGCAACGAAAAATATAACGAAGATCTGGCATCATTTTATTTTTCGATTGCCGGCTCTGTGCCAGCTTCTGCATGGAGGGACAGGGCATGCAGGGGTGGTGGAGTTTTTGCGCACTCCCTAAGTACCCATTTGTGTTTTTACCGGCCATCTCAGGCAGACCAAAACACACATGCGCACTTAGGTTTCATTCAGCAGCCGGGCTGGAGAAACCCCACTGCCTCCATGACCTGAGCGGAGCATCTTTCCTGCCTGCTCAGGCCAATCCCAGTGCTGCTCTGCAGCATGAGGAATGGATTGGAGTCTGTCCCAGGGGCTGCTGGGACCAGGAAGAGGCCAGCAGGAGTGACGCGGTGCGGGAGGCGACCAGCGGCTTCAGGTAAGTTTTGTTATTATTTTTACTAATAACCTGTCCCCCGCACGCTCACCCCCACGCTCCCCGCACCTGCCCTACCACCCTTGGTTAGTAGCAGCCGCCACTGGCCACGTCATTGCCATTTCTTGCTCCCAGATGTCCCCCCCTGGGATTTCCAGGAGCATGGTCAGAAGAAAGAGAACAGCGCTGTCATTGCAAAATGTAAGTGATGCGCCCGGCCTGGCGGCAGCAGGAAAGCTCCAGCTGATCAGCAGGCCCTCCTCTTTTTTCCAGGCCTGGGCGGAACTCATGGAGTTTAACTTCTCGGAATTCCACAGAATTACAAAAAACTTAGCGAGATTCGGTGGAATTCAGCAAATGGGTGGAAATAGGCATGTCCTGCTACCTGCTCTGTGATTTAGTGATAGGAGCTCTTTCCGCGCTGAAAATACTGTACAGGCTGCTAGGCCTGGGCGAACATTTCGTTCCGTTCGCAGAAATTGCGATAATTTGACATTTTCGCGTTCCGCGGAAAGCGCGAAAATGTCACAATTTCCGCATTCCGCAGCTTAGCGATAATTTGGTTCTTGCTCGCGCTGTAAAGTAATACATTCTCGCGCGCGCGCGATCGCCTTACCTGAATCCCTGCGTTCGCCGACAAGTTTTCTTGATCCGGTCGCGTTCTCCATGAGATGTTGTATTGTTTTTAGCCATTTGCGCTGTCTCGCGACAGTTTGCGCCCGCAGTGACGTCATGCGTCGCGCGATCACATCTTTCTTCTCGCGATCATGCACCGCGAGACTACTGAAAACAAGATGGCCGCGCCCGCGCCCGCGAGCAACCACATGGGTAAGTTGGCGAGCCGCAACCATGCAGAAAATCTTGCGAACATGCGGGAAAAAAACTTCCACATCTTCGCGATATTTCAGCGTGTTTGCGATAATTTTTAACATTTTCGCAATAATTTGCGAAAGTGGATTTCGCAAATTCCGCCCACCCCTACAGGCTGCCCATGCCAGAGGGCGCAGCTTCTTCAGTTGATTTTGCGGCCGCTCAAGTAGATTTTCTACTCAAATGGCAGCTTTCTGACAGCAAATGGTCGCGACCACCTACGACTGAAAATCGCGATAGGGAACACCAAATCTTGCTCATGCTCACCAACTTAACAGTGGCTAGCCACAAGCAAGAAAAAAGCTCTATAACGTGGCAGTTGGCGGAATTTGCCTGGAACTCAGCCTTACAAGCGTAATGTGGAGTGGCCAATCCTACGCAAACTCCACCGGCAGAGTGAAATATATCACCCACCCCTACTTTTAATCAACTTTTGAAACCTTTGCACATTACAAAAATGATTAACTTTTCAAAATAAGGTGCAAATTTGCTGGCAAGAACACAAATCAATTTATCAATAATTACTGAAAAAACAATTTAGGGAATCCAGGTCAGCAGTGCAATCCCTGATTACAATTTATATGTTGTACTTCATCTTGCATACCCTGAGATTGTTTGTTTTTTCGAAAGTTGTGTTTCTGTAGTTTGTTTCATAGGACGTGTGACTCTTGTTCAGACTGTGAACTGAGTCACCTGAAGGAGTCTGGGTGGGTTCAGGATGTGGGTGGGTGTTCATGAGGCAGCCCCATTGAGGGCACTGGAGTTGAGCCTGGAAGCAGTGTCTTAAGTCCGTCAGTTATAAAGATGTTCAACCTACCTGCTCATCCATTCCTTGACCTCTCTGCAGGACACACAGGGCAATGGCCGCATAATTGCTGAATCAAATTATCATTTTATGTGAAAGTGTGTGGACGAGGCATACACAGCTGTTGAAAGACTGAGCCCCAAAGAAAAAGAAAATATACTTACAGGTGAAACAGAATGTGTGTTTGTGTATGAGAGGGAGATAGCATGGTGAAGGAGTATGAAGGAATGAAGTACATGCAGATGTTCAAGGAAAAGACAAAGATGGGGAGGATAGAGAGGAAGTGTAATATACGCGGAGGGAGGATTTCATAAAGATGTTGTAAAAATAAAGGTTTAAGAGTCTAATATCACAAGAGACCGCGGAGGAAAGTGGTGTGAAGGGGAAGCAGGACTGACTGACATTCTGAAGACCTGAACCCCTTCCACAATCCCTAGTAATGTTTATCTCGCAATCTCATATTTCAGAATTGAAACATGTCCAATTCATATGATTCACAACAAGATCATTGTTGTTACTCTTTTATCTGGTACAGTTAGCAAGCATTGGCAAAGCTAATATGCCTGGCTTGTTTTTACATATGTTTTTAGTTGTTTGATACATCTGGATGGAATAACAGAAAACTCACAGAGAGGAGCCCATAAACAAGTAAGGAGCTACATTTAATATTTTAAGTCACACTCTTAATTATATGGGCCTCACAAATTACAAAAGGCTTCTCTGGCCATGTCCCTTGGAGAGACCCCCCTCCACCTTTATTTTATCCCACTTAAAATACCACCTTTATGGCAAATGATGTTGAACAAATGAAACCTATTTAGAACTGAACTTCTTGTTTACTGATACATTATTTCTTAACCTCTTCTGTGCCCATGACGAGATAGTCTCGTCATGGAGCACGGTCGCGCTGTGCCCATGACGAGACTATCTCGTCATGAAACCCGCCCACTAATGAAACGCCCGGCACAGGAGGGGGAAAGGGCGTGGCACAGAAGGGGTTAAAAGCTCACTAAACATGAAAATAAAATATAAGAACATTCTCTGACCTGCACCTACCTTTATAATAAATATTTAAAGTTTTCTAACCAGAAACATTTCATTATAAAAATACAACTTCCCCTTCATGCTAAGAGCACCCTTTTGTTGTCTGTACCGGTCCTCTCAGCTACCGGTGGTCACTGGTCATAATAGACCTTTGCCCCTTTCTTCTTCTAAGAGATGCTAATCATGATTGGGGGTTCTACTGGCAGCATTAAAACATAAAGTTAGATCAGAATCTCAGCAGTTGATATTGCATGTACCACCTCCACCAAAAAGATGGAAAGCGACTTGAAAACATATGTGCAGGGATAAGGGAGTAGGAATTTGTGTCCGCAATGAGCTGAAGCCTACCTCACCTGCATCTAGATGCGCTCACGATATTCGTGACTGATGTTTGGAGGACTAGACAGTGGAGTGAGAAAGTTAGAGGTATTAGCAGCAGCCACATTGGAAGTAAAACACAGTTGCTGCATCACCGTAATATTGAAGACAATTTACACAAAATATGCTTTCTTATCCATGCAGGATCCTCAGAGAAGGAGTCAACTACAATAAATGTAACCTTGCACATTAACTTGCAATCTGACCATTAGTCTGCAGGAAACTACCCCTCTATCCCATGAATGTTGATTCAGCAAAATGCTTGAGGTTGCAGAATTGACATCACCCTCTGTTTGTCCTCCAGTGATGCCGCAGTGTTGACCACTTAGCCCCTCACCACCCCACTGAGATCCCCATGATCCCTCTATTTGCTACTGAGCCGCTATGGAAAGGACAAGAATTGAAACTACAGAAATTGAACAGATCTTTTCAAGCCATGTCCACTTGATGTCTCTGCCTCCATTTAATGACCCATGAGACAAGGGAATGCAAGAACAGTGCCACGGGTACCATCGTCCAATCCAAGATTGCCAGCATTTCTATCTCACTACCGCCAATAAAAGTTGTGTCTGTCAGTGCCGAAATGGTATACCAGCTGTGAAAGAGATTGCACTAGATAATGCAGTTCTATATTCGATAAGCGCAAGCCAGCAGACGCAGCAGCGGTACGTAGGTTAAACACTGCTAATTACGGTCGCTGATCTTGCCAGATATAGCCTTTGATTTGATGGTCTAGTCCATAAAACAAAGAATAAGGCACTGTGATGAGGATTATTTCCATTTTGCAATTAAATTGTGGAGTAACCATATTTTTACTGTTTGTATCCTGCCCCAGAGCGAGAGCATGAGCGTCCCCCATTTCAAGAAGTCTCTCTGCATTTGATTATCGAGGATGTCCGTCTTGCCCTTCACCATTGCATGAATGTTACCACTCACCAGAATGGCTGGCTATTTAAATTTTGTCTGCAAGGAATGGTTGACCTCCAGGAGATGTACATGTTGTAACCTGTGTCCTGTGCTCCACTTTTGCTCTAGTAAGTTTTACAGCCTAGAAACACAGAGAAGTTCAAGAGTGTGGACATTAGAGCAGGAATGGAGGTGCTAGGCGAGGATAGAGTCAGTAGGCTGTCATCCTCATACTGAATCAGTTTCATGGTGCCTGCAGGAGTAGTAATGTCCTTGATCTCTGCCAATTCGCAGATTGCGATCACATATGCTTCCAAACTGATCAAGAAAAGTAAAGGAGAACTGTGGCAGCCCTGAGGAGTGCCCCTTCTGTATACTGAGTTTCTCAGATCAGAAGCTGTTGCAATTTATAGCAGCCATAGGCTCATTGCCAGTTTGTCAATTTTGGACGAATTCTAATCCTAGATATTGTATGGAAATTTAGCCCCACTCCACTCTGTCAAAGGCTCTTTCATCATCAAGGAAGAGAGCTACCTTTTCATTGTTGTCTTTCTTGCTACGACAAAGTAGGAGTAAAAGTTCACGTATAGGGGTATAAGAGAATGGCCTGCCACAAATCCAGTATGATTTTTTGTAATGTATTATGGTTGGCATTTGTTTCTTCAGTCAATTACCGAGGAGCTTTGCTAGGATCTTTATGTCACAGTTTATCATTGATGTAGGTTGAACATTCATGCAAAACAATGGATCCTTCCCAGGCTCAGAAATAGGGAAATCAATGCTCTGCTATAATTAAAGTGTATCCTGTCTTTCTCTGCTGCCTCCGTAAAAAGCTTTCCTGGTAGTGTAATCAGCTGCTGTCTTCGCATGCAGCTTTGCCAGCAGATATGTATTTAATTGCCACCGCTATTTCTTCATTGGTGAAATCTTCATCCAGTTCTTCACACGCCATCGATATTACTTTTGGTTTGGGAAGCTGAGACAGAAACCCACGCTCAGCAGTTTCATCCGCCGAGGTGTATAGTGTGGAAGTTTTTTCTTTTTTAATGTGCTATTTTAGATGAAAAATTATTTTAAGTGGTGAAGATTTTCATGATGAATTTTAATCGTAACTGTTGATTAATAATATTGCGCTTGAAAAAAATTTGCTGAAGCATTCAGCAGTGTTTAAAAATGTTTTTTAGTTATGTCACAATTTTTATAGAGACACCATTTTATTGAAATGGATGTTTCTTCTGATGATCTGTTCAAACTGCTCCTGCTTATTTCCCCTCCCAATCAATGCCCAACTGAGTGTCTTCTCTGCCCATAGTTTCTACAGGCTTTGCAGAGAACAGGATACTGTGATGTAAGTGGTTATTTTCCTTCAAGGACAGTGTACTATAAATTACATTTTCTTCTTCTGCTGAATGTAACAGCTTCAAGGTCCTTCCATTGTATTGTTCAGATGTTACCCTGGTAGAGAAAACACTGCTGTATGGACAGTTGTTTAACCAGTGTAAAATAATGTGTTGTGCATCTCTGGACAGCAACAGTTTAGAAGCTGCTGGAGACTTTTGTAAAGATGGGTTAGTTCTAAGTGAACAATAAGTGCTTTGCCTACTCTGATTTGCTAAATATGTGTTATCACTAAACATATGTTAGAAATTGTGCCGTTTGTTGACTGGGGTGTGAGCTCTGGTCAAGCAGCAGCCACAATCCTAGTGAGGGTAAGGCATAAGCAAACCCCATATTGACCTGTGCTCACCCTCTGGTAGCCTGACACAGAGCAGTCAGGCTTAACTGGGAGGCAATGTAAAAAGTATTTGTGCTACATTTCAAAGAGTAAAAACAGTGAAAACACCACACAAAAAGATCCAAAACCAGTTTAGAAAAATAGAGAATATTTAAAATAAATAAAAAAGGCCAAAATGACAAAATCCAATAAGTAGAACTTGAGATTTTGAATTTCAAAGATGTAGGGTAAAATACCGACAAAAAGCAGAAAAGCGCCAACAAGGGATATCTGGTCACACCGTACCGGGACAAAGTCATATGTTCAGGCCAACTGCGATGGAGTGGGGGCTGGCTACAGTGGCCAGGTTAGGCCCTTACATCCTGGTTGTGGAGCCTTGCTTGGATCTGAGGCAAGAAGACTCGAGCAGTCAAACCCATGCTTCGGTTCCGAGATGCGGCGAGGCTGCAATGCAAGGCTGCAGTGATAAGTCCTGTGCATCGGCATTGAGAATGCCATCAATCGGGCTTGCGATGCAAAGTCTGGGTGTCGAAGATGTGGCATATGGCTGTGGCAATGCGTCTATTCTGAGGAGCTGTGAGGCTGCGTTGCAGAGGCCGGAGTCGTCGTTAAGTTGCCATATACTAGAGATGAGAGGATCTGGGTCAGAGATCAACCAAGCCGGCAATGTGGACCTTCTGTACCAGGCACATTCCACGTAATAACAGCAGTGTGTCAGTTCTTCTCGAGGGTGCACCACTCAGCCGAGGAGATGCGTTGGTTCCACTGGTAAGCACCTTAGGCCCACTTCCAAGGGTCCAGGACTGGGTTGGCATCACTTGGCAGGATTCACTCACAGATGACAGAGTCCACGTGCAGATGCAAGCTTTTTTTTTTTTCTTTTTTTTTTTCTTTTTTGTCCTCATACGCCACCAAGGTACTATATGCGTGATCGATAGGTTAGCAAACAAAATGCTACCTCAGTACACAGCAACTGGAGGGGACCAAACAATGAGCGAGAACCTCGTCCCATAGCAATAACGCTTGACATACCAACGATCACCATAGCGTAACCTTACAGAGGATTTTGAAAATCCACCAGAATACTGAACAAGAGTATCCAGGCATTACTCATACCCAGACATGGGGTAGATGGCTTAATCATTGGACCTGGGGAAAAAAAAACCAAAAAAAAAAAAACCCCAGGTTCTCAGTGATCCCATCTCAGGAGTCGCCAAAAAGATATTTTCTCAGGATTCCCTATCCTGACCAAGTCCAGCTTGGAAACTTGCAGGGCAGAAGCAAGCCATTCAATAACAGAGGGAGGTGAACAGTCCTTCCACTTCTTGCATATCTCCCTTCTAGCAAGCAGTATAGCATAGAAGACTAACTTTTTTGCCATTTTGGAGACCCCCTCAAGAATTCCGAAAATCACTAACTGAGAATCCAATACTATGTTGAAATCGACAGAGGTTGACAGAATCTTACAAATATCTTCCCAGAACTGCGACAAAGAAGGGCACTCGTAAAACATATGGATATCCGAAGCAGCCAGGAGACCACATCTAGCACACTTCACCATGTTCCCCTGAATAAATTTAGAGAGACGAAGGGGAGAATAGTACGCTCTGTGAATAGTATAAAGGTGGTTCCTGCGCAACCATGCCGGCTTCACTACATCCCACATCATTCTGCATGATTTTCCCCATAACTCTTGCAAGTTGGTATTACTTATATCTGACCCCCAAAGCTCATCAGGTAGCAGAAATTCCCCGTCCAACTCCTCCAAAATCAAATTATACCATGACGAGATCTCTTTCTTGGCAGGGGGTTTGTCGATCAACAAGTTTATGAGAGTACTATAGCCCCCTAGAAGGGGCTTACTTCTCTGAGAGGGCTGTGCTATATAAGATCTATACCAACTGGACATCTGCAGATATTTTAGCCTAGATAGGCCAGATCCAATCTTCCCACTCAGGCAGTCCCAAGAAAGCAATTCACCCTCAACAAATAGGTCTCCCCAAAACTCCAACCCTGCCTCCCTGATGGGTAATGCAAGCAAATCACACAACCAGGTCGGGGGATCGGGGAGATCCCATAAGGGAGTCCTACTGCTATAGTACCCTATTTTAATGGCTTTTATAACCTGGGCCCAAGTCCTTGCCATCCCCAGTAGGATCTTCAGTTTAATCTTTTTGAAGTACTTCGGATCTCCAAATTTCAAAAGGAATCCAAACTGACTAACCCCCTCTCCATCAAGCAAAGTGGTGTATAGAATTCTTACCCCAAGCTCTAGTGGCTTCTTTAACAGCATTCTGGCATGGGAAAGCTGGAACGCCCATGCATACAACTGGATGTCCGGAGCAGCCAAGCCCCCCTTTTCCCTACGCCTCCTTATCTTTTTCCACGAGATTCTTGGAAGATGTTTATTCCAAATAAATGTATTAATCTCGGCCTGGAATGTTTTAATAAGGTTTGAATCGAAATACAAGGGAATAGTGTTAAATAAAAAGGAAAGCTTTGGCAGAACCGACATCTTGACCAGATTAGACCGTCCCAGTAACGACAGAGGGAGACAAGACCAAGACTGAAGTAGCCTACGGCAGTCCTTAACTATCTTTGAGAAATTGACATTGACAATCTGGTCCAAATTCTCAACAATATCAAGGCCCAGGTATCTCAACTTTTTTCCTGGCCGAATACCGGCAATACTCAAACTCTGGTCCATACCCCAGGTCATCATTTCAGTTTTTGTGGCATTGATCTCATATCCTGATACTTCCCCAAATGCAGAGGCTAGCTTGAATATTTCTGGAAGAGCCATCTGGGCATCGGACGTAAAAATAAGAAGGTCGTCCGCGTACAGGGCCACTTTTCTCTCCCAGCCCCTACACGCAAACTCCTTGATGTTAACATTATCCCTCAGGCTTTGGGCAAAAGGTTCGACATACAAATCAAATAGGAGCGGAGAGAGGGGGCAACCCTGCCTTGTACCCCTCGAGATGTTGAAAGGATCAGATAAACTACCATTCACTAGTACGCATGCACTTGGGTTCTGATATAAAAGACCAATTGTCCGACGAAACCCTGATCCCACCCCGAACTTCGCCAGGGCCTCCGACAGATACAACCAATTCACTCTGTCGAAGGCCTTGGCGGCGTCCAAGGTAAGGACCGCCAAGGGGGAAAGCTCCAAGACTGCCAGATCTATTGCCCCAATTAAGTCATATGTCAGTTCATATAACTGGCGCCCTTTGACAAACCCTTTCTGATCAGGATGCAAGATTTTAGGTGCAACAAGAGCTAATCTATTGGCCATAATTGAAGCAAATAGTTTATAGTCTGCATTCAGAATGGAAATAGGCCTATATGAACTACATGCCGTTGATGATTTCCCCGGTTTTAAAATTACAGTGATAGACGCACTGTCCCAGGACTTCGGGGGAGACCCACCAGCCAGTAGAATGTTGTTGAATAGTAGAACCAGGAAAGAGACAAGTTCCCGCTCTAGTGATTTATATAATTCAGCCGGGAGGCCGTCTGTACCAGACGCCTTCCCCTTTTTAGCATTGTATAAGGCCTTGATGACTTCCTCCTCCGAAATTTCACCATCCAATATTTTGCTTTGCTCAGCAGAAAGTGCTGGAAGGGTGATCTTGCTAAGCCAATCCTTGATGGTATTTAAACTAATATTCTTGTCTTCACAATAAATATTTTGAAAAAAATCTCTAAAGGCAGATCTAATATCATCATCACGGGGAACCATTGACTCTAATCATCTCGATGTTATTCCGTACTTGGTCCGTTTTGGTTTTCCATGCCAATAGTTTCCCCGCTCCTTCTCCATATTGAAAATGTGCAAGTTTGCTGGCCTCCCACCTTTCTTGAACCCGCTGATTTAAAATCGAAGCTAGATGGCCCTTTGAGGAAAGTAAACTCTCAGACAAAGAAGAGCGAACCGCTTCTGTGTTATAGTCACCCACTAGATCTAATTGGGTCTGAATCTTAGCAATATTAGCCTCCGCTAAAATAACGGCCTCCCTATATTCCTTCCTCCTGAACGCCATTTTATTTGTAATGAGACCTCTCAGAAATGCTTTCAAAGAGTCCCATACTATTCCTATGCCTGCCGAGCCAGCATTTACCCTTAAAAAGAGGCTCACCTCAGACTTGAGAAAAAGAACATCTTCTGGGTGGGAGAGTAAGGAACGATCAAAAGACCAACTCCTCGCCGGCGCCTTTAATAGTGATATAAGATCCAAGACTATGGCCGAGTGGTCAGACAAATGTATTGGAAGGTATTTAATATCTTTAACAAGATCTACTAAGGAATGGCTAATTAGTATAAAGTCAATTCTGGATTGATGGTTGTATTTATAATTTCTATAGGAGACGCCCTGTTGTTCCCCTGCCCTTAACCTCCAAATATCTGCATATCCAAACTGCTTCATTGCATTTAACAGAACGAACCTTGATTTAGATGGAGTTAGGGATCGACTATTGCGAGATTTATCCAGTGAGGCATTTAGGACAATATTAAAGTCACCAGCAAAAACTACAGGTTCTGGAAAGGACAAGAGGTGAGATAGAATTACCTCTAATGAAGACGGGTCGTCCTGATTGGGACCGTAATACCCCACCAGAGTTATCTGAGTACCTGAGATGGAAAGAGCAGCAATTACCCATCTACCTGCAGGATCGACTTTGAAATCTAACACCCTAGCTCTGAGATATTTTTTGAAAATAATCGATACTCCTCTACAGGTCAAGGATTGTGAAGTGGAAATTGCAAAGTCGATCCACTTATTGCTTTTGACTAACACGTCCATTTCATCCTGAGTCAAGTGCATCTCCTGCAATATAATGACCTGTGCCTCTGAGTCTCTAAGATATTGTAATTTTTTCCTAGCCCTGGCTTTGGTACGCAGGCCGTTCACATTCCACGATATTATCTTTAAACTAACCAAAGCCATGATATTAGATAACAGACCCTAGGAATACGAAACCTTGCGTAGATGCCCTCATTTGTCTGACCTGACCTTATAACAGACCACAACATATCTAAGAATGTCATATTCAAAGCAAGATACAATAGAACACTAAGATGGCACAAGAGGAATTTTTTACTCGTTTTACCCCGTGACCCTACCAACCCCCCCTTCCTCACCCCACCCTCCCCCCCCTGGAGAACCTGTGGTGTATCTAACCGGATCAAATCCAGCAGATGGCACCCCTATCTCAAGCTCCCGTGCTCCCCACCAACCCCTGGACCGAGTTACGCTCAAAAAAAAAAAAAAGTTCGGAGTAACCTGTTATGTTTACGGAAGGTAGTTAGGTAAAGGAAAGTACACAAAGAAATTTCTTGCTTACCCCCTTTTTTTTTTTTTAATTTTTTTTTTTGTTTGTTGTTTTTTTTTTTTTTTTTTTTATTTACTTTCCTGCCACCTCACCCCCTTTTTCCTTTTTCCTTTTCCCATTTCTTTTCCCTTTCCCCCTCTCAAATATCAGCAGTCAAGTGATTGTACCTAACCTTCAGAATCAATTCCTTCCTTAACTATAAATTACAAGAGAGGGAAAAAAAAATTTTTTTTCTTTTTTTTTCTTTTATACTATTAACCCGTTGTCTTATTGCCCAATTCTAAAAGGAGATCGTCAGCAGCTTGCACTGTACTTATGTTAGACATTTTGTTGTTGAACATCACCCTCAAGATGGCAGGGAAAACCAACTGGGCGGTAGCGCCCAACTTTCTAAACGCCTCAAGCCGCCTTCCAAACTCCCACTGTTTTTCTAACGTAGCCCTGGATAGATCGGACCTAATAAGAAAAGTACATCCCTTTCCAGGAAGGGATTTTTGTTTCAAGGCTAAATTAAGAATCCGCTCTTTAAGGGCATAGGTGTGGAAGTTGACAAGGATTTTGCGTGGCTTAGGTCTTTGTTGGTTCCTCCTGAATGGGTCCCTATGGACCCTTTGAATGTCAATGGCCAGTTCTTCTGAAGACTGATCTAGACACAACGACTCCTTCAGTAACTGCACCACATAAGTTTTAACATCAGAACCTTCGGAGCCCTCCGGTACATTAAGTATGCGGATATTAGATCTTCTGGCATTATTCTCTAACACCTCCATCCTGTCTAATAGGGTCTGATCAACCTTTCGCAACTTGACAATCTCCTCCTCAGCTTTATCAAGGTGCCTAGACATCACAGTGACTGTCTCTTCTAACTCTCCAGTCCTGGAAGTTAACCCGTCGATCTTTTTGTCTAGGGACTCACAGTGGTTACGGATATCCATCTGGTTGGCAGAAGATTCTTCAAACCCCTTTTTGATGTCTTGAGAGAGGGAGGAAAACATGGCTAGCAAGGAGGCGGCGGAAACTGTGCCCTCAGTCTCATGGTTAGAGGCGGAGGCTTGTTGCTGAGCCGAATGTAGGGGAACATCAAACCCTGCTATAATTATGTCAGCAGATTCCAGTTGGACTCCATCCCCCTGGCATTCACGTATTGACGGGCCTGGCAAGCCTCTAGACAGTGGATCGTCCCTAGATATAACTAACTCCCCCGTATATGAGGCATTCACAGAAGTAGACAGTGCCCCTGACAGTGCCCCTGAATCACCTCCTAAGGGGGGGCAAGGGGCGGGACAAGGGGCAGGAGCGGAGTCCGGAACTGAAATCGGAGCATCTATGACATCCGGAATGATGGGAGTGATGGGAACAGGTATTCTCACACCCCCTGAATCCATTACTGACAGAGAGGCAGACATGTCTTGAGCGTCTTGAGCGTCTTGTAAGCAGAGCACCTGTGGTATTACTTTAAAGTAAGAACGCAAGGACGGAGTTATCTTAGTGCACAACTCTGCGTTCAAATCCCTTTTAAGTTTTACCTTACGTCTGGTTCCGTTTGCACTTATGCCCTTTGATTTCACTTCTGTAGACAAATAAGAAGAGGCTTTCTTACCTTCAAAAAGGCTTCCCACCGGTATAACCTGGTTTACCTCACATGAAGTGTTACAAATGGACTCCTTCCCCGGTGCTCTGCCTCTTCTGCGAGCCCCTCTGCCTTTAATTTTGGGGGACCGTGGATGTAGCTGTAAACACTCCTCTTCAGACTTCTCCGACTTCTCCGAAAACTCCTCCACACAACTTCCCGTTTGCCTTGTGCCCTGGCCAGGACACTGAACAGCCTCCTTACCCTCCACTGCTCCTCGTGAATCAAGCTCGAGATTTGAAGCTTGGGAATTAACTAGCGCGCTACATACAGTAAGCGCTAGACAGCGTGCCTTCCTCCCCCGTCGTAACTCCAGGGCGGCCACAGACCAGAGCCAGAAAACGGCCGGTGCACCGCGATGTATTCCTTCGACTTTCGAACTCAGTTTAGGACCAATAGTGCATACAGCTTCCCAGCCGCCTCCGCCGCCGAAGATGCCTGATTCGCTGCCTGGAGCTCCCGTCATAGGAAGGGAGAAACAGACGGCCACGGATTGCTGGGTATGTCAGAAGAACGCTCGCTGCTTTTCCTTCGGTTTATTTTAGAATCCTAAAGATTGGACAATAAGAAGTTTTCTTCCAAAAATTCAGGGAAATCCCAGTGCGCGAAAGTTACTCATGCTGCTTAAGATGCAGGCATTAGGTGGAGAACAGCGGGAGCCTGATCACGGAGCTCCGCAGCGAGTCAGCCGACCGCCGCCATGTTCTCCTAATCAGGTGATTTCATCCAGATGCACGCTTGTTGGAATCTTGTTATGTCCTTGAGGCTTCAGGTCAAGAGGCCAGCCAGCTGGCCCTTGGAGTCTGTCAGTACCCCATTCAGAGGACCGTGGGGCAAGCAGGCGTTACTGGGCCCAAACAACATGGTTGTGGCCTTTTACTCCTGATGTCCCAGGGTCCACCCTACTATGGATCCTGCTCAACAGGGCCAAGCACCCATTTCTGCACCTGCCTCTCAGTTTGGTTGCTCGCACGAGCAGTCAAGGCTCCCTCGGAGGGAAGTGTAGATACAGATCAGTGAACGAGACTCATAACTCAATGGGAATGCAGCGCACCCATTATATCAATGTCCAGTCAAATGCTTATTTTGTATAACAGAATTATTTTAATTCTAATTCTACACAAGGTAAATGACATTAAAAAAGCAATAAAACAGTCCCCCTTGAGGTAAGCACACTAGTAGTTATATGGCCACCCCACCGGGCTATCCGTTTCCCATGTAACGGGAGAGCTGTTATTCCCTATTCACATTTGGCAACATCTAGGGAATGTGAACTAGTAGGCCCTGTTTACAGGGTTTCCACCTCTTGGACTCATTCAATGAGGTGTAGTCTCTGTATAGTCAAGTAGGGTGGCAAAAACTAAAGGCTGTATATTGCCCAGGGCCTGTTAGGCCCAATTCTCACCTTACCCGCTCTGGTGGTACAAACCCTGGCAGTGGTGCAGTGTGGTCCTTGCCCGGCCACTGAGTACAGCACTTAGAGAGGCCCCTCCTGGTATACAGGGTCACTCCAACAAACCTCACTGTCGGATCATGCTGGCTTCAGGTTCCCATTACTGCAACCCCTCCTGGCATACAGATTTTTGGCAAATTCCAACACATGGGCGACGGCACGATCGAAGGGGCACTGTTTCTTGGTACACAGCAGCCACTCCTGGCATACAGAGTTGCCAACTTCCACAGTGCTTCACACAGTCAATGGCCTGATCAATGCCCCTCCTAAAATATGGGGTCACCAGACTTCACAATGCTGCACACGGGCAACGGCTCGATCAATGTGACACTGTATTTGGTGCACAGTGGCACTTCCAGGCATACAGGGTTGCCAAACTGCATAACACGACACACTGGCACCAGCCCGATTGGTGCAGCACAGCTCCTCACACTTCTCTCAGGAGACGCACACATCTGGGCTCTTCTCTGGATCTCGCTCCCTCTAACACGCTCCTCTCCTTCACGGGCACACCAGTTTTGGGGAGCAGGCAGGTACTCCAAGGCAGGGTATTTTGGTTTCTCTGGGTGATGTCCCTGCACCCAGCAGCAGGGGCAGTTGGTGCTTTTAAAGAGTGGTGGGCCAGAAAGGTTTGAGATGTGTATAAAGTGCATGCAACCTTCAATCAAGCACTGGGGGGGGGTTGAAAATGAAAGGTTCAATAGGCTATCAAAGACTAACTCATGCAAGCACATCACTCACCCTGAACTCTCACAGACACATCACTCCACTCACCTTAAATCACAGGTGCACACTGCTTCACTCATCCTACACTCACGTAAGAATCCCACTCACCCTGCACTCACCTGGGCTTACCACTCATCCAGTGCATTCACACAGTCACATAACTCACTCTGCGCTCAGACAAGCACACCATTCACTCAAACATTCTTCCTACTCATGCAGTGGGCTCTTAATACTCACCCTGCGCCCCACTCACCCCGCACTCATACACGCATGCAACACACGTTGCAATCGCACACAGGCACATCACTCACCCTGCACTCACGCAGTCACAACATTCACCATCACTATCCCCCTGTACGCACACAGACCCCAGGCTGCAGCAGAACTAAACGCTTCCTGCACCCACCCTGTCAAGCAGGGCCCTGCCGTGTGTTGGGAGGGGGTGCTGTGGACTGGAGGCCCACCAGAAAAACAATAAGGCTGCAGCCATTTCAGGTGTCCGCTCTGATGTGACCCCCTTGGAAGTCCCGACCGATTGAAGCATTAGGAAAATCACTGAAAGCTGGTATTTTCCTCAGTACATACTTCAAACATCAAAAGTAGAAAGCACTTTAAAACCTGATCCATAGCTGCAATAATTATCTCCTACTGAGTAATGGATGAGCACGGATGACATGACATTACAGATCTGGAACTGGGGCATGGTGTAAAGTCGATAGGTGGCCCAGCTCACATCTGGCCATGAGGTTGAATCCTGTAATTTTGATTTCATCCTTCCGAGGTCGATAACGTGTATTCCGTTATTTTTAGTAATACACCTCCAAGTGACTAAACTGTAGAAAGCAGGAGCTAACACACGGATCACTTGGCATGACCCCATGCAACGGAGACATCTGTTCAGGCCAACAACAACACAATAAATGGAAGAGGCGAGCCAGACAAGAATGCGGGGTTGGTGCCGCGGCCTCTCTTGTGAGAGCACAATGCACCTGGCAGCGACCGGCACGAAAAGGCTCTCAGATGTATGTACAAGGGACAGGGACTGATCCAAATCTACATGACAGACTCCATGGCAGGAGGAAGGGTGCGGACATACGTCAGAGGGTGCCAGCAGGCAGGCATCAATGCAGCCAGACTGTATGACGAGTAGAGGCATGGGCTTTATGGCGAAGGCACTGTAACGAGGGGGTGAGGACTCATAGTGGGGCTGCTGTAAAATATATGGGGCTTTAGGGCAAGATCCTGTGTTCAAGACCAAGTTTGTTGGAAAGCTGCACATGAGCTGCATTAATTCTCTGCGCCTCGCCCCGCTGAGCTCTCTCCTAAGCCGACAAGGCAAGTTGGGAACGGCAAAGTTGTCCTCCACCCCGCCCATGGGCGTCCGCAGGGGGGGGCAAGGAGGGGCGCTTGCCCCGCCTGGATCTCTGCTCCGGCCTCGTACTGGTGCAGCCATCCGAAATTTTGGTTATGTTTGGGATGGCACTTTACATGATCATATAACGACATTAAGTGTCCTTTGGATGACAAAACCTGGGCACATGATCCAGGCTACTCCGTATGATAACCCCGGAGCTCAGGGTGGCACTTCAGTGGTATTCTATGCAATTGAACAGATTTATGGTGACTTCCTCCAGGCATATAATGGCACGTGCGCGCTGGTAGTAGGGTGACCAACTGGCATGAGGGGAAATTCAGGACGGTGAGTGTAAAAATTCAGGACAAAGGGTCAAAATTCAGGACCAAAATTCAGGACAGAAGGTCAAAATTCAGGACAAAAATTTGCCACAAAAGGTACATTTTACAGACACATCAGAGGAGATCGCGCAATGGTATATAAGTAAATAGACAACCAACATAAGTACAAGTCAAAATAAGTTTATATTAGTTTGAGACAATCATGCACTTCACGTTTTTTCGGTATGTGCGTAGTTTTGAGCAACTCTACAGGTCTTTTTGTGTTATTTTATATGATCATATATATGGTTACTGCACTGGGTTGTTCAGTCTAATATATTTTGTTTACAGTTCATGGTCCTGAGCAAGCATTTGTGGTGAGAGAAGTGGTCGGGAAGATTTGTTCGGATGGACTTTATTACTAGCATCTCATATCTGAATGCCACTGTGAGATATAAAGCAGCACGCATGGGAAGTAGCTAAATGGGTCTTGCACTGCTGGACTAGAGTGCAGTCCTCCGAGTGACCAGCTTTGTGTCAGATGTCACTGGATTCAAGCTAGCCTGGCTGATGAGGGGTTTTACCCCGAAACCGGTACCAGGATGCTTGTTTCTGGTCCAGTGAGGACCTGGCTTGACAGTTCAGGCTGTACTGTTCCCATGAGGCAGAGGGTCAAGACTGATTTGCATATAGCTGGATCTGAACTGGGGTGGTGAAGTGAGCTAAAGAATGATGATGTATTCAACCCAGGTCTGTGACTGGGGGTGAGTGTCGAAAAGTTTCAGCTCTCCATCTATCATCTCCTTGTGTTTGCTTTGTTCTCCCTAAGTTGGCAGGGTATGCCCAGACGTGGGTCCCTTGCTTACTTTGCCACTGGATTCACGCTAGCCTGGCTAATGAGGGGTGTTACCCCAAAACCGGTCCCAGGATGCTTGTTTCTGGTTCAGGGAAGACCTGGCTTGGCAGTTCGGGCTGAACTGTTCCCATGAGGCTCAGGGTCAAGACTGATTTGCATATGGCTGGGTCTGAACTGGGGTGGCGAAGTGAGCTAAAAAATGACGATGGATTCAACCCACTGTGACTGGGGGTGAGTGTCTGAAAAGTTTCAGCGCTCCGTCCATCATCTCCTTGTGTTTGCTTTCTTTGCCCCAAGTTGAAAGGGTATGCCCAGACGTAGGTCCCTTGCTCACTTTGCCACTGGATTCAAGCTAGCCTGGCTGATGATGTCTGTTACCCAGAAACCGGTCCCAGGATGCTTGTTTCCGGTCCAGTGAGGACCTGGCTTGGCAGTTCGGGCTGGACTGTCTCCATGAGGCATAGGGTCAAGACTGATTTGTATATGGCTGGGTTTGAACTGAGCTGGCGAAGTGAGCGAAAGAATGATGATGGATTCAAGCCAGATCTGTGACTGGGGGTGAGTGTCTGAAAAGTTTCAGCACTCCGTCCATCATCTCCTTGTGTTTGCACTGTGAGATGTAAAGCAGCACACATATGATGTAGCTTAATGGGTCCTGCACTGCTGGATTAGAGTGCAGTCCTCCGAGTGGACACCTTTGTGTCATATTATACATATAATTTTAGCAAAACCAAAGGGTCTTGGCTAATGTGAGACCTAATAAATTGAGCCAACGTCCATGGGCAAGTACATTTGCCGTTAATGATGATGACATTGCACCCCAGTCTGAAATATGAAAATTGCATCAAGTCACTAAACTGCTGTTGTTCGCATATACAGGAGAAGAGAGCATAAGGATAGTACCACATCTCTCCTTCCCCGTGCGTTCCTATTTCTAGAGCACTGGAAGTATGCTTTGTCTTAAATCCAGTCATTGTGCATGAGAAAATGAAAGCAGACTCTTGGAAAAATAAAACACGCACAGTCTCTTCGTAAAATATCTAGCCTAGCAGTTTATTTTCTTTTTTTCAGTTGTGCAGACTCCACTCAAACCGGCTTGAGGGATCTGTAAAAGGAATATGGAAGGGTAGGGGGAGCACATGATGAAACTATTACAGCGCACTACACAACAGATTTCACAATAGCAGGAGTGCAGAGAAACAATTTGTGGAGCGCCATAAAAAGTGTTGTCATAACAGGAGTAAACATTTAGAAGGATCACATTAGCATAGAAACAATAATCATTGTAGCATGTCCACATAGATGTGCAGAAGGTGTATGACATGAAAGCATGGCAAGGGAATTGCCGATCAATGCTAACCTTGAGATATTGAAATGTCCACAGTTTAAAAAAATCCAGCCCAAAAAGATGCCAGCAAAATATACACTAGTAAATCTGAACGTAAGCAAGAAGAGTGGACGAAAGCAGGGTAAAGGTAGAAGAGCAGTATAGTTATACCAAGAAGTTGAGGGTCACAGGTGGGGCAGTATAACCTTAAATGTCAGGCCCCCTTCCTTGTAGCTTGTATTATGTGTCAGAACCTGTACTGAGGTGATATCATGCAAACCCCTAAGATTTACGTCTCCACCGCCTCTAGCTTGCAGGACACAAATGACATCAAATGGTGCATGATATGTTTCTGCTGACTGCTGTAGTAAAATGATGAAGAAGAGCTACAGGACAGCCATATGTAACTAGTACAGGGCTTTAAGTGGGGTGAAAAAACTGGGGGGTCTGTCAAAGGGGCTTGACCGATGTAACTAAGGGTGTGGCTTAAAAACACGTAAGCTAAGAAATCTGTGCTTAGCATATTTTGCGCCCCGACTGGTAAATTTGCTGCTTCTGTCAGTGCATCCAGATAAATAACACAATAAGTAACAATCCACCTAGAACAAGCCAGGACTTTTGGCTTTGTCAATGGTTGTTAGTTGCATAAGACAAATAAGCAACAACTTTGGCTTCATTGTAAATAATATTGAAAATGCTTCAGTTCTAAAATGATGAGACTGTGAAAGAACTGTAACCAGTCTCTTTAAAGTTGCCTCAAAGGCAGTGAAGGGTCGAAGTGCAGCAGAGTTAACATTTTGTTTCCACCCTGAGGATTAGGGCAAAAATGGAGAGCCCAATAGGGACCCATCTCAGCACCTGCTTTTTAGAACTGCACCTGGCACTGAGCACAGGCAGGACCCTCCCACTTAAAGCCCTGACCTAGTTAAGCATCCTGATTCATGAGGCATTGGCACACACAATATCACATCCCATCTGTGATTATTTTGATGTTAGTTGCAAAGGTGACATTGATATATGTATTTTACTGCAGCTAATACACTATCACTATCCAGAGCCTGCATTTCCACAGTTAAAAGCGCAAGAAGAAAAAAATCATGTTTAATGCAAGCAGAATACGACAGGACAATCCACCAGGGGCCGCATGTCATAAAGATTTTTTTTTAGTTGCAAAGTCTTTGAATCACGCTTCGATAGCGAAACAAAAAAACTGTTTTAAGAGTGGGGAAAGAGGTTCTGAATTGTGAAAGGGGGTTTGCGGCACCTTCCGAATTGTAAACATGAGATGGTATGAAATCGCAATGTAATGTAATAGTGGTTTGTGACCTCAGTTGTAGTTGCAAAGCACACTTATCACAGTTCAGCTTGGAACACCTTAACAATACCATGGAGAAAGAAGAAATCTTTCACCTCAGGCAGTTTAGTTCAATTAACACCTATTTATTTCTCATTCAAGCATCCTTTACTTCCCCAGATTAACCAGTCCCCACATTTACATTCTTTGAAGCAGCCCGGCACCCTGGCTGCCCCTCCCTCTGAATCACTGCAAGGGAGACCCCCTTCTGAGTGAGCTGAGCCATCTCAACAGCTGAACATGTGTCTTTTGGCCTCAAGGCTAAAATTACGGACAAATGCCGTTTTGGAAACTTCCTTCACGGACAACGGACACAACAGTAAATTCACGGACTGTCCGTGAAATTTACAGACGGTTGGTCACCCTAGCTGGTAGTCTGAATTTGAAGGCTATTTTATTGAGGTGTATACAATGGACCACTCTGACACTGCCAAAGAGAGCTCTTGAGTCGGCCCCATCAGGGCGTTTTCTAAAGCGAAGTGGAGAAAGCTCCTGTCACACAGGCCCTGTTTAGGTTCACTCCCTGCTCGTGTGGATGGAAACACAGCTATCCCAGGTGATTCCTCGTTGTCTGAAACAACACAGCCTAATTGTCAGTGAAAAATAAACTTGTACATTTGAAAAAAAAAAATGTACAGGTGAACTCGGAACGGGCCAAAGTGAGTAGTTTCCGTTTTCATCGTATAGTCTGTTCATTTTTAGAGTGCTAAGAACATTTCTAGAAATTGGCTTGCTCGTTTGTACATAATTAGTTTTTTAGGCGAACCTTTCTAGAAGATAGATAGGCTAAGGTGGAAGTGAACAGAGACTAATGGGAACAGAGCTCCATTACTTTAATTGTTATCTTAAATATTGCCACTACTTTTTACAGCCACTCACACAGCTCCTTCGTGGATTTGCAGTTAAAGCACCCGTTTTCTCTTTCTACAGTCGCACTTGCTACTCGAGGCACCTGTCCGTTTCTCTTGTGCTTACTCAGCCTAACTCTCGCAGCTGACAAATGCGGTGTTCTGGAGTCTGCGAGGTGAAATCTGCCAGGGCACCTCGACCTTCCATCTGAGATCTGTAAATTAACGGACATAACATGTGACATAGTCGCATCTGTTATGTACACCGCTTAGAAACTGCAGAAGTGAAGTATGCAGCGCTACATACAAAAAGAAGCGGAGAAGCATCTGAACTGGACTCCGTCTCGACTCCACCGGTAACACGGCCATTAATCTTTTGTTAACCCACTGAAAACATTTTGCGTTGCTAAAGTTTATTTGGCGGAAATAAAAGCTAACTTGCATAAGTATACGATTTCCAAAGTTACCCTGAATTTCTGCCACTGGTGCACATTTAAGGGAATCTACTAAAACATTGATGGGTGTTGTTTAAAGTGCTCGGGCCGGGATATGGTTTAGGAGACGAACAGGAGACTTTTAAAGGACAACATCAAAACCCCAATTCCGGCCGATGTTTCACTTCCCTACCACCGTGACTCAGTGACACTGACATAAAATTGAAATGAACTACGCTCCCCCGACTTTTTATTAGTCCAAACTTTTCGCAGTTTGGAGTGACTAGGGCGACTACTGCCAGGATGTTTTATCTGCTTTCTCCTTTTAGGTCTCGCCTGAGACAGTGCTTTAGTGCTGCGCTGGCGAGACTTATAGTAAGCGAGTTTTGGAAGTGCAAACAGTGGCTTTTCAGGCCTCCAAATACAGTGCATGTGCGCCGTCCGGGCGCGCACACCATTTGGAGGCCTGAAAGCACTCATTTGCTTTTACTTTCGCGGGCCACACGGCCGCTTTGAAGTGTGATCGCGATCACTTACATTTCGCGGGCGCTTTGATGTCCTCAGTGAGCCGCGTGGCCACTGAGGACATCAAAGCAGCCGCGAAAGTGCTCAACATATGCCAGCCTGCGTGCCTCTCTCCCCTACCCCTGCACAGAGAACTTACTTTTAAGTAACTTACTACAACTGACAGGGTAGCAATACACTTCTGCCAATTTTCTATGTTCTCAAACAAACCTCCTTTAAATGTAAAGAACATACGTAATTTGGATAGTATATTTTCCTTTTTTACAGCATTATGCAGTCCAGTAAGACTCTGATAGTAGGTGCTATATAACAAATTGTTTATCATTTGCGGTGCATTCTTACTCAATGGTTCCTCCTTTCGGTCAATTGCTTCATTCCCCTTCCGAATTTCCACCTTTCCCTAGCTAAACCTACCTACACCCTTCTGTTTCCCAATCATTCCTTTGACTTACTTTTACTTCCTTCTCCTTTCTACCTTGCAGTTCCCAATTGTTCATTTTGTTCCTTCTCAGTTCTTTCTCCATCGTTCCATTCTCAGTCTTGATTTCTTTCTTCTTGTTCTATTATTCTCACCCTGTGCTTTATTTCCTCACAAAATCGTTCTCATCTTCAGCTCTTCTTTTCTCTCAATTTATGCCATTCACTTCATTTGTTTATTCACGTTCCTTCCTTATTCTCCAATTTTATGCGTTTCCTCTATCTTTACTCGTCCTTTCATCTACCCCTTTCATTTGTTTCTTAACATTTTCACTTTCCTTCTCCCACAGTCTTCGCCACCCTTTTGCTTTCACTCCTTCCTCAATTCTCCCCTTTCACTTTCCTCCTGCACGTTTCCTCCCTCCCCCTTTCACTCCCTATTGAGGTCATGCTTTTGCACATCCCCTCTTGTCTCGTGCCAGGGGCAGGCCGTGTTGTTTCCTGTCCCTGGCCGTGCGTAAGCGGGGCTTTTGTAATTGTAAACCAGTTCTCTGCATGAAATGCGTGTCCTGACCACGCTCTGGTGATAAGAGCGTGAGCTGGAGTAATCAAAGAGAGATGTGCAGCTCCTATTTCAAAACTCGGCAAAAAATGCCCTCGGGACACCTAAAGTGAACCAATTCTTCGCGAACCCCTCACAATCCCCTCAGTGTCGCTCAAGGGTGGAAGTGTGTGTGTGTGTTGTGGGGGGGGTCACTGCAGGCTAATGCGTCGTCAAAGATAGACGTATGTACTTCAGACACAGAGCAGAACAAACCACTTCTTAGCCCCCTTGAGAACAAGCATTTGCAATGCAATAGGTCTCGCACTTATGCGAGTTTGAGCTATTAACATTGCTAATAACAATGCCTTTTATCTTTGTTTTTAAAACATAAATAAAAGGCGGTGTCATTTACAATGCCAATAGCTTAAACTTGCGTAATTGCGAGACCTATTGCATTGCAAATGCTTGTTTAGTTATTATTTCTTCCTATGACTCATGTCATTGGTAGCTGAGCGCTATGGTACTACCAATAACATTTAGAATAGCGCTCATCTACCAATCACATGGGACAGCCACCAGGAGGCTCAGGCGGCATTGCAGGCAGGCGAGGCAGGCAGCACCGTCATTGGGTAGCTGAGCGCTACCAATGATAGCTGACAACTACAATGCCTAATTTCCTGACATGATGCAAATCGAGAGCTGGACCAATCATGGTCCAACTCCGACCTGACCCCGCCCTGCTTAGCCCCCAGCAAGTGCACACCGCGCAGGCCCCTCTCCAGTCAGACGGAGAGAGAGTTCAGGGAGAGAAGTATCCTCTCTTTCCTGCGCTTCGTGTTCAGATCTAGCAACAGATTAATTTAAAACTATTTAAAACTTGAAGTTTTAGGGCTTTTTGACAGCCTGTATGTTTTACAGCAAACCCTGCCTGGTTTTGTTTAATTTCTGAAACGTGGTGGAAAACAGAAGGAGACTTTTAGGAGAGGAAGGTAAAAATCAGGGCAGAAAGAGTCAGAAAAATGGGGGGGGGACAAGGAAGGAAAAAGCAGTAAAATAAAACAAGGCAAAAGCAGGAAAAAAGAGTCAGAATAATGGGGGAGACTAAGGAAAAAGGAGTAAGAAAAGCATCGCAAATGCAGGAGAAAGCAGTCAGAAAAACGTGGAAAGGAAGGAAAAAGCAGTAAAAATAAGGCAAAAACATGAGAAAATACTCAGAAAAATGGAAGGAGGAAGCAGTAAAAAAACGAAACAAAAGCAGGAAAATGGAGAAAGCAGTCAGAAAAACAGGGGGAGACGTTAACATTTCCCCCCCCCCCCACCCGGAAAAAGTTCTGCGGACACCCATGACCCCGCCCCCACTCTCTTCCATCTCCCCTCCTCCCTCATAGCCAGAGCCTCACTCCCTCCATCAATCTCTCAATTTACTGGCGTCCTCTCCATGGCTTCTCTCGCCATCTGCCTTCCTTCAGTCCTCCCCCCATCGCTTCCAGGCTCCCGATTCCAGTATCTTCCATCTCCGGAGCTCTTCCCTCACCTCACTTGAACCCCAGCCTCTGGGATTAAGCAACCTGCACTCCCCCACCCCCTTGCAGCAGGGCCTGAAGGCACATCCTACAATGTGTCTGCACCAGTTTCCATCCCTGACTTTCGCTGACCTGGAGTGGGAGATAGACCATACATTTTATTTGCATAGTTTTTTATAAAGCATCAACCAGGCTCACCTCATGGCATTAAACATATAACCCGAACACTTTACACAGATGTAGAAAAAAGCCCTGTGCTTCACACAGCAAGCAACCTACTTATGCCGATGATGTGGAAAGAGGTCACGGAGCGCATGGATAGCAATGCAGCGTCTACTTGACATGAGCCAGCAGCATTAGGAGTCTGAAAATGTACTTTGTTTAAATAAATGAAAACAAAAGTACCCAACGTTTGTGTGCAAGGAAGACGCGGGATGCCGGGATCACCATTCACTGTTTCGAAACCATGGAGCCTCTGAGCCTGACTGTTTTCAGCATGAGAGTAGCACACTGATTGGTCTGAGTTCACCCAGCTATAAACACAGCTCATAATGGTGCAGCTGAAGTGTACATGTCCAGCTGGCATTCGCAAGATGGCTGGCCAATTTGACATGCACATTTTATGTTTAGGCAACCATCCCCCAGTCTAGAGAGACTCAGTGCACTTGCATTCCATAGACCCATAACAAGGCTCACGGGCGTGACCAGAGTTCACATCTGCATGTCATTCACAGGGAATTGTGCATCAACTGTAAATACTGAGCCATCAGCTCTACTGTTTATGATTCTCTTATCAGCCCAACTCCCTCTTCCTGAGACGTGGGCTTGTGCTCTGTCACTGAATCAAAGAGCCCTTTGAAATGCATAGGGAGAGCCTGTCTCCCCCTCATCCAGTGCTTGACCCACTCAGCTTACAGGAATTCAGCAATGTACAATTCTACCTGTGGGAGATTCCTCTACTCCTCATTTTTTCACCAGGCAGACTTGGCCTTCCCAAAATAGAAACCAATGTCCTTGCAATGTGCCAGTGCAGTCACTTCTGCACTCAGCATACATTCGCAGCACACTCCACTGTCTAGTATTGTTGTGCCCTTGTACCATGCTTCCACCAGCATTTCCACATGCAGCACATGCACTCAATCTGAGCACACTGTTCGATACTATAGTCTCTCTGTATTGCACTAGAGTCTGTCACTTTAAACACATCCTGCCAGCTCACACATATTTACCATGTGCACACTGTCCCACACTGCACCCTCTGTGTAGTGTATGCCTTGCGTGCTCACATGCACTCAGCACATGTTTTCACCACACACACACTTCTATATCAACCTGACGTAGGCCAAGTGTGAGTTAAACACACAGCAGCAGAACTTTAAAAACGTTGAGTGAGTCTTTAGGCCTCACTTCAATGACACAACTTAAAAGGACCTGGTCACTTCTACTGATCATTACACAATATGCAGCCACAACTGCGCTTGTGCTGTTTATCTCCTGGTGAAGGTAGTAGCCCTCCACCACTATGAGGGTACCTCTTTAGGTTTCCCACCCAGTCCAACAAGACCGTATTCCAGTAGACAGGCCTATTTTATGGGACACATGCATGGTCCCTTCTCGCCATAACAAAAATCCATCATTTGGGATTCAGACAACAATTTAGCTGGGCACTCACGGCAGGGGTACAGGTCTTTACCAAGCAGAGCACTTTTCCATCCCAACAGAGTCACTCTGGCACTCTGGATTCTGGTTCAAAAGATACAGGTCCAGTCCTTCTCTCTCAGGCAAAAGGGCAGCGGGTTAGCACAGCAAAGCAGGAGTTTACCAGAGTGCACTCCAGCAGAGTGGCAGTCCTTTCAGCAGCATACTTGTCCTTCTTCCAGGCAGCGAATTCACATCTCCAGAAGTGTACTGACTGAGGTGATGGTGTCTAAGGCCCAGTACTTATACCTAGTGGTGCTTTTGAAGTGCACAGATGCCCTGCCCTTCCTGCCTTGGCACCAGGACCCAGTGGTGGCTGGTGACATTTCAAAGTGGTGCGGCGTAAAAGTTGGGGATGACTTTTACGTGGCAAGCGAGTGAGCTCGACTAACATAAGGGCAGTTTGAAGTGGTCTTACCCCTGAGAAAACTTTTTAAAAAGTTAAGGCAAGTGACACATTTTAAAACTAATTTTAATAAAGAATTGGAGGGAAAGGAAGAAGGTATGGAAAGCAATAGTGAATATGAAGTCTTGAAATATTTAGAAAAATTAAAGATCACCCCCTAGATCTTAGTGCATTAAATACGTTCAGCAGTTACTTGAGCATGCAAACTGCAATAATGCAACAAGTGAGGTTTTCTTATTCTCTTCCCTGCACACACAGCTGTCTCTGCACTGCCTCTAGTTGGTGACATACTGTTCAAGAGCTGGAAGGCAGGGTCGGTGCTCTCCATAGAGTTGGAAGTAGTGTAGGGAGATGGGCAGCAGCAACCATAGGCCACAATCAAGGGTGGTCCTAGGCCTGAAACAGCAACGGGTGAGCAGGAGAAGGGGTGTCCTAGGCCTGAGCCAGCATCTCTGTAGGGGCTGCTTTTATCTACTCTCACCTGGACACTGCCAAGGTTCTGTGCATTACTAGGGTGACAAGGCTCTAGCATCATTAGGGACCTGTTGCCTTCTGAGAGCCCGGGCAAGAAATGCATGGCCATTGACACCATCACACTCTGTCCTTCCATAAAAAGCTTTTCAAATGAGGTACATGTTCCATCTATGTTGACATCTAGCGCCAAGATGCTCCCTGGAGTGATAGCTGCGCTATATAAATGTACCTTCCATTCCATTCCATTCTGTGCCCTTTTGAACCAAACAAGAAAAACACTTTTTTTGTTCTCTTCCACATGCATGCACCGCAGAGTCTCAGTATATACCAGTGTTTTAAACTTTAACAGGGCCACTATACACTTCTTGACTGCGTTCTGTTGTAAATCACATAGCGGCACTTAGCTCCACATCAGTTACCAGTAAAAACTAGAAGACCATGTTCTGCTGTAAAGCGCATAGAATTGCGTAGTGCTCCACCTTCATTACTGACAACTAGGAAAAACGTGAAGACCGTGATCTGCTATAAAGCGCAAATATACACGCAGAGCCACACCAAAGTTACTAACAACGAGGTAAAATGAAACTAAAAATAGCACAAGAGAACCCCTTAGCTCCAGGAGTCGGCTAGGTGTAGGGAAGATATTACTGGAATTGTTTTGCCCACCAGTCCCTGAGGTGGGCCTGCTGAGCACCTGCGTCTAAATCAGGACAAGGGTAGATAATGAAAATGTGACACAGGCAAGGCAGGCATTCAGTCGCGGATTGCAAAACTCGCAGGGGGGTCACGCAGGGGTGGGATGCCAGGGGGGTTTAAATATAAAGTTTAAAAAAAACCTTGAAAACTTACCTGACCACCGAGTACGCGCCGGCTCTGCTGTGTGCTCCTCGGCCAGGGTTTGCGTTGGCGCCTTTGTGAGTGGCTGGTGACAAACTCTCTCAGCCAATCCAGACACTGCTCCAGCAGGGCCAGGATTGGCTTGAGCAGGGACTGTCCCCGCCCATAGGAGACCCCTTCAGCGACGCGTCCTGACTGACTCCGGCCGGCCCGATTTCGAGTCAGGACACCGGTGAAGTTAATCTTCCTTGTTAAGTTAACAAGGGAGAATGTGGCCATGTCACATTAGTGGGGCAACGCTCCAACGCCCAAATGGAGACACCGCCACTGCCAAGACCACTGCAGCGGGGTATGAAGCCCTTTTATTCTGCTAATTTTGTTGGACCTCATTTTGAGGAAGGTGGTGACTCTTATTGCAAGATCAAGGGTACCGGAGCAGAACAGAAAAAGACACATTTCGGGGAGATCAGAATTTTGGGGTGCATTGAAATATTAGGGTTCAGCTCCCACTATAGTGAGGAGTAGAAGAAGGTGAACTCCCGCGTTTAATCTATTAGGCAGGTAAGTAGGTGTTTCTGAGAATTATAGATCACCGGTATGGCCGCTTGAACCTCCCACTGTTTAAGTTGCATCACCAGTCGTCATCCAGCTTTATTGCCACATTTGTACTATCTACCTTTAAGGTAAGTGTACGTTTCCCAGCCTGTGTCATTTATATAACATTCAGCGAATACTTTCTGACAACACAATGACACAAAACTTGGGCGTTTGATGCTTTTTGGAAGGAATCTTGGAATTCTAATATTGTCTTTACAAGCTCATCTTTTTTGTCCGCCACACAGTTATACAACATGGCAACAACTGGCTTATACAAAACATTTTTAATAAAACATTTTTTAAATTGCAGAGCACTCATTTACTTGGTATGTTTTGAAAATGAATGAGCAATGTAAAAAAGGGTTGAAAATGATTTGTAGTAAATGCATTCGTAAACTTTCAATTCCATCTCTCATTGTACATAAATAACCTAATATACACTAGATGGCTGTAGGAGAAAATAATGACCTACAAGCTAGTGCTTTCTGATTATAAAAAAAAAAGAATGTTCTTATTGCAGAGGAACACAAACAATTGCCCCCTATGATGGAAAACAAGAATTGAAATATTAGCTTTAATAGAGCAGAACTAAATCTAGGCAATTGTCACCAATCAATAATCAACCCCAACACAAGACCTGCAAATAAGGAGGGGCTTTGATTCTGGTATGGTGCGCAAATGATATTTTAATAGTGTTCAGATTCGAGTACAAGAGGCAGTGTCTTCAGGAAGACAACAGGTGGCGGATATCATTTTCTTCACCTATTTTATTTTGAGTTTTTCAGCATCTTGCTGTGAAATATGAGTCTCTTCTTTAAGAGTCAAGCCAGGTTCTGTGCAGACTAGAGATCTCTGGCCCTTTTAGGTTTTCCCTACATGGTGCTTGCGCCTTGCTTGTGCAATCTCTTGTAACAAATAAAAAGCCTTATAAGGGGCTTAAAAGCCACCCATTACTTACCTTTACTCACCATCGATTGGCTCTCACAATGTTCTCATCTCCTTTGTCCTGTTGGTCAGTGCCTCCATCTGCCACCTGCTTCCTGCTTTGCTTCACGTCTTAGTCCTTGCTGTGGAGCTGGGACCAAGTACTGCTTCCGGCAGCCAATGTCCTTCCACTGGCCGTGCACTTGTAACATACTTTATTTCTTTATTTCTATTACTTTCCAGCATCTGCATTCTGTTTTTTGCTTGCCCATACCTACCACCACCTCACTTACGTCACTGCATTCCCCTTCCCTGCATGCCCCTTCCCTGTTTGTTACTGGCCTGTCCCTCCCACCACCTCGCTCCCATCAATGGATGCCTCTTCCTCAGACTGTCGCTAGTTGCCTCCCTCCTATCTATCATCATAGCTTGTTTTATATAGCACAAAGTCAAATGGAAGGACTTGGAGCACTTTACATGAGCCCCAGTTACATACACTAGGACACATACATTTTTTTAGGCTCAAGGAGATCTTAGGATGTTGAATCAATGCCGAGACTTGAACCTGGATAAAAGCTTCAAACTCAGCAGCTCAGGCCCTAACGTCACAGCCTCTCCATGCTCAGTGTCCAAGTTATCTAGAGTTTGACACACTGGTAACTGCAATGGGCATTTATTCAAGCATATAAACTGCATGTTACGTATAGGGAAAAAACACTTTTTACTTGTTTGTACATGAGTTTTTTTTTTTTACATTCTAGCATCTGCAATCCGTTTTTTGCTTGCCCATCCCTACCACCACTTCAACTCCAGTGCTGCATTCCTGTTTGCTGCTGGCTGCCCACCACCTCACTCCTGTCACTGCATGCCCCTTACCCACCCTGCTTAGCTTGTTTTATATAGCATGAAGTTGACTAGAAGGACTTGAAGTATTTTATATGAGTGCCAGTTGCATTACACAAGGACACATCAATTTTTACAGCCACAAGGAGATTAAGTGATTTTTTCCAGAATCACAAGGTGTTGAGCCGGCGTCGAGACTCCAACCTGGTTCCCCAGCTCCAAGGCCAGCAGCTCTGGCAGCAACGCCACAGCATCTCCATACACAATGTTAAAGCGGTAAACAGCCCGCGCGACAAATCCGTCACCCCGCATGCAATTACAACGCAGTCGTTACAACAACTACTATTTTTCTTTTGAGTTGCTAAAAATTCCGAATGACAAGGCCTTTTGCATTTTGGTTGATTTCAAAGTGCGCTCAATCATTTAAATGCAGACTTCTCCCATAGCTGTGTATTTACATTTGAGGAAGAGGCCTTGCAACACTTTTGTGCCACCGTTGCATCACTTCTCGTGATGCTGCGATGGCGTAAACAAATTTACAAGATAACACAGGCTAGAAAAAATGTTAGGTCTTTTTTAGACCAGAAATGTAAGGCACAATGGCAGGTTAGAAATATGGAGATCTTCGAATATGGAGAGAAAGCAAGGGCAATCCTGGCCTGGAAGGCTAGGTTAGATAGGGCAAAGACTGACATCAACGAGTTAATTATTGATAGTAACGGAAACAAATCAAGTAATCCGGAGGAAATATAGAAGGCCCTGCTAACACTATTTTCAGATTTATATAAGGAAGATCTTGAACCCACTCAAGCCCAGATATTTCACTGGCTAAAAGACAAGTCTCTTCCTATTCTAACGGAGGCCTCTAAGGAGGCACTGGATGCTCCCATTACAATAGAGGAGATATCGAACCAAAGAAAGCGAGCAAAGAATAAAAAAGCTGCTGGGCTTGATGCTCTTCCTAATGAAATATATAAATTACTTCAAGATGACCTCCTACCAGTACTCCATAGGCTATTTAATTCAATCTACTGTTCCAATGGGGTGATGCCAAGATCATGGAATGAGGCTACGTTAATGTTAATCCTAAAACCAGGGAAGGATCCTCTAGCGGCAAATTCCTATCGCCCAATCTCCCTGCTCAACGCAGATTATAAAATATTCATGGGCGTATTAGCAGGGAGACTGGCGAAATTGGCACCTAACTTAATCAACTCCGACCAGAAGGGCTTTATGGAGGGGAAGGCAATTCAAGAACAAACCCAACTGCTGATAGGCAACATTGACCTAGCAGAGGTAAGAATAGATCCATTGGCAGTGGTGGCAATTGATGCCGCCAAAGCATTCGACCGTGTGTGTTGGAGGTATCTTTGGGGCGTTTTAGAGGTCATGGGAATCGGTCCAGTGTTTGTGCGGACTATTAAGCATTGTTATTCAGGTGCCACGGCCAAAATCCTTCTAAATGGCTCACTCACTCCGAGTTTTCCAATTCAGAGAGGGACTAGGCAGGGATGTCCTCTGTCTCCCCTTCTATTTAATCTTTATATAGAGCCTCTAGCCCAGACTATTAGACTGGATAATACTATCATTCCATTTAAATAATTAAATTATGAATGTAAACTGGCACTTTATGCCGATGACAAGATAGTTTATACCAGCGATCCAGAATCCGCAATTCCACAATTGGAACACACGTTAAGGGAATTTGGTAAGGTCTCAGGGTACCTTGTTAACTCGGATAAAACTGAAGTAAGGTGTTGGAACACTACATATAAAGGAGGCCCTGTAAGTAAAAAATTCAGATATCTTGGAATTAAAATAGTCAAAGATTTAAAGCATATTCCATCAATAAATCTTGGGAAAATTGAAAAGGACATAGATTATTTATTCGCTAAATGGAAGAACCTCCCTTTGACTATCTATGGGAGGGTCAATTTGGTTAAAATGTCTGTGCTCCCCAAACTGACATATATTTTCAATGCAATCCCGCTAATCTTCCCCAGTAAAATCATAGGTAAGATACAGGGGAAAATAGGCAGTTTCATATGGGGTAAACAAAATGCTAGGATGTCGTGGAAAAAGCTTAGGAGGAAGCTCCTTAAAGGAGGACTAGCTCTACCTGACATAAATTGGTATCTGATGGCCTTTCAGTTTAAAGGTGTTAGAATGTTATTAACCTATATTCTAGGGGAAATGGTGTTAGTTGAGGGTGGCAGCTGTCAAGATGGGTTTTTGTACAAATTTGGTTCACCAAGGTTTTTTAAAAGGGTTCGGCTAAAGGTTTTGAAATCAGCCCTATCAAATTGGTATAAAATGAGGAGGATATGGGGTATAGGGTACTTCTCGGACTTCGCTCCAATCTGGGATTCTCCCGGGACACCACCTTGTATGTGTGACAGTTTGGCGATACCGATTAAAAACTCAGGTATGGAGAGATGGTCGGATCTGGTAGATTCAGAGGGCATCTTTTCTTGGGAAATACTATCAGCCAAAATAGGCCCTCTTTTTTCAAGGTTCAAATATCTTCAATTAAAGAGTTGGTATGAGTCAGAAATAAGTGACATCGCCGGAAACTGGGAACTAGAGCAACTACTACAAGATCCGCGCCCAAGGAAGAAGGAGATAGCTCTATGGTACGCACAAATTCAGGAAGCAGAGGAAGCCAAGAGCCCGTCCCCTACATCAGTCTGGAATGAATCACCATTGGCCACCCATATTGAGGAATTATTCAAACCATCATTGAAGATATTATATAAATATATAAAGCCTGCCTCCCTGAAGAAAAATCACTTTTTCGTAATAAATAGGTTATATTATACTCCAGCCAAAATTGCAAAATTTGCTCCCATCCTGCCTCCAAGCTTCCCAAGATGTAGCCTTGTTATTGCCAATGACATACACATTTTCTTTCAGTGTTCGGAATTAACCACATATTGGAAAGGAGTGGGTGATGTATTAACATCCATATTAGAAGTAGACATAGTAGTAGATCTATCCCTGGTGCTTTTTGGAACATATGGCCCTTGTATTATATCTAATCCTTCTGGCAAGAAGAGAAATTTGTATCAAGTGGAAGGATAACACCCCTCCGGTTAAGGAAGAATGGCTGAGAGCTGCCCTTAAAATGGCATTGTTAGATCAAGACACCATGGAGGATAGTCGACCTAGCACTTGGCAGCCCCTGATAGGATGGGCACGACAAAGGTATTTGATCTATTAATGAAGTAAGATCTAAAAACATCCCATCCCCTAAGGTCCCATGATTACACCAGTCCTCAAACACGTGAGGAAGGCCATGGGGCCTAGATGGAAGCAGTGAGCCAAGGAGGCCTCCAGGAAAGAGAAAAAATGTTGGCTTGTCAAACCTGTGGAAGTCTTTGGTGAGATGAGGACAAAAAAAACAACAAACAAAAAAGATAAAACATCTAGGCAGATGTGTCACCTTGTAAAGCCATGTGCCACATTATACATGAGTCAGGTATAATGTATGCAGGGTGGGCTTCCCACATACAAAAGGTTTGTAGAAGCGTTGCAGTAAAATATATGAGATTTCACTGCGACATTTCTAGGACGCCACTTCTTCAAAACCTTATGCCTGCCTCATGGCAGGTATAAAGGTGACACAGTGCCATAGACACAGGCATACCCCATACATTTTTGAACTTGCATCATGCTTACAACAGGACTCCAGCAATGTGTGACTTTTGCGCTGACAGATATGGCAGGATTTCTGACGTATCTGCCATTCCTTGTGGCATGGAGCTCGTACATTAATACAGTGCATACATTGTGTCGCATGAAGGTGCAGTGAAAACTGTTTCATCGCTGTTTTATCGCAGCGATGCAACCGTTTTCATAAATGAGGCCCCCAGGGCCTTTTGTATAAAGGCCTTACAACGCTTTTGAGCCTCCCTTGCATCACTTTCTGTGACACAGCGGCAGTGTGAAGAATGTGCCACGTTGTGCCATATTTACAAGGTGATGCATCTAAGCAGATGAGTCACCTGGTAAAGCGCTGCACCAAATTATACCTGTATCAGGTATAATGTATGCAGGGTGGGCGTTCCCACATTAAAAAGGGTTGTAAATGTGTCCAAGTGAAATCTATGAGATTTCACTGTGACAATTCTAGAACATCACTGCGTCAAAACCTTATGCCTGCCCCATGGCAGGCATAAGCGTGATGCAGTACCATAGGCACAGGCCTACCCCATGCATTGCTGGAGTTGCTTCATGCTTGCGACCCCACTCCAGCAATGCGTGACTTTTGTGCTGACAGATACGTCAGGATTCCTGACGCATCTGTCATTCCGTGTGTCGCAAGGAGGGCACAGTGAAAACTGTTGCTTCACTGTTTTATCACAGAGATGCAACAGTTTCCATTAATTAGGCCCTCAGGACAAGGCATTGTTTATGTTGTTGCTGCGTCACGAAAAATGATGCAACGGTGGCACAAAAGTGTCGCAAAACCTTAATAAATAAGGCCCTCAGTGCGGAATGCCTAAAAGTAAACTTGTGTGCTTGCATTTTGGTGTGCTTCCCTAGCCTGTAGCATACAATCTCTTCTGCCTCCAGAACACACACTTTTTTTAAGTTTAAAAAAAAAGAACATTTATTCGGCTTAAGATAACATACAGTAGAATAATACAAAGCAATTAATCAAGAGATACATATAAGGAAAAACAAAAGTAAGAAAAACAAAAGAAGAGGCATACAATGCATAAAAAATTACAGTCTGAATATTTTACAACTATACATATTAGAGGACATTTAAGAGAATAGTTGATATAAATGAGTCTTAAAATCTTGAAAGGGAAGTCAGGAAGGTTGCAGAACTTCCTGGAGATGAGGTGGGGAGGCAAATGTTGTGATGGCGGAATAATAAAAAAAAATTAGTGACAGGTGCACAGAGGGCCTTTCATTTTAAAACAAGAGATAAAGGGTGCATATATGCAGTATCCAAACGATGGTTGTGACAAACTGCATACCACCACGCTTTAAAAGACAATTACGTAAAATCCTTCCAGTTACGGATAATTTGTTGAAAATGATGGAGCATGCTTTTTTGTAAATAAAATCTGCTCAAGAATATCCACCCATGTGTGTGTTTTAATAAATTACTAATTTGTGTGAAAAAACAAAATTACTAAAGCGTGAAGACTAAAGTGTACGACCGAAAATGTGCAAAGCTGCAAGAGTCTTGTTAGAATCAGAATAACACATGTAGCATGAAGATTCCTATTTAGGGATATGAATAATAATAGTATGAGAAGAAATTATTAATTTGTGTGTCTAATATTAATGTTCTTATGTTTCCTGAACTGCAGGAATATTCAAGCACAAACATGAAAAAGCTCTTTTTATTCTTTGTGAAAGTAGAGTAGGCCTAGAAATGTGGAAATGATTTTCTTTTCTTTATGTCTATCCTTGCTAAAACATGCAGGCCTCAGCAAACGTATTAGGTAGGGGAAGTGCTTCCGTGCTCCTTTGTCTCTCCTCACGTTGTTTCCTGGTGTCCTTGTGAAGAATAACATAAAGATCCTTAGAGAGCAGAGAATAGTATGACTCTTTCCTGTCTAGGCGAGGATTTAGAATGAAACTGTTGCTATGAAGTTACAAAATATGTAATTGTAGTTTTCTGTTTCCTCTCTAGGAAGTTAAACAATTTTACACAAAGACTGTTTAGTGAAATTTGTAAAGTCATCGTAAGGAGATGTTTTGCTCCCCTAGATCTGACCAATGAGAATGGTTTGTAGGATTTAGGAGAGTTTCTAACCGAGTGGAACAAAGTTGCGAAGTTAGTATAAAGATGCTGGTGGGAAATTGGTCATCGGCTTGTTCACATTCTGGTGACCTGTCCTGCATCCGTGGTATGCTGCATGGTGTGCTGTGCTGATTCCTGATCTGACTGGCAATCCTGACTGCGAAAACTTTTTCCCTAGAGACTTAGCACATCATCGGCTGGTGATGCTGCCTACACTATTCTCCTACGGCCGTGGAGATACTTTTCTTAACTAATTGCATTAGTTTTCTCTAATTTACCGCGAGGTAACTGAACTGTGATTACCCTGATGTTCCTTGTATTTCTCTTCTTCTCCCCTTATTTCTCACCTGAATTCGATGATCGCTGAATTACTCTGCTTATGATAACTGTGATATTTTGTTTGCCTGTGATATGATAAGCAAAAGGTTTATTATGATTTGTATTTGTGTATGACCATCATTCATATTTTCTGAAATATTACCAAAAAGGTACTTAGAAATTAATAGTGTCTGGCGTTATTTCCTGAGTTATTACTTCTTTTTTAGGATAACATCTGTTATATACTGATGTATTTGTGGTGCATTTTATGATATAGCTGTTTCTTCATTACAGGTCCTCATGAAGGAATAGTTCTCTGATTTCTCTACTTTTAGCTCTACCAAAGATCCATTAAAGGACCATTGATATTGCTAATGCCAACAGAAAGGATAATGACTTATGGGCCCGTCATTATAGTATTTACACTTCCTTAGGTATTGTAAAGGTTGCTGTGCGATATTATGCGATGATTTTCCCCTACCGCTTCCGCTGCATCATAATGAAATACCAGTATTTGTAAAGTGCACAGCTACCTCCGAAGTGGTGTCCTGGCGCTGGGGGCCCTCGGGAAGATTAAGCGAGCTATTGCCCAGAGTCACATGGTGCTGGGCTAACCTGCCGCTGGCACCGGGGATCGAACCCTGAACCCTGTAGTCTGGAGTCAAGCTCCCTGGCCGCTGCGCCACACCTCTTCCACAAGTGCTAATAACAAATCTAATATATGCGTGTTAAACGGAGCATTGACCTAAGCCTCTGATACACTACCCAAAAATACATTGAAAATAGAGAAAGAGACATTTCACTGGAAAAAAAAAATTACTTGACTCCAAACTTGTAACCAAAATGTAGAGACTAGGAGACAAGTGAAATGTACGTTTTTCAAATCAGCTTGCATGCAAAACAAGTCCAAAAGGTATCTGAAATATCTTGATTAATCCTATGAAGGAGGTCTGGTGTCATAAAAAGTCTGTTGTGCATGAAAAAGTGTTTGTGTAGAGCTGCCTGCATGGGAGGACTTTCTAATTATAGTCTAGATATTTTCCAAATGGGTATAGGTAAAGTTATGGAAAGATCTTCCTTCCATGTAAGTTTGGTCTTAGAACTGGATCTCAAAGTGGGAGCTTCAAGTAAATGGGAATAAATAAGTGAAGCCTTAGAACATGTGGGTAAAATAATAGCCAATTGTGTGGCTGATGAAGTGTCTGGGGACGGAATAGATTTGAAATAATTATATGCTTGAACTATAGCCCCCTGTAAAAGAAGAAATTTGGCTAGGAAGGTAGATGGAAGGCTAAAGAGATCCTGAACTTGAGGAAAAGTAAGGAATGAATCCTGATTAAACAATTGATTAACTCACATTAACCCTTTAGTTCCCCAGGAACGCCAATAAATAGGATGTTTTTCACCTGAGTAAGGTATTACAGAAGATAATAATTTGTAAGGATTATTAATGATAGGATTAGAACTTTTTCGAGGTTTTTGCATGAGGGACAGGAATTCTGAAAAAGAATAAGGGGATAAAAAAGCTCGCTCCAAATCAACCCATACCGGAGTATATAGCCAGTAGAGAGCAATCCAATGAGAAGATTGTCGCAAAAGGAAAGACATGGTATTTTGGGAAATCAGGAAAGTGTACTCCACCTTCAACTTTAAGCCTTTTTAGCTTAGCTAACGGCATACATGCTTATTATTCCAAAGGAAAGCAGACAGTATTGAATTTAGTCTCTGGTAATGCTTAAGAGGGACAAGTAAGGGAATATTCGAAAGAGTAAAAAGAATAATAGGAATCAGCATCATCTTAATGGTGTTGAGACTGCCCCATCGAGACAAGTAAATAGGATGTCATTTACTAGTTAGGGAGAGATTGCCTGAGTGCAATTGTCCATATTGATTGAAATAGAAGAAATAAGGGAGGAAGAGAAATGAACACCGTGATATTTAAGTTGTTTAGATTGCCACATAAAATTGGAAGAGGAAATGTCATGACTAAAAGTGAATTTATTAAGGGGTCAAATTTCGCATTTGTTGGTATTCTGCGTATAGCCCTAGACAGATGAGTTAAAAAAAAGAAACTTCTGATGTGAAAGCAGGAAGTGAAGAATGAGTTTTGGATATAAATTGTAAAATGTCTTCGGCATACGCAGCCAATTCAACCTGTTGTGAGTCATGGACGAAACCATGAATTATTGACATTCTGGCAGATCCGAGATGAAAATGGTTCTAATACTAAATTAAAGAGGAAGGATGAGAAGGGACAACCTTGACAAACTCCTCTATGTAGGTTAAAGTTTGTAATAAAAAAGACCAAATAAAATGATCAAAATCCTTTTTGGCCTCCAAGGCAATAGCCACTAAAGAATCGGGTAAGCTTGCAGATTTGGAAATAATATCAAAAAACAATAAAGTATTGTCTGAAAGATATCTGCACTTGACAAAACTGGATTGCTCCTTGCCTAAGAGACCAGAAAGAAGCACTTCTAGCCGTAAAGCCAATGCTTTAGAGAAAAAGTTATAATCTAAATTGACTAAAGAAATGGGTTGATAAAAGTGTGGATCCTTACCCACTTTCGGGATTAAACAGATGAAGGCATTAAGAAACGAGCCAGAAGAAGTAGCCAAATTAATAAGAGAATACATTAACAGACAAAGTTTAGGTAGAAGCAATTTAGAAAAGTGTGTATAGAACTCAGCTGTAAAAGCATCCAGCCCTGGAGCTTTGTCCTATTTAAGGGAAAGCAATGCGTTTAGTACTATCCGGCTCAAGGGAAGACAAGCCAGCTTGAGAATAAGCTGGCTTTGAAATAGAGGATAAATAAATTAAAGTTGCAGGATCTGAGGGTACACAGTCTGGAGCATACAGGTTTGTATAAAACTGTTGGAGTTGAGATAGAATATCCTGGTCTTGGTGATGAGAAATGCCACTATTGTCAATAATTGATTCAATTAATAATTTATTTTGTTAAATATAGGATAATTAGCTAGTAACTTTCCAGACTTATTCTGGCCTCCATAGTATTTAGCACTAGATTTGAGAAGGTAGGAAGCAGTGTTATCAGTAACCCTGGGCGTGACACTACGCTTCGCCCACGTAGTGTACGTAGCGCTGCCTGCTTCGCAGTTTTCGAAGTAGGCGAAGCAGGCAGCGCTACGCACACGCCAGGCCGAAGCGTAGCTGCCTGCCACCCACCACCCGCCTCCCGCCCGCCCTCCTTTTAAAACATACCCTGAATGTAAAATAAATAAAAGTAAAGACACTTACCTGAAGCGCGGCGTCTCCGGGGCTCCCTCTTCCTGGTTTCCAACTTCTTCTGACAAATGCGCATGCGCGGACGCCCGCGCATGCGCATTTCTCGCAAGAAATGCACATGCGCGGACGTCCGCGCATGCGCATTTCTCGCAAGAAGTTGGAAACCAGGAAGAGGAAGCCCCGGAGACGCCGCGCTTCAGGTAAGTGTCTTTACCTTTATTTATTATAAATTCAGGGTATGTTTTAAAGGGCGGGCGGACGGGAGGCGGGTGGCGCGTAGTGGGGCTACGCGGAGCACGTAGTGTGCGTAGATTTGGGCACACTACGCGCTGCTTCACGTAGCCCCACTACGCCCACTACGCCCACCCTTAGTTATCAGTGGATACTTTATTAAAATTAAGTTTGGCTTTAATTAGCTGATTTAAAGCTTGTTGAGAATGGGATGTATAGTAAGAATCCTCTAAAAGTTTCATTTTATTAAGAATTTGTTTCTATTGCAATTGAGATAGTCGTATATTTTTAGAAACAAAATTATAAAATCTCCAGCTGAGGCTTTAAATCTATCCCATACAGTATGAAAAGGAATGTCTTCCATCTGATTAAAGAGGAAACATTTTGAGCAAAAGCAGTAAAAGAAGAGGTGAAAGAGGAATCCAATAATAGGGAATTATTAAATCTCCATCTGTTAGGGAGAGTAGATTTGGGCATGATGTCTAAATGCACAAATACCGGGGCATGATCAGAAATCAGAATGGAACCAATATCAGCTGAATGTAATGATTGTGTTAGATGATGTGAAACAAAAACATAATCAATTTGAGATTGTGTATGATGTACTGGGTAATAAAATGTGTAATCCCTTAAAGTTGGGTTGCATAATCTCCAGGTATCAGTAAGGTTACATCTCTGAAAAACTTGTATGAAAGCTTTTTGTGATTTGTTTGGAATGTATTGCGATGAGGAGTGCCTGTCTAATAAAGGATTAACAGTTAAGTTACAATCACCAGCCAAAACTAGACTATCATCAGGATACTGCAAAAGCTTCTGAGAAATTAAAGACCAAAATTGACAATCAAGTGTATTAGCCCCATATATGTAGAACAGAACAATTGGAATGTTACCACAATACACTTTAAGTATTAGCCATCTCCCTTTCTCCTCTTTTTCTTGAGAAATCAACTGAACTTTCAAAGACTTGTGACACAATATTACACCATCATGTTTTTCCCCAAAGCAGGCGAAAAGAAAACTTCACCCACCCATCCGCTCCTCAGTTTCATACATTCTCTGTCTGAGAGATGAGATTCCGGCAAAAAAGCTATATGAGTGTTAAGTTTTTACAAATGGGTGAGAATACGCTGTCTTTTAATTGGAGTATTGAGACCCCTGACATTTCAAGAACTCATTATCATCACCATTGCAGACAAACAGAATGAAGAAAACAGTCAGACCTTATAAGACAGAATACAACAAAGCCACAAAAATTGTAGAGCAAGCGATCTTCTGCAAGAAATAAGACATAGTAAAAAGGTTAAAACAAGAGAGAAAAGTAAAGAAAGAAAGGAGGAGGAAAAAGAAAAGAAGAGAAAGAAGCCCGTAGCAAAAACAGAAATACATCGAACATTATTATAGCATACACACGGCAAACAGACAAGCAGAAAGAATGACATACCTAACAAAAACCCAGTGAAGGTATGGGGGACCACGCTAAGAAGATATCCCGTTGGATCCAGAGGGAGTTGCGTGACACGGGTTGGCACGACAAGTAATGTGGAACGAAGACAACCATAATACAGACAGAGCACCAAAAATGTGGCAAACAGTGGTAAGCACAGCAGGGTGGCCGCTGCTCCACCTCTGACATCCGTGCCACCCTCCGGAGCTTCACTCGGATGCAGCCATCTCCGACATACGGTAAGCCACGTCCCGAACACACACTTTTTGACATGTTTTAGAGACTTCCAACATGGAAAGTTGCTTGCTTTGATGTGCTAAATGCCAGGGAGCGGTCTGTGAAAGAGCAGCAGGCCTTGCAGATGTTGTTTAAATGTCCCTGCCCGCAACAGGTGACACATACACAAATAACCGGAAGTGCGCTGGCTAGTTTTGAGCATATGCTGGCCACAATACCTCTTGAGCTTCTGGACTCAGTCTGCAAAGGCTGAAGCCACAGGTTTTTGTGACTACCTACCAATCTAAAAGAGTCTCCCAATCTCTAATCTTGAGCTCTCAATGGCAGCAAGTAGCACGTCAAGACCGGTTTTTATATTTGCTTTCTGGGACATGTGCGTTCCAATTTATAAAGTGAAAACTTTAGGCAAAACAGTAATATCAGAACATAAAGAATAACACCAGGACAAGATAAGCTGACATGTAATGACACAAGAGCTCTGAAACCCAGACACACCTTGAAAGAATAGACACTGTAAAATTATTGATATTTCATCTTTATGGTATGTTCTACGACACATATTCAAACTACACAAAACATGACAATAGGAAATGATGTGTTTTAATATGTCTGGCATGATTATCCAAATTAGTCCTACTTTTTTCCCAACATTCTATGACTCGAAGTTTTACACTTGTGACAGAAAAACTAAACTACAGGTCCCAGATCACGACCATTTAAACTAGGTCTAGGCAAAATGTTAATTACACCAAAGTAATCTGCGTAATTTCAGTAATTATGCATTATACTTGTGATGTGAAATTTACCAAATTTACCAACTTGAGTAATTAAGAGTAACGTGGGGGCACAAATCCTACTGCAGGAGCACAGGAACAATCAACTAAGAGGGGGTGCAGGGCTGTCGGCTACTGCTGTTCGTGTCCTCCTGCAGCATTAAGTGCTATTTTCTTAGCGCAAAATGCATCTTCAGGCCCATTTTGGACGCGAGGGTGCATTTTCTACTAGGAAAATAGTGCTAAATGCTGGATTATGCTTTTCCATAATTACGCATAATTAGTAATGAGTAATTATGCGTTCATTACGCTAGAGAGAATTACACCAGTTATGCCCAAACCAAATTAAAAAATAACTTGTATCTCCCACTGAACTACTCATGGCACCATCTCATTTGGAACCATGCCACGGACATCGGTGGTCGCTTCACCGGGAGAAGGAAAAGTCAAGATGGTTTCAAGAACAAAGCAAATCACCGATATTGCCAGTAAAAGGCCAGTTTACGGGTATTTAATTAAGTAAGAAATGCTACTGCATGTCCAGCGGCATTACCTTGTGGATGCCAACATCATAAAGAAGCTTGAGGCCCCAGTGCCCATTACCCCCAGGTCCCTCCGTCCTCGACACCGTCATGGACAAGTGAGATGTAACTATCTCACTGACAGAAAAAGAACGAAGGAATGCTGGACCTACTCTTCCCCCTCCCACTGGGAGTACTTAAGGAGTACCGTCCCAGCATTCCTCCTGTTCTTTTTCTGTCTTCCTGACGGTGTGAGGACGCGGCAGGAGCGGGGGCGCTCCTGCCTTCTTTCTGGATATCGCGTTGTGGCTGCTGGTTCTTACCTGGTGCCGGCGGCCCTTCGTTGTTGGCCTCTCCCTCCCTGCTGGGCTTGGGGGGAGTGGCGCGGGCCTCTCCGTTTTCGTAAACCTCGCGGCGGTGTAATACCGCGTTGGTTTCTTCTTGGCCCGATGGCCGCCTCCCCTGGCCTGCCGGGCTTGCTGGGGGGCGCGGCCGAGCTGCTCCTCTGGATTGGTTGGAGCTCCTTCCCCGGCCGGAAGTCGTCATGCCTGACTTCCGGTTTTTGATCGTGTGGACGGAAGTCAGGCGCCTCGAGGTTACCGGCTTTGGGAAACTCGTTATAACGAGCGTTTGGGGTGAGTACCGCATAGCGGTTGTTATCTCTGGCGATTTTTGCTGTTGTTGGTGTGTTCTTTACGATGGGAAAGCATTCCAGGAAAAGACCTCACCGGGAGAGGTCTTCCTCTTCTTCTAGTACTTCCAGGTCTCCCTCACCTGCCAGGTCCAGGCGCCGTGATGCTGGTGCTGATGCGCATATTAAGCGCTTGATCAGGGAAACCTTGACTGAGATGGGTGATGTTGGATCCCGTTGCAGGTGTCCTGCTCCTGTTTCTTCGGCCTCTAGTGGCGATGAGTCTGCTGGTTTGGGGGATGAAGAGTTGAAGGGCAAATATGTGGACAAGGATGCTATGACCATTATTGTGCAGCATGTTAAAGAGAACATGGGGTTCCCTGACGAGGACGCGCCTAGTACCTCTAGGGGCCCTTTGTTGCGACAATTTCAGAGTGCTGCCACTGTCGATGTACCTGTCCATCCCTTCATCAAGGATGTTTTGAAGCGCGAGTGGGCTGATCCTGATCGCATCCTGATTCCGCGATTCATGGCTAAACTCTATCCTCTGCAGGATATGGCTACTGAACTGCCTGATACAATTCCTATTGACTCATTTGTGGCTAGTTTGGTGGGGCGTACTTCCCTTGCTGAAGATGCTGTGCTGAAGGATCCGGTTGACAAGAAGGCGGATGTGGCGCTCCGTAAAGTGTATTCTGGTTCCCACCTGGCCTTGAGGGCGGGCATCTACGGGACTTATGTGTCGCAGTCCCTGTTGTCTGACCTGAAGTCTCTCTATCAGTCTATGGATAATGCCACGGACTGGTCTGGTTTGCTTGAGCAGATTGAGCGTCAGGTGGAGCTGCTGTCTGATGTCTCCTTTGACGTTGTGCGTGCTTCTGCTCTGTCCGGGGGGGCTTGTGTGGCTGCCCGTCGCAGTCTTGTCCTTAAGGACTGGAAGACGGACTCTGCGCAGAAAGCATGCGCTTTGAGGTTGCCCTTTCAGGGTACAATGTTGTTTGGGGGGGAGTTGGAGGCGAAATTGCACAAATTATTTAAGGAAAAGAAGCATTCTTCTTCTTTTAAAGTCTCCGCTACTGCTCCTGTCACTTCTAAACCCAAATCTTTCTTTCGCCCTGCTTCTCGTAGGCAGTTTGTGAGAGGCCAGGGTAGGTTTGCTTCTGGCCGTGGTCGGGACCGTAAGGCTAAGTCCCCTCCTCCTGCCAAGCCACGTTCCTGACTCTTTGGCGGTGGTTCCCGGGTTGTTGGTTGGAGGGCGGCTGCGCTTCTTCCTGGATGCCTGGGTTCAGTCTTGTTCCGACGTCTGGGTGTTGGACATCATTCGCCAGGGTTATGTTCTGGAGTTTAAGGCTCCTCCTCCAGACTCGGGTGTTCGGCCGACTCCTTGGCCTTCGAGTCGTGTGAAGCGGTGTCATCTTTCTCTCGGGATTCTGGACCTTCTTCGGAAGGGTGTCATTCAGGAGGTTCCTCCGTTGGAGACGGGGTTAGGTTTCTATTCCCTGGTCTTTCTGGTTCCAAAGAACACGGGGGGTTTCCGCTTGATTTTGGATCTGCGGGTTATGAACAAATGGGTGGCCAAGATTCCATTGGTGCTGCCGGGTCACTTCATGTGTACCCTCGATCTTCAGGATGCGTATTACCATGTCTCGGTCCTTCCTCGATCCCGCAGGTTTCTGTGGTTTTGTGTTCAGGGGCGTCATTACCAGTTCAGGGTGTTGCCATTTGGTCTCCGGTCGGTGCCAAGGGTGTTTACGAAGGTGGTGGCACCTTTGGTCGCGTGGCTTCATCTCCAAGGGGTGATGGTGTACCCCTATTTAGACGACTGGTTGATCCATGCTCCATCTCGGGTCCTGTTGCTGGAGGCCAGGGAGGTGGTGTGCTCGGCGTTTCGGGCCCATGGTTTTCTGATCAACTTGCCCAAATGTCAGCTGACGCCGTCACAGGACTTGGTTTTCATTGGGGCCCGCTTCCGTTCGGATCTGAACCGTGTGTTCCTCCCCGAGCCTCGGGTTGTGACGTTGGTGTCCCTTGCTCGTCGTTTCCGGGTGGGGGGTGCTTTTCCGGTACGCCTTTGGTTGCGTCTTATGGGTCTGATGGCGGCGACAGTTTTTACGGTGGCCAGGGCACGTTTTCATCTGCGCCCCCTTTGGGTGTACCTCCTGTCTCTCTGGGATCCCCTGTCCCGCAACTTGGATGTTCTTATTCCTGTGTCTCCGGTGGTCCTCCCGGTTCTTCTTTGGTGGTCTGTGAGGGATCATCTGTCTTTGGGTCTGCCCCTGCAGTCTTCTCCTTCTCTGGTCTTGAAGTCGGATGCCAGCGCCTTGGGTTGGGGGGCGACCTTGGGGTCTCGTTCCCTTCAGGGTCGTTGGTCCCTCCTGGAGAGCCGCCGGTCGTCCAACTGGAGAGAGCTCACGGCGGTGTCCCGAGCTGTGATGGGTTTTCGGGATCTGTTGCTCGGTCGGAACGTGTTGGTGCGGTCCGACAATATGGTGACGGTGGCTTATCTGAATCATCAAGGGGGGATTCGTTCGGCTTCCTTGAATGCGATAGTGGTGCCCCTGTTTTGTTGGGCGGAGGGCCATCTGCTGTCTCTGACGGCGGTTCATCTTCGGGGAGTGGACAACTTTGTGGCGGATGCCCTGAGTCGGTGCTTTCCGGATTCTCTGGAGTTGTCTCTCACCCCGGTTGCGTTTCGGCTTGTGTGCGGGAGGTTTGGGCGTCCCTTTCTGGACCTCTTTGCCTCCCGGCACAATGCTCAGCTCCCTCGGTTTTGCTCCCGGTTTCTGCAGGAGGGTTGCTGGGGGGTGGACGCTCTGTCTCTCCCGTGGCCGTCGCGTCTCCTCTATGCCTTCCCCCCCCTGGCTCTGGTTCCCAGGTTTCTGGCCCGTTTGTGTCAGGAGGATCGGGAGGTGGTGGCGGTCCTGCCGTTTTGGCCTCGGAGGTCTTGGATTCCAACGGTGCGTCTTTTGGCGGTGCAGGGTCCCTGGTTTCTTCCCCTGTCTCCGTCTCCGCTTCGGTCTTCCCCGTGCCTGTCGCTTCTCCGGTTGCGGTTGTCGGTGTGGAAGTTGAGAGGCAGGGTTGGAGACGGCGCGGTTTCCCGGAACATTTAGCGGTGGCTCTTCAACGTTCCCGGCGGCCTTCTACCCTTAAGGCTTATGATAGGCATTGGGGTAATTTTGATCATTGGTGTTCGGCGTTGGGGGTCTCCCCTTTGTTCTGTTCCTTGCAGGTTGTCCTTCAATTTTTGTGGGAAGGTTTCGAGAAGGGTTTGGCTGTGTCTACTCTGCGGGCCCAGTGGGCCGCTGTTCGGGCTTTTCGTTCCCCGTGGGGGAATCTTTCGGATATTGAAGACTTGGTTTCTCGTCTTCTACGCAGTTTTACTGTTTCTCTGCCTGTTCCTCGTCCTTCTTTTCCCCTGTGGGATTTACCTTTGGTCCTGCGGGTTTTGATCGGTCCTCCTTTTGAGCCTTTGGATGTGGTGGATTTAAAATTTCTCACTCTCAAGGTGGTTTTCCTGGTGGCTGTCACCTCTGCTCGTCGTCTTGGGGAGTTGGGGGCCTTGATGGCGCGGCCTCCTTTTCTTTCCTTCACGGAGGAGGGTGTGGTGCTCCGACTGGATTCTTCTTTTGTGCCGAAGGTTTCTTCGCAATTTCACAGGTGTCAGGAGTTGGTTTTACCTGCCCTGGGCTCTGTTTTGGATTCTCCTGGTGGTCCCCAGTGGTCTTTGTTGGATGTGTGCAGGGCTTTGCGCATTTATCTGGACCGTACGGCGGTTTTTCGCAAGTCGGACTCCCTTTTTGTCTCCTTTGGTGCGGCTTCGCTTGGGGGTAAGGCTTCTTCTGTGTCCATCGGCCGTTGGCTGAAGCAAGTCATTTCCTTGGCCTACTCTCTGTCTGGTTCTCCTCCTCCTTTGGGGGTTCAGGGTCATTCTACGAGAGGGGTGGCTGCTTCTTGGACGGAGGTTCAGGGTGTTCGTCTCTCTGAGATTTGTAGGGCTGCCACGTGGGCCTCTTCCAATACTTTCATCAGGCATTATCGCCTCCTCAATCTGTTGGGGGATGATGGAGGTTTTGCATTGGGGGTGTTGAGCTCTGTTCGCTCCTAAATGTTTTTTTCTACTTTATTTCCAATAAATCTCTGGGTTTGTTTGCTATCCTGGTGGTTTGTTGTGTTTTCTGGTATGAATGCCGGGGTTTGCTTTGGTATTTCTCACTTGTCCATGACGGTGTCGAGGACGGAGGGACCTGGGGGTAATGTCCTATTACTTACCGGTAATCTTCATTACTCCGGGTCCCGTAGTCCTCGACACCATCATGACTTCCCTCCCTCCCTCCCTGTCTGCCGGCCTTCATTGGGGCTTGGTATTTCAGGAGGAATGCTGGGACGGTACTCCTTAAGTACTCCCAGTGGGAGGGGGAAGGGTAGGTCCAGCATTCCTTCGTTCTTTTTCTGTCAGTGAGATAGTTACATCTCACTTGTCCATGACGGTGTCGAGGACTACGGGACCCGGAGTAATGAAGATTACCGGTAAGTAATAGGACATTGCTGCCGAGTGGCCACGTCATGTGAGACCAGACTTTCTGGCCATCAGCACTTTTCATCCTGTGATTCTTTTGGACGATCCTGCTTTTTATGCCCACCCTGGCCCTATAGCCAGCCTCCTGCATCTGGCCAACAGTTAGGATAATGCTAAGAAGAAGAGACAGATGGGGGTAAAGTATCGAAAGAAAGGGGGATAGAAGGACACAGAAGTTGGGGTCTGATTAGGGACAGTAAGAGGAACCAGGGCCCAAAAGAAACTTAGGAATAAAGTTTTAAGGCACCAGTAGGGCAGACAAGAAACCTTTTGCTTGTAAGCACCCCAGTGAAGAAGTAGGTGTTCTCCCCCCCCAAAAAAAACTAGTGAGCACAGTTCCGGCCATCTGCGCTTTTAAAATAATTGTCTCTCCTGCTGCACAGCCAGATTGAAAAGCTACATGAAAGCATCTCCCATTATCAGTCCAGTAAGTGATCTGGGTATGATGGGAATCTGAAAATGAGGCAACCAGCATGAGTGTTTTTAAGTTCATCTCTAGCCTCCAAAGCCATTAACAGCCATGGCAACAGACAGACCGGGAGGCTTGCTGTCTGAGGCACAATGCAGGCCCCTGCAGTCTATGCAGTGCAGGGGGGGTCTGACACTTCCAGGGGCTTGCAGCACTTCATGGTCTCCCATTCAGCCCAAGGCCAATTAATATATTTGAGATATGTAAGACTCAGGGGTCCCGTGTCACATTCTGCAGGGAAAGGAACGTCATTGTGCGTTATGCCACTGCTTGCTGTTCATCAGCCCGTACACACACTACTGTGTCGGCCCAGCACACCTCAGTTCAGGTCACAAATATGACTCTACGAGCCAAATTCTGGTTTTATAGTTTCGAAATTGGGTGAATGTTCATTCACTCGTTTCACTGCTTATTTTTAGGTAACCAAAAGACGGATTGTTGTAATTTTCTTTTTAGGCTAATTTAGAGTTCAGCCCTTTAACACGGGTAAGAGTTTTTTAATTTGACTGATATATCAAATGGACCACCTGTGCAACATACGTATTTACTGGGTGTTTGAACCCTTCTTTCAGAAATTCCTGAAATCAGCTTATCGCCCTTTTTGAAATTATTAAGGCTTTCAACCTTGAGCCTTCCTGACTGTCAGTACCCTCCCCACTATAGGGTAAGTTGAACTTATATTCACAGCTGGTGACTTCCAGCGTTAACCTCGTGTGCCTGTATGTATTTTAAATATACCTAATTTATCGTCCACACAGGGCCCAGCTGGGCCCTATGGGAGTACTCTTCTTCCTTTTCACCCCCACACGGTGCACACCACATTATCCGACAGTCATCCCCAGGTATGATAAGCGACTGTATATCTACCTTTTTGATGCTATTCTCTTATTTTTCTCCACCACCTCATCACTGAGACTGTGGTTATCATTTTTTTAAGTGCCCCTTCATTGCTAGGTCCTGATGAGACCCCACATTGTTAAGTGGGTCAAAACATCATCGACTAAGTGAAGCGAACCATCTGTCAGCCACTATTAATGTATTAGTAGGCTACGAGCACATTTTATGTATTGATTTAATGGTTGCTTTTGTACATTTTCGATGAAACCTTATTTTTATGTCACAAAGAGTCACACTCTTGAAATATAGGTTTCACAATCACTTGGGACACCATGCACTGGATTTAAAATAATGTGATTACAATATATAAAACAACATATTTTCATACATCTCTTTGCCTTCGATTATTGTGGTTGAGCTATTATATATTATGTATCATTTGTTGATTTTCCACAGGAACCGCTGTTGTCTGTTAAACTGTAAAGTACCCTGGTTCCGTGTGTAGGGTGTTCCTTGGTTTTTCATACATGAGAAATATGAATCTAGGTGGGTCGACTCTGCATTTAAGGGAGATGTTCTATAGCAGAAAATCCTGTGGAACCCAACCACCTGGAATCTTAATTGCACCAGGTTTCAGGCAAATTCAATCACCTCTCTGTACCTTAGAACCTTTATCTGCAAAAGCTGTATACTCAGAAATAGCATATAGGCTAGAAGTAGGGATGCAGGGGGTGACGCACCACCCCCAAAACAACCATGCTTGAGTTTTGAGATGAATGAGCAATAAAGCTGTTCACAAATATCACGCTGTGTCTTCTGACAAACTGCTGCTTATACTTGTAACATGAAGATTGATGTTTACAAAGTTAGAGGATTTTGTCAAGTGAGCTATGTGACAGTCCTACTGGTTGGAAAGGGAAGGCTGTAGGATGTCATTTTTATTTTTTTCAGAATTTAAATACCTATAAAATACAAATATTTCAGCAGTTCACAAAAAGCAAATGAAGCATTTTTTTTGTAGTGCTGAAGTATGATGGAAACAAAGAATCAAAATAAATCAAGATACATTACTTGGTAAAGCACAAATGATAACTATTGAGTGAAAACCAGTTTCCACATATTTTAGCTTGTGTGCTGTTTATGCTTATCAGTAAAACAGTATGTGCAAAATTAGTGGCCTTACAGTAGTGCGTGATCTATCTGTAAATGGCAGTCCATTGCCATACCATGCCTTTGTAATATATTTGCAACAGTTTGCACCAATTAGCACCACCAGCTACATACTACACCCTCACCACTCTCTTGCCGAATGGACATGGGTCCCTTGCTCACTTTACCACTGGATTCAAGCTAGCCTGGCTGATGAAGGGTGTTACCCAGAAACCGGTCCCAGGATGCTTGTTTCCGGTTCAAGGAAGACCTGGCTTGGCAGTTTAGGCTGGACTGTTCCGATGAGGTACAGGGTCAAGACTGATTTGCATATAGCTGGGTCTGAACTGAGGTGGCGAAGTGAGCTAAATAATGATGATGGATTCAACCCAGATCTGTGACTGGGGGTGAGTGTCTGAAAAGTTTCAGTGCTCCATCCATCATCTCCTTGTGTTTGCTATGACTCATTTGCTACACTTGTTCTTTGTGTGATGTTTGGATTTTTCATTATCACTATATGAGTTCAGTGATGTAACACTGATGACAATTCCCACTCTAAACTTTGTGCCTTTGCCATTCAGAAACAAGTTGGCCCCCGCATCAATTGATGTATACAAAAAAAAACTCAATGTATAAATTTCAACCAGTTGTTAGAGATAAATCTCGTTGAGGGGAGAGCCTTGTCAGTGTCTGACGGAGAGTACGGCTGTTTGTGGAGTTTAATACACAAACATGAGATTGCAATAAAGAAACACAGCCTCTGTCTGCAATGCATACTGCTGCTGTGAATGGGATGGAAGTGGTCCTGAGTGACCAGTACCTCACCTTATCCTGGAATGGAGCAAGTGTCTTAGTCTGAGGTAGGGACAGCTTTGGCAATGGTGGTGCCCAGGGCCTCCTTCCAATTTACCTCCTCTTCCCGTATTCCCTCACTACCACCCTTCAACAGTGACCCTCATCTCCCAATAGCTCCTCTATCACATTGCAATTGTAATTGCATTTATATAGAGCTTACTATCCCTGACGAGGCATCAAAGCGCTTTTCGGCGAATAGCACGCTACACCGGAACCCCAAAAGGATTAGTGGTGATTTAGTATAGGAAGATAGGAAATTAATTTGAGCGGTGCACATGTGAGTTTGTTATTTGGATTGGAAAAGGATAGTGGAGGGATAGAAGAGGAGAGGGTTTGCTTTCATATAGAGCTTGCTACCACAGATGAGGTGTGGAAGCAGTTTTCTGCAGGCAGTACACTACTCTGCAACCCAAACAGGATTAGTGGGGAATTAGAATAGGAAAATATGGAAATAATTTGAGCTGTGTACATGTAAGTCAGTTAGTTGGATTGAAAAGGATAGTGGAGGGATAGAAGAGGAAAGGATCTAGAAAGTGTTTTTGGGAGATCAAAGCAGTAGGAGAAGGTTTGGGATGAGTAAAGGGGTGGTGGGGAGGAGGAGTCAGAGGGATGGGTTAAGAAAGGCTTGTTTGGGAGATCTGAATAGCAAAAGAGGTTTGAGATAATGCAAGGGGAGGCAGAGGAGAGAAGAGTCTAGAAAGGGTTATTTGGGGGATCATAGCAGGAGAGTGGGGGTTGGGAGGATTGAGAGAGTGGAGGGAAAGGATATATTGAGAGAGGTATAGGGTGCTGAATTAGAAGTAAAGTAATAAATATAAAGATACATAAGTACATGGAAGGTATATATTTATAAGGCAGGTAATATATGTAGATTTAAGCTGTATTTAATAAACTCAGACTTTCAGGTGCTGCTGTACTTTAAGTTAATTTATTTGTTTTGATAATTAAATTTTTTTTGTAATTCAATAGTGAAGCAATTGTAGATCAATAGTTATGATAAAAACATAGAATAATATAACCATAAGTAAGTTGCACATTTGTTAATTAGAACTAACAAATATCTATATATTTATAAACATAATTAATATACATGTTTTTACAAAAAAAATATACATATCTAGATACACATATGCAGTCCAAATAAATGCTTATATGCACAGGGATATGCTGTGTATGTATGTCAGAGTATGGTGCTTATATGGGGAAGAGCCAACTCTTGTGTAGTATTCTGAAGGTAAGGTAGTTACCGGTGCATCTTATGTTTGGTGGTAAAGAGTTCCATAGTTTGGCTGCACAAACAGAGAAGGTGGCACCCTGTTTTATTTTCTTTTATGGTAGGATTTTGAGGTGAGGTGCCAATCTAGAGTGGAGGTTCCTTTGTTGAATCTATTTCGTGATTTTGTTCCTGATGAAGAGCGGTCCTGTTCCATGAATCACTTTGTGGGTGAAACAAAGCAGCTTGAATGTGGATCTTCTGGCAACTGGTAACCAATGCAGGGCCTTCAAGGCAGGGGAGATGTGGGCTTGTGGCTTTATATGTAAGAGTTGTCTGGCAGCATAGTTCTGAATCCATTGTAGTCTTTTCATAGTTGTTAAAGATGATCCGTGGTAGAGGGTATTGGCGTAATCAAGTTTAGATAGAACAAGAGAGATAGTAGCCTGGACCTTGTGTGGAAATCGGTATACAACCTTTACAACGCAACTTTTACAACGCACTACACTTACAACGCATTTTTTACAACGCAACATCCACTACAACGCATTCCATTACAACGCAGGACACTACAACGCATTTTTAAAAACTACCTTTACAACGCATTCCATTACAACGCATACTACCTTTACAACGCATACCATTACAACGCATAATATTACATTAAAACCCCTACACTATCCAACACTTACCCTACTGTTGCACCCCCTGGAGTTAGAATAGTAATTTTTACCCCTATACTATCCAACACTTGTCCTACTGTTGCACCCCCTGGAGTTAGAATAGTAATTTTTACCCCTATACTATCCAACACTTGCCCTACTGTAGCACCCCCTGGAGTTAGAATAGTAATTTTTACCCCTATACTATCCAACACTTGCCCTACTGTTGCACCCCCTGGAGTTAGAATAGTAATTTTTACCCCTATACTATCCAACACTTACCCTACTGTTGCACCCCCTGGAGTTAGAATAGTAATTTTTACCCCTATACTATCCAACACTTGCCCTACTGTTGCACCCCCTGGAGTTAGAATAGTAATTTTTACCCCTATACTATCCAACACTTGCCCTACTGTTGCACCCCCTGGAGTTAGAAATAGTAATTTTTACCCCTATACTATCCAACACTTGCCCTACTGTTGCACCCCCTGGAGTAAGAATAGTAATTTTTACCCCTATACTATCCAATACTTACCTTAAATGCAATGTAATATTATGCGTTGTAATGGTATGCGTTGTAAAGGTAGTATGCGATATAATGGAATGCGTTGTAAAGGTAGTTTTTAAAAATGCGTTGTAGTGTCCTGCGTTGTAATGGAATGCGTTGTAGTGGATGTTGCGTTGTAAAAATGCGTTGTAAGTGCATGCGTTGTAAAAGTGTGCGTTGTAACGACATACATCCGTGGAAATCACCAGGGTTACCTTGACATGCTGCCTGAAAAGTGGGGGACACAAAAGTAACTCAGCAGTAGGCGCTTTTAAACCTATAAATTATTTCTAAACACAGCATGCCCCAACCCTCATTATCAGCACCCTGTGAGGCACCATGTGAGGCTGCACCGGTCGCACTGCCCTAAAGACGCCCTGATGGTTGAATTTATCCGTGTATCGTCCACCGACTCCTGAGTGCCTTGAGTTGCGTTTATGGGGTGCGCTACACATTTTCCATGGAAACAGACTGAGGCTGCAAGCTCCTGGGCTAAGTTATCCCCATGCCATCTGCATGCAGACATGTAGACCTCTTAATAATACAGTGCTGGAAAAGAGATTTATTGTGCACGGAGAGAACAAACAAAAAAACATGCACAAAACTCCCCACAGTGCGATGTGCCCTGGCCTCTCCTGTGTGCCTTGGGTGGCGTACATGTAGACCTTTTAATGACATAGAGCTTTTATTAATACAGTCCTGGAAAGTAAATTTATAGTGAACAGAACAAACTGATCAGAAGATGTGCAAAAAAAAAAACACAGTGCTGCATGCCCTGGCCTCTCATGTGGCTTCACGCAGGATCGACATTTCTTCTTTGATGCCCACCGCACAGACCAAAGGGAGTGCCCGTGCTAGCTTTGCCCCTGAATGCAGATGTCCGAAACTTAAGTGAGGCTAGGGAGAGGAGTGCAGGACACCCAGCTCCTATGGCTGACTCCCAGCTCTTGCCTTATGGTGATTGCAATGTTCAACACTCCGTCCATCATCCCCTTTGGTTTTGCTTGGTTTGCCCTAAGTTGGCAGGGTATGCCCAGACGTGGGTCCATTGCTCACTTTGCCACTGGATTCAAGCTAGCCTGGCTGATGACGGCTGATTAGTCAGAAACCGGTCCCAGGATGCTAGTTTCGGGTCTAGGGAAGACATGGCTTGGCAGTTCGGGCTGGACTGTTCCCATGAGGCACAGGGTCAGACTGATTTGCATATGGCCATGTCTGAACTGGGGTGGCGGAGTGAGCTAAAGAATGATGATGGATTAAACCCAGATCAGTTGACTGGGGGTGAGTGCTTGCAATGTTCAACACTCCGTCCATCATCCCCTTTGGTTATGCTTTGTTTGCCTTTAAGTTGGCAGGGTATGCCCAGACGTGGCTCCCTTGCTCACTTTGCCACTGGATTCAAGCTAGCCTGGCTGATGACGGCTGATTAGCCAGAAACCGGTCCCAGGATGCTTGTTTCCGGTCCAGGGAAGACAGGGCTTGGCAGTTCGGGCAGGACTGTTCCCATGAGGCACAGGGTCAGACTGATTTGCATATGGCGATGTCTGAACTGGGGTGGCGGAGTGAGCTAAAGAATGATGATGGATTAAACCCAGATCAGTTGACTGGGGGTGAGTGCTTGCAATGTTCAACACTCCGTCCATCATCCCCTTTGGTTTTGCTTTGTTCGCCCTAAGTTGGCAGGGTATGCCCAGATATGGGTCCCTTGCTCACTTTGCCACTGGATTCAAGCTAGCCTGGCTGATGACGGCTGATTAGCCAGAAACCGGTACCAGGATGCTTGTTTCTGGTCCAGGGAAGACATGGCTTGGCAGGTCGGGCTAAACTGTTCCTGTGAAGCACAGGGTCAGACTGATTTGCTTATGGCCATGTCTGGACTGGGGTGGCGGTTCGGGCAGGACTGTTCCCATGAGGCACAGGGTCAGACTGATTTGCATATGGCGATGTCTGGACTGGGGTGGCGGAGTGAGCTAAAGAATGATGATGGATTAAACCCAGATCAGTTCACTGGGGGTGAGTGCTTGCAATGTTCAACACTCCGTCCATCATCCCCTTTGGTTTTGCATGGAAGAAGGTAAAGGCATGAGAGACTCTAGCTCTTGCTGGCCACTCCTGTGGCTTTGCCAATATCGTACCCAACTCCAGCTTGTCCACCATGACCCATCATTACAGGTCTGCACATCCATGCATATAGACCAAGGACAGCAGACCAACTGGCTTTTCCCTCAGACTTGGAAGCTCAGAAATGACCGCCAGCACATCTAATACAACTCTGTTGAAAAAGACTGCTATGCCTCCCTATTGCAGGATGCCCCTTGCAGACTGCACTTCATTACGGTTGAACATGGCGCCCATTTTAAGTGAAGAAGAATGCTCCAAAAGTCCATGGAAGAGTTGTACACGCACTCTTTCATAAAGAACAAATGTCTGTCCAGTCAAATCCTATACTGAAGTCCACCATCATGTAGGCAGAGCCAAAGCCCTCTCTCTGTAGTACTGCTGAAAGCTCTTTTTTAGGTTGATCAAGGTCTGGAGACAAAAGCGTTGTTCAGACAGATCTTAAAAAGGGGCTACTGTAGCTCTCTTTCTTGGGCTGCCACATACAGAGATTGCCTAGTGCCACACACAACCTTCACGCCATGGTGTGGAGGTGTGTGCATGTTGTATCGCATAGGATTTGTCCTAGAGGAACACTCTTCTGGTGTAAAATCCTAGACAACTTATCATAGATGTGTGTTGTATAGTGCAACACAAATGAAATATGTGAAATGTTTAGAGAAATAAAAGTATTTCTCCAAGTTAGCACCTGCTTCAAGAGGCGTTATTTTTTAACTCAAAGCCAGGCCTGACTATTGTACTTGACTGGGCTTTGTGTTGATGCAAAGTGTCACAAAGCAGCACAGAGTAGCACAGAGTGCTACCTGTGTCAAGTAAATGGCATGAGCAAAGTCTTGGTAAAACTGCTTCTTGGAGTCTTGTTGGACCTGGTAGTACAAGGCCTGGTGATCTGCCCTGTCCTGTGTGTTGTGTGAGTGAATGTGGCGATGGTTGCTCTTGTTCATGTGATCGCCAGCTGAATCTGCTGCTTGGCTACATATTGGGTATCCTTTTTGGTAAATTCATTATTATTGCAGTTTTTATGTATCTGCTTTTGCCCTTAACACCCCAAATGTTAGACTACGCTATAATCAGATCCGTTTATATTTGGCAAATAACAGAGGAAATTTAAGATGGTACCCAGAGTGAGCCATAATCGGAATGGGCTCATCGAAAATTTTTGAAATAATGTCTACTTTGAGAACCATTAAACTGGATGATAATAAGACCTGTTATTTACAGCACTTAGAAACAGTGTATAAGCGGAATGAAGATGTATAAAAAAGAAGCTGTTATTTTTATTTATTTTATTTATTTGAAAAGATTTATGTAGCACAAACATGACCTGTACATAGGAGCAGATCCGATAAGCAGGTGAAGGCGTAAATACTAAACATATAAGATGTTAACATGTACAAATGCGAAAAAAGAGCAACCAACCATGTAGCACATATAAAGTAACAAAAATTGCATTGTTGAATAGGAGACCAATGTTGTCGATAAGAAATAAAAGTTAGTTAGGGTGGCTGCAGGGCTATTGTTGCAGGTGGCTATTAATTATATATTCAAAGAAACTAAGTGAAAAACTCTCAAAAAGTATAGATAGAGGGGCATATTATCAAGAACGGCGTTAAAATTATCGCCACTTTAGCGGCAGGAAACTGCCGCTAAAGCAGTGATAAAGGGCTTGATAATATGCCCTAGAGAATTCCAATAGAAGCCCAGGTTCTGGTGTCAAGGACATCAAACCTGGGATTCTATTGGAATTCTCAGGGGCATATTATCAAACCCATTATCGCCGCTTTAGCAGCAGTTTCCTGTCGCTAAAGCGGTGAGAATTTTAACGCCATTCTTGATAATATGCCTCAGGGTATTTTATGCATTTAAGTAGTGTGTATGCTTTTATGGTTAAATAGTGGACCGAATAAAGTTATTTTGAAGTATAGGTAATAGAAGCCTCCTGCTAATAAATTTCCACTAATAGATCTTCTTTTTGCAACTATTAGAGTTATTAGTCCTTATGAACACATGAATATTATGCCTTATAATGTGGGTTTCATCTTTAACAACAAGTCTGTCTGCCAGAAAATTCTTGCTATTGAGGCAACGGTTTAATCACACAAATTTCTTTAATATATGCAACAGCATGTACCCCATCACAGAGCAATTAGAGTATTTTAATAAATTAACCATATTCTGGTCCATGAATAATGCGGATATTGTTATGCCACTTTCACAATGGTCAACAGTTTTAGCATCACTGAAAATTAGACAATTTAAGCTCAAGAGATGTTTCACCGCTAAACTCAGCCCTACCATAAACCGCTGATTATGAGTTGCACAGTGAAGAGCTGTTGACATTATTTGGCCCACAATCGCCAGTTCCTCCCAGAAATTGCACTCCTGCACTGGGCAATTATACGTTTTTACTCCCCAGAATGGGGAATTACCATGCATATCCAGAACTGCCGGGTATAAATCTGCAGGGTTATTCCAGATGTTGGGGACAATTCCACTGTCATTCACCACCTGTCATGATCAGTGCTTAAGAGGTGCGAGGGGGTCGTTAGGTATTGCTAGGTGTGTGTTGAGGCTGGGAGGGTGCCTGACCTAGGGACGGCTGTGGGTTGGTTGCAGGGAGCACTGTACGCAACCCTATTCTCTTGTTGGGTTGGGTGCTCATGTGCAAATAGCCGCTGTCCCAACCAGGACATGATTCTAGCAGCCAGTGTTCTCGTGAGGTGAAACCGTGTCAGGTGTTCCCTCACCTAGTAATCAAGTGCCGGAGCATTGATCCAGCTGTGCTGAGCCAGAGATGTATCCCCTTTCAGAGCCCTATCGATTCATGTTGCACCAACCACCGGTGACCCTGCATGTTAGAATGTGCCCACATTTGATATATTCAGATATGGAGGAGGATTATCTGAGTTAAATGGTTTACACGACACTATTTGCATGTATGTGGTATTTATATAGCACAAACCTAGCTGAAAGGCAGCAGAGTGCAGCACGGGCTCCGAGCCAGTGATATAACTGGGGGGATGGTTTCTAAGAGCGAAATTCGACTTTTACTACATCATGATCTAGTTTTCCTTGAAGATGTGCGTTTTCACCACTTTCCAAAATTGCAGCATATTACAGTATATGGGATTGCCGTTCTCAATCCAGGTGCATAGATGAAGGGATGCAGTCATGCGTTTGACAGTTTTGCACTTCTTCATGTCCTGTCTGATGATGTCTTGGCTGTGGGTGTGCCAAGAGCCACCAGAGATGGCGAGCCTGTCAGCCAGATAGGCTGGTGTGTTAGTCACGATGGCTTTCTAGATGATCCTGTTTGTTTTCAAAATGGTGCTGGCTGATAAAGGCAGCCAAGAGCAGCAGTAAAGGTCAATCAGGAGTCAGGGAGTGTGTGTTTATCATTCTTCAGGCCATTCATGGGGCCACTACTGCCTTTAGGAAGCCCTTAAGGAAGGCCAGTGTGGAGTATGGATGTGGTGGAGCAGGGAACTGCCATTGTCCAGATGTGAGAGTATACGGCTTGAGCTGCAGGGCTGCCACTTTCTCAGAAAAATGGTTTCACTTCCTTTATTGCAGAGAGCTGGCAGCAGAACATCTCAGTTTACTTTGTGATGTGTTCCTCGGTGGTGAGATCAGTGCACAGGGTGAATTGAAGAGATATGGCACTGGGTGAGAGTTGGGATTGAAATCAATCCAGGTTCATGTCATTGAGTCAGATTCTGACAAGTTGTTGGAACAGGAATTCTCTTTGGGTCGGGCTAAGCTTCAGGTAGGTGCAGGACATCCAGGCCTGGATGAGGCTCAAGAAGGGTTGGAGGTTAGCCTCCATTGAACATGAACCGGATGTAAAGCTTTAGTTATGGTAGCAGGTGGGCTTGTCCGTCCTCTCCCGCTTATCCCATCACTGACTGAGTGCTGAGCACAAGGGATGACTGCCTATGTCGCTGTTGCAGTCCTGCATACCAGCCACCTAGTGTAAGGGCCAGTTCAGTGTTCCTACTGGCGAAAGTGCCCAGGGCCTGCAAGGTGTTCACAAACCCTTTTGATTTCTCACAGGCGTCCTTCTAACCACCTTCTTTTAGATATTTCATACACACTTTCAAGTGTATGATGTAATCCTGTCCAGGTCTGGTTCTTCCTGCCAACCTGTAGATAGTGTCTGGTTGGAAATAATTCAGGATCAAGGGTTCAGCTCAGATGCTGCCCATTCATCATAGTCTTCTTCATCTGCTGAAAAGTCATGGGGACTGCCTACATGGACCCAGGGGCGTAGCTTGGTCAGTGTGATTGGGGGGTGGGGAGGTGAGCTTCATGTTTTTCCAACAATTACCCTGGCATTTAAGGTTAAAATAAGTTATACAAGGAGGGCGCATGAGAGGGGTTTAAGGAACAGTGGAAATTGAGAGGAATGCAGATTGGTAGGAGTACTAAGTTAGCGAAAAAACAGAGATTTTGTAAAAGTAACCAACATTTTTGAACACTTTCAAAACAGAGAAAGGAAGAGTAGAGTGTGTGTGTGTTTTCATTTGTGTATATGCAAAAATCTCTGGTAAAATCCAACAGGCACCTCACCATACGGGACTGAAACCATTGGTACCCAACTATTTATTAACAAATATATTTATCAGGGAAGTGTAACATCTCAAACACCCCCCTGAAGCTACGCCCCTGCACGGACCATCTCCCACTCCTCTTCCAGATTGTTTCCTCACCAGTCTCTCTATCTTTGTTCTGGTGCCATGCAGGATGAGGAAAGGGTCCCCATGTCCGCTGGCTGTCCCACCTCTTTCCTTAACCCCAAGGGGCTTGCCTTGCTAGCAGCAGTGGCCTTTCCCTGTTACAGGATCTTTTTGTCCCTTACTTTTGTCCTTTTCTCCTCCTGGTTATCGCTGGACTCAATCTCCTTCAGTTCCACGGTGGTCTCTGCTTATGGCAACAGAGAGTGGAGGAGCTCCCTGCCCCACGCCCCCCCTCGCATCTCCGAGCTCAAACCCCCTTACTCCTCAGCCCACTCCTACTTAAATTTTGTGTTCTTCAGTGGCTGTCCATCAGGATCACCAGCAGACAAGGCCACCTTGAGGAAATTCGATTTTTGATCGTGATCGAATCGACCCGCCATTTTGTGCTCCGCCGCCATTTTGTGTTGCCCTCACTCAGGCAGCACGCCGAACATAGTCTTTTCTGTTTTTTCTGCAGCTTCGTGTCGAAATAAGCCTTCTGCCTCTATTTACAAAGCTGATGATAGCACTGACCGAGTACACTAATCCCCGTCTGGTTTTTATAATCCCTGTCTCAACTATCTGTTGGTTCACACTATTCTCTTCTGACTTTATCTTATCGTCTGGCCTTCGCTGTCCTCTGCTCGTATTCTCTCGTTTCACAAATGTCCTCCAAAACATACAAACGTATCTCGTCACCTGCAGTCGACCACAAAACCCGTTAATGAATTAGTTCTTGGGGAGGGGTGACAAACACAGATGGAGGAGAGGTTCTTCGAGTTATCCGATACTTTGTTTTCAAACCTTTCCTATTGGTTCTGTTCTATTTTCCAACTTTTCTTATTGGCTCTTTCTATATACTTTAGGTGTGTTCTTGGTTAATGTATATTTCACGTATGACCTATATAAGATTGTGCGCCACGGAGTGAAGTGGCAGTCTCCTGAGAACATACTGTGTGTACTTCTAGGACAACTGTACTAGCTGCAGCTAATAAAATCTGATCTTTTACGCCGACGGAGTGTCCCCGTGTCTCTGTATAGCTGAGCAGGAGAACCCAGGAGATTAAGGCGTACCCTGCGCCGCCGGACCCAAAAGGTTCCGGTTCTTCAACTGGCGCCCAATGTGGGGCAGCTTCAGAGGTAGTGGTTCTGCCTGAAGGTCGTGAGGAACCCCGCAAGAAAATTCTGGAGGAATCACGAGCCACATTAAGCGACCCCTGTATGTCGAGAGTGGTCCGAAGGTCTTTTGCAGCGCGGTTACTCCTTCCTGACGGCTACTGATGACTGCTGCTCTGACTGCCGCCCTGCCTTGGCCCTCTTTCGATGATGTATGGTAAGGCGAGACGATAGACGGGGCCTCTGTTGGTGTAAGAAGACATCCTTAGTTAAGTATTTGGTGGGTCGCGCCCACAATTTTTGGTCCTTTGTTTTGTTTACGTGGTTCCTTAGTCCCTCTGATCCTTAGATTTGACTATTGCAATAGCCAAAGCCGAGGGGTAAGTGCATTTGTGCTGCGTAAACTGAGTTTGCCCCCTTGATGTTTGTGAACAGCCCGGTGAAATCACGAGATGCCTGGTCTGACTAAGTTTGGAAGAATTTGTTGCTTTGGTTGTAATAGGGATTCCCGGCTTGAGGACTCTTGTCCGATTCCTTTGGTTGGAACTCCCACTCTACTCTAAACATGGTGTTGGCCCCATCGCCTTTAATGAGGTATGGATCCGATAAACGAAGAATGATGGTGTTTTAAAATGGCCAGAAAATGGTAGTTTTGAGCCTGACATATTAGATAATTTGGAAGCAGTTTTATTCAAAAGAAAAGCCCGGCCGGCAATGTTTGACTCTTTCCGCCTTTGGCGTAAGGAAGCCAAACAGAGGAAAATTAAGCAAGAAAAATGAGATAAGAAAGCACAATGTATGACCATTATACAGGCTGCACAACAGTTTAAAGATGATGAAGTTGATAATGCGATGGAAATTTCAGAGAGACAGCATCGCATGACAATAGATAAATGCTACCCGATGTTGCCAGCTTCCCCCTCTGATAAAAGAAAGGATTTAGAAGAGGATTCCTTGATGTCTCACCTATTGAGATTGCCTCCGCCTTATGCAAAAGGTCCTAATGCACCCCAGTTGTTACAGCCTGTTCAGCCGCCAGTTGAGCCTCCGCCTGCTCCGGCTCTTCCACATTTGCCCCCTCAAGTATTGCCGCCTCTGCAAGCCTTGCCTTCGACTCCTTTGCCTTCGTCTTCTCTGCCCTCTGCTCCTTCGGTAATTACCGATTCCTTTTCCGTTAGTTCGCCTAATACTTTGTCCCCTATTCTTATGTCCAGTTCTCCGTCTATGCGTAAACGACTCACAGAAACGGTCTCTGGTCTTTTGTCTCCTTTCTTTGAGGCATTAAATGTGTCTCTGGCATTTTCTCGAAGACAGTCTCGTAGTCAGTTCCCAGATTCCGAAGAACGAGAAATGTTGGACTCTCTTGCTCGTAAGTGGATTGAAAAGGGTCCTCGGTATAATGTATCTGATATTATGCCTACCTTCTTACAATGGAATGCGCCTACGCAGAGATATGTTTTCAATGCTATGTGCGATACTCTTATTAAAGGATGGGAGGATATGGACTTGGGTTTGGTTCCTCAGGGTCTGTTAGACATTCAGGCTAATTTTGATAAAGGTCTCATTGTGGGTTCTAAGGTTGAGGACGCTGTAAAGACACTTGTTTCTTTTAGACCCTTATTTTCCTCACAGACTTTTCCAGAGTCCGATCCTTCATTTAGGTTGACACTGAAAAATTATCCAATGAGAGAGGTTCCTCCGGTATGGAGAGAAGAGGTCGCGGGAGTAGGTGGTAATCAACCTACTCCTGCTCACTTTCAGCGTATATGGGTATATGTCCCCTGGAAAAGATCCGAAGTTTTAGCCCTTAAACAGTCTCTACCAGATCCTCGTAAGAACCCTGCAGGCTATTATAAAGAGTTGTCACAAACTGTTGAAGCCTGCATCATGAATCTAGCAGATATTGATATGTTGATGGGGAATGTAGTTCCACAAGCATTATGGGCTAGAATTCGTAAGGAAAATCATGCCCAAGAATTAGGTGGAGACTGGGATGCTATAATTGCCGCAGATAGAAACCAAGTGGGTGGTGCGAAGCCTGATGCTTTGATTTCAGAACTCCCTGGTAGGATTATTACATTAATGAAAACGATGATGCCTGCCTTGAGAGTTAATTGGGATAAACTAGCCGCATGTAAACAAAAGAAAGATGAGAGTGTCTCCGATTTCTTTACTCGTTTCGAGGAGACATTCATTGATCACAGTGGTCAGGACATGACTACTGAAGGTGGACAGCGGTTATTTGTGGATAAGTTCGTATTTAATTTGCTTCCCGAGCTGTCGCATAAGTTGAAAGACTCAGAAAGTTCATGGGCTGTTTCTTCTTCAGCCCAGATATTGGCTACTGCTCAATATTATGAAAATAGAGATAAAGAAGAAAGAGATAAGCAGGAGAAAAAGACTAAAGAATTAAAAACTAAAGTTCTCTTGCAACAGGCTTATCCACCTCGTTATGCTCAGCCCCAGTTTCAACAGCCTCCGCAGTTTCAGAGGGTGTATCAAAAGCCTGAGCCATATATTCCGCGACCTTTGTTAGGTCCTAATCAATGTGCCTACTGTAGAGAGGAAGGTCACTTCAAGAATAGTTGTCCGGTTTTATTGCAGCGAAATGGGACACCATCTGCTTCACGAGGTCATGCTGGCCTCCAGTCAGCAAACAGAGGTAGAGGTCGGGGTATGTTGACCCAAGAGCAGCGTTCCCTTCCTCCTTCTAATTCCGTGAATTACTTTGATCAGCAAAACGTTCGGTCTACACAATATTACAATGAGGATTGTTATGCTGAAGACGGGAATAAAAGTCTTCATGCTAACTAGGACAGCCATGGACAAAGTAAGGGAGTTGTGTCGATTCCAGTAGATCAGAATGGACCTTATGTTAAAGTCACTACAATGGGTGTTTCAGAGCCATTTCTTTTAGATACTGGTGCGATGAGAAGTTCTATCATTCATTCAAAACTCCCTGGGGCACCTTTGTCTGGCTTACCGAATGTATCTGTAGGATTTTTCTGGCGCCCCTGTTCGTAATCCGGTTTCTTGCCCTTTGCCCACTTCAATTGGTCCTTATGATTTGGAAACTCCGCTTCTTTTGACAAATGGTTGCGATGAGAATCTGTTGGGTTTGGACTTTTTGAAAATAATGCATGCTACGATATACTGTTCTCCTTCTGGTGTACATCTTACTTTAGGCCAGAAATTAATTTCTCCAATGTATTTGTCCAAAGATCAGTTTCCACCTGAATTGTTTTCTCTTCCGGCAACGCTTTGGGCCACGGGTCCGAACGATGTGGGCTGTCTTGAGATCCCACCTTATGTTGTCACTCTCAAGCCCAATGTTGAATTGCCTCGTATTCCACAGTATAGAATTTCCACTGAAGGTGAAAAAGCGCTTTTGGAAATCATTCATGATTTGATTCAGAAAGGTGTGGTTGAAGAAACGAGAGGAAACATATGCAATAGTCCTATTCTTCCTGTTCTTAAACGCACTGATCCTTCTCAGCCACCTGTATATCGTTTCATAATTGATCTTCGGGAGGTAAACAAAATTGGTATACCACAATTTCCTGTTGTCCCAGATATCACTGCTCTGTTGACAATGATACCTTCCACAGCAACTTGGTTTTCTGTTATCGATCTAAAGAATGCCTTCTTTAGTATTCCCATTGCAGAAGAGAGTAGAGATATTTTTGGGTTCTCTCTTGGAGGCCGAAGCTTCCGGTTCAAGCGCGCACCTCAGGGCTATTGTGAAAGTCCTTCTATTTACAGCCAAGCTTTAAAATGTCATCTTGATACTTTTCATTTGCCGTCTGGTGCTGCTCTCATCCAATATATGGATGACTTGTTGATCGCCGCTGATTCAGAAGATATTTGCAAAAACATGACCGTTGCATTGTTACGCCATTTGTTTAATCTGAATCATAAGGTTTCACCTTCCAAATTACAATATGTTCGTCGAGAGGTTACCTACTTGGGTCATCTCCTATCAAAGGAGGGACGACGATTAACCCCAGAACGAATTCAGACGATTGCACAAATGTCTGTGCCATCCACACAAAGGGAGGTACGTGCCTTCCTGGGCATTACTTCCTATTGTAGGCAGTGGATCCCTAACTTCTCTCTGTTGGCCAAACCCCTGTTGGCACTTACTTTGAAAGATACACCTCAGCCACTTCCATGGACTGACGAATATCAGAAGAGTTTCACTGACTTGCGTGCTGCACTATGTTCTGCTCCTGTATTGGGTACTCCCGATTACAGTAAGCCATTCACGCTATATGTTCATGAAAAAGAAGGTTGTGCGTTGTCAGTTTTAACGCAGCGTTTTGGAGAGAAACAGCGACCATGTGCATATTTTTCAGCTACGTTGGATCCGGTAGCTAAAGCATTGCCTAGTTGCCTTAAAGCAACAGCAGCAGCAGCAATTTCTATTCAAAGGTCTGCTGGAGTTGTGTTAGACAACACACTTATTGTTATGGTGCCGCATGCAGTAGATACCTTACTAAACCAAACAAAAACGCAGCACCTTACGAGTGCTCGTTTGTCTGGATATGAGCTGACACTTTTAGCTAGTCATGTGCACATCAAACGATGTAACACTTTGAATACAGCTACTTTATTGCCCCTTCCAGTAGATAAAAACGATGAAATACAACACGGAAGAGGCAAAAGGAAGAATTGACTTGAAAGATACGCCGCTAGAGAATCCGGATGGAATTCTATGGGTGGATGGTTCTTGTTTTAAACTTCCTAATGGAGATACAGTTTCGGCCTATGCTGTTACTACCTTGCATACAGTTGTGGAAACAGCTCGTATCAGACACAATTCAGCTCAAGCAGCAGAACTGATAGCTTTAACAAGAGCATGTGTGTTGTCAAAAGGAAAAAGAGTGAATGTGTATACTGACAGTCAGTATGCATTTGGTGTGGCGTTTAATTTTGGGCGTCTTTGGAAAGAGAGGGGATTCCTTACTTCACATGGCACTAAAATACAACATGGTCAGTTGGTGACTGATCTTCTTGAGTCACTTTCTTTACCTGCTCAGATTGCAATTGTGAAGTGTAGTGCACACAAGAAGATTACAGATGATGTTGGTCGAGGAAATGCATTTGCAGATGAAGTAGCGAAAAAGACAGCGAGAGATGCTACAAGTCGAATGTATGTTGAGGGTCCTGCGAACTGGGTTAGAGAGAGAGGAATGTATGAGGATACAGTAGAAAGTGTAAGGTCGATTCAGGAAGAGGCTACAGAGAAAGAATTGAGTAAGAGGAAAGAAAGTACAGGAATGTTAGATGAGATGGGATGTTGGGTGGAATTATCTGAGCACCAACGTTGGCTGTTACCAGACGCCTATGTACTTCCAGTAGTTACCATGGCGCATGGTCCAGCCCACTTAAGTGCAAAAGGTATAGGCAAGCTTCTGGCTCCAGTGTGGCAAAATGAAGGAATCCCAAAGTGTGCAGGCAATGTAGTAAAACACTGTATTATTTGTTTGATGTACAATCCAGGAAAGGGAACCCCAACTCCAGAGGGTCACTTTGCTCCTCCAACATATCCATTTGAGGTGTTACAAATCGATTACATTCATATGGAGCGATGCAATAACCTCAAATATGTTCTGGTGGTAGTATGCGCCTTCTCTAGGTGGATGGAAGCATACCCTCTAAAAGACAATACAGCCTCATCCACAGCTAAGGTTCTACTGAAAGAATTATTTCCCAGGTTTGGTTTGCCGCACATTGTCTGGAGTGACAATGGAAGCGAATTTGTGGGCCAAGTCATGCAGAAAGTTTGTGCGGGACTTGGTATCAAGCAAAAGTTTCATGCGGCAAACCGTCCACAATCAGCGGGTTTAGTGGAATGCTACAATGGAACCTTGAAGCTGAAGCTAGCGAAAGTGCAGGCTAGTACAGGACTTAATTGGCCCGATGCCTTACCATTGGCTCTTCTATCCACCAGAACTGCTGTACACTCTCGTTTGGGACTTAGCCCTTACGAAGTGGTGTTTGGACGCCCAGCCAATATATGGGGAGATCCCCCCCCCTAAGAAATACTCAGACTTGCCATATCCAATGTTGATTTATTACTTGCATGAACTTACAACTAAATTGCGTGTTCTCCATCAACAGGTTCAGAGTGCTTTGCCGGAGGCCTCCACAGCCCCAGGTCATTCCATCCAACCAGGTGACTGGGTCTGTACTAAGAATTTCCAAAGGACGAAAAACTTGGAACCCAGGTGGAGGGAGCCTCGGTTGGTTCTCCTCACCACGAGAACGACAGTAAAGGTCGAAGGAAAGAAAAACTGGATTCACGGCGTGCATTGTAAGAAAGTGCCTTTGCCCCTACCCTTTGATCAATGGATGCGTAAGGGCATTAGCGACTCTGAGAGCGAGAAGGTTCCATGATTTGTACCTTTCAGTGTTGCACGCCTGAATGGAACATTGTCTGAGAAAGAGGACGACGACATTCTTCAGGGAGCAATAACACCACATCGTCGCTTGAATACGATAAATCCGAGAACGTTGTTCCAAGACCAAACTGTTCCTGACAAAGAACACTATAACCTAAGACCTAGACTGAAGAACTCTTAAGATTTTCTCTCACCTATGTAGTATTCTATCCTGGTTGCAGGGTCACGGTAGGAGTCTTGATTGTGACCTGAGTAGTGGCAATAGGCCTGCAGGACTTGCAGTGTCATAGGATGGCAGATAATCATAATTAAGTGATTAAGGAAGATTGCCGTGAGCATCCATTAGAAAGATGGAAACTACATTAGGGAAAAGAGAGAGAAAGGATAAAATGAAGAAAGAATTCTGTAAATTAATGTACAATCGTTTTAATATAACCTTGTGTGTCATTATATTGTTGTGTATTCTTTTGGCGTGTATAAGTTGGATTATTTACGCTCTGCAGCAAAAAGTTGTCTCTCCTTCTACCTCTTTGTCTTCCTCTACTGTCTCTCCACATTTATTTCATACCCTTCCTCAGCATGAACTCATTAGAAGACCTGAGTATTACAATAATTCCTTTGTCCAATTATTATATCAACACCAATTAGTGATCAATACAACTGACTGTTGGGTGTGTGGACTTATACCACATACCACAGAGAAAGGAACGCCATATTTAGTACTTCCGTTTTCTTATGAGGGTTCCACTTGGGCTTACTTTGTTATTTTCTCCAATGCCTACCAAAGCAAATTCAGACAACCCGTTAGTTCATATATTGGTGGTCCGGATTTCAGTCAAAGTTCACTGATTAAGGGAATGGTAGCTATGGCTAAAATCATGGCGAATGGTAAGATTTCCATTGACGAAAGAAAAGCGTACACCATCTGGAACGTCACCCATTATGTCACTAGCCTTAATGATAAGGTTAAACAAGGGAAATCTTCACCGATTTGGACTATTCCTCAGCAGGGATATTTCTGTCTGCAAATTAATGATCCGTCTACTGATACCGTACAAAGAAACAACTGTTCCCACACATACGTCTACTCCTCTCAGAACTCGCCTCCTCTAGTACCATCCCAAGGCACGTATTTTATCTGCCACGATAGAGCTTACACGTGGTTGCCAACTGGTTTTTCTGGTACCTGTTATATAGCTTTCCTTCTTCCCCCTACATACACCGCTTCTGCAAATCATCATCGAAACAGATATGGCAGAGGGATTATTGACTCAAAAGACACAGCAGGACAAGAGGGAGGAGATTTCCTCAAAGGAATTCTTCCCTTTTGGGGTCCGATGGCCAACAGCAGAAATATAAGACAACTGGTTTGTGTTGTAGAAACCACTATAGAGATCACTGTAGGAGCCTTAAGTAATATCACGGCAGAACTACAGGCAGATCGTCTTATGACGTTACAAAACCGAGTTGTTTAGACTTTGTTCTTGCGGATCGTGGTGGAGTATGCAAATTGATCGGGTCAAGTTGCTGTATTTTCATACCTGATGACGCTCCGACAGTATACCAAGCTATCTCTAAGTTACATATAATCTCTGAGTCGATTCATCAGGACGAAGGAGATTGGTCATTATTGGAGTGGTTTTGGGGACTACTGTCCAAAAGGGGTTGGAAAATATTGACATTCCTTAGAGTAGTTTTGACCATCATTTTCTCTTGTTGCCTTTGTATGCACTGTGGTCCCGTCTTCTGCGACCTGTGTGCTACTATGTGCATCCCTAAACCCAAACCAGAAGTAACAGAGAATATTAGAATGATGCTACAGCAACAGCTCGATGACCTCTTGGCCATCGACATTGACTCAGATTAACGTGAGTCTATGTATCTTGCCTGAGTTCTGGCAAAAGGAGGGTCTGAGGAAATTCGATTTTCGATCGTGATCGAATCGACCCGCCATTTTGTGCTCTGCCGCCATTTTGTGTTGCCCTCACTCAGGCAGCACGGCGAACATAGTCTTTTCTGCAGCTTCGTGTCGAAATAAGCCTTCTGCCTCTATTTACAAAGCTGATGATAGCACTGGCCGAGTACACTAATCCCCGTCTGGTTTTTCTAATCCCTGTCTCAACTATCTGTTGGTTCACACTATTCTCTTCTGACTTTATCTTATCGTCTGGCCTTCGCTGTCCTCTGCTCGTATTCTCTCGTTTCGCAACTGTCCTCCAAAACATACAAACGTATCTCGTCACCTGCAGTCGACCACAAAACCCGTTAATGAATTAGTTCTTGGGGAGGGGTGACAAACACAGTTGGAGGAGAGGCTCTTCGAGTTATCCGATACTTTGTTTTCGAACCTTTCCTATTGGTTCTGTTCTATTTTCCAAATTTTCTTATTGGCTCTTTCTATATACTTTAGGTGTGTTCTTGGTTAATGCATATTTCACGTATGACCTTTATAAGATTGTGCGCCACGGAGTGAAGTGGCAGTTCCCTGAGAACATACCGTGTGTACTTCTAGGACAACTGTACTAGCTGCAGCTAATAAAATCTGATCTTTTACGCCGACGGAGTGTCCCCGTGTCTCTGTGTAGCTGAGCAGGAGAACCCAGAGATTAAGGCGTACCCTGCGCCGCCGGACCCAAAAGGTTCCGGTTCTTCAACCTGGTTCCCTCACTCTTATGCTTGGATACGCAGCAGAGCTACTGCCCACAGAGATTTTTTAAGGCATGGGCATCTTCCAACGAGACTTCTGGGAACAGTAAATTCCCCTGTATCTCACACCTGTCTATTTATCTAACTCAACCTTTAATGTATTATTTAATATTGTTTGGCATTGTGGGGCTTGAAATACCAGAAAGTGAGTAGTAAAATACAAAGTGAGGAAGAGGAGGAGGGCAGCCTGGGGACTCCGGCAGAACAGGTAAGTGTTTATTTTTTGGGTGTTAATAAAGTATTATTATTTTTTTAATAGGCGGGTTGGAGGCAGGGGCTGGCCAACTCCGCTCCTCTGCGGAGTAGGAATTTGCCCTATACTCCGCGTTCTATGTGGAACGCGGAGTAGGCCAATCTCCACACACTCCGCTGGCGGAGCGGAGTTGTGGCCCAGGCTTAGCAATTTCTTGAAATCCGTCTGCAAAAAAAGATATCACATTTTCTGTCTCAGCCTGGGTTGGTATTCCACCAATAGTACTCTTGTGACTACTTTCGCCGGAGGACATGTGACCTAAAGGTCCCTGGACAGTTTATATAGCCCTTTATATAAACTTCAATAAATTAATCAATCAGGATTTATAAAGCGTGGCTAATCACCCGATAGGGCATCCAGGTGCTTTCAGGCCCCAGTGAATTATTTGAACAGCTAGGTCTTGAGGGCCATTCGGAATTCTGGAAGTGAGGTGATGGTCCGACGGTGCATGGGGAGGTTGTTCCAGGTTGCTGCGATGTGGGAGAAAGAGAGTCCTCCGCTTCTGCTTCAGTAGATGCGGGGAGTATGGACAAGTGAAAGGGAGGTGGAGTGTAGTCTTCTCAATGGTTTGTGGATGTTTGGCCTGTGGTGAATGTAGACAAGTCCTTGGTTGTGTAGAGCCTTGTGTGCATGGGTCAGCAGCTTTAATTGGCATTCTTCTGTACGGGGAGCCAGTGAAGTTTCCTGAGGTGCGGTGTGATATGGATTTGTCAGAGAAGGCAGAGGATGAGTCTGGTGATGAGGGCATGTGTCACAGTGCATCTTGTGTATGGGGATAGCCACTTGAAGATCTTACGTAGAAAGCGCAGAGTGAGGTAACAGGCAGAGGAGATAGCGCTTATCTATGATTTCATGGTGAGCTTGTATTCAACGATGATTCTGAGGTTTCTGGTGTAGTTTGAAGGAGTAGGTGCTGGTCCTAGGTCTGATGGCCACCAGGAGTTGTTCCATGTGTTGCTGCATTTGCCAAAGATCAGTTCTTCCATCTCATCTGTGTTCAGCTGCAGGCAGTTCTTCATATAGTCAGTTACGTTTGTCATGCATCTGTGGAAGTTGGTTCTGGTGGTGGTGTGGCTGTCGGTGAGTGAGAGGATGAGTTGGGTGTCGCCTGCGTAGGAAATTATGTTGAGGCTGTGGGATCTGATAATGTTGGCAAATAGGGGTCATATATGTGTTGAAGAGCATGGGGCTGAGGGATGAGCCCTAGGGGACACCGCAGGTGATCTCCCTGGAATCAGAGGTTAAAGGTGGGAGGTGGATCCTCTGGGTTCTTCCAGCGAGGAAGGAAGTGATCCATCTGAGCGCGTTCCCTTGGATTCCGATGTGGTGGAGTCTTTTGATCAGTGTGTGCTGGGATAAGGTGGTGAAGGCTGCCGAGAGGTCAAGGAGGATCAAAGATGCTGTTTCTCCTCAGTCACGGAGGGCTCTGATGTCGTAGGTGGCTGCGATCAGGTGCTGTAATTGCTGCAGGAACCGGATTGGGAGGCATGTAGTAGCTGGTTCTGCTCCAGGTGTTTCATGAGTTGCTTGTTGATAATCTTTTCAGGTAATTTCGCTCGGAATGGGAGCAGGGAGATTGGCATGTAGTTTTTTAAGTTCACTGGGTCGGCGAAGGTTTTTTTGAGTAGTGATCTGACTTCAGCCTGTTTCCAGATCTTAGCTCTGAAAATGTGGTCATAGTAGCTGTGTCACTGTTGATGTTAAGTTAGGGAACTACAGAGGTGAGATTTGGGTGTGCCTTGTTCACAAGGGCCTTAATAGCTCTGTTCCTTGTGTCAGTAAACCAGATTTTCTTCTTTAGTTGAGCAGAGGTTTAAATGGAGTTAAAGTTTGCTGTGAAGGGAATTAGAAGATGATCAGATCAATCTATGTTGGTGGGATCATCAGCTATTAGGTGGGGGACTTTTAATATGATCAGCTCTATAGTGGAGCCCTTTCAGTGTGTGGGTTTCTGGCAGTGTTGCAGGACATCATTGTCGCTGAGGAGAAGTTGTCCTTCCGTTTGCTGCTCTTTATACCTTGGTGACGATTAAAGTCCCCATGGAAGATGATATTATTGGAGCTAATTATTTGGGATGTAATGAGCTCCATGCATTCTACGTAAAAAGTGTTAATTTTGCCAGGAGGGTGATATATATAGTTCACTCTGCCTATTAGAAGCCGTGCAGGAGGAGACTCGCACTCGAAGAAGATATAGCGAGTCAAGGGAAGGATCCTGCAACTTAGTGAGTTTTTGTGAATGACTTCTAACCCCACCACAATGTATGTCTTTCTGGTCACAGAGAAGAATGGAGTAGAGTGGAGAAAGAAAAAGGTCCAGTATATGGTTTGTGCAATCATTAAGCTTGGTCTCAGTGAGCAACATGATGTCCATATTGAAACTCATGCTTGTTTCCAAAATCTCAAGGCAGAGTTTAACTGCAGAGCAGTCGTTATGGAGCAGGCATCTGAGAGAAGAGTGGGTCAGTTAAGTCACAGGATATCCAGCGGGTGTGATGGGCAGTTGGATAAGGTTTGTGTGATTTGGGGTGGTTATGTGAGGTGGGTCAGGGGGTTTGCTGTTCGTAATGACGGTGAAAAAGGGTAGGTAGCCTTGCGCTTGGTTGTGTGGCTGCTTTTCTATGGATTTGACATTTTCTCAGCTTTCAATGAGAGTGCAAACTTCTTTCCCATCGAGGAACAAATAGATCCAATTGAGTCTAGTGCAGTGATACTCAAAGTACGGCACTGGGGCCACATGCAGCTCTCCTGACCTTTAGGTGTGGCCCTCTGGTGCTGTTTACTCAACAGAGTACTAACATTAAAATATGTTAAATAAAAGGGCAAGCGTTTATTTAAATTTGAATTGCAGCTCAAGAGTGTTATTAACTAGGGTGTCCTGAACTACTTAACTTTAGGAACACCTTCATGTATAAAGAAATCTTGCAGCAAGCGTGAAAAATTATGATAAAGTCTATTCAAAATTCAAAAAGTGTATTTCATTAACATAAATAACCTTTCACCTTAGTAAAGCAGATTCTATCAGTGCATTGAGAAGTATTTTTTTTTAAAAGGTGAGAGTTTTCAAAAAAAATTTAGAAACATTTATGCTTCCCTACCATCCTGGCAACAATGCAAATAGTGAAATAAGAGGCAAGTCAGTTTATATGTGTGCCCTTTGGGTGCCTGCGGTTGCTACCATACATGATTATTATAGTTTATCATATGAAACACATGAGAAGATTTTGTACAGTACACATTCGGAAGTCATGTATTTCAAACTCCTCTTGCATGTGAAAATAAAGGAAAAGGAGGGAAAGTAAAATAAACCAATTGCCTAGGATCACACAATTTGGTCAAGCTGGAAAGCCAGGATTGTTCCCGGGTTTTCGGTTTCCACAGTGTGCAATTCAACTCAGTCAGTAGATGTTCATGCTTTGCTTCCCCTCACACCCACCCCCACCTTATACCGCCCATCCCCCGGCACTCCCCCCCACTCCCTGCTGATATCTGTGCGACCCTCGGTCCCATCAGCGACCAAACCTTTTGGCCCCCGGGAAAATGTTTGCGAGTAGCCATGGTCTAGTGGAATAGTTGTCACTGGGAATACTGATCCTTTGCGGGCTGTTATTCACAGAAGTGTGTGAATTTTGTTGTAGGCAAAATTTGGTTTGCAAGCGAATTGCTTAGTAGAGAGAAAATGTGCGTTAGGCCATCAATTGTCTTTGTCAGATAGGATAAAGAGGATAGTATTTCTGATATGGCTAAAACTTTGGCCTCATGAGAAGGTGGAGGAATGTGTTGAACTTTTCAGTCAGGTCTTGGCTTATGCTTGTTATTCAGATGTACCAATGCCAGGGAAAATGAGGAAGGAAAAGGGGAGGATCCCAGCATGGAAGGGAAAAAAGAGGAAAGGTGAATATATCAGGAGTGGGCAGCTGCCCATAAGTGGAGGGTAGTTAAGGCAGAGAGAGTGCTGGGTTAGAGAGACAGTCAAGTTAATATTGGATAGTTGTGGGAGAGATTTGGGAGAATGGGCAAAGAAAGGTGGACAGGTTGGCTGGTTAATGCCTGGCCACTGGGGAGAGATGTCAGAATGTGGAGAAAGAGAGTGGGAGACGAATCAAAGGATGGGAGGGAAGCAACTGGGAGAGATTTGGAGAGGTGAGGGCAGCAGGGGGATTGGGGTATCCCAGCAAGTTATGTGTCACTCATCAGATTGATCATTTTCTGCATTTCCACACCTAATTAAATTGTCAAAGCAAGTAAAGTGCTCATTCTGTGCTCTGTCTTATCATTTTCCTTTGACACATCACAAACCTTATTTTTCTCATTCTTTCTCCTTAATCCCTTTCTACAGGCTCTTTCCTCCTCCATCTCTCCTTTACTCATCTCAGACCCAGAGGTGGCCGCTATTTAACATAGGTGGTGGGGTAGGGTGGGGATGGTGGTGGTGGTAAATGAAAAAAAAAACACTTACCTGCAGGACAGCCAGCCGGCTGCCCCCTCTCGCTCCTCTTCAGCTCTTCAACAGCAGGAACCAGGAAGCACCCAGGCTCCTGACTCACCTAGCCAACCACAACGCTGCAATGCAGCATTGTGATTGGGGTGAGCACCGTGGTTCGGCGCTTAGACAGGGAATGGGAGCCTGGGCATGTTCTCCACCCAGGCTCTAATGCAGCCTGCATGGAGAACATGCAAAGTGTGCATGACCATTTGGCCAGCCCAAACCACTCCTCCCCCTGGCCCTTGCTCTGTCAGCCCTGCCCGCACCAGGAAATGGAAAAATAAAATGATAATAAAGTTGGTTATTATAATTTTATTTTTCCTTTAACTACTGCTCATAGAGCTGTGGTGCGACACTCCACCTTAGCGGAGAAGCCGCCACTGCCCAGACCTCAACTTACTACTATGATCTCCCATTTAACACATCTGGTTTTCTTCCCTCTTTTCTTCCTCCATTACTCTATTCAATTCGACTCACAGACTCGCATGTCCTCCACTAAATTAACTCATACCTCCCTTTATTAATACTAATACTATAGTCATATTTCCCTATACTAATCCACCACTAATCCTTTTGGGTTCCGTAGTAGCATGCTACTCACCGAAAAGCGCTTTGACATCTCGTGGGGTAGTACGCGCTATATAAATGCAATTACAATTCAAAACATGCTACGTGTCAATATCCTACTGCAGGCTCCTCATGGGTTAAATGTATCGCCTGCTGACACTCTGCTAGCATCCAGCTGCTGCCTGAGAAGTCGAGCAGTGGTGGTTACCATGGTTACAGCCAGGAGCTCTGCACTCAGATCAAAGAGCAACAGAAGCTTTCAAAACTGAAAGCAAGAGGAAGGAGGCGGGGAGACTGGGTAGTGATTTCTTATGTGGGAGAATAAACATTTAGGCTGTGTGTGTTTAGCTGCCATTACGACAGCTATCTGGATCGGGTCCTGTCTAACTAAGCACATACTTCTCAAATGTATCTGTTGTATGTCTGTTTGATCAGACTAAGAAACCATGTGTTAATTTATTCTCTTTTCATTCATTTTCTTGTAAGATTGCAGAGCATGTCCCATAGAGAGCTGAAACATACTGTTGCTTTTTAATTTAATGTGGTCTCGCATGCAGACACTTTGTGGCCTGATGATGTCTGCAGAGACCTTACCACCAGTGATGCTTTCCAGTGCTTCATTTGTAAAAACATAAGTGCCAGGGTCCTTCTCAGGAATTCATTACAGCTTGCACCAGCCACTGCCCCTGCCAGTGCTGCCAATAACAGTGCCAACACAGCTATTAACTAATACACATCTACAAGTGTGACAATTCAGACTATTCCAGGCCACCCAAAGATACAATAATGGGATAAGTGGCAAGTGTAATTCATTTTTAATGTATATTGAAGTATTAAGCACTGTTGTTGTGCTCATCTCAATTTTAAACAGACAGCACCACCATGTGGTAGACTGTCATTAGTGCCTGTGTTGAGAACGAAGTACCGGTGCCAAGCACCAGAAACCACCAGCTCAAATCAAGCACTGATTGCTTTCTCCGTGTTGCCCTTAATGGGTCCTCCAGCTCTACATGGCATACAGATCAGCCAAGGTGGTATTAATTAAACTGTATGCTCACCTTGCAGGAGTTTTGTGTTCCTGCATGGATGAGTTGAATGACAAGCATAAAAGGACTCAGCAGCATATGGATTTTTGGTCAGAAAACCTACTGCCATTGGTGTAAACTGCTGATTTTTAAGAGCATTCTTGAACAGGTTCTGGCTTTTAAGCCAAAATCAATCTGCATTTTGGGACTTAAACATGCACATTTCTCCAGGATGGACAGGCCCATAAACTACAGCTGGATGCATTAAAGGCATCACTAAATATAAACGTTTCCAAAGATGAAATATGCAATAAAGTTTCTCATCAGCAGCCTTTCCTGCTAGTTTCCAAAGTAAACAAGCCTGTTCACTTTACGATGAAGGATGGACTCAAAAGTCCCAGAACACAGACTGGCTTATTTATTTGCAGTCCTGTCCAGACTTGGTTTCTGCCCCAAGTTTTGTTCATGGGTTAGATTCTTATCTGGGGATCCCCTGGCGAGGGTGCAGGTTAACCATTTACTTTCTCACCCTTTCACCCTTCACAGAGTCACCAATGATTTTTAGATCTCGCCTGGCGTAGGCTGCGCACATGCGCAGTCTCGCTGGCGAGATTTAACGTTTTTACGTCTTTTCTGTAAAGGGCTTTAAGCCCCGCCCCTCTTTTCCATTGGCTGGCGTCACCATTTATGCTAAACGGTGGCCAGCCATTGGAAAAGAGCTGGTAGTGACATTTTAGTTCGGCTTTTTGAGCCGTCCCATTTGGAAGGGCTCGTCTGCCTTCCGTGCGTCGTGAAAGCTTTCTTATCTTTATGGGGCCATGTGTTTTAAACACATGGCCCCATAAAGACAAGAAAGCTTTCACAACGGACGAAAGTGAAAGCGGACCATGCTTGTTTTAACAAGCAATGCAGAATCAATTGTCACGAAGCGGCACGCATGCTCCGCGTTCATGTGACAAACTTCTATAGTGTATCTTGTGTCTCTATGAAGACCCTTCTCCATTCAGAAGACCAGCTACCAAGTCTTAAAGTCCCCCCATTCATAAATTCTCATTTGGCCCGCTACTCACTCTCTGTGTGATACGTTTCAAATATCACCAGGGAGATATTGGCTTGCAGAGAGGTGCAATGTAGATGTCAAGCTTTTTAGTATAGTGCCTAAAGCTGGGGACGCGTTCTGTTCCACAGTGTTCGCAATTTCGAAAGAGAATGGACTAACGGTAAAAGACAAACAACTTCACAAAGACACACACGAACCCCAGAGTAATAGAGACAACATCTACCTACTACTTTATTCTCCATTGGCAATCCAACTTGGAAAAGTCCACTCTGAAGAAGGACATTCCTGGCCAAGACTGGGTTTAGGGCTGTGTTTCTGCTTTAAATCTCCTCAGTTTTGCGGAGTAGCAGCGAGTCTCCCATGCACAAACACACGTGCCCAGGTAAACAGAGCTCGCCGTCCTCTCTCCCAACTTCCTCGGCTTGCAGAGCCCGCTGCTGGGGCGCCAGGTTCTGGCAGCTGGCAGTGCCAACCTGCTTGACGGGTGCTGCTGGGAACCCAGGTGGGGTCAGTAGGCACGGCTGGAGCACTTTGCACGAGTCCCTTGAATGTCTCTCCCAGCCTAGCTCCCGCCTTCTGTACCCCTCCCCTCTTCCCCTGACTCCTCCTGTGGATTGAGTGCATGCAGCAGACTTTTCAAGAATACAGCCCTGCAGCACTGATCTCCCCCCAGCCCCTCCCAGCCCAGATCCTTTGTGTGCGCCTACAAGCCCCCACCCCTAGGAAGACAGGTGCTTCGACGAGGAGGGGTCGCCGGGCTGGAGGCAGAGATCTCGCATCTTTTGTCCTCCCAGTGCCGCCGTACCTGCAGTGCTGCTGCAGAGAGAGAAAGCAGCTCACCTCTTTCTCCCACTCTCTCTGCATTATGACAAATCAAGGCAGCAGCTGTGCCCTGAGCACATCAGAGGAAGGTAGCGCGGGGGAGGGGGCGCGGGATGTGCCAGGTATGGGCTGAAGTGGACCGGTGCGGCTGGAGCGGGGTTCAGAAGCTGGGGCAGGCTGCCCTCTGTTCCTTCTTAATTAATGACCCCTGATGAGCAACATTCCAAACATTCCGACAAGAGGAGATTATGCAGAGGAAACATTGTGGGGGCATGAGGGTTAACACTGGTGGGAGGGTCATTGGCGGACCAGGCAAGTCTACCACCATCTTGCCGCAGACCATCCTGTGCCCCTCGCCTACTACCACTTAACGTCCGTACTCAGGAAGCAGGACGAGCAGCGATAAGTAGTAGGATAGCCCCCTCCACCGCAGATGACTCACTCACTTCACAAACACACACCGTGTGGAGACACAGCGAAATAGAGGAGACAGTGGGGCAAACTCCGCAGGTTATGGAGGTCCAGAAAATTGGGCGGCTGGAATGGGTGGCCTAATGCCTCTCTTCATCAGAGTAATGTCCTACTGTCTCCTCCACAGAAACACAGAGGGAAAGCAAGAGAGGTAGGGAAATATCTACATGAGTGAGCGATTCAGTAATGGGGCGATTGTTGGGGGGAGGGGCGTCCAAGCCGTAACCAGGAGATAGGGTCTGATCATGCCACCCTGAACTCTACATAACCCCAGCCATGCTGTCCCTGCTGCACTGTCTATGGAAATGGAGCCAGGGAGGGAGATGAAAGCATGAGAGTGAAAGGACAAGGCCCCCCTTGTCTTTATGAAGAAGGAAGTGCAGAGGAGGTGTGAAGGTGTGTACTCCGGCTTAGCCACAGCACCCCCACCGCCTCCATCTCTTTCTTCCTATTTTGTAATCGTAGAGACATTGTGGTGGGAAGGGATGTGCAGTACCCCGGGAGAGGGCCCCGGGACTATCATCCCATATAGGAACAGGCTGAGGGGAGCAATGCTGGGGGGACTGGGAGGGATTGAGGCAATGCGGCAGAACTGGGAGTGAGTGAAGCAATGCTGAGAGTGGCAGGAGTGAGTTAAACAATGCTGGGGCACCAGCAGTGAGTGAAACAATGTTGGGGTACCAGCAGTGAGTGAAGCAATGCTGGGGGACAGGTAAGGAAGCAGTGCTGGGGTACTGGGAGGGAGTGAAGCAATGCTGGGGGACTGGGAGTGAGTCAAACAACGCTGAGTGCAGCAGTGCTGGGTGACTAGGAGGGAGTGAAGCAAAGCTGGGGAACTGAGAGCGAATTAAGCAAAGCTGGGGTGCTCGGAGGGGGGACAGGGAGAGAGTGAAGCTATGCTGTGAGGGAGTGAGGCAATGCTGGGGGTCTGGGAGGGAGTGAAGCTATTCTGTGAGGGAGTGAAGCAATGCGGGTGGACTGGGAGGAAGTGAAGCAATGCGTGGGGACTGGGAGGGAGTGAAGCAATGTTGGAGGACTGGATTGAGTGAAGCAATGCTTGGGTACTGGAAGGAAATGAAGCAATGCTTGGGTACTGGGAGGGAATAAAGCAATGCTGGGGGACTGGGAGGGAGTGAAGCAATGCTGGGGGATTGGGAGGGAGTGAAGCAATGCTGGGGGTCTGGGACTGAAACAATCCTCGGGACTGTGCTGTGGGGGAGTGAAACAATGGTATGGTACTGTGAGGAAGTGAATCGGAGGGTATACAAGGCGGTCCCCTCATCAGACCCTCTTCTAACATATCCTCCATATTACGCAAAAATACCTGTATGGGCTACAACTATCAATGGGTGCAAGAACAATGCCAAACCTTACAATCAGTCAGTGCCAGAAGAACTCCTAAACACACAACCCTCATGGCAGATAGAATTCCAAGACAGAAGAAATGCCAAAGGTCAACAACTTCAAAGCACAGAACAGTGTGTTCACGGCAGATCCAAGCCGTAAACGATTCACTTTACCAGAAACTTCTGGAGAAACAGGAGTTAAGACAAGAACAAACCCAAGACAAACAACCTTCAATATGTCCACTTATAGAACAGATCTTATGCTCAAATAGCAAACACATCTTTCATTGCAAGAGTAACACACAGAAAGAAATCCAACCCTCGCTGGTAGAACGACTGCACGCAAATTAAGAACATCCCAAACTGCAGAACACTCCATGAAAGACATACCGGAAGAACAACCTGGAGACACAAAGCACTCAGTGGAAGGACCGCCATATGACAAAAAAAGACATATGTTTCAATACAAGATTATCACTAGGACAAGAACTCTCAGCGTAAGAACAAAAATAAGACACATAGAGCTCTGTCAGAGCAAAGACATCCACAAAAGCACAATAAAGAAACAACCAAGAGAAACAGAACACGCTGCATAAAAAACCAAAGGGGCAACACCAGTGCCCAAAAGGGAGAAAGATGGAAGGGGTACATGATAAGGAAACTATGATAAAGGGGGAAAGCAGGCTTGAAAAGAAACACGAGATAAAGACACATGACATTCGGTGAAGAAAGAACAATGAATAAAGGTGGAATCTAGATTATGTAGCTTTGGTATCTGGTAACTCTGGTATATGACAGCACTCTCTAAGAAAATCTTTGGGCTCCTTCACTTATTGTTATTATTTGATTTTTATATCTTTGCAAGCTAAGCACTTACGTCGATTAGGATAGTTGAAAGAACAAATATGTTCAACTTTCGAACAACTGCCACAGTCTATGCAGTAATGTTGGATCGTCCATTAAAATATTTGAAAATGGTTATGAGAAAGATATGTAATCTCTAATTCATTGAAATTTTAGTGGATAGCATTTTATTATTAGTTGCAATTTTTCTGAGTCCATCGCCATTGCTTTGAAGCTATGTTACTTGTTTGCTCAATCACATTCTCGTTCCATATTCACATTACATTTGCTTCCCCGAATGATTACAGTGGTTTGTCTAATAACATTTCCATGCAAGATAATAGCATCTAGGCACTCAATCAATGATCTATTTGCAGAGTGTGGACCACTCTCATATTGTCGAGAATGATCCTTCTCGCATGCAGGATGCATCTTGCCATAGATAGTTTTCCATAAGTGATATGTTGTGCAAAACTTGCTTATGGAACACAATGAGCTGATGCCATTTTACATCTAAACCAAAGTAAGGTGAAGATTCCCTTCAATATTTTATATGCTTAAGACGGACCCAGAGTAAATATAAAATGGATCCTTTCGCAATTTCCGATAGCATGCTCCTAAACAAACCTTATGTGCTATGCAATTTTTGGTAAAATGCTATACTAATTCCCTTATGTTCTATGTATTGTAATTCAATGAATTATTTTGTACTGTGTTATGCATTCTGTATGACACAAGGCCTGTGCATCTTCGTACTGTACCATGGTAATTTAAATGCCAATAAAAACATTTGAACAGAAAAAAGGTTTCACTAGATTTGTGCTTCACCATATCCTTTTTTGTTCATTTTAATGTACTCTTCAAGATTGTGATAAATGGGAGTTTCTCCGAATCACATAGTCCATCAACTGTTTTCACTACATACTTTGAGAAAGCAACACATATCTTGAAGCAATTGAGCTCTGTTGAAGCTTCCTTCCGTTTGGCATTTAAATGATATGGTGCACTATTGTGTTACCAAGATTCTCGATCCTGTATGATCAAGTACGATTCAAGTGCCACACAGCCCAATGCGCAAATATTTAGGGGCAGGTATAATAAGTTCTCATGCAACGCAGTAACAAAAGTTGGTGTGCTGCATTGGGTGAAATTAAGAAAGCAGAACAGCACCATACCTACTAAGATATGGCACTGTTTGTCTCTCTCCCTGTGCTGCTGTACTTTTGGCTACCTTGTGCCAATACATACACCATTACGTCATAGGGCAAGGGTTTGTGCGTGACGTCAAGTATAGGTTTTGTACTGGCAAGGTGCGAAGACAGTACAAATTAAAATGCTTAGACATAGTTTAACATTTTTTATGTGTGATCCACAGTGCAAAGGTGGAAAAGGTTTGAGAAAAAGAAAACTCTTCTCAATCTTTATGCCTGGTTCAAGGAGGCGTTAAATTTTGGTGCAAAGTCCTGTCTACCTTTTTGAGTTATGCCGGCACAGCGCTTGCGCTGTGCTTGAGAAACCTATTGCTTTTAATATAAACTTAAATGGGACTTACATCCTGCCTCCTCATTGGTTCCTGTGTGTGCCACTTTCCTTTTCTTCATTTCTTTGGCTGTAGCATATTTACCTGCATTTACCAATGCGTGTTACTCTTCAGCTTCTCTTATCAGTTCCCCACTGCCGAAACACTGTTAAAATTCACTTTGGTGGAACTATATTTTCATAAAGTTTTGCCTTTTACTATTCCAACATTTATATAACAATTTATACCTGAAGAGATAAAGCAATTTGTATAGAATCACAGAATCTTTGGCGGTGCAGCGTGGACTAGAACCGGGATCCCCAACTCTCGAGTCAGCAGCTCTGGCCACAGCGAGACATCCTCTCCACTCCCATGTTATCTGTCAGGGAGCTCTTTTCTTCTCCTGGTCGATGCCTGATGAAAACAGTTCTTTATTTATTACATAGGCGAAACCGATTCATTACCAATGCCTGTTTAAGTAGATGGGCTCTGCATCAAAGTCTATGGGTGGTTGTGTCTGCCACCCCCGGAATGACCCCTTGACGCAAAGTAGCACAAAGTATTACTTTATGTTACCTTACGGCTACTTTCCAAAACAAATAAGGATTTGTGCTGAGAAGCATATCGCAAAACAACACTTGTGCTGGTATGTGTTACTTTTGTGATGCAAACTCAGAGAAAAGTGTTAGTAAATCTGACTCTTAGTTTGCACCATATAGCGTTGGACACATCAATATTGTTTTTTTTTCTTTTCATTGCGAACCATTGTGTAAAATCCATATTCATTTTAGATAACCAACACTCACTCCAACGTTTAGCCAAAACTGCAAATGGCATCAGACGGGCTCATTAGGTCTCGCCTACGCAGCGAGCATGCGCTGCAAAGGCAAAAACACCTTTTGAAATCGGTCCGGTTTTGAAGGCAAAAACGTGCACGTGCTGCATTGCCTTGCATGGCAACGAGTGCACGTTTGGAAATTTCCTTGCCATATGGTAGCAATTATGGCGCTCGCTCTCGCAAGGGAAACGCTGCCTGCTCTCGGCCGCACTCTCTCCTCCCCCTCCCCCTCCCCCTCCCCTACTTGCACAAGGTGCGCACGTTTCTTTTTTGCAAAAGCCACAAAGGATTTGGGAAAATACTGAATTTACCAGATACACCCTTCGCAGAGCTCTTTAAAGCAGAAGGCCGCAAGTACCCTAACCACCAGGAACACTGCAGAGAGCCAAACTGTAAGTGACAGGTGGCACTGCAGGATGCAGGGTCTGCCACAGCCTGTCATCGAGTAACACGTCTCTGTGGGGCGAACACAAGGTCTCTACACACTCTAAAAGGTACTGACAAGCTGGCCCCAGCTCTCCATTCACCCCATTTCGTGCACGAGTAGGTAATCCAGTTCAGATTCATTGTTGCTCTGTTGGACATGCAGTCCTGATTTTCGAAAGGCAGGACTACAAATTTCAGAAGGCACAGAAACAACCCTGGATTGGACACGTTACCTACGCACAGGACTGGGAAATTTGAGAGCTCTGGCTAAGGGGAGGAACTTTGAGGGGTGATCTTTTAGGCTGAGCCAGGAATAAAGAACGTTAAGGCTTTTCATTTCAGGAAGAGCGGAGCACAGCCACAAAATCCTTGTTTAGGTAAACACCTTGCTTTCAAATACACATGTTCTCTGAAGGAGTCTAACGTAAATGTGCTAAACCACTCTGCATGCTTTAAATGGACGGTGTCCAACCTAGGTCCGCGAGGGCTGGGCCCCTGCCAGACTTTGAGTAACTGCTAAGAGTAAGTCCCATGTATATTCCTCATGAGAGTAGCCAGAAAATTAAAACACCCCCACTTTAAACCAAAGCTTTGATGGCACCATGCAAGTGAGCCCGACCCTCCCTTGAAGAGGTCTCACGTCTCTTCCATCCATCCATCAGCCATTTTAACCACCCATCCGTTCACACATCCATCATCTATATATGGATCACTACACCCCTAAATCTATCATTTGATGTACCCACTCATTAATATAGTGTTTCATCCATCAACTGATTAGAGATGTTGCTTCAGGGGCGGTGTATAGAATGGAGCACCCCCTAATAATTACATAGTCGGTCATTCCTGACAGTGTCAGTCGATGGCCGTCTGCAGCAACAGGGACATTAAGCCACTGTTGCTACAGACTGGGGAGCTGATACATTAACAGAGAAACGAGCCATAAAGGAATTAAGTGTCCGGCTTCTCTCTGAAAGCCCATGTACGAGCACAGACACGAACATATTTGAAATGTAAGTCATGCAACAAACACCATGTAAAAAAAAAGTATTTTTAACATGTAGATGCGTTTCACCTTCAGATTATCCCACTGCACTGATAGGCATTTATTAAAAGTAATAGTTTGAAAATATACATTTAGAAGTATTGATGCCTCTCCCTGCCCTGACGACAACGGCACTACTGAAATCAGAGGCAATTCAGTTCAGCTGTCATGTGTACCTCATATTTACATAGTGCAGTTCCTAAACGTATGCATATAAAGGTACTCTCGTTTGTGATAGTGAAGAAGAAGGGGGCCCAGTGAAGTATAATACTTGCCTTGGATCACACAGTTTGTTTAGCAGAGAAGCCGGGACTGACCACAGACTTTCTAGTTTCACGTTATGCATTTCAGCTACCCAATGGGTATTTCTCTCGTCCATTTTACAACAAAGATCACTGCTTTGTTGTTAGTTATTGGTGAAAGAGGTTAGATTGTGGGTGCAGGCAGTACATGAAACTTCAGCTCTTTTGGGCTTGAGGGTCCAAGGGGACCTTGAAATGAGCCAAAGCCGGGCATCTGGCTTGAGATTTCAATAGTGCGCCCACCTCTAAGGCTGGGTATGAGATTACAGAGTGGCCTACGAAGATACGTGTGATGTGGGGACAGAGTCGCTGTCATTGATCTGATTGGGCTCCTGCCCTTCCTTCTGTCGACATCAGTGTGCCAAGTGCAGACCTTTAAGAGCACCGGGTCCTTCCGGGTCTCAGATGCAGCAGGATTTAGAAACTCTGAAATGGGTCCCTATCGGTCCTACATTCATGTCCTTTACAATTAACAAGCATTGGCATAGCCAATAGGTCTTGCCTTTGGGACCTTAGAATTATTTAGTTATGCAGCACAATATCCTTGGTGCAACAACATCAATTGTTGCATGGGTAAACACTTATAAGGTCCCAAAGGCGAGACCTATTGGCTATGCCAATGCTTGTTTATCTGGTGTTGGAGCATTTGGTGGCTTGGATCCGGCAAGATCCTCTTTGTGGGGTATAGGGAGGAACGAGGCATGTGAGGAAAGGATCTCCTTTTACGCTGATGACATTTTCTATGTTACACAATCATGCCTCTCAATGGCCAGAATCTTACATAGTTCTCAACTCTTTGAGGGCTACTCGGTTATCAGATCAACTGGGATAAGTCCCTCATATTCCCTTTGGTAGGAGGATGTCTGACCTTTCCACAAAGGTGTCTGGCTCCAATAGCAGCTCAGGGTTTTCAGTATCCAAGCATCTTTGCAACCAGAGGAATTTGTACGAAAAAACCTGATCTAACAGGTGGAGCATCCTAGGAGGGACTTGACACACTAGAGGGAGATCCCTGCATCCCTGTTGGGTAGAGCAGTGCTTTTCAAGATGATTTCCCTCCCATGCATGCTGTACATCCTACAAAACACCCTGTATAATATACCTCACAAACTTTTTCATACAGTAAATAGTGAATTGCACGTGCTTTTGTGTAATGGGGGCAGCTCACAGATCTCCCTAGGCAGGTTAACAAAGGGGGAGATTCGAGGGGGGTCTAGTTGTGCCCAACATCCATTGTCTATTATTGGGGTGCCCATCTGGCGATAATTAACGACTGTTGATGACGTCTATGCAGCCCTGTGGCCATCAACGCATCTGCTTGTGGACAACTTTCATGTCCAGTTGTGGGGCACCTTGGAAACATGTGTGGTGCAAGTAGTTGCTGCTCTCAAAAGAGCATCAATGCTTTAAAGATTTCACACTGGGCACTAAACACATGGTGTAATGCCCCTCCTTCCCAGCAAGGGGTGATTTCTTCTATGAAATTAAGCTAGTTTTCAGCATACATTCTGCTATTAATCCGCCAGGAATTAAAATTAAGGATAACGCCCTGTGAGAGAGTCTGGGTGGTTAGCTGGAGTTGGTGGAGAGAAGAAGGATTTTTAATTATTTTCCAAGGGAAAACAAACACTCAACATGAAATAGAGGCAAACCTCGAACAGCCAAATTAAAGTGTAAGAAATAAAGTATTTGAAGGCCACCTTGCAACCAGCATTCGTCCCTAGTGGGGGAGGGGATGGCCCACACAGGTTGCCACTTGTACTTATATTTAATGTTATATATACTAAAGAGAGATATTACCAATGGCTACAATGCACATGCTTTGTGTATCCTGCCATCTAGTGGTTGAGTTGGAAAATACTTATTTTTTTCTCCAAAAATTCGATTAGCGATTCAGCGAACCGAACGGTATCCATTTTGGAAGGTGGGTAAAGGATTGAAGCAGGCCTAAACAATTTTTTAGTACAGGCTGCCCCACCTATGTATTCGTATGTCAAATACAATAATACGACTTAAGTGTGTGTGTGTATGTGTAAGTCCATGTAGCTAGTTGCCTTGTCGTGTTTAAAGAAGCACTCCACGAGAGTCTATAGCTGCCATGTGTGCCACTCATAATTTCAGTGTAATTATGAGTGACATTTCAACGTCTAGGAGTGAGACTTTCTCAAGAGCAAAATCACACAATAAAGACGAAGGAAACATATAAATACCAGAAATTACACCCATTTGATTGAGGGGATACTCAAGGAAGATCTTTAAACAGGTGCAAAGTAACTTATCTTTGCAGCATGCATTTTAACCATATGCGCTACTGTTATAATCAGTCACTTGGTACATTCCGTTCCCCCCTCTTCCCTCCGTACCCTTGGTACATCTTACCTGTTTCTGAAGATTCCACAGCTGACTGGACTGTGGTGGTGAACAGTAATAAAGCCTCTCTCAACACTGACCTTAGTGTTGTCATCAATTATAATATTGGCGATGAGGATGGGATAGTATTATAATTGATGTCAACACTAAGGTAAGTGTTGAGGGAGGCTGTATTACCATTCACCACTACAGTCGAGTCAGCTGTGGAATCTTCAGAAACAGGTAAGATGTACCAAGGATAGGGAGGGAAGAGGGGGGACGGAATGTACCAAGTGCCTGCTAATAACACCTCTCTTCTGCAAGGCAAAACAAGAAAAGGAAAAGTGAGGAGGAGAGAGTGTGGGAGAGAGAGAGAGAAAAAAAAGAAAGACAAGAAAGGGAATCAGAGCTGAAGAAAAAGACATATCATGGATACCAATAACAATGTTTGAAAACGAGCAAGGAAACCAAGAGAATTATCATGAACTAAGGTTAGGCTATAGTCTTTGGCCCCCCCTTGGAATAGTCTTATTTCTCTGGGAAATTCTGGGAACTTCACGTGCCATATTCCCATCAGACTCGCCTGGAGCGGAACTGTCACTGTCCATAGCCCCCATATGGTCTCTGTTGGCGCCATACTTTTCCCACACTTTGAGGGGAACAATTCTATCCTTACTCCAGGTTTGGCCGTTCTCGAGTTGCACAACATTCTTTCCCACCTTGGTAATTTTGAAAGGTTCGGAAAATCTGGAGGCCCACCTTCTTCGAGGATTAGGGAGGTCTACGTGAACCAAGTCACCTTTTTGAAACAACCTATGTTTGACATGTTTTGTATGGTCATATCTGCCCTTATATTTGACCTGGTGTTCACTTTCTGTTTTGGAAATTTCATCACGGTCCACACATGGAAATCGTCGCCAATATTATAATTGATGTCAACACTAAGGTAAGTGTTGAGAGAGGCTTTATCACCATTCACCACCACAGTCCAGTCAGCTGGAGTCACCTGTTTCTGAAGATACCACAGCTAAGATGTTCCAAGGGTACGGAGGGAAGAGGGGGGAACAGAATGTACCAAGTGACTGATTATAACAGCTACTTTATGGAGAGTCAAAACTGCTACTAGACAAGTAACTCTCCAGCGGGAGCTTTTACACCCATGTCTATGTCCATCATCCCATCTCGCAGCTCAACCGCAGGTGCGTCTGAACAGCATGTTAGAAAATTATCTCTGTGGCAAAAGCAATAACCCACTGAGCTGTCTACATAAAATACAGTTCCTGATGTCAAGGTACACGAGTCTCCAGCAGGAGCTTTTACACGCAAGAACACCACTCCTTCTCCCAGCTCAGCTGCAGGCACTGCTGGACCACAAGTAAGAAAAGGATTGCCATACCTAAAGCAGAAACCCTCTAAGCTGTCTACATAAAATACAGTTTGTGATGTTGTAATGTGAAGGTACACGTTCTTTGCTGCAGGCATCTTAACTGTCTGCACTACTATAGGGTGAGAGACAACTCATAACTGTACCTCACAGCTGGCAGCCAGGGCGCTAAGTGTTTAGCAAAAATGAGTCAACCTGAATTTAAAAATTAACTGTAAGCGGTCTGCCAGGGTTTGGCGCACTGCTACCTGCAGCCCAGATGAGCTGCCTATGTAATGAGTTAATTCACACTCTCATGCACTTGACAGCCGTAGGCATTGATTGGAGGCAAGAGGCTGAGGCACACATATAGCCGGTCGGCAGAGTGAGCCAGGGCCCGCCACATCATTTCAAGACTGTCATACGCAGCTCATGAAAACACACTGACCAGACTACATACGGTCGCCTGCCTCGGAGTCCTCCTGGCCACAATGACTCCCTTGGCAAACGTGCCACCCAGGGCATTCAGGCTCAGCAGCAGCTGCGCTCTGGGCTCCAAGTGGGGTTGGCTCCGGTGGGCGCACCGGGGATCTTAAATTTAAATTACAGCGTGGCAGTATGAGCAGAGCCATTGCCTCTGCAGTCCCACAACTTACTTTCAAACTGCAGACACCCGCTCACTAAGCCTTGGAGCCGCAGGCAACAGCAGAAGGTGACGGCCACTGGTTCTCCACCTATCACTGTCTCATTCACAACCTGCTTCGAGTCAGCTGGATGTCTTGGTAGTGGGTATTAGATGCTGCCTCTTTTGACATCACAGAGTTAGGTGCACGGCAGTAATCCTGACCTTCCAATATTGATACATAGTAGCGCGTTAACTCAACAAGCCCGAAGCCTGCAGGGAGCAGCGTGCTCGCTACGGCAGTTTAATAGTTTCACTCAGCATAGCAGCGCTAGGTCTTGGCGGCCGAGGCAGAAGTTATGCACAGGCGGCGCTATGCATTATGCATGACTTTGCATTTCAGCGCGGTGATGCGGATCACCACAATGAAATGGGTTAGTCTAACGCCTGATGCATGGTACTTGGCAGGGCTGCGAGAGTTACGTTTAGAGCTTGATTGAACAACGACAGGAAGCTGTCGACAGGACCAGCCCCAGACACTGCGCCGCACCTGAGCTTTTTGAGAATGGTGTCTGGGTGCATGTGTAGCTGTTTATCTTAAGTGATAAGTTAACAGTGGCAGCCCATCTAGTCTTGTTTCTAAAATGGGACGCCCCTTCTTTTTATGTGTGCAACAAAAAAGTGTGTAATCCTCCAGAATTCCTTTCTCTTATCTAAATCGTCCTGACATTTACTTTGAGTAAAATGGGTAATTCCATAGCTTGACTGACATGAAAAGGAAGTACCATGTTGAGTACAGAACTTGGGTGTATACAATAGATCAGCTGATCCTTGTGGAACAGTATTAAGGTTCCTGTAGCACTGAGCGTCCTCACAAGGCGCTGTGCGGCATGCCCTTGTGCACGGTGGTGCAGAAGGACATCTTCTTTATGCTCAATGTGCACTATGTTCTGGGGTGGAATGGGATCTGCGAGGTCGATTGAAACATTTAGTCAGTTGCTGACGGACCCCTCAGATGCCAGACACTCCTGGTTGTTGGTGTATTGTTGATGAATAAACTTACGTAAATGCTTACCTGGCTCCAGAGTTCATCACCACAACTTGGGGATGAGCAGATTCCCACGCCATACACCCACCAGCCTTAAAAAAGTTTTTACCACATTGTACCATATATACTTGGTATTATCTTATATATCCTGAGGGCCTCACTCCCGCCGTCCCAGAAAACTCCTGTGAGGCGGGTTCATCCACGATTTCCTGGTAAGTTCATGTGAGCTGTGTGTACTCCTGAAGGGGTCGAGGTGTGTGTTTTGAGGGTGACGTGCATATCCCAAAGCATATGCGAGCTATTTAGTGAACTGGTCGGCACAACATCATTCCGCTGTGTGATGCCCTGGTGGCCATCTTGAATTGGGCACTCATCCAGGCCCAACACCGGGGATAACTAATAACGACTTAATTGCGCATCTGATGCCCTGGTGGCCATCTTGGATTGAGCACTTTACTTGGCCCAACTCACACTCACAGCGTCTTGCTTCACTTTCCCTCTGGCAATTAGTGATGCTCAGATTTTCCCCTCAAACCTTTGCTGGAGTGTCTGCACTGTCGCATTATCTGTTCTGACTCAGATCGTTTGGTGGGCTTGTATGCTTCACAGTGACAGGCACACCTTAGATGCACGATTTCAAGTAAGATTTATTTGGGTTTGCCTGCAGACTAACGGTGGCAGGCACACCTCTGACTCAAAGCATCTAGAAGCTTCAATAGCTTGATGTGCAATTGTTTTTTTTGCCTGCACATGCACGGTGACAGGTGCACCTATTACTTAAAGATCATATTTTGTGGTGGGTCACAATTGTATTTCGAACCTTTGTTGTCAACCTTTCTTATTAAATGAACGCTTGATAATTGATATCACCTTGCAGTTTCACACTATGCAACTTTGTTCTGCTGTGATCACCACTATGCCACAGTTCGCACAACCACCACCCTTTGTTCGGCTGCCAGGGAAACCTGCAAAAACAACAATTGATGGACAGAATGCAGAACAATGTCATACATTCACCCCAGTACAGAGATCTGGGCCTAAATCCATCGTTTTTTTGCTCACCATGCCATTCCAGTTTGAACCCAGCCATATGCAAATCAGTCTTGACCCTGTGCCTCATGGGAACAGTCCAGCCCGAACTGCCAAGCCAGGTCCTCCCTGGACTGGAACCAAGCATCCTAGGACCGGTTTCGGGGTTTCACTCCTCTTCAGCCAGGATAGCTTGATTCCAGTGGCATGGAGAGCACGGGACTCACGTCTGAGATTACCCGCCACCACAAGGAAGCTCTGGTAACAGCGAGTTTTGGAACCATTACAAGGAAGCGTTATGGCACATGCGTAAGCAGTATGCAGAAGAACCAAGTATTATGCTTGAAAGGCATAATTTCTTTATGATGAGACAGCTTGCCGATGAGATTGTGGAAGAGTACATTTTGGCTGTGAGAGTCTTAGCAGCTACTTAGGAGTTTGAAGCTCATACTGACATCTACATTAGAGACCGATTTGTGTTTGCATGCTTTTAAAAAATAATTCAGGAATGCTTATTCAGTTACGGGAAACCTACTTTGGTGTAAATAATTTACATTGCAAAGCGCATTGAATGTTCAATGGTTTCAAGCAAGGCAATTCATAGCGAGCACACAGTAAATGTGTTAAATGTAGAGGCGTATCTCACAGATTCCATCTTTGCTATGAACGCATATAAGAATGGTAAACAACCTTTTAAGAAAGGAAATTTGAGTTTAGGTGTGGCTCAAATCTCATCTTGGCAACAATGCCAACGGTCCTGTTGTTGGGAGTTGATGTATGTCATTCATAAAAATTGGTCATTTGCAAGCGGTTTGTAGATCAGGGAAACAATCCACTCTTGTCAGTTCTATGGACACCTCTAAATCTGTAAATGTGTGTACTTGGAAACTGAACAATGCCATTCTAACCATTGAGTGTAATCCCGTATTGGGAGTGAACAGAGTCTAAGGACCATGGGGCACTGCAATAATTAAGAGGGGGGGGGGGCGGGGTTTGAAATCCCAGTCATGGCTGATTTGGGTACACCCATTACTATTTTGTCTGAAATCTTGTTATTTGATAAATGTGGTGGCAAGGTCAAACTTGAGCAGACTGATGTAAGTCTGAAGGCCTTTGGCGAGTCAAACATAGAAATGTTGGGATATTTTGTCTCTATTAAACAACAAAAGAGTGACAAGGGGATAGGGAGCAAAAAAAAAAAAAAAGGGGGCACGGGCAAAAACCAAAAATATTTGTTAAAAGAACCCTCACTCACCAACCTAGTTGGTGACATGCTTCATCATCGGGTTCCCACCAGAGAGGCCGAATGCCTCTCTGGTGTGCTGCGACGCCTGTGTTACAGCGGAGCGGGTTTCTGGTTGTGAAGGGGAGTGAGATTAAAAGGTAAATGATTTTAACCAATGACAAGTTTATTCTTGGCAAATCAAAAACCAATAAAAACGTGAATTGGGCAAGGTCTGGCCAGTGATGTTGACCAGGGCTTGACCAATTTTTAGGTCGACATGTTTCTGCTTATGGTGCCTAATCGGCTAAGCTTTCATCAGGACCAAGGGAGTCCCCACGGCGGTATGCACACTCTAAGGCGCACCCTAACCTGTGGAGATCAAATGGTAAAACTCACGGTTTTACCCGGGAGCCTCCTATTTATCCGGGGCTCAGAAAGTCTGAAATAGAAATAAGACAGACAAACCACATATAAAGAAACATACATAGACAAAACATTGTTGGATTGCAGTTTTTTTAGAAAAGTGCTTGAGTGAACAAACATTTAATGGAACCGTGCTGTACAGCGAGAGTGGGTGTCTTGGTAGCAATATTAGCTAGCAAGACCGCAGTACGAGTGATTATTCGTTGTATCTAACTTGTGAAAAAGTGGACTGGTATTCACAAGACAAAAAACACTATTTGTGTCTAATTACGATTACTTCAAGTGATGTCAGCACTATTGACAAGGTGCAATCGTAGTGGCTAATTGGCCGGAGTGAATGTCAAACATATAGCGAACTCGTGAAGTGGCAGGCATGCTAAAAACAAGCGTCTGTGGTGTTTGCCAGGCGCCGTTGCTCCAAAGCATGTCTAACATTAAAAAATAGCTGCATGAAAGAACCAAAAAGCCCTCTTACTTATGCTGTTGTTGTAACTAACATCATGGGTCCGGGAGGGGGGTAGTGGGCTATAGTATCTGGCGAGATAAAAAAGCAGATCGTAACTGTTATCATCTGCTTTTGGAATGAAATTTGGAAGGAACCTAATGCGGTGTCTTAGCGGTTCGTCAACTTACTTCCATGCTCGCACACTCCCGCGATCAACCTCGATCTGTCCTCCTCGGCCCGGATCTTGGTAATTGTGCGGGGACTACGGAAGTAAATACTTCCTGGTTCTAATCACGTGATGGTTTCCAAGTACGTATAAACCAATGGGGCGGGTGAATCCGAATGCGGAAAATGCCTTGCCATTGGTTATGTCCTCGTGATTAGTACAGAAGGAGGGGCGGGTAATGACGAGTGTAAGCGTTGGATTCCTATTGGCTCTCCCCAAGAATAGGAGGTTCTTTTGGGTTGGTGCGTTTTATCTGTCAAATGCTACCATTAGAGGCATATACTATCGATGTCTGATCCCCGGTTGTGAATTCTTATGTGCATATGCGAGTGATGCAGATAAACACTCTTTTCTTGATGTTAATATACCCTGGTTGGTATATATCGCATCGTGCGGAAAATCTATGGGCAGCATAAACGGGGGAGTTGGTGTAAATATGGTAATTTATGCTGGCAAAACACACAGAATGCAGTGTGTGCTTAAAAGAACTACACGGAGGCTACTAAGGAGTTGATGTCATGTATGATGGAATCAATTTTTCAATATGGAACCCCATGGAATATTATCATTCAGTCCTTGGAGATGAGTAGATAAGCGGTGAACCCAACGTTGTTCTTTCTCAAATAGCAGTTGTTGGTTATCTGCTCCAGGCCTGAGTTTTTCGATGATCGTCCATCTCATGTCATTTGTGGTGTGGTTCAACTGTAGATAATGTTCAGCCAATTTAGTGCTCAGTTTGCGACATCGGATGGTGCTGCGATGTTCGCAAATTCTCTGTTTTATCTTTCTACTCGTCATTCCGACGTATCTCAGTCCACATGGGCAAGTGATCATATAGACCACATCGGTGGAATTGCAATTGGTGTGCATTCTCTGTATCCATTGTTTGCCTTGTTCCAGTAGTAGGTACTTAGAGGGGGAAGTCAAATGGCAAACACTGCATGACCCGCAGGGGTAGTGGCCCACAATGGGCGAAAGGCCCCACGTACTGGTAATGGACTGATCTTGGTTTCTTTCTTGAACTTTCGGACGGGTATGTACAAGGGAGTCCTTAATACTTCTTGCTCTCTTATAGGAGAATAGTGGCTTCTCCCAATCATGTTTATTACTTGTCAGTATATGCCAATTTTTCTTTATGGACTTGCTCACTGCGTTGGAGGCTGCGTTGTAAGTTGTGACGCAGGTGAGAGGTGTAGTGTCCTGATCACCTTTCTCACAAACTTCCAGAAGAGCTTCTCTGTTCTGGTTGCGAGCTCGTTTGTTACTTTTTGCCAGTATTTTGGTAGGGTATCCCCGATCTTTCAGTTTGGCAGTAAGATCATTGGCTTGTTTTTTGTACATTGAGACCTCGCTACAGTTACGACGGAGCCGTAGGTATTGTCCAAATGGCAGGTTTTCCCTCAATGGACGAGGGTGGTAGCTGGTAAAATGTAATAAATTGTTTTTTGCAGTAGGTTTGTGGTGGGTTTTAGTTTGAAGGATATCGCCTACCCTGGTAATTACCACATCCAAAAAGATCATTTCCTCTTTATTGTGAGAATGTGTGAAATTTAAGTGAGGATCGCATTCATTCACCCAGTTGTAGAAATCAAAGATATTTTGTCTCTAGCCTTGAATGCTTTGGTAGACTTTTTGTCACCAAGATATATGTAGCGATTAAGGATGGTAACTAGGTAAATAGGATCTAGCAAAGACGGGCCTGTACCAGGTAACAAGTGCTGAGAACCCAATAGCTTTAGGTGACATTCCTGCTGGCTACCAGGTGGAGGACCTTCATGCAGTATGTGTGGAGGTGCTTTGGAGGTATAGACACTTCTGAAACAGTTTCACAAATTATTCTCGGACAAACTAGGGTCAGTCATATGCTTTGAACGTCGAATTTGCCTGAAATCCAATGCTTAACCGATTTTCCATAAAGTACGTCCACTACCATTAGGCGCGAGAGATGAGCTTAAATCTGTTTTATAGAATTTGTGTGCTGCTGGTGTAATGGCGCCTTGTGACTCTTTGGAGTAGGTTTCTCTCATTGTTGTGGCAGGAAAGTAAACTGGGGTGGTTAGGCTTTGCGCTGACTTGCGCTCCTTAAATAAGAACATCTTGGTAGACTGCCACCCCCTCCCCAAAATACAGGAGTTGGTTGCCAAGCTTTGTGGAGCAAAATGTTTTTTCAATCTCAGAGTTGCGCTCAGCCTATCATCAGACACCTCTCACAGCTGACTCACAAGAACTGAGCACATTTGTTGCACCATTTGGGGTGTTCAAATTACCCTTTATGCTAGCTTCTGCAGCTAGCGTCTTCCAGGAGCTGATGGACAATCTGTTGGAAGACATCCCTGAGGTACAGGCTTACTAAGATGATATTTTGGTCTTTGCTGATGATTGGGAGGCACATAATGTGTGTCTACTCAAGATGTTGTCCGTGTTGGACAAAGTGGGAATGACTATCCGTAAAGACAAGTGCAATTTTGGTACACAACAGCTAGTATATTTAGGGCACATGATTTCACCTGAGGGCATCAAACCCAATTTTTCCCTGATTAAGGCTATTCAGGAAGCAGCTTCTCCCAAGTACGTCCACTACCATTAACTACGAGAGATGAGCTTAAATCTTTTTTAAAGAATTTGTGTGCCACTGGGGTAATGGCGCCTTGTGACTATTTGGAGTAGGTTTCTCCCGTTGTGGTGGCAGGAAAGAAAACTGGGGTGATTATGCTTTGCGCTGACTTGCGCTCCTTAAATAAGAACATCTAGGTAGACTGCCACCCCCTCCCCAAAATACAGGAGTTGGTTGCCAAGCTTTGTGGAGCAAAATGTATTTTCACTCTCAGAGTTGCGCTCAGCCTATCATCAGACACCTCTCACAGCTGACTCACAAGAACTGAGCACATTTGTTACACCATTTGGGGTGTTCAAATACCTCAAATTACCCTTTATGCTAGCTTCTGCAGCTAGCGTCTTCCAGGGGCTGATAGACAATCTGTTGGAAGACGTCCCTGGGGTACAGGCTTACCAAGATGATATTTTGGTCTTTGCTGATGATTGGAGGCACATAATGTGTGTCTACTCAAGATGTTGTCCATGTTGGACAAAGTGAGAATGACTATCCGTAAAGACTAGCGCAACTTTGGTACACAACAGCCAGTATATTTAGGGCACATGATTTCACCTGAGGGCATCAAACCCAATTTTTCCCTGATTAAGGCTATTCAAGAAGCAGCTTCTCCCAAACACAGGAATGCGCTGTGATTTTTCCTTGGTCTAGCAGAGAACTATGCACGGTCTGAGGAGCTGTCACTGGTCTTTAAGAAAGTTAAAGGTTTGATTGTGGGGGCCCCCCGCACTACATCCTTTTTAGGACAATTGCAAATGTTTCATTAATGTGGATGCAAGTTTGACTGGATTGGGAGCTGTGCTGGGTCAGTGGGTGTCAGGCAAGGAACACACTGGAGGTTTTGCTTCTAGACTGCTGAGGTCTGAGGAAACACACTACAGTACTATTAAGTGTGAGGATCTAGCTTGCGTCTGGGCCATCAGAAAGTTTAGAACTTATCTCTGGGGTTGTGAGTTTGAAGTCTTCACCAATCACATGCATCTTGTGCCTATCTTGACCGGCAGTGGTCTAGGAAAAGACTCTGCTAAACTGGTACATCTGTTATCTAAGTTGCAGGAATATCATTTCAGCATCAAGCATTTGCCTGGGGGAAAGAACTTCAGGGTGGATTGCCTGTCATGTACGTCAGTGTGTGAGGAGGATCCAGGTGAGATAGAAGACACAGAGTGCGTAGTGATTGTGGTGGTGGAGAGTGCTCCTATCACAGAGCAAGTGTAACACAGCGCTTATGTGATGGACCCTACACTTAGCCAAGTCAAGTAATTTGTGGTGGAAGGATGGCTTGAAGGAAAGAAATTGTCAGGGAAATTGAATTGCTTCTTTCAGGTGACAGATTAATTCTCTGTAATTAGTGATTTTATCATGCGCCATGGCTTGTTCATACCACATGAAGGTATTAGGAGGGAAATTACTAGGGCAGCACACCGTGGCCACTTGGGTGAAACCAAGACATGTAAACTGATTAAGTTACACTATTGTTAGCCCTCTTTGGAGTCACAAGTTAAGTTTTGTTTGGATGCATGCAACCAATGTCTGTTGTCTGACAAAAAATGGAGGGTTATAGGCACACCTCTTCATCATGTTCCATTTCCAGGGGAACTGTGGAAAAAACTTGGGATGGATTTCTCAGGTCCATACAAAGTTCTACCTAGTAACATTAGGTATTTAATTTTACCATTCCAAAACGTTGTATCACCTGTGTTGTCAGGTATCTGGAGCAGGGGTTTGTAGTCGAGGGCTCACCCAGAACTACAGTCACAGAGAACGGAACGTATTTCTTGTCTCACAAGATGCATACATTTTTGGAACTTAATGATGTTCGTCATCTCAAAGTTGCTTTGTAATCTCTGAACTCAAATGGCTTAGTGGAGAGGGCAAACGGAATAGTAAAGGCAGGAATTCAGACAACATTGTCATCTGGATTGGATGTTGAAGAGTTTGTGAAAAATAACATTTGGGGTTACAACATAGCACCGCATACTACCACTAGTGTTGCTCCCTTCATGTTGTTGAGAAGAAGAGATATGCATACTAGTTTGTATCCTGAGTGGTTGCAACACAAGAATACTTTAGATGATGGTGGACCAGGATGTGCTTCGGTGAATGCCTGCGTACACCAGGAACAAACTGTCATGATGGAATGTGTGGATGCAGGTAGGAGCTTTAACAGCATGGATCTTCACATAGATGACTGGGTATTAATAAAGAACCAAAGAAGGGTTCTGAAAGGTTTGTGAATATTTTCATCCCCTATACAGGTCACAAGAGTGTGCAACTCCTAGGTAACAAGCGGTGATAGAATAAGAGAAGCATTGATCTCCTCTTTGACACGCAAGCAACTGCCTTGAGGAAGCTATCTGTGAATGAAATAGACCAATGTTATTGGTCTGAGTGGTTGCAGAATCCTCAGGAGGTGATAGCTGCATCCTCTTCTTCTGTAATGTCTTCAGGCTTACACTTTTTTGGAAGTGTGGACACCTTTCCAGGGGAGGCTAGTGTGGTGGATGTTGTTGGTACCACGGTTCAATGAGTTGTTCGGTGTTGCAAAAGAAAGACACCTAACAGGTTCAGTGACAATGAGCTATTCTGATGATTTTGTACTCGCTTCTGTACAGCTGTAGCTGGTGTTTCAATGCTTTCACTCCACTTCAGGGGTATGTTTTAGAGTTAGCTTAGATTTAGTCCTAAGTTTTTGTTTTAATTTCCCTAGGTCTTATTGCAGTGTAATCCCTATGTAAAAAAAAGGTGAAAATGGTGTAGCAATGATCGTCCTCACAAGGCGCTGTGTGGCATGCCCTTGTACACAGTGGTGCATGAGGACATCTTGTTTATGCTCAATGTGTATTCTGTGTCCTGGGGTGCAATGGGATCTGCAAGGTCAATTGCAATGTTTAGCCAGTTGCTGACAGACATCGCAGATGTTGAACTCTCCTGGTTGTGAGTGTATTGTGCTTGAAAAAACTTATGTAAACAGTTACCTGGCTCCGCAGTTCATCACCACAGTTCCTCCAGGGGTACGGCTTGTCATTTACTCATCTTGTATCATGTCAGACCCTGCTGTATGTTGTTCTGCAGCTATCACATCTGTTTCCATCAGAATGTTCTTTTTGTTTATACACTCGCCACTCAATTGCTTTGAGCTCTACCTGTGGCTTGCTTGAACAGAGAGAAAAGATCCATTGCCTCCTGGCTGTGTTGGCGATATTACCTTTGCTTGCGAATGTCTTGACAGTCAGAGATCCAGCTGTGTGCATGCACAAAGGCCACAATGCACAGCAGGGCCTGTATCTGAGAGCATGTGTCGCTAGTGTGAGCTTTCATTCTATCCATCAATGTTTGTGTCCCTAAAGGATTTGTCCTTTAGTGACAAAAACTTTCCTTGTTCTCAACCTTCACTTCCATTGTAGTCTGGTGACATGATACGATTGAAACAGCTGTAGTACAAATAAAAAAGCTTTATTCCAATAACTGTGAAGCCAGCAGCCTGCCCAGCCACCGCCTGCATCTTCTTCGGAATCAACTCTTTCTCCAGCCCCCACAGGTGGAACTTTCATGGGGGAAGATTTCTAGGTTCTAGAAGGGAACAGGGCAGGCAGCAGGCTTCAAACTACCTATACAATAACCCAATAACAAAAGCCCCAGTGCAGTTTGCATCCTAGCTCAGTCCATTATAACATATCCTCACCTTATATAACAAACAAACGATGTTGAAAATAGAACTCCCTGCCCACACATTCACCCAAGATCTATGGCACCAGAGAAAAATTCAACACACAAGCAAATATGGTTGTGCAAGTATTATGATACTGCAATTCCCTTCAAAATGTCTTCCTACCTATGCACAACAACAGCGGTTGTAGTGTATAGACGGGTCGCACATCAAAGATTATAAATGTGTACAGGGCTGGCAGGTACAAATACTGATTTCTGCGTAATGAAGAACAGTGATGTAAATTGCGGTGCCACTCAGGATAAATAGCACCCCACTACCATGGGTGCAAAAAAACACAGGAACCTAGAAAGGTACCCGTGAACTAAAATATAACAAAATGAACCCTGGCACTCCTAAAGTTTGAATTCCAAATATATATGACCTTGATAAGTTAATACCAATATGGCAAAAGTCTACTCAATCACAGGAAAGACCCCAGAGATGTATTTAAACAAAATGTCTTCAGTTTATTCCATACAAAAATGCTTGGAGTTTACTTTCATGAAGACTTCGTTTCGGGCTTATCAGGACCTGAATATAGCGTGCATCTTTTACGCTAGTCATTTGTTGCTGGGGAGAAGGATCACCATTATACCTTAAGGGATATACAACACCCGGCTGGCCTACATTGCCTTTGATTGATACTTGACGATTCATGGATTTCTTTAATGGATCTGTCGAACTGTTTTTAGCCTTGAAAAAGTCCTTTTAGGACGAAACACGTGTCGGCTGTTGTGTACACATATCTGGATTTTGCAAGAAGATATATTAAAGAAACGTGCAAGTGAAATTCCAAAGCTATTGATGGACTCTAATTTCTGACATGCTCAAACATATTGTGGATACCAGCTTCCCTGGTTTATTATAATTGTTGTGTGCCTTAGCAATTGTGGTAAAAAGTTTGTGGAGTCCTGAGAGCCTTTTGTCTCTTTTGGATTTCCGTTTTATCCTCCTAAAAGCAGAGGCGGATTTTTTGCTTGAGAGCACCGTGAAGACTAATTCTATGGAATCTAACAGTTTTTCTACATTCTTTCTTTAAGTGGATGTGCATGTAAATGTTCTGGCAAGCTTCTGCTTGGTTCTTTGTTGTTAGAAGTCACTGGATGTGACGAAACACGTGTCGGCTGTTCTCGTATCTGCTCATAAGGACTGATGCACGTCACCACCATCAAAGGAATGTTTTGCCATCTGTACCTACTTTGAAATAAATTCTTGGAGTGCATTCAGTCATGTTATAAATTGATATAGAGATGCTTTTAGCTCATATGGCACATTTTTGTATGGAATAAACTGAGGAAAATGTGTTTAAATACATCTCTGGGGTCTATCCTGTGATTGAGTAGACCTTTGCCATATTGGTATTAACTTATCAAGGTCATATATTTGTAATTAAAACTTTAGGAGTGCCAGGGTTCATTTGGTTATATCTTCCTACCTATGACAACTCAAAATTTGGATAGAATGCGTCACATCGCACGTCACCACTTTTTTCCAGCGTACCACTGACCACATTTTGTCCATATCCCTCCTGCGCGCCACTCTTAGAGTCCTAGTCTTTCATCAACATGAAACTGCTGCATTTGCCTTCAATCCTCCTCACACACTGTCCAGGGAAAACCTCACCAATCTTCCTGCTTTTTACACAATGTAGGGCCACTTCTCTCCTGTTCCATTTCTGTCCGTTCTTCAACACAACATGCCACATGTGCATCATTTCTGCATCCAACTTTAATAACATTTATTGGGACCTTCATCTCTCCTACCTAACTTCACCGTAATCCAATCCCAAAGTTTCACTCTATTCACTCTATTTACAATCCCTTTGCTCTCCATGTATCAAACTTCTTTTAACTCTCTCTCTGCAAAGTGCATCCAACCAAATGGGTAAAAGTGTGTTTTTTGCCTCTCTCCCTCTCATTATCTGAAACAGTGAACTCCCTATAGCCTCGCTTTGTGTGGTGCAAATGTCAATTCATCCTTCTTTTTACCATAACATCATAAATTAGGGTTCAAATCTCCTTCTCTCTTCCACCCCATCTTTACACAATTAGCTACTTTTTGAAAAATAATATCATTCTGAAAAGCTCTTACCCATTCCTCATGCAAAACCGTTCCACCTTCTTCCTCAACAGCATCTTCCACACTCGCTACTATACACTCCAAGACGTTTCTGCTCAAAGACTTGTGACCTGTTGCACCCTAGTTCAATGGTAGTCTGGAGCGGGAGTCAGCTTGTACATTTCTGAAACCCTTTACAAACTCCAGCTCGTATTGAATCTCTTGTACCCTGACTGCGAAAATCACTAACCTTGATGAAACTTTACTTGCACCTTCAGGCTGTAGAACCTTCAACAACACTTTGTAGTCAGTTCCTGGTCTGAAATAATAATGCCCCACGATATGTGCAAGGTTATTCTGCACCCCAGGCAGCCCCCAGTGCTTCCCACTCTATAACAGCATAGTTACACTCAGATGCACTAAGGGATCTAGGGGGAAACGATACTGGTTGTTCAACAGCACTCCATATTTGAGAAAGTGCAACTCCAAAACTGTGCGCACTTGCATCCACTATCAAGATTATTTTGCCTGTAACATCAAATTGAGGCAAAGTTTTCAATCACATGATCTAAATTCGCTCAAATTCCCCGTCTCAGGTCACTTGAATTCTTTCGTCTTCCTTAACAGCTCTCATACCCACTATCTTAGTTGTAAAATGATTTAATAATTTTGAATAATGTTCTGTATGTCCCAAAAAGAAGCATAATTGATCCCTCACTTGAAGGGAAGATACTAATTTAATAGACTTCACGACGTCTTCTTTTGGATTTGATCAGCTATCCAAAATGATGTGTTGCTATTATTCAGTTCTTATAATAGAAATTGACACTTGTCTTGCCAATGTGCAAGACCAGCCTTTCAATGCATGATTGTATTCCTTTTCTGTTGAACCAAATATTAAAATCTCATTGTGAAAGAATCGGACACTGTTACATTTTTCCAAGCAAACAGGTAATCTAGAGAACTGACATGTGCCTCCCATAGTGATAAAAGTAGTCAGTGATTTGACTTGGGATGGAGATGAATCTGATGGTAAGCTGTCTTTAAATCAAGTCTTGAGCAATAGCTGGCATTATTGAGTAGTTAGATAATCTCATTGATGTTCGGTAATGTTTGGTAATGAGAAGCTATCCATAACTATGTTCATGTGATTGAGACATCTCAAATTGACGCAAAACCTTAGGCAGTTGTTGGCCTTTTTAGTCAATATGCAACTCGGGGAAAGCCCCTCTGATGCTCCTCTGCCTCTATGATCAGGGCCGGACTGGGAACCGAAACTGGCCCTGGCAAACTGCTCGGCAGACCCCCAGGAGGAGGGAGGGGATGGCCGGTTTCTGACAATTTCGTTACAGGGGGCTGATATTGCCGGCTCCCGGTAACAAAAACGGCCCCCAGGGCGCTCAAAACCAGCCCCCACCCTAACAGCGCACCGGGGAAATGTGCCCGCTACGGCTAGTCCGGCCCTGTCTATGATGCCATCCCATTCCATATCTATCCATATTTTCCAGCATGCTTTTGACTTCACCTCTCACTGCTACTGGAATCCTTCTCGTCCCATGTCAGTATAACTCCCTTTCTTGATTTGATTTCATGGAAATATCCTTTCAATAGTCACATCTTCTCCTGAAAGGCATCATCGCATTTAGTTAGGATACTTTTAAGGACTGGCCCCTCCTGTAGCATTAACACTTGTTCAGCTGACCTGGGGCCAAGAACAACATGTACATTGCATTGATGCATCCACCCCAGGATTGTTGGCCCAGTTTCTGCAACATAAACGTTTCTTTCACCCCACACCCATCCTTTAAATAGTCCTTTACGATTTTCAAAACCATACATATGTATACCTTCACCTCTATACTCATTTGCAGTTATATCAATAGGCTGCAACTCTTCACTGGGCCACAATCAATTATTTTGGGGTAATAGTATACGTTGTCCCCAGATCTACCATTAATTCAACTTCTCTGTCATCAATTGTAAATATTGCCCTTGGTATATTTCTTCTTATTTCTTCCCTGTTCTCTGTGCACAAGATTCTAGATTCTACTACTACAGTCTTCTTTCCCCTCCTCCACTACTGTTACTTATACTCTAGTTTGATCCTTGCAAACCCTAACAATGTGATCCTGTTTCCCACACTACACTGCCTGCATTCTGTATCTCTAGCAAACCATCCTTTGAAATCTACAGGCTATGAAACACCCCTTAAATCACTGTCTCTGTTAATCAGAATGGATTTTGCAGACAACCCCATGTTGTACACATTTTCTTTACCTTAAATTCTTTTGAAGATGATATATCTTTTTTGACAACATTCACTTCAGTTGACCTTCTTGGGATTAACTATTTCACCTCTTTCATATAAAATTCAAATTCCTCTATAATTTTCACTGGTTGGAGTGGGGGTGGAGTTTCTAGCAGCCCAGCCCATAATCTTTCTTGCATCTTCTTGTTTCTGCATTAGACATTTAACTGGTCATAGCATGCAATTTACACCCAGGTCACCTCAGTACAACAGCAATATTGACTCACCCCCTCCACCGAGGAGACAAAATAGATGCCAGGCAGGAAGTGGCGGGAGGAAGAAACTTCCTGCCCTTCTAAGTTCTGGGGAGACAGCGTTCTGCTATGATGGCTCTATGAGATAGGTGCTAGCTGTAGAAATAATTGTAATATGTTTTTTACATTGCACTTCGGACTTCACTTTTGCTGTCATTATGCACTTAAATACCTGATATCACTATTACTCAATTTAATGTAATCACTATGTGCACTAAGCTTCAATTCCTATCTGATTCCCAACAAGGCCAATCCAACCTTTCATCCTTCCAGAGTTCATTAATGGAATACCCATAAATTGGGCAGCAGAGACTCATTATTTACTGCACATAGAAATTGCAAAATTATTAGTACAGTATTACTAAATTCGGTATAGTTATTAGTGCACGGGTTTACTCTGCCACTTTAGAGAAAAATGTCTGCTGTTCTCTCGGTGGGGATTAAAAATCAGCCAAATGGAAGAGCCAAGTATCTTCATCATCAACTGCTGCATTTGAGGTGTTAGCGTGCTTTCCTCTGCTTTTGGTGAACAGGTCTAGATGTCAATGCCTCCATTGCATGATTTGCTAATCTGAGCCTCTGCTCTAAGTCAACATGCATGTAAGTCTCTGGAGATTTCAATTTTAATTTTGGTCTCAGGACACACAGTCATCATGTGTGTGCCAGAAATCCCAGATTAAGGTACAGACTGCAGCTCTGTGCTCTGCAGGGGTGCACCGAAGGGGCCTTTCTTTGTGGGTGTGAATAAGGCCTGCTCTTCGGGCTTGAGGAACCTGAGAGTGATGGCATACATTCCTATGTACAGGACAGGCCTTCTGACCTGTACTGGCCTCACCTTGTAAATGGTTGTTCTATTCATTACAACCAGATCTTGTGAGAGTTTAGCATAAGTACGTGTGAATGTGTGCATGCCTCACTGTGTAGCAGAAGTGTGAAAAGACTATGGGGGATATGCACTAGGAAGTGGCAGAGCATGTTGTTAGCCTCCTTGGCTTAACGACACGCTCTGCCACTTCTGAAACGCAAGGCTGTACCATATTTACAAGAATGTGGTGCAGCCTTGCGTTTCCCCTTGCGATGGCGCTGAGTTTAACAACTTAGCGCCAATACAGGCACCCTTGCACCAGAGTGCAAGGGTGTCTGTGTGCAGGGGAGGGTTGGTTATGTGTAGGAAGGTGTCCCTTCCTGCACATAAACAATCCTAAAATGCCATTTTGTAACTTTCATGTGTGCTGCTTCATGCAGCACACATGAAAGTTACTAAAGGGCATTTTTTTAAAAGGTTTGTTTAGGTACAGGAAAGGACACCTTCCTGTACATAAACGAGCCATGGCATTTTGCGTTTTCATGTGTGCTGCATAAGGCAGCACACATGGAAAAAGGAAAAACGAGATATATTGCATTTCTCCTCGTTTCACCAACTTGAGACCAGGATTTTCCTGTTCTTCATTTTAGCACTGCCTCCTATGTATGCCACCCTTGTACAGAGGGGGCAGCGTCAAATACAATGGGTGTTGCGGTGGAACGCCCACACAACACCCACTGCACGCCCCTTTCACGCTAACCATAGCGTGAAAGGGAGCCTTATGTACAAGGCAGCTTTAAGCCTTGTTAAATGGATTAATGGTGCCTTGTACATAAGGCAAGGCCTCTATCGCCACGGGAACGTCACAAAAATTGACGTTCCTGTGGCAATAGTGGCGTGTGCATATGCCCCTATGGGCTTATTTACAAGCCCCTTGCGCCACCGGTACATCACTTTTTTTTACCATATTAAAAGTGACACACTGGCGGCGCAAGAGGTTTCTATCGACACAGCAGAATCCATTTGATTTTTATGCATAAGCCGTCTACAAAATGGAGGTGGGAGAGCCGGCCTGACCAGTAGAGCACATTGCTGGTATCCAAGAAGCTTCTAGAAAGCTCCATCCTCCGAGGTGCGGGTGGATAGAGACAGGGCTTCCTTTAGAAATACAGCAGCAGACGTCTGCGAAGCCATGCCTTTTTCTCCCTGCCAAAAGCACACCGTAGATTGGGGGTGTGAGAACTGGAGACAGTGGTCTCTTTTGTGATGGAGGACTGACCTTTTCACTAATGTAGGCCTCCATTTTTCCACCCAGAGGTTCTAACTATAAAATCTGGATGTTTGTAAGTGTAAAAGATCGCCCTGCTTTACTGCCAGCCAGAGAGAGTGTCCCCGCCCCATCTCTCCTTATATGGCCTTGCATGGCTTGATAAATATGAGGTAACGCCAGGCAGTGCAAGTTGTTGCCTTGCATTACCCTGTCCCAGGGAGGCGTTGCATGAGTGGAGCGTGAGTGTTCCCATGGATCCACCCATGGATTTTGGTGCATTCCCAGATTTACCATGAGCTATAGACCTTGGAATGCGTCAAAATGCTGCGCCTTCCTGGGGAGGCATATCGAGGAGAAATATATTTATTACACCACCAGTTTTCCTCTTTCTACACGTGCTGCATTTTGCAACACGTTTAAAAAGAGGAAAAAGTCTCAGAGGATTGTTTTTGAGCGAGAAGGTAACTCTTCCTGCACAGTACGCATCTTTGCACCATGGGTGCCTGCATTGGCACTAGGCTGCACATAGTGCACCAGTGCAAGGAGAGGACAGGAGTGTACAATAAAATGTAAAATATGGTACATTCCTGCCCTCTCCCTGTTGTGCAATGCAGTGCAGCAAGGACCACCGAACCAAGCCTGATAGTACTGTACTGCCATCATTTGCAATTAATGAGAATATTAGTCCTGTCAGGAGCCTGTGGGGTCATTGGCTCCTGTCACATGGTCTGCTGCAAGCTTGACTGCTCTTTTCATGCCTCATAAGCACTTCACCTGTGCTTACTTTGGTAATAGAGGGGGTTTGCCTCCACCAATTACTGAAGGTAAAAATGTCATTATCTTTCCAGATCCATATTACCTTCTAATTGACTTTTCCGACTGGACCGGAATACTGGATGTAGTGTCAAACTGCAAAAGTCTTATAGGTGGCAGGGCCTGGGCACTCGCCCATTTACCTTGGGCTGTAAGCCCATCATACAAGGACTCAAACTGCTCCTTCCTAACCACAAGCTATTCTCAGTCTTCCACGCTGTGTGTTCACTTAGGCCCAGGTTTATTAAAGCTTTGCACTGGGTTTGCCTTAAAACTGTCCCAAAGTGTTATGCTGGGATTTACTATCCGGATTTGCATTGCATAGTTTCCCAAAGTAACACAAAGTTGTGCTATGCACTGCTTTGCGTTACTTTGTGTCAAGGGGCCTTCCATGGGTGGTACATGAGTATTCCCAAGCATCCGCCCATGGATTTTGGAGCAAATCCCTACCTATAAACATTCACAGACAAGGATTTGCACCTAAATCTTACACAGGCGTAGCTAGAATTAGTTTCCTTTCTCCTTGTTTTTCCTACTTTGCATGCAGGCTGCATTGTACAGCACACAAACAAAGCACGAAAGGTGTTAAAGGATAGTTTCTGTACACCGCAAGGATTCCCCTCTGGTACAAAAACTATTCCATACAGAACGCGCTAGGGAGGAAGAGTGTGTGCGACAGAGCATGGAATCCTAAATTGCGCCAGCGCAGGTAGAGGGGAAAACAGCGCTGTATATCAGTAGCTGTGGCGCTGTTCTGCTCCCTTCCTTTCACGCAATGCAGCGACTTTAGTGGGGACAGTGGTATTGCTGGTGGTGTTCACATTGTTAGTAGGGGTGTAGTATTGATTATGGGGGTATAGTGCTGGTGTTACTAATGGTATTTTTGGAGACACTGGAGTTTTTTTCATCCCATAGGGGTGACCTGACCCCAAGATAGCCGTCTGATATGATAAACAAAAAGCAATTAGATGCATATTAGTGTACGGCTCACACTTGAGCCATGAAATAAGCATTCATAAAAATTGGCTTCAGTTAAATAATCCTTGCTGTATACAGTGTTAGATACAAGTTGAAGACATTTATGTGACACAATGTGATGCTTTCGTGTGTTTCAGATGTTAAATAGTCCCTTATGCCTTTCAATGTAATATTGCTTCTGATATGGGTTGTTCTTATATGTGATTGATGATTCCTCAAGCCGTCAGCTGAAAGGGTCTGACCCAAGTAAGCCAGTGGTTGAAGGGGGCTTTACCCTAAGCCCACCCTCTGCATACTGTAAGCAATAGGTATTGTCACAGCTGCACTGTCGACCCAGGTCTAAAAACTGGACTTTCTGATCCAACAACTCAATGGAAAGGTCTGCACAACAGTGAATCAATGTCAGATTCCAACATCAACACACAAAATGAAAAAAAAGCATTCGCTGATGCCCAAGCCCGCAACCTTCCTTTGAAATTAGGATGCACACTGGCAGAAGAGTGCATTACCATAAAAGGCTTACACATGTATACACAAGATACGTTCCAGTGTTAAAATATATGGAAAATAAGAGAATTGGCAGTGAGAGGATCAGATGTATACGCCACAATGATCCACCCTCTTCATTTCCTACTAGTAGGTTGTAGAGAATAACTAGAGTAGTCGATAGCAGCAGCTCCTGAGGTTTTAGTGCCCTATTTGAACCGGTGTCTCGTCAATGTACACCCTCTGCCCCATTACAAACACTATACAGCACTAAAATGTTTTCCCCGCACGTAAGCGAACAGTATTAGCTTTGTCAATGCTTATTTTGACACAGACTGCATGTAAGCGGACACTATTAGCTTTGTCAATGCTTATTTTGACACAGACTGTCACCTAACACACCTCTCTCTTTTGTCCCAACAAATGCCTTGAAGATCAGTTTGTAGTAACAATTAGATGGTATTTTAACATACTTTTGGTAGGCATTGCTTTTATCCATACTTGCACCTCCCATGTGTATATGGTAAGGTCAGAGGTCACTGGTCTTATCCTGGGAGCTTGCTTTGCCTCTCTATCTCTGCAGCCCCTTGGGTGAAGCTCACGAACATATGAAGTTTCCTTACAGAATCTGTAATCAATCGCTAATGTACTGAGCGTATCAGTAATGTCTCCTCGTGCCATGGGGGATTGTGTAGTCAGTATTTAAATCCAACCCGTACTACACTGAGTGCATCTGTACTCGTTGTTTAATGTTGTTCTCAAACCATGGCTACATGTTCTTTTTTGACGCATAAAGGCACAATGAGTTGTTAAGGGAAATACTGGACACTGAATGTATCTATACTCAGTCTCTGTGCACTGAGGTCATCTCTGCTCAGTCGATGTGAGAAAGCTAATTAACATATTAAAATGTATTAGACATTATTTTCATGTTGCTAACACTGTAGGACTTTAAAACGTGCACGACAAATAGATGTGCACGCATTTCTCCCTCAGTAAAACAGAAAAATGTTGTGAATTCATGGTCAGCTGCTGGTCGTTGCGGTTCTGTTTTGATCTTTTCCTTAGCTCACAAGATTAAACTTTTCAAGTGTGAACCCTGCACCTTGATGGCACAAGTAAATGTTTTAATTGTTTATTAGAGGACGCTTTTTGTAGAACATTGGTATTTTGACGATACAAGTGTCCAGACGGGAAAAAAAGGGAAATGTTTTTTATGTGCAAGATATCCTTTGCTAAATCCACTGGTGACAGAATGTATGTGTTATAAAAGATATCACATCTTGTTCTGTATGATATGTATTGTTCAAACCTATATACCTGGATTCGAGTTTATTGTCAGTACCCTTCTTTTTGCTTGAGTTCTTTCGGGGCTCATTTTGTTAGGGCAGGTCAATTTTGGTGCATTTGTTCATATGTTTAAGACACTTTCTAGATCATTTTGCACATTTGCCGCCAGAGCTCATTTAAAAATATTTTTTCTTTCAGCTTCGAAGCTCATTTGATTGTGTTCATGTTTGGGAAGGCCCGCTTTCATTTAATTGGCTCGTTTGCACTTTTTGCTTGTTTTAGCTTAGCATCAGACGTACCCAACATGTGCACATATTTTAACGGACTCTCTGCGCACGCGTTTTTCTTGCACAGAACATTTTGTAATTTATTCTACAAAACTTGGCTTTTTGATTATACTTTACTTATGCGGCTTGTTTGTTGTTTTTTAGACAATTTATGTTCTGTGAGCATACAATTTGATTTTCGGTTTTGTATCTTTTTTTGTGGTTTATAACTGTGTAATGGGAATTATATGTACTGAATACATATATTGTTAAAAGACCAAGTGAGAGCATTTGTTCAAATTATTTATGGTGCAGTTTCTGAACCCCCTTTGCATTCCACTGGCCCTGGAGGTCGGCCATTTTGAAAGAAGAGAAGCATCAACACATGCTGAGTGGATCTGTACTCACTCCAATGACGTTGACTGTATTTACCCTCCATCTATGTGCAACAAGTTCAACAGTAATCCTTGTGTACTGAGTATATCTGTCCTCATTCTTTACTGAAAGACCGCAATGTTTCGCTTGTGTGTAAACTGTCACAATCCCATAATCATCACTGCAATCAGGATGTTCCTAAACAGAATCCCCGACCGGCATTCTGTTGAAGAACATCGTGAGTGCAGTGATGTCGAACACGACTTGCACATAAAGATCGAGTGTGTTTGTGAATAAGAAACTCTCACCTGACGATCGACCATCCATACTGGCACTTTCGTGGCCCCAAGAATATTTGCTCTTAATTATCAAGAGAAGTGACTTAAATTTAGATTATTATGGGATTGTGATGGTTTACGCATGGGTGAAACATTGCCTACGTCCTTAGAATACTGGAACATTTCGGAAGACCATTCGGTTTTAGCTTTGATCCATGAACTGACCAGTGAAAGATTATCGCACAGCTGATTGCACAAAGAAGAGATTTTTGTTCCAGAGTGGTTAAGATCTTATGCCCTGAGGAAGTCTTTTTTAAGGTGAAACGTGTTAGCTTTATCCTATTGAAAAAATACAATAAAGCAGTGATGAAAATCATCAACCAAAACCCATGACCATCTTTTTATTTGTTTTTAGGTCGAACCTGGGCAGCGCATGAGCAGCTCTGCGGCATGCTGTATTGAAGTATGGAATTAAAGCCCCGCCCACTCTCCGCCGATATTTGTCATTGGCTTGTGTCATTGCCCTTCATAAATACTGGCTTCTGATTCGTTAATAGGCTTGCCAGTCCCTCCTTAGTACCGCCTTGTCTTCATTTATAACCTACAATGAGGACTTGCCCTTTCACTTCCGTTGTTACACAGTACGTCTTTTTCAGTCTGTAAGCACTATTTTCTTTAACGAGTTTCTCCTACTGCAGGCACAACATGTTTATCTGCAACATTCAGTGCACCATGAGCACTTTAACTTTCTGAGCAGCCGGAACAATGGAGGCTGCTTCTTTCAATAGGCCTGGCATTTACAAGAGTTTGAGCTATTGGCATTGTAATTGACAATGCCTTTTATTTAGGTGTTAATTAGCAAAACTGATCAATAAAAGGCATTGTCATTTATAATGCCAATAGCTTAAACTCTCACAAATACAAGCCCTATTGCATTGCAAATGCGTGTTTGAATTTACAATACTGATTTTTTGTAGTTGCCTCTCTACTTGTAAATTATCTATGTTTATGTTTGGTCAATAAGTAGCTGACCGTTGAGGTGGGCAACCTGCAATTACAGTACATCATATGTGACGATTTCAGGTAGTGCGGCTTTATAATCCTGGGCTGCTTGCTTGTCTTGTCCAGGACCTCATAACATGCAATGGTAGCCAATCCTCAGCCCCTACAGACACAGCACCGTTCACCCCTCCCATTCTCCCTTTATACAGTGTTGTCGTTTTATGGCCCCCCCAAGTGTGGTGAAGACCACTCTATGTATCTATGGGAATTTGTGTATTGTGAACCTACATAGAGAGCAGCAGAGTGTTGAACATGGACAAGAGCCCAGAGATACAATTCAGGATCATTTACAATGTGGCATAATATGCATAGGCAGGGAATCCACTGTAGCACGACACTTGTGCCCCAATGGTCACAGTATCAAAGGCCCTAAAATATTGCAATGATTGCTACCATGAGGATTACCCTATGCTCCTGTAGTCACTCCTCCAGTCCCACTCACACACTGCTTCAGTGACAGCTCCTGGGGACTCTAGTATGCCAACACTGGCACAGACCTCAGACGGAAGAGAACAAATTAAAATCCTGGATTAGGACAACAGTTTTTTAAGAGTTAGGCAAAAGAGCCTTAGTAAATGACAGAACAGCCACTGAAAAATTGGTTTTTAATAAATACATTAAAACATTAACAAAAATCGTAAAAAAATTCCTCTTGTGGTGCTGGAGATGTCCTCTCTATCTCTGACCGTTGGCGCACCAGGTGCCGGGTGTGCAGCTGTCTTTTTGTTTCATCTGAAGGCAGCTTTTGTTCGATCCTCCACACACTTGGCGCACATCTGGGTGTCAACCATCTCTGGGCCCATTTTTAAATACCCCCCCCCCCCCCAATCATGGACAAGCGGATCCCTTCATCATAAAAATAGATCTGTATACCACATATTCACAAATATTTACACACACCAGCCATCTACATACTCGCACACGCGTGCATGCACATGTGGACAGCATCTACACGACACTGCAACATGCCTTCTACTGACCTCAGGCCAGTTAAAGGGAAAATGTATTAATCCCTTGAGAGAAATGTTGAGGTTCAAGTAAGGAATCAGCGAAAGGCAGACCACGCTTCAGTTCATTCGACTACAATCAATCGTCCTCCTGCCATCTGAATGCCCATTAGAGACACCTGCATTTCTGAGGCAATCGGGGCTGCTTCTCCCTGGTTGACAATGTCAAACACAGTGTGAGGAGGGAAGAAGCACTTGTCCTTCTCCTATTCATGAAATGCTCACCAGAAAGGCTACTGGTTCTGGACTCAAGCACTGGCGTCTCCTCGAATAACCCTGAGATGTCCACGAGAATCCCTCCCGCCTAAGGTTCTCCATTTGTCGTCCCATTAGTAAATGTGTCCCAACTTCGGTACATGGAACGATGGTCTGGGACGACGCATCGGTATCCAACACAGCGTGTGTGTGATCGTCCGAGTGGGCAAGCTCCCTCAGGGGACAGAACCCCTTGTTGCATTCACTGTTCTGCCCGTGTTAGACAAGGTTGTCCTATTTGTCTCAGTTGTCCCATTCATAGTTCCCACACTCCGAGGAACCAACGAAGGCAGTCTCTGCTTCTAGTATGACGTTTTGATGCTCCAGCAACTAGAAGTTTACGTGCTCAGGAGTTACCCGGCTGGTGCTGGTGCTGCTGTTGAACCTGCGGCTGCTGCGCCTGACCCTCATTACTCTTCTGACCAGCCTCTTCTTCCTCCATAGGAACCTCTGAGGTGGGTGGAAACGTGGAGCTTTGGGAACCTCCACAGCCTCCTTCCTCCATGGCCTCCAGCATCATCGTCATGTCGATGTCAATGTCATAGTCACAAGTGCCGCTGTCACAATCACCACAGGCCTGAAACGGGGAGAGAGAAGGCAGATGGACAGTCATTACCACTTTTCAAGACCAAGGACTACACTGAGGACAGGCATGCCAACCAAACAACTGAAAGGGCAACTGGTCTGTTAGCCCCAGTTGTTTTCTGTAGTCGTGATGACCGATTTGCACTGTCTTTGCAACAAGCAAAATTGTTAACATAAGCCTTCCTATCTTCAGAAACAACGCAACATGAGAAAGGGTCATTACGCCACAATCATTACAAGCAACAGATGGGCCTCCCGCGCTATCGTGATTATGAATATTACTGAGGGTTATTTCTGGCTTATCAGTAATAATGAAGGAGACATTACCCATTTAAGACAGGAAGCGCTAATGGGAGAGGATTTTGAGTCTACCATTGGCAGTGCCTCAAAGGGCAGATTACACATTATCAGTACTATAGGGAACAACATCTGCAACAGGTTTTACACGAAACATGAGTGATACACAATTAAAAAGAAGGCAATGTGAGTACTAATACCTAGCTCTCGCATTACAAAGCCTATTTCCAGGACAGCAGTACATTAGGGCGAACTCTCCCCTCCGCCCCTGCAGGCACCTTTGAAACCATCTAGTGGGCCTCGATGGGATTGAACACCTGATTGATAGACTAGCTGCTCATTTGGGGGGCTGGTTTGTTGGGGCCGGAGTGATGCTGCTCACCAGATGGTACATTTCTGCTGCCCAACCAGGATTGCGGCCCTCCACTGTGTCCTAGCAGAGGCTTCTCAGAAGGGGGGCATGGCCAAGCAGGAGAAACCGCAAGAAGTACCTGCATTTATGACCAAATGTGCCGGAGCTGCACGACTTATCTCAACAGTCCATTTTACAAAGCTCGGGCAGGGGATGAAAGACTGAAGACCACGAGAGACTGAGCGCTGGAGAGACTGGCCAGAGAGGTTACCGACTGGGGTTAGAGAGAACCCGAGACACTTTTAATGTAAGACTGAGAGTGATCAGCACCAGCCCTGGTGCTTCCCATGTATGATAGTATACTCTGAGGGAGTAAAGCCCTTAGTAGTTAGTAGTGCCAGTGCAGGGCAGCAGTGTCACTTATCTCCATAACTCATCTCTGCGGGCAAAACAGATATGAGGCAAAAGTATCACCCACTCATCACTTCAAAATAGGACAGTTTTGCATCAAAGCCCCCTTACATTTTACTTCAGACGAGAACAGTTGAAATGCCCATCTCTCTCATTTGCCCCCAATAGGTACGTTGGCTCTTTATCGCAGGGAAGCCTTTCTGCTGCCTCACTCATCATTCTGGCGCAAGAGAGCCATGCATTCAAAGCTCCCTTGCTCCTTACTCCAGAGCAAGACGCCACTACTCACAGCACCATGACTATTCATTCTGGGGTAGGATAACCCTGCTTCATCCCCCCCCCCCCCCGGCCCACTCTTAGCTCCAGGGTGCTAGTACCCCGCCTCAGTACTCCCTCACTCTAATCACTCCAAAGCAGAAAAGCTCTGCCTCTCAACTTACTCTTTTTGCACTGGAATGGAAAATCCCTAAACCATAACTCTCTTTCTTTTGGGAAATGCCAGCCCAACCTCCCAGTTCCAGCACATTTCCCTAAGATTACACACGCCCATCACTCTTTACTGTGGCAGTGGGATCCCTGAAGGCACAGCCCTCCCACTCTTTTCTGTGGTGTAGACACAGGCTCCTTTCCCCTGAATCAGAAGCTGGCACTCACCGTGATGTCAATGGCCTTGGGTAGGGTCCCCTTCTTCATCCAGGGGTGCACCTCTGCCAGCTCTCTCTTCTGATCCTCGGTAAACCTGGGTTGATACCTGTGCATCTGCTTCAGCTTCTCTCGGTCTTCCTGGAGCACCTTGTCCATGTCCCTGAGTTCAAAGAAGAAGAATTTAAACTACATTCCTTGTACAACTCATATCCTGAACCCAGAAGAACATCCAAAATTGTAATCTTTATCCGCAACCGTTAACTATATAGAAGGCAAGAGACACCAGCTAAGGACATCCCCATGAGGCAAAATCATTGATGCCAATCAAAAGCACTGAATCCCCTGGCTCTGCCTGGTTACTATCATCCTTCACTGATTCCCACCACTCATGATAGTTTCCTCACACTACTCCCCCACCTCCCCCATGAAAGTTGTCACTGGCTCTCGTCACTCACAATTTTTTTAAAGCGCTCTCAAGAACAACTCTGGTGGAGAGTTCATCATTCAAACCTTCCTAAAAATATGAACGCTAGACCAAAACTCTGAGAATTTCATCACAAATTCTAATTCTCAGCTTTCCAGCTTTTCTATCACTCCCTTCCGTTTCCCAAGTTCCTCCCTCCATCTTTGCTTGGAAATGTGCTTGTAGTATCATGTGTCCCCCATTCCTGTATGCACAAGCCGGTGTCTGGAATGCTGAGAGTCAATGGTGCAACATAATGCTGGCGTGTGGTTTGCAGTGGTAGCAAAGAGATGCAGACGGAAGTAGGACGGAACCCTGACAGGATCCATCTGCTGTTGCTGTAACCGAAGACCCTAACATGAAATAAAGAACTTGCCTCCAAGTGGCTCCAAACTCTTGTATGAGAACCCTGCCCTCCAATGAAAGCCGACTTCAGGTACTCACCTGGTGGGGATCTGGTAGGACATCATGACTTTCTCATCGGCATTGGCCATCAGCAGCCAGATGGGATCCTGCATGACGTACTTGATGAGCATCCTCTCGTCCTCCTTCATTGCGCCCGCCTGTTTCTTGGCACTGTGGTCGTTCTCTGATGAGTCGATGCTTCCGAAGTATTTGCTGGTGTTACTGCTGCTGCTTCCTAAAGGGGGAAAAGTGGAAGGAGCAAAAGTGTTATCAGAGGGTGAAGATAGGTATTTTCACAGAGACCAATAAACACTTAGCTTTGAACCAATCTGAACTGGCACAGATGAGGACATTTGTGGTGCCGAGATAGAATGGTTTTAACACTAGTAATCACTAGTTCATCACTGGTAATGCCATTTATTGTTGGCTGGTTTATGTAATTTCCTGTTTCTGGTCCACTGCTGGCTCCGTTCCAGCCTGCGTTGATTTCTTTCTAAGTTCCTTGATTGTGGACTGTTAAAAAGGGCTATTCCCAACAGGAACATATCATAATACGTATGATTTAATTTGCTATACCTAATGTTTCCTAATACAGTCAATCAAATTAAAGGGAATTTAACTTGTGACTGATTTTACAAATTGGTAGCAGGGGGTACTTTGATGTGTAGTACTTCTTCACATGAGCCAATCAGTTTGCACTATTTCAAGAGCAGCACTTCTTAATCGGAGCCAGTCTGTTTGTTCAAATTCATTGGCGACAACTCAGAAAACGGGCAAATCATAAATTCTGTTCTCAATGTCCACATCTCCCGTTCCCCTACTGGGCATATCAATTCTGGGTGCTTCTGTTTCAGAGACGTCAAATTCTTTGAGCTCTTTTCCAAAAAATGTGTTATGTGATGTGTATTTGTAGAGCGCACCATCACTCACAAGGGTATGACGGTGCTTCAGTATGAACTATAACACCTGTTTGTGATATGGCAGCTGGAAACAGGAGGTAATTTTTTTATGCCCGTCGTTCAACTTACTAGTGCCACATGCGGAAGTGCTGCCCCCATTGGAACCAGATCCGAGGGACCCGGAAGCGGCTGAACCACTGCCGGATGCGGCAGATCCAGTCCCGGAACGAGAGTCTTCCTGGAGCAAGAGGTCAAGGAGGTCGCTGGAGCTGGAAAGTGCATCATTGTTGGAGGATTCCTGGGCCTCTGCCTACATGGGTACATAAAAAATGCCATGTTACATCACAGGATTCCAAAAGACCATGAACAAAAGTAAAACGCGGGAAAAGATGAGGCAGACAAGTGGACACCCAAAAAATGGAATAAAGAGGAAAAAAAATGCAACAGTTGACTGTAAAGGAAAAAAGGAGGGAATGCTTGGAGACCGGGCAATACAAAAGTGGGTTAAGGCGCTGAGACAGACTGCAGAGTGGACGCGTATTGATAAAGGAAAGAGTTCTCACCATGCAGGCCTCTGTCTGGTTGACTTCATTTCCTGTCCCCGGTCCAGTGCAGGCGCCATTCCAGTCAGTGTTGCTCCCTGTTCCACCTCCTTGATTACTGGCACCGCCACCTTCTAGCCGATCAGAAGACTTGGGCGTCTCCTCCATCTGCAGCAGGTTGAGCTGCAGCGGGGAACTGCAGCGTGACTCGAAGAGTGGGGACTCAGATCCATCGGGCTGGCTCATAGAGTGTGGTGTGGAAGAGCGGGATGCCGGGTTCCCTGCCTCTGGGGGAGCCGACATTGGACCACTCTGTGGCTGTACTGGAGGTGGCGGTGGCTGTGTGAAAGGAAACATTGGGCCCCCAAAGGAGCTCTGGCTAGAAAAGAATGGCTGAGGCATGGTGCTGTTCATCTGTGGAAACATGTAGTTGGGCAGCACCAAGGCCACCATGGGCGTTACCATTGGTGCAGGATACTGTGGTGGTGCTAATGGGTAGCGCATGCCAGCGGAGTTCTGGGTGCCACCAAATGTCCCCTGGTTGGGCTCGGAAACAGGGGGCATAGAGGTTCGAGTAGGGAACACAGGGATGGAGTAGCCAGGCATTACGGTAGGATAAGGCATGTTAGGCAGGCTAGCCTGCGATGTTCCAGAGGGGGGCCAGGATGAGCTGGCCAATCCTGCTGTTTGATTCTGAGAGTTGTTGGGTAGAGACGCTGTACTGTCAGATTGCTTCTGGTGCTTGATCCGCTTTGGTTTCGACTTTCCACTCTTTCCTCGACGACTGCTGCCTGGGCCTCCATTTCCGTTAGAATTGTGACGGGAGCCTCTGTGTCCTGGAGAAGGGAAATGTGAAAGGAATTAAAACAGTTGAGTTACCACAATTCTTGATAACCACTACAGAAAAGTCACTGTTGTCTATCCTTTCTAGGATTAATTGGGCATACTTCACTTGCCATCCCAAACCTCCAATGTCCCACTGCCCTCACCTTTGTCGGCATGCTGTCCAGAGTGTCGTTGCTCCTGGCGGCCCAGTCCGGTTGGTGGATCGAAAACACGCAACTGACTGAGGTCCTTGAAGCGGGTCAGGAATGCCTGCTCCTCCTTTTGTGTGTGAATGGACAGCACCTCCTTGGTCAGCCCAACCTTGCGGTATTGGTCTTTGTCCTGGGCTACACTGGGGGTGGGCGGTGCAGGGGGAACTGGGGTGCTGGGTGTCTCCTCCATCATGACGATATCTAGAAGGACAGTAAGTGAAACAAGAGAAGTATGAGAACCAGAGGGCACGGGTGAAGGTGAAACACTGGCAACAGAATACAAGACTTTAGGGCTAAAGGTAAACAGAAAGACAATAGAGAAATGTTCATCTTGTCCCAGTGCACTGAGCGGTCCAATCCACGTTACAGGAACCATCCAACCAACAGGAATCATGGAAACCAAGCCTCCGTGGGCATGGGAGTCTGTCTCAGTCTGATGGGAGCTGCATGGTAGCCAATAAAATAGAAGAAGACTGGTGCCCCACCTAAAACCACTCTGGGGAATCAGATATGTACAATTGTTTGAGGGGCATGTGTGTAATTTGTTTTTTATGTGTGGATGGTGCACCTGTGTAATGTGTCTTTCTATAAGTATCATTACATTAAACACTGTGAGCAAAGAGTCTAGTGTCTGTAGTATTCATCAAAGGGCAATCTAAACATACATTCAGATGATAATGTCACTTGCTTCAAAGAGATTTAAGGCATAGAAGAAAATAACTTCTTTCATGAACACAGGGTAAATCTTTCAGAGATTAAAGGGTGCTTTAAAACATTTTCTGCCTTATCTCCTATTTCTGTAGCAGTTTTCTTTTCAGGCTTTCAGGTGACTAGTCACCCAGACCAAGGACAGAAATCATGACCTGACTACGAGCCAAAAGCAGATTTTGAAACTGGGAGGGATAGAAAAAGGAATACTCTTACGAGCATGATTAGGAATAATTATCCAAGGAGAGTGGAGGCAGAATAGGACAATATCCCTTTGGGAAGGACATGAAAAAACACAACACTCTTCTCCGGACTCCTCATATGTTTCTTGCCAGAAAGAGAAAAGCACCATTTGCCGGCTGTCCCTGAAGAACAAGCCTGAAGTGCGTTCTTCATCCCACCAAATGATAACGGAGGGAAAAGCGAGAGGCCTTTCAAATGAAGAAACTATGACACTTCTTCTGGAGCAGGGTTAACCCGAAGATCTCCTGGAGGAGCAGAAATGGTATATTTACTACGATGTGTTAGGTTCACAATTTCATCGGTGGTTCAATGGCTCAGAACATTCTTGAGCTCTGTTAGTGGCACAAAACCACTTTCTAAAACAACGTAATTCCAACAGCTGCAAATAATTTTGGCTTTTTTCCAGAAACTTCGGTCTCTTTCATGATTTATTTTGCCCTTGCTTTTAATTTTAGGGACATGTGTTAGCTGTATACATTTGCTGTCAACAGTCTTCCTAAATGGATGTCTTGGTACACACTGTGCATGTTTAAGCGTGTATTGAACTGTGTGTGTGTGTGTGTGTTTGTGTCCTGGGCTCTGCTCTTTTCTTCCAGCTCCTTGAACCACATCCACCACATGTTATGAAGAAACTGTACTGGCAGCTCCCAAATGACAAGACAAGCCCCCAGCAACCACCAAGACCACACTCCCACTCCCAGCACAGGCCCATATTACCATCATGCAAAATCTTCTAACTCCCCACAGAGACAGGGCAGAAAAGAATAAGTGAAGAAGTGGGAGACAGATAAAGCAGGAGAGAGAAATGGGAGGAGGACGGTCCGGAAGAAGTGGAGAAGAAGAAGTGAGGAGAAAGCGGAAAGGAAAGCGGAGCTACTGGGAGGAGTAGAGAGACACAGTTAGACATGGACTTAGAGAACAGAAAAGGTAAAAAAGTGGGATGAAGGATTATGAGAGCAAACAGAAGGGTGGAATGCAAAAGAGGAAGGCATGGGAGCAAAAAGCTATGGAGAGATAATAAAAAGGAGAACTAGGCGCCAGCTTGTCCCATGGAAGACACTGCACATTCATTGCCACTGGCAAAGCAAAGAACAAGTATCATCCTTGTGACGGGTGGCACTTTTGGAATGGAGAGGATGGGGGTTCAGAGAAAGAGGTGGCCTCAGAGAACAAATGGGGGTGCAAGGTACCATTACCACCCGAGTCCCTCCCTCCCCTTTTTGTGTGTGTCCTCTAGTTCACACCAGAAAACCACACTATACCATGGGTCGGACCTGACACCAAGGGGTGAACGAAAGCCTGCGAGTAGGCCAATGAGCAAAGGGCAGGACCTTCCACACATTCTCAAACCGTGGACGCGACCGGTGCCTGCAAAAACAAAACACTGCTCTTCAGACAGGGGGAAATGGAGAGAGACCGAAGCAGCAAGGAGCACTGCCCAGCCAGGACATTGTCTGGTGCTGATACGCTAATCTTCGGAGTCACCTGTAGGAATATCCAAGCAAGGGCCAGAACAGGGACTGCAAAATCACAGCATCAGTCCAAGAAACCATGACCACTTACTGAAAACAAAATACGCTTCCACACATTCACACATGTACAGCACACAAACAGAGGCACTTGCATGTAAGGCCCTTGAGGACTTCCTCGCCAGCTGGGCACCAAGTTCAACTCTTTTTGTGAAGATATACAGGGCAATATGTGGGTCTAGCACCCTGAACTTCTGACATCCAGAATCTACCAGCTAGGCATCAGCAGCATAAGGTGCCGGATCCATATACTGGCCTTGGTGGACAGAATTTGAATTGGGGACCCATATCTATAAAGTTTGTGCCTCTTCTGGCCTAATGGGCAAGAGCCTCTGAAAAAGTACTTGGGGAGGACGGATATTCAGAATGCCATTGTGTTCCAAAGCAATAAACATGGACAAAAATGGTCTGAAATATTGACGTCTTCATCGTAGAAGGGCTCTTCGTAAATGAAATGGGTTAAAACTGCATCTGAAGAAGATGTGAAACTTCAGAAAAGTTTAGCACCCTTTATCTACGCTTTTAAAAGGCAGGAACTGAAAAAAAGGCCTGTAGCCTAAAAATGGAGGCCTTATAAATCAAATCAGTTGAGGTGTAAAGATAGTCCTTAAAAGTATGGAAAAGCCAATCAATGAAGAGAACATTGAGACTTAAAATGTAGGGCAGATAAATCAGGGATTTGCCTGGCACCAATGGAAATATTTTGTATGGGGGGGTTACGATTTTAAGTAGAAGATGCAGAGCTTCTATGCCAACCTCAAAGCTAGTCTCTGCTCCAAAATGGAGGTGTGCCGAGATGCACAGAAGTCTTCAAAAGTGGCATCAGAAGAAGCACATTTAATGGGGACATCTGGAGGATGATGTCACAACAGATCAAGATAATATCATCAAACAAAACCACATTCTGGAATGCCTATTGTTGGAGACTGTTAGTGATGTAGTATTGGGGAATTAATTCTGTTTTTTTCTCCTCATTGGATTGCCAATTTGAATAATTGATCCGAGCGAAGCACCAGTCGTTAAACGCTAGAGACGTTCTTTAAAGCCGAGAGAAGTTCAGCAGTCTCCATGTGCTTCCGTCGAACCCACTTTCCGCAATCGAAGGGAGATCCGTGCCCGCGCACACATTCTTTCGTCCAAAGAGGACCTGGTTTCTTCGCCCTCTCCATCATGTCTTCTACCCGCTCCTCCCCAATTTCCCACCCCAGTAAACAAGGCCAAAGGAGAAGGAAGTACCCGATTCGGGGGGCTTCTTGTCTCCCACGTGGACGATGGTACTGCTGAAGCTACACTGACTGGTGATGGAGACCACACTCTCGGCTTTACTGGGCAGGGCCAGCGGTGTGAGCGGAGCTCCCACCACTGCCGCGCCTGACGTCTTGGGCTCCTGTCGTTTGGAAGGGCTATCCGTGGTGGCCAATACCTCCTTGGCAGAATCTGTTCAGAGAGACAAATACCAGTTAGTGCAGAGCGGGTGGAGGGGTGGATGGATATGTTCAAAGATGTTCTCCTGCTCAACCTGGTTCCGCGGACTTCTTTCTCCAACCCACCCCTCCCTGGCCCGACGTCTACACACACTGGGTTGATAGTGGTTACGCAACCGTGTGCTGCACCCTTCAGTTCTTCCCAAGTATCGCTTCATAGTCCTCAAAACGTGGTGGTGATAAGATCAGGTGCATTGGAATAGGGATGGGATCCTCAAATTGTACCAAGAGACAAGAGTGACTCTGGGAGAAAACAATAACCCCAAGGCTGAGAGCATAGGGCCTGGCCTTGAACCTCAATCAGGGCTGGTGGTCAATGGACCACAAAAAGAATTGAGGCACCAGAATAGTTTGCAGTGCAAAAAGCTGTTCAATAAACCACATAGGCTGCCAGGCGCTGAGATCCATGCTGCTTCATCAATGCAGGCTTGGTGGGATGCGGGGAAAGTGATAAAGGGAGAAGGCTGGGCCCGCCTTCTCTCCATTAGATAAGTGGATAATTTAGGATTTGGGGCGAGGCTGGGGGGCTGCTGGGAGATGGACCATATCTGAACAAAGAAAGAAGGCTGGTCGCAGGAACGAAGTCCAGCAAGTCATTACGATGGAGCAGGAATGGTCTGGTTGTGGGTCCCACGGGCATGGATGAAGGTGGCATTGGGCGAGCAGAACATAACCTTCCAAGAAGCATCTTTCTCCTGCCTCCCACCCCATACCACTACCCGTGACCCCATACCACAATGTGGGCTGTCTTAAGGCAGTGGTTGAATGTACACATGCATACCCAGAACAATCACCGCTAAGCGAATTGCAAAAGAAGCGCAGATCCATTTACTATCCATTCATTCATAAACAATGGAACGAAGATGTATGTAAATGGGCGAGGGGTGGGGGGGGAGAGGTGCATCTGCAGCGGGTTACCTTTCTTGACACCAGCAGCCTTCCTGCCTGCCTTCTGCTTGTCATCATCTGAGGCAGAGGATGTAGTGTAGGAAGACGAGCCACACTTCCTCTTCACTGTACAAGGGATGTTGCAGCTCTCTAGGTATCTGTAATAAGAAGGAGGGTAATAAAGAGGGGTGATGGTAAGACAGCAGGTCAAGATCAAATATAACAGCTCTTATGAGCTCCTGTGAAAGAAAACCTCTACCGGAGATACCGTAACAAACTGCACCACGCAATACCCTAATCTACCCACACACTGCACGTAAAGGCTACTCAGCAACTCACCGAATGATGCTGTCCAAGCAGTTGATCTGCTGATAGGAATAGTTGGAAGGCTCTTTTCTTAGCGATTCCTCAGAGGTCACAGCTTTCCCTAGGCTTATGGCAGTCTCCTTCCGACCTGGAATCGAATATGACATGAAAGGCTTCGGTGGCGCCAACACTGTAACCACAAACAGGAGATTCCATTGTGTACATTCGCAAAAGTCAAATGCACATCTCAGGAGCAGTCGCTGGGCAGGTGGACTACTACAACTCTAGCACATGGGGGCCTAAAGTCAGGTCCGGGCTTGGACACCGACCTACAAGACCCAAAAGGGCAAACTGAGGGGTGGCAATGACCAGCTTCATACAGCCAAATGTTAACAATAGGTGTAAAATGAAAAAACGTCTCAAAATAAAAGAAACTTTGCTCAGAGATGCCACTTGCAAGCCCTTTGCTCAACTTTGCCTTGAACATGACTTGTTGAGTGAGGGTGCCCCCTCCCTTCCCACGGTACTGTAAAATGTTTCTCTGTCCCATTGACTGTTCAGCACTATAATATCCTTAGTTTAGGCTCAACCTTAATAAATGTAAGATTAAATTATAGAGCCTTACCTGGCACCTGCGGGATCTGGGGAGCCAAGTTCAGCCGGGAGTCAATAAAAATCTGTTGCCCCTGGTGTTTCACCATGTGCACGTCCTGGTAGAACTGCTGGAAGGCCATCTGTACAGAAGAGGGCAGAGCGAGGTTAGTATTCGTGAAGGGCACACTGTGACCCCCACGCAGAGAACTGAGCAAGGGGACATCAAGTTGAGAAATGGACAGGGGGCACAAAGATTTAGTGATTGGCTGCAGACTTACTGGTTTGAGGGCCTTCAGATCCTCCACGGGGAGCCCATTGCCATCGCTGGAGGAGGCGTTGCTGCGAAGATGCTCATGCGATGCGTTGCTGCCTCCACTGCCGTTGCCCATGGTGTTGGTGCTGTGCACAGGCTGAAAAGCGCAAGGGACAGGCTGTCAGTGCCAGAAGACAATCACAGGCCATACACCACATATCTGACATGCGAGAGTATTTTAGGAGTGATGGGTCGAACAGCTCTGAAAGACACCCAAGTCCACCTCCTCATGTTGCCCAGATCTGAACTCACCTGCAGCAGAATACGGTGAATTTGCTCCGAAAGCTCCTGTACATCGGAGTCCAGAGGCTTCATCTCGGACCCCTTGGGCGCGGTGAAGACATCTTCATTGAGGGGGCCTCTGTGAAGGGCATGGAAGGCAGTCAGTGTTTGAGTTATCTTTACTACAAAAGGCTCACCTCCATCATTGACGGGGTGATTTTAAGCATGGACAGTAGACGCTCAGTATGAAAAGGGAAGAACATCAGTGTAGACAGGCGACAACCCTCAGAAGAGAGTCTAGAGAGGTGATCCTCAGAAAGTGAGAAGGGAGACTCTAGAAGTTAAAGAGTGATCCTAAGAATGGAGAGTCATCAGCATGAATATAGGTGGGACCCTCAGAAGGGTGATGGCGACCTTCGCCATAAAGGGAGAGGAGCCTTAAAATGCAGAGTTGTGACATTTAGCTTGGAGAGAGGTGACCTTCAGAAGATACAGGGCAACCTTTAAATGGTAGAGGGGCAAGTTTCAAGTGGAAGACCGGCAACTTCCAAGCAAGAGAGGGGCAACGTTTAAGTGGGAGAGGAGCAACAAACAGGCTGGAAGAAGGGCAACCTACAGCAGAGAGAAGGCAAACCCACAGTCAGGAGGAGGTCAACCCACTGACAAGGGAGAAGCAACCCACAGTAGCGCTGCAACCCACAGACTAAAGTGGCAACCCATAGAAAACAGGATACCCACATTAAAGAGAGGGGGAACCCACGGCCGGGATAAGGGCCATATCCAGGGCCATATCCAGCATGAAGAGGGGAGACCATCACCTAACAGGGGCAGGAAGAACAACCTTCATAAGAAGGGAATGACCCTAAACAGAAAGGGATTGTCATTCACATACAGAAATGATGAACCTTCAGTAGGGAGAGGTAAATCAACACTGCGGGCCACCTAAAACACGTGGGAACTTTATTTTTACATGAGATGGCAACATCTAAAAGAGAGAAGGCCGTCTCAGGTGATGTTGCTTCACATCTGAAGATACTGTCCCAGTTTTGTGACCATGTCATAAACGTTTTCCTGCCCCCTTCCACTTCCTGTCCCATCCCGTAACTTCCAAAAAAAGAACGATTATAGGATTACTCACGTGCGCACTTTATGGCGACCCAGGATGAAGGACACCTTGCGGCTCCATGGGTTGACGAAACTGGACCAGCTGGTGTCAATAGTGACGTATTCGCCATTGCGGGCACAGAAGCGGATAGGCGAGTGATCAAAGGGCTGACCTGCATACTGCAAGACTGCACATGGAGAAAAAGGTAACAGGTCAGAGAACTGAAAAAGAGTCCCTTCCTTCCATTCCTTTGAAACACTCCACCTTTACTCAAATTGCCTCACCCCAACATGTGAACCAGACTTACTTTTCTTGTGAATGGCCAACATGAGCGGTCGGTCTTCTGGATGAACGAAGAAAAGTACGGGCATGCCGATGAGGTCCTGTGGGAGGTATCCAAGCAAAGGAACAGCCCTAGAGGACAACAGGACACCATGCGTGTGAGAAACGACAAAGCCAGCATAAACAGGTCACCCAGTATGTCCTTGCACCAGCCCCATTATCAACTCCTGCATAAGGCGCAAACCAGAGCACAAAGTGCACTGGAAATGCAGAGCGTGCCTGCAATGGCATAAAATGGCACACAGCACAGGAACCAAAAAGACGCCTCTATGTTTAGACACCCTGCCCCCACACCAAGATCACTCTATTGTTGTTTTTATCATTGCCTACTTACACCCAAGCTTCTCAAATATCACCAACAAAACTGCCTCATGTTCCCAGGGTTCCCACTATTCTCCCTAGACGGTACTTCTAATGAAAGGTTTCACTTCCTATATCCTCCCGAGACTACAAACACCCATCACCCCCTATAGACTGACACTCCCACCCATGGCTCTCCGTAGAATGCCCCTGTCAACACATAGGTGGGTGGCAACCACCCCTCGCCTTACAGGCTACACACTATAAGCAGAACCTGCTTACTGTCCCACCACAGACACAAGGGCAAGGCCCCAAACAATTCCACCGATACAGGAGGTTCTAATCACCCACCAGACGAAGATGGCATTTCTAGCAATGACCATCTCTTAAGCTCTGCACAACCAGGGAACATACTCCTCTTTTTCCTGCACTGTGAATCCTGATGGCACTCAGCGCTTGTCACACCAGGCTTGCCATACACACAATGAACTCATGTAGTATCCCAGCACTGCTCCAGCCACCCCTCCTCTGTATCCCATAGCACCAAAGCCACTTTGCATCACACTATGTGCAGTAAGTCTCACGGTGCATAGAGCGTTTGGGGTTGCACCTAGCTGAAACCACGTGCACAGCCCATAACTTATGAAACTCACCTCTCGTCCACCTCTTGGAACATGCAACTTGGGGTGTGTCTGGTGGTAAATATCCTTTTATCAGCTGGAATTCTGGGAGCTGCAAAGAAAGAGAACATGAGTTCCACTGTCATACATGGCACCCCTACATCCTTCATTAATTGTTGCTCTGGGTGGTACGAAAACAAGTCAGTGCTCTCTGCAAGGCAGACATCAAGACTATCACCTTACATTGCAGTGATAGGCCTGAAATTACACAAAATACTTTGCTGATACAGCAAGCCCATACATTATCTATCCCAGACCCTATCAGCTAAACCCCTGTGCCACAGAGCTAGCCCTCAGGTTAGATGGACTAACACTATCAGAGATTAGGCTAACCCAAAGGTAACTCAGATGTTACTAAGAGAAAGCACTGCTATTCGGACAGACAAAAAGTGCTAAGCAGTGAAATAGTAGATACTTTATTCAAGTAACAGATATCTATCACGACATAACTTATCAGTCTGGTAATAGATTTTACAGAATCAAACACAAGCATCAGATACATCTCAAAGCTACTCCTGTTTGTATCTAGCCTGATACACTCACTTCACAACCTATCATCTATTGCCCTATCCTTGAACCGTTCCTCAGTCCAACCAAATGCATAACGATCGAACACTTGGTTGGTCCTCGAACATCTATATTTAACCTCTCTCTGCCCACTTAGCCCCTCCCAGCTACTAGTCCTGTCCTGCCAACCCCTCAGAGGTGCCCGCTGCTGGGGCTATCTTCACATCATGTGCTAGTGCGCCTGCACTCACCTTCATAGCCAGAATGAACTCTCTCAGCGATGAGTAGGCAGCACGGCTGTCCCTCGGCATTGTCCGAGTCGCGCACCTTCGTGAGGTACGGTGTAAGGCGGAAGGGATAGTAGCGCAGTTCGTGCTCGCGTCCCCGACCTCCGCTGTGAAACAGACACCTGCAATAAGACCAGAGGCCACAGGAGACCAGGGCTGCCAGCAGGGGAGCAGTAGAACAGCAGAGGTGCTCAGACCATGGGAGGCACGGGACTGGTTCTCAAGTCATTGACCCGCCCGATGACAACCCCACAGAGGCCCCACCTGCCGCCCACACCCCGTCAATGACTACTGCTGCTACCAGAGCTGGTGGGAGAGACACCTGGTCAGAGGCGCCCACGCCCCCAGCCCTTGGAAGCTCACTTTGGTATGATACCTATGTACAAACTCAGACATTACAAACTGCAATACGATAAACATACCCCACACCCCACCGACACTCAGTGGGTCCTAGGCCTGAAGACTCCTCAGCACCAGACACAGGGCAGTGTCTGCTTCCAAGCATTGTGCAAAGCATTGTTTGACAATATGTGTGAACACTGATGCAGCCATTGGCAGCCGCTCAGGTGGTTGTTCACCGGCCCTGGCTCTGAAACCACCACTGGGGCAGGCCCGCTGTCTACAATAGTAGTGAATGTATTCAAAGTTCTTCCAAGGGAGAGGAAACTGCGTTATCCACAGTATTGCTCGACACTAGCATGTGCAGTATCCAGCCTTGGCTGCATCACAACCACGAATAATCTCATTGTCTGATTTTCCTCATCTCAGTCCCTACTGGGTGAGATGCCAATCTTGTCGAAAGAAATGATTTCCAACATAGCCACCACTAAAAAATACCACCAAGGTAGCTGACTTCCTATTCCTGCCATTACTATAAACAGAGGAAGTCGTCACATTAAACTTTTTGTAAAGTACCAAGCAAACATTAACATTCTAAGTTAACTTTTTGGGTTGTTTCTACTACATGGTTTCTGCCAAGACATAAGTGCTTCATTAAATGTTTATAATGAAACTACACTAAGCAGGTTTCAGAAGCATTGGCCCAGCTTATTCTCAGGAATATGGACTCGGAGAAGGGGACCTCAGTAATGGGAGAGCGTGTCCTTAAGACGAGAGATTTTTAGCGGATGTATCCTGCGATTCCCAGGGTGTGGCGGCAGCTTCTTCTTGTGCTAGGACTGCAGCGATAAGACACCGATGGACATCTCTTACATGGAGTCAGCTAGCAGCTTGGAGCCTGAGATGTTGCCATACATGAAAGTCTCTGTCCACTAGTGTATGTGACCCAATGAGGATTCTTGACTTCATCCAGGATGGGTTTACTTTTGACTAACAGTTTCAACACTGCTTAGTCAATGGGTCGCTATGTGAGCCTTTAGGAAACCAGAAGTAGAAAACTTGGCTCCATTTGCCTTCAGATTGTTAAGGGCTTAATTTCAGAGATGCCCAGTGATTTACTGCCCTGTGCCACCTTGGGATCTCCCTTTGGTGTTGAGAGCTTTGCAATTCAGGCTTTTGAACCACAAGGATTAGCAGATATCTGGTTTCTTTCCGATAAGATTCCTTTTCTGGCTACCACCTGTTCAGGTCGGTTTATTGTGGAATGAGGGGCGTTGCTTTGGTTTGACTCTTTTCTTAGTTTCTTTACAGACAAGGTTATCTTGAAACTGAAGCCTTCTTTAGTGACCAAAGTTCCATATGACTTCCATCTATCCCAAGATCTGGTTGTTTTATATTTGTCTCTTTGTTCTGGTTGAGTATTATCTCACCCAGTTGGAACTGGGATCAGGAAGATGGATAAGGAGGTAATTAATGCCTTGGTTAATTGCCGGTAATCTTCATTACTGCTAACTAGTTCAGGTGTTCCTTGTCACAGTCCTGCATGAATGGAGGTGGAGTGAACTTGAAAGGTTTGTTTTAGAATCAGAATTTTTGCTTGGTACTTTACAGGAAGCTTTGTATGACTATTTCCTCTGTTTATAGTACTGACAAATTGGTCGGCCATCTTGGTGGTATTTTTTTATTGGGAGCTATGGTAGAATCCTTTCCTAGCCACATAAATTGCAGCTCATCCAGTAAGAACTGAAATGAGAAAGACCTGAATTCGGAGTAAGGTGCATGTTCGAACTTGTGACATAAAAGGCTACAAGGAATTGTTTGGGGCCGATTCACAAAGAGATGTAGAAGTACTTTTTAAAGAGTACTTTTTTAGTACTTTTACAGGCCTTTGTGAGTCAGCCCCAAAACATCTAAAATGAGACTGAAGAAGGGAGATATGGGTGATAGCCATGTACAATAACTTGATACTATTGTGTATTAACCTCAATATTTGATTTATGTTGTGTGTTTAAACTTCCATCGTTTTAAGAGCAGCTGAGGCAGGCTCCCATACTGCTCTAAAGTAATTTATCAATCGATTCATCACATGTTGTCTTTTTTGAAGTGGTAATTGTTGTGTCTTTGTTTTAGTTCCACTGATATTTTTTTTAAATATTTTTATTTGTGTGTTTTGGGTTTCTACATTTGTAGACCTTGTTTTGATGGGATAATTAACACTGATCCTTTCATATTATCAGCTGTCTAGGGTAGAATTCAAGGCTGCTTCCCCAGGGCTGACAAACATCATTCAGATGTTTTCCTTTTTGTAGTGCTTACACTTGTGATTTGTGTGAACGCTTAGGGTCAAGCCTTCTGTTGCTCACGGAAACAGCCCTTGCATTCCTCATTAACAGATACAAAGATACAAAGGCAAGAAGGCAACAATTCGCCACGGCCAAGGGAGGAAGCATGGCCCATTCTTGCATATTCTACCCAATTTAAGCAAAACTTGGGAAGCACTGTCTATGTCTGAGAAGGCTAATCTCTTGTACAGCCCGGGGGCACTTCAGAGTCACAGGACGGCAAGGCACCCGCCGCGTCTGCGTCAGCAACACAGCTGGGTGACACAGGTCCCTGAATATAATCCGCCTCCTATATCCGGCATCGGGGGGGACCCTCCACCACCCTTTCTGCAATTCTGCACAAAGGGCTTGATCATACATGTGATGTGACGCATCCACTCCATGGATAAAGAGGACAATTATCCTGTCCCTTGCGCGCCAACGCTCTTGTCTTGTCCCCCACCTCCTAGCTCGAAAGCCTCCCAGTGAAGGCTAGGAGAGGAGGCAGGGTGGAAGCCCACATACGGCTTGCGCGTGGTTCATCTAAGAATAGGCATCTAAAAATGGGCATGTTTCCTTTCCAAGCAGCAGCTGCCCACGACTGGCAGCATGGCAAGCTTTGCTCTAGGCAGGGCACAAGGCGGAGACCGGAAATGTGGGGGGCATCTAATACCAGCCCTGCGATCAGCGGTTTCGCCGGCTAAAATCAGGGAGGTCTAACTGCATCATGCTCAGCTTTAGCCCAATATGTGAGATTTAGCGTTCCTTTTAGAAGAGAAAAGCCCTCTTCCTTCAGTGTCAGCTTTCACACTTTATTTAAAAGATGCTCCGGGCTCTGATATTAGACATCGTTGCAAAGTGGCACTGGGAGAGAGTTGTGGGCTCTGATACTAGACATCGTTGCAAAGTGGCACTGGGAGAGAGTTGTCCTCCAGCATAAGTAATCGCATAGGGGGCACAACCTGCACTTCCAAAATGCAGATGTGTCAAGTGTACATGGAGAAAGCTTTTTAGCATCATCACGCTGGACCAGTTACAACTCATCATAGGGACTGCACTGTGCTGAGTCACTATGACCTTCCAGCAAAGGGTCATATGGAAAGGAGCCATTGAACTGCTAGGGGTGCCCCTCTGCTCTGGCAGCTGTGACAAGCAGCCAGAGCAGCCGGTAGGGGCAGCCAGGAGACTTCCCAGTGAAATGTTGTCACTGCTTGTCGAGGTCTGCCAGTCTCACAAATGCAGGGCAACCATGGAAGGCCCCCCTCGCCCATGGATCCGTGGGGCTTTACCGGGGTCACCTGTACAGCAAATCTTTGTGCAAGCTTCATTTTCTGCTGGGTGCGAGCTATGATGCAGTCCAAGGGCGAGTCACTGACCCGACACCCTTTTTACAGTGTTCACCAGGAGCCGAGTGGACTGGCTTTTAGGAGCAGAACTGGTATTTTGGAATGAGAATATGGTGCCATGATTCACATATTAATGTTTTTAATTCTACCTGCATCACGTCAAGGGAGGGGATCGGTCTATTCTGTTTGCTGGACATTTTATGTTAAAATGGCCTCTTAAACACACTGTACTATGATTTATAACTTTTCTAATGAATTACAAGAAAAAGGAGACCTTCTACTTTGTATGCTCTATAAATACGTGTTAGTGCAACCAAACTGTCTATGTTGTTTCCCACTGCAGTGTGTGTAAGCGTTCATACCTGTCCCTCTCTCCCTACTAACAGAAGCAAGGTATTATGGGTGGGCCCCTATTTTGCCGAAGAGACAGCTATCAGAGCTGAACACCTAAAATTCCTCATCACCCTGTTTGCAGCACAGCTCAAGTCTCCCAAATGTTCCTGATACAAAAAGTGACAGGAGGGAGGTGAGAGAGTGGTGTCAGAGCTGAGAGCCCAAAAGACACAATCTGTGTTTATTTGCAAATCACCCTCCAGCAGGTTTGAAAAACCTGATGTGCAGGACATGAGCATGGTTCCAACGTTGGTCACCCAGGCACTAACAAGTAATATATGCTGTATGGTTCATATATATGTACCACTCATGCACAGATGTGCAGGACACGATGTACGTCTCGAACATGCGTCAACCGGGCACAGATGTGTAGAACATGATGCATCAATCATATGTGGCAGAGAGAAGTATGACAAGACGCATGGTTCCTATTTAGGCAGCTTAAGTACAGATGTGCAGGACATAATACATGGTTCATATGTGTGCCAAACGGCCACAGCTGTGCAGTACATGATGCATGGTTAATACATGTGTCACCCAGGTACAGACAAGTAGGGATGATGTATGGTTCACATCTGTGTCACCAGGACATAGATATTCAGAACACAATTTACAGTACAATCGGCAGCGTTTGCTGCACACCTGGGGGACCCAGGTCTTGCAGCCCTCGCTGGCAATGGCTGGATAGTCAGAGATGCGACTTGTGCTTAATGAACGCTCTGGTGGCAAGAGGTAGAATCCTCATCCCTTCCTCAACAGAGGAAGCAAGCCACCGGCCCTTACGTGGCCCTTACCCCCACCCTCTGGTCTCCCATCTTGAGACCACTCCCTCCTGAAGACACTCACCTGATCCGGCAGAAGACGGATTTTTCTTGGGTGTAGTCCATGGGAGCAGCATCTGCAGAGAAGACAGAGTAACATGTCAGATTCACAGCAGACCGGCAGCTCATTAAACACTGCCAGACTCCGCCACTTTGGCCGAGGTCTCCAATTGTCCCCAACCTTACTCCATTTATCCCTGAAGGCCAGACACCTTTGCATCCATTCAGAAGAGAATAGGACGACTCTAGGGGCAATGGTAGCGAGACTGCAACTGTATAAGGCAAGCAGTAACATAAGCAGGTAGGACATGGGCAGAAGGAGTAGCCCTTCTACTCCTTTTATCACATGCAAGTCTATTTCTGAACATTTACTAACTTTTTATTACATGCCCCTGCTAATTGGGTCCTCCTTTGTAGAGAAAAAAACAATGGTCTTCTTCCTCTCTAATAATTACCAACAATAGGCATTCTAGAATGTTCCTTTGTTTGATGATGTCAGCTAGGGTTTTCAGATGCACTGTGACTTCATTTACCAGAAAGCCCATTAAGCTTCACTAGGACTGGTCAGGTGGCAATGTTCCCTTCCATGGTGAGAAAACAACGTCCTAGCTCTGTCCCGAACCATCCCGTTCGCATCTGCTGAGTACACAGCAGCTGCTTCACCTCTAGGAGCTGTGTCTTACCGGCAGACGTGCAGGCACTCCAAGAGGGCAGATGAAAAGGCGCCGTCGAGCCATAGAAGACACTGACATCCTGCGGCGCGAGGAACTCCGCGAAGGTGGCACCCTTGAAGACGTCCCGCTTGCATCGCAGGATGAAGTCTGCCTGGTCTGAAATGTAGACAATCTTCCCGGTGATGAATGAAACAGCCACAGAAAAAGTGTCCTACACAGAAAAAGGGACAGTCTTTATCATACTCACTCAGGTACATTGACATCACCCAGAAACCAGGATTTCACCCAGAAACGAAAAGTGCAGAATGCAAACTTCCTGTAAATCTAGCACTACAACCCGAGACAGCTGAGCTATCTGTATCACGTCAAATTCAGGACACTTGTGCCTCCCTGCATTTGTTTCAAAGGAAAGAAATATTGACAACATCCAGCAAGCTTTAAACTGGAGAGGAAAAGGGTTTTTTTAATTAGCTGGCATGAAAATGGCCCATTCATTTTAGGGCCAACTTGCTCCTATGAGGAAATATTGGCAGTTTTCACAGACGTAGCAAAACTGGGAAACTCCACAAACTACAAATGGGTAAGTAATCTGGATTGACATGAGACTTTGCACACCCTAAGGAAACATCAACAACACCCGAAACCTTAGCCATCACCAACATAAAGCCTAGAATCTTCACCCTCACCCACAAAGAATAAAATGGCTGAACTCCGCCAGGAAGCAGAAGGGGGCAGGCGCTCACCTGGTTCTTGAGCGTGTACTCAGACGTGATGTTCTCCAGTTCCTCGATGGTGTAGCTGGACATGTCCAGGCAGCAGGGCTGGCTGTCATCCACCGTCCACTGCTGGTAGTACTCCTGGTTGGCTGTACAGGGAAAAACAAGGTCCATATCTTTTAACAAGAGTTAAATTCTGGACTTGGGATTGAGGCGTAACCCCACTCCACCCACCGCAAAGACATACTGCACACTCAACACGGTGCGTAAACAGCAAGTCGTGCTGCAGGGTGGGATACATGAACACATTTTTTAAGTGGTGTTACATTCGGTACACTTGTATTAAATTTAGGAAGCTGAGCTGAAGCAAAGTGACCAAGGAGAACTTGAGTCGTCACATGCTTTCTTTTCGGAATCTCGGAATATGGAAGGAGACTGCCCAGAATAATAAGGTTATCACTTTATATTCTGCCTTCTTCAGACGAAAGTTGCTACACACCTCACACTCGACCCTAAACGGAAACCAGAATCTGTTCTCTAAATCTACAAGGAGAGAGAAGGCAAATCTCTCTGCTTCCAGTTTGAATGGTCAGCTGGTGGTGGCGCACAAGTTGATATGGGGGTGGAAATGAATGAATTTGGTTCCGTGGGATGTGTTTTCTCAAGCAGCAGAGGGGCGGCAGGGAGTTTAAAGAGCCAGACTGACATCATACAAAGACACCAATGAAATCACTAGGTCTTGTAGGACAGGGCACTACTCTGAAGAGAGCCGCACACTAGCCTTACTGTGCCAAAACTGAGGCTCGGGCAGGACTGAGGTAGTCTGGCAAATCTGTCTGTGACACCAAGTACAGGAGTATTAATGAGTGTGAAGGGTCAGGACTGAGGTACTCTGGCAAATCTGTCTGTGACACCAAGTACTGGAGTATTAATGAGTGTGACGGGTCAGGACTGAGGTACTCTGGTAAATCTGTCTGTGACACCAAGTACTGGAGTATTAATGAGTGTGATGGGTCAGGACTGAGGTACTCTGGTAAATCTGTCTGTGACACCAAGTACTGGAGTAGTAATGAGTGTGACGGGTCAGGACTGAGGTACTCTGGCAAATCTGTCTGTGACACCAAGTACTGGAGTAGTCATGAGTGTGAAGGGTCAAGAATGAGGTTCTGCAATCTGATAGTTACAAAGTATACGGCTGCCCTGGTTGCGGACCACACGTAAGTGTGTTTCTGACCGGGTCTTTGTTATTCAATATTTAGAAGCTCTTAGTCTCTCTTCATAAAGGCTGTTCAGGGGGTGAAATCCCAAGGGCTCCAAGGCGGGAGCTCAGACTCACCTCGGACTTGCTTAACACAGGACAGCGCATACTGCAGGGTGGCCAGCGTGCCCGACTTGCCCTTGCCACGCTTCTCGGATGGTAGCCGGATCTTGAGCTCCTTGAGCGCCTTCATCAGCTCCTTCTGGGTCTTCTCACGGGCAGACTGTTCACTGCTGCTTGAGGGCAGAGAGAAGGAGACAGAGAGTCAGGCCTGTGGAGCCAGGGGCACTGCCATCATGGTTGGGGCAGAAGGCGGGGCATGCACATACCTGCAGCCACTGGTGGAGGGGTTGTCCTGCTCTGAGCTGGCACTCAGCAGGCTGTAGGCAATGGAGCTGCTCGGAGGAGATGGACTCTGAGAGTTCGTGCTGCAGAAAAAAAAAGTCGGAAACTTCAGCAAAGTGACTGAGATCTCATGGGAAAGAAAGAAGCAGACTTTAAAGAATCAACTCAAGAAAAAACAGACTTTAGCTCTAGAAGACCTGAGGAGGAGAAGAGACGGAGACAAGGGAAGTGAATGCTCAGGAAGCAGAAAGAGAAAAATGTGAGCGAATTGAGAACTGCGGAGAGTGCAAGTACAGCCAACTGGGGAATCGAAAAGAAAAGGCAGCGGCCAAGTCGAGCCCCTGGTTCAGTGCCCTTCTCCAGACATGAGATGCATGCAACCCGAGTTAAACACACTACTTCATGGACATTGTTCTCGTCTTACCTCCTATAGAAATTCTGCACAGCTACATAACCATACTTTCCCCACTTAGTGAAGCTTATCTGACAACCCCCCTCTCCATGTTCAGACATTACCAGTAGCAGACCCCCCCCCCCCCCACAGCCACAATGGGAACTTCTGCCGCTCTCTTGCAGGTCAATGCATGACAGCCCATCATCTGTCTCACAAAGTGCAGACCCCCTCTCCAATCTTACCATTCTAAAGGCCATCTAACAGTTTGAAAGATTGTCGGGTAATGACAGGATGCTATATTATTGACTTAGTTCTAAGGCTCATGACTGAGAGGTGCCTGATACAATTTGCTCTTACCTATTTCAATAGATTCCTGTTTTCTTACCTCTTATTGCTCTCGGTGGTCTCCAGAAGGGCTGAGTCCTTGCCGTTGCCACTCGTGCTACTGTGGGAGGAGCGGGAGTCCCGTCCCCGCGATTCCGCACCGTTGGACTCGTTGCCATTGGACTCGTGGCCGTTGGACTCGTTGCCACTCGACCCATTGCTGTTGGCATCAGTGTCATCATTGGACTGGCTCTGCTGCTCCACCACCACCTCCCGGGTTGGTCGGGGGCGGCGTGCACTACTCGTGGTGCCTGTACCCCCAGTGGTGACTTCAAAATGACCCGCGCGTTCAGCAAGGGTGCTTCCCGTCTCGCAGCTGGCACTCATAACTTATTTGGGCCGGCACCAGTTTATGGCATCCTTGTTCCAGAAGAAATGGGTACTGTAAGAAACGCACCTGGAAAAGGAACCGATACGGCTTAAGCAAGAGTCATCAGCAGGTGCAAAGAGAAGATAGACCACCCCTCCCTAGAACCTGCTGCTCCCCCAATCTGAGTAACGTTGAGATGGGGACAGTGGAGCTCATCCAGTCAAGGCAGGCCAAAAGAACAACCTGCAGTTTCGAACAAAGGGGCGAGAGAAGGAAGGAAGGAGAAAAAGAGCAAAAGATGAGACTTATGTCCAGCTGAAACAAAGGCGCAGGAGGGGCACGCAGGGGCTGAATGGAAACCCCCACCCTTAGCAGAGAACTGGCTTCTATTGCACTTGGATGGAGCCGGGCAGACTGAATCCATATCGCCTATTAACATGGGCATAGGCTGAGACCTTCACATGGGATTCCACCACCTAATGCACGCCACCAGGATCGCTTCACAACATCCCCATGAGGCAAGCAAATCACTGGGGAACCCACTCTGTAACTACATGGGCTTGAGCACGTCCTACCTATACAAGCACATGCTGAAAGCTAGTGGCAGCCTTGACATTAACCTTGTATGCCTGGCTGGCCAGAGGCATCCGTGTCTCCAGGGCTGACCCCAGTGGGCTGGGTCTTCTTCCCTATATATGATCCCCATTGTTTTCCCCCTCCCACCAAGTCATGGGCTCCCTGGGCAGAAACCATGTAACATTGTACAAAAGCAGAAATAATGTAACACTGTACAACAGCAAAAACAATGTAGCATTGTACAGAAGGGGAAACAATGTACGACTGCGCAACAGCAGAAACAATGTAGCACTGTGCAACCGCAGAAACAAAGTAACACTGTATAATAGCAGAAACAATGTAGCACTGTGCTACAGCAGAAACAATGTAGCACTGTGCAACAGCAGAAACAATGTAGCACTGTGCAACAGCAGAAACAATGTAGCACTGTGCAACAGCAGAAACAATGTAGCACTGTGCAACAGCAGAAACAATGTAGCACTGTGCAACAGCAGAAACAATGTAGCACTGTGCAACAGCAGAAACAATGTAGCACTGTACAACAGCAGAAACAATGTAGCACTGTGCAACAGCAGAAACAATGTAGCACTGTACAACAGCAGAAACAAAGTAAAACTGTACAACAGCAAAAACAATGTAGCTTATAGGCAACAAAAGTCATGATGGGCTAGTGAAACAGCTATTGGGCAACAGAAGCTTTGAGGGTGGCTGGTGATCTATGGGTGGCAGACAAAACTGGTGGCAACAGATGCCATGATGGGGCTAGTGAACACAGGATGCCAAGAAGAGAGCTGTTGAGCAAGGGAAGCCATGAAGGGTTCCACTCAACAATGAACGCTTGGGAGAGCTGGTGCTCAAGAGAAGACATGGCGGGGAGCCAGTGAACAAATGTCACGGAAAGAGCTGGGGTACTTCAGATCCCAAGAAGGGAGCTGCAAAATTACACACGCAAGGGATGCCAGGGAGGAAAGAAAGATGAGCTGTGAACCATGGGTCCCACTGAAGAGAGCTAGTGAAGCATGGATGGCATGGTGGAAGCAGGTGAAGGATAAAAGGCCGGAGGTGCTAAACCATTCTGTCTTGCAGGCAGGCAGGTGGCCGAGGGACAGGCTTGCCAGCCAGAGGTCGCCTTCCAGGAAACACCCTTGACAGATGCGAACGCCTGCTCCTCAAGCCATGAACCTGTTTACTGCAGGCTGCAGGAGGCCCCCCGTCACCCATCTCTAATGAAGAGAAAACGCAGAGCTGGCACGCTCCTACCCGCAGACAAGGCCAAGCAGAGCTGCCGTCACTTAGGAGTCCACCAGGGAGCCGCGCAGACACGCTCTTAACTTGCCCCATGCTGGCGGTCTCGTCGAAGGGGGCTCGATGGTATATTAAGTTCTGTCCCAGGAGGGCACGTTCTGTCGATCTCATGTCCCACAGACAGTGCCAGGAGCGATGGGGAAGTCTTGTTATATCAACCCAGGGGGAAATGAGGGAGATGTTGGATCCTCCCGTTAGGCTGACTCAGCATTTCCTCGGGTACACCCACCCCGCTGGCTTCTAATGGAATACCTGGTCCTGAACCCTGCCCACCATTGAACTGAGCTCCTACCACCACAACAAGATGCTCAGGCCATCACTAGAGTTCATCTCGGCAGCAATGTGCCAACAAGGCCAACACTACAAGAAACCGGAGTGGTCATAACAAGCTACCCAGGCAACCACTGGAGGAACTCATACCGCCACAATGAGCCACCCTGACAACCACCAGAGGACAGCACCCCCTGGCTTCCAACAAAAGCTAGGACCAGTCATATAAGCCACGTTGGCCACCAGTGGGGGAGATCAGAGCGGCCATTATGAGCCATATAGACCAACACTACTGGAGCTCCACGCCACACTATCTGCCGGAGGAGGAGCTCATAATGGCAAAACAACTTGCTTAGAGCTTATTTGCAATAAAAAAAGAACTCTGGCCAGGACTTGAGGAGACCTCACAAAAAATATTACGTCACCCCGGCTGCATTCGGGAGGTCCAACTCTAACCACAATATGTCGCCATGGCCACACTAGAGAAGCTCATACGGCACATAACGAGCCTTGTGGAATCCTCTCCTTGATCATCCAGCTGCCAATGAGCAATCCTGGCCACCACTAGAGGTTAACCAGCCACAAAGTGTCATCCTGGCTTCCAATGAGGACCTCAAACCAGCCACGATGAACCATATTGGCTACATGCAGGGGAGTAAAAAGCAACTGTAATAGGATGTCCTAGATGGTTAGAGATGAGCTCACAACTGCCACAACGAGTTATCCTGGTGACCAGAGATCATATTAGCCGCGATATCCTAACCTGACCACCTGCAGGGAAGCTTATGACAAGAGCTCGTACCAGTAGCAACAGGCAACATGGCTGAAATGGAAGAGCCCATTCCACACAAAATAAGCCATCCTTCCTCCAAGCACAAGGACTGAGGAACTATAGAGAAAACTCAATTAGCAACACAGGTGCGTCTACACCTCCCCAAAGGTGGAGCTCCCACATCATTACTAAGGTGGCGCTCTTACTCTGTTCCGCAGGCAGGGCTCTTACATCATCCTGTGAGCAGTCTAACTACACCACCCCACACAGCATGTGTTCGAACACCAACCCACAAGCTGAATGCCAACACCTAACAGAGGTGATCCCCTACCATCACTCAGCCACAACCACTGCACCACCACAATCCCGTACTCAAGAGCGCCTACAGCATCCCAGAGCAGATGATCCTACACCATCCCAAAGCAGGTGCTTCTACACCACCCTACAGCAGGTGTTTCTACACACAATCACACACACTGTGCTTCTACACCGTCCCACAGCAGGTGTTCCTACACACAATCACACACTTTGGCCTCCTACACTGTCCCACAGCAGGCGTTTCCACACACCATCACACACTTTGTGCCCCTACACCATCTCACAGCAGGAGTTTCCACACACAGTCTCACACTCTGCTTCTAGGCCGTCCACAGCAGGTGTTTCCACACACCATCACACACTCTGTGCTCCTACACTGTCCCACAGCAGGTCTTTCCACACACAATCACACACTGTGCTCCTACACCGTCCCACCGCAGGTGTTTCCACACACAGTCACACACTCTGTGCTCCTACACCGTCTCACCGCAGGTGTTTCCACACACAATTACACATTTTGTGCTGCTACGCCGTCCCACAGCAGGTGTTTCCACACACAGTCACACACTCTGTGCTCCTACACTGTCATACTGGTGGTGTTTCCACACACAACCACCCACTCAGGGCTCCTCCACCACCTAGAGGTGGTGCCCCCTGCACCCTCATCCTCTGCTCCTACACCTTCGCCCCCAGCCCCCCTGCTCTCTTGGAACACGTGATCCCGGGGCACTGCGCCACACCTGGCAACACAGAGGACGTGGCAGCGGGTCAGGGCTAATTACAGCCCTGCTTAGAACGACGTGGATGCCAGTTCATCTAGTCATTCAGGTACAGATGAATCACAGGGATAAATGAGCAGTAATCGCTCCTCAGAGCCCTCCTGTGCTGACAGGGCAGCCCCGGCGGGACCCGTTCACAGAAAAGGTGTCCAAGGACTCTCGGTCCTGGGAGGAAGAGTGAAATACTCACCCCTCTGAGAGCAATAGGCCTCAGCTCTGGCAGACATGGTTAACAACAGTCCCATGGCAGCAGCGAGCTCCCAGCTCCAGGAAATTGCATCAGACGGTCAGAAGATATGACCCTAAGAGCTCCAGGCCTCAGACCTGGGAGGTTGGGATAGGCATCAGCTCTGTGATAGCCAGTGGCTCTCAGCCCTGGCAGAAAGGGACAGATGGCCCTGAGAGGGGGGCCCAAGCCACAGTAGAGCAGCAGGCCCTCAGCCCTAGAAGAAAAGGGGAGAAATGCTGGCTGCTTCGTGGCATCCGAGGCATAGGACCTGCAGCCGCAACTCACCCCTGGCTTGCAGAGCCCCCCCGAAGTGGAGAACACCCCAGCCGCACCGCCAGGACCTCGCACTGCACCTTCGATGGTCAGCTGCACCCGAAAGGTCACAGACACCTCCAGGCGGTGGCCTTCAGCTTTGAAGGTTCCCCTTGGGGCTTTTTTCTGTCTGGCACCTTTCATCTGACTCTGTCTGGGGTTTCAAAGAGAGCTGTGGAGATAGACTTTAAAAATAGCCTGAGCCCCCCAGGTTGGATGCAGTACCAGACAGTGAGGGGGTGGTCTGGGGAGCCCCAGGTGGGTGAGACGAATGTCAGAGATAAGGGGCGCATATTGGTGAGACATTTGATCTCTGGAAATGATAGACTGTAAGCAGAAAATACTTGAAGGCCATAATATGAACCACTTCATTTATATTCAGGTGATATTATTTATCAATGGCTTAGTCTTCCGTCTTGTGATCTATAAATGTCACAAGAGCCCCTGTATGGCAATATAGGGCCATATTACACAGTGCTGGTTAATGAGCGCGCATGCGCACACACACACACACTGTAGTGACATCAAATACCACAAGGCTGATGGGGCACTTAGCTCTAAAAGTGTGTTTTTCCAAACAAGGAAATGTTCGTTTAAAATAGTAGTTGAAATACTAGACTGTGCGGTTTGGCTGTCTACAGTCTCACAGGAACTACTTATGTAAGAGCACAGAACTTGAGAAGAAAACATCCTTTGTGCTGTCAAAAAAATACATTCTTTCTGTGAAAGGGGTAGCGAAGCTGCTCTCTTCCGCTGCGACTAACAAAGGGAACTGAATAGAATTAGGTTCCAACTTTCATGAATAGATTGTTTTATCAACAGTGTTCAATGGTAAAGATCAGTGGAATTATGTGATTCTGAGGTTTTGGCATTTATCTCACAATCATGGATTCACAGCACTTGCCACATAATTTGAAGAGTTGATGATGTTGTTTCCAGCTCATATGGATCAAAATAATACTGCCTATGTGCCAGACAAAGATGCACGATTTGTTTTGACACATATATTACATAATCCTGCCACATAATGTGGGCCCTTGTTGCCACATAATCAGAGGAGCCCAGACACTGGTAAACTGCAAAGTGGTTTGGAGGCTGGCATCATGATGACAAAACCCATATTTAACACAGACCTAAGAAATATTTCCCATATTTCCATGGGTTCGTGCTAAATAAGCGTGTTTACACCACATCACTTTCCGTTCCTCAGTCAAGTCAATCTAACGTGCATTCTCATTCTGTCAGATGGTGAACATTGTGTCATGTCACTCACTTTGTACTGTGGTAATGGCAAGGAATTCTGCACTGCCGGAACGCATCTGTCAATGTGTGTTTATTAGGGCACGTGTGTTAAACAATGTGTTATTGGGCTGCATTTATTTTCATTAGTATAGTCTGTATGTATATCTATCTATCTATCTAACTATCTAACTATCTATCTATCTATCTATCTATCTATCTATCTATCTATCTATCTATCTATCTATCTATCTATCTATCTATCTATCTATCTATCTATCTATCTATCTATCTATCTATCTATCTATTTCCATGATAGAAGCTCTGTGCTATATACGTGAATAATAAAAAAGCTATATGAACCCATGTGCTTTGCGTGCACCAGGGTCCATGCGCTACATACGAACAATAGGAACCTCGTACTACATATGTGTAAAAACTGTTTTCGCCAGTCCTAACCATGTTCAAGTGTTGTAGCCCTAGGCGCTATACACGTGCAAAGATATGAAAAGTGTGCTGCACATGCGTAAGAATCAGCCCTGCGCGATGTATAGCCACAAGAGCTACCTCCCATATATGTACTGTCTGTACCTGCGCAAGGATAGAAAAAGCTTAATGTGCTATATGTGTGCGCGAATAACAACAAAATACGGTACAGCAATTGTTTATAATATCTGTCTCAAAACATGCATCTGGGCCTATTTTCGGCTCACATTACCCAACACAGCGCAGTCAAGAAGCAAAGAGGGGCTCGGGGGTGGGCGCGCGCCTCTCGAGAGCGCTTTTAGCGCCTATGTGCTAAGAACCTGAAAAACACACTGTCTACGCCCACGGCCTCCGGTCCCACGTGCTTTCATGAAGATGAGCACTGGGAGAGCTCTGCAACCTCGTCCCCAACCACGCCCCCCCCCCCACCCCTCTTCACAAGACCCTGCCACTTATAGCGAGACAAAATAATAATGCACATATAAACACGAAAGTCTATGAATGTTTACTACCAGTACACAATTCTATATTGTTTGCAGGTTATTGTGAAGTACGTGAATACATTGATCCAGCCTGTGGCCCAGGACCCCACTCACTATACGTAAGATTTCATGTCACCTTATCAATGATTAAATCCAGACACTAACGGGCCGGGCCGATCGCACCACCAATCAGAGCAAATCTCGTCAGAGTCCACCAATGATACTATGAGCTCACGGTGCTATCAAATAGGCCAATGCCACCGCAAGACACTGATTGCATCACTAGTTGAATGGCACCATGAGCCAATCACGCACTTAGCGCCATTCAAACGGTGGTATGAGGCAATGCCAGCACCATGTGCAACTACACCCACTCTTCACCACTACCACCAATAATACCATGTGCAAACAAACCCAAGCTTTATCACTGCCACCACAAGACACTGGCTCCATCCGATACTAGGTGGGCGCTACCACAGGCGCGCAACACTCATTGGACTCACAGGGCTTCAGCCCCCCCTCGTGTGTGGCATCCCGGGATGAGACAGCTTCCCGGGCACACACACAGCCGCACCCGAGCACTTCACAGGTCTTTAAAAGACCATTTGCATGTTAATGAGGCCTCGCTGTTGTTTCACCCCTTCTAAGAGCCCCTGCAGTTCCACTCTGCGTTATGGCTTAAAAGATTCAGCCCCCCCCCAAAAAAAATTTCTTAGCCCCCCCGAAATTTGGCTCTAGTTGCTCCTCTGCGCTACCATGAGCCAATATCACACCTTGCTCTGTTCCCATTGTGGTGCAAGGCAATAACACCAACTCTTCTTCACTACCACCACATGCAAATACACCCACATGTCACCGCTGTCACCACTATGTGCAAAACACCCACATTAATGTTTAATAAAAAACGATCACTTATATCAATGCAACTGTACTCCGGCGCATGCGCATGTTAAAGCATACACTTTTTTTTTTACATTTTGAAAAGACTTCATCATATTTCAATATGACGTGTTTTCAGGGCTCGGCTCGTGCACGGGCTTTGAGAGCCAAGCCAGACAGACCATTGTCTCGGCTCTGGATCGGCTCTCCCTGCTAATTTCTTGGCTCTCCCGCTTCCACTCGCATTGCGGTATGAGGCAAGAAGTCAGAAGAGGGCGAAAATACAGCCAAACTTCACAAATATCACCGCACAGCACCGATTCCGTCATGAGCTGCAAACTACTCACAGGTGGGCAGAATGACCAAGCCAGGGAACGTTCTAGACGAAGGGAGTTTATCACGAGAGGAGCACACCTGTAGATGGGTATATGACCGAGGAAGAAGCCGCTCTACAGGTTGTGGCATCACAGAAGGCAGATGCACAGGTGCGGGCATTATCAAGAGCAGGGCATTATCAGGAACTGGGAGAATCCTGCAGGTAGAGGGGAGCTTCACGGAGGACAGTATCAGAAGATGGCGAAGAACTACTACCCCCTTAGAATACCGAGCATCGACAGACCGTCTAATCTAGCATCTGCCTATGACAGACCGTCTAATCAGGCATCTGTCTACGACAGACCGTCTAATCGGGCATCTGTCTACGACAGACCGTCTAATCGGGCATTTGCCTATGACAGACCGTCTAATCAGGCATCTGTCTACGACAGACCGTCTAATCGGGCATCTGTCTACGACAGACTGTCTAATCGGGCATTTGCCTATGACAGACCGTCTAATCAGGCATCTGTCTACGACAGCCTGACTAATCTAGCATCTGTCTACGACAGAACGTCTAATCTAGCATCTGTCTACGACAGACCGACTAATCTAGCATCTGTCTACGACAGACCGTCTAATCTGGCACCTGTTTACTTCAGACACTGACAAATCTCGCAGTCGGCGCGGCATCTCTACGGGTGGGGGCACTATCCGGTAAGAGGCACTTCCATGAAGAATGACATTATCTGGAAGAGACGGCATTGTAGGACACTTTGTTTTTCAGAAAAAGGGCGGGTCCAGAGGTGCGGGCATTGCGAGAGGATGTTTCCTCCTCGTCTCCGTCTCTCTGTGCTGAAAGATGGAGGGAGGGACAGGGGCCATTCACAAAGCATAGAGGAGGGGAAGGTAACAGATGGAGAAAGGGGGAGACGTGGAAAGAGAAGGACGAGGCAGAGGGCCAGGGCAGAAGCGGTGGATAAACAGAAGAGTAACTTGGATGCGGCTGCATCACTGGAACTCACAGGAATGAACTTGAAATGGCGCCGAGCCGCCCCGTGAAAGCCCCTTATGCATTGCCCGTGCAGTACCTAGTCCGCCTCAGTACGTCCATCTCCCTGCCGCTGCCTCCTGTACAGACCTCTCCTACTGGGGAGCCCCCGTGCAGCCCCGCCCCCAAAGCCCCCGCGTGGACAGCCCTCTACGGGGCAGCGCAGCTTGGCACACAGCTATCGTGTGCCGCACCTTCCTGTGCCACCCCGTGAGTGAACAGTGCACCTCTTTCCAGTGCAGCCCAGTATTATGCAGCCCCTCCCCTCTGGTGTCGAATCATGTGCAGCCCCACATGCTGCACGCCACTGCGTGCAGGCAATCCTACACAACGCCCATCCCCGTTTATCACACACTAACACAGCCATCCCCTCTGCAAACCCCTATATTGCCCCCCAGTCCGCAAGCCCCTAATAATACCATGCAGACGCTTGATATGCAACCTTAGCATTAATGAAACATCCTGCCCAGTAGCTTGCTTCTTCCCTCTGCAGAGCATCTGCTTCTACCCTCTGCAGACCCGTGCATGCCGTCCCCACCTGTACAGGGCAGTTGTGCATCTCCCTCCTGCGCTCTCCTGTGGTCTGCAGCCTCCCCCGTGCGCCCACCACGGGAACCAGAGGCACGGCACGTATGCACAGAACAGAGACGCCCAGGGAGGTAACTCTAGAATGCTTTGTTCAATAACAACAATGCCACACATAGACCAAGTAACAGCTGTGCAAGAAAGTAACAGATGTGCAAGAAAAAATACAAAAACTCGCCTTTTCAGACTTCCTTCAGCAACCAACCCTTAAAGCTTGAAGCGCCACGAGGCCATACACCCCGCAAAGCAGCGCTATAATATTCTAAAGTAGCAAGAAGAGGAAGAGCAAAGCGATGGGGAAAGGAGGCGGCTGGCATGGTGGCGCTGGGCAGCACTGCTCAACATATACAAAAGCGCTTCGACGCCTCGTCAGGGGCAGTAAGCGCTATGCTATATAAATGCAATTGCAATACACAACAACCTGTCAACCTCTGGAGACGGTCCAACGCCTGCCAGTCCACTGGACTCAAAGAGATGAGGGGACTCTATCACAGAGGCAAAGCACAGCCGAAGCAGCATTGAAAGGATGCCGGGGACAGTGCTAGAGGCGGGACGAGCCAGCAAGTTGTGACCCTAGCCTTACGGTTGCAATATGCAGTGGTTTGCGCCACGGGTAAGGACATACCCGTGGTACACTTACAAATGGCACTTGAGCTCGATGACATTTAATGTATGGACTTTAGCAAGTTTAAGGGTTACATGGACCCGCCATGATTTGAAGCTGTCAACACGAGTTTCTACAACTAATGCATTAGACCACTGAGTTATCTTTCCACCGGCTTACAACATATACATGCACAACATGACGACCCTTGTAACAACCGGGGAAGGCGGCGAGGGCGCGGTCAGACACAGCAGCAGGAATGGGTGCACGGAGGCACCCAAACACCTGTCCAGGTAGATGCTGTGCCACACCGTTGCAGAGTTCCCCGGGAGAGGAGTAGGGTATCTGCAGGGAAGGGGAGCGGGCGCAGTCTCCTACCTGTCCACTGGCATACTTCGCCTCCTCTGGCAGTGACTAGCAGTAAATCCTGGCACGTCTTGTCAGAGGGAGCGCCAGGATCGGAATGAGACTCTGCTGCTCGGGCGCCTCCTCTCTTGCTCGAGGTGCCCGTCGTGGCAGACATGTGCCGGGCTCATTGCATAAGATGCTGTCGCGCGCCGCCATTGGCCCAGACGGGCAGGTGATGTCACCGGCTGGAGGTGCCTGCTGCACGTGTACCGTGGTGCGGCCGGGTGCCGGGCAGCCTGCGCGCTCATTGGCTGCGGACAAGGCCAATCGGAAATCAGCAGTCGGAGCAGACACAGGTCCACGAGGAGCTGCAGCAGGGAGGCGGGGCCCTGCGTCCGGCCCGCCAATGAGCGCCCGGCTGCAGGACAACAACAAGCGCCGTGCGGGAGCAGGCGAAGCCATGCGTTTGGCCGTGTGACAGTGGAGCCAAGCGAAACAGTCCAGCACAGCCCCAAGGAAACTGAGTTACAAGAGAGGAATGACTGGGTCCTCAGTTGAAGGGGGTTAGTTCGGGGAGGTTTATAGGCTTTAATATTGATCGAAAATGCGCACTAAAATGAAGAGTTCGGGGACGTTTATAGGAGTGATTATTGATCGAAAATGCGCCCTAAAATGAAGTGTTTACAACATGAAGGCAAATGTATAGGTAGTGTCCAAAAGTATATCTGTCAATAGGTCCAGCGTACGCATGTCAACATTTTTGAACGGCAAAGTGGGACATTTGGAAAAAAAATTTGGAGAAATGTATTTCCTCAATTGACTTCTAGTGTAGTAGAGGCAATTTTAGAAGGCAAACATCCAGAATAAAGCCATTTATGGCTTCAAAATCTGAGATTCTCCCACCTGAATCAGGTCTATTTTGATATATATCAGGGGAGAGTCGTTCTGTTGGAAGAACCTCTTATTGTGGAGTCAAAAGGAGGGTCTTTAAAGGTGAAACAAGTTGAGTGTAGTTCCGACGTAACCAAGCATTTGCAATGCAATAGGACTCGCATTTACGCGAGGCCTATTGCATAGCATCACGGACAGGGGGGAGCACGGACAACGGGAGTGGGGGGAAGAGGCGAGAAGGCTGGGACAAAGTAGTGCTCACAGTCTAAATAACGCGTACTGTACTGTGTAACACTCGAAGTAAAGGGGCCAGTAGCCATGGGAGGGTACAAATGACGACATGGCCATAATAAGGAGGGACTAACAAGCCTCATTATCAATCAGACGGCAGCATTTATGAACGCCAATTAAAAACATGGGCGTAGAGTGGGCGAAGCTTCCACTCCATACCAGGCCCGGCTCCAGGATTTTTTAGTTGGGTGGGCCAAGAGTGTATTTGGGTGGGCCACTGCGGGCCCAATTTGTCGCTTCTTGTGGTAGTCTACAAGCCCTAGATTACATTATATTTACTTGCGATTTAAGAGCAATGTCTGGACGTAAGTGCAAACCCTCAAATTCCAACAGGCCAGGTTTCAACACAAGTACTTCCAGGCCCGATTATCCAGCTTTCTACCATCCCTCTCCTGTGCACCTTATCTCACAGATGACCTTGGGCCACAGCCCCATATTAGCCACCATCCACTTTCATTATTCCCGTAAAAAACATTAGTAAAATCACCTTCAAACTTAAAACATTGAATATAGTAGTAAATATAATTAGCACACACTTTAAAGTATGTTCCACAGGTGCCCTAATGACCTGACTACTCATTAAATAAAAACAGAAAGGCAATGACAGGGCTGGTTTTAGTGCTAGTGCGAAAGTCTATTTTGGCGCCTAACCTCTTTTTCAGCAGATACTATTACTACCACCCTCCAACAGTGCCCTTCATCTCTCCATAGCCCCTCTCTCATATGCATTTCATTTGTTGTATAGCGCTACTCATATCAGTGTAGGGTGTCACAGTACTTTACACAACGCACACAACATACAGAGACAATAAATCATACAAGTATATCATTCAGTCTATAGGGAATGTCACATGAGCCAATGAAGATTACAAGGTGTATGAATCACGTCATCCATACTGGTGGGCAGTATATTTTAAGAGGGTTTGGGCTGGGGAAGCACAACCTCAGGATGTAAAGCATACCCCAGTGGTTGGGTGTTTGCTTTACTAATAAAAATGTATATCGGCCCAAACTCTATTTAGCAACATTAAAATAATGAATGACTGGGGAAGTTCTTAATATATAGTAACACAAAAATTGAAGTTCTAACTATACCATTCATGTTTGTACGCAGCTCTTTGATGACAGTTCATAGGCCACTGTCCTATGTTAGGATTGTAACTTCTGAACTGCAAGTAACACAAGAATCTCTGTGACAAAGGCAGTAACCCACTGAGCTATCCACATAAAATGCAGCTTATCTGCAATTAAAAACCACTGATAGGCAAAGGATTGCTCTCCAGCAGGATCATAAATCACCAGTTCGCTGGACATTTTTTATTGATGCCTTGCATCCATGGCCATGATAATTATCAAAACAATTTAAAGTATGTGCCTTTCTGGGCCTGTGCAGATTTTTTAATAAAAACAAATTGTAACACATTCTCTTACCTACTCCTTGAGTCACAGCCTGATCTGATAAGCAGCTGCAGGAGTCAGTAAAGGTGAATCAGAATAAACAAACTTCTTTTCTCAAATGCTGAACAGAAATGGAAATATCCACGCAGCACGGGACAGTAGGCAAAAGTTACTCGGTGTCAAATAAAGAATTTGTTCCTTTCGCCATGCCCCTATTGTACTTGCACGATACAGCCCACCTGAGCCCAGGCCCAATAACGCATCTCCCAGAACATGAAGAAAAACAACGTTCAGAGGAACGTTTTAAATTAAAGTGCCCATTTTCTATTGGCCTTCATGTTCTCAATGCGAGGGCCAAGGCTCATGTTTGGGTGGGCCAGGCTCATGTTTGGGTGGGCCTGGCCCACCCGGCCCACTCTCTGGAACCGGGCCTGCTCCATACTCCATTACTGCATGCCTCTCAAAGCGAGCAGCGCATGCGTGCTGCCGCTATAGGCTCGACCTAAAAAACGAATGTCGCGCTCAACAAGAATGTTTCAGGCCTCCTCGTGCCTAAGTTGAAAGGACCGTACTTAATAATAAGAGTGCTAGGGGTTGTCACTCCAGATTTGAAAGGAGTGTACCACTGTCACTCCAGATTTGAAGGGAGCGCACTATTAATACCAATCCATCAATTGTGTCTTTAGAGCGTGCTACTCACCCGTGAGGCGCTGGTGGGGGGGGGGGGCGGGGGGGGGTCAGTGTCATTCCTGAGTTAGGAAGGGTATCACTTCATAAAAGCGGTTTGGGCCTGTCACCTCCAAGTTTTAGGGAGAGAACCGCTTCATAAGCTTGTCACACACTGAGTTGAAAGGGGTGTGGTACTTAATAATATTGTAGGGTCTGACACTTGCAAGTGTGGAGAAATATGCAACTTCATAAGAATGTGCTATGGTCTGTCACTCCTGATTTGAAAGAAGTATACTACTTCATAAAGATGTGCTAGGCATGGGCATTCCTGCCTGGGTGGGAGTGCAGCACTTAATAAGAAGTAATAGAGTCATGTGCTTCACGGAGGGGGAAGTGGCCCAGCTCTCATGAAGGTGAATGAATGTTGCGTTACACAAGATGGGACCATAAAAGTCTGTCACTAATGAGTCCAATAAAGTGTTGTTTTCGTAGTATACAGTGATGGTCAAAATTAACTTTGACAGCATATGGAGTAAAGGTACATGTTTACTGCAAGTTCATTGAATAGTACAACACATATCAGGCTGAGCCTTTTGGAAGCACTTTGGCAGGAATTCAGTCATGGAGCCCAGAAATACAGACCCAGTATCGTATGAGCTGGCATGTATGTGTGCATTTGCATTGTTTGGCCATCACCAATATTTAGTTGTGCAGAAGTGGACATGTAATATTTCTTAAAGCGAAAATACAGATCAGCCCCTGTGACCACCAGGTGTTCCCCTTCAGACAGAAGTGTAAGGCCTGTGCAAAAAGCAGACACTTTTGGGAGAAACCTGACTGTGCGCTCGGAAATTCTTCTAAACTGTACTGTGACAGCTGTGCAACCCTGACCGCAATTTACATAGAGCGCATTATGACCAGCATTTTGATTTCTTTGCAATGTAATTTGCACTGTGCCTTTTGAATGAACTCTTCCCCACAACATGAACTATGTGAGTCCAGTTACCTGTGATGTTCCCTCTCAGCTTTTGCTCGAATAGGACTTGTTCTATACACTTGCCCTCTAATGTGTTATGAGTGCCCCAGAAGGCTATCTGAAGAGCAGTGTGCCATGTAAATGCCCTCTAATCTGTAACATGAACTGCACATCTCCTTTCTTGTAGTTTTAGAGATTTTTGTTATTTTAGGGAGTTTTATATAGCGCGAACTTGACCCAAATCTGGTATCCGAGCGCTTTACATAGCACCAGTCGCGCTACATGAGGACACATTAATTTTTGTCAGGCAAAGGGAGATTAAGTGACTTGCCCAGAATCACAGGATGTTGAGCATCGTTGCAGAGACTCAAACTGTTGGAGGGAAGATTTATTACGGGTCAAGGGGGCAGGAGGCTGAGCACAGAGCTCTTGGAGCCTTCACAGAGTGAGTGAGGGAGTGAGTTAAGGACAAAAGCGGCACCTTAATTTGAGCCGGGGTGCCTAGGAACGCTCACTCTAAAAATGAAGGAAACAGACATGTGAGCCATTGAATTTGAGGTGGAGTACAGTGGCAGTTTATTGAGAAGATGCAACTTCAAAGAAACTGCAAGACAAAGGCATAAAATACAAAATACAGAATCTAGATAGTCACATGGATTGGTTGGTATTCTCTGTATCCAAACTATTGTACTGTCAGAGAGAGAAAGAGACTAAATCTAATAACCACTTTTATAAATGCACCATGAAAACAGCATAAATGAAGTAAATTATGTCTCAGAATACATAACACCTTTACCCAGGAACACTCATGTCTACTCAAGAGTGAGCAATCCCGCAATTACAATACAAAACATTTTAAATGCAAAAGTGAAGAGAAAAATGATTAAACATAACGTGACATTTCATATAGGTAAAATAGAACAAAGACACTTTGAGCAAAGCAGAGCAAGACACTTTGAATAAGACAAGACAAGAGCTTCTTAGCTCTTGGGGAAAAACCTACACAGCCTGTTACCTACATACAGATAGCAAGGTAGTCCGCCGAGGATTGTGTGAGCTCCCCTTTTATATGATTTTTAGGCTATGAGAGGCGCCTACAATAACGTCATCTCACGCCACTTCTACCTACGTCAGTCTACCCCAAAAGCTTTGTCTGCAATTTTTATCAGTCGTCTCATCATTTACCCACTTAATGCGGACCGTAGACTAGGTGAAAAGGTCAGTTTCTCAGGCCAATCGCTCGTCGTAAATTGCATAGGGCAAGTAGAAAAATGGGTATTATACAGGAATTCTATATATGCTTGTATAAATCTCCTGTGTTCTTTAGCTTGACACATCTACGGTGGCCACTTCCTTAAAAGTATGTACCAGCCCAGGATGCAGCCTACTGTATGTCAAAAGTTTCAGGGGGATGTTGAACTTTGAAACAGTGAACTGAGCACACGGGTAGGGTGCGGGCTCCTAGTTTGGAGCAGGAGGCCTCGCAGACAGAGGAGCTGGATATGATTTGGGTCAGACCTGCCTTCAGCCTGCTATACAGTAAAATGGCAGAACTATGGTCAACTTAACAAAGAGGCCTACATACTGAACAGAAGGGCCTACACAGGGGTTTCATGCTGGCTGAGTGGTAGGGATGTCTCAGGGTATTTATATGGGAAAATCAGTCCCTTTCCCAGAACCCAGTTCCCCAGGTTCGAGGTCGACCGCCCTAGCCGTTAGTCCAACTCCTCTCCCCAAACGTTTATTTGATGATTGAATTATCAACTAAAAGTTCATACATGCAAATACATACACTATAGTATGTTAAGCATGAAGGAACGTATTACAATTCTAGAAAATAGTTATTGGATAGAGAGATAGAAAGGTATGGGGAAGATAGAAAAGTAACACAATCATCTGTTATAAGAAAAGAGTTACAAGCAAATATTATCAGTGTTAACACTAATGCATCAAAGAGTTATAAAAAGCAGCAGATTATATGAGTGAACTATATTTATAGTAAAAAAAAAAAGTCATGGAGGTTTAGGTACCTTTTCAGTCCGTGGGTTATGTAAAAAGGCGCTTTTTGCAGAGGAATCCAAGAAATATGTTACAGGTAACCAAAGAAGACCTCTTTTGATGGCAAGAGCATGTGGATTGACATATGCTCTGTCAAGTCTGTGATTGTAATAAACACCATACCACCAAGCCTGAAAGGATATGTTAGTAGAGTCTTTCCATGCCTTGGTAATTTGTTGAAATGCAACGCAAGTAATAAATTAAGTACATGGATATTGTGGTAGTGGGCTCACCAGTCCTCTGAAATACTTCCTAGCAAAATTTTACGAAAGAAATCGGTACATGTGTGTGGAAGATATCATTTATCTGTTTCCAGACTTGTAACCAAAATCAGTGAGTGGAAGGACATTCGAATAATGTAAATGTAAATGTATGTGTCTTGTAAAGCACACTGCTGCCCTGAGGCGTCGTGGCGCTGTAGAACCCGTGCTGGCTATCCCTGTGAGATGGTCCCTCCTGGGTATCTCCAAGGTGAAACCAGGCATCCCCGGCAAATGTGTGGGGCTGTTGTGGAGATGAGGCAAGCTAATGCCCAGAGTTGCCGAGTGTGTTCCTGGTTAGAGTAGGTACCGAGGCGAGAATTATCAAGTCCGTTTTGACCCTGGTCCACGACCCTGCCGCGTCGGGAATTGAACCCTGGTCCCTGGCCGATTCTCTGCTTGCGGATCTGCCGCCTCTAACCAGTGAGCCACACCTCTCCGAAGGTCAGATGAAGTATTATTGCATGACCAACAGGAGGAGGGCAGTGTTGGCTTAATGTAATGTCATGTTTTCTGGGGTGATCATGAGTCTATTGTAAATAAATACAGTGTTTGAATAGCATTATCAGCCCTAGAGGATTTCTGTATTTTAGTCAAAATCCTTTTCCAAGTATGAATCGAAAAAGAAGTTTGTACGTCAGATTCCCATTTTTAGCTCCACAACTGTTTTATCTCGATCATCTGATGAGTTAGTTAGAGATTTATATATAAAGGACGCTGAGGGGGAAATGAATAATACGGGCGTTATGTGATGAACAGGTGTAACAGAAAGAATATTATTTGGGAGATGATTGTATGTTGACAGTATCACATAAGTTATTGCCATATATTTAGATTTATACGAAGAAGGAAACGAAAAACACTCCTGAGCTGTTATAAAAGGAAGGCAACAGTCATTATCAAAAAGTTGATAAATCCAACTGAGACCTTTTTCATGCCAAGACTTCCAAAAAATGGTTTAATTATTTAGTTTGATAAATTTATTTTGCCAAATTAACGACCGTAAAAAAAATTATTTTGTGTTCTGATGGGAATTTAAAATAGGTTGCAGGAGTTTACATGTATTTTAAAAAATGGGGAAGGATAGGAATACAGATTTGTGAGAAAAGGATAAGAATTCTTGAAAGGAAAAGGGGCAAAGAAAAACCTTCTCAATGTCTACCCATAAAAGGGGGGGGGGGTATAATAGAGCTGTTTTCGGTTACTGAAAGAGAAGCTTGTTAAGAAAGAATGCTGTGAGATAAGAGAGTAAATCGGGAAAATTAACTCCTCTTCAGCGCTGGGTAGATGAGGTGTAAGGTTTTTTAACATTCACAAATGAGCAGCACAGCAATAGACAGGTGAAGAGTGGGATTTGTACAATTTGTAGGTAACTGACTTATTTTGCAGGGCATCGTACACATGTCAGCCATTTGGAAGCACAGAAAACAACCGGTGTTACTACTGCCTCTATCCATAATAGTAAATTTACTGACTCTGAAAACATGGAAGTCTGAGTTGGCACTGCCGATATTCAAATTGTGAACAACAAGATTTTCACAACAAATATATAAGTTCCACTGCCCTCATGCAGGCAAAAATAATGATCTATTAAAAGAACATTAAATGACAATATAGTTGGGGGGTCGGCCATAGTAAAAAAAAAAAAAAAAGTGAGAATCAATGAAGTTCGAAATTGTCCCAAACTGGTTGGTTGAAGTACACATTAAAGGAAATGTAAATTATGTGGAGTATTCTATGATTCGAAATCATGTGGCCCAATTTGTAACATTATTATTCTAGCTATTTTTACAGGGTGATGTATACTGTTATGAAAAACATCCCAATGGTATGAAACATGCATAGGTTTCTTTAGAATAAAACTAGCACTACTGAGCGATTCCCATTTAAACCAAATTCTCCATCAGTTAATGATTTTATGATGCATGGACGGACAGGAACTCCATGGTATTAAATCTGTCCTTTCTACCTCCCAGAATAAAATAGTTTGGTAGACGACGGAGGCCCTCCCTCTTATTTACCAGTTAGTTACCTTTTAAGACATATTACCCGCTGGGAACGAAGTTTGCTCTTCCGCCTTAGATCTGGCACATTAAAATATTTGTTGTGATTCCCCTTAGGCTTTCAGCCCAACATTGAGGAATTGCCTTGCCCTTGCGGCAATTTAGGTAAGCAATCCATGTTGCATTTTCTGTTCTTTTGTAATTTTTATCAAAGGTACAGTAAGGAACTTTTGATTCCGTTTTTTAGGGCCAGTGGAATAACGGACTTCAAGGTTGCCTACGGGCCTATCCTTCAGCTTAATGGAGAAAACTTAACACTTCGTATATTTGTACTTTTTTGAAAATGGCTATTCGTTCACGTGCTTCTATGAACCCCTGATAAGTGGATCCGATTGTACTATATGCATTTCTTGGTTTTATGCTGATAAAGAAATACGCTCTTTGGTTCCTGAACGATATTCAAATGTGTGGAGTTTTTATGCTTGGAATTCAATTCAATAGCTTATTTACCCCGCTGCTATTCCCCTCCCCCCCCCCCCCAAAACCATCTACACCTTGCACTTTCGCACTTTATTATATGATGCTACTATATATATAACTTGATACACCCGTGACAACTTTGTGATGACATATCGAGTTTTTTTTTTTATATAGCTAAAGCTTTGATGTATGTTTTAAATCCAGATGATTTTTTTTATGTAAAGGTTTAAGTGATTAACTTTGTGAGAATTGTTTGTGCTTTTATGGACACTTTATATCCGAATAAAGATTATTGAATAATGAATAAAATAGTTTGTGTAAAACGAGCACTGCGACACACTACATATGAAGAGAGGAGCCCCTGGATACTGAGGAAAGAGAACTGTTACAGTCTCTACCTCAGGTCTTTGAGGGAGGAAAAGTCGGCCGAGTGTGGGGGCATGAATGGGGACTGTCCTGTTCTACCCCACCATGGTTTACATATTATTACCATGCATACCCATTGCTTTACTTTTGTTACCCCTTGTATATTGTCTGTAAATGCATTTTACTACTGTCCTTGCATACTGTCTGTAAAGGTTGCTATGCACATTCTTAAAGCGCTCTAATACCCTCGGGTAACGTTTGCATTATATAAAACTCTAAAAATAAATAAATACATAATGTTTTGCTGAACAGAATAGAAGTCTATGTATAAACATTACTTGTAATAAAGGGTGGTCCTCAAGGCTATGTTTTAAAATCCTTCAATTCTGGGTTCACGCTACAGGCCCCTTTGGAAGCACCTGTTTGCATTAGGAACCATCCTTGTAGAACAGCTTTGCAAATTGTACATTTATTATGTGTGTGTCTCTTTAAGAAGCACTGTAAGATTCAATGCATCAGTCCTTATAGAGAGATGGAGCATGGTGTTCTAAATGCTGAACGTCCTCTTGAAAAGACTGTTCTGTGAGAACAAAAAGCGCAAAATAAATGCTGGCTCGAGAACAGACTGCGAGGTGGGCGTCAATCTGGGCAGAAAAGTCAATCTTTGAATGAAGCCTGACGAGAGCAGACAGAAGCTGCAGGCGACTGGTAAACTTTTGTAAAATGCGCTGGTGCAGTGTTGTGACCTGTGTTTGAGCTAGAAACGCATTTAACTTGGATGATGCAGCATATTTGGGATTATGAGGAAGATGCGGCAAATTCACATTTACGTGAAAAAGTGCTGCATTTGCATCAACCCTCTGTACCAGTGTGGACGGGAAATGAGCTGACTGGATGGGCCTGAGGTCCACCTCTTTCTTGAGTCTCTTTGCATCTGTTCAATCTGGGTGAGCAGGAGAAGCCGTGCCTGCTCCTTGGATGGTTCCAGCACCTCTGGCACACGCCTCTGAATGGTGGCGTTGCCTCGCGCTGCACTGTACTATGGGATGCGAGGCACAGTCATAGCCTAGCTAAAGATGAAGGACGCAGAATGAGGGGCCTTCTTGAACCTTCCATGCCTTTGAAGATAGTTTCAGCTTTCAGTCTGAGAAACCCACACTGCAGACTGCAATGATATCAACATGAATGATATAACCAGGGCTTTAAGTGGGCCGGGGCTCACCGGTGTTGAGCACCGGCAGTTTTTTAAAGGGGGGCTCGAAACGGATCTCTATCGGGCTCTGTTTTGTGCCCTGGCACGGGCGGTCAGTTTTTTCCGGACTGCAGTGACAGCGGGCACATCGACGTGCGCGTGCTCACAATGCTCACTTCTCAATAGTGGAGAAGTTATGGCATGACGTCATGCCAGGGGAGCGGTGTAGGGGATGGGAAATCCTTTAAAGAGTAATTTTCTTACTGGATTTCCCTTCTCTTTTTAAAACTCAGGAGCAGCAACATTGTTGTGGTGTCACCAGGGCTTTAAGTGGAAGCTTTTTCAATATTATGTACAACAAGCCATAGTTGCTGCTTATTTATCGTATGCAACTACCAACCATTGACAAAGCCAATAGTCCTGCCTTGTTGTAGGTATGATGTTACTTGTTGTATCATATGTCTGGATGCAATGACAGAAACAGCAAAATACAAGTCGTCGGCACACTATGCTAAGCACAGATGTTTAGCTTACGTGTTTTAAGCCACACCCCTTATTACATTGGCCATGACCCTTTGAGAGACCCCTAGTTTTTTGTTCCCACTTAAAGCCTGGGATATAATCTATATTTACAGTCTCATCAACACGAATTCTGAAAAATAATGATGATGCTTTTTCTATCGTGCCGCTATACACACAGTCGAGGCCCTTGCTGTGCTGGGGGCTCTCGGCCCAGGTGCGCAGGAGGCTTTTGACTCAGGCCCATGATATCTCTGCAGCGCAGCTGAGGAATGTATGATGTTACAACGCATACATTTACAACGCATGCCTTTACAACACAGTTTTTACATTGCAACATCCTTTACAACGCATTCCACTACATCGCATGCCACTACATAGCATTTTTAGAAACTACCTTTACAACGCATTTGATTACATCGCATAATACCTGTACAACACATACCATTACAACACATACCATTACATTGCATTTAAGGTAAGTATTGGATAGAGTAGAGGTAAAAATTACTATTCTAACTCCAGGGGGTGCAACAGTAGGGTAAGTGTTGGATAGTGTAGGGGTACTATGCATTGTAATGGTATGCATTGTAATTGCATGCGATGTAATGACTGTGTTGTAGTGACATGCGTTGTAATGACATGTGTTGTAGTGACATGCAATGTAATGACTGCGTTGTCGTCACATGCGTTGTAAAGGATGTTACGATGTAATGACTGAGTTGTGAATGTAGTGCAATGTAATAACTGCTCTTGCCTAATAGCAGGCTAGGTGAAATGAATTTAGACCATTGCCCGCTCTCCCAGTCAATGAGAATTTAGTCTCTTTGCGTTTATACTGGCTAAACAACTGCATGATTTTTAGTTTTTATTGATGAATTTTAATATTATTGATGTCATGATGTTTATTATTTTAAAGATTTTATAAGAGATTGTAAATATGTTATATATGTTTCATGCTTTTATGAGTTTTTACCTCGAATAAAGCAATAAACTGATAATAACTGCGTTGTAAAGGTTGTTTCCCGCAGCTGAGCACTGCTGGGAGCACCGGATGCCCTTCCTGTGCCAGGAGACCCGAGGGGGGGCTGCTGTTGCAAACGATTCATTCCGACAGGGTGTGGAAGCAACCCCCGCCTCGCGCGTGAGGGGTGGGTTTTCCCCGTTCATCCCCTATAGGGGGTACATGTAAGATGAGACGTTTGGCACCCATCCTCGGGGTTTGTAGGGAGAAAAGAAACACAGCCAGTAATTGAAATGAGCCCTTCGGAATCCTCAGGCGTCGGTGCCACTGCACCGGTTGCACTACTGGTAGCTATGTCCCCTGCCTTTCTGTCCCGCAGTGGGGCGTGGGGACGTAAGGATGCCTGCTCTCGAGTACCATTCCGGGGGGCTGTGGGGGCTGTGCAAATGAACACAGGCCCCGTGTTTCAGCTCTCCTGCGTTGCCAAGATACATTCGTGCTTCTCCAAAGCACTTTGCCAGAGAGCCTGGAACATGTGCACATGAAGATATGGAGCACGGCACAGGCAGCCCAGTGCGGTGGGCATCTCAGGACAGGCGCGAGGCTGCGCCCGGTCCTCACGGAGTGCACGTGGGGCACATGTGGGCCAGGCGCAGCGCCACCAGAGGAGGGAGACAGCCCTGGAATCTTGCCATGTTGGCATAAACTACCCGCACGGGGCACTTACCCTGCCCCAATCTGCCCACTGCTGTTTCTACACAGCTCTAAAAACGGAGCAAGCTCACACAGCGAGTCGAAATAAGTAAATGTCAGAATGACTGAAACGGGAGTAAATGTCAGTTACAGCGCCCAGTGACCTATAGACCACCAACAAAAGATGTTTCTGAATCAGGGGGGGCCAGAGGTAGCGTTTGTTCCAGTACCCGGTCTGCTCTGTCGCACTGCCAGACGAGGATTTAATTCCGCCAAAATGTACAGATCTGAAACAGGGTTCAGGGAAACCAAGGGTCTAGAGTACAGAAGGTCACGGCGAGGACGGCAGGTACAGGGAGCCGGTCCTGCCTGACAAGGCACAGGGGCGGGACCAGTCCCATGAGCAAAGGAACTAAAAATAGCAGGATGCAGGAGGGGCCCGAAACACCTGGAGGTGCCCTGCCTTCACCCCTGGCACCCATGGGCACAGGAAGAAGAGTGGCGAGCTGGCACATTCCTATGGCAGGCAATCAGTAGATCCCGGGCATTTAGCCAGCGGGGCATCGCTTGGCACGTGCGGTCACGGCAGCAGGGGCCTTCCTATCGATTAGCACCGATGGTACCCATGGGGGTTGTCGGGTGGTCTGTTAGATGTACTCTTACTGCGGAAGGGAAGGGGCGCTTTCTTCTTTCACTACAAACACACTGCACCCCTTAATAAGCACAAGATTGTCTCCTGCCCCAGGCATTGAAGCCCCAAAGTCAGGGCTTTAAGTGGGATGAAAAAACTGGGACGTCTCTCAAAGGGGCGTGGCCACTGTAATTAAGGGCGTGGCTTACAACACATAAGCGAAACATCTGTGCTTTTCACAGTGTTCTGCCCGACTTGTATTTTGCTGTTTCTGTCATTGCATCTAGATATATGATACATCAAGTAACATCATATCTACAACAAGTCAGGACTATTGGCTTTGTCAATGATTGTTAGTTGCATACGATAAATAAGCAGCAACTATGGCTTGTTGTACATAATATTGAAAATGCTTGAACTTAAAGCCCTGGTGACACCACAACAATGTCACTGCTCCTGAGTTTCAAAAAGAGAAGGGAATTCCAGAGAGAAAATGACTCTCTTTAAAGGATTTCCCTTCCCGTACAACGCTCACCTGGCATGACTTCATGCGGTAACTGCTCCACTAGTGAGAACTGAGCAGTGCCTGCTGTCACTGCAGTCTGGAAAAAAACGGACCGCATGTGCCAGGGCACAAAACAGAGCCCGATAGAGATCCGTTTCGAGGCCCCCTTTAACAAATTGCCGGTGCTCAGCCCAAAGTCCTGCCCAAAGTCATCGCATGGTTACAAGCGCCCAGAAGCCCCAGGCTGGTTTCGGTTGCGCTTTAAAAGAATCATAACAGCGCATGGAGTACAGTATGTGTCACTTATCCACAACCCTACAGTGTGTAAAAGTGTGCTACAGCTGTTTGTACTGAAAGCGGGACGCTGTCCCTCGCGCATGCACTGTGTGCTAGTAACAGCGCATGCGCATGAACCTCAAGGTGGGCCGCAGGTAGGCTCAAACACTCTCTGTGCCTTTATTGTTGGTCAGAAGGGACGCTGTCCTTGCGTTCCATTACATCACCATCAGCTATACCTATCTCTGACCAGGCCTCCAGCACAATATTCCTTCCCCAGGACTGGGATTAGATCTATTTCCTTTTACCTTTACCCAGGCACTTCTTCAGTGGTTAATTTGTTAAAAAAAAAAAAAGAAGTGCCGGGGCTCTCGTCAGGAGGATGCTTGCACCAGCCCCTTTCTCCTGTTAGCACTACCTACAACAGAACCAACTACTAATCGTGAAAGTGAGTAGAGGATGTGGCATAATGGCCAGAGCTGCAAACTTTGGAGTTTCGACATCAGCTCAACAGACTGCGGAATCTGGGCAACTCACTTAATCTCCCCATAAATGAATGTGTCTTTAACTGGTGCTCATGAAAAGCGCCAGTGTGGATGATTAAGTGCCAGGTGCTCACCGGAAACCACTGGCTCAAATTAAGCCCTGCCCCTGCTCCTCTCTCTTGGACAGCAGGGGTACTGCTTCTCACACTGAAATGTGCAGGGTAATTCCCTGTGTAAGGCAGCTCCTTGTCTTCAGCGAGAGAAGCTTCACCTGGTCCAATCTTTCATGAAAACTCTAGACTTCCATTTATTCCATTACAATCGTGTCGCTCGGTGAACTATTTCCAATGTGCTCCCTCACATTTAATACATAGGCCTGAAAACGAGGTACTGTACACTTAAGTGTGTTAAAGAGTTTTAAGGGTTTGTATTTTTGTGCCTCATTAACAATGTGAAATATGCAAATTTACAAACAATTCCACTTGTACAGACTGATCTTATGTGACTGCACTGGAAACAAATTCTCTATGATGTATAGAAGTGTGTTTTTCTAATGTATGTTAACTAGGCCACATTTTTGTGTATAACGACATTTTGCCCAAAATGGAAGTCATCTCGGTCACCCTTCCTACAAGCTCCGCCGCGCACAGTCAGGCTGAAAGGTTTGGGTTTTCTCCACTGGTGTTGTTGTTCCTCCGGATGAACTTTCCCCGCTTGAGCTGTAACTTGCAACACGTTATAAAGTCTTCCGTTTGTTCACTGAGACCTATTAATTCCCATAACACTAATATTGTTAATGTATCTTATTCTGTTTGAGCATGTTAGGATGTTACAGCATTGCGGTTGCTAAATATTTATTCGTTTAGTCGGTTAGCGCTTAGGTGTTAAGGCAATATGGCATTTATCTATCATGTGCTCTGATTTGCTAAAGAATTTGTACATTTGCTCACATTACAGTGAAGCTGCAGAAATGTGTACTTAATATGCAAGAGTAATGTAAAAAAAACTTTGATTTTGAGGTTGAGCCAGAACTTTCCTTAATGCTGCGAGGGGTGCTGTCTGATGTTCTATTGGTTTTGCTGCCACTTAGGACTACCTTTTTGAATTTTGCATAGTCTGTATCACTCTGCATTAAGAGCCGTCATGGCATTGATTCTTTATCGCTTCATTTTTAGGTCGAGGACTACCGGTCTGCCGAAGGCAGAACCGGAAGTCGGAAGATTTAATGTTTTCTATAGTGGCTATTTAGCCCGCCTCTCTTTTAGCTTCTCCTCCATTGGCTGGCTTCCTAAACGGAGGCCAGCTATTGGAGGAGAGAGCCGTCCCTCCAAATAGGCTCCGTCTTTTTCAGATTCGGGGGCGTGTTTTTTGGTGTTCTTTCCACTTTTTAGCCACGCCCCCGAATCTGAAAACCGCCGCTGCGTTTCTCCGAGGCATTTCTGCTTCGCCTCGGAGAAAGGCAGTGGTGTGCTTATTACTTTAGATTTCTTATTACAGTTCTCCACAGGTCGGTCTTAATTTTTGTAGCTTTATTTTTCTTCTTTGCAGGCTGTGTACAAATTGCAAGATGTCGACAGTTCGTTTCACGGTGTTGTACCTTTTGTTCCGTCGCTTCGGAGGTTTTCTAAATATGGGTTCAAGTCAAACGCCGCCTGCTTGAAGTGTTTAGTTCTGTTTTATATGTTTGATTTCTAAAATGGATGTGTGGAACCGGTGTCTTGTGTCCGTCTTTGGTCTTAATCCCATGTTTTGTTGTTTTGCTTGCCCGGATTAGTCGGTTTACGAGCTGTCTTCACTTCCTCCGAGATGGTTTCTGTTTGTCTCGGGCCACTGGAGAGCAGACGCTTTTCTTTACGAGAATTGAGTTTCCTCCCTTCGTCCAGTGCGCGGAGCCGGGAGTGCAGAGCCGTCCGTCCCAGGGGGCTGCGGCCACGTTTATTTAACGCTTCGTAGATGCTGGTTTCGTTGCTCAAAATTACAATCTTGGCCATTTCCCCCCCCCATGGCCTCCTAGGGCTACCATTTAGGGGTAGGTGTCGGAAGTGTCCTGCAGCAGACGGACGGTCTGGTACAAAAGGCAGACATTGGGGTTTGGAAAGATAATTGGGGGGTGTTTACAAACGCCGGTGGAAGGGTTTACAAAAGTAGGTGTTTTGGTTCTTTCCATTTTAAAGGGTGCCTGCCTCTGGGTTCCGACTCCTTCCATATTTCCGTTTCAGTCTTGACCTAACTTTTTATTTGAATAACCCCTCGTGACTCCTGCGTGCTGTTAGTCCGCGAAACATCGGCCCCCTTTTCCGGTAGACGTTTATTTCGAGTGCAGCTGCTGCTTTAACAACGCGCCCTGTTAGTACAGTTTGTACATTTCTGTAGCTGCTTGCTTCAAAGATCTACGCAAATAAACTGATAGCACAGATATCCATGCCGCTCCCAGGTCTCTCAGACGCCTGTATTTTGTCTGCGTCAGCAGTGGCTCATCGAGTGCCTTCAACTTGCACCCACTTCGTCCTAACCCGGGCAAAGAGTGCAGCTGATGGGTTTTTGTGTAATGTGCATCCGCATCCCTTCTGCTTATGTGCATTATCTTGAGCGCCTTTCTACACACTGGACAGTGAGTTGGTTTCATACGCAGTGTATTTGTTTTCGCGGACCTGAAGTCACAGGGCATGAAAATGGAAACCGCGTCCCTCTGGGCAGCCTCCACTCTGAATAGACCACATTCATTTTTTGGTAGGCACGGGAGATTAAGTAATTTGCCCAGATTCACAGGATGTTGAGCCGACGCCGAGACTCGAACCTAGTTTCCAGAGGAGAGGATGTGGCCTAATGGCTAGAGCGGTCGACCTCGAAGCTGGGGACCCGGGATCGAGTCTCACCAGGGGCTCAACATCCAGTGATTCTGGGCAAATCACTTAATTTCCCCGTGCCTACCAAAAATGAATGTGTCTGTTGGTAACTCAACTCCTACCTTGGGTCGAGTAAGCGAGTAATCCGGGGAAAAAAAATCGGCATCTCTGACTAGTACGCCACACCCACTTCATGGCTATGCAAAAGCAGCCAGCGGAAGGGTAATTCATTGCCTTGCTGAATGCAATGGTCCGTTTGGAAATCAGCTCAGTGAATGATATGGGCAGGTGACCGACCCTCAAGGAACTACTAGAAAATACATCAGCAGAAGGGAATTTTGCAAAAAAGTTTCAGAATTGTCATCAATATTTAGATTCCACGATGCATATTAATCCTCTAGTGATCACACACAACCAAACTTTACAAAGCAGCATAGAATAAAGCGCTACAGTCAGTGCCGTAGCTGCATTGGTGCAGCGGGTGCAGTTGCACCAATGCACAGAGCCCCGATAGGCTCTTTGGACAATTGCTGTATTTTACCACCCTAACAGCATTCAAAGGGTCCATTTTCGATACTTGCACGAGGGCCCTTGGCATTTTTGCTATGTTACTGGTTACAGTGTCGTATGCTGATGGTAGAAAGTGCAGAAACACAACAGCGGATTAATAAGTATTATTGTCAGCATCGTAAACCTCGAGACCCCTGGTTCAGGGATTTAGTATTCACACCAGAGTCCGAACTGGCACAATAGCACCACTAATCTAAGTTACACATTATATATCTTTTTGTATTTGTTTTTCACAATTTCCCACATTTTTCAATGGTTCAAATTAGGGGTGTGCGTAACTCGCATAATCCCTTGTTCCATTACTAGGGCGAAAGGAAGGGTCGGCCATTTTGTGCGCGGTCAGGACGTGGGGTCGCCTCTTCCTTGCTGCAAGGCTTATCTTTGGAGGATGGAACCTCGCTCTCCGCTGCTGCAGGTCCGGTTGAAATGGGACCATTCAAGGCCCCTTTCAGGCAAAAGCACTCACTGATTTCTGAATAGTGAGTGTAAAAGCATTAAGGTAACAATGTTGTTCCTGCTTGCATTTCACATGGTTTGCTAAATTTTGCATTCCCCTATGAGTGTTTGCTTTTTCCAGGATGCTGTCGCTTTTTTTGTAGGCCGCATATTGCTCTTGTCTATTGCGTCATTTAAATTGAGCCTCATCCAGGTGTTTATAGCCGGCAGCAATTGGGTTGTAGTTGAAGGCAGTGCGAGTTTTTCTCAGTGGGGCAGTATGGTGTTCAGTGGGGGATAGGATGTGGCACTATGGCCAGAGCTGCTGAATTTGGAACTGTGTCCTCATGAATTGTGTGTGGGAAGCTCTACGTGTGTGTGGCTCTGTGTGGGTGGCTTTTTTTGTAGGTGGCTTTATGCGTTGGTGGCTCTGTCTGTGTGTGGGTAACTGTGTGTGTAGGTGGCTCTGTGTGGGTGACTCTATTTGTGTGTGGGTGGCTCTATGTGAATAGCTCTGTGTAGGTGGCTATGTGTGGGTGGCTCTGTGTGTGTGGGTGGCTTTGTGTGTGTGGCTCTGTGTGTGGGTGCAAATGCAATAGGTCTCGCATTTGGGAGAGATTAAGCTATTGACATTGTAAATAACAATGCCGTTTCTTTAAATGTTTTAAAAACATAAACAAAAAGAATGTCATGAGCAATGCCAATAGCTCTAACTTTAACAATGCCGAGACCATTGCATTGTAAATGCTTGTTTAATTTTGTAATAAAATCCTTTAACTTTTAATTGATCTAGAACTCAGTTATTTTGAGTGGGCCCATTCAATCTCAGTCTGAAATTAGTTAATGAATTGTATTTTCTGATTTTTCATGCTTCGGGGAGATGCCATAACACGGGAATATATTGCTTGTATGTCCTATCCAGTGAAATGTGAGAACGCTGTTTGAGCTAAATTTTGGAATGTCTAAATTTTGGGATACAGTGCTTTGCTGCTACAAGTAAGGCCTGGAGCGGGCTTCTGTGGTGGTAAAAGTACAACCAACCCCTGTGTTTCATGGTCAGATTTACTTCAGGCGAAAGGTGTTCAGATTCGGTACTGAAGCCTGGCATTGCCCACCTGTGTTCAGCGAGCTGTCCATGATGGCCAAGTCAACATGCAAGAGCAGTCTGTGCACAGCAGGTGAAATGAGACAGACCCCAGCAATACTATGCTCTTCAGTGGTACCACTTGTGGTTCTGCTATTTTAAACTGTTTATGAAAACAATTGGTCCTTCAAACATGTATAAGTAGGAGAACAATGAATATAGACCAGAATCAGTACTATATTAGGAAGAGATGTCCATCCGGACATGTAGATTTAATATTATAAACCGTGGTCATTCAAAATCAAAGAGAGCGTAATTGAGTGGGACACAGTCCTGTATCCTTCAACAAACAACAATTAAGGACAATCACATAAATATAGACATTTTTCAGGCAAAACAAACAAGCTTAACGCCCATGCTGATAATAGAGGCAAGCTTTTTAGGAACTAAACAGAAATGCACTTGTTTTAACACATGAGTTTAACGTGCATGCTGTTTAAAAGAGCCGACGACGTTTCGATCTATCACAAGATACATAGATCATCATTAGGACAAGAGTTAAAAGCCTGAAACAAACACTGCAGGAATTTGCTCCCCAGCCTGTTCCGGATTGCGAAGTAAGAGAACAATGCGTGGATGAGAGGCAGCGACAACAGAGCAGGGTTACAAGTCCGGGCGTTCGCGGTAGATCATGTAACTTGTTGATAACAAGTGAGCCTGATAAGATGAGGTAGCGTGGACTAGCTGTTCCGAATTGCAAGGTAGGATTAGATTGCGTGGATGAAGGGCGGCGCCGATGGTGCAGGAAATCCTGTGACGGTGTCCGCAAAAGTTCAGGTTGCTTGCCGATCACAAGTTAACCGTGTACTGAATCGAGTCGAGCAGGATCGCATTCTGGTGGTACCATAGGTTCTGATGGGATCTTAGGCAGTGGTGAGGCTCTTGTGATAACTCACGATGTGGTGCATCCCTTGTGGTGACACTGGCTGTGAGGAGGCTCTGGTTGGATTTCAGGCTGTGGTTAGGTTCTGCTGGTACCTTGCGTTGTGGTTCATCCCTGGTGGTACCACAGGCTGTGATGAGGCTCTGACGAGATCTCACACTGTAGTGAGTCTCTGACGCTATCTTACTTTATGGTGCATCACTGGTAGCACCATAGGCTCCGATGAGGCTCTGATGGGGTCTCAGGCTGGTTGGTCAGGCTCGGCAGTACCTCAGGCTGTGGTGAGCCTCTGGTGGTACATTACTCTGTATTGAGTCTCCCCTGGTGACTCAATCTGGAAGAAGCTCTGGTGCTACCCCAAGCACTGTAATGCTCTAGTGGTACCCTGTGCTCTGGCGAGGCTGTGGTGGTACTAAGTCCTAGGCCTCATGGCCAGAACCCTTAGCCTTAGTGTGCACGCCCACAATATATGCACACATTCCAAGACCACATGCAGGAATCTGCAACCCACATAAACAGACCCTAACGCCTCATGTACAAAGCATGTAGCCCCAAATGCTGTTTCCAAAGCTTTGTCCGCAGATCTGCAGGCCTGGCGTGAAGAGTCCTTGTGTTCATACACAGGCTCAGAACTTCATGCACAGATCTCTCAGTCTTGTGATCAAAGTCTTCATCTTACACACACTCAGAGCATTATGCACATATCTCCAGACCTCATGCACAGAGTCCAAGCCTTCATACATGGACACAGAGCTCTGTGCACAGATCTCAAGGTCCTGTGCGCAGAGTCGTCACTTTCATACACAGACTCAGAACTCTGCACAGATCTCAAGGACTCATGCGCAGAGTCCTCGCCTTCATACACGGACTCAGAGCTTCGTGCACAGATCTCAAGGTCTCATGCGCAGAGTCCTCGCCTTCATACACGGACTCAGAGCTTCATGCACAGATCTCTCAGTCTTATGATCAAAGTCTTCATCTTACACACACTCAGAGCTTGATACACAGATCCCCAGGCCTCATGCACAGAGTCCAAGCCTTCATACATGAACTCAGGGCTCTGTGCACAGATCTCAAGGTCCTGTGCGCAGAGTCGTCACTTTCATACACAGACTCAGAGCTCCGTGCACAGATCTCAAAGTCTCATGGACTGAGTCCTCGCCTTCATACACAGACTCAGAACTCCGTGCACAGATCTCAAGGTCTCATGCGCAGAGTCCTCGCCTTCATACCCAGACTCAGAGCTCCGTGCACAGATCTCAAGGTCTCATGAGCAGAGTCCTCGCCTTCATACCCAGACTCAGAGCTCCCTGCACAGATCTCAAGGTCTCATGCGCTGAGTCCTCGCCTTCATACATAGACTCAGAGCTTCCTGCACAGATCTCAAGGTCTCATGCGCAGAGTCCTCGCCTTCATACACAGACTCAGAGCTCCCTGCACAGATCTCAAGGTCTCATGTGCAGAGTCCTCGCCTTCATACCCAGACTCAGAGCTCCGTGCACAGATCTCAAGGTCTCATGCGCAGAGTCCTCGCTTTCATACACAGACTCAGAGCTTCATGCACAGATCTCTCAGTCTTATGATCAAAGTCTTCATCTTACACACACTCAGAGCTTGATACACAGATCCCCAGGCCTCATGCACAGAGTCCAAGCCTTCATACATGAACTCAGAGCTCTGTGCACAGATCTCAAGGTCTCATGCGCAGAGTCCTCGCCTTCATACCCAGACTCAGAGCTCCCTGCACAGATCTCAAAGTCTCATGTGCAGAGTCCTCGTCTTCATACCCAGACTCAGAGCTCCCTGCACAGATCACAAGGTCTCATGCGCTGAGTCCTCGCCTTCATACATAGACTCAGAGCTTCCTGCACAGATCTCAAGGTCTCATGCGCAGAGTCCTCGCCTTCATACACAGACTCAGAGCTCCCTGCACAGATCTCAAGGTCTCATGTGCAGAGTCCTCGCCTTCATACACAGACTCAGAGCTCCCTGCACAGATCTCAAGGTCTCATGTGCAGAGTCCTCGCCTTCATACCCAGACTCAGAGCTCCGTGCAGAGATCTCAAGGTCTCATGCGCAGAGTCCTCGCCTTCATACACGGACTCAGAGCTCCGTGCACAGATCTCAAGGTCTCTTGTGCAGAGTCCTCGCCTTCATACCCAGACTCAGAGCTCCCTGCACAGATCTCAAGGTCTCATGCGCAGAGTCCTCGCCTTCATACACAGACTCAGAGCTCCCTGCACAGATCTCAAGGTCTCATGTGCAGAGTCCAAGCCTTCATACATAGACTCAGAGCTCCGTGAACAGATCTCAAGGTCTCATGCGCAGAGTCCTCGCCTTCATACACGGACTCAGAGCTTCGTGCACAGATTTTGAGGTCTCATATGCAGAGTCCTTGCTTCACATATAGATATCATCCGGCACTCATGTAAAGGTCTTGCGACCTCACTCAGTCAGTGAGTGGTCATATGCATACCTAAAGGTTTCTTGCACACTATGAGGCTTCAGTCTCAAACAACGAGTTTTCATTTAAAACTCCCATGGCTTAAACTGTAGATCCAGAAACCCCATCTGCACATCAGGAGGCCTCATGCAGAGACAACATGACTTTATGTGTAGACGTGGAGTCCTCGTAGTCAGGCAGTGAGTTCTTGAGCATGTGTCCTAAGGTTTCATTATGCACAGGCCTCAGAGCATCACACACAGATCGTGAAGTCTCATAAGTAGGTAATGAGGCCTCACACACAGACAGCGAAGCCTCACAAACAGGCAGTGAGGCTTCATGCATGGTCCTCGAGGCCTCACACACAGACCGCGAGGCCTCACAAGCAGGCAGTGAGGCTTCATGCCCGGTCCGCGAGGCCTCACACACAGACCGCGAGGCCTCACAAGTAGGCAGTGAGGCTTCATGCCCAGTCCTCGAGGCCTCACACACAGACTGCGAGGCCTCACAAGCAGGCAGTGAGGCTTCATGCCCAGTCCTCGATGCCTCACACACAGACCGCGAAGCCTCACAAACAGGCAGTGAGGCTTCATGCCCGGTCCTCGAGGCCTCACACACAGACCGCGAGGCCTCACAAACAGGCAGTGAGGCTTCATGCACGGTCCTCGAGGCCTCACACACAGACCACGAGGCCTCACAAGCAGGCAGTGAGGCTTCATGCCCGGTCCTCGAGGCCTCATACACAGACCGCGAGACCTCACAAGTAGGCAGTGAGGCTTCATGCCTGGTCCTCGAGGCCTCACACACAGACCGCGAGGCCTCACAAGCAGGCAGTGAGGCTTCATGCCCGGTCCTCGAGGCCTCACACACAGACCGCGAGGCCTCACAAGCAGGCAGTGAGGCTTCATGCCCGGTCCTCGAGGCCTCACACACAGACTGGGAGGCCTCACAAGCAGGCAGTGAGGCTTCATGCCCGGTCCTCGAGGCCTCACACACAGACCGTGAGGCCTCACAAGCAGGCAGTGAGGCTTCATGCCCGGTCCCCGAGGCCTCACACACAGACAGCGAAGCCTCACAAACAGGCAGTGTGGCTTCATGCACAGTCCTCGAGGCCTCACACGCAGACCGTGAGGCCTCACAAGCAGGCAGTGAGGCTTAATGCACGGTCCTCGAGGCCTCACACACAGACCGCGAGGCAAACAGGCAGTGAGGCTTCATGCACAGTCCTCGAGGCCTCCTGTTCACAGTACAAGTCTTCATGTTAAGCTAGTGAGACCTCACAGTTCTCTAACCCATAGGCGTCATGTGTGGATCCTGAGGCCTCATGCGCATACAGCAAGGACTCATGCAGTTGATGCCTTCTGCCTAGATCCTTAGGCCTAAAGTGCCATCAGCGAGATCTCATTCATAGATCTCAGCGCTCCGTGCACAGTCCCCAGCCTCAGACCTCAGGCACTTACCCCGAGGCCTCATAAACAGGCATTGAGGCTTCATGCACAGTCCTCGAGGCCTCCTGTGCACAGTACAAGTCTTCCTGTTCAGCTAGTGAGACCTCACAACTCTCTGACCCATAGGCGTCATGAGTGGATCCTGAGGCCTCATGCGCATACAGCAAGAACTCATGTAGTCGATGCCTTCTGCGTAGGCCCTTAGGCCTAATGCGCCACCAGCGAGATCTCATTCATACATCTCAGCACTTCATGCACAGTCCCCAGACTTAGGCGTCAGGCACTTACCCCGAGGCCTCATAAAAAGGCAGTGAGGCTTCGTGCCCGGTCCTCGAGGCCTCACACACAGACCGCGAGGCCTCACAAACAGGCAGCGAGGCTTCATGCACAGTCCTCGAGGCCTCCTGTGCACAGTACGAGTCTTCCTGTTCAGCTAGTGAGGCCTCATAACTCTCTGACTCATAGGCGCCATGAGTGGATCCTGAGGCCTCATGCGCATACAGCAAGGACTCATGTAGTCGATGCCTTCTGTGTAGGCCCTTAGGCCTAATGCGCCACCAGCGAGATCTCATTCATACATCTCAGTACTTCATGCACAGTCCCCAGACTCAGGCGTCAGGCACTTACCCCGAGGCCTCATAAAAAGGCAGTGAGGCTTCGTGCCCGGTCCTCGAGGCCTCACACACAGACCGCGAGGCCTCACAAACAGGCAGCGAGGCTTCATGCACAGTCCTCGAGGCCTCCTGTGCACAGTACGAGTCTTCCTGTTCAGCTAGTGAGGCCTCATAACTCTCTGACCCATAGGCGTCATGAGTGGATCCTGAGGCCTCATGCGCATACAGCAAGGACTCATGTAGTCGATGCCTTCTGCGTAGGCCCTTAGGCCTAAACTGCCATCAGCGAGATCTCATTCATAGATCTCAGCACTTCATGCACAGTCCCCAGCCTCAGGCGTCAGGCACTTACCCCGAGGCCTCATAAAAAGGCAGTGAGGCTTCGTGCCCGGTCCTCGAGGCCTCACACACAGACCGCGAGGCCTCACAAACAGGCAGCGAGGCTTCATGCACAGTCCTCGAGGCCTCCTGTGCACAGTACGAGTCTTCCTGTTCAGCTAGTGAGGCCTCATAACTCTCTGACTCATAGGCGTCATGAGTGGATCCTGAGGCCTCATGCGCATACAGCAAGGACTCATGTAGTCGATGCCTTCTGTGTAGGCCCTTAGGCCTAATGCGCCACCAGCGAGATCTCATTCATACATCTCAGCACTTCATGCACAGTCCCCAGACTCAGGCGTCAGGCACTTACCCCGAGGCCTCATAAAAAGGCAGTGAGGCTTCGTGCGCGGTCCTCGAGGCCTCACACACAGACCGCGAGGCCTCACAAACAGGCAGCGAGGCTTCATGCACAGTCCTCGAGGCCTCCTGTGCACAGTACGAGTCTTCCTGTTCAGCTAGTGAGGCCTCATAACTCTCTGACCCATAGGCGTCATGAGTGGATCCTGAGGCCTCATGCGCATACAGCAAGGACTCATGTAGTCGATGCCTTCTGCGTAGGCCCTTAGGCCTAAACTGCCATCAGCGAGATCTCATTCATAGATCTCAGCACTTCATGCACAGTCCCCAGACTCAGGCGTCAGGCACTTACCCCGAGGCCTCATAAAAAGGCAGTGAGGCTTCGTGCCCGGTCCTCGAGGCCTCACACACAGACCGCGAGGCCTCACAAACAGGCAGCGAGGCTTCATGCACAGTCCTCGAGGCCTCCTGTGCACAGTACGAGTCTTCCTGTTCAGCTAGTGAGGCCTCATAACTCTCTGACTCATAGGCGCCATGAGTGGATCCTGAGGCCTCATGCGCATACAGCAAGGACTCATGTAGTCGATGCCTTCTGTGTAGGCCCTTAGGCCTAATGCGCCACCAGCGAGATCTCATTCATACATCTCAGTACTTCATGCACAGTCCCCAGACTCAGGCGTCAGGCACTTACCCCGAGGCCTCATAAAAAGGCAGTGAGGCTTCGTGCCCGGTCCTCGAGGCCTCACACACAGACCGCGAGGCCTCACAAACAGGCAGCGAGGCTTCATGCACAGTCCTCGAGGCCTCCTGTGCACAGTACGAGTCTTCCTGTTCAGCTAGTGAGGCCTCATAACTCTCTGACCCATAGGCGTCATGAGTGGATCCTGAGGCCTCATGCGCATACAGCAAGGACTCATGTAGTCGATGCCTTCTGCGTAGGCCCTTAGGCCTAAACTGCCATCAGCGAGATCTCATTCATAGATCTCAGCACTTCATGCACAGTCCCCAGACTCAGGCGTCAGGCACTTACCCCGAGGCCTCATAAAAAGGCAGTGAGGCTTCGTGCCCGGTCCTCGAGGCCTCACACACAGACCGCGAGGCCTCACAAACAGGCAGCGAGGCTTCATGCACAGTCCTCGAGGCCTCCTGTGCACAGTACGAGTCTTCCTGTTCAGCTAGTGAGGCCTCATAACTCTCTGACCTATAGGCGTCATGAGTGGATCCTGAGGCCTCATGCGCATACAGCAAGGACTCATGTAGTCGATGCCTTCTGCGTAGGCCCTTAGGCCTAAACTGCCATCAGCGAGATCTCATTCATAGATCTCAGCGCTCTGTGCACAGTCCCCAGCCTCAGGCGTCAGGCAATTACCCCGAGGCCTCATAAAAAGGCAGTGAGGCTTCGTGCCCGGTCCTCGAGGCCTCACACACAGACCGCGAGGCCTCACAAACAGGCAGCGAGGCTTCATGCACAGTCCTCGAGGCCTCCTGTGCACAGTACGAGTCTTCCTGTTCAGCTAGTGAGGCCTCATGACTCTCTGACCCATAGGCGTCATGAGTGGATCCTGAGGCCTCATGCGCATACAGCAAGGACTCATGTAGTCGATGCCTTCTGCGTAGGCCCTTAGGCCTAATGCGCCACCAGCGAGATCTCATTCATACATCTCAGCACTTCATGCACAGTCCCCAGACTCAGGCGTCAGGCACTTACCCCGAGGCCTCATAAAAAGGCAGTGAGGCTTCGTGCCCGGTCCTCGAGGCCTCACACACAGACCGCGAGGCCTCACAAACAGGCAGCGAGGCTTCATGCACAGTCCTCGAGGCCTCCTGTGCACAGTACGAGTCTTCCTGTTCAGCTAGTGAGGCCTCATACCTCTCTGACCCATAGACGTCATGAGTGGATCCTGAGGCCTCATGCGCATACAGCAAGGACTCATGTAGTCGATGCCTTCTGCGTAGGCCCTTAGGCCTAAAGTGCCATCAGCGAGATCTCATTCATAGATCTCAGCGCTCTGTGCACAGTCCCCAGCCTCAGGCGTCAGGCAATTACCCCGAGGCATCATAAACAGGCAGAGCGGCTTCGTGCACTGTCCTTGTGGAAACGCGCAGTCAGTGAGGGCCTCGGCATAGCTTATGAGGCATCATACACATCAGTGAGGTTCTATAAATACATAGAGCCCAAGACCTCATGCACAGTGCCAGGTCTCATGCACAGCCTCTTGAAGAGCCAGCGATGCCTTGTGTGTAGGCCCTGCAGCCTCATGCACAGTCAGTGAGGTCTCGCGCAAGCCTCATGCACGGGCAGGAGGACTCATGTGCAAACCTGGGGTGCCCATTCGCATGGGTTTGCCTCTAAATCCTTTTCACATGAACCAGGCCTCGGGTGTCTTATCGCTTTATCTGCTGACGACACCAGGCTTATGTGCGCCTCTGGTCCTCCTGATGGCTATCATGAGCACCCTACCTCCCTTGACGTCAGCAGATCTTGGGTGGCATCCAACGCGCTTCAGGTGAAGCAGGAGAAATGCAAACTCTGTTCCTGGGGCCTGGCCATCTAGAAGCCGACTCATCCCGCACCTGCCCTTACTGGATTTTCTTTTCCTTTTCTGTTGCATTTTAAAATGTTATTAAATTTTAATTTGCACTATTACGAAAGGGAGCTAGCCTCCACCAGATAGGATATGGCAATGCCATAGTGACTGGTATTCCTTTGGCTAACATAAGCGACACTGATTGCTATGTGTGGTGGTCAAGCTTCCAAGAGATGCCCCAGCCCAACCACGAACTGTTCTCTTATGTCCCATCTGCATGAGGTCTCTGCCAACAGTTCCAAAAAGCAGTCTGCACGGACCATTTTTGTCCTTCCCTGCTGTAACCTCCATTGCCAGAAGGATATCGCTCCAATCAGATCGATTCCATGATCATAGTGCGGCTTAAAGCCTGGATTCTCACAACCCGCAAATAACCCTTCGTGTATTACAAGACCTGTGACGCTGATGCATACTTTTAATTAGGCCCAGACATAATTTTCATTACGCCGGAGTGATCTTGTTTAGTTTCTGGCATTTTCCTTCATGCAAAATTATTCCGCGTCACATAATTTCAAGTCTGTTTAGGAAAAAAATCCTGTTGATAGAGCACAGGAGCAGCGCGAATCAACAGAACGCAAGCAGCTATTGTTCGCACCATTTCTTTTCTTTGCATAATTTGTTTTTAGTGTGAAATGCATTCTCGCGTCCAGAAGCATTTAGCGCTAAAATGCTAGGTTTTGCATTTTGTTTATCTTCATGTAATTTCACCAAAATTTTGTATAATTACAGAAGAGGCAATGACGCATATTTCCATCCACCGATTCTTAATGGTGCAGAAAATCTCCAAAAAGATACTGTACCCAGACGCAGAAACAGAACAGGTGGGCATGGTGGCAGGCAAAGACCCATAAAACCACCACTTGACACCACAGGGCACTGAGCCGGGCCTGGCACCATGGGAGACTACAAAGTTCTATGAAGTGAGAGTTTGGCTTGCAGCACAGAGTGGCCAGCTGGTTTCAATGCCCTGTGTTGTATCTGCTGCCAACACTCCACAGGTAGAGCTGGTATGCATGCATGCCAACATTTCAAACCTGGAAAGTGGGGGGTTTCAAAAATATATAAATCAGTGAACGTACTTTCCCAATGACTTAAATTGAAGCAAGGGCAAATTTAGGTGAAAGACAGCTAAAACTGAGACATTCGTGGCTTAAAAATCGGGAGCCTCCTTCATGAATCAGGCCTGTTGGCACGTATGGGTACATGAGCCGACCTGGCATGGATTCTGCATGTGCACCCCTAGATAGCAGAGTTGGCTGTGGAAGCAGCTCCTCCTCCCGCTCACCATCACTCCTCTCACAGACAGTTGGAGGCAGTGAAGACACGCCCCATTTGGAAAAGGTAACACATTCCTGCAAAAAGCTTTATTCTTCTAGCAACTGGCTAACAACCAATCGCTAGGTGCCCTGAGTTGTCTAAAAGAGAGGGGGTTTTCAATAACAGTTTAGGGATGAGCCAGATCAAGGTTCCTTGTGTGCTCCACATTTTCTCGATTACCAACCAGTGAAACTGCTCTTGCTCAGTCTTTCATCCTGCAAGGTTCTTGAGCTTTGGCCAGGCTGACAAGGACCAACCTTGGAGCACATGAACGGGTGGAGCATCTCTCTCCACCTTTAGCCACCATGCCTCATTCACGCCTCAGAATCGTACAGCCCAGGCGGAGGCTGATGAGGAACGCCCTCTGGTATAGGTAGAAGTACAGACACAACAACCTCTCTACTATATTTACATTTGTTGACACCAACCAATAATGTGCCTTTTCACTCTGCACCAAAATTGGAGCAATGGCTAATTCAGTTCTAAATGGCAACAGAAACACAACCTGCAGACATAAAATTACCAGGGTGGTTGCAGCTTTTTCTTGTATTTGAGAGGTAAAGGGACCTCCTAGTTTCTCTTGACCGATGATAGCTGCATACCGGTGACATGGGAAGTACACCTGTGTAGAATAGGTTAAAAAAAAGACCTCAGTACAGACTTCGACCACTGGGGAGGAGAGATTTGATTTGATTTTGATTTGATTTTGGAATTTATATAGTGCACGATTGCCCTGGGGTGTCTAGGCGCTTAGCAGAGGAGGAAGCCGGAAGTGGTGCATTAGTTTGAAAACAGCCATGTCTTTAAGAGTCTTCTGAAACCGAGCAGTGTTGGGCAGCTTTTGATATTTAGCGGGAGCACACGGCCTGCCTGACTGCATCGCTCCTCCACAGCATTATGGTAATTGTAGTCCTCAATAGAGTTAATTCAGTCATACAAGTGTTTGCCACCCATGGTTGGCACAGCCAGTGCTGGATAGTCTTTGACATATTATTTGTGCTAAATTGGGCCTCATTAGGAAGAAGCTATCTAGTTTGGGAGCAAGGCAAGCCACTTTCGGTATAAGAGAATCTGTAGATTCTGTACCACTCCAAGCACACGGGTACATCCCCAGGGTTCATTAACTAAAACAAATTAAACAGTTGGGCAAGGGAGCAGATTGCCTGCACTGGAACTCCCAAGGCATTATGGTAAATGCAGTCCTCAATAGTGTTGATACTCACAGTCACTCAAGCGTTTGCCGCCTCATGTTGGTGGAGCCAGTGCTGATATTCTTGGACATGTGTTTCATGCTTAGTTGGCATTCCTCCAGTTTTTGTTGTGCTCGACAGGCTGCTTCGCACCAGGATCTCCCTTCACCTCACAGTCAAGCAGAGTGTGCTCGAGAAAGGACGTAGGTCAGCGCCAAGCAGTCTTATAGTCAGAGAACAATGAGGCTTCACGAACATATTTACTGGCAGCAATGTGAGGCATGTGAGATGGGGACTTCTTTTCGGGTCAATTACCATGGAACACAAAAGATTGGTTTAATGAAAAAGGATGATATAAAGACGGAATATACAAACAGAAATGAAACGGATAAGTATTAATGGTAAGAATTATAGCCAGGACAATAGGAATTATGCGATTGTGCAGCGCGGCGATTTTGGCATAGTTATAGATTTGCCGCATTTGCCACATAATCCATCATCTGCTGCATAATCTGCAGATTTTAACTAAACACAATTGTTTCTAGCTCAAACAGTTCACCAGTTCCTAACAGCGTAGCAGCACGTGTTGCCACGCAGTGGAAAGCCTTTTGCAGATGTTGACCAGTCACCTTTCTGTTGCTTATTGGTATATTTGGGTATTAAACTGGTACTAATGAGGTGCACCCAATGTCCAGACCGTGTTAACATGTGGAAAAAGTACAAACTAATAAAGAAATACCATTTAGAAATATGCTGCATTAAGTTGCATAATTTGCCTTTTCTTGCCGCATAATTTACTCAACTCTGCTGCATGATTTGGCCCTCCCCTGCCGCATAATTCCAGTGGCCCTGATAATAGCTGAGGAAAGTGGTAGCATAAGGGAATAACTTGTGCTAAATATAAAGGGGAAATGTTTATGTTAAGCAAAGGAATGTACAGGAATCTCATCTTAAATACATCAAATTGTATATATATGAGTAAGTAGGAAAAGAGCAGGTAAGTGCTAAGCGTCAATGGTTAAAAGCGGGGTTAAAGGAAGCAGTGGGATGGGGGCTCCCGATAAGGAAAAGAAGGCAAATCTGATATTAAATGAGATTCCCATCCAAAACATAAAATGATTGTCAACATTTTGGGGAAAAAAAGGGCCCACGATGTATCTCAAAATGATTAAGGATCCTGAAAAACCAGAAATGAACATAGGATGATAGTGCTTTGTGCGCAGGGATACTGGAATTTCCGAATCCAACAACTTCTGCATTTTACCACATAAATATGGATTTACTGCAATTGCCACATAATTCACACTCTGCTGACGTATTGATAGAATTTAAAAAATGCTTTTAGCTGGAAAGGATCTACAGCTATTAAAGAAAACGCGACACATAGGGTGGCACGCAGTGGTGGCAGACCCTTTGCCATGGTTAACTTTTCACCTTTCAATGGATGATTGATATGCTCATGTCTTAAACTCGTAGGAATAAGGTTAAATAATTGTTCAGACACTATCAGTGTGTGCTAATATAATAAAATAATACTGAAACATAAGGTGCCTCATAATTTGACTTTTCTTGTTCCATAATTCAACCAATCCTGACGCTTAATTTGGTCGCCCATAGCTGCACAATTCCAGTTGCCCTGTTTCATGTGGATGCCCATGGCAGAGTTTGGGACACAGATGTCGAGGGAGAAAGGGTCCCCGAGGCCCTTGTGGCAAGAAGGAACATGGTAAAGATGACCCACACCCAATGGTGCCCGGGGCAGAGTTGAAGTCAGCCTGGGTATGGTACACCCCTGCACCTTGTATCGCCTCCATTCACTGCAACCCTCCAGGAAAGAAGGAAGCGAGCGCGGCGCTCGCGCCAGGGCTCGAGGCCAATGGCGGCCGCGCCCTGTTTGGAAGCCTCGTCTGAAAGGTACATGGGAGAGAACATCCCGCCCTGAACGCGACTCTCGGGGGGTGTGTGGTGTTTTCATCATCACGCCAAGGCCTGGCACATCACATGGCCCTGCACGCTGCCGCCTCCACCCTGGTTATACAACCGTCTCCCAGTCATCGCCGCTCCGACACAATTGCCAAAATGCGTTTCCGTTTAAAGGTTTCAGTGGCTGATATGACCTGACTTGCTCCCGATGTTATCCTACAGACTGCCCCATGCCACCGTGATATCGTCACACAATTCCTGCATCCTGCCTGGACTTCAGTGCCTACCGTGCCTGGGGTAGCGAGAAGTGACATCATCTACCCCTGCCCCCGCCCGCCATGATGTCACAGGTCTGATCCCCGGTCCCTTCTATAGCCCTTCAACCGCCTCTTATTTAGTGATAGTGCAGATAGTGAGAAATACAGTAAATAAAGCTCTTTAAGGGGCATATTATCAAGCATGGAGTTAAAATTATGAAAAACTGCCGCTATAGCGGCGATAATGGGCTTGATAATATGCCGCAGAGAATTCCAATAGAAGCCCATGTTGACACCAGAACACGGGCTTCTATGGGAATTCTCAAGGGCATATTATCAAGCCCATTATCGCCGCTTTAGCAGCAGTTTTCTGGCGTTAAAGCGGTGATAATTTTAACTCTGTTTCTTGATAATACGCCCCCAAGTCCTTTGGGTTCTGCTTCCTGCCACTGCCTTTGTGACCTCTGACACTAGGGATAGCATGGCAAGCGCTAGGGGTAGCAAAGGAAGGGAGAGTAGCGGCTAGCCTTAATTGACCTCCAGGACCTCCTATCAAAGGGGAAGTGATCTGTTAAGGCCTAGCCATTTGGCTGTAGTTTTTAGGGGACCCCTCACCTATTTACTTTTTGTGTATTTGGGAGTTTTGTAGAGCCCTATATGGCCCCTTCCAGTTATTTCCTCTGGAGAGCTAACGCTTTCTCAAACTTCATGACCCTATATCCAAGAAGTCCCACATGGGACTCTTCTGAAGGCCTTGTCAGGGCCGATACACCTTTCTTAAGGACGAGTTGCTACATATTACCTTCATCGAGGACGAGAGCCAACATCTAATGTTCCACAGGCGTCATAGAGCTTCTTACACATACAGGGTAAACACAATCCGAGTAATAAAACCAGGATTTTATTTACAGGACTGAAGGGAACCTCATTTGATTTGCATAATGACCACAATCTATGAAATGGCTGAATTCGAGCTTAAGTTTCGATTGGGCTGTCAGTTTATGTTCATTCCATCTTGTCTTTGCATTTCGAGCGCTTTGGGACATATATATGGTTTTCCATTGGTACCTGCACTGATTCTCCTGTGGCATAACTTTCCCACAACGTGAACCTTTGATAGCTGAACCTTTTGGAGGAAATGTTTGCAATTTGGAAAGGGATGCATACCCATATCCACTTGTAAAAGTCTCGAATAGTGTAAAGTGTTTACCCTTCTGACCTAAAAACCATATTTCAAATATTTTGGTGTCATGTACATTCCGTGTTTTTTCACAGAAGAGTGAGTTTCTCCAATTGTAAATCATGAGCAAATAAATAACAAGGAATTTCTTTCACTATTTTATACAAATCTTGTGGCTATGGTATTATGAAGTTTAATGTGCGTTAATCACAATATTTCGAGTATTTTGTTGGCGGGTAAATACAGTGTTTTCCCACAGAAGAGAAGAGTTTCTCCAACTGCTGCACAGCACGAGTAAATATGTTCCAAAGTGATTTTTTTGTATGGCTATGGTCATAAGAATTTCTTTGGTATTACACATGAGTCTTATTTTTGATGCACTGCTTTAATTCTTGAAATGTTTTCCATTTTCACTTTAGCTTTATTTAATATATTATTTTTATATCTACATTGCCAAATTTGCAAAGCATCTCCGTTGCACATTCCTTATGTAAGGTCTCCTCTGAAATTATTTGTTTCGCTCGCAACTGGTAAAAAGGTAATATTTTAACGATTCTCCAAGGAGGTGAACATGCTATCATTGCATTGTTGCTTTTAGTGGATTTAGAAAATATATTTGTATAACATCTATGATTGACCGATTCATCATATGCCAAAGATTTACATTTTCCTTTCCAGCTTTTAATGTTAGCTACATTTTATGATGTACGTTCTGAAGATATAACTCAAACGGAATTTTGACTATTATTGACTTATAAATATGGAGTGGGGACCGCGTGGAATATTTAGAACTCTTCTAAGCACCCACCGTTTATCCCAAAGTAGGGAGATTCTACAATCTCCAAACGTTTTACTTTTTCAGCCCCTCGATTTTGACTTTGACTGAGGCTTTTATGCAGGACTAAATCCCTTGTGTGCTACGAAAAAAGTCAAACTCGCCCCTCGTGAACAGGCCACACTGGGAAAACGAGTGCGGTACATCCGAGGTCAGATATACGCGCATGTACCTACGCATCTTTGTTTTTACGGAAAGTGAACCAAGTAAATGACTTGGAGCATGTGTTGGTTGTATTTTATGCACACTCTTTTTGATTGGGATGAATTATAACTGTGTATTATTTATTTACCATTAAAGTGATTGGAGATTAATTTGTGTGTCTTGTCAAGTGCCCGGGCCGGTGTGTGCAACTCTGCTGAACCCTGTCAACATGAGAAAACAGACGTGCCCACACAGATTTGTACGTGTGAATCTTTAATGTTAATAATATAAAACCTACCTCACTGGTGGTGGTGACGTCTTCTTTAATTCTGAAAGGTATGGGTACAATAACTAAATCTTTAAATATCAAATACATATAGCTACATTTTGTATTAAGTTGCGCTTCTCAAACACATCATAAAATGTTACCTTCATCCAGCTAGCCCTAATTTAATACTCAACGGATGGACTTCATATGAGCTCTTATGCTGATGGAACTCTCTGGAGGCCTGGCTGGGGCTGCATGCCTTAGTCCAACAAGAGAGAGACATAAGCGGGTCAAGAAGCCTGAGGGCCCGCCTATAGCTTAAGCCATAAACTGGTAGCTCCAAGACCAGTGGGTTGGGTCAGCTGCTCTGTCTCATCGCTTGGCTCCGCCTTAGGATGACGGACAGCTCTGGCTAGCAACCAAAGCCCTGTGCCATCTTGAATTCAAGTGAAGTAGCTGCAAGATTTTGGGTGCTTTTAGAATTTAGTAAAAGCAGCAGAATTGTCCGGGCAGATTAGTTTAGGGTAAGCTTAAAAGTAGTACATCTCAACCTCAAATGTTGCACCAATAGTAACTCCCATTTTCCTTATACAGTGCCTCGTTGTGACCAACTGGCTTTGTGGCACTTCTGGATCCTGAAGACTTTTCTGATTCATGATGCAAGCAGCTTAGAAGACTCGTTCGACCCTGGTACCTGCGTCCACTGTGGACTGAATCTGCATGCGAGTGGTGGAAGAGCCGATTGCACATGAGGGGCAGGAGCAACCACGGCATGGACCCCCACCCTGATTGACATGGTTGCCTCATATGCAGGCGATGCCACATTGAATGATGATGCACAAGCCAGTCTGAAGTTGGAGGCTTCTCCTGCATCATGTTTGGCAAGCGTCTTCTGTGCCCGATGGCAATGCCAATTGGAAGGTCTACCATTGGGCACATCGCCCTTTATCTTTCCTCCAATAAGACAGGGACATGCAGCGCAGGGAGGAATGGGACATGGCTCCTTGCTGCCAGTCGTGTCTCCCGCCAGCAGTGAACACAGTGGCCCACATTACGAGTTGCCTTTAATTCACGATTCGCCTGGTAGGAAGATTTACCAGCCGAATCTGGAGTTACATGTTGTCCTTATACATCTCACACTTGTTTCTTTTTTAATATACACATTAAAGGTAAAACCCGCTGAAGTGCACGTGCACCAGGGAAAACACACCCAGAACAGGTAAAAACATGTAGGAAGGAAGAGACCAAAAAAGGATGCTGGCTGTTATTCCCCATTCCAGGGTTAAACGCCCTTCATCCCATAGGGATTTCGCCCTTTGGATTATTAGACAGAAGAGCCCAGTGATCTCGAGCCCGCCCCCGTCCCCCAACCCCCCCCCCCCCCCCCCCCCAACTCGTCATTGTTCCAAAAATACTTGGCAGGCTACGTGACCAGGCTCGCGCCGCCTTCCCTCGGCCGAGGACTGCGTCAGACAGGCCCCGGGCTCAGACACTAAACAGGCAGAAAACCTCTTATCCGGGAAGGCGCGAGGAAAACCTGACAAAGTGAGGAAAGAAAATTAAGTTTCTGGTCATTATTTATACCCCTCGACAGGTGTAAACGGAGCCCGGAGCAGTTGAGGCATCGAGAGCTTTTCCAGGCCTACCCAGCTGGCTTTTAGTGTAGCAATGCTTCATGTGCGTCACCTGTGAAAGGGAACCTTTTATAGAATTCACAACACGCGACACCCTATGAGACACGTATCCTCGCGTAAACATGTCTTCCTCGACCCTACCTTCCGGAAAGAATGCACGTTTGGTGCTATAATCGCCACCATCTTGAACTGCAGTCCAGGCCGCTGCAAGTGGTGGGGGGGCTGTGTGTGTGTGTGTGTGTGTGTGTGAGAGAGAGAGACACCTAGTAGCTAAAGAAACAGCCCACATTTGTCTAAATCAGGCCAGATGTGAACTTTTAAAGTCAACATCTATTGGTATTTTACAATGCATGGGAGACAGGGCGGCGACTCCGCTATGGTGGAGGAGTTGTTGCCCCACTGATGGAACCAGCAGACGCACGTAAAATAAAATGATAATAAAGCAATTAATAAAACTGCTTTATTACCATTATATTTGAATGTGGAGCTGCCGCCAAGTCTTTAGGGCGGGGCTTTCGGCAGCGGGAGGAGTGGTGGACTCAGGGCACTGCCAGTGCGCATGTAGGTTTGGCCGGCCGCCCACGGCATGTCAGGATTCAGGTAAGTGTTTATTTTTGTTGTCCTCTCGCCTCACCGATTTACCCAGCTAGTGGCCGCCACTGATGAGAGATTAAATGCTTTTGTGTTTGCTGCAGGCAATTCTTGTGGTAATATCAGGAAAATCAACAGATAAAACGGGCCCACAAACTGCTGAAACACAGGCCCACACACTGATCTGTCACAAGGGCCGGCTTTAGGATGGTGAGACCAGTGCATCAGCACTGGCCACAGACCTGGAGGGGGAAACTGACCACAAGGGGGGCGCTGTGTCTAGCAATAACCTACGATTTAAAAGCACCTGTTGCAGAGAGAGTTCCTTGTGCGTCCAGGTTTCAGGCAGCAATAAAAATGTCTAGATTAATCTTGCTGTTAATGTTCCTGCTACAGAGACAGAGAGAGATGGGAGTTTTGTCTAGTGGCAGTTTTGACGGCACCATAAAGTAGCACAGAGGGTTAATATGTCTGTTGCAAATAACAGATCTGTATTTTATGTGGATAGCTAAGTGGATTAGTAAAGCATGCCTTTACCAGCGCTTGAAAACAAACACAATGTATGTGAGAGAGGGGCTTTGGAGAGATGAGGGGCACTTTTGCCAAGTGGTAGTGAGGGAATCCCAGGAGGATGGGGAGGAGGAGGGGCGCCCAAAAAGATTGTCGTACCAGGTGCCACGAGTGCTATAGCCGACCCTGTCCGTCAGTCCTGCCCATCGGGCACTGCCTGAGTATCCTATAGGCCAGTCCAACCCTGGGTCGTGTATAGGGGGTGGGTGGGAGTGTTGAGAGCTCTGCTGGGTAGCATGTTGGTAATGATGCTTGCACTGAAATGGGGATTTACATATAAGGGAAATTAGATTCATGGCATCTGTATATACCTGCCTGGTATGGATTATGACGTGACAAGGCTCCTGGACTTATTTGGCAGTGTAGACTCAGGTAACAGCAGTCAATGACGCAGTACGCATCAGCGCAGTGTGGGTCAGTCTCTTTCCAGTTACCCATGTGTAATAAATTATTATCTGTTGAATCATACCCCACTTTCAGTTATTTTCTACGAGTTTACACCACTCGGATCCAAAAACAATATAATGTTCCCGCTGACGTGAAATCAGATATAGACAAGTGCGAGAAGAAGATCCCGCGTGATACGTCCTGCATAAAGTATCAGTTGGATTTAGCACACCCCTCTACGGGTCAGGCATGATGGCGGCATTGCAAAGGCTGAAATGATAGGTATCAGGGAAAGATCCTGATTTAGATCTTGGCGGACGGGTTTCTCCGTCACAAACTTGACAGATATCCTGTCCTCCGTAGTACAAGTGTCATTGGATATAATGTGCTTGTAATATGGCGGACGAGGTATCTGTCACATTTGTGACAGAGTAACCTGCCCGCCTAGCTTTAAATCAGACCAAACGTCACGTCAAAAGGCGGGACAAGTGGTTCTGCCCGTGTATGGAAATGTGTAAATTAGTCACCTAGTTATGTGAATCAAAGAATTCCACATCTGTGTATCTACCTACACTGACTTACCATAAACAGACATGCGTCACCATTTTGTGGTGTCTGTAGCTATGTTCTAATCAAGTAGCACCCATAGAGAGTATGGGAGTACCCCGACTAATATTGGTTACTCACATCCCCCAGGCCACAAATTTCTCTTACGTAGGCCACATTTGCATGAAAAATGTTTTGTGTAACGGACAGCCTTAGATTAACAGTCTATTTGAACGAATTCTCCATCACGCCCGACAATGAAAACATTATTTAGATGACTAACAATGTCATATAACCATTACTGCAGAAACAATGCATACAATAGAACAGGCAGAAGATACTAGGAGAGTATGTATACGTGTGAGTCTTTGTTTATCTATGGCGAAAGCTCAAGCGAGCAAACTACTTGTAACACTGAAGATCCGTGTATCCGTTCCTCCCTAAGAGGTGGAACTTTCTAAATTCAGGGCCAATTTAATAAAAAGTTTATTAAGTTCAGGGCCAATTTAATAAAAATAAAATTTTAAAAAAAGTTCCACAAAGCAGCAGCTGCAGTTGCTTTGCTAGGTTTTACAAGGGCAAAAACACAGCACAGAGACATTTCTACAAAGGTAAGGCGCTGTCATCCATGGCACTTGTGCTCAAACAGTCTGCCAAGTGTTGATAAATCTGTCACTTCGTGTTTTGCTGTCAATCATACCATGCCCAGGATAGTGGGCCAGATGTATGATGTGATTTTGCATGTGCAAACAGGTTTGCGGCCCGTTTGCACATGCAAAATCAATGTGGGCTATGTACAAACACTATTTTGCGAGTCGCTTAAAATTGCGACTCGCAAAATAGTGTTTAGCGACTCGCAATTAGGAAGGGGAGTTCCAAGGGTGTCCCTTCCTAATTGCGACTCACAGCCCTATGTGTGAATATTTTGCGACCGCAATTGTGGTCGCTACAGACTTGCATTTTTCCACCCTCTTCAAGAGGGTGGTAATGCAGTCGCAAATAAGAAGGGGTCCCAAGGGGACCCCGTCCACTTTTCAAATGCAGGAGAAAATATTTTTTAGGGGCAGGCCGTGGTCCCAGGGACCCTTACCTGCCCTTAAAAAATCAAAAGAAAACGTTACATTTTTTTTTTAATGCATCCCGTTTTCCTTTAACTCCTTCGCTGCGGCGGGAATTCCGCCGCAGCGCTGGGGGTGCGGGGGAGCAGCGCGGTGGCGCTGTGCTCATGACGGAGCCGCTCCGTCATGAGCCACGGTTGAGCTGTGCTCATGACGGAGCGGTTCCGTCATGACTCCGCCCAGTTGCGTTGTCCCCCCGCACAGGCGGGGAAACAGCGCCGCGTGGGCGGAGCGGCCGCCAACGGTCGTGGCATGACGGAACCGCTCCGTCATGAGCACACGGCAACCGTGGCTCATGACGGAGCGGTTCCGTCATGAGCGGGGAAGGGGTTAAGGAAAACGGGCTGCATTAAAAAAAAACTGCTTGATTTGAAAGCAGTACCACATGTGGAGGTCTGCTGAGCTCAGCAGGCCACCATCCCTGGGAGGGCCAGCCATTCCCAATGGGGTCGCAAATTGCGAGTGCCTCATTAATATTCATGAGCCTCGCATTTTGCGACCCAATTGGGAATCGCAATCAGTATGTATACGTGTGAGTCTTTGTTTATCTATGGCGAACGCTCAAGCGAGCAAACTGCTTGTAACACTGAAGATCCGTGTATCCGTTCCTCCATAAGAGGTGGAACTTTCTAAATTCAGGGCCAATTTAATAAAAAGTTTATTACATTCAGGGCCAATTTAATAAAAATAAAATAAAATAAAAAGTTCCACAAAGCAGCAGCTGCAGTTGCTTTGCTAGGTTTTACAAGGGCAAAAACACAGCACAGAGACATTTCTACAAAGGTAAGGCGCTGCCGCTGTCATCCATAGCACTTGTGCTCAAACAGTCTGCCAAGTGTTGATAAATCTGTCACTTCGTGTTTTGCTGTCAATCATACCATGCCCAGGATAGTGGGCCAGATGTATGATGTGATTTTGCATGTGCAAACAGGTTTGCGGCCCGTTTGCACATGCAAAATCAATGTGGGCTATGTACAAACACTATTTTGCCAGTCGCTTAAAATTGCGACTCGCAAAATAGTGTTTAGCGACTCGCAATTAGGAAGGGGAGTTCCAAGGGTGTCCCTTCCTAATTGCGACTCACAGCCCTATGTGTGAATATTTTGCGACCGCAATTGTGGTCGCTACAGACTTGCATTTTTCCACCCTCTTCAAGAGGGTGGTAATGCAGTCGCAAATAGGAAGGGGTCCCAAGGGGACCCCTTCCCCTTTTCAAATGCAGGAGAAAATATTTTTAGGGGCAGGCCGTGGTCCCAGGGACCATTACCTGCCCTTAAAAAATCAAAAGAAAACGTTACATTTTTTTTTTTAAATGCATCCCGTTTTCCTTTAAGGAAAACGGGCTGCATTAAAAAAAAAACTGCTTTATTTGAAAGCAGTCCCACATGTGGAGGTCTGCTGAGCTCAGCAGGCCACCATCCATGGGAGGGCCAGCCATTCCCAATGGGGTCGCAAATTGCGAGTGCCTCATTAATATTCATGAGCCTCGCATTTTGCGACCCAATTGGGAATCGCAATCAGTATCTCTGACACTGTTGTACATAGTAAATTGCGACTCGCAATTTGCGACTCGCAATCGAGTACAAATTGCGAGTCGCAATTTGCAATGGTCATACATTTGGCCTAGAGACTTTTTGCAGAGCAATTCAATAGCTACTAATGGAACCCCTGTATTCAGTTGGCACCACAGCACTTTTGAGTCACTCCTATAGCATCAAGAGGGAATGGTCTCCACACCCCAAGTATGGCTGCCTTTCAATATGACCATGCATGTTTCACCAGAATTGTCCAGATTACTTGAGGAGCTGTTGTTAAAGAGCACCAAAGAGGCCCTTCCTTTATCATTGTCTTATCACGCTGAGGATTTAGCACATGCAAGACATCAAGGGATCGCAAAGACCAAAGCATGGCTGAGGACAATACTATGCTGCAGAATGTGGGATAAGTTCTTAGAATCCATGGTCACAGTTTGTCTTATGTCGCAAACAGCTGCTCCGACTAAAGGCCAAATTCCATATTTGAGTCTTTGTTATTTCCAGAGCCTAAGATCATGCCAGGAAGGATGGATGGTTTCATCCTGACACAATACTATTCTGTGAGGTAAGGAGTGTTCAAAAACTCCATCCCTCCTAGGATGCTATACTCTTCCTCGCTCAATTTGATGATGCCTAAGTTTTGTACGGCTTGACTTGGTGGGTGTGGCTACTCAGTAGTAACAGCCCAAGCGTTGAATAAACTTCCCATTGAGTTTTGTGTTTTTGGAGTTTTATATACCACAAACTCGACCCAAAGGTATCAGAGCGCTTTACATGAGCACCAGTTGCATTACAGATAGACACATTCTTTTTGTTAGACACAGGGAGATTAAGTGATTTCTCCAAAATCACAGGATTTTGAGCGTTGTTGCAGAGATTCAAACCCAGCTTCACTGTTTAATGAATCTAGGAATTTTCTTTCTTGCTGTTAGCCTAGCTCCAGGCTGCCTTCAGGTAGTCACACACTTAACAAACCAATAATAATAATGTCCCAATACAATGCAGTGCAACAGAATAAGACACAAAAGTACCTATGGAGTCACATCCTACACCCTAACTGATCATCACGATCTGAAGCTGTTAAAATGTTTCAGGCTGTCGAATCCTTCAAAGTGGCCATAGAACCATAAAGCGGAGCAAAGAGTCTCCTCAGGCCCATAATATGGGGATAGGAGTTGGCCTAATAACTAGGGCGGTTGGAGAACCGGGTTCGAGTCTCGGCAATGACGCTGAACATCCTGTGATTCTGGGCAAATCACTTAATCTCCCCGTGCCTAACAAAAATGAATGTGTCCTCATGTAACGCAACTGGTGCTATGTATACCGCTCTGATACCCGATACCTTCAGGGCAAGGTCGCGGTATATAAAACTCTGTTAAAAAAATAATAGATCTAAACTGATTTCACGAAATGATGCGTTATATACGAGTAGAAGGAACAGAAAATAGAAACAATGACTAACCATACAAACATAAAAATACATATATAGCAAAAAAAGTCCTGCATTTTAAGGTCTGGCCTAGACACTGCTTTAGCTGTCTCTCCAGCTTCATATTATTAACAAAAATGTATACATAAAAATTCTTATACATACATAGCGGGGCTTTGAGTCAGCCCTCTTCATCCATTGGTGGAAGCACTTTTCCTTCTGCCCACAGCTTGTGGCAATGGATTTGCCCACGTGAACTACTGGCCCTCTTGTAGTGTGAGTTTCATTATTTTTTCTGATCACGTGCACATCTGCCTAAAAAGAAGCAGAATTCAGTGTCACGTCTGGTGAGCCAAGACTTCACTTTCTTCCCATTTTTAATTTTTTGTTTTAATTATTTTTATTTGTTTACATCTTCGGGTTACAGTAATATAAAAGCAAAAATACCTTTTCTGCACCAAGAAGAATCATATTTTCCTGTGGCGTGCATTAAAACATGCTTTCTATACCTTTTGTAAGTACACTGCCTGCTAGGAAACACCTCACTGTTCTATTATACACAAGGGTTATTTTATAAAAAAAATGTAACACTGCAATTGCAAGTACAAAGCATCCAGGTTGCATGTTTTTTATTATTTTTTATCCCTGGTGGCATATATTTGTGATAAAAAAAAATAACCAGCACACCAGCCTGCAAAGGCCTGACTCATTGCCTTTGCCACTGCTTGTTAACAAAGCAAGAAAAACTGTGATAAATGTAAAAATGCGAGCCACCAAAGTGAAAAAAATACTGAGGAAATGTCAACTGGCTGATCCTGTCCTCTCATTGGCCTATCTGCCCTCCTGCCAGGAAAATAAGTAAGACTTTTAACATATCAGAAAACTGCATCGTCACAGTCCTCTGGTGCAAACTGGGGAAAATCAGTCAACAAGACTGTCCTGTAGTTAGTGAGCATGTCTCACAATTTATGACATTTACTTTTTTATTTCTCTAGGAGTCGTTCATTTTGTGTAGGATTACAAAAATTGACTTAATGGAGCGAATGCACCTGACGGTACTACTTTACATCATATGCAGCATGGTGCTAAATGTCACCTTGGTGCTGTTTCGTTTCATTTCTTTTTGTGGCACTATTTCAGGAAAAACTGATTTTCATATTTTATATTCAAAAGCAAAATACAAAAATAATTTTGCTGTCTCAAAACAGTATTAGAAATCGATGAGGAAGAATGGGGCATAATAACATATCACTAAATATATATATATAATATTGTTCTCAGTTGCGGGGTAGATGAGAATCACCCAGGCAGCTTATGGAATTAGGCCACACTGTATCAAAAACGTTTAGTAATCACCAGAAATAACCAGAAGAATATTTAACTCAAGATTCCGGATATAAGCAAACTTTGGCAAAGTTAGTAGGTCTGGAATTAGCCGCCAATCTTTTGGCATTCTCAATGCTTGTTTTATCATGATTTTTACAAATCTTTATTGTTGGGGAAGCTGCTGAGCCCTTATCAATCTGACAAGAAAAAAATTATTGGATAAAAGCAAAAATATTTTTGGATCTCAAAAAGCACACATTGTCTTAGTAGCGCCGGGCACTGAAATTAAATCTTTTGTGTGTGAATCTCCCTTTTGTGAAAGGGCAGAATGTTGTCAGTCGCAGTGAAGTTAACCAATGACTGAAGAGGGTTGACCCACTGCCCATGCTGCAGCAGGTGAAAGAGGAATACCAATGACACAATAACAGATCAATGGATGAAGATGATGGCTGAAAGTTTATTATGTTTATCGTTTTATTAAAATCAAAAGGTTTTGGCTAACGCTAGTCCTAAACAAGTGACACTTTGTTCCTAGTGATGGATGTAGGCGTTGCAATGTTTGGTGCAGCAAGTGCATGGGCATATAGGCACATGGGTCCCTAGGCATGAGGTGTGAACTACACCCCAAGTATACCTCGATTGAACAGCTCAACTTGGAGCTGGAGGACTTTCCTCGCTTGCACCAGTGGCAGTTCTTATCTTTCTACTGCACTGCTGTCGTCTGCGTTCCAAAGTGGCAAGATTTGGATAGATTATTGTGACTTTTCTGTTAAGGGTGCTTGCCCATATTTAGAAGAAGTAACATTAAGAAAGGGTTGTATTCTATTTTTGGAAACAAGTATAGACTCAGTTGTACGTTATTGGGTGTCAACTCCAATTGTCTTGGTTCGTTGCCGATGATGCACTTCCCCTGCTTAGGTTATGTGTCTTGTCCAGAAATACCTACCCTATGGTTTAAAGGTCTATTCCTCTAGAGGTAATCATATCTCTGTTGGTGTCTGAATCATCTTGTGTATGACTTATGACTTTACTTTCCCTATGTCCTTATTGGTGGTCACCCAAGGAACGTGTATACCAAGCAAGGGCTTCAAACATGTTTGAAATTCCTCTCTATCACTACTGACTTATCCACCCGAACTGATAGACTATTCTGTCTCCTTCTTTCCCGTGCATCCACCTTAGATGCAATCAGTACTATCCTCTCAGCATCATACACCTGGGAAAAGGGACAGAAGGTCCTAGAAGTGTGTAGGGCTCTTCCCGTGAAGCGAATGGGAAGAGAGAATATGGGGAGCTACCCACTCAACAACCATGGAGAGGCGATGGTTGCAAAAAGAGATGGGCGTGAATCAGGCTCAACGTAAAGCTAAAATAGGGGGTTGAGAGTCCAGGGAGAGGAGTGGAGCATCCACACCCCACCTGTAACCAAGTGAGGGGGCACAGGCCAGTAGACAACTGCTGGCCTGGGCTGAGTATCTCTAAGTTGCACTGCCAATGATGTGCCTGGGGAGAGCACCCGAGGACTTTCATGAGCTGAGGGTCACTGCTCTTATAACTGTAGAGAGAGCCTCAGGGTCCAAGTCCACCATACAACGGTGGTGATGCCTTAAGGTGCTCAAGCCAATCATGCACTGGGACAGGGGAGCCACGTGCTATTATGGAAGAACTGCAAGATCCCCAATATCATACACGTCGACTGGTTCAAAGTCTTCCCTTATCAAACAATGGAGTTGAGGAGCAGAGGGTTTTGGAAGAGAAGCCAAGAAACCTGGCACCTCACAACCTGAGGGAGATGCTGCCTCTCTTTGCCCATCATACAGATTTGGAGAGGGGCCAGGGTTTCCTGCTCCTCAGAGGGGCCGAGAACCCTGGAAGAGCTTTGACATTTTCCTGTGACGTAGGGCCTATGGACAACTTATACTTGATATCCCTGTGGATATGTCGGCAAGATGGATATGTGGACAGGATATGTGGCTGCCTAGGAGTAGGACACCTGGTTAAAAAGGGGGAAACATTTAAGAGGAAAAATCAAATGTAAAAAGTAAGAGGAAATAATGGCGGGAGTGCCCCAGCATGGTATGACGAGGCAGCAGTTACTGACTGCTCATCTTGGACCAGCCTTGCTTAATGGAGGGCATGCGTTGACTACATTTGACCTGAATCGCGATCCTTACTTTTGGTTCTGGGATGAATGGATGCCATCTTAGATTCTTGTACCCAGTCTTCCCTGAGCCAGCCACGACCAGGGTGCTGAAAAGGCATCATGGGTGGGAGAGGCAAGTGTTCTAGAAAATTCTGCCTGTGGATTACTCTGTCTCCAAAGGCTCCCGTGAACTCTCCACGAGTCTTGGTCCTGCGTGCCCTCATCCCCCAACACCAGTCCCTGTGATTTGAAAGACAAACATGCTGTTAAGAGCAGTTGTTAAACATACAACATTAATCAGCCAAGAGCTAAAAATAAAAACAAGATTCCCCATTAAACCATGCGCACTAAAAGCTAACAGTAAAACTCTCTGAGATAAACAGTGCCAGCAGGTGCTTTCCCGGGATACCCGGCCTCCACCCTCTCCCTCCTGTGTGGAGTCCACAGCCCTGCAGCCCTCTGTTGCCATGACACTGTAAGCCCCGCAAATTATATTTATTGTCCACACCATGCCCCATGGAGCGCAATGACACGGAGGCGTCCTATCTCATAGAAGTCCATGCCACCTGGGGAGTCAGGCTGTTGCTGTAAGGCCCATACAGGCGTTGGCATATGTGTGCATTGTCTCTGCCAGGTGCATCGTAATAGAGTAGACCCATGTGGAGTTGACGTCTGTTTGTATTGTCTCTGTGGATGCGTGTTAACAGAGGTGTGTGTGGAGTTGGTTTATATTTTCATTGTCTCTGCCAGGTGCCTGTTAACAGAGGTGCAAGTCTTACCACGTGTGTTAAGTTGGTGTATATTTGGATTTGCTTTACTTATCTCGGTGAGCAGCAGCAATAAAAGAAGGAAGTGGGCTGGTTGCTGGGGGGTTTCATGCTTTTTGGAATGTTTTGGGTGGTCTAAGTTTTATACTTCTAGAAGCTTTGAATATGCTGCTTTGTGTGGTGGCAAAAAAGGAATATTGCATAATATTAGCCTCTGTGTCTTTAATAAAATCCAGATTGTCTGCCCATCAAGGCTGTGGAAAATCTACATTGTCTCTGCCAGGTGCGTGTTAATAGAGGTGCAAGTCTTACCACCTGTGTGGAGTTGGTTTATATTTGGATTGTCTCTTCCAGGTGTTCGCTAACAGAGGTGCAAGTCTTATCATATGTGTGTAGTTGATGTATGTTTGGATTGTTTCTGCAGGGTACGTGCTAACAGAGGTGCGAGTCTTGCCACCTGTGTGATGTTGATGTGTGTTTAGTTTGTCTCTGCCAGGTGCATGTTAATAGAGGTGCAAGTCTTACCACCTGTGTGGAGTTGGTGTATGTTTGGATTGTCTCTGCTGGGCGCGTGTTAACAGAGGTGTGTGTGGAGTTGGTTTATATTTTCATTGGCTATGCCAGGTGCCTGTTAACAGAGGTGCAAGTCTTACCACGTGTGTTAAGTTGGTGTATGTTTGGATTGCCTCTGCCAGGTGTGTGTTAATAGAGGTGCGAGTCTTACCACCTGTGTTGAGTTGGTGTATGTTTGGATTGTCTCTGCTGATGCGTGTTAACAGAGGTGTGTGTGGGGTTGGTGTATGTTTGGATTGTCTCTGCTGGGTGCCTGTTAACAGAGGTGCAAGTCTTACCACGTGTGTTAAGTTGGTGTATGTTTGGATTGCCTCTGCCAGGTGTGTGTTAATAGAGGTGCGAGTCTTACCACCTGTGTGGAGTCGGTGTGTGTTTGGATTGTCTCTTCTGATGCGTGTTAACAGAGGTGTGTGTGGGGTTGGTGTATGTTTGGATTGTCTCTGCTGGGTGCCTGTTAACAGAGGTGCAAGTCTTACCACCTGTGTTAAGTTGGTGTATGTTTGGATTGCCTCTGCCAGGTGCGTGTTAATAGAGGTGCAAGTCTTACCACCTGTGTGGAGTTGGTTTATATTTGGATTGTCTCTTCCAGGTGTTCGTTAACAGAGGTGCAAGTCTTATCATATGTGTGTAATTGATGTATGTTTGGATTGTTTCTGCAGGGTACGTGCTAACAGAGGTGCGAGTCTTGCCACCTGTGTGATGTTGATGTGTGTTTAGTTTGTCTCTGCCAGGTGCATGTTAATAGAGGTGCAAGTCTTACCACCTGTGTGGAGTTGGTGTATGTTTGGATTGTCTCTGCTGGGCGCGTGTTAACAGAGGTGTGTGTGGAGTTGGTTTATATTTTCATTGGCTATGCCAGGTGCCTGTTAACAGAGGTGCAAGTCTTACCACGTGTGTTAAGTTGGTGTATGTTTGGATTGCCTCTGCCAGGTGTGTGTTAATAGAGGTGCGAGTCTTACCACCTGTGTTGAGTTGGTGTATGTTTGGATTGTCTCTGCTGATGCGTGTTAACAGAGGTGTGTGTGGGGTTGGTGTATGTTTGGATTGTCTCTGCTGGGTGCCTGTTAACAGAGGTGCAAGTCTTACCACGTGTGTTAAGTTGGTGTATGTTTGGATTGCCTCTGCCAGGTGTGTGTTAATAGAGGTGCGAGTCTTACCACCTGTGTGGAGTCGGTGTGTGTTTGGATTGTCTCTTCTGATGCGTGTTAACAGAGGTGTGTGTGGGGTTGGTGTATGTTTGGATTGTCTCTGCTGGGTGCCTGTTAACAGAGGTGCAAGTCTTACCACCTGTGTTAAGTTGGTGTATGTTTGGATTGCCTCTGCCAGGTGCGTGTTAATAGAGGTGCAAGTCTTACCACCTGTGTGGAGTTGGTTTATATTTGGATTGTCTCTTCCAGGTGTTCGTTAACAGAGGTGCAAGTCTTATCATATGTGTGTAATTGATGTATGTTTGGATTGTTTCTGCAGGGTACGTGCTAACAGAGGTGCGAGTCTTGCCACCTGTGTTAAGTTGATGTGTGTTTAGTTTGTCTCTGCCAGGTGCATGTTAATAGAGGTGCAAGTCTTACCACCTGTGTGGAGTTGGTGTATGTTTGGATTGTCTCTGCTGGGCGCGTGTTAACAGAGGTGTGTGTGGAGTTGGTTTATATTTTCATTGGCTATGCCAGGTGCCTGTTAACAGAGGTGCAAGTCTTACCACGTGTGTTAAGTTGGTGTATGTTTGGATTGCCTCTGCCAGGTGTGTGTTAATAGAGGTGCGAGTCTTACCACCTGTGTTGAGTTGGTGTATGTTTGGATTGTCTCTGCTGATGCGTGTTAACAGAGGTGTGTGTGGGGTTGGTGTATGTTTGGATTGTCTCTGCTGGGTGCCTGTTAACAGAGGTGCAAGTCTTACCACGTGTGTTAAGTTGGTGTATGTTTGGATTGCCTCTGCCAGGTGTGTGTTAATAGAGGTGCGAGTCTTACCACCTGTGTGGAGTCGGTGTGTGTTTGGATTGTCTCTGCCAGGTGCGTGTTAATAGAGGTGCGAGTCTTACCACCTGTGTGGAGTCAGTGTATGTTTGGATTGTTTTTGCCAGTTGCATGATAACAGAGGTGTAAGTCTTACGACCTGCGTGGAGTGTACAAGTCCCTGGCGGCACTGGAGCGTCATTTTTTTTACACTCCGGTGGCGCTGTGTCCTGGCCCATATTTACCAGGCCTCACACAGCCACTTTGCGTGGCTTTACACTGGTTTGTAAATATAACCCTCTTTCACACAGTTTTCTGCATTAAAGGGGCGTGTCATGGGTCTTGCTGTGGGTGTTCCCATGCAACACCCATGGCTTTTTTACACTGCCCCAGGATTACTGCCAAAAGCTAATGCCTTTCAAGGGGAGGCATTAAAGAGGCGCAACGAGGAGAAATAATTTTATTTCTCCTAGTTTTTTGCTCTTTCAATGTGTGTTTCATTCTGCAGCACACACAGAAGGAGCAATACACCATTAATGATTGTTTGTATGCAGGAAGGAGCACAAACCCAATCACCCCTGCAACGCAGGCACTCTTGCACCATGGTGCAAGAGTGCCTGCGTTGGTGCACGGCTGCAGTTTTAGCACTGGCACAAGGGACAGAAGAGAGTGGGGGCTGCGCCTTAATCGTTTAAATATGGAGCATCCATGTGTTTTTGATATGACGTAGCTCATGGCAGAAAAATTGCTTGCAGCGCCATGCTGTGCCATTTCATTGTAAATATCCCCCTCAGTTTACCAGTCTTACAACCTCCACACCATCCTGATCCAACACTGGCCATACAAAGTGCACTGACACACAAGTAGACACCTGGCAGCCTGAAATCACCATCAAAGACTGTAATATCTCCCAATCACCGTGCAAGAAGCCAGGGCAGCCATCTTAAAATGGGCCCAGCGATCTCCACCATTTCCATTTGGCATTGCTGCAAGCATCATTGCACCTGAAGTAAGATATGTTGTAGGACTATTGGGCTCCCTGGTCCACTGTCTCGGGTTTTGCCACAAACTACGCAGCCTCCATAAGTAGACACCCGACAGCCTGGCTTCGCAATCAAAGATTGTAATATCTCCCAATCAGAAGAACTAAACAGGGCAGCCATCTTTCAATGTGATAGAGGCCCCAGTGAGCTCACATGTTCAGTATTTAACAACAGCATTGCTGCTGAGCATCACTGCAGCTGACGTAAGATGGGGCTATTGTGTTCCCCTGGTCTACCATGTCACTTCCATCCCAAATCTACTCTAGTACCACAAGGCAAATAGGTTCTCAAGAAGACAGCATCTTCATCTTCAGGTATGACCACTTGCCTTATACTCCACATCTTTGTGAAAGTCACATGGTCTCTGTGGCCATTTACCCATACCCCACACAGTATTTTTTGCTCAATACACTCTGGCTGCCCAAACTACCCATACCAACGTTTCCCAACAAGCCATTCCTACAAAAACGCATCTCCGGTCACCGGAGCTAAAAGGAACGATCATATCTCCCCCTCCTTGAACGATCTCAAGTGGCTCCCAATTGAAGCTCGTTGCCATTTCAAAACTGCTTCGTTATAAAGAAGGGTATACCCAAAATCACTGGGACCTGGGTGTAGAACAGTATAGAAAGTGGTGGTCCCAGTACAAATACATTTAAAAGGAATAACAAAAATGTAATAGTAAGGAGTAGAACCAACCTACATGGTTTTTGGGGTGAAAACGTCGACACATCATTGCTGCCAGTATCATCAACAGTGCACGTTGCACTGTGACTTTCTATTGTACATGGCTATGTAAACGATTGTAAACTATTTGTTATGAACTTTATTATGAATGTGTGGCATTGAGTAACATGCCCAACAATTTGATTGTGATGCTTTCTTGAATATTGTATGTCACTTGCCTCACTGCCTCACTCAAGTCCCCCTCCTCCCTCCCTCCACCCAGTTGGGCACACCAACCGTTTATTATGCTAATATTTTCTGTAAATTGTTTCCTTAATTAATATATATATCTGGTGCTTAGTGTGATGAAATAACACTTTAGCACGAATCAATCTTTCTGTGTTATTGAATGTTTGTTATTCCTTTTAAATGTATTTGTACTGGGACCACCACTTTCTATACTATTTCAAAACTGCCTGTCTCCCCCACAAAGTCCTTCACACTGGTAAACCAGTCTACCTGGCAGCCAAACTCACCAAGGCAGGCCAGGCAAGAAACCTGAGGAGCACCAAAAAACTACTTCTCATTCCCCCAAAGAGGCATAAACAAAAATCCCTGACTTGCTCCTTTTCGGGCAATGCCCCAAAATCTGGAACTTCCTACCAGCAGATCTCAGAACCAACCCCTCCTACGTGACCTTCAAGAGAAAACTAAAGGATCTCCTCCTCGCTCAGCACCTTTAACCTTCTGAAAAATACACCGTAGATACAATCTAGTAACTCTCGACTCTTTTACCTGCCTTCCGAACGGCTGTCCATTTTAGTCTGTCTGTCTGTCTGTTCTTCTTATTATCTACACACATGTTGTAAAGTGTTCTGATACCCACGAGTCCTACCAGTGGTATATAAAACTCTGTAAATAAATGTATTATCTAAAAACACAAGCCTACGGAACCCTCTATTCATAGGTAACTAGTCCAGTTTTATCACCAGTCACTTCGACTCAGATTGCCCCGTCTTCCACCTCAAATTCATCATAGGAACCCCGGTTTATTTCTATATTACCACACCAGATGCCTTTACATGGACTGCGCCAGGTTTATTATTCACCCTTCTGCTGTCCAAAAAAAAAAGTTACATTTCTCTCCTCTCAAGTAGTCACACAGGAGCACTACAAGTCCCTCAGTCGACCTTTATCTGTCCTCCTTAGAAATCCCCCTTATAAGTCATCTCCTTAACATTACTGGACCATTCCATGCCTACGTCAGGGACAGCCATCAGCCTTAAGGCAAAATAAGATTTTCATTTGATAGTTTCTTTCTCGCCACCATAAGCTACAATTATGATACTCGGAGGCTTAAATCTCAATTTAAGAACAAAAATCAGCATACTGTCTTTGCCCTGATCATCTTGCAACACTCACTCATTGATACCCCCACCTCCTCCACCCAAACTCATGGTCACGCCCTCTGACCATGCCTCTGTGCACGTTTGCAAACAATTCACCTTCAGTCAAACCAACCACAGGTCCTTATCACATGAAGTTCACAACTGACTCCTTTCATTCATACCTCCATCCACCTGGACTTACTGCTCACTTCTACCTCCTGTGACACCTTTAATGACGCCCTTCGGTTTATGTTTGTCTCTCACCACCTCCTCGTACATGCACTACAATGGACCCCTCTTTACAACCCTTGAGCAACCTTCCCACCTGCATCTTGAAACAAAAAATGTGCTTTCTTTGTTTCTGAGAGGAGGAAGACACACCAACCAGAACAGCTCACCATCTGCAAGCTAGCCCTTCCAGACACAAATCGGCACAATGGACGTATTCACATCCGCAAGCTCCTCCCCTCCCAGACCTCACCCTCCCGATGCCTGACCTGCGCCGTGTTCTACCGTCTCTCCTCCCCCACGCGATCATTACCTATTATCTATCCCATTTGGCATCTCCCTAACCTGCCTCGCCAAAATCACCACCAGAGCTTGTAGCCCCTCTGCCCTCTGCGTTAGTTTTCCCAGCAGCCCAGGGTGGACGTTGAAGTAACTCAGTGGGATTGAGTTCATGTAGCTGAGAATCTTGAAACAGTCTCAAAAAGCACATTTATAAAAATTAAAAAATAAAACGAAATTATAAGGGGTGTTAGTTGATGATAATTTCGGAGTGCGATGGGATATCCCCAAAATTACAATATACAGTTAGAGAGGCTACAAGGAAAGCATAGGACACAGTTGAAGATGAGGCAACTTCGACTCCTAACAGGTCTCCTAAAGTCAATGCTTTTTAATAGGAAACGCTGATGGCAAACACTCAGGGGGCTGCACATTAACATGTCCTGTCACAGGCAAGATTTATAGCTGCCAGGGGTACATTCTGGACCCAATGAATCACACCTAATCTGAAATTTAGGGTTTGGTCTGACTACAAATTCAACATAATAACCCTAGAACAGTAAAGGTTACACAGAATATTCCAACAATGTTTGAATTGGGGTCTCCTGCCTTTTATTCTTCTATGCCTATCACTCCACCTTCATTGTTTTATGGACGGGGTGTGAGGTGATCCCTGGTCAAGAGTAAGCCGATCGGTGTATGACCAACCTAACCGTGACAGGCACAGGGCACACTGGATAGCCTCTGGTTATAAAACAGCCAGGAGCCCCCAGAGAAGTGAAACCCACAGAAAGCACTGGACATTAACCTTTGATGCAACACCGACAATTACAAGATGGCGCATGATCTGTCTTCATGGAATTTGGTTCGCCCTAAGGAGAAGGCATGACTGGCTTTCTGGGTAGGCCCTGACAACCGACCCAGGCTGCGAGAGAACTCACGAGAGTCTAAAGCCAGCGGCCCAGAGTAGGAAATATAGGTCAGCCGAGGCTGGGGTCTGATAAATGCCCAAAAGCCAACTCCAGACGCAGCGCATAATGTTAGAATACCAGGAAGGGGGCAAACATACTAATGCACAGCCATTCATTCATGTGTGGTCTCGGGATCACTAAACTTGAATTTAAACTTCACAAACATGGCGGCAGGTCCCTTGGAGTCCAAGGACCCAAACTCTGGAACACCTGGACTCTGTGACTGATAGCAAAACCCAGCTACCTTAAGACAACTTTATTAAGACGCACCACCAATGACTAGGAGTGGAAGTGCCTCCTCCTCAGGCCTCTGCCTCATACCTGGGAACACACAATGACATATCAGACTAAACCAGTTCATCTTATTCCAGATTGACATAAACAACGCCATGCTGCGACCGTGCATAGGTGCCTATGAAATGACGATCAAAGAGTCAGTGCCTCCATCACCCAACTCTATGGAGGCCTCCTCCTGTCTCCCTTTTTAAGCTTCACTAACCAGTGCCCCATCCTTTTTTCAACAAAACGACCCACTAGACAATATTAACAGTGCAACTCCATCTATTGCCCCTCTACTCCCTTCTTATACCCATGGGGCATGGGGAAACCCTCTATGTACTGGCGTGCTTTCAGTCACCAAAAGGTGACACTGCTGCGATAAGGTAAACTACTATAAATCAATGAACAACACATAAGTGCACATAAGGCGGGCTCATCAAAACCTTCTTAGAGCAAAGGTTAATAAAATGTTAAAAACATGCACACAAGGACACAAGCAGGAGAAATAGTGCAGGAGTTATTGCCGAGGATGGAGCTATCGATAGTGCTGCCGGCGCTTGGGCACAGGGGCGTGGGGACCCAGAGGTGTGACAGTGGTGGATTTTATCTAGGGAGTGGGAGGGGTCATTTCATTACCTGCACGAGGGCCCCTAAAGCCCTTCCACGTCTCTAGTTATGGGCACCGGAAGAAGCATCTAGGAGGGCTGTTTTAGGATTTAGGGGGTCATTAGCCTCTGGAGGAGGGGGTAGCTCTGTAAATGCTTGGGGCAGAGGGGCGCTCTCTGCAAGAAACTTGTCATCAGGCGTCGTTGGTCTACCCCGCTGTGCAGTGGCATACAAGGGTTCAATTTGCCTTAGAAGCAAGAAGTGTGCCCCCCCCTCCCGATCTCTGGTTGGGTACTAATATACAACAATAATCATTGTCCAACAGGCCCCTCAGGGCGCCGGTGCCAAGGCACCTGCTGCACCATTCATATCTACGCCCTTGTCATGGTGCTCCCTGGTGTCGCACCATTTCCCCAGTTCTTGTTGCAGCCTTTGTACTTTGAGTAGTAAAATGCAGCAATAATCAGGGTTCAGCAGGCCCCGCCTCTATGTCCCAGCGTCACTGCACCTGCTGCTGCACCACTCATAGCTTCGCCCGTCGCTGTGCGCCCTCTCTCTCCGCTCACTGCGGTCCCTGCGCCTCGGCCTCACTGCTCTCCCTGCGCCTCGGCCTCACTGCGGTCCCTACGCCTCGGCATCACTGCTGTCCCTGCGCCTCGGCTTCACTGCGGTCCCCGCGCCTCGGCCTCACTGCGGTCCCTGTGCCTCGAGCTCACTGCTGTCCAAGAAGCTGCTCGTCACAGCCAGGCTCGCGGCTGACTCGCGCTCGAGGCCACTGACGCACCTGGAGAAGCCTCCCGTGGTTAAGAGAAGCAAAGAAAGGACTTTCTCCCCTTCGCGGTGACGACAATGGGCGGAAGAGCCACGAGCGTCTGCACTTCACTGTACAACGTGAGGCTCGGCCTCAAGGGCAGAAAGGACACCAAGGGGCGCCCAGTGAATATTCCTGTGACCCGGAACAGGGCCATCGAAGGTCCAGGAAATGCAGAATAGACTCATGAAAGACCAGGGCAACCTAGAAAAGACTTTTAGGATGTTCATGCCCAGGACAGACACACAGAAGGCATGACAAGCTCAGGAAGACATGCTGAAGGCTCAGGAGACTCAGGAAGGACAGACTCACAGACAGCTCAGCGGACTGGCCCTCAAAATGCTCCAAAAAACCCAAACTAAGAGCATCATTAGGATGGCGGGCGGACACGTAAAAAGGGACCGCCCACCATAAGTGCGGCGGTCCCGTGGGGGTGATTAGGATGCGCCCGCCACACTGGCGGGCGCATCCTGCATTTTTAACATTGCGGCGGGCGGTGCTTTCAGCATCACCCACCGCAATGCCAAAAATGCATGTTGTGCATATGCATGCACAACGTGGCAGGCACCGCGCGGTGCCTGCCATGTTATGCATGCACATCCCCCCATGTGCCCCCCACCTCCCCAACATCCTGGGGGCCTGCAACGGGCCCTCAACTTCAAAATCTGCATGCCTTTCCGTGGCGGCGTTGCCGCCACGGAAAGGCTGCCCCTGCCTGCATCCTGATATGGATGGCGGTGTCTAGCAGACACCGCCACCATATTAAACCCTTTTCCGCCCAATCGACTCGTCGACCGGGCGGAAAAGCGGCAGGCGGTCTTCCCGTCCACCGCGGTACCCCCGCCATACTAATATGGCGGGGGGGAAATGGGTGGCGGGCAGGGAAGGATGTAGGGCGGACCCCTACATTTCTATTTTCACTTCCTGGAAAACTTAGCACAGATGGAGACACTTTTGCACGTGACCACATTAGAAGAGGTTTAATTTGGGGTACTAAGACTCCCTGAACACATTGTTGGGCTTCATTCCATAGCGCCCTTGTAATAGCTTGAATTCTGTTCATTCATGCGAATGCTGAAAATCCTGTTCATTCATGCACATGCTGAATACTGCTTATGCATGCGCATGTTCCCTTGCATGCTCCCATCTGTTTGTATTGTAATGCTTATAGTTCTACTGCATGCGCATGGTACACAGTTATATTGATATACATGTATCCTTTTGATTCTGCATCCTCACGCATACCAACTCCTCTTTGAAGCACGAATGACAATAGCTGTCATTAGTTGCTCGTGCTTTGATGAGGAAGGATGCACTCCAGTGGTGTCAGCTGTAACTGCTAATAAAGCATCTCAACTTTACCTAAAGACGTCTCTTCTTAATTTATCAACGTCCTTCGCATCTTTTCAGCCCTCCTCTAAACGAGGTCTGCAATCTGTTTTAAAACTAGAGATATAACCAAACATTCAGTTTATCAAGTGTTATTACTGCGTTATGGTCAGGTTAGGGCCACTGGAATGATGCGATTGTGCAGCCGTGGCGATTTTCGCATCCTCGTCGCCAAATAAATGTAGTAACAGGGTTCACGCAGGAAGGATGTTGTTTAAGATGTTTATTTGTAGTAAATTACAGGTTCTGTAGAGCAGCCCCTCCAGGAGCAGCCTGCCTGCTGCCCAGCCCATTCTCAACTGTCACTTCCCCTCACAGGCTCCCAACATTCTGAAGCGCACCATCACTCCAACATTCCATACAACACACAGCACAAACACACTGGCTGAGCAGGAAGTGGAAATGACATAACATTAACAAGGGCAGGATACTAAACCTTCTTTGCCACATAATCCATAATCTGCTGCATAATCTCCAGATTTTAACAAAAGAAACAATGTGTTTCAAGCTCAAACTGTTCAAAATTTACTAAAAACGCAGCGACAGTTGCAGTTGTGCAGTGGAAGGCCCTTTGCAAATGTTGACTCATCACATTTCTGTACCTTATTGCTCTGTTTGGGTGTTAAACTGCTACTAATGAGTTGCAACTAATGCCCAGGCAGTGTAGACAAGTTTAAAAATGAGAAAATAATGAAGTAATACTATCCCAAAATGTGCTACATAATGCCGCATAATTTACTCAACCCCGCAGCATAATTTGGCCCTCCTCTGCCACATAATTCCGGTGGCCCTGGTTCTAGTATATCTGACTTGCATTTCCTCTACCTCGTCCTAAAGAAAGCTTTAGCTGCTCACTATCCCTTCCCACGGAGAGTCAAAAGCGCAAAGGGAATAACTGGGCCCTAATGTACTATTAGACATGTCTCAAAGAGTGGGTCTAAATAGAGCACTAACTTTTTGCGACCGGTCTGTCTTTTTGTGAAGTGATCTATGTATTAGTAGATCACATCACAAAACTCCCATTTACAGGGTTCAAAGGACTACCGCATAATGAATGTTAATTAGACAGGTTACTCTTTGCGATCTTTTGTGATTCGCTACATAGCAAGGCATAGTTGTAATATATTTGTAAAGCGCAACGATTACCCTGCAGGTAGTCCTGGCGCTAACAGAGAGAACTGAGACGACAACAAGGTGAGTCCACAATAAACAGCCAAGACATAGCACAATTGACTAGCGGGCCCTAGTTCCTGAAAAGCCAGGTCTTCAGTGACTTCCTAAAATGGAGCAAAGATGGAATCTTCTGCAGGGTGATGGGAAGTTTGTTCCAAAGTTTGACTGCTCTAACTGGAAAACCCTTACCCCATGAGCAACTGCACTTAGTTCTTGATAGGACCAGCAGTTAAACCTCAGAGACGCTTAGGCAGCATGTATAAATCTAATCATTACATTTGTGAGATGGGTAAATCGAATGGCGTGAACTGCTTTGTAAAAGCAGAAGGATTTTAAAGCCACGGGAGCCAGTGGAAGTGTTTTTAAGCATTTGATGAGGACTATTGCCAGGAAGACGCCGAGGTCCCCAGGACCAGCGTAACCCACTACCCTGCTCCTCCCTATACCACCTGGCACCCACTAATGACTTACGCTGAGACCACCTTTGGAGTTGAGATTGAAATATCTTAAACCGTATTTTATTGCACACACAAAAACATTATTCAATACCTTAATTTTCTTTGCACAGTAACCGCATTTCCTATTTACATGTTTGTTACAAATGAAGCCTATCCTAACAGAGCCTCTAATACATTGGAGTCACCTAACCATAACTACTTTGTTTCTCTGCAACTGAAACAGAAAAACTGTTTCTGAGTGACAGCATGACTGTCTCCTTTTCCACCCCCGAGTCCAGAGGGCGGGAGCCTCCTTATGGAAGGTCCAACACCTTTCCACTCCCATTCTGGCAGCTCTTGTGCAGGGGGCCCAGCTGCCCCTAAGATACCTGCCTTGGGCACCCCATATCCAACTTCTTTGTCCCCAAAGGGCCTGTGCTAGGTCATGCCCACTCCGCCTGTGCGGAAGGTGAACGGGAAGGACAACGTGTCAGCGACCGCCCCTATCCACCCGCCCCACTGCAACTTCCTAATAACTTGCTGCCAGCAACACTTTGAGGTTCCTCTCACGCGGATGTTTCACCCATTGTTTTGCTAAAAAGGATGTCGCAGGGGACCCGAAGTGTCCCTGCCACTCATGACCTCACACGTCACAGGCTAGCATAGTTCGCCTACTATCTGTCCCCACCCCAGATGCAGAGTGTGTTGGCCTAGCCACGCCAGCCAGTTTTCAAGAAATATTGTATTACCTTCCTTGGACAAATGCACACAATCCTGCAAGCAAAAAATACTCACCTTTGATGCTACCACGAGGCATTGAAGCCAAAGTGACTGTGTTCAATAGTTTAGCCACTTTCGTGTTTAGACATTTTGCTGACTCATTAACGGCCCTGAAAGACTTTCCACCTTTTCACTGCATTCTCGGAACAATGTGTTACAGTGCTATCGTGACTCCAGAGAATCTCTTTGAGAGCCAACCCACCTCTAGGACTATTAATTTAAAGAAGTCCTTGCCCCCTAGGTTGTCATGGTCATTTCTTCACAAATATACAATCACCAGCTCCGGGGATGAGGGAGGAGGCCTCAGTGGCAATAATCCGTCCAGTTAAGATCTCACCTCCACTAACTGCAAACCTCTCGGCCTGCAGAAGGTTAGACAAAATCCAGCCCGTCCGGCATGCTATGCATAATCCCTGGCTGAATACCAGACCTCTGCATGCTTAACATACGAATGAGCCAACACCAGCACTTCTTTAACCCCTTCGATGCTCATGACGGAACGGTTCCGTCATGAGCATCGGTTGAGCTGTGCTCATGACGGAACCGTTCCGTCATGACCACGCCCGCGCTAGAACCCTTCAGCACCGCGGGGGAATCCGCGCAGCGCTGAAGGGGTTAACTTGTCTTGCTCCTGTGTTGGCAGGAGTGTATGAATGATCCGACAACCTAAAATCTTTAATATGTCTTCCACCTGCGTTGACAGGAGAGTACCGGAAAGGAATAGCCAAGGATTAATGACAAATCATCACAACATTTTCAATCTCAAGTACCGCTCATAGCAATCAGACTTCCATCTCGCCTATTCTTTGGACCGATTGTCCTCCCAATCCTGTGCCCCCTGCCGCAGTAGCTGCCCCGTTCCTAAAGGACTGAGGGCTGTGCTCTGCAGGTTTCAAACCTGCTGAAGCCAGACTCAGGGCTTTGGCAAACTGACATTTTTTGTGGGGTGTTCCATACTTGTGTATGAACAGTGTGCCCACAGCCCTTAGGGGGTGGTGTGCCATATATACCTCTAAGTTGCCTAGTAAGCAACACTAATTTCCCTGTCCAGCTGGATATGCCCTCCTCTACCCATCTGGTGATGAAGCTCTTCTTCTTGGCAAAGTTTTCTTTTGAGCCCAGAAGTAATCTAAAGTTCTGGGGTTTAAGGTCTACTACTTATACCTCATTTTGTATTTTGTCTCTTTGTGCAAGGGTCTCTGAGCCCAGTCCAGACCAGTTCTGTCCTCACTAGTGCAGTATGACCAAAGGGGGTGGAGACAGCATTGTGAAAGGGAGACAGGCCCATTTCAGGTGCAAGGAAATCTCCTCCTACTACTCTAAATGCAGCCAAGCACCATTCAGCTCAGCTCTGAGTCATCCAGGAAGGGCCAGACACACCTCAACCCCCCAGTGGCTGTCTATAGTGAATGCACATCCCCATCCCCTGTCACTCCAAAACCAGACAGTCAATACACAAACAGGCAGAGGCACACAAAATGGTTAAACAAGAAAGTGCCTACTTTGCAAAAGTGGCATTTTCAAACGCACAATTTAAAAACCATCTTTACTAAAAGATGTGTTATTAAACTCTGAGTTTAGAGAGCCTAAACTTTATTTCTCTATCTTGTCGTAATGGGAAGTTATAAACTATTTCCCCATTCTATCCTATGGGACAGATAGCCTTTCAACAGTGAAAAACGAAATTGGCAGTATATCACTTTCAGGACATGTAACAGACACCAGTACATGTCCTACCTTTCACATACACTACACCCTTCCCATGGGGGGTACCTTGGACCTACCATAGGAGTGTCTTACATGTAAGAAAATATATGGTTAGGGCCTGGCAAGTGGGTGCACATGCGAGATCGACATGGCAGTTTACAAACAGCACACAGACACTGCAGTGAAAGGTCTGAGATACCTTTTCAGGGCTACTCATGTGGGTGGCACAATCTGTGCTGAAGGTCCACTAGTAGCATTTGATATACAGGCCCTGGCACACTTCAGTGCACTTTACTAGGGACTTATCAGTAATCAAATATGCCAATCAGGGAGAACCAATTGTAATCACAATTTACACAGGAAGCACTTGCACTTTGACACTGCTGTGGCAAAGTGCCCAAAGCATCTGAGCCAGCAGAAAACTAAATCCAGCACAGCATCAACAACTCAGGCGGTAGAGGCAAAAATCCAGGGAAACCACGCCAAAGCTGCCAGGTCTAACACCTAGTATCTTGCTTGATCCCGTCAAGTGTCTGCCAGCCCCTCAGTGCTATTTACACAATGAACACTTTGGCCCCATCAGGGTGCCCCTGCATTTTGGTGCAGAAGGAAATAGCTGCGATGTGCTGTCTAGTGTATGACACCATTGATAGCTTCGCCCGTCGCTGTGCTCCCTCCCTCTCAGCTCACTGCTGTCCCTGCGCCTCGGACTCACTGCTGTCCAAGAAGCTGCTATGCACAGTCAGGGTCGCTGCTGACTCTGCTATCAAGGCCACTGACGCATCTGGAGAAGTCTCCCGTGGTGAAGACAAGCAAAGAAAGGATTCTCCCCCTTCGCAGTGACGACAATAGGTGGAAGAGCTGCCGGTGCACTAGGAGTCAGGGAGGTTAATGAGTGTCTGCACTTCACTCTAAAACGTGAGGCTCTGCGTCAAGGGCAGAGAGGACACGAAGAGGGCGTCCAATGAAAATTCCTATGACCAGAAACAGGCCCATAGAAGGTCCAGGAAATGCTATATAGACTCTTGTGAGACCAGGGAAACCTAGAAGAGACTCTGTTAGGATGTGCACGCCCAGGGCAGACACACAGAAGGTATGAGAAACTCATGAAGAGATGCTGAAGGCTCAGAAGACTCAAGAAGGATAGACTCACAGACAGCTCAGAGGACTGGCCCTCAGAATGCTCTAAAAACCCCAAAATGAGGCGGTCAAGTTTCTGTTTTAACTTCCTCGTACACTTTGAACACATTGAGACACTTTTGCACACAACCACATTAGAAGAGGTTTAGTTTGGAACCCTAAGAGTCCCAGAACACATTATTATTATTGGGCTTTATTCCATAGCACCCTCCTCTAAATGAGGTCTGCAGTCTGTTTAAACACTATAGATATAATCACACATTAAGTATATCAAGTGTGATTACTGTTATAGATTATAGTGTATGTGACTTGCATTCATCTACCTCGGCCTAAAGAAAGTTTTGGCTGTTCACATCCCTCTCCTTGGAGACTCAAAAGCACAAAGGGTATAACTTGGGCCGCAATCTACTATTAGACATTTCACAAATAGTGGGTTTAAATAGTGCACCAACTTTTTGCGACCAGTTTGTCCTTTTGTGAAGCGATCTATGTACTAATAGATCACATCACAAAACTCCCAGTCACAGGAGTCATAGAACTACCGCATAACGAATGTTAAAATCTGACAGGTTGCTCTTTGCGATCTCTTGTGATTAGCTACATACCAAGGGATATGTGTAATCCACTTGTGGAGCTCAACCATTACCCTGCAGGGTGTCTTGGTGCATTCAGAGAGAAGTGACAACAATAAGGTGAGTTCACAATGAACAGCCAAGATAAAGCAGACTTGACTAGTGAGCCCTAGTTGCTGAAAAGCCAGGTCTTCAGTGATTTCCTAAAATGGAGCAAAGGTGGAATCTTCCGCAGGGTGATGAGAAGTTTGTTCCAAAGTTTGACTGCTCTGACTGGAAAAGGCTTACCCCATGAGCAACTGCTCTTAGTTCTTGGTAGGACCAGCAGTTAAGCCACAGAGAAGCTTAGACAGCATGTATAAATGTAATCATTACATTCGTGAGACAGGTACATCGAATACTATGAACTGGTTTGTGAAAGCAGAACGATTTTAAAGCCACTCTTTTAACCACAGGGAGCCAGTGGAAGAGATTTTACTCATTTGGTGAGGACTATTGCCAGGGAGACGCCGAGGTCCCCAGAATCAACGTAACCCACTGCCCTGCTCCTCCCCATAGCCACCTGGCACCTGCTAATGATTTAGCCTGAGACCACCTATAGAGCTGAGATAGAAAGATCTCAGGCCATTTTATTGCACACACAAAACATTATTCAATACCCTAATTTTCTTTGCACAGTAACCACATTTGCTATTTACATGTTTGTTACAAGTGAGAGCATGACTGGATCCGAGACCCATCCTTTTCCACCCCCCAATCCAGGATGCGGGAGCGTCCTTATGGGAGGTCCCCACCGTTCCACTCTCATTCTGGGAGCTCTTGTGCAGGGGACCCAACTGCCCCTAGGATACCTGCCTTGGGCACCCCCCTGCATCCAACTTTTCTGTCCCCAAAGGGCCTTTGCTAGGTCACTCCCACTCCACCTGCGCTGAAGGTGAGAGGTAAGGACAGCGTGTCAGAGACCGCCCCCGGCCCCCGCGTCACTGCAACTTCCTTATGACGTGCTGCCAGCAACACTTTGAGGTTCCTCTCACGCTGATGTTTCACTCATTGTTTTGCTAAAATGGATGCCACAGGGGACCGAAGAGTCCTCGTGACTCATGACCTCACACGTCACAGGCTAGCATAGTTCGCCTACTATCTGTCCCCACCCTAGATGCAGAGGACGTGGGCCCAGACACAGCAGCCAGTTTTCAAGAAACATTGTGTTACCTTCCTTGGACAAATGCACACCATCCTGCAAGAAAAAATACTCACCTTTGATGCTACCATGAGGAATTGAAGCCAAAGTGGCTGTGTTCAATAGTTTAGCCACCTTCCTGTTTAGACGTTTTGCTGACTCATTAATGGCCCTGACAGACTTACCACCGCTCCATTGCATTCTTAGAACAATGTATAACTGTGCTATCGTGGCTCCAGAGAATCCCTATGAGAGCCAATCCACCTCTGGGGCCAATAATTCAAATAAGTCCTCGGACCCTAGGTTGGCAAGGTCATTGCCTCACAAATGAACAATTACCACCTCCGGAGGTGGGGGGGGGGGAGAGCCTCTGTGGCGATAATCCATCCAGTGAAGATCTCAGGTCAAGTGCAGACCTCTCGGCCTGCAGAAGGTTAGGCAAAATCCGGCCCGTCCGGCATGCTATGCATAATCCCTGGCTGCATACCAGACCTCTGCATGCTTCACATACAAATGAGCCAACACCAGCACTTCTTTAACCTGTCTTGCTCCTGTGTTGACAGGAGTGTATGAATGATCCTACAACCGAAAATCTTTAATATGTCTTCCACCTGCATTGACAGGAGAGTACCGGAAAGGAATAGCCAAGGATTGATGTCAAATCATCACAACATTTTCAATCTCAAGTACCGCTCATAGCAATCGGACTACCATCTCCCTGTTCTTTGGACCGATTGTCCTCCCAATCCTGTGCCCACTGCCGCGGTAGCTGCCCCATCCTAAAGGAATGAGGGCTGTGCTCTGCAGGTTTCAAACCTGCCGAAGCCAGACTCAGGGCTTTGAACTGAATCTTAGTGAGGGGTGTTCCGTCCTTGTGTATGAACAGTGCGCCCACTGCCCCTAGGGGGTGGTGTGCCATATATACCTCTAAGTTGCATAATGAGAAACACTAATTTCCCTGCACCCGCTGCAACTGAAGATGCTCTCCTCTACCCATCTGGTGAGTCGTAAAGCGAGTGATGGTTAATGCCCGGGAGCCGTTTGGTCATCCAAGATCCCCACCTGTTTGTTACTGCTTGCCACCAGCTTCCCTACCCTCAATGCCCCATAGACTGCCACGCAGAAAGCTGCTTTGAAAAGGAGCCCTTCAGCAGGTGATCTGCACACTTTCCCTAGGCTGGCGATGATCCTCCCCAATTTTAGTGGGCCTATGGGATGCCTAGCATCTTGTTTGATCCCCTCAAGTCTCTGCCAGCCTGTCAGTGGTCTTTGCACAATGAACACCATGGTCCCATCAGGGTGCACCTGCATTTTGGTGGAGAAGGAAATAGCTGCGGTGTGCTGTCTAGCGTATGACACCACTGATAGCTTCGCCCGTCGCTGTGCTTCTTCACTCTCAGCTCACTGCGGTCCCTGCCCTCGGCCTCACTGCGGTCCCCGCCCCTCGGCCTCACTGATGTCCCTGTGCCTCGGCCTCACTGCTGTCTCTGAGCCTCGGCCTCACTGCGGTCCCCGCGCCTCGGCTTCACTGCGGTCCCCGCGCCTCGGCTTCACTGCGGTCCCTGCGCCTCGGCCTCACTGTGGTCCCCGCGCCTCGGCCTCACTGCTGTCCCTGAGCCTCGGTCTCACTGCAGTCTCTGCGCGTCAAGCTCACTGCAGTCTCTGCGCCTCGGCCTCACTGCTGTCCCTGAGCCTCGGTCTCACTGCAGTCCCTGCGCCTCGACCTCACTGCTGCGCTGCCCAGGAAGCTGCTCGTCACAGCCAGGCTCGCGGCTGACTCTGCTCTCGCGGCCACTGACGCATCTGGAGAAGCCTCCCGTGGTGAAGACAAGCAAAGAAAGGATTCTCTTCCTTTACAGTGACGACAATGGGCGTAAGTGCCGCGGGTGCACTGGGTCTGCACTTCACTCTACAACATGAGGCTCCGCCTCAAGGGCAGAAAGGACACCAAGGGGCGTCCAATGAAGATTGCAGTGACCAGGAACAGGCCATAGAAGCCTGTATATTCCCACGGAGGATAGGGGAATCTAGAAGAGACTCTGTTAGGGTGTGCACGCCCAGGACAGACGCACAGAAGGCATGAGAAACTCATGAAGACATGCTGAAGGCTCAGGAGACTCAGGAAGGACACACTCACAGACAGCTCAAAGAACTGGTCCTCAGAATGCTCTAAAATCCTAAATTGGGGCGGTGAAGTTTCTGTTTTCACTTCCCGGAACACTTTACACACATGGAAACACTTTTGCTTGTGACCACATTAGAAGAGGTTTAGCTTGGGCGCTAAGAGTCCCTGAACACATTGTTGGGCTTTATTCCATAGCGCCCTCCTCTAAATTAGATCTGGAGTCTGTTTAACCACTATAGATATAACCAAACATTGAGGATATCAAGTGCGAATTCTGCGGTATATAATATATCTGACTTGCATTCCATCTACCTCGGCCTAAAGTAGCCTTTGGCTGCCCTCTGTCGCTGTCCGCGGAGAGTCAAAAGCACAAAGGGGATAACTTGAGCTGGTATGTACTATGAGACATGTCACAAATAATGGGTCGAAATAGCGCACCACCTTTTTGCGACCGGTCTGTCATTTTGTGAAGTGATCTATGTACTAGTGGATCACATCACAAAACTCCCAGTCACAGGGTCTTAGAACTCTGCACAATGAATGTTAATCAGACAGGCTGCTCTTTGCGATGCCTTGTGATTAGCTACATGCCAAGGGATAAGTTATATTCGATTTGTAAAGCGCACCGATTACCTTGAGGGGGGTCCTGGCGCTATCCCAGAGAACTGACACAACAATAAGGTGAGTTCACAATAAAGAGCCAAGGCAAACCACAACTGACTAGCAGGCCCTAGTTTCTAAAGGGAGCAAGGATGGAATCTTCCGCAGGTTGAGGGGAAGTTTGTTGCAAAGTTTGACTGCTCTACCTGGAAAAGCCTTACTCTGTGAGCAACTGCACTTAGTTCTTGGTAGGACCAGCAGTTAAGCCGCAGAGGAGGCCAGGCAGTGTGTATAAATGCAATCATTAGATTTTTGAGATAGGTAAATCCAATGCCGTGAACTGCTTTGAAAAAGCAGAGTTATTTTAAACCATGGGGAGCCAGTGGAAGGTTTTTTACACACTTGACGAAGAAGACTATGGCCAGGGAGCGGCCGAGTTCACCGGGAATACCATGATCCATTACCCAACCCCTCCCGATGCTCACCGGTCACTTACAAATGACTTAGCCTGAGACCACCTTTGGAGTTGAGATTGAACGATCTCAGGCTGTATTTTTTTAATGCACACAAAAAACATGATTCAATAACAATGCTCTTTGCACAGTAACCACATTTCCCATTTACATGTGAGATACAAATTGAGCCTGCCCTTCACAGAGCCTGTCATACATTGGAGTCACGAGCCATTACTACTTTGATCCTGTGCAACCGAAACAGAAAAACTGTTTCTGAGTGAGATAATGACTGACTATTCCTTTTCCACCACCCAGTCCAGAGGGCGGTAGTTACCTTATTGGAGGTCCCCACCTTCCCACTCCCATTCTAGGAGTTCTTGCAAAGGGGGCCCAGCTGCCTCTAGGGTACCTACCTTGGACACCCCCTGCATCCAACTTTTTTGTCCCCCAAATAGCCTGTTCTAGGTCACGCCAACAGCGCCTGCGTGGGAGGTGGCAGGTAAGGACGGCATGCCAGTGACCTCCCCCATGCCACCATGTCACTGCAGCTTCCCTTCGAGTTGCTGCCAGCATCCCTTTGAGGTTCCTCTGCTGCTGATGTTTTAACCATTGTTTTGCTAAAAAGGATGCTGCAGGGCACCCAAAGAGTCCCTACCACCTCACCTGCCACAGGCCAGCATAGTTTGACTGCTATCTGCAGCCCCCCCTCCCCACATGCAGAGTACGTTGGCCCAGCCACGCCAGACAGTTTTCACGAACAATTGTGTTACCTTATTTGGACAAATACACAAGATTCTGCAAAAAAAAAAAATGCTCAGCTTTGATGCAACTGTGAAGTATTAAAGCCATAGTGGCTGTGTTCAATCATTAAGCCAATTTCGTGTTTAGACGTTCTGCTGACTCAATCAATCAATAATAAACTTTATTGTTTTTTTTTCCGAACCATCAAAGTATACAAAATCCATCATTTGTGTAGTCTTAAAAAATTTACAAAAAAAAATAAAATCCATGTAATTAGTATCATAAATATACATGAGATCAAAGAAGAATGAGAACGATAAAACAATCAAACTTCAGACTAAAAAGTTCACATCATGTTAAAATATTAAGCAATACGATCAAAAATGCAGAACACAATTCACCTTTATTTCCTAGACATAACTTCCACAGTATCCTTTGGTTCCTTAATTATGATGGCAGGGTTTAGAACATCAAGCACGTGGCCGTCCTAAACGACCAGGGTTACAAACTTCTGTCACATGATCCAGAAGTAAAATAAAAATTGTCTTATTGCAAAAACTATTGAATCAGACATATTGCTCTTCAGAATTCTAAGAAACCCAATATTGTCTAACTCCTAGATTTAAGCAAATTGGTCGTATCCAACTCCTGCAGATCTGGTGATATTTAGTACAGAAAAACAAAATGTGTTCCATGGATTCTTGTGCTCGACCACATGCTGGACATTATTCTGATTTTAGGTCACCAACCTGGTTGTTAAGAATCTTTAAAAATAAGCTACCCAGCTGAAACCTAACAAATAATCTTTTGACGAGTGGTGGAGAAATCAAATCCAAATAGGATTCAAACCTAGGGCAGAGCTTAAAGCTTAAGAACTGTGTTGTTAAGTGACCATTGGTCGTTCTCACTGCATAATGCTTCCACGTACGCCCAGTACATCGACTTTATTCTAGGTAATTCATCTTTGCTCAACCCTTCTGGATGATCCCACAATTTCGGCATTTCCAATAGCCTACACCAATTTGCAATGTGTTTAAACCACAGTAATTTTTTTGCACCACTAGCTGTCAGGGTCTCCCATAGTGAATTGCAGTAATCAATTAGCTGGAGCGTTGAACACAAGTGCAGCCAGTACATTAAGGGTTAAAGCGAGGCCACATCCCCAATTATTTTCATCCCTAAATCAAGGAATAATGGGGTCAGAGGGGTGGTAATAGATACTGAAACAAGTGACCCGACAAAGATGTTTTGACATACCATCAATTTATGGGTGTTCGTGTAACCCCATATCTCAGCTCCATACAATGCGCCACTTTGGGCTTTTGCACGGTAGACCTCTAATGCTGGGGTCAGAGGCCGAATTTGTGACTGTCTGAAGAACCTCAATATTGATTTTGACCTATGACATAGGGTAAGGTAACTTTTGTCTAATGTTCTGCTGATTAATTAATGGCCCTGACAGACTTACCACCGCTCCACTGCATTCTAAGAACAATGTGACCATGCTATTGTGGCTTTAGAGAATCTCCTTGAGAGCCAACCCACCTCTGAGGCTATTAATTCAAATAAGTCAATGCACCCTAGGTTGGCAAGGTCATTGCCTCCCAAATGCACAATTACCACTCCCGCAGGCGGAAGCCTCCATGGCAATAATCTGTCCAGAGAAAATCTCTGGTCCACTAAGCACCGACCTCCTTGCCATTGAAGGTTAGACAAAATCCTGTCTGTACGGCACATGTCGCGTAGTCCCTGACCACAAACCAGATCTTTGCATGCTTCACATACGAATGACCCAATACCAGCACTTCTTTAATATGTCTTGCACCTGCATTGACAGGTGAGTACCAGAAAGGATTAGCCAAGGATTAATGTCAAATCATCATAACATGTTAAATCTTACATAGTGTTATAGCAATCGGACTTCCATCTCCCTATACTTCAGACCAATTGTCCTCCTAATCCTATGCCCACTGTCGCAGTAGCTGCACCGATCCTAAAGGATTGAGGGCTGTACTCTGCAGGTTCCAAGCCTGCCGAAGCCAGAGTCAGACTGAGGACTTTGGTGACCTGAAACCTAATTAGGGGTGTTTCCTCCTTGTATATGAACAGCGTGTTTACAGCCCCTAGGGGGGGGGGGGGTGCTATATATACCTGTACGTTTCTTAGCGGGCAACACTCATTTCCCTGCACCTTGTGTAGCAGAATATGCTCTCCTCTACATATCCGGTCAGTCTTTGAGCGAGTGATGGTTACTGCCAGGGAGCCATTTGGCCACCCAATTTTCCCCACTTGCAGAGCACCCTGTTTGCCTTTCTTACTATTTGCTACCAGCTCTTCTACCTTAAGTGCCTCATAGAATGCAGGGCAGAAAGTTTCTTTGAAAAAGCGTACTTCAGCAGGTGATCAGCACACTTTCTCAAGGCTGGTGATGATCCTTCCCAATTTTATTTGGTCTATAGGACGCCTAGCATCTTGCTTGATCCACTCAAGTGTCTACCAGCGTCTCAGTGCTCTTTGCACAATGAACATCTTGATCGGGGTGCCCCTGCATTTTGGCAAAGAAGGAAATTGCTGCAGTGTGCTGTCTAGCATATGACACCGGCCTCCCCTCCTCCCCCAGTAATACCAAAAATGCAATTATAGACTCAGGTGAAAACAATTCCCCTGCCCCCTCTTTTCTATGAAACCTGCAGTAAGTGCAAAATGCCCACCCATAGGCACGCCTTGTCTTGGGAGCTAAACTGGCAGCCAGGAGGTCTGGTAGGCTGTGGAACTAAGCTGCCAGAATTGATCTGGGAATGGCGAAGCTAACTCTGCAGCTTCCTGAAAGCCTGCATCTTAAAAAGAGACAGAGCATCTACTGCATTGTTCAATACGCCAGGTACATGTTTGGACTTAAAATAAACATTGAACCTTAAACATAGCAGTATGATTTATTTCAACAAGCTCAAGATCATCTTAAATTTTGCTACCTGCTAGTTGATGCACTCTACTACAGTCATGTTGTCTGACCAGAATATCATGGACTGGTTGCAAAACTGGTCTGGTCAGATTGTTAGGGCAAACAGGATGGGAAAAAGCTGCAAGAAACCTATGTTTGCCACAAGCCCTGATTCCACCCAGTCTCCTGGCCAGGGTTGGGCACACCAAGAAGTGCCTACGCTGCCCGCAGAGTCCATAAACAAACCTAACTCCTCATTGGACATAGCGGGGCTTGGCCACATGACCGAACCATTGACGTCTTTAAAAAATGCCTCCCAAATTCTCATGTCCTGTCGCACCTCACTTGACAACCTGGTGTAATGGTGTATCTGTTTTAAACTGGACACGGCCTGTGAAATAGACCTGGAAAACGGGCGGTCCATGGGTATGATGCGCAATGCGAAATTCGGCTGTCTCACTACAACCTCCAGTTGATGCAAAGTCACTTTATTGACCTCAGGCACTCCTTTAAGGTCTTTGTAAATGCTCTGACTTACTCTTGAGGAAACTGGACACAACTGCCTTGGAATCTAGCTCTAGCCCACGAAATGCAACTGTTGTGAGAGGGCCACATGTTTTTGCCTGTTCTAAAGGCACCCCACATACCCCAATTATCTCCTGAAATGTTTTTAAGGCCTTCCCACAGCCTATTGTGTCTGGAGGACCTAGCTAAAGGAAATCATCCAGATAATGAAATACCCACTGGTGTACCGTCTTCCACCCCAAGACACACACCAAAAAGATGCCAATCGTTTCGAAGTAGGCACAGCAGACTGAACAGCCTATGGACATGCATTTGGCAAAGAAGAAGGCACCATCAAATTGAAAACCTAACAAATAGAAGTCATCAGAATAATATGGTGGAAGCCTAAATACCAATTCTATAACTGCATTTGCCAGCAATGCCACAGGCCCCAGCTCCTGGAGTATCCTAATGGCCTGGTATAGCGAGACGTATGTTACGGAGGACAGTGCCCTATCAATGGCCCCATTGACCGACTGACCCCTAGGTGCTGACAGATTATGGATCAAGCGATACTCTCCTGGATCTTTCTTCTTAAACACCCCCAATGGGGAACACTGAAAATGTTCCCGCAGGATGGAGTCAAATGGACCTCCTACCCTCCCCTGGTTCCCTTCCTTCTGACTCTTCATTCTGGCCACAATACAATTAGCCCAGAGTGGCAGCTGATTCTTGCATAATTGGAACCCCCACCCAGCCCACTGCAGGGATTCTGAAACCATACTTAAAACCTTCATACAGCGACTGTGCCACTGCTGTGTTGCTGTGTGCTTTCAACCATATCACCATTGCTTGCCAATTAACTAGGGAGGGGGCCTTGACCAACAGGGGTTGCTCTTTCATGTTTTCATTTTTGACTATTTGAAACACTTGAACTCTGAGGGAGATGGGAGGCTGCAGAAGGAGGAGCTGTGTTTAAACTTGCGCGCTCCCGGGGCTCTAGAACATGTCCTTTCATTAAAGTCCCAGCATGACCCCCTATCTTGCTCCTTCCCCCCATGTGTGTGGTTGCTCTCGAGGCTGCCAGAAAGGACTGTACTAGGGCAGCTTCAGCCTTTTGCACCCTCATAAAATGCACCCACATATTCACCTCTAACTGGTCCCACCCCAAAGTGGGTCTTGTAGCCTTTATCCTTCTAAATTCCTTATCATAATCCCTCCATGCTGTACCACCAAACTCATTATGCACACACACTATTCTGTTATGGTAGCAAGCTAGTTGAGCTCCCATTGTAGAGAATTTTTTGCCCACGATTGCTTGAAAAATTGTGAAAGCTTTGACCCAATTCACCAAAGATTCCTCCACCTTTTTCTTGTATGGCCAGTGCGCACAGTCCTTAGAATGAGAGCATTCTTTATACCGCTTACTCTCCTCCCTTTCGGACATATCAGAAATTAGCTCATATATTTTATCATGATTTCCTTTCCAGATCTTTTCCTTCACTTCAGCTGACACGTGCCTGGCCAATTGGTCATGCTCAGAACACACATCCCCCAACCCGATGCTTGGTAGTGGTGCAACTGTACCTGCTGGTGTAGAATCTTTGGTAGTATGTGGGGCCCCAACTTCCACCTGCACGGCCTGAGCCACACCACCTGTGTTCTGGTTACCGACAACCACTGGCATCTGGGCTAACTGTGTAACTACGCAAAACCTCCGTCATACTGCAGGTGTGCCAACCACCCTAGCTTGCTGACCCTGTACATAGTGTCCACCTGAACTGCCCAAAAGGTTCACTAGCCTCCTGGCCCTTCCGACAATATAATTCTCAGCAACCTCCGATACCGCATCCCCCCCATAAGGGATGAAGATAGCATCCCCACTATTGATAACCATGGCAAAACATTAGCTAAGTTAGCCACAAGATCAAGATGGCCACTCTAATCCCTGGCGTACCCCCAATTGCTATGCAGCTATTGCCACTTTGCATAATGCTATTACTCGCCACAGGGAATATCACTGCAGGCTAACCATGCTGTACTTCCACCCTAACTACCCAACCCACCGGGATAATGTCCAGTGTAACCAGTGAACCATGAACATCTTCACTACCTACAGCCTTCATCCTACCCTGCTTTTTTACTGGCAGTAATGCCACTCTCGTGGGAATCCCGCCTTCTTCCCACATTGTTGGGTCAGATGCTTGCCCGCCCGTGGGACCTGTGGGCGCAGGAGCGCCAACAATTCATCCATTGCTCCATGTCTATCCCTGAATGTCGGCCCTTGTGGTCCTTCTTAACCCCACCAGGCATGTTAGCAACTTTAGACAATATCTTTAAGAACCAAGTTGAGACACAAGGTACCTCTCAGCAAAAACGCTGCTGCGCTCAGTAGGTGACTCTCACTTCCAATCTACAAGTCAGGCTACCTTTCAGAAATGCAAATTTTCCCTCTGGATAATAGACCTTGCCAAACTTTGCTGTGACTTGAAACCCTATCCTTATAGGGACCTGTGTACTCAAGTGTAGCAAAACCATGCCCCTTTTCACATTACAAGCACCTGGAAGAAAAAACCTTGCTTAGCCGTCCTTTTCATTCCTGTTAGCTGTGCTACCCTTGCAGCTTTTAGCCAAAGCATATATCTGAATACTGTGGGGTTGAAATGCCCAGTAAACGTGCCGCTTCAGATTCAATTAAACTAAGGCTTCACCAGCCCCCTCACACCTCCTCTCCCCCAAAAAATTTGCCGCCACCGCTGGGGCCTCTCGGCATCTTCATTAGATGCCACCAAAGATCCTGGGTCAGGTACGAAACAAGCACCCTGCCCATACGGCTCCCAGAGGGCAGGGATGGAGAGGTTGGCACCAGTTGGTGTAGGAAGGTGGAGTGTTATGTGATCAAGAATGATGGCCGACCGAGAAGAAGCTAACCCCCCCCCCCCGATGGTCCTTGGACCAGGGATCGATATCTGGGTAAATCCCTTTGAAGCCCAGCCATCAAGCCCCCATCCTCTGAATATCAATAGAGGAACAACTTTGTGATTATATAACGAAGAATTTAGAAAAATCTGAGCTCCACAGCCTCTCCTCTGACTGCTAAATGATCGAGGATCCTTCTTGAATGCACAACAGTTTCAACCACTCCACCCAGCCGCTGTCCATTGAGAGAGAGAGACGCCCTGGACCCGAGGGGCTGGAGATGCCTGCATTTGAGGAAATGGCGACAACATCGCCTTGTATGGTGAGAGGAGGTGGCAAAATTATCCTGCATGGCGAGCCTGGTGTCCCCCATGCCTTGCTTGCGGCCACCTTACATCAGCTGGTGCCCATACCTCCAGCCCTTCTGCCTTAATACCACACTCCCGAAGATCTGCAGCATACTGCGCGACCTCGCCACATACATGCATGATAGCCCCCAGAGCTCATGCTACGACCATGGTAATGGCCACGGAGGAGTTCTCTTGGCGGCATTCCTCGCACCAAGCTCGCTCCCACAGTGATCGCTACCCCAGTTATCCACCTTCTACATACATAGGGATGCTCCACTTTTGGGGAAACCCCAGTTTCCAAGAAGGAGACAGTAACATTTTGCCGTGGTGGAATGAGGTGGTCACGCTTGACCTAGCTTGACCTCAATCTTGTAGGTCTCCTTCTCCCCTTCCCCACACATGTGTTCCATCCTCAAAATGGCGACCATATCACCAGATGAACAATCGACACAGGACTTTAGTCCCTCTAACACATCGACATTGAAGAAGGACTTGTAATGGTAGTGGCCTACTTCTACTCTAATGCACATGATCTATCTGACCTATTTCTGCATATGTGGACGTTGTATGAAATAATGCAGGGCCACATTAGACAGGCAAGATAAGCCGCCATGCTGCTGACTTTCACTTTGTTCACAGCTTAGGGATGGACACTCTATAGTGGACATTTTGTGATTTACAGGCTACGGTCTCTTACATGAAAGAGACATTGAAAGTAAAAGAGGACTTCTTCCATTAGTAGGAACTTTTATTTGGACAGGCATTTTGTCAACAGTAGAATTATAATTTTTTGGGCTTTGTGCTTCGCAGCCGTCCTGGAGAGATTGGACCCTATCTTCACTAACAATCAGATCAAGCTAGTGAGGAATACAGCATTGTCCTGCAGGACATAAGCGGAGCACACATCTGCAAAGTAGCTTAAGCCACCTAGTGATGTACACTAAACAGTCCGATAATAGCTGCTGATGTACTACGGATCATGCCTTTAATGTGATTTCTGCCTATCTTATGCCTATAGTTACTGCTATTTTATGCCTAAACTGTGATTTTTTCCTACTTTACTTCACTTGACCCTGTTTTACTTGATGTTTACTAGTCTGTTGTTCATATTGATACCTTACTCTGTTTATGTAACCATTGCAGGCCCTGTTCCACTTTATTTAAATACCACACCACCCATAAAGCCGGGTGACATCCATTGACTTCAGCCAGCACCTAATCACTGTTTTCTATATATATGACAAACCCTGAAATCCATGACACTGCTAAAGCATCTGTCGAAATGTCTCCCAACCACCAACTAGAACCTCCATTGTACCAGTCTCTGACTACAAAGGGCTCTGTGCAGACTGGCCAATAAATTCTATCACTGCCCCAGCTCCTAGAAACCATGACCCCTAAGGACGTGGAAAGATCAGCATACCCATCAGCGCTTTTTGGCGATCCAGGCCCCCTTTAACACACAGGGATCCATTGAGTAATCTTGTCGACCTCCCCTCTTCCCCCCTCTGACACTGGCACTCTACTCTTCCCAAGAAGTTGCCACCACTCCTCCCATCCACTCCCCCTCCCATCCTCACACACTTTGCCAGGATCCAACATATATACCCATGCTCTCATTATCCTGAACCTAGACTCTAACCTCAACTCAGCCCCTACACCCCTAGTCCAACCCCATCACTCTGAGCCCCATCATCCTCCTGACACCCTGCCATGGCCTCACTTAACCATCCCTTGGAAAGTCATGGTCCTAACTCCTTCTGTTTTAAATTCCCACCAAATCTCTCCAAACATGCAGCTAAAAACTTCAAACACAAGGTCCTCAGAGAATACCCAGAAACACTAATACCAAATATCTATCACAGCGCAACACATGGAGGCTTCATAACAGACCTTGTTTTCTACTCCAAAAACCTGCAAACAGAAAAACAATTTCCTGCAGAACCTACACGTAACCAATGCCATCAACATCACGTATGGATCCAAACTCATCATATCCCCTTCTCTAAAGGTCGCTGGCGAATTGTTCATAACCATGTACAAATGCCCTCATTGTAGCCACAGAACACAATATTTCCATCTTTGACTGTTTCTTCCCCATACTCCTCAATGCCCAATCCCCTAACTCAAAATTCACCGTCCCTCTTCCCCATGCAGCTGAAGCAGAAACCCCATCCCTCGCCCACCAATCCCCACCTCACCCTGCATTCACCCTCCTACACCATACACCTACAACCCCACCAATCCCACTACATACCGCATCTCCATTAAACAATCCACCTTCTCCCCATCAAGCCACACAACCTTGACACTAACATCCCATCTCCAATCACACAGATACCTTAATCCCAGACCATCAGACTAGACTCAGCCTCAACTCCCACCCTATTACGACCACCAGTCCACCCCATCATCTCACCCTGAATCCAATACATCCCAAATGATCTCCTCAATCACGCGCTTGAGACTTAAAATGAATGCCATACTATATGAAATTACTGCATTATGTAAGGACCTCACATCCAACCCCAGCTCACCTCCTGCTTTGTTTACCATACACCTACCCCCGGTAAGCTCTCAATCCATTCCCTGGCAGGCTATCCTTCTCAAACAATAACATTTCCAACCTAGACGTTCTACACCTGAATTGTTTCATAATGAAGTGGAAGCCCTGATCAACTCCTATGCCACTGCCACCAGCACAGCCTCCTACCACAAAATCCTGGCCATCCTCAGTATGAGCGGGCTCACTATCACCAACCACCCTCCCAGACCACCAGCCCAACTCACCGCCATTGAGCTCACTCAATCTGAACCAAAACAGCAACAATATGAAACTGAATGCTCCTAAACTGTCGGTCAGCATCGAAGCATGTCACTGAAATAGCATAAACCATCCTACTTCACAAAATCGACTTATGCTTTCTGACGGACACATAGTTAAACAGCCACTCATGAGCTATCTTAGATCTCCTCACCCCGCCAGGTTTCTCAATCATCCGTCGCATCAGCAAAGATCGCTCTGGTTGTGGTCTAGAGATCATAGACAAAAACGATCTCCACCTCACACCCTTCCACACAACTGAATACCCAACCTTTAAAAACCTAGGAGTCACCCTTCCCTCTAAAGACTCAAACCCTTAGAAACTTCACATCACTTATCAACCCAGAGGAGATAAACTTCAATTCCCAGAAGAAATAACGGAACTCATAACGCGAACCTCCTTGAAAGATTCCATGGAAATCATACTCGGAGACCTAGACTTAAACCTGAATGATGCCAATGACACTACTGTACAAACTCTTGACTCTCTCCTAGAATCGAAAGTTCTCACCCAACACTGTAAAAAGCAAACCCACAACAAAGGGTCACCCTTGACACTATCATGTCCGACCACGATGGCATATCCTTCCACTTCATCCTTCCCATGGACTGGTCTGACCATCACCTAATTCTTTTCAACCTTAACATCAGTCAACCTAAACTCTCCACGCCAACCCACCTGCAGAAACACTAGACAAGAAACATACAGCAACTCCATCAAGCAGAGCTAGAATCCCTAATTAGCCCCCAAATGATTCCCTCACCCGAACTGTCAACCACCGACAAACTCACTTCTCACTAGAACACTAAAATGACTGAACGTCTTGACACCATTCTCTCTCTAAACCTAAAGAAAATCAAGAAGTGCTACCTCCAGATTGTGGTTCAACAGAGACCTTAAGAATGAGAGGCGCAAAGAACACCTAAAATATAAAAGGCACAGCTACAGAGTTAAATCCGCATTCTTCAGAGCCCAACTAGATCATTCCAGAAACTGTCCCAAAGACCTCTTCAACATCATCAAAAACCAAACCTGCTCCATTCCTCAACATCCTACAGATGCCTCCACCAAACGATGTGAAGAGTTCGCCAAATTCTCTGCAGACAAGATAACAGACATTGAACTCTCATTAGACGCCCTCCCCCTTCTCCTACCACCAAGGACCACATCTCCAACTTTGGCCCCACACATACCACCCCACTAAATTATGTCGGTCTCTAAAACACTAACACCTTAGAATGCCAGAGCTACAGCGCCAACCACCTCCATCCAAAAGATTATGCAAACTGGTTCGAATTTGCATCCATATCTGAAAAGAAAGTCAAGAAAATACTATCATCCATAAAGCTGTCCTCCCACATCTCTGACCCTTTCCCCGCCTCCCTTGTAAAATAAACTTGTCACATCATCATTCCAATCTGGAAGAATGTCATCAACTCCTCCTTATCCAGCGGCTCCATGCCGGCCTCTCTTAAACTTGGCCAAATCACCCCCCCTCATCAAAAAGCCTGCTGCCGACCCAACAAGCGTAATAACTACAGACCCCTCACCAAACTCCCTTTACTTGCTAAAATCATCATAAAATGTGTTCTCTCTCAATTTAACAATCAAATTGAGAAATTCAACTTACATGACACATTCCAATCTGGATTTTGGAAAGGCTGGAGCACAAAGACCGCAATCCTGAGCATCACTGATGACCTACACTGGTCCCTTGAAGAGGGGGATGTCTGGATCGCTCAGCAGCCTTCAGTACTGTCAACCACAACACTCTTCTCAACACCATCGCACATCGGGCAGGCATCAGCGGCACTGTCCTACAATGGTTCTCTTCATACCTGAGCTAAAGAGCTAAACTAATCAAGGTAAACAAGTCCACATCAACAGTAACATCTGTCAGCCAAGAGTCCCCTAAGGATCAACCCTATCCCCTACCCTTGTCAACCTCTGCATGGAACCTCTTGCACTGATCCTGAAATAAGCCAGAATTGCCTACCATCTCTATGCAGATGACATCCAAATCTATACAAAAATCAGCTCACTCGAAGACATCCAACATCTCAACAACACTCTCTCCCTGATACATACCTGGCTCCACAACAACCACCTAAAATTAAATCCCAATAAAACCAAACTCCTCATCATCCAGCTTAAAAGCAATCCCTATCCCACCCTCCATTGGCTAAATAGTCTAACTGTACTTGGTCACATTCATTTGGATTACTCTCAACAAAAGCCTGAATATGAAAGAAGATATCAATGCCTCTACAAAAAGTGCCTTCTACACTTAAAACACATAACAATACTAAACCATTTATTCCCTCTGAAGATTTGAAGATCATAATCTAATCCCTTGTCCTATCCAAGATGGACTACAGCAATGCAACGATTACTGGCACTCCAATAACCCACCTTCTACCATTGAAATCAACACTCAACACAGCGGCTAGAATGATCTCTGGAGAGAGACGATTCAACCACATTACTCCCACTCTCAAGAAACTCAACTGGTTACCAATTGAAGCAAGGAGTTTATTTAAAACAGCCTGCATAACACACAAAGCTCTCTCCTCTGAAATCCTACCTACCTCGCTAACAAACTCACAAAGGTGGGCCCAAAATGACCTCTATAAAGCTCCAATACCCTCCTTCTCATCCCTCCAAAATTCAAGAAAATCAAGTCCTTCACTCAGTCCTCGGCAAACACCCAAGAAATTTGGAATGCCCTTCCTAAAAAACTGCATGACATCCAATCCTACCTTCACTTCAAGAAAAACTTAAAACTGTTGCTTCTCAATAAATTCCTAAATCCATCCTCCTAAACTTCCTCGCTTAACCTACCAAATATCCCGCCTAACATACTCACTGATCTCTCTGACCGCGACCCCAACCCCCATCTGGACACCCCACCCTACCATTTACTGCATTATTATATGCTCCCCACCGGTGCCCATATCCTTTCAATGAGCCCTGTTTACCTACTTCCTGCCCTGTATTTGACTTTTCTCACCCACTTCTTTTATGCATGCTGTAAATGATGTAAACAATGCACAAATAAATCATGTAAATCCCTATCCTATGGTTTTAGCTCCTGAAATTGGTATATATGTAATTCTTGTAAAGAATTCCGACTTCCTGCCCTGTATTGTATGACTTTTCTCTCCTACCTCTGCTATGCCTACTATAAATGATGTAAGCGATGCACATGTAGTTCCTGGAAAGCCCTAACCTATGGTTATAGCTGCTGTAGTCGGTCTATATATAAGTCTTGTAAAGCGCTCTAATGCACTCAGGTCTAGTTTGCGCTCTATAAAATGCAAAATAAATAAATAAAGATGCTAGTTAGGTTTCACCATGCAATAATTTCACAAACCCCAAAGATGGTCATTGGAATCACACTAATAAATCCATAGCTCAGTCTTGGTAGAGTGGCAAAGTGAAGTCAGGTTTTACAAGAGAAACATGTGTTAAGTATTTAAGAGTACCAACATGGACCATAAGTAATTGACATGACTCGAAAGAAATCCATCAATTAAAAAAAAGAAATCGGACTTGTATCTCAACTTGGACACGAAAAATGAATGGAAGAGCATACCTATAACCGGAGTTAGATTTTTGAAGCAATATAAAATCAGTGCACAATGATACAGTGAAACTTTCTCTTTGCGGTCAATTAGAAAATACCACTAGTGACAATCGGTTACTTGCAGGTCGAGTTGCATGGAACCCTTGCAGGGATGTGGCTCCCAGGACCAAGCCACGACAGTCAGTTCAATTTTACCTGGCCCGTGGAGCCCAGGAGCAGAGTTGTCCTGGCTGTCCCTGGTGCTGAGCTGGAGCTGCGGGAGTGCTGCCTTTACTGCTGATATGGTACTACAGGGGGAAAAGATGCAAAAACACAACAACGGGCCACTGCTGATGTTGTATGAATGTCGGATGGAGTTCATCTAGGTGCAGTGTCATACGCAGGGGTCGGGTGCCAGACTGGCAACAAATAATCCTTGGCAGCAGTAAGTGGAGCAGAAATTTACTTTGACGTCCAGTGGGCCAGGGGAAAACAATAGATACCTATAACTTCATGCATGGAAGGCAGGAATACAGTTTCCGCAATGCACTAGTCAATCTGGATTGGGTAATCCCTCAGAGGGCCCGACGGCCAGTGATTCTTCTTATCTGGAGCATTGTTCTACCTGCAGGTTGCAGAGGACTAATGACACTGGTCCAGGTGAGTCTGAGGGCTCTCCAGGCTTCCACAGGGGTCTGGGGGAACTGAGGGATAGCCTGGGGTGAGTTTTGATTAGGCAGTACTAGAAGTGCTGCCACAGGGACAGAGTATCCCTTTTGCTTTGGTGCAAGTGCTCTTGTTGCAGACACGGGTCCCATTGTTATCCTCTTCCATGCAGGATGTTCAGAACTGAGGTTCTGGTGTCAGGGGTAGCCCTTTAATCCTAGATTTAAGGGTGTTAGGAGTGTGGGTGAAAGTGGCCAATGGGCTACCACCCCCAGTGGCTACTCTGCCCCTGAAGTGACCAAATCCGGTGTGTAGGTCACCTTTCCTTCCCAGTACCCACTATTTCTACCACTTTTAAACATGGAAGAAGTCTTTCTTAACTGTAAAGTCCAGGCACCTCACCCTAGAGGTGTTTCTACCCTTCTAGGGTTGTAAGCGTCCTGACTATCTAATCTTCGGGGAACAACCTTTACAACGCAACTTTTACAACGCACTACACTTACAACGCATTTTTTACAACGCACAATCCATTACAACGCATGACATTACAACGCATGACACTACAACGCATTTTTAAAAACTACCTTTACAACGCATTCCATTACAACGCATACTACCATTACAACGCATACCATTACAACGCATAATATAGTAATTTTTACCCCTATACTATCCAACACTTACCCTACTGTTGCACCCCCTGGAGTTAGAATAGTAATTTTTACCCCTATACTATCCAACACTTACCCTACTGTTGCACCCCCTGGAGTTAGAATAGTAATTTTTACCCCTATACTATCCAACACTTACCCTACTGTTGCACCCCCTGGAGTTAGAATAGTAATTTTTACCCCTATACTATCCAACACTTACCCTACTGTTGCACCCCCTGGAGTTAGAATAGTAATTTTTACCCCTATACTATCCAACACTTACCCTACTGTTGCACCCCCTGGAGTTAGAATAGTAATTTTTACCCCTATACTATCCAACACTTACCCTACTGTTGCACCCCCTGGAGTTAGAATAGTAACTTTTACCCCTATACTATCCAACACTTACCCTACTGTTGCACCCCCTGGAGTTAGAAATGTAATTTTTACCCCTATACTATCCAACACTTTCCCTACTGTTGCACCCCCTGGAGTTAGAATAGTAATTTTTACCCCTATACTATCCAACATTTACCCTACTGTTGCACCCTATGGAGTTAGAATAGTAATTTTTAACCCTATACTATCCAACACTTACCCTACTGTTGCACCCCCTGGAGTTAGAATAGTAATTTTTACCCCTATACTATCTAATACTTACCTTAAATGCAATTTAATATTATGCGTTGTAATGGTATGTGTTGTAAAGGTAGTATGCGTTGTAATGGAAATGCGTTGTAAAGGTAGTTTTTAAAAATGCGTTGTAGTGTCCTGCGTTGTAATGTCATGCGTTGTAATGGATTATGCGTTGTAAAAAATGCGTTGTAAGTGCATGCGTTGTAAAGTGTGCGTTGTAACGACATACATCCCTAATCTTCCAGCTTGCCTGGATGTAAATATGCCTGAAGGCAGGTGGGTGGCTGTTCCCTTTGTGTGGAGGCATCCTGGATGCATATCAGAGGCAATGCAGTGTAACCTTTAAAGCTTACAGGCTTGATGTGCCACTTCACTAGCCAGACTGGGAAAGAGGAGGTGTGACCTCCTTCTGCCCAAGATTTTGTTCCTGACTCCTGGGAGTGTTCAAACTGTCTAGCAGGATGTCAGAATCCTGTCTTGGCAGCATCAAGTGCAGGCTGTCAGCCAGAGCACGGGAAACCAGGTGGGCAGCCTCTAAGGTAGCCTCCTGGGTGCATCCCACATTGCTCCTGGCACAATATGCATGTCAGGGGCAAGAAGGCACGTTGTTTGATACAAAACATATCATATTTAGCCGGTACCATATTGGAGCTGCCAACTTCGGGTTTGCTATTCCATGGATCGTCTATCTCTTATTGTGACCTTTAATGGTAAAGGGCACTATAGGGCCTTATAAACTTGCACTTTCATATCCACACATTTGATATAATGCACCCTGCCTCCTGGGCTTAAGAAGGCTTTCCTTAGGGGTGACTGACATATATCAAAGATAGTGTATTGAAATTGCCACACATGGTGAGGATAAATTTGAGTTTGAGCAGTTTGCACAGTTCCTGCAGTCTGCAAAGACAGGCCTGCTGTCAGTAGTTTATTTTGGTCGCTCAGGGTGGCACAAACAGTGCTGCAAGCCCTGGGAACTCTTTTATCACCAATACCCTTTGTACCACTGGTACGATATTGTAGGCGCTTATACCGGTTGGGGGTAAAATCCTCCTCAACTGGGATTGCCTACTTACAGACTACATGAAAGGTGATGATCAATTAACCTATCCCATGGTAATTATCCTTGTCTAAGTGGAAAAGCAGGAAAGACCATCTGCATTGGCACAGTCAATCTCTGGTCTGCGTTTCACTGTAAAATACATCCCTTGAAGGAAAATGGACCATCTCAATAGTTTAGGGTTGTCACCTCTCCTCTGCATCAGCCATTTGAGAAACCTGTGGTTGGTTTGAACTTTGAAGTGAGTCCCAGACAAGTATAGTCTCAGATTCTACAGGGCCAAACCACAGCAAAGGCTTCCCTCTCAATGGCACTCCAACACTGCTCTCTTGGGAGGAGTCGCCTGCTGATATAGGCAACTGGTTGATCCTGGCCCTCATCATTTATTTGTGACACCACTTCCCCTGTCCCATGTTCAGAAGCATCTGTTTGGACAATTAACTCCTTTCTGCAGTCAGGTGCCTTTAGTACAGGTGCTGAGCATATAGCCTCTTTTAGGGTGTCAAAGGCGATATGGCATCCCGTGGTCCAGATGACCTTCTTAGGCTGCTTTTTGGAGGTAAGTTCAAAGAGTGGTGCAACAATGGTCCCATAACCCTTCACAATCCTCCTGTAGTACTCAGTCAAGCCAAGGAAGTCTTGAGTCTGGGTTTTGGGAGCCTCCCACTCCAGAATAGTCTGGATCTTGGGATGGAGAGGTTGGACGTGGCCTCCACCTACAAAGGGTCCCAAGTACACAACAGAACTATGTCCCAATTGGCACTTACTGGCCTTTATAGTTTGGTCTGCCTGATTCAGGGTCTGTAAAACCTCCTTCAGGTGGAACTAAAGATAACTATATCATCTAGATATGCTGCACTAAAGTTACCCAGGCCTGAGATAACTCAATTCACCAAACTTTGGCAAGTGCAGATGCATTTTCCGCCCAAAGGGCATCACTCTGAATTGAAAGTGGCTCTTTGGGATAAAAAATGCTGACCTCTCCTTTGCACCCTGGTTGAGTTCAGTCTGCCAGTAACCTGATGTTAGATTAGATCAAAGGCACTTAAGAAATTGGCTGTACCCAGCTTGTCAACCAATTTATCTGCTCTTGGAATGAAGTGTGCACCGGTTTTAGTGACTGCATTTAAACCCCTGTAATCCACATGGAGCCTCATTTCAGGTTTCTGCCCTTTGAAATGAGGCTTGGGGACTGGTACCCCTGGGTTTGCCAAGGGACTGTGAAAGGGTTCAATCACCCCTTTCTCTAGCATCTTGCGTACCTCAGTCTTAATGCAAGCTTTGACTTGGTCTGACAGTCTGTAAATATTGTTCTTGAGAGGGAGGCTGTCACCAGTGTTGACATCATGGGTGCAGCATGTTGTCTGACCAGGGGTCAAAGAGAAGAGCTCAGCAAACTGGCCTAGGACTTGTCTGCAGTCAGATTGCTGTTGCGATATGAGAGTGTCAGACAAAACAACACCCTAAACTCATGTCAAGTCATCATGTGGGTTATTTGACATTAAGTCAGGGAGGGGTTAACTTTCCTCCTCCTGGTCTCCATCAGTGACCATCAGCATGGTCATGTCAGCTCTATCCTGGTGGGGTTTTAGGTTATTGACATCGCAAACTCTATAAGGACTCCTAGAGGTGACTACGTCCACCAAGTAGGTGACCACCCCTTTCTGTTCCAATATTGGATAGGGCCCAATCTACTTGTCCTGGAGGGCCTTGGGAGCCACAGGCTCCAACACCCAAACCAGCTGACCTGGTTAGTACTCAACCAGTGCTGGCTTCTGGTCATGCCAGTGCTTGATAAGCTCCTGGCTGGGCTATAGTTGCTTATTTGCCTTCTTCATATACGGAGGCCCAGTACGTAGTCCACTTTGTTCTGCTTGAGCTCTTTGACAGGTTTCTCCCACCCTTCCCTCACCAGTCTCAGGGGACCCTTCACAGAGTGGCCAAACAAAAGTTCAAAAGGGCTGGATCCAGCCCCCTTTTGTAGCAGCTCTCTGTAGGCAGACAGCAGGCAAAGTAACAGGACATCCCATCTCCTTCTTAGTTTTTTAAGGTGGCCCTTTATCATGCCTTTCAAGGTTTTGCTGAACCTTTCAACCAAACCGTTTGCCTGTGTGTGATCAGTGTGGTGAACTTGTAGCTCACTTCACATTCATTCCACATAGCCCTAAGAAATGCTGACATGAAATTTGCCCCGTATCAGAGACCACCTCGTTAAGAAACCCAACCCTGGTGAAGATGCCAAGGAGGACCTTTGCCACCTCAGGGGCAATGACAGTCCTGAGGGGAATTGCTTCTGTGTACCGCGTGGCATGGTCCACTACCACTAGAACAAACCTGTTCCCTGATGCAGTTTCAGTGTCAAGGGGACCACGATTGTCAATCCCTCCCCTCTTAAAGGGAGTCCCAACCACTGAAAGTGAAATCAAGGGAGCCTTTAGCTTGACAGGTCACACAGGAGTGACAAACCTCCTTCACTTTTTCAAACATCTGCGGCCACTAAAAAGGGTAAACAATCTGTCCCAAGTTTTGGTTTGTTTCAGATGTCCAGCTAAGGGGGTGTCATGGGCCAAGGTCAGAATGAGCTATCTGTACATTTGGTGGACCACTCTCCTGGCTGCCCCTGGTTTGGGGTCCCTGGCCTCAGTGTATAGAAACCCATCTTCCAAGTAACGCCTGTGGGTACCACTGACATCACCCTCCTCTTGCCCTGCAGCTGGCTGTCTGTCTATGGCTTTCAAGAGTAGGGCACTGCTTTTGCCCGTGGCATTGGTCCTCTCTGGAGGGGCCCCCTGCACTTAAGAGTTCTGCCAGGTCAGGTCAGACTCCATCAGCTGCAGTTCCCTCTTCAGGCACCAGGGTATCTCCCTCAAGAAAACTCTCCCCCTGGTCCTGTGACCTCTTAGCAGACTTCTAGTGTCTTTGGGAGCTTTGTCCACTATTTCAGGATCCAGGCTTTCCTGACTTCCCTGACGTGCTGCTTGTGCTCTTGTGGTAACACACACCCACTCAGCGAGACTCAGCATTTCTGCATGAGCCTTCCTTTCCACTACTGCCCATGTAGACGTTTACAGATCATTTCCTAACAGACACTCTACTGTGTTGGCAGGGGACACAACCACCTTCTTTGGGCCAGTAACCCTTCCCCATTTCAAGCTTATCAAGGCCATTGGATGGAGTTTAGTTTCATTGTCAGCATTGGTGAACTGGTGACTGACACCAGGTATCATTTGGTCTGGGGAAACCTGTCTAAGAGCTACCATAGCGTCACTGGCACCTGTATCCCTCAGAGCCTCTACCTCAGTCCTATTGATTTTAGGCATTTGTCTATACTTCTCCAAGCTTCGAGGCAAGATAATCAATGCATCAATATCCACCCCACCCAGATAACTAAAGTAGCCTTAGTGTATCACCAGGCCTCTCCAGAGTACCCTTCTATCCCCATTCCTATGCTAGCCAATCCGTTGGATTCTCTACCACTGGGGGATGTTTTGGAGCATGCTGCATCTCCTTTTTTATGGCCTGCCTGATGGCAGTCATGACACAACCCAGAACCCTTTGCTGGATCCCAGTTTTTACCCTGGCATCCTTTGCCTTTGGTCTGAGAGTCATCTCAGGACCCACCCTCCTGAGAAAAACTTTGAGGGTGTTTAGAGAGCTCCTTCGTTTTATCCTGTTTGTTGTTCACCTCCTTTCCTGGCTGGGAAGTCTGAGCACCCTTTTTGTGGTCGCTGCTACCATGGGATTTTTGTAGGCACCCTGTTTCCGACTGATTTGTCAGCTATCCTCCCCAGCTTTCTGGGAGAAGACAACTTTGAATCCAGCAATTGCTGATGCAATGTCTCTGTAGTACAATTAATTAAAATGTGCTCCTTCATAATTAAATTGTAAAGCCCATCATGTGTCCACTGCATTGCCTTTTATCCAGCCTTCTAGTGTTTTGACTGAAGACTCCACAAAGTCCACCCATGTCTGGTTTTGACCTTTATGGGTGTCCCTAAACTTCGATCTGTTTTCCTCTGTGGTGAGCACAACGCTTTGATGAGTGTCTCCTTCATATGTTGATAGGACTCAGTTGCTTCCTCATTAAGTGTCTATCTCTGCCCTTTACTGAGAATAATTACCAAAGTAGAGAGCTCCAGTGTTGACGACGTATCCTCCTATATTTGCAGGCCCTCTCAAAGGCTGCAAACCACTTATCAATGTCATTGCCGTCACTATACTTGGGGACAATCCTGTTACTGTGCTACCATCCCTCTGCTCTACAGGGTATAATGAAATTAATAGTATCTGCTTAACAAGAGTTCTCATTGTAGTTTTTCAGGCCTGACCTACCATTGCTTAGTTTGACTGACCAGTTACTGCTGTTTCACTGCAGGTGCTCATATTCCTCTGCATGAGCAAATTTAAAGGTATGAGTATTGCTAAAGCATCATTGTGCAGGAAACTCTGCAGGCCAGAAGCCCCTCCCAAGAACTTACTATGTAAATGTATGCTGCTCAAGGATAGGTACTTTGCACAGAGCTGGGAATAACCTATCCATTTGGGTTGCCTTTCAGCAGGACATTCCCTGACTGATGAGCCGCTGTAAGCCTATCCAGGACAGGGCTGGACTGGGGAACCAAAAGGCTCTCAAAACCCACCTCCAAGGGATCCAGCCTACTGGGGAATTGACAAGTGGAATAAAAGGCCTGTCTGGCCCTGATCAAGCACCTTACCAGGCACCATCTCCAGATGACCAAATACGACTGAACCTTTGTGCTAGACACTGACTCTGAAATGTGGGACCGTTGACCTCTTTACCGAGAACAAACTCATTGCTGGGGATGGAATTCCAGAACGTAGACACAGAAAGGAAAGAAAACTGCACCAGACTCGCAGACGTCTACAGAAACTCAGGGCAAATACTAAATAAATATAAGGGAGAGCCCTAAAGTTTCTGAAACCTCAACCACTGAACATTCCAGAAACTCGAGGCATATCCAAAAAAGGCTATGACAGCTCATGAAAGATCAAAAATTGCAGGGGCGTATTCTCCATTAGGGCTCTGGAGCTGCGCCCCTCTGAAATTCCTTCACATTCCTGTAAAATAATTAAATAGATTGATTTATTTAGAGACACAATCATATCTCTAAACAAATTGATGTATTTAATTCTGGGCTGTCTGTCCAAGGCTGCCTGCCCCACCTCGCTCTGAAGCAGGTGATGGAAGCCAGGCAGTAAATCAACTTTCTGAACTGTGACGCACGACGCAGGGCTTACTGTTCTAAAGCCCTTCATTGCCATTGTAGTCTATGGGAGTATCCACTATACACCAGGGACACTTTCAGCATCATGGTTTCGGGTGCTGTAGTCTCCGTTCCTGCATGAGAGGTGCCATCCATCATTCACGGATCTCACCCTTTTCCATTCGTTACACGTAGGAGTGGATGCAAGCACTTGTGTTTTGATGCCTTGTTCTCGGTAATGGTAATCATGTGTTTCTGTATCTTTTTCCCATGCATATTTTGAGCTGTGCAGGTGTTTATTAGGGGCTTTCATTGAGAGTTCTGACACTAATGCTGAAGACAAAGAAAAGTGCATGTCAATGGGTTGGCCTTCATGCATAGCACACAGAACAATGATCATGTATTCCAGTTCTAATTGCAATTCTGTGAAAATGTGTGTGAAGGGGGTGCTCAGATGGTGAAAATATTCACAGGGCAAAATCAAAAGGAAATACATTGCTTAAATGTGAGTAAGTGCAGCGTATGTTTGGAAGTGGTGAAGTAAGGGAGATGAGAGGAAGTGCATTCCGGAAGAGAGAGTGCTGAAGAGGAAGGAGAGGTGGTTGAAGATGGGCAGATGGATGAAATGTGCAGAGAAAAAGGATATACATATCTAACATAACCTCACATAACTGAAGGCCAAAACTGCTTACACAGGCCTCAATACTATTGACATTTCATAATTAAAAATTTTGAAGGTTAATTATTTATATAAAAAATCCTTGTTGTCACTCATTTATGTTAAACAGCTAACAACCATTGACAAAGCCAATCGTATTGACAGTTTTGAGATGTAGGTCAGTTGTTGTGTTATATCTCTAGATGCAACTACATCTCAGAGAAACCAAAATACCGGTTGGGTAGCACACTATGGGAACTGCAGAAATGTATTTTAAATGTTCCCTTTAAGAGAGCCCCCACATTTTTCATCCCACTTAAAGACCTTATTTCACATATTTCTTTATGACTGATTGCAATCAGAAGCAGGGGATCCTTCCTGAAGTGTAGTTAGAGCAAGAGCATTTTCTTCCACAGCTGATGCTGCATGCAATGCAAGACACTGGGCAAGCACACACTTTAAAAGGCTGAAGTTCTCACGTTGTACAATTTGCTCATTACAGTAACTGTTGAACATATTAATGCAGTAAGATATTGGCAGTTTTAATGTGTTTAATATTTCAAGACTATACGTTCCTACTGCTTTCTAAGCCTTCCTTTATCACTAAATTTATTTGCTTTAAAATGCACCATTTTCCAATATTTTGTTTTTTTAATTCTTTCTGGAGGAGGACCCAGCCTGGACCCCACGTTTGTCCATTAAGCTTGCTCGCTTCACTCACAACATAAAAGTCATACCACTTTCAAATGTCACCAGCAGCCGCTGCACAATTGATTCTCGAAACCCCTTGGACAGACCCATTAAAAGCTGACTAGCGTGCACTCAGGAAACCTACTTTATTTATGTGAGGTTTGTATGTGAACACGATAAAATGAATTGTTTAAAAACCTTAGCGCTGTCAACCCATGGGCCCTGAAGGCTACAGTGAGGGTGGGGTAAGGAAGAACTCTGAGCACATAAAGTGCTGAGAGGAGGGGCTTAGGTTGGGTCACGGTACAACTTACAGCTGCAGTATTTTTGATTTAGGCATCTGATGGTGCAGTTACCAGACTTCAGAATTGAACTGCAGTGGTGTTAAATGACATGAGACTTTAGTGACACAAAGCTCTTGCATAGGTGAGACCTATTGGCTTTGCCAATGCTTGTTTGGCTTAGGCATCTTATGGCACAGTCAATATACTACAGAAATGAACTGCAGTGGTGTTAGATGCCAAGAGGCTTAGGTGACCCTAAGCTCTTGAGTCCTCTTGTGAAATTGGACACACCTATCTGAGCATAGTGGGTGGAAACAGTGCTCAGGGCTAGACAGGATGCGTACTGACATATAGCTCCTACAGAACAGTAAGAAGGTATGAGACATCACTGCCTATGGAGATCTCGCTATGTTTATCGTTATAAAGAGGCTGAGATCTTTGAAGAATGTTCCTGGCAACTTTGTCTTTAGGTTGTTGAGCCTCCCGCTATTCACTCTAGTTCATTCTCTGTCGTTGTGTTCCCTCACCTTTGACATCACGGTTCCCTCTTCGGTCCCTTACATTTCCTATTTCCCAACCCTTTCCTGTTCCTTCCTATCTAGTTTATAGGATGTTCTTTTTTTTCTCTGTTTATCCAATCTTCAGATGCATGCCAGCGGAGCTTGGATTACAGGGGTCTTCATGTAGTCCTTGGCATTTCTGTACTACAAAGTGAAGATCGATTCCTATCAGCTATATCAGACTCCCCACCTATAGCATGAAACAAAATAGGAGGTATACTCTGAAGAATTACGATGCTGTCGCTTACCCCACCAACTACGTGTAAAAAGAATTTAGGACTAGAAGCCTCACACACATTTTAAGTGGCATGCTTCAACATAGGTAACCTGTCCTTGCCCTGAGATTTATAGGGTGAGCTCAACCTTATCATGGAGCTCGTGAGATTTATATATGATGGGGAGAGAATACCTTAGAGTAAAACTACATTGTGGAATCTCTAAACGTATTATCTTTATTGCTGGTTCCGATACTAAGATTAAAAAGGATGTAGGGGTTCTGCTTAATTCCCAATTATTCCCACATCTGAAATGGTTGACAGGTTTCAGCCTCCAAATCGCCTATTTAGGTTGCTGTCTTTTCTCGGGACCAAGATCCTAACAGTAAGATATATCCGGTCTATAGTAGTTTACTCAAACATACAGTCATTCATGCAAAAAAGAAAGTATGCTAATCATGCAGCTATACTTATCAAGGTGGGGAGTTTTTTAAAACAGCTCTGGTGGGGAAGGAGACATGTATACATGCAGTTAGTAGTCGAACTGATGTACATGACATTATCACTACATGCAAGGGAAATTTGTGTTAGATACTGAAAGGTACACACAATTGTGAACCACTTGTGTAGCACACTTACAATAGTACTCTAAGGGGGAATTATCCCCCATATATAAAGGACTTACCCTATTGGGCAGTGATATCTGGCCCTATAGGAGACTCAAGATATGGCGGCCTCCTGCAGTCAAGCACTGAAGTTATATATGTCACATAGTTGAGAACGAAAAGTAGTGGTACTGCCTAGTGGTTGCTGGTCTAAGTTGAGAGAAACCCATGTGTGTACCAATAGGGGAGGTAAAACGTACTTCATCAAGGCTCTGCTTCTGGCCGTTTGCCTATTTTCCTCGAGCCCCTGGATGTTGCAGGAACTAGAGGTGAGCTGACATCTAAATACCGAAGCTGTGATCCACTCTTCCGTGTATCGGTTCGGTGACGTCGTTGCATGCGTGGAATGCCTGATGTAAGTCCACATGTCACATCAATGACTACAAGAATTGCTAGTTTCTCCCTATCATAGGATTATTATTACTGGTTTATTTTTCATTAAACGTATTGGCAATACACTGCAAGGGGCTGAACCAGAAGCATATATTACCAGCATATTTGTAGGATAATGTGACCTACCACTATCCTATAACAGTCATAATGTTTTTTCTTCTGTACGATGGAATTATTAGCCACAGGGTTGGTTTGCAGCGTAAGTTCCTTGGTTGAGAGTATTTTGAGGTTTTTTTCTGAGTTAATTCTGGGCCTCTACATGTATTGCCCTGTGAGGGATGCAAAGTAGCACGTGGGAAGATTTGTCAACGTATTTTCATGATGTAGGAGGATTTAGCTAGTTTATCCATTTGGCTTTCATTGAGACTTGTGAGTCCATGAGATCTCCAAGGTTCATACCTCTTTTAATGTTGTTAGTTGAGGTCAAAGTTTGCCCATGGGGACACTGTGGGATAATAGGTTTCCCAATCATCACCCGTGAGTATTGATGTTTTTGAGTCAATTCATTTGAGGTGGTTCAAAGTCAGCCATTGGTCCACTGATTTGAGGCAACAAAACAGTTTTGATTTTCCTATGTCTTTATGGTTTTCTGATTTCAGTATTATCTGTGTATCAGCAACATAATTATAGCATTTAACCTCAAAGCAATTAATTCGTTCTTGTAGCAGTTTCATGTCGATGTTAAACATCAGCAGTCAGATGTTAGATGGAACTCCTGTTTTGTGTTGTAATCTTTTAAAGAGTAAGTGGGTACCGATCCTATATGTCCTGCTTTGTAGATATGATGTGATCTAGGTAAGGATGATGTTCTCTGTGCGAATTTCCATGAGCCTGAGCAATAAGGTATCATCGTGGAGAAAAACACTGTGGTGTGTGTTCTGCATAAATGCCCTTGGTGCGAATATCCTCTTTTGCAATGGAACATACACTTTTGACTTTTGTTGTCTTCCATTTAATCATTACTGGAACCTGGGGACCCCCAATGAATCATTATCGGAATATAGGGACCCTCACTGAGTAATTACTGGAAGCTGGGGATCCCAGCCTGAGCATTTTTGATAATTTGAACTGCAAAACAATACATAAAAAATACAGAAACAAGCATTCATCATACAAATATACAAATGATTAAATGTTTTATTTCATTCACAAATGTAGAAAAATCTAAATTTTTATTTTAATGGGAAGGCTGGAGCTTTTCTAAAGTCAGCTGAGGCTGCTCGTCATCCGTAGTATATTCTGTTTGATGCTCTTGCGCTGCTCCCATGAATCAATCTGAGGATGCCAACTTGTTTTTTAGTCTTCAGTTCCAAATTCTTTTTAATTTACAGAATGCTTTACATTTTATTATTTGTACCCCCTGAGTAGGCGTCGAATGTGCTTAGAGTTCCCCGATCTAAATGGTTACAAATATGGCACAAGCAATTATTGTAAAGAAAGTCAAACTCGATTCCCCTAAATGCAACATGAAATCTTCAGACTGGTCCTAAATGAATACCCAAAAACTGTTAATCACTTTGATAGAATTTCTTGTGCAGTACTTTAATTTTTAAAGGTTTCTCTCTATTAATGAAAAACATCATCACTTTTTACCAAATTGAATTATCAGTAAATGTTAGCCATAATTTAAACCCTCTCTGCTGGTTGTCCGAATGTTCACATTCTAAAATACACTCGCTCTAATATTATATTAAAACCATTACTTCATATGCTTTTAATTCACTGAACCCTCACCACCCCTAAACCCCCTCCATCTCTGCCCCCTAAAAGTGCCTCCACATGCATAAACTATACCCATCCCTGATCACTAAACTCCACCAATCTCTGAACCCTAAAAGCCCTTTCTAACCCTAAACTCCACCCATCCCTGAACCTTAAAACCCCCTCACTGCACGTAAACTTCACCCATCTCTGATTCCTCAATTCCACCCATCCCTAAACCCTTAAAGGCCTTTCTACTCCTAAGCTCTACTCATCTTGTTTAACTAAATCCCCATCACCACCCCTATACCCCACCCGTTCCTGAACCCTAAAAACCACTTTCCATGCCTAAACCCCCCTCAACCATGATCCCTTATAGTCACACACCAGACCTAAACTCCACTCATCACTGAACTCTAAGAAACCCCTCACCACACCTGAAAACCAACCAATCACAATCCTAAAGCCGCTCACAATCCCCTAAACAACCAATCATAACCCTAAACTCCCTCATCCCTGAACCCCAAAAACCCTTTCTACGTATAAACTCCACCTATCCCCCACCCTTAAAACCCCACACCACCCTAATCTCCAACAATTCTCTTCACCACCACAAGTCTCTACCCATCACTCAACCTTAAAAACTCTCACCACCCCTAAACTACACTAATCCATGACTAAACAACCCTCACTACCCTAAACTACACCCATGCCTGGTCCCCTGTAGCATTTCACAACCTCCAAGTTCCATCCATCCATGAACTCAAAAAACCCTTGATCGCCCCTAAACGCCACCCACCCCATAACCCAAAAATATGTGATTTTGGATGTTTCCTTAATTTTTTGTCCTATAAAATGATTCGTTCAATTTTCAATTTATTTGTTTTTCCTTAAAATAATTTTTCCATGATTTGGTTTTCTTAAATGTGGTTTCTCAGTTTTCATTTTTCCATTAACTCACATACATCAGCATGCATTGGGTGTTTGTGATGGACGGGCACTGCTTAGGGGCGTTTGCGTCTGCGTTAAAAGCGACAACTTTCAAAGTATGCTTTGCCCCTCGCCCCAAGTGGTTGGAGGATGCTTGATATTTCATTTCCGTCTATCCAGTCTTTAGAAGTCTCTTTTTGTTGTGATGGCATGGCCTGCTGCTTTGAGGTGTGCATGCTGCATGGATAGGCCTTCTTCCTCCTTCCTCTGGAAAGCCAGAGATGCCTAGTGTTATTATTTCACCAGTTTCCATGGCGATGTGGAAGTCTGAACTTGAAAGGTCAGAGTCTCTGTCCCCTCCGTGTCCACTTCATTAATCAATCTATAAATGCCTCCAAGGGAATAAAAAAGCTAAGAAAATCTGAAGCAGATTTCTTTGACATTTAATTCTGAATTCAAAGGTTTGAGGGCTGCGCTCAAATATATACTTGAAAGCTGAACTGTTCTGAATGACTTTTGACTGATTTATTTTTTGTGAGCCCGGGGTGTGGGATGAAAAATGTCAGACTGGGACATTTGTCACTGATTGGGTTCTCTCACTGTTTCTCTACACCTACCTTCTCTTATTAATATACTACATAGGAGCCTGCAATACTGTATAAAAAAAAACTGTGACTAATTTTCTTATTACAGTCAAGATGTGATGGTTTTAGTCATCATCAATAATAATAAAATGACATAGCTGCTCAACTGTAATACATTATTACAGTTGAGTTGTGACATCATAATACCTGCTGCCACAATCAGCAGCCAGGAGAAAGACAGGTCATGGAGCATATTAAAGAATAAAAACAAGAACTGGCTTTTCTTTCTTCTAATATATTTTTCTTTAAGGAACTGTAACAATCAGAAAGGAGATATTTATGGCACCATGTTTAGGTTTGCACAAGTTTGGTTATACAGGAAAGAGATAATCTCTCTTCATGTTGCTTCACATTCTAAAAGCTGACTTAAAAAAAAAAAATCTAATATATTTTTGCAACTGCTTTTTGGTGTGTCTAATTTCACACAACAGAGTTCTCTTCTGTTCTTCATGTCTGCAACCATACTGTTTTTTCATATTAGGTACCAAAGATTTAGGCAATTTTGTGGGGAAAGTGATGGTGTGACTATGTATTATGGAGAATAAAATATCTCCAGCTGTACGTTAAAAGAATATTTCAGGTCACCACAGAGTTCGTCAGTGCTTTCCACTGATATATGGGTATTTCCTTATAATGTATGGCCGCTGATACTTTATTCCATACATATCATTGGAAGCAACCAAACACGACATGCAAACTATGCAAAACGTCCTAATAAAGAAGGTTTTACATAGCTGTCGGTCAATTTCTAGTAGTATTAATACTTCTTTGGTATATATAAAAACTCTATTTACTTTTTGGACATAGATATCTACTGGCACCAAGCCACAAGGTAGACCATCCCTTTTTCCAGACTCTTCAGTCAGCATTACTTTGCATGCTGAGGATTTTATGGTTATACAGACAAGACGGAATATATGACCAAAAGTCCGAATTCAACATGCTTTGGCTAAAAGCTCAGGATGTCATCAGAGATGAGGCAGTGATGGGAGTGTGAACATAGGATCTCAACATGGCGGAGAGGAAAGTCTGATCACGTGGAGGAATGTGACTGAGGAAGCAGATCGGGAGCAGAGTTATAGAGCAATACTCACCCAAAAGAAGAGTGACACTATGAGAAAAGGGGGAGTCTGCTGATAAAAGGTAGTATTTATTGCATTATGGCATTGATACCTGTGTAGCACGTATGGTATTTCAATGGGTGTCGGCAGGCAGGTCGGTCCCATACATCACTTTGAAATTGGCCTCTCTGTATCTTCAATTATGCCTGGTGGTATCCCATGCTGAAAGGATAAAGTCCTTGGCGCAGCGATAGGGTAGAGATCAACAAGGAACTGGTCCTAGTATGAGGGGGTTTTAAGTGTTGAAGGTGAGGTGTCCAAATGGAACCCACTCCTCCAGCAACCTTTGCTCTTAACTTTGCCAACAACAAAGGGCGACTTATTAGGATCTGCCTTTGAGATGAAATGCCTTTTTACATCCTCCTCCAAACGTCTGACGTGGAACCAAAAACAAAACAAAAAAAAACATTAAAGCACCATTAAAAATGGAAAATAAAGCAGGGAAGCCTGTCTCATCATTCACCTAAAAACCCAGAAGTCAAAGGTGAACGCCAAGGTTTGAACCGATGATAAACTTAGGAATTCATCGTTGTCCTTCCAGGGCACAGTTACCTTGTATTTGTTAGTTCTGCAGTTAGGTTATATATATATATTTTTTTCTACAGGAAATGCCATTTAATAACACGTGTAATATTTAAATATAAAACTGAATAACGTTATACAAGTAAAAAATGAACCAATGTAATTCATCCTGTATGTGCCCTGTTCAATCTTTCTGTCTACAACACATGGTAGACGATAGCTCAGCGGGTTAAATTAAAAGACATTACCTGCAGGTCTCACGTTTGAATTACAAAAGGATGGGGTTAGGCCCCAAAACTTAAAAGCCAAATACAGCTTCGTTTTGTGAATGATGGTTTAAACCTTCAGTGGTAGTATGTAATATTATTCTTAGCAGAACGTGGATACGGCGGCCTTGAATGTGAGGCGGTCCCGGCCTGCGGAGAGTGCTGGCCACCGCCCGGGCACGTTGTCTACCCCAGCCCACTTTACACAACCTCCCTTTGCATAACGCCGGGGTGGTTGTAGGCTCCTTCTCCGGTTTCCCGCCTCCCGCCCTCTCCACGCTTACGTAACGGGCCTCAGGTGTGTGCGTGTAACAGGAGCAGGCCCCGGTTATGAGAGGCCGCAGGTGCATGCAGGTGGCCAGCGCTGGCGCGAGGTGAGAGCGGGCTGGCGGCCGAGGACAATGGCACGCACCGGAAGTGCACACAAGGGCTTCCCCTCTATGATGGCGCCGAGGCCCCTCGAGCAGCCGAACAATGCGCGTGGAGGCGAGAGACGGCCATTGGCGGCCATTGTCCCTCGGTGACGCCGGTCAGGGGTGCACAGCGTGGGTGCCGAGAGCGGCAGAGGAGGAAATTAATGCAATTATAATGAAATGCACAAGTGTAAACGGATGCAGAGCATTGAAATTAAGTATTTAAATAACATTGCCACTGCAGTGACGTACGCAGCCAGCAATTGGATAAGAGCACTTCCGCCGGCCTTTGGCCTGTATGGTTCTATATACACAGCGGGCTGCAAATATTTGGGACCATTATCTCACGGCGGGCGTCATGCATACATTACAAGCAGGAGACGGTGTCAGCACCGAGGGCATATATGGTATGCACACACAAATGAAACTTTACTCCTGTAAGTTTCCCATTCCATACACATGTTTATATATTTATTTGTTTTTCTCAAATCAGACCTATGCCAGAAGTCATGTCAAATCATGTGTGGAGTAAATGCACTTTTTTTTATTGAAGGGTTTCACAAGGCTTTCCAACAATGTGGCAGGTATGTTCAGACAGTCACAGGTTCCTCTAGGTACTCCTGGAAACCACCTGTGAAATCTCATTTACTTTCATATTGTTTCTTCGTGGGAGAAATAATTTCCCGATTTAGATGCCTCTTCACCTCATTGATTTCTGGGTTGTTCCCTTTAGGGCCGGACTGGCCTATAGGGCAGTCATTCAGTGCCCAAAGGACTGGCCTGACAGATCAGTATGGGCTGTATTTCTAGCAGTTGTGGGTCAGTTTTTTCTTTTGATTTCCCTGATACCTTTTTTAGCTAGACGCTTTGCTAATGGCGGCCACTTTTATTTTGGTGACCGGGCCTATTTTTTTGTTTGAGTTCGACCCTGGTTCCCTTCTCATTCCCGTCATGGCAATTGATATAGTAAAGCTCTTGAATGGAGAACAACTCCACCCTTTCCCAACCTAGAACTGGACCACGAAAAAGTTTATGTCTGAAAAATAAATACATTTGTGGTTCCCGAGCTTTGAGGGCCTTTCCACCTTAGAACACACACTCCACACTCTTACTAAAAGATTTACTTGCACAAGAATATGTAGGTGTGTGCACATTTTTTTTGAAAGTGTAAACCACGTTTTGTGAATCCCATAACTTTTCATTAGTGGAAAAGCATATGTGCTCATAAATTCAACTCACTGTCACAAATAGCTTTGTGAATAGGATCTTCTGTTCAGCTTTGGAGAGTACATCCCCTTCATGGGTTGTGACATCCACACATCGACAGGCCTATCGAGTTTTACAGTCTTGAATTCTCCCTCATGTAGAACCTGTGATTGTCCCGGGGTCCACTTCAGCCGGCCCACATGCAAAATGCCAACAGATTTCAATGGGGTCACCCTTAATGGCAAATCACCTCCACCCTCCAAAATTGTAGTAATAGGGGCTTTAAGTGGGATTAAAAAACTGGGGGGTCTCCCAAAGGGGCATGGGCAATGTATTTAAGGGCGTGGCTTAAATACACGAAAGCAAAAAATCTGTGCTTGGCATAGTGTGCCACCCGACTTGTATTTTGCTGTTTCTGTCATTGCATCCAGATATATGATACAACAAGTAACATCATACCTACAACAAGTCAGGACTATTGGCTTTGTCAATGGTTGTAGTTGCATAAAAAAATAAACAGCAACTATGGCTTGTATATAATATTGAAAAAACTTCAACTTAAAGTCCTGGTGACACCACAACAATGTTGCTGCTCCTGAGTTTCAAAAAGAGAAGGGAAATCCAGAGAGAAAATGACTCTCTTTAAAGGATTTCCCTTCCCCTATAACGCTAACCTGGCATGATGTCATTCTGTAACTTCTCCACTAGTGAGAAGTAAGCAGTGTGAGCAGCGCACATCGATGTGCATGCTGTCTCGAAACAGGTCTTTATCGGGCTCTGTTTTGTGCCCTGGCACAGGCGGTCCGTTTTTTTCCGGACTGCAGTGACAGCAGCCTGCTGTCACTGCAGTCCGGAAAAAAGTGCCAGTGCACAAAACAGAGCCCGATAGAGACCCTTTTCGAGACCCCCTTTAAAAAACTGCCGGTGCTCAGCACCGGTGAGACTCGGCCCACTTAAAGCCCTGGTAGTAACTCAATTGATAGCACTAGGATCTCATTTCACGTTTACAGAGGTGTGCAGACAGCTCCTTAAGAGAGAATGGGAGAGGTTTGTGGTGCTAGCACCAAGCACATCTCCCTCAATACTGCTGCTACAATCTCTAATCTTCAGCTGTTCCCACAGTTCCTTCACCAATGAGGTAAGCACCGCATAGAGATGCGTGCATAAGGTGGTAAACAAGTATGTTCTCAGCATATAATTTTTTAAAAAGAAAGAGTGCCAGTACCCAAAACTCTGTCCAGAAGCCAACGACCAGTGCCGTTAAATGTTGGCGCCCCGAAGACCAAGGCTGGTATTCTTTAACCCACTACCACATATTCCCTGCTCCTTTTTCTTGCTCTGCTCTTGAAGGTTCCTGCTTTCTCCTTTTGTGATGGGTTTGTCGTCTTTCTCTTCTTCGGTCTTGCCAATCTGTTTGTTTTTCCCTCTCTTGCACTTGGTAAGCATCTGATGCAGGAAATAAGTGCCAGTGAACTAACTTTTAAGCTCTGAATCCGGGCCCTCAATTTTTTTATATAGTTATCTGTTTTGATAAGGCTTTATGTAAGGGAAGGATTCTACAATAAATGTGTTTCGGAGTCCAAACCCTTTCTTGTTCTACAATGGCAGGACAACTTAACAAGCATTGGCATAGCCAATAGGTCTCGCTTTTGGGACCTTATAAGTATTTAGTTATGCAGCACAATATCCTTGGTGCAGCAAGATCAACTGTTGAATGTCTAAACACTTATAAGGTCCCAAAGGTGAGACCTATTGGCTATGCATATGCTTGTTTTCTTTATATGTGAGCCATTTCATCAGAGACGTGAAAACACACTTTCAAAGTATGGCAACAAGCCTCCTTGTGTGTGTGATGCACGAGGGATGAGTTTTCTGGGCTCACCACCAAAACGTAAGACACTCGGATTTCTATGTCCAGGAGTAATGTGTTCCTATATTTAAATGTGAAAAAAGACTTGAGAGGGACCCCTTGAAACTCAAGGGAAATGGGGTACTTTAAACCAGTAAAGAGAGAAATATTCCCTTGTTGTTATACTTAAAAGAGCATACAATGTTATGTCAAAAAATAACAAGCATTGGCATAGCCAATAGGTCTCGCCTTTGGGACCTTATAAGTGTTTAGCCATGCAACAGCTGAGTAACTAAATACTTATAAGGTCCCAAAATCGAGACCTATTGGCTATACAAAGCGACCGTGCGGCCCCGAAAGTGATCGCGATCCGATCACGATCAAACATCAAAGCGGCCGTGTGGCCGAAAGTGAAAGTAATTGCGGTAAAACGCTGCGCGCGCGCCCGTGCACATGCACTGATCCGATCACGATCAAACATCAAAGCGGCCGTGTGGCCGAAAGTGAAAGTAAGTGCGGTAAAACGCGGCGCGCGCGCCCGCGCACATGCACTGTAGCTCTAGGCAGGCCTGGTAGCACTTTTTTGGAGCCCTCTCAATAAGTCTCGCCAGACCAGCGCATGCGCTGGGTCAGGCGAGACCTAAAAAGGGGGTGGGATATTCTATATCAAATGTTTATTATTCTCTTAAAAAACATGTTTATCCTTAAAACATACACAATCATAAAAACATTTCATGGTACATTAAATCACATTAGTAAAAACATCATATAATACACATTCATTTGATCTCAATCACATATACAATTGTAACCCAATTATAACCAGCATAAATGGAGACAGACAAAACTAAAAAGATCCAACTACTCTTTTTCAAATGCACATCAAGAGGAACCCTAAAATACAGCTTGTTACACGTGGATAAATCTGTGCATAATTGAATCTGTATTGGGGCTTTGATTGTGCAACTCCTCTGCGTCGACGCGTTTCGATGGCTCAATGGGATGCGACCATCTTTATCAAGACAACTTTATACTGTCTCCCTCCACAATACATGTAATTCCTAAAACAGACAAATACAAATAATTAATTCTACTGTTCTGGATTATCTATATTTCTCCCAATAGGGTTCTTAGAAATTTTTGGAGATTTTTCCGTGCTAGTAATCTTATGGGCCCTCTACTTGGTTGATTACATTCCAGTGGCCCTCTAATCCGATATGGCACATACTATTTAAATTACGCATACGTTATTAGGCTCTCAGTTCTACTATTAGCTTTTTTTAGTTGTTCGAACCAACCTACGTTTATCCTTCCCCACATTTGGGTGTAGTTCTATGAATTGATTCTACCAAAACTTATTTTTTACCTTTTTTCTCAATTGTTAGACTCAAGCGACTCCTCACCTGTATTATAAGAGACTTTCCTATGTGCTCCTGGCTCTGTAGATATTGAGCAAACACCAACTTGCCATATATGTTTCTCCTGATAAGTACAATGGTGTCTTGCCTATTGTCTGCAATAGAGGCAAAGAAATATGTAACATCACTTCAATACACTACCATCCTTGTTGCTGGACTAACTAAATAGTAACCGTGTCTCTGTTATTTGTCTGATAATTACCTTTTCGTTGGTATAAAAGGTGTATATATTTTAAAAAAAGTTTCTTCTTTGAGTTGATGGTGCCACTTAATCACACCAGGAAATTATATACACGTCTTCTTCTTTTCTACAGCGTGTCTACAAATAAAGAGGGAAGAGTGGGGGGAACACTATAAACATATTTAGTCTATACGCGATCAACGGTTTTACTTTTTACCATTTAAGCGTTTCTATTCCCTCACCTCAATTGCGCTGTGTTCTGTCCGTCGTGTTTGTTGCTGGATCGGAGCAAAATCGCTCTCTTGTTTTGGCATTTCCAATTTATAATTAGTAAACCTGTCTCTTATTGGTTTGCTACGCACACATGACTCGTACTCCAAAAAGCTCATTATTGTGCTGCACGTTTGGATTGGTTGCACGCTACACCTGACGTGTCTTCCATGGTGCATGCTCAAAAAGAATCTTACTAAGACACACAGGGATTGGTTGTGAACGGCACATCACTTTTTTTCTTTTTCCCTTTAGTGTGTTTTTTTCTTTTTTTCTTTATTTGTTTCTCAGTCCTAACTTTATTGTTTTCTCGCCGCGTTTAAGTATTGCATGGCCCTAGTAGGGAAGTCCAATGTGTCATAATCTTATTAACTCCTTTTCTTAGTACAACTACTGAAACCTAATGTCCGTGTGTCACCTAAATATTAAAAGCATTGCGTGATCAGGGAGGAATTTATAACCACGAATGTATGCTAATGGCTGCCATCTGCGTGTTATGCTTACCATATTATATTAACTATGTTATTTATACTTTATTATTTGTTCTTTGTTCCTAGTATACTAACTAGATATTTGTAAAGTAAATATGAGGTAAATGCAAGCAGCCTGACACAGACAGTTTGTCAAAAAGGCTTCTTTATAAAGTGCAAGTGCCTGAGGAATCAATTTTATCCTAAAACTCATCATATCTCTGTTTGTCAACTGTCTCATAGAGGCACCAGGGAATTCATAAGGTGGACAAGTCAACGGAAATTCTTAACGCTTAGGGCGGCTTTTGACATGTGGATTCCAGATAGGATGGATATACGCTTAGCATGACTCAGTGAGTAAGAGCTTCATCCAATCCTCTCTGGAGTTAAGGCCTTTCTCTACAGTATTGAGGTAGCAAATATACCATTGTTCTCTTTTCTTACGAGTGTACTCTGGATTGCCTCCTCTTCTATTCATCAAAATCTTTTCCAATATAAACCACTTAAAATCATTACAGTCATGGTTTGTTTTGACAAAGTGATCTACCAGGGGCGCATTCTCTTTTTTCGTTCTTATTGCCGATCTATGTTCTAGCAGACGAACACGTAGTTCCCTGCCCGTTTCCCCTACATAGCCTAACCCACATGGGCAGGTTAGAAGGTAGACGATGTTTTTACTGCGGCAGTTATTCAATGTAGTGCTTGTCAAGTTTTTACCAGCAAAGGTGATGTTTTTACCTTCCAAGCATTGTGCACATATTGAGCAGGTGCCGCACTTATGGTTGCCCTTTGCTTTGTCGCCTTTTAGAGTGCTTTGTTTTTCCACTTCTCCTGGATATGTTCTCACCAGTGCATTTCTGATGGTTTTATTTCTCCTGAATGAGAACAGTGGTTTATTGAGCTGAATGTCAGTGCCATGGTTTAAAATTTTCCAATTCCTATTCACGATGTTTTTAATTTGATTGCTGATGTTTGAGAACTGAGTCACAAACACCACTCTCTCACTAGCTATATTTTTCTTCTTCTCTTTTTCAACATCTAAGAGACTGTCTCTATTATAAAACCTAGCCCTTTTCAGGGAATTCTTTATTAATTTTTTGGGATAGCCTCTTGCTTGTAGCTTCATTTTTGTGATCTCTGCGTGGTGATAAAAATCTGCAATACTGGAACAGTTTCTACGCAGTCTTAAAAACTCCCCAAAGGGTATATTATCCTTCTGTGCATGGGGGTGGTTACTTGTATATTCAAGGAGAGTGTTCTTGTCAGTCGGTTTTGTAAAAAGTTCCACCTGAAGCTCGCTATTAGCCTCTTTGATTTTTATATCTAAGAAGTCTACACTGGTATCACTATAGTGAGCTGTGAACTTCAAATTGGGATCCCCCAAATTTAGCCATTCCAGGAATTCAGTTAACTCTGTACTGGCACCGTTCCATATGAAGATAATATCATCTATGTAACGGTGCCAGCACGTGATGTTTTCATAAAAAGGGGCAACCTCATTGAAAATGTTGCGGCGTTCAAACTCGCCCACATAGAGACAGGCCAGACTGGGAGCACAGGTGGCTCCCATGCTGGTCCCTTTGGTTTGTAAATATAGTTCATCCTTGAATAAAAACATGTTATTTTTCAATACCATACGGACACAGGCTATGATAAAACCTTTGTCCCCTCCCTTCAGGTTTTCGTTGTTCAAGACTGTGGAGATAACCTCTATAGTGTCTTCCTGGGGTATATTAGTGTAAAGGGCTTCAATGTCTAGGGTGACCAAAATTTGGGTCACCCTGTTGAAGCCCTGCCCCTCAAAGATGGAAATTGCATGAGCCGTGTCCTTGAGATATGACCTTTGTTTTTGAACTATTGGTCTGAGGAATACATCTACATATTTGCTAAGTGGTTCTAAAGCTGAGCCTATACTGCTCACTATAGGCCGCATGGGTGGATCTAAGACATTTTTATGGATTTTTGGTAATCCATAGATAGCTGGAATTACTGGATGTGTATTCATTAAAAACTTGTACTCATTTTCGCAAATCCAGCCTTCTTCTTTTCCCCTTTCTAGGAGAACTTCCACTTCTTTTTTTAAAATTTCAATTCTAGAAAACCTCAAAGGCTGGTAATGTTCTTTTACATTAAGTAGTTTTTGCATTCTCGCATCGTAATCCGATGAATCAAAGATAACGACTCCGCCCCCTTTATCTGCAGGCTTTATAATAATTTCCTTGCAGTTTTGTAAGGTTTTGAGGGCTTTTCTCTGATCTATTGACATATTGTTATGGTGATTGTTATATACTGTTTTATTAATATTTTTAATTTCCATCTCCACCACTTTCTCAAAGATCTCGACATTTTTGTCTACCTGGGCTAAATTAGGTGTGAAGGTTGATTTAGGTTTGAGTCCCGATACATTGGGCGGGGATACATAGATTTTATTTTCAAAAAACCTATTGAGTCTTATTTTCCGAAAGAACTTTTTTAAATCTCCTTCTAGTTCAAACATATCCTGTTTATTACTGGGTGCAAAACTGAAACCCTTCTGTAACACCTCTTGCTCTTCTCTACTTAAAGCTCTTTTGGATAGATTAATTATAGGGAGTTCATTTACCTCCAATATTGCTTGTTCCTCGTAGTGAGCTATTCTTGTCCTCCATTCTGAGGTAGATGGTTTCTCTGGGGTTCTTGTCTGTTGTATCCCCTGTAGCCCCTTCGTCCCTGATTCTGGCGTCTTCCTAAAAAATTCTCACGTTCAAAAGATGGAATTCCTCTATTCCCCTGGGGCCCTGTTTCTTCCTCTTCACTACTAGAGCCTGAGGTTTCTGAAAATGTAATGCGTTTGTTGCCTCCTCTAGAATATATAGGTCTCTGCATTTGTGGTCTTTCCCATTTAGAGTCTCTTTTGTTGTCAAAATAATCTTTATTAGTGTAAGGATATACTCCTTCTATGCTATATCTCTCTATATCCTTTCTCAATTTTTTAGTTTTTTTATTCATTAAATATTCCCTATAACTCTGAGTTTCAGCTTCTAATTCTTCCATTTTCTTTTTAGCTTCTTCGAGGGCTGTGCCTTGTTTGAGTTGTATTTCCAACTCCTCTATTTCCCTCTTCTCTAGTTCTATCAATTCTTGTGCCGTTTCTATAATTAGAATTAGCCAATCCCGGCTACATCTGTTGGCTATATGTGTCCAAGTCTCGATGAATTTGGGATTTTCTGTAAATAGGCCGGGTTCGTTTCTGACCTGTAACCCTATCGGAATTACTCCTGCTTTTAGATATTCTATCAGAAATTCCGTGTGAAATTCTGTACGAATTAGTTTCTTTTTCGCATTAAGGATTTTTACCAGTTGTTCATGGCTTGAATTATTAAAATTCCTTGAGTTACTGCTTCGGGGATTTTGATTTATTAATTTATTAAATTGATCCTCCGAGAAGCCAAATGTTTTCAATCTGTCCATATTAAATGTCACGTACTACCTGGAGCTGATAAATCAGTGTAAACGATAAAGGAGGTTATTTAACCAAGCAACCTCTCCAACCAACAGGTTGTTCTATTAATGTGAAAAAAGACTTGAGAGGGACCCCTTGAAACTCAAGGGAAATGGGGTACTTTAAACCAGTAAAGAGAGAAATATTCCCTTGTTGTTATACTTAAAAGAGCATACAATGTTATGTCAAAAAATAAAAAGGGGGTGGGATATTCTATATCAAATGTTTATTATTCTCTTAAAAAACATGTTTATCCTTAAAACATACACAATCATAAAAACATTTCATGGTACATTAAATCACATTAGTAAAAACATCATATAATACACATTCATTTGATCTCAATCACATATACAATTGTAACCCAATTATAACCAGCATAAATGGAGACAGACAAAACTAAAAAGATCCAACTACTCTTTTTCAAATGCACATCAAGAGGAACCCTAAAATACAGCTTGTTACACGTGGATAAATCTGTGCATAATTGAATCTGTATTGGGGCTTTGATTGTGCAACTCCTCTGCGTCGACGCGTTTCGATGGCTCAATGGGATGCGACCATCTTTATCAAGACAACTTTATACTGTCTCCCTCCACAATACATGTAATTCCTAAAACAGACAAATACAAATAATTAATTCTACTGTTCTGGATTATCTATATTTCTCCCAATAGGGTTCTTAGAAATTTTTGGAGATTTTTCCGTGCTAGTAATCTTATGGGCCCTCTACTTGGTTGATTACATTCCAGTGGCCCTCTAATCCGATATGGCACATACTATTTAAATTACGCATACGTTATTAGGCTCTCAGTTCTACTATTCGCTTTTTTTAGTTGTTCGAACCAACCTACGTTTATCCTTCCCCACATTTGGGTGTAGTTCTATGAATTGATTCTACCAAAACTTATTTTTTACCTTTTTTCTCAATTGTTAGACTCAAGCGACTCCTCACCTGTATTATAAGAGACTTTCCTATGTGCTCCTGGCTCTGTAGATATTGAGCAAACACCAACTTGCCATATATGTTTCTCCTGATAAGTACAATGGTGTCTTGCCTATTGTCTGCAATAGAGGCAAAGAAATATGTAACATCACTTCAATACACTACCATCCTTGTTGCTGGACTAACTAAATAGTAACCGTGTCTCTGTTATTTGTCTGATAATTACCTTTTCGTTGGTATAAAAGGTGTATATATTTTAAAAAAAGTTTCTTCTTTGAGTTGATGGTGCCACTTAATCACACCAGGAAATTATATACACGTCTTCTTCTTTTCTACAGCGTGTCTACAAATAAAGAGGGAAGAGTGGGGGGAACACTATAAACATATTTAGTCTATACGCGATCAACGGTTTTACTTTTTACCATTTAAGCGTTTCTATTCCCTCACCTCAATTGCGCTGTGTTCTGTCCGTCGTGTTTGTTGCTGGATCGGAGCAAAATCGCTCTCTTGTTTTGGCATTTCCAATTTATAATTAGTAAACCTGTCTCTTATTGGTTTGCTACGCACACGTGACTCGTACTCCAAAAAGCTCATTATTGTGCTGCACGTTTGGATTGGTTGCACGCTACACCTGACGTGTCTTCCATGGTGCATGCTCAAAAAGAATCTTACTAAGACACACAGGGATTGGTTGTGAACGGCACATCACTTTTTTTCTTTTTCCCTTTAGTGTGTTTTTTTCTTTTTTTCTTTATTTGTTTCTCAGTCCTAACTTTATTGTTTTCTCGCCGCGTTTAAGTATTGCATGGCCCTAGTAGGGAAGTTCAATGTGTCATAATCTTATTAACTCCTTTTCTTAGTACAACTACTGAAACCTAATGTCCGTGTGTCACCTAAATATTAAAAGCATTGCGTGATCAGGGAGGAATTTATAACCACGAATGTATGCTAATGGCTGCCATCTGCGTGTTATGCTTACCATATTATATTAACTATGTTATTTATACTTTATTATTTGTTCTTTGTTCCTAGTATACTAACTAGATATTTGTAAAGTAAATATGAGGTAAATGCAAGCAGCCTGACACAGACAGTTTGTCAAAAAGGCTTCTTTATAAAGTGCAAGTGCCTGAGGAATCAATTTTATCCTAAAACTCATCATATCTCTGTTTGTCAACTGTCTCATAGAGGCACCAGGGAATTCATAAGGTGGACAAGTCAACGGAAATTCTTAACGCTTAGGGCGGCTTTTGACATGTGGATTCCAGATAGGATGGATATACGCTTAGCATGACTCAGTGAGTAAGAGCTTCATCCAATCCTCTCTGGAGTTAAGGCCTTTCTCTACAGTATTGAGGTAGCAAATATACCATTGTTCTCTTTTCTTACGAGTGTACTCTGGATTGCCTCCTCTTCTATTCATCAAAATCTTTTCCAATATAAACCACTTAAAATCATTACAGTCATGGTTTGTTTTGACAAAGTGATCTACCAGGGGCGCATTCTCTTTTTTCGTTCTTATTGCCGATCTATGTTCTAGCAGACGAACACGTAGTTCCCTGCCCGTTTCCCCTACATAGCCTAACCCACATGGGCAGGTTAGAAGGTAGACGATGTTTTTACTGCGGCAGTTATTCAATGTAGTGCTTGTCAAGTTTTTACCAGCAAAGGTGATGTTTTTGCCTTCCAAGCATTGTGCACATATTGAGCAGGTGCCGCACTTATGGTTGCCCTTTGCTTTGTCGCCTTTTAGAGTGCTTTGTTTTTCCACTTCTCCTGGATATGTTCTCACCAGTGCATTTCTGATGGTTTTATTTCTCCTGAATGAGAACAGTGGTTTATTGAGCTGAATGTCAGTGCCATGGTTTAAAATTTTCCAATTCCTATTCACGATGTTTTTAATTTGATTGCTGATGTTTGAGAACTGAGTCACAAACACCACTCTCTCACTAGCTATATTTTTCTTCTTCTCTTTTTCAACATCTAAGAGACTGTCTCTATTATAAAACCTAGCCCTTTTCAGGGAATTCTTTATTAATTTTTTGGGATAGCCTCTTGCTTGTAGCTTCATTTTTGTGATCTCTGCGTGGTGATAAAAATCTGCAATACTGGAACAGTTTCTACGCAGTCTTAAAAACTCCCCAAAGGGTATATTATCCTTCTGTGCATGGGGGTGGTTACTTGTATATTCAAGGAGAGTGTTCTTGTCAGTCGGTTTTGTAAAAAGTTCCACCTGAAGCTCGCTATTAGCCTCTTTGATTTTTATATCTAAGAAGTCTACACTGGTATCACTATAGTGAGCTGTGAACTTCAAATTGGGATCCCCCAAATTTAGCCATTCCAGGAATTCAGTTAACTCTGTACTGGCACCGTTCCATATGAAGATAATATCATCTATGTAACGGTGCCAGCACGTGATGTTTTCATAAAAAGGGGCAACCTCATTGAAAATGTTGCGGCGTTCAAACTCGCCCACATAGAGACAGGCCAGACTGGGAGCACAGGTGGCTCCCATGCTGGTCCCTTTGGTTTGTAAATATAGTTCATCCTTGAATAAAAACATGTTATTTTTCAATACCATACGGACACAGGCTATGATAAAACCTTTGTCCCCTCCCTTCAGGTTTTCGTTGTTCAAGACTGTGGAGATAACCTCTATAGTGTCTTCCTGGGGTATATTAGTGTAAAGGGCTTCAATGTCTAGGGTGACCAAAATTTGGGTCACCCTGTTGAAGCCCTGCCCCTCAAAGATGGAAATTGCATGAGCCGTGTCCTTGAGATATGACCTTTGTTTTTGAACTATTGGTCTGAGGAATACATCTACATATTTGCTAAGTGGTTCTAAAGCTGAGCCTATACTGCTCACTATAGGCCGCATGGGTGGATCTAAGACATTTTTATGGATTTTTGGTAATCCATAGATAGCTGGAATTACTGGATGTGTATTCATTAAAAACGTGTACTCATTTTCGCAAATCCAGCCTTCTTCTTTTCCCCTTTCTAGGAGAACTTCCACTTCTTTTTTTAAAATTTCAATTCTAGAAAACCTCAAAGGCTGGTAATGTTCTTTTACATTAAGTAGTTTTTGCATTCTCGCATCGTAATCCGATGAATCAAAGATAACGACTCCGCCCCCTTTATCTGCAGGCTTTATAATAATTTCCTTGCAGTTTTGTAAGGTTTTGAGGGCTTTTCTCTGATCTATTGACATATTGTTATGGTGATTGTTATATACTGTTTTATTAATATTTTTAATTTCCATCTCCACCACTTTCTCAAAGATCTCGACATTTTTGTCTACCTGGGCTAAATTAGGTGTGAAGGTTGATTTAGGTTTGAGTCCCGATACATTGGGCGGGGATACATAGATTTTATTTTCAAAAAACCTATTGAGTCTTATTTTCCGAAAGAACTTTTTTAAATCTCCTTCTAGTTCAAACATATCCTGTTTATTACTGGGTGCAAAACTGAAACCCTTCTGTAACACCTCTTGCTCTTCTCTACTTAAAGCTCTTTTGGATAGATTAATTATAGGGAGTTCATTTACCTCCAATATTGCTTGTTCCTCGTAGTGAGGTATTCTTGTCCTCCATTCTGAGGTAGATGGTTTCTCTGGGGTTCTTGTCTGTTGTATCCCCTGTAGCCCCTTCGTCCCTGATTCTGGCGTCTTCCTAAAAAATTCTCACGTTCAAAAGATGGAATTCCTCTATTCCCCTGGGGCCCTGTTTCTTCCTCTTCACTACTAGAGCCTGAGGTTTCTGAAAATGTAATGCGTTTGTTGCCTCCTCTAGAATATATAGGTCTCTGCATTTGTGGTCTTTCCCATTTAGAGTCTCTTTTGTTGTCAAAATAATCTTTATTAGTGTAAGGATATACTCCTTCTATGCTATATCTCTCTATATCCTTTCTCAATTTTTTAGTTTTTTTATTCATTAAATATTCCCTATAACTCTGAGTTTCAGCTTCTAATTCTTCCATTTTCTTTTTAGCTTCTTCGAGGGCTGTGCCTTGTTTGAGTTGTATTTCCAACTCCTCTATTTCCCTCTTCTCTAGTTCTATCAATTCTTGTGCCGTTTCTATAATTAGAATTAGCCAATCCCGGCTACATCTGTTGGCTATATGTGTCCAAGTCTCGATGAATTTGGGATTTTCTGTAAATAGGCCGGGTTCGTTTCTGACCTGTAACCCTATCGGAATTACTCCTGCTTTTAGATATTCTATCAGAAATTCCGCGTGAAATTCTGTACGAATTAGTTTCTTTTTCGCATTAAGGATTTTTACCAGTTGTTCATGGCTTGAATTATTAAAATTCCTTGAGTTACTGCTTCGGGGATTTTGATTTATTAATTTATTAAATTGATCCTCCGAGAAGCCAAATGTTTTCAATCTGTCCATATTAAATGTCACGTACTACCTGGAGCTGATAAATCAGTGTAAACGATAAAGGAGGTTATTTAACCAAGCAACCTCTCCAACCAACAGGTTGTTCTATTAATGTGAAAAAAGACTTGAGAGGGACCCCTTGAAACTCAAGGGAAATGGGGTACTTTAAACCAGTAAAGAGAGAAATATTCCCTTGTTGTTATACTTAAAAGAGCATACAATGTTATGTCAAAAAATAAAAAGGGGGTGGGATATTCTATATCAAATGTTTATTATTCTCTTAAAAAACATGTTTATCCTTAAAACATACACAATCATAAAAACATTTCATGGTACATTAAATCACATTAGTAAAAACATCATATAATACACATTCATTTGATCTCAATCACATATACAATTGTAACCCAATTATAACCAGCATAAATGGAGACAGACAAAACTAAAAAGATCCAACTACTCTTTTTCAAATGCACATCAAGAGGAACCCTAAAATACAGCTTGTTACACGTGGATAAATCTGTGCATAATTGAATCTGTATTGGGGCTTTGATTGTGCAACTCCTCTGCGTCGACGCGTTTCGATGGCTCAATGGGATGCGACCATCTTTATCAAGACAACTTTATACTGTCTCCCTCCACAATACATGTAATTCCTAAAACAGACAAATACAAATAATTAATTCTACTGTTCTGGATTATCTATATTTCTCCCAATAGGGTTCTTAGAAATTTTTGGAGATTTTTCCATGCTAGTAATCTTATGGGCCCTCTACTTGGTTGATTACATTCCAGTGGCCCTCTAATCCGATATGGCACATACTATTTAAATTACGCATACGTTATTAGGCTCTCAGTTCTACTATTAGCTTTTTTTAGTTGTTCGAACCAACCTACGTTTATCCTTCCCCACATTTGGGTGTAGTTCTATGAATTGATTCTACCAAAACTTATTTTTTACCTTTTTTCTCAATTGTTAGACTCAAGCGACTCCTCACCTGTATTATAAGAGACTTTCCTATGTGCTCCTGGCTCTGTAGATATTGAGCAAACACCAACTTGCCATATATGTTTCTCCTGATAAGTACAATGGTGTCTTGCCTATTGTCTGCAATAGAGGCAAAGAAATATGTAACATCACTTCAATACACTACCATCCTTGTTGCTGGACTAACTAAATAGTAACCGTGTCTCTGTTATTTGTCTGATAATTACCTTTTCGTTGGTATAAAAGGTGTATATATTTTAAAAAAAGTTTCTTCTTTGAGTTGATGGTGCCACTTAATCACACCAGGAAATTATATACACGTCTTCTTCTTTTCTACAGCGTGTCTACAAATAAAGAGGGAAGAGTGGGGGGAACACTATAAACATATTTAGTCTATACGCGATCAACGGTTTTACTTTTTACCATTTAAGCGTTTCTATTCCCTCACCTCAATTGCGCTGTGTTCTGTCCGTCGTGTTTGTTGCTGGATCGGAGCAAAATCGCTCTCTTGTTTTGGCATTTCCAATTTATAATATTTACTTTACAAATATCTAGTTAGTATACTAGGAACAAAGAACAAATAATAAAGTATAAATAACATAGTTAATATAATATGGTAAGCATAACACGCAGATGGCAGCCATTAGCATACATTCGTGGTTATAAATTCCTCCCTGATCACGCAATGCTTTTAATATTTAGGTGACACACGGACATTAGGTTTCAGTAGTTGTACTAAGAAAAGGAGTTAATAAGATTATGACACATTGGACTTCCCTACTAGGGCCATGCAATACTTAAACGCGGCGAGAAAACAATAAAGTTAGGACTGAGAAACAAATAAAGAAAAAAAGAAAAAAACACACTAAAGGGAAAAAGAAAAAAAGTGATGTGCCGTTCACAACCAATCCCTGTGTGTCTTAGTAAGATTCTTTTTGAGCATGCACCATGGAAGACACGTCAGGTGTAGCGTGCAACCAATCCAAACGTGCAGCACAATAATGAGCTTTTTGGAGTACGAGTCATGTGTGCGTAGCAAACCAATAAGAGACAGGTTTACTAATTATAAATTGGAAATGCCAAAACAAGAGAGCGATTTTGCTCCGATCCAGCAACAAACACGACGGACAGAACACAGCGCAATTGAGGTGAGGGAATAGAAACGCTTAAATGGTAAAAAGTAAAACCGTTGATCGCGTATAGACTAAATATGTTTATAGTGTTCCCCCCACTCTTCCCTCTTTATTTGTAGACACGCTGTAGAAAAGAAGAAGACGTGTATATAATTTCCTGGTGTGATTAAGTGGCACCATCAACTCAAAGAAGAAACTTTTTTTAAAATATATACACCTTTTATACCAACGAAAAGGTAATTATCAGACAAATAACAGAGACACGGTTACTATTTAGTTAGTCCAGCAACAAGGATGGTAGTGTATTGAAGTGATGTTACATATTTCTTTGCCTCTATTGCAGACAATAGGCAAGACACCATTGTACTTATCAGGAGAAACATATATGGCAAGTTGGTGTTTGCTCAATATCTACAGAGCCAGGAGCACATAGGAAAGTCTCTTATAATACAGGTGAGGAGTCGCTTGAGTCTAACAATTGAGAAAAAGGTAAAAAATAAGTTTTGGTAGAATCAATTCATAGAACTACACCCAAATGTGGGGAAGGATAAACGTAGGTTGGTTCGAACAACTAAAAAAAGCTAATAGTAGAACTGAGAGCCTAATAACGTATGCGTAATTTAAATAGTATGTGCCATATCGGATTAGAGGGCCACTGGAATGTAATCAACCAAGTAGAGGGCCCATAAGATTACTAGCACGGAAAAATCTCCAAAAATTTCTAAGAACCCTATTGGGAGAAATATAGATAATCCAGAACAGTAGAATTAATTATTTGTATTTGTCTGTTTTAGGAATTACATGTATTGTGGAGGGAGACAGTATAAAGTTGTCTTGATAAAAATGGTCGCATCCCATTGAGCCATCGAAACGCGTCGACGCAGAGGAGTTGCACAATCAAAGCCCCAATACAGATTCAATTATGCACAGATTTATCCACGTGTAACAAGCTGTATTTTAGGGTTCCTCTTGATGTGCATTTGAAAAAGAGTAGTTGGATCTTTTTAGTTTTGTCTGTCTCCATTTATGCTGGTTATAATTGGGTTACAATTGTATATGTGATTGAGATCAAATGAATGTGTATTATATGATGTTTTTACTAATGTGATTTAATGTACCATGAAATGTTTTTATGATTGTGTATGTTTTAAGGATAAACATGTTTTTTAAGAGAATAATAAACATTTGATATAGAATATCCCACCCCCTTTTTATTTTTTGACATAACATTGTATGCTCTTTTAAGTATAACAACAAGGGAATATTTCTCTCTTTACTGGTTTAAAGTACCCCATTTCCCTTGAGTTTCAAGGGGTCCCTCTCAAGTCTTTTTTCACATTAATAGAACAACCTGTTGGTTGGAGAGGTTGCTTGGTTAAATAACCTCCTTTATCGTTTACACTGATTTATCAGCTCCAGGTAGTACGTGACATTTAATATGGACAGATTGAAAACATTTGGCTTCTCGGAGGATCAATTTAATAAATTAATAAATCAAAATCCCCGAAGCAGTAACTCAAGGAATTTTAATAATTCAAGCCATGAACAACTGGTAAAAATCCTTAATGCGAAAAAGAAACTAATTCGTACAGAATTTCACGCGGAATTTCTGATAGAATATCTAAAAGCAGGAGTAATTCCGATAGGGTTACAGGTCAGAAACGAACCCGGCCTATTTACAGAAAATCCCAAATTCATCGAGACTTGGACACATATAGCCAACAGATGTAGCCGGGATTGGCTAATTCTAATTATAGAAACGGCACAAGAATTGATAGAACTAGAGAAGAGGGAAATAGAGGAGTTGGAAATACAACTCAAACAAGGCACAGCCCTCGAAGAAGCTAAAAAGAAAATGGAAGAATTAGAAGCTGAAACTCAGAGTTATAGGGAATATTTAATGAATAAAAAAACTAAAAAATTGAGAAAGGATATAGAGAGATATAGCATAGAAGGAGTATATCCTTACACTAATAAATATTATTTTGACAACAAAAGAGACTCTAAATGGGAAAGACCACAAATGCAGAGACCTATATATTCTAGAGGAGGCAACAAACGCATTACATTTTCAGAAACCTCAGGCTCTAGTAGTGAAGAGGAAGAAACAGGGCCCCAGGGGAATAGAGGAATTCCATCTTTTGAACGTGAGAATTTTTTAGGAAGACGCCAGAATCAGGGACGAAGGGGCTACAGGGGATACAACAGACAAGAACCCCAGAGAAACCATCTACCTCAGAATGGAGGACAAGAATACCTCACTACGAGGAACAAGCAATATTGGAGGTAAATGAACTCCCTATAATTAATCTATCCAAAAGAGCTTTAAGTAGAGAAGAGCAAGAGGTGTTACAGAAGGGTTTCAGTTTTGCACCCAGTAATAAACAGGATATGTTTGAACTAGAAGGAGATTTAAAAAAGTTCTTTCGGAAAATAAGACTCAATAGGTTTTTTGAAAATAAAATCTATGTATCCCCGCCCAATGTATCGGGACTCAAACCTAAATCAACCTTCACACCTAATTTAGCCCAGGTAGACAAAAATGTCGAGATCTTTGAGAAAGTGGTGGAGATGGAAATTAAAAATATTAATAAAACAGTATATAACAATCACCATAACAATATGTCAATAGATCAGAGAAAAGCCCTCAAAACCTTACAAAACTGCAAGGAAATTATTATAAAGCCTGCAGATAAAGGGGGCGGAGTCGTTATCTTTGATTCATCGGATTACGATGCGAGAATGCAAAAACTACTTAATGTAAAAGAACATTACCAGCCTTTGAGGTTTTCTAGAATTGAAATTTTAAAAAAAGAAGTGGAAGTTCTCCTAGAAAGGGGAAAAGAAGAAGGCTGGATTTGCGAAAATGAGTACAAGTTTTTAATGAATACACATCCAGTAATTCCAGCTATCTATGGATTACCAAAAATCCATAAAAATGTCTTAGATCCACCCATGCGGCCTATAGTGAGCAGTATAGGCTCAGCTTTAGAACCACTTAGCAAATATGTAGATGTATTCCTCAGACCAATAGTTCAAAAACAAAGGTCATATCTCAAGGACACGGCTCATGCAATTTCCATCTTTGAGGGGCAGGGCTTCAACAGGGTGACCCAAATTTTGGTCACCCTAGACATTGAAGCCCTTTACACTAATATACCCCAGGAAGACACTATAGAGGTTATCTCCACAGTCTTGAACAACGAAAACCTGAAGGGAGGGGACAAAGGTTTTATCATAGCCTGTGTCCGTATGGTATTGAAAAATAACATGTTTTTATTCAAGGATGAACTATATTTACAAACCAAAGGGACCAGCATGGGAGCCACCTGTGCTCCCAGTCTGGCCTGTCTCTATGTGGGCGAGTTTGAACGCCGCAACATTTTCAATGAGGTTGCCCCTTTTTATGAAAACATCACGTGCTGGCACCGTTACATAGATGATATTATCTTCATATGGAACGGTGCCAGTACAGAGTTAACTGAATTCCTGGAATGGCTAAATTTGGGGGATCCCAATTTGAAGTTCACAGCTCACTATAGTGATACCAGTGTAGACTTCTTAGATATAAAAATCAAAGAGGCTAATAGCGAGCTTCAGGTGGAACTTTTTACAAAACCGACTGACAAGAACACTCTCCTTGAATATACAAGTAACCACCCCCATGCACAGAAGGATAATATACCCTTTGGGGAGTTTTTAAGACTGCGTAGAAACTGTTCCAGTATTGCAGATTTTTATCACCACGCAGAGATCACAAAAATGAAGCTACAAGCAAGAGGCTATCCCAAAAAATTAATAAAGAATTCCCTGAAAAGGGCTAGGTTTTATAATAGAGACAGTCTCTTAGATGTTGAAAAAGAGAAGAAGAAAAATATAGCTAGTGAGAGAGTGGTGTTTGTGACTCAGTTCTCAAACATCAGCAATCAAATTAAAAACATCGTGAATAGGAATTGGAAAATTTTAAACCATGGCACTGACATTCAGCTCAATAAACCACTGTTCTCATTCAGGAGAAATAAAACCATCAGAAATGCACTGGTGAGAACATATCCAGGAGAAGTGGAAAAACAAAGCACTCTAAAAGGCGACAAAGCAAAGGGCAACCATAAGTGCGGCACCTGCTCAATATGTGCACAATGCTTGGAAGGCAAAAACATCACCTTTGCTGGTAAAAACTTGACAAGCACTACATTGAATAACTGCCGCAGTAAAAACATCGTCTACCTTCTAACCTGCCCATGTGGGTTAGGCTATGTAGGGGAAACGGGCAGGGAACTACGTGTTCGTCTGCTAGAACATAGATCGGCAATAAGAACGAAAAAAGAGAATGCGCCCCTGGTAGATCACTTTGTCAAAACAAACCATGACTGTAATGATTTTAAGTGGTTTATATTGGAAAAGATTTTGATGAATAGAAGAGGAGGCAATCCAGAGTACACTCGTAAGAAAAGAGAACAATGGTATATTTGCTACCTCAATACTGTAGAGAAAGGCCTTAACTCCAGAGAGGATTGGATGAAGCTCTTACTCACTGAGTCATGCTAAGCGTATATCCATCCTATCTGGAATCCACATGTCAAAAGCCGCCCTAAGCGTTAAGAATTTCCGTTGACTTGTCCACCTTATGAATTCCCTGGTGCCTCTATGAGACAGTTGACAAACAGAGATATGATGAGTTTTAGGATAAAATTGATTCCTCAGGCACTTGCACTTTATAAAGAAGCCTTTTTGACAAACTGTCTGTGTCAGGCTGCTTGCATTTACCTCATATTTACTTTACAAATATCTAGTTAGTATACTAGGAACAAAGAACAAATAATAAAGTATAAATAACATAGTTAATATAATATGGTAAGCATAACACGCAGATGGCAGCCATTAGCATACATTCGTGGTTATAAATTCCTCCCTGATCACGCAATGCTTTTAATATTTAGGTGACACACGGACATTAGGTTTCAGTAGTTGTACTAAGAAAAGGAGTTAATAAGATTATGACACATTGGACTTCCCTACTAGGGCCATGCAATACTTAAACGCGGCGAGAAAACAATAAAGTTAGGACTGAGAAACAAATAAAGAAAAAAAGAAAAAAACACACTAAAGGGAAAAAGAAAAAAAGTGATGTGCCGTTCACAACCAATCCCTGTGTGTCTTAGTAAGATTCTTTTTGAGCATGCACCATGGAAGACACGTCAGGTGTAGCGTGCAACCAATCCAAACGTGCAGCACAATAATGAGCTTTTTGGAGTACGAGTCATGTGTGCGTAGCAAACCAATAAGAGACAGGTTTACTAATTATAAATTGGAAATGCCAAAACAAGAGAGCGATTTTGCTCCGATCCAGCAACAAACACGACGGACAGAACACAGCGCAATTGAGGTGAGGGAATAGAAACGCTTAAATGGTAAAAAGTAAAACCGTTGATCGCGTATAGACTAAATATGTTTATAGTGTTCCCCCCACTCTTCCCTCTTTATTTGTAGACACGCTGTAGAAAAGAAGAAGACGTGTATATAATTTCCTGGTGTGATTAAGTGGCACCATCAACTCAAAGAAGAAACTTTTTTTAAAATATATACACCTTTTATACCAACGAAAAGGTAATTATCAGACAAATAACAGAGACACGGTTACTATTTAGTTAGTCCAGCAACAAGGATGGTAGTGTATTGAAGTGATGTTACATATTTCTTTGCCTCTATTGCAGACAATAGGCAAGACACCATTGTACTTATCAGGAGAAACATATATGGCAAGTTGGTGTTTGCTCAATATCTACAGAGCCAGGAGCACATAGGAAAGTCTCTTATAATACAGGTGAGGAGTCGCTTGAGTCTAACAATTGAGAAAAAAGGTAAAAAATAAGTTTTGGTAGAATCAATTCATAGAACTACACCCAAATGTGGGGAAGGATAAACGTAGGTTGGTTCGAACAACTAAAAAAAGCTAATAGTAGAACTGAGAGCCTAATAACGTATGCGTAATTTAAATAGTATGTGCCATATCGGATTAGAGGGCCACTGGAATGTAATCAACCAAGTAGAGGGCCCATAAGATTACTAGCACGGAAAAATCTCCAAAAATTTCTAAGAACCCTATTGGGAGAAATATAGATAATCCAGAACAGTAGAATTAATTATTTGTATTTGTCTGTTTTAGGAATTACATGTATTGTGGAGGGAGACAGTATAAAGTTGTCTTGATAAAGATGGTCGCATCCCATTGAGCCATCGAAACGCGTCGACGCAGAGGAGTTGCACAATCAAAGCCCCAATACAGATTCAATTATGCACAGATTTATCCACGTGTAACAAGCTGTATTTTAGGGTTCCTCTTGATGTGCATTTGAAAAAGAGTAGTTGGATCTTTTTAGTTTTGTCTGTCTCCATTTATGCTGGTTATAATTGGGTTACAATTGTATATGTGATTGAGATCAAATGAATGTGTATTATATGATGTTTTTACTAATGTGATTTAATGTACCATGAAATGTTTTTATGATTGTGTATGTTTTAAGGATAAACATGTTTTTTAAGAGAATAATAAACATTTGATATAGAATATCCCACCCCCTTTTTATTTTTTGACATAACATTGTATGCTCTTTTAAGTATAACAACAAGGGAATATTTCTCTCTTTACTGGTTTAAAGTACCCCATTTCCCTTGAGTTTCAAGGGGTCCCTCTCAAGTCTTTTTTCACATTAATAGAACAACCTGTTGGTTGGAGAGGTTGCTTGGTTAAATAACCTCCTTTATCGTTTACACTGATTTATCAGCTCCAGGTAGTACGTGACATTTAATATGGACAGATTGAAAACATTTGGCTTCTCGGAGGATCAATTTAATAAATTAATAAATCAAAATCCCCGAAGCAGTAACTCAAGGAATTTTAATAATTCAAGCCATGAACAACTGGTAAAAATCCTTAATGCGAAAAAGAAACTAATTCGTACAGAATTTCACGCGGAATTTCTGATAGAATATCTAAAAGCAGGAGTAATTCCGATAGGGTTACAGGTCAGAAACGAACCCGGCCTATTTACAGAAAATCCCAAATTCATCGAGACTTGGACACATATAGCCAACAGATGTAGCCGGGATTGGCTAATTCTAATTATAGAAACGGCACAAGAATTGATAGAACTAGAGAAGAGGGAAATAGAGGAGTTGGAAATACAACTCAAACAAGGCACAGCCCTCGAAGAAGCTAAAAAGAAAATGGAAGAATTAGAAGCTGAAACTCAGAGTTATAGGGAATATTTAATGAATAAAAAAACTAAAAAATTGAGAAAGGATATAGAGAGATATAGCATAGAAGGAGTATATCCTTACACTAATAAAGATTATTTTGACAACAAAAGAGACTCTAAATGGGAAAGACCACAAATGCAGAGACCTATATATTCTAGAGGAGGCAACAAACGCATTACATTTTCAGAAACCTCAGGCTCTAGTAGTGAAGAGGAAGAAACAGGGCCCCAGGGGAATAGAGGAATTCCATCTTTTGAACGTGAGAATTTTTTAGGAAGACGCCAGAATCAGGGACGAAGGGGCTACAGGGGATACAACAGACAAGAACCCCAGAGAAACCATCTACCTCAGAATGGAGGACAAGAATAGCTCACTACGAGGAACAAGCAATATTGGAGGTAAATGAACTCCCTATAATTAATCTATCCAAAAGAGCTTTAAGTAGAGAAGAGCAAGAGGTGTTACAGAAGGGTTTCAGTTTTGCACCCAGTAATAAACAGGATATGTTTGAACTAGAAGGAGATTTAAAAAAGTTCTTTCGGAAAATAAGACTCAATAGGTTTTTTGAAAATAAAATCTATGTATCCCCGCCCAATGTATCGGGACTCAAACCTAAATCAACCTTCACACCTAATTTAGCCCAGGTAGACAAAAATGTCGAGATCTTTGAGAAAGTGGTGGAGATGGAAATTAAAAATATTAATAAAACAGTATATAACAATCACCATAACAATATGTCAATAGATCAGAGAAAAGCCCTCAAAACCTTACAAAACTGCAAGGAAATTATTATAAAGCCTGCAGATAAAGGGGGCGGAGTCGTTATCTTTGATTCATCGGATTACGATGCGAGAATGCAAAAACTACTTAATGTAAAAGAACATTACCAGCCTTTGAGGTTTTCTAGAATTGAAATTTTAAAAAAAGAAGTGGAAGTTCTCCTAGAAAGGGGAAAAGAAGAAGGCTGGATTTGCGAAAATGAGTACAAGTTTTTAATGAATACACATCCAGTAATTCCAGCTATCTATGGATTACCAAAAATCCATAAAAATGTCTTAGATCCACCCATGCGGCCTATAGTGAGCAGTATAGGCTCAGCTTTAGAACCACTTAGCAAATATGTAGATGTATTCCTCAGACCAATAGTTCAAAAACAAAGGTCATATCTCAAGGACACGGCTCATGCAATTTCCATCTTTGAGGGGCAGGGCTTCAACAGGGTGACCCAAATTTTGGTCACCCTAGACATTGAAGCCCTTTACACTAATATACCCCAGGAAGACACTATAGAGGTTATCTCCACAGTCTTGAACAACGAAAACCTGAAGGGAGGGGACAAAGGTTTTATCATAGCCTGTGTCCGTATGGTATTGAAAAATAACATGTTTTTATTCAAGGATGAACTATATTTACAAACCAAAGGGACCAGCATGGGAGCCACCTGTGCTCCCAGTCTGGCCTGTCTCTATGTGGGCGAGTTTGAACGCCGCAACATTTTCAATGAGGTTGCCCCTTTTTATGAAAACATCACGTGCTGGCACCGTTACATAGATGATATTATCTTCATATGGAACGGTGCCAGTACAGAGTTAACTGAATTCCTGGAATGGCTAAATTTGGGGGATCCCAATTTGAAGTTCACAGCTCACTATAGTGATACCAGTGTAGACTTCTTAGATATAAAAATCAAAGAGGCTAATAGCGAGCTTCAGGTGGAACTTTTTACAAAACCGACTGACAAGAACACTCTCCTTGAATATACAAGTAACCACCCCCATGCACAGAAGGATAATATACCCTTTGGGGAGTTTTTAAGACTGCGTAGAAACTGTTCCAGTATTGCAGATTTTTATCACCACGCAGAGATCACAAAAATGAAGCTACAAGCAAGAGGCTATCCCAAAAAATTAATAAAGAATTCCCTGAAAAGGGCTAGGTTTTATAATAGAGACAGTCTCTTAGATGTTGAAAAAGAGAAGAAGAAAAATATAGCTAGTGAGAGAGTGGTGTTTGTGACTCAGTTCTCAAACATCAGCAATCAAATTAAAAACATCGTGAATAGGAATTGGAAAATTTTAAACCATGGCACTGACATTCAGCTCAATAAACCACTGTTCTCATTCAGGAGAAATAAAACCATCAGAAATGCACTGGTGAGAACATATCCAGGAGAAGTGGAAAAACAAAGCACTCTAAAAGGCGACAAAGCAAAGGGCAACCATAAGTGCGGCACCTGCTCAATATGTGCACAATGCTTGGAAGGCAAAAACATCACCTTTGCTGGTAAAAACTTGACAAGCACTACATTGAATAACTGCCGCAGTAAAAACATCGTCTACCTTCTAACCTGCCCATGTGGGTTAGGCTATGTAGGGGAAACGGGCAGGGAACTACGTGTTCGTCTGCTAGAACATAGATCGGCAATAAGAACGAAAAAAGAGAATGCGCCCCTGGTAGATCACTTTGTCAAAACAAACCATGACTGTAATGATTTTAAGTGGTTTATATTGGAAAAGATTTTGATGAATAGAAGAGGAGGCAATCCAGAGTACACTCGTAAGAAAAGAGAACAATGGTATATTTGCTACCTCAATACTGTAGAGAAAGGCCTTAACTCCAGAGAGGATTGGATGAAGCTCTTACTCACTGAGTCATGCTAAGCGTATATCCATCCTATCTGAAATCCACATGTCAAAAGCCGCCCTAAGCGTTAAGAATTTCCGTTGACTTGTCCACCTTATGAATTCCCTGGTGCCTCTATGAGACAGTTGACAAACAGAGATATGATGAGTTTTAGGATAAAATTGATTCCTCAGGCACTTGCACTTTATAAAGAAGCCTTTTTGACAAACTGTCTGTGTCAGGCTGCTTGCATTTACCTCATATTTACTTTACAAATATCTAGTTAGTATACTAGGAACAAAGAACAAATAATAAAGTATAAATAACATAGTTAATATAATATGGTAAGCATAACACGCAGATGGCAGCCATTAGCATACATTCGTGGTTATAAATTCCTCCCTGATCACGCAATGCTTTTAATATTTAGGTGACACACGGACATTAGGTTTCAGTAGTTGTACTAAGAAAAGGAGTTAATAAGATTATGACACATTGGACTTCCCTACTAGGGCCATGCAATACTTAAACGCGGCGAGAAAACAATAAAGTTAGGACTGAGAAACAAATAAAGAAAAAAAGAAAAAAACACACTAAAGGGAAAAAGAAAAAAAGTGATGTGCCGTTCACAACCAATCCCTGTGTGTCTTAGTAAGATTCTTTTTGAGCATGCACCATGGAAGACACGTCAGGTGTAGCGTGCAACCAATCCAAACGTGCAGCACAATAATGAGCTTTTTGGAGTACGAGTCATGTGTGCGTAGCAAACCAATAAGAGACAGGTTTACTAATTATAAATTGGAAATGCCAAAACAAGAGAGCGATTTTGCTCCGATCCAGCAACAAACACGACGGACAGAACACAGCGCAATTGAGGTGAGGGAATAGAAACGCTTAAATGGTAAAAAGTAAAACCGTTGATCGCGTATAGACTAAATATGTTTATAGTGTTCCCCCCACTCTTCCCTCTTTATTTGTAGACACGCTGTAGAAAAGAAGAAGACGTGTATATAATTTCCTGGTGTGATTAAGTGGCACCATCAACTCAAAGAAGAAACTTTTTTTAAAATATATACACCTTTTATACCAACGAAAAGGTAATTATCAGACAAATAACAGAGACACGGTTACTATTTAGTTAGTCCAGCAACAAGGATGGTAGTGTATTGAAGTGATGTTACATATTTCTTTGCCTCTATTGCAGACAATAGGCAAGACACCATTGTACTTATCAGGAGAAACATATATGGCAAGTTGGTGTTTGCTCAATATCTACAGAGCCAGGAGCACATAGGAAAGTCTCTTATAATACAGGTGAGGAGTCGCTTGAGTCTAACAATTGAGAAAAAAGGTAAAAAATAAGTTTTGGTAGAATCAATTCATAGAACTACACCCAAATGTGGGGAAGGATAAACGTAGGTTGGTTCGAACAACTAAAAAAAGCTAATAGTAGAACTGAGAGCCTAATAACGTATGCGTAATTTAAATAGTATGTGCCATATCGGATTAGAGGGCCACTGGAATGTAATCAACCAAGTAGAAGGCCCATAAGATTACTAGCACGGAAAAATCTCCAAAAATTTCTAAGAACCCTATTGGGAGAAATATAGATAATCCAGAACAGTAGAATTAATTATTTGTATTTGTCTGTTTTAGGAATTACATGTATTGTGGAGGGAGACAGTATAAAGTTGTCTTGATAAAGATGGTCGCATCCCATTGAGCCATCGAAACGCGTCGACGCAGAGGAGTTGCACAATCAAAGCCCCAATACAGATTCAATTATGCACAGATTTATCCACGTGTAACAAGCTGTATTTTAGGGTTCCTCTTGATGTGCATTTGAAAAAGAGTAGTTGGATCTTTTTAGTTTTGTCTGTCTCCATTTATGCTGGTTATAATTGGGTTACAATTGTATATGTGATTGAGATCAAATGAATGTGTATTATATGATGTTTTTACTAATGTGATTTAATGTACCATGAAATGTTTTTATGATTGTGTATGTTTTAAGGATAAACATGTTTTTTAAGAGAATAATAAACATTTGATATAGAATATCCCACCCCCTTTTTATTTTTTGACATAACATTGTATGCTCTTTTAAGTATAACAACAAGGGAATATTTCTCTCTTTACTGCTTCCTATATTTAAATCGAAGTGTGCCAGCTCTTCTGTAAGGTAGTACTAATCGGTCCCAGAATAGACCTGCCGCCTTCAAGGAGATGTATGGTGCACTGATGTGAAACTAGGGCAACACGCTGTAAAATGTGTACTGCAAGACCCAGAATTCATCTTGCTGGGGGTGGGGAGAATGCCAAAACAGAATGACGGTGTCACGGGTAACGTGCGGCCACTTGACAGCTATAACATGTTGCTTTATGCACCACTTAAATGTATACAGACAGAAATAGACCATGGTCTACATTTGCAATGAAAACAAAATGCAGCCAACAGCCACTGTGAGATTTAACTCATTGGCATTTACTGTCACCCCACTGGAATTCGCCGGCACAATGAACGCACTGCTAATCTGTACCATATCCCGTGTGACACCTCGACTCCGATGGATTTTTAGCAAGTAGCACTTGTATTCTATGACTTGAATAGTTGTTTGTTTTTCCTACAGGACAGAAGATTCCAGCATGCAAGCCGATGTATAATAATACAGGACTAGTTTATCATCACACTCGTGACACTAAAGGACCTGCAGCCAGGATCGAGGACAATAAGCATAAGAACGCAACAAATACGTGTGGCTCTTAAATGACATTTGATAACTGAGCACAGAAGTGACACACCACGAAGGACAAATACTGAAATAACAAGCATTGGCCGCGCGGCAGTAAAAGTAACGCCGTGCGGCCGTAAAAGCGAAAGTCATCGCGATCACTCTGAAAGCGAAAGTGATCGCGATGATGCGCTAAAGTATGCTAGGGATGCACGCGCAGCAGCGGGGGGAGGGGCGGAGATGGTGCTGAAGGCTGGCGCAGGAAAGGCAGATGGCTGGGCGAGAAGGGAGGGGGGAATGCGGGGTGCAGCTGTGCGCATGCACGCCATCGTGCACTCAAGCTTGTAGCCAGCACAAAAATGTGGGTAGCACTTTCAAAACCCACCTACTAAATGTCTTGCCAGACCAGCGCATGCGCTGGGTCAGGCGAGACCTAAAAATGCCACCTTACTTTGTGGATCCAGACATATGCAAATAAGTTTTGACCCTGCTCCAATAGGAACAGTCCAGTCTTAATTATCAGGCCAGCTCTTCCCTGAACTAGAACACAAGCAACAAAAGACCAGTTTCACCCTTATTAGGACTCATCAGTCGGGTATAGCTTGGTTCCAGTGGCACAGTGAGCACTGCACCCACTTCCGGACATGCAGCTGCCACTAAGGGTGATACATCAAACACACAAAAGGTGATAGACAGGATGCTTGCAATTTGTTTAACTACTAGCAAGTGCTCGTGGTAGTATTCCAACCCATTGTTCTTTTGTCCACCATGCTACCTCAGTTTGGACCCAGCCTTATGCAAATCAGTCTCAATATTGCTCCAATGGGAAATGCTCAGGCTTAACCACCAGGCCAGGCCTAGTCTGAGAGTTGTAGCAATACCAGAAGAAAAGAGCCACTGTAGTAAATCAGTAGAATGGCTGTCTCATTTGGATGGTGGCTGCTTAAGTTGTTCAGTGTGGTCTGAAACTGTGTATGTTTAGTTGGTGGTTATTAAAAAATGTGCTCTTGTATTTGAAATGACACAGCTTTCTCAATTATCTTAGTGATGTTTGGATGGTAGGTATTGGTCTATAGTTCATTAGTGGGAGGACCTGTCCTGGTTTGAGTGCATCGAGTAATATGTTTTGTGTGAGAGAGGCATTGATTTGTTTGTGGTGGGACTTGAGTGCTACTCCTGTGAGAGACTGTATGACGGTGAATCAGAGGAAATCATATTCATCTGTGGTAGCATTGAGGATGGTGAGGATGTCAGAAAGTGGAGTGATGGGACCAGGGGTGTAAAATAGGCTACTGTCCAGAGACTTTACCATACCTATGGGGGCCCTCCAACCCTTTAAGGGGGTCCATTCAGCCCAAGGCACATGAAGATCTATAAGCTATGGGAGACTCAGTGGCCCCTCATTAGATTTTGCATTTCATTTTGCATTACACCACTTAGCGCCTGGATACCCCTTGGTTTGATTAGCGCGCTCTACAAAACTCTGATTGATTGATTGATGGGAGTGTTTTCAATGTGGTACACTTGCCAATCTTGCTATGTGGTGTGAGAGGAATGCCGGGTGCCTGCCAAGAAAGAAATAATATATAGCTTTGCATCTACCTGGAGAATGTAGCAGGGCGCAGTCAGGAGGTTGGTTGATGCACAGCTTGACAGTTTTCAACAATGCTTATCTTCAGTTCGCAGCTCCTGTCGTGGTTGTTGTGAAATGAAAACTGTGATTATAGAGATGAGTTTTCTTCATGATAAACTAAGACCTTTCAGGACTGTCAAATCGTCAGAGAGTATGGCTTTGTGACACATTCATTTCTTAATTGCAGATGAATCTTTAGCTGTCAGATAATTATTGATATTATTATACTGTTGCTTGCTTTGGTAAAGTAGATGGTAGCTTTAGTGGGATGTCTTTGTTGGTAAGGTATTGTTCAGTAGAAAGAGGAGGATGTTCATAATTGTGCCCTTAAGGTGGGGTGCTGAAGCGTGCAAAATGCGGAACGAGATGCTGAGGTGATCTGACCAGTCCATGAGAATGATGAATCAGCAGAGCTGGGGTGATATGGGGATGTTGATCCTGTTAGAGCTGTTACATTTATTTATTTATTTATTTATAGAGTTTTATATAGCACGAACTAGACCCGAGACATCGGGTATCTGAGCGCTTTACATGAGCTCCAGTTTTGTTACACGAGGGCACATTCATTTTTGTTATTGTTGCTGGTTCATCCCCCTGTAGTGACCATTGCTGGCTGTGGTATACCCCAGAGGATAGACTCTACCAGTGCAGGTACTCTTGTTGATGATAGTTATTTATTTTTTTGTAAGTATGTCGAGTTACAAGTTGGCTGTAGCTTACTCAGAAAAATGAGCTATGTTTCTTCTCAACTATTTGTTGGTCACGTTTTGTGAGATGTTGAAGTAGGGCCCAATTTATATATTGGCGGTATGTACACTCGGTCGCAATGGAGTATACATACCGCCAATATGGAGGTCCGCCCGACCAATTTAAATGCGTGCGGAATTAGGTTATTTTTTGAAAATCTGCGCACTCTTTAGTGAGTTTTTCTATCGTCAATCCGTACACTTAGCGCAAGTGTGCTTTTTGGGGTGTCACCTTCTGATCTCAGGTGCAAAATCAGATTGTAATGAAAGACTAATCCCATTCAGTTTGACCACAGCAGAGACTCCGCTGTCTTTGCTGTAGCCAAACTTCTCAGACGGCCCTGGGGAATGAGGACCGTCAGAGAAATGGGAACAGGATAATCAATACAATGCTTCCCCCGCCATGGGAGAATACACCAATATCGAGGGGAACATTTTCCCCTTCCATTTTGAGATTTTCTTTTTGAAAAGAAAAAACGATTAGTCTGTGCTACAGGGCTGCGTCCTGCTGCTACAGCACTGTAGCACAGAGTAATATGCATTGCCAGGACCCGTCGTCACAGCGGTTCCTGGCAATGCTTATATAAATGACCGCCTGCTTGGTGGTCATTTATGAATTAAAGGGGCCGTCTCTACACCATGGGGATGGGGTAATTTACTCCATCCCATTGGTGGAATGGCGGGCTACCTGCTGTAAATTAAATCAGGGCCGAAGTCTCTCAAATGGAAAGCATAACATAAAATAACATAATGTGTATTCCTCAAGGGCATGTTCACCTGTGAGTTTTTGGCACTGAATAACAGATTTTTACCCTCAGCAAACACAGGCCCAGATTTAACAAGATTTTCCTCAGGTTTGCGTCAGCTTTTGGACACCTCCCTAACACAAAATCTATTTTGGTATTTACTATGCCATGCAAAGCCTGATTTGCATGACTTTGTAAAAAAAAAAAAAACAACGGAACGCAGTGCATTGCGCTGCGTTGCGTTATCTTGCATTGGGGAGGCTTTACTTAGGCGGAGCATGGGCGTTCCCGTTCAGTCATGCATGTGTTCTGATGCAAACTCATATTTACTAAAGTCAGTAAACCATGGGGTTGCTCCAGAAAGGTGCATTTATCCACCTGGGACTGGAGTAATTAAAGAGAAATATCATTACTTCCTCTTTGCATGTGTACCTCATTTGGCAGACCATATACAGAAAGGAATAATTCTCTAAGAATAGTTTTCGTTTAGTAAGGTATCCCTTCCTGCGAAAAAAAACCTATTCTGACCATGCGTTGTGACGCAAAGGCTGCCTGCATTGGCGCTAGGCAGCAGAAGTGCTCCAGTGCTGAGAGAGAGCCGAGACTGTTTCATATGTTAGTAGATATGGCCCTTTCGGCACTCTCCTTTTAACACAATACAGCACAGCAACTTCCCTTGCTGTGTAGCATCAAAGTTGAGTAAACCTGGGTCGAAATGTATTTGTTTTATCAACTTCAGAAGGATGAAAGGGTAAGTGGACCAAAGCTGTGGTCGTGGGTTCAAACACAATCCATGTAGTGCATGTGTTAGTCCACTGAGACATCGGGGAAGGTTCTTAATAGGTTCTTAAAAAGGTTTATAGGTGTGGTGCTGGAGGCTGACATTATGTTTATGTCTAAAGTGGGGGTCATATGTTGCGAGTCTGTTATCAGGCCCATGATATAAGTTATCTGAGGTGCATGAAACACAGGTATTATCCCCTTGCCTTGTCCAAGCCTTTACAAGACCACCAGTAGTCTCCCTTGTCTTGGTCTTCCACGCTTACTAGAGGTTGGGCCACATGTAAGTAAACTGCCACCAAGCGGGTGGTCCTTCTGTAGCCAGGCCAGGGAGGAGTCTTCATCAGGACAAAGGCGAAGCACTCTTGGTGCTCTCCGGCCCAGACAAGTCTGCCAGCAGCAGTTTTAGAGCTGATACCTGGATGGTTTCTGGGGCAGAAGACACCACCCCACATGAAAACAAAGAAATTGTCACTGGAAACCTGTGTACCATATTAAGAAACACCCGATTATTCTTCCCAAATGTTTCTTAAATAAGTTTCTGGTTAATAATTGTAGACTATGGCAAGAATACACCAGGTATGTGGTTTTAGATTTTCTAATGATGCTTAACTCACTTCCTTCCTCCTGAAACTATAAATCACTTATTGCATTTGTCAGATTTCAGCCTTGTCTCTGCTGCGCGAATCCCTGCCGCACAAGCCCCCACTCCCCTGATGTGTTATTGTACCATCAGCAACTTGGAGGAGAAAGATATTGACAAGCTTGGACAGGCGTTTCCATAGTTACATGTAGAAAGCATCCTTCTGGTAGTTCTCAGTGGTTACTCCTTATCTTAGAATTTCTTCACTTTCAGAGTTCACAATAAATCCCACGGTCACGATGGAGGGGTCCCTTTGGCTTCCTGGTCAGTGAAATTCGTGACAACTTTAGTTTAGAATATACCATGGGACGCTCAAGGGGGGGGGGTTCTACTAGACACTCCTCCTACCCTCACTTTTCAACTCCAAACATTTCCATGCTCCTTCAAAACTCAAATGATCAACATTTGCCTTTGCTCTCATAAACACATTACTGGGGCTGAATATCACCCCCTCACCACAGACCGGTCTCGCTTTTCAACCCCAAACTGACCCTCATCCTCCATAAAGGTTACAAATACCTCTTCTCAAACAGCGGCTCTCATAATCTGCAACCCCGAGTGGACCCCTCACATGTCTCAAAGGCTACACCCCTCTTCTCCATCAAGGTCAGTCAGGGCTTTAAGAGGGATGAAAAAACTGGGGGGTCTCTCAAAGGGGCGTGACCAATGTAATTAAGGGTGTGGCTTAAAAACACATAAGCTAAAGATCTGTGCTTAGCATAGTGTGCTACCCAACTTGTATTTTCCTGTTTCTGTCACTGCATCCAGATATATGATACAACAAGTAACATCATACCTACAACAAGGCAGGATTATTGGCTTTGTCAATGGTTGTTAGTTGCATTAGATAAATAAGCAGTAACTATGTCTTGTTGTACATAATATTGAAAAAGCTTCCACTTAAAGCCCTGCTGACACCACGACAATGTTGCTGCTCCTGCGTTTCAAAAAGAGAAGGGAAATCCACAGCGAAAATGACTCCCTTTAAAGGATTTCCCTTCCCCCACAACGCTCACTTGGTGTGACGTCATGCAGTAACTTCTCCACTAGTGAGAAGAGCAGTGTGAGCAGGCGCACATCGATGTACCCGCTGTCACTGCAGTCCGGGAAAAAACGGACCGCCTGTGCCAGGGCACAAAACAGAGCCCCATAGAGACCCGTTTCGAGGCCCCCTTAAAAAAATCTGCAGGTGCTCAGACCCGGTGAGACCCGGCCCACTTAAAGCCCTGTGGGCAGCACTACAGTAAAGATCAGACCACTGAGATTACAATTGCAGTACTGGGGTAACGAGTGCAGCACTTGTGTACGGAAAACACTGGATAGTAAGGGGACTGTGATAGGGATTGCAGGACTGAGTACAGAGAGTAAGGAACACATGGATTGGGTGAGAAGTGCAGCACTGGCATAAGGGGGCATCACAGGGGCATTAGATGCAGTGCCAGGGCGAGGAGCTCAATACTGAGGCAAAGACTGTAATAACAGGTTAAGAAATGTGGAGGTAAGGAGTTAGGAGCTCTGTACGGTGATAGCAGCCCTGTAGTAAGGAGATAAGAGCAGGTGCAAGGGCTGGGGAGAGACTCACAGAGCAGGAGCTAACTCGAAGTGCACCAGGGTAGAGGTGAGGAGTAGTCGGAGAACTGAGTGAGGTGACGGAGAACACAATAAGTGTTTATCATGGGTGTAGTGGGGCTTCTAATGGGGATACAGTCACTGCAGTGTACAGAGCACTCAGGTGTCCCAGTTTCATGCCTCATTCACGGGAAACAGTCTGAACTACACGGGCAGAGCCACACGTGTTCCGACTACACAAGCGCTACCACGCTCCTCTTAACCACGCTTATGCCTTAACCATGCATATGCGTGGTTAATGCAGTGCACAGTCCAGCTGCTGGCTGCAGCTCTGCGGAAGCAGGAAGACGCAAAGAAGAGAGGACACACTGAGGTAAGTGAGGCTTGGGCCGGGTTTGGTGGGGGTAGTTTGTATGGGTTGGGGAGGTAGTTTTCAAGGCTGGGGGGAGTGTCGAAATAGTTTTCAGGTCTGAGGGGGTCGGGTCATTTTCAGGGGCCATGCCAGTTTGCAGGGCAGGGCGGTCGGGTCTTTTTCAGGGCTGTGGGGAGTGGGGGTCTTTTTCAGGGCTGTGGGGAGTGGGGGTCGTTTTCAGGGCTGGGGGGATCGGGGTCATTTTCAGAGCAGGGGGGTTGGGTTGTTTTTAGGGTTTGAGGGGACCGGGTATCGTTTTCAGGGCTGGGGAGGGGTCAGGGGTAGTTTTCAGGGCTGGGGGAGGGTTGGGGTAGTTCTTTTAATTTGGGGTTACAGTATTAGGCCTAAGGGAAGTGGAAGGGGTTGGGGTAATTTTAGGGACAGTGCAGGGATGGGAGGGAGTCAGGGTAGTGTATGTTAAGGGACAGGGTTTTAGGCCTCAGGGCAGGGGAGGGGAATGTGTTGTTGGGTTAGTTTTTAGGGCTTAGTAGAGGGCGGGGTAGTTTTTTTAGCGTTCAGTGGGGATGAAGGTCAGGGTAGTTTTGTGCAAGGGGTTGGGGTAGTTTTAAGGACAGCACGGGTCTGGGAGGGGGTTGGGTAGTGTATATTAAGGGGTAGTGATAGCATGGGTGTGGGAGGGGGTTGGGGTTTTTGGAACTCAGGTAGGGGGTTTGTAGCTTAGGACGGGGGAGGGAGGTCATGACCTAAGCCACACATAACCCTTTATCATTCATGCCTTTACCACAAAATTGAGTGGTAAAGGCATGCGTGGTAAAGGAATGCGTGGTTAAGACGCATTCATGGTTCGGGCTGCGTCGTAGAGTCCTGAGTGGTTTATCCATGCGTGCCTCTATCATACAGCTCTCATTCGCTCTATCCACTCTGTGCATTCTGGGAGTTGTGGTCCTGGTTTTATAGTGGTATAAACAACCCCAGTACGTAATGAAAAAGCCCAAGACTGGATGAGCTACTCACTCATGGACTTTGGTAACTTACGAGTTCTGCATATAAAAGCCACAGAGCCGTGGACCCCATTCATTCAGATTCTGGGTTTGGGGTCTTCCCCAGACAGTCAAACCCTGGAATTCACTTTCAGTGCTGAGGTTCATTAAGTGTCAAATCAGTTAAATTCCTTGTCGTTGTGGCCATTAAAGATAATGGGGTATCCCTGTGTCCCTCAGAACCTGGGTATTGGTACTATAGTGAACAATTGCAATTGCTGTGCTCTTAGAAATTAATACAAATCTTTATTAATTACTTAGAGCACAGCAAATGCCCCACCCAACAGAACCAATTGTTCACTATAGTTGTATATTGAGGGGCAGACGGCATGATGTAAAATCTTGAAGGCACAATGGAATTTTGGAGTTCTCACATCATAAAGATTCAAGCTGAGGAAAATAACCCACTCACAAAGCAAACTGCTTGTGGTACCACATGGCATTAAATTCACAGCAAATTATTTCTCCTTAATAGACCAAGAATCAGACACACCTTAGATAAGAATCAGGCTTTTCAAGAAATTTCCCTGTTGCAATATCAAGGAGTAATAACAATGTATTACAGTAAAACTGACTTGAAAAAAGACAACATGAACCAACCCCTCCTACGAGGCCCCGTAACTTTGTATCATTGCCAGGAAAAAGCACTTGAAGAATCCAACCACAGCACTCAAGACTCATTGCCTCTGTTACTTAGAATGAAACAAATATACCATTAATCACCAACTATAAATAACCAACACAAGTACACCAAAGTCACACTGTATCAGTTTAACTCATCTAGCTCAACAAACCACATCCACAGAATGTCTAAACTCATGTGATTGGATATCTATGTCACATCAATAACATACACTGCAATGAAATACAGTCTAAAGATGCAAAGTGTCAGGGTGTTTATCTTCGGAACTTGTCCTGTGAAGGAAATGTTAATAACCACAAGAATCCAACACAATGGATGATGCAAAGAGAAACACAAAATCAATGCAGTTGAATTGATTTGAAAGTGTCACAATGGTCACAACTGCACTTTCCTGTGGATTAGACGAAAAATATCTTATGCTACCCGATGATTCTTCTTCTTCTTCTGAGAGAGAGAGAGAGAGAGAGAGAGAGAGAGAGAAAGAGACACAGAGAGAGAAACCAAATACCAGGGCGTGGCACAAACATTGGGGAAAGACTGCAACTATGCATCCGCCTTGTACACGGTGCAGCAACAGTTTAAAAGTCACAACTGTGGGGAGCGAAGAGCCCCGTGGAGTGCGGAGGGAAATAGAGAGATTAGTGCACTTTTGGGGTAACAATTCAGTAATACGGTAATAAAGATATAGGGGCTCAATAAGACCCACCCCTTGATGTACCAGTGGCTGCATAGTCTATTTGAGTAAGTGTATGCATATACATAAGGGAATATGTGCACAAATATGCACATCAGCATCCTCCGACAGTATCTGTCAGAGGATGGCAACAAGTTACGTGCACTGCTGTCTTTGTCCACACAAGTACAACCAGCGGATGCCAGTTGGTGTTACGTGCCCTCGCAAACAAGATATGGTAAGAATGTGTGTAAAACGGGTACAAATACTTGCCACACGTAATGCCCATTGATTAACACCAGCTTCCAGTACAAATAACATCTGCATCCATATCGTTGGGGGGTTTTGCACTCACCATTTGCACCGAGGTATAAGTCACCCTGATAGAATGTTGCTGAGGACACAGTAGGGTTCAGAGCACGTGAGAGGCACATGCAAAAATGAGGTTTGCATTATTGTGAGGAAGTAACTAGTGCAACAGAGAGGCAGCGACATCAATAGTGGGATGAGAACATTGGTTGAAATGGGGGGAAAAAAGTAGGGGAACTGTGGGCGGAGAATCAGAGGGCGTGAATAACCCGTAGATTGGGTCAGTGGGCAGAGTCAGAGGTGTGGCAGAAAGAGTAAAATATCCAATTTTTTTGTATTTGTTTCCCATTTCACTAACCGGTTACAACTTATTACATTATTTAATTTAACCAATGGATTCACATGTTTATTTAAGGTTTAATATGAGTTATTGACATTAAAGTACATTCACAAAGTGGGATATGTTTTCAATCACAGAATGTCCCAAATATCCTTGAAAGTGGAATCGTAAGCCATTTGTCTCCCAGCCATGGAGTTTCTGTCATCAGCACTTCTCCTCCCTTTTTCCACAAGAGCAGTTCAAACATGAATGACAAAATATCCTAGTTTGCAAATGTTTCCCACATAATTATGGCTTTGCCATATTTGCCAAATAGTACATCATCTGCTGCATAATCTGACGTTTTTAACTAATAAATTGTTTATAGCTCAAACGGATCAAAAGTTACTAAAAAATGTGCTGCTGTGAAGTGGGGGGCCCTTTGCAAAGGTTGACTGGTCACCTTTCTCACTGCTGCATTTGTATGTTCCACTGGTACTAATAAGTAAAAATCTTTGCATAGACTGTTAGCATGTGTAAAAATTTCAAAATAATAAAGTATCAGAAAAGTTACAGCACCACTAATAACAGTGTAAGGTGTCAGAGCACTTTACATCACACATATTACACGGAGACAATCAATCATACGTGTGTAAATCACTTTATCTGAAATGTTACATAAGACAAAGGACTACAATAGGTAGCATAGTTTAATAGTGATTGGTCTGGAGAGACACAAACTCAGAATTTAAAACGTAATACCATGGTTGGGGGTTCTCTAATAATCAGAATTGATTTCTACCCTAATGAACCCTTTTTTTCAACATTAAGATAATCAAAGACTGGGGAACAAACCATAATGCTCTAATGTATACCTTGCAGTTTGCATGCAGCTCTTACATGACAGTTAATATCTCACTGTTCTATGGTGGATTTTAACTTATTAACTGCAAGTAACAATAGGGTCTCTCTGACAAAAGCAGTAACCCACTGACCTATTTACATTATGTGCACTTTGTGATCTGCATAGTACATGTTCTTAGCAGCAGACACATTAGCCCTCTGCACTTTCTTTCCATGAGTCAAAATGTCCACTAGACAAAACACCATCTCTCTCTACTAAGAACATCAATCCCTGGAGTTATCATGACATTTTTATTGTTGCCGAATTTTGTTGGAGGCCAGGAAGGAGGCAGCAAGTGCTTTTAAAGCCATATTATACTTACAAACACGACGCCCCCACCTGAAGTCAGCGCCAGCAGCGATCTATGCAGGTAACAGCGGTGGAGCAGTGGGGCCGGGTAAGGGGCGATTTCGAGGGACGAGGCAGAGGGAAAATTAACTATTTATATAATTTTCCCTCGGCATTGTCCCTCAAAATGCCCCCTTACCCGGCCCCTCTGCCCCACCGCTGTTACCTGCACGGAAAGCAGCTGGTCAGCGCCTGGTGCAGTCGCACTGCCCTAGAGCCACCCTGCTCAAGGGTCCTGTGACCTCTGTGACAGAGTCACTGTCACTCTGTGGTGTGCTGCTTCATAGGCCTGCCTGTAAGACTGGAGGTAAACTTCAGAAAAAATTATGGCGGATAGGCCTTCAAGGTTAACCCACACTTGCCACTGCTAGGGTCCACCTGCTGGTGCTAAGACACCAGGGCTTTTAACATCTTGTGGGGCCTTCTATGGTCTAGCATGGGAATGTGCTCCCTCAGGGAGAGTGGTCTGGTGGACTGGTCATGAAGGCTGAACCTGGTTCCCCAGTTCCAAAGTTGGCAGCTGGGACCATAGTGTCACATCCTCTTCCCCACTGAACACCATATTGCCCTAACGAGAGAAACGTGCACTGCACTGACGCGCTATAAACACCTGGATGTGACTCAATTCAAATTACGCACTAGACAAGAGCAATATGCTACCTAAAAAGAAATTAACAACATCCTATAAAAAGCAAACACTCATAGGGAATGCAAGAATAAATAAAGCATGGGAAATGTAAGCAGGAACAACATGGTTACCTTTTTCTTTTTCTTTTTACAGTCATTAGTCAGAAATTAGTGATTGCTTTTGAATGTAAAGTTAAGGCCATGACAATTTACTGCCCTCTTCAAGAGGGTGGTAATGCAATCGCAAAGGGGAAGGGGTCCTTCCCCTTCTCCTTTGCAAATGTAGGGGGAAACATTTTGTAGTGGCAGGCAGAGGTCCCAGGGACCACTACCTGCCATTAGAAAATGAAAGGAAAAGTTTCATTTTTTTTTTTTAAATGCATCCCATTTTCCTTGAAGGAGAACGGGCTGCATTAAAAAAAAACTGCTTTATTTAAAAGCAGTCTCAGACATGGAGTTCTGCTGAGTCCAGCAGGCCACCATCCCTGGGAGGACCAGCCATTCTCAATGGGTACGCAAATTGTGAGTGCCTCAATGATATTCATGAGGCTCGCATTTTGCGACCCCATTTGGAATCACAATCACTGTTGTACATTTGAAATTGTGACTCGTAAATTGCCACTCGCAATCGAGTGGAATTTGCGAGTCGCAATTTCAAATGGTCACATATCTGGCCCTTTGTTTTCCAATTCACCCATCAAGCAGGTATTACAGTACCTCCAGGAATAGTGCACTTTACAGCCCAGGGAAAACAATGTTGTTCAAAGAGAGACGAGAAAACAAAAGTAGCGCTTCACTGGCAAACACTGTAAAGTGGCGCGAATGTGTTTAGGTGTGAATAAATCATTCTGGCCACCTTACAACCACCCTGTCTTGCTTTAGTTAGTTAGTTACTTTTTTTTCATATTTTGAATGTTTTATTTCTCTCCACCCCGAAGCTGCACTTAGAAATTGAAAAATGTCAGAAAAAGATGACGTTTCCAGAAAAAGTGTTTTTCTTTTTTGGATCCATTTTACAGGGGTGCAAATAAACGAATGGTGGAAAGATAAGGTAATACCCATTTCTTGAAGTCTCAGTTTTCACCAAATGAGGAGGAGCTGGCCAGCGGCAGGAGAACTGGACACTGTCCTTGTCTTCTCTGGGCAAGAAGGAAAAGACAGAGTCCTATTCCTACTCTGCCTGTCCCCAAAAGCTGAGCTTTATCTATCAGCCTTGGCATTTCTGCTGTCCAGGAGGCATGTTTAGAATAAGAAAGTAGGGGAACGGACCCCATGAAATTAAAGAAGTAGGGGCACGCCGTGACCTGCCGAACCCGCCCACTTCGACCACTGTATGAGAAGTAATGGGATACAGATGCTGGTGGTGGTTGAGTACCGATCAATAACCAGGCGAGTCTTTAGGTGGAAACAAAATCAGCACTGCCAAAGTCAGTAGGTCTGGAGTTAATGTAAAGACACACGCACAGTTACCATATCAGACTGAGACACATAGGAGGGAAACAGAAGGAGCCAGCAGAGAGGACTACAGATGCCCCTCCTGAGTTCAATGCAAGCACTGGAGTGGAGGCAAAAGGATAAATGAAAATAGTCCACAGCAATAGGTGAGAGATGAATGCTCCACTGGGCTGAGCCAAGACGTGATTGACATAGTGTCTAGTCAGTGACTGAAAGAGTCTGGGCAAAGATGCCTGTGGTTTAGAGGGACTGTTTATTGTTACCAAGAGGCCAGTTTGACAGCTGTGCTGCCAAAATCTACACTTAAAGCTGGTCGTGAAGACTGGTACAAGGTCTGGACACTGTAGGAAAGACTGGTAACTAGTTTGAGATGCTGAAAGCCCGTGCCGGGCTTCATTGTGTCATTGAATACTAGGTGCAGCAGGTCACAGAGTGAATGAGTGAGTTTTGAGTGTACTGTTCCTCAAATCTCCGGTCCTGTAGATATTGCTTGCTCGTTTTGCTACTGTTCTTTTGGGAAACGTTCCAGTGCGTGCATTTTAGTCCTGCTCAGTAGAAAGGGGGAAGGGCTCATGGTAGTTGCTGTATGATTGCATTATTGATAAATACTGCGTGTGCTTTCTGCACGTCTAAACAGAGTCAGAAATGGATTTCTAGGCGCTAGCGGAACTTGCACAGTACTAGACTGTATCTTCTACTCTTTTGGGTAACTATACAAATGCTGGACAATAGTAAATCTACAAGATAGTGGCCTGCAAACTATTTTTCCTCACTGGTGGCCATTGGATACCATACCAGAAGTAAGATGGCCGCATGTCCTGTTTTCTGCAGTCTTATCTCATTTTGCATAGTCCGTCCCATCCAAAACACAGCTCGTTCAAGGCACCAAATGTCACTGTTGTTACTCCTCACTGGCTGTGGAGACCAAGAGTATGGAGGGTGATGGATCTGGCTGTGAAGAGCAGAAGTTTAAGTGCTACTACACGCCTTCACCCAGAGGAGTGTTTGACAGACAAAGAAGACAGATGCTTCAAGCAGAGCCACAAACTGTGAACATGAAGTGTGCAGAGAAACTGTGAGGGGGCAGCCTTCGTTTACATGGGGGATTGGAAGCAAATGTGTTTTACCATAAGGCACCATATCCTCAATGAGGTGCTGGAATCACACTTGTGTAAGGTTACCGCCCTACTCCATGGGAGTACTTGGAGGGAAGATATCTCGTCTGTCATGTGCCCCGTGTGAGTACTGTTCAATGCTGTAAGGACCAGAGCTGTGCTGTGTTTTTGTTGTAGAGCTTTTGTGTACAGTGATGTGAAAGTTGTGGGAGGTAAGAGGCGTGACCTGTGAGATGCTCGTCAATTAATGGAGAGAGGAGCCCGAATGAAGATGCGGCGATGAAAGAAGTGTTTTGGTGTCACATGTGTGTAGCAATGTTTGCTCTTACAGTGTTATGTTCCATATAAGTACCCCAATATAGGCTCAGGTAACAACCTAACCTCTCACTAGCCTCATTCATTATGTATGAGGATTCTTGGAAACTCAGCAGGACCACCATCTCCTGCATAATAACTATGTAGAAGGGTCATTCCTTCCGTCATCCTAAATCCGACATGACACAGCAAGGTATAACCCCTGAGGGTACCACTTTGGGTATTTAAACACCATATCTTTGCTGAGGAAGGCAGAGGAGAAAAGGACTTCCATGCTGACACACTGACGTGAGACACTGAAGTTCCTGCATGCAGATACTCCAGCTCTCAGTGGTCTGACATCCCTCGCGGGGTCTCCATCTCAAGACCAAAACCGGGTCCCACAGTCTCTCACTTCAGGTAATGGGGTTGGCTTAATCCTAAAGGGATTCTTAGCTCTACACCTACATACATGCTAGGTACACTTAGGTTAATCTAGTTAGGGTCGCTTCGAAGGAGTACGCATTTTTACTGTCATGTATTTTAAATACCTGCCTATATTAATTGTTTTAGCACTACGGTAGAAATCTATCATCCTTTTACTCTGTTGGTGCTTGTTATCATTTATATTTGCTTCTGTCTTGTGGTTGTTTCCGCACGCCTATTTTACACTACAATGACACTGGTTCAATAAATGTGTATTGAAAGTGTCCCCACCGTTTTATTCTGTGTATCTCTCTGAGACAAAGTGAGCACGAGTGACTGAGCGAAAAGTACTGGACTGTTTCCACGATCCCTGATGGGACAGAGTTGTCATGTTCAATAGTTGCCGAGAACTATTCTCCCCTTGGTAAGAGAGGGTTCTACTGGCACTGTGAGCTAGCTGGTAAGGAGGCAGACATACCTGGTGGGGGTGTCTGGAATCAGTCTGGACACTAATCCAACAGTCTATGTTCTCTAATCACACAGGTCCTATATAGGTTTATAGGAACTACACGACAACAGTGACATGTAAATATACAGCTATGCCTGTGTGTGGAGTGGACCTAAGGATGCTGAGCGATATCTGCTCCTGTGGTTCTGCCCAGCATCATAAAGACAATGTTCCCAGCAATGAGCTGGTTTGATCCTGAGTTTGTGTGATCTCTTCAAATAACGGCGAGTGATTCTTCTCACTCCTTGTATGATCATTTTGGGAAGCCAAGGCTTCTCCTCCTTCATGAATTCCAGGTGTTTTTTGATGTTTTATGTCTTTGCTGGGCGAGCATTCCCAACATTTGCGCTGGTGCAGAAAAGGAGGTCCCACCAATGAGTTTCTTCTTATATGGACAGATGAACATCTGAGGAGCTAGTCTAGAGAAGACATTGTCTTCTGAGAATAACTTTGTATCTTTACTTAGATGGGGGAAGGGCTCTTGCTGTAGATGCCTCTTAGGATGGAGCAGTAGCTTGAAGTTCGAGCGTTTGGCATTGGGAAGCCAGAGCAACGCTTGGAGGGCAGATAAGATACAGTGACATAGATCGATGTGTAGAGGTTGTATTGATGCCACATACTGTCCTGCTCAAGAGAGCTTTAGAGTCCCTCATAGCTTTAAAAATGCTACTTAGGAGAAATGCTAACACCTGAACAGAAGGAGCCTAGGAGGACTAAAAACCATACCTCCTGGTTCCACAGTTTCCGCCTCGAACCCTAGACCACTGCCTGTGGTGGGTGGTTCTAATGGCGAGGCCCGGGCATTGTCCCTCCACTCATGGAAATTACAGTGTATTGGAGCTCTTCCAAGGTACAGATTTGAAAATACCCGTATAGTTTGCAAAAGTGGTGGAGGGGATAAAATATCAAGTCTCCTATATCCATTTCTTAACTTCAGTCGACGATACCTAGCACAGAGGTGAAGGTGTCTTTTCATCAGTGAACTGTCCACCTTCTCGGGGGTCCTGGCAAAGATTTTACTGCACAGACTATCACAATTGTACCTGCCTATAATTGCTGCCAATTGTGTTTTTTTTGGGTGGGGGGATTAAGGAAGAATGAGACTGTGAGGACGTTTCCCCTAAGTTCTTGAGCAATAGGCAGTTACTTGGCAACATCTGCGATTCTTAGCATCCCATAAAGTTAAGGACCATGCACTTCCAACACACTTTGGAGAAACATATTTACAAGTGAGCTCCAGGTGGAGGCGGGGCTTGAAGCCAAGGGGAGGGCCGGTGGCATGCTGCTATTGGTTCTAATAACTGGCCAGCTTCCCACAGGCAGGGTTTACCAGAAAAGAAGGGGCCTGGCCTCTTCTGCCAATCGTGGGGCATCTTGTGTTGGCCACTTGCCAACCATCTCTGTCGTTCAATCCACCGCCTGCTGTGCTGGTGCCTTCATTGGCTCAGCGGTAATTGACAGCTCAAGAGCCCCTAAAGATCTCCACCATCTCTCCCTGCCGCAAACAAATGACGCTGAACTCCCTGAGGGTGGGGTCATGGCCAGACAGCTCATCTGCTGAAGTTTGTGAACGTGACTTCACTCTGCTAGACTGACTTCAAGGAAGGAGCGCTCAGTGCCGCGGGCCCCACCCCTCCGGCTGCAGATCTGAGGGACTGAAGTCTCTTTTCAGACAGAGTTTTCCAACAAACACACCTTTGGCAAAAGCTGGATTGTTTTTCTTTGGACTTGTGGTTTTTATTTGTAAGAAGAACCGCCCCAGCCTCGCCTGGCTTTAAATTTTTTTTATTATTGCCGTGTGATGGTGAGCATTTATTAACTGTTCTCAATTTCCATTTGCTACCTCAGGTGTTATAAATATATATCAGAGCAGTTTTATGCCTAATGATGAATGTTTTATATATGTCGCAGTCTTTTCTACGCCTTATCACAGATGCTTTCAATGTGTCCCAGGGACCCTAGGCTTCCCGCAACTCCTGCTTCACGTTGAGTTGTTACATTAATTCTAGTAAAGTATTCCTGCTAAACCTGCTTGTCTCTTTTTTTTCTGTATTGAACTAGTTCTCAGTTCTTGCCCAGACCCCACCCCCCCCCCCTGGTTGTGCCCTGGCTGATGCGATGCCTGGAGCAAGGAAGCAATGCCAGGCTTTGGTCTGCCCTGTGTGCAGCCTGCCCAGTGCCCCTTTGATGCCCAGCTTCACAGGCTTGACACGGGGCATTCACTGATAACATTATTTTTGAAATAGCGACTAATACTGCAGTTTCTGCTGTTTCTAAGCTCTAAGCAGTACTTCATTGTGTATATATGTCTGAAAACCAGATACCGCAGCCTCTACCTCAATATGTGCCTGAAGCGGCGAGTCATGGACTGGTGTAAAGGAGCTAAGATCCAGGGTCCGCGTGAGGGCGTCGATATTACCAGGGATTAGGATGGCCACGTTTTAGTGCATCCAGGACTTGGCAAATACAGATGTTATGTTTTTTTTACAGTCTTCTCCAGCGTGGCCGACCTCAGAAGTTATGAGAGAGGTGTAGCATATGTACACAGAGCACAGAACAGGGATTGTCCAGGAAATTATGAAAAAGTCCACATTGAGGATCCACCATGACATGAAGATGTCTTGGGTCTGAATTGATCATAAAGTAAATTCTCGCCCCGTCAGCACCACGGATGTGGAGACGGAGAAGGGCAGGTTTCCAACATGCAAGTGATTGAGGGGGACTCGCTTGACTTAGAACGGGTGAAACTGATGACTGTGCCTTGGTATTGATGTGGTACAAAAGGGGGTGGTGATGGACGGAGCATCAGAACCAATCAACACTCACACCCAGTCAACAGATCTGGGTTTGATCCATCACCGTTCTTTAGCCCACTCTGCCACCCCAGTTCAGACATGGCCATATGCAAATCAGTCTGACTCTGTGCCTCATGGGAACAGTCCAGCCCGAACTGCCAAGCCATGCCTTCCCTGGACCGGAAACAAGCTTCCTAGGACCGGTTTCTGGCATTTCAGCCGTCTTCAGCCAGGATTGCTTGAATCCAGTGGCAAAGTGAGCAAGGGACTCACGTCTGAGCATACCCTGCCAACTTATGGCGAACAAAGCGGTACAAAAGGGGGTGGTGGTGGACGGAGCATCAGAACCAATCAAACACTCACACCCAGTCAACAGATCTGGGTTTGATCCATCACCGTTCTTTAGCCCACTCTGCCACCCCAGTTCAGACATGGCCATATGCAAATCAGTCTGACTCTGTGCCTCATGGGAACAGTCCAGCCCGAACTGCCAAGCCATGCCTTCCCTGGACCGGAAACAAGCTTCCTAGGTCCGGTTTCTGGCATTTCAGCCGTCTTCAGCCAGGATTGCTTGAATCCAGTGGCAAAGTGAGCAAGGGACTCACGTCTGAGCATACCCTGCCAACTTATGGCGAACTAAGCGGTACAAAAGGGGGTGGTGGTGGACGGAGCATCAGAACCAATCAAACACTCACACCCAGTCAACAGATCTGGGTTTGATCCATCACCGTTCTTTAGCCCACTCTGCCACCCCAGTTCAGACATGGCCATATGCAAATCAGTCTGACCCTGTGCCTCATGGGAACAGTCCAGCCCGAACTGCCAAGTCATGCCTTCCCTGGACCGGAAACAAGCTTCCTAGGACCGGTTTCTGGCATTTCAGCCGTCTTCAGCCAGGATTGCTTGAATCCAGTAGCAAAGTGAGCAAGGGACTCACGTCTGAGCATACCCTGCCAACTTATGGCGAACAAAGCGGTACAAAAGGGGGTGGTGATGGACGGAGCATCAGAACCAATCAAACACTCACACCCAGTCAACAGATCTGGGTTTGATCCATCACCGTTCTTTAGCCCAATCTGCCACCCCAGTTCAGACATGGCCATATGCAAATCAGTCTGACCCTGTGCCTCATGGGAACAGTCCAGCCCGAACTGCCAAGCCATGCCTTCCCTGGACCGGAAACAAGCTTCCTAGGACCGGTTTCTGGCATTTCAGCCGTCTTCAGCCAGGATTGCTTGAATCCAGTAGCAAAGTGAGCAAGAGACTCACGTCTGAGCATACCCTGCCAACTTATGGCGAACAAAGCGGTACAAAAGGGGGTGGTGATGGACGGAGCATCAGAACCAATCAAACACTCACACCCAGTCAACAGATCTGGGTTTGATCCATCACCGTTCTTTAGCCCAATCTGCCACCCCAGTTCAGACATGGCCATATGCAAATCAGTCTGACCCTGTGCCTCATGGGAACAGTCCAGCCCGAACTGCCAAGCCATGCCTTCCCTGGACCGGAAACAAGCTTCCTAGGACCGGTTTCTGGCATTTCAGCCGTCTTCAGCCAGGATTGCTTGAATCCAGTGGCAAAGTGAGCAAGGGACTCACGTCTGAGCATACCCTGCCAACTTATGGCGAACAAAGCGGTACAAAAGGGGGTGGTGATGGACGGAGCATCAGAACCGATCAAACACTCACACCCAGTCAACAGATCTGGGTTTGATCCATCACCGTTCTTTAGCCCACTCTGCCACCCCAGTTCAGACATGGCCATATGCAAATCAGTCTGACCCTGTGCCTCATGGGAACAGTCCAGCCCGAACTGCCAAGCCATGCCTTCCCTGGACCGGAAACAAGCTTCCTAGGACCGGTTTCTGGCATTTCAGCCGTCTTCAGCCAGGATTGCTTGAATCCAGTGGCAAAGTGAGCAAGGGACTCACGTCTGAGCATACCCTGCCAACTTATGGCGAACAAAGCGGTACAAAAGGGGGTGGTGATGGACGGAGCATCAGAACCAATCAAGCACTCACACCCAGTCAACAGATCTGGGTTTGATCCATCACCGTTCTTTAGCCCACTCTGCCACCCCAGTTCAGACATGGCCATATGCAAATCAGTCTGACCCTGTGCCTCATGGGAACAGTCCAGCCCGAACTGCCAAGCCATGCCTTCCCTGGACCAGAAACAAGCTTCCTAGGACCGGTTTCTGGCATTTCAGCCGTCTTCAGCCAGGATTGCTTGAATCCAGTGGCAAAGTGAGCAAGGGGATGGGTATTCGCAGACGTGGGACCCGTGCTCACTACGCCACTGGAGTCAAGCTATCCTGGCTGATGACGGCTGATAGCCAGAAACCGGTCCAGGGAAGACATGGCTTAGCAGTTTGGGCTGGACTGTTCCCATGAGGCACAGGGTCAAGACTGATTTGCATATAGCCATGTCTGAACTGGGTTGGCGTAGTGGGCAAAAGAACAATGGATTTAACCCAGATCTCTTGACTGGGGGAGAATGTCTGCATTGTCAGCATTCCGTCCATCATTTGTTTGTTGGTATTGATGTAGCACAGATCTAGCTGGGAGCAACACGGCGCGGTACATTGAGGGGCGGTGGGAATAATACATGGTTTTCTTCATCAAGGGTGGAGTTACACATTATTATTACATATTTGTATTATATTTTTTACAACTGCATTTCGTGTGACATATTTACACCCAAAAATAGTTGATTTCCTGGGAATCGCACAGTTTTCAGACAAGTGCAGAAGCCACAAGCGCTCTGCTTGCGGCTTCTGCACTTTTCTGAAAACTGTGCGATTACAAATATGTAATAATATGTAATGATTGGTCCCTAGGGTCTAAAGTCCTGAGTAAGATTGAGTTGTGACTTCTTTAAATGATGAGTTGTTTGGGTGTTGGCAGTTCTGTTAGAGGAGTGAGAGCGTAGGATTTGTACCCGAGGAGAGAGTAGGGCTTGTTAGGAGGTTGTAAGTAATTGTGTACAGGTTTTGTGTAGCTCAGTGTTTTCCAGTTCCTCTGTGATTCAACATCTCCTATGCGGACAGTTGTGGGTTTTCTCTGTGGGGTCTCCATGGGACGGGTGAGACATTCAGGCTCCCTGTGCCTCCAGTACTCTTGAGAGATGCCATGTTTAGTCTCCGAGGGCCTGGTTTAGTGTTCTGCTCACAAATGTGACGGATATCCCGTCTTCTTTGTTACTAGTGCATTATTTCCATCCACCGAACTCTAATTCAGGCCCACAGCCTTTTCTGCAACACTTTTTCATAATGGGCAGACAATCGAAGTGATCGAATGCAACCATCTCAGTGCAGTGTTTTTGACCTTTCTGTTTCTTCTCTGTGAGTGTTGTTCTTGGTCTGTGTTTTCAAGGCTCCAGTATCGCCCAGCCTCCTTCATTCTTTGCCTCGCTGTATTTGGAACAGAGCTATTCTCATCTCGACCTTTTCTAATCCTCTCGGGTTTGTTGTCCTAGTTCTTTTGTTTGGTGAGTAGACAAAATATCGGAAATGTAATATCGATATACAGAAATATCGAAGTCAAAATATCGATGGAACAATATATCTCTGTCAACAATATCGATGTAAAAAATGTCGAGATTGTGATGTGTAGTAAAATATCGAGGTATAGTATATCGAAAGACATAATATCGTGTAGTAAAAATATCGAAAAAGTATAGTATTAAGTCACTTTGTGATTTGTAAAAAATTATTGTTTAGAAGTGTCAGCAAATGTTTATTTAAGTGTATTAAAAATAACAATTTTCTTTCTATTAATATAATTTTTTAAATTTTGATATATAATTTTAGGAGCGGGATGTTGGGTTTATAGGGGATAAGGGTGGGGAGTGTTTTAAAAAAATATATTTGAAATAAAATATTTTAATAAATTTTTGTAGAATTTAAATTTAAATTTTGAACAAAATTCAATTATTTAAAATTTAATTGTGAAAAAAAAAATTTTTAGTGGGATGTTGTGTATATAGGGGTTAAGGGTGGGGAGTATTTTGGAAATAAATATTATATTTAATATTTTAGGATATAATTATTTAACTATTATTAATATAATTTTTTAAATTTGGATATATAATTTTAGGAGCGGGATGTTGGGTTTATAGGGGATAAGGGTGGGGAGTGTTTTAAAAATATATATTAGAAATAAAATATTTTAATAAATATTTGTATAATTTGAATTTAAATTTTGAACAAAATAGTAATATTTAAATTTTAATAATGAAAAAAAATATTGTTAGTGGGATGTTGTGTATATAGGGGTTAAGGGTGGGGAGTGTTTTGGAAATAAATATTAAATTTAATATTTTAGGATATAAATTTAGAAATATTATATTTAAAAAAAAATAAAAAAATTCAAATGTGTTTTTAAATTTTAAATGTGAAAATTGTAATAATAAAATAAATGTAATCAGTGGGATTTTGGGGTTATAGGGGATAAGGGTGGGGAGTGTATTAGATATATATTTAATATTTAATATTTAATTAAAAAAAAAAATTTCAAATTTGGTATGAAAATTAAAAATTAAAAATTTTAGTAATAAAATTTAATAATTTATGATATAAATTTTGAAATATTATATTTAGAAATAAAAACATTTCAAATTAGTTTTAAAATTTTACATGTGAAAATTGTAATAAGAAAATAAATGTAATACGTGGGATTTTGGGGTTAAAGGGGATAAGGCTGGGGAGTGTTTTAGATATATATTTATTATTTAATATTGAATTCAAAAAAATGTACATTTAAAATTTTGTATTAAAATTTACAATTAAACATTTTACTAATAAAATACATTTAATAAGTGGGATTTTGGGGTTATAGGGGATAAGGGTGGGGAGTGTTTTTGAGAAATATTTAATATTTTATAAAAAAAAAATAGAAATTTAATTTTTGAGTTTAAAAATTAAAATTAAATAAATTACTAATACAATAAATTTCATAAGTGGGAATTGGGGGTTATAGGGGATAAGGGTGGGGAGTGCATTCAAAATATATGTAATATTTTATTTTTGAAAAATATAATGCAAAGTTCTAATTTCTTAATAAAAGTAAATTTTAATATTTTTAATAATAAAAAAAATTTCATAAGTGGTATTTTGGGGTTATAGGGGATAAGGGTGGGGAGTGTTTTATAAATATATCAAAATTTTATTATTCATAAAAAATTATTTCCATTTAGAAATGTTATTTTAATTAACATTTAACAATTTTAAGAAGATAATTCATTTAATAAGAGTGATGTAGGATTTATAGGGGATAAGGGTGGGTAGTGTTTACAAATTAGTAATTGTTTGAAAAAATCTAACATATATAGTAATCCTAATTCAATATAGATTGGAGTGGGAATAGTAAATTATTTATGGTCACTGTCCAGCACCTACTGTAATTTTTTATAGACTGGAGTGGGAATAGTAAATTATTTATGGTCACTGTCCAGCACCTACTCAAATGTATTATAGACTGGAGTGGGAATAGTAAATTATTTATGGTCAGTGTCCAGCACCTACTCTAATTTATTATAGACTGGAGTGGGAATAGTAAATTAGTTATGGTCAGTGTCCAGCACATACTCTAATTTATTGTAGACTGGAGTGGGAATAGTAAATTTTTTATGGTTAGTGTCCAGCACCTACTCTAATTTATTATAGACTGGAGTGGGAATAGTAAATTAATTATGGTCAGTGTCCAGCACATACTCTAATTTATTATAGACTGGAGTGGGAATAGTAAATTAGTTATGGTCAGTGTACAGCACCTACTCTAATTTATTATAGACTGGAGTGGGAATAGTAAATTAGTTATGGTTAGTGTCCAGCACCTACTCTAATTTATTATAGACTGGAGTGGGAATAGTAAATTATTTATGGTCACTGTCCAGCACCTACTGTAATTTTTTATAGACTGGAGTGGGAATAGTAAATTATTTATGGTCACTGTCCAGCACCTACTCTAATTTATTATAGACTGGAGTGGGAATAGTAAATTATTTATGGTCACTGTCCAGCACCTACTGTAATTTTTTATAGACTGGAGTGGGAATAGTAAATTATTTATGGTCACTGTCCAGCACCTACTCTAATTTATTATAGACTGGAGTGGGAATAGTAAATTATTTATGGTCACTGTCCAGCACCTACTGTAATTTTTTATAGACTGGAGTGGGAATGGTAAATTATTTATGGTCACTGTCCAGCACCTACTCTAATTTATTATAGACTGGAGTGGGAATAGTAAATTAGTTATGGTCAGTGTCCAGCACCTACTCTAATTTATTATAGACTGGAGTGGGAATAGTAAATTATTTATGGTCACTGTCCAGCACCTACTCTAATTTTTTATAGACTGGAGTGGGAATAGTAAATTATTTATGGTCAGTGTCCAGCACATACTCTAATTTATTATAGACTGGAGTGGGAATAGTAAATTTTTTATGGTTAGTGTCCAGCACCTACTCTATTTTATTATAGACTGGAGTGGGAATAGTAAATTATTGATGGTCACTGTCCAGCACCTACTCTAATTTTTTATAGACTGGAGTGGGAATAGTAAATTATTTATGGTCAGTGTCCAGCACCTACTCTAATTTATTATAGACTGGAGTGGGAATAGTAAATTATTTATGGTTAGTGTCCAGCACCTACTCTAATTTATTATAGACTGGAGTGGGAATAGTAAATTATTTATGGTCACTGTCCAGCACCTACTCTAATTTTTTATATACTGGAGTGGGAATAGTAAATTATTTATGGTTAGTGTCCAGCACCTACTCTAATTTATTATAGACTGGAGTGGGAATAGTAAATTATTTATGGTCAGTGTCAAGCATCTACTTTTATTTATTATAGAGTGGAGTGGGAATAGTAAATTGTTTATGGTCAGTGTCCAGCAACTACTCTAATCTGTCTGGTATTTAATTTAATTAAATTACATTGATATAGTAGTTATAAAAATATATTTAAGTGAATATTATTTGTATTGTATGTTTATATATTGGATTTGTAGTAATTAATTCTATATTTATAGTTTAGGATAATATATACATGTAACCTTTTAATTTGATATGTTTGGAATATTTAATATTATTATTAGGAAAAATATATGAATATTTTGTATTGGAATAATGGGTAATGGCATTCTGTAATTTTATAATATTGATTGATTTGTAATTTTTTATAAAATAATTATTCTATATGTTAAATATTCATAATAGAAGATTAATATTAATAATCAGAGAAACACAATTCATAAGACAAGAACATGGTTTTTATTGTAGTTTTTTAAATTTGTTATTGTTTATTCATTTGAGTAAGATCATTCAGAAATAGTATTATTTACATTGTAATTACATTCAAACATATTGAATATAGGTCAGAACAAATTTTATGTACATTAAGTATATTTTCAAACATTTTTAAGTAAATTATAAAGATTATTAATAATGTTGTACAATGTAGTGTTTTAAATTAAAATTAACATAGCAATAGGTTTTGTAAATCTTTATACAAAACTTTTAACAAATATTTTCATATATAAACATTTTAATATTTGTAGTACAAACATGTTATACCTTTTTTATTAATATTAATATGTAAAATATTAATATTAATTATTTTTACAATGTTTTCGAAACAAACATCTTTTTAACATAAATAAAATTTTAGCATTTATGCAAAAAAAAATTTAACAATTTTTCATACATTGTTCTGTAGTATTATCTTTTTAGAAATTATAATAATAAATATTTTAAATTTTAAAATATTTATTAATATAATTTTACAAATTAGGAACATTTGTTGACAATTTGTAGGTAAATTAAAAAAATAGGTATATTTTTACTAAATAATATAAAATATTTGTGTGTGAATTTACTGTTTTACCTGATTTATTTAGGGCTTTTTAGTATAGTTAAATGTTTTATTATGTTTTGGACACTCTATTTTGTAACCGGGTAATGTTGTTTTGGGTCATTTGGTTTGAAGGGAAGCTCGCGGTTGGGAGTTACTTCGCGTCGTGAAAGGTAAGGTTTGTTTTATGTGTTTTAGATGGTTTTAAATTTACTTTTGAGCCTAGTTAGATAATGTTTAGTGTAGCTGTACATATATTAGTTATATTTGGAAATGTTATGTGTTAGAGTTGCGTGTTGTGTTTTTACGTGTTTTTAACCATGTGTAGGCATGTTTCGAAAGTTAGGTTTAAGGTGTTTAATGTATATTTAGAAGTGTTTTAAATCTAGTATTATTGTTAGTACGTGTTTATGTGTTGTTTTATGTGGGTGGGAATGTCAGTTGCTTTGTTTTTACTATTTCTTTTCTAGGTTATTCGTTTCGGATGGACTCTTTTTTTTTTTTAAAGAAGTGTGTGTTCGTTTTATTGAACAATATGGTTTTTACACTACTTTAAATGTTTCGGTTTTCATGGATCGTTTTTTAATATTTTTAGCTATTTTCGGGTTTTTCATGGATTTTCGAAGGATATTTGGTGAATGGCTTATGGATTTAATCGCCAGTTGTATTTTTGCATTTTTTTTTGGGAACCATTTTTTTAATGTTTGGATTGTGTAAGCAGGAAATGGATTTTTCAGACTTTGGAATAAACGTGGTAAGTTAATTTATTATTATTTCTTGTGGGTGGGTATTGTTTAATATTATTGTTCATTTTTATTTTATTACAAATATTATTAATGTGTGTTAATATATTTTTGACAATATGTATAAATATGTTACACACAGTAATTATTTTTGTAATAAGATACATATATTTTATGTGTTTGATATTATTGAAAATGGGTAATTAGTCATTTATTTGTATTTGTACTTTAAAGAAGTGTTTTAGCTATGATGTTTAGGTATTCTAGGCCTTTGGTAGTAGGGTACAATTTTACTTGTTGCTCTAGATATTTATACATTTGTTTAGTTTGTTTTGAGGTTTTTGGAGTTAGCTGAGTTATGGATTGTTCCATTCGGAACTCTTGATAACTCTGTTCTTTTTGTAGGCATGATATAAATCTTTCTAGTGTTGGTTTTGTTCTGCCTGTTGATTGTAGGAAGGCGTTATGCCATCCTTCAACTGCGTTATTAGTTTTGGATTCTCCATTTAAGGTGCTTCTGTATACGTTCCACCAGGGAATTAAGAATTTAGGGTTTCTTCTGTGGCCAGATCTATGTAGTCTGCCGACCCATGTATCTTCGAAATAGTCCAATAGTGAACTTAGTTTTTCTTCATTTTGTTTGTAGAAGGCGCTGTCTATTAAAATGTTGTAATGTTCTGTTACGTCTGTGTCAGGTACATAAGCTAGTGCTATGAGTTTTTTTATTTGATATGCAAAAGATGAATTAGTTGCATATTCAATGCTTAGGGCTGATTTTTGCATGTGTCTCCATAGGCATTGATTAAAATGATAGTAACAGCCTTGTATGGAGGTATGGGGGTGTGTTTTTAATATAGAATTAATCATTGCATGTTCAAAATCTAGGATTATTTTTTGTGGGGAAAAGTCATTTGTTTTTTGTTTTATTATATTTAATAGTTCAGTGTATGTGGAGTTATGTTTGTTTGGTAATAATGTGTAAATTAATGGTATATTGCAATTGTGATATATGACATGTATTGTATATAGTTGGAAAAATGGTTTGGGACATATGGTAAAAGTCCCATCCATCATCCAGTTATGTGATTCTTGTAGTTTACAGAGATTTTTAGCTGTTCCAAATATTATTATTCTTTTGTCATTGTTTTTATTATCAAAAATGACAAATGGTTCTTTGTTGAAAGTTATACTTTGTTCTGGACTTAGAATAACTTCACTGTATGTGTGAGGAATTGGGGTTGAAGTAGTAGTGGTTTTTTTAGTACGTGCAATAGTTCTTTTGAGTGAAGTTACAGATGGCATTTGTGTAGTAGCAGTTTTAGGAATTTTGGGAAGCTGCTCTTTTAAAATTACACTGGTAGGTTTTTGAGAACTTGTGCTAGCTTCCTTTATAGTTTCTAAAGCAGATCTGACTTCGATTTCAGTAATGTTTGGTGGGTGGTTATGTTCTCTAGTGTATAGTACTGTTGTTTGTCGTGTTGTAGCACGCCCATAGCACTTATTAGAGTAGTATTTAGTGCATTTCCAGTTAACTTTTAAACCATACACTTTTTCCTGTGTGTAAGTGTACCCCATATAGCATAGTAACATTTTTCCCTTCTGGCTTGTTATGAATTCAGCTCCTTCAGTCATTTTGATGTAGCTTTATCTATGAAAAATATATATTATAGTTATTATATATGATGTTATATTAATTTTCAGTAGAAAAAAACAAGATTTAGTTACTATATACTTACAACGTTGGTTTTGATGTGTTTGAGTAGAATGCTCCTGATTCTTTATTTGTGGGATTTTCCTCTAGTATTTTCTTTGTCTGGAAAAGAAAAGGAAATGTGTTGTAATAATTGTTTCTATATTTTTATAGGGAATGGTTAGGGGATTTGCAATTGGGATTTAATTAGGGTGGTATTTTAATCTATTAGTTGATTTTTGGTTGTGAAATACTTACTTTTTAGTTGTATCTTTTTTGGTGCTGTTCTGTATTTTCTTAGTTTCTTTTGGAGTTTCCTGTAGTGAAAACATGAAATAGAAAGAAGACATTAATTTATTTATAGTGTATGTATATTGTAATTACAATTTATTCTATTTGAGTCTTCATGAGAATAATATAGTTAACTTACTTTTGATAGTTTTAAACATTTCCTGTATGTTGATTTTCTTATATCTGTAGTTGCAATCCAGTCGATTTTCCTCTTCATTCAATTTCGTTTTTTTGGTTTTGGACTGTGAATGAAGTTGAACTTCTTTTTATAGTGCTTTGGATGTTGTAATATGTGTTTTATTGGTCAGTTTGAATTCGGAGTGTTTTTATTGGTTAGTTCGAATTTTTTTTTTTTTTTTCTGGTAGTTAGTTTCCTAATAAGGAAAACGCTAATTAGTGGTTTTGTGGTGTATTATTCTATATGTATTTTTCTAAACATTATATTATGTATTGGATGCATGAATTGATAAAGTATAATTTAATAATATAGTTGTTTAATGTAGGAATGTTGTTAATAATGTTTTAGTAAAGAGTTAATTATTTAAATCCATTTTTAAATGTAGTAAATATATAATTGTTTAATAATAATTTTGTGTAGAGATAAAAGACATTATTTGGTGTTTATGTAGTTTGATTTTAGGTTTTCATTAAATGTTATATAGTCGATATTAGTAAAATGGAGATATTTTAGTGGTCGATATTTTAGTTTACGATATTTTGTTATGAAGTATATGTATATTATTGAGCATCGATATTTTAGGATTTCGATATTTGTGTTGCCGATATTTTGTGTACCTATATTTATGTAGTTCGAAATTGTGTGTTCGATATTTTTGTAATGTTTTAAATAAGTATATGATGTCGATAATAATGTGATCGATTATTTTGTATCGATATATTTGTAGGTCGATTTTTTGTCTTTCGATATTGTGTCAGTGATTCCTTTTGTTTCTGGTGTTTGTTTCCCTCTGATGTTGCTCTGTCTCTACGTTCACTGTACTCTTGTCTCCCTCTCTCCTCATTTTCTCTGTCCTACGAAAGTAATTTTCTCTGGGATTTTCTGTCCCCAAGACCTTCTCGCTGTCCTTAATTGTAATTGTCCAAGAGTTCCCTGGGTGAACTGAAGTGGGTAGATAGAATTCCTGGAACAGCTCTGTTCACAAGCAAGGGATAGTTTGCTGTCTTTGATAAATAAGTTATACCTCTTATGTCTGCGACAAGAGGTGGAACACGTTTGTAGTCAGCATTGTGGAAGGGAAAACACAACGTAGCAAGTGATAGCTCTGCTGTTGTGATGTGTGTTTTTTCAAGTGCTCTTGGCAGGTGAGGGCAATTCTCTGCCCCAGACCTCTGCTCAGTCAGACTGAGGTACTCCGAGCCTGTGGTCGGGGTTGATATAACAAGTCGGCTCGTCTCCAAGCCCACACTACCCTGCACAATGTGGACTAGGTGTATCACACACTAAAGTTCAGTGCGTCCAAGAAGGATACAAACATTTACAAGAGTGCAGACTGCAGCTCCGCTAACAGCAGCACTCTTCCTCCCAACCCGTCGACTCATTCCTACTTCTGGATACTTAGCCCAACCATCTCCACTCTCCACTCCAGCCCTAAGCTGCCCCCCAATGCTGCCATTTGCGCTAAGAGCTGTAATCACCACTTTCCTCACTCTGGATCAATGAACACACATTTACTACTCTAACTCCTCACCCGGTGGAGTGATACAACCAGGTCTGGAAGAAAGCGACCATCGCAGCATGGCACAAGTTGGCAGACATGGTTCTCTTCTTAACACAGGTTGAGCAACAACCCCGGGCCTTGCTGTGCCCCTTAAGTGGGTTCCGCGACTCTTTTCTGAAGGTCCCAGTGGCTGTCTGCGGGTCACAATCTCCTTCACCGGCTCACATGTGCACACCACAGCATGCTGAATGAACAACACACACTTCACCACCTCCCAGCCTCCCTCTCACCAGGCTCAGACAGAAAGCCCTGGCCTTAGGCTTGGTACATAGAGTCACAGCAGAGACTGTGGAGTTGGCAGGGGACCAAGAAAAGGCAAAATAAGGTGAGGGCTGGCAGAGCCTGTTCTTGTATCCTGGCACTGTCTTTGGATAAAGTTTCTTCAACCACTCCTGGCCTTCCCAGCCCATGACTTCTGATCTATAGAACTAGAGACAGGTCGAGCACGGCATACAGACAAACTCTACCCAAGCATAACACTGGAGAAAAGGCACAAGGCAAGAGACAGTGACTGCACAAGGAGGGAGAACGTCCATCTTACAAACCACATCAGTGTACTACCAGAATACTGAGTTTTTAATATCGACTTACAAAAATATCAACTACTAAAATATATAATTGAGTATAAATGTGCTGCTGTTAATTTCACATCTAGGTACATCCGCAAAACATATATCCTTCACCCAGATGTGGAGTTAATAATAGTAACTCTACCCCTCACCCTGTTTTGGTCTGTATGTGAGGTCATTTGAACATGCACATGTGGAAACACATGCACAATGCCCTCAAGGAACCATCATACTCTAAAATTGGAATTGATTGCCCCTTTTCCCCCAATGCCTAGAACATGGAAACATGAATTGAGTACATTCAGGGCTGAATCGCTGCAAATGCCTATCATCTATTTTAAAACCGAAATTTAATTGGACCAACAAGCACCGAGTGCAAATCATCATCACAATTATCATCCCAACGAATGCCAAATTCAAGTCCCAGCCCGGTCACCTCAGAAAACCTCGAGGATGCAACAGGGAATATGAAATTTCATCACTTAGGGCTCATGGCCAAGTAGGAAGAGGGAGCAGCATCCCTCCCGCACTGGGGTGAGATGGGGCTCCCCCTCTCATGCTGAACAGCATGCCGGCACCGCCCCATGCACCAATGGAAATGCACTCGGTGGGAACTGAGCGTGCGACCAATGGCGGCACAATGTGGGAGGAAGCAATGGAGTGGACTGAGGACAGAGGGTGAGACTACGCCTGCTCTGTCAAGTAGGAAGAGGAAGCAGCACCCCGCCCTTGCTGGGGTGAGCTGGGGAGAGCTGGGGCTCCCCCTCTTGTGCTGCACAGCGTGCCAGCACCGCCCCTTGCACCAATAGAAGATGTACTTGGTGGGAACTGAGCGTGCTACCAATGGTAGCACAATGTGGGAGGAAGCAATGGAGTGAGGACAGAGCAGGCGTGGCCTCGCCCTCTGTCCTCATCTGACACCCTGGGGTGACGAGTCCTAGGAAAGAAAATGCTGTATCCTTGCTCTGCTTTGACCCCTGCTTGTCATCCAAACATTACATAATAGAATTTATAGGCCCGCCTACGCGTTATGGAATAGCTGGTTCGGCAAACCTTTGTAATACAAACTAACTAGAATAGCTTTAGAGTGGAAAGAGCCCTATGAGGGTGAAGCTAAGTTCCCATACTCACTGCAATGCCCTACCCGACCCTTCCCACAGGAGATAAAACCATAAACAACAATTACTGGGATGTGTATATATGGGACCTTCACCCCTTTTCAGGACTGTCTGTGTGGGTTGTTCAGCCTGTGTTTGGACTTCACTCTTGCACTATTCCAGAGGTGGAAATTGAGCTCCTTCCCCCACAGCTGTGTTTTTTATTGATGAGACATGCATCCCTGTGTTCCTTCTAGCAGAGACAACAGTAGTAATACTTTATGCGCTGCTAAAATGCCTGACCAGACTCAAGCATGAATCCTATCATTAAAACCGCAAGTGCGGTGTGACCAGCGGAAGCTCAAGATCCCGTGACTGGCTGACCTGAGACAAGGCCAAAACCTCAAGTCTCAGCAGGCTCCAGTGAGGAAGTTCGAGGACACGACTGGAAAAGTAATATTTGAACACATTCGGCTCGTGGCCAACCATATGCTAGTCTAGAGACCGCTTCTTCCGGCACTCGGGTGCAGCTGATAGCTACTGTCGTTACCACGCCCCCTCATGTCCCAACAGTATCCCTGCACCAGCGCTGTGCACTGATTGGCCATGCAGCATCATTGAACAGAGCAAGTGACCAATAGCAGGAGATGGACTGGGAGCCGAGGGAGAACAGTGTAGAGGCGTGGCCTGACCCTGCCTAACAGATTTTCACATTCATGCTACTGATTGCACTCTGGGTGATTTTGCAGCTGAAGTCTTGTTAACCAAATGTGAGGTCATATTGAAGCATACCTTTTACATCTAATGTGACACCCTGCCCTTGCATTATCTTGTTGCTATTGGGTGATGCATCAGGCTTTCCTATACTGAACCTGGTCAATAACTTAGATATATTTTGCATGATATATTTATGGCCTCCAAATTTAAAGCAAAGTGAACTACAACTTAATGAGGCTTCAGGATTAAGTTAACCACAACTCAGAGATCCTATTCACCCACCCTATCCCAAACTGCCCTCCAGCAGCCAACCAAAAGATCTTAAAAGTCACAAATACCATATCCAGTTACACCAAATGAACAGCAGACAGCCTGACCCTCCACCTGCGGACTCAACCCCTCATAAGCAGGACTTTCATGCGCGGTGTGATCACTCACCTCATACTTCATTACAGCCACTTTCTACTGACCAGACCAAATCTCTTAAACACTCCTAAATTGTACTGCTTAACCTCAAAATGATGCCTCAACATGCCTGCAAACCACACTACCCCCACTCTCCCACATGCACTCTCTACCTAGCGTTTGCCCTCTTAAACCCACCCCCTTTCATCTCACTCTGCACACTTACTGCTAAAGAGGCCAACCTACACAAAACCCCAGTGCTATCGAGCATCCTTCCATGCTCGGTACCTTCAAAGCACCACACCCACCTGAACACTCTAAATACAACAACAACCCCTATTACCACAATCCCTGGTGCTACATTTCCAAAGCACAACGAAGAATCTGCCCAAGCCACCCTAGAAGAATGGCCTCCTCTCAGCGGATTGACCTAGCACCTACACATCACATGTAAGCTGCCCACTTCAGCTTGAATCTGAGGTCTATAATGCAATGTTCATATCTGCTTCATCCAAGAATGTGACCTTAACATTATTGCATTCATGGAAACCTGATTGTGCTCATCCCACACACCACTTACCATCAGAATGTAACATATTCCACTTTCAATAGAAAAGAGAAACACTTGCACTGGCCACTGCATTTATCCATGAACAGTCCTTTAAATGCTAATGATTAACCCTATAAATACCTCATTCTTCCAATGCCTCACTGGTGAGATTACAAATACAACAGCTAAACCACTGAGTCTTTTACTCCCTTAGGGAAAGGAATACAATATTGAGTGCATGGAAACTTGGCATTAACACGTCAGAGTAAAGCTGGCCTGTGAGAATTAGTGAAGTGACAATTAACTTGGCACCAAGGACAGCACGAGATACATTTAAACAGAGCAGTGTAATTGGACCAGTGGATGCTGTGCATTACAGGATCACACGGCTCGTGACAGGACGCTCAGTCATTAGAATGGAAAACCTCAAAGGAGCAACTAGGAGAAACAAATTTAGACACGTGGGCTCCTTGCCGAGCCAGTGATACTGGCTGTCTACAGATGCTCGCATCAGTCAGCTGACCTTTTCTACTGCATCTCCGTCACTCTCTTACCCCAAACATGTCTGAGCCATCCCTGTACCTCTCCCCTCTTTACCGATGGGTACAGTGTCTGGGAACTTAATGAGTGACCAATGGCAGCAAGATGTGGAAGGACCTGAGGAGCAGTCACTGTGCGTTGAGGTGTGGCCCCGCACTCTGTTCTTGACCCAGGTCCCAAATATGACGATGCCTAGGATAAGATGTACTGTACTGTTTGCCCTGCACTCAGTTTACTTTGTTTTCTCAGATGATCATCGAAGATTGGGATTTTTTCATGATGTTCCCTGTAAGGCGGCTCCAACCATGGGTTACATGAAATTTGGTAACTTTGGGCAAGGCTACAGCCGAAGCTGCTGAACGGAATTACCCCAAATTTGGCAAAAAGGTAGTGCTTGGTTCAGAAAGCGACCTTTTTTTAAATGGTGTAAATCCGTTCAGTAGTTGCTGAGAAATTTAAAAAATTCAAGTTTCGATACCTATGGCCGCGGTGGATTCGTGAACCCTCCCAACCACGAGCTTTATTCTAATTGGCTGTCAACACTCCAAACCAGGAAGTGTTGGCAGCCATCTCCGAACCGAGTCACAAGAAAACAGTAGAAGAAAGATTAAAAAAGAAGAAAAGGGGGCAGGGTAGAAATACCCTGACCCCCTAGACCTGCTCAGGGGGGTCCCACAGGGACCCCCAGGCCCAAAAAAAGCATTTAAAATAAAAAAGAAAATTGGCAGAATTATCGCTGGGTGCGCGAATCCGGCCGAAAAAAAATAAAAATGAAGCACAGGCTCCTGCGCTTTGTTTAATTAGGCCCCCAGTGGGCCAGGTCCCGGGGGCAATGTTCAAAATACATATGGGGCTGCTGGGGCCCCCGCAGCCCTGGGGACCGCCTCCCCGGGGCTCATTTATTCAATGGTGTGGCTTTTATGCTAATCCGTCTTGGGAGAAGGGGGCGTGTGAGCTGCGGCTCTTGAGCCATTTTAATTCTGTTTACAGTTTCCTGGTGTGGGCTGCTGCACTGCGGAGTGTCCAGGGTCATTTGCTGGGGCTGTGTGAGACAGGCTGGGGCACTGCCGCCCCGGGAGGTTGTTGGATAGTGCGTCCGCCGGGAGGAGATGTGGCCGCCATTCCGCTGCGGTCTCTGCCAGCTACTGGCTTTTCTGCCGTCCGTCACCACAGACCTGCGCTCCCCGGGAGTACCACAGTGGACTGGACTGGGTGCACCACATAGACGCTGGTGGCTGGCCACAGATCCCGGGTGAGGTTCTCAGAGTATTCAGCCGGCCGCACTGCAAACTTTTGCACCGCCACCCCGACTTTTTCCTGTGGCTGGAAACTTTAATTTGCTTGCCGCTGGGGGTTTACATTCACGGGCAGGACTGTTTCATGAAGTACATGGGGAAGCGAGGCTGGGGGTCTCCACACATCACCGTCCGCTGCATGCTTGCCCCTCACTGCCTACGCACCGGCCACCTGATGCGGAAGGTCCTGGCTCCTCTTTTGGCCTTGGAGGGCTTGGGCTGCCATTGCTCCTGCGGGTGCATGCATCCCTCAGTTAGTGACTTCACGTACCTTCGTGTCTGTCATTGTCACTGTCACTGTATTCCGTAACGGGGGTCATGCCTCAAGTCAGCAGCAGGAAGCGCGCCCTCCATGGTGTGCACTGTGCGGGCTGTGCTCCCGCAGGCTTTGGGGCTCACACTATTTAAGTTAATGCAGTGCTCGCAGGCTCATACTCAACTGCAGACCAGTGCTGCAATTGTATAATTCGTAATTGTAATCATAGTGACCACACCGTCATCCGCTTCAATCAACACGCATGCACAGACGTCACCCAAAGATTACACTGACACTTTCTTTGTGGGTGAAAACTGCTGCAGGTTTATTTCATACAACATAAGTATGACAATAAATGGGTTATCTTACGGGCGATCCAAGGCAAGCAGCCCCTAGCTGCTCCGCCCGCCTGGTGAGCCAGCACACACGGTGGGTCGATGCCCGGCAGTGTGGCACGTATTTATTTTCAGATCATCCACTGGGTCACGTGATCTGTCTCCTACTCCCGCCCCTTCTGACAGGGGCGGAGCGTGTTGTGGCACACCCCCGGTTGGTCAGGCCCCCCAACCGCCCGAAGGACTAACGGGGCGCCGTCGCGGTCTTCCCAGAACCCCCTTCGGCTCCTGGACCTTGGCTCGGGCACCCTTACTGTGCCGGACAGGGGTACCCTTACTGTACCGCCTGTCGCAGAGGTACCCTTACTGTACCCGTCTGCCTCCAGATCGCCCTGTAACTCCGCCTGCAACGCAAAAGAAAACATTAAAACATTCCAATAACGCACTGTCTCCGTCACGCAGGGTAAGCGGAAAGGGTGGGAATACGCGTGTCCGAGCTGGAGCGGCGCGCGGGAAGCAGAGGAGGAACTGGGCAAGCTGCACGCCTAACTGGGCAAGCCTCGCCCCCCCCCAACGGCCCGCCTCCTCCTACACACTACTGGGAGATCTCCTCCCTGGGCGTGGCCTCGCTCGCGAGGCAGAGAAGGGGGAGGGGGAAGGCTGCGACGGGCGGCCACTAGAGAGCTGCCCTGCTGATGTCCCACTGCGTGGGACGCGGGCAGCGGCATTTCCCGCGCCGCGCTGTGACTGACAGCCTGACGGTGAGATCATTATTGGGTGGTGTCTAATGACTAGTACCTGGTCCAGTCAGATCACCGACGCTGCAGGGGACATCACACCCTGATGCCTGGAGCGGGGAGTTCAGTTTAAGAATGATGGCTGAGGTTCTGGGCTGGGTTGCTTGCGGTCGGCTCTGCCGCCGTATAGGTCACTCAGCTGTCTTTACCATATTGCCCATGCAGACCTAGAGTTGCTGCCTGCAGGCGCCACCCGCCTGCGACAAAGTCTGGAGTGCCTCTGACTCATCTGCAGCCCAAGACAGTAAGTCCAAGCTGTTGTGAGCTTGTGTGGTGTGTAAGGCATTGATGATGCCAATGGCAGTACGCAATTAGATCAGGCAGCTGCAGCTATGAAGAGCGCGCGACAGTCCGATATGCCCAACTGCAAGTGCTTTGTTTTTTCTCCATTTAGACTATGGGTTAAATAGACACAGTGCCCACTGGTGAATCCATGTAAATGCACCCGCGATATGCACGTGTACACATGTGATGCTGCTCTTGTTGCAGAAGAACAGACCTCTTCTGATAGTGGCCACCGATGCCACTTGTTCCCAGCCCACCATCTGCTTTCCTTTCTGCCCTATTCAAACACACAAGGTTACACTACAGCGTGGAAGTGGCGGGGAGAGGTCTGTTGTCTCTGTGATGGACCTAGGCACGGGGAGAGCTGATGCCCAGTCTCGACTCCCCACAGAGCCAGACCATGTTATCCTGGGAGTTTTTGTTCTCCTACCTTTGCCTCGCTACACGTCCTAAAAACCATTGCCCGCACCATTAGATCGCATCTTTGTGACTTATGGCTTTGCCAGTGTTTTTTTAGCCACCCTACGCAGCATACGCAATGTTGTGTGACGTGGCTAAAGTTTAAAAAAAAACACTCCTTTGATACGGACTAATTTAAGAGACACAATAATAACTGGTCAGGAGGAGTTCATTGTTAAACCGAGTTTGACTGTATGTGAGAGAGAGTGAAGCTGGGAGGAAGGAAATGAATGTGACAAGGACAGAGAGGTAGAGAATAAAAGGGAGAAAAGGAGAGAGAGAGAGAGAGACAGAGAGAGGAGGTGAGAGAGGAAAAGAGAGTGGGGTGAGATCGAGACGGTTGTATGTTGTTACAACGCATTCTGTTGCAACGCATGCCTTTACCACGCATGCATTACAACGGAATGCTATTTCCACGCATAACCTTTACCACGAATATTCCTTTACCACGCATACCTTTACAACGATTTTCGTTGTCTCTTTGATCTGCGTTTATGGTTAAACACTGGTAATACTGAAACAGAAAGTGGAGATACACCAATGTGCGCCTAAACGTGGGTCCCCAATAGCCTTTATGCGGCCTACTGTTTCTTTTCGGCTTGGTTTAATCGAGTAAGAAGGAAGTGACAATATCGGCAGAGTTCTTTCTTCCCACCTGTGACGCTTGCAGTGCCTAGTTTTCACTGGTGCCCAAGTGGTTTGCACTTTCAGGTCGGCCTTGACAGCAGAACTTCCCCGCTACAAAATGTCCCTACATACCTGACTCCACCACAAAGCCACAGAGATGAAGGGGAGTGTTTTTTGCTTCACGCATTAACGGACTATGTGACAAAAACTTACCTCAAACTATGCTGGTGGCAATAGAAATATCAACACGTGTTTCACTTTGGGGCACAGTGGCATCACCTGACATAACAACATGGAAGGGGGTAAAATGCCCTAGATTAAAATGTACATTTAGTTTAGCATCTAATTGATGCAGCTCACTGATACCCAGTCCACTAACCCGTCCAAGCACTACAGTCCTATGAAGTTCATCCAAATCATATGGGTTAAATCACAGGAGGTGAAAAGATGTGTGAGGGGGGCAGATAGGGAGGGGGTGGCAGAGGGGGTAACCACATGGTCACATCATATGCCCTGCTAAAAAACACGAGTTTGCTCACGGGTATGCTCACGTCTGAGCATACCCTGCCAACTTATGGCAAACAAAGCGGTACAAAAGGGGGTGCCAGAAACCGGTCCTAGGAAGCTTGTTTCTGGTCCAGGGAAGACATGGCTTGGCAGTTCGGGCTGGACTGTTCCCATGAGGCACAGGGTCAGACTGATTTGCATATGGCCATGTCTGAACTGGGGTGGCAGAGTGGGCTAAAGAACCGTGATGGATTAAACCCAGATCAGTTGACTGGGGGTGAGTGCTTGCAATGTTCAACACTCCGTCCATCATTTCCTTTGGTTTTTGCTTTGTTCGCCATAAGTTGGCAGGGTATGCTCAGACATGAGTCCCTTGCTCACTTTGCCACTGGATTCAAGCAAGCCTGGCTGAAGACGGCTGAAATGCCAGAAACCGGTCCTAGGAAGCTTGTTTCTGGTCCAGGGAAGACATGGCTTGGCAGTTCGGGCTGGACTGTTCCCATGAGGCACAGGGTCAGACTGATTTGCATATGGCCATGTCTGAACTGGGGTGGCAGAGTGGGCTAAAGAACGGTGATGGATTAAACCCAGATCAGTTGACTGGGCGTGAGTGCTTGCAATGTTCAACACTCTCCCTTGCTCACTTTGCCACTGGATTCAAGCAAGCCTGGCTGAAGACGGCTGAAATGCCAGAAACCGGTCCTAGGAAGCTTGTTTCTGGTCCAGGGAAGACATGGCTTGGCAGTTCGGGCTGGACTGTTCCCATGAGGCACAGGGTCAGACTGATTTGCATATGGCCATGTCTGAACTGGGGTGGCAGAGTGGGCTAAAGAACGGTGATGGATTAAACCCAGATCAGTTGACTTGGGGTGAGTGCTTGCAATGTTCAACACTACGTCCATCATTTCCTTTGGTTTTTGCTTTGTTCGCCATAAGTTGGCAGGGTATGCTCAGACGTGAGTCCCTTGCTCACTTTGCCACTGGATTCAAGCAAGCCTGGCTGAAGACGGCTGAAATGCCAGAAACCAGTCCTAGGAAGCTTGTTTCTGGTCCAGGGAAGACATGGCTTGGCAGTTCGGGCTGGACTGTTCCCATGAGGCACAGGGTCAGACTGATTTGCATATGGCCATGTCTGAACTGGGGTGGCAGAGTGGGCTAAAGAACGGTGATGGATTAAACCCAGATCAGTTGACTGGGGGTGAATGCTTGCAATGTTCAACACTCCGTCCATCATTTCCTTTGGTTTTTGCTTTGTTCGCCATAAGTTGGCAGGGTATGCTCAGACGTGAGTCCCTTGCACACTTTGCCACTGGATTCAAGCAAGCCTGGCTGAAGACGGCTGAAATGCCAGAAACCGGTCCTAGGAAGCTTGTTTCTGGTCCAGGGAAGACATGGCTTGGCAGTTCGGGCAGGACTGTTCCCATGAGGCACAGGGTCAGACTGATTTGCATATGGCCATGTCTGAACTGGGGTGGCAGAGTGGGCTAAAGAACGGTGATGGATTAAACCCAGATCAGTTGACTGGGGGTGAATGCTTGCAATGTTCAACACTCCGTCCATCATTTCCTTTGGTTTTTGCTTTGTTCGCCATAAGTTGGCAGGGTATGCTCAGACGTGAGTCCCTTGCACACTTTGCCACTGGATTCAAGCAAGCCTGGCTGAAGACGGCTGAAATGCCAGAAACCAGTCCTAGGAAGCTTGTTTCTGGTCCAGGGAAGACATGGCTTGGCAGTTCGGGCTGGACTGTTCCCATGAGGCACAGGGTCAGACTGATTTGCATATGGCCATGTCTGAACTGGGGTGGCAGAGTGGGCTAAAGAACGGTGATGGATTAAACCCAGATCAGTTGACTGGGGGTGAGTGCTTGCAATGTTCAACACTCCGTCCATCATTTCCTTTGGTTTTTGCTTTGTTCGCCATAAGTTGGCAGGGTATGCTCAGACGTGAGTCCCTTGCTCACTTTGCCACTGGATTCAAGCAAGCCTGGCTGAAGACGGCTGAAATGCCAGAAACCGGTCCTAGGAAGCTTGTTTCTGGTCCAGGGAAGACATGGCTTGGCAGTTTGGGCTGGACTGTTCCCATGAGGCACAAGGTCAGACTGATTTGCATATGGCCATGTCTGAACTGGGGTGGCAGAGTGGGCTAAAGAACGGTGATGGATTAAACCCAGATCAGTTGACTGGGGGTGAGTGCTTGCAATGTTCAACACTCCGTCCATCATTTCCTTTGGTTTTTGGCTCGTGTAGTTAGCCTGGCATTCTCCTTTTCTGTCTGTGTCTGTCGTACACCCATGCCTAGTGCTGAGTCCCAGGCGGAGCGCTAACTTCTAAATGTACAAGTCATTTCAAAGCGGACATTTTCAGCTGCCACCCGCTTTAAGAAACAAAGTAGGCCTACATTATTCATAATATTCAAAAAATGTATGGTGGTACACTTTTGTTTCTCTTGCTCTTACCTTTGTATGGAGGTATTAAGTCAGCCATGCACATTCAATTATCACATCAGATTGTTGTGATATATTTCATAAAGATCTAGACGTTTTTGCAAAATAAAGTCTTTTGCTGTTACAAAGACAGACACTACTTAACCGCATAAAGTATTAAGCTGAGAAATGCTGAGGAGAGCATGATGACCAAACAGTGGCCGCAGAATAGGATTGCTGTCTTGGTCAAGCTAACCCGAGAGCTTCTTTCTGCACATGTCCTACCTCTGTAGGCATAGTTAGAAATTAGCAATTAAAAAACCTTTGAAATTCACTGAAAAAACACATAGGTTTCAGGGACGTTATAGTTAGAAATTAGCATTTAAAAAACCTTTGAAATTCACTGAAAAAACCATTGGTTTCAGGCACGTTATAGTTGGAAATTAGCATTTAAAAAACCTTTGAAATTCAATGAAAAAACCATAGGTTTCAGGGACGTTATAGTTAGTTGGACTTTTCACTCGTACAAAACCATAGAAATTCCGGCGTTAAAGTTAGTTCAGCTAAATATAACTCGCGCCCCCACAATGCACTGCTGATGACATCACATATTACATCATTCATGACATGGTCAGTGACATCGCGGATGACATCACTGATGACATCACTGATAACATCATCCACGTCAAAATCTGATGCACCTGCTCACACTCTAATATAACCTTTGATACATCCACTGTAAAATAGAGCCTACCATTTTCCAAACCATTGACACACCAATACCAGTTACTACATAGGCACTCACTGATTCCTAGGTCTACACACACATCCACTCATTCACCCATACAATCACTCATACATACAGTCACTCATCCACACAACATTATCATATGCACTCATACACCTATACAGACACTCACACACCACCACTCATCCATGGAATTACTCACACACCTAGTCAGTCATGCAAATAATCAATCACACTCCCATTTCCTCACCTATACAGATATACACACACCACCTCACTTATTCAAACATATACTAACACATACTTACTCTCTTATACAATCACTGATACAAGTACACACTCATCAACAGAGCCACTCTCACAATCCCTGACTCTCACATATAGTCATTTATATACTCCAACTCTCACATACACTGCCTTTTACATATGTAGTTACTTGGACATGTACCACTGAGACACCCAATCTCTTACCAACACACCCATACACACACGCACCCATCCATAAAGCTGTTTCCACATGCACTCTTGAACCCATACACCCAGTGAATCAACCACTCACACATCTATGCACAGAGTCACACACCTCCCACCTACCCACCCACACACACACTCAGTCTCCCATACAAATACTCAGGCAACCAATCAATAACCCATATAGACACCTGTGTAGCTACTGACCAACACATGCAACAGCTTACACAACAACAGACATACTGATACACACATTCAGACAGTTTAGTCACTAACCCATGTATTCAGTAAGACACATTTGATCACTCACTTATACAGTCAGTCACACACCTACTAAATCCTTCATCCAGACACTTATACACCCACTCATTCTTCAATACACCTTGGCATATATATAAAACATATTTAAACTTTACAGAAATACACAGTCACTGGATGATGTAATCAGTGATGTCATTTGAGATGCCATCAGTGATGTCACTGACCATGTCATGAATGATGTACTATGTCACGTCATCAGCAGGGCATTGCGGAGGCGCGAGTTATAGTTAGCTGAACTAACTATAACGGGGGAATTTCCATGGTTCTGTGCGAGTGAAATGCCCAACTAACTATAAAGTCCCTGAAACCTATGGTTTTTTCAGTGAATATACATATATATACAGTTTTGCTGCTCCCTTTGCTCCCCAATCCTCGAGTTAGCAAAGCAGGCACGGACCACTGTTCTGTGCAGATAATTAATTTTATTTTTCGCTAGTCTGCCATGACGCGTTTCGGTCCCTCCTGGACCTTGATCACATATATATTCTCGCAATCAATTTCCATTAGGGATGGAAGCCTCAGTCCACAGGAGAGGATTCCTATATAAACATCAAATAACCTTGACCAAATCTTCATTCACTGAAAAAATCAAGTGTTAAAATGATGTTATAGATAGGTGAAAATGTCAGTTTAAACATAATATTTTAAACAAAAAAATGACTGAAGTTTACCAGTTATAGCTACCTCAAGAAACTATAACTTGTTCCCCTGGCATGCACACTGTTTCATCAAATATGAGATTTCAGCTGTCGTCAGTGATGTTATCAATGATGTCATAAAACATGTCGCTAGTGTTGTAATATGTGAAGTCACAAGCAGTGCATGGCAAGGGTGCAGTTCATTTCCAATTCTTTGCGTTCAACACACTGCTGCTTGCATTCAAATCTTTAGTTTTGCACTAAAAATGACCCAATGGTCCACTCGGGTAAAAAATCTACCTGAAACGTTTGTTGACTGCTCATGTCTTAGGAACTGCCCCTTGCGTTCAAAACACTGCCGTTCGCATTCATGCATTAATGCACTGAGCCTTCAGACTGGGCAATTCAGAGGCTCTTAAACTGGTTGATTTGGGTGTGGCGGTGATGGGCGTTCATGCATGATTGGTGGAGGGTGACCATTTGTATATGTCTAAAATGGGTGTCACATCATGGGCCTGATGAGAGACCCCAAACATATAAGTTATCTGCGATGCACGAAACACGAGTTGTATTCCCTTGTCTTTTCCAAGCCTTAACATGGCCACCAAAAGGCTTCCTTGTCTTGGCCTTGTGCACTTACTAGAGGTTGGGCCACTTGTAAATAAACTGCCACCAGGCGGGTGGTCATTTTGTAGCCAGGCCAGGGAGGAGTCTTCATCAGGACAAAGACAAAGCATTCTTGGTGCTCTCCGGCCCAGACAAGTCTGACAGCAGCAGTTTTAGGGCTGGTACCTGGGTGGTTTCTGGTAGAGGAGACACCACCCCAGAAAGAAACAAACCACTTGTCACTTGAAACAGTTGTAACATTGTCACATCCAAATATTTTTTCGCCACAATGTTCTAAAATATTTTTCCTATTTAATAATGCTAAACAATGACAAGAATACACCAGCTGTGTGGCTTTTAACATTCTAATGATGCTTAACGCACTTTCCTCCTCCAGAAACTGTGAATCTACTCCTTGCATTTGTCACGTCTGTCAGTCTTCAGTCTTGGCTGGTTGTCTCTGCAGTGGGAATCCCTGCAGCACAAGCCCTCCCCCAGCTGTTTACTAGTAACATCAGCAGCTTGGAGGAGAAACAGATTGACAAGCCTGGACAGGCGTTTCCATAGTTACCGGGAGAAAGCATCTAGTATTTACTCCTAATCTCAGAACTTCTTCAGTTTCAGAAGTTACAAAAGACTCGAGATGGAAGGGTTCCTTTCGCTTTCTGGTCAGCGAAACACGTGACATTTGTAGTTTTAGAATATACTGGGGTGGGGGTACTAGACACCCCTCCTGCATGCAGTGCTAACCCGTCCGCCCCCCCCTTTCCGGCACCAGACTTTTCCCTCATCCACGCTCCTTCGGCACTCCTATGATCAAACCTCTGCCTTTGGTCTCATAAACCCATCACTGGGGCTGAATATCAACCCTCTCACCACAGACTGGTCTCTCTTTCCAACCCCAAACTGACCCTCATCCTCCACAAAGGCTACACACACCTCTTCTCAAGCTGTGGCTCTCACAACCTGCAGCCCGGAGTGGCCCCTCCCTTGTCTCAAAGGCTGCACCCCTCTTCTCCACCATGGTCAGTCCTACAGTAAAGTAAGATCAGAGCACTGAGATACAAAGTGCAGTCCTGGGGTAACGAGCACATGTGTACGGAAAACACTGGATAATAAGGGGACTGTGATAGGTACTGAAGTACTGAGTACAGAAGTAGTAAAGAGTAAGGACTCATGGGAGGGTGAGAAGTGCAGCACTGGCATAAGGGGGCATCACTCACTGGGGCATTGGTTTCAGTGCCAGGGCGAGGAGCTTAATACTGAGGCAAAGACTGTCATACCAGGGTAAGAAATGCCAGGTGGAGGTAAGGAGTAAAGTAGTGAGTTAGGAACTCTGTGCGGGTATAGCAGCCCTGTAGTAAGGAGATAAGTGCACGTGTAAGGGCTGAGGTAAGGATCACAAGGTAGGAGTTAACAAGAAGTGTACTAGGGTAGTGGGAAAATAGTCAGAGTAGTGAGTGAGGTAACGGAGAGCACAGTAAGTGTTTGCCATGGGCATAGTGGGGCTTATAATGGGGATCCACACACTGCAGTGTAAAGAGCACTCAGAAGTCCCAGTTTCATGCCTCATTCACTCCATCCACTCTGTGCATTCTGGGAGTAGTAGTCCTGGTTTTATAATGAGATACACAATCCCAGTGCGCAATGAGAAAGCCCTGGACTGGATGAGCTGCTCACTCATGGCCCTTGGTAACTTGCGGAATCAGAGCGGCGGACCCCACTCATCCAGATTCCGGTTTGGAGTCATAGCCGCCCTGACAGGCAAACCCTGGAATTCACAGTCAGTGCTGACGTTCATTGAGGGTCAAACCAGTTCAATTCTTTGTCATTATCCAGAGAGGGCAGAGAGGGGCAGACGCCATGATGTGAGGGCTTGAAGGTACATATGGAATTTTGAGGCTCTCACATCTTAAAGATTCAAGCTGAGGAAAATAACCCAATCACAATACAAACTGCTTGTGTCACCACGTGGCATTAAATTCATACCAAATTTTACTTGTTAATATACCAGGAAGCAGACACGCCTTAGAGACTGTGCAGGGTTTTCAAGAAATATCCCTGTTGCAATATCAAGGAGTAAGAACAATGTATTACAGTGAAACACACTTGAAAAAGACAACATGAACCAAGCCCTCCTACAAAACCATCTAACTTTACATCACTACCAGGAAAAAGTACTTGAATAATCCAAGCACAGCACTCAAGACTCGTTACCGCTGTTACTTAGAATGAAACAAATATACAATTAATCACCAACTGCAAATAACCAGCACAAGTACACCAGAGCCACATTGTATCAGTTTAACTCATCGAGCTCCACAAACCGCATCAGCAGAGTGCCTAAACTCATGTGATTGGATATCTATGTCACATCCATGACATACACTGCAATGATGTAAAATACAGTCTAACGATGCAAACATCAGAGTCAAGGTGTCTGCCACAAGAATCCAACACATTGGATGATGCAAAGAGAAACACAAAGACGATGCAGCTGAATTGATTTGAAAGTGTCAGGACAGTCCACTGCCCTTACTGTAGGTGACTGTCCTGAGGATTACAACACAAATATCGTGTGACACCCGTATTCGCTTCAAGCTTAAAATAAACATCCACTGGTGATGGGGAGGTCACTGTGCACATTCAGGGCCACTGATTCCACAACCTGAGGACAAATGCTGCTAATGAAGAGGAAATAGAGAGGCAGAAACAGAGGGGCATATTATCAAGAACGGGCGTTAACATTATCGCCGCTTTGGCGGCAGAAAACTGCCACTAAAGCGGCGATAATGGGCTTGATAATATGCCCTTGAGAATTCCCATAGAAGCCCATGTTCTGGTGTGAACCTGGGCTTCTATTGGAATTCTCAAGGGCACATTATCAAGCCCATTATCCAGTTTCCTGCCGCTAAAGCGGAGATCATTTTAACGCCATTCTTGATAATATGCCCCAGAGTGTGTGTGTCTGTGTGAGACAGAGTGTGTGTGAGAGGTGAGAGAGTGTGTGCATGTGAGAGAGAGAGTGTGAGAGAAAGTGTGTGTGAGAGAGAGAGAGAGAGGAGAAAAAGTGTGTGTGATGAGAGAGTGTGTGAGAGAGAGCAAGAGTGTGTGTGATAGAGAGTGAGAGATTAAGTGTGTGTGTGTGAGAGAGAGAGAGCGTGTGTGTGAGTGTGAGAGAGAACAAGAAAGTGTGTGTGAAAGAGTGTGTGTGAGAGAGAGCTAGAGAGTAAGTGTGTGTGTGTGTGTGATAGAGAGCAAGAGGGTAAGTGTGTGTGTGGGAGAGAGCGAGAGTGTACTTGTGTGTGCGATAGAGAGCAAGAGAGTAAGTGTGTGTGTGATAGAGAGTGAGCGAGTAAGTGTGTGCATGTGAGAGAGAGCGAGAACGTGTGTGTGTGAGAAAGAGAAAGTGTGAGTGTGAGAGAGAGAGTGTGTGTGTGAGAGAGAGAGTGTTGTAAACCCAATACCAGGGCATTGCACAAACATATGGGAAAGACTGCAACTCTGCATCCGCCTTGTACACGGTGCAGAAACACATTAACAATCACAACTGTGGGGAGCGAAGAGCACAGTGGAGTATGGAGAGAAATAGAGACATAAGTGCCGACGTTGGGTACCACCACTTTTGGGGTAACAATTCATTAATATGGTATGGAAGATATATGGGCTCAATAAGACCCACATCCTAATGTACAATTGACTGCATCGTATATCTGAGTAAATGTATTCATGTGCATAATTAGGCAATATGCAAATCAGCATCCTCCGACAGTATCTGTCAGAGGATGGCAGCAAATGACGCTCACTGCTGCTTTTGTACAGACAAGCACAACCAGCTGGTGCCCGTTAGTGGTAAGTGCCCTCGCAAACAAGATAGGAGGGTAAGACGGGGGAAATACTGTTGCCCCATGTAATGCCCATTGATTAACACCTGCTTCCAGTACAAATAACACATGCACCCATATCGTTGGGGTGTTTTACACTCACCATTCGCACCTAAGTGTAAATTACCCTCATAGGAGGTTGCTGAGGACACAGTGGGGTGCAGAGCACGTGAGAGGCGCATGCAATAGTGAGGTTTGCATCATAGTGAGGAACTAACTAGTGCAACAGCAACTTTAATGGTGGGATGAGAAGTAATGGCATACAGGATGCTGGTGGTGGTTGAGTACCTGTCAATAATGGAAGGTTTCTTTAGGTAGAAACAAAACAAGCTTTGGCAAAGTCAGTAGGTCTGGAGTTATGTACTAACACTTGCATCGTTTGCATATCAGAGTGAGACCCACTGGAGGGAATCAGAAGGAGCCAGCAGAGAGGGCTATAGTTGGCCCTCCTGAGTTCAACGCAAGCATTGGAGTGGAGTCAAAAGAATACATGAAAACAGTCCATAGAAATAGGTGAGAGATGAATGCTCCACTGGGCTGAGCCAAGACGTGATTGACTGAGTGTCTGGCCAGTGACTGAAAGACCCTGGGCAAAGATGCCCATGGTTTAAAGGGGACGTCAATTATTACCAACAGGTCAGTTTGACGCTGCGCTGCCACAATCTTCACTTAGAACTGGTCGTTAAGATCGGTACAAGGTCTGGACACTGTAGGGAAGATTGGTAACTAGTTTGAGATGCTGAAAGCCCGTGCACGGTTTCATTTCTTCATCGAATACCAGGTGCAGCAGTGCAGAGAGTGAATGAGTGATTATTGAGTGTAACTGTTTCTCAAAGGTCCAGTACTGTAATTATTGCTTGCTCTCTTTACTACTGTTCTTTTGGGAAATGTATATGAGATTGTCTTTTAGGCCTGCTCAGTAGAAGGGGGAGGGATAGAGGTAGGAGCTGCATGGGTGCATTTAGTAGTAAATACTTTGTGTGCTTTCTGCAAGTCTAAGCAGTGTCAGAGATGGATTTCTAGGCGCTAGCAGACCTTGCACTATAGTAGGCTGTATTTTCTACTCTTTCTAATAAATGTACAATAGGAAAGCCTCATGACTGTGGCCTGGAAGCCATTTTGCCACACTGGTCACCATTGGGTACTCATAGCTTCAGGAGGAGTAGTTGTGGGCACTGCTAAGTGTGCATGACAGTTTGACCAGCCATCTTAGGCCGGTCAAACAAACACAGATGTGCAACTGTGTTGCACAGCCAGATGGAGAACAGTCTCCGGCTCCCAGGCACTGTCTGAGTGGCAAACCAGGCAACTCAGTCCAATCCCAGCATTTCTCTCATGCTGGGAATAATATTTCCAGCATGAGAGAAGCGCTAGGATTGGCATCTGGGAGCCTGCACAGTGTGCACCAGTCGAGAATCGGGAGAGGAGCAAGATGCAGCGTGTGAGAAGTCGGCCTGGTAAATGCTGTCCACTAGATATAGTGGGCACCTTGTACCAGTCCCAACAACCATTATTGATGATTAGATTTAAGACAACCTTTATTGAAAGCTCTCCTAGTGGTAGCTATGGAGAGCAGCCTTCAGGCTAGGTCTTGAAGGAGTTCAAAGCAACTTGGTTTACCAGATTATAACCTCTTGAATGGCCAAATGAAAAGAGAGCCACGCAAGGTATATATATAAAATATATGTATTTATTTCTAAACACTATCTACTAACCTCTTTATGAGATTAGAGATCAAGATACACAATATTAACACACTACAACGACAGTAGTAGTAGTAGTAGTAAATCTTTATTCGGTTATAATGAAACAGTGATAACCATTAAAGTACATACATAAAACATATCACAAACAATGTACATATTATAAAAGGCTCCTTATTTCGACTAAAATGCTTTAACCAAGGTTCGCTCTATGTTTAAAAATACACTTTAAAAACGTGCTGACGCATTTCGTAGTAAATGTAGTATTCAAAAATTGCAAGTGCAACATAGCAGGACGACACCTTCTAAAACCAAGGGTTCTCAGCAGTGGAATTAGCCAGAGGTTACGATGGGTAGAATAGTGTTTACAAAACAACACAGTATGCATAGTTGACTGTTCCGACATCTCATCACAGGGGCATAACATTAAACACTCATTCCAATTTGGGTTTTTAGGAAAGGCTACAAGCCTATGAAAAACATTCAGTCTAAATCGTGTCAACAAAAAACGTTCAAATTGTGACTCGACATAGGCCAAGTAAGGTTCCATTTCCAATGTGGTCATGACTATTAAGGAGTGTTGAACAGATGTTTTACTAATCTCCTTACTCAACCGGGATTCTTCCATATAGCTAAGGGCCTTTATTTTTAAATCTTTCTTCGAGATCTCTGCAATCAATTCGGGGTTAACAAAATATTTGTTAAGGCCTAGATCTGGTAGAAGGTTTTTCACATAAAGCAGCCACTCAATTTTCCCCATATGTTCTAGAGACATACAATCGGCCACTATGTCTTTTGTAAGTGAGTTATCTGTTGACGTCCAGATGCGGCGCCACAACAAAAGAGGTTGAATCTTAGCCAGGTCTTCAATGTGGGGGATTCCAAGTTCTGCATGGCAAGCAAAGATTGATGCTCGCTTTGGTGCCATCAGAAGAAATCTCATAAATGTGTTCTCTGCTACCTGCAGAGCGTTGGTGTTTTTGTATCCCCAGAGGCCCGCCCCGTAAAGTGCAATGGAATGGCACTTGGCTTTATAAATGCGGAGAAGCTCTACTGGTGGTCTCTTCCCTAGCTTCTGGGAGAATTTTATAAGAGCGATTATTGCTCGCAGAAGTTGGTGTTTGCGAGCTTCAATAGCCGCCTTCCAGTCGAGTTTATCATCTATCATGACCCCAAGATATGGATATTGTGTAGTCAGATCAATTCTCTCTTTATCGAGGGAAATGATGGTCCTTCCCCTTTTCTTTCCCTTTCCTGCCACCATCACATATGTTTTTTTGATATTTATTTTAAGATCCAAACTGCCCATAAAGTTTGAGTATCTATCTAAGGCTTTCTGCAACTCTCGCGGGGTACGTGCCAGTATTACGGCATCATCGGCGTATAAAAGCGCAGGCACGAGGTGATTTTTTACTCGTGGGAGGTCCTGGGCCCCTCTCAACATCTCAACTTCAAGACTGTTGGTGTAAAGAGAAAATAGAAAGGGGGACAGGACACAACCCTGCCTCACGCCCCGCTCTACCTTAAAAGAGTCGGATAGTTCGCCCTGTGTTCCAAAACGAACCCTGGATGAGGCGTTGGAATAAAGTGCACGAAGGAGGTATACTAGGTCAGAGTCTATGCCCATATCAGTGAGCACTGACCAAAGTTTTGAATATAACGACAGTAAAATAGCACAATATACAGTGGGCCCCGGGGGGGACCAAACCATATATTAAGAAAGTGGTATAAGAACCACGACTTGACTAGACACAGTGCCTAGAGCACGTAGAATCGCTGGGACCCCAAGGAACCACCCAAGGTAGTGACACAAGAGACCCATGGGGGGTCGCGTGCAGTGTGAGAACACAGCCGCGAGCTCCGTACTATTCTATGGGAAAGTCGAGGTTGGAATTTTAAAGTTTAAGGACACTTAGAGGACTTGGAACAAACCCTTTCAGACTTAGAAGGTTCTAAGGCCAGCACCCATATGAGCACCGGAGTACTCATGGTACCTAACCCAGGGAAGCCGGGTGCATAGGTGTCAAATGGTGTCGGGAATCTTCGCTGTCGTCAATGGAGAGTTTCTGCAAAGTGCTGCTGCCGTGGAAAGGAGAGGTGTCCGGTGTGATCCAAGCCTGGATCGAAGATGTGAAGAACCTGAAAGCAGAGGGGACAGAGTCTGGGTCCCTTGCCCGTAACGAGGGGCATGATAGACGAATGCCCACCGATGTCGGGTGTTTCAGGTGCGAAGAGGTGAAGCTTGACTCCACTGCCACGGGAACCAGGAGACATCGAGGATGACCACAGTCCACAGGTGAGCTGTCCCACAAAGCATGTTGAGAGCTGGGTGGTCGGTGTCCGTATTGGAGACCAACAAGCCTTGGCGACTGCAACCCATGTGGTGAGAGAAAATCGGCTTCGGTGTGGACCAGCAAGGTCCTGTGGACTCCCCACCCGGTGTAGAGTCAGAGCAAATCTGGAGCAACCAGCAAAGTCCATTGAGAGGCAAAGTACCCTTCTCAGGGACCCACAAGTTGACGGACAAATGATCACGAAGGGACCTCGAGAGGAATCACTAAATACTAGCCCACGGGACACTCGTGGAGTGTAGGCCAGTAATCGTCAGTGGAATCACTGCATGGGGTCTGGACTACAATTAGCCCAAAGAACAGCCTCAGGAATTGCCAAGAAGCCTATGCTGCTGCAAATGGTCGCGGTGTCCAGGGGTTCGGGTTGCACGGTCCCCACGAGGGCTTTGGATCTCAGGTTTGCTGAGAGCACAGACCGGCCTCAGGGAAGCTTGGACACCTCCTGTGTTGCAAAATTGTCGGTGTCCTTCAGGAGCAGCGTCAATGCAAATCGGACAGATGTGTCTTTGGTGCCTGTCTTGCAGGGGAGTAACTCCTTTACTCCAAGGGAGATTCTTCGGCAATCCAACGTCATGTAGATAGTAGAAGTTCTGGGATTCTGTAGCAGAGTTTTGTCCAGATAATCTAAAGTCCTGTAGCCAGGGGTTCCTAGTTTATACCCAAGGAAGGGGTGGGACAAACTCTGGGGACCCACGTATGGGAGGGTCAGGACAGAGGGGAGGCTACACCCATGTCCTTTGTCCAGTTTCACACCAGAGCAGGGGCTGGTAGCCCCTGCAACTGGTTTGAGCTGGACTATGCACAGGGACACCAAATGTTCCCCCAGTGCAGACTTCCAATCACTCTTAGAGTGCACCCACCCAGCCCCAATACACTAAAGCCTGTCTGGGAGGTGGTCACACCTCCCTGTGACAGGAAACCTATTGTCCAGGCCTCCCCTGACAGAGTTTTGTCCAGCAGCAGGAGGGCAAACTTGTGTCTGTGGCTGGCAGCATCCATTTTGTGATGCCAGGGCTTGCAAAGCTGGTACCGGGGATACCGGTGCTGTCATGGTTCTCTCTCTAGAAGGGTGGAATCATACCTCTCACACCAGATACTGGTGTGGAGGTATGATTCCAAGGTGTTTGACACCAAACACAACATGTTTCCATGGAGTCATTCCAAAGTTAGCATTTAGCGCAAGGTTATAATGCACTTAAGAGTATATGGTCTGGCTGCATCACAAACAACCCCGGAATAAAGGTTCCAAAAGCTGCAGAGGGGCTCTCTCACATGAAACCCAGCACCCTGCCTTCAGGATTGAAAAGGCCTACCATAGGGGTGACTGATACGTTTAAATGTGTAGTGATATGAAGAGGTATAGGTAACGTATATCACAGTAAGGGGTGTATACGCCACCTTACACAGGCTGCAGTAGCAGACCTGTTGTGTCATTTTTAATGGTCTCCCAGGGGTGGCATAATACATGTTGCAGCTCCTGAAAGGCCTCTGGGGTACCTATGCCCTAGGTATATAGGATACCATATACTAGGGACTTATAAGGTTACCCCAGGATCCAATCTGTGGTGTACCTAAGGTACATGCAATTCAATTTAGAGAGAAAGCAGCTAGGCTGGGGTCCTGGATAGCAGGATCCCAGCCAGTCTAAGTCAAAAACCAGTGAAGCATCAGAAAAAAGTGGGGATAACCATAAGAAGCAGATCCTACTCTCCTAGACAACCCCCGCCAAACGTAAGGACATTAAACTTACCTTGGCCAGTTGAGTCTTCATGTTCTAAGTGGAAATATCTGGAGAGTCCAACTGCATTGGCATGGTTACTCCCAGGTCTATGTTCCACTGTATAGTCCATCCCCTGTAGGGAAATGGACCACCTCAAAAGTTTGGGGTTTTCACCCTTCATCTGTTTTAGCCATAAGAGGTGCTTATGGTCTGTCTGAACAATGAAGTGAGTGCCAAACAAGGATGGCAACAGCTTCTTCAGAGCCCAAACCACAGCAAAGGCCTCCCTCTCAATAGCTGACCAATGTTTATCTCTGGGGGTCAGCCTTCTGCTAATAAAAGCTACTGGCTGATCCTGACCTTCATCATTCAATTGCGAGAACACAGCCCCTACCCCCAACTCAGATGCATCTGTTTGGACAATGAATTCTTTGGAGTAGTTAGGACTTTGCAGAATGGGAGCAGTGCACATGGCCTGCTTCAGGTCATCAAATGCCTTTGGACAGACAGCTAACTGTCCACTGAACTTTCTTGAGCATTTTCTTAGAAGTTAAGTCACTCAAAGGGGTCACTATGGATCCATAACCTTTGACAAATCTTCTATAGTACCCAGTCAGGCCCAAGAAAGCTCTGACCTGAGTCTGAGTGGTTGGAGCAACCCAGTCCATTATGGTCTGGATTTTGTTCTGCAATGGTTGAACCTGGCCTCCACCCACAAGGTGGCCCAGGTACACAACCTGACTCTGCCCTATCTGGCACTTAGTGGCCTTGATAGTTAGGCCTGCTTTTTGCAGGGCCTCCAAAACGTTTCTCAGGTGGACCAGGTGATCCTCCCAGGTGGAGCTAAAGACAACAATATCATCTAGATATGCTCCAGGCCTGTAAGGACTTTATTTACCAACCTTTGAAAAGTGGCAGGTGCATTTTTCAAACCAAAGGGCATCACCACAAATTGGTAGTGCCCACTAGGGGTAGAAAATGCTGTCTTTGGCTTTGCGTCATCAGCTAGTCTGATCTGCCAGTAGCCAACTATCAGGTCAAATGTGCTCAGAAACTTGGCTGAGGCCATGGTGTCTATAAGCTCATCTGCCCTAGGGATTGGATGGGCATCAGTCCTCTTGACTGCATTGAAACCCCTGTAGTCTACACAAAACCTCATCTCTCTCTTGCCATCTTTGGTGTGAGGTTTTGGCACTAAGCCTACTGGACTAGCCCAAGGGCTATCTGAGGGTTCAATGACTCCCAAATCCAACATCTTCTGGACTTCAGCCTGATACAGTCCCTGACATGGTCAGGTTGCCTGTAAATTTTATTTTTAACAGGCAGACTGTTGCCAGTGTCCACTTCATGAGTACACCAGGTGGTCTGACTTGGAGTCAGAGAAAACATATGTCTAAACTGGCTGAGAACTTTTCTGCAGTCACTTTGTTGCTGGACAGTGAGGCTGCCTGCCAAGGCTACACCATCTACTGATCCGTCATCAGTGTTCTGAGAGAGCAGGTCAGGGAGTGGATCACTCTCTTCCTCCTGTCCCTCATCAGTAGCCATGAGCAAGCCCATGTCAGCCCTGTCAACATATGGTTTTAGTCTGTTGACATGGAGCTCCCTGTGGGGGCTCCTGGGAGTTCCAAGGTCTACCAAGTAGGTAACCTCTCCCTTCTGTTCAACTATGGTATGGGGTCCACTCCACTTATCTTGGAGGGCTGCTGGGGCCACAGGCTCCAACACCCATACTTTCTGCCCTGGCTGGTAAACAGTCAGCACAACCTTTTTGTCATGCCAGGCCTTTTGTAATTCCTGGCTAGCCTCAAGGTTTTTAGTTGCCTTCTTCATGTACTCAGCTATCCTGGAGCGGAGACCAAGTACATAGTCCACAATATCCTGTTTAGGGGGTTTGAGAGGTAACTCCCATCCCTACTTCACTAGACATAATGGAGCCCTCACTGGATGTCCAAACAGGAGTTCAAATGGGCTGTAACCCACCTCCTTCTGTGGAACCTCTCTGTAGGCAAAGAGAAGGCAGGCCAAAAGTATGTCCCATCTGCGCCTACGCTATTCTGGGAGACCTTTGATCATGCCCTTTAGGGCAACCTTTCAACTAACCCATTGCATTGTGGGTGATAAGGGGTGGTACATTTATAATTTACTCCACACTCCTTGCACATAGCAGTCAAGTAACTAGACATGAAGTTTGCATCCCTCTCTGATACTACCTCGTTAGGGAAACCCACTCTGGAAAAGATTCCAAGTAGGGCCCTTGCCACCACAGGAGCTGTAGTGGTCCTAAGGGGAATGGCTTCTGGGTACCTGGTACCATTGTCCACCACCACCAGTATAAATCTGTGCCCAGATCTGTCTAAGGATCCATGGGACCAACTATATCAATCCCAACCCTCTCAAAGGGAACCCCCACCACAGGTAGTGGTATCAGGGGAGCCTTTGTGGTACCACCTGCCTTACCACTGGCTTGACAGGTGACACAGGAGCAACAAAACTCCTTGGTGTCTTCAGACATGTGTGGCCAATAAAAGTGAGGGATAATTATGTCCCAAGTCTTGTTTTGGCCTAGGTGACCTGCTAAGGGAATATCACGGGCTTGTGTTAATAGGAAGCCCCTGAACTTCAGAGGTATAACCAACCTCCTGGTGGCACCAGGCTTGGGGTCTGTACTCTCTGAGTACAGGACTCCATCATCCCAATAGATCCTGTGGGATCCACTAGCATTCCCAGCAGCCTCAGCAGCAGCTTGCTATCTGAGGGGTTCAAGGGAGGGGCAGCTCAGCTGCTCCTGGCTCAGATCTGCCCTGGAAGGGCCCCCTGTCCTCAAGAACTCAACCTGATGAGGTTCCAGCTCCTTTGGGACAGTTCCTTCTTCAGGACTAAGATCATCTCCCTGAAGAGATTGATCTGTATTGTAAGTCAGGCGGGAAGACACTGCCTTACCCCTACTGCTCATCCTCTTGGAAGGCGCCTGGTCCATTCTTCCAGGATCCAGGGCCTGTTCAGTGATAGCCATTTTTGCGCCTGTGACCTGGTCATAGCAAATACATGTGCAGGGATTCCCAGCATTTCTGCATGAGTCCTGAGCTCCACTTCAGCACAAGCTGAGGTTTCTAAATCATTGCCAAGCAAGAATTCAACAGGGAGGTCTTCACTTACCACAACCTTCTTAAGGCCAGTTACCCCTCCCCAGGTGAAATTAACAACTGCCAAGGAATGGTCTGTCCTGACATTGCTAGCATTGCTCACTTGGTATATCTCCCCAGATATGACACTTGCTCCTGTGTCCCTGAATGCCAAGGCCTCTTTTCCATTAATTAAAGGCTGCTGTCTGTATTTGCCCAGATTATTGGGACTGACAAAGGAGGCCATATCCATGCCTCCGTCACAGAACAGTACAGCCTGAGTAGGAACTCTGACTAGGCCAGAGTCCATGTCAGATCCCAGGGTTAACCCTACTACAACCTTATTCTTAGTACCACCACTTGTAGCTGAACTAGGGGGAACAGTTGCCTTAGGGGCAATGGTGGCTGGAGTTGAGTCCTTGGACTTGTTACAGTCACTTGTCCAATGGGTTTTCTGTTTACAGATTTTACACCATGGTTTCTTCTTGCCTTTTTCCTGGTTGCCTTGTGATACCCCACCAAATGCAGATTTCTGGGGCCCTTGAGAAGACTTCTGGTCTTTACCCTTCGCCCCACCCTTATCAGAGGTTTTAGAATCTTGCTTCTTGGGATCACCACCTTGGTTCTGAACTTTCTGCCTAACCCTGGTTCTGACCCATTTGTCTGCCTTCTGGCCCAATTCTTGGGGAGAGGTCAGATCAGAGTCCACCAGGTACTGATGCAATAGCTGATTTTGACAATTATTAAGAATCTGCTCCCTCATAATTAAGTTGTACAATCCTTTAAAATCACACACCTTACTGTCAAGTAACCAGCCTTCCAGAGCCTTAGTAGCACAATCTACAAAGTCAACCCAGTCTTGAGTATGTGCCTTTTGGGTATCTCTGAACTTCAACCTGTACTGTTCAGTGGTTAAGCCAAACCCATCTATCGGTGCACTCTTCAAGACTTTGTACTTGTCAGCATCCTCTTGTCTAACAGTGAGGAGCTTGTCTCTACCTTTGTCTGCAAAGGAGAGCCACAAGATTGCTGCCCACTGCTCTTGAGGGACCCTCTGTACTTTACAGGCCCTCTCTAGTGCAGCTATCCATTTGTTGATGTCATCCCCACTCTGGTAGGGAGGGACAATCGTGTGTAGGTTTTTATGGTCATGAGTATGATATCTACCTCTAGGGACACTGTTGCTGCCACCATGTGGCTCTAGCCCCCATCTTTGTGAAGCTCTCTGGAGCTCCAGGGATTCCCTATCCAATGCCAACTGCTCTCTCTTGATCCTACGCTTAGCTTTCTCAAACTCAAGCAGTCTGCACTTTTTCCCATGGAGAACTCCCTTTTTGGGGGAGCAGACCTATGTGAAATAGAATTCCCTACAGAAGTACCAGAATTATTAGATTCCACTGAAGGTGATATAGATCTTCTAGGTAAACTGTTAACCCTTCCAAGTAGAGTGAAGAGGGTACCCCTAGGGTCCTCTTCCCCACCCTCAGGAAAGATTGCATTGTCCTTGGTTAGAATCATCTTGATCCTCCTGGTCAGCATCAGATTCTAGGTCCTGGAAGTTTTCACTTACCGGCCTGTCCTCTTCTGCTGCCCCACCCAACTTGCCTGCCTCATCAGACCCTGGGGTCTTTCTGAGGTCATCTATGAGCAAAGCCTCTATGAGGCGTTGAGCCCTAGGGTTCTTCCCTGTCTTCAATTTTCTAAATGCACACATATTTCTCAATTCCTGAAATGAGAGATGGTCATACTTGTTCAGCAAGGAGCCACTGGCTAGTGCTCATGAAGACATACTAGTGTTGTGTGGGTGTTGCACCTACCTAACCTAGTGGGAACTACTAAACTCTCTTGAGTTGGAGATAGGGTGTGCTAACACCTAGACTTACCCAACTCCAAGTTCAGTAGAACTTACTTTATTCTAGTCTTGGTTATATGTACCAATGTACCTATAGTGGTTTTCAGTTAGTCACTCAATGAGATTACCTGGTAAAGCAATTGCAAGCTTGAATCCAACCGCTGCACACCAATGTGAGAAGTTGGCCTGGTATATGCTGTCCACTAGTTATAGGGGGCACCTTGTACCAGTCCAAACAACCCTTATTGATGATTAGGTTCAAGACAACCTTTATTGGAAGCTATCCTAGTGGTAGCTATGGAGAGCAGCCTTCAGGCTAAGTCTTGAAGGAGAGCAAAGCAGCTTGGTTTACCAGATTATAACCTCTTGAATGACCAAATGAAAAGAGATTTACACAAGGTATATATATAAAATATATGTATTTATTTCTAAACACTATCTACTAACCTCTTTATGAGATTAGAGATCAAGATACACAATATTAACACACTAGAACGACAGTAAATAGCATAATATACACTGGGCCCCAGGGGGGGACCAAACCATATAATTACGAAAGTGGTATAAGACCACAACTTGACTAGCCACAGTGCCTAGAGCACGTAGAATCGCTGCGACCCCAAGGAACCACCCAAGGTAGTGACACAGGAGACCCACGGGGATCGCTTGCAGTGTGAGAACACAACCGCAAGCTCCGTACTATTCTATGGGAAAGTCGCGGTTGGAATTTTAAAGTTTAAGGACACTTAGGAGGGGACTTGGAACAAACCATTTCAGACTTAGAAGGTTCTAAGGCCATCAACCACGTTAGCATTGGAGTAGTCGTGTTACCTAACCCAGGGAAGCCGGGTACATAGGTGTCAAATCGTGTCGGGAATCTTCACTGTCGTCAATGGAGAGTTGCTGCAAATGCTGCTGCCGTTGAAAGGAGAAGTGTCTGATGTGATCCAAGCCTGGATCGAAGATGTGAAGAACCTGAAAGCAAAGGGGACAGAGTCTGGGTCACTTGCCAGTGACTAGGGGCACGATAGACGAATGCCCACCGATGTCGGATGTTTCAGGTACGAAGAGGTGAAGCTTGACTCCACTGCCACGGGGACCAGGAGATGTCGACGACAACCACAGTCCACAGTTCAGCTGTCCCATGAAGGATGTCGAGTGCTGGGGGGTCGGTGTCCTGATTGGAGACCAACAAGCCTTGGCAACTGCAACCCACGCAGTGAGAGAAAATCTGCTTCGGTGTGAACCAGCAAGGTCCTGTGGATTCCCCACACAGTAGAAAGTTAAGGCACATCTGGAGCAACCAGAAAAGCCGATTGAAAGTCAAAGTACCCTTCTCAGGGACCCACAAGTCTACAGACAAGGGATCACGAAGGGACCTCAAGAGGAATCACTAAATACTAGCCCACGGGACACTCGTGGAGTGTAGGCCAGTAATTTACAGTGGAATCACTGCTCAGGGTCTGGACTACAAGTAGCCCAAAGCACAGCCCCGGGTATCGCCAAGAAGCCTATGCTGCTGCAAATGGTTGCGGTGTCCAGGGGTTCGGGTTGTACGGTCCCCACGAGAGCTTTGGATCTCAGGTTTGCTGAGAGCACGGAATGGCCGCATGAAAGCTTGGAAACCCACCTCCTGTTTTGCAAAATCGTCGGTGTCCTTCAGGAGCAGCGTCGCTGGACAGATGCGTCTTTGGTGCCTGCCTTGCAGGAGAGTAACTCCTTTACTCCAAGGGAGATTCTTCGGTCATTCAACATCGTGTAGATAGTAGAAGTTCTGGGATTCTGTAGCAGAGTTTCTTCCAAGTAAATCTAAAGTCCTGTAGCCAGGGGTTCCTACATTATGCCCAAGGAAGGGGTGGGACAAACTATGGGGACCCACCTATGGGATGGTCAGGAAAGAAGGGTGGCTACACCCATGTCCTTTGTCCAGTTTCGCGCCAGAGCAGGGGCTGGTAACCACTGCAACCGGTTTGTGCTGGACTATGCACAGGGACACCATATGTGCCCCCAGTGCAGACTTCAAAGCACTCTCAGAGTGCACCCACCCAGCCCCAATACACTGAAACCTGTCTGGGAGGTGATCACACCTCCCTGTGACAGGAAACCTATTGTCCAGGCCTTCCCTGCTGGAGTTTCGTCCAGCCGCAGGAGGGCAAACTCGTGTCTGTGGCTGGCAGCATCAATTTTGTAATGCCAGGGCTTGCAAAGCTGGTACCGGGGATACCGGTGCTGTCATGGTTCTCCCTATAGAAGGGTGGAATCATACCTCTCACACCAGTTACTGGTGTGGAGGTATGATTCCAAGGTGTTTGACACCAAACACAACATGTTTCCATGCAGCCATTCCAAAGTTAGCATTTAGCGCGAGGTTATAATGCACTTAGGAGTATATGGTCTGGCTGCATCATAAACAACCCCGGAATAAAGGTTCCGAAAGCTGCAGAGGGGCTCTGCTCATGCATGGGCACCCTCTCAGATGAAACCCAGCACCCTGCTTCAGGATTGATAAGGCCTGCCATAGGGGTGACGGATAGGTTTACATGTGTAGTGATATGGAGAGGTATAGGTAACCTATATCTCAGTAAGGGGTGTATATACCACCTTACACAGGCTGCAGTAGCAGACCTGTTGTGCTATTTTAAATGATCTCCCATGGGTGGCATAATACATGCTGCAGCCCTTGAGAGGCCTCTGGGGTACCTATGCCCTGGGTATATAGGATACCATATACTAGGGACTAATAAGGGAACCCCAGGATTCAATCTGTGGTGTACCTAAGGTACATGCAATTCAATTTAGAGAGAAAGCAGCTAGTCTGGGGTCCTGGATAGCAGGATCCCAGCCAGTCTAAGTCGGAAACCAGGGAAGCCTCATAAAAAAGTGCGGGTAACCATAAGACGCAGATCCTACTCCCCTACACAGCGTCAGGTAAATCATAATTTATTTATTTTTAATTGTTTTTATTTGTTTTTGTATTTATGTATTTCCCCCCGCACTGCCGCCCTACCACGTCTCGTCGGAAGCAGCCGCCACTATTGATGCGAAAGGTGTGGCAGGTAAGAGACTTGCCTTGTGAGATGCTCATCAATTAATGACGAGCGGAGCCTGAATAAAGACTCACCAATGGGAGAATTGTTTTGGTCTCACATGTGTGTGGCAATGTTTGCTCATAGAGTGACACTGCAAATATGCAGCAATGCATTTATGTAGAGTGGAGCAAAGGATGGTGATTGGCATTTGCTCCTGCGGATGTGCCCACCATCCTCAAGACAGTGTTTTCAGTAATGACTTGGTGTGATCCTGGGTTTGTGTGATCTCTTCAAATAACGGCAAGTGATTCTTCTCACCCATGGTAACATCATCTTGGGAAGCCAAGGCTTCTTCTCCTTCATGAATTCCAGGTGAACATTCGAAACCTTTGCATTGGTGCGGAAAATGAGGTCCCACTGATGTGTTTCTTCTTTTATGGAGGGATGATCATCTGAGGAGCTAGTTTAGAGTAGACATTATCTTCTCTGAATAGCTTTGCATCTTTACTTGGATGGAGGACGGGCTTTTGCTGTAGATGCCTCTGAGCCTGATGCAGAATCTTGAAGTTCAAGAGTTTGGCATTGGGAAGCCAGAGCAGCGCTTAGAGGGCAGTTAAGATGCGGTGACATAGATCGATGTGTAGAGGTTGTAGTGGTGCCACATACTGTCCTGCTCAAGAGAGCTTTAGAAGCACTCATAGCTTTAGAAATGCTGCTAAGGAGGAATGCTAACACCTGAACAGAAGGAGCCTGGGGCGACTAAAGATCATATCCCCTTATTCCATAGTTTCCACCTTGTACGCTGGACCACAACTAGGGTGGGCAGTTCTAATGGCGAAGCCCGAGCAATGTCCTCCCCATGGAAATGAGTGTATTGGGTCCCTTCCCAGGTTCTTAGTAGAGGTTTGTCAATACCAGTGTATTTTGCAAAAGTGGTGGAGAGGATAAAATATCAAGTCTCCCCTATCCATTACTTAACTCCACTCGTCCATATCTGGCTCAGAGGTGAAGGTGTCTTTTCACGTGTAAATTTCCCACCTTCTCGGGGATCCTGGCAAAGTTTTGATAGCATGACTATCACAATTGCACCTCTTTCTAATTGCTGTAAATTTTGGGGGGAAGAAAATTAAGGAAGATTGAGACTGTGAGTACTTTTCCCCTATTTATTGGGCAGTAGGCTGTTACTGGGCAGTATCTGTGTTGGATACTTTTGCTCAACATTTGTGTCCTGAACCCCAAAATACTATTTCATTCCATGTGGATGACCAGGTGATTTCTCGCAGGGTAGCAATTCCTAACTTCTGCTGGGGGCCGAGAGTTTGGAGCATATATACAGTTTCACACATTCCATAAACTCAAAAATTAATCAGAGCTACAACTTGTAACAAGACCACGGGCTAGACTGATAGGAGGTGACATGGAATAAAGCCCCAAAAATGGTTGCCAAGACTCATAGTCCACTCGTCTCTGATACCAGTGCTTAATTTGAGCCGGTGGTTTCCAGTGCTCAGCACCAGCACTTAATTATCAAACCAGGCGCTTATAGTGCAAACTCGATCCAGTTATAGCGCTTTTCATGAGCACCAGTTAAGGACACATTCATTTATTTTAGGCATGGGGAGATTGAGTGATTTTCACAGAATCACAGGATGTTGAGTCGATGCTGAGACTCAAACCTGGTTCCCCAGCTCTGAAGTCAGTAGCTCTGGCCATTACGCCACATCCTCTCCCCATTCCTGGTTAGTAGTTGGTTCTGTTTTAGGCAGCGCTAAAAGGAGAAATAGGCTGGTGCAAGCTGCCTCCTGATGAGAGCCCCGGCAAGTAATTTGCTACAAATTAACCACTGTCTAATACATGTCTCCTGATGACTCCTTACATGCAAAGTGTCTGTGTACAGAGTAAGTGTCCTGTAAAGGACTAATGGAAAGATTGCCACTGTGGCTAGGAGACATCTTGGAATATGGTGTCCATTTTTAGTACCCTATAAGGTAAGAACCAATGCACTTCTAGCACATTTGGAGAGACATATCTACAAGTGAGCTCCAGATGGAGGCGTGGCTTGAAGCCAGGGGAGGGCCGGTGGCATGCTACTATTGGTTCTAATGACTGGCCCTGTTCCCACAGGCAGGGTTTACCAGAAAAGAAGGGGGCTGGCTTGTCTGCCAATCGTAAAACTTTGGGGTTGGCAACTTGCCATCCATCCCTGTCGTTCAATTCACCGCCTACTGTGCATGTACCTTCATTGGCTCAGCGGTGATTGACAGCTCCAGAGCCCCTATAGTTCTCCACTGTCCCTGCCTACTACACATAAATGACGCTAAACTCTCTGAGGGCGGGTCATGGCCAGACAGCTCATCTGCTGAAGTTTGTGAACGTGACTTCACTCAGCTAGACTGACTTCAAGGAAGGAGCGCTCAGTGCCGCGCGCCCCACCCGTCCTGCTGCAGATCGGAGGAGCTGAAGTCTCTTTTCAGACAAGGCTTTCAAACAAGCACACCTTTGGCAAAAGCTGGATTGTTTTTCTTTGATCTGTGGTTTTTATTTGTAAAATGAACCGTCCCAGGTCGCTTGGCTTATTTTTTTTACCATACGATGGTGAGAATTTATTAACTCTTCTCAATTTCTAGGCGCTATTCCAGGTGTTTTACATATGTACCAGAGATATTTTATACCTAATGATGGGTGTTTTATATATGTCACGGAGACTTTTCCTACGCCTTATCACAGATTCTTTAAATATGTCTCAGGGACACTAGACTTCCCGCCACTCCTGTTTCATGTCATGTTACTTTAATTTTAGTAAAGTGTTCTTCCTTAAACCTGCTTGTCTCTTGTTTTCTGTATTGAACTTGTTCTCAGTTCTTTAGATCCCACTGGTTGTGCCCTGGCTGCTGCGCTGCCTGGAGCTAGGAAGCAACGCCAGGCTTTGTTCTGCCCTGTGCGCAGCCTGCCCAGTGCCCCTTTGATGCTCAGCTTCACAGGCTTGACATGGGGCAATGATAGATAATGGTAGTGTGTTTTTAGATAGCGCCTACTGCAGTTTCTGCTGTTTCTAAGCTCTGTAAATAAGAATGTTCTGAGTGTTAATCTGGCTGAGAAGCAGACAACCCTCCTCTGCCTTCATATGCGCCTGAAGCAGGTCGCCATGGGCTGGGGTAAAGGAGCTGAGATCCAGGGTCCGCGCGAGGACCGCGCCAGTCCCAGGGGTTAGGATGGCCACGTTTTCTGCATCCAGGACGTGGCAGTATAAACAAGACAGAGTGTATTTATCTTTACAGTCTTCTCCAGCGTGGCAGACCTCAGAAGTTATGAGAGAGCTGCAGAGAGGTGCAGTGTATGAATATAGAGCACAGAGCAGGGATTGTCCAGGAAATGACGAAAAGTCCACATTGAGGAGCTGCCAAGGACAGGAAGATGTCTTGGGTCTGAATTGATCATAAAGTAAACTCTCGCCCGTCAGCACCACGGACGGGGAGACGGGGAAGGGCAGGTTTCCAACATGGAAGGGATGGAGGGGGACTCGCGTGAGCAAGAAGAGGTGAAGCTGATGATTGTGCCTTTGTACTGATGTAGCGCAGATCTAACTAGCAGATCTACATGGCGCGGTCCATTGAGGGGGGGGGGGGGTGGGGATAACACAAGGTCTTCTTCATCAAGGGTGGAGTTATAAAGATGTGCAACACAAATATGTAATCATGAGTTGGAAGCGCATTTCATTTCACATATTTACACCCAAAGATATTGGCTGATTTGCCGAGAGTCACGCAGTTTTCAGGCAAGTGCAGAAGCCACAAGCAGAGCCTGGGTCCCTAGGGTCCGAAATCCACACATGGAGTTGTGATCCCTTTAAATGGTTGGTTGTGTGGGGGTTGTCAGTTCTATTAGAGGGAGTGAAAGTGCAGGGTTTGTACACGAGGAGAGAGTAGGGCTTGTTAGGGGTTGAACTTGTAAGTAATTGTTTGCAGGTTTAACGTAGCTTAGTGTTTGCCTGTTCTTCAGTGATTCAGTATCTCCTGTGTTGACAGTGGTGGGCTTCCTCTGTGGTGTCTCCATGGGACAGGTGAGACATTCATGCTTCCTTGGCCCCAAAGACGCATGCGAGATCCTGTGTTTAGAGTCAGTCTTTTCTGCATCACGTTTTCATAATGGTGGAGACAATCTAGCTGGTGGTGTGCTGCCATCTCAGTGGAGTGTTTGTCACTTTCCTGTTTCCTTTCTGGTGAATGTTGTTCTTGGTCTGTGTTTTCAAGGCTCCAGGATCCCCCAGGCTTCTTAATTCATTCCCTCTCTGTAGTTCGAACAGACCTGTTCTCATCTTGCCCTTTTCTAATCTTCTCATGTTTGTTGTCCTAGTTGTTTTGTTTCTGATGTTTCCCAACTGATGTCGCTCCGTTTTTATGTTCCCTGAACTCAGGTCTCCCTCTCGCTTCATTTTTATCTTCCCACCTTAGTCATTTTCTCTGGGATTTTATGTCCCCAAGAGTCCTTGCTCTCTGTCCTCCAAGTGTCCCTGTCCGTAACTCTCACTATCCCAGAGTTCACTGGGGTGAATTTAAGTAGGCAGACTTCACAAGTGAGGGATAGCACTGCTGCCTTAGATAAATGAGTGATCGCTCTGCTGTCTGTGACAGAGTGAAACACATCTGCAGTCAGCATTGTGCAAGGGATAAAACAGCTGAGCGAGTGGTAGCTCTGCTGTTGTGGTGTGTGTGTTTAACGAGTGCTCTGGGCAGGTGAGGGTAAGTCTGTGTCCTGGAGCTCTGCTCAGGCAGACTGAGGGGCTCAGAGCCTGTGGTCTGAGTTGAAGTAACAAGGTGGCCCACCTCCAAGCCCACACTACACTGCACAATGTATACTAGGTGTGAGCATCCACACACTTATGTTTAGTGTGTTCAAGAGTGTTTACAAACACATAGAATAGAGCAGACTGCAGCTCCACCAACAGAGGAACCATCCGTCCCAACCCTTCGACTCATTCCCTCTTCTGGGTACCTACCTCAACCATCGCCACTCTAACTCTAAGCTGCGCCCCCTCAAACGTTGCCCTTTACACTAAGAGCTGTAATATTCCCTCTCATCACTCTGGATCAATGAACAGACATTTACTACTATAAGTCCAGGGCTGTGTAGTGATGTCGGATACACAACCAGGTCTGGATGAAAGCGACCATCACAATATGGTGCAAGTTGGCAGACATGGCTCTCCTCCTAAAACAAGGTTGGGCAACAACCCGAGACTCTGTCGTACCCACTAAGTTGGTTCTGTGAATCCTTTCTGTAGTTCCCTGTCACTGTTTGTGGGTTGCAACCTCATTAACTGGCTCACATGTGCTGCAGCTTGGTACGCAGAGTCCTGGCAGAGACAGGGAGCTGGCAGGGTAAATAAGGTGAGGCTTGGCAGAGCCTGTTCTTGTATGCTGGCACTGGCTTTAGATATAGTCTCTTAAACCACTCCTGGCCTCCCCAGTCCATGACTACTGATCCATAGAACTAGAGACAGGTTGAGCGTGGCATACAGGAAAACTCTAACCAAATATAATACTAGAGACAAGGCGCGGGACAAGAGACAGGCTGGACCTGCTCATGGACGGAAAACCGTAATCTTACAAACCGCATCAGTGTACTAGCAGAATACTGAGGTATTTAATATTTGCCTACAAAACTATTGACTGCCAGTATATATCAGTAAGTATAAATTTACTATTCTTAACTTCACATCTGTGTACATTGACAAAATATACATCCTTCCCCTTAGGAAGATTGATGAAATATCTATCCCTCTGCTAGATGTTGAGTTAATAACAGTAACGCTTACTCTTTTGGTCTGTGTGTGAGGTCATTTGCACATGCACATGTGGGAATACACACACAATACCTTCCTCCAACCATCATTCTTTAAAATTAGCACTTATTGCTCCTTTACCCCAAATTTATACACCGTAGAAACATGAATTGAGTACATTCAGAGCTGAATCGCTGCAAATGCCTATCATATATTTAAAAACTGAAATTTAATTGGGCCAACCAGCACTGAGTGCAAATGTCACCACAATTATCATCCAGACGAATGCCAAATTCAAGTACCAGCCTGACCAGCTCAGAAAACCTCGAGGACGCAACATGGAGTATAAAATTCCCTTACTTTGGGCTCATGGCCAAGAAGGAAGCTGTAACAGCATCCAGCCCTTGCTGGGGTCAGCTGGGGCTCCCTCTTTCTGCTGCACAGCCTGCCGGCAATGCCCCTTGCACCAATAGCAGATGCACCTGGTGGGAATTGAACATGCGGCCAATGGTAGCAAAATGTGGGAGGAAGGCGGTGGAGGGAGGACAGAGAAGGCGTATCCCAACTCTCTGTCCTCATCTGACATGCTGAGGATGACGAGTCCTAGGAAGGAACATCCTGAACTCCTTGCTCTGCTTTGACCCCTGCTTGTCATCCAAAACATACAAGATGGAATATATAGACCTGCCTGCACGTTATGGGATAGCTGGTGCAGCACACCTTTGTAATACGTACTAACTAGTACAGCTATAGAGTGGAAACTGGCCTTTGAGGGTGAAACCAAATTACCATGTTCACTGCAATGCCCTACTCGACCCTTCCCACAGGAGATAAAACCATAAACAACAACTACTGGGATGTATATAAGGGACTTTCACCCCATTTCAGGACTGTCTGTGTGGGTTGTTCAGCCTGTGTTTGGATTTCACTCTTGCACTATTCCCCCACAGCTGTGTCGTTTACTGGGGGGACATGCATCCATTTCTTGCACCATGTGCTCTCCGTATCTCTTTGCCTTGCTTGAGCTTTTTTGCATCTTCACCAACTCTCTAGTCTACACGTTCTAAAAATGACTTAATTTCCCCCTCTTTCCCTCCTGTAGTGGTGAAAAGGCTCATGGAAAATAAACTTTGTGCAATGGGTAGGTGTGAACATTCCTTCTGACAGGCACAACATTTATGCACTGATGAAATGCCTGACCAGACTCAAGCGTGAATCCTTCATTTAAAAACACAAGTGCAGTGTGACGAGTAGATGCTTAAGATCCTTTGACTGGCTGACCTGACCGGCAAGGCCAAAACCTCAAATCTCAGCAGGCTCCAGTGAAAAACTTCGAAGACACGACAGGGAAAGTAAAATGTGAACACGTTCAGCTCATGGCCAATAATATGCTAGCCTAGAGGCAGCTTCCCTCAGCCTCGGGGGCAGCTGACCGCTTCTGTAGTTACCACGGCCCCTCATGTGCCCTCAGCAGCCCTGCGCCAGCTCTGTGCACCCTGCAGCATCAATGAGGCTACTAGTAACATCAGCAGCTTGGAGGAGAAAGAGACTGAGAAGCCTGGACCGGTGTTTCCATAGTTACTGGGTGAAAGCATCCTTCTGGTAGTTCATAGTATTTACTCTTTCTCTTTAGATTTTTGATACAAAGATGAAGACTCCAGAACGGTAAGAGTACTGTCCTTTATTCCTGACTCCTCTCTCCACCAGCATACATTTGCCTCATCAACATTCTAATGTCCCTTCAGGGACTTGGAACAAACCATTAACAGTAGGGGTGATTAGGGACATACCATTTCCGGATATACTGGTCAGTAACATGGCATGACTTGGAAAACACATCGTAACACATCTTCCCCCTTAATGTAAATGAACAAAGTAAACAAAACGTCACAAGCTACAATTCTCTACTTATACTTAACAAAGTCTTTATGCCACCCAGGAGTTCTGCATGTTCTGCATGTGGCAGATAACCCATTGGTGTCAAGGTTGTGTGGGATCACTGCTTGGTCATCGGACTGGCTGTGTGAGCCTTGCAGTTTCACTAACCTGTCCATGCTCCACATTTGGTCATTATCTAATATGGTTGTGTTGTTCTTTACTACTTTGATGCGCATAGGTCTTGAAAACTTGGTTTCACCATCACACCTCCTTGGCACCCTTACACATACCCAGTCTCCTACTTTCCATTGTGGAACTTTTGTTCCATGGTTGGTGTCATACTGAGCTTTGTACTTGCTTTGATGTGCATCAATTTTGTCCATGAAAGCGTGCTTGTCTATTGTGATGTGGGATCCTCCCCCTAACCAATACGGGAAGAATTTTGTGCCCGGTTTCCTACCTCTCAGCGCTGAAAAAGGAGAAACCCCCGTGACAGAATTAGGAGAGGTGTGATAAGCCCACAACATTTCTTGTATCGCTTGTTCAATGGGCACTCTATTCACCATCGCCAATTGTATGTACCCTTTAACCATGCGGTTCATCCTTTCCACTAATCCATTTGCCCTAGGACAGTATAGTGCTGTTCTCAAGTGTGCTATGTTGAGGTTACCTAAGAATTCTGTCATGGCATGGGACGTAAATTGGACCCCATTATCAGTCACCATGGAGGACGGTATGCCCTCCTGTGCAAATGTGTCCTTTAGAAATTGAATTACGGATACAGTCGTTATCTGGTGGACCATTTTGACCACGGTCCAGTGGGAGTGGAAGTCAATTAGAACTAGTGCAAACTGTTTCCCCACCCCCTTGAAGTTAAGGGGACCAACGATGTCTAATGCGATCTTCTCCAACGGTTTATCTGGGACAGCTACGGGTGATAAGGGTGACTTCCTGGTTATTCTTGACTTGTCACTGTTGGAGCATGTGACACAATTTTTCACCTTCGCCTCTACTAACGAGTCCATCTTGGGGAACCAATATCTCTCTCGTAACCTCTCCTTCGTCAAGCTCCTGCCCAAGTGACCCTCATGTACAAGGTCAATTATCTTGCCCCTCATAGACTCTGGTGGAACTATTTTGTCCTTCCTGAACAGGACACCTTGATCCACGTTAAGCTCAAAACGTATCTCCCAGAACGTTTTTAATTCTGCACTAACCTGATCAGAAGAATTGGGCCAACCCTGTACCGTGTAATCAATGATCTGTGTCATGTTGTTATCTGAGTTCATGCACTCTAGCCATTCTTGTGTGGAGATGGTGTCTAAGCTGAGCTGGAAGACTGGGTATTCAGGAGTTTCAAATTGTTCCTCTTTGTCAATGGGACTCCTAGACAAGAAATCCGCTGCCGAATTTTGGATACCCGGAACATATCTGATTGTGAAACAGAAACCCTCCAAGATAGTAACCACTTAGCTATGCGGGGAGTGTTACATGAATTATTCTTCGGGTTAAACATGAAAATCAGGGGTTTATGATCAGTACGCATACAAAATTGAATGCCCCACAGAATAAATTTGAAATGTTTCACCCCCCAAAAACAAGCCAATGCTTCTCTCTCCACCACAGAATAGTTCTTTTTTGCCTTGGTAAGTGACCTTGATGCAAACGCGACAATTCGCTTTTTGCCCTCAATAATCTGCAAGTGCGTTGCTCCTAATCCTTTCCCACTAGCGTCCGTAGTAAGAAAGGTCTTGCGGTTGTGCTCAAAGTTGCACAAAAATGGAGCAGACAGTATGCCTTCTTTCACTCTCGAAAACGATGTTTCATGTTCCTCCGCCCATTTGAACTGCGTGTTAGTCTTTGTGAGGTCCCTCAGGTTAGCCGTTAGATCCGAGAAATGGTCTACATACTTTGCCATATATTCGGCCAACCCTAAAAACGACTTAAGCTCGTCTTTGTTTGTAGGTGCAGGCGCATCCCTTACCGCTTCCACTAAGCAGTGTTTGGGTTTGAAACCCTCCTTTGAAATACAATGGCCTAAGTATTCCAGAGACTCCACCCCAAACTGACATTTCTCTCTTTTGAGTGTAAGTCCTGCATCTCTAAATCTAGACAGGACTTGTCTTAAAACGTTGTCATGTTCTTCTACACTTGCACCATAAATTAGGACATCATCCTGGAAACAAAGCGTTTTCGGCACCCCTTTCAAAATATGTTGCATAATTCTCTGAAAGATCCCTGCCGCAGAGGCCAATCCAAACGTTCTCTGAAAAGACTTCTGGAAACTCACTTGCAATGTTTCCGCTCTGACCTGAAGGATCTATTACCATTACCTGTTCCGGGTTATTCGGGTCCAACTTGATCCCTAACTCTCTTTGATGTTGCCACCCCAGTAGGTTTGGCCCATTCTCTACGACGTAAACCTTACCTACTGTCCGTCGGCCTTTGAAAGAAATAAGCGATTTAAACATACCTTTCATAGGTATAGGATCTCTATTATAGCCGCTAGGAGCTATATCAGCTTTATCCAGCTTGTCCTGCCCTTTGTCTAGGACAGCTTGAAAATCTGCAAAGTTCACCAGTGTGAAAGGCGAGCACGAGTCAGCGAACATTTTGACACTCTTCCCATCAAAAGACACATCACATACCCGGTAGCCCTGCTGCTCTTGAACCGCTACCTCATTAACTTGTAACACAATTTTCTTAACTTGTGTTGGCATTGCGATGACTTGGTAACCCCCCGACTTCTTCGGGAAGCACCCACAAACTCTTGCAAGATGCCCTTTCTTGTTGCATTTCCTACACCAAGCATGCCTGGCTTGACAGTTGAGATCATTTGCCAAATGATTGTTGCTTCCACAACGATAGCATTTGAATTTGCTATTCTCAGAGTTCGCTGTCTGGCCACGCCAATTGTCATTTTTCTTTGCTGAATCATTTTTGATTTTGTACACGTCAGATTCCTCATCCAAATTGGCTATCTCTGAAACTTTCTCATTAGACTCTGTTGAATTTATTTTTTTTATACAGATTGCTGTATGCTCAATCGACTTTGCAATTTTAATTGCTTCCAGGAGATCCGGTTGCTTCTCCAACAACTTCCTTTGTATTTCCTTGCTGTTAGTACAGCATACCAATTGATCTCTGATTAGTGAATCATTGAGATCATTGAAGGCACAAAGTTTGCTCAACCCTGTGAGGACTGCGATGTAAGTGGATACATTCTCTTGCTTGCCTTGTGCTCGACTGAAAAATCTGTGTCTTTCCAAGACTATATTAATTTTGTCCCCAAAATGATTCCGCAACTTAGATAACGTTGTGTCATAAGCATCTTCATCCTCCTCTTCTCCCTCAGGCTCCGGTAGTGATTCAAAAATTTTCCTACCACTTGAACCCAAATTATGTAGTAATATGTGCTGTTTCCTGAAAGCACTGAACTTTTCCCCTCCTATTGCCACTAGATAAGATTCAAACACTTTCTCCCAATCTTCCCATGGAATAGTTGGTTCCCCCATTTCATTCAAGAATGGCGTTGGTTGTAACATGCTTGCAGCTGCCATCGTGGAAGAGATAGAAAAATACTATGTTGAAATATGAGTTGTACCTAACCACTGAAGTAAGACCCACACTTAACAGAACTCTAAGCAGGCATAACAATTCTGTGCATATGATGGTTAGACTAAAACAGCACACAATCTAAACACCTATAGGCTTAAAGATGTAGAACAATAGAACAGATAAATGGCGAAATAAACCACAAGAATGTAAGCTGTAGCCTTACAATATATTGCTCTTTATAAAGTCAGAGGATATGTGGGATAAGGCCTTACGAAGTATGCTTTGTTATCGTGAATCAGAGGAAATGTCATCTCAGTAGCATTAACTTGAGGTGTGCGTGTCACCGATTAACCCTGAATGACACGCTGGGAAGATGCACCACTTTGCGAAACGACTTTGCTTTACCTCGAAATCAACCACATGGACAAGCTGAGCCTTAAAATAATATTGCTCTTATGAAGCCAGAGGATATGTGGGGTGGAACGCCTTACGATTAACCACACAAGCTATGTAATAACTTGAGGTGTGCGTGTCACCGATGAACGATAACTGACACGCTGAGAAGTGCGAATCCGCACAACAGACATAGATTTACCTACTACCTTTGTCCCTATAGGACGGAACTACAGTTCGTAGAAAGTTACCCCACTGAGAGGCGAAATCACCTCAGATGCCGTCAAAATCTCTTATCTTATTGATGTGCATGTCATAGATGGATATACTTGGACACACTATGGAGTGCGTGTCTCCGTACAAAAATGAAGAAATACCTTCTAAATCTCTGGGCCGCAGCAGCTGGTGCGCAGAGGCGTTCACTGGGTGAAGATTACATGGACACGCTATGGAGTGCCTGTCTCCATAGAAAAATGAAGAAATACCTTCTCGATCTTCGTGCCGCAGCAGCTGGTGCGCAGGAAGCGTTTCCTGGGCGAAGACGGAGGCGTTGGAGGTGTCAGTAACAGGAGCCTGGTGCACCGGAAACACTGAGGCGAAACCCAGCAACAAGCGGACTCCGGAGGCGTCGAGTATCTTGGCAACTGACGCGCAAATCTCTCGCTGAGGTGAATATTCCTCAGAAGCGTTCCTGACAGGAACCAGAAATCGCCAGATGTAGACTGACAGCTGAGGCGAAACACAAAGATATCGCGCTGACTTCTCTAGCGGCCGATGCAGTTCCAATAGGATGTACCACAGAAGCGTTCCAGTGAGGAATCGACTGTCGTTAAGCAAAGGACTACACGTTTGCTTTGGTCACTGACACGACGGTTGGACAGTGCTCCCAAGCCTTGAGCCAGATCACAATTTTCCGTCAGACGTCATTAATTACCGACACTGCCAACATTGCACTTCATTGCCTGTGCTGCTAAGTGTAGTAGTGGTTGCCAATCCCACCATCATCGCAGGCATAGGTCACTCCGGCACCGCTCACAGCCAAAGTCCGAATGATGATTTAGAATACCTCACCAGAACAAATAAAGTCCTTCCGGATGAACAGCTGATGGAGCGACAAACAAAAGGGGGAGGAGCAGGCACATCTGTCCTCTTACACAGATCGTCGCCAGTGATACAAAGATGAAGACTCCAGAACGGTAAGAGTACTGTCCTTTATTCCTGACTCCTCTCTCCACCAGCATACATTTGCCTCATCAACATTCTAATGTCCCCTTCAGGGACTTGGAACAAACCATTAACAGTAGGGGTGATTAGGGACATACCATTTCCGGATATACTGGTCAGTAACATGTAGTGTGGGCTTGGAGTGGAGAGTTGTGGTGCAGCAGCCAGGGCAGCTGACTTCAGAGCACAGTGTTCACGGTTCGATCCCTGGCTCTGGTGGCAGCTCAGCTCAGCATCATGTGATTCTGGGCAATAGCTCACTTAATTTCCATGACGGCCCCCAGCGCCTTGAGACCCGTAAGGGTGAGAAGTTCGCGCTTTACAAATATGGATTTATTTATAAGTTACAAAGAGTCCCACGATGGAGGGGTCTCTTTGGTTCTTTTGTCAGTGAAATTCGTGACATTTATAGATTTAGAATATACCGTGCCGGGGGAGGGGGGGCGGCGTTGGTTACTAGACACAGATTGGTCCCTCTTTATAACCCTAAAATAATCCACAAAGGTTACACATATCTCTTCTCAAACTGTGGCTCTCACAACCTGTCTCAAAGGCTACACTCCTCTTATACATCATGGTCAGTACTACAGTTAAGATCAGAGCACTGAGATCAAAAGTACAGTACTGGGGAAGCACGTTGTGTACGGAAAATACTGGATAATAAGTGTACTGTGATAGGGATTGCAGTACAGAGTAGTAAAGAGTAAGGAAAACATGGGTTGGGCGAGAAGTGCAGCACTGGCATAAGAGGGCACCGGGGCATTAGATGCAGTGCCAGGGCGAGGAGCTTAATACTGAGGCAAAGACTGTAATAGAATGTGAAATGCCAAGTGAAGGTAAGGAGTAAACTAGTGAATTAAGAACTTTGTAGGGTGATAGCAGCCCTGTAGTATGGAGTTAGTGCAGGTGTAAGGGCTGAAGTAAGACGTACAGAGCAGGAGTTCACTAGAAGTGTACTAGGGTAGGGTTGAGGAGTAGTCGGAGTACCGAGTGGGGTAACGGAGAACATAATAGGTGTTTAGCATGTGCATAGCAGCAAGGGAAAAAACGTCTTAGCAAGTGATAGCTCTGCTGTTGTGGTCTGTGTTTTACCGAGTGCTTTGGACAGGTGAAGGTAAGTCTGTGTCCTAGAGGGTAATTCTCTGCCCCAGAGCTCTGCTCAGGTAGACTGAGGCGCACGGAGCCTGTGCTCAGAGCTGAAATAACAAGTCGGCCCGCCTCCAAGCCCAAACTACACTGCACACTGTATACTGGGTGTATCACGCACTAAAGTTCAGTGCGTTCTAGAGTGTTTACAAACATGTACAAGAGAGCAGACTGCAGCTCCACCAACAGAGGCACTCTTCCTCCCAACCCTTCGAATCATTCCCACTTCTGGAAACCTACCCCAACCATCTCCACTCTCCACTCCAGCCCTAAGCTGCCCTTTGCACTGAGAGCTGTAATCTCCACTCTCCTCACTCTAGAACAATGAGCAAACATTTACTACTCTAAATCCTTGCTTCTGGAGTGATGTAGGATACACAAACCAGGTCTGGATGAAAGAGGCCATCACAATATGGTACCAGTTGGCAGCCATTGGTCCTCCCAACACAAGGTTGAGCAACAACTCCAGGCCTTGTTATGCCCCCTCAGTGGGTTCCGTGACTCCTTTCTGTAGTTCATTCACAATCTCCTTCACCGGCTCACATGTGCACGCCACACCACGCTGAATGAAAAACATATATTTCATCACCTCCCAGCCTCCCTCTCTGCAGGTTCAGACAAGAGTCCTGGCAGAGACAGGGAGCTGGTAGGAGAAGGCATGTGAAAGAAGGTGATGCCTGGTAGAACCGGTTCTTCTGTCCTGGCACTGGCTTTGGATAAAGTTTCTTCATCCACTCCAGACCTCCGCAGTCCACGACTTCTGATCCGTAGATCTAGAGACAGGCAGAGAACGGCATACAGGAAAACTCTACTCAAGCAGAACATTAGAGACATGGCGCAGGACAAGAGACAAACTAAGACTGTTCAAGGAGGCAAAACGTCCAACTTACAAACCGCATCAGTGAACTACCAGATTACTGAGTTTTTAATATCGATCTACAAAAATAATGACTGCCAATATATATCAGTGAGCTTATATGTACTGCTTTTAATTTCACAACTAGGTACACCCATGAAATATATATCATTCACCCAGATGTGGAGTTAATAATAGTAACTCTACCCATCACCCTGTTTTGGACTGTATGTGACGTAATTTGCACATGTGGAAACACATGCTCAGTGCCATCAAGGAACCGTCATACTCTAATATTAGCATTGATTACCCATTTCCCCATATTTCTGGAACAAGGGTCTATACAGGGAGCATATTCAGGACTAAATCATTGAAAATTCCTATCATGTATTTGAAAAATGAAATTTAATTGCACCATCAAGCCACCACATTTATCATCCCAACGAACGCAAATTCAAGTCCCAGCCTGGCCACCTCAGAAAACCTCAAGGACGCAACAGGGAATATGAAATGTCATCACTTAGGGCTCATGGCCAAGTAGAAAGAGGGATCAGCATCCCTCCCGTGCTGGGGTGAGATGGGGCTCCCCCTCTCATGCTGAACAGCATGCCGGCACCGCCCCATGCACCAATGGAAATGCACTCGGTGGGAACTGAGCGTGCGACCAATGGCGGCACAATGTGGAATGAAGCAATGGAGTGGAGCGAGGACAGAGGGTGAGACCACGCCAGCTCTGTCAAGTAGGAATAGGAAGCAGCAGCCCGCCCTTGCTGGGGTGAGCTGGGGCGAGCTGGGGCTCCCCCTCTTGTGCTTCATAGCATGCCAGCACTGCCCCTTGCCCCAATAGAAGATGCACTCGTTGGGAACTCAGCGTGCGACCAATGGTAGCACAATGTTGGAGGAAGCAATGGAGTGAGGACAGAGCAGGCGTGGCCTCGCCCTCTGTCCTCATCTGACACCCTGGGGTGATGAGTCGTAGGAAAGAAAATGCTGTATCCTTGCTCTGCTTTGACCCCTGCTTGTCATCCAAACATTACATAATAGAATTTATAGGTCCATCACTTAGGGCTCGTGGCCAAGTAGGGAGAGGGAGCAGCATCCTGTCCTCGCTGGGTTCATCTGGGGCTCCCTCTTTCATGCTGCACAGCATGCCCGGCCCGCCCCCTGCACCAATAGGAGATGCACTTGGTGGGAACTAAACATGTGGCCAATGGTAGCGCAATGTGGGAGGGACGCCATAGAGTGAAGGGAGAACAGGGCAGGCGTGGCCTCACCCTCTGTCCTCATCTGGCGTCCTGAGAATGAGGAGTCCAAGAAGGAACATGCTGAACTCCTTGCTCTGCTTTGACCCCTGCTTGTCATCCAAAATATACAAGATGGAATTTATAAGCCCGCCTGCGCGTTATGGGGTAGCTGGTGCGGCAAACCTTTGTAATATGTGCTAACTAGTTTAGATATAGAGTAGAAAGTACCCTTTGAGGGTGAAACTTAGTACCCATGCTCACTGTAATGCCATACTACAGGAGATAAAAACATAAACAATGTCTGGGATGTATATATGGGACCTTCACCCCATTTCAAGCCTGTCTGTGTGGGTTGTTCAGCCTGTGTTTGGGATTTACTCTAGTACTATTTCAGGGCTTGTAGATAGAGTTCCTTCCCCCACAGCTGTGTTGTTTATTGGGGCGACATGCATCCCTTTGTTCCTTCTAGTAGGCACAACAGTAGTAATACACTTCATGCGCTGATGGAATGCTTGACTAGACTCCAGCATGAATCCCTTATTTAATAACACAAGTGCAGTGTGACCAGCAGAAGCTTATGAGCCCTTGACTGGCTGACCCGACCGACAAGGCCGAAACTTCAAGTTTCAGCAGGCTCCAGTGAGGAACTTCGAGGACACGACAGGGGAAGTAAATTGTGAACACATTCAGCTCGTGGCCAACCAAAGGCGCTACTAGAGCCAGATTTCGGGGCGGGGGGGGGGCTAATAAAACTTTCGGGGGGGGGGGAGTAATTCTTCCAGCAATATGTCCTTGTATAATGTAACTGGTGCTCTAGCAAAGTGCCTCAATACCGTCGGGTGGAGTCCGAGCTGTACAAAGCTGCAAAAAAAAACAAAGCCTAAGGTTAAAACTTGGGGGGACCTCTACTTCCAGGGCAAGTTCTGTACCTCACAGCAGCTCTTTGCCAACATACCCCCCTCCCCCATGGACCTTTTAGTTATATATCCGGTTACGGCAGGGTTTCAAGGACCACACCCCTTCCTTCCCTAGGGAGCCGCCAGAGGTCGCTGCCCTTTGCCTTATATTGACTGGAGATGCACCATCTCATCTAGTGTCTTCCCTCTATCATTCTCTGTACACCACTCAGACCGCTTCACAAACTTCCTCCAAAGATAAATGGTCTGCAGAATTGCAGCTCACTATAACTGAAGAGCAGTGGACCTATTGCTGCAGGCAAATGGAACATAGCACATCCAGTAGCCGCCTCCGGATACTCCACTATAAGTACATCCATCATACATATTATACACCTGTTAAACTCCAACGCTTTCGGTTGCGTGACGATGATAGATGCAATCGATGTGGGGCTGCAGGGGCTGACTTTCTCCATTTGGCATGGGACTGCGCTGCCGTGCAGAGGTACTGGCTCCGGGTTTTGGAAGCCTTGGAATAAATGACGTTGTTACACCTTCCACGCACTCCCCTCTTCGCCCTTCTTGGCTATACCGCAACCATAGCAACGAAACACAGGAAGTTCATCTCCTTCAGCCTTCTCCTCTCCAAACGTCGTATTGCATGCCGTTGGGGTCGAGGTTGGGCGCCTAAGTTTAAGGAAAGGATCCAAGATATGGTATTCTGGCAGGACCAAATGTATACATTTGCTGAATTACTCCCACTTTCTTCCTGGCCCCGCGACGACTGAGGACCCCTCACAACATATTTGCTTATTCATCCGGTTCCTGTTGCTGATGATACACAGCCTGACATTGTGACAACTGCCTGTGCCCCCCAGATCCTTGACACTTTGACATGCGTCCCCCCTAGCCCTCTCCCTTAATCCTCCCCAATTCTGCAAGCGCTTTATGATTGAATGCTGCTACAATGTGTAGTGTGTGGTTTCTCTTATTAAGTTGTCTCTAATGCCCCATTGTATGGATTATTCGCTCATCGTGTTTTCTTGACCCTCAGATCACTCTTCTTGGTCTACCGTGTCCGTTTCATTTGTATACCTGCACTGATGCTATGTCTGTGCTCGAGTCTGCCTGCTTTGTATTTTTTTGAAAAAGTATAAATAAATAAATAATAAAAAAAAAGCTTGCTTTTTAGGAAAGGTTGCTTTTCAGGAAATGCATCCTCACCCTGTGGCAGGAAAAGTAATTTGCAACTTTAATGAATAGGCAGAGTGGAGATGCATGGGCTCTAGAAGGGGTGAATAAACAACAAAGCCTTGTTAACAAGTAAATGGTCTTTAAAGACCTGTGAAGTACTCGGGTGTGGCTGCAATAAGTTGCCAGACAAGCAGCTCAAAAACTGTCTGTGTGTGTGCCCGGGAAGCTGTCTCAGCCCAGGCTGACATCCACGACGGGGAAGGCTGAAGTCCTTTGAGCCCTATGGGTGTTGTGCACCTGTGGCCAACCATATGCTGGTCTTGAGACAGCCTCCCACACCACTCGGGGGCAGCTGACAGCTTTTGTAGTTACCATTCCCCATCATGCCCCTACAGCATCCTTGCACCAGCTCTGTGCACTGAGAGGCAATGCAGCATCATTGAGATGGGTAGGTGACCAATAGCAGGAGGTGGGCGGGGACCAATAGCAGGATGTGGGCTGGGAGCCGAGGGAGAAAAGTTTGGAGGCGTAACCTGATCCTGCCTCTGTCCTCTGCTGGCCCCAATGAATGACAAGGTCTAGTGCAGGGTATACTGTGCTCCTGACAAATATTTCTATTTACTCTCTTCTGGCTTCTCAGCCAAATCTGATAGGATGTAACTTTTTTCCTGATGTTTTCCACGCTCTATCTCCGTCCTGTAGTTACATGCTGTTTTGGAACAAATGCATGTAATATTGGCTGTACCTCTGAGCGAGAGGGAGAAGAAAGACCCCCATCATGCCCCTTGCTCTTACTTCCCCCAACCCCAGGATTTAGCCCCACCATCAGTAATGGACCCAGCACTAACTGCCCCTACCCCACCAGGATGCCCTATCGCCAGAAATGATCACTGGGCTACCTGCAGGGGGTCCTCTGATCCTTTACTGTATTTTTGGGCTATACCCCAGAATCTCACCCTGCTGCAAGGATGTACTTATGGGCCTTTCACCTTTTATGAGTGGTAGGATGCGTGAAGGGCCCTTTTTAGGCCTGGCTTCAGCCAGCTTTAAATGTTTGTTAGGGCTCATGCAATCAACACACACAGACACCGAGAGGATCAGCCTCTTTCAGTATTTATTTCAATAAAGTGTCATTCAATTCAATTAAGCTTTATTCGACAGTTGAGTCATAAATGCACAGACAAACATCACACATATAAATTACCTAAAAATATTTAAGACAAGCATTAAATTCAATATTTCAACCATCAATAAGCTAAAAAACTATTAAAAAACTGTATACAGATATTCACAAAGTTAAAATAACACGTATGTAAGACCGTTGTATGTGTTTCCATCATAAAAATTAAGTTTCCAACAGGTTTGAACTAGTGCAATCGATTGTTACAAATTGCCATCATATCTCAGTGCTTTAGATCGTAAGCCCCAGGCCCACCCTAGAAATTTAGCCACTGCTATACAGATGGGAGGGGCAGGGTCAGTGCTCATAATGCGAAGGGCTGTCCGATAATTTCTAATGCCCAACAATTTACATACAGGTTTTATCCAAATTTTACGGGGTTGTATGTACATTGGGCAAAAAAATAGCAAGTGTTCGACAGATTCGCATTCCTCAGTGCAGTTGTAGCATTTATTGTTTTTATTTTGAGTATTTTTCCAACTTGAAGTGAATTCTGCAACTGGAAGGGCACCCACCTGTAGCTGAAAATAGAGCTTGCGGTCAAGGGGCTTCTCTATTATGTCCCAGTAGCTTTCGAGTGATGGACTATTTTTAAAATCAAGAAAGCGACCTGTTAAATGGGAGGAGAGGCCTTGTGTAGTTTCTATCATGTAGACCCATTCCCAGTAGATAGCTTTCAATTTGCTCTTAGAAGGGAAGGTAGCATTTTCGGGGTCGTTCCGAAGCTCAGACAGACCTATGCTGCGCAAAAGGGATTTTATGCTGCATAACCAAGGAATGTTATGTGATGAATTAGATTTAATTATGTCCATGAATCCACACTGATAGTGCTCAAGCTCGTCTGTGCACCAAAGGCGACGCCAATATAGCAGCGGGCGGAGCTTGACGACGTGTGCCAATGGTTTTTTACCTAGATCTAACAATAAAGGGCGCAGTGGTGTACTGGCAGGTAAGCTTGCGATTTTACGTAAAAATGCATTTTCAAGTACTACCAGTTTGTCCAGGTTACTAAAGCCCCAAAGCTCAGACCCATACAAACATGAGCTCAGCACCATTGCACCATAGGCTTCCAGAGCTGGGGAAATTGGTTTCGTGTAAGATTTATTAAATCTGGTCAAAAGGGCACCTGATTTTTGTTTGTGTGTTAGTATCACTCGGTCCATTTGGGAGTCCCATCGCATATCCTTCTGAAGTGTAATACCAAGATATGTGAAGGAGGTTACCTCCTCCAGGGGTAGGTTGTTCATGAATATTTTCCCCCTGAATGATCTATGTGCATTAAAGGACATAAATTTGGTCTTTTCGGTGTTTACCAACAAACCCCTCAGTTTGCAGAACTCTTCAAAGCGTCCAAGTGCCTTCTGTAGGCCACTTGGGGTCTTGGAGATAATCAGTGTGTCATCCGCAAACATGAGGATGGAAACTCGTGAACCGGCCAAAACAGGTGCGTCGGTGGGGGTCCGCGAGAGAAAGTCCACCACACCGTTGACAAAGAGCGAGAACAGGGTAGGCGCCAAAACGCACCCCTGCCTCACGCCCCTGTCAACCGGGAAGTCTTCCGTCACCTCACCCACCTCCCCCCAACGGACCCGTGCCACGTTGTCCTCATGAAAGCGGATGACTACAGAAAGGAGTTCAGGTGCACAACCCATCTCCCTCAAAACAGCCCAGAGTTTGGTTCGTGGAACCAGGTCAAATGCTGCTTTTAGATCCACGAAAACAGCATACAATGCACCCTTAGCTAAGGTCACTACCTTCCAATATATGACAGCGAAGCGGAAGATTTGATCAATTGTGCTTGTCCGCTTGCGGAAACCCGCCTGAGCGGGGCTTAAAATGTCCTGTTCTTCGACCCATAGTAGGATCTTGTTTAAGAATAGGCGGGCCACTATCTTCTGGATTGAGTCGATGAGGCTAATTGGCCTATAATTAGCCGCAATAGACTTGTCCCCCTTTTTTTTTTAAAGTGTCATTCACATTTTGGATCAGGCCAGTGAAGTATTTCCATCTCACTATTATTTATGGCTTGGCTTTTAGGTTTACTAGTCCACCTGTAAACAAAGGACGTATCCTTCCTGTGCCCCTTCCAATAGGTGGGAGGACCTCTCTACTCTTCTGGCTTGGGAACAGGAATGACAATTCCTTCTCCAGGTCCTATATACACCAGTACTAGTCCACCTACCTAAAGACTGTCCCTCATTTAAGTGCATGGATGGTGAAGCGTTCATGCAATGCGAATGAGGCTCCTAAAAGTGTTTTTTTAAGTGTCATTTCAGTTCAGTTCCTAGTCATTGACCAAAGAGGGTCAGGCGCCATGACGTGATTTTTGAGGCTTTCACACTTTTAATGATTAACAGTTCTGGAAAATAACCCAATCACTGGGCAAACTGCTTGTATTACCACGTGGTATTAAATTCACAGCACAATATTTCTCCTTAAAAGACCACAAAGCAGACACGTCTTGCAGAAGATGCAGGCGTTTCAAGAAATAGCCCTGTTGCAATATCAAGGAGTAATAACAATGTATTACAGTAAAACACACTTGAAAAAAGACAACATGAAACAATCCCTCCTACGAGACCCCGTAACTTTGTATCATTGCCAGGAAAAAGCACTTGAATAATCCAACCCCAGCACACAAGACTCCTTGCCTCTGTTACATAGAATGAACCAAATATACCATTAATCACCAACTACAAATAACCAACACAAATACATCAAAGCCACACTGTATCAGTTTAACTCATCCATCTCCACAAACCGCATCAACAGAATGTCTAAACCAGGAGTCTCCAACTTGAAAAAAAACAACATGAACCAACCCCTCCTACAAAACCATGTAACTTTAAATCACTGCCAGGAAAAAGCACTTGAATAATCCAAGCACAGCACACAAGACTCGTTGCCTCTGCTACTTAGAATGAAACCAGTATACCATTATTCACCAACTGCAAATAACCAACAAAAATACATCAAAGCCTTATTGTATTCTCCAGCAATCAGAAGGGATCTTTTATGGCTTCCCTTAACAACTTATTTATCTCAAACTGCCTCTTCGATTGCCGCTTCTAAGAATGTATCAGATGATGTACAAAAACCACCTTCATTTTCTCCCGTTGCCTCTCTACTTTCTGATGCTTAGTTGGTTCTCTATTACCGAATGCTTATTACCATATATTTTTATTGAACCTCATTTATTGTTATTCTTACAATGTTAAATAATTCATATACCTTGAATGTTACGTTCAATTGTTCAATATTAATTTGTTTTTCATTTCCCTTGTCCCTTTCCTTTTATTATTTCTACGATGTATTTTTCTTTTGTATACAGCTTGATAGTTCTATCCTTACACATTTTTACTTTACTTACTCATTTTTATTTGTCAAATAGGATTGGTGATATTCATTTTATTGCTGTTATTTTTCTTGTTACTTCTTAATAAAATCAGACTTTAAAAAAAGCCACATTGAATCAGTTTAACTCATCCAGCACCACAAACCGCATCAGCAGAGTGCCTAAACTCATGTGATTGGATATCTATGTCACATCCATCACATACAGTGCAATGATGTAAAGTACAGTCGAAGGATGTAAACATCAGAGTCAAGGTGTCTATCTTTGTAACTTCCCCTGTGAAGGAAATGTTAATAACCACAAGAGTCCAACACATTGGATGATGCAAAGAGAAACACAAACATGAAGCAATTGAATGTCAGGTGTCAGGACAGTCTTCTGATCTTTCTAAAGGTAACTGCCCTGTGGATGACAGACACATAACTTATACTATCTGTTGGTTCTTCTTGCTAAGAATATAAATTCATTGGTGATGGGGAGGCCACTGTGCACATTCAGGATGACTGACTCCACAACCTTCAGGATATATATATATATGTATCTGTAGTCCTTGACAACGTAAAGGGAAATGCGGTGCCGCTGAAGACCGTCTTCGGTATTGGACCCAAGTCAGGCTTGAAAAGTGGGATTGACACGGGGAAACTGATTGTTGAAATAAATAAATAATTTAAAATTGAGTATGTTATGCGCAACAGCATGAACAAGCACCGTCCACCAGAGGGAAGAAATTATACACTGCCAATTGGACCACAGACCCCCACAATGCAACTAGAAAAGCTTTCCACCAGAGGATGTGCAATTGAAATGAGGACATCAGCCTGGGGAGAAAATTGGCGTGTTGTAGTGCTGGCTTACCTTTGAAAAAGTTCCAGGCAGGAACAAAACGCGTCAGTACTGCGCCTTATGCTGCTTTACCATTGAATAAATATGCAAATCAAAAGTTTTGAGTGCGGCTCAACTTCTTTCCTGTGTGGGAAGAAATTGTGAAAATATATATATATATATATATATATATATATATATATATATATATATATATATATATATATATACACACAAATATATACGTACCTTGGGCTACCACATCTTGTAAAACAAATATCCTGAACATTTAGCAAATATAGAGGTAAGACTGCAAATATGCATCATCCTCGTATGCAGTGCGGCAACAAGTTAACAGTCACAGCTCTGGGAGCGCAGAGCATAGTGGACTATGGAACGAAATAGAGATATAAGTGCGGAAGTTGGGTACCACCCCTTTTAGGGTAACAATTCATTAATACGGTATTGAAGATATATGGGCTCAATAAGACCCACCACCTAATGTACCATTGGGTGCTTAGTATATTTGAGTAAATGTATACATATTCATAATTAAGCAATATTGTATTGTATTGTAATTGCATTTATATAGCGCTTCCTACCCCTGACGAGGTATCAAAGTGCTTTTTCGGCGAGTATCACGCTACTTCGGAACCCATAAAGGATTAGTGGTGAATTAGTACAGTGAAATATAAAAGTAATTTGAGTAGTGGATATGTTAGTCAGTTAATTGGATTGAGAAGGACAGTGGAGGGATAGAAGAGGGAAAAAGGTATGCAAATCAGCATCCTCCGACAGTATCTGTCAGAGGATGGCAGCAAGTTGCGCTCACTGCTGTGTTTGTACAGACAAGTACAACCAGTTGATGCCAGTTGGTGGTAAGTGCCCTCACAAACAAGATAGGAGGGTAAGAATGTTTGCAAAACATGTTCAAATACTTGCTACAAGTAATACCCATTGATTAGCACCTGCTTCCAGTACAAATAACACATGCACCCATTTCGTTGGGGTGTTTTTGCACTCACCATTTACACTGAGGTGTAAGTGACCCTGATAGAATGTTGCTGAGGACACAGTAGGGTACAGAGCACGTGAGAGGTGCATGCAATAGTGAGGTTAGTACCGTGAGGGAGTAACTAGTGCAACAGAGATGCAGCGACATCAATAGTGGGATGAGAAGTAATGGGATAGAGGATGCTGGTGGTGGTTGAGTACGGATTAATAACGGGGCGAGTCTTTAGATAGAAACAAAACAAGCATTGGCAAAGTCAGTTGGTCTGGAGTTAATGTACTAACACTTGCATCATTTGCATATCGGAGTGAGACACACAGGAGGGAACCAGAAGGAGCCGGCAAGAGGGGGGCTAGAGTTGTAAAATTGTCCCTCATACATGAAAATAGTCCATCGCAATAGGTGAAAGATGAATACTCCACTGGGCTGAGCCAAAACATGATTGACATAGTGTCTGGCCAGTGGCTGGAAGAGCCTGGTCAAAGAAAGCCTATGGTTTAAAGAGGCTGTTTATGTTACCAATAGGTCTGTTTAACAGCTGCGCTGCCACAATCTACACTTAGAGCTGGTCATGAAGACTGGCACAAGGTCTGGACACAGTAGGAAAGACTGGTAAGTAGTTTGAGATGCTGAAAGCCCGTGCCGTGTTGCATTGCTTCATCGAATGCCAGGTGCAGCAGTGCAGAGGGAATGAGTGATTATTGAGTGTAACTGTTTCTGAAGTGTCCAGTACTGTAGATGTTGCTTGCTCTCTTCACTAATGTTCTTTTGGGAAATATTCTTGTGTGCGTTTAAGTCCTGCTCTGTAGAAGGGGGAGGGCCCGTGGTAGTTGCTCTATGATTCCATTTTTGGTAAATAGTTTGTGTGCTTTCAGCAAGCCTAATCAGTGAAGGATTTCTAGGCGCTAGCGGACCTTGCACAGTGGCCTGCAAACTATGGGGCAGATTTACAAGCCCCTTGCAACACTTTTGCATCACTTTTAACACGGGAAAAGTGACGTAAAAGTGGCGCAAGGGGCTTGTAAATCTGCCCCTATGTTTCCTCACTAGTGACCATTGGATACCGGAAGTAAGATGGCCACATGTCCTGTTGTCTGCAGAGTTGTCGCATTTTGCATAGTTCGTCCCATCTCTGACCCAGCGCGTTCAGGGCACTAAATGTCCTGTTGTTTCTCCTCAGTGGCTGTGGAGACCAAGAGTGTGGAGGGGGATGGACCTGGCTTTGAAGAGCAGAAGTGTAACTTGTAATATACGCCTTCACCCAGAGGGTGTGTGATGGACAGGGGAGAGTGAGGTGACTGGAGCAGAGCCGCGCACTGCGAATATGAAGTGTGCAGAGAAACTGTGAGGCGGCAGCCTTCATTTACACTGGAGATTGGAGGCGCAGCAGTACAGGCGGTAGTGCAGTGGACTGAATGTGCATTACCGTGGGGCACCATATCCACGATGATGTGCTGGAAGCACACTTGTGTAAGGTTACCGCCTTACTCCATGGGAGTACTTGGAGGGAAGACATCTTGTCTGTCATGTGTCCAGTGTGAGTACTGTTTGATGCTGTAGGGACCGAAGCTGTGCTGTGTTTTTGGTGCAGAGCTTTTGTATAGTGCTGTGAAAGGTGTGGGAGGCAAGAGGCGTGGCTTTTGAGATGCTCGTCAATGAATGGAGAGAGGAGCCTGAATGAAGACTGCTGATGGGAGAAGTGTTTTGGTGTCACATGTGTGTGGCAATGTTTTCTCATAGAGTGACACTTCAAATATGCAGCTATACATGTGTGTGGTGTGGAGCACAGGATGCTGAGTGGCATGTGCTCCTGTGGTTGTGCGCAACATCCTCAAGACAGTGTTTCCAGTAATGAGCTGGTAGGATCATGAGTTTGTGTGATCTCTTCAGATAACGGCGAGTGATTCTTCTCACTCCTTGTGTGATCATTTTGTGAAGCAAAGGCTTCTCCTCCTTCATGAATTCCAGGTGTTCTTTGATGTTTTATGTCTTTGTTGGGCGAGCATTCAAAACCTTTGTGCTGATGTAGAAAAGGAGGTCCCACCAATGAATTTCTTCTTCTCTGTAGGGATGATCATCTGAGGAGCTAGTCTAGAGGAGACATTGTCTTCTGAGAATAACTTTGCATCTTTACTTGGATGGGGGAAGGGCTCTTGCTGTAGATGCCTCTTAGGATGGTGCAGAGTCTTGAAGTCCGAGTGTCTGGCATTGGGAAGCCAGAGCAGCGCTTGGAGGGCAGTTAAGATGTGGGCCCTTAGATCGATGTGTAGAGGTTTTATTGGTGCCACATACTGTCCTGCTCAAGAGAGCTTTAGAAGCACTCATAGCTTTAGAAATGCTGCTTAAGAGGAATGCTAACACCTGAACTGAAGGAGCCTGGGAGGACTAAAAACCATACCCCCTGGTTCCACAGGTTCCATCTTGCACCCTAGACCACAACTAGGGTGGGCCGTTCTAATGGCGAGGCCCGGGCATTGTCCCCCCTGCCATGGAAATGACAGTTTAGTGGGGCCCTTCCCAGGTCTTTAGTACAGGCTTGTAAAAACCAATATATTTTGCAAAAGTGGTGGAAAGGATTAAATATCAAGTCTCCTGTGTAAATTATTTAACTCCACTCGTCCATATCTGGCACAGAGGTGGAGGTGTCTTTTCACCAGTCAATTTCCCACCTTCTCTGGGTTACTGACAAAGTTTTGATAGCACTGACTATCACAATTGCACCTCTTTCCAATTGCTGTGAATATTTGAGGGAAGAGCATTAGGAAGAATGAGACTGTGAGGACTTTTCCTCTTGGTATTGGGCAGTAGGACATTACTGGGCAGTATCTGTGTTGGATAATATTGATCAACATTTGTATCACGGACCCTAAAATCCTATTTCATTCCATGTGGATCACCAGGTGACTCCTCACAGGGTACCAATTCCTAACTTCTGCTGGTGGCCGAGAGTTTTGAGCATATATACATTTTCACACAATCGAAATTCTTAAAATTAATCAGAGCTGTATCTTTTAACAAGACGAGGGGCTAGACTGATAGGAGGTGACATGGAAAGAAGCCCCAAAAATGTTGGCTAAGCCTCATTTTCTACTCTTCTCTAATAAATGTCTTCAAATGGCTCTGCACATGCAACGTGTCCGTGTGCATGCTGTGTTTTGGTAAAGGACTAATGGAAAGATTACCATTGTAACAAGGAGCCATCTTGGAATATGGCATAAAGTTAAGAACCATGCACTTCTAACACACTTTGGAGAGCCATAACTACTAGTGCGTTCCAGGTGGAGGCGGGGCTTAAAGCCAAGGGGGGGGGCCGGAGGCATGCTACTATTGGTTCTAATGACTGGCCAGCTTCCCACTGGCAGGGTTTACCAGAAAAGAAGGATGCTCTGCTTTTCTGTCAATCGTAGGACTTCTTGGGTTGGCAACTTGCCATCCATCCCTGTTGTGCAATTCACCACCTGCTGTGCTGGTGCCTTCATTGGCTCAGCGGTGATTGACAGCTCTCGAGCCCCTATACCTCGCCACCATCCCTCCCTGCCACAAACAAATGACGCTGAACTCTCTGGGGGCGGGTCATGGCCTCGCAGCTCATCTGCTGAAGTTTGTGAACGTGACTTCATTCAGAAAGACTGACTTCAAGGAAGGAGCGCTCACTCCCGCGGGCCCCACCACTCCCGCTGCAGGTCTGAAGAACTGAAGTCTCTTTTCAGAGAAGACTTTCCTACAAACACACCTTTGGGAAAAGCTGGATTGTTTTTCTTTGACTGTGGCTTTTATTTCTAAGAACAGCCCCAGCCTCTCTTAACTTGATTTTTTTTTTTTTTTTACCATACGATGGTGAGCATTTATTAACTATTGTCAATTTCTATGCGCTATTCCGGATGTTTGAAATATATACCAGAGATGTTTTATGCATAATGATGGATGTTTTATGTATGTCACAGAGACTTTTCTATGTCTTATCACAGATTCTTTGAATATGTCCCGGGGACTACTTCCCGCCACTCCTGTTTCACGTTGTTTTGTTACTTTATTTCTAGTAAAGTATTCTTCATTAAACCCGCTTGTCTCTTGTTTTCTGTATTGGACTTGTTCTCAGTTCTTTAGATCCCCCTGGTTGCGCCCGGGCTGCTGCGCTGCCTGGAGCTAGGAAGCAATGCCAGGCTTTGGTCTGCCGTGAGTGCAGCCTGCCCAGTGCCCCTTTGATGCCCAGCTTCACAGGCTTGAAATGGGGCAATGATGGATACTATTAATGTGTTTTTATATAGCGCCTAACACTGGAGTTTCTAAGCTCTGTAAATAACAATGCTTATGTGTATATCTAGCTGAGAAGAAGACAACCCTCCTCTGCCTTCATATGCGCCTTAAGCAGGTAGCCATGGACTGGGGTAAAGGAGCTGAGGTCCAGGGTCCGCGTGAGGACCGCGCCAGTCCAAGGGGTTAGGATGGCCACGTTTTCTGCATCGAGGACTTGGCAGTATAAACAAGACAGAGTGTATTTATTTTTACAGTCTTCTCCAGCGTGGCCGACCTCAGAAGTTATGAGATAGGTGTAGTATATGTACACAGAGCACAGAACAGGGATTGTCCAGGAAATGATGAAAAGTCGACATTGAGGAGCTCTCCAGGACATGAAGATGTCTTGGGTATGAATTGATCATAAAGTAAACTCTCGCCCCGTCAGCACCACGGATGGGGAGACGGAAAAGGGCAGGTTTCAAACATGGAAGTGATTGAGGGCAACTCACGTGACCAAGAAGAGATGAAGCTGATGACTGTGCCTTGGTATTGATGTAGCACAGATCTATCTGGGCGCTACACGGCGCGGTCCATTGAGGGACGGTGGGGATAATACAAGGTCTTCTTCATCAAGGGTGGGGTTACACATTATGATTACACATATTTATATGACACATTTTAAAACTGTATTTCATTTCACATATTTACACACAAAGATATTAGCTGTTTTTTCCAAGAATCAGGCAGTTTTCAGACAAGTGCAGTAGCCACAAACAGATCCTGGGTCCCTAGGGTCTAAAATCCAGGGTGAGATGGAGTTGTGATCCCTTTAAATGATCGGTTGTGTGGGGGATGACGTTTCTGTTACAGGAGTGAGAGTGCAGGGTTTGTACCCGAGGAGGGAGTAGAGCTTGTTAGGGGGTGTTAGTAATTGCAGGTTTTGTGTAGCTCAGTGTTTGCCAGTTCCTCGGTGATTCAACGTCGCCTGTGTGGACACTTGTGGGTTTGCTCTGTGGGGTCTCAATGGGACGGGTGAGACATTCAGGCTCCCTCTGTTCCAAGAACATGAGAGAGCCCATGCTTAGAGTCAGTCTTTTCTGCAACACTTTTTCATAATGGGAGAGACAATGTCAGTGTTTGTGTGCTGCCACCTCAGCGCGGTTGTATGACAGAAACCCCGCATGCTTTTATCCCGCATGCCTTTACAGCGCAGTCACTACCCTGACTCTACCATTACCAACCGTTACTTTACCACAAAAGTTGTTACAATGAATTGCCTTTGTGGGTCGCTGGACTTTGGAATAATATAAATCACTGTTCCAACTCCAGTCTACGCAACAGTAGGGAAGGTGTTGGAGTTAAAATCCAACAGCAGACCAATAAGACTCCCCCTAAAGCAAGTCATTGTAACAACTTGCACGTTAAACGAATGCACAAAACATCACAGTCGGGGTAGTGACTCCATGGTAAAGGCAGGCCGTTGTTGAGACTGCGGGGTGAAGGAGGTTTCCCTCTCTGCACAGTGTTTATGACTTTCTGTTTCCTCTCTGGTGAATGTTGTTCTTGGTCTGTGTTTTCAAGGCTCCAGTATCCCCCAGGCTTCTTCATGTCTTTCCTCTGTAGTTGGAACAGACCTGTACCCATCTTTCCCTTATCTAATCGTCTCATGCTCGTCACCTCAATTCTTTTGTTTTTGGTGTTTCCTACCTGATGTCACTCAGTTTCCAAGTTCCCTGAACTCATGTGTCCCTCTCTCCTTATTTTCTCCGTCCCACCTGAGTCATTTCTTTGGGATTCCCTGTCCCCAAAAGTCCATGCGGTCTGTCCACAGATCTAGCGACAGGTCAAGGACAACATACAGATAAACACTACCCAACACCAGAGACAAAGCGAGGGACAAGAGACAGTCCGAGACTGCTCAAAGAAGGAAAACTTTAATCTTACAAAACACATCAGTATACTACTAGAATACAGAGTTTTTTAATATCGACCTACAAAAATATCGACTTCCAATATATATTACAAAGTATAAATGTACTACACTAATAGTAATAATAGTAACTCTACTCTTCATCCTATGTTGGTCTGTATATGAGGTCCTTTGCTCACACACATGTGGAAACAGATGCACAATGCCCTCCTGGAACCATCATACTCTAAAATTAATTGACCCTTTCCCACAAATTTCTACAACATGGTAATATAAAGTGGATATATTCATTCAAAACTGAAATTGAATTGGGCCAACAAGCACCTAGTGGCGAATCAATACCACAATTATCATCACAACAAATGCCAAATTGAAGTCTCAGCCTGGTCTCCTCAGAAAACCTTGAGGACGCAACAGGGAATATGAATTTCCATGACTTAGGGCTCGTGGCCAAGTAGGAAGAGGGAGCAGCATCCCGCCCACGCTGGGGTGAGCTGGGGCTTCCCCTCTTGTGCTGCACAGTGTGCCGGCTTCGCCCCTGCTCCAATAAGAGATGCAATATGTAGCACAATGTGGGAGGGACGCCAGGAGTGAAAGGAGGACAAGGAAGGCGTGTCTTCACCGTCTGTCCTCATCTGACATCCTGAGAATGACGAGTTTAAGAAAGGACATGCTGTACTCCTTGCTCTGCTTTGACCCCTGTTTGTCATCCAAAACATACAAGATAGAATTTATAGGCGTTATGGGATAGCTGATGCGGCAAACATTTCTAACACATGGTAGCTGATATAGCTATAGAGAACTGTCTGTGTCGGTTGTTCAGACTGTGGTTTGGTTCATTCTTTCAATATTTAAGGGCTGTAAATAGAGCTCCTTCCCCCACAGCTGTGTCGTTTATTGCGGAGACACGCAGCCCTTTCTTGCACCATGCGCTCTCAGGATCACTTTGCCTTCATTGAGCTTTTTTGGCATCTTCATGCAGGCTCAACTCCACGCATTCTAAAAATAACACAACTTCCCCCTCTTTCCCTAGTGGAGTATAGAAAATTCTCATGGAAAAGAAACTTTGTGCAATGGGAAGGTGTGTAACATTCCTTCTAGCAGGCATAACAAACCCTGCCTGGGATTAAAAGCATTTTTGTTTTTATTTTGCAGTAAATTCATGAGTGGACCCGCGGATCCATGGCAAAATAGCGTCTTTTATAGGCAGCTGCCGGGTTTGTCAAAACCCAGGGGCAGTGTATTTTAATTATGCGCTGGGCACCCATGCAGCACGCCCGAGCCCCAGGGACTGCCACGTCCCTGGGGAAAACAATATTAAATATCCACCTCCCCAAGGATATTTAAAAAATGAGTACAAGGGAGGACTGTACGGCCTCCCCCGCAGCTCCGGGAACCACCACCTCATGTACCCATACAGTCACTTATGTACCCTGTCACTCACCGATACAGACATTTATGTACCTACTCAGTCACCCATTCTGCCACTCATTCAGCCACTCATGCACTCTCTCATTTAGCATTTACAGCCACTGACACACCCACACTCACACTCACACCCATAGAGACACTCATTCATCCTCTCACTCACCATTACAGCCACTCACACACCAACTCACTCACCCATACAGATACTCATAAAGCTACTTAGTTACTCATACACCCACTGACAAGCTCACTCACTCACCCACACAAAAACGAACATACCCACTCACTCATGTATACAGTCTCTCACATACCCACTCACTCTTGTATACACCACATATATGCCCACTCACTCAACCATAGTGGAACTCCCATAGACACTTACCTTAGTATATATGTGTAATACTCAGTAACATTTAAAAAGCACTCACAATCACTGGATGAAGTCATCAGTGATGTCATGAGTGATTTAATTTGAGCTGTCATCAGTCATTTCATGAGTGATGTAACTGACCATGTCATGAGTGATGTAATAATATATGTGAGGTCATAAGCAGTGCAGGGGTGTAAGTTATAGTTATCTCAGCTATCTATAACTGCTGAATTTCTGGTTTTGTGCGAGCCGAATTGTAGCCTAACTATAATGTTCCTGTAACCTTTGTTACACATATTTGTGTTTGTATATATATATATATATATGTATATATATATATATATATATATATATATATATATATATATATATATAATTCCTCCAGGCTTAGGTAACTGCCACCGCACTCCTGAACAGAGGGTGCGTCGTCGAAGCGGACCACCCAGGCACGGTCCGTAGTAAATTTCGAAAGTTCCTCGCAACGCAAGGATGACGACGCCGTGTTCTGGTCAAAAAACAACAAGGAAATAGTAATCCGCAATGCAGATAAGGGTGGTAACGTGGTTTTATTAAAAAGAGAAAATTACCTGAAAGAAGCCATGAACCACCTCAATGACAAATCCTGTTATGCGACGAGCAACAGAGCCACGTAGAATTCAATTAATTCAACATACCAAGTAAAATTAATGGCCTGGCGAGAAATGGGACTGTTAACATCTGAAGAGTACAAATATCTGTGGACTCAAAAACCAGTTATCCCTATTTTATACTTTATACCTAAAATTCACAAAGATAAAATCAACCCGCCAGGAAGGCCAATAATTTCTGCTCGTAACAGTATATTTGAAAAAACCTCCAGATATGTGGATTTTTTCCTACAAGACTTTGTTCAAAACCTGACATCGTACATTAAAGACACGGGCGATTTTCTAAAGAAAATAAAAGACTTTGAATGGCAGGAAGATTTCCTTTTGATTGCGTTAGATGTAACCTCACTGTATACATCAATCAAACACAATGATGGACTACGAGCTTTGAAATATTTTTTGGCAAGAAGAGGATCCGTCTACGCTGAACATAACCAGATGCTGATTAACATGGTTGAACTATGTCTGACTAACAACATTTTTATGTTTCAAGATGCATTATTCCAACAATTACGCGGGGTGGCGATGGGTGCAAGCTTCTCCCCTAGCTACGCATGTTTACACATGGGCTGGTGGGAGGAGCTTGTACTCATGACCAAATATCATGACATCTTTGAAAGTAATATTCAATGTTGGTTCAGGTTCATTGATGACCTGTTTGTGGTATGGAAGGGATCAGAACAGGGCGCAAGGGAATTCATTAACCAACTAAATACCAATGACCTAAACCTAGAATTTACCTCTAACATCAGTAAAACGGGGATAATATTTTTGGATGTGGAGGTGTACATAGAACAAGGCAGGATGGAAACGAAATTGCATAGAAAACCAACAGCAGGCAATTCTATCCTGCATGCCAACAGTTCGCATCCCAAACACCTCATTCATAGCATTCCCTATGGGGAATTGCTACGAATAAAACGCATCTGTAGTGATGGTGGATCCCTCAAAACAGCGCACCACGAATGCATTAATCGCTTCAAAATGTGAGGTTACAGCAATAAATGCCTTAACAAAGCCCTTACCAAATGTAACCAGGTCAACAGGGATATTCTGATTTGTCCTACACCCAAACTTAAAGCCTCTGACACTGAAACACCTGACAACTTTAGATTTATCTTCCAATACAACAGACAAGAGGGAGCAGTAAGGAAAATACTCAACAGAAACTGGTACCTTATTAAACAGGACCCAATAATTGGTAAAAAAATCCCAAAAAGACCAGCTATCACTTATAGACGAGGAGTATCTATGAAAGATATGTTGGTAGACAATGATCCGTGTGGGGTGGGAGTCAAGGGATCTTGGCTGTCACAACGACGGGGATTCCTCAAATGCAGGGTCTGCAAGGCCTGCGAATACGGAGTCTCCACAACCAATTACACCACACCCTTTGGGGGACCGAACAGGGAAATTACCAAATCATTGAACTGTAAATCTGATCATGTAATATATGTTTTGGAGTGTACATGCAAACTAAGGTACATAGGGAGTACCATTCTCCCTGGGCACAAGAGAATACTACAACACATTCGTGCCATCAAAAACCACGACCAGGCATATCCAGTGGCACGTCATTTCCAAGAAATCCATGAGGGTAACCCTAAGGATTTAAGTTACTTCCTCATTGACTCTGTCCCCAAAAACAAAAGAGGGGGTGACCGTGAAAAATCACTTAGAGTATTGGAAATGTATTACATTCTCAATCTAGACAGCAAATATCCACATGGATTGAATAGCTCGGAGGAGCTACACGCCAGCTTGTAAACATGTACACCAAGTTATGTAAAGTCCCTGATACACACATTTTTACATACATAACAACAGTTCTTTGATTTTCCTTGCTGCAACGAGAATTTAATCCAATTTAAGTTTGGAAAGAAGATCCCTTGTTGACCTGCACCTCACTTTATTTTCAAGCCCTAGTAGCAAGTTACTATACATATATTAGTCATCATCATAATTACTATGAAGCTACTAATATCTTTAAAACTGCTTTTCTTCCTCTCTCTGGTCTCTTTTTATATATAATATTTTTATATTATTATACATATATTTTACATATATATTATCATCACTTGTCACTTTTTTAGTAGTTTTAAATTCAAGCACTTTTTTGCACAACAACACTAATATCTAATTAGATACCAAAAATTAAAAAAATTAATTAATAAGTTGAAAATCACAAAAAAATTATTTCATTGTGACGAAACATATCGGGGATGATTTTACAATGAGCAATCTGATCTGTCCCCCTTTTCTTATTTTATTTACTCTTTCGAGTCTGTGATCATCAAACGTAGAGAACCGTGGCTCCCAATATGCTATCACAATTAGTCAACAGGGGTCATGTTAGATAAAATGTATAGCAAGATTGAATTTTAAATTGTGATGTATTTTATAATCTTACAATCGGATTTCTTTGCATTTACGTATTTATACTATATATTTATTCATATATTTATATGTTTTTATACATGTCTATATGTCTATATATATTAGGTATTTATATAAGATTGTATCTCTATAAACATATTACAGAGAATGGTTTTTATAAATTTATAGACTACTCTATTTATTTATACATGTTTACATATTTATATATTTATATATTTATTCTGAAGATTTTAATCTTTCTAAACATGACACGATGAACACAAGATCACTCATTCTGATATTTTAATCGATATCATAATCTCTATACTAACTCGAAAGAACTGAAGTGTTAAAGACTTGTGGACAATAATGAAATTAATCGACTGTGAGTAAAGTTTCAAATGTTCCATTTGTGAAAAAAACTGTCTAAACACACTATGCCCTACCCCCTTTAAAAGTGCAACACAATTGGTGGTTCAGCGTCATGTGATCAAGTCCCCTAGCAGGGACGAAACGCGTAATGGCTGCTACTCTGTGGATGTAACCTAAGGACATTAAAAAACTATCGATCTTAAAGGATTGTGGTCCGTGCTCTTTTTCTGTGGCTGGTGGCAGAATCGCGGAGTGTAAGAGTGCTTGCAAATATATATATATATATATATATATATATATATATATATAATTCCTCCAGGCTTAGGTAACTGCCACCGCACTCCTGAACAGAGGGTGCGTCGTCGAAGCGGACCACCCAGGCACGGTCCGTAGTAAATTTCAAAAGTTCCTCGCAACGCAAGGATGACGACGCCGTGTTCTGGTCAATAAAAAACTTTTATTGCAATCGGCTGGTAGGACGCGTTTCGCCTGACTAGCAGGCTTGTTCACCAACGACTTGCCCGTTTCTTTGGCCATTTTAAATAAAGTGTTCACATCGTGTCACATGACTAAGACTACTCACAGAGTGTATTGAAAGAAAGACTCGTAGTTTTTTCATCATAACATGCATGCACTCAATATACGATAGTCACATAGGATTCGATATCAGTTTAGGTAAACAAATAAATAAGTCCTCACTCCTCAATACATTTCAATACATGATTAAGAAAGCATAATGTCATTAGTTGTGAAAAGTATTTCTTCTCAGACTCATTAGAATAGAAGAAATAGCTCGGAAAGCGAGTCAGTACTACGCTAAAATTTGACACACATAGCAAACGCAAATTCTCAAAAAGTTGCCTGCTTATTTATGTGGAAGAGAATATGTTCCCTTGAGTGCTGATATAGCATAAATGGCATCAGTTTTTCTTACGCGACTATTTAAAATTAAGCCCCAGTGGGCCGTTAATTCAGTGCATATATTAAGAACAAATTACAGGTAAATTTCATTCTTTTCCTACACCCCCAGTGGGCTAGTACTACAGTATAATCCCAAATACATTCATGGTTAATCTTAAAGATTGAAATTGTGATTGTGTATCTGATATACAACAAAAAATAAACAAAAAAATTTCTTAAAAAAAGATACAGTTAAAAACGGGGCAGAGAAGTTTCCTGTTAGATACTTAGTTCTATATTCCAGCGCTGACACAAAATCTGATTATAAGTGTGTGACTAAATCTTCCTCAATATTCAGTCCTCCAGGGGACCGTGTATTGAGCTCTAAAATGTAGCAAGACTCAAGTTTACGCAACTTTTTTTCTCTATTACCTCCTCGTTGGTTTAGAGGAATGCAGTCTATCACAAAATAAACTAAACCTTGAGTACTCTTGTTGTGATATGCTGCAAAGTGTCTCGCAACGGGGTAGGAATTGTCCCCATTCCGAATTGCTCTAAGATGTTGTAGCACTCTCTTGTGGACTGGATGGATCGTGCTGCCAACGTACCTCAAGCCACAAGGGCATTGAAGGACGTAGACAGCAAAATCTGTCTTGCATGTAAGATGTCCTTTGATTTTTTTCATCCGTTTTGATAGTCCTAATGTGTAAACCTGTGTATTTTTCCCAAAACTACAAGCTTTACATTTGGTGCACTTAGTAAACCCATCTCTGGGTTTGAGCCAATTCGTGGACTGTTTATTGGGACGCTTCATAACGTTGCTCACCAGCATTTGCCTGAAAGACCGCGCCCTTCTAAATGTGATTGCTGGTCTTCTCTGAGTTAGTTTGCTAAGAATCGGGTCATTTCTGATCAAGTGCCAATGTTTGGTAAGAATGCTTCTGATTTGGCCATGTTTGCGATTATAGGTTGTAATCATTCTTGGTTGATTGTTTTCTGGATTAGTTCTTTTGTTTTTACTTTTACTGGGTCTAAAGAGGATATCTTCCCTCGAAGATTCCCTTGCCTTTTTAGTTGCTGTTTGTAGATTTGCTTTAGTATATCCTCTGGCTCGAAATCTCGAGCTAAGTTTGGTTAATTCTTTCTCTAATACTGCGTCTTCACTACAGTTACGCATAGTTCTTAGGCATTCTCCGTATGGGATGCTTTTAATCAGATTTTGAGGATGAAAACTGTCTGCATGCAGGAGGGTGTTACCTGCAGTGGGCTTTCTATATAGTTTAGTCTGGAGTTTGGAATTGTTGACATAAATGGAGAGGTCTAGAAAATCTACTGATGAATTGCTGATGGTACTGGTGAACTTAAGATTTAAATTGTTCACTCTGCAGTTTTTTAATAAAGTTTTTTGCTGTCTCCTCCGTTCCTTTCCAAACTACAAACAGGTCGTCGATAAATCGACTCCAGTGTAGTACATTTTCCTCCCACTCAGTATGGTACGCGACCTGGACCACCTGCTCCTCCCACCAGCCCATATGCAGATTTGCATAGCTGGGGGCGAAGCAGGTGCCCATCGCTGTCCCGCAGATTTGATGGAAAAGCTCATCATTAAAAAGAAAATAATTGCTTTTCAAGCAGGTGGACACCATGCTCAATAGCATCTGGGTATGGGCCCAAAGTTTAATCGGACGGTTACTCAAGAAATGTTTAATAGCATTCAGGCCATCCTCATGTTTGATGCTTGTGTATAGTGTAGTTACATCAATCGTCATCAACAGATAGTCATCTTCCCAAGGCAGATCATATATTTTTTTCAGAAAATCTCCTGTGTCCTGTATATAAGATGGTAAAGTTTTTACTATAGGGCACAAGAATGAATCTACAAACTTTGATGTATTCTCAAAAGCTCCTCCTATAGCGGAGATAATGGGGCGCCCTGGGGGATTATCTAGGCTTTTGTGCACCTTTGGAATGAGGTAAAAGACGGGGATAACCGGTTTGTCTATTTTCAGAAACATGCGTTCCTCTGATGTTAATAAACCTTGTTTATGCCAGTCTTGAAGTTGTTCATTAAACTTAGAAAAACTCATTTGCATCAAAGAATCAGCAACTCTTACATAGTTGCTGCAATTATTTAGTTGTTTGTATGCCTCATTCAAATATCTAGTTCTATCCCACAGTACCACGTTCCCTCCTTTGTCAGCATTTCTCACAATACAGTTACCATCTGAAGTCAATTTAGTAACTAACGCCGAGTACTCTTTTTCATGCTGTGAATAGACTTTATGTTTCACACTAGTACATTTCTCCAAATTCTTAAGATCCTTAATCACTAGTTCATTGAAAATGTCAATAGAGTCTTTGGCAGTTATGGGTATAAATTTAGATGGTGGTCTGAAGCTGGTAGGTTCATTTGCAGTGATTTCAACCTCTTGTTCCCTGGCAGTTACTAGTGCTTGACTCATAGAGATCACAGAGGTTTCTTCTTGATCATAGAACATCAGCCTTTATGATCAAGAAGAAACCTCTGTGATCTCCAATGAACTCAAAGGGCTATATATATATATTTCGAAAGTTCCTCGCAACGCAAGGATGACGACGCCCTGTTCTGGTCAATAAAAAACTTTTATTGCAATCGGCTGGTAGGACGCGTTTCGCCTGACTAGCAGGCTTGTTCACCAACGACTTGCCCGTTTCTTTGGCCATTTTAAATAAAGTGTTCCCATCGTGTCACATGACTAAGACTACTCACAGAGTGTATTGAAAGAAAGACTCGTAGTTTTTTCATCATAACATGCATGCACTCAATATACGATAGTCACATAGGATTCGATATCAGTTTAGGTAAACAAATAAATAAGTCCTCACTCCTCAATACATTTCAATACATGATTAAGGAACTTTCGAAATATATATATATAGCCCTTTGGACCGTGTTATTAAAATTTCAGATGGTAATGTATCAAATAACAAGCCACACACCATAAATGTACCCATAAACCAAATAAATAAAACCACACAAGAGGCCGATACTAACCCAAAGCCACCAACTAATCTTGTGGGCAACAAGGAGGTGTTAAACCTGCCCCCTGAGGCATGCCCATACGTCGTAATTTTAGCAGGTGTTCCCCCCTTAAGAGAAGATCAGTTTGAGTCCTGGGAGCAACTACGCTGCAAGTGCGTGGATTGGCTTACCAAACATAAGAGATTCAGGCCCACATTGATCGGGAACATAATTATGGTACGACGAGTAGGCTGGTTGGGGACTTCACCCAAAGATATCGATGGGGACTGCATTATCATCAATTTTCGACGACAATCAGTGGCTAAAACTATTTTGACACCCCAGATGGAACAGATGGGCCAAGATACTAATATCTGGGCCCTACCTTTAGGTTATTTCTATAAACCCGTATTTGAAGTGCCACCCCGTAATATACATGATTATACTACAACTTATAACAGATTTACCCCGTTGTCGGGCTTGGACTGTCAAGATTGACTGTGTACTCAGTCAGTGAATGCTCCAAGAACTAACGCCACAATCCTAGTACCAACCCAAGATAGTCCCCATGCTCCCATATTGGATATATTTGACACCAGGGAAAATAATCAGACACTTAAAATCTTAAGTTGGAATATAGCTGGTTTGTCATCGAAGCTAAATTTAGTGGATTGGCAAGCATTAATTAATCAGCAGGATGTTGTTATGTTCCAGGAGACTTGGGCAACCCAGGATTTGTATATGGAGGGGTTTGAATGTTTTAATATCTTGTCCCCTATCCCCACATCAGGCAGACCTGCTGGAGGTCTGTCAATTTGGATTAATATTAAGGCAGGTGGTCGTTTCAGAATTATACCTACGAACAGCGACAAATTTCATGCAGTTCTTTATACTAGGGGAGTTTCAATTTATTTGATAAATTTTTACAATGATGATTTTAAAACTGTGCCCAATATGAACTTTTCATCTCTGTTTAATTTTGTTTTACAATTACAATCTAGTACGTGCGATGACCAAATTATGGGTATATGTTTGGGCGGTGATTTTAATGTTAAGATTCACAAAGACATTTTTTCTGCTATCCGACTTGACACACAAGTTCCTCTGAGTCAACGAGGGGAACAACTAGTGAATCTTTTAAGTTCGCATAATTTCCGGAATGTTATGCAGATTGCCGATCCCTCCCCCCCTGACAGTAGTGCAATTCCTACCTATAGAAGCAGAGGCTCCACTTCTATTATTGACTATATATTTGTAACCGCCTCTTTAGAAAGTTATGTGTTAAAGGCAGAGGTGATACAAACTATGCAAAGTGACCATAATCCGATTAGTACTACTCTAAGCTTTTCACGTCGCCCTGCGCATGATTTTGCGCTCGGTGCACGAGATCTGGTGGCATCAAATGACAAACTCAGAGTAGTTTGGCGCAATATTGACAACAACACTTTATTTGAAAAAATGATTAAACACCACTCTAATCTGGTGGACATTTGTTTAACGCCCTGCCTTTATAATATAAAGGTAGTTAACGCCTTTTCAGGGCTATGCTCTGGCATTAAAAATATACTATCTAAACCAATAAGGGAGCCGAATTATGAGCTTGGTTGGTTTAATGCTGAATGCTCTGCGGCTAATAGAGCATTAAGAAAGGCCCTTGTAAGCAAACCCAGAGTGGCGTCCGCTATATCATCACTCAGGGCAAACTATAAAAAAGTTATAAAACGCAGAAAGGAAGAGCTTACTAATAACAACTGGGCAAATCTTGTGCAGGCTAATGTGTTAAAAAACAGCAAGAATTTTTGGAAGGCAGTTAAGGATATGAAATCTATGGGTAATATCCCTACACCAATTGCATGTAACATTATGAGTGAATCTTGGGAAGATCATTTTAGTAAGATTTATGCTGCCCCAACTTCCAATAATCCCAAAAAAGAATACATATACACTGGTGGGATATTGATTGAACTGTATGAGGTCGAAGAAGCAATAACTCAAAGCCTGGGGGGCAAAGCCCCCGGACCAGACGGTCTCCCTATCGACCTCATTAAAAGTAAACCTGATTTTTGGGCGCCACTTCTTACGAATGTTTTTAACAATCTCACCAACTCATCTATCCCAGACACTTGGTCAGTTAGCACTATTGTCCCAATTTTTAAGAAAGGAGACCGATCCAACCCGAGCTGTTATAGGCCAATCTCATTGATTGATAACACCCTAAAAATTCTGGGACGGGTGTTATTTAACAGAATTAATTCATGGGCTGAGGATAACAAGGTCCTGCACCGGTCTCAATTGGGTTTTAGGAGTAGGGTCGGCACTGTTGAACAATGCCTGAATCTTCACCTGATTGTCAGTAAATACACCGTAGCTAAGAAAACACCAATGTATCTGGCATTCATGGACCTTACCTCAGCCTTTGATTTTGTAAACAGATCCCAGCTGTGGAAAACCCTTTTAATTCTCGGCCTTGACGAATCATTAGTCTCCTTTTTAGCATATATACACAGAGACCTGAAAGCCAGGGTTCGCATTGGAAGGAACGGTGAGGTCTCTAAGCCAATTGAAATTGGTAGGGGGGTCAGACAGGGCTGTGTCTTGGCCCCCCTCCTATTCATTTTATACATCAATGACCTATCTAAATCTCTACTGCCCCTAACTGAGGACGTCCCTAGCATCGACGGGAATAAAATCCCCGCGCTGCTTTATGCAGATGATGCTGTGCTAATGGGGCGTACCCCTAATGCCCTGAGAGCTTTGGTCAACGGTTTTGTGGAATTTATGGCAACATTAGATCTGTGTACTAATTTTAAGAAATCATTTTTAATGTCATGTGGGACTAAGAAGTATTTTAACCTTTCTATTGTATCTAACTCTACCAGATTGTCTAGCACCAGCACTTTTCCGTATCTGGGCCAGGTTTTTGCATCTAACGGTTTGTGGAATGATCACATTGCCCATTGCAATAGGAAATTTATTAATTCTATTAATACAATTCTCAGGCTACCCAAACCCAAAAACATAGAGGTAGTGCCTGCTATTGTCAAAATTTACAGACAGCAATGCATTCCAACCGTTACGTACGGTGCAGAGGTATGGGGGAACACTGCCAGCTCACCTATCCAACGAGAAGAGAACAGGTTTTGTCGCAAAATATTGGGTGCCCCATTTTCCTCATCTTCATATGCTTGTCATGGCGAGCTTCACTTATCCTATATAGAGGATTTTATTAAGGCACGCCCGACATTATTCTGGCTTAGGATTTGGAAAAACCCGGCCGCACAACTGACTAGGGAAATTATCCTGGATTGTTTAAAATGTGACAGAGGGCTGGTCATATCATGGTTGGCCGGAGTCCACAAAAGCTTAATTAGCCTGAATTTGGAACATCTTTTTATAAACCCTTTAGCCCACAACCCCCCAAGCATCAAAACTGTGGAAAAACTACTCTATGCATCGTATAAAGAAACTAGGCTAGCAGCTGAACGTAATAAAACCTCCGTTGCTAGATATATGCGAATAGAGCATGTATCCACAGTAATGCCTATATACCTCTTAAAACCTGTTGGCTGTTGGGAACGGGGTCTATTCTTCAGGCTAAGGACCGACACCATGAAATACTTACTGTCTTTTCCAACTGGCTATTCTCCGAACCTTGATCACACCCCCTGTCCATGTACCCACAATCTGAAACAATCAATGTTACATTTCTCATTCTTTTGTTCCTTCTATTCACCGCTCACGAAAAAATTTCTGATTCCGTACTTTAAATCCCGATGCGTAACTGATTATAAAATAGCCTATGAGTTGATGCTTGCAATTGATAATGACGAATTATGTTTCCGAGTTGGATCCTTTTTAAAAATGGCTGTACGTTTTCGTAATTCTATGATTTCGGACTAATTTCTTTTATGTCCAACTGTAAATAATGTTTTTTAACTGCACTTTTATGGATATGTTGTTTTTATCCGAATAAAGTTCATATTGATTGATTGATTGATTGATATATATATTATCTACTGGCGGTCGCCAGTAGATAGTTATAGTTAGGACCGAGTTCCCATAGGAAATCTGAAAATTCTATTTTGAATAACTTTGGCGCCAGTTACCGAATCCTCGCAAAAGTTTCAAAACTAATGGGGCGCTCCGCTCAGCTCCTACCCTGAAAGTCTCGGGGTGATTCGTCAAGCGGGGGCTGAGAAAAAAGGGGGGTCCCAAAACGCGTTTTCCCCATGCATTTTCCCTTAGGACCTTTAGTCGAAGGTACAGCCCGAACGGCTGAACAGAATTACTTGAAATTTGGCAAAGAGGTAGTCCTCAGGTCAGGCATGTGCCTTTTGCATATATGGTGTCAATCTGTTCAGTAGTTCCTGAGAAAATTGCAGTTAAAAGTACACAAATATCAATATGCGATGTCCACGAGCGTAATTCTGATTGGTGGTTAGATGTCAGTCAACATTTGAATCGGTCGAAATCAGAAAGTGTCGGATGCCATTTTGTGTGTGACAGTGAAAAAGAAAGGTGGAGAACGTGAAAAGGGGGCAGGGTTTGTTTTTTAAAATGTTTATAAGTTTATAGAAGATATTAACTATGCTGTTCAACTTTATCCAAATTAAAAAAAAAAGAGCTGAGCCATTCCATATTACAGGATTCAGTCAATCTATAACTATATACATAGGTAGTTTATTGTAAAATAAATATATAAAAAATATAATAATACATACATAAACTAGCATTTAAAAAACCTTACAAATTCACTAAAAAAACCATAGGTTTCACACACGTTATAGTTAGAAATTAGCATTTAAAAAACCTTGCAAATTCACTTAAAAAACCATAGGTTTCACACACGTTATAGTTAGGAATTAGCATTTTAAAAACCTTGCAAATTCACTGAAAAAACCATAGGTTTCACACATGTTATAGTTAGCTGGACATTTCACTTGTAAAAAACCATTGAAATTCCCCCGTTATAGTTAGTTCAGCTAACTATAACTCGCGCGACCGCAATCCACTGCTGATGACGTCACATATTACATCACTCATGACATGGTCAGTGACATCACTCATGACATCACTGATGACATCTCAAATGACATCACTGATGACATCACTGATGACATCTTTCAGTGGATATGTGTCTGTCTGAAAAATAAATATTTTTTATATATGTATATCTAAAGGTTAATGGAATAATAAATGGGTAACTAAGTGTCTAAATGGATGTTTTTTTTTGTAAAATTAATTGTATAACTGACTTATTAACAGTATCCTAATGAATACAGTGATGTAATATGTGACGTCATCAGCAGTGGATTGCGGTCGCGCGAGTTATAGTTAGCTGAACTAACTATAACGGGGGAATTTCAATGGTTTTTTACGAGTGAAATGTCCAGCTAACTATAACATGTGTGAAACCTATGGTTTTTTCAGTGAATATATATATACACATGCATATGTGTGTATACATATGTGTGTGTGTGTATATATATATATATTCACTGAAAAAACCATAGGTTTCACACACGTTATAGTTAGGAATTAGCATTTAAAAAACCTTGCAAATTCAGTGAAAAAACCATAGATTTCACACATGTTATAGTTAGCTGGACATTTCACTTGTAAAAAACCATCGAAATTCCCCCGTTATAGTTAGTTCAGCTAACTATAACTCGTGCGACCGCAATCCACTGCTGATGACGTCACATATTACATCACTCATGACATGGTCAGTGACATCACTCATGACATCACTGATGACATCTCAAATGACATCACTGATGACATCACTGATGACATCATTCAGTGGATATGTGTCTTTCTGAAAAAATAAATATTTTTTATATATGTATATCTAAAGGTTAATGGAAGAATAAATGGGTAACTAAGTGTCTAAATGGATGGTTTTTTTTGTAAAATTAATTGTATAACTGACTTATTAACAGTATCCTAATGAATACAGTGATGTAATATGTGACGTCATCAGCAGTGGATTGCGGTCGCGCGAGTTATAGTTAGCTGAACTAACTATAACGGGGGAATTTCAATGGTTTTTTACGAGTGAAATGTCCAGCTAACTATCACATGTGTGAAACCTATGGTTTTTTCAGTGAATATATATATACACATGCATATGTGTGTATGCATATGTGTGTGTGTGTATATATATATATATATTCACTGAAAAAACCATAGGTTTCACACACGTTATAGTTAGGAATTAGCATTTAAAAAACCTTGCAAATTCAGTGAAAAAACCATAGGTTTCACACATGTTATAGTTAGCTGGACATTTTACTGATAAAAAACCAATGAAATTCCCCCGTTATAGTTAGTGCAGGCAACTATAACTCACGCGACCGCAATCCTCTGCTGATGCTAATACTGTATTTAGACAATTATTTGCCCATGTCTTCTTCCATTAAATTTTAGCTATACATATATTACAAATTTTTTTTTTTCATAAAGACACATATGTCATCAGCAGAGGATTGCGTCGTGACAGGATCCCTGTTTGTGAGGTTATATTTTAGCAGGTTATATTTTAGCATCAACACTCCAGCTATTATATTAGAGCGCATTTCGTTAGTAATACCATCATCTGGGCGGTATCTGGTTAAACTATAAACACATAGGCAGAGCGCCAGTACACAACACCCGCAAAGACGCTTTTTGAACATTTTCTGAAAACTGCTCGCGTGTGGGTTATAACCAGCAGCCCAACGCGAGAGAAAAAACAGAGCTCTAGTGCGCCGTGAGTCAAATGTCAATTACCGCGCTGAGGGTTTAAACTCCACAAAGGCAGCAGAGCTCGATAGTTAATGCAGAGCTCTGGTCCTCCGTAAAACAATTAGCTCCTACCGCGCTATGGGATTGAACTCTACACTGGCAGCAGCGCTCAATGGACTCTGGATAAACAGTGCGCACACTGGTGGCGAGCGCGCACAATGGCATCCTGCTACTAGGATTGCTGACAAACAGGCAAGAAGAACGTGTCTCTCACCTGTCCGTCGGTACTTCCAGCGTCCCTCTGGCTGTAAGGGGAGGTAACGCGCAGAGTCAAACACTACAGTTTTACTTCCTCAACTGGGCGTGTCAATTGTCATCACATGACCACTAAGGATTCTGGGATATGTAGTCCTATTGAGAGAATGTACGCTCACAGGTAGATTAGAGCTTATGAAAGCTCACAAATTTATTAATTTATTTATTAATACTCAGTCTCCAGAAACATTGATATTTGCATGTATGTTTAAAGCAGGGGCATCCAAAGGAATGGTTTTTTTGGAGGTACTGTTGTTTGTAAAGGCTCAGGTACAGCGCACTAGCAGCTCTACATGTTACTATGGCTACCAATGTTGTAAGGCTCTATTTTAAGCCAAGCAATACCGCACTGACAAGTGGAACAGTAAAAAATAAATAACAAATAAAGATCCACTGAAATTTTCTTTATTTTTTTTTATTTTTTATTTATTTTTACTTTAGACAAGTTCTTAGGGGATACCTTCATCAAGGCTAGGTGGTTGGTAGCAGTCTAAACATCCCCTTTACACGTTTTTTGGCTTTGTTTTTCCTCCTCCCCCTCAGAGTGCGAGATAGAAAATGGCGGCCGCCGCTTCCTGGTTTCGACCGATTCGAATGTTTACTAAGATCAAACAGCCAATCAGAATCGCGCTCGCGCACGGCACCGTACGCGTACGGTAAGCTTACCGTAAGCGCACGGTAAGCGCACGGTAAGCTGCCACAGATATATATATTGATTTAAAGGCTATTTTCTCAGGATCTACTGAACAGATTTACACCAAACCTACAAAAGGCACTTCCTTGACCTGTAGACTACCTCTCTGCCAAATTTCAAGGAACTCTGCTCAGCCGTTCGGGCTGTAGCTGTGTCTAAAGGTCCTATGGAAAAATGCATGGGAAAAACGCGTTTTGGGACCCCCCTTTTTTCTCAGCCCCCGCTTGACGAATCCCCCCGAGACTTTCAGGGTAGGAGCGGAGCATAGCGCCCCACCTATTTTGAAAATTTCGCGAGGATTCGTCGACCGGCGCCAAAGTTATTCCAAATAGAATGTTGCGGATTTCCTATGGAAACGTGGTCCTAACTATAACTATCTACTGGCGACCGCCAGTAGATAATATATTTATATCCGCATTCACTGCAAAAAAACGAAGGTTAAAATGACGCTATAGTTAGAAGAAAATATCAGTTTAAACAAATTTTAAACAAGCAAAATGACCTAAATTTTCCGGTAATAGTTACCTCAGAAAAATATAACTCCCCCCTCCGCCATGCTCACTGTTATCATGAATGATGTGATTTCAGCTGTCATCAGTGATTATATCATAGATTATGTCATAGAACATGTCATTAGTGTTGTAAAACGTGAATTCATAAGCACTGCATGGCAAGGGCGTAGTTGATTTCCGATTGCTTGCATTCAACACACTGCTACTCACATTCGGATCTAGAGTTTGGACTAAAATTAACCAAATGGTCCTCTCCAGTAAAAAATCTACCTGAGAAAATTATTGACTGCTCATGTTAAAGGAACTGCCCCTTGCGTAAAAAACACTGCCGTTCACATTCATGCATTGGTCCACTGGGCCATCAGACTGGGCACTTAAGAGGCTCTTAAACTGGTTGATAGGTGTGGTTGTAATGGACTTGCACGTATGTTTGGTGGAGACTGACCATTTGTTTATGTCTAAAGTGGGGGTCATATGGTGCAGTTCTATCATCAGGCCCATAATGTAAGGTATCTGCGGTGCATGAAACACAGCTTTTATTCTCTTGTCTTTTCCCAGCCTTTACAAGACCACTAGTAGTCTTCCTTGTCATGGCCTTGTGCACTTACTGGAGGTTGGTCATTCTATGGCCAGGCCAAGGGTGAGTCTTCATCAGGACAAAGACGAAGCCCTCTTGGTGCTCTCCGGTCTGGACAAGTCAGCCAGCAATACTTTTAGAGCTGGGTAGTTATTGGTACAAGAGACACCACCCCAGATAAAACAAATCACTTGTCATTCGAAACAGTTGTAACATCTTCACGCCCGAATATTTGTTCCCAAAAAATGTCAGCAATAATTTTTCTATTTAATGATTGTAGACAATGGCAAGAACACACCAGCTATATGGCTTTGGACACTCTAATGATGCTTAACTCACTTTCCTCCTCCTGAAACTGTGAATCTACTCCTTGCATTTGTCACCAGTTTGTCAGTCTGCAGTCTTGGCTTGATGTCTCTGCAGTGGGAATCCCTCCCGCACAAACCCTCCCCCAGCTCTCTACTAGTAACATCAGCAGCTTGGAGGAGAAAGATATTGACAAGCCTGGACAGGCGTTTCCATAGTTACCGGGAGAAAGCATCCTTCTGGTAGTTCATAGTATTTACTCTTAATCTTCACTGTCAAAAGTTACAAAAAGACCCACGATGGAAGGGTCCCTTTAGCTTTCTTGTCGGTGACATTTGTGACATCTGTAGTTTTAGAATATACCTGCTAGGGTGGGGGGAGTGGGTTACTAGACACCCCTCCTGCAAACAGTGCTACCCCCACTTTCAAAGCCAAACAATTCCCTTAACCATGCTTCTTCAAAACTGAGATGATACAATCTTTGCTCTGATTAAACACATCACTACGGTTGACTATCAAAGCCAACTTCCCCTTCCCCTGAGAAGTGAAGCACTGGCATAAGGGGGCATCGCTGGGGCATTAGATGCAGTGCCAGGGCGAGGAGCTTAATACTGAGGCAAACACTGTAATGCCAGGGTAAGAAATGCCAAATGGAGCTAAGGAGCAAAGTAGTGAGTTATGAACTTTGTACGGTGATAGCAGCCCTGTAGTAAGGAGATAAGTGCAGGTGTAAGGGCCGGGGAAAGGGCAAACCATCGCAGAGTCAACTAGGAGCCTCATAGGGTAGTGTTGAGGTGTAGTCACAGTACCGAGTGAGGTAACGGAGAACACAATAGCTGTTTACATTGCATGTAGTGGGGCTTCTAATGCAGATACACTCACTGCAATGTAGAGTGCCCTCAGGAGTCCCAGTTTCTTGCGTCATTCACTCCATTCACTGTGTGAATCCTAGGAGTTGTGGTCCTGGTTTTATAATGGGGTAAACAATCCCAGGACACAATGAACAAGCCCTGGACTGGATGAGCTGCTCACTCATGGGCCTTGGTAACTTGCGAACTCAGAGCCGTGGACCCGACTCATTCAGATTTCGGATTTGGGGACCTCCCTATGTCCCCACTGATTAGGAAACCCAAAGATACAATGAACAAACTGGCTCAGCACACATCTATTATTATACACAATTTCAAAAATACATAGTGATAAGCAGAAATCAGAGATTAAACTTGAACATAGGCGTCTCCCAAATGAGTCAAGTAAGTCATCAAGTTGTGAAAAATATATTCATCTTTGACTCCTTTATTCTGTTGTTCTGAAATTTTCTGTAAAAACACAACATAGAATTCATAGACGACGCGACGCGTCTCGTCCCAACAGGACTCCTTTAAGGCTGTAATGTGTGTCTGTAAACCACATGAACGGAGCCCAACACACTTATAGGTTGTAGTAATTGTTTTAGCAAAGAAAATCGTTGTATGTAAGCACGTATAGAAGCGCATGGTAGGTATGTATCAATTAATTCCTCGATATGTCCGATATTATATAGCAGGACAGTGTGTCGAATGTAACAACCTAAACTCTCAGTGGTAGGGACAATTGCGCAGAGAAATGATAAGTCAATTCGATATGTGTGTCGAATGTAGGTCAACAGCATAGAGTAAAGCCGAAATCCCAAAAACTATCAGAAAAATGTATGCTACCCACTGATTCTTTTAGCTCAAAATAAAAATGCCCTGGTGATGAAAAGATCACTGTGCACATTTAGGACCACTGACTCCACAATCTCAGGTCAAATGCAGCATATAAAGAGGATACAGAGAGAGAGTGAGAGAGATAGCGAGTGGGAGAGAGTGTGTGTGTGTGTGTGTGAATGTGTGTGTGTGTGTGTGTGTGTGTGTGTGTGTGAGAGAGGGAGTTAGAGAGAGCGAAATAGAGATTGGAGAGAAAAAGAGAGAGAGAGACAGAATGTGTGTATGAGTGGGTGTCAGAGTGTGTGTGCGTGTGTGTGTGTGTGAAAGAGAGAGAGAGAAAGTTAGGAAGATAGGGTGTGCATGTGTCAGAGTCCAGCTCTCTGCCCCAGCAGCTCCGCTGTTACATTGCCTGCCGCTGCCCCTGACACCTCTCTCCTGGTAGGTGTTCAAGGGCTACTGTCCTGCTGGTGTCTGTCTGCGTATTGTGCCCGTTTTGTCTTTTTTGTCTGTCTTTTGTATTGTTGTGTCTGGTGTTTGTGATTCTTTGACTGTTTATTTGTGCCCTTTTTTGCTTGTTGTTGTGCCTGTGCCCTTGATTTGTCCATCATGCCCGTTTTCACCACTCTTTTCCCGCCGCTGCTCCCCCATGGCCCCTCCCCCGGTCGTTCCCTGATTGCCAGCTTCACTGCCCTTCCCCATCCCTATTTAATGGCGGCCTCTTTTTGGGCGCGCCGAAGGCGCTCCAACGGCAAGCCCGCCTGCCGCCCCTCCGCGACCTGACCAGAACGGAGATCCTGGATGTCCGACCACCCACTGCTACGACTCAGCTGCCCCCCTCATACTCAACCCTGGAAGGAACAACAACCGCCAGCTATTCATGACGAACACCACCCATGGCCAATTCTCCTGCCATCACTGCTGCCACACCTTCACCACCCTCTGCACCCCAATGGCTGCTGCCACCACACCGGACTCCAGCACCCCGAAGCCCTGAGGTGCATCATCCTCAACTTGCGCTCCTTGCACATACACGCAGTAGAGATCTGGACCTCCTTGACACCCTCTCACCAGACGTCGCCTTCTTCACAGAAACGTGGACCAACTCCACCTCCGCCTCCAACATCACCACCGCCATCCCCGACTGATATAGGATCCAGAGAAAGGACCACCACAACAACCCAGGGGGAGGTCTTGCCATCACACACAAGAGCTCCCTCCGACTCATCACCTCCAGCTCAAGCGACAGCCCGCCCACCACCAAACACCTCCATTTCCAGGCCCTGACCAGCCCCAGAACGACCCTATGAGACACCTTAGCCTACAAACTTCCCACACCTCGAACCGCGTCCACCACTTCCATCGCCAACATCATCGCACCCCATGCCATCACCTACATGGATTACATACTCATCGGAGACCTCAACTTCTACCTCGACAACCTCAGTGACCCCCAACTCCGCCACCCTCCTGGACAACATCGCCAACCTCGGACTGAAGCAACTCATCATCACCCCCACCCACAAGGCAGGACACACCCTCAACCCCATCTTCGCAGGCGGTACCAACATTCACTTCAGCCACACCACGCAACCCCCCTGGACAGACCACCACTGTGTACACTTCCACCTCGACAAACCCACCACCCCCAAACCGGCATTTCTCCCTCCACCAAGGAACTGGAGCAAGGTATCTGAGGAGCAGCTCAACTCCACCCTAAACTGTGATGCCCCCTCCACCTCAACCTATGCCAACCTCGTAGCCAAAGAACTTCACAGATGGATCATTAACTGCGCAGAAGAGCTTGCACCCCTACGTAACGCCGGCAGACACTGCCCCAGAAAAGCCGCCTGGTTCACCACCAACCTCAAAGAATCCAGACGCACCTGCAGACGTCTCGAGAAGAACTGGAGAAACAGCAAATCCTCAGAAGACCGCACCACCTACAAGAACGCCATGACAGAATACCACCACTGCATCAGATCATTGTTAGGACTGTGTGGTAAAGGATGCTTCCCTCTCAGCGCAGTGTTTATGACTCTGTTTCTTCACTGATGAATGTTGTTCTTGATCTTTGTTTTCAAGACTCCAGTATCACCCACGCTTCTTCATTCCTTACCTCTCTGTAGTTGGAACAGACATGTTCTCATCCTGCCCTTATCTAATCATCTCATGATTGTCATCTCAATTCTTTTGATTTTTCCCACCTGATGTCGCTCTGTTTCCAAGGTCCCTGGACTCATGTCTCCCTCTTTCCTAATTTTCTGTGTTCCACCTGAGTCATTTCCTTTGGGATTTCCTGTTCCTAAGAGTCCATGTTCTCTATCCACAGATCTAGTGACAAGCATGACATACAGGTAAACTCTACCCAAGACTAGAGACAAAGCAAGGGACAAGAGACAGGCTGATACTGCTCAAGGAGGGAAAACTTTAATCTTACAAACAACATCAGTATACCACTAGAATACTGAGTTTTTAATATCAACCTACAAAAATATCGACTAACAATATATATCGAAAGTATAAATGTACTACCCTAATGTTAATAATAGTAACTCGACTCTTCATCCTATTTTGGTCTGTATGTGAGGTCATTTGCACACGCACATAAGGAAACACACACACAATGCCCTCCTGGAACCATCATACTCTAAAATGAATTGATTTTTTTCCACAGATTTGTTGAACATGGGAATATAAACTGGATATATTCAGGGCTGAATCACTGAACATACCTATCATGTATTTTGAAACTGAAATTTAATTGGACCAACAAGCACCTAGTGGTGAATCATCGCCACAATTATCATCACAACAAATGCCAAATTGAAGTCTCAGCCTGATCACCTCAGAAAACCTTGAGGACGCAACAGGGAATATGAATTTCCATCACTTAGGGCTCATAGCCAAGTAGGAAGAGGGAGCAGCATCCCTCCCACACTGGGGTGAGCAGGGGCTCCCCCTCTTGTGCTGCACAGCGTGCCGGCACCGCTCCTTGCTCCAATAAAGGATGCAATATGTAGCGCAATGTGGGAGGGATGTCATGAGTGAAACAAGGACATGGCAGGAGTGGCCCCACCCTCTGTCCTCATCTGACATCCTGTGGATGAAGAGTGTAAGAAAGGACATGCTGAACTCCTTGCTCTGCTTTGACCCCTGATTGTCATCCAAAACATTCAAGATGTAAATTATAGGCCCGTCTGCACCTTATGGGACAGCTGGTGCAGCAAACCTTTGTAATACGTACTAACTGGCATAGCTATAGAGTGGAAACTGGTCTGTGAGGGTGAAACTAAGTTCCCATGCTCACTGCAATGCCCTACCCGACCTTTCCCACAGGATATAAAACCATAAACAACAACTACTGGGATGCATATATGGGACCTTCACCCCATTTCAGGACTGTCCGTGCGGGTTGTTCAGCCCGTGTTTGGGCTTCATTCTTGCACTATTTAAGGTGTGTTAATGGAGCTCCTTCCCCCACAGCTGTGTCGTGTATTGGGAGGACATGCATCCCTTTCTTGCACCACGCTCTCTCAGGGTCTCTTTGACTTGCTTGATCTTTTTGGTATCTTCATGCAGGCTCAAGTCCACACGTGCTAAAAATAACTCAATATCCCCCTCTTTCCCTCCTGGAGTGGAGAAAAGTCTCATGGAAAATGCATTTTGTACAATGGGTTTAGGTTGAAACATTGCTTCTAGCGGTCACAATAGTGATTCACTTTATGCACTAATAAAATGCCTAACCAGACTCAAGCATGAATCCTTCATTTAAAAACACAAGTGCAGTGAGACCAGCAGAAGCTTAAAGTCCCCTGACCCCACCGGCAAGGGCAAAACCTCAAGTCTCAGCAGGTTACAGTGAAGAACTTCAAGACAGCGAAAGTAATATTTGAACACATTCGGATCTTGGCCCACCATATGCTAGTCTAGAGGCTGCTTCCCACATCCTGACAGCTTCTGTAGTTACCACGCCCCCTCATGTGCCCACAGCGTCCCTGCACCAGGCCATGCAGCATCATTGAACAGAGCAGGTGACCAATAGCAGGAGGTGGGCTGGGAGCCGAGGGAGAACAGTGTGGAGGCGTGGCCTGACCCTGCCTCTGTCCTTTGGTGACACTCCAAATGACAAGGTCTAGCCCAGGGTATACTGTGGTCCCGACAAAGAATTCTATTTACTCTGTTCTGGCTTCTCAGCGAAATCTTTCACAATGTGATTTTTTTCTGATGTTTTCTAGACTCCATCTCCGTCCTGTAGTTAGTTACATGCTGTTAAGTAACACATGCAGGTTATATTGGATGCACAATTGGGTGAGAAGGAGAAGAAAGACCCCATCATGCCCCTTGCACTTACTTCCTCTAACCCCAGGATTTAACCCCTTCATCAGCAATGGACCCGACACTAACTGCCCCTACCCCACTAGGATGCCTCATCGCCAGAAATGATCACTGGGCTACCTGCAGGGGGGCCTCTGCCACATATGAGGCTATGACACTTCAAGAGCTGCTGCTTTACTGTATTTGTTTACTATATGCCAGAACCGCATCTTGCTACGAGGATGTATTTATGGGCCTTTCACCTTTTATGAGTTGTAGGATGAGTGAAGGGCCCTTTTTAGGTCTAGCTATGGACAGCTTTAAATGTTTGTTAGGGCTCCGATAATCAACACACACAGATACCCCGAGAGTCAGCCCCTTTCAGTTATTATGTCAATAAAGTGTCATTCACATTTGGGTCAGGCCAGTGGAGTATTTCTATCTCACTATTATCTATGGCTTTTAGGTGCAGGAGTCCACCTACCTAAAGCCTGTCCCTCATGCAAGTGCATGGACCAGGAAGCGTTCATGCACTGCGAAGGAGGCACATCTGTGCTCCTAAAAGTGTTTCTTTACGCTTGTTAGTGCTACACCATTGGTAATGTTGCACCTAAGTGTGATTATGCTCCAAAATGTGATTTGTGCTCCTTAAGGTTTTCTCACACTCCTGATGATATTTCATCAACGATGAACTTATACCTTCACATGATTTGCATCTAAATGTGATACCAAAGTGCTGCTGATATCACAGGGCTGCCTGCTTTGCTCCAAGTGTGATTTTGAACCTAAATTGATTTTACACCGAAGTGTGTTTTTTGTCGCCACGTGTTTTCCACACCTCATTTCTGCTGTTGTGACATCAAAGGTGATTTTGCAGGTCAATGGACTATCCACCAAAAGTGAGGTCATACTGATGCACTTACTTCTAAAGTGGCATGATCTCCCTGTACTCAGTGACTTTACACCCCAAAGTGGCACACCCTCACTTGTTTTTGCACCAAGAATGAGTTTGTGCACCTACTTGTGATTTGTTATTCTTATTGTGCTCTTGCACCTAAATGTGTTCCCATGCCCACACTGATGCTGCATCAGCAGTGATTTTGAACCTCAATGTGTTTTTCAACGTAATGTGTTTTTAACTCCTTTTGATGTTGCATCAGTGTGATATTCCACCTAGATATGTTTCTGATTCTCAGTGAGTAATTCCTTCTAAACATGTTTTCCTCCTTAATTTGATCTGTAGTCCTAAAGTGTTTACACACTACTGCAGAAGTTGTAACAAAATGTAATATAGCGCCTACTTTTTGGTTTTGCACCTAAATGTGTTTTTGTCCCTAATCATGATTGTTGCTCTTACAACTGTTTTCGCCCTCATATTTATTTTGTACCTAGGGTGATTATGTACCTAAAATCCAATTTGTACCTAAAATTCACTTTGTACCTAAAAGTGTTTTTTCTTCTTAAATGAGATTTGTACTCATAAAAGTCCCACTTCTGGTGATGTTTCACCAATTGTGATTTTACGACTAAATGTGATTTTGCTCAAAAGTGTGATCAGCGCTCCTAAAAGATTTTCACATTCATGCTACTAATTGCACCTAGGATGATTTTGCAGCCAAATGTGAGGTCATCTTGATGCGTACCTCTTACATCTAATGTGACACCTTACCTTTGCATTTTATTTTTTTACTGTGTGATGCCACCGGGCTTCATAATGCGACTTTTCTCTTCTGAACCTGCTTCCTCAAGATGAATAACTTAGATAAGTTTTGTATGATTATGGCCAAAACACTAGGTGTGGGTGATAAATTGTGCTCTTTCGGCAGAGATGGTTGAGTTTTAGCCATTCCAACCAAACAATTTTGTTCGCTTTTAGTATCAGCATCCCCCAGTTTGACTGTCTGGTACTAGGAGGGCAGAATGATGTCACAACCTGCCTGCAAACCACACAATCCCTCCTTCTCTCCCACATGCACTCTCTACCTAGGGTTTGCTCTCTTAAACCCACCCCCTTCCACCTCACTGGACATATTTACTCCTAAAGAGATCAATGTACACAAAACCCCAGTGCTCTGGAGTCTGCTTCCATGCTCATTACTTTCTAATGCACCACACCCACCTGAATACTGTAGATTCGACAACAAATCCTATTCCCAGAATCCCCAGTACTACATTTCCTAAACACAACAAAGAATTCTGCCCAAGCAACCCTAGAAGAATGGCCTCCTCTCGTCTGATTGACCTAGCACCTACACATCACATGGAAGCTGCCCACTTGAGCTTGACTCTGTGGTCTCTGATGCAATGTTCAAATCTGCCTCATCTAAGAATGTGACCTTAACATTATTGCATTCATGGAAACCGGATTGTGCTCATCTCACACACCACTTACCATCAGAATGTAACATATTCCACTTCCGATAGAAAGAAAAATACTTGCTCTGGCCACTGCAATGATCCACAATCAATCCTTTAAATGGTAATGATTAACCCAATAAATACCCCATTCTTCTAATCCTCACTGGTGTGATTCAAGTCAAGTCAAAGAAAGCTTTATTCGATTGCAATATCAGACAATCATAAAAGCACATAAAAGCATAAAACACATCAATCAGTTCATAAATTTAAAAAGTATCCTACAAATATAAACATAATCTACAGTACATTACAAGGTTAAAACAGTATTACATTGACAGAATCCCTCGTCCAATTCGAATCGATTTCAATAAGCATACGTTTCCTTTGACTCAGAACTTCCTTGAAAAAGATTACTATCCTAAAAACACTGTGCTCGTTTTCTAGATATTGTAGTGCAAGAAGAGCAGGTCGACATTGACGGAGCCCAAATAATTTTAAAACTGGTACTAAGTACATTCTCCTAGAATGAATATAAAATCTACAAAAGAAAACCACGTGAATCGTAGGTTGGTTAGAATTATTATCACAGGGGCAAAGTTGAAGGTTTTAGGACCAGTCATTTATGATGGGTAAAGTGACTAGTCTATGAAATACCCCCAACCTAAATCTAGTTAATAAAAACCTATCATAAACTCCTGGTACAAAAGTTAAATAGGGTTGAATGTTAAAAGTAGTTAAACTCAACGGGTTATACAGGACTGTAGGTTTCAATATCTCAGATGACATTCTAATAGTGTCCAACAGCAGAAGGCCCTCTTTTCTTAGTTCTTTCCTTGTTATATTATGAATAGTTCTGGGATTAGTAAAACAGTCTAAACGACCAAGGTCTTTTAAGAAATTGCGGACGTATCTTATCCATGGGATCTTTAGGGCCCCTTCCAGTTTCAAGATATCTGATAAAATGTCTCTGTTTAACTTTGCCTCTTCTTTGGTCCAGAGACTGTGCCATAAAAGCACAGGCTCGAGCCTTATTAAGTTAGAGATGAAGGGAAGTCCCAACTCCGCATGGCATATACATGATGAGGTACTATTCGGAACAGATCAAATGTATCCTAGGAAGGAATTTTCTATGCGTTGGATAGGCAGCAGATCAGTGAACCCCCAGACCCCTGCACCATACACTACTGATGAAACACACTTTGCCTTATACATTTTAATGAGCTCCTCACGTGGTCTTTTTTCCCAATTTCCTAGCAAAGTTAGTCAGGGCAGATGTTGTTCTTAGGAGTACCAATTATTTTGCTGCAACTGCTTGTGCCCAAGTGTCATTATGAGCAAAGAGGATTCCCAGATATGAGAACCTTTTGGTTACCCCAATCTTCTGTCCTGTCACAAACATATCTTTAAATTTCTTAATATCATAGCCACAGCGCATAATGAAGGTCTTAGAGGAGTTTACTCTTAAGCCGAGGTCTTTCCTAAAATGAGAGAAACTATCGAGCATCCTCTGAAGACCTATTTGTGTGCGGGACATCAGCACTGCATCGTCTGCGTATAGGATGGCTGGTATTGGACGTCCGGCCACTTGTGGGAAGTCTTGGTTATCTTTGAGAAGAGCCTCCCCCAAACCGTTAATGTAGAGATTAAAAAGGAACGGAGCCAGGACACAGCCTTGCCTGACTCCGCTCCGTATCGGGAATGTAGCCGAACACTCACTCTTCAGTCCACAGCGCACACGTGCCTTGGCATCACTATAAAAACGCATGCGAAAATCAATGATCTGAACATCAACACCCATAACTTTTAAAATTGACCAGAGTTTACTGTGGATCAAACAGTCGAAAGCGGCTAAGAGATTCACAAATGCTAAAAACAGGTTCCCCTTTTTTGCCCTCGTATTTTTCCTGGTGTGATTACAAATACAACAGCTAAACCACTGAGCCTTTTTCTTCCTCAGGAAAAGGAATACAATATTGAGTGCATAAAAACTTTGAATTAACACATCAGAGTAAACCTGGCCTGTGTGAGTTAATGAAGTGACAATTAACTTGGCACCACGGACAGCACGAGATATATTTAAACAGAGGAGTGTAATTGGACCAGTGGATGCTGTGCATTACAGGATAGCAAGGCTCATGGCAGGGTACTCAGTCATTAGAATGGAAGGCCTCAGAGGAGCAACAAGGAGAAACAAATTTAGACATGTGGGCTCCTTGCCAAGCCAGTGGCAGGGCTGTCTACAGATGCTCACAGCAGTCAGCTGACCTCATCTGCTGCATCTCTGTCACTCTTGTTGACGAAAGCATGCCTGAGACATCCCTTTGCCTCTCCCCTCTGCACCGATAGGTACAGTGTCTGGGGACTTAATAAGTGACCAATGGCAGCAAGATGTGGAAGGACCTGAGGAGCAGAGGCTGTGAGGTGAGGTGTGGCCCCGCCCTCTGTTCTTGACCCTGGTCCCATATATGACAATGCCTAGGATAAGATGTACTGTATTCCTTGCCCTGCACTCATTTAACTTTGTTTTCTCAGATGATCATTGCGGGTTGGGATTTGTCCATTATGTTCCCTGAAGGCGGCTCCAACCATGGGTTACATGGAATCTGGCAAGCACATGGTTCCCACTAACAGGAACAGCTATATAACAATGGGGTACAAAGGTGGAAATGCCTTTTGATAATAAAGACAACGTTCCATGAGAACCATCTTTAATGCAGGTGGCGCATGGTGCGACAATCTTGCCTGGCGCCCTTCCTTACCTCCCCCAGCATGAATTCCCTCACTAACAGTGCCCCTCACCTCTCCATTTCCCCCCTCTGACATTTGTTTAATTTTCTTTTTAAATCACTACTCATAGTTCACTCACACTCAGTTTTGTGATCTGCATGGTACACATTCTTTGCAGCAGGCACATTAACCATCTGAGCTACTATATGATGAGTAAAAACTCCCACTAGACAGCATTGCGATCTTTCACCAGCAGTAACATTAATCACCAAAGTTATCTTGACATTTTTATTGTTGCCTGAAAACTGCTGGACGCTCAATGAAATACACTTGCTTTTAAACACATAAGTTATTTTTAAACACAGAGCCTCCCCAGCAAAGTCAGCGTCAGGTGCATCTGCACCATTTCCACTGCCCTAAAGCACCTTACCCTATCAAGGTACTTTTATGCTACTACTTAGCGGCGTTTAGGAATTTCACCTCCTTTCTCATTCGTGCATGGGGGTTCTCCAAACCATCTCAGGGCATATATTTGAGTGTGTTTACCTCGCTACTAGGGCGCACAGGGGATTCTTTCAATTTGTTTCCTACATGTACTCTGGCAGTCTGTGCCTACATGTCTGACCTGCACATGGCGATCCATCATCACATTTTTGGCAGAATAATGGCTATTCTTTCCCCTCTTCTATGCGGTCTGTGTGTGGATTAGAGGGTGCATGTTCCTCTCTTTGTTTGCTCTTCTACACTACATAGATCCCGTCAGATATGTAGCTACCCTCCACATCAAAGATTAGTCTCCTTTGTTTAAAAATAAAAAAAAACATGCAATCATCATGCCCTAAAAATATCTTCATCTGCTCTGTCTTGGTAAGTGGAAAAAAAGTTCAAAGAGTAGGGGAACTTGGCAAAGGGGTAAAGTTGGTCTGTGGGGAACCGCAGCAGCTATTAGATATGTCCATATGTGTATATATATATATGCAGTTTGACAAATCTTTACAAACTATGCAAAAAAAAGTCTCATCCATTACAGCTCCCTCTTGGAAAGCTTTGGCATAATCTATCAAGCTGTACTGAGAAAAGGAGGGGGGGGGTCAAAACGCACTTTCCCAATGCAGTTCTCCGTAGGAAAATTGGACACAAGTACAGCAAAAAAGGAATTGCACCAAATTTAGCAGAAAGTTAGATCTTGGTCCAGAAAGTGTGTTTTCTTTTTGACTTGGTGTAAATCTGTTCTTTAGTTTTTGAGAAATGAAGGTTCACATATTATGTATATATCAGGCCACAAAGATAAGATCTGATTGGTTGCCACTGCATCAACTAAGATTTCGTGGCAGCCATTTTAGGATGTGTGGAATCAATCTCCTTTCATACAAAAAGAGATATCAGCCATGGGGGGCCCATCCTTTGGGGCCTGACCTAGTTGATATTGGGGAGGGGGGCTGCGCGGCCCCCTACCAGGGCCAGTTTGGGCCTTTTTAGAAAATAAGTTCCTCGAGTTGGACTCGGACCTGAAGGGGGCTCATGAGGTATTAATTTTTGGACAAGGGGCATGCAGGTCACCTCCCCAGGCCTATACTATGCTCCGGGTGCCTCACCCCATGGGGCCGACATTGATATTTTGGGGAGGGGTGTTGACCCTCCCGCACAAGCCTCATAGAGGCCCCAAGGACCCCAAGGCAACTTTTAAATGTAGCTGAGGAGCATTCCCCTTTTTACACAAGCCTCATGGAGGCCCTGGGGACCGCATGCCCAGGGCGACTTTTACATTTAGGGAAGGAGGGCATCTGCCTTCCCTCCCTGACCCTGAGTGAGGCCCCGCAGACCACATGCCCTTGGACCAGATTTTGTTATGGGGGTGGCTGGGGGTTGAGCGCCTACTGGGGTTGGGCACAAGGCCTGGCCTTGGCCCCTGTGCCTAACTTAAAGTGACGTTATATTTAGGAATTTTAATAATATCTTATTTTACAAAAACCTTAGAAATTCACTGAAAAGAAAACAAAGGTTAAAGGGACATTATAGTTAGGGGAAAATGTTAATTAAAATATACAATTTTAAACTAACAAAACAATATAAAGTCATCATTTTCCAAGGTTGCCCTGCATCGAGAAACGCACTCCTCCAGCTGTCAGAAACAATCCTTTATTTTCAAGAAACAGGAGTGCAACTCCGATGACATTTTTTGGCCATTAGCCTAATGCATTTCAGAGCGTTCGCACTCCTTCCTCAGAGGCAGATTGTCAGCACATCCAATTCAAGGTTCCCACAATACCCTGCGCTACCGCATCGATTAAAAGGCCTCAGGTGTGCCATATTTGAAGTGCACGCTGGGAGTTGTGGTTTAATAACCGCTTGTTGCCTCCAGTGGCTGTGTGCTAACAATAGTTTTGATGGACTACTTTTCACCCTCCAGTGGGTTGAATTCCTGTTTCGCCATGTAGAGACAGCTGCACCGTTAATTCCTGCACATTCACAGGTAAGACGATCCCCAGTAGATTATATATCCAAACCAATTCTGAGCTCGATACAGATCAGACACCGACACAGGGGTAGCGTCCCTATTCCATCCTTTCATTTATTTTAATTTTCTTTTGTTATATATATATATTCTTGCAAACAATTTCCACTCGCTGCTGAGAACCCTTTCTGGATGGATGTCTCAGTCCACGGGAGTGGATTCCCATGTAAACATCAAATAACCTCGACCAAATCTTCATTCACTGAAAAAAACAATGATGTTATAGGTAGGTGAAAATGTCAGTTTAAACATAAGACTTAAAAAAAAGAAATTACTGAAATGTACCAGTTATAGCTACCTCAAGAAACTATAACTCGTGTCCCCACCATGCACACTGCTTTATCAATTATGTGATTTCATCTGTCGTCAGTGATGTAATCAATGATGTCATAGAACATGTCGCTAGTGTTGTAATATGTTAAGTCACAAGCAGTGCATGGCAAGGGCGCAGTTGATTTCCAATAATTCTTTGCATTCAGCACACTGCTGCTTGCATTCGGATCTTTAGTTTTGCACTAAAAATAACCCCATGGTCCACTCGGGTAAGAAATCTACATGAAAATGTTGATGACTGTCCATGTTATGGGAAATGCCGCTTGCGTTCAAAACACTACAGTTCACATTCATGTATTAATCCACTGAGCCTTCAGACTGGGCACTTCAGAGGCTCTTAAACTGGTTGATGTGGGTGTGGCGGTGATGGGCGTCCATGCATGATTGGTGGAGGGTGACCATTTGTATATGTCTAATATGGGTGTCATATGTTTCGGGTCCGTCATCAGGCCCATGATGTAAGTTATCTGCGATGCACGAAGCACGAGTTGTATTCCCTTGTCTTTTCCAAGCCTTAACAGGGCCACTAAAAGGCTTCCTTGTCTTGTCCTTGTGCACTTACTAGAGGCTGGGCCACTTGTAAGTAAACTGCCACCAGGCGGGTGGTCATGGCCACGGAGGAGTCTTCATCAGGACAAAGACAAAGCATTCTTGGTGCTCTCCGGCCCAGACAAGTCTGACAGCAGCAGTTTTAGGGCTGGTATCTGGGTGGTTTCTGGTAGAGGAGACACCACCCCAGTAAGAAACAAACCACTTGTCACTTGAAACAGTTGTAACATTGTCACATCCAAATATTTTTTCTCCACAATTTTCTGAAATATTTTTTCTATTTAATAATGGTAAACAATGACAAGAATGCACCAGCTGTGTGGCTTTTAACATTCTAATGATGCTTAACGCACTTTCCTCCTCCAGAAACTGTGAATCTACTCCTTGCATTTGTCACGTCTGTCAGTCTTCAGTCTTGGCTGGTTGTCTCTGCAGTGGGAATCCCTGCAGCACAAGCCCTCCCCCAGCTGTTTACTAGTAACATCAGCAGCTTGGAGGAGAAACAGATTGACAAGCCTGGACAGGCGTTTCCATAGTTACCGGGAGAAAGCATCTAGTATTTACTCCTAATCTCAGAACTTCTTCAATGTCAGAAGTTACAAAAGACTCGAGATGGAAGGGTTCCTTTCGCTTTCTGGTCAGCGAAACACGTGACAATTGTAGTTTTAGAGTATACTGGGTTGGGGGGGAGGGGGTCTAGACCCCCCTCCTGCATACAGTGCTACCCCCTCCCCCCCTTTTCCAGCACCAGACCTTTCCCTCGTCCATGCTCCTTCAAAACGGAGATGATCAAACCTCTGCCTTTGGTCTCATAAACCCATCACTGGGGCTGAATATCAACCCTCTCACCACAGACTGGTCTCTCTTTCCAACCCCAAACTGACCCTCATCCTCCACAAAGGCTACACACACCTCTTCTCAAGCTGTGGCTCTCACAACCTGCAGCCCGGAGTGGCCCCTCCCTTGTCTCAAAGGCTGCACCCCTCTTCTCCACCATGGTCAGTCCTACAGTAAAGTAAGATCAGAGCACTGAGATACAAAGTGCAGTCCTGGGGTAACGAGCACATGTGTACGGAAAACACTGGATAATAAGGGGACTGTGATAGGTACTGAAGTACTGAGTACAGAAGTAGTAAAGAGTAAGGACTCATGGGAGGGTGAGAAGTGCAGCACTGGCATAAGGGGGCATCACTCACTGGGGCATTGGTTTCAGTGCCAGGGCGAGGAGCTTAATACTGAGGCAAAGACTGTCATACCAGGGTAAGAAATGCCAGGTGGAGGTAAGGAGTAAAGTAGTGAGTTAGGAACTCTGTGCGGGTATAGCAGCCCTGTAGTAAGGAGATAAGTGCACGTGTAAGGGCTGAGGTAAGGATCACAAGGTAGGAGTTAACAAGAAGTGTACTCGGGTAGTGGGAAAATAGTCAGAGTAGTGAGTGAGGTAACGGAGAACACAGTGTTTGCCATGGGCATAGTGGGGCTTATAATGCGGATCCACACACTGCAGTGTATAGGGCACTCAGTAGTCCCAGTTTCATGCCTCAGTCACTCTATCCACTCTGTGCATTCTGGGAGCTGTAGTCCTGGTTTTATAATGAGATAAACAATCCCAGTGCACAACGAAAAGCCCTGGACTGGATGAGCTGCTCACTCATGGACCTTGGTAACTTGCGAACTCAGAGCGGTGGACCCCACTCATTCAGATTCCGGGTTTGGGGTCTTATCCGCCCTGGCAGGCAAACTCTGGAATTGACAGTCAGTGCTGAGGTTCATTAATTGTCAAATCAGTTTAATTCCTTGTCATTGTCCATAGATGGGCAGGCGCCATGATGTAAAATCTTGAAGGTACACATGGAATTTTGAGGCTCTCACATCTTCAAGATTCAAGCTGAGGAAAATAACCCAATCACTGGGCAAACCTCTTGTGCCACCACGTGGCATTAAATTCATAGTAAATTATTACTCCTTAATACACCACGAAGCAGCCACGCCTTAGAGAAGGTGCAGGCTTTTCAAGAAATATCCCTGTTGCAATATCAAGGAGTAATAACAATATATTACAGTGAAACACACTTGAAAAAGACAACATGAACCAATCCCTCCTACAAAACCTTGTAACTTTACATCACTACCAGGGAAAAGCACTTGAATAATCCAAGCACAGTACACAAGACTCGTTGCCTCTGCTACTTAAAATGAAACAAATATACAATTAATAACCAACTACAAATAACCAGCAAAAATACATTAACACCACACTTCAACTCATCCAGCTCCACAAACCGCATCAACAGAGAGGCAGATTTACAAGCCCCTTGCGCCACTTTTGTGTCATTTTTAACATGGAACAAATGACGTAAAAGTGGCGCAAGGGGCTTGTAAATCTGCCCCAGAATGTCTAAACTCTTGTGATTGGATATCTATGTCACATCCATGACATACACTGCAATGATGTAAAATACAGTCTAAGGATGCAAACATCAGCGTCAATGTGTTTATCTTTTTAACTTCACCTTTGAAGGAAATTTTAACAGCCAGAAGAATCCAACACAATGGATGATGCAAAGAGGAACACAAACAGGATGCAGTTGACTTGATTTGAAAGTGTCAGGACAGTCTACTGCTCTTACTGAAGGGAGCTGTCCTGAGGATTACACCACAAATATCGTGTGACACCCGTATTCGCTTCAAGCTTATAACAAACATCCACTGGTGATAGGGAGGTCACTGTGCACATTCAGGACCACTGACTCCACAACCTGAGGACAAATGCTGCTAATGAAGAGGAAATAGAGAGGGAGGGACGGAGTGTGTGTGTCTGTGTGAGACAGGGTGTGTGAGAGAGAGTAAGTGTGTGTGTGGTGAGAGAGTGTGTGTGAGAGATATTGTTTGAGAAAGTGTTTGTTTGATAGAGCAAGAGTGTGTGTGTGAGAGAGAGAGAAAGTGTGTGTGTGAGAGAGAGAGAGAGAGCAAGTGAGAGAGAGCGTCTGAGAGATAGAGCGGGAGAGGGAGGTCGAGAGAAAGTGTATGTGTGCGAAAGACAGAGAGAGGGCGACAGTGTGATCGAGAGAATAGAGCGAGACAGGGGGAGAGAGTGTGTGAGAGAGAGAGAGAGAGAGAGACACAGTGTGTAGGAAGAGGTGTGGTACCGCGACCAGGGAGACTGACTACGGAATCTGGGGATCACGGTTCGATCCCTGGCGCCTGCGGCAGATTAGCCCAGCTCCATGTGACTCTGGGCAATAGCTTGCTTAATCTTCCTGACGGCCCCCAGCGCCTAGAGACCATTGGGGGTGGTTGTTTGCGCTTTGCAAATGTGGATTATTATTTATTATATTAAAGTGTGTGTGAGAGAGAGAGAGGAAACGGAGAACAGAGCGAGAGAAAGATCTTGTTGCCTAGGGTTACCACATCTTTTAAACCAAATACCAGGGCATTGCAGAAACATAGGGAGAAGACTGCAACTATACATCCGCCTTGTACACGGTGCAGCAATAGTTTGACAGTCACAACTGGGGGGAGCGAAGAACCCCGTGGAGTGCGGAGAGAAATAGAGACATAAATACAGACGTTGGGTACCACCACTTTTGGGGTAATAATTCAGTAATACTGTAATAAAGATATAGGGGCTCAATAAGTCCCACCCCCTAATGTACAATTGGCTGCATAGTGTATTTGAGTAAATTTAAACATATTCATAACTAGGCAATATGCAAATCAGCATCCTCCGACAGTATCTGTCAGAGGATGGCAGCAAGTCACGCGCACTGCTGCTTTTGTACAGACAAGCACAACCAGCTGATGCCAGTTGGTGGTAAGTGCCCTCACAAACATTGAGTGTAACTGTTTCTCAGATGTCCGGTACTGTAGATATTGCTTGCTCGCTTTACTACTGTTCTTTTGGAAAATGTATATGAGTTTGTCATTTAGGCATGCTCAGTAGAAGGGGGAGGGGTTGTGGTAGGAGCTTTGTGGGTGCATTTAGTGGTAAATACTTTGTGTGCTTTTTGCAAATCTAAACACTGTCAAAGGATGATTTCTAGGTGCTGGCAGACTTCGCACTGTACTAGACTGTATCTTCTACTCTTTCTAATAAATGTACAATACGAAAGCCACAAGACAGTGATCTGCAAACCATTTTGCCACATTGGTCACCATTGGGTAGCCTTAGCTTCCGGAGGAGCAGTTGTGGGCACTGCTAAGGGTGCATGACTATTTGGCCATCCGTCTTAGGCCGGCCAAACCAACATGCCCACTTAGCCTTTATCCACCTAACTACGTTGCACAGGCGGATGGAGAATGGTCCCCAGCTCCCAGGAAATCTCTGAGTGGCAAACCAGGCCACTCAGTCAGATCCTAACATTTCTCTCATGCTGGGAATAATATTTCCAGCATGAGAGAAGCGCTGTGATTGGTATCTGGGAGCCTGCACAGTGTGCACCAGTCAAGGATCGGGAGAGGAGAAAGATGCAGTGTCAGGTAGGTTCTGATTTAATACTTTCTAATTGTTTTTATTTGTTTTTGTATTTATGTATTTCCTCCACACTGCCGCCCTACCATGTTTTGTCGGAAGCAGCCGCCACTGGCATTTCGAAAGGTGTGGCAGGTAAGAGACTTGCCTTGTGAGATGCTCGTCAATTAATGAAGGGCAGAGCCTAAATGAAGACCCGCCAATGGGAGAAGTGTTTTGGTGTCACGTGTGTGGGAATATTCGCTCATGGAGTGACACTGCAAATATGCAGCTATACGTGTGTGTGGTGTGGAGCACAGGATGCTGAGTGGCATCTGCTCCTGTGGTTGTGCGCAACATCCTCAAGACAGTGTTTCCAGTAATGAGCTGGTACGATCATGTGTTTGTGTGATCTCTTCAAATAACGGCAAGTGATTCTTCTCACTCCTTGTATGATCATTTTGGGAAGCCATGGCTTCTCCTCCTTCATGAATTCCAGGTATTTTTTGATGTTTTATGTCTTTGTTAGGCGAACATTCACAACACTTGCGCTGGTGGAGAAAAGGAGGTCCCACCAATGAGTTTCTTCTTCTCTGGAGGGATGATCATCTGAGGAGCTAGTCTAGAGGAGACATTCTCTTCTGAGAATAACTTTGCATCTTTACTTGGATGGGGTAAGGACTCTTGCGGTATATGCCTCTTAGGGTGGTACAGCGTCTTGAAGTCCAAGCATCTGGCATTTGGAAGCCAGAGTAGCGCTTAGAGGGCAATTGAGATGTGGTCCCTTAGATCGATGTGTAGAGGTTGTAGTGGTGCCACATACTGTCCTGCTCGATGGAGCTTTAGAAGCACTCATAGCTTTAGAAATGCTGCTAAGGAGGAATGCTAACACCTGACCTGAAGGAGCCTGGGAGGACTAAAGGTCATATCCCCTTATAGAATATGGGCACCGTTAATAAGATGGAGTAATAAAGAATTGTGAATCCTATGATTAAGCCAAAACCTGCTGACGGTAACATCCTCCTCTTAGTGACGGTATCATCGGGTAGAGGAGAACTGAGGTGGATGCAGCAGAATGCTTGAGGGATATAACTCTTGATTGGCTCCTGGCCCACCAGTTGGTATCCCTATATAAGACATTTACAAAATGGAGCTAAGGGGGTCTCTGAGGCAGGTCGCCCCCCACTCAATATCATATGCACAACAAAGGACCTGCCTCGTACATAAAACTAAATTCCTAAATTTCTAAGCACGGAGACTAATTAATGTTTTCTACTCTACATGTGGGCTATTTGTACAGTGCGTTACCCTATAGCCGTTGTTACTAGAAATAATGTTTTAAATAGTTCTGTGGTCTCGAGCTATACAAATACCTGTGAACTAAGTGAATTTAACAGAAGGTTCCCCTGAAAACCTATGTGGCTCCCCCCGTGTGTAGAGGAAGAAGAAAAGGCGGAAAGGAGGAGGCTTGAGCAATTTCACATTCCACCACACCATCAAGGATTGATGTCTGTTTCAACGCCACAAAGGAATAATATAGAAAAAGTGGAGAAAAAATGGAGAAAAAATGAGGGCGGCAATACCTCACGGACGTAACCCCCACGAGGTGTTAGCGGACAGGTACTCGTCCGTTACCTCACTTTCTCATCATCGGTTACTGCCGTCCCCGGTGAAAAACACAAAAGTGACACAACAGGTATAGCGTTTGTCTCTAGTACCTACTGTGGGGTGAACTAATAATCTAACTGTGTATATGTGCAAAAGAAAACAGTGGGTGTCGACCCCCACTGTTTTCTTTTGCACATATACACAGTTAGATTATTAGTTCACCCCACAGTAGGTACTAGAGCAGCGGTACTCAAAGTACGGCCCGCGGGCCAATTGCGGCCCGCCAGCCCTTTCCATGCGGCCCTCGTGTAAAACAACAGACGGCAATCAACTGCAATTCCGCCTGTTGTTATTCCTCGGGGGCCGCATTCACTGGGTAAAGAAGCATCCGCAAAACCAGTGCCTCGCAAGCAGAGGCGCAACTAGAGCTAAATTTCGGCGGCGGGGGGAGGGGAGGGGGCTTGAATCTTTAAGCTTTAGGCAGAGTGGAGCTGATTTCGGGGGAGGGGGGGGGCCTGAATCTTTAAGCAATAGGCAGAGTGGCGCTGCAGGGCCTCTTAGAAGGGGTGAAACAGCGAGGCCTCATTAACATGCAAATAGTCTTTTAAAGACCTGTGAAGTGCTCGGGTGCGGCTGTGTGTGCGCAGCGAGGCTGTCTCATCCCGGCTGCCACACGCGACAGGGGTGGGGGGGGGGCTGAAGCCCTTTGAGTCCAATGGGTGTTGCGCGCCTGATGGCCTGTGTTACCCAAGCAACCTCTCGCAGATCCTCTGCCCTTAAAACTCGATGGGAGATAAGACGAGTGAACAGCAACGCAAGGACCTGCTTTTTCAGCAGTCTCTCCTCTGCGGGCCGCACACCACCGTAGGCATCTCTTATGCCTCTCACCAGGGCCCACGAGCCTCGATTTGCTCCTACCCCTCTGTGGCGAACAGGCTAGCATCGCTGGTGCTGCCCTACCTGCGGCCTCACAATGCGGCCTCCCCAAACCCACCCAAGCCCGGGAAGCTGTCTCATCCCGAGCTGCCACACAGAGAGAGGGAGGGAGACAGCGAGAGGGAGGGAGACAGAGAGAGAGAGAGAGACCGAGAGAGAGAGAGAGAGACCGAGAGAGAGAGAGAGAGCGAGAGGGAGGGAGACAGAGGGAGGGAGAGAGGGAGGGAGAGAGAGGGGGAGGGAGACAGAGGGACACAGAGGGAGACAGGGTGACAGAAAGAGGGAGACAGGGAGACAGAGAGGGAGACAGGGAGAGAGAGAGGAAGACAGGGAGACAGGGAGAGAGAGAGGGAGAGAGAGAGGGAAACAGGGAGAGAGAGAGGGAGACAAAGGGAGGGAGACAGAGGGAGACGGAGGGAGATGGAGGGAGACAGAGGGAGATGGAGGGAGACAGAGGGAGACAGAGGGAGGGGGAGACAGAGAGAGGGGGAGACAGACAGAGAGGGAGACAGAGAGTGAGGGAGCGAGACAGAGAGGGAGGGAGACAAAGGGAGACAGAGAGAGAGAGGGAGACAGAGAGAGAGAGGGAGACCGGGAGAGAGAGAGTGAGACCGGGAGAGAGAGAGTCCCTGTTTGGCAGTATGTCGTATGACCAAATGGGCTGCTCTATATGAGACAGCACGTTGCGTACGATATACTGCCAAACAAGGACTCGGGAACTTTCATTCGCATACTACTGACTGTGTGAGCCTCTGAGGAAGAGAGTCATCGAAACGCGTCGGGCTCAGTCAGGTGTGAATAATTACAGGCAAGCGCGACGAACCATACCTAATAAAAGCTTGTGGGGAAAAGCAGCTTGTGTTCAAGTGCGGTTCTTCTGATGGACAAATCCCCAATGAACTGTATACATATGTGTGTGTGTGTATGCTGGGTCTGGTGGCTCAGTGGACGAATGCGTCCGTTGCAGGGGTCTGTGTTCAACCTCATGGTCAGTTTTTTTTAGTTGCTCTAGCCCCGCCCCCTCCACCACTGACCCCGCCCCCACAGGTGCGGCCCTCGGCCACAAACCACACTGTAAATTTGGCCCCCGAGAGAAAGTTTGTGAGTACCCCTGTACTAGAGACAAACGCTATACCTGTTGTGTCACTTTTGTGTTTTTCACCGGGGACGGCAGTAACCGATGATGAGAAAGTGAGGTAACGGACGAGTACCTGTCCGCTAACACCTCGTGGGGGTTACGTCCGTGAGGTATTGCCGCCCTCATTTTTTCTCCATTTTTTCTCCACTTTTTCTATATTATTCCTTTGTGGCGTTGAAACAGACATCAATCCTTGATGGTGTGGTGGAATGTGAAATTGCTCAAGCCTCCTCCTTTCCGCCTTTTCTTCTTCCTCTACACACGGGGGGAGCCACATAGGTTTTCAGGGGAACCTTCTGTTAAATTCACTTAGTTCACAGGTATTTGTATAGCTCGAGACCACAGAACTATTTAAAACATTATTTCTAGTAACAACGGCTATAGGGTAACGCACTGTACAAATAGCCCACATGTAGAGTAGAAAACATTAATTAGTCTCCGTGCTTAGAAATTTAGGAATTTAGTTTGATGTACGAGGCAGGTCCTTTGTTGTGCATCCCTATATAAGACCCTGAGCGATCAGAGTGAACCCTAACAAGAATGTTGGCGGTATGAGGATAAAAAAAAAATATATATCCCCTTATTCCATAGTTTCCACCTTGTACGCTAGACCACAACTAGGGTGGGCAGTTCTAATGGCGAAGCCCGAGCAATGTCCTCCCCATGGAAATGACAGTGTATTGGGTCCCATCCTAGGTTTTTAGTACAGGTTTGTCATTACTGGTGTATTTTGCAAAAGTGGTGGAGGGGATGAAATGTCAAGTCTCCTGTATCCATTGCTTAACTCCACTCGACCATATCTAGCACAGAGGTGTTTTTTCACGTGTACATTTACCACCTTCTCGGGGGTCCTGGCAACATTTTATAGCACTGACTATCACAATTGCACCTCTTGCTAATTGCTGTAAATTTTTGGGGCAAGAGCATTAAGAATGAAAGAGAATGTGAGGACTTTTCCTCTAGTTATTGTGCAGTAGGTCATTACTGGGCAATAACTGTGTTGGATAATATTGCTCAACATTTGTGTCACGGACCCCAAAATACTGTTTCATTCCATGTGGATCACCAGGTGACTTCTCACAGGGTACCAATGCTTAACTTCTGGAGGTGGCCGAGAGTTTAGAGCATATATACAGTTTCATTCATTCGATACACTCAAAATGAATCAGAGCTACGTCTTTTAACAAGAAGTGGGGCTAGACTGATAGGAGGTGACATGGAATGAAGCCCCAAAAATGGTTGCCAAGACTCATAGTCCACTCGTCTCTAATGCATGTCTTCTGATGATTCAGTGCATGCAAAGTGTCCGTGTGCATATTAAGTGTTATGTAAATGACTAATGTAAAGATTACCACTGTAATTAGTGGCCATCTTCGAATATGGGGGCCATTTTTAGTACCGCATAAAGTTAAGAACCATGCACTTCTAGCACACTTTGGAGAGACATATCTACAAGTTAGCTCCAGGTAGAGGCGTGGCTTAAAGCCAAGGGGAGGGCCAGTGACATGCTTCTATTGGTTCTCCTGACTAGTCAGCTCCCCACAGACAGGGATTACCAGAAAAGAAGGGGGCTGGCCTCTTCTGCCAATCGTGGGGCATCTTGGATTGGCAATTTGCCAACTATCTTTATCGTTCAATTCACCGCCTGCTGTGCTGGTGGGTTCATTGGCTCAGCGGCGATTGACAGCTCAAGAGCCCCTATAGCTCTCCATCGTCTCTCCGTGCTACAAACAAATGACGCTGAACTCCCTGAGGGCGGGGTCATGGCCCCGCAGTTTATATGCTGAAGTTTGTGAACATGACTTCACTCTGCTAGACTGACTTCAAGGAAGGAGCGCTCACCCCGTCCGTCCCACCCGCCCGGCTGCAGATCTGAAGAACTGAAGTCTCTTTTCAGACAAGGCTCTCCAACAAACACACCTTTGGGAAAAGCTGGATTGTTTTTCTTTGATCTGTGGTTTTTATTTGTAAAAAGAACCGTCCCAGGTCGCTTTTACCATACGATGGTGTTGTGGGCTACTATATCTCTTCTCTTACACTTCTTCCTTCTCTTTCTGTCCTATCTTGCTTTCCTTTCTTGTTGCTGGAATGTGTCTGTACATTCCAAGCGTCATGACATGACCTGTGGGGAGGTTCTGGAAGAGCTTTGGCTTTGGCAGTTGGAGCTGTGCTACTGTCTGAACCGGTGGTCCTATTTGCTGCAATCTTATTAAAGTACAAGAAGACTACTACGCCTCAATCGTCTTCGATGGTGACCATTTATTACCTATTCTCAATTTCTAGGCGCTATTCCAAGTCTTTTACATATGTACCAGAGATGTTTTATGCCTAATGATGGATGTTTTATATATGTCACAGAGACTTTTCTACGCCTTATCACAGATGCTTTAAATATGTCCCAGGAAAACTAGACTTCCCACCTCTCCTGCTTCACATTGTTGTGTTACTTTAATTCTAGTAAATTATTCTTGGTTAAACCTGCTTGTCTCTTGTTTTCTGTATTGAACTTGTTCTCAGTTCTTTAGATCCCCCCCTGGTTGTGACCTGGCTGTTGCGCTCCCTGGAGCAAGGAAGCAACGCCATGCTTTGGTCTGCCCTGTGTGCTGGTACATAAAAATACATCCAAACTGCGGCTTGTAGAAGTAGGTTTATTGCAAGAACCCAGCAGTATATCGAGGAGGACAGCCTTGACACTCCTCTTCCAGCCTTGAACTGCCTTCATCAGATCTCACTGGATTCTATGGTTACAGAATGCAAAAGCTGGAATCCAATGAGGTCATGTAGCAGCAAGGACATAGACACAACACTTCCCCTTTCTCACAGAGGAAATGTAATATAAAAATATAATAATAAAGTAGCATAATATTTTGTAAATATTTTTTTGACGTGTTGCAAACCTAATTCAAGATGGACAAACATGTGTGATGTAATCCTTTAAATAAAGTGGTTTGACACAAACTCGACACGCTCTAGTCACTTCGGGATTTCTTTCAGGAATGATGTACTCTTTGAAAGTAGCACTTGTGTTAATTACTACAGAACTATCCTGCTTAAAATCAGAGAGATTAGTGTCAACACTGGGAGTATTATACAAATTACTAGTATTAGGAAAATCACACTGATTGCTGTTGGAATCCTCACCATCTCCCCCTTCAGCAACAAAAGAAGAAAACTCAGAGTCACAAGGATTTGTGTTGGGAATGGAAGTAAAGCTTCCTTCTTCTGCAACAAATGGAGTGGACTCAGAGGGGTAATCCTGAATCCAGTCATATTTAATTGGATGATTGTTAGTATTATTGTCTTGGGAAAGGTTATATTCAAATTCACCTCTGAATTTAGCAATTCTGTTAGCTTGCCACACCTTTCCATCACTCAATAAAGCAGAATTACACATTACTTTAATAACCTTTAAAGGAGCTGAAAATTTACTTTCTCCTTTGCATGTTAGTCTGCCTTTTTTCACTTTAACGACATCACCAACGCAAAGATGTACTTTTTTTATATTATGCGTATGGTCAAAGGTTTCCTTCTGTTTCTGTTGATTATCTTCTAAAGATTTCCTCACTTTACTAGCAGACCAAACTACAGATCCAGTACATTTTAACCAACTCATATTATCTTTGGTACGGGGTAGTCTAACTCTCATTAGTTCAAACGGGGCATATCCCGAAGATTCACAATGAGTTACTCTGTATGCATTGACAGTCTTTCTCAGTTCATCTTCCCAATCTAAACGGTTGCTGAAAGATAGTTCGATGTCACCTTTGATTACTCTATTAAAGCGTTCCACACAACCATTCCCTTCTGGGTGGTACAAAGAGGTGGTTCTATGGTTAATACCAGGTTCTTTAATGAATTTCTTAAATGACTCGCTAACAAATTGTCCGCCATTATCAGAAATAATGTCTTTTGGAAGACCTTCACGGCCGAATACATCAGCTAGAAATAATAGTATGGATTCAGTGTCAGGTATGTCAACTATTTTATATTCAGGCCACTTAGAAAAATGGTTAACAGTGACAATTATGTATTTAGGAATATTGTGGGCATTCCTGACAGGGTCAAACACATCAATGCCAATACTTTCCCATGACATGTGAGGGACCACAATGGGGTGTAAAGGAGCTTTGTGAGTAGTTAAGCTCTTGTCTGAATTGGAACATTGAACACACTTTCTTACTTCTCTTTCAATATCCTTGTCAAGGCCGGGCCACCAATACGATTGTTTTATCCTAGTTTTGCATTTTACAATTCCTAAGTGACCCTCGTGGCAAAGGTTAATGATTTTATTTCGAAACTCTAAGGGAGGAAAAAGTCTTACATTCCTAAGTAACAGGTCCTCTTCAACTGATAGATCATTCCTAACTTCCCAAAAAGCAAGGAGACTATCTTGTAATAGTGCCTTTGCTGGCCAACCTTTTTGGACATGCTCAACTACAGAAAGCAAGCTCGAGTCTTTGGCTAAACTTTGTGTCCACTCATCATGAGATATGCTTTGCAGTTTGTTTCCAAAAACAAAAGCAACCATCCAATCATTCCTTTCATTCTTTTCTTCTTTGACTATTGCGAAGTGGACATCTGCTGAGAAAGTCAGCGATTGTATTTTTAACACCAGGAACATAAATTACATTATAAACATAGTCAAGTAATTGGATAGACATCCATGAAATCCTAGGTGAAACATTGCTAAGACCTTTCGATGTAAGTACCTTGGTTAAGGGTTTATGATCTGTCCTAACAGTCACACAAGTACTCCAAATGTACTGTCTGAAATTTTTAAGAGTCCATACGCAGCCCAAAGCTTCTTGTTCGATGACTGAGTATTTTTCCTCAGTACTATTAAGAGCTCTGGAAGCAAACGCAACAACACATTCATTGCCATTTTCTTGAATCTGTGATAATACCGCGCCTAAACCTTTACCACTAGCATGTGTGGTGATGATGCTTTTGAGGTCAGGAGAAAAACCTTTGAGTGCTGGGGCTGAACATATATCTTTTTTTTATACATTCAAAGCTGGCTTGACATTCTTGAGACCAAAAAAATGTACAACCCTTCTTTAAAAGTTGTCTAATACCATACATTTTTTCCTGAGAAGTTGTGTACAAACTTTGAATAAAATTCTGCTAATCCTAAAAAAAATCTGACTTCGTCCTTATTCTGGGGTATCGGAGCATTCATGATAGCGTCTACAAGTTCCAATTTCGGAAAAATCCCTTTCGAGCTAATTTCATGCCCTAAGTAAGTAACACTGCTTCTAGCCAGTTTACATTTAGATTCCTCAGCAGTAAGTCCTTTAAGTTCTGAAACTTCAAGAACTTCAACAAGAGTATTGTCATGTTCAATTCTATCAGAGCCCGTGACGAGTATGTCATCTTGAAAAAATACAATGTTTTTAGTGTCACTGAAAATCCGATGCATTAGTCGCTGAAACATGGCAGCGGCTGACGCTAAGCCAGAAGGTACTCGCTTGAATTGAAAAAGACCAATAGGAGTGATAAAGGCCGTAAGGTGTCTACTCTCCACATGAAGTGGAACTTGATGGTATGCAGAGGTTAAGTCGATGGTGGAAAACAATTGTTTATTTCTAGAGGCAGAGAGTAACTCAGAAATCCTTGGAAGTGGAAAAATATCTATAAAAATGTTCTTGTTAAGTTCTCTCAAGTCCACACAGAGGCGGATGCGGCCGTTGGCCTTGCGTGCGACCACTAAGGGTGCGACCCAGTCAGAAGATTCAATTTGTTCAATGAAACCATTTTGAACGAGTTTATTTAACTCTTTGATAACCTCTTCTTTAACACCCATAGGAATGCTCCTAACTTTATGGATGCATGGACGGTAATCTTGTTTTAGGATAATCTTATGAGAAAACCCCTTTGGTTCTCCTACTTTCCCTGAAAATGCTTTAGGAAATTCGGAAGTAATCATGTTGTACTGTTTTTTATTAGTTTCTGCAATACTTAACACTGGATCAGCGCTGTTGGGATCCAATAGTATTCCCAACTCACCCTGCTCCCACCATCCTAGAACACATGGCCCAGAAAGGAATCCAATGAGGTCATGTAGCAGCAAGGACATAGACACAACATGTGCAGCCTGCCCAGTGCCCCTTTGATGCTCAGCTTCATTGGCTTGACACCGGGCAATGATAGATACTATTAATGTGTTTTTATATAGCACCTAACACTGCAGTTTCTAAGCTCTGTAAATAGCAGTGCTTCTGTGTACATCTGGCTGAGAAGATGTCAACCCTCCTCTGCATTCACATGCGCCTGAAGCAGGTCGCCATGGACTGGGGTAAAGGAGCTGAGCTCCAGGGTCCGCGTGAGGACCACACCAGTCTCAGGGATTAGGATGGCCACGTTTTACTGCATCCATGACTTGGCAGTATAAACTAGACAGATTGTATTTATTTTTAGTTTTCTCCAGTGCGGCCGGCCTCAGAAGTTATCAGAGCGCTGCAGAGAGGTGCAGTGTATGAATATAGAGCAAAAAGCAGGGATTGTCCAGAAAATGACGAAAAGTTGACATTGAGGATCCACCAGGACATGAAGTTGTCTTGGGTCCAGTGCTTTAAATGGGCCGGTACTCACCGGTACTGAGTACCGGCACTTCTCCTTTTTACCGCTCTGAGTACAGGCACTTCTCTGCTGCCAAGGAGAGTACCGGTATTCTTCAAAGGTAGGGTCATTGTTGCTTTGGCTCACGAGCACGAACGAGGCTGTCTGACAGCCAAAGCGCCTCTAGCCCAAGCTGAGCCACCTTTAAACAATTCAGCAGGGCTCATCTGCATAATGTCCTGTGTTCACCACCACGCTGTGTTTGACAGAGCGGGGTCCATTCAGGCCCTATGCTGTCAATCACATTCACACCATGGTGTACATTTGTGCACACACTAGAATCCAGACATCCCGCTGACAGCAGAAATTAAGAAAGCCATGGGAGATAACGGGTGTAAAATGGCCTTTATCCGACCTGAGTCCTTTGTGTGAGTGTCTGTCTTTTGTGTGTCTGGGTGTTTGCCTGCTTGTGCGCGCATGTTTGTGTGTGTGTGAGAGAAAAGCAAGTGAAAGAGGGAGGGAATCCAGACACTAGGGAGGTATTTTAAAGGACATTCTTTGAATGCTTTGTCTGAGCATTGCTGCTTGTTTCTGTGAGTGCGCACTCAAGAATATGTAAGTATTCGGCCACATAGTAGAAGTGTCTTATGTCTTGTCCTTAGCCCCGCCCACTTGCTACACTCATAGCTCATTTTAAGAGTACCTGCACTTATTTTTTCCCATTTAAAGCACTGCTTGGGTCTGAATTGATCATAAAGTACATTCTGGGGAGACAGAGAAGGGCAGGTTTCCAACATGCAAGTGATTGAGGGGGGACTCGCTTGAGCAAGAACGCGTGCAGCTGATGAGTGTGCCTTGGTACTGATGTAGCACAGATCTAGCTGGGAGCAACATGGTGCTGTACATTGAGGGGGGGGGGAATAATACAACGTTTTCTTCATCAAGGGTGGAGTTATAAAGATGTGCAACACAAATACGTCATCATGAGTTGTAAGTGCATTTCATTTCACATATTTACACCCAAAGATATTGGCTGATTTGCTGAGAATCACACAGTTTTCAGACAAGTGCAGAGGCCACAAGCAGAGCCTGGGTCCCTAGAGTGTAAAGTCCAGGGTATGATTGAGTTGTGATCCCTTTAAACGATGGGTTGTGTGAGGGATGACAGTTCTATTAGAGGAGTGAGAGCGCAGGGTTTGTATATAAGGAGGGAGTAGGACTTCTTAGGGGGTTGTAAGTAATTGTGTACAGGTTTTGTGTAGCTCAGTGTTTGCCGGTTCCTTGGTGATTCAGCATCTCCTGTGCGGACAGTTGTGGGTTTCCTCTAAGGGGCCTCCAGGGGACGGGTGGGACATTCATGTCCCCTCGGCCCCAAAGACGCATGAGAGATCCTGTGTTTATAGTCACTCTTTCCTGCATCACGTTTTTATAATGGTGGAGACATTCTGAGTGGTTGTGTGCTGCCATCTCAGTGGAGTGTTTGTGACCTTTCTGGTAAATGTTGTTCTTGGTCTGTATTTTCAAGGCTCCATTATCCCCCAGGCTTCTTCATTCCTTGCCTCTCCTAATCTTCTCAGGTTTGTTGTCGTAGTTGTTATATCTTTTGGTGTTTTCCACCTGATGTCGCTCTGTTTCCAAGTTTCCTGGACTCAGGTCTCCCTCTCGCCCTATTTTCTCTGTCCCACCGAGTCATTTTCTCTGGGATTTCCTGTCCACGGGAGCCCATGCTCTCTGTCCTCCAAGTGTCCCTGTCCTTTGCTCTCACTGTCCCAGAACTCCCAGGGGTGAACTGAAGTAGGCAGACTTCACAGGTGATGGATAGCACTTGTGCCTTTAATAAATGAGGGACCACGAAGGCTTTACAAAGCGGTACGTTTACTACGGTACACTTACCACGTAAACGTCTTCACCACGCGTTCTCCTTCCACGATCGTCTTTACCACGCAAGTATCTTCATCCATCTTCATCGTCTTCCACGTTCCTACATCCTGCGCGTACGTCATTTGAGTTGTCCTTTTTTGATTTTTACTGTCGTCTTAGGTGTGTTTTCACACTTCTTTCAGTGGTTGGTGGAAGTAAAGGCTGCTGGTGCAAGGCGTGCAGGTGAATATTGAGTATAAATACAATTTAAAAAATGCATGTGGAAAAAAAAGGGGGCTTGGGGGGGCCCCCCCCCCCAAAAAAAGAAAATGTAAAAACGAAGGGAAGTGGTGACATATTGAATGCGTGGTAGAATGCTCCGAAGTGAAAAGCTCCGTGGTAATGCCACTTGCGATGTAAAATTTGTGTGGTAATGCCATGCGTGCTACTTGATTGCGATGTAAAATCATATATTAAACATAAAACAGCTGAGCGAGTGATAGCTCTGCTGTTGTGGTGTGTGTGTGTTTAACGAGTGCTCTGGGCAGGTGAGGGTAAGTCTGTGTCCTGGAGCTCTGCTCAGGCAGACTAAGGGGCTCAGAGCCTGTGGTCTGAGATGAAATAACAAGGTGGCCCACCTCCAAGCCCACACTACACTGCACAATGTATACTAGGTGTGAGCATCCACACACTTATGTTTAGTGTGTTCAAGAGTATTTCCAAACACATACAATAGAGCAGACTGCAGCTCCACCAACAGAGGAACCCTCCCTCCCAACCCTTCAACTCATTCCCTCTTCTGGGTACCTACCTCAACCTTCTCCACTCTAACTCTAAGCTGCACCCCCTCAAGAGTTGCCCTTTACACTAAGAGCTGTAATATTCCCTCGCCTCACTCTGGATCAATGAACAGGCATTTTCTGCTGTAAGTCCACCGCAGTGTAGTGATGTTGGATACACAATCAGGTCTGGATGATAGCGACCATCAAAACATGGCACCAGTTGGCAGACATGATTCTCCTCCTAAAACAAGGTTGAGCAACAACCAGAGACTCTATCGTGCCCACCAAGTTGGTTCTGTGACTCCTTTCTCTAGTTCCCTGTCGGTGTCTGTGGGTCACAACCTCATTAACTGGCTCACATGTGCACACTGCACGCCGCTCAGTGGACAATACGTTCTTCTCCACATCTCAGCTTCCCCCTCTCCAAGTTCAAACATAAAGTCATGGCTTGCGCTTGGTACACAGAGTCCTGGCAGAGACAGGGAGCTGGCGGGGTAAATAAGGTGAGGCCTGGCAGAGTCTGTTCTTGTATCATGGCACTGGCTTAGGATAAAGTTTCTTCAGTCACTCCAGACCTCCTCAGCCCGTGACTACTGATTTATAGAACTAGAGATGGGCCGGGCACGACATACAGGAGAACTCTAACCAAATATAATACTAGAGACAAGGCGCGGGACAAGAGACAGGCTGGGACAGCTCATGGACGGAAAACGGTAATCTTACAAACCGTATCAGTGTAATACCAGAATACTGAGGTTTTTAATATTTTCCCTACAAAACTATTGAATGCCAATATATATCGGTAAGTAGAAATTTACTATTCTTTACTTCACATCTGTGTACATTGACAAAATATACATGCTTCCCCTTAGGTACATTGATGAGATATATATCTTTCCACTAGATGTTGAGATAATAACAGTAACTCTTACTCTTCACCCTGTATTGGTCTGTATATGAGGTCACTTGAACATGCACATTTGAAAACACACGCACAATGCCCTCCTGCAACCATCATTCTCTATTAGCATTTGTTGCCACTTTTCCCCAAATTTTCACACCATGGAAATATGAATTGAGTATATTCAGGGCTTAATTGCTGCAAATGCCTATCATCTATTTAAAACTGAAATTTAATTGGGCCAACAAGCACCGTGTGCAAATCGTCACCACAATTATCATCCAAACAAATGCCAAATTCAAGTCCCAGCCTGAGCAACTCAGAAAACCTCGAGGACGCAACAGGGAGTATAAAATTGCCTTACTTTGGACTCATGGCCACCCTTTCTGGGGTCAGCTGGGGCTCCTCCTTTCATGATGCACCTGGTGGGAACTGAACATGCGGCTAATGGTAGCTCAATGTGGGAGGAAGGCGATGGAGTGGAGGGAGGATAAGGAAGGCATGGCCCCAACCTCTGTCCTCATCTGACATGCTGAGGATGGCGAGTCCTTGGATGGAACATGCTGAACTCCTTGCTCTGCTTTGACCCCTGCTTGTCATCCAAAACATACAAGATGGAATATATAGGCCTGTTATTGGATAGCTGGTGCAGCAAACCTTTGTAATACGTACTAACTGATATAGCTATAGATTGGAAAGTGCCCTCTGTGGGTGAAAATAAGTTGCCATGCTCACTGTAATGCCCTACCCGACCCTTCCCACAGGAGATGAAACCATAAACAACTACTGGAATGCATATATGGGACCATCACCCCATTTCAGGACTGTCTGTGTGGGTTGTACAGCCTGTGTTTGGACTTCACTCTTGCACAGCTGTGTCATTTACTGGGGAGGCATGCATCCCTTTCTTGCACCACGCGCTCTCTGAATCGCTTTGCCTTCCTTGAGCTTTTTGGCATCTTTACCAAGGCTCTAGTCCACACGTTCTAAAAATAACTCAATATCCCCCTCTTTCCCTCATGTAGTGGAGAAAAGTCTCATGGAAAATAAACTTTGTGCAATGGGTAGGTGTGAACATTCCTTCTGACAGGCCAACTGTAGTGATTCACTTTATGCACTAATGAAATGCCTGACCAGACTCAAGCATGAATCCTTCATTTAAAACACAAGTGCAGTGTGACCAGCAGATGCTTAAGTTACTTTGACTGGCTGACCCGAGACAAGGCCAAAACCTCAAGCCTCAGCAGGTTACAGAGAGCAACTTCGAGGACACGACAGGGAAAGTAACATTTGAACAATTTCGGCTCGTGCCAATCATATGCTAGTCTAGAGGCTGCTTCTCACTGCCTAGGGGGCAACTGACAACTTCTATAGTTACCAAACCCCCTCATGTCCCAATAGTATTCCTGCACCGCCTCTGTGCACTGATAGGCCCTGCAACATCAATGAACTGAGGAGGGGACCAATAGCAGGAGGTGGGCTGGGAGCTGAGGGAGAACAGTTTGTAGGCGAGGCCTGACCCTGCCTCTGTCGTCTGGTTACACCCCCAAATGACAAGGCCTTGTGCCGGGTGTACAGTGCTCCCGACAAAGATTTCTATTTACTCTGTTCTGGCTTCTCAGCCAAATCCAGCATAATGTGTTTTTTTTCCTGATGTTTTCTAGATTCTATCTCCGTCCTGTAGTTACATGCTGTTACGTAACAAATGCAGGTGATATTGGCTGTACCTCTGGGTGGGAAGGAGAAGAAAGACCCCATCATGCCCCTTGCACTTACTTCCTCTAACCCCAGGATTTAGTCCCATCATCAGTAATGGACCCAGCACTAACTACCCTACCCCACCAGGATGCCCCATAGTCAGAATTGATCACTAGGCTACCTGCAGGGGGTCCTCTGCCATGCCACACATGAGGCTATGACACTTCAAGAGCTGATCCTTTACTGTATTTGTGAACTATACCCGAGAATCTCACACTACTACAAGGATGTATTTATGAGCCTTTCACCTTTTATGAGTTGTATGTTGAGTGAATGGCCCTTTTCAGGTCTAGCTTTGTACAGCTTTAAATGTTTGTTAGGGCTCCTATAATCACCACACACAGATACCTAGAGGGTCATCTCCCTTCAGTTATTATTTCATAAAGTGTCATTCGCACTTTGGGTCAGGCCAGTGGAGTATTTCTGACTCACTATTATCTGTGGCTTTTAGGTGCACTAGTCCACCTACCTAAAGACTGTTCCTCATTCAAGTGCATGGACGGTGAAGTGTTCATGCACTGCAATGGAGGTACATTTGTGCTCCTAAAAGTGTTTCTTTACTCTTGTAAATGCTACACCAATGGTAATTTTGCACCCAAGTGTGATTATAATCCAATATGTGATTTGTGCTCCTAAAGGTATATCATACTCCTGATGATATTTCACCACTGGTGAGTTTATACCGTCACACGATGTGCATTTAAATGTGATACCAAAGTCCTGCTGATATCACAGTGCTGTCTACTTTGCTCTAAGTGTGATTTTGCACCTAAAGTGATTTTACACCTAAGTGTGATTTTTGTCGCCAGATGTTTTCCACACCTCATTTCTGCTGTTTTTGATGTTGCACCAAGTGTGATATTGCACCAAAATATGTTTTTGATCCTCAGTGTGTAATTCCTCGTAAACATGCTTTCCTCCCTAATGTGATTTGTATTCCTAAAGTATTTACACACTACTACAGAACTTCTACCTAGATGTTATTTAGTACCGACATCTTGGTTTTAAACTTCGTGTGTTTTTGCCCCTAGATTTGACTGTTGCTCATTCAAGTGTTTTTACCGTCATGTTCATGTTGCACTTAAAAGGGAAACATCATTCACCCCGCAGTCAGAACCACGACCTGTCTTTACTGTGATGTTACCACATGTGCCTTTACCCTTTACCCCACAATTCATTAGAACGATATTCTTTTGGGGGTGCGTTGTTGGGCTTGTGTTGGATTTGAAGTCCAACACCTCCCCTACTGGTGTGTCGAATGTAGTTGGTATAGTATTTATACTATTCCAAAGTCCAGCACCCCCCTAAGGCAAGTTGTTGTAACAACTTGCATAGTGAAGCAACACATAGTAACGTCAGTGTAGTGACTGCATAGTGAAGGCATACAGGGTAAATGCATGAGGGGTTCCATCATACAACCCACCCAGGGTATTTTCGCACCTAAAATTGAATTTGTACCTAAAACAGTTTTTCTTCCTAAATAAGACGTGTGCTCATAAAAGTGTTCTCCCGCTTCTTGGTACGTTTCACCAATTGTGATTTGCCGACCAATTGTGATTTTGCTCACAAGTTTGATCCGAGCTCCTAAAATATTTGCACATTCATGCTACTAATTGCATCTATATTTTTCATTAATTTTTTATTGTATTTATTGAGTTCCAGAATCTCAGCAAAAGTATGGCAACATTTATACAGCACAGGAGCCCTGATAGTAGTACTTACACATTAAGTTCGTAGTGAAACATATTTTTCATCAACAACATGTAGAAAGATATATATAACTGCATCCGGACATAGGTAACAGACTATAACTTTAAATCCACCGCTACCCTCCCCCACCCTGGTCGCAAGAGATTTACCACTTCCATGCCAGAGCGCACAAGTCAGACTACCGCTCCTAGAAGTTACCTCCCTCCTACATTCCCAGATTCCAAGTGGCTCTCATGCAGTAGTACTTCCCGTGAACCAGTTTGATCCACCTGTGCCCCCTCAGTCCCCTGCGAGGGAGGTCCCCACCTGCGGGGATTCCTGCTATCATAACATTCCAGGCCATTGCATCATCCTCCAGCTTGTCATCTCTCCTGACTCTCTTCATCCAAATTAACTCCACTACTGCCCACTCCCGTAGATCTTTGTCCCAGCTCTCCATCGCAGGGGGTCTCGGACACATCCACCCAATTGCAATTCTTCGCTTGGCTAGTACTAACCCCAGCTGCAAAAATGTTCTTGTGATTTTTTTTCCTTTAGGTCTAGGGAAGAGCCCAAGCAATAGCTCCCTAACAGATTGGGGTATCTGCCACCCAGTGATTGTTTGTAAGCTATTCAGCACTGCCCATCTGAGAAACCACATCTAGGGAAATGGGCTGAGCATTCAGGGTATATTCTATGTAATACTTATGGAGTCAGATAGGTTTGGTGTGTGATATTGTGCTGTGTAAGCTTGAACCTGGCATTAGAGCTGATTTGCCTGACCTCTTTATGTACTCTCCTCCACTCAGGTACCGTCAACAGCACGTCCAGTGTCGCTTCCCATTTGGCCTGAACTGAGAGGGGGTTGTCAGCAATGTCCCCCCTGAGTGCCCGATAAATGTGAGAGACTAATCTACATCCTCCCGCTAAAGTTACAATAACCTGCAGTGTATTCGAAGTAGGCGGTTCCTGTGGAAACATCGGCCACAGGTCACGGGCCACCGCTGATATTTTTGCGTATTGAAGGTATTGTCCCCTACCCAGCTCAAATGTGGATTTCGCCTCCTCCCTAGTAAGGAACTGTTCAGCGGAGTATAGGTCCCCCATCACATGGAAGCCCCCTGCCTTCCATTTAGTAATGGGCATATTACAACTTATCATTTTAAATTGTACTACATGCTCCAGTGGGGCATCTGGAGCATAAGGTGCCCTTTTCACCACGGTTTTTATTGCCACCTCCCAAATTGTGGTGACATGCCGGATGATGTAAGGGAGCCGGTCCGGCACCTTCTACCCCAACATAAGAAGTTCAAGGAGGGGAATCCCCTGATGTGTACCCGCCAGTAATCGTATCTCCCAGTTAACGTGTTCGTCTAACCACTGCACAGCATGCTGGAGCTGCGCCGCCATATAATAAAGGCCCAATCTAGGCACCTCGAGTCCCCTCTGCTCCCACGTCCTCTGTAATGTGTCCAACCTCACCCTTTTCCTATTAGTTGCCCACAGCAGTTCCACCAGCAGGTGTCAAAAATACGGCTGTGGTATTTGATAAAGTGAATTTAGCATAACATGAAGACAGCATGGAAGAATCACCATTTTGGTCAACGCGATCTTACCCATCAATGAAAGTGGCAGTTCACGCCAAAACGTAATCGATTTTTGGATACCCTTCACACATCTCCCCATGTTTCACTCCGGATAGTCATACTCTGTGTGTGCCAATCTGTTTCCCAGATAGCGTACTTCATCCCTGACCCAGGTCATATTCACTGGGGGCAGTTCACATTCCTCCAACCTGGCCAGGCATCCCATAGGGAAGAGCTTAGACCTGCCCGGGTGGAGGCGCAGCCCCGAGATCACAGGAACTGACTCTTTAGGACGTCTAAGGTAAACCAACTTATTGTCGGCGTACATGGACACCACATGTGTAGTATCCCCCAACCGAATTCCCCAATTCTGCATCATAGTTCTAATACTAATTGCACCTAGGGTGACTTTGCAGCTCAAGTGTTGTCAACCAAATGTAAGGTCATACTGATGCATACCTTTTACATCTAATGTGACACCTTACCCTTGCATTTTCTTGTTGTTATTGGGTGATGCTGCATGCTTTCCTATACTGAACCTGATCAATAAATTAGATATTTTTTGTATGATATATTTATGGCCACCAAACATAATGCAAAGTGAGCTGCAACTGGATGAGGCTTAAGGATTAAGTTAATCGCAGCTCAGAGATCCTATTCACCAGCCCTATCCAAACTACCCTTAAATACCAAAAGCACTAAGCTCTAACAGTGAACCCAAAAACCTTAAGAAGTTGGAAATACCATATCTAGTTACCCCAAAAGAACAGCAGGCAACGTGACACTCCACATGCAGACTCAACCCCTCATAAGCAGAACTTTCATGCGAGGTGTGATCACTCACCTCTTACTTCATTACAGACACTTTCTACTGACCAGACCAAATATTTTATTCACTCTCCAAAATGAACTGCTTGAAAATTAGAATAACGCCACAACATGCCTGCAAGCCTCACTATCCCCCCTCTCTCCCACATGCACTCTCTACCTAGGGTTTTCTCTCATAAACCCACCCCTTTCCACCTCACTCAACACACTTACTCCTAAAGAGACCAACGTACACAAAACCCCAGTGCTTTGGGGCATCACTCCATGCTCATTACCTTTAATACACCACACCCACCGGAATACCGTAGATTCAACAACAAATCCTATTACCAAAATCCCCAGTGCTACATTTCTTAAACACAATGAAGAATCTGCCCAAGCAACCTTGGAAGAATTGCCTTCTCTCAACCGAGTCACTTAGCGCCCACACATCAAATGAAAACTGCCCACTTGAGCTTGAATCTGTGGTCTATAACGCAATTTTCATATCTACCTCATCCAAGAAATTAACAAAGATAGTGGCCCATGAAGGAGCATTGGGGAGGATAGCAGGGTGGACTCTCTATGGGATAAACTGTATAGGAGATCTTTACCGGGAAGGAGAATTGCTCTAATTTGAAGACTTGGCAGTAGACTTTGCTATTCCCGGTGGTCAGTTCACCATTGCACCAGGCAGTGGTTGCTACAATGAGGAACCACTGGGGAAATAGAGGCTCCAAACCTGCAGCCACTCTGTACAACGGTGGGTCACAATCCCGTGCCTATGTCAAGCCATACGTGCTAACATTCTTACTACCCTCATGGACTTAAAAGCGAAATGGAAGGACCTGAGGAGTAGAGGTTGGGTGGTGAGGTGTGGCCCCGCCCTCTATTCTTGACCCTTGTCCCAGATATGACGAAGCCTAGGATAAGATGTACTGTACTGCCTGTCCTGCTTTCAGTTTACTTTGTTTTCTCAGATGATCTTTGCGGGTTGGGATTTTTTCACGATGTTCCAGTTAAGGCAGCTTCACCCATGTGTTACATGGAATCTGGTATAGCACATGGTTCCCATTCACAGGAACAGTTATATAAAAATGGCGTACAAAGGTGGAAATGCCTTTTGATAATGCAGCCAGCGTGCCATACGCCTTACCCTATCAACATAAGGGTTTGCTCATATTTAGCAGAGTTTAGGAATTTGGAATTCATTTCTTATTCGTGCATGGGGTTCTCCAAACCATTTGGGGGCCCTTTATGTGAGTGTGTTCACCTCACTTCTAGGGCATACAGGGGTTCTTTCAATTTGTTTCCTAGGTGTACATGGGCAGTCTGTGAATACATGTCTGACTGTACATGGCGATCCATCACCGCATTTTGGCAGTCTAATGACAATTCTTCCCCCTCTTATATGTGGACTGTGTTAGGATGAGATGAGTCTCTTTGCTGCTCTTGTACACTCCCTGGATCCCTTCAGATATGTAGCTACCTTCTGCAACAAATTTTAGACTCCTTTCATTTTTTTTTTATTTAAAAAGAGTGCAAAAATCATGACCTAAAACTATTGTCATCTGCTCTTTCTCGGGAAGTGGTAAAAAAGTTCAAAAAGTAGGGGAACTTGGCACAGAGGTAAAGATTGCCTGTGTGGAGCCACAACAGCTTTTAAATATGTCCACTAATGAAAATACAAAGGAGTTACAAATCCATATCCAACCCCTATTAAAGACGAAAGTATGATTGAACCAGAGGGTGATTTGATGAATATATAGGAAATTCAACCATCGAGCTTAGGACAGCTCACAGAAGAATACCTTGAGATCAGAACAAACAAAAAACAATTCCATCCCAGTGGCCTTGTGTAAAAGGAGGTGATAGGGATTATGCTTGGATCTGGTAGCGTCACTGCATCACCTTGGGACAACTACTTCCACAACGTTGCTCCCATGTTGCAAATTGTGCCTACACTAACAGTCAATATGGAGGATCTGAAGGACTGGCCAATGGCAGCTGAATGTGGCCCACCACCAGAGGAGCAGATCCTGGACTGGGCAAGCTTGGCCCTGCCCTCTGTCTTTGGCCAAAATCCAAAGGATGACGATTCAAAGAACAGGGAGTACAATGCCAATGGCTACACGTTCTGTTTGTCTCTCTTTGCTCTCTCAGCAAAAAATCATTGGCTGTTGATCCTTTCCTTATGTTCCCTGCTGGGCGGATTAGCACACAAGTTATTTGTAAACAAACTTTGAGTTCCAAGGCCAGGGATCTATTGTATAACACAGAAGGTAGTCCTGGCTGTGCCTGCATCAGCAGTTACCAACATCACCTGTACTTGTCATTAGATTGGGATACCCCAACCCTGGTAGATACCACTATCATAAGTTTTGGGCACATCAGCCGGTTTGACCCATCACTTGGAAAGCTGCCATTATTCTCAGAAATTGTCAGAGCATTGGTGGGGCCCTTTCCTATCATCAGCAAGGAACACTGTATTGGTAGAGTCCATCCTCTGGGAGACACCACTATCATCAGCAATGAGCACTGTATAGGTTGAGTCCATCTTCTGGGAGATATCACTATCATCAACAATGGTCACTGCAATGGTAGAGCCTGTCCCCTGGGGTATACCACTGTCAGAAATGGTCATTGCTCTTAGGTGTGCAACCCTGTGAGGAAAAACACTATTGTCAACAATGATCACTGCATTGGTATAGCCCAGCCCTGAGGGACACCACAGCCAGCAATGGTCACTACTTTGGGATGAACCAGCAGCAACGTGGGGTTTGCAATGAGTGTTGTGTTGTATCACTATATATATATATATATATATATATATATGCTATCACTGGCGTAGCTAGGGGGGGGGGCGGTGGGGGCAGCCCGCCCCAGGCGGCACTATTTTGAGGGCGGAGGCCTTACTGCAATAGAAATAACGAGCAACGCAGGATAGCGGCCTTACTTCCAAATCCTAAAGGCATCTCTTTCTATGTGGCTTGAATGAGGGAATGGTTTTCTGAGGCCTGCCCCTACCCTGTTCAGTGGAAGGAGAGGGATTCGGCTGACAGAAACGCTGCGTGGAAAACACAAGCAGAGCTTTCGAAATAAAGAAGTGTTTATTATCTGGGAGGCAGGCGCGCAACACCCATTGGGCTCACCGGGCTTCACCCCCCACCCCTTTAATTGCAGCCGGACCTGAGTACTTCACAGGTCTTTAACCCCTTGCATGCCCGCCCCTTTCCCCGCCCAGTGCCGCGCCTTCCATTAGCGGGCGGAGTTCATGACGAGCTGGACTCGTCATGGGCACAGCGCCACCGCAGCCCATGACGAGTCCAGCTCGTCATGGGCACTGAAGGGGTTAAAAGACCATTTACTCGTTAATGAGGCTTTTGTTGTGTTTTCCCCCCTTCTTACAGCCACTCTGCCTATGGCTGGAAGACTTAGCCACCCCCCGAAATCTCTTTCAGCCCTCCCCCCACCCGAAATTTGTCTCTAGTTGCCCGCCTGCTGGGAGGCACGAACATGTATTTTCTGTACACCGGCTAGAGAGATTGCAAGGTTAAGCACACTGCAGCTCAGAAACTGCTGTAGCACCACGCTCTCGGAAGTGTTCTTGTACATACACATGCAAGTATAAATGTGAAATAAAATGGTGTTTAAGACCTTAAACATAAACCTCCTTGTTGGCCCTTAGTCTTTTTTTGTTTTACGACGTGGCCGCATTATGACAACAGAATAGACTGCTTTCTGTATTTAAACACCATATGTAAATAAAATGGGGTGATTGTCATTCGATCTATGTACATAAATGAGTGCTTGGAGAGACACTAAATCCTTCTTTTGATAGTTCCCAAATCTCTTAATGGTGCAAAATGGCGACTCCGCAGTAAACAACCAGTTTCAATTGTACATGATTTGGTGTTCTCTTACTAAAACGCAGAGGGATCAAACTATTCATAAGTTTAAAGACAATTCCTAATAGTTTTGATGTCAAAATAGGACGTTTCACTGCCAGTGGTTGAGCCAAAGAAGAAACACTCACTACAACAATTTTGGTGGGTTATTTGTGAAACCCCTCTCACTACACGATAGAAGTTCTTTCACTTACGCTATAAACGTGGCGGCGCTTCCTTTACCGTCTTACAGTGGATGAATGTTTAAAGAATGATACCCCCTGGTTTGCATCATCAAGCAGGAATAGTGGGGTTGACTGGGAAGCCTTAAGGAGCAGATAGATGCATACAGGTGTCTGAGATGTGCTGCTTTGTTTTAATTTTAGCAAAGCTAATGGAGCAAACTGAACTTCCGCAGTCAATAATCCCTTCCATTCCATTCCATTCATTGCTTGGTTTTGTTCACGAGAAAGTGTCACTCACAGTCATTGAATGTCACTCATAAGAACACTGACATTATGAAAATGTCACACATACGCAATCTGAAATCTTGCCAGCTATGCTGCCTGTGCCCTGTAACAGAATTTCACACTGGTCAGCAGCGTCACTCAGCAGAACGGCATTGGATGGCTCTCTGTGACAGGCCCGCTGTGGTGTGATCCGTGCGTTAGGCACCCGAAACCACGTGGCTAGAACGTCACTAGTGACTACATTGTGAGTTGAGCCAGGCACTCTTTAACTTAGTTCAACTACTGCCTCCTGAGATACGAGCGGGGTCGGGGCAGCATTCCTAATGTTTGTATAGTCTGCACTGGTGTTAATGCTGAAGGGGAATGGTAACCAGCTCTCGCCAAGCCACAGTATCCTGCGACGTCACGGACTCCACCCACATGGCTTTTTGCTTACCTGCAGTGGCATACACTTCTGCCCCAGCAATATGTCAGAGAGCTGCTGGCACACGGTATCCATAACGGGACCTGACCCCCCCACCGACCGCACCTGAGACTCTGGTTTGCTCAGGGTTGAGCGAGAAAGAATCATGCAGCCGCAGCGTTAGGAGTCGTAGCAGCCACGGTGACGGGGGCTGGCAGTCAATTCAGCTACACAGTTCACTTTTTCAACGAGGACTGCAGGTACTTTTGTGGACGGAGTGAAGCTGTCTCTGTGCCCTGAGTGAACCGCGATACCCTGCACCTGCGCCCGTTTGTCTGTGTGGGTCTGCAATCACATGACCTTCATTTGAGGGCCTGGCTGGCTCCACTAAAACAATTTCAAGGTCCTAAAAGTTCATTGCGTTGGCTGAAACATTTTAATCTTAATTTTGAGTTGGCCTGAGAATTCATTGTCAGGGGACTCACAACTTTGACAGGTTGAGAGCAATGGCCCCGAAAATTCTGGTGGTACTATAGTGTGTTTATGGTTCAAAAGAATGACACCGCTTGTGCACAACTGTAAAAACTGCACTGAACAAAAGTCAGCATCACAGCCTTTGTAGTGTTTGGAACTGGCTAAAAAAACCCTGACCGCCTAGACCCCTGCTCCACATTTTACTAAACTTTGGTTATCAGAGATCACATCACACCCCACACTTTCTATGTGTCGGTGCATTCAAGTAATCTTCCGATAGGGGTAGGCCTCTTTTAAAGGGTTATAAATACAAGCCGTAGAGACTGGCAGAATGGCTTCAGCTCAGCTGATGAGTTCCCATCAGTAGACAGATGCACATTTTATTAGAACTTACTTTATTGTACATTACTAGTGCACAGTACTTTTCAGGAACCCTGAGCCGTGCAATATAGTCGAAGTCACACTTAACTTGCCGGTGACGGTGGGGTGACTCTGGTCAGTGGTGACGGAGATAGTGTCGCTCATAGTTGAAATGTCACTCATAATTACACTGAAATTCTGAAAATTTGACACTTAGCAATCTGAAACCTTGGCAGCTATGGAAGTGCTGGGCGATTTGCAGCAGAACAACCTCTATGGTAGGGGCCCTGCCACCACTGTGGACTCTACACACGACCAACAAGAGCCTGAGGTAAGAGCTAAAATGGTTGTTATAAGGGGAGGAAAGGATCTTTGGTGAGCCTCCTCATTTTGGGGTTTAGAACTGCCCCTGAACAGTACCCCAAAAGAGTTCTTTTCACAGGCCTCCATTCCCAACTACCTCAGACCAAGTTCCTCTAGTTTCAGCAGCAGCGAAATCGAGAATAGGTTTGGTTAGTATCTTAAGATGCAGCAGTTTGCTCCTGTCATTGCTTGACTCTATATGGTTTGAAGAGGACAGTGTTCTGCTTCCCCATTCCCAAAATATTAATGGGTGTTTAGTCATATAACAAAGTATTAAACCTTCCTTCATACATGAGTTCTAATTCACTTCTTCTGTCCTGATGATGGTCCCGTTCATTAGTTGAATGTGGGAAGAAATCATTTACACCTAAAAGTCGAAGATTATTAAAGCTGATTTAAGAATAAAGCAATCATTTTTTGGGAAACCCATAGAAAGAGTAACACCATCATAGTGAGAGTATAGAGGAGTGTGGGCTATTCCCTGAAAGAGAACATGTAGAATAAAAGCAAAAAAATGGTCATAGCATATCTGAATCCATTTTGTTTTATATTAAAGGAAAGTAATAGAAATAAACCAAAGATTCTGTGGTAGAAATGCGGTTGGCCCATTACCATCTTAGATAAAGCCGGGAGTCAAGTTTGATTGAGTAAAGTATACATCCTGTAGGTTGGCAAACAAATTCCAGAGCAAATACGTTCCCCCCTACCTGCCATGGGCACCAGTCTGAGGGATAGCCCCGGGCGCCAGAAGCTCTAGCTACGCCACTGCAAGCAGGGCTGAGAAAAAAGGAGGTCCCAAAATGCACTTTGCCCATGTAGTTCTCCATAGGAAAATTGAACACAACTACAACAAAAATGGCTGAATGGAATTTCACCATATTTAGAGGAAAGATAGATCTTGGACCATAAAGTTTGCTTTATGTGATTTAGTGCAAATCTGTAGTTTTTGAGGAATGACGGTTCACATGTTATGTATATATCAATCTGCGAGGATCCACGGATCTAACAGATCCAAAGATAAGATTTGATTGGCGGCCACCACATCAACAAAGATTTATTGGCAGACATTTCAGGACTTGTAGGACCAGTCACCTATCATACAAAAAGAATACAAAATCACTTAGGGGGCCAGGGTAGTCATCAGTGATGGCATCAATGATGCAATTTAAGATGTCATCAGTGATATCATAAATGAAGTCAAAGAAAATGTAATGAGTGATGTAATACGTGAGATCATAAGTAGTGATTTTCAGGGTGCAAGTTATAGTTAGCTTTGCTACCTATAATTGGTGAATTTCTGTATTTTTTAAAATTTAAAAATGTTAATATTGTCACTGACATATTCATTTAACTATAACGTTACTTTAACTTTCGTTTTTTTCAGCGAACATATATATATATATACCTGCACCCATTTTGTTGGGGACTTTTTACACTTACACCCAGGTGTTAATTACCCTGATAGTAGTTTGCTAAGGACACAGTAGTTTACAGGCACATGAGAGAGGCACATGCAGTAGTGAGGTTTGCATCTAAGGGCTAGATGTACACATTTAATGAATTGCGATTTCCAGACTGCGAGTATCTATGAATCGCAAATCGCAAATCCCAATTCTCCATGTGCGTACAATTTGTGGCCACAAATGGTGAGTCACTACTAAGTCGCATCACAGTTTTGGAAATCACTATCAGGGATTTCCAAAATTGGGGCTGGACCGCAAATTGAAAAAAAAACTTCCACGTTATGGGTTATCACCTCTGAACCAGGAAGTGCCTCACAGTACCTGCTTGGAGACCAGCCTGGGTTGATGTGGAATGGAGGTGGAGTGCAGCTGCATTTTCCAGCACAGCTATCAAAACCCAAAAGAAGGTCCATCTGCACCAATGCCCAGGCAAGGTGGAGAAAAGTATGCAGGAGGCACAAAATGAAAAAGCTAAATTTGCAGAAAAGGAGCTGGACATCCTGACTGAAGAGTATTGTGAGAATCATGATGTACTGTTTGGAAGGGCAGCCATGACAGTCCCAGACTCTCAAAATAAAAAGATCTGGCTGGAAATGCAACAAAACAATTAATGCAGTTGGAGTCACCCACCGCTCCATAGATGAGATCAGTAAGAGGTGGCATGACCTCATGTGGTGTGCTACTGAAAAGGTGGCAACTCTACTTTTGGAGTCCGAGGCAACAGGTGGTGGTCCCTCCAACTGTGCCCCAACCACTGCTCTGGAGACCATTATTAATACCACTGTGAAGTCTAAGGCTGTTGTGGGACACCTCACCTCCTGGGACATCACAAAATATGTGTGAGATCTTTAACATTGTCACATCCCAGACCGTACATCTATGTACAAGTCCACTTAGAATTGTAGAATAAAGCAGATGGTTGTTCCTCAAGTTAATAATAAAGGTTATAGTGCATTATGGTACAAGAAGTCAAAAAGTCTGCATAGGAGTCACATGCATACCTATATTGGGGCACAGCTATCAAAACATATACATGGATATCTCCTTATATCAGTGACGAAACAGACTTTCATTATTTGCCACAGTTCTCCCTGAGGTACATACTGATGACGCCAATGTGGAGGGATCGGAGGATGCAAACATGGCAGCCGAGGAACCCCCCCACTACTAGTCACCAAACCACAACACCAGCCCAATGAAGCACTGCCTCATTGTCACCACAGGCAGCATCAATAGAGGATAACAAAGTCAATCTGCCAACCAGTCCCATCCAGCACCCATGTGTAAGGCAACAACAGCAGTGTGTTCCGAGGTGTAGAACTGGCGATGTGAGTCACACTAAGATGTAGATCCTGAAGAAAATGCACAGTTGTTTGGAGGCCTTGACACATCTATCATCCCAAAGTCAGCATCTGCAAAGCAAGCAGATGAAGCTCATGAAAAGGAAGATGCAGAACATACAGTAAAGCATTTCATTTGGATTTGAGAACATTGGGACACAATTAGCAAACATGAATACAAATGTGGTCAGCCTCACCACTGCCATACAGGAATTATACCAGCACATGGGGGATGACCGTGCCTATCAAAGGTATCGAGATTGTAGTGCTGCGGCTAGAAAGGATGGCCTAACCCATTCCATTGGTCGATTACCCAATGCCATTTCCACCCTATCATGACGAACAGTTACCCTGTAGGTGGAAATGGGACACTTAAGTTGTGGTGCTGCCAGGGGCCTAGAAGCAGATAGTATCTGCAGTTGAAGTGCTACAAACAGCACAGGTAGCAGGTAGCATTGGAGTTGCCCATCAGAATAGTGAGGACAACGCAGGTGTTTGCACCATATCTGCCAGTTTCACCCCTCATCAGCCAGAATAGCTTGAATCCAGTGGCACAGTGAGCCCGGGACCCATGTCTGGGCATACCCGGCACACTTAGAGCGAGAAAGCACTAGACACACAATTGATGGATGAAATGCAGAACAAATCAAAACATTCACCCTCAGTCAAGAGATCTGGGTTAAATCCATCATTCATTTGCTCACCATGCGACCACAGTTTAGACCTGGCCATATGCAAATCAGTCTTGACCCTGTGCCTCATGAGAACAGTGCAGCCCGAACTGCCAAGCCAGGTCCTCCCTGGACGGAAACAAGCATCCTAGGACCGGTTTCAGGGTTTCACTCCTCATCAGCCAGGATAACTTGAATCCAGTGGCACAGTGAGCCCGGGACCCACATCTGGGCATACCTGGTGCGCTTAGGGCAAGAAAGCAAAAGACACACAATTGATGGACAGAATGCAGAACAAATCAAAACATTCACCCAGAGTCAAGATATCTGGGTTAAATCCATCATTCTTTTGCTCACCATGCCACCCCAGTTTAGACCTGGCCATATGCAAATCAGTCTTGACCCTGTGCCTAATGGGAATAGTCCAGCCCAAACTGCCAAGCCAGGTCCCCCTAGACCAGAAACAAGCATTCCAAGAACCGGTTTCGGGGTTTCACCCCTCATCAGCCAGGATAGCTTCACTCCAGTGGCACAGTGAGCCCCGGACCAACGAGTGGGAATACCCGGCGTACTCAAGGCGAGAAAGCAAAAGACACACAATTGATGGACGGAATGCACAACAAATCAAAACATTCACTCCCAGTCAAGAGATCTGGGTTAAATCCATCATTCTTTGCTCACCATGCCACCCCAGTTTAGGCCTGGCAATATGCAAATCAGTCTTGACCCTCTGCCTCATGGGAACAGTCCTGCCCGAACTGCCAAGCCAGGTCCTCCCTGGACGGAAACAAGCATCCTAGGACCAGTTTCGGGGTTTCATACCTCATCAGCCAGGATAGCTTGAATCCAGTGGCACAGTGAGCCCAGGACCCACGTCTGGGCATACTCGGCGCACTTAGGGCGAGAAAGCAAAAGACACACAATTGATAGATGGAATGCAGAACAAATCTAAACATTCACCCCCAGTCAAGAGATCTGGGTCAAATCCATCATTCTTTTGCTCACCATGCGACCCCAGTTTAGACCTGGCCATATGCAAATCAGTCTTGACCCTGTGCCTCATGGGAACAGCCCAGCTCGAAATGCCCAGCCAGGTCCTCCCTGGACCGGAAACAAGCATCCTAGGACCGGTTTCGGGGTTTCACCCCTCATCAGCCAGGATAGTTTGAATCTAGTGGCCCAGTGAGCCCAGAACCCATGTATGGGCATACTCGGTGCACTTAGGGCAAGAAAGCAAAAGACACACAATTGATGGACAGAATGCAGAACAAATTATTCACCCCCAACCAACAGATCTGGGTTAAAACCATCATTCTTTTGCTCACCATGCCACCCCAGTTTAGACCTGGTCATATGCAAATCAGTCATGACCCTGTGCCTAATGGGAACGGTCCAGCCCGAACTGCCAAGCCAGGTCCCCCTAAACCAGAAAAAAACATTCCAAGAACCGGTTTCGGGGTTTCACCCCTCATCAGCCAGGATAGCTTCACTCCAGTGGCACAGTGAGCCCGGGACCGAGTGTGAATACCCTGCGCACTCAGGGCGAGAAAGCAAAAGACACACAATTGATGGACAGAATGCAGAACAAATCAAAACATTCACCCCCTGTCAAGAGATCTGGGTTAAATCCATCATTCTTTGCTCACCATGCCACCCCAGTTTAGGCCTGGCCATATGCAAATCAGTCTTGACCCTGTGCCTCATGGGAACAGTCCAGCCCGAACTGCCAAGCCAGGTCCTCCCTGGACTGGAAACAAGCATCCTAGGACCAGCTTTGGGGTTTCACCCCTCATCAGCCAGGATAGCTTGAATCCAGTGGCACAGTGAGCCCAGAACCCAGGTCTGGGCAACAAATGATTGACATAGTGTCTGGCTTGAGACTGAAAGAGCCTGATCAAAGATGCCTATGGTTGAAAGGGTCTGTTTATGTTACCAGTAGGTCAGTTTGACAGCTGCGCTGCACACAATCTACACTTAGAGCTGGTCGTGAAGACTGGTACAAGGCCTGGACACTGTATGAAAGAATCATCACTAGTTTGAGATGCTGAAAGCCCGTGCACGGTTTCATTGCTTCATTGAATGCCAGGTGGAGCAGTGCAGAGTGAATGAGTGATTATTGAGTGTAACTGTTTCTCAAATGTCCGGTACTGTAGATATTGCTTACTCTCTTTACTGCTGCTCTTCTGGAAAATGTTCCTGTGTGTGCATTTGAGTCCTGTCTGGAGAAGGGGGATGGACTCATGCTAGTTGGTGTATGATTCTATTTTTAGGTCTCGCTGAGTCAGCGCGCATGCGCTGCTCGGAGAGACATTTAGTATGTGAGTTTTCAAAGTGCTGCTGGCTGGCGACAAGCTTGCGTTCACACGAGTGTGCATGCGTGCAGCCGGCAGCTTTGCAATATGTACAGTCGTGATCACTTTCACTTTCGTGCGCGCAGCCTACTTTCACTTTTCTCATCGTGTGCGCGTGCACCACTCGCGTCCACTTTTTGCTCGCGCTTCTTGTTATTTATTGAAAGCTTGATCACGACCTTTGAAAAGGTATTTTTACATGAAGCAGAGAATGCCCGGCATTGCGTCCTACTGTGCAATGTTTTTTTTTCTCCTCCTCGAACATAAAGCAGAGTGTATAATACTACAACAGTGCTCAGCACTACAGCCCAGTCATCTGCAGGCTTGGGGGAGGGGCGGGGGTGGGACTATGTTCAGCAGCATCAGGGATTTCTGAATGTTCACCATTCAATAGTGTCACGGACATGGGAAGGGATTTAAAAGCTGCACTTCGGCCCAGCTGCAGCTGCCACAATTAATGGAGCCTCTCCTCTGTAGGTTGTATGTAGATGACATGAGTCGTGTATTCTGATTGTCTTTATTTTTTTGGGTATGAGTAATTATTTGTCCTACATTGGTTAATATATATGTATTCAAGTGTCCTTGTATTGTGTTGGAAATCTGTGCATGGGGGACAAGTAACTAAAGATTCAGTATCAAAATGCTTCCCTCACACACTGCAAATCTACATTCTTGCAACCACGTGCACCGTATATATACCGTGCTATCAACCCTTTATATGTGCTGCATGCTCTGTCAGGGTATGACACACTATATAAATGCAACTACAAATCAATAAATCATACCAGTTCTCTGCTGGCTAAATATTTCACTCAGTGCAGACTGCAAAGCTATCGCTTATGTGGCTCAGACAGCAGTTACCTTTTCCTTGTCACGGATGCTTCATTGCCTAGCTCTGCTCAGATATCCCTGGCTATATGCACTCCGTTCTGGCTATCCATCTACCTGGGAGCCAAGGAGCAGGTAGGACAGGGGACAACGGATCACTATTGGGCTGGCAAACATAAAACTCAAGAACACAGGCAGGTTTCACACAAGAACAAAATAAATATTGCAAGATAAAGACAGGCCGCTGTTACTATGGGCAAGTTTTTGTATAGTTCAACCTTGACCCAAAGGTATTGGAGTGCTTTAAATGAGTAGCAGATTACACTACACAAGGGTCTTTTTTTTTACCACTGAGATGGAAGTCATTTGCCAATAATCACAGGATGTTGAGCCAATGCAGGGACTTAAAACCTGGCTCTCCAGTTCCAGAGTCGGCAGCTCTGGACACATCTTGTCCCTCATGTTGACATGTTAACATTAGAACCGATATCAAAAACAGTACACCCCAGATGAAGATCCACAAACCTTGCACTTTTCGGCCACACAACCACCTAGGTGGAAACACTTGCATAGATGACCTGGGCTACATAACAGGCCTCAAGACCCGAACACTTCTCCCTCACCCCACTACGTATCTCCAAACGAAGGCAAACCTATTACATGTTTTACTTTCACTCAGGTTAGATGGGGGGGGGCACATGACCCAGCCGAACTCCCTTACAACAGAATCCATATCCCCCAAACTCAGGTCAGTGTATAAGACTTCTGGCATCTATTATTGGCATATAGATCGGTTTGCAAAATTCTTTAACACTTGTAAAGAAGTCAGTGCACAATTTATCACAACTTTTTTGTAAAAGGAAATTTCTTACATCTAGCCCCAGATTTTTATTGTATGATTCGATGCTGCTTTTTAGGTCGAGCCTAGAACAGCACACAATTGGGCAAAGGCGGGTGCATGTCCCGCCTTTGCTCTGCCAACAGCCTATTGCTTGCACTTATCCGCACGTGCGACATCTGTTTGCAATTATCGTGCACAGACGCGTCCGCGATAATAGAAAACAGATGTCTCGCTGTGGCGCGCGCGCACCACTCGCCTGCTTGTTTTTCCTGTAGCGATTACTACATCTCTTGTTGACTAGCTTACTTTTCCGTAGCAGCCCTCTCGTCCCCAAAATCCGGTGTCTCTGCAATGGGGACTGTTATTGTATGTTATGGACCCTAGACTTCCTCTCCATACTTCTACTTGTAAGTATTCACTTTAAATGACATCATTTATCAGTAGTGCTGCGTTGCTATACTAACGCCAGACTGCGCTATACAAACGTCAAGCACAGAAACCGACCAGAACCACATTTCAGCACAATTAACCAATTTGCTATGGCTACCCACACCCCTTCTTCCCCTAACCTGATATAAACTGCATCCGCGCGGTGGGTCAGGATCCCTGGGTAGTTCGGCCCTCCTTCGTGAGCTTTCCTCGTTAGCTAAAAGACAGAACATCCCTGCCAGGTGCTCAATCCGGGCATTTTTTTTATAAAGCGAAACGGCTTTACTTTTTGAAAATCTTAGCCTTGAGGAAAGCATGGTATGGAGGCAGTCTTTGTTTTGTCGTTCCAAGCCAGTTCAAACGAATCTAAGCACAGTAACGTTCATGTGATTGGAAACATCACTGGAACCCCCGCCTCCTGTCACACCCCCAAACCATGAAGGCAGAGCGAGAATGGTGCTCCAAGGCATTGCTTTCACCCTTAGTACATTGTCACTTGTGACCCATTATGCACGTTCAGGTCACTTGCGATCACTGAGGGAGTCCGAAAAAGTGGAAGAGATGTACAAAACAAGCATTGGCATAGCCACGAGGTCACGCCTTTGGGACCTTATAAGTGTTCAGTTATCCAGCACAATATCCTTGGTGCAACAACATCAAGTGTTGCATGGCTAAATACTTATAAGGTCCCAAAGGCGAGACCTATTGGCTATGCCAATGCTTGTTGGTAAATCTTTGTGTGCTTTCTGCAAGCCTAAGCAGTGATGGATTTCTAGGGGCTAGCAGAACTTGTACTGTACTAAACGGTATCTTCTACTCTTTCTAATAAATGTTCAACAGCAAAGCCATAAGACAGTGGCCTGCAAACCATTTTGTCACACTGGTGACCATTGGATACCGGAAGTAAGGTGGCCAAATATCCTGTTGTCTGCAGAATTGTCCCACTTTTGGATAGTCTGTCCCATCCTTGACCCAGTGCATTCAGGGCACCAAATGTCTTGTTTTTACTCCTCAGTGGCTGCCGAGAAACAAGATTGTGGAGGGTGATGGACCTGGCTGTGAAAAGCAGAAGTTTAACTGCTAATAGACACCTTCACCCAGAGGGGTGGTTGACAGACATAGCAGACAGAGATGCTTCGAGCAGAGCCGCACATTATGAACATGAAGTGTGCAGAGAAAGTGTGAGGGGGCAGCCTTCGTTTACATGGGGGCTGGAAGGCGCTGCAGTACAGGCGGTACTGCAGTGGACTGAATGTGCATTACCGTGGGGCACCATGTCCTTCGATTAGGCGCCGGAGGCACACTCGTGTAAGGTTACCGCCCTACTCCGTCGGAGGATTTGGAGGGAAGAGATCTTGTCTGTCAGGTGGCCAGTGTGAGTACTGTTTGATGTTGTAAGGACCTGAGTTGTGCTGTGTTTTTGGTGCAGAGCTTTTGTATAGTGATGTGAAGGGTGAGGGAGGCAAGAGGCGTGGCTTGTGAGATGCACGTCAATGAATGAAGAGCGGAGCCTGAATGAAGACTCGCTGATGGGAGAAGTGTTTTGGTATCATGTGTGTGGCAATTTTTGCTCATAAAGTGACGCTGCAAATATACAGCTAAACGTGTGTATTGAGTGGACCTAAGGATGATGAGCCTTATCTGCTCATCTGGCTGTGCCTGACATCCTCAAGACAATGTTTCCAGTGATGAGCTGGTGTGATCCTGAGTTTGTGTGTTCTCTTCAAATGGCGGCAAGTGATTCTTCTCACCCATTGAAGCATCATCTTGGGAAGCCAAAGCTTCTCCTCCATCATGAATTCCAGGGGCCGTATTATGCATTGTGATTGTTTGCGCCCCGTGCTCCATTAAAAAGGTGTGCCGGGCGCAAACACTCATAATGCGCCCTATTATGATGTATGCGCTGCCCCAGGGCAGCTGCAAACTCGCACTGCCCTGAGGGCAGCGCATTCATGTGAGAACACAGAGCAGCTGCTCTGTGTTCTTACAGTGCAGGCGGCATCTGCCTGCACTTTTACAGGGTGATAGAGATCTATTGGGGGTCCATGGGAACCCCTTTACCCCATGCATAGGGCTGCTGTCAGTGCACCTCCTGAGGGCCGCTTTGACTCTGCGCCTGCTTAAGTAATATAGTGCGGGCGCAGAGTAAAAGGAATTCCTTCATTTGCATAGGGCACACTCCTATGCAAATGAGGGAACACCCCTATGCAAATGAGTAAACACCCCTGAAGGTAGCGCTGGCGCTTTAAGTGCGCCAACACTATCGGTATTATAGAAGCCCAAGCATTTGTGCTCCTATAATACCAAAGTGCCCGGGGCGCGCAAAGCAGTCGCAAACACCTGTTGCGCCTCCAGGGCACTTATTGTAATACGGCCCCAGGTGCTCTTTGATGCTTTTTGTCTTTGCTAGGTGAGCAGGTAAAACCTTTGAGCTGGTGCAGAAAAGGAGGTCCCACCAATGTGTTTCTTCTTCTATGCACGGATGATCATCTGAGGAGCTAGTCTGGGGTAGACATTGTCTCCCGTGAAGAACTTTGCATCTGTTCTTAGATGCAGGAAGGGTTCTTGCTGTAGATGCCCCTTCGGATGGTGCAGAGTCTTGAAGTCCAAGCGTATGGCATTGGGAAGCCAGAGCAGCGCTTGGAGGGCAGTTAAGATGCAGTGACATAGATCGATGTGTAGACGTTGTATTGGTGCCACACACTGTCCTGTTCAGATGAGATTTAGAACACTTATAGCTTTAGAAATGCTGCTTGAGGGGAATGTTTACACCTGAAATGAAGGAGCCTAGGAGGACTGAAAACTATTCCTCCTGGTTCCACAGGTTCCACCTTGAACCCTAGACCACACTACGATGGGTGATTCTAATGGCGAGGCCCGGGCATTGTCCCCCCCTTGGAAATGACAGGGTATTGGGTCCCTTTCCAGGACTTTAGTACAGGTTTGTAAATACCATTATATTTTGCTAAAGTGGTGGAGGGGATTAAATATCAAGTCTCCTGTATGCATTGCTAAACTCCACTCGACCATATTTAGCACAGAGGCGAAGGTGTCTTTTCACGTGTAAATTTCTTGCCTTCCAGAACTTCCTGGCAACGTTTTATAGCACTGACTATCACAATTGCACCTCCTTCTAATTGCTGTAAATATTTGAGGAAAGAGAATTAAGGTAGAAAGAGACTGTGAGCACTTTTCCCCTAGATACTGGGCAGTAGGTCATTACTGGGCAGTATCTTCAATGGATAATATTGATGAACATTTGTGTCCTGGACCCCAAGATCCTATTTAATTCCATGTGGATGTCCAGGTGACTTCTCGCTGGGTACCAATGCCTAAGTTCTGGAGGTGGCCAAGAGTTTGGATCATATATGCAGTTTCACACATTCGATACACTCAAAAGTAATCAGAGCTACATCTTTTAACAAGACGAGGGGCTAGACTGATAGGAGGTGACATGGAATGAAGCCCCAAAAATGTTTGCCAAGACTCGTATTCTACTCTTCTCTGATAAATGTCTTCGGATGGCTCTGCGCATGCAACGTGTCCGTGTGTATATTAAGTATTTTGTAAAGGACTAATGGAAAGATTATTTATTATTGTAATAAGAAGCCATCTTGGAATATGTCGGCCATTTTTAGTGTTAAAAGAACTGAAAAAAGTACAAAAACATACTAATTGAATAAATAAATGCATTAGTATGAAATAAATAGCAGCCTGTGATTAATATTGTGATTAACACATGTTCTAATTTGATTCAATGTGAACAGTGCATGCCGCATCCAAGTCCGTGTACTTGTTAAAAGTTTCAGTATCCCATAAAATTAAGAACCATGAACCTCGAGCACACTTTTCAGAGTCATATCTGCAACTGAGCTCCAGGTGGAGGCGGGGCTTGAAGCCAAGGGGAGGGCCGGTGGCATGCTACTATTCGTTCTAATAACTGGCCAGCTTCCCACATGCAGGGTTTACCAGAACAGAAGTGGTCTCGCCTCTTCTGCCATTCATGAGGCATCTTGGATTGGCAACTTGCCATCCATCCCAGTCGCACAATTCACCACCTGCTGTGCTGGTGCCTTCATTGGCTCAGCGGTGATTGACAGCTCTCGAGCCCCTATAGTTCTCTACCGTCCCTCCCTGCTACAAACAAATGAGGCTGAACTCTCTGGGGGCGGGTCATGGCCTCGCGGCTCATCTGTTGAAGTTGGTGAACGTGACTTCACTCTGCTAGACTGACTTCAAGGAAGGAGCGCTCAGTGCCGCGGGCCCCGCCCCTCCTGCTGCAGATCTGAGGAACTGAAGTCTCTTTTCAGACAAGGCTTTCCAACAAACACACCTTTGGCAAAAGCTGGATTGTTTTTCTTTGACTTGTGGCTTTTATTTGTAAGAAGAACCGCCCCAGCCTCTCTTAACTTTATTTTTTATGTTTTTTAATCGTACGATGGTGAGCATTTATTAACTATTCTCAATTTCTATGGGCTGTTCCAGATGTTTTAAATATGTACCAGAGATGTTTTTTTAGCTAAGGATGGATGTTTTATATATGTCACAGAGATTTTCCTACTCCTTATTACAGATGCTTTAAATATGTCCCAGGGACCCTAGACTTACCGCCACTTCTGTGTCACGTTGTGTTGTTACTTTAATTCTAGTAAAGTATTCTTTGTTCAACCTGCTTGTCTCTTGTTTTCTATATTGAACTTGTTCTCAGTCCTTGACCAGAACACCCCCGCCCCCCCCCCCCCCCCGGTTGTGCCCCGGCTACTGCGCTGTCTGGAGCTAGGAAGCAGCGCCAGGCTTTGGTCTGCCCAGTGCCCCTTTGATGCTCAGCTTCACAGGCTTGATATGGGGCAATGATGGATACTATTAATGTGCTTTTATATAGCGCCTAACACTCCAGTTTCTAAGCTCTGTAAAAAGCAGTGGTTCTGTGCATATCTGGCTGAGAAGAAGACAACCCTCCTCTGCCTTCATATGTGAATCAGCTAGTCATGGACTGGGGTAAAGGCGCTGAGATGCAGGGTACGCGTGAGGACCGCGCCTATTTATTCCCAAAGATATTAGCTGTTTTTATAGAGAATCAAAGAGTTTCCAGACAAGTGCAGAAGCCACAAGCAGATCCTGGGTCCCCATGGTCTAAAATCCAGGGTAAGATGGAGTTGTGACTTCTTTAAATGGTGGGTTGTGTGGGGGATGACAGTCCTATTAGAGGGGTGAGAGCCCAGGGTTTGTACCCGAGGAGGGAGAAGGGCTTGCTAGGGGGTTGTAAGTAATTGCAGGTTTTGTGTAACGCAGTGTTTGCCAGTTCCTTTGTAATTCAACATCGCCTGTGCGGACAGTTGTGGGTTTGCTCTGTGGGGTCTCAATGGGACGGGTGAGACATTCAGGCTCCCTTTGCCACAAGTAAAACAGAGATCCCGTGTTTAGAGTCAGACTTTTCTGCAACACTTTTTCATAATGGGATAGACAATGTCAGTGTTTGTGTGCTTCCATCTCAGCGCAGTTGTATGACGGAACCCCGCATGCATTTATCCCGCATGCCTTTATACGCAGTCACTACCCTGACTACAACATCACCAACTGTTACTTTACCGTGCAACTGGTGACAATGACTTGCCTTAGGGGGTCGCTGGACTTTGGAAAAGTATAAATTACTATTCCACCTCATGTCTACGCAACAGTAGGGAAGGTGTTAGATTTAAAATTCAACATCAGTCCAATAACGCTCCCCCCAAACAAGTTGTTGTAACAACTTGCAAGGTAAAGGAACGCGGGATAACATCACAGTCGGGGTAGTGACTCCGTTGTAAAGGCCGGTCGTTGTTGAGACTGCGGGGTGAAGGAGGTTTCCCTCTCTGCACAGTGCTTATGACTTCCTGTTTCCAATCTGGTGAATGTTGTTCTTGGTCTGTGTTTTCAAGGCTCCAGTACCACCCAGGCTTCTTTATTCCTTGCCTCTCTGTAGTTGGAACAGACCTGTTCTCCTTTTGCCTTATCTAATCTTCTCATGTTAGTCCTTTTAATTCTTTTGATTTTGAGTTTCTGACCTGATGTCGCTCACTTTCCAAGTTCCCTGGACTCATATCTCACTCTCTACGCATTGTCTCCGTCCCACCTGAGTCATTTTCTTTGGGTTTCCCTGTCCCCAAGAGTCCATGCGCTCTGTCCACAGGTCTAGCGACAGATCAAGCACAGCATACAGGTAATCTCTCCCCAACACTTGAGACAAAGCGAGGGACAAGAGACAGACACTGCTCAAGGAGGGAAAACTTTAATCTTACAAACCACATCAGTGTACTACCAGAATACTGAGTTTTTAATGTTGACCTACAAAAATATCGACTACCAATAGATATCGGAAAGTATAAATGTAATAGTCTAATAGTAATAATAGTAACTCTACTCTTCATCCTATTTTGGTCTGTAATTGAGGTCACTTGCGCACACACACATGTGGAAACACATACACAATGCCCTCCTGGGACCATCATACTCTAAAATAAATAGATCTTTTTCCACAGATTTCTAAAACATGGGAATATACACTGGATATATTAAGGCCTGAATCACTAAAAATACCTATCATGTATTTCAAAACTGAAATTTACTTGAACCAAAAAACACCTAGTGGTGAATCATCGCCACCATTATCATCACAACAAATCTCAAATTCAAGTCCCATCCTGGTCACCTCAGAAAACCTCGAAGACGCAAAGGGAATATGAAATGTCATCACTTAGGGCTCATGGCCAAGTAGGAAGAGGGAGCAGCATCCCTCCCTCGCTGGGGTAAGCAGGGGCTCTCCCTCTCGTGCTCCACAGCGTGCTGGCATGTGGGAGGGACGCCATGAGTGAAAGGAGGACAAGGAAGGCGTGGCCTCACCGTCTGTCCTCATCTGACATCCTGACGATGAAGAGTCTAAGAAAGGACATGCTGTACTCCGTACTCTGTTTGTCATCCAAAATATACAAGGTGGAATTTATAGGCGTTATGGGATAGGTGATGCGGCAAACATTTTAACACATAGTAACTGCTATAGCCATAGAGAACTGTCTGTGTGGGTTGTTCAGACTGTGTTTGGGCTTCACTCTTGCACTATTTAAGGGCCGTAAATGGAGCTTCTTCCCCCACAGCTGTGTCGTTTATCGGGGAGACATGCATCCCTTTCTTGCAACACACGCTCTCAGGATCTCTTTGCCTTTGTTTAGCTATTTTGGCATTGGGTAGCCAGAGCTGCGCTTGGAGGGCAGTTAAGATCTGGTCCCATAGATCGATGTGTAGAGGTTGTATAGATACCACATACTGTCCTGCACGATGGAGCTTTAGAAGCACTCATAGCTCCAGAAATTCTGCTAAGGAGGAATGCTAACACCTGACCTGAAGGAGCCTGGGAGGACTAAAAACCATACCTCCTGGTTCCACAGTTTCCACCTCGAACCCTAGACCACAACTAGGATGGGTGATTCTAATGGCGAGGCCCCATGGAAATTACAGTGGATTGCGTCCCTTTCCAGGACTTTAGTACAGGTTTGTAAATACTATTATATTTTTCAAAATTGTTGGAGGGGATTAAAAATCATGTCTCCCGTGTCCATTACTTAACTCCACTCGGACATATCTAGCTGAGAGGTGAAGGTGCCTTCTCACGTGGAAATTTCCCACCTTCTCGGGGGTCCTGGCAAGTTTTATAGCACTGACTATCTCAATTGCACCTCTTTCTAATTGCTGTAAATTTTTGACGGAAGAGCATTAAGGATGTGAGGACTCTTCTCCTAGATACTGCGCAGTAGGCCATTACTGGCCAGTATCTGCGATGGATACTATTGATCAACATTTGTGTCCCGGACCCCAAAATCCTATTTCATTCCATGTGGATAACCAGGTGACTTCGGCCAGGGTAGCAATGCCTAACTTCTGCTGGTGGCTGAGAGTTTGGAGCATAATTACATTTTCAAACATTGGAAACACTCAAAAGTAATCAGAGCTACATCTTTTAACAAGACGAGGGGGTAGACTGATAGGAGGTGACATGGAACGAAGCCCCAAAAATGTTTGCCAAGACTCATACTCTACTCATCTCTAGTAAATGTCTTCGGATGGCTTTGCGCATGCAACGTGTCCGTGTGTATATTAAGCATTTTATAAAGGACTAATGGAAAGATTACCACTGTAACGAGGAGCCATCTTGGAATATGGCGGGCATTTTAATACCCTTTAAAGTTAAGAACCATGCACTTCTAGCACACTTAGGAGAGACATATCTACAAATGCGCTCCAGGTGGAGGCGTGGCTTGAAGCAAAGGGGTGGGCCGGAGGCATGCTACTATTGGTTCTAATGACTGGCCAGCTTCCCACTGGCAGGGTTTACCAGAAAAGAAAGGGGGCCTGGCTTCTCTGCCAATCGTAGGGCATCTTAGTTTGGAAACTTGCCATCCATCTCTGTCCTTCAATTCACTGCCTGCTGTGCTGGTGCCTTCATTGGCTCAGTGGTGATTGACAGCCCTCGAGCCCCTATAGCTCTAAACCACCCGTCACTGCTACAAACAAATGACGCTGAACTCTCTGGGGGCGGGGTCATGGCCCCGCAGCTCATCTTGCTGACGTTTGTGAAAGTGACTTCAGCAAGACTGACTTCAAGGAAGGAGTGTTCACTGCTGGTGGGCCAACGCATCCTGCTGCAGATCTGAGGAACTGAAGTCTCTTTTCAGACAAGGCTTTCCAACAAACACACCTTTGGGAAAAGCTGGATTGTTTTTCTTTGACTTGTGGCTTTTATTTCTAAGAACCGCCCCAGCCTCTCTTAACTAGATTTTAATTTTTTTACCATACGATGGTGAGCATTTATTAACTATTCTCAAATTCTATACGCTATTCCGGATGTTTCAAATATAAACCAGAGATGCTTTATGCATAATGATGGATGTTTTATGTATGTCACGGAGACTTTTCTACACCTTATCACAGATGCTTTAAATATGTCCCAGGGACCCTAGGCTTCCCGCCTCTCCTGCTTCACGCAGTTTTTTAACTTTAATTCTGGTAAAGTATTCTTGGTCAAACCCGCTTGTCTCGTGTTTTCTGTATTGAACTTGTTCTCAGTTCTTGCACAGATCCAGAGGAGTGAGAGGGAGCGCAGGGTTTGTACCCGAGGAGGGAGTAAGGCTTGTTAGGGGGTTGTCAGTAATTGTGTACAGGTTTTGTGTAGCTCAGTGTTTGCCGGTTCTTCGGTGATTCAACATCTCCTGTGCGGACAGTGGTGGGTTTCCTCTGCGGTGTCTCCATGGGACGGGTGAGACTTTCGGGCTCCCTCTGCCCCACAGACGCATGAAAGATCCTGTGTTTAGAGTCAGTCTTTTCTGCAACACTGTTCCACAATGGTGGAGGCAATTTGAGTGGTTGTGTGCTGCCATCTCAGTGGAGTGTTTGTGACCTTTCTGGTGAATGTTGTTCTTGGTCTGTGTTTTCAAGGCTCCAGGATCCCCCAGGCTTCTTCATTCATTCCCTCTCTGTAGTTCGAACAGACCTGTTCTCATCTTGCCCTTTTCTAATCTTCTCATGTTTGTTGTCCTAGTTGTTTTGTTTCTGATGTTTCCCAACTGATGTCGCTCCGTGTTTATGTTCCCTGGACTCTTGTCTCCCTTTCTCCTTATTTTCTCTGTCCCACCCGAGTCGTTTTCTCAGGGATTTCCTGTCCCCCAGGAGTCCATGCTCTCTGTCCTCCAAGTGTCCCTGTCCTTTACTCTCAAATGTCCCGGAGCTCCCGGAGGTGAACTGAAGTAGGCAGACTTCACAAGTGAGGGATAGCACTGCTGCCTTAGATAAATGAGTGATCGCTCTGCTGTCGGTGACAGATAGTGGAACACGCCTGCAGTCAGCATTGTGCAAGGGATGAAACAGCTGAGCGAGTGATAGCTCTGCTGTTGTGGTGTGTGTGTGTTTAACGAGTGCTCTGGGCAGGTGAGGGTAAGGCTCTGTCCCAGAGCTCTGCTCAGGCAGACTGAGGGGCTCAGAGCCTGTGGTCTGAGTTGAAATAACAAGGTGGCCCACCGCCAAGCCCACACTACACTGCACAATGTATACTAGGTGTGAGCATCCACACTCTTGCGTTTAGTGTGTTCAAGAGTGTTTACAAACACCTGCAAAATAGCAGGATATAGCTCCACCAACAGAGGCACCCTCACTCCCATCCCTCCGACTCATTCCTTCTTCTGGGTACCTACCCCAACCATCTCCACCCAAACTCTAAGCGCCCCCCCCGAAGAGTTGCCCTTTGCACTAAGAGCTGTATTGGTACCTCTCCTCACTCATGATCCATGCACAGACCTTTACTTCTCTAAGTCCTCACCCGTGGAGTGATGTTGGATACACAACGAGGTCTGGAGGAAAGTGACCATAAAAATATGGCACCAGTTCGCAGACATGGTTCTCCTACCAAAACAAGATTGGAAAACAGCCCCAGGCCGTGTTGTGCCCACTAAGTGGGTTACGTGACTCCTATCTGTAGTTCCCTGTCGCTGTCTGCGGGTCGAAACCTCATTCACTGACTCACATGTGGAGACCAAACCACGCTCAATGAACAACACGTCCATCACCACATCTCAGACTCCCCCTCTCCAAGTTCAAACAGAAAGTCATGGCCTGCGGCGTGGTACACAGAGTCCTGGCAGTCAGGGAGCGGGCAGGGTAAAGAAGGTGAGGCCTGGCAGAGCCTGTTCTTGTATCCTGGCACTGGCTTTGGATAAAGTTTCTTCAGCCACTCATGGCCTCCTCAGCCCATGACTACTGATCCACAGAACTAGAGACCGGCATACAGGAAAACGCTACCCAAGTATAACATTAGAGACAAGGCGGGGACAAGAGACAGGCTGAAACTGCTCATGAACGGACAACGGTAATCTTACAAACCGCATCAGTGTACTACCACAATACAGAGGTTTTTAATATTTGTCTACAAAACTATTGACTGCCAATATATATCAGTAGGTAGAAATTTACTATTCTTAACTTCACATCGGTGTACATTGACAAAATATACAACTTTCCACCTAGGTACATTGATGAAATATATAATATATCTTTCCACTAGATGTTGAGTTGATAATAGTAACTCTCACTCTTTTGTTCTGTATGTGAGGTCATTTGCACACGCACATGTGGAAACACACGCACGACACCCTCCTGGAACCATCATTCTCTAAAATTATCATATATTGCCCCTTTTCCCCAAATTTCTACACCATGGAAACATGCATTGTTTACATTCAGGGTTGAATCACTGCAAATGTCTATCATCTATTTAAAAACTGAAATGTAATTGGGCCAACAAGCACCGAGTGCAAATCGTCATCACAATTATTATCCCAACGAATGCCAAATTCACGTCCCAGCCGGGCCACCTCAGAAAACACAGAGGACGCAACAGGGAATATGAAATTCCATCACTTAGGGCTCATGGCCAAGTTGGAAGCAGTAGCAGCATCCCTCCCTCGCTGGGGTGAGATGGGGCTTCCCTTCTCGTGCTGCACAGCGTGCCAGCACCACACCTTGCACCAATAAGGGATGCAATATGTAGCACAATGTGGGAGGGACGCCATGAGTGAAAGAAGGACAAGGCAGGCATGGCCCCACCCTCCGTCCTCATCTGACATCCTGTGGATGACGAGTCCAAGGAAGGGCATGCTGAACTCCTTGCTCTGCTTTGACCCCTGCTTGTCATCCAAAACATTCAAGATGTAAATGATAGGCCCGTCTGCACCTTATGGGACATCTGGTGCAACAAACCTTTGTAATACGTACTGCTGGCATAGCTATAGAGTGGAAACTGGTCTTTGAGGGTGAAACCAAGTTAACATGCACACTGCAATGCCCTACCCGACCCTTCCCAAGGAGATAAAACCATAAACAACAACAACTACTAGGATGTATATATGGGACCTTCACCCCATTTCAGGGCTGTCTGTGTGGGTTGTTCAGCCCGTGTTTGGGCTTCCTTCTTGCACTATTTAAGGGCTGTAAATGGAGCTCCTTCCCCCACACCTGTGTTGTTTATTGGGGGGACATGCACCCCTTTCTTGCAGCACGCACTCTCAGGATCTCTTTGACTTGTAGATCTTTTTGGCATCTTCATGCAGGCTCAAGTCCACACGTGCTAAAAATAACTCAATATCCCCCTCTTTACCTCCTGGAGTGGAAAAAAGTCTCATGGAAAATACATTTTGCGCAATGGGTTTAGGTTGAAACATTCCTTCTAGCAGGCACAACAATAGTGATTCACTTTATGCACTGATGAAATGCCTGACCAGACTCAAGCATGAATCCTTCATTTAAAAACACAAGTGCAGTGTGACCAGCAGAAGCTTAAAGTCCCCTGACCCCACCGGCAAGGCCAAAACCTCAAGTCTCAGCAGGTTACAGTGAAGAGCTTTGAGGACACGACAGGTGAAGTAAATGTGAACATATTCAGCTCGTGGCCAACCATATGCTGGTCTAGAGACAGCTTCTCACAGCCTCGGGGGCAGCTGACAGCTCCTGTAGTTACCACACCCCCTCATGCGCCCACAGCATCCCTGCACCAGCACTGTCCACTGATTGGCCAAGCAGCATCAATGAACTGAGTAGGTGACCAATAGGAGGATATGGGCTGGGACCAATAGCAGGAGGTTGACTGGGAGCTAGGGGAGAACAGTTTGGAGGCGTAGCCTGCCCCAGCCTCTGTCCTCCAGTGACACCCCAAATGACGAGGTCTAGTGCAGGGTATATCCATGCTCCTTAGAAAGATTTCTCTTTACTCTGTTCTGGCTTCTCAGCCAAATCTTTAAGCATGTGAATTTTTTCCTGATGTTTTCTAGACTCTATCTCCGTCCTGAAGTTACATGCTGTTATGGAACAAATGCATGTGATACCTCTGGGTGAGAGGGACAAGAAATACCTCATCATGCCCATTGCACTTACTTCCCCCAACCCCAGGATTTAGCCTCATCATCAGCAGTGGACCCAGAACTAACTGCCCCTACCCCATCAGGATGCCCCATCGCCAGAAACGATGACTGGGCTACCTGCAGGGTGTCCTCTGCCACATATAAGGCTATGACACTTCAAGAGCTGCTGCTTTACTGTATTGTTAAACTATATCCCAGAATCCCACACTATTACAAGGATGTATTTTTGGACCTTTCACCTTTTATGAGTTGTAGGATGAGTGAAGGGCCCTTTTTAGGTCTGGCTATGGACAGCTTTAAATGTCCTCACCACACACAGATACCCAGAGAGTCAGCTCCCTTCAGTTATTATTTCAATAAAGTGTCATTCGCACTTTGGATCAGGCCAGTGGAGTATTTCTGACTCACTATTATCTATGGCTTTTAGGTTCACTAGTCCACCTACCTAAAGCCTGTCCCTCATGCAAGTGCATGGACCAGGAAGCGTTCATGCACTGCGAAGGAGGCACATCTGTGCTCCTAAAAGTGTTTCTTTACTCTTGTAAGTGCTACACCATTGGTCATTTTGCACCTAAGTGTGATTATGCTCCGAAATGTGATTTGTGCTCCTAAAGGTTTTCCCACACTCAGATGATATTTCATAAACGATGAATTTATACCTTCTGTGGAAATATGGATTTTTCTGGTCAGTTATGTCCCCTATCTTGGACCCCAACGGTTCTATGTGCATGTCACAAGTACATGTATGTTCCTTCCAGTTCCAGTTATGAAGACGCAAATACATGTGCGTCCAACGTCAACATGTCCTCTGTCAGATCCGCCATGAATAGGCCGGATATTCCATTCCTAAATATGAAAGGCCACCAGTTTTATATGGTTCACTTGTGCCATTTTACAGTCCAGGCGAGTAGGCCCTGATTCTGTCATCAAACTCTTCTTGCCTTCTGCCTCTGAAAGCTCCAGTCTGAGCCTGCATCTGTGACCATGAACTTTGTCTCATTCTCTGCGCGGCTCACGAAGCCTGACATCAGCCTACTCTCTGCCAAGAACTGTATTTCACCTTCGAATTATCTGCCTCCCCCTCAGCCGATGCATTCCTGCCTAGTAGTTTAAGTAAACATTCTTCCAGTTACCAAGCAAAGGGCCCGGCTTCTCTGCCCTCATGCAAGTAATTCATAGTCCTGTTACTATGGAAGATTCCTGCCCTCGCATTTAGTGTAGACACCTAGACGCTTGTACACGCACGCACAGTCAGTATAGAATAGATTCTGTCCGAGAGTCCTTCTTTATGGATAACATAGTTCTTTAAACATAGGATGTTAGATATGATTTGGGATTAGGTTGACTTGACCCCCCAGACTTTTTGTCTCCACATGTAGAGCTAAATGTCAAGTCCCCTTCACCCCCTAGTTACACGTCAATTACACGTCATGCTGCTGCGCGCGCATCTATGCCAAGTATTATCTTATAGATCCACCTATGTATTACATCATAACCAATCATGTTCCTTTTTACTCATTATTACACCCATTTTCGGTTACGCAGACCAAACGTCAATGTCCTTATCAATTGTTACGCCTACTGTATTCACTTCATTATAATGTATGTACTATAAAAGTTACTTCTTGTCAATAAAGTATGTACTTCACTTCCTGAACCTCCGGGGTGATGGAACTTGAAGCATCCGATTATAATCGATTATTGGAATAAAGCCCATTCCGAACCTCTAATACCACGGATTCTGCCTCTCATTTTACTGAGCTATTTTATTATGTTTCTGTATCAAATTCAGTCCCGGTAAAGGAAAATTATTTACCACATGATGGCGCCCGAACAGGGACACTTTCTCATCTCACGCGCCGGCGGTGCGTTGCAGGCCCGGTCTCCTGCCACAGCTGGACGGACAATAACGCGTACCAGCAGGATTTCCTGTATCTCCCTCCGGTCAAGCGGGGGCGACTGAGACTGCGATCAACACCCAGACGAGGCGGTGAGAAGTGCGAAGTATCCCGACCAGAGCCTAGCTGAGAGAGCAAGATCCGAGGTATACAGAGACCCACCAGTCCGAAGTCAAGCCCAGTGTCCGACGAGTCGAGTCCAGTCCGGTTCAAGTTCAAGTTACTGAGGCCTTCCGTTTCCGAAGCTACCCGGTGAGTACCATTGCTGGGGAGGCATTTCTGACGTGCACATAGGTTGTGCCGGTCAAGACGGGTTTGGGTACACAAATCCGGTCTGCACTGTTTTAGCAGTGTATCTGTACTGTTTAGCAGTATATCAAGTATTCCGAAGTATTCCGAAGTGTCTAGTTATTGTCTAGTTATTGTCGAGAATTAAGCTTGGTGATTAGTTATGCAGACGATCATCATTGTTGTTTCAGTTAAAGGTTTAATGTTTAATGTTTAATATGTTTAAATACGTTCTGTATATTGTGGTATGAATGACTGTTCATTATCGTGTTTATTGTATTAAGTCTGTTCAAATTCAAGTATCAGGTCAGGTGGTCAAAATCAAGTATAAGGTCAGTTCTCAATATGCCGCTCTTTTCGAAATTAAGACAGATCACTACTAGAAAAGGGGTTCTCGAAGAAGCCGTTCCTATCCCTCCTAGGGACACTCCAGGGCACTTTATGTATCATAAACATGGCCTAGACGCTATATTATTTCTTGATTTATGGGTAGACTACACCAAGGGATTACCAGAAAGTCAGAGGTGGCCCACAGCAGGAACCTGGGATGCAGAGTGCATCATGAAAGTAGAAGAAGAGTTATGGAAAAGGAAAGTCAGACAGTCACAGAAAGATGCCATTGAATTATGGCGTAAAGAATCTCATAGACGCACAGAAAAAGCACGTAGACAGGAAGAGAAGAGTAAAGAGAATTCCAATAAAGTTCGAGAGAATCTATTAATTGAGGAAGGTATCCGAGTGAAATCAGAACAAGTAGACAGACAAAGAAATGCCCTTATGAATGGTATGTATCCCCTTCTGGCCGAAGGATTACCTAAGGCTACCCCAGAAATACCGAAAGACTTGCCACCCCCATTGTTCCCAATAAAGGTACATCCTAAGGGGCATCCTAGAACAGCAGAAGACGTTTTTCTTTCCTCATATTTAGATGACGCAGCTCCCGAGTATGCTAATTCCGCCCCACATAGACCGCATACCAGGGAGGTCCAACGCCAAGATCCAGCATCCGTATCCCTACAGCAACAAATCGAGTCACAAGTTCCGGCAAGCACATCTGTTTCTGCATCCGCTCCTACAGCTACTTCTACAGCTATGTCCACACCTGTAGTTGCTGTGTCACGTTCGACGAATCCTTTCACGCCCGACACCCCAGATGGGGCTACGGGAGGTACTACCAATATCTTTTCTACGCCACCCAGAATAAATAAACTTACTTTTCAAGAGTCAGCACATTCGCGTACACCCAAACTCATAAGTGCCCGTGCGCTTAAGGAACTTCTTATAGATTGTAGATATGACCCTGTGCCTGGAAAAGAGGACGAAATGACCCTGGCATCATTGCGTATCAGACGAGCCGCAGTGTATTTAGGAAAGTTACCAGGAATGACTGAGCATCTAGATAATATATACCATTTTGTCCAAACAGGGCGAGATCCAGAATGTATTTACAGAGCTATGGAATACCAGAAAGTAGAGATACAGGGGGAACTGTTACGTTTCCTCATAAACTGTGTGATCAGAAATCAAGACCGACCGGGGGTAGACCCGGAAGCAATGAAAATTCTTACAAGATGGAGCCAGAATATATCAGAAGGGAGACATGATAAACAAAATTGTATAATAGCCATGTGCCGAAAGATCCGTAAAGAAATAGAACGCCTACACGAAGAGCGATTAGCGGTAGACGAGTTCGAACAAAGCGAGGAAGAAGGGTCAGGACTGCCCACAGGACAGTCGGACACCATAGCCTATGTAGGTAGAGGAAGATCTTGTAATAGGAATCAGACTAGATGTCATACTGACTCAATACATCCGATATGTCCAGATAATAACAGGAATTTTCAAATACCTATAATTAATATAAGGTCTAACGAGCGTTCGTTCCAAACCGCCGACAACCTACTACAAGAACGAAGGGGTTATCATTTTCTCGATTCCATGGATGAACAAGATTTAGCCAGGGCAGCTGTCCATTGGGTGGACAGTCCCGGAAAATATAGTGATGATACAGTAGTACGCACATTTTTGAATCTCACCCCAGATGAACAGAGGTTAGCTGGGATTTATATGATTCAACAACTCATTATACTATATCGGAGTCAGCATTCGGACCCTGGTCCCTTACCTGACATACTGACTGAATTGCTTATGAATAAATGGAGAGGTCCAGGTACTAAATTAATTAAAGAAATTCTAGAATCAAGAAAGCAGTATATTCTTTTTGTATGTTCAGAGCATGTTTCATTACCCGTCAAGGAAAGAACCACGTATCACATGGATAGACAGAACCCCTTACGAGAAGTGCACCCAATAAAAGGCGAGGACAACGAGTTTAGGCGCGTATTTGTATATACGCCCATATCAAAAATAGAATTGTTACAAATGAAGAAAGTGGTACCCAGTCATGACAAAGATCCAGCGGGTTTTCACAGAGAAATTAAAGACATGTTACTCATGGGAGAGTATACCTATCCCGACATTATGACAATATTAAAGGTGTTGATGCCTGCTGGCATTTATGAAAAACTCAAGGAAAAAGAGTGGGAGGTAGGTGACCAAAAGATAGAATGGTCAGTGTTAGAAGCGGAAGAAAAGGCCCGAACTGCAGGAGCAGGACTTGGGGATAAAACTAAAGCATTACCAGGTTTATTAGTACAGGTACTGCCACGTCTATTAACTACGAAAAAGGAAGATTGGGGAACGATTTCAGCCTGTAAGCAGAAGCAAGATGAAGACACTAGTGATTACTATGCCCGATTTGAAAAATGTTTTGGTATAAATAGTGGCATAAAAGCAAGTAGCGAATCATACCCGCATCTGTTTGTAACAAAATTAGTAGAAAATGCCCTGCCCCCAGTAAAGAATAGAGTATTAAAATTCGAGAGTACCTGGCAAGGTAACACTCCATCACAAATGTTACAAATGCTACAGTACCATCACAATAGAATTAGAGAGGAACAAGAACATGAACACAGACGCATGAAAGACACGAAAATGAAAATGCTAGTTTCCCAGACAGTTCCAGCGGAAGGACATAAAAAGGGTATGACACATTCCGATTCAGCAGGACCTGTAAAAGGGACATGCAATTATTGTAAAAAGCCAGGTCATTACGTACACGATTGTCCAGTTTTAAAACATAATATCGCCATAGGTAAAACACAAGAAAGATCACGGCCACTCAGACAAGATCAGAATGAACAAGGAGCTATGCAGCATGCCCAGGCCATGCCAGCCGCACAACAGCCCATACAGTTTGTGCCAGCTGCACCACCGTTACCTGTTACTGCCACACAGACAACAACACGACAAATGTATCAGACCGCACAGTATGAATATCCCGAGTATCAGCGTTACGCATGAACAAGCCTAGAGAGGGAAGTTGACTTACCCCTTATTGAAATCCCAGTAGACCAAGAAGGACCTTATGTACATAGTGAATTATTAGGCCAAGATAGAAAATTTCTACTCGATACAGGGGCAAGTCGAACGACCATAAAACGTAGTGAAGTTCCAGGGGCACCCCTCTCAGGCTCACAGAATATTTCCCTTGGTTTTTCAGGAAAACCTATTGTTAATGAAGTGTCACAACCTCTGCCACTTACGATAGGACCTCTGACCCGAACTACAGATTTATTGCTTACTAAATCATGTCCAGAAAATCTGTTAGGAATTAAAACCCTGAAAGCTCTAGGAGCCATAATATGTTGTTCTCCGGAAGGTGTAAGGTTGTTTTTACGTGATTTTAAAGGTCACTATGTGTCTAGAGACATGGATCCCCGACTGCAGACCTTACCTACACGTCTATGGGCACAAGGCCCTACTGATGTTGGTTGCATGAATATTACACCATATAGAGTCACATTAAAGGCAGGAGTGGTGCTACCACGAATGCGACAATACAAGTTACCACCAGATGCTGTAGTGGCTTTACTACAAATCATTGACGAGCTCATTGCCCAAGGAGTAGTTGTGGAAACAGACTCCAATGTATGTAATTCACCGATAATTCCGATTCTTAAACGAACAGATCCAAAGGCCCCGCCCGTATATCGATTGGTTATTGATCTGCGCGAATTAAACAAGTGCATTGTGCCACAATTTCCTGTGGTCCCAGATATCTCGTCATTACTGACAGCCATTGATTCCGAAGCAACATTCTTTACTGTAATCGATCTCAAGAATGCCTTTTTCAGCGTCCCAATAGATCCGGAAAGCCAATATTTGTTCGGATTTAGTTTAAATGGACGTAGCTTCAAATTCTCACGCGCACCTCAAGGATTTACAGAAAGCCCCAGCATCTATAGCCAAGCACTGAAACGAGAACTTGACAGTATCCACATGCCAGTTAACACTGCCCTGCTTCAATACGTCGATGATCTGCTGATCACCGCCCGAAGCGAACCTGAATGTGAAAAGGCATCACTGACAGTTTTAAAATTTCTAGCCGAAAAGGGACACAAGGTGTCCCCTTCTAAGCTGCAATTCTGTGTCCAGCGAGTTATTTATCTTGGACACTCGCTGTCCAAGGAGGGAAGGCAGCTTACACCAGACCGCATTCAGTTAATAGCTAACATGCCAATACCCAAGACACAAAAGGAGGTGCGGGCTTTCATAGGCCTCACTTCATACTGTAGACAGTGGATCCCGCAATATGCATTTCTAGCAAAACCACTCATTCAGTTGACAACCCAGGAGGCAGCCACATCGACTGTTCTCCCTTGGACTCAGGAACATACACAAGCTTTTGAAAGCCTAAAGAAAGCTTTATGTCAAGCACCTGTTTTAGCAACGCCATGTTACAGAAAACAGTTTACACTCTTTGTTACAGAACGCGAAGGTACTGCCTTGTCAGTACTCACACAGGAACAGGCAGGAGGACACAAACCATGTGCTTATTTTTCTAGTACATTAGATCCCGTAGCTCAGGCTTTGCCTGCATGCCTGAAATCAGTAGCAGCGACAGCTTTAGCAATCAGACAAAGCGATGCCATAGTGTTAGGACATCCATTGACAGTTCAAGTACCACACGCAGTAGAGGTTCTTGTAAATAGAACACAAACACAACACTTGACTATAGCGCGACTTACAGGATACGAACTTACATTGTTTCAGCCACACATAGAAATCAGACGCTGTAACACATTGAATCCTGCCACACTTTTGCCAGTAACCGGAACAGACCCACTAGCTCATGACTGTATTGAAGTTATTACTATAACGACAAAACCCAGACAAGACCTGACAGATGTTCCATTGTCCGATCCAGACCTGACGTTGTATGTAGATGGTTCATGTATAAGAACAAGTACAGGAGAGTTAGTGGCTGCTTATGCAGTCACAACAGATACAGAAGTCATTGAAACTAATCGTATAAATACTTTGTCAGCTCAAGCCGCAGAGCTCATCGCTCTGACACAAGCCACAGATAAAAAAGTCAACATATACACTGATTCACGTTATGCATTCGGAGTCGTACATGACTTCGGCGTGCTGTGGCGAGAGAGAGGTTATTTAACTTCCCACGGTGCCCACATTCAGCACGGACCCCTCATTCATGCATTATTAGATGCAATACATCTACCCACTGAAATATCAATTATGAAATGTAAGGCCCATACAAAGGTTACTGACATCATTTCCCAAGGCAATGATCTAGCCGACAGAACAGCTAAACTGACTGCTCAAACTCAAACTCCCGACATGACAAAGACAATAGTCCCGATGCCGACACATTGTATGACAGTTAAAGATCCTACTCTTGACGTAATTGACATACAGACACATGCTACACCAGACGAAATAAAGAAATGGACTGAATTAGGAGGGATCCAAACGGACCAAGGATGGATGATGAAAGAAAAGTCTGTATGGTTCCTTCCTGATTCAATGGTCCAAGTCATAGTTAACACTATACATAGTCCAGCACATCTAGGAGAAAAAGCTATGCTAGACAGCATTCAACACATTTGGTTCAATAAACATTTACGAGCAGCAGCCAAACAAAAAGTCCGTACCTGTATGATCTGTTGCCAGTTCAACCCAGGAAAAAGTGTTCCCGTAGAACAGGGTGGATTTCATCCTCCTGATCACCCTTTTGAAGTCCTCCAGATGGATTATATCCAGATGGAACGATGTCGAGGATTCAAATACGTTCTCGTAGTTGTTTGTGCTCTTTCCCGTTGGACGGAGGCATACCCGGTTTCAGATTACACTGCCCCGACTACTGCCAAACAGTTGGTTCGAGAATTCTTCCCACGATACGGTTTACCACGTGTTGTTCACTCAGATAACGGCCAGCCGTTCTCATCCGAATTAATGAAACATGTTTCACTTCTGTTAGGATATCAGTGGAAATTCCACTGTGTCCGACACCCCGAGGCAGCAGGTCTCGTAGAAAGACATAACCAGATACTGAAAATCAGATTGTCCAAAATATGCAGAGAGAAAGGTGTCGACTGGATAGTAGCGTTACCAGTTGCACTCTTTTACATGAGAATGGTAGCACATTCACGAACAGGGCTATCCCCGTATGAGGTGATCTTCGGTAGACCACCAAATATGTGGGGGACGCCTATACCACGAAAAATAACTGATGTTGACTGTAATATGCTGACAGATTACTTGGCTTCCTTGATGTCTGCACTACAATCTTGTCGTTCACAGGTAGCTGCAGCCTTTCCTGACAACACTGAGGTGAAACCCCATGACGTAGTTCCGGGGGATCTCGTCTTTGTGAGGAATTTCGACCGAAAGACTCAGCTGGAGCCCAGGTGGAAAGCACCCAAGTTGGTCCTGCTGACCACAAGGACAGCCGTGAAGATCGAGGGCCGCAAGGGCTGGATTCATTCAAGTCATATCAAGAAATTTCATGGACTATCCTCGGATATAGACATTGTGCCCTGCACTCCCTCACAGACTGATTCAAAACTTCCTTTTGTTGAACAGAGCAACTCTGAACACTATAAACTAAAGCTTAGGCCCAACCAGTCGAGCAATTTGATTGTTTAAGTCCTCTCCAAGGTGAAGCGGTTGAATTGTCTCTGACATGTATCCCTTGGACCTGAGTAGAGAAAATACCCGGAAAATGTTGAAACGACAGGCGTATTGTAAATCACTGCGTAGCCACTGCATAGTGACATTATTAATTCTGTTTTTATTAAGTCTTTTAATAATTATTACAAGTATGTTATTGCACATATATTACCCTATTTCTAGACATGTTTATAATGTTGCTGCTGAACATTCTTTTAGTGACTTACCTCCACATGAATTGTCTTATAGACTTGCGCTGCGCAATAACACTTTCATTAGTATGTTACATCATTCCCATCAGACTAGTAATGCTACTAATTGTTGGGTGTGTGGCCGACTCCCTCCCTATCAGAATTATGAAGGAGTCCTGCCATTCTTTCCACACTCATTTACACACAATGGCTCCTGTGGAGCATGGTTTAGTTTAATGAATTCCATAGACTCAGACACAGCAGTTTACCAAGATCAGTGGGTATGGGGAAACCTGAACCTAGTTTTACTCAAGGTCTGCTATCCTGACAAGGAGGGTCGCCCCAAAAGAACAGGAACTGATCTAGAAAATGAAGTATATGGATTAGGTAATTTTACACCTAACCTCATGATTCTAAATGTCGTATCCGAAGTTGAACTAGTCTTACCCACCATGTCAGTATTCCCAGCAAAAGGTGAATTGTGTGTAAGAAAGGTTGGTTCCATACATATGGGCCATAGTAAGTGTACTACTACAGTAGAATTCAGTGATCAAGGCAAATCTTCATTCAGAGCTTATCGCCACTCCTACTTTATATGTGGTCAGACTGCATATATGCGTCTACCTCTAGATTGGGATGGTACCTGCTACATTGCATTCCTTTTGCCACCTGTTTTCCTAGCTCCTCCTGATTATTACAGAAACATTCATTTAGTACACAACAGAGAGCGGAGAGATCTCCCCATTGTCGATTACACTGAGACGGCATGGGACAAGTATGTAGATTTTAATAAAGGCATCTTTCCCTACATAGGTACCGTTACTAATAGTAAGCTGATACGTAGATTAACTAGAACCCTTGAAGCAGTAGTGAATGAGACTATTTCCGCCTTAGGAAATTTAACAGAAGAGCAGTCTGCTATGCGGATTGTTGTGCTTCAAAATCGTCTTGTCCTTGACGTCATCCTGGCTGATAGGGGCGGAGCTTGTAGGGTCATCGGATCAAGCTGCTGCGTATTCATACCAGAAAATTCGCCATCGGTATATAAAGCTATCACTCGCCTTCATAAGATTGTAAGCCAGATACACCAGAACCCAGGCACTTGGACTTGGTCCAGTTGGTTTTGGAATATGATATCAGCCTGGGGATGGAGAGTTTTATCCTTCCTAGGTATTGGCCTTCTCATACTATTCAGTTGCTGTCTATGTCTACAATGTGGACCAGCGATCTGTGGTCTGTGTGCCACATCGTGTATTCCACCACCAAGATTTCATTCGTCACGGAAGAAGAAAGAAGAACAAATGATGCTATATGAACAGATCAATGGATTAATGAAGATTGATATCTCTTGAAGGGCAAGTAGGGGACAAGGAGGGAATGTGGAAATATGGATTTTTCTGGTCAGTTATGTCCCCTATCTTGGACCCCAACGGTTCTATGTGCATGTCACAAGTACATGTATGTTCCTTCCAGTTCCAGTTATGAAGACGCAAATACATGTGCGTCCAACGTCAACATGTCCTCTGTCAGATCCGCCATGAATAGGCCGGATATTCCATTCCTAAATATGAAAGGCCACCAGTTTTATATGGTTCACTTGTGCCATTTTACAGTCCAGGCGAGTAGGCCCTGATTCTGTCATCAAACTCTTCTTGCCTTCTGCCTCTGAAAGCTCCAGTCTGAGCCTGCATCTGTGACCATGAACTTTGTCTCATTCTCTGCGCGGCTCACGAAGCCTGACATCAGCCTACTCTCTGCCAAGAACTGTATTTCACCTTCGAATTATCTGCCTCCCCCTCAGCCGATGCATTCCTGCCTAGTAGTTTAAGTAAACATTCTTCCAGTTACCAAGCAAAGGGCCCGGCTTCTCTGCCCTCATGCAAGTAATTCATAGTCCTGTTACTATGGAAGATTCCTGCCCTCGCATTTAGTGTAGACACCTAGACGCTTGTACACGCACGCACAGTCAGTATAGAATAGATTCTGTCCGAGAGTCCTTCTTTATGGATAACATAGTTCTTTAAACATAGGATGTTAGATATGATTTGGGATTAGGTTGACTTGACCCCCCAGACTTTTTGTCTCCACATGTAGAGCTAAATGTCAAGTCCCCTTCACCCCCTAGTTACACGTCAATTACACGTCATGCTGCTGCGCGCGCATCTATGCCAAGTATTATCTTATAGATCCACCTATGTATTACATCATAACCAATCATGTTCCTTTTTACTCATTATTACACCCATTTTCGGTTACGCAGACCAAACGTCAATGTCCTTATCAATTGTTACGCCTACTGTATTCACTTCATTATAATGTATGTACTATAAAAGTTACTTCTTGTCAATAAAGTATGTACTTCACTTCCTGAACCTCCGGGGTGATGGAACTTGAAGCATCCGATTATAATCGATTATTGGAATAAAGCCCATTCCGAACCTCTAATACCACGGATTCTGCCTCTCATTTTACTGAGCTATTTTATTATGTTTCTGTATCAAATTCAGTCCCGGTAAAGGAAAATTATTTACCACACTTCACATGATTTGCATCTAAATGTGGTACCAGAGTGCTGCTGATATCACAGGGCTGCCTCCTTTGCTCTAAGTGCCATTTTGAACCTAAATTGATTTTACACCGAAGTGTGTTTTTTGTCGCCACGTGTTTTCCACACCTCATTTCTGCTGTTATGACATCAAAGGTGATTTTGCAGGTCAATGGATTATCCACCAAAAGTGAGGTCATACTGATGCACTTACTTCTAAAGTGGCATGATCTCCCTGTACTCAGTGACTTTACACCTCAAAGTGGCACACACTCACTTGTTTTTGCACCAAGAATGAGTTTGTGCACCTACTTGTGATTTTTTATTCTTATTGTGCTCTTGCACCTAAATGTGTTCCCATGCCCACACTGATGCTGCATCAGCAGTGATTTTAAACCTCAATGTGTTATTCAACTGATTGTGTTTTTTAACTCCTTTTGAAGTTGCATCAGTGTGATATTCCACCAGGATATGTTTTTGATTCTCACTGAGTAATTCCTTCTAAACGTGTTTTCCTCCTTAATTTGATCTGTAGTCCTAAAGTGTTTACACACTACTGCAGAAGTTGTAACTAAATGTAATATAGCGCCTACTTTTTGGTTTTGCACCTAAATGTGTTTTTGTCCCTAATCCGGATTGTTGCTCTTACAACTGTTTTCACCCTCATATTTATTTTGCACCTAAAATTCACTTTGTACCTAAAAGTGTTTGTCTTCTTAAAGGAGATTTGTACTCATAAAAGTGGTATCCCACTTCTGGTGATGTTTCACCAATTGTGATTTGACGACTAAATGTGATTTTACTGAAAAGTGTGATCAGTGCTCCTAAAAGATTTTCAAATTCATGCTACTAATTGCACCTAAGATGATTTTGCAGCCAAATGTGAGGTCATCTTGATGCATACCGTTTACATCTAATATGGCACCTTACCCTTGCATTTTCTTTTTTTTACTGTGTGATGCCACCGGGATTCATAATGCGACTTTTCTCTTCTGAACCTTCTTCTCAAGATGAATAACTTCGATAATTTTTGTATGATTATGGCCAAAAAACTAGGTGTGGGTGATAAATTGTGCTCTTCCGGCAGAGATGGTGGAGTTTTAGCCATTCCAACCAATTCCACCAGCCGCTGAGTTTTTCCTTGGTCGCTGTGAGAATCGGCATCCTCTAGTGTGATTGCCTGGTACTAGGAGGGCAGAATGATGTCACAACCTGCCTGCAAACCACACAATGCCTCCCTCTCTCCCACATGCTCTCTCTACCTAGGGTTTGCCCTCTTAAACCCACCCCCTTCCACCTCACTGTACACACTTACTCCTAAAGAGACAAATGTACACAAAACCCCAGTGCTCTGGGGCCTTCTTCCATGCTCCTTACCATTAATGCACCACACCCACCTAAACACTCTAGATACAACAACAACAACAACCCCTATTACCACAACCCCCAGTGCTACTTTTCCAAAACACAACGAAGAATCTGCCCAAGCAACCCTAGAAGAATGGCCACCTCTCAGCTGATTGACCGAGCACCTACACATCACATGGAAGCTGCCCACTTCAGCATGAATCTGAGGTCTATAATGCAATGTTCAAATCTGCCTCATCCAAGAATGTGACCTTAACATTATTGCTTTCATGGAAACCTGATTGTGCCCATCCCACACACCACTTACCATCAGAATGTAACACATTCCACTTCCGATAGAAAGAAAAACACTTGCTCCGGCCACTGTTTTTAACCACGATCAGTCCTTTAAATGCTTATGATTAACCCTATAAATACCTCATTCTTCCAATGCCTCACTGGTGAGATTACAAATACAACAGGTAAACCACTGAGTCTTTTACTCCCTCAGGGAAAGGAATACAATATTGAGTGCATGGAAACTCAGCATTAACACGTCAGAGTAAACCTGGCCTGTGGGAGTTAATGAAGTGACAATTCATTTTGCACCAAGGACAGCACGAGATACATTTAAACAGAGCAGTGTAATTGGTCCAGTGGATGCTGTGCATTACAGGATAGCAAGGCTCGTGGCAGGGTCTCAGCTGTTCGGGCTGTACCCATGTCTAAATTCCTCTGGGAATTAACATGGAAAACGCAAATGTTTTGACCCCCTTCCCTTTTGCTCAGTCCCCGCATGACGGATCACCCCGAAACTTTCCATGCACCACAAGAATCACGGGGCACTTTTTTTTTTTTAGAACATTTTGTGACGAATCATCAAACGACGCAAAGATATAGGACAGTGAAAAAAACTTTTTTATATATATATATATACAATTCAACTTGCTGCTGAGAACTCACTCTGGGTTGCGGTCTATCTACCTATATATGTAAATACGTTTTATATATTTATATATATTATATATATTCATTCATTGAAAAAAAACAAAGGTTAAGGTGAGATTGTAGTTAGGTGAAAATGTCACTTTAAACATAATATTTTAACCAAACCAAAAAAATGACTGAAATAACCAGTTATAGTAAACTCAAGATATTATAACTTGCGCCCTTGCCCTGCCACTGTTGGTGTCAATTATGTTATTTCAGTTCTCATCAGTGATGCTATCAATTATGTCGTAGACCATGTCATTAGTATTATAATATGTGAAGTCATAAGCAGCACATGGCGAGGGCGTGAGTTGATTTCCTGATTCTTGCATTCAAAACACTGCTTCTCACATTTGGATTTGTAACTTTGCACTAAAAAATGACCAGAACGAACCACTTGGGTAAAAAATGTACCTAAACTTTTTGTTGAATGATTCATGTTAAAAGAACTGCCCCTTGCATTTAAAAAATACTGTCTTCCACATTCACACATTAGTCCACTGAGCCTTCAGACTGGGCACTTAAGACGCTGTTAAACTGGTTGATGGGGTGGTGGTGATGGACGTCCATGCATGATTGGTGGAGGCTGACCACTTGTTTATGTCTAAAATGGGTGTCATATGTTGCGGGTCTCTCATCAGGCCCATGATGTAAGTTATCTGAGGTGCATTAAACACAGGTTTTATCCCCTTGTCTTCTCCAAGCCTTTATAAGACCACCAGTAGGCTTCCTTGTCTTGGTCTTGCTCACTTCCTAGATGTTTATCCACTTGTAAGTAAACTGCCACCAAGTGGGTAGTCATTCTATAGCCAGGCCAGGGAGGAGTCTTCATCAGGACAAAGTCAAAGCACTCTTGGTGCTCTCTGGCCCAGGCAAGTCAGCCAGCATCTCCTTTGGAGCTAATACCTGAGTGGTTTCTGGGACAGGAGACACCACCTCGGAAAAAACAAATTGTCACTTTAAGCAGTTCTAATATATTCACTTCCGAATGTTTTTCCCCCACAGTTTCAAGAAAGTACTTTTTCTGTTTAGTATATGTAGGCAGTGGAATACACCAGCTCTGTGGTTTTGGACATTCTAATGATGCTTAACTCACCATCCTCCTCTGGAAACTGTAAATCTACTTCTTGCATTTGTCACCAGTCTGTCAGTCTTCAGCCTTGGTTTGATGTCTCTGCAGTGGGAATCCCTTCAGCACAAATCCTCCCCCAGTTGTCTTCAGGTATCATCAGCAGGTTGGAGAAGAAAGAGATGGACAAGCATGGACAGGCGTTTCCATAGTTAGAGGAAGAAACGTCCTTTTGGTAGTTCTTAGTATTTACTCCTTACCTCAGAATGTCTTTCCTGTCAGAACTTACAAAAAGACCCACAATTGAGGGGTCCCTTTGGCTTTCTGGTCAGTGAATTGGTGTCGCTTGTAGTTTTAGAATATACCGGGTGGGGTCTTGATGCCCCTCCTGCAAACAGTGCTACCCCTTCCCCCTTTTTCCAGCACCAGACATTTCCCTCGTCCGTGCTCCTTCAAAACTGAGATGATGAAACCTCTGCCTTTGGTCTCATAAACACATCACTGGGGCTGAATATGAACCCTCTCACCACAGACCCGTTTCTTTCCAACCCCAAACTGACCCTCATCCTCCACAGAGGAGTTAACTAGTAGTGTATTGGGGTAGTGTTGAGGTGAAGTCAAAGTACCGAGTGAGGTAACGGTAAACGCTGTAAGTGTTTATCATGGGCGTAGTGGGGCTTATAATGGGGATCCACACACTGCAGTTTAAAGAGTACGCAGGAGTCCCAGTTTCATGCTTGAATACCCAATCCACTCTGATCATTCTGGGAGTTGTAGTCCTGGTTTTATAATGAGATAAACAATCCCAGTGCGCAATGAGAAAGCCCTAGACTGGATGAGCTGCTCACTCATGGACCTCGGTAACTTGTGAGCTCTTTATATAACCGCCACAGAGCCGTGGACCGCACTCATTCACATTCCGTGTTTGGAGTCTGACCCCAGATAGTCAAACTCTGGAATTCACAGTCAGTGCTGAGTTTCATTGCGAGTCCATCCTTTTCATTGTCCAGAGAGGGACAGACGCCATAATGTGAAATCTGGAAGCTACATATGGATTTTTGAGGCTCTCACACTTTTATTGATTCGCAGTTGAGGACAATAACCCAATCACGAGACACGCTGCTTGTGTTACCATGTGGCATTAAATTCATAGCAAATTATTTCTCCTTAATAGGCCACGAAGCAGACATGCCTTAGAGAAGGTGCAGGTGTTTCAAGAAATAGCCCTGTTGCAATATCAAGGAGTAATAACAATGTATTACAATAAAAAACACACTTGAAAAAAGACAACATGAACCAACCACTCCTACGAGACCCCGTAACTTTGTATCATTGCCAGGAAAAAGCACTTGAATAATCCAAGCACAGCACTCAAGACTCATTGCCTCTGTTACTTAGAATGAAACAAATATACCATTAATCACCAACTATAAATAACCAACACAAGTACACCAAAGCCACACTGTATCAGTTTAACTCATCGAGATCCACAAACCGCATCAACAGAATGTCTAAACTCTTGTGATTGGATATCTATGTCACATCCATGACATACACTGCAATGATGTAAAATACAGTCGAAGGATGCAAACATCAGAGTCAAGGTGTGTACCTTTGTAACTTCCCCTGTGAAGGAAATGCTAATAGCCACAAGAATCCAACACATTGGATGATGCAAAGAGAAACACAAACACGATGCAGTTGAATTGATTTGAAAGTGTCAGGACAGTCCACTGCTCTTACTGAAGGGAGCTGTCCTGTGGATCACACCACAAATAACCGATGATACCCGTTGATTCTTGTTGCTCAAAATAAACATCCACTGGTGATGGGGAGGTCACTGTGCACATTCAGGACCACTGACTCCACATCCTGAGGACAAATGCTGCTAATGAAGAGGAAATAGAGAGGGAGAGAGCGAGATAGAGGGTGTGTGTGATAGAGATAGGGAGATAGAGAGTGTGTATGTGTATGTGTACGTGTGTGACAGAGACAGAGAAAGAGAGATATAGCGAGAGTGTGTGTTTGTGTGTGTGTGTGTGTGAGAGAGAGAGAGAGAGAGAGAGAGAGAGAGAGAGAAAGAAAGAGAGAGATTGTTACCTAGGGTTACCACATCTTGTAAACTAAATACTATCTGTATCTGTCAGAGGCAGCAAATTAAGTTCAACCCTGTGTTTTAACAAACAAACAACTAGTTGCTGCTAGTTGGTGGTAAGTGTCCTCGCAAACAAGATAGTAGTGTAATAATATGTGCAAAATGGTTCAAATACATGCCACATGTAATGTCCATTGAATACCATCTGTTCCCAGTACAAATAACACCTGCACCCATTTCGTTGGGAACTTTTTACACTTACGACTTACACCCAGATCTAAATTACCCAGAGAGTAGTTTGCTAAGGACACAGTAGTGTACATAGCACAGGAGAGAGGCACATGCAGAAGTGAGGTTTGTATCTAAGGGATAGATGTACAAACATAATGAATTGCGATTTCCTAATTGCGAGTATCTGTGAATTGCAAATAGGAAATCGCAATTCTCCATGCACAAATAATTTAAAGCCACAAATTGTGAGTCACTGCTAAGTTGCATCGCAATTTGGAAAATCTCTATTAGCCATTTCCAAAATTGCAATTGGACCGCAAATGGAGAAAAAACATTTCCTGGTTACGGGTAATCGCTTCTGAACAAGGTAGTGCCTCACAGTACCTGCCTGGAGACCGGCCTGGTTTGATGTGGAGTGGACATGAAGTACAGCTGCCATTTCCAGCACAGCTATCAAAACCCAAAATGGCCAGCCAAGGTGCAGAAAAGAATACAGGAGGCACAAAATGAAAAAGCAAAATTCACAGAAAAGGAGCTGGGGTTTTCCTGAGCGAAGAGTGCTGTGAGAATCATGAGGTGCTGTTTGGAAGGGCAACCATGACAGTCCCAGTCTCTCAAAAGAAAACAATCTGGCAGAAAATGCAACAAACAATTAACGCAGTTGGAGTCACCAATCAGTCCATAGATGAGATCAGTAAGAGGTGGTATGACCTCATGTGGTGCGCTAAAGAAAAGGTGGCAACGTGACACTCAGACTTCCAGGCAACAGGAGGTCCACCCCCCCAACTGTACCCCCATCCACTGCACTGGAGACCATGGTTGAGAGTACGTTGGAGCCTAAGGCTGTTGTGAGAATTGGGAACATTGACACCTCAGCACCTGCAACTTCACAAAGTAAGCGTTAATTCTTTACTTTTGTCACATCTCGAACTTCACATCCATGTCCAAGTCCGCATAGAACTGTAGAATACATCAGATGGTTGTTCCCCAAGTTAGTCAAAAAAGTAACTTCATCGTGCATTATGGGGTATGTAAACAAAATGTCAGCACAGGTGTTGCATGTATACATTTATTGGGGTACATCTTTCAAAACATACATGTTGACATGTCATCATAACAGTGAGTAAACGGAATTTAATTATTTCCCACAGATCTCCCAGAATTGTGTGTGATGGCACAAATGTGGAGGGAGTGGAGGACACAAACTTGGCAGCTGACAAACCCATCCCCATTGCCAGTCACCCAAGCACAACACCAACCCAATGTAGCACTGCCTCATTGTCACCACAGGTAGCATTAATGGAAAAGGACAAAGTCACTCTGCCAACCAGTCTCATCCAGCAACCCTGTGTGAGGCAACTGCAGCAGCGTGTTCCTGGGTGTGGACGTAACCGGAGATGTGAAGCACATCATGCTGTAGATCCTGAAGCCAAAGCACAGTTGTTTGGAGGCCTTGAGGCGTCGGTGATCCGAATTCAGCATCTGCAACACAGCAGAGAAAACTCTCGAACAGGAAGATGCAGAACATGTAGCAAAGCATTTCATTTGGATTTGAGAACATTGGGACACAATTGGCAAGCATGAACACCAATGTGGTCAGCCTCACCACCGCCATACAGGAATTATGCCAGCACATGGGGCTGACCGTGCCTATCAAAGGCGTCGAGATCATAGCGCTGCAGCTAGAATGGATCCATTCCATTGGTTGTTTGTCAATGCCACTTCCACCCTATCATGGAGAACAGTTACCCTGCAGGTGGAAATGGGGCACTTTAGTTGTGGCTTGCCAAGGGCCTAGAGGCAGATCGCGTCCGCAGTTGAAGTGCTACAAACAGCACAGATAGCAGGTGGCATTGGAGATGCCCCTCAGGATAGTGAGGACATCTCAAGTGTTTACAGCTTATCTGCCAGTGATGCGTATTTCTGCTGGAGAACAAGTAGAGGCCGGCCATGTTGGACGTAGCTGGAGAAAGCAGTGAGAGACACATCATATTGTTAGGTCATATTGGCAAGGTTGTAGTTATTTTGGTGATGTAACCAACATTTGTTTGTATTGTTCTGACCACTTGGTTATTAGACAGTTTAAACCTTAAACAATAGATATAGTAGCCTGACATGAAAGGTTCCGTTTGTTGCATCAATTCTATATACATCATTTTAGTGAGTATAGTGTCACAGGCGAGGCCAGCACAGGTACGAGCCTTGTCACTGTCTGAGAGTCACAACCTCTTTCTCAGTCCATCCGAAGCCTTCATTCTCCCCTGGTTATGGAAAGAATACATTTCAAACCACTTTGTGTGGTGCATAAAGCACTCAATTTGACAGTTCTTGGTTCTTTTCTCAGTCCTCCAATTAAATGCTAGCAGCCTTTGTATTTGCGCCGGGAACACAAGCGTCAAGACTACCTTGGGCATTCAAGTGCTATATAAACTGGTTACTTTCACTAGCTCTCATATGCAAACCACACCATGTTCTATGGACAACACACTCTTTACCACCTCCCAGCCTCCTTCTCTCCAGATTCAAACAGAAAGCGATGGCTTGCAGATTGGTACGCAGAGTTCTGGCAGAGACAGGAAGCTGGCAGGAGGCCAAGGACAGATAGGGGAAAGAGTGTGAGGCCTGGCTTAGGATAAAGTTTCCTCAGTCACTCCAGACCTCCCCTGCCCACGACTACTGATCCGTAGATATAGAGACAGGCCTAGCACAACATAAAGGTAAACTATACCCAACACTAGAGACAAGGTGAGGGACAAGAGATAGGCTGAGACTGCTCTATTAGGGGACATTCTCATCTTCCAAACTGCATCAGTGTACAGAATACTGTGTTTTTAATACCGACCTACAAAAATATCGATTAGCAATATATATCGGAAAGTATAAATGACCTACTCTAATAGTAATAATAGTCACTCTACTCTTCATCCTATTTTGGTCTGTACGTGAGGCATTTTGCACACGGACATGTGGAAGCACACGCACAATGCCCTCCTGGAACCATCATACTCTAAAATTAATTTACCCTTTCCCACAAATTTTTTGAACATGGGAATATAAACGTGGTATATTCAGGGCTGAATCACTGAAAATACCTACCATGTATTTAAAAACTGAAATTTATCTGGACCAACAAGAACCTAGTTGCATATTGTCACTACAATTATCATCGCAACAAATGCCAAATTCAAGTGCCAGCCTGGCCACCTCAGAAAACCTTGAGGACGCAACAGGGAAAATAAAATTCTAACACTTAGGGCTCAGAGCCAAGGAGGAAGAGGGAGCAGCAGCCCTCCCTCGCTGCTGTACAGCCTGCCAGCACCGCCCCATGCACCAATAAGGGACGCATTATGTAGCACAATGTGGGAGGGACGCCATGAGTGAAAGGAGGACAAGGAAGGTGCGGCACCACCCTCTGTCCTCATCTGACATCCTGAGAATGAGGAGTCTAAGAAAGGACATGCTGTACTCCTTGCTCTGCTTTGACTCCTGCTTGTCATCCAAAACATACAAGATGAAATTTATAGGCCTGCCTGCGCGTTATGGGATAGCTGGTGCAGCAAACATTTGTAACACGTGGTAATAATATGGAACTCTCTCCCACCTGACATCAGAAGAATCCCTTCTCTGGCTCGCTTCAAAAAGGAGGCCAAAACGTTCCTTATGTGTAAATTCCTCGTTTAAACTTTGCATACAACCATCACTACGGCCCTGAGCTACCTCTGTCTATTGCCTCCCCGCGGATTACCGAGTCACCCCACCAAGAAATCTGGGATCTTATCTTGAGTAATTGTAAATGTAATCTGCATTACGTGTCGCGTCTAAGTAATAGTAAATGTAATGTGTAAATAAGTGTCCTTTATCTACTATGTATCCTGCACCCCCCCCCCCCCCCCACTACTCGATTTTTCACTTGGTAATTCTAATCCTTTTTGTACAACGCGAGGTTCCCTGTAAACCTCTCTGATACCCTAATGGGTCAAGTCCACGCGCTATAAAACACAATAAATAAAATAAAATAAATAAAACTGGTATAGCTATAGAGTAGGAACTGGTATTAATGGTGAAACCAAGTTACCATGCTCACTGCAATGCCCTACATGACCCTTCCCACTGGAGATAAAACCATAAACAACAACAATTACTGGGATGCATATATGGGACCTTCACCCCATTTCAGAACTCCAATCTATCTCACTCCAATCTTCCCCACCCTGCTCCAATCACCACCACTCCACCCCAATCTACTCCACCTCACCCCAATTTACCCCAATGCAATCTACCCCACTCCAATCTACCCCATTCCAATCTACTCCTTTCCAATCTACTCAACTTCAATCTACCCCTCTCCCTTCCCCAATCTGCCCAACTCTCCCAATGTACCCCACTCCACTCCAATCCACCCCACTCCAAACTACCCCAATCTGCGCCCACTTTATTCCATCCTACTATAATCCACCCAATCTACTCCAATCTACCTCACTCCTCTCCACTTCAATATAGCTGACTCCACTTCAGTCTATCCAACTCCACTGCAATCTACTCCAATCAACCCCACTCCACTCATCCACAATCTACCTCACTCCATTCCAATGTACCCCAATATATCCCACTCCACTCTTACCCAATCTACACCGATCGACCCCACTCCTATCTAGCCTACTCTAATCTACCCAACTCAATCCCAATGTACCCCACTCCACCCCAATCTACCCCACTTCAATCGACCCCACTCCATTCTGCCCCACTCTACCCCCACTCCACTCTATGTCAACCTATCGCAGTCCACTCTAACCCAATCTACCCCATTCCACTCTGGCCCACTCTACCCCACTCCAATCTACCCCACTTCACTCCATGCCACTAACTTTTAGTCATGCTGAACAGCAGCCACACTGGTGTGCATAATGGCTAAAACATTTGGCCAATAGCTTTCGCATTGGCGAGACCTGTTGGCTTTGCAAAGGCTTGGTATCTATCTCAAAGAATCACATTAATGTGTCTAAGCTCATTTATAGGCAGCATTTCCCTTGTGCATCACAGAATGGCCACTGTGAAAATTCAGTATCGCTGATTCCACCACCTTAGGTCGAATCTAGCTAATGAGCATATTGAGAAAGAGAGAGAGACAGAGAGGAACAAAGAGAAAATATGTGTATAAGACCAAAAGAGAACAAGAGATAGAGAGTGTGTGTGTCAGAGAGGGGTGGAGTGTGTGTCTGTGAGAGAGAATGTGTGTGTAAGAGACGGTGTGTGTGAGAGAGAGACAGGGAGAGGGTGGAAGGGGAGAGAGATTGTGTGTGTGTGTGTGTGTGTCTATGAGAGAGAGATAGACAGAGAAAGAGAGAGAGATTGTTACCTATGGCTACCACATCAGTCAGTACTGAAGTTTGTCTCATAGTGAGGAAGTAACTAGTGCAACAGAGAGACAGCAACTTTAATGGTGGGATGAGAAGTAATGGGATACAGGATGCTGGTGGTGGTGAGTACTGATCAATAACGGAACAAGTCTTTAGATGGAAACAAAAGAGGCATTGACAAAGTCAGTAGGTCTGGAGTTAATGTACCAACACATGCACCAGTAGCATATCAGAGTGAGGCACACAGGAGGGAAGCAGAAGAAGAGGACAGAGAGGGCTGTAGTTGTAAAATAGTAAATCATGAGTCCAATGCAAGCACTTGGGTTGAGGCTAAAGGATACGTGCAAATAGTCCATAGCAATAGGTGAGAGATGAATACTCCACTGGGCTGAGCCAAGATGTGATTGATATGGTGTCTGGCCAGTGACTGAAAGACCCTGGGCAAAGATGCCTATGGTTGAAAGGGGCTGTTTATGTTACCAATAGGTCAGTTTGACGGCTGCGCTGCCACAATCTACACTTAGAGCTGGTCCTGAAGACCAGTACAAGGTCTGGACACAGTAGAAAAGATTGGTAATAAGTTTGAGATTCTGAAAGCCTGTGCATGGTTTCATTGCTTTATCGAACACACGCTCAAGCAGTGCAGAGAGTGAAAGAATGATTATTGAGTGGAGCTGTTTCTCAAATGCCCTGTACTGTAGACATCACTTCCGCTCTTTACTACTGTCCTTTTGGAAAATGTTTGTGTGTTTTAGACATGCTCAGTTGAGGGGAAAGGCCTCATGGTGGGAGTTGAATGACTCCATTTTAGTCTGTGGTCAAAGCGAATTAAAAAAAGTTTGGGAACTGTGATGCTGCACGCTAAAGAGCGGAGTCAATGAGCGTGGAGGCGTGGTCATAGGCATGGCTAAAAAAAAAATATTCCACAACTTTTTTCTGTCTTTCACCTTCAGGTAACTACACGTAAAATAATGCACAGCTTAAATTAAAATTAAATGTGAGTTATGTTAATAAATGGGAAATGTTCTATTGTACATTATGAAACCTCTATTGGTTAATGCACTGCACTAGAGAGCCACAGAACCTAATGCTGGTCGGTGCAGTGGAGAATGGTGGCTACGGTCCCAGTCTGTGAAAGAAAGCACTGTGAGTATGTAAGTCATCATTGTAAATTGCATTACACACAGAGTAAGAAAGGCTGCTACAAAATGCGCAAAAATGTTTAAGATTAAAAAAAGTGCTTCCGAAACATACATTTTAGTGATGCCCAGACTGTAAGCAATGCAACTTCCTTTAAGAACTGTCTTTTATAAGCGCACACTTCACAGCCTCGCTGGTAGCTTTCTTACAATACATACTAAACAAATGCATGTCATCAAGAAACTTCAAGTGATTCCATCAATTAAAGCCAATACCATCTTCCGAGCACCCTGTACATTTGCAGATTAACGAGCTAAGCAAATTTACATTTCTTTCAGGGAAGCAGGCACCCTGGCAAGAAGGCTTGTTTAGCTGTTCGCCCCACCTCCTTGCCTTACACTTCAGCTGAAGCATTTCAACTCTCTTAGTTAACGGTCCCAAGATGGTAGGCTTTTTCACAAGAAGTAGGGAAACTGTTTTTCTAAATTGAAAAAAGTATGGGCATGTTGTGCCCCTCAGATCCCCCTCCCCATTTCGACCACTGATTTTAGTGGTAAATACTGTGAGTGGTTTCTGCAAGTCTAAACAGTGTCGGAGATGGATTTCTAGGTGCTTTTGGACTTTGCACGGCACTAGAATGTATCTTCTACTTTTTCCAATAACTATACAAATGCTGGACACCAGCAAAGCCACAAGATAGGGACATGCACACCATTCTGCCTTGCTGGTGACCATTGGGTACCGGAAGTAAGGTGGCCAAATGTCCTGTTGTCTGCAGAGTTGTCTCATTTTTGGATAGTCTGTCCCATCCTGAATCTAGCTGGTCCAGGACATCAAATGTCCTGTTGTTACTCCTCAGTGTCTGCTGAGAAACAAGATTGTGGGGGGTGATGGACCTGCCTGTGAAGATCAGAAGTTGAACTGCTAATAGATGCTTCACCTAGAAGAGTGTGTGACAGACAGGGGCAGAGAGGGATGACATGAGCAGTGCCACACACTGCGAACATGAACTGTGCAGAGAAACTGTGATGGTGCGGCCTTCGTTTACATGGGGTCTGGGAGGCGCTGCAGTACAGGCGGTACTGCAGTGGACTGAATGTGTATTACTGTGGGGCACCATATTCTCGAAGAGACGCTGGAGGCACACTTGTGTAAGGTTACCGCCTTACTCCATGGAGGTACTTGGAGGGAAGACATCTTGTCTGTCATGTGGTCAGTGTGAGTATTGTTTGATGCTGTAAGGACCAGAGCTGTGTTGTGTTTTTGGTGCAGAGCTTTTGTGTAGTGATGTGAAAGCTGTGGAAAGGCAGAGGCGTGACTTGTGAGATATTAGTGGCTGGGTGGAAAGAAGAGCATGGATGGAGACTCGGCGATAGGAAAAGTGTTTTGGTGTGATGCATGGACGGCAGAGGTTTCACCTATAGTGTCACTGCAAACATGCAGCTGTGCTTGTGTGTGGAGTGGAGCATAGGATGGTGTGAGCTAATATCTGCTCCTGCGGTGATGCCCAGCCTTCTCAAGATGATCTTTTTCCAGTGTAGGGTTGACATGATCCTGACTGAGTTCGTGTCATCCCTCCTAGTAACAGCAAATGGTTCTTCCCACCCTTTGTAGCATCATCTTGGGAAGAGGCAACTCTTCTCTACCCTGCATGAATTACAGGTGTGTTTTGATGTTATATCTCTTTGCTGGGCAAACATTTAAAACCTTTGAGCTGGTGCAGAAAAGGAGGTCCCAGCAATGAGTTTCTTCTTATATGGAAGGATGATCATATGAGGACCAAGTCTAGTGTAGACATTGTCTTCTGTGAAGAACTTTTCAGCTTGACTTGGATTTGGGAAGAATATCTTGCTGCCGGCGCCCCTGCAGATGATACAGACAGAAGATCACCAGAGGAACTAATTCAGAGCGGAAGGTTGCCTCTTTGCCTCTGTTCTTGGATGGAGGAAGGGCTCTTGCTGTAGACTCCTCTTAGGAGGATGCAGAGTCTTCAAATCCGGGCGTCTGGCATTGGGAAGCCAGAGCAGCGCTTAGAGGGCAGTTGAGATGCGGTGACATAGATCGATGTGTGGAAGTTGTATTGGTGCCACATGCTCAGGCTTGGATTGGCAAGGCGGGCAGTCGGACATGGGCCCATAAGCCTGTTGCCCAGGCCAGTTGGTGGGCCATTTTTTAAGTGGACTAAGCAATCCAATCAGCCAGGGCCATCCCTGTCTCCACTGCAAGTGCACAGCCTAAAAAGCTGTTATTACAGCATTTGCATCCATGTACTGAGCATGACCTACCCCAGGCCGGCTGATTGTCAGCGTCAGAATGGCAATGGTCTGCTCCTCTGTCGCAGCACAGGGAGTCCCTGCCCTCTGGCTCCTTTCAGGTGCGACCGAGGCCTCCAGGAGCTGCTGATGGGAGCCATGAGCACTCACTTTGCAGAGGACTGTCGTAGGGAGGAGGACTGGAAAGTTAGGATGGTGGGGGGCTGCTTAGGGCCTGCGAGGGGGCTCCTCAGGTTATTTGTGTCCCCCTCATGGAGGGGGGGGCATAAATGAGTCTCTGTTGTACGCCTCCTTTTCCTGCTAGAGGCCGAGTTCATATTATATAAAACTACAAAAAAATGAATGATTCTGCAATGGGGGCCACTTTTTTGGGGAGTGCCCGGACCTAATTGTGATCCCAATCCGACACTGCACATACTGTGCACCTCAAGAGAGTTTTAGAAGCACTCATAGCTTTAGAAATGCTGCTGAGGAGGAATGCTAACACGTGAGCAGAAGGAGCCTGGGAGGACTAAGGGTCATACCTCCTGGTTCCACAGGTTCCACCTTGTACCCTAGGCCACAACTAGGATGTGTCGAGCCAATGGCAAGGTCCGGGAATTTTCCTCCCCTTGGAAATGACAGTATAATGGGGCCTTTCTCAGCTTATTCGTACAGGTTTGTAAATACTAGTATATTTTGCGAAGGTGGTGGAGGGGTACAGCGATAGTTTCTTCATTGGGGTGTCGTACCCATTTGTATTGGTGCCCGTGCTCCCAGTTTACTTTACTGAGTTAATTTGTTTTAATTTTTTTTTTTTAGCTGCACGTGCTCTGAATGGCTCTGGCAAAGTTTCCCTGCTTTATTATAGCCTGCTGCAGAGGGGGGAACAAGAGGCTGGCGTGACTGTGACCTTGATGATTGACAGGCCATTTGAGGTGAAGTGCGCATGTCGGGTTGGACGGGTGCCTTGCTCTGTCCAGCCCAACATGCACACTTAAACCCTCGCCTACCAGTGCGCAATGTAGGATCTCGGGGATTGCTGCATCTTTCCGCATTGTTGACATCCTGCACCCCCCCGCACCAGTCGCAGGCAGGCGGAGAAGTTACAAAGGGCCTACAGCCGGGGTCCTCGCACCTGCAGGACTCCTCACCTGTCCGGCCCACGCTCATGGACCCCTACAGTCCTCAACTCACCCTGCTCTCTGCTTACTACCAGCACCCCCAGCTGGGCTGCAGATTTCCTGGGGGGGCACTACACCATGGACTGTTGAGCACAGCCTGTCCTGGCCAACAAAGACCTCATGATCTGCATTGACAGATTCGACCACATCCTGTCTGCGGAGTTCGACCCCAAAGTGAGAGAAGGCGACACTCTGAGAGGTAAGTTGGTCACCACCCTCGAGGCTGAGCTGTGCTCTGTACTGTAGCATGTCAGTGCCTCAACAGCAGCTTGGTTTAAGTGTTGTTAGATGATGCTGATATGCAGATCCGTGATTATGAATTAGTATTTAGCACGATTGGGTGTCACACGGGTACCTCAGGGTTAAACTGTGAACTGATTTGAATACTAATGTTAGCAGTTTTGAGAGGGCCCTGCTCTTGACAGGAGACACGTGTAGCACAGTTGAGGCCAAACAACAGACTGTTATAGAAATGTAGTCTGCTGAAAACCAGTGTGTCAGTGAGCGTGTTGGCTGTGTGGGATGGCAAAGGGAGCCCCTCCAGCACGTATTGAGAAGCTGGAAGAGTGCTGTGCTGGCGACGAGGGCTTCCATCCTCACGGCGGGCAGCTGGTACAGGTATGGAGGCAGTAAAACGAGATCCCACCAGCTGCTGAAGCTCGCAAGACCCCCCTGCAGCAGAAGCGCATAATGAAATTACTGGGCACCTTTGAACTTTCCATTGAATAGACTGACGTCACTGGGTGCATGTGTGGTACAGGCAGTAAAAAGGCAAAGGCAACAGTGATTGAATTTCAATCACTGTTGGCTCTTTGTTTTTCATTTGTGTCATAGTGCAAACACGCTATGGGGCAGATTTATGTTAACTGGCGCATCCCTGCATATCAGCAGGGATGCGCCAATTATTATGTGCCACAGCTGCGCCACCATGGATGCGCCGCATTTATAATGCGGCGCACCATGGGGCAAAAACGGCACAGATGCGTGACGCATCTGTGCCGTAAAAGTGGCGCATTGCTGGAGTTGCGTTGCAAGCGCGACGCAGCTCCAGCAATGTTCTGGGGGGCCCTATCTGTACAATGCTGCGTCAATCCTTACGCCTGCTTCAAGCAGGCGCAGGGTTTTGACGCACCATGGGCCTAAAAGTGAAATCTTGTAGATTTCACTCAGCCACTTTTAGGAGGCGTTCCTGCGCCGGAACGCCCCCACCTGCCCTGGAACGCCTACATGTGGCGCAGGGCTTTACAACGTGACGCATCTCCCAGATGCGTCACGTTGTAAATACCCCGCACCATGGCGCAGGATTTGCGCCGCTGCTGCGTCACAAAAGTGACGCAATGGCGGCGCAAACGTGGCGCAAGTGCAACATAAATCTGCCCCTATGTATATTCTTCATTGCGTAATATTGCTCTAATCAAGCACATGACACGTATCCGTGCCCTTAACACAGCGATTTGCCTAGCCGCTGCGTATTTGAATGTCTGAGTCACGTACTTGTGCTTATCGCTATTTGGCTTATTTCTCCAGAGCGGTCCCCGCTTTCTCAAATATGCTGGAAAACGACCGTTTGCTCACTCTTTTTTCAAAGTTTTCTAGAGGGGAGACCCCCCAGAGCCTGGCGATTGGCGGTCGGGCACTCATCCAGATTAGAACGTTTACGCCGCACCACTTTCAAATGTCACCAGCCGCCACTGCTCCTGTATCCATTGCTTAACTCCACTCGACCATATCCAGCACAGAGTTGAAGGAGTCTTTTCACCAGTGAATTGCCCACCTTCTCGATGGTCTTAGCTAAGTTTTTAGAGCATTGAGTATCTCATTTGCACCTGCTTATAATTCCTGCCAACTAATTTTTTTTGAGGGGGCGGGTTGGGATTTAAGGAAGAATGAGAGTCTGAGGACATTTTCCCTGCATTATTGGGCAGTAGGCCATTACTGGGTAGTATCTGCGATTTTTAGTACCCCATAGAGTTAAGGACCATGCAATTTAAGTAGACTTTGGACAGATATATTTCCAAGTGAGCTCAAGGTGGAGGCGTGGCTTTAAGCTAAGGGGTGGACCGGTGGCATGCAACTATTGGTTCCAATGACTGGCCAGATTCCCAAACGCAGGGTTTACTAGAAAAGAAAGGGGCTCGGCTTCTCTGCCAATCATAGGGCTTCTTGGGTTGGCAACTTGCCATCCATCCCTGTCGTTCAGTCCACTGCCTGCTGTGCATGTACCTTCATTGGCTCAGTGGTGATTGACAGCTCCAGAGCCCCTATAGATCTCCACCATCTCTCCCTGCTACAAACAAATGACGCTGAACTCTCTGAGGGCGGGGCCATGGCCCGGCAGCTCATCTGCTGAAGAGCTTGTGGAAGTGACTTAATTATGCTATACTGACTTCAAGGAAGGAACGTTCACTGCCGCATATCCCACCCATCCAGCTGCAGATCTGAGGAACTCAAGTCTCCTTTTCAGACAAGGCTTTCCAAAAAACACAGCAAACGCAACAAGATGATGGACAGAGCGCTGAAACTTTTCTACCACTCAGCCCCAGTCACAGATCTGGGTTTAATCCATAGTTCTTTTGCTCACTATGCCACCCCAGTTTGGACCCAGCCATATGCAAATCAGTCTTGACCCTACTTCTCATGGAAACAGTCCAGTCTGAACTGCCAGGCCAGGTACACCCTGGCCTGGAAACAAGCATCCTGAGACCGGTTTCGGGGTTTCACTCCTCATCAGTCAGCCTAGCTTGAATCTAGTGGCACAGCGAGCAAGGGACCCACGTCTGAGCATACCCTTGGCTGGGTTTGAACTGGGGTGGCGAAGTGAGCTAAAGAACGATGATGAATTCAACCTAGATCTGTGACTGGGGGTGAGAGTCTGTAAAGTTTCAGCGCTCCATCCATCATCTCCTTGTGTTTGCTTTCCAACAAACACACCTTTGTGAAAAGCTGGATTGTATTTCTTTGACTTGTGTTTTTTTTATTTGTAAGAAGAACGTCCCAGCCTCACCTGTTTTTTGTTTTTTCTGCACTGCGCGATGGTAAGCATTTAATAACTGTTCTCAATTTCAATGCGCTATTCCAGGTGTTTTAAATATGTACCAGAGATGTTTTATGCCTAATAATGGATGTTTTATATATGTCACAGAGACCTTTCTATGTCTTATCACAGATTCTTTAAATATGTCCCAGGGACCCGTAGACTTCCCGCCACTCCTGTTTCACGTCGAGTTGTTACGTTAATTCTAGTAAAGTATTCTTTGTTAAACTAACTTGTCTCTTGTTTTCTGTATTTACCTTGTTCTCAGTCCTTGCCCAGACTCAATATAGAGCACAATGCAGTGATTGTCCAGGAAATTATAAAAAGTCGACATTGAGGATCCCACTAGGACATGAAGATGTCTTAGGTCTGAATTGATCATAAACTAAATTCTTGCCCCATCAGTATCACGTATGGATCGAAAGAGCAGGGCAGGTTTCCAACATGGAAGTGATGGAGGGTGTGACTTCCTTGATTAAGAAGAGATTAAACTGATGAGTGTGCATTGGTACTGATGTAGCACAGATCTAGCTGGAAGCAACATGGCGCTGTACATTAAGGGGAGGTGATGGTGGCGATGTAACATGTTCTTGTTCGTCAAGGGTGGAGGCACACATTATGATTACACAATTGTTCTACATATTTTACAACTGCATTCCATTTGACATATTTACACCCAAAGATATTAGTTGACTTCACGAGAATCACACAATCTGCAGGCAAGTGTCAGCCACAAGCAGAGCCTTGGTTCCTAGGGTCTAAAGTCCAGTGTAAGATGGAGTTGTGATCCCTTTAAACAATGGGTTGTGTGAGTGTTGTCAGTTCTATTAGAGGAGTGAGAGCACCGGGTTTGTACCCGAGGAGAGAGTAGGGCTTGTTAGGGGGTTGCAAGTAAGTGTTTGCAGGTTATGTATAGCGCAGTGCTTGACAGTTCCTTGATGATTTAACATCTCCTGTGCGGACGGATGTGGGGTCCCTCAGTGCAGATCCTCCGTAATGGCGGAGGACCATCATCCCACTGCTCAGAGCCAGCAGGTGATAAATAAAATGATAATAAAACAATGCTATTATCATGTTATTCATAACTGTCTAACTGAACTGAAGCCGATGGAGTTTAGGCTGGGGCGGGGTCGGGCTATGGCAGGGAGGAGGAGAGGTGGGCACTTGTAAGTGTGCATGCCAGTTTGGTCAGCTGTCTTAGGACGGCCAAACCAACATGAGAATTTGGATTTCTCCAACCCAGCAGCATTGCACAGCTGGGCGGAAAAAAGGCACAGGGTCCCTGTGCCTGAGTAAGCGTCAGACCAGACCGCTCAGGCCAATCCTTGCGCATCTCTCATGCTAGGGAATATAGCATGAGAGCAGGGTCAGGATTGGGTGGGAAGCCTGTGCTTTGTGACCCATGGACAGCTGGGAGATGAGAATCACAGAGGCAGCCAGTAGTGGCAGCATCAGGTAAGTCTTTTATTTATTTTTATTCCCCTAACCCCCCACCCCGCGCACCACGGGCACCACTCACATTGGTGCCAGCCGCCACTGCCTCTGGGAGGTTTCCATGGGATGAGCGATACATTCATGCTCCTTTTTGATTTTGAAGTGCCACTCTTGATAAAGGATGGTAAGGCATGTGGGGGCATATCTACAACGCGGCGATAGAAAATCATTGCCTAACTAGCAAGGTCATGCTAACGCGTGAAACCTAGCATTAGCGCACAAATTCTTAACGCCCAGCTTTGCATCTCTAATGAGATGCAAAGTGGGCATTCCTGACCTGACATGACAGGAGAAATGTCGCTAAGCGACATTTCTCCTATCATCAAGCCCCACGCTATGAAGCATAGCGGCAAGAAAAGTAGAGATAACCCCTGTTATCGCTACTTTCCTTACGCCTGCTTCAGGACTGACTTAGCCATGATATCCTATGGAAGGTGGATATCATGGCTACATTTGTGAGGCCCTATCAACAAGGTAACGCCACATTTTGTGAGATTATCGCTGGGTTTCCAGCGATAATCTCACGTTAGGCAGTTAGCACTAGGATTTTTATCGCTTTTGAGATAAGTGTTGCTAATAGCAAGCTATCTCAGCGATAAAAATCCACGTTAGCCGGCGATAATTATCCTAGCGCTAAGTGCGCTTAGCGATAATTATCGCCGGTTGTTGCTGAGATGCCCCGTAATTCTTTATTCGGCCTTGTGCGGGAGTTACTAGACACATCTATTCTTTACAGCTCCCCTGACTCCCCATCCAAATCTCGCATTCTAACTCAGATTCTTGAACCATGCTCGAGTCAAGACTCTAATGACATAAAACATACCCTTTCTTTCACAATACTAGGAATATATATTTTCACCGCTCGAGTATCGCTGAATCCCAAGCCCCTTGTTGACAGTGTTCCATGGCGGGGTAGCAAGCCCCAAACATCCACAAAAGCATGTTAATAGTTCTTTCAGAACAAACTCACTGCAGCCAAGTTCTATTTCAAGCGTGCTTTAATAGTGTAACGATGGTTCTCTACACGTTTCGGTGCACGAGGCTCCTTGTTCATGAGTTGGACGGTTTGTTCTGAAAGAACTATTAAAACGATTTTGTGAATATATAGATATATATTGTCAGCGTGCTCTCAGATGTTTTTTTAACAATTCAAAACATGTCATGTCATTTCCTTTTTGCATTGGGGATCTCTCCACAGATTTCTGGGAGTTATAGTCCCCACTATGTTTATCATGGAAAATTACAATTTAATGCAAAACCAATTCATTGTAAATACAATGAGAGAAATATTAAAACCATTAATACATTTACACCAAGTAAAAGCGTTGTTAGGCTGAATTGTTTTACCATATTTTTGTCCATTCTAGTATGACTCAATATGCAAACCACCCATGAATCAATTCATATAATTCTTTCTAACTCTACCAATGTGAGCTAACAGTCCAAATCCTTCAATTCGTATGTTTTTGACTTATATATGCATTAGGTAGCTCAATTTGAATCCCTCCAGTGGGACTATGTTGCCTGATTCATTTCGGCAATTTCAGCTTTTGCTCTTAATCTTTGGTGTCAGTGTATTGTCCCTTTTGTTTCTTTGCATCTTGAGGGAGGATATCCTTTTATCACAGGTGTATATACAGTTCCTCTGACTGATTAAGACCAAACGGAGTCATACTTCTGAGATTCAGGATGTGGCGTGATTCTTTTTGTTTTAGGATTTCTCCCTATCGCCACCCCGTTCGTTTATTGGTACCCTTTCTATTCCATAGAATTTCAGTGTTTTCCATTCTCCGTTATGGTGTTGTTCCATATGTTTGGCCACTGCGTTATTTCTGTCCTTGTTGATGGTAACTCTCACATGCTCTAGTATTCTCTTTTTTAGCTCGCAGATAGTACTTCCCACGTATTTTAATGGACACGGACACTCAATGACATATACTGTATATTGGCTTTTGCAGGTGATTAAATCCCTGATTTTCCAGATTTTATTGTTGGCCATTGGAATTTCAGTGGTGGGTTTAGCAATCTGGCATACCTTGCAACTATGGCATTTGGTGAAACCCTTTGTTTTCAGCCAAGATTCATTTTTCTTTTTTGCTCTAAAGTGACTATGTACTAGTCGATCTTTAAGGTTTTTGGCTCGCCGGTATGTTATCAATGCATGTGATCCCATTATTTTTCCCATAGTTTCATCTAGTTGCAAAATTTTCCAATTGTTTCTTATTATGCCCACAATTTGTTTTGATTCCTGAGTGAAATACATGATAAATCTTCTGGGTTCATTTTCAGATGGCTTCTCACCATTCTTTGGCACCAGGTATTCTTCCCTTGGTTTTACACTAGCTCTGTTCCAACATCTGCTGATGATGCTTTTATTGTATTTTCTGTTTTTAAATCTTTCCGTAGTTTGTTCACTGTGCTTTATCCATTCTTCTTCTTCGCTACATATACTTCTGAGACGAAGAAATTCCCCATATGGTATACTTGATATTAGGGAGGGCTGATGGACGCTTGTTGCTTCCAAAGTGGCGTCGGTTGCAGTAATTTTTGAGGTGGAGTGTAGTTTCAATTTTGTTGTTTTTTACATAGATTTCCATATCTAAGAATGTTATCTTGACTTTGCTTATGTCATATGTTAATGTTAAATTAGTTGTTGCTGTATTCAATATTTCAAAATAATCATGGAAATCCTTTGCACTCCCATTCCAGATGATAAACAGGTCATCTATAAATCGTGTCCAGCTCACTATCTTTTTTGTGTATTTTTCAATTTTGATATTCCATGCAACCTCCTTCTCCCACCAGCCCATTACTAAGCAGGCGTAACTCGGGCTAAAAGAAAAATCCATAGCTGTGCCATTGCACTGACGGTATACTTCATCACCAAATAGAAAGATGATACTTGTTAGGCAGAGTGTAATCATTTCTGACAACATGTCATTATGGTCCTTATAATGTATGTTTCTTTCCTGTAGGAAATAATTGCAGGCTTTTAGACCCATAGTATTGTCAATGTTAGTGTAAAGGGATATCACATCCATCGTGCTCAATTGGTAGGTATTCTGCCATGGTGTCCTTTGTAGAATTCTCAAAATGTCACTTGTGTCCTTAATATACGTCAACTACAAGACTGCACATACTAAGAAAAACTGAAGACAAACCCCATAACATCGATCAAAAAAGAAACCGATAAAAAGATCAAAATATGGGCATAAAAAAATCTGATTGACGTTGTGGAAAGTAAATACTTAACTGTGGATTTCCCAACAATGGCGACTATATATTTTCTCCCCAAATTGCACAAGGATAACAAGAAGCCGCCAGGCAGACCTATTCTTTCAGCAAAGGGTTCTTCTCTGGAACCTATAGCAAACTGCATAGATTATTTCCTTATTCCATATGTTGCAGAATTAATCTTGTAAATTAAGGACACAAGTGACATTTTGAGAGTGGAGTTAAACTCCCGCCTTAATTTCTCCAACTACTCAAATTTAACTTTGTTTTTTAAAAGTTGTCTCATCCCATATGTTCTTTCTGAGAAACAATCCACAAACTTTGCATAAAATTCTATTAGGCAAATAATAGGCCTACCTTCTTCCTTATTCCTAGGTTCTGGAGCACCCTGAATGGCTTCCAGCAGACCCTTCTTAGGTTTTATACCCTATTTGCTCACTTCATGGCCCAAACAATCAAGTGCTTGTACCTTAAATCTGCACTTAGTGACTTCTGTAGATATCACATTTTTCTTCAATGTGGTAAGAACTGTCTTCAGGCAACCATAATGCTCAGGTCCACCTTTCCCCATCACAAGGATATCACCCTGGAAGAACAATTGACCCTTATCCCCTTTGACACTACAGTCTTCTTTACCCACGTAATCACTTCACTCAGAGTCGAATCCCCTTGTGCCCATAACATTTCTTGAACACTTTCACTATTTACCTGCATTATTATCTAGTTGCTTACAAGCTCATCATGCAATGAACCAAACCTGCAATGAATTGCCAATTTCTTTAATGCTGCCACATAGTCTTCCACAGACTTGGACTTCGCCTGTCTCCTCTGAAAGAATTTATACCTGTCAATGGCAATACAGACAACCTGAGAATAATAGCTTTCCAAGTCTGCCAAGGCATTTATACAAATATCCCCTTCGTCGGGCAGTATAGGGGTTTTTCAATACTGTTGTTCACTTTTAAACCTTGAGGCCCAAGTGAGTGTAATAATATTTTGTTCTTGTTCTCGAAAGTCAAATCCTCTTCTTCCATAGTGTCAATATAATTCAGGAAGTATTCTTTCCATTCTTTCCACTTGCGGTTCTCCCGGTACCACCAAGAATGGTTGTGGGGGTATAAGCGTGAACGTTTGTGACGCACACATGTTATTTACTATTTACTGCAATCAATCACCACTGCACAGTTACATGTTGGCACAAACGAAATGAAGTAGACGAAAAATAAATAAATGTAATTGTTCCCACCACAACTAGACTGTTTTGCCCTTCAGTTCCACATCAGCTGTGCCCATGAACTTGAATATTTCCACCAATTATTAAACTCTCTGTTGGTCCATTTCAGCTTTGCCTTCAGTTTCAGCTCATGACAAGCACTATGACCTGCTGTGCCTGTCAGCCTAAATGTATACTGCACAGGAGCTGCGCTGGGCCGGTCAGTGTGTTATACCAACAGGCTTTTCCCCACAAATGCCTGTCAGCGTGTACCAAAGGGAAACCGCACGTTACTCAACCAATCACCGCTCAACAGGCTTCTGACAGGCTCCCCTTGCTGTGCCTATCAGCGTAATTAAATGTGCCCATATACACTCTGACCACTTCGAAATGGCCGTCCTCTAAGGTCACGCTGCGTGACCTCGCTGCATGTACACGTTCCTTGTAATGTTCAATTAGACCGAGGGTATTGAAAATGGCCACCTTGGGGTCATATAATGTGACCTCCAAGTCCGAGTAGGCAGCAAAAGAGTTGAAGCAATGCCTTGCCGTGAAGTGACCCTCGCAGTCTAGTGGCACACGCACTGGTGCTGACTCGAACTGAAGGCTCAAGCGCAGCTCTCCACCATGGCTCGCGCACTCACCGCCCCATTGTCACTGAGGGGCAGATTTACAAGGCCCTTGCGTCACTTTTGCGTCATTTTTAACATGGGAAAAGTGACGCGAAAATGGCGCAAGGGGCTTGTAAATCTGTCCCTGAGTGTGTGTTCCCTGTACTCTTGTTTGCCTCGCTCTTCATTTTCTCTGTCCTACCGGAATCATTTTCTCTTGGATGTCCTGTTTAAGGGTTCTAAACTCCATTTATTTCGTCTTCTACGCTCTTGAAACATTTTCCTAGTAACTGATGTAACTTGTAACTGATGTAACTTTGTAATTTTATGGAACCTTATGTAAAGCGCTCTGATACCTCCGGGTCTAGCCAGCGCTATATAAAACTCAAATAAATAAATGAAATAAAATAAGGGATAAAACGGCTGAGCAGTGAAATCTCTGCTGTTGTGGTGTGTGTTTTACAGAGTTCTCCAGGACAGGTGAGAGTCTATTTTGGTCCCAGTGCTGGTGCCTTCTCAGAGCTCTGCTCAGACAGACGGAGGGTAGAGCCTGTGCTCAGGTTTGAAATGATCAGGAGGCCAGCCTCCAAGCCCACACCGGAGACACATAGTAGGTGTGAGCATCCACATACTAAAGCTTAGTGCGTTCAAGAGTGTTTACAATCAGGAATGAGTGCAGACTACAGCTCCACCAACCGAGGCACTCTTCCTCCTGAGCTGTCGACTCCTTCCCACTTCTGGGTGCCTACCCCAGCCATCGCCACTTTCAATTCCAGCCTTAAGCTGCCCCACACCTCTCCCTTAGATATATCATCTTGCCTCAGGCCAGAGATGACTACACTAATCTTCTTCACGCAAAGCTGCCCTTCACACTAAGAGCTAAAATCTCCACTCTCCTCACTCTGGAACCATGAACAGACATTTACTACGCCAAGTCCTCGCCTGTAGAGTGATGTTGGATGCACAACCAGGTCTGGATGAAAGCGACCATCACACTTTGGCACCAATTGGCTGGCATGGTTCTCCTTCCAAAACAAGGTTGAACAATAACCCCAAACCCTGTAGTGCCCCCTAAGTGGGTTCCATGACTCTTTTCTGTAGTTCCCTGTCACAACCTCCTTCACCAGCTCACATGTGCACGCCACACCACGCTGAATGAAAAACTCGTTCTTCACCACCTCCCAGCTTCCCTCTTCCAGGCTCAGACAGAAAGCCCTGAAAGCCTGCGGCTTGGTATGCAGAGTCCTGGCAAAGACAGTGGAGCTGGCAGGGGGGAAAAGGTGAGGCCTGGCGGAGCCTGTTCTTGTATACTGGCACTGGCTTTGGATAAAGTTTCTTCAACCACTCATGGCATCCTCAGCCCTTGACTACTGATCCATAGAACTAGAGACCAGCCGAGTGCGGCATACAGGACAACTGAACCCAATACTAGAGACAACGCACAGGGCAAGAGACAGGCTGAGAATGTTTGAGGAGAGAACATTTTTCATCTTACAAACCACATTGGTGTACTACCAGAATACTGAAGTTTTAATATCGACCCACAAAAATATTGATTACCAATATATATCAGTAACTATAAATGTACTATTCTTAACTTCACATCTGTGTACATTCAAGAAGTATATGTCCTTCACCCAGATGTGTAGTTAATACTAACTCTACTCTTCACCCTATTTTGGTCTGTCTGTGAGGTCATCTGCACACGCACGATGCCCTCCTGGAGCCATCATACTTTAAAATTAGCACTGATTGCCTCTGTTTACCAAATTCATAGAGCATGGAAACAAACTGAGTACCTTTTGGGCTGAATCGTTGCAAATGCCTAACATCTATTTAAAAAATGAAATTTAATTGGAGCAAAAAGCACTGAGTGCAAATCGTCACCACAATTATCATCCCAGCGAATGCCAAATTCAGGTCTTAGCCTGGCCACCTCAGAAAACCTCGAGGACGCAACAGGGAAAAGGAAATTGCATTACTTTGGGCTCCGAGTGAAGTGGAGGCAGGAGCAGAAACCTGCCTTTGCTGGGGTCAGCTGGGGTGCTCCCTCTCATGCGGCACAGCGTGCTGGCAGCACCCCGTGCACCAATAGGGCATGCACTCAGTGGGAACTTAACTCGTGTCTAATGGAAGCACAATGTGGGAGGGATGCCATGGAGTGAAGGGAGGACAGGGCAGGCGTGGCCCCACTGTCTGTCCTCAGCTGACATCCTGGTTGTGCTTTACTCCCTGTTTTGTAATCACCTTGAGGAAATTCCTGATATTTCCTCATGGTGGCCCGCCTACACGTTATGTAATAGCTGGCAAGGAGAACCATTATCATACGTGGTTAACTTTTAGAAAACTACACAGTGGATAGTGGACTTTGAGGTTAAAACTAGGTTTCATGGTGTTCACTTTGATGCCCTGCCCCTAGGTTTACTCTAGGAGATAACCCCATGATCACCAATAATTACAAGGCTGTGTATAAGGAACCTTCACACCATTTCTGGACTGCCTGTGGGGGTTGGTCACCCTGTGTTTGGGATGCACTCCTTCCTATTTCACGGTGGTAAATGTAGCATCTTCCACCTGGGTCGGTTATTGGGGAGACATGCATCCTTTGCTGCGCCTCTGAGGTTCTCTTTGCCTCCACTGATCTTTTTGGTATCTTCACAGAGTCTCAAAATTCACACGTTCTAAAAATAACACAAATTCCTCTGTTTGCATCCTGAAGTGGAGGAAATTCTCATAGTAAAGAAATGTTGTGTAATAGGTAGGTGTAAACGCAGTTGTCACAACAGTAGTAATTATCTATATGCACTGATGATATGCCCGACCACATCCAAGCATGAATCCCTTATTTAAGAAGTGCAGTGTGACCAGCAGAAGCTCAAGATCCCTCGACTGGCTGACCAGACTGAGAAGGCCAAAACCTCAAGTCTCAGCGGGTTACCGGGATGAACTTCGAACACACGACAGGGAAAGTAATATTCGAACACAGTCGACTCGTGGCCAACCATATGCTAGTCCAGAGGCTGATTCCCACAGCCTCGAGGGCAGTTGACAGCTCTGTAGTTACCACGCCCCTTCATGTGACCATAGTATTCCTGCACCGCCTTTGTGCACTGATAGGCCAGGCAGCATCACTGAACTGAGCAGATGACCAATAGCAGCAGAAGGTTGGATGGGAGCCCTCGGGAACAGAGTCTGGAGGCGTGGCCTGACCCTGCCTGGCTGACACCACGAATGGCAAGTCCTCATGCATGGTGCACTGTACTCCCCACAAAGAGTTGTATTCACTCTTTTCTTGCTTCTCTGCAAAATCTTACAAGATATGAATTTTTTCCTGTGTTTTCTAGACTATGTCTCCTTCCAGAGGTTGCATTCTTTATGTTGGCTGTATCTGTAAGCGAGAGGGACAAAAAAGTCCTTGTCAAGCCAATTGCACATACTTCCTTCACAACTCTAGAATGTATCCCCATCATCAGCATCGGATCCAGCACTAACTGCCCCTACCGCACCACGATTAGTGGGCCATACACAAGGGTTTCACTGCCACAGATAAGACTAAGACACTTCAACAGCTGATCTTTTACTGTTTTTACGGACCATATCCCAGAATCTCGCCCTAATACAAGGATGAATTTAAGGGCCTTCACCTTCTTCTATGAATTGTAGGGTAAGTGAAGGGCCCTTTGAGGTCTGGGTACAGGCAGCTTTAGATGTTTTTTGGGCTCATGTTGTCACCACTAGAGTCAGCCCCTTTCGGCTATTGTTTGAATAAAGTGTCATTCACATTATAGGTCAGGCCAGTGGAGTATTTCTGTCTCACGGTTAGCTGTGGGCCTCCAGGTGTGCTAGTCCACCTGCCTGAAGATTGTCCCGCATTGAAAGACAGGTATGGCTGAGCGAAACATCCATTCACTGCAAAGGAGGCACAATTGTGCTCCTAATAGTGTTTCTTTACTCTTGTTAATAATAAACCAATGGTAACTTTGCACCCAGGCGTGAATACACTCCTAAAAGTGATTGTGCTCCTAAATGTTTTCCTACACTCCTGTTGTTGTTTCACTAAGGGGGAATTTATATTGTCACGTGATCTGTATTTAAATGAAAGTTTATGCCTAAATGTGATTACTGATACAACAGTACTGCTTTCTTTGCTCCAAGGGTGATTTTGTTCCTAAAGTGATTTAAAAACCTAAGTGTGATTTGTGTTCCCAAATGTTTTCCACAACTCATTTCTTCTGCCGTTACATCATAGGTGATTTTACTCTTCGATGAACTATCGATCAAATGTGAGGTCATACTGATGCACTTATTTTACATGCAATGTGACATTATCTCCCTGGACTCAGATTTTACACCTCATTGTGGCGCACACTCCACTGATTTTATATGTAAATGTATTTTGCTGATACGTGGAATTTGAGCTCCTAAAAGATTTTCACCCCCAAGATACTAATTGCACCTAGGGTGAGTTTTCAGCTCAAGTGTTGTCAACCAAATGTAAGGTCATACTGATGCATATCTAATGTGACAGCTTACCTCTGCACTTCCTCTCTTTGCTAAGTGACATCACATGGCTGCATTTTGCAGCTTTCACGTATTAAATTTGCTTCTCAAGTTCAATAACCTACACGTTTTTTTGATGGTCTGTTGATGGCCACCATACTAAAACAAAGTGAGCTATAGATTAAATATTAAGGTAAATAGAGAGCAGAGATCATATAGCCTCAGCCTATCCGTAATTACCCTTAAATAACAAGAACAACGAGATTTGACAGCAAACTTGAAACAATTATTCATTTATGAATACCATATCATTTACTCCAATGCAACAGTAGGCAACTTGAATCCCCACAAAAGAAATCAATCCCCCACATCCAGGACTTTCACAAGAGTTGTGATCACTCACCTCATACTTCATTACAGCCACTTTCCAATGACCAGACTGTTGGACCGGCATGTGCAGGCAGCCACTAGGACCCTACACAGGGCAGATGGGGATGTGACTGGACACAGGACACCACCTCTGGCCAGGGAGCGAGGACACTGGCATTGCAATCTACACACACAAGGGCGAAAGAGGTGCCTGCGTGCACTGTGCCGGCCGAGCGAATAAGGAACCTTTAGTGCACTCGCCGCCTCCGCGTGTTGTCCTGTGGGGCCGGGGCACAGGAGACAGGACACAGACCAGATCTCTTATCCATTCCCAGAAATAAACGGCATGACCTTGGACTGAACTGTCTCTTGCTCTCACCCACATGCACTCTCCTCCAAGGTATTGCCGTACAAAAACCAACCTCCAGGCCCGGACTGAGAACGCAAACCAACCCTGACAATTACGTCGGACAGGTGGGGGGGTTTGGGAGGGGGTGCTGGTGGGAAACACTGCTGCTGCCCTTTTTAGGACTTGCGCCTGCGTTGCAGTGCATGACACTGCTCGCGCAGCACGAGCCCTCTTGTAAGGGGGTTCTGAAAGCTGCTCACATGCTCATGCGTGTTATCAGCCTTTCGCCGCCCGCCATTGGCTTTCGCGTGTTTTTTTTTAAAAAAAAGGCACGCGATTGGGCAAAGGCTGGCACATGTCCCGCCTTTGCAACGCCCATTCCCGACCGTGTCTAGCACATGCAGCAGCGCGCGTTCACCTCGCTGCCGCGCACCCTCCCCCCGCTCCTCTGTGGTGCGCGTGCACCACGAGCTGCTGGATGGTTCTGTGCATACTTGTTTTTTAACAGCTCCCACTTCATAGCTTCGAAGTGCTTTGCAAGCATTCATCAAAATAGTTTGTGTATGACTGAATAATATGTGCAGGTACTGAAAACAGATTTAAGTGCTGGCGATGGGGACAGAGCTGTATGGGTCCCGATAGCCACATTTTAATGCCAACCTTACCTGCCCGTGAACCCTGCGGTGCCCTGGCAGGACTGCGCTCAAGAGTCAGTATCGGAAGAGGGGATACTGCGGCCACGTTTGAGGTGCATGGCAGCGCTGTGAGTGAGCACCATTGCAGGGGCAGCAGGGCTGGTTACACGATGGGGTACATCGGCAGAGCTCTCTGTAGATACCATCTCTGGCACACCGGCAATTGTTCCAGTTCAGCAGTGGGGAACTTTGGCAAAGCTATGTTTACCAACAGCTGTAACGGGAGTGGGTGCTGCTCAGCATTGAGGGGCAATGGCCGTACCACACGCGGGCACCAGTAAATGTGTGGCAGAAGCGGGTGCATTGAGGTGCATCATCTGAGCCACCTGCAGGCACCTGTAAATGTGTGGCAAGAGTTTTTGCTGCTCATCATTGAGGGGCGTCATCTGAGCCACATGTGGCACCTGCAAATCTGTGGTAGGAGTGGGTGCTGCTCAGAATTGAGGCGCAAAAGACACACAATTGATAGACGGAATGCAGAACAAATCAAAACATTCACCCCCAGTCAAAAGATCTGGGTTAAATCCCTCATTCTTTTGCTCACCATGCCACCCCAGTTTAGACCTGGCCATATGCAAATCAGTCTGACCCTGTGCCTCATGGGAACAGTCCAGCCCGAACTGCCAAGCCAGGTCCTCCCTGGACCGGAAACAAGCATCCTAGGACCGGTTTCGGGGTTTCACCCCTCTTCAGCCAGGATAGCTTGATTCCAGTGGTACAGTGAGTCCAGGACCCACATCAGGGCATACCTGGCGCACTTAGGGCTAGAAAACAAAAGACACATAATTGATGGATGGAATGCAGAACAAATCAAAACATTCATCTCCAGTCAAAAGATCTGGGTTAAAGCCATCATTCTTTTGCTCACTATGCCACCCTAGTTTAGACCTGGCCATATGCAAATCAGTCTTGACCCTGTGCCTCATGGGAACAGTCCAGCCCGAACTGCCAAGCCAGGTCCTGCCTGGACCGGAAACAAGCATCCTAGGGCCGGTTTCGGGGTTTCACCCCTCTTCAGCCAGGATAGCTTGATTCCAGTGGCACAGTGAGCCCAGGACCCACGTCTGGGCATACCTGGCGCACTTAGGGCAAGAAAACAATAGACACATAATTGATGGACGGAATGCAAAACAAATCAAAACATTCACCCCCAGTCAAAAGATCTGGGTTAAATCCATCATTATTTTGCTCACCATGCCACCCCAGTTTAGACCTGGCCATATGTAAATCAGTCTTGACCCTGTGCCTCATGGGAACAGTCCAGCCCGAACTGCCAAGCCAGGTCCTCCCTGGACCGGAAACAAGCATCCTAGGACCGGTTTCGGGGTTTCACCCCTCTTCAGCCAGGATAGCTTGATTCTTTGAGGCGCATCATCTGAGCCACCTGTGGGCACCTTTAAATGTGTGGCAAGAGCGGGTGCTGCTCAGAATTGAGGTGCATTACCCGAGCCACATGCAGCACCTCTAAATATGTGGCAAGAGCTGGTGCTGCTCAGCATTGAGGTGCATCATCTGAGCCACCTGTGGGCACCTGTAAATGTGTGGCAGGAGTTTTTGCCACTCATCACTGAGGGGTGTCCTCTGAGCCACCTGCGGGCACCTGTAAATGTGTGGCAAGAGCTGGTACTGCTCAGAATTGAGGGGCGTCATCTGAGCCACCTGCGGGAACCTGTAAATGTGTGGCAGGAGTTTTTGCCACTCGTCACTGAGGGGCGTCATCTGAGCCACCTGCGGGCACTTGTAAATGTGTGGCAGGAGCGGGTGCATTGGCCGAGCCACCTGCGGCCATTGGTAAATGTGCGGCAGGAGTTGTTCCTGCTCGCCATTGAGGTGCATCATCTGAGCCGAGTCACATGCGGGCACCTCTAAATGTGTGGCAGGAGTGGGTGCACTGAGGTGCATCAGTCATGCCACATGTGGGCATCGGTGAATGTATGGCAGGCGATGGTGCTGCTCAGCATTGAGGTGCATCGACAGAGCTACATGCAGGCACCTGTAACTGTGTGGCAGGAGTGGGTGCTGCTCCAGCATTGAGGCGCATCATCTGAGCCAGATGTGGGCATCTGTAAATGTGTGGCAGGAGTGGGTGCATTGAGGTGCATCATTTGAGCCAGATGTGGGCATCTGTAAATGTGTGGCAGGTGTGGGTGCATTGAGGTGCATCAGCCGAGCCATAAGTGGGCATCGGTGAATGACAATGTGTGACAGGAATCGGAGCCGCTCAGCATCAAGTATCTGAGCTCCATGTGGGCATCAGTACAGGAATATAAAGTGTCGCTGCTGCTCGGCATCGAGGTGCACGGGCAGAGCTGTCTGCAGATCCTCTGTGCCGCAGTGGGTGTTGCATATGGGGTGGACAAGCCACTGAAAGCTGGAGCTAATCTCCAGCCTGAACTTAGCTCAGCTCGTCATTCTCTTGGAACCTCGAGCCCATAACAAGCCGAGCTTCCATCTGCCTTTTGCCTGCCACTCTCCCTCGACCCCATGTTGTGGGCATGTGGCCTTGGGGCCAGAGCTGCAGATTAGGAACTGAGAAGCCAGGTTCGAGTCCCGGCGTCGGCTTTGCGCCTGTGATTTTAGGCAAATCATTTAATCTTCTCCTGCCTATAAAAATGAACCTACGCCTACTGTCGTTGTTGAATTTAGAATGAATTGAATACATTATGTGTATATTTCGTATTCACATTGGATTGGAAAGGTTTCCTTTCACTGTGTGATTCCTGGCAAATCACTCCTTCAGAAGTTCTTGTGTCTCTGAGACTCTAATAATCTTGGCCACTTACAGGGTTTATGTGACAACTAGCTTGTCTCTAGTTCACTGATGGTAGAGTCTTAATAACTACCCCTTTCAATAAATGCTTCTCAGTGCAGTGCTATAATGTGTTGTGTGTTGTATTATTGTCAAAGTTTCCACTTATTAAACAAATAAACTATTTTATATATTTTGATCCTCCATTTTTACAACATTTCACGAGGTGTTTGTTGTATAATTTACATAGCAAACATTTCCAGGGCTCGGCTCGCGCACGGGCTCTCAGAGCCCAGACAGACCCTTGTTTCGGTTCAGCTCTCCCTGTTAAAGTGTTGGTTCACCGGCCTCTAGTGTTGCAGCCTTGCATTGATATGCATTTTCAGAGCTGCGTGCTGACCACCTGGCACAGATTACCAGAGGCCCGGACATCGTGGCATCGAGGTGCGTGGGCAGAGCCCAGTCCTGTACTGGAAGAGAAGCCGTGCCGAGAGTCTAGGATTTGAGCCCTGTCTGCTGGTTACGTCACACAGACTCAAACGGACTCTTCCAAATGCGAATCTGTCCAGGGGGAAGTCGGGGTGTTACCAACAGGCAAGTTTTGGGGTTCAGGCGTGAGGAAAGCTATAGCTGCCGCAAGTAGTCACGCAACATGCGTGATTCGCACACATTTGTCTTCAGCCACCCACCACGGAGCGGGCCTTATTGCCTAGAAGCACTACGCTGACACAGCCCCCTCTACAAATGACCTAAAATAACATTACATAACTCCATCTGCCAAGAAGGCCAAGGTTCCGGAGCCCATTGCAGCTTATATACAGAGAGTGAGCAGCATTCCGAAGTGCATCGAAGTCGCTTTCAGAAGCATATAACCATTTAGTGAAAAAGCATAATCATGAATTCATGAGATGAAATAACAAGCATTTGCAATGCAATAGGTCTCGCATTTGCGAGAGTTTAAGCTACTGGCATATAGAATAAGGGCAGATGTACAAAGCTATTTAGCAGTCGCAAATGGAGAATCATGCCGTTTGCGAGTGGTAAAACATCTTCTGGCCTGTACTAACCTTATTTAGTGAGTCTGTAACCTATTACCAACTCGCAAAATAGGGTTTGCGAGTCGCTTATAGTAAGGGGGTGCCAAGAGTCTCCCTTTTCATAATGAGTCGCAGGGGCATGTATGAATATTTTACGACCAGAATGTGGTCGCAAAAACATTCATACTTTACGGAATCCGTGAAAGAGGTGGTAACCCATTTGCAAAGGGAAGGGGTGCCCAAGGGACTCCTTCTTTTTTGTGAATGTCGGCGCCAACATTTTTTAAGAGCAGGCAGTGGTCTCACGGACTGCTGCCTACTCTTAGAAGATGAAAAGGAAACTTTTCCTTTTTCTTTTTTAAATGCATCACGTTTTCCTTCAAGGAAAATGGCCTGCATTTTTGAAAAAAAGAAACTTGCTTTATTTAAAAGGCAGTCACAGACATGGTGATCAGCTGACCCCAGCAGGCCACCATCCCTGTGATTACAGGCCATTCCTAATGGGTCGCAAATTACGACCTGCCCTATGAATATTGAAGAGACAGGTCCATTTGCGACCCATTGGGAATCCCAAACAGTGTCTGAGACACTGTTGTGCATAGCGGTTTGCTATTTCCTATTATGAATCGCAAAAATTTGCAATTAGGAAATTGCAAACTGACTTTTTGTACATCTGGCCCTAAGTTTGAAGAATTATCACAGGCAACCAAAGGAATGCACCAATGCGAACAGACTATTTTGAGCATTTCTCAACATAACTGGTCTTTTTCTATGCCTACAGTATTTCATTCCATATGATTGTAACTGGTGCAACACGGCACCACAAGCATAGGGAATAAAAAGCCCAAGGCAAAAAAGGTTGCACACAGACAAAACACAACTAGTCTGTTTGCATTTGTGCATGCTGGTATTTGTGATAGTACCTAAAAGCCAGACTTGTTTTGGACCCCAAAGGTATTTTGGTATGCAGAAGTGGCTGCCGATGCTTGTGCAGACCCTTTTGTAATACTGATAGTGCTGGTGTACACGTGGTGTCAATACTAATATGAGAGGATATTCCCTCATTTGCATAGGGGCACGGTTCCATGAATATGAGGGAACGACTTTGACTCTGCACCTGCGGCGTATTACTGATGCGGGCGCAGAGGCAAACAGACCATCTGTAGGCATTCTGACAGTGCACCACAGAAAGGTGGCACACTGTCAGGGCACCCATGAGGGCAGCCTTCTCAAGGGGCAAAAGGAAGTTCGATAGACCCCCAGGACATCCCCCTGCAATCGGGTGCAGTCACTCACTGCAACCATCTGCAGCAGGATCTGGGACCCCTCTTGAAAGTGCAGTTGGGTTGACACCTGCATTGTGAAACGTGGAGCATCTTTTTTACAGCTGCTCCATATTTCACTTGAGGACAACACGTTCTTCATAATAGAGTGCACTTTCCCTGTTTGCGCCTGGCGCACCTGTTTAAAAGTGGAAAAGTGTGCCCTTTTAGTAATACGGGCCCTGAAATTGCCCTGTTCTAAAATTAACAGCCTCTATGCTTTTCCTTCCTCCGAGAATGGAATAAGATACTGAGAGCATGGGTTAACACAGCAGAGTAAACTGGGCCTGTGAGATTCAGTGAAGTAACTATTAACTTTGCACCAATGATAGCACAAACTATTTTTAAAAAGAAGGGTTTCAAGGGACTAGTGGATGCTCTGCGTTACAGGATCACAGGGCTCATGTGTGGATGCTCCACAGAGCTCAGTCACGACAATGGAAAAACTCAAAGACACAACAGAGAAAAACAAATTCAGACACAATGAGCCCCTGGCCAAGCCAGTGGCAGTGACTGTCTACAGGTGCTTGCTGCGGTTAGCTGCCCTGATCCATTGCAACCCTGCTACTCCCGTGACCCGAAGCATGCCTGAGCTGTTCCTCTGCCACTCCCCTCTGCGCCTATGGGTACAGTGTCTGTGAACCTAATCGGTGGCCAATAATAACTAAATGAGGAAGGGCACCTGAGGAGAGGAGCAGAGGCTGTGCGGGGAGGGTGTGGCCCCACCCGCTCTACTTGGCCGTCGTCCCAGATATGAGGAGGAGTAGGATCAACGCAGGTAAGGCATATTTTCATGATGTCTTGTAAGGCAACTCCACCCAAGGTTTCTGTGAAATCGTGTTTACCTCATGGTTCCCACTCAGAGAAACAGTTACATAACAATGTAGTACAGAGGTGAAGGTGCCCTTTAAGGACAAATCCAACGTGCCATGTACCATACCCTATCAACATAATTCTATGCCCGTTATTGGCTACATTTAGAAATTTCACCCCATTTTTCTTTTATGTATGGGGGGTCTCAAATTAATTTCAGGACTCACTTCCAGGGCGTGCGAGGGTTCTCTCAATGCATTTCCTAGCTGAACATAGAGACTCTGTGCCTACATGTCTGAACTGTATGTGGCTGTTCAACATTTCATTTGCCAGTATAATGGGATTATCATCCCGCTTCTGCCCGGTCGGTACATAGATGGATGAGAGGAAGGGCTTGCCACCCTTCGTTGGGTGTTGTACACTGTCAGGCCTGATGGATCCTTTCAGCTGTGCAACTATCCTCTGAAGCAATTGTTCTCCTTTCTTTGTTATTATGTTTTTAAAAGTACAATCATCATGCCCTGAAAATATACCCATCTCCTCTTTCTCAGGAAGTGATAAAAAAAAAGTTCACAGAGCATGGGAACTTGACAATTAAAAACAGTAAAGTTGGCCCATGTGGACTAGAGCAACTATTAACTGTGTGCAGCAATGAAAATGCAAAGCAATTACAAATCCCCATTCAACCCCAGCTAAAAACGAAAGTTTGATTGAACTAGAGCACTGATGCTCAAAGTAAGGCCCGGGGGCCGCTTGCAGCCATCTTGGTGTTTACATGCGGCCCCCCCTTGGTAAACAACAGCACAAGCTGATGTTTAGTTGTTGAGCACTACTAACCAGAATTGTTTTAAATAAACAGGCAAGCATTTATTTAACCGCTACGAAATGCTTGCTTGTTTATTTAACATGTTTTTAGACCTCCTTTCACAATCTCTGACCCACCCAGACCCCCTACTGCCACCCTGCTGGCATCAGTGCAGCCCTCGGTTACACCACAGACCATGCTTGGTGGCCCCTGGGGAAATGTTTGTGAGTACCCATGAACCAGAGTGTGCTTGGGTGATGAGCTATCAAATTCAACCATCGAGCCAGGGCCAGCCTCAGAAGAAGATCTTGAGAACAGAACAGACAAAAACAATATTCATCCTAGTGGCCTTGTGTAAAAGGAGATGATATTTTTTATGGCTCTGGTAAAATCAACCACTTCGACAATGTTGCTCCCATACTCCAGAATGTACCAACACTATCCCTCAACCTTAAGAGGGTGTCAATATTCAAAATATGAAGGACCAGCTAATGGCAGCTGAATGTGGGCCACCACCAGAGGAGCAGATCCTGGCACGGGCAGGCTTGGCCCTGCCTTCTGTCTTTGGCCAACATCCAGAGGGTGACAATGCCAAGAACAGGACGTACAAAGTTAATGATTTCCCTTTCTGTTTGATTCGTTCTACTCTCTCAGCAAAAACTCATAGTTTGTTGATCCTTTCCATATGTTCCCTGCCGGCCGGATTAGCCCTCCAATTATGTGTAAACAAGCAGCATGTTCCAAGTTCAGCAAACTATTGTATAACACAGAATGTAGGGCCGCTGTGCCTTTGAGGGTCGAAGCCAAGCTATACAAGGCTCGCTGCCCCTTAATGAGCTGTTACCAACATCACCAGTAGTGGTCACTGCACTAGTAGGGCTCAGGCCTGAGGGACGCTACAGCAGATACAGAGCATTTATAAGTGAATAGTACTTTAAGCACGTCAGTTACAATAGCAGTTTAAGCAAGCTGGTTACACTTTAAGCAGGCAGGTTATTGTGTATTTATGTTAAAGTTTTATCATGTAGGTTATAGTATATTCCACTGTACAGATGATTTACAGAGTAATAGGGAATGTATGAGTAATGTTACAGATGCAAAGGATAGGTCTAAACAGTCTACAATTGTAGTTGGAGGTAGTATGTCTGATGAGGTAGAGCCTTGCAATATAGACAGATATTTCATAGCTTAGGAAGGAATTTACATGTAAAGTTATAGTTCCATAGGATGTGTCCAGGTACTATACCGTGGTAGGCTCATACGTAGTATGTCTCTTAGGCATAAGGCCTGAGATCCTATAGTCCGATCGATCACTGCGCTAAGTAGTTTTCTAGTAGTAGAGCTTTCACGTTCTTCTTGAAGTTACAGAGAGGAGGGGTTTGTGAGGATCTCTGGTGGCAGGGAGATCCATATTCTGGGTGCACTACCAGTAAAGGACTGAGAATAGATTTTTTTTTAATGTTGGAGTTTCAAGGAGTTTGAGTGTCTCAGAGTTCGCGTTTCCACCGGACAAGGTGAGTTTCTGTGCCAGGGTATTTTGCAGGGGATAACGACATATTTTGTGTTCTAAAAACATATGTCATTACTCTTTGGGGAGGTGAAAGGTTTACCATTAATAGTTAGTGCAATTATGTATTATTTCTGTAAACTTTTGTGAAATTCCATAAAACCTTAGCAAAGTTATGCCTTTGGAGCTAAATTTGATTTTCTGGTATCTTGAGGTACTCTTTCTTGCAAAGGAGCACTTCACGGGAAAAAGTCGTTCCATCCCGGAAGGAGTCTAGTTTGTCAATGAGCAATTTCACGAGTTTGCCACGTGCAAAAATGTACTCAAAATAGTGTAATACGAAATTTAGAGAACTTATCGTAACCTGAAATTTGGGAATAGCGCAAATTTCACTAGCGTGATTAAAATTTAACCCAGGCGTGTTTTACTATGTCTTCATATGGTGTTTACTTTTCTAAGATTCTTGCCTGATCTGTCAAAATAAAGTTAAACTGTTAAACGTGATATGAATGTGTCCCTCCTAACACATGGAAAGCGTAATAATGTGATTTAAAGAAAAAAGGCAACATTTAGTTTCTAGCTCAAACAGATCAAAAGTCATTACAATTTAGGCTTGTAAATGCAACTTTATGTTCAACTCTTTCTAAAGGGTAACTCTTCGCATGACAGCTGTTGACTGCTTAGGCGTTTGAAGAGTTGGTGCTCAGTTTGTGTAAATATCTCCTGTTGGTGGGCTGAGGAAATGGTTTTGATTGTACCAGAAAACAAAAACACGAAGATCTTAAATTCCTTCTTTTTCTTGAAAATGTTTTATTTTAATGTTCACACAAATTCCTGTTTACATGACAGACCCTACTCAAAAGGCAATAGTTATTTTCAAGGGCACACAGACAACAGATGAATCCCAGACATGTGGCATCTCTTTTTAAGGCCCAGTGTCTTCGTTTCTGAAGTGTCCCCTGGTGACAATTTTTACTGCATTACAGGACTGCTTCCTAGTGCCTCTAAGACTCTCTAATGTGAACACTGGTTATATCTGAAACTGAAGACAAGCTTTAGAACATACCTCAGATGGTTCAAATAAGTAAGACACAGCTTTTCTTACAAGGTGTTCTCGAAAGCATGTTTGCTCATGAGTGCAACATTGTATGTTTTACACAAGGTAATGAATTCTGGGAAGTAGAAAGTGTTAATGGAATACTGTTCATGTCCCCACTTATTACAAAACAATCACTACTTGTTGGTGAATGCTATTTGGAAAGCATTTGTTTACTATCTAATACATTCTATCGCGAAAAGCCCGTGCATTATTTTATAATGGGATCACTTTTGCATCAATTTGTCTCTGTCAGCCTGTCAAAATCGTTAGATAATAATGCCACATGATGTGGTGCATAATATGCCTTTATTTGCATAAATTGTTGAATATTTTGCTTCTCGCTGCAACAGCGTTTGCCTTTTCTTGCTGCATAATTTTGGTCAAGGCAGCTGGGTAATTTGGGCCTCTATTGCCGAGCAATTCCAGTTTTTTTTGCTTATGAGGCAGAGAATTCTAATAGAAGCCCATGTTGACATCAGAACATGGGCTTCTATGGGAATTCTCCAGGGCATATTATCAAGCCCATTATCGCCGCTTTAGCGGCAGGTTTCTGCCGCTAAAGCGGCGATAATTTTAACGCCGTTTCTTGATAATATGCCCCGTAGTTTTTAAAGACAGTTAATTTTTATTGTAGTTTTTGACATTTGCAAATCTGTGTATAAAGTAGGAGGAATATTGTTCTAGGACAGCTGTGTCCAATGAAGATCCAAGCTGGCCAGATCAATGCAGGATTATTAGAGTGTCTTCTTCAAAAAATGAACACTCAAATCATGTCACGTAGCCGGTGGGTATCCTGAGAATGTTGCATGTCTCAACCCTCTTTGACGCATGTTGGAGACCAAGCTTTAATACTCTCTCGCCAGACTGGAACATATTCAAAAACGTCCAGTGAGCCGGATCACAATGGACTCAGGAAAGACGGGCCTCAGGGGCACCATGCTACAGGAAACAGGCATGGATTTCAATTAGGTGTAGCCAAAGGTGGGAGATGCTGCCCCTTGCTTGACTTTTTGTTAACATCGGCACAGTGCTAGTCTCGTTGCTTGACCATTGGCCTGAGCCCAGCATGATGAACACTGATGTGCTTAATCTGAATTTCTTAAGATATTCAGTAAACTCCCGCCACTTAAAAATCTGGCCATTGTATACAAACACTCCCGGAATCAGTCCATGAGAGGCTTCCACATCTTGAATCTTTGGGGATGAACTTATCTGGTGGAGGAGGTATGAAAAATGTCCATCTCTGGGTTACTCATGCACTTGTCAATCATGGTCAATGAGTGGTGGCCATCAGAGAGGCTGCCAAGACCCACCGTAACCCTTACCCTCGGGGTAGCCTGATGGCCATCAACAATCACATGAACACGAGAATTACTGCAAGGGAGCATATTCTTTAACTAGGGATTCTTAATTTATAGTCAGATAAGTGAAACAGACATTTCCTTGACTGCAAGCCTTGAGCTTTCCGACACCGAGATGAGCTAAATGAGTGAATGAGCGTTGCTTGACAGGTAGTCCACAGAAGACTGTCAGTTATGACCAGCAGCTTTCAGTGAATGTTGTGTTGCAAATAGAGAACTTGTTTTACAACTCCAAGATGGCACAGGTGCAACTAATCCTTTAATAGAAACAGTCAACAGCATGCTTGGATAGCTGTGATAGACTATTGCAAACAGTCGTCAATCGTAGTGGCCGGTGTTATACCCTTGAAAGACATTTGTAGCTGTCCTGAGCTCTCAATGACTAGTTGCAGGTATTTCTCAGCATCTTCTGCATGGTGGGTTTTGGTATTTGTGGAAGGTCAGAGATGATGAGAGAGCTCATCTCAAGGGAAGTGGATCCTGGTTTTTAGGTTACTTGAAAGTACTGCACCTCCAACTGGAAGATACACTTCTCAATCCTCAGTAGAGGCTTTGAAGAAGATCTCTTGAAGAGTGGAACAAAGTCTGTTGTGACATGGATGGATTGTGCACTTAGCTAACTATGAAAGTTGTGACATTCTTAGAGGGTGGCAAATTGTCTCCTTTTCAATAAGTGAATAGCGTTCCCAGATGGGGCCCAATCACTGTGATCTTGTTTTGCATGAGTGCAGTCTAAGACCTATGTGACTGGCAACCATATCTAACTCTGTCTCTTCTGATTAATCATAATATGTAAGCATGGTATTGCTGAAAGTGCTTCTTTTGTGGCTTGGAAGGCTTGTTGCTGATTTTCCACTTCCAGGCAGATGAAAATTTCAGGTGGTCTAAATGTGGGCCAGTGAGAGAGAGGAGTTTCAAATGAACCCTCCGTAATTCTTGATCACCCTCAAGAAACTCTGCACTCAGCAACAGAATTTTGAAGGATATCTGACTTTACATCGTCAACTTTCAAAGAATATGAGTCAACGCCTTAGCATGGAATCTGGAAGCAAAATACTCAATGCTCAACTGCAGAAACATGCATTTCATGCGACGCCACATTCCTAGAGACATTGGAAAACTGCACTCAGTGTAGTATTGTGTTATTTGATGGTTATTGCATGAAACAAAAGGTAACTGCTGGTGTTCATCATGCAAACAAAGCATGACAGTTCCTCTCAAAAAATTCTGGAAATCTTCAGACTCACTTGGGAATCCAAAGTTGAGGCATTCGTACTGAGGAAGGCTGTGAATGTGATGTAGCAGAACTTGTTTTCGATTAGCAAATGGTAGCCAAAGTTAAAATCAACTTTGGAAAACAATTTCACTTCATCATGAGTTCATTAACGGTGGATATGATATGGGGCTCCCTGCAGATATCAGTAATTGGGAGGCGCATATCCATGCACATGCACACCTCTTATAGCTACTTCCAATTTTTTTACCACAACCAAGAGAGGTAACAAGGGCACGGGTAGCCAATTATTTCTAGGAGGAGGTCTGCAATCTCTCATTTGGCAAGGACTGCCTTGAACTTCTACCTCTTCCTCTTCATCCCATCATGCTGTATCGCCAGTCAGTGGACAAGGATGAACAATCTCAGCAATGTGGAGCTAGATCCCCTTGGTTTTTAGACACCCAATGCTGGTGATCAATGTGCTGTACTCTCCTAGCGTGCTGTCCATTTCTCATGCAGGGGCACTGAATGCAAGCTGAGCAAGGCAGAACCTCTTCATTGTGTGGCATCTAATTAGTACCTTTAAACAGTCTTCATGAGATTTCAGCTAAGAAAGCTCTACAGAGAGGTGAAGAACTGCCATAGGCGATTATGTGAATGGCAGTGGAATGCAGCAGAGGCAAAGGTGTGATGTCACCTAATTGGAACTTGGCAATCCCATTGATGGAGGCACCAGTGTCTATTAGCGTAGTCAAAGGTTGATGCTACATTAAGACCCTGAACTTTGGATGGATTCTCCAGTATGGTTCACAATGCCAATGGCATGACGGATATGCAATGTGCGTCCATTGTCCTCTTCACTGCCATCCAAGCTTTGGTAAGCCAGTGGTCAGCGTGATCAGGATGAGGGGCCGAAGTCTGGCTGCCAAGCACCTTTGGATGACGCCCTTACCTCCTTAGCTATATCACATAGATCTCATGTGGAGCAATCAGCAGGCTATGGCTCCCGGCAGTGGGATTATCTCATCCCAGAGAGGTCCCCACCGGTGGTATCTGCAGCCCATGCTCCTATAGTCTCTTCCAGCTTCGGGGCAGCTGCCCTAGTGCACTTTGGGACCCAAAGTCTGGGCAACACCTCTTCTAAAATTAAGAACCTTACCTGGGTGCCATCACCCCAGGGTGCTATGACACCCTAGAGCCCTCTCCAGCTCTGTCAGGGTTTCTTTTCTGCTCTGAGTGTTATTACCCTTCGCAAGAGTCCACGTGTGCTGATCATGGCCGCAGCCTCTGCCGGTGCAATACTGAATTTGCACATGGGACATGATCTTCAGTTATAACCGACCACCTAAACAATTGCAGACATCACCCCAAAGGAGCCTTTATGCTGGGTCACTTAACAAGATTATTATGGGGGATCAGAGATGCCACTCACTGCTGTGAACCAGGATCCCCATGTTGTAACACAAATGATGCAGGTATGATCAAAGCAATTTCATGGATGGTTTCTTAGTCTGAGAATTTCAGAAGCTATGCATAAGTTCATCTTTATGGCCCTATCACCACAGGCCAAGGATCCTGCACCCTCCCCCCCCCTCCCCACCACCACCACCAACACCACCTTGCCTAAAGCTACAAGTGCCTCTTGTACAGGATAGCACTTCCCGAAGGTAAGCCTTGTCTGGCTGATAAACAAAGCCCATCAGTGCACTCGGGGGAAGAAGGGAGCAGGTAGGTTCCAAGGCCTGTTCTTACATTTCAGATCTCTATCCTCCGTTTCACAGGAGCCTGGTACACTTCAAAGGCCATCAGGAATGTTCTAGGAACTACATCCTCTCATGCAGGTGCTCCCTGTTTGCCATTTGTAACCAACTCCTACACGGTCCATGCTCACACTGCCACAGGTATACAGACCATGCCCACATGGATAGAGTAAAAGCCCTGGGTATAAGGGACTAACAAATCCCTTTCATTAGCTGTAGAGGCCGGTAGGCTACTCTCCTTATAAATAATTGGAAAAAGGTCTGCGCCCAATTCTGTGATTAGCTGATGCCACCACAGTCAATATATGCCAGTTCTCTCTAAACTAAAATAAGGGTGCCCTTGATGTACCTCTCTAGGTCACAGAGCCCACCTCTGGTCTCTTTCCACTGTCACAGACTTTCAGCTAACATACATAAGCCTCGTGCTTTGAGGCAAAAGTCAGGCTCAGAAATTTAGGGCCAGATTCATCAAGGTTTTGTGTTGCCCTTGTGCCTCGTAAGGGGGCGCAAGTATGACCCAAAACCTAAGTTTTACCAAGCCACACATGGTCACCTTGCGTGGCCCTGCCTGGCTTGATAAATCTAGAGTAACGTAAGACAGCGCACATGACTGCCTTGTGCTACTGTTCCCCAGGGAGGCGTCCATGGGTGGAGTATGAGTGTTCCTAAAAATCCACCGATGGATTTTGGTGCATTCCCAGATTTACCATTAGTGGTAGACCTGGAAATGTGTGAAAATGCTATGCCTCCCCAGGTGAGGTGTAACGAGAAGAAATATTTATATTTCACCTGGCTCTTTCTGTTGTCTAAGTGTGCTGCATTCTGCAGCACACATAGAAAGAGGAAAATGGCTCAAGGATTGGTTTTTGCAGGAAGGTGTCACTTCCTGCTCAAAAACAATCCTGCCTACAACGCAGGTACCCTTGCACCATGACGCAAGGGTGTCTGCATTGGCGCTAGACAGACAAACGCGCGCTAGCGCTAGGAAAGGACAGGAATGTGCCATCTAAAGTTAAATATGGCTCATCCCTGCCCTTCCACGCAGCACAGCAAGGTGGCTCGCTGCATTGTGCTGTGTGAAAAAACTATAAATATGGGCCTAGGTTTGGAGAACTCAAGGCAGAGGGGCACACTCCTTTGTGCCATGCATGGGTCATTCCCCGTCCATCAGAACCCGATAGGGTGGCACCCCAGCAGTGTGATGGTAAAGAAGGCACTGAAGGCCTTAGATGGAGCTGGTAGGCTGGCATCAGAGATGATGGGGTGAGAGAGCAGTAGGCTGAAGCTGGGCATTGACCGCAGGGTTGATAATGGATGCAGAGAGTATCCAGGAGGGAGACAGTATCCTTCATCGCAAGAGCTGTGTGGGTGTTGTTGCTGAACTGGCAGGCGCGATTACCACATCCGCTAGACGATGGAACATTGATATGTAGGACACAGGACGCAGACATGGCACCACAACTGGACGCCTGCAGGGAAGCCTGACAACCTTTCATTTAGAAGAAACAGGTCATGGAGCAGCCCAAGATACCTGAAATTACAGGGGTCGGTACGCATTGTGCAGGCGCGAAACTGCAGGACTACAACGAAAAAAGGCACAAGGCACTAGGTTGATGCACATTCTCCCCACACTGGTGGTCACTAATGACTAGAAGCCATGCTGCAATGTGGTGGGCATTTTTAGTGCCATAGAATAAGAAAGTCTATTCATATCTATGCAGGGCGTAGTCAAATTCAGTGGTTCCTCGTTGGGGATAACCTAGTGTTGGGATGAAGCTCTATTTCAAGGTATTGTCCAAATCTCAAAACGTAATTTTCAAAGCTTAGTCGTAGAATTCAAGGGACGCAACAGTCACGTTCGGCAGCCACACACGGCCTTTGTTCTTACAGCGCGACACGCATGTGTTATAGTTACAGTCAGTGCTTTAAATGGGCCGGTACTCACCGGTACTTCTCCGTGTTCTCCCATTGAGTACCGGGACTTCTCCTTGTGTTAAGAGAGTACCGGTACTCCTAGTGGCATGCTGTGGTCAGTCTCTGGGTTATGGGCGCTTGACAGTTAATGTCGAGTGGATTGCGACGCTAGGTTGCGGCTGCAGCACCAAACTCAGAGCCGGCATTTGTTAAGATAGCGTCTTAGGCGGAGAGAAATTTGGCGCCCTTGCTAATAGAGACTGAAATGAGGCAGCAGGGGGTCCTGTTTGAGTTGACTGGTCAGTCCCTGGATGAGCCGTGACTGCCCCTTGAACCCAAACGCCTCGGGACCTCTCAAGCTCACCTAAATCACCGATAGTTTAGCTGCCTCACGGTGATGGGTCTGTTGGTGTGTGTATCAGCAGGGGTGAGATGGTGAAAGGAGCGCGAAGAAATGGGCAATGAGGTGTTAAAACAGGCCGGCCCTGCTCACACCCTGACAGCGTTACAGGACAGGAAGACACCTGTGGTTTTCTAAGCTAGAGCTCTTGACATTGGAACTGTCGCGCTGTCAGTTATAGGGAATGTTTGCAGATCCATTGTCTGTCAAAGTGCCTTAAAAAAAAAGTCTGCTTTCGCGTAAAACTTCTGCATCTCACGCTAATGCCCTCGGGCTAAGTTCACGCTATATTTAATTACAACAAACACCAATTACACCCTGCAGCTATGGGCAGAACTTGGCCAAAGGCACTTTGAACATTGAAGAAGAAAATGCTGATAGTGTACAAGGCTGCCTTGAAGCCACGCCCCCAACACGCCCCTCCCAGGCTCACCCCAATCAATTTGGTGAGTACCGGCACTTCTCCTTTTCCACTTAAAGCACTGGTTACAGTCTCATAAACCTTGAATTCTATGACTAAGCTTTGAAAATTACGTTTTGGGATTCGGACAATACCTTGAAATAGAGCTTCATCCCAACACCAGGTTACCCACAGCGGGGAACCACTGGATTCCACTACGCCCTGAAGAAGCCTGAATCATGGGCGAAACGCGTTGGCTGTTTTGCACAATTTGCATGTATAGTGCCAAGCAATGAATAAAAAGGAAATAAGAGCATATTAAAAACGAAAAGCCTCTGTCATCGTGATTTCGCTGGCCTGTGGTTTATTCCAAAGACTGTGTTTAAACGTCTCTATTTATGTGCCTCTCTTATTTTGTGTTTAAATGGTATACTAAGACCATTAACGGTGTCTGGTTGTCAGATGTGGGCACTTTCTATAAGATCAAATAAAAAACAAAAAATGGGGTTTCCAGTATACCGAATGTAACATAGGTAGTCTAGGTACCCTGCCACAGTGAATCAGTGTGTTTTTCATATCTAAACAGTAGACTCTTCAGAGACACTGAGCTTGAAATGGGGGCGTGGCTAGAAGTTAAGAGAAGGGAGGTGGCGTAATATACGAGGTTCTCCTGACTGGGCAGTTGTTCACAAGCTGTGCTGCCTAGAAGAGGGCTGGCTTTTCTTCCCTTTCTAGAGGCACTTGCCAGAGAACATTGTTATTGTATCTACTGCCTGCTGCGTGAGTGCGCTCATTGGCTGAGCGCTGATTGACAGCTCCTGAGTCCCCTGGAATGTCCCACTGTCCCTCCCTCCTACACTCTAATGACGCCGCACTCTGGCTGAAGGGCGGGGTGAGGGCGGCGGTTCGTGCACTCTAGCGCCAGACTTGAGTGAGGGAAGCAGCATTAACTGACGCAGGACTCAGCCGTCCTGCGGTGGATTTGAGGATTATGAGGAAAGAGCGCCCTTTCACAGAAAAGCCTTCTCAGCGAACAAACAAGTCTAACTAGAGACGGATTACGTTTGTTTTGCTTGTGTATTTTTTTTATAAGAAGGACCGTTCCAGCGCTATTTTGACTCAAAGATGGTGAGGATGCCCTAACTATTCTGACTTTGTATCCGCTATCACCCACATTTAAAAGTGTTTACTGGGGACCCGCAGACTCCCCGCCTCCACTGCTTCAGATCTTGCTGTGTTATTTATTGAGAGTAAAGGCTGGATGGTGACAGGTTCGTCTCTTGTGTTTTCTGTATTCAAGCACCGACCTCTGTTGATAGGTTCCACCCCTCCCCCCGTCCTTGAGCCCTGGCTACTGCCCCCTCACTCCTCCAGAAACAACACTGGGGTTCTAGCTGCCCTCTCTGCGGTGCCTCTGCCCAGCTTCACAAGAATGCGACAGGCAATTCATAACAACTTGATTTAACATAGCGCTTGATATCTTGGTTTCTGCTGTTTCTAAGCTCTTTAGGTCCCAGTTCCTGCCCTATGGTTCAGCTCTCTGCAGAGAGTAGAGAAGCAGAGATCTCTGTCTCAGCCCAGCCATGGGCTAGGTGGAGCACAGACACAGGGGTGTAACAAGCAGGCAGCCCTTTGTCTGTCTCTCTACAGTCAGTGAACTTAGTAGATGGACACTAGAGGGGCTGGGGACTTGCCCGGCCCCTGGGAGAGTGGGGATCGGGGTTGATAAGCAAGTATTGTCATTCAGATGGCACTAGCGTAGCTAACGTGGCACTGTACATTGATGAGGGGGTCTTGGGATGTGACACAAAGTTGTGTATATCAAGTGAGAACTGCACAATTACATATGAAGTGAGCAGCCTAGAATCACACCTCTCAGTCCCGGTGTCAAGACCAGGGCGGCAGCCCGGGTCCCAAAGTCAGCAGGTTAGCCGGTAAATCCTGAGGCGCAGGGGGGGGGGGGGGTGGGCACCTGAGACAAGCAGCCGATGCTGGCAGCTGATGGCGGCATGCAGTGTGCATCTTGTAAAGCGCAGAGTTCACTAACTCCTTGGTCTCAAGGTGCTTAAGTGCAGACTGATGGCTGTGGGTGATTCTGGCAGAGGGGGTCCGTGGGCAGTGGGGCTTCACTCTCCATCTGTGACAGACTGACCCCACGGTTTCAAAGGGGGTGAGGGTCGAGCCTACGACCTTCGGTCCTCACTCGTGAGTGAGATGATGTCCCGAGTTGTGTCAGTGAGGTCATTCCTGCACAAGGCTTCAGGTCTGAAGCCCCCACCTCGCCCCCGTCAGCTGTGCACGCGATGGCTTGTACAGGTGAAGGGTGTGTGCCCTTCTACTGACCTAGGTGGCTGTGCGAGCAGGTGTGTATTGGTGTTATCTGTATAGTGCGAGCCCATCCACATGGCAGAGCAGCGCGTGCCTCAGTTCTGAGTCTTGTCTGGGAAGTTCACTTCCCGACGCAGGGTCTTATGGACCCGGTGCCACCATGGCTTCGTGAGTCCCTCTGTCTGTGGTTGGAACTGAAACCTTCCTGGTATACCGCATTTTTTATCCCTCGAGTCTGCTGTTACTATGTCCTTCAGTCTGGTATTAACCAGCCGATATAACTCCGTGTGTGCGCCTCGGCCCTGGCATGTCTGGTACACGCGGCTTCCCATGTCTTCAGTGCCCGTGTCTTCCTGTGTCCTCAGTACCTGTGTTTTCCTGTGTCCTCAGTACCTGTCTTCCTGTATGCTCAGTACCTATGCCCGCTGTGCCCGTGTCTCCCTGTGTCCTCGGTACCTGTGTCTCCCTGTGTCCTCAGTACCTGTGTCTTCCTGTGTCCTCGGCACCTGTCTTACTGTATGCTCAGTACCTATGCCCGCTGTACCCGTGTCTCCCTGTGTCCTCGGTATCTGTCTCCCTGTGTCATCAGTACCTGCGTCTTGCTGTGTCCTCAGTACATGTGTCTCCACGTGTCCTCGTTACCTGTGTCTGCCTGTGTCCTCAGTACCCGTGTCTTCCTGTGTCCTCGGTACCTGTCTTCCTGTATGCTCAGTACCTGTGTCCGCTGTACCCGTGTCTTCCTGCGTCCTCGGTACCTGTGTCATCAGTACCTCTGTCTTGCTGTGTCCTCAGTACATGTGTCTCCACGTGTCCTCAGTACCTGTGTCTGCCTGTGTCATCAGTACCCGTGTCTTCCTGTGTCCGCGGTACCTGTCTTCCTGTATGCTCAGTACCTATGCCCGCTGTACCCGTGTCTCCCTGTGTCCTCGGTATCTGTGTCTCCCTGTGTCATCAGTGCCTTGTCTTGCTGTGTCCTCAGTACATGTGTCTCCACGTGTCCTCGGTACCTGTGTCTGCCTGTGTCATCAGTACCCGTGTCTTCTTGTGTACTCGGTACCTGTATTCCTGTGTCCTCAGTACCTGTGTCCTCAGTTCCCGAGTACATGAACGTGCCTCACTAGGGGTACATCAGTGCAGCCAGACATAGTTCTGCTCATCTGCTGTCTGTGGCCAGGCGAGGGGTAGCTCTGCTGTCTGCAGCGAGCGAGGGTTCCATCAACTGAAAAGGTGATGCGCTGTCTCTAAAGGCAGGGGTCGCTCTGCTCTCTGGGACGAGCTAGGGTTAAGGCAGGTGAAGAAGAGGCGTGTCTTTCTGCGGGGGGCGAGGGTTCAAGGAGCTGAAGGAGGGATACCTCTGGGGTGACTCTGAAGGTAGATATAGCTCTGCTCTCTTGAGTGGACAAGGGTTCAACCAGCTGAACGATAGCTCTTGTCTTTCACCAGCGAGGGACAGATGTGCTCTCTGCATTGAGTGAGAGCCCCTTCAGCTGAAGAAGGGATAACTCTGCTGTCTCACAAGGGAGGGCTAGCTCTGCTCTCTGCATTGAGTGAGAGCCCCTTCAGCTGAAGAAGAGATAACGCTGCTGTCTCACAAGGGAGGGCTAGCTCTGCTGTCTGCATTGAGTGAGAGCCCCTTCAGCTGAAGGGGGGATAACTCTGTTGTCTCACAAGGGAGGGATAGCTCTGCTCTCTACATTGAGTGAGAGCCCCTTCAGCTGAAGGAGGGATAACGCTGCTGTCTCACGGAGGGACAGCTCTGCTCTCTGCAGCGAGCGAGGGTTCAATCAGCTGAAGGAGGGATAACTCTGCTGTCTCAGGAGGGAGGGACAGCTCTGCTCTCTGCAGCGAGCGAGGGTTCAATCAGCTGAAGGAGGGATAACTCTGCTGTCTCACGAGGGAGGGACAGCTCTGCTCTCTGCAGCGATCCAGGGTTCAATCAGCCGAAGGAGGGATAACTCTGCTGTCTCACACGGGTGGGACAGCTTGCTCTCTGCTGCGAGCGAGGGTCCAGTCAGCTGAGGGATGGATAACTGTTGCCTTTCACAAGCGAGGTAGCGCTGCTGCTTGTGATGCATGACGGAGAGCTCTGCTGTCGAGGCAAGTGAGGGCAGCTCATTGTGCCGGATTCGGGAGCGGAGAGTATATACTCTGTCCCAAGGAACAGCGTGCAGACACCTAGGCAGACTGAGGGGGCACGGAGCCCTTCCCCTGGCGGGGGCGTCCGCTAGACCCTCGTGGGAGCTGTGGGATGGGTGGGTATCCACACCCCGCTACTGTGGGCAGCCACAATGGTTTTACTAAACGTGTGGGGGGGAGGGGGAGGGATACAGCTCTACCCACGGTACCCCACACCCCTCCGTGCAGCTGTACCCCCTCCAAATCTGAGGTGTACCGCACCTCTCCCTTAACTTACAGTCCTGTCTCCCTGGAGGACTGGCTGCACACCCAATACCTAAACTAGGGATGAACCTTATCCGCAGAGCTGCCCTCACCAATCTCCTCACACCGCTAAGATCAGGTGCGCAACGCCCATCGGGCTCAAACGGCTTCAGCCCCCCTTCTGTAGTTCAGGCTCTCTCTGTGCCTCCCTACCTCACGCTCACACACGTGCAGAACGTGCTCAACACATTTCTCTGAACCTGAGACCACGCCCCCTCTCTCAGGTGCAGACAGAAAGCCGTGGCCCGCGGCTGAGAACACAGCGTCCAGGTAGAGAGAGGGCACGGGCGCGAGGCCAAGGAAAGATGGTGCAGCCACGTAGAACCCGTTCTGCCACCACCACTCGTTTCCAGGAACAGGTTAATGGCCTAGGTCCCTAAGGGCGTGGCGTAAACATGTAAAATAAAATCCAGCGCTTGCCACAGCCTGCCACATGGCCAGTATTTTGGCGCCTCACTGTGAGCTGTCTGGTATTGCATCCTGACATATAAAACAACAATTGGCCCACTGGTTTAGCCAGTGCGTATTAGCTCGGTATGATAAACGATTAACAGTGATTTTGTTGTGTTGAAAGTGTTTCTTTTCTGAAAATATGAGACCGTGAATTAATCATTCCTGAGTCTCCTGTTCTTCCCTTCACACATGTGGCTGCCGTCTCTCTCAAGCCCTTTTCTATCCGCATCTTTCTGAAATCCTCCATCTGCACATTTCACGTTTCATCTTGTCCCTCTTCAGTGCCCTCTGGTCACTGTCTCTAGCGCATACATCCCTGCATGTCCCTCTCTTCACCCTCCCCCCCCCCCCCCCACACACAACACACCGAGGATCTTCTTACGGATTTTGGGGGCCCTGGGCCAAACCTATGGGGTCAGTTTTGAGTTTAAGATCCTATCTCAGCTCTGATGTGCCCCCTTTGGCCAGGTCACTGACAGTGCACAGGCACTCGCCCGAATTCTCAATGCGCGCTAATATTACTACCAATAATGTCTGTGACCCCCTCCCATTTCTCATATGCGAGGTGAGGTCCTGTTTTGATCTAAAGAAATCTTTTTATGGATGTTGCATGAAACATAAAAACAACATTTCTCTGCAAAATGCCTGCAATAGAATCTCACACATCACACACATTAAAAATAAATGAAAGGAAAAGGCGTTCTGTTTAAGAAGAATTGAAGGTCATCAGAGCGTGACTCTCAGCAGAGCTAGCTCTATCAGGCCCCCCCCCCCCGAAAGTCTGGGGCTCTGGGTCAGAGCCCACTTTGCCATGCCATAAAACATTTCTGAGCACACCCACTCACCAGTAACCACTACCTTTTGTTATAGTTTTGCCCTGACACACACGCGCGTACACACACACATAACACACCCACGCACCTGTAACCACTACCTTTTTATATAGTTTTGCTCTGACACGCATGCACGTGCAGACACACACACACACACACCACACACACTCACCTGGAACCACTACATTTTGATATAGTTTTGCCCTGCCACACACACACACATAGCACACACACTCACCTGTAACCACTACCTTTTGATATAGTTTTGCTCTGACACGCATGCACGTGCACACACACACACACACACACACCACACACACTCACCTGGAACCACTACATTTTGATATAGTTTTGCCCTGCCACACACACACATAGCATACACACTTACCTGTAACCACCACCTTTTGATATAGTTTTGCCCTGTCATACACACACAGCACACCCACTCACCTGTAACCACTACCTTTTGATATAGTTTTGCCCTGCCACACACACAAAACACACCCACTCACCTGTAATCACTACCTTTGGATTTAGTTTTGCCCTGCCACACACACAAAACACACCCACTCACCTGTAATCACTACCTTTGGATTTAGTTTTGCCTTGTCTATATATTTTGCCAGCTGGGCACCCCCTTCGAACACTTTTGCATAAAATGACAATTAGGATCGACACATATGACTACTGCTACGTGCACTCTGTAGAGAGGCCAAGTATTGGCTGAACATATAATCTGAACGCTTTGCCTGTCCACAGACAGGTACTGTGATATAATCACACTGCCTTCAGCCTCAGCTCCTGGGATTTCAAACACGCCCTGTTGTTAACACCCATTCACAACCATAACTCACCTTCACACATAGCAGTGACTGAGTTAACAGGACGCACTATGCAAGAGGAATATGCTGCATGAAAAAATACAGAACACAACATCCTACAAAAAGCAAACATTCTTAGGGAATGGATAACTTTACCAGTCACTGTACAGACACTGATTAGTGTTTTTGCCTGAAAAGTTAAGCACATGACCATAAAGCCTGATAGGGGCCCGTTTCAGTGTCCTTTTTCAATGACTAAACACAGCAAGATGATGGACCGAAGGCTGAAGCTTTTCAACCACTCACCACCAGTCAAGAGATCTGGGTTTAATCCATCGATCTTTTGCTCACCGTGCCATCCCAATTTGGACCCAGCCATATGCAAATCAGTCTTGACCCTGCTCCTCATGTAAACAGTCCATCCTGAACTGCCAGACCTTGTCCTCCCTGGACCAGAAGTAAGCATCCTGGGACACGTATCACGGGTTCACCACTCATCAGCCAGGCTTCTTGAATACAGTAGCAAAGTGAGCAAGGGACCCACGTCTGGGCATTCCCTTTGCCACTTAGGGCAAACATAGCAAACAAAGTGTTTCTACAGTTGTCCTGTGTGGGAAGGGTATGCCTAGCCGTGGGTCCCATGCTCACTGTGCCACTGGATTCAAGCTAGCCTAGCTGATGATGGGTGATATCCTGAAACCTGTTCCAGGATGTTTGTTTCCAGTCCAGGGAGGACCTGGCTTGGCAGTTCGGGTTGGACTGTTCCCATGGGGAGCTGAGTCAAGACTGATAGACAGATATCTGGGTCCAAACTGGAGTGGCATGGCGAGCAAAAAAATGATGGATTTAACCCAGATCTGTGACTGGGGGTGAATGTTTGATAATGTTAAGCACTCCGTCCATCATCGGTTTGTGTTACAACAGTTTTCAATTACTGCCGAGTTTGAGTCCCAGAGGGACCCGTCTCACTTAAAGCCCCAGGCAAAAGGCAAGCTCAGACTACTCAGAGACAGGGCAAAGGCAAGTTGGGGCTACTCAAGCAATCACCAGAGTTAGAGACAGGAGGAAATGTGTGCAACAAGAGGCAAGCTGACACTCTTCAAGTAGAGAAGCCTGGATCTTACAAACTACTTCTTCCACACTTGTTCAATCTAGTCAAAGTTGAATGCTACACCACTCCTAGCACCCACCCCATACCACAAGGAGAACCACCATGGGTTAACCCACAAACAGAGTATTCAAAAGGAGAATATTTCACAGAGCTTTGAAACTTGTACTCGGCACAGATAATACATTGTAAAACTGACATGCAAAAATCAGGGAAAAACATTAATGCAGTATTGGTGTTTGCACCAAAGGGCAGCGCCTATCTATCATCATTATACTGTGCTTTACACGGACAGGTACCTAAATATACTTCCCAGCCTAGTGGATGTGACAGGGAAAAGGAAATTCCAAAACAATATACTTGTGGCTAGTCAGGTGGCGGGAGCAGCATCCTGCCCTTGCATGGGTCAGCTGGGGTAGATCCTGTGACCATGCCCCTCTTGTGCTGCAGCACGTGCCAACTCCGTCCCCTTGCACTAACAAGCGATGCATTGCTTGAGAACTGACTTTGTGGCCAATGATAGCACAACATGGGCGGGAGGCCATAGAGTGGAACTAGAAGGGATGGGCGTGGCCTCACCCTGTCTGACCTCAGCCCACATCGCGATGGTGACGAGTCCAAGTGTGCTTCTGGCTCTGCTTCCAACCTTGATTTGTTATCCAAAACTTACAAGATGGAATTTATTTTCTGATTGTTCCTTCATCAATTGGTTAATTGAAAACTAGCACATCTAAGCCTTGAAACTCCTGGGAATTATCAAACACTAGTCACACAAAAGCAGATGGGAGGAATGCTTGCAAATAGTCTAAAGCACTGGCAATGGCCCAGGGTAGCATTCAATCCATTGTTTTTAACTCACTGTGCCATTCTAGACAGAGGCCCGCCTTATGCAAATCACTAGTGACCCATCTCCTCATGGGGACAGCCATGAGCTTCTTCTTCCAGAAGGAAACGCAAGCAACCCCAGAACAGTTTCAGCATTAAAAGGCTGCATCAGTGAGGCATAGCTTAGATTCTATGGTACAGCGAGCAACGGTCCCACATCTGGGCCTACCCTTGGTCACTACCATAGAGAATGTGGGCTGTAGCAGTGAATCCAGGTTTTACCATGCTCACAGCTTTGATCTGTAGCCCTGCCGTCCAGGAGAAATAACGCCATCATCAGTAAGATCACTAGGATGCAAACTGGGTACCTGTACCCCGTTGCTAGCCTGTCTCTGGGAATGTTTGCCCGTTTTGGGGCTTTATATGTTTACATCATTTCAGAGATGTTGATGGGACACCTTTCAGACAGATGGGATGTTTATTAGGGAGATCTTCACTTTTTTGTTGACCATAAACTCTGAGGATCTGTTTGCCTCCATTGTTCTTTTTGGCATCTTCAAGCAGTCTCAAACCCACAAGCTCTAACAATAAAATAATTTTCTCTTTTTGCCTTCTGAAGTGGAGAACATTCTCATTGAAAATATACTCTTTGTGCAATGGGAGGGGTCAATGTTGCCTATGGAGAGCACAACAGTAGCACTTCACTTCACGCACTTATGAACTGCCTGTCCAGGTTCAGACTTCAATCCCTTACTTACAAACATAAGTGCAGTGCGACAAGCAGAACCGTAAGATCCCTTGACCGGCTGGCCCGACGGACAACCAAAACCTCAAGTCTTAGCCTTTCAAGGACACAGTTGGCTGGTGGCCAAGCATATGTCAGAGGCAGCTTCCCACAACACATGCGGTCAGCTCACAGCGCCTGCACTTACCACACTCCCTCATGTGCCCATACCAGGCCTGAACCACATCTATGCACCGACAGGACCTGCAGCATCTTTAAACTGAGCAGGTGTCCAATAGCAGCAAACAGTGGGATGGGAGTCCAGGGAATCAGACCATGCCTCTGTCCTTGGTTGTCATCCCAAGAATAACAAGGCCTAGTACATGATGAACCGTACTCCTGGCACAGATTTCTGTTTACTTGGTTCGGCATTCTCAGCAAAAGCTGAAAGCATGAGAAGTATTTCCTGACGTTTTCAAAAGTGTGTCCCTGTCCAGAAATACCAACCACTTATGAAATAATGGCATCATTGATGGGCACAGAGGTGAGCACGACAAACAAGGACACATCATGCTCATTTCGACAATATTAACTACCCCTACTACATAAGGATACACCCATCAGCACAGTGGTCGCACAGATGAGCTCAGGTGTTTTTTCTCACATGTAAGACTATGACATCTCCAAATGACTGGGTCTTCTATTTATTTTTGGGCTGCATCTGGAGGCTGCCCCCTAATAGCTATATATATGGGCCATTCACCTCCTCTCTCTGTTGTACATTGGGTGAGGGAAACCCTATTTGGTTTAAGATAGGGATCTTGTCCTCCATAGTTATTTATTTATTGTTCATGGTGCAGCACAACAAAACTTGCATTGGGCGCCCTTTACATTGTGAAAGCAGTGACGGCTCCTCCGCTAAGGCGGAGGAGCTTTGCCCCACTGTCAGGGCAGCAAAGAAAGGAAAAAATAAAATGATAATAACAGAATGTTATTATCATTTTAGTTTTTCCTCCTGTTGCGGCAGTGCATGAGGGGGTGAGGTGGAGCTGCAGGGGAGGAGTGGTAGACACTCCTGTGTGCAGTGACTGTTTTGTCGGCCCTCTCAAGCCACCCAAAACAGTCTTGCGCACTCCCCTGTTCTCCATGCAGGCTTCATTACAACCTGCATGGAGAACATGCCCACCCCTACAGCCCCTGGCTGAGCGCAGTGTCACGGCACTCAGACCAATCACAATGCTCCATTGGAGCATTTTGATTGGCTTAGGGGTGGGAGCCTGGCTGCCTGCTTCCTGCTCCTGGAGTCGGACACAGGTAAGCAGAAGAGAAGACGCATTACCCGACGGCAGCAAGGTAAGTTTTATTTTTGTATTATTATTGTGTTTTTTAAAGCAGCACTGTTTCAGAGAAAATCAAAAAGAGTGCACGGAATCTTGGCGTTAACACAGCAAACTAAATCTGGTCTGTGGGGTTCAGACTCAGAGATGTAACGATTAACGGCACACCAATGACATCCCAAGTTATATTTAAACTAGAACTGTAATTGGACCAGTGGATGCTCTGCATCGCAAGACAAAAAGGGCTCAGGTTGGCTCTCAACAAGGCTCACCTACTTGAATAGAAAACCTAGAAGACGCGATGGGGAAAAACAAATTCTGAAATATAGGGCTTCTAGCCGAGAAAGTGCTAGTTACTCTTTACACAATTTTGCTGGGGACAACTGACCCCGTCTGCTGTAATCCTGCCTCCCTAATGGCCAAAAGCATGCCTGCGCCATTCTTTGCCTACCTTCCTTTTGTGTCAATAGGTAGAGTGTCTCAGAATTTAAAATATTGGCCAATAGCAGCAGGATGAGAAGAGCACTTTAGGAGTGAAGGCTGTTTGGGGACGTGTGGTTCCACCCTCTGCACTTGGCTGCCATCCCAGGCATGACAATTCCTAGGAAAAAATGTACTTTACTCCTGGCTCCTCTTCTCATGAAATCCTCCCAAACTGCTATTTATGTCCTGATGTTATTTTCAAGGTGGCTCCACCCGGGTGTTACGTGATTTGTAGTAATACAAATGCAAACAAGCTATTATATAAGAATGAGTTACAAAGGTAAAAGATGCCTCTGATGACCGAAACCAACCTGCGCAATCACCATGGTTTTATAACCAGGCTTGCCTGCACTAAGTATTTTAACCCTATTTATTCTTTCTACATGGGGATACTCCAGACTACTTTGCAGCTGTTCATTACGGCTTGTCTCTAGATTGATGTAAATGGGGTCATTTACCTCAAGTCTAGGATTTAAAGTGTGTGTGGGGGGTATTTTGATTTAGTTCCAGACTGAACATGCGGCGTCTGTATCTGCATGTCTGACTTGCATGCCTGTATAATGCCAGTGCTTCCGCCTTTGCTGATTTGTATATGGAGAGGGAGGCGGACGGTTTCTCATGCATTATTACAGGAAGAGAGGCTGTGCACTTCTTTGTGGTCTCTGTGGAAGTAAATTCACATTTTGCAGCAAACATTATCCTTATTTTCTTTTCCTTGTCAAAAATATGCAAGTGAAATCACATTGCTCGAAAAATATTATAATCTGCTCTTCTCATGTAGTAAAGAAAAAATCAGCGAGCACAGAAACTTGGCACAGACTTCAAATAAGCATGGTCAATGGATGAGAGATGCAACAATGAACTCTGTGAACCAACGAAAACACAATGTGGTTGAAAATCCCTATCCATTTCCTATTTTATAGCCTACTGTGCATGAATAAAAGACAGTCAAAACCCAAGCCCAGGCTTACCCGCAGCGGAAGACTTAAAGTATGAAACAAGGAAAATAAAATTCCAACCATGTGGCCTTGTGCTAAGGTAGGGAATAGGCAATTGGTTCATGTCGGTGGAACGGTCAGCTGAGTACAGCTATTGATATCATCTCTTCCGTGCTCCAGAATGTGCCTACAACATCCTTTACTGTGATAGGGACGCAGTATACGGAACCTGAATAAACTACCAATGGCTTTAGAGTGTGGTCTGGCACCAGAGGAGCAGAGTTTGGCCACATCTTAGCCAACACCTGCAGAATGAAGGTGCCAAGAACAGGGCATACAAGGCACCTGACTCCACTTTCTGTTTTCATCACTCTGCTTTTTTAGCAAAAACCCATGGACGGTGGATCGTTTCCATGTGTTCTCTGTAGGGTCGCTCCGCACACAAGATATGTGTAAACAAGCAGTGTGTTCCAAGACTAGGGAGCTATTTATGACAATGCCTACACATTGTTACACCCCTTTTAAAGTGACTTGTGCTCAATACACTTGGTCGTAGGTAATAGACATAAAAGAGATACTGTCTGGTTGGTTTTCAGCTGAAATTAGATACAGTTATTTAACATACCATCATTTAAAGTGCTTATGTTGGATACAATGAATTAGATATTGAATACAGAAAGTTTTCTGATAATACCCATATAAATATGCAGATAAATACGTAAATAATCACTGAGACATTTAAATAGTGTTGGAATTAAAACACCATAAAATATAAATATCAATCTCATATTGCAAATTTTAAATACCATAAATAAATAAAAACATAAATAGTCATTATTTAAAATAGTTCTTTGGAAAAACTGTACCCAAATAAAAGACACTTTATATATGTATGATTAAATCCTTGCTTAAATGCATTCTTTCGCTGAATCAAGCTTATTCTATTAACCGTATCCCACAAGGATGTCTTACCAGGGGCTCCCCCCGGTTCTGTCTGTTCCTGCTAAGTGATAACATTTAATTTTTAAAGTGCTAGTGCTCTCCTACAAGTGAAAGTACACAATCTTACTTTAGGCAACACAGTGTTTAATCTACAAACAAGAAGGTGCTCATAAATTTTAAAAAGGAATTTAATTAAAAAACCATGGGGCAGATTTATGTTCCCTGGCGCATCCCTGCAAATCAGCATGGATGCGCCAGGGAAGATGCGTCACGCAAGTTTTCCCTTGCGCCACCGCAGATGCGCCGCATTTACAATGCGGTGCATCGTGGCGCAAGGACAAGCAGATACGTGACGCATCTTCTGGCGTAAGGTTGGCGCAGTGCTGAAGTTGTGTCGCAAGCGCGACGCAACTCCAGCACTGTTCCAACCTACCCTATCCCTAACATGGTGCGTCAAGCCTTACGCCTGCTTCAAGCAGGCGCAGGGTTTTGACGCATCAGCATTGGGAAAGTGACTCAGTGAAATCTTATAGATTTCACTGAGTCACTTTTCAGGGGCGTTCCTGCAAGGGAACGCCACCCCCTGTGTCAAAACGCCCACATGAAACCTGACGCAGGTTTCATGTGGCGCAGGGCTTTACACCGTGACGCATCTCCATAGATGCGTCACGATGTAAATGGGGCGCAACGTGGCACAGGGTTTACGCCGCCGCTGCGTCACAAAAGTGACGCAACGGCGGCGTAAAAGGGGCGCAAGTCCCACATAAATCTGCCCCCATGATTCTTATGGTTAAGGTCGGTTTGGCAGCTAACATAATTATTGGAATAATACACTTGCAACTTTTGTCCCCGTGCAACGGTTTTATCCTCCAGCTGGCTACTCTCCCTTATTAATTCATTGTAAGAATAGCCTACGGACATTAGATTTTGCACACTGAGTATACTTACATGGTTGAACAAATCCTCAATTCCATCATAAGCAGGTGTACAAATCTTCCGTTGTGTTTAACCCGTTTGGTGCTTGCGTCGGCCAACGGCCGTTGCAAGCACTACCTCCCTTGTGCTGGGCACGTCCGTTGGCCGACGCAGCCCTGCCAACTCTTTAATTCTCCCGCACTGCGGGAGAATTTGTGCCGTGGTTAAGGGGTTAAGCCTCCCGGGGTCTTACTATCAAAATTTAAAATGTATCTCGTCTCTAGTTTCCTCAGTTGTCCCTCTCTATCACCTCCTCTTCTATTGATGGGAATACAATCAATGAGGTAATATGTGAGGTCCTTGAAGTTACTTTTGTGTGTTTCCCTGAAATGTCTCGCTACTGGATACGTTTGATTGTAATTATTAATGGCTCTGATGTGCTGCAAGATTCTTTTATGGGCAGGAAGCTTTGTGCTTTCCACGTATTTCAGATTGCAAGAACATTTCAAAATGTAAATGGCATATTCGGTTTTGCAATTCAGTGGCTTATTGATGTTATATTCCTTTTCACTGAAAGCCATTTTGTATGTTTTCCTGTTGGTGGCATATTGGCAAGCCTTGCAATTTTTACATTTGGTAAAGCTATTTTGTACCCACCATTTTCTTTGATCTTTAGTTTCAGGGCTACTGCTTACCAGGCTACTATGCATGGAAGGTGCTCTTCTATAAGTGACTCCCAAATTGGGTGGTAGTTTGACCCCTATAACCGGGTCACTCTGCACAATTGGCCAGTTGCGTTGCATGATCTTTTTAATCTCTTTTGCTGGGCATTATAAGCTAGAATTAACCTAACTTCCATGGGCTGTTGTTGTGTATTATCATCTTTCAATTTTTTAGTTTGTAATAAAAGGGATCTATCTTGAATCTGAGATTTATTGATGGCCGAGCCTATTGTCTTGTTAGAGTATCTTCGAGATAAGAATATTTTCTTACTTTCTTGTTGAGCTAGAGCTAGATCTGCTGGGTTGCTACAAACTCGTTTGAGTCGCAACATTTCCCCATAGGGGATACTCTCAACCAAGTGTCTGGGGTGGAAGCTCGTGGAATGCAGAACTGAGTTTCCGGCTGTTTCCTTACTATAGATTCTTGTTTCAACTTTATCATTTTCTATATATACTTCCACATCTAAAAAGTGAATGTTTTTATCTCTGATTGTGGAGGTAAATTTTAAATTGATGTTATTCTCATTTATGGCTGAAACAAAATTCGTAGCCTCGACCTTTGAACCTTCCCATACAATAAATAAATCATCAATAAAACGATACAGCATCTTAATATTGTTTTCCATATAATGCTTGTGAGTGGCACCCAGGACCAGCTTCTCCCACCAAATGAACAAACAGGCATAACTGGGGGAGAAGCTGACCCCCATCGCCACTCCACGCATCTGCTGAAAGTACTTTTTAATCAAACATAAAAACATTATTGTGCAAGCAAAAGCTGATCATGTTATTTAATATTACACTGTGTTGGGAAAGGGCGGTTTTTTGATAACCTAGATAATATTCTAGTGCCCGTATCCCATCCTTATGATTGATACATGTGTATAACGACACAACATCAAGGGTCATTAATAAATAGTCATTTTTCCAACAAAGATCTTTCACTTTTGATATGAAGTCCCCAATGTCTGTTATGTAAGAGGGCAACTGTTGAACCAGGTCCTGTAGAAAGAAGTCAGCATAAATTGAAGCGTTGTCCAGGAGGTTGTTTTGTGCCGATATAATCGGTCTTCTTGGCGGTTTGTGCTTGCTCTTATGTATCTATATATCTGTATGTATTTATTTATTTTAATTTGATATAACAAGTAATGTAGGGCAAGGTAGGCCTTTCTGGGCTGAGGTCAGGCAATATATGGCTATATGTGGCTCGCTGCCCTACCATGAGCACTGTAGACGTTTTTTGTGCATTTAATATTTTTGTGCATAATTAACAACGTGCAGAATGTGGTTCCACACTTGAATTTACAATTGTACAGTGACAAAATGGTTTTGACACTAAAACAATTTTGATACCACTTGTTAAAGGGAATTTTCTTGTTTTATGCTAACCAGGCTTCAACTAGGCCTCAACGCCATATTGTTCAAAATGAATGTCACATTCACTGCTTATTATTTCTGCTGCATGAAGTCTTGCAAGTCACGTTTGTTTATTTCCTACTGACACGGTTCTCGATGAAACTCTGTAACCTGGGCTCAGTATTGTATCTTTCTCAAGGCCCTTCAGCCTGCACACGGTATTGCATTCATCCATAATAGTTTTGGGTACTAGTTGGTTCTGAAATCTCCAAATGACATTACGTCAGAGAGGGCGAAACTATTATTCAGTAGTGCATTAGTGCTTACAACCTTATCACTGAATTACGCTTAATATTTCTCAAGTCTGATTTGTTAAAATGGAATAATTTTGCTCACACCACAATAAATCTGCACTTTTAAGATATTCCTGTGAGAAGATTTCCTATATAAACCCCCACATTTGGGGATGAGCTTGAATGGTTTGTGTTCGACTATATGTCCTGTTTATATTTGTACTGATTTTGCTGCTCACTTGGTACTTAAAATATTTAAGATTTTGCCCATTATTCTGTATTGTCTAATTGGTGATTGCCTTCATGGCAATGGATTATGCACCTGCATTCTAATACCTCTATATTATACCTTTTGAATTTTTCTACTACATCCTTTTGAATTCTTCATTTTGCCCTAGAACTCACTTAATGAGTCTGACATTTCTTGATTGACTGTATTCTGATGTGATGGTTTGTACCTTATCTTGCGACACGTTGCCTCATGAAATTGAGGTTTAACACCATCTCCACTCCACCCAACTGTGGACGTATTTTTAGGGGTACCTTGTGCCCACAAAACAATGCAATTACCTGCAATTTGTCACTGCATTGGGATGGCCCACCTCCTATTTATTCATTTCTTTCTTTCTTTATTTATATTTATAAAGTACACTTATCACCAAAATGGTATCATGGCGCTAGAGGATACCCTTACTAGCAATGGTCACCGCATTATGAGTTCCCAACCCTAGGAGGCGCGATTATCAGCTCCTTAGGATACCACTGGCAGTAATGGTCCATGCACTGGGAGTCCCCAACTCCTGTCAGTCAACACTGACACAAACAGTCACAGCAGTAGCAGTCGCGAACCCCTGATAGGCACCACTGCCAGCAGGAATGTATGACGTTACAACGCATACATTTATAACGCATGCCTTTACAACACAGTTTTTACATCACAACATCCTTTACAATGCACACATTTATATCACATGCCACTACAACAATTTTTTTTAAACTACAATTACAATGCATTCCATTACATTGCATTATACCTTTACAACGCAAACCATTACATTGCATTTAAGGTAAGTGTTGGAAAGTTTAGGGGTAAAAATTACCATTCTAACTCCAGGGGGTGCAACAGTAGGGTAAGTTTTGGATAGTGTAGGGGTAAAAATTACTGTTCTAACTCCAGGGGGTGCAACAGTAGGGTAAGTGTTGGTTAGTGTAGGGGTACTATGCGTTGTAATGGTATGCATTGTAATGACATGCGATGTAATGCCTGCGTTGTAGTGACATGCATTGTAGTGTCATGCGTTGTGGTGACATGCAATGTAATGGCTGGGTTGTAGTGACATGCATTGTAAAGGATGTTGCTATGTAATAACTGCGCTGTAATTGTAGTGCGATGTAATGACTGTGTTGTAAAGGTTGTTTCCCGCCATCAGTGGTCACTGCATTGGAATGCCTCATTTCCTGAAGGATACTCCTGCCAGCAATAGTCACTGGACTGGGAGTCTCCACCCCTGGAAGAGACCTCTACCAGTAATGGTCAATGTATTGGAATGTCCCATCACTGCATTGCAATGTCCATCTCTCATTGGATACTACTGCCAACAATGGTCGCTGCACTGGAATGTCCATCTTCTGGAGGATAATGCTGCCAGCAATGGTCACTGCAAGGGGAGTTCCCAACCTGTGGCAGAGACCACTGCCAGTAATGGTTACTGCATTGGAATGTCCCATCACCTGGAGGATACCACTGCCAGCAATGGTCACTGCATTGGAATGTCAATCCTCTGGAGGAACCACTGAAAGCAATGGTAACTGCGCTAGAATGTCCATATCCTGGACGATATCACTGCTAGCAATGGTCATTGCCCTGGAATGTCCATCACCTGGGGGATACCACTGCCGGCATGGTCAATGGATTAGAATGTCCATCTCCTGGAGACTACCACTGCCAGCAATGGTCACTGCATTGAAATGTCCATCTCCTGGATGATACCACTGCCAGCAATGATCACTGCATTGGAATGTCCATCTCTTGGACAATATCACTTCCAGCAATGTTCACCGCATTGGAGTGTCCTTCTCCTGTTGGATATCACTGGCAGCAGTAGTCACTGCATTGGAATGTCCTTCTCCTATTGGACACAACTGCCAGCAATGGTCACTGCATTGGAATGTCCTTCTCCTGTTCGAGACCACTGCCAGCAATGGTCACTGCATTGGAATGTCCATCTCCTGGATGATACAACTGCCAGCAATGGTCAAGGGTCACTGCACTGGAATGTCCATCTCCTGGATGATACCACTGCCAGAAATGGTCAATGGTCACTGCACTGGAATGTCCATCTCCTGGATGATACCACTGCCAGAAATGGTCAATGCATTGGAATGTCCTTCTCCTGTTGGATATCACTGCCAGCAATGGTCACTGCATTGGAATGTCCTTCTCCTGTTGGATATCACTGCCAGCAATGGTCACTACAATGGAATGTCCATCTCTTGAGGATACCACTGCCATTAAGGGTCAGTGAACAGAGAGGCCCGAACCCCTGGCGGATGCCATTATCAGCAATGGCCACTACACTGAGAGGGACCCAACCTCAGGAGACACAACTATCAGCAATGGGCACTGCATCGGGAACCCCCAACTCGTGGGGGGGGCATAATATTGCGTTACACAAATTTGTCTGGGATGAGAGCCGGGTGGATTCTGCCCTTTCAGTGTCCCACAATAGGCATTTCTGTCCCTTAGAAGTTACCATCATTATCACTGGCTGGAGAATACCCGTCCGCTCCTCTTTTGATGGAAAGCTACTTCGTTCATCTTCCCACGCCTTCTGATGCTCTCCGGGGCTGGGTAGGGAAATGTGTGTACCCTCCAGCCCTCGTAGAGTATGTGACCTGCCTTATGCTCTTGTAGGATACGCTCCCCTGCTCAGCTATCCAAGACCCTGAGTATCAGTATAGAAGAGCCCCCCTCTCTGAGCAGTGAAGTCTGGCTGAGTCCTTTCCTGCTTCCAGACAGTGTCGGAGGTGCTGGGAGCAGTAGAGCTCTGCCTGCTTGCGCCTGATTTCATCATTTTTCTCAGACCTGGTATGTGTTCCTGTTCACGGAGACCACTTCAGGAGACCATGTGCTTCTGTGTGAGACTTCTCTATCAAAGAACCCAACTCCAGAGGGGATGGACTTGCACCCTCCTTTTAACTTCTACAAATACTATCACTATGTTCAGAATATGCACCATGGTGCAGAGGAGAGGATGTGGTCCACCGGCTAGATTGCCGACTTTGGTGCTGGAAACCAAGGTTCGATCCTCCGGGTCGTGTCCACATCCTGTGATTCTGGGCAAATCACTTAATCTCCCCATGCCTGAATGTGTCCTTGTGTAAGGTAACCGGTGCTCATGTAAAGCGCTCCAATACCTTCGGGTCTAAATCTGCATTAATAATAATAATGCAGAGTTGAATGAAGGGTGATGCAGAGTTGAGTGAAGGGATGGACGGGAGCAGGCCCAGTGACACAGATTGACAGCCGCTGAGAGTGCCAAGGGCTACCCATTCTTGAGGTGCAGCTGCAGGGTGTGGTAAATATTTAATTTACCTGTACTATTTTTATGCGGTAAAATACAATCCGAATAACTCAGTAAAAATAAGAGGCAGAATCCGTGGTATTCGAGGGTATAATAGGGTATTTATTCCTTACAAAGGAATGATGGTTCGAACCAGGCAATCGAGTTCCGTCACCACGAAGGTTCAGGAAGGGATCAGCAATACATTATTGACAAGTAATAGTATATATATGAAATGCATTACATTAAGACAGATGCAGGAGGCGTAACAGCTGATAATACAGATAAGAATATACATACGTAATGAAAAAGCGTAATAATAGGCGTGCATAGAGGCGTATACTAAAAACGTCATTATGATGGTGACACAAATGGGTGGATCCATAAGAGAATCCTGCAAAGTCAGCAAAAATACATGGCAGAGATGCGCGCGCAGCCGCATGACGTGTGATTGACGTGTAACTAGGGGGGGGAAGGGAACTTGACATTTAGCCCTACATGTGGAGACAGAAGTCTGGGGTGTCAGGACAACCTAGTCCTAAATCATATCTAATATCTTGTGTTTAAGGAACTATATTATCTAGAAGGAAAGGTCTTCTCGGACAGATCCTATTCTATACTGACTGCTAGTGCGTGTACAAGCGTCTAAGTGTCTACATGAGATGCGAGGGGGCATGGGCCTACCATGGTAACGAGAGTCATGAACTACTTGCATGGAGACAGTGGGGCCGGGCCCTTTGCTCGGTAGCTGGAAGGATGTTTACCTAAACTACTAGACAGGAATGCATTGGATGAGGAGCGGAGCAGATAACTTGAAGGTGAAATACAGTTTTTGGCAGGCAACAGGCCGCGTCAGGCACCGTTAGCCGCGCAGGGAGTAGGACAAAGTTCATGGATACAGATGCAGGTCCAGGCTGGAGCATTCAGAGGCAGAAGCAAGAAAAAGCTCGATGGCAGCATTCAGGGCCTACTCGCCTGAACTGTAAAACGTGAAAAGTGTACCATATAAAGTCGGTGGCCAATCATACTTAGGAATGGAATATCCGGCCCATTCATGGCAGATATGAAAGAGGACATGTTAACGTTGGACGCACATGTATTTGCGTCTTCATAGCTGGAACTGGAGGGAACATACATGTACTTGTAGCATGTACATGGAGCCGTTGGGGTCTAAGATAGGGGACACAATTGACCATAAAAATTCATATTTCCTCAAGGGTCTGGAGTGAGAGTCTCAGCAGTGCTACATGTCACCTGCCAGACACACAAAGCCTCACTCTGCACTCACTCAGGTCCTGGTGGTGTGAGAGCGCACACAGCTCTCTTTTGTCTCAGCACCTGTAGGTTTCCAGCTTCCTGTCCAAGCTCCTTGCAGGCGCCATGTTGTCTCCTCATAACCTCTGCACAGCATGACACAGCTGCCTCTTGCTCTGATTCCAACAGTACTGGCAGGTTTAGTTAGTGCACTAACAGTGCTTGCATCACTAGTGAAAGTCGCACTGTACTTCTCAATGTAGTACTTGCTGTGTGTGTTTCCAGAGAGACGCTTGCGTTGCTGCTCCTGTGCTGTACTGTCTCTACTAGTGAGAAAAGCTTGCACTGATGCTGCCATGTGTGCACCCAGTCAGCATTCATACTGCTCAGATGTGTAAGCACGGGCCTCTTTGCTGAGTCTGCTGTTACGGTACCAAGGAAGTGAAAGTATAGCAGTACTGCTGCGAAGTTCTTGCACTGGTCCATGAAAAATACATCATCCTTACAGCGTATTAACCACGCATACCATTACTCCACAAGTCGGAACAATGACTTGCGGAGGGAGCAGAAGGTGTTGGATTTAAAATCCAACACCTTCCCTAATGTCTGCACAGACTGGAGTTGGAATAGTAAATTATACTATTCCAACATCCAGCCTCCCCCCACAAGTCGTTGTTACAACTTGCGGGGTAATGGTATGCGTGGTTACAACGCGGTTGTTGTAACGACTGCGTTGTAATTCCCTGCAGGGAAAAATAATGCGTAAAAAAGAGGTATATTCCCTTCGAATGGGTGGAAGGAAAATTAAATGAAAAAATTTAGAAAAGGAGACTGGTGGTATGGGAAAAATATTGCAAGGGCTACTGGAATTATGCAGGCAGCAGGGGGGCTCCAAACCATGTGGCGAAATTGATTAAATTATCGGCAAGAAAAGGCAAATGATGAGCATAACGTGGCATATTTTTTTGATGGAATTACTTCATGATTTTTGTAAGTTTTGCACATGATAATACTGTGTTGGCAAATATTTCACCTCATTTGTACCAGTTGCACAAGGAAATACAGAAAAAAGTGAAGGGACGATGACCGGCTAGGCCTTTCCTCTGCATGTGAACACGTGTTGCTATGGTTTTAGTAAATTTGATCTGTTTGCGCTAGCAACACATTTTATTTTGTTTGAAGCTGCAGATTATGAAGCAGATAATGGATTATTTGGCAAATGCGACAAATCCATAACTATGCGGGAAAAAATTAATGGCCGGAGAATCGTAAAATTCCAGTGGCCATGAATATGCCACATGAATTCGCATTTTAACTACTTCTATTGCCTATGTGCCTCAGACTTAATAAGGTAACTGTGCTGAAAAAATGCACCACTTTGCCATAATTTTATGAAAATGATATTATAGTGGGCAAACCTCCCACACTGCTAGGGAGGCTCAGGCTTATGTGGCTCACTATGACAGTACTAGCTCATAAGTGCCCTATCAGTGCTTGTGTCATGTTAGCAAATTTATGTGGAAATTTGCTGAGAGAGACCTTTTTTCCACATTTTTATTTTACCAACTGAACCCCACTAGGAACAGTTTGGCTACCTTGCTGAAAATAGGGGCAGGTGCTATTCCCCATCACTTTCAAAGAACAGCAGCCACTTCTCCCCTTAAGTGATACCGGCTTGAAAGACCTTTCGCTGAGATAGCGGGAGGCAGAGCTGCTCGTCTCTGATCAAACCCCAGACCGTTCTGTCTCTTTGGTATTTCACGTGGACCAGGTATGGATTTACAAAGGGAAAGGTCACTGCCATGTTGCTATTCCTGGCCTGTCCTACTAGCCCCTGGAGATGAAACCATGCTGAGCCTTGGGCCCCGTTGGTCTATATGAGGTGGTGCCGACAAACAAACTGAAAAGGCGCGGATGCTACTGGTAGGATAGTGGACGTTTCCACAAGACCCACAAACATGCTCTACAAACTCACCTCAGTTCCTACCTGCATCACTCTACTATTCCAGCATTCAGACGTTGATCGTCTTCTCTGCCCCTGCGCCTTGGCTTTTCTCCAGCATCACCTGCTGCTCTGGTACAGGAGCCCACCGCAAAGCTCTGTTGATGCCCCTCAATCATAACCTGTAGTAACCACTGCTTTACAGCTTGATCACATTCAGAGTTCTGTCTTGGGTAAAGGATGTGGTGTAGCGGCCAGAGCTGCCGACTTTGGAGCTGAGTAACCAAGTTTGAGTCTCAGCGTCGGCTCAACATCCTGTGATTCTGGGCAAAACACTTAATCTCCCCATGCCTACCATAAATGAAAATGTCCTTGTGTAAGGTAACTGGTGCTCATGTAAAGTGCTCCAATACCTACGGGTTGAGTTTGCGCTATATAAAAGTGCAAAAAAAAATGCACTTCAATCCTGTTCTACATCCCCCTTACTTTGTAGTGGTGGGGCCCACACACTGCTCAGGTAGGGTACCATGATCCTGCCACTTGGTAATAAGTGCACTGGGGCCATCACAAAGCTCTGTGAGTGTGCTGCAATCGTTCACGGAAGAACTTACTACTATCACAGTACTGGGTCTTACACTCAGCTGTCTCAGCGCACCACAATCTTTCTCTGCAACAGCCTCTGCTTTGGAGCAATGTGACCCAAACACCGTTGTCAATGCAGCAAAATCCTGCCACTGCTTTGGCAAGTCAGGATATTGATCTTGACTCTACAAAGTGTTTTGGTCTACAAACTAGTGAACAAAAGGCATAGCAAATTCCCCACAAGCCTAAAACCTTTGAGTCGCAGTTTCAAGGGATGGAAAAAGGCACAGGGGACTGACTGTCAATCTGAACGATGCCCCTATTTGAAAAATGGGCTTTTCTAAGGACTCCATTGCCTGTGCTTCTGAATACTGGGGTTGTCTATTGCACGGCTGCCTAATTCTGATGCCTCCATCTTTCTTCGGCCATCCTACACTTTGTCTCTTTAGCTCACTCTTGCAGGCTCTTTTCCCTCCACGCTTTCTGCCTTTGTCACTGTTATATTTATCATCCTCCTTCTTTCTCCCTTTCTACCTCTCTCTCACGATCCGGGTCTGATAAGGATGACACGTCAACACCTGAAGCCACATGGGCCTAAGTGGAACGCATTTATCTTTTTACCATTGATTTAGATTGACGTGTGCTTTTGTGCCAAATGTGATTGTTTCCTGAAGAGCCATCCTCTATCACACCCACTGCCTGAGGGGCGAGTGCGTTGGTTCAGCCTGCGGTTTGCGTCGGCCCTCAGCCCCGTGCGTCCATTGAAGAGCCATCTTGTGTAATACTGCGCCTGCGCAGAGCGAGCAATCCTGTGCGCCTTTCCTTGAACTGCAGCCCGCCGGCAGAGCGCACCGCGGAGATGCAAAGGCCAGAGATAAAGCGCGCCAGATTTAGATGTGAGAGGCTTCAAAATTAGTAAACGGCCGCAGTAGACCCGCCGCATTTATATATATCTATCTATGTACGTACACAGACAGTACAGGATACAAAGCGCCGGCGGCTCACCAAAGGAGACAAAAGCCTCCGTGCGCTTTATTGAGCGTATACTGCCTGATCAATCACTGAGTTGATAACCCGCCATGTTGGATTCAGCGAAAGAGCGACCTCCCAGCTGCCCTTAATACAAACCCTACGACCCTGCAATGAAGAGGCCTTGATGTGCTGCCACCGTGGCACAACTTCTGCCTCTCTACCGCAGCCCTAGTACTGGTACCGTTGTATCTTACTTTGGGAACAAAACAAGCAAACAAAAAAGTTCCAGCCACAGAAAGCCATCACAGAATAATGTCTCTGGTTTATCTGAAGGCCATCAAAGAGGTCACTGATAATTAAGGGCATACCAGATCAGCATGGGCCAGTGATGGTGCACCAGAGACAAATTAAACCGCTCTGAGATGCTACAGACTGGAAGTGCCACTGGAGGGTAACTCAGAAACGTTTTAAGGCATGGGCAAAGTGGGCTCTGGCCCAGGGCCCCAGCCTTTCAGGGGGCCCCCTGATAGAGCCAGGTCTGGTCTGCCCCGATGACCTCGAATGATTCTTTAACAGTTTTTTAAAGTACTGTTTTCCTTTTATCTAGTTTTAATGTGGTTGATGTGTGAGAGTCTATTATGGATATTATGCAGAGAAATGTGTATATGTTTTATGCAACATACTTAAAAAAAGTTTCTTTCAGATAAAAACAGAACCTCACATATGAGAATTGGGAGGGTGTCTTTGAGATTATTTGCAGTAATTTTAGGGAGCTGCTTCTGTGTTACAATATTAAAAACACACACCACTTTCTCTGAATATTAGATGTAAACACATTTAAAATTGGGAGGAGTGAGTCTGTGCACTGTCAGTGACCTGGCTGAAGAGGGCAAGAAAGAGCTCAAATTGGATTATTAATTCAAAGCTGTTTCGAACAGGGCCCCCCAAAATACATGTGGCCCAGGGCCCCCAAAATCCTTAAGATGTCCCTGCCTTAAAACGTTTCTGTGCAAATGACAGAGACAACTAATGAGTAAACACTCTCAGCTTCAAATCCAAAACCTTACACAGTCATCAAAGGTCTGCCAAAAGCACAACAAAGGGCAGCATTGGAAGGACAACATTGGCAACCAATGGGAAACTAAACCACCCAAAAATACTTCTATGGGCCATCAAAGACAGACCTGACTGTTGAAGCGCAACTACATGGTCCTCAAGGAAAACCAAACCGCTATGGACTACCATAATTTTCGAAAGGCAAAGCCTTCCTCTAAAGACCAACTTGGTCACAAAAGGAAGAGTTGACCACTGATGCTTAGTCATGAAGGGTAAACCCTAATGTTGTCAATCAAGGGCACGAAGGAAAGAAGCAGCTACGTTTCATAAAGCATTTGGCACTAAAGGAGATCCAACCACCAACGTTTATCTATTGGGATCAAAAGCATACTGATTAATGTAGGGTCAGCCATATGTCACCACATTAAGACCAACTGTTGATGGATCAAGATGGATCTCAAAAGGGAGACCCAAGTATTATAATAAACAATTGGTCCCTAAAGACAGACCTAATAAGTGAAGTAAGTCATGCGCTGCTAAAGGCATATCCATCCACCAATGATCAACTGGGATATATACTGGCAAATACACCCACTAGAGGACTATTACAGGCTCAGCAAGTGAAAGATAACCACTGGCTAGTAAGGTCACGGTCCCCTGCTGTAGGCCATCCATCGGAAGCTAAGGATAAAGCCAAATGGAACATCCATTAAAGATCAACCATGGGAGACAAAGCCATTAAAGGACAAACACCAGCCACCAAATCCTATTATAGCCATATGAATTTTGACATTGAGGAGCCAAGAGCAGATCAAACTTTTGAAGGGAAAACAGAATCAGCCAGGGAGAGACCCAATCATGGAATATTTTTATAACTTGAATGCTATTGCAGGTTTGTCATGTTATTGCACTGTGAGAAAATATCCTCAAAAACATAATTTAGTGATACTTAGTTCTCCAACTCAGCAAAGAAGAAATGTTGCATCAGTCCAGCAAGGAATCAAACATGTGAACTGCATCAGTGGCGGCTCCACCGCGTCGCCCCACTGCTCAAAAATAAAAATGAAATGATGATAATTTAGCGTTATTATCATTTTATTTCTCTTATTGCAGCCAGTGGTGGGGCAGGGCCGGCCAGAGCAGGGGAGGAGTTGTGTGAACTCCCTAAGTGCATATGAACTGTTTGGCCGGCCCTCTTGGGCCGATCAAACAGTTCATGCACACTTTGCATGTTCCTACCAGGCTGCATTACACAGCCTGGTCAGGAACATGCACAGGCTTCCCTGTTCTAGTCTGTGCACCGATCCACGGCGCTCAAACCAATCACAACGCTGCATTGCAGCATTGTGATTGGCTAAGGGGAGCCTGTCAGCCTGGATGCTTCCTGCTGCTGCCGGCTGGGACAGGAAAATGAAGAGAATGAAGACAGAGGAGAGGCCACGGCCGGCCGTTAAAGGTAAGTCCTGTTTAGGTCTCGCCTAGCTTTGCAGTGCATGCGCTGCTCGCTCGGCGAGACACATAGTGAGAGAGGAGAATTAAGAAGGGGACTTGAATCCCTGCCCATCATTTTCATTGGGTGGCGTCAGCGTTTATGCTAATTGCCGGCTTCCGATTGAAAAGGATGCTTTTTGGCCACTGCACTTTCTCCCTTTTGGACGGCCCATCCAGAATGGGTCGTCTGCTTCACGGCTGTCGTGAAGCACTTTGTTATCTTTAGGGGGACCATTTGTTTCTAATTAGCCTGGTCTTAGCATGGCCATGCTAATTAGAAACAGATGGCCCCCCGAAAAATAAGAAAGCCTGCAGGCCCTACCTGCACACTGAGGCCCATGCGAGCGAGCGAGCGAGCCAGAGCGACTCTCCACCGCCGAGTGTAAAAATACAAAATAAGCATCTTTCTTTTAAGGGGCAATTTTAGGGGCAATTGTAAAATTCTTTTAACAAAGAAGTTTAGAGCAAACCTACTGGGTTGTAGTTTTCGCCAAAAATCAATATTGATCGGCAGAAACAGATATGTATAAATGTTTTCAGTTTGAGGGCTGGTATTCATTTCCTAAAATAAATAATATATAAAAAGTGGCCACTCCTTTTGACTGAAGCCACGCTGCTTCCTAAAAAATCACAGGTGTCGGCGCTCTAGGTCACTGTAAATTTAAACAAAACGCATTGCACTATACGAAGCATCAACCTCTTGGCATTGCACACGAGTTGTTCTGTGACTGATGACATCAGCAGGGATAGGTGAAGTAATTCACAGTGTCTTTCACATCAAAGGCAGCACAGAGCCGGCCGAGGAAAGGCACATTAAGGTGTGGGGGTAATCAGGGATGGTCTTGATAATTAGTACTTTGAAGGAGTTGCCACCAGCAGTGTTGACTCAAATTACATCTGGAATGGGTTGCACTACCAGCGTGGTCCTCTTCAAAGGCATCCGGACCGTGTTTGAGAGGAACTGTGCCCACATCTGCAAGCAGCAGTGTGACAGCAATGCCCTGGAGGACACGGCACACGGTATGGTGAAGGAGGACTCGGCGCTGATCCATTCTGCGCTGGTAAATGCATTTTCTTTTCAGTACACTGGGTGTGACATGGCGTGTGTGTGTGTTTGCATCAGTAGAAGTGCAGATAGTCAATTGCAATATCATAATTAAACATTAACATGTTTCTTGCATAGCTTATTGAGTGCTTTACGGATGAACATTTAAATTATGTTGAATCCTAGATTTTTCGTGGTCTCTGAAATTTTAAATTTCAACCCTGCAGCTCTCACCTGCACAGCACCATCCCTACTTACGAGATATGGTCAGTAACGGACACGCGCTATGCAATGCAATAGGTGTTACTTTTGGTATTGTTAATAACAATGGCTTTTAATTTTTTAAAAGGCATTGCCATTTACAATGCCAATAGCTCTCAATATCTGTTTATTTTTACTACTTTTCACTAGTGCAGCAGAGCTGACCAGTTGCAGGTGCTGTAAATGCCTCATGTACAGCAGCAATTGAAGATGAGGCATGGGGACTACTGAAGTCACCAGTAACAGGGAGGGCAGGGTGAGAGAAAGGGTCAGTGAAGACATCGACCGTTCGCACCTGTGGGCTTCCAAAAGTGCACTCTCCCCTCTGCGCGGCATGAGTGGCTGAATGTGCTCTGCCGGAGGTGGCGGTCCTCTCTAAGCCCGCATCCACGTCTGACCGCAGATTGAGAAGAGCAGCTGGCTGCTGCATCTGTCGCACGGGGTGCTGGCGGTGACGGCACTGACCAGAAGACATTGAGACAGTCTTGGCCCAGTGAGTTTGGAGACTGCAGAAAACAAAGCCTTGAGTTCCAGGTGCCGGGGGCACTCTGATGTGCGGTTGGGAGCCCCTGGGGACGCTACAGGGGACCCTCCTGGATCATGATTGTTTGAGGGGTGGAATACGATGCACACTTACAGAGGTGAGGGCCCCGCTTCCACGACAAACACCAGGGATGAAGGCACACACGAAGACGCCTGGGAAGGTTGAGGTGGGGTGCAGTGCGAGGGAGCTGGGCCCGACCAGCCATTTCTGTTTCTGCAGCCCACCAATTTGACGAAGTTAAAGCCGCTCCAAAGGTTTTTTGCAGGCCCCCAAAAAGAGACACGGTGAGTTACTACCCGAAGGTGACTGGCCCGTGCTTGTAGGCTGTGCCAGTTCAGATGTGCGGCTCACATGCTCCCAGAGACACTGCCTAGTGCCCTCCAGGGCCATTATTGCTTGTAGAGTGAGTATACGCTGGACACTAACAGGGGCAAAGCCCCACTTTCCATGACTAGGCCCCGCGGGTGTTGGCGCAAACGGAGGTGCCTGGAGAAGCTGTGATGATGTGCGGTACCAGGCGACCAAATGGTCTGGGCCCGACCGTCCGTGTCTGTTTTATCGCCTCAGCCCTCCACTATACATTTTTATCAGTGGTGGGCCGCTCCAGGGGGCCTCCACAGGCCCTCAACCAAAGACACAGAGTGTTGCTATTCGAGGCGGCAGGTGAGAGACTCTGGTGAGACAACTGATTCAGCGCTCATATGGACTGCACTACCTTACTAGGAGCAGCGGAACCTGGTGGTATCATTCCCAGCTAACATTTCCTACCTCCGTTCAAGAATGTGCCGGCTACACAAGCTCCATCTGTTACATGGACGCTTCGACTACTGGATCACTTGGCAGTGACCACCAGCATTGGGAAGGATAGGCAATCCCAGCAGCAAAGCAGGATCGAGGCATTTACAATTCCCCCCTCCTGAGTCCGTGGGAGCGCAGGGGGGAAACTAACAGGTAGCTGAGGTGTCTCCCATTCTAGAGGACATCCAGGAATTCCACTCCGCTGTGGAAGAGAAAATCGGAGTATTTTGGACAGACCAATACCTACGTAACACAGTAGCTAGAGTCACAGATATCGAAGGCCAGGTATCCGAAGTGGAATTCGCACTCCAAACCCCTCAATCCGAGGTGATGTCCTTGTGATGCACAGTCTCCCTCTTGGTGGCCAGGGCGAAAGATGCTGAGGGCAGGTCCCAACGAAATAACATCAGGTAGTGGGGATTCCTGAGGGGATTGAAGGTCCAAATTCAACTGCCTTTATCACTACCTGACTTCGCTCGCGGCTCCCACCTGACATGATGTCTACCTGTTTCATAGTGGAGTGAGCTCACCGATCCTTGGATGTCAAGCCCCCCTCTACACCTCCCAGGCATATGACTGCCCGTGTCTTGAACTACACAGGCCGAGATGCCAATATCCAGGCATCTTGAGCGAGAGACTCGTTGCATTGTGAATCCACACTGGTGATGGTGTTCCCCCAGCTACACTCTCAAGGTGCAACAACAACAGCACTCCATCCAAGGTGTAAAAAAAACGAGAGCCGTGGTATAGAGTATATACTGCTCTTTCTGGCAGACCTGAAAGAACTCTTTGAGAGTAGATCACTCTTCTTCAACACACCAAGGTGGCATGGGCGAGGGTGGAAGAGAGGCCATGCCTGCGGAAGGCCACAACTGAGGATGGTCTAGAATCAGCCTCAGATCAGGAGGGATTGCTGGAGAGGCGACGGCTTCTGCTGCGACAACAGGGGGCGATGGGGAAGGGGTGCCAGGGGCCTGAGATGGAATGAACCCTGTGATCACCAGACAGCCTCAGGTGGGGACACTCCAATGCCCATGGACAGTGCTGATGATTTGAGCCAGAAACCAGAGATCTACTTTTTCTATCATACGTGTATTGCTATTTGCCTCTTTTTCTCCTTGCACTCATATACGTTCAGGTAAAATGTTGGGATTGAGGTGGTTCCTTTCTAAAGTATATTACACTTACAAGAGTAGCATGGCACTTGGTGGGGAGGCTGAGCCATGCTCCCTAACTAATTGGGGGTTATGTTACGGTACACACAGTCCAGATTGCAGGGGGAGGCAGAACTTCCAGTATGCCCCATTGGCGTCTCACCCGTGCTGGCAGATTGACAGGTACTTCTAGTTTTCGAAGTATGGGGGAGATGGGTGGAGAAGAGGGAAGTAGGGATAGTAGTTTTGTTAGATTGTTTTTCTGTTCACACCTTGCCAGTAGCACACTCTGTGTCACCGGCTATGCACATGGCTGTGTGGGGCCTTTTTCCTCTCCTCGTGACACTTTGCGGCTTTCATGGCAGATGAAGAACCATGGGGGGTGAGGCCCAGATCTGTACGGGTTGTCACTTGGAATGTAAACGGGTTACGAGACAAAAACAAGAGGGGGCCATTTTTTGGACACACGAAGATTGGGCCAGACATCCTGTTCCTGCAAGAAACACACCTCATGGGCCACAACTGGCCCTTTCTGTCCCAAAGGGGGTTCACCGAGGTATATCACTCAGGATTTCACAGAGGTTCAAGGGGGGTTGCCACCCTGTTAAGGGGTAATGTCCCATTTAAACATCTCTGGAAATGGCATGTCAAATTGGGGTGGTTTGTGGCAATCTCAGGTAGGCTGTGTGGTAAACCGATCTCTGTACTCAATGTTTTTGACCCTCCTTCCTTATCAGAGAGTTTTCTACATAACTTTAGGGCCATTCTCCTGGAGTTCCCAGGGGGGTCGTGGGTTTTGGAAGGAGACCTGAATGGAGTAGTTGACCTGGGACTAGGCTGATGTACAGTGGTCTCTGGGCTGCATGCATCTCCCATGGGCTGGCTCGTTTCATAGCACGACTGGGGTTATTGGATGCATGGCAATCTTGTCACTTCATGGAGTGGGTTTACACATTTTATTCAAAGGTGCGCGGTTCCTTTTCAAGACTGTACTACTTATTTATTTGAAGGATTTATATAGCGCGAACAAGATCCTTGCGGGTATCAGAGTGCTTTACATGTAAGATGTAGGACACAAGAATAGACATAGAAGAAACACAGTTATAGGTGATTCAGATATACGATACTCAAATAGATATAGAACTAGCGATTAAAATACTAAGCTCAATAAAACAGACTGGTAAATAAAAAACAGTAATGAGTCAATAAGTTCACATGAGTTTAGTCATGAGAATCGCTTTCACTTCTTTTTTGAAGGAGGCAGTGGAAGGATTCAGTCTTGTTTCTGTGGGCAAAGCATTCCAGATCCTGGGAGCCATTCCAGAGAAGGATCTGTTGTAGGTTTTTTTCTTGGCAAAATGTTGTGGTTTCAGTAGAAGAGTCTTGGCACTGCTGAAGGCTCTATTATCAGCAGAGAGCACCAGTTTCTGAGCTAGGTAGCTCGGAGAGTTGTGGTGTACGGTCATGCATGCGATTTTCAGACGGTAGCCAGTTGAGGGCTCTAAGGTCTGGAGAGATGTGAGAGTTTCTCTTTGAGCCAGTGATGAGTCTCGCAGCTGAGTTGATAGCGGCTCTTAGCGGGGCTGTCGACGACCTTGGGAAGCCAGATAAGGTTACAGCCCCATATTCCACTCTTGGGATTACTAGGGCTTGAACTGCTTGTTTGAAGTTGTAAGCTGGCAGGAAGGGTTTCAGTTTTCGCAGGGTCTTCATGTGGAAGTTCGCTCCTTTTGTGGAAGCGCTGATATGTTTCTGCATCTTTAGGTTACTGTCCAGAGTCACACCTAGCAATTTTGCTGATTCGACAATGAGAGGTTGTCCTTTGAGAGCTGTTAGGTGCTTCATCCAGTCCAGGAGAGTGGATGCTTTGTTAGGGGGAGCGATTAAGAGGAACTCCGTTTTGAGGGAGTTTAGTTTCAGCTGGTTTTCGGCCAGCCATGTTTGGGTTTTTTGTAGTGTTGCATTGAGAGATTTGATGTCTTCAAGTGAATGGATCTTGATGTAGATTTGGGTGTCGTCTGCATATATATGGAAGTGAATCTTGGAGAGACTGAGAAGTTTGGTGAGTGGTTCCATGTAAAGGTTGAAAAGAGTGTGTGAGATGGAGGAGCCTTGTGGAACTCCTAACATGACAGTCATGGGATTGGACAAGGATTGATTGACCATGAACCTTTGAGATCTGCTTTGGAGGAAGGAGGCGAACCACTTAAATAAAGCTCCGGATAATCCCATTCTGTGTTTCAGGAGCTCTAGCAAGTTGCCGTGTTTGACGGTGTCAAATGCTGATGACAGGTCGAGTAAGATTAGTAAACAGGCTTCGTTTTGGTCCAGGATTTTTAGAGCGTCGTCAATTATGTGTGTCATGGCTGATTCAGCACTATGACCTGCTCGGAAGCCTGATTGGTATTTGTTAAGCAGGTTGAATTGTTCGATGTGGCTGATCAGCTACATGTAAACACATTTTTCCAATAGCTCAGCTAGCATAGGTATGTTGGATATCGGACAATAGTTATTTAATTCTGATGGGTCAGCTGTCGGTTTCTTCAGGATAGAGGATACCTGACCTGTTTCCAGGATGTCTGGAATGGTTCCTTGAAGGAGGGGGCTATTTACAATCTTGGTCCAGAGAGGTAGTATCTGAGGAATAAAGTCTTTTAAGTAGTTAGCGGGAAGCGGTCTTTAGTATGGTATCTTCACTGTAAGTGTTGAAGTGGGACCAAGTTGCGTTGTTTTTGAGGTTGAAGTTTGTGGAGTAGTTAGCTTGGGCACCTGCCAGGGGCAGTGATGAGTTCTTTTGCATGTCCGAAAGGGATAGGAGGTCCTTGAGTAGGTCTGTTTTTATGGATTCTGTTTTTGAAGTGAAGAAGGAGGCAAATTCCTCACAATTGGGTAGAGTGTCCGGGATGGCCTTGGGGTGAATGGGTGCGCTCTTGATTTGGGCTTTAATTAGATCAAATAGTTTTTGGGGGCGGTTCTTGGCTTGGTCTAGTTGAATCCTGAAGAAGTCGTCTTTTGATCTTCTGATCTTTCTAAAGTAGGAGTTTCTGGTGGTTCTTAGTAGCTTGAGGTGGTCCGCTGAGGGTGCGGATCCAACGTCGTTCGATTACTCTAAGTGAACGTCTGTCCTCATTTAGCCTGCCATCATACCAGGGTTTTGAGTCTTGTGTGGTAGTTCTTTTCAATTGTAGAGGAGCTATTTTGTCTAGTAGGTTGTTCATGGAGTGAAAGTCATGATTGGTCAGCCCTTGAACATCGGCTAGGTCTTACGGGGGACATAGTAAGTTTGAATTAGAGAATGCTAGAAGGTCGGAGCCGGCGTTTTTCAGATTTCTCTTCCAGGTCTTTGTTCTCAGGGGTTGTGTTAAAAGTCGTTTAACGGATTCCATGACTTGGAATGTAATGACGTGATGGTCAGACCAATCGCAGGGGAGGATCGAGTCGAGCTGTGTGGAGTCCGCCTTGGAAATTACTCGGTCAAGGGTTGCGCCTTTGTCGTGTGTAGGTCTGTTACATATTTGGTTAAGATTAAGGTCTGAGAGGAAAGCTTTGAGGCTGTTTACCCCAGGGTTGTTCTGGTGACCCCAGTGAAGGTTGAAGTCCCCCAGGAAAATGTGCTTATTTTGTTGGCTGTCATTTGTCGCTAGAATATCCATGAGGTGTTCTATGAATGTGAGGTTGTCTCCAAGAGGGTGGTAGAATGTGTGTAAGGTACATATTTGTTTGTTATTACTAGCGATGTTTAAGCAGAGGTATTCACAGGAGGTTACAGCGGGGGCATTGAAGTTGGTCACTGTAAGATTGCTCTGATGTATGCAGGCTATCCCACCGCCTGGCCTATCCGTTCTGTCAAGTCTGGTGATGTCATAGTTAGGGGGTAGCAGAATTTCCATGATGGGAGTAGATGCTTCATTTAGCCATGTTTCCATCAGGATTAGAATGTCTGGTACGTTAGTGAGTAGCAAGTCAGCTATATCGGCTGCATGTCTAGATGCGGACCTGCAGTTTAGGAGAATACATTTTAGCTGCGTCTTGTTGGATACTATGGTGGGTTCGATTGTGAGGGGGATTCTCGTGAGGTTATTTTGAACTATGCCTCTGGAGTTGTGTCTAGTGGCTCTGTGTGTGTTGATCGGGATAGACTGGATTCGGGAATCTGTATGTAGGTTACCTGGGTGCACAGCATTATGTGGGAGGTGAGATAGCTCGTAAGAGCGAAGTAGGGCCCCTAATTCTTTAGCTGATAAGGGGTTCTTCCTCCTGATTGGGCGGGATAAGGCATTGGGGCAAGGCCCTGTGCTCCATTGTGGGGACACAAGATCTTGGGAGCTAACGAGTAGATGTTGGGTGTGATTAGAGTTTTTGATGTGTAGGAATGATCAGTATTCCTGTTTAGTGCGTGTGAACTTGGGTTGCTGTATAATCAGGTCGTGTAGGGTTTGGATGTCAGCTTTGACTTGCTGAAGTGCTGATAATATCACGTCTAGTTTGGGGTCTGGAGTGAGAGTGGCCGTGTTAGATGGATGGACTGTGGGTGCAGGAGGAGTAGTTGCGCCTTTTGTACCGTTTAAGGGGGAGTCGTGGTCAGGATCATTGAGTTGAGCTCTTTCTGTGTGTATGTCACAGGAGGTGGGAAGTGAAGAAGCTGAATGGGGAGGGGTCTGAAAGTCGGCTATGTCAGGTACTATAGTGGTGAAGGTGAGGATAGAGGGGGCAGCAGGGATGTTGAGCTGATGGGAGGTGGTGGTTATATGTGAGGTTAGAGCCGAATGATTAGTGTTGATGTTGGGGGAGGAGTAGGAATAGGGGAGATGAATGGCGCTAAGAGGATGGTTGATGGCTAGGCTAAGGGGTGTGAATGGGGTGCTGGGAGTAATGGAGCGGGGGATGTTGGGGGTGGTAGGGTGGGGTGAGGGGGGATGTGCGTGTATTGGTGATGTTAAGGGGCGAGACGGTTTTGGGGTGGGATGTGTTGTTAGCTAGAGTGTTGGTTAGGTCTAGAGTTGGTGTAAGTGCAGACGGGGACAGTTGGGTATCCTGACTTAATTGGGGATCAGGTTGGGAGTTGATAATTTTTCTGTGATTGACTGGGGAGGAGGGGTGTGTTCTTATAACTCTTTCCTTGATGAGCGGAAAGATGTGATCTAGCAGATTTAAGTTGCGGTCAGATGATTGCATGAGGATGATTCCATTATTATAGGTAGTGATAGTGGCTGCTGCATTATAGAATAGGGATGGGAGGGTAGCTAGCATGAATCCGTGTGCTGTTTTCCTCATGTTAGCAAAATTAAAGAGAGCGAGAAAGGCTGTTCTCCATTGAGCTCTTCTTTTAGTATAGAAGATGATGTCATTAGTAATGTGCCCTTTGTTTATTGAGAAGTATGGATCAGAGATCGGGGTTTCAGGGTGAGATTTTAAAAAGTTGTGTTTAAAACCTTTAGTTGCTTTTTTTGAAAGGTTGGGGGGGTATTTGATGGAGTAGGTGTTGTTACTGATGTGCTCCATAGTGAGGGGTACCACTTGTTCGCGGTAACACTTATTCCTGCTCTCTAGGTCCTGCGGATATATTGGCGTATGGTTTGTCAGATCATGCACTGGTGGAATTACAGTTAGGGCTCGGGGAGCAGGACGACTTACCCAGATGGCAGTTCAGTCACTGGACCCTGGTCAATGGAGAATTCAAGGTGGTGCTCAATTCCTCCACTCAGGAATATCTGAGTCTCAATGTTGGCTTGGTTGCATCCCCTGGGATCCTCTGGGAGGCATGGAAAACCACATCCAGTGGTTTTATTAACAACCACCACTCGGCCCAACGGCGGACGACAGAGACAACGGTGTAGGATATGGAAGCCGTAGACTTGTAGTCTCGTTACCAGGTAACGTTAGACCCGGTGATCCTTCGATACTCGATTCATGGCAGTTCTGTTCTTCATCAGACTCAGCTGGAGGAGGCCCGGGTGGCGTAGATGGCAACCCAGAGTAGAATGTATCAGTGGGGTGATAAATCGAGCAAAACCCTACATTGGTTGTTCTCTGTCTCCTCTTCCCCACCGCCTATTTCATACATTCTTGACCCCAAGGGTGACAAGGTAGTTGGAGATCGACCCAATGCAACAGCTTCGCCTTCTATTATAGTGTGCTCCATGCCAGTTACCAAACAGAGAGATCCACTGAGTTGGCATAGTTTGTTCCTGATATTCCAACTAGGTGTTTTCCACATGAAGACAGGGTTGATGAAAATGTAACAGTAGATGAGCTGGGGGAAGGGGCTTTAGCCCAGCTCCATCCGAGGAGGGCTCCGCAGCTTGATGTATTTCTGGCTGAGTCCCATAGGTTCACTCTCACTGATGGAAGTCTTTAAGGAAGTCTTGGGCAGCACACTGCCTCCCCTTGCGTTCTGCACAGCAGACATTATTGTCATACCAAAGCCAAGACAACCGCCCGAACTATGTCACTCACACCGACTGATTTCTCTTCCCCTAATAGAAGTCATGGTATGGGCCAAGGCGTTAGAGAATAGACTAGTCAAGGTGATAAATACCTTGATCCACACAGATCAATCAGGTTTTATGCCAGGCAGGGCCAAAAGCCACAATATCAGGAGAGTCAACAATGCAATTGCACTATCCTCATGATCCACAGTGACGGGGCACTGTTGCAAGTGGACTTTCACAAGGCATTTGACTCTGTGGGATGACCATTCTTGTTCTCAAAAATGACTTCAGACCTATGTATATCAGTTTTTTTCACCTCCTCTACGATGAACTCATGGCCCAGGTGTGGGTGGGAAGCAGAGCCAGACTAGGAACTCAAACTAGCCCTGGCAATTGCGTTGGCCCGGCCCAGGAGAGAGGGGGGAGATTCAGAGGGTGCTGGTGGGAAACACTGTTTCAGCGCCTTTGTTACAGGGGGCTGCAAAACCTTCCCCCAGTAACAAAAGCGTCCCCCGTTGGTCCAAAAATGACCCCCACCCAGAAAACTCCCGGTGCCCACCATGGCCAGTCCGGCCATTGCGGGAAGGGCCATCTCAGAGCTATTCAGTAATGAACAGGGCACCCGCCAGGGATGACTCCTATCACCGCTCCTCTTCACTCTAGTTATTGAGCCTTTGGCGGAGTGGGCCAGAGTGGATGTGCAGCTGCGGGGATTGGAATGGGGTCCAGGTGTGGAGGAACGTATTGCGTTATACGCGGATGATGTGCTCTTGTTCATCACAGACCATAGGTCATCAGGACCACATGCACTTCGATATTGCAGATTTCTTTAGACATTTCTGGGCTGTGGGTCAACCTCGGCATGTCCTCTGTCTATGTGGTGAGTGATGGAATCCCGGAGTTGACGTGGGCGACGGGACTGATGATTTCATGGGAGGGCTTTCGATACCTGGGGGTGTATGTCACTATAGACGTGGCCTGAGCAAAAGAGTGTAATAATCAGCCCCAGCTGGATCATCTGGCTTCAGGTTTCAAGTTCTGGGCTTTCCTGTCCCTCTCTTTACTGCTATTGTCAAAATGGTGCCACTTCTCCACCTATTATATCAACTTCAGAACTTCCTGTTCCCTGTCCCAGCTTCCTTTTTTGCTTGTATAGAGTCACTTCTGCTGGGTTTTCTATGCAGCCAAGGACTACTGCATATCACATTGTCCAAAAGTTGTAAATCAGTCTATGATGGTGACACAGCTACACCAGATGTCCGCTCCTATTACAAGGCGGCTCAGCTGGCGGTCTTGAACAAATGCTGGTTCGTGGGGTTCTGGGACCCTGCATATGTATCAGAGGGTTGGGCTCTTGCTGAGACCCTTCTCCAACACTTGTTATATGGAGGTACAGAGCTGCAGGGGCTCCTCTGGCTACTCGTGTGGTTCTTGGGGTCTAGAGAGAGCCAATGGCAGCCACGCGATGGAAGGGCCATTTCACGTTGGAGACTCATTTATGGGTAGGCACTGCTTTGCGAGAGATGGTGAGTCTTGTCGACGTTCGTTGCTGGAACCTCATTGGAATCTCCCCCCTAAATGATGGGCTCCGATACAATTCCCTTAAGTCATTCGGGGAACTCCGGGAACAGTTCAGCCTCCATCACACTCAATTCATTTAGTTCTTACAGCTTTGGCATGTTCTCAGCCCCTACCATTCCCCCCCAGCGGATATACTGGAGTTCAGCCCACTGGAAAGTAAGATCTTATCAACCAATATCTCGAAACGCAAGATATCAAACATTTACAAGTCACTTCGGAACCCTGAGGGAGGCCTGGCCATGGGATGTAGGACCTACACAAGATGAGGACTGTGTGGAGGCTTGGCCTCGCTAAGGAACGCTGCTATTGCGTCCCAATATCGGCTAATTCAGCTATGATGTCTGAATCTGCACAGAGTATACTTTACTGCCTGTGGAGGAGAGGACTGATAGGGTCAGCAAGTTGCCTGCGCTGTCAGATGTAGGTGGGAGACTTTATACACACAGTCTGGGGGTGCAGAGTGTTGGCCCCCTTTTGGGACGAAGCGTTTCCTTGTCTGGAGAGGGTTCTTTGCCACAGACTCCAGAGTGTTGTTACATATCCCAGATGACATAGATGGTAATAGATATAAGCGTGCCTTGCTTTGGTTGGGTCTAGTTATCTCCAAAAGAGACCTGGCTATGAGCGACAGAGGAGCGTCCCAGGACATGCCCTGGATACACTGCCTATGGGGACAGAGGAGCGTCCCAGGACATGCCCTGGACACACTGCCTATGGGCGACAGAGGAGCGTCCCAGGACATGCCCTGGACACACTGCCTATGGGCGACAGAGAAGAGTCCCAGGACAAGCCCTGGACACACTGCCTATGGGGACAGAGGAGCGTCCCAGGACAAGCTCTGGACACACTGCCTATGGGTGACAGAGGAGCGTCCCAGGAGAAGCTCTGGATACACTGCCTATGGGCGACAGAGAAGAGTCCCAGGACAAGCCCTGGACACACTGCCTATGGGGACAAAGGAGCATCCCAGGACAAGCTCTGGACACACTGCCTATGGGGACAGAGGAGCGTCCCAGGACATGCCCTGGACACACTGCCTATGGACGACAGAGGAGCGTCCCAGGACATGCCCTGGACACACTGCCTATGGGCGACAGAGGTGCGTCCCAGGACATGCCCTGGACACACTGCCTATGGGCGACAGAGGAGCGTCCCAGGACATGCCCTGGATACACTGCCTATGGGGACAGAGGAGCGTCCCAGGACATGCCCTGGATACACTGCCTATGGGGACAGAGAAGAGTCCCAGGACAAGCCCTGGACACACTGCCTATGGGGACAGAGGAGCATCCCAGGACAAGCTCTGGACACACTGCCTATGGGCGACAGAGGAGCGTCCCAGGAGAAGCTCTGGATACACTGCCTATGGGCGACAGAGAAGAGTCCCAGGACAAGCCCTGGACACACTGCCTATGGGGACAAAGGAGCATCCCAGGACAAGCTCTGGACACACTGCCTATGGGGACAGAGGAGCGTCCCAGGACATGCCCTGGACACACTGCCTATGGACGACAGAGGAGCGTCCCAGGACATGCCCTGGACACACTGCCTATGGGCGACAGAGGTGCGTCCCAGGACATGCCCTGGACACACTGCCTATGGGCGACAGAGGAGCGTCCCAGGACATGCCCTGGATACACTGCCTATGGGGACAGAGGAGCGTCCCAGGACATGCCCTGGATACACTGCCTATGGGGACAGAGAAGAGTCCCAGGACAAGCCCTGGACACACTGCCTATGGGGACAGAGGAGCATCCCAGGACAAGCTCTGGACACACTGCCTATGGGGACAGAGGAGCATCCCAGGACAAGCTCTGGACACACTGCCTATGGGCGACAGAGGAGCGTCCCAGGACATGCCCTGGATACACTGCCTATGGGACAGAGGAGCGTCCCAGGACAAGCTCTGGACACACTGCCTATGGGGACAGAGGAGCATCCCAGGACAAGCTCTGGACACACTGCCTATGGGCGACAGAGAAGAGTCCCAGGACAAGCCCTGGACACACTGCCTATGGGGACAGAGGAGCTTCCCAGGACAAGCTCTGGACACACTGCCTATGGGCGACAGAGGAGCGTCCCAGGAGAAGCTCTGGATACACTGCCTATGGGGATAGAGGAGCGTCCCAGGACAAGCTCTGGACACACTGCCTATGGGGACAGAGGAGCGTCCCAGGACATGCCCTGGACACACTGCCTATGGACGACAGAGGAGCGTCCCAGGACATGCCCTGGACACACTGCCTATGGGCGACAGAGGAGCGTCCCAGGACATGCCCTGGACACACTGCCTATGGGGACAGAGGAGCGTCCCAGGACATGCCCTGGACACACTGCCTATGGGCGACAGAGGTGCGTCCCAGGACATGCCCTAGACACACTGCCTATGGGCGACAGAGGAGCGTCCCAGGACATGCCCTGGACACACTGCCTATGGGCGACAGAGGAGCGTCCCAGGACATGCCCTGGACACACTGCCTATGGGGACAGAGGAGCGTCCCAGGACAAGCTCTGGACACACTGCCTATGGGCGACAGAGGAGCATCCCAGGACATGCCCTGGACACACTGCCTATGGGCGACAGAGGAGCGTCCCAGGACATGCCCTGGACACACTGCCTATGGGGACAGAGGAACGTCCCAGGACAAGCTCTGGACACACTGCCTATGGGGACAGAGGAGCATCCCAGGACAAGCCCTGGACACACTGCCTATGGGCGACAGAGGAGCGTCCCAGGACATGCCCTGGACACAGGAAGTCAGGGAGATGATGCATGTAGTCACTGCACAATCAGCAGGTGAGTAGCCTCTCGAAATGTACAGGATACAGGCGGCCAAGTTGAAGGCTCCTTATGATCTTCCCATGAGCCGCAGATGAGCGACCCTCAGGCATGAGTTTGATTCAGAAAGCTGTGCTAAGTCCATCTATGGGTGACACAGACTGAACCAGTGGCATGCACAGGAGAAGCACAGCCATAGTGAAAACTGTTTATTTGACTATCCAGGAGCAACAGAGAGCCAGGCTGCAGACATGCACAAGGCTGCCAGGCAGACCTAAAGAGTCCATCTATGAATGACAGAGGTGTAACCCTCAGGCATGCTCAAGAGAAGCACAGCCATAGTGTAAGCTGTTAATTTGACTATCCAGGAGCAACAGAGAGCCAGGCTGCAGGCATGCTTGAGGCTGCCAGGTTAGAAGATCTGAAGAGTCCATGTAAGAGTGACAGAGGTGTAATCCTCAGGCATGCTCAACAGAAGCTACAAATGACAAAAGAGGGAGTGGAGAGGTGGTGTCCTTACCGAACACCGGAGGTGGATTCAACCTCCCCTTGCAATTTATCAAAAACACTAGGATCCACCCTTGAGGGATTATGGTAGAGGATTATTTACATCCAGGGTCATGTGCATTGCATGCATTGCTTGGAAGCACCTAGTGTTTCCTAAATACCCCTCACACACCAAAAGGGCCCTTGGTGTCATGCTTCATCATAGGGGTCTTCGCACCTCTCTACAGGACGCGGCGTGCTACTACCTGCGGGTACGCTGGCGCACTGATATTGTTCACTATGTGTGGTGTAGAAATGTGTGAGTGTAAGAGTCAGAAGTGAGTGAAAAGTGAATGTTAAAAAATACCTAGCTCCTGTGGAGTAGAAACTTTAATGTTCCATGGTGCTGGTATTGTTAAAAAGGTGTGGGTCGGAGGGGTGTTGTTTCAATGCACAAAGCCTCCTGTGTGTGACCCACACCTTTTTAACAATACCAGCACCATGGAATAGGTAGTAGCACGCCGCGTCCCGTAGAGGGGCGCGAAGACCCCTCTGATGAAGCATGACACCAAAGACCCTTTTGGTGTGTGAGGGGTATTTAAGAAACACTATTTGCTTCCAAACAATGTAGGCAATGCACATGACCCTGGATTTAAATAATCCGCTACCATAATCCATGCTCAACAGAAGCACAGGCTTTGTAAATGCTGTTTAAACGTTACCCACGGGTTGCAGGGATCAACATAGTGAGGCAGTGAGGACCACGAGTTCACATTCTGTATTGTAGATCCACAACCACATTCAATTACACAATCTGTGACGAAAAATCAAGAGAGTTGACTATTTGGCCAAATTTGAAAACTTGTTGAAAACACAGCGTTAAGATCAGGAGAATTGACTTTGGGCCATTTGTAAAAATGTTGACAACACAGATTTTCAAAAACTTTCGGCAAAGTACCCCACCAGAAACTTTTTCATATATTTTTGGGGGATTAGAGCTAAAAAAAATATGTTCAAAGCGAAAGGGCTGCCTTAAATTTTAAAAGTTAAATACTGTCTATCAAATATGAACTAAATGACAAACAACTCCTGATCCAACAAGGACAGACTCACCAAATAAAGCACAAATGTCGTTCACTACAGGAAGGCCACCCACTGAAACACAACAAATGGGCAAAGGTAGTTCCAACCATAGTAGCCAAACATAAGCTCTGCGTAAGGCTGCAAGCGAAGCATGGACTACCGTAAAAGTCCAATGAATTGTATTAAAAATGAACATCTAAAGCCAAACAGCTTCACTGAGAGCAAACATGCAGCACCGTGGCTGGCTACAACACACCACCACAACCCACCCATTCAAACCTACCACCAAGGAAGTGCACGTGTGCACCATCTAGGATTGTGGAACTAACATATTGATGGCTAACTGCAAGCTACCAAAACCCGAGCCAAAGCACTGAAAATTACAAATATTCTGCTAAGGGTAAATCTGTGTTTGCTGGCCATGTGGCGAGTCATAATAAGATTAATGACATTTTCATATAGTGTAACATACTGAACTTGTGCTGTTTCTAAACACTGCAAATAGCAGATGGCATTATCCAGGTTACCACTTGTTTACTGGCCTTGGTAGGTTAGAGGTCTGATTCTGCCTTGTTCGGATTCAAACACACTTGTCAGCAGTGAACGTTCAGCTCACTGAGCTATCCCAGACCACAGCTAACACCCTGCTGACACCTCTATGCCAAAACCAGGATGGCTGAACGCTGAAAGATTTTGACCACTGCCTGCTAAGTCCGAACGGCAGAACCAGGGCTAAGTGTGGACACTTAAAGACACAGCAGAGCCAGGTTCAGAGCTGCCGTTCAGTGTCCTTCCGGGGCACAAGGGGCACTGACCCCAAAGGCTTCCGTCTGTTCTCTCTGTCCGCTAGTGTATTGCTAATGCGGGTTCCTGGGCTATTCTCTTGCGGCTGAGACCAGTTCTCACATGCGGTGGCGGGGGGTGGACTTTGCACCGCTCCACGGTGGTGCCCCCGGCCTCAGGTATTTATGGTGGGAGGACAGCTGGCCCCGTCCTGTGTCGCTGGGTTACAGTAGTTCTCAGTCTCTCTTGCAGATATGCGCACGAGGAACAGGACACGATGCTGAGCATGAAACCCGCTAAGTGACACGTCCACACTTTCACGTGAAGCGTCTGCTTTTAGGTCTGGCGTTAGCCAAGACATTTTGGGGTATATTATCAAGGACGGCGTTAAGATTATCACCGGTTTAGCGGCAGATAACTGCCGCTAAAGCGGCGATAATGGGCTTGATAATATGCCCTGGAGAACTCCCATAGAAGCCCATGTTCACACCAGAACCAGGGCTTCTATGGGAATTCTCAAGGGCATATTATCAAGCCCATTATCGCTGCTTTAGCGTTAGTTTCCTGCCGCTAAAGCGGCGATAATGTTATCGCCGATCCTTGATAATATGGCCCTTTGATTTTATTAAAATGGCATCTCTAATGAACTTACTCACAGGGCCCTCCAGCCAGTCCTCTTCATTCACTGGCCTCGCCTGTTTAAGTGTCGTTCGCATTTTTCTTCTGCCCACTGCAGCTGGGGGCAAAGGTTCAGCCCACTTCCGCCACTGGCTAACTTGACTGTGCACGACACCATTCTGAACACATCCGTGCAAATGAGATCCCTTGATTTTAGCCAACATTTTTATATTGATGACGGCCTAGCAGCCCTTCAAAAATAAAGTTTTACAAAAACCATGAAAAAACTAAATAAGAATTGTCAAAGTATAAAAGGCTGGCAGACAACGCTAGGGGTATTGGCTTTGCGAATGCTTATTATTTATTTTCAGCACACCCCTCTGCAAAAAACATGAAATAAATAGATTGTCCAAACACAGGGATTTGCAAGAGGAAATATAACGTGTTCCATTTTTGTTCCTTCATTGAGCATTTCCTCTACACTGTCTGTAAGAAATCTAGGGGCAGATTTACAAGGCCCTTGCGCCACTTTTACGCCATTTTTAACATGGGAAAAGTGACGCAAAAGTGGCGCAACGGCCTTGTAAATCTGCCCCCTAGTGCTTTGTAGTCAGGTGAGATGAATAACCTGCTAACTCGATAACCCAATACCTTTTGTCAGGGCTTTAAGTGGGATGAAAAAACTGAGGGGTCTCTCAAAGGGGCGTGGCCAGTGTAATTAAGGGCGTGGATTAAAAGCAAGCAAGCTAACAATCCGTGCTTAGCATAGTGTGCCGCCTGTCTTGTATTTTGCTGTTTATGTCGTTGCATCCAGATATATGAAACAAGTAACATCATATCTACAACAAGTCAGGACTAATGGTTTTGTCAACGGTTGTTAGTTGCATAAGATAAATAAGCTGCAACTATGGCTAAATATATTATTGAAAAAAGCTTCCACTTAAAGTCCTGGTGACACCACGACAATGTTGCTGTTCCTGAGTTTTTAAAAGAGAAGGGAAATCCAGAGAGAAAATTACTCTTGTTAAAGGATTTCCCTTTCCTTACAACGCTCACCTGGCATGACGTCATGCCGCAACGTCTCCATTAGTGAGAAGTGAGCAGTGTGAGCGGGCACACATCGATGTGCCTGCTGCCAGTGCAGTCCGGAAAAAATCGGACCGCCTGTGCCAGGGCACAAAACAGAGCCCCATAGAGACCTGTTTCGAGGCACCCTTTAAAAAACTGCGGGTGCTCAGCACCGGTGAACCCGGCCCAGTTGAAGCCCTGCCTTTTGTGTTAGCTTATGCAGTTTTTACATAGTGCTACCTTCGCCAATTGTCTGTCTTCTATCTGGGCATACTTGGATCTGGGTGTGTGGTGTTGCCTAATGTGGGGTCTCTGCAACTGGGCGAGGAAGCATAATAATATATCCTAAGTGAAAGCATTGTATTCAGGGTCACTGGAATTATGCGGCAGGGAAAAGGCCAAATTATGCGGCAGGGTTGAACACATTATGCAACAAGAAAAGGCAAATTATGAGGTTATGCGGCCCATTTTATGATAGTATGACGTCAATATTTTGTCATTTCCACACTTGTTAACACAGGAGGCTGGTCCCTCATTAGTTCCAGTTTAACACTCAAATACAGAAATAAGCAACAAAAAGGTGACCAGTCGAGCTTTGCAGAGGGCCTTCCACTGCACGGCAACATGTGTCACTGCACTTTTTGTAACTTTTGAACCGTTTGAGCTAGAAACAATTTTATTTTCAACCTGCAGATTATGCATCAGATGATTATGCGAAAAACGCCTCTGCAGCACAATAGTGTAATTCCAGTAGCCCTGATTTACTGCACTGTCATTTATATAGTGCTTTCTAAATCTGGCGAGGAGCTGACGCGCTTTGCGGATTGCTAGCACACTACTCTTGGGATACCCACATTAGAGGCGTTTGACTTAATTTGTCATGGTGTTTATCAAACAGTTGTACTTGTAAATGTAAATTGTACTTATATAGCGGTTACTACCCCTCACGAGGCGTTGCCTCACCTTTCAAAAGCAGTTCTCACACAAGGTGTCATGAAATCTCTCCTGAGGGTGTTATGCAATGCGTCACGCAGGCAGTCATTTGGGAGACATGTGGTTGTGTAGGGACCACATAAGCAGCCAATGCTGGTGCCAGGGCTTTAAGTGGGTAAATAATATTACACAACAAGGCAACTTTTCATGCTGTATCTCGGGTACAATCTCCTGATGCACTATGGCAGGGTATTCATTTATTTTGGATATTTAAAAGACGCAGAGCTTTTATTTTGGGCATTTAAAAGACGCAGAGCTTGTTGACAGGTGGCCCCTTTAGAGAGTGAGTCTTTCAATGTTACTTGCTATATATCTGGATGCATTGTCAGAACCAACAAAATACTAGTCGGGCGGCACACTATGCTTAGCACAGATTTTTAGCTTACTGTTTTTGAGCCACACCTTTAATTAAATCGTCCACGCCCATTTGAGAGACCCCCAGTTTTTTTCATCCCACTTAAAGCCTTGGCAGGGGCCATACAAGCGGCCCTGTTCACAGGTACAGTGAAAACATCCTTGCACCAGGACTTTAAGTGGGCCGGGTCCGGCTGGTGCTCAGCACCGGCAGTCCTAAAAAGCAGGTGCCGAGACGGGTCTCTATCGTGCTCTCCATTTTTGCTCTCACCCTCCGGTTGAAAAAATATCTTAACTCTGCAACAGTACCACCCTTCACTGTCTTTCATGTAACTTCGAAGAGACTCGTTATTGTACTTTCACAGTCCCATCGTTTCAGAACTGAAGCATTTTCAATATTACATACAACAAAGCCAGAGTTGTTGCTAATTAATCTTATGCAACTGACAGCCATTGACAACGCCAATAGTCCTGGCTTGTTGTAGGTGTAATGTTTCTTGTATCATATATCTGGATGCAATGACAGTAGCAGCAAAATACCAGTGTGGTGGCACACTATGCTAAGCACATTTTTAGGTCTCGCGACTTGCGTTGCAGTGTGCAAAAGTGCTCGCGCAGGCGAGAATCCTTTTGTCCGGGGTTCAGAAATGGACCCTGGAATTGCACACGCTCGTGCGTGTGCGTTTCCTTTTCAGCTCCCCCATTGGCCTTTGCGTGCGTCTTATTCTAAAAGACTGCACGCAATAGGCCCGAGGCGCGTGCATAGCTCCTCCCATGGCCTATTGGTGTCTATTACGCGCACCAAGCGCGTAATAGACACCAATAGGCCGTGGGAGGAGCTATGATCGTGCCCAGACACAGGTGTGACGCGCGCGCCACTTGTTTCTTTAGTTTCTGGGACGTGTAGTCTTGCTTAAAGAGCTTCCTAGTCGGGATCGCGCCACGGCTCACCTCCCGGTCAGCCTCGGAAGTTAATGGTTCGCTCTTATCCATGGCCCCGATATGCTGTGGCTGACTTTAGAAACTACACGCGCTTTCCTTCATTCATCTGCGACGCTGAAACTTCGGACCGGACTCCTGAAGCTGTGACTATAGCACATGAGCCCGACCTGTGAAGCTGCACCGACTCCCCTCAGCGGCGACCCTTACACCTGAGCCCAATTTATCCAGATGTGCGACTCTCCGCAGCCGTGGACCAGGTACCAGGGCTTGTTTTTTTGCTATAAATTGCATTTGTTCTTTGTCAGGGGTGAACGGGTTGCAGGTGCTCTTTCGAACGTAAAATAAATCTAACATACGACTTGGCATATTTTCCGCGCTGTCCCTAGTTCAGTCCCTCATGCCGTTCTGCTTTCTGCGCTCCAGCCACGCTGCCTCTGCTGAAAGCCTCCTCCATTCTAGTCACTTAACCTTAATATCCAATCTCTCTTCCATCTGTTGCTGACTAACTGCAGCTCGTATGAGCTGCTATTCTGCTGTCCCTGCCCCAGCCCCGCTACTCCTGCTGAAAGCCTCCTCCACTCCAATCACTTAACCCTAATAGCCGGCCCTCTCTTCCTTCTGTTGCTAACTGGCTGCTGTTTGTCTCCGCTGCTGTTCTGCTCTCTCCACCCCAGCCCCGCCGCCTCTGCTAAAAGCCTTCTTCACTACAGCCACTTTATCCTAATATCCGGCCCTCTCTTCCTTCTGTTGCTAACTAGCTGCTGTTTGTCTCCGCTGCTGTTCTGCTCTCTCCACCCCAGCCCCGCCGCCTCTGCTAAAAGCCTTCTTCACTACAGCCACTTTATCCTAATATCCGGCCCTCTCTTCTTTCTATTGCTGCCTGACTACGGAGTCTCAGCTGCTGTTCTGCTGTCTACGCCCCAGCCTCGCTGCCTCTGCTGAAAGCCTTTCACGCCAGTCACTTAATCCTATAATATTCGTCTCTCGTCTCTTCCTTCTGTTGCTGACTGGCTGCTGCTTGCCCGCTGTGCTGCCATGTGTCCATGCATGGCTCCCACTGCACACCCGCACACCCCTGGTCACTCGGTGCACTACAGGCCCCTGTCACACCTGGCAGCCCAGCCCTCTGTTTTATGATGTTGCCACGCAATGCATGCTTCACTTTGCCTGTTCTCACAACGTTCCTCAGTACAGCGCTCTGATACCTGCTCAGGTGTGGTTAGCGTTTCATAAGACAACACATACGTAAATAAAGTAAGTCTGCATTCATGTAGGAGTAAAACAAACTGTAAGCTCAAACACAGGGGCCTTTAGAGATGGTTAGAGGGGCTGCCGGAAGTGACGTCAATGTGCGTGTCTTGTGACATCAAAGTTACGAGAGAGTGTAGTGAAACAGACGGGGTTCCTTGTGCCCTGGGAAGGGGTAAACAGGGCACAGAAGCCAGTTTGCCTCACAGGGCTCTCACCAGACACAGGGCGAGGTATTCTGGGCGGAAACATTCATATTTTTATGTCAAAACGGCACCTGTGCATGGCATTAGATTGCACTGGGGACCTATGTTTGACACCCTAAGTCCACATTTCAAACCTACCAAACCCCCCCCCCGCGCCCTTCAAGTGGCGAATAAAAAGCACAAGGCTAGGTTGTTCCTAGGGGCGCTCTGGCCTGAAATTAATTTACACTGAAGAATAGCGTAAATGAGGGCGGTGGGCTAGGGTGCACAGGGAAGGAAACAGCTGAAGAGAAATATATTAACAAGCATTTGCAATACAATAGGTCTCGCATTATTAAATTTTGAGCTATTGGCATTGCTAAATAATGCAACACCAATAGCTCAAACTTTAACCCCTTCAGCGCTCATGACGGAACCACTCCGTCATGAGCCACGGGTGCCGTGTGCTCATGACGGAGTGGTTCCGTCATGCTGCGGCCGTTGGCCACCGCTCCTCCCACGCTGCGCTGATTCCCCGCCTGTGCGGACGATTAGCGCAGTGGGCGGAGTCATGACGGAACCACTCCGTCATGAGCACAGCTCAACCGTGGCTCATGACGGAGTGGCTCCGTCATGAGCACAGCGCCACCGCGCTGCCCCCAAAACCCTCCTCAGCGCTGCGGCGGAATTCCTGCCGCAGCCAAGGGGTTAATAATGCTTGTTTTTGTTTGTTTATGTGTTTTAGACCACGCCCTTAATTACATCGACCACGCCCCTTTGAGAGACTCCCTAGTTTTTTCATCCCCCTTAAGGGCCTGCTGTCCACCATCTGTGGCAGGGATGTGTGGAGGGTCAGCAATGCGTCAGGGGACTCGCGCTCACAATTATTCGAATTCAACCCGGGATTAACCACTTGCTGCCTAACATTGCCTGGTGGGGGTAGGTCGCTTACTGATTCTTGTCTGGTCTGAGAGTTTACAGACCACCTAGGGGGCGCCAGTCTGTGGGGTTTGAGGCCAGTGCCCCACAGACGGGGGTCCGCTCCACAAGTCTTTCAGCCGCAGAATGCGAGCCAGGGCGGTGCCATCAGCCTCCCCAGTATCCGGTGTGGTTTGAGATGAGAGTTCTCTCATTGGTGTTGGTTTGCCCTCATTTGCTCCTGACTCTTCTGTATCTGGTAGTTCGTCGCTGGTTTTGTACTTGAGGCGCTGAACCCTGCAGGTTCCATTCCTAAGACCCTCCGCTTGTTATTCTCGCCCTGGGGCCTGGGAGTCAGGCCTAGTGCTGCATCAAGCTCCCTGAGTGGGCTGTGTTAGGATAGCCCCAGGCTAGGGTCTGAGCTGTTTGTGTCTGGCTGTTTCAACCCACACTGTGATTCTGATGGGGAAGACATGTCATTTTGTCGCCCCCCCCCCCTCCTGTTCCCTACTATTTGGGGCACTTATTAAGCCTAATAGGATAAATAAATGATTGTATCGGACTAATAAGTCATCAACCGCCCTGAACACTAATTCCGGCTCTGCAGGCAGTGTGCCTTATGCAAGGCAGGGCAGGTCTGCTCTTGGCTCTTGCTGAGATATGAATTATGAGCCCAGCTGCAGTGCTCTGTGGCCCCTTGGAGTCTTCCAGTAAGGTAGGCCAGTAAGGGCGTTCAGAAAGCAAAGGGGCTGAGTGTCAGTGCATCCAAAGTGAGGCAGTATTAAAGAGATCATGACCTTTGCATCTGGAGGTCAGGCGGGTAATGCAGCGTGGTGCATAAGGATGAGGTTGGAAGAAGCACAATTGATCCACTTTGTTGAATTGGGTGTAGGGCAATGCTGAGCCCAGGGTAACACCTAGAGTATGCAGCAGCCGCTTCTAGACGTACAGGACAGGGAGGAGTAAGTTTGATTACTGCACTCAAGAACAGGTTTTTGACTTCATTGAATGTCCAGAGTGCTTTCATCATCCAGAGATCTCACCAAGGTCTTTCAGTAGGTGGTGGCTGTGGACAGATGTTGACATGGTAACACTGTAACGATGAGTGTCAATGGCACAGCGTAGAGCAGTCTGCTAAAGGACCCGCCCAGTCTAAGGCATTTGGATATCTATGAGCAATGAAGTCTAGGGGCCATCCTCCACATTCTGCAAGAGGCCCTCATAATTAGGAATACAGAGGGTTTTTTGAGCTTTAGTGTGACCTGTGCATGCTTGAATTGTTCTGGGGTTTCTTCATGCGGTGAGTGTAGAATAGTGTCTCGAAGAGCTCCCGCTCAAGCATGATCAAACAGTTTTTAAAATGTACTGACAGGCAGGGATAATGAGAAGATTTAGTTATTCTGCTGGTTTGCATTAGTTTTAGTAGCTTGAAGTGTGAGACGGCCTCAGAACTGCCCAGGCTTCGATTCCTTGTCAATTCGCTGGGGTCCAGTGGTGAACGTTTTTGTTACATTTGTGGTTGAGCGTAGGGAAGTTGGGAAATTTGAGGTAACTTGATGATGGATGCTTCAATTTTTCTGCAAAGTTTTTGGTCTGGTTGATGCATCCTTCCTGAGTGGAAGAAGACCACTGACCTTTATATGCTACATTACCATTTGAAACGTGTTGGCAGCCTTCTGTGAGTAGGTGAATCATTGTATTTCACCATATATCCACTTACACAGTTGTTAATCCTATCAAGGGTAACCATGAGTAAAAAAGGAAGGCTTTTGGCTTTAGCTTTAGATATTTTTAAGCATATTTCCCCTGGACCCTTGCTACTGTCCTGAATTAACCCACCTTAAGAATTCCCTTTAAGTTTGAGTCCTCCCATGTGGCGCTGTCCTACTCAGGTGTGAGGAGGTCACTGAAAATGAAGCATGCCACAATAAATTGTGGGTGAGACGACCTCTCCAGTTTCTCATTTGAATCCCTCAGATGACTATAGTAGTAAATTGTAGTAAAGACAATCTACAACCTAAGTACCTTTTGTGATGTCTGTGGTTTGGTAGGAGGACATTCTCTGGTACTTCTCCCCTGTCCCTCTCTTGGTGATTGCTTGCATGTTGTCCTTTTTAGGCACATTTTGCCTCTTCCTTTCTGAGAGAATTTTAAAGGACCATTGCTTAAGAGCTTGAAATCTTGCTATGGTAGATGTTGCTATGTGTGTGGTTCCTTCTGTTCTGAGCTAGGTCAAGGGGTGGCGATTACTGCTGGTTCTCTGTTAATGTATAGTAAAGGGAACTATGGTCTTGGGGGAGTGGGGGAGTGGGCTTCTCCATGCTTGTGATTGCATTTTGAAGCTGTAGTTCTGAATTCTTACTAGAAGAGTTGATGCGCATGGGTAGTTAGAGGATTGTCTTCGTGCATCATCTCCTGTCAAACGTGCCTTGTTGTGACTCCAAAGGTATGTTTTGTTGTAACCATTTTTGCCATAGGTTGGATTTTGGTTTGTGCCTAGAGAATATATTGATGTGCAAAGCATGTGGGGTGTTCTGGTTCACTGTGCTTTGTGCATTGCTGTGTGGAGACCAAAGTCCCCTAAAAACAAATTTGACCAAAAGTTGTGATGGGCTGGAGACTAGTGTGCATCAGTGGGGTCATTGTGCCTTACCGCATGCAATGCTACAACCAAAGGACAGCCATAATATCAGTGGTGGGTTAGGATGGGGCAGGACGAGTGGTTTGCAGCCCATGAAGTTTTTTACTTCATCTGATCTATTTCAGAAAGATGGAGCAAATTAGCGCTGCTCAACGGGGTAAGCACTACCCTACAAGGCTAGAGGGAATGATGACATATTCCATTGAGTGAATGAGCTCCTCCAATAATGGTATAGAGTCTAACAAATTCATGGACAAGCTAATCATCGAAGTAGTCAACGGCAAGGGAGTAGCCAGAAAATGAAAATACCCCCACTTTGAACAGTACCTCTAATGGCTCGGAGAGTGTGAAACCTGCTAACCTGGACCTCCTTAGTGGAGTCCCTTTCTCTCTTTCAACCATCTGTTCACTTTTTCACCTTCTCATACACCTAAACACTCTCTATTCCTTGCATCTATTCATTCTTTAATACATATTCACCATTTCACCCAGCATCTATCCATCCATTGACCCTTCCATTCATTCTTTCACAAAGCCATCTCTTCACCCTTCATCCATCCATCCATCATCCATATATTTACCTACCAATCTATCATTCATACGTCTCTCCATCCATCTATGTATACATCTGCCCATCCTTCCACTAATCCATCCATCTACTCATCCTTCCTTTCACCCTATCTTCCATCTATCCTTTCACCCATATATTAATTCACCCAACCATCCATCCACCCACCCTTCCGTTCACCTTTTCATTCACCCACACCGCCATTCATTCCATCTCCTATCCATCTAACTGTCTCCTATGCATCCATCCTTCTACACATGCATCTTTTGAACCATACTTCCATTCATCCATCCATTCACTCTCCAGTCTATCTGTCAATGTATCCTTTCACCTATCCATCCTTTTGCCTTTCAATCCATCTGCTTCTCCTCTGATGGGTCCATCCATCCATGAATCTATCCACCCAATCATTAATCCATCCGATACATCCATCCATCCATCCAAAAAACCCTGCCAAGTATCTCATTGCAGCAACTAATATAAACTGCTCAGACAATGCCTTAATAGACAGGGTAAAGCTCTGTTCTGGCCACTTACGCACGGCAACAAAGTGCTCTCCAGTCAAAGCAGCATCCTTCTAATCAAGCACTCCTTCTCTGTGTAGTGTGCTAGCTGTTCCACACTGCGCTTTAGCGCTATGCTAGAGTTTCAAAGAGTTATACAAACGCAATTACAATTATATACATATATTTTTTGATGGAAAAAGTACTTGCCCCAATATGACCTTAGACACATTTTTTAAGAAATCTCAGACATTTTGAATGTAGCAACTATGTTCCAGAAACTGGAGTGGACTTGCCTCATGTCTGCCATATAAAGAGGACCCAGAGCTCTTGCTAATTTTTGTAAAAAAAATACTGGTAGTAGGTACTACCCTACAAGAAGACTTATTGTAAGCCACTGCCATTAAGATAACTAGGAGTAATCCAAGGAAATTGTCTAAGGCTGGAAAAACAAATCCTTTGAAAAATAAATCTGCGGCTTATCCACAAGGCAGTCCTTAATTTGATCAGGTGGTTGCACATGATGGTCACAGGCACTGGTCCCTGGGGACCTCGACTTATCGTTAATCATTAGACTTTAGCCCAGAGCAAAAGAGAGAAAGATAGAAAAGAGAGTGTTGCGAAATAGGTTCCGCCATTGAATACACCCAGATTTTATTTATTTTTTGATCAACTGGTTTTGGACTTTTTACTGTTGATGAGTCTCTCTACTTGTGTCTCCCTGACAGTAATCACTTGGTAAATGGACTTTACGTATTTACCACCGGTGGCCAACTTTTAAGATAAACCACTTCAACATAGCTAGGCTAATGGTGTCACACTCCCCTAATTACCGTGCTGGAAGCTCGATGCGAACACGGCGATGGGGACCGCGGAATTCGCCGTGTATCGGAACTATGGTTCCCATGATCCTTTTCGGCGTGGGGTGGGCGCATGCTGAATGATGCGCATTCCCGGAAGACACAAAAGCAGGGCGGAGGCGCTGGTGCAGTGCTTCTTATTCTTTTGCAGTCGGACACGGAGCTGGTGTTTCGTTTCATGAGGTGGAATCCTGTATCTGAGTTCAACGCAGCGAGGGCGGTAATGGTGACACTGTCACCATTCATGAGAGATAAAGTGGTTTCTGCATTATACAAGTCTTACAACAGTCCTCAGGAGACTCTATGAGTGATTATATCTGTTTCCTCTAACATCAAGTAATTTTTACGTGACTTATGTGGCGATCCACAGTATTCATTTGGGCTGTGATTTAACAGTCAGTACGCGATAGGCATGAGTGGAATGCCTATCAGAGTCTCTACATTCAAAAGGCCTATTAATCTCAGTCAAACTTTATGTGGTCATTTATTTCTTTTTCCTAGCAGGGGATAGTGGTGTGTGTGTCAAGTACTCAACCCCCCCCTGTGACGCAAGTTCATTCGACATTGTGGTGGGTAATGAGCAAGCATGTGTGTGTGAGTGTGTGAGTGTATGGAAGTTTATTCATGGTCCATTTTCGCCACTTATTGAAGAGTGTTCTTTTTTTTATTTTTTATTTCTTTTTATTAACAATAGGAATCTTCAACACCAGGCACAGTACTTCATTACAATATATACTTATCTTTACATGGCTCTCAAACAATTGAAAGTATACAGTGTGCTGTCAAGGGGCGATTCGTGTCATGTCTGCAACAATTCATCTTGAGCTGGGGTCAATGGTGGGGTACAGATATTCCCCCTATATGCATTCCAGTCTTTCCATATGTGGAACCACTTTTTGGGGTACCCCCTGGCCACATATAAAAACTTCTCCCGAAACATACACCAATCCATGTCTTTCTCCCAGGCTCTCACACTCGGTGCAAGCGATGCCCCCCACTTCTGGGCGATGTTTCGTTTGGCTATCATTAGCCCCAGTGTGACCCATGTTATGCGCGCATTATTTAAGTCCGTTGGCTCCCACACATTTAGGAGACATCGCTTAGCCTCCAGTGGGAGTGTTAGGCCGAACACTTCACTCATCACCTCGTGTATTCTCTTCCAATACCTCCGGACATGCGGGCACTCCCACAGAATATGGAGGAAGGTGCCTTCACTCCCACAGTCCAGCCTACACTTAACATCAGGCGCTCTCCCCATTAATACCATCCCTGGCCCCGTGATGTAGATTCGGTGCAGAATTTTGAGTTGTACTAATCTCAGCTTTGCTGCGATGGCTACCTCACGTGGCGAGGATACCGCCGCCACCCAATCTTCATCATCGAGTATGATGCCATCCCTTTCCCACTTCTCCCTCAACCTCACCAGGGGGTCTCCCGTGTGGTTCACCAACTTTTTATATGTGAGTGAGATGGCCTTCGTTGGTAAGTATCCATCGAGGAGTCGGTCTTCAAGGGGTGCCGCCTCCAGAGGGGTCTCTCCCCTTCGTAAACAGGAGCCCAGGGCGTGGTGAACTTGCATGTACCTGAAATACTCGGTAGGGGCCAGCTCATATTCTTGCTGCAAGGCGGCGAATGACTTAACCTCGCCCTTCACCCATAGGTCGCCCACCTTTGATATGCCAATGAGGTCCCATTTGTCAAACCCCTTCGTAGACCAGAGGTTACCAAGCCTGTAGGAGTCCCATAGCGGCGTGGCCCGAGTGATTTTATGCTCCCACCCCATGCTCCTGGAGGCCGCCCCCCAGACCTGCACCGATTGTTTCGTTGGTCCTGTGAGTTGGCGCCTCCCAGCGCTCGAATAGAGCGCCCGGTTGTAGTTCCCCCCGGGTAGTACCCAGCGGTCCATCGCATAGCCTGGATCGTCAGCCTGCCTATATGTCCCATGGTTGATTGCTGCCAGATGAGCCGCCCAATAATATTTTTTGAGGTCAGGGTGGGCAATCCTGCCGTCATACCAGGAGAGGTTGAGTTTGGACAGTGCTATGCGCGGCTTCCCATTCCATAACAGGCGGCGCTGTAAGGTCTCAATCTCCCTGAAATAACTGGCTGGCACCAGATCCTGCGAGTTCTGCAGGACGTATAAGAATCGGGGCATGTTTGAAATGGACAAGATGCTACTGCCCGGTGGCGACTACAATCGAGCGCTCTACTCTGGCGCGCCCGACGCTCGCCTGACGGGGCCCACGCGTGTCATGGTGCGAGTATGGCACGCGGCCAATGCAGCTATGGGGTGGAAGGACCGTTTGACCCGGGCGTCACCGCTATATGCGTCTGAGAGGTTGGGCTCCCTGTGGACCTCGAAGGGCTTCGAGAAGTGGGACATAATAGGCATCAGTAAAGTGGGGGATCTCTGGACGAGGGGGGATTTAAAACATTCGAGACGCTGCAGACGGAATTTCAGTTGCAGGGCAGTGAATACTTTCGGTACTTGCAGGTCCGTCATGCACTGGGCTCCGTCTTCCCAGACGTTGCCTCCATCCCGGAGTCTTCCCCCCTAGAGGATAGAGTGCTGGATGGCCACGTCCCAGACAGCACGATCTCACTGATCTACAAAAAACTGATCAATGACCGCTCGGGCTTGCTGACTGGCCTCCGAGAGGCTTGGGTTGCCGACGGGCTGGAGTTGGACGACGAGGACTGGACCTCCGCGGTGGCCTCTCCGAAGGAGGTGGCCATACCGGCTCGCCTTCGTTTCGTCCAGCTTAAGATACTCCACCGGGTCTACATGACGGGGCCAAGGCTTCTGCGTATGGGCTATGCTGAGGATGGGTTGTGTAAGCGTGGGTGTGGTGCCTTGGCGACCTTTCTGCATATTTTGTGGGAATGCCCGAAGGTGGAGCGATTCTGGCGTGGTGTGCACGAGGTCCTGCGAGTGGTTACGCGTGTGGCGCTGCTGCCCGAAGCGAGGAGATGCCTGTTGAATGTGTGGGAACCAACTGATTACTCGGCTCCGCAGACGTGGTGGGTGACTCTGGGATATATGATAGCTAAGCGTGATATTGCTCAACTGTGGGGATCCCAGAGGCCCCCGGCGGTGTCGGCCTGGAAAGAACACATGGACTGGTGCATGTTTCGAGAAAAGGTGGTGTATGTGGCGAGGGGTAAGCCTGGGACATGGGTGAAAGTATGGGGCCCCTGGAACGCCTACCGCGGGGGTATCTGCGCACCACCATTGCTGCCTGCTGCCTCACCAGCCCGTCCCCTTAGCCGACTCCTTCCCCCAGCCCCGGGCACAGGGTTCCCCCAGTCCTCGCTCTGTTCTCCTCCCCCTCTTTAGACTCCTGTGGATAATTGGGATCCCCCACTCGGGGAGCACGTGCTGCTATTTTTGATTGCGGGTTGCCTTGTGGGTGTGGTTTTTCTTGTTGTTTGTAATTTAAAATGAAACCGTATTGTGGGGTCTGGCTGATGTGGCTTACGACGTTGATATCTCCTGAATATGCTCCTCTGCAACGCCGAGTGTTTTATGAATGTATGTCATATGCTCCTGTCATTTCTAGCGGCCGGCCGGAAGGTTGTAGGCCCATACTTGTTTATTCTTGAGATTTGTAATAAACGGTTTAAAAAAAAAAAAAAAAAAAAAGAATCGGGGCATGGACATCATTTTGAACAGGGAGGCCCTACCGAGCAGCGAAAGCGGGAGCGTCATCCAGCGTTCGGAGTCTCTTTTGAGTCTTTGCAAAGGAGGGAGCAGGTTGCGTGCATATCTATCTGCAGGGTTGGCAGTTATATATATGCCAAGGTATTGGAAGCCCTGTGTTGTGATCTGTATCGGGCAATCTCTGGGGAGTCCCGTGAGAGGTCCCCTGAGGATGTACAACACGGATTTACACCAATTTATGGTATATCCGGAGTACCTGCCAAATATGGCGAATATATCAAGCACTGCAGTTAGGGAGGCCTTTGGGGAAGTCAGGAACTGTCAAGAATTCCTGTCATGCGAGGGGAGGAAAACGGTAACCAGCGTAAACGGACTACATCTCCCAGGATGCTTAGCGGTTGAGAGGTTATGTAAACAGGAGAGCTGTTACATAACTCAAGGAAAACACGCCCTTATGTAAACAGGAAAGCTGTTACATAACTCAAGGGAAAACACGCCCTTATGTAAACAGGAGAGCTGTTACATAACTCAAGGAAAACACGCCCTATAAAGGGAGGAACCGGGAGGTACAAGGCTGTCGGATATTGTGGTTACACCGACGTACCTGCTTCGTGAAGAGCAGTGTTCCGGAGTGGTGCTCCAGTAAGGCAAAAACGGAGGTAGGTCGAGTCGTTACTCCCTGGGCCGTGTCTTGCCCCATCGTCACCTGTGAAGGACCCGGAAGCTCTACCGGTCAACCATTGAGCTTCGCTTTTTGACTCGGCTGAGTCAAAGCGCAGTGGCGCTTTTGCTGGTTGGAGTCGTAACTCCCAGCCCGACCAGAGAGACAGGGACTGCCAGCTGTAACGCACACCAGGAGGTGTTTGCCGCGTTACAGACTCGGAAGTCCACAGGATCGATCGAGCGGCTGCTCTCGGTTCAGTCTTCTTGCTTTTGATTGGGGTATCGGTGACGCATCACCAGGAGGTGACTCCGCGTCCCGGTGCAGTCTGAGGAAGAGGTTGAGCGGCTGCTCCCTTCAGGTAGAGACCCCGGCTGGGTGTTTCCCTGACTCCTCGATTCTCCCCAACACTCTTCGTGCCCCTCACAGCCTACCGATTGGCATTGTCGGCCATTTCATTTCTGCCCTCTGTTGGCATACGCCGGGATCGGCGTATATGCAGAGGACGGTTAGGACCATCCGTGCTGTGGGCTGGTAACGTACTTAGCCTGGAGGATTCCAGTGACTATAACTTTTGTTTATTCGTTGTATTGTTTTTGCCTTCATTAAAATAACTAACCCTTCACAAGTGGTTGCGTCCTCATTATCGTGTCTGTTAAACGATCCTGAGACGTTCAGGGCGTTACAAAATATCCGACCGTAATAACACTAACTGTCTCCCGGTCGATAACAGACATGGCAACACTTGATGATGTGCTGGCTGCTTTAGCGACCGTGCAAGTTGAAGTGGCTGCCTCTAGGCAAGAAACAGCCGATGTAAAAGCCAGACTGGATGCTATCCAATTGGACCCGCTCACGCCCAGCACCTCCCTCACGAACCAGACCCCTGCGGTAGTAGTGGAAATGCCGGTAGCCATACCCTTGGCAACACCAGAGAGGTACAGTGGGGATCCTAACACAGTGCAGGTATTCCTCACACAAGTGGCGCTACATTTATCGTGCAAACCAAAGGCGTTCCCCACGAGTCAGGCTCGTGTGGCTTTCCTTATTTCCTATTTGGCTGGAAACGCGGCACAATGGGCCGTACCTCTGGTGAGCAGGGACGACCCCATCTTATGTGATTGGGGTGCTTTTCGCAAGGAATTCCTGAAGGTATTCGACAGAAGGGCTGACTCGTACACGGCGGACCGTGAAATGCTTGAGTTGAGACAGGGATCCAACGACCTGGTGCAGTATCTCAACGCGTTCCGAAGGCTGGTTGCGGAAACCAAGTGGCCTGTTGCTAAACAGACGGCGCTCTTCCATCACGGGCTGTGCGATGAGCTCAAGGACGCCGTGGCTTATATTGACCCTCAACCCAAGACATGTGAGGGCCTTATCAACCTGGTATTACGGCTGGAACATAGGCTAAGTGTAAGAAAGGGGGATCATGGGAGAAAAGGAAAAACCCTTCCATCCTATGTGACGGTGGGAAGTCCTGAAACTTCCACCACATCCAAGGGAGAACCCATGGACATCGGCGCAATACGAGCGAGCCTCACAGCCACGGAGAAAGAGTCACGCCGTAAACAAGGATTGTGCCTATATTGTGGCAAAAAAGGCCACTACGTACGTGAATGCCCTGCCAAACCGAAGACGTCACGTTATCGGGCCAACCGGTCGGTAACAGCCGTGGTGGACATACCGGCGGAAAACTAGAGGACTCCCAGACCAAAGAAGGGGCATCTCGGAGTCACTCATCCATCCCGTCACTTTCCAACTCGGTCACTAAGGGACAACGACACCTGTTTCTCACGGTGCACGTGGGAGTGCATGACCAGTGGATACCCGTTGTGGCCATGGTGGATTCAGGGGCCACTGGCATGTTTATGGACCACAACGAGGCATGCAGGCTAGGGCTAGTGCTTCTTCCCAAAGCTGTACCCGAAGACGTCTATGCTGTAGACGGAAGGCGATTGGTGACGGGGCCCATCGGGCAGCACACGGGGGTCCTTCCGATGAGATATGGGAGGGACCATTTGGAACAAATCGATTTTAACATCATCCGAGCGCCCCAATATGGCGTCATATTGGGATTGCCGTGGCTACAGAAACACAACCCCTCTGTAGATTGGCCAACACATCGCATCGAAATGACGTCACCGTATTGCATCCTGCATTGTGGAATAAGAACGGAATCCCTTGACGCAGATGAGAGCGGGAGTCAGACGGTGGCTACAGCGGCAGAAAAAGATGTGGCTCTCCCCCAGGCTTATCACAGTTTTGAGGATGTATTTGATGAGGTGAAGGCGGAAGTGCTACCACCACATAGACAGTTTGACTGCCAGATCGACCTGGTGCCAGGGGCCAGCGTTCCCAGCGGCAGGCTGTATGCCCTGACGGAGCCTGAAAACGTGCATCTCCGGGGGTACCTGGATAAACTCCTCAAGCTAGGATTCATCCGCCCGTCCAAGTCTCCGGCCGCCTCGCCACTCTTCTTCATCCCAAAGGCTAATGGGGAGCTGAGAGCCTGTGTGGACTTTAGGGCATTGAATGCGATAACCATAAAAAATCGGTACCCCTTGCCTCTCATCAGTGTACTTATGGAACAGGTCAAGAAAGCTCGTATCTACACCAAGTTGGATTTGAAAGGGGCATACCATCTGGTGCGCATGAGGGACGGAGACGAGTGGAAGACCGCCTTTAAGACCAGGTTCGGCCTTTTTGAGTACCTCGTCATGCCGTTCGGTCTGTGCAACGCCCCGGCAGCCTTTCAGTACTTTTTGAATGAGGTATTCAGAGAGGAGTTGGATATCTACGTGGTCGTATATATCGACGACATCCTCATCTATTCGTCCAGTGTGGAGGAGCACGTACACCACGTCAAAGCTGTGCTCCAAAAGCTGAGGGAAAACATGCTGTTTTGTAAACTCAGCAAGTGTGACTTCCACGTCACATCCGTGGAATTCCTCGGAGTGATGCTGAGTCCAGAGGGACAGGAGATGGTAGAACGAAAGATCAAGGCGGTGAAAGAATGGCCGGTGCCCCAAAGCGTGAAGGACGTCCAAAGTTTCATTGGCTTCGCCAACTTTTACAGGCGGTTTATAGATGGATTTTCAGGATTGGTGGCCCCAATCACACAGCTACTGAGGAAGTCCAAGGAGTTTGTCTGGTCCCCTGAAGCGAACAAAGCCTTTGAGGCCCTGAAAAGCGCCTTTGGTAAGGCGCCGGTGTTGGCTCACCCCGATCCGGATCTCCCCTACGTGGTGGAAGCGGACGCATCGGATGTGGCGCTGGGGGCTATCTTGTCCCAACGCAACCACGACACAGGGGTGCTTCATCCCGTTGCGTACATGTCCCGCAAAGTCAACGACGCCGAACGCAACTACCATATTGCAGAGAAGGAGCTTCTCGCAATCAAGGACGCCTTCACCGAATGGAGGCATTGGTTGATGGGGGCAAGACATGTGGTATCGGTGTACACGGACCATCGGAACCTACAGTTCATGACGGCCACAAGACACCTTTCTCCCAGGCAGCTGCGGTGGATGATCTTCTTTGCGGGGTTCAACTTCCGCATCACATATCGGCTGGGGACGGAAAACCGGAAGGCGGACGCCCTGTCCCGTCAATCTGCAGTTAAGGAACCATTGCCTGCGACCGAGCGTTCCATCATTTCCCCGAGGATGGTATTGGGGGTTATCCAACCGGATACTTTCCTGAGGGGAATAAAGAGAGGGATCAGGTCATTCGCATGGCGGAGGTGGCTCCTCAGTCACAGAGAATGGCAGCTGAAGGACGGGATACCCCTGAAGGGCAGGTGCCTGTTGATACCCACGCCTAGGCTAAGGAAACAAGCATTCATCTGGTGCCATGACTCTCCATGCGCAGGTCATTTGGGCTTTGAAAAAACGGTGGCTAGCATGGGACGGCATTTCTGGTGGCCAACCATGAGAGTGGATGTCAGGAGGTGGGGACAGGAGTGTCCTACGTGTGCTACCATGAAGGCCGACCATGGCCGAACCCAAGGGCTCTTACATCCACTTCCGACCCCGGATAGACCATGGGATAGCATATCACTGGACTTCGTGGTGGGCCTACCGGTAGACCAGGGGATGACGGCAATACTGGTGGTGGTGGATTACTTGACGAAAATGGGGCACTTCATCCCCTGCAAGAGAGTCCCTACGGCCGGGGAATTGGCGTCACTACTCCTAAAGAATGTGGTACGACTGCATGGATTACCTGGGGTGATCGTGTCGGACCGGGGGTCGCAGTTTACTGCGCAATTCTGGAAGACTTGGTGCACTGCGCTGCATGTTAAGACCGCCCTGTCCACCAGCTACCACCCTCAAACGGACGGCCAAACCGAGCGCCTGAACCAAACGCTCAAACAGTATCTGCGATGTTTTGTGGACCAGGGCAGGGAAGAATGGGTCGACTTGCTATGGGTTGCAGAGATAGCCTATAACAACGCCACTCACAGCTCCACACAGTCATCTCCGTTCTATAGCAACTATGGCCAACATCCCAGGTTCTTGCCATTTCTACATCCGTTCAGAGAGGACAGGATTCCCGCCCCAGCGGACAGGGTGGCACACATAAAAGACACGTTGATGCGCTCAAGGGCTGTCCTATTAGAAGCCAAGAGAAGATACAAGGCTGCGGCAGACAGGAAGAGAAGGCCCGGGCCACTGTACCGCACTGGAGACTACGTCTGGATATCCACAAGAAACATGAGGTTTCGAAAGAACAGTGTGTTCCATCCCAAGTACATGGGCCCCTATCGCATTACCAAGTGTATGGGTCCCGTGAACGTGATGGTGTGCTTGCCCCAGTCATTGCGGATACACCCTGTCTTTCATGTATCATTGCTCAAACCAGCACCCTCCAAGCCGTCTGGGACACCTAGGCCGGTATGCGTGGAGTCGGAGGTGGAGTATGAAGTGTCGGGCATACGGGCGTCCAAATGGCGCAGGGGGAAGCTGTGGTACCTGGTTGCGTGGAAAGGCTATGGCCCGGAGGAGCAATCATGGGAACCGGCTGAAGGGGTTCATGCTCCGCGCTTGGTCTCCTTGTTCCATCGGCGTTTTCCTGCCAGCGCTGGACCCGTGGGGAGCCGCTGAGAGGGAGGATGTACTGTCAAGAATTCCTGTCATGCGAGGGGAGGAAAACGGTAACCAGCGTAAACGGACTACATCTCCCAGGATGCTTAGCGGTTGAGGGGTTATGTAAACAGGAGAGCTGTTACATAACTCAAGGAAAACACGCCCTTATGTAAACAGGAGAGCTGTTACATAACTCAAGGGAAAACACGCCCTTATGTAAACAGGAGAGCTGTTACATAACTCAAGGGAAAACACGCCCTTATGTAAACAGGAGAGCTGTTACATAACTCAAGGAAAACACGCCCTATAAAGGGAGGAACCGGGAGGTACAAGGCTGTCGGATATTGTGGTTACACCGACGTACCTGCTTCGTGAAGAGCAGTGTTCCGGAGTGGTGCTCCAGTAAGGCAAGAACGGAGGTAGGTCGAGTCGTTACTCCCTGGGCCGTGTCTTGCCCCATCGTCACCTGTGAAGGACCAGGAAGCTCTACCGGTCAACCATTGAGCTTCGCTTTTTGACTCGGCTGAGTCAAAGCGCAGTGGCGCTTTTGCTGGTTGGAGTCGTAACTCCCAGCCCGACCAGAGATACAGGGACTGCCAGCTGTAACGCACACCAGGAGGTGTTTGCCGCGTTACAGACTCGGAAGTCCACAGGATCGATCGAGCGGCTGCTCTCGGTTCAGTCTTCTTGCTTTTGATTGGGGTATCGGTGACGCATCACCAGGAGGTGACTCCGCGTCCCGGTGCAGTCTGAGGAAGAGGTTGAGCGGCTGCTCCCTTCAGGTAGAGACCCCGGCTGGGTGTTTCCCTGACTCCTCGATTCTCCCCAACACTCTTCGTGCCCCTCACAGCCTACCGATTGGCATTGTCGGCCATTTCATTTCTGCCCTCTGTTGGCATACGCCGGGATCGGCGTATATGCAGAGGACGGTTAGGACCATCCGTGCTGTGGGCTGGTAACGTACTTAGCCTGGAGGATTCCAGTGACTATAACTTTTGTTTATTCGTTGTATTGTTTTTGCCTTCATTAAAATAACTAACCCTTCACAAGTGGTTGCGTCCTCATTATCGTGTCTGTTAAACGATCCTGAGACGTTCAGGGCGTTACAGGAACAGCGGTATGTCATCTGCATACAGGGAGATGCGGTCCTCCCAGGACTCTGCCCACCTAAAGCCACGGATCATCGGATCTCTCCGAATCCACGCCGCCAACAGCTCCAGGGCCAGGGCGAATAGGAGGGGTGACAGCGGGCACCAAACCAGAATATTCGTACAACGCCAAGTTCTTTTTTCTTTACAGGTAGTTATTGTTGTTAGTAAATAGTTGATTATCGTGGTGATAAGATACATGAGTCTGTCCTATCTTCTAATTGTGGGTTTTTGTGTGGTAGGTCTCCCTCCCTGCTGTCCACATCCTTTCCTTCCCTCGCTTAATCATTCCTACCCTCTGCGCTGTTATAGCATTCAGAGAGTGGAGCGATTGAGAGGTGGACCCATTTGAGCAACGTACAGATCCAGGGAGTTTGGAATAAAAACCTTGACAAATGGGGACTTGGCTGGTTACACATGAACACGTGCCCACGCATGTGCTGACATGTGAGGGCTGCGCTCAAGAGACTACCTTCATGCTGAGCCCGGTAACTGTGCATAGATAGCCCGGTGAAGAGGGGACTCTGCAGGGTTGGATATTGACCTGGGATAGACCTTATAATATTAGTAGGCAATCATAGCTAAGTTCAGTTTGGTTTACTGTTTTGTCTGCATTGGTACTATATTATACATCAAGGGTGAAATCGGGCTTAGAGTGCAGTTTTGGCAGCCTTAGACCTATACATTTCTGTGAGGTATGAATCTAGGGTGAAGCATGTGCGCCTAGTTTGGCTACACAGGTCCTAAAATCAAACATATACACTTTATAGTTCATTCAGAATGTTCGTATTTCTCTGGCTCAGCTAAGAATTACAGCCAAAGCCTTTTGTCATCCTGATGGGCCAAGTTAATTACTCTGCTCAGCAGAGGGAACAAGGGTCTCCCCACAAAAAAGGAGTAATGAACTGTGCTTCCCTCAGCTCCTTAGGAGGAAAGAGCGGGGAAGAAAATCCTCATCTGTTAACTATCTGTCACACTATACCAATGCTGGGACAACCCCAGGTCCAATCAACAAAGGAGGAAGCCCGGACAACTGGAGCCAATACACGAGGGGGCTCCTCTTTGAAGTTTTGGTGAGAAAGGCCCTGGCAGTGATGTCAGCTAGGGGCGGAGCTGAGGCTCCCAGAGAGATGTGACCAGGGACTTCAGGACAGCGCCATCTTGAACTGTGCAAGCATGCTGTGTAGGAGGGTTGGTAGGGGTGTGGAGAGGTGATGTGGCACCCTAGCCAGTGGTGCCTGTCTTCTAGCACCTTTCACTCCATTTAAAAACTTTTGCAAAAGGGAGAAATAGTGTTTTTTAGGTCTAGCTTGGAGTATGTATTTGAAGCCCTGCCCACTTTCCACCCATATTTGTCATTGGCTTGTGTCATTGTCCTTTGTAAATGCTGGATTCTGATTCAGTAATAGGTTTGCTAGTCCCTCCTTAGTGCCGCCTTGTCTTCATTTGTAACCTCCCATGAGGACTGGCCCTTTTACTTCTGTTGTTACACGGTATGTCTTATTTAGTCTGTAAGCACTATTTTCTTTAATGAGTTTCTCCTACTGCTGGCACGGCATGCTTTCCTGCAACATGTAGCGCGCCATGCCCGCTTTCACTTTCCAAGAAGCCTGGGACAATGGCGGAAGCTTCTTTGAAGTGAAATAGGTCTTGCATTTACAAGAGTTTGAGCTATTGCCGTATTGACTAGCTAGTAACGCTACCTTGGGTTGAAACGTCGACATTCTTTCAAGGATCAGTTGAAAAGACTCTGCATAAAGACTTATTCAATCCGTCTGCAGACTGTTTCAAATATTTGTTTTTCTGGCCTTTTTAAATTATCGATACCTCCATAAATCACACTGTATATATTACGCACCGTTCACCACAGCACTGAGCACTATATGTCACTTTGTCACAAATATGTTTCACGGTTATTTTCTGACAGCCATTGTAAGTAGTTATTCATGAATGATGCAATTCATAAAGCTGTTTTGAATACTATTTATGGTCTTTATGTGTGTTCATATAAACAAACCAATGGAGGGTTTTTTGCTAGAAGCAATACTGTTTACCCGACAGAACCGTTTGTATCATTTTGATAAACTGCCCAGGTTCTGAGGGATACTGGGTTACCCCATTGTGATAATAATAATATTGTAAATGACAAGGCCTTATATTTATGTGTTAATTATAAAAACAGATAAATAAAAGGCATTGTCATTTACAATGTCAATAGCTTAAACTCTCGCAAATGCGAGACCTATTGCATTGCAAATGCTTGTTCTGTTTGATTTCAACACTGGAAATACGACAGCAGCAACTCAATGGACAACTGGGAGAACAAGCCCCTGATGCCCTAATGGACTAATGACCCTAGGAACTGTGGGTCTCTCCAGGACCGGTGAAGCTGGTTTTTGACACTCCTTAAAGATCAGTTGGGAGGGAAGATCTGGACGTCTGTGCCCAGCAAGAGAAGAGGAGCACCAGAAACCGAGGAAGAGAGGAAGGCTGATGTACAGAGCCACTAGAACCAGCTCTCTGACAAACGCACCCCTTTGTATGCTAGGAGGCTTCCTGAACATTCTCCTGGTGGCTAGAGCTTGCTGCCAGGAGAAGAAGGACACAGGATCATCCAAATTTGCCCAAATTGGGCCAAATTGGCCAAACAGACACAGTTATGACTTTTAAAGGTTTTAACCTTTGACCTCTGGGAGAAAACAAAGTGCGTGGGGCCTGACACTTTTCCTAAAATTACACCCCAAGGTGGGCAAGTGCGTGGGGGTAGTATGAGGCTTATTTATCTGTTTCTACAAAGGAAGGGGGCATGCATGTGGCCCCCTCTCCAAGCTAATTCTCACCCAGGGTCCCCCATCTCCCTGTGGGCCGATGCAAGAAGGCCTGACCCCAGGACACCATCACCAGGGCCTGACAACAAAGAAGCTGGTCTGGCAAAAAGAAGATCACTGTGGGTACCCGAGACTCAAATCTTAAGTTCCCAATGTTAGGAGGGTTTGTAGGGTGCTCAACCGCCCCCGTGCCCATGACGGTGAGGAGGATGGGTGCACCTCACCTTTAAGACCTTCCTCCCGTGCTCCCAGGAAGGCCAGTTCTGCTCCCACTCATCAGGAGCAGGGCGGGCGGGAGCACACCTCGCCTGATGCCCCCCCCTTGTAGTGTGCAAGAAGCCTGTCGGGCTGCAGGGGCTAAGAGGCTCCCCCGCAGCCCTCAATGAGTACAGAAGGCTTGGGGTATCCCAAGTGGGAAGGAACAAAGGGAGTCAAAGACAAAGGGAAGCTGCACGGCAGCAAAAGGAGGCAGTCGAAGCCGGTAATTAAATATTCACTACTCTCCTTAAGGTTGCATCCCATAATGCCCGGCGTGGCTCATTTACCTAATTTACAATCTTGTGGTGGCCCAAGGAGGACAGGGGCACCACAAAGGCTGGGAAGTGTCATGGGGGAGGGACTGCAAGAGTTGCAGAAGCCCACCAGAAGGTAATTTAAAAGTGACCCTATGTTTCTGGGGTAATAGAAATTATGACCCCCCCCTGTTGTTTTTTTTTAAACCCCTTCCCAAAGCTGGAGATTTTGTTCTGCAAGGTGCAGTGCAGTGTCCTCTTGGGTTTGGTTCTATGGTTGCATTTTTTGTAGCCTAAAGACACACACACACATTATGTTTATTTCAAATGTTTTTCTGATGGCTTAATGCTGATGGTGAATTGTGACCAAATTTGAAATGCATTATTGACAATTACTGATTACATTTACACATGGGTATGGATTACAATGAAATGATGACAGGCATATAAGATGTGGGTTATCTCTCTTTTAATGTGATGACCCTCTGGCAAAGGCAATAGATTTGCCAGATATATATGCTGTATGGGGACTCCTTGATAAAGCTAATAGGTCTGTTTTATTTAATTTGACTTCCCCCGCAATAAGATGTTCTACCTGGTGTAGGTGGGGGTACTGTGATTTTAGCAGTCATGACTCTTTAGGGTCCAATGTGAGTTCATACTATCATCTAAGATATGTTCAATCTGCCTGATGTATATATTAGTAAATTAATAGGTCGTATTTAGTAGAGTGTGTGATAAAGGTACTTTTCCTGGTCTAAAGAAAAAGCACTGATTGGACAATCATTTATTGAGTGTGATTATCGCATACCAGAGAATAGTGACCACTAGCCCACAGCACCTCTCCTGAGTTGGCCTTGGACTGATCTGTTTCGCTGCCCTGAGAGAGTCAAGTCCTACGATGGGATAGTTGGTTCCCATTAATGGTACATTTTAGACCTATTACTTGAGCAGGCCTCACATCCTGTGCAACTAATAACCCAATTTCCTACAGGGAGACAGAAGGAGGAAGAAAAATTGTGAAACCTGACACCGAGAGAAAGCAGTGAATAATAGAACCGTGAGAGTGAGATGGAGACAAGAAGTGTGGTGGAAGTGAGATGCATGATCTGGACTCAATATGTGGACCCCTTGGTATTGGACAATCCTGACATTTAGAAGCACTGGCAGGGTGTCTCTAAAAAAAGTTTGAGCTCTGCAATTCTTTTAAAGAAATTAGGGACTGCCTCCAAGTCATGTCAGCTGCGGTGATACTAGGAAAATTCTGGTGCAAACTAACCTACAAGATTTAGAAATATTAGTGGCCGGGTGAGGATACACTCCCTGGAGCGTATTGAAAGTATGGTATTATCAGCAGCGGCTGGTGCAGGTAAACGCGGTGGGGTGGGACGGGAGGGAGAAAGTCGACAGACAAAAGAATAGGATTTATTTAATTTTCCAGATTCCGTTGTCTTTCGGCTTCCCCCGCCTCTTGCCCCGCCCCACCGCGCTTCCCTGCACCAGCCACTGCTGGGTTTTATATTGTAGCATTTACATAGCGCTTCATCGTTCTATGTGGGGTGCTGAGGTTCATCTCTGGATGAGCAGTATTGTGCACCAGGAGGGCGCGCATGATTGGCAGAGTGTTGTACTTGTGGTCCTGTGTGGGGACCGGTGTGATGCTGAGTGACCAGATGCTGGGCACGGTGTATTCTACAGTTGCAGCTCAGCAAGCAACTAATAGGCCGGGTCATTGCAGAGTTGGTGATGCTAAACAGCATCCTGATCTCATGGAAACCAAGCACACTTGCTTAGGGGCTAGGGTGGACCAATCTGAAGCTGGGAACCAGGTTCGAGTCTGGCGGGAGGCTGAAACATCCTGTGAATCTGGGCAAATCACGTGATCTCCCCGCGCCTAAAATTGAATGTGTCCGTTTGTGATGCAATTGGTGCCCATGCACAGCGCTCTGATACCTTCGGGTTGAGTTTGCGCTACATAAAACTCCACACACAAAAAAATCCTTCTCTATCTGAAAAATAGTAGGAAAGCGCGTGCAGGGAGAAATAGCAACGACACCGGCTACAGCGTGAACAAATACCCCACAGCAAGATATCCTGGGTGACCTGGGTTTGTTCATGGCCGTTTGGAAGGATGTGACTCCACAGCACTGAGACATGTGGATGCATAGACAAGAGCAAACGTTCTGGAGACAGGAGACTCGCGAAGAGAAGCGAAACCCCGCACAATGCTGCAACAACAAGAACGCCCAATCCCTGCCGCAGGTTGAATGCCAGCCAGTGGGTCGCGGTTCTAAGAACATAAAAAGAAAACATGAAACCGCAAGGATAAGAAATTTCCAGGAATTGAGAGCTTGGCTGAGAGGAGAAACATTTCCACCAGTAACCAAGGTTACGGCAATATTCATTAAAAAGGCACTTATAGGGAAAAGGGCTGCTGAGAGGCACAGCAACACAATACCAGAAGCACTGCTGCAAAGGCATTAGAAAAATGTGTGATCACAGCTACACGTGGACATCAATCTCAGGGCCTTTGGTACCCCTGGCACTGCCCTTGTTAACCTGGGCTCATGGATCATGAAGGAAGAGCTGTGAACAGATATCAGCCCTGATTTCCCTTATTTAATTCCCACTCCTTTCACTTGATGTCATGGGCCCCAGTGTGACACAAAGAATGTGTATAAGAAAGTGTCTCACTACTGTGCTTTTCAGATTTCCTTGAAGACTCTCATGATGTTCCTCTGGTTTTGAAGGTGCTCCCGATCCACCTCACCTTGGGGGGTGACCGGTTATTACAAAGGATGCCCGCACACCTCCACACCTTACAGATCATCCCTTCAAATTATCCTTTGGTGCCTGAGCCCACGTGCAGCATGTTATTGTGTGGTAATCTCTACTTACGTTTATTTTTGCTACGGTGTGGTGGGGAAACGGCCTTTGCAACGCGGGCTGAGCCACCCGTGCCGTTTCCCCTCGAGCGTAACCACGCTTGCCTGAGCCACGCATCTGCCTTAACCACGCATATGTACGGTTAAGGCAGATAGTGGTCTAGTGTTCAAATGGGCAGGGAGAAGACGAGGAAGTGTCGGAACAGGAAACTCTGGACGTGGACAGGTAAGTGGGGCTGGGGTAGGGTTTGGGGGAGACGTTTTTAAGGGTGGGGTAGTTTTTGGAAGTGGGCAGAGTTTTTTGGCTAAGGGCAAGGGGAGTGGAGTTTTAAGGGCTGTGTCAGGGTTTGGGGGGTTTAGGGGAGGGGTTCAGTTGTATGGGTCAGGGCGGAGGGAGGGGTAGTTTTAAAGGCTGGGGCTGGGCTTGAGGGGAGTTTTTAGGCGTGGGGGTTGGTTTTAGGGCTCAGGGCTGGGGGGGACGGGTAGTTTATTTAAATTGGGGGCAGGGTTTTAGGCCTCAGTGCAGTGGAAGGGGTAGTTTTAAGGTCGGTGCAGGGGTAAGTTTTAGGGCTCAGGGTGGGGGGCGCTGAGGTAGTTTTTGGTAGGAAGCATGGCTTTAGGCCTCAGTGTGGGGGAGGGGATGGGGTAGTTTTAAGGGCAGAGCGGGGTAAGGTTTAGGCCTCAGGGTGGGTGAGGTGAGGTGAGGCAGGGGGATAGGATTTTAGGGCTTAGGATATCCCTTTACCACAAAATTGCGTGGTAAAGGCATGCGTGGTAAAAAAATGCACGATTTAGATGCATTCGTGGCTAGGATGACATTGTAGAGGCACGCATGGTTCCGCCATGCGTGCCTCTGTCATACAAGCCCGGCGCGTAAAGCCGCAGCTTTAAGACTGACAAGCAATATTCAGCAGAACTCCTATTAGGTTCAAGGATTTTGTAAAATATTAGATTTTCCATGTCGGGGGTTCGGGGAAGGTCAATCAAAGTAATGGTTATTTGGTTAAGAGTTATCTGCTTAATTACTTGTGTTTGGAGCATTCTTTGATTTATTTACTCATTGTGTTTTTCCATTGTTATTTTATGAAAAGAGGGGAGGTGATGTACTATTGGGCATTTTTTAAAATGTTGGAGTGTTCATTTAGTGTTGTGTTTTACCTGTATGCTCGCGCATGGAGTGTATTCTGGTAAGAATCTTCGAATGGCAAAGACAGTTGTGGTTCGACCTTCAGACTAGGGAGACGCTCCATGTCGTGGGTGAAGCTTTTGATGAAATACACACATAATGAAGAAGATGACGGCGTAAGTCTCCAGTTACTGCACTCACAAAGTGGTACTTTGTCAACCCCCTTGACTCCTTCAAATCGACAGCATATAGAGAAGGTTTTCTTCCCTCTGATTTGATAAAGAGATATCTTCCTATAGAAAAGCACTCTAAACACTGCTCAGCACATTCAAGGCCTCTCTCCCTCACACATGGCTTCTTCCTAGGGCTTTCGCAACCAATCAGATCCTTCAACAGCTGAAAAATGTCAATCTTAATTTCATTAACCATGGACAACAGCCACTAATTGAACTGCTACTGCTCAACAAAATCAATCCAGAATCTACTTCTGAGAAAAGCCAATACGGACCGTGAAACCCCAGCCGTATACTGGCTAATTTGACCAATACCTTTTGCTGAAAACAACCCTTAAAGAACCTAGGAATATATGAATAAATGTAAACACACTCCTCCTGGAGTTCAAATGTGCCTTCAGGCCACACTGCTGCAACAAGAGAGGGGCTATTCAAGTTTTAAACTCCATTATTCTTATAAGAGACAGTGGGACAGACAAAACTTGCCTTTCAGTCCGGCTTAACCTTGATACGGCCTTCAACATAGTCAACCATCAGACCTCATTCAATATCCAAACTCCAGATTACATTGGATCATCACATTGCTCTCCAGGCAGCCTTCACTTGTTCAATCAGTAATGAGATATGGAGCCGAGGATTACAAAGATAAAATGATAAGTGGTTTAATATGCTTCAGAGAAATTGTTTTTGAAATATCTTAGCCTCTGGTAGACTCGTCGTCAATTTGAACTAAAGTTAGAACTTAATAAAGTATCAATATCTAAATCTATTAATGAAGCAGATGTGTTTTTATTATTTGATGCGAAAGAGTCTACATTGGTTGAAACAATATCTCTACAGACTCTTCTACTGGAAACGTTGAAAAATATAGGTCAAATATTTAATAGTAGTTTTCAAATGCATTCAAAGACATATAATCAAAAATATGGTCTACTAAATGATTACTCAAATGTACCTTCACAAGCATTGTTCAGAAAACCATAAAGATAATTAACAATTTAAAGACTTTGATAAACTAGAAAAATTAAAATAGTTGAAGGTTTTGGCACCTATTCAAGTGAAAGATGACAATGTAATTTAAATTACTTTGCGTCCAACCATAAAAATGAAATATTTCAGCTTTCAGTTCTAAATTGTGCCACTGAATGAATTTTAGTAAAAAATAGATTATGTAATATAGGGGATGGTTATCTGGAACACATATTATTAACCTGCCCAGCACTTAGTTGCACTTAGTAAAATTCCTAAGATGTGTCTAAAGAAAATCCTTAGGAAAATGCGCTAAATCCATTTGAGGGACAATGGAACAGGAGAAAGTCAAACCGTAAATATATGTATTTTCAAATTGTTTGACCTTACTTATCATAAATTCGGATGTGGGTGTTAAATTACACTGAAAAACTTGCATTGTATCAATATTTTTGTATAATGTATTTTAAATAATCTAATGTGGGGATTCATGTTTTAGTTTCTGTAAGTTTTAGGGTCCAGGAGTAATAGTAGCTTTTAATCATTTTGATTCATTGTGGTCTTGTTGTAATAAATAACTTGACCTCACTTGGTTCATTTAGGACACTCACACTGTGAGCGACAGCTATATGCCAACTCCCCCATCCCCCTCCAACAGCGGTCTTCAACCTCTAAATGAAGCCCCTCAAAGTCATCCTGACTAACCATGGAATAAAAATTGATGAGGATCACAATCGACGATGCTATGTGGGCGTACTGCTGCACGGGGATCAAACGCATCTCTCTGCATGGCAGGCACCGACTCGTCCATTTCAAGTTCCTCAACAGATACTACTACACACCAGAGCGCTTACATAGATATGGACTGCGTGATGACCCTGTATGTGAACGGTGCAAACACCCGGTGGCGGACTTCCTACACCTAGCGTGGCACTGCCCGGGCATATACAGCTACTGGGAAGCGGTATTCCACCAGATAGTAGGGGTGACGGGGATAGCACTGGCTCTGGACCCGGCGGTGGCGTTATTGGGGCATTCCAGAGTGGTGCCAAAGGCGGCCCGACGCCTGGTGGATATGGGGATGCTTGTTGCGAAGCGACGAGTTGCGATGAGCTGGATGCGTGGCCCCTTGCCCACGGTGGAGCAGTGGAAGCGAGATGTGCTCTACTGCTGCACCCAAGCGGAGAGGTTCAGTGAGTTGCTGCCACCGCGTAGCCGGCCAAAAAACTTCTGGGAATTGTATGTAGATTACCTGAGCGGTCGGGAGGCTGTTGCGGGGAGCCCGGATGGGGGTCCGGATACGGAGCTTGCAGTGGAGGAGGCTTTCGGGAACGGGGTTCGTGTGGGGGACGCATGATGAGGATGAGTGGCGGCTGAGTGCGGGAGGCGAATGGGGATGCGACTGACTTAGGACCTCAAGTGTTTAGTAGGGATGGGTGGGCTAGGGGAGTTGGGGGGAAACGTGGGGGGAGGAAGGGGGCTGGGAACTTATGGCCATAAAAAGCGAGACTGTGCCCTACGTTCTGGGGGCAGGAGCACGCTAGACCCGGACACCGGCAGGGGGCCTGTCCTGTTCAAGAACGGCGGGATGGAGGGCAACTCGAGAAGCAGGGGATATTAATTCAGTCGTCCACGGCGATGCCCGGCCTCCGGGATGTGGGATAGCCGGTACAGTTGGTAGAGATATGCTAAAAGAAGGCGGACACCGGGTTGGTGGCACGCGGCTATGTACATGATTATGCCCTGTTTTGCAGTCAATAAAAACATTTAACAAAAAAAAAAAAAAAAAAAAAATTGATGAGGATGACCTGACAATCAACTCTATCCCAAAGTCCCCTCAAGCACCAGCCCAATGCCTGTCTCACCCTCTTGAAATGAAGGATGCCCAGAGTCTACCTTATAGTGAATGCCCCCAACATCAAGTGCATTCTCATCGCCAACAGCTCCAAACAAGCACAGCTCCAGAACTGCCTCCCCGAGATGAAGCTGAAGAGATGTAGTTTGCACTAACTAAATTCCAATACATATTTCTCCAAATCGGACTTCAGATACACCTTCGAAACCATGCCTTCCACCGAGACAGCAGCAAGTCCCCGGCATCCAGCAGACCCCCGCTAGCTCTGATGAGGAATGCTCTGTACAGCACCGCCCGACTGAGAGTCCTAAAGAAGAACGGCCAGTTCATCTGATAGGGATGGCCCTTCAATGGCAATCTCCCTAGGTTTGCATCTTCAAAATCTACTGTGTCACCTGGCGGGCAGTGACAACAAATGCCCAAACCTGAGGCAGGAAACTCACTCTATGAGAAGGTAAATGCAGGACACAAACCTGTGACATGCCCAAACATGAAATACAGAAGTGCAAAAGACAAAAATACAACCTTCTCTACTCATGTGCCAGGGCTAGAAAAACCATCATAAACATCATGCGTCCATCGTCATCCATCCATTCACTCTTCAATCTATCCATCAATGTACCCTTTCTTCTAACCATCATTTTACCTTTCAATCATCTGCTTCTCCTCTGATCCATCCATCCATCCATCCATCCACCCATCCGCCCATCCACCCATCCATCCATCCATCCATCCACCCACCCACCCACCCATCCGCCCACCCACCCACCCACCCATCCGCCCACCCACCCACCCATCCGCCCATCCATTCATCCATCCATCCACCCATTTTACAAAACCCTGAAAGAGAATTTGCTGAGTAACTCGTAGCAGCAACTAATTTAAACTGGCCAATCACTGCAATAAAAGACAGGATAAAGGCACCACTCTGGTCACTCATGCATGAAAACAAAATGTTTCCTGCACAGGTCAGTACATCATCCTTCTTCTAATCAAGCACTACCTTTCTGTGTAGCGTACTGGTTGTTCGACAATGCACCCCGCCTCTATGAAAGGATTTGAAAGCACTATAAATATACAATTACACAATTATTATGTTTTTGGGTGGAAAAGTACTTGCCCCGATACGGTCCTAGACAAATTCTTCAACACATTTTTAGAAACGTTTAATGCTGCAGCTATGTTCCAGCAACAGAAAGTGGAATCGCCTCATACCTGCCATATAAAGCTGACTCAGTGCTCCTTACTATAAAACATCTGGGCAGTAGGTACTAGCCCACAAGAAGATTTACTGCCATGAAGATAACTAAGAACAATCCTAGGAAATGGTCTGATGCCTGAAAAACAAGTTCTTTAGAAAACAAGCACTGGCAAAGCCAAAAGGTTTCGTCATTGCAAAATCTATCGACTTTATCAATGTTTTTCTCATGTTGCACAGCAGCACGAGCTGCTGTGCAACATGGCCTAAAGAAAAAAAACCAAAGAAAAACACTATTATGTGGCCAGCACTGACCCCGTTATTGCACTTTTAAAAACTTTAATCCGTGTTGCATAGCACCCCATGCTGCAGTGCAACATGTAAAAAATAAAACAGGGCAGGGTGGTTGGGACACGAGAGAGGAGAGTGGAAAACACGATAGGGAGTGGGAGTGGGGGCGTGGTAGAAATGGGGTAGGGTGGGTTAGAAATACCAGGGAAGCAGGAGAGGACAGGGATGGTTTAGAAACAAAGGAAAGCGGGAGGGTAGGTTGAGAAGGGCGGGGAGTGGGTTTTAAAGAACAACGGCGAGCTCGGGGGAGGTTGGGGGCTGGGGCGGCTCCACCGCTATGGCGGAGGAGCGTCACCCCACGGCTGAAATGCAGCAGACAGAACAAAAATAAAATGAAAATAAAGCCATTTTATTGCCATTTTATTTTTACTTCCAGTCCTCCGAGTCTAGGAGGGGGCTGGGCCATGCCACAGCATCACACAGAAGGGGGAGGAGCTGCTTTAAGCACTGTAAGTGTGCATGTCGCTTTGGCCGACCTCCACGGCCATCCAAATTGACCTACACACTTGGATATCTCCAGGTTGTTCTTTGGAGATATCCTAGTGCTCAGGGGCACAGCTGAAGGGCAAAACCGGCCTGTTCTGCCCAATCCCCGCGCTTCTCTCATGCTGGGAGTAATACCATGAAAGTAGCACAGGGATTGCGTGTGGTCTAGGAGCCTATGATCATGGGAATTGTGTGCCGGGACAAGAGCAGAGGAGCAGCGCGGCGCAGGATCAGAAGATTGCAGCGGCCGGCAGGAAAGGTAAGTTTATATTATTATTATTTTTTCTGCCCCCCCACCTCGAATTGGCATCAGCAGCCGCTGGGTAGGGGTGAAGGAGAGAATATCTCTTTCAGAGTATATGCTGGAGCCTGCAGTGGAAGGACACTGACCACGGTAGGATGAAGGCTCAAAGCCCAGGAGAAAGACTGAGGTGAGGAGGAGGCACTGACCAATGGGAAGCAAGGAAACAAGAGTGCCATGGGATCCAGCCAATGGAAAGTTAAGGTAAGGAATGGGTGGACTCTAAGCCCTGTTTAAGATTTTTTTTTTTTAAATAAAAGACCACAGGGCAAGCGATGTGCAGGTGAAACCTAAAAAACTCTGTGGCTATTCCACAAAGAAGTGCTTAATTTGAGCAGATGGTTGCACCTGATGGGTACAGGCACTGATCCTTGGAGATCTGGACTTATTTTTAATCATTAGACTTTGGCCCAGGGCCAGAGAGAGAATGATAGAAAAGAGAGTGTTACAACATGGATTTCGACAATTTAGTACGTCCAGATTTATTTTTGTTTTTTTTATCACCAGGTATTGGAGTTTTTACCATGGGTGAGTCTCACTATTTGTGTCTCACTGACAGTAATCACGTGGTCCACCTTGTAAGATAAGGTTGCTGTGACGTAGCTAGGTTAAGAGCACTTGGCAAGTTACACGCAAGCACGTGTGCACATGTGCAAGCACACTTATGTGGACTTAGTGGGAGACTACTGTCTGGAGTAGCCTGGTACCCCTGCACTGGTAGTCTGGCGCAGAGGGGACTCTGCAGGATTAGATGTTGACCTGAGATCAGTGCTTAATTTGAGCCAGTGGTTTCTGGTGCTCGGCACAATACTTAATTGTCAGCGCTGGCTCTAGTGACAGTCTGCCACAAGGTGGCACCGTCTGGCTAATTTAGAGATGACCACAATAACAGATAAGTATTAATTCCATATACATCAAAAATGACTATTAACTGCCGTCCAAGCCATTCTGATTGATTTGGAGGCCTGAAATAGTCCGAAATGTCACACTTGTAGGAGTGTGATGGTTAGTAGTTGTGTTGTTAATATCATTGACAGCGTGGCAGGGGCGAGGTGTGGCCTCCTGACGAGAGCCCTGGCACTTATGTATGTTTTTTACAACTAAAGCACTGCCTGGAATAGAACTTTTATTATTGGTAGTGTTGGAAATGGCCCTTTTTGCAGGGTTATCCCTAAACTTTTTGCTTTTTCCTCCTATTTTTTCCTGACATGTTTGTGTTGGTTTTAGGACTCTGGGCACTTTATCACTGCTGATCAGTGCTAAAGTGCATATGCTCTCTGTGTAATCGGTGTTATGGATTGGTGTTTCCATGATTGGCCTATTTGATTTATGTGTCAGTCCCTAGTAAAGTGCACTGCTGCGAGTGCCAGGGCCTATAAATCAAATGCTGTTGGTGGGCTGCAGCACTTGATTGTGCCACCCACGCAAACAGCCCATAAAGTGTAACTCTGGCCTGCCATTGCAGAGCCTGTGTTTAGCCTGGTTCTGCCGTGTCGACTTGTCCCTAAACCTTCCCTTTTCTATATGTTAGTCACCCCTAAGGTAGGCCCAAGGTACCCCTGTGGGTAGGGTGCATTGTATGTGAAAGGTAGGACATGCCCAGGTGTGTGTGGCATGTCCTGATAGTGAAATACAGCCTACTTCGTTTTTCACTATTACAAGGTTACCTGTTACCCCTAGGCCAGAGTGGGCAGTTTGATTATAACATCCTATAATCCTAACTGACCCAGGGAACACAGTAGAAATTCAAGTTTAGTATGCCTGAACTCAGGATGATAAAATACATCTTTTAGTGAAGTTGGTTTTAACAGTCTGTGTTTGAAAATTCCACTTTTAGAAAGTAGGTATTTTCTTGCCTAAACATCCAGCCTACCTCTGCTAGCTTGTGTATTGTCTGTCTGGTTTGTGAGTGACAGGGGCTGGGGGAGACTCCAGGAGACAGGGTGAGTCAGCACAGGGCTGCATAGACCTATCTGCACATAGATGGGTGGGAGGAGTCACACCTGTGTCCGAAAAGGGTACCGCTCTTGGAAACGTTGTTTCAGTTGCCACAGAGGAGAGGGAACCACGACCGACTCTGTCACCGACTTTGTCGCTGGCCTTGTGTCCTGAAGGGACCGCAGACCGCATTGTCCACATCTCGCACCGCAACCCTGGTCTCACTGACGACGACGACCGACGACGACGCCACCGAGCTGCTGCTTGCACCGTGACCTGTGGACACCGCAGCCCGCACCGCCTCGCTTCACTCCGCCGGCCTGGTCTCACCGACACATTCGCCTCTGGCTCAACACCCACGACTGACTCGTCCCGCACAGCCATCCGGGTCGACCAATGCCAATTTCCGCCAACCGGCTCTGTCACCTGCATCGCAACCTGCCAGCACCGCATCGAGCATCTTCTAACCCTTCACCGCATGCCTTGGTCTCACCGACGCCGTCAGGATGATCGTCACCGAGCCGCTGCCTGCACCGCATCGAAAGGACACCGCGCCCTGCACCGCTTCCACTTTGCATCGCAACGTACCAGCACCGCATCAAGCATCTTCTCACCCTTCACCGCACGCCTTGGTCTCACCGATGCCGTCTGGACAATCGTCACCGAGCCACTGCCTGCACCGCATCGAGAGGACACCGCGCCCTGCAACGCTTCCACTTTGCACCGCAACCGCGACGGATGCCACGACCAGCGCACACCTCCGTGTAAGCGGCAATAAAGAAGGGAACTGTTACTGAGTCTGTTCACGCTTTGCTGGCCCGTAAGACGCGGTCAGATGGAACTGTGAGACTCTGTTGTTTTCAGCATCGCGGTAGGCTCGGACCGAGCTACCGACTCGTACGAACTGTTTTTTCAACGTATTTTTGCAATTTAGAGACATCTTGCGAACTATCTATTTTTAAAGTACAGTATTGTGGATTTTTTATCGTTTTTGGTCTTGTCTTAAGTATATAAAAATATTGGATATTTTTCTAAACTGGTGTGGTGTCCTTTTGTAGTGCTTACACTGTATTACTGTTGATTATGTGCAAATGCTTTACACACTGCCTCTAAGATAAGCCTGACTGCTCGTGCCAAGCTTGCAAGGCGTGAGCAGGGGTTATTTTAGGACTGTAACTCCTCACTAGGAAGAAGGGTCCCTATTTGGACAAAGGTGCAAGCCCTTGCCAACTAGAGACTCCCATTTCTAACAGGTAGGCATTCATAGGCAAAGTCTGTATTGTTTACTGTTTTGTCTGCAGTGACACTTCACTATAATTTAGGGGCAAATCTGCCTTAGCGTTTAGTTTTGCTTATCATAGGTCTAGAAAGTCCTGTGAGGTATGAAACTGGGTTAAAACATGTGCGCCCATGTTGACTACACAGGTGCCGAGGTCAAATATGTACACTTTATGTGTAATCCAGAATTATCAAATTTCTCTAGCTCAGGATCAGAGTCCAGGCCTTTTGCCACCCTGATGGGCCAAGTTAATTGCTCTCGACCCCAGCAGGGAGAACAAAGGTCTCCCAACACAATAGGAGTAACTAACAATGCTTCCCTCATCTCCTTAGGAGGAAGGGGTGGGGAAGAAAATCTCCATCTTTTTAATAACTGTCACACTGTACCAGGCTGGAGCCACTCAAGGCCACTGAACAAAGGAGGAAGCCCGGACAATTGGAGCCAACACATGAGGGGACTCCTCTTTGAAGTTTAGGTGGGAAAGGTCCTGGCAGTGATGTCGCTAGGGGTGGAGCTGAGCCTCCCTGAAGAGATGTGACCAGGGAGTTCAGGACTGCACCATCCTGAACTGTCCCAGCATTCTGTGTGGAGAGGTTGGGACAGGGGTGGAGAGGTGATGTGGCACCCTAGGATTGGTCAGGGGTGTGTGGCTTCTAGAACCTTTCACCCCCATTTTAAAACTCTTGGCCAAGGGAGCTAGAGTGATTTTTCTTTTGGATTTCAACAATGGGACTGCGACAGTAGCAACACCATGGACAACTAGAATGACAAGCCCCATGATGCCGTAATGGACTCTGGCTAAAGTTGACGCCAGGACCTGTGAGTCTCTACAGGGCCAGTTACTCTGGTTCTCATACACCCCCTAAGGACCAGTTCAATTAATTCAAGTTCAAACATTGCATGCCACCAGTCTAAAGTCCAGAGATAGAGAGTAAAAAAGAAAGGTGCCCGGCTGCCATTAATATAAAGCTTGGCGTGCTGCGCTGCATAAATAATATAAATTAAAAAAGGATTTGGGCGAGCCGCGCTATAAGTAAGTCGCACAGCTGCCATTATTCTAGCTCAAATGCATCATTTCAGTGTGCATCAAAATGTTTGCCAAACCGTGCATAAGAAAACTAGAAAAAGGCATGGCCACCATTGTTAAAGGTGAAACGTGGTGTGACCCACTGCGTTGCTCGGATTAATAAAGTAATTCGCGAAATAGTGCTCACAGACTAAATAACAGATCCTGAGTAACAACACATGAAACAGGGCACTTCTTATGGAAGGGTACAACAGGAGAAAAGGTGGTACTAAATATGGACTAGAAAATAGATTAACCAAAAAAACAAAAGCCTTTGGAAAAGACAGTCAAAGGAGCCAATTAAAAACATGGGCGGAAAATGGGCAGAGGTTAATGCCCATATCCTGAATACATTTCAAAAAAAGGGGTTGTCCAAGTGCACACCTGTTGTACAAGTTTCACTACAGTTTCTCAATTTAATCTTTTTAGCGTGCAGCCCAGATCGTGGTCCGCCCTGTTACCACGTGTAGACATTCAACCAAATCAGGAGCGACGTCTCGCTCCAATCCGAACGCACAGCTGAATCAGTGACTTCTAATAGAAGATTCCACAAATGTATACGCTTTTTAGAATTTGTTTATTCCTTGTATTTTAACCTCTTTATCAGTTATTCCTCATGTCCATTCTTCGTGTCACATGAGAGGCGAAGCATATTTAAAAACATCTAATACTTCAGATATGCCAATCCAGGCCTTTTTCGGAAGCAAGAAAAATACACAAATCATCCTTAGTGAAAAAAGTTCTTCCCAATGCATTTCGGGCATATGTTTTGCCCTTCGTCAGGGGTTCACTAAAAGTAAAACAACATCGACATTTAGTTTATATGTCCATAACTATATATATACAAGCACCAAAACTGTTCTTGCCCCTTCACTAGTTTATAGTACTAGCCCATGATCAACATTATCCCTCTAGTTGCGTGCTTACACGCTATCTGGTAACCGGACAGAATGCCTCCGGATGCTTACTTTCTACCCCGTATGCTGTGCATGTACCCTTCAAGATTAATTCCCACCAGCTTGTAACCCACCCCTGCGCAACCAGTCCTCTCTGCCAAAAACATCAAACCATCCCTTTCAACCACTAGCAACAATGGTTCCCTCCCACTTCACCCGCTCTTACCCTCACTACGATATTTTCACAACCTTATTAGTATTGCATTATACCTTAATCATCGGTCGCCTAATACTACGTCCCTCCATCCGCTTTCCTGGCGCGAAAATGAAAACGCGCTACCTTTCGCTTCTTCCCTTTTTAAATGCGAGAAGACTACATATCGCCCATCCCAGTTAACCTATGAAGTGCAGTGTCGTCAACCTTACGCCTACAACTTTGACGACACTGCACTTCATAGGTTAACTGGGATGGGCCAACAGCGGGTGGGCGGGGTAATCGAGGGAGTAATGTTGAAAAGTTTCACTCCGAAATAGTGAGGAGGTGGAGTGCATCCACAGGTGCTACACGTGTATGGTGCAGTTTACTAAGGGATGTTAAAGGGAGGATTATGGGAGTTGTAGGCGTAAGGTTGACGACACTGCACTTCATAGGTTAACTGGGATGGGCGATATGTAGTCTTCTCGCATTTAAAAGGGGAAGAAGCGAAAGGTAGCGCGTTTTCATTTTCGCGCCAGGAAAGCGGATGGAGGGACGTAGTATTAGGCGACCGATGATTAAGGTATAATGCAATACTAATAAGGTTGTGAAAATATCGTAGTGAGGGTAAGAGCGGGTGAAGTGGGAGGGAACCATTGTTGCTAGTGGTTGAAAGGGATGGTTTGATGTTTTTGGCAGAGAGGACTGGTTGCGCAGGGGTGGGGTACAAGCTGGTGGGAATTAATCTTGAAGGGTACATGCACAGCATACGGGGTAGAAAGTAAGCATCCGGAGGCATTCTGTCCGGTTACCAGATAGCGTGTAAGCACGCAACTAGAGGGATAATGTTGATCATGGGCTAGTACTATAAACTAGTGAAGGGGCAAGAACAGTTTTGGTGCTTGTATATATATAGTTATGGACATTTAAACTAAATGTCGATGTTGTTTTACTTTTAGTGAACCCCTGACGAAGGGCAAAACATATGCCCGAAATGCATTGGGAAGAACTTTTTTCACTAAGGATGATTTGTGTATTTTTCTTGCTTCCGAAAAAGGCCTGGATTGGCATATCTGAAGTATTAAATGTTTTTAAATATGCTTCGCCTCTCATGTGACACAAAGAATGGACATGAGGAATAACTGATAAAGAGGTTAAAATACAAGGAATAAACAAATTCTAAAAAGCGTATACATTTGTGGAATCTTCTATTAGAAGTCACTGATTCAGCTGTGCGTTCGGATTGGAGCGAGACGTCGCTCCTGATTTGGTTGCATATCCTGAATACAGCATGTCTCGAAGAGACAGTGCAAGCGCTGCCCAGGCGAGACCTAAAAACAATAAGAAACCTCAGAGGATGGGACTCCAAATCTAGGCCAGCTATACGATACTCAGGGACTACGAACTTTTTCAGTACTTTGGGAAATATATGGTATTCCGCAACGATCTTTTAAAAAATATCTTCAGGTTAGGGACTATCTTATTCATAAGTTCGAATATAATGAGGAGCACAAGACTTCTACAATTTATCTGTTATTATATCAGTCTCCAAAATGTGATATAAGTACAATGTACCAGGAGTTTATGTCCCATGTTAAAAATGACAACGCACAGGCAGAGTTAAAGTGGAGTCAACAACTATAGTAACTGGTGCAGAAATACAAGAGGCTCTGGAAACCATGGACGGGGCAATAATATCTGTTAGTCTTAAATTGCAACAATTTAAGACGGTGTATATGTTATATTATACACCTAAACATATTTCTAAATGGACATCTTCTAGGAGCTCGTCACAGGTATATTGTCCCAAATGTCATCTATTTCCTGCAGATATAGTCCATATGTTTATTGAATGCCCGGGGCTAAAAGAATTCTGGAATAGTTTATTTCAATTAATATCCACACAGCTGGGGTGGGAATTTCGTTTAAGTAATCAAGAAATATTAATTGGTCTAAACACCGGAGGGAACTTGAATCTTAGGTCCTTGATTTCAATTAAAAGTTCACGCTTATGTATTGCTAGGGCATGAGTTGACTTAATACTGCCTAGAGTACCTGAATTCTGGGCCAAACTCCGACAGACCTATGAATGTGAAATGGCTGTTGCTAAGGCCCGTAGACCCAGAACAGTTAAAAAGGCAGAGAAAATTTGGGTGCAACTACACTGGATGTAATACTCTGTAATGAATTTGGTGGGTCAACTGTGGATACATGAATTTAATTGCTCCCTGTCTTATGAACGTTTTCTCTTTTGTTTGTATAATTATGTGTTCTTGTCGCTCTGACTTGGCGGGTAAAAAAATGCAATAAAAATGTATTTAAAAAAAAAGGAAACCTCAGGGATAAGAAACTTCCAAAAATTGAGAGCTTATCTGAGAGGAGAACAATTTCCACCAGTAACCAAGGTTACGCAATATTCATGAAAAGGGCACTTAAAGGTAAAAAAAACCTGAAGTTAGGTACAACAAAACAATACCAGAAGCGTTGGCATTAGAAAAATGTGTGATCACAGCTACACATATACATTAATCACAGGGCCCTTGGTACTCCTGGCACTGTCCTTGTTAACCTAGGCTCATGGGTCATGAAGAAAGAGGTGTGAACAGATATCAGCATTGATTTCCTTATTTAATTCCCACTCCGTTCACTTGATGTCATGGGCCCCAGTGTGACACAAAGAAAGTGTATAATTAAAGTGTCTCACTACTGTGTATTTCAGATATTATTGACGGCTCTCATGATTTTCCTGCGGTTTTGAAGGTGCTCGCGATCTACCTCAACTTGGTGGGTGACCGGTTATTTCAAGGATGCCCGTACACCTCCACACCTTATAGATCTTCCCTTCAAATTGTCCTCTGGTGCCAGTGCTGATGTACAGCATGTTAATAAGTATTACATTTGTAAAACAAAATAAGTGCCAGGTCCCTCGTTGGGCCCCTGCAGCTTGCACCACCCAATGGCCCACCCAGGGCTGCCAATGACAGTACAAACACAACCGCCAAGCATCACATTTCTCCAAGTGTGAAAATTCAGACTATTCCAGGTTCGCAAAGCTATAATATTGGCTTGGGCAGCAGGTATTAGCCATTTTTACTGCATATTAATTTAATAAAAAACGGTTGTTGTGCACTTCAAACAGCTCCACCATGTGGCAGACTGTCATAAGTGCTGGTGTTGAAAATGAAGTGCCGGTGCTGAGCACCAGAAACCACCAGCTCAAATTAAGCACTGGTGTTAAAATGTGGTAATCTCTACTTACATTTATAGTTGCTACGGCGCGAAGAGCCACAGCTATGAGACTGGCAGGCTGTGTTTATGAATTCCTATTAATCAGGATATTATAGCAACCACTGGGCTATTTTTGGGACACCTCAACCAGATTCCTACTTAAATTCAATCTGTCCTACTGTAGCTCATTACACCACATTTGAATTCTGCCAAAGCCCTGGCTCTATACATCTGGCCCAGTTGTTATGTGCTTTGATTAAATGGCAAACCCTTCCCTCATGTGAAAAACATAAGGACAGTAACCAATAGTCCAGCTGATGCTGAGTCCATAAGACGAATCTGTTGATGTAAAGTACACACATGTAACATGTCTGGTGTACAACACAGCAACCTGTTTCTCTATAGTTGTCTGCCACTTTAAATGCTGCACCGATAGGAATTCACATCCCTTTCCACTGCCAGAGTTTGCACATGGAGTTGTCGCTGTTAAACCCCGTAGGTGCTCTCGGTGCAAAAGCAATCTCTCTTCAGTCGCTGCTGGCATTACTCACGGCTGGGGAGGCGGGGAGTCACGTGGGGAGGGAGTTGCACAGGGAGGGTAGGGAGGGGGTTAATTTTAAATGCATTTAAAAAAATGTACTTATCTTTGTGGCCCGGTCTGGTCTGGTCCCACGTCATCATGCATGTCTCTGCTCCACACAGGAAGCAGGCAGCCTCCCTCCCCTCCCCTAAGAAAATCACAATGCTGCAATGGCAGCGTTGTGATTGGCTGGGACGCCGACCGCACTAGCGTCTATGGGGAGGACATTTTCTCCATGTAGAATGCATGCAGCCTACATGGAGAAAGGGGCAGAGTGCGTATGACTGCTGTGGTGGGCCCTGAAGGCAACCAAACAGTCAGAACCCATTACAGTGTGCAAGCCACTCCTCCCCTGCCCTGGAGCAGGACCACCCACCCGCCCACCCCCAACCAAACCCTTCTGCTTTCTCGCAGTGCAAGAAGCAAAAACATAAAATTGTATTGGTAATACCATTTTATGTTTCTGCTTCTCGCACTGCGAGAAAACAGTGAGGCGATGCTCCTCCGCCCACGTGGAGGAGCCATCCCTATCTCTTTTGATGGAAAGCTCTTGGTTCGTAACTTCTACACAGTGACAGAGATTCTCGTGTACATTGCAGGGTGTATATAATCTCCACTGACATTCTTTAATCTGTTATTCACTTAGTTTACCCGTCCACAAGTCCATGAAGACTCTTCTTACCTCATTGCTATTTTAAATGTGAAGCAGCACTCTCCAATCCAGCCCATTCCAAAGGCAACACACTCACTCTTGTCTTTGCAGCCAATCCCAATGCCAATGTTCAATGTCACAGTTCTCGCCATGCTGCTCTGCCAAATGCCATCCACCAAACAACATCCACACACTATAGCCAGCCTAAAGTGGCCAACCAACTGCACCACTCATCATGAACCACCTCTTTCAAAGTCTCCACAAACTTTCACTCCAAAACATCATAAACAGACCACAAGTTGGTGTTGATTCCCTTAACATACCCACTACAGACTCACGGCTCCTGCTCTCATCCAAAACAACTTGCAATGTTTCATCAGCTTCATGCGCCATCTGAAATACAGCAAAGAAACGAAAAAAACCGAATGCTAAGATGACTTCACTAACTTGAAAACTTTTCATTTCAAACGCAGGAGTCTAAAACCACGGCCCAAATCATCTATCATTAAAACACTATATTGGACTCATCTAGATGAAGAGAATCCCTTTCCAAAGTTGTAAGAAATACCTTCAGACAATGGGCAAATTCAATACCAGCCAACAGTCCTTCTTTCACAAAATATACGATATAAGACCATACATGGACATCACCAGACTGAATAGTCTTCCATTCTGCCTCATGACATTCCCAAATGGGCCTTCTAGAAACGCTCACAAAGTGGTACATTGTCGACACCCTTGATTCCTTCAAAGCCACAGCATAGAGAAGGCTTACTCCGCTCTGCCTTGATAAAGAGACGTCTTCATATAGAAAAGCACTCAAAACACTGCTCAGCACCATCAAAGCCTCTAACCCTCACACACGGCTTCTTCCCAGGGCTCTCGAAACCAATCCGATCCTTCAACTGCTGACAAATGTCAATCTTGATTTCATTAACCATGCACAACAGCCGGTAATTGAACTGCTACTGCTCAACAAAATCAATCCAGAATCTTCTTCAGAGAAAAGCCAATACGAACCGTAAAACCCAATCCATATACTGGCTAATTAGATCTTTACGTTTCGCTGAAAACAGCCCTTAAAGATCCAAGGAATATATGAATAAATGTAAACACCCTTCTCTTGGAGTTCAAGTCTGCCTTCAGGCCACACTGCTGCAACAAGAGAGGGGCTATTCAAGTTTTAAACTCCATTAATCTTATAAGAGACAGTGGGACAGACAAAACTTGCCTTTCAGTCCAGCTTAACCTTGATACGGCCTTCAAGTAGTCGACCATTAGACCTTATTCAATATCCAAACTCCAGATTACATTGGATCATCACATTGCTCTCCAGTCAGACTTAACATGTTCAATCAGTAATGAGATATGGAGCCGAGGATCACAAAGATAAAATGATAAGTGGTTTAATATGCTGCAGAGGAAGAGGTTGCAAAGTATTTTAACCTTTGGAAGACCACCTATCAAATATAACTAAAGTCAGAACTTAATAGAGAATCAAAATCTAAATCAATTAATGAAGCACATGTGTTTTATTTTTTGATGCTAACCCATCTTAATTGGTTGACACAGTATCTATAAAGTCTCTACCATTGAAAACATTTGAAATCTAGTGTTCAACTATTTAATACTAGTTTGCAAATGCTTTCAGAGAGATTTAATCAGAAATATGGTCTACTAAATCATTGCCTCAATGTGCCTTAACCAGCATTGACGTGAAAATCATAAATATAATTTAGAAAAATGAAAGTAGTTGGACTGAGATAGGCACATCTGTAAAAAATAGATTACGTAATTTAAGTGATGATAATAGGAAACACATATTATTAACCTGCCCAGCACTTAGTTAGACAATCCTTAGGAAAATGCGCTACACCCACTTGAGGGACAATGGAAATCTGTTTAAAATGAGAAAATCAAACCGTAAATATATGCATTTTCAAATTCTTGGAACTTACTTATCATGTCTTTGGACGTGGGTATTAAACTACACTGAAAAACTTGAGTTTTATAATTATTTTTGAATAATGTATTTTAAATACTTTAATGTGGGGATTCATGTTTTAGTTTCTGTAACTTTAGGGTCCATGAGTAATAGTACCTTTTAAGCATTTTAATTAGTTGTGGTCTTGTTGTAATAAAGAACTCGACCTCATTTGGTTCATTTAAATCGCTCACAATCTGAGCAACAGCTAATGGAGTACAGAATTCCCCTATATATCAGCTCCCCCATTCCCCTCCAACAGCGGTCTTCAATCTCTAAATGGAGCCTCTCATAGTCATCCTGACCTACCATGGAATAAAAATTGATGAGGATGACATGACAATCAACTCTATCCCAAAGTCCCCTCAAGCACCAGCCCAATGCCTATCTCACCTCTTGAAATAAAGGATGCCCAGAGTCTACCTTATAGTGAATGACCCCAACATCATGTGCATCCTCATTGCCAACAGCTCCAAACATGCACAGGTCCAGAACCGCCTCTCCGAGATGAAGCCAAAGAGATGTAGTTTGCACCAACTCTTATTTCAACTAAATTTCAATGCATACTTCTCCAAATCGGACTTCAGACACACAATTCAAACCATGCTCTACTTCCACCTAGACAGCAGTAATGCCCTGGCACCCAGCAGAAACTAGCTAGCTCTGATGAAGAATGCTAAGTACAGCACTGCCCGACTGAAAGTCCTAAAGAATAACGGCCTAGTAATCTGATACAGATTTATCACTCCATACTGCTACCCACCATAAACTCAAAATGTACCCTTAGAACCCTATTCCCCTAACTGCCCTAAAACCAATGTCCTTACTACCATATACCCCTAGCCACCCCTAATCCCTCAAATTGCCCTTACCAACCTATATTCCCACCCACCTCTAAACCCTTACATTATCCTAACCTCCCTATACCCTTACCCACCCCAAACCCTAAAAATACTCTTACCATACTATACTACTACCCACTCCTAAACCCTAACATTATCCTTACCACCATATACCCTTACCCAACCCTAAATTCTAAAATTATCATCACCACCCCATTCCCCAAATCCTAAATAATACATCTTTTTTTTCATGCCCCTGTAATGCACAGTTTTTTCATGAATGAGGTCATTTCAGATGTTTCAGTCATGTTATCAATTATGTCATAGAACATATCACGAGTGATTTAATATGAGAGTCAATTAGCAGTGTATGATGAGGGTGCAAGTTAGGACGGGAGTTACTGTTACTTGAGATAACTATAACTGGTAAATTTCAGTTGTTTTGTTAGTATAAAACATTATGTTTTAATTTACATTTTCACCTAACTAGAACGTCCCTTTAACCTTTACATTTATTCAGTGAACCTATAAAATAATATTTTATTACCATACATAACACCAACCCCACACACGCTCTTCGGCACACGTGGCGTGTGTTTGGCTGCATGGCATGGCCAGTGAATGTCAAAGATTTCTTTCAATACCTAACAATAAGTGTCACTTTAACTTGAGCTTTTTTCCGTAAATTTCTATGGGTTATTTAACGTAAAGTAAGATGTGCATTACCATGAGTTGTCACAACTTGTAGTGTTCTTACCTGTTCTGGCATGTTGGAGCAATTCTCGACTTCGGTTCTTGAGGGTTCTGGTCTGCCCGAGGTAAGGGCTACCCCTTCTGGTAACCACTGTGCTGCCGACAAGGAAAAAGGCCAAAGCAGACCGTGCCTTCCAAAAGGAATCCCAAGAAGAAAAAATCCTGTAGAGAAAAACCTCTGATGGAAGTGGGACTCCAGGAATGAATAGGAAGGCAAGAAGCTACAAGTAAGCAGGAAATAGAAGGCAAGGAATCCAAACTGGAATAAAAGACTATAATCAGGAACAAGGACCAACAGGAGCGAGAACACACCAGCAGGAGCAAAGAGTGTTGCAACGCAAGGAAATGAAGCATTCAGCCCATTAAATACCCATGAACAGGAAGTGACCAAACAGGAACAGGAAGTAGCTAAACATAAAGTAAGTAACCACCATCTTGGAAAAGGAAAAGGATAGTGGATGGAATAGGAAGGTAGCCATCTTTGAATTAGGAGAGCAGATACTTCTCAAGGTCTTCTGGGAAGAAGACTATGGAATCATGGGAAGGCAAGATGGCCCCAAGAAGGAATGAAGAAAGAAATATATATCCAGTCAAAAGAAGGTAAGAATATAGTGCCCCAAAACGTGAAAATAGGAAGCTGCAGTTTCAAACCGGAGCTGCGGCATTCCTGTCATGCAAATTGTCAGATAACGTAGGTATGCGGCATGCCCGACACAGAGAGCAGGTGCCCGCGGGATGCACCCACGACACCAAAACGGCAATTGCGGGCAGCCGTGCAGCACCGCGATGCACCTGAAGAAAAGAGGGAGGCCCCATAGGTTGTATCGCAGCCCGCGAGGAAGAAGCGGGTAGCACCGCGGGCCGAATCACGGTCCGTGGTGCAACATGAGTGGCATGGGGTTGGGCAAAGGGCTGTGGGGGTCCCACCCCCACCAATGGCCATGTATGACATAGAGTTGGTCGCCGACCTTCACGAGCAGCCACCCCTCTTTGTTTAATTGGTTTTTTTTGGCACTTCCCTGGATTCGCAAATCCACCATGAGTCTCTGCCCTACCCTACCCTCTTATACTGTTTTTTCAAAACATTTCTAGGACTCAGAGACCGAGTCCCCAAGTCCTAAGATGGCAGCCACAACATTTTGCTCAGGTTGCAGTCAGCCAATTGGATCCCACATTTGGGCCCAGGGATCCACAGATACATCACAAATAGTCAAGGTCTACCATCTGCCCAGGGGCATAGCATGTTCAGTGGCACCGGTGACCATTGAAACCCTACAATGCTGATCCATTGATATTCTTGGATGGATCTGTGAATGATCTGCAGTGGGAAATATATGAAGTTTTTAAACCTTAATTTCTCAAAAACGACTTAATGGATATGCTCCAAATCACCAACAAATGCTTTCTGTACCTAGATTTAGCCGTGTAGTGTAGTGTAACTGGCTTCCAGAACTTTGTTTTGTATGAAATTAATGACGGGTGCTCCATTTCCCGTTTGAAGCCACCCTGCAGGGTCAGTGGCTCTCTTGCAACGGAGAAGTGCGTTGAGTCCGATGGACATTAGTCAGGGAGCACTATCCGCTCACCTCTGACTCACAAAAAGTATTTTCCTGGAATTTTGAACTGCACGAGGTGAGAAAGGGTGAATTTAAGGAGTTTGGTACCTCTTCATTTCTGTCTTCAGATTCCGTTGTTTTTAAAGATATTTTTGTTGGCACATGCGATGAGATTAATTTACTTTTAAATGCACCGAGTCACTTTACTTGCCAGCATTGCTATTATTGGATTGATTTAACCACTGTAGGAATGTGTTGGTATTTTACCTCGACCGTGCATTCTGTGTGTGGACAAGAGTCATTTAGCACACTTGCAGTGCATGCTGGTTATTGCAGGCCATCAGGACTACGGAGGCATATTATGGCTGCATTTAGTTCGATTGGATGTGCTTATTGCCAATCATTGTACATGTGAACAAGGCTCGAAGATGAGCTGAAACGCGTTAGGACAAGAGGAATGACAGCACACTACCACTTTTCATTTGTGTGCAATAAACAACACAAATCCAGAGATTTGGCTTCAAGAACTTTTCTTTCGCATTAAATATATATATAAATATATATGTGTTAAAAAGAAGAGGAGAACTCTGAGTAGTTCTCAAGTTTAGGTGGAGAGCAGATTCTGTATGGAGCATCCTACAACATCAGCGACATTCTAAATTTGCTCACCTCAAACGTCTGCTTTTCTATCAATGTTTTTAAGCATAGGATTAGCACAGTGCCATCCACTCCGAGATAGAAACGGACAAAGTCTTGTGCCATTTCTACAGCAAAGTCTTTAAGCAAAGGATTAGCACAGTACCATCCACGCTGAGCTGTAAAATGTCAAAATCCTTTTACCACACCAGGCACAGTATTACAGCTTTGGATTGGCAAAATAACACCCAAGCCAACCAGGAATGAATAAAAGCAACCACTGACAGGTGTTTCGCTATCATTATAGCTCTTCAGAGAGGTTTAGATTTGTCCAGAAACAAGGAAGCACCCAATATAAGGCAAAACAATACCCTTTCAGGCATTGAGTGCTGCTTTTCACCTAAATTTGGGAATTGCCCAGAGTTCTCCTCTTCTTTTTTGCATAATGTATGCATCACGCTATGCTTAAAAACTTTGATATAAAAGCAAACATTTCAGGTGAGCAGATAGATAGCTAAGCTATACTTACCTTGTGTGGTAAGGGCATATGCATGATAAAGCCATATGCATGGTAAAGGCAAGTGAGTGGTAAAGCCATGTGTGGTAAATGGTGTATGGTAAAGGCATTGCGTAGTAAAGGCTGTGTCCCCTCAGAACTGAGATGGTCGACTATGACTCGGTCTCTGAAGGAATGAGATATCAGGCAGAAGATTGATGCCTGTTTTGTGGGAGTTACAGTTTATCTAAAGATTCCGCTAGAGGGTATTCATACACTGCCAAGCTTCAAAATGTAACCTCAAAAATCCCAAAAGTTGGCAGATGTCCGATCGACCCTCTTTATGCCCTCCCCCCATACTTAAAGGGAAGAGAGGGCAGATATCCTGACTATCTGGAAAAATCTTGATACAAATCCACCATTAGCAGGAAAGGCATTGAAGAAGTATGCTGTGCTTAATTTAAGCTAGTGGTTGCCGGTGGGGGCCACCAGCACTTATTTTTGGGGACCAACATTTTTTTTTTAGCACCAGATACTGTCACATGAAAGAGATAGGAAAATACACTAATAGGAAAGAAGGAGGAAGGGATCAGCGGAAAAGCCGGCACAAAGGTGAAAACAGGAACCTGCAAGAGTGAAATCAAATTGGATCAAAGAGGCCAGAGGTGAATTCAAGACTGTGCAGCTTTTGTATTCAGTGCTCCGATGTTGAATAGCAATAGACAGGAGCTTCTGAGAAGACCTTCAAGCACCAGCACTCTTTATTTGACACATTTTGCACAGGGGCAGCAATATCAGACGCCATTCTTAATGCCATCTTTTCTGGCCTCATCTGCCCAGGGGCATAGCTACTATCGGTTGAGCATGTTCAGTGGCACCGGTGACCATTTAAACCCTACAATGCTGTATTTTACTACTCCAACAGCAGACACAGGAGTCATTTTCCTTGCTTGCACCAGGGTGCATGGCATCCTTGCTACACTCCTGTGTCTGTCATGTCAAGAAAGGCAGTCCCAGAAAGGAAAATTACAAAAATGTTCCTCTGGCAATCATGGACATGTTTTATATTATTTATGAAGAGGGACCCCCGATTTGAGAGTGGGTCTTCAGAAATAATACAATTAATGAGAAGTTTTGCAAGACATTTCTACCGCTACTGTTTTAACCACCACACGGTGTGGAAAACGTGTAATATTTTACTTGGCATAACCGACATTTTGGCTGTGGTATCCAATTAAGTTTCCTTCGTAATTCGTTTGTCTTTTCACTCTGCTTCTGCTATCTATTTTAGTTGACTTCCTGACTCAGCTAAACGCATTGTACGTGCTGAGGGTTTGTAGCTGCCAGAACACCTGGTCTCAGATGTTAACTGTCAATCATTTACTGCTGCCATAAGAACTCCTGCTCCCCCTCCCACTTTGCTGACCAAGTGGTTATTCATCTGCCCTTGTTTGCTGATAACTATTTCTAAAACTTGTTCTTTCTATTTCTGTTCACATGCTTACAGTGCAGAAAACATGTATAAAAGACCTGTGTTATGTGACTTCAGGTGTACTACCTCAGGCAGCACTTGAGAGTGCTGTGTGGATGTGGTCCCACCCATGAGTGATTAATAAACTTGTCATTTATTTCCAACTCCAGTGCTGAACTCTATTGTGTTTGTCTTTGAACCCATGGACAAAAGGGTGACCCTGCACCAGTGTACCCCTAAAAAGGTACATTTCCACAACGGTACCTCCCGTCCTGGACGCCATAGATGGTTCGGGGGGAAGTTGTCCTCTAAAGAAGTAGACATTTCTAAATTCGTCAAACTATTCATGGCTGGGCTGGCACAGCCAGTGTCCCACCACACCATCCATTTAGCATTTAGCCTCCAAAGTTTAAAGGAGGCCCTTGGATTTTATCCAGCTACTGCCAATCTTCCCTGGCGACTACCTGGAGACTATAGAGTAGGTCTGTCCAATCTAGACCTAGGTGGTCTGATTCTGTGCCAGGTTCCCAGGATATATACATAACATACAATTACATACAATGTACTTGAACAGATATCATGTACATTGTGGTTATCTTGAAAATGTGGCATTAATCCACAAGCCTATGGTGTAACATGCAGATCACAGATTTTTACTTTATATAGATAGGTTAGTGGGATACAGCTTTTAGCACTGAGATCCTTTTGTTACTTCCATTTCATAAGCCGCAAGCCTTCTAATATAGCCCAGCACTTTGTTTACCAGCATCAAGGAGCGGCATAAAAACTGTAAGTGATGGATTTCGATCTCTATAGTTTTTTTCTCAATCTGTTGTTATTCTAGGATTGTAAAGAAGGGTTCCTTTGGGAAGTAATAAAATCTCATTAGTATAGACAACCACCATTATTGAGTTAAGTTCTATATTCTACCTATGTTCACTCTTAACATATAATATCTACAAGTATGGATGACGTGATTTCTACACCTTACAAATTATAAGCCCAATTGATTTATGTAACAATTCCTGTAAATTGATTTGCACACATTTATACTTTATAGGGCCTATGTGTGTGATGTAAAGTGATCTGACACCCTAGACTGGGATGAGTAGCGCTGTAAAAAAAATAAAAAATAAAAGGTAGGTGCCATTAATATCAATATTTGTGGAATTACTCATATAGGCCAACACATCTTGCATTCTTACAGTGCAAGCACATCTCTTACCTGGGGAGCTGAACAAAGATATTAATCTGCCTCCAAGTCATAGTTCCACTTAAGTACAGGTGAAGAGATAACATGCCGGGCGCCTTTGTTCTCTTCCATTGCTTCGGCGTCTAGGTGTAAGGCTCCAGATAGCTCCGTTCCAGTATTACACTCAAATAAAAAGAGGGCTGATGGCTCTTTAATTTAGGCCTTTTGTGGGCCCACCTGGAAGTGTAAATAAGAAACCCCCCTCTCTACCTTATATTGCTGCTCCCAACAGAATGCAGACAACGTGCTTAGCAAAATCAGTGGTAGCAATGCCCTGGAAAGCAGGCGTCCGAGCCAGCCAGGGTCAGACGGTTTCCCCTGGCTCTGTTGTACAGTCACCTGCTTCCTTCTGCTGTATGGTGGTGGCCCCCTTGCTCCTATTTCAGCTTCAGAGATGGGATAGTATAGGAAGTGTAGGAGCAGGTTTTGGAGAATGGATACAGCATAGGGACATTCAGGGCTTTAAGAGGGCCGGGTCCCTGACCTGGCAGCAATTAAAAACGGACTTTGAAACGCGTCCCTTTCGGGCCCTTTATTCATGTCCTTATTCTACAGCCAGAAACACTGATCGAATTCTGAACAACGAGTGCAAAAAACATTTAGGTAACTCGTGTTGTTCCTATTTATATTTTTGCATGCTTTACTTAATCTTGCATTCTAAGATTTTTTGTTATTTTAAGGATGTTATGGTATTCATTTCCAGGTTTTACTTAATCTTACATTCTAATTTTTTTTATTATTTTCAGGATGTTACGGTATTTATCTTTAAGACAGCGTATCACTCTTGTATAATATGTTCTTTGAACTGAGTCACTTCCAGGTGGTTATAACAGGCTATGACTGAGTTGTGGACAGGCCTGGCTCTAGCGGGTGGGCCGGATGGGCCAGGCCCACCCAAACATGAGCCTGGCCCACCCAAACATGAGCCTGGCCCACCCAAACATGAGCCTGGCCCACCCAAACATGAGCCTGGCCCACCCAAACATGAGCCTGGCCCACCCAAACATGAGCCTGGCCCACCCAAACATGAGCCTGGCCCACCCAAACATGAGCCTGGCCCACCCAAACATGAGCCTGGCCCACTCAAACATGAGCCTTTGCCCTCACTGTGAATCTGCCAATGATGCACAACGATAATAAAAACGTGTAACTCTGGTGATTTATGATACTGCTGGAGAGCAATCATTGTGTCTGTTGGTAGTTTCTAAATGCAGATAAACTGAATTTTATGTGCATAGCTCAGTGGGTTACTGCCTTTGTCACAGAAACCCTGCACGTTCCCCTTTCTTCCTACCTCCTGAACAATCAACACAAAGAGGCCGTTTCCGCTGTAAATTGGGTTCAAAGTGGGAAGATTTGCATATCAAAAGAAAGTCGAGGCTTGTGTGAAACCATACAAAGCAGTGGACTTAATAGGATACAAAGGGAGGCAGTATAGCCCATCGTGTCAATGCGCCTGCTGCTGCTGTGTGCAACATTCAGCTTAGACAGACATTCTTACTGGACCAGCTTTGCCTTTCATCCCTCTGAGTTTGAAATGGGCACTGTGAATTCGGGGTGATATGTACCCACAGATGACCTAGTCCTGTATGGTCGTCCTGTAAGAATGAGTTACAATCTGAAACACTACCGTGGCACTTGCCTGAATCCTTCTAGACAGCACTCCCCATTCAAACCAACGTTCTTCAAAAGGGCCATTTTAATTTAAAATAAACACAAAATGTACTGCACCACTGTGCCCTACAGGTACAAACAAACATACAAAAATAAACATAAATACCAATAACTTTTGACTTTTTACAAAGTCATGCAATTTATAACACATATTGAAAACTTCGTTTTGTGTTTTTTACACAGGTACTTTCAGTCCAGAAGTCTATCTACTCAGTGCTTTTCATTGGCATGCTGCACCTATCACTTTACACCCAACAAGCCCTTCACAACCAATGGCAGGTCGGAACACTGATGTGGACATGCGAGGAAGACATAAGTTAAGGGCAGTCATGTTCATTCATTGCATGGCCTATGTGTTGGAAGCCTGCACCTCGGTCTTGTCTTTTTAAGTGCTTTCTGGGAACGGGTGGCAGACGGGGTCTGTCTGACGGACAGCCAGAGGGTTCACACTGCAGAAATGCTTATTTTCTGTTATATGGTGTGCATGTGGTCCGAGTTGATGCAGAGCCCTTTAACCCCTTCGCTGCGACGCGAATTCCGCCGCAGCGCTGGGGGGGTTTGGGGGCTTGACGGCGCCGCTGTGCTCATGACGGAACCACGCCGTCATGAGTCATGGGTGAGCTGTGCTCATGACGGCGTGGTTCCGTCATGACTCCACCCACTGCGCTAATCGCCCGCACAGGTGGGGAATTAGCGCGGCGTGGGAGGAGCGGCCGCCAACGGCCGCAGCATGACGGAACCACTCCGTCATGAGCACACGGCGCCCGTGGCTCAAGACGGAGTGGTTCCGTCATGAGCGGGGAAGGGGTTAATAAAAGGCACAATAGAGACTGTACATTATGTACATTCAGAGCTGAAACAACGAAATCACGGTACCTCATCAGAAGTATTAGGTTCTATAGAAATAAATTGCCATTCACACGTGTCATTGAAACCCGGACATCCGTTGACGCAGGGAGGCCGCATCCACTTACACAGAGCTTAAACATGATACGATGAGAAGCACATACCTACTTAAATAAATCTCAAAATTATAAAGTGCCTGCTCTGCCATTCGAATAGAATCCTCTATATTAAGGATTTGAGATCGATAAGATTTCTCCGCCCTAAATTGAAATACGGTGGCGTCAACGGATATTGAGCCAAGTAACCACATTTTCAGATAACACCATACATTGAGACTATAAAGGTGTTGAAAAAGGTGCCTCAATAAGATTATGCAATTGAACAATCATAATTTGTCGCACAAGTAAGATTCTATGAAAATTCTTTGTCCTGAAAAAGATGGAAATATTGAACCAAACACCGAAACGCCGCGTCGACTGTTTTTTTAATTCAATCTTTTTAAATTCTTGCTTTTTTACTATTAGATTGTAACCTCTAGTGGGAGGAAGGCCACATATAGCATTTTATCGAATACATAATTCTGTATATATTTGTTCCACATAATAAACTGATGTTTTAACCATGATTGTACTAATAGTATGTTCTTAAAACCATAGATTGTACTGTGTCATTACAAATAAGAGTTATTGAAAGATGTTCATAGATAGTGGGTCCCACAGGTAAAAGAGATTTACCCAATGAGATTCATCACTCTCAGGACCCAACAAGCCTTTTTCTTAGCTTAATTGCTTGAATCTGGGAACTTTTGTCTTGTGTTCATTTAAATACCTCGTCCCTATAAATACAATGGGGTACCTCCCTTTCTTTTTTGGATCATTCACACGTGTCCTCATTACAGAAGTGCTCTCTTGATGAACAAAGGTTGTGAGTAAAGAATCTGAACACCCGCAGGACGAGGGAGCCTCATGGTCAGAAGAGGCACGAGATTTAAAACAAGCATTTGCAATGCAAGAGGTCTTGCACTTGCAAGAGTTTGAGCTATTGGCATTGTAAATGACAATGCCTTTAATGTATGTGTTGGCTTTTAAAACACAAATAAAAGGCATTGTCATTTATATTGCTAATAGCTTAAACTCTTGCAAATGCTAGACCTATTGCATTGCAAATGCGTGGTTTTTTAGAATTAGCAGTCGGGTCATTAGGGCAACTGTGGAACATACTTTAAAGTGCGTGCTAATTATATTTACTGCTATATTCAATGTTTAAAGTTTGGAGGTGATTTTTACTAATGTTTTTTACCGGAATAATGAAAGTGGAACCAGATGGTGGCTGGTATGGGGCTGGGGACCAAGGTCAGCTGTGAGATAAGATGCACTGGAAAGGGGTGGTAGAAAAGTGGATAATCAAGCCTGTAAGGGAGAACGCTGCAGAGTCAGGGGTCAGATGGAGATAGTAATGAAGAGGGATTCTCCCTGAAGGTTCGCACAGAGGGAGACCGAGTAGTGTCACTTGCCTCATACTCCCACCTCAGAAACCTCCTCTCCCCATCAAAGGGACATCACTCTCAAAAAAATGTTTTTCCATGTAATAACATTTAGAAAGAGATTTGGAAAAGAGTGTGTTTTACTGGGCTTTGTAAGACTAAGAAGAGATAAAGGACGGCCCAGAAGCAGGTCTGGCTAGACATTTAAGCGACAAATCGGGCCCACAGTGGCCCACCCGAATGCACCCTTGGCCCACCCAAATAAAGATTCCTGGAGCCGGGCCTGGTTGTGGATGTAGGCTCTGCTAGTTTCTCTCAGTCTCTGCTTGTGGGTCTAAAAGGTGTTCAGAATGCATGCTCATCCAATCCTTGGCCTCTCTGCAGAGCGCACAGAGCAATTATCACGTAGGCCAGTTGTGTGGGTAGGATGGTAGCTATGTGAAGTTTAGTTTACATGATTAAGCCTCGCCCTTACTTATATAGGCCATGACCCTTTTAGGATCCCTCCATTTTTGTCATCAGACTTAAAGTTGTGGGAACCTGTTCCCAATAGTTCCCACCTATTTCGAACTCTGTTAGAGAGAGAATGAACACCACAGACTGATGAGGAAACCCTGGCTTTATGGAGCTTGACGAAATGTCGCAAGGGCCCCAGCCTTGTCCCTTTAAGACATTCCTCACGTGGGGCTACAGCAAGGCGAGGCGTCAGTGAGTGCGATGACGTCAAACTGGAGATGTTTTGATATTGTGTGTCTCTGGCGCAGATTCTATCTGAGGCTTATCCACACACACACCCTCTGATCAGTGAGCATATTACATGCACCCTCGTGTTCGGTGTGGCATTACCCCTGGGCCCTGACGGCGCTTGCGCACTGAGCTCTCTGCAGGGCACCCGAATGCCCATTAACATAACACACACACTCCAGCACACGCACCGGCTGAGGAGCTGAGCCCGGGCTTACGACACACTGCTCCGGTTACGCATTGACACAGCACACGTGTGTCCAGGAGCAGGCCCGGGGATCACCGCTGATGCCTGTGACCCACAAACCAGACAGAGGCGAGGAAACCTAGAGAGGAAGTTACCTGTCTTCATCAGATCCCGGCGGGAAAGCAATACAGTCTGCATCCTGTCTAGGTGAAGAGCGAGGCCTCTGGGCGCCGAGGGGAGAGGGGTGAAGGGCACGGAGTCCAGGCGCTACTCTAAGGACTACCCCTTCTCCTCTGTTGTTTCTGAAGCCAGCTCGCGTTGGTAGCGGCTAGAAATTAGGGGTGGCATCAATGGAGGGTTTCTCAATACAGCAGCTCCTGCACCTGTACCAGGTAGGCACCATCTTACACCCCACAGTTACTGCATGGCACCACTGGGAGTTCCCAGACCAGCCACCCAGATGGCTTGTAGTAAACACCACCAAATCAAGTACATAGAATCTGGCCATTGGAGACAGGTTCTCTCCCAAAGTTTTAAATCAAAGGGTGATAAAAGTGCATATATTTCAGCAAATTTTTAAGTCTGACATGGGTTTCAGCCAGCCTTCCCTTCATCCATTGCTCTGTTATTGTGACATTCGCATTTTATTTACACCCACTGCAGCAACAGCTTGTGGCAGTGGGTGGCACCTCTTCAACCATTGGCTAACTTCCCTGTGAGTGTCAGCATCCTGTTCTTTTACAGGACCACGACCACACACAAAGCACTTTTCTTAAGTGCCCAGGACTACTACTGCAGTACTTTTGCTTTTATACCATGTTTATTTTTAGGTTACAGAGGACCCAAACAATAAGATTTGTAACAACCATGACAAACTAAAGCAAGCACTGACAAAGCCAAAAGGCTTGTTGTGGCCAACTCAAAGCTTTGCCAATGCTTGTTTTTCTAATGTATTTTCTGAAATCCACTGTATTTACCTAGCTAATCTAAAGCAACTTAAGTTGGTTAATTAAAGATTTCGGGCTCTCCTACAGCAAATGTTATACTTGCCCAAAACATAAAACCATGTAGCTGCTTATAAAAAAAATGTACAGATTAAAAATAAAACACTGGATGCAAAGCAAGCGGTTGTGCTAGGGAAGATGCAGTGCCTTTGTGACATGGTCTGCCCCTCCTAATTAACTGCTCCTATAGCATCCCATGGCACGAGGAATACCATCACTTTTACATTCTGTGCAGATGTATAAGGTAGGCGCTGGATGTAGGGGTGAAGGGGGTACTGCAGCACCCTCACAACATCCATGCTTGACTTCTGAAGGTGAATCAGCATTGAATATGACTTTAAATGTTCTTTTTGTGTAGTCACAGACAGAGGTCAAAGGTCAGTCTAGTCTTCTGACAAACCTGCTGCTTCATTATCTAACATGGCGACTGTTGTTTACTTTTCTTTCTCTTACTGCAAAGTGTGAGGATTTTGTAAAGTGAATGATTAAACAATGTTGCTGGTTTGAAAGGAAAGGCTGTGGGGCGTTGTTTTCTTCTGACACAACAAAATTTAAATAGCTAAAAATCAAATATACCAATATTTCAAAATAAATAAACAGGAAAGCACAAATGAAGCGTTTTTTTGCTAATTCTGACGTGTAATGAAAATAAAGATTTTAACTGGATCAAAGCATGGTGATGCGCAAATGACAAACATTCACTGAAACCCAGTTTCCACACACTAAAGTTATTGCGTTATATCAGTAAAACTGTATGTCTGTGCACATGCTGTGGCAGTGGGCCCATAACATGCTTTTCCAACTAAATAGCACACCCTTAGCACTCACCTGCTGAAAGGGCGTGGGTCATATATGGCACTTGTTCTTGGTGGGATGCTTCGATGTTTCCGGATCCATAGGAGTTCAGTGATGTAACATAGATGGCAGCACCCACATCCTGAAAATTGATCCAGCGCCACTGGTATTTAGTTAATGCTCATCACAATATATGTGTCGGGTAACAGGCTATCGGAAATGAAGCGGGTGCTCTGAGAACCAGAGCAAGGCAGTCCATCCACCTCTAAAAGGAGCTCCCTATGGGGGAGAAGGACAGAAAAACCACACCAACAGTAAAAACAGAAAAAGAAATAGAACACACTCCAGCAGAGAGAACATCCATCCAACCCTAAGTTTCTGACTCAACCCACAGCTGAAAGACCTCAAGAGATGCAGTTTTCCTTCTGAAAAAAACATTTGAAAGGGCATTCCATATTGTCACATCCATCCCAGATACCAAGAAAACTGTGTGTCTCATTCGAAGTGACCCCGATAATCTCGATGTCAGTGCGGATTAGGAGACAGGGTTGATTAAATTAAGGCTCAAAAAGGAAAATGGTGAAGCATATTATGAGGTTTGCCCCAAATATACAAAAGTATTGTGCGTGTGCTCGTGTGATGCAAAGACAGCATCGATGTACTCCTCTTCCTAGAGGCCAGATGTGAGCAAAGCTAAATTGTGCTCTGCCCGTGCAAGCTGAACGAATTGTAGGTATTAATGAATTATGCTGCAAATCCTGGGGCATTACTAATTAGCTATTTTGACATTTTTTAAAACACATAATTATTGATGCAAAAATTATTGGAATCCTATACAAAATACAAATAATATATATGAATGTGGTCGATTGCAGTGTGCCAATATTTAAATGGGCCTCTGCATCAGCACTGATTGGTTGATTAGAGTTATGCTAAACCATCTTGTCGAAACAAAGGATTCAGTCATTGCATGGTCACTCCAGTAAATAGTGTCCGGTTACATATCACCAGGGACGCCATTTTCTAGCATAGGGGTTTCCCTTAGGAACCAAACACAATCTGGGAGGTACTGGTGGTTTATTTCAACTAAATCTATTGGTCTAGCACACCAGAAAACAGTGATTTGTGAAAGGATTACCCTGTACCGGAGTCTGCTGCCCCCAGTAGGGAGTCAAGAAGTAACATTCAAGTATTAGCATTGACTGGGCAGAATATTCAGTGTTGCTGGTATCAACCTATTTAGCATGCAGACCCCTCCATGGGCTGGTGCAAAAAATGATCAGGAAAACATTGATTCCATTCATCTAAATGAACTGATTTTTGGTTAAAAATACGTAAGCGTGCCTTTTCATGGCCTGTCCTTCTGGACGGATACCTTAGCGGCATCCAGTCCTCAGTCTTAAGAGGCTGATGGGAATGGCCTTCGCCCTTTTCCCATCATCCTTTACGGTTAAGATCCTCTTCTGCTGCTGCTCAGAGGATGCAGAGGGGCACAGAGACGCAGAGTCACCACAACCGGCCAGATAAAAAGAACATTCTTCTTGGTCTGGCGAGTATTCACAAGCTAGCCTGAGGGTGCTCTCCTTACTCTGCCCAGGAGTGCAGCAGGGTGAGATGGACATCACCCCCAGAAATATTAACCCTAGAGCAGGTGGGCCCAGGACTTGCCACCTTTTGTGGGCAATGTGTACTTTCCGGTGCCTATGTGAGGGGCAGTGGTGTTTGTGCGAGGGCCTAGGGAGGCTGTGTGAAGGGTTGTGAGGCTTGTATGGTTGGATGTAGTAGTTGGTGCTTCATGAATGGCTTTAGCGTATGTGTGAGCAGCTGGGACCTGTGTTGGGGGCCTGAGGTTACATGATCAGCGGTGGTGATTGTTTGAGCTGTGTGAAATTCTGTGGTCTCCATATTTGGAGCTGTTTTCTATATGAAGGGCTGTGGGGCTAAGCGAGGGACTTGGTAGCAAAATGAAATTCCAAGGTTCTCCATGAGCTGTACATAAGACACTGCGTGAGGAGCTGCGGCCCGTGTTAGAAGCCGATGGGTGGAGCTGTAGTCCTGTGTGAGGGATTGTGCAGACAATGCAGTGGCTGTGGGGTCAGCATCCAGGGCTGGGGGGGGGGGGGGGGTGGATGTGCAAAGATACGCATGGACTGTGTGAAGGGTTAACCGTGTGAAGGGGTACAAGGCCACCGGAGCATGTGAGTAGATGTGTCCCTGTGAGAGAGGCTGTGAAGCGCCTATGCGAGAATCTCTAAGTGATTTGTGAACTGCTGTGGTGCTGTCAGGTACTATGATCAATATGTGATGGGAGGTAGTGGTTAAGCGGGATGTGGTGGCTAATTGATGGCTGTAGTAGCTTTGGGAGGGCCTGTGGTGGCTAATTGAAAAGCTATTGTGGAATCTTGATGGGTTTTGATGGTTATATCAGGAGATGTGGTGGCTTTGTGGTGGATTGCTAAGGCTATGCAAGGACTGCTGTGGCTTTGTGTGGCTGCTGTTTCTGTGGTGGCTCTATGAGGGGCTGCTTCTGGATAAGAGCGCTCTTGACCTGTGTTGGTGGCCGTGGCGCCAGCTTGCGAACAGTCCACGGCGCTGGCCTGGGTGCTGCACTTGCTCAAAATGTTGAGCGCTGTCCTGAGATGTGCACAATCGTTGCCTGCTGAAACTTCACCTGGGGTGTGACATGTCTGTCTTTTGGCTGATGCCAACTAGCAATGGTGCTGATGACAGATACAATCTCAAAATATCAGAGCCACCCAGGTGCCTAAGCCCGCCATCATGAGTGTCAGGTAAAATGGTATAATTACGAGGTATGATTTATGTCACAAGTAGGCCTGGGCAAAAATTTCGTTCCGTTCGCGGAAAGTGCGATAATTTGACATTTTTGCGTTCCGCGGAGAGCGCGAAAATGTCAAAAATTCCGGTTTCCGCAGCTTGGCGATAATTTGTTTCTTGCTCGCGCTGTAAAATGATACATTCTCGCGCGCGCGCGATCGCCTTACCTGAATCCCTGCGTTCGCCGACAAGTTTTCTTGATCCGGTCGCGTTCTCCATGAGATGTTGTATTGTTTTTAGCCATTTGCGCTGTCTCGCGACAGTTCGCGCCCGCAGTGACGTCATGCGTCGCGCGATCACGTCTTTCTTCTCGCGATCATGCACCGCGAGAACAACTCAAAACAAGATGGCCGCGCCCGCAAGCAACCACATGGGTAAGTTGGCGACCCGCAACCATGCAGAAAATCTCGCGAACATGCCGGAAAAAAACTTCCGCATCTTTGCGATATTTCTGCTTGTTTGCGATAATTTTAAACATTCTCGCGATAATTTGCGAAGGTTAATTCCGCAAATTCCGCCCACCCCTAGTCACAAGTAGTAGAGCTGTAAAAATGTGCATAAAAATACTGGGCCTCTGTTCGTTCACTCTCACTCTGCCCGCCGAGCTATCTTTCTTACGTGTCTCGAACTTTACATTGTTACTATGGATGACACCTTGGAGGTGACTGACGTGCCAGTGAAGCCAGAGTCCTCAGCCCCCTCTCTGTGTCAGAGACAAGGAAGGATGGACATCGGGTCTTCGTGAAACTAAAACGATGCCACCGGTGAGAGTGGAATCTGTGCGCGCCCAGAGAAGTCCCTGGACCAGCTCAAGAAGTATCCGCTCCTGCATTTTAAAGAGTACATTTAAAGCTTCTTTCTCCGCGAACCTCTACCCGTTTCCCCAATAAATGTGGGCATATGCTGACACACTGATTTAAATTTGGCTTCTCAGCCGGGATCCTGAAAAACCACGAGCCTGCCTGACAGGTGGAAGAGGTACTTCCGGGTCAGTTTCTAGGACCCAGGACCTTAGACCACCTAACCTGCTGCACCCGATGCAAGAGCTCTGTCCCCTCCCAAGGAGAAACCTGCTCGCACTATATCTGCAGCGCGCGCGTTCTAAATGTGAGCGCTGCCCCGGGGCACAGACGAGGTCACGCGCCCAGGACACGGAAGACGTCATGCGCGCGACATGGTGCGCATCCAAGTCAGCCATGTGATGGGCCAAGTTCAACCTCGAAATGTGAGTCCGAGAGAAGCTGCCTGGGGCGCGAGTGGACACCGTGCTGAACAATAAACCCTGCCAATGTCAAAACATGGATCCGCCCACACCTCCTTACACCGGATTGGGCAGAAAGAAATGCTCACGCTGCTCTGATGCAAACAGTGCGAAGGAGTTTAAAGTACCGCCTATTATGTGGGGCTATGGGGTCGCTGCTATGTATGGGATCTAATAAAGGAAACGCCCACTCAAAATAATATGCTTTTTAAGGGTGTGCCACATCATATCCTGCGAAATGTCTGGAAAGTCACGCAAAATGATGCAAAAATAACAGAAAATGTTCACTGGGGTACTTCGAGCAAAAATTTGAGCATGAGGGCAAATTTCGCATTGCAGTCACTTGAGATTCCAGCAAGGGCAGAAGTTTGCAGAGAAATTGTCACTCTCCACACATTTACTGTTCGAATTGTAATTTTGTACAAATATGTAAATGTATCACAGCATACTTGATGGTTGCCTTTTGGGAAAACGTATGCCCAGCAAAGTGTGTCTGAGTTGCCTACGGTGACAAGCCAATGATAAAGGTTATCATTCTGATTGATATTATGCAAAGTTATGATAAAGGCAGTAGGCCTGGCATATTTATTATTTGCATATGATAAAGTCAATAGGTATTTTAGGGTTGTTATTACTCTGAATAAAAGCCTGCAGACAGGTAGGTATTTTGTTGCACAGAATCTCTCTGATTACCCTAGTGGGCAAGGGTTTTACCCCCTTCGACAAACGGTAGGTATAGAAGATTTACACTGTGAGCATCTTGGTTAAGCAATATTATTTTTCTTTGCCAACTGTAATTTTCTATACTTTTGTGATTTTAGGACGGTATGCCTGATGGTTGCCTTGTGGGAATGTTCATGCTCAATGCAGTAGGCCTGAGCTGGTTATGGTGAAAGCCAATGATAATTGCTATAGATCTGATTGGCTCAACAGGAAAATGGTTTTTAGATGCTATAGGACTGATCCCTTTATTATAAAATGTTACAGCATAAGGCAGTAGTCTTGATTTATTTGATATCAAACACACATATTACTGCCAATAGGGCTTCAAGAGTATATTGTTTTTGCACCACATTAAAGCATCAGGTATTTTGTTACATGAAGTCTCTCAGGTTAAATGTGTAGGAAATGATGTTGGTTTTGGTTATGTCTGTGGACAAACCCTAGGGATAGAAGTTTACACTGTACACATTCTTGCTAGAATGTCTTTGGAAGGCCTGATCGGCTTGGCTGTTTACAAGGATCTTGTAATAAAGAAAAAAATGGTAATGGATGAGTTCACATCAGTAATTGGCTCTCTTGTCATTAGTGACAGCCTTTTCGGATCACATGTGCACACCCACCTGAAAATAAGTGCGCTTCTGTATCAAGGCTGTTTAGCTAGTCCTTTAGTTTTCAATATTCTCCTTTTATAGTTCCACTTGAATGTCTTTGCTTCCCCTCTTTTGATTTAAAATGTTCTTAAGAGGATACTCAAGCTCCCGGGGCAATGCTAATAGGCCCCTTGCTTGCCACTCATTTCATCTGCAGGGCAGACCATTAAGGAATGCTGCTGTCCATAGTATATCATTTCTTACTTTCCAAGTTGGCCATAATATTGTTTATAAATGTGACGGCCATGCTGGAACTTTAAAATAAAATAGACTATGTACAAATCACGCCGGCACTGTAGCTCCTTCCGCCTTCCCGGGCTGAATCTGGAAGCTGATTGGACAAGGCCAATCCAATTGGGAAGGGAGGGGGCGTAGTTAGGAAGTCACCAGGGATCAAAAGCATGACGATAGTGCGGACACGCCGTTAGATGCTATCCCTCGAAGCGCAACAGTGCACTAGCTTTTGCTCTATCTAGTCACTTTGCTTTTAAAAACTGTGTGTTGAATTACTTTGAATTTGAAATTGCATTTTACCTCTGGGCAAATCGTGCCGTCACTGCAGCTCCTTCCACCTTCCCGGGCTGAATCTGAAAGCTGATTGAACAGGGCCAATCCAATTGGAAAGGGAGGGGGCAGTCAGGAAGTCACTAGAGATCAAAAGCATGACAGTAGCGCAGAAGCACGGCTGCGCGCCGAAGGCGTGCCAAGGGAAGCCGGTCTGCGGCCGGACAGGGCCTGGGTCCAGCCACTATGCGCAATTTTTTACTTATTCTTCCCAAAGAACTGTGACTTTTGGCACCACAGACGAAACTGAAGATTGACCCTATAGTTAAAAACAAATTAATAAAGCATCGCCTTTTAAATTCTGAACCAGCAGAGGCACCCATTGCTTTCGAACTTCAAACTCCCTTAAACAAGTATGAACCTGCCATGCCCATGATACATGACCCAGCACTTAAGGAGCTAAATATAGCGTATTTAAACACACGCTCTATGGTTAAACACCAATTAGAAATATTTAACCTTCTAGACACCGTAGCCCCAGATATATTATTACTAACAGAAACTTGGTTGACTATGGAATCTACCACAGATATACGGGCAGCATTACCTGGCAACTATTATCTCTTACAGACCAATAGACCTACTGGGAAAAGAGGAGGAGGGGTAGCACCAGAGGTCAAAAAGCACCTCTCCTTCACCGTCATCTCCGAGACACCATCAACTCCTCCTTCCACACAGCCAACTTCCCGGAGAGCTGGAAGCACGCCGAGCTGACCGCCCTCCTGAAGAAACCAACGGCGGACCCCACCGACCTCAAGAACTACCGTCCCATCTCCCTCCTTCCTTTTCCGGCCAAAGTCATCGAAAAGACCGTCAACAAACAGCTGGCCGCCTTCCTCGAGACGAACGGATCCCTCGACCCCTCGCAGTCCGGGTTTCGGGCCAACCACAGCACCGAGACCGCCCTGATCGCAGCCACCGACGACATCAGAACCCTGATCGACAACGGGGAAACAGCGGCCCTCATCCTCCTGGACCTCTCTGCGGCATTCGACACCGTCTGCCACCGAACTCTAGTGAAGCGCCTCAGCAACATCAGAATTCGAGAAAAAGCGCTGGAATGGATCATCTCGTTCCTCACCGGAAGAACCCAGAGAGTCCGCCTCCCTCCGTTCAGATCGGAGGCCACCGAAGTCATCTGCGGCGTACCAAAAGGGGAACAACCTTTACAACGCAACTTTTACAACGCACTACATTTACAACGCATTTTTTACAACGCATAATCCATTACAACGCATGACATTACAACGCATGACACTACAACGCATTTTTAAAAACTACCTTTACAACGCATTCCATTACAACGCATACTACCATTACAACGCATACCATTACAACGCATAATATTACACTACACTATCCAACACTTACCCTACTGATGCACCCCCTGGAGTTGGATAGTATAGGGGTAAAAATTACTATTCTAACTCCAGGGGGTGCAACAGTAGGGTAAGTGTTGGATAGTATAGGGGTAAAAATTACTATTCTAACTCCAGGGGGTGCAACAGTAGGGTAAGTGTTGGATAGTATAGGGGTAAAAATTACTATTCTAACACTTACCCTACTGTTGCACCCCCTGGAGTTAGAATAGTAATTTTTACCCCTATACTATCCAACACTTACCCTACTGTTGCACCCCCTGGAGTTAGAATAGTAATGTTTACCCCTATACTATCCAACACTTACCCTACTGTTGCACCCCCTGGAGTTAGAATAGTAATTTTTACCCCTATACTATCCAACACTTACCCTACTGTTGCACCCCCTGGAGTTAGAATAGTAATTTTTACCCCTATTCTATCCAACACTTACCCTACTGTTGCACCCCCTGGAGTTAGAATAGTAATTTTTACCCCTATACTATCCAACACTTTCCCTACTGTTGCACCCACTGGAGTTAGAATAGTAATTTTTACCCCTATACTATCCAACACTTACCCTACTGTTGCACCCCCTGGAGTTAGAATAGTAATTTTTAACCCTATACTATCCAACACTTACCCCACTGTTGCACCCCCTGGAGTTAGAATAGTAATTTTTACCCCTATACTATCTAATACTTACCTTAAATGTAATTTAATATTATGCGTTGTAATGGTATGCGTTGTAAAGGTAGTATGCGTTGTAATGGAAATGCGTTGTAAAGGTATTTTTTAAAAATGCGTTGTAGTGTCATGCGTTGTAATGTCATGCGTTGTAATGGATTATGCGTTGTAAAAAATGCGTTGTAAGTGCATGCGTTGTAAAAGTGTGCGTTGTAACATCATACATCCGTACCACAAGGATCCTCACTCTGCCCAACCCTCTTCAACGTCTACATGAGCCCCCTCGCAGCCATCGCACGCCAGCACAACCTCAACATCATCTCCTATGCCGACGACACCCAGCTCATCCTCTCCCTCACCAGCGACCCCACCACCGCCAGAGCCAACCTACACGAAGGGATGAAAAACGTCGCCGACTGGATGAGGAACAGCCGCCTTAAACTGAACTCGGACAAGACGGAAGTCCTCATCCTGGGATCGTCACCCTCCGCCTGGGACGACTCCTGGTGGCCCCCGGCCCTGGGCACCGCTCCCAAACCGACGGACCACGCACGCAACCTGGGCTTCATCCTGGACTCCTCCCTGACAATGACCAAACAAGTCAACGCCGTCTCATCCTTGTGCTACAACACCCTGCGCATGCTCCGCAAGATCTTCAGATGGATCCCCACGGAAACCAGGAAGACCGTCACCCAGGCACTCGTCACCAGCCGACTGGACTACGGGAACACCCTCTACGCCGGAACCACATCGAAACTCCAAAAAAGACTCCAACGCATCCAGAACGCCTGCGCCCGACTCATCCTCGACATCCCCCGACACAGCCACATCACCGGACACCTGAGAGACCTGCACTGGCTCCCCGTCAGCAAGAGAATCACGTTCAGAGTCCTCACCCACGCACACAAGGCTCTCCACGACCTGGGCCCCAAGTACCTCAACGACCGCATGACCTTCTACACGCCCACCCGCCAGCTACGATCGACCGGCCACGCACTCGCCACCGTACCACGCATCCGCAGAGCCACCGCCGGAGGAAGATCCTTCTACCTGGCAGCCAAGACGTGGAACTCCCTCCCCACCCACCTTCGGCGAACCCAAGACCATCTCGCCTTCAGGAAGCAGCTCAAGACCTGGCTGTTCGAGCAGTAACTTTCCCCTCCCCCAGCGCCTTGAGACCCTCCCGGGTGAGTAGTGCGCTATACAAATGACGTGATTGATTGATTGATTGATAGTCTTACTGTAAAATAGGACTCTCCCACGTCCACACTGGTTTGTGTTCTGATCTACAGGCCTCCTATTGCGATGGGGGAATTCACTAAAGAACTAGCTAATTATCTTGCACCCTTAACCATAGATTATGCAAAAATCTTGTTAGTTGGAGATCAGAATTATTGGGCAAATGAGGAAGAGGGGAGCAAGAGCTCCAAGGAACTCACAGAGTTGCGAAAAAAATCGGAGTCTAGAAGGACACATACACGAGCCTACACATATTAAAGGTCATGCACTTGACCAATTATGGACCACTAATGTCACAGTCCAGAGTTTAACAGTATAGCCGTGCATCTGGTCAGATCACTATGTCTAATACATTTTATTTTAAGTGGGCTATTATTAGCCAAAATTCTCAGCTGGCCCTAAATTACTGACTAGGAACTGGAATCATATCAAGTTGCCTGATTTTCACAATACCTTGGCATCTAATCTACTGCCAAGAATAGACCATGTTGGCAAGTTTGAGACAGCTATTACAAACTGGAAACTAAAGGCGAGTGAGATACACGCCCCATTACAAAGCAAAGCCAGTCGCTTGAGGTGGCAAGAGGCTTCCATGTGGTTCTCCGAAAAGCTGAAACTAGCAAAGTTTAAAACCCCCCGGGCTGAACGGAAATGGCGGAGAACTTACGCACCAGAAACAAGGGAAACTTATGTAAGAGCTCTGATAGACTATAAAGTAGCCATTCTAGAGGCAAAAAAAGCTTTTTACACGAGCAAAGTTTTAAGCTCGGAAAACAAAACTAAAGACATCTTAAATATAGTTAAGGAACTATCTAACCCGGACCATGTAACACCTGCCATCACTCCCTCTCAGGCTTTATGTGACGACTTGAAGGATTTATTTGTGAACAAAATCAAGAAAATACAAGACTCTATTACCCCTAGCCCACAGAACTGGAATTTACAACAGCAATATACTAATCCAGTAATACTATCCACCTTCCATGGCATTAATCGAGATCAACTTACAAAATTGACAAATAAAGTAAAATCTGGTTCACCCAAAGACCCATGCCCCCCTGTAATACAAAAAGACATATTCTTCAGCTTCCCAGACACCACCCTTTCATTGCTCAATCTATCACTTGAGCAAGGTGTGGTTGCACGTGCTTTTAAAGACGCAGTCCTAATCCCGCTTCAAAACAAAGCCGGCATGGATCCCATTCAATTGGGCAACTATAGACCCATCTCACTTCTCCCGTATCCAGCAAAAATTCTTGAGGTACATGTAGCTAAACTTCTCTGTGCCTTCATTGAAGAGACCAAATTCTTGGATTCCCACCAAGCAGGCTTTCGACCATCTCATTCGACTGAATCAGTCATCCTAAGCATTGTGGACGACTTGAAGGAGGGGGCAGATAGGGGGTGCACACAGGCATTGGTCCTGCTCGACCTGTCAATGGCATTGTTTACCGTGGACCACACGATATTAACGGATAGAATGGCGGCGGCAGGTCTGAGAGGAACTGCCTTAGAATGGATGAAATCCTTTCTGAGGGCCCGCATCCAATCAGTCAGGCTTGCACCCTATAGCTCTGCCGGTGTTACCACCACCTACGGGTATACCGCAGGGCGCCTCCCTGTCCACCCACCTGTTTAACCTCTACATTCGCCCCTTGATCCATTCCCTCCAACAAAGGAAGGTTAAGATCTAAAACTACGCAGACGACATGCAATTGATTTTTTCACTTGATGAAACGGAGGACTCCAAGACATTTTTTCAAAAAACCATGTTATTTATCAAAGACTGGATGAATCACAACCACCTTAAGTTGAACTCTGATAAAACAGAGATAGTAATTTCCAACAATAGACTATACCATTGTACTCCAACACACTGGCCGGATACATTAGGAGCGCCACCTATCCCTAAAAATTCTATAGAAAGCCTCGTTATTTAAACTGACGCCAACCTCTCTATGCAATCCCAGATGAACATGGTTACGTCATCCTGCTTTTACCAGCTGAGGAACTTCAAAAAGATCAGGATATTCTTCACTAGGGAAGCACGTATGGCAATCAGGATGGCTATGATTCTGGCTAGGATAGACTATGCCAATGCTATCTACCTAGGTCTCCCCGCGAAACAAATCTATAAGCTTCAGCTGATACAGAATAAAGCTGCCAGAATCATTTACCAACAACCAAGACACTGCCATACTAAGCCACTGATGAAGCAGCTTCATTGGCTTCCCGTGGCACAGCGGGCCATGTTTAAGACAGGCTGCATTATCTTTAAAGCAATTTACGGCAGGGGCCCCAAATTGATCTTTACAAAGATCCATCCGTACCTCCCTAAACGGAACCACAGATCGGCACAAATGAACTTGCTGACGGTTCCAAGATTTTAGCGCAAAAGAATGGGTGGCTCACGATTCTCTATGCTGGGCCCCCAATTCTGGAAATCCTTGCCGATTGAGATCAGGCATACGACTGATTATATGTGCTTCAGGAAAAAACTGAAAACTTGGCTTTTCACTCAGGCCTATTGCTAGGTACAAATTTGCGGGGGGCTAATAACTCAGCGCCAAGACACCTTTGGTGTTCGTGAGCTTAATAAATTCCCTATAACATAATAATACCACTGAAAGACAAACACCCACAGCTATGTTTAGTTCCGTAATCGCAAGCATGGGCTCACTGTGTTTAGACAGCAGCCTGCTTTTTTCTTTCTACATGTGTTCGTTTAATTTATCTTATATATGTTGTTGAGTTTGTGTGTGTTTTATTGCAATCGTGTCAGAGGATAACTGTAAGAATGAGTCTGGATGTTTGAATTGATGTATGAGTCCAAAGATGAGTGACGAAGTGCATGTTTAATGATCCACTGAGTGCCCAAACCCATCAATGATACCAAAGGCCATGTCATAAGCTAGATCAATTGGCATTGCCAAAGCTTGTTGTCAAATAGAATCACTGACATTTAGGGTTGTGAACATCGATCAACTGAATAGAAAAAAACTTGTTTTTTCAGGCTGAGCAAAAATTGTGAAAATAATCACCACTGAAATATAAATACTTGTTCTTATGTATTCTAGCGTTCATTGGGTTCCCTGCCCCAACCCTAAAATTAGGGTTAACATCGCACTGGAACACAGTGGTGTAGCTAGGGGGGCCGGATGGGGCGGCCTGACCCAGGCGGCACAAGTTTTGGGGATGGCGGCCTCTCCCCCCTATCACCTGCCATCTCATGGCAGCAACAGCAAGCCCCTCCACTCCTCAATACGTCCCCCCGCTCTTCACTGTGGCCGCTGCGGGCGGCAAACGCAGACACTGCCAAGGGCGCCCATAGGGCTAGCTACGCCACTGCTGGACCAGCAGAATTATGTTGATGCCGTCATTTTACTTATGACAGCCATCTATTTAGTTACTTAAATAATATTGTGCAACCTCCTCAGATTTGTCGGTAAAACAGAACTTTTGTCCTGAATTTTTGTCCTGAATTTTGACTCTTTGCTACAGTCACTGCCCAGAATTTTCTTCAATGCCATTTGGTCACCTTAGATGTTCCACTACGTTCTAAAAGTGAATAAACAAAGTGAAAAGACTCAATGCCATTATGCAGAAAAAAGTCACTGTGTCATGAAGTATGCAATAGGCCCATTGCAGCTATTCAGACAAACAGGATGTGGCATTGTGGTGTGGTAGGGCAGGAAGAAATTAAATGCAGAATGGAGTTGGGGCAGATCCAGAAATTATACAGGGTATGCACAAGAGTGAGTCCTGCAGAATGACCTGCACCCATCGGGTGTCAGTCTACGAAAAAGATGACTCTACACCTGAAATTAAAAAAAATAAGATTTGGAGTAAGGCTAACAATATGTTGAAAGATAGGTAAGGTGGTCTCCTATGATAAATATTGTTATATCATTTGGCTAGGTATATTGAATCTATGAGCTAAAAGGGGTTGATCTAAGTATCCTTCAGTAGGCCGGGATGATATACATCAACACAGTTACATACATCTCTTTTTTTCTTGGCATCGGTCAACCCATAGTCCTGTTGGGAATTACCCCAGTGGGGCCGGACTCCTAGGTTTACTTGTCAGTGCATCAATCTTGCATCGAGCTTTCTTAAACCATTAAACTCATCTCTCCTGCTGATACCCCAGTAACAATTTAATCCAGTTTGTTTCCGTCCTTGGCCCCGGGAGTAAGCTCTGTGTCTGGTGAGCAGCGTTACTACGCAGTGGCATGGAGGTGCATCACTCCCTTCCCAGGGACCCCGAACATTGTGGTATTAGTAGCGCTCTAATAATTCCTTCTTCATTCAGGGTTATTGAAGATTAATAATTGGCATACATTTCTCAGGGGTGGGCAGTGGGGGTTAAAGAGTGTCCTTTTAGGGGTTTGGGGTTCCAATTAACCCTTGGGCTCCATGGGATGGGGGGGGGGGGGAGCCTTTTCCACTGCATCTTGGACATGACCCAGGATCGCAACCAAAAGAGGTGCTTGAAGGTGCGGCGACTCGAGTACCAATCTTGGGGTGCATCCGCTATCTTCAGCTTTACCTGGTGGTTTCCTCCGGAACTAGAATCTTATGTAATTCTCTGTACAAGCTAACCTTGAATATGAATTTTTGTTAATAATAACTTTCAATTTGCCATGCAAAAAAATACGGCCCTATGTACATCCATATATGAGAGTTGAATGTACATTCTTTGGGTAGGGAGGGGGCATGAGACTTCAGTAGGTCCACAGACTCTACTGAGGGGCTGAGCCCATTCAAGCCGACATGTTCTTTGGTGGAGCAGAAAACTGCAGGAACGAACACCTCCAGTCCGTTGTCCTTGGGACTCAGGGGGTGACAAGGTTTTTTCATAATTACACAATTCCTGCAAACAACCCTGCCCGCACTTATACCTAACAGTTTTACTTAGATACTTTTATAAAGTCAGGTTGCTACACCTGCGCTTTGGCCTGTGTCAAGCTACGGATTGGTTGCTAAAATGGTCATCAAAACCTCTTTCATCCGAGTGAAGACTTTGTCATCGATATAAGGAAAGTTTGACGCACATTGTATCAATTTGCTCAAAGCTTCTTAGTGAACATAAGTCTTTGCTGCGAAAAGTCTTCAATCAGAAGAGCATTAGAACGTGTCGCCATGCGCTACGTTCTTGTTTCAAGGATGAATGTCCCCAAGGGATTGCAGCCTTTGTAAAATTCATCATAAAAGTGGACAGGTTAACGTCAGACAAAGGACTGATAAGAGGTGCAGTAAAATGAAGCATGTATGACTAAATGTTGTAGTCTGACGCCTGTTCAGTGCCACCCTTGCACAGCGTAGTGAACTTTGCACTGTCACATCTGCACTTTATTCATGGATTCATGGAAGAGACAATATGACACAATGTGAAATAATGAGAAATCAGAGAATACGAGGTGGCACTGCTGCCTAAGAAGGAGCGGCAAGCCAGTGGTCCAGCCTGATGCACTTTATTGCAAACCTTGCCCTTTATTGCAAACTTTGCACTGTCACATCTGCACTTTATTCATGGATTCATGGAAGAGACAATATGACACAATGTGAAATAATGAGAAATAAGAGAATACGAGGTGGCACTGCTGCCTAAGAAGGAGCGGCAAGCCAGTGGTCCAGCCTGATGCACTTTATTGCAAACCTTGCCCTTTATTGCAAACTTTGCACGTTCACATCTGCACTTTACAACTGGTTTCATGAAAGAGGGTATTTAAGGCATGGTTAGAAATGATTACCTACGTTAGTATAAAGGGTATTTGATGCGATACTGCTGCCCATGTAGGGGAAAGGGGTTGGAATCCCATCCATGACAGAGCATGGCCTCCTCTCCGCTTTAAATAGCATAGCTTTGTACAGAGACCTCTGGGCGATATGAATACCATGCAGTGTTATTGTCAACAGCCTCAGTTTCTCAACATTGTTTTCTCTGTGTTAGCATGTTAAATGGGCAGGTTTGCACCAATTTTCTGTACGGGTGTACGGGGAAATTAGAAGCTCTGGGGTGGAATTCTTCACAATACACTCAGAAAACTAGTATGCAACCTCTGGCATGACCCCTCACCAGTTTTTATCTTTTTATACTAAAGTTTAAGCTTATCAAGAGACCCGGAAAAAATTACTTAAAGATTTTAATAACTGCTATATGTATGACTGTTTTTAATTCTTGTTATGTGCTGTATAAAGTAATGGTTTTAATTAACCGAAATAAATATACCTATCTATCTGCACACAGACCGGAGACCACCTTATTTAGTACAATGAGAAACTGTCCACTACTTTCACCATTATTCAACGCCTCTTTGAGTGTGGGGTACACAAGGTTCTCCCGCTGTCCTCACACTATTACAGCGGATGTATGTTGGAAGGCGTTCCCCAGGGAGGCTGCGGAATACGTTCCTGACCACCCGGGGACCCACCTCTCCCAGAGTTAGGCCGAGCAAGAGCGGGGAGGCCCTTCCTGGAAGGGTCTCGTACCTAGGATCGCACACGCTGCGCTTACTCTCTCTTCGGATAGAGGGACACCACACAGTAATTCGTTGTAAGACAATATGCTTTTATCGGTAGTTGTCAGGGATCTTTATGATCCGGCAGGCAGGTGCAGAATTAATGCCACAAGCGGCAGCGATCTCATGATGAGGGAAAAGGGGTAGCGGGACAGTCTTTGAATCAGTGTCTCTGCAAGGTATCCGGCGCACAGCTCTCAATCCCCGAGCTGAGGGGATGTTGCTTCTCTCGGCAGTCTCTGCCGATTCTCTTGGAGGAGCGGGCCGCGAGTCACTCAGCAGGCACCGGAGGTTCGTAGTTCGGAGAGCCGCAACGGCGTCAGCAGGGCTCAGATGGTTCAGAGTTCGGGGAGCCGCGACAGCGTCAGCAGGACTCAGATGGTTCAGAGTTCGGGGAGCCGCGACAGCGTCAGCAGGGCTCAGATGGTTCAGAGTTCGGGGAGCCGCGACAGCGTCAGCAGGGCTCAGATGGTTCAGAGTTCGGGGAGCCGCGACAGCGTCAGCAGGGCTCAGATGGTTCAGAGTTCGAGGAGCCGCGACAGCGTCAGCAGGGCTCAGGTAGTTCAGAGTTCGGGTAGCGTTCTTCGGTTCGGGGAGCGATCGAGCCGCGACCAGGTCAGCAGGCTCTCGTCAGTCCAGGTCTTCTCTGCTCTCGTCCCTTCAGCACCCCTTGTTATACTCCCCCTCCTCTTTGAAGTCCGGAGTCCTCGCGGAGAGGGGTCTGGTGCCTGCGGGGCGGTGTGCCGGGGTTTCCTGTCGCTCGGCCCTTTGATCTGTTCAGGTGGGTCCGGGAGGGACTCCAGACACCCAGCAGGCGAGGCGCCCGCTCACCGGGGGCCTGGTGGTCGATCGAAAGCTCCCTCGGGGGAGAGACCAGAGGTGTGACAGGGTCGGCGCCTCTCGGTCTGGTTTGGGGGGGTTTCGCTCTCCCTCGGCCGGGCATGCGTGTTGGGGATCTGGTCGGCCCTCGGGATGTTGGCCCACGGGAGCCGGAAGGCTGTATCAACGAGGTTCGGCGTGGTTGCAGGCTAACTTGCTGGTCGGGAGGGCCCACGCCACGAGGCCGGTCTCACACGTGCCCCCCCCAGCTGAAAGGCGGGGAGAACTACCCATCCACTTGGGGGTTCTCCTCGCTGAAGCGGAAGAATCGGGACAGGCCGTCCGCGTTGGCGTGGTCCGTCCCGGGGCGATGTTCCACCGTGAAATCCATCCCTTGGAGGGAGATGGACCAGCGTAGCAACTTGGGGTTTTCTCCTCGCATCTGCATCAACCACCGCAAGGGGCGGTGATCCGTTTGTACTCGGAAGTGTGTTCCGAACAGGTAGGGCCGTAGCTTTTTGAGGGCCCAGACTACTGCGAAGGTCTCTCTCTCAATGGTGCTCCACCGCTGTTCTCGGGGCAGCAACCTTCGGCCGATGCCGTGTTCCGAGGCGTCCGTCTGGACCACAAACTCCTGGGCGTAGTCGGGTGCTTTGAGCACCGGAGCCGCGCACATGGCGGCCTTTAGGGTGTCGAACGCCTTCTGGCAGGAGGGAGTCCAGTGTACTTTCTTGGGGTGTTTTTTGGAGGTTAGTTCTGTGAGGGGGCCTGCGATGCTGCCATAGTTCTTAATAAACCTCCGGTAGTAACCGGTGAGGCCCAGGAAGGCCCGGACTTCCGTTTGGGTTGTGGGGGGTTCCCAGGACAAGATGGCGTCGATCTTCGGTTGGAGGGGGGCGACCTGCCCACTTCCCACCTGGTGCCCCAGATAGGTTACGGAGCCGTGCCCAATTTGACATTTGCTGGCTTTGATGGTGAGGCCGGCCCGGCGCAGAGCCAGCAGGACTTGTCGGAGGTGCTGGAGGTGCTCGGTCCATTGGGAGCTGAATACCGCTATGTCGTCGAGGTATGCTGCGCTGAACCCCTCTAGTCCGGACAGGACCCTGTTCACCAGCCGCTGGAAGGTGGCCGGGGCATTCTTCATTCCAAACGGCATCACCCTAAAGCGGTAGTGCCCATCCGGGGTGGAGAAGGCGGAGCGCTCCTTGGCTCCCTCGGTGAGGGCAATCGGCCAGTATCCACTAGTCAGGTCGAAGGTGCTGAGGTAGCGAGCGACCCCGAGGCGGTCAATGAGCTCGTCGGCCCGGGGGATAGGGTGAGCGTCCGCTCGGGTGACCGCATTGAGTCCTCGGTAGTCCACGCAAAACCTCAGCTCGGGGGCGACACCCGGGGTAGCCGCTTTCGGAACCAGGACTACCGGGCTGGCCCAGGGGCTGTCGGAGGGTTCAATCACCCCGAGGTCCAGCATCTTCGCCACCTCGGTCTGGATGCAGGTTCGGACCCGATCAGGGACCCGGTAGGCCCGGTGTCTCACTGGCGGGCTGTCGCCGGCGTTCACGTCGTGGGCACACCAGTTGGTGACCCCAAGGGTCAGGGAGAAGAGGTCCGCGAACTGCCTTAGTAGCTGGCGGCAGTCGTCGGACTGTTGGGCTGTGAGGGCGGTTGACAGTCTCACCCCCTCCATGGAACCATCGGTCTCTGTCGCCCCCAGGGGGTCTGGAAGGGGCTCGGTGTCTTCTTCGGCCCCATCGTCGGTGGCCAGGAGTAAACTCAATTCTGTCCGTACAAAGTGGGGTTTGAGGCGGTTCACGTGGAGAACCCGGAGGGGGTTCCGCGGGGACTGCACATCGACGAGATAGGTGACTTGGCTCTTCCGCTCGACCACCTTGAAGGGTCCAGTCCATTTATCTTGGAGGGCGCAGGGTCACACCGGGGCCATGACCCAGACTTGTTGGCCCGGCTGAAACTCGACCAGCGTAGCATTCTGGTCATACCAGCGCTTCATCTCCTCCTGACTAGCCTCGAGGTTCGCTTCTGCGAGTTCTCTGAATTTCCGGGTCTGGTTGCGGAGCGCCAAGATGTATCGGAACACACCTGGAGGGGTCCCCCGGGGGGTTGTTTCCCAACCCTCCTTGACCAGGCTCAGGGGTCCCCGGACGGGGTGTCCATATAGTAGTTCGAATGGGCTGAATCCCAGGGATTTTTGGGGAACCTCCCGGTAGGCGAACAGGAGGCATGGGAGGAGGACGTCCCACCTCCGGCGTAGGGGTTCCTCGAGGCCCATGATCATTCCTTTCAGTGTTTTGTTAAAGCGCTCGACTAGGCCGTTTCCTTGGGGGTGGTACGGGGTGGTGAATTTGTACGATACTCCGCACTGCTGCCAGAGGGACTTCATATATCGGGAGATAAAGTTCGTACCCCGGTCACTCACGACTTCGCGGGGGAACCCCACGCGGGAGAAGATCCCCATCAAGGCCCGGCCTACCACGGGGGCCGTCACGGTGCGGAGAGGGATGGCTTCGGGGTAACGGGTGGCATGATCCACCAGGACAAGGATGAACCGGTGGCCCTGGGCGGTCTTGGGGTCCAGTGGTCCCACAATGTCGATTCCTACCCGCTCAAAGGGGGTACTGACGACTGGGAAGGGTTGTAGCGGAGCCTTGCGCTTGCCCCCACTCTTTCTGCTGGCCTGGCACGTGGGGCAGGACTTGCAGTGGGCCTCCACATTTGCTCGCATCTTGGGCCAATAGAAGTGGGTGACGAGTCGTTGGTAGGTCTTATCTTGGCCTAAGTGTCCGGCCAGGGGTACATCATGGGCCAGGCCCAGGAGGAGACTTCGGAAGCGTAGGGGTACCACTAGTACTCGGGCCGATCCCAACTCGGCCGACTTCTGTTCGCTGTACAGGAGGCCGTTCTCCCAGTATACCCAGTGGGTGCCAATCCGGTCGCCTGCTGCTTGGGCCTCGGCCTGTTGTCGGGGTCCAATGAGGGACGGGCAGGTGGATTGTTCTTGGCAGAATTCTTCACGGGAGGGGCCCCCTTCGCAGTGCCACTGGGCCAGTTCTGGCAAGTCCCCGAGTTCGGTCAGGGTTTCTGGGGCGGAAGGCACGGACCCTTCGTCGGGAGCGGTCGTTTCGTCCAGAAGGGGGTCATTGGCCTCTGGTGGTGTATTCTGGATCTCGGGGATGGTGGCGGTGCTTAGCGGCATGGCCTCTCCCCCCTCGGAGGAAGGCGCTCTGAGAGTCATCGAGCGCGTGGTGGCGCATACCCATTCGGGTAGGCCCATCATCTCGAGATGGGCTCTTCGTTCCACTTGTCCCCACGGGGAGTTCTCAAGGTCGTTGCCCAGGAGGCAGTCCACGGGCTGGGAGGTTCGGACCGCCACCTTTAACTTGCCGGTGACTCCCCCCCATTCGAAGGGGACTAGGGCCATCCGGCAGAGGCTCTCGGAATTGTCTGATGATATGACGGGACAAAAGGCGCCAGGCAGGATCTGATCTTCGGAGATCAGGTGACAATGAACCGCCGTGACACTCGCCCCCGTGTCCCGGAGGCTCTCGACGCGGTGACCGTTGACCGTTACCTGCTGTCGGTACTTCTTCGTGTTGGCGGGCAGGGACGTTCCAGGGACCATCTCCCGGTCCCCTAGGGAGACCAAGGCCATGGCGGCTGGTTCCCATTCTTCGGAGTCTTCCATCTCTTCCCCCAGGGCTACGGAGGCCATTTGTCGAGCCGGCAGGGTTGTTGTGGCGGTCCGCTGGTACAGGGGACATTGAGGGTCGCTGGCATAGTGTCCGGTCTGCTGGCAGCGGAAACAGGTGATCCTCACTCGGGGCCCCGGCCTCCCTGGTGGCCCGGTGCTGGCCGGAGGTGGAGCTGGAAAGGGCGGAGATTGTCCTCTGGGAGGGCTGAGCGGGGATCCCCCCGGGAGTTCCCTTGGCCGGCCTTGATTCCCTCCGCCCCTCTGGCGGGGGGTCCCTGACTGTGGTGACTGTAGTCTCCCACGGGGCCCCGGGAGGCCCGGGTGTTCACCCACCGGTCAGCCTCGACGGCCAGTTTTCGAGGGTCTGTGAGTTTGCTGTCCAGGAGGTGCTGGCGCAGCTCTACGAAGCAATTAGCGGACAAGTGTTCCCATGCGATTAGGTCGAACAGCTCCTCAAAGGTGGAGACCTTGCTGCCCTTGATCCATCCGTCCAAGGCCCGGCTGTAAAAGTTCACGTACTCCACCCAGGTGGTACCGGGTATCTTTTTGCAGTCTCTAAACCGTTGCCGGTACATTTCAGGGGTGAGCCCATATCTGGCTACCAGGGCCTCTTTCATGTGACTGTAGGAGTTCATCACCGTGGAGGGCAGGTCCAGCAGGGTATCTCTCCCCTCGCTCAGGAACCGGCCCCACAGCCAAGCCCCCCAGTCTTTCTGCGGGACTCGGTGGGAGGTCATGGCGACTTCGTAGGCTTTGAACCATTGCTGGATGTCGTCGTTCTTATAGTATTCTTTCACCACATCTTTGGGGATGTGGACCTTTGCTTCCACGGTGGAGGAGAGGGGTTGGGTTTCCGAGGGTCTGGCCTCCGCATTCTTAGCCTTGAGCTCGATCTCTTTTAGGCTACGTTCGTGCTCTAGTTGGAGTTTTCTTTCTTCGTGTTCTCTTTGTCGTTTCTTTTCCTCGAGTTCTCCTTGTAGGCGTAACTGTTCCACCGCCAGCTTTTTTTCAGCCAGTTTTAGCTCTCCTTCGATTTTTAATTTTGCTAGTTCTAGTTCGTGGTTGCGACCTCTTTCTCGGTCCGCTAGTTCCTCTGGGGATAGGCCCCCCTCGGGGGCGCCGTTCCTCCCCGGGGTGCTTCGTGGTTCGTTGGGAGGCTCTCCTTCTCTTTGTACTCGGGGAGTTCCCGCCTCGACCCAGGTTTTTAATGCCCCCTGGAAGTCCTCTTTCGTGCTTAGTCCGGTGGTAGCGATTCCAAAGTCTTTGCAAAATTGTTTCAGTTCTCGGTGCGTATAAGATTCTAACTGGTCCTTTTGGAATGTTGTGCTCGGGTTGGTGCCTGCGGCACCTAGGGAGGTTTCTCCTTCCATTTCTTCTTGGTAGTGCGTCAGCCGTTTACTGCACGATCTCTAGGTGTTGGCTCGGATCCCGTCGTCTGCCACCAAATGTTGGAAGGCATTCCCCAGGGAGGCTGCGGAATACGTTCCTGACCACCCGGGGACCTACCTCTCCCAGAGTTAGGCCGAGCAAGAGCGGGGAGGCCCTTCCTGGAAGGGTCTCGTACCTAGGATCGCACACGCTGCGCTTACTCTCTCTTCGGATAGAGGGACACCACACAGTAATTCGTTGTAAGACAATATGCTTTTATCGGTAGTTGCCAGGGATCTTTATGATCCGGCAGGCAGGTGCAGAATTAATGCCACAAGCGGCAGCGATCTCGTGATGAGGGAAAAGGGGTAGCGGGACAGTCTTTGAATCAGTGTCTCTGCAAGGTATCCGGCGCACAGCTCTCAATCCTCGAGCTGAGGGGATGTTGCTTCTCTCGGGAGTCTCTGCCGATTCTCTTGGAGGAGCGGGCCGCGAGTCACTCAGCAGGCACCGGAGGTTTGTAGTTCGGAGAGCCGCGACGGCGTCAGCAGGGATCAGATGGTTCAGAGTTCGGGGAGCCGCGACAGCGTCAGCAGGGCTCAGATGGTTCAGAGTTCGGGGAGCCACGACAGCGTCACCAGGGCTCAGATGGTTCAGAGTTCGGGGAGCCGCGACAGCGTCAGCAGGGCTCAGATGGTTCAGAGTTCGGGGAGCCGCGACAGCGTCAGCAGGGCTCAGATGGTTCAGAGTTCGAGGAGCCGCGACAGCCTCAGCAGGGCTCAGGTGGTTCAGAGTTCGGGTAGCGTTCTTCGGTTCGGGGAGCGATCAAGCCGCGACCAGGTCAGCAGGCTCTCGTCAGTCCAGGTCTTCTCTGCTCTCGTCCCTTCAGCACCCCTTGTTATACTCCCCCTCCTCTTTGAAGTCCGTAGTCCTCGCGGAGAGGGGTCTGGTGCCTGGGGGGCGGTGTGCCGGGGTTTCCTGTCGCTCGGCCCTTTGATCTGTTCAGGTGGGTCCGGGAGGGACTCCAGACACCCAGCAGGCGAGGCGCCCGCTCACCGGGGGCCTGGTGGTCGATCGAAACCTCCCTCGGGGGAGAGTCCAGAGGTGTGACAGGGTCGGCGCCTCTCGGTCTGGTTTGGGGGGGTTTCGCTCTCCCTCGGCTGGGCATGCGTGTTGGGGATCTGGTCGGGCCTCGGGATGTTGGCCCACGGGAGCCGGAAGGCTGTATCAACGAGGTTCGGCGTGGTTGCAGGGTAACTTGCTGGTCGGGAGGGCCCACGCCACGAGGCCGGTCTCACAAAGTACCTTCCCTCTGGCTGCATGGTCACCCTGTAAATGGGATGTGGCCTTAAACAGCCAGCCCCAGGCCTATCCTGTGTCTCCCGCAAAGAATAATAATGGGGTTGGCAGGTCAAGGCACCCAGGAAAATTAAAATTCAAGTTGTCGCTGCCTCGACTTTCGGTTATCTTCAGTTGACTCAGGTTTGTGCAGGGTTAGCTGAAGAGAAACTCTGCGCCTAACTTTGGCTGTGACATGGCTTCATACGCCCTGATGCAGTCCCGGTTCTAGCGCGTGGGCCGGGTGGGCCAGGCCCACCCAAACATGACCCTTGGCCCTCCAAGTCACGGCATAAAAGCCAAGACAAAAACAGTCTGTTGAATTCCTCTAGCTTTCTCTGTTTTGTCAGCCAAGCAGTGGGGTGTTTTCCAATTTCCTGTTTACTGACACCTGAGATGTGTGATTGGGCCAGAGTCTGTGTCGAAGGACAGACATCCCATCACATCTCCTTTTGGAGAAGTGGACTTAGTCTCCACCTACTATTGCAGGTACACTAGGGACATGGCGAGGAGGATAAACCCTTTGCCCTCTTCACGCCGTAATTTGGATTTCCAGCTGCTCTTTTTTTCCTTATTCCAGAGCAACGTTTACTGCTGTTGGGGGGTTCCATCCTGCTGTGCCATCTACCAGGGCCAGACCTTGCTCCAATAGCCCCCTCTGCAAAAAGAAATGTGCCGCCCTCGCTACTTTGGGTGAATGAATTGTGGCAGCGGGCCCTTTTCACTGGTCAGCCCTTAGCTGGCTACAGTAAAGCAGCAACTTGCCTCAGAACACACATTTTCGCTCCTGCCCATCTCACCTTAATCACTCACAATTTAGCTCCCTAATACATGTTCCAAGCTGTTTGTTGAGAAGGGGAGAGGGGTGTTGATGTGTGGTGCCAGTGGGTGAGAGGTAGATGGGAGTGCAAGGTAGTGGGTTGATAGGTTGCTAAAAAACATTCTTTGCAGCACGTTAAGAATGATTTAAAGCACTTCAAATGGAATTACTGGAGCCAGGGTAGGCAGCGTTGCTGTTTGCAGGAACTTTATGCAACAGTTCTTTTTGCCCATCTGAAGATTGCCGCCCTGGGCCTGGGCCCAGCTCGCTCATGCCTAAAGCCAGCCCTGACTGTTGCTCTGTGGGCCTCATCTTCGCTCTCCAGACCCTGTGGACAGAAATTAAGCCCGCGACAGCCTAGCACTTTTCCCGAGTCCTGCAGTTTTATTGGATCCTGCTGTGATGCAAAGTTTGATTTTATAGTTCAAGGAAGGTAAGAACATGTTGAGGGGGGCATAGCTGCGTGGGGGTGTATGGCGCATGCAGACAATTTTCCCACACAAGAATACTGACAATTTGTTCACATTTTTGAGATCCTGCAAAGGCTTGAACATGATCTGTAAATACAATTTAATGTAAAATTGTTTATTTTCATTTCAAACATTCACTTTCTGCTTATGTTTACTTTAATGATCAATGGCCATATGTGTAACTGTGAACACATTTTAAATGACATTCATCTCATATTTACTGTTTTAATTATCAAAGGCAAAACAATACTTGCCTTACGTGATTTTACACATTTTTGTACTGGTCGGGACGTTAACATTTCTGTTAGGCCGGCATATCAAATCGGCTATATGGCAACACTATCTGTGGGATGTAACACCCCCCAAATGTTTTAATATTGATCTGTAGGATATAGACTAAAGCAGTGATCTATTTTAGAGAAATTGAATGCTTTGGGTGGAGGCTTGGGATGTTAGGGTGCAGGCAGGGGAGGTACCCTGGTAAGCAGAAGACAACAGATGCCAGGGTGCAGCAGGTCCAGTGGCACCAGGGCACGGAGGCCAGAGCCGGACACTGATCTCTGATCATTGCGGTATTTCACAGTTCAAATAGGGCACCCATTTTCTTTCCTGCACTAGGGCCCTTGCCACACTAGCTATGCCACTGACAGCTGCCAGAGATAAATACTCTTGGAAGTGAGGCTTTTTATGTTTTTATTTTTTTGTTTATTATAGCTAGACACTGTAACTTCCTCTTCAACTATTGGAGTTCTTGTGACGCGAGAACACTGCACTTTTCTCAGGACTGCAGTGGGGTCGGCAGGGTTTTGTGCTGGGATCCCCTAGACCGAAAGGGAGCCATATCAATCCCAGTGGCATAGCATTAAATGAAGGGGCCCCCTGCAGAATGGGATGGGGACCCTTGAACTGTCCATATCTCACAGATACTCATTGGCCTTGGTATGAAGGGGGCCCTCTGAAGGGTTGAGGAGCCCAATAGAGGGTTGGGAGCACCCCTGCACCTAAAGTCTGACAAGAGGTCTGGTTACACCAAAGCATTCTATTCTAAGCTGTAACCAGTGTAAAAATATTCAGAATCGAGGTGATGTGGAACACAGCTTTCAAATTTGAATTGCAAAAGGAAAATTGAAGATTATCAATGAAAAGTTTGGCACACCGTCATAAGTAGAACATCCATATGAAAATTTCTGGAGCCGGGCCTGAGTGTACAGCTACCTCATCAGAGGTGTCCCGGCGGTAGATTTGATGAGCATATCTCGAGAAACATCACTGCATGTGGAGGAGAACCTGGCTGAGAGCCACGGATGGGTCACCAACCTCCCCTGCCCAGCATCATGAAAGTCTACAGCCTGCTCTGCATGTCCAGGGCCGAACTGGCCGTAGCGGGCACCGGGTGTTTCCCCGGTGGGCCGCCAGGGTGGGGGCAGGTTTTGGGTACCAGGAGGGCCATTTTTGTTACAGGGCCCGGGAGGCTGGCTGAGCATTTTGCCAGGGCCGGTTTTGGTTCCCAGTCCGGCCCTGCGAATGTCCTTTTTTGCATGCCACGCGCACAGTGTGCTGTCAAATGCTATTGAAAAACAGGCCCCTGATGCTGAAGTGCACCGGATGTCCATAGCCCGTGTATCCGAGTTCAGTCTCAGTGGCAGAATACAGTGATTCCCCCCCCCCCCCCCCCGCCCCCCGCTCCCCACGCTCAGCCTATCTCCGGGCTGTCATTGAGTGTAACAGTGGACCACAAAGATACTTCAGGCAGGGCATGCTTTTCAAGGAAATGTTCCTAAAACTGTAGAGAGCGAGGTTGAGGTGCTCTGGTGTGTTTCCCTCTTGTCACTAGTCTGCTCAGAATAGAGGTGTGAGGGGCGCACAAGGCGGCCGCGTGCTCGGCATTAGTGGCCTCCTTCTCTGTATCCAGGCAAGGCAGGGAGTTGAGCACTTCCTCCTCGCGGCATCCGGCCTCGGTACAAAGAGAGAGATCTTTAATGAGCGCTCCCTTCCGGCCCTTTCTCCACTCAGCCCTCAAGTTGGAGGGGCTAATGAGGGGCTAATGAGAGTGCCTGTGTCCCCCCCCGGCCCCTCATCTTGCTGCACTTCTAATTCTGCATGCACGACTCGGTCACCATTAGGGCGCCTGACCACTGCATTGCAGAGACTGGGTAGTGACCGGCCTGGAGTGGCATTGTGGAAACACCTGACTCCCCGCAGTGTGATGCACGCCCCACGTTACAGAGGGTGGCATCAGGGCAGGCCCAGCTCCAGGACTTTTTTATCTGGATGGGCCATGGGTGCATTTAGGTGGGCCATGGGGGGCACAATTTTTGTCGCTTCTGGAGGTAGCTTACGAACCCTAGATTGCATGATATGTACTTCCAAACAGACATCATGATACAAACAGTAGATTTTGAGTGTATACAGAGCATGTAGAGGGTAGGGTAGTAGTAAATTGAGCTAATGTTACTTTTAGTGTTTAAGCGTGAGGAATGGGAAAGGGATGTAAGGGTCAATTTAGGATTTAAGGATGGGTAGTGGTAAATTGAGCTAAGGGTAACTTTAGGGTTTAGGGGTGGGTAGTGGTAAATTGAGCTAAGGGTACTTTTTGGGTTAGGTAGCGATAAAGGGCTACATGGGTGATTTAGGGTTATGGAGCGGATAATGATGTAGGGATGTAAGCATTTTGTGTGTAGTTGTCTTAGTTTGTTTCTACTGAACTAATATGACAAACCCTGAATACCAATGATTTGTGAGTTTAAAGTGCACGACTGGAAGCAATGCGCATGTTAACATGGAGACAATGTTTAATCCTCCACACAGGCGAATGTTCTTGGTAAGTCCAGAAAGCTTCCTAAATGGAATGGGGCCCAGACAGAACTGCTGGAATTGAGACTGAAATGATCAACTCTCTAGTCTGCCACCCCCTGTCCTTTGCACAGGAGTTTGGAAACACCATGTCATGCAGAGGTGTAAACCTGCATTTCTACCATCTCAGACCACTGAGTATTGGGAGAAAGTAAGATAAGCAAGAGTAGGTGAACACAACAGAAATCTACAAGAACTGAGACTCAAAAAGTAAAGATGTGCAGGAGAAAATCCTTGAGATCAAATGTTGAGGGTCTAAAAGAAGTGCGTGAATCCAGAGTAAGCAGAGTCTACCTCCATAGAGCTCCTATTTCATGAGATTCAGGCTGCTATTTAATCATAATTTCAAGATTAGGCCCCTCAACAAGATGCCACCTTTCATCCCAGACAGACTGGAAACTGGTAGCAGGAAGCGTAGCAGACAGAATCGGGTTCATGGTAGCTCACTCTGGGTTCATCTCTCCTTTAGTCTGTTAGTGCAACTACACAAAACACTTTGCAGTGATGCTTGCTGTCGAGTAGAGCCAACAGCACCAAGCTTGCAACTGGTTCATAGAATGGTCTACATCAGCTTTAGGGTGTTTGCCTCTTTCACATGAGCTGGTTGCCACTTACCGCAGAAGATTAAACCCATTGCCCCTAAGCATGAGCTTTACTCCTTCTTCCAGATTCAAGTGTCCACCCCCAATGTACAATCACATACAAATGTTGATCAGTGATACTGCATTAAATGATCTGTGCATTTCCACCAATCAGAGTCTAAAACAGATTATTAAAACGTGTCTGTTCTACTTATGATGACGTGTCAAACTTTTAATTGATGAACTTCAATTTTGCTTTTGCAATTCAAATTTGAAAGCTGTGTTCCAGATCACCTCGATTCTGCCTATTTTTATGTTGCTTATAGCTTAGAATAGAATGCTCGGGTGTTACCAGACCTCTGCAGCCTTTAGGTGCAGGGGTGCCCCCAACCCTCTATTGGGCTCGTCATCCCTTCAGAGGGCCCCCTTCATACCAAGGCCAATGAGTATATGTGAGATATGGACGGTTCAAGGGCCCCATCACATTCTGCGGGGGACCCCCATCATTTAATGCTATGCCACTGGGCCTGAAGTTAAGTTTTTGGCCAATGCCACCTATCAGGTTGTCATTACATTTTTTAAGGAACTTTTTGCTAAAGAAGGTTGTCCTGAAGAATTGATCACGGACAACTATGTGCAACTCACTTCACAAGAAATGGAGGAGTTTTTCTGCAAATGTGGTATTAGACATGTCACTACTGCTCTTTATGAACCTAGAGAAAATGGCCAGGTCGAACAGTTCAACCGTGTTCTCAAGGAAGGTATTAAGTTGGCTAATAAGTCCAGTGAAACTTGGAGGAATGTGTTAAGGAAAAAATTATGGATGTACCGCATCACTCCTCACTCTGTGACTGCGGTAAGTCCTTTTAGACTTTTGAAAGGTAGGAAGCCTGTGTCAGATGTTTGCCCTTGGTGGATAAAGAATTCTGGCAAAGTTGTTGATAATATTGACTTAGATGTCATTGCACAATGTTTTAAAGAAAGGCAAGGCAAGATTAAAGAAGTTTTTGACTCTAAATGGAATGTGAAGGTTCTGGATTTTGCTGTTGGTGACTTTGTAAAAATAAAGAAACCTGGTTTTATGATGCTAGGCAATTCTAAATTTGGACATCCTGTTAAGGTTATGAAGGTTTGTAAGAACAGTGTCATGACTCAAGATGGCAAAGTCTGGAATGTAAGGAGAGTGGTCAAATGCAGATGTACTGAAAATGAGAGGATCGGTGGGTATAAAATGCTTCTTGACAACTGTATGGACCCCAAGAGTGGTCAAACTGCAGCTTCTAGAGTCAAGGTGAACAATAGGTCCTAGTGCTTACCTGCAAGGTATATGACTTGACTACACATGTTATGGCGCTTATCTTACAGTTTTTCGTTACCTGTTTATTTTATTTTATTTTTAATGGTATTGGGGTAAGATTGTTGCATTCTCTTCTTATCTTGCTGATGTAATTCTTATGTCATGCGCTTAGAATTCTTCTTAGTGCATTTTGTGCCTGCTGTTCAGTGTTCTAGAATTGCAGAACAGCAGTTGGTTGTACTAGCTCTCCTAGCTGGTTGTACTCTGTCACTCTGTAATAAATCCTGAAAATCACTTACCTGCTGGCTACATCTCGTCTTTACACCTCCCAATCAGAATTACATGTCAACCACAACACCAAGACTGCCTTGATCACAGCCATTGATGACATCAGAGCCCTCCTTGACCAGGGAGAAACAGTGGCTCTGATTCTCCTCCTCAACCTCTTAGCCGCATTTGACACCGTATCTTATCATACTCTGATCAGAAGACTGCATCACAATGGTATCCACGGAAACGCTCTCAAGTGGTGCCCCCTGTTTCACTGGGAGAATGCAGAATGCCTACCTCCATTTACATCTGAACAAAAGGACATCATCTGCGGTGTCCCTCAGGGATCCTCACTCAGCCCCACCCTCTTCAACACCTACATGACTCCCTTGGCAAGCATAGTCAGATCCCACAAACTAAACATCATATCCTACGCCGACCACACTAAGCTCATCCTCTTACTTTCAGATGACCCAGCCAACACAAAACCAACATCCACATTTGCATGACAACTGCCTAAAGCTCAACACGGAACAAACGGAAGTGTTGATCTTCAGCAACAACACTACCCCTTGGAACGACTCCTGGGTGCCTTCGGAATTAGGACCATCATCCAAAACAACTGACCACATCAGAAACCTCAGCATAATCCTGGACAGCAAACTGACCAACCATAAAGACCCATATCAATGCAGATGCCTGTGCCTTCTTTCACACCCATGTATGTATGTATGTATGTATGTATGTGTCTTGTAAAGCGCACTGCTGCCCTGAGGCGTCCTGGCGCTGTAGACCGCTGGGGAACCCGTCCTGGCTATCCCTGTGAGATGGTCCCTCCAGGGTATCTCCAAGGTGAAACCAGGCATCCCCGGCGAATGTGGGGGGCCGTTGTGGAGATGAGGCAAGCTAATGCCCAGAGTTGCCGAGTGTGTTCCTGGTTAGAGTAGGTACCGAGGCGAGAATTATCGAGTCCGTTTTGACCCTGGTCCACGACCCTGCCGCATCGGGAATTGAACCCTGGTCCCTGGCCGATTCTCTGCTTACCCATTGCATGTTACATGCTTCATATGGCTCCCCCTAAACACCAGGCGTACCGTCACTCAGGCCCTGATCACCAGCTGGTTAGACTATTGCAACGCACTCTACGCTGGGATCACTGCACACCTTCTGCAGAGACTCCAGACCATACAGACTCCTCTGCCAGTCTCATTCTCAACCTCCCCCAGATGGACCCACATCACCCACCCACCTCAAAAAAACTTGACTGGTTTCCCATGCAGAAGAGATGTCAATTCAAGATGGTGATCCACGCATACAAAGCCCTGCACAACCAAGGACCAGCCTACATCAACTATCACCTTAATTTCCACCACCTACCAGACATCTACACTCCGCCTCCCTCTCACTCGGTTACATGCCTCTCATCCACTGAAGCATCAGCAAAGGATGCTTCTTCTACTACCACACAACGTAAATCCAGAATGACCTTCCTCTGCAGCTTTGGACCTTCACCTCTGTACTTGATTTTTGGAAGGAATGAAGACCTGGCTGTTCAACGGAATCACCTGAACCATAATGACCCTCAAGCACCTGCATACCCTCTCTCGGGTGATTAGCCGTGCTATATAAATCCCCTTGGCTGATTGTGTATTTGCATGTCTGACCAATAGACAATGTGACCATGTTGATGATTTTAGAGTTTTAAGACTGTGTTGGTATTCACAGGGTGGGAAAACCATCACTGTGTTAAAACTTGAAAAAACTCCAACATGGACTCATTGTGTATGGTCAGAGGTTTGCCATTCCTCTCCAATAGATAATGCATCCATGTTGGTACTTCTTAGAGTCGTAGGACAATATTGATTTTCACAGACACATTGTCTACCGAGAAGGAACAATGCACATCTAAAAGCTCGAGAATAACGAGTGAATCGACACACTCCTCATCTATGATAAATACAGATGTGCAGTCGTTGTGATGGAAAAAACATCTCTTGCTAGTAGATTGCGCTCATCTCATGCGTTGTTGTATTCATCATATGGTGCCTTTAAATGGAGCATTTACATTTCTTTTGTGCCCCTGCCTGGTCTGGGTATATACCAGGAGCTGGAAAAGGGACTGGAAAGTTGAATCTGGTGCCTCAAAGGCCTCTGGCTGCAGGGAGAGCACCAGAGGAGATGGGGTGGGAAGGGATGCAGTCTTTGCTAAGATATCACCCCATGGGGAGGAGCTTTCACTGGGGTGATGGAGTGGTGCTTTGTCTTCATGCACATGCTGCTAATTAAGTGATGAGAGAGGGCGAAGCTGAGAGTAAAAAGTGAGGGAGCGAGAGGGAACTGAGGGAGGGAGGGAGATTAATGGAAAGGATGGAACAGCAAAGCCAGTTTTCTACGAAAATCACCAAAAGCCAGTATTTTCCCCAGATTATCAGCACAATTTGGAACACCAAATATAAAAAGAAAACATAATACAATGTCCTCAACAGCTGCTGCCCTAATGATCACTGAATGATAAGCAAAGTAAACAAAACAGAAAGGTCATGTTACAAATTAAAACAGATAACTGCATATGAATTTATATTTAAATGTCACCTCCCTGCCTCTGCAGACTCTTCAAACATGAACAAATGGCCGGTGTTTGTCTATTGGAAAGGTGGCAACACCAAGCCAGTGTAATGCAGGTGAACAGCTGGTCAGCAAAACTGGTGAATTCATTAATAGCAGACAGGCATGCCTAAAAACTGCCCTGTTGAAACGCTGACTTTGATACAAGCAAACTGAGGCAATTGTTGAAGAAAGTTGAAACTCAAATATTCAATAAATAAACATTTAGGGGCTTATTTACAAGCCCCTTGCGCCGCTGGTGCATCACGTTCAAAATAGGAAAAAGTGACGCACCAGCTGCGCAAGGGGCTTGTAAATCAGCCCCTCATTATTTACATCGGTGGTTCCTAAACTGTAGTCTGGGGACTCCTGGGAGTCCATGAAGACTACTCAGGAGGTCTGTGGCTGCTTGGCAAATTAAATAATATTAACAGAGAATAAAGTGTGAACAAATAAAGAAGAAAATGTATAAAGAGACATTTTAAAACAATTTGTTAATGTGAAGGAATTCAAAATTGGAGGCTAAAACTTAAGTTAATTTCCTCAGATTAATTCGTGGGTGAAGTGCAAATTCATCAAATAGAGCATAGTATGGACAATGAGTGGCATCATCAGAACTTGGAAAATCTTCAATCTTCCCACTAAGATTAGCTTTTCTAATTTTTATATATCAGTTTATGAATATTTCACAATTTGTGCATTTGTTTGATCAATGCCTGTTTCTGTCTTTTTAGTGTATTGTTTTGTGGTTCATTTTAATCAAAAATTCTTTTGCTGGGGTTCCCAGCTTCGAGTAATGACTCATTGGTGGTCCCCAGGTTCCAGTAATGATTAAGAGGTGGTCCACAGAAGTCAAAAGGTTAAGAACCACTGTGCTAGATTTTGAAGCGCTGTGGCTTATCTGTACCCCTGTTCAGCACAGCCTACGTTTTTTTGTGAGTTACAAAAAGAAAAATCATGGATCCCATACTGTTAGCTTGGCCCTGGCTTGTCTCTTACCATGAATTGTCCAGCTATTTGCAATCTCTTTGCTGATGGCCTCGAGCTGTTCCTGCTTGAGCCCTACGCAAGAAGGGCCTGTAGGGATCTACGCCTGAAAAATCTTCCGCTGAGAAGATAGCTGAGCATTAATTCATGTAAAAAGAAGCAGCGTAGCTAGGTTATTTACTCTTGAGAAACTTAGCTCCCACCACACTGCTGCAGAGTACGAGGAGCTGAGTAATGCAAAGACCGTAATAATTGCATTTAAAATATACCTGTGAATGAGGCTGTTGGGCTGCTCCGGGCCTTCATGCGCAGAGTCACAGCAGGGACACTGGGTAGAGCCGGGAGGCATCTCTGCACTAAGCCACCCGGGCCATTTCACTTGACAGGAGCCGGCCCGAGGGCCTGCCGCCATGTGGGAGAGGCTGCGTGTCCCCATGTGCACTGTGTCGGGAAGTGACGCAGAGTTGGCGGGATCACACCAATGACATTACGAATAACCATCAATGAGCGTGGTCAGAGATTTCCACCTGCTCCTGCGTAGCTTTCACACGTGAGCTTGTGGAATAAATTACACTGAGGAATGCTGAGTTCCATCCTGGTCCGTGAGGGCCAGTTACTTGCCAGGTTTTCACATGGGACTGCTTTGCGGACAATTAATCCAAGTGGGAATTATTTGCATGGTTATTTTCTACAAACCTCACATAGTCTAGGCCCTCCAGGACCAACATTGGATGCGGCTATGTAAAACTTGTGCCGGAGAGTGCTAAGGGGCTACATTCTACATCAAAGGGGTAGAGGAAGGGATGGCGCTGCCCTCCAGCAGGAGCTGTGCAGGCCCTAGCGGAAATGTCTGACGTAGGCTCAGTGATGCCAAGGTCCAGAGTACGAGCAGTGTATGTATGGGTCATAGGAAGGAAAATCAGCATGACATGGCAATAGGGGAATGTAGTCACCTGTTCAAACCTCCCTGGCCGGGTAGACGCAAACCCTCATGTTGCCCACTATTAGAGTGATGTGGAAGGGTGGGTTATCGCAGGCACACATACATTTCTCATCGGACACACTTACAATGCACTACCCAACACTAGACCAACATTGCTCAACAACCACATTTACTTTCACCAGCCCCCTCCACTCAGCCTTACTCTAAGTCGCACCCCCGCGCATTCATAGAAGCAGAACTGGAGGCCACTCCTTCTCCTATATTGCACCTAAAACATGGAACAACCTCTCACAACACATCAAAGCCTACTTTTCACTTCTTGAGTTCCACAAGAAACTGAAGACCTGGCACTTTGACTAAACCAGCGAGTATCACCCACATTTGCACTCACTCAAGTGACATTACATCCGAGCAGTCTAACTTAGTCTACAAGGCAGAGGGGCTCTCCTTGTTCCTGGCTCTTTTTCTGTGGAGCACAAGGACCTTGCCCCCCGTCTCAGAGGTGGCTGTCTTGGATCCACCATGTGCCCGCACACGTCTGGCTGCCTGGGTGTTCGGCGTTCATCATGCTTGGCTTTGTAATTCCCAGACACACCACTTGATTTAATATTCGCTATTGTGTGGACTGTTATTTGTGCCAGGGTCACTAATGTTGAACATATTTTTTCAAAAGCCCTTGTTAAAGGAAACTTCAACAATCAGAAATTGGAACGAGTCTGCAAAATGTATTTACAAAACAGAAAATGTGAACACAGAAAAGGCGGTCTAGGGGGAGAAACTCTCTGAGGGGAGAAAGATACAAATATTTATACCATACTTACAAAGCTTTTCAGAAAGGGTCACCTGGCTTTAAGTTTTGATTCTCTAGTAAACAGAAGCACATATGATATTATGTGACACAGAGAAATGTGGGGAACAACGCTTCCATAACACAGCAATATTGAAAATTCACATTTCAGGTGCCAGGATTCAAACTCAGTCGAGGTATGATATGTGCTCCTCCGGTTGATAGTGAAACAAAGATGGCTACAGTAGGTTGCACATAAATATTAGAATACCAACATGTTTACACCCTTTGGGTGCATTTTTGTTGATGTAGGCTCTTTGCCCTTAAGGGAGGGTTACGGTGCAGACGTCTATTGCTGGGGGTGACATAACAAACATCACCCTACAGTTGCTTCTCTAAAATATCACCCTACATTTACCACCATCTGCCTTTAAGTGATCCTTACCCCATCCACACCAACCCTTTCATTCTCTGTGCAAAGCATTTCCATTTAGTGATGCAGTTCAGATGCCTCCTTTCTTTCAACTCCTAACTATTGCAATTGTCAGAAATTTCCATCAGTTTTGTCGTGAGCGCAGTCCAAGAACATGTCCTTGTTTTACTTTCACTGAAGTCTTTCCGTATAATGATAATGCAGTCTCTTATATATGCAGGCCTTGAGCTGAACTAAGCCCAGTGTTCTCCAAACCAGAATTCTATATATGTTTACGGATCATTGCCACAGATAAAAACAGAAACACCAAGGTATACTGTTATGTTCCATATAGGTGCCCCAATATAGGCTCAGGTAGTCACCTACCCTTTCACTTATATTCTCCCCTACCCTTACACCTCATAACGGTTCTTAGTACTGACCTTTTACCTAGTTATGGTACTGTCCAAAGATGACATGGGTTTTTTCAGAAAAGCTTAAGCCTCATTCATTATGCATGAAGATTCTTGGAATCACAGCAGGCCACCATCTCCTGCATAATAACTATGTATAAGGGTCATTCCTTTACGTCATCCTAGTCTGACATGACACAGCAAGTTATATCCCCAGGGGGTACCACTTTGGGTATATATACACCATATCTTGCTGAGGTAGTCAGAGGAGAAAAGGACTTCCATGCCGACACACTGACGCGAGACGCTGAGGCTCCTGCACGCAGACACTCCAGCTCGCAGTGGTCTGATATCTATTGCGGGGTGTCCATCTCGAGAACAAGATGGGGTCCCACAGTCTCTCACTTCAGGTAATGGGGTTGACTTTATCCTAGAGGGATTCTTGGCTTTTACAACTACATACATGCTAGTTACACCTGGATATATCTAGTTAGGGTCACATCGTAGGAGAAAGCATTTTACTGTCATGTATTTTGTATACTTGCCTGTATTCATTGTTTTAGCACTATGGCAGAAATCTACCATCCTTTTACTCTGTTAGTGCTTAAAATCATTTATATCTGTTACTGTCTAATGGTTGTTTCAGCATACCTATTTTACACTAGAATGACGCTGGTTCAATAAATGCTTATTGAAAAATGTCCCCACTATTTATTCTTTGTATCTCTCTGAAATAAAGTGAGTACAAGTGACTGAGCGAAAAGTGGCACTGTTTCCACGATCCCTGATGGGACAGAATTGTCATGTTCGATATTTGCCAAGAACTATTATCTCCCTGGTAAGAGGAGTATCTAGTGGCACGGTGAGATAGCTGGTGCACAGGCTAAGTTATTCGGTAGGGGTGTCTAGAATCAGTCTGACTCCAATCCTACAGTATATGTTGTCAAAACGCGCAGATCCCATATAGGTTTGTAGGAAGTACCCAACAATACGTAACTCATCAAATAATGTAATAGCATCAAGCGTAAGCTTATGGAATACAATAGCGACAGACACTCAACTACTGAGCGTCCAGCTAACACAATGATGCAAACAGGTCAAAAACAGAAGGTGCTGAATGAAGGTGGTGTGAAATATAAGCCTCACTAGAATATTGGAATGTTAAGAGCTCCATTGTATACAATAGAGCAGCTTCGAGCTTATAATGGCTGGCATACGCCTGGAGCTCCAGCAGTCTATTGTTTGTCTTCATGTTTCTCCCTTTTTAATTTACAACATTCTACCCTCTGTGGGTGAAATGTTTAGTAACCTAATAACCCCCCTGCCTTGGCTATATGATTGTTAAAGGCCCTCTCCTCCATCATAGCTTGGGTTTAGGGTCTTTAACAAATGGTATAACCCCAGGCAGGGGGGTTAAGGCTATATAAGGGTAACAGTAACTCACTTCAGACATCTATTCTGTTCTTGCTACCAAATGTCCAAAAGAAGTGCCAGTATTTGACGTTTTGAGTTTCTTTTTCACATTTTCATACCCAAGATGAGAAAGAGTTGATTAGCCTGCTCAGAAAAATGTTTACATGCTTATGCAGTTCAAAGGGCGTATTCTTCCTGTCTCATGACCCTTTGGACAAATGTTTGAATATATCACATTTCCCACTGCAGCCCTGTGTGCAGTGACAGCTCCTTATCTAGGGCTTCAGGGCGCAGTCCTGCCCCCATTGAGGCGCCACTTACTGCCCATTGCTTCTGCTGCTAATGATTCAACTGAGCAGTATTCATGACTACATGTGTTTTTTTGTCTTCATGAACATTGCCAGTGCAGAGGTCAGCCCTCTTGGCCTTGTCTCCAGGCTGTTGTTGACAGGTGGAGAAAGGGGGCAGAGCGGGCTAGGCACGGTCTAGCTTCTGGGCGTTGTTTAAAAACCCAGCACTCTGTAGATGGATGTCTGCATTGCACATGTGAGGGGCGAAGTTCAACTGTGAGTCCCTCAACCAGGCACAATCCATTTTATTTAGCAGACAAACTGCACAGCCTCTGGCATCCCAGTATATCTGCTGAAATGTGGCTGTCAAAGCGCACATCGGTGCATCCCTGAGGCCAATGAGGAGCCACGCAGTGGAGAAGGGGCAGTACCCCAACCTCTACCCCAACGTCTTATAGGGCTGAGCTTCCAGTTCTACAAGAAGCTGGCAGCGGGATTGAGGAGCGTCTACCCCTTTTCAAATCTGGCCTTGCCTCTCTGTCTGGCTCCTCATTGGGAATCACGGCTTTCTGGCTGCAATATCCAGCACCAGACCCCTGTCACGCTGCTGCCAGGAAGGCTCTGAGTTGGTAGCAAATGAAGCCAGGTGAGTTAAAAAAGGTTGTTTCTCTGTGCACGTGTATGCATGTGTTAGTGAGTGACTGAAAGATAATCAGTCCGAGTGAGAGTGTATGTGCAAGTGTGTTTGAGTGTGCCAATGAGAGTGAAAGTGAAAATCTGAGTTTGAGAGTGTGTATGAATATGTGAAAGTGAGTGTAAGGGAGTGAAGTATTGTGAGGGGGCTAGAAGGGGTGAGAGACTGAAGATTGTGAGAGGGAGTGAATGTGGACGTGAGTCAGGGATGTGTCTTTCAATAGTGCAGCGGTTGCACAAGAGCCCAGAGTCAGTGGGTTTGAAAGAGTGAGTGTGAGTAAGTGTGTTTGTAATGAGAGTGAGAACCAGTGAGTAGGAATACGTTGTGTTTGAGTAACAGTGAGTGGGAGTAAGTATGAGTGAGAACGAGTAGGTGGGAGAGTGGGATCTAGAATGATTGAGGGGAGAAGACAGTTAATGTGAGAGGGAGTGACTGTTAGTGTGAGAATGTGTGCAAATAAGAGTGCAGGTTTGCATGTTTTATGATGGTGAACCAGCCAGTAGCCCTGGCATTCTGAAAATATTTCTGGGCTTATGGCAACACTCAAGGTTACATGCTGTTGCTCGCACACTGGAGATAATTCTTCGCACAAGGACAGGCATCTTTGTGCTTTTTTGCTGATGGCCTTGAGCTGGTCCTGTGTGAAGCCTGCGCAAGAAGGGCCTGTACGGATCTACGGCGGAAAGATCTTCAGCTGAGAAGAAGATGGCTGAGTATTAATTCATTAAAAAAATGCAGCGTAACTAGGCTATTTACTCTCGAGAAATGGAGCTCCCATCACACTGTTGCAGAGTATGAGGAGCTGACTAATGCAAAGATATTAATAATTGTCTTTAACATATTACTGTGAATGAGACTGTTGGGCTGCTCCGTACCTTCATGCGCAGAGTGACAGGAGGGGCGCTGTACAGAGCCGGCTGCATCTCTGCACTAAGCCACCTGGGCCATTTTACCTTGACAGGTACCAGCCGGAAGGCCTGCCGCCATGTGGGAGAGGCTGCGTGCCCCCATGCGCACTTTGTCAGGAAGTGACGCAGAGTGGGCGGGATCACACAAATGACACTACGATAACCATCAATGAGCGTGGTCAGAGATTTCCACCGGTCCACGCAGAGCTTTCACACATGCGCTAGTGGAATAAATCACACTGCGGAAGGCCTGCCGCCATGTGGGAGAGGCTGCGTGCCCCCATGCGCACTTTGTCAGGAAGTGACGCAGAGTGGGCGGGATCACACACATGACACTACGATAACCATCAATGAGCGTGGTCAGAGATTTCCACCTGTCCCCGCAGAGCTTTCACACGTGCGCTAGTGGAATAAATCACACTGAGGAATATTGTGTTCCATCGTTGGTCCATGGGGGCGAGTTACTTGCCAGGTTTTCAGGTGGGACTGCTTTGTAGACAATCCAAGTGGGAATTATTCACATGGTGGTGTTTCTAAAAATCCCACTTGCCCTGGGTCATCCAGGACCAACATTGGATGCTGCTATGGTGAAACCTGGGGCAGAGGAGAGGTAAGGGGGTACATTCTACATCAGAGGGGTAGAGGAAGGGACGGCGCTGCCCTCCATCAAGAGTGGTGCAGACCCTAAAGGAAATGTCTGACATAGGCTCAGTGGTACCAAGGTCCAGAGTATGTGCAGTGTTTGCATGGATCACACGAAGGGCAGTCAACATGATGTGGCAATAGGGGAATGCGGCCACCTGTTCAAGCCTCACTGGCCGGGTAGAGGCAAACCCTTCATGTTGTCTACTCTTATGGTGATGTGGAAGGGTGGGTCATTGCGGATACACATATCTCCTCACCCACACTTACAAGGCTCTACCCAGTACTCGACCAATATACATGAACAGCCGCATTCACTTTCACCAGCCCACCAGTGACCTCCTCTCAACCTCATTCTCACTCGCACTCACCTCCTCGCATTCACAGAGCAGAACTGGAGGTCACTCCTTCTCCTATATTGCACCCAAAACATGGAACAACCTCCCTCAACACCTCAGAGCCTTCTTTTCACTTCTTGAGTTCCACAAGAAACTGAAGACCTAGCTCTTTGCATAACTTGGCAAGGACCACATGCATGTGCACCTGCCCAAACGCCTGGATACCCTCACAGGTGATTAATGAGCCTACAAATCGACATAATATAACATGCCAGCAGTCTCACTTAGGGGCATATTTACAAGGGGATATTGCCACTAGAACATCACTTTTAGCTACGTTCTGGTGGCGGCATGCCCTCTTCCATTTTTACACACCGGCGTTAAGCCATTTTTAGTGGCTTAGCGCCTCCATGTAAATACGGCCCATTTACACGCATCACTTAGCTTGAAAGGGGCGAGCAATGGGTGTTGCTGTGGGAGTTCCACCTCAACACCAATTGCTTTCCACACTGCCCCAGATTAAAAAGGAGTTGTAAATCTGAGGCAGCGTCAAAAACTTACGCCATGCAAGCGCAGGTGAAAGCATCGCGAAATGAGGAGCTATACTTTTATTTCACCTCATTTTTGCTTTTTCTCTGTGTGCTATATATAGAAATAGTAAATGGCATTAGTGATTGTTTGGGAGCAGGAAGGTGTCCCTTCCTGCAAATAAACAATCATTCCCTGCAACACTGGCGCCCTTGCACTATGGTGTAAGGGTGCCTGCGTTGGTGCTAGGCAGTTACATTTAGTGCCATCGCAAGGGAAAACACAGAGGTGCACCATACTCTTGTGAATAAAGTACATCTCTGCGTTTGAAAATGTTGGAGTGCGACGCTACCAAATTTGGGGCAGCTTCGTGCTCCGACATTTTCTCGTAAATATGCCCCTTAGTCTACAAGGCAGAGGGGGTGTCTCCTTGCTCCTGTCGCTTAATCTCTGGGGTGCAAGGACATTGTCCCCCGTCTCAGAGGGGGCTGTCTTGGATACCCCATGTGTCCTGCACAGGTCTGGCTGCCTGGGTTTTGGGCGGTTCATCATGGTTGGCTTTGTATTTCCCAAATATACCACCTGATTTAATATTCACTATTGCTTGGCCGGTTATTAATGCCAGGGTTACTAGTCTGGAGTATACTTTTTCAGAAGCCCTTGTTAAAGGAAATTTTACTTATCTCAATTTGGAATGAGTCTGCAAAATGTATTAAGTATACAGAAATAGTGAACACAGAAAAGTCAGTCCAGGGGGGAGGAACTCTCTGAGGGAAGAATGGTACGAACATTTATACCAAACTTAGACAGCTTATTTTTTTAGAAAGGGTCACCTGGCTTGGCCTTCAAGTGTATCTGCATGAGAAGGAGGCTTCCATGACACAGCAAGATTGAAAATTCACACTTCTGGTGCCAGGATTCTAACTCAGTCGAGGTATGATCTGTGCTCTTCCAGGTGATAGTGAAACAAAGATGGCTACGGCAGGTTGCACAAAAACATTAGAATACCAACATGTGTACACCCTTTGTGTGCATTCTTTGTTGGTGTGTGCTCTTTGCCCTCAAGGGAGTGTGTGTAGTGCAGACATCTCCTGCTCGTGGTGACATCACAAACATCACCCTACAGTTGCTTCTCTAAAATATCCCACTACATTCACCACTAGCTGCCTTTAAGTGATCCTTGCCCATCCACACTAACCCATGCAAGGCGTTTCCATTTAGTGATACAGTTCAGATGCCTCCTCCCTTACAACTCCTAACTAGTAAAGTTGTCAGAAATGTCCATCTGTTTTGTCGTCAGCCCAGTCCAAGAACATGTCCTTGATTCACTTTCACTAAAGTCCTTCAGTATCATGGTGATGCTGTCTCTTCTGTATGCAGGCCTTGAGCTGAACTAAGTGCAGGTCTCTTCAAACCAAAATTGTATACATGTTGTGCTTACTGAGAAGTGCCATGGATAAAAACAGGAACACAGAGGTACACACAACTCATCACATAATGTAATAGCATGAAACGTAAGCTTATGGAATACAAAACGACAGACACTCAACTACAGAGAGTACAGCTAACACAATCATGGAAGCAGGTCAAAAACAGAAGGTGCTGACTGAAGGTGGTGGGAAAATTATTTCTCAGTAGAACATTAGAATGTAAAGAGCTCCATTGAATACAATGGAGCAGCTCCGAGCTTACAATGGCTGGTATACGCCCGTCTAATAGGGCTGTGCTTCCAATTTTACTGAGAAGCTGGCAGCGGGCTAGAGGAGGGTCTTCCCCTTTCCAAACCTGGATTTGCCTCTCTGTCTGGCTCCTCATTGGGAATCATGGCTTTCTAGGTGCAATATCCAGCCCCAGATTCCTGTTATTCTGCTGCCAGGAAGCCTCTGACTTACTACCAAATAAACCCGGGCAAGTAAAAACAGGTTATTTCACTGTGCATGTCTATGTATATGTTAGTGAGTGACTGAGAGAAAACCAGACTGAGTGAGAGTGTGTGTGTGAGTGTGTGTGCAAGTTTGCTTGAGAGTGCCAATGAGAGTGAAAGTGAAAATCTGAGTTCAAGAGAGTGTATGAATAAGTAAAAGTGAGTGTAAGGGAGTTAGTGAAGGAGTGTGAGGGGGCTAGAAAGAATAGAAAGAGTGTGAGATCACGGATTGTGAGAGAACGTGGCTATCAATGGTGCAGCAGGTGCAGTTGTACAAGGGCCCAAAGTAAGTAGGTGTGAAAGGGTGAGTGTGTATAAATGAGTGAGAGACAATGAGTATGAATATGTTGTGTGTAAGTAACAGTGAGTGGGAGTAGGTATGAGTGAGAATGAGTAAATGGGAGAGTGTGAGTTAGAATGATTGAGGGGAGAAGAGAGTCAATGTCAGAGGGAGTAACTATTAGTGAGATAATGTGAGAAAGTAAGAGTGTGGGTTTGCATGGTTTGTGATTGTGAGCCTGATGCTGCCCATGGATTTCACAATATAATTCTGGGCTTATGGCAACACCCAAGGTTACATGCTGTTGCTGGCATATTGGAGATAATTCTTGATGTAAGGAAAGGCACCCATGGCAAAAAGCGGGGCCTTATATTCTTAAAGTCATTCTTGGCACGAGGACCCTGTGCAAAAATGTTGGCACTTGCACACTGCAGGACATTCTTGGCATGGGGCACCTGTTGCAAAATGCTGGTACTGAAACATTCATTGGTGGTAATTCTTGACATAAGAGAGGGCACCCAAAGCAAAATGTAGACTCTGAAATATCTGAGGTACTATTTGACATAAATGGACAGCTATGTCAAAATGTTATTGCTGGCATGCTGGAGGTAATTCTTTTGGCACTCAGAGGGCAACCGTGGCATGATGGGGCTAAGGGGGAGGGTTAGGGGAAGCAAACCACTATAAAATGCTGGTTCTGAAGTATTTGGGCAATACCAATGGTAAAATTGTGATACAGGAATTGTGTATGTCATGTTTGGCATAAGGGGGTACTTATAACACAATCCCAGCATTGGCACAATGACGGTAACTCTGAACTCTCCAAAATGGGATGAATGCCTAGGAGGTATAACTCCTCACTATTTTTAAAGATCACCATGCACCTCTGCCCATGTGAAAATCCTATAACATTAGTGCTTTGCCTTTACTTGTTGAGCTCGTTCCAGCAGTTTGCTGGAGACCTTCTGGCCATCTGACTCTGATTCATAGACTATTCATTTACATTTTGTTATAAACTCTTTTTAAACTTTGATTGGGATGTGAGCACATTTTATTTAACAGTGGTGAGAGAACTCAACCAAAATACAGATCAATGTTTGTTCTCACATTTTTTATCACACACTTGCGTATCTTTCCTGGGTTCTTTTACTGGTGTTATAGGAGCTCATGGACTCCAAGCTACCAATAAATGCCCAGGTGAGCCAACTAGCAAGATCAAGCTTTGTTACTATAAAAACTCTTAGACTAATCTTGCCTCATCTGGGACTTCCACACAAGGTCCAGGCTATCATCTCTCTTGTTCTGTCCAAACTCAATTATGCCAATAGCCTCTGATTCAGAACCCGGCTGCCAGACTACTCTTACATATAAAGCTGCATGCCCACATCTCCCCTGCCTTGAAAGCTCTGCATTCAAGCTGCTTTGTATCACCCACAAAGCGATACATGGAACATGACCTATCATCATCAGGAATAAAATCAATAAATACATTAAACAAAGGGACCACTGCTCTAGAGTGGTACCTCGCCTCAAAATCTCAATATACAAGAAAAAAACATAGGTGGCACATCCTTCTCTGTTCAAGCAGCCAAACTATGGAACCCTCCAACATAAGATCCACGGATTCACGTATAACCACCTTATCTTCAGAAAACTACTCAAGATTTGTCTCTTCCCCACATAACCACAATACGCAAACAGAAATTCATCCCTCTGTATATAAGTATTTATTTGGCCTATAGATATGAACCTAAATATGTGTGTTGCTTTGTATAAGCGTGTATGATAATTATGTCTTTTTAATATTTAGATATTCATTAATTCTGCTAAGCAAGTGTACATGTTACTTATAGTTACACTATTCTATGTTTTTAACATGTTTAGAAGTGATTGAATAAGTAAGTAAATCATTTATCAAAACTCTTTATCTACAATTGCTTCACTATTGAAGTAAAAACAATTAAAAAAAATATCATTTGAAGTACAAAAACACTTGAAAGCCAGAGTTTATTAAATACATCTTTAATCTACATATACTACCTTCCTTATGCACATATATATCTTCCTATGTATATATACGCTTAGATACCCGGTACATTTTGGATTTAGATACAAAGGCCCCACGGGGCCTGAATGCTACCGAGGAACTCTGCACTTGCCTCAACCAAAACTGTCATAGTACATCAAGCTAACAGTAATAAGGTCACCAGAATCAGAGATGAAATCCACCCAACTCCCAATCAAATTTATTTTAAACACTTTTATCCACGGTTTAAGACAGGGTGTTTATTAAGATAACAGCACTTCAGCACTTTACACTTTTAGTAAATTAATATTTTTAACATTCGCACTATATGCAATGGGCATGATTTTATTAGGAGGTATGTATTTTTGAGCTTTTAATATAACATCCAAGGTTGACACAACAAGCTATATGGCTATATAGCACAATAAACTGTACGAAGTTTGTGGCAATTTCAGGTATTTAGACCTGAACGCCACCTACAACCCCTAAATGGATAATACAGGCAACCCCTGCAATTACATTAGTGAGACAAGGCAAAAAACAAAGGCAGGCAGCATATCTTAAATTAAGCAGGGGGAATTATAGATAACAAACATATGGAAGAAACAGGATACTCACAAATTGGGTACCCTGCTAATCAGCTCTGAATTGGATATAGACAGACCTAAGCACTACTGCCGAACTCTAGCTAGCTGTCAGCTATATGTTATTAACAACAAAATACAATATGTTTTTCACATTAAGGTTTTTTTATATTTAATTCTGTTTTTAAACTTAACAGACAATCAATTGTGAATATTTATTTATCTATATATTTATTATAACAATTGCTGCTATACATATGATATTTGCTTGTACCCTATAATGCCAAAAGTCTGTCCGCTATGTCTATTATATAAACTACCCATTGCACTGTCACTTTAAGAGAAAATGGAAAAAAATGCACTTAAACTTACCTGTTACCAGAGAGCGCGTCATGTGATCAAGGGCCTTGGGACCCAAAACGCGTCATGATGGCTGGTGTTGGAGGAGTTTAAATAAAAGACTTCTCTGCACTAAAAATGTGGTCTGTGCTCCGTCACTAATATTGGTGGCAGTGGAATGCGAGCGGAGTTTTTATATATATATATATTCACTGAAAAAACCATAGGTTTCACACACGTTATAGTTAGGAATTAGCATTTAAAAAACCTTGCAAATTCACTGAAAAAACCATAGGTTTCACACACGTTATAGTTAGGAATTAGCATTTAAAAAACCTTGCAAATTCACTGAAAAAACCATAGGTTTCACACATGTTATAGTTAGCTGGTCATTTTGCTCGTAAAAAACCATTGAAATTCCCCCGTTATAGTTAGTTCAGCTAACTATAACTCGCGCGCCCGCAATCCACTGCTGATGACGTCACATATTACATCACTCATGACATGGTCAGTGACATCACTCATGACATCACTGATGACATCTCAAATGACATGATGTTGTCATCCAGTGAGTATGTGTTACTCATAAATTTCAATATGTTTAATATATATACGGAAAGGCCTGTTTAAGAATGAGTGGGTGTACAAGTGTGTAAATGGATGATTTTCTGTGGTGCATAACATGATTCTTTAAGTAAGTCATTAAATGTTTCTTACTGCAGACTAGTGACTAAACTGTGTTAATGTGTGTATGTGTGTATGTTGGTGTATAAGTGGCTGCATGGTTTTGAGAACAGCTATGTGAGTCTCTATATGGGTAATTGATTGGTTGTCTGAGTATCTGTATGGGTGCCTGAGTGTTTGTGTGGGTAGGGTGTGTGTCACTCTATGCACAGATGTGTGAGTGGGCGATTCTATGGGTGCATGGTTTTAAGAGTGCATCTGTGATGGACTGTATGGGTGTGTTAGGGATTGAATATATATCTCAGTAGTATATTTGTGATTAACTACATATGTGAATGGCAGTATATGTGTGCGTAAGAGTATATAAGTCGGTAGATATGAGAGTATGTGATTGTGAAAGTGACTGTATGGATGAGTGAGTGCTTGTATCAGTGTTTCTATAAGAGTGTAAGATTGTGATTCTATTTTTATGAGTCATTGAACTTGAGTGTGTTTTACTGCATAGCTGAGAAAATGGGAGTGTGATTATTTGCATGACTGAGAAGGTGTAACAGTAGCTCTATGGATACTTGTTAGTGTGTGAGTGTCTATATAAGTGTTTAAATGTATATAATAGTTTTGTACTGAGTGACTGTAAGTATGAGTGACTGTACAGTTGACCTTGTGGAGGTATATGAAGACCTAAGAGTTAATCAGTGGGTATGTAATGATTGGTATTGCAGTATATATGGTTTTGAGAATGGAACTCTTTAATTTTTAGTTGGTGTATTAAAGGTTATATTAGGGTGTGAGAAGATGTGGTAATTTTTTACATGGATGACGACATCAGTGATGTCATCAGTGATGTAATTTGAGATGTCATCAGTGATGTCATGAGTGATGTCACTGACCATGTCATGAGTGATGTAATATGTGACGTCATCAGCAGTGGATTGCGGGCGCGCGAGTTATAGTTAGCTGAACTAACTATAACGGGGGAATTTCATTGGTTTTTTACGAGTAAAATGACCAACTAACTATAACATGTGTGAAACCTATGGTTTTTTCAGTGAATTTGCAAGGTTTTTTAAATGCTAATTCCTAACTATAACGTGTGTGAAACTATGGTTTTTTCAGTGAATTTGCAAGGTTTTTTAAATGCTAATTCCTAACTATAACGTGTGTGAAACCTATGGTTTTTTTCAGTGAATTTGCAAGGTTTTTTAAATGCTAATTTTTGTATTTTTTTATTATTTTTTTTATATATTTGTTTTTCAAAAATTTCCCTATGTATACATTTATATATTTTCTGTATCCTTTAATTTGGTGTGGCTTTTTTTTTTTCAATTAGGATGAAGTAGAACAACATAGTTAATATCTTCTATTAACGTATGTTCACTTCTTTTTTTTTTTTATACATTCTTGGGGTGCGCGCTCGTAGCACGCTCCTAGTACATTTGCGTACGTTTTTTGTGAATTTCGGCGTACGTTATTTACGTACGCAAACATACGTTTTTTTGCGCGTTCGGAGCGTGCACCCAGTACGCATGCGTACGTACGCATGCGTACGTGCGTCGTACGTGCTCCACGCGGTACACTTCCGTATACGCGTAGACTCCCCGCGCTGACGTTCGCGTATACGCGCGTGCCGCGTATGCGCGTTACGTACGCGAAAAGTATGTAAGCACATGCGCGATACGCGTTTGCGCATGCGTAATTGCACTGTGCGTGCTGGGAGCTTGCGCGGTGCACGCACCTTGGGGTATGTGATGAATAAAACAACACTTTTAATTGGTTCTCATTACTTTCAGTTTCAGATTGTTTCAACACCACACCCAATCCCCTCATAGCAAGTCATGTGATCAAGAATCATCACTTTTGATTGGTTTGAATTACTTTCAGTTCCAGATTCTTCCAACACCACTCCCACTTTCCTCATTATTAGTTCTGATTCCCTTGGAGAAGGAGCTAATCTGTTGTTGAGAGACAATGGCTGAGCAGCATCCATCTTCAGAGAGTGATGAGGACACTCTTGAGAGACAGAGGAACAGGAAGCAGCAAGACAGCTTTATATGGCAGTTTTTCACTTTTCCAGAGGGACAAAAAAAGGTAAATGCACCGAAAGTTACTTGTGTACTTTGTCAAAAAGTCTTGTCACGTGGGAATCCTAACAAGAAGTATTCTTTTAGTATTCACACTATGTTGAGGCATGTTGACAAAATGCATCTAGTGACTTTTCGTCGAGCTTCTGGAGCAAACCCTCCACCTGCTCAGCCGACGACATCTGCAGCAGCTCAGCCGAGCACATCTTCGGCAGCTCAGGCGAGCACTTCAGCTGCGATGGTGCCTTCACCTGTTTCTACACCTCTTGTTGGTCCAACTTGTTTGGCGAGGTTGTCTACACGGTGCACTGATTGCGGTTCTCTTATTTCTGTGGGGGAGACCAGTCTTGATCTCCTTCAGAGAAAATTTGATGCGCCTCTGTGCACTAGGCCATAGATGTTTTTTCTTTTTTTCGTTTTTCTCTTCCTGTTTCCCTACATTAACTCAAGGGCTCTTTTTAGAGCCACCTAAAAACTAAACACCAAAATATTTTTGGGGGATTTATTTTTTTTTTTTTTTTTTGGGGGGTGCGCGCACGCAGCGCGCACCCTAGGACGTTTTTTAAAATTGTTTTTTTTTTTAATTTTAATGAACAAAGACAGGTGAAGAAAAGGAAGCCTGAAAAGGAAGGATTGAGAAATACAAATATTTTTAACTTATCCTATTTTTAAAATAACTTATTTAGAAAAAAACATTTTTACTAATTTGCAAGGAACCAGAATTTCATTTTTTAATTTTTCTTTCTAGTTCTGAAAAAAAAGAAAAAAAGTATTAATATTCAATCATACATTTCAAAAAGCAGTACATGTTTTTACATATTTTACAAAGCAATTTTTTGCCCTTTTTTTGCTGTTTTCAGAATTTTTTAATTTTCACTTAAAATAGTGAAAACAATTTTATTCATCATTTAACAGCGGGCAAAAAAAAAACAATCAGAAAGATTGTTTAAAAAAGTCCCAAAACTATCCACACTAAAATATACCTTGTTACAAATATTACATATATATTACAAATACCTTTCTAGATGAATAATTTTTTTTTAGATATTCCGTCTTTAAACCTTGTTGCAAAAGCACATATGCCAAAATAATATCTATCAAAGAAGTCCACAATTGTTTTTATTACTTTTCCTTTAGGCCAAATAGTAATTTCAAAATCCTTTTATTACTTTTCCTTTAGTCCAAATAGTAATTTCAAAATCCTTTTTAAGTGATATCTTCAATTATAATCCTTTAAAATTACAAAAAATGCTTTCTTCAGATGCAGTTTTTATTTTTTTAAATTTAGGTTTCAGAAAAATTAAGTAAGAATTGGGTAAATCATAAGGCAATTGGGAATCATTACACAATGTCCAGCCTTTTTCACATTTAAGATAAACTGTGTAATGTCCCGAAGTTACAGTAGGTCCTTCATGAAAAATTATTGCAACTGTAACAAAAGTTTTTCCAGAAATTGATAATTGTTGTCCTATAAACTTCTTGATTAAAGTATCCAATTTAGAACCATCAGCTCTACAACGTTGCATCATTAAAATTACATACTGACCGTATTTCTGTAAAAATAACGTGGAAAACATGTCAGATTTACATTCAGAACATTCCATGTTATGATTGGCATCTTTAACTAATTTACTAAAAGTCACTGATTTACTTTGTGGTAATGGTAAATATATGAACCTTTCAGAATCAACATTACTACTGCATGTGTTCATACAGTTTTCACAGCAATGTTCCCATTTATAAGAGACACCAAATAAGTTTTCTACTTCTACTCCTTCATCTTCAAGTACCATCAGCATATATATTAAGAATTCCTGTGCATCTTGCTGGACATTTTGACTAAACTGTGTACTTCCTGAACATACATCTAAAAGATTTCTAACATCAGAAGCACTTTCTATTTTAGTTTTATCATTACTCAGCTTCTCATAGAGGAGACTCAGCAAAGAACAGAATCTTTTTTCATGATTTAGTATTATCTGCTCTTGCAAAAAATCAAGATAAAAAACAACATTCAGCACTACATTTGCGTAGCAGTTGACACCAGAGCTATTTTCAAAATGACAACCAACAACCTCTTCCACACTGTCCTTTTTAGGTCTCGGCTAGCGATGACTGCGCTTGCGCAGTCTCGCTCGCGAGACATAATGACTTGGGTGAAGAGGGGCTTGAACCCGCCCCTCTTCTTCCCTGTTCTCCATTGGCTGGCCTAGTAAATGCTGGCCAGCCATTGGAGAAGAGGTCCCGTCACTCTAATCCTGCCCCGTCCTTTTCGGATCGGGGGGCGTGCTTTTTGCGAGAAGTCTCAGGGAGGAGACAACAGCAAAACACGCCCCCCAATCCGAAAAGGACACTCCCTTTCTCCGAGGCATTTTCTGCTGTGCCTCGGAGAAAGGCGGTGGTGTGTCATCCCCGTCCACTTGGATATCCGTGCTAAATTCACACTTCTTAAACAACGCCGTAAAAAGTTCCACCACAGCCGTATCATGCGGTGCAATTGAAATGCATTGGAACGTTTTTAATGTTCAATATTTAATTACATTAAACGCAATTATAAAGCATGCCCTAACGTGACGATCAAATTATTTCTGATTGATTTACTTATTTGAAACAATATAGATAAAAGTAAGGTTTCTACCAAAACAAGAGAAGGAGTAGCCGTGGCTAGGCTGAGCAAATGATTGTGTAGTCCTTTTTTTGTTTTTTGCGTTTTCTGTTATCTATGACGGTTGCCCGGAGAGAGGCTCCGCCTGAGTAAAGTATACTGCGCGTGGAAGGGTAGGGGCGACCTCACGTGACAACTACATCCGCTTTACCCCTCCCCCTACATAAAAGGCGGACGCCATTGTTTAGATGGTGGTGCGAAGTGATCTGGTGTTGGAAGGTGAGCATGGTTTGTTTATCACCTGCGTTTGAGTTGGCCGATTTGCGGAGCAGTTCGTCGCCTCCTCTTTGTTGAGTTGAGCTCCGAACGTTTCCCCCTCAATTTAGGTTTTGCGGGTACCCCCGATTCTACTGTCACTACTTCCAATGATGGCAATGATATTTAAAAATGTGGGCTCCTTGTAAGTGGATCCGATGTTGCCCGTGGATTGCTATCTTATGGCGACGGTGGTTTATGTTTGCAATCTTTCATGGATCTCAGGTGGGGCTCGATACTGCCTCCGTGGCCTCTCAAATCGGTGACACCTGATCCCTCCCCGTTAATTACTCAAGACTTGTTCCTGCTAAAATAACAAAGTTTCAAAAAAAATAGATAAGCCCACTGTTCGGTATCCGCTGACCACTTATGGACCGCCCAGTCCAAAGTGTCCAAACTGTTTTTTGTGTGCGAGATAATGTGACGTGGGAGATGAAACGTCTCCGTTTCGTCCCTTCTTTCGGTTATGGGGACAAAACAAACTCTGTTGTAGTTTCATATATTGTCTGCTGCCGTGTACTGTTTCTCTGCTGTAAGGGTTCTCCGGTTCCTTCTCAGGCGGTGAGAGTTCTCAGACTCGCAGGCGAACTGACCACAGCCCTGCTAGGAAAGTGCAAATGTGTCAACAAGCCAAACATTAACTTCATCGTTGGCGTATTTAAACATTCGTCTTTAATGTTTGTGATCAGTTGCCTGTCCTGGGACACAGCCTTGAACTTCTCTTAACACGGAAGTGTCAGTACTTTACAATTTGTAGGAAATGGAGGAGCCTGCCGTCTCAAGTCATTCATCCTGCCAGAATGCTATTAATTATCTAGTTTAAGTCGATGCCAAGGCCTTAATTACATCGTATAAGCCGGATTACCAATAAAGTTGGTTTGTTTACAAACGTGTCCTTTTGGTTTTATTTCATATTGACATCTGTATCCCGTTTTAATACGTGTTACCAACTTTTGCCAGCTGAGCTGATGAACAGGTTTATTTGTAAATCCTTTTAAGTGGGTTTCGTTTATTCAGTGAAGTTGTGATATTCTCTAAAATCAAACAGTTTATGCAGAGCAATTCTTTTGCTGTGTACTTTTGGAAACCATTTCCACGTAGGTGTCAGGGCAACCATTGTGTTGGGTGAAGGATCCTGTGACTTAATATCAGTGGCTACACTTGTTTTTTGTGTTTTGGACAGACTTTAAGGAAACATGTTTTAGTTTCTGGATGAACACTTGCCCTTAGGGATTGCGGGTTGCAAATGTTCTATAAGGCCCTTGAAACCACTGCTATCCTGTCCATCCCGACCCATACTATTTATGTAAAGCTAAATCTTCATGGGAGACATGGATATTCGTGACTATTGGGTGTACCCCACTGAATTTAACTACTTGGGCATCTGCTAGATAATCAGAAAAGGAACAGTCTCAGATTGTATCTCACGTTAAGGAAGGATCAGAAGGTGCTCATCTTCAGAGAGCACTACATCCCACAACAGTAGGATTCATACTCCTTAATTAGGGTTACGCCTTACAAATACTCTCCTACACCAACATTTCTCTTTGTCAAAACAGAGGTACTTGGCTTGTGTAGGTTTTTTGCATTGTTTTATTTTGTATCTACAAAGCTGTCATTTTGCTTGTAGTTTACTGACCCCGGGGAGCAAGAAGTTGTTGGAGAGAGGCCACGTGCATTGTATTGTACATTTCTTTGTGTGGAATGGATGTATGCAACCAGTTCAAGCAAGGGTGTGATTTTTCGTGCAATTGTTTGAGCAAGACACAGTCAAAAATTAGTGTTTCCTCACAAAGATGTCCACAGGCCTGAATGTTTTGTGAAGGACGTAGGTTTCAGAGATGAGTTTGGTTGTGTTTGTCAGCTTCCCACACTAATGCTGGTAACAGCGAAGTTGGTGTGGGCCAGAAAATGTATTAAACATTTTTTAGGAAGGAATCTTGGGATTGAGGGAAAATTTGTTTGATGCAAGAGCGCATTCCTGCACAAGGTCAGTCTAGGTTTGGGAATCAGTTGTGTAAGACCTAAGGCGTTACCAAGAAGATCTGAGTCACTAATCTGTAGTCATATGGAAATAGGTCAGTCCCTGGTTTTTAGGTCTCGGCTAGCGATGGCTGCGCTTGCGCAGTCTCGCTCGCGAGAGATAATGACTTGGGTGAAGAGGGGCTTGAACCCGCCCCTCTTCTTCCCTGTTCTCCATTGGCTGGCCTAGTAAATGCTGGCCAGCCATTGGAGAAGAGGTCCCGTCACTCTAATCCTGCCCCGTCCTTTTCGGATCGGGGGGCGTGTTTTTTGCGAGAAGTCTCAGGGAGGAGACAACAGCAAAACACGCCCCCCAATCCGAAAAGGACACTCCCTTTCTCCGAGGCATTTTCTGCTGTGCCTCGGAGAAAGGCGGTGGTGTGTCATCCCCGTCCACTTGGATATCCATGCTAAACTCACACTTCTTCACTCCAAGTCGAGTAGTAAGTGAGAAATGTGCTTCCGTTGTATTCTTGCTAAGGTCGATCGTCAATAAAAGTTAAGGTGTTTCTAAAGCAGTATTATTTTATGTCTTCCGGCAACAATTAACTCCCAAGTAAACAAATGCTAGTACTCTCACAGTCATTTATCACGCTGCAAATCCAAGACTACAAGTTCTCAAATGGAAAAGATCAAACGGCCTGATAACTTAATCACGCACCAAATTTGAAATTTGAGAGCTCGGAGACTAAGCCTTCACCGGGGTCCGCATTACCCTGCACCGCCCCAACAAGCCTCATTGATACAGAAGAGCGCAGTTTCAACCCTAAACAACGCCGTAAAAAGTTCCACCACAGCCGTATCATGCGGTCACAACTTCTCATCGCAGTTTTAATTTTCTGCCTTACCTCATTTTTTCAGTGGTAAGGCATTCGAGCGTGGTGCAACTCTCTATCTCTCGCTACCTTCCACTGATTCAGAATTAATACTGGCGCCACTGTTCCTGAGTAGCTCATTCGTTCTCTCCATTGCAGCTCATCACGCTCAGATGGGAGTACGTAGGCAGGGCCGTGCTCGCGTACAAACCTTCAACCACGTTGAAAGCAATTTGCAAGTTTACTGTAAAGTTAGCACAAACTAAGACAACCAAAAGTAAAACTACGGTTTAAACAGTCAACTAGAGCATTGACGTTCCTTTCACGTATAATGTTAGAGGACAACAAGATAAAACCCCTGTATTTATTTTTGCATCTTGTGTAAACGAATTATTTCACTTTAATATTTGATAATAAACCTAACATTTCACTGTGTTGGAAAAAAAAATATTTAAGACTACTTCATATTATAGGCAATTCAATATATCATGCCCGCCACGTTTAAGAGGATGCTATGGGTTCGCGCAGTTATAGTCCTACTTCTATTACAATTTTGCTACTGACTAACTTCCTGGTTGGTTGCAACATGTACTTTTGCAATCCTAGCTTCCAGGCGTCCTACCGAGAAAAACCCTTCCAAAACACGGAAAGGCCGGGAGAGCAGAGACATTGTGCAGCCCGTAGCCAGCGGAGGTGGTCAGACCCAGCACCCGAGTCACAACGCGCAGAGCCACTGATGCAGGTAAGAGGCCCCGGAATCTGCGTGTAAAAGCAAGGCACAGGGTATGAAGGGTTACTCTAGTGAGTCTCTGTGTCTAGGTACTGTGCTGCCTGTGAAGCGTAGCCTGTTTGCAGTGTCTGTAAATGAGCAGGTATATCATGGTCTGCCTGTGGCCGTGCGGGGAGTCTTGTGTTTGCGTCTGCATGTGATGGGTCTGTGTGCATGGTAATTCTGTACGTGCATGGTATGTATGTGTGCGATGCATGTATGAATCAATATGCATTGCAAAGTCTGTGTGAATGGCGAAAGGTGTGTGTGTGTGTGAATGGAGCAGGTTTGGAGCGTGTATATGTAATTGATGCGTGTAGGGCGAGTGTTCGCATATCGTACGAAACGTATGAGTAGATGTGCTGGTCTGTATGATTAGATCTCTACATATGGGCGATGGATTTGTACGTGTGCTAATTAATAGCAACATGACAGGTGTGTGGAGTAAATAGTACCATATTGTTACGTATATGATCTGTATGTGTGTATGGCAAGGCTGACTGCTTCCTGACTGGTCTGTATGTGCGCGAGAGAGCTGTCGGCATGTTTCTGCGCGTGAATGTGGCGGGTCGCTTTTAATATTCAGTTTTTTGTGAGGTTATCTGAACCCCACTTCTCTAGCCTTGGCTTAACTTTGTACACATCGCTGTTTTCATAGATGTTAGTACACTTGCTTCCGTTTATCTGAACAGGGACTGCATCTCCCAGAGTGCACCCTGTGTTAAAGAAAGGCGTCCAGGGGCCAATTCACCTTCTGGTAAAACTAAAGATTACAATCGGCCTTATGCCACCCTAAGCTTGAATGCGTGTTTGTATTTGGATATGTAATTCTGTGTAACACGTCACGTTGTAAGGACCGTATGTTTGGTGTATTGCCTTTGTCTTTTGTGCAGTGTTTTCTAGGCGCTGTCAATGGCCGGTGTCCCTATTAAACAGCACTCATTAGCGACACTCTCTCACTATCCTTTTATTGTGGGGATCGGGAGCGATAGGGTGGAATCCCTGGGGAAGGGTTGAGGTGGGGTTGGACCATACTTCAGAGATTTCTCGCAGCTTGGGAGATCATAGCACAAAAGTGACAGAAAAGACTAACCGTTGGCGCACGCTGGACCTCTCAAATAAATGTTCTACAAAAATATAAAATTTGCAGCACATCTCTCGGCACAGTGCACTGGCACTTCAGTCACGCCCACTCAGCCAACGCTAAAATGTGACCGAAAATATTTTCGGTTTGTGACCTCTTTATTTATTTGGCTCAGGTTTATGCTCCAACTCCCAGATATTGTCCATACATGAATTGGCAATCTAATTCACACCAAACAAATCGTAACTCCCAATGTGTCCGGCTACAGGGTCGGTCTCACTACTGGAACGCGTCAGGACAGATCATTGCTTGCTGCACGCCATTTGCGCATGCAATGCAAAGCGATTACATCCTTTCACCACAAATTCTGGTTCGTTGTGGTCGGCGAGTACATTTTCCTATGGCTCTTAGACAATGCTTCATTTGAGCCGGTGGTTTCCGGTGGAGGCCACCAGCACTCATTTTGGGGGAAAGCCCTTATATTAACTTATCAAACTTTGACCCAGAGCAACAAAGAAACAATACAAAAGGGGGGAAAAGGAGTAAGAGAAAGACGTAAAAAAATCAGTGACATAGAGAGAAGACAGGGGAGAACAACAAAATTAGATAAAGGGATAGGGACTGTCTGAAGGTGGATAAAAGACGCATGAGGTGAAATCAAGACTTAGCCGATAGAGACCCGTTCGAGGCCCCCTTAAAACAAGCATTTACAATGCAACGGTCTCGGCATTGTTAAAGTTAGAGCTATTGACATTGCTCATGCCATTATTTGTGTTTATTTTTGTTTTTAAAACATGTAAAGAAACTGCATTGTTATTTACAATGTCAATAGTTTAATCAGTGTGTGTGTGTGTGTGGCTCTGTGTGTGAGTGCAAATGCAATAGGTTTCGCATTTGAGAGTGATTAAGCTATTGACATTGTAAATAACAATGCCGTTTCTTTAAATGTTTTCAAAACAAAAATAATGTCATGAGCAATGAGGTTATCTGAACCCCACTTCTCTAGCCTTGGCTTAACTTTGTACACATCGCTGTTTTCATAGATGTTAGTACACTTGCTTCCGTTTATCTGAACAGGGACTGCATCTCCCAGAGTGCACCCTGTGTTAAAGAAAGGCGTCCAGGGGCCAATTCACCTTCTGGTAAAACTAAAGATTACAATCGGCCTTATGCCACCCTAAGCTTGAATGCGTGTTTGTATTTGGATATGTAATTCTGTGTAACACGTCACGTTGTAAGGACCGTATGTTTGGTGTATTGCCTTTGTCTTTTGTGCAGTGTTTTCTAGACGCTGTCAATGGCCGGTGTCCCTATTAAACAGCACTCATTAGCGACACTCTCTCACTATCCTTTTATTGTGGGGATCGGGAGCGATAGGGTGGAATCCCTGGGGAAGGGTTGAGGTGGGGTTGGACCATACTTCAGAGATTTCTCGCAGCTTGGGAGATCATAGCACAAAAGTGACAGAAAAGACTAACCGTTGGCGCACGCTGGACCTCTCAAATAAATGTTCTACAAAAATATAAAATTTGCAGCACATCTCTCGGCACAGTGCACTGGCACTTCAGTCACGCCCACTCAGCCAACGCTAAAATGTGACCGAAAATATTTTCGGTTTGTGACCTCTTTATTTATTTGGCTCAGGTTTATGCTCCAACTCCCAGATATTGTCCATACATGAATTGGCAATCTAATTCACACCAAACAAATCGTAACTCCCAATGTGTCCGGCTACAGGGTCGGTCTCACCACTGGAACGCGTCAGGACAGATCATTGCTTGCTGCACGCCATTTGCGCATGCAATGCAAAGCGATTACATCCTTTCACCACAAATTCTGGTTCGTTGTGGTCGGAGAGTACATTTTCCTATGGCTCTTAGACAATGCTTCATTTGAGCCGGTGGTTTCCGGTGGAGGCCACCAGCACTCATTTTGGGGGAAAGCCCTTATATTAACTTATCAAACTTTGACCCAGAGCAACAAAGAAACAATACAAAAGGGGGGAAAAGGAGTAAGAGAAAGACGTAAAAAAATCAGTGACATAGAGAGAAGACAGGGGAGAACGACAAAATTAGATAAGGGGATAGGGACTGTCTGAAGGTGGATAAAAGACGCATGAGGTGAAATCAAGACTTAGCCGATAGAGACCCGTTCGAGGCCCCCTTAAAACAAGCATTTACAATGCAACGGTCTCGGCATTGTTAAAGTTAGAGCTATTGACATTGCTCATGCCATTATTTGTGTTTCTTTTTGTTTTTAAAACATGTAAAGAAACTGCATTGTTATTTACAATGTCAATAGCTTAATCAGTGTGTGTGTGTGTGGCTCTGTGTGTGAGTGCAAATGCAATAGGTTTCGCATTTGAGAGTGATTAAGCTATTGACATTGTAAATAACAATGCCGTTTCTTTAAATGTTTTCAAAACAAAAATAATGTCATGAGCAATGCCAATAGCTTTAACTTTACCAATGCCGAGACGATTGCATTGTAAATGCTTGTTCTTTTTGCTTGCAGTCTCATCCAATTTAGTACCTAATTTGCTTGTCAATATAACAGTTATTCGTTCATGTTCTATTTTATCCACAGCTTCCGGTTTTATGATCTCTTCATTTTCCAATTTCAAAAGTTCTTGATTGAATACAGAGCATTCATGTAGTGTTGGCATTAAGCATATTGCAGTATTTTTTTCCGCAATTTCCTTGTATATTTTCTCTGGAACTATTTGTTCTGTTGGAAACAAATTGCTCAGCAATCGACTCTGTAATGCTTTTCTGCCATGTTCTGTGAGTAGTCCAATTCTTAATACAGAAAACTTGCATAGTCCTCATCATTGGCTTGCCTCATATTGGTAATGAGTTCCTTATACTCAAAATATGTCCAAATATTTACATTGCCTATACTTCCTAATGACTTTTTCGTGTCTTCATGTGTAAGAGTATGGAATACCGGTTGTCCTTTAACTGGAGTAAGTTGCAAAAGATCTCCAAAAACTATGACGTATTTTCCTCCAAATAGGACGTCAAAGTCTGTCTTCAGAATTTGCTGCATTCTTAAATGCGCAAAGGCAAGCATTAAGTTTGATACCATGCTTACCTCATCAATAATGAGTACTTTCATTTTCTTCAATACTCTTGAAACTTCCAAGCATGCTTCTCCTGCTAGTTTGTGGTACTGTATTTTGTTCTCATGCTCTACTGGTAACATTAGCAAACGATGTAAGGTAACTCCTTTGATGTTATACGCTGCTAACCCAGTTGGAGCAGTAACAACACAAGACAAAATGGATTCCATTTTCTTCTGTAGGTAGCTTCTAATTACATTAATTAAGAAACTTTTTCCAGTTCCTGCTTGTCCACTTACATACATTCTCATTGGTTCAAAAGATGTACATGAGCACTCTTTATTTTCATGTAGTAATCCGTGATCAATTTTTTGTCTGACTTCTTCATAAATTTGTTTTTGTTCTTCATTCAGTTGCTCCTCCAAATATGTTAAGTCTACTAAATCTTCTTGAGCTTGATTCATAGCTGTTTCCACTTCGTTCATAGCTATTGCTGCTTCATTTTCAATGATCGGTTGTCCTAGAGGATCTTGACTGAATGTCCCAGAACTTTGACTGTCTTGAGAACTGTCTCTAGCTACTTCAGCTGCAATTGTTGTTTCTTGTTCAATTTCTTCATTTAACATTTGAACATAAGTTGTGAAAGTACTACATTCGATGCTGTCTTTCCTAACATAGAAGGAATCTTCATAGCTCTGAAATTCTCCAAGAAGTTCGTCCTCTGAACGCCATGGTTTAAACAGCTGCAAAAGTGCCAAGTAGTAAAATTCCTTTTTATCAGGAGTGTCGCAACTCAGCTTCCGGTGATTTATCAAACTTCCTTTTGTTTGCTTCACCAAACATCCTTCCTCACCAATGACTTTATATTTTCCATTGTTGATATCTTCTGTGACATTCCGTTTAAACATAAAGTTCTGCAGCACTTCACAGAGACACATGTTCTCAAGGTGATGACTTCTTTGTGGGTAATATGTGTCCAACATGTTTGTTCTTAAAATGTCTGTACTTTCTGGTTCGAACTCTGCTAAATATTCAATTTCTCGAATAGATTTCAGTACCCGATTTCGCATTCCTGCAAGACCTAAACTTGCCCAAATTATTCTTCTGGATTTCGAGTAAAGACTTGCAGATGATAACCTATCTGAACATTCGTAGGATCCAATTTCTCGATGCGATAACATCTTTAAACTGAAACTGTATAGCTTCTTACTGACAGTCTTCTCATGAGAAATCTCTTCCCACATTTCCTTCAATTCTGTTTTCTCAGATTTAGTGATGTATGATGTGACATACCGAGCAACAGCAATAGAATTGTCTGCCACATACTGAATATCCATGTTAGCATTCCACATGGATAAAATGACTGGGTTGTAGTCATTTATGTATTTCGACTCTTCTTTTCTTCTTAGGTTATAGGTATTTTTTGGCGATTTTCTTGTAATAGTATGTCGCACAGCTGACATAAAACTGTTTACCCTTCCTTTTGAAAGGACAGGTCTTGGAAATCCAAATCGACATTTTGTGTAGAATTTTTCTTTTCTCTTGTACTTTCTTCGACAGTATTTTCCACACCGATGATTTTGAAAACGTAGAACTTGCCCTTTTAACTTTTTCTCTTGTGTGCTTTTAGGTATAGCACATGTTGCATATTCTTCAATAAAACTTAAAACTGCTTCATCTGCATCTGTTCCAAATTTTGGGGCATCCTTGATCCACAACAGCATATGAATATGAGGAGCACCTCTTGCTTGGTACTCTTTTCTCCAAAAGAAATCCATAACTTCTCCAAGAGGTGGATTTTTTTTATTGCAGATGAAGGACATCATAGCCTCAAATCTGTGATTGAAATATCTGCAAACATTACCCGGATCCAATGAGCACAATTCTCCTGCTGTCTTGTATTCGATGTTTTTAATGTTAGAATTTGCCTCTCGAAGAAAATCCAGTAAATTATCCCAAGCATACTCGGCACAGCTTAGGGTAAGAAACCATGTTGGAGTTCCTAAATTCCGTAACATGCATTTTAATTCTCCATGGCGTTGGTACAAATATTCATTCGTCCCACGCTGACAAGCCATCAGATTGATCAATTGTGTTTCCAAATGATCATCTCGGTGCTGCACTTTGTCCATAAAATCCTTAGCAGACACATTATGTAGATGTACTCCACTTTTTAAAATGTGATTTACTGCATAAGATAGTGCAGACAAGTCGCTTTCAAATAAAAGATGAAACAAATAAGGAATACTTTGACGAAATCTTGAATCTTCTGCATATAATCTTGTAGTCCGATACTCAGAAGCTGGAATCTGTTCTGGGCGATCATCGTATCGTCCACCTTTTCCTGTAGGAAACAGCTGGGGAAAACATCGAGCTTCCAAGCTCTTCTCCCATACACTAACGGGAGTTCCTTTTGCTTTCTTCATCTGAAACAGATCAATAGTGTCTCCCATAACTTCTTTTGAATGAAGAGGATGTATGCTAAAATGTTCATAAATTTCTTCTTCTTTTGACTTGTCCACTTTTTCAATTTGCCCAGTTGGTGTTTCTGTGTCTTCTTGTAAATCTTCTTCATCTTCATCTATATAAATTGATTCATACCATTTATTATTCCTTTTCAAATACAAATTTGCTCTTTTTACTTTCTGTACATCTACCAGCTCCTGCCAAATCTTCTTATTCTTTGTAGGTACACCATTAACCAGAATAACTAATGGTTCAGTTTCCAAAGTATCTACATCAATAGTTTCCATATTTTTTTTCAAATTCAATGGCAAATACACCACTCTTCCTTTTAAACCTCTCAGTAAATCTGAAGGAGGTAATTTACCAGTTTTGGGCTCCATACGTACTATGGTCTGGAACGGATGAACACATTGAATGAGTATAGACTCATATGTATTTAAATCAGAAAGTTCGGCAGGAATAGCATCCAATTCTAAATTATTATGTACAGCTCTGGTCGGCATTCTATTTTCTTCTAACTTATTATAACAGTATTTACAAATACGCTGATCTTCACCCAATTCAAAACAATTTTCCAGAAATATATATGTTGCAAAATCCTGCCACTTATAATTATCTTCATTTTCACTTTTTTTATACAGATCAACATTCCTTGTTTGAATTTTGTAATGGCTTCTCCGGCAACAAATACAAGTAATATTTGGTCTTTCATTGGAGATGATAGTAAATTTTGTCATTTCATCTTCAAAATTTTTAGTAACAGTGAGTTCTACATTCTCTTCCACATTTTCCTCATTAAATGTGTCCTTTTCTGCACTTTCTTGTTCTGGACCGAAGTAACAAAACTGAATCTCATCAGTAACCTAAACTACATCTGATACAGATCCACGGAACAGAGCATTATTTAACTCATTTAACTTTACTGCTGGACTTTTAGCAAAATACAATGTTCTCACAAACTTTCTCATTTCAGTATGATGTACTGCCAGCATCCTAAAATGGTGAAAAACACTTTGACAAACTTTCCTACAAAGACAAGCCAGAGAATGTCCTTGCAAACCAGTATTCTCTCTCACTCTGCATGGATCTAGTCTTTGAAGCATCTTAATCTTCTGATTTACACTCTTTTTACTATATTCTCTTAGAAACTCACGTAATTTATCAATAGATTCCTGACGCACAGTACAAATACTACTACAATTCCAAGTGTACACTGGGGCTTTTGGACGTCTCCCCATATCCTCAGCAGCCATTACTTCTTCCTCATTTCTTGGAACCATTTTCTCCTTTTCCATCACACAACCATCTCTAACTTCATATGCTCTACCATTGGTGTCAACTGCATGCAACAAGCTATTACTTTGAAGATAACTCTCTTCATTAAAAAATGGTTCAGTACTTGATCTGTGCTTCCATTCTCCCAAGAACACTTTACAAAAGTTACTTTTTTTCACTTCTCTTTTCCTTTTGCTTTGTGACTTCATTGCATTGACTAATTTATCTAATCTATGCATCCTATTCAAAATTAAAATAAAAAGTTTTCTTTTTATTTCCAAAGCCTTACTTACAATATTTTCTATAAAAAAAAATTCTTAATAAATTTTGTTTTTTTCTTATATTTTTTCACATTCTTTAGCAAATTTAACATCACTCTTCTCTGAAACATTTTTCGACGAATGTTTTTAAAATCTAATTTTCGTGTTAAATCACTTTTACTTACTTCTGATTGTACATTAGCTTTTGGTTTTTGCTGTAGACTCTGTTGTTGCTTTGTACATAAAACTCTGTTTGTTTTACATTTATTTTTTCCATTTTTTGTTTTTTTGAAGATATTTTTTAAGAAATCTTTACTTTGCTTACCAGTAGACTTTTTCTTTTTGCCATCACAAGCTTTTCCTCCTATTTTTTTTTCCAGTTTTGTCCAGATATAGTTGTTGTTGCTTTTCTTTCCTCTTTCTTGTCCTTAAAGGCATTTTTTTATTTTTTCACTGTTGCTCAGCAATACCTGTAAGAAACTTTAAAAAAAATACCTTTTTGTAATTGTAATTCATTAATTTTTTTTTTAATCTTTTCAATAATTTCAATTGTTTTAGCATTTGCCTCTCATTTGTCATTTACTGATTTGTGCAGAGTGCTAACCACCACAGTTGAAGAAAACAAGCTGTCCCTTTCCTGCAAGTGCAAGTTTTACAGAACAACTGCAACACAAATTACATCTCTGGCCACAATTCCTGTGCGCACACAGCCTCATGGTGTGCTCCTAAGCAGAAAACAGAATATTTTTGGCAATTTTAAAGCACCTTTACTACTGTGGTAGAGCAAGTGATAATTACTGTTACAGCCTGACACATTTTCCTTATAGTTTACAGAGGCAGAAAAGAGTACATTTCCTAACAGCTACTTCATACCATGAGCATGTGCAACCTGGGTGAGTGACTACACTAGAGCAAAGGAAATAAACCTTGGTGACATTCAATGTGTTTGCGTTACACACTGCTATCTGAAACACCCCACAGAGCTGAGTACTATGCATGGGAGTGTTGGAGAAGCTGCTGCGTGTGTGCCAAGAGTGTGTTTCTGGAGACTGAGTATTGTCTGGTGCAAGAGAGATGAGCAAGGAGACTTCCTGAACTGCATGAAGACTGCAGGGATGTATGGAACAGTGCATGTGTGGTAAGGGTTAATTTGAGTTTAGAAAACAGGCTCTCCCTTTCCTGGGACTGCAATTCTTACAGAACACCAACTTCACAAATTAAATCTCAGACAACAATTCCTGTATGCACACAGACTCATGCTGTGATTTTAGGCACAAAACACAGGCTGCCCCTTTCCTGGGACTGCAATTCTTAAAGAACAACAACCTCACAAATTTAATCTCTGCCCACAATTCCTGTGCGCACACAGCCGCATGGTGTGCTTCTAAGCAGAAAACAGAATATTTTTGGCAATTTTAAAGCACATTTACTACTGTGGTAGAGCAAGTGATAATTACTGTTACAGCCTGACACATTTTCCTTATAGTTTACAGAGGCAGAAAAGAGCACATTTCCTAACAGCTACTTCATACCATGAGCATGTGCAACCTGAGTGAGTGACTACACTAGAGCAAAGGAAATGGGCCTTGGTCACGTTGAATGTGTTTGCGTTACACACTGCTATCTGAAACACCACACAGAGCTGAGTACTACGCATGGGAGTGTTGGAGAAGCTGCTGCGTGTGTGCCAAGAGTGTGTTTCTGGAGACTGTGTATTGTCTGGTGCAAGAGAGATGAGCAAGGACACTTCCTGAACTGCATGAAGACTGCAGGGATGTATGTAACAGTGCATGTGTGGTAAGGGTTAATTTGAGTTTAGAAAACAGGCTGCCCCTTTCCTGGGACTGCAATTCTTACAGAACAACAACTTCACAAATTAAATCTCAGACAACAATTCCTGTATGCACACAGACTCATTTTCCTTGTAGTTTACAGAGGCAGAAAAGAGCACATTTCCTAACAGCTACTTCATACCATGAGCATGTGCAACCTGAGTGAGTGACTACACTAGAGCAAAGGAAATGAGCCTTGGTCACGTTGAATGTGTTTGCGTTACACACTGCTATCTGAAACACCACACAGAGCTGAGTACTACGCATGGGAGTGTTGGAGAAGCTGCTGCATGTGTGCCAAGAGTGTGTTTCTGGAGACTGTGTATTGTCTGGTGCAAGAGAGATGAGCAAGGAGACTTCCTGAACTGCATGAAGACTGCAGGGATGTATGTAACAGTGCATGTGAGGTAAGGGTTAATTTGAGTTTAGAAAACAGGCTGCCCCTTTCCTGGGACTGCAATTCTTACAGAACACCAACTTCACAAATTAAATCTCAGACAACAATTCCTGTATGCACACAAACTCACGCTGTGATTTTAGGCACATAACACAGGCTGCCCCTTTCCTGGGACTGCAATTCTAACAGAACAACAACTTCACAAATTAAATCTCAGACAACAATTCCTGTATGCACACAGACTCATGCTGTGATTTTAGGCACAAAACACAGGCTGCCCCTTTCCTGGGACTGCAATTCTTAAAGAACAACAACCTCACAAATTTAATCTCTGCCCACAATTCCTGTGCGCACACAGCCTCATGGTGTGCTTCTAAGCAGAAAACAGAATATTTTTGGCAATTTTAAAGCACATATACTACTGTGGTAGAGCAAGTGATAATTACTGTTACAGCCTGACACATTTTCCTTATAGTTTACAGAGGCAGAAAAGAGCACATTTCCTAACAGCTACTTCATACCATGAGCATGTGCAACCTGAGTGAGTGACTACACTAGAGCAAAGGAAATGAGCCTTGGTCACGTTGAATGTGCTTGCGTTACACACTGCTATCTGAAACACTACACAGAGCTGAGTACTACGCATGGGAGTGTTGGAGAAGCTGCTGCGTGTGTGCCAAGAGTGTGTTTCTGGATACTGTGTATTGTCTGGTGCAAGAGAGATGAGCAAAGAGACTTCCACAACTACATGAAGACTGCTGGGTTATATGTAACAGTGCATGTGTGGTAAGGGTTATTTTGAGTTTTGAACATGTGGCAACTACCTGTGCATTTGCAAGTTTGAAAGGAAAATCTACCCTGTTGGTTTCAAATGTTTTAGCATTTGCTTCTCATTTGTGATTTAGTGATTTCTGCTGAGAGCTAACCACCACATTTGATGAAAACAAGCTGGCCCTTTCCTGCAAGTGCATGTTTTAGAGAACCACTGCAACACAAATTACATCTCTGGCCACAATTCCTATGCGCACACAGCCTCATGGTGTGCTTCTAAGTAGAAAACAGAATATTTTTGGCATTTTTAAACCACATTTACTACTGTGGTAGAGCAAATGATAATTACTGTTACAGCCTGACACATTTTCCTTATAGTTTACAGAGGCAGAAAAGAGTACATTTCCTAACAGCTACTTCATACCATGAACATGTGCAACCTGGGTGACTGACTACACTAGAGCAAAGGAAATGAGCCTTTGTGACGTTGAATGTGTTTGCGTTACACACTGCTATCTGAAACACCCCACAGAGCTGAGTACTACGCATGGGAGTGTTGGACAAGCTGCTGTGTGTGTGCCAAGAGTGTGTTTCTGGAGACTGTGTATTATCTGGTGCAAGAGAGATGAGCAAGGAGACTTCCAGAACTGCATGAAAACTGCAGGGATGTATGTAACAGTGCATGTGTGGTAAGGGTTAATTTGAGTTTAGAAAACAGGCTGCCCCTTTCCTGGGACTGCAATTCTTACTGAACAACAACTTCACAAATTAAATCTCAGACAACAATTCCTGTATGCACACAGACTCACGCTGTGATTTTAGGCACATAACACAGGCTGCCCCTTTCCTGGGACTGCAATTCTTACAGAACAACAACTTCACAAATTAAATCTCAGACAACAATTCCTGTATGCATACAAACTCATGCTGTGATTTTAGGCACAAAACAGTGTGCCTGGATAGTACCAGCACACCTTAAATTATGGGGAAGACATACTCCAAAATATCTTACATGTTCAAGACAGATACATATCTTCCACAACATAAAATGTAATTCTCAACTTTTAAAGTTGAACGAAAATCTACCATGCTAATTTCAAATGTGTTGGCATTTGCCTATCATTTCTTTCAAAGTGATTTCTGCTAAATCCTATCCATCACAGTTAAAAAGAAGCTATCCTTTTCTTTCAACTGCAAGTCTTACTTTTCAACAGCAACACAAATTAAATATCTGTCAACATTTCCTCTCTGCACACAGACTCATGGTTTGATGGTAGGCACAAAACAGTATTCCTCATTGTTACCAGTACACCTTAACTTATGGTGAAAACATACTCCATAATATTTTACATATTCAAGACAGTTAAATATCTCCCAAAACACAAAATGTAAAACTCAACTTTATACGAAGAATCACAATTCTATTATTTATATCTAATTTGACCACATACACCCCCTCTCAAACTCATAACTCACCTTTAAAATTAATTAGTTGAGAAAGAAATGTGGCACTCAAACAGCAGATTATCTGAGCCAGAATCTCGGAGCTGTATACCTCTCTCCTCTCTCCACAACCAGTAAATGGCAATGTGTCCCTCTCTTTTTTCCCACATATACATGTTAATGTAAAATCACAGTCCTTCCCACATTTTTTCAAATGGAATCACACATTTCTATTGGTTGCAACTTTCAACCCCTTTGCAAATCATCCCTTCCCCCAACATGACTTCTGCCTGCTACCATAGCAACAGCTCATGGAACACAGGTGTGAGCAGAGAGGTCAGAAGTTCAGCAGACAATGTTGCAAATCCAAAGAGCAAGACTGCTTGACTTTTCAAACCTAACAGCAAATCCAAAGTACTGTTCAGTAGGAACACATTTTTCTGAACCAATCCAAAACATGCTTTTAAAAATGTAAACATACAGCCTTGTTTTTAGTGTAGAATGGTTTGAAACAGCCAATGAATTCTTTTTATTAAAAAAAAGTATGTATGCCTCCATTTTTCAACTGTCTTTCTTTTCATATTCAAACAACAAGGTAACAGTTCCTATATCCCAGTTTTTGTTATTCTTTTTACTTTTGGAGTATCTGGCCTACATCTCAGACATCACCACGAACCTTCTCGACCACTTTTTCACAACCCTTCAGGCAGTATACCTTATTGGGACTGCCCACTATAGGAACTGTTACCTTGTTGTTTGATTAGCTAACTTAGGAGCGTTGGTACAGGACCTACTCTTTAACCCTTGCTCCTGGTCCCCCTCTAGTGTGTTTACTATTTCTTTTCATATTGCCATTCTACTGAAAGACACCTCCTGAGTGCATCCTGTTCTCCTTGAAATATGTTCACAGTGTGGATTGAAGGTCATAGCTATGTCTTCTGGAGTGAAAAATTTGTAGAAAAAAGAGGTATGGTGAGAGACCTTGCTTTGCCAAATGTACACATTAAATGGATTGGTCAAAGAGGGTTAAAGTGGCACCAATTAATGCCTATGGTGAAAACCTTTCTACATCTCCCACAGCCTAACCTTATTATTGTGCACTGTGGTGGAAATGACCTAGGCACTTTAACTGGGGTAGGTCTGGAAATGCTTGTTAAGGACACCTTTGTGCAATTGATGGTGCTTTTTCCACAAACTGCCTTTGTATATTCTAATATATGCCAAAGGCAAAAGTGGAACTGGTCGAACCAATTTTGTCCACAGATTGACAAAGCAAGTAAGCACGTCAACAAATCTATTTCTGCTTTCCTCAGAGACTATGGTATGGGTTCTATATACCACGACAACTTGCGTTACAACATGCAAGACATTTATAGAGGAGATGGTGTACACTTTACTGATGAAGGCAACAGAGTCTTCCTCTTGAACTTAAGACTCTGCATCGGTACTTACTTGTAGGTACCAAAAAACACACAATGAACACAAGGGCTCTTTTTAGAGTCACCTTATTTCTAAACACTTGAATGCGATTTTTTATTCTTTTTTTTTTAAAGTTTTTTTTCGGGTGCGCGCTGGGTGCGCGCACTTGGCGATATTTTTAAAAAAAATTTAAATCTTTTTTTTTGCCCTACAAGGTCCTACTGTGACCCCCTGACAATGCCTAGTGGGTCAATATCTCCCCACTCTGCCCCCTTTACACGTTCTCCCCCTTTGTTTCTCACCCCCTCTATATGCGAGAGACAAAATGGCGGCCGCCGCTTCCTGATTTCCACTGATTCGAATGTTTACTTACTTCTAACAACCAATCAGAAGTGCGCTCGCGCACTGCCGAGTGCGCGCACCCAGCGCGTACGCTGCGCGCGTACAGATATATATATTGATTTAAATGCTTTTTTCTCTGGAAATACTGAACAGATTTACACCAAACCTGCAAAAGGCACTTCGTGGACCTTTTAGCTACCTCTCTGCCAAATTAGTTCCCCCTCGGCGCGTTTGCAGAGGGGGAACTAATTACCCTTGAATACTGGAGGTCCCTGGGGGCCAACTAGCCCACCGGGAACCTCCAGTAAGCGCCAGGGGGCTGCGTTGCAGAGAGGTGTAATGAGGCCACGCCCCTTTTTACACCTCTCTACAACGCAGCTCCGTGGCGCTTACTGAAGGTACCTGGTGGGCTATTTGGCCACCAGGGGACCTCAGGATTCAAGGGGACTTAATCCCCCAACTTAAAACGCACTACCGGGCGCGTTTGCACAGTGATTAAGGTAGGGGGCGGGGCCTGAGGTGATATGTGTGCAAACACACCCTGTGGCGCGTTTTAAGTTGGGGAATTCATTCCTCTTCAATCCAGAGGTCCCCTAGGGGTCAACTAGCCCACCAGGTACCTCCACTAAGCGCCACGGAGCTGCGCTGCGGAGTGTTGTAAAAAGGGGCGTGTCCTCTGACCACCTCTCCGCAACGCAGCTCCCTGGCGCATACTGGAGGCACCTGGTGGGCTAGTTGGCCCCAGGGGTCCTCAGGATTCAAAGGGACTTAATCCCCCAAGTTAAAACACTCCACGGGGTGCTTTTGCACAGTGGTGAAGGTAGGGGGCGGGGCCTGAGGTGATATGTGTGCAAACACACACTGTGGCGTGTTTTAAGTTGAGGAATTAATTCCTCTTCAATCCAGAGGTCCCCTAGGGGCCAACTAGCCCACCAGGTACCTCCAGTAAGCGCCACGAAGCTGCGTTGCCGAGTGTTGTAAAAAGGGGCGTGGCCTCTGAACACCTCTCTGCAACGCAGCTCCCTGGCGCATACTGGAGGCACCTGGTGGGCTAGTTGGCCCCAGGGGCCCCGCCCCCTTCCTTCTCCATTGTACAAATATTCCTCTAAAATCAAAAGTAATTCTAAGCATACTTACCAGTAACTTGTATTTCCTTCCATAGGAATTCATTGTGTGATTTTCAGCAGAAAAGTTTCTAAGTGTCCATTTTTGAAACGTACAAATATTCCCCTAAAATCAGCCGAACTACGAATTCCGATTTACTCGCCTATTATCAGGAGAGAACCCAGTGCTGCATCTTTTAGCCCAGCACTGACCCTGAAAAGTAATTCTAAGCATACTTACCAGTAACTTGTATTTCCTTACATAGGAATCCATTGTGTGGTTTTCAGCAGAAAAGTTTCGAAGTGTCTATTTTCACAAACTAAAAATATTCCTAAAAAATCGCCTGTATGATTTAAACACATTCTTTCAACTTTTTACATGAGATTTGCCAGTGCTGGATCCAGGATCCACCACTGAGTAAGAAAAAGTAACGATAACACTACTTACCTGCTAAGTGAATTTTCTGCCATAGGATAACATTGGTGATTCTATGTGAAAAAATTTCTAAGTGTCAGCTTTTAAAATACAATAATATTCCTTAAAAATCACTACTGTAACCAAAACGCTTTTACTCAACTGTTTACAGGAGATGTCCAAGGACTGAATCTAGGATCCAGTCCTGTGGTTAGAAAAGTAATCCATAAAGTAACTAATTGCATTTCACTAGAAATTCACATTGAGCTCAATGTTGCATTGTGTTTGAAATTGTGTTGCCCATTGCAACAACTGTAACTACTGTACTTAAAAGTCTATTGCCTATTTGCAAAGTATTTAAACTAAAGTAATTCATTCTGAGAAAGTATATTTTGTATTGTAATGTATAATGTAATTAAAAAAATATCCAAAAATAAATAGTTTAAAAAATGTAGTAAATCAGTATAAAAAAAATCAGTATAACAATTAATACATTGTCATTTACAAAACCTTTGAAATTCACTGAAAAAACTATAGGTTTCAGGCCTGATATAGTTAGGAATTAGCATTTAAAAAACCTTTGAAATTCACTGAAAAAAACATAAGTTTCAGGCCTGATATAGTTAGGAATTAGCATTTAAAAAACCTTAGAAATTCACTGAAAAAACAATAGGTTTTAGGGGTGTTATAGTTAGCTGGACATTTCACTCGAACAAAACCATTGAAATTCATCCGATATAGTTAGTTGTACTAACTACATCTCGCGCGCCCGCAATCCACTGCTGATGATGTCACATATTACATCATTCATGCCATGGTCAGTGACATCACTGATGACATCTCAAATGACATCTCCTGTTGACAAATCCAACCAAATCTGCCTAATAGAAGATTATTCATCACTATCACCACAATTCTTCCTCACAGATCACTACTTCAGATTTCATCTCCACACTGGCTCCCACCAGTTGTCACCCTCCACCTCAGTTTCCCATGTGGCTGGCAGTCTGGATAAACTATTGCACCCACATTATGCACCCCTTTGCACATATCTCATATCAAATGAGTAGTCCTGCAATCTATATAACTATTTCACCATGCATGTTGTTGCCTTTCTTGGATATTAAAATATCTACCAAAGGCTTACGACCACCGCGCGAGTCAAACTTCATCGCCCACAGAAAGCAGATCCATGGTGATGAATATATGTATTTCTTGCTGATGCCATCCTTGTAGAATGACCCTAACAGTACAAATACCACAGGGTACTATACCATCATCAGACACCACATTCAAACGATATCACTGCATTTTCTTTCTGCCGCCAAGCTTTAGGCGTATTTAAGGTGTAACAAATGTCATTTATGCAGTTGTCTGCTACTTCATGACTGTTCTTCTCTCAGGTTCTTCTAAGTCTCTCACATTTTACTTTCCTTGTTTCTCTTTCTCTCTCTCTCTCTCTCTCTCTCGCTCTCTCTCTCTATCGTTTCATCCTCCTTCTCATTCGAACTCCTTCTTCTTCTGAGTCCCATTTTATCCCCCACAGGCTCTTTCTTCCTCTAAGTCTCCTTAATCCATATTCCAGCTACTTATTGTATTCTCCATTCCAAATTCTTTCTCCCTCCATCTCACAGCCCCTCATATTATCTTTATTTTCTTCCTCTGCTTTTCACACACACCCTCCATTTCCTGTTCCCTCAGTCCATGTGAGCATCTTTTATGTTTTTCCCGATTGTTATACTTTTTATATTTACATTAAACCATATTACTTGCAAACAATTTTAGACAACACAAATTTGTATAAGTAGAATTTTTAAAATACACTACACTGAATGTAAACAGCATGACTAACTGTAATGCTGATGCCTGTCTAAATCACTGATGCTGGGGTACCACAGAGGCACGTGACACCGCCTCCGCTTCAGCATCTCCTAAGGAGTGAACTGCTCTTTACATAATAATACCAAATCACACTTCCTTCCGCACTCTTCATCTGTTATAGGGTAGAACGCACCACCTCGCTGCTTCTTGGTTAATAAAACCTGTTGCCAATTAGAGGTGGGCGAGCCACTGAAACCTCGAGCCTGGCTCGAGCCATATGCCCAGTTCTGGCTCAGCTTGTGGTCCTCATGGACCCTCGAGCCCAATGCGAGCCAAGCCCGACCCTCTCCCTCTGAGTAATGAGCTGTCAGAGGCAGTGTGAACCAACATTGTGTTATAACTTCAAGAAACACCAATACAGAATCCTTTTGTATTTACATTTCTGACCAGTAGACAGTGTTTCCATGACGGTGTTTCTCAGAGCTTTAACACAATGTTGTTTTTTACAGGCTGTGAAAACCCTCACTGTGATACAACTCTACAATCCTCCATCAAGGACTCATTGTGGATTGGTCAGAGATGCACCATTCCCTCCCAACAGACAATGCGACTGTGTTGGCGCTTCTTAGACTTTTAGGACAATGTTGATTTTCACAGACCCATTGTCCACTGAGAAGGAACAATGCACCTCTAAAAGCTTGAGAATTATGAGTGAATCTCACACCTCCTCATCTATGATAAATACAGATGTGCAGTCGTTGTGATGGAAAGGAATTGTTCTTGTTAGTGGATGGCGCTCATCTCATGCTTTGTTGTATCCATCATATGGTGCCTGTAAATTGATCATTTACATTTATGTTGTGCCCCTGCCTGGTCTGGGTATATACCAGGGGCTGATAAAGGGACTGGAAAGGTGAATCTGGTGCCTCAAAGGCCTCTGGCTGCAGGGAGAGCACCTGGGAGGAGGGGTGGGAAGGATGCAGTCTTTGCTAAGATAACACCACATGGGGAGGAGCTTTCAGTGGGGTGATGGAGTGGTGCTTTTGTTTTCATGCACATGCTGCTGATTAAGAGATGAGAGAGGGTGAAGCTGAAAGTAAAAAGTGAGGGAGAGAGAGGGGAGGGAGGGAGGGAGGGAGATTAATGGAAAAGATGGAACAGCAAAGCCAGTTGTTTATGAAGATCACCAAAATCCGGTATTTTCCCCCACATTATCAGCACATATTTGGAACAACAAATATAAGAAGAAAACATATCAAATTGTGCTCAAGAGCTGCTGCCCTAATGAGCCCTGACTGATAAGCAAAGTAAAGAAAACAGAAAGGTCATGTTACAAATTAATACAGGTGACTGCATATGAAGATCTCTTTAAATGTCACCAGCCTACCTCTGCAGACTCCTAAAACATGAACAAATGGCCGGTATTTGTCTATTGGAAAGGTGGCAACGCCAAGCCAGTAAATGCAGGTGAACAGCTGTTCAGCAAAACTGGTGAATTCATTAATAGCAGACAGGCATGCCTAAAAACTGCCCTGTTGAAACGCTGACTTTGATATAAGCAAACTTCAGCAATTGTTGAAGAAAGCTGATCAATAAATAAACATTTATTTTTTACATCAGTGGTTCTTAAGCTGTAGTCTGGGGACGCCTAGGGGTCTGTGAAGACTGCCCAGGGGGTTCGTGGCTGCTTAGAAAATTAAGTAATATTAACAAAATATTAAAGTGTGAACAAATGAAGAAAATGTAAAAAGAACAATTTTAAAACGATTTGTAAATTTGAAGGAACTCGAAATCGAAGGCTAAAATAAAGTTAATTTCCTCAGATTGATTGGTGGGAGCGGTAAAAATGTATCAAATAGAATATACTATGGACAATGAATTTCATCAACTAAATTTAGAAAAGCTCCAGCCTTCCCATTACAATTTTTATTTTCTAATTTGCATATATTTGCGAATATTTCAGAATTTGTGAATTTGTTTGATGAATGCTTGTTTATGTATTTTTAGTATATTGTTTTGTGGTTCAAATCAATCAAAAATGCCTAGGCTGGGGTCCCCGGCTACGAGTAATGACGCATTGGTGGTCCCAAGGTTCCAGTAATGATTAAGAGGTGGTCCACAGAAGTCAAAAGGTTAAGAACCACTGTTCTACAGTGTTAGGAGTTGTGACTTATTTGTCCACCTATTTAGCACAACATATGTCTTTTCTGTGAGTGACGAAAATGTTTTCATGGATCTCATGCTGAGGTTTTATTTTATTTTTTTGTGGGCTCAGCTCATACCTGGACTCTTAGAGCCAAGCCGAAGCCCTTGCTTGTCTCTGGCTCGTGTCTTACCATGAATTGCCTGACTAGCCCACTGTTATTACCAAGGTTGTCCATTTGCTGTTCCTGCTTGAAGCCTGCACAAGAAGGACCTATAGAGATCTATGCCTGAAAAATCTTCAGCTGAGAAGATAGCTGAGCATTAATTCATGAAAAAAGCAGCGTAGCTAGGTTATTTACTCTTGAGAAACCTAGCTCCCACCACACTGCTGCAGAGTACGAGGAGCTCAGTAATGCAAAGACCTTAATAATTGTCTTTAAAATCTATGGGTGAATGAGGCTGTTGGGCTGCTCCGGGCCTTCATGCGTGGAGTGACATCAAGGAGCCTGAGCAGAGCCGGGAGGCATCTCTGCACTAAGCCACCCGGGCCATTTCACCTGACAGGAGCCGGCTCAAGGGCTTGCCGCCATGTGGGAGAGGCTGCGTGCCCCCATGTACACTGTGTCGGGAAGTGACGCAGAGTGGGCGGGATTACACCAATGACACTACGAATAATCATCAATGAGCGTGGTCAGAGATTTCCACCTGCTCCTGCGTAGCTTTAACACGTGCTTGTGGAATAAATTACACTGAGGAATGCTGAGTTCCATCGTTGGTCCATGGGCACGAGTCACTTGCCAGGTTTTCACGTGGAACAGCTTGGCAGACAATTAATCCAAGTGAGAGTTAATCACATGGTTATTTTCTACAAACCGAGCATAGTCTGGGCCCTCCATGAACAACATTGTATGCCACTATGGTAAAACCTGGGCCGGAGAGTGCTAAGGGGGTACATTCTACATCAGAGGGGTAAAGGAAGGGACGGTGCTGCCCTCCAGCAGGAGTGCTGCAGGCCCTAGGGGAAATGTCTGACATAGGCTCAGTGGTACCAAGGTCCAGAGTACGCGCAGTGTTTGCATGGGTCACAGAAAGGATAACATGATGTGTCAATAGGTTAATGAAGCCACCTGTTGAAGCGTTACAGACCAGGTAGAGGCAAACCCTTCATGTTGCCCACTCTTAGAGTGATGTGGAAGAATGGGTTATCACACACACAGATATCTCCTCACACACACTTACAAAGCACTACACAACTCTAGACCAACATACCTCAACAATCACATTCACTTTCCCCAGCCCACCAGCCGCCTTCACTCAGCCTCACTCGCACCCCGTGCATTCACAGAAGCAGTACTTCTCCTATATTGCACCCAAGATATGGAACAACCTCCCACAACACATCAGAGCTGCATCTTCATTTTTTGAGTTCCACAAGAAACTGAAAACCTGGCTCTTTGAATAAACCAGCAGGTACCACATTCATTTGCACTCACCCAAGCATGTGCACACCCTCACGGGTGATTAGTGCGCTCTACAAATCGACTCTACATCCCAGCAGTCTAACTTAGTCTACAAGGCAGAGGGGCTCTCCTTGTTCCTGGCTCTTTTTCTGTGGAGTGCAAGGACATTGTAGTCCCTCTATCAGAGGTGGGCTGTCTTGGATCCACCATGTGCATGCACAGGTCTGTCTGCCTGTTCCCATGACGCACAGGGTCAAGACTGATTTGCATATGGCTGGGTCTAAACTGGTGAGCAAAAGAACGATGGATTTAACCCAGATCTCTTGACTGGGGGTGAATGTATGATTTTTTTTTTTTTAATTCTTTTCATTAAACCAACTCGACAGTAATAAAGCAGATATTCATTGGCAGGCGACTTTCGTTACAATCGGACGTGAATGTATGATTTATTCAGCATTCCGTCCATTATTTGTTTGCGTAGCACTTTTCACCGTAAGTGTGATGGGTATGCCCAGACGTTGGTCTCTTGCTCACTGTGCCTCTGGATTCAAGCTAGCCTGGCTGATGAAGGGTAATACCCGGAAACCGGTCCCAGGATGCTTGTTTCCGGTCCAGGAAGGACCTGGGTTGGCAGTTCGGTCTGGACTGTTCCCATGAGGCACAGGGTCAAGACTGATTTGCATATGGCTGGGTCTAAACTGTGGCATGGTGAGGAAAAGAACATACATTCACCCCCAGTCAAGAGATCTGGGTTAAATCTATGATTTATTCAGCATTCCGTCCATCAACGGTTCTGGCTGCCTGGGTTTTGGAGGTTCAACATGCTAGGCTTTGTAATTCCCAGATATGCCACTTGATTTAATATTCAATATTGTGTGGACTGTTATTTAGGCCAGGGTCACTAATGTTGAGCATATTTTTTCAGACGTCCCTGTTAAAGGAAACCACCAATTGAAATTTGGAATGAGTCTGTAAAATGTATTTAATAAACAGAAAATGTGAACACAGAAAAGTCGGTCAGAGGAACGATCTGAGGGGAGAATAGCACAAACATGTATTCCAAACGTACAAAGCTTTTTGGAAAGGGTCACCTGGCTTTATGTTTTGTTTCTCTAGTAAACAGAATCACATATGATATTATGTGACACAAAGAAACTTGGGGAACGAAGCTTCCATAACACAGCAATATTGAAAATTCACACTTCAGGTGCCAGGATTCAAACTCAGTCGAGGTATGATCTGTGCTCCTCCGGTTGATAGTGAAACAGAGATGGCTACAGCAGGTTGCACATACACATTAGACATGTTTACACCCTTTGCGTGAATTTTTTATTGATTTATGTTTCTTTGCCCTCGAGGGAGGGTGTACGGTGCAGACGTCCATTGCGCGAGGTGACATCACAAACATCACCCTACATTTGCTTCTCTAAAAGATCACCCTACATTTACCACCAGCTGCCCTTAAGTGATCCTTGCCCCATCCACACTAACCCATGCAAGGCGTTTCCATTTCGTGATGCAGTTCAGATGCCTCCTCCCTTTCAACTCCTAACTAGTAAAGTTGTCAGGATTTTCTATCAGTTTTGTCCTGAGAACAGTCCAAGAACATGTCCTTGTTTTACTTTTACTGAAGTCCTTCAGTATCATGATGATGCTGCCTTTTTATAACACTAAGCTCAGTGTTCTGCAAACCAAAAATCTATATATATTGGGGCATATTTACAAGCCCCTTGTGCCACTTTTGCGTCATTTTTAACATGGGAAAAGTGACGTACGGGTGGTGCAAGGTGCTTGTAAATAAGCCCCGTTGTGTTTACTGAAATATGCCACAGATAAACACAGAAACACCAAGGTATCGCATCAAATAATGTAATAGCATCAAGCGTAAGCTTATGGAATACAATAGCGACAGACACTCAACTAATGAGGGTACAGCTAACACAATCATGGAAGCAGGTCAAAAAAAGAAGGTGCTGACTGTAGGGGGAGTGAAAAATAAGCCTCACTAGAATATTGGAATGTTAAGAGCTCCATTGAATACAATAGAGCAGCTTCGAGCTTATAATGGCTGGTATATGCCTGGAGCACCAGCATTCTATTGTTTGTCTTCATGTTTCTCCCGTTCTAATTTACAGCGTACAGTGGGTGAACTGTTCTAATAACCTTATAACCCTTCTGCCTTGGCTATATGATTGTTAAAGGTCTTCTCCTTTGTTATAGCTTGGGTTTAGGGTCTTTAACAACCGGTATAGGCCCCGGCAGGGGCTATAAGGCTATATTAACAGTATCTCACTTAAGACATGTCTTCTGTTCTTGCTACCAAATGCCCAAAGGAAGTGCCTGTCTTTGATGTTTCGAGCTTCTTTATCACATCTTCATACCCAAGATGAGAAAGAGTTGCTTAGCCTGCTCAGCAAAATGTTTACATGCTTATGCAGCCTGAAGAGCGTATTCTACCTTTCTCATGATCCTTCGGACAAATGTTTGAATCATTCACATGTTTCCCACTGCAGACCTGCGTTCAGTGACGGCTCTTTGTCTGGGCTTTTGGGCTTAGTCTTGCCTCCTGTGAGGCACCACTTACTGCCCATTGCTTCTGCTGCTAATGATTCAACTGAGCAGTGTTAATGAAAACATGATTTACTTGTTTCCATGAACATTGCCAGTGCCCAGGTCAGTCCTCTCGGCCTTGTCTCCTCGCTTCTGTTGACAGGAGGAGAAAGGGGTCTGAGCGGGCTGAGGCATGATCTACATACCGGGTGTTGTTTAAAAACACAGCACTCTGTAGAGGAATGTCTGCATTGCACATGTGAGGTGCATAGCTCAACTACGAGTCCCTCAAAAAGGCACAATCCATTTTATTTAGCAGACATAATGCACAGCCTAAGGCAGCCCAGTATATCTGCTAAAATGTGGCTGTCAAAGACACATCGGTGCATCCCTGAGGCCAATGAGGAGCCACACACTGCAGGAGGGGCAGGATCCCAAGCTCTATCACAACGTCTTATAGGGTTGTGCTTCCAGTTCTACAAGAAGCTGGCAGCGGGATTGAGGCGGGTCTTCCCCTTTTCAAACATGGCCTTGCCTCTCTGTCAGGCTCCTCATTGGGAATCATGTCTTTCTAGTTGCTAATGTTGTGAAAACACATAAGTGAACTGCAAGTGCTCATTTTTTTTAGCAATCCAAGCATCTCTGCATGAATTGCAGACAGTTTGTTTATGGCCTGTTTTTAGTGGCTGCCGAAACACAGGGATATATTCCGATTAGTTGAAAGTATACATATGTTAGGGCCACTCTGATTGACTCATGCATTCAAGTAGAATACTTGTGGACAGCCCTCGCCTGCTGGGTCACCTTTTTTGTTCCAGGGAGGCAAGGGCAGCCCAAAAACATTCATTTTTCTAGTTTAGGAAATAAATCTGTCCTTTATATGCTTATTCCATTCACAGAACAGCTTTGGGAGGATGTTTCTGCCAATTTTGCACGGTTGAAGAGCTAAAATAAGTGGATGCTGCCAGGTCGGCTTGTCTCCGATTTGCTCCATCCAGCCCTATTTAGTACGAAACTACTACATTGGTATTAGAAAGGTAGGAAATGCAGCAGGTAGTGAGAAACCACATCTCTTGTTAGAACCTCCTAATATTGCTTTAGGCATTGGTGGTGATCCTCTGGTATACTACAAATCTACATAGGAAGCATCCAGTACATGCACCTGATTAGCATATTTAATTCAATTATAAGTCCTTAGAAAGTGGTATACCATATACCCATGGCTGGTAAATTAGATGGTACGAGTGGGCCATCAACATTTATTGTGCCAGCCATTTAAGTAGCCCTTTAAAACATGTCTCATGTCTGCAATTGTACCCTGTGTGCAGTTTTAAACTGCTAGTTCGACTTGGCAAAATAAACCTTTTGCCAAGCCTAAAACTCACTTTTTAGTCCATATAAGTCACAGCAGGGTAGGCCTTTAACACCCCATAGGACATGCCGCATTGTATTAGAAGAACATGTCCAACATTTCAAAGTTTAACATGCCCTGGTAGTGAGAAACTCACAAGTTTGTTTTTCACTACTGTGAGGCTGACCTCTCCCATAGGATATGACTAGGTCACCTTATTAAATTTAATAAGTGATAACTTTTGTTTGGAAGCAAGTAGACATGTTATGTTTGGTGTCTAAGAAATTGTAATATAAAATCCGCTTTGATGGAAAAGTTGGATGTTTTAGAAAGTGGCATTTTTGTCCTAACCATCTGGTACCTGCAGCCTGTTTCCTGGGTCATATGTAAACCTGAAACCCGAGGTGTCGGGTAAAGAACCTAGCCGAAACAAGAAAGAGATTTTCACTCAGTTTGAGTTATAAAATCAGCAAGAAAGATTTTTTTTTTATTTCTTGAGTCCCCTCACTCACCAGGGTTTCCCCTTGGTGACATGCTTCATCATAGGGGCCATCTCAGTTCTCTATGAACTGAGGCGTGCTGCGACTTGCGATATTTACGTAGGAGCACTTTTGTGAAGGCTATGTGTAGTGCAAAAGAGTAGTGGTGTGGACTAGGGTGGGTTAAAAATACCTTGCTAGTGGGCAAAATATTTTATTGTTGCTCCTAGTTTGGTATGTCTAAAAACGTGGTAGTATACTAGAAAAACTAGCTATAATGGGTTAGTAATCCTTAGTATACGACAACATGTTTCGAGCATTCCCCAAATCTCTTCGTCAGGACTACATAAGGACAAGCCCTGTGTACGCCACTCCTAATTGGCCTGAACTTAGGCAGTCTAGAATGGGAAAAAAAAGAAGAAAAAAAAAATGAAAAAATGCTGCAACTAATTGCATGCACAAATACATACATATTATCAAGATTTTGTCACGTAGTATCTGTGAGAAAAAGAAAAACAATGGTAGGGGAACAGGAGCCCCCCCACACAAGTGGGTGGGTATACAACAGTTCTCATGGCGTCTTATACCCAAAAATGCTCCTCTATGATGCGTGGTAATTTGCAGTACTGAACGTGTTTCTGTGCCTATTTAGGACGGAAGAAACATGCTGGTTGATCTAGTGTCGCTAGTGAGTACCTTACCATTAAAACATAAAAAACACACACACACCTGGTGACTTAAAAAACACACATAACACACATCTCCCCGGTATAGAGATCATATTTACATACTTATAATGTAGCAAAAATGTGCCCCATGAACTGAGGGGGATGAGGGTTCTCGTAATCCTAGATCTGTGAATGTAGGAAGAAAAATGGGAAAAAGTGCCTCGTTAGTGGCCTTCTTCTCCAGAGATCCATGGTGTACTAATTATGCGATGGCTCAGATGGCCGGGTCTATCGTAAACCCGGTGTTGTAACCTGTGGAAGAAAGACTTACTTAGTGGGAGAGCTCCTCGCGGTATGTCACCTAGTTGGTTCCCCTTCAGACCGCATCTTAACGTGTCTTGGGGCGGGGACCTACTTTTAAGCTTCCGTATCCGCCCAGTCATTCGATTGAAAACTAGAGCGGGGAAAGGGTTCTCAAAATGGCCGCAGTATTTGACTAATAGTGTCGGCCATTCTGGGAGTATGAAAACGGGGAAGTTTCCGTTGTCATAGAACCTAAATGAAGTGAAAAGCAGTCGATTAAAACAAAACCAAGGTTTTCGTGTAAGTAAATAACAGAATATTTTCAACGGCTTCTCCGAAGGAAGGTATCTGGTACCAATTGTGTACATGTCTGGGGGTATGAAAATGGGGAAGTATGATAGGCTCCTCCTGTTGTCATAGAACCTAAATGAAGTAAGATACATTAAATTAACCAAAGGTTTGAGAGTAGGTTAATAACACAAATCCTTCTTAGCGGCTTCTCTAAAGAACGATTCCTTGTGCTAATTGTGTGTTTGTTATACGTAATACAGGGACAAAACACGGCTGTGATTGAGAGCGGTTTTATGTTTGCCTCCTCTGTAATCCTTATTGTGGTGGTTATTAATTAATTATTTAATGCCTGGATCAAAGTGATAGTGATGGTATTAGTCATTCAAGAAATGGAGTATCGTCATAGAGTATCTTTCCTGGTTCTGGCAAAGGCCGCACCTGTAAGGTTACTGTAATGAAGTATAAACATCCTTTTTGGGTTTAATTAGTAAGAGGCTTTATTGGAATAAAATGCCATCCATCGACGAGCCCGACAAACTGTCGACTCAGAACACAGCAAAGACCTGGTTCCACGTACGAACACCGAACGTGGAACCAGAACATTATCACACTTCTTCCTTCTAAAAATTTAAATGAAATCTTCCACAAGAACCCCTAAAAAAACCCCAACATGAATCTTAATTCCTTGAAGAATGCAATAGGATGGAAAAAACCAAACGAGACATAATATACATAAAAAGATAAAAATTGAGCAACTAACCCTGAAACATCAGAATTAACATCTCACAAAATCATGAAGATAACCTGGGCTTTTACAAACCCTTACACTCTTGCGAATTGGCCGACGATCCTCACAGGAAGAGATACCCTCTGAAGAATCAGTCTCACAAAAACTGTTACGAGCTGGACTAACATGAACAACCCGGCTATGATTCCAGATACGTCCATCATTAGTTTTAACTGCGTTTTTGAATAGTTTCACCACACTTTTGTATCAGTGAATTTTGACCAATTAAGGCATCCCACCGGAGACTTGACTTTGACTCTGTCCCCCACCTTGAACTTAACAATCTTACCAGATTTATGATTGTCAACATAGATCTTCCTTTTCCTTTGTAGAGTTATTTCCTTTGCCCTCCATTCACCAATACCATTATCTTTTAACCCTTTGTCCAATGTCATCCATCCTGGACACAAAATGGTGTTCGGAGATCTCCCTTTGAACAACTCAAAAGGCGTCTTACCAGTAGTAGAATGAGGTGTAAATCTGTACGCAGAAATTCGACGTTGTAACTCATCCTTCCAGTTCAAACAGTTAACCCTCGCCAATTGTGTACTCTCTTTCAATGTTTTGTTCAACCTTTCTACTGCTCCATTAGCCTCAGGACGATAAAGCGAAATACTCTTATGTTCAATGCCACACTTCAATAAATACTCCTCCATTTCATGTGAACAGAATTGGGGCCCATTGTCAGATAGTAAGGAAACTGGGAAACTCTCACGCTTGAAAATTGAATCTAAAAATTTGATTATACATTGAGTAGTTATGTCTCTCACAGAACTTACTTCAATCCACCGAGAGTATAAATCAAGCAAAACAATCAGATAAGGAGTTTGATGTTCACCATTAAGTGGACCAACAATATCAATTGCTACTTCATCCCAAGGACACATGGGTAATCTCCTACAAGCCATTGGTGGATGTCTGGGTTTATGAATTTTGTCACTTAACGAACATGGCACACAATCACGTACAGCCCGTTCTACCATAAGATCCAAACCCGGCCACCAATAATCATGTCGGATTCTCTCTTTTGTTTTTGAAATTCCCATGTGTCCTTCATGTGCAATCTGAACAATGTTTTCCCTCAAACACTCAGGTGGAACTAATCTTGTGCCTCTAGTTAAAATACCACCCACAACAGCTAATTCATTAGAAACTAACAACCATGGTTTCACAAGACTGCTTTCTTTTCCTTGTGACAATAACTCCATCACACCCAACAATTCTGAATCCTTCTTCAACGCCTCTTTCCACTCATCTTCTTTTATCACCCCTAAAGTGATGTCACACACTTTAACCTCAAATTCATCTTCCATCCCTTCTCCGCAACACAAGTTATTAGAGTCCACACTGTCCACTAAACGTGATAGACAGTCAGCCGACACATTAGTTTTACCAGGAATATATTCAAAGTTAAAATTATATTCCTGTAATGAGATGACCCACCTCCTGATCCTAGAGGAGATAGAGTCAAGACCTTTTTTCTCAAAAACTTCCTTTAGAGGCTTATGATCAGACCTTACTGTGAAAGAAGTGCCCCAAACAAATTTCCTAAATTTTTTCAACGCCCAAAAAATGGCAAGAGCCTCTTTTTCAATGACCGAGTAATTAAGTTCAGCACCCCTCAGACACCTCGATGCGCATGCAACCAGATGTTCCTGACCATTTCTCGACTGAAAGAGCAAAGCCCCTAAACCTTTGTTGCATGCATCGGTCATGATGTAAGTCGCATCACCTGGTTTAAATGCTTTTAAATCAGCCGCATTCTTAAGATCCATTTTAATTCTCAAAATCTCATCTTTACACACCTCATCCCACAGAAATTCTGCATTTTTGCACATTAACCTTCTTAGATTAACAGTTTTATCAGCAACATTTTTAATGAATTTGTTATAAAACTCTGCCATGCCTAAAAAAGAAGACAGTTCCTCCTTTGAACACGGTTCTTTCAAATTCACTATAGTATCAACCAACTCCTTCTTCGGTCTGACTCCATTTCCAGAAATGTGGTGACCAAGGTAATCTACCTCAGTTACCTCAAATTTGCACTTGTCACGACGTAAAGTTAGACCTGCTTTGAGTAGCCTCTCCAGAACCTTTCTAACTCTTCCATCATGCTCCTCAAGGTTTTTCCCATATATTAAGAGATCATCCTGATAACATCTCACACCAGGAATCCCTTTAATGATATCCTTCATAATCCTCTGAAACACCGACGCTGCTGACACCAACCCAAAAGGCATTCTTAGAAATTTAAATGCCCCCATAGGGGTTATAAATGCAGTCAAATCTTGTGAGTCTTTGTTAAGACATACCTGATGATATGCCGAAGCCAAGTCCAATGTACTAAAATAGTATGCCCCTTCTAATGTCGAAACCATTTCATCAATATTAGGAAGCGGAAACCTATCCACTACCACCTCTTTATTAAGAGCCCTAAGATCCACACAAAGACGAATCTCATTATTGGACTTCCTGGCTACCACAATGGGCGCCAACCACTCTGTAGCCTCCACTGGTTCTATCACCCCAACACTCAGTAACCGATCCAACTCTGTTTGAACTGCTTCTTGCACATTGATAGGAATACTCCTTACTTTTGCTGCAATGGGTCTAGCACCACACTTGAGTTTAATTCGATGGCTATACCCTTTTAAACTGCCTAAAGTGTTTCTAAATAAACCTTCAAACTCCTTTATAAATTTGTTTTCCACCTTTTCAATCAACTGTGCTTGCACAGGCGGGTTGCTATTTGGATTTAGGATAATACCCATACGTGCCTGATGAAGTTACCTCATGATTTATTAAGCGTGGTCCACAGGTTAGGCGGGTAGCCAATACTGACTTTGGTTAGGAAAGAAAATAAGGTAGGGTTTTTAAAAAAATTATTTGACCCCCAGTATTTGGAAGGATTCATTTAGCAAAACTGTCCCCAGGGGATATCATCATTCAGGCCCAGGCTATCTGAATGCAGTTTGAACACCCAGCGTTGTTGTTTTTCATGTAGTTTTCTCTCTATGTTTTCCCGGCATTTGATGTGTTCAAGTACTACCCACCTCATGTCATTGGGGGTATGATGTTTTTCTAAGAAATGGGTTGTCATTCTTTTGGTTGCTCGTTTACACCTTATGTTGCTACGGTGTTCCACTATTCTAGTGCTGACCTTTCTGGTTGTCATCCCAGCGTAGTGGAGATTGCACGTGCAGGTGATCAAGTACACAACACCTGCTGTGTTGCAGTTGTTAAAACTACGTACTTCCTAAGTCATGTTATTGTTAAAATCGACTCCTTTGGTGGGTGTAGTTATGTGACATACGCTACAGTTACTGCAAGGGTAGTGGCCTTGTGGAAGTGGATGCAACAGGCGTAGTGCCCCTTCAGCTTCAGCTGTGTTTCTTGAACGTGTGTGTACCAGATAGTTTTTAGGTTTTTGCCTTTCCTATGGCTGAACATAGGTCTTGGTATGTCCAGTCCCCCACTGGTCAGGGTCCGCCAATGTTTTTTCACTGTCTTGGTCACCTTATCAGATGCTATATTGAATGTGGTTATACTGACAGGTCTCTTGTTTTGTGCATTTGTCTCTTTTGGGTTGTGTTCCAAAAGGGCTTCTCCGTGGTTATTGGAGGCTCTTTTCTTTGCTTTTGACACCAAATGCTTAGGGTATTGTCTCAACATCAATTTCTTTGTCAGATCTTTTGCTTGGATGTTGTAGTCTTCTTTCTCAGTCCAGTTCCATCTTAGACGTAAGAATTGTCCAAACGGAAGGTTGTCTTTCAGTTGTCTCGGGTGTAAGCTGTCATAGATAAGGAGGCAGTTCCTTGCCGTTGGTTTGAAGTGGGTGGTTGTAGCTAAGGTCCCGTTCCGCTCGATGATATTCAGATCCAGAAAGACCAGGTGTGATCGACTCATTGTGAAAGTGAACTTAAGGTATGGGTCTTGCAGGTTCAGCCAATTTACAAAATTGCTGGCTTCACAATCACTTCCTTCCCAAATGAGTAGTACATCATCTATGTACCTTTTCCATAGTTGGACATGTTTGATGTATGGGTTGGTGTTGTTAAGTATTTTTTGTTTTTCAAGGTGGTGTACGTAGAGCCCTGCTACGCTTGGCGCAAAAGTGATCCCCATGCTGGTGCCATGCTGTTGGTGATATAGAGTTTCTTCGAATCTGAAGAAATATTCTGTCAGTGCCAACCTGCAGCACTCTAGAACCACATGTCTGGGTGTATGGTAACGCCATTGATCTTCAAAGAATACTCCCTCCAAGATTTCCAGTGTTTCTTGATGTGGCAGGCTGGTGTCCAGGCTTTCCACGTACAAGCCTATTAGGATGCTGGTCATAGGGTTGAATTGGAGGTTTTGTAAAAGGCAAAGGACCGCCTTAGTGTCCTGTAAGTAAGTATCAGTCCCTTGAATGAGGGGGCGTAAGAATGCGTCTGCAAACTTCGAGAGGGGTTCAAGAATGGAATCTATGCCTGATACAATCGGCCTCCCTTGTGGGTTTTCCATTGGCTTGTGGATTTTTCTACTAGACTGGCGATCTCGATGCGCAGGCGCTCCGTCGGATCTTCCCATAATTTCTTTCGTCCGCTAATATTCATAGGCATTCTTTCCGATATGTTGTGGTGTTTTGTTGCACGATAGCTCCACCCTTGTCTGCTGGTTTTATCGTTATCTTCCTGCCGTTCGACAGAAGCTGTATTGCCCCTTGTTCTTTCCTGCTGGTGTTGTGAAAGACTTTGATGGTCTTGTGGTCATATGACCAGGTGTAGTTGGCAGTTGGCCTTTATGTATTCATCCAAGACAGCCACACAATAGGGGTACTGGATGTTGGCAAGATAGGCAATCCTGGAAGGATGGCAGGCGGAGCTGTGCACAACTCCACTTACATTTCAAAGCAGCTGCCTCAACACACAAATAAATAACATCATGCTATTGTTTTGTGACCCTAGACCTGGTGGAGCCTGGTAGGGAGGCAGGAAATTCCAAAGCCATCTGTGGGGGGAAACCTCTAGAAGTTTATTCCACTTCAAAGCTGCAACCAGGTATAAAATTAACCCCTTGTATGCTCATGACGAGCCCAGCTCGTCATGAGGCACAGTGGAGCTGTGCTCATGATGAGCTGGGCTCGTCATAACGGTCGCGCCACTCCCACGCGTAATTGATTCCCCGCCTGTGCGGGAGAATCAATTAGTGGGCGGAGTCGTGACGAGCCCAGCTCATCATGAGCACAGCTTCACTGTGCCTCATGACGAGCAGGGCTCGTCACGAGCACAGTGCCGCCAGCCCCCCGCGCCGCGTGGGAATTACCCCTGCGGCGAAGGGGTTAAGACCCTCTGACCCACTCTTCAGTTCTCTTCTGGACCTGCGGAGGGCTCTCAGAGGATTATCCTGCTGTCTGTGGCCTGCTGGGTACTTCAGAGGATTGCCCTGCTGCACCAAGAGGACTGCCCTGCTGCCTGAAGCCCACCCTGCGCCATTAAAGGACTGCCTTGCAGCTTGATACCTGATTTTCTGCTTGAACCCAGAACTTCCAGAGTGACTCCAATGTCTAATTGGCTGCCCCCCTGATCAGAGCCTCATGGACAGATAAGCCTCCATCCATCTTAAACCTGGGACTAGCCTGAGTGAGGCCTGACTCTGCAAGTGGTGCACCCTCCAGTCCTGGAGCCTTGCAAGTGGTGCTAAATGATCTCAGATAGCCCAAATCCAGAACTTGGGGCTTAGAATATTTTCAGCCCAAAAGGCCCTGAGAACTGAGAGGAGACCAGGACCTACCTGCTCGCTGATCCACCCAAGGTGCATTGCCAGTCGGCCCGACATCGCAATAGACCCCCCTACGTTTTTCTGCAATGCCGCAAATCCTGTTCAGAGGCTTCTTGCAGAAGGAGTATCAGGCCTCATGAAACCCTTGTTGACTAGAACTTGCAGCTTTCACCCGCTGGAGATTTTAAACTTCCAAACAGAGACTAATTCCGAATGTGGAAATCTTCACCGTGACTTCATACAGCGATTCCCGGACAACGGTATCTCCTCCTCGGACTCCGCCGACTGCCTTGCACCACTGAACTTTACCTTTTCAGACATTTGTTTACAAAATTTCTTTTAAGTCTAAAGATAAGCGAAGACTGAGCCTAATCTTATTTGTGCATCCGCAGTGCGCTCCATCTTGGTTGGCCGTAACTTTTGACTTTGCCCCAGTCTCACGGGCACCGCGCAATTCCAACTTTGTTGCCCACAGAAAGGAGATCCATGGTGATGAATATATGTAATCCTTGCTGATGCCATCTGTATAGAAGGACCCCAACAGTGCACATGCCACAGGGTAGAACACCATCATCAGACACCACATTCAAATAATATCACTGCATTTTCGTTCTGCGGCCAAGCTTTACGCGTACTTAAGGTGTAGCAAATGTTATTTATGCAGTTGTCTGCTACTACATGACTGTTCTCTCTCAATTTCTTCAAAGTCTCTCTCATTTCACTTTCCTTGTCCTTGTTCTTTGTAGTTTCTTCCAATCTTCTTTAGTCTTCCTTCTCCTCATTTGAACTGCCTCTTGGTCTGTGTCCCAGTTTATCCCCCCAGGCTCTTTCTTCCTCTTAGTCTCCTTAGTCCATATTCCCGCTCCTTATCGTATTCTCCTTTCCAAATTTTTTCTCCTTCCATCTCACATCCCCTCATATTATCTCTATTTCCTTCCTCTGCATTTCACACACTCCCTCCATTTCCTGTTTCATTGAGTAATGAGCTGTCAGAGGCAGTGAAAACCAACATTGTGTTTAAACTTAAGGAAAGACCAACACACACACAAAATGTATTTCCATGACTTACCTATAGATAGTGTGTCCATGTTGGTGTTTCTCAGAGTTTTAACACAATGTTGTTTATTACAGGCTGTGAAAACCATCACTCTCTTAAAACTCTACAGACGTCCAACATGAGCTCATTGTGTATTGGTCAGGAATGCACCATTCCTTCCCAATAGAAAATGTGTTTGTGTTGGTGCTTCTTGGAGTTTTAGGACAATATTGATTTTCACAGACATTGTCTACTGAGAAGGAACAATGAACCTATAAAAGCTTGGGAATTACGAGTGAATCAACACACATCCTCATCTCTGATCAATAAAATCTGTGCAGTTATTGTGATGGAATTTTGTTTTACTTGTTAGTAGGAGAGTGCCTGGGGAGGAGGAGTGGGAAGTGATGCAGTCTTTTTTTTAAAAACAAACTTTAGTGAGCATTTGTTCATGAAAGCATACTGACAGTAATATGTGCCATGAAACATATAATCATACCCATGTCTTTTCTGGAAAGTTTATCTGTGCCAACCGTCATTCCACCTATCTCTGCCCTTTCTGACTTAGGGTTCTGTCCTTGATTTAACATTTCGATACATTATATGACTAGTATTTGTATCTATGCCGACATTCTTTCAACTTTCTCAGCAGTTAGGATGTAATACAATGATGCATGTGGCATGCAATTCCTCTGTACACTTCCTACCAAGAGGCCGCCCCTTAACCACCCTTCCCTCCCACCCTCCACCAGGCATGTCTTGAATTACCTACAATAATGCTCCCCTAAGGTCCTTCCGCTCGGATCTTCGATTCAGAAATCTTATTCACCACTGAACCTTCGGGTATCGATTAGCCGGATGGCACCTCCACCCCTTCCTTCTCCATTCCATCCCTTTCATGCCTTTATTTCATGCTACTCTATGGTGCAGACTCTTGCGAATTCCCCTGCCGCCCTTCATCCTTTGTTTCTTCTGGCTGCTTGAGTTGCATTACCAACACTTCTCATGCCCTATCCACCTCTAGCGCCTTCTCAGTACCATTGCGCCTGGCCTCTCTGAGCCGTACAGCCCCCTCGTACCCTGCCCACCACTCAAACTCTCTCTTCCATCTGTCTGTGTGGGGGCCTCGCAGTGCCTTTCAATGACTGGTGATATCCCTTTTTTGTAAGTATAAGACCCAGGTTTTGAAATTTACTCATGATCTTATTCCTAGAGGTGTGAGGAAATCTATGCAACAGGCAGTATCCTGGTGACATACTCACCTCCCTTTCCGTCACTTCCACTAGAATGTCCGTCACCTCCCTCCAGAACTTCCCCATCTCCAAATCTAAAACATATGGAGAAACTCTGCTCTCTCCTCTCCACAGCGGGGACACGCCACAGTTGTTGTGTTGAAGTACCCGTTGAAACGCCCTGGAGTAAGATACGCCCTGTGAAAGATATAGAAGTTCACCAATTGAAATCTAGTATTCCTAGTGACCTTTCTGATACGCTCCTTCAGTTTACCCCAAATCTTCTCCTCCATGGCTTCCCCAGGTCTTCCTCCCATCTCTGCTGCAACTCAGTAAGGACCGGGAGAGTTGCCCGACTAAGTCTCCTGCACAAGCAAGTGACCACCTTAAATGTCCCCGCTGAGGACACCACATATTGGCATCCTTCAGCCAGAGGCAGCTCAGCCATCCTGTTTCCCCAATATTGCCGTACTGCTGCTGTTAAAGCCGTATGAAGTAGAAAGTCTCCTCTTGGTATTTCATATCTCTCACTGAATGTGTTAAAGGGTAGCAGAGTGCCATGCTCATACAGCGACCCCACTGTGGTTACCCCCGCAGTCACCCAGGCCCCCAACCGTCTCCAGTCTGCTCTGTGCAGCAAAGTCATACACAATGACAATGGAATTTCCGGTGCATACGGGCGCCTGACCCAGCATTTGCGAACCACTTCTGTAGTCAGTCCCCTTTCCCGAATAGGCAATCGTAGTACTATTCTCGAGAGGAGGTCCAGACTCGGGCTTTCGTTGCCTTGCTGTTCCTCGTGTCTGACTCGCCACCCATTTCATGAGCCATTGCATCTGAGCCACTATGTAATATTACTCAAAGTCTGGCGCTGCCAACCCTCCCTCCGACTTTGGTCTCATTAACGCCTTCAGGGCTACTCTGCGCCTCCCAGTTCCCCACAGGACTTCCGTTACCATTGTTCAGAGCTGCCTAAACCGCTCCGCTGGGGTCCACACCGGCAGCACCCCGAATACATATAGAAGTCTCAGGGGTGTCACCATTTTTAGGAGTGATATCCTACCCGCTAACGATAGGGTAAGCGTCCCCCAAAACTCGAAGCTGGCTTTGTCCCCCTAATAACTTTACCCACATTGACCTCTAGCAGATCCACTCAATCATGATCAATTTTGACATCCAGGTATAAGAGGCATCTACCTTCCCACTCTATCCCCTCCACAGCCTGAGGTTTATCTCGCCGCTGTCTGGTGAGAAACAGACACGACTTTCTCCAATTGACCTTGAGGCCTTCCACCTTCTCCAATGCTATCAACAGTCCTATGGCTCCTTCGAGGTCTTCCCCTGTATTTCTAAGGAAGAGCAATAAGTCATCGGCATATAATGCTATGTGATGGGTTCATCCCTCCACCTCCAACCCTTGATACAAGATTCCTGCCCTGGCTTCAGCGGCAAGAGGCTCCATGGCCAGAGCGAACAGCCGAGGCGAAAGGGGGCATCCCTGCTGTGTTCCACTCTCCACCCCATAGCTATCCGAGATAATCTTATCCGTTCTAACTGGGGCCTTTGAATCGGTATACAGCAGGGCTGTCCATCCCACAAACTCTGACCCTAGGCTGAATGCCAGCATCAACCGGAACAAATATGGCATTCAAGGCTGTCAAATGTCTTTTCTTTTGTCAACAGTGAAGATAGCTGCCTCTTCTCTGCAGTATGTGTCTACTTCCAATATTCTCATCACCCTTCTCACATTTATCGCCGTGCTCCGGGCTGGTATGAACCCCGCCTGGTCCTGGTGTATAAGGGCCGTCATATGTGCCAAAAGACGTATGGCCGGTATTTTGCTTAATATTTTATAATCGAATTTGAGCATAGAGAGCAGCCTATATGCTGTCTTGTCAGATTGTTGTTTCCCTGGCTTGAGCAGCAGAACTATCAAGGCCTCCCTAGTGGTCCCTGGGAGTCTCTCCCTTGTTTTGCTTGGTTGTATAGCTCTACCAACTGGGGTCCCAGCAGGTCTGCATATGCGGCGTAAAATTCAACAGGAAACCTATCTGTCCGTGGTGTTTTGTTCCTAGCCATGGCCTTAATGGTGCTTTTCACCTCCCGCAGTTCTATTTCCCTTCCCAGTGTGTCTGCCTCTCCCTCAGTGAGCGCTGGCAATTCAACACTGCCCACATAAGCATCTAGTTCCTCTGTGGTGGGGGAAACCCTACTTTTATACAAGCCAGTGTAGTAGTCACAGAATAGACCATTAATATTCTGCTGACGATAGCGGACCTTCCCCTGTTCTTCTTTCAGTTCCAAAATTACAGATCCCCTTTGGGCCGGGTTGGCTACCCAAGCTTGCAGTGCCCCAGGCTTGTCTCGTTCAGCATGTGCCCACGTCATATATTCCTTGTAATCGAAGCTGCGCATGCTCTACCACCTCTTCCCTGGCTGCTAACAATTCTTCCTGTTTGTCTACATTTATGGGCCTTTCGCTGTCTATGCCTCTCAGACGCTGTTCTGCTAACAAAGTGTCCTGCAGCAGAGTCCTCCTCACCCCTACCATCTCAGAGATGCACCAGCCCCTGATTACCACCTTAAAAACTTTCCACTCCATGCTGCGGCTCGAGGCCCTACCTGCGTTTGCTGCAAAATATTGCTCAATAGCCTCCTGACGTAGCCTGAAACCAGTGATCTTCCAGTGTCTCTGGTCTGATGCGCCATGTGGGGATGCATGTTCTGATCCTGGTGCAGCCCAGCCCAATCAATAGTGGGTTATGGTCTGAGACCGTTCGTGACAGATACTCGTTAGTCTGTACGCACTCATGAACATCTGGAGTGCACAATATGGCATCTAACCTGACGTGTAATTCATGCATATATGCGAGAAGAATGAATAGTCTCTTTCGCCCTGGTGCTATGCCCTCCAGGAGTCTATTAGTCCCCACTGTAGCTGCCAGTTCTGTCTTGCTACTGCTGTTCTACAAATCGGTGAGTCTGGTAGCGGGGCATGGGATCTGTCTAGGTTTACGTCTTCTACAAAATTATAGTCTCCCCCTAAAAGCGCTGATCCCATCAGGGCATGCGCAAGCGTTCTAGAAAGAGTTGCGCGGAAAACAGCTTGTTCTATGTTCAGGCCATTTTTAGGTCGAGGACCGTCCGGTCTGCCGAAGGCAGAACCGGAAGTCGGAGATTTAATGTTTTGGAGAAGAGGGGCTTGAACCCGCCCCTCTTCTCCCCTGTTCTCCATTGGCTGGCCTCTTGAATACTGGCCAGCCATTGGAGAAGAGGCTTTGTCACTCCGATCAGGCCCCGTCCTTTTCGGATTCGGGGGCGTGTTTTTTTCTACTTTTCTTATTATCTCCTCCAGCCAATGGCAAGAGGAGAGAAAAAGAAAACACGCCCCCGAATCCGAAAACGCCACTGCGTTTCTCCGAGGCATTTCTGCTTCACCTCGGAGAAAGGCAGTGGTGTGCTTGTCCTCTCCCCCTGCTCTCGGCTCCTGGCCTTTAAATCTGAGGCCACTCCCTTCATTGATCAACATCAACTAATCAGCTGCCCCTACCCCCACGTTAGCGCAACCTGAAATGCCAAAAACGCAGTCTTTTTTTAAAAGAATGGAGGAGGGTCGCAAAAATAAAACATACTTGTAGAACGGCAAACAGAGCCGTAGCATAACACTGAATTACCATATATGTCATCACCCTTGATCGTCCTTTAAACACTACTTAGACCTTACCTTTGGGAGTTTGGTGCTCGAACTCGAAACTCATTTAAAGGCAACTTCCAACGTCCGAGCTGAGCGGCACTGCGTTCTACGTCCAAGGAAAGCGTGCGGAATAGTCCTTGCAAGCCAAAGAACCCACGATCAGAATGAACATTGCCGAGTCGAAAATTAGCATCAGATTGGGCCGCTACCTTCCTGCACAGGTGGAAGGATTGTCGGGTTACAAGCTCGCTATTCCGGGCTTTCACGACACTCTGGTTCGTTCCAAGTGCACCTCTCGGACTAGCACGCCTGGAAAGAAACTCTCTGAACTGGAACAGAGGTGTCCTTCCGGAAATGAGAGTGGCCTCAGCAGAGGAGGTGCAGCGCCTGCCTGCCCCGCTGGGGGACCGCCGTCTGGTTTCACATGCAGCAGGACTCCACGTCACAGCCAGGGGCCGAACCCCCACGTCTGAGGGGGGCTTTGAGTCAGCGGGGCGGCCACAGGTGCGAGAGTGGACAATATACAGGAAGAGAGCGCCCGGTGCATGCTGGGAGGTGGCAGAGCGGCGCAGTAGGAGACGTGAGATAACAAAGGGGCTGATTGCTGGGGCCGGCAGAGGGGTTAATGGGATGTCTCAGCGATGAGGGACAGAAAGAAAATCCAATCAGTTCTTATCGTGATATGAATGGAGAGATCAGGAGTCACAAAGGGCCGAGTTTGTAGCAGAACCGAGGTGTCTCGATTCCATCAACTAACACTACAATGGTTTCTTTTAGCTTCCAAACTGTTAACCTATGGATAGAGTCCCGAATATCGCTACTACCGGCCCTGGCGATACGTTTAGGTGCGGCTCATGTGAAGCCCACACTGACGGAGACAGAGTTTTTAGTTCTGGTGGTGATTGGTAAATAAAGATAACGGGGGGCGGGGGGGGGTCTGGTTTTCACCCTCATCCTTTGCAATGCGACTGGTTCAGGAACCTGCTAGGAGCTTTGCTCGGTGTTATGATAGCATTAGAATATGCCACTGACGCTGCAAATTAGATGAAAGGTGACCTACCTCCATGCCGACCTTGTAACTATGAATTATACAATTTCCAAGTGTATGGGGGTGGTGAGCGGGTTTACTGGTTATAAACCATAACATAAACAGAACGCGTACAAGGGCAACAGCTCAGAGCACAACATGTGCTCGACCGCCAGCAATAACCTCGGGGACAGATTCAAGTGTTAGGAGCGGCTGGCCGTCCCCCCAGACGGGGCCTAGGCAATGCCTTATAGGTGATAACTTGGGTAGCTCTCTCCCTCTTTCGGATGTACTAACTAAGGTATAAGCGGAGCCACGGGAATTATGCGGAAGGGGAGGGTCACATTATGCTTCAAGGAAGGCCAAATTATGCTGCCTAATGCAGCACATTTCTTGCTAGTTTTAATTCATTATTTTGGACTTTTTACACTCTCTGCTAATGCAATAGGTATCACATATGCAAAAAAAAAAAGCTAATGCCAATAGAAATGACAATGCCATTTATTTAGGGATACAAAAATAATAAAACAAGCATTTACAATGCAATGGTCTCGGCATTGGTAAAGTTAGAGCTATTGGCATTGCTCATGACATTATTTTTGTTTATGTTTTTGTTTTTAAAACATTTAAAGAAACGGCATTGTCATGAGCAATGCCAATACCTCTAACTTTAACAATGCCGAGACCGTTGCATTGTAAATGCTTGTTACTTCCTATTGTGATGTCTCTCCCGTCTAATTTACCCATTAAAACTACATGTCGCCCTTCGGGGTCTAAGAACTGCTTAATACATTGGAAGGGATCCCCTGCCTGCACCCACACCAGTGCTCCTCTGGCGAATGCAGAGTAGTTTGTGTAGTATACTTGGCCCCTCCAGCGGCACTGCAATGTGGCTCCCTCTTTCGGAGTTATATGTTTCTCTTGTAGCATTGGAATTTGCACCCCTTAACGCACCAAGAATGCGTGTACTTTGTGGCACTTTGTCATGGAGTGCACACACACATTCCAGGAGATACACCTGAAGTCTATGGTGGATCCCATTGCATGGACACTGAGCCGTCACTTCCTAGGTTCTTGCTCCAGACACGCCTGGCCCCCGTTGAACACCCCTGAAACAAATGAACTTCCCAACTCCTCTTCCCCAGGACATGTAGAAGTAGTCCCCCTCGCATCCAAACACTAAAACTAAAACTGCTATTCTGGTTGTGTGGTTGTGGTGGCTGCCGCCTCACCCCCAGAGCCCCTCTTCCCCAAATCCCCCCTCATGTTGCCACATGAGATCACCCCCTCAAACCCCCCCCAGTATTCGCATCTTTTCCCTCTAAAGCACCCTTTCCCTGCCCCATCCTGTGATAAGTAGTAAAGGTTATAGCTCGCAAGTATCTGTGATTCGTTTGTCTTGCCAGTTCACTGTCAAACCAGCTCATCCACGGACTTAGCCGTTACTTTCGGCAGCTCCGTCTCTGAGTCCTCTGCTGCACTCGTCACTGGGGAACTCTCCGATCGTCCATTTTCCCCATCATTCCGTGGGGATCTAGGACTGGATCCCAATTGACTGAGCTCTGCCACTGCTTTAAGAGCCTTGTACCTTTCCTCCTGAGCTTCTGTCATGGTCGGTGCCCTCGCCATGCCACAACCGCACCTTTCCTCCCCGCCGCCAACCTGATTCCTCGTCCCGGGCCAGAGTCCAGCCACTCCCAGGCTTCCTGCGGCATCTGGAAAAATTGCACTCCCTTCGGCCCCACCAATACCAGCCTAGCAGGGAATAACATTGCATATGGGAGCTACAGTTGCCTCAATTTTCTTTTCACAACCAAGAACAAGGTTATTTGCCTCTGGACTTCCCTGGTGAAATCTGGAAACACCATCAGTTTACTATTCCCAATCTGGAGGTCAGCCTTCTGCCGGGCCTGCTTAAGAATATGGTCCCTGTCTCTGAAATGAAGCAGGCGGGCTATGATTGGCCTTGATGGAGCTGCCGGTCTGGGCGCTCTTGATGGTACCCTATGGGCCCTCTCCAACGCATAAAATGAAGAGAGCCCCTCTGGAGCCACTCCCCGTTTGATCCATTGTTCTAGGAATTGCACCAAATCTTCTCCTTCCTCTTTCTCGGGTATGCCAACGAAGCACAAATTATTTCTGCGCAACCTCCCTTTGCTATCTTCTGCCTGTGCCTTCAGTACCTATATTTTCTCTTCTACAGCTGTGAGAGATTTCTTCAGGTCTGTTATCTTCGCTGGGACGTATGCAAGCGTTTTTTCAGTATCAGTCACCCTCTCCGCTAAGCAGTGGTGGTCCTCTTTTAAGAGGCTGAGGTCGGTGCCAATGGCATCAATTTTCATTTGAAGAACTTCACGAGATGCCGTGATGGCCTTCATAATGTCCGCCAATGTGGGCCTCGTAGGTGCTGTGTCCTTCCCCGTGTCTAGAATGTCGTCCTCTTCATCCGTCTGGATGTTCCAGCCTCCTGTGGCCATGGTGCCATGTCCCTTTTTCTTTGGCACTTTCCCCAAGCTGGATGCCTACCGCACCTCTCTACTGTTGTCCTCTGCCCCTGTTCTGGTGTTTATGTCTGCATACTGTGTCTGTTAAACCTCCTTGCAGATCTGGGTCCAACACTACATTAACTGTGTCACGGTTCACTCTCTTCCTAGTCCTGCCTTGCCTCTTCTGACTCCCAGGGACCAGTCTCCACTCCTCACTGTGGGCCCGACAGAACCCCCTCCGCTGTCAGCAGTGTCCTCCTGGCTCTCCAGTCGATGTCTGCAGCTGATCTGACAGTTAGGACAGCCTTGGTTATCTTTTAAAGGTCTTTATACTCTCTGGCTGCTCCTCGTCCTTTCTGTACACAAATAATTGCTGCATCCCTGCATAGCTTCTTGTGGTAGTCTCAGGGTACTCCTCACTATACCCGTGCTCTCAGCTTGACACTCCCTCAGTGCTGCCACGCTCTCTGTTGTCAGGCCTGTGCTCGCTAGGCCCCTGCTGCTGCTGCTGGTAGGGTCTCCAGATCCATGGACAGCCGCGGTCGGTAGTAGGAGTAATTGCAGGGCGGTGACGTGGGGAGGGGGCGGGGCAGGGTGGGGTGTAGTAAACTATGGATTACGGAGGTTTACAGGTAAGTTCACATATAAATTAATAAAACAAATTTTGTTGCGTGCACTGCATCCCCAAATGCGATGCAGTGCACGCAACGAAATTCGTTTTATTAATTTATATGTTAACTTACCTGTAAACCTCCGTAATCCATAGTTTACTACCCCCCACCCTGCCCCGCCCCCTCCCCACGTCACCGCCCTGCAGTTACTCCTACTACCGACCGCGGCTGGTGTCCTTCCTCATCTACCACCACAGCGGGTGCTTCTTGTGGGCCGCCCCGTGCCTGCTTCGCTCTCTTGCCTCTGGGTTCAGCACCCAACTCGCGCTGCGGCTGCCATTTTATCGGCCATATTACACAGGGTCCACTTGCAGACGGTCTCGGTTCTGCAGGTTCCACCCCAATTGCTGCTCAGACCCACCACGTCCTATTCTGGGGTACTTCAGCCGATAATTCCCCTATTTGAAGAGGGGCTGGGGGCAATATGTCCATAGAATTAGGCACACCCACAGACCAAAAGTATAATAAAAAAATAATTAATTTATTGTATCAATTTATCAAAATATGTCATTTTCATAATGTAAATATATTCTTTTTTTTAAAAAAAATGTTTTATATAGAGTGCAAAGTAAATAACAATATTAAAATAGAACACATACTAGCCCAACACATGATGTGATTACAAAATCAGTCAATAAGAGAACATGGAAAAACCAAAGTCTACAAGTAAAAAAACAACACAGACAATCTTACAGAACAAATAAGTGACAAAACACCGTACATCATAGAAATACAATTAAATAATAAACAGAAAAAAGCGCCGACACGTGTTTCGGAGATCCCATGAAACTCAAAAGGCTCCTTCTTCAGGGCCCATTACATAAGTCTTTTTTGGAAAACAAATCATGAGTTAAATTCCAGGATCTTTTGGTAATGGTGCCGGGCTTCATTCAATGTTAACAACTGTTGGTTTTCAACAGGATCCAATGCTTTAGGTTAGACCCTAGGTTGATGCAGCCAAGTGGAAGCTTCTATAGGTCAATCACAGAAGGCTGAAAGTGGCATACTGGATGCAAACTACTGGTAAGATGTTCTTATAGTAGAGGTGAATCCATATGTTTAAGAAATGTTGATAAAAAAACAATAGAGATAATGGTAATAGGTGGAACACAACTTAATAAGACGCATCTGTGAATGCTTGATCAGCAGTCAATGCCACGGGATTTTGAAACTAATCTGGGGGACCGGGGTCATTGCTGTTAAGAGCTCAGTCTGTATAAATCCGATTGGTTTGCCATCATCCACCGGTCGGAAATTCAGGTTCTAGCGGCGTCAATACCCGCTGTGGGTGGTTTTAATATACTTTTGGTCTGTGGGTGTGCCTAATTCTATGGACATATTGCCTACAATTGAAATATATGTGTGAAGGATTTTTTTTTTTTAATATTTATCATTTCCCTGATTACTTCCTCACCTACCTTATTGCTCAGGGTCCCTCTTCCGTAGTTTTGTCAGAAGAGGGGCTGGGGGCCAGGATATTGCCGGATGGGGGATTCCGAGACCGGAGCTCAGAGGCTCGCTCCCGTCTACGTCGGCGTCAAGCTTTCGGTGGGGTGATGGAGTGGTGCTTTTGTTTTCATGTACATGCTGCTAACTAAGAGGCGAGAGGCTGTGAGCGGGGGTGAGGGCGGGAGCTGCTCCTCCATGAGAGTGGTGGAGTGCCACCCCACTAAAAACAAATGGCCGAGAGCAGCTGGAAAATAAAATGTTCATAAAGTTTGCTCCGGCCCATTTTCAGTATCTCGCAATTATCTACTGGAACCCACTCTGGTCAGATGGAACTTTTTACTTGCCCAATAGCGTGGAGGGAAAAAAAACACAATTATCACCATTACAGTCCGCAATTGGCCATAATCAAGGACTCGAGACTTAATCTCTTGGCTCTCGGGTTTTTATTATCAACATAAAGATTTGAAGATACAAAGTCCTCAATACGAGGCACAACAAGTACATAGGCACTAACACAAATGCTACTCTACGAAGAATCCGCATACGGCTAAAAATAACTAAAAGTACAATCTCTAAAAGCATGAGGTAGAACACTACCAAGCAAATGTCGATACTAGGGACACTGAACCATACCATCTCTGTCCCTACTCTGCACTAGGTGACATCCCTACATAGCAATCCCTTGAGACCCTCATCAGATAAAGGTGTCAGAGCGAAACTTCCTAAGAAGTCTTCACTTAGAGAGCTTGGTCTAAGTTGCCCCCTCTATCCCTTCGCCTAGCCGTCCTCTGCTTTGGGCTGCCCAGCTCTGCTCTGCCTCCACCCTCGGGGCGCTGTCCCTAATACAGAACCCCAAGTCTCAGAACACGCCCTTTGCGCCTCCTCTTCTCCGGGGTCGACTTTCAGTACTTTTCCACAGAGCGCTGTCCAGTTCCATCGTCCATCGCTTGGCCTTGAGTCCCAGACGCCATCCGCACTAGGAGTTACGATTGGCACATTCCAATACACTCCCATGTCTGGCTTTTACTACATAATTCAAATTGCGAACAAAGAGCTTCTCTACTAACGAGCAACTGTCCTTGCACCTGGGGTGAGATCATGCAAAGCAGACATTCTTCACATCTTTTAAGTTGCAATTTACTACGGCCTGAAAACCTCCACTGAGATAAATCCCTTTTGGCCTATTGCCCTGGCCAACATAAGAAAATACCAGGCCTTTCGCCTCAACGATATATGCGAATTCTGGCCACTACTTCGGTTACACAAGCATGTTTAAATCACAGTATTGACATTTACGTCTTTCTTTCATGTGTGGTCAAACTAAACAAACTACAGACACGAAGTCTAGGGTACACATTTCTAACACCACATTACATTTCACGTAGCTAAACTCTATACATTTCTCTAATACGTTTACCATGTGCTTGTACATAGCTAGCACTTCTATTTAAAATCGATATAGGTTATACAATTCGTAATACATTGCACGCAAAATACCTGAGTACACATTTGATTATATGCGGGTGCCGACTAACAGTGAATACAACGCACCCCTACAATTTTCAAACTTTTAAGCGCTACATCAGTTCCCCCCTTTGATGACATCCGTCATCACACCATGGCATTTCCATTCTTTAGGACTGATTTAAACCGCGCTAGTCATAACATTGCCATGTCGGACCCCCTCCAGTTTCTTAAGACTCTCATATTGCTGCTCCTGGAGCTTCGCCATTCTTTTCTCGTTTGCCTTAAGAGCTCTTTCAACTTTGCCTCCTTGATACCACTTCCATGCCTTCACGCATCCCCACAAACAAATCACGCAAACCACAGCAATAATAATTGGCTTCAACACTGATCCCAGAAATCCTCTTCCCAGATTCGCAAACCAAGTGCCCACTCGTCCAAATCCCTTTCCAATCTTCTCCCACACATTCTCCTCCGTCAAATCCATAATCTCCTTGTGAATAGTCGTGATGTTGTCTATGTACTTCCCTATCTCCTTCGTGTTGTCTGGAATATATGTGCAGCATTCCTGAACTTTCAATAATTTGCAGACTCCGCCTTCTTTGGCTAATAATACGTCTAAAGCAAGCCGATTCTGCAAAACCATATTCCGTATCGACAACATCTCTCCAGCCACCAACAACAAAGATCTCGCCGTGTTCATAGACAACTCATCAACCACAGTCGCCAACCTCCTAATCTTCACGTCATTCAACACCACACCCATACTAGGTATCATTGCTCCGTATATGTCCCCAATCACCGCACCGGCGTTTGTAGCCCTACGTTTCCTAGACTGCCGCTTCGTCTCTAACAACTCCAAGTCCTTGGTGTGATAAATCTTCGGGAATATGATAGCCAAATAGCATATGCCATACCAATTGTCGGGTAACCTGACATAAGCGTTCTTCCCACATACATAATACACTGTCGGAATTACCTCTACTGGACCTTGCATAAAATTCTTAGCATAAGCTTCCACTGTAAAGGTCTGAGAACAAGTGCTCTGGCCTACTGCGACCTTATCCGTTTTGGATTGAGGCCGTGCAATACACAAATTCCCTCTCTGTGCTTCATCTAACGCTATTGGTCCATAACTTCCCTTCGATCTGTGAGCTCTCTCCTCATCCGTCCAATCTACTGGGCTATCTCCAGTGTGTCGGGTTTCGGTCAACTTTCTATACCTGTCCTCTACTTGGTCTATGAATTTCTTCTCTATCTCAGATAACGCACAGGTCAGGTTATTCCTGTGAGCCTGCGCCGTATCCAGCTTCATAGTCGGTCTAAAATATTTCAGAAGTCTATCCTCTTTCTTATCCAGATCATATCTGTTCAAATGCTTAATTGCTGGAACCTCAGGAAGTACCGTATCAAAATTTGAAAAGAAGTACTCGAACTGTCTCCTGTCATAAAATAAACTGAGCCATAAACTACAAGAAATCCCATATGTCAATGGGAGATGATGATACTTGATACCTTCATCCACTGAAGCAGGCAACTGCATACACACATAACAATCCTTCACATCCATCGCATCAATATACTCATACAACAACCTTGCATACGCGTTAAGCTTGAAATCACCCTTTGACAAATCCATGTGAAGTCTGCGAACATCTCCCAACTCCGATGATTCCTGTTCTCTAATACTGACACCACTCTGCCCTGGGGTAATAGGTGTGGGTGCTCCCTGAACCTTCCCCTCTTGCCTGTGAGCCACCATGTATGAACTTATCACTACCGAAAATATGGTGACTATCACAACTCCTCTCAATGTGCCTATTATCAATTTAGCCCTCCGATGTGGGTTTGCAGGATCTGCCATCTTCGGAATAGGCTCAACGTCCAATACAGTCTCTGAAAGGATAAGTCTCTTTCTCATTAATGTCTCTTTCGTGAACTTAGGCAAACCTCCCTAACTTTTCTTCGTTCTACAACGGAAAAATCCCTAATTTTGTTCTTCTTCCGCTCGGATCTAGGTTATCTTCTTCTCTGCTTGCAACCTTCTCAAATCAATCTAACATAAGTGCTGGTCCTAACAGCTCCAGGACTCCCTGCAATATTTCGAGCTTAAGGATAATCAGTTCTTGTGGATCTGGCAATGCTGTGAACGTCGGGAACTCTAAATTGTCCAAAATCATACCTCGAATGACACTCAAGAATGGCGGACTTGGAATATGAATCGTCAGAATTCCTTCGATCTCCAATCCCGTAACTTTCAGCAACACTTCCACCCTCTGGAGCGGGACACTGTTGACCAATGTCATCGACCTCAATCTTCCCGTGCTCGGTAACCCTGGCATCAGTCACTTGATATGCCCACTCTGGTGAAGCGTACTTCCGGCTTGGTACTCGAGTTCTCTTGGACCTTCTCACACCACCTTGAGGATTCTCCTCGTCTCCTGATTCTTCTTCTGGTTCTTCCGAAACTGGTGCAAGGTCTGTGTCTGGAGCCAACCTCAGGTTTACCCTGTTCTGTCTTGCGGGCCAAACCCTTTCTGCTTCGGTGGCACCTCCGATCTTCCCTTCGATACCCTGTGCACTGACCTCTTCTTCTTCGGCAGAACTTGATTCTGTACTACCCACTGCACCTCTTGCCCTTTCGCCGGTTTCTGGGTCAGTACTTCTTTCACGTTCTTTCCCCACTCGACTCAGTGCACCATCAGCCGCTTCAGCAACCCTTACAGCTTGACTGGCCCTCTCAGGAGGCTCTGGCGGCTCACTGGGATCTTGGTTCTCGAGAGGGGCTGTATCTTCCAAGGGTGCTGGAACTCTACGGGTATGAGAAGCATGCACCCAGTTCGGTAAACCTCCACACTTGACGGCTGTGTTCGTGACGAGAATCACTTGGAAAGGGCCGCGCCACCTAGCATCCAAACAACTCTTCCTCACGTGCTTTCGGACTAGGACCCAATCGCCTGGGTCCAAGTCGTGGCACCTGTCACTCGCAGCTGGAACCGTTGCTGTCTGCACCTGCTGAGACACAGAACGGACCACGTCAGCAAGGCCTTTACAATAGTCCAGGATCATATCATCAGTGATATTTATCAGAGCAGTAGCAGGTATTGCAGGCAAACGCATCGCTCTTCCCATGAGGATTTCATGGGGTGACAACCCAGTTCTTCTATCAGGCACACTTCGAAGGCTCATAAGGACCAAAGGTAATGCATCAGGCCATTTCAGAGACGTAGACGAACACACTTTCGCCATCCGAGCCTTTAGAGTTCCATTCACCTGCTCCACTATCCCTGAAGCTTCTGGTCTATAGCTACAGTGTAACTTCTGATCTATATTCAAAGCAGCGCAAAGCAATTTCATAACTTCGCTGTGGAAATGAGTTCCTCTGTCCGATTCAAAGGACGTCGGGAACCCGTACCTAGGAATGAGTTCTCTCAATAATAGTTTCGCTACTGTGAGTGTGTCGCATCTGCGTGTAGGATATGCCTCCACCCACCTGGAAAAGACACACACTATCACTAATATGTACCTCAACCCATTACACTTCGGCATTTCGACAAAATCCAACTGCATCCTATTGAAAGGTCCCCCTGACCTCCCTATGTGGCTCAATGTCACAGCAGTTCTTTTCCCTACAGTCATCTGTTGACAAGTGACACACCTCTGGCACACCGTTTCGGCCACTGCACGAAACTTCGGGTTGTACCAAGTCTGACGAAACACTCTCATCATGGCATCCCTACCCAGATGTCCAGCACCATGTATCAACCTCGCCATGGGATTCAACAAACTTTCCGGCAACACTGCTCGTCCATCATTCGAAACCCATATATCCACATCTCCCTTCTCACATCCAGCTCGTATCCAGCTGTCCCGTTCCTGATCCGAGACCCCTTCCTGAAGCTGTTTCAGTTCCTCCTATGAGTCAGCCATTGCTAGCATCTGACCGTACACCACCTCCTCCCCGGTTTCCTCGATGTGGGTCTCAGTGAAGTTGCATCCCTGTTCTGCACAAAATCGAGCTACTTCATCTGCATAGTTATTTCCCAACGAGACAAAGTCACCTCCCTTTGTGTGTGCTGCACATTTAACGACAGCAATTTCGTCAGGACCTTGCAATGCTTTTAACAGTTTCCGCACATGATCACCATTTCTTATGGGAGAACCTGAAGACGTCATAAACCCTCTCTGGGACCATAGCTGTCCGAAATCATGAACCACACCAAACCCATACTGGCTGTCTGTGTAAATAGTTACACGGATTTTCTCAGCTGCCAAACAGGCACGAGTCAAGGCAATGAGCTCAGCCACCTGCGCGGAGTGTACTCCTTCTAAACAAGCGGCTTCATCCACACCCGTGATGGTGCATACAGCAAACGCTGCTCTCAATCGACCGACACTGTCTCTTAAACATGAACCGTCCACAAAGAAAATCTCATCTGACACTGGGAGCGGTTCATCGACAATGTCGGGTCTCGGTTTGGTGCATAGTTCAGTCACATCGAGACAATCATGGTCCTCACAATCTTCATTATCATCTATATTGGGAACAGGTAACAATGTAGCAGGATTTAAAACAGCACACCTCTTCAATGTCACATTATCGGCTGCAAGAATAACTTGCTCATAACGAGTCAGCCTATTATTCGTGAGGTGCTGTGTTTTAGTCCTGGTCATCAGCAATTCAACAGAATGTGGCACATGTACAGTAAGTGGATGACCCATCACAATGCTCTCACATCTCTCGATGCTGACACCTGTTGCCGCAACGGATCTGAGACATCCGGGCAACGCAGAAGCTACTGGATCTAAAGTAGCTGAGAAATAAGCAACTGGTCTACGGACACCTCCATGATTCTGGGTTAACACTGCTAATGCGCAACCTTCTCTTTCGCAGCAGAACAATGCAAATGCCTTGGTATAATCCGGCATTCCCAACGCAGGAGCGCTACATAAGGCTTCTCTCAGCCTCAGAAATGATTTCAAACAGTCGTCGTCCCATGGTACCGGATCACTTACATCCTTTCGCGTCAGCCGCTGTAAAGGCTTCGCTTCAAAGGAAAAGTTTGGGATCCACTGGCGGCAATAGCCCACCATTCCCAAAAACATTCTAACTTCCCTCTGCGTCGAGGGAACTGGCATTCTCAGAATCGCATCAATGCGATCTGGAGACACCTTCCTTTTACCCTTCTCAATTCTGTGCCCCAAATACTGTACCTCAGGTAAACAGTATTGCAGCTTGTTTGGAGACACCTTGTGACCATTCTCTCCCAAGAAATTCAACAACGCAATGGTATCGATCCTGCAAGCGTGTTCTGTCTCTGACGCGACAAGCAGGTCGTCAATGTATTGCACCAAAACAGAGTTTTTCGGCAACACAAGACCTTCAAGATTCTTCTTTAAGAGCTGATTGAAAATCGATGGGCTCTCCGTATACCCCTGTGGGATACGACACCACGTTAATATACGATTTTCTAGCCTAAATGCAAAAAGAAATCTACTCTCTTCATGTAGGGGAATCGAAAAGAATGCCTGACACAAGTCAATCACTGTGAACCATCCAGCTTCGCATGGGATCTGGAACAGTATCACAGATGGATTCGGTACCACTGGACAACATGGAACAACTAGGTCGTTTATTTTCCGCAGGTCTTGCACTATCCTGAACTTCCCACTTGGTTTCTGCAGTCCCATAATGGGTGAATTACATGGACTACCCATGATCTCCACCAATATTCCCTGCCTAATCATAGACTCGATCACAGGTTTAATCCCAGCAATCGTCTCAGGCGACAGTTTATACTGAGGTGTTCTCGGGAATTCCGCGTTTGGCTTAACCTGTATCTTCACTGGTTCCACTCCCCTGACTAAGCCGATCTCCTCTCCGCTTAGATCCCACACATCGGTCGCTACTGACTCCCTCAAGTCCTGTGGAAGCTCCTCCACTGTCAGAGCCGGATACACTTCCACGCACACCTGCTGATTTGCAACCTTAAAGGTCGCGTCGTCATCTCTTGTCTGTACCTCTACTCCCCTCGGGGTACAGTAAATTGTACAATTGAGTTTACACAATAAATCTCTCCCCAACAGACAAACTGGACTAGAATCGCACACCACGAATTGATGTCGATCCCTAAAGTTTCCTATCCTGACGGGAATCGGTTCTGTCAAGGGGCTAACTAGTCTCTTATTCGCCACTCCAACCACTTGTATGCTTTCTCCAGAGAGGGCTACCCCCGGAACTACTGCTGATCTTATGGTTGACCTGGTAGCCCCCGTATCTACCAAAAAGGTAGTAGGGCGTCCATCGAGCTCTGCTTCCACAAAGGGTCCTTTCTGATCTACCTCTAGTATGGCCCTAAGTAGGCAATCATCGTCCTGACCCAAACTTAACTGCGCCAGCAAATCTGCATCCCTCTCCTCTTCCACTTCGAACATGGGCATCTGCAAATAAGTCCGAGCTCCCTGCTGTATGTTCTGCATCCTGGGTGGCTGGGGAACCTGCACCTGCGAGACCCCGGTCCCCCCTTGCATCGTCCTCGGTACAGTCACCGTCTGTACCTGCTCCGCCCCAGGGACCTGACCCATACTTCCCTCCATCTGCGGCTGATTATAGGGGTTCAAGGGGCACTCGCGCCTCCAGTGTCCCACCTGGTGACACTGGTGACAAGCAGTCGTCTTTTTCAAAATCGCTACATCTATGCCTGTCCTAGGGTCTACGGGCCTCGGCCTTCCCTGACCCTGCATATTCTGATTCCCTGTCTGGTAGTTTCCCTGTCTCCGCACCACTGGACCCCCATTCGGCGGTCCCTGAGCAGCTTGCATCTGAATGAGCAATAGGTTATCCTTCATCTTCTTGTGCTTTGACTCAATCTCATCCGTGCAGTACCTGGCGTACCGCAAGATCTCGTCCACGGGCTTATTCTGCCAACAGATCAAATGCTGCTGTATCATAAGACTGACCTCGGGCTTCAAACCCAGCACGAACTTAGACACAAACTGTCCCATGTCCTTCGTTTCCAGCTCATCTAACCCACTGTACTGCTTAAAAGCCTTCAAAAGTCTCTCATAGAATTCATGTACTGTCTCCTTTGGCTCCTGCACCGTCCTATCTATCTTCACCCAATCAATGTCTTGGGGTGAAACCTTCGATTTCAACCAGGTAATAACTTTATCGTACAGCCTCATCACAGCTGGCGACGGACCATTCGTAACCATGTTCCTATCAGGCTCATAGTCCGGCCAATCAACAGCAATTTTACATGCGCTCCACAGGTCTCCCGGAACCCCGATATCGAATAAGGTGTTCAGATCTATCCACAACACCTTCGAAATCTTAACGAAACGCTCAACTTGCTTGTACCACTCTGCAGGCTTCTCCCTGAGCCTGGGAAAATCATTCGTAAATGATGCCAAATCCCCCCTGCTCCATGGTACATGCACGTATCCTCCATTCGCCACCTCTCTCAAGGGAAGAATCTTTACCTCCTGCAAATCCCCTTCAGAGCTCCCTCCTTTTGCTCCCCTAGAATTTCTTTTCCTAGCCCATTTCTCTTGCCATTTGTCAAGCATCAGCCATATTCTCATAGCTACAATCAGTTCCTTAGTATGTGACCTTAGACCAACAACCCTTTTCTCTTCCAATTCCCGCTCGGTGCAATGCATCCTATGGTTCCCTTGTAATGCTCTAGTCTTGGATAGATCCACCCCATATTCTCTAGCCAAACCCGCCAGTTTCTCATGTGCCACTCGTGCTTTACGAGTCACATCCTTTGCCACAAAAAGCAATTCATCTGGAGTATATGTCAATACTCTCTCAAGAGGTAGATTCCCATATATTATTTCATCCGCCTCTGCTTTAAGTCTTACTACATCTATCATTCCTGCCTTCAAGGCCCCTTTCAACACCTGACAACTTGCTCCACGTCCCTCATCATACTCGCATTCCGATTCCTGCTCTCTCCTTTCTTCTGGTGGTTCTATGGGAGCAGAATGGCTCGTAAAGGCAACTGGGGTTGTCCCCGCTCGGCCCATATTCCAGCTCATTTGCTTCTTCGGCGGTACCCATGACCCTAAATCTGGTCTCGACTCCATCAGAGTCCTCGGCCTCACCGATCTCTCATCCTCCTCGCCCCTAGATGTGTCTGACACCGCTGCTAATGGTGTACTCCATTGTACAGGGCTTGGAGGTCGGGCCGTTGCCCCTTCCAACTCACTTTCCCCGCTTTCTCTCCTAGTTCTCTCTGCCTCTCGTTCAGACCTCTCTCTCGCCTCTGATTCCGGACTGTATATAGACACAATCGGTCCAATGGTGACCGGTACCCTCAAGGCATCCGGCAACCTCATCTCCCCTTCAATCCTTCGGCTGGTCTCCGACTGACCCTGTGAACTCGCTGTTTCAAACGAGACCAACCCTTCCACTCGGGTCTCGGGCTGGATCGTTACCCTTCTAGTTTCCTCTCTCTCGCTCCACCTATCATCTGCCTCATCCGGGTTATAAGGGGGTGGTCTCTCGTCTAGCAATCTTCGCAATACCTCATCATCAGAATCACTATCCTCTTTCTGTGCTTTCCCATTCCTTATCCCCGTCTCCTCCATTATCGCGGGATACAATTTCGCTTCCTCAATTGTCTGCACTCTCCATCTTTTCTCTGCTGCGTCCCACTTGGCATCCTGAAATGCCCTAATCGACTTCCTCATCCTCTCCTGACTTCTTCCCTTTTCCTTATCATGCGCTGCTCTAATCCACGCATGTAATGCTTCGAACTGTGCTGGTCTTGGCAAGGGTTTTAAGGACCCCATCACCGTCTTCAGTTGGTACAGCACCGCTAATCTAAATGAGCCGTACCTCGGGAAAGCTAATTCCCCTTCTCCTCGTGTAACCTTGTGCCAATTCTCGATCCAAACTATAGTATGTAACCCCACATTCTGTGCCATGTAATGTGCCGGGGTATCCTCTGGAGGGGCTTCTTCTCCCCCGCGGACAACCACATGCCTATCACCTCTACACAACTCCCGCAAAGCCCTAAGACACTTCATGATGAGCAAATTCGATCTCGCGCTCTATTTACGTCTTGTTCTCAAATCCTCCAATAACAGCGCGACTCACACCAACCGGCCTATCACAGCGCGACACCCTCTGACGTCACCTTCCTTCGTTCGCAGCAGTTCCCTTCCCCAAACACAGTTCACGCTTACTCACGTCCCATTCATACACTGAAATAACCGATTAAGTTACTTCTCTGGCTGTCCGTCCACAGCCTCCGACTGTTCGTCCACAGTCTCTCGACCTTGTTGACCTCGATTGGCGCCCGTCTGCCCCCGTCCGGCCAGACAGATCGCCTCTGATAGGTTACTAACACTCCGATCTGTACACCACAACCCACGACCAGCGTTAAGTTGCCATACACACACGCATTCGCTCCCCCTATCTCGGTCCAGGTGATCGATGGTACCTCACGATCTCCTTTGGGTGGTCAACAAAATCTATCTCAGGTGTCTTCTACACCACAATTCCCGGGCTGCGCGCGCTCACAGCCTGATCTCACAATCACACGACATACACAACAACTCCGCAAGACATCACACAACAAATCAACACCGCAATCTACAACATCTCATTATGTTCATACTCACTCCTGGAACTGCTGCTTTCTGCCGCGCTGCTACTCGCCGTCGATGCTCATCTGCTGCCGTCTGCTGCTCGCCATCTGATGATTCAGCATCACTTATCGTCTCTTGGGCCTCAAGGGTCACTTATCCTTATCTAATCTTCCCTCGCTATCAGTAAGAAACCATCCTCGTTTGCTACCAACTGCTCCGGCCCATTTTCAGTATCTCGCAATTATCTACTGGAACCCACTCTGGTCAGATGGAACTTTTTACTTGCCCAATAGCGTGGAGGGAAAAAAAACACAATTATCACCATTACAGTCCGCAATTGGCCATAATCAAGGACTCGAGACTTAATCTCTTGGCTCTCGGGTTTTTATTATCAACATAAAGATTTGAAGATACAAAGTCCTCAATACGAGGCACAACAAGTACATAGGCACTAACACAAATGCTACTCTACGAAGAATCCGCATACGGCTAAAAATAACTAAAAGTACAATCTCTAAAAGCATGAGGTAGAACACTACCAAGCAAATGTCGATACTAGGGACACTGAACCATACCATCTCTGTCCCTACTCTGCACTAGGTGACATCCCTACATAGCAATCCCTTGAGACCCTCATCAGATAAAGGTGTCAGAGCGAAACTTCCTAAGAAGTCTTCACTTAGAGAGCTTGGTCTAAGTTGCCCCCTCTATCCCTTCGCCTAGCCGTCCTCTGCTTTGGGCTGCCCAGCTCTGCTCTGCCTCCACCCTCGGGGCGCTGTCCCTAATACAGAACCCCAAGTCTCAGAACACGCCCTTTGCGCCTCCTCTTCTCCGGGGTCGACTTTCAGTACTTTTCCACAGAGCGCTGTCCAGTTCCATCGTCCATCGCTTGGCCTTGAGTCCCAGACGCCATCCGCACTAGGAGTTACGATTGGCACATTCCAATACACTCCCATGTCTGGCTTTTACTACATAATTCAAATTGCGAACAAAGAGCTTCTCTACTAACGAGCAACTGTCCTTGCACCTGGGGTGAGATCATGCAAAGCAGACATTCTTCACATCTTTTAAGTTGCAATTTACTACGGCCTGAAAACCTCCACTGAGATAAATCCCTTTTGGCCTATTGCCCTGGCCAACATAAGAAAATACCAGGCCTTTCGCCTCAACGATATATGCGAATTCTGGCCACTACTTCGGTTACACAAGCATGTTTAAATCACAGTATTGACATTTACGTCTTTCTTTCATGTGTGGTCAAACTAAACAAACTACAGACACGAAGTCTAGGGTACACATTTCTAACACCACATTACATTTCACGTAGCTAAACTCTATACATTTCTCTAATACGTTTACCATGTGCTTGTACATAGCTAGCACTTCTATTTAAAATCGATATAGGTTATACAATTCGTAATACATTGCACGCAAAATACCTGAGTACACATTTGATTATATGCGGGTGCCGACTAACAGTGAATACAACGCACCCCTACATTTTTCAAACTTTTAAGCGCTACATCAAGTTTATTTATTACCATTTATGTTTCAGTTGCCGTTCTTAACTGAGTGTCAGATCGGGCTGGATAAATCAAGGTCAACGTTTCAACAGTTAAGGTTTTAGACATGCCTGTCTACTATTAATGAAGGCACAGGTCTTTCTGAACAGCTGTTCATATTTTTTGACACTGGCTTGGGGTTGCCACCTTTCCAAATGAAAAATATTGGCCATTTGTTAAAGTTTTAAGAGTGCAGAGTCAGGGAGGTGACATTTAAAGAGATCTTCCTATAAAGTCACATGTGCTCATTTGTAACATGACCTTTCTGTTTCTGTTTATTTTATTTATCAGTCATGGATCATTAATTAGGGCAGCAGCTCTTGAGCACATTTGAATATTTTTTTTCTTATATTTGGTGTTCCTTGTATGTGCTAATAAGGTGAAACATACCGGCTTTTGGTGGTTTTCCTAGAAAACTGCCCAAGCTAAGCACTCTTTGCTGTTCCATCCTTTCCTTTCATCTCCCTCCCCTTCCCTCCCCCTCCCCCTCCCCCTCCCTTTCCCTTTTTTTCTTTTCCCTCTCATCCTCACCCAGTGGCGGCTGGCATGTATTTAAAGTGGATGGGTGGGCAAAATACAGGTGGTATTAAAATAATTTAAAAAATGGCAATTACCTTTCTGACTCATGACATCCTCCTGGCTTGGGTGTCTTCTCTCCATGAAGCTTCGGACACAGGAAACTGCACTACCCAATCCTGGCACTGCTCTTATGCTGTTAAACAGCATGAGAGAAGCATCAGGATTGGAGGGGAAACCTCTCTCAGCACTCTTAAGAGCACTGGAGGTCTGTTGTTTCCCTAACACAGCTGTCTAAGACAGCTAGGTTAGAAAGGTTTAAAATATCTAGCTGGACGTCGCAAGATGTCCGGCCAAAGGGACATGCACATTTTAAACATAAGTGCACAGCTCCTTGCTGTCACTGAGCAGCAATTGCCCCACCCCGTCTTGACACCCATTTCAAGAAGAGCTGCTGAAAAATAAAATGGTAACAAATGAACTTTATTACCATTTTATTTGTCAGCGGCTCTGGGGCATTTTTGTTTGCGGGGCAACTCTCCCCTGCTCTCATGGAGGACCCGCTCCTGTCCTCACCCCCCTTTAAAATCCTTTAAAATCCAACTTTACCATTAAAGAGGATTTTAAATTACAATTCCTTAGACACCAAACATAACATGTTTATCTGCTTCCAAACAAAAGTTATCACTTATTAAATGTAATTAGGTAACCCAGTCATACCCTATGGGAGAGGTCGGCCTTACAGTAGTGAAAAATACATTTGTGAGTTTCTCTCTACCAGGAGATGTAAAACCTAAAAGAACATGTCCAATATTTTAAATACAATGCTGCCTGCCCTATGGGTTTTTAAGACCTGCCCTGCTGTGACTTACATGTATTAACAAGCATTGGCATGGCCAATAGCTCTCGCCTTTGGGACCTTATAAGTGTTTAGCCATGCAACAGTTGAATTTGTTGCACCAAGGATATTGTGCTGCATAACTAAATACTTAGAAGGTTCCAAAAGCGAGACCTATTGGTATGCAAATTATTGTTCTATATAGCGCTTCCTTGCTCCTCAGAAATACCAAAACATGCCTCTGGATGTTGGGGACACCGTTCCCACGCGTAGGGGTGCCCGCTGCACCGTGGGGGTGGGGAGAGGCAGCAAGCGAAGTGCCTTTCCACACAGTGGTAGAGCCTGAGCTGTCTGAATGTGACCCCCCCCTGTGCCACCCCAGGGCCAGGAGTGGTGAATGGCCAGGGGCAGGCAGAGGGGGGTGACCTGGGGCGAGGGCTGACTGGAGATGGGACACAGGTGAATATTAAAGGGCTGGTGGGGAGGGTGACCCCGGGGGGGTTTGATGTAGGGTCAGTCTAGACATGAGGTACACTAGGTAAATGAAAGGGGCAGCCTGGGGTGGGTGACCCTGGTGGTGGGGCCTTGATGTAGGGTGAGTCTAGACACGAGGTACACTAGGTGAATGAAAGGGGCAGCGTGGGGGTGGGTGACCCCGGAGGGGGGGCTTGATGTGGGGTCAGACTAGACACGAGGTACTCTAGGTGAATAGAAGGGGCAGCCTGGGGGCTTGTCTCCTCGGTGTAGGGTCAGGCTGGATATGGGGTACCCTATGTGAATGACCAGGGGCAGCCTGGGGATGGGTGACCCCGGAGTGGGGCGGCCTTGATGTAGGGTCAGACTAGACGCGAGGTACCCTAGGTGAATGGAAGGGGCAGCCTAGGGGTGGGTGACCCCGGAGGGGGGCCTTGATGTAGGGTCAGCCTGGAGATGAGGCACCTCTGGTGCAGGGGTTGGGGCGGTCAGGGGGTGCCCCACCCCCTCGTTCTTCGCTGTTGCGTCAGACTGGAGAAGGAGTACCCCAAAGTACATACAAAGGGCACCTCCCCCCCACCCCCGTGGAGCGGCTAAGGTGAGGGAGGGGCTCTCTGTACGGTGCGGGCGCTGCCTGGGTGGGGTGTTCTCGAGCGAAATATCCAGAGTGGGTTGTGTCCCCCTCCCCCCCACACACACACAAACACCGGGTAAAATGTCATCAAACAACGATTTACAAGTTTCGTGACGCCTTTAATTATTGTTTTTCACAATCAGGTGCGCGTTTGACAAAAAATGCACAAATGCACGAGGAATCTGAAAATACACAATTGTACATTTTCTAGAGCGACAAAAAACGCAGTTCCCTGTACCAAGGACAAGAGTGGAAACACCCAAAACCGAAAGTGATCAAGCCAGTGCATACAAGAAAAAAAAGAAAGCTATGGAAAGAGCCGGAACACGGGCAGCGCCTGGGTACCTACATGGAAGAGTCTTGTGATAAAGCGCTAGAAATGTGCCCACTCTGGGAGCTTGAAACAAGCCAAGCCCTCGTGCCTGTCCGTGATTTCATCGGCGCTGGAATATTCCCATGTTAGGCACATGTATGTTACTTTACTTCACATGTCATTGAGATTTCCAAATAAAGGTCATCAGACAGAGCCTGAATGGATCTGTGCACGCGCTAGAAGGCACGAGGCTTTGGGGTGACTCGCTCCATCCGTTCCCACTGACGCCCGCTTGGAAAAGCCCCCCCCCCCCGGACCGGCGTGCAGCATCTCCAGCCCAGCACCCGTCTCTCGTGTGCTGGGCGCCTCAATGCTGTCTCAGCGCCTAGAGCGCTTTATAGCGCTTCAGCCCGTTTTCTCCACGTTTCCTAAAGATTAGAAGGAAAATGAGGCGCCCGTGCTTCCGTTCACACTGTCTCTTCATGGCAGAGAATATGTCCCCCCTTTATTCGATCGCCCCCACCCTAGTCACAAAATCAAGCCCAATCCCGCCAAAAACTACATGACGCAAAAACGAACAGGATGGATAGGCCCATAAGACCTGAAATGTGTTCTTGCTCGAGTTGCAAGGAGGGGCTTGACGTCAACGTATTTTCTATTGGGGATTGGGCTTGTCAAAATGTGTTCTACTGTGAGGCATATTTTTTATATCAACTAAGTATAGATGAACAGAAGAGGACGAAGAGATACTAGACAATACTTTTTGTGCAAGGTTTTGGCATTGAACGTAGGGAAAAATTGTGTATACATAGAATTGAGCTTAATTTTAATGGGTCAAAAATAACTTAGAATTGAAAAAAGAGTGAAATAAAAAGGCTCAGGAGAAGCCTCGTAGAAAGAGTGAAAACAAGGAAAAAACGCACGCAAAAAAAAGCGCTCACCAGTCAGCCACTGTTTATTTTTGCATCGCGCTGTCACTTTAAGCGCGATGCAAAAATAAACATGCGGCTGGCTTTCCTTCTGCCATGAAAGGTTTCTTGTCTTTATGGGGCCATATGTTTGAAACACATGGCCCCATAAAGATAAGAAAGCTTTTACCACACACGTAAGGCAACCGAGCCAGTCCAACTGGGACGGCTCTAAAAGAGAAAAGTGTACGTCACTGGACGCTCTTTTCCAATGGCATAAACGGTGATGCCAGCCAATGGAAAAGAGGGACGGGGCTTAAACCCCGCTAGTGAAAGCTACTCTAAATCCTTAAATCTCGCCAGTGAGACTGCGCATGTCTGCGCAGTCTACGCTAGGCGAGACCTAAAAAGTGCGTTTTAGGCTTGGCAAAAGGTTTATTTTGCCAAGTCGAACTGGCAGTTTAATACAGCACACAGGCTACAATTGCAGGCATGTGATGTTGTGCTATTCAGGTGTATGCTCTGGATGCTTCCTGTGTAGATTTGCATACTGGAGGATCAGTACCCATGCTTAAAGCAATATTAAGAGGCTCTAACAAGAGATATGGTTTCTCCCTATCTGCCATATTTCCCACCTTTCTAATACCAATGTGGAAGTTTCTTACTAAATAGGGCTGGACGGAACAAATCGGAAAATAGCCGATCTGGCACTATCCACATTTTTAGCTCTTCAACTGTGCAAAAGTGGTAGAAAAATCCACCCAAAGCTGTTCTGTGAGTGGAAATACAAACAAAGGACCAATTTGTTGCGTAAAACAAGAAAAATGCTTGTTTTTGGACTGCCCTTGCCTCCCTGGAACCAAAAAGGTGACCCGGCAGGTGAGGGCTGCCCATAAGTATTCTAATTGAATGCATGAGCCAATCGTAATGGCCCTAACATATGTATCCTTTCAAATAATCGTAAGATATCCCGGTATTATGTCAGCCATTAAAAACAGGCCATAGACAAACTGTCTGTAATGAATGCAGAGATGCTTGGATTGCTGACAAAATGAGCACTTGCAGTTCACCTATTTTTTTTTAACTATTAGCAGATATGGATCATGCAAAAAAGGCGTATTTGGGCCATGTTGCGCATTTGCGCTCCATGAGTGCAAAAAACGTGCCTAATTTGCTCACCCTAGCGGTAAAGTGCCCCTATGACACAAGTAAAAGGACCCAGGACAGATACGCGAGGGAGAGATCAAAATGTGAGAACAAACATTGATCTGTATTTCGGTTGTGGTCTCTCACCACTGTTGAATAAAATCTGCTCACGTGCCAATCAAAGTTTTAAAAGAGTTTATTAACAAAATGCAAATTAATAGCCAATGAATTACAGCGTCAGTTGGCCAGAGAGTCCCCGGACAAACTGTGTTGGAATGAGCTCAACAAGAAAAGGCAAAGCACTAATATTATAGCATTTACACATGGGCAGTGGCGGATGGCGATCTTCGATAATGGTGAGGCATCATACTCCCTAGGCGTTCATCCCATATTTTTTCACATTTTTCCCTGGGAGTTCCCCATATGTTCAAAATTACCTTCCTTGTGCCAATGCCAGGATTTTGTTATGGGTACTCCCTTATGCCAACAATTACATACACCGTTCCTGTACCAGAATGTTACCTTTGATATTGCCCTTATAAGATGGGGAGCCTGTGTGTCAGAAATTACCTCCAATACTTCAGAAACATTATGGTTTGCTTCTTTCAACCCGTCCCCTTTGCCCCAACATGCCATAGTTGTCTTCTATGTGCCAAAGAATTACCTCCAGCATGCCAGCACCAGCATTTTACTTCAAATATTTCAGAGTCTGCATTTTGCTTTCGGTGCCCTCTTTTATGTCTCCCACTTACTCATTCTCACTCCTACTTACTCCCACTCACTGTTACTCAAACACAACATTTTCATGCTAACTGGTTCTCACTCTCATTTACAAACACACTTACCCAGACTCACCCTTTACCACCCACTGTCTCTGGGGCCTCGTGCAACTGCACCTGCTGCACCATTGAAAGCCACATCCCTGACTCACATCCACATTCACTCCCTCTCACAATCTCCAATCTATCACTTCTTCTAGCCCTCTCACACTACTTCACTCCCTTACACTCACTTTCACTTATTCATACACTTTCTCAAAGGAATATTTTAACTTTCACTTTCATTTGCACTCTCAAGCATAATTGCACACACACTCTTACTCAGTCTGATTCTCTCTCAGTCACTCACTTACACATACATACACATGAACAAAGAAACAACCTGTTTTTACGGATGTAGCGCAAGTCGATGTAAAGACACGCGTTGTAATGACACGCGTTGTAATGTCATACATCTGTAAAAAAGGTTGTTTCTTTGTTCATGTGTATGTATGTGTAAGTGAGTGACGCATGCGATGTAAAAGCTGCGCGTGGTAAAAACCGCGTTGTAATGGCTGTTCCCCTTTTTTTACTTACCTGGCTTCATTTGCTACCAACTCAGAGGCTTCCTGGCAGCAGCAGAACAGGGATCCGGTGCTGGATAATGCAGCTAGAAAGCCGTGATTCCCAATGAGGAGCCAGGCAGAGAGGAAAAGCCAGGTTTATAAAAGGGAAGACCCTCCTCGATCCCTGTTGCCAGCTTCTTGTACAACTAGAAGCACAACCCTACAAAAGGTTAGCAAAGTTCTTGGGATCCTGCCCCTCCTGCACTTTGTGGCTCCTCATTGGCCTCAGGGATGCACCGATGTGCGCTTTGACAGCCACATTTTAGCAGATATACTGGGCTGCCTGAGGCTGTGCAGTATGTCTGCTAACTAAAATGGATTGTGCCGCTCACATGTGCAATACAGACATCCATCTACAGAAGGCTGTGTTTTTAAACAATGCCAGGTATCTAGTTCATGCCTCAGCCCACTCAACTCTCTTTCTCCTTCTGTCAACAGAAGCCTGTGGAAACAAGGCAGAGAGGGGGCCTTTTACAACCATATAGCCAAGGCAGAATGGCTACCGACTGAGGGTAGAATATTGTAAATTAAAACGGGAGAAACATGAAGACAAACATTAGAATGCTGGAGCTTCGTGCGTATACCAGCCATTATAAGTTTGAAGCTGCTCTATTGTATTCAATGGAGCTCTTAACATACCAATGTCCTAGTGAGAATTATATTTCACACCGCCTACAGTCAGCATCTTCTGTTTTTGAGCTGCTTCCATGATTGTGTTAGCTGTACCTTCATTAGTTGAGTGTCTGTCGCTATTGTATTCCATACGCTTACGCCTGATGCTATTACATTATTTAGTGAGTTACGTATACCTTGGTGTTTCTGTTTTTAGCTGTGGCAATGTTCAGTAGACCCAACATTTATACAATTTTGTGTTGAAGAGGTCTGCACTTAGTTCAGCTCAAGGCCTGCATATAAAAGAGGCAGCATCATCATGACACTGAAGGACTTCAGTGAAAGTAAAACAAGGACATGTTCGACAAAACCTATGAACATTTCTGACAACTTTACTAGTTAGGAGTTGAAAGGGGGGACCCATCTGAACTGTATCACTCATTGTAAGGACCTTGCACTGAGAACCAAAGGGTAAGTGTGGCTGGGGCAAGGATGACTTAAGGGCAGCCGGTGGTGAATGTAGGGTGATATTTTAAGGAAGCCAATGTAGGGTAGTATTTGTGATGTCACCCGAGCAATTGACATCTGCACTGCACACCCTCCCTTGAGGGCAAAGAAGCACAATCCTACAAAGAATGCACACAAAGGGTGTGAACATGTTGGTTTTCTCATATTTTTAGTGCAACCTGCTGTAGCCATCTTTGTTTCACTAGGAACCGGAGGAGCACAGATCATACCTCGACTGAGTTTGATTCCTGGCACCTGAAGTGTGAATTTTCAATGTTGCTGCGTTATGGAAGCCTCGTTCTCGTGTAGATACGCATGAAGGCCACTTGTCTCAAGTTTTGCTGTGTCATATAATATCATACTTGCACCTGTTTACTGGAGAAACAAAACTTACAGCCAAGTGACCCTTTCTGAAAAGCTTTGTAAAACCTTGTTCCTCCCCCTAGACTGACTTTTCTAGGTTCACTATTTCTGTTTATCAAATATATTTTGCAGACTCATTCGAAATTTTCATTACTGAAGTTTTCTTTAACAAGGGCTTCTGAAAAAATGAACTCAACATTAGAGACCCTGGCACTAATAACACCCCACTCAACAACGAATATTAAATCAATTACAAATGCAAGCATGATGCCCCATTGGCATGTAGACTAAGCTGTACTGCTGGGATGTTATGTAGATTTCTAGATGTTATACTTGGCATCCTTGGCGTGGTTTCCCCTGACTTTTTGGCATCTACCTTGAGCATTTTTGACTGTTTGCTGGATTTCGTTTTTGCTGGCTTAGATGCTTTCAGCACTTTGCCACTGCTGATCAGTGTCAATGTACAAGTGCTCCTGTGTAAAATGTAATTGTGATTGGTTATCTCTGATTGGCATATTTTATTTCCTGGTAAGCCCCTAGTAAAGTGCACTGAGGGTGCCTGGGCCTGTAACTCAAATGCTAATAGCGGGCTTGCAGCACAGGTTGCGCCCAGCCGCGGCCCATGCAGGTAAGAGTGGTGGGGCAGTTGGGCCGGGTTTGGGGGGGATTCAACAGAAGAACACAAGTGAAAAATAAATAAATAATACATTCTCCCTTGTCGTCGTCTGTCGAAATGCCCCCCCCCCCACCGCTCTTACTTGCACAGGCCGCAGCTGGTCGTGCCACCCACACAAGTAGCCTTTTTCAAATGTGACTCAGACTTGCTACTGCAGTGTCTGCGCACAGTTTTAACTGCAATGTCGACCTAGCAAGTGCACCCACTTTGCCATGCCCTAACCTAACCATCCCTTTTCTTACATGTAAGTCACCTCTAAGGTAGGCCCAAGGTACCCCCATGGGCAGGGTGCAGTGTATGTGAAAGGTAAGACTTGTGTTGGTGTGTTTTGCACGTCCTGATAGTGAAATAGTGTGTAGCTTGTTTTTTCACTATTGCAAGGACTAGCTCTCCAATGGGCTAACATGGGAGCTGCTTTGTAACATTTTTACAAGCTTAACTTTCCATTGGGAACAGCTAGAGATTTGGAGGTTAAGCTCTATGAACTCAGAATTTAATAACACACCTTTTAGTATAGGTGGTTTTTAAACTGTGTGTGTGAAAATGCCACTTTAAGAAATTGGGCATTTTCTTGTTTAACCATTCTGTGTGCCTCTGCCTGTTTGTGTATTCACTGTCTGGTTTTGGAGTGACAGGAGCAGGGGATGTGCATTCACTCTAAACAGTCTCCAGGAGGGTTGAGGTGTGTCCTTTTTTTACTAGGTCACTCATAGCAAGGCTGAATAGACCTTTCTGTATTTAGAGTAGTGTGAGGAGTTTTCACTAGCACCTGAATGGACTGTGTCTGCGCTGCACAATGCTGTCTCCACCTCCTGTAGTGAAGCTGGACCAGGGAGAACAGCACTGGTTTTGACTGAGTCCAAAGACTCTTGAAACAAAGAGTTAATGTGGTATAAATAGTGGGGCTCTGTCCCCAGAACTTTAGAACACCTCTGGATTAAGAGGACCCTACTAAGAAGAAGAGCTTTGCTGGGTTGGCCTGCACTTGCTGCTTGTGCTGGTGGGCAGTGGAAAGTACTGGACTTTTACCTTGCTGTGGTATCCTGCTTGAGAAGCGCTTTCCCCCTGTTCTGAAATCTCAGGGAAACAAATACTTCACCTGCAACTTGCTAAACAGCACCTGGATTCTTCTGCTGGACTCCTGATCGCCAAAGAGTGCCCATTCCAGTTTCTGGGTCCTTAGAATCATGTGGTTGGGACGCCGCGACCTGCTCCGAGGTCGTGGGCACCACTCGCGAAGTGCACAATGCACCGTCCAGCCTGCACCACGGCTCTGATGCCCGCTGATGCCTGCCGGCATCAGCAAGTTATCGGCCTCCCAAACTCCAGTGCTCACACCAACGCCTGTCACTGCCAGTGTCTACATCTCATCATTGTGGTGCTGATACCTGACATGGGTGACTTCCTGAAACATCGGCACCGCCCTGCCAAATAGAACCGAGGATTCAGCACCGATGCAGCCTCACATCCCTTGCCAGTCCAGACTCTACGCCTCACAGACTTGACGTCTCGCCTCCCAAGTGGCAGTAAGGAACCGACCTCGCCTTGGCCCATTGATGCCTCATCTCCATGACGCCATGCAGCGCCTGTTGACTTCGTTTTCCCAGGTACCTTTACTTGGGGGTCGTGTGACTCTGTGTGACTCCGTGATTGGCCTGTGTACCTCGCTGTCGGCGACGTAGTTTGGATTTGTGCCTGTCACAACGTCAAAATAGCCCCAGTTAGAGCTATATGTGTGGGCAAGTTTTATTTTTGCAATAATTGTTTTTAAAGTAATATTTTGAGTTGTGTATGTTGGATTTTTGGTCTTGTAGCGTTTTCACTGTGTTACTGTGTGTGTTATGTACAAATGCTTTACACATTGCCTCTGAGTGCTCTTGCCAAGCTACCCAGGGGGTAAGCAAGGGTTATCTGAGTATGTAATCCCCTTACCCTGACTAGAAGGAAGGGTCCCTACTTGGACAAGGTGCATACCTCTGCCAACTAGAGACTGCCATTTCTAACACTAGGACACACTAATCACCCATGAGGGTATCTAGGTACTTAATGCGGTGCTAATGAGTGTGGTACTTACCAAATTATCCAAAGATCTAGGTCTTCAGTTTGTTGGGGAACTCAAGAAGTGAAAATAAGGCTCTGATGTGTTGTGGGAGGTTGGCCCATGTTTTGGATGTGATATAGGAGAAGGAATGACCTCTAGTTCTGCTTCTGTGAATGAAAGGAGGGGTGTGCAAGTGAGCGTGGAGGTGTCTGTTGGGCTGGTGAAAGTGAATGTGGTTGTTGAGGTATGTTGGTCGAGTGATGGGTAGTGCCTTGTAAGTGTGTGTGAGGAGATGTCTATGTGTGTTTGTTATAACCCACGCATCCACATCACTGTAAGAGCAGACAAAATTAAGGGTTCGCCTCTATTAGGCCAGTTAGACTGGAACAGGTGCCTACATACCCGTATTGCCACATCATGCTGATTTGTCTTCCAGCGACCCATTCCTTGGCCACTTAGGGTGAACACAACAAACACAATAAGATGATGGATGGAGTACTGAAACTTTTCAATCATTCACTCCCAGTCAACATTTTGTGATGCTCTAAGTGGCTAAGGGTATGCCCAGACTTGGGTCCCTTGCTCGCTGCACCACAGAATTCAAGCTAGCCTGGCTGATATGGGGTGATACCCCAAAACTAGTCCCAGGATGCTTGTACCCAGTCAAGGGAGGATTTGGCCTGGCAGTTTGGGCTGGACTGTTTCCATGGGGAACAGGGTCAAAATTGATTTGCATATGTCTGGGTCCACTGGGGTGACATGGTGAGCAAAACAATAGATTAACCCAAGATCTGTTACTGGGGTTGAGTGTTTGAAAAGTTTCAACACTCCATCCAGCATTTTATTTTGTGATGTTACTCTGGATCTTGGCATCACTGAGCCTATGTCAGACATTTACCCTAGGGCATGTACCACTCCTGCTGGGGGGCAGCACCGTCCTTTCCTCTAACCCTTTGATGTAGTTTATTTGTCTGCAAAGCAGGTCCACGTGAAAACCTGGCAAGTAACTTGCCCCCATGGACAAACGATGGAACACAATATTCCTTAGTGTGATTTATTCCACGAGCACATGTGTGAAAGCTCCTCGGGGACAGGTGGAAATCCATGACCACGCTCATTGATGATTATTCGTAGTATCATCGGTGGGATCCCGCCCACTCTGCATCACTTCTTGATACAGTGCGCATGGGGGCACCAGCCTCTCCCACATGGAGGTAGGCCTTCGGGCTGACACCTGTTCAGGGGAAATGGCCCAGGTGGCTTAGTTCAGAGATGCCTCCCAGCTCTATCCAGCGACCCTGCCATCACTCCGAGCATGAAGGTACGGAACAGCCCAACAGCCTCATTCACAGGTAATGGAGCGTAAAAAATGTAATGACGATTGCCTCTATTAATTCTCACTTTAAAATGAGATTTAAAACAATAATTTGATAGAAACATGTAAAATGGTTGAAAACGAAAACATGAGATTTTCTACTGCATCATAAAAGCATGCATAAGAGTTTTGAAATGTGAAATTGTGAAAGACGTAAACAAAGAGAGAGATAAAGTTATTTGCTTATGCAATGTAATCAGATGTTTAAGAAACTAAACATAGTTAACCTAGAAAATGTGCTGCTGATGAATATTAGATGTGACAAATGAAACTAATGTTTACGTAATGAAACACATTAAAACGATTAAGATGCTGAGTTTAAAAATGCTTGACTATAAGAAGAGTCGCAGTTTTATTTAGTATTGTGTGGTACAAACATGTATATCAAAAGTGACACGTATATTAATCTGTTCTGAAAATAAAAACGTGCAAAACATTTATTTTAGTGGAACCTAATATTGATATGCAACTTTTAATAGAAGAATAATGAGTGAATTAACTAAGAAAACTGAATTTTGCATCATTAATGTGGTTTATAATAATCATAACATGATAATGATTCAGCAAGTTTTCATGTAGGCATTAAATGCTTCTTTCCCTCGTTCGTAAAGCAGAATCTAGCTGAAGTAGTCATTTTGGATGCTGTGAGAACTTTTCATGAAGTTTCTTTCTTATGCTTAAAAACAATAAACTCTATCTTGATTCAGCAACACTTTTGACAGAAATGTATCATTACAATTGCAAACCCAGAGAGATGGTCTGGGAACGGACAAACAGTGAACAAAATGAATTTTCTTACTTCCGAGGAAAGGCTGGAATTATAAAATTATTAAAATTGATGAATTTACCAAAGAATTACTTGATGCTTCCGGATTTTTTAGTGAGGTATTGATCACACCATGAGCAGCCCACTGCAGATAACCAATGGAAACCTGATTGTATGATGGAAAAGATACTTTGTGGGTGTAGACTGAGAACCTTTGGAAGTTGAATTGCCCCATCAGAGGAGGAGTCGGTGCTGGTTGTCATTTCTATTTCCCTGCCTGGCATGCTGTCGGACTGAACTCAGATTTTTTCTTTCCTATGCCAAACCCATTTGAACTGAACTTTCCGAATTGACTCAAACCTGTACTTTACCGGCTGGTAAAGTGTGCAGGTATAACTCTTTGGCTGAAGAGTTTTGGACTGTTTCCTGTGACTCATTGCACTTCAACTCTGCATATTTGGTTTTTATAACCTAAATGTTTAAACTTGACTTTCCCCATGTTTTCTCTCTCTCTCTTCCTTAGGTAATCAGCAAATGTTTATCTTGTTGAATCTGTATGATATTGCGTGACTAATTGTGCTAAATGATTTCTATTAAATCTGATTATGAAATGTGATTTATGTTCTTGACCATTCAAATTGAGACTTAGATAAATAGTTTATATCAGTACACATATCGTATTTGAGTCATTATTAATGTGAACCTTTTTGTCGTAAGTTTTATCATTAGTAAAGTCTGAAGAAATGGTGATATGTTGTTAGCATGCATTTGGCATTTTCTGATTCCAGGTCCTCATAAGAATCTTCCTCACGTTCTCTAAATAGCCAAGTCCCTGTTAGCTCACATAAAAGATCCATTGGAGGACCAATGGCAGTGTAGTGATATGTTATGGGCCCAGAGAGAAAAAATATGTGATGTAAAAATAAGGAGTAAGGTTTTTGCCCAACTTTCCACTGGATCAGAGGTATATTTTAAAGACAATTAGTAGGATCTTTGCATTAGTCAGCTCCTAATACTCTGTAGAAGTGATGGGAGCTAGGTTTCTCAAGAGTAAATAACCTAGTTACGCTGCTTTTTTTCACATGAATTAATACTCAGCCATCTTCTCAGCTGAAGATTTTTCAGACATAGATCCTACAGACCCTTCTTGCGCAGGCTTCAAGCAGGAACAGCTTGAGGCCATCAGCAAAAGCAAAAGAGCTCAAGCGGACAGCCTTGGTAATGGAGGTGGGCAAGCCAGACTATTCATGGTTTGATACGGGCCAGAGCCAAGGCCCGAGGACCGCCTTGGCTTTAAAAGCACAAGTATCAGCCGAATCTTAAAAAAAAAAAAAACAGCGGGGAACGATGACATTTTTTGGGGGAACTCACAGAATAGTTGTACACTGTGCTAAATAGGTGTACAAATAAGTCACAACTCTTCACAATATAGAACAGTGGTTTTTAACCTTTTGACTCCAGTGGACCCCCACTTAATCATTCCGGGAACTTAGGGACCCGTGGACCCCAATGTGTCTTTACTTGCAGCTGGGGATGCCGCCCTAAGCATTTTTCGATTGATTTGAACTACAAAACAATACATCAAAAATACAGAAACAAGCATTCATCAAAGAAATACACATATGATGAAATATTCACAAACTGATATAAAAAACGAAAATGTTTTATTTCAATCGAAAAGTTGGAACTTTTCTAACTTCAATTGTTGAAATTCACTATCCATACTATTTTCAATTTGATGAATTTGCACTGCTCCCACAAATCAATCTGAGAATACTAACTTAATTTTTCCAATTTCAAATTCCTTCACATTTCAAAACGTTTTAAAATCCTCATTTTTACATTTTTGTTCTTTATTTGTTCACACTTGATTAATTTGTTAACATTATTCAACAGCCTGAGCAGTCACGGACCCCGTGCGCACTCTTCGCAGACCTCCAATAATTGCTGGGCCACAGTTTAAGAATGACTGATGAAAAAAAAGGCCCTTATTTATGAAGGGCTTGCGTCGCCATTGCACCAGTTTTTTGTGCCACTGCAGTGGCATAAAGAATACTCCACACTGCCCCTCATTTACAAAGTGACACATCTAGGCAGATACACCACTTTGTAATGGCCTGCGCTACATTATGCCTGCATCAGGTACATTGTATGCAGGGTGGGCGTTCCCCTGAGAAAAAGCCTCATAGAAGTGTATCTCAGGAGGCGTTTTGCTCTGTATGTGCCCAATCGATCCCTGCAGTCTGCCTCTCTACGTCGGATGAGTATTCCGCGATTTCGTAGATCACGTTTGGGGGGCCAGTCTCTTTCTGTAAAAGCAGCAGTTGCCTGGAATTTTCCCCTCGGATCTACAGCACATTCAAGACTTCAGTCTTTTTAGAAAATGTTTAAAGACCCATCTGTTCAATCAGCTCTTCTAAATGGCTCTTGCTTACTCCACCCCCAGCTTACTCCCGCGCCAGGACACTCTAGAGTATTTGTGCGCGCTATAAGCTCTTTATAACATATAACATAACATAACAAGTGGTGCTGTGAAATTTATGAGATTTCACTGTGCCACTTCTATGACTTGACTATATTACAATACTTACGCCTGGTACATGTAATTCCTCAAATAAGGTAATAGCATCAAGTATAAGCTTATGGAGTACATTAGTGACAGACTCTCGCCTACAGAGGGTACAGCTAATACAATCATACACGCAGCAGCAGGTCAAAAACTGAAGGTGCTGACTGAAGGTGGTGTGAAATATAATTCTCATTAGCGTAACAGTAACTCACTTCAGTCATGTGTTCTGCTCTTGCTAAAAATTGCCCAAAGAAAGTGCCTGTCTCTGACCTTTCAAGCCTCTTTTTTTTTATTATTTTTTTACTTTATTTCCATTTTTTCAAATAATTAAGGTACCAAACATATATATCAGTAGGCTGGTACATTTTGATTCAGCAAACCATCAATTTTCTATACAGTAGTACAATGCTAACTTAATAAATGCAACTTTATCAGGTGCAGCATCAATAATATTCCATTAACCAGAGACATAATTTATTTCACAGCTATATTCGAATCATGCCCCCTGCATTCTGTTCTCAAGTGTCACCCATGATGACCCGGATTATGTATTTGTAGGGGTCTCCAGTTACAGGGACCGATTCCGATCCTGGAAAAACCGGGTACGAACCATCAGACGGAGCGTTTTCTCCGTCCGACTCGTACCCGGGAAAAACACCTTACAAACCCGCAAGTGTGATTCGTACAGAAACACCATTTCCGTACGAATCGTAAAAAACACCGACCGGCTAAAATATACCCACAAGTCGGATCCGGGACACCGCGTCCGCGACATTCGCACGGAGTCAGGCAGCGTTTTACGGATCAGCAAGTACGATTCGTACCCACAAAACTTCGCACGGCAATATTTTTACGGGACCCAAAAAGTGCCGGAAAAGTTATGTATGCCACGATGCACGACGAAAAGGGGGCCCTGTACGCACCGTACCCCCATCCCTACACGTCCGCACCTTACTCCATCCCCCCATGTACGCACCGTACCCCCAGCCACCCCATGTACGCACCGTACCCCCAGCCTCCCCATGTACGCACCGTACCCCCATCCCCCATGTATGCACCATAGCCCCAGCCCCCCCATGTACGCGCCGTACCCCCACCCCACCCCCGTAGGTACAGAGCATACCCCCACCCCGTAGGTATGGAGCGTACCCCCACCCCTGTAGGTACGGAGCGTACCCCCACCCTGTAGGTATGGAGCATACCCCCACCCCCGTAGGTACGGTGCGTACCCCCAGCGCTACGGGGGTGGGGGTACGCTCCGTACCTACAGGGTAGGGTGGGGGTACGCTCCGTACATACGGGGGTGGGGGTACGCTCCGTACCTATGGGGGTACGCTCCGTACCTATGGGATGGGGTGGGGGTACGCTCCGTACATATGGGGGTGGGGGTACGCTCTGTACCTATGGGGTGGGGTGGGGTGGGGGTACGCTCCGTACATACGGGGGTGGGGGTACGCTCCGTGCCTATGGGGGTGGGGGTACGCTCCGTACCTACAGGGGTGGGGGTACGCTCCGTACCTACAGGGGTGGGGGTACGCTCCGTACGGGGGTGGGGGTATGCTCCGTACCTACGGGGGTGGGGGTACGCTCCGTACCTACGGGGTGGGGTGGGGGTACGCTCCGTACATACGGGTGTGGGGGTACTCTCTGTACCTCCGGGGGTGGGGGTATGCTCCGTACCTACGGGGTGGGGTGGGGGTACGCTCCGTACATACGGGGGTGGGGGTACACTCCGTACCTATGGGGGTGGGGGTACGCTCCGTACCTATGGGGTGGGGTGGGGGTACGCTCCGTACCTACGGGGTGGGGTGGGGGTGTGCTCCATACATACGGGGGTGGGGGTACGCTCCGTACCTACGGGGGTGGGGGTACGCTCCGTACCTACAGGGGTGGGGGTACGCTCCGTACCTACGGGGTGGGGTGGGGTGGGGGCACGCTCCGTACATACAGGGGTGGGGGTACGCTCCGTACCTACGGGGTGGGGTGGGGGTATGCTCCGTACATACAGGTGTGGGGGTACGCTCCGTACCTACAGGGGTGGGGGTACGCTCCGTACCTACGGGGTGGGGGTACGCTCCGTACGTGGGTGGGGGTACGCTCTGTACCTACGGGGGTTGGGGTACGCTCCGTACCTATGGGGTGGGGTGGGGTACGCTCCGTACATACGGGTGTGGGGGTACTCTCCGTACCTCCGGGGGTGGGGTATGCTCCGTACCTACAGGGTGGGGTGGGGGTACGCTCCGTACATATGGGGGTGGGGGTATGCTCCGTACCTACGGGGTGGGGGTACGCTCCGTACCTACGGGGGTGGGGGTACGCTCCGGACATGCGGGGGTGGGGGTACGCTCCGTACCTACGGGGGTGGGGTGGGGGTATGGCCCGTACATGGGGGGGCTGGGGGTACGGCGCGTATTTGGGGGGGTGGGCTGGGGGGGGTGTTCGGTGCGTATGCGGGCACATGTTTGGACGTATCCATGGTTGCTATGGGAGTTCGCTCCGTACGGTGTTTTTTCCATACGGTTGTGCATTCGGACGGACGGGACGGATCGTACTTGCTCGCTCGGACTTCAGTTTACCGATTCGTACGTAAAACTGACCGGGGACGTGTCGGACACTTTTTCCGACCCAAGGACGTGTCGGGGAATTTTCCCAATGCGATTCGTATGGATTTTTTAACATACGAATCGTACTTGCCAGTTTGTATGGGACTTGTACGATTCGTACGCAAAAAAATCCGGATACGATTCGTACGGGGAATATTTTTAACGGATCGGAATCGGCACCACAGTAGCTAGATACGTAATGGCTGCCAAATGTCCTGTGGCCGTGAGGTAGGGGGGCGTATATATCGCTGTTTGTGTTGCAGTATATCAAACTATCAAGCCATGCCTTCTGGTCAGGTGGTGCCCCGCCCGCCCCCCTCAATATAGTGCCACTTCCCTTTTGGCTAACATGAGTGCTATGGCTGAGAATCGCCACGTTGTATTGGGTACTGTGCGCACAAACCCAAGCTGTGCCAATAATGGGTTCGGTGTACGTTTTGGATCATATGTGAAATCTCCCGAAATATGGCCCTCCAGTATTTAGTCAGTTTCTCACAAGACCACGTCATGTGCGCAAAATCTGCTGAGGGAGCGTGGTATTTGGGACAGTTGTGGGGCCAGGAGGGGTCCATGCGATGCATTTTGAGTTGTGTAACATAGGCCTGCCACAAAGGTTTTAATTGCAATATTTTTTGTCGATGGTTAAGGGAGACCAAGCGTGTTTGCGTTCAACAATATTGCTATTGAAAATCAGTAAGGGTGTGTCCCATAGTCCTGTCCGATGCTGCCTAATCCTGACATCCCTAGAAGGGAGTAATGCCAGGGCTGATTTGTAAATCTTAGAGATTAAATGTTCACCCCCAGAATCCGTGATTATTAATGATAATAAATAAGTATCCTTTCAACACAGTGTGATCCATCATGGGCGCATCTTTAAAACGAGAAGGCATGTCCGTCAGGGAACATATCACCAAAGGTATTCAGGGAGTATTTAGTTAAAGTGCGTTTAACAAGGGCTTCCTGCATAATGGGCAGCCACGTTTGCCTACTATGGGAAGAGCAGATGAATATAATGTGTCCCCCCCGTAGCATGACTCAGCTTCTTCCATTCCCAGCTAGGGGTAGACACTGTCTGGATGTCATGTGGATTACGCGGTATACCAGCTGGGAGTATTGAAACCAGCGGGAGTGGCTCCACTAGATCCGCCTCAGGCTTGGTATATGGTATCCTAGCATCTGGATGATACCAATGTCGGGCACAGCTACACTGAGCCACCAAACAGTAAATATTAAAATTTGGAACCCCAAACCCCCACGTTCATATGGAAGGGTCAGGGTGTCCCAGCTAACCCTTGGTTGTTTCCCACCCCACACCAGGGGGATTAATAATGTGCAAAGTGTAGCAGAAAATGCCTTAGTGAGATCGGGATCTTGTTAAATAGATAAGTTTCAAGCCTCTTTTTCACATCTTGGTACCCAAGGTGAGAAAGCGTTGATTAGGCTGCTCAGCGAAATGTTTACATGCTTGCTGCAATCTGAAGGGCATATACATCCTTTATCATGACCCCAGTCTGCGGCTCAATGTTTGAATATATCACATTTCCCATTGCAAACCCGGTAAACAGACATATTATCGAATTAAAAATATCAACAGGACAGAATATCGAGTTTTTAATATAGAATGGACAGAATATCGAATTGCCAAAATATAGTGATGAAGAATATCGAAAATCAGGTAAGAAATATCGATTTAAATAATATCGAAGTAAGTAATATCGACAGTAATAATATAGTTGTTAAAAATATCGAATTTTTTTATAGTGTTTTAAGTGTTACTATATGTGTTAAAAGTATGTATTAATTTTGGAATGTATGTTTGAATATTTTTAAAGTGATGAAGTTTATGTTATTTAATTTTTTTGTAATTCAATTCCGTAGCGGGTTGTGGGTTTATAGGGGATTAGGGTGGGAAGTAATTTAATTATAGTACATAAAATAATAATTTTTAGGAATTATTCATTATTTTTAATGTAATTTGGCATTTTACTTCTGTAGCGGGTTGTGGGTTTATAGGGGAATAGGGTGGGAAGTAATGTAATTATTATGAGGTAATTATTAATTGGTATTGAAAATTAATTGTTTGTTGATTAATTATTAATTGTTTAATAATTTGTATTAATTGGTAACTAATTTGTATTAATTGTTTAATTGATAATTATGTTAATTGTATTAATTTATTATTTGTAGAGGGTTGTGGGTTTATAAGGGAATATGGTGGGAAGTAATTTAATTGTAAATAATTAATTATAGAAATAATTTTTGTATATTGTCAATTAATTATTATTAGGTAATGAATTTAAAAAAAATTATTTGTATTTATAATTAATTAATTATTAAATATTGTGTCATTGGTAATTAATTTTAATACTTTTTTGGTATTAGTAATTAATGTATTTTTAATAAAATATTAAATTCTTATTTTCCCTACTATTGCACTCACTGGAGTGGGAATAGTAATTTTTACCCCTACGCTATCCAACGCTTTCCCTACTATTGCAACTCACGGGAGTGGAAATATGAATTTTTACCCCTACGCTATCCAACGCTTTCCCTACTGTTGCACTCTTTGGAGTGGGAATAGTAATTTTTACCCCTACGCTATCCAACGCTTTCCCTACTGTTGCACTCTTTGGAGTGGGAATAGTAATTTTTACCCCTACGCTATCCAACGCTTTCCCTACTATTGCACTCACTGGAGTGGGAATAGTAATTTTTACCCCTACGCTATCCAACGCTTTCCCTACTATTGCACTCACTGGAGTGGGAATAATAAGTTTTTACCCCTATGCTATCCAACGCTTTCCCTACTTTTGTGCTCTTTGGAGTGGGAATAGTAATTTTTACCCCTATGCTATCCAACGCTTTCCCTACAGTTGCACTCACTGGAGTCGGAATAGTAAATTTTACCCTCCCGCTCTCCAACGCTTTCCCTACTGTTGCACTCTCTGGAGTGGGAATAGTAATTTTTACCCCTATGCTATCCAACGCTTTCCCTACTGTTGTGATCTTTGGAGTGAAAATAGTAATTTTTACCCCTACGCTATCCAACGCTTTCCCTACTGTTTCACTCACTGGAGTGGGAATAGTAAATTTTACCCTCCCGCTATCCAATGCTTTCCCTACTGCTGCACTCTCGGGAGTGGGAATAGTAATTTTTACCCCTACGCTATCCAATGCTTTCCCTATTATTGCACTCTCTGGAGTGGCAATGGTAATTTTTACCCTCCCGCTATACAACGCTTTCCCTACTGTTGCACTCTCTGGAGTGGGAATAGTAATTTTTACCCTCCCGCTATCCAACGCTTTCCCTACTATTGCACTTATTGGGGTGGTAATAGTAAATTTTACCCGCCCGCTATCCTCCGCTAAAAATATTGAATAATTTTAATTAATATTACGATAATATATGTATTAATGTTCTTTTTGTACTTACATTAATTATTTATTGATGTTAAAGTTATTAAAGTATTTTTAAGTATGTTTCAGTTAATTATATGTATTATTTCATTAATTTTACATTACTTTTAAGACATTTAAAAAATTCGATATTTTGACTAACTATATTTTTTACAACGATATTTTGGATTCGATATTTTTCTACTTACCTGTTTGGAGATAGGCATTCGATATTTTTGCATTCTATATTTTTCCTTCTATATTTTGGTAGTCCGATATTCTCCTTCTCAATATTTTGTCAGTGATCCTGCAAACCCATATACAGTGATGGCTCCTTATCTAGGGCTTTACGGCATAGTCCTGCCTCCTGTCAGGCGCCACTTACTGCCCATTGCTTCTGCTGATAATGATTTAATTGAGTAGTGTCCATGAAAACACGACTTTTGTGTTTTCATGAATACTGCTGGTGCGCGGGTCAGCTCTCGCGGCCTCATCTCCAGGCTGCTAATGAGAGGAGGGGGGGGGAAGCTGAACGGGCAGAGGCATGAAACAGCTACAGAGCGTTGTTTAGAAACATGGATGTCTGGATTGTGCATGCATGGGGTGTAGTTCAACTGCGATCCCCTCACACAGGCACAATCCTTTTCATTTATCGGACATACTATGCATGCTTCTGGCAGCCCAGTATATCTGCTAAATGTAGCTGTCATAACACACATCAGTGCATCTGTGAGAGTCAATGAGGAACCACATAATGCAAGGGGGCAGGATCCCAAGCTTTGTCCCACTTTCTTATAGGGTTGTGCTTCCAGTCCTATTAAGAAGCTTGCAGAGGGATTGAAGAGGATCTTCCCCTTTTCAAACCTGCCCTTGCTGCTCTGTCAGGCTCCTCATTGGGCACCATGGGTTTGTGGTTCGAATGTCCATCGCCAGATCCCTGCTATGCTGCTGTCACGGAGCCTTCGAGTTGTTTGCAAATGAAGTCAGGTAAGTAAAAAATAGTTTGTTTCTCTGGGCATGTGTATGTATGTGTTAGTGAGTGACTGAGTGAGAGTGTGTGTGTGAGTGTTTTTGAGAGTGCCAATGAGAGGGTAAATAACCTTTACAACACAACTTTTACAACGCACTACCATTATAACGAAACTTTTACAACGCAAGTGGATTTACAACGCATGCCATTACAACGCAAGTCTTTACATCGACTTGCGCTAGATGGCGTGCTAACATTACAAATAGTGTAGTTTACTATCCCATCACCTTCCCTACTGTTAAGTGGACTGGAGTTGGAATAGTAAATTACGCTTTTCTAATGTTAGCACGCCATCTAGCGCAAGTCGATGTAAAGACTTGCGTTGTAATGGCATAGCGTAGTAACATCGCAGTCGTTGTAACGACCGCGATGTAACTGCACGCGTTGTAATGACTCGCGTTGTTACGTCATACATCCCAATGAGAGTGTAATTAAAAGTCTGAGTTTGAGAGAGTGTACGAATGAGTGAAAGTGAGTGCAAGGGAGTGAGTGAACAAGTGTGAGGGAGCCAGAAAGAGTAGGAAATTGGGGCTGGTGAGAGGGCGTGGAAGTGGGTCAGGGATGTGGCTATCTATGGTGCAGCAGTTGTAGGTGCACCTGGGCCCAGAGTCAGTAAGAGTGAAAGGGTGATTTGGGCACTTCCACACTGCCGGACATTCTTAGCAGGGGGGCACCTGTGGCAAAATACTGATGCTGGGACACTGAACGCAATTCTTGGCATTAGAGAGGGCTCCTAGGCAAAATGCAGACTCTGAAGTAATATTTGACATAAGGGGACACCTATGGCAAAATGCTGGTACTGGCATGCTGGAGGTAATTCTTTGGGGCACAGAGGGCAACTATGGCATATAGGGTCTGAGGGGGATGGGTTAGGGGATGAAAACCATGATAAAATGCTACCTCTGAAGTATTGGAGATAATTTCTGACACACGGGCCACCCATCGTATATAGTTAATATCAATGGGAAAATTCTGTTACTAGAATATCGTATACATGTCTTGGCATAATGAGGCACCCATACCAAAATGCTGTCATCGGAACAATGAAGTTAATTCTTAACCTATGGGGAACTCTCAAAGAAAACTTTGAAAAAAATGGGATGAACTCATGGCAAGTATGACATCCCACCATTTTCAAAGATCACCATTCTCCACGACCCAAGCGCAAATCCTATAGTTTAGTGCTTTGCCTTTACTTGTTGATCTCGTTCCAACCCAGTTTCCCAGAGAACCTCTGGCCAACTGACATTGTGATTTATAGACTATTAATTGACATTTTGTTAATAAAGCCTTTTAAACTTTGATTGGCATGTGAACATATTTTATTTAACAGTGGTGAGAGACCTCAACTAAAATACTGATCAATGTTTACTCTTAACTTTTGGCCTCTGCCTCGCATATCTGTCCTGGGACTTTTTACTTGTGGCGTAGGGACACTTCAGTGCTAGGGTGAAAAAATTAGGAAATTTGTTTTTTGGCTCATGGAGCGCATGAGTGCTATGGCTGTGAATCGCCATGTTGTTTTGGGTACTGTGCGCACAAACCCAAGCAGTGCCAATAATGGGTTCGGTGTAAGAAAGTTTTGGATCATGTGTGAAATCTCGCGAAATATGGCCATCCAGTATTTATTCAGTTTCTCCAAAAACGCGTCATGTGCGCAAAATCTGCTGAGGGAGCGTGACATTTGGGACAGTTGTGGGGCCAGGAATGGTCCATGCGATGCATTTTGAGTGATGTAACATAGGCCAGTCACAAAACTTTTAAATGTAATATTTTGTGTTGATGGTTGAGGGAGACCCAGCGTGTTTGTGTACATCAATATTTCCATTGAAAATCAGTAAGGGTGTGCCCCATATCCCTCTCCCATGCACCCCGGATCCAGGCATCCTTAGAAGGGAGTAATACCAGGGATGCCTTGAAATTCTTAGATATTAAATATTCACCCCCAGAATCCGTGATTATTAATGATAACTGCAGGAATTCCTCTGGTTCAAGAGCATAACTAGGAATTTGAGCCCTTAGTGCTCCATGTGTCCGTCTCAACACAGTGTGATCCATCATGGGCGCGTCTTTAAAAGAAGCGTCCTCTGTCTGTGAGAAGGCATGTCCGTCAGGGAACATATCACCAAAGGTATTGGTTTAAGTACGTTTAACAAGGGCATAATGGGCAGCCACGCTTTGCCCACTGTGGGAAGAGCAGATGAATATAATGTGTCCCCCGTAGCATGACTCGTTCTTTTCTATGCCCAGCTAGTGGTAGACAGTGTCTGGATGTCACGTGGATCACGCGGTATACCAGCTGGGGGTATCGTAGCCAGCGGGAGCGACTCCACTAGATCCGCCTCAGGCTTGGTATATGGTATCCTAGCATCTGGATGATACCAATGTCGGGCATAGCTAGACGAGGCACCAAATGGTAAATATAAAAATGTGGAACCCCCCACCTTCATATGGAAGGGTCAAGGTGCCCCAGCTAACCCTTGGTTGTTTCCCACCCCACACCAGGTGGATTCATAATGTACGAAGTGTGGCAAAAAATGCCTTAGTTAGTGGGATCGGGATGTTGTTAAATAGATACGTTTCAAGCCTCTTTTCCACATCTTGGTACCCAAGGTGAGAAAGCATTAATTAGGCTGCTCAGCTAAATGTTTACATGCTTCTTGCAATCTGAAGGGCATATACATCCTTTATCAGGACCCCAGTCTACGGTTCAATGTTTGAATGTATCACGTTTCCCATTGCAGACCCATATGCAGTGAAGGCTCCTTATCTAGGGCTTTAGGGCATATCCCCGCCTCCTGTGAGGCGCCACTTACTGCCCATTGCTTCTGCTGCTAATGATTTAATTGAGTAGTGTCCATGAAAACACGACTTTTGTGTTTTCATGAATACTGCTGGTGCGCGGGTCAGCTCTCGCGGCCTCGTCTCCAGGCTGCTAATGACAGGAGAGGGGGGGGGGGCTGAACAGCTACAGAGCGTTGTTTAAAAACATGGATGTTTGGATTGTGTGGTTCAACTGCGATCCCCTCACAAAGGCACAATCCTTTTTATTTATCGGACATACTATGCATGCTTCTGGCAGCCCAGTATATCTGCTAAATGTAGCTGTTATAACGCACAACAGTGCATCTGTGAGAGCCAATGAGGAACCACACAATGCAAGGGGGCAGGATCCCAAGCTTTGTCCCACTTTCTTATAGGGTTGTGCTTCCAGTCCTATTAAGAAGCTTGCAGAGGGATTGAAGAGGATCTTCCCCTTTTCAAACCTGGTCTTGCTGCTCTGTCGGGCTCCTCATTGGGCACCATGGGTTTGTGGTTCGAATGTCCATCGCCAGATCCCTGCTTTGCTGCTGTCACGGAGCCTTCGAGTTGTTTGTAAATGAAGCCAGGTAAGTAAAAAAAGTTTGTTTCTCTGGGCATGTGTATGTATGTGTTAGTGAGTGACTGAGAGAGAATCAGACTGAGTGAGAGTGTGTGTGTGAGAGTGTTTGAGAGTGCCAATGAGAGTGGAATTAAAAGTCTGAGTTTGAGACAGTTTACAAATGAGTGAAAGTGAGTACAAGGGAGTGAGTGAAGAAGTGTGAGGGAGCCAGAAAGAGTAGGAGATTGGAGCTGGTGAGAGGGCGTGGAAGTGGGTCAGGGATGTGGCTATCTATGGTGCAGCAGTTTTAGTTGCACCTGGGCCCAGAGTCAGTAAGAGTGAAAGGGTGATTTGGGCACGTGCACACTGCCAGACATTCTTAGCATGGGGGCACCTGTGGCAAAATACTGATGCTGGGACACAGGACGTAATTCTTGGCATTAGAGAGGGCACCCAGGTATAATGGAGACTCTGAAGTAATATTTGACATAAGGGGACACCTATGGCAAAATGCTGGTACTGGCATGCTGGAGGTAATTTTTGGGGGAACAGAGGGCAACTATGGCATATAGGGTCTGAGGGGGATGGGTTAGGGGATGAAAACCATGATAAGATGCTACCTCTGAAGTATTGGAGATAATTTCTGACACACGGGCCACCCATCGTATATAGTTAATATCAATGGGAAAATTCTGATACTAGAATATCGTATACATGTTTTGGCATAATGAGGCACCCATACCAAAATGCTGTCATCGGAACAATGAAGGTAATTCTTAACCTATGTGGAACTCTCAAAGAAAACATTGAAAAAAGTGGGAGGGACTCATGGCAAATATGACACCCCACCATTTTCAAAGATCAACATCCACCACGGCCCAAGAGTAAATCCGATACTTTAGTGCTTTGCCGTTACTTGTTGAGCTTGTTCCAACCCAGTTTGCCGGAGACCCTCTGGCCAACTGGCATTGTGATTTATAGAGTATTCATTGACATTTTGTTAATAAAGCCATTTAAACTTTGATTGGCATGTGAGCATATTTTATTTAACAGTGCTGAGAGACCTCAACTAAAATACTGATCAATGTTTGTTCTCAACTTTTGTCCTCTGCCTCACATATCTGTCCTGAGACTTTTTACTTGTGGCGTAGGGACACTTCAGTGCTAGGGTGAATAAATTAGGCAATTTGTTTTTTGGCTCATGGAGCGCATGAGTGATATGGCTGTGAATCGCCATGTTGTTTTGGGTACTGTGCGCACAAACCCAAGCAGTGCCAATAATGGGTTCGGTGTAAGAAAGTTTTGGATCATGTGTGAAATCTCGCGAAATATGGCCATCCAGTATTTATTCAGTTTCTCCAAAAACGCGTCATGTGCGCAAAATCTGCTGAGGGAGCGTGACATTTGGGACAGTTGTGGGGCCAGGAATGGTCCATGCGATGCATTTTGAGTGATGTAACATAGGCCAGTCACAAAACTTTTAAATGTAATATTTTGTGTTGATGGTTGAGGGAGACCCAGCGTGTTTGTGTACATCAATATTGCTATTGAAAATCAGTAAGGGTGTGCCCCATATCCCTTTCCCATGCACCCTGGATCCAGGCATCCTTAGAAGTGAGTAATACCAGGGATGCCTTGAAATTCTTAGATATTAAATATTCACCCCCAGAATCCGTGATTATTAATGATAATTGCAGGAATTCCTCTGGTTCAAGTGCATAACTAGGAATTTGAGCCCTTAGTGCTCCATGTATCCGTCTCAACACAGTGTGATCCATCATGGGCGCGTCTTTAAAAGAAGCGTCCTCTGTCTGTGAGAAGGCATGTCCGTCAGGGAACATATCACCAAAGGTATTGGTTTAAGTACGTTTAACAAGGGCATAATGGGCAGCCACGTTTGCCTACTGTGGGAAGAGCAGATGAATATAATGTGTCCCCCGTAGCATGACTCGGTCTCTTCTATGCCCAGCTAGTGGTAGACAGTGTCTGGATGTCACGTAGATCACGCGGTATACCAGCTGGGGGTATCGTAGCCAGCGGGAGCTGCTCCGCTAGATCCGCCTCAGGCTTGGTATATGGTATCCTAGCATCTGGATGATACCAATGTCGGGCATAGCTAGACGAGGCACCAAATAGTAAATATATAAAAATGTGGAACCCCCCACCTTCATATGGAAGGGTCAGGGTGTCCCAGCTAACCCTTGGTTGTTTCCCACCCCACACCAGGTGGATTCATAATGTACGAAGTGTGGCAAAAAATGCCTTAGTTAGTGGGATCGGGATGTTGTTAAATAGATACGTTTCAAGCCTCTTTTCCACATCTTGGTACCCAAGGTGAGAAAGCGTTAATTAGGCTGCTCAGCTAAATGTTTACATGCTTCTTGCAATCTGAAGGGCATATACATCCTTTATCAGGACCCCAGTCTACGGCTCAATGTTTGAATGTATCACGTTTCCCATTGCAGACCCATATGCAGTGATGGCTCCTTATCTAGTGCTTTAGGGCATATCCCCGCCTCCTGTGAGGCGCCACTTACTGCCCATTGCTTCTGCTGCTAATGATTTAATTGAGTAGTGTCCATGAAAACACGACTTTCGTGTTTTCATGAATACTGCTGGTGCGCGGGTCAGCTCTCGCGGCCTCGTCTCCAGGCTGCTAATGACAGGAGGAGGGGGGGCTGAACAGCTAGAGCGTTGTTTAAAAACATGGATGTTTGGATTGTGTGGTTGAACTGCGATCCCCTCACAAAGGCACAATCCTTTTTATTTATCGGACATACTATGCATGCTTCTGGCAGCCCAGTATATCTGCTAAATGTAGCAGTTATAACACACAACAGTGCATCTGTGAGAGCCAATGAGGAACCACATAATGTAAGGGGGCAGGATCCCAAGCTTTGTCCCACTTTCTTATAGGGTTGTGCTTCCAGTCCTATTAAGAAGCTTGCAGAGGGATTGAAGAGGATCTTCCCCTTTTCAAACCTGGTCTTGCTGCTCTGTTGGGCTCCTCATTGGGCACCATGGGATTGTGGTTCGAATGTCCATCGCCAGATCCCTGCTATGCTGCTGTCACGGAGCCTTCGAGTTGTTTGCAAATTAAGCCAGGTAAGTAAAAAAAGTTTGTTTCTCTGGGCATGTGTATGTATGCGTTAGTGAGTGACTGAGAGAGAACCAGACTGAGTGAGAGTGTGTGTGTGAGTGTGCTTGAGAGTGCCAATGAGAGTGGAATTAAAATTCTGAATTTGAGAGAGTGTACAAATGAGTGAAAGTGAGTACAAGGGAGTGAGTGAAGAAGTGTGAGGGAGCCAGAAAGAGTAGGAGATTGGAGCTGGTGAGAGGGCGTGGAAGTGGGTCAGGGATGTGGCTATCTATGGTGCAGCAGTTGTAGGTGCACCTGGGCCCAGAGTCAGTAAGAGTGAAAGGGTGATTTGGGCACTTGCACACTGCCGGACATTCTTAGCATGGGGGCACCTGTGGCAAAATACTGATGCTGGGACACAGGACGTAATTATTGGCATTAGAGAGGGCACCCAGGTATAATGGAGACTCTGAAGTAATATTTGACATAAGGGGACACCTATGGCAAAATGCTGGTACTGGCATGCTGGAGGTAATTCTTTGGGGAACAGAGGGCAACTATGGCATATAGGGTCTGAGGGGGATGGGTTAGGGGATGAAAACCATGATAAGATGCTACCTCTGAAGTATTGGAGATAATTTCTGACACACGGGCCACCCATCGTATATAGTTAATATCAATGGGAAAATTCTGATACTAGAATATCGTATACATGTTTTGGCATAATGAGGCACCCATACCAAAATGCTGTCATCGGAACAATGAAGGTAATTCTTAACCTATGTGGAACTCTCAAAGAAAACATTGAAAAAAGTGGGAGGGACTCATGGCAAATATGACACCCCACCATTTTCAAAGATCAACATCCACCACGGCCCAAGAGTAAATCCGATACTTTAGTGCTTTGCCGTTACTTGTTGAGCTTGTTCCAACCCAGTTTGCCGGAGACCCTCTGGCCAACTGGCATTGTGATTTATAGACTATTCATTGACATTTTGTTAATAAAGCCATTTAAACTTTGATTGGCATGTGAGCATATTTTATTTAACAGTGCTGAGAGACCTCAACTAAAATACTGATCAATGTTTGTTCTCAACTTTTGTCCTCTGCCTCACATATCTGTCCTGAGACTTTTTACTTGTGGCGTAGGGACACTTCAGTGCTAGGGTGAATAAATTAGGCAATTTGTTTTTTGGCTCATGGAGCGCATGAGTGATATGGCTGTGAATCGCCATGTTGTTTTGGGTACTGTGCGCACAAACCCAAGCAGTGCCAATAATGGGTTCGGTGTAAGAAAGTTTTGGATCATGTGTGAAATCTCGCGAAATAGGGCCATCCAGTATTTATTCAGTTTCTCCAAAAAAACGCGTCATGTGCGCAAAATCTGCTGAGGGAGCGTGACATTTGGGACAGTTGTGGGGCCAGGAATGGTCCATGCGATGCATTTTGAGTGATGTAACATAGGCCAGTCACAAAACTTTTAAATGTAATATTTTGTGTTGATGGTTGAGGGAGACCCAGCGTGTTTGCGTACATCAATATTGCCATCGAAAATCAGTAAGGGTGTGCCCCATATCCCTTTCCCATGCTCCCCGGATCCAGGCATCCCTAGAAGGGAGTAATGCCAGAGCTGCCTTGTAATTCTTAGAGATTAAATGTTCACCTCCAGAATCCGTGAATATTAATGATAATTGCAGGAATTCCTCTGGTTCAAGAGCATAACTAGGAATTTGAGCCCTTAGTGCTCCATGTATCCGTCTCAACACAGTGTGATCAATCATGGGCGCGTCTTTAAAAGAAGCGTCCTCTGTCTGTGAGAAGGCATGTCCGTCAGGGAACATATCACCAAAGGTATTCAGGGAGTATTTTGTTAAAGTGCGTTTAACAAGGGCTTTCTGCATAATGGGCAGCCACGTTTTGCCCACTATGGGACGAGCAGATGAATATAATGTGTCCCCCGTAGCATGACTCGGTCTCTTCTATGCCCAGCTAGTGGTAGACAGTGTCTGGATGTCACATGGATCATGCGGTATACCAGCTGGGGGTATCGTAGCCAGCGGGAGCTGCCCCGCTAGATCCGCCTCAGGCTTGGTATATGGTATCCTAGCATCTGGATGATACCAATGTCGGGCATAGCTACATGAGGCATCAAATAGTAAATATATAAAAATGTGGAACCCCCCACCTTCATATGGAAGGGTCAGGGTGTCCCAGCTAACCCTTGGTTGTTTCCCACCCCACACCAGGCAGATTAATAATGTATGAAGTGTGGCAAAAAACGCCTTAGTTAGTGGGATCGGGATGTTGTTAAATAGATACGTTTCAAGCCTCTTTTCCACATCTTGGTACCCAAGGTGAGAAAGCGTTAATTAGGCTGCTAAGCGAAATGTTTACATGCTTGTTGCAATCGGAAGGCCATATACATCCTTTATCAGGACCCCAGTCTACGGTTCAATGTTTGAATGTATCACGTTTCCCATTGCAGACCCATATGCAGTGATGGCTCCTTATCTAGGGCTTTACGGCATAGTCCCGCCTCCTGTCAGGCGCCACTTACTGCCCATTGCTTCTGCTGCTAATGATTTAATTGAGTAGTGTCCATGAAAACACGACTTTTGTGTTTTCATGAATACTGCTGGTGCGCGGGTCAGCTCTCGCGGCCTCGTCTCCAGGCTGCTAATGACAGGAGGGGGGGGGGAGGGCTGAACGAGCGGAGGCATGAAACAGCTACACAGCGTTGTTTAAAAACATGGATGTCTGGATTGTGCATGCGTGGGGTGTAGTTCAACTGCGATCCCCGCACAAGGGCACAATCCTTTTTATTTATCAGACATACTATGCATGCTTCTGGCAGCCCAGTATATCTGCTAAAGGTAGCTGTCATAACGCACATCAGTGCATCTGTGAGAGCCAATGAGGAACCACACAATGCAAGGGGGCAGGATCCCAAGCTCTGTCCCACTTTCTTATAGGGTTGTGATCCAGTCCTATTAAGAAGCTTGCAGAGGGATTGAAGAGGATCTTCCCCTTTTCAAACCTGGCCTTGCTCAGTGCTTAATTTGTGCCGGTGCTTGCCGGTGCTTAGCACCGGCACTTATTTATCAGGGCCGGGTCTACACGTATGCGCGTTGATGACATATTTACCTTACGGACTCGGGCAGAAAGTGTTGTACTTGTTTGTCCCTCGAGTGAGTCCTAGTGAAGTGTTACGGCTTTGAGAGCCAAGATTCGCAAGATATGAGGAATTACTGGTTTTTAACCATAATTATTTATCCAATATCCTCCATATAGCAAGCGCATTGCGAATTTGCTTTTGGCGGCGCAGAGGCAGCCCTTAGTTCAGTGCTTCCGGCGGGCGGGTGCCAGGCGGGAGCCGCGGGACACTGATTGGGCTGGAGTAGGTTTCTGCGGGTGGGGGCTGTGCGACAGGCAGCGTGCACAGATTGTTTTCAGAATGGCACGCCCCAGCACGCCCACACCCCACGAAGCATCAGCGGTTCAGCCAGGTCAGCCCGACGACGACGTGGAGGGCAGGCAGTAGGAGCTGCACCAGGCCTATCAGTTAAATAAAGGGAGTGCTCCGGCCGCCAACCACCAGTAAACCGTAAGTTCTAAATGAGCGCTGGTATTTTTTATCTTGAGCCGAGCCAAGCCAAGCGTGTTGGCTTGACGGACACCGTGGTAGCTCCGGCTCCACAATCTCAAAATTCAACGATGCCCAGGGGGCCCTGCCCTAGCCGTACATTATATCACAATAGAGCGGACCGCCCGGGGTGAAGTTAAACGCCCTGCCCAGCACCTGCACAATCACAACGGAAATGATACCAATATTATATTTTGAAATGCGCGCCTGAATGGTGACTACAGCAGCACACACGTAAAATTACTTTCTTGTACATACTCTTTGTTTACAGCCCAGACCTCTTGGGCTCATGATGACTCACACCAGGGAAGGGGTCAGAGAAGAGCAACAGGCCGAAATGCGAGCGAAAAGCCAGAAGCGGGGAGAGCGTGTGAAATAAATAACCGTTGGAGAATGCTTTCTTTAGATGGCAGGGTGGAGTCTGAAAGGCAGTGCGGCATAAAGTGTGCAGTGCTTTGATTCGCAAACTGGGCCGCCACCGATATTTTCTCTGAAGAAACCAGAACATTATTCTTTCCTAGCAGTCACTAACAGGCCCGGTTCTAGAGGGTGCCTCCCTCGCAGTGAATCTGAAACCGATGTACAACAACAATTTAAAAAAAAAAAATCGTATAACTGGCGATTTATGATCCTGCTGCAGAGCAACCCTTTGTTGGTAGTTTTTAAATGCTGATAAACGGAATTTTATGGAAATAGCTCAGCGGGTTACTACCTCTGTCACAGAGATCCTTGTGTTACTTGCAGTTCAGAAGTTACAATCCTAACATAGGACAGTGACCAATGAACTGTCATCAAAGAGCTGCATCCAAAATTCGTTTTTTTGTGTTGTGATATAGTTAGAACTTCTCCATTCTTTTATTATTCTAATGTTGCTAAAAAGAGTTCGTTTGGGCAGTTAAACATTTTTTTCAGTAAAGCCAACCCCCAACCACTGGAGTACTCTTTAAATCCTGAGTTTGTGCTTCTCCAGACAAAACCCTCGTAAAATATGTTGCCCACTATGACATGTGATTTCTACACCTTGAAATCCTCATTGGCTTATGTGACATTCCCCGTAGACTGATTTATTGTCTCTGTATAATGTGTGCTGTTATGTAAAGTACTGTGACACCCTACACTGATATGAGTAGCGCTATACAACAAATGGAATGGATATGAGAGCGGGGCAATGGAGATATGAGCACTGGTGGAGGGTGGCAGTGAGGGAGACAGAGGAGGAGGTCACGGGGTGGGGGGAACTACAGAGAGATGAGGGGCACTAATGGAGGGTGGCAGTGAGGGAATGCAAGGAGGAGGTCATGGTGTGGGGGGAACTACAAAGGGATTAGGGGCACTAGTGCAGGGTGGAAGTGAGGGAAGACGAGGAGGATGTCATGGGGTAGCGGGAAACTACAGAGACATGATGGGCACTAGTGGAGGGTGGTAGTGAGGGAATCCGATGAGGGGGTCATGGGGTGGGGGGGAACTACAGAGAGATGAGGGGCACTGGTGGAAGGTGGCAGTGAGGAGTCTGAGGAGGAGGCCATGAGGGGGAGGGGCTACAGAGAGATGAAGGGCAATGTTGGCGTGTGGTAGTTAAGTTATCTACAGAGAAAGAGGTCATTGGTGGGGTGCCAAAAAAGACTTCCACACCAGCACTAAACCCTGTCATGGCCTTTCTGTTTTGGTTTATTTAATTAACAGTCAGGTGATTAGGACAACTGTGGAGCATACTTTAAAGTGTGTGCTAATTACATTCACTGCTATATTCAATGTTTTAAGTTTTAAGGTGATTTTACTATTGTTTTCTACTGGGAATAATGAAAGTGGAACTGAATGGTGGCTGATATGGGGCTGGGGCCCAAGGTCAGCTGTGAGATAAGGTGCAATGGAGAGGGGTGGTAGAAAAGTGGATAATCAAGCCTGTAAGGGAGCGCGCTGCAGAATCTGGTCAGATGGAGGTAGTAATGAAGAGGGTTTCTGCCTGAAGGCTCACACAGAGGGAGCCCGAGTAGTGTCACTTGCCTGATACTCCCACCTTAGAAACCTCCTCTTCCCATCAACAGGACATTACATGGATAAAAACACTTTTTGAGAGTGATAACATTTAGAAAGAGACTTGGAAAAGAGTGCGTTTTACTGGGCTTGTAAGACTAAGGACAGATAAGAGGGCCCGGAAGCACGCCTGGCTAGATATACAAGCGATAAATCGGGCCAGCAGTGGCTCACCCGAATGCACCCTTGGCCCACCCAAATAAAAATCCCTGGAGCCGGGACTGGTCACTAAACAAGCGTCTTAACTTGAGTAATTAGACTAAATTCAACCAATATCTGGGTAGGACTGGAAACATGATCCTGAAATACTACCTAGAACACTGGTGATGTGACCAAACACCACAGTAGTGCCCGTGGCCCTGACAATTTAGCTACCCACGGCATTCATTCCCATTAACCCTTCGCCTACCTCCTTAGTTTTATGATCGTTAAGTTCTAACCTTCTACCAGTGTCTGGGCTGGAGCTGCCAATCTAGGACCCTTTGAAAACGGCCCCCATCTTGCACTACAGAGGTGTGCATATATCACTTTGTAGTACTGCTTTCAGAGCGTACCAGGTACCCTTTCCATACTGGACCTTACTCTCCAGCTACTGGAACTCAGTGGGGAGAAATATGTCTTGTCTTGGTTACATAAAAGGAATAGAACCGATGTCGGCCAAGCCTCTGTCCCTGTGTCAACCCATCTCTTTCTCTGTTTCTCTAACACTTTTCCCACACTCTGCAACATCCTCTTTCTGCCTTTTTAAATATTTTCATAACTCTTACTTCCTATCTTTCTCTCTTCTCAAGCATCCTCTCCTCCCGGTCTGTATCAGCTCCCTCTCTTCTCCCATCCTCTTTCCTTCTATCACCAGTCACTAGTCACTTATCACTTCGGTTCTCACCTGGCCTCCTCCCTCTTTTAAAACCAGTGCCCTGGAGCAAGAGTGTCTCAACTCTACAACTGGCAAGTTGAGAATGTTCTGATGAAGATACATGTTTACCAACATGCAAATTGGATTTACACATACATTTTACATTAAATCTTTTGCTGACCTTTTTGTGCTTTGTGGAGAACATCTGTATTTGCTGAATGAACCCTTTAGTTATCAGAGGTTTACCTTTTCTTTCTGTATTTTTATTTAAGTGTTCTTAATGTAATTTGCAATATCTTTTGTGATCTAATCGCATACTGGCTGAGCAACGCTGTTCTCAAGTGCGCTTATGGGCAACTTAAAATCTGGGTCTCCGCTTGACCCTTGCCCTGCTAAGCTCCTGGGTAAACTGGCGGAGGTGGTTAATCCGCTGGCGCACCCTCTTCTCAACCTGTCGTTGAGTCTGGGAGAGGTGCCGCCAGTATGGAAGCAGGCAATGGTCATCCCGCTGCTTAAAAAGCCGGGACTTGACCCGAAAGCCCCAGCCAATTATAGGCCAATCTCGTTGCTGCCGGCCCTTGTAAAAATTTTGGAGAAGCACGTTCAGTCGGTGCTCTCCAATTTTCTGGAGTCTCATGAGTTATTACATGACTCCCAGTCGGGCTTCCGTTCTCATCGCAGCACCGAGACCGCGCTCCTTGAGGTTTCTGAAACCATTAAAGGGGTGTTGGATTCCGGGGGCAAAGTCATGCTGGTGTTGCTGGACTTGTCGGCGGCTTTTGACACCGTCCCCCATGAGGGCCTGCTCGTAAGACTCTTTGAGATTGGTCTGCGGGGGACGGTGCTCAAATGGTTTTCTTCCTTTTTGGCCGGCCGCCGGCAAACGATCTGGACATCATCTGACACCGCCGTAATGCCGCCTCTGGGAGTCGGGGTCCCTCAGGGCTCTATATTGAGCCCGACCCTTTTTAACATCTTTATGACCCCTTTGGCGGCGGTGGCGGAGTCATTTGGTGCCCGGATCGTGTCGTATGCCGACGACACCCAGCTCCTCTTCTCTTGTGAGAGAGGGGCTGACTTTGACGGGGAGAGTATCCGGAATTGCCTTGGGGCTGTGTTCGCATGGTTCCAACGGAACAGCCTCAAGTGCAATTCCGACAAATCGGAGGTACTCTTCTTTGGGTGCGAGACGGAGCCTAGCTGGCAGGCCTGGTGGCCCATCGACATGTTCCCTCCGTCCGGCTCTTCTCCCATGGCTAAAAACTTGGGGGTTAAGATGGACAAGGGGCTGACGATGAAAGCCCAGATCTTGGGGGTAACCGGCACTTGCTTTGGCCTGTTAAAAATGCTGCGGAGGTTCCTGCCTCTCTTATCCGAGGAGCACAGGAGGCTGACGGTGCAGGCTCTGATAGGCTCCAGGTTGGATTATGCCAACATTCTTTACCTGGGCCTGCCAGAGTATCTGCTACAAAGGCTTCAAGTTGTACAGAACGCGGCGGCCAGGGCCATTTTTGGCCTAAGTAGACGGGTCAGCGCCTCTGGGTTGTTGGTGGCGTTGCACTGGCTACCCATCCGCAAACAGATCGCCTTTAAGGCTTTGACCCTGGCCTACAAGGCGCTCCATGCGGTGGGAGCTAAACATCTTCAAAAGAGACTGACCTTTTACCATCCGACTCGCTCGTTGCGGTCAGAATCTCTACTTTTGGCAGCTGTTCCGCGTGTGAAGAGGGCTCGCCTGGGGGGCCGCTCTTTCAGTCTGTTGGCCCCACAGATGTGGAACGCACTACCGCTCCCTTTGAGGGGGGCGTTTACTCTCCTTGATTTTAGAAGAGGTCTCAAAACCTGGCTGTTTTCTCAATAGGTCTCCCAGTTGTTTGTCTTCTCTTTGTTTATCTTTTAACTTGTTTTTAGTTGTGTTGTGTTATTCTGAAATCTGTCTCCCTTACCTAAAAAGCGCCGGGATACTCTTTTTGAGTAACCGTTGCGCTATACAAAAGAATAAATAACATAACATAACATAACATAACATTCTATGTTGCTCTCCTTCACATGTGGATAAATGATATGATATGATTTAATCCTTTTCAAAATTTCCCAAGGTAGGGGAACCTCCTATCAGAACTTTGCTATGAGGACGGTTCAATTGCTGAAATTCAGATAGGGTATTACCTCTGACTATTAGCAGTGCCAGTTGAGGATGTGGGTGGAGCCAATAGAGTAAGTGGGTGGAGCTGGGGAAAAGTAGGTGTGGCCTCCGACAAACATTTTAGCACCTGGACTTCATATTTTACAAATTAAGCACTGGCCTTGCTGCTCTGTCGGGCTCCTCATTGGGAATCATTGGTTTGTGGTTCTAATTTCCAATGCCAGATCCCTGCTATGCTGCTGCCACGGAGCCTCTGAGCTGTTAGCAAATGAAGCCAGGTAAGTAAAAAAAGGTTGTTTCTCTGGGCATGTGTATGTATGCGTTAGTGAGTGACTGAGAGAGAATCAGACTGAGTGAGAGTGTGTGTGTGAGTGTGTTTGAGAGTGCCAATGAGAGTGGAATTAAAAGTCTGAGTTTGAGACAGTGTACAAATGAGTGAAAGTGAGTACAAGGGAGTGAGTGAAGAAGTGTGAGGGAGCCAGAAAGAGTAGGAGATTGGAGCTGGTGAGAGGGCGTGGAAGTGGGTCAGGGATGTGGCTATCTATGGTGCAGCAGTTGCAGTTGCACCTGGGCCCAGAGTCAGTGAGAGTGAAAGGGTGATTTGGGCACTTGCACACTGCCGGACATTCTTAGCATGGGGGCACCTGTGGCAAAATACTGATGCTGGGACACAGGACGTAATTCTTGGCATTAGAGAGGGCACCCAGGCATCATGGAGACTCTGAAGTAATATTTGACATAAGGGGACACCTATGGCAAAATGCTGGTACTGGCATGCTGGAAGTAATTATTTGGGGAACAGAGGGCAACTATGGAATGTGAGTGTGTGTGTGAGTGTGAGTGTGTTTGAGTGTGCCAATGAGAGTGGAATTGAAAGTCTGAGTTTGAGAGAGTGCATGAATAAGTAAAAGTGAGAGCAAAGGAGCGAGTGTAGAAGTGTGAGGGAGATAGAAAGAGTGGAAGATTGGAGCTTGTTAGAGGGCTTGGAAGTGAGTCAGGGATGTGGCTATCTATAGTGCAGAAGTTGTAGTTGCATCAAGGCTTAGAGTCAGTGAGTGTGAAAGGGTGAGTGTGGGTAAGTGTATTTGTAAAAGAGAGTGAGAACCAGAGATTATGTTGTGTGTGAGTAACAGTGAGTGGGAGTAAGTATGAGTGAGAATGAGTAAGTGAGAGAGTGTGAGTTAGAATGAGTGAGGGAGAAAAGAGTGAATAGTGAGAGTGACTGTGAGTGAGAGAATGTGAGGGAATAAGAGTGTGTGTTTTTATGTTTAATGATTTTAAGTCTGCCGCATGGCATTCTCAATATATTTCTGGACTTATAGCTGTACCCAAGGAAACATGCTGCAGAGGGCATATTGGAGATAATTATTGGCATAATGAAAGGCACCTATGGCAAAAAGCAGGCACTAGTATAATCAAAGTAATTCTTGGCATGAGGACACTGTGGGAAAATGTTGGCACTTGCACACTGCAGGACATTCTTGGCATGGGGACACCTGTGGTAAAATAGTGGGGCTGGGACACTGGACGTAATTCTTGGCATAAGAGAGGGCACCAAGGCAAAATGCAGACTCTGAAATAATATTTGACATAAGGGGACACCCATGGCAAAATGCTTGTGCTGGCCTGCTCCAGGAAATTCTTTGGCGCACAGAGGGCAAGTATGGCATATTGGGTCTGAGGGAACGGGTTAGGGGACGAAAACTGTGGTAAAATTCTGCCTCTGAAGTATTGGAGATAATTTCTGACCCAATGGCCACCCATCATATATAGTTAATATCAATGGCAAAATTCTGATACTGGAATATTGTACACACGTTTTGGCATAATGAGGCACCCATACCAAAATGCCGCCATTGAAACAAAGAAGATAATTCTTAACCTATGGGGAACTCTCAAAGAAAACTTTGAAAAAATTGGATGAACTCTTTTTTTTTTTTCCCTCATCTCACCAATAAGGTTCTGCAGATCTTACATAGCCGTCCTTCTCCAACTGGGCGCCCAACGGCTTACTGCAATTGCTTAGGTCGACCCGACCGGCCCCATTTGATGAAGGCTTGGTGTAATCATAGGACCATGGGGGAAGCCAACATGAATTATATTATTCTCAGGTCTCGGCCCCAACTCATAAGGGGTTGCCAACTGTTTATCGAGCTATCCCCAGTTCCATCCTGGTCTAGACGAGCCAATGCAAATGAAGCTTTAAGCCAATCTTTTCTCTTCGGGGGGTGGGGATCTTTCCACTTCAAACAGATCTCTCTCCGGGCGATTAACACCAAGTATAACAGCAACCCACTATAGATATGTGGTAAATTCAATCTAAAAAAGGGACGAACTCTTGGCAAGTATGATGCCCCACCATTTTCAAATATCAGCATTCACCACTGTCCAAGCGCAAATCCTATAGTTTAGTGCTTTGCCTTTACTTGTTGAGCTCGTTCCTACCCAGTTTGCTGGAGACCCTCTGGCCAACTGACATTATGATTTATAGACTATTAATTGACATTTTGTTAATAAAGCCTTTTAAACTTTGATTGATTTGTGAGCATATTTTATTTAACAGTGGTGAGAGACCTCAAATTAAAAACAGATTACTGTTTGTTCTCACTTTTTGGCCTCTGCCTTACATATCTGTCCTGGAACTTTTTACTTGTGGCGTAGGGACACTTCAGTGCTAGGGTGAATAAATTAGGCAATTCGTTTTTTGGCTTATGGAGCGTAAATGTGGAACATGCCCCCCCACAAATCCACCTTTTTTGCATGATCCCCATCTGCTAATTGTGTCAAAAAACAAAGGTGATTTGCAAGTGCTCATTGTGCAGCAGTCCAAGGATCACCGCATGACTTGTAGGCAGTTTGTCTATAGCCTGTTTTGATTGGCTACTGAATGGTCTAAACACAGGAATATATTCCGATTAGTTGAAAGGATCCATATGATACAACCATTCTGATTGACTCATGTTAGACCTGGCATCATTGGCGTGGGTTTCCCCTGTATTTTTGTCTTTGCCTCCTGTTATTTTGCTATGTGTTGGACTTCGATTTTGCTGGTCTAGATGCTTTGGGTACTTTGCCATTGCTGTTCAGTGCCAAAGCGCAAGTGCTCCCTGTAAATTGTTGCTCTGGATTAGTGATTCCATGATTGGCATATTTGATTTACTAGTCAGTCCCTAGTACAGTGCACTGTGTGTGCCCAGGTCCTGTAAATCAAATGCTGCTAGTGGGCCTACAGCACTGATTGTGCCACCCACATAAGCAGCCTGTAAATGTAACTCAGACCTGCCACTGAAATGTCTGTGTGCAGTTTGGTACTGCCATGACGACCTGGCAAGTGCAACCACAAGAGAAGGAATTAACCTTTCAACCAGCAGACAAAGGGGAGCGCTGGTCGCCATGGATACGGCTTTCTACGAACTAAGCATGGACGAGCACGTGAATAACACTGAAACTTACATTCTGTTGGATACAGATCCCACCAAGGAATTCATGACGTTACTGGGCTCCATTTTATGTAAGGCTGAAGAGATGGGATGGATTAACGACTCTACTAGAAGATTTTTACAGATCACCACTCCTAAAACACCGCATATATATATGCTTTCTAAGATTCACAAAGACGCGGTTAACCCACCTTTTCGACCAATAGTTGCTGGCTGTGGATCCATTCACCGATTGGACAATATTTGGATCATCATTTACAACCATTGGTACAATCTTGGGGTATGTACATAAAAGATACCACTGACTGCCTGAATAAACTGGAAGCCATACGTCATCACTTCACAGAGGAGATCTTAGTGTGCACAATAGATGTACTAGCCCTACACACCTCTATCCCCCATGATGAGGGACTAGAGGCAGTGGAATGAAGATTACTACATATCCTACTGAAGTTTCAAACGGAGTATTTTTATTGGAATTACTTCACTTTTCGCTTTACCATAGCTATTTCTCATGGAAAGATAAGTTTTTTCTCAACGCACCGGGACATCCATGGGTTTTCTGGGGGATCCCTCCTACGCAAACACTTACATGACACATTTTGAAGATAAGCATATATTACATAATCTGAGGTGGCAAGAAAACCTCATCACAGACATACGTTACATTGACGATATTCTGGTGATCTGGAAAGGAAACAAACACACACTGGAAACATGCATTAAGGAAATAAATCAATGCAACGCACAAATTCAATTCACATCTACAATTCATTAACAGAAAATACATGTTCGAGGCATATGAGCTGCAGATCACACACTTAGGATAGTAGATCGCCATCTGGTGTTGGGCTCGGATGCTTGCAGGTTGTTGTTGTCTTCGGAAGAAGTCTTTGGTCACGAGATAGGTGACTCCTCCCTTGGACTACAGTGCGCATTGGCATCCACTCCATACTCAGATTGTTTTTTTCCGCCATTGGGTTCGGATGTAACTTTTCCACTCCGGTTGAAAATCTCAAATACAAGCTTTTCGAAGCGAAAACACTTCTAACAACTACATCAAAGCACCTTCACTCGACATCGAATTCATGGGCTCGATTCCGGACGTCGGCGCGGGCGGTTGGGCCTATCCACGCCGTGAGGCCTACGGCTCATGGAAAGGACGCCGTTTAAAAAGTGCCCCCAGTGCGGAACAAAATTTCCGCACAGTGATGATCACAAAGTCTGCAACCTGTGCCTATCACCGGAACACGACGAAGCCTGCTGTCCAGCCTGCGCAGCATTTCGATCCAAAAAGATCATTCGGGATCGAAGAGCTCGATGCCATATCATGGCACACAAACCAGCCCCGGAACCAGAAAACATCTTTGATGAGGGTCCCGATGTCCCGGAAGAAGATTCCGAGCAACTTCAAATCATCTCAGAAGCAGACAACTCAGACGACCCCATTACTCCTGGGCAACGCGTGAGTACCACTGCCCTTGCCCCAACCCCTCCAAAACCAAAGGCATTGGTCAAGACTTCGCCAGCTGGCCTCAGTCGAGACCGAAAACACCCTTCAGAAGCCCCACCTCCGGGCTCGGTTCCGAAGAAACATAAGCCTTCCGGTGGCTCGGGCCCGAGCAAGCCGCATGTAATGGTAACCCCGGCACCGAAGACAAAAGACCCCTCGGCACCGAAATCGGATCCGACACCATCAGCACCGAAAACATCGAGGCCCATAGATAAACCGGCACCAAAACTACCCAAGCTGAAAGACTTAACTTCGGCACCGAAACCTTCATCGGCACCGAAACCTTCATCGGTACCAAAACCACCGGCTAAGGACTATAATACACCTCCTAAAGCCAAAGACTCGACCGATCAACCAAAACCTCGATCGGAACCGAAAAAATTGGCGCCCAAATCTGTTCCTGAAGAGAAAGAACTTTTCCATCCAGATCCAACAAAAAAAGGATCTATATTAATCCAAAGACTGGACATGTCACTGCAGTGCCATATAAGAAACGGAAATTGGACACAACACCTGCCCCAGTTCCTATAAGAAAGAAGGACTCTGCAACATCACCTATTCCTCCTTCCTCTCCCATACGACCTTCTACCCCACCCCCTCTGCCTACACCACCCTTACCTCTAACATCTCCATCACATACACCACCTCCACAGGATGATGATGATGACCTAGGGGGAGAGGGTGATCCTGGTGATCCTAATGATCCGTTCACGGATCCAGATACCGCACCATTGGATGATTGGGCATACCCTCTACCAGATATGCCTGACCCTACACCATATCCCTCCAAACCATCACCTCCAGATGACCACCTGGGGTTTGGACAACTAGTAAACAGGGCAGCACTTTACCATGGCGTCACCATGCACTCCGATGCACCCGAGGAAGATTTCCTCTTAGACACGTTTGAACAGTCTCAGAAAACAGTACAAATTTTACCTATGATTAAAGGTGTCACAAAACATGCTACAGAAGTATTTAAAGACCCCGTCCGTGCCAGGGTGCTTAACCCAAGAATTGAGAAAAAATATAGACCTGCCCCAGAAGATCCTTGTTACATCAAAGGACAGCTCCCTCTAGATTCTTTGGTCATTTCCAAAGCAAGGAAACGCACCAACTCCCAAACCATGGGAGATACACCACCCCCTGACAAAGAATCTAAACTATTAGAAGCCTAGGGCAAACGAGTAGCAGCACAAGCTGCTAATCATTTGCGTATTGCCAACAGCCAAGCCCTACTAGCACGCTATGATAGGGCTCACTTCGATCAGTTGGAGAATCTGCTACAACACCTGCCAGACCAATATAAGACCCAGGCAAATGTCCTTATACAAGAGGGAAAACTCATCTCAAATGCGTCAATTAAATGCGCACTTGACGCCGCAGACACCGCCTCTAGAGCAATAAACACAAGTGTACTCCTCAGACGCCATGCCTGGCTACGCATTTCAGGCTTTAAGCCAGAAGTACAAAGTACCATACTCAGCCAACCATTTAACCAAGAACAGTTATGTGGGCCAGCAGTAGACACTGCACTCAAAAAATGAAAAAAGACACCGAGACTGCTAGGTCCATGGGAGCATTGCAGTCTCCACAACCACGCGGCTCCTTTCGGCGCTCCTTCTACAGAGGAGCCTCCAATAATATGGGAGCAGACACCTCCTCTACCTTCAAAACCTCTCAACAAACATCCCCCCGCAGAGGATATTTTAGAGGAGGATATAGAGGAAACAACACCAAGGAAGGCAATACCAACACTCGTACCTCCCCCACCACAAAACAATGACTTTCCTCCACTCCCCCTAGACCATTCCACTCCAGTCGGGGGAAGACTCAAACAGTTCCTACCTGTCTGGAACTCCATCACAACAGACAAGTGGGTAAGACAAATTATCCAGTATGGTTACTGTCTGGAACTCACCACTATCCCCCCCACACATACCAACCAAGCAGCGTTCCATGTCACCAGACCATCTTACGCTCCTCAAACAAGAGGTTCTCTCATTGCTTCAAAAACACGCAATAGAACCAGTTCCCTTACAACATCAAGGTACAGGGGTATACTCACTACTACCTAATCCCCAAAAAGGACGGGACTCTAAGACCAATACTCGACCTCAGACCCCTAAATCTGTATATAAACTCAGATCATTTCCATATGATCACTCTTCAACAAGTGCTCCCAGTACTGCAACAAGGCGATTTCCTTGCCACACTAGATCTCAAGGATGCTTATTTTCACATTCCCATACATCCTGCTCACAGGAAGTACCTAAGGTTTATGGTGGACGGACAACACTATCAGTTTACAGTCCTTCCATTCGGGGTGACAACTGCGCCCAGAGTATTCACCAAATGTCTAGCAGTTGTAGCAGCGCATCTCAGAAGACAACAAATTCATGTCTTCCCATATCTAGACGACTGGCTAATAAAAGCCAACTCATTCAACAAATGCGTTCTACACACTCACCAAACTATTCAACTCTTACACAGCTTGGGATTCACAATAAACTATCCCAAATCTCATCTCCAACCCTCCCACATACATCAATATCTGGGAGCCACCATAAATACCTCCAAAGCCCTAGCATATCCCAGCCCAGCCAGGATAGCCAATATACAAGATCTGATCGCAAAATTTCAAGCCCAACACTCTCTTCCAGCAAGAGTGTTCATGCAACTCATAGGCATGATGGCGTCATGCATCTTCATTGTGCTTTATGCAAGACTACAAATGCGTCCCTTGCAAGAATGTCTAGCACGTCAGTGGAATCAGGCTCATGGACAACTAACAGATCTGGTGTTGGTGGACAGCCGCTCACATCGCTCTCTAAAATGGTGGAAAACAATAAACCTGTTCAAAGGGTGGCTGTTCCTCGAGCCTCTTCCACAAATAGTGCTAACAACGGACACATCATTCACGGGATGGGGAGCCCATCTCCTAGGATACACAACTCAGGGCAAATGGACCACTCAACAGAAAGTGCTCCATATCAATTACCTGGAACTACTGGCAATATTCCTAGCACTAAAATCATTCCAAATACATCCCCAGAACAAAACTGTCCTCATCCATACGGACAACATGACAGCCATGTATTATATACAAAAACAAGGAGGCAAACATTCTCTCCAGCTGTCCCAGCTCGCACAGAACATTTGGAGATGGGCCGTTCCCCAGAACATATACCTACTTGCAGAACACCTTCCAGGGGTTCACAATCAGACTGCTGACCTGTTAAGTCATCAGACTCAACAGATCCACGAATGGGAATTACATCCACAAGTCCTACTCCCCTTTTTCCAACAATGGGGCCAACCAGACATAGATCTGTTCGCCACACATGAAAACGCAAAATGCCCAACCTTCGCAGCCAGGTTTCCCCACCCACAGTCGAAGGGCAATGCGATATGGATGAACTGGTCAGGCAGATTTGCGTACGCTTTTCTGCCTCTCCCACTCATTCCATTTGTGGTACGAAAGCTCCGGCAAAAGTCTCTCAAACTGATCCTAGTAGCTCCCACATGGGCATGCCAGCCCTGGTTCACAACACTGCTGGAACTCTCTCTAGTTCCACACCAAAAACTGCGCCTCTCCCCGTCCTTATTAACCCAGAACCATGGAGAAATCAGAAACCCAGATCCAGGACAACTGAATCTAGCGATCTGGCTCCTGAAGTCCTAGAGTTCGATTACCTCAACCTACCACCAGACTACATGAATATTATAAAAGAGGCCAGACGACCTACCACTAGAGCCTGCTACGCTGCAAAATGGAAAAGATTTGCCATTTACTGCACTAACAATGATATACGCCCACTGGATGCATCCATCCAGAACATCATTTGCTACTTACTACACTTGCAAAGATGTAATTTAGCGTACTCATCCATACGTCTCCACCTAGCAGCATTAGTAGCCTACTTACAAAATCGACAACACTTGTCACTATTTAGAGTACCTGCGATTAAAGCCTTCATGGAAGGCCTTAAGAGAATTATTCCGCCCAGATTACCACTCTCTCCAGTGTGGAATCTAAACATTGTTCTTACAAGGCTCATGGGACCCCATTTGAACCTATGCATAAATGCGAACTGCAGTTCCTCACATGGAAAGTGGCTTTCCTTATTGCTATCACATCCCTTAGAAGGGTAAGTGAAATCCAGGCTTTAACCATTCAAGAACCATTCCTACAATTACACCGCAACAAAGTGGTTCTTAGAACAAATCCGAAATTCCTGCCAAAAGTCATATCTTCGTTCCATCTTAACCAATCAGTTGAGATACCAGTATTCTTCCCAAATCTGGACTCGGTAGCTGAAAGAGCTCTCCATACCTTAGACGTTAAAAGAGCCCTGCTTTACCACATTGACAGAACCAAATCATTCCGCAAAACCAAACAATTGTTTGTTGCTTTCTCTCCACCACATAAAGGCAACCCCATTTCCAAATCTGGGATAGCCAGGTGGATAGTTAAATGTATCCAAATATGCTGGGGAACATCCTTTACATCGCGGTTAGTACACCGCAATGCAGTTACATCGCAATCGTTACAACGACTGCGATGTTACCACGCCATGCCATTACAACGCAAGTCTTTACATCGACTTGCACTAGATGGCGTGCTAACATTACAAATAGTGTACACAAATAGTGTAGTTTACTATCCCAACACCTTCCCTACTGTTAAGTGGACTGGAGTTGGAATAGTAAATTACGCTTTTCTAATGTTAGCACGCCATCTAGTACAAGTCGATGTAAAGACTTGCGTTGTAAAGGCATGGCGTGGTAACATCGCAGTCGTTGTAACGACCGCGATGTAACGGTACGCGTTGTAAAAACTCGCGTTGTTACATCGTACATCCAAATATGCTACCACAAGGCTAAACGCACACTATCAGTTCCCCCTAGAGAGCATTCCACACTCAAAATAGGGGCTTCCATGGCATTCTTAGGAAACATTCCCTTAGAAGATATTTGTAAGGCAGCCACATGGTCTACAACACACACCTTCACTAAACACTACTGTGTTGACGTGCAAGCAAAACAACAAGCTTCTGTAGGTCAGGCTGTCCTCAAAACCTTATTCCAAACTGCTGCAACCGATACAGGTGACCACCGCTAGGGGAGACACTGCTATATAGTCTATCCTAAGTGTGTGATCTGCAGCTCATATGCCTCGAACGGAATATGCTACTTACCAGTATGCATCTGCTCTTGGCATGTAGAGCTGCAGAGCCACACACGCCCACCCCCCTCCCCGGGACCTGTATCTGTTCCAGCATCGTCTTACTTAGACATGGACATCTCTCTCTTTTTACAAACTCCATCATTTCCCATCATGGCGAAAAACAATCTGAGGATGGAGTGGATGCCCATGCGCACTGTAGTCCAAGGGAGGAGTCACCTATCTCGTGACCAAAGACTTCTTCCGAAGACAACAACAACCTGCAAGCATCCGAGCCCAACACCAGATGGCGATCTACTATCCTAAGTGAGTGACTCTGCAGCTCTACATGCCAAGAACAGATGCATACGGTAAGTGGCATATTCCTTCGTGGATATAGAGATTCAAAAGACAGACAATGGATTACAGACAGCTGTGTACAGAAAACTAACGGATGTAAACAACACCTTACACTACACAAGTGCACATCCCTTTTCCTTGAAAAAGCATTTACCCATATCACAACTTATCAGGATCAAAAGAATCATGTCTCATCACAAGCTAACAGAGCGTCTCATCAATGAACAATTAGATAGATACCGAGAGAGGTTTCCTTCCACAGGTTTTACAATCAGCCAGATTTGTGGCAGCTCAAAAGAGACGCGAAGACCTCTTACAACAAAGAGCTAAGATAACCAACAAACGGGTAAAACACTCAGAGCAAGCCAATCAAATTTAAAAAATCATAACCAAACGATGGGAAATCCTACAGCAAGAGGTTGATTTTTTTACCTGTGTTCGCGGATAAACCCATGTTTGCTCATACTCATTCCAAAAACCTTAGAGAAATATTGAAACCAACACAGATCTTCACAGCCCTGGCACACAGAGGTATGCGAAAATGTTGGAACTGCGGACAATGCGGTAATGTAGTTTCAGGAAACACTTATGCTCATCCACACACTGGTAAAAAGATTAAAATATGACACCCTTCAGATTGCAATACCGAGGGTGTACTCTATGCAATTCAATGTTCTTGTGGACTTACATATGTAGCAAGAACCTCACGTAAAATCAAGACCCGCATCATTGAACATAAAAGCATGATTCGGAATAGAAATTGCAATTCCTGTTTTGCCGCTCACTGGGTGAACACACCACACACTATCCCTCAAATTAGTTTCACGATACGAGAAAAAATCGATACTGTTTCTGGTATAGATTTTAATGTTGTACTAGCACGAAAAGAAACCTTTTGGATCCAATACTTAGGCACGGTTATCCCTGGAGATCTTAATGATCACTATGAATTACTGTGTTTTCTATGAACAGATGTATCTGCCTTACGTTTGTAAAGGATTTGCACCCATGTATAATCTAATCGAATTCACTCTGAGATCTCTCTTTTTGTACTTATTTTCTCTCTTTTTCTAGTTTCGCACCATTTAACGCGTTGCGTTTTTTCACATTAACATGGAAATAGCTTATCCAGTACATCACCCTTCGTAGGCAATGCCTCTTACCGTGCATACAAGGGTACTAGTGAAGATCTTCTAACTACACATAGACGGGTTTATCCTTCTGCCATTTGACATTCACCTAGAAGTACGCGAAAACTTTTACAGGTTCCTATCATGAACCACATCGATATCAGTTTCACAGAGGAGCACTAATAAAGTTGTTATTCAACTTTCCTTTAAATCATACACGTCATTACGTGTTCCCGCTCTACCGCGATCACGTGGACACTTGTGTTTGAGCGTTCCCCGAGAAAAGTCACCGGTGAGTTTTGACGCGCTAGCTAACTTGGAAACTCTATTTATGTGATTGTCGTTTAGTTCTCGCGAGATGAAAATCTACTCGGTAACACTTGATTTTTCACTATAGAATTGAAGCGCACTACTTCCGTCTCTTGGTAAGACGCTTTTCGATATCACAGGGCACCGGGTGTGTAACACGCAGGGACCATTATGTTTCGTTGATCTTTATTCTTTGTTTATTCGAGCGCAGATCTTGAATTTCACTCGTTAAACCTTCATGGTAAGCATTCTGTGTTTCACAACTTTAAAATTGACCCTCCAATATTATTACCATATATACACTTGAGCTCTCTTTTCATAGAAACGTTTAACTCCGAGTAAAATGTAAGGTACCAGCAGCATTTTACTTTGTGCACATACGTTTTCAGATACCACACAAGTTTTTGCTTGGGCAGTAGTGTCACCAGGATGATGTTGAATCTACGGGTTTATTCTTTCACATATCACCTATCACACGACTCATTTCACTGAGCTCATGACGGCATGCTCCGCTTCTGTCCCTCCCTTCTTTCCTTATTGATTGTATATTGTGTGTGCAAATTCTATTCTGGTTTTTGTGCTTTTTATCGACATTAAACACCTGTGATAATGGTTCTTTTATTTTACTTTACCTTTGTAGTTCCGAACGGAGGAAGCTATCAGTTGCTCAGTAACTGCAGCCTATCAATGTTTTCTTGCAATATGTTCCCCTGAAGAAGGGTTTTCAACCCGAAATGCATTGGGTCGTTTTTGTTTCAAATTGTGAGTATTAAGAAAATGAATTATTGACTTTAGTACAAGGACTGTACTCATCATGTTTGCCACTAATAATACTCTGTTTACAAAAATCTTGTGACACGTAAAGATGAAATACAAACTTTGTTTGGAAATCACTCTTGTCTAAAAACATGTATTTCTTGTATGTAGTGGAAAAAACAATGACATAGTATCTGAAACCTTAGGGACATTAGCTGTGCACTGTTTAGGTTCGGATTGTGCCGTGTCCTCATAATAGACAATTATCACATTCGGGGTTAGGGCTACACTCCATCATACAGTAGCACGCTCAACAAACTTAATTTATTATTTTTTTCTCAGATTACATTTCCTGAACCTGATAAAGTAAGGTGAGCAGGTCATAACTTACGAATAAGTGCAACCACTTTCCAGGCCCTAACCTTCCCTTTTCTTACATGTTAGTCACCCCTAAGGTAGGCCCAAGGTACCACTGTGGGCAAGGTGTAGTTTATGTGAAAGGTAGGACATGCACTGGTGCATATGGCATGTCCTGGTAGTGAAATACTGCCAATTTTGTTTTTCACTATTGAAAGGCTATCTGTCCAATAGGATAGAATGGGAGTTTATTTATAACGTCTTCTAAATATAACTTTCCATTGGAACAAGATAGAAAGTTGAAGTTTAGTATGCCTGAACTCAGAATATAAAAATGCATCTTTTAGGAAAGATGATTTTTATATTGTGTGTTAGAAAGTGGGTATTTTCTTGCTTAACCAACCTGTGTGCTTCTGCTGGTTTGTGTATCGACTGTCTGGCTTTGGAGTGACAGGGGTTGGAGATGTGCATTCTCTCAGACAACCTCTTGGGGGTGGGGGGGGTTTGATGTGTGTCTTGCCTTTCCTGAATGAGTCATGGCTGGGCTGAATAGACCAGAGCTGCATTAAGAGTAGGGGGGGGGGGGGTCTCACTAGCACCTGAAAAGGCCCGGTCTGCATCTAGAGTAGGGGAAGGAGATTTCTTTCACACCTGAATGGGCCTGGTCTGCCTTCCACAATGCTATCTCCACCCCCTGCTAGGAAGATGCACCTGAGAGGACAGAACTGGTGTTGGCTGGGCAAAGAGCTTCTCTGCCACAGAGAACAAAGGATTTTATATTATAAAAAGAGGGGCTCAAACCTCAGACTTTTAGACTACTTTTGGACTTCAAGAGGAACCTCTGCCAAGGAGAAGAGCTGAAAGAGACTTGAGGAGGAGTACTGCCTCTTTGCTGTGTGCTCTCTGGGGTTGGCCTGCGGTAGCTGTTTCTGCCAAGGTGAGGAACTGTGTGTGTGTCCTGTTTGAGAAAGTATCTCCAAGGGCTTGGAGGTGAAGCTTGCACCCTGTTCAAGAGGTCTCAGGAACAGCAAAGACCTCACCATCTTTTTGGGCACCTTCTCTGGAACGGCTGGTTTCAGCCACCACAGAAGAAAGGAGCAACCGACTCTATCACTGAGTCCGTTGCAGGGTTCTGTGTTGGGAAAGCACCACCGCACTTCGCACCGCTTCCTTGGTCTCACCGACGATGTCTGGTCGATCGTCACCGAGCCGTTGATTGCACTACGTCCTGTGGGCATATCACTCCGCACCACATTGCCTCATCCTGCCTGGACGTCACCAACACTGTCGCTGCATGACCCACACAACGACCGGCTCTGTCGCCTGCACCGCAACTTGACAGCACTGCATCGAGCACCCCCTCACTCTGCACCGTAAGCCTTGGGCTCACCAATGCCGTCTGGGCGATCGTCACTGAGCCGCTGCCTGCACCGCATTGTGAGGGCTACCGTTTCAAAGAAATGTGTTTTGTAGCTATTTCTGCAAATTAAAGGTTATTTTACAAAGTAACTGTTAGACCTGGCACCTTGGCGTGGGTCTCCCTACCATTTTTGCTGTTGCCTCATGTGTTTTTGCTGGTGTTAGATGCTCAGGGCACTGTGCCACTGCTGTCCAGTGCCACAGTGCAAGTGCTCCCTATTGTAAATTGATGTATGAATTTGTGATTCCATGATTGGTTAGTTTGGTTTACCTGTCAGACCCTAGTACAGTGCACCAGGAGTGCCCAGGGCTTGTAACTCCAAATGCTGCTGGTGGGCTTGCAGCACTGGTTGTGCCACCCACAGAAGCAGCCTGTAAAAGTGTGTCTAAGGTCTGCCATTGCAGAGCCTGCGTGAAGTCTGGTACTGTCATGCTGACTGTGCAAGTGCACCCACTTGCCAGTCCCTAAACCTTCCCTTTTCTTCATATCAGACACCCCTATGGTAGGCCCAAGGGCAGGGTGCATTGTAAGGATAAGGTAGGACAGGCCCTGGTGTGTGTGGCATGTTCTAATAGTGAATTACAGCCATTTTCGTTTTTCACTATTGCAAGGCTACCTGTTCTCCATAGGCCAGAATGGGCACTTTAGATTATTACATTTTATAATCTTAACTGACTCAGCGAACATGGTAGAAACTCGAATTTAGTATGTCTGAACTCAGAATGATAAAATACATCTTTTAGTGAAATTGGTTTTAAAATTTTTTGTTTGAAAATAACACTTTTAGAAAGTAGGTATTTTCTTGCTTAACTGTCCAAGCCTGCCTCTGCTAGGTCGTGTATTGTTTGTCTGGAGTTTGAGTGACAGGGCTGGGGAATTCCAGGAGACAGGGTGAGGTAGCCCAGTGGTGAATAGAGAGATCTGCATCTAGATGGGAGGGATTAGTGGCACCTGGGAACTGAATAGGGCTGTGCCTTCCCTCCAAAATGCTGGCTCCACCTCCTGTGGTGCGTCTGATGATTCTGCCCTGCACTCTTAAAGGAAAGAAGGAGTCATGTAAACAAAGTGCTCCAGGACTGACCAGAACTGGTTTGGACTAGGCAAAGGCCTCTCTGCCCTCAGAGGACAAAGGATTTTGGGGTATAAGTAGTGGAACCCTGAGCCCAAGAATTTAGATCACTTTTGGAACAAGAAGAAACCTTTACTGAGGAGTGGAACCTGAAGAAACTGAGGAGAGACTATCCCTGAGCTGAAGTGCTGCTTGGGGGATTGGCCTGCAGTGGTTTGCCTGGCTGCCAAAGGAAGGAGAAGAGACTTTGTGTGCTTATTTCAACTTGTAAGGATCTCCAAGGGCTTGAGAGAAGAGCTTGCCTTCTGCTGAAGTCTCAGGGACAACAGACTTCAACCACCAGCTCCCCAAGAGTTCTTTGGAAGTGCCTGCTGCTGTTTTGGGCCTTCTGAGGGACTGCGTGTCGCAAGGAACTTGAAGCGCGACTCAAGAGGAAGAAGCATGTCGCCGTTGCTGCTGCTGCCATCGCAACTTGAATGTCGCCGCTGTAGCTGTCGTATTGCACCGCATCAGGAGAAGCGTCTCGCAACACCGAATAAGCTTGTCACCTTCGCAGGCGCTGGGGCTGTCGCATCGCACTGCATCACGAGAAGTGTCTCGCATCGAGGAAGAAGCGTGTCGCCATTGTTGCTGCTGCCATCGCATCTTGGATGTCGCCGCTGTAGCTGCCGTATTGCACCGCATCAAGAAAAGCGCCTCGCATCCACGGAGAAGCATGCCGCCGTCGGAGCTGCTGTCATCGCATCACAGAACAAGGGTGTCGCATCGAGCGGAAGCGTCTCGCAATGTCGGAGAAGAGTGTCGCCGCCAAAGCCGTTGTCGTCGCATCCCTGGACAAGGGTGTCGCCGCTGCAGCTGACGCATCGAGCCGAGATATCCCGCAACATCAGCGAAGCGTGCCGCATCAGGAAGATCTTCACGTCTTTATTTCTTTGCACCAAACTTTCATCACATCAACATCGTTGCAACACTTTCATTGCCCTGCGTGTCGCACCTAAAAGGTACATTGACTTAAAGTGTTGCATTTAAGAACTAAAGAGAACTAAGCTAAATACTACCGTTTTAAAGTAACAGTATTGTGGATTTTTGTCGTTTATGGTCTTGTGGTAAATCTATATAAAGAATACTTATTTTTTATATAAAACTGGTGTGGTGTCCATCTGTAGTGTTGTCACTTGATTACTGTATGTGTTCACAAATGCTTCACACACTGCCTCTGAGATAAGCCTGTCTGCTTGTGCCAAGCTACCAAGGGGGTGAGCAGGGGTTATTTTAGGAGTGTACCCCTTTACCCTGACTAGAGACGAGGGTCCCTATTTGTCATAAGTACCTACCTGTGCCGCCTAGAGACCCCCAATTCTAACATTGGTGGTCAGTGGTGAGGATTCTGGACTTGCATTTGTGACTCATGTACAGTGATTGGTGAACACTACTAGTGAGTGCAGACCAAAACGCAACCACATACTTGGTAGATTTCTTTTGGGGATTTTCTATTTTTGAGGAATGCCAGGTTCAAGAACCATGGTGGAGAGAGCAGAATCCATAGCCTCTATTGATTGTGATTGGGAAGAAGAAAAACTAGAAAGTTACGAAGTTACACAGCTGAAGTACTTCTGCAAGAAATTCAATGTTTCCACTGCTGGGTGCAAAAATAGGGCAGAGTTCTACAAGGTGCTGAGGGCCTGGGTAGAATCAAGAAATGCCCTTGATAATGAGAATGCAGAGGAGCAGCTGGAAGGGCCAGTGGGCCCAGGAGGAAGGAGAACCCCTTCCCCGCAGGTAGCAGTGTTTCTGCCAAGAATCTGTCTCCAGAGGAGCTGGAAGACAGAGAAAGATGTAGGAGGCATGAAATGGAAATGACCAAGCTCAAAGTGAATGGGCAACTGGAGTTAGAAACAGGAAATTGGCCCTAGAGGAAAAGAAATTGCAGTTTGACCATGAAAGGGTTTTGAGGAAGTTGGAATTGAAGGCCAAGAGCCTCTGGTGGCAGCATACCGCCAGTACCTGTTGAGTCTAGAGTGTACATTCCCAAAGATGTGGTGAAGGAATTTTTTTTAAATGATGACATTGGGCAGTGGTTCAAGGCCTGCTATGAGGTAGCCATGTCTTCCCACCGGGTTCCTGAGAAGGATTGGGGAGCGGGGTTGTGGGGGCGGTTCCTTAGTGAAGGGCGGGACACACTGTTAGACTTGCCTTCTGATGTCTATAATTCATATCCCCACATGAAAGATGCATTAATGTACAGATATGGTTTAACGCCTGAATTGTACAGACAGAGGTTCAGGGGGTGCAAGAACAGTACCTGGGTTGAATATGTCACTTTTTTCTGCAGAGATTTGAATGGTTGGGTGAAGGGTAGCAAAGTTGATGATTTTCAGGGATTTCTTGATTTGATTGCATGGGAGCACTTGTCAAGTAACTGTTTTCCTGAGCTACGCCAGCACCTGATCGATAGTAGGCTGACTAATCCTAGGAAGCTTGCTGAGGAGGCGGACCGCTGGGTCAGTACCAGGGTCCCCAAGGGTCACGTGGGAGACTCAGCCAAGGGTGGGCAGGGTCCCCAGCAGAAGAGTGGGGGGGACAAGGGTAAACAGAGGGAGTTCCATAGAGGGCCCCAAAGTAATCCCCAAGGGAACCAAGGGAAAGGTTCCCAGCCTCCCCCTGAGAGAAAGCAAGTGGTCCCGACAGGTAAACCTGTTCACCAGGGACCTTTCAAATGTTTCAAATGTGGGGACCTGGGTCATAAAGCGAATGATCCCAAGTGTCGCCTGTTTGGAAAACCAGCACCCCCTGGTGCAGCCCCCCGGCAGATGGCTAGTGTAGCCCTTGGTGAGAGATGGCTGCCCAAGGTGAGTGGGGTCCTGCAGAGATGTCCCTTGTCTCTTTAGGAGACTGTGAAATGGTCCACAGGACCCAGCTGCCTGATAACACTAAAAAATACAGGCAGTGGGAGACCATCAATGGCCATAGAGTGGAGGCTCTTGGAGATAAAGGAGCCAGTGTGACAGCTGTCAAGTGTCACCTGGTGTCTCAAGAGCAGGTTGCCCCTGATGCATTCTATCCAGTTGTTGCCGCTGACAACACAGAGAGTCACTGCAAGGTGGCTCAGGTTCCCTTTGAGTGGGGGGTTCTCTTCAGGTAGCTGTGACGCCCGCCATGCCTGTTGACTATTTGTTAGGGAACGACTTGCAGAGCTCCCCTTGGGCAAAGGTGGAGTGAAGCGCTCATTTGGAAATGTTGGGTTTGCCTGACTGGGCATGTGTGACCACCCATCCATGGCAGCAAGTAAAGGTGCTCAAGAGGACCTGGAACCTGAGAGGGAGGCCCAGGGACCTGCCATCAAGAGAGGAGGCAGGGGGCGCGGGAAACCGGCCCCCAAAGTTCCCACGGTCCAGGAGGGTGCAGACCTTGAGGGGGATACCCTGGAACCTACCAGGGAACAGGTAGCTGAACTGGGGGACCTGCCTCAGCTGACCCATTGGCAGTAAGAAAAAGGACCCTCCAGGGAAGAATTCTGCAAGGAGCAGGAAGAATGCCCTTCTCTTGTGGGTCTGCGGCAACAGGCTGCAGACCAGGCAACATGTGATCAGTCTGGGTCCTATTGGGTCTACTGGGAGAATGGTCTCCTCTATTCTGAGCCTAAGGTTGCTGAGCCTGGGTCAGCCAGTGTGCTGGTTGTACCCCAGCGCTTCAGGGCCTTCCTACTGGAGCTGGCTCATGATGTGCCATTGGCAGGACATTTGGGGAAGGACAAGACCTTTGAGAGGCTTGTCACCCACTTTTATTGGCCCCAAATGCACAGGAGTTGAGACACTCACTGCAGGACATGTCAGACTTGCCAGGCAAGTGGAAAGAGTGGGAGGAAGCGCAAGGCTCTTCTCCAGCCATTCCCTGTGGTCAGCACCCCCTTTGAATGGGTGGGTATTGACATTGTGGGGCCACTGGACCCCAAGACAGCCATGGGCAACAGGTTCATCCTGGTCTTGGTGGACCATGCCACCCGGTACCCGGAAGCCATACCTCTGAGGACAGCGATGGCCCCCGTGGTGGGACGAGCACTGATGGGAATTTTCTCCAGAGTGGGATTCCCTCGCGGGGTAGTGTCTGACCGGGAGACAAACTTCATTTCAAAATATATGAAGTCCCTGTGGCAGGAGTGTGGAGTAACCTACAAGTTTACCACTCCTTACCACCCCCAAGGAAATGGGTTGGTTGAAAGGTTCAACCGAACCCGAAAGGGCATGATTTTGGGTCTTGAGGAACCCATGAGGCGTAAGTGGGACGTCCTCTTACCATGCCTACCCTTTGCTTACCGTGAGGCGCCACAGAAATCTCTAGGGTTCAGCCCCTTTGAGCTTCTCTATGGACACCCAGTGAAAGGACCTCTGAGTTTGGTTAAAGAAGGCTGGGAGCAATCTCCCAGGAAACCTCCTCAGGATTTATGTAGCTACATGCTGGTCTTTAGGAGCCAAACTCGGCGTGTCAGGCAACTTGCTAAGTCGAATCTGGAAGCCAGCCAGGAGGAGATGAAGCGGTGGTACGAGCAGAATGCCACTCTAGTAGAGCTTCAGCCTGGTCAGAAGGTGTGGGTCATGGCCCCAGTGGAGCCCTGTGCGCTCCAAGATAAGTGGACCGGACCCTTTGAGGTTGCGGAGCGCAAAAGTCCGGTTACCTACTTGGTGGACTAGCGGTCTCCCAGGAACCCCTTGAGGGTCCTGCATGTGAACCGCCTGAAGCCCCACTTGGAGAGGTCCCAAGAGGGCATGCTCTTGGACACAGATGCTGGGATGGAAGAGGAGACCGAGCCTCTTCCTGACCTCCTGTCAGCCACCGAGCAAGATGGGTCAGTGGATGGTGTCAACCTCTCTTCCACCCTGACCCCTGAGCAACAGAATGACTGCCGCCAGTTGCTGGGACAGTTTTCTGATCCGTTCTCCCTGGTTCCCGGTGTCACTGATTGGTGCATCCATGATGTGGACACTGGGGATAGTATACCTGTGAGGCACAAAACCTACAGGGTGACTAACAGGGTGAGAGCTTGCATCAAGGAGGAGGTCTCCAAGATGTTTGCGTTAGGGGTGATTGAGTCCTCTAACAGTCCTTGGGCCAGCCCAACGGTCTTGGTCCCAAAGGCTGCCGCATCGGGTGCCACACCAGAACTCCGGTTCTGTGTGGACTACCGAGGGCTCAATTCAGTCACCAGGACGGACGCACACCCCATTCCCAGAGCTGATGAGCTCATCGATCGGCTAGGGGCTGCCCGGTACCTCAGCACGTTTGACCTAACATCTGGGTACTGACAGATCGCCTTGACTGATGGGGCAAAGGAGAGGTCAACATTCTCCACACCAGATGGGCACTACCAGTTCCGGGTGATGTCCTTTGGGATGAAAAATGCCCCTGCCACCTTTCAGAGGTTGGTCAACCAGGTGTTGGCTGGACTGGACTCGTTCAGTGCCGCCTACATGGATGACATCGTAGTGTTCAGCGCCAGCTGGGAAGAACATCTGCGACACCTCTGGGAAGTGTTGATGCGCTGCGGAGGGCAGGCCTCACGATCAAGGCGAGTAAGTGCCAGATCGGGCAAGGTTCAGTGGTGTACTTGGGACACTAGGTAGGGAGCGGCCAGGTGGCGCCCCTGCAGCCCAAGATTGCAACCATCCTGGCTTGGGAGCCCCCCAAAACCCAGCCAGAGGTGAGAGCCTTTTTAGGACTCACGGGTTACTACAGGAGGTTTGTCAAGGGGTATGGCAACATTGTTGCACCCTTGACCACGCTGACTTCCAGGAAGCAGCCCAAAAAAGTGATTTGGACTGACACCTGTCAGGAAGCCTTTGAGGCCCTGAAAACTGCTTTGTGCACGGCGCCCGTACTCTTGGCACCCAACTTCTCCAAAGAGTTCGTAGTACAAACAGACGCTTCAGAGCATGGTGTGGGGGCTGTTCTGGAACAGGTGAATGAGTAGGACCTAGATCAACCCGTAGCCTTCATTAGTAGGAGGTTACTTCCACGGGAACAGAGGTGGAGTGCTATTGAACGTGAGGCATTTGCTGTCGTCTGCGCACTGAAGAAGCTGAGACCATACCTGTTTGGGACTCACTTCCGGGTTCAGACAGACCACAGGCCCCTCAGATGGTTAATGTAGATGAGGGGTGAGAATCCAAAGCTGTTGAGGTGATCCATTTCACTACAGGGGATGGATTTCACGGTGGAACATTGCCCTGGTACAGAACACGCCAATGCTGATGGTCTGTCCAGATTTTTCCGCCTTAGTGATGATAACTCCCAGGAGGTAGGGTAGTTCTCCCCACATTTCAGCTTGAGGGGACATGTGTTAGACCTGGCACCTTGGCGTGGGTCTCCCTTCCATTATTGCTGTTGGCTCATGTCTTTTTGCTGGTGTTAGATGCTCAGGGCACTGTGCCACTGCTGTCCAGTGCCACAGTGCAAGTGCTCCCTATTGTAAATTGATGTATGAATTTGTGATTCCATGATTGGTTGGTTTGGTTTACCTGTCAGACCCTAGTACAGTGCACCAGGAGTGCCCAGGGCTTGTAAATCCAAATGCTGCTGGTGGGCTTGCAGCACTGGTTGTGCCACCCACAGAAGCAGCCTGTAAAAGTGTGTCTAAGGTCTGCCATTGCAGAACCTGCGTGCAGTCTGGTATTGTCAAGCTGACTGGGCAAGTGCACCCACTTGCCAGTCGCTAAACCTTCCAGTTTCTTCATATCAGACACCCCTATGGTAGGCCCAAGGGCAGGGTGCATTGTAAGGATAAGGTAGGACATGCCCTGGTGTGTGTGACATGTTCTAATGGTGAATTACAGCCATTTTCGTTTTTCACAATTGCAAGGCTACCTGTTCTCCATAGGCCAGAATGGGCAGTTTAGATTATTACATCTTATAATCCTAACTGACTCAGGGAACATGGTAGAAATTCGAATTTAGTATGCCTGAACTCAGAATGATAAAATACACATTTTAGTGAAATTGGTTTTAACATTCTGTGTTTGAAAATACCACTTTTAGAAAGTAGGTATTTTCTTGCTTAACTGTCCAAGCCTGTCTCTGCTAGGTTGTATATTGCTTGTCTGGAGTTTGAGTGACAGGGCTGGGGGATTTCCAGGAGACAGGGTGAGGTAGTCCAGTGGTGAATAGAGAGATCTAGATGGGAGGGAGGAGTTGCACCTGGGACATGAATAGGGCTGTGCCTTCCCTCCACAATGCTGGCTCCACCTCCTGTGGTGCGTCTGATGTCTCTGCCCTGCACTCTGAAAGGAAAGGAGGAGTCATGTAAACAAAGTGCTCCAGGACTGACCAGAACTGGTTTGGACTAGGCAAGGGCCCCTCTGCTCTCAGAGGACAAAGGATTTTGGGGTATAAGTAGTGGGACCTGATCCCAAGAATTTAGATCACTTTTGGAACAAGAAGAAACCTTTACTGAGGAGCGGAACTTGAAGAAACTGAGGAGAGACTATCCCTAAGCTGAAGTGCTGCTTGGGGGATTGGCCTGAAGTGGTTTGCCTGACTGCCAAAGGAAGGAGAAGAGACTTTGTGTGCTTATTTCAACTTGTAAGGATCTCCAAGGGCTTGAGAGAAGAGCTTGCCTCCTGCTGAAGTCTCAGGGACAACAGACTTCAACCACCAGCTCCCCAAGAGTTCTTTGGAAGTGCCTGCTGCTGTTTTGGGCCTTCTGAGGGACTGCGTGTCGCAAGGAGTTGGAAGCATGACTCAAGAGGAAGAAGTGTGTCGCCGTCGCTGCTGCTGCCGTCGCATCTTGGATGTCGCCGCTGTAGCTGTCGTATTGCACCGCATCGAGAGAAGCGTCTCGCAACGCCGAAGAAGCGTGTCGCCTTCGCAGCCACTGGGGCTGTCGCATCGCACCGCATCATGAGAAGTGTCTCGCATCGAGGAAGAAGCGTGTCGCCGTCGCGGCTGCTGCCGTCGCATCTTGGATGTCGCCGCTGTAGCTGTCGTATTGCACTGCATCAAGAAAAGTGCCTCGCATCCACAGAGAAGCGTGCCGCCGTCGGAGCTGCTGTCGTCGCATCACGGAACAAGGGTGTCGCCGCTGCAGTTTTCACATCGAGTGGAGGCATCTTGCAACGTCGGAGAAGAGTATCGCCGCCAAAGCCGTTGTTGTCGCATCCCTGGACAAGGGTGTCGCCGCTGCAGCTGACACATCGAGCCGAGATCTCCCGCAACATCGGCAAAGCGTGCCGCATCAGGAAGATCCTTACGTCTTTATTTCTTTGCACCAAACTTTCATCACATCAACATCGTTGCAACACTTTCGTTGCTGTGCGTGTCGCATCTAAAATGTACATTGACTTAAAGTGTCGCATTTAAGAACTAAAGAGAACTAAGCTAAATACTACAGTTTTAAAGTAACAGTATTTTGGATTTTTCTTGTTTATGGTCTTGTGGTAAATCTATATAAAGAATACTTATTTTTGATATAAAACTGGTGTGGTGTCCATCTGTAGTGTTGTCACTTGATTACTGTATGTGTTCACAAATGCTTCACACACTGCCTCTGAAATAAGCCTGTCTGCTTGTGCCAAGCTACCAAGGGGGTGAGCAGGGGTTATTTAGGAGTGTACCCCTTTACCCTGACTAGAGGCGAGGAGGAGGAGGCTCTGATGTGGAGTGGGAGGACATTCCATGGTTTAGCAGTGACGTAAGAGAACGCCCATCCTCCTAGTCAGGCTTTGCGTATGCCTGGAAAGTGTGTGAGTAGGTATCCAACAGAGTGGACGTTTCTGGGTTGTTGGTGGAAGGAGATGTGGCTGTTCAGGTAGGTGAGGCCTATGTTGTGTGGTACTTTGAATGTGTGTGAGGAGTTTTAGTTGAGCCCATTTGTGTATTGGGAGCCAGTGTAGTCCCCTGAGGTGTGGTGTGATGTGAGTTCTGTGTGGGAGGTATAAGATGAGTCTGGCTGTCAAGTTATGGATGCTTTGTAGTCTTCTTGTGAGTTGCTTGGTGATCCATGCATACAGGGTGTTCCCATAGTCTAACTTGCTGGTGACTAGGGTGTGAGTGAAAAATTTTCTAGTGTCGCTTTGGGCCATTTGAAGATCTTCCTCAGTATGTTCAGGGTGTGGAAGAGGATGCAGTGGGTGAACTTGTTTCTTGTATATTCTGGGTCTTGTCTGACAGGGAGAGTATGAGTTGTGTGCTCTCCGCATAGAAGTGGATGTTGATGTCATGTGTGTGGATGAATTTGGCCAGAGGGATCATGTATGCATTGAAGAGGATGGGGCTGAGTGATGAACCTTGTGTTACTCGGCAGGTGAGTTTGCAAGCTTCCGAGGAATAAGGTGCAAGGCTTACAGCCTGTGTTCTAACCATTAAGAGGGAGCAATTCCAGGGGAGAGCGAGCCATTGGATGCTAATATCATGCAGGCGTCGCATGAAGATGGGGTATGAGACTGTAAAATGCTGCAGAGAGGTCTAGGAGAATGAGGGGTGCTGTGTCTCCTCTGTCAAGGATCAGGTGGGTGTTGTCTGTGGTGGCAATGAGTGCTGTTTATTTACCGTGGATGGGCCTGAATCTGGACTGCACTGCATTAAGGAGCTGGTGGTTGCTGAAGTGGTTGGGGAGGCGTCAGTTGATTCGTTTCCCTAAGAAGTTTTCCAGGTATGGTAGGAGAGATATGGGTCTGTAGTTGGAAAGTGCGCTGGGGTCAGCTGATGGTTCTTTGAGCAGGGGCATGATAGTGGCATGTTTCCAGATGTCCGGAATGTGGCTGAGTCGATGGTGGCACTGAGTATGGGTGTTAGTGCTTTGCTGATTGGTAGTAGTTCTTTGGTGAAGGCATGGAGAGGGAAAGGGTCAAATGGAGTCCCTGAGTGGATGGTCTTCAAGGCAGCAATGATTTTAACGGTGGTGATGGTATGCCATGAGGTCATGGTTCATTCATCAGCTTTGATGGAAAGTTGATTTGCGACGGTGACAGGGTCTGGTTGAGGGTCGAAGTTGCTTGTTGCAAAGGTCTTGAGGGGGGTGATGTTGCTGGAGGCAGCAGGAGGTGAGGGGAAATCTTTGATGATAGTGAAGAATGTTTTGCTGATGTGAGTGTTGACGTTGATGCACTCTGCAAGAGCTGTGCGCTTGGTGTACCGTATATGCTAGAGGAATATATGTTGTTACTACGCATTCCGTTGCAACGCATGCCTTTACCACGCATGCGTTACAACGGAATGATTTTTCTACGCATATCCTTTACCTCGATTATTCTTTTACCACGCATTTTTTTTTGGGGGGGGGAGACCCCCCCAAGCCCCCTTTTTTCTTTTTTTTGCCTTTTTCTCACATCTTTGCCAACACTAAAAAAGGACTGAATCGGATGAGGAACAAGACGTTCCGTGAAGACGTTGCTTGCGTGGTAAAGACGGTCGTGAAAGCAATACGCGTTGTAAAGACGTTTACGAGGTAAGTGTACCGTTGTAAACATAACGCGTAGAAAAGCCTTTGTGGTAAAGGCTGTTTCCCATGCTAAAGTAGTGTTTTAGGGATGATTTGAAGATATCTTCATCTGTGGTGTCTTGGCTTTTTCTCCATTTACATTCTAGTTACATGCAGTGGAGTTTGTTTGTGAACCAGCTGGCCTGTGGTTGGGCTCCTGCTGTTGTATTGTACTTGAGGGGAGCCATGGTGCATGCTGTGATCCAGATGTTGAGGTTGAAGAAGCTGAAGACCTGGCTTTTCAATTAACCACCCTAGGTGTGGCTAGGCACACACACCTGTGCAGCACCAGGATATTCTTGCGTGTGAATGTGCGCTTTATGCTCTTTACAAATACACATAACATAACATGTGGGTACTCCCTCAAAGAGAGTTTAGCGTGGGGTCAGGTCGATTTCACAAGCGTATGACTATGCCTACAGGGCAGTGGAAGGTCTCCTTGTTCCAGGCTTCTTATCTGTGGAGTGCAAGGACATTGTCTATGATTTCTCAGGAACATACCATAGCTGTCATGGATTCACCGTGTGCACTGAAGAGGTCTGGCTGTCTGGGGTTTGGGTTGTACATCATGCTTGGCTTTGTAATTCCCACGTCTGAAACTTGATTTTGCATTCATTATCACATATCCTGCTATTAATCTTGAGCATATTTCTGAAGAAGCCACTTGTGGGAGTTTCCTGTCTCGGTCTATACTTCTGACCCAGGTTGGAGGTGGAGTGTTCATGCCCATTGCACAGGAGTGTCAACATCACAAATATCACCTGACATGTACATCTTGAACATCGTCATATCATACGCTGAGCCACTGGAATTATGCAGCGGGGAGCACCAAATTATGTGGCACGAAAAGGCCAATTATGCGACATAATGTGGCACATTGTGTGACAGTATTCCATCATTATTTTGTAATGTTAACACGTGATAATACTGTCTGCCAAAGATTTCAACTCATTTGTACCTGTTTAAATGCAAAGAAATAGTAATAAGCCACTGGAAGATGACCAGCTGACCGTTTCAAATGGCTTTCCACAGCGCACAAACGCAAGCCACCACGTTTTTAGCAACGTCTAAACTGTTGGAGCTGGAAACTATTTTGTTTGTTAATAAACTGTAGATTATGCAGTAGATGATGGATTATGTGGCAAATGTGGCAAAACCATAATTATGCAACAAAAAAAAGCAGTGGCCGCAGAATCGAAGAATTCCAGTGGCCCTGATCATACATTTGCCGCCAGTTGGCCTTAAGTCACCCTTGCCATCCAACCCTTTGGATGTCCATGCAAGGTCTTCCCATCTACTGGTACAACATGAATGCCAAACAACGTGGTTACATGTTTTTATCTGGTCTGTCACAAGTACAGTCCTAGAACATGCCCTTGCTTTGCTTTCAGTGAAGTCCTTCAGTATCGTGATGACGCGACTCTTTTATATGCTGGCCTTGAGCAGAGCTCTTTAAACTTGAGTTCTACATAACATTCTTTGTCTACTGAACACAGCAGCAGGTAAAAGCAGAAACACTGAAGTGCGTAGTAAGAGAATCAAATGAACACTGGTGTTGAGAAGGCCAATGTGCATTTCAATGAATGGATATTTACAATGTCAAATCTGGCCAGTACAATGTGTGGGTATAGACCACACAGAGTGGGGGAAAAGGGTAAACTAATACCTGCCAGTAATCATTTCTGTAGAAATGTATCCTATAATTAGCACCCTCTCTTAATGTTTTTGTTACTTATTATTTGTTTTATTTATTTATTTTTGTGTATTTATTTAGCAGCATTAACTTTTTTATACAAAAACTTTGTACACAGCACACTGGGTGTGGCTTTTCAGACTGAATGAAAGGAGATTCTTTGTAACAACCACACCAACATCGTTGTCAAAGACACATGTACAGCCTGCGTGACATACGGGTATAAACTATATGTATTTACAGTGGTTCAGCATGATTGCTCAAAGGGTGCCTACAACTTCTTAACATCACCAAAGTGCAAAGGATGGGTACACTTAGGACTTTATTATCAGTGTCACTTGCAATCTGATGGGGCAGGTAATAGGAGTTACCGTCCCATCCAGATTACAAGGGCCGGAACAGGTCGGCTCTAGAGTTTTTCACCTGGAGCTTTCGCATGAGGGAGGAAGGTATGGTTTTCTGGTGAAAAACACTGAAAATTGGGGAAACTAGCTCAGCCTGTTTTCTTCAATATATAATTTTTCCCTAGAAATAAGTCTGACGTCTGTTGCCTTTGTTGTAACTTTTATTCATAATAACCAGATGAGGCAGAGGGCATTTGACATAATATCTCCCGATGAACCAATCAGGCCTACAGCCTTGATCATTGATTTGTCACCATAACCAACTCAGCCCTGCTGGATTGAGCATAAGGTTTCTCAAACGGTAAATAAGCGTATCATAAGCCTCTTCTTCAGGAGGAGCACGCGGCATTTGCATATTACAATTTAGCTAACACTTCCACCAACATAGGTGCTGCTTGCCACGGGCTTACAGGCCTAAACTTGTGCATTGCTAGGCAATATCTAAACATTTCACAGTACCAAGAGGAAAACTGTTGGTGTTGTCAGTGCTTGTTGGATTCTTTTACTATTCTGATTCTGTGCGTTTACAGCCCTTGCTGTGGTGACTGGCACAACTGTGAGGTGCGAGTGCCCTAAAGTGCACCCCATGGATGTTGGGCATTACCCTAGCTGGCCCAGCAGGTACCGGGCACAGGTGAGAAGGTCCACAGATCACGAGGAAGCCTGACGGGGAGGAGCCCGCGGCTCCCAGGGGGTTCTGGGCACATGTACAAGGCCCAAGGGTCACACTGTGGGCACTGCACACCAGTGGGTAGGCCGGTGCAGATCCAGGGGGCACTGGAAGGAGGTGAGTGGGCCCAGGGTTCACCGCACGGCCATGAGGGAGCGGGTCACGGGTAAGTAGGTGCATGGTTCACCATGTATGTACTGGGCACAGGTGTGTCAGCCCGTAGCTCGTGGCGTGGAGGCAGGCGGCAGACCTTCTTATCCACCACCCTTGGCATTGGGCACAGATGAGTTGGCATATATATGAACCATGGGTGCTGGACAAGAGTGAGAAGACCCGTAGCCCCCCTGGCGTTTGCGGAGTCCTCGTTTAACAGCGCTTAGTGCACCGAGCGAGTGATGGTCACAGGTGACAAAGCCCAGCGGTGGACACAGGTGAGACAGATCTTAGCATCCCCTGTGAGTGGTGGATACAGATGACACATCCCATAGTGCACCGAGTGATGGTGGACACAAGTGAGAGAGCCCTTAGCACCCCCAGTGAGTGGTGGATGTAGGTGAAAGAGTCCATAGTGCCCCAGTGAGTGGTGGACACAGGTGAGAGAGTCCATAGTGCACCCGTTGAGGGGCGGATACAGATGAGACATCCCATAGTGCACCGAGTGATGGTGGGCACAGTTAACAAAGCCCAGTGGTGGACACAGGTGAGACGGCCCTTAATACATCCAGTGCGTGGTGGACACAGATGTGGGAACCGTTAGTGCACCGAGTGATGGTGGACACAGGTGTGAGAGTCCATAGTGTACACAGTGAGTGGTGGGCACAGGTGAAAGAGGGGTGGACACAGGTGATAGCGCCCATAGTACCCCCAGCGGGTGGTGTACACAGGTGACACAGCCCAGTGATGGACTCGGGTGACAGAGCCCATAGCACCCCCAGACGGTAGAGGACACGCGTCAGAGGGCTCTTAGTACACCCAGTGGGTGGTGGACACAGGTGGCAGAGCCCAGTGGTGGATACTGGTGTCAGAGCCTATAGCACCCCTAGAGGGTTGTGGGTCCACGTGAGACGGCCCTTTGTACCTCCAGTGGGTGGTGGACACAAGTGAGAGGGGGCATAATAGTGAATACACCAAGTGACTAGGTTCAGAGTTCGCCCATGGGCATCGACGGTACTGGGGTGCCAAAGGACAATAGACGCCTACCGGGCACCCGGCTCCGAGAGGGTGGCAGTAGTGACGCAAGCCTGGCGGCGGCGGCAGGAAGGGACGTCCCTCCGATTACACAATCCGAGCCGCACATTCGGCGATTGCATCGCTTGGACGTAACGCCGCGGCAGGCGTCCTGACTAACTGCTGCCATTACATAAGGGCCGCCGCCCACCTCCGGGCCGCGCCCGCACCGCAGCCTTACCTAACGGCGACCAGCTGAAGGCGCAGCCCGCGGGCGCACGAGGAACCACTGGGTACCATGGCGTCGTACGCGTGGCACACACGGGTCCAACCCCGGTACCACGAGGCCGTCTGCGGGTACCCGACACCGCAAGGACGCGCACCGGGTACGCGGGGTCTTACATAAGGGACCAACAAACGGGCGCCTCAAGGTCTCCCTCTGGGCATCACCTGCCACCTCGGGGCCCTGCCGCGTTCACCACAAGACCACCCTTTGGGTATGAAGGGACCCTGAATCCGACACCTCAGGGACACGGGCCAAGTCCCGCGGAGGTTTACATATGGCACATAACGGACCAACATTGGGCACTATAATATCACCCACTGGGTACCAAGGGGCTCTTCACTGGACCCCAAATTCCCTTTACCTGACACCTCACGGCCACACATCGATCACCACAAGCAGGGTTGGATTGGGATTAAAAATAGGCACGGGCACGCTAAAAAAAAGTGGCCGACATTTGCATATTGCCTTTCTGCAAAACAGTGCTTCGGTGAAATTTTATTTAAAAGAAAAGGGGGGGGGGGGGGGGGGAGGAGTTAGAAAAAATGCACGGATTCGTTTACACTGGTGAAACACACCTGAAAACAAGTGAGGCCGCTTTTGCTCAGGTCCTCTGTCCCCGCTCAGTATGCTTACATTAATGGGCTGGTCCAGCCAGAGAAAAGGGCACTCAGTCACCCACTGGGCAGTTGGCGGCATCGAACAATGCAGAAACCGCCCAAACCAGCCCCCTACGCTGCTCAAAAAAGAAGCCCACAGCTGAAATTCGGATACAGGCCTCTCGGGCATTGCCCGAGTGCCCGCGTTACCAATCCAACGCTGACCACAAGCCACCCACTCAATACTAAGGGGCAGATTTACTACTTCTGGTGCATCTCTGCTAATCAGCAGGGATGCGCCAGAAGAGTTGCGACGCATCTGCCCACCCTTGCGCCACCACTGATGCGCCGCATTTACAATGCGGCCCACCGTGGCCCACAGATGGGGAGATGCGAGTCGCATCCCCCCCGCGGAAAGGCGGCTCATTGCTGGAGTTGCGTCGCAAGCGTGACGCAGCTCCAGCAAGGCTCGGGGTGCCCCTATCCCTAACATGCTGCGTCAATCCTTACGCCTGCTTCAAGCAGGCGCAGGGTTTTGACGCAGCATGGCCGTAAAAGTGACTGAGTGAAATCTTGTAGATTTCATTCAGCCACTTTTCGGAGGCGTTCCTGCGCCGGAACGCCCCCCCCCGTGCAGGAACGCTCACATGTGGCGCAGGGCTTTACAACGTGACGCATCTTCCTAGATGCCTCACGTTGTAAAAAGCCCGCATCATGGCGCTGGCTTTGCGCTGCCACTGCGTCACAAAAGTGACGCAACAGTGGCGCAAATCTGGCGTAAGGGGCTTGTAAATTTGCCCCTAAGAGTGACGGGTTAGTCCATATAACATGTAAGGGGCGCGCACAGGCCACAGACCAGCACCACGAGCCCTGCATAAGGCACGTTCGTCACCCGCACTGGTTTTGCACCAGGCACCGTAGCACCCTGCACATGGCACCTCACAGCCCACACCCGCGCAACAAGACCACCTGCCGAGTACCACAGTGCACTGTACCTGTCACCTCAAGGAGCTTCACCAGGTGCAACAGGGCCACCCACAGGGTACCGGTCAGGCTGGTCTTCGGCAATCAGCAGTGCCCAGTGAGGGCTGGTCTGCCAGGACAGTGTATCAGCCATTTATTGGCTGTTTGTGGCCCTGATGTGTGGCGTGGTGGGCAGTAAGTTTTTGAACCAGTGGGTGCCGGTGGGAGCCACCAGCATCTATTTTTGGGCACCAGCAGTTATTTCTCCGCATCAGATATTGCCAGTGAGCTAGAGGGGGAAAACACACAAAGATGGAAAGAAGGAGGTAGAGAAAGAAAGAAAATCCATCACCAAGGTAGCATCACCAAGATAGGCCCTCACTGCCCAGAACCGGAGACAGTGCATCGCAAGAGGCACCACGTGGCCATGTATATGGTATTATAGAGCCTCCACTGGGCATCGCAGAGTCATGGACCATGGCAAAGTCCCGGTGCCAGGTTAAGGGGCCAAGACCATGTACAGGGTACCTCGTAGTTCCTGTACTGCTGAAGGATGTTGTGATACACCTTGGGATGTTTGAAAATGAGGTACCTTGTCTAGGTTACATCTTGGCTAGGATTACCCACCTAAGGGGGAAAATGTGCTGCAGAAACCCAGGGGCGGTATGGTAGCTAATACTGTCAGGTAGGTGTGCGTCTGTGCATGGGTGTAGCTTCGGGGGGGGGGGTGTTTGGGGAGTTACTACCCGCTAGAAAATGTATTCAGTAGCAACTAACTGGGTGCAAGGGCTCTCAGTGGGGTATGATGGAGTATCTGTAGGATTTCACCTAGGAATTTTACATCCGCACTATGACAAACTCTCTTTCTTCTCTGTTTTGAGGGCCTTAAAAAATGTTGATTAGTTTGAAAAAGGTTGTGTTTTAAGCGCCCCTAACAATCCGCTCTCCTCTCTCTTTCCTCTGCCCCTTAGGCCTTCCTCTGTCCTTCTTCTCATATAATGTGTTTTAAAAAGATGTCCAACTGTGACTGCTGGGAAATCTGAAGCTCTCACCCTCCTCTCCCCAATCTGATAGATCTCAGACTATGGGGCGTAGCTTGGTCACTCAACAAGCACTGTGGCTTGTCCAGCTCAGGATGGCAGTGGGTGTGCATGGGATAGGAAGCGGTGCTGGTGAAGAGCGGGAGCAGCCATGATTCTGGCTGCAGCAGCTATTATTGGGCTGAATTCTGTCTGGCCCATCAATTCTTTGCACATATGGATCAGTGAAGAGTACTGGCACAAAGACACATGCAGTGGCCCCCACGCATCCCATGTGTGTTTGTTGTGTGGAGGAGACGCCTGCAAGGGGCAAGTAGGTCAATTTTTACCTCCAGTCATGACCTGGATGCAAACACTCAGCTTGATGGACAATCACAGTTCTCTTTGCCCAAGGGGTTCCCTGGCAGGAAGCGGGCCTTAGAGGTCAAACTGAGCACTCAGATGGAATTTCACAACTCCTCCAGGCACAGCAGCCCACTGGGGGACAAAGACACACCACGTCAAGTTATAGATTGCCATGAGACAAACAAATCTGGCAGATTGTGTCTTATTTAATAATGCACAACAGTTCCATTCCTGGATTTTCCCTAGCATCCTGTCTATGGGCTAATCTATGGGCTAACAGCTACACCATTACACCACATATTAGACAATAGTAAACCAGGACTCACTGCAGATTCCTTGAGCTAGCGTTGTTCGAGGGGCGGAACGAAGGCACCAGAATGCAAACTGTAATCATAAGTGTTAATACCACCCAACAGAACTAGTTTTAAAAACTTTAGAATTACAAAACATTGTTACTGTGCTACGCAATTGTTTGCAGAGAGCGTAAAACTCCCTTGGCTGCATTACTACTATTGCAACTTGTCTCCTTCAGGTTGCACACGGATCTCTGCAACAGCCGCATTAATCCACTGAACTATCATACTTATTATAAAACTGTGATCTCCAGGTAGCATGCAGTGCTTGGAGGTATCCCTCTAGCCCTAACGATTCTGTGAGTCACATCTGTATCTACACATGGATATCAGCATTAAGTGCATTAAACACAGAGCTAGCTCACCAGTATTATAAGAAGAGTCTTACTGGATACACATAGTTCTCTGCAGTAAATTCTTTGGCCCACTAAGGTATCTTATAATGGAGTTTGTGAGAAATTGAGAAAGGCAGCGCATTTTAGCTAATCTATTTTCCTCATTCATTTATTTAGGAGCAGAGTCTGTATCATTAATGCATATGTCATGACAACCATCGACTGTCATTGACTCAGCCCCTCATATTGGATTCCCTCCCGACTCCACCCCCTGTCTGATACCAACTCTTCCTCACACCGTTTGTTAATCCCCTCAGCAAATATTTTCCATTTTCAACACTGATGGAAAGCCTTGATTTGCTATTCATAAGAGTATGTCCTGAAAGGCAATAAGGAAAGGAAGCATACATGAGACTGGGCTCAGATGAGAAGGCTTAACGGCTAGAGCGGCTGACTGGAGCTGGGGAACCAGGTTCGAGCCTCGGCGTCGGCTCAGCATCCTGTGATTCTGGGCAAATCACTTAATCTACCCATACCTAGAAAAATGAATGTGTGTCTGTCTGTAACGCAACTGGTGCTCATGTAAAGCGCTCTGATACCTTCAGGTCGAGTTTGCGCTATGTAAAACTGCAAAAATAAACAGCAAAAATAAAAAAAAGTCAAGAATCACAGCCCCTGTCCTGGAGAGGACAACAGGTCCCAAGGTAGAGAGAGCAGGTGGAGGCAGAGGTCAGAACTTAGGACAAGACCTCCAGTCCGTGGCACTGGGCAGGAGACACGCCCCTTCACGCTTCCGCCAAAAGGACAAGACAACGATCCCCACCTTGCTGCTTGAACATATGCACAACATCTGGCTAGACATGGAGTGGGCCTGTCAGTGTGACCAGTCTCCCCTCCCCCTCTCTGACCATAGAAGCCAGTTGGAGTTCACTGAAGGACCACATGCAAGTGGTGGCGGTGGCCAGGGAAAGGAGCCCGACCCGGACAGTAAAAACACGCTTATGAGTTTATACAACAATAATAATAATCTTTTATATAGGACAATACAAACTGACTTAAAGACACTTAGATCCTTAATTATTTCCATCATCAGGTGTTTTGGGGCAGGCATACTAGGGCATCATCAATTCTGTCCAGTATCCCGCACCTAAATTCCACCAAATGCATCCATATACCACAAGTTTTAAGCAGGTGGTAAGCATATGTGGGGTCTATCTATCTATCTATCTATCTATCTATCTATCTATCTATCTATCTATCTATCTATCTATCTATCTATCTATCTATCTATCTATCTATCTATCTATCTATCTATATATTTTTTTCATTATTATATAGTGTAAACTCGACCCGAAGCTATCAGAGTGCTTTACATACGCACCAATTGCGTTACAGACAGACGGACACATTCATAGGTAGCAGAGAGTTTAGGTCAGCAGGAAAGACCAGGAGTAGAGGAGAGTGCTGAAAAATCATGTTCTGCTCTCTCTTGCTGCAGTAGTAGGGCGGGTGCATGGAGCTGCAGGTGCCTACCTCACTAGCTCCGCTGTCAGATCCAGAGCCTAAGGACTAAGATTACTCAATCCAGGGTTTCTAGTTCTGGTAAAACTACAGGCACTGAAAATCCTGTAATTATCCAGAGCAGTGTCCCATCTGGGGTTCTGCTCAGGGCAACGCACAGTAGGTCAATGGTGTTTGTTACTATCCGACTGAAACAATTCAATAGGACCCTGTATGGATGCAAACCTCTGTCTTGCATCTCACATGTAGATGTTTGTAGCAGGTGCACAGCTCGCTGAGCTATTTACCATGACTCTAACTTGTTACCCACAAGTAATACAAGGTGTCATTCAGCAACAAAAGCAGTAACCAGCTGACCTATCTTTAAATACAAATATCTACCTAACATTACATGAGATGCATTGGTAGCAGGCACATTAACCCTCTACGCTATTTTAAGAAGCTTCACACTTGACATTGGAAATTACACCCAGGAGCAGGACTCCAGAAAGTGTGTTAACCAACAGAGTAGTGACAAGCATGAGAACCATGCATTATTTCCAGAGCTTCAGAATGACACTCCTTCACGAAGCGCTACTCTCAAAATTAGCTATTCATACTGCAGTGTCTTATGGCGAAAAGATACCGCCCTCCAGATAGGATCAAAATGAGTTATGGGCAGCATCCCTTAGCATGCGGGCAGGATGGGGGTGAGGACATGGTGCTGAAGCGCCTGAAAGCCCGAAGCTGAGGAGCTTTGGGACACGCTGATCACACCCTGACCTGAGATGTCATCAAAGATCTCTGGATGCAGACATGAGGCGCTGACACACGGGTGTAGGAGAAACCAAAGCGGTGGCAGAGGGCACAGAGTGAAATCAGACCCTACTTCACAGATGGCTACTGTGCAGATACGTGTCCTGAAATGAAACCTCCAGCCGAGGTCACAGCCCCCCTGTCACATCAGGTCACACTGGAAACATCCATGCAGTGTGAGTTACAGCCAGGGGTTTGCGGTGCTGGCACACACCTGGCCCTAACACCCCCCCCCCCCGTCCCGTCCCTGCCTGCAGTCACATGCCTGTCATCAGCTCACCCTCCCAAAGCTTGCTGTTGGCAGTGACATGAAAGGACCATGGACGCCAGGGTAGAGGAAGTGATACCACACACCATTTAATATTTGCTTTCACTCACTCACTCACGCCCACACACACATTCACACTCTTGCTCTCACATAAACACGCTCTAACCTATAAGCACGCACACAATATACATTTAAAAGCCTTTTTTCCTTACCTTAGCTGCCAAGGAGGGTTATATATTCCAGCTAATTATAGTCCAATTTTATAGCACTAATAGTGAATAATTAGATATTATTCACTATTAGTGTAATACAAAAATGACAAAATACAAGGAAAGTAGAGCCCCACCAAGTCCATAAGGAGAGCTGCCGTGGTGCTCCTGGCACTGATTTTGCCAGCTCAGAGGCCAGGGGTCGCAATGGCAGTGGCACTGGTAACAAGTGGTTGCAGCTGCGACCCCCGCGACTCCTAAATGGCATCCATGGAAAGTGCCCTGCCATCGCCTCACAAGTCCGAAGGAGAGGCCTCCTTCACCTGGCTCTGACACATGAGGGCAGACTCCGGCTCAAACTGCTGGTACTTCTGGGAACAGGGCAGGTGCTGAGAGGAATCCCAGCACAGATGACCATCTCTGGCTCCAGCGGCCCCATTCCATGTTTAACATCTGTCTGACTGGCTGCATTTTCCACAAATGATTTTGCTCGGATTTTAACCCTTACTTGCAGTGTTAACAGGCATTGGCCAAACCAATAGGATTTTTGGGTTTGTTTTATTCCAAGCATATGTCACAAAAAAGAAAACATGCAGCCACCTAAACATGACTGTCGTTTGCATATAACAAAAAATGTAAAATGTAAAACAAAATCACTGATGCAGCTGTTTTACTAGTGATGTTTGACAAATATCAAGCTTTTCTGTTGTGCCCTGTACTTTATTATTATTTCATTTGAATATAGAATAATTCACCACCTCAGTAAGCAAACAAACTGACTGCCGGCAGGGAAAATCTTATAATGTCACGTACACGCTTCATAACAGCAGCTATAAAGAGGGACAGAAAATAAATCACTATGTAACGGGGCACCCAACGTAGAGGCAAAATAAATACCCAGGATCTCAAGTTAATTTAATATATTAAAATTAAACAGAATTTCAAGAAATGCCTATATGGGGAGTTATTAATTTATTTATTTTATTTAGGATATTTATAGAGCGCAACGAATCACCCGGGGGCATCTCGGGTCATCTCGGGTGACCCTAAGCATGGAGCAACTGGGAGAAGTGTGAGGGTAAATGTCTGATTTTTTTTTCTGGTCTTCCAAAAAGTGCGATGAGCCCGGCGAGAAGATTGGAAAGGGATTTGCAGGCTTGGAAATTCCTGTCCTACAAATGAACCCTGTGATTCTGGGATAAATTCTGGTCCTCAGAGGTTCAAAAGGTATCAGTTGTCTGTGCAAATGAAATTGCAAGGAGTGAGCTAAGATAAGTGGTGCAGGTGATACAGCGTCATGTTATTCTGAAACTGTAGGGGTGCATTATAATCGTGAATAGCCCGCACCCGCATATATTCTTGTGTTGAATTAAAATCTGTTTACTAGAAATGTCAAGGTAATAACAAGATGTGTTCAATTATTGGTAGAATACTAGTTCGTGTTAGTTGAGAAAGGAAAACGACATTTAAAATGTAACTGCTATTGCAAATGCCTAATGAATTAGTTTGTGTGTAATGTAATGCATTAGATTTAAACCTGCATCTTATTAAAGTCTGCACGTGTAGGCATGTATACTTATATGCTGAATGTAATGACATATAGTGCTTATAGATGCAACGTTTATTAATGTGTGTGATTCTAAACGTGTAAAGGCCTCACTGAATGTTCACGTTTTGTTATGAAAGGCCTATTCGTTTCTTATGTTAGCTGAATATTGTAGGCCCAAAATGTATTCTCTCTTTGGGAAGGCTCTCATTTGGAGGTAGTCAGCAAATTGCATGTGCGTGGAAGGTTTTCTCGTTCTCATGCTTCTGTTGCAGGTGCAAGGGCATCGTCTTCGTTAGTTAGACAGATGCCTTTTGTTTTAGGAGCTAGGTATGGAGGAGAGCTGAAACAGAGCATCCTGGAATGCCGCTAATTGGAAGAAGCCTGGGACCCAAGGACATACCAACCGTTGCTGGACGAAGCACAAGTTTTGGTGGAAAATTACCTACGAGAGGTGCTTAGCCAGAGGAGGTGTACCAGAGGCGTGTCTCTGTATTGTACATTTTGTATTAGGGACAGTGCCCCGAAGGAGTAGAGGAGAGGCAGAAGGAGTAGAAGGAGGGCAGATGCGAGCAGAGAGCCGTTAGGGGTTGAAGGAAAGGATCGATCCTGAGGAAGGAGACTTAGAATGAATTTGTACTTTTAGCTACTGACCCATACAAGGTGAGTGTACTTCTTAGGAAGTCTTCACGAGCCGACACCTTTTTCTCTGATCTTGCCTGGGGAACGCTAAGTAGGGATGTCACTTTAGTGGTAGTGTAGGGACAGATTAACTGATTTTCTTTTTCCTACTAATGAAGGCTGGTTTGGATATTGGAGCAGTCATTGCTTGTTTGATATTTTTAGAATTTCTTATCCTTTTTTATGCTTCATCGAATTAGGTTAGTACGCAGAATGAGTTTTGTATTAGTGCCCATGTATTTCTTTAACCTCGTCATGAGGTGTTTGTATGTTCAGTTATTTTTGGCTTTGTAATAAATCCCTAAAAAGTTTATTCGGAGTCAGGGATCCTACCGAGTCCGAATTGACTGGTTTTCTGGTTTAACTTTGAATGAATTGGTTTCTCCCCTTTACACTTTTCAGCAAGTAAAAAGGTCCAGTTGGCCGAGGATTCTTAAGAGTGGTAAGATTTGATGAGATAAAATATGAATCCGACGCAATCACAGGTCAGGAATAGATTAGGAAAAATTGCTATGGTTTTACAAATGGATAAATTCAAGATGGCTGAGGCCGCCGATATTTCGAAAGGTGAATTAAAAGAGGCCTGTAGAAAAGAGTTAAGGTTGTCTGATGTAGGGTAAGTAAAGAGTAAACCTTCAACAAATTATATTATGGAATCCTGCAATAATCAGGGGTGTTCCCGTATATATATCTGCATTGTCAGATGCCCAGCTATGCCTCTCATTATTAAAATGTCAGGTTGCTTTGAATGTTTGGTATCTAAAGTTTGAGAAATGTAACACATTTTTGGATACTGAGAACAATTGCACCTGTAGATTAAGGTTTCAACATTTTAATGTTCATTTTTAATTGGACGGTCTTCATTTTTATAGGACTCAATGTCTGATTTTAAAACACGCTTTTTATAAAATATAACATCGTAACAAATTACTTGCATTTTTGGTGAATGTGGGATTTTTAAATGTTGCATGTGCCTCAGCAAAATGTAAAAAATACATTTGGGCTATAATGCGGTGATTGTAGTGCAGAGCCCTTGTACAGTAAAAAGTCAAGGAAGCAATTGAGGAAAGTGGGTTAAACCCGCTGCCCCGTGTGGTGGTGAGTGAAAGGAAAATGAGAATTACTTGTTCTCAGAAAAATGGATGACACCTACTGACCAAAACCCTCTATGTATGTATATTATGCGTGACATGTTGAAAAATAGTCTGTCGAGCTAACAAGATGCCTCAAAGGGTAGATCTGAAATTGAAACTGCAAGCCTTGGCATGGTGACGTGGGTGGCAGGTGCGACTTACCATCTATGACAAACGGCATAGTTAGGGTCAGGTGATAAGTGCCCAGTGTCTGAAAGGCCTACTACTCTTTGCGCCACAGAGGATAAGAGCGCCTAGATGCACCTCTCTTGGCACTGTAGGCTGTGGTAGCTCTCTGCTCACTTAGGGTGATGGTGGTCCTCATGGGTCATCAGATAAAAGACCATTTCCTTCAATACCAGCCCCACAAACCAACTTTTTAAAGCGGTGGGTTTAAGTCCTGATCCATGCCAGAGATTTAGGATAACCAGAGATTATGTAAACAAACTTTACTTGGATTCAATGTACGTAAATGTATTTCAGGAGAATATCCTTAAAACCTGGAATGGATCCATCACTCCTTGACGAATGCCAGACACTCCTGATCTAAGTTCATTACGCAAATCACACTCAAAAACATTGTCAGATGGAATAAGAATTCTTCATGTCAGGTGACACCATCGGACAGTCCTAACATTTCGTCCAACATCAAACTACTTTCTCTGAATTTTATTTTTTTAAATCTTTAATGTGGGCACACAAATCACAGCACAGCAAGTGATGCTGGTGTAAACTCCAGGAGTTGTTGAGGACGAACTTGAAGTGGTCTGAGCGCTCATATAAGGTGACTTTAGCATTTATAGGGATCAAGGCTTCAACCCCCATAGGCTGTGCTCTCGTGTTTCCTAAGCCCATGCTTGAGTAGCTCATCCAGTCCAGGTTTTAGTTTAGGATTGTGGTACTTGTAGTCCAGATTGAATATTGTGATACACTAGACTAAACAAAAGAGTGGCCATAACCCACTCTGTAGTCAGGGCCGGCTTTAGTGCTGGTGGCATCTGGTGCGAAAATCAGATTTGGCGCCCCCCCCATGATCTCCTCCTCAGATTCCCTGACTACCACTGGGCAAAACTGCCTCCTATCTATCCATAGCAATGCCCGGACTGGCCGTAGCAGGCACCGGGCAATCCCCCGGTGCACCGCACGGGTGGGGGCCAGTTTTGAGCCCCTGGGGGCCGTTTTTGTTACAGGGCCATTTTTGCAGCATAGCTGCAAAATCGGTCCTGTAACAAAATCGGCCGAAAACCGGCACTGGCAAAGAGCTCGGCGGCACCCCCAAGCCCCGGGGGGCCGGCTGAGCACTTTGCCACGGCCGGTTTTGGTTCCCAGTCCGGCCCTGTCCATAGCCCCTCTCTCACATACCTTTCATTTGTTTTAAAGCACTGGTAAAGGCTGGCTTTACTAGTAAGAATGTATATCTACCCAAACCAACCCTTTTTAGCAACATTAGGAACAGATAATTAAATACTGTGGGGAAAAAACATAACGTCCTAACTATTTTACGCAGTTGCATGCATATCTTTGATGTAGCCGTCACTGTTCTACTTTAGAGATGTATCATATGTGCTGTTCTAACACAGGGATCTCTGTGACATAAGCACTAATCCACTCAGCTATCCATTCAAAATACAGATTTGTGATCTGCATGGTAAGAGTTCCTTGCAGCAGGGATATTAACCCACTTCAATACTTTATGTCACTAGACAAAACCCTCATCTTTCCTGTTACAGGGACATTAATTACAAGAGTTATCTTGACATTTTTATGGCTGCCTGAGAGCTGGATGCATAAGGAACTCTGCAGAAGGTGTTTTAAAATCGTACGTTATTGCTGAGCACAGCACCCCCCCGAGGTCAGCCTCCTTCCCCAGGTCAGCGCCCAGTATGGCTGCACCAGGCGCACTGCCATAAAGTGCTTGGATTTGGTGTACTTTTTGCCAACAGCACTGCAAACCTGAGTTAACGACAGTACAGGGCTATACTGTACTCGATAACTATTAACATTTATCCGTAACAGCACATATATGATGCACAGTCTGTGGATACATTTTCCAAAATTGCCAGGCCTTAGGGTGATGTCTTGCTAGACGATGCGGCCTACAGAAAGTGAGATTTTTTTGTGATGGTGCAAAACATGACCTATACACGCCTCCACTCGGAAAATGTACCATGATCCTCTGCGGCCAGCGTGCACTTTATGGTTGAAGAAATAATGAAAAGGAGCATATAATCAATGTAGTACATTAATAGATTGTAAACAATATCAAATTCATGCGATTTGAAAAATAATTGAAGTGCGGGGATTCTTGAAATTTCTTTTCTTCATATAATCTTTATTTTCATTTCCAATCAGAAGCATAAAGCCTGGCCAACGTGTTTCGTTCAATAGATGGACTTCATCAGGGCTGTAAAACAGTTAGAAAAAACATTATAGAAATTATCCAAACATTATATATATATATTTACACAAGGTCTTTCGAAGAAGACATACATTATGCAATATACAATAAGAAAGGCCAGATAGACATGAACATTATAAAAAGGACATGAGGCAATTCTACCTGTAATAATGACACTTTCTCTTAATACTGGAATTGTTATCCTGTAGTAAGATGCTCCCTGCCTATATCCATTCTTAACATTTGTTTCCAATAGGTTATGGTATTTGTGTTTTTCATGTGGAAAAGCAGCCTACATTTAATCCAAAAAATCATCGGACAAGTTTCACAACATATAATCCTCATTGTTATTACAAATGTTCTCAGTTCAGACATGATCTGTATATAGGAGTATCAAAGGAGAAAAAAGTGGACATCCAGATCAAAAAAAGGATTTATAATCCACAAATACATAAGGTATTCTACATCCCCTTTATAATACCTGAAAAATTAGTCAATGAGGTACTTCCTATGATTTGAAGTACAGCAGTACTGAAGGTGATTATGACGGTTGGAAACAAAAGCTCATCAACCCACTAAGGGTCTATTATTTAAAATATTTATATAAGTAGCACTCACATGTGAATTAGATCACGGAGATCAGCAAAGCAATCTACGAATGTGAAATCTTGAAAACCAAGAATCTTGTGACGTCTTGTTAATAATATATATCCAAGCTAAAAAGAAGAGAGCAAAATCTATCATGGCTATAATCAATACATCCATTCATTATTCTATGAGAGAGCAGCGAGTTAATTATTCTAAAATAAAATTGATTACCCACTTAAATAATTTACCATCTAGTTTACACTTCCAAGCACCTAATAAGTCTAATAGGATAATTATTGAAAGAACAGAAATCACTTGGGAACAGATCATGTAAATCACCAAACAGGTTTAGTGATCTATATAAATGTGCATCGATATTCCATTCATGGTTCTGACCAGCTGAGTCAGCTGGTTAATGAGGTCACCAAGCGACTGACAGGACCCCGAGGCACGAGCCCACGTCAGCGAGAAGGAATTGCAAGATGCCCTGGTGACCCATATACCCCCTGACGTCCAGCTCTCGCCAGTTTAGGCAGCTACAGGTAGCAATCAAGCGATATCACTGTGTCCTGTTACATGACACATGAAACTTTTTCTGGGCTTTTAGCCAAAAGCATATTGCATGCTGGGATTGATGAGTTTAAACTCAATTTTAAAAGCAAAACTACAAGCCCAGAATGCAACAAGCTGTAGGCTAAAATGGCAGGACTAGCTGAGGGTATTGGCATGTCACGAGGGAAACTTGGCAACTGGATAGTGTTTTGCAATACTTTGAGATTTATAAGCATCAGTTGCAGAGTTATGTGTGCTTCCAGCATTCAGGCAACAATAAAAATCCCAAGATAACTCTTGTGATTAATGTTCCTGCTAGAAAGAGAGATCTGAGTTTTGTCTAGTGGCAGTTTTGACTTGCCATTAAGTAGCGCAGAGGGTTAATATGCCTGCTGCAAAGAACAGATTGTATTTTATGTGGAAAGCTGAGTAGATTAGTAAAGCCAGCCCATGCCAGCGCTTTAAAACAAATGAAATATGTGAGAGAGGGGCTATGGAGAAATGAGGGGGCACTTTCTGCAGGTGGTAGGGAGGAAATACGAGGAGGAGGTCATGGGGGGGGGGCACCATGAAAGATTGTCTCACCAGGCACCGACAGTGTTAAAGCCGGCCATGACTGCCATTGTTACCGTATCCAACTATGCTGCATAGCATACTCTAAAAGCATGCAGAACAAGCTGTGACAGAGCAGGCACAGATTACTCCTTCACCAGGAATGCTAAGCACACTGTGACCTGGCAGGCATGGTTATACTCCCCGTGCAGGAATGCTAAGCACACTGTGACCTGGCAGGCACGGTTAAACTCCCCGTGCAGGAATGCTAAGCGCACTGTGACCTGGCAGGCATGGGTAAACTCCCCGTGCAGGAATGCTAAGCACACTGTGACCTGGCGGGCACGGATAACTCCTTCACCAAGTATGCTAAGCACACTGTGACAAAGCAGGCACGGATAACTCCTTCACAAGGAATCCTAAGCACACTGTGACAGAGCAGGCACGGATAACTCATTCACAAGGAATACTAAGCACACTGTGACAGAGCAGGGATGGATAACTCCTTCACAAGGAATGCTAAGCACACTGTGACAGAGCATTGACGGATAACTCCTTCACCAGGAATGCTAAGCACACTGTGACAAAGTGGGCACGGATGACTCCTTCACCAAGTCTGCTAAGCACACTGTGACAAAGCAGGCACGGATAACTCCTTCACAAGGGATGCTAAGCACACTGTGACAGAGCAGGCACGTATAACTCCTTCACCAAGTATGCTAAGCACACTGTGACAGAGCAGGGACGGATACCTCCTTCACAAGGAATGCTAAGCACACTGTGACAGAACAGGGACGGATAACTCCTTCACCAGGAATGCCAAGCACACTATGATGAGCCGGGCACGGATAACACCTTCCCCAGGAATGTTAAGCACACTGTGACAGAGCAGGAACGGATAACTCCTTCACCAAGCATGCTAAGCACACTGTGACAGAGCAGGGACGGATAACTCCTTCACAAGGAATGCTAAGCACACTGTGACAGAGCAGGCGCATATAACTCCTTCACCAAGTATGCTAAGCACACTGTGACAGAGCAGGGACGGATAACTCCTTCATAAGGAATGCTAAGCACACTGTGACAGAGCAGGCGCATATAACTCCTTCACCAAGTATGCTAAGCACACTGTGACAGAGCAGGGACGGATAACTCCTTCACAAGGAATGCTAAGCACACTGTGACAGAGCAGGGACGGATGACTCCTTCACCAGGGATGCTAAGCACACTGTGACAGAGCAGGGATGGATAACTCCTTCACCAAGCATGTTAAGCACACTGTGACAGAGCAGACGCATATAACTCCTTCACCAAGTATGCTAAGCACACTGTGACAGAGCATGCGCGGATAACTCCTTCACCAGGGATGCTAAGCACACTGTGACAAAGCAGGCACGGATAACTCCTTCACAAGGAATCCTAAGCACACTGTGACAGAGCAGGCACGGATAACTCATTCACAAGGAATACTAAGCACACTGTGACAGAGCAGGGATGGATAACTCCTTCACAAGGAATGCTAAGCACACTGTGACAGAGCATTGACGGATAACTCCTTCACCAGGAATGCTAAGCACACTGTGACAAAGTGGGCACGGATGACTCCTTCACCAAGTCTGCTAAGCACACTGTGACAAAGCAGGCACGGATAACTCCTTCACAAGGAATGCTAAGCACACTGTGACAGAGCAGGCACGTATAACTGATTCACCAAGTATGCTAAGCACACTGTGACAGAGCAGGGACGGATAACTCCTTCACAAGGAATGCTAAGCACACTGTGACAGAACAGGGATGGATAACTCCTTCACCAGGAATGCCAAGCACACTATGATGAGCCGGGCACGGATAACTCCTTCCCCAGGAATGCTAAGCACACTGTGACAGAGCAGGCACAATAACTCCTTCACCAAGTATGCTAAGCACACTGTGACAGAGCAGGAACAGATAACTCCTTCACCAAGCATGCTAAGCACACTGTTACAGAGCAGGGACGGATAACTCCTTCATAAGGAATGCTAAGCACACTGTGACAGAGCAGGGATGGATAACTCCTTCACAAGGAATGCTAAGCACACTGTGACAGAGCCGGGATGGATAACTCCTTCACGAGGAATGCTAAGCACACTGTGACAGAGCAGGGACGGATAACTCCTTCACCAGGAATGCTAAGAACACCGTGACAAAGTGGGCATGGATGACTTCTTCACTAAGTCTGCAAAGCACACTGTGACAAAGCAGGCATGGATAACTCCTTCATAAGGAATGCTAAGCACACTGTGACAGAGCAGGCGCATATAACTCCTTCACCAAGTATGCTAAGCACACTGTGACAGTGCAGGGACGGATAACTCCTTCATAAGGAATGCTAAGCACGCTGTGACAGAGCAGGGACGGATAACTCCTTCACAAGGAATGCTAAGCACACTGTGACAGAGCCGGGATGGATAACTCCTTCACAAGGAATGCTAAGCACACTGTGGCAGAGCAGGGACGGATAACTCCTTCACCAGGAATGCTAAGCACACCGTGACAAAGTGGGCATGATGACTTCTTCACTAAGTCTGCAAAGCACACTGTGACAAAGCAGGCACGGATAACTCCTTCATAAGGATTGCTAAGCACACTGTGACAGAGCAGGCGCATATAACTCCTTCACCAAGTATGCTAAGCACACTGTGACAGAGCAGGGACGGATAACTCCTTCACAAGGAATGCTAAGCACACTGTGACAGAGCAGGGACGGATAACTCCTTCACCAGGAATGCTAAGCACACTGTGACAGAGCAGGGACGGATAACTTCTTCACCAGGGATGCTAAGCACACTGTGACAAAGTGGGCACGGATGACTCCTTCACCAGGGGTGCTAAGCACACTGTGACAGAGCAGGGATGGATAACTCCTTCACAAGGGATGCCAAGCCCACTGTGACAGAGCAGGGACGGATAACTCCTGCACAAGGAATGCTAAGCACACTGTGACAGAGCAGGGACGGATAACTCCTTCACCAGGAATGTTAAGCACACTGTGACAGAGCAGGGACGGATAACTCCTTCACAAGGAATGCTAAGCACACTGTGACAGAGCCGGGATGGATAACTCCTTCACGAGGAATGCTAAGCACACTGTGACAAAGTGGGCACGGATGACTCCTTCACCAGGGGTGCTAAGCACACTGTGACAGAGCAGGGATGGATAACTCTTTCACAAGAGATGCCAAGCCCACTGTGACAGAGCAGGGACGGATAACTCCTGCACAAGGAATGCTAAGCACACTGTGACAGAGCAGGGACGGATAACTCCTTCACCAGGAATGTTAAGCACACTGTGACAAAGTGGACATGGATGACTCCTTCACCAGGGATGCTCAGCACACTGTGACAAAGTGGGCACGGATGACTCCTTTACCAGGGATGCTAAGCACACTGTGACCGGGCGAGCAAAGATGCAACAGAGTGCAGGTATGGCTGACCACACCCCCACTCCAATGCAGAGCATATGTCAGCTGTGATCCCTGGGAATACTTTGCATAAACAGGCACCAGCAGAGTACTTTCACCGAGACTCTAAGCACGCTGTGACATAACAGGCATGCTTGCCTTCTCTCTCCAGGGAGCTGGGCGTGCTTGGGCAGAGCAGCGAATGTGTCATGAAATGGATTCTCAGTTTGAGACAAGCCAGTCTGTGTTATACTTCCTGTACAGTGCTAGGACAGCGGCAGAGAGTAAACGTCGTTTTTTCTGGCCTTTCCAGACGTTACACTAGCCGTGCTGTAGCAAGCATTGCTACCGTCTTCTCTGTAACGGGGCATCTACTTGTAATTTTCCTCTCTGTATGATGACCCTCAAGCAGGCACGGTTACTCATGCTCGGACACTACAGGCTATTAAAGATTGCGAGCGCGCGGTTATGGCCGCTCTCCGCATCAATGGCGCCTCTTTCTTCACAGATACTGGCAGTCCGATTTCCCAGCGTGCAGTCACACGTGGTCACTCTTCCTTTCGCGTGACTTTTGTTTCTGTTCCTCTCTGGTGACTCACTGGACACAGCGCTGGCAGCCGCTCCAGCTTTCAATGCTGGCTGCTGGACGTGTTGTGAAGCCAGTAGACCTGGAGGCGAGCGCCCCCTCCCGGCTGGAGACGGCAGAACCACGGACTCCCGAAAATGATAACCACCGGGTCTCATTATTTCTTGATATAATTGCCTTCTCGCTATGATTCCTTAAAAGTCAATACTGTGAATTTAACAGGAAGGCTGCGGTGACCTCGGTGACTTCTCCAGGTTCTGGAGACCTCCACACAGCGCTGGGCAAGTGGCGTCAGCCGCACTCTCCTAATTGGCCCGTCAGCTCAAATTATGATTTTTATAGCTGCGTGCCATCTTTCATATTAGGCGGTGTCGTGCTGTACTCCGCAGAGCAGAAATATGAAACGGGGCAACCCTGAAAGCACCCGCGATTAGGGGCAATAAAAACGACGAGAAACAATGGATCCTCGTGGGGTAAACAGTTATTTAATGATATTTAAATTAATATTGTTCTTGGTGTTTGAGCATTAAAAGTTGTTTGTATCAGTCCAACACAACCAGTGGTTTAAATGGGGAAAATAAGTGCAGGTACTGATTAAAATGAGTTAGAATTGTGGCGAGTGGGCGGGGCTAAGGGCAATACATGATAATGCCTAGGCCCTCATTTATGGGATTTTGGAGTACAGCAGAGCAAGTCAGTTTCCTACGCTGGCCTGCACCAAAGAGCCATTTCAGCAGCCTAGTGCCAACGTATGCACGGGTGCCTCCGTTGCATGCAGGATTGTTCTTGTGCTCAGAAACAGCCCTAAGAGGTGTTTTCCTCTGCAGCACACATAGAAAGAAGGAAAACAAGCATTTGCAATGCAATAGGTCTCGCCTTTAAGAGAGTTTGAGCTATTGTCATTGTAAATGACAATGCCTTTCATTTACGTGTTTTGAGAACCTGTAAGCGGTCCGTAAACACGCACTTTGTACTAACAGCTGGCAGTAAAAGAGGCGCAGTTACTGCCAGCCTTGCTTCTCAAAGCAAGTACAAAGTGAGTGTTAACGCACTGCTTGCAGGTTTTCAAAACACATAAATACAAGCATTTACAATGCAATGGTCTCGGCATTGGTAAAGTTAGAGCTATTGGCATTGCTCATGACATTATTTTTGTTTATGTTTTTGTTTTTAAAACATTTAAAGAAACAGCATTGTTATTTACAATGTCAATAGCTTAATCACTCTCAAATGCGAGACCTATTGCATTTGCACCCACACACAGAGCCCCCTACACACACACTGATTAAGCTATTGACATTGTAAATAACAATGCCGTTTCTCTACGTGTTTTAAAAACAAAAACATAAACAAAAATAATGTCATGAGCAATGCCAATAGCTCTAACTTTAACAATGCCGAGACCGTTGCATTGGAAATGCTTTTTTTTCTTCTCTGGGTAAGAAGGAAAAGACAGAGTCCTGTTACTTCTCTGCCGCCCGTCCTCGAACGCCAGGAACGCCAAGCTTTATTTATAGGCGATGGTAATTTCTTGCGTCCCGGGAAGCATCTCGCATTTGTTGGAGCTGGAGCTATTGGTATTGTAAATGGCAATGTTTTGTACTTTGAAAAAGGTCTTGTGTTTGTTGGAGCTATTCACATTGTAAATGGCAATGTTTTTTATTTAACCTTAGGGTTTTATATAGCACAAACTTAACAGCCTCAGTTGTGAATTTCGATTCATTAAAGTTTTATGAGCCCTGAAATTTGCACAAGTAAAGTGCTAACAGTATAAATATGGGCACTGTTTAATAAACGAAGCCCCTGCAATACAAGAGCAAAGGTGACCGAGTGACTGCTTCTGGGTTGACGGAGTTGCTTACACTCACTGGCCGTTAAAGCTAGCTAGCCCGCTACTATGAGTTTATCAAACTTAATGCTATGTTTTCTTATGTTATGTTATGCTATGCAATGCTATGTTTTGTTATGCTATGCTATGTTTTGTGTATGCTATGCTATGTTTTGTTATGCTATGTTTTGTTTTGTTATGCTATGCTATGTTTTGTTATGCTATGCTATGTTTTGTTTTGTTATGCTATGCTATGTTTTTTTGTGTTTTGCTATGCTGATTTGTTTTGTTATGCTATGCTATGTTTTGTTATGCTATGCTATGCTTTGTTTTGTTATGTTTTGTTATGCTATGCTATGTTTTGTTGTGTGTTGCTATGCTATGTTTTGTTATGTTATGCTATGATATGTTTTGTTATGCTATGTTTTCTTGTGTTTTGTTATGCTATGCTTTGTTATGCTATGCTATATTTTGTTTAGTTATGCTATGCTATGTTTTGTTGTGTTTTGTTATGTTATGCTATGTTTTGTTATGCTATGCTACGTTGTGTTTTGTTATGCTATGCTATGTTTTGTTTTGTTATGCTATGTTTTGTTGTGTTTTGTTATGCTATACTATGTTTTGTTATGCTATGTTTTGTTTTGTTATGCTATGCTATGTTTTGTGTTTTGTCATGTTATGCTACGTTTTGTTATGCTATGCTATGTTTTGCTATGCTATGCTTTGTTTTGTTATGCTATGCTATGTTTTGTTATGCTATGTTATGTTTTGTTGTGTTTTGTTATGCTATGCTATGTTTTGTTATGCTCTGCTATGTTTTGTTGTGTTTTGCTATGCTGTGTTTTGTTATGTTATGCTATGATGTTTTGTTTTGTTGTGTTTTGTTATGCTATGCTTTGTTATGCTATGCTATGTTTTGTTTTGTTGTGTTTTGTTATGCTATGCTATGTTTTGTTATGCTATGCTATGTTGTGTTTTGTTATGCTATGATATGTTTTCTTATGCTATGCTGTTTTGTTGTGTTTTGCTATGCTGTGCTTTGTTTTGGTATGTTATGTTTTGTTGTGTTTTGTTATGCTCTGCTATGTTTTGTTTTGTTATGCTATGCTATGTTTTGTTGTGTTTTGGTATGCTATGTTTTGTTATGCTATGTTTTGTTTTGCTATGCTATGCTTTGTTATGCTATGGTATGTTTTGTTATGTTTTGTTATGCTACACTATGTTTTGTTATGCTATGTTTTGTGTTTTCTTATGCTATGCTATGTTTTATTTTGTTATGCTATGCTATGCTATTTTTTGTTATGCTATGCTATGTTTTGTTATGCTATGCTATGTTTTGTTTTGTTATGCTTTGTTATGCTATGCTATGTTTTGTTTTGATATTTTTTGTTGCTATACTATTTTTTGTTGTGTTTTGTTATGCTATACTATGTTTTGTTATGTTATGCTATGTTTTGTTATGCTATGCAACGTTGTGTTTTGTTATGCTATAATATGTTTTGTTTTGTTATGCTATATTTTGTTGTGTTTTGTTATGCTATACTATGTTTTGTTATGCTATGTTTTGTTTTGTTATGCTATGCTATGTTTTGTGTTTTGTCATGTTATGCTACGTTTTGTTATGCTACGTTTTGTTATGCTATGCTATGTTTTGCTATGCTATGCTTTGTTTTGTTATGCTATGCTATGTTTTGTTATGCTATGCTATGTTTTGTTGTGTTTTGTTATGCTATGCTATGTTTTGTTATGCTCTACTATGTTTTGTTGTGTTTTGCTATGCTGTGTTTTGTTATGTTATGCTATGATGTTTTGTTTTGTTGTGTTTTGTTATGCTATGCTTTGTTATGCTATGCTATGTTTTGTTGTGTTTTGTTATGCTATGCTATGTTTTGTTATGCTATGCTATGTTGTGTTTTGTTATGCTATGCTATGTTTTCTTATGCTATGCTGTTTTGTTGTGTTTTGCTATGCTGTGCTTTGTTTTGTTATGCTATGTTTTGTTGTGTTTTGTTATGCTATGCTATGCTATGTTTTGTTTTGTTATGCTATGCTATGTTTTGTTGTGTTTTGGTATGCTATGTTTTGTTATGCTATGTTTTGTTTTGCTATGCTATGCTTTGTTATGCTATGGTATGTTTTGTTGTGTTTTGTTATGCTATACTATGTTTTGTTATGCTATGTTTTGTGTTTTCTTATGCTATGGTATGTTTTATTTTGTTATGCTATGCTATGTTATGCTATGTTTTGTTATGCTATGCTATGTTTTGTTATGCTATGCTATGTTTTGTTTTGTTATGCTTTGTTATGCTATGTTTTGTTTTGATATTTTTTGTTGCTATGCTATTTTTTGTTGTGTTTTGTTATGCTATACTATGTTTTGTTATGCTATGCTTTGTTGTGTTTTGCTATGCTATGCTTTGTTTTGTTATGCTATGCTATGTTTTGTGATGCTATGCTATGTTTTGTGATGCTATGCTATGTTTTGTTGTGTTTTGTTATGCTATGCTTTGTTTTGTTATGCTATGCTTTGTTTTTTTATGATATACTATGTTATATTATGCTATACTATGTTATGTTTTGTTATGCTATGTTATGATTTGTTATGTTATGTTAGGCTAGGCTATGTTTTGTTATGCTATGGTATGCTATGCAATGGTATGCAACGCTAGGCTATGTTTTATTATGTCAAAGGCAAAGCTGGCTGACGGCAAGTTGTGTATCCTCTTGAGTGCATATGTGAATGAGAACGAGTCAGGAGAGAAAACAGAGCAAATAAGATGCAGTTTTCCCAGAATGAGATTTGAGAGGAACAGGGAGGCATTCGGCGTCGAGGGAATGGGATCAGAACGCTGTGCAAAAGTGCCATGTGTAAGGATTAGGCTATGCTATGTAATATGTAACTTCGGGCACTAGAGTGTTGCTGCAACTGAAAGAGAAAGGAGTGACGGGAGAGGAACAGAGCAGCAAGCGACGAACATAGGGGGTGACAGATCATAGGGGAAAGGTAAAAGAATAAAGACTAGAAGGGACTAGGCAATCGTCAGGAAACTGTAGGACTGCGGGGAAGGAGAAACAGCAGGAAAGGGAGGAGAGAAGGACCAAAGGACATACAAGAGGGAGAACGAGCAGGAAAGGGAGGAGAGAATGGCTAGAGGACATAGGGGGGGGAGAAATGTAGTTGTGTAAACACGGAAGTATTCCACACATTAATGTTGGTATGTTTAACGCATATCAAAGAACTCGGCTGGTAGAGGGCCCGGTGCTGACAGACCTGTTACCCGCTTTTACATAACACAAAATTAGAACATTTCCTGCAAGTGAAGTAAACTAATTAAAAACATTGTGTTTGCGATCAAACATCAAAGCGGCGAAAGTGAAAGTAATGGAGCAGAGCATCAAAGGGCTGGGTGAGAAGGGAGGGGGGAATGCAAGGGTCAAAGCGGCTAAAGTGAAAGTAATCGAGCAGAGCATCAAAGGGCTGGGTGAGAAGGGAGGGGGGAATGCAATGAGCAGAGGAGCAGCTGTGCACGTGCATGTGATCGTGCACTCAAGGTTTAGGCCAGCCAAAAGACTTTGGGTAGCACTTTGAAAATCCCACATATAAAATGTCTCTTTGAGCCTTTGGCTCGCGAGACCTAAAAACAAGGAGAAATACAGATATTTCTCCTCGTTACGCCTCACCTCGGAAGGCGTAAGGATTTGGCACTTCCCCAGGTTTACATAATTTGGTAAATCTGGGGCAGCATCAAAATCCATGGGTGTTGCATGGAAAGACCCCCGCAACGCCCATGGAATGCCTCCCGAGCGCAGAGTAAGGCGACGCAGTGATTTGCGCTGCGTCGCCTTACTAAAGATTTATGAGACCACTCAAAGCCACGTAGAGTGGCCTTGCACGGCCTCATAAATCTGATTTAGAACCCTGCATCACACATGTACCACTTGACGTGGTGCAAAAGTGACGCGAGGCTCTCCTAAATAGCCCCCTCAATGGCATAACTGCACACATACCAAAACACACGAAAAATGCATTTATATAAAAACAGGTTGACTTATTTACACAAAATGAAAGCCAAAAGTGTTGATATGTTAACATTTCCTTGTTTTGTAATATTTGCAGCTTCCATACTGTTATTTGTTTTGTTTGGCATTATACTATATATTCTCGAGCGTGAACACGCACAGAAAGAGACAAGCAGACATGCACACACAAAGCATCCCACACATTTCCTTTAAAATACCTCCCAAGGAGAGTGTTCCTATTGTCTCCCTCTCAATTTTCTCTCACACAAAAACACGCACATGCAAGCAAGCAAACACACAGACATAACCAGACACTCAGACAAAAGACTCAGGTGTGATCAAAGCCATTTTAAACTTCCTACCTCCCACGGCTTTCTCAGCGGGCTGGCTCGAGTCCTGTGTTTGCACAAATACCCAGGATAGTGTGAATTTGATGCACAGGGCCTGAATGGACCCTTCTCTGTCAAACACAGCATGATGGTGACTACCTGGACGTAATGCAAATAAGTCCACGCTGAATAGTTCAGCGGGGGCTCAGCTCAGGGCTACAGAAGCGCTTTGGCTGTCAGAGACAGGTTCCACTCTGACAGACTCGTGCTCACAAGCACTAGCAGCCAATGAGCCTACCATTTCACGAGTACCGGTACTCTCCTTGGCAGGAGAGAAGTGCCAGTACTCAGAGTCCTAAAAATAAGAAGTGCCGGTACTCAGTACCTGTGAGTACCAGCCCATTTAAAGCACTGAATACAAAAGAACGCTAGCTAAAGCAAGTTCAGTTACCAAGGGCGTCGGGGACTTGGCCTGGTAGATTGGGCTGAACTGTTCCTATTGGAGCAGGACCAGGGCTGATTTGCATATGACTTGTTCCTGTCTGACATGGTATGGAGGGGAAACCAAATAGGGACTGGGAAGCAACCGTAGTAATTACTAGTGGCTGAAATTCTTTCAAGCATTCTCCCCATAATTTTTCTGTACTCCTCAGGGTGAAACCACCCCCGTGGGTCACTATATACTATACCTTTCTGGTGGTGGTGTCGGTCAGAGGTCACCTGTCAGCTGTGGGATGTTGAAATTATTTTAAGACTGAACCAGTGAGTCTCCCACTGCAAGCAGTCTCATGGTCACGGGCAGCTGTTTTCATGCCTCAGCCGCTAGCAGAAAATGAATGATGAACCCCATGCCTGCCAGCTGCTTCACAAGGGCAAAAGACCACTTAGAGCAAGGGTGCAGCGATCAATAGTGTAGCGGGTGGAGTGGCACTTCTTTAGTTGTTTTACTATTCAACCTAAGATGGGGGGGGGGGGGGTCATGGTCCTTGTTTGTATTAAGGCCCATGGTACCCTCACTATAGGATTATCTTAAACCCTCAAAGTAATGGAAATGGAAATGGGCTGTTTAACAATACTTGCAGCTGTGCCAGGTGCGGGCCACCTATGCTTTTCCATGTATTAGTAAATTAAAGACATCACCCCCAAAATTGTAATCCATGTTTGTTTCTATACTTTTTATCCAGAAGTCCAATTAGCAGCCCCCTTGCTAACAAAGTCCTCTTTGAATTACTAAAGGGAGCCCTGTCACCGTTCTTTACGCCACACTGCCCAAAGCTCCTCCCTACAGCCACAGAAAGGCAGACAATGCACTTACGATGTATGGGTAAGCTGTCCGCGCCCTCCATCTTGTGACATGCCAAACCAGAGGCATCCAAATGAATCCCAGTTTGGTTTTGTAATTAATACTATGAGCTAAACTTAAGGATGAGCATCCGTAGGCTCTGTTCATGTAAGCTTCATGCTTGTTATATTTGCTTTTAATGAGAGTTTCTATTGAATTGCTTATTTGTTGTATATGTTTATCATGATGATTATACCCCGTTCCCCTCCCTTCTCCTTCCCTTCTTTATTTCTTCAATAAACTCAAACTTAAAAAAAAGGATGAGCATCACTTGGCATTCACTCTAGCATCTACAGAATAGCCTTTTCAACGTTTGCATTATTTACCCTTTTATTTTCTGACATTGTTATGATCTTGAGGTTACTGCTTCCTTTGAGCATAGCCTGAGGCTCTCACCATTTCCCTATATATGTGCCCAGCAATTACCTTACACTTCCAACCCCTGAGCAGATCCATTGACCTTGATGGAACAGTAGTCTAGCAGTAACCTACCAGCATACAAGGTGATCACCAGATTCTAGTCTCTATCAAAATTAACAATAACGCTTTATCTCACAGGCTCATAATACTGTTTCTTTCTACTGTTTGCATCCTCAGATTGCATGCGACCTCAAAACACATCCACTGTCTTCCTGACACCCTGCATGAAACACTGACAAATACCTATCTCCTTTCCTTCCATCTCCTGGACACCTCCTGTCTCTGAGTACAGCCTACTCTATGTCACATGCATGTCTGCCTTAATCTCTATTATTGTATTTCTACAAATTGCCTACAGCTCATTTCAAAGATCGCAACCTCTCTTTCTTTGAAAGCCATACCCCCGCAACATAACTGTACTTACATTGCTCTAGCTTCCATATATTAATCTCACCAACCATCTGCATGGCATCACATACCCCCTTCCCACTTATGATCAGACCCAACTCATATAAATGTAATCTACCACAAAAAAACTGGAGTAAATGCTTGGAATAATGAGCTTGGGTGCCCAAGATTGCTCTCAATAACAAACAACAAGCAGAAATATTGGACTAACTGCTTACCTTGTGTTTGGAGCAGCGTGCTGCCCGATTAAAGTGCTTCAGTGCCGCGTCAGGGGTAGTAAGTGCTATATAAGTCCAGTTACAATACAGTACCACATGGAATGTCAATGAACATGCCTGCTCTGCATCAGCTTGCTCAGCTTCCTTGGAGAATAAAGTATTCACGAGCTGCTGCCTCAACTAGGTTTACAGATTACTCTGTAATAAAAGTAAGTCCATATCCCAACACTGAATAAGGGGGAACAACCTTTACAACGCAACTTTTACAACGCACTACCTTTACAACGCATTTTTTACAACGCATAATCCATTACAACGCATGACATTACAACGCATGACACTACAACGCATTTTTAAAAACTACCTTTACAACGCATTCCATTACAACGCATACTACCATTACAACGCATACCATTACAACGCATAATATTACACTACACTATCCAACATTTACCCTACTGTTGCACCCCCTGGAGTTAGAATAGTAATTTTTACCCCTATACTATCCAACACTTACCCTACTGATGCACCCCCTGGAGTTAGAATAGTAATTTTTACCCCTATACTATCCAACACTTACCCTACTGTTGCACCCCCTGGAGTTAGAATAGTAATTTTTACCCCTATACTATCCAACACTTACCCTACTGTTGCACCCCCTGGAGTTAGAATAGTAATTTTTACCCCTATACTATCCAACACTTACCCTACTGTTGCACCCCCTGGAGTTAGAATAGTAATTTTTACCCCTATACTATCCAACACTTACCCTACTGTTGCACCCCCTGGAGTTAGAAAAGTAACTTTTACCCCTATACTATCTAATACTTACCTTAAATGTAATTTAATATTATGCGTTGTAATGGTATGCGTTGTAAAGGTTGTATGCGTTGTAATGGAAATGCGTTGTAAAGGTATTTTTAAAAAATGCGTTGTAGTGTCATGCGTTGTAATGTCATGCGTTGTAATGGATTATGCGTTGTAAAAAATGCGTTGTAAGTGCATGCGTTGTAAAAGTGTGCGTTGTAACGTCATACATCCCTGAATAAGTACTTCTCACTCTTTGCATCACAGGGTTCCAGCCAATCGAAGAAAGAAATGGAAAGGGAGCTGCCCAGGGCATCGGTGGTCAGAACAAGTTTACTATGTTTTCACCTCAAGGGACACCCATAACCAACTGGACTCTCTACCTGTTCTGAGCCTGGGCGAGGCTCACTTAATGTAAGTGATATCTGCGGCATTGATGTGAATCCTGGAGCTGTGCCTGACATTCCCGAGTGGGAGAAGCACCAGGAGACCGGCAGGAGGTGCAGTCAGGATTGGTGCAGCAGGTGCAGTGGCAGTGGGTCATGTGTGTGAGGGGCCCACTGGACCCCAATTATAGTAGTGTTTTATGTGTGTGTAAATGTAAATGTAGTTGAGCTTATATAGCGCACAGCTACCCGCTGTGGGTTTCCCGGCGCTTGCTTAGGGAACCCGTCCTGGTATTCCCCTGTGAGATAGCAGGGTATCCACAAGGTGAAAGTCAGGCATCCCGCCGCGAGGGGCCGTTGTGGAGATTAAGCAAGCTATTGCCCAGAGTCGCAGAGTGTGAACCCGTGAGTCGAGGAGGCACCGGGGCGAGATTATTAGAATTTTTGTAAATAATCTAGTAGTAGTAAAGTTAGGACTCCTAACTTTAGGACTCCTAAACTGAGAAAAATCCTAATTTTAAGACTTTCGGTATTCACAAAAGGCATTTAGGAGTCCTAAACTTAGGACTCCTAACATCTGTGAATACCGAAATGAGTAAGTGTCTTCTGTGAATACCAAAATGAGTAAGGGCCTTCTGTGAATACGAAAATGGTAGTAAGTTTAGGAGTTAGTTCTGTGAATCGGGCCCTATGTGTCCCTGGTAGTTCCTGATGCGTGGGGAGTGCAGGTGCGAGTTTGGTATGTGCGGACTCGTGTGATTAAATGCTGCACGATGCTATGTTGATTGCTTACTGTCCCTATGCGTAGGAGAGGGTTTTTCCTAGTATAGGTTACAACTAGTAAGTTCATGGTTCCCTGCGTAATATTTTCCTAAGGAGGTTAGGGTTGCGTAGGTGGTACTGACCTGTTACCAGTGGTTACTGGTTGTGCGCTACATTTTCTAATTGGTGCTACAGTGATTGTATGTGCTATGTTCTAAAGTGTTATTCCTAGAAAGTGCTAATTCTACAACGTGCTAGTGCTAAAAGTGCTTATTCCTGACAGTGGTCCATGAGGCCCTGTCCCATGTAGATAATTCCCCTGTAAATTCTGCTCGTGCCAGTGGCACCTTGTAAAGTGTGTATTTATTATCTAATGTGTTTGGCATAATACAAAGGCTATTTTTATATAATACCTTGTGTGGAGTTTCTTTTGTGGTGGTCCTTGGGTGTTGTTGCTGGGTGCGCGCGCAAACGCTTTACACATTGCCTCCGGGATAAGCCTGACTGCTCGTGCCAAGCTACCAAGGGGGTGAGCAGGGGTTATCTTTGGCGTGTAACTTCCTTGCCCTGACTAGAGTGGTGGTTTCTGCCTGGCTTGGGCGCAAGCCCTAGCCAACCAGAAATCCCATTTCTAACATTGGTGGCAGCGGTAGGATAGGACTTGCGTTTGCGCTGTACCGCAGCAGCAACTGGCTGCACTACAAAACTCTGCATTTTAGATAATCACATTTTGGGGATTATTGTTTTTGAGTTCCATTACTTCCTCTCCTAAAGGTGTCCTTTGTGAATTGTGTACTCCTGTTTTAGCTCAGACGCCCAGGTTCCTTGTGTTGAACTTTTCTCGAGAACGTCCGCCAAAATGGAGCCAGCTTTTAATTTCTTTGGTCTGTTTAGATACAGTATGTTGGAGATGGTCAGGTTCTGTGAAGAGAGAGACATAGAGGTGGGTGAGTCAGACACCCAGTCCAAACTGAGGGACAACCTGATCCTATGGCAAAAGGATGAATGGGAACGTGAGCGCAGTGAGGAAGATAGGGCCCGGGCCACACGCCAAGAGGATGCTGGGTCTGAGGGGAGCCCTGAGGAGTCTGAAGAGGAGAAAGAAAGTGACAGGACAGGGACGCCAGTAGATAGTGAAGACCCCATAGATAGGGAGTCCCTTGCTGGGTCCAGTGTCAGGAGCTGCACCCTATCCCTTTCCCTGTCCCCAGAGGAGTGGGTAGATAGGAGGGAAGAAAGGGAGCATCAGCTGGCCATGGAGAAGCTCAGGTTAGAGCATGCCAAGGAGATGGCGCAGCTGAATGTGGAGGAGAAAAAGTTTGAGACCGAGAGGGTCTTAGCTCAGAAACAGATGGCGGAGGCTGAGAGGGCCTTCGCCAGGGAGAAATTTGCTCTGGAGGGTAAGTTGTCCCCTGAGCACAGTTTTAGTTGTCTGGATTCCCCAGGGAGGGTAGAGTCCAGTGGTGGCAGCGATAGAGAGTCCAGTGCAGAGAGTCCCATTCCCAGTTCCCAGAGTATGGTACCTTGTTCCCGAGAGGAGTACAGGTTGAAGTTCAGGTGCAGCAAGAAACTGTCTTACCAGACTTGGGAGGATTTTGCAGACGAATGTGAGGAGGCACTGACTGAGTGGGTGACGTATATCACGGAACCTGAGGATCAGAGACTGCTCAAACTTATTATCAAAGAGCAGATGCTCAGTAGTTGTTATCCCGGGTTGCGCCAACACATGTTGGGGTGTGACTCCTTGTGTCCTTGGGACCTTGCAGAGGAAGCAGACCGTTGGGAAAGGGCTCAAGGTTCTGATGAGGAATGGGAGAGTACTTCCAACAGTAGTGGCTCAGGTATCTTCCCATCCAGTATTGGGGAAGAGGCTCAGAGTAGCCCAGCTAGGTCCCAGAATAGTGAGAGGGGTGTAGGGGCTCACGTCCTGTCTCAGTGGAGTAGGAGTGAGTGGGTGACTTCGAGTCCCCAGAGGCCCGAAACCCAGTCTCAGAGCCTGGATGGTTTCTTCAGGGAACACCAGGTTGGGGGCCTAGGCTGTCCTGTTAGTCCATTTGAGGAGGATCACCTAGTGCATGGAGAACCTGGAGCATCTGTAAGTAGAGCTCCAGTGGTTCTGGTGTCTGGCAGTACCGCTCCAGTAGGGAGGGTGCAGAAGTCCAGCGAGAGAGGTGGCATGGGGCTGTGTTCCCCGGTGGAGGAGCCAGTGGGTCAGGGACCAGCCGGGAGGGCTGAGTCTCCTAGAGGTGACCATGGTGACCACACGTCTGTCCTGGGGGATCTTCGCGCACTGTCAGGTGGACAGGGGACGGGAGATCTGCGCCAGGCAGACTGTCACGCAACATATGAGGCATATGTTACTCTCGGGGGGATGGTGTGTAAGTCCCCAGAAGTCCTGGAGTGCCAGGCAAGTACTCAGCCAAAGGGTTTAGACCCCTGGTTGGGAAGCCAGGTTCAGGATCAGCCTGACCTGGAGGGAAGGTCGACTGTAAGCAGTGTCCTGACCGATGTAGCTGTTAGGGGCACCACTCCAGTTGGGAGGGTGCCAGACTCTGGAAGGGGGTGCAGAGGGAGGGAGTCCTCGCCTCTGACCCCGGTGCAACCTGAGGGGTTAAACCCTAGGTTGGGAGACCAGTTCTCAGGGAGAGGTCCTGAGCTGGTGGGAAAGTTGAGTTATGAGGGTGCCTCTCAGAGGAAGAGAGGACGGAACCCTAGAAGAAGAGGTAGGGGGAGGAGAGCCTCGCCCGTGACTTTTGGTCAGCTTGAGGGTACAGACCCTAGGCTGGAGGATCAGTGGCAGTTTAGAACTGCCCTGATGAGGGGTAGAGTGGAGAATGGTTGCTATGTGCCAGGGGTTACCACCCCCCACTCTGTGGTTAGGCAAGGACCAGTGGTATCTGGGTGGCCTAGGGCCTGGTCCTGGCCACGGACAGCTGAGGAGTACCAGTGGGGTAGCCCAGTTGGTCCGCCGAGTTTTTTCAGAGGGAACCACGTGAATTCAGAGTGGCGTAAAACCGGAGAGTGTCCCTGCCGTTGCGGGCCTGCGTCCGTGTTTTATCGCCCCAAGCAGGGAAGACCATCACGGTGGTGATTGGTCTACCCTGCGTTTTGGCTGGAAGGGGGTTGTGTTGGACTTGGCCCTTCTGGCAGGTTCACCCCTGAAACTTTTTGCTGTTAATTGTGACCTGGTGTATGTAATTTTTGGCTTCTGTGCACTTTACCGCTGTGTCCCAGGGTAAAGTGCGTGCGTGTAGTGAGGTTGGCCTGCCCTCCCATAGGAATGCATGGGGGAATGTATGTGTCCCTGGTAGTTCCTGATGCGTGGGGAGTGCAGGTGCGAGTTTGGTATGTGCGGACTCGTGTGATTAAATGCTGCACGATGATGTGTGCGGTGTCCATGTAGCTAGTGTGGTAGTGCCACTTCTAGACGCTGGCATAAATGTGCAGTAACTGCCTGGCGCGTGATTGGCTGGCTGAGGTCATGTGATGGGCTAGGGAATCCCCAGTCTGAGGAGGAATCACCCAGTGGTGAATGGGGAGATCAGCAGCCAGATGGGTGGGAGGAGTACACCTAGGACCTGAATAGGGCTGGGCTTTCCCCACACAATGCTGGCTCCGCCCCCTGTGGTGCGACTGATGACCCTGGCCTGCTCTGTGAATAGGGAGAGGGGCTGAGCAAAACAAAGTGCTCAAGAACCAGTTGCATCTGGTTCGCCCCTCCCCTGCACCTTGAGACAAAGGTATTATGTGTATAAAAAGGGGCTGTGTCCCCTTACAAAATGTTCTCTTTCTGATCCTAACTTGAGGGGGGCCTGCTACTGCTGGGCGCCAGGAGAAACCGCCACTGGGGACTGCCTCCCTGCTGGAGGGCCCTGTAAGCTGGCCCCTGGGCCCAGTCTTTGCCCCCCTGCTTCTGAAGACCTTTCCTGAAGGACTTTTCCCTGGACCTTGCCTTCCAGCACTTGGGAAAGCGCTAAACCTTGATTTACTGAAGGAAGCGCCTGCATTGAGGGCCAGCAGCGCGGCGCTACAGTAATCTACGAGGGGACCCCGACATAGGGATTCCCCCGCTTTGCCCGTGGGTTGTGGCGGGTGCCCACCCTGCATACTAGTGCCTTTCGCGGGTGCCCACCCCGCATTGCCGCCGTTGACGATTTAATTCCAATAGCGGGTGCCCACCCCGCATTGCGGTGCCCGTTGGCGGGTGCCCACCCCGCTTATGCCATAGTTCGACGGGAGCCTACCCCGTATCACCGCTGCCGCTGAAGAGCCCTGGGCTGCCGCGCTGCCTGCGGCGACCCAGAAGTAAAAGAAGGCCCGCCTTGGTGTGGGTGGGGCGCTCCCCGAACCAGGAAGCGGACGGGAGCCTACCCCGCGCTCCTGGGATCGCCGAGAAGAGAAGCGGACGGGAGCCTAGCCCGCGCCCCGGTGAAAACGTGCGGCGGCGTCCCCTGCAGGGCTCCCGCGAGTGGCGAGAGCCCTGCAAAGCTGAGAAGCCCTGCGCCGAGAAAAGAAGCGCCGCCGGAGGGGAGCAGAGAGCCTCCCGCCGTGACCGGAACAGCCGCCAGAGTCCCGGTGAGTGGGGGCAGCATTGTTGTTGTAAGAGCGCCTGACGCTCCACCGAAGGGGGCAGTGCTTCTCGAGCCTGTGAGGCTCCAACGCGGGCCGCAGTGTTGTGCAGAGCCCCGAGGAGAGGCTTCAACGCGTGGCATACCCCTTCCCAGAGCCTAGGTGGCTCCCGGGCTACACATTTGTTTTCAAAGGCACAGTGGTGCCCAAGCATTTTCCCAGCTGCCCAGCACTTAGTGGGCAGCTGCAACGTTTAGGTTGTGGCCTTCACGCTTTGGCTTGCGCAGCCTGCGCAGTCCCGCCCTGACTCTGTGGACAAAGGGCGTGTGAGCCCCTGAAAGGCCAAGTTGGCCTGGGGACAGTTTTCTTGTGTTGTGCCCTCACCTAGGGTACATGATTGTTTTTATATATGTACTTTGGCGCAAGGTGCCTTTCCTTTATGCTATGTTGATTGCTAACTGTGCCTATGCGTAGGAGAGGGTTTTTCCTAGTATAGGTTACAACTAGTAAGTTCATGGTTCCCTGCGTAATATTTTCCTAAGGAGGTTAGGGTTGTGTAGGTGGTACTGACCTGTTACCAGTGGTTACTGGTTGTGCGCTACATTTTCTAATTGGTGCTACAGTGATTGTATGTGCTATGTTCTAAAGTGTTATTCCTACAAAGTGCTAATTCTACAATGTGCTAGTGCTAAAAGTGCTTATTCCTGACAGTGGTCCATGAGGCCCTGTCCCATGTAGATAATTCCCCTGTAAATTCTGCCCGTGCCAGTGGCACCTTGTAAAGTGTGTATTTATTATCTAATGTGTTTGGTATAATACAAAGGCTATTTTTATATAATACCTTGTGTGGAGTTTCTTTTGTGGTGGGCCTTGGGTGTTGTTGCTGGGTGCGCGCGCAAATGCTTTACACATTGCCTCCGGGATAAGCCTGACTGCTCGTGCCAAGCTACCAAGGGGGTGAGCAGGGGTTATCTTTGGCGTGTAACTTCCTTGCCCTGACTAGAGTGGTGGTTTCTGCCTGGCTTTGGCGCAAGCCCTAGCCAACCAGAAATCCCATTTCTAACATGGGGCCTTTGTCTCATCAGGCTGGAGGGTGGTGAGTGTAGATAGCTCAAGGTGGGGAGTGGAGTTGTGGTAAATAGTGCTTATTTTGTCACTGAAGTAGTGGGAAACTGGCTGCAGAGATCTTGTGATGGGGTGACGGTAGTGGAGCTGACTGCAGGGGAGGTGAAGTCCTTTACTATGGTGAATAGTTCTTTTGCATAGTTGGAGCTGTTTTCAATGCTGTGACTCATCGCTGAGTGGTGGATCAAAGTTCCTGTTGGTACAAGCAGAGGGCAGATCTGTAGGTGCTTCTTTTATTTTCGTAATGGGTGTGTCTCCACCAGCATTCTAGCTGTTTGCATTGGCATTTCAAGAGTCACAGATCTTATGTATACCAGCTAACTTGAGGTCTAGTCCTTTGGGGCCGGTGCTTTAGAGTGGGGCCAGAGAGTCTGGGAAGGAGGTGATTAAACAGATGATGGATAGAGAATAGAGTTGGCCTTGGTGGAACTCGAATGGAGCACACTGTGCCCCTCCACTTAATATTGTTTACAAAAAAAGACCTTCCAAGCGAGGCTGCTCAATTTGAGGAACACAGTGAGCATCAAGCAGGTCTTGCCTTTCAGTTTGAGTATGATTAATTCAACACACTGAATTCTCCACATCACTTCCTAAAGTAGACTTTATTCTTTTTATGCAAGCATCACACAATTTGGTCCTTAGTCCTGATGAAGACCCCATAGCGATGGTTACCAATTTCACACTTCTTTAAGGGGTCGAAACGTCGACGTGTATGGAAATCAAACATTATAGTCCCATTAAACTTTAGATCCATTGATTAAGTTTGTATGTTTAAGTTAGGATGGTCACACAAGATTATGACGTTGATGTAATTGGTTGTGTTATATGTAAATAATTTTTGTTGAGTCAATTGTATTGGGATTTTTGTGTATAATTGTTTGTATTCACGTACTGTAATTTCACTGTGTTTTTTTGTGTAATAACCTCTGAATAGTCCTTTGTGTGTTTATATGTTATGCCTTTTATAATTTAATATTTATTAATTATTCACATTTCATTATTTGGTAGTGGTTTGTTTCATATCTACTTGATGAGTTTGGAGAATTATTTTGGTTTCTTTTCCATTAAATGATAATCCCACGCCAGTGGGTATAAAATAAGAAAGGTTTTTTTGATAAACCATGTAGCAGAACCACTGTTTGCTTACTGTTGGTGCAGTGAATGGCAGGTTTAGAGTTCTGAGGTCCATGTTTCTTCTTGAATACTGTTCCTGTTGTATCAAACAGCTTTGTTGCTTGTGGTTCTGCATTAGTGTGGGATGTGCAGGCCAAAGCAGATGAGGCAGTGGTTGTCCAGGTGAGGGGGGTGGGCTTTTCCACAGTGATGGTGGAGAAGTTGGTAAAGATAGGATCAAGGAGTTGCCCAGAAGTGTGGGTGGGGCCCTTCACTTTTTGGGTGAGTCAGAGTGTACTTAGGTCTCCAGGAGGTTCTTGGTGTTTTGCTTGGTGTGGTTTTCCAGGTGGAAACTGCAGTTGACGGGGATGATGAAGGAGCTGAAGACAAGCACTCGTGTGAGGTGATGTCCGTGATGGTGTTTCAGAAGTTGAATATCAGGTTGGGTAGTTGATATAGCAGTGCACCTCAGGAGGGTGTCGCTGGAGATGTGGTTTGTTTGAGGATGTTGCTTGAGTTTGCTGAGATGATGGAACAGTGGATGCATTCTTTATAGTTGATGGCTAGTCCTACTCTGGGTTTGCAGCTTTGGTCCTGTCTTGTGAATTTAAAGCCTGGGGGATAGCTATTGAAATGTTTGGTGCTGAAGCCGGTGTAAGCCAGGTTTTGGTCAGAAAGAGAAGGTCCATGGAGAGGTTGTCTAGAAGTTTGCATGCTTTGATGGCATTTTTGATGATCAAGCAAGTGTTGTGGAGGCAAGTCAGGGTGGGTGTTTGATGCGTGCGGGGGTTTTATGCGGGGTGCATGTGTGAGTGTGTGGGAAAGCACGGGGGTACTCAGCAGAGCACGCGCTGGAGAGGAAGCAAATGGCACAAGAGAATGCACTTTCAGTGATGGAGGGAGAGGCGCAGCCGCAGGGAGCTGAAGGATGTCTTTTGTTTAGGGCGCAGAGGTCAGTGGCCGGGTTCCACGTGGATTGCTGTGGTGCGAGGAAGGCCAGGGGTCCTAGCGCTGGGCACTGGTGGGGCGCGGACAGTTGCAGACAAGCTTATCATTCATTGGTGAGTCAATGACTCATCAGCAATGCACCTGCAATACTATCACCATTAAGTAGGTGGGGATGGGTGAAGGAGATCAAGGGGGTGGTGGGCGGGCCTGGGTGGGGCACATGTAAGTAGCAGGAAAGCAGGTGAGTGTGCAACGGAAGGAAAAATGTTGCAAATCCTGCAGAGGGAAAAAAGGGCACAAAAGGAGTAACATATGACAAAAAAGAAGGTTGCAGAGAATTGAGAGAAAAGGGAGAAAAGAGGAAAAGAGTGAGAGAGCAAAAATGGGCAGAGAGCACCAAAGCAAAAAGGTAAGTAATGATGCAAGAGATGGCGAAAACAGGTGTGGAAAGGCAAGAAGAAGCAAAAATGTCAAAGAAATCAAGAACACGAGCAACATCTAGAAGGAGGCAAAAGTTGGAAAAGAATGGAAGCGTGACAGTGTAGGAGTGAATGGAAAAAAACGCAAAAGATAAAAAGCTCAGAAAGAAAGCAAGAGTGAATGTAAAACAGGCAAAATGGCAACCAGGCGAAAAGGCTAAACAGGCAAAAAGGCAAAGAATCAAGAAAAGAATTCAAGAGTGACGGCGAAAGAGTGAATGGTAAACAGGCAATAAGGTGAGAAGGTGAAAGAGAAGAAAGAGCACAGGAAGAGTGAGAGAGAGATGGAATGTGTTCAAAAGGGCCTGGCCTGGTCGGAGGACTGGGCTCAGGTAAGGTGGGAAGGCAAGTCCAAAAAGTGCATACTGAGTGACTTACGCTATCTCTTTCCAGTTCTGTACCACGTGTCTAAGGGGCACCACGGGAACTAAGTGCAACATTACACAGTTTCAGCACTGTGAAACTAACTGCCCCACCATGTCCGCTGGTTAATTGTAGACTGGAGTATATGTTTCACCACCCCGTCTAAGTGACTCTCTCTTAACTAACACTTATTTCTGCCCCGCAAAATCCGTAAACTTATCTCCATTTATACTCCATCTCGATTGCTTTCCTCCAACTAATCCTAAACTCATTCTTTTCCAGGCCATTGTCGCACACCAGCCTCCACCGAGTGACTGTCTACCACACTGACTCCTGGATTCACCCACCTCCGGACCTCAGTTGTGACAACCGTCAGTCAATATTTTCATCAATCCACCATCACCATGCCTCCACCGAACCAAGCTGTCTCTCCTTAGCCGAAAGAATAACTTACCGTAGCTCCATTGAAGCAACATCGGGGAAATGAAGCTCAAAGCTGATGTTCTCCTAGACTCCTACCACATCCAGAGACCCTAATCTTCAATAGCTACTACAGCTCTGTCCTTGGAGTAAGGACTACAGACCTCATTTTGTGTGCGCCTGACACCAGCGCATGGCTGTCAAACTTACAACAGGCACACACACCCCTGCTCCTCCGTCTCCACCATTCTGGGGCAGAAAAAAATACTTTCCAAAAGACTTCCTTTCTGCTCCTTCCGTAAACATTTAGAAAAATAGAGAGGTAATTATCCAAGGCAACCACATGAGTCTGCAAAAAATAATTGAAAACAACAATCCCATGCTAAAAAGCAGAGTTGTGACCACGTTTTCCAATACTTGCAAGCCCTCCCGTACAACCACATCAAGTACCGACATCCTTTTCTCTCTACCTCCCCCATCCCCACACCTGGCTTACTACCTTTTATTCCTAATGCCCTAGAGTCTGCCCCCCTAAGTGTTAGATCAGCCCCCAAAATTGTCTATAACACCCTTGACTTTATCCTTCTTCACTCCTATCATCGGAGTACCGTCGTTGGGTCCTGGTTCAGTGATCCCATCGATATCTGATATCAATACTGAGGTTTTGTAATTCTCGAGACTGACTCCATTTTATATTGTGCCACCATTTTGTGTTGCCCTCACGTATCATTCAGTTGCTACGGCTTCTGTGTGACGTAGTCACACTCATTCGAGTTTAATAAAAATGTTCTTTTGTATTTCAGCTTCTGTGCCAAATTCTTTATTATTGGTTTGAATGGACTAAGTATCAGTGAGACCCCTGAGAAGGAGTTTATATTTCTTCAATACCCTCCTCCCTCCAAACTAGCACATTCTCACCAAAAATATGAACTGTGTCAGAGGTGGTGGTGTTAATTTAATCCATCACAGCTGGATTTCAGCCAAGCTGTTGAGTTGTCCTTGCTTTGATCCCTTTGAATATGTGCTATCCAGAGAGGTCGTCAACGTCACTTCTTCCTTCAAATGCGCTGTGATCTACCACCTGCCCCAGAAAATGCCTCGCCTCTTTCCCATCATCTTTCCTGGAGCTTGGCCAGCATATACTGGCCTCCCTTGTAGGTGATGTTAACATCGGACCTGAGGATTCCTACAATGCCTACAGCCAAAACATAATCACAGATATGGACACCCTAGTGACCTTCGAACTAGTTAATGGATCTACACAGTCAGGAAGCCACTGTCTTGGTCTGCTCTTCTCCACTATTCCCAACCTGCTCATCTGGGGTGGAGGGATCCAGATCTCTTGATCCAACCAAAGCCTAATTCGTTTCATGTTAAAGAACAAGCTCTGCAGTAAAACTTCCTGGAGGAACCTAAACCAAGTTACAACCTGAGGATTTCCCCCAAACACCTCTTAACATCCTTGATTAACTGCTTACCTGACTGCCTACAGAGCACAATCAAGGGGTTTCAAATCTTCTTGCACTAGAACTAAAAATGAACACTTACACACCCGCTTCTCAGAGGATTACAACTCAACTAAAGAGTTTTTCAGTGTCTATAGGAAAACGGTGTCTCCAACCAAAATTCAAGTTCTGTCGAGCCTTCTATCTCTTCAATAGCCTTGTGTCCTTCTCCATTGACAAAATCAATACTAGCCGAGAGCATATCTCTCTACAACCAGAGGAACCCCTTGTCGAGGCATCTCACCCTCCCTCCTTTCACCACTCTAAGAGTTCATCTCACTACAGAGAATTAAGTGTGTAAAGTCCTCAAATATTTCATCGTCCTTATGGTGTCTTTAATGCCAAAGCCATCAACTTGGACCTCTCAGTGCTGCTACCACTTATCACCGAGTTCATCAATAATTCTCTTTCTTCAGAGACCAGATCCCTCAGCCCCTAAAGCATGACTCATCACGTCCATCATGAAGAAACCTTTTTGGACCCCAACATCTCTCCAGCTACAGACCAGTCTCTCTTGCACTGCAGCGGATCTCTAAAACTGTGGTCAGACACCAACTCTCGGATAATTTGGAAGCTCATGGCCTCCTCAGTGACTTTCAATCGGGCTTCACACCCCAGAGGGGCACAGAATATTCACTTCTCCATATCAGTGAAGAACATCTTACCTCGAATAGACCAAAGCACACGCTGCATCGTAACCCTTCTGGAGCTCTTTGCAGCTTTCAATGCTTTGCCATCAGATACTCGTCGAATATAGCCTTTTGATTGGCTATCTAGTATCCTTTCACTGCTCACCTTTAGGGAACTCCTTTTCTTCTTTTTGGTTAAGTACTCCATGAGACTACATGTGTTTTCGAGCTCTTTCTGGTGTGGTCTTGCCCCTCCCCCACCAAACTCTAGCCCCTCATTGCCCAATCCCCTGTGATGCCCTCTTGGGTGTTTTTCCACACCGAACCTCCTCTGCACCCACCGTGCTCCATGTTGCTCTCTTCTGCACGTGTTTTTCACCCCCAGCTGGTGCTGTTCTCTCCCTCGTATGGTGCTTGCTCTCCCTTGTCTGCTTTCCCCGAGCGCTCTGTGTTATTCTCTCTATCTCCCCCATCCCCCTGCTGCACTCCCCTCATGTGCTGCTTCTCCCCTTCTCTCCCAACCTCGCCTCCATTGGACCTCCACTACTGCTTTCCTTTTAATCTGTAATTTGTGCTTTTGCATTAACTACTCATTTTTTTTTTTACCAGTCCAAGTAGCATCCGCTATCTTGGATCAGTATATAAAAACAGGCATTGGTAATGTATCGGTTTTGTCTATGTAACATATAAGCTGTTTTCACCAATCTTCATGCGGAAAAAGGAAAGATCGCCCTGACAGAAAACACAGGAGTGGGGAGGATGTGGTGCAGTGGCAAGAGCTGCTGACTCGAGAGCTGGGGTTCCCGGTTTGAGTCTCGGAGTCCTGTGATTTTATGCAAATCACTTATTCTCTCTTGGTGATAAATTGTAATATAAATATGCTGCAAGAGTAAAAGGCAAAACTTTATGAAAATATAGTTCCACCAAGGCGGATTTAGACAGTATTTCGGCTGTGGGAAACTGATAAGAGAGGCAGGTTAGGAACAAGCATTGGTAAATGCAGGCACATATGCTACAGCCCAAAAAAAATGGGGGAAAGGTAAGTGGGATGCACAGGCACTAATGAGAAGCCAGGAAAGAAAGTCCTGTTTAAGTTTATATTAAAAACAATAGATTTCTCAAGCACAGCACAAGCGTTGTGCAGATGAAGCCTAAAAAGGAAAACGGTGCCTTTGTCATTGCATGCATGCATCTACAAAATGATGCAACTGGCAACAACGGTCATGTAATGGTGCCTTTATAGTCTTCTTTTTTTGCTGATGCTATACAGAATTAACAAAACACATTGGTAAAGTCAATGGATCCAAAAGGCAAGGCCTATTGGTTTTGCCAATGTTAATTCTGCATTATTTGCTGCAGACGTGTAGCATGTTATTGTACAGCATAATAATAACAAATTGCTTTTACATATGTACATTGCCTTTTGGTACTTCAAACAAGCAGACATCACATTGGATAGAGTTCTCAGTTTTCTAGAGTTTTAAAAGATACAAGAGGACAGGTATTGCTTTAATTCACTTTCTGTCTCTCTGGACGCTGGCGCCGGTTGGCCAGTAAACTGGGTGGCGTGCAGCCTTTGGTTTTATTGTGTAGACTTCTCACAATATTCCAGCTTTAACAAGACCTACATTGATTTAAGGGACTGAAAAACGGAGTCTCCGGCCCTCCTGCCCCAGACAGTGAGAGTCCTGACAACTGCTGCCCAGTGGATGCAAGCGTGGGGGGGGGGCGGGTGTTAGAGGGGAGAGCAAGACAAGGAGTCTGGTGTAAAGAACTGGGGGCATTAAGGTGCACTGCGGATGGTAATGCTGCAGGTTGCCTTGGTAACAGTAGCATAGTAGTAAAAGGGCACTGCGGACATTACTGGCATACTAGACTAAGAGCACTAAAGTACAGTAAATCAGTGCTTAATTTGAGCCAGTGGTTACAGGTGGGGCCACGGGCACTCATTTTTGAAGGCATTTTTTTCCTTCCGACTCTGCTCCAGAGCAAGAGGGAGAACAACATAAAAGGGGGAATGGAGAAAGAAAAAGACGGTAAAACAGTGAGAGAGAGAGCAGGAACCTTCAAGAGGGACATAAAGTGGTAGGGAGCATCTCGCATTGTATTAGAGTCATGACGTGGATTCAAGCTACACAACAGTGGTATTTTGCATCCCACCCTTCCATAGCGCCGGCTGCGGGCTTCTCTGCAATGTTGGAGGAGCGTTGCCCCACTGGCTCAGAGCCAGCAGCTGAAAGATAAAACAATATTTTATTATTGTCTTAGTTTTCAGCAGCTGGCGCAGCCAGCATGTGTAGGGAGGGGCGGAGCCGGGCCATGGGATGGAGGAGTAATAGTGTACATGTGAACTTCTAAGTGCACGTGTCTGTTTTGCCAGCTGTCTTAGGCCGGCCAAACAGACATGCACAGCTATGTTTCTCCAACCCAGGTTAGAGAATCAACACAGACTCCCTGTGCCTGAGCAAGTGTTAAACCAGCCCGCTCAGGCCAATCCCTGCGCTGCTCTCATAATATAATATAATATGAGGGGAGAGGAGAGGAGTGGAGAGGAGAGGAGAGGAGAGGAGAGGAGAGGAGAGGAGAGGAGAGGAGAGCGGGAATTGCACATGGAGTCTCTGATGTGTTCCAGTGTCTGCTGGTATCAGGAAGAAAAAGAGAAAAAGAACTCCGATGTGGTAGGTGGCCAGCAGCTTCTTTATTTTTAGGGCTCGCGCAGCAAGAGCCCTTTTGTGTGGGGTTCGAAAATGGAGCCTGGAATCGAACACGCTCATGCGTTTTCTTTTCCTTTTGGCTTCCGTGATTGGCCTTTGCATGCGTGTGTTTCTGAAAGACAGCACGCAATAGGCCAAAGGCGGGCGCATTGCTCTGCCCATGGCCTATTGGTGTCTGTTACGCGCACCAAAGGCCATGTGGTTTAAATTATCGTGCCCAGACATGGGCGCGATAATTGAAAACACATGTTCGCTGTGGCACGCGCGTGCACCACTCGCGGGCGTTTTTTTTTTTTACAATCCCGATTGCAAAAGCGATGTTTACAAACAGCTACTGGAGGGCAGCACAAGGCAGAAGACGCGAACCAGCGCTGCTCCTGGAGTTGTAAAAGATTATCTCCGCAGCTAGAAGGGATTATGTTAGATTAAAAAACCACGGGCAAAAAAATTCCATCACGGCTGAATGAAAAATATCCTTTAATGGCCAGAGTTCGGAATGCAAGGAAGGGTCAGTTACAGGGATGTGGACGAGGATTTATAAAAGATGAAAGCAAAATGAGAGAAGGTGCGGGAAGCGCCTTGAAGTAGCCTGCGTAGAGGGTGCTAGAGAACCTCTCCGTGATGCGCTTAGAGTGAACCCCTGATAGTGCTAAACAACAGTGACCCCCCAGCCTCCACTGCAGCGGGCCTGTTCTAGGAAATGTCCTCTGAGAAGAGCAGGCAGGAGTGCATTATTGCCTAGCGTCTTTCATCTTCCCTCTCTCCCGTCGCTGCTCGTGACCCCCCCCCCCCCCCACCCCCCCAGCCTCCACTGCAGCGGGCCTGTTCTAGGAAATGTCCTCTGAGAAGAGCAGGCAGGAGTGCATTATTGCCTAGCGTCTTTCATCTACCCTCTCTCCCATCATCGCTGCTCGAGACCCCGCGCCCCCTTCTATCTGGTAATAATCCGAGAACTCTTTTCACTTTCGGAACCGGCAGCAGATGTCTTTCATTAGTCTGTCCAAACCTGCCATTGTGTGCCATCAATAATGCGGCAGTCCTGGAGAAATGTGTCATGTGAGTGCTTTTGTGTGTGCGTCTGTGCGTGTATGAGGGGGGGGGGGGGTGCGGATGCACGTGTGTGTGCACGCCTGTGCGTGTATGAAAGACTGTGTTCACATTTGTGTGTGCTTGTGTATGTCTGTGCTGTGATGGTGTGTGCATGTACTTGGGTGTTTTTGTACTAGAGCATGTGATTCTATGTGTGCTTGTGTTTGTACGTGCAGATGTTTCTGTATGTGTGCTTATGTCTGTGCGTGTGATAGTGTGTGCATGTACTTGAGTGTTTTTGTACTAGAGCATGGGATTGTATGTGTGCTTGTGCGTGTGGATGTTTCTGTATGCGTGCTTGTGTGCGCGCTTCTTTTCGCGTGTGAGAGTGTGTGCGCACATTTGTGTGTGCTTGTGCATGTCTGTGTGTGTGATGGTGTGTGTGTGCATGTACTTGTGTGTACGTCCTTGGATGTTTTTGTTCTGGAGCATGTGATTGTATGTGTGCTTGTGTTTTTGGTAGTTTCTGTATGTGTGCTTGTGTGTGTGTGTGTGCGTGTATGAGAGTGTGAGCGCATTTGTGTGTCCTGCTTCCCTCCCGTCCCTGTCTAGCTCCTTGGGTCTGCCGTATTGCTTGCAACCCGGTAGCCGCCCGCTGAAGCCTGCTTCCTGAGGTCCAGTGAATATCTGTTTTGGTTTGTGCCCTTATTCCCAGAGTGCATCTGTGCACTGGTCAGCCCGTAATTGTCAACTTTTCTTTGCAATTCGTATTTGGCTTTACTTTAGGCATTACTTTTGGCTCCTTAATTTGGCTTTTTAGTTCTTTTGGCATTGTTATTTTTGTGACGTTTTACTACCACTACAGTAAAACAGTTGCATCAGTATTGCAAAAAATGTGCCAGAGTGCAAAAAAATAGAGAAACCTTCACAAAAGAGCGCTCACATACTTACTTTCATTTGCCTCCCTGTCAAAGTACTGGTTTTACTTTTCCTGCAAAACTGATGTTTTTCAATTTTGGAACGGGACACAACTAATTCCTGAGCACCGCTGCTCTACATCACTACTGTGTTGGTCACTATCAAAGGAAGGCTGCTGCCCCTTCTGCTCATGGTGGATGGTGATTGGCATTGAAAGCCCAGGCCTATAGGCATTTTTATCTTCATCACAGTGTGGGGGTATTTCTTACTGGCTATTTCCGTTAAAAGTCCACCCTTTCCTCCATTACAGAGTTGAACCCCTATGTATGCGTGCACAAGGTGGTGGTTCTCCTGCAGGGTTTCTTTTTCCATGGTGGACATCGCAGCCTGCACGTCACCTTTGAACTATTTTTACCTGTCGAGTTTCCTTTAGAGTAGATTTCTCTTGCAACCATTAACCAGGCACATTACTGCTGTTGTCTAAAAAGTTTCCTTGTGTTGGATTTGGGCTGAGACATCCACACCTTGACCTGTGCAGACAATAGGTCTCGCATTATTAAAGTTTGAGCTATTGGTGTTGCATTATTTAGCAATGCCAATAGCTCAAACTTTCATAATGCGAGACCTATTTGTTGGAAGGCGTTCCCCGGGGAGGCTGCGGAATGGGTTCCTGACCACCCTGAGGCCCACCTTTCCCAGAATTAGGCCGAGCAAGAGCAGGGAGGCCCTTCCTGGAAGGGTCTCGCACCTAGGATCGCACGCGCTGCGCTTACTCTCTCTTCGGATAGAGGGACACCACACAGTAGTTCGTTATAAGGCAATAAGCTTTTATCGGTAGTTGTCAGGGATCTTTATGATCCGGCAGGCAGGTGCAGAATTAATGCCACAAGCGGCAGCGATCTTGTGATGATGGGAAAAGGGGTAGCGGGACAGTCTTTCAATCAGTGTCTCTGCGAGGTATCCGGCGCACAGCTCTCAATCCTCGAGCTGAGGGGATGTTGCTTCTCTCGGCAATCTCTGCCGATTCTCTTGGAGGAGCGGGCCGCGAGTCACTCAGCAGGCACCGGAGAGTCATAGTTCAGGGAGCCGCGACGGCGTCAGCAGGGCTCAGATGGTTCAGCGTTCGGGGAGCCGCGACGGCGTCAGCAGGGCTCAGATGGTTCGGAATTCGAGGAGCCGCGACGGCGTCAGCAGGGCTCAGATGGTTCAGCGTTCGGGGAGCCGCGACGGCGTCAGCAGGGCTCAGATGGTTCAGAATTCGAGGAGCCGCGACGGCGTCAGCAGGGCTCAGTTGATTCAGAGTTCGGGGAGCCGCGACGGCGTCAGCAGGGCTCAGGTGGTTTCAGAGTTCGGATAGCGGTTCTTCTGTTCGGTGAGCGATCGAGCCGCGACCAGGTCCGCAGGCTCTCGTCAGTCCAGGTCTTCTCTGCCTCTCGTCCCTTCAGCACTCCTTGTTATACTCCCCCTCCTCTTTGAAGTCCGGAGTCCTCGCGGAGAGGGGTCTCGTGCCTGGGGGGCGATGTGTCGGGGTTTCCTGTCGCTCAGCCCCTTGATCTGTTCAGATGTGTCCGGGAGGGACCCCAGACGCCCAGCAGGAGAGGCGCCCGCTCACCGGGGGCCTGGTGGCCGATCGAAACCTCCCTCGGAGAAGAGTCCAGAGGTGTGACAGAGTCGGCGCCTCTCGGTCTGGTTTGGGGGGGGGTTTCGTTCTCCCTCGGCCGGGCATGCGTGTTGGGGATCTGGTCGGCCCTCGGGATGTTGGTCCACGGAGGCCGGAAGGCCGTGCCCACGAGGTTCGGCGTGTTTGTAGTGTGACTTGCTGGTCGGGAGGGCCCACGCCACGAGGCCGCCACGAGGCCGGTCTCACACGTGCCCCCCCCAGCTGAAAGGCGGGGTGAACTACCCATCCACTTGGGAGTTCTCCTCGCTGAAGCGGAAGAATCGGGACAGGCCGTCCGCGTTGGCGTGGTCAGTCCCGGGGCGATGTTCCACAGTGAAATCCATCCCCTGGAGAGAGATGGACCAGCGTAGCAGCTTGGGGTTTTCCCCTCGCATCTGCATCAACCACCGCAGGGGTCGATGATCTGTTTGCACTGTGTGTTCCGAACAGGTAGGGCCGTAGCTTTTTGAGAGCCCAGACTACGGCGAACGTCTCACGTTCAATCGTGCTCCACCGCTGTTCCCGGGGCAGTAACCTTCGGCTGATGAAGGCTATGGGCTGATCTATGCCTTTGTCGTCGTATTGTGAGAGGACTGCCCCGATGCCGTGTTCCGAGGCGTCCGTCTGGACCACAAACTCCTGGGCGTAGTCGGGTGCTTTGAGTACTGGAGCCGCGCACATTGCGGCCTTTAGGGTGTCGAACGCCTTCTGGCAGGCGGGAGTCCAGTGTATTTTCTTGGGGTGTTTTTTGGAGGTTAATTCTGTGAGAGGGCCTGCGATGCTGCCATAGTTTTTAATGAACCTTCGGTAGTAGCCGGTGAGGCCCAGGAAGGCTCGGACTTCCGTTTGGGTTGTAGGGGGTTCCCAGGACAAGATGGCGTCGATCTTCGGCTGGAGGGGGGCGACCTGCCCACTCCCCACCTGGTGCCCCAGATAAGTTACGGAGCCGTGCCCAATTTGACATTTGCTAGCTTTGATGGTGAGGCAGGCCCGGCGTAGAGCCAGCAGGACTTGACAGAGGTGCTGGAGGTGCTCGGTCCATTGGGAGCTGAAGACCGCTATGTCGTCAAGGTATGCTGCGCTGAACCCCTCTAGTCCGGCCAGGACCCTGATCACCAGCCGCTGGAAGGTGGCCGGGGCATTTTTCATTCCGAACAGCATCACCCTAAAGCGGTAGTGCCCATCCGGGGTGGAGAAGGCGGAGCGCTCCTTGGCTCCCTCGGTGAGGGCAATCTGCCAGTACCCACTGGTCAGGTCGAAGGTGCTGAGGTAGCAGGCGGCCCCAAGGCGGTCAATGAGTTCGTCGGCACGGGGGATAGGGTGAGCGTCTGCTCGGGTGACCGCATTGAGGCCTCGGTAGTCCACGCAGAATCTCAGCTCGGGGGCAACACCCGGGGTAGTCGCTTTCGGAACCAGGACTACCGGGCTGGCCCAGGGGCTGTCGGAGGGTTCAATCACCCCAAGGTCTAACATCTTTGCCACCTCGGTCTGGATGCAGGTCCGGACCCGATCAGGGACCCGGTAGGCCCGATGTCTCACTGACGGGCTGTCTCCGGTGTCCACGTCGTGGACACACCAGCTGGTGACCCCGGGGGTCAGGGAGAAGAGATCCGCGAACTGCCCAAGTAGCTGGCGGCAGTCGTCGGTCTGTTGGGCTGTGAGGGCGGTCGACAGTCTCACTCCCTCCACGGATCCATCGGTTTCCTTCGCCCCCAGGGGGTCTGGGAGGGGCTCGGTGTCTTCTTCGGTCCCATCGTCGGTGGCCAGGAGTAGACTTAATTCGGTCCGCACAAAGTGGGGCTTGAGGCGGTTCACGTGGAGAACCCGGAGGGGGTTCCGCGGGGACTGCACATCGATGAGATAGGTGACTTGGCTCTTCCGCTCGATCACCTTGAAGGGTCCAGTCCATTTATCCTGGAGAGCGCAGGGTCTCACCGGGGCCATGACCCAGACTTGTTGGCCTGGCTGAAACTCGACCAGCGTAGCATTCTGGTCATACCAGCGCTTCATCTCTTCTTGACTGGCCTCGAGGTTTGCTTCTGCGAGTTCCCTGAATTTTCGGGTCTGGTTGCGGAGCGCCAGGATGTATCGGAACACGTCTGGAGGGGTCCCCCGGGGGGTTGCTTCCCACCCCTCCTTGACCAGGCTCAGGGGTCCTCGGACGGGGTATCCATATAACAGTTCGAATGGGCTGAACCCCAGGGATTTTTGGGGGACCTCCCGGTAGGCGAACAGGAGACATGGGAGGAGGACGTCCCACCTCCGGCGTAGGGGTTCCTCGAGGCCCATGATCATCCCTTTCAGTGTCTTGTTAAAGCGCCTAGGCCGTTTCCTTGGGGGTGGTACGGGGTGGTGAATTTGTACGATACTCCGCACTGCTGCCAGAGGGACTTCATATATCGGGAGATAAAGTTCGTACCCTGGTCACTCACGACTTCGCGGGGGAACCCCATGCGGGAGAAGATCCCCATCAAGGCCCGGCCCACCACGGGGGCCGTTACGGTGTGGAGAGGGATGGCTTCGGGGTAACGGGTGGCATGGTCCACCAGGACGAGGATGAACCGGTGGCCCTGGGCGGTCTTAGGGTCCAGTGGTCCGACAATGTCGATTCCTACCCGCTCAAAAGGGGTACTGACGACGGGGAAGGGTTGGAGCGGAGCCTTGCGCTTGCCCCCACTCTTTCCGCTGGCCTGGCACGTGGGGCAGGACTTGCAGTGGGCCTCCACATTTGCTCGCATCTTGGGCCAGTAGAAGTGGGTGACGAGTCGCTGGTATGTCTTATCTTGGCCTAAGTGTCCGGCCAGGAGTACATCATGGGCCAGGCCCAGGAGAAGACTTCGGAAGCGTAGGAGTACTACTAGTACTCGGGCCGATCCCAACTCGGCCGACTTCTGTTCACTGTACAGCAGTCCGTTCTCCCAGTATACCCAGTGGGTGCCAGTCTGGTCGCCTGCTGCTTGGGCCTCGGCCTGTTGTCGGGGTCCAATGAGGGACGGGCAGGTGGATTGTTCTTGGCAGAACTCTTCACGGGAGGGGCCCCCTTCGCAGGGCCACGGGGCCAGTTCTGGCAAGTCCCCGACTTTGGTCAGGGTTGCGGGGTCGGAAGGCCCGGATTTTTCGCCGGGAGCGGTTGGTTCGTCCAGAAGGGGGTCGTTGGCCTCTGGTGGTGTATCCTGGCTCTCGGGGATGGTGGCGGTGTTCAGGGGCATGGCCTCTCCCCCCTCGGAGGAAGGCGCCCGGAGAGTCATCGAGCGCGTGGTGGCGCATACCCACTCGGGTAGGCCCATCATCTCGAGGTGGGCCCTTCGTTCCACTTGTCCCCACGGGTAGTTCTCCAGGTCGTTGCCCAGGAGGCAGTCCACGGGCTGGGAGGTTCGGACCGCTACTTTTAACTTGCCGGTGACTCCCCCCCATTCGAAGGGGACTAGGGCCATCCGGCAGAGGCTCTCGGAATTGTCTGATGAGATGACGGGGCAAAAGGCGTCAGGCAGGATCTGATCCTTGGAAATCAGGTGACAGTGGACCGCCGTGACACTCGCCCCCGTGTCTTGGAGCCCCTCGATGCGGTGACCGTTGACCGTCACCTGCTGTCGGTACTTCTTCGTGTTGGCGGGCAGGGGCGTTCCGGGGACCATCTCCCGGTCCCCTAGGGAGACCAAGGCCATGGCGGCTGGTTCCCATTCTTCGGAGTCTTCCATCTCTTCCCCCAGGGCTACAGAGGCCATCTGTCAAGCCGGCAGGGTTGTGGTGGTGGTCCGCTGGTACAGGGGACACTGAGGGTCACTGGCATAGTGTCCGGTCTGCTGGCAGCGGAAACATGTGATTCTCCCTCGGGGTCCCGGCCTCCCTGGGGGCCTGGTGCTGGCCGGAGGCGGAGCGGGAAAGGGCGGAGATTGTCCTCTGGGAGGGCTGAGCGGGGATCCCCCCGGGAGCTCCCTTTGCCGGCCTTGGTTCCCTCCGCCCCTCTGGCGGGGGGTCCCTGATTGTGGCGACCGTAGTCTCCCACGGGGCCCCGGGAGGTCCGGGTGTTCACCCACCGGTCAGCCTCGACGGCCAGTTTCCGAGGGTCTGTGAGTTTGCTGTCCAGGAGGTGCTGGCACAGCTCTACGAAGCAATTAGCGGCCAAGTGTTCCCATGCGATTAGGTCGAACAGCTCCTCAAAAGTGGAGACCTTGCTGCCCTTGATCCATCCGTCCAAGGCCCGGCTGTAAAAGTTCACGTACTCCACCCATGTAGTACCGGGTATCTTTTTGCAGTCTCTAAACCGTTGCCGGTACATTTCAGGGGTGAGCCCATATCTGGCTACCAGGGCCTCTTTCATGTGACTGTAGGAGTTCATCACGGTGGAGGGCAGGTCCAGCAGGGTATCTCTCCCCTCACTCAGGAACCGGCCCCACAGCCCAGCCCCCCAGTCTTTCTGCGGGACTCGGTGGGAGGTCATGGCGACTTCGTAGGCCTTGAACCATTGCTGAATGTCGTCGTTCTTATAGTATTCTTTCACCACATCCTTGGGGATGTGGACCTTCGGTTCCACGGTGGAGGAGATGGGTTGTGTTTCCGAGGGTCGGGCCTCCGCCCTCTTGGCCTTGAGCTCGATTTCTTTTAGGCTACGTTCGTGCTCTAGTTGGAGTTTCTTTTCTTCGTGTTCTCTCTGTCGTTTCTTTTCCTCTAGTTCTCCGTGTAGGCGTAACTGTTCTACTGCCAGTTTTTTCTCAGCCAGTTTTATCTCTCCTTCGATTTTTAGTTTTGCTAGTTCCAGTTCGTGGTTGCGACTTCTTTCTCGGTCCGCTAGTTCCTCTGGGGATAGGCCCCCCTCGGGGGCGCCGTTCCTCCCCGGGCTGCTTCGTGGTTCGTTGGGGTGCTCTCCTTCTGTTTGTGACCGGGGAGTTTCTGCCTCGACCCAGGTTTTTAATGCCCCCTGGAAGTCCTCTTTCGTGCTTAGTCCGGTGATAGCGATTCCAAAGTCTTTGCAAAATTGTTTCAGTTCTCGGTGCGTATACGATTCTAACTGGTCCTTTTGAAATGCCGTGCTTGGGTTGGTGCCTGCGGCACCTAGGGAAGTTTCTCCTTCCATTCTTCTTGGTGGTGCGTAAGCCGTCTACTGCACGATCTCTAGGTGTTGGCTCGGATCCCGTCGCCTGCCACCAAATGTTGGAAGGCGTTCCCCGGGGAGGCTGCGGAATGGGTTCCTGACCACCCTGAGGCCCACCTTTCCCAGAATTAGGCCGAGCAAGAGCAGGGAGGCCCTTCCTGGAAGGGTCTCGCACCTAGGATCGCACGCGCTGCGCTTACTCTCTCTTCGGATAGAGGGACACCACACAGTAGTTCGTTATAAGGCAATAAGCTTTTATCGGTAGTTGTCAGGGATCTTTATGATCCGGCAGGCAGGTGCAGAATTAATGCCACAAGCGGCAGCGATCTTGTGATGATGGGAAAAGGGGTAGCGGGACAGTCTTTCAATCAGTGTCTCTGCGAGGTATCCGGCGCACAGCTCTCAATCCTCGAGCTGAGGGGATGTTGCTTCTCTCGGCAATCTCTGCCGATTCTCTTGGAGGAGCGGGCCGCGAGTCACTCAGCAGGCACCGGAGAGTCGTAGTTCAGGGAGCCGCGACGGCGTCAGCAGGGCTCAGATGGTTCAGCGTTCGGGGAGCCGCGACGGCGTCAGCAGGGCTCAGATGGTTCGGAATTTGAGGAGCCGCGACGGCGTCAGCAGGGCTCAGATGGTTCAGCGTTCGGGGAGCCGCGACGGCGTCAGCAGGGCTCAGATGGTTCAGAATTTGAGGAGCCGCGACGGCGTCAGCAGGGCTCAGTTGATTCAGAGTTCGGGGAGCCGCGACGGCGTCAGCAGGGCTCAGGTGGTTTCAGAGTTCGGATAGCGGTTCTTCTGTTCGGTGAGCGATCGAGCCGCGACCAGGTCCGCAGGCTCTCGTCAGTCCAGGTCTTCTCTGCCTCTCGTCCATTCAGCACTCCTTGTTATACTCCCCCTCCTCTTTGAAGTCCGGAGTCCTCGCGGAGAGGGGTCTCGTGCCTGGGGGGCGATGTGTCGGGGTTTCCTGTCGCTCAGCCCCTTGATCTGTTCAGATGTGTCCGGGAGGGACCCCAGACGCCCAGCAGGAGAGGCGCCCACTCACCGGGGGCCTGGTGGCCGATCGAAACCTCCCTCGGAGAAGAGTCCAGAGGTGTGACAGAGTCGGCGCCTCTCGGTCTGGTTTGGGGGGGGTTTCGTTCTCCCTCGGCCGGGCATGCGTGTTGGGGATCTGGTCGGCCCTCGGGATGTTGGTCCACAGAGGCCGGAAGGCCGTGCCCACGAGGTTCGGCGTGTTTGTAGTGTGACTTGCTGGTCGGGAGGGCCCACGCCACGAGGCCGGTCTCACACTATTACATTGCAAATGCTTGTTATTAATAACTCTGCTCTCCCCCCTGCGCTCCCCCTCCTACGCTGCCTCCCTGCACTCCCCCCACACCCCTTCCACCCCCCCCCACCACTTTTAATGTATGACGGACGCTACTGGGGCTTCTAAGCAAAACGTGCAGGCCCCTTGACTGCAACTACCATTAATTGCAGCAGGTGCATTGGCACCGGGGCCCAGAGCCCTGATGGGCCCATTGAAGCCTAACAGTTGCTATATTTTACTAACCCAACAGCAATCAAACGGACCATTTTATTAGGAAGCACCAGGGCCCTTGGCATCCTTGCAGCGTTAGTGGGTGGCTTGGCACTTATACCTTTACAAATGACAAATGCACCTGGGAAGTGAGGGGGGCCCGCTCCTCCACGCCGTTCGGACACAGGCGTCAGATCGCGCTGTCTCAGCCTCGTTGGACGCATCACTCCCACTCAGAACCCGGGGGCAGGGGCAGCGGCAGCCTGGCACTTCACCGCTGCATTGGAGCAGGTAGGTAGCATCCGCTTTGGGTGGCTATGGATAAACAAACGTAAAGCATAAACGTGCCCTTTTTCTTGTATTTTTTACTCCCTGTGCACAGCCAGTCTATGCACGGATGGAGCAATGCAGAGAAACAGGAGACTAAAGAAGACAAACTTGGGCCTTACCAGGACTGCTGGGAGGAGGGCACCCAACTTTCCATTCTCTCTTTGCATGCACAGAGACGCAATGCACACTTGGAGCTGCAAAAAGATGCACAGAGGTACAAAGCACACTCTGAGCTGCCAAAAGACGCACAGAGACACAATGTACACTCGGAGCTGCCAAAAGATGCACAGAGGCATAATGCACACTCGGAGCTGCCAAAAGACGCACAGAGGCACAATGCACACTCGGAGCTGCCAAAAGATGCACAGAGACGCAATGCACACTTGGAGCTACAAAAAGATGCACAGAGTTACAAAGCACACTCTGAGCTGCCAAAAGACGCACAGAGAAACAATGCACACTCGGAGCTGCCAAAAGATGCACAGAGGCACAATGCACACTCGGAGCTGCCAAAAGACGGGCAGAGACACAATGCACACTCGGAGCTGCCAAAAGATGCACAGAGGCACAATGCACACTCGGAGCTGCCAAAAGACGCACAGAGGCACAAGACAGACTTAGAGCTGCCAAAAGATGCACAGAGGCACAATGCACACTCGGAGCTGCCAAAAGATGCACAGAGGCACAATGCACACTCGAAGCTACCAAAAGATGCACAGAGACACAATGCACACTTGGAACTGCCAAAAGATGCACAGAGACACAATGCACACTTGGAGCTGCCAAAAGATGCACAGAGTTACAAAGCACACTTGGAGCTGCCAAAAGACGCACAGAGGGACAAGACAGACTTGGAGCTGCCAAACGATGTACAGAGGCACAATGCACACTCGGAGCTGCCAAAAGATGCACAGAGGCGCAATGCACACTCTAAGCTACCAAAAGATGCACAGACACAATGCACACGTTGAGCTACCAAAAGATGCACCGGGGCACAATGCACACTTGGAGCTACCACAAGATGCACAGAGGCACAATGCACACTTGGAGCTGCCAAAAGATGCACAGAGGCACAATGCACACTCGGAGCTGCCAAAAGACGCACAGAGGCACAAGACAGACTTGGAGCTGTTAAATGGTAGCGGCAGTTTCAGTCGATAATCTTTCAAGTATTTGCCCGGCGGTAATCGCCTCTCATACCACTCGATAATTTACCAATAAAAGAGGCAGGCGCCGGAGACTGGAAGGCAGGAAACAAAGTTTTATTCCGTCGGAGCAGAACACATCAGATCAGACAGCAAGGTATCGTCACGAGGTGCTCTAACTGCATCTCTGAGACCTGGTCTCTTATACACTGGTTTATTGCTTTATTACACATAGTATATTCTTGAGATTCCCTTGATGTGCGGGGAAATATCCCCTGAAGCTCCGGCTCAGATCCGATCCCACACATGGTTACAGTAGAGGTTCCCACCCTACCCGCAGTGGGAGATGGCTATCGCGCAGCAGGGAATTCCGCTAATTCCCGGGGGTGTGTGCAACCGGCCGGGTCTCAGGGGGTAGGGGCTTTGATTCTACTGTAATCCCTTTGATGTGGGGTGTTTCCCTTACAGTAGGGGCAGTAAACTGCATCCGCAGGGCTAGGTGATGGCCTGGGACCAGTTCAGACAATGGGGCGCAGAGGAAGGGGTTTATCAAAGGAGAGGCATGACCATGTATGGGTTGTCGGTTGGAAGTGGTTCCGTAGCAGGGTCGCGCAGAAGGAGAGGGTTTATGGCCTGTATGAGAGAGCTGGGGTGGCCGGCGCGCGGGGGATGCTTGCAGCGCCAAGGGAAAACGCTGGCGGTCGAGAGTGAGCGGGGAGAGAGCGGGGTGCCTAAAATGGCGGCTGTGCAGTCGCTGCGCGTGGTGCTGGGGAGGGGCAAGATGGCGCAGATAATGTTCAGTTTGCGAGCTAAATTTCCACAGTCCTCCCTTTTAACATATCTCGCCAGCTTGTCCGGCCAATATTCGCCTTTGTTAGCCTTTCAGTTACAGTATCGTCAATGTTCGTCACACATTTAAAGATACAGAGTCTTTAGGGTAGGCAGGAGTAATCTGACACATTTGTACATTGTCTCATACAGTTTGATGAAGCAGGCGAGGAGGAAGTACATTCAAAGTTGCAGTATAGTTGTGTACATGGCTGGTGTTGTATGAATGTTACTATACAAAGTTACATTTCTTAACTTCTCAGTGTACAGTCGGAAGTGATTGATGCAACATCATGAAAACTTGATAAGAAGATAGTTAATATAATAAGGTGGTTGGGAGAGGATTTTCAACTTTGACATGGGTTCTTCTTTCCAGTGTCCTTGTTTATAAAGAGCTATCACTGGTAAGCTCTCATTGTTGTTCTTCTTTCGTTGGCACTGTTGAGCACCGGCGGTGGAACTAAGGTCCAGTTCAAATCCGATTTCTTCACGTGGCAGGGTGTGACCACTCACTGTTCTTTGATCATAGTCCTGATCCTTAACACAGTTCACCACAGGTACCTTTGAGACAGGGTGCCGGCCTTTTGTTCCTCGGTAGTAGGTCAAAGTCATAGTCCAAATGAAAGAGGAAGAGAGAATGGGGTGGCATGGGATCAGATCAAAAATGCGGACCAAGGAGAGCAGAATCTTTTCGGCACTGGGCCCATCAATCGGGCCCGACGGGTTAAGACTTCAGGCACGCTGGTCAGTGAGCAGGGGCCTCGATGTAGCCCTTCGCGCTCATCGTTCTGATAATGGTGCCTCGTCTCACACTCTTGTTGCTTCGTCGCTTCCCCCTTGGTCGATGTCATAGATGTTTTATGATCCGCAGCCAGACTGTGCGTCACATCCGACCCCTCTCTTCCGATGTCTGCAGGTTATCCTTGAATAGGTTATAAGAAACGAAAGTCTTAGAGATCTTGGCAGGGAAGACATTTACATACTTCATTCTCTCTCCCAACCACTGAGTAGTTGCGGAAATGCTCTTATCTGTTACTATATGATTGGTGTCTATTAACTCTGATGTTAATGTGCGTGTTACTAATCTATTAATTGCTGCTGTGGTGCAGGGTTCTGTGGGTGTCCCTGTCCATCGTCTGGCCTTCTAGGTGTCAGTTTCTGCGCCCTATAATGCAAGGTTTGGTAATACCCGTAAGTGCGAGGTGCTATGGTCATGCGTTTACGAGTATCCTTTTCATACAGTAGGTGACCCTTTATCAGTTTAAAACAGGGGCCATCAGCTGTTTTGTTCGGGATACTCTGAGACGGCTAGTATAGGGCTGGAGTTATCTTTGGGAGAACAGGGTGCTTTAGACATTCTATTTCGGGCTAATTGGTCAGGGGTAATTCTGGGTGGTGGAGATGGTGTCCTTTAAGAACAAAAACCACTGACATATAGTCCCCGTGTTGTGGGTCAGATTGGGAGACATCAGTCGTCTTACCTGTCCTTTCCTTCTCAGCCGATTAGGCTTAATGTTTGTAAAAAGGAGAGGTAGTAACGTGGTAAAGTATGGTCGTTTTTGTTTCTGTCAATTTGTTCGAACACCACTGTGTTCAGGCCAATTATACACTTACCAAAGGGGTGTATGTCGTTAATTTATTCAAGAAGAAAAGAGGGCAAGAGAGAGCCTTTTGCGAGGGAGGGGGAGAGGGAGAGAGAGAGAGAGAGAGAGAGAGAGAGAGAGAGAGAGAGAGAGAGAGAGAGAGAGAGAGACGTGTGCATCAAGTAGGCTAATTTGGCATACATACGACACAAAACGAGAGAGAGAGAGAGATGGGTAAGATAATAGGCCACTTGGTGCACACACAACATGGAGTAGCATGGGTCTGTTCCATGTAAGAAAACACAAGCGGGGAAAAGACATAAATTCGGTGATCATGTACACACAAATGCCGGATAGGGTATGACAGTACATGCAACAAGACGGAGACTCAGGGTTGCGTCGAGCACGGGGACCTCTCCTTTCCTGTCCTCTATTCCTATGCATGCTGCGTACCTTTAGTATTTTGTAGTTTATCTTATGGGTTGTCTGACCCTTTTATTCTCCTCCCTTTGATCGGTGGACGCACACTTCAATCATACAATGACGCTCTCTTCAAGTGATCCGAACATGAAATGCATACACATTCATATCGTATAATCGTAGTACACACGCACAATCATATCATACAGTTTTTCATGTTCTCAATGGTGGTCTGTAATTTTACACACTATCTCACAACGTTTGTCTATGTTTTCCCTGATATTGAACTTGGTGCGGTCCATGTCCACTCCACTCTTCAGTCGGAACTTCGTCGTGACCTATAGAGGGGAAATAAGAGGGGAGGGGAGGTGCAGTATTCAAAATACCCCAGCGCGCGCAGACACGAAAGGTTCTACTTACCATGTACCAGGCTAGTCGCAGGGGTGGGTAATACCACGGACCTATTATTCTTTAGTTCGAGGCAAAGATGCTCTAGTTCATTCATCTCCTAAATTCGCGTTCCCTGGTCGTGCATGTATTTCTCAATTGGTCGTGTATTATGGTGCAGGATATCATACCTTGCATGCGACATATACCTTAAGTTATAGTTCATTATTGATTTGACAATTCTTGGAAAAAGGGCAGGCGGGATGGGTACAAATTCCGTTAAACAAAAAGATTTTTAGGCAAATTGTGTCTGTATTATCTGTATGCTTTCGTTTAGGAGTAACAATCATTTATTCAAAAGAAAAACCTTCAACAACCTAGATGATTAGTCATGACACTGATTTCGTAATTCCTTTTTAAGAAGCCCTTTATTTAAAACAATGTCAGTATGGAAATACGGGCCTACAGCCGCTATAGACCGGCCACGGTGTGAGAGGCGTCGAGCAACATGAGCAACACTAGATTAACATAAAAATCGGTTCCCCCCTTTCCCCCACCATCATGCGTGAAAGCATCGCATACATATATATATATATGTCTTTTTAACACAAATGTCACGTGGCAGGAACGCCACAAGGAGTTATAGGCCACTCCTACATCAGCGCCATCTTGGGGCGGGGTCGGGCCAGTGCACAGTCTAAGTCTTTCCATGAATTAGCAGTTGAACCAGAATTCCTTTCGGTAGTTCGAGAACTTTCGTTAGCGTCAACTTTGCGTCAGCATGGCGTCACTGCAACCTTGTAGCAAAGCCACGGTTTGTTCTTAGGGCGGGGCAGCAGGCGGGTTCTTCCGCCGACGCTTTACTTTCTCACTGCACCAAGCGGAGGCAAGGCGGCTGCCGCCCGGGGGCAAAAGAGCAATGGCAGTGGTTTTGTCCTTACCGGAAGTCCGCAGGAGTCGAATGTCAAATGACTCCAACCAATTCTGCAAGGCTGAGGGGAGCGTTCTGTCAAGGGTGGGGCCCATGCCCTAGCAAACAAGCTTTTGAGTCCAGAAGTGTCTCACGGTGGGCCAGGCCTGGAACCGGAGGGGTCGACCGCCGGAGTTCAAGGGCAGCAGTAGCAGCAGCTCTTCGGTACAGTCACCGGAGAGGAGCCAGCAGCAGTAACAGCAGCAGTTCGGGTGGTGCTGCCACCGGGGTGATTCCAGTAGCAGTGACGACAGCAGTTTGGATGGTATCACCACCGGGGTGGGTCCCCGATTACCTTGCTGCGGGGGCCCACTCCTCACGTCGGGCGCTAGCGGCAGTCCTGGTGAACCCGGTGCTTGGGTGGTTGCCTGGCGGCCGCGTGCAGGGGTGCCGGCTCAGCCGAACGGCGAATGAAGTGGCAGGGCGCAGCTCAGCTGGCCGACGTGTGAAAGGTGTGGTTTGGGGTGCCCTCATCTGCTGGCGAGCCTCCACCTGGGGAGGTGGGGGAGGTCCGTCCGCGTCGCCTCCCCCCGCCAGGGCACCCTCCGTTATTGAAGGAAGAAGTGACTGGGAAGACCCGCACAGCGTGCCAGGGTGAAATTCAGCAGGCCGATGAAAAAGATGGCTGGGTGCAGCTTAGCTGGCCGGAGAGTTAAAGGCGGTTGGGGTGCCTGGCAAGCCTCCACCTGGGGAGGTGGGGGAGGTCCGTCCGCGGCGCCTCCCCCCGCCAGGGCATCAGCCCTTATTGACGAAAGAAGAAGAGAAAGCGGAAAGGCCCGCACAGCGTGGCGGGCTCCGCCTTGGTGTTGCCAGAACTTCGGCGCTTCGTATAGCCTCCGGCCTATTCGCACAATCGCTCGCCACTGATGTCAATGGATTTTTGCATGGCTTTTATAGCCCAAAGTCAACTAAGAGGGACCGCCCAAAACAGGCCAATGTTGCAATTTCGAGGAAGGAGAGGCGAGGACGGTGTCACGTGGACGTTAAGGCTTTGGGATGGAGGTTGCAGCAGACTGTCATGTAAATAGTTGTTTTAAAACGTGTTTTATCCTGTTCATTTTGCCGGAATGTTGTTATACTTGTAATTTATTAAAAATGTTTGATCATACTATTTTGCTGGAGCGTTGTACGTATCAGCGATCTGGTTAGCGTATTCGGAAAAAATGGCGTTTGCTCGATTGCACGTGATCCTAATCAAGTGTGGTGACGTTGATGGTGGGTATCAACAAACTTCCGGTTGTGTCTATTGGGGTCCCTATTTTTGTTCAGTTCCAAAAGGACCGGGCACTGGGATTTCCAGTGTCCGAACCCTCTACAGAACGCACATTGATTTCCATCTAAGTCTCTCCGTCCGTTGTAGGGTGTAGGTGTATGGTCTCTAGGGGGTAGCTTTCTAGGGGCGGTTAGTTGGTAATTCTCTTTTGGGGGTTCCCTTCCTATGGTCACCCCTTGCAACTGTGCTATCATCACCCTCTCCTTTAATTCCTTTTTCTTCTTCTCTGATGCCCTATCGTTCTCGTTCTTCTGATTTTCGTAGTATTGGGCCATCTGGAGAATTGCTGCGGGTTTGGAGGCTGCCCAGCTACTCTCGCTGGTCTGTAGCTTCTGGGAGACTTCTTGAGACAGACCCTTTACATAATTCTGGACAAAGAGGTGGTGTCCGGTTGCGGTGGTCATGTCTTGGCCACTGTAATCGGAAAACACAGTCTCGAATCGGGAGAAGTATTCAGACACATCCTCCTGGGGTTTCTGGCGGCAAGCCGTCACTATCGACCAGTCTACCTTTCTTTCTGGGATTAAAGTCTTCAGCTTTTGTACAATCTTGTCTGGGAGCTCTAAGATGGCTTTCGGGGGTTTCTGTCCAGGTTCTCGCTGTTTATCTATGGTATCGAGTTGTACCCAGGTATATCCGAACGGCTCAGCGTGGTCAACTTTCCGGATTTGTTTCCACACATCAGCCGGCAGACATAGCCCAAAGAACAAGTCGATATCTGCTAACGTCATTATCGTTGAGCCTAAGGCTGTGCCTAATTCAGTGTAGAAGGCAGTCGGGTTCTTTCTCAAGTCGGGTAGGGTCTTTCTAAAGGTCAAAATATCTTGCCGGTCCCACGGCTGGTAGACCCAGTTATATACAACCCTTCCCTTCGCATCTTGGTGGTTGATGTCGTCGTGCGTTCCCTGACCCCGTGGGGGGACCCAATAGGGGGCAGCTTCTTTAATGGGCATCATGGCATCGGCCCTTCCTCCCTGGGGCTTAGTTGCTATGGGGGTTTCTGTTTTGGTTGTCTGTCCATGTTCTGTAAGGTGTCGGTAGACCTCGAGTGTACGAGTGAAGAGGTTCGTTACATCGCCCTCTCTTTCTTCCCCAATGTCTACCTTCCTATATAGGGCCGCTAGGCCTTCGGGACCTTTATCATGGTACCTATCCTCATATGTATTCAGGGTGTGATAACAGAGCCGTACGACGAAGTGTCGTCTGCGGCTGTCGGCATACGAGCTATACACGTCTGTTATATACTCCTCACTTTCTTTTCGCTCCACCAGCGTCCCTACTATCTTGTCAATTCCTGCTCGTTCATCTTTAGTTAACCGATTCATTCTGGTGGACTCTTTCTTTCCTATCTCATGGTCGTCTAGCGTTGTAGTCGACGTTAGGTTCAGTACAAGAGGCTCAGCCGGCGCGGAGGCCGTGAGGGCCGAGGCCCCTGTACTGCTTTCGTTCGTGTTCGGGGGTTGTGGGTGTTGCACTACCGATTGGGAGGGTGCATACGGAGGGGGCATGTAAATGGTCGGGGGACCTAACAGTAATTCGTCATTCGTTTGCTGCTTGGAGGACAATACAGGGTAGAGCAAAGAAGGGGTCCTAACAGCGTACTGGCCTGAGGTTTCGGGCTCCTGTCTTAGTTTAGTTTCCCTTCTCTCCTTTATGTCTTCTTCTAACTTTTTAGCGGCTAGGTGAGCTGCCTTTCGTAATTCCTTTTCTGCTTTTACTTCTTCCCTCTTTTTCCGTTGCGTCGCTTCTTTGCGCCACATGCCAATACTGTCAAGCATAGTGGGCGTCGTCTTATTGCTACGCAGAGCTACTTCTAGCGCTTCTATCTTGCGGTCGTCGAAGGATCCCATCAGTGGCCACTGACTTTCGGGGTCCTTCTTGGTATATTTATGCCACAGCTTGCTATAAGCTACGGCGACTAGTCCATATTTAGTGAACATGTCCTTATTAGGGGTGCCTTCCAGTGGAGCCGGATGGTTCACCTCTAATAAGCGGTCCGGGCAGAACCAACTACCAATCAGTGGGGAGAAGATAGGCATGACGGGTTTCAACGGGGACAAAAGTCAGCACTACCTATCTTTTCACTGCTTGCAAAGACTAGACAGAATATCTCTATTCTTCGTTATTTGTAAGCAGAGAATACCTCCAAAGAACCAATATCGAACAACTAGTGTTCGGACAATCAATCAATCAATCAATGGGGAGATAAAGATAGGCACGACGGGTTTCAACGGGGACAAAAGTCTGCGTTACCTACCCTTCACTATTTGCAAAGACTAGACAGAATATTCCTATTCTACGTTATTTGCAAACAGAGAATATCTCAAAAGCATTATTCTTCAAAACAATCAATGTTCGGACAATCAATCAATGGGGAGATAAAGATAGGCACGACGGGTTTCAATGGGGACAAAAGTCTGCGTTACCTACCCTTCACCATCTGCAAAGGGAGAGAGAGAGAGTATTTCTACTCCTCCCCGTTTGTAGACAGCGAATATCTCAAAGAGAACAATCAATGAGCACAATCAATGAGCAATACTAGTATTCAAACAATCAATCAATTATTTCGCACTTTTGTCGTATTTCACGACCTTACCCGGACCGCTTGGACAGTTTCTCGTCTTCCGCCTCCAGCGCCCGATCGTCCTCTATTCTCCGTATTTGCCGCGGCACTCCTGATGGTTCCCAGTCAGGACCGTAGATCACTCGAGAGAGGTCTGCTCGGAACCAGTGAAGTTCGGATGATCGGCTGCCAGACGAGGGTCTATTGGGCAGGAGCTCTCCCGATCGTTGCAGTCGTTCACTCTGTCGTCGGGACCTCTCCCACTGGATCCACGTGTCGCTGATGGGCCCCACGTTTGGGACGCCAATTGTTAAATGGTAGCGGCAGTTTCAGTCGATAATCTTTCAAGTATTTGCCCGGCGGTAATCGCCTCTCATACCACTCGATAATTTACCAATAAAAGAGGCAGGCGCCGGAGACTGGAAGGCAGGAAACAAAGTTTTATTCCGTCGGAGCAGAACACATCAGATCAGACAGCAAGGTATCGTCACGAGGTGCTCTAACTGCATCTCTGAGACCTGGTCTCTTATACACTGGTTTATTGCTTTATTACACATAGTATATTCTTGAGATTCCCTTGATGTGCGGGGAAATATCCCCTGAAGCTCCGGCTCAGATCCGATCCCACACATGGTTACAGTAGAGGTTCCCACCCTACCCGCAGTGGGAGATGGCTATCGCGCAGCAGGGAATTCCGCTAATTCCCGGGGGTGTGTGCAACCGGCCGGGTCTCAGGGGGTAGGGGCTTTGATTCTACTGTAATCCCTTTGATGTGGGGTGTTTCCCTTACAGTAGGGGCAGTAAACTGCATCCGCAGGGCTAGGTGATGGCCTGGGACCAGTTCAGACAATGGGGCGCAGAGGAAGGGGTTTATCAAAGGAGAGGCATGACCATGTATGGGTTGTCGGTTGGAAGTGGTTCCGTAGCAGGGTCGCGCAGAAGGAGAGGGTTTATGGCCTGTATGAGAGAGCTGGGGTGGCCGGCGCGCGGGGGATGCTTGCAGCGCCAAGGGAAAACGCTGGCGGTCGAGAGTGAGCGGGGAGAGAGCGGGGTGCCTAAAATGGCGGCTGTGCAGTCGCTGCGCGTGGTGCTGGGGAGGGGCAAGATGGCGCAGATAATGTTCAGTTTGCGAGCTAAATTTCCACAGAGCTGCTGAAAGATGCACAGAGGCACAAGGCACACTCGGAGCTGCCAAAAGATGCACAGAGGCACAATGCAAACTCGGAGCTGCCAAAAGACGCACAGAGGCACAAGACAGACTTAGAGCTGCCAAAAGATGCACAGAGGCACAATGCACACTCGGAGCTGCCAAAAGATGCACAGAGGCACAATGCACACTCGAAGCTACCAAAAGATGCACAGAGACACAATGCACACTTGGAGCTGCCAAAAGATGCACAGAGACACAATGCACACTTGGAGCTGCCAAAAGATGCACAGAGTTACAAAGCACACTCTGAGCTGCCAAAAGACGCACAGAGGCACAATGCACACGGAGCTGCCAAAAGACGCACAGAGGCACAATGCACACTCGGAGCTGCCAAAAGACGCACAGAGGCACAAGACAGACTTGGAGCTGCCAAAAGATGTACAGAGGCACAATGCACACTCGGAGCTACCAAAAGATGCACCGGGGCACAATGCACACTTGGAGCTACCACAAGATGCACAGAGGCACAATGCACACTTGGAGCTGCCAAAAGATGCACAGAGACACAATGCACACTTGGAGCTACAAAAAGATGCACAGAGTTACAAAGCACACTCTGAGCTGCCAAAAGACGCACAGAGACACAATGCACACTTGGAGCTGCCAAAAGATGCACAGAGGCACAATGCACACTCGGAGCTGCCAAAAGATGCACAGAGGCACAATGCACACTCGAAGCTACCAAAAGATGCACAGAGACACAATGCACACTTGGAGCTGCCAAAAGATGCACAGAGGCACAATGCACACTAGAAGGTAACAAAAGATGCACAGAGACACAATGCACACGTTGAGCTACCAAAAGATGCACCGGGGCACAATGCACACGCTACCACAAGATGCACAGAGACACAATGCACACTTGGAGCTGCCAAAAGATGCACAGAGACACAATGCACACTTGGAGCTACAAAAAGATGCACAGAGTTACAAAGCACACTCTGAGCTGCCAAAAGACGCACAGAGACACAATGCACACTTGGAGCTGCCAAAAGATGCACAGAGGCACAATGCACACTCGGAGCTGCCAAAAGGCGCACAGAGGCACAAGACAGACTTGGAGCTGCTGAAAGATGCACAGAGGCACAATGCACACTCGGAGCTGCCAAAAGATGCACAGAGGCACAATGCACACTCGAAGCTACCAAAAGATGCACAGAGACACAATGCACACTTGGAGCTGCCAAAAGATGCACAGTGGCACAATGCACACTTGGAGCTGCCAAAAGATGCACAGAGGCACAATGCACACTTGGAGCTACCACAAGATGCACAAAGGCACAATGCACACTTGGAGCTGCCAAAAGATGCACAGAGACACAATGCACACTCCGAGCTGCTAAAAGATGCACAGAAGCACAATGCACACTCGGAGCTGCCAAAAGATGCCCAGAGGCACAATGCACACTTGGAGCTACCACAAGATGCACTGAGGCACAATGCACACTCAGCTCTGCTAAAGGATGCACAAAAGCACAATGCACACTCGAAGCTGCCAAAAGATGCACAGAGGCACAATGCACACTTGGAGCTACCACAAGATGCACAGAGGCACAATGCACATTCGGAGCTGGCAAAAGATGCACAGAGGCACAATGCACACTCGGAGCTGCCAAAAGACGCACAGAGGCACAAGACAGACTTAGAGCTGCCAAAAGATGCACAGAGGCACAATGCACACTCGGAGCTGCCAAAAGATGCACAGAGGCACAATGCACACTCGAAGCTACCAAAAGATGCACAGAGACACAATGCACACTTGGAGCTGCCAAAATATGCACAGAGACACAATGCACACTCGGAGCTGCCAAAAGACGCACAGAGGCACAATGCACACTCGGAGCTGCCAAAAGACGCACAGAGGCACAAGACAGACTTGGAGCTGCCAAAAGATGTACAGAGGCACAATGCACACTCGGAGCTGCCAAAAGATGCACAGAGGCACAAGACAGACTTAGAGCTGCCAAAAGATGCACAGAGGCACAATGCACACTCGGAGCTGCCAAAAGATGCACAGAGGCACAATGCACACTCGAAGCTACCAAAAGATGCACAGAGGCACAATGCACACTTGGAGCTGCCAAAAGATGCACAGAGACACAATGCACACTTGGAGCTACAAAAAGATGCACAGAGTTACAAAGCACACTCTGAGCTGCCAAAAGACGCACAGAGACACAATGCACACTTGGAGCTGCCAAAAGATGCACAGAGGCACAATGCACACTCGGAGCTGCCAAAAGATGCACAGAGGCACAATGCACACTCGAAGCTACCAAAAGATGCACAGAGACACAATGCACACTTGGAGCTGCCAAAAGATGCACAGAGGCACAATGCACACTAGAAGGTAACAAAAGATGCACAGAGACACAATGCACACGTTGAGCTACCAAAAGATGCACCGGGGCACAATGCACACGCTACCACAAGATGCACAGAGGCACAATGCACACTTGGAGCTGCCAAAAGATGCACAGAGACACAATGCACACTTGGAGCTACAAAAAGATGCACAGAGTTACAAAGCACACTCTGAGCTGCCAAAAGATGCACAGAGACACAATGCACACTTGGAGCTGCCAAAAGATGCACAGAGGCACAATGCACACTCGGAGCTGCCAAAAGACGCACAGAGGCACAAGACAGACTTGGAGCTGCTGAAAGATGCACAGAGGCACAATGCACACGCGGAGCTGCCAAAAGATGCACAGAGGCACAATGCACACTCGAAGCTACCAAAAGATGCACAGAGACACAATGCACACTTGGAGCTGCCAAAAGATGCACTGAGGCACAATGCACACTCAGCTCTGCTAAAGGATGCACAGAAGCACAATGCACACTCAGAGCTGCCAAAAGATGCACAGAGGCACAATGCACACTTGGAGCTACCACAAGATGCACTGAGGCACAATGAACACACAGAGCTGCCAAAAGACGTTTATTGAAAGGGCCCATGCCAGGGAATGTGTGGGGTTTCATTCCATATATCTTCTCCGCTCCGGGTGCAAAGGATTGAGTTCTTACCTAAAATGTAATAGTTGCCTATGTTATACTATTTTTGTGTGCGTAACTCCTTCTGTGTTCATTCGCTCGTCTACAAACCTTGTAAATGCTTAGAGATTAGCTCAGTTCAGGTAAAGAATGCTAAAAAAAAAAACCTTGGGCGGGCACTGGGTAATTTAAGTCGACAGAATGTACCACCCCATCACTAGTTGTGGTTCAGAGCTTACTTTTATGTTTTTATCTAGAAATCTTCACATGTTCAATCCTAGCTTTTTCGCTTTACATAAATATGCTGTTTAAATATTCGAGCAAGGATGCAACGCAGTGTCAGTTCCCTGACGCTTGCCATCAGACCCACCCTTAACCGGTCGTGGCCTGTGTGAGCAAGCTAGAAACACTAGAACCAGTAGGTGTGTGTGTTTTTATAATACTGACTTTGCCATGTGACCAAACTGTTTTGTCGGATGCTTAGAATAAGGTACATGGTACTAGTAAAATTGGGCTATGTGTATAATAGACTGCAGGCCAACACACTTCGGGGCATATTATCAAGGGCCTTATCTCCCCTTTTTTGGCTTTAAAAGCCAAAAAAGGGGAGATAATGTTTTTGCCCTATTAACAAGGCAGTGCTAACATGCATTAGCGCATGTTAGCAGCCTTGTCACCGACGCCTCGCTTTGTATCTCTAACGAGATGCAAAGTGGGTGTCACTGGGCAGTACAACCTTGCAAATATCGCTGATGTGCACATCGCGATATTTACAAGCCTGCCCCAGCATTTAAGCAGACGTTAGTTTTTGGAGAAAACCGCTGTTTTCTCCAAAAAGTAACGTCTGCTAAAATGCAGACTTACCTATTGGGGTGGATTATTCTGATACGGCCATAGGGTCGTATCAGCAAGGTTATCCCCGTTTTGCAGGGAACATCGCTGGAAAACCAGCAATGTTCCCTGCAAAACGGCTATTTCCCCGCTATCGCTGGAATTTTTATCACCCTGGAGAAACGCAGTTAATAACGCGCTACCAGGGCGATAAATTCCAGCGATGAACGGTGATAAATGAAAAAGCGCTAAGCGCGCTTTGCGTTATTTATCACCGTCCCTAGATAACATGCCCCATTGAGTGTTATCTTGAGGGAAACAGTGCCCAACATCATGCTCGCATATCCAGAAAGGTATGCACCTTGGAGCAAGTAGTCCATAAATGCAGTCTCGGCTCACCTATTGTAGCAAGCTACTTGATCTTGCAATAATTGCTTTCCCCCTATCCAATAGAAACACCTCGCTGATAAATGACCTTTATTTTTGGCAGATTTTATATAGCGCGAACTCGACCCGAAGGTATCGGAGCGCTTGACATGAGCACCTGTTACGTTACACATTCTGGCACGGGGAGATCAAGTGATTTGCCCAGACTCACAATATGTGGACGCGACCCCGAGGCTCGAACCCCGGTTTCCAGCACCAAAGTCGGCAGTCTAGCCGACGGACCACATCCTCTCCCCTACCTTTGTCTGCATACGAGCGTTTGCGGCCAGTAGTGCACTGTTTAAGGTGTTTCTTCTGAAGCTACTGTGTGATTGATAACGAGGGTTTATAGAGAGTACTGTGGCTTAGGATACGCCGGTAAATGACGAAGGTGGGGGGGGGGGCTATGTAATGGTGGCATTTATGGTAAATGATTAGATGCCCCCTCTGAAATTGTTGCTCTGTAAAGACCGTTAGAGTATTTAGAGGGCACGATAGCTCTGCGATGGAGGCTCACATAATACTAATGAAGGATTGTGGCACAATAGAGGCAATAGGGCATTTCGCAGGTTGCCTTGACGACAGCACGCCATGAAACGGATCAAGTAAATACATAATGTCTGCTAGGGCTAACTGAGGCATTGTTCAGTACTGGACTACCTGGCGCTACGGTGCACGTCTACTGACACTAGGCATCAAAAGTCGACAGTGCGCACCAGGGACCTGATCAGCTTCCACGTTTTGAATGACAGGCTCCACCCACTACTTTTGGCCGTCAAATTCACAATCCCTTGCCAAGACCATGCACAGCTACACGAGACACGACAGGCCCCGCCCAGGCGCATTCCGTTGGTTGCTACAACTGACGCCCCCTTGCCTCTCATTTCTTATTGGCCAGGAGAGCCGAGTATCTCGGCACGAAGCAGTCTGAGGCACGTGGCAGGCGGCGCGAGCTTGGTACCAGCTTGTTTACTGTTTGAGTCGTGCCAGCCTGAAAAGAAATGGGCTGGATGGGGCGGGGGTCCCTGAAAGGGAGCCCAGTGGAACGAACCAAATTTGAAAAGAGGGAGGCCCAGCTCGTAAATAAACCACCAGGAAAAGATGGATAGGAGAAAGGTGCTGAGTGACGGAAAGGAGTCACGTTTGTTTTCAACAAGCGAGCTTTAGTCTGAGACAAAGCGACAGGCTGTTTACTTCTTCTGTTGCTGTTTTTTTTATCGATCCATTTCCTCCCTTTCTAAGTCGAAACCTATGCAAGGTCTGGTTTGCTAACAACGCCTTGGAGATATCAAGAATGCTTTCACGGGAAGCCATTCAGCTCCTTGCTTACCCTTTGTGGTTTGTAACTCACATTTTCTTGCTTTCTGTTTGCTGGCTTTATTTGTTTTAAGCTGTCCAGGTTGAGTTTGTCCTTTCCATTTCCCAAATCTTATTTACAGTATCCTTCTGATTGCTCCCTTTCTGTAAACAGTACTTTAAATCTTGTTTGTATCTTGTCACGTTTGCGGTGCATTCAAAAACAGAGGTCAGATGTCAGACTCCCTCTTGTGAGGAAGCACCTGTTAACTTTTGTTTCACAGACTTCAAAGTGAGAGGATTTATGTGACGATCATACTGGCTACTGGGGGCAATTCTGAAGTGTGGTGGAAACAAATATTTTAATACCATTAAAACAAAACAATACACTAGGTGATGACATTTCCACCCATTATAGTTTGTGCGCTGTATACTTTTATCAGTAAAATGTATGTCAATTGAAGCTGTGTTGTCTGCAATGGCAGTGCGCTATCACACTATGCATACTCCTTTTTACCCCACTCTACTCTGCAACACTCCACGCCACTGCACTTTACTCTGCACCACTCAGACAATGTCACTCCACACTGCGTCACTGCACTCTACTCTGCACCGTTCCACACTGTGCCACTTCAGTCTACGCCTCCCTACTCTAATCACTCTATGTCAATGCACTGTACCCCACTCTACTATGCACCACTGCAGTCTTCGCCATTGCACTCTACACCACTCCTCTCTATGGTACTCCAATCTGCAACCCCACACTCTATGCCACTGCACTCTACGTCAGTGCACTCTACTCCCTTGCACTCTACACTAGTGCACTCTATGCCATCCACTTTACACCACTCTGATCTACTCTGCACCACTGCACTCTACACTACATCACTCTATGCCGCTGCACTCTCCTGCACCACTCCACTCTACCATGCACCATTGCACCCTACACCACTTCACTCTACTCTGAAACAATCTACCTGCACCACTCCACTTTATGCCACTGCAATCTACACTCCAAAACTCCACTCTGCGCCAACTCTACACTACTCAGAACCACTCAACTCTACCCCACTGAACTCTACTTTAACCACTGCACTCTATGCCAATGCACTCCATATCATTTTACAAAAAAAAATGAACTCTACGCCAATCCACTCTGCACCACTGGACACTATGCCACTATACTCTAATCTACAACACTCAATGCCACTCTTTTCTACTCTGCACCACTGTCCTCTATGCCACTGCTTCTGTTTACACCAATCTACTCCATTTAACTCTATACCAAGGCACTCTATGCCACTCTACTATACAACACTGCACTCTACGGCAGTCTACTCTGCAACACTGCACTCTCTGAACTCTACACCACTCTACTCTATGCCACTGCACTTTGCACCACTACAGTCTACTCTGCACCACTCTTTTCTACAGCACTCTATGCCACTACACTCTATGCCACTCTACTCTGTATCACTCCACTCCACCCTATGCCACTGCACTCTACACCAATCCACTCTATATTACTCTGTACTGCTGCACTCTACGGCACTCTACTCTATGCCACTGCACTTTATGCTGCTTCACTGTACCCTGAAACAATGTACTCTATGCCACTGCACTCTTCGCCACTGTATTCCACTCTGCACTATTCCTCTCTACACCACTGCACTCTACAGTGCACCAATGGCGGCTCCTCCGCTAAAAGGCAGAGAAGCGTCGCCCCCACTGTTTTCCAGCAGTGTAAAACAGGAAAAATAAAATGATAATTTAAAAAAATATATATATTTTTCCCTGCTGAGGCAGTTTTGCAGAGCGGGGTGGGGCTGAGCTGCTCTGCTCACAGAGCAGGGGGAGGAGTGGTGAGTACTCTGTAAGTGTGCATGACAGTTTGGCCGGCCGTCTTCGGCCAGCCAAACAGTCTGTTGTAAATTGAAACCACGATGTGATTAAGCATTTACTAAAGACATGAATTCTCCTGCCTTACACATGTCTCTTTCGTTATGTTGACTGAAGTTTGGACTCCATTTTGTATTGTCATGTCTCCACGTGCTCAACACGAGAAGAGTCCTATCTCCGTGTTAGTTGCTCTTGTAATCTGCCTAGTAACAGTCTATAAATAGTTCCTTTGTCCGCCTGGCGCATGCCCAGGCTTGACCACATCTGTTATCAGTTAGTCCTTGCTTGACCATGTTTTCGCGGGCTCAAGGAGTATGTCAGCTCCGCCCACATATTGATCTTGTATCGAAAATGCCCATAAAAGGTAACATTCCTTGCCTCATGTTGTATCCTCCCACTTATGAGCCCCTCTGTTGTGTATAAAAGGGGACTGTGTACGCAAGTTCTTTGTGCTACTCTATGCAATACTGAAGGGTATTGTATGGATTGTAGGACCACCCTTAAGGGTTAATAAACCTTGTCTTTGTACTTTGCAGTTTCCGTGCCAACTTCCTTATAGATTCCATTGCAGGAGAGCGAACCCTTGTATCCTGCGGGCCTAGCTGGGGCCTGTATTCATCAATTGGCGCCCGTCACGTGGGGCTCATCGGCGACTCGGATGCTCGAAGGATTGGTCGCGACGAAGGTGAGGAATTTGGCCGGGGATGTGATCACTGCCAGAGGCACTTTAGTCCTGGCATCCCGAGGTTTTTCTTCCTTCCCTTCCGACCTGACCATCTGGGTGGCGCCGGTCCTCGACTGAGACCTCTTCTGTCGGTCCTGCCGTGACAGCCGTTTGGGCGAATTTTGGAGCTTGGCAGTTGGAATCTGGACTCTTGATTGGTAAGAACCGTTGTACGGTACTTGCTCCGAGTTTTTGAAGCCTGGTTTGGCTATTTGAGTTTGATTTGTGATGACCGGTCATATCTTGTATTGATTATTGTGAGAATATATGCGTTGCAACACATATAGGCAGGTAATGTGGAGATATTTCTCCGGAACTGTGTAACTTTGAACGGCACAACGTTTAAGTGCCATTTTTTTGATAATACTGCATATTCTGCATTATTTTTGAGCATGCCTGCTTTTAGCGCACTCCGTAAGTGGTGCTGCTGCTTTGGAAACCGGTTAAACCTCGAGGAAACTGCTCCAGCTCCCCCAGAGGGGACTCCTAATAGGGATATGTATGTGAAGCATGGTCTTTCTTCCATAATGTACAGCACAGTATGGAGGAAATATACCAGAAAGGATCCTGAGTTACGGTGGCCGTTGTATGGGTCGTTTGATATGCGTAAGATTGAGTATGTGGAACAGTGTATGTGTAAACGGCGTGCTCGTCAAGACATGTTTGAATGTGTGCGATTATGGGTGAAGGAAGTGCGTGAGCGAGAGAAACGTGAGAAAGCGCTGTTTGATAAAGAGCAACGAAAGAATGATCATGTGAGAGCGCAGGAAGCAAAGCGTCGGGAGGAAAGAGAACAGACGGAGAGGCAAGAGAAAGAGCGTAGGTTACAAGTCTCGGGTCAATATGCTGTTCGTCAGTCACTCTATCCTGTCCTTAATAATCATGACGATGATTTTTATTTATTAGATCGTTCTCCGCCTCCTTATGTCGGCGCGTCTGCCCCGAGGCCACAAGATTCTGGATCGGGTTCGGGTAAGGTAGACACGCGGTCCATGTTATCGGCTGAGCGAATGGGTGAGCTTCGGCAAGTTTCCTATCGTGCACTTAAGGGCAAGTTATCCCTTGCTGAGTTGTTGGATTCTTGGGAGTTGTGGCAGGATAGAGAAAGGTTGTATTTTTTGGGCCACTTTTCTGAGGAAGTGATTGCTACTTTCCGGAAATATTCCAGTGTCTTTGAACCTGACGATGTGGTATTAGATGCTAAAGCGTTGCGTAATGGTGTTTTCTCTCCCTCTAAGGCGCCTGATGCGGTTCGGTGACTGTTTGCGTTGCGGGATGCGGCGAGGGACCTTAAAGAGAAAGCACGCCAACAAGTTGAGGAGGAGAAGAGGTCGGATTCGCGTACCGGAGATGGCCATTCATCCACCTCTCAGTCAGATAAGAGCGACCTAGTGCATGCTAAACCAATGCGAGAGGCGGCGCCTTTGTATGTTCCTCCTAAAGGAGCGGGGACTAGCTCGGATACTACCTCCGCCGATGCTAAGGGATATTTTGTGTATAATTGGGTTTATACTCCCTGGCACAGGGCTGACGTCATGGCGTTAAAGAATGCGTTGCCTGATCCCCGCAAGAATCCAGCGGCCTTTTACGAAGAAGTCGAGGGGGCCTTGAATTCTTGTAGTATGACCTTAGCAGATATAGATTTGTTCTTTGGGCTTATTTTACCACCAGATATGTGGCGATCTGTGCGGAAGGTGGATGATGCTGCCGCTTTTAAGGCTCGATGGTCTGAGCTTGAGGATGAGGATAGGGAGAGGAAGCCCGCGCAGAAACCACCTCAGATTATCTTAGATCTCCCTGCTGCTATTCTGGCTAAGTTGAAGACAATCATTCCCCCTAAAAAGATTGACTGGAATATGCTAGCCTCGTGCAAGCAGAAAGTCGATGAATCAGTTGCAGATTTCTTTACGTGCTTTGAGGAGACGTTTCATGATTTTAGTGGTCAGTCACTTACGGATGACACGGGTCGACACCTCTTTGCTGATAAATATGTGGCGAATTTATTACCGGCGATCGCAGCCCGCCTAAAAGCGAGTGAAAGTTCTTGGTCCACTGCGACCCCGACAGCCCTCCTGACTATAGCTCAGTACTATGAGCGCCAGGAGCAAGAAGCGAAGGGGCAGGAGGAGAAGAAATCGAGGGATTTAAAAACGAAGGTGATGTTAGCACAAGTATATGGTCCGCCCCGACGGGGTGTAAATAGAGGTAGGGGAGGATTTTATGGTCCTCCCTCGGGCCGATCTGATTTGAACAGGAATCAATGTGCGTATTGTAAGCAATCGGGACACTGGGCCAGAGATTGCCCGGCGTTGCATGCTTCGCGTCAGGGACACAATCAGGGTGGCCCGAGAGGTAGAGGGGGTTTCTCGAATTTTAGAGGGAATTCTAACGATCACGCTCGTTTTGACCCTGCCGGGCAGCAACGAGATAGGCCTAATGTTTTCGATCGACAAAACCAGTATCAAGTGTCGGGGATTGACCGTTCTGGGTACCATGATTCTCAGCATGCATAGGAATGCGTTGGATGGGGGTTAGAATCAGTTGAGGTGCCGGTTGATCAGAAGGGTCCTTACGTATCAGCTGAGGTTTTGGGTTCTACTGATCAGTTCCTAGTGGATACAGGAGCGACTCGTAGTGCGCTGTCTAAACAATTGGTTCCGAGGGCTCCCCCATCTGGCTTAATGGTTACATCGGTAGGGTTTGATGGTGCACTCTCCCGAAGCCCTCTTTCACGGCCCCTCACATTTCAGGTTGATTCCTTTTCTGCACCCTGTCCGTTTTTGCTTGCCCCGAACACGCCGGACAATATTATGGGCCTTGATATGCTGAAGCACTTCAGAGCTACGATCCGCTGCTCCCCTGCTGGAGTGCGGGTGATATTGAATGACAATTACCCCCTGTCTGAACGGATGTGTGTGGTTGCAGAAGATGCTGTGTTAGCTACCCTCCCTTGTGCTCTGTGGGCCACCTCAGATACTGATGTGGGACAGATGGTGATTCCGCCTATTCACATTAGTGTCCAGGAGGGGGCGGTGTTACCACGCCTTCCACAGTATCGTATTTCGCAGGAGGGGGAAGAGGCTCTTATACAGATAGTGCAGGATTTGATTAAGGTGGGAGTAGTGGAAGAAGTTTCCTATAACGTCTGTAATAGCCCGATTTTACCCATTTTGAAAAAGGATACGGATGCCAAAGTCTATCGGTTTATAATTGACTTGAGAGAAGTGAACAAGATCGTGATACCTCAGTACCCAGTGGTTTCTGATATCACGACGTTGCTTACTTTGGTCCCGCCTACGGCGACCACGTTTTCAGTTATTGATTTGAAAAATGCCTTCTTTTCAATTCCTATTCATCCCGATAGTCGATACCTCTTTGGTTTCACTCTAAATAATAGGTCTTACCGATTTTGTAGAATCCCTCAGGGTTACACGGAAAGCCCTAGCATTTACAGTCAAGCTTTGAAAAGACAATTGGACTCCTTTGTTCTGCCCGAGGGTGTCGCCCTCATTCAATATGTCGATGACATCTTGCTGGCGGCCGACACTCCGGAGTTGTGTGAAACGAGTACGTTGTCTTTGCTTTCCTTTTTGGCATCCCACAATCACAAAGTATCTCGGAAAAAGTTGCAATTCTGTAGACCAAAGGTGACTTATCTGGGTCACCTTTTGTCTAAGGAGGGGCGTGCACTCACACCAGATCCTGTCCAAGTAATTCTGGACACGCCGACGCCGTCCACGCAGAAGGACGTGCATGCATTTTTGGGTCTCGTTTCGTTTTGTAGGCAATGGATACTAGGGTTTTCACACATAGCTAAGCCATTGTTAGCCCTTTTGACAAAAGACACACCTATTCCGCTTCCTTGGACGAATGAGTGTGACACTGCCTTTCAGAAATTGCGACAGGCTCTCTGTTCAGCACCAGTGTTAGGGACTCCTGATTATACCAAACCTTTTTCGCTGTATGTGCATGAGAAAGATGGATGTGCATTATCAGTTTTAGTGCAGATGCACGGCGACAAGCAGCGCCCTTGTGCATATTTTTCGGCTGTACTTGATCCTGTTGCCCGAGCATTGCCTGGTTGTTTTCGCTCGGTTGCGGCGACAGCTGTGTCAATACGCCAAAGCGAGGGAATTGTGTTATCTCATAAGCTGTTGGTATTAGTCCCCCATGCTGTTGATGCCCTGCTTAATCAGACAAAGACGCAGCATTTGACCAGTGCCCGTTAAACGGGATATGAGCTGACGCTTTTGGCTCCTCATATTACGTTAAAGAGGTGCGTGACGTTAAATCCGGCCACATTGTTGCCATACCTCGAGACTCAGTCTGAAGCACGGAAAGCACATGATTGTATTCTTGTGACTGAGGAACAAACAAAGGGTCGTATTGATCTCCAGGATACGCCCTTTCCAGATGTAGATGGAGAACTGTGGGTGGACGGGTCCTGCCTGAAGCTACCAGATGGTACGACTTCAGCAGCGTATGCAATTACCACATTGCAAACAATAGTGGAGACAGCACGCATACCACAGAAATCAGCTCAAGCAGCGGAACTGATAGCATTAACACGAGCATGTGAGCTCAGTACAGGATTGTGTGTGAATGTTTATACAGATAGCCGGTATGCCTTCGGAGTAGCGCACGATTTCGGCCTGCTCTGGAAGGAGAGAGGGTTTTTAACGTCACATGGAGTACAAATAATGCATGGGGAGTTAGTTCATAATCTTTTAACTGCATTGACATATCCGAAGAAAATTGCCATCATTAAATGTAGCGCCCATAGGAAAGTAGTCGATAAAGTTGGAGAAGGGAATGCGTTAGCAGACCGGGTGGCACGGGAGACTGCGATGCAGCCTGGTGCTACTGCCATGTATGTAGTGAAGTCGCAAGTAGAAAGATGGCATGATGCGAAGGAAGAAGTGCGAGAAATACAGAGGACCGCTTCTGATAAAGAACGGGAGCAATGGTCCAGTGAGGGAGAATTGGATGATGAGGGTTGCTGGAGAAATAAGCAGATGGATAGATGGAAATTACCCACGGCTCTTGTACAACCTATGGTTCAGATGGCACATGGGCTAGCACATGTTGGAGCTTCCGCAATTGTAAAATTGCTTACCCAAGTCTGGGAGCATCCAGAGATTGCTAGCACGGCAAAGAGGGTGGTGCAGACCTGTATGATCTGCCTGAGGTACAACCCAGGAAAGGGTACTCGAACCCCAGCAGGAGGATTTGTAACACCTACTGCACCCTTTGAGGTTCTGCAGATGGATTACACCCAGCTTGAGCGCTGTAACAATTTGAAGTATGTTCTAGTAGTGGTTTGTGCCTTTAGCAAATGGGTTGAGGCATACCCTACGAAAGACAATACTGCAATGACTACCGCCAAGATGCTGTTGAAGGAGTTCTTCCCTCGATATGGCGTTTGTAGACTTCTGTGGAGTGATAACGGACCCCACTTTATAGCGGATGTTATAAAGTATGTTTTGAAGGGTCTGGGCATCACCCAGAAGTTCCACGCAGTATTTCACCCTCAATCTGCAGGACTAGTCGAGAAGTATAATGGTACACTGAAGCTCAAGATCGCTAAAATCCAAGCTTCAACGTCTTTGACTTGGCCAGATGCTTTACCACTGGCGTTATTGTCAATTAGGTCGGTACCGCACTCTCGAACCGGTCTTACACCGTACGAGATTGTCTTTGGACGCCCAATGAATATTTGGGGTCCACCAAAACCTAAGACTGTGTATGATGTACCTTGTGTAATGATGAATGATTATCTGGCGCAGTTAACGGATAACTTGGTTTCTATTCATCAACAGGTCCGGGAGGCGCTCCCTGATCGGTCCACCGGTGAAGGACATAGTCTCCGGCCTGGCGACCATGTCATGATAAAAATCTTTGACAGGACGAACAGCCTGGAGCCGAGATGGGTTGGTCCTGAGCAAGTCTTACTTGCAACGAGGACGGCTGTGCGAGTTTCCAACAGAAAGAATTGGATCCATTCCCTGCACTGCCGCAAAGTACCGCCCGGATTGGTGGAGCCTGCTGTATTGACCGATCAACGAGAGATTCTGACCACAGAGAAAGGCCGTGCTGTGGAATCGAACGACGCTGAGGAGCTCTTTCCGGACCACGCGACTCCTGGAGGAAAGCGATATCATCTGAGGCCAAGAAAGTGAATCCTTCAGTATCGGGACATGTTGTCAGAACGGCCCTTGGGTTAGTGAAACGGAGAGCCAATGAGGCAAGGGGGGGGATCAGCCCTGCATTAGTGTAGCGACACCCGTCTTGGCCCGTTGGTGAAGAAATCGACCGCTGCCTAAGGGGAAGAGTTCTGACAAACCTTTTTTAGTTTCAGGAAGATATTGATTCTTTATCTTGACATGGAGAAAAAGAAGATCCTTTGTGCAACAGGTTTTATGCTCACAGTAGCTATTGTTGGGATAACCACATGGTTTGTGGAGGATGTGACTCCTGCTCGAGAGTTACTTGTGTTGACCACTCCAGTGCCTGAGGAGCACTACTTCTATACCCTTCCGTATCAAGAATTGAAGCATCGTCAGTCTTATTTGAATAACACTTTCATCCAGATGTTGCATCATACCCACGTTGCCACGAATGCTACGAACTGTTGGATATGTGGTATGATGCCAGCTCATCAGAAGAAAGGAGGAACGCCATTCATAACTCTTCCTTTCTCTCATAATGGCTCTTGTAGAGCATGGTACACTTTGCTTTTTGCCACCCGGAAACCCACAGTGGGACGATTACTCTTCAGACTCAATAAAGAATGTCATCAGGATAAAGATGGATATCCGCAAGCGAATGGGACAATTTGGGAATGGGAAGAGTATCGACCAGACAATGAATCGATTCCTTATATTTTCACGAACACCAGAGACACTGTGGGAAAAGACAAATTTGTGATTCAAGTGGCACAAGCTCAAGCGGACCTGTGTGTCCAGAGTGTGGGTTATATTCCTGTTGGTGTTAGTGATTGTATTACCATATTAAACATCGACGGGTTGAATAACAGTACCTTCTTAGCATCCCATAATACATACTTCGTATGCGGGAATAAAGGTTATTACCGTTTGCCAGCCGGTTGGTCCGGAGTATGTTATGTAGCATTTCTATTGTCTCCTGTATTTTTGGCACCTGCATCCTATCATAAGGATTTGAAGTTGTTAAATAATGTGACTGTAAATAGGTATAAGCGTACTCTATCAATTGATGACGTGGATCAGACTGACACCAGTCTGCAGCAGTACATTGATTTTAATTTAGGATTGTTTTTCTTCGTTGGAGCTGCCCTAAATAGTAGGAAAGTTCGAAGATTAACAAGAGTGGTAGAGGCTGTGACAAACCAAACCGCTGCTGCTCTTGGGAATCTTACGGAAGAATTGCAGATTACCAGAATTGTTGCATTGCAGAATCGTATGGTGTTAGATGTTATGTTAGCTGATCGAGGTGGAGCTTGTAAAATTATCGGGAGTAGTTGCTGTGTGTTTATCCCTGACCACACACCGTCAGTCTATAATGCAATTAACAGGTTGCATAAAATTGCAGCTGAAATCCATACAGAAAACGGCACCTGGTCCTTTTCTGGATGGTTTTGGGCATTGATCACTGCTTGGGGTTGGAAGGTTTTAACTGGTCTCTGTATAATTATAGCAGTTCTGTTTTCTTGCTGCATCTGTGTCCAATGTGGTCCTTTGCTCTGTTCCTTATGTGTATCATTCTGTATTCCCGATAAGAAAGCTATTGCCAATGTCACTTATCAGAAACGTTTAGCTAAAGAAGTAGAAGAAATGATGACAATTGACCTATACGATGATTATCCTAACAAACCGGATATCTTCAGTAAATGCTGAAAGGGTCGTCTGTTGTAAATTGAAACCACGATGTGATTAAGCATTTACTAAAGACATGAATTCTCCTGCCTTACACATGTCTCTTTCGTTATGTTGACTGAAGTTTGGACTCCATTTTGTATTGTCATGTCTCCACGTGCTCAACACGAGAAGAGTCCTATCTCCGTGTTAGTTGCTCTTGTAATCTGCCTAGTAACAGTCTATAAATAGTTCCTTTGTCCGCCTGGCGCATGCCCAGGCTTGACCACATCTGTTATCAGTTAGTCCTTGCTTGACCATGTTTTCGCGGGCTCAAGGAGTATGTCAGCTCCGCCCACATATTGATCTTGTATCGAAAATGCCCATAAAAGGTAACATTCCTTGCCTCATGTTGTATCCTCCCACTTATGAGCCCCTCTGTTGTGTATAAAAGGGGACTGTGTACGCAAGTTCTTTGTGCTACTCTATGCAATAGTGAAGGGTATTGTATGGATTGTAGGACCACCCTTAAGGGTTAATAAACCTTGTCTTTGTACTTTGCAGTTTCCGTGCCAACTTCCTTATAGATTCCATTGCAGGAGAGCGAACCCTTGTGTCCTGCGGGCCTAGCTGGGGCCTGTATTCATCAAGTCATGCGCTCTTAGCATGTTCTCCACCAGGCTGTGTTACAGCCTGTTGGAGAACATGCACAGGCTCATAGTCCCCATCTGAGTGCAGAACCACGGTGCTCAGACCAATCGTGGCGCTGCTGACAGCAGCGTCGTGATTGGCTTAGTGGAGCCTGTGTGCTTCCTGCTTCCATTCTGGCTGGACTCGTCGGGAAGAGACCCTGAGAGACGACTGAGGAGAGATGCGGTGAGGAAGTACGTTTATTTTTATTTTTCTACACCCCCCGCTTCACCACCCCTGATCCGTGCGAGCCGCCACTGCACTGCACTCCATGCCAATGCACCCCTCGCCAATGCACTGCACTCCACCACTTTCTGCAAAACCAATACCTTCTACACCACTGCACTGTACACCACTACACACCACTTTGTATTACTCTACTGTATGCCACAACACTCTACACCATTGCACTCTATGCCACTGAACTATAAACCACTTCACTCTAACCACTGAACTCTACATCACTCTAATCTACTCTGCACCACTGTACTCTACACAACTGTTCTCTACACCACTTTACTCTGCTCCACTCTACTCTACGCTACTGCACTCTAAGCCACTCTATTCTACACCACTGTACTCTAACACACTCTACTCTGCACCACTGCACTCTGTGCCATTGCACCACTTTATTCTATGCCACTGCACTCTACACCACTCTAATCTACTGTGCGCCACTGCACTCATCGCCACTGTTCTCTTCACCACTCTAGTCTATCCACTCCACTTTGCACCACTCCACTCTATGTCAGTGCACTGAACTCCACTACTCTATGCCACTGCATTCTACTCTGCACCACTCCTCTGTGCCCTGCAGCACTCCACTCTATGCTACTTCACTCTACTCGGAAACAATCTACTCTACACCACTGTACTCTATGCCACTCTACTCTATGCTGTGCCACTCTACCCTACACCACTGCACTCTATGCCACTCTACTTTAAACCACTGCACTCTACTCAATGTACTCTACACCACTTTACTCAAAACCAATGCACTGCACTCCACCACTTTCTGCAAAACCAATACCCTCTACACCACTGCACTGTACACCACTACATACTACTTTGCATTACTCTACTGTATGCCACTACACTCTACACCATTGCAGTCTATGCCACTGAACTATAAACCACTTCACTCTAACCACTGAACTCTACATCACTCTAATCTACTCTGCACCACTGTACTCTACACAACTGTTCTCTACACCACTTTACTTTGTTCCACTCTACTCTACGCTACTGCACTCTACGCCACTCATCTCTACACCAATGCACTTTACACCACTACACTTTACACCACTCTAATCTACTCTGCAGCTCTGCCTTCAACGCCACCCTAAACCTCCGCACTCTACCCTGCATCACTCAACTTTATGCTGCACCACTTCACTCTACTCTGAAACAATATACTCTATGGCACTGCACTTTATACCACTCTACTCCACCCTGTGCCACTGCAATCTACTCTGCACCATTCTACTGTGCACTACTCTACTCTACGCCACTCTATTCTACGCCACTTTATGCCACTGTACTCTCTACCAATGCACTCTAAACCTATTTACTCAAAACCTGTGCACTCTAAGCCACTGCACTCTATGCCAATCTTCTCTGCACCACTGTACTTTATGCCACCTCACTCTAGGCCACTCTACTGCACTCCACAATACACCACTCTACAATGCTGTACCCCATTAAACTCTATTCCACTGTATGCCACTCCACTCTACTTCACTCCATGCCACTCTACGGCAGTACTCCACTCTACAACACTCTATGCAACTCCCTCTACACAACACCATACCACTTTACTCCACTCTATTTTGTGACACACTACTCCACTCTACTCCACTAATGCACTCTAAGGCACTCCAGTACTCCACTCTACTTCACTCCACTCTGACAATCTATGCCATTCCACTCTGTGACACTCTCCTCCACTCTATGCCCTTACACTCCATAACACTACTCCACTCCATGACAATCAACTCCACTCTACACCACTTTACTCTATAACACTCTACTACACTCTATGCAATTTCCTCTACACCACTCAACTCTGGTCTACATCACACCACAACACTCTATGCCACTCCACTCTTTGACTTACAGAAGCTGAAGCACTGAATGGTGAATCCTCGAATAGTAGTGCCAATCATGAGAGTGAGGCTGGAACATGAGAATCAAGCAGTGCTTAATTTGTGCCGGTGCTTGCCGGTGCTTAGCACCGGCACTTATTTATCAGGGCCGGGTCTACACGTATGCGCGTTGATGACATATTTACCTTACGGACTCGGGCAGAAAGTGTTGTACTTGTTTGTCCCTCGAGTGAGTCCTAGTGAAGTGTTACGGCTTTGAGAGCCAAGATTCGCAAGATATGAGGAATTACTGGTTTTTAACCATAATTATTTATCCAATATCCTCCATATAGCAAGCGCATTGCGAATTTGCTTTTGGCGGCGCAGAGGCAGCCCTTAGTTCAGTGCTTCCGGCGGGCGGGTGCCAGGCGGGAGCCGCGGGACACTGATTGGGCTGGAGTAGGTTTCTGCGGGTGGGGGCTGTGCGACAGGCAGCGTGCACAGATTGTTTTCAGAATGGCACGCCCCAGCACGCCCACACCCCACGAAGCATCAGCGGTTCAGCCAGGTCAGCCCGACGACGACGTGGAGGGCAGGCAGTAGGAGCTGCACCAGGCCTATCAGTTAAATAAAGGGAGTGCTCCGGCCGCCAACCACCAGTAAACCGTAAGTTCTAAATGAGCGCTGGTATTTTTTATCTTGAGCCGAGCCAAGCCAAGCGTGTTGGCTTGACGGACACCGTGGTAGCTCCGGCTCCACAATCTCAAAATTCAACGATGCCCAGGGGGCCCTGCCCTAGCCGTACATTATATCACAATAGAGCGGACCGCCCGGGGTGAAGTTAAACGCCCTGCCCAGCACCTGCACAATCACAACGGAAATGATACCAATATTATATTTTGAAATGCGCGCCTGAATGGTGACTACAGCAGCACACACGTAAAATTACTTTCTTGTACATACTCTTTGTTTACAGCCCAGACCTCTTGGGCTCATGATGACTCACACCAGGGAAGGGGTCAGAGAAGAGCAACAGGCCGAAATGCGAGCGAAAAGCCAGAAGCGGGGAGAGCGTGTGAAATAAATAACCGTTGGAGAATGCTTTCTTTAGATGGCAGGGTGGAGTCTGAAAGGCAGTGCGGCATAAAGTGTGCAGTGCTTTGATTCGCAAACTGGGCCGCCACCGATATTTTCTCTGAAGAAACCAGAACATTATTCTTTCCTAGCAGTCACTAACAGGCCCGGTTCTAGAGGGTGCCTCCCTCGCAGTGAATCTGAAACCGATGTACAACAACAATTTAAAAAAAAAAAATCGTATAACTGGCGATTTATGATCCTGCTGCAGAGCAACCCTTTGTTGGTAGTTTTTAAATGCTGATAAACGGAATTTTATGGAAATAGCTCAGCGGGTTACTACCTCTGTCACAGAGATCCTTGTGTTACTTGCAGTTCAGAAGTTACAATCCTAACATAGGACAGTGACCAATGAACTGTCATCAAAGAGCTGCATCCAAAATTCGTTTTTTTGTGTTGTGATATAGTTAGAACTTCTCCATTCTTTTATTATTCTAATGTTGCTAAAAAGAGTTCGTTTGGGCAGTTAAACATTTTTTTCAGTAAAGCCAACCCCCAACCACTGGAGTACTCTTTAAATCCTGAGTTTGTGCTTCTCCAGACAAAACCCTCGTAAAATATGTTGCCCACTATGACATGTGATTTCTACACCTTGAAATCCTCATTGGCTTATGTGACATTCCCCGTAGACTGATTTATTGTCTCTGTATAATGTGTGCTGTTATGTAAAGTACTGTGACACCCTACACTGATATGAGTAGCGCTATACAACAAATGGAATGGATATGAGAGCGGGGCAATGGAGATATGAGCACTGGTGGAGGGTGGCAGTGAGGGAGACAGAGGAGGAGGTCACGGGGTGGGGGGAACTACAGAGAGATGAGGGGCACTAATGGAGGGTGGCAGTGAGGGAATGCAAGGAGGAGGTCATGGTGTGGGGGGAACTACAAAGGGATTAGGGGCACTAGTGCAGGGTGGAAGTGAGGGAAGACGAGGAGGATGTCATGGGGTAGCGGGAAACTACAGAGACATGATGGGCACTAGTGGAGGGTGGTAGTGAGGGAATCCGATGAGGGGGTCATGGGGTGGGGGGGAACTACAGAGAGATGAGGGGCACTGGTGGAAGGTGGCAGTGAGGAGTCTGAGGAGGAGGCCATGAGGGGGAGGGGCTACAGAGAGATGAAGGGCAATGTTGGCGTGTGGTAGTTAAGTTATCTACAGAGAAAGAGGTCATTGGTGGGGTGCCAAAAAAGACTTCCACACCAGCACTAAACCCTGTCATGGCCTTTCTGTTTTGGTTTATTTAATTAACAGTCAGGTGATTAGGACAACTGTGGAGCATACTTTAAAGTGTGTGCTAATTACATTCACTGCTATATTCAATGTTTTAAGTTTTAAGGTGATTTTACTATTGTTTTCTACTGGGAATAATGAAAGTGGAACTGAATGGTGGCTGATATGGGGCTGGGGCCCAAGGTCAGCTGTGAGATAAGGTGCAATGGAGAGGGGTGGTAGAAAAGTGGATAATCAAGCCTGTAAGGGAGCGCGCTGCAGAATCTGGTCAGATGGAGGTAGTAATGAAGAGGGTTTCTGCCTGAAGGCTCACACAGAGGGAGCCCGAGTAGTGTCACTTGCCTGATACTCCCACCTTAGAAACCTCCTCTTCCCATCAACAGGACATTACATGGATAAAAACACTTTTTGAGAGTGATAACATTTAGAAAGAGACTTGGAAAAGAGTGCGTTTTACTGGGCTTGTAAGACTAAGGACAGATAAGAGGGCCCGGAAGCACGCCTGGCTAGATATACAAGCGATAAATCGGGCCAGCAGTGGCTCACCCGAATGCACCCTTGGCCCACCCAAATAAAAATCCCTAGAGCCGGGACTGGTCACTAAACAAGCGTCTTAACTTGAGTAATTAGACTAAATTCAACCAATATCTGGGTAGGACTGGAAACATGATCCTGAAATACTACCTAGAACACTGGTGATGTGACCAAACACCACAGTAGTGCCCGTGGCCCTGACAATTTAGCTACCCACGGCATTCATTCCCATTAACCCTTCGCCTACCTCCTTAGTTTTATGATCGTTAAGTTCTAACCTTCTACCAGTGTCTGGGCTGGAGCTGCCAATCTAGGACCCTTTGAAAACGGCCCCCATCTTGCACTACAGAGGTGTGCATATATCACTTTGTAGTACTGCTTTCAGAGCGTACCAGGTACCCTTTCCATACTGGACCTTACTCTCCAGCTACTGGAACTCAGTGGGGAGAAATATGTCTTGTCTTGGTTACATAAAAGGAATAGAACCGATGTCGGCCAAGCCTCTGTCCCTGTGTCAACCCATCTCTTTCTCTGTTTCTCTAACACTTTTCCCACACTCTGCAACATCCTCTTTCTGCCTTTTTAAATATTTTCATAACTCTTACTTCCTATCTTTCTCTCTTCTCAAGCATCCTCTCCTCCCGGTCTGTATCAGCTCCCTCTCTTCTCCCATCCTCTTTCCTTCTATCACCAGTCACTAGTCACTTATCACTTCGGTTCTCACCTGGCCTCCTCCCTCTTTTAAAACCAGTGCCCTGGAGCAAGAGTGTCTCAACTCTACAACTGGCAAGTTGAGAATGTTCTGATGAAGATACATGTTTACCAACATGCAAATTGGATTTACACATACATTTTACATTAAATCTTTTGCTGACCTTTTTGTGCTTTGTGGAGAACATCTGTATTTGCTGAATGAACCCTTTAGTTATCAGAGGTTTACCTTTTCTTTCTGTATTTTTATTTAAGTGTTCTTAATGTAATTTGCAATATCTTTTGTGATCTAATCGCATACTGGCTGAGCAACGCTGTTCTCAAGTGCGCTTATGGGCAACTTAAAATCTGGGTCTCCGCTTGACCCTTGCCCTGCTAAGCTCCTGGGTAAACTGGCGGAGGTGGTTAATCCGCTGGCGCACCCTCTTCTCAACCTGTCGTTGAGTCTGGGAGAGGTGCCGCCAGTATGGAAGCAGGCAATGGTCATCCCGCTGCTTAAAAAGCCGGGACTTGACCCGAAAGCCCCAGCCAATTATAGGCCAATCTCGTTGCTGCCGGCCCTTGTAAAAATTTTGGAGAAGCACGTTCAGTCGGTGCTCTCCAATTTTCTGGAGTCTCATGAGTTATTACATGACTCCCAGTCGGGCTTCCGTTCTCATCGCAGCACCGAGACCGCGCTCCTTGAGGTTTCTGAAACCATTAAAGGGGTGTTGGATTCCGGGGGCAAAGTCATGCTGGTGTTGCTGGACTTGTCGGCGGCTTTTGACACCGTCCCCCATGAGGGCCTGCTCGTAAGACTCTTTGAGATTGGTCTGCGGGGGACGGTGCTCAAATGGTTTTCTTCCTTTTTGGCCGGCCGCCGGCAAACGATCTGGACATCATCTGACACCGCCGTAATGCCGCCTCTGGGAGTCGGGGTCCCTCAGGGCTCTATATTGAGCCCGACCCTTTTTAACATCTTTATGACCCCTTTGGCGGCGGTGGCGGAGTCATTTGGTGCCCGGATCGTGTCGTATGCCGACGACACCCAGCTCCTCTTCTCTTGTGAGAGAGGGGCTGACTTTGACGGGGAGAGTATCCGGAATTGCCTTGGGGCTGTGTTCGCATGGTTCCAACGGAACAGCCTCAAGTGCAATTCCGACAAATCGGAGGTACTCTTCTTTGGGTGCGAGACGGAGCCTAGCTGGCAGGCCTGGTGGCCCATCGACATGTTCCCTCCGTCCGGCTCTTCTCCCATGGCTAAAAACTTGGGGGTTAAGATGGACAAGGGGCTGACGATGAAAGCCCAGATCTTGGGGGTAACCGGCACTTGCTTTGGCCTGTTAAAAATGCTGCGGAGGTTCCTGCCTCTCTTATCCGAGGAGCACAGGAGGCTGACGGTGCAGGCTCTGATAGGCTCCAGGTTGGATTATGCCAACATTCTTTACCTGGGCCTGCCAGAGTATCTGCTACAAAGGCTTCAAGTTGTACAGAACGCGGCGGCCAGGGCCATTTTTGGCCTAAGTAGACGGGTCAGCGCCTCTGGGTTGTTGGTGGCGTTGCACTGGCTACCCATCCGCAAACAGATCGCCTTTAAGGCTTTGACCCTGGCCTACAAGGCGCTCCATGCGGTGGGAGCTAAACATCTTCAAAAGAGACTGACCTTTTACCATCCGACTCGCTCGTTGCGGTCAGAATCTCTACTTTTGGCAGCTGTTCCGCGTGTGAAGAGGGCTCGCCTGGGGGGCCGCTCTTTCAGTCTGTTGGCCCCACAGATGTGGAACGCACTACCGCTCCCTTTGAGGGGGGCGTTTACTCTCCTTGATTTTAGAAGAGGTCTCAAAACCTGGCTGTTTTCTCAATAGGTCTCCCAGTTGTTTGTCTTCTCTTTGTTTATCTTTTAACTTGTTTTTAGTTGTGTTGTGTTATTCTGAAATCTGTCTCCCTTACCTAAAAAGCGCCGGGATACTCTTTTTGAGTAACCGTTGCGCTATACAAAAGAATAAATAACATAACATAACATAACATAACATTCTATGTTGCTCTCCTTCACATGTGGATAAATGATATGATATGATTTAATCCTTTTCAAAATTTCCCAAGGTAGGGGAACCTCCTATCAGAACTTTGCTATGAGGACGGTTCAATTGCTGAAATTCAGATAGGGTATTACCTCTGACTATTAGCAGTGCCAGTTGAGGATGTGGGTGGAGCCAATAGAGTAAGTGGGTGGAGCTGGGGAAAAGTAGGTGTGGCCTCCGACAAACATTTTAGCACCTGGACTTCATATTTTACAAATTAAGCACTGGAATCAAGAGATCAGAACAGGCTATGTACAAGGGCACAATATGAAAAGCAAAATGGCAGTCAGTGAACCAGTGTAATGTCAAAGCAATTTTTATGCAATTCCAGAACCCTACCATTTGCATAAAAAAGTGCTACATCTAAAGTAGTTCAGCCGCCATCAGTCTATTGATTTTATCATTTAATCATCACAGCAGTTTTCCATATCAGAGTTAGAAGTGCTACCGGGGCTAAAAGCGTCTTCAGTGAGCCTCTGTGAGAAATCAATCAATCAAGGATTTATAAAGCGCGGCAAATCACCAGTGAGGGACCCAAGTTGCTGAAGTTGCTGCTTCATGGTGATCTGTTCATTCAGTCGCAATAAGGGGAAAACAAGCAAAAATCAGTGAAAACTAGGGAAAAGCAAGGACTAGGCACTCAAAGAAACGGGAAAAAGCAAGGAGAAAGCAGTGAAAATGAGGGGAAAGCAAGGAGAAGGCACTCAAAAAACAGGGGGAAAGGCAAGGAGAAAGCAGTAAACAAGGAGGGGAAAGCAAGGAGAAGGCTCTCAAGAGATGGGGGAAAAGCAGGAGGAAAAGCAAGGAGAAGGCATTAAAAAAATGGGAGAAAAGCAAGGAGAAAGGAGTGAGTACGAGGAAAAAGCAAGGACAAGGCTCTAAAAAACTGAGAAAATAGCAAGGCCGAAGCCAGGACAAAGCAGTGAAAGCGAGGGAGAGGCAAGGAGAAGGCACTCAAGACATGGGGGATAAGCAAGGCGGAAGCAGTAAAAATGAGGGAAAAGCAAGGAGCAGGCACTCAAAAAATGGGGGGAAAGCAAGGGGAAAGCAGTGAAAATGAGGGGAAAGAAAGTAGATTGCACACAAAAAACAGGAAGAAGCGAGAAGAAAGCAGTGAAAACAAGGGAAAAGCAAGGAGAAGGCACTCAAAAAATGGGGGAAGCAAGGAAAAAGCAGTGAAAATTAGAGAAAAGCAAGGAGACAGCACTCAAAAAAATAATGGGAAAAAAGGAAGGGGAAGCAGGGCCGGACTGGGAACCAAAACCGGCCCTGGCAAAGTGCTGGGCCGGCCCCCCCAGGGCTCGGGGGTGCCACCGAGCTCTTTACCAGGGTCGGTTTCCGGCCGATTTTGTTACAGGGCCGATTTTGCAGCTATGCTGCAAAAACGGCCCTGTAACAAAAACGGCCCCCTGGGGCACAATACCGGCCCCCACCCATTGCGGCGCACCGGGGAATTACCCGGTGCCCGCTGTGGCCACTCCGGCCCTGAGGGGAAGACAGGAGCAAGAGCGATGCAGCAGCACTGGGAGAGCTAGGCCTGGGGCCCAGAATGGGCTGAGCCTTTATTAGTGGTGAGACAATGAATAGTATACACAAATATGTATGAGTAACTAACTCAAACATATTGTTGATGTTATGCAATTCATTTACTCTATCTCTAATGTGATCTGTCTGTTTGTGAACGCTTAGAGGAATATTAGGGATTAATGAGTTGAATTCTAAACTGACTATGGTGCTCATCCCACTTTTGGCAGCAAGGACAAAATCCAAAGCCATTCGATTATGGAATACGACAGCCTTCTGGGCTTCTATCTGGTCTGAAATAAGTCCTAGTGTGAGGGTAGTGGCACTTGCTACTTTGCGTAGCAATGGCTTGAACTTCAAGAGTAGTCTGTCCAGTCACACACATTGGGAACTTGATAGCAAATAAATAGGAAGTTTCTGAGATAGCAAAGGGTAGCCTCTTATTAGAAGGAAGTCAACTGTGTGTCCAATATGTTAGGGACAATGCAGGCAGAGAAACAGATTCCAGACCAGTCTTTCGGCAGCCAGACATAGGCTCTGTTTACGCAAAGTACGTTCCATAGTGTTCAACGGGGTGATGCAATAGTACAGAACTCCTGTGGGAAGTTAGAATGAGTAACCTACCTCTGAATTAGATATGGCAGGGAGGGTGATGTCACACTCGCTGCGCCTTACAGATTTAGTGCCATTTTGGCACTTGCATGCGATTGTGAGCAAGATGGATGGTAGTAGGTAGGATACTCTGATTGGGAAGACAATGTTCAATGTTGTTTATGGGTATAAGAGTATTAACATTGTTGCACTCAACATGGACATGTCCATGTAGAGTAAGTGAAAGCAAGTTGTTTGGGCATTACAGATCTAGTTATAGTGAGGAGGGTCTGTATCTAAGGAGATCGAGGCTTCAAAGTTAAATAAGTCGGAGCTCATCATTGTAGCCTTGGAATGCAGTGGTTCTGTGGCGCTGGGCCAGGAGCGGAAGTGGGGTAGCAGCCGGAGGCACAACAAGAGCGGAAGAGCTGGTTGGGCTCAGTCGTCCTCATGCAATTCACTGAACGAAACCAGCAGGAACCTTACCACATTTCATGGCACTATTTGCTGTGTACAGGATCTGGTATGGACCCTTCCACTGTGACTGCACGATAGACTTCAGCTGCTCTATTCAAATATGTACCCGATTGCAAGGCTGGAAGATATGGCATGCTTTGGTCAGTAGAGCTGCATGGACATGGGATTGGAAACTACATAGTGAATCAATTGCCTGCAGTTTTGCAGAATAACATAATCATTAAGAGGTAATTCAATAGTCGCAGGAGAAACAGAAGGTTTCATTGGAAGCAGCATGGGACGATCCATGGCTACCTCATAGGGATTTAGTTTAGTCTTCCTAGAAAGTATGGTTAAGATTGACCAGAGTGCTAGGGGTAGTGGGTCAGGCCCCTAAAGGTGAGTTTTGGCACCGATCTTGGCACGTTTTTTCTTGATTGTGCTATTGTAATGCTACTCTTTGCCTGAGGATTTGTGTATATGGACAATGGAAATACTGTTTTATCCTTAGGATGTTAGACACTTTGTGCACAGAGGGAACAAAGTTTGTCCCTCAATCACTTAATGGGATTCCAAAGCTTGCTATGAAGTTCCTAAGGGGCATATTATCAAGGTCCGGTGTTAAAATTATCGCCAGTTTATCGGCAGAAAACTGCAGCTAAAGCGGCGATAATGGCCTTGATAATATGCCCTTGAGGATTCCAATAGAAGCCCATGTTCACACCAGAACATGGGCTTCTATGGGAATTCTCAAGGGCATATTATCAAGCCCATTATCGCCGCTTTAGCTGCAGTTTTCTGCCGATAAAGCGGAGATAATTTTAACGCTGGACCTTGATAATATGCCCCTAAGTATCTTCTTGGCCACCTTAATAGCATCAGCATGAGAACTTGGATATACCTCAACTAGCCGGAAAACATACACATAATTACAAGAACATAAGAATAGGAGCAACACTTCGCCATGTGACTAAAGTCCAGTTGTGAGTAGACAAAGGTGCCACAAAGAGGTGGGAGAATGGCAGGAGCAGTCTTAATCCCTTGTCCAATGATGTGGGCTTGGTACGGGGCACAGGAGTGACGAATCTGTTGGGCCACTGAGGGAATCATAATATCCTTCCAACTGAGCATGTCTCTGTTACAACCTGGCAAGGTTGGAGATCAGCAATCTTGGGGAAACCATTCTCCCTGTGTCATCCCTTTTACAATTCTCTTTGAAACAAGATGTTCAGTAATTCAAATAAAACACATAACTTTCATGACTGAAAGACAGTGCAGCTTTCCTAGCCATTTATCAGCAAGTGGACACTTTGTCTTGGGAGGATTGGTGAGCAGCTATAATTGCAATAGCAGTTTTACATGGTCCCTTTATTCAGGTCTTCACCACTGTTCATTTGGCTGATAAGGCTAATATTGCTACCCACCTTCATATACGTTTGGCAAACACTTTAACATATCTCAACAGCAGTAGTTTAGGAGTGCCACTGGACTGTGGTGGCAACAGTTTGGGCTATGGTTTCGGTAGTCTCCTGCCAATAAACCTTTCTGAAAGAGTCAAACCTATAGATAACTAAATAAAGAACCTTAACAAAATGTTTAATCAACTGAGGCTAATGGGACCTGAGGGTCATATTTGATGCGCTGAGATCACTTGGAGTGTGTGGTCCACTAAGATCAGTTGAAGTATGTGATAGTATACAGCATATGTTTTAGTTGCGTTAAGAAGTCTTGCAGAATGTTTTTGTTGCATTGAGGGGATACTTATGTGCAGCAGCGGATGGCAATACAAAAATATGCGGGGGAGCCATCCGCCAACTCACCTCTATGATGCTCCTGCCCAGCGTGGCACTCCCAGCGATGGTGGTGTGACGTCTCTTCTGCCCAGTGGAACAAGACTCAGGACCAATAGCATGAGAGCAGCTCCAGGATTGGTGGGATCAGACTAACCCTGCGCTCATTTTGAAGCTGGGGGCCTGTGCCAGCAATCCCCCGGCTGTTTCACAGCCGGGTGATTGCTAGGTGTACAGTGTGCTTGTCAGGCTGGCTGTATGTACCCAGCTGGCAAACCCAATGTGTACTGCAAGAGAAGCAGGATTCAGCCCCAGACAGTTGCCTTACACTCGCACTGTACACTGCTGGAGCTGGTGGAAAGATAGAATGACATTATTATACCATTTTATTTTTTTAGTGTTTCCCTGCTGTGCTTGCCCTTTAGGAAGAGCTGCCCCTGCTTATATGTACTTCATTTATTCTGTTACGTGTTTGGTCTTTCATGGGTGTTAAAATTGCCAGGAGAGTAGTCACAATCGTTGTCATGACCTGAGAGAAAGTTATCAGTATTTCATTCCTTTGCGCTGCTATTGTTTTTCCTCCTCACACATTGCAACTCCTTTGCATCTAAGTTTGAACTCTCCGTCTACTTTCCTACCAAATTTTCCATGGGGCCATAGTTGGTGCTGAGGTGGACTTCCAAGCCAACGCTAGTGCTCTTTTGGCCAGAATAAGTGTTGTGTCTAGAAGGTTTTGCTTCTGATATTTCTCCAGTAATTATACTAAATTAGTTTTCAGTTTTTTAAAAATATCTTGTATGAGGTTAAAGACAGTGATTAATTTGAGCCGGTGGGCTCCTGTGCTCATCACCGGCACCTAATTGTTAACACCGGCGCTTGTGACAGTCTGCCACTGTCTGGCTAATTTAGAGATGACCACAACTACAGTTAATTATTAATTCACTTTACATTAGAAATTACTATTACCTTCGTATAGCTTTGGAGGCTTGAAATAGTCCGAATTGTCACGCTTGTAGGAGTGTAATAGTTACTTGTTACTATCATTAGCAGCGCTGGTAGTGGCAATGGGTGATGTAAGCTGCAGTAGCCTCCCGCCGAGAGCCCTGGAACTTATTATTTTACAAATTAAGCACTGGTTAATGATTAAAAGGTCTGGCCTCAGCAGAAGTGTGTGGAGGCCTCATTATTTCCCCAGAACTGCCCACTTCTACCCTCAGCATTCCTGCCAACTAAGCAGTTGAAAACTCAATTGAAGGACCAGAACTTCCCAGCAGCCAGTAAATAACATTGGCCCTGAAGAGATTGGTACTTACCACATCTATCCATCATACGTCTATCCTTCCCCAGAAAGGTAACAAAAAAAACACTTGAGATTCGACTGCATGAACAAATTAAAACCAGCTATCCTTTACCCATGCTAGCAATCAAGCTTTAGACGACAGTGCTGCGTCCAAGTTGAAGAATATGCTTTACTCCAGTTCCTCTTCAAAATATCAGTTTCCAACCATGTCATTGCAGTACAATAGTGTGCCTGCTTCCCATTACTCATACTCAAAGTGAGGATTGATTGGTGGATTAAGAAAAATAAGGATATTACATTGACCTGACATGTTCAGTGTGTGTGAAGCTGGTGTGATCCTCACATATTATTATATATGCACTTCCACTTTAGTACATCTTTGTAAATCTGCAGTTACTACATGAGTTTGCATCTGTAATAATATTACACCAGTGAACCTACCCAATCATCACATGTGTGTGAATATCAAATATTAGAAGTAAATGAACTTGATAAATTCTCACATGTGTGAACTTTACATATATGTACATGTATGTGAATATGGCCATGTACTAGAGGTAAAATAAATATCTCCTTTCTGGTGACCACTGTTCATTTTAGAAAAAGATATCCAAGAAGGAAAAGCTAGTTCTTATGTTTCTTGTTTAATCTGCAGCTGTCATTATGCTCTGTGATCTACTTTTCACCTTGGCTGCAGGCACCTACTTGCTGCCCTTTATGCCGACTGCCATATAGGCAGCAATTTAGGACATCCACTTCTGTCTGCCTCGAACAAGTTTCTGTAAGGTGCCCCAGTTGTGGTTCAGGGCCTTCATTTCTGTTTCCACAGCTCACCGCCATTTGTTCTTTTGCCTGCCAGTCTTCCCTGTGCCTTCTGGGGTCCAGTGGAGAGCTGTTGTTGTGATGGAGTCTTGTTCTCTTCTGATGGTGTGTCTTATGCATCTCCATCTTTTTCTCAAAAAGATGATGTTCACGCTCTTGTGCCTGCCTCTGGTAAGCAGTTCCTGAATGGAGATGGTTCGCTGCCAGAAAATGAGCAAGAGTATTCTAAGGTAACTTGTGTGGAATGCTGAAAGGTTGGTGATGTCGCTTTTCATCATCCACCAGCATTCTCACCCATACAATATTGTGGACAGATGCAGCTCTAGTAAAGCCTCAGCTTGGTGTTAGTGCTGTGCTGAAATAACCTCCACACATTGTTCAACATCCTGTAGGAATTCCTGGCCTTGTTCGGCCTGCTCTTGGTGCCTGCCTGGCCCTCCATTATGTCCCATCAGTTATAAGGACAGGATGCACACCAATTTTAGCTATTTTACAGTGCGATTGGTTGGGGCGAGTTGACGCCCCATTCTAGGATGGTTGTTGATATTTCGGTGCCAGTTGGGCATGGCACTTAACCAGTCTGCACGCAATCATAGGACAAGTTTTGTAAAATAGCTAAAATATGTGTGAATCCTGTCCTTATAACTGATGATTCACAATTGATGGAACCGGGATTGCACCCGCCTGTAGAAAATGGAGTAAGCAGGAGGATTTACGGAAAATGGAGGAGTCCACACGTTTGGGATGACAATGTGATTCATTGAAAGACAGTGTTGAAACGAAACAGAAATGTATTTTAAAATGATTGTTGACCAACTATGTTTAATACATCTTTGTAAAGTGACATTTGCATTTAGCCGTTAGGCTTTAAACGCACTGAATGCTGGGAAATGGAGTTTGTAAATGTAATAGCATCTGGTGAAAACAATTGCAGCCCCGGGGTGGTGGGAATATTGAAGTTAGCGAGCCAATCAGGTGTTTAACAGGACGGGTTAAAAGCGCGAGGATCTGTGGGGTGTATAATGCTTTGGTTGAAGGTATACGGAGGACAGGGGCGGCTGGTGCATAGGGGCGAATGGGGCGTTGCCCTACCAGCGTCCGGACGCATTGCCCCACCAGCTTCCGGACAAGGATCGGGGTCGGAGCGGGAGGACAAGACAGACACCTTAAAAACAGTGTTAGCAGTGCAGCCCAGCCTTGTACAAACACACACACCCTGCGCATGACGTGTGGTGGACGTTCGTTCGACTTCAATATCGCCCACGTCACGCATGTGCAGAGTGTGTCTGTGAGGCAGTGGTGAGGGCAAGCAGGCGCTACCTGAAGCAGCTGGTTTTCCAGGACTTCGGTCGAATTTTCGGCTCGCCCTGATCTGACGTAGTCACGTAGCTCAGCTCAGAACATTCTTCAAGTTCTAGGATCCCGCCTCCTCCCCTGACTGGATGACGTTGATACAGAGTCACCCTATGACAAGAGGCGGGATTTCAAGTACAGCTTCCTGCGCGGAGTTAGCATTTCCCTCCTTCCTTGAACCAGCTTCAACCTGGTCCGGGAGTCGGGACTCCGAGAGAAACCCGCCGTGATCAAGCTGAAAACAGTGAGTACTACTTCGATCCGCCATGTATGACGTCACTGCACTATGATCAGTTCCACTCTTGAAGTTGTTACCAAGGACGTAAGTGATGGTGCATGTGTGATTTCACTGCACAAAGGACAGTTTTAAATGTGCATTTTTATAGGTTCATTTAGCTTGCGGTAGTGATGTGTGTCACTACAATGACGGATGTTCCACAGTACGACGTCACCGCGGGAATGGCAGTTCTGATTGTACATTCCTATACGCTCACTTCATCTGCAAGAGTGATGTCACTGCAGTGTAGGACTTCCCATAGTACGACGTCACTGATCAAAGGAAATTGTTCAGTTTTCATTGTTGAGTTTAGTTCAGTCCCGTCCCCGTATGATGTTACAGTAGTAAGGGATATCTCACAGTACGATGTCAGCACACAAAGGGTATCTCACAGTGTAGAGTGTATATTGCTACACATCTAGTTCAGTTGCCTCTGTGACGTCATGGTAGAGAGACACATCCCACACAGGGGCGTATCTTTAGGGGGGGTGATTGGGGTGGAACACCCCCCTAATACCTACTCTGTGGGTCCCACGGCCTGCTGGTGGTCGGGCCAGATCATGTGTGTGACTGCTGTGCAGTAAGGACTAGGGCTACAGGCTCAGATCTGGGTATAAAGTGCACACACCTGACTATAACACTAATACCGCATGACCCCGAGTGACTGGAGGCACGACGGGTAAGTCGCGGTAGTGCGCCGAGTCACCCTTGTGAAGGGGTGTTCATTCTCCTTCAGAAAGCTGAAGTCGAGATGTGTCACGCTGCAAGGCCTTGCAGCAGCACTCGGTTTCATCTCTGGCTTGCATGCATTTGTCACCTCATGGTGCCCGGGCCTGTCCCCACCCGAGTCCACCCCCATCGAGTATTGCGAGCCGCGACTGTAACAGTTACCGGTCCCAGCTTCTCTCCCTCATTAAACTGTGTGACCCTGGGCAAATCGTTTCATCTCCTCCTGCATCACTATTCCCATACGATACGGAGTTCACACACTACACCCTACAATAAAACCTCGGTAAATCTAGTTGGCGGCTCTTCGCACGCTTGGCTGAAGCAAGGAGTGACTCCGAGGTAGAGACGCTTTGTAGTTCTTCAAATGCAGCCGGCAGTCGCTCTGAGGTACTCCCCACAGCATCTTCCAGAAAATGCTATAATTCAGTCCCACCGATGCCATCTTTCACCAAAATAGATTATGTTTTGCCTTGTAGTGTGAGGTGAGGGAGGGAGGGCAAGACGAGGAGACGCACGTTGCATGCATTTTTTTCTTGAATTAATGTCTATGAAAAGCAACAACATTACACCTGCCACACCCTTGCAACTCTCTTACGGAGGAAACGTAATTTATGCTTTTTTATGGATAGGGCCACTGGAATTATGAAATTCTGCTGCTGCGTCGTTTTCCACATAATGGCTACATAACTATTTTCTTGTCCCGCTCCGTGTAGTTGAAAACAATCGCCCCAGGATCACGGAGTTTAGTGACATAGTGAAGCCGGGATGAGAATTAAGCTATGATTGTTCCGAAGCTTAATGTGTCATCTCAGTTTGCTGTACTCGAATTAAGCACCCTGTATACAATATTTACTTAATGCTTTATTTAAATTTTATTTTTACCGTAAAACATTAATAGTAAGGACGCATTTGTGATCCTCTCGTGCCTGCTGGTTCCACTCCTGGACATAATTTTAAAATATGCAAATCTGGTCACTTAAAATGCTATGAATGCCTTTTCTTTCACGATTCTGCTGCGATCACGCTGTTTAATGTATTGCTTTCTGCAGTTTGCTACTTTGTTGAGTGCTCCCCTATTTCCTCGTATGTCTCATCGACGTCAGTAAGCTGTTCTGTCCCTTCACTGACATCGGTGGCCTGGCCTTTACCCCTCACTGGCGTCAGCAAGCTACCTGAATCTCTTTCGCTGACGCCACTAAAGAGAATTATCCATGCACCGGGAGAACACAGTAAAGGACACTTGTTCAGAGAAAAGGTGTTCAGACAAGGATGCCAAACAAAGATACATTGTGAGTGTGTCTGCAAGTGTGTGTGTGTGTGTGAGAGAAACCTCGAACGTGTGTGTGTGACTGTGTGTTGGTGCATGTGTGTGTGTTTAACCTCGAATGTGTGTATATTGGACTGTGCTTTTAGCTTTACACGTGTCTATATCTGCAGGTCTATATCGCTTGCCACGGTGCACTCCGACAGAAACTTTACGCCTCACCACTTTCAAATGTCACCAGCCACCACTGACGGAGGATGGATTGCTTTTAACGTTACATGGCAGGTATGTGTACAACCGCTAGGTAAAAAGTTGTGGTTGTAAGTTGAGTGTACAATCTAGTTAGGATTTTACTGGGCCATAATAGATAAGTGTGAACATATTGATTGTTGGAGGAGAAAAGATTAAGGAGTTATAATGGGAAAGTAAATGAGCGTTATAAGCCATGGAAGGTAAGATTATACTGATCGTTACTCGTGGAGAAAAGGGTTTGATAAACGAGGGCATGAAAGAAGGGAGGGGATAAGGATATGCTTTTTTCTTAGATCAACGTGATGCAGGGATGGATGAGGATGGCATTAATATCAAGGGAGTCAGGGATAAAATCGGGAGGAAATTTGTGTAGAGAAATTGGCATGTTATGCGCACAAGGGGAAACCAGTTTTGTTTGTGGAAAAGATGGGTTGACATTTTGTTTCAGAACATGCTGAGGCGGAATGCAATGTAATACTTTGTAGTAATCTGTTAAATCAGATTACGTATATTCTAATTTACTATTCCCTCACATTTATAAATTTATGTATATTAATGTATTATGTACCTGGGTGGAATGTTCTACTGCTGCTTAGTTACTACAGAATGTTAGTGTGGCACTCTTGAGTTGGTGTCCGTTGGAGTTGGCTGCTTCCAAGCCATCTCCTCTTCCATGTAACCTACAAATAAACTACTCAAGACATCAACAGCATCCTGGTTGCTTACTAGATTTGATTGGCGACAATCCTGGTTACATGGACTACCCAGCGTGCAAGTATTGAAAGAAGCGGATCAACTCATGACAAGCCACTTTCTACTACTCAAGATTTGTGAATCTTCAAACACCTCTGGCCTTCATGATCTACAATTCAAGCTCTACACTACAAATTCACAAGAGAGATTTCAACACAAGTGAATTGATTACAAGCAAGACTTCCTTCAGCCAACACGGTAGGGTGTTTTTATTTCATCTACTACCCACTATTAAGACCTTTTTTTTTTCTATTGACTCAGGCGCATTTGAACTCAATTATCTTTTCGATAATATCTTGCCTCGTTCCTCATCGTTATGAAAAACAAGCGTCTTAGTGTTTTTTTCCCCTACTATTTGGCCCAGCTTTTGCGCTCTCCAACGTTTATTTCTGCTTTTTTGCATAGTTCCTGCCAGATGAGCGTCAGTACGTTAGAGCGGCTATGCGTCACAATTCCTTTGCACATGACTGCCGCTTTTGTTCTTCCTGCTGCCTCGGATCCCATTAATCCTGCGTCCTACATTACCTAGCAACCACACCACCGCGAACAATGCGCACAGACAGAAAATCTGCAACGCTGATGCGCACAGTTCATTTCCTACAGTAAATCTTTATCGCTTTAAAGCATTACCACATGTACAATTCATCTTGCTTGAAGATATGTGCGCACAGTCTATGAAATTAACGCTGATGCGCACAGCTTATCTTCTTCATTGTTTTTGTTTGTTTACTCACTCGTGAATTTTTTTGATTCTTGCACAATATTTCAGTGCTCTGTGGGTATCCTACGGTGACACACACACCTTCTCCTCGTACTTGTGTATATCATGGTGATGTACACACCTAATTATTATCAATAAGCTCCTTGTCCAAGTGTGCATTCTACGGTGACACACACACCTCGTTATTTTCAAACTGGTGTATATCACGGTGATGTACACTCACTACTAAGTTCTCTCTTACAAATCAGTCAATGTGAGACTATTTTAATTTATCTGACCACTTCAAGTTCGATACTCCTATATTTTCTTGGTAGTTTGTTATCTCTACCATGTGTACCCTTCAGTCTGTCAATCCACATCCTGCATTTTTGGACTCTCCTGGAGAACCACCTATCAGATGGGAAGTTTGGCATGACGCTTTCGAAACTTATTTAGGAGCCATGGGTGCATCTAGATTTAGCGCAGACAGAAAGAAATACTTGTTGCTACACTCTAGGTTTTGAAGGAAGATCTGTGTTTAAACATTTGCCTGACCTACCACAAGAGGTCGCCATACCTAATGATGAATACAGAGAAACTGTTCTTAAACTCAAACTTCGGTTCGATAAACTACCAAGTCTCATGGTTCTCAGACATACTTTTTTTTAAGAGAAAACAATCAGAAGGGGAAGATGTGGATTCTAACATCTCTGTGTTGCGTAGATTAGCAGCAGACTGTAAATTTGAGAACTTTACTGACCAACTCATCAGGGACCAATTTGTGTGCCATTGTAGAGACAAAAATATTAGACAAAAATTACTTACCATGGGTGATCCGTCTCTTGATGAAACTATCAAATTAGCTAAAAGCATAGAAATTTCTATGATTTCTTTGACAGAATTGGAGGATAAAGTAGTGGAACCTGTTAATGCCATTAACCTCAATGCATCTGGTAAATCCGTCAAAAAAAGTCTAAAAACAGTGCTGGTAATGTCAGTAAGTACTCTAAAGCTAACAATTCAAGCAATGCAGAGCCTACAGTATGTATAAGATGTGGGAACTCACCTCATTCTAAAGGATCACGGTGTCCTGCTTCCAATGTCACTTGCAACTATTGCAAAAAAGTAGGTCACTTTGCAAAAGTTTGTCTTAAGTTAAAAGGACATAAGAATCTAAAGAAATCTATTGTATGCATAGTTGAGTCTGAGTCTTCCTCTGATTCTGAGATAGTTTCTGTTGTTTCTGATCACACTGCTTGTGATGTCATTGAAGGTGATCCCAAATCTTGTGTTGACCCTATCATTGATATCTCTGTTGGTACTAAATGCATCAAACTCATAGTGGATTCTGGTGCTAAGATAACCATGATCACTAAGAAACTTTTTGATGAAACTTGGGAAGGTAGTCAACCTCTCCTTCCTCCTGATCGCACACCCGTGTTGTACGAAGGTCATAAAATCAACCCCTTGGTTTTTTTTTAATAAGAGATGTGCTTTAAAGGAAGGAGAATAAAAGGGAAGATCTATGTTGCTGTTAAAGGGTTAGACATCCTAGGGTGGTTTCACCAAGGATTATTTGGAATGATCCTTAAACCGGGAACCAAAGAACAGGTCGTTGTGGTTGGGTGTTCTGATGAAGTACAATCACTCAAAGACAAATTCCCTTCAGTTTTCAGCTCTGACTTAGGGAAAATTCAAGGTTTTAAACACCGAATCATAGTCAAAGAGGGGTCCTTACCAGTGAAACACAAACTCAGGGGGGTACCCTATAGTGTTAGGGATGATTTACAGAAGGAATTAGTACAGTTATGTCAGAAGGGTGTGATTGAGCCAACAGAGTCCTCCCTTTGGCTTTCGCCTTTGGTTGTCGCTAGGAAGAGGTGAGGTCAACTCAGGGTGTGTGTTGACTTAAGATCACTTAATAAGGAAATCTGGGTTGACTCACATCCTCTTCCGAAAATTAAGGACCTATTTGCTTCCACCAAAGGTGCTAAATTCTTCACCAAGCTTGACCTGGCCTGCGCATATCACCAGGTTGAGTTGCACCCTGATTCTCGTCATCTCACAGCATTTGTGTCCCCTCTAGGCACATTTCAATACCGACGCATGCCCTTTGGGTTAGCATCGGCTGCGTCGGTATTTCAGAGGGTCATGTCCAACATACTTAAAGGGGCTGACGGAGTCTTCGTTTTTCAAGACGATGTATTGATATTCGCCAACGATGCTCCTTCACGTGACCTCATTTTGCACAAAGTGTTGGGCTTATTCCAGCAACATGGTGTTGTCTTAAAACTTGAAAAATGCAAATTCTTTTGTACTGAAGTAGAGTACTTAGGTCACGTTCTCAGTCATGATGGCGTTAAACCCAGACCTGGTCTTCTGGAGGCAACTACTAATGCCTCCACTCCCACTGATAAAACTGGTGTCAAATCCCTCTTAAGCCTTTGTGAATATTACTCAAGGTTTATTCCCCACTATGCTACAATTGTCCGTCCCATTAGTAATCTCCTCAAAAAAGGTACTAGATTTGTTTTTGAGCAATGAATTTGTCTCCGCGTTTGAATAAGTCAAAAATCTCCTAGGCAACAGTGCTGTACTCAAACCTTTTGACCCAAGTTTACCTTGTTGTCTAACAGTTGATGCCAGTCAAGTCGGGTCGGGTGCTACGCTGACACAAGTTGAGGATGGAGTTGAGAAAACGATTGGGTTTGCATCCAGAGTCCTAAGGTTACCTGAATTGCAATACTCAGTCATTGAGAAGGAGCTGTTGGCCTGCTCATGGGCTATTGAAAAGTTTCGCCCATATGTGTGGGGAAAGCGTTTTCTGCTTCAGACTGACCACAAGCCCCTTGTCAATATCTTGGGCGGTAGTTTAACCAAATGTTGCACTCCCAGAATTATGAGAATGGTTACCAAGTTGTTACAGTATCAATTTGATATCAGACACATCTCTGGGGGTAAGAATGGGAGGGCAGACTTTCTTTCTTGTTTTCCTCCCACAAGTGTTCAAGAGGATGATGTTTTCTTTTCTGACCTTATTGAAGAGGATTGTGAAGATTGTCTTGTGGCAGGTGTTGACATTCCTGAACTGAGATTTTGTTCCAAAGATGAATGGTGAGTCGCATTCTCTGATGACTGTGTTCTCCAAGACGTGTGTAATCTTGTTAGGAGTGGGTGGCCTAGAGAAAAGGTCTTGCCTCCTGCATTACAACCTTTCTCTAAGATTGAGGATGAAATTTCTTTGGAAGATGGTATTTTGTTGCGGAATGACAAACTTATTCCTCCACATTCGTTTAGGAGAGGGATCCTAGTTAGAGCTCATGAGGGTCATTTAGGTTCCTCCTTCACCAAACGCCGCTTTCGCGAAACATACTGGTGGCCAGGAATGGATTTGGAGATTGATACGTTTGTTTTGGACTGCTGTATTTGCAGTTCATCAGACAAGTCTCTTAAAACTTCAGTTCCTCCTCTTATGCCTGTAGAATGCCCAGACCGTCCTTGGGTCAAACTGGGGGTTAACGTCATGGGACCTTATTCGACACTCAACGGAAATTCAAGATTTATCTTGGTTTTAGTTGATTATGCTTCCAAGTGGCCCGAGTACAAACTGGTTAGAGAAGTTGACACAAAGAGCATCATTAACTTTTGAGGTAGGTTTGGTCTAGAGAGGGATCTCCTGAAATACTTGTTTCAGATAATGGGAAACAATTTGTTGGGAAGAATTTCGAATCTTTCTTGTCTGTTTCCGGTGTGAAACATTTAAAAAGTTCCCTTTATCATCCTCAAGGGAATGGACTCGTTGAAAGGATGAATCGAGTGGTGGGGGACTATGTGAAATGGGCTAAAGCTAACAACCAGGACGTTCTCAAATCTCTTGAAAGCATGATATGGGTTTATAGGACCACCCCACACTCGTCCACCAAAGTGTCTCCTTTCGAGTTAATGAGAGGAAGGAAGCCCATTACTTCTTTTCGTCCAGGGTGGATGTCCAAGTGGATTGATGTAGAATCAGATGTGCGGAAATTGATGTCTATAGCAAAAGATAATGCTTCTGTCACTCAAGCTAAACAAAAAAAATGTTTTGACACTAAGAAAGGGTCGAAGACCTCTATCCTCAAAGTAGGTGATACTGTTGGAATCAGAAAGTCCGTTCAAAGTAACAAAGGTGAAAGCAAATTTGGACCTCCTGTTAAAGTAATTAAGATTATGGGTAATGCTATTCAAGTCGAAGGAGGATTTTGGTGGAACTTATGCAAGGTTGCTAAAGTCCATTGTTCTGCTAAACAATTTCCGTCCACGCATATTGGTAATCCTTCTCATGGCACAGATTCTGTACCAGGTGGTGTCAGGAGGAGCTCACGTAAAGTGGTTAAACCTGCTAGGTATAGGGAATACATTTTCATTTCCTTAATTGCTATATTACTTGTTGTTACTGTAAATTTGTCTTTATTATTATTATTCTTACATAATACAACAAGTGTATTTATTATTACAGTTAATTAAAACCATAACATACAAACGTATTAATAAAATTCAAGGTATTATTATTATAATTATTAATTTTTTTGTTGTTTTTTTGGTGTTAGAAAAAGGGGAGGTAATGTAGTAATCTGATGAATCAGGTTACGTATATTCTAATTTACTATTCCTTCACATTTGTAAGTTTATGTATGTTAATGTATTATGTACCTGTTTGGAATGTTCTACTGCTGCTTAGTTACTGCAGAATGTTAGTGTGGCGCTCTTGAGTTAGTGTGCGTTAGTGCTTCCAAGCCATCTCCTCTTCCATGTAACCTACAAATAAACCACTCAAGACATCAACAGCATCCTGGTTGCTTACTACATACTTTATTATTTTTAGTGACCCCTGAAGAAGGAAGGGCTTTTATGCCCGAAATGCATTGGGTATTTTATCGAATAAACACTGCCTTAAATGAAGTTTACTCTAGTCGTGGTCTTTAAAGAGGTCCGGATGAAAACAGTGGGAACATAAGAAGTTTGGGAAATAGTATTTACACTCCGTGTGTGGATTCTAACAACAGAGAGAAAAAAATGTTGATAAAAAGAGAAATTAGCAAAATAAGGGAAATAAAGGAGTACTTTGATAAACAAAGTTGGCGCAACTCAGCAGTGCGATTGGTTGGGGCGAGTTGACGCCCCATTGTAGGATGGTTGTTGATATGTTTTGTAAAATAGCTAAAATATGTGTGCATCCTGTCCTTATCACTGATAATTCACAATTGATGCCCAGAACCGGGATTGCACCCGCCTGTAGAAAATGAAGTAAGCAGGAGGATTTACGGAAAATGGAGGAGTCCACACATTTGGGATAACATCGTGATTCATTGAAAGACAGTGTTGAAACAAAACAGAAATGTATTTTAAAATGATTGTTGACCATTTATGTTTAATACATCTTTGTAAAGTGACATTTGCATTTAGCCGTCAGGCTTTAAACGCACTGAATGTTGGGAAATTGAGTTTTTAAATGTAATAGCATCTGGTGAAAACAATTGCAGCACCGGGATGGTGGAAATATTGAATTTAGCGAGCCAATCGAGTGGTTAAAAGTATGGGTTAAAAGTGCAAGGAATTGTGGGGCGTATAACGCTTTGGTTGAAGGTATACGGAGGATGGATTGCTTTTAACGTTACATGGCAGGTATGTGTACAACCAGTGCTTTAAATGGGAAAAAATAAGTGCAGGTACTCACTAAAATAGAGGTGTGGCAAGTGGGTGGGGCTAGGGGCGGCTCTAAGGGCAAGATATGATCATACATAATGACTTCTGTACCATTTGCAGCACATATCAAAGCAGACGACAAATGCGTTCATGTCACTAAAACAGAGTAACTCAATACAAGCTCCTCGGAAGCAGAACTGCATCTGCCCTGCACTGTAAGAGAAACCTAATCTGCGCCTGCCGTCCTGATCATGGTACCGGTACTCTCCCTGGCTACAGAGAAGTGCCGGTACTGCCGGCAAAAAAAATCGGAGGTGCCGGTACTCGGTACTGGTGAGTACTGGCCCATTTAAAGCTCTGTGTACAACCGCTAGGTAAAAAGTTGTGGTTGTAAGTTGAGTGTACGATCTAGTTAGGATTTTACTGGGTCATAATAGTTAAGTGTGAACGTATTGATTGTTGGAGAACAAAAGATTAAGGAGTTATAATGGGAAAGTGAATGAGCGTTATAAGACATGGGAGGTAAGATTATACTGATCGTTACTCGTGGAGAAAAGGGTTTGATAAACAAGGGCATGAAGGAAGGGAGGGGATAAGGAAATGCATTTTTCTTAGATCGACGCGATGCGGGGATGGATGAGGATGGCATTAATATCAAGGGAGTCAGGGATAAAATCAGGAGGAAATTTGTGTAGAGAAATTGGCACGTTATTCGCACAAGGGAAAACCAGTTGTGTTTGTGGAAAAGATGGGTTGACATTTTGTTTCAGAACATGCTGAGGCGTAATGCAATTTAATACTTGAGTAAATTGCTAATAATGCAGAGATGTAAAATGATAGTTAAAATTATACCTGATAAATGTTCTTTATTATTTCTACTGACCCCCTGAAGAAGGGCTTTTATGCCCGAAATGCATTGGGTATTTTATTGAATAAACGCTGCCTTAAGTGAAGTTTACACTAATCGTGATATTTCAAGAGGTCCGGATGGACACAGTGGGAACATAAGAAGTTGGAAAATAGTATTTACAATCTGCGTGTGGATTCTAACAACAGAGAGAAAAAAATGTTGATAAAAAGAGAAATTAGCAAAATAAGGGAAATAAAGGAGTACTTTGATAAACACATTACCTCCAAGTTGGCGCAACTCAGCAGTGCGATTGGTTGGGGCGAGTTGACGCCCCATTGTAGGATGGTTGTTGATATGTTTTGTAAAATAGCTAAAATATGTGTGCATCCTGTCCTTATCACTGATGATTCACAATTGATGCCCAGAACCGGGATTGCACCCGCCTGTAGAAAATTAAGTAAGCAGGAGGATTTACGGAAAATGGAGGAGTCGACACATTTGGGATAACATCGTGATTCATTGAAAGACAGTGTTGAAACGAAACAGAAATGTATTTTAAAATGATTGTTGACCATTTATGTTTAATACATCTTTGTAAAGTGACATTTGCATTTAGCCGACAGGCTTTAAACGCACTGAATGTTGGGAAATTGAGTTTTTAAATGTAATAGCATCTGGTGAAAACAATTGCAGCACCGGGATGGTGGGAATATTGAATTTAGCGAGCCAATCGAGTGGTTAAAAGTATAGGTTAAAAGCGCAAGGAATTGTGGGGCGTATAACGCTTTGGTTGAAGGTATACGGAGGATGGATTGCTTTTAACGTTACATGGCAGGTATGTGTACAACCAGTGCTTTAAATGGGAAAAAATAAGAGCAGGTACTCACTAAAATAGAGGTGTGGCAAGTGGGTGGGGCTAGGGGCGGCTCTAAGGGCAAGATATGATCATACATAATGACTTCTGTACCATTTGCAGCACATATCAAAGCAGACGACAAATGCGTTCATGTCACTAAAACAGAGTAACTCATTACAAGCTCCTCGGAAGCAGAACTGAATCTGCCCTGCACTGTAAGAGAAACCTAATCTGCGCCTGCCGTCCTGATCATGGTACCGGTACTCTCCCTGGCTACAGAGAAGTGCCGGTACTGCTGGCAAAAAAAATCGGAGGTGCCGGTACTCGGTACTGGTGAGTACTGGCCCATTTAAAGCACTGTGTACAACCGCTAGGTAAAAAGTTGTGGTTGTAAGTTGAGTGTACAATCTAGTTAGGATTTTACTGGGTCATAATAGTTAAGTGTGAACGTATTGATTGTTGGAGAACAAAAGATTAAGGAGTTATAATGGGAAAGTGAATGAGCGTTATAAGACATGGGAGGTAAGATTATACTGATCGTTACTCGTGGAGAAAAGGGTTTGATAAACAAGGGCATGAAAGAAGGGAGGGGATAAGGAAATGCATTTTTCTTAGATCGACGCGATGCGGGGATGGATGAGGATGGCATTAATATCAAGGGAGTCAGGGATAAAATCAGGAGGAAATTTGTGTAGAGAAATTGGCACGTTATTCGCACAAGGGAAAACCAGTTGTGTTTGTGGAAAAGATGGGTTGACATTTTGTTTCAGAACATGCTGAGGCGTAATGCAATTTAATACTTGAGTAAATTGCTAATAATGCAGAGATGTAAAATGATAGTTAAAATTATAACTGATAAATGTTCTTTATTATTTCTAGTGACCCCTGAAGAAGGGCTTTTATGCCCGAAATGCATTGGTTATTTTATTGAATAAACGCTGCCTTAAGTGAAGTTTACACTAATCGTGATATTTCAAGAGGTCCGGATGGACACAGTGGGAACATAAGAAGTTGGAAAATAGTATTTACAATCTGCGTGTGGATTCTAACAACAGAGAGAAAAAAATGTTGCTAAAAAGCGAAATTAGCAAAATAATGGAAATAAAGGAGTACTTTGATAAACACATTACCGCCAAGTTGGCGCAACTCAGAAGTGCGATTGGTTGGGGCGAGTTGTCGCACCATTCTAAGATGGCTGCCTCCATTATGTCTGACAGTACTACCTAGGTAGATGAGGTCCCCTCAATCCACCTTTATTGGTGAAGGGTTTGGGATGTCGAGTGACATGACTTCTGATTTCTTCGTGTTGATTTTCAGGTCTACATTCTGTGTATTGATGTTGAGGCGAGGCGGCTTTTCCTGCATATGCTGGTGTGTGAAAGAGAGAGTAAGGCTAGGGAATCCACGTAGTCAAGCTCCTCCAGTGTAGAGGATACAGTCCATCTGATGCCTCTGGCTTTGTCTTTAGTAGTGCGTTGCATCACCCAGTCCTCCTAGGCTGAAGAGTACCGCTAACATCACGCATCCCTGTCTCCTACTGGTCTTGACTTCAAAGCTATACTCACCTCCCACATTGCAAGTAAAATAATCATTGAAGCACTTGATGAGAAGAACTATCTGTTGTGGTATGCCCTAGGCTCTCAGTTTAAACCAGAGAATGTCATGGTGGATGTGGTCAAAGGCTTTCTCAAAATCAATGAAGTTGATGTACAGTTATCTCTGCCACTCTGTGTACTGCCCTATGATGTTGTATAGTGTAAGAATCTAATCAACACACCCTCTGCATTTAGGTCAGCATTTAGGTCATTTTGTTATTGCAGGTGATTAGAGCCATCATATCTTGACTGTAATAAGGAAATTAGAGACAGAATTCTAAACAGGGATTGCAGGCTGCCATGTATTATATGTATGGGGTAAAGTACCCCCTGTCGTACAATATAAGAATATTGCAAGTCACCAAGGAGTTCCATAAGCATACAGAGGAATGGACCGAAGTCCGAGCTCACAGTTATGGACTCAAAAGTGATTTGCAATATCCTGACCATACTCAGAGGGAATACTTTATTCTTTAAAATACATGGTCACACTATCACCTTTCCCACAAAACACTTACATCCTTGTGGTGCAGTTCTTTCATATGCAAGAGAGAGCATGTCTATAAACATACAGAATAAAAATAGAATCTCCAGTGCAAAATTAAACACATCAAAATGCTGGTAGATATTTATTGCAAAAAGATATTAGAATCAGTTTAATACAAGTAATTTAAAGAAGGTGCAGTAGAAACATGCAGAACGATTCTAACCATTCTATCATTACTTAAGGAATGCAAAAAAATAAACGTTGCCATAAAGATTTCCTTTCTGATGGTCACTGTACAGGTAGAAAAACAGAACAGAAGAAAGAAAAGCAACATTTTGTTTTCGTTCTTTCAACAGCTGCTTTAATTTTGTTCTGTGACCTGACCTGCCTTTCCCCTAGCTGCTGGCTCTGGCAGCATGCAGTGTGATGGCAGAATTCAACTGTAATAAGTTATTACAGTTAAGTTCTGATGTAATTTCTTTTTAATAGGCAACCGGGTGTGTCAAAAGTCAACTACTACAAAGAAATTAGAGACTGTTTTTTATACAGCGAGTGCTGAATCCCATGTATTATATATGAGATATGCCAGTATATTATAAGGACATTTTCGGTCACTGAGGAGTTTCGTGACCATATAGAGGGAAAAGGCTGAAGGCAGTGTTCCTTCATAAGTTCATGGTACTCCAAGGTGACTTAAAATGTCCTTATAATGTACGACAGTGGGTACTTTATTCCTTATAATATATTGTCACACATTTCCCACAAACCACTTAAATCTTTGGTGTGTTGCTCTTTCATATAAAAGAAACAGCATGTTTGCAAACATGAAGAATAATGGTAGAATATCTAGTGAAAAATTAAGCAAACCACTAAGGTAGTTAGATATTTGTTTCAAAAAGATATTAGTAAAAGTTTAAAACAAGTCAGATTTTTGAAAGGGTTATAGATCAGAATGTGCAGAAACATGCAAAGAGATTAAATGTTTATACAATTACCTATGGTGTGCACAGAATAAACATGTTGCAATAAATATCTCCTTTTTACTCATCACTGTTCACCTAGAAATACAGAGTAGAAGAACTAATAGCCAGTGTTCCCCTTTCATTTTTTGCACTGCACCTTTCAATATGATGCAGGTCCTGCCTTTCACCTCAGTCACTGGCTCTGACAGCAGGCATTATTACATCAGAATTCACCTGTAATAACTCATTACAGTTAAGTAGCTATGTTTTCCCGTTATTACTAGGGTGTAACATGTTGCATACAAAAAGGAAATTAGAAACAGGTGTTATACTGGGATTGCAGGATCCTATGTATGATAAGTTACTACAGTTGAATGAATGAATGAAATTCTATTTGTATAGCGCATGGCTACCCTAAGGCCTCCCAGCGCTGCAATGTTGAGCAGCTATGTCATTTCGTTATTACAAGTGACTAGTCACATCATGGCTGATGTTTTCATGAATTTCAAATGAATCTACAATAAAGTGAAGAAACGCAACTGGATCTTGTCAGAAGTTGACATTCTCAAATTGTTCTATATCTCATTGTAACACATCATCTCTTCATGTTATATGTGGTGCAGCTCTGTTTTTGTTTGTGTATATTATATCTTCCTGGTGAGGAAGGCATCTTCTGGCAGGGGGTGCATACAAAGAAGTGCACACAAGGATAAGCAAAATATTATCAGTAACATAAACATACATTAAGGGTAATTAGCGGTGAGGGTGCTGTGGTAGCTTTTTAGGTCTGCTGCCCATTTGTCAGATGTTGTTGTGTTAACATCACAGCTCGACAGTAATAAGAACATCAGAGACCGGCTTTCATATAGAGGTTACAGGCTCCCATGTATAATAGGCGTGCATGCCATATCATTATTTAATATAGGAGTGTAAACAAGGTACAATGTAGATTATTGGCCAGCAATACAGCTTGCAGTTCACGTGACTTGCACAAAGCATCAGTCTTCTGTGTCATAGTTTGCTATGTCTCTAAATGCTTGGAATGAAAATATAGGAACATTAACACACGGTTACCCCTATGGATCCTGTATTTATCACAGGCCTCCATAGGGTCAGGCAGGTTAGTCCAATGAAAGGAAGCAGGCATGCACAGAAAAGGCCTACTGTGTAGCTAAATCTAAGAAAAGGCCGGCTAACTGTGTAGCTAGATATAAGTGGATTGCAACGGCAGCACCTTCTGAACGCATGGTTCAGGCCTGCGTATGAAATCAGTCGTTCCCCTGCTGCACAGGGGTGTGTTCACCCTGCAGAGCATGTGTGCTCTCCCCAAGCACAGTTTCCTTTCTTTCCCTCATAGAGTGGAAACAATTCTAACTAATTGGCAGGTGTCCGTCAAATCCATCACCCAGCGAGTTTGCTGAGTAGGCACTTATTAACTTATTTTTTGTTATTTATGAACTTGGAGCATTGTTTTTAAACAGCTGGCATTGTGGTTTTGCAAGTACATGCAGGACTGTAAATAATGTGATACTGTCACCCAACTTAATGGTGCTCGTGTTATCGACCTTGCAAAGAAACACATCTAAATCAACTGTCTGGGATTAAAGTCTTTGATTTGCTGTCGGTATGTAAATACAAAGATCTCAGAGACCGTACTTAACTCACTGAGCCATCTGGCTGGTTTACACGAACAACTGCTGCTGGATTACGGAGGTTTTCAGGTAAGTATACATATAAATAAATAAAACGAATTTTGTTGCGTGCACTGCATCGCATTTGGGGATGCAGTGCTTGCAACGAAATTTGTTTATTTATATGGTTAGTTACCTGAAAACCTCCGTAATCCATAGTTTACTACCCCCCACCCTGCCCCCCCCCCTCCCCACATCACGCCCGGCAGCTACTCCCACTACCAACTGTGGCTGCTTACAGTGCATGCATATCTCCTAAACAGGGACTGAACAAAGCGAAAAGCTGCCTTTCTTAGGCATGTGTGAAGTGCTAACCTTTATGTTTCCCCTCCACTTCATTTGCATCTAGGTGTGAGGTGCCTGACTGCTCCCAGCCAAGAGACTCACAAAAGGAGGCCTGATGACCCCTCAAATTCAGCCTGTTATGGGCCCAGTTCGAGTCTTAAATAAGAAAGCCCTGTCAGCCTGTAAGTTGTTGCTTGTTGCAGATGGCAAGCAGACAATGCGCTGGCGCTGCTGAAAGTATCCCGGTGTTTGGAAATCACACTGGGAGGAGTTCAGGACATTATTCAGTGGGGCCCAAATTCTTGGCAGGGTGGATGTCGTTCACCCTGTGAAAATAGTGGGTGGACACCGTCCACCGCGTGTACCCCCGACTCGTGCCGATAGCATTGTTTGAATCGCGTTGCGTTGCAAACAATTAAGACTGCACATAAGGATGTAAAACATTTTTATCTAGGTCAGCCCAGTCCCTCTCTAATCTCTGCCCCACTCCGCGGATCTCCTGCTCATTCGCAGCCCAGCGGGGATCTCAGAGCCGCGCTACATCCTAACCCTGTGAGCCAGCCACGCGGCCAATGGCGTCACAGTGACGCAGCCACTCACCTGGCCCAGCATGCGGCCGCTCGCTGAGCCCTTGCGTGCGCCTGCGCACTGGAAGGAGGCGCCGGTCGGCCTCAACTACAACCTTGGAGATTAGCCAGACATGTGCGGAGTGGAGGAATCTCTGCCCTTGAAATCCACTGGAAGCCGAGATCAGGGTGTGCATATTGGCCTCATTGACTCCTTTCGCTCAGTTTCACATTCTATACTCTCTCACAATTGCTCATTATGCTCCTTCTCATTGCATTTTCTCTAAAAGTCTGTGTTTTCACCCTTCCTCTTTATTTCCCGTTTCCTGCTCGTATCCCTTTCTCCACTCTTTTACACCCCAGTCACTACTTAAGCTGCTTTTTTAGTCAAACGCACTTGTTAAAGACATCGAAGCTGTAACAACCACAAGTCCCACAATGCAGCTGGCCTTGGCTGAAAGCACAGGGCTTGTTACCGCTGTCGCGCATTGTTTCGCTCCCCCGCCCCTTTGTATCCACTGTGTTGCCAGTGTATCTCTATCTCATCTGTCTACCCGCACTCCCCCTGTATGTCCTTCCCTGTCAACCTTCCGCCCACTCCGTGCCCTCAGTCTCTCGCACACCTTTATTTCTCCCTCCCCCGATGACGCATTCTTCTACCTTTCCAATCTTCTCCGGAGAAATCCTCGTGTGGAACCCCCGCTACCCTCCAAGGACAGATAAGCCCGCATTAATGTGTTGACGTAGGAGGCACTTTGCACAATCAGCTCGCGGAGGAGTGACTGCTCAAGGGCAAAGACATCTTGATAATCCGCACGCGGTGCACACACCCTCTTACTCCACGGCCTTCAGATGAGGGAATCTGTTCCCACAGGCGATGGCGTGGGTTTGTACAGTCATCGGGGAAACCCACACCTTTCAGTTCCACTGATTCCAAGCAGAACTCATAGGAATGACTGAATTTCGACGCAATTTCTCAACAGTCACCATACTTTGTTGGCAACAAAGAGATGCCCATAAAAGTGTATTACACTAACAGAAATAAACAAATACTAGTAACTTTCACTCAAAGAGGTTCATCAACCATAGACAGACACACCTCAAATGTTCAACAATGGCAGACGGATATTTCTCGTTGTATAGCCCATACTGTAGCGCTGAGGATTCCGGGCCCTATAAAACCATCACACCCCTCGTTCTCCTCAACAATTGTTTACTAGTATCACCGTGAGAGCAGCGCCTTCCAACGCAAAGCATTTCATAGCAGGCCGTTTTGCTTTCAGTTACAATGTTTTGTGTGACGAATATGGGATGCATTTTGTGTAGGATAAACCAGGAAGGGAGCAATGTAAGATTCAATGGAGTGTTTTATGTCTTTGAAGGGGGGGGGGGGGCTGGGGGGGGGGGGGGGGGGTTGACTTTTTGCAATACCAGAAGAGTAAATCGTTTTGTGTTCCCGTAAATGTAAACACAAGTACAACATAGAAAATGCCCATACATATAACTGCGTTTTCATTAAACGGCTTCCATTTTGATTGACATGTGACTGTCACTTACTGAAATAGATTAAACATGGAAGGCTACAAATCAGGAAAGCTGCTGGTGTGGTTACTTAAAAGAGAGACCCGCATACACCCATACTCACATGAAGAATAAACAGAGAAAGGAAGTTCTCACACAAATGGGTATAAATGACACCTTTGCTACACACATACATATAATCGCCTACATATAAACATGTGTGCTCCCTTTGTGAATGGTCACAGTGGAGCAGCAGGAAATGCTGCGATTACTTACCGGTAATAGCATTAATCTGAGTTGAGTCCTTCTTTTGCCGTGATGACTCGCTCATTAAGTCCCCTGTGCCTCCAATCACAACCCTTTCCCTCAAATAAAAATCCCTCCCCTCCTCCTTACTTCCTGTTCCGTACCAAGCATGAAAACCCCACACAGTTGGACTGGCTGAAGAGGGCGGGAGGGAGGGCCTGACTCATCACGGTGAAATAAGGACTCAGAGTAATGCTATTACCTGTAAGTAATTGCAGCATTACCCCTTTGTCCCTCTCGCCATGATGACTCACTCATTGAGATGTACCCAAGACTAAAAGCGGCCAGGACACGTACAATACAGAAGCCAGCACTGCGGAACCCAACAAATCCGGATCCGCCGGACCCTAGACCACCCAAAAAGGAGACCCAAAGGTATAAAGAGCCACTGGGCCCCACATCTCTGCTCCTGCTCCCCCCGTCAAACTCGAGGAACAGGAAGCACAGCCAGGCCCCACTGACCAATCACAATGCTGCATTGTGATTGGTAAGCACCCAGGCTCCCCTGACCAATCACAATGCTGCAATGCAGCGTTGTGATTGGTCTGAGCGTCCTGGTTCGACGCTCAGTGAGGGAATTGGGGCCTGGGTATGTTCTCCACGCAGGCTGTAATGCAGCCTGCATGGAAAACAGGGAAAGTGCGCAAGACTGTGTGTTGGGCGGCCAAATAGTTACGTGCACTTAAAAGTGGGCAAACCACTCCTCCCGTACCCTGCTATGAGAGCAGAGCAGCCCCGCCCGCCTGCAAAGCAGCACAAGCATAAAATAATAATAACTCAAAGTTATTATCATTTTATGGTTCTACTTCGCACTGCTTAAAAGCAGTGGGGCGATGCTCCGCCGCCATAGTGGAGGAGCTGCCACTGCCTCCCCAGTAACCCTAGAGGAGAAGAAAGACCAAACTGCTCAAAAACAAGCAGAAGCACGGCCCCACTCACCGGCACAATACCTGAGTCGAAGGCAGATTCCCCCCCCCCCCCCCATGAGCGGGACCAAGCACAAAAACAAACGGAGGAGACCCGGAACATCCGCACATTGGCCAGGAAGAGCAGAAGCGCTGTCCAGACAGCAAGCAACAGAAGTGCCACCTGTCCAGGAGACAGAGGAGCTGGGAAAAACACCGTAAGAAACACCATCAGTAGAAAATGAACAAATGAAGGCATCAGGAGCACAAAGCCCGGGCTCAACCAAAGAATAATCATGCCCACAAACACCGTCCAAAATGGGCACAACACCAGAGGGACAGAACAGAGGATTGAAAACCCCGAAAGTTCCTGGGAACCAGGCCCCTGAATGGCCACCAGACCCCCACAAGGGGGACTGGAAACCAGAAATGCCCCATCAGGAGGAAACCAGCACCTGAGGCAGAGAAACAGAAAGTAGAATCTCATGTATCTGAGGCCACCACGCCAGAAATTACTCCCATGTGAGCATAAGAATAGGCAGCAACCTTCTGAAAGCCGTCACAGAAGAGAAAACCCAGGTAGAGAAACCACAAGGGAGACGGAACCAATGGAAACCACCACTTTCTACCCATTACCGTCTCCAGCAACAGAAGAAGCAGACAGAACGGGGCCATGTCGGAGCCACCAGCACAACTGGAGCCACCAAACTCTGAACCAGAAACCACCGGAGAAATAAAAAGGAGGGAAAGCAAACAGCAGGCCCACAGGCCAAAGATCTGCCAGGCAATGGAACATATAGAAACAACGTCTGCGCAGCACCAAGAAGCCATGACATGACAGAAAACCCAGCACAGTCAGCACATGTAACAGGGCAAGGGAAATAAGCTCCCATGGACCAACAGCCAACCAGAAAGGAGAAGAAGGAACTCCCCAGCAGACGAAGAATAGCCAGCAGGGGAGCCAACACTCAGGCAACAACCCGGGGAACAGGACACCAGCCGAACGACAGGACCAGGAATCAGAAAAGCACAACTCCATAGCAAACCACTGAAGGGATGGATAAATATACAGGAGAAGAAATGTAACCAGCACAATGAATGCAGCTATGAAGACCTCAAGAGATAACAGCGGAAAGAGCTGCTGCAAGGGAAGAAGCCAAAGGAAAGCACCCGTGCTGGAAGGGACACTGTCTGACTACCCACAGGTCATGTGCCCACCTGACTAGCCAAGCCAGGAGCGCTGCCATGAGGGATCCACATCTAGGGAGACATCCTGCCGCATAGCCCACCTGGCAGAGGCTGTCCTCTATGGAAGAAAAAGGAGTGGCCATCCACATGAGAGAACCCCCTGGTGCCTCCAGCCTCTGAGCAAAGCCAAAGATCAGAAGAAATGCTAGAAGAGGACCCGCAGGACCAGACGGGAAACCAATCCATGAAGGACAGCGAGATAGACACACCAACTATACACCGAAGAGCCGGACACCAGTCATGCAACCTGAGGAAACACAGGCCAGGAAAGCAGAGGAGGAAGCCACAGATGCCTGGAACAATTACAGCCCTGTGGAAGATGCTCCGGCCCACATACACCTCAATGCAGATGAAGAGCAAGTGAACCTGGGGACAACAGCGATATAAGAATCCAAATGCAGACATACCGCTGCCCATGGATATGACATCCCATGTTCCACGCCCAGGCAACCTGTCAACAAGCCAGGGTGACACAGGGCAGTGGATGAAAAAGAAGCCAAAGTGTCCACAGCACCAACATGCCAGCAACCCAGAAGAAACGAAGTCAGAGCTAGGGAATACACATCCAACACCTCCAAAACCTAAATCACCTTGACAATGCTGCATAATGCGCCAAGCATAGGGTTGCAGAGATACCAAGGCCGAACACTCAATTCCACGTTGGGAGTCTAAGACCATAACCACTAGGCCACAATGAACTCTGGTACCAGAAAAAAAGGGTCGCCTCCAATCCTGCTGTGAGCTCATCAAAACAGACAAGCCAGCAGACAGACAACTGAAGTACTGTATTGCCCCCGCCTAGCAAAGAGATCACAGCCCAAAAGTTATAATTGTGTATTCAGAAGTATTTATGGTGAAGCTCAAAACTGAGCGAACCCAGCCCAAAAAGACACTGAAACCAGAGGGATGGACCAGCACCAATGAGCAATAGCACACGGCCGCAGGCACCTTTCAAACCCATATACATTTGTACTGTCTCAAGAACTTTACAATATCGCCTCCGACAGCACACATCTGACACTGGCACATACAGCAGAGCCCCTGCAGGAGCATAGATGCCCACAAAGGCACTCACCACCTGCTGGTCGAGGGGCAGGGAGAGCCCTAATTTGATCGCTCCTGTATTCGTTGAGGGCATGGGAGGGGGGTTCCTTTCCCATGACATGGGCAATGAGAGAGAGCCCTTGCCATGTGGGGATAGGGAGTTGGGCGCTGAGGGAAATTTTGGTAGCCCTCTACTTTTTTCGCCTCCCTTTTCAATTGGGGGGGGCTTGGTCAGTAGGGGGGAGTTCCAGGGGTGATGGAGAATGGGCTCAAGTGGGAGGGGGAGAGAGCCTTCAAAGGGGGGGTTTGCTGGTCGGGGAGCAGGGGATGACAGAGCTCCCTTATAGCTGGGGTGCCACTGGGGCTTCCAATATGGGGGCGTGGGACCGGGCTCGTGGGAATGGGGCAGAAGGCAACTTTTTGGGGCCGCTTTCGGAAGTGCAAGGTGAGCTGGATCTGGCGGGGGGAGGTCCGGCTTGGGAGGGGTTGGACATTTTTCCCTCTTGATCGGAAGGGGTGCGGGGTCGCGGTATTGGTGAGCGGCTGAACCTGCAGTCGCCTTTGGGAGGAGTGGTGGAGGTAGGTGGGCCAGCCAGGCTTCAGAAGGGGGAGGGTGACATGGGGGGCCCCAGGGTGGGTTTAGGAAGCAGAGGAGCTCAGGGGAGAGGGGGCAAGGTCTGGGGTCCCGCTTTAGCTGTGGTGGCGGCTATGTTGGAGTGGAGCTTGGTACGTACTGGTAGGGCTGAGCAGACAGGGCAGGATGTGAGGCTGTCGGCTGGGGCATTGCCCCCGGGCTGGCAGGGCACGGGCGCAGCACTTAGAAGCAAGGGACACAGCACATCAGTCCAAACTTTTTCTTTTCAGGGCACAGAGCGTCACAGTGCAGTAGACTCGGTAGGGCGGGGAGCAGCCCAATTACACCGAGGTGAAGGGAGGGTGGAGCCTCGCGTGACGCATTCCGTACCGGCGGGGGATCCCGTCGCGGCCAGGGCACGAAGGTCCAGTACGACCTCGCTGGCCCCAACGACAAGCAGGTCAACATGGTCTACCATGCCAGCGACAACGGATTTTCAGAGGGATCAACGCATGGGGATTATCGGCGTGTACAGTCGGCTCCCCCACAAGGAGTGCATGCTCGGTCCGGTGGGGCCAGTGTAAGGCATGCGGGGTCTGGTAGGGCCCGTGATGTGGATTTTGCTAATGAGGCGCTCCAGGTGGAGGAGCCTATTGTGCTGGATTATGATAGCCCACAGGAAGGGGAATTGCTGGAGAATGAGCCTTCTCATGTGTCTTCTAGTTTTTTGCAGGCACCGGTGGTGGCACCGCACAGAAAGGCATCGGCATCGGGATCCAGGCGAGAGTACGGCCCCTCAGTGAGGGCTCCTCAGAAGGTGGATCACACAGAGACAGGGGCAAGACGGGCGGTTGCCATACGGGCACCATCCTTAGAGCCAGGTGAGACTAGTAAAACACAGGCCAAACCTAAAATGATGTCTGTGGGGACAGGGGAGGAGGGGGAGTAATTGAGGGGAGACTGCACAGAGGTAAATATGTTAAGGATACGGGGGTAGGAACAGGAGACAGGAGGGTAGTGCCGGGCACCAAGGTAGAGAGCGGGACGAATACAGAGGCAGCGGGGGGGGGAAGGAGCCTTTGGAGAGTAAGGAGTTGAAGATTAAGGAGCGTATTTGGAAAGGGGAATATGTGGAACTACTGAAGCTTCTACACAGGGAGGTAACGTCCAAGGAGGGCTCTAAAGAAGAGGAATATGAGTTGGCCAAAAGGCCTAAAGTGCCAGTGACAATAGAGAATTGAAAAGTTTCCTGAGCGTTGCGTAGCCCTGTTTAAGTAATTGGACGTAATTAGAAAGGCACAGATCACCGGGGTGGATGCGCTCGGGCTCAATATGATGAGGAGTTTCGGGCACATATGGTCATGCTTTATCAGGAGGTTTGGGGGCAGGGGTGGTTTTCCAGCAACAGATTACCAGCTGCGTATGGTGCTGCGTAAGGCTTTGTACAGTATTGGGATGGATGGGGCTGGATATGGGACGCATTCCTTCAGGATTGGGGTGGCAACGGAGGCGCACAACAGGGGCTGGGCACGCTGGGCACGCTGGGGCGCTGGTCTTCAGACTGTTACAGACGCTATGTAAGAAGGAATGCGGAGGAGGCGCCTGCGTCATCCTCCTCTGTTTGAGTCTCACTTTATTTTTCTCGTTGCAGGTTCTGTGGCTGGGCCCCAATCGAAGGAATTGACCATATGGATTGTAGGGCATTCATTTATCAAATGGGCGCAGGTTCAGGCATGCCGGTGTTACTTTGGTGCAATGTTAGGTTTGAATTAACATCTTTTTAAAATTGTCTGGAAGGGTAAGGGAGGGATGCTGTGGAAAGAATTGATTCAGTGCCTTAATAAATGGATGATTCAGGGTCAGTGCCCGGACATTTGTTGATTCACCTGGGCAAGAACGATTTGTGCAGTGTGAAGGGTGTGGTCTTGATGAGGGCTATGAAGAAGGACTTGTCAAGATTAAGGGAGCAATGGACTGGGTGCCACGTTCTGTGGACAGAGTTGGTTCAGCGCAGAGTTTGGAAGGGTGCTTTGAACCCGAGGGCCATTGACAGGGCACGGAGGAAAGTGAACTCTGAAATGTCTAGGTTTTGTCGACATCTTGGTTTTGGAAGAGTGATGCATAAGGAGATACGCTTTGAGGCAGTGGAATTTTTCAGAGATGACGGAGTACATCTATCAAGGCTTGGCATGGACCTTTATTTACTAGAGATCAGGGAGGTGTTGTCAAGATGTTTGAAAGTCCAGACGCATTCATATTAGTTGGACAGCAGCTTGCATATTTGGGGGGCAGAAAAGGGGGGGTAGTTTCCCTCCCCTCCTTCTTTCTGGGTGGTGGGGGTTATTGGAAGTTTGCCAGGGTTGACAGAGGTTTTTTGGTTATTGTTGGATTTGGGTTATCGACAGGGAAAGGTTAGGCAGGTTAATTTCTAGTTTGGTTACGCATGTTCGGTGATTGACAGTTGTGAAGAAGCAGGCAGGGGAAATTGTTTAACGGATGGGTTGAATTTAGGGGGTTATACTTTGATGCATTGCTGTTTATTGTTTGTAATGTTGTAATGTACGGGTGGGGGCGGGTTCAAGGAAATTTTAGGGGCGGGGTCAAGGGTCAGGTATATGGTAGATTAGTGAGGTTTCATTTTGTAAGGCGTTTGCCGAGGAATTTTTAATGTTATGTGCACCTGTTTCAATAAAGGCGGCCTTTTACACACAGTCCTGAGTTTGTGGTCTGCTCCCTCCCCCCACCCCTCCCTCCCAAGGGGGGTTTGGGGGTGGTAGCTGACCGCAGGGAGGTCGCCCCCCGGGCAGTTTGGGAGGGGCGGGGGGGTGGGAGGCAGGCTTCATGCCAGCCATTTTCTTTTGGGTTCCGTAATTTTGTAGCCCAAATGGAGCCCAACCATAAATCGGTTGGGCTCCTGCTCCTAGCCACCATTTTAGGTTTGGTGACCTGGTGGTTGGGAGCTTTGCCATAGTTCAGTTTTTGCCCCTCCCTCCCACTTTTTCATGTTATAATTTTGGGGTTTTTAGTTTTGTGTTTTTCCTAAATTTTAGGCGGCTTTGGTTGCGACAGGTGAGCCAGGGTTTGGCTATGTATTGTCGCTTGGAACAGGTGCCGTGGAGGGGTTATTGGAAGTTTGCCAGGGTTGACAGAGGTTTTTTGGTTATTGTTGGATTTGGGTTATCGACAGGGAAAGGTTAGGCAGGTTAATTTCTAGTTAGGTTACACATGTTCGGTGATTGACAGTTGTAAAGAAGTAGGCAGGGGATATTGTTTAACGGATGGGTTGAATTTAGGGGGTTATACTTTGATGCATTGCTGTGTATTGTTTGTAATGTCGTAATGTACGGGTGGGGCGGGTTCAAGGAAATTTTAGGGGCGGGGACAAGGGTCAGGAATATGGTTGATTAGTGAGATTTCGTTTTGTAAGGCGTTTGCCAAGGAATTTTTAATGTTATGTGCACCTGTTTCAATAAAAGCGGCCTTTTACACACAGTCCTGAGTTTGTGGTCTGCTCCCTCCCCCTCACCCCTCCCTCCCAATGGCTCTTGCTGTGAAGCCACAAAGCAGCGGAGTGGCCATGACCCTCAAGCGGTGCAAGGTGATAGACGCGGTAGGAATATGCCGTAGCAACACCAGCAACAACAATGAAGGCAGCAGGTTGGAGAGTGCACGTGCGAACCGGCCCTGAAGAAGTAGACCATAACATAAGGCCTGTTCAACGTGTGCCTCTGGTGCAAAAACAAGTCTGTGGTTCTAAAACATGCCACACACAGCACACCCACTCAGGCACTCTCAGAGAGCCTCGCAGGCCAAACAGTCAGGTGCCGAGGAGACACCATAACCCTGCCACCCCAGACAATCCCACATCAGCCAGGGGCAGGCACTGCAGGAAGTTGGCCGGGCAGCACAGCCTAAACACCTTGCGGGCACTGAGTAATCGAAAGGGTACTCACCTTTAGCCTCCCAAAGGGGAGAACTGGAACCGGCTTCCCCACGGCATGGATGCAAGCAGAATCATGCCGCCCTGAAAACAACAGCGCCGCATGGCACTCCAGAGGCAGCCCAAATCGCTGGAGCATGCGCTTGCCCATGGGTTGTTTGGAGCACAAAAAATGAACTGGGAGTAAGGAGGGTTTATTATCTGTGGGAAAAGGGTTGTGATTGGAGGCACAGAGACCTCGATTAGTGAGTCATCACGGCGAGAGGGAAGAAGGGGTAATGAATTAAGCTCCGCTCACTAAAGAGGAAATAGTTGTTGCAATACAATCTATGCATAAAGCTAAGGCTCTGGGCGGTGGTGGGCTGATGGTCTACGGGCTCGTGGATTGTCTTTGATCTTCTATTAAATTCTCTAACACACTACACTTATCAGTGGTAGGTAGGGTGCCCTGGCCGAGATGGGTTCCCTGCCGCGTGGTCTGCGCATTCTACGGAGGTGTAATGTGTGTTATTCTGCAGAGAGTGTTCTCTGAGCTGGACAGGTTGCTGGTGGATCTGATCTGGGCCAGGAAAAGAAGTAGAATTAAACTCTCTTCTCTAAAACGGGAATGGGTCAGAAGGGTACTGGAGATCCCAGATATGGAACTGTATTATATGGCGGCCACCTGCAGCATGCAGTTCTCCGGCTTGCTGAGGGGAGAACTGTGAAGACACTGCTGGAAGGAATGCACAGGGACATCCCTTTAAAAAATCTATTGATGAACGGTATGGGTGTCCCAGCCTGAATGCCATTCATAATTAAACAAATCTGTGGAATATCGGACCAGGTTGTCAGAAAGAGTTTCCAACGTCTGCCGTGTGCGCCTTGCATAAATATTTGTAGTATATAATCTTTCGCAAACTGCCCAGGCTATAACGATAATCAGACGGAAATGCAGGGTATGTCTGACACAGGCAGACTCCTACCCAGTAGATAGGTTCCTGGCCTTTACGGAGGTGTGGCAGAGCTACTGTATGTTAGCAGGTCACTTTTTGCAATATGCTAAAATGGCATGCATAGCTAAAGAAGCCATGCCACTGGAGTCAAGCTAGCCTGGCAGATGATGGATGAAACCCTGAAACCGGTACAAGGATGCTTGTTTCTGGTCCAGGGAGGACTTGGTTTGGCAGTTCGGGCTGTACTGTTCCCATGAGGAGCAGGGTCAAGACTGATTTGCAGATGGCTGGGTTTTAACTGGAACAAAAACGAGACGAGCAGGTATACATTGATTAAGCCCAGACCACCGACTAGGCATGGTGGATTGTCAGTGCTTAATTTGTTTAAAAAAATAAGTGCCAGGGCGCTCGTCAGGAGGCCTCAGCAGATTGCAACACTCATTGCACCTGTCAACGCTGTGAACAACAGTACGTACACAACTACTAACCATCACATTCCTACAAGTGTGATAATTCAGACTATTCCAGGCTCTCAAAGCTATAAGGATGACTTGGGAGGAAGGTATTAGTCGTTTTGAATGTATATTGAATTAATGAACAACTGTTGTTATGCTCATCTCTAAATTACCCAAACAGCACCACTAGGTGGCGGACTGTCATAGGTGCCAGTGTTAACAACTAAGTGCTGGTGCTGAGCAAAGGAAACCACCGGCACAAAATTAAAAACTGGAAGGCAAGATGGCCGCCGACTGACCTCAATGAGAGTTGCTGCAATCTCTCTCCTCCTGAAGCACTGAAAGATAAGCAGATAATGGAACGCTATGCTATCTAGCACCTACCTGTTTGATTTGCTGGTCAGGCTGCTGGGTCTTGGAAGTCACGTCTGTCTTGGCTGTTACGGCTGGCTGCGGAGATTCAGGAGATTGTCTTCAGCCTTACAGCTAATATCTCGAAGCCCAGTGCTGATAGCTGCGGCGCCTCAGAACTTCCTGCTCCTCCAGAAGTGCCATTTGAGGCATCGGCAGGCTATGGCTCCCAAAGTGAGCAAGACTGCGAAGGAGACCTCTAAGGACCCTTCAACGGAGTCTGTGGGTGCCTCTGGTACCACGGCCCCCACTGCGCGGGGTCTGAACCAAGCTCAGCGTGGGGCTGCTCTGAAAAGAGTAGATGAGAGCGGGAGCAAGGCACATAATGCCTGTGTAGCCGGAGGGATCCGGCTTCGTGTTGCGGTGGCGGCAGAGGGCTCTCTGCGGCTACCAACTGTCATGGAAGCCTTCATGTCAATTTCGGCCTCCACCAACTGCCCCGGCGGTGAAAAACAGAACGCCCCCAGCTTGGCAGGTGCTGTGGCGCTGGGTGCCGCAGCGGAGACAAATTCAGTTCTATGTTCGGCCCTGACTGAACCCGCGGCTGAGATGCATGAACAATCCGGACTGGAGCAGGGCATGCTTGTGAGTCGGGATCCTGAAGCGGTTACCCAGCCACCCGGTGTTGTCCTCCCCAGAGCCGCTGGATGAGACCATGAGTGCGGATAGAAACTCAAACTCTGTGGAATCTGATGCTCGGTCCTTCTCAGTAAACGGCAACAGAGCAGCGATTCGGACAGGTGATAGCGGCCTTGCTATCACTATGGAAACTGTTAAGATTGGCCAGATAGACAATACTGGCAAAAACAACCCAGTCACTATTACTGATGCTCCTCCGAGGGCCATATCCCAGGATAATTCTGTAGGTCAAAACCAGATTCCACTATGGTCTAAATCGCCCCTGGGATCCCCGGAGGGGGGCACGTTTTATTCGCTTAACGACAACTCTGAATCACCAACGCCTAGTGATCTGAATACTTCTAAGGAGACGGACTCTGGAAAATCCTCCACCACACAAAAAACGCATCGCAATAGGTCTTCTGCTTCGAAACGGCAGACAAGATCCAGCGTTAGACCTGCCAAATCTGATTTAGCTACAGCTCGTAAGCTTGAATGGGACTATTCTGCCACAAATATGATCTATTGAAGTGATTCACAGACTGTTGCGCAAGAAGAATCCACTGGCCCTGAACCTGCTGCTCCACCCTCATTAGAGTTATTGTATTCTACTCTTAAACAGATGCAGGGGTAGGCAAGACTGGAGAGTCGAAGATCGCGTCAAGAAACCAAAAAACTGCAGGGCTCTATGCGCAAAGTAAATAAACTGTGCACCGATATGGCGGAAAGGGTTACCCACGTGGAGGATAGAACTGCTGCCCTGGAGAATGAGGTTTCGAAACTACAGGCTTCTAAGGAATCTCAGGAAAAACAATCCTTGGATATGTGTTGGAAGCTTGAAGACTTTGAAAATAGGCAACGCAGAAACAACGTGCGGCTTTTAGGTCTGGCAGAAAAGGCTGAAGGGGAAAATATAATGTCTTTTGTCGTATCTTTGCTAAAGGGAGCTTTTCCTGATCTTCCCCACTGGCATTGGGACGTGGAGGTTCAGCGGGCACACCGCTTTCCAATATCGCAGAGGAAAGCCAATGCAGCTAGCCAAGGGGAGCGACCCAGAGCAATTCTAATCTATATCGGAAATTTTCTCCTTAGACAGGCCATAGTCGATAGAGCTAGGCCAGACTCTAAACGGACTTTCGAGGGGCATACCTTTTCTCGCCCGCCCGGACTTCTGGCATGCCACAGTGGAGCGGAGATGGAGACTTCGGCAGCTGATAACTCCTTTTCAGGGGTTGGGTTGCGAGGAGTATTTGTTATTTCCTGCTCGGCTCAAGGTCATCCAAAATGGGAGGGTGCGAATGTTTTTTTCCTGAAATTAAGGCACAGGAATATCTGACAATTGAAGGATGCTAAGGGAAGGGGGATGGCGCTGGTTGCTTGTCGCAGGGGGGCTCAACTGTTGATTGATCGCTGCTGATTTGGATTTTTTATTTTTTTAATGGGGGATCTGGGTTGTGGTAACGTGAAGTCCAGATAGAAATTAGGCTGGTTAAAAACCCCATCTTTAATCCACATGTTTTAGATTAAAAATTATAGTTGAGTGAGGGACTGTTTGGTGTTGTGGGCTTCGGGGGGGATAGCGGCGACCTGAGATGTGAGATCGGCTGCCATACATAGGTCATGCCTGACCAATTTGCCTGTAAGGGTTGCTGGGGTGGGGTGGTGGGTGGCCTTTTGACAGGGGGGGCTAGGGGGGGAGGTGGGTAAGGGCACAGCACGGTATAGTACAGCACATGAGGGAAATTTTGGTAAGCAGTCATCGGAATGGGAAGCATCTGAGTTTTGGTAGCTTTCCTAGATTTGTTTGTACTGAATTAAAAAAGCAATCAGGTTTATTAATAGAAGGAACTATGTTCAATACGGGATAATGAGTCTTCGAATTGCCTCGATTAATGGTTGTGGGCTAAATGATCAAGGTAAAAGACAAAAGGCCGCTATCTTATTTAAAACGTTGAGAATTGATATATTATGCATTCAAGAGGCCCACATAGAGGGCACCAGAGGTAATATCCTGGAACAACTTGGATATAAACTCTTGGTTAATACCAAGCAAGGCACTCGGACAAGAGGGGTCGCTATCCTCACCCGGCGGAGGGATATAACAGTTAAAAGAAAATGGTCTAATAGGTGGGGCCGCTGGGCTTTGGTAGAATGCTCATGGGGTGGTGACATTTTTACAATCTGCTCAGTTTATGGTTCGACCTGCGATGATCCTGAGGTCTTTGAACATTTGGATACTGAGCTTGCAATATGGCCCACTCCTGTAATAATCTGTGGGGATTTTAATATTAACGGGCTGGTTGGCCTGTGGGGCAATCCGGGAGGTGGATATTCTGGTCGAAAAAGGAGGGTTTTTAAAGCTCTTATGAATTTAGTTAGGAATAACGGACTTACTGATGCGTGGGCTTATTTAAAGCCCAAAGATCCTGGGAGTACGTTTTTTTCTGCTCCCCATAAGACTGTTTTTCGACTTTATTTTTTTGTATCACATCTTTTCATTTCAAGGTTAAGGATAGAGAAATACCCCTAGATACTCTCAGACCATAACCCCTTAGTTCTCACAGTTGCTTTTACAGGGGGGGGTAAGGCCCGAGCAGGTTTGGACCTTCGAAAGGTGACTTCTAAAAGACCCAGAATATGTGCTTGTTAGACCTGTCAGCCCTTTGGCAGTTCCCTCCTCATTTTATTTTTTTTGTCCCTTTCCCCCTTCTCATTTTTTTTCTGTCTACCTAACTATTGGGTGCTGATGTAGAGGTTCTGGGTGTCTTTTCCACTTCACCTGAAGGAAAGACACAAGGTGCTCCTCTGAGGGAAATAGATGGGGAAGGTGAGAGGCACAAAATGGTGGCTCCAACTGTCACCTCAGCACCTGGGCCATGACTGCCATGAGAGGTTCCGGAACCTTCTGGGCCCCTCTGGCAAGTCAGGCCCAAGGTGATAAATAGAGGTGGCAGGAAGGCAGCCATTTTAGGTGAGAGTGAGGCGGCAGGCTAGTCAGGAGTAAGGCACGTGAGTGGGGAGGTGGCTGCGCTGGACAAAGAGTGGACAGATCTCAGGATTTGCCAGGGTATCTACGGCAGTGACACCACCCTCAACCACCTGACCGGTCCCTGAACGCAGCCGGGACGACGGAGTGAATTAACGCCTGGGGCCGCCTTCTCCCCGATTCCATTGTTGCCTGGGTTTGCAAGACTGGCCGGTTGTGGCCAAAACCCCCCCCTTTTTGACTGATAGAAAAAGTGATAGTGCCCAAGCCCAAGTGTCTATCGGGTCTCCGTCACTGTCCCCGTGTGGGATCCAGCACCCGTTACCCTTCGCCCTTTGTCCCTGGTCTTGGAGGGGTGGAACGCAACCCGTAGCAAGAAGACTGGGCCATATTGTCTGACTCTCCCGGAGCCTTCCTGGTCGCGTGAGGGCCGCACCAGACTCTTTCCTCCCCCCTTTACTTCCCCGAAAATACCTGTGTCCGGTCCCTACCTGAAGCAGACCCCAACGCCATGGTCGCGTGGCCGGTGGTCCTCGGTGGGGACTTGCGGTGCCAGTGAGCTGAGGAGGTGAGGGGCCGGGAGCCAGCGACTCCGTCGATGCTCCGGCGAGAGTTGCCTCAGGCAGCAGGCAGGAAGGAGAGGGGGCGGGCCCGGCCAGGAGGCCGCCGTCCTCTGATCACGTGCCGCGGGGCCGAAGCGCCGCCCTTTGCCGGTGAGGAAGAGGAAATCAGCGTACGACATTGCTTACAGGGGGGAGTTCGAGAGAATCCCAAGCCCCGTCTAAAAGTTCACCGCGTCTGGAGGTCAGGAAGCTGAATCCGGCAGGGGCACCGTACCGACAGTTGTGGGGGAAAATCTGTGACAGCTCCCGGATTCTCGCCGTTTAGGTGGGAAAGGATTCCACGTTACCAACCAGTCCCGTTCTCTCACGGAATGAGAGAACAGCAGCTCCAGTTCCAGTGCGGAGGATAGCAAGACTAACCGTAAGCTGGTCCTGGTGGAGGAGGGAGGGGAGTGAGAGAATTCTGTGAGGCCCATAGCTGTTCTCAGGGTCCGTGGTAACCATACGTGTTGTTTATTATTCTCTTGGAAGCCGAGACCCCTAGGAGACAGAACTAGAGGGGATTAAGGCCTATGTTATATGGTTATGTGACTGTGTGAAGTGTTATTCAACTCCAGCGGTCAGGACTGATACCAGGGCTACAAGGGAAAAGAAGCAGTAAATGAAAATTAACCAAGCTGCTGTGGAACAACCTAGAGAGTTCAGGTGCTGTACATAGGCCCCAGGGAAGTAGTTGTGGGGTGCCAAATTGGAATTAACATTCCCTGTGGAGTGGTCAAGTCATACTTAAAATGCCAGACTGAAATGTGACAGGGGGTTAAGCTTTTGTGGTTGTAAACACTGTTTGAAAAGTTATCGTGTACTGTTCTACTTGGTGTGCCTCAAGATATAGGGGAATGTTACCCTGGAAATGTATTAGAAATGTACTAGAAATGTACTAGAAATGTACTAGAAATGTACTGGGAAGGTACTGAAATGTTACCAGTTTAATGGAAAATTGATTAATTGAGCCTAACAAGGAGGAGAGGTGTTAAAGTCTTTTTAATAAAACTTCACAGTTAATCAGTGTAGCGTCCTTTTTGGGTGAGGCTGCGCCAGATTGCAAGCTGGGTAGGATGCAAGCATGAGAAGCCAGAGGGAGATATAAGCCTGTTGACCTGAGCCAAGCTACCCCTAGGACATAGGTCCAACAAATTGGTGCTCAGCGGTGGGATTACTTACTCAGTGCTTGCATCCGCTTAGTGGCAATTTAGCGTGCATCACCACCTACACTGGATTGTTTTGACTGGAGTTTTCTCCAGATTGTTTTCTAATTGGAGGATTTTTTAAATTGTCCTGTGTATATTCCCTTTCTTGAGTAAAGTTCTTGTTAACTGTGTTGGGGTCCCATCTGGCAGGATGGAATTCGAATTGGGTAGACTGGAGGAGTGTACAGTGGCCCAATTGAAGGAGTTCTGCCAGGAACGGGGGGTATTCTTTAAGCAGGGGGCGAAGAAGACAGAGCTCCAGGCAAGCTTAAGAGCCTGGGTTATGGCCCACCCTAGCGGGAAACGGGAAGAAGAACCAGGACTAGATCTCCTAGAAGAACCGGAAGTCCTTCTTCCCCCTGGGAGCGGTAATATGGACGTTGGGTCCAGGGCCCCATCAAGAGTGGGAAGTAGCGCCTCAGGGGGGAGCCTGTCCTCTGCTGACCTAGTTGATCGGAGGGAAGAGAGACAGCTTAGAATGGATCTGGCCCGGTTGGAAAAGGAGAGGGAGGAGAGGAGGTTCCTCCATGAGCTTCACTTAAAAGAGTTAGAGCTCAAAGCCCTCCAACTTGGAACCCCCAGCAGTCCTAATGGTGGCAGCATACCGAGAGAAGTCCCGAGAGAGTCCAGGCCCTACCTGCCCAAAGATGTGGTTGCTAGCTATGGTATAGGGGATGATATTGTAAAATGGCTGGCTGCCTATGAGGTCTCTCTAAGAGCCCATGGGGTCCCCGAAGCCCAGTGGGGGGGTGGCCTGTATAGGTATATGCCTCCGGTGGGGAGGGATGCCTTGTTAGCGCTAGAACCGCCAGACCAGACCCGGTACCCCGTTATGAAGGTAGCCCTAGTAAGGAAATTTGGACTGACCCCTGAAAAATTCAGGCAGAGGTTTTGGGGCAGTCAGAAGTTGTCCACTCAGAATTGGGTGGGCTTCTTGGACTATGCCAGGAAGGCCTTAGAGGGCTGGGTGCAGGGTAGTGATGTCAAGGACTATGAGGGACTGTACAATTTAATCTTAAAGGAGCATCTCCTCGAGAAAAGTTTTCCAGAGCTGCGTCAGCACCTAGTAGACAGCAAGCTCACTAATCCCAGGAAGCTTGCAGAGGAGGCGGATATCTGGGCGAGTACCCGGGTATCCTCAAAAGGGACTGGAGGGAATTTCCAAGGGGCTGGACAGGGCGCCCCCCAGAAGAAAGGGGGGGAAGACAAAAGGAGGGAGTTCTCTAAAGGCCCCCAAAAGAGTTCACCAGGGAAGGGAGTAGGATTCCCTCCTAAGGTTGGTCCCCACAAACCCCCTTATCCTAACCGTGGTCAGCAGCCTAGGGTTGTCCGATGCTACGAGTGTGGTGAGGTTGGGCACTATAAGGGGGATGTCAAGTGTCCCAAGAGACCACACCCTCCCATTGGAGGAAAGACCCCTGGGGTGGCGAGTGTAGTGCTCGGGGAGGAGTTGCCCCTAGATAAGGGAGGTGAGTGGGCAGGGCTAACCTTAGTGTCCTTAGGGGATTGTGAGATGGTTCCTAAGACCCAGATGCCCTCGAATACTACTAAGTACAGGCAATGGGTCACCATCAATGCCCAGAGGGTGGAGGCTCTGAGGGACACAGGAGCCAGCATGACTATGGTAAGGAGTCAGCTGGTGTCCCCAGAGCAGGTGGTCCCCAATGTAGTCCACCCGGTTGTGATGGCTGACAACCGAGAGGGTCACTATCCGGTGGCCCAGGTTCCCTTTGAGTGGGGAGGGGTTGCGGGTCCTCTACGAGTTGCAATCAGCCCTGCCATGCCGGTCGACTGCCTGTTGGGAAATGACCTTGAACACTCGGCGTGGAAGGAGGTTGAGTTCAGGGCCCACATGGAAATGTTGGGGACCCCTGAGTGGACGTGTGCCCACACTCGGTCCGTGACCACCCGAAGAGGGGATTCACAGAGGTTGGAGCCTGGGACAAAGGCCCAACCAGCTGCCGGAAAGGGTAGACGGGGACGGGGAAAGCCTGCCCCGGCATCTGACCCTCCAAAGGTGGATGGGGCAACTGAGGTGGTCCCGGAGTCTACGGAGGGGGATGTAACGTCCCTGGAGGGCTTGTCTACCCCTGCAGACTGGCAGGTGGAGGGAGGACCTACTAGGGAAGAGTTTTGTCGGGCCCAGAAGGAGTGCCCTACCCTTGAGGGTTTACGGCGGCAGGCCGAAGCCCAGGCAGCGGGTAACGATTTGGGGAACTTCCACATATATTGGGAAGATGGACTCCTGTATAGCGAACCCAAGGCTCCGGTGCATGGTTCATCCCGGGCCTTGGTAGTTCCCCAGCGTTACCGAGCCTTCCTATTAGGACTGGCTCACGAAATACCCTTGGCAGGACACTTGGGACAAGACAAGACCTTTGCTCGACTTGTCCCTCATTTTTACTGGCCTCAGATGAGGATTACGTCCGATACTTTTTGTAGGACGTGTGTAACCTGCCAAGCTAGTGGGAAGACAGGGGTGAAGCTGAAAGCTCCCCTGGAACCACTGCCTGTCGTTGGTCCCCCCTTTGAAAGGGTGGGCATCGACATTGTCGGGCCATTGGATCCACCAACATCGGCCGGTCACAGGTTTATCCTGGTTCTGGTGGATCATGCCACACGGTACCCAGAGGCTATCCCTCTGAGGACCATTACTGCACCTGCGGTGGCACGGGCCCTTATAGGAATTTTTACCCGGATGGGATTCCCCAAGGAAGTGGTGTCGGACAGAGGTACCAACTTCATGTCGGCCTACATGCGGGCCATGTGGAAAGAGTGTGGAGTTACCAACCGGTTCTCCACTCCTTATCACCCCCAGACTAATGGTCTGGTGGAAAGGTTTAACAAAACCTTAAAGGGCATGATCCGGAGTCTGCCCGAGAGCCTGCGGAGGAAATGGGACGTCCTCCTACCTTGTTTGCTGTTTTCGTACAGGGAGGTACCACAGAAGGGAGTGGGCTTCAGCCCCTTCTAGTTGTTGTACGGGCACCCTGTGCGTGGACCCCTCAGCCTGGTGAAGGATGGATGGGAAAAGACTCCCAGAAAACTTCCCCCGGATGTGGTGAGCTACATGCTGGCCTTTCGTAGCCAAATGGCTAGGTTGTGGAAGCAAGCTTCTGAAAACCTAGAAGCCAGCCAAACGGTCATGAAGGAATGGTATGACCGAAACGCTCACCCGGTGGAGCTGGAGCCTGGCCAGAAGGTGTGGGTGATGGAACCTGGAGAGCTTAGCGCCCTCCAGGATCGCTGGTCAGGTCCCTTTGAGGTGGTTGAGAAAAAGGGCAAGGTTACCTACGTGGTAGATCTTAAGACCCCCAGGCAGCCCCATCGGGTGCTCCATGTCAACCGCCTCAAGCCTCACCAAGAGAGACCCGAGGTCACGTTAATGATGGTGACTGATGGGTCAGAGGAAGAGGAAAGTGAACCTCTTCCCGATCTGTTTGCGTCCCGAGAGAAGGATGGATCGGTGGAGGGAGTGATCCTTTCACCGTCACTAACTCCTGAACAACGGAAGGACTGTCGCCAGGTACTGGAGCAGTTTGCTTCCTTGTTCTCCCTTATTCCGGGAAGGACTCATCTGTGTACCCATGATGTGGACACAGGGGACAGCCCACCTGTGAAGTCCAAGTCCTACCGACTGTCGGATAAGGTGAAGGCTAGCATCCATGAGGAAGTTACCAAGATGCTAGAGCTAGGAGTAATTGAGCCTTCAGGAAGTCCCTGGTCCAGTCCGGTGGTACTGGTACCCAAAGCTGCCCCACCGGGCACTACCCCAGAACTCCGGTTCTGTGTGGATTACAGGGGACTGAATTCAGTGACAAAGACAGATGCTCATCCTATCCCGAGAGCGGATGAGCTCATTGACCGGTTGGGAGCTGCCCAATATCTCAGTACCTTTGACCTCACATCTGGGTACTGGCAGATTTCCCTGACGGATGGAGCCAAGGAAAGGTCAGCCTTCTCCACACCCGAGGGTCACTACCAGTTCTGTGTGATGCCCTTCGGGCTCAAGAACGCCCCTGCTACGTTCCAGCGATTGGTGAACCAGGTCCTCTCTGGAATGGAAGCCTTTTCAGTTGCGTACCTGGATGACATCGCTGTCTTCAGCCGCAGCTGGGAGGACCATTTGTGTCACCTTCAGGCTGTTCTTCAGGCTTTGCAGCAGGCAGGTCTGACGATCAAAGCCAGTAAGTGCCAGATCGGGCAGGGGTCGGTAGTGTACCTCGGTCACTTGGTGGGTCGGGGCAAGGTGCAACCCCTCCAGGCCAAGATCGAAACCATCATGGCTTGGGAACCCCCCAAGACTCAGACAGAGGTCCGGGCCTTCTTGGGCCTCACTGGATACTATCGACGCTTCGTCAAGGGATACGGTACGATCGTAGCCCCCTTGACTGAGCTCACTTCCAAAAAGCACCCTCGACGGGTAATCTGGACCGAGGGATGTCAACAAGCCTTCGACACCTTGAAAAAGGCCATGTGTGCGGCACCTGTTCTCAGGGCCCCTGACTTCGCTAAGGAGTTCATCGTCCAGACAGATGCGTCGGAGCACGGTATCGGGGCAGTGCTGTCGCAACTCAATGACGAGGGTCTAGACCAACCGGTGGTTTTCCTGTCTAGGAGACTACTCCCCCGGGAACAGAGGTGGAGTGCAATTGAGCGGGAAGCTTTTGCGGTGGTGTGGGCTCTGAAGAAGCTGCGGCCATACCTGTTTGGCTCGCACTTCCTGGTTCAGACCGACCACCGGCCCCTCAGGTGGCTGATGCAAATGAGGGGCGAGAATCCCAAGCTGTTGAGGTGGTCCATTTCCCTACAGGGGATGGACTTTAGGGTGGAACATCGCCCAGGAGTGGACCACGCCAATGCTGACGGTCTCTCCAGGTATTTCCGCCTTAGTGAAGAGGACTCCCAAGGGGTTGGGTAGCTCTCCCCACTTTCAGCTGGGGGGGACGCGTGTTAGACCTGTCAGCCCTTTGGCTGTTCCCTCCTCATTTTATTTTTTTTGTCCCTTTCCCCCTTCTCATTTTTTTTCTGTCTACCTAACTATTGGGTGCTGATGTAGAGGTTCTGGGTGTCTTTTCCACTTCACCTGAAGGAAAGACACAAGGTGCTCCTCTGAGGGAAATAGATGGGGAAGGTGAGAGGCACAAAATGGTGGCTCCAACTGTCACCTCAGCACCTGGGCCATGACTGCCATGAGAGGTTCCGGAACCTTCTGGGCCCCTCTGGCAAGTCAGGCCCAAGGTGATAAATAGAGGTGGCAGGAGGGCAGCCATTTTAGGTGAGAGTGAGGCGGCAGGCTAGTCAGGAGTAAGGCACGTGAGTGGGGAGGTGGCTGCGCTGGACAAAGAGTGGACAGATCTCAGGATTTGCCAGGGTATCTACGGCAGTGACACCACCCTCAACCACCTGACCGGTCCCTCAACGCAGCCGGGACGAGGGAGTGAATTAACGCCTGGGGCCGCCTTCTCCCCGATTCCATTGTTGCCTGGGTTTGCAAGACTGGCCGGTTGTGGCCAAAACACCCCCCTTTTTGACTGATAGAAAAAGTGATAGTGCCCAAGCCCAAGTGTCTATCGGGTCTCCGTCACTGTCCCCATGTGGGATCCAGCACCCGTTACCCTTCGCCCTTTGTCCCTGGTCTTGGAAGGGTGGAACGCAACCCGTAGCAAGAAGACTGGGCCATATTGTCTGACTCTCCCGGAGCCTTCCTGGTCGCGTGAGGGCCGCACCAGACTCTTTCCTCCCCCCTTTACTTCCCCGAAAATACCTGTGTCCGGTCCCTACCTGAAGCGGACCCCAACGCCATGGTCGCGTGGCCGGTGGTCCTCGGTGGGGACTTGCGGTGCCAGTGAGCTGAGGAGGTGAGGGGCCGGGAGCCAGCGACTCCGTCGAAGCTCCGGCGAGAGTTGCCTCAGGCAGCAGGCAGGAAGGAGAGGGGGCGGGCCCGGCCAGGAGGCCGCCGTCCTCTGATCACGTGCCGCGGGGCCGAAGCGCCGCCCTTTGCCGGTGAGGAAGAGGAAATCAGCGTACGACATTGCTTACAGGGGGGAGTTCGAGAGAATCCCAAGCCCCGTCTAAAAGTTCACTGCGTCTGGAGGTCAGGAAGCTGAATCCGGCAGGGGCACCGTACCGACAGTTGTGGGGGAAAATCTGTGACAGCTCCCGGATTCTCGCCGTTTAGGTGGGAAAGGATTCCACGTTACCAACCAGTCCCGTTCTCTCACGGAATGAGAGAACAGCAGCTCCAGTTCCAGTGCGGAGGATAGCAAGACTAACCGTAAGCTGGTCCTGGTGGAGGAGGGAGGGGAGTGAGAGAATTCTGTGAGGCCCATAGCTGTTCTCAGGGTCCGTGGTAACCATACGTGTTGTTTATTATTCTCTTGGAAGCCGAGACCCCTAGGAGACCAGCACAGAACTAGAGGGGATTAAGGCCTATGTTATATGGTTATGTGACTGTGTGAAGTGTTATTCAACTCCAGCGGTCAGGACTGATACCAGGGCTACAAGGGAAAAGAAGCAGTAAATGAAAATTAACCAAGCTGCTGTGGAACAACCTAGAGAGTTCAGGTGCTGTACATAGGCCCCAGGGAAGTAGTTGTGGGGTGCCAAATTGGAATTAACATTCCCTGTGGAGTGGTCAAGTCATACTTAAAATGCCCGACTGAAATGTGACAGGGGGTTAAGCTTTTGTGGTTGTAAACACTGTTTGAAAAGTTATCGTGTACTGTTCTACTTGGTGTGCCTCAAGATATAGGGGAATGTTACCCTGGAAATGTATTAGAAATGTACTAGAAATGTACTAGAAATGTACTAGAAATGTACTAGAAATGTACTGGGAAGGTACTGAAATGTTACCAGTTTAATGGAAAATTGATTAATTGAGCCTAACAAGGAGGAGAGGTGTTAAAGTCTTTTTAATAAAACTTCACAGTTAATCAGTGTAGCGTCCTTTTTGGGTGAGGCTGCGCCAGATTGCAAGCTGGGTAGGATGCAAGCATGAGAAGCCAGAGGGAGATATAAGCCTGTTGACCTGAGCCAAGCTACCCCTAGGACATAGGTCCAACAGTGCTCCACATGAAAAAATGGATCAAGGAGTTCTGGGATATCAATAGGGGAAGCGCTCGCATAGGGATAGTCTGGGACGCGTTTAACGCGGCGGTAAGAGGTGAGACATTAAGCTACAGCTTGCACGGGCAGAAATAGGCGTTACAACAAGAGGAGGCACTCAATAAAACTCTGATTAGGATAGAGGAGGAGCTTGCCATAGCTGTTAATATGAGTAAATCAATCGACGATATATTGCTCCAGTTGGCCTTAGTCAAGGCAGATGCTGGAGATCGGATGGCTCTTAAGGCCACAAAAAGCTTCCTGGCAAAAAGGGAGCATTGCTACGAGTTCAGTGAGTGGGTGGGGCACACCCTTGCAGTCATACTGAGACAAAAGAGCACACTAGGGGTGATACCTGAAATCATTAATGATACTGGGAGTATAATAGCTGACTCATCTGGGATTCGGAAAGTGTTCCGTCAATTCTATCAGCACTTATATAGTGAGGAACCCCCAATGGAGCTGAGCTCAATTCAGGAGTCTTTTAGTAAAATTCCCTCGCAGAGCATTGACCCGAAAGACATTGAGATGCTTGAGGCCGTGCTTACCCAGGATGAGATTTTTGGTGCCTTGGGCAGTCAACCTTCTGGTAGACTGCCCACTAGAGTTTTACAAAATTTTTGTTGATGTAATTGGACCTGATTTGATTGATATTATTTGCCAAGCTCAAAAGGGTGGTTCTGTTCCTGAGTCATAGGCAGGAGCAGATATTATACTTTTTTTTAAAAAGGGTAGGGCACCTAGAGAACCTGGGTCATGTAGGCCCATAACACTTATGAATAGTGACGTCAAAATCTTTTCTAAAGCTATGGCCACAAGATTAAATCCTAATATCGGGAAAACAATACATCCTTGTCCACATGGGTTTATACCTGGGAGGGGAACAACGCAGCATATCCGCTGGGTAATAACTCTATTTGATACAACCGAGGTCTCAGGGGAACCTATGGCTGTTATACTTTTGGATGCCGAAAAGGCATTTGATAGGGTCTCCTGGGACTTCCTTTGGGAGACTCTGAGGTGGTTTGGCATCGGGAGATGATTTATTGAAGCTATTCAGGCTCTGTACAGAGCACCTACAGCTCGGTTAAGATTGAATGGGGGCTACACCGCACCTTTTTTTATTAAGCGTGGGACAAGGCAGGGCTGCCCATGCTCTCCTCTCCGCCATCTATATAGATCCCCTAATACCGTTACTGGAGGCTAATAATGGAATTAAGCCTATTGTTTGTCAGGGGCTGGATACAGAGGTATTGGCTTACACCGATAATGTTGCCATCGTTACTGCGAAACCCTCCACAGTGTTAGCTGCCGTTGAGTTGGTCGCACATGATTTTGGTAGAGTCTCTGGGTATGCCTTAAATAAACAAAAAACCCAGATAATTAAGAACGGGAAGGCGGACTTGGAGGATCTGCGAGTAATCAAATCGGCTGTATACCTGGGCATTGATATCACGCCAGAACTAGGGAAGCTAGTGGCAAGAAATATAGAGCCAGTAATTGGGAAGGCAAAATCAGATCTCGACAGATTTAATAACCCACATATGTCACTAGTGGGCCACTGTAATGTTGTAAAGATGGTGTTTTTACCTAAGATACTTTACTTATTTCAGGCAATTCCTTTAGAGTTTGAAAAACATTGTCTACCGCACTGGAGAATATGGTAAATCGGTTTATCTGGGCGCATGGGAAAACCAGGAGGGCGCTTAGGTTTATGTTTCTGCATAGGGAAAGAGGTGGCTTTGCCGTCCCTGATTTTAAAATCTATTATTGGGCGGCGGCCTCCAATATATGAGTTGTTTGTTTGGCGGGTGTCTTACTGTTCCTTGGGTCGAAGCAAGGCTCCCGGATGTGTATGAGCTATTGCTTGGTGAACAAGCAATGAACTGCTTCATGAAATTTAGCAAGCCTAGTTATTATAAGAAAACCAAATTTAAGACCTTGTTGGCAGCTTTTTTAATTCTGGGCTGCATTTAAAAAAAAGATGGGCCTTGGGAGGATTAATTGTTACACTCAGCTGTATAAAAAATCCTATGCTCCCAGGATTCTTTTCTGATGTAACCATGGCAGAGTGGGCGAGGCGAGGTGTGCGGAAGGCTGGGGATATAATATCGATGGATGGATTCCGACAATTTAACGATATTCAGGCCGAGTTTGGCCTTGAAAGAAGTAATTTTTTTAAATACCTGCAGCTACGAAGCTTTTTTAGCAAGAAGGTGGGAGGAGTCAATGGCTTTGACAAAGTTAAAGTCATTGATGCTATCAGAGATGGTAGGAATTGCACCATAAAGATAATATATGCAGAATTAGTAGTACTCAAGCAAGATGATCTGGAAAGACATGGGGGAAAATGGGCAGAACAGGTGGGTGCAGAACCAGAGAAGTTTCTTGACTCTTCAGAACTGGGTCAGACGGTTGTGTGCTCGGCAGGGCTTCCAGCTCAGCATTATAAGTCAATTTTTGCACTTTATTACATCCCTGCGAGGATAGCACAATGGGGGGGGCAGGTAGGAATTAGATGCCCTCAGTGCGACTCGATGGATGCTGATCTAGCTCATATGTTTGCGTCCTGTCCGCATCTTGAAACCTTAATAAATTCTATTGAGAAATTTCTGGATTTGACACTGGGCGTGAAAACTAAGTTAACCCTGGCTTTGATACTTCTCGGGATTAGTGGTAATGGAGTGCAAGATCCGTCTTATCGTTTTCTCTGTCTGGCTATGGCTGTAGTAAGGATATGCATCGCTTCTGCCTGGCTAGATCCAGTAGTTCCAACTTTCCAGCATTGGCTGGCGCGGTTGTTGTCAATGTTTAACTTGGCAAAAGCCATTTACGAGAGAAAGGGCAAAAGAGGGAGACTTTTGGGCAGGGGTATCTGGGCTCCCATTCTGAGTTGGAAAGAGTCTCAGGCTCTTAATGGCCGCTGAATTTATTTGATTTTTATGGGCAGGGAATACTATTCTTATTAACAGTCATATTAAACTCTGTAGCTTGTAAACTTTGTTGGATACATTGTGATTTTTATGACCTCTCTTAATTGCTTTGTGAAGTAGGATGACATTGTTCTGTTTTGTTTTTCTCCTTTACTTGTTTATTAAGAAGATATGATCAACCCTCATGGTTTAACTTGTTACACAATTCTGTGTTGTTTATTCTTTTTAAAAAACCTTAATAAAAGGAAATTAAAATCTTTTTTTTTTTTTAAATCACCGGCACAAATTAAGCACCTGCTACTGCAGAGGAAATTCACATGAAAAGGGTGAGGCAAGAGGGAAAAATAATCGAAGACCCGATTAAGTGGTCAATTATGATCTGGGACACAGAGTTTACCTCTCCAGTTGTTTATTTGTTGGGTTGTTGTTGGTGAAGGGAATGCCATGTGCTGTCTATTACAAACAGTAGCTGTTATTATTCGGTTGAAATGCCAATCGTACAGCCTACTTGTTTCAATCAATAACAAACTAAGTAAAAAAGCGTCTTCTATTATTGTTATTTGTCGTTTATGTAGCGCATGATTCAGCCAGCAGTTTACTGTTTCCATGGCAGCAGTGAATTACACCGCCATAGAGTATACAAAAGGGGCGCTCGCTTTTGTCATAGAGTCGGAGGAGGAGCCCTCCGAGAGGCGGGGGGGTGGGGGCTGGTGTGGTGAGGGCGTGGCTTCTTGACGCGCCCTCCATGCTCCATCGCAAAGCTTGGCGTGGCAGGGCCAGGATAGCTGCAGAAAACAAGCACCACGAGGACACTGTTGGGGGCTCCAAGGAATGTCTTGGCAAATGTCTGATTCCGCTCGCATCCATTCACTAAGGCCTTGTTATGCATGGGCCAGCCTTTCCGTTGGTGGTGGGAGGGGGGTAGGGGGAGTTACTTGGCCTATTAGTATAACAAGAAGTGCAGCTCGGGGTCTCTGCATGGAAAACACGGAAAAAAGATGCAGAGGCACTGATTCCCGACTGTTATTCCCCACAAACTTGTAAAGAAGAGTAAATGTGCACCCAACAGGCTGCAAGTCACCACGTCTTAAATGGTGTATCGTAAATGTGCACCCAACAGGCTGCAAGTCACCACGACTTAAATGGTGTATCGGTATCCACAGAAAGAGGCCAATAATTGAATGGGCAGGAGACAACAGATAGCCGAACTCCCTCAGTGCCCGTGTGCTGGTCCCAGCCCTGTAGTCAGGCCCGGCTCCAGGAATTTTTATTTGGGTGGGCCAAGGGTGCATTTGGGTGGGCCACTGCGGGCTCGATTTGTTGCATATATGTCTAGGCAGGCCTGCTTCTGGGCCCTCCTTTCTCTCTTCTTAGTCTTACAAGACCCAGTAAAACGCCCTCTTTTCCAAATCTCTTTCTAAATATTATTACTCTCAAAAAGTGTTTTTTCCATGAAATGTTCCTTTGATGGGAAGAGGAGGTTTCTGAGGTGGGAGTATCAGGCAAGTGACACTTCTCGGGCTCCCTCTGTGCGACCCTTCAGGGAGAATCCCTCTCCATTACTACCTCCACCTGACCCAAGACTCTGCAACGCACTCCCTTACAGGCTTGATTATCCACTACTCCTCTCCAGTGCACCTTATCTCACAGCTGACCCTGTACCCCAGCCCCATATCAGGCACCATCGGGCTCCATTTTCATTTTTCCCGGTAAAAACATTAGTAAAATCACCTTCAAACTTAAAACATTGAATATAGCAGTAAATGGAATTAGTTTGTACTTTAAAGTATGTTCCACAGTAGCCCTAAAGACCCGACTGCTAATTAAATAAACAAAAACAGAAAGGCCATGACAGGGCCGGCTTCAGCGCTGATGCTAAAGTCTTTTTTGGTGCTGCACCAATAACCTCTTTCTCCGTAAATACCTTTACTACCACCTTTCAACAGTGCCCCTTATCCCTCCATGGACGCCCCTATTGACCTCCTCCTCGGATTCCCTCACTGCCTCACGTCACAAGTTCCCCTCATCTCCCATAGCCCCGCCCCCTTGTGACCTCCTCCTCGGATTCCCTCACTGCCACCCTCCACTAGTGCCCCTCATCTCCCTATAGCCCCTCCCCCTTATGACCTCCTCCTCTGATTCCCTCACTGACACCCTCCACCAGTGTCCCTCATATCTCTGTAGCCTCTCCCCCCTCATGACCTTCTCCTCAGACTCCCTCACTACCACCCTCCACCAGTGCCCCTCATCTCTCCCTAGTTCCCCCCTCCACCCCATGACCTCTTCCTTGGATTCCCTCACTGCCACCCTCCAACAGTGCCCCTCATTGCTCCATAGCCCTTTCCACTACCTCCTCCTCGGATTCCCTCACTGCCACCCTTCAACAGTGCCCCTCATCTTTACAGAGCCCCTCTCTCATATGCATTTCATTTGTTTTACAGCGCTACTCATATCAGTGTACTGTGTGTCAGTACTTTACACCACGCACACATTATACAGAGACAATGCATCATACAAGTATTTAAATCAGTCCACAGGGAATGTCACATAAGTCATTGAGGATTACAAGGTGTATGAATCACATGTCATCCATACTGGTGGGCAGTATATTTTAAGAGGGTTTGGTCTGGGGAAACACTACCTTAGGATTTAAAGAGTATTTCATGGGGGTCAGCTTTACTGATAAAAATGTATATCTGCCCAAACATAATCTTTTTAGCAACATTAGAATAATGAAAGACTGGAGAAGTTCTAGCTATATAACAAAACAAAAAAAGAGAAGTTCTAACTATATCATTCATGTTTGTATGGAGCTCTTTGATGACAGTTCATTGGTCACTGTCCTATGTTAGGATTGTAACTTCTGAACTGCAAGTAACACAAGGATCTCTGTGACAATGGCAGTAACCCACTGAGCTTCCACATAAAATACAGTTCACCTGCATTAAAAACTACTAACAGACACATGATTGCTCTCCAGCAGGATCATTAATCACCAGCGTTATCTGGGCATTTTGTATTGTCTTATTGTTGTCCTGCATCGGCCACGATAATGATAACAATTGTTTAAATGAAGCACACACAAAGTATGCGTCCTGCTGGGCCTGTGCAAGTTTTAAAAAGAAAAAAAAATGCAACACATTCTCTTACCTACTCCATTAGTCAAACTTTGTGTCAGCCTGATGTGATATGCAGCTGCAGGGGTCAGGAAAGGTGGATAGGAATAAACAAACTTCTTTTCTCCTGCGCTGCATAGAAACAGAAATATCCACACAGCAGAACAGTAGGCAAAGGTTACCATTGTCAAAGAAAGGATTTGACGCCTTTCGCCATGTGGAGATGAAGGGGTGAAAAAATAAACAAAGTCTCCTTACCATGTAAATGGTCTTTTAAAGACCTGTGAAGTACTCGGGTGCGGCTGCGATAAAACTGTCTCTGTGCGCCCGGGAAGCTGTCTCGGCCCGGGCTGACACACACGAGGGGAGGGTTGAAGCACTTTGAGCCCAATGGCTTGCGCGCCTGCCTTCAAGCCCTCACTGCGAGGGCCAAGGCTCCATGTTTGGGTGGGCCTGGCCCACCCGGCCCACCCACTAGAACCGGGCCTGCCTGTAGTCCACACCGGATGAAACTCAGAGGCATATTATCAAGAAACGGGGTTAAAATTATCGCCGCTCTAGCGGCAGAAAACTGCAGCTGAAGTGGCGATAATGGGCTTGATAATATGCCCCTGAGAATTCCCATAGAAGCCCATGTTGACACCAGAACATGGGCTTCTATGGGAATTCCCTGCGGCATATTATCAAGCCCATTATCGCCGCTTTATCGGCAGTTTCCTGCCGCTAAAGCGGCGATAATTTTAACGCTGTTTATTGATAATATGCCCCAAAGCTCTTCTATACACGAAAGAGCAGTAAAATGACTGGCAATGTAGGCGCAGCCCCGTTTACTTCCCCCATAGCAATATCGCCATTACGGCCCGAGGCTAGCTCTTGTGTTGTTTGCTTCCATCGCACCCACATCATTCGCGATGAAGGGGGCTATCTGAGGAAGGAACGGAGACGAGCAGCAGGGTAAAAGGGTAACTTTGGGGCATATCAACAAGGGGTGGTGATAATATTATCGCCACTTTAGAGCCCGTTTTCGGGCGAAAATCGGCGATAATATTATCGCATTATCAACAAGGACACACTAGCACGTGTTTCCTTGCAATAGCGCCCCTTGTGAGCACGCCTCATATCGCATCTCTAATGAGATGTAAAGGATGCGTGCCTGAGAAGACTCCCTTGGTAAAATATCGCTATCCCAGCTTCGTCATATTGACAACGAGGGTTAGCGATATTTAAAATCACGTTAAGTATGCCTTAACGCAGGAATTTAACGTCTGTTAAATTCCTGGCTAAGGCATACCTAACATGGGGGATGGATTGTGTAGCTAAGACCACAGGCCCTATCATCTAGGATATCGCCGTTTTCCACCATGGAAAACGGCGATATCCCCACTATCTCTGGAATTTTTATCGCCTCCGCGATGCGCGTTGTTGATAACGCGCTAACCGGGCGATCCATTTCAGAGACAGCCGGCGATAAATATGCAAGCGCTATGCGCGCTTTGTGCTATTTATCACCGGCCCTTGATAATATGCCCCTTAATTCTTATAAAAGTCCCCAACCGCAGAAGGGAGCGAATTCCTGCTCCACCCGCCAACCCAACAACTTGACACACCGAATGTCCTTAGAAAGACAAGAAAGTAAACATTGGGAGGAGTGAGACAAGCACACAATGTAGGTGTTGCACTGGAAGCATGACTACAGCACCTCTCTTTTGATAAAGCAAAATGAGCAGATTCTGCATTAGGCTGTCCCTAAAAAAGCTTATCGTGAAATAAGTAGGTAGAGTCAAACATCTGCCTTTAAATACTTCATCATATGAAATCCTACATCTATTTAAATGTCTCCTCTTGAGGAATGCCACTCCACATGAATATTCCCATCATACGAGCATCCAGCCATTGGGAATGCTGTCAAATGGAATAGCACATGATACAACATTTCAACATATGGAACGCCGAGTCTTGTGGAATAGCACATAATGTGAAATATAGTGAAAGCTATAGACTGGAGCAGTGAAATAATTTGTATGCTCTATATAAAAATCATGACATTAATAAAGCGAACTGTAAAAAGTATATAGTGGTGTTTCACAGAAAGGAAATCCTGTCTAGGTGTAACATAAACAAACCCAGGTGTTGGCCAAATGAGAGAAAGTGGCTGAGATGAGGCGCATTCTAAGGCTGTACCTTCCTGTCAAACAGTAGATGTGAGAAGTTGGCCTGGCATATGCTGTCCTCTAGTTATAGGGGACACCTTGTACCAGTCCAATTCGACTCTTATGGTGATAGGTTAAAGACAACCTTTAAAGAAAGCTATCCTAGTGGTAGCTGTGGAGAGCAGCCTTCAGGCTAAGTCTTGAAGGAGTGTTAAGCTTATTGTTTTACCATAGATAACCTCTTGAATAACCAAATGAAAGAGTAGTCCACACAGGTATATATATAAAATATATGTATTTATTCTAGGAATAACCCCACTAGTCTCTTTATGAGGCTAGAGGTGAAGATACAATTCAAATAAGCATTGATAGTTACAATAAATAGCACTGGAATCACAGGGCCCCGGGGGGGACCAAACCATATATCAAAAAAGTGGTATAAGAACCACGACAATTCTACAGACAATGCCTAGGGCATTTAGGGTCGCTGGCCCTTGTGAAACCACCCAAGGTAGTGAGGGAGGGGACCCACGGGAGATGCATGCAGTGGCTAAAGCTACTGTCGGGATCTCTATTAAAGCCTATGGAGAATGTCACGGTTGAATTTTACAAGTTTAAAAACACTTCTAGCAGGAGTTCAAGTTCAATACTTTAGAGTTAAGCTTTTGAAGAGCCCACACCCACGAGAGTACCGAGGTACCACTGTTACCTGCCCCAGGGAAGCCGGGTGCATAGGTCGTTTTAGATGTTGGGTCGCGGGCTGATTTTCAATGGCAAAACATGAAGAACTGCTGATAGCAAGAAGCGTCGTCGTTGTCGTGAAGAATAAAAATGTAGATCTTGTAGAGAAGGACCTGAAAGCAGAGGGGACAGAGTCTGGGTCACGGCACAGTGACCAGGGAACTCAAGAGAAGGAGCCCTTCAATGTCGGGTGCTTCCAGGTGGAAGAGGTGTAGCTTGGATCGTCAGCCTCTGGGTCCAGTCAGGAGGCGTCAAGGAAGGCCAGCTTCTGGCGGGCGACTGTTCCATGAAGGATGAGGGTCGCTGCGGTGTTAGTGTCCAGATTCGATCCACTAAGCCTTGGCAACCGCAACCCATGCAAAAAACACAAAACTGCTACTGGTGCAAACCCACGAGGTCTGAGCAAAGTCTCCAGCAAGGAGACTGAAGAGCAGGCCTGGAGCAACCAGGGGAACTCTTGGAATTGCAGATTGACCTCCGCTAGGGCCCACAAGTTGAGAGACAAGGGACCGCGGGAGGCAGCAATTTGGCGTGCGTAAAGATGCGCCCACGGGTCGCCGGAGCAGGCTAAGACATCGATCTTTGGCACAAATGATGCTGAGAGGTTGACTCAATAATGGGCCAAAGCACAACTTCCCCACTCATCGGGGTTGGGTGCTGTGCAAGAGGTGGATGGTGTCATGGGGTATTGGGGATCTCAGAACCCACGGGGTCCACGGTGCTGAGCTTTGCTTTGCACACTCACTGGCCTCTGGGATGCTTGAAAACCCACCTCAAGGTAGGAAAGAGTCATCGATATCCGTAGGAGCAGCGAGGTTCCAACCGGGTCACTTGCAGTGTTTCAGGTGCCTGCCAAGCAGGGGGGTAACTCCTTTACCCCAAGGGAGATTTCTTCAGGTAGCTGTGCGGCAGCAAGTCGAAGTACAAGTCCGTAAAGTTCAAGAATAATCTGAGGCTCTGGGGACTCTGTATTCACCTTTATCCAAAGATTAGAAGAGTGTCAATCAATCAATCAATCAAAACACTTGTATAGCGCGCTACTCACCCGGAAGGGTCTCAAGGCGCTTGGGGGAAGGGGTCCGCTACTGCTCGAACAGCCAGGTCTTGAGTTGTCTCCTGAAGGCGAGGTGGTCCTGGGTCAGCCGAAGGTGGACAGGGAGGGAGTTCCATGACTTGGCCGCCAGGTAGGAGAAGGATCTGCCTCCGGCGGTGGTTCTTCGGATGCGTGGTACGGCGGCGAGGGCGAGGCTAGCAGACCGTAGCTGGCGGGTGGGCGTGTGGAAGGTCAGGCGGTCGTTGAGGTACTTAGGGCCCAGGTCGTGGAGAGACTTGTGTGCGTGGGTGAGGAGCCTGAACGTGATCCTCTTGTTGACGGGGAGCCAGTGTAGTTCCATCACGTGGCCGGAGATGTGGCTGCGTCGGGGGATGTCTAGGATGAGTCTGGCGGAGGCGTTCTGGATGCGTTGGAGTCTTTTCTGTAGCTTGGCTGTGGTTCCGGCGTAGAGGGTGTTTCCGTAGTCCAGTCGGCTGGTGACGAGGGCCTGGGTGACCGTCTTCCTGGTTTCGGTCGGGATCCAACGGAAGATCTTGCGGAGGGTGTGAAAGCATGAAGAGGAGACGGTGTTGATTTGTCTGGTCATCGAGAGGGAGGAGTCCAGGATGAAGCCCAGGTTGCGTGCGTGGTCTGTTGGTTTGGAGGCGGTACCCAGGGCTGGGGGCCACCAGGAGTCGTCCCAGGCAGAGGGTGATGGTCCCAGGATGAGGACTTCCGTCTTGTCTGAGTTCAGTTTCAGGCGGCTGTTCTTCATCCACTCGGCAACGTCTTTCATCCCTTCGTGGAGGCTGGTTCTGGCGGTGTCGGGGTCTCTGGTGAGGGAGAGGATCAGCTGGGTGTCGTCAGCGTAGGAGACGATGTTGAGGTTGTGTTGGCGTGCGATGGTGGCGAGAGGTCTCATGTAGACGTTGAAGAGGGTGAGGCTGAGTGATGATCCTTGCGGGACGCCGCAGATGACTTCGGTGGCCTCGGATCGAAACGGGGGGAGGCGGGCTCTCCGTGTTCTTCCGGCGAGGAACGAGATGATCCACTTCAGTGCCTTCTCTTGGATGACGGTGTTGCTGAGGCGTTGGACTAGGGTGCGGTGGCAGACCGTGTCGAACGCTGCGGAGAGGTCCAGGAGGATGAGTGCCGCTGTTTCCCCGTTGTCGAGAAGGGCTCGGATGTCGTCGGTGGCTGCGATGAGGGCGGTCTCGGTGCTGTGGTTGGCTCTGAAACCGGACTGCGAGGGGTCGAGGCATCCATTCGTCTCGAGGAAGGCGGCAAGTTGTCCGTTGGCGATCTTCTCGATGACTTTGGCAGGAAAAGGGAGGAGCGAGGTGGGGCGGAAGTTTTTGAGGTCGGTGGGGTCCGCTGTTGGTTTCTTCAGCAGGGCGCTGAGCTCGGCGTGCTTCCAGCTCTCCGGGAAGGTGGCGGTGTCGAAGGAGGTGTTGATGACGTCTCAGAGTTGGGGTGCGATGGTGGAGTCGGCCTTGTTGAAGACGTAGTGGGGGCAGGGGTCAGTCGGAGATCCGGAGTGGATGGTGTTCATCGTGCGGGCTGTGTCTTCGGTGGTCACCATGGTCCAGGTGCGGAGGGTGGCGGTGGGGTGCGTTGGTTCTGCGGTTGGGTGCGTGGATGGTGCGCCGAAGCTGTTGTGGATGTCGGCAATCTTGCGGTGGAAGAACGAGGCAAGGGAGTTGCAGAGATCTTGTGAAGGGGCGATGTCGTTGTTGCCGGTGCTGGGGTTGGAGAACTCCTTGACGATGCTGAAGAGTTCCTTGCTGTCGTGTGCGTTGTTGTCCAGTCGATCCTTCAGTGATTTCTTCTTGGTGGTGCGGATGAGCTGGTGGTGCTTGCGGGTGGCGTGTTTGAGGGCGGTCATGTTGTCAGTGGTCTGGTCGAGGAGCCAGGCTTTCTCGAGGGTGCGGCAGGTCTTCTTGGAGTCCTTGAGTTCGTCAGTGAACCAGGGGGCCTTCTTGCTTCTGGGGTTGCTGGGAGGGTTCTTCAGTGGTGCGAGGTCGTCGGCGCAGGCGGTCAGCCACTGCGTGAATTTGCGGGCTGCTTCGTTGGGGTCCGGTGTCCAGATCAGAGCCCACCAATGAGAGTTCAGGCGGGAAAGGGTGGCTACACCCTCTCCCCTTTGTGTGGTTTCCCACCTGGGCAGGGGACAGGATGCCCCTGAACCGGTTTGAGGCGGTGTATGAAGAAGTAGACACTGGAGAAGCCTACGTGCAAGTCTAAAAGGCATCCTATGGTGCCCCCACCCAGTTCCAATCCACATAGTCTGTCTGGGGAGGTGGGAGCACCTCCCTGCAACAAGATCCCTATTGTCCAGCTGCCGTGGCTGGAGTTCTGCCCAGCTACAGGCAGCCAAAGTCGTGTGGGTGGCGGGTAGCATCCATTTTGTACTACGTGTGCACTTTTAAATTGGTGTCTAAATTCTGCCGCTTTTCCCATATCGCCCCTCTAGCAGGTGGGAATCATGCCCTCAGTCCCATGGCTGGATTGGGGGTATGATTCCTACATGTTTGACACCAAACACGATATGGTTCTGTGTATCCATTCTCAAGTTATCACGCTATCGCGATTACTTATAATGCGGTTAAGAGTATATGGTATGGCTACACTACAAACAACCCAGCAATGGTTTTACGAAGGTTGCAGAGGGGCCCTACTCAGGTAGGGGTTCCCCCTCACACATATCTCAGCACCCTGCCTTGTAGGATTAGCAAGGCCTGCCTTAGGGGTGACCTATGAGGATATATGTGTTGTATAAGTGGGATACAGGATACCTATATCCCTGTAAGGGGTGCAAGCACCACCTTACCCAGACTACAGTAGTGGTCTGGTGGTGTCAGGTTGTATGGCTGTCCCAGGGGTGGCACAATAAGTGCTGCAGCCCATGGTAGGCCTCTGAGGGACCCATGCCCTGGGTACCTAGGGTACCATCTACAAGGGCCTCATAGGGTGTCCTCGGTATCCAATTGGTATGTACCTAGGGTACTCACATCAGTTTAGAGAGGAAGCAGATAGGCTGGGGTCCTGAATAGCAGGATCCCAGCCAGACTAGTCAAAAACCATCCAAATACCAGGCAAAAAGTTGGGGGCAACCATATAGTCGGATTCCACCTTCCTACAGTAGACCAGTTGCGAAGAGATATTTCTTCTACTTTTCTGCTTAAAACCTTTCTAGTGTCATGGGAGCCAATAAGGCCCTGTGGATAGGAAGCAACTGGAACGGACATTTTGCTGTGGACCTGAACTGGAGTTGTGTGGAGCCTCCTACAGCTGGAAACTTTGGTCTGGACTCGGAGGAACCAGGCTGAAAGATATGGATATTTTTCATAAGATTCCTCTTAATAAGCACATTTGTTTCCACAAGTTCCCTTTGAATAGATTACTTTTTATTATTTCCAGAAACAAATGCTCCTATGCGCTTTGTGGCAGCTTTGAGAACCACATTCAGGAGATTTTTTTATTGATCGCTTTTAATTGATAACATTTGGTATTTTTTCACAAACTGATCATTCATTTTTGTTATAAATGTTGATCCCTACAGCAGACTCTTGTCATTTTTTAAAAACATTTTAGCAGCTAAACTGATATCTATTTCCCAGAATGTTTGGGCTTTTTGTGAGCTCATTCACAGCTCCCTAAAAACGGTGACCTCTCTATGTCCCCACTACTCTTCACACTAGAAGAGGAGCCATTGGCTGGCTGCATATCTCAAGACTCCCTCCTTGGAGGATGGAGATGGTACAAGGGCTGGAGTGTCAGAGTTTCATTATATATGGTACTTGGCTGAGCCCAATAAGTAATTGTGGAGAATAACAACATTTTTTGACCTACATGGACAGTATTCAGGGTTTCGCATTAACTGGGAAAAGTTCTTGACATTCACGGTGGATGTCTGGTCTTAGTTGATGATCCCTTTCAGAATCAAAAGGATTAATTTCAAATGTCTCGCAGATTGGATCTCAGGTAATCCAGAATTGTTCCACACAGGTGACTTAGTTTACTTATCGCGGAAACAAAAACGTTGTATTTTACAGTGGCAGAAACAACCATTTGTCATGATTTGGCCAAACCACATTGTTCCAGAGGTTCACACTCCCAGGTGTCTTATACACTTTACAGAACACACCATATGATGTCCTGGACCATTGATTTTAAAAACTGAAGGAATTGGCAAGAAAGTGGTTGTACTCGAGTACCTTCAGGAGAGGGAATGCTTTTCCAAATGTTAACAAAATTATTATACAGAGGCAGAGGTAACTCCCTGTTGCTGCAGTCTATGCTGATTGCGGCAAAACACGGGATAGTACCTACAAAAGAAGTGCAATTTAAGGGTTGAGAAGACGCTGAAGAACCCCTATGGATAAATTCTAGATTTCCTTGCCTGGCCACCCTGGTGGGGTGTTGGGATGTAAATGTCTCCTACATGACACACTGGTGTAAGTTCCCTGCACTGAGTGCCCAAATGCAAGTGAAACTGGTATTCTGACTTTTATATTTGGACCTGTGCTGATGTCAAGGTAATCTAGCATGTGCCCTCATGCCTATGCCTGTCCCTAACAATTGAGGTCCAAGATCTGTCTTCGGACCAGGAGGGGTGCACCAACATGCTGTAATAGTAGGCGGTGGTGTCCTGCCCTGGACAGGGGGTATCACATTAAGCAGTGGTTGCAGCATGTTGTGTTTTGGAATCTATAGTGTGAACAGACCTTTCTCCTGTATCAACGTGAGTAGGGTCTACTGCCCCCACTCATGTAAAGTTCAGTTGTGATGGGAAACCCAGAAAATGGTGCTGCTATCCCATGTGCATGTTGGATGCATGTGTGCTTGCAGTGCAAGTGTAGCACATGCATGTTGGCAGGACTCTGCGTGTTGTGTGAGTCTGAGTACTGGGGCCAGTGAAATCCTTTTCAGGTGGCAATGAGGTCAGCATCCCCAGACAAAAGAAGTGTATTACCTGCATTCCTACGGTTGGGTGGTAGAGATCCAGACACTGGGGTGAAGAGGATGGAAGCACAGCTCCCTTTGGAAATCCCACAAGAGTCTTGTTTGCAAAGGACTGCTGATTATTTCTTCCAGAGCACTGTAATTTGGTAGATGATAGGGACTGTAGCCTCTGTTGTTCAAGATTAGGGCATTTCTAGGTAGGGTATGCACTTTTGTTTGTCTAGGATTGGTCATTCAGGTAGGCTGATGACAACTAGGTGCAGAGAGCTCACACTTCATTGTGCCCCTGTTTCATTGGAGCCAGTCGCATGGCTACCTTCTGTCAAAGCCATCACTTTGCACAAAGCCTGTGTCTGCAGAGCAGCCTGAAAATAAAATGTGAAAGTGAACCAACCCAAACTGGTTCGGAAACCTCAGACAGTGGATCCACATCCCTTGGCTGGAAGGCACGTCTCAAAGTGGAATCCAAACCTCCCAACTTTATTCCAGTTCCAAGTTTTTCATGGCCACTGAAACAAGTGCTCCACATAGTCCTTGAAGACTCCATTTCCACATCCCTTGTAATGTTGCTGCCCCGATAGCTCCAAAGTCACACCAGAGCAGGCCCACTGCACACATCTGTCTGGCACCCACGAGGATTCCAGTTGCTAAATGAAGGTAACTGTGAGGCTGCAGAGCTTGTGGGAATGAGACCAAGACACAGTTGAAATCCTTCAGCGTGAACTAAGGCTTCTTCCAATGCTAATATTATTATTATTATTAAATTTGTAAGGTGCGGCAGCTACCCAATAAGGGTTTCCCGGCACCGGAGCAGATCAGAAGAATGTATCGCAGCTTATTAGGTTACTGGTTAAAAAGCCAAGTCTTAAGGGATTTGCAAAATCGTGTGTATACCGTTTCGTTTCGAATGGCTGTGGGAAGTGAGTTCCATTGTGAGGGACCGAGGTTTGCAAACGATCTGCCTCCCATCCGAGATAATTTGATTGTGGGCACAGAGAATTTCTCTTGAGTGGATGAGCGAAGGCACCGGGAAGGCACATAGGGGCCAGAGACTGCAGATATTGAGGGGCAACTCCAGTTTTGATTTTGAACATGTAGCTCAGGGCTTTGAACTTGATTTGGTTCTCCACCCTGAGCCAATGTAGGTCCCGCAGATGACTAGAGACGGAGGTAGCTCTAGGTAGTCTGCAGAGTAGTCTTGCCGCAGAGTTCTGCACCATCTGCACCCTGCGAGTCACTTCCTTGTTGGATCCGAGGTAGAGAACATTGCCGTAATCCAGTCCATCCAGTTAAGGCCCAGTAGCCCCTGTCAGGACTGTGGCCCCCTGAATGAGGTCTGACACCTGGTTGAAAGAGTGGGATGAAATAGGCATATTATCTGTGTGTGAAGTTTGGAAGTAAGATGGGCTAAATCCTATGATCACTTAACAAGAACGTTTATGCTAGAGGACACCCAGATATTAAAAAGCTTGTGGCTTAAAGTTGCCTTGTATACCTGTGCCCCCAAGGCAATTGTCATCCAGAAAGAGTCATCAACGGAGGGCAGATTGTAGAAAATGTGATTCATCATGAGGCGGTTTCCATGACCTACATAACATTGATTCGAACTACACAGAAATACCTTTAAGGATTGGAGTAGGTCTCGATCGGAAACATATACGAGTGCTTTGGACAGAGAGAAATGGGAGGACCCTTTGATGGATCGGAGAGAGGTGTTGGTTTGGATGGGATACCACCTGGTTCAACTGAAAGTCCAACACAGACTATTCAATATCAGAGTTCAAATTCAGTGCCTTGGGCCGGTCAGCAGTGACAACATCCTGAGGGAATGTGGCCAGAGAGGGGCCTCTGTTCAGACACCGTGGGAGTGTCCATCTTTAGAAACCTGATATTGAAAATGGAGGATGTTTTGTGCGTATCATTATGGCCAGATGTATCAGCTAAGCTGTTATGTGTGCAGGCGACCAAACAATAACCAAGTACCAAAGGCTATTTGTAAACCTGGGAATGGTGGTAGTAAGAAGGGAGCTGGTACAAAAATGGATGAAGCTCAAGGCTGCCAATGTGGGGGCAGTAGTGACACAGTATGGATTGGTTCATAGCCGTGGTGGGGGCATTGTACACTGTCAGTAGGGTGACCAGACGTCCTGGATTTCAACAGAATGTCCTGTTTTTGAAGGGCTGCCCCAGCTTCCCAACACTTTTTGGTTATAAAAATAGAAATAAATGTCTTGGTTTTTCAGAGAATCAGGTGAGTGCACACATTATTGACAGTGTTGTGCAGGCTCCGGATTTCACGGCCCTCCCATCACACTTGGGACAGAAATTGCTTTTTGAAAGCGTCACCTGTGGTGCTGCCACACCTCACACATGCAGCACAGCAAATGTATACAGCGGGAGGGATGAATCAGTGTCACATGAGTCCATCAGGTGAGGTTATTCATTCTCATTGAGCTGATTCCATAGAGGAGGGAGATTCCATTTTTTTCTGAAGAATTTCATCTAACAGTAGAGTGCACAATTCTATATATCAAATTTGATAGGGTCCCTTTTTATTGTTTTTACAATCCCATTGGCAGATGAAAATAATGCCATCAAGGGGATCTGGGCATCTCTAGGCACCCCACCCAGACTCTTGTAGAAACACAGAATTATGCTTATTCAGTCCTTGTTCATATGCTTTCTGGTACTTGTAATCTTGCTTTACCATTATAATCTATGAATGCGGGCCCAGGATTCAAAAGAAACGGGACTGAATGATTTGATCAAGTGTCATTAAAACACACAAGATGATGGACGGAATAGTGCACATTGGCAAAACATTCAACCCCAGTCACAGATCTGGGTTTAATCCATCGTTATATTGCTCACCACGCCACCCCAGTTCAGACATGGCCATATGCAAATCAGTCTTGACCCTGTGCCTTATGGGAACAGTCCAGCCCGAACTGCCAAGCCATGTCTTCCCTGGACCGGAATCAAGCATCCTAGTGTTTCGTTTGGGCTGGACTGTCCCCATTGGGCACAGGGTCAAGACTGATTCGCATATGGGCAGGTCTAAACTGGGGTGGCATGGTGAGCAAAAAAACGATGGATTTAGGCCCAGATCTCTGTACTGGGGTGAATGTATGACATTGTTCTGCATTCTGTCCATGAATAGTTCTTTTTGCAAGTGTCATTAAAGACAACCTGAGATTTCCCTTCTTTCCATGGCTGTTCCAATTCAAAACTCTTTAACTAAAGTGGACAACCCCCAAAACACAAGTGCTGTTTCTCTTTTCCCTTTATTTGTAGTCCTATTAGAGGTTTGTGGTGGTCTAGTACTAGGTCGGTGGGTGCTGCATTGTAGCCCTCCAGCGCCCGTGATTAGTGCCAAAATGTAGTCTTTTTCTAGGTCTATGGCAGGCCAGGTTTCTGGTCCTGAATATGTTAACCCTAACTGGCAGGGATTTCACTCCAAATATCAACAAAGTGTGGGGCCCCTGAAAGGAGGCTCATGTTATGGTTCAACAAGTGTCCTGTGACTGGGCACACTATAGTTGAAGACATTGTGCAGATTACTGTGAATCGGCATAAGGGGCAGGAAACAGTATGCAATATTGTGTGTTATGGGTTTTCTTACATTCATACAAAGCTTGTTCCATATTTGCATTTGCCACTCGGATAACTCACATAAATCGTTCAATATCTGACATACGCTGCAAATCTGTGACGTTATGCTTATTTGATTTTTACTGTTATCTGCAACAAGACAAAGAAAAAACACTACAATTATTTAAAAAACAAATTATGACCGCTTTGTCCTATAGCTTGAGGAAATACATTGTCATCTTAAAAGAAAGTTTAAAAATGGGTTTCTTGCGTACAGCATAGTGTACACCTACGGTGCAGCTGGTCGGCTGCAGCTCGTGCGCGCCACAGTTCTGTAGGCGGGTTCTCTCACGGGGCTCTTCATTGGCCAGATGGGATTGCCTGGCCTCACCGTTCTCAGAGGCTGACTCACTGCTGTGAGGGATTCAGCTATCCAGAGGTCAGTGAATGAGGGGGCAGCTACGAGCCGCTTACAAACTGGAAATGGCGAGCCTCTGGCTTGTTGGCGGTTGCCGCCTCTTGCTTGCACTTGAAGTCTCCTACTCATTACCTCCTCGTCCATCCTCCCATCCCATTCCTTACATATGAGCAGCTTGTCTGCGTCACAGTTACCTGTTACCTAGTAGAGGTCAAATACTTCCTCCAATATGGCGCTGCCTACCCGGCATGCATAAAGGGGGAAGTATGACACCCTCACATACTGAGAATACCATTGAAACCCAAGGAAAAAGAACAGACAAAACAATCACCAGAAACAAAAACAGGGAGGGAGGGACGGCCTCAGGAAAGGAACGGGAAGACCAGGACTCAGAGTAATGAAGATTACCGGTGAGTAACTGGGCAGTTGAGAGCACGGGTTGGCGGGAGAGGGGGGTATTGAGACAGAAGAAAAAGAGTTCTCAGATTATTTCCCTGTCTGCTAAGTTGTTTGCCACCCGGCCTGTGTGTGCTGCCTTGTGATGTTGCACACAACCCTTGGGTCAGGCTTGACTGAGAGGTTAAATTAAGGGGAAGGTGGACCAGTGGTGGCTGCAAACGCACAACTCAGTTAGTGTGTTCTTTAGCCGCGTGGAGATTCCACAGTTAGCTCTACGACTGGACATTGGCGAAGACAGAACACGGACCCTCCCGTGCTCAGTTCCTGGCTGCTCTCCACCCAGCGGTGCTACCTGGTATTGTGCAGTTTCTGTTTATCTTGTAGCGCACCCAAGCACTCCAGCAGCAGCTGACCTCAAGACTGTTCTGAGAATTGAGAACCCACCCAACCAGATGCTGCCGACATCTGTGGAGGCAGAGGGACTACCTCAGCGTTGAAGGTAAGCTGTGCAACACCATTCACAAGCAGGAGGAACTGAGTCTAAGGCCCCTGTGTTGAAGGTGCACCACCTGCTGGCAGGCCTCTACCACCTTAGGCTGTAAAAACGGACCGGAAGAGTGAAACGCGCAGCACAAACCTCTCCTGGCTCACAGACATGCGGGTTATACAGCCACCACCGCAACACAAGCATTGGCATCACCTTCATTTTTAAAGACATTCTCCAACAAAGGTGTAAAATATGAAAAGGTCTCTTCAAAAATTCCCAAAAAGTATTTTATTCACATGCAGAACTGTTTCATCCTAGGTAGTAGTACATCGGACTAAATCAGTGCAAGTATTTTTTTTAAGGAATCAATTTCAAACATGAATTTTAAAATGTTCGTGATTCCACCCCCCTGACAATGCCAATAGGGAAGTAAGTGGCAAGTCAGTTATGTGCACACTTTGGCTGGCCTGAGTTGCTATTCTACATGGACAACATTTGAGTAAAATCAAATGTTGTAGAGGTTTTCATACAGCGCACATCCTGAAGGTATGTATTTCAAGATCGTATTGTGTGTAATAATAAAGAACAAGCGTTCACAAAGCCAATAGGTTTCACATTTGCAAAATCTATTGTCTTTGTCAATGTTTTTTGGTACCTGTTACAGATGACTATAATAAAGATGTGAAGTAACGGACGAGCTGCTGACTTGGGGAACCAGGTTTGAGTCAGCGTCGGATCAACATACTGCAATCCTGGCCAAATCATGTAATCTTCTCAGTTGCATTAAAAAAGTGTCTTTGTGCAATATAACTGGTGCTCTCATAAAGCACTGAAATACTTTATAGAACTTTTAAGTGCATTTTTTAATAAAAACTGCCCATATTATGAAAAAAGGTGATCCATACACTTTTATGGTGTGCCAGTGTCCTGGATCAGAAGAGGAAGACTGCGAAAAAGGAAGCCCGCGAGGGGAGAGAGGAGGGGTCAGGAAGTGCGACGGTGGAGGAGGCCGCGCTTGCACTGCACCATAGGGAGCCCTGGGACGGCAGACAGAAGAGAGATATCGGCCATAGCTGGTTCAGATTTGGGGGGTAGTAGTAAAATATAGCAATAATAGGTATTCAATGGGTTTCCTAGAGCTTTTGGCCCCTCTGCCACTGCACCTGCTGCTCTATTCAAATCATGCCTCTAGTTTCTACAAGATAATTGCACATGTGACTGCTTGTTTAGTAGTAAAATATAGCAATGATCAGAATACAGTGGGTTTCCTAGACCTTTTGGGCCCTGTGCCACTGCACCTGCTGCACCATTCAAGTCATGACGCTAGTGCCTGCAAGCTACCTACACTTTTGACTGCTTGTTTAGTAATAAAATATAGCAATAATCAATGCTCAGTGGGTTTCCTAAACCTTTTGGCCCCCGTGCCACTGCACCTGTTGCACCATTGAAATCATGAACCTAGTGCTTGCAAGGACACATAAGGAAATCGTTTATATACACCAATATATGTTTTCCAAAAAAGTCACAGTTGCAGATAGCATACATAATTATTGTGTAGCTAAACATAAGCACAAAAGCTTTCATAAAAAATGCCTTTAAACGGATTCAACTTTCCAAAACGAGTTGCCATACATGTCGGAAATAAAGCATATGCTTTACCCATCAAAGTGAAAAACAAGCATTGTTAAATTTTGTAACAATGTAGCTGACTCTTTCCTGTAAAAAGCTCTTATCCTGTGCTTGACAGTGAATGGACCTTAAACAATGTAAATTGCCCAAGATCACCATCTGAAGCTGAGACTAAAATGTAGTTTTATACTTTGTGCCTAAAAAGTCAGTTTCACAATTTACATGGACTCACCAAAAAAGAGGAATTTTGCAAAACAATTGTCAAATATGAAAGTCTCTGCAAAAATTCCCAAAATGTATTTAATTCATGTGCAGAACCATTTTATCTCAGTAGCGCTAGTACATCAAAATAAATCAGTGTGGTACATAAGTGCCCTCCTGAACTTTGCACGTGGCCCGGATGAAAACGGGCAAGCTTAAATTACGTGAAAGAAAGCAAGTAACAAGGGTGTCCTGCACCCTTAACTTTCGAGCCACTATGATTTGGAAAGACATTTTGCAAAAAATGTGTTAAATATGAAAAAGATTGCTGCAAAAATTCCACAAATGTATTTAATTCACACTGCAGAACTGTTTCATCTTAGCAGTACTAGTACATCAGACTAAATCAGTGCAAGTTTGTAGTAATAGTTTTCAAACATGATTTTTGAAACGTTCATGCTTCCATCCACCCTGAAAGGCAAAGTTTTGTGCAGCTGAAGAACGAGATACCTTTAGATATGAATTTGTCTGAAATAGAAATTTTAAAAAGGACACAAGCAGGCTCCACTGAGAAAGTACGCGGCATTCTTCTTTCCTGGAAACGCTCTCACTTTGTAGTCAGCTTAAAGCAAAATAACCACCAGGCTCCCTCAAAGACACAGCATGACATTTGACCTTGGCCTTTGAATGCCCAGCAAATGTGATGAGATAACAACAAGATTTACATGCCTGTTTATCACAGAAAACGAGTTTGTGGAAGAATACTGTAACCTGGCTTTGGCATGGGGAGGTACGAACTCGAGCTGGGGAGCCCAAAGCAAAGAAAGCCAGCAAATGGAAGGTCAGAAAACGTGAGTTACAAACAACAAAGCCAATGGCAAGCAACAGGCAGAATACATTCCCATGTCAACTTTCTAAAACTCCCCAAGATGTCTTTCGTATACCACACAGCTGTGCTGTCTGGTAGGCTGGGAACTAAAAAAGGAAACATACAACTATAGAAAGACAATGAATTTTTATTGTCATGAAGAGAAATAAAGAGACTAAGGAAAAAACTTGCTAATGCACAAGTGACACATACACAAACAGGAAACTAGGGCAGCACAAACAGAAACGAGCTCCTGAGCAGGCAGAGGCTTGAGATACCACTACAATGAAGAGACCACACGCTGGCTAGGATAGACAAAGGTGGGGCATACAGATGGACATGGTAAATGAACCTCCACTGCAGTCAGCACAATAGCCACCATAGCGCACTGGAGCCAGTGCCTATGTCTCCATGACAGCCTTGCCTCCATTCAACAAACTCATTGACCCAGGAACGTCAGCTCCTCGATGAAAAAAATGGGTTTGAAAGACTGTACAATGACTTTTGGCAATCCCAGGGACAGACAGCGACTATGATGCAGCAGTGATGGCCCTCAATGCATACTTCACCCCGCAATTAAACCTTGGCTTTGAGAGCTCCAAGCTGCACCAAGCTCGTCGCATGAAGATGAGACCATCAATAGGTTTCATAAGAGGCTTAAAGCAGTCACAAGCACATGCATCAGTGATGACCAGAAAAAGGAGCTGAGAACGCAAATAATTAAGGGATGAGGATCATTAGTCCTAAGGCTATTGATACTACGCTAGCCAGGCATCAAACTTGAGGAGATCCTCATCCTGGAACGGTTGCATGAGCTATCAACTTGTTGAGCAGAAGACATGGAACTAGTCTTGTTAAAGGGACCAACACAGTCCACCATCACCAGACCTATGAAAATCAAAGAAGAAATGGTGGACACAAATACAAGCAGCCAGGGCCATTCCCATCAGTGAAGCCACAGCAAAACTGCCAGGGCAAGTGCCAAAACTGTAGCCTAGACTAGAAATCTGCACCCAACGCCTACCCAGCCTAGGGAAAATAGTCCTCCAATTGCGGCAAATCCAAGCTTTTCGCCAGAGTGTGGCGGACCAGCGAGAAGGGGTGCTGACCCCAGAACCGACCTTGTTTCAACTCTGCCTTGAGACAGCTCACACGCAAAGATGGCTCGCCCAAAGAAGCAGCAACAGGGCGAGAGACTGCCTTTATCTCCTTGAAGCTTTGATGTCAAAGACTTCCTCATGATTTCGTATGAAGGGTACCAGAGCATGAGGAAAAGGCCACCACCCAGGTGTTCCGTAATGATAGCAGGCTTTGTGGTCCATGCCCTGATCGATGTTGGGGGTGGGGGGGGCTCTTCTAATCTTCGAATAACCCATATATAAGTGACTAATAACTCACATATCGGCTCATAACTAAGGCTCCCGGTTTTTCGGTTTTACTGATTTTTACAGATAAACGCATACAGAAAGCCATCTATTGTCCTGCCTTTATTTATTTTTAAATGTGTAAAAATACAGAAAATGTCTATTCTTTTTGTGAGGAGTCTCAATACTGTCAGTCACAAATGCTAGGTCAGTAGCTATTTGAAAGCTAGGAAAGTAAAAAAAAATCCTTATAAAACAAGGAACTGTAGATGTACCGCTTTTGAAACTGTTCTACAATGCAAATGTTTTGTATTGTGAATGGTGAAAAACCATTGTACATTCAAATGATTGGGTAACCATTAATATGTTAACTAAATATAGAAATACACAAAATGTGGCGTCATTTTTACACTAAACATAAAATAAATACAGATAAAATGATAAAAAAATAAATATGGTGAAATAGATACAGAAATGTAAAAAAAATCAATACCATAAGATCGGGAGCCCTACTCATAACCTACATTTACTTACCTTATTAGTAATCTTCTTAAACTCTGTGCTTTACTAAGCCTCATCATCATTCTGCTATGACAAACTCAGAGTAGGTGGGATTTACCACATGTTTTTTGCAGCAAATTATGTCTTGGAAAAATTGTGTAAATATGAAAATGACCATAAATGGTATTTACCCAAAGGGGCATTTATCCCTTGTAGTATTTACATTGAATCCACAGCTCGGAATCCCAATTTGTGTGCAAACTCTTGCTCGTACATGCATCAGAATTCACCTTATGACCATAAGGTGGTCCCAAGTGCAGTAATTACTACCCCTATTCCACATTAACTAGGAAAGGGGCCTGTGAACTCAGTATCACTTTCGATAGCCACTAATAACGTAAGCTTGTATCTAACCACACTGACACTGACTCATCAAATGAAACAGTTGTTATAGGTTCACTGTGGTTACTTGAGAATAGTAATTGTAATTGCATTTATATAGCGCTTACTACTCCTAACGAGGCGTCAAAGCTTTTACGCCGGGCAGTACGCTGCTCCGGAACCCAATGGTTAGTTCAGTGTTATTGGTTACTGTTAGTTATTGGGATTAGCCTTGTGCGCGCAAAGCAAACCATTCCATGCAGTAATTTCATTTTTTTATGGTGGACTAAAGAAATAGAGGTTGGTTGCAACCATTAGTCATGAGAGTGAGTTCAAGGGCATGGTTGGTGGGATTAATACATGAGTTAGTGGAGATAACGTATTGTTAGGTTGCATATGTATGACGTTTAGCGGAAGGAGGAGAGATTGTGATCCTATTTATTTATTTATTTTATAGTTTTATAGAGCGTGAATCAGACCCATGAGGGTATCAGAGCGCTTTACAGGATTAAGGGTGGCATATAAAGCGTAAGGAAGGGAGTGACCGATTGGGTAAAATAGGGGATGCATTATACAAGAAATGCACGCAGTCTGAAGTCCCGGCTACATGTGGGATAACAATTAAAACAGGTAGATACATTATACAAGAAGGCATGCAGTCTCAACTCTTGGGGGGATGCCCAGGAGTGCAGGAATAGGTATCATCCGTAGAAGCCGTGGATAATGCCAAGGTGGAGGGTGGAACATGTCGCTGATGTGATTGTAATGTATTCATTAGACGAGGTATTTGCCCATTAAGAAGGTTTTGGTCTCCTTTTTAAAGTGTGCCAAGGACGGAAGTCTTCTGATAGCGGGTGGGAGAGAGTTCCAAATTCTTGGACCGGCCCCAGAGAAGGCCCAATTGTAGGTTTTTTTCTTCCGGAATCTTGTAAATGAGTTGCGGGAATTTTGCTGAAACAGAGAATAGTCAAAAGTGCATGTGTCAGAGGACATTGTGCTCAGAGAGAGGATGCGTGCAGAGGATGGAAAGGCGGAAAGGGAAATTTGAAAAAGAAGAAAAAAGGAGCGGCGACAAACAGAATTTTTAATTAAAGGACAGTTTTTTTAATGCTGGATTTAAGGAATGTAGTGAATATTTTTGAGACAGCATGCAAGAATGTAGAAAGCAAACGACATTATTTACTTGTGAATTTTTAAGAGGTCCTATATTGGGAAGTTTTCATAGTGCTGGTTGGCCTGACCACAGCTGTGCCTAACTCATGCCGCTGGGTGTGCCTGAAACCTGCGGCCTGCTAAAGTGCATGCACTTGCTGCCCACCTGGCTTCTTGTTACCGTTTTACTTTCCTTGCACCGCAGTAGGCTTGCATCATTCGCATGAACACTGTAGAGGCCTTGCCAAGCCTGCTTAGCTCTCTTCCCTCTAGTTCAGAATGTTAAAGGCCCGAGTACAGCAGACTGAGCGCCAAATAAATCCATCTTCACCCTACACTCAGCAAATCAGCAGCCCCAAATCAGCCAATCAGTACATACAGATCAACACATTTGTCACCTCATTTTAACTACTTAACTGCTATACATCAGCCCGTCATGCTATGTTCAAGTTTATGTATTTATTTATTTATTTGTTGAGCTCAGCGTTTGCAAAAAGCTTCTTGGCGCTAAGGATAAATCAATATAACCGCTGAGCAAAGGAAGAGTAAGAACTGTAAAAACGATTGAAGGTCAGAGAGAAAGTTGTTTTAAAATGTATTTAATGAAATTAGACACGCTTCTGTCTGGATTTGTAGAGCTTATCAATTGCCTGACAGAAAATACACTCATCACCTTCTCCACAATATCTCAGCACCGAATTCAAATTAATGTAATCAGCTCCCTAAAGTATGCTTATTTCTTGATTCATATCTACGTTTCATCAAGTCCCTTAATTTCTGTTGCAACCTGTCCATCAACCAGCTGCACCTCAACTACCTCAAATGGGCACGCCACTGCCTCAAATTAATCCCTCATCTCCAGTAGTGGCGGCTGTGCTGGACACGCAGCAGGGCGTGTGGGGGGAGGGATATAGGGGTCATGGGTGATAAAAATAATAATGAGAAGGAAAAAAAACGTACCTGCAGACGGTCGCCTCGCACTCTTCTGCTCTTCTCCAGGTGAGACAGGCTCCCAGAAAGCCCTGTGGCCAATCCTGAAGCTGCTCTCACTCATGAGAGAAGCTTCGGGATTGGCCTGAGTGCCCTCGATTTGCGCTCCAGGACAGACCAGGAGTCTGTGCCTGCTCTCTCAAACCCAGCTGCATTGCTCAGTTGGAGAGAGCTTTCCCTGCGCAAGGCCAGCCAAACTGTCATGCGCAGTGAAGGAAGTGCACTACCACTCCCCTCCGTGCCTGTCACTGCCAAGGCCCCCCCAAGACTCGGCAGGAAAGGCAGAATAAAACAAGTGTTAATTATCATTTTATTTTTCCTTTCCTGCTGTATTTTTTTTTTGGGGGGGAAGCTCCTATGCCATAGAGGAGGAGCTACCGCTGCTCATCTAAGTGCTTAATTTGAGCCGGGGATTTCCGGCACTCAGCACCGGCAATTAATTTCTAGCACCTGCGCTTGTGACAGTTAACCCCGGGTGGCGTATTCCGCTCTGCCAACGGAGTTTGCAGAGTTTTACCAACTCTACGCTCTGCTGGGAACGCAAAGTGGAGGCAAAACGCCGACTCCGTGGCGGAGCGGAGTACACCTCTCAGCCCCTGCGCCACCTGGCACAAAAAAGGGTAAAAAAAACCACTTACCTTATCTATTGCGTCTGCGGGCCGCCCTCCTCGCCGTGGTGTCTCCTTGTGGCCACCATCCTCCTCCTCATTGCCGGTCACAACCCCCTACATTTTACGTCCTGCATGAACTGCGCAGTCCACACAAGACGTAAAACGTATGGGGTTGCAACCGGCAACAAGGAGGAGGACAGCGGCAACGAGGAGACACCTCGGCGAGGAGGAGGGCAGCCCGCAGACGCAATAGAGAAGGTAAGTGTTTTTTTTACCCTTTAAAAAAAAGAAAATCGGTGCCACTCTGCATACTTCGCCCAGGCTTAGTGACAGTCTGCCACATGGTGGTGCTGTCTGCCAAATTTGGGCATAAGCACACCAGCTGTTTATTAATTTAATATACACTAAAAATCACTAATGCGTGCCACCCAAGCCATTCTTATAGCTTTGGGGGTCCTGAATAGTATGAAATGTCACACTTGTCAGGGACAAGCCCTTGGAGATTCTTCTTCAAGCAGGTTCACAGCAACGTTCCAGTCTTTGTCCTCTCTTTGACAGAAGCAGCGACTGCAGGCAAGCCCAACGAGCAACACAACAGAGGGCAGTGCTCCTCCTTACAGCTCTCCAGTTCTTCTTCTTCGTAGAGGTTCCTCTGAAGTCCAGAAGTGATCTTCCCTGAAGTCTTTTATCCCCCTGCGACTTCTAACAGGAGGCCTGCACACACAAGCCTTTGGAGATTCTTCCCAAGTAGGATACCACTGCAGGACAAAAAGAGTTAGTCCTTTTACTCCACCATAGACAGAAGCAGCAATGGCAGGTCAACCTACCCCTGACACAGAAAAGGCAGTGCTCCTCACACAGTTCTTCCGCTCTTGGCAGGGTCCTCTGGTTTCGTGATGTAATCAAAAGTCCTGGGGTTTAAGGTCTCATACATATACCCCATTTTGTCATTGTTCTCTTTGTGGCAGAGCTTCTGGGCTCAGTCCAAACCCGTTCTGTCCTTCCTGGTCCAGAATAACCACAAGGGGTGGAGACAGCATTTTGCAAAGGAGACACGGCCTATTCAGGTGCTAGCGAAACTCCTCCCGCCACTCTAAATGCAGACCAGGTCTATTCAGCCCAGGGATGAGTCACCCAGGCAAGGCAGGACTCACCTCAACCCCCCTTATGATTGTCCAGAGTGAATGCACATCCTCAGCCCCTGTCACTCCAAAACCAGCCACTAAATACATAACAGTCAGAGGCACACAGAATGGTAAAGCAGGGAAATGCCCACTTTCTAAAGTAGCATTTTCAAACACACAATTTAAAAGCCATATTCACCAAAATATGTGCTGATAAATTCTGAGTTCAGAGAGCCTAAACTCCATTTTCTATCTTGTCCCAATTGAAAGTTACACATGGGAAATGTTACAGTGTAGACCCAATCATAGCCTATGGGAAAGACAGCCTTTCAATAGTGAACAACGAAATACACAGTATTTCACTATCAGGACATGTCACACACCAGCACATGTCCTACCTTTCAAATACACTGCACCCTGCCCATTGGAGTACCTTGGGCCTACCTTAGGGTGTCTCATATGCATAAAAATGGAAGGCTTGGGTCTGGCAAGTGGGTGCACTTGCCAGGTCAACATGGCAGTTTACAACTGCGCGTGCAGACACTACAGTGGTAGGTCTGGAACACATACATTTACAAGGCAACTAGAAGCAGTTGATTTACAAGCCCTGGCACACTCAGTGCAAATTACTAAGGACGTATCAGGAAATCAAATATGCCAATCATGGCTAACCAATCATATTCACAATTTACACAGAGAGCATATCCACTTTAGCACTGATCAGCAGTGGTAAAGTGTCCAGAATCCTATAGCCAACAAAAACAGGGTCCGAAAAATAGGAGGCAAAAGGGAAAAGCTTTGGGGATAAATCTGCAAAAAGGATCAGTTCTAACACAGTACATCCTGCAAAATTCCACCTTGTGCCTTCCCGCACCCCGACAACCGGATGTTTTCAGATTACCAGGTCAAAGCAAACAACAAGCCACGGGTGATTGTGCTAGCTGAGCGTGGCGGGTAGACCCCCCCCCCCAAAACTACATGCTGAGGACTATGCCATTATCAGAGACAGACATTCGGCAACGAAATTCAGGACACCTTTTGAGAGGGGGCCATTGATTGTAATAAAAATGCAGGCATAATGGTGATGGCTTCACGAGGAACAGACATCATAACCCAGAACATTTTGTGGTTTAAAAGGTTAGACGCCTTTGAACTACAGCTAGAGGAAGAGGAGGAAGACCAAATGGAAGGCTGGGCTATGGCTATCAGTCCCCAGGATCTAACGACCGCTGGGCACCCTGCTACCGGACCATCTCCTGAAGGTGCACAGCTGCTGCATCTCCCAAAGCACTTGGACAATGAAAACAACCCTGTGGATCAAACTCAAGGAGCCCAGAGTGCCAACGTAGAAAGTCTACCAAGAAGCCAGAGATATCTTCTGCAACCCAAATTTGTCGTTTTTTTCTCGCTTTTCCGGCTTTTGTACCCCTTCTAGGTACTTTTCCGCTTTTTCGGGCCTCCTCGCCTCCCCGAGGCCCTTCGCCGCTTTTCCCGCTCTTTTTTCCCCCTACCCGCCCTCCTCCCGCCTCCCAGCTGTCCCCGCCTCCCCGGCTACCCCTTATATGGCGGCCGCTGCGAGGCAGTGGTAGCGACCTTTGACCCCAGGGTAGGTCGCTCCCCTGCCCTCGCGGCGCCACCAGATCCTCTGTGCCTGCCTTCTGCTCTGTTGTTGTGCCGACTGTCCCCCAGAGTGTCTGCCTTTTTCCCCTGTGTATGATCGCGTCCCCTTTTGCTTTTTTGTATCCCAGAGTGCCTGCTTTCCCCGTGTGATCGCGCTCCCCTTGCCTTCTGTATCCCTGAGTGCCTGCTTTCCCCGTTGTGATCGCGCTCCCCTTGCTTTTTGTATCCCTGAGTGCCTGCTGCCCCTCGTGCCCCCACCGTCCCCCTCCGTCCTTCCGCCGCTTTTTGTCGTTTTTTTCTCGCTTTTCCGGCTTTTGTACCCCTTCTAGGTACTTTTCCGCTTTTTCGGGCCTCCTCGCCTCCCCGAGGCCCTTCGCCGCTTTTCCCGCTCTTTTTTCCCCCTACCCGCCCTCCTCCCGCCTCCCAGCTGTCCCCGCCTCCCCGGCTACCCCTTATATGGCGGCCGCTGCGAGGCCACGCAGCGGACGCGCGCAGCGGGCGCGCCGCTGGCGCGCCGAATGCGCACCTAAGGCAAGCCCGTCTGCGCCCGTCAGCGCCTGGACCGCGCCCAGCACCCGAACCTCTGGCCCCCGCGCCCCCCGCCTGACCTACGACTCTGCCTTCCTCGCCAACCTCAACCCCGGCCGCACGCCGGGCTGCTACTGTGCCACCCCGAAACGTACCCACAGACCCTTCACCTGCAGCAACTGCCGCTTCACCTGCCTCCGAACCCACTCCGCTCCCGCCAAGAACTACTCCCCCGGAAACAACCTCCACTGCATCCTGGTCAACACCCGATCCATCCACAGGCACGCCATCGAACTGTGGAACCTCATCAACTCTACGAACCCGGACATCGCCTTCCTCACCGAGACCTGCATGAACCCCTCCTCGGCACCCGACATCGCCATAGCCATCCCCGACGGCTACAAAATCATCCGGAAAGACCGCACCAACCGCATCGGAGGAGGCATCGCCATCGCACACAAAAACTCCATCCGCATCTCGACCAACACCGACAACTCACTCCCCGACGCCGAACACCTCCACTTCATGATCCACAGCGACCCCAAAACCACCCTCAGAGGCACCCTCATGTACAGACCACCAGGACCTCGCACCAAGTTCAGCGAAGACATCGCAGACTTCGTCAACCCTCACGCACTCTCATCCACCGACTACATCCTCCTAGGAGACCTCAACTTTCACCTGGAAAACCTCACCGACAACAACACCACCTCCTTACTGGACAACCTCGCCAACCTGGGACTGAATCAGCTAGTCAACACCCCCACCCACGATACCGGACACACGCTCGACCCCATCTTCTCCTCCAGCAAACACATCACCTTCAGCCACACCACCGAACTCACCTGGTCGGACCACAGCTGCGTCCACTTCATCTTCAAGAAGACCACCGTGCCCCACCACACCCAGCAACCATCAAGAAGACACTTGAATCGTATCACCACGGAACAGCTCGCATCAACCCTCTCCCAGAACCAACCCACCAGCACCACCGACCCCAACGTAGCCGCCAACAACCTCACAAACTGGATCTCCGACTGCGCCAACCTCCTGGCCCCCCTGAAGACTCAAGCCAGCACCAACAACCACAAGAAAAACTCCTGGTTCACCCCCGACCTCAAGAACTCCAAGAAAGAATGCCGCGCCCGCGAGAAGACGTGGCGCCTTAACCAGACCGAAGAGAACATGTCAGCTATCAAGGACGCCACCCGCCAACACCACCAACACCTCCGCGCCGCACGAAAAACAGCCTACCAGAACAGACTTGACAACAACGCCCACAACAGCAAGGAACTATTTGGCATCGTCAAAGAGCTCTCCAACCCGGAAGCAGAAAACAACTCCATCCCTCCCTCACAGGACCTCTGCGACTCCCTCGCAACCTTCTTCCACCACAAGATCACCGACACATACAACAGCTTCCCGACCGCCGACACGAGCCCCCCTCCGGAACCCGCCACCAACACCACCACCATCCTCACCTGGAACCCTACCACCACCGAGGAGACCACCCGCATAATGAACTCGATCCACTCCGGATCCCCATAGGACCCCTGCCCGCACCACATCTACAACAAGGCCGACGACATCATCGCACCGCACCTCCGAGACGTCATCAACGCCTCCCTCACCGCCGCCACCTTCCCGGAGAGCTGGAAACACGCAGAGCTCAACGCCCTCTTCAAGAAACCTACAGCAGACCCCACCGAACTCAAAAACTTCCGGCCCATCTCTCTCCTGCCGTTCCCCGCCAAAGTGATTGAGAAAATCGTCAACGCTCAACTCACCAACGCCCTGGAAACCAACGACTCCCTCGACCCCACACAGTTCGGTTTCAGGGCCAACCACAGCACCGAAACCGCCCTGATCGCAGCAACGGACGACATCAGAGCCCTGACCGACAAGGGAGAGACCGTGGCCCTCATACTCCTGGACCTCTCTGCAGCCTTCGACACGGTCTGCCACCGCACCCTGATACGCCGCCTCAGCAACGCCGGCATCAGAAGCAAGGCCCTGGAATGGATCGTCTCCTTCCTCTCCGGAAGGACTCAGAGAGTCCGCCTTCCCCCCTTCAGATCCACAGCCACGGAGATCATCTGCGGCATACCTCAAGGATCCTCCCTCAGCCCCACTCTCTTCAACGTCTACATGACCCCCCTGGCGAACATCGCACGCAAACACGGACTCGACCTTATATCATACGCCGACGACACCCAGCTCATCTTATCCCTCACTAACAACCCCACATCAGCTAGGACCAGACTACATGAAGGAATGAAGGAAGTGGCGAACTGGATGACAGACAGCCGTCTGAAACTGAACACAGACAAAACGGAGGTCCTCATCCTCGGCCCCACTCCCACCGCATGGGATGACTCCTGGTGGCCCCCCCGCCCTAGGCAGCACTCCCCAACCCACCGACCACGCGCGCAACCTCGGCTTCATCCTGGACTCTTCCCTCACCATGACCAGACAGGTGAACTCGGTGACCTCGGCATGTTTCAACACCCTCCGCATGCTCCGCAAGATCTTCCGCTGGATCCCCACCGACACCAGGAAGACCGTCACCCACGCCCTCGTCACCAGCCGCTTGGACTACGGGAACACCCTGTACGCCGGCATCACCACCAAGCTGCAGAGGAAACTCCAACGGATCCAGAACGCTGCCGCAAGACTCATCCTGGACATCCCTCGCCACCACCACATCTCCGGACACCTGAAAAAACTCCATTGGCTACCCGTCAACAAGCGGATCACCTTCCGACTACTCACCCACGCACACAAAGCCCTTCACAACCTCGGACCCAAACTCATCAACAACCGCGTCTCCTTCTACACTCCCCCGTGCACTCTGCGCTCCACCGGACAGGCCCTGGCGAGCGTACCCCGCATCCGCAAAGCCACCGCCGGAGGAAGATCCTTCTCTTTTCTAGCAGCGAAGACCTGGAACTCTCTGCCCAGCCACCTTCGCGCCATACCTGACCACCTCTCCTTCAGAAGGTAGCTCAAGACCTGGCTCTTCGAGCACTGACCCCCCCCCCCCCTCCCAGCGCCTTGAGACCCTTGATGGGTGAGTAGCGCGCTTTATAAATGCGATTGATTGATTGATTGATTGAATCCCACTCCACGTCAATCCTTCCTTGACTACCTCTGTGCACACCAACCGAGAGACCACCTGACGTCGGAAAGTAGGCATACTTGCTAATCGACTTTGGAAAAGAAGTAGACCCACCCAGTTTCTACATGGTACTTTGGGATATCACACGGACAAGGTTTTAAATAAAGGGGGCGGGCCGCTTTTGACCACTCCCGTAACTGCACTGAGTGTGTTCTTCAGCAGCACGCAGGTTTGGCAGCTGGGCCACACCTGCACAATATGGTACTAATTCATACTCGGGTATACCCCATGTCCAGCATGACAGTTTCACCTGCCCCTAAGGTGCCCTAGGTTGTCTACTGCCATTTATAAGTTGATTCTACCCTAACCTCTCACCTGCTTCCACTGGCCTGACTCCCAGGAGATGGAGATACCAGTACCTAGTTTTAGAGCATTTTCCTCACCCTGTAGAATGGCGTCTGATCACCAGGAGCCAATCCGGACAAAGAATAGCTAACCGTACGACCACAACTGGCCTGTAATTCCACAGCCCTTACCTTCAATAGGATAGTATTCCAAGAACCCAGAAGTAGCAATTTCCGAGGTATTGCTAAATTCAGGTGTGGGATTCATTTTCCATTTATTCTCATTTACACTAGTCCTGTTTTTGCTTACCAGAGACAATTTTATTGTACATAATTGATCACATAACTGCTAGACACATTATTTCTTAACATTTTTAATATAACTGTACACAACAGACAAATGCACTTATTATATTCTGTGTCCATATTTTATATTACTTGAATTTATAAATTACATCATTCAATTCATTCTAAAGGAGTTTCAGGAGTGCACATAGAATTTGACTGCATAGATCTTGCCTTCCTTTAGTCACCATTAGTATGCATATTTAACTTTTCTGTGAAACACGAGAAGTACTATGTGTATGAATAAATCAAATTTATAAGTAAATATTGCTATTTCATCCATAAACATGTATAGGATTTTTAATTGTTCATTTACACGAGGTATGCACTTGAGATGACAAAACACCATCACATGAAATTTCCATTTAAAAAAGAAAAAAAACACACGCAGTTCTAAATTAAATGAAATATCTCTTCTTATGAAAAAGATTAAATGTAATAGCTATATTAAGTGTGCATGTGTCTTGATGGAGCTATAAGGACAAAAAGAAAGGCCGTAACCATGGAGAGGGGGCCTGGCAGGGCCCCCCACCTTCCCCCATATTAATAGTTACCTCCCTCCCCACTGCGACTTGCAGCAGGCAGGCATTGAGATTGCTTATAAAACAAAATCTTAGCTCAAATTAATTCTTCCTTCAGCTTTGAATATGCATTGCTAAACAACACTCAAATTATTTCTTTGATTTTCGAGTTATCTGTGAAATTGCTACAGCACAGTCAGCTATAAAAATTAGTTTTGTGTGAAGAATAATCATAACGCTGCTTGAGTCACTAATGTATGCATTAGTGAAATGCATGCATTAATTGGTTATAAGAGCCCCACTCAAATCTTGAGCTCAAACATATTTGACAAAAATAACAACACAAATTAGAACGTGTATATTGAAAGGCGTAACAAACAACAAGTATAAATGACATACTTAAAAAGCTATTAGTTAACGGACACTTGCGTTTGATGTTAGGTTTTGCTGCGTGGGGAGTGCCTCGAATCTCTCAGTGAGCAGAGACATTAGACAAGGAAGCAAAAAGAAAAATGATTTTCCCTCGTAGCCTATTTATACCTCCCAAAATGACATTGTTCTTAACACTCTGGAGTCTCAATTTACTCACAATGGTGACAACAGATTATCATAAATATACTTTTATTTTTTCAATTTCTTCAAAATAAATTTCATTTCATTTTCCTTTGTGTATTTATCATATTTTTTCCTTTTTTTCCTTTTTTTCTAAAGTGAACAAATCAAGCCAACAATAACAATTCGTATGAAGACATCGAGTACAAATAATTACAAATTCATAATATTTTTCAAAATTACACAAACGTCCCTATATAAAGTTTTTTTTTAAAAATCTTTTTCAAGCAAACATCCTCCATTTATTCCCACGCATACAAACTCATTCACCAAACCACACAAAGGACAACTGAAAATAGGTTTAGATTGTATTCTGATTGGTGCCACTTCTTCGACCAAAACAGGTTTGCTATGAAGAGAGCAAACAACCCAGTATACAGAGGATGAAAATTCGTATACAGAAGGTATGAGGTCGACGCGCGTTTCGGTGGTGTCAAGGTTCAAATTAAACCACCTTCATCAGGACCTAAACAGTAGCCATTTTCTTCTGTACAATGAAAAATAAGGGACCTAAAAAAGTGCATACAAAACATAATCAACATTGTGAGATAATGATAATATCAACACATAATCCAATACTTAAAAGGGCCAAACATGAGTATACAACTGATGGCGTCAAACCGACTCCCACCCAATATCTGAATGAATGTTACAGTTCACACCACTACTACAAGTTTAGGAAGCGATACTTTAGTACATACATCCTTTACAGTAAATTACATAATATACACGCTAATATATGGAGTCCAATCCTTATACTAGGAGATGATGTGCCTCTACCCTTCATTGTTGCCAAGTTAGCGAATGGGTCAGAAAAAGAAGGAGAATCAGAAAAAGGACTCCTGATGTGTAAGATGTTACAAGGGAACTGATAAGATAAGAAGAGAAAAAAAGTTTCAGAAGAGCAAACAGACCACACAAATAACGATCAGTTATCTCTTAGATTTTTCTCACCCTACTTTTTTTTAATTAAAGATCTTATTATATTACTCACTCAGTCATTGATTGTGTAGGGTATCCAAAGCTAATCCGTCTATTTTTTCCTTTTGGATATGATATAGATAAGGTGGTGGTAAATGTCGCTGTAGTGGTACACAAAAGGCTCTATCTGCATAGGTAATGAAATATGCAATTTAGGGAATGGCATATTCTCCTGAGAGGCACTTACATTACATTTAAATCTGGGGTTCATAATTGTTCTTACCAGAAGAGAGCTGTGTTACGGAGTAGAATAACTTTAAATTGTTTATTCCCCGTGATCCAAGTTATCAAACAGGCATAGTCCACGATCCCATGCGGTTTAGAGAAAGATGTATGTAACTCTATAGGAGTTCTCGCCCTCTGCTAAAGAGTTCTCTGTGAAAAAACAGCAACAGAAAGAAGCTGTGTAAGGTCCATCTCTATGCCCAAAAGGCATACCTAGGTTCCCCCATCTGGGAACCAATGTTTATTATATTTGGCAAAAAGGAGTCTTGTATCTATAGGCAAACAACGCCATACTTTCAATGATAACTATCTATCTAAATCTCACCATATCGATAGTCATATCGAGAAAGAGGATATTCTTTATACAATGAGGTGTGTGAGCATCCCATGATTCCAATCAAAATACAAACGGGGGGAGAGAAGCTCACCACCAGTTATTATATTACTTGTCCGGGTATTGTAAGCACAGGGTTTCCTCACTATCCAGCCTATAATTCTCCTGCCAAACAGTATCAATTATCTGTGCTGGTTACGTCGAGATTCTAAGTATACACTTACTTCTTTTGTCGAAATATATAAGCCTGTCCACACACCAACGTTTCTGTCTTCCTGCCATCCGTAACCCAAAGTTACTAATCAACCTCAACAGATGTATGTAAGGACACGAAACCAACAGTATTGGTGGTAGATAAGACATCCACCTTGAATGTAATCAGGGAGGATGATACATTACCAATCTACAATCTGTCTAAAACAGACTTAAATGCAGATACAACATCAATACTTAGTTATGGTTTATCCTTTGTACCTAGTATCCAACTTGACAAGTTCAAACTTCATGAGGACCTGTTTGCCTTTTTTAGGAAGGTCAGACTTAAAAAGTTTTTTATGGATAGACCCCCTATTGAACAGGATACTAATTTGTCACAGTGTAAACCTCCGTCGAATTTTACACCTACTCTAGACATGGTAGGTCCGGAGGTGAATATTTTTGAACGCAATGTTCTTAGAGACATTTCCAGGATTATTAAACATCCGTCTAAACCGCGATTCAATTTATCTAGGAATGACAAAATAGCTCTAGACACATTCAAGTCCAACAATGAAATTGTGGTGAAACCCTGTGATAAGGGTGGAGGTATTGCAGTCCTTGATAAAACTGAATACAACAACAAAATGCTGGCTATGCTGTCAGTAACTGAACACTATAGAACAGCACAACCAAGAGAATTAGTCAGGCTAAATTCTCAAATTGCAGAAATGACTCATAGAGCCCTGATGGATGATCTCATCTGTGAGGATGAGTATAAATTCCTGAACAAATCGTGCCCTATAACACCGGCCCTATATGGCCTCCCAAAAACACACAAGAATGAGAAGGATCCCCCTATGCGTCCAATTATCTCAACTATTGGCTCAAGTACTGAGCCGCTGTCAAAATACGTGGACTCCTTTTTGTGCCCACTTACTCAGCACTATGCATCCTTCATACGTGATACAGGTGACATCATCAACAAGGTTGAAGGGGTTCTGTTCAATCCTGATACGGAACTCCTAGTAACGCTTGACATTGAGGCGCTATACACTAACATTCCTCAATGTCAGGCGTTACTGGCAGTTGCTTCCTTGCTGTCTAGATTTCCAGGCAACAGACCAGACAACTTTTTACTACAGTGTCTTGAAATTGTGTTATTAAATAATTTCTTTGAGTTTGATGGATCCCTGTATAAACAGATCAAGGGCACCAGCATGGGTGCTTCTTGTGCGCCAAGTGTGGCTAACACATATATGGGTGAGTGGGAGCTGAAAAACATCTTTAATGAAGCAGCACCATTTTTTGAAAATGTTATTTTGTGGAAACGCTTTATTGACGATATTTTTTTTATCTGGAGAGGTAATGTGGAGACTCTTCAAGAGTACATATTATGGCTCAATGCGAGTGATAAGAATTTGAAATTTTCTGCTAATTATAGCAAAGATCAAGTGGAATTCCTAGACATTAAGATTGATGGTTCTCGGGGTGTCATACAGGTTTGCCTTTATAGGAAACCTACGGCAAAAAATACCATTTTAAAATACTCTAGCTTTCACCCGAGTTGTCAAAAGGATTCTATCCCCTTTGGAGAATTCCTCCGTATTCGTCGTAACTGTACGAACATGGCAGACTTCCATTTACAGGGTGATGCATTGAAGAAGAGATTACTTTGTCGTGGCTATCCACATCGGCTGGTTCGACATGCCTATAAGAGAGCAAAATATTATAATCGAGATGCACTCTTAGAAGGCACGAAACGTACCCCTCGTGACCAAATTACCTGTGTTATCAATCACTCAGCACTTAATTTCAAGATTAAGAATGTGATCAACAAAAACTGGCGGATTTTAAACACGAATGAGGATGAGACTCAACTCCAACAACCGCTAGTGGCATATCGTAGAAATCGAAATCTACGTGACCTTCTAGTTCATACTCGCGGTAAAACGGGTAGAACTGTACAGCAAACAACCATTACAGGCTTACCTTTAATTTTGGGCAACCACAGATGTGGCTCTTGCCACGCATGTGAGGCAGCAGTAGTTACAACATCGTTTATGTACAAAAGCACCAAGATTAACTTGAAAGATCTCACGAATTGTAGAAGCAGTAACATTATTTATGTACTCTTCTGCCCATGTGGACTAGCTTACGTGGGAGAAACAGGACGTGAATTTCGTCTTAGATTCAGTGAACATAAGTCTGCAATTAGAACACAGAAGACTACTGCGCCTTTGGTACAGCACTTTCTAGATAAACAACATTCGGAAAAGGAAATGAAGTGGTGTATCATTGAGAAAATACAGAACAAAGCTGGCCAACCAATGGAGATTACACGCAAAAGACGTGAAACATTCTGGATCTTTCATCTGGACTGTATACGTAATGGTCTAAATGAAGATATATCTTGGTATATTACGTAGCCACCATGTGTGGCATGTCAAATATTCTTAACAGTTGATGATGTGTGTGATTCGGGTAAGAATAATGCATGTACCATGGCGTTGAAAGGTAGTTAATGAAATACAAAACTAAATCAGGTACGCTGGGAACGGCTCTGGATGACAACTATGGGGGTACCTTGTCATAGAGGACATATCATCCCTAATACCAAACTACGGATGTGTGAGATTTCTACCGTGAGAACATACATTTACATTTAGGCTCAGTGAGAGATTCTCCTGTTTGGAGAACACTGACACATTACACCTGTGACCTAGTGTGCACTGGATTGTGGAGATGAATAGGAGATATATAAAGTCTCTGTGCCTCTATTTTGACTTATGGAGCACGTTGGTAGTTTGTGGCTATTATGGATTGAATCTCCAAATTTTCCTAGGCAGCCTTCTTTGTTGGTATTTCCCTGGTTTTCGGGACTGCCAGTATGTTGCGCATCCGATCTTAGAACTATGCCCTCTTATTATCTAGCCGGCTTTTTCAATCGTTACATGGGCTGCCGTGTTCTTTTTTGGGTTTCTTTTTCGTTTTTTCATTCTGCGTTGTGATTCGGGATCATAGATCAGCAAGCACTCTATGTTTTGACACTCCATATGTACCTATATGGAGTGGCTAATGCACTATATATGTATATATATGCGCCTAGATATACACTTTAAATAGGGCGATCATTCAGGGAAAATGATAGCGTGATGTTTTTACGAGATTTCCTTTGATATGCTACACCCTTACACGCTTCTAGATATACATTTAAATATGGCGAACTTTTAGGAATAGGGATTGTCCTTTTTCTATTTTTGACTATATGGATGTCGCAACGAGGACCAGATGGTTGTAAGGAAGTTAGTCCTACCTCTATACCCTTTGACATACCATGCGGGGTTTTCGCGCCACTCGCGATTTGAACAGGGGTATTTAAAGCCGTATACGAATGATTAGTAACTTTGGGTTACGGACGGCAGGAAGACAGAAACGTTGGTGTGTGGACAGGCTTATATATCTCGACAAAAGAAGTAAGTGTATACTTAGAATCTCGACGTAACCAGCACAGATAATTGATACTGTTTGGCAGGAGAATTATAGGCTGGATAGTGAGGAAACCCTGTGCTTACAATACCCGGACAAGTAATATAATAACTGGTGGTGAGCTTCTCTCCCCCCGTTTGGATTTTGATTGGAATCATGGGATGCTCACACACCTCATTGTATAAAGAATATCCTCTTTCTCGATATGACTATCGATATGGTGAGATTTAGATAGATAGTTATCATTGAAAGTATGGCGTTGTTTGCCTATAGATACAAGACTCCTTTTTGCCAAATATAATAAACATTGGTTCCCAGATGGGGGAACCTAGGTATGCCTTTTGGGCATAGAGATGGACCTTACACAGTTTCTTTCTGTTGCTGTTTTTTCACAGAGAACTCTTTAGCAGAGGGCGAGAACTCCTATAGAGTTACATACATCTTTCTCTAAACCGCATGGGATCGTGGACTATGCCTGTTTGATAACTTGGATCACGGGGAATAAACAATTTAAAGTTATTCTACTCCGTAACACAGCTCTCTTCTGGTAAGAACAATTATGAACCCCAGATTTAAATGTAATGTAAGTGCCTCTCAGGAGAATATGCCATTCCCTAAATTGCATATTTCATTACCTATGCAGATAGAGCCTTTTGTGTACCACTACAGCGACATTTACCACCACCTTATCTATATCATATCCAAAAGGAAAAAATAGACGGATTAGCTTTGGATACCCTACACAATCAATGACTGAGTGAGTAATATAATAAGATCTTTAATTAAAAAAAAGTAGGGTGAGAAGAATCTAAGAGATAACTGATCGTTATTTGTGTGGTCTGTTTGCTCTTCTGAAACTTTTTTTCTCTTCTTATCTTATCAGTTCCCTTGTAACATCTTACACATCAGGAGTCCTTTTTCTGATTCTCCTTCTTTTTCTGACCCATTCGCTAACTTGGCAACAATGAAGGGTAGAGGCACATCATCTCCTAGTATAAGGGTTGGACTCCATATATTAGCGTGTATATTATGTAATTTACTGTAAAGGATGTATGTACTAAAGTATCGCTTCCTAAACTTGTAGTAGTGGTGTGAACTGTAACATTCATTCAGATATTGGGTGGGAGTCGGTTTGACGCCATCAGTTGTATACTCATGTTTGGCCCTTTTAAGTATTGGATTATGTGTTGATATTATCATTATCTCACAATGTTGATTATGTTTTGTATGCACTTTTTTAGGTCCCTTATTTTTCATTGTACAGAAGAAAATGGCTACTGTTTAGGTCCTGATGAAGGTGGTTTAATTTGAACCTTGACACCACCGAAACGCGCGTCGACCTCATACCTTCTGTATACGAATTTTCATCCTCTGTATACTGGGTTGTTTGCTCTCTTCATAGCAAACCTGTTTTGGTCGAAGAAGTGGCACCAATCAGAATACAATCTAAACCTATTTTCAGTTGTCCTTTGTGTGGTTTGGTGAATGAGTTTGTATGCGTGGGAATAAATGGAGGATGTTTGCTTGAAAAAGATTTTTTTTTAAAAACTTTATATAGGGACGTTTGTGTAATTTTGAAAAATATTATGAATTTGTAATTATTTGTACTCGATGTCTTCATATGAATTGTTATTGTTGGCTTGATTTGTTCACTTTAGAAAAAAAGGAAAAAAAAGGAAAAAATATGATAAATACACAAAGGAAAATGAAATGAAATTTATTTTGAAGAAATTGAAAAAATAAAAGTATATTTATGATAATCTGTTGTCACCATTGTGAGTAAATTGAGACTCCAGAGTGTTAAGAACAATGTCATTTTGGGAGGTATAAATAGGCTACGAGGGAAACTAATTTTTCTTTTTGCCAGATCTTTTCCCCTTTCTTTCCCTAGCCTGAAAATTAGTATATAGAGGGGGTCCCCTAAATTTTGTTATATTAGACAAGGAAGCATCCTTGCACCATTCTTATTTTCCTCCTATATAAATCATCTGGAGTGGGACCGAGTCCTAAGGTGAAGGGAGATGCCCCAGATGGGCAGCCGTCCTATACCAGCATTACTGTACGCAGACGATGCTGTCATCATGGGTCGATGCTGTCATCAAGGGTCGATGCTGTCATCATGGGTCGATGCTGTCATCAAGGGTCGATGCTGTTATAATGGGTCATACTCCGTTAGCTCTGCAGTGCCTTCTGAACGCCTTTGCCTACTTAAAGGATGGACCAGACATGAAGATTAATACCAGCAAGTCTTTTGTAATGTCCTGCGGTCATAGGTCGGGGCCAAGTCCAGTTTTTAAACTCCAAGAATCCCCTGTCGCAGGTTGAAGAACCGGGGTTTAACCCAGCGGCGTCAGGGGCACGCCTAAGATCTTCGAGTTCACCTGTCTTGGTATACAGAGACACGGAATACTTCTGGATGGCATCAGAGACCAAGTTTATTAGCTGCAGCTAGTAACAGTAATCCTAGAAATACATCACGGTGTAAATTCTCAGGAGACTGCTCATTTTACTAAGGCGAGACGTCTCCTTTTATACCCAATATTCACATTATAAATGTACACCCACTGCACAAAATTCTAGCCAATAAAGTACATTTTCAAACAAAGTGTCACATAACAAAAACCCAATTTACAGTATCCCAACCCAAAAGTTAATTATTAGGAATGTCCCAAATTCAATCTCCACAAGCCGGACAAACCTATAATTTAAAGCATAACCCATGTAATGAAGAAACATAAAAAAAGAAACGGTAACAGATGCTGAACAAGATAAGGCATGTGCAAGGAAACTAAAAGTTAACGATGTCCTGAACATTGATTGGCAATCTCAGACAAAGATCGATCAGGGAAATTGGCTTTGCGGGGTCAGTTTCAGCTGCAGAGGTCAGTTTCTTACAGTTCATTTCAGAGTCAAAAAGAAACCTAGTTAATGTATACATGAACTAAGAAGGCCAGGCCACTTTATTCGCCAGGCTACCTTCACAGGCCTACGTGAGGGCAACACAAAATGGTGGCACAGAACAAAATGGAGTCAGACTCGAGAATTACAGAACCTCAGACCCTCCTTTTGCCATTACGTAGGCAATAACCTTAGACTCATGTTAATCTGAATCTAGGTCTATGTCGATATTCATTAGGTCATCAAGGTGCTGCTGAAGCATCATCTTTTTATTCTCTACTTCTCTCGGGACAGGTCTCCGAACACACATAGTAGCACAAAGACTACAAATGGTGGGACCACACTGGATGCAAAGACAACAAGAGAAAAGGATGGGTAAAACCATACCAAGGAATGTCAAAATCTTCCATCCCCATTTGGACAGCAGTCCCCAAAACCATCCCATCAATGACCAGTCTCCTTTGTCTAAATGGATAGACTCAGAGATTTTATACAACCTAGAGACGGCTTGGTACACTGTAGGGGCATTATCTGGTATGTAAACACAGCAACTGGATCCAATCGATTTACATACTCCTCCTCGATCTGCAAGTATGATGTCTAATACCATACGGTTCTGCAGAGTCATAAGACGGTCCGCTTGAAGCTCAGCTGTAACATTACTAAGAGCACCTGCTGTCTCATTAATAGTAGCTGCATCAACGCGGACAAGCTGTCGAATATGCCTACTATTGATCATAGGACCCCAAAAGGGCAAGAAGCCCTTGAAGAAATCTCCTACTTCGTGTGCTGCGGTATCTTCCTTATTGAAGACACCTCTACCATATCTCGTTCTATGATAGTCTGAAGCAGTAGTGTATGTAGGGGGAAGTAGAAACGCCACATAAAATGTTCCTGAAAAATCAGGTGGCAACCATGTGTAGGTTCTGTCATGACAAACAAAATATGTGCCTTTAGCTGGCACAAACGGTGGAGAAGTCCGAGATGAATAGACATAGGTTTGAGCACACACACTCTTACCTAGCTGAGCTTTCGGATTCCGACCATTACCTTGAAAACAAAAGTGGCCTCGGTGGGGTACAATCCAAATAGGGGGAGACCTTTTTCGTCTCTCCTTCTCTGTCAAAGTGGTACTATATCCAGTCACGTTCCAACCAACGTAAGCCTGCACCTCATCCTTAGGGATAGCATTATATGCATCAATATCTCGGATCATAGCTACTATTCCCCTTATTAAGGCACTATTATCTTTAAGGGAACGTAAGGGGCGTACCTCATTTGCATAGATAAACATGGTCTGAAAAGCCCACACAGACCCATTAAAAGAAAAAGACAAAACCAAATATGGCATACCTTTATCTGTCGTATGAGGCATAAGACCACAAACCCAACAATTAGTGGTATTTACTACTAACTGATGCTGATGCAACAACTGTATAAACGAGTTGTTGACAAATTCTGATCTCCTTGTCTGTTCATGTTCAGTGTAACGCCCTGAACGTCTCAGGATCGTTTAACAGACACGATAATGAGAACGCAACCACTTGTGAAGGTTTAGTTATTTTAATGAAGGCAAAAATAATACAAGGAATAAACAAAGGTTATAGTCACTGGAATCCTCCAGGCTAAGTACGTTACCAGCCCACAGCACGGATGGTCCTAACCGTCCTCTGCATATACGCCGATCCCGGCGTATGCCAACAGAGGGCAGAAATGAAATGGCCGACAATGCCAATCGGTAGGCTGTGAGGGGCACGAAGAGTGTTGAGGAGAATCGAGGAGTCAGGGAAACACCCAGCCGGGGTCTCTACCTGAAGGGAGCAGCCGCTCAACCTCTTCCTCAGACTGCACCGGGACGCGGAGTCACCTCCTGGTGATGCGTCACCGATACCCCAATCACAAGCAAAGAAGACTGAACCGAGAGCAGCCGCTCGATCGATCCTGTGGACTTCCGAGTCTGTAACGCGGCAAACACCTCCTGGTGTGCGTTACAGCTGGCAGTCCCTGTATCTCTGGTCGGGCTGGGAGTTACGACTCCAACCAGCAAAAGCGCCACTGCGCTTTGACTCAGCCGAGTCAAAAAGCGAAGCTCAATGGGTATCCGGTAGAGCTTCCGGGTCCTTCACAGGTGACGATGGGGCAAGACACGGCCCAGGGAGTAACGACTCGACCTACCTCCGTTCTTGCCTTACTGGAGCACCACTCCGAAACACTGCTCTTCACTAAGCAGGTACGTCGGTGTAAACACAATATCCGACAGCGTTGTACCTCCCGGTTCCTCCCTTTATAGGGCGTGTTGTCCTTGAGTTATGTAACAGCTCTCCTGTTTACATAAGGGCGTGTTTCCTTGAGTTATGTAACAGCTCTCCTGTTTACATAAGGGCGTGTTTTCCTTGAGTTATGTAACAGCTCTCCTGTTTACATAAGGGCGTGTTTTCCTTGAGTTATGTAACAGCTCTCCTGTTTACATAACCTCTCAACCGCTAAGCATCCTGGGAGATGTAGTCCGTTTTCGCTGGTTACCGTTTTCCTCCCCTCGCATGACAGGAATTCTTGACATTCAGGCAACGTATAAAACTGGTGCAAAGAAACAGTAGTCAAAGAAAGCATAGGTTGGGAGGTGGGGGCAGATGTCTGTTGTGTAGCATAGACAGTCCAACCCACACAAGCTAATGTGATACTTAAAAACATCAAAAAGCACAATATTATAAAACATTTGCTATGTATCAATGTACAAAATCTTATCTTAAGATCTATTCTCTCAACATCTCTTTCAGTTACAACAGACTCCATCCTCTAACGTGCTGCTCGCTGCAATTTTCCTTCTTCACTCAAGTGTGCGTCCAGGCATCCTAAAAGTTCCTAGAACCGCAGACCTTTCGGCAATACGTGGGCCACCCCTTAAGCTCGTATACTGCGACCCTGCAGCTGAACCCGGATGGTGGTTCGAAAAAGAAAAAGAAAAATAGTCTCTTGTCTGAAAGAGTGTAATTCACAAAAAAATTCAAATTTTATTTGTCCTTTTTAGACCTTAAGTTGTAGCGTTCTTTACCAGGCACAGTTTGATCCTGAAAGAGTGTCTCTGGGTGCGTAGTATCAAGTCTCAAACACGGCAGCACAGCTTCTTGCAAGACTTTATCATCCGCACGTTCTGACTGAGTCCATTCCAGATGTGCATCGCTAAAAGGTACAAATCTCGGAACCCTTTCACTCTCGGAATCGGCAACACCTTCCCGGACCCTCTTATCGTACGGTAAGGGCAAAGGTATCTTCTTACAATGGGTACCATGTACCCAGTTTTTCTTGCCGAACACCTTAATAGCAGTTCGAGTTGATAACAGGACTTGGTATGGACCGGTCCATCTTGGTTCCAAGTTCTTTGACCTCTGGAAATTCTTGGTTAGAACCCAGTCACCAGGTTGAATCGTGTGGCCTGCGTCTACAGAAACTGAAGGCAAAGTGTCATGGACCTGTTGGTGAAGAACACGCAATTTAGCAGTCAAATCATGTAAGTAGTCAACCAACATAGGGTACTCGATATCACTGTACTTCTTAGGCCTCGGCACACCCCAGACATTCGCCGGGCGTCCAAAAACAATCACGTATGAGCTAAGTCCCAAGCGAGAATGTACTGTCGTTCTCGTGGACAAAAATGCCAATGGTAAGGCATCGGGCCATGTAAGACCAGAGCTCGCTTGCACCTTGGCCAACTTCAGCTTCAGAGAGCACTCGACGAGGCCTGCTGACTGGGGGGGATTCACAGCGTGAAATTTCTGTTTAATACCCAGACCCGCACATACTTTCTTCTTAATCTGACCCACGAATTCACTTCCATTATCACTCCATACCATCCTCGGCAAGCCATATCTGGGAAAGAATTCTTTGAGCAAAACCTTGGCTGTAGACAAGGCAGTATTATCCTTTAGGGGGTAGGCCTTTATCCATCTGGAAAAGGCACAAACAACCACAAGGACATACTTCAAGTTATTGCATCTTTCCATATGAATATAGTCTATCTGCAGCACCTCGAACGGATACGTTGGAGGAGCAAAATGACCCGCTGGAGTTGGGGTTCCCTTTCCAGGATTATGCATCAAGCAAATCATGCAGTGTTTAACCAAATTGTCAGCACACTTAGGAATTCCACCATTCTGCCATACCGGAGCCAAGAACTTACATATCCCTTTTGAACTAATGTGAGCCAACCCATGAGCCATAGTAACCACCGGAAGCACATATGCATCCGGCAACAACCATCGCTGGTGCTCTGACAACTCAACCCAACAGCCTGTTGAATCCAACATTCCCGTACTCTCTCTCCACATACTCAATTCTTTCTCAGTAGCTTCTGCCTGAATCATCTTCACACTTTCTGTTGTATCTTCACACATTCCTCCTTCCACAACCCATCTGGCATGACCTGCAACATACATCCGACTCGTCACATCTTTCGCCGTTTCTCTCACTACTTCATCTGCAAACGCATTCCCTTGACCTACATCATCCGTAACCTTCTTATGCGCACTACACTTCACTATCGCAATTTGGGTCGGCAAAGTAAGTGATTCAAGAAGTTCACTCACTAATTGTCCATGCTGAATTTTCGTACCATGGGAAGTAAGAAATCCTCTCTCTTTCCACAAGCGATCAAAACTATGAGCCACGCCAAATGCGTATTGGCTATCAGTTTAAACATTCACTCTCTTTCCTTTTGACAACACACACGCTCTACTCAATGCTAACAATTCCGCTGCTTGCACTGAATTCTGTGCAATACGTGCTGTTTCAACAATCGTGTGCAAAGTTGTGACAGCATATGCTGCAGTCGTCTCTCCATTCGGAAGCTTAAAGCACAAACCATCTACCCATAGGGTACCATCAGGATTCGAAAGAGGAGTATCTTTCAGATCAACTCTACCCTTCGTTTCCTCCTCTGTCCGGAGAAAACAGTCATGCTGTTCCTGAGCATCTGTCTCTACAAAAATTGCAACAATGTAGCTGGATTCAATGTGTTGCACCGCTTGATGTGCACATGGCTAGCCAAAAGCGTCAACTCATAACCTGACAAACGCGCACTGGTAAGATGTTAAGTCTTCGTTCTATTCAATAGGGTATCCACTGCATGTGGGACCATCACAATCAATGTATTATCCAATACCAAACCAGCAGACTGTCGGATAGAAACAGCCGCTGCCGCTGTAGCTCTTAGACAACTAGGCAACGCCCTAGCTACCGGATCTAAAGTAGCTGAAAAATACGCACATGGGCGCTGCTTGTCTCCAAATTGTTGCGTCAACACTGACAACGCACAACCTTCTCTCTCGTGTACATAAAGTGTAAAAGGTTTACTGTAGTCGGGGGTACCCAACACCGGAGCAGAACGCAATGCATCACGCAATTCGGAAAAACTCTTCTGACATTCGTCAGACCAAGGAAGAGGGTGTGGTGTGTCCTTAAGAGTAAGTGCCAACAAAGGTTTCGCGAGCAAAGAAAAATTCGGAATCCACTGTCTACAATACGAGGTGATACCTAAGAAGGCACGCACCTCTCTCTGTGTACATGACACAGTCATTTGGGCAATCGCTTGAATACGCTCTGGGGTCAATCGCCTTCCCTCCTTCGACAAGAGATGACCTAAGTAAGTCACTTCTTGGCGGCAATACTGCAACTTCTAAGGTGACACTTTATGATGAAGGTCAGACAGGTGTCGTAACAAAGAAAGAGTAACTTCTTTACAAATCTCTTAATCATCAGCAGCAGCCAACAGATCATCAACATACTGGATAAGAGTAACACCAGAAGGCAATGCAAGAGTATCAAGCTGAGTTTTCAAAGCCTGACTGTAAATGGAGGGACTCTCACAATAGCCTTGAGGAGCGCGCTTAAACCGGAAACTGCGGCCTCCTAAAGAGAAGCCAAAAATATCCCTACTTTCCTCAGCAATCGGAATACTGAAGAAAGCGTTCTTCAGATCAATAACAGAAAACCAAGCAGCTGAGGCAGGGATCATAGTCAATAAAGCAGTAATGTCCGGGACAACAGGAAACTGTGGCACAACGATCTTATTGACCTCTCGAAGGTCGATCATAAACCGATACACAGGTGGCTGAGAAGAGTCAGTACGCTTAAGGACAGGCAGAACAGGACTGTTACACACATTACCTCTCATTTCTTCAACCACACCTTTCTCAACCAAATCATAGATAATCGCTAAAAGAGCTCTTTCACCATCACTGGAAATTTTGTACTGGGGAATGCAAGGTAATTTAGCATTCAACTTAAGGGTAACAACGTAGGGTGGAATCTGCAAGAGACCAACATCATTGGGACCTGTAGCCCAAAGTGTATCAGGGAGAGAACGCAGTTCCAGTGGAAGGCGATCCTTAGACAGATACATCGGGGAAATCACTTTCTTACCCACCGTAAGATGTACTCCCGAAGGAGAACAATGTAATGTCGCATGCAATCTTTTCAACAAGTCCAAACCCAACAGATTCTCGCCACAGCCCGTCGTTAGAATAAGGGGAGCCTCCAATTCACAGGGACCAATAGAAAGGGGCAAAGGACAAGAAACCGGATTACGAATTGGGGCGCCAGAAAATCCTACTGAAACATTGGTCAAGCCAGACAAAGGTGCGCCGGGGAGTTTAGAGTGCATGATAGAACTCTTTACTGCACCAATATCCAAAAGAAAAGGTTCTGGTCTACTGGAACTGACAGTACTCCCTCCCTTTGTCCATGGCTGTCCTAACTATCATTAAAACCAGCACTCTCACTTCCAACATAATAATCATCAGTGTAGTACTGAGAGGACTGGACGGTCGGAACATTCTGTTGGTCAAAATAATTCATAGAATTCTACTTGCGTAGTCTAGAGGATCTCCGCGGGCAGCACGCGGAGCTCCTGGAGCGGCTCCGCTGTCACAATTATGCGGCGCACACAGCCAGAACGCATGCCAGAGCAGATAGGGCGGGCCGCCTGCTGGCCTGGCTAATCCGGCAGGAGGATCGCCGGGACCCGATCGGAGCAATCCGTAGGGAGGACGGAGTGGTGGTACACACGCAGCACGAAATACATCGGGCCTTCGTGGACCACTACAAGCACTTGTACGCGGCTCAGGGGACGGGTTCCCGGCACCTTCTTGGGGAGTTCCTAGCTTCCATCCACCTGCCTGTGGCCACCAGGGAGCAAAACGCAGTGCTCAGTGGGCCCCTCTCCCTAGAGGAAATTGGGGAGGCGATCCAATCAATGGCGATGGGCAAAACTCCAGGGCCGGACGGATTGCCTGCGGAGTACTATAAGGCGTACCGTGAGTCCCTGGTGCCGCTGCTGCGTGAGCTATATAACAAAGCGCAGGAGGAGGGGTCGCTCCCTCCCTCCATGCGGGAGGCGTTCCTGGTTTCCCTGCCTAAACCGGCTCGCGACCGCACAGCCTTGGGCTCCTACCGTCCCCTGGCGATGCTCAACGTCGATTACAAAATCCTAGCGAAGACCCTAGCGGACCGATTGGCGCCAGTGGTCCCGCATCTGGTGCATTCCGACCAGAATGGGTTTGTCCCTGCGAGGTCCACGTCGTTAAATCTCAGGAGATACTTCAGGGTGGCCGGTGAGGCCGTGCACAGATGGCCCAGAGCGGGGTGCCTCCTCCTAGATTTGGAGAAAGTGTTTGATTGCTTAGAATGGGGCTACCTGTCCACGGTGTTGTTACAATACGGGTTGGATGGGGATTTCCTCCGGATGGTCGATCTGCTCTACAGGAACCCCACGGTCCGTGTTCGGCTGGGCCCCCATGTCTCGGAGGCGGTACCGGTGGGCCGGGGCACCCGGCAGGGATGCCCCTTGTCCCCGTTGCTGTTCGCCCTGGCGATGGAGCCCCTGACGGCGGCTGTGCGGACGACCCTGGGAGATGGTATACCGCTGGGAGACGCTGTTCACCAGGTGTCGCTCTATGCGGATGACCTGTTAGTGTACGTTAAGGATGTGTGAAGTATGCCGGAGCGGCTGGTCCCGTTGTTGCGGTCCTTTGCCACTGTGTCGGGACTCTGTGTGAACGTGGGTAAATCTTGTCTGTACGCTTTTAGCGCAGGGACTGCGGACCCGGGTAATCACCTGAATGGCACGCCGGTTCAATGGAGGGACGGCACCTTTCGATATCTGGGGATACAAATCTACCGCTGCCCGACCGACTTATTCGATGGCAACCTGGGGAGGGCGGTCACGGCGCTCAGGTCGCAGGTGGCCTTTTGGAGCACGCTCCCGCTGACGACCTCGGGCAGAGTGGCGCTCGCCAAAATGGTCATGCTCCCCCGCCTCCTGTACTACTTTGTCAATTTGCCGCTATATGTCCCCCCCGCCTTTTTTGGTAAGCTCAATAGGATGCTGCGGGATTTTGTTTGGGGCACTGCCAGGCACAGGTTGGCGCTCGCAAAGCTCTTCCTCCCGACGGACAGGGGTGGTCTGGCGGCTCCATGTTTTGAGCACTACTACCTGGCAGCCCAGCTACAATGGGTTGCCCGCTGGTTGGCTGATAGAGGCAGGGATGATACAGCCACGGTGGCAGCCCCTTACTCGCTGGAACGTGTGACCGGTCTTTTTCACCCCTTAGCCGCGGTTGCGGGACTGCTGCCGCTCCTCCTGGCTGTGGCGCATAGGTGCTTTCGGAGGGCCTTGTACCTCACACACGCTGTTGTTCCATACGTGCCGGCAATACCTCTAGAGGGTTCCCCCGGAGGTGGGGGGATACTTGCGGCCCCCGCACTGATGGGCTGGTGGGAGGCGGATGTGCACACACTGGGAGACTTATACAGGGACGGTGAGCTGATACCGTATGAGACCTTAGTGTCGGAGGACGGGCTCCCACCCGGCGGGTTCCTTACGCACCGCTCACTACTGGCGAGCTTGACCGCCAAATGGGGAAGCATGGCTACGGAGCCTGGCCAGCACCTAACTATGCAATACCTGCACGTCATGGGGAGGGGCGGGCACCTGGTCCGCCGCCTCGTTACGGGAGCACACGGCGGTTGGTCTGGGCCCGCTCCGCGGCAAATGGGAGCTAGACCTGGGGAGGCCACTGGCAGACAAGGAGTGGGAGAGGGTCCTTAAAAGCCCAGTGCGTATCCCCCGAAATATGCGGGTCCGCCAAATCCAGCTGTTCATAGTTCACACCTGAGTTGATTAATAGGTACTTTCACCGCAACAACGCGCTCTGCCCTCGGTGCCGGGAGCTGGGGGCGGGGTTTCTGCACATGCTTTGGAGCTGCCCGGAGTTGCGCACCTATTGGAGGGCGGTCAGTGGGCTGTTACAGGGGAGTGTGGGTCGTAGCATCCCCTTAGACTGGCCTGAACACATCTTACACCAATTTACAAGATCGCCCAAAGACAAGGTAGCGTCCCGATTCCTGGACCTGGGGCTCATAGTAGCAAAGTGCCTCATCACCAGGAGATGGAAGGCGCATGATCCACCACACACACGGGCCTGGAGCTCCTCATTCCAGGCATGGGCCAGGGCGGAGGGGACTGCCATCCGTAGGGAGGACACTCTGGGGCTGCGGAGGGAGCCCATGGCGGACCGCTGGGAGCAGTTACTTGCTGAGCTCCGGCGCTTGGACAGGGAGGGTACCACGGGCTGCATAGGGGCGGTCAGACACGACAGCGCAAGCGGCGGCGCAGTGCAGGCAGCCTCGCTGACGGGATAGCATAGCCCCCATTATCTCTGGCCTAAGGACGGGGCGTCTGCGGACACTTGGGGATAGTTGCATCCGTGGGAGTTGGGGGGGGGGGGCGATCCAGGGGGTGGGGGGGGAGTCAGGGTAGGAAGGGGGAAGGAGCAAACTATGTGTATCACTGTTCACGCTGCCTCTGTTATGGGTTTTTCTTTTGCGTTGTACGTAACTCCTCTGTTTTTGACGCCTAAGTTGTGTGGGCGATATAAGTTTCCATGTACGGCTCAGTGGCTGGTATGCGGTGGCGATGGCCCCTTCTCAAGTGACAACACCAGAACTGATAAGGACAATGTAGCCGGCTCCTAAGCGGGTGGTGGTTGGCGCATAACCCGACAGCAGGTTATATTCTCTTGACTGCAGGCACGGCTTACCATTCTGCATATGCTTATGAATCTATGTGTGTAAAGTATGCTGCCGTAACATGTATTCTTTTACCAAAACTACAAAACAATAAAAACAGATTTGCAACAAAAAAAAATAATTCATAGAATCTCGAGAGGAAAAGGAACGTTCAATCTGGGGAAACGTACCACGTCCCCTACCCCTAGGTACTTGTTGGAAACCACCACGACCTCTCAGACCAGACATACCATTCGCACGCTGTAGCAAGATCGGGCAACTATTATTGAAGTGACCTTCTTCTTTACAATAAGCACACTGATTAGGGCCTAGCGGGAGTCGCGAAGCAAAAGACTCTGGCTTCTGCAACAGTTTCTGAAACTGTGGGGGTTGCTGAAACTGGGAAGGTTGCTGAAACTGACGCTGATTAGGGTGAGGCGGATAAGCCTGCTGCAGACGAACTTTCGTTTTTAATTCTCTAGTCTTCTTCTCTACTTTATCCTTCTCATCTTTATCTCTATTCTCATAGTATTGTGCAGTAGCCAATATCTGAGCCGAAGAAGAAACAGCCCATGAACTCTCAGAGTCCTTTAACTTATTAGAAAGTTCAGGAAGTAAATTAAAAACAAACTTAGCTACAAACAACCTCTGACCACCTTCTGTACTCATATCCTGACCACTATGATCAATTAATGTTTCCTCAAACCTAGTGAAGAAATCAGACACACTCTCGTCTTTCTTTTGCTTGCATGCTGCTAACTTGTCCCAATTCACCCGCAGAGGAGGCATCATTGTTTTCAATAAATTAATAATCCTACCAGGTTGTTCTGCAACTAAGGGTTCAGGTTTGGCACCTCCTACCTGCCGACCATCTGCAGCAGTAATATTAACCCACGTATCTCCTAACTCAGGCGCGTGATCCTCGTGACGGATCTTCGCCCACAAGGGTTGAGGAACTACATTACCCATCAACATATCTATGTCAGCTAAATTCATAACACACGCATCAACTGTCTGAGACAACTCCTTATATTAACCAGCAGGATTTTTACGGGGGTCAGGCAAAGTCTGCTTAAGAGCCAGGACCTCAGCTCTCTTCCAAGGGACATGCACCCACAATCGCTGAAAATGAGCCGGTGCAGCCGCAATACCATGAGCGGCATCAGCCACAACCGCCTCTCTCCATACAGGGGAAATCTCTCTCATAGGATACTGCTTCACTTTTCTCCTAATGGAAGGGTCAGGTTCGAACAATGACTGAGGTGGAAGTCTAAACCTAAATGTGAGTAGTGTCTCTACCGCTTCCTCAAAATCGGAACCCACTATCGTCCCTTTAGCAAATTCAGACTGAACATTAAGCAATTCCAGTGGAATTGAACCCAACTCATTATCTTCCCACTCCTGATGAAGGAAGGTACATATGACATCAAAAACATACCTTTGTTTTGGTGCCTCCCACTGTAGGAAGATATCCATAACCACTTGTGGACTGTACTTGGAAGTATTTGAAACCCATCTACGAGCAAGGAGATCTAACACTGCCCGCTCTTCGGGACCAGGGAGCTGACTACGTCTCTGCTTACGTTCAGAAACAGGGGTTATATTCAGTGACCCAAAGAAAGGAGACAAAAGACTAGTGACAGTCTCAGTCATTCGTTGCCGAGCAGAAGGAGAAGAAGTTGACATGAGGACAGGAGACAAAGTGTTTTGAGGTGACAGAGACGTAGGGACAGAAATAAGAGAAGTCAAAGATAAAGGAGTGTAAGGCAAAGGAGTTTGAGGCAAGGCTGGTGGCAAGGCTGGCGGCCCTGGAGGGGGCTGCGCTGGAGGAGGAAGAACCACCTGTGAAGCAACGGGTGGCTGAACAACAACAGGGGGTTGAACGACAACAAGGGGTGCAACAACTGGAGGTAACGGAGGTGCAGTAGCACCCTGCACATAAGGGGGTGGTAATCTCAGTAAATGTGACATCAAAGGATCCTTTTCAGGGTCTATAGTCACATTTGAAAGGGGAGGTGGCAAAGCCGGGTAACATTTGTCAATGGCCATGCAATGTTGTCTATCTGACACTTCAATCGCACAATCTTCTTCATCTTCCTTAAACTGCCTAGCAGCTTGCATTACCAATATATTCCTTTCCTTCCTATCTCTCTTAGCTTGCTTAATTTCTCGCTGTTTGGCTTCCTTACGCCAAAGGCGGAAAGAGTCAAACATCGCCGGCCAGGCTTTCTTCTTAAATAGCGCAACTTCTAGGTTATCTAAAACATCTGATTCAAAACTACCATGTTGGGGCCATCGTAAAACACCATCTTTCCTTGTATAACGGACCCATACTTCATTAAAGGTAATGGGACCTACACCATGCTTTGAATAGAGCTCATAAGTTGGAGTTCCAACCGGAGGTATCGGACACGAGTCCTACAATCGGGAATCCCTATTACAACTACAACAAAACCATTTCCTAAATTTGCTAAAACCAGGCATCTTTTAGCTCACTAGTCTTGCTTCAAACTTCAAGGGGTTATCAAAAATGATATACCCGCAAATATACGAACCCCCCGGCTTCGACTATTGCAATGGCCGAATCAAAACCAAGAAACAAAACAAAGTCGTGGGAGCGACCCACTTATACTTAACCAAAATGTCTGTCACGCCACCAGAAGACCGTCTAACGTCTCGCCTTACAAATCATCACAAGAGGGTCCAAGAAAGGGCGACAGGCAGGGCAGCAGTCCTTCGCAGCCGTCGGAAAGGGGAAGCCTCGCAGAAAAAAATCCTCCGGTCCACGACGACATGCAGGGGTCGATGAAGTGGCGGCCGTCCTCCAGAATTTCCTCACGGGGCTCCTCACAATCTTCGGGCTTGGACCAGTACCGCTGAAGTCGCCCCACGTTGGGTGCCAGTTGAAGAACCGGGGTTTAACCCAGCGGCGTCAGGGGCACGCCTAAGATCTTTGAGTTCACCTGTCTTGGTATACAGAGACACGGAATACTTCTGGATGGCATCAGAGACCAAGTTTATTAGCTGCAGCTAGTAACAGTGATCCTAGAAATACATCACGGTGTAAATTCTCAGGAGACTGCTCATTTTACTAAGGCGAGACGTCTCCTTTTATACCCAATATTCACATTATAAATGTACACCCACTGCACAAAATTCTAGCCAATAAACTCAATTTACAGTATCCCAACCCAAAAGTTAATTATTAGGAATGTCCCAAATTCAATCTCCACAAGCCGGACAAACCTATAATTGAAAGCATAACCCATGTAATGAAGAAACATAAAAAAAGAAACGGTAACAGATGCTGAACAAGATAAGGCATGTGCAAGGAAACTAAAAGTTAACGATGTCCTGAACATTGATTGGCAATCTCAGACAAAGATCGATCAGGGAAATTGGCTTTGCGGGGTCAGTTTCAGGTGCAGAGGTCAGTTTCTTACAGTTCATTTCAGAGTCAAAAAGAAACCTAGTTAATGTATACATGAACTAAGAAGGCCAGGCCACTTTATTCGCCAGGCTACCTTCACAGGCCTACGTGAGGGCAACACAAAATGGTGGCACAGAACAAAATGGAGTCAGACTCGAGAATTACAGAACCTCAAGATGTGGCTAACTTTAAGTATTTGTGGGTAACGTTTAACTGCAGGGGATCTTGGTCTCGGCAGATAGTTAACAGAAAGAATCTGTTTGCAAGGAGTATGAATGAAGTCTTGTCCTTTGCAGCTAAACTAGGCAAAAGATCATTCACCCGTATGTTCACCATGTATCGAGCCAAATGTGTTGGTCTGGCCACCTACGGCTCTGGGGTGTGGGGCTCTCAATCGTTAATGCCACTACAGACTGCCGAAAAATAAACTCACACAACGCCTTCTGGGTTTACTACCGTCTACTTCCTCGTTGTTTTCACATAGAGAGCTAGGGCTTACCTTCTGCGGGGATATTCTAAGGACTCGTCCACTGATGTTGTGGCGTACCATTTGGGTGAACGAGGCTCTCACCTTACATAGAGCGATAATTAAGGATTGCCTGTCTCTTTCCCTGTCTTTGGGGATTCCCTGGTTGAGAGGTATTGGGTCTTGACATTGGCCCTGCGCAGGTGTGATTTATTCGAAGAGCCCCTCAGATCACTGCCCACTATTGCCAAGAATACTAAGTGACACATGCTATACGTTCTGGGAAGCAAAAGATGGGTCAGGATGTCTGTACTTCCTTCTGTTACTCCATATCTGCTCCTCAATCCCTCCAGATGTTTGCTACTTTTCTCTTTGCACTAAATGCACTTAATTCTTCTTAGTTCCCACCCTTAATATATTTCACAGACTTATTACCTTTCCAAAGTGTAATGACTGGCCGTGTAACTTAGTGCCCTGTCTGTGTGACAGGTGTCAGTCCAAAGCATTTTGCATGTCATGTTTCTTTGTATTTTTTATGTTGTTTGTAGAGTTACTATTCACATTAGTATAGGATATGCTGTTTAACGTTCTATTCTGGTATAAACAGGTGGTATATATGCCATAAAAACCATTTAATGCTTTCCAATTGAAAGGATCCTCTCTAATCCATTCTTATTGTTTGAGAGCAATATGGTGATCTTTGAGTGCAGTCAGGAATGAGTGAGCATTCCCTTTCTTCCATCAATGAAGAGCGAAGATGGTAAGTGGTTCCACTAGAGTTAGATCCTCTTCTGTGGATTGGGACAAGGCATCCGCTGTGCCGTAACAATTTCTAGCCTTTTTTGTGATTCCATATAGGAATCTAGATAAGAACAGTGATCATTAAGTATGTAGAGGATTGGATCAATTCATTGCTTTGAAGTAACCCATGTTCTTATTGGCCATCCAGACTGTAACTGGAGGATCTTTCCCATCAAATCTTGCCAGTGTTGGAATGGTTATTTTATGGCTACCAGCTCTCTATTATATATTATGTAATTAATTTTAGATGGGTTTAAAGCATGGCAGTAGAAGGCCCCAGGATTCAAGGCTGCGGTAGTTACATCTTGTGATAAAATAGGCCCAATAGCATAAGACAAAGTCAGTTCGCACAATGAAAGGGAGTGAATGATTTGGATAACTCAGTAATGGAGCAATGCAAAAAGAACAATTGATGGACGAAATGCTGAACAATGTCAAACACTCACGCCCAATACAGAGATCCGAGCCTAAATACATAATTTGTTTTGCTCACCACACCACCACAATTTGGACCTAGCTATTTGCAAAACAGTCTTGACTCTGCTCCCCATGGGAACAGTCCAGCCCAAACTAAGAACTGTGGACCAAAAACAAGCATCCTAGGACCTGTTCCGGGGTAGTATTGGAGAAGTCCTGAAAGTTTCCTTAAATTGGAGAATGCTATCTCTTGTTCTGGATAGCCCTGCGCGAAGACCTCCGCTCCGCCCGCGGAGTGTGCGGAGATTTGCCTTCTCCACAAACCGCAGAGAATGCGGAGAAGGCAAATCTCTGCACACTGCAGCGTAGCGGAATTGGGCTGCCCCCGCCTCGACCACCTCTATATTAACAATGAATTCTAGTACTTAAAAGTAAATTAAAACCCACATACCTGTAACTGTGGCGTTCCCGGGCTGCCCTCCTCCTCTTCGTCGCCGTTTCTTCTAATCCTTGTGTTAACTGCGCATGCGCGCGCGTCCGGTCATGCACATTTCTTGTGAGAATACAGAAAAGGTTGGAGAACCCTGAGCTATTCCCTTTCTCTTGCACCGGTGTTGTTTTTGCTGGTAAGCTATTTGCAGTGGTAAGTCTGTGAGACCATTAGAATCAGTGGATTGGTTTGCTACTAGTGAGATGGCTTGTTTCAAACCTTCTTGTAAACACTGGGAGAAGGCAGCCTTTGCTGCTCCATCCTTTTATCCTGATTCTGCATCCGATTGATTGTAGTGACGAATATAGTTAATCAGATCTCTTGACCCTTCTATGATTGTAAGCAACCCATATTGGCATCTGGTTTAGTTTGGCATTTTCTAAAGATTCTCTAGAAATGTTCCAGAAAAGGGCCTAATTTGACAATCAACGACTGTTTCTATTAATTAAAAGAATCATCCATTGAAAAGCCATTCCAAGGCGTCCTTGGCTAATCATGACAGGATGAAAGTAACCTTGGATTGATCTGTCTGAAGCAGCCGAGGCAGAGCCAAAAATTGTAAGCTGCATTGAAACAAAAAGGCTCAAAAAGTCTTGAGATCTCCGGCATATGTGACATAGAATTGGTGGTGTTGTAGGTTTGCACCTGTGCCGAGAACAGAGCATTTGTTGTGATACGGCATGTACCGGGTGTAAAGTCTTAAGCGGGCTCCGTAGTGCAGGCCTTAGCACTAGGAAATGCTCAAAAAGCTATCAGAGATCACTTCAAAATGAGCCTTGTTTACCGGCTAGTCTGCCGGCTAATCGTCAGGGATGCCGCATGCTTTTGAAGTTACCTAGCCCAGCTAGGAGTCTATGGTGAAGGACCTAGTCTATCGAAAAGACCTCAGGTTTTATATGGAGCACTGATCCATCAAACTGCTGGTTCACATGAAAAACAGCAACCAGAATGTAGGACTTTGTTATCAAAATTGTAAGCAAGCATTGGCAAAACCAGTTGTTCTGGATTTAGGGCCAGATGTCCGACTGTGACTCGCAAATTGCACTCAATTGCGAGTCGCAATTTGCAAGCCTCAAAATGCCATGTACAACAGTGTCTGAGACACTGTTTGCGATTCCCAATGGGTTCGCAAATTGCATGCCTCATGAATATTCATGAGGCACTCGCAATTTGCAACCCCATTGGGAATGGCTGGTCCTCACAGGGATGGTGGCCTGCTGGGCTCAGCAGACCTCCATGTCTGGGACTGCTTTTAAATAAAGCAGGTTTTTTCTTTTTTTAAATGCAGCCTGTTTTCCTTAAAGGAAAACGGCTGCATTTAAAAAAAGAAAATGAAACGTTTTAGTTTAATTTTTTAATGGCAGGTGGTGGTGGTCCCTGGGACCACTGCCTGCCCCTAAAAAATATTTCCCTCTGCATTTGAAAGGTGGAAGGGGTCCTCTGGGGATCACTTCCCATTTGCGAGTGCATTACCACCCTCTTGAAGAGGGCAGTAAATTGCGAGTGCTTTGTGACTGGAATTACGGTTGCAAAACATTCATACATGGGGTAGAGAGTCACTATTAGGAAGGGACGCCCTTGAAACGCCCCTTCCTAATAGCAAGTCGCAATTCCTATTTAGCGAGTCGCAAATAAATTGTGACTCGCTAAACAGGAATTTTACAAGGCCCCATATTCATTCATATTCAGGTCGCTAGCCCATTTGTGCATGCAATTTAGGGTCATACATCTGGCCCTTTATGTACTAACACATGCAAAAAAGCAGGCTCAAAATAAAACGCACTCTTTATGCCATTTCTGAGCGGCCTGTGTCTTTCTGAAGCCCCGATGTCTGTGTCCTATTGTTTCCTGCCTAAGCATGCAGTCCTGCAGGTTGTACCTTGTGCATGGCACACATATTTGGTTTATATATGTGTATGCCTGTATTGACATCTGCTGGCATATACAATTCACACCTATTGGCTTTGACAATAATTGGCCAAAGAAGCACAGAGCTTGGCTCCATTATCAGCACCATAAATGAGGCATCATGTTTCTGATGGTTTTCACTTTTATCTTTGCTTGTTACAATAGCAAAATGTATGGATTAATTTAAAGTGGGCGCAAGTCAACGGAGTGCTGGAAGGTACAGATTTTCAGCGAATTGCTAATCTGGTTGTTATACCGTCCATGCTCAGATCTGTACAAGTGGGCGACAGTTTGCTGCAGAGCACAGGTCCCAAAAAAGTGTGGACATGAATTCACGTGCACAACAACACTTCACAAAATGCCCCATGAGAAGCGATGTCGCAAAGCTAGCATAACCCTGACTTTTAGGATAATGAGCCTGTTTTCTGGTATTCGGCAGTATGGTGTTCCATGTGTATGTATGGGCAGCCATCTGTCTAGTCACACAGATAGGAGCGTGTTTATATATCACCTACACGTTTTTCATTTTCTTCAGTTCTGTTACTTGTTAGATTTAGCATGAAAAGCCTGCATAAATGTTCATAAGAAGTTAAACAGGGACTAGTAAGACATATGTATAACCTACAGGCCAAAGCTTCCCATTCCTGCATGGATGGGCAACTTGGAAGTGGCAGATGACGTAGAGTAAGAGGCAATAAGAAAAACTTGCATTTTCATTATTGTTCTTGTCAAAGTTGCTCCATGGACTGAGGAAATTGAAAAATGATTTATATTTCTTATGATGCACGATGTACTGCTTGCACTGGCATAATGTTTACACATATTGTGCGAGTTCCTAAAATATCAATACCTATTGGCTTTTCCAGTGCTTGTTTGCAGTTATTTCTCTAATAAAAATGCTTCCTGGAACACTCATCATCCCGGAGCCATTTTTAGGATCACCAGCTGTCGTGTTCATTTTCACCTCAGCCGTTAGGGCTCTTCTATTCCCTTAGTGCTTCGAAGTGGACTTAGGATGCTAAAGCACCATGTGTGACACTACTGCTAGTACACTGACACTAGGAGGCTGACACTAGGCACCAGAAAAGCATAGGTACACCAGCCAAGGGGCACCAACTCTGCCACTGGCAGCACACTCCCACACGAGCACCACTGCCGGCATGGGGACATTGACACGGGCACAGTGACACTGGAACACTAAAAGGAGAACACTGGCACATGGACACTTTCACGAGAATAGTGGCATGTGGAAATACACACTGCCTCTGAGACAATAGCACATGGGACACTGAAAGTGAGCAGAAACAGTGACATGGGAATAGTGACACTGGAACTCTGGCATGGTGCACAAACACCAACGCTGAGACACTGGCCGGAGGCATTTTCACTGGGACACTGGCGCACGGATGCGAGGACACCGGGATACTGACACTGAGATAGGGAAACTAGGGCGCACACCACAGCAGAACAGTTACATGATATGGGGACAGTGACACAGGGAAACTGACCGGTAGGACACAACACTAGTGCAATGACATGTGGATACTCACCTGAGACGCTGACACAAGGACAGTGACATGGAGACAGTGACACTGGAACATGGCCACTGGTACAGTGATGCAAGGGCACCAACTCTGACATGGGAACGTTGACATGTGGATAGTGGCATGGAAATATTGACATGGGTCACGAATATTCACAAGGACACCGACACAGTGCCACTGATACTAGGACACTGGCCCGGCCACTGGACAATGACACTGGAAAGCTGAGAGAGGACAAAAACATTGAGGCTGGGGCAATGGCATGGGGCAATGCTAGGAGTCAGGCACATGGACACCAGGATACTGACACTAGGACACTGACGCTTAGAATCAACACAAGGACACTAGCACAAGGGCTGTGACTGGGGACACAACACTGGTCCGGACGAGTGGTCATTGGCATTTGGACATGAACAGTGGCTCAAGAACAATGACAAAGGACAGTCATTGGTACAGACACTAGGACATGAATATGGACCACCCAGTGTTACTGCCACAGTGACCCTGCACGAGCACAGAGACATTGACACAGGAACAAGAGCCCTCTGGCTCAGAGGCACTTAAACTGACATGGGGACATTGACATTGGGATGCTGACAAAGGCACGTGGAAAGAGACACAGAAGGACTGACATGGGGACATTGACACTGGGGCACATACTGTGGCAAGGGTAAGTAGGGAAATAGAGACACTGACATTGATACTGGAACACTTACAGTGGGAAACAGACAGAGAGATACTGACAAATATGCATTAACACTGACAAGGGCACACTGATCCGGGAACATGGACACGTGTGCAACACTAATGCTGAGGCACTGATACGAGGGCGCTAGTATTGGGACAATGACATGGATGCTCTCACTAACACTAGGAAGTGACACAACACATGGGTACCAGCCTGGAGCGTCTGACAGTTCACCATTGGCGTGAGAGCACCAATGCTTATACAGGGAGAGTGCCAAAAGAAACACTGGGCACCAACACTTGCAGATGCATCCTGGTGGGGGTCTCCGATATAGGGATAATGACTCCGGGTACCAATACAAGCAGACTGATACGGATACACTGACACAGGGACACTGGAACCCTAGCATTGTGAAGTCCATCACTACCACCAGAATTATGCGGCAGGGGAGGAACAAATTATGAGGCTGGGTTGACTAAATCATGCAGCAACAAAATGCAAATGATGCGGCATAATACAAAACATTTTCTGATGGCATTACTTCATTATTTTGTCATCTGTTAACACTGTCTGGACAAAGGTTTCACCTCATTAGCTCCAGATTAAAACCCAAACTCAGCAATAGGCAACTTAAAAGTGACCAGTTAATATTCGTGAAGGGCTTTCCACTACTCAGCAACACACATTGCTGCCTTTATCATAAGATTTGATCTGTATGAGCTGGAAACATTTTTTGTTAACATCTGCAGATTATGCAGCAGGTGATGGATTATGTGGTAAATGTGTCTAATCCATAACTACGGAAAATGTGGCAGGTGCAGAATCACATAATTCCAGTGGCCCTGCACTGAGGCAAAGTCACAGATACAATGAGACACTGGCACTAGCACAGTTAAACTTCATTTGTGGGCACTGGCATTTAACGGGAAAGGGAGACGTGTGGAGATCGATACAGCTAACGGAGGATTGATATTTGGACTCTGATATGGAGACACTGACAGATGGACATTGTGACTGACACTGGGAGACTGACACTTAGACATGAAGATATGGGACACAGAGTCACTTACGTAGGTGATGAAACTTACACAAGGTGAATGACAGTAGAACAAGAAGATCCAGGCATGGTCTAATGCATGAGACAGAGCAGGAGACCATGGACAACTGGGCAATGGACAGAGGAACAGGCAAGATTATGCTCCCAATTAAACAATGATGTATAATGATCTGCAGGCATTTCAGTGAAGGACATACACCAACACACTATATGTGGGAGTGTCTGCTGCAGTGAGAACCCTGTCCTTTCTTGTGTTACTCCTGTGGTTCACAATTACTCTGCCTATTGTTTATTTTCATTGCCGATCTTCTGCTTTTTTTTTGGGGGGGGGGGGAGAGTGGCTCCTTTTTCGATCTCGCATTAACCAAGACCATTTGATTTTACTAAAATTATATGTATAATATACTTACATAAAGAGTGTTTCAGTCACCTATTTTCAGCCATTGGCCTGTTCTTGTGTCATTCACATTTTGCCTCCGTCCACTACAGCATTCAGCATGGGGCAGTAGGTCAGCTACGGCAAACTTCACTTTGAGTGACTGCATTTATTAACCCTTTCACAGGGAGCACATCTGCACACAAGGTAGTTCCCTTCAGTGCCAGTGTTTTTCTTGTTTTTACCTTATTATTTCTTTAGTGTTGCATTTGTTTGTAGAGTCTGATGTGGTAGCAGTACATTTTCTACCAGATAACTGCACAAGGCACAGTCTAGTTTTATCAGTTACTGCTGCCTGCCAATGCTGTTGCAAATTCCTTTATGCATCTGACTGCTGCTTTTTTACAGATCCAAAAAGCGGAGGGAGGAAGAAGCAGTGGTTCATCCAGCTTCCAAGAGGTACTGGTTATCTACCAGAAAGGAGGGGGGGTGGAAGGAACCACATAAGTCTCAATACCAGAATCTCAGAACTTTTTGTCTTGTAAACCCTCAACCACACGTTCACAGATTATTGTGTATGTAACCTCCACTTAGTGTGGTTCGTTGGATAGCGTCATCATCGGGTCTTGTCACTTGAGTGTCCCGTTCTACAAGTGACATCAAAACCTCCAATGCTGATTTTTTTACACCATACAGCACGACACTTGAACTCTTAGGCACATGAAGATGCTCTATCTTTGCAACACTAACTGTATAGCTGTCATTCCTTCTTTTTCTTTTTCTCCTTCTGTCTTTCTTTCTTGTTTTCCTCCTCCTTTCCTCCTCCTTCCCTTTTCTTTCTTTCTTTCTTTCTTTCTTTCTTTCTTTCTTTCTTTCTTTCCCTTCTCCAAAGGCAAGAAGTGGGCATCCAATGTCAGACTGACTGGCTTTTTTTAAGTCTGTTAGCCAAAATCTTTTGATTTTTACAAAAATTATGTGTATAGCATAGTTACCTCTTGGGGTTTGAAGCCAGACTTCGTCCATTAGTCTGTGGTTCTGTTAATAATGTTTTTCTTCCACCCACTCTAGCATGCATCCAGGGACAATGTGTCAGCCCACGTCAGCCATTGGCAGACTTCACTATGAGTTACAGCTTGTTGTTCCTTCCACAAGGAGTACATCAACACACAAAGTCGTTTCTTTCAGTGCCAGGGACATTTTTGCCTTTAGACACTATTTCTGACTAGATTGGCGAGGGCCGGCAGCTTCCAGGGCAACAAGATGTTGGAAAACCCATGGCAAAACAAAAATTGCTTTACCAGTGCTTGTTTTTTATGGGCAGCCGGCGACCTGAATGTGAAAACAGATGCTTCCACAGTAGGCTTTTTTTCCTTTTTTGGTGGAAGGACCCATCCATGACCCTGTTCTTTCTATTCTTTACACCGTGTGGCCCTCTAACCCTCCCTTTTGTGTTTTGTACTTTTTGGCTGGAAAGCCCCTCCTAACACTGCTCTTTGCCACAGCAGCTCCTGACATATTGCTGCCTGTAATTACTGTGTTCTTTTTTAACTCTGTTCAGTGCAGATGGTGAAATGTCATTGCAGTGGACTACATGGCAGCATATGTTCTAGAACAGCCCTCAGCATCTAGAAGGCATAACATTGGCTAATACTGCTCACCAGCAGTACTTCCAAACCTTTATCCTTGGCATAATAATGCAGCCTCACAGCTTCCACACAAAGCCCTGGTCAAAATAACCCTAATCCCTGCCTCATTCAGTATGGGCTCCCATAACACACCTTTTGGGTTTCCAGCCATGAGACATAGCTGGATGTCTTCAGCCATCACAGTGCAAAAACAGGGGCTTCGACCCGGCTAGGCCAGCAGCATGGAGGGGAGAAGAGGGGCACTTCTTTCTGTTGTTGTTGAATTTTTCTTTAACCCCTTGTGTGCCCCGCCCTTTCCCCGCCCTGTGCCGGGCGTTGAATTAGCGGGCGGGGTTCATGACGAGATAGTCTCGTCATGGGCACAGCGCAACCGCGGCCCATGACGAGACTATCTCGTCATGGGCACTCAAGGGGTTAACATTTCAATTGCAGTTCTTGCCACCTGCCCAGTAAACATTGAAGCACTGAGTGGGCAAACGCAGAGCGAGAACAAGACCAGTAGAGGTTGAGGGTCTGGAACCAAAATGTATCAGTGGCTTGAGGGCCAAGCAGTGCTTACAATGTCAGGAAATAGGTGCAAGGATCCAAGGTCTTTTGTAGGAGCCTACAGCTTGGCTGGCACCACTGAATGCAATGCATTATGAATACCATAGTTTTTGAGTCCATATCATTCTTCTTTCTTCCACCACCCTACATACCCGCATCTTTTTCACACTCTTGTAGGTTTTTTCATCCATACTTCCCCTTTGTCACGGTTTTGTTATCTTTATACCGCTTTCTCCCTTTTCCTCGTTTGGCCTGGAATCTGGATCAAATTCTGATGATGAAAAAGATGTCCACGTCCCTAGAAATGAATGTCAGTATCTACCACCTGCTATCACCTGCACAAAGAACAGTGGGTTTAATAATCTGGAATGATGACTGGGTGATCTCCTGCTTAGTTCTAACTCATGTGACTAGTAGAAATGGTCCATGCCACCATCACTTCCTGAGCTTTGCCTCTGCAGTACCCTCCACATACCTTGTAAACCTGTACAGTCGACTTGTCCATCGCGGTTTCTCCCGCAGGACCCTGCTACACTCAGTGCAGTGCTGTCAGTGTCAGTATGTCTTTGTGTGCACCAGGTAAATCTGCAAATCAGGTATTTGTAAAGCGCAAACTACTCACCCCTACAGGTCTCAAGGCACTGGGGGCCGTCGTGGAGATTAAGTGAGCTATTGCACAGAGTCACATGGTGCTGAGCTGCCGCCAGAGACTGGGATCGAACCGTGAGCCCTGTGCTCCGAAGTCAGCTGCCCTGGCCGCTGCGCCAAACCTCTACCGCCACACCTCTACTGAGTGTCTGTGTACTCATATCTATGTCCTATGTGCTAATGTGCTTATAGCTGCCTTTAAATCCCTTTTAAATATTCTCAATGATTGTTAGCAATTTGTCCCTTGTAAGTTTATACTAATACTTATAGAAAAAATACAACAAAATGTGTGACATACTTTAAAATCTGATCTCTTTGTGGCTTTTTTAATAGAAGTTGTGTGAGGGAATCACGCCGATTTCTAAACGTGGGACCCATTTTGTTTCTAGGACCAATGTCCCTCAAAGCATCTCCACCTGGCTACATGACTGGCAATAAGGACCAAGCAGTGCAGGGTTACAGCCTAACCATGGTATGTATAAATAGCTTGTTCATGATTTTCTGAGGTAGGTAGGGGTGGGAGAGCCCTTAAAAGCTCGAACCTGGCTCGAGCCAGGTGCCCGGCTCTGGCTCCGCTCGTGCTCCTCATGGACCCTCGAGTCTTACAGATCCGAGCCCGAACCCTCCCTCTTGAGAACTGTGGCAGTGAAAACCAACATTGTGGGCCACCAATATGAGCGACTTGTCTGTTGACATATCTGACCAATACACAATGCACCCGGGTTGGTGTTTCTTTCGGTTTTAATGCAATGGTGTGTTTTTACAGACTATGAAACCCAGCATTGTGTTAAAATTCTAAAAAGTAGTAACACTAATGCAGTCTCTTTTGGCATGTCTCACCAATAAGCACTGAGTCTGTGTTGGTGTTTCTTAGAATTTTTATACAATGTTATTTTTCACAGTGAAAACTATCATTGTGTTAAAATTCTGAAAATACCAAGGAGGGGGAAGGAATATCGGGTTCTGACCAGGCTCGCTGATTTGAGATTAGGTGTTGGTTCAGCATCCTTTGATTCTGGGCAAATCTCTTGCCTAAAAAATAAGCATTGGCAAAGCGAATAGGTCTTGCCTTGTTGACCTACTGGCTTTGTCAATGCTTTTTGCCGGAAAAAAAGAAGAAAAGTGCTATGCAAACAAATTAACAGAATGCTGAATAAATCATACATTCACCCCCAGTCAAGAGTTCTGGGTTAATCCATCGTTCTTTTGCTCACCATGCCACCCCAGATTAGACTCATCCATATGCAAATCAGTCTTGACCCTGTTCCTTATGGGAACAACCCAGCCCGAACTGCCAGGCCAGGTCCTCCCTGGACCGGAAACAAGCATCGTGGGACCGGTTTTGAAGTATTACCCCTCATCAGCCAAACTAGCTTGAATCCAGAGGCACAGTGAGCAACAGATCCACTTCTGGAGATACCCATCCCACTTAGGGCAAAAAGTGCTATGCAAACAAATGATGGACGGAATACTCAATAAATCATACATTGACTCCAAGTGAAGAGATCTGGGTTAAATCCATCGTTCTTTTGCTCACCATGCCACCCAAGTTTAGACTTAGCCATATGCAAATCAGAGTTGACCCTGTGCCTCATGGGACCAGTCCGTACCGAACTGCCAAGCCAGGTCCTCCATGGACCGCAAACAAGCATCCTAGGACCGGATTTGGGGTCGTACTTGAGAAGTCATGAAAGTTTCCTTTAATCGGAGAATGCTTTCTCTTGTTCTGGACCCATGCAAAAGGGAGTTGTTTCTTGGTTAACTGAGCCATTGGAAGAACTTTGGATGAGACATCTTGAATAAACTGTTGATAAAAATTAGCAAAACCGAGAAATCTCTGTATCTCCTTGACAATTCAAGGAACATGCCAATTTCATACAGCTTTAACTTTATTTGTATGCAAGAGAAAGGGATGTATGACGTTACAACGCACACTTTTACAACGCATGCATTACAACGCATTTTTTACAACGCATAATCCATTACAACGCATGACATTACAACGCATGACACTACAACGCATTTTTAAAAACTACCTTTACAACGCATTTCCATTACAACGCATAATACCTTTACAACGCATACCATTACAACGCATAATATTAAATTGCATTTAAGGTAAGTATTAGATAGTATAGGGGTAAAAGTTACTTTTCTAACTCCAGGGGGTGCAACAGTAGGGTAAGTGTTGGATAGTATAGGGGTAAAAATTACTATTCTAACTCCAGGGGGTGCAACAGTAGGGTAAGTGTTGGATAGTATAGGGGTAAAAATTACTATTCTAACTCCAGGGGGTGCAACAGTAGGGTAAGTGTTGGATAGTATAGGGGTAAAAATTACTATTCTAACTCCAGGGGGTGCAACAGTAGGGTAAGTGTTGGATAGTATAGGGGTAAAAATTACTATTCTAACTCCAGGGGGTGCAACAGTAGGGTAAGTGTTGGATAGTATAGGGGTAAAAATTACTATTCTAACTCCAGGGGGTGCAACAGTAGGGTAAGTGTTGGATAGTATAGGGGTAAAAATTACTATTCTAACTCCAGGGGGTGCAACAGTAGGGTAAGTGTTGGATAGAATAGGGGTAAAAATTACTATTCTAACTCCAGGGGGTGCAACAGTAGGGTAAGTGTTGGATAGTATAGGGGTAAAAATTACTATTCTAACTCCAGGGGGTGCAACAGTAGGGTAAGTGTTGGATAGAATAGGGGTAAAAATTACTATTCTAACTCCAGGGGGTGCAACAGTAGGGTAAGTGTTGGATAGTATAGGGGTAAAAATTACTATTCTAACTCCAGGGGGTGCAACAGTAGGGTAAGTGTTGGATAGTGTAGTGTAATATTATGCGTTGTAATGGTATGCGTTGTAATGGTAGTATGCGTTGTAATGGAATGCGTTGTAAAGGTAGTTTTTAAAAATGCGTTGTAGTGTCATGCGTTGTAATGTCATGCGTTGTAATGGATTATGCGTTGTTAAAAATGCGTTGTAAAGGTAGTGCGTTGTAAAAGTTGCGTTGTAAAGGTTGTTCCCCAAGAGAAAGCATTCTCTGATTAAAGGAAACTTTCATGACTGAAGGGTCTCTCAAAGGGGCATGGCTGATGTAATTAAGGGCGTGGCTTAAAAACAGCAAGCTAAAAATCTGTGCTTAGTATAGCGTGCCACCCTACTGGTAGTTTGCTGGTCCTGCCACTGCATCCAGATATATAATAAAACAAGTAATATTACACCTACAAGGAGCCAGAGCTATTGGCTTGGTCAATGGTTGTTAGTTGCATAAGCTAAATACACAACAACCATGGATTTGTTGTATATAATATTGAAAATGCTTCAGTTCTCACATGATGAGACTGTGAAAAAACTATAACCAGTCGCTTTGAAGCTAAGCTGTAGAGTTAGGATTTTTTTTCCGCCCTGAGGGTGAGGGCAAAAATTGAGAGCCAGATAGGGACCCGTCTCAGCACCTGCTTTTTTAGAACTGCTGCGGTACCGGCAGGACCCGGCCCACTTAAAGCTCTGCTTAACGTAATGTTTTATTCTTTTTCCATCAGACGAGCCAGTGCAGGGGATGGAGCAAGAGTAGACCCCCCCCCCCCCACACACACACACACAAAGGCCTTGGTCACAGACCTCCCCTGCTTGCCAGACTGTCACTCTAATGAGCTAAATAAATTGTGACAGCTTAGTGCGTGTGAGCAGTGAGCAGTGTCTACAAAGGGCAGCGCTTGCTGCACAGAATGGTGTTTCGAATTTATGAGAAGCTTGAGTTTAAATAGGCCTCCTGACTGTGATGGAAGCGCTTTGAAAATCACAGCCCGAGCTACTGAGTGAGACTGCAATGCGACACTAATGGCAGATTGTGCACTATTTACAAAAGTATTCAAGCCGACCCAGCAGGTCACTGAGACCTGCACGTCTCTGCGGTGAGCAGCACGCACTTGATTGAGCCATCACATTTTGTTGCAGGTGGTTTTTTTTTTTTCTTTTTAAGTGCTTATGTTGCGCTGGTCTTGTTTTGAGCGCATGGAAAAATGAAAACAAAAATTCATAGAGGCATATTGTGAGAGTGCATGAATAAGTGTTCATTTGAATGTCTGAAAATGGTGGCTTGCCAGAAGATGAGGTTTATTGGGCATGCCCGCTGAGAAAGCAATGGTTTCAGTTCCCATAGGAACTCAATTACCACGCGTGCCTTCTGCGATAACAAGTGTCATCCGGTGACAGTGTTTTATAAACATAATCAATAAATAGACATCAGTTCAATTCTAAATCTTTCATTTGGGTACACAAAGTATCCATAAAAGCACAACATATATAAGACTAATAAATACATAATAAAATGTAATACATTAAAAAATCATTTACTCCTTCTGTGCAGTCTCAACACATAGCAGCATAGTCAATTAGTAGAACTTATTCCGTGTTCACAGAACTACGGGCTCGCACTGGCGTTCTCAAAAAAGTGCCTACATGAGCAACTGTCTCTTCATCAGAAAGTTGATATAAAATATTAAAAGATACCTTAAAGTCATTAATATTACGTCTTTTTATAGGGGGAAGTCAAACGTGATTGGTGTACATTGAGTAAAAGCACCAAAAGGATAGAAAGTGCACTGTGGATTGCCCTGATCTCTTATCACAAAGACAATGTGTTGAATCAAGATTTCTTTGGAAACCCAATGGGAAGCATAATAAGTATTCCATTGTTCCAGACCTGTGGCGAAACAAACTGTGCTCTCAACGACTCATTGGTCTAGAAAAGATACCTTTTGAGTGGATTATCTGTTATCGGCTCCAGATAGGCTGCCACAGTCAACTTCCTCCTCTCCATAATCATTCCCTCACTGTGGGCAAAATTGTACAGAACTTGCACAGGAACACACTCCCCCTTCACAATAAGACCATTCCCACTCTGTTTTCCTTCCGGAAACAATTAAAAACCTGGCTTTTTAACCAATAAATCACCCGCTCCCAGTCCTTCCTCTGCCCAGCTGTCCGTAATGCCGAGATACCCAAGGGTATTTGCGCGCTCTACAAATTGTTTAAATAAAAAAAATAAAGAACGTATTTTTACTAATGCCAATGGAGCACTCAGGGTCCATAAATACATGCTAGTAACCAATCTTACTATAGACTGCACACTTGCTAACCAGGGAATCTCAAGACCTTTACTACAACAAAGACAGTCTTCAATAATAGCTCTCATAAGGCTCACCTCCTCCTTTACCCACACTGCTAACCATAATAAGGGATGTCGGGCTCTAATAAATCTACTTTGTATGAAGGCCCCAATTCATTGTGACGGATAGGGTGGTCAAAATATTAGAAGTTCCCACCATTTAACACTGCGGAGCTGCCTTCCTGCACAGGGAGGGAACGTAATTTATGTGACCTTAACCTGAGCACCGATCACGGCGCCACCTGTAGTAATCCACAGATTGTCAAATTGCCCTCATTTGCCCACTGAGTGTTTTTTAAAATTGCCAAATGATATCGAGGGTATGGTAGCTTCACAACCCAGCAGCTGCACACAATGACCGGCAGTGGTGACTAGCTCTGCACTCACGCTCTTGCTGCATGGTATATTATACATGTATGACGCATCTATGCATTTTTTAAGTCCCAAAATCTTGAAAAGCCAACATCCGCCACTGGTACACGGAGACACTTTGAGCCAACAGATGGTACATATTTTGGTGCCCGGGCCCATTTTCTGTCCCCGGCAGACGCTAGACGGTGTACCTTGCGTACAAAGTCACGCAAGGCAGTGCTGGCTCGCATTTGAAATGAAGACCCATGATTAGTGATGCGCTAACGCAGACAACATAGGCGCTTCTCTCCTACTAAATATGGTGCAGTGGTACTGTTTTCACTTTGTGCTGTGCTGCAGGTATTTTAGTAACTCTGAGATATAGTTCAGAAAAATATCGCCTAAGTACTCTGCAGTGGCGGGTTAATACAGAAATACTCAAACTATAAAATGAGTCACCCCGGGGTATCCAAAAAATAAAGCATTAATGCAAAGTCCCAAAAAAGTGTTGTCAATACCTAGAATATACGCAAACAGGGCAGCCTGGCTGGAAATGAGGCTTGAAAACATACGTTCCGCTGCAATCAAATAAGGCTTCATGCGGTTTTATCTAACGCGTCACTGGTTGTACAAAGCAGAATACCTAAGGTTCACAGCGCAATGCCAAAAAAAGACAATAATTCTCCCTTTACTGTATTATCTACAATGGGACGACGTTTCAAGGCAGGATATTTCACGTCGACTCCCCCTCTATTTCTAGAGTCCCCCCAACTCTTCGCAGTGAGGCCTATTCCGGTCCCCACGTCCCTATCAGGCCGCCGTCCTGCCGTCACTGTGTATTTAGGGATGTGATGCACCAGGCTCTGGCGGTGCCATTGTCTGTCTGCTTGCGCGGCTGCCATGACGTTATTGTCACAAACTAGGCCGTCCGCTTCCTGAGGGCCATTCTGGGCCTCGCCTGCGTCATCGCGCGCTCGCGGCCGAGCACGCGCTTCCGACCGCAGCCCCGCTCCCCGCCACCTCGCCAGGTGAGGTTATCTCCACAGGTGAGGCGCTTCCGAGCAGCGCGAAGGGCGCTGGCGTCATCAGCGCGGCTGGAGGTGTGAAGGCCGCCCTGCACCCTCCGTGCAGGGCGGCCTTCACACCTCCAGCCCCAGCGAGTTGTCAGAAGAGGCGAGGCGATGGAGATCACGTTACAGACCGACCCATGTCAGAAGTGAGATAAACAGAGGTGTGTGCGGGCTCAGTATGGGGCCTGCAGGTTGGGATTGAGGTCTACTGACAGAGCTAGGGATTGGCTAGTACTGAGATAGCATGGGATATACAGGTCGGACTGAGGCGCCTTGCAGAGCTGGGCGTTGGCTCAGTACTGATATAGCAGGGGACCTGCACGTTAGGACTGAGGTGCTTTGACAGAGCTGTGTATATGCTCAGTACTGAAATATAGGGCCTAGAGGCTGGGACTAAAGCACTCTGGCAGAGCTGCATGTGGTGCCAGTTTTAGATTAGCTTGAGCTAGCATAGCGCCTGCCGGTAAGGACTGCGACTCACTGCCTGGGTGCTATGGGGAGAACATAGGGATTGAAAAGGAGGGGGTCCTAAGGTCAGGGTTCAATCAATCAGTCAATCAGGTGTTTGTTAAGCGCGGTTCCTCACCCGTAAGGGTTGCAAGGCGCTGAAGGGGGGGGGGGGGGGGGGGGGGGGAAAGGTTCCTGTCAATCAGTGAGGGGGGTCTGTCGAAGAGCCAGGTCTTGAGGTTTCTGGCGAAGATGGAGAGCGATGTTGTCTGAGGTGGAGCAGAAGGGCGTTCCAGGCTCTGGCCGCAAGGAAGGAGAAGGAGCGGCCTCCCGATCTGGTCTTTCTGGTGCAGGGGACCACGGCGTAGGAGAGCTGGGCTGATCGTAGGGTCCTTTGGGGTGCGTGGAATTTGAGTCGGCTGTTCAGGTATGCTGGCCCGGTGTCATTGAGGGCCTTGTGTGCGTGGGTGAGAATCTTGAAGGAGATTCTAGCCTCGATGGGGAGCTAGTGGAGTGTGCGCAGGTACTAGGAGATGTGGCAGTGTCTTGGCAGGTTGAGGACCAGTCTTGCGGCGGAGTTCTGGATGTTTTGTAGCTTGTGGGTGAGGTTTTTGTTTATCCCGGCGTAGAGTGCGTTGCCGTAGTCAAGGCTGCTGGTGACGAGGGCGTGAGTGACGGTCTTTCTGTGTTTGAGGGGGATCCATTTGAAGATCTTACGTAGCAGGCGAAGGGTGTGGAAGCAGGAGGATGCGACAGAGTTGATCTGGCGGTCCATTTTGAAATCGGAGTCCAGGATGATTCCTAGGTTACGTTTGTGGTCCATGGAGGTGGGTGGGCCTCCGAGGGCTGGGTGCCACCAGGTATCGTTCCAGGCGTCGGGGTTTGGGCGCATGATGAGTACTTCTGTTTTGTTGGTGTTGAGATGTAGGCAGCTGCTCTTCATCCATTTGGTGACTTCCATGCCTTCTTGAAAGTTCTGTCTGGCGGTGTTGGGTTTGTTGGAGAAGGTTGCACTGGCAGAGCTGTGTGTGTGGAGTAGCAGGGTTGAGTTGCCCTGGCAGAGCTTTGTGTCTGGGTTGCACTGGCAGAGCTGTGTGTGTGTGGAGTAGCAGGGCTGGGTTGCACTGTGCGTCTGGAGTAGCAGGGCTGGGTTGCACTGGCAGAGCTGTGTGTGTGGAGTAGCAGGGCTGGGTTGCACTGGCAGAGCTGTGTGTGTGGAGTAGCAGGGCTGGGTTGCACTGTGCGCCTGGAGTAGCAGGGCTGAGTTGCACTGGCAGAGCTGTGTGTGTGGAGTAGCAGGGCTGGGTTGCACTGTGCGCCTAGAGTAGCAGGGCTGGGTTGCACTGGCAGAGCTGTGTGTCTGGAGTAGCAGGGCTGAGTTGCACTGGCAGAGCTGTGTGTCTGGACTGGCAGGGCTGGGTTGCACTGTGCGCCTGGAGTAGCAGGGCTGAGTTGCACTGGCAGAGCTGTGTGTGTGGAGTAGCAGGGCTGGGTTGCACTGTGCGCCTAGAGTAGCAGGGCTGGGTTGCACTGGCAGAGCTGTGTGTCTGGAGTAGCAGGGCTGAGTTGCACTGGCAGAGCTGTGTGTCTGGACTGGCAGGGCTGAGTTGCACTATGCGTCTGGAGTAGCAGGGCTGGGTTGCACTGGCAGAGCTGTGTGGCTGGAGTGGCAGGTCCGCCTCGGGTTGCAGAGCTGCAGGGGACTCGCCCATTATTACAGGGGGTAATCAAAAGGGCCTTCAGGTCACGTTTGAGGTGCCCAAGGCGGACGTGTGTGTGACTTTCAATGCCGGAATATCTCGCAGTTTCAAGGAAGAAGCAGGCTGGATTGGCAGACCTGTGTGTGTGTGTGGACCCAACTAGAGAGACAGAAAGGACACTTCCTATTCACCCCTCTGACTTCCGCCAGTAGACAGAGAAGTGCGGGGCGGGGGTTGCACTTTAAAACTAAGATGCTTAGGGACAAATCTGGGTAGGGCGAACTACTGGAAAGGGAGAGGTACTTCGGGTGCATTAGCAGAGCTGCTCGTCGGTACTGGAACAGCAGCCGGCGCTGTAAGTGCGGATTAAGATGCATGTTACCGCTTATTTGAGGTGACGTAATAGAAGAGTTGTTGTGGGTCCTGCAAAGGATGCTTGAGGTGCCCTGGCAGAGCTGTGCGTGGGTGCCTGCACTGCAATAGTATTAGCTGCAGCAGGTGTGTAGTAGTGTGTATTAGGAAGGTGTATGGGGGTTGGGGCAGCCCAGCAGTAGAGTGTTGTAGAGAAGCAGGGAATGTTGGCAGGCGGGATTGGGGTGCATTGGCAGAAAGAACCGTATGCATGCATGCCAGTCACGGAGCTCCAATTTCACAGATAGCGCTTGCATAGGCTGTGCCCACTTGGGGATGGGCACTGGTTTCTTGGTGCAAATTGCACTTGACCGTTCCCATCTACTGGATACCAACGAGGCATGTCAGTTTTTGGACAGTGAACTAGATTTGCCCAACTTGGAGAAAGAAAGATGTTTACACGCTAAATAACCAGTTCCAATATGCGACCGAATCACATTCAATCTACTGCATGGAAGTTGAGTTGATCTTCAGAACCCAAACCTTAGTGTGGGAATCTACTTGAACCCATAACTGGTAAACTGCACATTTTTTGTCAGTGCTCCTATGTTAGGCCAGGCTCGGGTCTCCTGTGGCAGAGCTATCAGTAGGAAGGTGCAGTGGCAGGCAGCCCCGTGATGGGGGGGAAGGGCGGGGGGCACTGAGCCCCAATTCTGTCTTTTACTACGCGGCCACGGTGTAATGTTCGTACACAGTTCCGGCCCTTGCGTTGTTAATCGCGTGCACAGAGGCGTACGTGGCAGGGCTCGAGACGTCGAGGATCAGAGTGGGAATGTTAATTATCAGCACAAAAGCACACTGTGCGTAGTCTGTGGCGCTGGTGATGTCACGAGCTTCCCACAAAGGGCGCCGGGTGGGAATGGAGAGGGTGCCAGAGGATGGGGTGAGGGGGTCCTGGGAGGTGCTGGGGCTGTGCAGAAAGAGAGGAAAACAGTTCAGGATCAAACCCGTTTCCGGGTCCAGAGACGCCTTAGAAAGAGGAGTGTCCGCGGACATAACAAGGCTGGCCAGAAAAAGAGAGTTCCAAGCGTCTCCAGGCATCAGGGGCCAATCACGCAGTGCAGTGAAAGATGTCACAAAAGAGCCAACCCCTCCTGCTGACGTCATGGTCCATCAAACCTCCTGGAGCGCCAATTGTTGCGGATTGTTAGTAATTCAGCGCTAGGTAAAAATAACTGTCTTTTTCACACAAAGTCATAGTCTTTAAATAATGACCTCATTGCAGACAGAGTCACCCGTTTCTCCATGCCAGTCGCACAATATGAATTGCAATAGCAATGCAAGAAGGCCTGTCTAAGAATAGTCTTTTTTTGTTGCAGTTTTATAGTGCGAACTCGACCCGAAGGCATCAGAGCGCTTTACGTGAGTACTAGTTACATTACAGACAGACCCATTCATTTTCAGGCAGGGGAGGTTAAGTGATTTGCCCCGAATCACTGGATTATCTGAGCCGCCTGCAAGACTCGAACCTGGTTCCCCAGCTGCAAAGTCGGCCGCCCTAGCCGTTAAGCCACATTCTCTAATACTCGCCACACTGCTAGTGGTAGCAAAAGTGTCATCATGCTACCTTTGACCACTGCCCCTATTGTGGCATGACTTGAGTGACTCCTTGTCCCACCTTCGTCGCTCAGTAGCCTTTTATTTCCTGCTGGGGGGTCAGGACAAGTAACAGCAACTACCGAAAGTAAACAATGCGGTAACGACCCGTGGTGTCATGCCTGAAATACTGCATTCACAAATCCGGGTCAACAGACCTAACGTACGCAGTCACAAACCCCGCATTGTTGCGACACTGCCTGCAAACAATCATTGTGGCCTGGAAGAGAAAGGGGCCATTCTAGGACCATTTCTCCCACTTAGAATCGCAATGTCATATACAAACCATTTGCAACTGTATTGGGGTCTCAAATCCACGAATGGGTGGCAACCGCTTGCAAAGTGAAGACTGCGGTGACAACTTGCGCTCGGGTTGTACACTCTGCAGACATCGCATGGTGCAGAATTATTTTCCTAATCTTCCCTACCCAGCTTGTATCTTGACGTACTTCGCGGCTAGCTGATAATGCATCTGGCGTCGCATTGTGCCTAGAAGCAGGACATTTTTAAGCAGGCAGAATCTTGTGAAATGTTCAAATGTCACAACATTTCTTGTAATTTGAGAACATTTCGCATGATTTTCACCAGCTGAAGACTGGTTGGAGTTTGGAACAGTAGAACTGCAGCTGGGAGACATTTTCACCTTAACATTTCATACCCCTAATTTTCTCCTCCCCCTGCTGGTTTCTCACATGACTTTTGAAAGCAGGCTTTGCCCCAAGATCAGCTTTCACCCAACATACCGGCCAATTACATATTCTGCAATACATATAATTCTGCATAATTTATCACAAAAATATGCATATTTTGCAAAAATTCCAATGTCGTCCACATGTTAATCAGGGCCACTTGAATTATGCGTCAATGGAGGGTCAAATTATGCAGCAGGGTTGAGTAAATTATGCGACAAGAAAAGGTCAATTATGCGGCACATTTTGTGACAGTATTATTTCATCATGTTGACAGTCTTTACACTTGATGACACTGTCTGGGCATTGGTTCTATCTCATTAGTACCAGTCTAATACACACATATAGCAATAAGCAACAGAAAGGTACCCAGCCAAAATTAGCAAAGGGCCTTTCATTGTGCTGCACCACGGTCGCTGCGTTTTTAGTAACATTTGAACCGGTTGCTGCAAAAAAACGCATCGGCCGCACAATTGTATAATTCCATTGGCCCTGATGTTATTTAATGAGACAAGTGGACACGCCCCTGACGCACCGCACTAGCGTGATAAAAATATGACGCTTTCAAGCCTTTCTCCAGATAATCATCTTATTTTCGTTTCATACTGGGCTCCCTCGCCAGCAAAGATGACTCTTTCGGCGGGGCATGGAGGGCAGAGGCAAATTAGCGACTATGATAGGAGGCGCACAGGACTGCAGAAATACAAGAGGCCCTGCGTCAGCATCATGGCATTTATAAGATTGTCAGGGGTTCTCCAGATTACCCAGGAGTAGGAGACCAGACACCACAGACTGCTCTGGGTGTATGTGAAGGACGAAAAAGCGTCACTGAGGATGAGGTGTGGGATGACGCGTGTTGCAAAGACCAGAAGGAAAACGAAAGGTGTGATCAGCATAATTGGGTTGAAAGTGAGTTTAGAACATATGGTTAAAAACAAGCAACGGCGAAGCCAATATGTTTGGCATTTGCATGCAAGCCCTGATAAAAGCAAGACAAATGTCTTCTGTATTGCAAAATGAAATGAAAGCAAGCATTGGCAAACCAAGTGGCCTTTCCAAGAATGCAGTTGTTTTTATAAACGTATGCACCATATGTAATTTTTTTGGCCAAATATAGCAAAGTAAAGGAGTAGCCCAGCATCCCAAGTACAGCAGCCATTGCCCTGCAGGACACTCCTCACCAGGAAGCTGTGCACATGTGGTTTGGCAAAGGGCCACCATTCACAGTGCAAGGCAGCCAATGGATAAAGCTGGCTGACCCACTGTCCCAAGCTGTATGCTGCAGTGAGGGGAAGCAACATGTGAATGACACAACAGACCACTAGAGGAAGTTATTAAAAAGTATTTTCAGTCAGTTAAAAAAGATACATACATTTGCCAAGAGATGTCCATGGATTCTTCCACTGAGCCTGTCCCCTCTTCTCATTAAGCCCAACACATCAAAAAAGCACTACCAGCAGGCACGTACATTTTACCCTATATGTAGCATTCTGCACCATTCCCTCGTACCATCGCGCCCACATACTCAATGCATAATTCAAGAGGTACAATTTTTAATGCCTTTTTTTTTCTTGCATTTTGGTATTTTGGATGTTGTTTATGACCACTTTCAAAGCATCTTAATGTTTGTACTTTTAGAAAAGTAAGTGTTGCTGTAATGCATTTTCTGTGTTTAAGGTAGATACAAACCAATGGTTCCCTTTCCAATTGTGGGTCGCCTGCCACTTGGTAAAGGAAGCAGAAGGTGCTTTTTCTACATGCTTAGGTGGAGGCTTGCTTGCCCAGTGCATTCACGCAATATGCATTCAGATCCCCTTCATGCCAGGCAGGTGCAAAGCTCCAACAGATCTTTGCTAAAATCCCTGTGATGATCTGGACTGATGGCAATGCCGATAGAGTCGGGCCTAGCCTCTGAATTAGGCGTAAGGGACTCAAATGGAGGTAACTTCATCGTGCTCCTTTCTAGCTGATCTTCTCAGTTCCAAATCAGTGAGTTGGTTCCAATCCAAGAACAAAGGAGGGGGAAGGAAAGACAGCCAGTGATTTAAGCAAATAGACTGACATCTTTGGTAAAAAATGGAATGGTCTGAGGAAGAAAGGTCACACGTGTAGGTCTTGTAGAATAAGATGAGAGAGGCCATGTATCTATCCTACAGATACCTCTAACAGGCACATGCCTGGAGAATGCACCGAAGCGTCCTTGCTCCTGTTGGATATGGAGAGATAAAACACTGAAAGAGATTCCCCTCAATGTTGGGTACCAAGGATCATGCAAATTGCAGCAGTAGATGTGAAAGCATCTTTCTCGAAGTGGCAATGATGTGGTTGGAAAAGTACAGTTCCCTGGTCCTGCCCAGATAAAAACTTATGAAGGCTCTAATCATTATCAATATTATGATGAAGTGCCTCAGCAGAGAAAGTTTGCGGTTTCAGTAAAGAGACTAGGAAACCATCTCCTTACTCAGGTGGAAATTGGATAAAAAGTTTGGAGCAAATGATGTAGAAGTTCAAAGAAACACCATGTCTTGAAAAAAAACCCTGAAGCATGGATCTGTCGCTTATGGGTCCTGCTGCTCACTAGCGCGCTTACAGAAGCATTACTGACCAAGGCAACTATCTTCAAAAAAAGCTGCTTCAGTTTAATTTAAGGCTAATGGTAAAAATGGTGTATGCACAGGAAGGGAGAAGAAGGTTTTCAAATCTTATGGCCTCAAACTTTCTGACTTGAGGAAGTAGGTGCAACAGGTTAATGAGATGGTGTTTGATGACCTCGCTGAAGGTGGAAATATAGTTTTATATGTTTTTCCTGATTTCACCAAGCTATGGTAGAAAAAATGAAAAGCATTCAGTGTAACATTTTTCCAAATAAGGGCCACGTTTACTAAGTTTTTACGTAATGCAGCAGAGCAACCAAAGTAGCTCTGCGTTGCTAGAGAGGGTGCTGTTTCTCTCTATCCCTGCGTTGGCGCACTTCAGGCTGCCTTGCACCTATGCACACAGCCTTACAGAGAGTAAAATGTTATGTACGTGATTTCAAGCATAGTTTTTGTAGTAGAACAGGACACATGCAAATTTGGTAAAGGTTTGAGAAAACTTTTCTCAAACTTAACCTCTGCCTGGAGGAGGTGGAACATTTTGGTGTAAATCCCTGTCTACCAATGTCAGTAGATAGGCTTGCATCAAAACTCCTGGGTGGTTGCTTGGGAACCCACCTGTACCACGCATGGAATACCGCCTTGATGCAAAGATACCTAAGGGTACTTCCAATGCTAATCAGGGCCTGTGTTGGAAGGTAAATCACAATACAACACTCTGCACTGGGCTTTTATCGCTTTTGTTGTGCACACCTGGCACAAAGCAGAAGTACATTTCCCCCAAAATATTTTTGAAACAAAAGCTGGGTCTAACCTGCTGCCAAATGTGAATGTGTCCAGTGTTAGTTTATAAACTAACGTTTTTCATTAAATTATAGCTATAACGGACAGCTCATGAGGAGCCCAAGGTGGTGAAGACAAGTAGGAAAGAGTTGAACTGAAGTCACATCAGTTGTGTTCCAGAACATGCATGTTTCACAGGGCATAAAGGACTGTGTGGTTTTCGCTTGGTCTCGATGCACCAAGTGCTAAGTGCAGGCTTATGCAGCACATGCATTTATTCAATATGTTTTGTATCATTGCAAAAACCAACAACTGAACACCACAGAGTTGTTTATCGGGCTAGTGTGCATGCTTGACACTACATCCTTGTTTTGAAAGTGAACATTCCTCCTCCCTAACTCTGGGTAGCTTCTGTTTAACGAGCCATAGGAGTCAAACCAGTGGTGTAGTTTACTTCCTGGTGAACATATTCAGGATTTTCTTGTTCCCCTTGTTCCCCTGCGCAGTAGTCAGCGTGCAGTTAGGAGTAGGGATTGTAGAGGAGGCAAAGAGAATATCTCTGGTCCTGGCAGCCAAGGTTGGGTTTTAGGTGGTCACTGAGCTTCTTCTACCTTCACATTGGGGTCAGCTGCAGGGGATACGGAGACGGCCACAATAGTGCTGTCAGTACCGCGTGGGATCACATACATTGGAGTTGATGTTCCAGGTACTGGGGAGTCGCATTGAGGCAGCCTGACTTGCGAGTCAGGATTCAGGTGTTTCTAGACAATGAAGCGGGACATGTGTATAATGGCAACTGCTAGGCAAGGAGGCAGTATGAGAGAGGTGCAGCAGCGCAATACAAAGGGGCAAGGAAGGACGGTAGCATGCCCAGAATGGATGTTGTGGACCAGCGTACTTCATACTGCAGTTGGCGTGGAAAGTCTTATCAACAGAATGGTGGCAGTGGCACTAGCACCCACATGGTATCCTGGGGCCGAACGCAGTGGTTCTGCTGTAACATCAGCTCACCTCCTGCAAAAGATCATTTGCTGGGCAGTGGAGTTACCTTACAAGGTTGGGTGACGCTAAGGTTGCCAACCTACACTTCAAAGAGTGCTCTCCTCCATGGCTCAGGTTTCTCTCTTTTGTTATAGGGAAGCTCCATGAATCTCAGGATTTGCTAGTGAAGCCACCTCACTTATGGGGTCAGAGAACCTCATCAATTAAGGGATTGCAGGCGTTTTGTCAATCAAATATTGGTGGCCTTGTCCTGACCATTCTACTTTAAGATATCAGCCAAGCCTGGCACCCTATGGTAAGGATGGTTTTAATGGACCACACATGGTGTCAGTGAGGTCTCTGCCAGGCATCAGCACATTTAACTCAATCAGTCACGGCTGGCATGACTCGTGGGTGGGTGGGCGCACGGGGTTACGGGGAGGTTCGCGGGGCGGGGTTTACTACAGTTTTTTAAACGTAGCTTCCTGGGTCCCGCGCCGCCTCAGCTCCTGGCTGGTTCTTGTGTTTTCCTGCGGCTCTCTTGGCTCCGGCAGGAACTGGAAGCAGCCACAGGCAGCCTCCCTCCCCTAAGCCAATTACAACACTGCAATGGCAGCAGATGGCCAAGATGGTTGTGGTCATCTGGAGGAATGATCTACGCCGGTCTAGACTCCGGTTTATTGTGCACTAGTTAGGGTGGATAGTCTCCATCGTTGTGTGCCAGTTTCAATAGAACTCGCACGTTCTAAGATCTGTCTATGGCTTTCATACCATGCGTGGCTTTCAACTGCTTTTAATTGGGCATTGGATCACACCTGCCATTTTGTACAGCTTTACTTGGAACAATAATTTGCGGCACGGAACAGATGCCTGGATATTACCCTTGTTCCTGATAAGTCTTATAATCAAGTTACAACCTATTGGTTTGGCTGTCGCGCCTTCTATTGATATTGCCCTGAGGAAGTCCTATATTTAAAAGGACGAAACGCGATGGCTGATGGTTTGTTTTATGAACTGAATAAAGATTCTTCATTGAACTATGACTCTTCAAGTCTCACGGACAATCGTTTATGGATTTCCTTGATTAGCGGTGGCCCTAGGGACCCTATCCCCTGGGGCCAAATACAATTAAACATCGTAGGAGGGCATTCAGCCCCGCTCCCTGAACATTAATAAGCCCTGGGGACCCCATCCAACCCAGGTCAAATACAATAAAAAAGGGGAGGGGGCTTCATGGCTTCCCTTCTGGAACACTAGGAGGCCCCGGTGACCCCATCACCGGCACTAAATATATTGAAAAAGAGGGAGAGCGAGCCACGCAGACACCTCCAGAGCCTTATTAGTCCCCGGGTACCCCATCCCCCAGGGCTATTCATTTTTTCAAAAGGGGGATGAAGCTGCACGGCCCTCATCCCTGAGCCTTTATTGGCTCAGGCCAACCTGTTCCCTGGAGCTGTCCATTTGTTAAAAGAGGATGGGGCCACGTAGACCCCCTCCCCAAGCCTTATTAGGCTCCCAGGGACCTCTTTACCCAGGGCTGAGTACTAGACGGAGGGGGTGTGTGGCCCCCCTCCCGAGCCTTTATGGGCTTCGGGGCCTGATCCTTCAAGGCCGTACCTTATTGTAAAGATGAGGGGGGCCTCCTACCCTGGGCTTCTAGGGCCCTGGGAACTCTAGTCACCCAGGCACATATTTTTTTTATTTTTTAAAGGGGATGGGGGACATGCAGCCCCCCTCCGGAGCCTCTTGCATGCCCAGGGACCCCACCCCTCAGGGCCATGCTTTTTAAAAAGGAAAAAAGAGGGGGCTATGCTGCCCCCTCCGGACCCTATTTTGGCCCCTGGGTTCCGCACAATTTAAAGGTAGGTGCCAGCATGCTCAGCCAGGGCACCCACCAAGCACACATTGGGAGCCGCGGGGGAGCCCCTTGGCACCCACAACCCCAGCCAGCTCCCTGCTTGATGCTGGAGCTGGCATTGCTCCTGCCCAGAGGCAGCAGCTATTTCTGTTCCTCCCTCCAGACAGGAGCAATCTGTTGTTCTGTTTCCCTGCCTGCATCAGTCCAGGCAGGGAAGCAGAATAAAAGTATGCTCGCAGCTGACGGAAGCATTTTTAAAGCTCCCTCCTGCTGAGAGCAGACTTAGTGTTTACTCCAGTTTGGCAGGAGATGTGAAAATACTCGCGCCAGACGGAAGGAAACACGTTTCCCTGCCCACACTGATGCAGGCAGGGAAACCATTGTGTCCAGAAGGTGGGCTCCCCTAGACCCAGCAGGTGAGCCATCCCGAGGGGGCATTAAAAGCTCAGGATCGGGGGAAGGCTGTTACAGCCCACTCTCCCTTTTTTATTTAAAGTCACGGCCTTAGAGGATGGGGTCTCCAGGGCCTTTTAAAGCCCCCCACTTACAAAAATACTTTCAACCCTGTGCAATGAGGGTCCCTGGGGCTGGTCCCCTCTGGGTCCCCCTTATGGGCCTAGAGGGGCAGGGTATCTCTACCTTGCCTCCTTATATAATTTTTAAAAAATTCAGGACAGGGACTATGTTCCAGAGTCTGGTAATAGCTGCCAGCAACATTTGTCTCATGTTGATGGCAGCCAGCCAGAGCGCTCGCTTCCGCAGGGGTCTGACTCCTGTGGAAGCAAGATGGCCGAATATAAAAAAAGCTCCCTGGGCCAATGAGAACACGATTTTTAATTTGGCGCACCTGTGAGACTATTGTGAGCCTCTTGAGGACCCAACCGTCCAGATATACAGTTATTTTTAAACCTTAATTTCTAAAAAAAACTACTCAACAGATTTACAGCAAATCACAAAAAGCACAGTTACTGTACTACGATCTAGCTTCCTGACTAATTTGGAGTAATTCTGTTCAGCAGTTTTTGTGGCAGTGCCAGAGACTTTTTAAGGCGTGGGCAAAGTGGGCAATTGCCCAAGGTCACCAACTTCCAAGGTGCCCCCGTATAAATGATCCTTCTCTTTTTGACCTTTGTCTATTCTAATTTTCTACCTTATACTCTCTCCATGTCTGTCTACCTCTGACTCTGCATCTCCTTGAACATTTTGGGGTCTGAGGCAAAACATATTTAAACTGTTTTTATGTGACCCTGTTAAATTTTAACATATAATTTATTATTGTTTGGCATTATGTAGGTCTGAATTATCAGGATATGAATAATGAAAAACAATGTTTATTCATACAAAGCCACCTAAAATAGGTTTTGCCCAGGCCCCTAAAATCCTAAAGATGACACTAGCTTGTACTTCTTAAAGAAGTCTACAGAAAATGCTTCGGGATTTTGCATTTTGGGACCACCCATTACTTCTCTGCCGTCGCTTGACCCTGAAACTTTCCATGCAAAAACTAGACAAAAAAAACCCACACATTTTTTTGACAGTTTTGTGCAGGTTCATCGAACAGTGTCAATGTTTTTAGAAAAACCAAGAAGGCATTTCTTATGGAAATGTTGACCTAATTATAACTGGATAATTATATATTAAGTAAAGGGAGGCCAGTGTGGAGGCTGTGGAGCAAGGAGTTGACGCCATCCATATAACAGAGCACAAGGGATTGAATAACAGTTCTGAAGTTGTTTACTGGGAGAAACCATTTAACTTTCTTTAGTACAGATAGCTGGTGCCAGGCTTTCTTTGCAGTGCATTCCTTGAGGTTGAGGTTGGTGTCCTGGGTGCATCCAGGTGACTTGGCATTCATGGATTAAAAGCTGGGGTTAAAATCACCTGGATTCTCAAACTCACAGCTATCTTGCTGGCCGGACCTTGCCAGTGCTTTACTCCGTCAGAGCTACACAGCAGCGAGCAGAGGTGCATCCTCAATGGACAATGCATTTCTGTCCTTTACTACAAACAATGCAATAACCGAAAATGACATTCTATGTAGTGAAATCACGGATGCTAGACAGGAAATCAAAACCGAATGTCTTACTGCCATCTAGTGGCAGGAAACAAAATGAGTTGTTGACAAAACCTACGTTTCTATTGCAATAATACATTAATGAAAAGAAAACCTGTGTTTGACTAATTCTAAACATGTATTACTGAAAACATGGCACCAGATGCGTTTAATGATTTCCTTAAGAATTCAAAAAAGACTGCCAGAAAAACGTACGAAACTGAGATGTTTGATAGGTAGCACACAGGTGTGTTAAAGGAGAACCCAACATTGCCCAACAATCAAGGACGCACTCCGCTGCAGGTAAGTAACGACTTTATATCAAATAAGCAAACAGGCAGCTTTCCATCCCCTTTCAAGTCCTTGTGGCCTGACGCGTTCCAGAGTTATTTGTCTCCTTCCTCAGAGGCCGTTTGTGAGTGTTCAGAAAATTACGTGCACTGCCATTCTCCCCTGCATGCTATACGTTTTTTTGTTGGCCTCCGGTGTGCCTTATATTTAGGCTTTCCTGTTTTCAGTTTATATTTTTGGTGAATTCTGGTGGTGTTTTTTCAGTGTTTTCCAGTGATTTCAAAACCTCAAAAAAACAGTGCTTTTCAGTGGTTACTCATTTTCGCCCCATAAAAAACAACTGAAACGGTGTTTTACCGGTGTTTATGGAACGCTTTGCTTTTATTATTGTTTGCTTTCTTGATTGGTGCATGGAATATAGACAGTCTATGTACAGTGTATATGAGGTTAAAATACATTTTTACAAGTCGAATTTATTGTAGTACACCATACAATATTTTTTCAGTGAATCTTTGGTCATTCGCGCTCTCTCTTTCCTACCCATGTACACTTTTATTTGGGAAAAGGCCCTCTCGACATAGGCACTTGAGACTGGCAACGCCAAAACAGACAGTACACAATTTGCCAACTCTGGCCACTGACGTAGCTTTCCATGCCAATACTGGTGCACCTCAAGGTTGACATGCTGTGTAAAAGTAATTTAAATAATAAGTTAAATTTAAATTACTTTCGCACAGAATGCTGGTATGTGCAGTCCATTTCGCACATTGCAACCCTCCAGTGGGTCTGATCACTCACATTGGTTAAAAGGACATTTTCACGGCCCTCCATTGAGCCTCGGATAGAATTCTGTCTGTTTTAATCAGTTTCCTGCTGCCCCAATCACGAGGAAAACTTTCCCCTCATACCTGATCTCATAATAGCTGAACAATAAAGTGTATTCAAGTGACCAGGGATGAACTGACGATGACTAGTGGGAAAGGCAAAAAAAGCCTTGGAAAAGACCATAGGTCTGACCTGGGCAAGCCCACGATTGTTTTAAATTTTTGCAAACATAAGCAATAGGCAAGGAAGTGTGTAACTAATATAAAGTAAACATACTGCTGCCTAAAAGAGTAGTGCATGGATGTTTGCAAAAGCAAGAAAAAAACAAGCATTGGCATAGCCAATAGGTCTCGCCTTTGGGACCTTATAAGTGTTTAGCCATGCAACAGTTGCATAACTAAACACTTATAAGGTCCCAAAAGTGAGACCTATTGGCTATGCCAATGCTTGTTTTAACTGCTGCAATCTATTGAAGCCTCACGGAGAACATCAAAGCGGCCGTGCGGCCGCGAAAGTGATCGCGATCAAACATCAAAGCTGCCGTGCGGCAGCGAAAGTGATCGCGATCAAATATCTAAGCGGCCGTGCGGCAGCGAACGTGAAAGTAATAGCGGTAAAGCGTGACGCGCGCGTCCGCGCACATGCACTGTAGGTCTAGGCTGGCCTGGTAGCACTTTTTGGAGCCCTCACAAAATGTCTCGCCAGACCAGCGCATGCGCTGGGTCAGGCGAGACCTAATGACCCATTGCAGATTTTTTTTTTAATGAAATAGATACAAAAATGAAAACAGAGATTGGCCCGACAGCCCTTGCTTGCTCTGACGTAAACCAACCTTCAGGCACATGTGTTGTGTACGAGAACATGGCATCAATCAGACTAAAGCCTTCCTTTATCTGAGGCACGCAGATGTATTGCCACAAGCCGAGGTGGTAGGAACCAAAATGTGATTGCCATGAACTGACCAATGAATGAAGAAGGCTGGCCCATAGCCCCTCTACATGTATATGTGTGTGTTGTTTACTCACAAGTTTTTGATTTTGTGAGACGGCTACGGCTACCGGGGGTAGGTACATGTTCCTACCAGGTCCTCGATTTCGGTTCTGCACACAAAGATCTGCGAGGTTTTACAGCTATACAAGTGGGTAGCTGGCTGGGAGGCAGTACCCAACTGCCTCTAATCCATCTGCTACAACTGCCCCCAACTTGCTGCTACCGCCCCAGCCAGCTACCGCCCCAGCCGGCTACCACCACCCCTAGACTGCTGGCACCACCCCAGCCTGCTACCACCAACCCTGTGTAATATGTGTACTACTCCGTTAGCCATGTGCTACCACGTGGCTCACGGTCATATTGTTTGTATAAGCATTCTCTAGAGCAGAGCTTTCCAAAGTATGTGTCGCGACACGTTACTGTGTCGCCTGACCTTCGTGGGTGTGTCGCGCAACAGGAGCCTTGGCCCTCGCAGTGAGGGCTTGAAGGCAGGGGCGCAACGGAATTGAGCTCAAAGAGCTGTCTGTGTGTGCGCGCGCCCAGGCTGAGACAGCTTCCCACACACACAGACAGCTTTGAGATTATCGCAGCCGCACCCGGGTACTTCACAGGTCTTTACAAGACCATTAACGAGGCTTTGTTTTTTTTTTCACCCCTCCATCTCCACATGGCGAAAGGGACAAATCCTTTGTTTGTCACCGGTAACCTTTGCCGACTGTCCTGCTGCGTGGATATTTCCTTTTCTGTGCAGGAGAAAAGAAGTTTGTTTATTCCTGTCACCTTTCCCGACCCCTGCAGCAGTTTATCACACCAGGCTGTGACACAGTTTGACTAATAAAGTAGGTAGGAGAATTTGTCACTATTTGTTTTTCGATTTAAAATGTGCACAGGACCAGTAGGACATATACTTTGTGCGTGCTTCATTTAAACAATTTTTTTATCATTATCATGACCGATGCAGGATAAAATAAGACAACACAACATGCCCAGATAACGCTGGTGATTAATGATCCTGCTGGAGGGCAATCGTTTGTCTGTCCGTAGTTTTTAAATGCAGATCAACTGTATTTTATGTGGAAGCTCAGTGGGTTACTGCCTTTGTCACAGAGATCCTTGTGCTACTTGCAGTTCAGAAGTTACAATCCTAACATAGGACAGTGACCAATGAACTGTCACCAAAGAGCTGCATACAAACATGAATGGTGTAGTTAGAACTTCGCTTATTTTTGTTTTGTGATATAGTTAGAACTTCCTCAGTCTTTCATTATTCTAATGTTGCTGAAATGAGTATGTTTGGGCAGATATACATTTTTATCAGTAAAGCTGACCCCCATGTAATACTCTTTAAATCCTAAAGTTGTTTCCCCACACCAAACCCTCTTAAAATATATTGCCCACCAGTATGTATGACGTGATTCATACACCTTGTAATCCTCATTGGCTTATGTGACATTCCCTGTAGACTGATTTACATACTTGTATGACTCATTGTCTCTGTATAATGTGTGCGTGGTGTAAAGTACTGACACACTACACTGACATGAGTAGCGCTATACAACAAATGAAAGGCATATGAGAGAGGGTCTACGTAAAGATGAGGGGCACTGTTGGAGGGTGGCAGCGAGGGAATCTGAGGAGGAGGTGGTGGTGGGAGGGGCTATGGAGCAATGAGGGGCACTGTTGGAGGGCGGCAGTGAGGGAATCCGAGGAAGAGGTCATGGGGTGGAGGGGGGGAGCTAGGGAGAGACGAGGAGCACTGGTGGAGGGTGGTAGAGAGGGAGTCTGAGGAGGAGGTCATGAGGGGGAGGGGCTACAGAGAGATGAGGGGCACTGGTGGAGGGTGACAGTGAGGGAATCCGAGGAGGAGGTCACGAGGGGGAGGGGCTATGGGGAGATCAGGGGCACTTGTGGAGTGTGGCAGTGAGGGAATCCGAGGAAGAGGTCAATAGGGGGGCCATGGAGGGATGAGGGGCACTGTTGGAAGGTGGTAGTAAAGGTATTTACGGAGAAAGAGGTTATTAGTGTGGCGCCAAAAAAGACTTTCGCATCAGCGCTAAACCCGGCCCTGTCATGGCCTTTCTGTTTTTGTTTAATTAGCAGTCTGGTCATACAGGCTACTGTGGAACATACTTTAAAGTGCGTGCTAATTATATTTACTGCTTTATTCAATGTTTTAAGTTTGAAGGTGATTTTACTATTGTTTTTACCGGGAAAAATGAAAGTGGAGCCCGATGGTGCCTGATATGGGGCTAGGGCCCAAGGTCAGCTGTGAGATAAGGTGCACTGGAGAGGAGTAGTGGATAATCAAGCCTGTAAGGGAGTGCGTTGCAGAGTCCGGGGTCAGGTGGAGGTAGTAATGAAGAGGGATTCTCCCTGAAGGCTCGCTCAGAGGGAGCCCGAGTAGTGTCAGTTGCCTGATACTACCACCTCAGGAACCTCCTTTTCCCATCAAAGGAACATTTCATAGAAAAAACACTTTGAGAGTGATAATATTTAGAAAGAGATTTGGAAAAGAGTGCGTTTTACTGGGCCTTGTAAGACTAAGAAGAGATAAAGGAGGGCACTGAAGCAGGCCTGCCTAGACATATATGCGACAAATCGATCCCGCAGTGGCCCCCCCAAATGCACCCTTGGCACACCCAAATAAAAATTCCTGGAGCCGGGCCTGATCAGGATAATTAAATAAGAGGTCGCAGGCCATGGGGCCATTTTTACCAGCCCTTTTCTACCTTATTCCATGTCCCTCTCTCACTTACACACACCCAACACCCCAACCCTTTTGGTTAAGACATGTCATTAAACAATCCCTAACGCATGGCTAATGCAACATGTTCACTGCTCTTTAGAAGTTACTGCTTCAAGCTGTTTCAGGCAATACTCTCACCCCTGCACACTGCTGTTTACAAAAAGCTGAACTAAACAACAGGCTTTTCCCACTGAACGATGAGTTGAACAACTGTATTACTTTTACCAGGTAATAACCCGACAAAGCAAAATGACAACTATCAATTATTTAACAAATCCTCTCAATTATCTCACAGCTTTAATGACTGCCGCTGAAAACAAAAACTAAAAATCAATATTAGTCACTGCCAGTAGCACAAGAAACCAAACATGAAAGTTATATGTTTGTTTAGCAGGTCTATCGTAAGTACATTTGAGCTCATTACAATATTTAACAAATTAGATTTTGCTTCGGGGTTGTGCAAAAAAATTATGCAACCCCGATGCAAAATCAGGGCCTTAACATGTATTTATTTTTTTAAATCCTGCCACAAAGAAACTGGCAACAAGGAGAAATGCGGCAGTAAATCTGTTCTACTCAACTGGTTGCAAAGTCTGTATTTTAAAATATCATGGGGTTAAGGCACCTGTTCAGTTCATACATTGTAGTTCTTCTAATATAGCACAGTGAGCCAAGAAGGACATGTGGCTCCTACACCTTGTAACTCTCCCCATCTTATGTAACACTCCCTTGATTTACACACATCATTTATTGTCAATGTATAATGTGTATGTATAAAGCACTCTGACACTACAATGGGATTAGTAGCACTATAGCGCTGTAAAAGAAACAAAACAAAATAGTGGCATTTAAATTGTTTGTGTAAATACTGGGACAGACTAACAAATCTGACATTCCTACACACATGCATATCTCTTATATAAAAGGACTGAACAAAGTCAAAAGCATGCCTGCCTCTTGTGTGATGTGATGTGATAAGCTATGTGCCTTTGTTTCTCCTCCATTTCATTTAGATGTGAGGCTCCTGATAGCTCCCAGCCTGGATACTCCAAGAAAAGGAGACCTGATGGCCCCTTAACTTCGACCTTTGTTATAGGCCCAGCTGGAATCTGATAAGCCCCTTCCCCGTCTGTACATTGCTGCTTGGAACAAAAGCAAACAATGTGCAGGCACTGTTGAATGTGTCCCGGTGTCTAAAAATTGCACCAAGACAAGTTTACCATATTTCTGTGGGGCCCAATCTCATAGCAGGGTAGACTGCGATCACCCTGTGAAAAGAGTGGATAGACTCAGTCTACCCTCAACTTGTGCCCGGTCTACTACATAGTGCCAAGAGATGCATGTGCATCTCTTGACGCTATGTAGCAGCTATTGCTCATTTTAGTAATGATGAAGTTCACCTGTGTGCCCTAATACTGAAAAGCGAGGGCAAGAGATCTTTGCAGTGTAAGTTAGTAGATAGGTACATAGTACATTTCCTTTACAACGAACCATGAAGCGGTGTTTAGGAAATTATTAATATGCTAGTTAAAACAGGTGCATTTAGAAAACTGAGGCCCAAGCTCCTAACTAGCAGGAAGGCCATTTATTTTCTTGATCTGTGCGTAAGTGGATGAGCTCAAAGGGGTAAGTACACATCACTTATCATTTTGCTGGCTCGGTGAGTGAGGTGAATAATAAAGCCGATCTACAAAGAAAACGAATCAACAGGTTGGGGCGGGCGGGAGGAGATGGAGTGAGTGAAAACACCAGCACTCGTGTGGAGTGGTCAAAGACAAAGAAAATAGTAGCTCCTATAACGGGAGTAGTGGAAGGACGCAAGCACTTGGTCCATGTTCAGGGGGAGGGTCAAACACAGGAAGAAGCATGACGCTTTTATGCTATGGACTAACGGGAACGACGGATATGAGAGCACGATGGAGCAAACAAGTGGTAAGGCAATGGGCGGGCTGAAGCCCACAGATTGAAAACATGCTGTTCGAGACAGCGCATGCGCAGCCTAGACGGGACCTAAAAAAAAAAAAAGGACAGAATATGACAAACAAGGCCAACATGCTTAAAGTTGATTATTATATAATAGCTCACCAGCAACTTAATATTTGGCCCAATACAGGAAATAGGTTTTCTTTTGATAACGTGGCGAAACAAAACTCCACAACCCAACCGACAGTTGATCTAATGTACTGCCTTGTTTTTTTTAACTGGGAATTATTCTAATTTGATTCACATGTTTCTTTTTAGTATTTAAGAAGGAAGAAACGTTTGCCAAAACCAACACTCCATATGCTGTGGGGGTGCCCTTTTTGTGCTGTAAATCACTGGGGCATGTGTCGATGTGTGCATGATTATATTCTTGTTTCAGGCACAAACCTAACCTTACTCCCTGTTTTGCCAGTCACTGTCTTTGTTAAAAACAGATTCACAATTGCTTTATTAAACCTTCTTGCTTTCTCCAATTTGATTGAAAATGCACCATTTGCCCACTATTTTTTAAACCCCCCGAACACCTCTGTGGTGATTCCGTCTCACTCGCTACGCTCGCTCGCATTACCGTGTCACTAAAGAAGGAATGTCAAAAAAGTGTGTCACCAGCATGAAAAGTTTGGAAACCTGTGCTCTAGAGTGACCGCTCGGTTGTTGATGGTTCCTTAGCAACACCAGTGTTGCCGTTGGATTCTCCGCAGCTGTACGACAACAGTCGTGGGTGCAATTATATTGGAATAAATCTTCTAAGAAACCCCACTTTTCGACCGCCTCTTAGTTAACTTGGCGACGATCGGGCACTTCTATTCGCACCCACCGCCGAGACCCTGCTGCCATACTCAACTTCACCACACTGTGTGAGAGGAACCTATGGCTCATTACTGCCGCTCCTCCATCCTACGCAAGCGCTCCTGTCTTCCTGAAGCGTACCAGACTCACGGTTGGATAAACTTTTACCTTATTTTGTTTGCCGCGCTTAATCTCTGCAGCACTCTCTGCCCGCGGCAGTTTGACTTGGTTCGAGCTTCAGCGTGTCCTTTGAATGTGCATGCACGCGCTCCTTCCCTCCTGTCTGTCACGTACTGGAACATGGTGACGCGAGAGGCACAAAGCGTTACAAGCCCACCAACCTTGAAGACACATGCATTACGGTCGCCTTGGTACAGCGTTTACACGCAAGGAGGCCATATAAAAATAAAAAAAATGGTAACAAAAGGACTTGCCTACCTTTTATTCACTAGCGATAGGCACGCTTTTACTGTTATTTATACAAAGCCTATTGCGTATCCATTTCACAGCGATAGGCGCGCTTTTCCTAAGACTAAGTACACGCTTTGACTAAGGTTCATCATAAATTGTATTTTCTTGACTCTGCGATAGGCACGCTCATTTCAAAAGCCTATTGCACAGTGATAGTCATGCTTACCTGAAATTTGCTGCGCATATTTTTTTCCTCCACCTTACTTAAGATTCTTCACTGCATTTTTAGTTCAGCCTTTTAACCTTTCAAAACATGGCATCTTCTCAACTGTTTCAAACAACAATTCCTTTTTCAGAAAACCCTGTAAAACCTGCCCTCAAATGGTGACAGTGGTTAAAAGGTTTTGTAAATTATCTTGTCACAATTGATGCTATTAAATATTCTCCTGCCCGCAAAGTAGCTATTTTGTATGGTTGCCTAGGAGCAGCAGCACAACTTTTTGAAAATCTCCCAGTGATTCCCTCCCCAAGGGATTCAGGTGACAATTGGGACACATACAAAGAAGCTCTTGCACGCTTATGCCACAGTATTCTGATGAACCTAGCATTGTCCTGTATCGGCATCATTTTTATAAACGTAAGCAAAATTTAGAGGAAAGCGTCGAAGATTACATTGCTGAGTTTAGAATTTTGGCATCCATGTGTGAATTTGGCGCCAGCACAGATATGTGCATCAGAGACCAATTTATTTTTTACTGCTTTTCAAAATGAATTCTAGAGCGTTTGCTGAGTTGTAAAAACTCCTCTTTATCCGAAACAGTTGATATCACTAAGGGAAAAGAACGTGCAACTATTTCATCCAAGATTTTACAAGAAAGTCAAACACACCAAATTGTTCATATGATTGATGAATGCTCTTCTTCCACTTCCTCAGTAAATCTTTTTATTAAATCTTCTAGGCAGTTGTCCAGGAAACCAACAATTTGTTACAGATGCGGCTCAAAGAACCACATTGGCAACTCTCCCAATTGCCCTGCTTCCGGCAAAAGATGTTCTTCTTGTGAAAAAAAAAATGATTTTTTTTTTTTCAAGCTGTAAGCAGAGGTGGTAAAAGATTCACTAGGGTCAACAATATTGAAGTCAATGAGAACATAGACTTGTGTTCAGAAAAACAGAACAATGCACTTTTATCCATTGAATGTGACTGTTAATTTATGCAAGGTCAAGGTTCCATGGTGTGAACTATTGGTCGGAACAATTTCATTACAAGTGAAAGCTGACCCAGGATCTCCCATCACCATATTGTCAGATTCAACATTTCATGCAAACTGGGGCGACCATATCTCTCTTACTATATCTGACGTCAACCCTATGGCGAAAAAGAAATCGATATGTTAGGATACTTTAATTCCAGAGTAGTGTGTCTTGGCAGACGTACTTTCACGAAGGTTAATGTCGAGCGCTATATAAGAACTCACATACATACATACATACATACAATGTTGCTCTTAAGGGAAGAAACATCCTTGGGTGGCTAGATTTAGCCAAGTTGCGTTTGTATCTCAAACCTGGTTCGGATCAACCTGTCAGTCTGGGGTAGAATTCCAGCCGATCATTAGAACTATCATGAGTATGAGAATGTTAATGTTTCCAATCTTTTTGGTTCTGATTACAATATTGATGAGATTCTCAATCAATTCCCTTCAGTGTTTGAGAATAAGGTTGGCAATGTCATCAGTTTCGAGCATGAAATTCACCTCAAATCTAATGCGCAACCTGTCATTCATAAGGTTCGCCCTCTTCCTTTGAGTGCAAGAGATGAGTTATAAAAAAAGTGCGTTGTAAACAAAGGAGGGACTGATGGGCTTTTATTTAAGAAGGTCCAGCATACATGCCCAATTAATCATATTGAAAAGAAAGAGTATGCAGTTCCTCAGTGAGACGGGGGGGGGGGTGGATGCAGAGAAGAGACCGTAAGAAAGAGGAATACCTCTATTCGGAACTAGGGTCCTCACACACCCAGCAAGCTAGGTGTCATGCTTCATCATATGGACCTGCTCCTCGTCGGGCCGGCGCTGCAATGCCCGACGGGCACCCTAAAAGGGGCTCTTTGGCGGAGATCTTTAGTTCCTGGCCGTATGATGCAGTGTGTGTGAGAGGAAATAGTGGTGTAGATGTGAGTGCAGGTATGTGGGTTAAAACAAGTTGGAGAGTCCAAAAATCTAATTTTATTAAGGGTGGCTCTCCACCTGAATAAAAAAGAAAACAGAGTGGCAGCTAGCTGATGTTATGATTCAGCTTGGCTAAGCTCATCTGTACTGGTCGACATGTTTCTTGCCCGGTGGTCCTAGTGATCCGTGGCAATTCCTCAGGACCTATTTAAGCTGTCAATAATCTACACACTGTGGTAAGTACAACTGTTACCTACCACCTGTTATATGGGAAACGATCTCGCCATATGCCTAGGGGAACCTAAAAGGAAAGAAAAGTTTTGAGTAGGGCATCCCAAGCAAAGGCAGTGTTTAAAGTGAGTACTGTACAGGTCTATATCACATAGTGGTGATTACCCCCTTTGACTAAATGGTCCAAGTTAACGTCCTTTGTCACCAAGTGTCAACAAACCCTATACAGTGAGTAGGAATTCTCCTACAACTAGTGAAATTAAAACCAATTTAAAAACAGAAGACTGGACGTGTCGTGTTTTCCTAAATGGAACTTGAATGAGGTGACTACAAGTATTCTAAAAGTGAAGTCATGGGACACTCACCTATTGTGGTGTGATACCCTGCTCCTATCCGTGGCCGTGGCGCCACCGGGACACCAAGATTCTGGTGTCCTAGTAAGAAACAAAATAATACATGGAATGACAACAACAAGCCCGACAAGTATCGTCAGCAAGTATAAACTATATTGCCCATGTGCGATCCTGTCACATGAGCTGCTGTGATGCGAATCGTAAACCACAGGAAATAATAGGATGATAAAATAGCACCACGGAACGAACTAAAAAAGAAAGAAGAAGTCACAGAGATTGTAAATGCCAATCCGTTCAAGGTATCAGCCAGTCAGAACTGCGTGACCATCAACTAAAGGTACCACCTCATACTCACTCGCTCCACGTATTGAGTCTAGGGCAAGCCCGGTTTGCCGTAGAAGGTGATCGGCGGAAACCATGGGAAGCCGCCAGCTCCCCCCGAGTATCGAGCAAAATGCGCTGGCGGGCCGATAGATGTGTATCTCGTATGGCATACTGACAACATGTGGTAACAGCACCTATAAACAAGAAAGCACTGACAACACCGCGTCTTAGTCATATTTTGCCAGTTCAGCGGCGGGAATATAACCACCAATAAGCATCCCATCAGTTGCGGAAACGCACACAGACCTCTCACCTGACCCATCACTCGCATCAGGGCGCGTAGTAGTATCGCTGTTATACTCACTTGAAGGTTGTTGCCGGAATGGGCTGTCAACCTACCCTCGCGCCACTCGACCCGGGAATACTAATGGACGGCATGTTGCCATAACAGATATACCAGTAGGTTTGTTCTGCAGGGGGCGGGCCGAATACCCGGAAGTGTGTCTCGTGAGTGCGTGTAGCCAGAGCCTTGGATCAGAATGTCAAATACAGCGGCCATCTTTGAACGTTATCTGTGTTTACTGGAATCATAATATCCCTATGAATAGTGGTGTAGTACTTGCATGGTAACAGCGCGGACAGAGTTTTACCGCAATGGAGGGTGAGAGATAATGGTAGCCCTGTAGTGGGTCGGCTAAACAAGGGGGAGTTTATTTTAGTGGTTGACGTATGAGGCCGCATCTAGGAAATTGATGGAAGTGACGGCAGCCATCTTGGAGTAGGTGACCCTCACAATTATCCAAAATGTGTATAGGCAGCACCCAGGGGCAGAAACAGAGGGAAAAAGAATTAGTGGTAAATCTGTCAGACAGACCCTTGAGTCCCTTGGAGGAGGAAGTCCTCGAGAAAGGACTCGGCTATGTCCCTACACCGAGAACTGACAATTTCAGAGATAACTGTGAGATCCATGAATTCCTTAGAAAGATACGTCTTAAGGCATTCTTCCAAGACCAACCAGCTATTGAGTCTACGGATACGGGTTTACGCAATCCATCTAGATTCACCCCCACTAACAACATGGTCCCCCCGGAAGTACTCACATTTGAAAAAGCTGTTCTTCGTGACTTGGGTACAATTCCTGCCAGAGGAATTTACCATAACATGTCTAATGCGGAGTTGTCTGCAGCAAAAACCTTAGCCAATGATAATAGCATTATTATCAAACAGGCTGACAAGGGAGGGGCGACGGTGATACAAAATACCACTGATTATGACCGAGAGTGTAGACGACAACTTGACAACACTAAGTACTACACCCCGATCTCCGTTGACCCTACACCGAGACTCACCACCAAGATCGCGACCATCACTTTTGAAGCTGAGAGTAATGGTTGGATCAGCAAAAAGGAAGCTGAATTCCTCAATACCAAGGAACCTAAGACACCATACTTTTACACTCTACCCAAAATACATAAGGGCACTACACCAGTCCCAGGGCGCCCCATCGTATCGGGTATAGGTTCACTCCTGGAACCTCTTTCGAGGTTTGTTGATCATTTTTTACAACCCTTGGTCAAAAAAACTCCCTCCTATATCCGTGATACTACGGATATCTTGCAAATCATAGAGGAGGCACATGACACAAGCAATATCGACCTGCTGGTTACGTTGGATGTGGAGGCATTATATACCAATATCCCCCAACGTGCCACCTTGGTGGCAATCGAGAGTGCCCTTATGAAAGAGGAATGGACATCACCCACTCCCATTTCCTTTGTGATGGAGTGCGCCATATTGGCCTTAACTGAAAATTACTTCGAGTATAATAAACAGTTGTTCCACCAATCGCAGGGCACATCGATGGGTAGTACCTTTGCCCCTAGTGTGGCCTGTATTTACATGGCCACCTTTGAGGAGGAAGTCATCAGGCACCCCAGCAATCCTTACATCAACAATCTAACCTTGTGGAGGCGCTTCATTGATGATATTTTAATCTTCTGGAAGGGAGACCAACAGACATGCTTAGCATTCTGCGATTGGATTAATGCCCAGAATCCATTCCTGAAATTTACGCACACTATCTCTGACTCTAATGTACCTTTCTTGGACCTCATGGTCACACTAGGGGACACAGGCCTGAGCACCACGCTTTACAAAAAGCCTACTGACAGGAATAGTTTACTCTTATACAGTAGCCATCACCCAAAGGCCCTTAAGGACAATTTACCCTTTGGGCAATTCCTCCGTCTCAGGAGGAACTGTTCTACCACCAACGATTACCTAATTGAAGCTGACCAGTTGAGCTCTAACCTGAGACAAAGAGGCTACCCTGAGCGCCAGGTAAAAAACTCACTGAAGAGGGCTCGTAATAATCCACGAGAAATCTTACTACAACCCAACAATAAGGAAAGGCCAGAGACTTTGACCTGTGTCACATCCTTTACTCCTAATTCTACTGCCATCAAGGGTATAATTAAGAAGCATTGGGGTATTCTCACTGCGGGTGACCTCACTATCCCGCCCCCTCGCTTTGCCTTCAAACGTACCCAAAATCTGAAGGACATCCTTATTAATACGAGACCAAGACATACCAACCACCATGATCAAAGCACCCTCTGGGGTCTCCCCCCAGTGAGAGGACACTATCCTTGTGGTTCCTGTGCTGTGTGCCATCAAACTGCGGTGATCAAAGAGGTGGTTTTTTCAGACTCATTTACATGGAGGTTACAGCGTCATACCAATTGTAACACCACACAGTGTATTTACTTAATAACCTGCCCATGTGAACAGAGATATGTAGGCATGACTATGCGACCAGTAAAGACGCGCATAACAGAGCACAAAAGTAATGTGAGATGCCAGAGAATTACTACGAAACTATATACCCACTGCAAAGAGAACAACCACACACCAGACTCCCTTAGATGGTTAATCCTCGAGGCACACCTTAGGATTACACAAAGAGCCCTATTCAAGATTGAACAGCGATGGGTGCACCGTCTGAGGACAGACCTAGAAGGCTTGAATGATCAGATTCCATGGGCAGCACTCATGGACAGATAATTCAGACTCCCATGTTATTAGCGTGTCCACTTAGGAGTAGATGTATCATTGACTTGCTACCCTGGGCCTCCCTTCTAGTATGGTTATGTTCATCTTTTCCTATACACATTTTGGATAATTGTGAGGGTCACCTACTCCAAGATGGCTGCCATCACTTCCATCAATTTCCTAGATGCGGCCTCATACGTCAACCACTAAAATAAACTCCCCCTTGTTTAGCCGACCCACTACAGGGCTACCATTATCTCTCACCCTCCATTGCGGTAAAACTCTGTCCGCGCTGTTACCATGCAAGTACTACACCACTATTCATAGGGATATTATGATTCCAGTAAACACAGATAACGTTCAAAGATGGCCGCTGTATTTGACATTCTGATCCAAGGCTCTGGCTACACGCACTCACGAGACACACTTCCGGGTATTCGGCCCGCCCCCTGCAGAACAAACCTACTGGTATATCTGTTATGGCAACATGCCGTCCATTAGTATTCCCGGGTCGAGTGGCGCGAGGGTAGGTTGACAGCTCATTCCGGCAACAACCTTCAAGTGAGTATAACAGCGATACTACTACGCGCCCTGATGCGAGTGATGGGTCAGGTGAGAGGTCTGTGTGCGTTTCCGCAACTGATGGGATGCTTATTGGTGGTTATATTCCCGCCGCTGAACTGGCAAAATATGACTAAGACGCGGTGTTGTCAGTGCTTTCTTGTTTATAGGTGCTGTTACCACATGTTGTCAGTATGCCATACGAGATACACATCTATCGGCCCGCCAGCGCATTTTGCTCGATACTCGGGGGGAGCTGGCGGCTTCCCATGGTTTCCGCCGATCACCTTCTACGGCAAACCGGGCTTGCCCTAGACTCAATACGTGGAGCGAGCGAGTATGAGGTGGTACCTTTAGTTGATGGTCACGCAGTTCTGACTGGCTGATACCTTGAACGGATTGGCATTTACAATCTCTGTGACTTCTTCTTTCTTTTTTAGTTCGTTCCGTGGTGCTATTTTATCATCCTATTATTTCCTGTGGTTTACGATTCGCATCACAGCAGCTCATGTGACAGGATCGCACATGGCCAATATAGTTTATACTTGCTGACGATACTTGTCGGGCTTGTTGTTGTCATTCCATGTATTATTTTGTTTCTTACTAGGACACCAGAATCTTGGTGTCCCGGTGGCGCCACGGCCACGGATAGGAGCAGGGTATCACACCACAATAGGTGAGTGTCCCATGACTTCACTTTTAGAATACTTGTAGTCACCTCATTCAAGTTCCATTTAGGAAAACACGACACGTCCAGTCTTCTGTTTTTAAATTGGTTTTAATTTCACTAGTTGTAGGAGAATTCCTACTCACTGTATAGGGTTTGTTGACACTTGGTGACAAAGGACGTTAACTTGGACCATTTAGTCAAAGGGGGTAATCACCACTATGTGATATAGACCTGTACAGTACTCACTTTAAACACTGCCTTTGCTTGGGATGCCCTACTCAAAACTTTTCTTTCCTTTTAGGTTCCCCTAGGCATATGGCGAGATCGTTTCCCATATAACAGGTGGTAGGTAACAGTTGTACTTACCACAGTGTGTAGATTATTGACAGCTTAAATAGGTCCTGAGGAATTGCCACGGATCACTAGGACCACCGGGCAAGAAACATGTCGACCAGTACAGATGAGCTTAGCCAAGCTGAATCATAACATCAGCTAGCTGCCACTCTGTTTTCTTTTTTATTCAGGTGGAGAGCCACCCTTAATAAAATTAGATTTTTGGACTCTCCAACTTGTTTTAACCCACATACCTGCACTCACATCTACACCACTAGGTTCCTCTCACACACACTGCATCATACGGCCAGGAACTAAAGATCTCCGCCAAAGAGCCCCTTTTAGGGTGCCCGTCGGGCATTGCAGCGCCGGCCCGACGAGGAGCAGGTCCATATGATGAAGCATGACACCTAGCTTGCTGGGTGTGTGAGGACCCTAGTTCCGAATAGAGGTATTCCTCTTTCTTACGGTCTCTTCTCTGCATCCACACCCCCCCGTCTCACTGAGGAACTGCATACTCTTTCTTTTCATTATAAAAAAAGTGCTACAGAACCTATGCGATGAGAACATTATCACACCATGCAATTCCTTTGAGTGGTTTCCCCGATAGTTTTAGCTTGCAAAAGGTCAGGTGAAGTCAGATTATGTGCTGACTTGTGCTCCCTCAATAACAATATTATTGTGGATTGCCATCCACTGCCAAAGATCCACGATTTGTAAGCCAATCTGGGTGGGGCTAAGTACTTTTCCTTACTAGACCTAAAATCTGCATATCATCAGATTCCACTTTCATTAAAGTCTCACGAACAGACCACATTTGTTACCCCATTCGGGGCTTACAAATAACTTAGACTACCCTTTGGTCTGGCTTCTGGTGCCAGCATTTTCCAGAAGTTAATGGACACTTTTTTGAATGACATTCCTGGTGTACAGGCTGAACAAGACGACATTCTGGTGTATTATGCTGGCAATTCTGACGAGCATGATAAAACTCTTGTCAAGGTTTTGGAAGCACTCAAGAAGGCTGGAATGACTGTCAGACATGACAAGTGTAAATTTGCAGTCCAAGAGTTAGAATATCTAGGTCCTACACTTACACCCAATGGTATAAAACCCACGTTTTCTCTTATAAAGGCCATCAGAGATGCTACACCTCCCAATGATAGTGATTCCATGCGTTCATTACTAGGGCTAGCAGAATATAATGCTAGATTTGTGCAAGGTTATGCACAAATTGTAGAACCTCTTAGGGCTCTCCTAAGAAAAGGGGTAAATTTTGCATGGTCAGATGAACTACAAAAAGTTTTTGACCATGTTAAAATACTTATTGAGGATTCTCCAGCATTACATCCATTTTTAGATGAAGATAAGTGTTTTTTTTAAAATTGATGTCAGCCTTACCAGCTTGGGAGCTGTGTTAGGACAATGGGTGGCAGGCAAAGAACACACAGTGGCTTTTGCTTCCAGAGCAATTCAGTCAGCTGAAACCAGATACAGCACCATTGAGAGGGAAGCCCTAGCATGTGTTTGGGCTATTCATAAATTCAAGTCATATATTTGGGGTGGAGAGTTCGAAATGTATACTGATCATAAGCCACTAATGTACATGCTTTCAGATAGTACCTCAAACAAAGCATCCGACAGACTTTTTTGCCTACTTTCAAAACTTCAAGAGTTTCACTTTATTATCAAACACATACCTGGAGGAAAAAACTTCAAAGCTGACTGTTTATCAAGAATGTCTTTAAATGAAGCTCCTGAGGAAGCAGATGACGTTGAATGCGTGGTTGCAGTCATTGACGCTATTTATGAATGTTCACCCATCTCAGAAAGTGACTGGAACACAGCATATGCTAATGACACCACACATACCAAAGTTAAAACATTTATTACAAACAATAGCTGAGTTGAGATCCTTTGTAAATGTGGCTGATGAGTTATCTGTAATTCACGACATGGTCATGCGTCACAATTTATTTGTCCCACCCAAATCTTTACGTAATAGCATCATTCAAACCGCCCATCAAGGATATTTAGGTGTCACCAAGACATGTCAAAGGGTGAAGCAGTATTATTGGTGGCCCTCCATGGATGCACAGGTCAGGAACATGATTGACAGTTGTACTGAATGTCTCTCATCAGACAAACATTGGAAGACTCTTTCTACTCCCCTGCATCCTGTCCCACTTCCTGAGAATCTGTGGGATAAAGTGGGGTTAGACTTTTCTGGCCCTTACGAGAATTTACCCAATGAGAACAAGTTTTTAATTTTACTGGTTGATTACCACACTAAATGGCTATACTATTGTTTTTGCAAGGGAGCTACAACTGAAAATGACATTAAGTTCTTGCAGTGTGTGCTCATGTTGAAGGCTACCTAAAATTGTCACCGACAATGCACGCATTTTGTTTAGCAACAAATGTGTTCTTTACTCAAAAAGCAAGACATTTCTAATTTCATGGTAGCTTTGTATTCATCCTCTTCTAATGGTTTAGTTGAAAGAGGGAACAGAATCATTAAAGAGGGTATACAAACCGCAATCTCTTCTGGGCAGGATCCATTGTTTTTTTTTTACATGACAAAGTGTGGGCATATAACACCACTCCACACTCAACCACAGGTGTTGCACCTTTCACCCTTCTTAGAAGGAGAAAAGTACATACTCATTTGAATCCCAGTTGGTTGTGTGAGAAAGACAAGCAAAGTTGTAGTTCTACATGTGACTCCACTCCTCTTAAAGAACATGTAAAAGTTAAACAAGATTCTATGAAAACACGTTTTGATGCTGGCAAACATTGCGTGGACCAACCACTACAAAAGGGTTCTCAATAAAAACCCAAGAAAGGTAGCTAAAGGTTGTTCTAAGTTTTCATCACCAGTATTGGTTCTACAAGTGAGTAGAGGTTCAGCTCTCCTTGACAATAAGGGATGGTGGAACAATTGGGCTCTTGTCAAGGTTTCTCCTTCTCAGGCTGATGTTATTAGTAAACACACCACCATTGAGACAGAACATAGTGACTGGTTTGACTGGCATCAGGAAAAGGAGGAGAGTTCGAACTTTGATTCAGTGCCAGTTACTGTGCAAGCTTCCCAACCTCAGGTTACTGATCTTAACGAATCGTGTGAGGCATCCTACAAGAGGGCCTCACGTCTTAGGCAAATTGTTTGTAAATTGAGGGATTATGTATTAGAGTAACTTAGCCTTGCTCTTTGCCTTTTTGTTCCCGTGCACTTACCTTGTTGTACTTATAGTTCTTATGCAATTGAAGTTCAGATTAAGTGATTTTGCTTTTACCATTTCATTTATATTTCTCATGTGGTTTCTCTACAGATGTTTCCATGTTCATTTTTGCTATGTTAATGCTCTTTCTTTACCCTTTAAAGGGGGTTGTAATATGTGTACTACTCCATAGTCATATTGTTTGTATTTGTATAAGCATTCTCAAGGGTAGCCGCTCGGTTGTGGAGTATTCCTTAGCAACACCAGTGTTGGCATTGAATTCTTCGCAGCTGGACGGCTCCAGTCGTGGGTGCCATTATATTGGAATAAATCTTCTAAGAAAACCCACTTTTCGACTGCCTCTTAACACCCAGCCTGCTACTACTGCCCCAGCCTGTTACCACTGCCCCCCAGCCTGCTACTACCGCCCACAGCCTGCTACTACCATCTCCAGCCTGCTACTACTACCCCCTCGTCTACTACTACACCCCTCCATCTGCTGTTCCGGCCACCAGCCTGCTAATCCTGCCACCAGAGTGGTATGTGGGTTAATTTTAGTATGATGTCTCTTAAAGACTCATGTAGAAGAATCTTTTTATGTCATTTTTTTTAAATAATGGTGTGGAACATATTCCTGGTTACCTAGTGAGGGGAAGTTGGGCTGTTCATTTTGTATGCTCAGATGCTCCTTACCGTGGGTTCCTGTCTCTGCACTTTGTTCATTACAACATCGTTTTGCCAAGCTTCAGTTCCAGCAGTGATCTTTTCTCCAACCCCTACCACCCAAAGCCTTCTACTACTGCCCCCAGCCTGCTACTACCTCCCCAGCCTGCTACTACCGGCTGACCCCCAGCCTATTATCGCCCCCAGACTGCTACTACTGCCCCCAGTCTATCACCCCAGCTTGCTACCACTGCCCCTAGCCTAAGCCAGATCTTCAGTTCGACTGGACAAGAACGGGCGGGAAGAGGTTGTTTTTAACCCACCTGCCTCGTCTTCTTCAGTCTTCCTTGTAGTTGCTGACCCTCCACCAGCCCACGACCAGGAACTAGACCGCAGGAGAGAAACCAACTGGATGAAGCTAAGACCCGGCCTCTCCCAAGTTACCTGGAGAGGAGAGTCGCCCTTGTAGTTCTCTTGTATTGTGAGACGGTGACTTGTGGCTAGCAGCCTCTTTAGATTTACACGCCCCTTGTCAAATATTTTTGTGTTAATGATGAAGGATAAAAACAAAAGGGTCCTATATAAACTGTTCACTATATTGCGGTTTCCTTATTTCAGGTATTTGTCTGTAAGGAGCAACTCCAGTTGTGAAATATCAGACAGGATACTAGTCCACATGCATGAGGACACACCTTTACTTTCCTAGGCCGAGGCCATACCCTTACTTTCCTTTTCCCAGGCCATACCTTTACTTACCTAGGCCTATGTTGCTTACACAATGTCCCTGGTTATGCTCCCATGCAATTTCTAGAGACCGCCAATCTTCCATCCCACTCAAAACACTACAAGAATTAATTCACAGAGGAAGCCTCGACAGTTCACAGAAGCGCCTTTTGGAGAGTCAGGAGTACAAAAGCAGTAGAGGAACCCAACGGAGTGCACTAGTGCCCAGGGACACTAGTGGTGAATAAAAGTGCCTCCCATAGATACTTGTGAGTACCCACTGACCTGACAAGATAGAGTGCATGGGGGACACCAGACTGGAGGAACTGGGTTTCATCAGTGTTTTTATCTCTTCTGAGAAGCAGTCTCCCATCTGGTACTTGTTGGTAAACCACACACAGGCTGGAGTAAGGAGAGAGACAGGATACAGGTATATGACACTCACCGGGACCTTGATATTGGTTATGGGTTCACATGCTGTGTGAAGACTGCCATCTATAGTCTAGGCGTAGGAATTGCAGCGTTTTCCTTATCTAATAATGGTTCTGAAACAACCATTAATGTGGCCATCCAGTAGAAAAAACACTTCACTTTTCGCAGCTCTGGTTCATTAACTTTCACTAACAATAGGTTTTTGGGGAGGGTTGAGGAGGCCAGTTTGAGTTTTGAGACCTATTGTAACATCATTAAATGAATGGCCACTATAAGATCCCTCTGAGAGGGCACCGGAACTAGCAACAGATTTAGCCAAATCTTTGCTGAAAATTAAACATGATATCCATAAGAACTCCAGGTACTCCGGATTACGTCTGGAATGCCAGCGAACCAGTAGCTGTTGAGGAAAGTCTCCAGGAGCCACGAGCGGCCCCTCTTGACGTTTGAGGGCTCTAAAAGGCTATTTCTGAACCTCAGTATCGCTTGCAAGCAGCACATCCATAGGGAAGGGTGTGTCAGATGTCAAAGAGGCGCAGAATCCACTTTCACGAAATTTCTTTCCAAGAAACCGGATTCCTCAGACACCTCCTGTGCTCTCATTCTATGCCAGCTTCCGCCCCATTATCTATTTGGGAGTAAAAGGATTTATATAATAAATAAATAAAATAAAAAAAACTAATCTTAAAATTAGTGCACAGAGTGAATTGGATTGGATTGGATTGGGGTATAGTGGCCAGGATTGAGTTGGGTGAATTGGAGAGGATTGAAATGGGGTGTGGTGGATTAGATTTGGGTTGGTTGGGCGGGGTGGATTAAATTAGAGTAAAATGGATTGGAGTGGAGTGGATTAGAATGGAGTAGATATGGGTGGACTGGAGTGGGGTGAATTGGCGTGGGATGGATTGGACCAGAGTAAGGTGGACTGAACTGGAGTGGACTGGGGTAGAATGGGGTGGACTGGGGTAGAATGGGGTGGATTGTACTGCAGTGGGATGGGGTGGGCTAGATTAGAGTTGGGTGAAGTGGATTGGCATGGGGTGGATTGGGGTAGAGTAGATTCAATTGCAGTGGGGCGGAATTGATTCAGTGGGGTGAGGTGGATTGATTTGGAGTAGGGTGGTGTGGGGTGGGGGTTGTTTTGCATACTGTTTTGTACTGGCGTGAGGCTGACTGGAGCAGGCAGATTGTTTTGGATTGGATTGGGCGGATTGTTTTGGATTGGAGCAGGGCAGATTGTATTAGACTGGAGTGGGGCAGATTAGTTTGGGGCAGATTGGGGTGGATTGGACTGGGGTGGATTGGGGTGGAGTGGACTGGGGTGGGAGTGGGGTGAATTGGGATGGAGTGGGTGGACTGGATTAGAGTGCGGCGGATTAGCATGGGGCAGACTGTTTTGGATTGGAGTGGGATTGGATAGTTTTGGGTTGGAGTGTGGCAGATTGTTTGGCACTGGAGTGCGGCAGATTGTTTGGGATTGGAGTGGGGCAGATAGGATTTGGGTGAATTGTTTTGGAAGGTGTGGGGGGTATTGGTTTCGGGTGGATATGGAGAGGGGTGGATTGGATAGGGAGTGGGTGGATTAGAATTGGAGTGGGTGGACTGGGATGGAGGACTGGGGCGAGGTGGATTGGATTAGAGTTGGGCAGATTGGTGTGGGGCAGACTGTTTTGGATTGGATTGTTTTGTTTTGGGTTGGAGTGTGGCAATTGGCTTGGGGCAGCTTGTTTAGGATTGAGTGGAGCAGATTGTTCAGGATTAAGTGGGACAGATGGTTTAGGATTGAGTGGGGCAGATTGTTCAGGATTGAGTGGGGCAGATTGTTTAGGATTGAGTGGGGCAGATTGGTTTAGACTGGAGCGGGCCAGATTGGTTTGGACTGGAGTGGGGCAGATTGGTTTGGACTGGAGTGGGGCAGATGGGTTTGGACTGGAGTGGGGCAGATTAGTCTGGACTGGGGCAGATTAGTCTGGACTGGGGCAGATTAGTCTGGACTGGGGCAGATTGGAGTGAGGCAGATTGTTCTGGATTGGAGTGGGGCAGATTGTTTTAGACTGGAGTAGGGCAGACTGGAGTGGGGCAGATTCATTTGGATTGGAGTGGAGCAGACTGTTTTGTATTGGAGTGGACAGATTGTTTTGGATTGGGATGAACTGGAATAGGGCAGATTGGAGTGAGGTAGAATGGGGTGAGTGGTTTGGGTTGAAGCGGGTCTACTAGATTGGTGTGTCGTGGATTGGATTGAGTTGGGCGGATTGGTGTGGGGTGATGTCGAATGGACTGGAGAGGGGTGGATTGGACTGTAGTGCACGATTGTGTTAAAACAATTTCAGAAATTACACGTAAGAAAGAAAAAAGATCACTTTGCAATAAAATAATCCTCATCTTTTGAGAACAGCGCCCATGAGAAAAAACAAAAGATAATATGGAGTGCAAAGTGAGATAAGAAGACTTGGCAATATAAAAGAAAGTTAACTTTATAAAATAAATCTTATGCAATCTTGTTTATCCTGCCGGGCACGTTTTTGCCAGTCATGCTTTCTGTTTGCAGGGTCCTAAAGTTAAATAGAACAAAATAGTACCTCAATCACGTCGGGAGTAGTGGACAGGCACTCATTAAGTTGAATCAATCAGTGCTTGGTCCCTGCTCCACAGATAGGAATAGAACTGATATTAGGCCTGCCTTGACGAATTATGAGGCTGTAAAGAAGAGTGCCATGCAAGCCAACAAATAGTAAGCAACGGGCGGGTTCCAAGCCTTTTTTGCTGTCTCTCGGAAGTGAGGCACATGAGCTAGTGCATGATTTTGCAGGCTCGACCCTAAAACAAACTTCACAAGTGCCTTTTGAACATCCAGCTTTTAAAAAAAAATACTTCTTTGATTGTAATAATAATGTCTTTATTTGTATGATTACTTAAAACCATTGTAATGATAAAACAGCAGTATTCGAGTTCTCCAAAGTTAAAACCATGGTTGTGTACCAAAGTTTCAGTTTGCTTTGACACCAGGACTCTAGATACCTCATTTGGACCATGTATAATGAAAAGCTTTTAAAAATGGTTTAACATTGTAAAAAGGGTTAATTGAGATCGAGAGGTCCAAGGCTATGGGGATCGGAGGTCCGTGGTCAAAGGCAATGGGCAGAAACCGCAGTGTGCAAAATAACTCCCTGAACAGCACGTGCAGGCAATGTGCAAAGTCAGCTGTGTGCAAAAATAGTGCTCTTGTTGTCCAAATCGATGGAAGCTAATAGTCATTGTCCAGCTGCGATGTGCAGAGTCAACAGTGTACGGAATAGTTCTCCAAGAAGCAAGAACAGGTAAAGTGCAAAGTCAGCAACGGGTGAAGTAGTTCTCTGAGGAACAAGAGCGATGACGGCTAATGGCTGGTTGTCGAAGGTGGGGGCCAGGTTGGGCAATTAAATACTTGTGTTTAATATTTTTCCCACTTTGATCATAAATTGTACGAGGCAACAGGCCAACGGAACTTTCCGCCTTCAAAACATGCTTTCACTGCCTGCCTGCATGCTCTTATCCCCTTGATCTTTAGGATGGGTTTTAAGAGAAGTCTGCCTTCGATTTTTTTGTCTCGAGCATATGCAAAATAAATCAGAACCTCTTTTGCTTCCCCACATAGGCGACAGTTAGTTGTTGTCTGTGGTCGCTTCCATGGAGGCAAATGGAGCAGTGATGGAAGAATACCCAATGGAAGATGAAGATATTTTTCCTTTGTCGCTCTCATGAAATCATCTCTTAAGTAAGATTGAGGGGAGGCTTTAGAGTAACTCTGCAGGAGGAAACATACGTGTGCCCTTTGTTTTAGCACAGTCGTATCCTCCACTAAGGGCACAATTTTAACAGTTTTATTGACCATTTCTTTGAAGCTTTTATGGGTCCCAGCAGCCTCCCAAAGTCCCTGTAGGCTCACTTGATCTATTGAAGCTTGCAATGAGATCATGGGTGCACTGTCTTTTTTTTAACTTTAGTTCCTTCCATAGATGTGCATTCAGAGTACCGGGTTCGGCTTCCTTGATTTTGTATCAGCATTTGATGAAGGCACCTTTGTGTGCTACTTGTTGCATCTGCAGGCCAAATTCTAATCTTATTTGCCCGGCGAGGTGTATTTAGGTAGATTGAATAACTATTCTCAGGGCTCTTGCTTCTGTACCGTCCGATGTACTTGCGTCCCTGCCCTGTAGACACTTGCTCCCATAGGTGATAGTTGCAATAACCTTTGCTTGAATCACCTGGAGCAGAGGCGTGAGGCTTGGACAGGTACTTTTGAGTTTGATGTTTTTTAATGCAGCCGCCATTACGGTACTTCTTGTTATGCCTCTTTTTGAGCCACAAATGTATGTTTGCTATCCATTAGGACACCCAGATATTTATATTCTTCGACCGCTTCTAGCGGGAGACCCCCCCAAATGCCAGTGATGTGTTAGCATTCTTTTTTTGGTTTAACCGCACCACTTTGGATTAGTCTAGGTTTATGCGTAATCCTTTGTCAGAGATGTTTTGTGTGGTGTCTAACAAGTGTTGGAGGCCAAACAGAGTGCGACTAATCCGTACAAGATCGTCAGCGTAGAGTAAGTTTGAGAGAGTAAGTCCTCTCATCTTTGGGGTGTGGGAGTTGAATTTGTCAACCTCTGTCAAAAGGTCTGACATAAAAAGACTGAACCAAGTCGGGGCCAGTAGGCAGCCTTGTTTCAGACCCTGAGTCGTTGGCATCTTTCTGGATAGGCGGACGCCAGCTCCCAGTTTTATTTGGACACAAGTGTCGGTAGGTAGGAGGATCAGCTGATGCAGGTGACCAGATGGAATTTTTCTTTTGGACAGTATATCCCAGTTTCTTCCTGTCAACGTTGTCAAAGGCAAATGAATAATAATTGAAGCAAACGTAGAGTGGCAAGTAGGCGTTTCTTACAGCCTCTACCCAGAAAGTAGAAGGCAAGTATATTTGTTGTCGTTCCTGTGAGCTTGCGAAATCCAGTTTGGTTAAGGGGAATGATTGCCATTTCGGTCGCCCAATCTGTAAGTTCTTCCAAGAGAAGGCCAGCGTAGTATTTAGTATCATTATCTATTAAGGCAACCAGACTGTAATATTTTGCTTCATTCTTATTGCCTTTATGTATTGAGGATATGATTGACCCCTTCCAAGAATCTGGTATTCTTGCAACTTCAAGGATCTGATTAAAAAGTGGTATTAATGCTGCTGCCAAATAAACCAGGCCTTGCTTGTACAGGATCAGGGGGATGCCGTTGGGACCCAGTGCGCCCACTGTCCTGCCTTTCGCTATCCTGTTAGTAATCTGTTTGCCCATGATCGCAAAAGGGGCAATTGCCAAAATTGATCTGGGTCAGATAGTTTGCTCCTGAGCGTATATCTAGATCTCTGCTCTCCATACATAGTGACAGCAGGTTCTGTGTTGAAGTGAGGCTAGAGATAGTTGGCCCAGGCTTCTTCCGTTAAGTGTGAGTTGATTCCATGCGCGCTTGGGTTATGTAAGCTGTTAATTGTGCGCCAGTATCTAGTGTTATTTGTTTTTATCTCATGTAAGAGCTTGCCCACAACTCATCTTCTTATTCCCTTTTCGATTGCCAAATTAGCCCCTTCTTGCTAATTTTTAACTGCCTTTGTTCATTTCGGATGCCACCATCTGGGCCTGATCGGCGGAGCCTCCGTACCGATCTGTTTATTGCTTTCTTAAGATGCCTTAGACGCGTCTTTTGCACGATTGAGAGAAGACTGCATCGTGTGCTTTGTGGCACGAGAGGTATCCTCTGTTGAAGAGTTTCTCCTGTTGTTGAACGAGGCTCTTCCCTTGTTGTGTGGGCTTTGCAGTTTTTTTGTGAAGATTTCCCAGCAAGTTAACATGCTTGTATTAGTCCCTTTGTTTTCTTCCCAGACAGTCTTTGCCAAGGCCAGGAAGTATTTAGAGTGGCACGTTTTGAATCGGATTCTTCTGCAGTTGACTTCATGTATTGAGCTTGGATCCTCCACTGGTTGGGTTTTTGTTGTGCCTTGTATGTTCATTATGATTTCTTGTGGTAGGTGGTCACTGTGGTCTGATATTCCTATCCGAAAATCTACGATTTTACTGATCACGGTTAGGGTTACAAAGGTGCGATCTATTGTTGTGCTGGTTGATGCATTATGGAAGGTCACCACTGGAGGGCGGTCGCCCGGAAAACGCCTGTTTAGTGCAACCAAGCTCCAATGTTCCAAATCCGTTAGAAATTATTTTCCTAACCTTGTTTGCTTGCCCCATTTGCATTCTTCCTGATGAGGAATGCTCCATGCAGAAAATTGTTTTACCAATAGTTGGTCCCTGTCTGGGGACCCCGTTAGGTGCATGTTAAAGTCGCCTGTTAGCATAAGATTTGCCATGGACTCTTCTGATACTATCCTTGTTATTTAAGATCTCAAGAATTTCACTCCATTGATTTCGTCACATGGATGGAGGTATATATTTTACAATATTAGTTGTTGATTGTTATCGCCTCCGAAGTCCATTTTGATTGATTTTATGGCATTTCATGGTGTAGTTTTGTCATCCAGTTCCTTAATAGCATTCAAGCATTAATTCTTTCGTGGTTGTATTATTCCAACACCCTATATCTTGGAGCACCTCCTCCTACGGTCAGAAGACTGCAGACTGTGCAGAACCGTTTGCTGCTGAATACTCCCAGGCGTATGTCGGCCAAACCTGCTCTTGCCACCCTCCACTGGCTCCCCATGAAAGAACGAGTTCAGTTTAAGGCTTTATGCATCGCTCTCTGGAAAAGGCTCTCCTTTGATGCGTTCTCTCATCCAGCCCTACCACCCAAATAGAGCTCTGAGATCTGAAAATAAGTGACTGATCACAGTCCCGAAAATCAGAAGAGTTCGAAGCGGGGGCCGACTTTTCGTATAATGTTAGAAAGCTATGGAACCTTATACCTCCTCACATACGCTTAGAGGCTGACTACTTGATCTTTCGAAATAAAGTAAAAACGCATCTTTTCCCTTGATGTCCGCTCAAGTGTTAAGTTGCTGCCGTTAGCGCTGGGATGCCTACGGGTGAGCATGCGCTTTACAAATGCTACTTTCATTCATTTAATTTCATTCATTCATTCATACTCTTGATTGAGGTGTAGATTGTGAGACCTCCTTTTTGGTGCCCGAATTTGTGCTTTTTACAGCCGGGAGGTGGTATGTTTTGAAGCCTTGTAGATGGTGCGGTTTGTCTCGCCAGGTCTCTTGTAGGAGGATGAGGTCAATGTTTTGAAAGTAGAACAGGAGCTGCGTGCCCATAGATTTATGCCCCAGGCCATTTATGTTCCAAGAACATAATCGTAACTGAGGATGAACTGTTGGGGATTGTTTTCTCCCAGTCAGGTATTCTTGCTCTGTAGGTTTTTTGTTATGGCTATCCAGGGCCAGTTGTCCAATCTGGTGCTTTTCCTTGGTTGCCAAGGCCTCCTGACTTTTGTCTCTTCTGCGACGCAGAGGTACTGCGTGTCCCTCTGAGCACAGATAGTGTCTTCCTCGTGGTGTACGTGAATGCGGGTCAAGAGATTTCCTGCTCTTGTTTATTTGATAACAGGAACTCTGGGTAGCCCATTTTTTGATGGGGCTTTGACGTTCCTCATTCAAGATCCACTTCGCTATTTCGTGTTTGGTTCAGGTTGCCTATGTTACCTCTTGGTCTGATAAATGGTCCAAATCGTGCGATCTTGTCAGCCAGGTTGCTGATTGATGTTGGTAGTCACAGGATATTCCCTCTATTCAGGATGTCCCCCAGGCCTTTGGAATTGTACTCCGGGATGAGCATGATGGTACATGTCTTAAACTCCTCCTGGTGATGGTCAATTGGGGGAGCGCGCTGGAACTACTAGTTCATCCTGATTGGAAGAACATGTTTCTGTAGGCAATGATGGCACTTCAGTCCTCAAAGTGATTGCGCTAGGAGAGGTGTCCCCATTTTCATCTCCCTCCATTGGTTAGGTAGTGTGGTTGGCCTGGCAGTCTTTGCCCCTTTTTCCTCCAGAATCTATGCACTCGGTCTGCTGGTTGGAGAGAATTTATGTGGCTGATGAAGTGGTCAGTACCAGGGTCAACCTCTGTAATGGGCTTTCGCTTGTTGGGGTGTTGATGCCGGTTTGAAAATATGCCGTTATGTTGGTCTTCCTGTTCCTTTCCTTCCTCCTCTGTTTCTGGAGATGTTTTGTTTCATGCAATTTCTTACCCCTTTTTGTTCACCATAAGGCTGCCCTGGCGAGCTGGGGTATGCTCTAGCTGCTTGTTCATTCGCCAGTTGCTGCGAGGTACCAGTGGGCTCTAAGTCTCCGATGTCTAAACTTGCCTCAGAATGGTCTTTAAAGCTTTGTTCAATTCCTGTGCCTGCTCTTAACCCGTAGGCCTTTTCGCTGGTGTGTTCCAATGACTTGCTGCTTGTCCCGGGGCCAGTCAGGTCCAATGCCCCTTTAGTTTTAGGGGACTCTTTAAGGGTGCCTTGCACCTGGCACAGTTGAGTTGTAACTGCTATGGTATTAGAAGTTGATCCTGTGGTGCCAACCCCTGTTCGCCTTTCGACGTAACAAGAATTTGAAAAACTTCCTAATAAGAGGGAGAATTACGGAGAAAAAGACGCTAACTCAGACTGCTATCTCTGGATTTAAACCCATTGAAGGAAATCACCGCTGTGGTACGTGCCAGGCATGTCCTAACGCTATTGTTGGCAAGACTATCAGCACCAACAACCGAACCATCACCCTTCAAGGGATGTCAAACTGCCGTTCCTCCAATGTTATCTATATCCTCACATGTCCGTGTGATCTTATATACATTGGAGAAACAGGCTGTGAGGTCAGAACTAGGATTTGCGAACACAAGTCCAATATTCGCACTAAAAAAATCACTGCACCTCTTGTCAGCCATTGGCTGGACAAGAACCACAACGATAAGGACCTCAGATGGTCCATCCTAGAAAAAATACACACTCCCCTAGGAAGAGATCCCATCTCTATTAGGAAAAAGAGAGAGACTTTCTGGATTTTTTATCTTGACTCAGTACAGCAAGGGCTGAACGAAATGATCCAGTGGGAGAATGCTATTATTTAACCCACCAGCCCTCTGTGCACTCTCCACCTATGATACCACTCGGGAACGCTGTTCATGCCTATATGAGGGAACAGGTGGGTTCCTTCGGCTACCCTTGAGCTCTGATGATAGGATACGTCTGCTAACTCTTATGCTCCTATTGAGTAGAAAATGGCGTTATGTGATACTCCTTGGCCCTTTATCTCTCATATGATCCGTAACTGTATGCGGGCTTTGTCCACCGCTCCAATATGGCCGCCAATTGGTCTTTGTAGCGATATTGACTCCACACTCTGAGTCCTCTTTTTACTTTTACCCTCTCTCCGTCATGAATCTTCCCATTGGTTCTTGAGAATTCCATTGCGTACTAATAAGGAAGGCTCTCCCCAGCCGAACTAGTCAAGGCGTCCCGGCCGGTGTATCTGACATGGGATCGACGGTCCAATAGAATTCTACCTCAGGACTATCGAGTAAGTATTGAGCTACTGGAAAGCTTGTAGGTCGTGCCTTCTCCTGAACCCTTTTGGATGCATGTCCTTTAACCTATTATGGTTGACGTTCCTTCTATGTTTACTGCTCGCTTGAGCTGAGATCTCTGTTTCCCTTGCTGCTTTCTTTGGATAGCGCTTAAATAATCTGTTCGGTCTCCCGTGTTTGTTAGTCGACTATAGGACCTCTGAACCCCCCGTATATATAACGCCCTCCATGCTGCTAACAGACTAATTTTAGCTGTCTTGGAAATGCTGACAGTTACTATTCCATCTCTATTCTAATTTATCTAGTAACGGTTTGTTTGCTTGTTTGTTTTATATATATAGGAAACTCCTGAGACCTGAAAGAAATTAAACTCATTCAGCGTTTCGACGCTACCTTCACGCTACGGGCCTCCATGCCCCTGAAATTCCCTTATGTTTGCGTGAATACCGTTGCACCCTCCATCATGGCGACGCTGTGATTTACAAGTATGTGGTTGCCTATCAACACCCTTTTCTCCTTTAGTAATTTATACGGAATTGTTCCTTAGTGTAGTCATGGGTCGGGTTAAAATCTAATTTGTCCCTGCCTCATGTGTTTTCCTCTAGATATGACGGTATTTTTGTAAGCCGCCTGATCCTCATTTTGTTTGAATACTCTGATTTCGACCTGACGTTGGCTGACATATCTTTGAATGAACCCGTCAGGCTACCATTATCGACGCGGAGTACTCCCATGATTTATCAAGTTTTTGTAACATACTGAAGATATCTACTTTGACCCCTATCTTGCGGGTTGGATTTTAAGTACGTAGCGTTCACTATACTCTGCTATTCCGTGTACTCACATCTATATTTACCGCATTCACTGCCTCTATACATGGGTATTTTATTGGCGGGCTGTTGCTCCTCTCTCTTTTTATTTTCAACCCAGCCCACTTCTATTTGCACGTTTTTCTAAATCTTTCTTTGTTTCATACACAGTGACTAGTCTTTTTCTTGGTGAATTTTTAAACTGGAGGTGTGCTGTCACATATTTTCTGTTGGTACTTTGTTGGACCTTGTATATAAATGTATGATATTGATATCCCCATTGTTTACGCTAACTGGAGCTGAACTGAATGGACAGATTTATAATTTAATATTCCATGCACCAGATGTTATATAGGAGTCTTTAATCCCTGTTTTTTTGATGGTTCATTTATGTTTGTTTGATTAATCCTAGGTATTATCATTGTCCCCCACTACCTATCGGTCTTCGCCCTGATGAAGGTGGGGCCCCTGATTGGGTCCAATACCGAAACGCGCGTTGGCGCCGGAATTTTAGGCTCTTCGTTTCTCAAAGTATTGTTTTTGTCCAACCGGATGATACATGAGTCAACAACCTATACGATCATATCTGGACAGTTTTTCCATCTTGACCAGAATTTGTTTGTAGCATGTTTATTGAATGAATGTCTGTGTGTATGAGTTGAGCTATGTGTGGGACAATAATTTTTAGGCTAATAATTTTGTTGTCTTCATTATTGAATGAATGTATATGTAAAAGTTAACCAAAAGTATTTGAAAATATTCTATGTGTAAAAAACAAAATAAACAAAAAATATATTTTTGTATATATAAACCCTGTCTGATGCATTTACTTCACTGTCCTGGTCGTTCTGCCCCAGTTTAGTGTTGTTTGGATCTAGGGACCTATGTTTTAGGCCCTTTTACATACCTTTGGGCGGGTGTTCCTTTTCCTTTGATTCAGAGCCATTTCCTTGGCTGGCCTGGGATGCTATTCTTGTGGCGTTTGTTGCCTTTTTTAGGTCTCGCCTGGCGTAGGCTGCACGCATGCGCAGTCTCGCTGGCGAGATTTAATGAGATGTGGGTATTTTCTGTAAGGGGCATTAAGCCCCGCCCCTCTTTTCCATTGGCTGGCGTCACTGTTTATGTTAAACAGTGGCCAGCCATTGGAAAAGAGGTGTCCGTGACTTATTTGCTTGGCTTTCTGAGCCATCCCATTCGGACGGCCTCGCTTGCTTTGCGTTAGTCTCAAAACGTTTCTTATCTTGATGGGGCCAAACACATGGCCCCATAAAGACAAGAAACCATTTGGCAGGCGAGGCCGGCAGAAAAAGCCGAGCAAATACGTCATGGCGTAATGGCGTCCTCTTGGCTTCTAGGCGAGGGGTTTACCGGGGCCTGGAGTCCCCTCTGGCAGCGGGAGGTAGCTGGCGGCAGAATGAAGCAAGTTGCGGGCTCCAATAAGTACATAAATCACATCAACAAAGAGCTGTTCCTTGTACTGGGGGCCAGGGATACAATCCCTTTCATGGATTACTTAAGCGAGGCAGGTTTTGAGGGCTGAATTACTGGGGTACAATCTTTATCCTGAGTGTCGCAGAGCACATCTACCCGGTTCTCCTGACAGGTATCGTAAGAGCCACTAAACAATCAGATCGTGTCTTGTCCGAGTTCAGACTCCAATATCCATGGTCTCCACAGAATCACTCCCTCGTGTAATCTCAACAATGGTGTCACTATTTAAAGCAAGCCCCAAGGCGATGTCACCGGTAGAGGTTTGCCCCCGTGATCTTTTTACTGCAGGACTATGTGAAACGGCCCCCTCTGCTGTTGTCAGGGAGTAGAGAAACAAAGTGTGCCCCCGTAATGTCACAGGTGTCCCAGCCGCCACCAATCTCGGACCAGATGCGGTTACTACTAGAAAACCCCTTCCCGGTTACTACAAGACGGTAATAGGGCTTCGGGACGCATTGAAACTCCGCCACCGCCTTTGCTGTTCGAGGCTCTCCCCCCCCCCCTTTCCCCGCAGGAGCCAACACCACTCCCGTCGATGTGAAAAAAGGAGGGCCATTCCGCCCCCCAACCTCCGGCTTCTGCTTCGCAGCTACCAGGGCCTCGGATGCCTCCTTGGTAGTAACAGGACTCCCGGTCCAGGGGAAAACACCGCTTCGCAGTTTCCTCTGGTGGCACTGTGTGGGGGAAGGCGCAGTTCCTCAGGGAAGGGGAGAGCACTCCTCACTCTCTCGATGCGGACGATCTGCTGGGCTAAATTGGTTTACACCAAGCAGTAAATCGAAGCGACAAGTCTGTGTGCCCCAGAGTACAGGGGGAGATTAATAGCTGAGATGCGGCGAAACGTCTTTTTAGCAGGAAATATTTTTCGCACTATATTAATCAGACTAACTTATGCATTTTTTTCTCAACTTCTTATGCGGGGCCCATGTGAATGTCGAGGTTGCCAACACAAAGCACAATACAAAAACGTTAGTTATTGCATTTACGAAATGTAGGTTTCTGAGCTACCATTGAAAAAAGGTTTAGAGGCAATAAGGACTAAAGTAGCATCCGCTCACACCAGGTAGCATCCTGGGCTGGTTCTGGGAAAGGGGAAATGTGCTTTTCCTCTCCTAAAAATAAACAAGCATTTGCAATGCAATAGGTCTCGCATTTACGCGAGTTTGAACTATTGACATTGCAAATGACAATGCCTTTTATTTAGCTTTTAAAAACAAAACTAAAAGGCATTGCCATTTGCAATGTTAATAGCTCAAACTCTTGTAAATGCGAGACCTATTGCATTTTTAATGCTTGTTATATCAGATAGGCGCTACCCCATCACGTAAGGAAGAGTGGAGAGTTTGTCGATGGTGGTGAAACAGGTGCAGCATGGCTGGACTGTTTGGGTTTCTGCTTGAGCCCTCTAAATTAAGTTATTCATGTTGGATAGTTTAGTGTCGATGTTCGAGACTTGCATTGCCAGGAAGTTGAGAAGAGATAATTGAATGTCCATTTTATCTGAGTGGTACTGCATTGCTTTAATTGAAAGTTGCATAGTGTTTAATAAAGATGACCATACATTTTCTGTGCCTGTTGATTTCTCCACGGCGTTCGTAACTTGGTGGATTTTATTGTCATCCTCCTGAGGGGAATTAAGGGAGTATGAGGCTACCGGCCTATCCCATTCTTCTGTTGTAAAGTATGATGTATTGCTGGTTTCACCTTTTGCAATTTTCGCAGCTTCAGTGTTTGCCTCCTTTGAACCACTGTCAATTTTATCAAGATGGTTTATTGCCAAGGACCCAGCTGTGTCCGGGGCCATTGCACTAGGAGTGTTTTCTGCGCCTGTCCTGTCATGCTGTTGGGTTGGCTTGATGTTGCTATGTGGCAATTTGTGAGGGTCAGAGCTAGTTAGCAAACACAGTTCTTCCCAATTAGCTGGCAGGCAGCTGATTGGTGGATCTTTTGTTCTCATTGCAGTTATTGTTGTAGATGTTGTTATAAACGTATGAGGCTTAATAGCTGGGTCATATTTGACTTTGGGTTTGTAAATGGCCGAATTATAATGCTTGGTTCAAGCGGAAGCTCTGGTGCCCAAGAGGCCTCCAGCGTGCTTGGAAATGTAGTACTGTCGCGGTCAGTGCTTGATGTAGACATGATTGTTGCAGATGTCTCTGTTGTGTGTTGAGTGAAGCGCAGTACGTTTGTATTATCCGTTGCCGAATTGTGCCTTCTCTCTTTTTTTTATACTATGGTTCCTTGATAGCCGTCTGTGTCTCGGGCTTCTTTGTCCATGCTTAAATTCCCATTGATTACCAGCATTGGCTTGTCGGCTGCCGCTTTTGTTTGTTCTAATACCTCTGGGTGTAGTGGGGAGGAGAGGCCATTGAGGTCTTTGTTGCTTGAGCATAGTAGTGCCCCTCCATCCTTCACAAATTAAAATTGTGTAAATCTTTAGTTGATAGCCAGTTCTTGTCATTTTGGTAGTTGAGACAGTCTACCGCCACTAAGGCTGAGTGATGCAGTGAGACGTGCTCTTCCATCACAGAATTTTCAGTGGAAAATTCACTGAGTCCTTTACACTTCCTTTTGTTGGTCATTGATGTAGCCGTTCGCCTTTCGCTCCTGGACATCATAGTGCACCTGTAAGCTGGAGTCGATTGTCCCCCCCCCTAAGAACCAGCCAGGCACTCAGTTGGGCGAGGTGTTTACAGGGGGTATTGCAATGGGCCGCTTGCTGTCATAGGCCATCTTCATCCTCTCGTTTCCAGACTCTGTGCAAGGGGTTGGATATGCTCAACAGGCTCCGCGGGCTGGCATACCAATGTGTCTCTGTTAGCTAGAGTCAGTGGTGGCTTGTTGGACCTGCAAGTCAGGGTGAGTGGGCCACCAGTGGGACAAGCAGCAACGGCCTATCACCAGCCGCCTCTACCCCAACAGGATTGCCCCCTCCCAGCTCTAGCCTCCCCCTGCAACTGCTGCAGGGACTGTAACTGGCGGACCGTATCAGAGAGGGGGAGGGAGTGTCTCAACCTCCGAGGTGAGCTGTGGGCTGAGTGTTGGCACCTCGAGGCACAAGACCAACAGGTGAGGGGAGGCCTGTGTGCTGGCTCTGGCACCAGAGCAGTGCAGTGTGGGAAGTGCAGTGCAAACAGGCGGGCCACTCTCGGGGCTCCCAGTTGCTCACCTTCTCCAGGAGTGACCGCCTCTGCCTTGCTGTAGAGATGCGAGTGTTGGCTCGGCTGCCTTTTTTTGGTTACTGCGGTTGGTCGAGCAGGCGGTGAGCAGATCAATCCTGCGAGCCCCACAGGTCCCTTGTCGCCCCACAGCGTGATGGCCCTCCGCAGCAAATTCCACATGTTACGTGCCACGGAGTGGGGCAGATTGGTTTGGACTGGAGTGGGGCAGATGGGTTTGGACTGGAGTGGGGCAGATTAGTCTGGACTGGGGCAGATTAGTCTGGACTGGGGCAGATTAGTCTGGACTGGGGCAGATTGGAGTGAGGCAGATTGTTCTGGATTGGAGTGGGGCAGATTGTTTTAGACTGGAGTAGGGCAGACTGGAGTGGGGCAGATTCATTTGGATTGGAGTGGAGCAGACTGTTTTGTATTGGAGTGGACAGATTGTTTTGGATTGGGATGAACTGGAATAGGGCAGATTGGAGTGAGGTAGAATGGGGTGAGTGGTTTGGGTTGAAGCGGGTCTACTAGATTGGTGTGTCGTGGATTGGATTGAGTTGGGCGGATTGGTGTGGGGTGATGTCGAATGGACTGGAGAGGGGTGGATTGGACTGTAGTGCACGATTGTGTTAAAACAATTTCAGAAATTACACGTAAGAAAGAAAAAAGATCACTTTGCAATAAAATAATCCTCATCTTTTGAGAACAGCGCCCATGAGCAAAAACAAAAGATAATATGGAGTGCAAAGTGAGATAAGAAGACTTGGCAATATAAAAGAAAGTTAACTTTATAAAATAAATCTTATGCAATCTTGTTTATCCTGCCGGGCACGTTTTTGCCAGTCATGCTTTCTGTTTGCAGGGTCCTAAAGTTAAATAGAACAAAATAGTACCTCAATCACGTCGGGAGTAGTGGACAGGCACTCATTAAGTTGAATCAATCAGTGCTTGGTCCCTGCTCCACAGATAGGAATAGAACTGATATTAGGCCTGCCTTGACGAATTATGAGGCTGTAAAGAAGAGTGCCATGCAAGCCAACAAATAGTAAGCAACGGGCGGGTTCCAAGCCTTTTTTGCTGTCTCTCGGAAGTGAGGCACATGAGCTAGTGCATGATTTTGCAGGCTCGACCCTAAAACAAACTTCACAAGTGCCTTTTGAACATCCAGCTTTTAAAAAAAAATACTTCTTTGATTGTAATAATAATGTCTTTATTTGTATGATTACTTAAAACCATTGTAATGATAAAACAGCAGTATTCGAGTTCTCCAAAGTTAAAACCATGGTTGTGTACCAAAGTTTCAGTTTGCTTTGACACCAGGACTCTAGATACCTCATTTGGACCATGTATAATGAAAAGCTTTTAAAAATGGTTTAACATTGTAAAAAGGGTTAATTGAGATCGAGAGGTCCAAGGCTATGGGGATCGGAGGTCCGTGGTCAAAGGCAATGGGCAGAAACCGCAGTGTGCAAAATAACTCCCTGAACAGCACGTGCAGGCAATGTGCAAAGTCAGCTGTGTGCAAAAATAGTGCTCTTGTTGTCCAAATCGATGGAAGCTAATAGTCATTGTCCAGCTGCGATGTGCAGAGTCAACAGTGTACGGAATAGTTCTCCAAGAAGCAAGAACAGGTAAAGTGCAAAGTCAGCAACGGGTGAAGTAGTTCTCTGAGGAACAAGAGCGATGACGGCTAATGGCTGGTTGTCGAAGGTGGGGGCCAGGTTGGGCAATTAAATACTTGTGTTTAATATTTTTCCCACTTTGATCATAAATTGTACGAGGCAACAGGCCAACGGAACTTTCCGCCTTCAAAACATGCTTTCACTGCCTGCCTGCATGCTCTTATCCCCTTGATCTTTAGGATGGGTTTTAAGAGAAGTCTGCCTTCGATTTTTTTGTCTCGAGCATATGCAAAATAAATCAGAACCTCTTTTGCTTCCCCACATAGGCGACAGTTAGTTGTTGTCTGTGGTCGCTTCCATGGAGGCAAATGGAGCAGTGATGGAAGAATACCCAATGGAAGATGAAGATATTTTTCCTTTGTCGCTCTCATGAAATCATCTCTTAAGTAAGATTGAGGGGAGGCTTTAGAGTAACTCTGCAGGAGGAAACATACGTGTGCCCTTTGTTTTAGCACAGTCGTATCCTCCACTAAGGGCACAATTTTAACAGTTTTATTGACCATTTCTTTGAAGCTTTTATGGGTCCCAGCAGCCTCCCAAAGTCCCTGTAGGCTCACTTGATCTATTGAAGCTTGCAATGAGATCATGGGTGCACTGTCTTTTTTTTAACTTTAGTTCCTTCCATAGATGTGCATTCAGAGTACCGGGTTCGGCTTCCTTGATTTTGTATCAGCATTTGATGAAGGCACCTTTGTGTGCTACTTGTTGCATCTGCAGGCCAAATTCTAATCTTATTTGCCCGGCGAGGTGTATTTAGGTAGATTGAATAACTATTCTCAGGGCTCTTGCTTCTGTACCGTCCGATGTACTTGCGTCCCTGCCCTGTAGACACTTGCTCCCATAGGTGATAGTTGCAATAACCTTTGCTTGAATCACCTGGAGCAGAGGCGTGAGGCTTGGACAGGTACTTTTGAGTTTGATGTTTTTTAATGCAGCCGCCATTACGGTACTTCTTGTTATGCCTCTTTTTGAGCCACAAATGTATGTTTGCTATCCATTAGGACACCCAGATATTTATATTCTTCGACCGCTTCTAGCGGGAGACCCCCCCAAATGCCAGTGATGTGTTAGCATTCTTTTTTTGGTTTAACCGCACCACTTTGGATTAGTCTAGGTTTATGCGTAATCCTTTGTCAGAGATGTTTTGTGTGGTGTCTAACAAGTGTTGGAGGCCAAACAGAGTGCGACTAATCCGTACAAGATCGTCAGCGTAGAGTAAGTTTGAGAGAGTAAGTCCTCTCATCTTTGGGGTGTGGGAGTTGAATTTGTCAACCTCTGTCAAAAGGTCTGACATAAAAAGACTGAACCAAGTCGGGGCCAGTAGGCAGCCTTGTTTCAGACCCTGAGTCGTTGGCATCTTTCTGGATAGGCGGACGCCAGCTCCCAGTTTTATTTGGACACAAGTGTCGGTAGGTAGGAGGATCAGCTGATGCAGGTGACCAGATGGAATTTTTCTTTTGGACAGTATATCCCAGTTTCTTCCTGTCAACGTTGTCAAAGGCAAATGAATAATAATTGAAGCAAACGTAGAGTGGCAAGTAGGCGTTTCTTACAGCCTCTACCCAGAAAGTAGAAGGCAAGTATATTTGTTGTCGTTCCTGTGAGCTTGCGAAATCCAGTTTGGTTAAGGGGAATGATTGCCATTTCGGTCGCCCAATCTGTAAGTTCTTCCAAGAGAAGGCCAGCGTAGTATTTAGTATCATTATCTATTAAGGCAACCAGACTGTAATATTTTGCTTCATTCTTATTGCCTTTATGTATTGAGGATATGATTGACCCCTTCCAAGAATCTGGTATTCTTGCAACTTCAAGGATCTGATTAAAAAGTGGTATTAATGCTGCTGCCAAATAAACCAGGCCTTGCTTGTACAGGATCAGGGGGATGCCGTTGGGACCCAGTGCGCCCACTGTCCTGCCTTTCGCTATCCTGTTAGTAATCTGTTTGCCCATGATCGCAAAAGGGGCAATTGCCAAAATTGATCTGGGTCAGATAGTTTGCTCCTGAGCGTATATCTAGATCTCTGCTCTCCATACATAGTGACAGCAGGTTCTGTGTTGAAGTGAGGCTAGAGATAGTTGGCCCAGGCTTCTTCCGTTAAGTGTGAGTTGATTCCATGCGCGCTTGGGTTATGTAAGCTGTTAATTGTGCGCCAGTATCTAGTGTTATTTGTTTTTATCTCATGTAAGAGCTTGCCCACAACTCATCTTCTTATTCCCTTTTCGATTGCCAAATTAGCCCCTTCTTGCTAATTTTTAACTGCCTTTGTTCTTTTCGGATGCCACCATCTGGGCCTGATCGGCGGAGCCTCCGTACCGATCTGTTTATTGCTTTCTTAAGATGCCTTAGACGCGTCTTTTGCACGATTGAGAGAAGACTGCATCGTGTGCTTTGTGGCACGAGAGGTATCCTCTGTTGAAGAGTTTCTCCTGTTGTTGAACGAGGCTCTTCCCTTGTTGTGTGGGCTTTGCAGTTTTTTTGTGAAGATTTCCCAGCAAGTTAACATGCTTGTATTAGTCCCTTTGTTTTCTTCCCAGACAGTCTTTGCCAAGGCCAGGAAGTATTTAGAGTGGCACGTTTTGAATCGGATTCTTCTGCAGTTGACTTCATGTATTGAGCTTGGATCCTCCACTGGTTGGGTTTTTGTTGTGCCTTGTATGTTCATTATGATTTCTTGTGGTAGGTGGTCACTGTGGTCTGATATTCCTATCCGAAAATCTACGATTTTACTGATCACGGTTAGGGTTACAAAGGTGCGATCTATTGTTGTGCTGGTTGATGCATTATGGAAGGTCACCACTGGAGGGCGGTCGCCCGGAAAACGCCTGTTTAGTGCAACCAAGCTCCAATGTTCCAAATCCGTTAGAAATTATTTTCCTAACCTTGTTTGCTTGCCCCATTTGCATTCTTCCTGATGAGGAATGCTCCATGCAGAAAATTGTTTTACCAATAGTTGGTCCCTGTCTGGGGACCCCGTTAGGTGCATGTTAAAGTCGCCTGTTAGCATAAGATTTGCCATGGACTCTTCTGATACTATCCTTGTTATTTAAGATCTCAAGAATTTCACTCCATTGATTTCGTCACATGGATGGAGGTATATATTTTACAATATTAGTTGTTGATTGTTATCGCCTCCGAAGTCCATTTTGATTGATTTTATGGCATTTCATGGTGTAGTTTTGTCATCCAGTTCCTTAATAGCGTTCAAGCATTAATTCTTTCGTGGTTGTATTATTCCAACACCCTATATCTTGGAGCACCTCCTCCTACGGTCAGAAGACTGCAGACTGTGCAGAACCGTTTGCTGCTGAATACTCCCAGGCGTATGTCGGCCAAACCTGCTCTTGCCACCCTCCACTGGCTCCCCATGAAAGAACGAGTTCAGTTTAAGGCTTTATGCATCGCTCTCTGGAAAAGGCTCTCCTTTGATGCGTTCTCTCATCCAGCCCTACCACCCAAATAGAGCTCTGAGATCTGAAAATAAGCGACTGATCACAGTCCCGAAAATCAGAAGAGTTCGAAGCGGGGGCCGACTTTTCGTATAATGTTAGAAAGCTATGGAACCTTATACCTCCTCACATACGCTTAGAGGCTGACTACTTGATCTTTCGAAATAAAGTAAAAACGCATCTTTTCCCTTGATGTCCGCTCAAGTGTTAAGTTGCTGCCGTTAGCGCTGGGATGCCTACGGGTGAGCATGCGCTTTACAAATGCTACTTTCATTCATTTAATTTCATTCATTCATTCATACTCTTGATTGAGGTGTAGATTGTGAGACCTCCTTTTTGGTGCCCGAATTTGTGCTTTTTACAGCCGGGAGGTGGTATGTTTTGAAGCCTTTTAGATGGTGCGGTTTGTCTCGCCAGGTCTCTTGTAGGAGGATGAGGTCAATGTTTTGAAAGTAGAACAGGAGCTGCGTGCCCATAGATTTATGCCCCAGGCCATTTATGTTCCAAGAACATAATCGTAACTGAGGATGAACTGTTGGGGATTGTTTTCTCCCAGTCAGGTATTCTTGCTCTGTAGGTTTTTTGTTCTGGCTATCCAGGGTCAGTTGTCCAATCTGGTGCTTTTCCTTGGTTGCCAAGGCCTCCTGACTTTTGTCTCTTCTGCGACGCAGAGGTACTGCGTGTCCCTCTGAGCACAGATAGTGTCTTCCTCGTGGTGTACGTGAATGCGGGTCAAGAGATTTCCTGCTCTTGTTTATTTGATAACAGGAACTCTGGGTAGCCCATTTTTTGATGGGGCTTTGACGTTCCTCATTCAAGATCCACTTCGCTATTTCGTGTTTGGTTCAGGTTGCCTATGTTACCTCTTGGTCTGATAAATGGTCCAAATCGTGCGATCTTGTCAGCCAGGTTGCTGATTGATGTTGGTAGTCACAGGATATTCCCTCTATTCAGGATGTCCCCCAGGCCTTTGGAATTGTACTCCGGGATGAGCATGATGATACATGTCTTAGGCTCCTCCTGGTGATGGTCAATTGGGGGAGCGCGCTGGAACTACTAGTTCATCCTGATTGGAAGAACATGTTTCTGTAGGCAATGATGGCACTTCAGTCCTCAAAGTGATTGCGCTAGGAGAGGTGTCCCCATTTTCATCTCCCTCCATTGGTTAGGTAGTGTGGTTGGCCTGGCAGTCTTTGCCCCTTTTTCCTCCAGAATCTATGCACTCGGTCTGCTGGTTGGAGAGAATTTATGTGGCTGATGAAGTGGTCAGTACCAGGGTCAACCTCTGTAATGGGCTTTCGCTTGTTGGGGTGTTGATGCCGGTTTGAAAATATGCCGTTATGTTGGTCTTCCTGTTCCTTTCCTTCCTCCTCTGTTTCTGGAGAGGTTTTGTTTCATGCAATTTCTTACCCCTTTTTGTTCACCATAAGGCTGCCCTGGCGAGCTGGGGTATGCTCTAGCTGCTTGTTCATTCGCCAGTTGCTGCGAGGTACCAGTGGGCTCTAAGTCTCCGATGTCTAAACTTGCCTCAGAATGGTCTTTAAAGCTTTGTTCAATTCCTGTGCCTGCTCTTAACCCGTAGGCCTTTTCGCTGGTGTGTTCCAATGACTTGCTGCTTGTCCCGGGGCCAGTCAGGTCCAATGCCCCTTTAGTTTTAGGGGACTCTTTAAGGGTGCCTTGCACCTGGCACAGTTGAGTTGTAACTGCTATGGTATTAGAAGTTGATCCTGTGGTGCCAACCCCTGTTCGCCTTTCGACGTAACAAGAATTTGAAAAACTTCCTAATAAGAGGGAGAATTACGGAGAAAAAGACGCTAACTCAGACTGCTATCTCTGGATTTAAACCCATTGAAGGAAATCACCGCTGTGGTACGTGCCAGGCATGTCCTAACGCTATTGTTGGCAAGACTATCAGCACCAACAACCGAACCATCACCCTTCAAGGGATGTCAAACTGCCGTTCCTCCAATGTTATCTATATCCTCACATGTCCGTGTGATCTTATATACATTGGAGAAACAGGCTGTGAGGTCAGAACTAGGATTTGCGAACACAAGTCCAATATTCGCACTAAAAAAATCACTGCACCTCTTGTCAGCCATTGGCTGGACAAGAACCACAACGATAAGGACCTCAGATGGTCCATCCTAGAAAAAATACACACTCCCCTAGGAAGAGATCCCATCTCTATTAGGAAAAAGAGAGAGACTTTCTGGATTTTTTATCTTGACTCAGTACAGCAAGGGCTGAACGAAATGATCCAGTGGGAGAATGCTATTATTTAACCCACCAGCCCTCTGTGCACTCTCCACCTATGATACCACTCGGGAACGCTGTTCATGCCTATATGAGGGAACAGGTGGGTTCCTTCGGCTACCCTTGAGCTCTGATGATAGGATACGTCTGCTAACTCTTATGCTCCTATTGAGTAGAAAATGGCGTTATGTGATACTCCTTGGCCCTTTATCTCTCATATGATCCGTAACTGTATGCGGGCTTTGTCCACCGCTCCAATATGGCCGCCAATTGGTCTTTGTAGCGATATTGACTCCACACTCTGAGTCCTCTTTTTACTTTTACCCTCTCTCCGTCATGAATCTTCCCATTGGTTCTTGAGAATTCCATTGCGTACTAATAAGGAAGGCTCTCCCCAGCCGAACTAGTCAAGGCGTCCCGGCCGGTGTATCTGACATGGGATCGACGGTCCAATAGAATTCTACCTCAGGACTATCGAGTAAGTATTGAGCTACTGGAAAGCTTGTAGGTCGTGCCTTCTCCTGAACCCTTTTGGATGCATGTCCTTTAACCTATTATGGTTGACGTTCCTTCTATGTTTACTGCTCGCTTGAGCTGAGATCTCTGTTTCCCTTGCTGCTTTCTTTGGATAGCGCTTAAATAATCTGTTCGGTCTCCCGTGTTTGTTAGTCGACTATAGGACCTCTGAACCCCCCGTATATAGAACGCCCTCCATGCTGCTAACAGACTAATTTTAGCTGTCTTGGAAATGCTGACAGTTACTATTCCATCTCTATTCTAATTTATCTAGTAACGGTTTGTTTGCTTGTTTGTTTTATATATATAGGAAACTCCTGAGACCTGAAAGAAATTAAACTCATTCAGCGTTTCGACGCTACCTTCACGCTACGGGCCTCCATGCCCCTGAAATTCCCTTATGTTTGCGTGAATACCGTTGCACCCTCCATCATGGCGACGCTGTGATTTACAAGTATGTGGTTGCCTATCAACACCCTTTTCTCCTTTAGTAATTTATACGGAATTGTTCCTTAGTGTAGTCATGGGTCGGGTTAAAATCTAATTTGTCCCTGCCTCATGTGTTTTCCTCTAGATATGACGGTATTTTTGTAAGCCGCCTGATCCTCATTTTGTTTGAATACTCTGATTTCGACCTGACGTTGGCTGACATATCTTTGAATGAACCCGTCAGGCTACCATTATCGACGCGGAGTACTCCCATGATTTATCAAGTTTTTGTAACATACTGAAGATATCTACTTTGACCCCTATCTTGCGGGTTGGATTTTAAGTACGTAGCGTTCACTATACTCTGCTATTCCGTGTACTCACATCTATATTTACCGCATTCACTGCCTCTATACATGGGTATTTTATTGGCGGGCTGTTGCTCCTCTCTCTTTTTATTTTCAACCCAGCCCACTTCTATTTGCACGTTTTTCTAAATCTTTCTTTGTTTCATACACAGTGACTAGTCTTTTTCTTGGTGAATTTTTAAACTGGAGGTGTGCTGTCACATATTTTCTGTTGGTACTTTGTTGGACCTTGTATATAAATGTATGATATTGATATCCCCATTGTTTACGCTAACTGGAGCTGAACTGAATGGACAGATTTATAATTTAATATTCCATGCACCAGATGTTATATAGGAGTCTTTAATCCCTGTTTTTTTGATGGTTCATTTATGTTTGTTTGATTAATCCTAGGTATTATCATTGTCCCCCACTACCTATCGGTCTTCGCCCTGATGAAGGTGGGGCCCCTGATTGGGTCCAATACCGAAACGCGCGTTGGCGCCGGAATTTTAGGCTCTTCGTTTCTCAAAGTATTGTTTTTGTCCAACCGGATGATACATGAGTCAACAACCTATACGATCATATCTGGACAGTTTTTCCATCTTGACCAGAATTTGTTTGTAGCATGTTTATTGAATGAATGTCTGTGTGTATGAGTTGAGCTATGTGTGGGACAATAATTTTTAGGCTAATAATTTTGTTGTCTTCATTATTGAATGAATGTATATGTAAAAGTTAACCAAAAGTATTTGAAAATATTCTATGTGTAAAAAACAAAATAAACAAAAAATATATTTTTGTATATATAAACCCTGTCTGATGCATTTACTTCACTGTCCTGGTCGTTCTGCCCCAGTTTAGTGTTGTTTGGATCTAGGGACCTATGTTTTAGGCCCTTTTACATACCTTTGGGCGGGTGTTCCTTTTCCTTTGATTCAGAGCCATTTCCTTGGCTGGCCTGGGATGCTATTCTTGTGGCGTTTGTTGCCTTTTTTAGGTCTCGCCTGGCGTAGGCTGCACGCATGCGCAGTCTCGCTGGCGAGATTTAATGAGATGTGGGTATTTTCTGTAAGGGGCATTAAGCCCCGCCCCTCTTTTCCATTGGCTGGCGTCACTGTTTATGTTAAACAGTGGCCAGCCATTGGAAAAGAGGTGTCCGTGACTTATTTGCTTGGCTTTCTGAGCCATCCCATTCGGACGGCCTCGCTTGCTTTGCGTTAGTCTCAAAACGTTTCTTATCTTGATGGGGCCAAACACATGGCCCCATAAAGACAAGAAACCATTTGGCAGGCGAGGCCGGCAGAAAAAGCCGAGCAAATACGTCATGGCGTAATGGCGTCCTCTTGGCTTCTAGGCGAGGGGTTTACCGGGGCCTGGAGTCCCCTCTGGCAGCGGGAGGTAGCTGGCGGCAGAATGAAGCAAGTTGCGGGCTCCAATAAGTACATAAATCACATCAACAAAGAGCTGTTCCTTGTACTGGGGGCCAGGGATACAATCCCTTTCATGGATTACTTAAGCGAGGCAGGTTTTGAGGGCTGAATTACTGGGGTACAATCTTTATCCTGAGTGTCGCAGAGCACATCTACCCGGTTCTCCTGACAGGTATCGTAAGAGCCACTAAACAATCAGATCGTGTCTTGTCCGAGTTCAGACTCCAATATCCATGGTCTCCACAGAATCACTCCCTCGTGTAATCTCAACAATGGTGTCACTATTTAAAGCAAGCCCCAAGGCGATGTCACCGGTAGAGGTTTGCCCCCGTGATCTTTTTACTGCAGGACTATGTGAAACGGCCCCCTCTGCTGTTGTCAGGGAGTAGAGAAACAAAGTGTGCCCCCGTAATGTCACAGGTGTCCCAGCCGCCACCAATCTCGGACCAGATGCGGTTACTACTAGAAAACCCCTTCCCGGTTACTACAAGACGGTAATAGGGCTTCGGGACGCATTGAAACTCCGCCACCGCCTTTGCTGTTCGAGGCTCTCCCCCCCCCCCCTTTCCCCGCAGGAGCCAACACCACTCCCGTCGATGTGAAAAAAGGAGGGCCATTCCGCCCCCCAACCTCCGGCTTCTGCTTCGCAGCTACCAGGGCCTCGGATGCCTCCTTGGTAGTAACAGGACTCCCGGTCCAGGGGAAAACACCGCTTCGCAGTTTCCTCTGGTGGCACTGTGTGGGGGAAGGCGCAGTTCCTCAGGGAAGGGGAGAGCACTCCTCACTCTCTCGATGCGGACGATCTGCTGGGCTAAATTGGTTTACACCAAGCAGTAAATCGAAGCGACAAGTCTGTGTGCCCCAGAGTACAGGGGGAGATTAATAGCTGAGATGCGGCGAAACGTCTTTTTAGCAGGAAATATTTTTCGCACTATATTAATCAGACTAACTTATGCATTTTTTTCTCAACTTCTTATGCGGGGCCCATGTGAATGTCGAGGTTGCCAACACAAAGCACAATACAAAAACGTTAGTTATTGCATTTACGAAATGTAGGTTTCTGAGCTACCATTGAAAAAAGGTTTAGAGGCAATAAGGACTAAAGTAGCATCCGCTCACACCAGGTAGCATCCTGGGCTGGTTCTGGGAAAGGGGAAATGTGCTTTTCCTCTCCTAAAAATAAACAAGCATTTGCAATGCAATAGGTCTCGCATTTACGCGAGTTTGAACTATTGACATTGCAAATGACAATGCCTTTTATTTAGCTTTTAAAAACAAAACTAAAAGGCATTGCCATTTGCAATGTTAATAGCTCAAACTCTTGTAAATGCGAGACCTATTGCATTTTTAATGCTTGTTATATCAGATAGGCGCTACCCCATCACGTAAGGAAGAGTGGAGAGTTTGTCGATGGTGGTGAAACAGGTGCAGCATGGCTGGACTGTTTGGGTTTCTGCTTGAGCCCTCTAAATTAAGTTATTCATGTTGGATAGTTTAGTGTCGATGTTCGAGACTTGCATTGCCAGGAAGTTGAGAAGAGATAATTGAATGTCCATTTTATCTGAGTGGTACTGCATTGCTTTAATTGAAAGTTGCATAGTGTTTAATAAAGATGACCATACATTTTCTGTGCCTGTTGATTTCTCCACGGCGTTCGTAACTTGGTGGATTTTATTGTCATCCTCCTGAGGGGAATTAAGGGAGTATGAGGCTACCGGCCTATCCCATTCTTCTGTTGTAAAGTATGATGTATTGCTGGTTTCACCTTTTGCAATTTTCGCAGCTTCAGTGTTTGCCTCCTTTGAACCACTGTCAATTTTATCAAGATGGTTTATTGCCAAGGACCCAGCTGTGTCCGGGGCCATTGCACTAGGAGTGTTTTCTGCGCCTGTCCTGTCATGCTGTTGGGTTGGCTTGATGTTGCTATGTGGCAATTTGTGAGGGTCAGAGCTAGTTAGCAAACACAGTTCTTCCCAATTAGCTGGCAGGCAGCTGATTGGTGGATCTTTTGTTCTCATTGCAGTTATTGTTGTAGATGTTGTTATAAACGTATGAGGCTTAATAGCTGGGTCATATTTGACTTTGGGTTTGTAAATGGCCGAATTATAATGCTTGGTTCAAGCGGAAGCTCTGGTGCCCAAGAGGCCTCCAGCGTGCTTGGAAATGTAGTACTGTCGCGGTCAGTGCTTGATGTAGACATGATTGTTGCAGATGTCTCTGTTGTGTGTTGAGTGAAGCGCAGTACGTTTGTATTATCCGTTGCCGAATTGTGCCTTCTCTCTTTTTTTTATACTATGGTTCCTTGATAGCCGTCTGTGTCTCGGGCTTCTTTGTCCATGCTTAAATTCCCATTGATTACCAGCATTGGCTTGTCGGCTGCCGCTTTTGTTTGTTCTAATACCTCTGGGTGTAGTGGGGAGGAGAGGCCATTGAGGTCTTTGTTGCTTGAGCATAGTAGTGCCCCTCCATCCTTCACAAATTAAAATTGTGTAAATCTTTAGTTGATAGCCAGTTCTTGTCATTTTGGTAGTTGAGACAGTCTACCGCCACTAAGGCTGAGTGATGCAGTGAGACGTGCTCTTCCATCACAGAATTTTCAGTGGAAAATTCACTGAGTCCTTTACACTTCCTTTTGTTGGTCATTGATGTAGCCGTTCGCCTTTCGCTCCTGGACATCATAGTGCACCTGTAAGCTGGAGTCGATTGTCCCCCCCCCTAAGAACCAGCCAGGCACTCAGTTGGGCGAGGTGTTTACAGGGGGTATTGCAATGGGCCGCTTGCTGTCATAGGCCATCTTCATCCTCTCGTTTCCAGACTCTGTGCAAGGGGTTGGATATGCTCAACAGGCTCCGCGGGCTGGCATACCAATGTGTCTCTGTTAGCTAGAGTCAGTGGTGGCTTGTTGGACCTGCAAGTCAGGGTGAGTGGGCCACCAGTGGGACAAGCAGCAACGGCCTATCACCAGCCGCCTCTACCCCAACAGGATTGCCCCCTCCCAGCTCTAGCCTCCCCCTGCAACTGCTGCAGGGACTGTAACTGGCGGACCGTATCAGAGAGGGGGAGGGAGTGTCTCAACCTCCGAGGTGAGCTGTGGGCTGAGTGTTGGCACCTCGAGGCACAAGACCAACAGGTGAGGGGAGGCCTGTGTGCTGGCTCTGGCACCAGAGCAGTGCAGTGTGGGAAGTGCAGTGCAAACAGGCGGGCCACTCTCGGGGCTCCCAGTTGCTCACCTTCTCCAGGAGTGACCGCCTCTGCCTTGCTGTAGAGATGCGAGTGTTGGCTCGGCTGCCTTTTTTTGGTTACTGCGGTTGGTCGAGCAGGCGGTGAGCAGATCAATCCTGCGAGCCCCACAGGTCCCTTGTCGCCCCACAGCGTGATGGCCCTCCGCAGCAAATTCCACATGTTACGTGCCACGCCCCCTCGCACTCCACAATACTGCAGCTTCCAATTGGCTTGGAATAGACCCCAGCCTATTGTAAGAATAATTACAATATAAAATGCAAAACTTGGACACTTTGTTTTTTTTAATTTGTGGAAAAATTCCCTCCGCCAACCCCTCCCCATCACCGCTTCTGCAGGTGCCATTTACACCCCACCAGTTTCTACTGCTACTAAAGTGAACATCACACCTCTCCCCGAGAGGCTGGAGAGAGGACCAGGATGCAGCATTGACAGTGAAAGAACACAAACCACTGATTACAAGAGGACCTAGAGCTAGTCATTGGTAGGCATTGCCTTCTTGTAGGAAACCTGACCTGTCATACACCCAAGAGTAATTACTGAGGTTCGCTTCAACCACTAGATGTTTGGGAAGGACAACAGTGATATTGCTGCTTCTTTGACCAACCTATCACGGACCATATGGCCACCACCCTTCACCGACTGATGGCAACGTGCTGCGCAGGACCATCCAAACTCTTCTGTATAATAACCAGACCAATGCTTCTAAACAGGGAACAGAAACAAACCCAAGGCGGATAAACAGGGGGCAAATACCCCATATGCTGTGCAGGCCATAACCGTTTGCCACGAGTGCACGACTATGCCATTGCGGATGTTCAGGGCCTAGACTGCACACTGCCTCTACAAATGCTGGAGCCATTTTAAGTGGATAGCAAGCATTTCAGTCTAAACTGGCTAGGACCACTGTCTCAAGGGCAGGTGCCCAAATTACCAGTCATGGGTTAAGAGATATACCTGGCCCAGACAGGCTGCCTAACGCTGGATAAGTGCTCCTTCCTGAATGGTATGCTAGCAGGGTTCGCTCAAGGAATCTTCCGAGATTGAGGGATGTGTGGACGGCGTTTGTCAGCCCAATGCTTACATGTTCTTCACAGGGCGTGTATGGTCCCATTGGCACCCAGAGTTTTCAATGCATCATGCTGAAAATTAAAACTACATTCTTGTTGTACAAAGTACCACGTGTACATTTTTCGGGAGGCTATGGTTGCTTCATTTCCCTGGAGCAGATTGTGTGAAGTTGCAGCTCCCTGCCTGCCAAAGGGACTACCGCCTGTTTGAAACAGAGTAATGGATCCTTTCACTTGTAGAATGAGAGGAACTTCAGTGAAGATGGCTTAGAGGTCAGTATGCAGTTCTAGACAGTGAGCGGCACCGGGACACACATTGTACGCATCAGCCGTAAATATATATCACAGTAGTGGGGGTGGCTCCCCCCAGGGCTTAATTTGTGCCGGTGCTTATTTGACAGGGCCGGGTCTACAGCACGCATCTGCTGCGCAAGTCACATTTATTTTTCATTTTAACTTACTACTGTACTCTCATGCAGTCGCTGCGTGTTTTTCACATCTCCTGAGTGGTTCACAGCGCCGGCGGTTAAAAGTGTTGCTGTGGGACTTAGGCACATACAGGCACATGCATCAAGCTAAGAAATAGCGATTCCTTATTTGCGATTTTTAAGGAATCGCAAATAAGGATTCGGTATCTCCTATGCATGACGCAGATACCGAATCGGAAAAAATCACTAAACGCGTTACCGAAAACTCCCCAAAAATCGCTAATCGCTGAAAACCCACAAATTGCGATCTTGCAAATAGCGAGATCGCTATTAGCGAGATCGCAATTAGCAAAATCGCTATTTGCGAGTTCGCATTTTACCGAGTCGCATTGGGAGCAGCCTGATGACCTCACAACCAGGAAGTAACTCTTCCCATGGTGCAGTCTGTGCCCATAGGAAGCCAGAGCAGGAAGCAGAGTGCCTGTGGAGAGCTGTGGAAAGGAACACTTGGCATCCAGACTACTGCAAACCCAGGAAATGGCCAACACATCAGCAGAGGAGGGGGCAGGTGCCAGAAAAAGAAAGATAAAGTTTAGTGAGAGGGAACTGGAGTACCTCATTGAAGAGGTTGTAAAGAGCCATGACAAGGTCTTTGGGAAGCTCTCCCTAAAAGTCCCAGAGGCTGAGAAAAGACGCATCTGGAACTGAATCAAATCAAAAGTCAATGCTGTGGGTGTGACACACCGCAGCATTGAAGAGTTAAAGAAACGCTGGTACGATCTGCGGAGCCGTGCCAAGGAGCGAATTGCCCAGAGGCTGAGGGAGGCAAAGAGCACTGGAGGAGGACCCTCGACGGTCCCGGAAAACACAGCACTGGAGGACCTGGTAGAGGGCACAATCCTGCCAGAAGCTGCAGAGGGAGTGACGCAGATGGATACATCCGGCGCAGCCTGCAGTACACAAGGTAAGAGGCACTATAATATACCCATCAATGTAAATTAAAATAGCGCCCATACAGCAATAGGAAGGCAAGCAGCTGTAATCAACCCCAGGCCACAGTCCATATACAGCTACTAATGCATCATGGGAGTCGTAGTCCCCTGAACCAATTAGTGAGTCACATTGCACTTTGTGTGACCATTGTGCCCAATATGCATTACTTTTCTTTTTTCTTTCTTCAATATGCATTACAGACAGTGATTACAGAGAGTGAGAACGTAAGAGCAGCCAAAATCACCATGTTGCTAAACATTATCCCAAACACATTTTAAACCTGCACTGTTTCACACCACAGGTGCTGAGGAAGGAGACAGTGATGGGAGCGAATGCAGGGAGAGCACACAGTCCACTGCAGAGCCTGCCGTTGCCAGACCAGTCACACCTCCCAGCACATCCCAGGCACCCACACGACGCAGGGCTACAGTCCCTCCCCTTCAGCCAATGGAGTGCCTTCCGGAACCTGAAAGGGCAACTGCAGAAAGCCAGCCTCGTGTCAGGTCCACCACCACCACCCCGCAGACACCGGTCCAGTTGACGCGAAGACGCAGGGCAAGGGGCCACACATCAGCACCAGCACAGGAGGCATCGACTCCAAATGTCTGGGGAGGTGTCAAGGTGCAGATGACGAGGGTGCAGCGCCAGCAGGCACGACACATGGGAGCCATCAGCCTGCAAATGGGCAAATTAAACAAGAACCTCTCCACCATGGCAGATAGCATGAGTGAACTCACTCAAGCAGTTGTGGAGGGCAACAGGGACACCAACGCCACATTGCACGAGCTCGTGCGTGTGATGCAGGAGGGACAGAACACGGAGCGGAGGAGGCATCAACAATTCATGGCGCGCCTGGCTGGATATACACGATCCAACAATAAGTTGTGCAACGCCACTGCACTGCTGTCACGGTGGTTGGTGGCAATGCAGATAGACATGGGGCATTGTTGTGGGGACGTGGCAAGGGCCCTTGGCCAAGTTACCACAGCTGTCGAACAGCTCCAGGCTGTTGCAGGTGGCCTCAGCAATGCCACTGGAGATGAGGGGAGAGAGGGGGCATCCAGCGTCAGCAGCATGTCTGCGCCAGTCAGCACCGGCAGGAGGTGTAGTACACGCCGTTCTACACCTACAATTGCACCAATGCGTGGGGATGCCGATGTAGGAGAAAGACGCCTCGGTGTGCGTGGGAGGAAGCGCTGAACACACACATCCCCCAGGACAATTAGCCATGGTGGCGTAACCATGGTCAGGACATACAGAGGGACTGCTAATGAAGTCCCAATCATTATTTACAATGGTGCCTTGGTACATGCCGTGAATGTAACCCTAGGCTACGTGTATGTGTAGACACACAACAGTCCATGTTCACGTGCAAATAAAAACTTTGCATGTAAAGATTGATAGTTTCTGTATCATGATTACGTACCTTTGAGGTGATGTGGGCACGTATCAACGGCCCCTACGCTGAGCTTGCAGGGTGTGGTGGGCGTACAGGGGGGCTGGATGTCCGCAGTGCCGTAGGCATCTATGGGTATGCGTCTCGTGGGAGCTACGTTGGACTACATTGCACATGCTGCAACTATCCTACAGCAGGTCACCGGCTGGTCCTGCATCGCTCCACCAGGTCTGTGCAGGATGTGGAGGCAACTCTTGAGCTATCCAAATGTCCGTTCAATCACATGACCTGTCCTGGTGTGTGCTGCGTTGTACCGCTGCTCCTGTTGGGAGCCGGGGTTCAACTATGGAGTCATGATAGAGTTCATCACGGCGTATGCACTGTCACCTACAGGGTAGTGTGGAATGTGTATGTGTCAGGTATGCATTGCCATTACAGAATGATTTTGTGTGCATTAGCATATTGTCTGACCTAGCAGGTGTCCCTCGCCGTATCCAGCCCTGAGCAGGCGTGTGTGTGTATGCCAATGTGTCGGGAGATGTATGAATCATGGATGCTCCCAGGAGATTGCTCAACGATGTTGTGCATGATGTCATTCACATTGCACATTGGTTGGACGTTGATGGAGTGCTAACATTTCCAGTTACGGAGGATCTACTCATTGACTGATGGTGGACATATGACTCGTGGGTGGGTGCAATCTATGCATTCATATCACATTAGGGAACAGTGCCATTTAATATGAATGGAGTTTGGGTGGGTTCAATTCCATTTCTGTTTTGGGGAGGCTGATGTGGTTGTGGGCCTGAGTCATCATGGCAGCCAGGAAGGTTCTCTAGACATGAGAGTGTGAGTCTTGTGATACCCCTACTGCTAGTGCCAATACCCCCTGGACACCTCCTGATGCAAGTAGGTGCGGGCAACATTACACCTGGACATGGGTAGGGATGGCATGGGTCCTACGTGTCTTAAGCTGCATTGGTGTTTAGAATTCAGCAATGAGGTCAAGTTACATGGCAGCCTTGATCCTGTACTAATCATATATGTCATCATCAGTTTGTCACAACTGAGTGATGCGCACGCAGGATGCCCTCTCCTGGAATCTCCTTCAGGCCTGGCATGCTGCATGGATCCTCATCCTCCTCAGTAGTGTGCTGCCTTTGTGTGGGTTCTATATGGACTCAGAGGTAAGTTGCAATACCCCTCACCTGCTCACCAGTTGTACTGAACAGAATTTGTCAAAAAAATTTACCACCTGATTATGATTCTTCTTAATCTGCACTTGCTAAAATGCGAATTGTGAGAAAATCGCTATTAGCGATTTTTGATGCATCCTTTTGCGATTAATTATTGCGACCGTAATTTGCTCCCGCTTATTTTTTTCTCGCTAATAAGAATTCGCTATTTCAGGAAACCCGGTATTTGCGAGTCGGTTTTTTTGCGATTATTGGAGTTTTGGTTTATGCATAGGGAAATGCTAAAATGCGCTCGCAAATTGCTAATCGCTAATTTTGCGAGCACATTTTTGCTTGATGCATGTGCCTGTTAGCCTGCTGCAGAGGAAATTCATTATTCATAAATACATTTAAATATATAACTGTTTTGATGGTGGCACCACACTGCGTGCCGCGGCGGTCTTAGCCACTTGCCTGTGGGCGGGCCGGAGGACACTGATTTGGGCTGGATGTTGGTTATATTGGGGTTGGGGCTGTGCGGCAATGTGCGCAGATTTTTTTTCACATTGCCACACCCCAGCATAACCACCGCAGCGCGCAGCAGCTCACCCAGAGTCATCGCGTTCAATCCGGCCCGACCCCGACGACTGTGGCGTTGCGTTGAGGGCATCGATCAGCCCGTAAGTAGCAGTACTGTGTCTGATAGTAGTAAGCAGCTAAAGGCCTAGACTGAGACTAATGCTTTGTGGGGAAAAAATGAATGAATTAAGCAAAGAGTGATTTACGGGAGAGAGTGTTCTCTGGCACATGCGCTTTCAAATGGCTATTGTTGGGTCGCACGGAAAGCTTAGCAAACGTTTTGGGCAGTTCGCAAAAACTCTGACAGGCTGAGGCCACAAATTCTAAAGTTGAACACTGTACGAAGAAGCCTTCACTGAGTACAAAGCGGTAAGAGTTGCCAGCGATCGGGTTTCGAGTCTCAGGGTCGACTACCCTGTGATTCTGGGCAAATCACTTAATCTCCCCGCGCCTTCCGAAAATGAATCTTTTCTGGTGAAATGTAACTGGTGCTAATGTAAAGCACTCCGATACCTTCGGGTCGAGTTTGCGCTATACAAAACCGCAAAAAAAAAGGACCACTTGGCTACACGAAGTCTGAGAGCATCCAGTAGTCTATGGGTTTTCAAATTTAGCACCCCAACGAAATATAGAGCAAAACCAAACCTATATGTGCCGCGACAGGAGAAAGAACGTTTTTATTCAAATTGGGCCAGCTTACGTCTGCAGAAAAAAGTGAAAAAATATACATAGAGGGATATCATGGCGGATATAGAAGAGGGTGGTGGGAAGCTACATATTTCTATTAATGGTGGTAAACTCTGCCCATATATGGGCAAGGGAAGCTATGCATTTCTATTGGTGGTGGCAAGCTCGGCTTTAGTGTTATTGCTCATGTATGGGCAAGGGGAATTTCAGGTGTCACCAGAGTTACCTTGGATCAATTACTGCAATTCCCGCTAGACTGGTGTATGTTACTAGAATATGTTACTAGAAGATGTTAGCTTGGGTTTGGTTCTTGGGTGTCCCACCCAACTCCCCTTCTAGGGTGAATATTGCAAGAATTAATTACGGAATATTTCCTTCCATCACTTCTTCTGTTGATCTCTTTTTGAAAACACAAGGCAGCTGAAAGTCTCTTCAGAGCATTGGGGAGCGTAGGTATGTATGCACTTTTTTGGGAGAAACTTTGAAGGAGCTATAGACATGCCCTGATGTCTTTACATTTGGTTAAAGGATGTTTTTGTCGAGGCACGCAAACTCACAAAATCAAATCCTCTGTCCCATAGCCCTACACAATAATATAATCACAAAGTAATAAACAAATGCATCGATCTCTTTCTTATCTCCCCACCCTGAAACACATCAGCTGCCCGGACCTCTCCTGACTCTAATGCTCCCTCTCCTGTCCAGCAAGACCTCATGCACCTTCACACACCTCTGGACCATCCTGCTCCCGACAGTCTCCTGGCCTTGTATCTTTTTACTGCCCTTGTCAGTGTTTACCTTCCTTGGCTAACCAGCCTGTGACCAAACGTGACTGCTGAAAGGACCAGGGCTGTTATCTGATCTACTAGTCTATTCCTCCTGAACCTCCATGTAACTCTATTTAGCCCTCAGGGTTTAAAACAAACTGCAGCTGTCTTGGTGCTTGTGAGTTAATTCCTTGTGTTTGAGATGGAAGGCATGTTGGATGTGAGTGAAGTTAGCTGTACAGTGCTATGTGGCCCTGCTTCACTGCATGGCAAGGAGGTGCCATCACAGTAGGGCCTTCAGGGCAGTGAAAACTGGCTCCTATGAGGGGGCCTTGAGGTTTGAAGTGGATGGAGTAGAATGACGGGTTCTACTGTCCCATCTGAGGTCTGCACAAGGATCCTACATTCAGGAAAATGCCAGGGTAGTTCCTGTTTCAACCCTCACCCCCTCTCTCCCCCCCACCCCATCTGAGGGCTCCCACTGCTCAGGGGGTTGAGTAGGACCCGGTTGAGCCCTCTGTTTACAGCTGCAAATTCTTGTTGGCATGAGTGAGCTGCCAGGACCTTTCTATGCTCTAGAGTTGTAAAGGCCCCCCTCATAGCTATGCTGGTGACTGGCTGCAGGCAGGGTATATAAATGCAGGGTGCGTACAACCTTAGTGCCAGTGCTTAATTTGAGCCGGTTGTTTCCAGTGCTCAGCACTGCACTTAATCACCAACACCGGCATTTTTCATGAGCACCAGTTAATCCTGAAGTCGGTTGCTCTGGCCAATGTACCACATCCTCTCCACACTCTCATGGTTAGCAGTTGGATCTGTTTTTAGCGGCGCTAACAGGAGAAATGAGCTGGTGCAAGCTGCCTCCTAATGAGAGCCCTGCACTTATTTGTTTACAATTTAACCACTGCTCCCCCCACCCCTCTAATAATACAGTTCAGAGTCTCTTGTGATGTTTGTGAATGGAAAAATTAAAAATGAGAAACTACATTGGAGGAAACTAAATAATGGAAAAACTATTTTAAGGAAAAACAGTTTTAAGGAAATACAACTAAATTGAGACAAACATTTTAAAGGAAATAATTTTAAGGGAAATTCCAAAATTACATAAAATTTGGGTGGTTTCGGTGAGGGGTCTTTTGGGTTCAGGGATGGATAATGTTTAGGAGTGATGAAGAGATTTGCGGGTCAGGAATGGGTGGAGTTCAGGCCTAGAAGGGTTTTTCAGGGTTCAGCGATGGGTGGAGTTTAGGGGTGGTGATGTTTTTATTTTAGATATTCAGCGATGGGTAGAGTTTAAGGGTGGTGGTGTTTTTTTTGTAGGTATCATGAGAGGAGTTTTGCGGTGATGAGATGTTTTTAGGGTTCATGGATAAGCAAGTTAAGGGGTGTGAGGCATTTTTAGGGTTCAAGGTTGTGTAGAGTTTAGGGCTGGTGAGAGGCTTACGGTTTCAGAAAAGTGTCAAGTTTTGATGTAGAAAGGTATTTAAGGTTCAGAGATGGGTAGAGTTTAGGGATAATTGATGGGTGGTGCTTAGGGGTGGTGAGGGTTTTTTAGGGTTCAGAGATGGGTGAAGTTTAGGTGTGGTGAGGTGTTTTAAGGGGTTTGGGCTGTATGGGTTTTAAGCATAGAAACAGGTTTTAGGGTTCAGAAATGGGGGGTGTTTAGTGATTGCGAGGGGGGGTTAGGGATGGATGGACTGCAGGGATTGTATTGGCTTTTTGGGTTTAGGGGATGGGTTTAATTTAGGGATCAAGAATAAGTGATTTTTAGGTTTCTGTGGTAGGTGAAGTTTAGGTGTAGAAAGGGGCTTTAGGGTTCAGGGTTGTAGGGGTCAGGGATGGATGGTGTTTAGGAAAGCTGAGGGGTCAGTGAATTAATAGATCCGAAGTAATTGTTTAAGAGTGTAAAATATATAAATCTAAAATAACGTCCTCTGAAGTAAAGCACTGAAAAAAAAATGCCTCCGACAAAACTGTTTCTTAAACTAAGACCTGCAACCATTCTATATACACCTTAAAAAATATAAGCATGCAAAAGCCAATTATAAACAAAAAGACATTCTATGAATTGGTTTCTATGAAATAGTAAATGCCACTCATTCTGAAAATGCCCAATAAACAGTTTAGATTAAATGGTTTCTCAGTAATGGTATTCCATGAAATCGGTTTTCTATGAAATCACATACAACAGTCTCTTGACTTGAGTGTCAACACAGATACACCAAACCAATCAATACATATTCCAGCTTGTCATGTTTTGAGAACAGTTCATCTAGGTTTTTGGTAGACCACAACCAATTTCTCAAGGGTCAGAATTACCTGTCATGTGCTGTTCGGCACTTTGGTGATAATGGAATGAAGAAAGGTAATGAAATTTTGTTCGGAATGTGGTTTCTATGTACACATGGACTTCTTATTCTGTTCTTATTTGTCTCTAGTCTTTGTATTATAACTAGTTAAATCAAGCAAGGCGAAGAATGCCACAATAAGCGATTGTAAATGTTTACACTAGCAAAAGTGGTGCATGTGTTCTAAAAAGAATATAGTGGCTGATGCTTATAAATCAAGAGACAAAACTAAACTGTTTTATGAAATCATGATTAAATTATTATGAAGGAGTTCCTCCACATGTATTGTATACAGTGTAAAATAGCACCTTCGGTGTCAGGGACTGAACCCAGCCATAGACTAATGTGTACATTACCTGCAGACTATAGTATTGATTTATAATAAAACATGTAACGTTTTTTAAAAGTGCTGAACTCTTGGCTTGCAGCCTGGAAAATAAGTGGAAGGACCTGCGTATGTAAATACTGACAGCTTCCCAGTTACAGAGGCCCTCACTCTTTCTCAAAAATGGACCATCTTCACCTGTATCACAATAACTAGATGGTTGATGGTAAAGGCAAATGCATTACACCTGTGTTTATTTGCAACTGTGTAGGCTTATGATTTGAAATCCATAATTTTCATCTAAGTGCATCACTCTAGGGCCTTTATTAGTATATCAAGAACTGATTTGTTTTAAACCATTTGTAAAGATGGTGTTCTGTTCCCAACTGTTCCGTTACTCTTGCTGCGTTGTCCGTCAATGAGGTATTTTTATGGAATATATTCCACCCTGATAAATGTCTTGAAGTGTGATTAAGATGTTCTCAACTTTTCATTTATATTAAATCATAGTTCGCTCGTTCAAAGCCCCCTCTATTTCTTGTGACTTAAGAAACAATTGAATGCAAGTATAGAACATTAAAGAATGTTTTCTTTGAGGTAGATTTGTTTGAAACTTGGCTGGGACAATCACCATTTATTGACTTAGAGGGCTGGTTGAACAGCCCATCCTACATATCCCGGAGTGGTGGGAGATTAAATTGACACAAAAGGTGAACTTGGTGTTTACGCCTTAATAGTAACCAGAGAAACTAAGCACTGAATGGATGAAGCGTTCCATAATTCTCTTGCCAGTTTCAGAACTGTGACCCTCTTCTAGGCGGAGTCCCATGGCACTGCCAATTTTGCTCAGTAAATAATTGACACGCTCATTAGAATTCTTCAAGGGCATTTTAATAGTACATTTTTTTCACAGCCAGAATCACTCGTGGTTTCAATTCTTCAGATCGCGTTCTCCCGAGGGGTATTACCCAGTGCTTAGATAATGAAGGTGGGCAGCATTGGGGACTTAGAGGGTTGTGGTGCCTCAGGGTTTACCAGGATGCAGAATGGGGTAAAAATCACCATTCTGTTGGGCCCAATTACTAAAAATACTATCCTGAAAAATATCTTTTACCCCCTAAATATGCAATCTTAAAGGAAAAACTTGTGGAAGATGTTAAAATATACAACCCAACACAAAACATTTTAAGGTGCGTGTTACATGTCATTAGGTACTCCTCGGTTAGCATGCATTCAATTGAGCCATTTCAGAGGGGGAATGACAAGAGGGTGATGTCATAGGGAGATACCAATATGCTACATTTAGTGGAATGTAAATAAATCGGTACAGGGCATTAAGACTGCCAACTATACACTTAAGACCCTCATGGCCATAATGAGACTGTGTAGGCTCTATTTCTTTGTGTTCACATATACCGGGGGTAAAAGTTCTCAAGAGGTCCGCAATGCTTTTAGGTATCGCATGGTCCCTTCCAAAAAGAACAGTCAAAAGTTAATGATATGTGGTTGGACAGAGTCCACCACACGCTTGACAGGGGGAGTTTAGGCATGGGCTGATTAGAGATCAAGTTTCTCTGACATACAAGATCAGCGCCAATCACCTTTTGGGGGAGAGGAGTTGCCCCACCAGAGCTGGAAACCATGGCAAATGGACAATGTTGGACCAGCACTGTTCAACCAATAATAAAAATCATGATGGTATCATCTAGCTATCGTCGGAAAGCTCCTCAGCCCACCTAAACGACCTAAGCACTGGGATAGGCTCCATAAGAAATAAAAACATGTTTTATTTTAACCAGAGCTCTTTGCCAGATTTCCTTGCACTGAGCAAAGAGCTCTTGGCTTACACAAGGCAGTTGGTACAGTGATAGCAATATGATGACCTCCAAGGCATGCCATGGCTAGACCCCAAGCAGCAGCATGAAAACCACAGGCAGCGTGGGTGCACACATTATTTCCCCATGAAGGCAGCCTAGTCTCCTCCCTGAACAAATTCACAATCTGCGTTGTTAGAAACCTGTCCAGAGCTGGGCGCTAATCCCACAGCGGGAGGTAAGTGTTCTAGACTGAAGACCCCCTTGTTCCACTTTTAGAGTCAATGCCCTAGTTTCCAGATTCTCCTCAGTCCTCCTCTAAACACCCCTCAGCCGCCTGAAGTTACTCCACATATTGTTCTTCTTTAGATAAAAATATTCAAGTATTACAAACAAACCTGTTTTTCAGGAACGTCCCAGTACAAATCTGTCATGTGGTGGCCCTTCTCTGCATTTATGTATCTCGTGGAATTATGTGCACCTAAGACTCAACTACCTGAAACAGGACCCTCTACAGACAACCAGCATTTGTGTTTTTACCTCTTCCTCAGCTCACCCAGGCCACCACCATCCAATAAATCTGGACTCTGCGTGCTGGATATTAATTAAATTCCAAAGCTGTACAAATGTGGGAAATTCAGCCTTATCAAGATATCTACATATGCAATCATTAGACAGTTCTAAGAAGATCCTGCAAGCTATCACTTCCTTTCCCATCAGCTTGTTCCGTTACCACTATAGCACATAGCTCTAGAACGTTCATATGGGTCTTACAGGTCATTTCAAGAGCGAAAAGGCCACTCTTACCCATTTTTCTGGCAAAATGCAAGTGCTGGGGAAGACCCTGATATACCAGAATTCATACACCACCTGCCACGCTGGATGGGGTGAAAATGCTGCTACCTGCTGTCAAAGCCACCCGCGAAGTCACATGTCACTTCCCTCCAAAATGACAAGGACCCCGAGTTTTGGGCGTCTTTTCAGGAGCCTTTACAGTCAGTTCTTAGTTCAAACAAATCACAAATTCTTGTTTTTTGACATTGTGCCATCCAAGTTCGATCTTGAATCTTCTCTGAGTAGTTATTTTCCTCGATTTTTTCTCGGCGAGGTTCGGGAAGGTAAGGAGAAAGACTAGATAAAAGTTCAGTGGGAAGAAGATATGAAGTCACGAGGGGTTACTCATTTACCGGAAAAAAATACTTTTTGTGCTATAACTAATCCGTCTTATAGACGACACAGGGCACAACTGTCAAGTAAACTCCACCAGCTTGCCAAGACTCGTTTGTCCTCTACCACCAGGACACTTGCCAGAGCCTTGCCCATACTACGCTCCCACCCATTGTCAACTGCAGCTCTGCCTCCAAGATCAAGGGCTCCCACGCCAAGGCCCGGTTACTCTGCATGACACCTCCCTGCAACTGAAGGGACACCGTGCTAAACAGAAGACTCGGGGGAAGGTTGGCCATAAAATGATAAGGTTTTTTATTGCCAGCCCCTTCTTCATCCAAGTGGACAGCCCTACCCTCCCTAGTGCCGCCACTATACTATCTGCCTTCCAGAATCACCTATTTTCGACGAGGGGAAGCTTGAAAAGTTGCTCAGGTCCTGGCAATGTCTGAGCAAGACATAGATCAGTTGCTTTGCCTCCCACAAATGATGGGGATAGGGATGTTAGCCAGTCCCTTTGTTTGTACCTCACAAGGGTTTTTAGTTAAATAGGGGGTTGAATCCAGTGCCTCACTACGCCCACAGCTTTTTTAAAGGAGGATTATTAACTGATCCACCCCACCTTCCTATGCTGGAACAGGTCCTGACTGCATCCAATGCATTTCAATAGGATGGGTCATTTTGCATTTTATGTCAGTACACAGTTTGGAACGACTATCAAAAGAGCTGCAGTGCCTACTAATGGCAGCTACTGAGCTATATAAATGCATAACAAGAATTACAACAATTTATATTTCTATTTATAGTAGGACCATTTTTCTTACTGTGCACAATACAATAAAACTGGAATTTACAAATGGCCTCATAAGGCGAACATATGGACCAATTTTTATTTTTCAGAGGTTTCTAGGAATTCGTCTGCTGAGTCCAATTGCATGGTATTTGGCTGCACTTGGGTGGAAATGACGCAATCATTTGGGAACAGTTTAGAGTGAAATGTTGAAATATATTGTCACAATTAAAGACAAAATGCAGCCTTGTTTTAATCACATCTCGAGTGTTGCCATATATGTGATGGCTGACATCACTAGTGGCCAGAAAGGCAATGCTGCCACCAGGTGGCCATTCTTGTTCACTACCCCCATGCAACTTTGAACAGCCTTGGACTGCTACTTTCACTGTTGTATGTTGCAGGCTTGTCAGACTGCGCTGCCTTTGACTTGATACGCAGAATCAGTGCACAGTTAACTGCCTACATGTTCAGGAGCATGAGGGCCACAGCTTTGGACGGATCAGCCCACTATTGGGGCCGAGCACTTTCCTAGCATCCTCTTGGTCCCCACCCATTTCACTGGTTGGGCAGAAATGGACAAGAGCATGGAAGGACACAGTTCAAGATGACCAGTTGACATCATGGCATGAAGGGCACCGTGTTACAGTCCTAAGCTTTCATTTTTCAAACTGGTGTCTTCAGGTGTGCTATTCTAAGTGGTTTATTCGACCAGAAATAGAATTCCAATAATTTAATAGCTTGTTAATAGGAAGCCCACACTAGATTTAATGAACCTCAATGCCGCTACCCGCAAAGGCAGGAGGTGAGCTGGGTCCTACAGCTTGGATGGCAGGGGTGGCCTCTCGATGCTGGCGTGCAGCATAGACCCTATTGTGGCCATAGGAAGCAACAGTGGTTGGTTTCAGCTGCAGACAGGGGACTTGCCCTTCCTGTTTAGCTCGGCCATAGCTTATCATCATATAGCTTTCCAGAGCTGCTGTTTTCTCACAACTCTTCCCCATACCATTGGGCCTGCATTAGGGACACTGTCTGGGTCCAAGTACAGTAAACTCCTCATAGCGGACCCCCTCAGTACAATCAATCGTGAAGTAAATTACTTTTACTGTTTGTTGGCCGCCTTCCAGGGCGCTGTTCTGTGATCCTTTAACAGTTACTATAAGGCCCAGCCTTGTGGCCGCTGATGGACCCTTTAAGGTTCATAAAATGGTCCCTAGTTCCTCCACCAAGACTCATACTGCTGTGGCCACTAGTTCTTAACTAAAATCTACAGTGCTTGCAAGCTTGGTCTGTCCCTTAAGATCTGCAGAGTAGAGTCCCCAGTTTCTCCATCAAGGTCCAAAGCAATGTGGATCGTGGTCCCTCCCCCAAGATCCACAGCTGGGGGCCCTGGTCTCTCTACTTGGGTCCAGAGCACTGGGCGCTCCTCTGAGATAAGCAAAACTGGGGGACCCAAGTTCTTGGCCCGGCTGGAGCCAGTTGCTGCATAACTCAAATTACAGTGCTGGGGTCCCTGGCCCCACCCCAAACACCGTAAAGGTAGGGTCCCCGGTCACCGCCCCATGGCTTACAGCAAATTATGAGTTACAACTGCTGGCTCCACCTACAAGAGTCACAGTATTAGGCTCTGGCGTTTTTAGTTTATGTAAACGATGCTGGGCCCCAGCGCTATCACAAAGATCCACAAAGGTAGATACTTGGTGTCCCTCGTCCAACATCCACAGCTTGATGGTTCCCCATCCCCCAGTAAGCAGCACTACACTGGGGCCTTGAAGCACCGCCCCCTCCCTTGCAAGCTCTAGTATGCCAGATACCCAAAACTGTAGCTCCCGATCTCCTCCTACAGACCGATTCAACTGTTATACAGCTATCTGCTACCCTAAAGGGTGCCCTGGAGCTAAGAGCACAGCTCAATGCCAACTGCTGCACCACAAGAGGCTTCCGCAGACTCATTTGCAAACAGCTCTGTTGCTCCCTGTTACTCCTAGGGGGTACAGTTCGGGTATCATTGCCACAGAATCTAAAGGGCTTGGAGACCAGTCCTCCCTTTTGAGGTCTACGGCGCTGATGCTTGGTTCCCCTTTCCAAGATCCATTGCGCTGGTGCAGCTGGGCACTGGTCAGGCACAGCGACAGGGCAGCAGGTCCTTCTGCGAATCAGAGCCCCATCCCTTCAGCTCCTCCAGGCAAGAACCTCGCCCAGTGGCTACCAATAGCACTTGAGGACAGGTGCAGGTCACTTCTGGGGTGCAGGTCACTTCTGGGGCACAGCTCTGTGGCTCCCAGTCCCTCCACTCGAGAGCACAGCTACATGCCCCTATCCTTCCTGCCATGGAAACGGCTATCTGTCCCCATGCCCCTGCCCCACAACCAAGCCCCTTGATGCTATTAGGTTCAATGCCAGGCCACAGCACAAGCTACCCGCACCCCTTTATCAATCTATGGCTTTTCCTCATTCTTGCTAAACGCAGTGGACTAGGGTGGGGGGCCCTACATGACTGGCCCCTACTACAGATGGATTAGGAGGCAGAGCTACAGCAACACCCCGAGGAACCCTGACCAGCAAGCTCCACTGTCTCCTGGCAGGGCCCACACTCTCCAGGCAATGCGCACCATTCACACCCTTCCCCACCCTCCTCGCTTGGTCTTTCATCGGCAGTGATTGCAAAGGTAGATGCTGGAGTACTTTGGGGTGAAACTTGGGATGGAGCGGAGGAAGAGACTGGAGAAAGAGCAGAGTTTGGTTTGAATCCCACAATTCCATGATATACATTTGTTAAATGCCGCCTCGTCCTTAGCGGTCCATGTCACCCGGCAGCACCTGGGCGACGCTGGCAGCGGTGCCCACATTTCTAATTGTCATTTGCAGCCGAGTTTCCTCGGTAAGGAATGTACGTTTTGTGCAAGATAACCATGGTGAGTTACGGCGCTCTGACAAGCAACAGGGCCCATTTGTGCTGCAAGTTCTCAGAATGTGGGTTGCCTGTGGCGCTACATCACTCTCTCTACGTCGAGGAGCAAGAAGAGGGAGGCTGCTGGTTCCACCCCCTCCCACTAAGCAGAGGCAAGAGTCAGCACTACCAGCTCTGCTACATTGACACAACGTGTGTCATATTTTCATACTCTGCTACACACACAGTGTACAGAAAAACCAAGCAGTGCTGCCCGTGCACTGGGCCACTGGTGAGACAGAACCCACCTCACGCTCTGAGAAGTCACAGCAAAGGAAGATTTGACATTAACTTGTCTCCTCAAGTCTCTTCTAAGCCCCTCCCACCCGAGAACACCCTGGAAAGATTAGAGAGTACAATAAAGGAATGTTACAGAAGCATTTCATGTGCGGCTGGTGGCAGCGGTGGGATACGGAGCTGGAGGTGGGGAGCAGCCTGCGATTGCCTCCCTCTGTCTCTGCCAACACCAGGGCCTTTACCGCAGCCAGCATGCACTGGCACCCCCAAGACCAGAGTGCGCATCTCCAGAACCCCTCAACCAGGGCGGGGTGTTGGGTAGCGTCAGTCCTGATGCAATGGCTGCGGAATGGAGAGAGCGGGAAGTAAGAACAGGCGCCAATGAGTGAGCGTGGCTTAGACACGTGCTCCCTCGCCACTACATCCCCTGCACTCCATTCCCACCCTCGGCTGCTTACCAGCAAGCGGAATTGGTCCTCCTACATCTGAATTAAGACATTTAAAGTTCGCGAAAGGTACAGAGGGACGTAAATTAAAATACACGTCTAAAAATCCTCTAGTAACAAAATTCTACGTACAGACAAAATATATATAATATATATGTATAAATAACAAAAAGAGATTGTTGGGCTGTATTTACAGGACACACACATCTTGCACACGCACACACACACTGGGAGGGCTCCGATGGAGCCCCCGGTGAAGGGGGAGGGGGGACTGGAAGATATGGCTGAGATATAGGAAATTCGGATCCCTCAAGCCCTCCCTGGTCGTAATGGTGGGAAACGGCTGCTCTGGCGAATCCCTTAGGTGCTGAAGTACACTGCAGAGTAAAGAAAGGAAAATGAGGATTACGTTTTGCACAAAGAAAAAAAAAAACAAATATCCAAGAGTTATGACTCAAACACTGCAGAAAAACATCTAATCTATGTATGGACTGAACAGTTAATTACCTGTAACACTAGTGATTCATTACTAGCGCTTCATTACATTCTTTTTTGGTCTCAAAACAGCACACATTGGAAGTCGTCGTCCCTGGTACTGAAGGGAACTACTTTATCTACAAATCAGCTAGACAGAGTCCTGAACACTGCATGGATTTTGCAGCCGCAGCAAACGCTTCTGCATATGGAGATACCATGACTAAGGTGGGACCAACAAATGTTCTGTTGCACATTCATGTTTTCCCCAGGTTACTAGAAATTGAAAAATTGCCATCAGAACCAAAGAAACCTTGAGGATCCAAAGCAGCGCTCAGAGAAATGTTCTTCCTCAGAAGACGGGTGAGCAGAAAAGAACAGGTCTTAGCTGCAGACCCCTGACGTGAGAGACAACGAATTCTAATCACAGATAACTGGTACAACAAAATGTGCAATTTTTATTTCTTCTTTTTAAGGTCTGGCTTAACAGCACAGCTGACTGCAAGATGCATGGTTACCATTTCTTTAAAATATACGCAGGGTGGACTTTGATTGCACCCATAGGAGTATTACGCTCTAAATCTCAAGCAATCGGTTGGCTAATTTATTATTCTGCCTTTCACAAAGTGCTTCTATGGGAATGAATGTGGGACCATTTTTAAATCTGTAAAGTGCACTCATCTATCATGTTATTTGTGAAATTCAATTTATCTCCTATATTCATTCCAGAAAGAAAGGCAAATGCTACTTACCAGTATGCATCTGTTCTTGGCATGTAGAGCTGCAGATCTACACACTGTGCATAGCTCGCCATCTGGTGTTGGGCCCGGATGTTTGCAGTTGTTTTTCCTCTTGGAAAGTCTTTGGAAGTCATGAGGTATGTGACTCCACCTTTGGATCGTATTGCGCATTGGGCTTCGGCTCCATCCTCAGATTGTTATTTGCCAGCAGGGAACAATGGAGCGTAGTAATAACAGTGAAGATGCCAATGTGTGTTGTATCTAAATAAGATAAGCTGCAACAGATAAAGGTATCCAGGGAGGCGGGTGGGCGTGTGTGGATCTGCAGCTCTACATGCCAAGAACAGATGCATACTGGTAAGTAGCATTTGCCATTCGAGGCATATGAGCTGCAGATTACACACTGTGCATAGATTATATAGCAGTACCCATCCTTAGCGGCGACCACCTGTATCTGTTGCAGTGGATTGAAATAATGTTTTGAGTACAGCCTGGTCCACATTAGCCTGTTGCTTAGTTTGCACATCTACACAATAGTGTTTAGTGAAAGTGTGCGGTGTTGACCATGTAGCTGCTCTGCAGATATCATCTAATGGGATGTTCCCTAGAAATGCCATTGAAGCCCCTATTTTACCTTTAGGGGGAACGGATAGCGTTTATTTTGCTTTGTGGTAGCAAATCTGAATGCATTTGACAATCCACCTAGCTATCCCCGACTTGGAGATGGGGTTGCCTTTGTGTGGTGATGAGAAAGAGACAAACAGTTGTTTGGTCTTACGAAAAGGTTGTGTTCTCTCGATGTAGTAGAGTAAGGCTCGTTTGACATCTAATGTGTGAAGAGCTCTTTCTGCAACGGTCTGTGGTTGCGAGAAGAATACTGGTAGTTCTACAGATTGGTTTAGGTGAAAAGGAGAAATGAATTTAGGGAGGAATTTTGGGTTAGTACTGAGAACAACCTTGTTATGGTGCATTTGGAGAAAAGGTTCTTGAATGGTAAGTGCTTGTATCTCACTGACCCTTCTGAGGGAAGTGATTGCTACAAGAAAGGCGGTTTTCCATGTTAGGAATTGAAGTTCACATTTGTGTAGAGGTTCAAAGGGAGGTCCCATTAGTCTGGTGAAAACGATATTTAGGTTCCACACAGGTGAGGGTGGCACTCTGGGGGGAATTATTCTTTTGAGGCCTTCCATGAAGGCTTTAATGGCAGGTACTCTAAAAAGTGATGGATGTTGCCTGTTTTGTAGATAAGCTGCTATGGCTACAAGGAGCAGTCTAATGGATGTATAGGCTAGATTACATCTTTGTAGGTGTAGTAAATAGCCTATGATGTGTTGAATGGACATATCTAGGGGATTGATGGTATTGTTGTGACAATAAACAACAAAACGTTTCCACTTGGCTGCATAGCACGCTCTAGTGGTGGGTCGCCTAGCTTCTTTAATGACGTTCATGCAGTCAGGGAGAAGATTTAGATAACCGAATTCTAGGATCTCAGGAGCCAGATCGCAAGGTTGAGCTGAGCTGGATCCGGGTGCCTGATCTCTCCATGGTTCTGGGTTAAGAGGTGTGGAGAGAGGTGTACCTTTTGGTGCGGTACTACAGATAGTTCCAGCAGTGTGGTGTACCACGGTTGTCTGGCCCAAGTTGGAGCTACTAGGATTAGTGTGACGGAGTGCTGTTGTAGTTGCGCACCACTAATGGAATGAGTTGGAGAGGCAGAAAAGCGTATGCAAATCTGCCTGACCAGTTCATCCATATTGCATTGCCTTTGGACAATGGGTATGGATATCTGGCGGCGAAGCTCGGGCATTTGGCATTTTCATGGGTGGCGAAGAGGTCTATCTGTGGATGCCCCCACATTTGAAAGTACGGGTGAACTTGCGGGTGGAGTTCCCACTCGTGGAGTTGTTGTGTTTGTCTGCTGAGCAGATCTGCCATAGTGTTTTGGACTCCTGGGACATGTTGGGCTAGGAGAAAGATTTTCTGGAATATGGCCCATCTCCATATGCTCTGTGCTAGCTGAGAGAGCTGTGGAGGGTGTGTGCCGCCTTGCTTTTGTATATAGTACATGGCTGTCATGTTGTCTGTGCGGACTAGGACTGCCTTGCCTGAAATCTGTGTTTGAAAAGATTTTAGGGCTAAAAATATGGCTAGTAACTCCAGATGGTTGATGTGGAGTAGCTTTTGTTGAGGTGTCCATCTGCCCTGCATGGTGTGATGTAATAGGTGAGCTCCCCAGCCGGAAAGCGATGAGTCTGTTGTCAGTACTATCTGAGGAACCGGGTCCAGGAACGGTCGCCCTTTGGAAAGGTTTTTGGTGGTCCACCACTGCAGAGAGCGATGGGTACGACCGTCTACCAACACCAAATCTGTTAATTGACCCTGGGCCTGGTTCCATTGGCGCGCTAAGCATTCTTGGAGAGGACGCATCTCGAGTCTTGCGTGAGGTACTATGAATATGGAAGAGGCCATCATTCCTATTAGTTGCATGAACACTCGAGCTGGAAGAGAGTGTCGTGGCTGAAATTTTGTGCGTAGAGCTTAAATGCTTGCTATCCTGGCAGGACTGGGGTAGGCTAGCACTCTTGAGGCGTCTATAGTGGCACCCAGATATTTTTAATGTGGGACGGTTGGAGATGGGACTTTGCTTGGTTTACTGCAAAGCCCAGTTGGTGAAGTAGCTGGATAGTGGCGTGCGTGTGTTGTACACACTGGTTGTATGAACTGGCCTTTATTAGCCAGTCGTCTAGGTATGGGAAGACATGGATGTGTTGTCTCCGCAGGTGTGCTGCCACTACCGCTAGGCACTTGGTGAATACTCGTGGTGCTGTGGTGACTCCAAATGGGAGTACTTTGAATTGGTAGTGTTGGCTGTCCACTACAAATCTGAGGAACTTCCTGGGAGCGTTGTGAACAGGAATGTGGAAATAGGCATCTGAGGACTAAAGTGGTCAGGAAATCGTTGTGGGAGAGCAGTGGAAGTACCTGCTGAAGTGTTACCATGTGAAAATGGTCTGAGTGTATGTATCGGTTTAGAGGCCTGAGGTCTAGGATGGGCCGTTGAGTATGAAAAAATATAGTGAGTAGACCCCCATATTTTGTTGGTTGGTAGGAACCCGTTCTATCGCCCCCTTTTGTAGGAGGGAGATTACCTCCTGCTTTAGTAGTGTTAGATGTTCCTGTGACATTGGGTGTTGTCTGGGTGGAATGTTTGGGGGGGGGGGGTAGATATTAGTTCTAGGCAGTGGCCTGACCAAATTATTTCTGTTACCCATTTGTCTGAGGTGTTGGTAGTCCAGACAGGAAGGAAATTTTGGAGTCTGCCCCAGACCGGAGTGGGATGGTCTGGGGGGAGTGGAGGGGAGTCATTGGGTAGGTGCAGAGGCAGAGCGGGCGGTGTGTCTTGCCTCTGCCTTTATTATTGTTGCCTCTGTAGCCGCCTCTTTGGTAACCCCTTGTAAAGGTGGATTTGGTAGGGGCCTTATATGAAGTGGAAGCAGTGTCAGAGGAGGAGCCTCTGGATGTGCTCCGAAAGGAAGAGCGGCAAAAGGAGCGCCTGGGAGGGTGTGATTGTAAGGCTTCCATAGACTTTGCCGTATCGGTGTCTTTTTTCCAGGGCCTCATCCACTTTTGGGCCGAATAGATGTTCCTGGTCAAAGGGGTGGTTCAGGATGGAAGCTTGCACTTCTGGTTTAAAACCTGAGATCCTTAGCCAGGCATGGCGACGGAGGAGGAGGATGCTGGTATTAATGGACCTGGAGGCGGTGTCAGCTGCATCTAGGGCACAGCGGATGGAGGTATTGGTAATGGTTTTGCCCTCCTGAATTAATTCATTTGCCCTCTTTTTATATTTGTCAGGGAGGTGTTGCATTATGGCTTCTAGTTCGTCATAATGGGCCCTGTCGTATCTTGCCAGTAGCACTTGTGTATTAGCGATGTGCCATATGTTGGCAGCTTGGGATGCAGTGCGCTTGCCCGATGCGTCCAAGAGCTTTGACTCTTTGTCAGGTGGTGGTGCTTCGCCTGACGCTTGGGAGTTTGCCCTCTTTCGTGCTGTAGACACTACTAGGGAATCTAGCGGTGTTGGACCTCTGATGTAGGCGGGATCTGTAGGGGCGGCTTTATATTTTTTGTCTATGCGCGGGTTAATGACCCTGGCTCTGACTGGGTCTTTAAAGACGTCCGGCGCGTGTTTGATAACTCCTTTGAGCATGGGCAGTATGGAGGTGGCCCTATGCATGGTGTCAAAAGTTTTGAGAAGGAAGTCCTCCTCCACTGGGTTGGTATGGAGATCCACCCCGTGATATTGTGCAGCCCATTGGAGTAAGTGGTTGAACCCTAATGAGTCTTCTGGTGGGGATAGTCTCGAAGGGTAGAGATTATCTTGTGGGACGTTAGGAATGTCAGGGATGTTATAGTCGTCCCAGAAGAACCTGTGGGAGTGGGGTCCCCTGTAGGTAGGTCATGGGGTACGTCCCCTATGTCCTCATAGACATACTCATTATCATCATCATCCGGAGAGGGTGTGGGGGAATGAGGAGGTGGGGGGGGGGGGGGGGGAGGAGGAGGGGGAAGGTGGAGGGGGTGGAGGAGGTGGTGAAGGAATTCTGGAAGGGGAGGTAGCAGAGTCCTTCCTCTTTGGAGGTGGAGCTGGAGCAGGCTTTTCCAGCTGTCTCTTTTTGATGCGGAGCATCAAATGTCCGGTTTTGGGGTCCTTGATCAATGTCTTTTGCAATGGATCAGATGCAAAAAGTTCTTCTGAGGGTCGTTTGTCCGTCGGCGCCGAAGCCATCGGGCCGTTGGTTTTCTTGTTTTAGAGTCTGCGCTAGTCCGCTGTTTGGAACTATGCGGCCTGGAAAGGGCTGTGTGTTTACTCGGTGCCGAGATGGTTTTCAGCTTCGAGGGCCTTGTGTTTTTTGCTCGGTTCCGGGGATGGTGTTGGTACCGAGGAGCTGGAGCTGGTTTTCGGCACCGAGTGTTTCGATATGGAGCTTGGTGCAGAGGAGTAGGCCATTTTCTTTTTCGGCGTCGATGCGGAGGAGTGTTTCTCGGCACGACGGTGGGCTGGCCCGAGCCTCCGGAAGGCTTAATAGGCTTCTTTACCGGTCCCGAAGGTGCGGTGTGCAGGGGTGGGGAAATCATATCGCCCGACGCCCGAGCCATGTTGTTTTTTGTGACGGGCAAGAAGATTTAATGTCTATTTTGTACGATGGACAAGTAGACATTAAATCACGTTAGTAATACAAGCGCAGAGTACCCACAGCCAATCAGAAAGGCTGGAAGAGAGCAAGAGACTCTGATTGGCTAGCAGCCCAAGACTGAGCTCGAGCCTAGCCAGTGATTGGCTTGTGGAGTGAAACGTCAGTCTCACTCAGCTAGTGGTAGTTTGTAGCCGGCCGCTGCGAGGCTTACATTTATATTAAAAATAAGCACTGCCATAATGACCGCTTAGAAGGTGTATCTTCGTGCAACCAACTCGCTCTAAACATTAATAGAAACTCACTGCCTGAAAGCGTCTAGTGAGGCATCCTTGTGGCTGCAAGAAGGGCGGGCTCATATTGACCTAATCGCTGCTATTGGAGCAGTGCCGTAGCCGTGCTGACTGCACCTTTTAATTGGTCGGCGCGGAGCAGATTCAAACACCCCTTTTGCGCCAGGTGTGCTGCAACAATCATAACGGAACGAAGGCTGAGAGGCGGTCTTTGAGCAGGTCGGTGTGCAGTGCTTCTCCCGGTATCATGGCGAGTGACGGCAGCAAATAGGAGCAGTAGAGGAGACCGGCAGTGTGTGTGCGCTGCATCACTGCCTGTGAGTGCTGGTGTGCAGACTACGAGCATCGCTAGCCCATGTCCAGCACCTTAGAGTGGCATCTCCTCAACCGCGGGATGGCCTGCCTGTGCGTCATTTCATCAGTGCTTTGCAGAGCCGAACTTGAGGTACACGATTACGAGTCTTTTATGTTGAATATATGTCGGGGCGGGGGGGGGGGGGGGTATCTCCCTCGAAGTATCTGCACTTGCCACTCCTCTGCCCCCACCCTCTAGTAAGAGAACTCTGCCTCGCCACCCCCCTTCTCCACCCTTCTCCTCTGTAATGGAAGATACTAGAAGCAGTCAGTAGTGACCTGTCACTCCGTGACCTGAAGAGCAGTTAAACTGACATTACGCACAGCAGTGTTAATTAGCAACACAGCGGCATCCCCGGGGGCTAATTACTGCCTAGCCCCCAAAGCCAGTGGTGGCAAATGGGAAGCCCCCAAATGGACACCAAAGCCTCGCCGATCGACTCCTGCCCACACTTTAGAGGTTAAGACCAGCATAGGATCGAGTGGGGCAGTACTCTCTGATACCGGAATGTAGACATATACAAATCATAAAAATAAAAACACAGTGCCATACTCTATTGCTGTTTTCCAGCTGAAGCGATATGGTATGTATATTGTTTCCTAGAGCTGCGTCATATGCTTCAAAGCACTACACCAAAAACAAAGAATTCTGAAATACTATTATATTGTTCTCAAGGGGTGAACATTACCCAGTGAGTCCGACTCCACCACGGTGTTATCTCTACTATTTCCCGCCAAGGCCGTGCTGCCTAGAGGGCGGATGAAGGCCTTAGTCATTGCTCACTGTGTGACTGTGTTGATATGTGTGCATGCATCGGTGATTCATTTAGATGTGTGTCTTGCGCAGATAAGGTCATGGTTTCACGGGAGCATCAACTTGCCATTGTGAGCATTCGCATTGCAACTCCCTTGCTTACCTTGTAAAGTTTTAAGGGAGTGTAATGTACTGCCTCAAAGATCGTATTGCTCCCTGGTGTGCTAAACTCCGATGCAGAAATATGTATGTGGCCCGCAAGTCATTAGAATGTTTGTAGATGTTCCGGCTTATCTATTCATCCTTCCTCTCACAAAAAGGACAGACTTCAGCAGCCAGTTTGTTCAAAGGGTCTCCCACTTCAAATGTGAAAATATGGGGATTTGTGGCAATATAATTCTTCTACTTTCTTGTGCCTTTTTAAGGATTCCACGTCCCTAGTAGTCAAGTAAAAAGGTCAGTTTGGTGTGCGTGGCCTGTTCATCAGGTACGAGTGCTGAAGGCTCAATAAATGGAAATGTTGTGCCGCCGTGGAGGTGCAGGGGTGTTGCTATTCTTGTTCTGAGCCACATCCTCTGACTTTTTCTATGACGAAATTCCTAGTAAGTAAGAGGGTTTCCAGCCTGATGGATTAATTTGAAGAAAGGGCAGGTAAAAGCACTCCCATATCCAAAAAAAGCCAGAGCCCTCAGATAATAGAGCTCACAGCCAGCCTGGTTTTAAATGACCCGCAGAATCCAGGGAGGGGAAGGCCTAGATGAGTTATGGTAGCCTAGATGAGTTATGGTATCTTGTGTCAGGTTATCTCCCTGAGCAGAAGTCGTATTATGGATACTGAGACTTTAACATTTGCACAAACTGTGTTCACTTCTTGCCTGTCTAGATTCTTAGAATTATGTACCAGCATTCCTGCGTCTCCCATCTCTAGATGGATTTATAGTCACTCAGAAGGCTGGCCACAGACTTCAGTGTAGTGTGCCCTGCCCAACAAACATCAGTAGAAGTGACACCTTTCACACTTCTGCTGTGCTAGCAGCAACACATGCTTCCATGCCACGGGAATGTGATAAAACTGGAGGATAAGTGCAGAAACTGGCAGATGCTTTTAAAACTTGCATTTAATTTTCATTAAAGCTGTCCATTATAGTACTACTTGAAGGTGACAGACCAAAAAAAGCTAAACAATTTTTGCTACTGCTTTGACCGCACCCACAGACTCATTCACCCTGCATCCTTTTTGTGCAGCATAACTAAGTTTCCATTCTTTTATAATGTACTTCAACGACCACTGAGCCTACAGCACCTTCTCCAGCCTCACATACTGTGCCTGCTACCAATACTGCACTCACACTGCCCTTGCTTCCACCACTGCACTCACACTGCCCCCTACATGCAGTATTCAGAACTGGGCATGAGAAGGAGTAGGGCCAGGCCTCCTGTCACAGTCTCAAGACTGGGCAAAGGGAGCAAATAGTCACATACTGCAAAGAGAGAGTGGGGCTGCTTCATCACCATATTACCAACCACCATCCCTATGCCAATCACACACACGCATACCAATCCTGCTCCCTCCCTCCCTCCTCCCCTTCCCCAGTTACAGGCAGAGCTGCCGATTTCAAACCTTGGGGACCACGTTTGAGTCTCAGCGTTGCTAAACATCCAGCGATTCTGGGCAGTTCCCTTAATCTGCCCATGCCTAAATAACATGAAGATGACCTTGTGTAAATGTAACTGGTGTTCATTAGAAGCGCTCGCCTACGGGTCATGTTTGCGCTATGACAAAAACCTGAAAAAAAATAAACGCCCACACCAGGCTCACATTACAAGCTTGGTGCTTTCCTTTCACAGATGAAGCTGACTCCCGGTTTAACGGTGAAAGGCAAGAATTGATGTAGGGACAGGAGTAGGTGGGACAAGTAGATTTTACAGGACATGTAGATCTCAGTGGCATTTTGTCCCTTGGCCAAGTAGATTATTTTAAAAATTCCACACCCCTGGGTGTGGGAAGCAGTATCTTTGGCTTCAGAGTCGCTGACGAGGCCCTCGTCGGTGTGTTGTCCTTCTGGAGCGTCGACGCCTTCCCCGAAGAGGTCGTCTGGAATTGCCGTTGACTAGTGTGCCATAGTTCTTCGCGGCCTTCGGTCTTGAATGGTTTTCTTGGGACCGAAGGACTTGCACGCCGGACAGTCTCGAGCCTCGTGTTCAGGGGAGGGGCAGAGGTTACATACTTCGTGAAGGTCGGTGTGGGGGAATTTGGACCCACATCGAGGGCACTTCTTGAAGTGAGTCCTTTCCATTAGCCAGGACCGGAGCTTGGGTAGGCCCGAAGGCCGTCGTCAACGACTGGAATCGAAGGTCTTGATCGATCAGAGCCGCGCAGAGTGTGGAGATCGCGATCGAAAACAATACCGCAAATTGGGGTGAGGATTGCGCGTCGATAGAAGAACTGGAAACTGTTCGGAACCGGAGCGCGAAGATCACATCTGAGTCCGACAGCGGAAAAAACCAATCTGAGGATGGAGCCGAAGCCCATGCGCAATACGATCCAAAGGAGGAGTCACATACCTCGTGACTTCCAAAGACTTTCCAAGAGGAAAAACAACTGCAAACATCCGGGTCCAACCCCAGATGGCAATCTATGCACAGTGTGTAATCTGCAGCTCATACGCCTCGAACGCAATGTTTTGCAACTTTTCCCAGCGTTGGTAACTTGTACATCAGGAGATTACATCATAAACAACATTTATGCATGCAACACATGAAAACAACATGGGTTACATGCACTGGCACACTGCAGCAAAATCTATTAGCTTTGACAAATCTTGTTTTCCTTCAGAATGCATTTTTGATAGACACATTTCAAACAGTGTTGTAAGAACACATGTCCATGCAACAACCCACACATGGCTGCTGTTAGGCTGTAAAGGTAGTTATCTACACACCATGCTTCACTTTGCCAAGAGGTACCTGCACAGGCAGACGGGTGGCAACCCATGGCTTTAGAAGGTTCTGATGCAGGCTCTCCCTCCCTCTCCCACATTTTCAAATCCCTACAGCTTTACATATGGCCCAAAGACAGGGGAAGATTATAGAACGTATGTGGGGAGAACTACCTTACAGAGCTAGGTGGCTTTAGCATCTCACCACTACACAATGTCTAAATAGACATGGACAGTGCCTTAGACCGGCTCAAAAGTTAGAAGCACGTGTCCAAATATTCACACATATTTGGAAACAAGCTTTGGCAAAGCCAACAGGTCGCACCTATAAAACCTATTACCCTCCCTGATGTTTTTTAGCCATGCTGTGAGCTTCGCAGCGGTTGTGTGTATAAATAGGGATTATGTTACTTACCATGTAAGCATCTGTTCTTGGCATGTTGTGCTGTAGATTCACATGCTTTGTACAAGTCCGCCATCTAGTGTTGGGCTTGGATGATTATTTTTTTTTTGTTCCAAGAAGTTTTTTTCGAGTCACGACTGTTTTGCAGTGGGTAGGTGAGAATGTAAGAATGCTGTATATGTAAGCATTGAGATGTCCATGTGTTAGTATAAAGTAAAGTGTATGAACTGCAGTCCTCACAAGAATGTTTTGGGGAGGAGGGTTGGCGCATGTGAATCTATAGCACTACATGCCAAGAACAGATGCTTAAAGGGTAAGTAACAATCTGTTCCGAGGCATGTGTGCTGTAGCTACACATGCTTTGATTAGACTATAAAGCAGTCCCTATCCTAGGCAGTGGTTAACTTGTGGGAGTTGCAGTTGTTTGAAAAAGAGTTTCTCAAGTACTGCCTAACATTGGCTTGTTGGCGTGCAAATACATCCACACAAAGTTTTGAAAAGGTGTGGTGAGTAGAACATGTTGCTGCTCTGCAAATATCAGCAATAGGAATGTTCCCTGAAAAAGACATGGAAGCTCCAATTTTTCTAGTGGAGTGTGCTTTTGGTGGAACAAGTAAAAGTAGTTTAGCTTTTGCATAGAATGTCTGGACACATTTAATCACCCATCCTGAAATGCTTGATTTTTGAAATTGCTTTTCCTTAACAAGGCGGTACAAAGGCAACAAACAATTGTTTAGTTTTTCTAAAGGATTTAGTCCCATCGATGTAATACATCAATGTTCTTTTTACATCTAAAGTGTGTAATGCCCTTTCTGCAACTGTATCTGGTTGTGGGGAAAAAAACAGGTAAGTCAATAGATTGATTAATATGGAAATTGGAAACAACTTTTGGTAGAAATTTAGGATTAATTCTAAGCACTACCCTGTCTCTATGTAGTTGAAAGAAAGGCTCTTCTAGAGTTGATGCCTGAATTTCACTTGAACTTCTAAGAGAAGTAATAGCGATTAAAAAGGCAAGTTTCCATGAAAGAGATTGCATTTGACAAGAATGTAATGGTTCGAAAGGAGGACCCATTAATCTAGTTAAGACTAATGTTTAAGTTCCATACTGGGGCAGGAGGAAGTCTAGGAGGAATGATTCTTTTAAGGCCCTCCATAAAAGCTTTTATAACAGGATTTGTAAACACTGATACGGGTTGTCTATTTTGGAGATATGCTGCAATAGCTGCAAGATGTAATCATAGAAAAGTACATGCTAATCCTGCAGTTTGTAAACGCAATAGGTATAAAATAAGTACCTTTGCCTGAAGAGTGTTAACATTTTGTTTTTGACAGAAGATCAAGCGTTTCCATTTTGCTGCAGAACATTGCCTTATAGATGGTTTACAAGCCTCTTTAATAAGGTTCATACGTTCTTGAGGTAAATTTAAGTATCCTAATTCTTCAGGAGCCAAATTGCAAGATTCATATTTTTGGGATTGGGATGTCTTAGTGTTTCGTGGTTCTGTTTGAGAAGTTCCGGGTTCACGTGAAGCTTCTCATGTGGAACTAAAGATAGTTGATGAGCCCATGTTGGAGCTATTAGTATCATGGTGAGAGATGTCTCTCCGAGTTTCCTGACCACTAGTGGACGTAGTGGGAGAGGTAGAAAAGTGTATGCAAATATCCCTGACCAGTTGATCCATAGAGCATTGCCTTTGGATCGATGGTATGGGTATCTGCTTGCGAAGTGTGGGCATTTCGCGTTTTCTTTTGTTGCAAACAGGTCTATGTCTAGAAACTCCCACTTGTGATAATATGGTTGGAGAACATTGGGGTGAATCTCCCATTCGTGGAATTGTTGTTGTGTTCTGCCTAGAAAGTCCGCAATTTGATTGCTTGTCCCTGGGACATGTTCGGCTAGGAGACTAATGTTGTGATGTATTGCTAATCCCCATATATTCTGTGCTATTCGAGAAAATTGGAGAGTGAGTCCCACCCCTGTTTTTGTAAGTGATACATTGTTGTCATCTGTTCGAATTAGGACAACTTTGGGTTTTAGGTGAGGTAGGAAGGTTTTCATTGCTAGATAAACAGCTTGAAGCTTTGGGTAACTGACATGGAGATTCCTGTATTTAGAATCTCATATTCCCTGAATAATGAGGTTGTGGAGACGTGCACCCCAATCTGTTAGGGAAACATCGGTCGTATTATTTGGGGAACTGTTCCTGAAACGACTGCCCTTTGGTTAATTTCTGTGGTTTCTACCAATCGCAGAGAGTAATTTGTGCGGATGTCTACCAACACTACATCGTGAAGGTGGCCCAGTGATTGAGTCCACTGTTGAGAGAGACATTGTTGTAGAGGTCTCATATTTAGTTGGGCATGTGGAACTATAAGAATACAGGATGCCATCATGCCTAGAAGTCTGAGAAATGTTCATGCTGGAAGTCTATTTCCTCTCTGAAACTGTTGAAGTAATGTTACTATGTTGGGTACTCTGTGTTTGGGTATGCTAATGCTGATTGTGTGTTCAGTATAGCACCTAGGTACGACTGAGTTTTGGCTGGTCGTAGATGAGACTTTTGTAGATTGATGGTAAACCCTTGTTGATGTGGCAAACCTAGAGTTTTTTTTACATGTTTTGACTGCAAAGAATGCAGTGGTTTGCTTTGATTAACCAGACGTCTAGATAGGAGGAAACATGAATATTTGGCCTTCACACATGTGCAGCTACTACTGCTAGACAATTTGTGAAGACTCGGTGCTGTAGTAATTTCGAATGGAAGAACTTTGAATTAATAATGTTTTCCTTGAAATAGAAATCTGAGGTATTTCCTGTGTGCAGAATTAATTGTTATATGGGAATAGGTGTCCTTTAGATGTAAAGCACCATAAAATCTCCTTTTTGTAATTATGGAATGCTTTCTTGTAGAATGACCATATGGAAGTGTTCTGACATGATGTAATGATTTAATGGCCTGAAATCCAGAATGGGTTGTAGGGACCCATCGTTTTTGGGTATAAGGAAGTATAGTGAATAAACTGTTCCATGACATTGTGGTGGAACTATTTCTATTGGTCCTTTTTGAAATAGAGCGGAGATCTCCTTTTGCAAAAGGGTTTGATTGTTGTACAAATAGTTTGTGTTTGCGAGGTGGAATATTTGGAGGCGTTGTTATGGGCTCCAAACAATAACCATTTTGGATAATGTCCAAGACCCATTGGTCTGTCATGACTGATTTCCAGTTGGTAAAAATCTGTTGAAGACAAACCTGATAGGTGTTAAATGGTCTGGGCGAAAGGTAAGAAAGTTATTGTTTGTTATTGGCATTTGAGGAATGGGTGTGGTTTCCTCTGCCTTTAAAATAGTTTCCTCGATGGGAACCTCAGTAGAAAGTTCTAGGTATAGAGGTTTGTCCCTGATTTTTGTGTTGTGACCCAGAGGTATCTGTGGTGGCAGTTTTGGCACCTTGTTTATAATTGGACCAATGAAAGGAACCACAGTAGGGGTTAGTTTGTAGGGCTCCCATAGATGTTGCTACCTTGGTGTCCTTCTTCGTCTTTTCAAGTGTTGTGTCTACTTGTGGCCCAAAAAGGTGATTTAATATGGTCTGCTGTACTTCATGTTAAAATCCTGGCACTCTTAGACATGCTTGCCTACGTATTAGGATACTGGTGTTAATACCCCTAGCAGCGGTGTCAGCTGCATCTAGTGCACACTTAAGAATTGTTGATAATAAGTTTACCTTCATTCACTATTTATTGACTCCTCTTTTCGTGCTCGTCTGGGACATGTTGGAGGAGCCCCTCCATTTCGTCCCAGTGGGCCCTGTCATACCTTGCTAATAAAGCTTGGCTATTTGCTTTTCGCCTGGAGGTGGCTTATCTCCAGTTGTTTGTGAGTTTGCTCTTTTTCTGGCAATGGACACTACCAAAGAGTCTGGGGTGAGTTGGCCTTTAATAAAAATGGGGTCTGATGGTGTTGCCTTGTACTTTTTGTCACTGCTGAGTATTTATCCTTGCTTAGACTGGGTCTTTAAACATTTTGTCAGAATGACGCGTCATACCCTTAAGTAAATACAAGTATTGTGCCCCCTCTCTGTGCAGTAGACAAAGTCTTGAAAAGAATATACTCCTCTATAGAATCTTTATATATAGGAACTTGATGAAACGTTGCTGCACGTGCTATTAAGTCCTGATAAGCAGTGGCATCACCAAGTGGTGATGGGCGAGTAGGATACAAGTCAGGATTAGTGTCCGCTTGAGGCTCAATATCACAAATATCCCAAGGATCCCCCGATTGTGTATCATTTGGGATATCCTGATCCCCCCCCCCCCCTATTGTAGACTGAGGGGATGTGTTATCTGCCTTAGATAAATGTGGTGAGTGAGGTGGTGGTGGTGTTTGTGGTAGTGGTGAAGTAGGACTAGGAATGTGCAATGGACTAGTTGCAGTATCCTTCCTCTTCATTACAGGTTGAACAAGAATGTCCAATGCCTCTTCAAAACTCAACTGCTTCATTAAAATGTTTTTGGGTGGTTGTATCATAATTCCCTTAGTTTCAGACTGAATTTGCAATCTCTTGTTTCGGATCAAGCTTTTGGTAAAATTGCTTGAGAATTGGCTCTGTAGGAGGTTACAGACCAAAAAAGAAGCATTTTGGTGGCGGGAACTTCGATTTCAACAAGGAAATGTTTGCTTCCGACATTTGTAGTCTTTGTTTCGGTGCCGACACTGAAGATTGACATGTTAGGGCCTCAGATATGGAGGAGGTGGAGGCCCCTGCTGTAGACTAAGCTTTAGGAGACTAGCCGGAAGGCAGGGTTTTGGAGTCATGTTTTCAGCGCGCACCATAGCTTACGTGCAGTGGCGGGCCGCAAGTAGATTTTTGGGTAGAAACAGATAGTTTGGGCTTAGGATCAGGGGCAGAGGTACTCCCTGTCTGTTGTCTTTGTGCTGACTGCAAAACAGTCGAGCCATCTTTGGATTGGAACTCAGAATCTATCTATAAAAAAGATGAGATAAGGCAACCGCTGAGTCATTTTGTACACACATGTATGCATATTCAAAACTCATGCGGACACCTACAATAGGACACGTTTTAAATTATTTTTATTTACTGGTTCGAGATGGACCAGTAATAATAATAATAATAATTTTTAAAAAGTAGCGCAAAAGTGCCTTTTAAAAACTAAAATATTAGATAAGCGGGTTGGGGTGTGGGTGGTGGAAATGCAACACTGGGCGAGAAGACACGCATTACAGCAATGTGGAGCGTGGGGGAATGGGGATAGCAGAAGCACACAGGTGAGAGAGCAACGATCAACGACGGTGTGGAGAAGCCAATGTGCAGGGAGGTGGGGGGAAAATGCCACATAGGCTACAAACGTAATAGGTTACTTACCTTCTAAGCATCTGCTCGTAGCATGTAGTGGTGCAGATTCACCTGTGCCCATCTATCTACACGGAAGCCTTAGGTTTTTGAAGAGGACATTTCTTTTACTTACACATGTGTTTAGCTTCTTGCATGGTCACCATACTTTGTCTAACTCTCCATCTCTACATTCACCTGCTGTGCTAAAAATAATCTAACAATGGAGCTGGTGCCTGTGAGAAAGTGCCATCTTTCTTGCATGGTATGCCCCCACTTTTTGCTGAATTGCTGAATGTACTTTGACTGAGTGTGCCCTGGACTCCTGCCAATCAGGTGCCCAGGGCCTATGTTCCTTCCCTAAAACAAACCAAACCCAAATTGGCAAACCCTGGCCACATGTCAGCCCCTGGTAAATGGTACCCTAGGTACCCAGGGCCTTGTGACCAGGGAAGGCCTCTAAGGGCTGCAGCACTCCTTGTGCCACCCTTAGAGGCCCTGTACCCTTACACACACAGCCTTTGCAGGCTGAGTGTTTGGGTGCAAGACAAAAACAAAGTCGACATGAAACACATCCCTGTGTGCCATGCCCATCACCTACACTGCCATGGCATACATCAGCTACCCCTCTAGCTGGGTGCCTTATGCCAATGTGTGGGCACAGGAGCAGGAGCCCTGTGCCCCTACAGTGCCCAGGTCCATTCCTGAGCACTGTAAGTGCAGTGCTGCCATTTAAGAGTACATGGTGCTGGGAGCTCGTCAAACACGAGCTCCACAGCACCATAATGGCAACACTAAAGACTGAGAAGTTTGGTATCAAACTTCCCAGCACATTAAACCCACACTGATACCAGTGTGGGATTTAATGTACCCAGCACCCCAGAGGGCATCTTAGAGCAGACGTGGATTGTAGGTTAGGTTTAAGGGGGCACCTCTGAGGCTGCCTAGGCTGCCACCCAGCAGACATGTTGCTGGACCCCTGGGTAGGAGAGCCCCTGCTCTCCTGGGCCTGCAACAATGCACATCCTGGGCGAGGTGCTAAATCTCCTTCCCCAGGATGGGCAGGGGGAAGCTTCAAAGGCATGCCGCCTCTGTGAGCTTCCCCAGACCACTGCAACCCCCCACTCTGGTGGGAAGCTTTGGCTGGAAACCCCAAATAAGGACAGGAGATGTGCAAGCCTGCCAACCCCACCCCTCAGGTGGGGGAGGCGAGGTGAAGCACATCTCCGGGCTCTCGCCATCTTGAAGATGGGGAGCCCTACCCTATCAGGACTAGGCTACTGCCCCCCTCCCACAGGAGAGAGGCAGGATAGGGGGTGTACCCACCCCAGGACAGGGACCCATTGGTCCCTGCCCTTCACCTACTCGTAACACCCCTAAATCTAGTATTTAGGGGCACCCTGAATCTTCCTTCCCCAGATTCCAGATTCAAAACTACAAAGAAGAGCAAGAAGAAAGAAGACCTGCCCTGCAGCTGCTAAAAAGAGGAAGACACCAACTGCTTTGGCCCCAGCCCTACCGGCCTGTCAACCCTCGAACCTGCTCCTGCTCCAACTTGGCATCTCTTGTGGCCAGCAACCTCACCAACCCCGGAGGACCTGGCTACCTTTTGGCTCTAAGCCTCTGGGACTCACATGAGTAGAGGCTCTACTCAAAACCTACCTCTAATCCCTGGCAGCAGCCCGGAACCGCGAACCCAGCACACTCTGCACCAGCCAAGCCTGGCCAGTGCCGGAGTGAGTAAACACCCCGAGGACGACCCCACAGCGACTGTGACCCCGAGTCTGGCACTCAAGGACCTCCCTCAACACTCCTGAAAAAGCCTACAGCCTCAGAACAAGGTGCCCCCCCTACCGCGATCAACAGAGGGTAAGATTTCCCGACACCAAAAGGCACCCCTGCACGCGGCGCCCCGCGACCCCCTGTGCCCAATCCCGGGGTACCTACCTAACCTCCAACTACCCAACTTACCTCTCGAAGTGGTGGTGGCACCTGAAGAGTCCTCGTCCCCGAGCTTGCAGTCTTTTTCTAAACCGGAGATTTCCCATTGAAATCAATTGAGCGCCCGAAGGCTCAAAAGCACTCTGCACCCAGCTGCCAGAGTGGCCCTGGCAGTGAAAACTCTACACCTACCTACTTCCCCACTTGCCCTGAGTAAGTGACCAGGAGCCCAGCTCCCACAGCCGCGTGGCTTGCCAGTCAGCAGCCACCAACCAAGGCCCCCCTATCCCTCATAGGATAACATTGGGCCTAACTCTCTCTGCACCCGGCCGCCCTAGAGTCGCTGAGGGTGAACCAACTGTACCTACCTGACCCTGGGGGACCCCCGAGTCTATGCCCAGAACCTCAACTCTGCCAGTCGTGTACTTACCCTTAAACCGATAACTCTATTTTCCTCATAGGGTAACATTGACTGGCTTTTTCCTGAAAATTCTGTGGACTTTTCAAATCTTAAAATATTCACCAAAAATCAGCCGAGTAACGAAAACGAAATTACTCACCTGCTCTTAGGTGAGCTCCCAGTGCTGGATCTTGGTGCCCAGCACTGACTCTGAAAAATACCTACAACTGTACTTACCCTTAACCCAATTTTCTTCCATAGGAAATCATTGACTGTTTTTCTGTGAAATTTCTTCTAAGTGTCGATTTCTGCAATCTTTAAATATTCTTCAAAAATCGTATAATATCTGAAAACGTAATTACTTACCTGTTTTGGATAAAGGTCCAAGTACTGAGTCTAGGCACCCAGTACTGGATTACAAAAGTAGCGAGAACATACTGTACCTGCAACTTGAATTTTCTTCCATAGGGAATCATTGACTGTTTTTCTTTAAAATATTTTCGAAGTGTCAACTTTTAAATTAGCTAAATATTGTTTAAAAATCATTACAGTAATTAAGTCGACTTTCATCACTTGATTCTGAGTACTGACCCAGGACTGAATCTAGGATCCAGTCCTGGAATTCCAAAAGTAATCTAAAAAGTAATCTGTTGCAAATAACTTGAATTTTCCATTGAGCTCAATGCATTGTTGTGTTTAAAATAGAGTTGCCTATTGCAACCATTTGTAACTGTTTACAAAAGTCAATTGCATATTGCAAAAGTATTTATATGAAACATCTCATTCTGAGAATGTATATTTTAAATCCAAGTGTTGGTTCTAAAATAAAACAAGCATATATTTTTTATATATAAACCATTGGCCTAGAGTTCAGTTATTGAGTGTGTGAGACCATTTGCTGACTGAGTGTGTACAACAAATGCCTTACACTGTCCTCTGATACTGCCTTACTGCTCGACCAAGCTACCACTCTAGAGAGTAAGGTTATATCTAACTTTAACCTCTGTCAAACCCTGGGGGACTGTGGACTCTGTACACCCTGTACCTATTAAGGAACAGTATCGAATATGCTACTTACCAGTATGCATCTGTTCTTGGCATGTAGGGCTGCTGACATTCATATCTGTGCATAGATCGCCGCCTAGTGTTGGGTCCGGATGATTGCACATTGTTGTCCTGGAAGAGTCTTTGAAGTATCACGAGATAGGTGGCTCCTCCCCTGGACTACAGTGCGCATGGGCATCCTCTCCATCCTCAGATTGTTTTTCGCCATTGTGGCAGTGATGGAGTAGATACAGTAAGTGATGACCATGCTATACAGTAAGTCTGAGTGCTGCAGCCGGCACAGGCGCCGGGGAGGAGGGGGGGGGGGGGGGCGATATGAATGTCAGCAGCCCTACATGCCAAGAACAGATGCATACTGGTAAGTAGCATATTCGGTTCGAGGCATGTGGGCTGCTGAATTCATATCTGTGCATAGATTACATAGCAGTCCCTCCATTAGCGGCGGCTACCTGTGCCAGCTGCAGCAGTCTGAAAAAGGGTCTTGAGAACAGCCTGTCCTACAGCTGCCTGCTGTTTTGAATGTACATCTACACAGTAGTGTTTGGTAAATGTATGTATAGTGGACCATGTGGCTGCTCTACATATGTCCTCTAAAGGAATGTTCCCTAGGAAAGCCATGGACGCCCCTAACTTTCGTGTTGAGTGGGCTCTTGGAGGAATCGTTAATGGGCGTTTAGCTTTTTTATAGCAAATTTGAATACATGTAACGATCCATCTGGCTATCCCTGCTTTGGAAATGGCGTTGCCCTTGTGTTGTGGAGAAAAGGCAACAAACAATTGTTTTGTTTTCCTAAAATCCTTTGTTCTGTCTATATAGTACATGAGGGCCCTCTTTACATCTAGTGTATGGAGCATTCTCTCTGCGACATTTTCTGGATTTGGAAAGAAAACAGGCAGTTCAATAGTCTGATTCATGTGGAACTGCGATATCACTTTAGGCATGAATGTGGGGTTGGTACGTAGTACGACCCTGTTTGCGTGAACCTGTATGAATGGCTCTTGAATGGTTAGTGCCTGGAGTTCACTAACTCTTCTCAACTAAGTGATTGCCACTAAGAAAGCTACTTTCCAGGTGAGGAATTGAATCTTACATGAATGTAGAGGTTCAAAAGGTGGACCCATCAATCTGGTGAGGACCACATTTACGTTCCACACTGGTGCCGGTGGGTGTCTTGGAGGAATCACTCTTTTGAGTCCCTCTAAGAAGGCTTTGATGGCAGGCACTCTGAATAAAGAGAGGTGCTGCCTGTTCTGAAGATAGGCTGCTATTGCGGTTAGATGTATACGTATGGAGCTGTATGCCAGATTGCACCGGTATAAGTGTAACAGGTAACAGATGATGTTCTGAATGGATGCATCCAGCGGATTAATGTCATTGTTTTTACAGTAAATGACAAATCTTTTCCATTTAGCCGTATAGCAAGCTCTGGTCGTGGGCTTCCTGGCCTCCTTGATGATATTCATACATTCTGGAGGCAGGTTCAGGTAGCCAAACTCTAAGACTTCAGGAGCCAGATCGCCAGGTTTAGCTGATGCGTATCTGGGTGCTGAATTTCGCCAAGGTTCTGCGTTAAAAGTTTGGGTGTTAGCCGCAGTCTTTGATGCGGTACCACGGAAAGTTCAAGAAACGTGGTGTAACATGGCTGGCGTGCCCACGTTGGAGCAACCAGGATAAGTGTTATCGAGTGTTGCCTTAGTTTGCGTGCCACTAGCGGTATTAATGGCGCTGGGGGAAAAGCGTACGCAAATCTGCCTGACCAGTTCATCCATATTGCATTGCCCTGCGACTGTGGATGGGGGAACCTGGCGGCAAAGCTTTGGCATTTTGCGTTCTCCCTTGTGGCGAATAGGTCTATCTCTGGATGACCCCACTGCTGGAAGTACGGTTGGAGTACTGACTGATGTAGCTCCCACTCTTGCATTTGGTGGCTGTGTCTGCTGAGCAGATCCGCCATCTGGTTGTCCTTGCCCGGGAGGTGTTCCGCCATGAGGAACATGTTCCTCTGAATGGCCCACTTCCACATGCTCTGAGCCAGATGAGACAACTGTGGAGAGTGTGTTCCTCCCTGTTTCTGTATGTAGTACATGGCAGTCATGTTGTCCGTCCGGATCAACACGACTTTGTTGCACAAGTGTACTTTGAATGCCTTCATTGCCAGGAAGATTGCCATCAGTTCCAGAAGGTTGATGTGCATCTTCTTTTGCTGTGTTGTCCATAGTGCCTGCACTGTGTAATTGAGTACATGAGCTCCCCATACCTGGAGAGACGCGTCCGCTGTTAGTATGATTTGTGGAACAGGCTCTTGGAACGGTCGGCCCTTGCAAAGGTTTTGTGGGTTCCACCAATGCAGAGAGTTGTATGCCCGACCGCTCACCAACACTAGGTCTTTCAACTGTCCTTGAGTCTGATTCCATTGACGTGCCAAGCACTCCTGAAGCGGGCGCATATGTAGTCTCGCGTGCGGGACTATGAAGATGCAGGAGGCCATCATGCCTATCAACTGCATGAACACTCGCGCTGGAAGGGAGTGTTGAGGTCTGAACTTTGTTATCAGCAGTTGCATGCTGTTGATCCTCACTAAATTTGGCTGAGCAGTGGCTGCCAGAGTGTCTATGGTCGCGCCCAGGTACTGCCGTACGTGGGCGGGTTGAAGATGTGATTTTGGATAATTCAGTGAGAATCCCAGACTGTGAAGAAGGTGAATGGTGTTGGATATGTGGCTGGCACACTGCTAGGCTGACTTTGCCTGAATAAGCCAGTCGTCCAGGTAAGGGAAGATGTGAATGTGCTGTCTCCGTAAGTGTGCAGCCACTGTCGCAAGGCATTTGGTAAAGACCCTGGGCGCTGTTGTTACTCCGAAAGGGAGGACTTTGAACTGATAATGTTGATCCTGAATAGTGAACCTGAGATATTTTCTGTGTGATGGGTGCATGGGTATGTGGAAATACGCATCTTTCAAATCTAGTGTTGCTAGGAAGTCTCCCTGACTGAGTAACGGCAGAACCTGCTGGAGGGTGAGCATATGAAAATGCTCCGACAGAATGTATTGGTTGAGAGGTCTTAGGTCCAGTACAGGTCTCAAAGACCCGTCCCTTTTGGGATTAAGAAGTACAGAGAGTACACCCCTGACCCACGTTGTTCTACAGGCACGAGCTCTATGGCTCCTTTCTGCAGCATACTTAGTACTTCCTGCTGCAATAATGTCAAGTGCTCTGCGGACATAGGACGGTGTCTTGGTGGTATGTTGGGTGGATTGGATGTTAATTCCAGACAATAACCGTACTGGACAATTTTTCTGACCCACCTGTCTGTGGTGATGGATCTCCAGACTGGCAGGACCTGTTGGAGTCTCCCCCCGTCACTGTTATTGGCGGAGGACCTGGTGTTGTTGTTTCCTCGTCCTCTGCCTTTGGTGCTCGATCCACGATATCCACCCCTATTCGTCTTATTATAGGTACTCTGGGTACCTCCTTTATTGTACTGCTGCTGGGACCCCTGAGCCCTAGCTGCTCCTCTATTCCCGGGGCGACGAAAGGAGCCACACCGAAACTGCTGCGACTGTAGAGCCCCATAGATTTTGCAGTTTGTGTCCTTTTTAATCTTTTCTAGTGTAGTATCAACCTCGGGGCCAAATAAAAAGTCTGGGTGGACTGGTTGATTCAAGATATTAGTTTGAATTTCAGGTTTCAAACCGGATATTCTCAACCATGCGTGCCTCCTTAACATCACACTAGTGTTGATTGCCCTAGCTGCAGTGTCAGCTGCATCTAGTGCGCATTTGATGGACGCATTTGTAATGAGTTTTCCCTCTCTGATGAGGAGCTCCGCTCCATCTTTGTAGTCATCAGGTAGGTGTTCTATCAGTGTTTCTAGGGTATAGTAGTGTGACCTGTCGTATCTGGCCAGGAGTGCCTGAGTGTTGGCAATGCGCCAGATGTTTGCTGCTTGTGCTGCTATCCTTTTTCCCGATGTTTCTAGCACTTTGGACTCCTTGTCTGGAGGAGGAGCATCACCGGTAGTTTGCGAGTTAGCTCTTTTGCGAGCATTAGAAACTACCATCGAGTCCAACGGCAATTGACCCTTAATGTACATTGGGTCCCCTGGTGCTGGTTTGTATTTTTTTTCTATTCTTGGGTTCAATACCCGTGCTCTGGTTGTCTCCTTAAAGATGTCCTTAGCATGTTTAATAACCCCTTTTAGCATTGGTAGAGTCTTGACTGTTCTTTCTGATGTTGAGAACGTGTCCACCAAGAAATCCTCTTCCACCGAGTCAGAATGAAGTTCCACTCCGTGATTGGCCGCCGCTCTTTCAATGAGGGCGTTAAAAGCAGCAGTATCCTCAGTGGGAGATGTTTTTATATTATAAATATGTGTGTCAGGAGCATTTTGTGGGTCTCCTGGGTCATTAGGGTCTCCCCATGCTTGATCCTGGTCTTGCTGTTGTTCATCAGGGTCAATATCCCCAGGATAAGTGGTATCCTCATTATAGCCCTCTCCTGCATCCGCCTCCGAGTGTGCGGGAGAAAAGGATTGTGGTTCCTGATGATATGTTTGGTAAGGTTCCACAAGCACTGGTGTCGAACCGGACGCTATTTTATTTTTCAGTGGAATTTTGTATGATTCCAAAGTCTTTTCTGGGACAATTTTCCGCTTGCGGAACAACAGTCTACCAGTGTCTACGTCGATAAACTGGTCTTGTGAGTCTTCGACATCTGTCCTTCCTGTCGACACTGTTTGTGGTTGTTCGATACTCTTCCTAAGTTCGAACATCTTAGGTGTCCCCGGTGGTGGCAATCCAAACTTGATCGGTGCGGGCGCCGATTGAGCCTTGGCGACCTTCTTCGGTTCGGGACCCGTTTTTGGTTCGAGAGTGTCCCGTTCCCTGATGCGCTTTAGGGACTCCGACACCAGTTGCAACGTGAATGTTGACGGTGCTTTCGATCCGACAGGCTCTTTGGAGACAGGCCTCGACGCGGTCTCCGGTTTCTTTCCTGTCTTCGGGGCTTCAATCTGCTCAGCACTCCTCGGTGTTGATGTAGTCGGATCGACCACCTTGACCTTGGTCTTTGGTGCCCCAACCTTCGGTGCCATAGGCATCTACGGCTTCTCGGGACCTAGGGCCTTCTTTTGTTTCTCGGTGCCGAAGTCCTTTTTTGGTTTCTCGGTACCGAAGTCCTTCCTTGGTTTGTCGGCTCCGATGTCCTTCTTTAGTGTCGACGGATTGGAAGGTTTCGATGCCTTCGATCCGACCTGAACCAGTTGCACTTTCGGTTTCGATTTGACCGGTGCAGGTTTTGGTTTCGATTTCACGGAATCGACTCCAGTCTTTTTTGATATTTCTGGCTCTTTTGAAATGTTCGAAGCCGGGCCTTTATGCGGGGCTGTAGAACGATCTGACCGATCTTGGGTAAGGCCCGCAGGCGATCCCTCGACCGGAGCCTTATCAAGACTATCTCCCTCGGCCTCCACATCGACGGATTGGCCTAGCTCCTCGCCTGAGCTATCTTCCTCGGCCCTAAGGGCCTCCTCGTCGTCTCCTACCTCGTCGACGACGTCTTCTTCCCGGAAGATCTCCTCATCTTTGTCGTCATATTGGGAGTAATGCTCTGAAGCAGGGTCCGATTGGTCTTGAACATCCTGCTCTTCAACGTCGTCGGAGTGGTCTACCTCTGCGACGCTCTTGGCTTCTTCGTCCTCGGTACTGAATATATTAACCAGGTTAGGCGCCGATTTCTTGGCTTCCAATCGAGCCGCTCGTCGATTCCGAAGGGTCTTCTTCGACCGGAACCGGGCGCAGGCCATAAATTTGGTCTCATCATGATCCGGTGATAAACATTTGTTACACACCGGATGGACATCGACGTGTGGATATTTTGCGTGACAGAGGGCATCTTTTGAAGGGAGTCCTCGATTCCATCTTCGAACGTCGATCGATGTTCGGACCGAAACTCGATCCGATAAGGGTGAATAAGTTCGAAAACAAGTATAATAATCTATCGATACCGAACGCAAACGATACCGACGATATCTAAAGGCTTTTGGCCTTAAATAAAGTTTTCCTAACTTGAGCTAAGATAAGCACATCCGAACCCAATGGCGGAAAAAAACAATCTGAGGATGGAGAGGATGCCCATGCGCACTGTAGTCCAGGGGAGAAGCCACCTATCTCGTGATACTTCAAAGACTCTTCCAGGACAACAATGTGCAATCATCCGGACCCAACACTAGGCGGCGATCTATGCACAGATATGAATTTAGCAGCCCACATGCCTCGAACATACAGAGCCACTTTCTCACAGTGCCCATGTGCATTACCAACTAATGGAAGGTTCACTATACCTGTGACTCCAAAGACTTTTGAAGAAAAACAAGTCACAAACGTCGGAGCCCAACGCTAGATGGGAGGTGTATGCACAGCTTGTTATCTACAACCACACAGGCTACAAAAAAGTAGTTCCCCCTAAAAGCAAGCAGAGGAGGCATAGACGCCAGCAGGTCAAAGAGATGGGTGAAGAAACAATGCTCCATGAGAGGGACAAACATAAGACTGACAAACAGTCATCAAATAGGAAGTAGCCAAATGAAAGTAACAGGAAAACCATCCAATGGTAATCAATGAGCAGGGTCCAAGCCCATGTATGTTCTTGGTACCTCACAAAATGTCTTTCACAACCAGATAGGTTCCCTTGTCTGGTAGGAACGACCTAAAAATGAAACCACTAACCACTTATGGAGTGCGGTTACGGAGGCAGAGCTAGGATTTTAGAGAGTACTGTATCTTTTGCACAAGCTGCATAACTTTGTGCTGGTGTATATTAAATTAAATACGGGCATGTTAAACAACAAAACAAAGGTAAAATGATGTTGTAAGCGTAGGTTTAGGACCTCTTTGATGGCAGAAAATGTTTCTCTGAAGTATGAATTAAAGAAAGAGTCTAAGCTAGATATAGGTTCGTGCCTTGAAAAAAATGGAGCAGCAGCTCTTCCAGGCTAGAGCTGGAACAGCAGCCAAAGTAAAGACACTCATATACGAAGAGCCATTTACTGCTCTTACAGTGACACTCACTGGCCGAGGCCGGAATTAATGAAGCAGATCTTGGGAAGGAGAGCACAATACTGCCTGCTGGCCAGTGTTGTGGAGCGCTGATAATTGAATTCAGAGAAGGGTCTGAGTACCCAATACTGCTCTTACTGCGACACCTGCAGGGCAGGGCCACTGTGATGCTGAAATAACATAGCCAAGGGAGAGAGCGCCAAGTAGTTATTATCTTACAGTGACAACCACTGGCCGGGAGCATTAGTGCGCTGCTGGAGAGTCTAGAGCATGTGTGATTACGTACCGATGATGATGATGAGGATAATGGCGCAGATTACACCCAGGATGATCATCATCTGTGGGAAAATAAACAGAATGAGGGAGTAAGCGATGTGCTGAAATTAAGGGAGTGGGGCGGAAAGGGTCAGAGAGATGGAGAGAACTGCACTTAGAAATAAATCAATAAGAGAACAGGGGTGGAAGGGTCATGACTAGGGCAATAAAATAGGTGGGAGTAAATTCCAATCAGATACAGGTAAAGCGATTCAGGCATAGGGATATGGGTTAGAATAGCTCTATTTCAGACGGATCGAGGAGAGGGGATGAGGCTCACAAAAGGGGTCAGGGATTAAAGAAAAAGGGAGGAGTGGCTACCATAGATCGTTTTAGGTGGTGTGTCAGAGACGTAACCTGGGCAAGGGGTTCACACACTAGGCTCAAACGAAGTGGGGCAGGGTCACTTGCATACGGGGAGTGGAATTCAGGTGTTGAGGTCAGAGTTGATGAAAGATGAGGAGCCCGCGGAGAGACTAGAGACAGGATGGGTTTGCATGGAAAGAGGAGAACCAGACAAATATGTGTTTGTTGTGAGAGTGGTGGTCAGGCACAAAGTAGGTGGGAATCAAGAGAGGGACTCTGAAACAGGCCAAAAGGGACAGAGATAGGTAATCTGGGGCAGCATCACTAGTCAAAGAAGGTAGAGCTCAAGTACAGGGTGAGTTAAGATTAAAAAAAAAAAGAGAGGTGGAGAGCACTGATCAGGGAAGGAAAGAGGGACTCTGGAGCAGGATGTGCGGGATGGATATAGGTTCCAAGAGACAAGACGGAGGGAGCAATACTAGGGTAGAGCGGGCATGATAGAAGGAAGAGTACAAGGACAGAGCGGGCACGGATGGAAGGAGTACCAGTGTGGTTTGGGAGCAGGAGAGAGTGACGGGAATGTGGAAAAAGTGGTACTCGGTCAGAGGTGGTGGGGCCACAGGTAGAACTGGAAAGGCAGATGTGGCAGAATAAAGATTAGTTCACCTTCAAGTTCTTCCACCAATATTTGCGCTTGAGCTTGGCTGCACTGGTCTCAAACTGGGATGCTCCAGCTTGCAGGGCGTCCGCACGATCGTCCAGCTCCGAGAGTTTCTGGTCCCGCTCCAAAACCTTGTCCACGTTCACTCTCATAATGTCCACCACCTGTGCCAGGAGAACGGGAGACCAAGGTCAATTACCTGGACCATATTTAAAAGTTTGCACAGATGCAATTGCATGCACTCACAAATGCAGTCTACCAAAGGCGCACCGTGAGAAGTCGGTGAGAAAGGAGAAATAGAACAAGTCAATACTGGGCCACTGCCACAGCCCGCCTTGGATCTAACTAGGTAGGTGAAGTTGTGAAAGGGCTCAGTAGCGCCACTCAAACTATCCCTTCGATGCCGAGAACAAGGGTGACCAGTCTCACTGGTCAGTATCTTAATACACGTCGAGAGATAGAGAGATGTGCCCTGTAAGGTTTGTTAAAGCTTGCAATGCATGTAGCCTGTTTTAAACTGCTGGTAACAACCCCATTAAACCACCTCCAAAATGCACTTCTACTACCCTATGGAATTTACCTCGTGAAATCAGAGAACTTTGCACAAGTAGCACCTTCACATGCCCGTCAAGACATGTATTCAAAAAAATAGTCTGTCAATCTGTGAATGGCAGTGAGGGGGCATGGTGCAATGTGCAAACGCATTCATAGATCATAGGTCAATGCTAATGTCCCATCCTTTTTCGCGTCACAAGTCCTGTCTGCATGTACGATTATACAGTGTCCTGTTAGTCTGTAGAATGTGGTGCAAGAAGCATAGACCCTTCATCCTCTACAGATCGTTTAAAAGATTACACTGACTTTACTTGTAGAAACCAGGGCTACAATGTCGCTTGATACTGTGATGAAGCACTACTTAAGCAACCAGTTACTCGTGTTAGTAAAGCAGCCTTTTTTTCCATATCTACATGGGTCCACAACAATTATGTGTGTATTAAGTTCTTACTACGTCTTGCCACAAACTCCACCATGGAGTTGTGACCTGACAGCATGGACACTGTCAGCTGGTGTGTCACAGGGCGGGTAGTCGCCCGCTGAGGAGTAATATCTTGTTGTTAGCGACAAGGAGCTGCAGGCCAGATGTCTAGAAGAGTTGGCCACACACTAGGCAGTCACTGCAGCCACAAGGAGGTGGTGGCAGACAAGGACCTGCAACCAGAATTTCGGTCATAATGAGGGGTTTAAGCAGGCAAACATTTTGATGCTGCAGAAGATTCAAAGCAGAAGGCTAGTGGAGGCCTGTGGACTGTAAAAAGCCTACTTTTCAAGTTATCTTAAGCTTCTGAGCAGGAACCTAGAATCCTGTGAGGAGTATTCTGTGATTATCCATTTTTTTTGTTTTTAACTTGGGCACAGAGTTTGTTCTAGTGGGGAAAAACTCTATTTTGTACGTTAGTGTAGTTGTGGGGTTAGGCAACAGAGTTTTGGGGGTGGACACCAACCGCTGCATTTGGCTTGTGCAAGAAGGGGAGACCTAGGGGGATCCGTTTGTCTTGGCTGCTAGCTGCGAGTGTCACTTGGGCCCTCTCGCTTTGTCCAAGGCGGATGCTGCACCCTGGGGTGTCCGTACGGTCAGCAGTGGGGAAGGATTCACGGGGTGCATGGCTCTCTGGTGTGGCCGTGGAGTTTCACACTGGACGGCCGGCTGGGATACAACAGTCAGCAGGAGTACAGCAAACTGGATGGTGGAGAGAAAGCACATGGTGGGACGCTCGTGCACAAGGAGAGCATACTGGGTCCATCGCTTTTGTGGAAGTGCTGCAGCGTGACACATGGATTGTGCCTGTGCACAGGAGAAGGCTAAGTGGAACACAGACCCACTTTCACTCTGGCAACTGTCAAGGTGAACAGAGACGTTATCCTTGGTCTGACCACAGGGACTTTATTTATCTTTCACAAGAAGTTTGTGTGTGTGATACGGCAGGAAGAAGGCAGCTTTCCAAGGAAGGGTTTGTGCAACCTGTACAGTTGTAGGTTACTAGGAGTGACGGCGAAGCAGATGGTGTAGGCTGTCACTAGGACTTGGGGCCTGTCCATCTAGGAACCCAGTGGTCACGTTTGTGTGTGGTGCTGGGCTGTGTTATCAGCGCTATGTGACGTGCTGACGCGGTGGCATTGTTAGCTTTGAGGTGCATATGCCACTGCTCAAGTGATTTTGGGAGAGTTGTATTGATATCTTTTACCCTGGAAGAGTCTGTTCAAAGTTGTTGTGGCCTGGTGCAACTAGGCCCAGTTTTGAGCAGGGGTTCACTGTGTGCCTTTTACTCTCTTCGATCGCTTTAGGGAAGGTGCACTGCCCCCAAGGGAAAGTAAGGACTAGAACAGGAAGTAAGCTGGGGTATGTTGAGGGCCTTGCCGGAGGAGGGGTGGGGGGGGGGGTTAAGGGGGACTGTTTGGCACTGTGGACAAAAAATAAGTTACTTACCTGTACACTGTGGTTCTCCAGTATTGATATCTTTCATTGATTCACATGCTTGTCTCTTCCCCGTCGTCATGGTGGGAGTCTCGCGGCAATTAGAAAAGTATCATAGAAGTACATAGAAATCCCCAAAAGGGAAAGAAAACTTCTAGAGTCATCCTCATCATTATGTAGGTCCAAACTCCGACCAATCAGAGACCAGCCCTAGACCTCATCTCCCCAGTCAGAGCCACCAGACCTCAGATTTCGAGGACAAGTGTGCTAAGGTAAAAAATAACATGAGATCAGAAGTGGCAAGCCTAGACGGGGAGGAGGGAGGGCACATATGAATCTATGAAAGATATCAATACTGGAGAACCACAGTATACAGGTAAGTTATTTGTTTTTTCTCCAGTATTGAATCTTTCATAGATTCACATGCTTGTATCAGAGTAGATAGCAGTATAATTCTCTTAGTGTGTGTCTAGGCGAAGGCCTTCTTATGCCCTAAAGAAGACATATTAAAAAATATAGTAATACATCTGCGCTATGATTCAAAGAAAACCAAAAAGTAGTAAATAAATTGTAGTTGCCAAATATAAGAAACAAATAGAGTTAAAGGATATGAAAGATTGTACCTTAAGTAAGCAGATGTCTCAGGACAGCTTGGCCCACTGCAGCATCCGCTTTCCATGCAGAGTCCAAACAGTAATGCTTTGTGAATGTATGCACATTGGACCATGTTGCCGCTCTACAAATGTCCGGAAGCGACACCAGCAAACAAAGCTGTAGAAGCTGCCATCTTCCTTGTGGAGTGCGCAGACACCTTTGCAGACAAAGGCTTTCCAGCCTTGTTGTGGCAGAAAATGATCGCAGAGGAAATCCAACATGCAATACTGCTCCTTGAAAGGGCTTGACCCTTCCGTGGTGAAGTAAAGGACACAAATAATTGATCCGACTTCCTAAAAGTCTTAGTTCTATGCATGTAGAACTTGATACAGCGCTTCACATCCAAAGAGTGCAATGCTCTTTCGGCAGCGGTTGAAGGGTTCCCAAAGTATGTGGAAAGCACAACTGGTTCATTTAAGTGAAAAGAGGTTGGAACCTTGGTAATGAATTGAGGATTTGTCCTTAAGAAAAGTTTATCCTGAGAGAATTGAAGGAAAGGCGCAACAATCGTGAAAGCCTGAATTTCACTTATTCTTCTAGCCGACGTTAGGGATAAAAGGAGAGCCGTCTTTCAAGAAACATATTTTAAATCAGCCTTATGAATGGGCTCGAAAGGTGATTTCATCAACTGAGTCAGTACTGTATTTAATTCCCACGGAACTGAAGGACGCTTTAAGGGTGGGAAACCCTGAAGAGACCCCTCAAACTCCTTGACAATTCTTGTTGACCACAAAGTAAGCTCACCTGACTTTCTGCGATACCTGGAAATTGCTGCTAAGTGTACCTTGATTGACGAGTGAGCTAATTTTGATTGAGCTAAGTGAAGTAAGTAAAGCAAAACCTGTTCAGGTGCGGATAGTAAAGGATGCAGTTTCATCTTCTCGCACCAATGGCAAAATGACTTCCATTTAGCGGAGTACGACTTGTTAGTGGAAGGAGCTCTGGCCCGTTGCAGAATAGACCTGCAATCTGAGGATGAACAATTTGGCCGTTGCTCGTCGAGCGTAGATTTGGCAGTGGAGGGAAGCAAATGTGTGGAGAAATCGAGCACAGGAGATGCTCCGTGTACCAAAACTGCCTCGGCCATGCCTGTGCTATGAGAATGAGATTGCATGGTTCCTTCATCTTGTTTAGGAATCTCCGGATAAGAGGAAATGGCAGGAACGCATAGGCAAATATCCCTGTCCATCGCATCTGCAGCGCGTTCCCCTAAGAGTTCCTCTGAGGGAACCTGCTGGCGAACTTCTCGCACTTCTTGTTGCCTTCTGTTGCAAACAGATCCAGTCTCGGAGTGCCCCAGCGTTTGAAGACTCTTTGCAGCTGAATCACATCTAACTCCCATTCGTGACATTAGGTATTTGTTTTGCGTAGAGAATCCGCCCAATCGTTGTCCACGCCCGGGACATGCTCTATTTGCAATGTTCTGATGAATGAGCCACTTCCAGATTTGCTAGGGTAGCTCTGATAGAGTGAGAGACATGGTACCCCCTTGTTTGGCAAGATAGAACATTGTTGTAGCATTGTCTGTTCTTACTAGAACGGAGGATCCCTGGATTAGGGGAGAAAGGCCTGCAACCCCAGAGAAACTGTCTTTAGTTCCAGAAGACTGATGTGTGAACATGTTTCCTGAGGGGACCATTTTCCATGTATTTGCAATTCCTGGAGGTGCCCCCCCCCCCCATCAGTCCATTGAAGCGTCCGTTGTCATAATATAATGAGGCTGTGTTTGTTGGAACGAGTGGCCTGGAGAGATATTGCTTTCTATTTCCCACCATGACAGAGACTGTTTTATCGTCTGGGAGAGAGAGATGATGTCCTCGAATGAGCCGTGTACCTGCACCCATTGCAAGTCTAACTGCTCTTGGAGAGGTCTCATGTGAAGCTTGCAGTTTGGAATCAACGGGACGCAAGATGACAGCATCCCCAGTAATGACTTGAACACTCTCACAGAAGTGTATTTTCTTGCGCGCAGAAGTGAAGCTAAGCGCATTATTTTTAGCTTCCTCTCTGAAGTGGGATATGCCTTCATTGACCTTGTGCCTAGGAGCGCTCCGAGAAAAACGCGCTTCTGGTTTGGAATTAAGTGTGTCGACAGCGACGTTGATCCAGTCTAAGAAGTCGTAGACGTAATAGTTGACAGTGTACGTAGTCGACGAAGCAGTCAACAACGCCGTCGACGATGAAATTGTCGTCACCATGCTCGTCGACGATGCCGTAGTCACGGCTGTCGACGAAGAAGTAGTCGCCACAGAAGTCGGGAAATTTGAAGAGATTCTCAACGACGGGTCAGTCAATGGTGTTTTCTTCGTAGACAAAGCCTGTTTGAGAGGATTAACAGGCAGCGAGGCAGCAGAATGCTTCTTCAGACCAGAATCTTTAGACTTAATGGCTGTCTTTTTGGCAGAAAGTGATTTTCCTACCTTTGATTTCTCAACATCAGCCTTTAATGAGGTGGAGCCCCCATTTTTACGTTTTCGCTCAAGAGAGGAAGGCCAAGGGCTTTATTCAATGTCAGATCCAGACTCCGATTTAGATTTATTTCTTCTGGAGCCATAACAATAATCTGGCCTCTCTATCCTTTAATCTTAGCAGAGAAGGTTCTACAATATTTACAGTCCTTGGCTGTATGTTTAGGATAGAGACCATAAAGGCAGTCCTTATGTGGATGTTCTGAAAAAAGTCTAAACTTTCCACATGATCTACAGGGCCTGAAAAACCTCTTCTTAGAACCTTCAGACATCCCTTTTTTTTTGTTTTTGGTATATGTTTATTGAGAAGTACGTCAGTTTATAAACAATACATTAAAAAAAAAAAAGGAGTATAAAATCAAATTATGGCCACACAATAAATTACTATGAAATGTTACCTTCTCAGATTTTTAAATGAATGAAATAAGCTTTATTTCGATATAAGCATATCTTAAAAGCGTGTACATTTATAACATAGACAATATAAAATCACAAAACTAGTCATAAAACAGTGATATCACCAGATTTCCAAAGCAGACAGAAGGTAAAAAGTACATATAAACAGAATAAATAAGACAATTTCTTTAAAAGAGAATATAAGCAATCAATATGACAAAAGAGAAAGATCTGCTTATGTGTGGACTGCGAGGGCTTTAGATCTTAAGAGCCAAGACCACCTCAGAAACTTGGATCATGCGCAACAATACAGAGATCGTGTATCAGATTTAAAAATGCGCAAAGCTATGAGATGGTCTCTTGTGCCTAAGTCTCTACACAGGGGTTTGAGCCAATAGGTCCTTGGGATTTTATATTCAGGACATGCAAATAAAACATGTGCAATTGACTCGACTCGAGTCTCGCAAAAAAGACAAAATGGTGATGTCTGAAGAGGTGGCTTCCAGCGTGCGGTTAATTCGCGCACTGGAAGTGTGCCAACCCTAAATTTAAAATAGAGGGCTCGATCAAAAGGCATCTGGATAATATCAAGATAAGGCTCATAACGCACTTCATCCTTAAGCCTTAAGAACTCAGTGGTGCTTCTAGCACCATAAAGACTAGAATTCCTCTTCGCAGTGACCCAACTCCAGTACAATTTCTTCAGTTCAGCTTTCGGGGGTGAGGTTTTATTCACCCAAGCGTCTTTAAGACCGAGGTCACAAAGCAAGGTCTTAACATCTTTCAGCCATTTAATTTTGTACCAACAAGGCATGGACAATATTTCAGTCAGTCCCTCAGCATACTTCGCTAACTCAGGGGTTCGCCAAAGCCGGGCCCATAAAAGAAGGGGGCGGACTTTTGCCAAGTCTTTCAACGTGTGGCACCCTAAGTCCAATAACAGAGGTACCACTGGAGTGCTCTGGGGTAGTGCCATCAATTCCTTGTAAAAACTAGAATCAGACTTAGCAAGCTAGTCAATATTATTTAGGCCCCATAATTCGGCGCCATAGAGTGCCGAGCTCACACCTTTTGCTTTATATATCTCTAGGGCTGGGGCTATTGGCCTAGACAAAGAAGAACGATGTTCCCTGAGGAGGGCACCAGTAACCCGCTTATGGTTTAGAAGCATCTTTTGTATGTGAGTTGACCAATGCATAGTATCTGAAATGCGGATACCCAGGTAATCGAATTCTTTTACCCTATCAAGGTTAACCGCATTCAGAACTGGGGGCCGTCCTAATTTTTTGGGTGGATTCAAAATTAAATATTTGGTTTTGGCGGAATTTATTATGAGGCCTCTGCCATTACAGAAGGTTTGAAAGCTGTCGAGGAGAATTTGAAGACCGATAGGTGTTTTAGACAACAAAAGAGTGTCGTCAGCGAACAGGAGAGTTGGAATACGTTCGCCCGCCAGGGATGGCGCGTCAGAAGGGACTTTCATCAGGTGCTCCACTACACCGTTCACATAAAGTGAAAAAAGGGTAGGGGCAAGGACACACCCCTGGCGTACACCCCTGTTCACTGGGATTCTCTCTGTTTTCTGGCCCTGAGAACCCCACCGCACTTGTGCGTAGTTTCCCTCATGGAGTTTTATTAATAGAGCCAATAGATAAGATGGGATCTTCATACTGGCCAGGACATCCCACAGAGTAGATCGGGGAACTAGATCAAAAGCTGTTTTAAGATCTATAAAGGCGAGGTAAAGGCTGCCCTTTCCAAGGAGGACAACCTTCCAGTAGATGAGGAGCAATCTGAAAACTTGTTCTATGGTACCTGTCCCGACCCTGAAGCCTGCCTGATAGTCTGAAAGGATGTTATTATCATTCGCCCAGAATAAGATCCTCTCCAGGATCACCTTCCCAACAACCTTCTGGGTTGAGTCAATCAGACTAATTGGGCGATAGTTGGCTGGGTCATCCCTGCCACCCTTCTTAAAAATCGGGACTACCTCAGCCCCCTTCCAAGATTCAGGGACCGAAGCACCATTAGCGATGGCATTGATTAGGGTGGAGAGAAGCTTCCCCCAACTGACTGGGTCTAATCTGAGGACGTCACCAGGGATACCACCGGGACCAGCTGCCTTCTGGGGGACAATGGACTTAAAAGCATTGACCACTTCCCTTTCAGTAAAAGGATTAGTATTCGGTGTTCCCACTGAGGGGAAAGCCTCCATAGAAAGAAGCTCCCCCTCACTCTCGGGCAAGGAGGAGTAAAGTTTGGAGAAATGCTCAAACCAAACCACACTAGTGATGTTACAAGTCATAAGCTCATGGGCTGGTCTATTCTTAGTCCTAATTATACTCCAGAAATGACCAGAGTCGCGTTTTAAGGAAGCCTCCCTTAGTGCCTGCCAATACTGTTCTTCCCAAGCCTTTTTAGCATTTGACACACAGATCCTATACTCCTTCCTGGCCAGCTGGATCTCAGGCGTGATCCTACTTTTAAGGGCCGTAATTAAGGCAGATTTCTTCCGCCTACAGTTTTGTGTGTACCAGCCATCCATAAATTTGTGCTTAACCCCCCCCCCCCTCGCTGAACCGCCTTTACCATATACTAGAAATAAATTCCCCAGCTCTTTGATAATACCTTGAAAAACGATTGGGACCTTGCCATAAGCAGCCTCATGAGTATTAAACGAGGCCAACTCAACTTGTGCTGCACACAGTATTACCCCAATCGACTGAACTTTCTCATCGTCGAGCATCACTTTACGCCATTTAAGGCGCCTCTCGCAGTTTGCGGGGCGCTCCTCGAGTGTTGACATAAAGCTACCTATTGGTGGAATCAAAGACCCATTTACTCCCTCCCAAAGCTATCAACAGGGAATTATTTCCATGTCCACCACATATGACCAAAGTTTAAAGTCGAGAAGTATACAATCTATCCTCGAAGTATGGTTTGTCCTGTTATAGGTGTGAGTACCTTGCAGGTCTGAGGCTGTTCTGCCGTTTGCCGCCCTTAGTCCAAACTCTAAGGTCATGGTGTTCATATATATAACTGATTTTGTCCATCGCCTAATGGGGGGCAATGATAATAAAGGAATGACTCTTTTGGCGTCATCCTCCAATAAATCAGGGAGGTCTAATGATGCAAGGGGCTCAAAAGAGCAATTAAAATCTCCTGCTACCAGGACGTGAGATGCGTGATGGCACTTACGCAGTTCACCCTCAAGAAGTGTAAGTGTGGGTGACAAAGCTCCTCCGCTTAAACCCCTGGAATAGATATTTAATATACCAAAAGATTTCCTTCCCTGAGCTCCCTTGAGAGTGAGCCTTAAGATGTCAGGAGAGATATTATGGACCTGCCTAATAGTGCACCCAAGAGAGATGCTGACCCAAATGAGAAGACCGCCCGAAGGGCGTCCTCTCCCAGACGAGGATAGAATGGCCGGCTCAAAAAAGGTGGAATAGCCAACCATATGGTGGGGCACTGTGCTCCAAGTCTCCTGAAAAATACAAATACTATAGGGCTCTATCAAAGAATTCCAAGTTGGAAGATCTAGTTTGCTAGCGATGCCAGCTACATTCCAGCTTAGGACCATTAGAGGAGGGACGTCTGAGTAAATCTCGTGTTATAGGAGGAATGGCAAAACTAGGAGTGACCTGAGACAAGTTAGATATGGGAGGCGATAACGGGTAGTTTATATCCTGAAAATTTGGACCAAACTGTGGTCTTTGGTGTTGGGCATGGAGTGTCAGAGTGATAGGTAGGGGATCCCCAGCAGGTTCAGAGAGAGCTTCTGCATCTTCATTGTATTGGCCGCCAGTGGAGATACAAAAACCAACCGCAGTAGGGTTTCCATGTCAATAAGAATCATAATGTCCATGCGATTCTCGATGTCTAATAGAGGCAGAAGTGGCGTAATCATTGTCACTGGTGGTCTGGGCCCCCTTGTGGAACCCGTCGTGGGCCAAGTGGAAAAAAGACTGAGTAGTGGAAATATGCAGAATCTGAATAGAATTGACTTAAGTCAAGACATCCTATACCATTTGTAGCAGAGCCTGAATGATTGTTACAAATTAGCCTTGTGACACGAGGATCCCTAAAATTTACAAGAATACAATCGCCAGACATGTTCTTACGTCTATTACCCACCCAGGAAACCCTTCTAACATGGAGAACATGGCCATCCAGGTGCCTAGGAAGCGGCTTGTTGTTGTTAAGCCAATGTGTTGTTTTATTTTTTAATTCAGTAAAGGATTCAGTTTTACCAGCTTTAAGCTGAGGAACTCCTGTTAAAACAACCACAAAAGGTAGGCACTCCGGTGGCAAATTAATATGAGGTAAGTTGTGCTGGGTGCAGAAAACATTATCGTTCGGTTGATCTTGTACAGGACCCTTACTAGATGATTTGGGCAGACTCTGGGTGGATTCTGTCTCGTGTCCTAATGCTTCAAGATTTTCGTGACTATTAGTTGGACCAGAGACTAGTTTTTTATTTTTCGTGGATTTTCTATCCAGGTTACGCGTAGATGCTGAGGATTTGCGACCTGGTGCAATGGCTCCATTCTTGGGCCCTAAATTTGAGGTAATATTCAAATTTAGCAGAGTAGGTTGGGAAATAGGCTTGCTTGGAATATTAGGAATGGGGTCAACAATAACAGGATTATCATGGCCAATCTTCGAATGCAACTTAATTAATGATTTAAGAGAGAAGAAGTTGTCTAAGGAGGCCTGCTCAAATCTCTCGAGCCTCTCAGACAGAGTCTTCACTCTTTCAATAAAGGTGAGTGTGAGAGATTTAATAAGAATTTCGATTTGGTCAACAAGAGAAGATTGAAACTCGGGGCCATATGAACCAGGATTCAAAGGTAGCTGCTCTACAGATGTTGTTTGGGGGACCAAATTAATAGGGTGCGCAGTGGATTATTGTATCCTCTGTTGTTGAGGTGTAGATATCGCTGTGCGACCCGCTTTCATGTTGATAGTATTGCACGATTTGGTTTTACATTTCTTGGGTGCTTTTGGACGGTCCCCCTTATGGCCACTACCCACTCTTTTCCTTTTGCTTGGAGCAGTTTTAGATCCAGCAATATTAGATGACACAAGGGAAACAGGAATAACAGGGGTGGGGACTATGTTAACAATAGACTCGGAGGCCGCCGTTGAAATCACCAGCAGGGGAGAATGGGACGAGTCTAACTGTGATAAAGGGCCATGACCTATAGAGCTATCTAGATTTATATCCATTCTGGACGCCGTACTTTGGTTGATCCCCAGTGTGATAGTATTTGTTTGATTATTTTCTGTAACGGGGGAAACAGCCATTGCTATTTTGCCCAGTGACGAACGTTTGGCATTGAGCTGATCAAGAGAGAATCTGCGTTCTGTGATAGCTATTTCCTTTTCAAGAAAAGAACAGGCGCGTATTAAAAATTGATCTAAGGTGCCACTAACTGTGCCCCCGCCAGACCCACCTCCCTTTCCCGAACGCGTAGACCTTGCCATAAGCTCAGTTAAATAGTACAAAACTAGACGAGGGGGTGCAATTAACTGTATACTATTGCAAACACATCCACACTTAGTCCACAAAATACTTGATAACGGGAGACTTTACCAGAAACAACAAAACGATGGGACCAAGGGGGATGGCCCGCCCCGGCCTCCCTCGGCCCCTGACGGCCACAGACGGTCCCGCCCTTGTCCCGGGCTTCGCCCGGGCTCGTTCCCGCGCGCGTTCCGCGCTGCGGACACAGTGATGGATAGATATAGAACCAGTGGGCGGGAGGTCAGGTGGGCGGCCCTAGGCCCAGGTGGAGTCAGCAAAGGGCGCCTGGGGGATGTAGTGTTCCTCCCTTCCTTCCTTCCCCACAGTGACGGTAAGAACCAGCAGCGGTGGCTCGGTATGAGCAAAGGACCGCAGAATACAATATTGCAGGATACAATGTTGCAATAATACCGAGAGTTTCCAAAAGCGAAGCGGGACCCGCGCCAGCGGGTTCCGCGAGGTTTCTTGAAGGACCGGTGGGCGGGAGGTCAGGTGGGCGGCCCTAGGCCCAGGTGGAGTCAGCAAAGGGCGCCTGGGGGATGTAGTGTTCCTCCCTTCCTTCCCCACAGTGACGGTAAGAACCAGCAGCGGTGGCTCGGTATGAGCAAAGGACCGCAGAATACAATGTTGCAGGATACAATGTTGCAATAGTTCCGAAGGTTTCCAAAAGCGAAGGATAATACAGATATCAAAAGATACAATAGTTGAGGTACTCATAAAACCTGGAGAGGAAGATCTCCCAAATCTCACAAACCATACAAGACGATTGATAGCTATTGCACTCACTGTAGGAAACATTTGTATAATAAGACATTGGAGAACACCGTCAGACATACTTAGTGAAAGAAAGAACACCACAATAACCGGAGGAGAATTCCAGCAGGGTCAAAAGTTCACTCACTGACACACTGAGGTCTGGTGGCTCTGACTTGGGAGATGAGGTCTAGGGCTGGTCTCTGATTGGTCGGAGTTTGGGCCTACATAATGAGGACGACGACTCTAGAAGTTTTCTTTCCCTTTTGGGGATTTCTATGTACTTCGATGGTACTTTTCTAATTACCGCAAGAATCCAACCATGACGATGGGGAAGATACAAGCATGTGAATTTATGAAAGATTCAATACTGGAGAGAAACAGGATACAAAGTAAATAATGCTGAATACCCGACAGGCATTTATTCCCCTGAGTTACCGAGGGCCAGAATAGAAGGTGAAGTAGGAAGTGTGCCGAGTGCCTCACGGGAGGTGTGTTGCCCGGGAGGATGGAATGTGTGAAAACCGGAAGGGCGTCAGGCCTGTGTCAGCTCCAGCTGTGTGCTTCTGAGAAGGCCCTTTGGCCCTGTGTGGTCTCCTCTAATAGTGTTTTTTGTTTGTACATTGGAGTACTGGGGAGTAACTTGCACGGAAGGTGCGAATTCTGTTATTTATGACGCAGTATGCATTGTGTACATTAGTGTTATTTCTCTCTCGCATTAGTTTTTATCCACCACAATAAGCCTGGAAGGTCATTTGTTCTTTTTTATTTTTTCCCATTCGGGCTTCTGGAGGTACTGATGGAGCAGGTGCTCTCTTTGATTTCAGCAGAATAAGTTTCTTCTGGGCAGTTGTCCTCTTACTTCTACTTAAGATTGGTTTCCATATACAAGAACTACCATTGCAACCAATCCATACACACTGCAGCCATGAACTCAATACAAGTCCCTTGGGGGAGAGGTATGCAGATGAAGATTCATAAAGTGGTTACAGTTTTATCTTTTCCCCCTACCCATAACCAGCACCCACCTCATCCACTTGGGCCTGAGTCTGCTGAAGTCTCCGGTTACTGGTCAGGTTGGGTGGAGGTGGCGGGGCACCACCCTCTCCACCAGCAGCAGGGGGTCCAGAAGGTGGAGCAGACCTGGAAGGACAAACAGTAAGAGACAAACATCAGTAAATTAAGGAGTTACAGGGCCCTTAGCGCTGGATTAGAACCGCAACAACCAGGTGTGTGTGGAGAGTCGGGTTGCGAGGGGCACAAGACCGATGAAAAGGATTTCAGGTCACAGGCGTGAGGGATGGGGCAAGGACTCCGGTCAAACAGACGTCAGTGGCTCAGTAACCAGACATAGGAAAGCAGGAGGGAAGAAGGACACAGAGGAAAGAGTCCAAGGCTCGAGTTACGACTAGGACACCATGAGAAGACCCAGAGCTTAATCGTGGGATGGCCAAGGGTCAGACCCAGAGGAAAGCACTGAGTGCCCAGTGCATAGGGCTGCAGAAAGGGTCAGACTCCTAGAGATGAGAAGGTCCAAAGAGAAATCTTCCAGTATATGCAGCCTGTGTCTAAGGAAGGGTCGAGACCCAGTAAGACCCCAGGCATCCAAGGTCATGAACAACCAGCAAAAGCATCCAGTTCATGGCCAAGAGAAGAAAAATGTATGGGAGAAAATGGTCAGACTGAGGGGCACCAGAGGAAAGCTTTCACCAAAATGAGCACATGTATGAGGGACAGAAGAAAGAATCCTTCCATGTGGGTGGGACAAAAACATGACTTGTTCTAGGTCCTAGTCAGCCTCCACAAGATCAGAATATCAAGCCTCTATTGTAAGTCACTTGGAACAACCCACTACATTGACATAAGAGATGTCTACCAATCATCAACAAGAATCAGTGACCAAAATCCACCCATAATCGAATCTCTTCTTGGCATCACATTCATGCACAGCACCAACCTGATATGCATGTCCTTGAAGTGTGTGAATATTTTATACAGAGCGTGCCACAGTCAAACAGATTCTTGATGTTGGTTGGAAATCTAACATGCTTAATACGAAAATTTAATGTTTCATTCCAGGCCTCCTGATTTCAGTAGAAGAAGCATCCTGCCTAAAGCTGAACACTGCCAAGTTAAAAAACGTAACCTTAAGGAAGAGCACAACCGTCGCACCCCCCGCCCCACCACCGGTGGTCAACCGAGCTAGGAGCGACAACCCACCTCACCACCCATACTAAGCACCCCGGGGATCATCATCGACAGCAAACTCAACATGACCGCTCACGTCAATTCTGTCACCACCTCATGCTTCGGTACCCTGAAGATGCGGAGGAAGATTTTCAAATGGCTTCCAATCAGTACCCAGAAAATCATCGCGCACACCCCAGTCACAAGCAAGCTGAACTACAGGAACACCCTCTATGCCGGGATCAACAAAACCTCACCACAGAATATTCAGAACTCGACAGCCAGAATCACTCTCAACCTTACATGCCTCACTAAAATCACACCTGCAGGAGCTCCACTGGCTCCCCATTCACAAATGAACATAGTTCAGACTCCTCACCCACACTTTCAAGGCACTACATGACACTGGCTCGGCATACCTCCACTATTACATCTGCTTTCACAAATTTTCCAAACACCTCAGCTCATCCGGACTCCTACTTGCACACATTACAAACATACAGAAGACCAGACCTGCGGTTAAGCCTTCTCCTACAACCCTCCCACTTGTCCTTAAGTGCAACTAGAAGCCAGGATACCCTCCAAGGTGATAGTGCGTTCTACAAATTTGCGTAACATACGCATCTCAGATCAGTCAAGCAACACATGTTAACAAAGCATGAAGCTGCTCCGGGACCAAATTCTCAGTTGTACAATCTCTGCAGCCTGAATGACAAGTACAACTTAGGGATCGAGGGGGGGTCAGAGGTTTGAGTCAAAGCGTGCCAACTCAGCCTATCAACCTTTCAGTAGTCTAAAAAAGTACCACCATTTAATTGGGTAAAATTAACACGTTAACAGAGTACTGAACATATAGCTACTGCTAGTTCACAAACTTAAATCAAGTGCTAATGCAGTCCTATAACTGCAAGCCTGTGGCAGAAATTACTCTTTAAAAAACAGACGTTAAACACTATTCAAAATATGCAATTGTCATTACTACACGATAGACCACAGATTTGTACTGTGCCCAGTGATTATTCATATACTGAATGGAATATATCATTATGCTGGTTGCAATGCAAGGACAGAGGGGCAGTCTTGTATGTGTATGCTGCAAGTGGTGCTTTGCTACTGTTCACCTGTGTTATTGTAACTTGCTGCTGCTGTCTTTAGAAGCGGGCTCCATGTCTGTCCTTTATTTCCTGCATGCTTCACTGACCAGACAATTTAATAACACAACATAGTAAGATCACCATCAAAGGACTTTGATGAAGAGCAGCAGCCCACCATAGCTGGGTGTTTACCGCTGGAGAGTGTGAGACCTGTAAACAGGAAGAGCATCCAAGGTGTCCGAAAAAGTCAAGTTATCAGATGCCTCCGATGCTGGGATTCTGCCTCAGCAGCTTCCATCTCAGGCAGAGAAACATTTCTGCAAAACTGGTGTAATCTCTCGTAATTCTGCATTATACTTGTTGCACAAAACCCGACTTTTAAGACACGCACGTAATTACGTGCAGTTCGTGGTAAACATTTAGCTCAAGTGCACTGGAACAACACGCATGAGCAGAACACGTCTGGTTGCTGCCGTTATTTATTTATTTTTACCACAAAATGCAGCTTTACATTCAAAATGGACGCATTTGTTGATAAAAGACAGCGTCAAATGAGGGGTTTGCATAATTATGTGAAATTGTTCATCATTTGCCCGAATTTCTGTGTAACTATGCAAAAGCAAAGTATGCGGATTTGACTCAACACCTAGAAAAAAGGACTACCTATGAACACATTAGTGAGAACTGCAGGGCAGTGCCTGATTTAAGACATGGGACAGCTGCAGCATCTGTCGTACTTTGGTTCGACGGAAAGGACATTCTCCCAAGGGTGCTCTGAATTTTATGCCTCAAGATTAAATTTCCCAGACAAATTTGCTGTTCATGATCACAGAACCAAAGGCGTTGCTCAGGAGTCAATGAGCTGCAAAGCTACTAAGTGGGTGCTGAACACACCCAATACTATCGGAGGGCAAACAGATCGAAAGGCTGATAAGCTTAAAGGCCCAGGTGCCTATGGTTCTTGGAATAACATTCACTTTATTCGATGTACAAAGGATGCCAGATGGTACCACCCAGAAAACCATGACGACCGCCCATCAACAAGGAAATCTTTAATCCCAAAAGGTCAAACTCTCATGATTAGAAGGATCTCCAAATAAAATATGCCTACACCTCATGGGGGTTTAATGACATGTCAACGGTGGGCCCCTTAAAATGTCTAAAGCCTGCACTAAATTATACTTCAAAAACTTTTCAAAAGGATATGCCTCACTAAGAAAACAAGCACTGAAAATGCAATAGGTCTCGCCTTTGATTAAGTTAAAGCCATTTGCTTTGCTAATGGTATTAAATAGCAATGCAAATGGCTTTAACTTAATAAAATGCGAGACCTATTGCATTTTTAAAGCTTGTTTAATGTTCGAGTTATTGGTGGGTTTTTGTTAACAAAAGGGATTGTGCTAAAAGCCCAGTAGAATGAGAGTTCGGAAGGAGTCTGAAGAGAGTGAGCGCATCAGGCTGCTCACCGGTAGGACTATGGACTCTGCACAGTGACGCAAGGAGCGCAGGGTCACTCTGGCGCACGAGTGAAACCTAACCATGCGCCTTTAAAAATAGGCCTCTCGGGTGTAGCCTCTTCCCCTCGAGTTGTGGTACCATGGTGCTGCGCCTGTTTAGATACTAGTGAGTCTCCCGTGTTTACGCTACCTTTTAAACAAGAATTTGGTTTCAGTCAACCTGTGTAGGGACGAATGAAGGAGGACCCACTGATTGCCAACCCAAAACACATAAGGAAGCATTACGTACCAGAAATAGTAAGGTATATTGTACAATAAAAACACCCTGCGAAGGTTTTAACATCAAACCCAAAGCAACATATGCCTCAACACCACCCTCGCCCCTCTCCCCTACGCTCGCGCACATGTGCGAATAAGGCAGCTCGACAGTGTGCGAGGAAAAGAATGTAACCCCATCCCAGGTGAGGAAGCTGGGGGTCAGAGCTCTGCAAACAAACCCTGCGCTCATTAAACCGGCCTGCACGTGCACACGCCACCATCTAATAGAAACCATGCTCCGAGCGAGCCCCTAATAAAAAACAGACAGGAGAGGAGAGTCTGGGCAGGCACGGTGCTTCAGGCTCTGACCAGCACTGGCACACAATGGAAGAAGGAGGGGCCGACGGGGGGTGAGGGGGAAGGGAGGGAAAGAGAAAGCGTGCCATGCGCGCGTTGTGCTAAAACGCGAGTGAGCCCCTAATAAAAAGCAGACTAGGAGGAGAGTCCGGACCGCCACAGCGCTTGGGGCTCTGTCCAACACTGGCACACAATGGAAGAAGGAGGGGCCCGACGGGGAAAGGGAGGGAAAGTGCGCCATGCGCGCGTTGTGCTAAAACGCCGCGACCCGTACGCATCTCCTGTCCTCCGTATGCGTGCACATCTCCTGTCCTCCGTACGCGTGCATATCTCCTGTCCGTCCGTACGCGTGTACATCTAGCTTTGGAATACGTATTGATTCCAAAAGGCCCTTGCATGAATAGCACCGCATGCGCGCTGCCAACGCCAGGCGAGACCTAAAAAAGTGACGTTTTTCAGCGTGATTTATAGAATTTGTATGCTTGCAGGGTATGTATGTAAGCCACGCTCTAGACTACCATGCTAAGAGAGATTTATTCTGTTAGTGCAAAGGCCCATGTCCTGCTCGAGGTAGCCATACCTCTGTAGGAGGCCAAAGCAAACCAAGCTAAATTTACTGGCAACATCTTTTTATGTTAGCCGCCGCTGACAACACTGCTGGTCAGGTGACTGGAAATTGGTTGGAAATAGCAGAAGACTACCCATAATAACTGCTACAAAAGGAAGAGTGAGCTGCAGTGATAAACAGATTCTGAAAATAATAAATGCAAAAAAAGTGCGATGGGCCGGTCAGAACAAATGCAGGAAGAATGAAAGCGCCAGCAGTTTCAGACAATTAACTTGCACACTTCTTGACTGGGAAAGGCAGACCACAGGAGGGAAAGGCAAGTATAGTCGACGTTCGATTTTTCGAATTCTTTTATTTGTCCATTTCTTTCTACCACAGTCGTGGTGTTTTACAGCTGGCCTTTAGGTGGCTTAAAGCCTGCGCCAGTGGAACTATGCAATACTGCAGCTGCAGCTTTTTCCAGATAATTATGATCTTGCCGCATTTCCCAAATAATCTATGATCTGCCTGCCGCATAATCTACAGATTTTAGCAAAAAGTGCTTCTAGCGCAAATGGATCAAGAGTTAATAAAAAGTGGCAAAGTGCTCCTCTCACAGTGGAAGGCCGTTTGCAAAACTTGAATAGTCATCTTTCAGGGGGGAAAAAGTCGAAATAGTGCTATCAAAAAAGGTGCTAAAGTAGGCCATATCATTTGCTTGTATTGTTGTATAATATTAAAGCAAACCTGCCACATTTGGTCCTCTACTGCCACATAATTCCAGTGGCACTGCTTATAGCGTATTCCAGATACCATGGACTTAGAAGTTCCTAGAATTGTGCATTTTGACAGTGGCCAAAGTGTGTGTGTGTGTGTGTGAGAAGGGTGTTGGGAGGGGTCTGAGGGGCAAAACGTGCCCTTACTGTTTTAAATTTTAGAAAAACTGTTCGTCTACTTTTTATGAAAAAACAGTCCAGGGACGGTTGATTCTGGGAGATGAAATGCTTCAGTTGAAGCTTAAGGCAAGGAATCTCCTGTGCTGTGAAACCGAGGGAGGGCAGACAGCTACACATGCATTCTTGCCAGGGTGCTGCTACCTGAAAGAAATGTAAATGTGCAGAACTGGTCAATCTGCAAATGTAAAGGGTACTGGGACGCCCGTATTGGCTTGAATTGATTGAATAACTTGAAGCTTCCTGATGACCCATTTACTCTTTTTGAGAGGTATTGTATTGGAGCTAACGGCTAAGCTTTTGAGAGCTGTTGTAAGGAATCTACCAGCCAGGTTATACAAAAATATTTGTGCTACGTTTAATCTGGGTATTACTAAAACCTATATTTTGTAATCACTTTTTCATCTTAAAACTTTTTGCGCATTTTGCAGCAGCCTTTCTTATATTGTGGGTAACGCAAATTTAAAATAATAGCTCACATGCTGACGGTGCTTTCTATCACAGACTGGGACCTTATAGTACCAAGCATACAGAAGTTAAAGAATATTTAGTTTTTTTTAGTTACGCCTTTGACCACATCCCCACGCTCACTCGTACTGCCAAAATGCACTTTGCCCACTGCATTTTGCACATTTTTAAAATTACCATCTGGAAGGTATGGCCACACCTGCCCACACTCCAAGATGGATGGATAGAAGCACGTTTCTGAAGCAAGGCCCCCTAAGTGCCAATTCTCACGCAATAGTGTTCAAGTTTACCGTGCCTCGGTTTGCAGATACAATTTTCTCCATTTCGATAAATAAAATCAACAAGCATTTACAATGCAATGGTCTCGGCATTGGTAAAGTTAGAGGTATTGGCATTGCTCATGACATTTTTGTTTATGTTTTTGTTTTTAAAACATTTAAAGAAACGGCATTGTTATTTACAATGTCAATAGCTTAATCACTCTCCAATGCGAGACCTATTGCATTTGCACCCACACACAGATTAAGCTATTGACATTGTAAATAACAATGCCGTTTCTTTACATGTTTTAAAAACAAACAAAAATAATGTCATGAGCAATTCCAATAGCTCTAACTTTAACAATGCCGAGACCGTTGCATTGTAAATGCTTGTTATAATGATCCCCACAATGCAGAGAAAAAAGCTTGGATTGGAGCAGTTCATCATGCATGCATGGGAAGCTTGGCAGGGCAGAGGGAATTGACCCTGTTCTGTACCAGTGATTTGGGCAGTTTCTGTGTACACATAATCCCTGTATTTACCAAACTGTAACATGGTTTTTATGCGTGTCATGTCCTCTGCTATGAACTGTCATTAAGGGTGCAAGGCTGTTGTCCTGGGTTTGCATTTAAAAACTTTTGAATTGCATTCTGGGAGTTGTAGTCCTAGATCAGTTCACTGGATACAAGTGACTGCACAAACTTGGAAACGGTGATTTGTAAAAGAAAAGCCCTGGACTGCAGCAGCACGCCCTTGAATATACCCAGTCGCTCGGTATCCTTAATTTCCACATCTTTCCCGCTGGCCCCATGTCCGGTGTGTGACTTTCAGCCATCCCGCGCTTTTGACTTCAGGCATTACAAAGAAGCATGCGTTGGTGCAGTTGTGTACCAGAACGGAAGTGGCTGATGGACACCATGTGAAGGGGGTGGCGGGGTTGGGGTGGGGACAGTGGTGCTGGAATAATCTTCAGAGTGGCTGTGCTGTCGTCAATGTTATGTCAATCTGGGTAAATCATTTAATCTCCCCACGCCCATTGACGGTGCATGGATACCCTCACGGGTGACAAGCCGCACTATATAAATCCACAAATGAATTATTTTTTGAAATTACAAAAAGGTTTCAATCTCCTTCCATCCCTAGGAGGGTAAAGTGGATTATGCCAGATGCAGGCATGGATGTGGTCTGCTTCTGAGTACATTTAAGAGGCGCTATGGCCTCCAAAGCTGTCACAGTGGGACGGAAAATGGAGACTATTATGAATGCAAAAGACTGGTCGTTAGAAACAACCTTGGAGAAATGTTTACTTCAAGCTCATTTTCAATGCGCTGTCCTTAGTGATAAGTTGGCGTTGAACATGCATATTCTTCTCCTCCAACCCTGACACAGAATGTAAAATTTTCAAGCCATCAAAACGAACGTTTCAAAGGACACTGAGGCGAGGATTATTTCTCCCAGGAAACTTAGGTGAAAGATTTTTCCCACCACGAGTTACTTCATTAAGAATACGTTTATTAAAATTCTGTGATAGCATTTTTGCAATAGAAGTCCATGAAAATATCATGTTTTATTATGTAAAATGTTATATAGAGTAAAACAATTTTTTTTTTATCATGTGTTTATTAAAGATGAGAACTGAATTGATATATGTGTGCTGAAAGAACTGGGTTATGGATTTGTATCTTTTTTCTAGGATTGGATCAGAGGAATGAACACTGAGTCGAAGGGAGGTTAAGAATTCCTCGCAAGAAAAAATAAGACATTATGATTTGGACAGGGGAATTATGATGCAAGGACTACTGTGTTTGGTGGAATGCGTGGTTACTGTGCTGCATGATTATTTCCGTGTTCTTTGGAATATGTACTTGGTAACAACTGCTGTTAAATGAAACTAAGGAAAGACAGGCATAACCCTCGTCTGTGTCCTTAATCTAATTAAAACTTTCCTTCTCAATAGGTAGGATATTTTACATTATACACCTTTACCTGTACACAAATGTGACAGAAAGGTAAAATAAAGTCACGTTGCAATTAAGAAAAAAACATCGGCTGTGTGCAGCCAAAATTCAGTGTTGGCAGGACTTAGATCACCTACTTAAATCTCATGCTTAGGTTGAACAGATGATTCCATGTCAACAAGACTCTGTTTTCCTAGTTATGGGCTTTTCTTTTACCAGTAATCACGTTCATGTGTATTAGTGCAACCGGCTTACTAGTATCAAATCCCAGGTGTGGGAAAAGTGTCCGGGTGACAATGAGTCACAAAGGAGCTACTCTGCGATAAAGCGTTGCGAGTCGTGTCACTGAGCTTGAACGAGGATATTTCTGGGGGGACATCTATTGAGATCAGCTTTTATATTGGCCTAGGTATAGTTACCTTCCAAGATAACTGAGGCTGGAATTCTGGAACACTGAATTGGCTTTAAAGGAGCATCGAAATTCTTTCAATGAGTCCAATTCTTGGGTCAAACTCATGGAGGAGGGCTGGTATGATCTCGCATATTTTGGAAGGATCAGGCGCGCAACACCCATTGGACTGACTGGGCTTCAGCCCCCCCCCCGTCGTGTGTGGCAGCCCGGGATGAGACACCTTCCCGGGCAGAAAAGCAGCCGCACCCGAGCACTTCACAGGTCTTTAGAAAGACCATTTGCATGTTAATGAGGCCGTGCTGTTGTTTCACCCCTTCTAAGAGCCCCTGCAGCTCCACTCTGCCTATTGCTTAAAGTTCAGCCCCCCCCGAAATTTTTGCTCACCCCCCCCCCCCGAAATTTGTCTCTAGTTGCGCCTCTGGGAAGGATCATCACCGTGTCAAGCACTCTGAACATACTTTAACACCCGTCACCTCTCAGGTATTCATTTCTTAACATGCCCCTACAAAAAATGCTCCTCCTACCTGCTGCGGTGTATGGGGGGGGTCAACGAAACATCGGATTACTTCCGGTAGTCGTCCGAAAACTTCCCCCGAAACAAAACAAAGGAGGTATCTGCGAGGTAGACATAAAGAAAGGACTACAATTTTCTCGGTGTCCAGTTCGGAATTGGCTAATTAGGATATCTAACCAGTAGCCGTCCTTTTAGTATGTGGTTATTTTCTCGTGGTATTTTTACAGCAGGGCATGCTTATTTATTGCTGGTAAAATCTCCGAACACGCACGTGCAAGGATAGCTCTTTCCGCTCTCCAACGTTTATCGGGATTTCACTGGCGTTAGTAACTACATTGACCGCACTCCATGACAGGGAAGACGGACTATGGGGCATATCAACAAAGAATACTGATAAATATCGCTGGGCGGGTTTAGCTCGGAAAGCATTTATAACTGGTCAGATGGAACACTCGCGCGTGCCGGGGCAAATATTTACGTATCAATGCCATACTCGAAGCGTAGTTTGTGCGTGGCTCTCAGTACGCTAAAGGGAGAGCATTTACTACAAAAAGTAAACAACGTCATATGGTGCAGCTGCGGAGTTAGTCGGCTGGCCCTGTGTGTACATGCTGCCGGGAATCGCCCTGAACACCACCGCCTTTCTCCGAGGCACAGCAGAAAATGCCTCGGAGAAAGGGAGCGTCCTTTTCGGATTTGGGGGCGTGTTTTGCTGTTGTCTCCTCCCTGAGACTTCTCGCAAAAAACACGCCCCCCGATCCGAAAAGGACGGGGCATAATCGGAGTGACTGGACCTCTTCTCCAGTGGCTGGCCAGCAATTAAGAGGCCAGCCAATGGAGAACAGGAGAGAAGAGGGGCGGGTGCAAGCCCCTCTTCTCAAAGACATTAAATCTCCAGACTTCCGGTCTGCCGACCGGATGGTCCCGAGACCTAAAAAGGTGGTGGCGATGTATTTCCTGCTACATTTATCACCATCGCTTTATTCTTTTTTCCCCCCTTTCAGTTTTTGTATAGCCCACACTCAGCCCGAGGGCAATGGAGCGCTTTACATAAGCACCAGATTACACTACACAAGGTCAGATCTCCTTGTTCCAGTACCAATGTACGCGAGGCCATGTTTTGTCCACATTTTCACGCCTTCTCCTCTGCACTAAAGGATAACACAATAAAAGGCGCAGCACATTCCAGATCCCTTCGTTTTGAGCTGCTCTCTCATGTGACGGGTGTCATACCTGTGATGTGCAGTCGCTGGTGATAGCAGCAAAAAGTGATGTTGGAGCAGACGTTGGAAACTCAGGTCAGCAGCACGCATTATGTGGAGATGTGGAGTGTGAGTGACGGTGAAGGCCAACAGCAGTGAAGCAGGCTCTTTCTTACAGAATAGTGGTGGTGCTACCTCGCTTGGAAGCAATCAGGTGAGTTTTAAACCTCATTATAGTTCTCCGCGTGCACTGGTGTTTGAGAACATGAGATGGAGCCAGAAAAGTACTCACAAAAAGCAACTAATGTAGAATTATGACCAATAAACAGGGGACCCTTTTCTGTCCTGTGCCTTAGTAGTGAGGCAAAACAAACATTCCAGGCAGAGATACAGACAAAACGAGCACTGGAAATGCCAATAGGTCTGTCTTTTAAATTAAAGTGCCTCCTCAGTCACTGATGGATTTTGGCATTCAATAAGACCTCATACATGCATTGTGTCACTCACCTTAGCACTTGTGTCGTCATTCATCCACTGCCTCATTCTTGCATTCGTTCACTTACACGTCTGCAATAAACTCACACAAACACAACAGATGCAAAATAAATTAAAAAGAATAAAAGTAGAAAAAGAAAAAATTGCTCCCACCTAAACTTGGCAGGCAAATGTTTGCAATAAGGGTCTCAATAGGATTATCACAATGAAAATCTTCAACCTCTGGGTCTGTATAAGGGGATGAGAAACATAAAAACCCTTCCCTGCTATGGTAACCAGTGAGATTTCATGCAACAACAAAATACTGGTCTATAGCCTGTAACATAGCGTGATAAAAATCAACTACGAAATGTCTATTGGCTTTAGCAAATGACTTTCACAGTAAATAAGCTAAGATTATTGCCCTTGTCACAACGTTTTATAATAAAGCGATCAGACCTGTAGCGTCGGACATAACCTTTACTAGAGAACCAATCAGGCCGATACTCTTTATCAGTGGCTTGTCACCATAACAAAATCAGACCGACTGTATTCAGCAAAAGCTTTCCAACAAGGCAACCATCAGGCATAGTCACAAAATTAGAAGCTTAAACAATATTCCAGTTGGCAAAACAAACTGCTAGGTTTCCTAAGAAGAGAGCCTAACAACGATTATCATTATACTGCAAATCTTTTATCCACACAGTTTATCAGAGTAGGTAACCCATACTAAAACCCTTGCCTACTAGGGTAAACTGCGATATTAAAGTAATAAAATACCTCTCTGCAGATTTTCATATACTAATAACAATCCAGCATTAAATGCCCATAAACTGTAGCATATCCTTTTCACAATAATTCAGGCCCACTGACTGAATCATAACCTTTCTTTATAAACGGATACAGCTTATTGCCTTGGTCGCTGGCATGCCACTGCAACCAACAAAGCTCTGCTGTATTGTGCATCAGCTTTCAACCATAGCAACAAGAGAAGGATCAACACTTTAATTATCTAGGAGAAGATGTTTAATAGCATTATAGTAGCATTAGTTTGATATTAAAGGCCAGGCTCCATTTATCACAGGGGCATGTGCGTGACAAAGGTCAAATACCATAGCTTTACTTGATAAAGAGCCTGGCTCAAGCAGCTGGATAAACAAATGATCAAAGGTGGGTGGAAGGCAAGAACTCTTCGTGCGGGTCAAATCAAAAGCTGTATGTACTTACATGAACGTACATTTGAGCGGAACCACAGCCCATTTTACTTAAGGTCTAGCAACAGCTCAGCTGTGCTTTCCAGGCAGACCTAAAAATCAGATGGCTATAATTTGTATTCCTCGCTAGGTCTTTCGAAGCTTTGAGATACTACAAAGCTTAAGCCAGTCATGTTATCAAGCAAATAAAGAGGCTGATCCAAGCACTGGAGTAAAGCTGCAGGACACAATACCATTCGCATAATATTCTTCATCCTCTCCCGACTCAACAGATATCCTCCCAAATAGAAATAATGACGTTAAAGAGAAGTAGGTGTCGAATACAGGGTTGGTCAATGTCCTTGTTAGCTGGTGAGGAAATTTAGCAGATCTTCACGTACTGTATACGCTTCCTATACAGTAGATAACTAAATGTGAATGCTAGAAAATGTGTGGAAAGGGTCAGGACTGAGGTGGGTAGGGTCTTGATTAAAATGCACTAGCTGTCAGAGTTGAATCCGTTCAGTCACCTTTTACATTCTTTGGTGTCTCCTAATGTTGCTTCTCACTTTTTTTTAGAAAAGTCATTTGTGTAGAGACTTCCGTGGATTTCTCGCCTATTGCTGTGAAGGACAAAATGGTGGAAGTGGCAATTAAGAAGAGGCAGGCTTTTGGCTGGCATTGAGAGCAGAGGCCTCTGCAGCACATTTTTGAGTCCAGTCAAGTTTCTTCCCAACGTACTACTGCCGGATTGATGTGCTACTGTCTAGACCACCACTACCTTGCTGTAAAATTGTAAAGTTTCTTCCCAACCTAGGCTTTGATTCCATTAAGTCTTCAGCCCTTGTGATCATAGCTTCATTGCAATACTCGAATGTAAAGGAGGTATAGAAGAATTCTCTTCTTAGATCGTTTTTTGTAGGCAGACACTCTTTGTTCAGGTGAACCACTTCATATGGAAGAGTCAAGGGGTTAGGCAACAAGTATGTAGTTGGGATTAAAATAGGTCTGCAGTTTTGCAACCTCCAACAGACAATACTTTAGTCGCTAACATGCAAAAGGCAAACCACGTTCAAACCAACTTTTATCTTCATTTTCAAAGCTATTCACAAACTTTCCTACCAGAAAACAGTCAAGCTTGTGGCTCAGTAGAGAATGGGAACTGGTAGATTACTCAATTCTGTTCCAGGTCCAGAAAGTGGAGATCGCTTATCAACTTGGGGGGAAGCTGCAGTTCCTTGATGTCTTTTGCCCACACATTCTCAAGTCTACTGATACGCATAGGCTGTGGGGAGGGGACTAACATCTGGTTCTTGACTAATCTAGTCCCGTCACTGCTGCCCCTCCCATCGCATCCGTGTGGACAGCTGGTGCGGGGATTCCAGCAGTGTGCGGGCAGTGGGAATTAGTGGATTTCTGGATGGAGCGCCACCCAGAAACCTGGGAGTACTCCTGCTATTACAGGACACATGGGCTGCACACAAGACTGGACACCGTTATGGGGTTCCCGTGACTGAATACCTTCTATCCACAACACCAAATACTGGGTCGCACAGACTACGACCACAACCCCATCCTTTTAACAATGAACCTGGATCGGGCATTGATCACTATATTAATGTGGTGTCTACAACTGTAGGAAGCTGGGTTTCTGTTGCAGTAACCCCCCCACGTTTTGCCAGATTTCTGATACACTTTGACTTGCTGTGCCCTGGGTCCCTGGCAAGCATGTTCCCAGATCCTGTGCTCTTTCCCAAAACTATTCCTTTGTGCCCCCAATTGGCACCACTCTGGCCACATACAAGTCACTTGTAAAAGGTGCCATGGGCACTGTGACCAAGGAAGGCCTCTAAGGCCTGCAGCACATTGTGCCACAATAAGCGGTTCTGTACCTTAACACATACACAGTGCCATTACGGACGACGTGTTTTGGTGCAGAGAAAAGTGAAGAGTCGACATGGCATACATACCTGTGCGCCATGCCTGCAACCCACTGCCTATGGCATAGGTAAGACACCTCTATAGCTGGGTGCAATGTACCACTGGCGAGGGTACAGTTGCATGAGCAATGTACTCCTACAGTCTCAAAGTCAATTCTTAGACATAGTAAGTGCAGGAAAACAATAAAGAGTATATGGCTAGGGAGTTTGTTATTATGAACTCCACAGCACGATAATGCTTTACTGAATTCTGGGAAGTTTGGTAGCAAACTTCTCAGCATAATAAACCCACACTGATGCCAGTGTGGGTTTTATTACACCATGCACTCAGAGGGCATCTTAGAGATGCCCCCTGAAAAACGACCAGCCTCTGGTGGTGGTGGGTTCCCTGACTGGTACACACCAGCCAGCCACCACGAAACATGTTTCTGGACCCCTGGGGTGGGAGCCTTCGCTCCCTGAGCCCAGAAACAAAGCCTTTGCCGGGTGGAGGTGGTCACACCTCACCCAGGTCCGAAAGAGCCATCTGTGGCAGGGGAGCTTCAAAGGCCTTGTCGCCTTTGTAACACATCCTGGAACAGGCCCCCTTCCTGTGTCCCCTCCTTTTCAGCGGGAAGACAGGCGGGAAAAACAAGAAAAGGCCAGAAGGTGTGCTCACCTCTGCCAATCCCACCCCTCAGGTGGGGGAGGCGAGGTAAAGCCCACTCTTCAGTGCCGGCCATCTTGCAGATGGCAGACGCACTCCAATCAGAGTGAGGGATTGTGCCCACTCCCCCACGTTGGCTGAGCACAGCAAGGGTGTAGTCACCATAAGGTCAGCAGCCCATTGGCTACTGACCTCGAGACCCCTAAAAAGCCCCCTAAATACAGTATCTAGGGGGCAGTCCTAAACCAAGAAGGCAGATTCCCAAAACCTATGAAGAAGGATGAAAGAAGACGCCCAGCAGAGTAGACTGCAGAGAAGAACTGACTTGGTCCTAGCCCTACCGGCCCGTCTGCAGTTTCCAGAGATCCTGCACCAAAAATCACCTTGTCCTGCAGCCAGCGACCTCCAGAACTCCTAGGAGGACTGACTACCTTCCACAAAGAAGGGTGAGTGGGCCTGCACACCTAATGTACACAAGTTAATCAGAGTATTGTGATAGAAAAGCTAAATTAAAAGCAAGAGAAGTACATGAACGAAAGATTAGGAAATTTAAAAGGGACACTATCGACTATAAACTGGACGAGGTATACTCATGGGCTGAAGCTTATGCCCACAAACGTTCTTTCAAAAAAACGGGAACCACTTCTTCTGAGGAAAGTTTAGTTAATGACCAAGATTTATCTCTTCAACGACCCACAGTAGGTTCATACACTCAACCCAGTGGGGTAACAGGGGAATCTGCAATTACATCAACCTCTAAACCTTCTTTTTTAGCCGAAGGCCAAGCGTCCATATCGCCCCCGGACAAAGTCAATGGATCCAGAGACAACGTATTCGCAGGGGAAAAGTCAAAAAAACCTACCGATACAGGCAGACCACAGAGGACTCTAAAGAAAACAATTCCTTAGTTGTGAATATTTCGCATAAACAACTTAGTAGAGAAGAGTTGCATGTTTTGAACAAAGGTACCTCTTTTGTTCCTACATACACTTCCAACAGTTTGGAAACAGAAATTTCACTCTTTAAATTTATGCGAAAACTAAGACTCAGGTGGTTCTTTTCAATAAATTCCCCAGTTGAAGAAGGGATGTCGAGTCCACAACCCTTTCGACCTAAAAGTAAATTCATGTCTCCCCCATCTCATAAATCTTTGGATACTTTTGAGATTTTGGTAAAGAAGGACCTGGAAAACATACAATTTATCTTCAAAAGAATTACGGATTTTGAACACTCTGAGACAGGACAAGCCGCTCACATTTCAACCAGCTGACAAAGGGGGAGCTCTAGTTGTCCTCGACACAGACTACTATACACGCAGTGTAAATGAACATGTGAAGAACACTGACACTTACATTGAAATGGAACAGGATCCTACTAAAGAATTCTTGAAGACACTAAGCTGCATCTTACAACAAGGAGTAGACAATGGCAATATCGATGAGAATACCCAAATCTTTTTATTCAATCCAACTCCTAAGATTCCTCCCATATACATGCTTCCAAAGATGCACAAGAATAAGTCAGCTCCGGGGCGCTAGAGGGCGCGCACGCAGTATGGCCGCGCTTCGGTGAGGCTCCTGCTGCCTGGACACATAATCCTACCATTATCCTGCTTCCCCGATCACCCGCCGGACCGTGACCGGGTGTCCATGTGGCTGCTGGGCCCTGGCGGCTCCGGCTGAAGTTTTGGAGCCGAGAGCCCATCGAGGACGCTGGGAGACACGTTGGAAGCCCCGTCGGGCCGATAGCTGAGACGCAGTGGTGACGGCGGCCGGATTCTGTAACCACGCGAGCCCGGTGCTGCGCACGAGGCAAGTGGGCCCTGGCCTTCCCCCCTGGCCGAAGCGACCTCTGCTGAGGAGAACGAGGGGATTGCTTGCGGTGCGGGGTCGGCGGAGTGCGGAGCTGTGCCTGGCTTGACCCCCCCCCCCCCGGCCGCCGTGTGGATCCCCGAGGCCCTACGGCGAAGAACGGCTGACCTCCCTGTGCGACCCCGAGACTGGAGAAACTGTGTTGCCTGGCGGCTGGACGGGCCTCCCCCTCCTCCCGCTCCGCCTGGGCGCTGCGGCCCCCGCTGCCGGAGTTGACCGGGACGCGGACATTGCGGCGGGGCTATCGGGCCCTCCGGCGGTGCTGCTGGCGGACGAGTGATCTGCGGTGTGGGCCCGGACCTGGACGATTCCCCCTGCCTCCCTTCGCTGCGGCCTGGCGGCCCCCCCCCCTGTTGTTGCTACTCTGGGGTCCCAGGTGTGAGGGCTTCTCTGCGTGGGCTTGCGGCCTTCCCGTGCACTGGACCCACATCAGAATGCTGGCTGCGCTTGCCCCTGTGGCTTTGTGACTTGTCGGAGAGCCTGCGGCGGGGCTATCGGGCCCTCCGGCGGTGCTACTGGCGGACGAGTGATCTGCGGCGTGGGCCCGGAACTGAACGATTCCCCCTGCCTCCCTTCGCTGCGGCCTGGCGGCCCCCCCCCCCTGTTGGTGCTACGCTGGGGTCCCAGGTGTGAGGGCTTTTCTGCGTGGGCTTGCGGCCTTCCCGGGTACTGGGCCCACATCAGAGTGCTGGCTGAGCTTGCCCCTGTGGCTTTGTGACTTGTCGGAGGGCCTGCCTCCGTCGCTGCGCCACGGTGCACACCGGCGCCCACCGGGGCAGATTCCGTCCTGAAGACGACTCTGTGGTGTGGGCTGGTCCCCCACGACGAGCCCACGATGGGCAAACATGATGCTAAGCAGGCGAAACTGTCGTTCGCTGCCCCGGCTGCGAAGCCGGGGCTGCGGAGTGCGCCGGATGATGGAGGCGCACAGGCCCCCCCGGGGCTGGACGTGGACAAGGCCCCACCGCCGATAGATATGCAGCAAATGATGCGGGAAATGAGGCAAGGTTTCGCCACAGTGGTGGATAAGGTGGACCGCCTTACATCCCGAATGGATGCGTACGCGCAGAAGATCGATGCCCATGAGGAGCGCCTTACTGAGGCCGAACGGCGGATCTCGGAGACTGAAGATGCGACCGCATCCCACTCTACCCAGCTCAATAAAATGGATAATGTCCTGCGCATCATAGCTGCTAAAAATGAGGAGTTGGAGGCCCGCAGCAGGCGCAACAACATCCGCGTGGTGGGTGTGCCGGAGTCCACCAACACGGGGCGCATGGAGGACTATGTGGAGAGGATCCTCATCGCCTCAATCGGAGCAGACGCCTTCTCCAAGCAGTTCATCGTGGAGAGGGCTCACCGGTCACTTGGCCCGCGGCCACGTCCCGGCGCCCCACCCCGGCCCATCATCGCACGGCTCCTGAACTATCGCGACCGCGATGCTGCGCTGCGGGCTGCGCGGGCGAACCAGAACTTGTCCTTTGAGGGGGTCAACTTCACCGTCTTCCCTGATTTTACTCCTGTTGTGCAAGACCAACGTCGCAAATTTATTGATGTAAAGAAAAAGCTGAGAGCCCTCCAAATCGACTATGCACTACTTTACCCGGCGAAGCTACGTGTCACCCATCAAGCGAAGCAACACTTCTTCACGAATCCGCAGCAGGTGGAGGACTTTTTGAAATCCCTGCGGAAAGCACATCGAGACCGAATTGATGAACAAGATGCTGCCTCGGAGAACGAACATTGACTGCCCATTTGGGAACTAACGTGATTCCTGCTCTGCATTCCTGTGCCACCTTTCTGTGCCTTTCCCGTTTGCCCTCCCCTGTGAACCACTTGATGGGCTGTGTATTGACTGACTTACGGAGGCCCGGTTGCGTGCTGGACGGGGATCGGTAATGTATGCCAGGCACCACCCTACTCCCTCCCTCTATGACAATGGTGGGTTACGGGCAGATAAGGGTGGATCTGTGTGCCCTCTGGATGTCCCCTGTAGGGTGTACCCCCTGGACTCTATTGACTAAGTTGCTCCTGTTGAGCTTACTGAGGGTTCGATTGGGTGGGGGGAGGGTTGACATTCCTGGCGAGTTGGGGTTGCTTCAGTGGGTGGGGGGCGGGGTGCTGGGACGCGGGTTTCTGTGGGTAATCTTGCCCAAGTTGGGCTGTGGGTTTGTTTGGGGGGCGGTTGGGTGGGCTAAGCGCCTCACTTCCCTCTGTAGCCCGGCACTAGAGCCGGTTACTGCTGACCTGCTAGGACGGCCTGCTGGGTTAAGTTCGGGACCCGCGATGGTCCTTTATATTGTTGTTATGTTTGCTACAGCTGTGTACAAGACGCTGCCGCTCATGGAGCTATTCCAAACTTTTGCTGCCTTTTCGTGGCGTAGACCCCTGAGGGGGCGTGATGTTTACCCGTATATTAATGATACCTTCGACCTCGGCTTGAGTTGTGATGTGGACGGTGGAAAGCTTGAGACTAGGTGTGTGGTGCGTAGTGCAATTCGCGCATGCAGCGGATGGGGGGTGACTGGATGGGGCCCCTCGGCCGCTGCTCTTCTTACCTGTCCTGGTCGACCTGGCCGTGGGGGACACTGATTTGAATGTACTCACATGGAATGTTAGAGGCCTGGGGGACCCTAGGAAACGAAGGAACGTCCTCTCCTACCTAGATCGCCACGCTATACACATAGCGTTCCTTCAAGAGACCCATTTCCGGGCGCAGGCTGCCCCTACTTTCGCTAGCAGATGGGCGAAGTGCTCTGCCTTTTCGTCCTATTCCTCCTATTCCCGCGGGGTTGCTATATTAGTTAAACGGACTACCCCCTTCGTGCTGGCGGGTATGAAAAGTGATGCCCAAGGCCGATACTGCCTGATGTGGGGGAGACTGGGCCATAAAATGGTCACTCTGGCCTGCTGCTATGGTCCCAATGTAGACGACCCTGCCTCCTTCGCAGACCTCGGTGCGGATCTAATAGGTGTGGGTACGCAGCACCTCATACTGGGGGGAGATTTTAACGTTACGCTTGCCCCGGCGCTTGACAGGTCCCACCCGGCCCCGCATCATTACACACGGTCTCGTGAGATGCTTTTGGACATCATAGCAGAACATAGGCTGATTGACACGTGGAGACACCTCCATGTGGATGCCCGGGAGGGTACCCACTTCACGGCACAGGCGCGCTCCTGGGCCAGGCTCGATTACGTCTTCCTGACCCCGCAGTTTCATGCGGCGCTGACTGGAGCGCAACATCTTCCGCGTACATTCTCTGACCATGCGCCAGTGCGAGTCACGCTGCGGGCGGCGGAACTCGGCCCCCCTCTGGCGGCCTGGCGGCTGCAGCCCACGATCCTTCTCGATGCCCTTTTTCAAGAGGAGCTGCGGGAGGAGTGCTTGGCGTTCTTTGAGCGCAACAAGGACTCAGTGCAAGACGTTGAGACTATATGGGATGCTTTCAAGGTGACCCTCCGGGGCCTGTGCATTGCCAAAGGCTCAGGGGTACTGAAGAGCATTATGGCGCGCCTGCGCACCTTGGAAGATGACCTCCGGGCGCTAGAGATATCGCTTGCGACCAACCCTGACGACGCTGGGCTGGCAAGCATTCGGGACAAAATTTCCGAATATACCACGGAGGCCACTCGGGAGGCTAATTTTCGAGGCAAATACTGGGTGGCCCGGAGTTATGGAGAGGGAGAGAGGCCGGGGAAGGCCCTGGCTGCAACGATGAGGCTAGCACGACCGCCTAATACGATCATGGAGATTAGAGGAGGGGATGGCGCAAGGTACAGTGAGACCGCGCATATCCTCAATGAGTTTGTAGCTCACTATAGCGTACTCTACGCGTCCACTAGAGTTGGAGAACTCCAACTGCATGATTACCTTGACGATGTGTCCCTGGGGTGGCTAAGCGATGCGCAACGGGAGTTTCTGAGCTCCCCTTTTGAGCTTGATGAGGTACGGGAGGCCATTATGCAGATGAGTTCAGGAAAAACCGCCGGACTCGACGGAATACCAATTGAATTCTACAAAACCTATATCGACTTTATGGCCCCGGTGCTGAGAGAAGTCTACGAAGATGCATTAGAAGTGGGGCATCTCCCCCCGTCGATGCGCATGGCCCTCATTACCTCGCTCCTTAAACCAGGGAAGGAGGCTCACGACTGTGACTCCTATAGGCCTCTCTCCCTCCTCAACTGTGATGTGAAAATTCTAGCCAAACTCATCGCCAATCGAATCAATTTATTGCTCCCCAACCTGATACTGCCTGACCAGGCCGGTTTTGTGCCAGGCAGAGCCACAACGCATAACCTGCGCACGTTCTTTTCGATCCTTAATTCCGTGCATGACGATCTGCCCATGGCCGCCGTGTTCCTAGACGCCACGAAGGCCTTCGACTCACTCGAATGGGACTACCTGTTCCAAGTTCTGGGGCGCATGGGCTTCCCGGCTATATTTATCTCGTGGATTAAATTATTGTATACTGCCCCTAGAGCCAAAGTCTTAGTGAATGGGAGGCTATCCTCTGACTTCCCCATTACCAGGGGCACCAGGCAGGGCTGTCCCCTTTCGCCGCTACTCTTTGCTCTGGCCATGGAGCCTCTAGCGGCCAAACTGCGGCAACACCATCGGGACAAGGCGTTGCGATGCTTCCAGAGGCAGATACTCGTATCCATGTATGCCGACGACATCACCCTCTATGTACGGGAGCCGGAAGAAAATCTCAACCCGATCCTCCGCGAATTCATTCGGTTTGGCGTGATCTCCGGCATTCAGATCAACTGGAGCAAATCTTGTATATTTCCCCTGACGGCCTCCACGAGCAGATTTGTGCCCGACTTCCCCCTTGCCTGGTGTGACGGGGACTTTAAGTACTTGGGCGTCCGCATTGAAAAAGACAGAGAAGAACTCATGAGGGCTAACTATGGGACGGCCATGTCCCGCATTACTGATTCCATCACTCGCTGGATCACCCTGCCCCTTTCCATGGCTGGCAGATCCTCGCTGGTTAAGATGGTGATCTTGCCGCAACTACTGTACCTTTTCTTGAATATTCCCTTCTATCCTGGTGCTGTTTTCTTTCGACAGCTCCGCTCGGAGCTTACCAGACTAGTGTGGGGCGGGAAGTCCCCCCGGCTCCGGTGGGACGTCCTGACCAGGCCCTATGAGCAGGGTGGCTTCGGCATTCCTAACTTCGAGCTCTACTATCAGGCAGCCCAGGCACACTACGCTTACTACTGGCTGCGACAGCCCCGATACATGCCCCAACTAGCGGCGGAACATTGGTTGGCCCATCCCGTTCCCATAGAGGGTGCGCTGTACATTCCAGTGACAGGCAGAGATAGGACGCCCACGACATTGATCAGTACGGTTACTGCGTGGACTAAGCTGGCCGCCGCCCTAGAGCTCGACATGGTGTACACGCCGCTCCTGCCTCTAGTTTATCATCCCGACATGCCCCTGCTGCAGGAGACGGGCTTCCGAAAACTGCTTCGCTCTATTCACGTGACTACGTGGGGCGACCTGTACCACGACGGCACGTTCCGGTCCATGGAGCACATGTATGCCACCATTCAACCTACTCCCCTCGATGTCTTCTTCTACCTGCGCCTGCGGCAGGGGTTGAGGGCCCTCATGCCCTGCTTCCCCCAGGAGCCCCCACATCTGGCTCCGCTGCATCGTATACTAAGCGACGACACTCCAGCTAAACTGGTCTCCAAAATCTACCGCTCGGTCCACACCTCCTTGCAGGCGCCACGGTTAGCAGCGAGGGAGAAATGGGACCTGGAACTAAGTGTCCCGCTGACGGACAAACAGTGGCAGTTCTGCCTGATGCAGACGGACCGCGTATCCTCCAGTAGCCGCCTCAGGATTATCCATTATAAATACCTTCATAGGCTCTACTTCACGCCCGCCAGACTTCACAAATATCGGCTACGTGACAATGATAATTGCGACAGGTGCCAGGCTCCGGGTGCGGACTTTCTTCACCTGGCCTGGACGTGTGATGCAGTTCACCGCTATTGGTGCCAGGTGTTTGAGGCGCTCTCCAAGATGGTCGATACAGTATTACAGCCCTCCCCTCTCCTGGCCCTGCTGGGCTACGTAGAACCTATACAGGCGGCGCACCGTAAATTCATCGCACTGGCCTTTCTGCTTGCTAAAAGGAGGGTGGCGTGTCGCTGGGGCAGGGGCAGGGCCCCCAAATTTAAGGAGTGGATGAGAGATCTAGTTTACTGTCAAGATCAGATCCGCACGTACTCTGAGCTCATGCCGCCCAGGTCGCGGCCCACTGATATATGGGCCCCATTACAGTGTTATCTCCTTGCTGGGGCGGCGGCCTCGGATAGCGGCCAGGATGCTGAATGAGCGGGTGCCGACTGGTGCGGCGGCTGGGGATGCTTGCTCGAGATCTGGTCTAGGATGTGTTGGCATTGATTGCGCTTGTGGCGTGGATCTCCTCTCTGTTCTATGGGAGAGTGTGTCGCTTTGGAGGGCGTGATGTGGGTGCTGCCCCCCCCCCCCCCCCTCCCCCTCCCCCCCCCCCCCCCCGGAGGGGTAGATACTCCCTGCAATGATCTCTTGGGTTCAGCACTTTGGCTACTGTTTTACAATGAGGACTGTATTACTACGGAGGTGTATGGCTAGTGCTGCAATGGCTATATATTTTTGCATGTTATTGAGGTGGATTTTTATCTACCTTATTGACACTTTCGGGTAGTGATTGTCCATAGCTAACTGAGCACCCGAATTCTATTTCATATATATCCAGTTATTTTACGCCTCTTTAACTTATCTGCTGACAAATGTGTGTGTTTTTTTTTGATGTGCAGGTCTTTTCCTTTTCAGGACCACCACTACCCTCTTTCAGGACTGTATTGATGATCAAGTCACTCACCGTACAGAATCTGTCTCCGCTACATTTGTCCTTCCTTCTCTGTACCGCCCCCATTGAAATGTGCGCACAATGGCGCCTCTGTACCACAGCTGTATGTTTATTTTTTTGTTTTAACAAAACTTGCAAAATAAAAATTTAAAAAAAAAAAAAGAATAAGTCAGCTCCACCTTTTAGGCCTATAGTCGCTGGCTGTGGGTCTATTCATGAAGCAGTAGGACGTTATTTGGATCACCATCTACAACCTTTGGTACAGTCTTGGGAGATGTACATAAAGGATACCACAGATTGTTTGTTGAAATTGGAAGCTGGAAAACATCACTTTGAAGAAAATTGTTGGTTATGCACCATCGATGTGGTTGCACTCTACACATCTATAGCCCATGACGAGGGACTTGAAGCGGTGGAGTGGAGACTATTACAATAATCCATGTCAAAGGATAAATGCATTTTTCTTTTGGAACTATTACATTTTTCATTATACCACAGTTATTTTTCTTGGGATGACAAATATTATTTACAGATCACAGGCACTTCAATGGGCTTTCCTGGAGCCCCAGCATACGCAAATACTTTCATGGCTTATTTTGAACACCAATATGTACTGCAAAACCCTATTTGGCGCAAAAATGCGGCCATTTTTCTCCGATATATTGATGACATTTTGGTAGTATGGAAAGGTTCCAAAAATCTCCTTGAGCAATGCATTACCGAGTTGAATCTTTGCAACCCCAGAATACAATTTACATCTGATATCCAATCAGAGAAAATTCATTTCTTGGATATTGAGATTCACAAATCTATTTCAGGTTTGGTTACCACTGTGTACCGGAAGACTACTGATGTTAATAATGCTTTACATTTTAAGAGTGCACACCCACATTCCCTGAAGAAACATTTGCCTGTGTCACAATTGATAAGAATCAAAAGAATAACTTCAGACATCAACAGTTGCAAGACTGACATAAAGGATCAATTAGAGAGATACAGAGACAGAGGTTACCCAGATGATATACTTGTGGAAGCTGAGCAGAAAGTTGCCTCAAAAAAACGTGAGGATTTGTTATTAACTACCACAAAGAATCCAGTCAAACGTGAAGTGTTTGTATTAAAATATTCTGCTCAAGCAACACAAATCAAATCTATAATTCGAAAGCGATGGGATATCATTGAGCAGGAGGCTGACTTTGCTGGATTATTTCATGAACCACCATTATTTGCACATACTCGACCTAAAAATCTGAGGGATCTTCTTAGAACTCGAGTTAGCACTAGAAGCTTGCACCACATAGGCATGAAAAAATGCTATAACTGCGGGCAATGTGGTAATGTAATTTCTGGGAACAACTTTACACATCCTCGTACTGGTCAAAAGATTAAACTTCACCACACATCAGAGTGCAATACTGAGGGGGTGATCTATGCTATCAAATGCCCATGTGGACTTGTATATGTAGGGAGAACTAGTCGCAAAATCAAAACAAGGATAATTGAACACAAAAGTAGGATTCGGAACAAAAATATGAGTTCGTCTTTAGTAACTCATTAGGTTCATGCAGCACACACAATCCCTCAGTTACGATTCACTATTCTAGAACGCATTTACATGTCACCAGGCACTGATGTGAACACTGCCTTAGCATGTAGGGAGACACATTGGATCAAGTTTTTGGGAACAGTGATTCCTGGGGGACTCAATGACCATTATGAACTATTATGCTTTGTTTAAATCCTATACTGACAGTGGCATTTTTATCACAGGCCACCAATTGACTGGTTTGTACAGGATTTGCACTCGCCATCTCTTTGTTCTATTTCTTGGTCTTTTCTTATCATATTTTACGCTCTATCTTTTTTTGCACTTATGAGCTTACATCATCTATAAATATGTTGGACCTCTCATGCAGTTGTTCAATGTGTCTTTGACACACATTTCATTCTGATTTTGTAGTTGTGTATTTATTCTTTTATATACATTAAATTCGGTTTTTGTTTTCTTTTTCATAACCAGCGCATCGTTGCGTTCCTTTTCTATTAATAAGGTATTTTGTCCAATAACATTGGCTTATCGTCTAAAACACGCATGAGTAAAGCTGGTAGTTCAATCCCGAGCGAGTCGGTCTTTCATTTTACTCGGCTGATTATAAACACCAACCCGCCCACTGTTGAGACGGACGTAACCTCACGTATGCGGTCGTAGCGTGATTCCATACGGAAGACTTGGGCGTTCTCCGATCTAGGTGAGACGTGGAGACGTTACTTTAAACGTGAGACTTTATTATTTTTTAATGGCTCACAAACCGTAGCTTACGATAAGTTTCTGATATATTTCAGATTACAGAGGCGCTTTCCGTTCACGAATACTGATGAGGCTCACTCATAACGATCGGTTGATCAAATAGGGTAAGCGCAGCTTACTTTTTTACGGTGGTTTGTTGTCTTTCGTAAACACATGAGGTTTCATCGATTGGTGACCATTTTGTTTGTTTTCAGACTGATGAACTTTAACAGAGCCTAACAATTATTACACGTCGGTAAGCTTATATCTAGTATTGCCTAAGGGCACTAAGTATGATTCACCACATACTGTCATTTAAGCACTTTTTTATGCGATGAGTACTACTCGGTTTCTCAAAGCTTATCGCGCACACTCACGCTCCTGTGTTGGGCTTTTGGTTTCTTTTCTAGAGTCTTTCTCTCAAGTGCAAATCCTACGAGTAATTTTTGTATTCTGTATTTTGGATCCATTCCTCAATGTATATTTATATGGTTTTTTTTTGTTGTAGCTCTGGAAGGTGGTCTTCAAGACTACACGCATTCTACTGATTACTGTGATTTATATATCCCCTGACAAAGGGTTTTGTATTAACCCGAAATGCATTGGGATTGTCTTTTTTTATGAGTTTTGATTTTCAATCAAGGTACTTGTATCAAAGTGTTAGATGAATGATGTTGAAAGCAGTATATTCATGTGTATGTGTCTCAGTATAATCAATACTGTTCACGCTTAAAGTTTTGCATTGAACATAAATATAACATGACTATTGTTTTAGTGTTTTTGCGTTTTCATGGACATGAGTCACACTGAAAAATTGTTGATTCAATTTTGATTATTCATGCTTATACTTGTAGAGACCTTTGCGTCCAAGCGGTGCTTCACGAAGGTTATGGTTTTCCACAACCTCCTTACATAACCTTCAACTAAGACCAGATCTCCTGTGAACAGCAGCTCTGTTCAATAGACTCTCCAAAGCAACATTCAGAGCTTTCTGAAGACAAAGAAGCCAGACACATGGAACCACCTCGGCACCCCTCGCCTATGGCCCGAGTTCGAGTGGCCCACTGGTCACAGCAAGGTCCCCCAGTGCTCCAGAGTCCTAGTCCACTGTGGGCTGACTCCTCCAGGACTACCCGACGTCGCCTGCAGCCTCTGCACGGAGACGCCCCAACCGCTAGTGGCCCGGTAAGGTGAAATCCGACCTCAAAAGGCACCCCTGCACCCAGCCACCCTGGAGAAGAGAACCAGAGGTGCACCTAGGTCCCAGAGTCCTCCAACTTACCTGCCCAGCTGTTGGTTCCTCCCGGAAGACTTCCTGGCGCGAGCCTGCAGCCAAAATCGGCAACTCCCATTTAAAACAACAGGGAACCTGACGCCAAAACAGCACTCTGCACCCTGCCACCGCTGTGGATGCACCTTGTGTGCTAAATCAGATCCCCCTTTGCCTGAGCTTAAGTCCAGGAGCTTTGCTCCCACAACCTTGTGGACTACTTGTGGGCAGACACCAACGGGAGGCCCCCAATTCCCCTATTGGATAACATTGGGCCTCAGCACTCTGCAGCCGGCCGCCCTAGTGCCACTGAAGGTCTTTGAGAGTGCATCCTCAACCCTGGGGAAACCCTGGTTCTAACCCCGAAAACCATCTCCCAAACATAAGTATTTACTGTTAAACCCATAACCTGATTTTCTCCCATAGAACTGCATCGACTGCTTTCTTGTGAAAATTGTTTAAAGTGTGGAGCTGGATTGTAGGAAACCTTAAGAAACTGCCTATTTACAAAAACGGGTTTACTTACCTTTTATCTAGTAAATGTCCCAGTGTGATATCTAGGCATATCACACAGAGTAGAAAAGGTAACTTAAAAGGCTATCTGAAAACTAACATACACTGTAATCTGAAAAGTACATAACTGAAAGAATAAGTTACTTACCTTTGGTAACGATGTATCTGTAAGCGACATATTAGTTATAGATTCCTTACCTTAGAATTTACCCCAGGCATCAGACTGGATCTGGAGAATTTTTCTTCAGCAATACCTCTGTGGGTCGGTAGGTGGCATCGGTCGATTCCGCGTCCGTCGCCGGTGTCGTCAGGATGACGCCGTGGTGCCTACTTAGACATGCCACCCCTGCACGCTGACGTCAATTCTGACACGACTTTCCACGCCAGAAGCGAAGAGCCATGAAAGACACGGACCACTGGTATGCCACACTAGGGCTCTTTAAGGGTGTTCCTAACCCTAGAAGTCAGTTCGCAGCACGGGGAGGATAGGTGGGGCAGTAAGGAATCTATAACTAATGTCTCTTACAGATACATCGTTACTGAAGGTAAGTAACTTGTTCATCTGTAAGAGACTATTAGTTATAGATTCCTTACCTTAGAATAGATACCCCAGCAATCAATTTCACACCAGAAAATCCTGGAGGAAAAACGTGCAAAGTAGCCGTCCTTCCGGAATGGACTATCCAGGCAGTAATGTCTGGTAAATGCGTGCATAGAAGCCCACGTGGCTGCCTGGCAGATGTCAATGAGTGGAACTCCCCGTGCAACGCAGTGGTTGCTGCCATAGCTCTAGAGGATTTAGCGCACAGCCCCACTGGAGGTACCTTTTTAGCCAAAGCATAACAAATATTGATGTAAAGGACTACCTCTGAACAGCCCGACCAGATGGCAATAGAATAAAAAAAGTCTTCACAATAAGATGAATGGCCAGAACTTCTACGTAAACTAAAAAGTATTTAATACAACAACAGGATAATAAAGCAGCGTATGCAGATTACTGTGGTTAAAACCATAACTTCCTAACTCGTACCACCAGAAACGTCTCAATGTTTCACTCTAGGGTCACAATGTAACTCATGTAAGGATGCACAACAAAAAAAAAAAAGACACTCAACGTGTGTTCTAGAACAACATTCTCAGTTTATATCAGTTCAAAGTAAGTTACGTGGTCGGAGTCTCCTAAATTGACCACTGGGAAAAACACTACTTGGGGCCCCATTAGAAGGGTTAAAAAAATATATATCAAAAGTGGTTCATGGAATATTTCCCCAAAGGTCACTTTGGGAATGTTTTTCAAGGCTGCACTGGGGACCCTCAGCTCTGAAGTAACAATTGGACACTCAAATGCACTTCAGAGAGAAATATTTGAAATCTGGCAGATCATGGTGGCCTTTTTCTGGTGCGATCCAGGGTACTGGATTTTTTCAAGACAAGCCAGTACCAGCTGAAATATTTCTGTGACTTGATGGCACAGGATTCCCAATAGACGAACTGCAAATAGGTAATCTTAAAACTTCAAAGCACGATTCCTCTGAACGATTAGTTGCAGATGAATAATTATTTCGCCGATTGGTTCTTGCAGATTTAAGGATCCTTGTGGAATGGATTTCTTGACTCTAGGAACAATGGAATGTTGGGTTCTGGACAGGAGAAAAGGATTTTAGTCTTTGGTGGAGGCAACAGCATTTCCCCTCAAAAGTCGTTGAGTCCGAAGTATCTCCAGGGACCCTCACAAGCCACCTGTTTATCAGTGAACCACTCAAATGTCCCTGATTTATACAACTCATTGAATAATTAAAGATATAGTATGAAAGCATGTGTGTTGTCCTTGATGTTCCTGTAGGTAGGGAATGCCGGTTTGCCAAATAGGGAGTGTGCTGTGGTCTTAACATTTCAACTATCGTTTGTACGTACATTAACCCCTTCAGCGCGGCGCGGATTCCCGCGCCACGCTGAAGGTTCCGTGCGCGGGCGGGGCCATGATGGAACGGTTCCGTCATGCGCACAGCGCAACCGACGTGCATGACGGAACGGTTCCGTCATGCGCGTCGAAGGGGTTAAGGCAGGTGTAGCTGATGTTTACAAAATACTTACTGCTGTTTGATTCAACAGGCCTTTACAAAAATACGGGATTGGAATTACAATTCTCCCTGCAATGGTCTAGGGGATCGCGGTCTGCTACCCCCGATCTTTTCTGAAAAGGAAACTATTTTAAAAAATAAATTAAAAAGCACCAGTTTCTTTAAGGTACATGGGCTTCTTAAAAAACGTTTCTCAACTAGGAATGCATACAAAAGAACGGTAAACATGTGCATGAAGTCACATAGCCCTTTACCCAAATAATAATTGCACCCAACTCTTATTAACTTTATCTACCAGAAATAAACAGGTGCTCATGCATGGAATGGTTTTCTTGGGAGCACAAAACTAGTCCCAATAACTAGTAGATTAACCACTAACCTTGGGTTGCAGAGCGGCATGCTACTTAGCATAAAGTGCTTCATTTCATCTGGGGAAGTAGGCACTATATAAAATAATAACCCTACCTCCTTTTAATGTAACCTATCACAAAGAAACTGGAGTAAACGTATGGGATAATTTTCTTGAGAGCACAATGCTACTCCCATAACCAACATTAACCAATAACCAATAGATTAACACAAACCTTGGGTTCTGAAGCAACATGTTGCTTGGCGTAAAGCCCTTCAACGACTCATCAGGGGGTAGTAAGCACTATAGAAATGTAATTACAATAAAGTGCTGTTCTGCTGTTCTGTGCACGCCACCATCCTGCCTTTGCTGCCAATCACGGGCTATCAAACAGCGACTTGCCTAATAAATAAATATTCATTAGGTAGATGTTCTGCAACATCTTTGCGACATTGGTCGTATGGCAAAATCAGAGGCAGATCGCAAAATGCCAATTGCACAATTTGTGACCACTTTTTACGACCTATTTTAGTAGAGCGGAGTAGATCCAGAGGCACTCACGGAGCTGTGTGTGGAGGGGGCTGTCATGGACACCATAGAGCAGTGCGGCAGGAACGAGGTGCATTGACAGAGCCGATTGTGAGGACACAACCGGAAGTGGATTAAAGTGCCCTGTGTACAGCAGAGGATGTGTTCGCTAAGGACCAGGGATAACAGCCGAGAAAGTCTGGTTCACAAGTGCGGGGCGGGGGGGGGGAGAGGGGGTAGATGCCTTCTACATCCTGCTGGGATGCAAAGCCTCTGTGAATGACCCCCCGGAGGAGGGATAGCTGCAGACCCCGGTTAGACTGCGAACTGTGTCCTAAAACTAAATATATCCCATCTCAGAATATTCTCCCACTGGAACCAATTATTAGGTTATATTTAGAGGGTAACATGGGCAATTTCCTGCTTCAAAAGTGCTATTAGCCATCTCTATGGACAGCCGTGCAGATATTTTTAGACCATTTGTGGAAACGGCACTGGGAGAAGATTACAAAAACTGTAGCTGGCGTGAAAGAGGATTAGCGCAGAGGTCCACACACCACCTCAAATCCCAGACATAGCCATGCCATCTGCCTGCAGCATTCCCCAGGAGTAGAGCAACCGCGCCACCTCGTGGCTACCGGGGGTCTGAATGTAACCTCTCACTATAGCCTGAAGTATTTTAGCCCATATTGAACTTGATACTGTTCAAAGGTCAGGGTTTGTTTAGCTGCAAGAATTGGAGTTCTGGCGGATCAGTACATTTTGATAATATACCATTTTCTTGGAAAGCCACAATAAATAACATTCTTAGGTCCCCGGGAGTCGGTAAAATGCTGATCTGTCCAAAGAAGTCTTCAAAAATGTTAGCCATTTTTGTAGCTCATTGTCCTTTGACAAGTGAAGTGAGGATTTGACGCTTTTCAAAATTACACCTCCGAGTATCAATCAAAAAGGGCCCATTCTACGTCCGTCTCGTCGTGTCTTAACGTTTAATTACTCTGTTCGTACTCTTACGTTCTGCTTGAACTGTAACTCCGTTGTAATGTTATTTTTGAGGTCTCCGTCTGCAGGGGAAGCCAATAATCGGCTGATTCTGTTCCTAAATGGCCGAGGATTGTGGTGGCCCTCACTGCTTGTCTCTGGCCTGTCCCTTCCCATCCTGCCCATCTGTACTCTGGGCTCCAACAGATAATGACCATCTTAAATCAGCTTTCCTCCAAAGCTGCGTCTACCTTAGTCAAGGGATATTTGTTCTAATTAATCTTCGTGCTTTCTTCCTACACAGCACTCCCTTCTCCTGCATAGCTCACTTCTACGGTTAACAAGCTGCTTTGGGCGACATGGCACTGACGACCACGAGCACCTCTAGACTAACGTGACTAGTGAGAGGTCAAACACTGCGGCACTTTCTTTTTTTAGAGTACCCTAACCAGTGTGCATTATTTGTAAAGATGGACACTGGCACTCATTTTGGGAGACGAGGACCAACTTTTCATCATTGGACTTGGACCCAGAGCAAGAGAGAACGACTGAAAAGGGAACAAAGAAGGAAGACGAGAAGGATAAGGAAACTGGAAAAAGAACGTTTAAGCATAATATAAAGAGAAAGAAATAGTAGGGTAGTGGAAGGATGAGGCATGACATGAAATCAAGAGTAGGCAGCCTTGGCAATCAGTAACGCTGTCAGGTGGCAGTGCTTTGAGCATAGCACCCCTACCAGAAATGACAGTCCTCCTAACCAGAACCCCTCTGCTTTACTTCACCACACCCATACTTCATCACACCCAAGTTGTGGCCTCCCCTGTGAAAGCCACGTGTCCTCTTTCACCGTCCTGGACTTAAGGATCCTTCTATTTTACCTGGACCCAAGAGCTCTAGTTATACATCCTTGGATCTATCTACTGGTCTTCCCTCCTCTAACTTCTGGACCTAGCAGCCCCAGAAGAGATGGGTCCTTCAATATAATTATATTATTACACTCATGGTATCCCTAGTCCATATATACTACCATATTGACACTCACGCCTAAACAGCGAGGTATTTCCACACACTCCGAGTTTCGGCCCCTTCTGCTCAGCATTACTGTTACAATCCCCATCCTTATAGATACAGTCTGCGCCTTAATCTGACTTCCCTTCATACTATCAGCAGGAAGTAGGAAGGCGTATTGTTGTTTCCTTTCTTCTGAACCTATCGTTTCTTAACCCATCATCAGGGCCACTGGAATCATGCCGCAGAAGAGCACCAAATTATGTGGCAGGGTTGTCTAAACCACGCAGCAAGAAAAAGCAAATTATGAGGCTAGCCAGAGACGCCAAACAATGCATAACGTTCTTTGTGCCTCAACTGCGGTGCCTGCTGCCTCTCCCCTCCTGTTATCCTTTTCCCACTTATTTTATTTTCCTCATTAATTTATCAAACTCCTGAGCTCAGGGTTAAAAACAAACAAAAAAAAAACATTTAGCATGCTACACCCAGCGTCCAATCTGCCACTATCCCTCACTTCTCAATTATTGTCTCGAAATTCTCCATTTGCAGATTCTCATCAATCCTCCAACACTTATTAAAACACCTTCCCTGGTTGGCTGAACCTTATCTACATTATAGTTAAACCTGGCCTAGTTTGATTGGTGATGGTAATCACCCATACAAACACAGACTTCCTAAGCCCACGTAAAAGTCATGGGAGCGCTTGTTATACTATTTAGCAACTATCATTTTTGGTACCTTGATCACAGCCAGTAGCAGCCATCAAGATTTTTAACAAGGGCTGATCACAAGGCACCAAATGCCTGCACATTTAAAACCTTTTTAAAGAGGTTGGTATGGGTCATGAATGCATGACGTAGGCATAGTTACTTGGAGATAGCCAGACTGCTCCATGCAGTACGGACTTATTTTTGTTCAGCTGTTCTTCAATATATAAAAACCAAAGATTCATCACAAAGTCCTGCAAGTTGTAAATTGCCTTAAACCTTTATTTTGCTCCTTTTTTCTAACTAAATATCCATCTTTCATGTAAAAATCCCGACTGCACTGACTTAGATATAGTATCCTGCCGAGGATTTTCTTTTCAGAGGTCATTAGCAGGGCATATGAGCCAACCCTCCCCAATTGTGGCACACAGCTTTGCTTTCACCAGCCCAAGTTTGAAAAACAGTGGATCCTACATTTGCACTGGTGATGGAGAGAGTAACAACCACAGCCATCCTTGGCATGTGTGTGTCTGCGTCATTGGCAGATTGAAAAAGGTGAAGTGTGCCTAAGAAACAGGAGGTGAAAAAAGAAGGCATGTGGATGAGCAAATTGAGTGTGTAAGGGAGAGTAAACTGTGTGAGTGGAGGGAGCATTAAGACGTAAGAGACAACTAAGAGGGTTTGGAATGGAAAGGAGGTTTTATGAGGTGGAAGGCTGTGAGGGTGTGTAGTATTTCAGTTAAAGGAGGGTGCAAGGGTACATAGGAATGTGAGTGGGGCGGTAAAGGCTTCTTGGACAGAGAGGGATCCTAGATAGAAGAGTACGAGAAGGCAGCACGACAAATGCATTAAAAGAAATTAGACGAAAAAGTTAAATGAAGTAACTGCTAAGAAAGACAGTAATGTTTGCATATGTGGGCCAGGGTAAGTCAGAGGAACGCCTTTACCTAGAATCGCAAAAGTTGTTGCACTAGCCCTAATAACTGAAGAGGGTGACATAAATATGAGCTAGAAAAAAAACTATGATGGAAGTTAGGTGCGATATAAAGGGGATGTGACGAAAGTGAGTAGCTGGAGGAGTATGTGTAACAAAGTGGAGTGGGAGTGAAGCAGGCAAGCGAGAGGTGGTGTGTGAATGAAAGGTGTGAAGGAGAGTTTAAGAGAAGAGGGCAAAAAGACCAACAAAAGTGAAGAAAAAGGAATAGGAGAAGACAGAAAAGGAAGTTGAAGCTGTAAATAAAAGTGGACGATGGGTGGAAAGAGCAAGAAAGAGAAGAGAAACATGGAGGGAAAGAGGGAACAGATAGAGTTGGGAATGAACCGAGAGTTAGCTTGGTACATCTAATAGAGCAAGGTGAAAATAGTGACCACAAAAGCAGCACAGAAACTCTTAACTTGTCATTTGATCTTTAACCGACCCCATGTGGCATGAGCCACTCTCCTCCTCCTCCTCCCACACCACGAATAGCAAAGGTCTCTATAGCAAGGCACCAGCGTGTGGCATCTAAGGGCACAAACGCGCCTGGCAATTGCAGCAGTCGGGTTTACAGGACATCACATCAGCAAGACTGCAGAATATGACAAGTGTTACCACAGTGACAGTAGGACACGTGACTGAAGTAGGGCTTTCAGAATATGGCAGAACATCACAAGCATAAAACAGTAAGAGTGACTGTGCCAGCAAAAGTGCTGACATGGAATGATGCCCGAGTAAAAGCGGTAGCAGCACTCACACATTCCCTCACTTAGCCACCTATATACTCATTACAGTGGATTAGGCAGCTGCTTCAGGGATCTGCGTGTAATCTACTCAATACTGAGGCCTTAACTCTAATTGCTTCATGAGTGATGGAAGCTTGCACTATTGCTACAGCGCTGATTCGGTTCTGCAGGGGAGAAAAACCTGCACTGCAGTTGCCCCCTGTGAGGGAGGCAAGGTAGTTTTGCTTCTGCCATGCTTTTCTTGTTCTGGAGTTAAAGAAGCTTAACCTGCTGCTGGCCAAGCAGCAGTTCTCTTGAGAGGACCAGAGGCTGCAATGCTGCTTCACACCCTGTAACTGTTCAGTGAGTGGGATGCTTGCATTGTTGCTGCTCTCCTGAATCTATATACTGACGGAGGAGCCTAGCCTCAGCAGTTGCCACATCTGTACCTCTTCTTTGAGGGACAGAAGCTTGCACTGGTGATTCTCCAGTTGTACCGATTAGGTGATAGAGGGAAGCCTGGCACTGGTGCTACCGGTATGCTGCCTGTTCTGCATGTGTGCCAGTATCTTTAGCTGCTACTCCTGCTGCTTCCACACGCTCTTTACCCATTCTTTGTGTTAGGTAAGGTCGCAGTGCTGCCCATGTTGTAGGTGTCGGAGCAAAAAGGAAGTAAAGTACCCAAGATTAAAAATAATGAATCTCACATTTATTATTGCACTAATAAATTGGTTTATATACAAGACAACATAAGAGCTGGCTTTATTCTTCTTTTTAAAATCGCATCAGCAGCTTAGTTTTCTTTTTCAAGTTACACGATTTGTGACATTTCTATGCATAGTGGATCAGCCAACACGCGTTTCACCCTGGGGGCAACTCAACCCGGGGATTTTTCAAGGCTGTAAAGAATTACATATGCTCATAACACAAGGGCATGTTGAAAACTATTTTTTAAAGGTAGGTAGCACAACTTACTGGGTGCTACACACTGATGGGGCCTGGCACACGCAAACCACAGGAGAAAGTACACTCAATAAAGTTGGTAAGCTGGACAGTGCTTGTGTTTTTATAGCCGTCTATACCAGATATAAAGGCTAGTTTGAGGAGCAGAATTCTTGGAAGAACCTCCTCTAGGCAGCGCTTGAAAACCAATAAGTAATAAAAACAAAATCTAGACGAGACAGCAGGACGGATAAAGGTAGGTAAGAGTATTGCACAGTACCATAAAACTGAATATCACCAGGTAAAACTTTGCAGATGTAATCCACAATCTATGGAAAAGAGAACCTAGTCAGGTGATCATACGCAAGAACCACTGGTAGCCCCAGAAGAAGGGGGAATGGCTTACTGGAGTAGGGTGGGACTGCATTTGCAGCCGGCGTTGGTATCTCTGTATAGAGATAGATAAGGCAGATCATTGCTGAAAGCGAAAGGAGGCACAAGGAGCCTAGCACTCTCACAACATGTGTCAACAGGAAAGGAAGAATAATGTGGTCTGTAGTTGGGAGGTATTCATAGGGTAATTAGGATCTACAGGCATGATGTCAAGGCAGACGAAGACTTCTAAATGTGGCGATGTTAAACGTTGGGGCCATCCTGGTGGGAGCAAATATTAGGAAACTGATTACCACGTTGGACAGTGTAGTCCTGGACAGTGTGTCTAGGTCTTAGAAGATGAATACAAAAAATAAATGATGGAATGCCTGAAGTAATCGCAGCCACGGGCAATTACTTGGGCCGCATCCCAGTCCATCTTTTTTCGCAAGCCATACCACATTATATCAGGCTAAGCTATATGAAAACCAGTCTTGGCCCTGATCTACTAAGAACAGTCCAGTCTGAACTGCCAAGCCAGAACCTTTTTGACTCGGAACACAAGCAACTGAAAACCGGAACTATGTGGACTCTCCAGTGGTGTGCAGCTTGGGCACAAGGTGCACAAAACCCACATCTGGTCATACCCCTTGTACATAGGCAAAGAAAGGAAGAATACAAAAAAGTGATGGATGCAATGCTTGAATCTAAGCCACTGGTAATTAATTACTCAGGCCGCAACCCAGTCCGTTTTTTTGCCTGCCATGCGACCCCATATTAGTATTTTTCATTAGGTCTCAGGAACGACACATTACAAGAAAAAAGGCTGCAGATGGTTGGAGTGGTGAGAAAGAATGTTAGTGAAGATAGTCATATTCGATATCTGGATGAAATAATTATGTTGCAATATAATTCTATAACATAACTTGTAGTTTCAAGGGGCACCCCATTCATACGGTTGTTTTTAGGTTTCACCTGCACAGCACCCACCGCCCTTCTCTCGCTCTCCATTTTCTTTAAATCTCCCTTCTCCAGCTCTCCGCCGTTTTAAATTCTTCTCCCCGCCCTTCTCTCGCTCTCCATTCACCTAAACCCTTTTCGCACTCACTGTTTTGAACCCACCCCTCCTCTTGCTCTGTGCTGTGTCTCCCACCCCCACCTCTCGCTGTCCATTCTTTCACCCTCAAATCCCCCCTATTTCACCCACCCACTCGACCTCCCCTGGTTCTCCATTGTGTTTCCCACCCTTCTCTCTTGTGTTGCTTGTCCCCGGCCAAACTCCACGCTGTTTTTAGACAGACTGCACAGGAGCACGGGCTGCTGTGCAGCAGGACGTTAAAAAAAAAAAAAAAAGGCTATGGCCCGTTCAATGCTGTCAGTGCTTTTTTTTTTTTTTTTTTTAAACTGTACGCTATGTTGTACAGAGTCTCGTGCTGCTGTGCAACATGCAAAAAACAAATGTGGGCAAATCCAATAGATTTTGCATAGGCAAAACCTATTGGCTTTCCCAATGCTTGTTCTTCCTTTCAACAGCACTGACAATTCTTGCTATCAGTGATGTGCCGCTCCTCGGGCTTACATACACTGACCGGCAGTACATGGTACAACAGTCAGTGTTACCAACTACTTTGGGTGTAGTTTGTGTGATTGACATTTGCTGTTATAACACTCAGTAATTTGTTATACTCCTCTTTTAAACAACCTTTTTTCAATATTCTGCTGCATTGCAATAACATCTTGAGTATCTTCTAGAATGATTTACAGCCTTGAAAAAGTCCCAGGCATAATTGCTCCATGGTGAAACACGTATGCAAAAAAAGTTTCAATTCATGTAGCCTGAGAAACAAAAGAAAGGTGTCCATGTGACTGAAATGGAGAACGAAGCAAACAACATGAATCAATCCAATAAAAAATGTGATTATCACCTTCAGCCTTGGATACTTTACACCCCTGTTGCTCTGACGACTAAAATGTGATAAAATACAGGGCCTATCCATTTCTATAGGATAACCTGTACCACAGACCACCCTGAACTTGCTTAAGTGGCTATTATTATGTGGCATCGAGGTACATGTGGACCTACCTTTGTTAATTCCAAGTTGTAGCTCTGTTATGTGTTAGCGAAGGATAAAGACCAAAAGGAATTGGCATGATCAATGTTCTTACAATATACAGTGTGAAAGAAAGCGCTACTGCTCACAAAATTGGTGAGTTGATCATAATATTTGCTTTGCATGTGAAACAAGCAGTTGTTCCACACCTGCCAGAGGAGGTAGTGGAAAGCAGAAAGCCTCAAGTCCTCCTAGGCTAACATAGCTGACCTCACATCAGAGCTTTTGGCCTCTGCCCCGGGAACTGAAAATACTGTGGAAAGGTTGTGCAATGGATAGGAAACAGCAATGAGGTTGCTTATGTCGCCTAGCAAAAGAAAAATCACTCGGCATTTATAAAGCAGAGAATGGAGGTAGAACCCAACTGATATGGCAGGTAGATGTTTCAGAGGGTGTGTGGATGTGAAGTGTTGCTTATGAGGATAGTGTTGTGGAGTCCTCAGACTCCAAGGAATATATGGCAGTATCGACATGGGCCTGGGCCCTTAAACGGACTTGGTGGTAGAGGTGGCCCGGTGAGGAAGAAACTGGATGAGATTGAGCAATCAACCTCAGGTAACACGACAGTTTAAATGCAACTCAGTCTAGGGTAGCATGATCTGAGGGAGCAATGACTATGTCGGATGTAGAGTACAACTGTTAAGAGAAGCACTCTGGAGGACTACAACAGAGTGTCCAAGAACACAGACATTTTAAAGACGCAGTGATAAATGTTGAGCTAGTGTTGGACAGCACAGTGAAAGTGCAGACAAACAACTGCAGCGCTCCTAATACTTGAATTTTAGGGACGGCTCTGTGGGTCCCGAAATGTCTGTCATGGAGGTAATGTGCTCGCTCTTTTGTAGGCATAACCGCTTCCACGTGGTGGTGACTGGTATGTTGCGCTCAAAGTATTGAGGCTTCCATCACAAGCAGCAGGAGATAGTACCTTTCCAGCAGGTGGAGCTGTGCTGCTTGACCCTGAATATTGTGATCTCAATCTACACAAAAAATCCTCCTTGAAGGAAACTTTCCAGTTTCAAGAACAAACAACAACCAGCAGCAGTTTCAGTTATTTGCAAAGAGCAGCATAACACTGGTGGCAGAGCATCAGTATGGAATCCTGCAAAACTAAAGGTGTTTCATAAAAAGGCTATGATAGCACTAGAACAAATGTTCTTAGGAGCGCAGGTGAAGGAACTCTCAAACAGCTTGGTGTCCCTCTTTTGATTACCATCACTAGAACAGAGAAAGCGCAAACCTTCCTGGGCAGTATCAAGTCATCAGCTTGAATGGTTTAGATGAGGTTTTTCATACGATGATCCAGGATGGCGGTGTCTGGAATTGCAGTATCCGATGGTGTCCCATAGCAGCTACAAAAAGTGTGACGTGGCATGGGAGACGACCGCCATTAAAAAAGCATTTCCCTTGGAGATATCACAATAGGTTTTCTGCTCCCTTCCTTCCTGCAGGTCACCCATTCCCTCCATTTTTAGGTCTCGCCTGACCCAGCGCATGCGCTGATCTGGCGAGACTTATTGAGAGGGCTCCAAAAAGTGCTACCAGGCCATCCAAGAGCTACAGTGCATGTGCGCGGGCGCGCGCGCTGCGTTTTACAGTGATTACTTTCAATTTCGGCCGCACGGCCGCTTTGATGTTTGATCGCAATCACTTGCACGGCCGCTTGCATAGCCAATAGGTCTCGCTTTTGGGACCTTATAAGTATTTAGTTATGCAACTGACCTATTGGCTATGCCAATGCTTGTTCCATTTCCTATTTTCCCTGTTTTTCTAGCTCTCAGAACCTTTACTTTCCTCTTACTGGTGTTTATCTTTTAGAGACATGGTTTAATATAATATTGCAATGGTATGGAGGCAGAGAACGAAGGAAATGTGCCCAAAATATAAAAACATTATTGCAGTTTATTTATTAACTATTGTGCCTACGGTGTAAGTTTTGCTACGGCTATCAGTTTAAAACTACTTAAAACAGATCAAAGATAAAACATGCCTGCCAAGTGGTTCCATGTCATAGGTGACACATTCAGCTAGTCCAGGCTTTTTTAGCCAACATCGCTTTGCAATCCGTAATGGTAGTGACAAAACAAAACTAGCAGCTCAGAAGGCAAAACGCTGTTGGCTGAAAAGCCAGGACTGGCCGATTGTGTCATGCGAGTGGGTTACTTGGCAGTCTCAGGAAATGTAAAATAAAATTTATATTTGTGATCCTCTGGCATTATTTTCCTGGAGGGAATCAAGGGTTACACAGTTCCTCAAGGGAAAGGGCGGAGAAGGTCTTTCAAGAACAGATAATCATATCTCATTGCTCAAAACAGAAGAAGAAGAAAAAACTCACTTCTGGCAACCTCAAATGCTCAGAACAATGAAAGTCTAGATGGTGATTGGGTACTCTCACATATAGCAACACCTGCAAACCCCACCACTCCCGTGGATACGTTTTAGCAGCAGCTGAACATGTCTGACAAGGAAGAAAGGGAAACCAATGTGCTGGCGGCTCTCCCTCCCACTCTTAGCCTGAAGTTTGACATGCTTTATTTGCTGTACCTACAACACGTCTGTGAAGTGCCCTGTCACTAACATGAGCAAGTGTTGTAGGTGTTGCATCACAAGTGCTGCCAGTGGCCTTACCATCTCTTCAAACCTATCACTTCATATCACCAGTTTAGCTACATTCTTCCATTCTTTATGTACTCCAGTCCACTTTGACATGTACCCAGTTAAATAAAAGCGACAATGGTACCTATGAAAGCTACAAAATAAACGCATTATGTATTACACCATATCTAGCAGTTTCCTCCTACTTGTTTTACTGTCATCAGTTTTCGCCTCACATATTCCTCTTTTCCACAGTCCATGTATTAATAGTCCAACAACCCTCACCTGCCCATTCTTCGGCCCCAATAGAACTGGTCTATGCTATTCTGTTTTAAGTTTAAACCTATAATAACTGATAAAAACACACCAAAAGGGAAACATCCCTCAACAATGAAAATATATTAACACTGATCAACACCTGTGCAACCACAAACTAAACTAACATTCAAAGAAAGGAAATTTAGTGAAAATGAACTATTTTTATTGCTTTCTGAAGAGGCCAACACAATGTAACTCTGTTATACAAGGTATTTGCAAGGAAAACTTGTCTGAGATTATTCTATTAAAGTTTTGTTGCTTAGGGATGTCACCAAAATATTTTTCTTCCTTTTTTTCCCTCCAATTATGTGTGCTTGGATCAAAGGTGCATGGTTTAGTAGCACGTTTTAGGCCCAATCTAATTATGCTAAACAATATAAAAATCTGGGAATATTAAAATCATATTTGATCTTTTGGCAGTATTTCTTTTTTAACCAATTGTGAAATGGCTTGCTCATATGAAACTTAGCCAATATGTACTTTCACATTTACCTGGATCCCGACATAAATGGACTCCCTTTTCTAATAGATCTGCACTGATAGCGGGTCACTTGCCAAACACCCCTGGATTTAAACATCCAATGCTAAGTGTAGCGACAGTTACCTGTGAAAAGAGTGCTGTCACCATGCACATGGTATAATGCTTAAAACATGACAATGCGTTCCATATAGCTGCAAGGTGTCCCTTTGATATGCGTGACAGTTTATGCTAATCCTGGCTTTTTACCCAAGTGCACTTTACTGCTGGGGGGTTTTAAGCCCATAATTACAATAACAGCAAACTTTCAAGTCCCAGAATACAATATGCTTTCTGTTAAAACAGTGTTTTCTAAACTGTGGGCTGCAACACAAGCAGTCTGTGCCGGCCGTTGCTATAGATCATGTGACTGCGCAGTGGAACCCTTGACTCACTTGTGTGCCAGCATTCAGCTTTTGGCAGATACAGGATGCACACGATCATTTACTGTGCCGCACCATTAAGACTACATAGCCTAGATTTTTTTTCCAGCATAACTCGATTCACATTTGAAAAAGTATGCTCATATAAAGTATATTTTGAAACACTACAATATCACGTTACACTTTTGTTGTCACATGCTTAGTATGCGCTGGTTGAAACGTACCCTGTGTAGCATTGCGCTGGATCGCTGTGCGTTAGGACCTCCTCGGCTGAGGAGGCGTGGTGAGGGTGGGATAAGGGAGGAGGCAGGGTCATGCCCGGGAAACGGCAGTAGAGAGTAGGAATCAGAAAAGGAACGTCGTGAATAAACGAGGCTACTAGAATCCTGACCTTGTGTCCGTGTCCTTTGTGTGCAGGACACTACAAATGGCGACGAGTGTGGCCACGGCCCATGCGGTGTGGGTGCATGCCCTGTTGAATGCGGCTGCCGGGCGGAGCTGCGCGAGCGTGTGGAGCGCTCTTCAGGATTCAAGTGGCGCGGTTCGGGAGCCTACCCCGACGCGGGTGCCCACCCCGGTAGTGTCTGGATTGCCGACAGACTATGGGGTAGCTGAGAGCCCCCCCCCCCCACCCGACGCTGGAGTCGCGCAAAGAGTGAGGGACACATGCGGGCCCCCCCCCCCCGACGTTGGAGTGGCGTGGAGGTCCCACGGTCCCTGCATGCAACGACAATCTGGGTGCCCACCCCAGTCGCATGCTTCCTGTGCCCTGGTAACTGTGGGTGAGTGCCCTCCTTCGTGTCTGAGTGCTCGGTATATCCAAGATTATGCAACCATCAGCTACCCCCTGAGACAGCTCACAAAACAAGGTCACTTGTTCCAGTGGTCAGCAGGATGTGAACAAGCCTTCAACGAAATTAAAGCGGCTGTGGAGTTAGCCGACAACATGGCTTACTTCGATCCGAAAAAAAAGACAAAATTACGGTAGATGCCAGTCCTGTGGGGTTGGGAGCAATTCTAGCTCAATGAGACTCGGAAGGTGATCAAAGATACATAATTGCCTATGCAAGCAGAAGCCTGACTGAGACGGAGAAAGCATATTCACAGCCCGAAAAATAAAGCTTGGCTGTTGTCTGGGCCTGCGAGCACTTCCACATCTTCATATACGGAAAACATTTTACATTAATCACTGACCATCAGGCCCTCATTACCATCTTTGGTAATCCTCGAGCTAAGATGCCACCGAGAATAGAACGCTGGGGCCTTCGCCTCCAAGAATACACGTACACAATTGTACACAAGCCCGGAAAAGCAGAAAACCCTGCTGATTACATGTCAAGGCACCCCAAAGAGACAACCAAGTGCAGATCGTCTGTAGCCGAGGAATATATATGCTTTGTGGTGGATCAGGCCCGACCACCCGCAGTCCCGCTGGAGGCCATCTTAGATGCCACTCTTGAAGATGTCACTCTGCAAGAGGTAAAGCGCCGTATACAGAACAATGACTGGAGACACTTAGATGTCGACACTCCAAACAGTGCAGCTGACAGACATGAACTTGCAGCCTTCAAGCACGTGAAGGAGGAACTGTCAGTAGCCACAAATGGTCTGATCTTAAGAGATAATCGAATAGTCATCCAGAAACATTTACGGCAAGGCATCATTAACCTGGCACATGAAGGTCATAGAGGCATTGTGGCCACCAAGAGAGCACTGAGGGAGCGAGTATGGTTTCCGGTCCTAGATCAAATGGTAGAGATCACATTGAAGGACGGTCCCCAATGCCACCTGGTCAGTCGACCTGATCCTCCCGCACCACTGCAAATGTCCCGATTGCCGGAGGGTGTGTGGCAGCATATTGCTGTAGACTTCTTTGGGCCATTTAAGTCTGGACAATATATCCTGGCTATCATGGATGAGTATTCACGGTTTCCGATTGCACAACTCATTGCATCAACCAAAGCGTCCGGCACAATACCTGTTTTGGATGACGTGTTTGCCGCCTGGGGCATTCCCAAAATAGTGAAAACGGATAATGGGCCCCCATTCAATAGTCAAGATTTCACAGACTTTGCCAAACATCTCAACTTCAAGCATCGCAAAATTACACCTCTGTGGCCACAGGCTAACAGAATGATTGAGAGATTTATGTCCACCTTAAAGAAAGCCATTTAACAGGCTGAAGTGTCGCGACAAGACATTCAAAAGGTCTTAAATGAAGTCCTGCGGGCTTATAGAAACACGCCTCACTCCACTACTGGTAAGTGTCCCGCGACCCTAATGCTGGGCCGGCCAGTGCGCACCAGAATACCCATGGTGAACTGGACTGATGAAGCAGTATTCCATGATTCTGACCCAGATGACATAGGTAGCACTGATCGACTCAGGAAAGAGAAAATGAAGACATATGCAGATCGTCGTAGAAGAGCTGCACCACCCGTGATTCACGAAGGTGACTGGGTATTAGTGAAACAAGAACAGCAAAAGAAGACTGATTGTCGTTATCATGCCACTCCCCTAGTGGTCACCAAACAAAAAGGAACTATGATCACTGCGGAATCGGATGATAAGAGAATCACCAGGTATGTGGCGCACTTTCAGAAGTGTAGTCCTAAAGTCAAAGTACTACTCGATGGTCCGACCACTGGAGAAACGAGACTAAATGCAACCGAAATCAGTGACCATTCACCGAGAGCGATCCCTGGTGGAGGAGAACCAGACTGTCCAGACGTCAATGGTCGTCCCCGCCGAACTATCAAGAGACCGAGTCGTCTGATCGAAGAACTGTAACTATGTGACATTACTTTTGGTTATTTAAAAAAAAAAAAAAAAAAAAAAGTGATTTAACTCATTTTGTTAAGAAAGGGGGAGATGTAGCATTGCGCTGGAACGCTGGGCGTTAGGACCTCCTCGGCTGAGGAGGCGTGGTGAGGGCGGGATAAGGGAGGAGGCAGGGTCATGCCCGGGAAACGGCAGTAGAGAGTAGGAATCAGAAAAGGAAGGTCGTGAATAAACGAGGCTACTAGAATTCTGACCTTGTGTCCGTGTCCTTTGTGTGCAGGACACTACACCCTGTCAAAACAGCAATCATGGTTATTTCAGCGCCGTTCTCGGTGTTCATAACCCATTCCATGGAGGCTTCTGTTTCCTACTTGTAAACTCTGCGCCTTGGCCTACTCGATGCGTCAGCACCCCTCGCCCACCCTCTCTCCTCCTCCTCAGGTCAAGACATGCTGTTGTTGCCGCCTTGCATCCCGATTTCCGCCCGAACATGGGACCCTTCCATAGCCGCTGTCACCATGTCTCTGTACTTCCAGCGACCAGAGAACGTCCTTAGGCCGGCGAACAGTGAGTGGGTGTCCCCTTCTTGCGGACAGTGACAGTGCAAATTCTGGGACAGTGGACCCGACTCCGACATCATGTTAGGGACACTTAAAGCAGTGCAAGGAGTGCTACAGACTTTGTGGTTCAAACCAGCTCCCAAAGGCCTAAGAGTGGGCTGGTGTGTTTCATGTGTGACCCTTCATGCGGACTCCACCTAGTATACATTGCCCACAGTACTGTTTGTCGAGACTGGAGATGTGATGCAGTAGTTGATTCTCTTTCAAGCAGTGTGTTAGCCCTGCTCGGTGCCCACTGCGAGTCGGCCCTATAGATTCCCAGGTTTCAAAGCAACATTAGGGCACCAGGCGCACAATTCCACCCAACCTGCTTTAACTATCTATGGTTTGCCTCGTTGTTCATATCATAGATTTGTTGAGTACCAACTCCTCACTCTCTCCTCTCCCTCTATGCACCAACTCCCACAGCGCTCTCTTTTGTCCTTTCTGCTCTCTTCCTCACAAACTCGCAACCACCCTCTGTTTCCCAGTCCCCCTCATATTCCTTCTTCCCTGCCTCATTCATCTCTAACATCCCTTTCTCCATGTCTCTCATACACACTACTCTCTAAACCCTCTTTAGCTCTGCTCTCGCTCTCACTCTCACTCTCTCATGCACATATCCTGCTCTGGTATCACGCTTTCTCCGATCATGCATTATCGCCAACCCTTTTCAGCAACGCCTTCCCTATTTTTTTAAAAATTCTTTTTTCATCTGTGTCATTTATTTTCCATCTCCACTCCCTCATACCCTATTTTCCATATCCTGGTTCTCTAGCACCGCAAGGTCATACGGATAGCTAGAGTGCTAAGCAAATATTATCACTCCACTGCAAACAAAAAAATAAAAGTAAAAAACATTGTAATTTAGAACGTCAATAACTAATTTTCACAAATGCGAGATCGATTGCATTGCAAATGCTTGTTTTTTAAGCAAACAACAACATTTAAATACCTGTAAATTAACTATACACATTTCAGAATATAGCAGCAGTTAGGAAAGCAAAAATGCAGCCCTTTTATTTGTAATTCTCGAGTATGATGGGAAAAAAGATTTTAATAGGTTCGAAAGAAATTAAGTCACTTTTTTTGGTGATGAGCAAGGGATAAATATTCACTAAAACCCAATTTCCACACATTATCCGTTGTGTGCTATATAGTTTTATCAGTAAATCTTCAAAATGGTGCAAATTTGGTGCCCATTTCAATTTAAAATGTACTGTCTGTAATTAGCATTGCAGTATAGCGATGCTTTAGTAATATATTTGCAACAGTGCTGTCTAAAATGCACCACTGGCTAAATACTACATCCTTACCCCTCCGCTGTTGAATACTTTCCCTACACTTTGTGTGAATCTAGAATTTTCACAATCTCTATGACTTAGAGATGCAATATTGATGCCAGCACCACTAGTGCAAGGGTGCTGAACTATGTCCTCCAAGTCCATTAATAATACAAACCCATGCAGTATGCCCAAGCAAGACTGAGTGAACCTTGCAGTATTTTTTGCTGCTGTTTTCTTACTTCAAACAACCATTTCAACAGAGAATGTGCTCACTATATGCAATCATAAACAATAGTCCTACTTATGAAGTTCTTTCATATATAAATTGAGAAATATGGATGTGGCTTAAGAGCCAGAGCTGCCAACTCTGGATCAGGGGAGCCAGGTGTGAGTCCCAGTGTTGTCTCAAGACAAATCACTTAATCTCCTGTGCTTAAAATAAAATAATTCTGACCTTATGTAAGGGGTAATCTGCTGCTCATGTAAGGCTCTCCAATGCCCTTAGGCAGTGTTCCCACAATATAAAACAGATCTATTATAGCGCCACTGGACCTTGTTTTAACACAAAATAGATATGAGGCCTTACACCACACTCTTCTGAGGCAGGGTTTGTTCAACTTTGATAAAATCACTGGTATCAACACCAAGATTTTTAAGAAGCCTTGGAATTTTAAGGAACAGATAATAGGCCAGCCCCCCCCCCCCCCACTCCAACAAGTGTTCCAGTCCTAGTGCAGTTTACCATGGGCCACTTTTACGGGCAGATAAAGATCTTAGCCACAGTATGATTAAGACATTTTGAAGGGCGTGGTCAAGGTTGACAAATTTACAAACAATTGTCGGAGGAGAGGAATACAAAACATGTAAAGAGTATTTTTTTGGTACTTTACAAACAGCATTTCAAAAGCATGTGTATTATTACATTAGAGAACCACCTCTGTCATGTTTTTTTAAAACTAGGTGGGTTGTGAACGTTTGTCGTTCTAAAAATTGGGTCGTGGTTCTAAAAGGTTTTGGCAACACTGCAACACTGTGAGAAAAAGGTCAGGACTGACAAAGTGAGACATCAGAAAAGGAGACACCATGCAGCTATGAATGTCCACACAACAGCAACACCATCTTAAAGTAGTAAGGCAAAGAGTGCAGAAAAACTGTGGTGCACAAGCTTAAAACATCAAGTTTCAGGTGTCTTAGAATGCAGGGCAAATTAATCTGGTGTAATTCTAAAATGTTTATGGTTTCACATTGTACTTTGCTTATGGTTACACTGTCATAATATTCAGTCAGGAGTAGGTGAATGACCCTCAACTGAGCACAGAAATATGTTTATTAAAACATTTGAACATAGCACTCATGTCTTTAACCCCTTCAGTGCCCATGACGAGATGGTCTCGTCATGGGCCGCGGTTGCGCTGTGCCCATGACGAGACCATCTCGTCATGAACCCCGCCCGCTAATAGAAAGCCCGGCACAGGGCGGGGAAAGGGCGGGGCACGCAAGAGGTTAATGCATTAGTAGTTTTGTAAACCAGATACAGTCCTGACAGAGTGAGTGTAAGAAGTAATGAGATGTGAGCGAGAGTAATGAGATACGAGTGTGTTAGAGTTCAATACATAGACTTTTCATGCTTAAAACAGTCTCGTATAGGCCCACAGAACATACTGCCAATGGGGGGGGGGGGACACTACTTTCCCTGCATTCTTTTTATTGTAAATATGTGCATTACAAGAATAACTGCAAAAAAACATTTGTAATAAAAAAAATTATGGGGATAGTCAGCTAAATAAATGATTTCAAAAAATGTAAAAGTCACTGAGAAAACACCACTGAAATCCACACAAAAAAAAAAAATCGACACTGAAAACAAGACAGCCTAAATATGTTACTTCCTTTATTGCTGTCTGCATCATCATTTTCCTTCATATCCTCCTTCCTGCACACCTGCCACTGTTCTGCCTGACCACCATTAAATAGCCCCAACCACACCTTTGCTAGAATAGGGAGAGAACACAGTACAATCTCACCACTGATGCCTGCAGGAACCACAGCCTGATCCTCTTACTCCTGTAGATGCATGGATATGTGAAATCAGAACAGGCCTTTGAGTAAAACCAACACTGAAACATCTCTGTGACCAGCAGATAGAATAGGGAGAGGCCATGCATTGGCAGGCGTTCGCTACTGCATTAACGCCAGCACTACACTGAAACCTCCATACACTATGCCATCATGTCGGTCGTAATACATGCTCCCATATGTAAATGTGAGATGGTGTTAATCCCTGCATCCTGTGGCAGGCACCTCTAGGTGCAGGGATTAACAGTGGGGGCAGCATAGATGCCCCCTCAGCCACCAACCGGAGGACGCAGAGGAAAGAGAACCTGCTAGGGGCCCCCAAACACGATTTCGACAGGGTTTCCATGTCTGAAAGGCAGGGATGGAAACTGAGCCAGAAACCATGCATTGCAATCCGGACGGCGTAAACCGCCGTTTATTTGGATTACGGGCTGGTTCCGACTGGCCAACGGGCTCCTTGAGCCCATCAGAAGCCAGCCGGAATGATCAGCCGGTTTCGATTCCGACCGGCTGAATCAAAATCAGCCGGTCGGAATTGAACCAGACGATGTCGGTTGTAAGGCCTCCGACCTGAGGTCGGAAGCCTTATGACAGACATCGTGATAGGCCCCTCTGTGTTTTGATCATAACACTTTTTTTTCACCACAAAATGTCAAGACATTGGCACAAGAACTTGGAGTGTCCGTGTTCCGGTTGTTGAACACCACACTACCCCAGATAATAATCTGCACACCCCATCGCTCATTCACCCTGCATGAATGAATATATGCAACCCCTTAGACATTCCAATGCCCCAGTAGATACCACATTACCAAAGACTGTTAAGACATACTCATCTCCTTTGCAGGATCCAACATCATCAACGCCTAGGAAACTGACCCCACTTTTCACAAGAAACCCATCCACTGGCAAAATACTACATGAACCTCACTATTTTCCGCGAAACTGACCAAAAGCTGGACTTACTTAGCTATCCAAACTACTTAAACAAAATGCAGTGGATTAGTTCAAAAAATGCAGGCACATGCTACCTTAATCAGTATGTGAGGTTATGCTAAGCGCATTTCTATACGCCATTCCAACCATATCATCTGCAAGGCGCTCTAGCGCTTAGCTGCATACTTTCATTCATGTCCCTCGTTACATCATGTAAATACTTCTTGTACTCTTATAGAAAGCACAGTGCCAAAATCACTTAAGATTAAAATCTGTGAAAAGCATATTTTTGAAATATACAGCCACTGTATTACTTTCGCCCAAACTGAGTTTTTCACCGTTAAGATTATTAGTGAAGCTTGAGAATAAAATATAGTTATACCAACACTAAAATCATCATCTCGGTCAAAGCTGGCATATTCTTGTAATGCAGGCGACGCGAGCTCAGTATCAAAGTGGAGTCTTATTTCTCGATTTGTCAATCAGTGACTGTGACCCCTCTTGTGGCATGTTTCTGATAGGACATGGTCTACCTAAGAAAGCATAGATATTAACTATACACCAATATTAACCAGAAAGCAAAAATGCAGAAAATCAACACGCCGTACAACTTCAATTCCAAACAAGAAGAAAAACATTTTTTCAGCTATCATGGACAGCTTTGTGTAAAAGATGGTACTAGAATACCTATTTTTTCAGTACCTTCCTTCAAACGTTCCTCAACCAACGACAATATAGCCAACAAACACATTTTGGCATTTCTAAATGACCTATTAAGCAGTTGTCTTATGTGATGGCAGATGCTACAGGGATAACCCTACGTCCAAAGAAAGGACCAAGCCCACAAATGCTAATGATAGTACAATCTCCTCTGCTCTTTGTCAGTGAATACAGGTCAAAAATAAACTTGAATCTGCGGATGACTGACAATTGTTCACTCTGCATGTGAACTCATGACAAGGAAAATACGACTTGATAATTATAAAAGTGGCTTCTTTGAGAGAAGGGGCTAAACAAATCAACATAACGATAAAATAGAGCTTTTACACAGCTTTCAGCAAACTGCGACCATTGACATACCCACCCACTAAAATACATTCCTAGCTTTGTATAGCCACAGTCAACTATGTGGGTACAATGGCGTTTTTGAAAACCCTTATATGAATATTGCAGCAAAGAAATCCAAAAATGTACAAAGTAGTGTGGAAAATCCAGAATCGCATTTTTCAATTGCAGTGGACCCATTTCTTGAGGGGAAATATTCACTTTTGGCAAGGGGGTGCTGAGGCTGCATAAGAGTTTTAGGCAGATCACAGAATACCCATGTGTTTTCCTTGATAAGCTTATGCGATGTACTGATTCCTCAGGTTTTTAAAGTTTAAAAAAGATAACATTTCAAAGATGTACAATCTATGTAAATTAATATACAACACTGTTCACTTCCCACATCAACCCTTAAGTACAACTTGGCAAGCTCGTGATTTTTTAATATCTTAAAAGGGCCAAGCATATACTCACAAAGGAAAGAAATAATTAAACGAACATTGTCAAATCCAATAGGACTGCTTTGCATTTCAAGTCCAGACTACAAGATTTAGAAAAGTCAGCAGCATTGGAAAAAGGAAAAAACCAAAAAACCTGTGTTCCATACATAACACAGCTATGAAATAAATTATTCAAGACCATCATTATTCCCACAACAGCCAACTTAACCTGAAAACTTAATCTTCACTATCACCTGCCTCAAAACACCAGCTACATTATCAGAGTATTGATTTTTAAGGGCCTACCTTAATCTAAACCTGCCGAAGATTGAATTTATCTTCATCCCCAACATAACATGGAAGCCCAGACACAGGATTGTGTCTGGATTTTGTTTTTGTAACTCACAACAAAAGCAAAATGACCCTGCCACACTATAGACTCAGACTGCTGCAATACAACCTATGGCACCTACAAAGTATAGAAAGCTTAACCCTCTTAAGAAGAATCAAGCCATACTGAGGAGCACTTCAGAACCTGCCATCACTTAAAACAAGCATTGGCATAGCCAATAGGTCTCGCTTTTGGGACCTTATAAGTGTTTAGCCATGCAACGGTTGATGTTGTTGCACCAAGGATATTATGCACCATAACTAAATACTTACAAGGTCACAAAATCGAGACCTATTGGCTATGCCAATGCATAAGGATTCTGTAGCTGGGTGCCTTCCTGCTCTTGCCAGGATAGGTGGGCCATGACAACACTACGAATAATACCTTTTTTCAGATTTTCATCATGTTCCCCCCCCCCCCAAAAAAAAAGGTATGGTAGTTTTCTTCATTCTGCCACACACAAACTTCATGTCAATGCTTGCTCTAAGTCTCTCCTCCCTGCGTTCTTCTGAGCGTTAGTTTACCAAGCATGTGACTTTTCCAGAGGTTGAGAAGTGATCTGCACAATAGATTCCAGGCAAATGTTTTGAAGGGTAATGAAACCATGGGGGTCGTTTGTAGTGTGACCATGGGCATCAGCTGGCACCAAGGGTAACCTACTAACCCATACATTTCCGAAAACTAGACACAGAGAATTCCATAGTAATGTGGCTGGCACGAATCCCAAATTTTTTTTTTTACCCAGAATACACTGCAAGTGTCAAATCAAGAAAGAAAAAATTTCTTTCTTCACGTTTATGTGATTGAAATTTCCCTGATGTTCTTGAGTTTTCTGAGATTCTACCATCTAAAGTTCCCTCACTTCTCGGAATAAAAGCATTTGCAATACAACAGTTTTCGCATTTTATAAACTTTGACCTATTGGTATTGTAAATGACAATGCCTTTTAGTATTGTAGGTTTTTTAAACAAATAAATAAAAGGCATTGTCATTTACAATGCCAATAGCTCAAAATCTTGCAATTGCGAGACCTATTGCATTACAAATGCTTGTTTGCTGGGACGCCTGTAGGGTCCAACTACAGTCGGCATCTCCTTCACTCAGTAATATCTGTGTGTTGGTGCAAAAAGCCGCTCCATCCGACGTCACTATTGTTTGTGCCACCGTGTGTTATTTTTGCATTCAACCAAACCGTGTGGCGTCGCTACTCATTCTCAAGGCGCAAATTTCAACAGTTACTGAAATACTGAAGATGCGTCTCTGACAGGACGACCGAGGTCAGGCATAGCTGCACATATATCACAATTTGTAAAGCTGGGGCAGACACGTTTTATCCTTCTTCTGGTGAAAGGTCAAGTGGTCAGAGTATACCTGATGGGTGAAATATTGAGGATTGTGAGTAAGGACTTCCATATATCGCCATCATTACAGGAATATGGGGGGGGGGGTTGTTGCGCAGGGCACCACAACATCACGTGGCGCAAACCCTTCCCCCCCTCCCCCACCCGCCGCATTATAAAGAATAATAATTTAAATAGGACTCTGAAGAAACATAATCTATAGATCCCCAAGTAGCAGATGTGAGTTTGTGTTCTAATTATTTACTGAGTACGTATAATGACAATAGGGCTCGACGAGTGAAACACTTCCGATCGCAAGTTTGAATCTCGACAAAAAAAAATCAGTCACCTACCCTTTCTTAGGTGTGTGTACTGAGTACTATATCACTGGCTTTTAGCACCAGTTGCAATTTACGGCGCTTCGATATGATAGACTACATTTCAAAGCGCTACTTAGTAAGAGTTTGCTATTATTAGCAGTAGTAGAATTACATTTATTATTCTAATTATAGATTTCCTTACTAATCGAGAGGCAGAGATTCTGAAAGCGTGCTTCAACAACCGGATTTTCAACTATGAAAAAAAGCGATGCAGTGAATGACAGTCAAACAACACAAAACATCCCCCAAACACACTCTAAAAAACATGAACCGTCTAAATAGATCAAAGAGACCAGCGCGTATTGAATAAATGGTGGAGTTAATGCGGGTGTGGAGTTAAGTCGGAGCACTGCCAGCCGTTCTGGGCTCCTTCTGCATAGGGTCTCCCTGGTTCTGGATTGCCCTCTGCCTCCTGGCACTTTCTGTCATGGAATTCCTGGCTTTGAATCTTTGCGTGCACGGACTGGTTCAGAAAGTGCACAGGCCCTGTAGCCCCGAGGGGTCAGAGGTCATGTGTGTGTCAGGCCGGATCATGAACTCCATGAAGAGCAGTTCTTGCCAGAGGGAATGCTCATCAAATGAACTTAAGATGGGAAGTCTTCGTGTTACTGACGCATAACTCGAAGCGCCCTAACACCACCGTGCCTGAAGTCTGAGAGTTACTGTGCCAGAAAATGCTGTCTCAGCCTCAGTCTGTATATCCACAGATGCAGGCATTCTATGATTTTTTAAAAGAGACGGGACTATTTACGTTTTAAAATTACAGCATAATGGTTACCGCTAGAAATTACATTATGCGACCTTTTGCCTCATGATAACATCACAGGATTACATTCTGTGTGCCCGAAATCAGAGCAAAGTACCGCGGTACCGCGTGCCTTCAAACCCAGATAACCTCATTCACAATGAATATCATGCATAGATGAATGGCCTTTGTGCAGTCAGCACTCGTACCCTCCACAACACTTCTCTTTATCAGTAAACCTGCCAGCGTGGGTTAGTGATGCAAGTCAGTTCTATCTCACGCTGAAGCAAGCCGGCATTCCAGAATACTGCGCTGCTTTTAGAGACTTGGTGGTAATATCCCTCCTGTTTAGCGAACTCGGTGTCACTTCTTCTTAACTAGTCCAGTCTTCTCCTTTTCCAGAAGCTTTCGGAAGCCTCTGTGATCCTGTGGGCTGTCGGTTCAACAGTGAAAGCAGGCTGGCTGGAGAGTGGTGTGCGATGTGCGCGCACCATGACGAGAGAGGAAAGCCATATGGCGCCTCTGCATGTCATTGTGCGCGTAACCGCACGCCCGTCGCCAGTGCACGCGCCAGTGGCCTGAAGCGCTTCCCCAAAAGTGGATTGCATGGCAGCACGATGCACGTGATTGTGCGCGTGCTCGCCATGCAATCCGCTTTTGGGAGCACTTTTGGGAGCCCCTTTACTAGAGTCTCGCTGAGCGATCGCTTGCGCGATAGCCAGTGAGACCTAAAAAGGAGGAACCTTAGAAGCAAGCAAATCCAAGAGATGGTAAAGAGGCTGTGCTCCAGGGAGGGATGAACACAAGATGGACAGGCTGAAAAAAGGGAAGACATCCAAATGAAAGGAAGCAAATAAGATAGGCAGTAAAGCCAACCAATGGTAATCATTGGGTGAGATGTAAGCCCCTGTATGTTCTTGGCTAACACACATGTCTTTCGCAATTAGACAACGTGTACGGTATTGGAGGCTAGACGGGAAAAGAACTAAAGGAACCCCATCCCCTGAAAAACCAAACAGCAGCAGGACTTCTACTATTATCCACCAATAACCTAATATCTCATTGCACAGGAACTTTGGTACCCGCTACTATCCCAGTGAAGCAGAGTTGGGTGGGAGGTCACTACTGCATCTGCTGCAGCCCGTTGGATATCCTGGGATGGAGAGAATAGTTTCAAGAGGCAAGTAGTACACAATTTACATCCTAAGCTGCTGAGACCACCTTCAACAACCCATTTGGTTCCAAACTCCCTACAACCGTCTGCAATCCTTTATCTGTACGTGTAGCGTTGCAGCAGATGTGTAGTGTTGGTCTCTACTGGGGTCTGATCTCTGCTCCAAACCAATAAAGAAGTTACCAGAGTTTTGTGGCTCTCATCTCTCATGGCAGTATGATTTGGAATAACAAAAGATATGCAGTTCCTCAAATGATCAGACAAGTGAGAGGAGGGTCTGAAAGCCACTGATTATGTGCTTCGTAAAGATAAATTGGAAAGGGAGGAAAGGAATTCCTCCTGTCGGAACTAGGGTCCTCACACACCCAGCCAGCTAGGTGTCATGCTTCATCATATGGACCTGCTCCTCGTCGGGTCGGCGCTGCAATACCAGACGGGCCCCCATAAAGGGGCTCTTTAGCGGTGACATTTTGTTGTCTGCCGTTTGGTGCAGTGGGTGTGAGGGGCCTAGGTAGTGTAGATGTGGTAAAAAAGTGATTAAAACAGGTCGGATAGTCCAAGAGACTTTTATTCAGGCTGGCTATCCACCGGATTAAAAACAGACAAAGAGTGGTAGCTATCTGACGTGATGGTTCAGTTTAGCTATGCTCAACTCTACAGGTCAACATGTTTCATGCCTATTAGTCAGAGAGATCCATGGCAATTCTTGAGGACCTAGTGGGTGAACTATCTACACAGTCGTGGGTGTGAATTCTACCTACCACGTATCAGCACTACGAGTGCAAGTACCCGCAGCATCATGGAACGACCTATCAGTAGTTAAAGTATCGCTCCATTCAGTGTCCAGCAGGGTATCGGGACACCTAAAACATGGTGTCCATTCCGCTTCGGAAGTGGGCCGAGTCACCTACCCCGCCTCCGCTGGCACCAGGAAGTAACCAGCGTATGATTTGGAATCTTTGCCTTCCTTATCCTTAAGCACAATACTGGTCTACATGAGTTCAGGTTCAAATGTTATTTTAAGATGTTGAGTGAAATATTGTTATTTCAAGATGCTACAAGGCTGGTGTTAGAAATGAGGTCTCTAGTTGGCAGAGGTATGCATCCTGTCCAAGCAGGGACCACCACTCTTATCAAGGTAAGCTAGATACACACTAAAAGATAACCTGTGCTCACCCTCTGGTAGCTTGGTACAGAGCAGTCAGGCTTATCTAAAGAGGCAATGTGTAAAGTATTTGTTCAACCCACATACTGTAACACAATGAAAACACCACAAAACGTTCCACATAACCGATTAGAAAATAAGACAATTTTATAAATATATCAAGACCAAAACGACAAAAATCCAATAATAAGTTGAGTTATTAAATTTTAAAGAATAAATAGAATTCTAGCGCTTAGAAGCAGTAAGTGCCTAGGGAGGTTATCTGGTCGCACTGGATCGGGGCAAAATCAACAGTTAAAGCTGATCGCAATGGAGCACAGGCCAGGGAAAGGAGTCACGCCAGCCCGGTGGTCAGAGTACCTAAATGCTGGTCGAAACAGCGAGATGCGGGGTGCAGACAAGCAATGCATCATTGTCGGGCCCATAGTCGAGGTGATGAGTTGATCTTCTCCCCACACTGATGGCAATACGTCTGTTCCATAGACAAAGCACCGAGCCAAGATGCGTTGGTTCCGAAGTGTAATACACCGGGTTTCTCCATGCTGTCGAGAGGATGAGTTGATCTCTCCACACTGCAGCATCGGGGAAGCGCAGTTCCGATGTGCCTGGCTGTCAAGGTGATGCGGTGGTTCCAAGTGCAATGCACAGAACCTACTCTCGCCATAGGGTTGATGCACCGGCGCTGCTACACTCAGACTGGAGATAAGTCGATTTCTCTAGTTGAGGCTTCCGGGTCCACTTCCAGTGAACCAGGAGCAGAGACTTTGATAGCCCAGAGTCTCAAGCAACATGAGACAAGACAACAAGCCTTGGAGATCACTTCAGTTGCAATGCAGAGTCCAGCTCTCCCTCAGCAGGGGCAGAGAGCAGAAGGCAGCAGGGCAGCACAGCCGTAAAGCAAGCCTTCCAGGTCAGAAATCCAGCTGTCAGTCCTTGATGCAGCACAGCAGTTCTTCTGAGAGTCCAGTTGTAGGCAGAGACGTCTCGGATTTGGTGGGGTCAGAGCCCCAGTACTTATACCCAACTGTGCCTCTGAAGTGGGGAGGACTTCAAAGAAGGGTCTCTGAAGTGCACAGAGGTCCTTTATTCCTAGCCCTGGCTCCAGTTATCAGTAGAGGGTAATCAGTCTTTTGTGGGGGGGAGGGGGGGGCAGGGAACTGCATATTCAGGAGTGTCAGCACCTCAACCCCTTGCTGCCCAGAAGAGCCATCAGAATGCAGATTAGCACCCAGACACGCCTAACCTTCCTGCGTTTGTGGCTACCTAGGGGGAATGCAGAAAGTGAAGCCATCACCCAACCCAGACGTGTATTGGAGACAGACTGCAGGCACACAGAGCTGTAAGAACTGAAAAAATGTCCACTTTCTAAAAGTGGTATTTCTAAAATATTAATGTAAAATCCCACTTTACCAGTAAATAGGATTCATCATCACCATTCCAAAGATCTAAAACATGACACAGCTACTCCTTTCTAATCCGGAATTACAAGTTAAAAGTGTATTAAATAATTCACAATGTTAACCTATCAGAGATGTAGGCCTCACAGTAAAAAAACTACTTATTTTTGTGTTTTTCACTACCAGGACACGCAAAACTCAAAAGTACATGTCCTACCTTTTACTTACACAGCATCCTGCCCTTGGGTTACCTAGGGCCTATCTTAGGGGTGACTTATGTGTAATAACAGGGCTGGGCTAGGCAAAGTGTTTTAAATGCCACGTTGAAGTGGCAGTAAACTGCACACACAGGCTTAAAGGGCTACTTGTGTGGGTTGCACAATCAATGCAGCAGGCCCACTAGAGCAAAAAGAAATGCTGCCCTAGTGGCTAAGGGTATGCCCAGACGTGGGTCCCTTGCTCTCTGTGCCACTGGATTCAAACTGGCATGGGTTATGAGGGGTGATACCCTGAAAAGGTTTGTTTCTGGTCAAGGGATGACATGGCGTCGTAGTTCGGGCTGGACTGTTCCCAGGGTCAAGGCTGATTTGCATATGGCTGTGTCCAAACTGGAGACACATGGTGAGTAAAAGAACCATGGATTTAACCCAGATCTCTTGACTGGGGGGTGAGTGTTTGAAAAGCGTCAGCACTCCGTCCATCATCTTGTTTATTTTTTTGCAGGCCCACTAGTAGCATTTAATCTACCGGCCCTGGGTATTTGGTATACCACTTTACAAGTAGATTAAATATGATAATTGTGTATCCACCAAAGTAACAATGTTTAGGGGAGAAGCACATGCACTATAGCACTTGTCTGCAGTAGTAGAGTGCTCAGACTCCTAAGACCAACAAAACATTTCAACAAAAAGAGGAGGCATGCAGGCATAAAATGTGGGGGAAGACCACCCTAAGGATGACAGGTCTAACAGATGGTACCACACAACTTTTTTTATTTGCATTGAGCTGGCCATTACTCAGACGACTCTTGCCACAAACTTAGTCACTATGCCTGTCACCAAAGGCTTGCCATCTTTGTCCATCAACTGAACTAGCCACTCCTGCATGAAACGTCAAAACATACCCTGAATGGTGCTACATCGAGGTGCACATCTCGCAGGCAGTGCCAGACTGTTTATCTTGAGGCATCAAAGAATACTGTGTGTACCACCACATGGGGATAAATGCCTGAAACCATTTGCAAGGCTGCCCAGGACAGACTTCCATACAAACTGCAAGATCAACTTGGTGTCTTCCAGCCAACTTTGGGGTGTCCTATTGGACAGGCTTGACTCTGCGCCAGTTGTCTCGATCAGACCCAGTCTTTGTGCAATTTCCACTGCGTTTTACTTTCTTATTTGTGATTCAGTACACTCTTTGTGTGGGACACTAATGGGCCTCCTTCCAGCTCTATACACCCCATACGGCTGCTTAAGATTAGTTTTTGCCTTGGAATGGAGAACCTTCCTTGAATGAGTTAAAACCATTACTGAGCTAGTTATTGGAGGAGTTTATCGTACTATACTGTAATTTTAGTCTTATTTCTTATAGATTTCCTGCTTTATCCCTATGTGAAGTGGTGGTTCGTATTCATTCAGATAGCTGCTTTACAGTTGGGAACTGCAGTATGCTTTACATGTCCATGCTAACACACGATAATACCACCTGCCTTCCTTGTCTCTCCTTCTTGCCTTCCCCGATGTTCTCCAAATATGCAGCGAGTAAGTGCACTAGAGGCAAATTAATTTGTACATTGATTAAACTTTATTTTTCTAACAAGTTTCATTCCAGTCAGATATGTTTTATGGACTTTTGATTCTCTACCTATATAATGATGTGGTAATGTAATTTAAGAGAATCTGAATAAATAGATACTTAGAGCTGCTATTGGTCAGAGCATTAAGAAGTAGGGAAGGCTGGATATGCACACAAAGTTTTGGCATTGCGTGAGCAGAGGCTTCACATATTTGCTGGATGCAATACACAGATGCATTGGTTTGGTCATGGAATCCAACTAAAAGTCCCCTGAAACCGCAGGACTCAAGATTTGCAAGCAGTGGCGGGCATCTTGGAGTCACAGAGTTTAAGTTCCTTGTGGTCCAGAGTCTCCCTGCTACGTAACCGGTATATAGTTGCTGCAGCCATAACCTTGTTACCAAAATGTAATGAAACTTTGCAGACCAGACTTATGTAAAAAAAAAAAACAAAGGACTGACTGGGTATAAATAGGTAATTTATGAAAATATTTGTGCTTTAGGATTAGGCCTTATATTTAGAAACTAATTCATGAGTCATCGCTTGAGGATTATGATCTCAAGTTATGTGCATCTTGTTATTTCTACTTATAAAGCAAAATGGAACCTCATCTCTTATCAGACTTGTATAAGCTTTCATTTGACACATGCATGGCGTTAATGTATAGACATTGAGTGGAAAGTGATTGTTGGTTGTAATGTGAAATCTATAACATTAATGTACTTGCTTTTATAACAATTGAATCACATAGGCATGTTCATGTATCACAAAGTAGTTGTCCATAGTCAAACACATTACAGATGTACATACTCTCCGCATTAGCACTAGGCCTAAACAGTTTCATTATCATTAGAAAGTCAGAAATATAGAGCTTGTTCTAAGGTACATCGTACACCATATCAGATGTTGTAGAAATCACAAAATACTTAGGGGCAGATGTATCAACATAGTATTTTGCGAGTCCTTAATAGCCAATTTTACCCTTTCGCTATTACGTACTCGCAAAATGCAAATGTATGTAGGTTTCGCAAATCAAATTGTGATTCCTACGCAATCCTTAATTGCGACTCGCAAATAAGTAATGGCTTCCCATTCATTTCTATGGGCCTAGAGTCCCTTAGGAATGAATGGGAATTGCATGCGCAATTTGAGTGTACCCAATAGGAACTCGCAAATTGCGCATGCAATTTCGAGGGTGCCAAAAGGACACCCTGTTGCACCCCTGAAATATGCATGTGTGCACATGTGGCCCATTTACATGCCCTAAGGGCAAGTATGTGACCACATGGCACTTAGAAAAATGCAAAATTGTGCATTTTTCTAAGGATTTGCAATATACCACCAACTTGAAGCTGGTGGTGAATTGAGATTCCTTAAAGCAGGGTCGCAGTTTAAAAAAGCGCTTCCTGCATTGCATTTAGAGAATCGCAAATTGCAATTCTCTAAATGCATTCGCAAAATAGGTAATCGCAAAAATTGTGATTCCCTATTTTGCAATTGCCTTTTCAGGAGGATACATCCCAATAGGTTTTTTCCAGTTCGCAAACGGGAAACCGATTGATACATCTGGCCCTTTGTCTTTTATTTACTTAATTAGGGTCCACGATTAGAATACAATACCCAGGCTTGTGACCATGTAGAGTGACAATATTGTGTTTTCTCCCATGTCCCATTTTCCTTTGCCTGGGTCTACTTCTAAACAACATATCATTCCATATATAGATGGCAATGGCTTCAGGGAAGTGGGGAGGCATACACTGCTCCCGTTGGATCTGGGCTAAAAACATAGATGGCACTTTGACACAAATTTACAGTTGCACAAAATCCTTTGAGGGCCTGTGAATCAGCCTCCCAAAGATACAGACAAACATGAACATGACTGAATTGATATCCCATCTCCTAAGGCAAATATTTAGGTCTGTCTTGATACTGTGGCTATCCGCAAGGGCTAATGTTAAGAACTCCTTAAAATACACTAGACATGGCCCAACGCAAGCCAAGATGGCAGCATAAGCCGTAGAATCCCACCCATACAAAATTAATCTGTAAATTATTAGATTCATATGAAGGCATCCTGGCACTGGAGCCTCCACCCGGTGAGGACAATGAGTGGTATAGAAAAATGCTGTATCCTGCAGTTCTGAGCGCAGAGGAACTGAGGTGGGTATTCCAGCAGCGGAGCACTCTGGCCCTGTAAAGTTTGCAGCTTGGTTGGAGCACACTGGCACCCCCCTTTGTCTGATTAGTGACTGTATTGGACCCTGCTGATGCTGGGACATGCTGTGTGCAGAGTCGGCAACAGGTACCGCCAGCAGTTGCGACCACCATTCTGAAATCTGCGAGCCTGGCCTATCGGCATCTGGACTGGTTGGGCAGGCTTCAATGAAAACTGCGCCTCTGGAATTGGATATTTCAGGACTGGGCAGAGTGTGGTGGGACCCTTGCTTGATTGATCTCCTTTCCCACAGCTTGAGCCCAGTATCCTTCACTATGCTGCACTGAATGTAAGACTTTGCATATTAATCAACTCTAGAGATCTGGCCTATCTCTCTTGCCTTATGATACAGCATATCCAGACTTCTTTCAAATATCAGTTGCCTGGCAATAAACATGTATAACAGCTCCTGTTGATAAACAACGGTTCACCTCTGACTTTTTTTTTTTTACGCCTGAGCCCCTTAGTAAACGAGGGTGGAGCTAGAAGAGCTGTGTCACGAGAGCAGAAATTCCTTCCTGCCTGGGGCAAGGGGATGTGAAAAGTACCCACTAACTAGGAGAAGCATGGGGAAGTCAGACGCCAAACAGCTTAAACTCGCCTTTGAAAGTAAAAGCGCCCTAAAAACTCAAGAAACTGAGGCTCAGGGGTATCTGACTAAAACAACCTTAGCTTTCGATGACATAAAACTGATCCATTTAAAATTAAAATAAGACGACGGTTGGTCAAACAAACAATGTACAAAGTGGCCGTGTGACTATATCAAATTAAAGTGTCTAGACAGGCAAGCCACTAGAATAGATGTAGGCAGATTGTAACATCTTCCAAATCCAAGATGCGCTAAGTCCTCAAATGGCACACTTGACCAATTTGAAGAGTTGGTGACTACAACATACACAAAGAAAGATTAGCTAGAAGTGCATTGAAGGCGAAATAGTATACGTATTCTGGAAGATGATGAATCCACCAATTTTGCAAAACCAGAACTGTTTCTGAATTGCTGTTGTCAGAGGTCTTCGGCAGGGAAAACTTTCCACACAGTCTCATAGTGGAGAGAGCCCTGCTGGGTAGCTCCCCGTTCCTAATCATAGACCGGCTTCTCAACTATAGAAATAGAACATAGTCTTAGAAATGGCAAGAGAGAAGCCTAATACGAAGTATCAGGGATCTAAGAGCTACTTTTTTCCGATTTTCACAAGAATGGTGCAGGAGGCCAGAAGATTCTTTTTGACCGCTAAAAAACACTTTGTGATGCATACCGTAGGAGTCTGACTGAGTACATGTTGATCACCTATGTAAGTGTAGCAGCCTGCACTAATCCAGACAACACTTATGGTGATTTTAGTGGTCTTAGACAACCATAAAAAGCTCTAAGTGGTAGCTGTGGGGCGCAGCCTTCAGGCTTAGTCCAGAAGGGGTGTAAAGCAGCTTGTTTTACAAGAACGCTATCTTATTGGTATAGATTAAGTGAAAAAGAACCACAGTGTATTTATAAAAAGATGTATTTATTATAAGACACTCACTAACACAACCCGGAGAAACACAATCCATACAATACTTTGCACAAAAAAAAAAAATAGGTAAGTACCACGAATACACACTGGTCGCCAAGGGGAGACCAAACTATATACTAAAATAGTGGGTTGTGAACCACGACCCTAGTCAAGACTATACCCAGAAGACGTAGAAGTGCTGGGGACCCAAGAAACCACCCGAGGTAAGTAGCCAAGAACCCCACGGCAGCAGTGTACAGAGTGGGAACACGACTGCATGCTCAATTCAAGTCAATGGGTAAGTTGCCGTTGCAATTATAAAGAAGAAGGACCTTTCCCAGTGGACCCTGAAGGAACCCCGTGGAAGACCGAAGGTTGGAGAGCCACCCCTCCTGTGGATACTCTAGTAACCAGGATACCTACACCATGGAAGCCGGGTGCATAGGTGTAAAGTGGCGTTGGAAACCGCCTAAAATCAATGGAGGACTTCAGGAAGCTGCCGCTATTGAAGAAGGTGAAAGTGTCAGATGGAATCCAAAGGTGGATTCAAGTTGAGAAGTACCTGCCAGCAGAGGGGCCAGAGTCTATGCCAATCAGGAGTGACCAGGAGGCACAGGAGACAAATACCCACCGATGTTAGGAGATGCAGCAGAGTTGAGGATGAGCTGCAGTTGTGTGGACCAGGCGACACTGTAGAAGACCAGGAGGCGTTCACAAGCTTTCCCACGTCGGATGTCGAGTGATCGGTGTCTGTCAGGATCACCAACAAGCCTTGGAAACTGCAAACAACGTGGCAAGCGAAAAAGGTGCAGAGTTAGGACCAGCAAGGTCCAAGTGACTCACCAAGAGCAGGTGAGTCGGAGTAGGCCCCAAGCAAACAGGGGAGCCCACTGGAATGAAAGAAGTCCCTTGAAAGGACCCTAAGATCTCTGATGACAAGAGTCGCACAGCCTAAGCAACGGGCAGCCAACATGGTGCACAAGGGCTAAGTTGCAGGGGTGCCGACGAGGGACACTGGCCTCAGACTCTGTCTGAAGCCAGTGCAGTCCTCGAGGGAGTTGTAGAACCGCCACCTGTGTTACTGAGCCTGTTGGGGTCCATAGGAGCCAAGCATCAGAAAACCAATCCGCTGTGTTGCGGTGCAGGGGAGTGACTCCTTCACAGCAAGGGAGATTCCTTCGGTGTCTTTGATGTCCACAGGTCCTGTGAGGAACCTGTATGGAGCACAGACACTGACAGTGAAGCGGACTTGCAGGACGATGAGACCTGGAGTAGACGGTGTCTTTCTGGTTGCAGCCTCGGATCCCCGAATGCGAAGTTCGATGCGGTCAGTCCGACTCAGTCAGCAAGACGTGGTCAGTGTCCAGGTGGTTGAAGATGACGTGGAGTTGAATCTGAATTGAATCCCACGACTATTCTAGGGACCTACCCACAGGTAAGCTCCTAAACACCCTAAGGAAAGAGTTGGGATGATTCAAGGTTCCCTCCCAGATGAGAGGCTGGACAGTAGGAAGGATACTCCCATGTCCTTTGTCCAGTTTCGCGCCAGAGCAGAAGCCAACGGCTCCCTGAACTGAAGTATGCAAGGAAGGCACCAAGTGCCCTTCAAACAGTCTCAGTGGGGCTGGCATGCACCCCCACCCTCCTCCAATACACTAAACCCTGTCTGGGAAATGGTCAACACCTCTCTGTGACAGGATATCTATTGTGCTACCTTCCTCTGCACGAGTTTGGCTCAGCAGCAGGAGGGCAGAATCCTGTCTCTGGTCGGCAGCAGCCCCAGCTTGCTGTCCGGTTCTGGAAGACTGGTACCGGGAGCACTGAGGGCCTCCTGGAGGAGATTTACAGTGCATGGATTCATATCTCCACACTGTCTACGGTGGGGGGGAATGATTCCCATATGTTTAGAGTTAGCCATCGAGTAAGGACGCATGGCAACTCTATACATTGTGATGGCTGATGCACTTACAACCCGGGAGAATGGACTCCCAAGGTTGTAGGTGTCCTGCTCATGCAAGGGCACCCTCACACTTAGAACCCAACACCCTGCCTTCAGGATTGAAAGGCCTGCTTTAGGGGTGACATGGGTTTTAAGTGCAGTGACCTCAGATATAGGGAATCCTATGTCTGTCGTAAGTGGTGCTGGCACCAGCTTACACAGGCTGCAAGGGCAGGCCTGTCGTCACAGCTAGAGTGGTCTCCCATGGGTGGCATAATACATGCTTCAGCCCATGGGGAATCCCTGATGTACCTATGCCATGGGAACTTCAGTACCACATACTAGGGACTTATAAGGGTACACCGGTAGCCAATCTGGGATGTACCCAAGTACTCACCATTACCAATTTAGGGGAGAAAGCAGAGAGACTGGGGTCCTGGTTAGCAGTATCCCAGTCAGACTAGTCAGAAATAGTATAAAACCAGGCAAAAAGGGAGGGCAACCATAAAAGCAGATCCTACTTTCCTACACATATATTACATATTCTAAGGTGTTCTAATCATACCCAGTGTAACACCAGAGGGTTGCACATTCTTCTTTACAAACCCAGTTGATGCACTAAAGTTCTGCATGAAACTTGTGAAGAAAAAGGCCCCTCTGCCAGCGAGGCTGGATACCAGGCACTTAAATGACTTCAGATAAGATTTTGCATGTTATGTTAGAATGATGAATCTTATGCTCAAGGTTACCTGTGTCCACTTCTTTAAGTCAGTGGTATTGTCAGCTAATCTCTTTAGATCTTGTTGGGCTGGGGAAACCGGGCTATGTGGTTATATTGCTCCTCACTACAAACAAAAGCTAATGCATGCACTTAAGTGCGTGGAGGGGATAGTTCACGCCTCCAAATGCAATCCACACAAAAGTGCTTGGGAAAACAGTGAGAATTAATGGGGTAGGGTAAAGAAGGGGGTAGTGATTATGTTATGTTATGTTAAATTGGATTTGTTGAGCGCTTAATACCGAAAAGGTCTCTAAGCGCTGTAGAGGAAGAGTAGCATAGAAACCCAGCAGTTCACTTGATCGCTAAATTAAGCCCCAGGCTTCCACAAACAGAATGGTTTTCAGTTGTTTCCTAAAAGGGAGGAGGCGATCTTCAGCTCGAAGTTGACTGGGAAGCTTGTTCCAGAGAGTGGGAATTACGGAGGAGAATGCTCTCCCTCCTTTGGAGACATAGTTGAAGCTGGGACAGTATAGCAGACTCCCTGTGGAGGACCTGAGTACACGTCCAGGTACGTATTTTGTGAGGCGCTGTTTGATGTAGGAGGGAGCTTGGCCATAGATGGCTTTATGGGCGATGCACAGGCCCTTGAATTTAGCCCTTTGTTTCACCGGAAGCCAGTGAAGGCGTTGGAGGAGAGTCGAGGCTGGAGTGTGTCTCGGTAATTTGAAAATGAGCCTGGCGGCATCATTCATTGCTATCTGCAGTCTTCTAACCAAGAAGTCAGGAAGGCCAATGTACAGGGAGTTGGCGTAATCGAGCCAGGCCAAGATAATGGCTGAAACAATGGTTCTCATGGTAGAAATTGAGAGAATGGGGGACAGTCTCCTTAGCAGTCGGAGGAGTCCCACACAGGTGCCAAAGACCGTGGAAACTTGGTTGGCCAGGGTGAGCTTGTCATCTATTTTGATGCCCAGGCTTTTGACTACCGGGATCGGGACAGGGGCCTCACCCAGCTCCTGGGGCCAGTACCGGGAGTTCCACGGATTGTGGTCATCTGATAGTGCCAGGACTTCGGTTTTATCAGGGTTGATTTTCAATGAATTTGCCATCATCCAGTTAACCGTAAAGCTTAGAATCTCTTTTGCTCTGGCTTGTGCATGGGGGGAGTTCTCGATGTGGAGAATGAGCTGTGTGTCATCTGCATAATTAAAAATCTGGCAGTCCATATCCGATAAGGTCTTGATTAAAGGACTGAGGTATACGTTGAACAGAAGAGGTGAGAGTGCGGACCCTTGCGGGACTCCACAGGTAATAGGGCTTTTCTCTGAGACCCACTCGCCCATCTGGATTCTTTGGGTGCGATCTGTCAGAAAGGAGGCGACCCATAGTAGGGCAGGTCCCACCACTCCCAGTGAGCGTAATCTAGATGTGTTCAGTTGGGTTGTACGGCAATTAGGAATTCATAGATGCTGGGGGACAGTACCATTAGACCTCTATATGCCACACACTTGGCAAAGCACCGTTCCACATAGACTTACATTTTTTACCTGGAATATACGAGGGCAAATTAACACAAAAGGTGGCAAGGCTAGTTTTGGCCTATTTAGAAAGACTCAAATTTGATACCGTCCTGCTCCAGGAGGCCAACCTACACCCAGAAGGCCCATGGAACTTTGCTCAGAAACAGATGTCGTGTAGATTTTTTTTAGCACACAGCTCCTGTACATGAGAAGTAGCCATTATTAATAGGAGATCAGTACAATTCATTCATTCTTAGGATATGCAATCTGACACCGAAGGTAGATTCTTTGTGGTATTGGGGGGCCTTTGCAACAGATGATAGTCTACTGGATATGTATGTGCCCCTAATACAGACTCGCCTCGATATTTTTTAAGAACTAGATGTCTTTCTGTAAGATTTTAGGGAGTCGAGATTAGGATGTGGGTCAGACTTTAATTTAGTTTTGGACCCTTTACTCAACAGGTCAGTTTTGCCACCAGAAGGATATATAGGACAGATCAAACCCCCAACACGCTGGAAGAAAACAGCTTATCAAAAGCGAAGCATGGAGAGGAGAGTGTGTTTTAATTTTATTCTTAAGTACACAATAACTTTTCGAGAACAGGCCACTGGCTCCTCGGACCCGATATCACACTGTGCAAATATAGTGGAGTATATCAAAGCATACGCAATCTGACCATTACCCAGTGGTACTGGGGCTTAAAATCCCGGTTACAATGCCTTACTGGGTGGGGATGAAGATTTCCTTCACTTGCGTTGCATGATAAAGTGTTTTATAACAAAGTGTGGGAGGTGATTGTTGAGTTTTTCAAGAACGTAGGATGTTTACTTCAATAAGCTACATCATGGAAGGCCTTTAAGTGAATATTCTTGGTATGTCAATTGCCAAACATTAAAAAATGCTAAGATATTCACCAACAGCTTCAGAAGAGAGAATCGGAATGAGCTATTCTTGAGAGAAGGCATGCAGAACACCTCTAAGGAGGCATAATGGGATGTATTATTGAACTCCGGTTGACGAGTATAAAGAATGGGCAGACAGGTAAAATACCTCAGCAAATATGCACTAGCTCACAGCTAGGGCAAGGGGGAATCAGGCTAGCAGAACCATAGCAGAGCTACTTAGGAATGCAGTTAGCAGACACCTCCCCATGGCAACCGCTAGTTACAGGGGTGAGGGGTAGAAACAAAAAGAAATTCTGCAAGTATTTACCATGTATTATGCAAATCTTTACACAGCCCAATGCAATATAGGGCTGGAGGAAACTGGTGACTACTTGGGAGGATGCTGTGCTAGGGTGGGTGACAGGATGAAATTGGAGAAGCTCTAGTTGCCCCAAAGGAGTTCAAGAAAATAATCAGCACCATTGAATCAGATGGACTTTTAGACAAATTCTATAAATCCTATAAAAAGATATCCCCGAACCTCATCTCCTGAATATTTATACCTAAACAAAGCTGGATTGGGTGCCCTCGTCCTCTAGAGATGCAATAATTTCAGCCCTTCCTAAGTCTGGCAAAGCTGGGACAAAATGCAGGTCATATCAGCCTCTTTATTAAACATGGACTACAGCATTCTAGCAAAAATTATTGCTGTTCGGTTACACCTTCTATGAACAAGCTTGTATTGCCAGAACATTTTAGATGTATACCGGTTGGAACCGCATCCCATTAACTCCATATCTTACTCGCAATGATACAGCAGAAAACCCAAGTGAGAATTGACCCCCATTAATCAAGGAGATAATCTATTTTGGGGTGTACTCCAGCCGGTTCATTAATTGAGAGAAGACAGAGTTGTTACCCCTTATATAGGTAACAGCCAGGCCTGATGAGGATTTCTCTCCCAGCATGACAGAGAGAACTGAATTGCAAACTGAGTGTGGGATAAAAATTACAGCTGTCGAAGGCAGGACATATAGCTCCCATAAAAACAATGTTGCTGACAAAGTTTCTCTAGCTCTTTAATAGCCCCATGTCCCTGAACAACTGCTTTTTCACTAACCTGCAGACAACACTGTCCCTATTGATATGGGTGAAAAAACAGCCCAGGGTAAGATGGGAGGTTCTTACAAGTCCACTGGTGAAAGGAGGATTCACAGTGCCAGACCACCAAAGAAAAAATATTGCAGCGGTATAGTACATTTCCATAGCGCATCTACCTCAGTGATTGTACAGTATCAGAGCTTGCTGTTAGTTAAGCAACCTAGACCATCAACTGGAAACCATTTTACTAGACAAGCGTAGTAGACATGGTGGAACTTGCCAATAAGGCAGGCTTCAAAATATTGTACTCCATGGTCATGCTCTTGGCCCATTCTCCATTGTCCCCCCAAACACTCGAATCTCTGGTAATGAACTTACTTCTTAACAAGGATATTACACAAATGTGGCATTTGTTTCCTGGGGGCCACTTGACTCCTGAAAACTACAAAGCAGGGATGGATACTAGTCAGGAAATTGATATACTTCAGACTCAGGAAGGCCTTTTCAAAATTTCCTCTGGCGTCCTCAAATACACCCCTCTTACACACCTCATTAACTGAGGTCCACCAGCAGATGGGTCTCTAATCATCATAAACTATGCTCTGATGTAATTGAAACCGGTGATCTCCCACTGACACGTTGGAGGGAAACAGATTTGGGACATCCCATAGATGATAATCACTGGGTATGTGATTTGCACATAGGTGAGCCTGATTTCGCTCAACTAGTCACAAGTTGCTTCTCTGTAATGTTCTTAACCATCTGTCTTACTACCCTGCACTAATGCACAAATATGATGCGTAACAAAGTGAGAAATGCCACAGATGACCAATGCCCTGAAACTTTAACCTGGCATAGCAGTGTCTGGTTGTTGCAGCCTACTGGATGAAGGTGAACAATATACTTTAAGGTTATTACTGGTAACAAACCAAGTTTGAATCTTATGTCGGTTCCTTTTGGTCTATGTTGCGGGTCCCCAGCGCAGGTTTATACACATACAGCGATAGTGTAATTATTGACCAAACAAAGAGTTGCCATGGGCTAACTTAAGGGACAACCGCACTCTACTAATGCCTGGTTAAGAGATGCGGTTTGCTGTAATGGATCAGCAGACTGTTTTGCGATGCTACAACGAGTATGCAACATGCCCAAGGATGTATGGGGCCCTCGCTGGAAAGAAGAGGTAAGACAGAGCCATGGAAGACTGGGGCTCAGAAAGAAGACAGGCAGGTCACTGAAAACTACTTTAAATAGCAAGGGATGAGGGCAGTGGCAGGTCATGTCAATTTAAAATTGCAGTTTGATGATGGGGCAATAGGGATTTAATTCGATATGGTACAAAGATGTAGCTGTTATTCCCATGACTCATTGATACTGGGTGGAAGCAGTGCCTTGCTTTGAAAGCTCTTGAATCTCGAAATGATGTGGACAGTGGTACAATTAAAATGCAATGAACTGCTTGATAGCCTTTGTTTATTAATCGTTTTGAAATAAAGTGAAATAAAGTAGTTTTAAAAAAAAAAATATTTTCTTTGCGTTTCTTTCACCTTATGTTTCTGGATGTTTGGTGTATCACTCCACCTCCCTTGGATTGCTTGCATTGCAGTGCATGAGGTACTATCTCACATCTCAAAAGTTCACTGAATCATCACACATTAAAATCTTAACCTCAGTTACTCTGTACAAACCTTTTTTAGTTTGCTTTTTCACAGCAGCCGACAGCCCCAGTGAGGCACATGCAGCAGTGGTAGAAGCTTCCTTGGCATACACAAACATATGCATAAACAAAGCACAGGCTATAGCAGCGAAGGCTCACCACAAACAGCACAAACAGTACTGGAAGCTTCCATCACACTACTATAATCCTGTAAAACTAAAGGGAATTGTAGCAGCCAGCAACCGTAGGTGGGTCACGGTCTGTGCAGCAAGCTAAACATTTTAGAGGGCAGTCCATGGTGCTTCCACAGCACCTCAACGTGTGTGGACCTTTGAGAAGGCTTGTGTGGCCACAGACACTTGCCAATTCTGATGCACCTGGAGCTTTTACTTTAGCATGGTCTGTGCCTGCTTTGCTATTCATCTGCACAAAGTTTGTCAGGGTTGGTGCTATATTAAAGTCACTGTAGGCAAGTGTCTAGCGGTGTCACCACAAATAGCAGAAAGATGGGTGTCATTTTGCCGCCAAAGGTAGCACAAAAAAGCTCTGGTTGGTATAGGAAAGTGGATGATCGAACGATAAAATCCTTCTCTATCTCGCTCTAGGGTGACCCAGCATTGGCAAAGTTAAATGGTCTGGCTTTAAAGCACTAATGCATGAAAAAAACATTTTTGCAAACCTGCGTTTGAGTAGGGTAGCATGGTAAAGCCAGACATCCTGGCTTTTGCCAATGCTGGTAAATCAGCTTCAAACCCACACCTCATGCACAGATGTCGCAGTAGAACATGGTTAAAAGAAAAACTGTTAGAGATGTAGAGCCGCAAGGTTGCAGGACAAACCAGGTTTAGCATGGACAATGATGATGGAAGAACCCAGAATTTGCTTTGTCAGTAACAGGACTGCACATAGTGATTTACAGGCTGCAGTCGTGTCCTGAATGAATTCCAGCATGTGAACGTCTGAGGTCGTTTCTTTAGGGTGTGAAGAACTTAAGTGTAAAACACAGAGTGGAAATATCCATGGCCCATCTTCCACACACACATGTAGTAGACGCCATTGCTCCCTCTTCCATCACCACTCAAATTCTAACCCTTGCCTACCTGTAAACCGTTTACATTTCGTGCAGTTATGAGAGAAAGGAAAGGATTCCGTGGGAGGCTACACAGGGAGGATTTGGACGGTAAAATGCCGCCTGGCCGATTACAGACCTCAAGGGCAGGCGCCGCACTCGACGGCAGAGAAACTGCAGGGGTTTGCACAAGAGGACACGCAGAGCGCTCGCCAGAGCACGTCACCAAACAGCAAGAAAAAACAGCAACTCTAAGCATATGTGTATATAAATAAATATGTGAGGCATTTTTTAATTATTTCAGAACGTTTTCTTTCTTTTTAGGCCTTTCCTCTGCCTACTCCAGGTCTTTATTATTTTGACAATTTTCTTGTTCATACAAGTCTTCTGTGCTATTATTTACATGCCTTTTCCTCTTTCAGCTCAGCTTTCTTCTCCTGTCTCGTCTTCTTTATTCCTTTCCGCTACATACATACATCCCTTGGTCTATTTTTATCCGCTCCTCCTCTCCAACGCTATTAGCCCTCCTCCCCCTATTCACCTGCCTATCAAGGTTACACATCAGACCCAAAGCTTTATATTTAGTGGTAGCAAGGAGGAGGGAAGGAGGTGGCCTTCGTGATCAATGAAGCGTTTCTACTTAGAAGATATCACACAGATCCCCGATTGCTTCCCCCCCTCCAACAAACAAGAGATCCCTTACCTCTTCCAATAACAGATATGTACCTATTTTTGCCCTTCAATAAAATATCCCTGACCCCGACAAGTGCAGTGTAGACTTCTGTCTCATTGTTCACCTTAAACATATCTCGGAAACTAGTTCCACAAGACCAGTTCTCTGCCTACATTTCACCTCACACAACAGATCCTGGACCCCTTAACAGAAATGGGTCCTTGCCTCAATTTACTCTTCCACAAAACCAAATTCTTGCGCCCCAACCTCCAATACTACATATCAATCAATCAGAGTCTTGTAAGGTGCAGCTACTCACCCGTGAGGGTCTCAAGGCGCTGGGGGTGGGGGGCTGCTTGTCAGACTGGGTGGAGGATCGTTTGAAGAGCCAGGTCTTGAGGTCCTTCCTGAATTGGGTTAGCGACGCGGATTATATGAGGTGGAGGATCAGTGTGTTCCAGGTCCTTGCGGCGAGGTAGGAGAACGACCTTCCTACGGGTCTAGTCTTGTGGATCCTGGGGACGGAGGCATGGGCGAGTTAGAAGGATCGGAGTTGTCCGGCAGGTACGTGGAATGTGAGGCGGTGGTTCGGGTATGCTGGTCCATCATGTAGAGCTTTGTAGGCGTGAAGGAGGAGCTTGAAAGTGATTCTCCTGTTGACTGGGAGCCAGTGGAGTTGTCAGAGGGGTAGCGTGATGTGGCTGCAGAGGGGGATGTCAAGGACCAGACTGGCTCCGGGCGTTTTGGACGTTCTGTAGTTTCTTGAGCTGTTTCTTGGTGATGCCGGCATAGATTGTGCTTCGGTAGTCGAGTCTGCTGGTGGGGAGTGCATGGATGACCATCTTTCTGGATTCTGTGGTGATCCATCTGAATGTCTTTCAAAGAAGGCAGAGCATGTGGAAGCAGGCTGAGGAAACTGCGTTGATTTGGCAGTTCATAGTGAGCGATGAGTCCCAGGCTGAAGGGGTGTGCTTCAGTCTTGTCCAAGTTGAGCTTGAGGCAGCTGTCTTTCATCCAGGTAGGAACGGCCTTCATTCAACTGTGGAAGTTGCTTCTGGTGGTTGTGGGTTCATTGGTGAGGGAAGAGGATCAGCTGGGTGTCATTGGCATAGGAGCTGTTAAGTCTGTGGCTTTGGACGAAGGGGTGCCATGTAGACGTTGAAGAGGGCGAGGCTCAGGAGACCCTGGGGAACTTTACATCTGATCTCTGTGGGTTCTGAGAGGAACAGTGGTAGCCTAACTCGCTGGGTCTGGCCAGTGAGGAAGGAATGGATCCAGTCCAAAGCCTTGTGGTGGAGTCTTGTGATAGGGTGCAGTGGATGACTGTGTTGAAGGCGGCCAAGAGGTGTAGTAAGATGAGGGCTGCGTTGTCTCACCCCAGTCGCAGTGGGAGCGGATGTCGGTGGCGGCGAGGAGTGCAGTCTCTATGCTGTGGTTGCTTACGAAGCCGGATTGGGAGGTGTCCAGGATGTGGTTCACTTTGATGAACTCTGACAGTTGGCTGTTAATGGCCTTCCCTATGACCTTGGTTGGGAAGGGGAGGAGGGAGATGGGTCTTAGGTTTTTGAGGCCTGTGCGGTGGTCGGAGGACAGCTTTTTCAGCAGGGGGTTGATCTCGGCATGTTTCCAGTCGTCGGGGAAGGTGGCGGTTTTGATGGAGCAGTTGGTGTGGAAAAGCTGGGGGACAATGGCGGCGGCTGCTCTGTGGAAGATGTGGTACAGGCAGGGATCCAATGGGGCTACTGAGTGGATGCTCTTCATGGTCTTAAGCGTGTCTTCTGTTGTGAGCAGGGTCCAGCAGAGCAAAGTCTTTTGGAGTGCGGCTTGGTTGTGTGCGATGGTGGAGGGCGTGGTGGCAGAGTCTAGGTTGTCAAAGCGGTCGTAGATCTTTCTGATCTTGTGGTGGAAGAAGGTGCTGTGTTTGTTGCAGAGGTTATGTGGGGTGGGGGCGGGGTGTGGGAGGGAGCGGGGTGAACGTCTGGTCTCACTGTTGTGCCTGGCGAACTCCTTGACAATGGCGAAGAGTTCTTTGCCGTTGTGTGCATTGGCATGGATTGTCTTTTGGAGGGCTGTTTTCTTAGTAGTTTTCAGGAGAAGGTGATGTACGTGGACAGCGGATTGGACGGTTGCGCGAGTTTCCGGGGTTCTATTGTTCCTCCATCTCTTCTCGACACCTGCAGGTGCATCAGGAGAGCAAGAGTGAACCAGCTGGCCTTCTTGGAGTGTTGTTTGCCTGATCTTTTCTTGAGGGGTGCCATGGTGTCGGCGCAGTTGGAGATCCATTGGTGGAGGTTGCGTGCTGCGGTGTTGGCGTCCGTAGGCATTGGCGGAGTGGTTGTGCTGAGGGAGTTGACAAGAAGTTCTTAGATGGCCTTGATCAAGCTGCGATGGGGGCGGCAATGACGACGGTGGTGTACGGTGGGCATGGCAAGGCGAGATGAACGCACTGATGGTCGGTCCAGGAGAGTTCGGTGGTTTGTCTGTAGCTGATGTTCCCGCTGGCGGAGAAGACTGGGTAGAGCGCGTCTCTGGCTGTGTGGGTCGGTGCTGTGACTAGCTGCTTGAGTCGTGGGGTTGTCCAGGTGGAAGTTGAGGTCTCAGATTAGGATGTATTCAGTGGATGGGAGAGCCTTGGGTGCGATGAGGTCTACGATGGTGTTGGTGAAGGGGGAAACAGGGCGGGGTGCCTCTAGATGAGGGTGGTGTTGAGTTTGTTTCGGATCTGAAGTGGAGGTGCTCCATGGTAGTCGTTGGAATGTGTGGTCAGTCGGAGTGTGCTTTTGTGGACAATGGCGATGCCTCCTCCTGGGCGGTCCTTGCAGGTGATTTTGTAGCCGTCTGGGATGTCAATGGTTGGGGTTGGTGCAGGTTTCCGCAAAGAAAGCTATGTCAGGGGAGGTGGAGTCAAGGAGGTCTCACATTTCTGTGGCGTGTTTGTGAAGGGACCGGATGTTTGAGGAGGATGCGTCAGTTGAGACTGACGGGTGTGCTGTTAGTCGGCAGGGTGGCGAGAGGAGCTGGTGTGCTGGCGTGGCTGAAGGTGCGGTTGCAGTTTCAGCAGGCTAAGGGTCCAGGAGTCATCTTCGGTGATGCTAGATGGCAGGCGGCGTGGTGTCCAGGGCGGAGGGCGAGGAGGTTGCGGGCGTCGTAGTGATGGACTGTCCAAGAAGCAGGGACTGTGGCACTGGGTGGGTTTGCCTTTGGCACGTCTTTGGCTGCCATTAAGTAGTGCTGTGGGGGGGGGGGTTGGACAGCTGGGAGGCGGGGAATCACAGGCAGTGACACTGGAGGGTGGTGTGGCATCGCATGGGAGATGAGGGAGAGGACAGGAAAAGGAAGAAAAAAGATAAAAAGCAAAGGCAGAAAAGCAAAAGAGAAAAGCAGAAAAATGGACAGAAACCGCATAAAGAGGGACAGGAGGGCAGTCAAGCAGCAGAGCAGTGACGCTCTACCACAGGACGACAAGGGATGAGGTGCAGGCAGGAGCCTGCGGTGGAGGAGGGTCTCAAATTCCTGACCTTCAGGTCAGTAGCACCAGCAGCTGCAGATAGGGAGAGCAGCAGCTACCAGATGGCACTGCACTGTGGAAGGAGTGAGTCCACTCAGGGATACTGGACTGCAATTTCACCATGCAGCGGCCGCCATGAAGTAGTGATGCGAGGTGGGGGGGGGGGGGGGGGAGCTGGAAAGCCTCCACTATGAATGAAACCTGTGCCGTAGTCGCAATAGTTCTTCTGTTACATATACAGGGATACATTTGGTCCATCAGTGACCACCCATTTAAATACAGATCCCTTTCCTTTTCAGATCTACCTTCACAACACAGCTTTCTGCACCACCTGATGTGACCATTTACAAAGTGTGAACTTTGGGTCTGTCTAGAGGAATCTCTCCTTTGCCCAATACTATTGGCTATTATTCCACCTCCAATGGGGTACTTGCATTGCAACACACAAGGAACAATTTCACATCTCAAAAATACACTGAATCATAAAATGTCAAAACATTTTCTCTCAGATTCATTGTATATATAAACCAATCAATTGTTTGTGTTTTCCACTGCAGTTCTTTTTTAAATATATTATTCACGACTGTAAATGGAAGGCAAGCATTCTGGATTTGCTAATGCTTATTTGTCAATGTGCACAATCCTGTAATGAACTCAGAATTTTACAGTAGAACGTGTAGCCATTCCCATTAACAGATTCATGTGGCAGACTACTGTACTTTCCAATCCTGGTCAGTAAAGGAATTTAAGGATAGCTTCATACTACAGTAAGTGGAGGTTGAACTTCTCATGAAGGTTGAGGAGGTCAATCTGTCCCAGAGGCCGACAAACAACCTTCAATGGCCTTGGAATCAAAGAACCTTGCCTCAAGCAGTGTTGCCACTAACCTCTTAATAGCTCTCCTTGTTACATACAAAAAAGCATTACCGGCGGGGGGGCCGCCAAGTTCATTCATTTGAGAAATACATATAGGAGGAGTGCGGGATAGCCTGCAAATCTTTCACAAGCCTTCAAATAATTTTTCAGGATGAAGAGGAAGTGGAATACAGAGCTTCTGTGTCTGCCTATGCCAAAGCATGCTCAGAAGGCATAGGCATCACTTTATTTGAGATAATCTTTCAGAATCGAATTCGACTTTGTGTCCAGTCATGTATAGGGTAAGGTAGTAAATTCAACCTCTGGCAGAGTAGTTACAGTGATGTCTGTTATGTACATTTGTAACGCAGTATCACCCGCAGGGGTATCTTGGCACTGAGCAGGTGTGTATGCATAGCCCTGCCTATGGTAGATTGGTTAAATCAAAACCCAAGTCTTTAGCTTCTTACGGAATACAAAAAGAGAGGATGAGACTCTGATGTTGAGTGGGAGGCCATTCCAAGCTTTAGGAGCGATGTAAGAGAAAGCCTGTCCTCCTGAGCTGGTTTTGTGCATGCGAGTCCTGCAGATCGGAGAAGTCTAGGTGGCTGGTGGAAGGAGATGTGACTGTTTAGGCTGGTGGGGCGAGAGTTGTGTAGTACCTTTAATGTGTGCGTGAGGAATTTGAACTGAATGTTTGTGTGTCGGCAACTAGAGAGTTCCCGGAGGTGTTGTGTGATGGAAGTTCTGTGTGGGAGGTGGAGGATGTGCCTGGCTGCCGAGTTCTGGGTGGTTTGTAGCCAGTGAACTGGTCTTTACCAAATCACTTCAGGGAGGTGAAATGCTTAACAAAACCGAAATTAACCAAACAAAATGAAAACCCTTATGTGCTAATGTGCCAATCTTATTGACATTTGAAGAAGAATGGGAAGTACCCCCATCAGCTAAGAGTAAACAGTGATGGATCAGTTGAAGGAACAAATGTCAGTCACCTCTACTTGGACATAGGAATAGCAAGATGGCAATGCTAATTTTGCCCTCCACAACTACTTCATAGCCAAACGTTTCTCTCAGTCAACGCGCTCATCCTCCTTCAAATTCATCTCCCTAACCATCAGTTCTCCCTTCAAAAAGCTACACCAGATTCTGTGCAGTTTCTGACACCGTGATCAGTGGATCTTTCGCCATGGACCGCAACAATATTCTATACTCGTTCCTAACTCCCCTCCTCCTTGCATTATTCTAAGAGACAAAATCAAAAATGTTAAAAGACAAAGAAAATCTATTTTAGTTAAGCTCCTCTAATTAGATTTCCACCCATACCACAGAAATTCTGTTGACCTAATTCTGGCCTAAGACGCAAGCTCACCATCACCTTACCCCCCAACAATTGATGGCCATCCTCCAATCATTTGTACATACATGTTTACAAATATGTCCCTCTTTCAAAATTAGGCACAAATAAAAATCTTCTCTCTCTCAGGTTGCCATAATCTGCTCCATAACAGTCATAATAGTCTAACTCCATATTGGCAAAAGTGCACCCAGCTTGGAAATTAACCACCAAATTCATTGTCACAAGACACAAATGCAAAACCAGTTCTCGCATATCTTACTATAATCAGGCTCATAATCTGACCACTTGTCACCTCAATTTTCTCTGATTTTCAATAAACACTCGGCTTTCGATTCCTAATATCCTGCTGCTCCTTTACTCAAAATAAAGAAATCTTGGCCTCAAGCATTGGTCAGTTCTCTCACTTGCAGCTTTCAAACAAAAACATGCTGTCACGTTCATAAGTGGAGAAAGAGATAAAATAATCCCAAAGCAAGAGTAGTTCTGGCTAAAGACTGCAGCACAGGTGCTAGATCCACAAGGTAATGGTGGTCTGCACTCACTCTCTAAAGGCCAAACTACTCCAAAACTATAAATACATTAAAACAGAGAAAAACACACACACACACACACACAAAGAGGGGGGCTTCAAGAGTCCAACAGCTGTATTGTAGAGTTTGTTCTCTTTGTTTCTTCTCTCCACCTTTCATGAAGTGTATGTAGTTCACTGGTGTAAATATCAATGTACTCTTCTTCAATATCAAAATTACATGGGAGCCGTGGAATGTAGTCTCAAAACAATGCTCTTTATTATTCTACAACACATCAAAGAAACAGTACGGCAAGCGCTTTTTGGCCTCCGAGAGGACTTCATCAGGGTTAATGGTAAAATGGATCAGTTCTCCCAAAAATTCTTGGAACACTCATACTGCTTCTATAACGCCATGTGCTGTATTATCCGGTCTCAGCTTACAGAAACCAATGGGGTGTGAATATTATGCTGCGATATTTGTATATGGTCACCTGGTATTTCCCTAAAACAATATAGGAACAGTACGAGTGTTCAGAGAATTCCGGGGAGAACTGATTCATTTATACACTTAAACTTTGATGTGACATTGCTGTAAAGAAATACATTAACCCTGATGAAGTTCTCTCTGAGGACGAAACGTGTTGCTTGGGCTGTTTCTTTGATGTATTGAAGAATAATAAAGAGAATTGCTTTGAGACTACATATCACGGCTCCCATGTTATTTTGATACTGGAGAAGAGTACATTGACATCATTGAACTGTTTGTACTTCATGAAAGGAGGAGAGAAGAAACAAAGAGAACAAATTCTACAATACAATTGTTGGACTCTTGAGACACTCGTGTGTTTTTTCTGAAGAAAGAGCTATTTAACTAAAAACCTCAATTAACACATACCAATACTTTAATGGTCTTTTTTCCAGCACACAACTCCACAAAATTGGTCTTCTTTGAGGACATTATCACAAATCGCCACACACACCCTAGGGCTTAGCTTAAAACATTTTCTCTTTACTCTCACATCCTTCTACAACAGTCACTATCATTCCTTGTGACTACCAACTTAGCTACCGACATCTACACAATGGCTACTATCAAAGCAGTCACTACTTTCGTGTACACCTTCAACTTGTTCCTCTTCCATTTGTTTCTACTTTCCCCACTGGGAAACAGTCTTATACATACATCCACAAGCCCATGTAGGTGCCATCAAATGAAATATCTTCCTCTTATCTCTAGTTTTTGAAATAGTTCTACCATCTGTTCAACCACTCATCCTCAGCATTTTTCATTCGTTCACAAAACAGCTGTTGTATTGCTTTAAGGAAACCTCCTGCTGATGTTCACAGTACAAGCTATTATTCTTTCCAAGACCCTCAAACAACTGGTATTTAACGACGTTGCACACAACCTTCATGCAAGCTGCTCAAGAGATCTAAATGCATCTCTTACAAATGAGACAACTTAATTCGATATATTTAAACTTTACTTTTAAAAACAGGGAGTAAAATCTTTCACCTTAAAATTTCATCAGGCGCACTACACCAGATTCATGCTGCACAAACTTCTGATCCATGGTCTCTTACTAGTAGGATCATTGACTGCCAGGTAGGAGATCACGCCCCTCTAGAACAGTCCTCCAAAACACACTGCAACGCCAGAAAGCAATCAACAAAGTGCTACATAAAAGAATAATGCCCTATTAAAACACCAAATGCAAGTCATCCTAGACTAATGAATGATACCTCAAAGGTAAAGGGTGTCGGAGTGGGTAGATATGGACCTGGTGTAGGCATGGATATGGGACAGGCCCAAAACTTCCTTACACCATATCAAGGGCTCTTATCCCCAGAGTCACGCTCTACTAGGAGAAGAAAGTCTATTTGAGAGCAAATACAAGCCAGCTGCACAACAGACCAAAGACCCTACAGAAAAGATCCACGTCCCAACAGAGTACAGACCCATACCCTGATGGAGACACCAGAACCATGCCCACACAAAAGCAACAAAGTCCTCAGAAGACAAGAAGCCCAAACCCACCCCCAAGACAATAGATCCATGCTCCTGACCCACACCCCAGATTTCAACTATCCAGATGCTGGACATTCCCCCCCCCCCCACCCCCCGCCCCCCTAAAAAAAGACCACAGCCTCTAGTACATGTCCCAGCCCCGCAAGTCCACAAAATCCAGAATACTAAAACAAAACTGATTTTTGGCTCCAACTACAAACCCAGATCAAAGCCTGCAAAGAACAGATCCATGAACACCATGGATGACACCTCCATGCCCGCACTGGTCAACATCTCCTGTGCACCAGGACCATACACCAGATGAACACCCTCAGGCCCAGTCTGACAACTGAAAGACTTCACCCTTTCCTTTACACCTCCACCCTGATAACCGATTAAGTCCCAGCTTCCGTTTGACCCACGTAGACATACCTTGGATCAACTTATTGAGGCATACCATGAACAACCAATTCAGGAATACCCCAGTCAGTCAGTCGAGGTCAATACCATAAAATACATTAAAAGACCCAAAAAAAAACACATCTATTTCCAACTCTGAAAATACATTTGTGCCAGTTATGGACAGCACATTTCCATCCACTCTATGCAAATACTTTAAGTGAACCAAATCCACTCTGAACAACATTCCCACGCCATCCATAGACAAAACGTCCACAGCTCTAATGATAGTGATAACAACTATGAACAAAATATTTTTGCCAATCATGTGCAACACAATCGTATTCGCCTAGGACTAGAGGTCAACATTTACAGCAGAAAAAACCTTGGTTCACAAATCTAGATACCTTCAACCCTACCCAGATATTACAACATGTACCTTGAGTCCCTAAATAATAAATCAAGACCCCCTTGGACACTATGCTAAATGCATAACTGCACTCCAGTCCAATATAGAGACAACAACAGGCCAACCTCACCAAGATGCCTCTTCCATGCATTTGACCCGTGTCCACTGCAAACTTTCAAGACATTTCTTTTAACAAACTCTGCTGCCACTTCAGTTAGAAAAATCATCAATGATTCCTTAACTGCGGGAATATTTCCAGAAGAACTCAAAAAGGTCATACATACGCCTTTTACTGAAGAAAACAAACGTGGACCCGCTGAACCCTGACAACTACAGACCTGTTACAAATGGACCATTCCTGGGCAAACTGATAGAAAGAGCAGCGTTCGCCCAGATGTCACAATTCATTGAAGGGAATGCAATACTTTCAGACTTCCAAACAGGATTTTGTCTAGGAAGACGCACAGAATCTGCCCTCCTTGCCATCTGGGATGACCTGAAGAACACAGTTGACCGCAACGGGGTTGCTGCGCTACTCCTCTTGGACCTCTCGGCTGCCTTTGACACGTTTGACCAGGACACTCTGATACAAAGACTCTAGGAAGCTGACAGAGGGGACTGCTTTAGACTGGATCGCGTCCTACCTTCGAAACAGAACTAATGTCATCCATACCCCAGCTCTCTCATCCACACCATACTCCACAAAAGCAGGGGTCCCTCAAGACTATCATCTCGCCCATGCTTTTCAACATCTACATGAAGTCATTACCGGTACTGATCAATCAATTTCACCTCACGTGCTATAACTAAGCAGATGATACAAAAATACTCCTTCAACTGGAATGTCCCAAAGACATTGGAAACTCACCAATTTTCACTTCTCACAGAGCCGTGGATCATTAGAGGACTTGGAGCCATCTCAAATTGAATGCTTCCAAAACGGAAATACTCACGAGTGGCGATTAGAAACATTAGGACCCACTTGCCGCCTGGCCTGATGAGTTGGGATCACCACATAAAGTATCGAAGGAAGTAAGAAACCTCGGAATGACCATGGACTCCAAGCTATCGATGAATGCCCAAGTGGACAAATTAGCAAGAGCAAGCTTTGTTACTATAAACACTCTGAAGAATCTTCCCCACCATTTGGGATTTCCACACAAGGTCCAAGCTACCATCTTCCTTGTTCTGTCCAAACTTAATTACGCCAATAGCCTCTACCACGGATCACCTTTAACTACCATGAAAAGAGGTCAGAAAGAAAGCAAGCACCATCGATCAGGTTTTTCGTTTTTCACTACTGGCCTGGAAAACAGTCACTATAGAGAGGGGTTATCTTTACACAGCATTTATCAACCTGAAGTCGGTCTTTGACATTATCCCGGACACAAGTTATGGCAAGTCCTGCAGGAGATGGGTTTTCCACCACCACTCCTCGCGTTGGTTATCCGCCTTCATGAGGATAACTTTGCACAGGTTCGCTGGGGAGAGTAAGGGTAGCTGACAAATCCGATCAGAGTCGATATAGGGGTTAGACAAGGTTGCGTGTTGGCGCCGACCTTGTTTTCACTCTTCACCAATGGGGTGGTCCACCCCTTAGCGAAGTCCCAGCTGATTCCTCCTCGCTGGGGAAGGTCAAAATAACAACTCTGCTATTTGCGGATGACACATTATTGGTTTCAAAGACCCCCAGTGGCCTCAAACTGCTGCTAGAGCCCTTTGGCACCCGTTTGTAGGCTGCTGAGAACACGTCACCAGGAAGCGCTGCGTATTTTAAAATCGGATTCAAGAACACTTGTTGCCTGTGCAGTAGCTAAGTTTCTCGGAAAAATGTGGATAATCAGAAGGCACACACTTAAGTGATAACGTTTGCCTTAGAGTTCTTCTTTTCCATATTCTTAAACACGCTATTCTAGAACATGCCAGCAACATTCGGATTTTTTAAATTGTGGTCTGATCATTCTATTGTGATTTTATAGTGGAACCTTTAATGCACTTAAACAGGGTCTTCCCCTTGGCTAACCATACTTTTTATCTTATCATTTTAATTGACTTTTAACTATTTTTATCATTACTTATTTATTCAATTAATAATCTATTGTAATGCATTCAATAAACATTGTCAAATAATCAAACCTTAAGTTCTGTACTGTAAGCAGTTGCACTTTTATGGCTTAAACACTTTTACGATGTTATTGCAATGTATACATTTCTATCACTTTGCACTGTAAGCATTTGCACTTTTATGGTCGGAACGACCGAAATAAAGTTTGACTTGACTACAACAGATTCAGAACTCGGCTGCCAGACTACTCTTGCATATCAAACCCCGAGACCACATCTCACCTGCCTTGAAAGCCCTGCATTTGTTACCGGTTGCCAGAAGAGCCACGTTCAGCTGCTTTGTATCAGCCACAAAGCGATATATGTAATGGGACCACTCTTCATCAGGAATAAAATCACCAAACACATTCATCATAGGAACCTCCGGCTCTAGAGTGGCGCCTCACCTCAAAATCCCAATATACAAGAAAAAAACCATGGGTGGCACATCCTTCTCTGTTCAAGCAGCCAAACTATGGAACTCTTAACCCCCCCCCCCCCCCCCCAAACATAAGCTCCGCGGACAACGACCTTTTTTTCAGAAAACTCAAGAATTGGCTCTTCCCCACATAAGCACCATACGCAAACAGAAATAAACAGCATATCCCTCTGTATAAGCATTTATTTGTACTATAGATATAGATATGTACCTATACAGGTGTATTGCTTTGTATAAACATGTAGAATAATTATGTTTAAAGAAAAAAGGAATGCAAGTACAAAAACACTTGAAAACCAGAGTTTATCTAATGCATGTTTAATCTACATATACTTACTTCCTTTATGCATCTATATAGCTTGCATGTACTTTGATCTATATATTTATTACTTTTCTCCTAAAAAAGCATATTCAATGCACTAACAATCTTTAATTTACATATACTTACCTCCTTTATGTATCTATATACTTTCCATGTACTTATGGATCTATATATTTATAACGTTCTTCTAATTCAGCATATCCAATGTACTACCCTAGTTCTCACCCTATACCTCTCTCAATATATCTTCTATCTCAACTCTGACTCATCTCAAACTTCTTTCTACTACTCTTTCCAATGCACTACCGTATTTCCAACCCTATACCTCTATCAATATATCCCCTACATCCACTCTCTTGTTCATCCCATACCACTACTATGGTCCCCAAAATAACCCTTTCTAGACTCTCCCCTACTCTACCCCCTCCTTGCATCATCCAACACCTCTTATTATACCAATCCCCCAAAACAAGCCTTTTTAAACTCTTCCCTCTGACTCTTCCCCTCCACATCGCTTTTTATTCATCCCAAGCTTCCTCCTACTGCTAGGACCTCCAAAACAAAAAAAAAGTCTAAATCCTTCACTCTTCTATCCCTCCACTATCCTATTCAATCAAAATACCAGACTAACATGTCCAATGCTCAAATTTCACTATACTAATTCACCACTAATCCTTTATGGGTTCCAGAGTAGCGTGCTACATGCCGAAAAAGAGCATGAACACCTCAACAGGGGTAGCACGCATTATATAAATGCAAATGTTTCCCTCTTCTATCTCTCCGCTATCCTTCTCAGTCCAAATAAATGACTAATATCCACCACTCAAATTACTTTCATATTTCACTATACTAATTCACCTCTAATCCTTTATGGGTTCTGAAGTAGCGTGATGCTTGCCGAAAAAGCGCTTCGACCCCCCGTTAGGGGTAGTAAACACTATATAAATGCAATTACAATACAACATCCTCATCCACTATGGGAAACAAATGAACACCCCCTCCAAACATCACACAGACACATACACTAGATAAGGCATCCAAGCCCATCCAGTATAAGATCTCTGTGCATATCATGGACATCACCTCCAGAATGCTTCTGACAGCAAGCACATTAAAAAATAATCAGGCAAACCCAAACAGTCATACTCTGGGCAACCTATGTGTAAATACCACAGGCAACATATTTGGGAATTCCCAAGATAGCCCCTCCCTGGCATTCTCCAGCAGCCCCTTCCAGGCATTCCCCAGCAGCCCCTTCCAGAAAGTCAGTCTACAAAAATTGCTTCCAGAAATTCTGTGAAAAACTCTTCCAAGCATACCCCACAGAACACATTGAATCACACCCCTGATAAGCCATCAACTTCCACCACAGAAAGTACATCAACATCAACCATGAATAGCAAATCCATGTTCAACATGAAATAAACACAGAAACTCACTGTGGACAACATATCTATTGCATTCTAGGACAAAACATCTACAGTCCTGTTGAGCAGACGATACCAACCATGAGCAAAACAATAATGTCAGCTATTAAGCAACACAACCATCTTCATCTAAGACAACATGTTGATGGCATCACCAACATCTGCATCCCCATCTCTGCATATCCAGCTCCTCTCCACTAATTCATCTAGATCTCTGACACTACATCAATCCCAAAGACTAGCTTCTAAACATCACAACCAAGACTCCCACCCAAGATAACATTCAACTACCACTTCCACTCCACCCCAGGCAGCACATCTATATTCACCCTGGCAAGGTATTTGAGCCCAGCCTGGGCAAAGGACACAGAAAAAGCATCCAGGCCCCGGCATCCAGGCCCCGGCCTGGCCAAGGCATCCAGGCCCCGGCCTGGCCAAGGCATCCAGGCCCCAGCCTGGCCAAGGCATCCAGGCCCCAGCCTGGCCAAGGCATCCAGGCCCCAGCCTGGCCAAGGCATCCAGGCCCCAGCCTGGCCAAGGCATCCAGGCCCCAGCCTGGCCAAGGCATCCAGGCCCCAGCCTGGGTAAAATGCATTTTCATTCTGGCTAAGATTTCTGCATGACAAACAGAAAACAAAAAACGCAGCTTGGCCAACAAGTCCGCCACAGAATAGAAATAGAAACCAATTCTCAACAATCGAAGACCAACCTCTGGCAAAACAGTCAAATTTTGATGAGATGTCAAGATTCAGCAAAGACAATAAAATCTCAAGTGCTCAATTCTGGACAAACAAATTCAAATCTGGAAAACCCATCCACGCCCGTAACAGAAAACCTATGCACGCAAACATCATAAGCGTTTTAAACCCACCCAGTCTAGTACAACAATATATATGCTCTTACCGGACACACTTACTTCTACTGTGGAAAAGCAGGCTTACCTGGCACTAAACATCCAGCTGACCTTGCCCAATAAACACATCCTTTTAAATAACTCAGCCACACCCACAATGAGAATTGGATCAACGTCCACCATGGGTAACATATCTAAAAAGGATAACACATTCACGTCCATATCCTGGTCCTGATCAGCACCTCAGAAATGCATGGAAAAGGCTCCCTGACTCCAAAAGTGCTAAGGCACCCAACAAATAGCAAAAACATGTTATAGTGGTAATGATAACACAACCATATACAGCACATTGTCGCCCAATGTCACATTCAAACAACACAACCAAGGCTAACCTGCATAACTAATCTACTTCTACCCACGAAAACGTACTAACCAAAAAGAAAAACACACAGACACCATTAATTTATTAAGCCAACCCTGGGCAGCACATCAACGCTCACCCTAAAGTAGAGCTTCACCCCAACAGTGAAAAACACACGTCTTTAAAATGACAACTGATGTGTACTAGGAACAACAATTCAGAGACCCATGAAAACAAATATATGCCAGCTGCCTTACACGGCAGGCAGGGAGCCAAGCATTTTCTCCCCTCTGTATTTCTCTCTTCCCTCCTAGGCCTGCAACCTCAGAAACAGTCCTACTTTCCTTGCTTATTCAATTAATACACTATTTTTATGTATCCATTCCTTCTTGACTGCCCTTACTTAATCTTTCATTTCTCTATTTTTTTTTTTAGTTCTTCACTCGAGTTTTCCTTTTAACCAGTATCTCACAATTTATTTTCTTCTTCTTCGAACCCAGTGCCTGCGTTTCTTACAAATTTCATTTATTCCGCCTCGTATTCCCTGATTCTTCCCATTCCTTGTTTGTACTTATCCAACCCCTGCAATTAAATGAATAGCATTTCATAATTCCATCTAATTTCCCTGCATTAACCCTCACGTCCCCGGCCCCAGTTTAAGCATATCCATCCTTGTTTGTTGCTCGTTCGCAATTCCTTCCGAATTACCCTAATTGAATACCCCAGTCTATGGGTTTTCCCTCTTATTTTATGTCCTTCGCTTGCTTTACAACCTCGGCCCTACAGCATAATTTTCCGTTTCCTTACCCCTCCCCCATGAAATTCCCATCCCCTCCAATTCCCAACCTTTGGCATCCAGTGTGCATTAACAGCCCTCCCCTTGTGCCCCCTTGTTTCCATATCCTCTCCGCCCCCCGAGCCCCCCCTGCACTCACATGTTGACGCTGGAGCAGGTGCACGGGTCCCGTCTCTCCCTGAATATCTCCCTGGCTCTTGGATGTGTTGTTTCTTTTGGCACAAAAATGGCCGACTGACGTCACGGACATCCGGGCCCTGCTGTAGATGGAAAGGAGGGCGGGCCCAAGCCTGAGCCCTGACTCACCCCGGCACCCGCGGGGAAGGGGAGGAGACTGGGAAATGGGGAGGGGGAGACGCAGCCAGGGAAACCGCCGGCTGGACGGTGGACCGTAAACGAAAGGGATAGAAGAAGTACAACGTGCAGGAGAAATACTGCAGGGAGAGAGGAAACCACTCATTGGGGTGAGAAGGTGGATAAAAAGCGCGACTCAGCGCGGGTGAAGAGAGAGAAACACCCTAAGCCAACCCTGGCTTTGAGTCACTGGCATATTGCATTCTGGGAAGAGTCGTTTAAAAAAAATTTAAAACATTGCCACTATCGCCTTCAAAATGGGGACGTGTGAATTGCTGATGACTGAAAAACCAGGGCGGGCTGAAGGTGTCACGAAACAGTTATTTGACAGCTGTGAATTTTATAAGGTGAGGAGAGCGAGACGGGAAACTGGCTGCCTTAGACTAGACAGAGGGCAAATAAATGATACATAAATAAATAATACATATACAAAGGTGGCATTGTTTTCCAGTCCTGTTTTTCCTTTCATTTGAATGAAACCAGTTGGACTAACATACACCAACATACCTGAAAACAGTCATTTAAAAAAAGTAAATTCTAGGGGGGCAGAGCTTGCGAGCCGCGAAGATGGCCGCTTGAGCGAACCGCTCTGTACCGCCACCACACTATCCTGCAAATTTCCTGACTCTATGGCAGGACCGGAGGCTTCAGATTACGCTGTCTCAATTTCTTTACTGAACTCACAGCAGCCAATGAAAAAACAGTAACACTTGTAAACGAGCATTGGCATAGCCAATAGGTCTCGCCTTTGGGACCTTATAAGTGTTTATATAGCCAAACACAAGAGCAACCCATATGTCCCTGTGAACTGGGTATTTTGCAGTAAGCAATAACAATGTCCACAAGGAACTTATTTAAGATGAATGGAGACGCTTAAATCGCCGCCCAGAGATATCGTTTAGTAATTAAACACTCTGCTGCTAACATTTCATGGACAAGAACAAGACTGTTCAACTATAAATGCTGGATCAATGACTAAGTTCCTCCAAACCCTGTTCTGATCAGTGGTTGAATATAGAAAATTGTGGAAATATCAGACTTTCATTACCATTAGTTCCCAGATAACTGTCCTGAAGAGACTCCTTATCCAATGTGGGTTGAAACGTCGTCGACACAAACTAAGAGAGAGCGAGAAAGATTCATGCTACTGTTGAATGCCTCTCATTGTTTTTAAGACCTCCTTGGAATTCTTATTCACTTATCTTTCACTTTGAAGGCTATAATCACTTCACTGGGTTCACTTTCTCACTTTTTATCATTGTGCCTATAATGTCAAAAAAATTGACCTTGAATGTTTATGTGAATAAATTGTTATTCGCAAAATAAATTAATTTTACTTCGGCTGAAGTAAACAAGTGTCCAGGTTACTGCTTCAACTCTAATTGAAATAATTTTCTTCTTGTTTTTGTGATTGATTCAGTTATGAGTATATATTTGAACTCTTTATTGAAAAATGTGTTACTTTAAATAAGTTCCTTGTGGATATTGTTATTGCTTACTTATAAGTGTTTAGGCACGCAACAGTTGCATAACTAAATACTTATAAGGTCCCAAAAGCGAGACCTATTGGCTATGCCAAGCAGCCGTGAGGCCGCGAAACTGATTGCGGTCGTGATCAAACATCAAAGCGGCAGTGCGGCCGCAAAAGTGAAAGTAATCACAGTAAAGCGCGGCGCGCACGCCCGCGCACATGCACTGTAGCTCTAGGCTGGCCTGGTAGCACTTTTTGGAGCCCTCTCAATAAGTCTCGCCAGACCAGTCCATGCGCTGGGTCAGGCGAGACCTAAAAAACTTAATTTGCCATGAGGCTTTGAACCACGCCTCCTGTAACAACCAATAGTCATACATTACATTCTACAAAATAATGAGGCACCATCTTGGCTTCCTCTTTCTTTGCTGGATAAGTGCCTCATTATTTTGTCTCTGACCCGACTCGCTTATTCATATTACATGCTTGTATTTAACTGTGATAATTGCTATTGCTTTGTGAGTGTATTGGTTCGCTTTTTTTCTCAGCTGTGGTGACGCGCTCGCGCGCCTTCACTCACTTCATTGCCCCACAGTGCTTGTTGCGCTGTTACGATTGTCCTCTCCTGTGTTATTTTTTTCTCGTAATTTATTCTGTCCCGGTACCTCAGACTCCCGCGCGGAGCCGAGCGACCTGTTCTGTGTGCGCTAGCGGGTTCTGCCCCCCCCCTACACCCACGAAGGGGCGAGATGCGCGCGGAGGGTCCAGCTGGGTCTGTGCGTGTGTCTCTCAGGAGCCTGCACGCGCCCGTGTTCGCCTGCAGCCCCGATCGGCAAAGCTGCTGTGACGCCTCTCTTCCGGGCTAAATCAGGGATTTCCACACGCCGGCAGACGGCGGAGCCGGTACCAGGGCCTGATTTTTACAGCACTTGTCATTGCCTTGCCTACAAGGTTATCATTTGACTGTATATAGCCCAGGAGTGGCAAAATATAATTTTTTGAGGCCCTGAGCCTGATTAGGCAGCCAGGGGCCACACCCTCCATTAGTCCTATCGGCCAGGAGCGCTCTTGGTACCTTTTTTGGCCCCCTCTGCCCCAGCTTATTGCTTCTGACTGACGCCCGGGTTCTGGTAACCTTATTGGACTGTATGATTATTAAGCTTCCCTCTTGGGACCTGAGATTTCTATTTCATAGAGCTGAGATGTCGGACTGTGCGTTCTATCATGAAGAAGTTGGGGCGTGTGATGACCCTGAAGAAGCAGGGTATTACGAAGAAGAATCCATGGAAGATATTATTGATAAAAAGTTAGATGCAAAGCTGGACAAGGTCCTGTCCTCCGCTCTTCTACCCATTAGTCAACGTTTGGAGCAATTAGTTACAAGTAACCCTGCCCCTTCTGGTAGTCCCTCTCCGGCCCCTTTACCCCCCCCGCACCCATGGGATATCCCTGGCCTCACGTACAAGTGTATTCCTCTCTATATAAAGCCAAGGAACAAGCCATGGACGACGCCCTGCCTTCCCTTCCCGCTCCTCCCTCCCCCCCTCCTAGCACTGTCCCTGACACCACAACGGACGCAGGTACTGATACCGACTCCTCGCAGGAGGCCAAACCTCGTAAGCGTGCCAAAAAGCGCAAACATTCTACCTCTCCTACTACCCCCTCCCCCTTTGACCCCTCTGACATTATCCATCCACGTTCCGCAGACTGGATCCCCACTGGCGGAATATATGCAGCTCAACCTTAGAAAAGGTTTCGACAAAGAGGTGAGAGCTCACTTGAAATCCGAATGCCTTCGTCCTGACCTAGCGCATAAGGTGGCGCTTACCCCTGACATTGACTCTTCAATGACTACCTTTCTGAAGAAATACAAAAAGGACCCCAAGAAAGGTATAGATCGTGCCCTTCGGGCGTGCCAAGACAAGGTTTTAGATATCTCAGGCCCTCTGGCAAAGATTTTGGAGTTGGCATTGCAAGCTCAAGAAACGGGTGCGGCCATCCACCCAGAGGTTCTAGCGGGATGGACTCAGAGAGCCATATGCCTGCTGGGTAACGCCAAATTGCGCCCTTGCTTCTGAGCGACGGAAGTCTGTCTTGATGTGCATTGATCCTCAACTGGTTGAATTGGCAACGGCCAAACCAGGCCAGTTGGCAGAGGGGCAATTGTTCGGCGAGAAATTCGTGAAGGACATTGCCAAGTTCGTTAGTACCTTCGCCTCATTGGATAAATCCCAGTCATCTCTTAAAAGAGTTTTTCATCAGGTCTCTGGTAGGGCCGGGCGTGTCAGAGGACGCTCGACCGGCCGCTACTCCAACCCCAGTCCTCAACGTGGTTTTGCCCCTTGACGCAGGGTGTGGTACTGTAAATTTCGGAACCATGTTGGTAGCATGGTCCTACCCTGCCGATTTTGGTATCAGCGAACCGCAAATGACTCATGCGGTATGTATGAGTGTTTTCGTCATGTTTCACCGATGAATTCACCGTGTATACGATACTACATATCGAACCCTCGGGTTCCATTTTAGAACGGTAACCATGCTGTGGTTGCCCTCACATAGGCAGTTGTTTAAGGCCATATCTTGGCCTAAAGGACACGCACACCTTCTGTGCCTTCTTGTTGACCCGTGCAAACCCGACTCCACGGCCCGAGGTCAGTCCTGTTCGGCCGGTTCCTTTTACTGCGGCCAAATGAGATTAGCACCAGGGCTTGACACACCATAAAGTCGTTCTTCCCACACGAACCCTGACTAATCTCTTTCACACCTGACTCTGTTTCCTACTTTATGGCTCGTTTTACGAGTAGGAGGTGTCCGTTTTATTGGGGTCTGCTGATATCTGATGAGGGTTCTGAGCCTCGCTGAGTAAATAATTATGTGCTGACCGAGCTGAAATGTGGGATTATCATCATGACTGTGCTCTTTCTTTGAAGCAAAAATATGTGAACGACCACTTGTAAAATAGGGGCGGTGTTGCCCAGAGCGTAATATTCTGTATATAAGAAAAGACTGGTTTTTGGTTTGGAGCAGTCTCCTGAGAACATACATCGTGTTGTACTTCTCGGATACCTGTGATTGGTCTGCAGCCAATAAATACGATCTTTGACTTCACCTAGAAGACTCTGTGTTTCTGTGGTCTGAAACAGGAAGAACTCGAAGTCTTCGGGTGTGTCCCCTGGCACCGCTGGGTTGGTTCTGAAAAACCCAGTACTTCAGTTGGCGCCCAACGTTGGGCAATTTCAACGGTACCGGTCCAAGCCAGAGGTTCGTGAGGAGCTTCGTGTGAAAATTCTGGAGGAAGGCCGCCACTTCATCGACCCCTGCATGTCGACGTGGTCCGAAAGTCTTTACTGCGAGGTTCTCCGCGTCCCGACGGCTACAAAGGACTGCTGCCCTGACTATCGCCCTGTTTTGGACCCTTGATGATTTGGTAGAGCGAAACGATTTAACGAGTCTTCTGGTGACGTCATCGATACCTCAGTTAAGTATAAGTGGAGCGTCTCCCGGTTCTTAGTTTGGTATCCCTTTGGGATCGCTTTGATTTGGAACTTGCAAGTGCCAAAGCCAAAGGACTCGTGTATTCATGAGACTATCGTATTCGATAATCCTTTGAAGTTTGAAACTAGACTAGTGAGCGACGATGCCTGGTTCTAGTATATTTGGAAATTTGTTTTGTTTGGGTTGTAATAGGGACTCCCGATTAGAGGATTCGTGTCCGGTTCCTCCAATTGGAACTCCAACGTATGAGCTTTATGTGAAACATGGCGTGGGCTCCATTGCGTATAATGAAGTATGGATCCGATACACCAGGAAGGATGGTGTTTTAAAATGGCCCCAAAATGGTAGTTTTGACACAGAAATCCTAGATAACTTAGAAGTTAAATTATTTAAAAAGAAAGCCCGGCCGGCGATGTTTGATTCTTTCCGCCTATGGCGAAAGGAAGCCAAACAGAAAGAAATTAAATTAGCGAAGAAAAATAAAAGAGAGAAAGGTATGTCGATAATGCAAGCAGTCTTACAGTTTAAAGATAATGAAGAAGAACAAATGAATGAGCAGCTGCACAGGCAACGTAAACTAGTGATTGATAAATGCTACCCAGCTTTGCCGCCCCTTCAGCAAGATGCGTTTAAAGAAAAGGAGAAAGATCCCCTAATGTCACATTTGCTGAGTTCGCCACCCCCGTATGCGCAGAGTGCTACAGCGCCTCCGCAGCCTTTAAATGTACAGCCGCCAGTTAATTTGCCGCAAGCTTTCCCGCAGCCGCCAGCTCCTCCTCATCCGGCTCCTATGCCCACGGCGCAGCCCTCTCAAGGGCCGCCGGTTTCGCTTCCTATCTCTTCTGCGCTTCCTGCGACTTTTCCTAGTACATCAGCTGCCTCCCTCGGCGCTCTTCCTGATACGACCCCTGTACCTGTATCTGCACCCGTTTTTCTTCCCTCTGTCTTTCCCCCTGTTCTTGCCTCAACTTCTCCTTCTACACGACAACGAATAGCTAGTGCGGTCACTAGTTTTATATCGCCTCTCTTTGGGTCATCTAGTACGACCCCTGGTTCACAGCGTAAGCAGTTGCGTAGTCAGCTGCCTGGTTCTGGAGAGAAAGAAGTATTAGACCGCATGGCACGTAGATGGATTGTTTATCCTTCAAGATATGATGTAGAGTCTGTTGTAAATGTTTTTCATCAATGGGAAGCGCCAAAACAGAGATACGTTTTTGAGAAAATGTGTGAATTCCTCTGTGAGGAATTGGAAGATCATGGTTTAGACTTAAGCCCGCAGGAATTGTGTCATGTACGGTTTGAATTTGGAAAAGGTACGATTGTGGGTCCCGATGTTAAGAAAGCAGTTGCAACATTATTGTCTTTTAGGATCGAGGGTCCTTCTCAGTCGCTGTTTGAACATGACTCCTCTGATAGGAAGGTTAAACAATACCCTATGAGAGAAGTCCCTCCAGTATGGAAGGACGCTGTTGCAGCTGATGCCGCTCTAGGTATCACTGCTATGCCAGCTCATTTCCAGCATGTTTGGGTACATGTTCCTTGGAAGCGATCAGAAGTTTTAGCCCTTAAGCAGACATTGCCTGACCCCCGTAAAAACCCCGCAGGATATTATAAGGAGTTATCACAGACTGCAGAATCGTGTGTCATGAATCTAGCTGACATAGACATGTTGTTCGGGAATGTTGTTTCGCAGCCTTTATGGGGGTTGATTCGTAATACAGATCATGCTGCAGAACTAGGTGGCACATGGGCTAATATCACTGCTACAGACACTAGACAAGTTGGTGGTGCGAAACCTGAACCCTTAGTAGCAGAACTTCCTGGTAGAATTATTACCTACATGAAGACTTTAATGCCAGCGATGCGTGTGAATTGGGATAAATTATCCGCATGCAAACAAAAGAAAGACGAAACAGTGTCTGATTTCTTCACCAGGTTTGAAGAAACATTTATCGACCACAGTGGTCAAGACATGAGTACGGAAGGTGGTCAACGGTTATTTGTTGATAAATTTGTGCATAATTTGCTTCCCGAGTTGTGTAAGAAATTAAAAGATTCAGAGAGTTCTTGGGCTGTTTCATCATCAGCGCAAATACTGGCTACTGCACAGTATTACGAAAATAGGGATAAAGATGAGAAGGATAGAGCAGACAAGAAAACAAAAGAATTAAAGACGAAGGTTCTTTTACAGCAGGCTTACCCGCCACGTGGAGATCAGAATAACTATAAGCCAGGTCAGAGTAACTATCAACAACCCCAAGAGTTTCAGAGTAACTCGCAAAGGTTCGGGTATTCCCAACCGCGTGTTCCTGTGGGTCCCACTCAGTGTTCGTATTGCAAACAAGAAGGTCATTTTAAGTATAGTTGCCCTATATTGTTGCAGCGCACGAATAATGCTTATGGCGCGAGAGATAGAGGTGGTCAGCAAGCTCCTAGAGGTAGAGGGCATGGGAACGTTCCCCAGAACGCGCGTCCTCTTCCGCCTCAAAATACGATGAATAGTTTTGATCAGCAAGCCAATGTAACTGGTGGGACAGCTCAGTACTATAATAATGACTATTATGCAGAAGATGAAAATGCGGAAGGTAATGATTACTAGGACAGCCATAGACAGAGAGAGGGAGTTGTTTCAGTGCCAGTGGACCAGAGTGGACCGTATGTCAAGGTGACTACAGCGGGTGTATCAGAGCCTCTTCTGTTGGATACTGGTGCTGCAAAGAGTTCTATTATGCACTCAAAACTCCCTGGCGCACCTTTGTCTGGCAAAATGAATGTTTCAGTAGGTTTTTCTGGCGCCCCGGTGAGGAACCCGATCTCTAGTCCTATGCCCCTTTCTGTTGGACCTTGTGAGCTGAAAGCACCCCTTATCCTAACGACAGGATGTGGTGAAAACCTGTTAGGATTGGATTTGTTAAAGAGATTACATGCAACATTATATTGTTCCCCCTCGGGAGTACAACTTACACTGGGTAGGGAAGTGATTTCTCCAATGTATTTGTCGAAGAATAAACTGCCAGCTGAATTGTCGTCTCTTCCGGATGTCCTTTGGGCTACTGGTCCTAACGACGTGGGTCTCTTGGAAATACCGCCATATGTGGTCACTTTGAAAGCCAATGTTAAATTGCCACTCATTCCCCAGTACAAGATCTCTAATGAAGGTGAGAAAGCATTGTTAGCGATCATTTATGACTTGATTGAAAAGGATGTAATTGAAGAGACAAGAGGCAACGTTTGCAATAGTCCGGTTCTGCCTGTTTTAAAACGTACTGACCCTTCTCAGCCACCTGTTTACAGATTTGTGATCGATCTTAGAGAGGTCAATAAGATAGTTGTGCCACAGTTTCCAGTTGTCCCTGATATAATTGCCTTGTTAACTATGATTCCAGCTTCTGGTGCTTGGTTCTCAGTAATCGATTTGAAGAATGCTTTCTTTAGCATTCCGATTGCAGAGGAAAGCAGGGATATTTTTGGTTTTAGTTTAGGAGGTCGCAGCTTCCGCTTTAAACGCGCTCCACAGGGCTACTGTGAAAGTCCATCAATATACAGTCAGGCTTTAAAAGCGCAGCTTGATACAATTGTTCTACCTAGTGGTGCTACCCTTATTCAGTATGTTGACGATTTACTAATCGCCGCGGATACTGAGGAGATTTGTAAAGAAGCTACATTGTCATTGTTGCGTCATTTGTCTGCCTTTCATCACAAAGTGTCTCTCTCAAAACTGCAATATTGTCGACAAGAAGTGACCTACTTGGGTCATCTCTTGTCGAAGGAGGGAAGGAAACTGACCCCAGAAAGAATTCAGGCCATTGCACAATTGAGCGTGCCAAGAACACAGAGAGAAGTGCGTGCTTTCTTGGGTATTACTTCATACTGTAGGCAATGGATCCCGAGTTTTTCTTTGCTGGCAAAACCTTTGATAGCATTAACATGCAAAGATACACCGAATCCTGTCCCATGGTCTGAAGAGTGTCAGAAAAGTTTTTCGGAATTACATAAGGCATTATGCTCGGCTCCTGTGTTGGGTACCCCCGACTACAGTAAACCTTTTCCATTGTATGTTCACGAGAAAGAAGGTTGTGCGTTGTCAGTGCTGATAGTCTTTTGGAGACAGACAGCGTCCATGCGCGTATTTTTCGTCGACTTTGGATCCAGTAGCTAAGGCATTGCCAAGTTGCTTGAGAGCCACAGCGGCAGCAGCTGTGTCTATTCGACAGTCTGCTGGGTTAGTAATGAATAACACGTTGATCGTGATGGTTCCACACGCAGTGGACACGTTATTAAACAGGACCAAGACACAGCACTTAACTAGTGCTCGATTGTCAGGTTATGAGTTGACACTACTAGCGAGTCATGTGCACATAAAGAGGTGCAATACGTTGAATCCAGCTACATTATTACCGATTTCAGCAGACACAGATGAGATTGAACAGCATGATTGTCTGTTCAGAACAGAAGAAGAAACAAAAGGGAGAGTGGATCTTAAAGATACTCCCCTGGTTGAGTGTGATGGTACCTTATGCTTTAAGCTTCCGAATGGTGATACGACTGCTGCATATGCTGTCATGACTTTGCACACGATTGTTGAAACGGCACGTATACCACATAATTCGGCTCAAGCAGCAGAATTAATTGCACTTACAAGAGCAGGCGTGTTGTCGAAAGGAATGAAAGTGAACATATATACTGACAGTCAGTATGCCTTTGGCGTGGCCCATAGTTTTGGGCGCTTGTGGAAAGAACGTGGGTTCCTGACTTCGCATGGATCTAAGATTCAGAATGGTCAGTTGGTGAATGATCTCCTTGAGTCATTGACCTTGCCATTACAAGTTGCGATTGTGAAATGCAGTGCACACAAGAAGGTTATTGATGATGTTGGTCGTGGTAATGCATTTGCTGACGAAATCGCGAAAGAAACAGCAAAAGATGTGACGAATCAAATGTATGTTGCAGGCCCTGCAAGATGGGTTGGCGATGTTGCAATGTGTGAAGACACGATAGAGAGTGTGAAGTCCCTTCAAGCTGAAGCCACAGAGAAAGAATTGAGCATGTGGAAAGAAAGTAAGGGTAAATTGGATGAAAATGGTTGTTGGGTTGATTTGTCAGAACACCGGCGATGGTTGTTACCTGACGCATATGTGCTTCCAGTGGTCACGATGGCACATGAAGTGGCGCATATCAGTGTGAAAGGGATTTGTAAGTTGTTAGCTCCAGTATGGCAGAATGCTGGAATTCCCAAGTGTGCAGAGAATGTGGTCAAAACTTGCATGGTATGTTTGAAATACAATCCTGGTAGGGGAACCCCAACTCCAGCTGGTCATTTTGCGCCTCCAACGTATCAGTTTGAGGTTTTGCAGCTAGATTTCATCCACATGGAAAGGTGCAACAATTTGAAATATGTACTTGTTGTTGTCTGCGCTTTTTCAAGGTGGATAGAAGCATATCCCCTAAAAGACAACACTGCCTTATCCACAGCTAAAGCCCTTGTCAAGGAATTTTTCCCTAGGTTTGGAATGCCAAGAATGGTATGGAGTGATAATGGGAGTGAATTTGTGGGACGAGTGATGAAGAATGTATGTGAGGGACTAGGTATAAAGCAGAAATTCCACGCTGCAAATCACCCCCAATCAGCTGGACTAGTAGAGTGTTACAATGGCACATTGAAGCTTAAATTAGCCAAGATCCAAGCGAGTTCTGGTCTTAAATGGCCTGACGCTCTGCCCTTAGCACTCCTATCAACAAGAATGGCTGTGTATTCACGAGTGGGACTTAGTCCCTACGAAATCGCGTTTGGCCGCCCGGAGTGCCAAGACCTACAAAATTCAGTGAGATCGAACATCCAGTACTGCTTGATTATTTGTATGAATTGATGGCTAAATTGCGTGTTTTACACCAACAGGTGCATGATACTCTGCATCAGGTCTTTGAAACTCCAGGACATCCTATCAATCCTGGATCATGGGTGCTGGTCAAAAACTTCAAGAGGACAAAGAATGATGAGCCCCGTTGGACCGGCCCCCATCTCGTCCTTCTCTCGACGAGATCAGCTGTCCGAGTGAAAGGGAAAAAAAACTGGATACACGGCGTTCATTGCAAGAGGGTCCCTTTGCCTTTGCCTTACGACCAGTGGGTCCAGAAAGGGATCGCTGACTCAGAGACTGAGACTGTGCCTCGTTTTCTGCCGTTTAGCGATGCACGAGTAAAAGGAACGCTTTCTGAGAAGGAAAGCGATGACATCTTGCAAGAAACTGTGCCACTGTCAATTCGATTGGACACTACAGAGCCTGAACTATTGTTTCAAGACCAAACAGTACCTGCAAGAAGTCGCTACAATTTGAGGCCGAGAACTATGGACAAATAAACATTCTTTTTCTTTTATATATTTTTTTTTTTAGAAGTGCAGCTCTCTCTTCCATCTGAGAAACTTTCTTATTTTTGCTTTTTCGAACCGCCATCCGGGTTCAGCTGCAGGGTCGCGGTGCCAAGACTTTGGGGTACAAGCCGGAGACGTTAGGTCAACGGTCTGGTTGGTCTAGGGCGTTCCCTGGACTGACAGGTGTACTCCTTAGCAGAAGACACTCAACCGCCGCGAACAGCACGATTAGAGGATGGAGTTTTTCGAGATGAAGAGACCAGCTGAGGAAATCAATTTTAAGAGCAGAATATGTAAAGTAATGAATAGCAAACGTTTTGTAATATTATGTCTGTTTGTCCTATTTAGCATGATGATGTTTTCTGTAGGTTATGTATTATTGTCCTTTCAAGTGCCGTTTGCACCCACTATACAGCCCATACCTCCTCCTACTGTTTCCTCACACTCTTTCCACCTTCTGCCTGAACACGAACAAGCTAGACGTTCTGAGTTCGTAAACAATTTGTTTATTCAACTTCTGCACCAGCACCAACTAGTTATGAATACGACAAATTGCTGGGTGTGTGGTTTGATGCCGCATACCATTAATAAGGGTATCCCATATCTAGTGCTGCCGTTTAGCTATAATGGGTCATCATGGGCATTCCAGACTATGTTTCTTTTTGCGCTTGAAACCTACTCCCCGCGACCACCGCGTTTCATTAGACCTAGCACGAACAATAAAGCCTTGATGAGAGGAGTTGCTGATCTGAGTAGAGATATCGATGCATATTCATCTATTCCCAAGGATGAGTTGTGAGCTTATGTGGGTTGGAACGCGACGGGGTATACTTTGTTTGTAGTGATCGAGCATATACATGGTTGCCCCCTGATTTCTCGGGCACGTGTTATGTTGCAAATTTGCTACCGCCGACATTTACTGCCGCCTCTGATTATCACAAGACCAGAGTTGTGAGAGGCGTCGTTAGTAAGGAGGATACTGCCGGTCAGGAAGCTGGAGACTTTTTCCTGGGTTTCCTGCCGTTTTGGGGACCAATGGTCAATAGTAGGAACCTGAGACAACTGACTTATGTAGTTGAAACCACTGTTAATGTAACGGCTGGTGCCCTTGGTAACTTGACAGCTGAGCTCCAAGCGGATCGCCTCATGACGTTGCAGAACCGTATGGTTCTAGATGTCATACTTGCAGACCGTGGTGGGGTGTGTAAGGTTATCCAATCAAGCTGCTGTATTTTCATACCAGATACAGCTCCGACAGTCTATCAGGCCATTTCCAAACTGCATAAGATTTCCGAATCCATTCATGTGGATAAAGGAGATTGGTCGATGATGGGGTGGTTCTGGGGACTGATATCAGCTTGGGGATGGAAGATTCTAATAGTCATTTTGTGCTCCGCTGCCATTTTGTGTTGTCCTCACTCAGGCAGCACGACGATCGAAGTCTTTTTCTGCTTTTTCTGCAGCTTCGTGTCAAAATTAGCCTTCTGCCTCTATTTGCAAAGCTGGTGTTAGGATTGGCCGAGTACACTAATCCCTGTCTGGTTTTTCTAATCCCCGTCTCAACTATCTGTTGGTTCACACTATTCTCCTCTGACTTTATCTTATCGTCTGGCCTTCGCTGTCCTCTGCCAGCATTCTCTCGTTTCACAACTGTCCTCCAACACACACAAACGTATCTCGCCACCTGCAAGTTAGTTGCGGATCTGTTAATGAATTAGTTTGAGGGAGGGGTGACAAACAGTTGGAGGAAAGGCTTCTTCGAGTCATCTGATACTTTGTTTTCAAACCTTTCCTATTGGTACTGTCCTGTTTTCCAACTTTTCTTATTGGCTCTTTTCTATATGTTCTGGGTGTGTATTTGGTCAATGTATATTTCACCTATGTGGTATATAAGATTGTGCGCCACGGAGTGAAGTGGCAGTCACCTGAGAACCTACCTCGTGTACTTCTGGGACAACTGTACTAGCTGCAGCTAATAAATCTGATCTTTTACGCTGACAGAGTGTCCCCGTGTCTCTGTGTAGCTAAGCAGGAGAACCCAGGAGATTAAGGCGTACCCTGCGCCGCCAGGTCCAAAAGGTTCTGGTTCTTCAACTGGCGCCCAACGTGGTGTCAGAAGCCCTTTTTCTTGCGCAGGAACCGAGATGCCTTTTCCCAACACCACCTCCAAGAACCACCAAAGCAGCACTATGAAAAGATGCGTTAATGCCTTCTCCAGAGGGGGTAGGGGGATTGGATAAAATAACAAAAGAGAAGAGAAGAGACTGCCACTGGTTGACTGCTTCCTGTTTGGTCTTCTTTCTGCTATATTGACTTCTGGCTGGATCGTTCAGGAGGCTGAATAAACATTAGACTTATTAGTTCTATTTAATCTCCTTCCACCTTGTATCTTTTAGTCTTGTATTATTAGCCCCTTCTACATACCAGCTTGTAAACCCAGTGTTGCTTCTCTTCTATTTGGACAGCTATTTTTCTGCTCCGTTTCTCTCTTCTAATAGTTCCTAATGTTAACACAATAGTTAGTGGTCTTTTCTTATACCTCACAACAATCTATTTAATTCCCAGGAGCTACATCATACCTATCTTTCACTCTTAGGAATGTTTCTATTTCTAATGTTCTTTTTCCACAGGAACAGTTCGTAGAGGGAAGAACTAGGGTAAGTACTACAACACTATTCCTATTTACATTATAACATTTACACGGTGTGACTTTAGACTCAAGACTTAGCTCTGGTGCTTCTCGTGGAACTTCGAACTCTTCACTGACTCTCCAGTCGAATGTCTCTCAACAATGGAACAGACGCGCCTCACTGACGCGTGGCTCTCAGACTATGGTTCTCCTCCTTCAGACAGGTGGCGGGTTGTACTTTTTTCAGTTGCGGAACTCTTAGACTCCTTCTTGTACTGCGCATGAGCTCCAGCCGAACACTACCTCAGGAACGGTAGGCTCGAGGTGAAACTTAACACGCAGACTTGAATTCCGAAACTGCTACGGTTCAGGAAAGACGTTTTCGGAATTTCTTCCTGTCAGGTAACTACGGGAAATGCCCTCACTAAAACTAACTCGGACTCAAGGTTACTGCTAGGGTGACGGGTTCAGGTGAAGTGCGCCAACGTTCTAAGTTGCGCGCTTCACATAGAGTTCTGAACAGTGAGATAGACTAGAACGTTAACTCTCCCAGAGCGTCGGCCATCTTAAGGTTCCATACTTCCCAGGCCTTGCTCCAAGTCAGAGTTCTTAGGATCTTTTTATTTCTCATTGGTTGATGGGCACTGATAGTGCAGATAGAAGGCTTCTTGTCGGTAATGGTTCTGACAGTACCCCCTCGCAACGGAGGTCCCTCCAATCTTGGCTTCCGAGGAAATTTTAGATGAAAGGATCGTATCAAACGGGGGGCATGGACATCAGAGCATTTCTCCCAAGATCGTTCCTCAGGACCATAACCTTTCCAGTCCACTAAATAGTAAACTGTTCCTTTAGATCTCTTAGAGTCTAGAATTCTTTTTATCTCAAACTCAACTCCTGATTCTAAGTGCACAGGTTTTGGAGGGAGGTTCATTCTTACATCTGAGGATATTTTTTTTAGTAAGGAAACATGAAACAGGATGAATTTTCATTTCAGGTGGTAAGGTCAAACGGTAAGTCACTGGATTGATTACTTTCTCTATGGGGTAAGGACCTACAAATCTTGGTTGGAATTTTCTATCTCCCTTGAGTCTGAGATTTTTAGCGTTTAGCCAAACCCTGTCTCCTACTTGCAGTTTAGGACCTTCTTTTCTTTTCCTGTCAGCATATTTCTTGTATGTCTGCTTGGCTTGTATTAAGTTACTAGTGGCAGTCTGATGGACTTGAGCTAAATTTTGTACTATTTCCTGCACAGCTGGGACTGAGATTTCTTTACCAATTACAGAAGCATTTGGATGCCTACCATAATTTAGATAGAAAGGTGAAAAACCCGTAGAAACATTTTTAGCATTATTGTGTGCGAACTCTGCAGCCCACAAATACTCTGGCCAATCCCCTTCTTGATCTAACAAAAACATCCTTAAATACTGTTCTAGTTCCTGGTTGACTCTCTCTGTTTGCCCATCTGTCTCCGGGTGATAGCTAGTGGAAAATTTGGTTTCTATTCCCAAACTGTCCATGAAGGCCTTCCAGAAGCGAGATAGGAACTGTGAACCCCGATCTGAGATAATCACTCGGGGAACACCATGGGCTCGCACTATGTGTATGCCAAAATGGTGAGCCAGTTCTCTAGCTGTCGGAAGTCCCTTTAATGCCACAAAATGCGCCATCTTGGTGAATGCATCTACAAATACTAATATGGTGTTAAAACCCTGACTGGAAGGCAAGTCCACTATCAAATCTACAGTAACCGTGTGCCAGGGATGTGGGGGTGTGGGCATAGGTTGGAGATACCCCCTAGGTGACTGTCTCTCCGACTTTCCTCGCGCACAGACCCCACAGGCCTTCACATGAGAGTGAATGTCTTTAGTCATTTGTGGCCACCAATAGTTTCTTTTAATCAGGTCTTCAGTCTTTTGTATGCCCTTATGTCCGGCTAATTTGCTCTCATGATTGTTCTCCAAAACTAATTGCTGAAGCTCGAGAGTAGGCAGATACAGTTTTTCTTCATGCCAAGGTAGTCCATGTTGAATCTTTCGGAAAGGTTCTTGCTCTGCCCAATCATGCATTTCTTTCTGTGACATTGCACTTGCTACCTTTTCCTCGAAAGTTTCTTGACTCACTGCCCCAAGTATTTGGTGTTCGGGAATGATCGTCTTTGATTCTTGATCGTTTTCAAGCTTTTCCATATTTAATCTTGACAGGGCATCAGCCTTTCCATTCTTAGTTCCTGGTCGGAAAGTGATCACGAAGTCAAAATCCGCGAAATACAACGACCATCTTAGCTGTCTCGGGGTAAGGGTTTTTGCAGATTTCAGGAATTTTAAGTTCCTATGGTCCGTGAACACGGTCACGGTATGTCTCGCTCCCAATAGATAGTGTCTCCACTCCTGGAAAGCGTCCTTGATCGCCAGTAGCTCTTTTTCTGTGATGGTGTAGTTAACTTCAGCTGGTGTTAATTTCCTTGATCTGTAAGCCACTGGGTGGAGTTGTCCTGTTTTCTTGTGTCGTTGAGCTTGGACCCCTCCTATTGCTAGATCTGAAGCATCCGTCTCCAAATAGAAGGGTTCACTGGGGTCTGGGTGTAATAGAATTGGTGCGGAGGTAAACTCTTTTTTAAGAGACCTAAAGGCTTCTTCTGCCTCCTCGGACCACTCAAAAGGAACTCCTTTCTTGAGCAATCGAGTAAGGGGAACTAACTTGTGCGAAAATTCATTCACAAACCTCCGGTAAAAATTGGCAAAACCAATGAAGCTTTGCAATTCTTTCACACAACTTGGAGACTTCCATTCTAGAACTGCCTTAACCTTCTTAATGTCCATCGTGATTCCAGACGGCGTGAGCACGAATCCAAGAAATTCCACCTCTTTTACACTAAATGCACACTTTTCCAATTTAACATACAAGTGGTTCTCCTTCAATTTTTGTAGAATTTTCTTCACCTGGCCTGGATGTTCTTGTTCTGTTCTGGAGTAAATCAATATATCGTCGATATATACTATGACGCATTGATCGAGATACTCACTCAAGACACTATTTATAAAATGTTGGAAGTCTGCTGGTGCGTTGCATAAGCCGTAAGGCATGACCTGGTACTCGTACAAACCTAGCTTCGTTCGAAACGCCGTTTTCCACTCGTCCCCTTCTCGAACCCGGATCAAGTGGTATGCCCCTCGCAGGTCTAGTTTCGTGTAAATCTGTGCCTCCTTTACCTGGTCTAACAGCACAGAGATGAGAGGAAGAGGGTACCGATTCTTGATGGTAACTTTGTTAATGGCTTGATAGTCAATACAGGTTCTTAACTCGCCTTCTTTTTTGGGCACAAAGAATAAAGGGGAGGAGACCGGAGACTGAGATGGACGGATAAATCCGTTGGCCAAGTATTTCCCAATGTATTCCTTCAGGTGTTCATTCTCTTTCTCTGTCAAGGCATACACTCGGCTACAAGGTAATTGAGCGCCTGGCTCCAGATCTATTGATGAATACAGGCCTCAGCTAGGCCCGCAGGACACAAGGGTTCGCTCTCCTGCAATGGAATCTATAAGGAAGTTGGCACGGAAACTGCAAAGTACAAAGACATAGTTTATTAACCCTTAAGGGTGGTCCTACAATCCATACAATACCCTTCAGTATTGCATAGAGTAGCACAAAGAACTTGCATACACGGTCCCCTTTTATACACAACAGAGGGGCTCATAAGTGGGAGGATACAACATGAGGCAAGGAATGTTACCTTTTATGGACATTTTCGATACAAGATCAATATGTGGGTGGAGCTGACATACTCCTTGAGCCCGCGAAAACATGGTCAAGCAAGAACTAACTGATAACAGATGTGGTCAAGCCTGGGCATGCGCCAGGCGGACAAAGGAACTATTTATAGACTGTTACTAGGCAGATTACAAGAGCAACTAACACGGAGATAGGACTCTTCTCGTGTTGAGCACGTGGAGACATGACAATACAAAATGGAGTCCAAACTTCAGTCAACATAACGAAAGAGACATGTCTAAGGGAGGAGAATTTATGTCTTTAGTAAATGCTTAATCACATCGTGGTTTCAATTTACAACACTATCCTACAGTCAAATGGCCGATGTGGCGGTAACTTCTCTGCCTCAATCTCGTTGAACACTTCCTCGAATTCCTTATATTCAGATGGTATTTCACCAGTGTGGATCAAACACACAGAAATTTCTTGTTCACTCAAAGAGGTTGCTGGTCCTGATTCCTTAGTTTCCACGAGATGGTCAAAACAGTTGCCTTTACAGAAATCAGAATTCATCCTCACAGTTCTCGCTCCCCAATCGATACTTGGATTGTGTTCCGTTAACCACGGCAGGCCCAATATAATCTGGAACTGAGGAGCATCGATCAAATTGAACTGGATGAGTTTGCGATGTTCCTCTTGAAAGGTTAATTCTACTTGTTCCGTGTGACTAGTGATTGGTCCGGAGGAAAGATTAGTTCCATCTACGGCTCTTACTGGTTCACTTCTTGACTTCAAGATTGGTCTTAGTCCGATGCTAGCTGCATATTTGATATCGCAGAAGTTTCCTGTTGTCCCTGAATCAATCATAACTGACACCTCAGTTAAAATGACATTCCTGAACTTTATCTTCATTGAAATTACAAGGTGTGGAGATGAAGACTGTAAAGTGTTCGCGATATGATGTTCTCCCGGAGTTGCCTTATCCTCAGCACCTACCAACCCAACTCCTCCTATTGGTGGTGCGTGAAGTTTTCCTTCTCCTTTGAGAACATTTTTGGCTTTTTGGGACAAATTCTGACGAAGTGTCCACTTCCTCCACAATACAGGCACAAATTATTCTGCCGTCTTCTCTCCTTCTCCTCCTTGGTCAGAGGACCTCGAACTACTCCAATCTGCATAGGCTCGGTTCCAGATTGACTGTCTGGTACCTTTGTTGAGTCATTCTTAGTTCTGTCGAATCTCGGTGTACTAAATTTGAAATCCTTTCGCCTTTCACCCCTCCTCTCACTTTGACGAAAATCGATTTCCAAAACCAAATCGATTAAGGCTGAAACATCGGTAGGTCGATTTGGAATTTGGGCCAAAACATCCTTCAGTTCGTCTTTTAATCCACGATAGAAGACTGCTGCTCTTTTACATTCCGGCCAGTCCGTTTCTACCACCAATTTATTGAATTGAGCTAGATATGCTACCAGATCCTTGTTCCCCTGCTTTAATTCTAAAAGTTCATTGTCTGTGGCTTGAGAAATCTTTCGGCGATCAAATATCCTCAAAAATTCCTTTTTGAAATCTTCAAAGTGATAAAGAAGAGCATCGTCTCTGGTGACTAAGGGCATGGACCAACTAGCGGCATCTCCGCTAAGGTATGACAAAATAAAGGCCACACGGGACTGTGCGTCTGGAAAAATCGAAGGACGACACATGAAGTGCAGGGAGCATTGCGTCAAAAAGATTTGAGCCTTCTGAGGATCACCACTGAATCTTTCTGGGGGGGCTAGAGGAATAACAGGGGATAGAGAATGAACTACATGTGTGGCTACACTAGAAGTGGAGTGTTCTCCTTCTGTGTCTGGGAATTTCAAACTGGATGTCGGATTAAAACTGGAAATCTTAGCTGCCAGCTCGACTGTTTCCCTCCTTGTGTCCATTACCTCCTGTCTCAAACCCCTGTTTTCATCCCTAACTGCGGTTAATTCTTTTTGTATTATGTGTAAGACCTCTCCTAATTTTTGCAACTCCAAACCTTCAGCCATTCTGTTCGGGCGCAATCAATACGTGGGCACTTCACTCTGTCAGAAGCCCTTTTTCTTGCGCAGGAACAGAGATGCCTTTTCCCAACACCACCTCCAAGAACCACCAACGCAGCACTATGAAAAGATGCGTTAATGCCTTCTCCAGAGGGGGTAGGGGGATTGGATAAAATAACAAAAGAGAAGAGAAGAGAAGAGACTGCCACTGGTTGACTGCTTCCTGTTTGGTCTTCTTTCTGCTATATTGACTTCTGGCTGGATCGTTCAGGAGGCTGAATAAACATTAGACTTATTAGTTCTATTTAATCTCCTTCCACCTTGTATCTTTTAGTCTTGTATTATTAGCCCCTTCTACATACCAGCTTGTAAACCCAGTGTTGCTTCTCTTCTAGCTATTTTTCTGCTCCGTTTCTCTCTTCTAATAGTTCCTAATGTTAACACAATAGTTAGTGGTCTTTTCTTATACCTCACAACAATCTATTTAATTCCCAGGAGCTATATCATACCTATCTTTCACTCTTAGGAATGTTTCTATTTCTAATGTTCTTTTTCTTTTTTCACAGGAACAGTTCGTAGAGGGAAGAACTAGGGTAAGTACTACAACACTATTCCTATTTACATTATAACATTTACACGGTGTGACTTTAGACTCAAGACTTAGCTCTGGTGCTTCTCGTGGAACTTCGAACTCTTCACTGACTCTCCAGTCGAATGTCTCTCAACAATGGAACAGACGCGCCTCACTGACGCGTGGCTCTCAGACTATGGTTCTCCTCCTTCAGACAGGTGGCGGGTTGTACTTTTTTCAGTTGCGGAACTCTTAGACTCCTTCTTGTACGGCGCATGAGCTCCAGCCGAACACTACCTCAGGAACAGTAGGCTCGAGGTGAAACTTAACACGCAGACTCGAATTCCGTAACTGCTACGGTTCAGGGAAGACGTTTTCGGAATTTCTTCCTGTCAGGTAACTACGGGAAATGCCCTCACTAAAACTAACTCGGACTCAAGGTTACTGCTAGGGTGACGGGTTCAGGTGAAGTGCGCCAACGTTCTAAGTTGCGCGCTTCACATAGAGTTCTGAACAGTGAGATAGACTAGAACGTTAACTCTCCCAGAGCGTCGGCCATCTTAAGGTTCCATACTTCCCAGGCCTTGCTCCAAGTCAGAGTTCTTAGGATCTTTTTATTTCTCATTGGTTGATGGGCACTGATAGTGCAGATAGAAGGCTTCTTGTCGGTAATGGTTCTGACACGTGGGGTGGCTTCAATGGTACCGGTTCTGCCCGAAGGTCGTGAGGAACCCCGCAAGAAAATTCTGGAGGAATCGCGAGCCACGTCAAGCGACCCCTGTATGTCGAAAGTGGTCCGAAGGTCTTTTGCAGCGTGGTTACTCCTTCCTGACGGCTTCTAACGACTGCTGCCCTGACTGCCGCCCTGCCTTGGCCCTTCCTTTGATGATGTATGGTAAGGCGAGACGATAGACGGGCCTCTGTTGGTGTAAGAAGACGTCCTTAGTTAAGTATTTCGTGGGCCGCGCCCACAATTTTTGTTCTTAGTTCCTCTGGTTCTTAGATTCGACTATTGCAAAAGCCGAAGCCAAGGGTAAGTGCATTTGTACTGCGTAAACTGAGTTTTACCCCCTTGAAGTTTGTGAACAGTCAGGTGAAATCACGAGATGCCTGGTCTGACTAAGTTTGGAAAACTTTGTTGCTTTGGTTGTAATAGGGATTCCCGGCTTGAGGACTCTTGTCTGATTCCTTCGGTTGGAACTCCCACATATGAGCTCTATTCAAAACATGGTATTGGCCCCATTGCCTTTAACGAGGCATGGACCCGATACACGAAGAAAGATGTTATTTTAAAATGGCCAGAAAATGGTAGTTTCGATTGTGATGTGCTAGATAATTTGGAAGCAGTTTTATTCAAAAGAAAAGCACGGCTGGCAATGTTTGACTCTTTCCGCCTTTGGCGTAAGGAAGCCAAACAGAGAGAAATTAAGCAAGCAAAACGAGATAGGAAAGCACAGGGTATGACAATTATACAGGCTGCCCAACAATTCAAAGATGATGAAATTAATAATGCGATGGAAATTTCAGAAAGACAGCATCGTATGGCAATAGATAAATGTTATCCGGTATTGCCTGTTTCTTCTTCCGATAACAAGAAAGATTTAGAAGAAGATCCCCTAATGTCCCATTTATTGAGGTTGCCTCCGCCCTATGCACAAGGTACTAATACACCCCAGTTGTTACAGCCTGTTCAGCTGCCAGCAGTACCTCCGCCTGTTCCGGCTCTTCCGCCTTTGCCCCTTTTAGTATCTTCGCCTCTACCAGTTTTGCCTTTAACTTCAACTTCTTTGCCCTCATCTCCTGATCTTCGATCTCCTTTTCCTTCTGCTCCTCCTGCAATTACCGGTTCTCCTTCCACTAGTTCGCCTAATACTTTGTCCCCTATTCTTATGTCCAATTCTCCGTCTGTGCGTAAACGTCTCACAGACACCGTCACTGGTATTCTATCTCCTTTCATTGAAGCTTTGTCTCCGGCTTTTGCTCGAAGACAATCTCGTAGTCAGTTCCCAGATTCTGAAGAACGAGAAAGGTTGGACTCTCTCGCACGTAAATGGATCAAGAAGGGTCCTCAATATAGTGTGCTTGATATTATGTCTACTTTCTCACAATGGAATGCGCCTACGCAAAGATATGTTTTTAATGTAATGTGTGATACTCTCATTAAAGAATGGGAGGATGTGAATTCGAGTCGAATCCCACAAGATCTGTTAGATGTTCAGGCTGACTTTGATAAAGGACTTATTGTGGGTTCCAAAGTTGAAAACGCTGTAAGGACACTTATTTCCTTGAGAAATTTATTATCCTCTCAGACTTTCCTTGATTCCGATCCGTCGGTTAGACTGACACTGAAAAATTACCCCATGAGAGAGGTTCCTCCGGTATGGAAGGAAGAGGTCACAGCAGTAGGTGCCAATCCAGCTATTCCTGCTCATTTTCAACGTATATGGGTACATGTTCCATGGAAACGATCTGAAGTTTTAGCTCTTAAGCAGACTCTACAGGATCCTCGTAAAAACCCTGCAGGTTATTATAAAGAATTATCACAGACAGTTGACGCTTGCATCATGAACCTAGCTGATATCGATATGTTGATGGGAAATGTAGTCCCACAGACAATATGGGCTAGGATTCGTAAAGAAAATCACGCACAGGAATTAGGTGCTAATTGGGATGTTATAACTGCCACAGATAGAGACCAAGTGGGTGGTGCAAAGCCTGACGCTTTGATTTCGGAACTCCCTGGTAGGATTATTACATTAATGAAAACGATGATGCCTGCATTGAGAGTTAATTGGGATAAATTAGCAGCATGCAAACAAAAGAAAGATGAGTGTCTCTGATTTCTTCACTCGTTTCGAGGAGACATTTATTGATCACAGTGGTCAAGATATGGCTACAATGGGTGGTCAGCGATTATTTGTGGACAAATTTGTGTTTAATTTGCTTCCTGAATTATCACACAAATTGAAAGATTCTGAAAGTTCATGGGCTGTTTCTTCCTCTGCCCAGATATTGGCTACTGCACAATATTATGAAAACAGAGATAAAGAAGAAAGAGAAAAGCAAGAAAAAAAGACGAAAGAACTGAAAACAAAGGTTCTCTTGCAACAAGCTTATCCTCCTCGCAATGCTCAGCCTCAGTTTCAACAGCCTCCGCAGTTTCAGAGGTTGTATCAAAAACCTGAGCCATATATTCTGAGACCTTTGTTAGGACCTAATCAATGTGCCTATTGTAGAGAAGAGAGTCATTTCAAAAGTAGTTGTCCGGTTTTATTGCAGCGCAATGGTGCATTATCTGCTCCACGAGGTCGTGCTGGCCTCCAGTCTGCAAACAGAGGTAGAGGTCGAGGTATGTCAACTCAAGAACAACGTTCCCTTCCTCCTCCCAATTCTGTGAATTATTTTGATCAGCAAAATGTTAGGACTACACAGTATTACAATGAGGATTGTTATGTAGAAGGCGAGAATGAAAGTCTTCATACTAACTAGGACAGCCATGGACAAAGTAAGGGAGTTGTGTCGATTCCAGTAGAGCAGAATGGACCCTATGTTAATGTCACTACAATGGGTGTTTCAGAGCCATTTCTCCTAGATACTGGGGCGATGAGAAGTTCTATCATTCATTCTAAACTCCCTGGGGCACCTTTGTCTGGCTTAACGAATGTATCTGTAGGATTTTCTGGCGCCCCTGTTCGTAACCCGGTTTCTTGCCCTTTGCCTATTTCAATTGGCCCTTATGATTTGGAAGCTTCACTTCTTTTGACGAATGGCTGTGGTGAGAATCTGTTGGGTTTGGACTTATTGAAAAGGATGCATGCTACGATATATTGTTCTCCTTCTGGTGTACATCTTACTTTAGGACAGAAACTGATTTCTCCAATGTATTTGTCCAAAGATCAGTTTCCACCTGAATTGCTTTCTCTTCCGGCAACGCTATGGGCCACGGGTCCGAACGATGTGGGTTGTCTTGAGATTCCACCTGTTGTCACTCTTAAGCCTAATGTTGAATTGCCACGTATTCCGCAGTATAGAATTTCTACTGAAGGTGAAAAAGCGCTTTTGGAAATCATTCATGATTTGATTCAGAAGGGTGTGGTTGAGGAAACGAGATGTAACATATGCAACAGCCCTATTCTTCCTGTTCTTAAACGCACTGATCCTTCTCAGCCTCCTGTATATCGTTTCGTAATTGATCTTCGGGAGGTAAACAAAATTGTTGTACCACAATTTCCCCTAGTCCCAGATATCACTGCTCTGTTGACGATGATACCTTCCACAGCGACTTGGTTTTCGGTTATTGATCTAAAGAATGCCTTCTTTAGTATTCCCATTGCTGAAGAGAGTAGGGATATTTTTGGCTTCTCTCTTGGAGGCCGAAGCTTCCGGTTTAAACGCGCACCTCAGGGCTATTGTGAAAGTCCCTCTATTTACAGTCAAGCTTTAAAATGTCATCTTGATGCTTTTCATTTGCCGTCTGGTGCTGCTCTTATCCAATACATGGATGACTTGTTGATTGCTGCTGATTCAGAAGATATTTGCAAAGATGTGACTGTTGCATTGTTACGCCATCTGTTTGATCTGAATCATAAGGTTTCACCTTCAAAACTACAATATGTTTGTCGAGAGGTTACCTATTTGGGTCATCTCCTATCAAAGGAGGGACGACAATTAACCCCAGAACGAATTCAGGCGATTGCGCAAATGTCTGTGTCATCCACACAAAGGGAGGTACGTGCCTTTCTGGGTATTACTTCTTATTGTAGGCAGTGGATCCCTAACTTCTCTCTGTTGGCCAAGCCTTTATTGGCACTCACTTTGAAAGACACACCACAGCCCCTTCCATGGACTGACGAATGTCAGAGGTGTTTCACTGATTTGCGTACTGCAAAAGAAGGGTGTGCGTTGTCAGTTTTAACACAGCGGTTTGGAGACCAACAGCGGCCATGTGCTTATTTTTCGGCTACGTTAGACCCAGTAGCTAAAGCATTGCCTAATTGTCTCAAAGCAACAGCAGCAGAAGCGATTTCTATTCGACAGTCTGCTGGAATAGTGTTAGATAACATACTTATTGTTATGGTGCCGCATGCAGTGGATACCTTACTAAACCGAACAAAAACGCAGCATCTTACGAGTGCTCGTTTGTCTGGATACGAGTTGACGCTTTTGGCTAGTCACGTGCACATCAAACGATGTAATACTTTAAATCCAGCTACTTTGTTGCCTCTTCCAGTAGACAAAGATGACCAAGAACAACATGATGGTTTCCTCCGTACCGAGGAAGAGACGAAAGGAAGAATTGATCTGAAAGATACGCCGCTAGAAAATCCGGATGGAATTCTATGGGTGGATGGTTCTTGTTTCAAGCTTCCTAATGGAGATACAGTATCAGCCTATGCTGTTACTACTTTACATACAGTTGTGGAAACCGCACGTATCAGACACAATTCAGCTCAAGCAGCAGAATTGATAGCTTTAACGAGAGCATGTGCGTTGTCAAAAGGAAAGAGAGTGAACGTGTACTCCGACAGTCAATACGCCTTTGGTGTAGCGTTCAATTTTGGACGTCTTTGGAAAAAAAGGGGTTTCTTTACTTCTCATGGCACTAAAATACAACATGGTCAATTAGTGACTGATCTTCTTGAGTCACTTTCTTTGCCTGCCCAAATAGCAATCGTGAAGTGTAGTGCACACAAAAAGATTACAGATGATGTTGGCCGAGGAAATGCATTTGCAGATGAAGTAGCGAAAAAGACAGCGAGAGACGCTACAAGTCGAATGTATGTTGCGGGTCCTGCGAATTGGATTAGAGAAAGAGGAATGTATGAGGATACAGTGGAAAGTGTAAGAGCGATTCAGAAAGAGACTACAGAGAAAGAATTGAGCAAGTGGAAAGAAAGTACAGGAATGTTGGATGAGATAGGATGTTGGGTGGAATTGTCTGAGCACCAACGTTGGCTGTTACCAGACGCCTATGTGCTGCCAGTAGTCACTATGGCGCATGGTCCAGCTCACCTAAGTGCAAAAGGTATATGCAAGCTTCTGGCTCCAGTGTGGCAAAATGAAGGAATCCCAAAATGTGCAGACAATGTAGTGAAACATTGTATTGTTTGTTTGATGTACAATCTGGGAAAGGGAACCCCAACTCCAGCAGGTCACTTTGCTCCTCCGACATATCCATTTGAGGTGTTGCAGATCGTTTATATTCATATGGAGCGATGCAACAACCTCAAATACTATCAGGTCCCGCGAAGGCCTCTCAGGATCGGTTCGTTGCTCAATGGGGGCCCCCCTATTGACAACCCTAATTCCGAGTTGCCGTAAAGGCACGGAAGCTTAAGGGGGTCAATCGGGGGAAAGGAAAGGAAGGGAACAGCGGGGAGGGAGATCTGTAAATGAAATACAGGGTTTGTTAGCACTATCGCATATACCTTAAACAATAATATCACCCACTTGTCGCTCATAAACGATTAGGTCTACCTGTAAAGGAAAATAACCAAATCTAGCTTTGCCAGAAGAAGGGCGATTAAGGTTTGTCAAAGCCTCTTCAAGGCCAGCTAGATGCAGGGTGCTCAGGGATGCCTCAGTTCTGTATACGCTACTCAAATGGCATGACTGTTGATAAACAAACAACACATAAACCCCCCAGTTCACACAGCAGTTGAATATACCTTTTTATAGGGCGTAACACATGTACCAACCAGAAAAGGTGTGCTGGTAGGCATCACTGGGGAAAGAAGGTCTTATGCTGCAGCCTAGCGGCCACTCTATAAACACCCAGCTAGAAGACGAAACAAACACACACACGTATCATCGGTACATGGTAGGCATCACGTATAACAGTAGACGTTGAGCTTTGACTTCTGATAAGGCAGAAAAAGGTTGAACAATGAAATCCACAGCGTGGTATTATAGTCATACCACCTGGTAATGTCAATCGTTTCCGTGCGCTCCACGCACTCAATCAGGTAGGATAAGTATTTCCCAAATAAGGTCTCACGAATAAGCAGTTTGATTAGCAGTTACCGGTTTGAAGAATGCAAGAACGTGTGCACGAAAGGACTCTTGGCGGTGTCACTGACACCCTTACCGCACCCAGGAAACACCACGAACTCACAGCGACGAGGTCAAGGTCAGGCTCCAGGATAATCTGCGAGCGTATCTCCTCGCTCTCCGGGCTAAATGGCTTCCCGGCTCTCGCGCCGCGTCACTTCCTGTGCGCTATAGTTCCGTTGCGGCTTCGGTAGTCCCCCATTTGGCCCGCATCTCGCGGAACTAGTTCGCGGCCCGATCCCAACGGGCTGCGTCTTCCTTGAGGGATGTCAAGGGGGCAGAGGTCCGGTGAGTAATCGTGACAAATACGTTCTGGTGGTAGTATGCGCCTTTTCAAGATGGATAGAAGAATACCCTCTAAAAGACAACACAGCCTTATCCACAGCTAAAGCTCTATTAAAAGAATTTTTCCCCAGGTTTGGTTTGCTGCGCATTGTCTGGAGTGACAATGGGGAGCGAATTTGTGGGCCAAGTCATGCAAAAAGTTTGTGCGGGTCTTGGTATCAAGCAAAAGTTCCATGCGGCAAATCATCCACAGTCAGCGGGTTTAGTAGAATGCTACAACGGTACACTAAAGTTAAAACTAGCGAAAGTTCAGGCTAGTACAGGACTCAATTGGCCCGATGCTTTACCATTGGCTCTTCTGTCCACCAGAACTGCAGTACACTCTCGTTTGGGACTTAGCCCTTACGAAGTGGTTTTTGGACGCCCGGCTAATGTATGGGGAGTCCCTCGCCCTAAGAAATACTCAGACTTGCCATATCCAATGTTGATTGACTACTTGCATGAACTTACAACTAAATTGCGTATTCTCCATCAACAGGTTCAGAGTGCTTTACCGGAAGTTTCCACAGACCCAGGTCATTCCATCCGACCAGGTGACTGGGTCTGTACAAACAATTTCCAAAGGACGAAAAATTTGGAGCCCAGGTGGAAGGAGCCTCGTTTAGTACTTTTAACAACGAGAACAGCAGTCAAAGTCGAAGGAAAGAAGAATTGGATTCACGGTGTGCATTGTAAGAAAGTGCCCTTGCCTCTACCCTTCGATCAATGGGTGCATAGGGGTATTGGTGACTCTGAAAGTGAAAAGGTTCCACGATTCGTACCTTTCAGTAATGCACGCCTGAATGGAACATTGTCTGAGAAAGAGGACGACGACATTCTTCAGGAAGCAATACCACCACATCGTCGCTTGAATATGACCAATCCGCGAACATTGTTCCAAGACCAAACTATACCTGGTAAAGAACACTATAACCTAAGGCCTAGACTAAAGAACTCTTAAGATTTCTCTCTCCTATGTAGTATTCTGTCCCGGTTGCAAGGTCACGGTAGGAGTCTTAGTTGCGACCTGAGTAGTGGCAATAGGCCTGCAGGACTTGCAGTGTCATAGGACGGCAGACAATCGTGATTAAGTGATTGAGGAAGATTGCCGTGAGCATCCACTTAGAAAGATGGAGACTACATTAGGCAAAAGAGAAAGTAAAGATAAAAAGAATCATTGTAAAGAAATGTATAGTCGTTGTAGTATTGCTTTATATGTATTATTATATTATTGTGTATTCTTTTGGCGTGTATAAATTGGATTGTTATTGCTCTGCAGCAAAAAGTTGTCTCTCCTTCTACCTCTTCGTCTTCTTCCTACTGTCTCTCCACATCTATTTCATACCCTTCCTCAACATGAACTCATTAGAAGAACTGAATATTATAACAATTCCTTTGTCCAGTTGTTACATCAAAATCAATTAGTGATCAATACAACTGACTGTTGGGTGTGTGGACTCATGCCACATACCGTAGAAAAAGGAATGCCGTATTTAGTCCTTCCGTTCTCCTATGAAGGTTCTGCTTGGGCTTATTTTGTTATCTTCTCCAATGCCTATCAAACCAAATTCAGACGATCCGTTAGTTCACGTACTAGTGGTCCGGATTTTAGTCATAGTTCGTTGATAAAGGGAATGGTAGCTATGGCTAAAATCATGGAAAATAGTAAAATCTCCGTTGACGAAAGAAAAGCGTACACTAACTGGAACGTCACCCATTACGTCACTAGCCTTAGTGATAAAGTTAAAAAAGGAAAATCTTCACCGATTTTGACTATACCACATCAGGGCAATTTCTGTCTACAGATAAATGGTCAGTCTGCTGACACTGTACAAAGAAATAGCTGTTCCCACACATACGTCTACTCCTCTCAAAATTCACTGCCTCTAGTACCATCTCAAGGTACATATTTCATCTGTTATAATAGGGCTTACACATGGTTGCCAACTGGTTTTTCCGGTACCCGCTATATAGCTTTCCTTCTTCCCCCTACACACACCGCTTCTGCAAATCATCATCGAAACAGGTATGGCAGAGGAATTATTAATTCCAAGGACACAGCAGGACAAGAGGGAGGAGATTTCCTCAAAGGATTTCTTACTTTTGGGGTCCAATGGCCAACAGCAGAAATATAAGGCAACTGGTTCGTGTCGTAGAAACCACCATAGACATCACTGTAGGAGCCTTAAGTAATATCACGGCAGAACTACAGGCAGATCGTCTTATGACTTTACAAAACCGAGTTGCCTTAGACTTTGTTCTTGCAGACCGTGGTGGAGAATGCTAATTGATCGGGTCAAGTTGCTGTATTTTCATACCTAATGAAGCTATCTCTAAGTTACACATGATCTCTGAGTCGATTCATCAAGATAAAGGAGATTGGTCATTATTGGAGTGGTTTTGGGGACTACTGTCCAAATGGGGTTGGAAGGTATTGACATTCCTTGGAGTAGTTTTAGCCATCGTATTCTCTTGTTGCCTTTGTATGCACTGTGGCCCCGCCATCTGCGACCTTTGTGCTACTATGTGCATCCCTAAACCCAAGTCACAAAGAACAGAGAATATCAGAATGATGCTACAGCAACAGCTCGGTGACCTTATGGCCATCGACATTGACTCAGATTAATGTGAGTCTGAGTATCTTGCCTGAGTTCTGGCAAAAGGAGGGTCTGAGGAACTTCGATTTTCGATTGTGATCGTATCGACCCGCCATTTTGTGCTCCGCCGCCATTTTGTGTTGCCCTCACTCAGGCAGCACGATGATCAAAGTCTTTTTCTGCAGCTTCGTGTCAAAATTAGCCTTCTGCCTCTATTTGCAAAGCTGGTGTTAGGATTGGCCGAGTACACTAATCCCTGTCTGGTTTTTCTAATCCCCGTCTCAACTATCTGTTGGTTCACACTGTTCTCCTCTGACTTTATCTTATCGTCTGGCCTTCGCTGTCCTCTGCCAGCATTCTCTCGTTTTACAACTGTCCTCCAACACACACAAACGTATCTCGCCACCTGCAAGTTAGTTGCGGATCTGTTAATGAATTAGTTTGAGGGAGGGGTGACAAACACTGTTGGAGGAAAGGCTTCTTCGAGTAATCTGATACTTTGTTTTCAAACCTTTCCTATTGGTACTGTCCTGTTTTCCAACTTTTCTTATTGGCTCTTTTCTATATGTTCTGGGTGTGTATTTGGTTAATGTATATTTCACCTATGTGGTATATAAGATTGTGCGCCACGGAGTGAAGTGGCAGTCTCCTGAGAACCTACCTCGTGTACTTCTGGGACAACTGTACTAGCTGCAGCTAATAAATCTGATCTTTTACGCCGACAGAGTGTCCCCGTGTCTCTGTGTAGCTAAGCAGGAGAACCCAGGAGATTAAGGCGTACCCTGCGCCGCCAGGTCCAAAAGGTTCTGGTTCTTCAGTTAGACCTGAAGGACGCCTACCTCACAGTGCCCATTTGCTCCTCCCATCGGAAGTTTCTGCATGTGAGAAGTTGGCCTGGTATATGCTGTCCACTACTTAAAGTGGGCACCCTGTACCAGTCCAAACAACCCGTTATGGTGATAGGTTAAAGACAACCTTTCTTGAAAGCTATCCTAGTGGTAGCTATGGAGAGCAGCCTTCAGGCTAAGTCTTGAAGGAATGTAAAGCAGCTTGTTTTACCAGCCTATAATCTCTTGAATGGCCAAATGAAAGGACAACCACACCAGGTATATATTCAAAATATATGTATTTAACCCCTTCCATGCTGCGCAGATTCCGCCGCTGTGCTGACGGAATCTTGCGCGGGCGTGGTCATGACGGAACGGTTCCGTCATGAGCACAGCTCAACCGTGGCTCATGACGGAACCGTTCCGTCATGAGCACCGAAGGGGTTAAGATAAACCACACCCCTCTAGTCTCTTTATGAGGCTGGAGTTCGAAGTACTTAAGTTACAAGCCAGAATTCAACAGTAATAGCACAAATACACGTTTGGGCCCTAGGGGCGTATCAAACCATATACCAATAAAGTGGTATAAGAACCATGACTGAACTAGACACAAGGCCTAGAGCCTTTAGAAGTGCTTGGGCCCAAAGGAACCCCCCAAGGTAGTGATGAAGGGGACCCACGGGGGACACGTGCAGTGTTAGAACACCGGTGCGAATCGCCGTTAACTTCTATGGGGAAAGTCGTGGTTGGAAAATTACAAGTTAAGGACACTTAGAGGACGACTACAAGCAAACCCTTTTGGACTTAGAGGTGTCTCGGGCCAACACCCACGGGAGCACCGGAGTACTCGTGTTACCTCACCCAGGGAAGCCAGGTGCATAGGTGTCTTTTGGTGTCGGGTCACGGCGTCGTTTTCAATGAAAGCTGGCAAAGAAGTGCTGCAGTGAAGAGGAGAAGTGTACGAAGAGATCCAAGCCTGAATCGAGGATGGAAGGAACCTGAAAGCAGAGAGGACAGAGTCTGGGTCACTTACCAGTGACCAGGGGCACGATATTCCAATGCCCACAGATGTCGGGTGATTCAGGTGAGTTGACGGGTGTCTTGACTCTTCAGCCACGAGGTCCAGGAGGCGTCGACGATGACCAGGAGCTGGATTTGTGCTGTCCCACGAAGTCTGTCGAGTGATGCGGTGTCGGCGACCAGAATGGACAAAACAAGCCTTGGCAACGGCAAGTCAAGTGGAAATAGAAGAAAGGCGTTGGTGCAAACCTGCAAGGTCGGGGGGACTCACCCAGAGAGGGTAAGTCAGGGCACGTCTGGAACAACCAGGAAAGCCCAAGCAGAAAAAGTGTTGCCTACGTGGGGACCCACTAGCCAACGGGCTAGCGATCGCGAAGGAGCCTCGAGCAGTCGCACTGGAAACTGGCCCACAGATCACTCGTGGAGTGGAGGCCAGAGATCTTCGGTGCAGTCGGTGCTCAAGGCTGGGGCTACTCGGAGCCCAAAGCCCAACTTCGAGGAAGACCAGGAAGATGATGTACCGGCAAGTGTTCACGGTGTCCAGGGGTCACGGTTCCATGTCACTCACGATAGCCGCGGGCCTCAGCTTTGCTGTGGACTCAGGGTAGCCTCGGGGAAGTCTGGAAATCTACCTCTGGTGATGCAAAGACTTTGGCGTCCGGCGGGAGCTTCAGAGTTGCAGACCGGACAGTTGCTTCTTTGGTGCCTGCCAAGCAGGGGAGTCACTCCTTGACCCCAAGGGAGATTTCTTCAGTCTTCTAGCCGAAATAGAAAGTCGAAGGTCCAGGATATATGTTGCAGAGTTCGACAAGGGTAATCTAAAGTCTCATGGACTGGGTTCCTATACTTATACTAAGATAGGGTGTTGGACATACTCTGGGGACCCACCTAGGGGAGGGTTTGGAAAGAGGGGTGGTTACACCCATTTCCTTTGTCCAGTTTCACGCCAGAGCAGGGGCAGGTAGCCCCTGCAACCGGTTTGAACTGGACTATGCACATGGACACCAAGTGTGCCCCCAGTGCAGGACTTCCAAGCACCAGAGAGTGCTCCGGCCCAGCCCCAATAAACATCTGCCTCTCTGGGGAGGTGGTTACACCTCCCTGTGACAGGAAACCTATTGTCCAGGCCTCCCCCGCCAGAGTTTCGGTCAGCAGCAGGGGGCCAGACCCGTGTCTGTGGTAGTGGCATCCATTTTGTGATGCCAGCGCTCTAGAAAGTCTTTACCGGTTAGACCAGTGTGTACATGTCTCTCCCTCTAGAAGGGTGGAATGCTACCCCCGCCGCCAGAACTGGTGGGAGGGTAGTATTCCAAAGTGTTTGACACCAAACACGACATATTTCCGTGCAGCCAGTCCAAAGTGAGCATTTACCGCGAGGTTATAATGCACTTAAGAGTATATGGTCAGGCTGCACCACAAACAGCCTCAGAGGAGGTACTCCGAACGCAGCAGAGGGGCTCTGCTCATGCAGGGGCACCCTCTCACATAAAAACCAAGCACTCTGCCTGCAGGATTGTCAAGGCCTGCCATAGGAGTGACTTATAGGTTTAATGTGTGTGTGCAATGGTAGTGATTTGCACTCACCTCAACCTTCTTAAGGTCAGTTACCCCTCCCCAGGAGAAGTTAGCAACTGCCAGAGAATGGTCTGTTCTGACGTTGCTAGCATTGGTCACTTGGTACATTTCACCAAGTATAATCTGCCCAGGATCCACAAGATCCTTTGTCACCATAGTGACACTTGCTCCTGTGTCCCTGAATGCCAAAGCCTGTACTCCATTGATTAAAGGCTGTTGCCTGTACTTGCCCAAGTTTCTGGGACTCACAGAGGGGGTCATATCCATGCCCCATCACAGACAAGAACAGCCTGAGTGGTTTCTCTGACTAGGCCAGAGCCCAACTCAGTACCCAGGTTCAACCGTACTAAACCCTTAGCTTGTGTATTCCCACCACCAATTGTAACTGCACTTGGGGGAGTAGGTGCCTTAGGGGCATTGGTGGGGGCTGGAGTATTCTCTTTGGACTTGGTTTTTTTTTTCTTTTTTTTTATATCCTCATCTCACCAATAAGCATTAACAGAGAAGGCTGTCATTCTGATCTATACACCCTGCGGCCACTGTTTGCGCTTAGGTCTGACCAGACCAGCCCCATTGATGTAGGCTTGGTGTAATCATAGGACAAAGAGGGGGGTGCGGGGAGGGGGGAGCGGAGGCACCAAGCGCCGTTTTTATCAGTCTCAAGTTCAAGCCCCAGGACAATAGGGGTTGCCAGATGTTCATCTCACTTTCCCTGCCTCTTCCCTGATCCAATCGGGCCATAGCGAATGCAGCCTTATACCAGTCCTCACCCCTAGGAGGATCCTGATCTTTCCACTTCATACATATCTCACGTCGAGCTAATAATACTAGGTTTATCAGCAGACCCCGCTGTGACTGCGATAGGTTGTTCTCGGGTGTTCCAACACCTCCGAAGATTATCAAAGAGATATTTATCCTGATGCTAAAGTTAAAAATATCACGGAGGGCATCCCCCACTTCTCTCCAATATCTTCTCAGGACAGGGCACTCAAAGAAGATATGTATGTCATTGGCACTCGGGGCATTGCATCTTGGACACTTGGGGGATGATGAAGGAGCAAACCTGGCAATTTTAGCAGGTGTATAATAGAGTCTATTTACCACATAAAAGTGATTCTTTTTTAAACTAGCCGGTTTAACATATTTATACAGAAGTTTCATAGAGGGTTCAAAGAGATCTACCGCAATCTCCTCAAGGGAGGACTGGTTCCAAACTGCATGCTGTGGAGGCAGTTCTTTATCATCAGCATCCATAAGTTTTCCTTACCAAAGGGAAATTTCTTTTTTTTTTGCGGTTGGGATTCTGCAGGAGATGTTCTGTTTCCCAGTCACCAATTATATCCCCTTTTTCCGCGTTGAACCAAGAAATCAGCTGCATATATTTAAACCTAGAGAAATCACTTCCAACCCGGGACCTTAATACCACCCAGGGATAGACCCCTTCCTCTGAAATCAGATCTGACCAGATTGTGATACCTGCACTTTTAATAGGAACTGCAAGGCTATCCTAAAATATTTAGGTGTCACCATTGTGAAAAATTTGGACAAGATTCCACAGATTAATCTTACTAGGATTTGTAATGAGATAAACCGTATTTTTGCCAGGTGGAGAAATCTCCCACTGACAATATATGGTAGGGTCAACCTGGTGAAGATAGTTATCTTGCCCAAATTGACATATCTCTTTAATACTATCCCTCTGTCCTTCCCTAGCAAAGGTATTGATAGGATTCAAAGCAAAATCGGAAGATTTATCTGGGCCAATAAGGGTGCTAGACTGACCTGGAAAAAGCTTGTTAGGGGGGGGGGTGGCCCTCCCCGACATTAGGTGGTATTCTGTAGCTTTCCAGTTAAAAATATTAGAATGCTACTTGTTAAGCCGGGGGAATCATCTTGGGGGAAATTATTGGGTGAAATGGTCAGGACAGAGGGTGGGTGTGGAGAGGAGAGCTTTTTGTATAAATTTGGGGCGCCAAGGTTTTTTAAGCGAGTACGCCTGAAGGTACTAAGGGCTGCCTTGGAGGTATGGGTTAAGGTGAGACGCAGATGGGGGATTGGGTATTATTCAGATTTTTCCCCTATCTGGGATTCTCCGGGAACTCCGATCTGCTTGAAGGATAGTCTCTTTGGACTTGGTGCAATCAGTGGTCTAGTGTGTCTTTTGCTTACAGACTTTGCACCATGGTTTCTTTTGGACTTTCCCTTGTTAGACTGTGAATCCCCACCTGAAGAAGATTTTTGGGGCCCTTGTGAAGACTTCTGGTCTTTACCCTTCTCCCATCCCTTGTCAGAGTTCTTAGACTCTTGCTTCCTAGGGTCACCACCTTGGTTCTGTACCTTCTGCCTCACCCTGGTTCTGACCCATTTGTCTGCCTTCTGTCCCAATTCTTGGGGAGAGGTCAGACCAGAGTCTACCAGGTACTGGTGCAACAGCTGATTTTGACAGTTATTAAGAATCTGCTCCCTCATTATCAGATTGTACAATCCTGTGAAGTCACACACCTTACTGCCCAATAACCAACCTTCCAGAGCCTTAGCAGAACAGCCAACAAAGTCCACCCAGTCTAGATCTTGTGCCTTTTGGGTATCCCTGAACTTTAACCTGTATTGTTCAGTGGTTAGGCCAAATCCATCTATCAGTGCACTTTTCAAGACCTGGTAATCATGAGCATCCTCTTCCCTTACAGTGAGGAGCTTATCTCTACCTTTGTCTGCAAAGGAGAGCCATAAGCTTGCTGCCCACTGCCCTTGGGGGACCCTCTGTACTTTACAGGACCTCTACAAGGCAGTTATCCATTTGTGGATGTCATCCCCACTCTGGTAGGGAGGGACAATCTTACTTAGGTTTCTATGGTCATAAGACCTCTCCCGATCTCTAGGGAAGTTGCTGCCACCAAGGGACTCTAGTCCCTCCTTTTTTCTAGCTCTGTAGAGCTCTATGGCTTCCTTATCTAGGGCCATCTGCTGCTTTCTGAGGTGAAGCTGAGCTTGTTCATACTTCAGCAGTCTCTCTCTCCTCTCCTGGGAGGTGTCCCTCCCTCTGTGAGAAGAAATAGAGGTCCCTACAGATGAGGTAGAATGGACAGACTCCCTTGAGAGAGATCTATCCCTTCTAACCCCACTTTCAACTCTCCCTGGAGGGACAAAGAGGGGAGCATTGTGCTCTTCCTCATCATCCTCATCCAGTGGAGTTGGGTTGTCCAGATCCTGATCATTGTCATCAGGCCAGACCCGTGGCTTCTGGCAGGGAGCCACTGGTTCCTGGCTGATTAGACGTTTGCCGACTATGGATATAGATTCAATTTTGCAAAATCTCACATCACATATTTCGCGGTGCTCTTTTTGGGCTATGAGCTCAATAATGAAGGTCGGGGGTTAGCTCCCCACTTTCTTGAGAAGGGTGCACAATTGAGACCTCCTTTTACACTGAAAAACTAGTCTTTGCTGGGAATTTTTAACATTTCGGGAGGACATATATTCCCGATAATGCCCTGCATATCAAACCACTATATGCGTTGACACAACCAACCTTTTCTTCTGCCAGCTGGCTTCCGGAACATACCTCTATTCTACAAGCTTTGCAACAAACTACTTACTGACGCGGGACAACACCACTAACCTGGTAAGACATATAATTCCGGGCGCGGTGGGTTTCACTTACTTGGTGTTCAATGAGGGGGACACAGTATCAATTGCATACAAATCACATTTATACACGGCAGCTGAAATGCAATTTTCGAATTTTGAAAAAGTTTTGACAGCGGTCCAGATGGCGATTCTGAAAGAACGCTTGCTGGCACAGGGGGAACACATTCTTATGGTCACGCATCTCCCTGCTTTAGAAGTGGTGACTAAGGCAAGTGTACCAAACCGTCAGGAACCATATTAATACAATTTCCATTCCTCAGTGTAAAAGTAGTAAGGTCTAGAGGAGAAAGGCGAGACTGGTGTTGAGGCCTTGTTTGGTCAGCATTTGGAAGGACATTTAGTTCAGCCTTTGTAGTACACTACAAGATGGCCACCGAGTTATCTGAATCCCTAGTTAGCTTTTAGAACTCTCGTGAGGTTTGAGACATCAAGTAAGGTGCGCGCGCTGTTTGCTGCGCACTTCAATTCACCAGAGAACCAGTACACACGTATTCATCTCAGCTCCTCCTCTTGAAGCGCAAGTGAGGTAGCAGTAATTTTCAGTTGCCGCTAATTTTCGGGAGATCGTTTCTCCGTTCATAGAGGCAACGAGAATCCTGCATAAGATTTAAGGGTGTTGCGGAGGAGAGAAGGGTTCCTGGTATTGCTCTGCTCCGCTGGTACTCCGCTTTGTTTTCAGTCGGCTTGTAGAAGTGGGCCTCAGCTAGGCCTACCAGTGCAAGGGGTTCGCCCTTCTCTGCACAGAGTCCTCAGACCAATAGGAAGAAGTTGGCACAGAAACTGGAATAGAAAATACAAAGTTTAATAAACCTCATGAGGTGGAACTACATTCAAACAGCACCCTTCGGTATTGAGTGAAGTAGCACACTGAACAGAAAGAGCATGGTCCTTTTATACCCACACAGGGGCTGAAAAAAGGTGGTACAAGTATACATGAGAAGAGTTATGCACATAGATGGTCATACAGAAATGCAGTCAACAGTAAAGGAGGAGCTAGCAGTTGCTGACTCTGGTAGAAACAACCTGACAGCTACAGACTAAAAACAGATGCATGGACAGTTAGACTCTTCTGCGCATGTGCAGAGTAGCAGAGTCTAAGTATAGCCAGTCCTTTAAACAGAACACAAGGGTAAACAACAGTGAAGAAGGAAACAGCTCTTGGTGAGCACATGGCAGACAAAATGGCTGCCAGAAATACAAATGGATTCCACAAAATGGACAAGATAGCCTCTAAATATGAGATGGATTCCGCTAATGCTAATCCAATCGCCGCCAATTTACAACAGACGGCCCTTTTAGCATTAGCTGAAGACATCTGTTCCTCTGGGGTAATCTAAATATGCATCCCGTACATCTATTAGCATTATTACGGCCACTTCTTTATTCAACATTTGTTGGGCCTTTGTCTCTGCAATATTCCTTTTGGCAGGTATACAGACAGAAATGCAAATAGAGCAAAGCATTGGACCACATTGGATACATACACAGCATGTAAAAAGTATCGAAATAATTATACACAGGATAGTTAGTAACTTCCAGCCCCAAGCAGAAACGAGAGTCCAAAACCATCCAGCCAGAGTCCAAGTACCAGTCTCTGGATGAATTTCTGCAGCAATCTTATGCAGCTTTGATATTGCGTCATATACTGAAGGCGAGTGATCCGGTATGAATACACAACAGCTGCTACCAATGATGTGACATGCACCACCTCGATCAGCCAGAACCACATCTAGGACCATTCGGTTCTGGAGAGCTACAATCCTTGCAATTTGCAGCTCCTCCGTAATGTTCCCAAGTGCCATAGCTGTCTGATTGGTAACAGCTTCCACAACTCTAGTTAATCGTCTTACTTTCCTACTGTTTAATGCAGCACCCACAAAGGAGAACAAACCTAAATTAAAATCGACATATTGTTGCAGAGTGGTATCAGTTTGGTCTACTTCGTCAGTACTTATTGTCCTCTTGTATCTATTTCTAGAGATATCGTTAAATAATTTAAGGTCCCGGTGATATGATGCAGGTGCCAGAAACACAGGGGGCAATAGAAAGGACACATAGCACACGCCTGACCACCCAGCAGGTAATTGATAATATCCGTGGCTACCACAGATAAAATAAGTATTGTGTGAGGCTATGAAAGTGCTATTGTTTATACCTTCAATAGACAGAATTACAGTACATTCGCTTTTCCCCACTGGAATTCTTCCAATACTGCTTACACATAAATCTGCTTTGGCTCTAGTAACAGAAATCACAAATTGTTTATTACTGGTAAAAGTTCTCATATTTGTGAAGATATATGGCGTTGAAATATTGTCCGGTTGATACTCTTCCCATTCCCATTTGGTCCCTTTGGCTTGAGGATAACCATCTTTATCTTGATAGCATACTTTATTGAGGCGAAAAAGAAGCCCGCCTACTGTGCGTCTTCCAGATGCAAACAAAAGCGCATACCAAGCTTGACAAGAACCATTATGAGAAAAGGGAAGAGGAATAAAAGGCGTTCCTCCTTTCTTTTGATGTGCAGGTATCATCCCACACACCCAACAGTTGGTAGTATTTGTGGCATTATGAGTATGATGCAACATCTGGATAAAGGTATTATTTAAGTAGGATTGTCGATGCTTCTGCTCATGGTAGGGAAGCGTAAAGTAGTGGTGTTCAACTGATACTGGAGTAGTGGCGGTCAAAAGTTCTCGAGCAGGAGCCACTTTCTCAACGAACCAGGTTATTACTGCTACAGCCACTATAGCAACAACAAACCCTATAGCACAAATGATCTTTCTCTTAGCAACAGATGATCTCATTGTGGACATGATCAGCTTATTGTTGAAAACAATCGTTGGAGCTCTTATCCCTGGGCAGCCGTTGATTTCTTCACCAAGGGTCAAGACGGGTGTCGCTACACTATACAGAACTGATCCCCCCCTTGCCACATCGGCATTCCGTTTCACTAACCCAGGGAGGTTGCTCAACCAGTCTATTTCGACGATGCAGGCTCTTTCCGTTGTCTCAGTTGGTATCGGGATACTCCAGGAATTGCGTGGTCCGGGAAGACTTCCTCAGGTTCGTCAGGTGATATGGCTTGGCCTTTCTCTGTATCCAGGATGTCCCGATGGTCGATCAAAGCAACAGGATCCTCCAAGGTAGATGGCACTTTCTTGCAGTGGGTGGAGTGCACCCAGTTCCTCCTGTTTGTCACTCGAACCGCAGTTCTCGTTGAAAGGAGCACCTGCTCCGGGCCGCGCCACCTCGGTTCCAAGCTGCTCGACCTCTGGAACGATCGGATCATCACCTGGTCTCCAGGCCGAAGTCCATGGCCTTCACCTGCAGACCTATCAGGAAGAGCTTCTCGAACCTGTTGATGAATAGAGACCAAACTGTCAGTCAATTGTGATAGGTAGTCATTCATCAATACACATGGCACATCATGTATGGGACGTGGTTTAGGAATTCCCCAAATGTTCATAGGCCTCCCAAATACCACTTCATAAGGTGTAAGACTAGACCGCGAATGTGGCACTGATCTAATGGACAACAGTGCCAAAGGTAATGCGTCTGGCCAATTCAAGGAAGTGGAGGCTAGTATTTTCGCCAGTTTCAATTTAAGTGTGGCGTTATACCTTTCCACTAACCCTGCTGATTGTGGATGGAAAGCAGCGTGGAACTTCTGCTTTATCCCCAACCCCTTCAGGACATATTCGACAACTTGCCCAATAAAATGGGGTCCGTTATCACTCCATAAAAGTTTACAAACACCAAATCTAGGGAAAAATTCCTTCAAAAGCACCTTTGCTGTAGTGAGAGCTGTATTGTCCTTCGTAGGGTATGCCTCTATCCATTTACTAAAGGCACATACCACTACCAAAACATACTTTAAGTTATTACAGCGCTCAAGCTGGATGTAATCCATTTGCAAAACTTCAAAAGGTGCAGTTGGCGTAGCAAACCCTCCTGTAGGAGTTTGTGTCCCTTTACCAGGATTATGCTGAAGACAAATCAGACAAGACTGCACCATCTTTTTAGCAGTGCCGGCAATTTCTGGATGCTCCCAGACTTGCGTGAGCAATTTCGTTATCGAGGAGGCTCCAACATGTGCCGGCCCATGTGCCATATGAATCATAGGTTGTAAATAGGCTGTCGGCAATCTCCATTTGCTCATCTCTTTATTCCTCCAACAGCCCTCATCATCCAATGTTCCCTCCTTAGACCATTGCTCAATTTCTTCTGCAGAAGCAGATCTCTGCATATCTAGCACTTCCTGTCTGGTATCATGCCAGCGTTCAGCCTGTGACTTCACTACGTACATAGACGTGGTGCTTCGCTGCATGGCAGTTTCACGGGCTGTTTGGTCTGCAAAAGCATTGCCTTGTCCTAGCTTATCAATTATTTTCTTATGTGCGCTACATTTAACAATTGCTATCCTCTTCGGGTATGTTAAAGCAGTCAAGAGATTATGTACTAATTCTCCATGCATTATTTGCACCTTGTGGGATGTAAGAAAGCCCCTCTCCTTCCAGAGTAGCCCAACATCATGAGCCACTCCGAAAGCATAGCGGCTGTCTGTATAAATGTTCATAGATAAGTCAGTACTAAGTTCACATGCTCGTGTCAAAGCTATTAGCTCAGCTGCTTGAGCTGACTTCTGTGGAATACGAGCTGTCTCAACTACCGTCTGAAGTGTTGTAATTGCATATGCAGCTGACGTTGTACCATCTGGTAACTTCAAACAGGACCCATCAACCCATAGTTCCCCATCAACACTTGAAAGGGGCGTGTCTTGCAAATCGACACGACCCTTTGTCTGTTCCTCGGTAAGGAATATACAATCATGAGACTCCTGTGACTGAGACTGAGTCACTGGATATGGCTACAAAGTGGCTGGGTTTAGTATCGCACATCTCTTTAGTGTAATGTTAGGGGCCAGCAATGTCAATTCGTATCCTGTCAGACGAGCACTAGTTAAATGCTACGTCTTCGTCTGATTTAAAAGGGCATCAACCGCATGGGGTACTAGCACCAACAGCTTATGTGACAAAACTATCCCTTCACTCTGACGTATTGACACAGCTGTTGCTGCAACTGAACGGAAGCATCCAGGTAACGCACGAGCAACAGGATCAAGTACTGCTGAAAAATATGCACAGGGACGCTGTTTGTCACCGTGTGTCTGCACTAAAACCGACAATGCGCATCCATCTTTCTCGTGTACATATAATGTAAAAGGCTTCGTATAATCTGGAGTACCTAACACTGGTGCTGAACAAAGAGCTTGTCGGAAAGCAGTCTCACATTCATCTGTCCATGGGAGGGGCATTGGAGTATCTTTAGTCAAAAGTGCTAGCAAGGGTTTAACAATGTGCGAAAATCCTAATATCCATTGCCTACAAAAAGAAGTAAGACCAATGAATGCACGGACATCTTTCTGAGTACGGGGCACTGGTGTGTCTAAAATAGCTTGAATGCGATCTGGTGTAAGTGCACGTCCCTCCTTAGACAGAAGGTGACCCAAGTAGGTTACCTTCGGTCTACAATATTGCAATTTCTTTCGTGATACTTTGTGATGATGGGAAGCAAGAAAAGACAGCAAGGACAAAGTACATTTTTCACACTGCTCAGGGGTGTCGGCTGCCAACAAGATGTCATCGACATATTGTATGAGAGCCACTCCTTCAGGCAAAACAAAAGAATCAAGTTGTCTTTTTAATGCTTGACTGTAAATACTAGGACTCTCAGTATAGCCTTGAGGAACTCTACAGAATCTATACGATCGATTATTCAAAGTGAAACCGAACAAATATCGGTTATCAGGATGAATAGGGATCGAAAAGAAAGCATTCTTCAAGTCTATCACAGAGAATGTAGTCGCTGTCGGGGGAACCAAAGTAAGAAGTGTTGTTATGTCAGAAACCACAGGGTATTGTGGTACTACAATCTTGTTAACTTCTCGTAAATCAATAATGAATCTGTAAACCCTAGTGTCAGTATCTTTTTTCAGAATAGGAAGAATCGGACTGTTACAAATATTGTAAGGAACTTCCTCAACAACCCCCACTTCAATGAGATCATGGACAATACGTATGAGTGCTTCTTCACCTTCCTGTGAAATTTTATATTGAGGCAAACGTGGCAGCACAGCGCCCTCCTTGACACTAATGTGTGCTGGTGGAATAACCATTTGCCCTACATCAGTGTCTGAAGTAGCCCACAATGTACTAGGGAGTGAAGCTAATGCAATATCCTCTTTAACAAGACAAGCTCTCTCCATCACAGGATGGTTGTCATTCAAGATAACACGTACACCTTCTGGAGAACATCGTATCGTAGCCCTGAAATACTTGAGCATATCAAGACCTACAATATTGTCTGGTGTATTTGGGGAAAGCAAAAATGGACACGGAGCAGTAAATTTATCCACATGGAATGCAAGCGGTTGTGACAGTGGGCTAAGGGAAGGGGTTCCATCGAAGCCTATCGATGTAACGGTTAAGCCAGACAGGGGAGCCCTTGGAACCAATTGTTTAGACAAGGCGCTACAAGTAGCTCCTGTATCAACCAGAAACTGATCAGTGGAGCCCAAAACATTTGCTGTAACATAGGGACCCCTCTGATCTACTGGAACTTCAACGGATTCCTTACCCCATCCTAGGCAATCCTATGCATGAGCAGAATCTTTAAGATCAGATGGCACATAGTCAGACATTTGATATTGGTTCCTTCTATCAAAAGTGTTAAACCCATCCTGCCCACGTATATTAGCATCAAACCTAGCACGATCACCTGTGCTTCCTCTAGGCCCTGAATATCCTGGACGGTTCCTCATTTGTCCCCTACCACGTGGATACTGCTGAGCACGCAGTGCTGGACAATCGGAAGCCCAGTGCCCAAATTTCTTACAGTCCGCGCACTGGTCAGCAGACAAATTTGAACGAGTATAAGAAGGGAAAGACGAACCATAAGATCCACGTCCACCTCTATCACTACCTCTAAAAGGCGGACCATAAGCCTGAGCCAACATAACCTTCGTTTTTAATTCTTTAGTCTTTGTCACCCACGCTGTGCCCTCCCCGTGGGTAGAAGAAGGATACGTCTAGACAATGGATTCAGTTTGGGGTATTTATTAATCACAAAGTCTTGGTCTCTCTCTTCCTCTCCGATCTGGGTATTCCTGGTGTTCTCTTCTCCTCTCCGAGGTCCCCCTCCAGCGGTATGTCTCCGGGGTATATGCAAGGAAGGGAGAGCAATATATTAGTGACCTGCTCTTTCTCTGTGGGATTCTGAGGGGGGAAAGGGTGTGAGGAGTCACCGGGGTCTTCCACCAAAACACACGTGCTATGATGAGGTTTGTGCGTGAATCGAGTCCTTCCACTCCCAGAAGGAACCAGGGCCCCTAGACGTCCCATGACCTCCCCGACAGCTACCTCCCTCCCCGTGTAGGTAATAGTCCCAGGACCCTGCCCCGTACCTTTCCCAGCCACCCTCCTCCAGGAGAGTGGCGGGGCGAGACGCCGTGTAGATGGCCTCCTGGCTCTGCAGCTCTTCCGTCCCAGCTGGTCCGGACCTCCGAGTCGCCTCTTCCGGACTGCTCCACCTCCTCCGTCGTACTCGTACTTCGCTCCGCTCCGCTACCGACCACCGCCTCTCGTTCTCCGCTCTTCTCCTCGCTCGCCTTCTCCGCTACTCCTGACTCTCCTCCATGGGCTTTCGCCCTGGCTTCCTCGCGGGCTTCCGTCTTACGGGGGATGGACACTGCTGATTGGTTCCCTGCCGCTGACGTCACAGGGGGCGTTACCTCGTCCGCGATGAGCCAGCCGGCGTTAAAGGGGCCGCCAGCACCCTGCAGGAGAGGTGGAAAGCTGTCATCAATGAGGGTTGCCTCGTACCCCTCCTCTTCTCCCGAGGCCTGGCGACACTCTTCTTATCCTCATTACCCTTTGCTTCTAATTCCTGGCGTTCATAATACTGAGCCATAGTCAAGAGAGAAACCGGGGAAGAGGTAGTCCATGAACTCTCACTGGCTTTTAGGCGACTAGCTATTCCTTGCAACAGGTTTGCGACATATTTATCGACAAACAGATGTCTGCCTGTGTCATCTGTCAATGACTGGCCACTAAAATCGTGGAATGCTTCTTCAAAGCGTGTAAAGAAATCAGAAACCGATTCATCTGCCTTTTGCTTACAAGATGCTAAAACAGTCCAATCTATCTTTTTAGGGGGAATAATCGTTTTTAACTTAACTAATATAGCTGCGGGAAGATCTAAAATTAACTGACATGGCTTTTGTGCGGGTTCCCTTTCTACATCCATTTGTTCTAAGTCTTTCCATAACGCCCCAAAAGCTGCACGATCATCAATTTTACGAACAGTTCTCCACATATCAGGTGGTAATATCAATCCGAAAAATAAATCAATATCAGGCAAAGTCATAGTGCAAGAGCTAATAGCACCCTCAACTTCCTCATAAAAAGCGGCTGGATTTTTTCGCGGATCAGGCAATGCAGTTTTAAGTGCCATAACATCCGTCCTATTCCAAGGAGTGTAAACCCAATTATAAATAAAATAACCCTTTGCATCCATAGAGGCCTTATCATCACTTGTACCCTGTCCTTTAGGAGGAACATACAAAGGCGCGGCCTCCCGCATAGGTTTCGCATGAACTATCATAGTCTTATCTGTTCCGGAGATAGAAGCTTGTGCCATGCCAGTCTGAGATGTCTGTGCAGCTACGTCTGCAGCCTTTTTCTCCTCTCGCAAACGGACTGCATCAACACGCAGTTTAACCAAACGCCTGATTGTATCATTCACCTGGGGGAAAACAAAAAGACCATCACGCATTTGCTTACAATTAACTGCTACATCATCGGGCTCTAACTCCTCAGAATATTTCCTAAACAGCTCAAGGACCTCTGCGGCAAACACCTCAGTAAAATACAGCTGCTCCCTTTCATGCCACCCTTTCATACTATCTAGGAGTTCAGAGGCGGGGGCAATGCTACGAGCTGCTTTACGAGCAGCAGATCGGAGCTGGGACGAACGCACAGTGGTCAACATAGAACGAGTTTCTCGTGCCTTATATTCCTCCGAACTAGAGTCCTCATCTGACTCATGAGGGGCAGAAGGAACAGTATACGGAGGTGGAGGACGATCTAATAATAAGGAATCATCTTGTGGTTTATTAAGTATAGGATAAAGGGGCCGCCGAACAGCGTATTGGCCAGTTACCTGTAAATTGAGCTCCCTATCTTCTCTCTCTTTTAACTCTTTTATTTCTTTATTTTTCAACTCTAGTGCTTTCGCATAAATGTTCTTTCGCTGTTCTTTTTCAATCAAGGCTTGTTCACGCTTCACTCGTTCATGCACTTCTTTCTCCCACATTCGTACACAATCAAACATATCTTGCTAGCCTTTCTCTTAAACATACATTGTTCCACATACTCAATCTTTCGTAAATCAAATGACCCATGCACAGGCCAACGCAACTCAGGATCCTTACGAGTGTATTTATTCCATAATGTGCTGTACATTATAGAAGAAAGACCATACTTAATATACATATCTCTATTAGGCGTCCCCTCTGGGGGGGCCGGTTGTGCTTCATCAATTATCAAATTGGTACCACTACAAAAGCAACACATCCTACGAAGTGTGCTAAAAACAGGCATGCCAAAAATAGTGCAGAATATGCAGTATTATAATCAAAGTAGCACTTAAGGTACCTTTAGTACGATGTGCCGTTCAAATCAATTCAGATAGAGAAAATTCTCCTCATTACCTGCCTATATAGGTTGCAACTTATATATATATATATATTCAATTAAAAAACCATAGGTTTCACACAACCAATGAAATTCCCCCGTTATAGTTAGTTCAGATAACTATAACTCGCGCGCCCGCAATCCACTGCTCATGACGCCACATATTACATCACTCATGACATGGTCAGTGGCATCACTCATGACATCACTGATGACATCATCCTTGTGATAGAGTGGCGGTCGCGTGAGTTATAGTTATCTGAACTAACTATAACGGGGGAATTTCATTGGTTTTTTACGAGTGAAATATCCACCTAACTATAACATGTGTGAAACCTATGGTTTTTTAAGTGAATTTGCAAGGTTTTTTAAATGCGAATTCCTAACGTGTGTGAAACCCATGGTTTTTTCAGTGAATTTGTACGTTTTTTAAATGCTAATTTATTTATGTATTTTTTTTATATATTTATTTTACAATAAATTACGTATTAAAAAGTATAATAATTTTTTTTTTTTGGTTTCACCCCGCGATTTAAAAAAAAAAAAAAAAAAAATGTGGGGGGGGGGGGGGGGGTTTCACCATGCGCGCAAATATATATTTTTTTTTTGCCTTTGGGGTCCTTCAGGGACCCCCTGACAAAGGCTAGGGGGTCAGGAACTCTCTACCCTGCCCCCTTTTCACATTCGCCACCTTCCTTTTTCACTCTCGCACTGAAAACAAACAAAATGGCGGCCGACACTTCCTGATTTCGACCGATTCTAACGTTGTAACCACCAATCAGAATTACGCTCGCGCACGTTAGGGTGCTCGCATGGTGCGCGCACCCTGCGCGCGTATAGATATTGATATGCTTTTAAATGCTATTTTCTCAGGAAATAATGAACAGATTTACACTAGACCTGCAAAAGGCACTTCCTTGACCTTATGGCTACCTCTCTGCCAAATTTCAAGTAATTCTGTTCAGCTGTTCGGGCTGTAGCTGCGTCTAAAGGTCCTATGGAAAAATGCATGGGGAAAACGCGTTTTGGGACCCCCCTTTTTTCTCGGCCCCCGCTTGACGAATCACCCCGAGACTTTCAGGGTAGGAGCTGAACGGAGCGCCCCATTAGTTTTGAAAATTTTGCGAGGATTCGTCAACCGGGGCCAAAGTTATTCAAAATAGAATTTTGCGATTTCCTATGGAAACACGGTCCTAACTATAACTATCTACTGGCAATCGCCAGTAGATAATATATATATATATATATATATATATCACGCTCTCTCTCCGTCTTGGTTCCCTGCACTCGCGATCGGGTGCTCTCATGCACGGTGACAGAAACCGTGCGGATTACGAATCCCCAGCTCATGGCAAAATACCAGCACTCACAAGAACGTACCCTTCAAATTTTTATTTGAAAGGATTACACACACAGTAGCCGCGTTTCGGCTTGCCGCCTTTGTCAATAGAGGCCGGCGCCAGTTTCTCACAGATTTAAATACCATCACATTATGAGACATCAACATAGGACACCTACACTTACTTCAGTAAAGGTGTCGTCCATCTTTGAACGGGTTAGTAAATATGCATTATGCCTTGTAAGAGCATGGCTATTTTGCCCTGAATGGGCTTAAATCAAAGTTGCCTAATGCAAAGAACATAGTATTGTCCTTAAATACCTAAAAAGCAGAAAACATTACAATCATGCCCTGTATGGGCTTACATCCTGTTTTATATTTTCATTATGGCTAACCCAATGATCTCTCATATTTCAAACAGAAAACAAAAATACACAAAGTAGAGAATATTACAAATGTACAGCCATTTCTTCCCCACTATTGAGGCCACCTGGTCTTTTGGTCTGGTTATCGATAATGTGTCGTGATTCCAGTCTGCGTAATTGCAGCAGTCTGTTACCACCTCTCACGTTATTGGGTACTTGGTCCATGCAAAAGAAACTTAAAAGGTCTCTATTACTTTGATGGAACATCTCAAAGTGCCGTGCCACCGGATAGGTGGGATCTTTATTTTGTATGGCCCTGAGATGTTCTAGAATTCTGATCTTTGTCGGATGAATTGTACTGCCAATGTACCGCAACCCACACGGACATACCAAACAGTATACCGTGTGGGTGGTATTGCAGTTCATCAGACTTCTAATTTTCTTAGGTTCCTTCATTCCTGGTACCTTATACTCCAGTGTTTTCTTGCTATTCTTACATGCCCTACATCTGAGACATGGGTAGAACCCTGCAAGTTTGCCAAAATGTGGAACTTTACTATCACTATCGCAATGGCTTTGAACCAATGTGTTACGTAGGGATTTAGCTCGTCTAAAAGTGAGTAAGGGAGCTTTTGGCAGATCCTTCCCTATTGTTGGGTCTGATCTCAGGATGTGCCAATGTTTAGCAAAAAATGTTCTAATTGCTCCCGCATCCCCAGAGTAATCTGTAATCATCCTCAAGTTGTTTTTGGTACCTTCCACTTGCTTTTTTCTTTCTTTACTCACATTGTTCTCATCTAGCAAGTTTTTTCTGGATTTCTTTTCTGCTTTAAGCATGGCTTCTTCTAGAGTCTCTTGTCGGTAACCTCTCATTCGGAATCTGTTCATGCTCTCCCTTGCTGCTACTGTATAGTCACATGGACGTGTACAGTTCCTTTTAATTCTCAACAATTCCCCGTATGGGATACTTGTTATGGTTTTCCCCGGATGACAGCTACTTGCGTGTAATACGGAATTTCCTGCGGTTGGTTTCCTGTGCAACACAGTGCACAGTCTGCCTCCCTCAGGAAATACCTTAAGATCTAAAAAATCTACACTTTCTTTGCTCACCTCACCTGTAAATTTCAGGTTTAGTGCATTCGTGTTGAGGATATCAATGTAATCCCTAGCTGATTGCTCGGTGCCTCTATAGATGATGAATAAGTCATCTATATATCTACTCCAACTCACAATTCTGTGGGTCCATTCTGTATTGTCCGCTTCTGCCCAGGCCACCTGCTCCTCCCACCAGCCCACGAAAAGGTTCGCGTAGCTGGGGGCGAAGCAGGTGCCCATCGCAGTACCGCATATCTGTTATATATATATCATAACAAACCAAGTTGGCCAACACAAAATGCGCAATCCAAAAGCCACAGTAAGTGTTACTAAACTGCCTTACCAATCCCAGGCATCAAAACCAACAGCAAGCGCCGCAAAAGGACACTTACCAATCACTTGGTGTCCAGGTTCCAACTGCCAAGTTCTAAAATCGACCAAATGGTCACTGCACGGCGGATCAACAGAAGAGATCTCAGCCGAGGACCGGCCCCACCTGGATGGTCAGATCAGAAAGAAAGGAAAAACGCCGTGGTTGCCAAGACTCGGGTCTCATCGGGCAGCGATCGCGTCCAGAGCGAGATTCCAATCCTTCGTCGCGACCAATCCTTTGGGCATCCGAGTCGCCGATGAGCCCCACTGGTTGGGCGCCAATTTTGTAGAAGTGGGCCTCAGCTAGGCCTACCAGTGCAGGGGGCTCGCCCTTCTCTGCACAGAGTCCTCAGACCAATAGGAAGAAGTTGGCACAGAAACTGGAATAGAAAATACAAAGTTTAATAAACCTCATGAGGTGGAACTACATTCAAACAGCACCCTTCGGTATTGAGTGAAGTAGCACACTGAACAGAAAGAGCATGGTCCTTTTATACCCACACAGGGGCTGAAAAAAGGCGGTACAAGTATACATGAGAAGAGTTATGCACATAGATGGTCATACAGAAATGCACAGTCAACAGTAAAGGAGGAGCTAGCAGTTGCTGACTTTGGTAGAAACAACCTGACAGCTACAGACTAAAAACAGATGCATGGACAGTTAGACTCTTCTGCGCATGTGCAGAGTAGCAGAGTCTAAGTATAGCCAGTCCTTTAAACAGAACACAAGGGTAAACAACAGTGAAGAAGGAAACAGCTCTTGGTGAGCACATGGCAGACAAAATGGCTGCCAGAAATACAAATGGATTCCACAAAATGGACAAGATAGCCTCTAAATATGAGATGGATTCCGCTAATGCTAATCCAATCGCCGCCAATTTACAACAGGCTGACTGAAACTGCTTCCGAACTGTACCTGACTCTTCAGTCGACTCATGCTGAAGCTGATAAGTAACTTTATTCCAGTATCATCACTACGCTCAAGTAAGCTACCCTTGTATTTTTGGAATTCCGCAGCAGCTTCTTAGAGACTATCGCTTCACTAACTGAGCGCTAACATCTACTGCAGCCTAGGATTCAACTACTTCTTGCCTCCCTTGTGTTTTTCCTTTCTTTCCCTCCCTGTTGTTCCGCCCCCTTTTCCTTTTGCGCACACCAGTATTATTAAGGAATAGTACCAAGCTCATGCACGTGTAGCACTTCAACGCTACTCCGTTCCATTGAACTTCAAGACGCTACAAGACTCTACAAGGAGAATAGACTATACTTGTATATAACTGTATAATTGTTATGGAGAGTTTCCAGTCATGCTGAAGTAAGCTTAGATCCAGAAATTGTTTGTATAAGAAGAGAAGCAAAATACTAACTCAAACAGGTAGAGAATATCAGAGTAAAATTCATTTAGCACAGTGTAGTTTAAGGATAGGAGGTGAACCTGTTTTCAACCTTGTTTTCCCCCCTTTGTGCATTAGGTCATTATCTACCTGAGCGTTACGTACAAAAGAGACAGTGCATTAAGAAGAGAAGCTAGACTCCTGCTTTAGCTGGTAGGAAAGGACACAGTAGAATTAGTAACATAGGGAAACAAGTAGTTTAGGAGGTAACCTTAATTCTATCTCGTCCTCTCTGTGCATTAGGTCCTCTCCTATCCAGGAACCGTTACATTCAAGGAGAAGAAGAAGGCTTCCTAGGAGATTGAGGGAGAACTTGCAAGGTTGGAGTTGTCTGTTCTCTGTCCCATTCCCCTTTCCCCCTCTCTGGTGTAGCCATAGGAAAAAATCCAATTACGGTGGCACTGGTGAGCGGGCATTGGGAGCATTCAGCCGTTCTGCTTCCGTGAAGATCAGGTACTTGACAGATTGAAGTGCCCACGATTCTTCTTCGCCCAAACAGAATGGCGGAAGGGTTTAGTTTGAAGGCTCTGGGAGAGATGTTGGAAGGCATACAAAAGGAGTTAGGGGCAGTCAGGGAGGAAAACAAAAATTTAAAGCAAGACATAATAGCGTCCCGTCAGGAAACTATATTACTGTCGCAAAAGGTTAATTGGTTGGCCACAGGGATACCTTCAGTTTCCCAGTCCCCACCAGTTAGCTCTACACAGGAATCTAATCCGAGAACGGTTGCTCAGGTTATTCACTCCGTTTCCCCTTTGATTCCTTAGCTCCTTCTGAAAGATTTAGTGGAGACCCTCAAAAAGCTCAACTCTTTCTCACGCAATGTTCTCTACATTTTATGTGTCGCCCCACCCTATTTCCTGATGCTCAGTCTAGAGTAGCCTTCATTTTATCTTATTTGAATGGAGATGCTGCTAATTGGGCTATGCCCTTAGTGACTAGAGATGACCCTTTCCTTTATGATTTTGAATGTTTTAAGACCGAGTTCCTCAGAATTTTTGATCGAAGGAAGATCTCCCAGGCCACGGACAACGAACTGCTTGAGCTCCGCCAAGGTTCTAAGTATTTGGTTACGTACCTTACCCAATTCAATAAATTAATTGTTGAGACCAATTGGCCGGAAGAAAAGAGGGCAGCACTTTTTTATCGTGGATTGCGTGGTGAACTAAAGGACACACTCGTCCTGATTCCCAATCGACCCACTGAATTATCCGCCCTAGTGGATTTAGTTCTGAAGATTGATTTTCGTTGGTCCGAACGAAGAGGGGAAAAGAAGAAAGAATTCCGGATGAACATCCCTAGGTTTGATCAAGTTAAGACTGATGTGGGAAGAACTGCTGGGACCTCTTTGGAAGTGGAACCAATGCAGATTGGTACTGTGCGAGGCCCTTTGAGTAAAGAAGAAAAAGAACAGCAACAAATTAAGAAATTGTGTCTATATTGTGGAGTTTCTGGGCACTTCGTGAAGGAATGTCCCAAAAGACCAAAGTTTTCAGGTAAGGGAAACGCTCAAAACCATCAGTAGACGGGGCCGTTCTGATGGCGCAAGAAGAGAAATCGATCCCAAGCTCTCATCAAATACGCTTCAGACTTTAGCTCCTCACTTGATTTTACATATGACGATCAAATTTTGCGACCACTGGGGTAGCCATCATGATCGATTCCGGAGCCACTGGCAATTTCTACGATATTAAGTATGCTCAACGTATTGGAGTAAAGGCCATTCCTAAAGAAAGAAGCGAGTCAGTTCGAGCAGTAGATGGAACTAACCTCTCCTCTGGTCCCATCAGTTGCCATACAGAACCCTTGGAACTAATCCAAGCAGATGGACATCGAGAAAATCTTCAATTCAATTTAATAGATGCCCTGCAATTTCAACTGATTTTAGACTTGCCGTTGTTGTCTGTGCACAACCCTATTATCGATTGGGAAAATCAGACAGTTGAAATGAGATCTGCATATTGTGCTGCACACTGCTACCATCTTTTGGATAGGAATGTTGAACCATCTCAAGCCTCGTTGCTGTCGTTTGGAGGAGAATCTATTGGGGTCATTGACTCCACTGAAATTCCTGCTGAATATCAAGAATTTGAAGAGGTGTTTAGCGAACAAGAAGCAGAGAAGTTGCCTCCTCATCGTCCGTACAATTGTACAATAGATCTGGAGCCTGGAGCAGTTCTTCCGTGTAGCAGGATTTATGCTTTGACTGAAGCGGAAAACTATTATCTAAAACAGGGGTCTCCAACCGGTCGATCGCGAGCTACCGGTAGCTCGCCGAGACCCTGTGAGTAGCTCGTGACACTTGCTGCTCAATTTAGTATGCCTTTAGTGTTGTTTGGGCTTTTTAGGCTTTTTTCAGGCTGCGTTGCCCGCCCTCACCCAAACTAGCAGCTCTGATTGGCTTTGAGCTTAGCTAGGGCGGGTTGGGCCAAAGAGGATGACGTTCCTCTTCTACGTGGAGAGCAGCGTCACTCTGGAGTGGACTATGCGCCCTCTGCCTTTTCCTCACTGGCACCGCGCTGTGCATTGTTTGAGTCACGAGCGCGAAAGGTGCTAGTGCGGAGCTGAAGCAGGCATAGCAGGGCAGACCAGCTGGTTTCCAGGTCGCGCAAGCGGCATAGAAATGCCGGGACCCGCGCCATCTGCTGATTTCAGCAGTACAGCCTGCCACCTTATATTGCATCGGAGCAGCAGGCAAGCCGTGAGAGCACACCCTGGACCCACAACACTTAAGCCGGTAGGAGTAGAGAAATGTTATACTATATGTAGAATTCCCTCAAAGGACTTTAACTATCCTGCGCGTTTCAGCGTAGCAATTCAGAAGTCCCACAGATATAAGCGGCTGCTGCTAGGGCTATTCCTTGCTCAATGAGAAAAACAGTAACGGGATAAAAAAGCAACCGTTTTCCCCCCATATTCATGTGAAAAAGGTCATGCTATCTATCAGCGCACTATCAAACGACATCACAACCACAGATCTGCAACAATCCTATCGTTGGATGTGATCACATCTAGCGCCCACTGCGAGATTGTGAGAGCGCTGAAGACCATCCGGAGACAATTGAGTTTGCTTTGTCCGCGATGGAAATCGTCTCCAGTTCACTCACATCTTTTCAGAGAAGAGCGGAATGCATTTTTGCCGACAAATGCACAAAATTGCGCTATTTTCTGCAGGAAATGAGAATATTTCCAGCACATTTACAACCCCGTGCAGAAAATGGAAATATAACTTTTTTCAATGCAGAAAGTTTAAGAAACCGACAGATGGATGATAAAAGTGCTGATTTGTTTTCATTGGCACGAAAATGTTGTAGCGGAGGCGTTGCTTGACCAAAAAGTTACAATCTCTAAAAAAAAAAAAACATTTAACAGCTGAACAAATATTCGTTTCTTAAAACATTTCAAACTGCTTGTCTTGGGTATGTGGTCAGTGACGATTGTAAGTCATTTAACTTCAAATTTTGAGGAATGAAAGTCACTTATGCATGTCTTTTGGGACAGAAAAGTTCTCCGCATGGTTACAGACATGTAACACTACCCTGAGTGCCCAACTGTACTGTTGTCTAGATCCCTAAGGCTGATTTTTGTTCTTATAAATAAACACAGATCATGTGTGCGCATGAAGCCACAGGCCGGTCTCATGGCTTTAAGAAGGCAATGGTGGGGTTTGTGGGTTTGAGTATTTTGGGATATGGGGTGATTTAGGGATAGATGGAATAGTGCAAGGAGGTGGAGGAATTTGGTCAGAAAGGGAAACTGGAGTGGCGTTTGGAACAGTTCAAGTGTTGGGCTGGTGTCATGTAGTTGAATAGGGTTAGGGTGGTACTAGGGCAGAAGGAGGAATTGAGGCAGATTTGCTGGAAGCGCTGGTGTCTATTAAACCACTAGTTGAGATAGGACCTCTCTATGTGGCAGACAAGGCAGAGTGCATGTCTTCGAGGATATTAATGACTTGAGGCAGTTGCCGACTGATGCCTTGGATGGCATAAATAAAACAATGTGTCTGCCCCACAGGGAGGTTCCCAAGGCCCTCCAGTGTTTCTGGGATGAGAGCAATAGAGAGATGCCTGGGATAAAGGAGAAACCAGTCCATTTGTTTACCTAGTGCTGGCTTGGTACTGGGGACAGGATTGAAGGTAATGCTGGTGATAGTGATTGCCACATGAGCAGAGGTAGTGGCCTTTGAAGTTTCATTTGCCACCACTAGGGACCAGCCAGAATTGGAGGCTTCAGAACCAAAGGGTGAAGTGCCCTCTAGGCCAGCCCCCTCATCTTGAGTGCTACTAAGTGCTTTAATGTCGGTGGCCTCACATTCTGGCTCCCAGTGAGCCTCCTGATGATCCCTTGAATTGTGGCTCTACCTCGCTTGCTCCGGCGAAAGCCTAAAAGAGACATATGCACAGGGCAGAGTGAATTCATATCTTGTTGATGGCACCTCGTTGAGTCCTGTGACAGCTCATTCATTGTGCGCAATAAGTGCTGGTGCAGGTGGTGCAAGTTGTACTGAACAACAGGATCACCTGCCTTTTCAGCCTGTCACCTTTATATTTGATCGGAGAAGCATGTAAGATGGTATCTACAGTGGGTTATATCACAGTGTTGACATGATTGGGTAAAAACTGAAGTTTTTAAACAAACTTTTCCTCACCTATAATGCCCTGACAACACTGCCATGAGCCAGAAAAGTGTGTCTGTTTGTAATATGCACTTTGTATATGGCCACAATTGTTAAATGTGTGACATTATTGACCATTAAGCCATATATACATGATGGGGCTGACGCCATTTGATAGGACTGCACTCAAGAGGTCAGTGGGGAGGGAATGTCCTACAGGTGAGCCAGGCCATACCAGCAGGGCTGGCCTGACAGATCAGTGCATTGGTTGTTTTTTGGGCTGTTTGTGGGCCGATTCTTTTGGCTGGTGTGCTGTGCCAATGCGTGTCTGTAGTTTTTTGGCTATTGTGGGCTGATTTCATTGGCTGGTGGGCTGGTTTTTATTGTTAATTTTTCTGATATTGCCAAACTTTGCGTGCTGCAAGCACAAATAGCTAGTCTTCCATACCTTGAAAAACACCTCCTATACGAAATTTCTTTACATTACAGTTTAAAACCTAATTTGCAAATGTGGTCCACTTTTTAGCTATTAGATTTGGCGTTGGAGGGTCTCTCGGAAAAATGCGCGACTTGCTTGGGGTTTAGTAGCTCACGACAATTTTCACGGACCAGAAGTAGCTCTCACTACACAAAAGGTTGGAGACCCCTGATCTAAAAGAATATTTGGACCGATATCTCGCAAACGGATTCATTAGACCTTCCCAGTCTCCAGTCTCTTCTCCATTGTTTTTCATGCCGAAGAAAGAAGGGACCTTGAGAACTTGTATTGACTATTGCGCATTGAACCGAATCACTGTCAAGAACCGTTATCCTCTACCCTTGATTTCTGTTCTTTTAGACCAAATCAAGGATGCGAAAATCTTTACAAAATTAGATCTTAGTGGTGCTTATCACCTCATTCGTATGAAAGAAGGCCACGAATGGAAGACTGCATTCCGGACAAAATATGGATTATTTGAGTACCAAGTTATGCCTTTTGGCCTCTGTAATGCTCCTGCTGCATTCCAGCACTTTATCAATGATATCATGGGAGGCTTAATCAACAAAACTGCAGTGGTCTATTTGGATGACATATTGATTTTCTCTCAAGATCCTCAAGAACATCCAGCCCATGTCAAAATGGTCCTTGATCGACTTCGCAATCATTGACTTTATGTTAAGCTGGAAAAATGTGTTTTCAGTACTCAGACTGTAGAATTTTTGGGATTTGTGCTGTCCCCTGAGGGAATTACTATGGATCCGAAGAAGGTGCAAGCTGTAGTCAATTGGCCCTCACCAAAAGATGCTAAAGAAATCCAAAGAGTTCTTGGCTTTGCCAATTTCTACAGGCGATTCATCCAAGGGTTTTCACAAAAGATTGTTCCCATTACACGCCTTCTTAAAAAAGGGATGAAGTTCCAATGGTCGGAAGAAGCAGAACAAGCCTTTGAGTTTTTAAAGAAAAGCTTCACCTCTGCTCCTATCCTTTTACCCACGGATCCAGCTGAACCTTTCTATCTGGAAGCTGATGCATCAGATCAAGCGTTTGGTGGCGTGCTTTCACAACGTCATCCAGACACCGGTCAGTTGCAACCGGTGGCTTTTCGATCAAGGAAACTGAACCCAGCCGAGATCAATTATACCATTGCGGAAAAAGAATAATTAGCAGTAAAGGATGCTTTCGAAGATTGGAGACACTACCTACTGGGTGCCAGACACACGGTAACGGTGTTTTTCGACCATAAGAATCTTCAGTTCTTGAAGACAGCTAAAACGTTATCTCCAAGGCAACTCAGTTGGTCTCTCTACTGTGCCGACTTTGATTTTGTAATTACATACCGTCCAGAAAACAAGAATGGCAAAGCAGATGCCTTATCGAGAATTCAAACTGAGACACAGGAACATACTGTAGCTCCCCATCCAATAATTCCAGAGTCCAAAATTATTTGTTCTATGTCTTTTGAAAATCTTCAGGAGGAAGTTCGGAAGAGTATGACCTTAGAGGAAATGTCAAATTGGATTTTACAAGGAGAAGGGAGAAAAATACAGAATCAGTTACCTTACTATAAGGAAATGTTATACTTACCGACCACAGCCCTTCAAGAAAAAGCGTTACATGAATGTCATGATCAGCCTTTAGCTGGGCATAAAGGTCAACTCAAGACTTTGGATCTTGCCCAACATTATTTTTGGTGGCCAGAAATGAACTCTCACGTCAAACAATATGTGGAATCTTGTGAACTCTGTGCTCGGGGGAAAAGCTTCTAGACAAGCACCTCAGGGTCTTTTACAACCTTTGTCTACACCTTCTCATCCTTGGCACATGGTTACCATGGACTTGATAGTGGAGCTGCCCCCATGTCATGGGTTCAACACCATTCTAGTGTTTGTGGATACCTTTACTAAAATGGGTCATTTTGTTCCTTTACCTGGGGTTCCATCTGCAAAAGAGGTATCCAAACAATTTAGTGAGCACATAGTAAAAACACATGGAGTTCCTAAAATTGTGATCTCTGATAGGGGCTCTCAATTTGTGTCCCATTTTTGGAAGGCCTTCATGCATGGGTTGGGATTAGAGGTCAGACATTGCACTAGCTATCACCCTGAGACAGACGGGCAAACCAAGAGGGTAAATCAAGAATTGGAACATTATCTCCGGTTGTTCCTACTGGATCGGGGAGGTGAATGGTCAGAGATGCTATGGATGGCTGAATTTGCATTTAATAATGCTAAGAATGTGTCCACAGGATACTCACCCTTCTTTATGAATTATGGAGGCCACCCTAATCCTTTTCTTACACACGAAGATTTAGAGGTGCCTGCTGTAGGGAATTTAATGAAAGAATTAAATCTTATTCATAAGTCTGCAGAATCCAATTTAGTGAAGGCTAAAGTAAGTTATAAGAAGCAGGCTGATAAACATCGAAAACTAGCACCAGAGTATCACGTGGGTGATCAGGTTTGGTTATCTTCCCGCCATCTTCACTTAAAAGGTAACAAAAAATGTCAACCCCGTTTTGTAGGTCCTTATTCCATTGAGCAAGTCCTGGGGCCAGTCACTGTCAAGTTGAAACTACCTCCAAATTCAGGTGTTCATCCCATTTTCCATGTCTTCTTGCTAAAGAAAACTGCACATCACACACGATTATCTAAGCCTCCTGCCCCCCTGTTGGTGGACGGACATCCAGAATATGTTGTGAAGGGAATTCTGGACTCTTAGAGGGAAACTATACTATTTGGTTGATTGGAAGGGTTATGGTTCAGAGCAGTGGTTCCCAAACTTTTGACTCTGAGGACCCCCATTGAGTAACCACTGGAAGCTGGGAACCCCCAAGCAATTTGTATGATTTAAATTTCAAACATTAAAACAGTAATTCCCAAAAAATAAACACACATGTGAACACTTTTTGCGACATCACCGTGGCGATAGAGGCGTTTGCCTTATTTACAAGACAGCGTTAAGCAACATAATATGGCTTAATGCTGCCTTTTAAATAAGGCCCCCTGTCACGCAATGCTTAGCGTGAAAGGGGTGGGCAGTGGGTGTTGCAGTGGGCGTTCCACTGCAACATCAATTGATTTTGACACTGCCCCCTATTTACAAGGGCAGCATAAATAAGAGGCAGCGCCAAAATTAAGACCAGGGAAAACCAGGTCTTAACTTGGCAAAACGAGGAGAAATCCTTTATTTCTCCTCGTTTTTGCTTTTTTCCATGTGGCTTGCCTTGTACAGCACACATGAGAAAATGCAAACGCCTTGGATTGTTTATGTTTAGGAAGGTAACCCTTCCTGCACATAAAAAATCGTTAAAAAAATGACATTTTGTAACTTGCATGTGTGCTGCATTAAGCAGTGCACATAGAAGTGACAAAACAGCATTTCAAGATTGTTTATGTGCAGGAAGGGGGACCTTCCTGTACATAAAGAATCTTCCCCTGCATGCACACACCTTTGCCATAGTGCAAGGGGGCCTGCGTTGGCGCTACACTGCTAAGTGGAGCGCCAGCACTAGGGGAAACGCAGGGCTGCACCATATTCTTGTAAATATGGTGCAGCCCTGTGTTTTTGAAGTGGCGGAGCCTATCGTTCAGCCAAGGAGGCTAACGGCACGCTCTGCCACTTCTGTTGTAAATATCCCCCTTAGTAGTTTATATTCAAAGAATTTGCAAAAAACAAAACAATTTAATGGGAAGGTTGGTGCTGCAACTCCGTGACTAACTTTTAATTGGTTGGTTTTATTTTGCAGTACAAGGCTCCAGTGCAGTGAGTGAGCCTAACCACTACAAAGGGGGCTTTGGGAGGCTCTCCCCCAAGAAATTTAGGAAACAATGGTGCATTCTAAAACAGATTTATCATTATATATAAATTGTATTAGCTTTAGAGAATAGTAAATGAAGACCTTACTATGCACTAGGATACGACAATCTTTGTTGGCGTTCTTCAATGATTCCCTTGTTATCACCCGTGCCTCTCTTCTCTCCATAGCCTCTCCATCACATGTATTTCATTTGTTTTATAGCATCTCTCATACCATTGTAGGATGTCAGAGCACTTTACATCACACACATATAGAGACAATGGATTATAAATGTAAATCAGTGTATGGAAAATGTTACATAAGGTAAAGGGTACTACAAGGTGTAGGATTCACATGTCATTCATACTGGTAGGCATTTTGAAAGAGTGCTTGGTCTGGAGATGCACAAACTTGGGATTCAGAATATCACCCAATGGTTAGCATTGGCTTTAACAATAAAAATATATTTCCGCCCAAAGAAACCTTTTTAGCAGCATCAGGATAATGAAAGACTGGGAAAAAACATAAGTTACTAACTTGTACCATGCAGTTTGCAAGCAGTTCTTTGATGATAGTTTATAGGTCACTGTGCTAGATTTCGGTTGTCACTTATGAACTGCACAGTAACAAAAGAATCTCTCTGACAAAAGCAGTAACACACTCACCTATGCACATAAATTGCTGTTTTTCAAAATGCATGGTACACGTTGTTTGCAGTAGGCATATTAACCCTCTGTGCTACATTAGATAAATTAAAGCTTCCACTGGACAAAACTCTCATCTCTCCAGCAGGTGCATTAATCACTGGCTTTATTTTTACACTTTATTGTTGCTCAAAAACTGCTAATTAGACAAGGAACTTTGCAGGGCTTTTAAAACTGCTTCCTGCGGACCCCCTGGGAATGTGTCACGGACCCCTGGGGGTCCGCAGACCACAGTTTGGGAAACACTGGTCCAGAGGATAGACCATGGAAACCAGCAGAAAATGTCCATGCCCCTCAATTGATGAGACAGTTTCATTCACAGTGCCCTCTTAAACCTGGACCGATGACTCTGTCCTTGAGAGGAGGTACTGTCAGGAACCATATTATTACAATTTCCATTCCTCAGTGTAAAAGTAGTAAGGTCCAGAGGAGAAAGGCGAGACTGGTGGTGAGGCCTTGTTTGGTCAGCATTTGGAAAGACATTTAGTTCAGCCTTTGTAGTACACTACAAGATGGCCGCCGAGTTATCTGAATCTCTAGTTAGCTTTTAGAACTCTCGTGAGGTTTGGGACGTCAAGTAAGGTGCACGCGCTGTTTTCTGCGCACTTCAATTTAGCAGAGAATCAGTACACACGTATTCATCTCCTCTCCTCCTCTTGGAGCGCGAGTGAGGTAGCAGTAATTTTCTGTTGCTGCTCATTTTCGGGAGATCGTTTCTCCGTTCAGAGGCGACGAGAATCCTGCATAAGATTAAAGGGTGTTGCGGAGGACAGAAGGGTTCCTGGTATTTCTCTGCTCTGCTGGTACTCCGCTTTGTTTTCAGTCGGCTGACTGAAACTGCTTCCGAACCGTACCTGACTCTTAATGACTCAGTCGACTCATGGTGAAGCGGATAAGTAACTTTATTTCAGTATCACCACTACTCTCAAGTAAGCTACCCTTGTATTTTTGGAATTCCGCAGCAGCTTCTTAGAGACTCTATCGCTTCACTAACTGAGCGCTAACATCTACTGCAACCTAGGATTCAACTACTTCTTGCCTCCCTTGCGTTTTTCCTTCCCTTTTCCCTCCCTGTTGTTCCACCCCCTTTTCCTTTTGCGTGCACCAGTATTATTAAGGAATAGTACCAAGCTCATGCAAGTGTAGCACTTCAACGCTACTCCGTTCTATTGAACTTGAAGACGCTACAAGACTCTACAAGGAGAATAGACTATATTTGTATACCACTGTATAATTGTTATGGAGAGTTTCCAATCATGCTGAAGTAAACTTATACAAACAATTTCTGGATCTAAGAAGAGAAGCAAAATACTAACTCAAACAGGTAGAAAATATCAGAGTAAAATTCATTTAGCACAGTGTAGTTTAAGGATAGGAGGTGAACCTGTTTTCAATCTTGTTTTCCCCCCTTTGTGCATTAGGTCATTATCTACCTGAGAGTTACGTACAAAAGAGACTGTGCATTAAGAAGAGAAGCTAGACTCCTGCTTTAGCTGGTAGGGAAGGACAGAGTAGAATTAATAAGATAGGGAAACAAGTAGTTTAGGAGGTAACCTTAATTCTATCTCGTCCTCTCTGTGCATTCGGTCCTCTCCTATTCAGGAACCGTTACATTCAAGGAGAAGAAGAAGGCTTCCCAGGAGATTGAGGGAGAACCTGCAAGGTTGGAGTTGTCTCTTCTCTGTCCCATTCCCCTTTCCCCCTCTCTAATGTAGCCGTAGGAAAAAATCAAATTACGGTGGCACTGGTGAGAGGGCATTGGGAGAATTCAGCCGTTCTGCTTCCGTGAAGATCAGGTACTTGACACAAACTCTAAAGCATTACACCCCCATTGGATTCAATGGGCTACTTCTTTGACATCCTCTGATTTTGATCTATGATCCTGCTCTTGAGACACAGGAGTTCTTACAGTATGAACATGTTCATCCTCCTCCTCTGTCGTTACTTCCTTTAGATGAATACAAGTGTGTCATCTATACCGATGGCTCGGCCCAACGGCCGTAGGTTCAAAACACGTTTATTCAGCGGCTCTCCTATTGTGGCTGGTACTATTGTCAATGGAGAGTTTAAGTCTTCCATAGTGCATACTCAGGCACTTGGGGACTGTACCACACAATTGGCGGAGCTGCGTGCTCTTGTTCTTGCTCTCGAGTTTGCTGATCCTAATGAGAATACTCTTATAGTATGTGATTCTTACTACTGTGTCCAGTCTTTTAATGACAACTTATTCTTTTGGTCACAAAATGACTATAGAGGCTCTAAAGGCAGCGCAATAAAGCATAAAATGCTTTGGGTTCGAGTGGTGGAACTCAAAAAAGTCTCCCACTCACACAGGATATCCATACTCTTGGCCATTAGCGTGGGAGCACATGCTGTTGGTAATTCTTTGGCTGATGATGCGGCCAAATTTACAGTAGCAGTAGTTACAATGTCCATGACTAAGATTGATAATGAAATTTTGGCAGCTATTGACGCTACGAAGGAAGGAACTGCTCCTCCGCAGGGTTTCCCTTCGAAGTATTCTTATCATTTATCTCCCGAACAAGTTCCTTATGCTACAATTCCTGCAGTTCGGGATCAGCTGATTCCCAACAAGAACCGCAGACCTGCTTTGATCATTGCTGCACATGAGGGCATGGCTTCTGCACATGCCGGAGTGTCGGCGACTGTCTCTATTTTACAGCAACGTTACTGGTGGCTTGGTTAATATACACAGATCCGTAATTATGTACTTTCGTGTGACATTTGTCAACAAATAAATCCTTCTACGGTCTTCCACCCACCGCAAACACAGCTGTGCATATCAAATCAGCCTTTTAGCTGTGCCTATCTTGATCACTGCGGTCCATTTTCTTCTGATACTGCATAAAACATATTTTGGTTGCAGTTGATTCATGCACTAGATTCCTTTTGGTTTGGCCACAACGCTGTGCTGACGCTCGAACTGTCACAAGAGATTTGTGTGTCTTTATCGGAACATTTGCATGCGGCACCTTCCATTCTGACCAAGGTCCAGCGTTTGCCTCTAAGGCGTACAAGGACCCAATGACGGCGATGGGGTGTAGTTTTCATCTCCATACAGGCCTGAGGGCAATTCCATAGTGGAGCAAATGAACCGTGACTTAAAGCAATCTCGGACAGCTAGGATCTTAGGTACTGGCAGGAACTGGCTGGCACAATTGTATGGGGTTCCACATGCATTAAATAATCTCCCTAGAAGATCTCTGGGTGGGCGGACCGCATACGAAATGCTCTTTGGCATTAAAATGTTTGTGCCAGACCTTGATGGTCTAGATCAGGGGTACTCACAAACTTTCTCTTGGGTCCAAATTTACAGTGTGGTTTGTGGCCGAGGGCCGCACCTTGGGGGCGGGGTCATTGGGGGAGGGGGCGGGGCACAGGTCCCTGCAGCGGACGCCTTCGTCCACTGAGCCACCAGACCCGGCATACACATATCTCTCTATCTCCCTCCCTCCCTCCCTCCTCCGTCTCCCTCCCTCCTCCGTCTCCCTCCGTCCTCCGTCTCCCTCCCTCTGTCTCCCTCCCTCTCCGTCTCCCTCCCTCTCCCTCCCTCCTCCATCTCCCTCCCTCCTACATCTCCCTCCCTCCTCCATCTCCCTCCCTCCTCTGTCTCCCTCCCTCTCTCCTTCTATCCGTCTCTCTCCCCCCTCTCCATCTCCCCCTCTCTGTCTCTCTCCCCCTCTCTCTCCCTCCTCCCTCTGTCTCCCTCCCTTCCTCCCTGTCTCCCTCCCTCCCTCTCCGCCCCTCTCTCTGCCTCCCTCTGCCTTCCCCTCTCTGTCTCCCCCTCTCTGTCTCCCTCCTTCCCTGTCTCCCTCCCTCTCTTCCTCCCTCTCTCCCCTCTCTCTCCCTCCCCCTCTCCCCCTCTCTCCCTCCCTCTCCGTCTCCCTCCCTCTCCCCGTCTCCCTCCCTCTCAGTCATGGTTACCTTTTTCCTTTTACACTCATTATTCTGAAATTAGTGAGTGCTTTTGCATGAAAAGGTAAGGCCATGACTACAGGGCCCGGAAGGAACCCGTTTCAGTGCCCATTGCTTATATTCTTTCAAAACATAGGCAGTATGGTATAAAAAGACCACATTCGTTAACACACAGTCGCTGTACACATTTTGTTTTCCAATTCACCCATCAAGCAGGTATTTCAGTACCTCCAGGCAAGGTGCACTTTCCCACACAGGGAAAACTATGTTGTTCAAAGAGAGAGGAGTAAACAAAAGTATCACTTCACTGGCAAACACTGTAAAGTGGCACTAATGTGTTTAGGTGTAAATAAATCAATCTGGACATCTTGCAACCACTCTGTCTTGCTTTAATTAGTTATTTATTTTTCACATTTGGAATGTTTTATTTCTCTCCACCCGGAGGCTGCACTTGTGTCAGAGAAAGACAACGTTTCCAGCAAAAATGTTATTCTTTTTTAGATCCATTTTACAGGGGAGCAAATAAACGAAAGGAGGAAAGAGAGGGTAATACCCGTTTCTTGAAGTCTCGGTTTTCACTAACTGAGGAGCGAGAAAGAATGAGAGGGAAGACTCTGAGGCTTAGATGCCGTCACCGTGGTGTGCGCGCACAGTTTAATTTATGGGGACTTGGGGAGGCTGAAGAGGATTGCTTCCAGGCGTAGCCGTCAACCTCGCTTAGAGTGAGGGGGCCCCTGGAGCGTGGGCTGCGTTATGCCCCTGGCAGCTGAGGCAGCTTCCCTTCCAGGGCACACACACAGCCCCACCCGAGTACTTCACAGGTCTTTAAGAGACCATTTGCATGATAACAAGGCTTTGTTGTATTTCACCTCTTAGCGCCCCAGCAGATCCACGTGTTTGCTGACACTGTTAAACAAACACCGGTACGATGTCTGCAAGGTCCGCGGGCCACCAAGAAAGGCTTGCCGGGCCGCTGGCGGCCCTCGGGCCGTACTATGAGTACCCCTGGTCTAGATGTTGTGGTGGCTGCAGCAACCTTTGACGTAGATAATCATTCTACTATGTTACAGGAACTACAAAAGACCTGTGTCAGCTACACAACTGAACATTTACCCTCTTCCAAGGATGCAGCACTGCTGATTCCGGTTGTCGGCTGGCTTCCTAGGATTGGAGATCTGGTACGAGAAAAGCTGGAGAACAAAAAAGAATTTGGTCCCTCTTATCATGCACTGGTTCCAGTACTTGGATTGAAGGGTACTCGTACAGTCATTCTACCGCCTTCACTTGGTTGAAAAGACAACAGATACATCTCAGTGGACAATGTCAAGTTACACGTCTGGCCGATTCTGAATAGTGTCACTCCTGCTGTTTTGTGCTCCACTATTTCTTTGAATCCAGTAACTTCATTCATTTTCACTAATGACCAAGAATTCAATGATGAAATGGTAACTATAGTTGACCATTCACCTGTTCTGCCTTCATCCTCTTCAAGAGTAAAAGTCAACTCTGCCTCCCCTACAGAGAAGATGATTCAGCCCTACCACCCCTACTAGAAATGGAGATGGGTGGTTATTTTGGATAACATAACAGCTTTTCTTATGGCTCTTCCTCCTCATTGTGCACCTTGGCAATTCCACCGACAAAATTGATTACTTTCGTTTCTTGGTTCCAAAAGAATAACATGGTACCACCTTGGACCTAAATTTGGTTGGTACTTATCCTGATCTTCCTCTTCATGTCAATTGGGTTTCTGGCATGGTTTGTCTTACGATGGCCATTACTTGCCAGAACGCTCTGCTGTGAACTTGGTCGACGGAATTCTGGCTCCTCCTACATCGTCCCATAACATGATACGTGATCAAACTCATGTAAACATTTCAGCTTTCCCGGTTGCAGATGGCATCGTTTGGGATAAAGTTGCTTTTGAAATTCACAGCCTGACGGAAGTTCTTAACATTCTATACGTGTTTCGCGTCTCCTTAGGAGGTGTGGTGACACAGGACATACATTCTGATGATTGGGATGTCCAAGCAGTACAATCCTTGTTTTCTGATTTGAAATATTATGCTGCCTTTGATACCGAAGATTTGTATATGAATTCCGCCAATTATGCTAATTTATTCTGTTATCAACATTATGGGCCTCATTATTTACACAAAACAAATACGTTAAGACTTATTTTTAATTACACTCAATGGGAACATTGCCCAACTCCCATTCAGGGAGTTCCAAAACGCTTCGTAAAAAGTTCACTAATTTTACGGATTATGACACGTCCAATCCAGAATCCTAATTTTTAAAATTGCATTCTACATTGCAACCCAAATTTATTCTTATCCATACTAAATTGATCTATTCCAATTCTTTTAGAACGCAATTGACCAAACAGGGTTATGTTCACTGGAAAGGTACCACAGATTTAAAATCAATTTAGGGTACTAAAACTTGGCAGGTTCAGGGTACTGAGACTCTGCATCGTGCCTGCCTGATTCCTAGTCAAGATTTTATTTTTTAATGATCCAGTACACCAAACCACGTGTTTTGGCTTGGCGACTCAAACTAATTATACCATCGATGTGTTACAAGCTTTGCTTCAAAATGACACTTTTAATGTTTCAGAGATTGATCAATCCAGTTGGTTGGTCTGGCAAAAGAATTCTAATGCATGTCAACTTCGTTTTTACAATCTAACACAAGGTTTTAAACAAACTTGGCCAGACCCTCATTTCCCAACTACACATACAGTCACCACATATTCGGTGGGGAAGTTATGCCAACAATGGTTGGAACATTCCACTTTGTCATCTGTAAAACAACAAGTGTCACTCTTGTCGAGCGACATCGATTTGTCTGATTTTATCTTAGGTCCTAGAGCCCCTCGCAATAAGAGATTTCTCTATGCAGTTAACAATGAAATGTGGAAACTTTCGCAGGTGGAAGCAGCCTCTCGTCTGCGTCAAATCAATCAGGCAAATTTGGAAAAAGTTCTTGCTGTGGTGGACAATAGCATCAGTACACTGTCTTCACACATTTACACTTTGGATAATATTGTTTCATTTGTTATTGATATCCTTCAGACTGATGTATTTGTGATATATCATGGTCAAAATCGATTACGTTCTGTTATGCTGTTTGCATGGACATTACAAACTCTCAAAATGGGTAAAGTCCCGTGGGATTACTTGAATGCTTCTGCTTTGTTTTCACCCTTTAATTTAACAGATAAACAGATTTCTGTCTATAAAAGATACTACTTATACACTATTACATATTGAACGATTGGAGCCCTTGCCTTTCTCCGTGGCGGAAACAAATTCAGCTGTTTGGTTTATTCATGGGGTATCTCTCTCCCATTCTCACTGTTTCAATTTAAATCCTGCATGAAACATTTTCCAATAGGTCGCTTTGAACCCCTGGGTAGTGCTTTTCTGCATGAATTATGGTCACTTCCATTCACTTATAGATGTCAACGGGACGCTAAGGAAGTTTTCCCTACCGGGGAGGATTGTGATTCCACGGTAGGACATTCCTTAGTTTGTAAACACATTAAGTTGCACTGCGCTTGTAATGTGTCCACGCCCAATCTTGCTTGTTTTTTAAAAGGTACTCCCGTCCCATCTATAATTCCCGCTTTTACCTTGCTTACTGATGGCAGTTATCTTATTTTGAACAACCACGACTGCTGTGGTTTACGGGCAGGAATCCCGTATGTGGTAACGGTTTCACAATGTGTTACTTGTTGTAGCAATGTGCTTTTCCCGCCCCGGCATGGGAAAGTAGATAGTTCAATTTGGCCTTCCATTCCAACTTTGAAAACAGATTTCAACAAATTAAGCAGGCTCAAAGCGCCATTGTTCCAACAAGAAGTGGTTCTCACTTCAGCTCGAGAGACCTTCAAGTTGCAGGTGGCTAGAACATCTAGCGAGATTCAGTCGCTACTGAACATTAACCTCCCACCTCATTTTGGGGAGCTTATACATCAAATATTTAATGCGTCTGATACCAAAGGCCTTCCTCATTTTTAAAGAATATGGGGTCAGGCCTTGTGACTTCCTTTCAGACAATATTTGGAGTAATACCGTCTCTTATTCATTCCATCTTTTCTAGCGTCTTTAGAGGTTTAACCCCTTCAGTGCCCATGACGAGCTGGACTCGTCATGGGCCGCGGTGGCGCTGTGCCCATGACGAGTCCAGCTCGTCATAGACCCCGCCCGCTAATACAACGGCCGGCACAGGGCGGGGAAAGGGGCGGGCACTGAAGGGGTTAACTTTGTAACTGGCGCTGGCTGGTAGATTTCAGATCCTTCTCCTCCTGCTACGCAATGGCTGCTCATCTTGTAGTACTGCAAGACCAGGCCAGTTGCAACTGTACCGTGATCGAATGCGACACATTTTTGGATGCTTGCCATTGGCAACGCTTAGAGTGAGTTATGGACTAACTTTTTGCTTTGCCTACTTCACTTGTGTGCAACCTGTATTCTACTGTCAGCAGTGCCCCGTCTATTGGGCTTTGGATATATACCACTCCAATACGTCATGTTCAGAACCGGATTTTGACCAGTTAATGGGTCCCTTAGTGGCCCATGATCAGGCCTGTTCTGGGACTGGCCAGATAGCATGTGTGGCTGCACTTGGGGTTTTGGCGGAATGGAATATCTGTGCGGCTGCGCAGAATCTCCTGCAACGGAGTTTCATCGAGTATCACGCAAGTTGTCCAGCTAAGCTTTTGGAAGCATCAGATTACATGGAGCATGCCTGTCCCTTTAAAAAACTTAATTGAATGGCATCTCTTTTTTCTACTAACGAAAGGGATGACCTTTTGGAACAAATTGCATTCTTGAGTTCATGTACTTTTATGGATTTTCCACCTCCACCTTAATCTCGTATTCTTCACAACAAATAACATTAAAAAAGAAATTACAGTTCTTTTTTCTAATCAGGTTTTTTCATGCACTTCTGAACTCTGCTTGGCTTTTGAACTCGGTTTTGGTATTTTGTCTATATACTACAACCTTACCAAGGGGAGAGTGTTATATGGCTGTTAGGGTCATTCTCGACATTGCTAAGTTAGCATGAGCTCTGCTGCCATGATGCTTCTTTTGCGCACGTTACTACATATTTTTATTTTGCAAGACTCTGTTTGTGCCTTTCACATGAGAATTGTCTGCTTTCTGCATTTTCTGCTATTCCTGGAGTTTAGTCTGAACACGATGTGCAAGGTCGATAAACATGCCCCTTGTTATTCTGTTCTGCTCAGTCCCTAGCACCTAGACAAAACATGCTAAAACACAGCTGCAGTGCTGAAGACTCGTGCTTTGATATTACGGGGATGCATGTTGTTCACACACACTTGGAGGGAAACCTTTCCTTGGAGAAGAGCTATGCTGTTCCTATGATGTAAAGCGACCATCTAGGCTCTAAGGTATGGGGTCTGCTGACAAAGCCCAGAGATCTTCCTTTATATAATAAACTTCAACTTACCAAGGGTAGGGTGGTTACGTCTTATCGTCCTTTTTCAACTGTCTGTATATAATGACAATCCCCTTTGTATTCTATGGTATTGTAACAAGGCTAACTGTATTAAGGTTATGCATTTTGCTGCTAGTATTGGCTTGTATACTGCATCATAGAGCATGATAGTTAAATAAACATTTTGAACTATACAGTGACTCTGACAATCCTTATTGTGGACAGGTATGAGTGAGTGAGCGAAAGGGAATGTCTTGCTCCAGCGATTCCTGAGCGAGTCGGGAGTGTTATGTTCTGGGTTGTCTAATCATTTGTAGCTTCGTGATTGCAGAAGAACGGAGGCACTATAGCTAGTCGGTTTTGGGAACTAAGGTAGTAGAAAGGTACAACCCCTATACACCGAGGTCCTGTTTTCCTGCGCATAGTTCTGTGTATGTGCAGAATCCCCTCAAAACATCGTTCTTTAGCTCAATTCGCCACCCCAGTTCAGACACAGCTATATGCAAATCAGTCTTGACCCTGTGCCTCATGGGAACAGTCCAGCCGGAACTGCCAATCCATGTCTTCCCTGGACAGGAAACAAGCATCCTGGGACCGGTTTCAGGATAACAGCCCTCATCAGCCAGGCTAGCTTGAATCCAGTGGCAAAGTGAGCAAGGGACCCACGTCTGGGCATACCCTGCCAACTTAGCACGAACAAAGCAAACACAAGGAGATGATGGACGGAGCGCTGAAACTTTTCAGACACTCACCCCCAGTCACAGATCTGGGTTGAATCCATCACCGTTCTTTAGCTCACTTCGCCACCCCAGTTCAGACACAGCTATATATGCAAATCAGTCTTGACCCTGTGCCTCATGGGAAAAATCCAGCCCGAACCCCGCTTCTGCACCTGGCATCACCATTGCCACTCCCAGCAGCTACAAGATCATACACTGAGACCAAGTCAACAAACACGGAGGTGGTATAGCCATCGTCCACAAAGAGTCTCTCCACTGCACAGAAGCCACTGACAACACCACCCCCATTATGGAACACCTCAATTTCAAACTCAACACAGACAGCAAGTCCACCATCGGGGGCACCCTTGCATACGACCACCATGACCACGCCCGCCTTCTTCAAGGACATTTCCAACTTCCTAGCCATCAGCTAATAGAACTTCATCTTCCTCAGAGACCTCTATTTCCACATTGACGACTCAAGAGACACCAACATGGCAAACTTAAAAGAGAGCATGAACAACCTCGGCCTCACCCAAATGGGCACCGACCCCACGCACATAGCTGGACACACTCTGGACATGATCTTCACAACCAATAGCAGAATCAAATATGTCCTCACCTCGGAGTTCACCTGGTCCGACCAGTTGTCCACTTCTCCATGTCCAACACCACCACCGACCACACGGGAACTGCCCACAGGAGCTGGAGCAAGGTAATGGACATTCTATGGACCAACACCCTTAACAACTCCACCCCAGACACCACCGCCGAAATCAAGGTGGCCGTCCAAAATTTCAACACCTGGATCACCAAATGCGCCAGCATAGTCACACCCCTCAAATCCGCAAAACAAGGCAGACCCTCCAAATACACACGCTGGTTCACTCCTGAACTAAAAGCCTCCAAATCCAACTGCAAATAACTAGAAAGAATCTGGTGAACCAAAAAGACACCCAGCGACCGAGCCAACTTCAAAGTGACTCTCAATAAGTATCACATACGCCTGAAAAATGCCAAAAAGGAAGCCCTAGCCACCCACCTCAAAGTTAGCTCCAACCATGGCAAGGAACTCTTCAGCATCAAAGAGTTCACCAACCCCTCAGCAACAGAGAACTCCGTAACCCCTTCGAAGGAGCTCTGTGACACCCTTGCAGAATTCTTCTACAACAAAATCGCCACCATCTACAAACACTTTGCCAAAAGTTGTCGCTGGTTAGCTGCGGGTCAAACTCCTCAACAGAAGCGACTCAATCTCAAAAGCTATAATCACTATGTGAGATCAACTAACCACACAAACCATCACTACTATCATGAGCTCTGTCTTCTCAGAAGCACCCGGAGACCCCTACCACCATCACATGTTCAACCTGGGGAGCAACTCCATCAGTAAGGAACTCGCCACCATCCTCAACTCATCCCCTCTGCCTCCGTCCCAAAAGGATGGAAACATTCAGAAGTAAAACCTTTCTGGCTAAAGTCCTGGAGAAAGAAATAAACAGCCAACTCTCCAACCAGCAAGAAATCAACAACCTCCTGGATCCATCCCTATTGGGATTCCGCGCTAATTGCAGCCACAGATGACATCCGATCTCCACTAGACCAGGGAGAGTCCACAGCACTGATTCTCCGCAACCTCTCCACAGCCTTCGGCACCGTGTCACACTACATCCTCATATATGGACTCCTTCAGATGGGGATCTAAGGAAATGCCCTTAAATTGATCGCTTTCTTCCTCGCTGAAAGAACCCAGAGTTGCCGCCCACCTTAGACCTCAAGCCCAAAGAACATCATCTTTGGTGTTCCCAAAGGGTCCGCACTGAGTCCAACCCTGTTTAACACAAACATGCTCCCCTCGCCACGCAGGTCAAATCCTATTGTATGAACATCATATCATACGCTGACGACATGCAGTTCATCCTCTCCCTATCCTCAAACCCCATTAATACCAAAACCAATTTCCACAGGGGCATAGCCAGCATGACGCAAAACAAATGCCTCAAACTCAACACTGGCAAAACAGAGGTACTCATCTTCTGGAGCAACACTTCCCCATGGCACGACTCCTGGTAACCAGCAGAACTGGGACCATCACCCACTCCCACAGACTATACCGGAAACCTCGGCATCATACTCAACAAGCTCACCATGAAGAAGCAGATAAACGCTGTTTCTTCAGCCTGCTTCCTCACCCTCCGCATGCTCCGGAAAATATTGCAGTTGCTCCCCATCAATACCAGACGAACCGTCACCCAAGCCCTCATCACCAGCTGCCCGGGGTAGGAAAACTCCTTCTATGAGAGCATCACCTCACAACTACTGAGCAGATGTAAACCATCGAAAATGCTGCAGCCAGGCTCATCCTTGACCTCCAGAGAAGAGCCCACATCAGCCCCCACCTCAGAGTGCTCCACTGGCTATCAGTCCAAAAAAGGTGCCAGTTCAAACTGCTGACCCATGTCTAAAAGGCCCTGCACAACAAAAGAAGAGCCTACCTCAAACACAGACTGAACTTCCACCAACCCAGCAGACAACTACTCTCCGCCTCCCTCTCCCTCGCCCACATGCCCCAGTTCCACAAAAGCAGAAGCAGCGGCCGCACCTTCTCCAACCTTGGCTTATGCCGCGATGAATGTTAAAGTATGATGATGTGAATCCACCACATGATACAGATGCAGTGGGTAAATGATACATACCACTTGTTAATGTAAGAAAGTCTTTGCCAAAACCCATCCTTTCCATTGTATGAAATAAATATCCCCATTTTACTCTGTCAAATACTTTTTCGGCATCTAATGAAAGGAGAACATTCTCTTCATTGCCGTTCCGTAATTGCCACAATAAATGCAAAATAGTGTGAAGATGATTAGTAGAGGATCAACCTGGGACAAATCCAGCTTGAGAGGGATGTATCAAGGAGGTGATCACGGAGTCAAACCAATGCACCAGTACTTAATCTAGAATTTTGAAGTCTGAATTAATTAATGAGATTGGTCTATAACTAGAACATTCTAAGGGGTCTTTACCTGGTTTAGGAATTACCGTAATTCGAGCTAATAAGAAACCAGAAGGTACATATCCTAGACACAAAACTTGATTTAATAAGGATACCAATAGTGGAACAGTATGCGTTTTAGTAATTTTATAAAATTCAATCGGAAGGCCATCCTCTCCCGGTGATTTACCAGTACCCAGAGAGTCAATCGCCCTCTGTACCTCATAACTGGACCCCTCCCTGTGATTTTTTTGTTTCTGTTCTTGTTCAATTTTGGGAGATTACATTTAGAGAAGCAGGCAGTTTCTTCGGAATGATCAGATCAATGGAAGTATATAAAGTTTCCTAAAATGGCTTAAATTTAGAAATAATCTCTGATGGGAGGGTAAGTAGAGAACCATCGGAATTTCTAATGGCGGGGATTGCAGTAGAACATTCAGGTTGTCATAATTGATAGGCGAGTTATCTCCCACTTTTCTCCCCGCTTGTGTAATGACGTGGAGGAATGCAAAATAAAAAATAAATCTGAAGAGGTATAACAAATATTAAGCCACATTTTGCGGATAGTAATTTTTGTAAAAGTACTGGGCATTGAGTTTGTGAATAGATTGAGGTATGGTGTGAGATTTTCTTGTCCAGTGTAATTCTGGTAGCATTTGTACGTTTTTAGCAAGTGTAGTATCCCCCATCCTCATCCCTCTTAATACAGCCTTCTAGGCACCCCAAAGTATGTGTGCAGTGGACACTAAGTGTTTGTTTTCCTTCAATAACTGTTCCATGTATGAAAACAATACTTGTTTCTCTTGTGGAGTTTTAAATGAGGAAAGATTGGTTACAAGAATTTAAAGGATGGCTTCACAAAGAGAAAGGAGACAATAAGCTCTAGGGAGAGATGAGAACCAGCAGGACAATAGGAGAGAGCTTTGAAAGAGGGTGAGCCTAAGAAAGGGTAAATAATAGAGTGCATTGTGTGATTAGGCTTGAAAAATATGCATTGCCGTTGGTTTTGTATGAAGAGGACACTGTGTGAAAGACCAAAGCTTGTATTCTTGAATGGACTGGATGGGCACAAAGATGAAGTGTAATCGGTATAGAACAGAATTCAACAAGGAGCATAAGCAGTGTGTTAATGTTGTTAAAATGTAATTGAAAATGGTGGCAGCTAATGGGATAAAAGAATGTGAAGGTTTGAAGTGTCAAAAGATTATGGAGAGGGGGTGGTTTGTGGGGTTTTTTAAATAACATGGGTGAATAAAAGCACAACAATTGAGGTTTAAGATGAAAAGCACATGTGAGAGAGAAAGGTGTTGTGGCACCACTTCACCTGATGCACCAATGAAGCCTACGCCTTTGTAAATGGGGAACAAAGTTTAGGGACTGCAGATAATATGTAGATGAGTGAAATGAAGCAGACGTGTGTAGTTAATAGTGTTATGTTTTCATTTAAGTGTTCATTTCCCTGGTAGCCTTTTCATCTCTTAGCAACATAGTTCTACTGTTGGAATCCTGCTGTGGAAGCCAGCAGACGAGCTTGGTTGTGGAGCTGAGAGGTTGGTCGTTGTAATAAACATCTTCTACTTGGAACAGTGTCCGGTCATCCCAAAATTGGCAACGAGGATGGGATCTACCTGAAGTGGACAAGCACGTTTCCAAGAAAAGATCCTTTGTGGAACAGAAGAAGACGTGAGGTTGGAGACCGTGTTAAAGGAAAAGACAAGAACAGCTGAACACCTGCGATCCCCAGCCGCGTCAACTAATGTGCCGTAATTGAATTTGTTCTACTGATTTTAGGTGAGAGTCTATTGATTTGCCTGGTGGAAGATCGTAGTACGCCACCGTCAGCGCACTGTTGCAAGGCAACTCTGCTGGAATGTGGAGGTGTTTGTGAACTTTGGAGCAACAGCGCGTGGCTGGATACATGAGTTTCGGTGATGGCATGAAGTTCCTGTTCTGCACTGTGAACCTTGAGCGGCAGCACGTGGCTGGAAACCTGTGTTTCAGTGACGGCAAGATGTTACGGTCTTGTGGTTGCTTATGTAGTTGCTTACGTAGTGATTCCTATGACACCACGTCATGCAATGATGTGGTTGCCAAGTGAATAGAAGACGCCATGCGTGCCGCCATCTTTGATGTAGTGTCGGAGATCTAGAATTACATGGAATTGCAGCGCACATTATTCTGTGGAGCATCCGAGGAGCCTGTACGTCGAACACTTCTGAGCATGCAGTGTTTGGTAGTCAGGCCAGAGCCAGCTGCGGTGGACATCGGTGATGGGCACACCGCTCATCAGAGTCTGATGACATTAGACAGCAGAGAACAGCGTTTGGAGTGCCGCTTATAATTATCAGTGACGGGTACACTGCCTGTCGTATTTCCGTGACTGAAATCACTTAGAGTGTGAGCACCACAGGTCTGAAATTCCAACAAGGTTGTGTATATTATGTGTGATTTGCGTAACGTTTTTAGGGTTGCCAGACAATACATTTAGTGTGTTGTCGTCCAGTTAGTAGAGTACTAAAAACAGAAGTTTCATTTTTAATTATTCCTTCAAGCACACTGTACAATGACATTGCAGTCCATCCCTCCTCCTCCAATGTTTCTGCAAGAACCAGGCCCAACGTGCATGGAGTGAAAGGACTGGAAGGAGTCGTTTACCACCTATCTGGAAGCTATAGGTGGTGATGTATATATTGCAAAGAGAAAATTTCCAATTCTCAAAGTACAGTCTAGTGGTGGAAGGTAGGAGAGTATTAAATACGTTACCTAATCCTCAGTTGGGGAGAGGAAATGTTGATGCAGGGTCAGACGAGGAAGATGTGTATGAGAATGCTATGACAGCATTGGCAGAAAAGTATGGGAAACAATTGAGCGTAGATATAGAGAGACACAAGTTTTTCTATTGTGCTCAAATCCAAGGAGAAAAAATAAAGCAATATGTGGCAGCTTTGAGGAGATTGGCAGTAACATGCAGGTTTAAAGGACTCAGAGATTTGATCATTAGAGGTCAATTAATAAATAGAACAAACAACCTAAAGATTTAAGAAAAATTATTAGACAAATCTATAGAGATAGCCAGACGTATAGAAAATACATCTCTGTATGTTAAGGAATTAGCTGGACCAGGGCCTAAGATTGAAAGTGACTAGCACAAGGTGTGTGCAGTGAATTCTAATAAGAAAAGTGTATGAGTTGTAGGGGAAGATGACAAGAATCCTATCAAGAAACAAGATGGGGGTACAAAAGGTCATGTTTTAGGTGTGGGAGCATTAGGAATACTGCTGAAGCCAGCCAGTGTCCCCCTACCAAGAGTAGATGCTTTAAGTGTAAAAAATTGGGCCATTTTAGAAGAGTATGCAAAGAGGATGAAATCTCCAAACAACAGAAACCTGTAAATGTGATAAATAGTTATGTGGCATCTAATTCGGAAGATGAAATGTATATGAGGAATGAAACAGGTGTAGAAGTGTTAGTTCTTAGCAATTTTGACACGCTCTGCAAGGAGTCCATAAATGGATATAGTTCTCCCAAGTGCATTGTAAACATCAATAATATTGACGTACATATGTAGGCAGATTCTTGTTCCCTTTTTACATTCATTATTAAACAGAAATGGTAAGGGTTAGGAGATATGGAATTGAAACCTACCGATGTAGAACCAAAAGATTATTGTGGCAAGAAGTTACCTATTTTAGGATATTTGAATGCTAAGTGGGGTTCCAAAAGAGAAAAGTACTTGCGAAAATATATGTGGTGGAAGTAGGAAGATCCCTGTTGGGTTGGAGGGAACAAAATGATTTGGGGATTGTTCTTAACCCCAACCATCCTTTACAAGTTTTGTTAACTGAAGCTCAAGAAGGAGGTGAATGTATTAAAAAGTTTCCCAATCTATTCAAAGAAGAACTTGGATGTCTCAAACATTTTGAACATCGAATTGTTCTTAAGAAGGATGCCAGACCCAAAGTGCACAAGGTGTGTAATGTTACAATGGCTCTAAGAGGTAAATTAAAAGATTAGTTACAAAGATTATATAAGGAAGATGTGGTAGAGCCAATAGAGGCCTCCGAATGGTTAAGTCCCATTGTAATTGCGCACAAACCAAATGGAAATATCCGCATGTGTGTGGACTTGAGAGATTTAAATGAGTGTATATGGGTTGATCGACATCCTTTGCCCCGTATAAACGAAATGATGACCAGCGTGGCTGGCGGAAAGTGTTTTACTACATTAGATTTGTCCAGCGCTTACCACCAGGTAAAACTACAACCAGAGTCCAGACATTTGACATCTTTCATTACACTAGAAAGACGCGTTCCAATTTATTCGAATGCCTTTTGGTCTTGCTTTGGCATCTGCCGTATTTCAAAGGGTAATGCAAGGAGTTTTGAACGATGTGTGCAATGTGTTGGTGTTAGTCTTTCAAGACGATGTTTTGATCTGGAGAAAGGACAAAAATCAGCATGATAGTATTTTGCTGGAGGTACTTGCGAAATTGGAGAACGCGGGGCTCACCATCAGTCTGCAAAAGTGTAAGTTTTGTAAACCGGAAGTTGAATATTTGGAACACACATTATCACTAACCCTACGCGAAGATGTCATTGCACTACGTGAGCTACGCGTAGCTACGCGAGCATGCGTAGTTGCTTGGGACGCCCGTTCGCAATGCATTTTTCTTGTTCGGGAGCGCGTTGTGCGTGTTCAGGGCGCGGTTTGCGTGCTCGGGGGATAATATCTCACGAACTAACCCATGCGGTTGCCTATGGGCGCGGCCATCTTGTTTTTCAATTGTCCAACCCGCTCGCGAAGCCTTATTTCCTGTTCCGGGTCGCGTATAGCGTGTTCGCGATGCGCATTTCATGTTCATGAGCGCGTTTTACTTGTTTGCGACGATTATTGCGTGTTCACGGGGAAATATCACACAAACTTACCCACGTGGTCACGAAAGGGCGCGGCCATCTTGTTTTTTACTCAATGCTATGGTTCTGGGCCTACTTTTCTATCCTCCCTTAATCTTTGCAATCCTTAGTTTTTTTACACGTTTTTTCTGACTTTTTTTATTTATCATCTATCTCTCTCTGTCCCTAAGTTTATATTTTGCATTTTATTTCTACTTTTACTGTGTTTTTTTTTTACTTTTCTACTGTTTTATATTACTTCTTTCTTTAAGCTACTACTTCTTCCCCCTAACTTTATTTTTTCCTTCTAACTTTTCTTTTCCGCCTCCCACACACCCCAGAACCATGGCCAAGGGTAGCACTAACGGCTCAAAGGGCAAGGCGCCTGCGCCCAAGAGCCACCTGCCTTGCGGCAGAATGTGCCCTGCAGGGGTGCAGGCCCGGCAGCTTTTTGGCGAGGCGGAGGTGGCCACTCTTGTTTTTTTTATCCAGCGCCACCTCCCCTTGACCTTGGCAGCAGGCGGCAGGCCCGGCTCCGGGTACCCTACTCAGGAGCGTCACCGTCGGTGGGCGAAGGTGCGCCGGGCAGTGTTTCGCTGCTCAGGGGTCCGGCGCACCCATAACCAGCTGACCCACCGGTGGTCAGACATCCTGGACCGGGAGCAGGACCTGTTGGACCTGCTAGGTGTCGAGGTCGTGGGGCTTGGCGAGTAGCTAATATATAGTAGTATAAGTATTGTGTATAATATTTTGACGAATAACAAGATTACTACTGCTTACATTGCAGGTAAATTACGTTTCAAAATCTTCTGTGATTGTATGACACAGGTGCTCGGCGCTACTCTTGTTTGCAACTTTGCGCTAGCTTGGGCTGATTAATGTAAGAGTATACTTTAGAGAACTGAAGTTAGGTAATTCTAATGCTAGAGAGCCTCTAGTCCTTCCATTGTCCTCCTGTGAAATAGTGGTGGATGGATACTAGGTTTAGTTAGTATTAGTTCATAATTTTTTTACGGTCTGCGTGACGCCTCCTCTGTCACTGAGTGCTGCTTACCCCAGTCTTCCATAGAACCTTTTGTAGTTTGTTTAGGGAGTGGTAGGCTTAGCAGTGTCAGTCAGTAGCAGAACAACATTAGACGCAACCAACCCACAATTTGGTGTATGCACAAATTTATGCATGTGTCCTCCATCTCATCTATGCATTTTGAAAGGCTACAAAAAATGGAAATGCAGACTTAGTGAACAATTGGCCCGTCTGGAATTGGTGGTCTAGGTCAGATGGTACTTAGGCTTCGTTAGTATTCTGGAATCAGAATGATTATGGAACACTGGAGTGTTCATAAATAAGTAGATGATCCGTGAATCCAGCAAGCAGCCTAGTAGTCAATCTGATTAGATAGGAAACAACAATTGCAATAAAATTGACCTAACATGTTTTTTGAGCGTTTTTTTAAAATGATTTGTTTCACAGCACCACAAAAACAACGAGAGAGGAAGGGAACACAACACGGCTACTCCCCTCGAGGGATAAATCTAAAAAAACAACGAAGTCCGTGTGGTTTATACACAACCTCTTAGGGTCAAGGGAGCACAAGTCTGCTCACTCAAAACAACACTGTATGTTGTTTAAGGAGAAAAAACCTAAATATATATAAAACCCTCACTCGCCAACCTGGTTGGTGACATGCTTCATCATCGGGCTCCACTGGGTATGGCCGAATGCCATCCCAGTGTGCTGCAACGCCAGGTTACTGCGGAGCGGGGTTCGTGTGAGGTGACAGTGAATTTAGAAGCTTCCAATTGAGTCAAAAAGGCAATTTTATTTGTTTTGCTAATTGGAAATATTAAAAAGGGAGAAGAGTGAGGGTCAAAAATTAGAAGACCAGATTCACTCTGTGGCGGTCAACATGTTTCTGCCTTAATGTATGGTATACAGGCTTTTGTCAGGACCAGAGTGGGGGTGCAGAGTCCCGGTGGTATGAGCGCGCTAAGGCTCACCCTGCCGAGGACTGCGAGTGTGAAAAATTATATTAAAAATTACCCGCCAACAATTATAGTGGTGGAGAGAAACGAGTTTATCTCGGCGGCATATCCGTATGAAGCCTCAGGGATCCCGGGAGAAGGGTGGGAGCATATGGCACACCGCCCTCGTTGCTCGGCACCCGTTCGGTACCTATAGAACGCCTCTCGTGCCCGGGTCCAGGTGATAAACTCGTTTCTCTCCACCACTATAATTGTTGGCGGGTAATTTTTAATATAATTTTTCACAGAGTGAATCTGGTCTTCTAATTTTTGACCCTCACTCTTCTCCCTTTTTAATATTTCCAAATTAGCAAAACAAATAAAATTGCCTTTTTGACTCAATTGGAAGCTTTTAAATTCACTGTCACCAATTGTTTCACAGCACTCCTTAATGTTTGTCTCTTTCTTTATTATATCTTACATGATCATCAGCACCACCCAGGGGCAAGAAGATGGGGTCCAAGTCGGCGGGACAGCAACCAGAGGACCGCTCCTTTACCGAGGCCCCTGCTGCTGGCCCCAGTAAGTCCTCCAGTGGTTAATATTAGCAATATATATTTCACTAACTTTTACTGCACTTTTTTTCCCCCAACTATTAAATATGGTTCCACTTCCTAATTCTATTTTTTATAAAAGATTCCTTGACCTTCACTATCTGTTTCCAAATTCTGGTTATCCCTGCCTCTAAGTTCCTTCTAACTGCCCTTGCTATGACTCTCTGTACTACTACTACTATTAGTCTGTCTGTAGCTAAGCTTGCCCAGTTGGTCACTCTTTATTGAAGGTTTTCTTTGGAATAAAACTCAGATTGACCAATAGCTCTAGCCACTGGGTCCTGTCCTTTGGGTTGTCCTCTTCTAGTCTTCTTAATCTTGAGGCTTTGACAATGCCCACCAACAAAATGCCCAACCAGATATTTGACTAGTATTTTTGATAGTATAGTACATACTACTACTGTTGTAGGGATTCTGCACAGCCACATACAGAACTATACACAAGAAAATAGGATGTTGGTGATGGGAGGTTATACCTTACTCACACCTCAGTCAGAACCCACAATCCCCTGACTGACTAGCTATAGTGTCTCATTAGGTCCCGAACCCCCACACGAAGATACCCAATGATGACACAACCCAGAACATAACACCCTTTTGCTCACTTGTGTAAGTCCACCCCACCACACCAAATACCACAGAGTCTATGTGTAAGTTCAAAAGGTTTATTTTCAAATAACAAGCTCTGTACGTCGTTCTATGAAATTACTACAGCCAGCTCCAACAGCAAAATGCATAAGATTAAAACAGTACACATTTACAAGTGCATGATAGAAGACAAAAGATCTGTGTGAATTCTGGAAGACCCCTCACCGTAGAACGTAGAAATACTGGTTACATGCATCATAAGCTCTGCAAATCTCTGGTTTGTAGAAGGGAATCTTCCGCCTATTTTGAGAAAAATGGTGCGCGCTAGATAGTATAATGCAATTATGCAAGCATTTCACAGTCATGCCAAAAAGTGTAACATGTTATGGCTAAGCAATACGGACTAACCGAACTCCATAACAAGGTGGCTTGTTTTTCGACCTCTTCACTTGTACGCAACACTCATGTGGCCTCAAAGGCGTCTACTGCACAACAAGCTGCGAGGTAATATGCGCAAAAGAGTAGACATGATGAATCTAAAATGGTTACATGGCACAGACTAACTTTCCAAAGAGGAGAGTAGGACTAGATGACTCTAGCGACCATAACACTACTAGTGTCTGTCTCCTGACTCTACTCTAGTACCCTATTTGGACTAGCGATGATGTATGTTGTATTAACTTTTTTTTCAATCTTCCTAGTGAAAACTAATAAAATAGGGGGAGGTGTACAAGCATCTAAAAATGTGTCATGTTTTTTCTAGGCGTACTACCAACCACCAGTGCTGGCGGGGCCAGCGGCGATGGCGATGCGGCCATTCCGGAGGGGGCAGGAGAACATGCAGCACCTGCAGGAGCTACAGGGGGGGAGCCAGCAGCAGTGGCGGGCGGTGGGAAGTTATAATCATTACTTATTGACATTACTACTAGCTGGAAGGGTGTTCACTTTACTCACTGTACTGTTAGACTTATTAAGTTGTAGTGAACATTATACAAGGGTTGAAGAAGACACCCTTTACTTAGCATTAGCAATGCATTAGCAGCGTGAGTTGAGTAACCAATGGCCTCTTCTATCGGACTCCAACTCAGCTGTGAAAGTTTTATGGAGAAGACTTAAAGTCAGATCATATGACCTTGATGTATGTGTTGAACAAAGAGGGAAAGAAGGGTGGAAGGAGGAAGGACGGGCAAGATGTAATATGACTGATATAGAAGGATATGTTGGAAGCATGCATAGGTGGCTAAAGGAATCAGATCAGATGCATGGGTTGTTGAAGGATGGGTGGAAGGTGAAAGAAGATGCCTGCCTGGGTGGGCGACACAGTATGGGTGGATACTAGATAGCAAGAATCAACAGCGGTGTTTGGGTCAAACTCAAAGCCAAGGCAAGCAAGGAAGGAGCAGACGCATGGGTGGTTGTTGGTGAAACCAACTAATGTTTGTTAAGAGATATATAAAAAAGAATGATAGACATTTACTTTTAATGGATGGATGCCTGGATGTACTATTCATCATAGACAGCATAGGTGATGACTGTCTCTGGAGAGTCTTACTTTGAAGAGAATGTAAAAGAAAATGCGCAAGAGTAGCAAAGCGGAGGGGAATATAAGTAGTATTTTCAGAATACAGTTGACTCACAGTAGTTTGCAAGCACATTATATATATATATATATATATATTATCAAGCGCCTTCCTCCGACTACCACTCCCTACCTATGTTAATTTATTGTCGATTATGTCAGCCAGCCTGCAAAGGGTGGCCTATCTGTTGGTTACACAATCAATGAAAACAAAGTACCTTATGCAGTAGCGGTCGGTAGTGGGAGTGCTGGCGGGCGGTGACGTGGGGAGGGGCAGGGTGAGGGGTAGTAAACTATGTATTATGGCCAAATACAGGTAAGTAAACATAACAATAAATAAAACTAATTTCATTGTGCACACTGCACCGCCAAATGCGATGCAGTGCGTGCAACAAAATTTGTTTTATTTATTTATAAGTATTTTTTACTTACCTGTAATTGTCCGTAATCCATAGTTTACTACCCCCCACACTGCCCCGCCCCCTTCCCACGTCTCCGCCCGGCAGCACTCCCACCACCGACCGCTACTGACCTTATGTTGTGTTCCCATATATAATATAAGCAATGATCATTGGATCAGATAAATAATCTGCCTTTTTGTAGTATCCAGGGCAGGGTGAAAATGAAATTGAGCAATTGCCCTCATGCAACAGACAGAGTATGGCCAGTGCCACCCGTAATACAAAAATATGCGATTCCCCACCTGCAGACAGTAGTAGTAAATAAAACTAACGCGAGTCTGCATCATGTGACTCGTATCTGTTTCTCTTGGGTGCAAGCTTAGCTGACTGAGCTGGCATGCCGGCTACAACAAGGTTATGTAATTTCGCTAAACTAGAGATAAGAAGAAGACGACTGGTGTGTACTGGAGTCCATAGTGCTAGTATAATGCCTGAAACTCCCACAAATGTTGGAGTCCGAGGAAGTGGGAGGATAGATACTTACCACAAATGTTATGTACTGTGCTTGCTAGTGATACTGTGCCACTATGTGTTGAATTAATTTTGTGTTACTGTTTTGCTAAGAGTATTGGTTACAATATTCTTTTTCTTTCTTGATATAGATCCTCCTTTCCAAGAAAAACCCACACGGAAGGAGTTGGCAGCCAGGGCCTGGCGCCGTAAACTGGAGGCCATCTGTGAAGAGTACCGGCGGCTGGTGGCTCAGGTGGAGGAGGAGGAGGAGGCGGCTGCAGCTGCAGCCTCAGCCTCCTCCAATGCCCCGGGCCCCAGCTAGGCCCCGCCTCTAGTGTTACGGCGCCGCGGTCAGGCAGCCACTCGCCGCCGTGCTTCGATAACATCTAGCACTGCTGCCCCCCACCCTGGATGCAACTGCATTTCGCCGCCAGATGCTCCTCCGGATAGCACGCTTGGACGAGCACCTAGAGGAGCGGGTTAAGATCCTCGTTAATAAACATCTCAAAGCCCGCCAAATTTAGGACCACGTTGAATTGCCCCTTTTTAATTCCTTTTGTTGGTGGGTGGGTTTTGGGCGTTGGGGTTTATGGACATTTTGGAGTTTTGGACATTGGTTGGGGTTAGGGAGAGGGGTGGGTCAGGTCAGAGTGGGATAGTTTATTTTTGTTAGGTTAATAAATTATATTTACTTAAACATACGATGTTAATGTTGTGTGTGGGTTACTGTTTTACGAATTTACGTCACATGGTTTCCTTGCTGCTGTAGGCCCACAGCCAGTGTTTGATTTAAAATATCTGCCGATTTTGTAACACACAAACAGATCGATGCGGGACCCCTCACTGAGTTATTTTATTTGTCCTACTAGTACTGTCAGTCTCTCCTCCTGGTCCATTATACCTCCCACCAAACTTATCTTACCTGTGATTGATGATGATTAAGTTCGGCACAGCGATGGCTGCATGGTTTCCCAAGAGAATGGAGAAGATGCCATGGTTGTGGTGGTAGTAGTAGACACTGGCACTAGCACTTGAGAATAAAAAAAAGAGAGCCACTTGCCTGAGAGAGACTGTGGGAGGAGTAGTAGAACGAAGTAAAGTACAGCATGGGTGGGCAAGCAGAAGAAGATCCTTGCCCTGCCTTGAAATTGAATTAGTGTTGCTTTCACCACATCTGCCCCAGCAAGCGTGTGATCAATTGTTGGTGTACATTTAATGTAGTCACATCACATCTCAATATAAATCACAGAGCCCGGGGGAAGAGGGTTAGGGATTGATGAATGGATAGGAAGGGGGGTTTGGGGAAAGGTTTGACAAAGAAAAACAGACAGTACGCATGGACACAACAAAAGTAAAACACAATCTTGGAAGACGACCATGATCCATTATCCAATAAATCTATAACGGGAGAAAAAGGAAATGCATGCATGATGATGAAGATAACTTGATGGTTAATGAGTAGTACTTACTAACTACTACTACACAATTAGACAGTACAGGGAAGAAGTATAATTATTAATTTAAAATTTGCCTTGCCTGTATGCCCTCAGAGAGACCCAAATTACATGCTCTACCAGGCTTACTTTTAAAGCTAGCAAAGAAAATTGAAAAATAGTTGTAGGGATCAATTACCAAACAAACCACAACACACAGTCGTAATGATTGAAGAGAAAAAAGAATCAAATAAATTAAAAGACGAATGATGAATGATACTAAAGTTACTGTATTATCCTGGTCCAATTGTGGAGTTGCATCTCGTCATTCATCTTGGTCCTCCCTTCGATGGACACTCCGCACATCAATCTTGGGTACCACTGCCTGCCTGATGCGAATTGGTAAGATAAGTGTGAGTTGTTTCTCCCAGTATAGCACAGGGTAAAGGCCGGCCTGTAAGTGTAGATGGAAAAACAAAAGGGGTATTGAAAAATAACTGAATTAAAAAAAAGCATCAATTATGGTGGAGTGCAAGAAGAGAAGACAAGACTCTTGAGAGAACACTTTCAGACTGAGACGGCTTGGATACATAGTGTCTACTCTACAGCATTAAGCTACAACAGCATAACAGGACAGGAGCCAGCACAGAACAGGCCCATGGCACCAGGCCGGCCCGTGACCCAACCTCCATTTACAAAAGGCATATACAGCAACCTAGCATTTTCCAAATCAAGTGACTATATCAATGCGCCACTGTCAGTCATACCACAACACCCTACTCCACACCACTACACGGACATGTAGCCTAGGTCTGCTTTGGTTCTTGTTGAATTGTTGTGTTTACCTTTTATGCCAGTCCATGAAACGCAGTTATTCCATCAATTATCTCCAATCCAACTGACCGACTGCGTGCAAAGATAGTATGGTCATCATCATGACCGTGTGGTACGTGTTGTCCAACACCAACTCAATCTGTAGTGACTCCGATTAAGTTTATATCCCATATTAAAAAATTGCAACAGATATTGGCCTGCACCTGCAGTAGTAGGAGTGGTTATTAGACAACAAGGAAACATTGACAATCACTTGAGTCACTTTTACTTTGTAGATAAACTAGTATAGTTCGACTTCATGCACATTCACTCTGAGTCAGCAAGCATCCAATGCAATGCATGCCATCATTCATTAATCATTACCTGTCTTGATCTTCTCTTTGGCTGTCAGATCAGATGCCTAGCCTTCTGACAGTGATGAGTTTCGGCTCAGAAACAAAACGGAAGATAGCTGTAGTCACGTTTCACTTTATATGGAGGGACTGTTAGAGGCAACATTTATTGTACTATTCTCCATCTCCATCCAATGTCTGGCTTGCTGGAAATGTATTTAGGGAGAGTCAGGAAGATGGAGCAGGACTCTGAGGAGTGGAGTGGACAGTTATGCACAGACGTGCAACTCCAATAGGGAAATAAAAAGAGGAGACGGTGGTGATGGATTTGTTGTGATTAGATTTGAACAAGAAAAACAGACACACACATAAATAAAGGAAGGAAGAAAGTAACAATTTGAAAGCCTAGTTGTCAGGGAAGAGGAGCTTGTCCTCTAACTCTGGTGGTTCGGACAGAAGTATTTCATGTAACCCACTACTTATGTCATCGAAGTCGCTCTCCTCTTCCTGCTGTGATTCACTTATTTTGTACTCCGGTGGTATAAAGTGCTGATTCATTTTGATCATGGTTAACCTCTCCATGCTTTTGGGCGAGAGACTGGTCCTTTTCAGTTACAATGGCACCAGCAGCACTGAAAACAAGCTCAGAAGAGACACTTGCAACAGGGCAAGCCATATACTTTATCGCCAGCCTGCTGAGCACTGGCCATTGGCTTCTTTTCCCATACCAATACACCAATGGGCTTTGCTCCATGAAGACCTCTGTTGTGTCATCCAGATAGGCCTGGACCATCTGCTCAATGTTCAGGGGTGCTCCGATTTGCTTAGCCTCTTTTGCCTTTGCATCAGCAATGGACGTACAAAACCCTTTCCGTAGAAACCAATCACTTGCCGTTTTTTTTTTAATGTGGCTGATGATCCTGTTGGTGCTGTTGTTGGTGTTATTGGTGGTAGTGTTGGTGACTGCTGGGAGGCAAACGCACTGCTCTCAGGCTCTGAAGTAGAACTTGACTCTGGGTGCCCTGTAGTGCTTGTTCTGGCCTGGGGTGGCGGGCCTCTAATTAAGAGCCGTTCGTTTTCGAAGTCAGTGGCTTCCTCAGCTATCAAAGTTTTGTACTTGGCAACATCCACTTCTGAAAAAGAAATTACTGCATTACTGTTCAGAAATAATTTGTACCGTGGATCCAAAATTGAGGCAGTAATGTAATGTCGATGTGAGACAATGTTATTTTGAATCCTTGTATTTTCAGATAAGCGAATGGCTAAGGTGTCCGCCAAATAATATGTGTCTACTTTGTCATCCACACCTGCGTACGTTTCAGACACCTCCTTCAGCTTTTGCTCTAGAATGTACAACAATGGGATAGCTTGGCCCATAGTACAGTCCTCCCTGCTGACTTCACACGGGAAGACCTCAAAAGGAAGTAGCATCTCTGTCAGGCATTTAACGAGGTCCCATTGGGCCATCTCAACGGTCATGCCTTTCACAGTAGGATCTCCTGACTTTTTCATGACATAAGCATTGAGTGGTATGTACTGCTCAAACAGACGATCAAGCATGTAATAAGTTGAATTCCAACGTGTTGGCACCTCCTGGATGAGTGCTTTGACTGGCATTTTATGCTCACGTTGAATGACCCTCAGCTGCTTCCGGGCTTTAAAAGAATGGTTGAAATGTGTGCATATTCTTCTGCAGGTGGTCAGTAAGTTGCTGACTTTGCTTTCATTTTTCAGAAAGTCTTGAACAACAATTTCAATGCAGTGTGCCAAACACAGGACCCTGAAATAGCCACCATCTTTCTTGGCCCTAACTACATTACTGCCATTGTCCGTGGCAACAAAACCAATGTTAAGCCCTCTTGGTCGCAGCCACTCAAAGACCTTGCTGTTAAACTCATCCAAAATGTTTGCAGCAGTATGAGATTTCTCCATAGCAAACATGGCTACAGTTGCATGTTTGCGAGTGTCATTAAAAATCTCTGCAGTGTCAACACCTGCAGATATCTTATCTCTAACACCCGAAAAAGAGACCCAGTGTGCAGTGATGCACACGTAATCAGTGGCTTGGCAACTGGTCCACATGTCTATTGTCAGGTGGATACTCTGAACAGCACTCTGTTTTAAGGCTTTTCCAAGCAATTCCAGCACGTCGTGATGTAGTGCTGGAACAGCAACTCTGGCGAAATAGTAGCGGCTGGGAACCTTCCATTGTGGGCATATGATTGTCACAAATTCTAGAAAATGCACCCCTTCAACAAAAGAAAAAGGGAGAAGGTCCAGTACTAACATTTTGGCCAGGTTCGCATTGTACAAACGTGCTATTGGGTGTTTGCATTCGTATTGCCCCTCCGGCCTAGTAAACATGCTAAGAATGGTAGGCTGCGTGGTATTCCTTCCTGTTATGCTCAGCGTCGCACTTTTTTTCAATGCAGTACTCCTTGGTGTCTCAGGCTGACTCTTACTCTTGTGCCACTGAGATGTTGCTGAGGATGTGGGCGTTACCACTGCAGTGCTGGGGACAGGGTTACTTTGTGTACCACTACCACAGAGAATGTCTCCCTCTTCTTCTTCTTGTTCCACCGTGAGCGGACCTTCTTCTAATCGTTTATCCCCACCAACAGCAATGGTTCCAGTTTTTATGCGACGAAGGTGGTCCTCCCAGTTGATTGCGTGGTGTTTTTCCAGACGGGTCATTTGGCCTCCGGTACCATAGTTTGTACCAATCTTACCACGACTAACAGAGGTATGACAAATGGAGCATCTAGAAATTTTCTCCTCCTTTTTCGCTAACCGTAAAGAAGTCCCACACTGGGGAGCTTAACTTTTGTCTCCTGCTGGAGGTGCCACTTCTAATGCCGGATGAACTGGAGGGTGTGCGTTGAATTTGACTCTTTGCAGTACCACTACCTACTTCTGCTGAGGTGGTGCTTGTGCTGGATGTAGGAAGCTGCCGGCCCTTTGCTGATGTAAATATGGAAGCTGGAGGTCGTGTTGGTGTTACCTGTGTTGGAGGTATGCGTGCTATATCCCTCGCAGCCATTTTGGATAGGGTAATAATGTTGGTTTCCATCTCCTCTGGGCCGGGAGTGATGTTCGTGATGACTGGCTCATCATCATCACCATCCTGCTGTTCTACATCAACCTCCATAAGTATAAGGCTTTCTGGAACCTTCCTTTTTCCTAGCCTGATCTTGGGACATGTCTCCTTCTCAGACTCAGTTTGAGGCTTCCAAGTGGCATCTAGATCATCAGAAGAGGGGCTTGGCGAAGAACTTGATGGACTAACCCTTCTTTTCCTTGCTGGGGATTTGGAAGACAATGGAACTTCTGAATGAGTGGCTTCCTCTTCTTCCTCTGCATGAGGCTCAATTTCCTGAACTGCCGCTACTTCAGGAGGAACAACAAATACTATTGCGGGCGGTGGTTGGGGCTGTTGTTGTTGACCACTTATCTGCTGTGTTCCCTCCTGCGTTGATTGTGTACTACTTTGAGATAGCGATAAGTTTAGGTCAGGCTCAGCATCACTGCTTTCCATCATTAGGCTGGCTACCTCTTCCACACTCATCTGCTTGGGCCTGGGTTGGTGGGTTGGGCCCACTGATGCGGAGGTGCTGCCCCCAGCTTGGCCCCCGGACACCGCTGCTGGTGGCGTAATTTTTGGTGTCCCAAAAAAGGTTTTGGGCGGCACACCAGACTTAAGTGACACTTCCCTCTTCTTCTGTTCCTTCTTCTGAATGGCAACTTTCTTGGTACTGGAGGACCTGCTACCTGCTTTCTTTCAATCAATCAATCAATCAATCAATCAGGGAATTTGTATAGCGCACTACTTACCCGTGAGGGTCTCAAGGTGCTGAAGGGAGGGGGGAACCGCTACTGCTCGAAGAGCCAGGTCTTGAGATGTCTTCTGAAGGTGAGCAGGTCCTGGGTCTGCCGTAGGTGGGTGGGGAGGGTGTTCGATGTCTTGGCAGCGAGGTAGGAGAATGATCTGCCGCCGGTGGTCTTTCGTTGGATGCGGGGGACAGCAGCGAGGGCGAGGTTTGCTGAGCGGAGCTGGCGGGTGGGGGTGTAGAAGTTGAGTCTGTCGTTCAGGTAGGCTGGTCCGGTGTTGGAGTGCTTTGTGTGCGTGGGTGAGGAGTTTGAAGGTGGTCCTCTTGTCGACGGGGAGCCAGTGCAGGTCTTTCAGGTGGGGGGTGATGTGGCTGCATCGGGGTACGTCGAGGATCAGACGTGCAGAGGTGTTTTGGATGCGTTGTAGTCAATGCAGGTGTTTGGCTGGGATTCCTGCGTAGAGTGCGTTGCCGTAGTTCAGCCTGCTGCTGACGAGGGCCTGTGTAACAGTTCTCCTTGTTTCGGACGGGATCCACTTGTAGATTCTGCGGAGCATGCGGAGGGTGTTGTAGCAGGAAGAGGAGATGGCGTTGATCTGCTTCGACATGGAGAGGGAGGAGTCGAGGACGAATCCGAGGTTGCGTGCGTGGTCGGTAGGCGTGGGTGCCGTTCCCAGCGTTGTAGGCCACCACGAGTCATCCCAGGCCGAGGGGGTGGAACCGAGGACGAGGACCTCCGTCTTGTCTGAGTTCAGTTTCAGACGGCTGCTCTGCATCCATTCGGCGACGGCCTTCATTCGCTCGTGGAGGTTCGTTTTGGCGGTGTGCGGGTCCTTGGTGAGGGAGAGAATAAGCTCGGTGTCGTCGGCGTAGGCGATTATGTTGAGGTTGTGCTGGCGGGTTACTTGTGCGAGGGGGGCCATGTAGATGTTGAAAAGCGTCGGGCTGAGTGATGGTCCCTGGGGTACGCCGCAGATGATGTTGGTGGCTTCGGATAGGAAGGGTGGAAGTCGGACTCTCTGGGTTCTGTCAGAGAGGAAGGATGTGGTCCAGCTGAGGGCTTTCTCATGGAACCCGGCTTCTTGAAGGCGTGTTTTTAGGGTGATGGCAGATCGTGTCGAAGGCGGCCAAAGGGTCCAGGAGGATGAGGGCTGAAGTTTCACTGTTGTTGAGTTGTCGCCTGATGTCATCTGTGGCGGCGATGAGGGCTGTTTCCGTGCTGTGGTTTCGTCTGAACCTGGACTGGGACGGGTCCAGGATGTTGTTGTCTTCGAGGTGGCGGGTTAGTTGCGCGTTGATGATTTTCTCGATGACCTTCGTCGGGAACGGGAGGAGGGAGATGGGTCGGAAGTTCTTGAGGTCCACCTTGGGCTTCTTGAGGAGGGCGTTGATTTCGGCGTGCTTCCAGCTGTCCGGGAATGTGGCTGTCTTGAAGGAGGCGTTTATGACCTTCCGTAGTTGGGGTGCGATGGTTGCGTCGGCTTTGTTGAACACGTGGTGAGGGCAAGGGTCTGAAGGTGATCCAGAGTGGATGGAGTTCATGACCTTGCGTGTTTCTTCGTCGTTTACGTTGGTCTAGGAGGTCAGGTGGTTGGTCCATGTGGTGTTCGCGGGGGAGGAGTCTGACGCGGTCGGGTTGGTTGGGATGTTGAAGCTGTGGTGGATGTCTGCTATCTTCTGGTGGAAGAAGGTTGCCAAAGCGTTGCACAGTTCTTGCGAGGGCGGGACTTCGTTGGGGTTGGAGAGTTCCTTCACAATGCTGAAGAGCTCTTTGCTTTGGGGGCATCTTCTTCAGATGTCAGCAGCACTCAGTTGCACAAGTTGCAGAGATGGCTGGTCAGGTCACTCACACGTCACGTCGTGTACAGCAGCAGGATGTCGGTCTGGCACCACAACGGGCGATGATGACACACCTCCTCCTCAGTCTTTTGTGCACCTAAAAGCAAAGAAGCCAGAAGAACATCAGTCAAAAGATAGTACAATCAAACTAATATAATATATAACTTCTTAGTGTGTGGTGGGTGGTCACAATTATTAAATTTTATTAAGTCAGTGAACAACAGTGTAGCCATTTATGAGACTTTGACAACAAGGCCAGGGCTCCTGGAGTACTGTGCTGTGTACACTCAGGAAGAATAAGAATAGCAAAGAACAAAAACATAAATGTAGTGGAGCCTGTTTGCCCTAAATAAAAATGTGTGCATCACATGGGATGGATGCAGCATCAGGGAGCAACAACAACGAACACATACACATAAAAAAAGCATTTATTTAACACACCCAAAAAGTGAAATATACCCCAGGAAAAAAGTGAAACCCACATTTTGCAATTCAATTCAAAGCCATCCATGCCATACATGATGTTAAAATTCAACAGACAACACAAAAACAGTTGTTTAACTTTCATGCACCCATGATGATTGAGGAGTAGTACCCCAGGGCCTACTGGCAGACTAGGCCACAAGCTTGGAGGCCTGTGGTAAAAGCACAGTGGCTGGTCCCACAAAATGGCCACCACCACATGGCCAGGCCACTCACAAAAACAAGAAAAGGAATACAAGACAGACAATGCAGGCCTATGGCAAAAGCACAATGCCTGGCTTCACAAAATGGCCGCCACCCACATGGTCAGGCCACCCACCACAATAATAACAAGAAAGTGAATACAAAGGACAGGAACAGGAAGTTGGAGTCTCTGTGGAACTTACTTCCTCTTTTAAAAAATTGTAAAAAAAATAAAAATGACTCCATGCTCCAAATTACAGCCAAATGACAACCTGAGGAGTTTTTTTTTAGCAAAATGCACAAAATCATCATTTTTTAGAAGGTTTTATGTTGCTCGCGAGATACTGTTTGCCAGATGCAAATTCTGCGTGTTCGGCATTGCGAACTGTACAAAAAGTTATCGCATGCGTGAACACGCATATTGAGTGTGCGAAGAAGACAAAAACTGTAAGTCCGCGTTGTCGCACTGTACAGAGTTGCCAAAAGTACGCGAGCTGAACTCCTAGGGTTACCTACTGGCTGTAAAGCCCTATTTCATTATCACACACCCAAAAACGGAAATTCCACTTCAAAAGCCACATTTTGCAATTCAATCCAATGCCATCCATGGTGTTAAAAGTCAACAGACAACACAAACAGTTTTTATGCACCCATGATTTGATGATGACTACCTCTGGGCCTACTGGCAGACTAGGCCACAAGCTTGGAACTGAATGGCAAAAGCAAGCTCACTGCCTGGATGGCTCCACAAAATGGCCACTAGCCACCCACAACAATAAGAAATGGAAGACAGACAATGCAAGCCTATGCCAAAAGCACACTGCCAGTCTTCACAAAATGGCCGCCACCCACATGGCCAGGCCACAACAACAACACGCATAAGCCAAGGGGAACAAAGAAAAGACATGCAGGCCTACATGAAAAAAGAAGCACACTACTAAACTACCACCACAAAATGGCCCCAAGCCACATGGTCACTCACAGTCACAACAGGCCATGGAAAACAATGAACTGAAGCAGGCCTATATATGACCAGACAAAGGAGGCCTGCTAAACAACACAGCTTTAGTGCAAAAATGAAAATCAACAGGGCTACGAAAGGATTGTAAAGTTACACATCAAGCACACACACACATCCAACAAAGGTATTTAACACACACACCCAAACAGTGAAATACACCACAACCACATTTAGCAATTCAATCCTATGCCATCCATGCCCTACATGATGTTTAAATTCAACAGACACCACAGAAACATGAACCTCTGGGTACCTCTGGGCCTACCGGCTGAAATTTCAAAGAAAAAAAAACTAGGCCCCTATTGAAAGTACAGGCCACCCACAACAATAATTTTTAAAAACAATGAAAATCCGAGTCTCCAACTTCCTGAGCCTGCTGGACAGGAACAGGAAGTTGGAGACTCAGGGGCACTTCCTTGCTCTTGAAAAAAAAGAGTAAAAAAAAAAAAAAAAAAAAGACTCCTTGCACAAAAGACTACAGCCAAATCACAATCGGAGGAGTTTTTCTGAGCAAAATGATCATTTTCGAGAAGGTTTTATGATGCTCAAGAGAGATTCTATGCCAGATTGTCGTTTTTGCGTGTTCAGGATCGCGATCTTACCAAGACTGCCACCGGAAGTCAGCTCGCGCGTCCGAATAACGCGTTCGCACACTCTCGCGGGATCGGGCAGCCATTTTACAAATCTCGTGGCGCACGGGAACGGATCGAAAATCGAGTCAGCGAACGCAGAACACTGTAAGACGTTACCGCGCGTGCGAGAACGCATATTGAGCGCGCGAGGAAGAAAACAACTACGCTACGCTGTAGATTGTGTAGTATTTGTCAACTTCGCTCTCTACGCGAACCGCGAAGTTACCAAAACTTCGCAAACTCCGCGAGCGGAGCGTAGTTCACCGCCCAGGCTTAATTATCACACAATGGCATCAAGCCTAAATTAAATCCTGTGGAAGAGCAGGAGGGTAAAGAAAGAGTTGTAGGTTTTGCATCGCGCACCCTTAGAGGAGCGGAAAGCACATACTCTATGGTGGAAAAGGAAGCTTTAGCCTGTTGGTGGGGTGTGCAGCGTTTTCGTGTTTTTGTGCGGGGCTCAAAACTTTAACTACGCACTCATCACAGGCCTTTGATTGATATTTTCCACGTAGGGGCGGGCAGAGCTACTCCACACATTACGAAATGGTTGTACAGATTGCAGGAATTTTCATTTGTTGTGAAATATGTGCCTGGAATAAGAAACGTGAATGCGGATTGTTTGTCTCGTTTACCGGTTGAGGAAAGAGGAGAAGCCAATTTGGAATAAGAGTGGGTGGTAGCAAACAATGGATGTATGCCAAGGCATCAGTGAAGAGGAATGGAAGGAAGCCATTTTGGCTGATGCTATTTTAGTAAAGGTGATGGAAAAACTACCTGTGGTAGGTGGTTGGAAACTGGATGAAGAAGTTTTTATCATGCAAGGATGTGTGGAAAGAATTGTCAGTGTTGAATGGGGTTGTAAGGAGATATGATAAACTGGTTGTTTCTGAGTGATTTAGGGTTAGATTAATGGAGTTATTACATGAAGGCCATGTTGGCATGTCGGCTATGAAAAGGAAAGCTAGGGTAGATTTTTGGTGGCCAGAGATGGACAGACAGATTGAAAGGTTTGTGAGGGAGTGTGTATCTTGCACTTGCAGTGATGAATCACTTGTAGAGAGAGACAGCGATTAATCCAGTATGGTGCCAGAGAGAGCTTGAGAAAGAATTGCCATCGATATATTTGGTCCCGTTAAGGGGTTGGGAGTGAGTGAAAAATATGCTTTGGTGATGATGGATTATTACTCCAAATGGCCAGAGGTGGCTTTTGTCAGGGAAGTCAAATCAAGCAACGTAATAGTTTTTTGTGAGGAAATTCTCGCAGGGAGGGATGTCCTGCTGAAATTTTGACAGACAATGGGCCACAATTTGTCTCAGTGGAAGATTGTGATTTCCTTAAGAGGTGGGGCATCAAGCATAGCAGAACTCCAGGTTATCATCTCAGGGGAAATCGGTCAATTGAACGCTTCAACCGCATGCTGGGGAAAAAAATCAATTGGCTGTATCTATGAATGAATGTTGGAGAAGTCAAGTGAAGAAAATGTTGTGGAATTATAGAACTACTCCGAATTCTGCGACTGAAGAGACCCCTTTTTGTTTATTAAAAGGAAGGGTTCCCTGCATGGTAGCAGTACCGGCTTGGATGGCGAGGAGCGGTAGAAAGGAAATTGATGAAGAAGTATTGCGAGAAAAAAGTGGGATACCAAGATATTTATGAGCAAAGACATAATGACAAGATAGGAAAACACAACAGAGTTTTTGAAGAAGTGAAGTTTGTGAGAGTATGTTCGGGCAATACTGTGAGGAAGATGAGCTCTAAATTATCCGAACCTAAAAAATTGAAGAAGGTTGAAGATAACTTGCTCAAATTGTCAGATGGTAGGTGGTGGAATGCAAGGAGAGCAGCCAAGTGCAGTGAGGTGAAAACACGTAAGTGGATGAAGTTTACATAAGGAAGCAAAGTGTCAGGGGAGGTGTGCAGGAGAGATTCAAGTAAGCGTTTGAAATTTAGACCAAGTAGCCTGGGTGATTATATTTGCACTTAGTAATTATTTCACTTTCCTTTCTACTATTGCATATATATGCGTTTAATGTTTTGTGTTAACAAATCTATTGTGTTAATAAAGGGAGATGTGTTATGTTTTCATTTAAGTGTTCATTTCCCTGGTAGCCTTTTCATCTCCTAGCAACATAGTTCTACTGTTGGAATCCTGCTGTGGAAGCCAGCAGAGGAGCTTGGCTGTGGAGGCTGAGAGGTTGGCTGCTGGGGGGCGTTGTATCTGTACTTTTTTTTTTTTTTAACTTGTCTTCTGTTATCATACATTCTGTTACAATAGGACAGTTTAAAGGTACACATCAATATTGTGGCATTTCAATGCATACAATACACAGACAGCTTGGCACAACTACCTCGCAAATTAGGCAATGAAGGCATCAACAGTATCATTAGGTTGTAACCGTTTGCATTTCTAGACATTTGATGTTGACATTGACCGTTTGGTATATGCAAGAGTTGAAGGGTGGGTTTACAGTCTGTTGTTTAGGGTGAAAGGACTCTTTTAGGTGAGGCCTGTTTTTTGGCGGTTTCCTAATCGCTGTTCAGTGTGATATTGATAGCCAGGTGCTTATATCCCTTTGTGTGCCAGTTGTGGATGCCCCAGGCTGGAGACTACTCTGCTGTTTGGAGCATCATTCTACACAGGCTATATCTGGAGAGCAGCCTGGAAAGGACACTTCAAAAAAGAACCACACCAAACTGACTCAAAGTCCAGGCACTGACTCCACATTCCAAGTCTGCTTTGACTGTATGGAAGTGGGAGCCACTGACCAACATATTCCACTACCAAGTACTCTTTGACCAGGGAAGGGAGTGCTCCACAGACTACTTAGAGGACTTAATGAAACCAGCCATGTCTGCCTGACAGCCAGCTTCAACAGGTGAGGGGGCATCACACGAAGTCTTGCCTTGAGGGAGGAAGTTGTTCCTCTGACCTAAAGTGCCCAGAAGCCAGTCTGCCTGCAAAGACAGGGATGGAGCCTGCCAACCCCAAAGAAGGTGTGATTGTCCGGGGGTGGGGGGCAGAAGCAGCAAGATCCAGGGGTTTCGATGGTCTGCCACTAGATTCCTAGCACTCAACACCAAGGACATATTGTTTGAGGTCAAGGGCAACCAGTTTACACATATATTTTGTCCCCTGGACAAGTAGGCGTAACTTTCTGCAGCAAAACTTTTTCACTGCTAATTTATATTATCAGATTATAGCTTTGTAAAACAGGATTGTCAACAACTAAAGCAAGATTTGCATCCAGATTTATAAACTGATTTATTAATTCACAGTCTTTACTATTAGGGCTGGCGCTCTGAGGAAATATATCGAGATCAGCTTGGATTACTGACTGTAATTCCAGTTTAAAAACATGGACAAATGTTTGCAAAATTGAACAATTTGAGGCTACTTTTAATACTCCCTTGTTATGTGCAAATACACACAGAAGCTTGAGAGCAAGACTGGTGATTGCTTTCACAATAAAATGTACACAACAATTGCATGTGGTATAAAAATTTACACTACAGTTTGTTATATCCTGCTAATGTTAATACAATGTCATTCTACCACAAGTGGAATGTTAAGGTGATGATGCTGTCAGAATGTTGGGGATCTGTCAGAGAAGTCACAGTTGACTGGGCTGAGCTGCCTGCTGGCTGCTCCTGGTGGGGTCTTACTCTGGTCTTGTACTGGTCTCCCTCTGATCCTCATCTGGTCCTGTTCTTATCTACCTGTGATCTTGTACCATCTTCTAATAAACCTACTTGAATCATCACAACAGAGTGGACCTGATCACTACAATTTTTTGGCGATGTTGCGTTTTCTTTTATCCTTTTCTCTTACGTTGTTGTTTTTTTTTCTTCTTTGCTGTTGTGTAAGAAGGGAGGATGGTTTCTATGTTTGATTCTTCTGTTTGATTCTTCTCTGTTTCTTAATTTCTCTCTGTTGCTTTTCTCTATGGTTGTTCTCACACTGCTATTCTCATGATCGTTGTTCTCCTTGTTTTTGTATTATCACTTTGCTTTCACTTTCTCAGGTTTTTCTTTTCAGTTTCTAGTTTTTTTGTTTTCCGTAGGAGAAAGGGGGATATGTTATATCCTGCTAATGTTAATACAATGTCATTCTACCACAAGTGGAATGTTAAGGTGATGATGCTGTCAGAATGTTGGGGATCTGTCAGAGAAGTCACAGTTGACTGGGCTGAGCTGCCTGCTGGCTGCTCCTGGTGGGGTCTTACTCTGGTCTTGTACTGGTCTCCCTCTGATCCTCATCTGGTCCTGTTCTTATCTACCTGTGATCTTGTACCATCTTCTAATAAACCTACTTGAATCATCACAACAGAGTGGACCTGATCACTACACAGTTTAGCAATTGTTTTACATTTATTAAAGGCATAATTTAGTAAAATGTGCTTGATGCGTGCCAGTATTAGAAACAAACATTCATAACACGAATGAGTGTAAAACCATTAGGGACAAAATGACAAGCTTTGCTACTGTAACCAAGAACTGTGCCAGTTTCAGACTTTGCCACTTTCCCATTCCCGAAGTGCACTCCGCAGTTGCCATTGTACTGCTGATTCCTGTCCATGTGGCAGCCCACCTGATGCACATCATTGCGCAATCTAGCAACGCCTCCTGTGGTGCCCCTGCCCGAAGAACTTGGGGTGGTGACTCATGCTGCCAAACTCTGCTGCAGCCTACCGAGACTCAGGGCTGCTTCTGCAACCGGCATGTCTCTTTACAAGCGTAAACGAGAGCGGACGCATGAGTTGCTGGTCCCCCCCGCCAGCCACAGAGAGAACACAGAGACATGGATTGTGGTGAGACAGCATCATATAATGAACTGAGCACTAACATTACTGAACTGAGGTAAACTGCACCAAGCCTTGAATCATGCCACACAGACACTAACTCTAGATGGTCCTGCTTACACACAGGAGAAAAAGAACACAAAGGTAAAAGGAAGGTGTGGGCCGTATCCTAAGGCGCCTAAGCACAGGTATTTATATTGTACCTGCTATGTGTTATTCTGTTTTAATTGTGTGCATTAAAGTATGTTTCCAAGAAATGCACTGGTTTAGACAATTTGTTATTGCGCTACTGGGTGGTTGTCGAGTTCTGAGCTTGCACACACCCACACTACCAACCCTGTGAGGCTTAGGGTTGTACCTGGTCCGGTTTGCAGAGCATACAGGACATAAGAGGCAGACAACCCCAGCCGTAAACAAATGTGGCCTAATAGCTCTTGCTTGACCCTTTGCCCTCCTCGAACAGTCTGGCACCACTTGAGGGCCCTTACAATATGGTGGTATGCAGTCTTTATTGCCAGTGGAGATTTTGCCACCTGCACAGCAGTTGGAGCCAGTGGGCCGGTTTGGGGGGTAGCAAGGGCACCCCTATAAAAAAAATAAAACCAAAATGGCAATCACCACGGGCCAGTGTGTGGCAGCGTTTGCCTTGATGTGAAATGTCCGCAAATCCCAAGCACAAAAGATCTGCAGAACCAGTATCTGATTCAGAGTCCGAAACCTTCAAAATCTACAATCCTCCAAGGAGGAAGAAAGGCCTTCATGTGGGTCACATCCAGTACTGCCCCTGTGGAGTTCAGCTTCTGCATGGGAAAGGTGGGACTTTTCATGGTAAAACCCTAGTCATAGAGATGAACAATCATCCATTGGAGATGTTCCCTTACCATCACCAGGACTCGGTTTTCACTAGCTATTCATCCAGGTATAGAAATACATGAACTTCTGACCCTTGCAGTGGAGTCGCACAACGACTAGCTCTTTCATAAAGGCACCTGGAGAAGTCATCAGTTCAAAAGGTAGAACCACTCATTAATAGTGTTGTGATCCCATCATGAATCTCAGGTAGTGTCTGTGGACAGAGAGGACTGAAAGATGAAAATAGGCATAATGGAAGTCCAAGGGATACCAATCAGTCTCTCATTCAGGGCCAAGACACTGGGCTTGGGGACAATATCTTGAGCGTGTGCTGCCAAACTTACAAGTTCAGAAGGGAGAAATCCAGGATGGGTTCCACATGTCTGTCATTCATGGGGACCACGAATAAAGGGAAATAATCCTGTGCCACTCTTTTCCAGAGACATCACCTACATGGGCTTGTGGTTCCGCAAAGCAAAGAGTTCCACCTCCAAAATTGAGGCATATGTCAGAGAGCACGTCCTGATAGAAGGAGGGTGGTCCAAAGGGAGGGACAAAGCTCTTGCAGATTTGCTAGATCTGTTATGATGGCCTCAAAACTAGTGAAAAAGTAGGAGATTCTCATCCTTCAATCACCCCAGAGAAATATGGTGTTGTAATGGATGTGGGTTAGAGAGTTTTTGGGGCCGCAGAGCCGGCAGAGGATAGTAGGGACTGGAGCAGCTACAGCTGCTGACATCCCTTAAAGTTTGGGAATGGAGCATTTCCCTTGGGGTATGAAATAAATAAAAATATATATGACTCAGAAGAATGGTTGTGAATCATATTGACTAATAAGGTAATTATTGTATTTCAGGAATTCCCTGCAGTGTTACTACGACGGGCAAGTATAGTAACCAATAAACCATCACATAGAGACTATTTTGGAAGGTGAGATAATGGGATCTATATCGTAAGGAATGCCAATGACCCCTAGGGGGCAGACAGAATTGGCTGAAACATGTCGATCGAAAGCAGAGAGGGTGACAGGGATGTTATTTCCCCAGTCAGGAAGGGCACAAGAATAAAAAGTAGAGAGGGTACTCTCCTAGATAGTTTTAACCTATTACTTTCTCTGAAAAGTGGATTCCTATTGTATTTTCCATAAAGATTTTTGCGATCCACCCTGTATGTTGGCCTGCAGCAGGGTGTAGTAACGGCTGGGTGAGGAAGCTTGCCACTACCTAGTGGGTGAGGGCAGTATATTTCCCACTCTCAGACTTCGATATATAATAGGTATCACATGGATGCGTCCCCTTCTTTCTGTGAGTATATCCCTTAAATCTACCCTCGACTCAAAAGGAGCGGTATAGCTGCTGGGGTGCCTAGACTGGCTGAAAAGGTGTCTCTGTTGGAACCTTAATACCCTCCCCCTCGCTTTCTGGGCCTTCCTCCCTAATCTTGGTGTCAAGATAGTGAATGTAAACTTAACTCCACAGCCCTGGCACTGGACCAGCTTTCCTGGCATGTACTGTCTAGTCTCGCATAAAGCGGAGGCTTTGAAAAAGCACCATTGAAGAAAAAAATGTATTACCTTCATTAACAATTTGTCTGTTGGACATTATAGAACTGTAGATTCCTAAATTTTGAGTATCCTCAGCCACTAGACTGGATCCAGTAAACTCTGCAATAACTGTAGGGCAACAGTAGGTAGCATCTGCTCTGTCTCAGTGTCGGTTAATGCCTGGACAGGACATCACTGAAGGCATACAGCACCACTCCAGCGCAAAACATGATTGTCATCCATTTATTCTGAGCCCTTAGAGGTAGACAAGGTCAGCTGTAATTGACAGTGTATATGCAGTGCACAATTCTTGGAAGGTGGTTTATTCCTTTCTCAACCCTTGGTAGCTTTGCTCACAGGCAGTCTGGCTTAACTTAGGAGACAGGTGTGTAAAGCATTTGATATCACAGTAAATAAGTAAGACAGCACACAATAAAAATCCAACACCAATTTATAACAAGCATTGGCATAGCCAATAGGTCTCGCTTTTTGGACCGTATAAGTTTTTAGTTATGCAGCAGAATATCCTTGGTGCAACAACACCAACTGTTGCATAAGGTCCCAAATGCAAGACCTATTTGCTATGCCAATGCTTGTTGTAGAATTGTCCAGGTTCCTTGTGCTCAATTTTTAATAAAGAGCAAATGTGCAACGATCAGACGCGGTTTCGCACGATACAATACAGATTCAGGTATTGAACAAGGGGAAGAAATATCCCCATATTGACTAAACCAATCAACATGTGAGTCGGCTCGAAGCATCAATTCTTATTGAAATAGAGGCGCAACGGCATATGAGCAAAAGCCCTGAGGAAGCGCAAGAGAGTTTGAACGAAACGAGTTGGCTGGTTGTTTTTAACCTTTGCATTTTACAAATCAGAAAATTGGATGTGGATAAAGCGAGAATTTTCCAAATGGACCCAAAGACTCATTGTATCGTTTGTGTACGGGTGCACCGTTCCACCGTTGTGTTTGAGCAAATGTGCATGTGTCAAAGAATGGCTGTGACCAACAGTTTCCGACATTAAAACAGAGAAATGCTCATTAAAAGAGGAGCATTTGATTACAGCGCTTAACGTTTCCTTAAGCGCCTGTTCCTGTCTTGCAGCCGGATGACATGTGCGCCCTCACACTCTCCCATGGTGCTGATGAAGTGCGGGAGCCAACCTGCAGTCTGCTCCCGATCACTGGTTGCTAGGCATCAAATGCTCTTGTCTGAAATTATGGGCTTGCCAGGAATGCCACGCAGTGATCTAATCTCAGATATGTCACGGGGAAACCTCCCGACAGCCCCAGCGTTTTTTTAATGAAAACAAAATGACGAAAAATGTGATCGATCTCAAAACCCCTGTTGAAGGCAAACATAGAGGTGTCAATAAAAGATAATAAATAAAAACATGAAGCCACATTGTAGTGCCCATACAGAACTTTCTCGCTGCCGATGAGCCAACCACAATCTCCCAGCTGAAAATGCAAACTGGTCATGTGCTCTCTCCGACAACAAGGACGGTTATCACTTTCAATTTCAGCCTCATTCACCTTATGAACTCGAGGCTTACTCCTGCGAGAATATGAAAGGAAACCCCCTCTCAGACCCAGCTCTGCTGGAAGATTGCTGCTTACAGTTTCGATTTAGGTGTACAGTTAAGCATCAATATCTCATAATCGCCCGAGGCAAAAGAAAGAGGCGCGCGGGAAAGGTCAGGAGCCAGATCTGGAAATCCATCTCTGGACTGTTGGAACCAGTAAATGCTCTTATAGCGGGAACGTGCGCAGATAAAAACAATGTATAAACCATTTTTATTTACACCATTATTCACAAAAAGTAGTTAATTCCTCATGTCAAAATATGCTTTTACTTGCTACGATTCCCTTGCCTCTGTTTTGTGAGGAGATATTGAACGGCTATACATTATTAACAGCCTCTGCAGCACTGTGCAACAATGAAACTGTAAAATGGGGTAGTTAAAATATTCAGTGTGCGCGAAGCCACATGATGCAACAATGCGCAATTAGACACATTTAAACTTTTAAACAAGCCCAGGAGTTGTGTGCGCGCTCGCATGACGCGGCCGTTAAAGTGAAAGTGATCACGATCTGGAACGTTGCCCGCGCGCGATGTACTTAATGAGCCATGACGGAAGCGCACACCAGCGCACATGCAGGCAAGCTGTAGGCCACAGTGGTAGCATTTTCTGAAGCCCTTACTAAAGGTCTCGCTTGAGCTACGGCATGCGCTAGCTTAGGCGAGACCTAAAAATAGGACATATTTTTATCTTTAAAATGAGACCAAAACTACAAACATCAAATGTAGGGAAACGGAGATATCAATTTTTAAACCTTAAAAAAAATATGCTTTCTAGTGCTTAAAAGCATAAAGCGCCAACTGGAGGCATCTGGGCATGCTTGACCAAGTCAAAGTTTCGGGCCTACCGCGATGGAGTACAGGACGAATATGTTGGGTGGTTGGGGCCGGTCAAAATTTCACCTTCGCATGTAGAAACATCTTTGGTTCTTTTTCCCCTCAACGTTGAGCAAGTCTCTGCGAAAATCTGGGTTGCAGTTCAACGACAACGACCTATTTCAGTGTGATGCCTTGGTGATCCCTGGAGGTCTTGGATATCGTCATTGATGGTGAAGAGCTCTGGAGCTTTCAGCAGGGCAAACCTGGAATTCAGGCCGAGTCGCAGTTTGACGTCACCAGTTTGACTCGTTGTTGGGGTTGGTCAACTTGAGGAGCTTTTTGACAAAAGTTGTCCAAATGTTCCCAAAGTTCTTGATCTTCTTCCAAAGGGTGTCCTTTGGGTCTTTGAGGGTTTACAACACCAGCCAAGGTTCCAGAAGCTCTGAGTTTCCTTTTGGGGGTTTGGGACTACAATTACCACAATTCACCTGGTCAAATCCCTTGAATTCCAGGTGAAGCTGGTCAGATGTCTTGGCGGATTTGATGCAGGTGACTTCTTGAAGCTCTTTTCTACCTGTTGCTTTCAGGGAGTCTATTCCTTAATACTTTGATGCAAGGCAAAGTTCTCTTTTGTGAATTCCAGTGTGTGCAGCAGATGCAGTCCTCTCTTGGTGCAGACCAGGGGTTGAGCAGGGTAGTGCTTATTTTCTTTATGCTTCTTGGGAGGGATTTCAGTTGCTGGGTGGCTGTCCCTTTTTTATTCCAGTTTCTAGGCTGACAAGAGGCGGGCAACCCTGACCACTGGGATGTAGGGTGCTACCCTCTCTGAGGACAACTTCCTTGGAAGTGTAAGATATTTTTGTCACAGAAAGAAATTCTCATTAAAAAATGCTCATAAAAATCCAAAACTGAGAAAATCGTTCCTGAAGGTTCAGGTCTGGCTAGCCCAAGCCACTGGCGTGGCTAACGTTTCTATACACTCCCCTTCTAGCCCCTCTTCTGATTGAATTACAGGGGCTCCCACCTGCCTCGGGGGAAAGAAGAGGTTCCTGTCCTAACTGTCTTTCTCCCTTTGAAGAACGGTTTGGCTACCCCGCCTCTTTACTGTCCCTGCAGCTGCAGTTCTCCTCCAACCAGATTGTCTCTTTGTTTCAGGCCAGGCCTCTTCACCTTACTATGGCAGCTTGGCTCAGCCTGTCAAAGGCTGCCCAATCAGAAGAGGCTGCTATAGGGCTGATTTTAGATAACTCCAGGAAAGCAGTTCTATAACTTCTTTCCGGCAATAATAATAAGAAATCCAACCTTGGCAAGTTGCTGGAGTTAGTGTAAATATTATTTTCATACTTTGAATTATATTTCTAGCTCACTCCTGTTAAAAGATAGACTTTATTAAAGTTTAATAATGCCTGCCTATGTTAGCCTATGCAACAAGCAATCTACAATGGAGAAAAATATAACTGGCAATTGTTTCGTCACCAGGGCATATAAAACATATTTTATAATGTCCCTGCTTATTATCACAATGCACCCTACCCTTGGAGCACTTTGGGTTGACATTAGGGGTGACATATGTAACAAGCATTGGCATAGCCAATAGGTCTCGCTTTTGGGACCTTATAAGGGTTTAGCCATGCAACACTTGATGTTGTTTAATCAAGGATATTGTGCTGGATAACTAAACACTTATAATGTCCTAAAGGTGAGACATATTGGCTATGCATTGGGGGTCCTTATAAGTGTTTAGGTAGAGCTTTTGACTTTGCCAATGTTTTTAAGCTGTGCAGTAGAGAAGTGTGGCTGTTTGCAGGATGCTAAGAGGCTCCCATGTGTTTCCTCCTAGTGCAGAAGATAAAACCATAGCTTCACTCGGAGCGAAACACAGCGCTTCACTGGGAGAGAAACATGGCGCTTCACTGGGACGGGAACATGGCAGGCGCACGACAAGATGAAAGAAAAGCAATGCAGGAAGAGGACAAACAGGAATACATGACAACGACTGGGAATGGAATTCCACAAATGGCTTGCAGGGAGAGGAAATAACGGAATAAACTCAAGAAATGTAGACAGAAAAAGAAAAGAAAATGCTAACAGGCACAAACGTGTGCCCGAAGGCAGTGTAGGGGTCTTACTTTCAAAGGACTGCCTGATGCCCGGATTGGACAGGCACAAGATCACACGTGTTAACGTGTTTGCGATCCTGCAAAGGAGGCCTCAAATATCGAGACACACGTGTCCAAGTACACATATATGAATATTATTAGTCACATTTTAGGCTAACAAATTGTCGTGCCTTCGAATAAGCCGCATTTACGTCGCACGTGGTTGGCCCTTTAAATGCCTTTCTGTGCGCGCACATCCACGCTTGATAATATTGAAAATAATAATGGCCGCGAATGTAGCTCACAAAACGAAATGAAAGGGGCTCTTGGCGAACGGCTTTACTCACACTGCTCGGTGACCCTTCTTGGCGGCTTAAGTATGGGGGGGGTTTGTTTTAAAATGTTTAATTTCTGTCTGCAGCTTGTAAGCAAGCGCTTTACACTTAGAGCTTCCCCCCGCCCTGTTGCAGCTGAAAAAACACAATTCAGGTAGAATGAGTGTTAATGCTGGTGCACCAATACGAGTATTTCACTATTGGATCTATGGAATCAATGCCAAAGCGGGGTCCACGGTGCTGTCTGTTCACAGCACACAAGGGTGGGGGCAGGTGGGGCCAGGTGCGCGCACACCGCAGCGCAGAGGGGGTTCGGCTTTAATAGCTGCATTTCAAGCGATTTACAAAGAGTTAGACTCCTCCCGAGGTCAAACAACAGAAGCGTCTTCTTGTGGAAAATAACATATGCAAATAAAAAGGAAATAAAAAAACAGGCGCAAACAAACAGAGACAAAGAGAAGGGACAAATTGTAATAGAAGGAAAAATAAGCAGAATGGAAGAAGGAAATAGAAAAGAAAGGGGGTCATTAAAACAGTAGGAAAGAGAAACTAAACAGAAAAGAAACTAATAAAAGAAGAGGAGAGGAAATACACAGAATGAAAGCGCAGCCTGCTCTAAGCACGAAAGGGAAAGGTAATTAGACAAGAGAGACAGACACGTAAAGGGCAGAGCGAGTGGGCGCGCGGCGGCAAAAGTGAAAGCGCAAGTTTAAGGGTGCCCGCGAGCGATGGGCTGAGCGCATGACGAGAGAGGGAAGTCAGATGGCGCCTCTGCTCGTAACTGTGCGCATAACCGCACTCGAGGCCACAGAGAAAGCGGTGGTCGGATTTTTGAATGCCCACTTACTAAAAGTCTCGCCAGAGCAGCGCATGCGCTGGCTCAGGAGAGACCTAAACATTAGGTAGTAGACTTTGTACTATTAATTCCACAGTCGAATTTGGACATAGTTTTATTTTAAAAGCAGCCTGCAAAGCAGGACTACATTTAAAATAACAGAAGGTGCTACAACAGTGTGCACTTAAGTGCATTGAATCCACTGGGCATCTAAACCTAAATGTCCTACCATATACTAGGGACTTACAGGATGGTTGTCAGTACCAAATGCAATTACACCCAATTACCATTTACCTTTTCAACAGAGCACTGGCCTTGGTCTTGTTAACAGAGCCCGTGGCACAATCAGAGTCAGAAACTACCAGTATAAGTATAAATAAATGGGGGTTATCAGGAAAAAAGGATGACATTCTCACAATAATTTAACTTGTAACCTTATTATTCAGATGACTATCACATTCCTCAGAAGAGGGATGTGGGTGGGATCAGGGAGCAATCTGCATGTAGAGTTCTCACCAGAAAGACAGTTACTTAGGTAACTTATTTCTGATTGATACTTCTAGCAGATTCTTCTACTTTTGAATGGAGACCACAACAATATGCCATCCCTGCTGGGGGGTATAAAGGAATGGTCAAACCAGAAGGTTTTTAGAGAATGGGACAAAAACAAATGACCATCAATTCTCACTTCCAAATCAAAGCAATAATGCTTGGCAAATGTATTGGGAGAAACCTATATAGCATCACGCTATATCTCCAGTGTGTACTCCTTTGGCCAGCACAAAGTAACAGGCCTTCACTTTGGTAGAATGAGCTTTTATTTCTTCTGGTCGTTGCTATTTAGCAGGGGCGTAACTGGGTTTAGTATCAGAATTGATCCACACAGGCACAGTCCTCATCTGAACTGCTTTGCTATTCTGTTTGCCCGCACATCAAACAAAAACGTAGTCACTGGATCTGAAACCTTTACTTCCATCAATGCAGTAGCTGGCTGCCCTACTAGGGTCCTGCCTATGTAACTTCTCCTCTTTGGTAGGATGGGGAGGAGGAAAGAAATCTGATGGGCTGTCCCATATGGAACAGTGTAGGAAGCTGGTCCTCTTTATAGTGCACTAAAACAAAGTACACTGTGTAGAGAGTACAGTGAGTCATAGATTGGTATACAGAGGCAAAGGTAGAACATACTTACACCCGATTTTTGGTAGTGTGGGCGAGCAGTTAGGCTTATTCAAAGGTAGTGCCAATCATTTGTTGTACTCACAGCTGGAATAAATGAGACACACACTCAAGAATTGATCCAAAACCAATTTGCAAAAATTCACAGCCAAGTACTTCTTTTGTTGTGAATTTTTAAAGATCGAAAACTAATTTACAGTTGTGCACAATTAATCACAATAGAAGTCTAGGGGGGAAAATAGGAAGAAAAAAAAATATAAAATAGTACATTGATTCTCAGGGTTCACCTTCTGGATTTAGGTAAGTAGCAAGGCCAGGTCCAATGTTCAACCAGTAGATTGTCAGATCGTCCTGTATTCGACCGGAAGCAGGGTGCGGACGTCGTTGTTAGCATGCACTACGGAGAAGGGGGTCACCTATAAACAGGCTGCACAGGGGGACCCCAAATGAGGGATTGGGTTGCAGGGGCCTCAGGACCATGGGAGCACAGTTGGCTCGTCAGTACCAAGACCAGGTGGGCTGGGTGCAGAGCAGATAGGTCAACCGGGCTCTGTGCATCAAGATGGTACTTGCGGTCAGGAGCAGGCAGGTTGAAGGGACAATGCCGGGGCAGCTGGGCCACACAGAGTGGGTCTCAGGGGTCTTGTTGTACCTGGACGGGTTCTTGCTTCCCGGGCTGTTGGAGTTGGGATTGGACTCTTCTCGGCAGCAGGGGGTCTGGTACCTCAGGTATTGCAAAGCATGGCTCCAGAAGGTCCTGGTGTCCTCTCTCTTGGTGGGGGGGTGGGGGACAGATCAGACCCTCTGGAGCTGGTTCACCTCTTCTTGTTCGGTTGTTGCGTTGGAGTCGCCAGGGAGCAGCAAGTTGAAAAAAACAGACAATGCAGGATTAGTGCCGGGGGTCTGCAGGGGAATAGTTCCTCTACTCCAAGGGAGTTCTCTGGCTTTTGTCGAAGGGCTGGAGGTACTCCTGGGTTCTTGGAGGCCTCACAGCAGGCAGGACAAGACAGCACACCACAATGGTCGAGTCGATAAGGAAGAAGGCAGGGTTTTGAGCGACAATTCTGCAGCACGTTCTCTGTTCTCAGGTCAGCAGCTTTTTGTCAGTTGAATCTGAATTCATGGTCGAGGGGTGCCACCTAAATACTGAATTTAGGGGTGCTACAGGGTGCTACCTACCTTTAGGTTGTCTACACTCTCTATCTGGCCACTTCCTTGGGGAAGGGGCGCACAACCCTTACCCTAATTGGTTATTTTCCTTCAAAACAAAATGGAGGAATTGGAAATATAGAGTCCTCATTGCCTGCCCCACCTTGGGAATGTAGCTGGCTGAGTGTGCGCCTACCTCCTAACAACTAATTTTCCTGCCTGTTCTCCCACCAGAGGTGGGGTCTGGACAGTGGGCTTGGTATCCTCCACTATCTGGAGTTGCTTGGGTTGCACTTCAAAGGTGGCATCGCCTTTGAAACTTCCTGCCCTGGACTGCCATTTTGGCCTGGGGGTGTGAAGCACCTCTGTCCAGAGCTGGCATTGTCCCTGGCCTCTGAGAACACAGGCTCATCCCATGAGATCAGAAGCACGTCTGCTGGTGCAAGCTGGCTAAGACTAGACGGAGACCACACCAATTTTTGTCCCCTGTGTGCATTTATTAATAAATATAACACTAGCATCAGTGAGAATTTATTAGGACAAGATGTTTGGCAGCAAGAATATTCGGGTAAAGTGAAGCCATCATAGAGCTGGGGAATTCGTAATGCCGAGTGTCCAGCCCATGTAATCTCTATGGCTTCCCTATGCATTTCCAATATACAAGAAAAGGCTTAGATATTGCAGGGCCATATCTGCTCATGCGAATATGTCCACACATTGAATATAGTGCACCCTGCCTTAGAGCTGTAACGCCTGCAGTAGGGGTGACTTACCTATACCTCAAGCAGTGTCTGTGTGCATGACACACAGGGATGTGTGCCATTTCAACTTTGCAGTTTCCTCTGCACAAACACACGCAGCTTGCAATAGCAGTTTGAATGGTCTTGATGAGGAGTCCCTACGGTGGCATAATTTGTGCTGCAGCCCCTTAGGACCTTCTTCAGTCCCAATGCCCTAAGTGCCAGGGACATCATTTACTAAGAACTTACTTGGAGGCTAAAGTTGTGCCAATAGTAGTACGGTTTTAGGGAAAAAAACACTGGTACTGGGAACCTGGTTAACAGGGACCCAGTACACCTCTGTCAAAGTTGTATAAAAAAAAACAGGTAAACATGGGGGTGGGGAGTGGTGGTACTGCAAAAAGAACCCAGTTTCCTACAAATGGGGTGACCACCTTTGGTAGGAAATACACTTTTGTTTCGAGAACCAGCTTGTCTCAGTGGAAATGAGTAAAAGATGGTCATACATACAATGTTTGCAACTCACTGACGAACCGATCGAAGCGATGGCCACCAAAAACAAGTTCCTAAACGTGAAAAGCCACAAATGGCAGCAGTGGAACAGTTCAAACAGGTCCCCAATCAAGAATATCAAAACCAGGTTAAGGTCCCAGTGGGGCTTAATGAAAGGGGAAGGAGGAAACCTGTACAACAGCCCCTTCAAAGAACTCACACCTATAGGGAATTTGAATGGAGATGGTTGAACTAGCAAACAAATTAATGTTGTAAAGCTGCAACATAGCTCTTCACTATGCACAGAGCAACCTTCCTGGGCCAATGAAAGTGTAAAGAGCAAAATACCTTAAAAGGATTCATACGTCTCACTTGAACACCAAGCAACAAAATGGTTCCATCATCTGGTATAGACCGAATTTGTGGCGAGACGTGCACAAAGGACATTGACTATCTCTGCTATCAGTTAAAAATAACTGTCCCCACTCAATCTCCAGGCATGAATGTGGAGGTTAGAGGGAAGAACCTGCTCCCTGAATGAGATGAGTTCCTCTCTGAGCAGAAGCTGAAGCAGGGGACACAGGGAGAGTCTCATAAGGTCTGTGTAACATACCCGTCTCAGCCACTCGGAAGCAACCAGGATGACTTGTGCCTGTTTTGAGATAACTTCCTAAGTGCCCAAGGAATCAAGGGTTGAAGGGTATTGGCGGGGAGGTGAGTAAGGGGGAGGGGGGCATGAGGGCTGGATGGCGTAATATAGAAGAAAATTCAAACTCAACTGAAATTCATTCCCCAACAGTTCCCTGCAACGCAAGCTGTAAGGGAAATAACATTAGGCAATGTTAATTCTCACAAGGGGCAAAATGTTCCACCGGAGGAGTGCCCTCCAGGTTAAAGATGTTTTGTTCCACCCTTTTGCTGTAGACTTCACTCGTGGTCTGCAAGATGCCATCAAGCAATTTGATGTGAACTCTTTATACTTTCAGAGCCATAGGCCTCTCATCTCTCCCACCTGAGCAGTTCTCCTGGAGATCCATCAGTGTTTAGGTAGATCCGGATGAATGTTGGAACCAGTACAGACCGAGACATCACTGGAGAGTTCTCACGTGCCAGTGTGCATGAGAGAATAACAGGGTGCATGAAGCTAGTAAACCTTCCAGGTGGAGAACTGTCCGTGCTGGAACCCGAGCTCTCCTCTGAAAAACCATAATCATATCCAGAATCATCTAGGGAGGAGCTAAAGCCTTAAGAGGTGTGGTGTCCAATGCTGATCCAACCAACAGGAGGTACAGAGAGGGCTGCAGCTACGACTTTGGGAAGATTGATGGAGTATCCCAAGTTGATTAGCAGGGATGCTATTGCATTCAGGTGGTTTGATATCAGCTGAGGTGAGCCAGCCTTAATCAGTAAATTATCCAGCTACAAGAATACAGAGATCCTCAACCTACTCAGATGTGCCACGACAACCACCATCAGGCTGGTGAAGACCCTAGATACTGATATTAGCTCCCTTACTGTGATCTGTGGGGTAGCTAAATACCTGGGATGTGCATGGGTGATCCGCTCGAAGTTTTTGGCAACAAAAAATATGGGTTAGGCCTGTATGAATTGCACTGCTTTTTATGATATTCAAATTTTACGGGTCTCTCCCTATCTTATATCTTTTTACAAATTGAATTTTATTTCTGTAAATAGCAAATTTGTAATGAACGTCTATTGCTAGTTTTATGTCATGTTGTTTTTATGAATTGTATAAGGATTGACTCTGCTTTTATGATATATCTTTTGTATCGAATAAAGCTTATCATACGATATTAGCTCAAACATGCCTGCAACCTGGTAATAGGTGGAGCCTACTACAAACCGCAGGTACCTTTTGTGCGACTGCATGTCAAGGGACACATTCGGTCTTCCAATTTCAGCAGCACCAAAAGCACCTACGACAGGGACATCTTGAAATTCAAGACCCTGATGTCCAGGAACGTATGTAGACAAACATCGTTGGGGACAAAGAAGTACTGGGAGCAACATCCCTGACATCCTGCTGTAAGAACCAACTCCACCACCCCTTTCTGGAGATGTGCTACAACCTCATGCTGGAGAATGCAAGTATTGTTTACCAAAAGGGGGGATCTAAACAGGGGAAATAGAGATGGCGGCGGGATTCTTTGGAAAGTAAGGGCACAGCTCCTTTCTTCAATGTGTAAAACCCACTGGTCCATCATAATAGCTATCAAGTCTCGAGATAGGAAGGCACTCTTCCTCCCATAGGCCATACATGCTCATTCAAATGGAAACTAAAGCGCTGCTGCACTTGGAGCTGGGATGGAGACGGAGGGCATTGCCATTGATCTTCACTGGACAGCCACAAGAAGCCTGTCAAAAGGAGCCAGGCATGGTTTCTCAGCGCCACAGAAGAGCTGATGGCTCTGGTTATCGAATTTAGTGTTTGGGCCTGCCCTGACAAAACTGCATGGCAGCATCTTGTTCATTCCTGCCCACCTCGCAAACTTTTCTTTAAGGTGGTCCGTCACACTCTACGCAACCATGTTTGCCATCTCCCACAGCACATGGGTATATCTAGCCAGTAAGTAGGTGGCATTCATATACCATCTTGCTAGACTCCCAGCTGAGAAGACTTTCTTTCCCATTGCTTCCAGCTTCTTGGACTCACTGTTGGGAGGTGCAATGGGGAATGATCCGGGGATCTGTTTTGAAAAGGAAGAAGTCTGTACCATCAAGCTTTATGGTGCATGATGGGTGGCCAGCAACTCTGGGGCCTCTGGAACTGGCCTATAAAAAGGTAGGTGGCTAGTCTATTTACTACCAAAGGGGGGGTGGGCTTGTCCCTGATCGCCTTAATATTTGTACCGTGGACAGGAAGCAGTGGCTCTGAAGATGCTAAGCTGGCCGGAGGTTCTCAGCCAAGAAATTTGACTTGGCTTCCACCATTAGGGGGTGAAGCTCTAGAACCTCTGCAACCTCCCTGTTGACCACATTGAATGAATGTAGCCCTCCAGACTTTGAGCAGGAGATGGATAGGATGGAAAGAGGCCTTAGTGGTCAAGTTTAAGATAGTAGCAGCCTATGGCTTAATATGAGAGCACTTTCTTTGACTTGGTCAGCTCCAGAATTAGAGCAAGATAAACAGATGCCAAGGTAGTGAAAACTGGGCACTTTCTCCATTCTCTCCTCATCCGAAATAAAATTCCCACTAAAGCCGCTCTGGGGATGAATGGGCAGGCACTTTGTTTTACTTACATTGATTTTAAGACCTTGATCAAGACATTTATTCAAATTCTCCAAGAATACCTATAGCCACTATATAATTTTAAGTCAATATTTACAAGTATCTGGAAAGATGGGTCACTAAATTTAGCAAAAAACCAATAAAGCATAAAAAACCTCTGTAGGCAAATTTACAAAAGGTGTGATCTGAAGCTAAAGAAAAGCAGTCACTCAAATGGCTAAACATATATTGATTATAAAAGGATCTGGTCCGAGATCAGGGCCAGACTGGCCATAGCGGGCACCGGGGCGTTTCTCCAGTGGGCCTGGAAGGCTGGGGGCTGGTTTTGGACCCCTGGGGGCCGGTTTTGCAGCAATATCGGCCACCTGTAACAAAAGCGGCACAGGAATGGTGCTTCCCACTCGCACCCCCCTGCCCCTTGGGGGGCCGTTCGAGCTGATTGCCAGGGCTGGTGTCAGTTCCCAGTCCGGCCGTGTTAGGGATCCAAGCAAATAAAGTCCTGGCTGGAAAAAAAGAAGAAAATATTAATTATGACAAAAGCACAGGCAGACTGGGCTATTACCATGATGAGAAAAATATCACTGGAGCTTTTCCTACGAACTTAGCTTCAGTGGGATCCGTACATAGTGGATAAACTGGGAGTGTAGATATATGAGCAGTAAGTGAATACACAAAGTGAACCAGCTGTCCTGGATTGGGAAGCCTGGTAAGTATTGATGGGAGAGGCATTTTTTCTGCACTTTGCACAAAGACTAACCCTTCTCCACTCCCAAACCCCACAAGAAGATAGAAAGGATCTCCCCCTTCCCCCATGGTCCTTAGAAAGAGGGTCAGACAGCCACCAACCCTTCCACAGGAATAACAGCAGCAGACATCAGGTACTGCATAGCGACACACCTCAGGTAAGCACAGCATGGCACTCACTGCAACCCATCACGAGGGTCATCTGCATTTTCCTGAAGACGCAGAATCGATCATAATTCTTTTCAAGAAGTACCTTTTGAACCGCTTTTAGTGGTGATGGTGCTGAAACCTCTGATGTCACAAACAACGGTTACGGTAGAGCTGCCAATGGTGCTGGTGCAGAAGCTGCTTCAGAATCAAGCTCTTAGATGGATTGGCGATCACAGGTGGTCCCCATAGGAAGTCAGGGCATCACTTGAGGTGTGAAAGCTGTGCAGCCTAGCGCTGGCTTCTAGAAAGCTTGCCCTGAAAAGTCTCCAATTATGGTCTGACCCTTGCGTCTGTGCCTCCTTGTGATAAGGAATTTATAGAACCGCAGCATCCTTCTAATCCCAATAGTTGTGTCGGCAGGAGCATCATATACACCCATACTCTGGTTTAGATTATTTTTGTAAACCAGAAATACTACATATTACAAGATGCCCACTCATCTCCCAATTACTCCTCATACTCTATCCGCCCCACTCCCGGCTTCACTTACTTGACAATCATTTCTAGCTAAAACCCATACCAGATATTCTTGGGTATATTAGGAGTAAATTTCATATTTACATGTTGGCAGCTCAGGTCCATTTCAAGAAGCCTCCTACTAGTATGAACTACCAAAAAATAAAATACATTCTAGACCCTTTCCTCTTCTATCCCGCCACTATCCCTTTCAATCAAACTAACAGACTAACATGTCCACCCCTCACATTCATTTCATATTTCTATATACTAATTCTCCACTAATCTTGTTTGTGTTCTGGAGTAGTGTGCTACCCCCCGAAAAGCACTTTGACACCTCGTCAGGGATAGCAAGCGCGATATAAATGCAAACCCTTCCCTCTCTATCGCTCCACTATCCTTTTTCAATCCAAATAAGAGACTCGCATGTCCACAGCTCAAGTTAATTTCATATTTCCTTATGCTAATTCACCATTAATCCTCTTTGGGTTCCGGAGTAGTATAAATTACATTTATATAGCGCTTACTACCCCTGACGAGGCATTGAAGCACTTTTTTTTGGAGTAGCACTGTAATGCTACTCTCCCCCAAAAAAGTGCTTCAACGCCTCGTCAGGGGTAGTAAGCGCTATATAAATGTAATTTCAATATAGACTAATACACAAGAGTTCTGTATCAGTACATAAAGCAATAGCAACAGAATTCATTTAAAGTAATGAGCCTAACAAACCTTTGTATGGGTTCAGGGCACTACCTCTCAATTTAAAGCCTGAACTAGCTTCCTCTCTCCTGTTGAACTGTGGAGTCCGACGTGAGCTTGATGGCGACAGATTTACAGTGCTAAGGAGATTAATGGTGTGCTGGTAGCAACAGTTCACTTCTGGGAAACACCTCGACGCATCACCAACGAAAGGACTGTCAAAACCTCTACGGGGAAAATGTGATCATGTGAACAAGAAAAAAAAATAACTGGCGACATAGCTCTTAATAAATATATATATTTGAGTAAAAAAGATATACTATTGAAACAGTAATTTTGAAAAGCAAGTAGCTAAATTATGAGCCTAGGAAGATTTAAAAACAGGTATTAAGAATCTCAGCTCGCGCATGGTTTGTAATGCTGCAGAGCAACCGAAGTGGTTTCAAAATTGTGAAGTTCCTAGCAGAATGCGTTTTTGATTTCTCGTTCTATTATGTCGTGCAGTGGCAAACGTCCTTTCAGTGTTTGTAAAAGTCTTCCTCTTGGATGAGCCAACCTTGTGCAGACTGAGCATGGGAGGAGACTGCTCCAGTGCTCCTCACTTTCACAGCAGCTACAACGCCCAATCCAGTTCAGGAAAGATACCATTTTTTAAGGTTTACTTGTAATGTCAAATGAAGCTTCCAGCAGAACTGAAACACACTCTTATACCACTACACTTCTTGCCTCCAATTCCACATGTTCATAGTAAAGGTTTGATACAAAAAAATGGAAGCCGTGCCGCCATGACCCCCACAGTCGTCGGAAGAAAAAAAAAAAAGTGGTCAGTATAAATAATTTACATAACTATCTACGGGACTTAAAGCAAGTGTGCTGTGCTGCTCCTTCTAATGGGCATTTTAAAAGCTCCACTTGTGCAGCCCTGCTGGATGTTTGCACAGGACCTTCTCAGGACCACTGGCGCTCCTTTACTGAGATGTAGCTACCCACTCTCACAACTAATGGTCCCATCTGTGAACTCCATTATTGCAGATAACCACTGTGCTATCACGTCACAATGTCCTTAATGAGAAGAGGCATGGCAAAGGGGATGTACCCCTGTGGGCTGTTCATGGACTGGATCACGACAGCATCACGAAGACAGCGATCCACAGCATTTTCAGCTGTTTTAACGAATATGAGAGACATAGATGTGACGGAATAATGATTTTAAAACACAAATTGTAACGCAGTAATCACAGACCGTTGTCACTGTTAGGCTGTAACAGCTGCCACTACATGCAGATATTTGAGAAGCTATTTATATAGCATCTTTTGTTTTTTTCCTAGTTACTTGTAATTTTCATGGACACCTTTTGAGGCGGTTTCCAAGTGCACAGCAAGTCCAACGCGTCACCATCAGTTGTGTCCCTCATTATTGCAAATTAGGTGAATGAAAAGTCAAAGACACACAAATTCCTGAAATTATTCGAAATGCCGATTCCTTGACACACGTCTTCCTGGGAGCCACACTTTGTGAACTACTCCCTCCAAGAAACTGAATAGAAGGGAGGTCAATTTGTGGGATGAAAGGTATCCCTCAAAGATGGAAGACCCCTCAGTTGGGTTGAAGACGAGCTGCTCTTCCACGACCATCACCAGCTTGAGACACCTTCACAAGGGCTTCTTCTTCAGTCCAAACACTGCGATGAAGAGGATAATCTCGATGAAGGCAGGAAGGACACTGAAGGAGAGATCAGAATGCAACATTAGCCTCATGTAGAATCTTGCCTGTAGCCCATATATTTTCACATGAACACCCATCATACAAGCAAAGGTGGCAGCACTAACTTCATATTTATATAACAGAATAGCAGGCCCAAACGCTGATAGACGAAGAGGGCAGGTAATAGGCAAAGCTGCACCTGTCCAAAAAGTTCATCCTATTTTCCAAACCAACATTTTATAACTCTTCACAAAGTCTTAACCACTCCCCCCGCCAACCAACCCCTGGGTCTCAAACGATCTAACCTCTATTTTTTAAATTACCCTTCAGGGGTTCCAAAACAGAAATCCTACATGCACGTTTTTACGGCCATTAAACACCAGACAAATCAACCTGTGGAATTAGCCTTCAGAATGTTGTAGTTCAACAACTGTGCCCTAAACATATATCACATCACTTGATGGGTGATAACTCCTGATTCTACGCACTCAAGAATGAACTAAAACAATGAAAACGAGCATTACGACGATGACACTTGTGAGATGGTTACAAAGATTATCTATAATACCGAAACAGGATTGGATCCATTCTATTGTTACGCATTGATCTTACTAATACTAAGCCAAAGACCTATTATCAGAATACAAGTGCCTATTATGCGCTGACAAACATACTTGTACATATTGCTAAGTATTGACCTTACACCCCCTAGACCAAATACCAGAATATATGCAGCTAAATGGTGCTCACAAAAGAACTTCCTTATTAGTACAACAATCCTATATTTAAATCCAGAGTAAAACATAGGCAATATGTCACGTCACAACTTTTCACACTTGACAAGAAAAGGAAGCCCTGAGGAAGTAAAAGTGAGATAATGCGTGACGAAACACGTTAGCTAAAGTTGGATAGAATGATATGATTGAACAGTTTATGCTTTAAGAATTAAATAAAGATGATCACACTACTAAACTAACTAATTACACTTGGTTTTCGGTATCTGGTGTCTTTCCCACATTAATTTGCTTGTGCTGACACTCCTTGTGACTCTGGCACCCCTTGAAATGATTTGCGAATGCTCTACGACTAAAACACTTGTCCTGTCCTCAAGCGCATTCATATAATTACTACGGAACAGTCTTACTGCAGCGTCCTGTGAATTCCGCTTTTAGTCACGACCCTCAAGTAAGTATTGCTGTGACGCTCCAAGCTCTTCGCTGCCCAAACATGCGGGGAAATTCGGATGCGTGCTTTCCTCCTCACAGTTCAGATGAAGTGCGCCACAGAGCGGGCTCAACACCTGAACGATAACGATTGCCAAATAAGCTAGAGCGCGCACAGAGTCTTTTCTCCTGCAGGCCCTCTTAAACCGCCATCTTGGAAATGACGGGGGGGACGCGTTAATTTCCTTTGCCTAGACTTTTGTTTAAGAGCAATTATGCTCACTGAAAATCTCGTTTTCCCCGGATCTTTGGTAATCCTGACAGCCCCTCCTAAGAAAGGAGCAGGAAGTGTCTCCAATATACGGGTTCCCCAGGCCCACATAAAGCTGGACGTGGCATCATACAAAGTGACTGAGGTGATTTTACCCCTTTTTGGAACACCAGGGTAGATATAAAATGAGATTTAGAATAAAGTCACATTCAAATCACAGGTTTTGCCTCAAGAATCTGAATTTTTTCACAGCTATGCAGAGGTGCAGGTACTACGCCAGAAGGAACATGCCTCATTGTGGTGTGAAAAGCATTGATAACTATTACAGCAGGCCAAAACCCTCAGCCTCTCCCTAATGGAAAAGGACTCTCAGCAGCGGATTTATAATGTGAGGTACATTGCCTCGGGATTTGCAGACTAACACTGCCAGAGGTCATCAAACAGGCCTGTATGATTCCCTCCACCTCTCAGAGTGGGACAGTCATTTAGAACTCCAGCAGCATCTTGGAAATGTCTGGGAACAGGGTTGCTCCAATGATGGCTTCAGTTAATCAGTGCTGCCAAGAATGTAATCTGCTACAGATGTGCCACTCTGCACAACTAAAGGGGGTTTCCCTTTGGCCTCCTTCAGATCACAAATGGGGATACATTTGGCCATCCATCAAAAACAAACAAAACATGATGCTTTGAAACTCGCGTGACCTTCTTTGAATGATATAATCGTCAGCACTAACCTGCCATTGATAATTCACAGTATAGTGGCATGTGGGTCAACTACTGTGGTACAGTACTTTGTAGCTCCCAACTTTAAATCTTCATAATTAAAATATACTATGTCCAGAAGATCAAACAGAAAGCAAATCATTGAAAGCAGGCCCCTCACTGATTTTAACCTGGCACATTTAGAGCACGTACCTAAGCCAGCTTGAATATATTTTGAATTCATTATGAGGAGGAGTGAAAAGGTGCGCCTAGTGCGCAAGTATGTTTTTCTGGATTGTGTGTGCAAGACTCAAAGAATATTATCTCCTAGGTGGGGTTTTCTCTTTCCTCTTTCTAATTTCACATCTTGAGATACGTTGCCTCATGAAAACAAATGTAACTTTCTATTCTTTAGCTTTGCAAATCAATGCACAAAATGATATCCTCAAGCTGGATACTGATGCTTTTACCTATCCAGTCCTTCATACTCAACACGTTAGCGCAGTCTTGGTGCACGTGGGCGAACATGTATAATTTGATTGGCTGGCAAGCAATCATTTGACCCTGGTCACTGTGAGAAAGTGGCTCTGTATATACTGTTCCCAAATAGGTACAGTGTGTACAGAGTCCACAGTCCCCAGAGGTTTGGCAGAGGCTAAAGTTAGATTTTACCTTACTCTCTAAAGTGGTAGCTTGGTCGAGCAGTAAGGCAGTGTCAGAGGACAGTATAAAGCATTTGTTGCACACTCTCAGTCAGCAAATGGTCTCACACACTCAATAACTGAAGTCTAGGCCAATGGTTTATATAAAAAATAAATGTTTGTTTTATTTTAGAACCAACAATAGGTATTAAAATATACTTTCTCAGAATGAGATGCTTTAGTTAAATACTTTGCAATAGGCCATTGACTTGTGCAGGTAATGGTTACAGTTTGTTGCAATAGGCAATACAATTTTAAACACAATAATACATTGGGCTCAATGGGAATTTTAAGTTATATGGAACTGATTACTTTCAAGATTACTTTTCTAACTCCAGGACTGGATCCTAGATTCAGTCCAGGGACAGTTCTTGGAAACAAGTGAGTAAATTTGTTTTAGTTACTGTTGTGATTTTTAAGCAATATTTTGCTATTTTAAAAGTTGACAGAAGCTTTTTCTGATCAAATTACCAATGTTATCCTATGGAAGGAAATTCACTTAGCAGGTAAGTGGGGTTATGGTTACTTTTTCTAGGTCAGTGTTGGATACCAGATCCAGCACTAGTGTACCACCTGTAAGCAGTTGAGAAACTGCGTTTAAGTTATACAGGCGATTTTTAAGGAATATTTATAAATTTGCAAAATCGACACTTTGAAGAAATTTCATAGAAAAACAGTCAATGGTTCCCTATGGAAGAAAATTCAAGTTACAGGTAAAGTATGTTCTCGTTACTTTTGTAATCCAGTGCTGGGCTCCTAGGCTCAGTACTGGAACATCTATCTAAAACAGGTAAGTAATTGCGTTTTCACAGTTGATACAATTTTTAAAGAATATTTGAAGTTTGCAAAAATCGACACTTAGAAGAAATTTCACAGAAAAACAGTCAATGATTTCCTATGGAAGAAAATTGGGTTACTGGTAAGTACGGTTATGAATATTTTTCAGGGTCAGTGCTGGGCACCAAGATCCAGCACTGGGATCTCTCCTAATAGCAGGTGAGTATTTTCGTTTTCGTTACCAGTCAATGTTAGCCTATGGAGGAAAATTGGGTTATCGGCTTTTGGGTAAGTACTCGACTGGCAGAGTTAAGGTTCTGGGCACAGACTCAGGGGTCTCCCAGTGTCAGGTAGGTACAGTTGTTACACCCTCAGCGGCACAGGGACAGCCGGTTGCAGAGTGAGTTAGGCCCAATGTTATCCTATGGGAGGCAGAGGGGCCTTGGTTGGTGGCTGCTGACTAGCAGGCCACGCGGCTGTGGGAGCTGGGCTCCTGGTCACTTGCTCAGGGCAAATGGGGAAGTAGATAGGTGTAGAGGTTACACTGCCAGGGCCACTCGGGCGGCTGGGTGCAGGGTGCTTTTGAGCCTTCGGGCGCTCAATGGGTTTCAATGGGAAAGCTCCGGGTCGAACAAAGGCTGCAAGCTCGGGGACGAAGATTCTTCAGGTGTCACCACCACTTCGAGAGGTAAGTTGGGTAGTTGGAGGATAGGTAAGTACCCAGGAGTTGGCACAGGGGGCCGCAGGGCACCGGGGTGCCTTTTGATGTGGGGAAATCTTACCCTTTGTTGATCGCGGTTGGGGGGGGCACCTGGTTCTGAGGCTGCAGGCGTCGTCTGGAGCGTCGAGGTGAGTCCTCGGGGCTGGATTCGGGGTCACAGTCGCCGGGGGGACGTCCTCGGGGTCTTTGTTCACTCCGGCACAGGCCAGGCTTGGCGGGTGCAGAGTGCGCAGGGTACGCGGTTGCGGGCTGATGCCAGGGGTTAGCAATTTGCTTTGAGCAGAGCCACTGCTCGTGGGAGTCCCAGTCTTGGTAGACTCTCAAGGTGGTCAGGTCCTCCGGGGTTTTTGAAGTTGCTGACCACTGAAGGCACCGGAGTTCCACAAGAGCAGGTTCAAGGATCAACAGGCTGGTAGGGCTGGGGCCAAGTCAGTTGATGTTGTCCTTTTGTTAGCAGCTGCGCGGCGGGTCTTCTGGTTTCTTGATCTTCTTGCTTGTTGTTGAATCGGCATCTGAGGAAGGAAGGTTCAGGGTGCCCCGAAATACTAAATTTAGGGGCGTTACAGGTAGGTAAGGAGCAGGGACCACTTGGTCCCTGCCCTGGGGTGGGTACACCCCCTATCCTGCCACTCTCCTGTGGGAGGGGGCAGTGGCCTAGTCCTGATTGGGCAGGGCTTCCCACCTTCAATATGGCGAGAGCCCGGGGACATGCTTCGCTTCACCTCACCTCACCTCCCCCACCTGAGGGGTTGGGTTGGCAGAGGCTGGCACACCCCCTGTCCTTCCTTGGGGTTTCCGGCCAGTCTTCCCGCCAGGGAGGGGGTTGAGAACCGGTAGGGGCCAGTTGCTGGGTACAGCAAGTGGCCTGGAGAAGCTCACAAAGGCGGAATGCCTTTGAAGCTTCCCCTGCCCATCCTGGGGGAGGAGACTCTGCATCTCACCCAGGATGTGCATTGTTGCAGGCCCAGGATAGCAGATGGCTCTCTACCCAGGGGTCCAGCAACCTGTCTGCTGTGTGGCAGCCTAGGCAGCCCCTCAGACAAGACATGGATTGTAGGTTAGGTTCAGGGGGCATCTCTAAGATGCCCTCTGTCATGCATCTTACAATAAATCCCACACTGGCATCAGTGTGGGTTTACTGTGCTGGGAAGTTTGATACCAAACTTCTGTCTTCAGTGCAGCCATCATGGTGCTGTGGAGTTCGTGTTGACGACCTCCCAGCACCATATACTCTTAATGACAGCACTGCACTTACAGTTCCCAGGAATGGACCTGGGTACTGTAGGGGCACAGGGCTCATGCACCCGTGTCCACACCTCTGGCATAGGGCACCCAGCTAGAGGGGTGACTGAGGTATGCCAGGGCAGTGTGTTGTGGGCATGGCACACAGGGATGTGTGCCATGTCGACTCTTTGTTTTGTTCTGCACCCAGACACTCAGCCTGCAAAGGCAGTGTGTGTGTGTAAGGGTACAGGGCCTCTAAGGGTGGCACAATAAGTGCTGCTACCCTTAGGGGTCTTCTTTGGTCACCAGGCCCTGGGCACCTAGGGTACCATTTACCAGGGGCTGGCAGGTGACCAGAGATGCCAATTGGGTTTTGGCTGTTAGGAAGTTTTTAGGGAAAGAACACAGGCCCTGGGCACCTGATTGGCAGGAGCCCAGGGCACAACAAGGAAAAGTGCATCAGTTATCAGGCAAAAAAAGGGGGGGGGGGGTTACTGCAACAGAAACCCACTTTCTTACAGTCACTCACATGATTGCAATTTAAACTATTTGCTTTAAAAAAACACCAATGGAAATTCAGAAAAATCATCAAAAAGTTTCAATCTATTAGTTGGTTTAGTTGCCTAACAATTGGTTAAGAAACTTGTATTCTGGGGTATAAAATACCAGCATTTTTTTGATTGGGATAACTAGGTTTGCTCCAATTGTTTGGAAAGCGATCACGTGGCCGGTGTCATCAGCCTCAGATCAGTACAACTGCATGCACCCTAGGCATCCAATTAGAAGTATCAATTGAAGGGCGACTTTGGTTTGGTCTTGTAAGGCTCTATCACAGCTAGAACCACTACATGTCAAACCGTAAATAAGTTACCAACATTTGCCTTTGTCTAACTCTCATCTACACAACTCAGTCCCTTTCAATTGTGCATCTCAAATACATAATCTCCGACATTCACAGCTAGCACTGCAACTCACTCTTATGAAGGGCCACTCTTTAGTACATCTAGCCATAGACAAAACGGATGGAATAACCTCAACAGATATCCACATCTCTTCTGCCAACAAGACCCTCTGAATGATAGTGTCTTGGTTTTGAAGACCTGCAGAGCCTCACTGTTTGCACTCTTTATGAACAGTGAGAAATGACAATGCTCATTATGCATACAACTGCCTGGCATCTGTTTCAAGGAGGTACTTCAAACCATGAACGGTGGCTGATCCATAACCAGGCATTGTGACAGTCCGAAACAGAAAAAAGTCCCATACATGTTGGACATTTGTGTTGAACAACGTAGAAAAAATAAACTGCAGATTGTAGCCCAACATGAAGGCAGTCAGAAAGGAATGTGTGATGTTATTTAGGACAGAGGAAAGGTGTGTTCCTGGAAAATGCAATTAGACCTTACAAGCACATTCTCCTAAGGCGAGGTTAAAAAAATGTCCCTTTCTAGTGTGTGAAAGAAAAATCTCTCTGAGACCACTTACATATAAAACATGTTTATTAGGTCAAAATAAAGTGACATCGCTTTTCACTGAGACACAGCTTTGTCTCACCAAGAAATTGAGAATTTAATGCTAGCTCCTCTCCAAGTTTCCCCAGTATTTATACACTGTCTTCACAGAGGCTGTCTGAATAGCATAAATGTGATAGAAACTTTGGGTAATGCTGCAGCAGAGATCTCAAACCCTGAGCTGGCTTTATTGCAACTCCTCGATTATAAGTGCCAGGCACTGAAAATACGTGACTGCTCAGAGGATACGTTGTACAGGTATTTTGCATGGGAGAGATCCAAGGGTTACTGCAGACACAAAGATACGGATCACGGACATGAATCCACAACTCTGAAAGAGTCAGTGTGCAGCCTTGCCAGCAAGAGCAGGCTTGCAGGCATGTGAAGCACATTCCCCCATATGCAACCCTCCCAATCTAGGTTTTCCAGCGCTAGCAATGCTCTCTGGTTCAGAGCTAGAACTGTAGCCCTGCCACACAGAAAATGAGTGTGGTCATGGCAGTCGGGTGGATGGCTGGGAGTAGGTTAAGTGGAACCAGGCTCTAATTTGGACACTCTGCCTTTCTAGACAATGCATTGCCACATTTCCAGGCTCCATCAGATGACGTTCTGTCACCTTCTCTAAACACTAATTTGAAACGTTTACAAGAGGTACCCCCAAGACTGGGTGTTTGCCCCTAACTTGCAAGCCAGTATCACCCAGTATTTGTGAACGTGCTGACTCTCTCCGCTTATAAGCAATCCTTGATAAGTAATGAGGCAAATTGCGGCTTGGATTCCATTACACCTCTTCCACCAGAAGAGGATGTATAATTTTGCAAGTGTCATTCATATACAGAACGTTGCTCTGAGGCTGGGTTCCACAAAGAGCTCCTGCTTTCGGGGGGACAGAATGAGAGCAGGGTCTTTACCCAGTAAGATGAGGACAATGAGTCCAATAGTCTGTCAGCTGCTTCATGCAGAAGCGATCCCTTCATGGAGGGCACAGCTCACCCACCAATTCCAAGAAGTGAATTAAGCAACCACATATAACAAAACCCTGCACTCACAGGTAGATATTAGTGTTATACTACAAATATATGTTAGCATATGCCTGTAATTAAGGAAATCTCATCCTGTTTTTAACTCCCCATGCTGTCTTTCTGCTCAGCATTTGCCTGGAATTCGTGAAAGACAGCATGGGGAGCCTCTCACAAGAAGCACCATTTTCAGTATTTTCTGCATTTAACCCCTTCCCTGCTCATGACGGAACCACTCCGTCATGAGCCACGGTCGCGCTGTGCTCATGACGGAGTGGTTCCGTCATGCCACGGGCGTTGGCTGCCGCTCCGCCCACGCGGGGCGTTTTCCCCGCCTGTGCGGGCGTCCAACGTAAGTGGGCGGCGCCGTGACGGAACCACTCCGTCATGAGCACAGCTCGCCCGTGACTCATGACGGCGTGGTTCCGTCATGAGCATGGCGGCGCCGCGCTCACCCCAAAACCCCCCAGCGCCGCGGTGGAATTCGCGCCGCGGCGAAGGGGTTAAAAATAAATACAGACAGGAAACACATTGTTTTCTGTTTGTATTTATCTGTAAAAATCAGTAAGCACTGAAAACTGGGAGCCTCAGTCATGACTAATTTCTATTAATTTACAACAACTTTTGTGTATGCACTCTCGTTCATTTCGTACCAACTAACTTATCTACCTAGAAGCAACAGTCAACCTATGCTCTCAGAACCCAGCTTCCCTTCTAATCACCCACCGTCTGACGGTATCCTTGCCTTTAAACGTCTACAGTGCTCCATAGCCTTTTGGCTAGGTTTATGCAAACAACTAAAGCCTGGCTGAAGGACAATGCATGGATTGCGTATCAGCCATTTTGGCGTTTAAACAGAGCGGAAATCCGGGTTGTTCGTACTTGACTGGAAAAGCTTTAATTGGATCAGGACCGAACCATTTTGGTTGCAGCTCTGGAAAATGGACTGGGTTTGCCTCATGACCTACATTAGGCATTTCCACTTTAAACTAGTGAATATTTGATTAGCATCCCTTAACTTTTATCAATTCTAATTTTAAATATTTATCCAGGAATTACAAATGTCCAAATGTTTCCAGCTTTAAAACATGTTGCTTTACTTCTGGTACAGGAATATTAAATTGAGGACACCATTTTATGTAGACCCGTCTGTTTGCAATAACATTTCGGAATTTGTTTTTATATCCATTGAAATCACTACTAGAGCCATACGATTAGTGCACATTTACATGCATCTTAAAAGAACAGCCATCTTGTTATTTTGTGTTGCATATTGCACATTTAGCCTGGCTCTCCAAGGAAGCATAGCCTCAGTCTGAAGTTGGCACAACGAAGCGAGAACTTCAGATTTTGTGCAGTCAGCCTTTTACCATAGCTTGTTGTAACTTTATTTCAAGGTCTTCTCACATTCCTCCCAAAAGAAGAGCAGGACACCTGCTCATTAGTGTCTGTCTGGCGTTTCTGTTTTATCACATGTCCCGTCCTCCATTTATTGCATTGGGACACATTTTACAAAGTGTGAAAATGTATGGAATTTAGCATTACATGCTCCAACAGGTCAGATGGCTGAGCGCCGATCCGCTGAAATAGCGAATTACACGTAGAATATTTTTATGCTTGCCAGCTATTTTTGCATTACCCATTTGTTAAGGTTTCCACAGGTTTTTCAGAGTATCCGTTTTCTTTTACAAAAACAACTGACCAGCTCGTCTATTTTCTGCTCTGAAAAGCTAGGCTGTTGCTCAGATGCACCCCTCAGCATGAAGCCCAATCTACCGAAATTGTACATTATCTATTATAACCTATGGGTACAGAGGGTGTGAGCCTTGAAAGCATCAACGTTACTATAATCACTGGTGACTGGTCGTTTGAGAGACAACTGGACATAGGGCAGGGGTTTTCTATGTAGTTGGTGCCCAGGAAGTAGTCAAAATAGGAAAAATTCAATGTAACAGTAGATTAGTATGAATAGTGAGAACCCCATCATGTTTGTTGAAAGGTTATGATAGGCCAGAAGTGCTGTTGGTGGCACAGTGTGTTGGAAGATACTATAGTTACACTACGCAGACAAAACCCCAAAAAATATTCTATAGCTAGCGTACTGCCTTTGTCGTATTGATTTGCTAGAGAAGAAAACTGAACAAATGGGTGGGGTTGTGGTGCTAAACTTCTTATACAGTGTCTAATTTTTCATCATATTGTTTCTATTTTATGAGTGAGTACATTGGCCAGTGCAGATGTCTGGGAATTGCCTGAAAGGTGCCCAGGCCTTGATGAAGTACAGCATGTTAGTTTGGGTCATATCATTAACAATCCCCTGGGTCTGAACAGTGCTAGTGATGCACTCTACCTGCAGAAGCCAAAGATGTACCAGTAGGTGAAGCACTCCCACTTCTCGAAGACGAAGAATGATAGACAGACTGAGGCACTGGAGTGAGCCACCAGAGCTGGTCAGTACAATTAGGGAAAAACAGCAAATAATGCATGAAGTCGCAAAGACCGCACAACAGTCATCAATAGGCTTCAAAAGTATTTAAATAAAAATAATAAAAAAGGCATCTGATGCTGTAAATACACCAATAGGTGTCATACAGCCACTCACATTCACAACAATACGGAATCACAGAAAAAGTTCTAGCCAAAATCCTCAGTACTCTGCTACAAGCTGGGCTATGTCTTGCTGCAACTGCTGTTTGCTAAAACGTCGGCTGGCTGTCTGCGGCTGCGCTGCCATTGCCTGCATGCTGCCATTGCCTGCACACTGCCACTGCACGCGTGTCACTGCATTGACTGACTGCTGCAGCTGACCAGGAGTAGCTGCAACGTGACTACCTGGTGGATACTCTGTGACCCCCGTGTTTGTTCCTTACTGGACAGCTTGCATAGACTCCTCAGGGACCTATTCCCACTCTCTTCATGAATCCGGAGCACTGCAACATAGATATGCTGTTCATATATTATAAACAAGCAGTTGCAATGTAATAGGGCTCACATTTGCGAGAGTTTAAGCTATTGTATTGTAAATGACAGTGCCTTTTATTTATCTGTTTTGATAATTAACACAAAAATAAAAGCCATTGTCATTTAACCCCTTCAGTGCCCCGCCCTTTCCCCGCCCTGTGCCGGGCGTTACATTAGCGGGCGGGGTTCATGACGAGATAGTCTCGTCATGGGCACAGCGCAACCGTGCTCCATGACGAGACTATCTCGTCATGGGCACTGAAGAGGTTAAATGCCAATAGCTCTAACTCTTATACATGCAAAACCTATTGCATTTCAAAGAAGTGGCAGCCATTGTACCGGGCTGCTTGGAATGTGGGAGTGCACATGGCGTGCTGAGTGTTGCAGGAAAGCATGTCGTAGTAGGTGAAACTCATTAAAGAACTAAATGACAGACTAAATAAGACGTACCGTGTAACAAACAAAGTAAAAGGGCTAGTCCTCATGGGAGATTACAAATGAAGACAAGGCGGTAGAAAATAGGGACTAACAAGCCTATTAACAAATCAGAAGCCAGCATTTAGTAAGGACAATGACACAAGCCAATGACAAATATGGGCGGAGAGTGGGCGGGGCTTCAAGGATTTTCTCGAATACAGCATGCCTCGCAACGCAGCGCATGAGCTGCCCATGCTCAACCTAAAAAGCATTTGAGGAATATTTGTTCATAGGAGGAAAACAGCACCCTGAATTAGTCAATCAAAAATTGATTATTTTCTGAAAAACAAACAGGTTTATCAAGAATACATTTTAAACTACATTTCATTATTTTAGGTACAAAGGCAGGTTGAAATGTGCAAGGTCTTAGAAAGAAAATGTAACTTGATAGACTTCCAATGTAAGACAGTCCAGTACCTCCAGAAGCGTACTCTACCCATAATGCCTTGTGCTGGCACTTTGCCTCACTCATTAAGTTCTGTTTGAAAAGTCAAGAATATCTATCTTTTCATTGTCCAGTGCTAAAGAGCTGGGGAAGTGGGTGGACTGTTTATGACTTCAATGAAGATTCCTATGATGCAGAACTAGTACAACAAGTAAGTAATCATTTTTTCTGCATTGTGGGATTTGAATAGAGTAGCAATCTTTAATGATCCACCAGCTGCTGTTGAGCAAAAGGAAAGAACAACATTTTGTAATAAATAATCCTTAGGATTGCTTTTCCATAGACAAGGTGTTTTTTTGGTTTACTATTACCTTTGATGCCGTTTGACAAAATAAAGATTTTAAGAAATCAACTTCACCTCAGCTCCTTCCTGGAAAGTTTCAGGGTGATCCGTCAAACGGGGGATGAGAGAAAAACAAAAAAAGATGAGGAGTGCCAAAAGCAAAATTCCCCATGAAATTTCCATAGAATTTTTGTCAGGTGAGCTTTAACAAAACCTGTTCAACTCGTTCCGTGCTCATGACGGAACCACGCCGTCATGAGCCACGGTTGCCGTGTGCTCATGACGGAGTGGTTCAGTCACGCTGCGGCCGTTGGCGGCCGTGCCGCCCACGCGGCGCTAATTCCCCGCCTGTGCGGGCGATTAGCGCCATGGGCGGAGTCATGACGGAACCACTCCGTCATGAGCACAGCCCAACCGTGGCTCATGACGGAGTGGCTCCGTCATGAGCACCGCGCCACCGCGCTGCCCCCCCGCACCCTCCAGCGCTGTGGCGGAATTTCCGCCGCAGCGAAGGGGTTAACAGAACTTCACCACATTTGGCAGGAAGTAAGTTCTTGGTCCATATTGCTTTTTGTGATTTGGTGTAAATTTGCGCTTTTGAGAAATTAAGGCAGAATTTTTTTTCTATTTATATATTTTTTAATATTTATATATGTGGACCACTCGCAAGAGTCCTTCAAACACAATTTTAAAAAACAGAGCATTCGGATTGGCCCAGGGAGATTTTTTCCCACTTGGGGCAGTTCACTCCTGTGGGTGTCAGACTCCAGCGGGCGAGGGAAAAAGAAAAATGAGAAAAATGTTGCTAGCAGCCATTACAGGACTTGGGGGAACTAGTACCCTGTCCTGAAGTTTGAAAATAAAAATAATATAAGGGGTCAAGCTAGGGATACCCTGCCACACTAGGCCCTGCTGCGGGGGGGAGGAGGGAAGGGGGCGAGGTAAAGGGAGGTCCAGAGGAACACCCACCGAGGCCAAAATAATGATAATAAAAATAAATAGCAAAAGACACAGGTGATGGACGGAATGCAGAGCAAATCAAACATTCTCCTCCAATCAAGAGATCTGGGTTAAATCCATTGTTCTTTTACTCACCATGCCACCCCAATTTAGACCCAGCCATATGCAAATCAGTCTTGACCCTGTGCCTCATGGGAACAGTGCAGCCTGAACTGCCAAGCCAGGTCTTCCCTGGACTGGAAACAAGCTGGGTCCAAACTGGGGTGGCATGGTGAGCAAAAAAACTATGGATGTAACCCAGATCTATTGACTGGGGTTGAATGTTTGACTTGCTCTGTATTCCGTCCATGCCTGAAGATGCGTTGCCACTGGGTCAAAGACTCAGGTTGCTCCCGCTCTGAGATTTTCCAAAGCAGCAATTCCATTTCCGCAGGACGTCGCAGAGAAGGTGCCTGGCCTCGTGGAGCCAGATTTGGCTACAGCCGGTCACCTTACCCTGCTGGAGGAATTCGAGCTCTGAAAAAGTGACTAAGTAAGAACGTAGAGATCTTTACTGGGCAAAGGGGCAAAAAGTATCTGGGTGGCAAGAAACCTATGGGTGCAAATTTAGAATTTCTCGTGGTCGGAGCTTTTGCTACCAAAAGTCATCAGATTCACCGGGAACTCGTCTGATGGCTATTCAGACTCAGTCAGGAAGTAAAACATCTTACAGAGTTGAACCTGATTTCTGTATCAGACCTGCACTCCATCGTGGTCAGACTTAAATCGCCTCTAGGTCAAAGTCAAGTTCAACTAGATGGCTGCGGTTGGTGCTTAACGCTATTTTGCATTATTTTTACTAAAACGTAAAAAAATGATATGCCTGGTTCTCCTCATTTGATGTTTTGTTGTCATCTTATTAAATACATTATTCTCTATTTTTATAAACTGGAGTGGCATTTCTATTGTGTTGTGTTAGCAAACGTTTAACTGTTTTGGTACTCGAAATGCTTTACACATTTTCCCTAAGTTAAGCCTGCCTGCTCTGTGCCATTGCTACCTGGGAATAAGCTCAGGTTTAAACTAGTGAAACCTTTACTGGACCTAACCAGAAAGTGACATTATTACTTGTGGTGGGCTCCCATCCACCCCAACTAATAATCCACTTTCTCACTGTATGCATATAAGGTAAACAGTCTTTTACGCGATCTCCTTGCTACGTGAAGAGGTTTTTAGAGTTCCCTGACCTATACCAGATTCTGCTTGAGTATCAAGAGCAATGCAATAATGTTTAGTCAAGGTGTTAATCAATTTCCAAGCTGCTACTCTACAAATTTCTGCAAATGTTTTTGGATGGGATCTCAAATGTTTTTTTTCCATCCTATATAAAGTTGGCGATGGTGATCAGCTTACATTAGGAGTGCCTACACAGGAGGGAGTTGGTGAAAACAAAAACACACACCACTGATAGGGAGCATGATGGGGTGTGTGAAGCAGAGTAGTGGGAACCTACTGCAACTCACAGTGATTCCTCACAACATCGTTTCCTCAACATCAAAGTTGATTTCAAAGACCAAAGTAAATGTTTGAGGGTGTCGCTGGCACGGTCGACGTCAAGAGTTGATGGAACTGAGACAGGGATCAACAATGTTTAGAGGTAAACAAAAACAGCTTCACAGCAGTGGGATTCATAACCAAACCATTGAAGTGACAGGAGCCCAAGATCAGTGTATTTGATCTCAATGTTCTTAACAATAAAAAGACCTGTTTTGAAGCAAAAACATGAGGTATAAAACCTCACACGTGCTCTCAGTTACTTCTTATAGGAGCCAGAAAACCCAAAACCATAAAAACAAGGAGATAATTAAATCTAATCAGCTTTTCATTAACTATGATCATATTAGACAAGAATACCTCTAAAAAACCTGAAGCTAGGTGGTTAGTCTTACGTATCGCTATTTAAAAAGGTTTAAGATTAGGAAAATATAATTTATTATTTCTATACAGAACCAACTTAAACTACACAAACCATATACATTTAAAGGTTATACTTATAACTATATATATATATATATATATATATATATATATATCCACGAAGTTACTCCTTCTGAAGTTCGAGCCCCCGTTGGAGGGGTGGCGCGGACCGGCGGAGACAACCGGCATTACTATCGACAAGAATGGAGTCACATATAGGAGGGGCCGCACTTTTAAAGACTTGCTGATTCATAGTGACTTAACAACAGGTACAGTCCCGAGAGGCATTAACATTCAAGGCTTCTTCCCCTGCGGACACTGTAAGGCTTGTGCCAATAGTCGCATGGTGAAGGAATTCTGGAACACCAGTACCAGCACAATGATTAGCATTAACCAATTTTTAACATGCAACAGTACTTTTGTCATTTATGTTCTAGAATGCCCATGTAAGTTAAGGTACGTGGGAAGTACAACACATATGGTGAAAAAACGAATTCTGGAACATATGAGAGCGATCACTAACAAAGATAAACAATATCCTATCGCTCGACATTTTGAAAGTTTCCATTTCTCAGATTGCAAAAAACTATCCTATTATGGGATAGAACAAATCTTACCTAACAAACGAGGCGGGAATCGTACCCTACGTCTCAGGCAAAGGGAATCAAGACACATCATTGGGATGTGTACCAGATTTCCAAATGGACACAATATAGATGAAGAAATAGCGATCCATTTACAATCTGAATGAATGATGTGCCGAAAGTATCAAACTATGTACTATTCTTCTTTTTCTTTTTCCTTTAGAGCGCCCTACATGTTTAACTATGTGTTTTACTTGGCATATCTACATAACCGTACTTACGATGCATATACTATAATGATAACCTTTTTGGATATTACTACAGGTTATTCCAGAGAAATGCACTATGCAATATGTTGACATGTTTCTCGTTGCTGAACTTATGTGTACATAACCTTGTAATTTTAATGAAAAACGGAAGCTAAGTGTTAATATGTTACTCAGCTTTCCGTCTGCCTTCTCTCACTTCGCTTCTTTTCTCTTTTTTCTTGTTCTTCTCCCTGCAGGAGGAAAGGAAGGGACCATCATGCTTATGGGCCCAAGGGGGTCCCTACCCTTTTCTTCGTTTCTACTTCCAGGCACTGGGCCTTTGACAACTATCAAGTATTTTACTAGAAGTTGAGGTTCCGAGTACATAACAATGAACTTTTTGTATGAGGTACCAATTAGACATGATAGAGATTTAACCTCCAATATAACCTCTTGCCACTTAGAAAACCAAGATGCACTCTTTTCTCTCTCTCTGATATGATTCCGTTTTCCTATATTATTAAATTTTGGTTTACACGGATGGGTGTTTATAGGAAGATAGATTGAACAGGGGAACTCAACATGCCACTTACATACTCCTGACAACATGTGTTTGAGGTACCTTAGATAGGTGTCATGACCCCTGCCACCACAAGGCGATTCTTTTAGATGGACTAAACCGTACATTATACCAAGGAGCAACAGGTGCTGTCACATTTATGCCACTATAGGGCGAGTTTCTGTTTTTTACTGTCGGTATTATCTGACGAGGAAAACCCTAATTGCATGCACTAAGCCTTTTATATCTTTTTTAGTATACACATATACTTACGTTTATGACTAAGCGGGGTATAGTCTGTGGTATGCCACTATTAGGCGAACAAAGCATTTCTCAGTGTCTATAGGATATATTTGTATCGGTACAAATGTTTGTGATTGGACGGCTCCCCTATTTACTAGGGTTGTTTTTTTACTTTACACGTCCTAGGGAAATGCTTGCACAGGCTGTGATAACCAGGTTTAGTTGCAGGCAGTCTCTGGCCACTATTAGGCGAACATGACGTGGTGTAAATGTCCACGAGGCGGCATAAAGTTTTATTTTTACAAAACGAAAGAAACCATGTCAAAAAAACGGCTCCCTAGTACCGTAATGGATTTTACCCAGCACCTAGAAATCCCGCTATCAAGAAGACACATAGCGTAGAGAAAACTGACACACAGCTATATGAGGAATACGGTATATTCGACAACGAATTAAACAGGTTTTTGTTTTCGGATTCCAAAAAAAGATATATAAAGAATATAAATTTGAGGCGGATTAGAATTACCAAGTTACGTAATTTTATTACCATTAAGGATGACCGTTTCCACTGTGTAAGTCACGATATGTTAGTACTACAATGTATTCAATGTTTATTATCCATACTTACCAGCACTACAAACATAGTACAACATGGCGCTGTGTGTAACGTACTTTTGTTGATACTTGTGGTGATGAGTGAGGATTACGAAGTCCTCTTTCCATGACAACTGAATCTTTACGAAATATTATGTATTGTGGCATTTGTGTTGAGCACGCTGTGTGAACAAGCCCGTTCGCGGGTGAAACGCGTTGCAGCAGGTTTATGACGTGAATAAACCTACCTGTGTCCAAGTGACCGTCCGTTTCCCTGGTGATTATTTATTGACTCCGAGAGCGCGTTTGGGACTCCATTCTTGTCGATATATGAGTTTTAGTAAGTTTAGGGGGGCATAAAGAACAAGTTACTTACCTTCGGTAACGATGTATCTGTAAGAAACATTAGTTAGTTAGATTCCTCACCCTAGAATATCCCCAGGCGTCAGGCTGGATCCGGAAAGATTTTTGTAGCAATACCCCTTGTGCGTCGCTAGGCGTCATCTGCGGCACCGCGTCCGTCGTCAGCGCCGTGCGCCGGAATGACGTCGGAGTACTTAGACGCCGCCCTCGCGCGCTGACGTCAGTTCTTATACATAGCTTTCCACGCCAGGGACGCTGAGCCATGCAAGAGACCGACACTGGTGCCAAAAAATCTAGGGCCCTTAAAGGGAGAACCTTAACCCTAGATGTCGGTTCGCAGAACGGGGAGGCTGGGTGGGTCGGTGAGGAATCTAACTAACCAATGTTTCTTACAGATACATCGTTACCAAAGGTAAGTAACTTGTTCATCTGAAAGAAACACGTTAGTTAGATTCCTCACCTTAGAATAGATACCCCAGCAATACCAACCCCGGAGGTGGGCCTGCGAACCAAGATCACACCAGAAAGTCCTGGAGAACAGAACGGCCAAAGTGGCCATCTCTCCGGACTTGGCTGTTCAGGCAATAGTGCTTGGCGAACGTGTGCAGTGAAGCCCACGTCGCCGCCTGACAGATGTCCTGCAAGGGAACTCCTCGTCCCAGGGCAGTTGTCGCCGCTGTGGCCCGGGTGGAATGGGCTTGCAGCCCAAGAGGAGGGACCGTTTTCGCCAAAGAATAGCAGAGTTTAATACACAACACGACCCATCGCGAGATGGTCCGCTTGTGCACAGCTTTACCCTTCTTTGCACCTACATATCCAACAAAAAGTTGGTCGTCCACGCGGAACTGTTTTGTGCGGTCCAAATAAAATAACAGCGCACGTTTTCGGTCCAGATGGTGGAGCCTCTTCATCTTTGGAAGGATGCGGAGGCAGAAAGAAGGTGGGCAGCGTGACAGATTGCCCGATGTGAAAGGGAGTCACGACTTTAGGAAGGAAAGAAGGACGGGTCCGAAGGACAACCTTATCCGGATGAACCGAAAGGAAGGGAGGCTTAGCTGACAGAGCCTGGAGCTCACTCACCCGCCTAGCGGAGGTGATAGCCACCAGGAAGGCAGTTTTCAGAGTCAGTAGACGAAGTGGACAGTTGTGAAGGGGCTCAAAGGGAGCGCACATCAGAAAAGTAAGAGCAAGGTTCAAGTCCCACTGAGGCATTACGAATGGAACAGGAGGGAACATATGAGTAATGCCCTTGAGAAAACGGGAGACAACAGGGGACTTGAAAAGAGAAGGCTGATCAGGAAGCCTTAAGAAAGCAGAGATTGCAGCAAGATAACCTTTCAAGGTGCCCAGAGCAGAGCCCTGCTGGGCCAGAGAAAGAAGAAAGAGGAGAACCTCAGAAAGAGGGGTAGAAAGGGGATCCACAGCCTTTGCTGTGCACCATACCACAAATTTGTTCCACCGGCAGGCATATACCGTCTTTGTGGAGGGACGCCTGGCTGCCAGAATGACATCACAGACTTCAGGAGGCAAGTCAAATGGCATCAACTGCCGCCGCTCAATCTCCACGCATGGAGGTGGAGGCTGGACAGGTTCGGGTGGAGGACCGTCCCCTGCTGCTGCGACAGAAGGTCCTCCTGAAGAGGCAGTCGTATCGGGGGAATCGATGGACATACTGAGTAGCTCGGGATACCAGTACCTTCGTGCCCAATCCGGAGCCACCAAGATGACTTGGGCCCGGTCGCGCCTGATCTTCTTCAGCACTCTGGGCAGAAGTGGTATAGGCGGAAAGGCATACAACAGACCGCAACTCCACTCGCGACGAAAAGCGTCTCCGAACGAGTGCCGCCTTGGAAATTCCAACGCGCAGAACTGCTGACATTGCGCGTTCTCTTCTGTGGAGAATAGATCTAACCAAGGCTCTCCCCACTGCAGAAAGAGACCTTGCGCCACGTCCGAGTTCAGACGCCATTCGTGATCCATCATGCACCGGCGGCTGAGTTCGTCTGCTCTGGCGTTCAGAGAGCCCGCCAGATGTTGAACCACCAGGGTGATGCCCTGATGTTCCAGCCATGTCCAGAGACGCAGAGCCCTGACAAAGGGTCAACGACCCCACCCCGCCCTGTTTGTTGCAATACCACATGGCGGTGGTGTTGTCCGTGAACACCTGCACGACACTTCCCCGGACAGAGGGAAGGAAGGCTTTCAGTGCAAGGCGGATCGCCCTCAGCTCCAATAGGTTGATATGGAGCCGAGTCTCCGCCGGAGACCAGAGTCCTCTGATCTCCACCTCTCCCATTATGGCCCCCCCCCATCCCAGGAGGGACGCATCCGTCACTACGACATGCTCCGGTTGGGGTAGGGAGAGGGATCTGCCGCTGACCCAATCGAGATTCGTGAGCCACCACTGCTGGTTCGCAGTGCCCTCCGAGATCATAACATGGTCGGACAGGTTGCCTCGATGCTGGGCCCACAAACTTCAGGTCCCACTGCAGAGCCCGCATCCGCCACCTGGCGTGAGGTACCAACAGGATGCAGGAGGCCATCAGCCCCAGAACCAACCTGACCGAAACCCAGGACAGAGGCCGGAAGATGGAAATCAGGGCCTGAATGTCCCGGACCCGCTGTTCCGGCGGATAAACCCGGACCTGCGCCGAATCGAGAACCGCTCCAATGAAAAGGAGCTTCTGGGAGGGACTCAGGTGCAACTTCGACACATTGATGGAGAACCCCAGCGAGTGCAGGAGGTCGGCCGTAGTCTGGAGGTGGGAGACGACTTGCTGGGGCGAGCCCGCCTTCAACAGCCAGTCGTCGAGATAGAGGAACACTGGAACCCCTGATCTGCGCAGATGAGCTGCGACCACCGGCATCACTTTCGTGAACACCCGAGAGGCACTGGTGAGGCCGAAGGAGAGCGCGGTGAACTGAAAGTGCTCCTGACCCACCGTGAACCGCAGGTAACGCCGGTGGGCCGGCAGGACGGGGATATGGAAATAAGCGTCCTGCAAGTCCAACGCTACCATCCAGTCTCCAGGGTCTGGGGCAGCCAGAACCTGAGCTAAAGTGAGCATCTTGAAACGGTCCTTCCGGAGGAAGGCGTTGACGCTCCTGAGGTCCAAGATCGGGCGTAGGCCCCCTTTGCCCTTCTTGGGAACCAGAAAGTAGTGGGAATAACAACCACGACCTACTTCTGGACCAGGAACGCGCTCGACGGCCTCTTGGGCCAAGAGGGCCGAAACTTCCTCTCGTAGAAGATGCAAATGATCCCCCGACATACAGTGGTTCAGCGGTGGCATGGCTGGAGGGGTTGTCTCGAAGGGGAGGGAGTAGCCCCTTCGGACGATTTGCAGCACCCACCTGTCCGACGTGATGGAACGCCAGTGGAGCAGGTGATGGTGAACTCTGCCGCCCACTGGCGTTGAATGGGCCTGAAATCTTGGACTAGGAGGGCTTTGAGGCGGATGCTGCCGGGGTAGATGTGGACTGACCGGCACGTTGACCTCCAGTACCGCCTCGGTGGAATCCACGTCCGCGAGTCGAGTCGATAGACCAAAAAGAGTCAAAAAAGTTAGTCAAAAAATTACTAGGGGTAAGCTCTTCCCGGATCGGCGCTTACTGGCGCGGAAAAAAGAAGAACTGACGTCAGCGCGCGATGGTGTCGTCTAAGTACTCCGACGACGTCATTCCGTAGCACGACGCAGACGCTGGACGCGGAGCCGCAGACGACGCCTAGCGACGCGCAAGGGGTATTGCTACAAAAATCTTTCCGGATCCAGCCTGACGCCTGGGGATATTCTAAGGTGAGGAGAATCTAACTAACGTGTTTCTTTCAGATTTATAACTACAACACACACACATATATATATTTTTCAATTCATAAATTCATTTAAGTTGCTAATATATATTTTATTTAATGAAAGGATTATTTATTACAATATTTTATTAATATCAACCTAACTACAAAGCTTCCAGCCTTCTTCCCTCGGCTCTACAGTTAGCTACTCTATTCAAGTGTTTAGGAAGAGCAATGAAGATCCTACGATGGAAAAGAAAAGGTGCTTGCTAGTAAGTAATCCAAGTACTGCATTGTAGCAATCATCATTGAAGTCAAACAAAAACTTCCACTCTTGACAGACTGATCCACAGTGCTGTTTTCAACCTATGGACAAATGGATTCTTCACACTGTGTGTTATATTATACAAACAAAATATCCATGGTACAGTGTTCCAGATCCATGCAAACAGCAGGAGATGATTCAAGCGTTTATGACTATCAATGAAGATTATATGATGCAGAAGCAACAAGTTACTTACCTGTAAGCATCTCTTTCAAAGCGTGTTTTGCTGTAGATTCACATGCTCTGCATACTGCTGCCATCTAGTGTTGGGCTTGAACGCTTGCAAGTTTGTTATTCTTCAAGGAAAGGCTTTCAAGTTGCAGGATGCGCTGCAAGTCCATCCTTAAGAGTCAATGCCTACGGGCACCGGCATGATAATTTTACGCACAGCAGGCAGGAGTAAGTATGGACTGGCAAGTGAATGTATTATGGTGCACACGCGCATTATGAAAAGAAGTTAATTAATAAGGAAGAGATATGCATTTTCAGTTTGTACAATGTGTTGCTATACATATACATGCCCTGCTTAGACTGTAAAGCAGTACTCCTTACTAATGGTGGCTAGCATGTAGATGATGCGGACAAAGCCCTTAGGGCTGTTTGGCCATCACCTGTTGGTGGGCTAAGATATCCACACAGTAAGGCTTAGTGAAAGTGCGTGGAGTTAACCAAGTGGCTGCTTTACATATGTCAGCTAGTGGGGCATTGCCAAGGAGGGCCACTGGTGCTGCTTTCTTGTGTGTATAGTGCGCCCTGGGGTAAAATGGAGGGCTCTTGGTGAGATTTGGTGGAACTGATTGTGAACCCTGGGCTATTGAGCAGGAAGATGGTAGCCGGGGTATGTGTTAGGCACTGGTGCTTGCCTGTGTTCTTGATCAGCCAATCATTGAGGTCCGTCACCAAAGCGAGGCACTCTGTGAAAAAATCTTCCTCGAGAGGGTTGTGATGTTCTTTGCAGAGGGTGTTAGTGGGAGCAGGAGTGTGGTGGGATGTTGGGAGGGGTTGGAAAAATATCTAGGCAGTAGCCATGGCAAACCACTGCCAGTATCCACTGGTTTCATGAGATTTCCTCTCAATGAGACAGGAAATGCTGGAGTTTACCCCAATAGGTGATGTATGATTGGGGGTTGGGTGGGGAGGAAGGGTTAAATCAGGTCAATGCTTGGAGGTGGGGTCCCCTTTGCGGGAGCTGCCTTTACCTCTGTATTTATTTGCCCCTGTAGGCACCTCTTGCGTACTCCCTTCCTGCAGGTGGAAAGGCGGTCTCTAACATGATGGGGTTGGATCTGGGGAGGCAGCCTTGGAGCATCATCTAGGCTGCTGCCTCCGAAAGGAGCCTCTGCTAAGTCGATGGGTGCCTTCCAGGCCCCAGGTGCCAATGTCTGTGTGTTTCTTTATTTTTTCCAGCATCTCATCAAGCTGGTTTCCAAATAGATGTTCTATATCAAAGGGTAAATCGAGGAGATGCTGTTGAACCACCAGTCTGAAGCCTGAAATACAGAGACAAGTGTGGTGCCTAATGAGGGGAGTAGTGTTCACTCTTTGGGAGGCAGTGTCCACAGCATCAAGGGCACAATGGACGGTGGCACTGGATTAGGCTTGCCCACTTAGACTATTTCCACCACTCTCTTCCTAAATTATTCTGAAAGATGCTCGACTATCTTCTGCATATCCCTCCACTGTGCCCTGAAACAGCGGGAGAGGAGCCCTATGAAGTTAGCTATCCCTCCAATGGGTAATGGCCACTACCTTTTTGCCTGCAACATCAAGCTTTGTTCTCTCTTTATTGGTCATGTGAGCACTGTCTGTGGCCTGAGTGGAAGCCCGCTTTTGCACAGTGTAGATGAGCAAGGGGTCAGATGGGTCATCACACCTAGTGTAGTGAGGTTAATTGGGAGAGGGTTTACTTTTGTTTAGACCCTTTGCATTATCACTCCTGCTTTCAGTGATGCTTTGAATGTGCCAGGGGCCCGTTTTATAATGCCTTTTAGCAAGGGCAAGAACTGGACTGCCTGCTCATGCTTGGACAACATCTCCACAAGTAAAAAGTCTTCTACATGAAGGACGTGCATTCCCACCTTGTGAAAGGTGGGCACCCTTTGCCTCACATCCTGGCATGCGGTGGTGTCGTCTGGGTAAGATGCCCTAACAAGGTAGTGACCCAGCTCTGTGTCTCCTGGGGGACAGGCTATATAATTGCCGGTAGGACCTGGCTCAAAAAGTGCCACATAAGGATCGGTAGGGCAAATGGGGACGCTTGGGCTATACAAGTAATGTGGGGATCCTTCTGGTGATGGTGGAGGCGGCAGTGGGGGTAGTGAAATTGGTTTTGGAGGTGGTGGACGAGATGGCGGTGGTTGAGGAGGTGGTAGAGGGAGAAGAGGCAGAGATGGACCATGGGGGAGGGCTGGTGCCTTGATCTCTGTTTCTTGAGCCTGGAAGCATGAACAGATCTGCTGCAGGCTCCTCTCAAAGGTAAGCAGTCTCAATGGATTTCGGCAGAGGTGGCCTTGCCAACATCTTCTCAGTCAGGGGATGAATGAGTCTTTCTGCCTTGCGTCAAGCTCCTACTTCAACCGTTGGAGGATTGGCTCCTCAAAGTCATAGTTAACGGAGCTAGTCGTTGATAGAGCCTTCAACATCGATAGTGCCCTGTGAGTCGAACATGGCTTGGATGCGGACATTAATTGAGCCTTTGGATTTGAGGCATGCACAGGATCTTGGGGCACGACTGCCACGGAGGGGTGATGCCCTTGGGCAAGCACTTTGTTGCCTCCGAGGCCTTTGTTTGGTGCCGAGTGGAGCCCAAAAGTGGCGGAGGCCCTAGAGGCTGTGATACTTTAGGCACAGGGGCCTGCCACCCCCAGGAGCTGCGCCCTACCTCTGTGAGGCCTTTTAAGCGATGCAGACCATACATGTGACCCTTTGTGGCGGTTTGTGTGCATTTCACAAGCAATGCCTTTGCGTATAAGGTCCGGCTACCTGTGTGACTATTTTGTTACTGCCCAAGTGAATAATCTGTGACTAGAGTTTTATGACCTCAAACATACATGTCAATGGTGTGCAATTTTCCAACAAGCCGCACTGACTCCCCACCATCAAACCAGACAATCTCATGTGCCACTGACCTGCAAAAGGCAAAGATCCACCAGTAAATACTGCAATCCCATTGCTCAAACAGGAAGAAAAGCAGTGATACAGAAGCGCTGGCATGGGCTGCAATGGCTGCAGAATGGGAGGATGTGTTAGGGACAAACAACAAGAACAAGAGAACGGCCATGCTATCTGGGTTCCTATAAGCACCCCCTCATCTTCCAAGATATGTACTGCACACATACCATAGAAAAGCATGTGCCTGCAGCAAGAACATTTGAGCCAACCCAGCAACTGTACAAGGAAAAGGGCCCTGATTTGACATCTGCTAAGGCAGTAAAGGAACAAATACACCTGGTGGCAGCAACAACATAGTACTCTGCAGGCATATTAGGTTCTAAAAGCTTCAGAAAAATGGCTTTAATCTTAGTCCCCCATAGTGGAGAAATGAGACAGATGGCATCAACAGGCAAGTCCGCCTGGCATTAATGTTGGGGAAATTCAGTGCTACTGAAAAGTTCTCAGACGTCATAAAAGGACTATTGCATTGCATCTTCCCTTTAGTTAAATAATTACAGACAGATTAGATGTGTTTTTCAGTGATCAAGGATATTAAGGCAGGGGAATGAAGGTAATAATTCTGGAACTGTTCCGCAGAGGGGTACTGAAAGAGTTAGATTATCAACCAAGCATGGGAATCAGGCTGCTAAGGTAGAGGAGGGCCAAACAGGGGGGAACGAGTTGTGGTTAACTGAGCACAGAGTATGTTACCTTTGGTCCAGTTCTCCAAAATATAATCAAAATGGGTACAAGTATGAAATTAATACTCGCTTGTAGAGGGTACGGAGAGCCTCTATATGGTTCATGCAGGAGAGAAAGTGATAACAAAGAGACGTGCTTTATAAACACTGGATAATGAGCCAGTGGAGGTGCAGCTTAGCATTAACCTATGGTACATATGTCCAGAGCATTGGCGTAGTACAAGAGATGAAGACTTATAGTTTATTCAAGGGTAACAGGGTCTTGGGATTTTCATAATGAATGCTCTCAGATGTGTGAAGAATGTAAGTGAACTATAACTAGCAGAATAGGGATGAGGAAGCAATTAGGCCTCGGCAAACTTTTAATTACACTAGAGTAATTGAAACAATTTTGGTAATTTCGAGGTACTCGTGTTGCAAAATGATGCGATTACGCCCATTTGCATAATTTGGGGCAAAGAGAACAGAGCACTAGCAGTGGCTGCTATTCCATTTATCACTATTTTGTTAGTGCAAAATGCATCCTCTGGTTCATTTTGGACATGGAGTTGCATTTTGTGCTAAGAAAATAGAGCAAATGCAGGGTTATGCTCCTCAAGTAATCTTGCATTTTTTTTTGCTTTAATTCCACATACCTATGCTACAACAAATTAGACAAGTTACACCCACCCCTTGTACTAAAGTACACATCACTGGTCAGGCATTAAAGCCAGTGGTGTGCCCAGTAAAGGCCTTAAAGGGAAGTGTACCCAGTACAGTTTAGAAGACAAATCTACAGATGGATGCAGACAGATTAGTGACAATTCAGACACCAGCAAACGGTATCACAACTTCTATAAGAAGAGTCTCAATAAAACAAATATGTACATTGGAAGACACAGCTTATAAAGGTTCACAAGGAAGAGGTGTGGCGCCGCAACCAGGGCGACTGACGCCGGAATCTGGGGATTTGATTTTATGATTTGATTTTATGATTTTATATAGCGCTGAAATCACCCCGAGGGGTATCTCTGCGCTTGCAACAGAAGTCTAGCTAGACATTAGAAAAGATGTGTCTTCAACAGCTTCCTAAATTGGAGGAGGGACATTTCCATACGAAGATGTTGGGGAAGACTGTTCCAGAACATAGGAGCCAGATAGGAAAAGGCCCTCCCACCAGCACGGGCTTTATTTATTCTAGGAACAAGAAGAAACTTTTTTGATCCTGATCTAAGTGAGCAAGAGGGAATATATGCTTTCAATTTCTTGGCAAGATAGAGAGGGCTAAGCTCATTTAGAGCCTTAAAAATCATGCAGCCTGTTTTAAACTGCACTCTTTTTTTGATAGGCAGCCAATGCAGTTCATGCAGCAAAGGCAGAGAGGGGGTCCTAGCAGGTGAGTCTGTTACCAAACGGGCAGCCGCATTTTGAATAGCCTGCAATTTATCCAATGAAGCTACATGAGCAGAAAGGAGAAGAGCATTGCAATAGTCAATCTTGCTCATGAGCAGCGCCTGAATTAAAGTCTTTCTGGTGAAAAGAGGGAGCAACGGAAACACTCTTCTGAGTAGACTTAAAATGTGGTAACAGGAACCAACAATGGTGTTAACATGGGTCTGAAGAGTGAGTTTCTTATCGAGCTTGATGCCCAAGTTTTTAACTACCTCTTTAGGAGCAGGAGCTTTACCCAACTCCTCCGGCCACCAGCTAGGCGACCAACAGATGTCAGCACCCCCGAACAACAAGATCTCAGATTTCTCAGAGTTTAACTGGAGATAGTTAGTTTTCATCCAGGAGGCAATAGCCATCATGCCCTGAGAAAAGATGGTTTGAATGTCTGGTCTAGCTTTGTCGAAGGTGAGGAGGAGTTGGGTGTCATCTGCGTAAGAAATGGGATTAAACCCCAAGTCCCTCATCAGTTTAGCCAGAGGTGTCACATAGATGTTAAACAGAGTAGGGCTCAGACATGAGCCCTGAGGGACACCCCTGGTAACCTGTGAGGGAGCAGAGGTAAAAGAGCCCAATGATACTGCCTGAGTACGATTAGACAAGAAGTCTGACAGCCAGCTTAATACAGATCCATTAATGCCCAGCTCTTGCAATCTGTACAGAAGAACTTGGTGGGAGATGGTATCGAATGCTGCTGAAAGGTCAAGCAGCACCAAGAGTGCCGCCTGACCTTGATCCACAGCCATTCTAATATTGTCTGTTACCTCCACCAAGGCAGTCTCCGTACTATGTTTGGCACGAAAGCCTGACTGAGAAACAACAAGAGCACTAGAAGACTCAAGATAGGCAGATAAGTGCTTATTAATATGTTTCTCAGCGATCTTACTCTGTAATGGGAGCAACGATATAGGACGGTAATTCGACAGTTCCTCAGGAGAGATGTTAGGGTTTTTACGAATGGGGATAATTTGGGCGTGTTCCATCTTTGCCGAAGTCTGGCAGATTGTAAAGAATTATTAATAATGGAACATAATGGTGGCGCCAACTGAGCCGCAAATTTAGAAGAAATTTTAGCTGGAATGATATCCAGGGGGGACCCAGATCTGGTACATTCCAGAAGTGTTTGTACTTCAGTGATGGTAATAACAGGGAATGTAGTCAAATGAGGTCCTACACTAGTGGGGTGGAGTATAGTAACAGCAGAGACAGGAACAGAGGTATTGAGGAGGGTGATATTTTGATAAATCTTTTCAACTTTTTGTACAAAGAAAGAAGAGATATTATCGCATAATGTCTGAGAAGAACTGTCACTAGTTTGACAAGATTTGGGGTTCGTGAAATCGCGCACAATTTGAAACAGCAATCTAGAATTGTTACCTGCATGTTCCAAAGTCTCTGCAATATGCGTTTTGCGGGCCAATTTCACATTATTATGATAAATTATCATAGCTGCTTTATAAGTAGTTTTGGCTTGCTCACTATGTGAGCGTCGCCAAACACGCTCCAATTTTTTACAAGCACTCTTCTCCTCTCGTAAAGCAGACGTGTACCAGCCAGTGGCAGAGCTTTTGGGTGAAAATCTAAGAGGTTTGAACGGAACTACTTTGTTAAGTAAATTATTAACTCTCAAATCAAAAAAATCAAGTTGCTGATTTACATCCCCTAGCATACTATCCCAATCCCACCCGACAAAAAGCGGGGAGAGATGCTGAGATGTTAATTTGTGCCAGGGTCTGTACTGTCGGGTAGTAAAGTTATTATTTGCCGCCAGGGCATGGTCAGTAGGGCCCAACAATTGAAAGTTTACCATAACGTGGTCAGACCAAGTAAGCGGATAAGTCTCACCACATTTAATATCTGGGGAATTAGCGAGAATAAGGTCCAAAGTATGACCTGCAATATGAGTGGGGGCAGTGTTAATAATAACTAAGCCTCCTGCTGCTAGATCTTGCAAGCATAGCCTTGCATCTTGATTGGAAGCATCTTCGCTATGAATGTTAAAGTCTCCAAGCAGGAGAAATTTGCGCGAAGCGATTAGATAGGGAGAGATGAACTCGAGCAATTGACTTGTAAAATTAGATGTTACCCCAGGCGGCCTATAAACTAATGCGCCTTTCCAACTGCAACAAGCGGAGAGGTCCAATCTAAAAACAATACATTCAAATGCTTCAGTCCCTATCTGGTCAAGAATGGTAGCAGTCAATTCCTCTTTATAAATGAAGGCTATTCCCCCACCCATTTTACCTATTCTATCCCGCCTAAGAATCCGATAGCCCTCCGGTATCGCTAGGGTGATAGCCGGAGTGGAGCTAGGTTTGAGCCAGGTCTCAGTTATGAAGCCAATGTCCGGCTTCTGGTCGGATCCCGGTTCGATCCCCGGCGGCAGATTAGCTCAGCACCATGTGACTCTGGGCAATAGCTTACTTAATCTTTCCGACGGCCCCCAGCGCCTAGAGACCCTTGCGGGTGATTGTTCGCGCTTTACAAATGTGGATTATTATTAACAGATGGTAGTGCAAGAATCAGAATTTCAGTGCCTGGCCATTCCCAGAAAAATCACAGATGCATGGAGAGTCCCTGTGAGTGACGCAAGGATTTTCTTTGCTGTGGTGATGGAAGAGAATGCTTGGAACAGAATCCCAGCAGAAGGTTAAAGGTCGATACTATAGGCTGAGACTGCCAACAGTGAGCAAGAAATGTACGGAATGAATTGGTACAGCAAACTTTATAGGTATCTGTTTTAATGCATCTAAAAAAGGATACAGATGAGGCCTTGCGTGTTGTTAAACATGGATACACCCGACAGGAAGCCTATGAGCTCTACTACAAACAATCCCAGAGTGATGGAGAGGGCGACAACCAACCTGTGAAAGAAGTACATCAAGAATTACAAAACATATTCAGGCTTGATGGTAATGCCTACTGAAGGTAATATACACTAATGCACAGTTTCAGAGCACAAAACAAACAACTATGACTATTCACTACTTAACAGACAAAGCAAGCAGAAACTAATCCCAAATATTAATGCCTGTCAAAAAATAGAGTGATTCTCTGTTCATCTATGAAGAACCCACAGTGGCATCACCTGAGGTTTGACCAGGAATCTAAGGCATTCAACTGCCCCTTTTGTGTCTTCCAAAGAGTGAGAATTATGCCAATAAGCGTGTCTCCGCATTCAGCTTGTGTATCAATGAGTTAATTGCACGGATAGCCACTGAAAATGATCGATCAATATCAATTAGCAACATTCAGTGAGCCCTTTTGTGGGCTTGGAGTCCTTACGAAAACTAAGGTCATACCAACATAAATACTCATGTGGACAGACAATGCAGTAGTTTGGCAAAACAATAGTGAAGTGAGTAACAGTAAATCCATCACTCCTGTGGATAATTTATGGTATTTGGGAAGTACCTTATCTTAGTCCAAGCTTGGGGCTGCACTCCTGATGTGGAAGATGGTCCATTGTAGCGATTACATACACAGTTAGGACAGAGAAAGTTAGGTTTAGCCAGATGCTCATAACTCTCTCCTCTCACCTGGGGCATTGACCTGACTGGCTAAGGTTGGTATGGCACAACTTTGGCAGATTAGATTGGGTTTAGGCATGTCTTGGATGTTTACATCTACATTTAGGGGCTCGTTGAATATATAGGTTGCCTGCGATGCCCCATTGTCCCCAGTAATCTAGTCAAAGGCCACTAGGGCCTTATGCACACACAGAGTATGACTGATTCTCCACATAAGTGTTTATGTTGGTATGACCTTGATTGATCATTTTCAGTGGCGATCTACCAAGCATTATCTACTTCCACTTGGGGTGCTTGGCCTTTGACTACGAATCCACATTCTCTTCAGCCTTTGTTGCATGTTCTCTCTTCAGTGTAAGAAGGCATCAATTTGATGTCACTATCCGCCCATCTAAAAGGAGTGGGAGAAGAGGCTTAGGACCATAGAGATGCTCTACCGGTGTGTCCTGGCTAGAATAAGGAAAAGCCACCCTGATCTTGTGAGTAGGGACAAAGGCCTTCTGACTGTGATGCAAGTGAAGGACAATTTGAGGATTTGAGGAGAAAGACTGGCCAAGAGTTCCATCAATATGGAGCCCGACTGGCCTGGGCCAAATCTGCAAAGCAAGGTCTGAATCGGCCTCAAACAAGGGTTAAAGATATGTCAGAAATACAGGAGGACTGCCCCTGCTGCAGAGTGTGCAGTGCCCCCATGACCTGCCAACCTACACATGCAGTACAGTTGTGTAGAGAACATCTGGGAACAGGACCAAGTTCTGGCCAAGGTGTGTGGTCTGAGGAAAATCACAAAATACTTCTGCCCCTCTGACATTCAGAGAACATATATCACTCAGTTGCGAACCCAAGAGGAAATTTAGACCTCACCCTTATGTCCTAAATGCTTGTGGTGTTGTGTTGGTTAATGCTGGTTGTGTTGAGCTAGGAATCTTTTTAACTACAACTTATGGTCCCAGGGTTATTATCTTTAGAAGATCCAAGTTACACCCTAATGTACTATGACCATGTGTGTCTGGTGGGTGCGAACCAGCAAAGCAGATGCCCCTACCATCTGAAAACTGAGATCACAAATCTGGGCAAATAGCAGAGTAGCGAATGCACGGATTCCATTTCCTGGAAGCCCCAAGCACACTGAACCCTGCTAGATACCACTGAGTCACAACTGTTAACTGTTTCTGTGAACTGGGTTTGGTATCCCATTACCATGTCACATCACTAGAGTTCATGGGCAGATAACCTGGTCACCCCAGTGATTACAGGCTCTCCAGTTGCCCCTTGAGTTACAGCATTGGTTAAGACCCACTGACTTGCATTACACAAACCCTGAACTGCGGTTAAACTAGCAAAAATGGCAGACAGGTAATAGCATGCATTGTAACCCTATCTGGCACCAGTACTCTACAAACTAGAGCATAGTAAACATACTTTGTAGTAAATCTGGCAAACTCCAATGGAATCTGAAGTTAGTTTCCGATACCTAGGGTTGCATTACCTATAAACTCATTATCATCAAAGTATAGTGCCTTAACACGTATGCACTATAAACATATGTGGGGGTTTAACCATCCCTAGGAGGTGCAATTTTTCTTTAGTATGCCTTATTTTAACTGACCCATCCCTCATGTGGAACTTTTATTAAGAGACATCTGGGATTGTGAAACAATGATTTATTGTGTATGATTACTGTGTAACATTGTGCATGAGTTCCAAACTTGCTATCTATCACCTCCTAGAGTAATTACCTCCTGCACAACCACCTTCCTGTTGTGATTCAGGTATACAAAGGAAGCCCAGGCTAACCAATTAGAGATCACTAGTATTCTAAGCCTGAAGACATGTGGAAAACTACAATACTTAACATGAACATATGTCCCTGAGAAACCCCACACACTTACCGATGATCAGGCACCATGTGGGAATTTTGTGTTCCACATGAATTCATTTCTCCCCTGAGATCTTAAAACCAAACACAGGGCCACCCGTAGGGAGCTATAAGGGATATGTTTAGGTAGATGCTCTTCTTCTCTAGCTGTCTTATTCACAGGGTGCCAAGAAATAAAAGAGGACATTCTGAAGCTTACTCTGTGTCTCGGCTGCTAAACTCCTCCGGGGTGTAGCTCACAGGCAGACAGGCCAGGACATTGTTATTCTGAAAGACAATAGAGATGACTGAGAACAGTAGAGGGTAAGACAGTTGTACGCAGACAGAAAACGGTGCGTAGAAGGATGCACACACGAGGCACTCGGATTCACTTCAGATTTCATATAATCCGGTGTCAATCTATTTCAAGTCTTGGTTGTTTGTGGGATCTGCCATACTGTACATGACCCCATTTAGATTATCCCTTATACTGTATCAGTCTATTTTCTGTCCCAACTTTAGTTGTGCTCCCAGATGTCTCCCAATGAAGGTTACAGGGACTTCCTTCTTTTCCACATTCAGTACTTTTACTTTCATAACATAGAGCTGGAGAGAAGGGGACCTAGGGGACTGTCACTTCCCTATATGTTTGGGATTTGCATGGTGATAAAGACAAGAGGCTTTGATGGACAAAACGCTGCCCTTGGAGCAGGGGTACAGACCAGGGCACTCTTTATGATGGTGGCTTAACCATTCAAGGCTGAACCAAAGACTCCGGCTATGGAGTAAATGCAAACTGACAGTTTTAGTAGCAAGGGTTACCCCTTTCCTCCAAACACAAAACGTATCTGGCACTCTAAAGAAGACAAAATCTCCAACACCCAGGCTCAGAGGCCTGTGCACCTACAACAATATATTCTAGATCCGCTTTTAGGTTTACTGACCCTTCCTTAACACCTCTGCCTACTCAGTTGTTTCTTTCTGTACCCTTTGTTATTTTTATGTTCCTTCTCTAGACACTATAGCTATTTAGCTCTCCCATCGCTTGTCAGTAGCCCTCAGTATGCAATACTGCCCATCCCATTTTCTGTTTTGCAAGTCCAGACCAAGTCCTAGGCACTCCTATAATCTTCTCTAGGGTTCCACTCTCGGTCTTTCATCACACAAAGCGTTCTTCGAAGAAAGTTCCTCTGATGGTTTCGTCCCTCTTTACAGGACTCCTAATAGGAATCCAGCTTCCAAACTCAACTTTAATGAACTAATGAAATACTAATTCTAGTGTGTGACCAGATGCTTCAAAGCATCTTGGCGCTAACCAGTAGGGTAATTATTGACCAACAATGAACAATGTTTAAAAAGAAAAGTCTTCAGGTCCTTTTTGAACCGAGATTTGGACTACGATTTACTAAGCTCCAAGGGCAGGCTTTTCCATAGCTTAGCTACCAAATATGAGAAGGCGAGTCTTCCATTTCTGTCTCGCTTTAGTCTTGGAAAAGCCAGGAGCAGCTTTGGCCTATACTAACTGAATCTCTGCTGAAGAAGGAACAGGCGCATTTCTTGTGTTCAGCTCTAAAAGTGATCAGCAAAGATTTGAAAATGATCTCTTTTTCCATCGGCAGACAGTGCTTGAAACCCTGTTTAATAGAGGGTTTTTTTCAGGACACTTAAAATTAGCCTAGCAGCAGCATTTTGAATTATCTGGAGTTTGCAGTGAGATTTAGCGGATACGCCTAAAAAAAAAAAAGAGAGTTATAATCATCTAACCAGGAGGTCACCAAGGCTTGTTTGATTAGTTTCCTGGTGTTCACCGGTAACAAATTCTGAAACTTAAATACAGGTTACCATCCAACTTTAATCCTCCACCATCAGCCTCTAAGGCACCTGATCACACCTTACCCTAATTTATTTTGCCACTTTAGGACCCTTTCAATAAGTTTGTGTCCTTTCATTCCACCATGAGCACCCACTAAAGAGAATTCCCACACTTGAGTGCTCTCTTCCTTTCTGTACATCTCGCTGGCTTTTATTCCTGCTGACCAAACCGTATTGAAGGCACAGAGGTAAAGGGTAAGAAGAGAATCTGACCAGTTCAAAGAATAAGACTGAAGGAACACCCACTTAGCCTGTGTATGTCACACACAAAGGCTTACTCAGCTATATTCGTGCTCTCACTCTCAGACTCACCAGCAGCATTTGCTCGTATGAGCACCCTGCTCCTCACACACAGAGATCTTTAAGCATCTCTCTCTGTGCACTTCACACTCGCTCTTTAGTAGGCTCCTGGAACATTTGGCATCTGTCTTCTGCGTGTGCCAAAAAACTTCAGCAAAGTCTAGTGTTAGGCTGAGTTTCTTCCTCAGCACAGACCAAACTTCATCTTCAGAACAGCTTCCAGTACTAGAACTCTCTTTACTCACTCTACTTTGTGTACTATACTTACCAGTACTACAAACTGCCTTCCTGCTTCGCTGTCATGCACCCTCCACCGTCATGCCTTATCAATCTGCTAATTATTTTGAGACTGTGTGAGAAAGTGCATGGTTAGCCCCCTACTTTTGCCTGGAAATTGATATGGTTTTGATTGTAGTGCACAGAGTCCCTGTCAACCAGCTCCCCTGTGCAGTGCATCTTCCTTAAAACTGTTCCACAATTGGCCCTTCAGGCCCCCTGTAAGTCCTTAGTAAATGGTACGTGGGTATCTAGGGCACTGGGACTGAAGATGGCCCCCTAGAGACCCCTAACTTACGCCATGCAGACTGTCACTGCAGCATGCAAGCCCTCGTGCAGACAAAACGACAATGTCAACATGGGACACTGCCTGTATGCCATGCAAACTACCACTGCCCAAGGTATAGATAAGTCAACGCTCTAGCAGGCATTACAGTCCTAAGGCAGGGTGCACTATATAACAGGTGTAGGCATATCTACATGATCAGATATGTCCCTTCAATATTTAAGTCTATTCTTAGATATTGTAAGTGCCAGGAATGTCACAGAGAGTACATGGGCTAGAAACTCGAGTTACACAGCATCATGATGGCTTCTCTAAACACAGAATTGTTTAATACCAAACTACTCCTCTCAATAATCCCACACTGATGCCAGTGTGGGATATATTGAAACATGTACTCGGAGGGCACCTCAGAGGTGCCCCCTAAAAACTTACCAAACCAGGTGTGGTCACAGACTGGCTTCAGGCAGCCTGCCACCACCAGACATGTTTCTGCCACCTATGTAATGCGACCTCCAGCCTCGGCTGCTGGCAGCAGATGGCAGTCCCCGGTTTAGACCCCGACTTTGGGTGGGAAAACTGTCGGGAAAAGCTAGGAAGACTAGGTGGTGTGCCCACCTCTACCAACTCCACCTCAAAGGTGTAGGAGGTGAGGTGAAGCACATCTTTCAGTACCCGACATCTCGAAGATGGGGGTAACTCCTCCAATCAGGGCTAGGACTATGCCCCCCCACAGGAGGGTGGCATAATTGAGGGTGTAGACACCCCAGGTAAGGTTCCCATTGGCCCTGTAACTCTCTTAAAATGCCCCGAAATGTAGTATTTAGGTGGCTTCGCCAGACACTGAAAATAGTTCCTGCCCACCTAAGAAGAAGGACGAAGAAGACCTCACGTAGAGAGTACTGTCAACGCCCACTGACTTGGCCCCAGCCTTACCAGCCTGTCTGCAGCCCTCGAAGATCATGCAAAGAAACTATGCCTGTCCTGTAGTCAGTGACCTCCACAAACCCTGGAAGGACTGCCTGCCTTTGAAGAAGACCAGCACTTCGGAGGACAGCGGTTCTGTCCACAAGAAAGCACCTCAAAGAACTCTGGTGCCCTACGGATCCGCGATCTAGACCAGACGGCTCTGGCCTTGTGTCCAGGTGGCCCACTGATCCGGAAAAGGTTCCCCAGCGATGCAGAGTCCAAGTCCAGTATTGGCTAACCTCTCCTGGACTCCACGACGATGCCTGCAGTGTGAATCCGAAGGCTTCCCCAACCGGCTCCGGTAAGAGAAACCAGACGCCAAAGGACACCCCTGCACCCGAAGCCCCAGAACCTTGAGGAGCTCGACTGACTGTGTCCCTACGACCTACAGCATCACAACTTACCTCTGCTGTCACTGGTTTCCTTCACGCACTCTCCAGTTTGCTGCCTGCAGCTTGTTTTCCAAACTGAGTTTCTCTATTGAATTGCATTGGGGCCCTACAACGTGTTTGCACCCTGCACCCAGCCGTCCCTGTACTGCTGGTGGTATGTTTGGTGCTGCCTTGTGCCCCCCATGCTTGTTTTACCCTCCAAATCTGGATTCCTGCAACTGATCTACTTACCTGCAAGCAGTGTGTCTTCAAGCACCCCCAGTCGCCATTGGGTAACATTGGGCCTGATATTCAACTTTGACCTCTGCACCGGCCGCCCCTATGTCGCTAGTGGTGAGGTGTTTGTGCTTACCTGAACCTTGCCCTCTGCTAACCCTGCAACTCCAAGACTGGATTTGTAAGTTGGTTTCTTACCTGTAAAATTTCACTGTTGTTTTTCTCCATAGATCAACATCACAAAGACTGAAACGTGCACTGTGTCCACTTTTGAAACTGAAAAGAATTTCTATTTAGAAACGTACTTACCTTTTTGTGAAGATCTTGGTCTTAAAATAAATCTTGAGCAAAGTTTATTTTTATCAAATTGGTTTAGATCTCCTTTTTGAGTCTTGTTTTATTGTACAGAAATTATTTTTTTACAAGGATGCCATGAAATGTATTTGTACCCATGAAAATTAATTAGTCTGCTGTGCTGTTGCTGGTTATATCATCAGGGCTGTACATAGAAGGAAATCCCTTGCACATCTAGACCATCTAGTCTATGAAGTTGATTGAAGAATGCCCCTTGATTGAATAGAAAAAATTAATAAGTGGGACAACAAGGTGATTTGTACAAATGAAGTTTTAACAGCCATATTATGTATCATATAAAATTGATAGTAAGTTTTAATTGTATGTACTTTTATGGATAAAAAAATATTTGAATAAAGTTTTATGATGAGTCGTGTGTCATTTATTGGTCATTGTGTGCACAACAAATGTCTTACATTCCTCTGTGTTCGGCCTAAGGCGGCTCACCCACACTACAACAAATAGAGCACTTAGGGTTTGCATTGAGCCCTGTACACTTCTACGGGAATCTCTGTACTCTGTGCACGGTATAACCCCCTAGTGGTATACCATATTCAGAGCCAGCTTCCTACAGACTGTCATTCAATGTCTCCCTCCTGCCTCATCAACCCTCTACGCAGGGATGGATTTTTCACTTATAAAACTTGAAGAAAATTCTAACAATCCTCCACTATCTTCTACATATACAAAAATGCTCTTCAAGATTGCATTTGTTGAAAACAAAATCCTTCATACAGTAGACGTCATAACAAACCTCCCAAGTATTATATATCGTGTAATTAATACATACTATTTTAAAACCTTCACAGCCTCCATAAAAGTGCTTGGATGGAAGAATGTGTGTCTTTATTTCTACTACCCCTATTACTTGATCTTTTCCAACACCTGTATTTCATTCTACTTTTACCTCTGCAACCTATGTATAACATTGAAATGATCTTTACTTTTTCTCCTCTTAACGTAGTCCAGAATTTACATTGTCTAAACGTCCAAGTCTCACCATAATGTACCTTAAGATAATGATATTTAATTTGCTTAAAACTTACTGGTTTCTTAATCGTATCTTAAAGAAACGTATATTTAATTTTCATAAACCTCAACCATGCCCTAATGCACAACTGAATTATGGATAATTATTTACAAAGCTCAAATTATTCTAACCCATTCTTAAAATGAAATAGTTATAACAATAAAATATTAACTTTATAGATTAACCCATTTTTTATCTAATTACATTCAGAATGAATAGCTTTATTCAAATCCTTATGCTAACTACAAGTCATTTAAATCATTTAATTCAAATAGCATTAAATGACATTGTAATAATTTAACTTGTACGCTAATTGTACCCTAATTCTAAAATCTAAATTAAATTGATCAAACTTTAATTCTAACCACCATGGTCTATTTCATTAAAGTATTTATTTTAACATAATTCACATAAATTTTAATACCACAACTAAACCTGTCAAACGTATAGGTTTATTTGAAAGTAAATCTATTTGAACCACTAATCGTATTCCAATTCTTTCCCTCAACTATTTCAGTTAAATTATCTTTCAGCTAACTACAGTATTGAACCTAAGCCTCAATTAAACACATTATAGAAAATATAATCCTTTACTAATTAGACAATTGAAATTAAACGTACTTTAGAATTGTTTTCCTGATGCTTTTGGCACAGAGATGGCATAGATCAGTAGATGCAGACAAAGTAAATAAGGGTTGCGTTGAAGTAATTTCAGGGCATTGGGTGTCAGGAGAAATAAAGATGTCAGAGTAAAGCTATGAAATGCATGACTGCCTCCTAAAACAGTGTGAGTAGCTTGCCACAATCTATTCCACATGGACTATAAGCAGGGGCAAGACACGAAACATGAAGATAATTTCCAGTACACACATCTTAGTCCTCTGCAGAATGACAAATATTTATTATAATGTTTTATTTAATTCTTCCAAGCACAGCCCACAGAGTTCTAAGTTTATTGACGGCTTAGCAAGCTACGTCACAAACCACTTTCTATTCAATCACACATATTTAATAAAACCACAATATATGATGAAAGATAGGAGGATATCAAAATAGGGAAAATTAAAATGCTAAAGAATTTAGAACAAGCTATTTTCTTGTGCTCGATATAATCTTGAGTCATGAGCATTTTGTCAAACTTGGGCAATATTGCAGTCTTTATATAACAGAGACTCTTTCCATGACCTTCCCAACTGAAGTAAACAAGCATTGGCATAGCCAATATAAGGTCCCAAAGGCGAGACCTAAGTGTTCCACATGCAACACTTGATGTTGTTGCACCAAGGATATTGTGCTGGATAACTAAACCCTTATAAGGTCCCAAAGGCTAGACCTATTGGCTACGCCAATGCTTGATTTTCCTGTACGCTGCATGCAGTTCACTCACATTCATTCATTTGCTCATATTACCATAGAGCATGCAGTTCTATTTGGGGTGCAAAGTGGCCCCTTGGACCCTGGTGCTATTGCACCTGCTGCACTATTGACAGCTTTGCTCCAGGGCAGACAACCATTGAACCCCTCACTGTGAAGTCACCTTGGGAATGCTCCACTGCTGTCAGTCGGGACCGCGTGCCCTGCAGGTGCTCTCTGCAGCTCTCATTACCACAGAGGATGCTACCACGCTTGTCTGTAGTAAGGGGCTCGTGCAGGGAGGAGGGCATGCAGGACAGCCCACGCTTTGTTTGCTGGCTGTGCAGTTCGGACCTCCATGTCAAAGATAATGCAGCTATCAGAGCTGAGGGGGGGGGAAGGCTATGTGAGCAGAAACATTGCTGCTAATCTGCCGGAGAGAGACGAGGCAAACCAGCACCGCTCTCGAGCCACACGGAGAGGGGAGCTGAATGCAACTTGACCATGTGCCTGAAAGTCACCGCCGCGAGAACATCAGAGTGTGGATAAAGCGAGCATGTACCCTTAGGGTGGCTTGTGAGGCTGGACCTACGACAGTGCAGCAGTGTAAGTGTCTGCCCCTCCTTCCTAGCCCGTGCAGTCAGGAAGGCTTTGCCTATGTGCTGAGGGAAATTCAGTTTTCTACTAAGTTTCAACAGATATTTTGCATATATCGCAATGGATGGAAACTAGGGGTCTGTTTTAAGGGACGAGGAGCGCGAGGTGATGTGCAATCTGTTTTGGGGTGTCGTTTTTTTGTTCATGTAAATACAGGGACTCAGAGAAAGTGGCAAGGCGTGTATTTTAACATGAACTATACCGGGAGCAAGTCTGTGTGTAAGAATCCTTTACGTTTTGTTTTCAGTATGCTGCGAATGCTACAAGTGAGGTGGAGGGGTTTGCACTGCTCCGCCGTCTTCCTCAGTACACAACTCTCGACTCCTTTTGCAGAGGCTGAAAAACAAACAACAAGCAAAGATAGATAAAAATAAAACTAGCGGGAGCAGCGGCACGCGGCCCATGTGCGCGCGCTGTAATGTTGCCTGCGAGCGATGCGCTTAATGAGCCATGACGACGGAGCGTCCCGCGAGTGGCGCGAGCACCAGGCCATATGTTTTGACTTATCGGGCTCGTGTCTGGGCACGATAATTCAAAACATATGGCGCCCGTGTGGGTAACCGCAAGCAATAGACCACACACGCACGAGCATGTGGTGAGCTTTTGAAAGCCCCTTACTAAAAGTCTCGCCAGAGCAGCGCATGCAGGCTGCTACAGGCTCACCCTGAAAAGGGCTGAGGTTAGTTCAGAAAACAGTGCCTGTGGATTATCTAAACTCATCTGCAGCACTTTCAAAATACATAAGACACAAAGGTGAATTAAAGAATGTGGCCAAGCTATCCATGCGTAGTCAGCAACCCACTCTCACAAGTATGATTAAAATTCTAGAGTCACCTGAACACAATCACCTGTGCTCAGTCCACAACCTGTGGCGAAGCACCAGGTTGACTCCTTACCCGAGACCAGAAGATGGTAATAACGATTACCAAGTGGGCGATGAGTGTAAGGAAGCGGGAAGGCACCAGGCTGTTGATAGCAGGCATTGTCCTGTTAAGTGTTGATCCAATGGTCCCTCAAGATGGAAGTTGACAAACAGATATAATTGGTGGTGGCACATATAGTGAGTATTAGAGCAGGATGACACGTTGATGGTGAAACAGTGCCTACAGAGAGAAAGACAAAGGAAAGTGACATCAGCGCTCAAACTAAGATCTACTATAAGGAGACAGGTCAACAATAAGGCCTAGTCTTTGTGGCTACTCTACGCAACAACAATGTTTCTGCATTTTGCTCAAGCCTCTTGTGGACATGCCTTTCACACTAGGTTAGTGTTATTAGTCACAAATGCTGCTTATGTGCTCAACACTGCAACTTCATTGACAAGCTCAGCCCAAGTCTTTGCTGTTCCGTAAGGAGAATGTAACAGCTGCCTCTGGACAGCACATGACTTAAGGATTCTGTGCACTTCACCACTGCTAACCAGTGCTAAAGGGCATATGCTCTGTACTCTAAACATGGTAACATTAGCTTATCCACCATGGGCATATTTGATTTATATATAAGTACCTAGTAAAGTGCACTGTATGTGCCCATAGCCTGTAAATTAAATGCTACTAATGTATATAATGTTACTTGATCCACACAGTATGCTCAGATTCTTCTAGAATTAGGGGATAAGGCTGTGAAACATAAATGTGTGTTACTATGGGCTATTTATATTTGTGTTTATGCAGAAGAGCTGGAAGAGAGAAAACAAGAAGCACACAGCCATCTCAGGTACAACTGCAAATGACATATCAACTTTAAAGTTGCCCATTGCCTAACCATAATTCCAGAAGAACTTCTGCAGCAACCAGGAAAGGACCACCATTCAGCAAAACCAAGGGCTGAGGAGAGGATGCATTACCATTTCTGAATCTTCCTCGATAACAGAATCGAACAATAAATCCAGCCCCTCCAAGAATAATTTTGAACACTAAAAGCAGATGTGTTCCTTTTTCAGGAAAAGTGTCCTGGAGGAAAAAATGATGAAATAGGTAGGAAAAAAAGGTTCATGCGAAAGACATATTCAACAAAAAACCTACCAACTGGCCAGGCTGGCCCTCGATTCTCTCTCAATTTGTGCAGTGGACAAGGTTCCTTATACCTGTAGCAAATCGCTATGAAGCTCTAACTAGTTGTCCATATGTGGAATGACTGCCTGATGACACCAAGGTGCTTCCTCTCACTGACAATCTCATGGGCAACAGGGTGCCGACAAAGGGTTACATTTATATTCTACAGGATGATATTACACATTGTCACTTTTCTCTTCTAAGTTGGAACATTGGTAGACTTAAGGATAAGATTACTAACCGGGCTTGGATCAATTTAATTAAAAAATATGATTTTATTGCCCTACAGGAAACCTAGAACACAACCCTCCCTTCTTGTGTAGGCTTTGCTCGTTATTCCTATCCTGCTATTTCTTGCTTTCTTGGCAGGGCAAATGGCAGTCTCTGTGTATGGGTTCGAAGGAAACTGAACGTTCAAGTGTCAATATTAGACATTGAAAGTTCTGCCTTTCAAGCACTGCTCATCTGCACAATACCTGATGCACTTTATGTTTTATTGTAAATTCTTTACATACTTTTCCTACTTTTTTTTAAAGTCCATTCTAAAGTATTTAGGATGCCGAAAGTGCAGGGAGGCAGTACTTTACTTAAAACTCTTGGCAACTCTGATGTTTGTTTTAGACTAGATGTTCGCCGTGGGATATCCTGCGCAGGTATTTATTTGCAGACTAGATCTATTTCCGCACCATCTAACTTTGTAGAATTTACCATGTTGCCTGTATTACTGTTGGATTTACAGTATGTATTTCGTTCTTGAAAATGTGCTTGTGGATCGCAGTTTGTTGACCATAGACAGCAAGCACTTTATTTTATAAACTGTTTTTATGATATTACAGTTACTGTTTTTAAGTTGTTCGATGCATGTAATGCACTGTATTTCTCATATGATTTTTTCCCAAAAATTGAATAAAGATTAAATGATGATGACCTTCCAATCTTAGGTGAAGAGACCTTCTAATCCATAATCTGTTAGCCACTAAATAAACTGTTTCTGTCCATTTGAAAACAGAACTAATTCAATTTTTCAGAAAAATATTTCCTTAAAAACATTTTTTTAGGAAAAGAAGGGGGTGGTGGAGAACAGCTACACCCACTTAAGAAAACCATCACCATTTTGGTCACTAACACACTGAACACTTGTGGAGATAGCAATTTTCGAGGAAACAGTCATTTACAATCTGGAACAGAAATTCAGATACATACATCCCAATTTATCCAAGAAGGAATTACAAACAATAAATATGTTGAGAAATTTAAGAGATATCTTAATCAAGTCAGACAATAAATGAAGAGTCATCATACCCCATGGCACACTACTTTAAGTAGGAAATGCAACACCAGCTCAATAACTAACATCATTATTGTATGGTCCATTCTAATCCCACGAGGGAAGGTGTCAAAAATAAGGGAAAGAGTAAAAAAAAAAAAAGATAATTCCTGACTGAAGGAATTGAAGGAGGATAGCAGATCCAACGAGAGCTGCAGTAGTGGGGTAATCAAGAACCCCGAATACCAGTATTGTGCACACAACAAACATTTCAAAAAGATTCAGAGAATCCCATAGTGACCAGTATTAATTCCATACTGTAGTCCCTAGCAAACTTTGTTATGATATTTTTTTCTGGTCACCGCACCTGGGATCGACGCGTCAGATAGGGGGCGTAACCACTGGCAATAAATATGGCGCTGGGACGGCCGCGCAGCGGTCTGCAGAAAGAGCTTTTGCTTGGCCTCTGGGTCTAACTCGCACTCTCTCTCAGGGACTGTTTTAGCTTTCAACAAAAATATGCACTGAACTGTTGGGATTTTTTACGCTGCTGTTCTTAATAATTGCTTTAGCTGCTGTTCATTTTTAAACAAGTATTACCAATTTTGCACAGGTTATGTTATTGGCATTATTTTGCACATTGCTTGTGGCACGTTAGGAAATCTTACCGGGAAGGCGCCCTTGTGCACTTCTCCCTGCTTCAAATCACCGACCATCAACCCAGGCGGACCCGGCTGTAGGCAGGTTCGCACCGCACCTGGGATCGACGCGTCAGATAGGGGGCGTAACCACTGGCAATAAATATGGCGCTGGGACGGCCGCGCAGCGGGCGCGCCGCCGGCGTGCCAAAGGCAAGCCCGTCTGCGCCCGTCCGCGCTCGATCCGCGCCCAGCGCCAGGACCCCTGCCCTTCGCCATTTGATTCGATTTAGCAGAGAGGAATTATTAGACCTGAATAACTCCACATGCAGGCCCCATGATTGGGATGTAACCCAGAGGGTCTCTGGGATGACATCATGCCCCAAATGCGCTGTCCAGCCTTGGAACGATGTTTGGGAGGATGGACGGCAGCCTCCCGCCAACAGGCGGGAGGACGGAGAATATACGACTGAGAGCATAGTAGTCCCCCTACCTGTGACGAGGCTTCATTCTCCGCAGTCGCTCAGTTGTGTTCTGGTGAATGTTCGGTCACTCCATAAGCACAGCTACCAAATACACGATTTGATAGAAAGTGGCATATATGACCTAGTGTTTCTAACTGAAACGTGGACAGACGAAACGTCTGGGCCAGATTGGAACATTGCCCTACCAAGTGGGTATGCCGTCTCTTCCCAGGATAGACGGGATAAGAAAGGGGGGGGAATAGCGGTTGTACATGCATCACATCTTAAAATTCGGGTGGAAACCTACCTAGATCTTGCCGCCGAAGCTATGTATTTTACTATTTACCTGGCTAACATGTACAACTTCCATGGCATTCTAGTCTATCGTCCCCCAGGCCCCAAGTCCTCTTTTCCGGCTATGCTCATGCATTTTTTAGAGTCCCGGATGGACCATCACCCTTTTATGATCCTGGGCGATTTCAATTATCATTTAGAACGCACGAATCAACCAGAGGTGGACACACTACTCGAGAGCCTAGCAGCGCTGGACTTTAACCAAGTAGTAGCCAGCCCCACGCATAGTGGGGGACATACATTAGATGGCATATTCATTAATAATATAGCTCTGAAGGAGGTCAACATCATGGCACTACCCTGGTCCGACCACAAGGCAGTGAATTTCACTGTCATGACTGGGATATCAGTTATTCCTTCAGGCCATAGAGAAGTAAAACGCCTGATCCGACCATGGTCTCAGGTTACCGCGGAGAAACTACTCCCCATACTGGCCGGGTCACGCCCTGTCTACACCAATGATATCTCCGTGGCGTCAAAGCGCTTTAACGATTGGTTGGAAGCTGCGATAGACAGGGTAGTCCCTCAGAAGCTGCTTGGATCCAGGAGAACTAAACCAAGCTCACCTTGGTATAGCATTGAGCTCAAGACCTTGAAGGCAATTTGCAGAAGGGCGGAGCGGTCCTGGAGAAAGGATTATAGTGCGGAGGGAAAATCACAGTATAATGCTTCCCTCGCAGCCTATAAGCAGGCAATAGTGGCAGCCAAGAGCGCCCATTTCTCAGCCAAAATTATGGATGCTGGCAACTCGGCCAAGGAGCTGTCTAGGACCATAACAGTTCTGGCTAAACCGCCGCAGGAAAATAATTATCGTCCGGATCAAGAAACTTGCCAAAAGCTGGCAGCATATTTCCAAGAAAAAGTCCAGGTCATCTACGATGAGTTTAGTAGTAGGCCTTCCAGCACTGGGGGGAAAGAGCTAGCGCCAGAAGCAGATTCCTGGACAACACGGGTCTCAGGGAGTTTACCCCAATCACGGCGGATGAAACTAAGAGGTTGATTATCTCAACAAACTCCGGATCTCCCTTAGATCCCTGCCCTCCATCAGTTTTTCACCTGGCCGTTGATGTAATAGCAGAAGAGCTGACCCAGGTAATTAATACAGCACTGCAATCCGGATGCTATCCCTCTTGCTGGAAGAGGGCTATAATTAAACCTTTATTAAAAAAAGTCACGTTAGACCCCCTTGTTTTAAAAAATTATCGACCAATTGCCGCTCTGCCTATGGGGGCCAAGATTCTGGAGAAAATTTTGAACCGTGCCCTTACGACACATTTGGCGGCCCACGACTTACTGGACTCTTCTCAGCATGGCTTTCGTGCCCAGTACTCTACAGAGTCAGCACTCCTAATGGCAACTGAAAAAGTGCGGGCTATGGTAGACGGGGGAGGTCGTGCAGTCTTGGAGATGTTAGATCTCTCGGCTGCCTTCGACACCGTCAATCATAAGGTGTTGCTTCGAAGGCTTCAGGAGTTTGGCGTACAGGGGAGGGCATTGGCCCTACTAGCCTCCTTTTTGGAGGGTAGAGACCATAGCCTGTCCTGGGATGGTCTACAGTCGGACCCTTTCCACCTACCATGCGGGGTGCCACAGGGCTCCTCTTTATCACCAACACTCTTTAACATCTATGTAGCCCCTCTAGCCAAGCTCATCAAGGCACATGGCTTTACTATAATCTCCTACGCTGATGACTCACAGCTTATAGTCTCTGCTGGGCAAGAAACAAATGACTCAGCTACTAAGTTTCATAGCTGTATGTCAGAAATTATGAAATGGATGCGAGAGAATTTTCTCAAAATCAACACAGAGAAAACCGAGATAATTGAATTTGGCCCGGGAAAGCCCGCATGGAATAGCTCCTGGTGGCCGGCCGAGGCAGGCGAATGTCCCACCCCTGTACGCAAGGTTAGAAATCTGGGAGTGGTGTTCGATGACCAGCTCAATTTCTCGGCACATGTTAGCAATCTCGCCTCTTCCTGCTCGTATTTAATTAGGATACTGCGGAAGATTTTCCCTTTCATCAACCCTGACCTCCGCAAGAATGTGGTGGTGGCCTTAGTGCTGTCCAAAATGGACTACTGCAATGCACTTCTCCTGGGACTGAATAAGTCCCTGCTGAAGAGACTGCAGGTTCTGCAGAATGCAGCAGCCAGACTTCTGCTGGATGTACCTAGAGACCAGTCTGTTGCTGAGGGAATCAAGGCATTGCACTGGCTCCCTGTCCAGCAGCGGATAGAGTTCAAGGTGCTATGCCTAGTTCATAAGGCAGTGTTTGGGGGGGGAGCTAAGGAAGTGGAGAAGCTCTTTACTCCTTACCGCCCGGGTCGGACACTTAGATCTTCTACCCAAAGTCTGCTTAAACTTAACCGTGTGAAAAAAGCTAGATGGGGAGGTAGAGCATTTTCGTATCAGGCGGTTAGCTGATGGAATGATCTCCCAGGCTTTGTTAAACGTACTGACAGTCATCAAGTTTTTAGAAAATTGATAAAAAACATGCCTTTTTGAGGTGATCCACTCTTAGTGGAAGTAGTCTCTTTCTATGGACCAGCGCCAAGATGCCTCGGCATTTGTTCGCGCTATACAAGTGACTATCCTATCCTATCCTTTTCATTTTAAAGTCCTGTAATACATTAAGGATAGTAAGGACATGAGCAAGAGTATAGAGGGACACCCACACAACAACAGGGAGGAAATCTTGGTGATAATGAATGTGCAGACACTATACACTAATATTCAACTGATCTCTTTTTAAAATTGCCAAATCTTTGTTTCACTTTTGACAACGATTATTGTATTTGAGTAATGGGCCTTCACTTCAGAGATGGCTAGTTTATTTATGGCACAATATGTTGGGGGGGGAGGGGCAATACCGCAACAATCTCTTCAAGAACAGTATTGTGATCAAAAGATAAATATATATTTTTATATATGTGGGTATGGAAAGTAATACAAGAACATCTGTATGACTTTAACAACTGGCTGAACTCGTGGACCATAGATGTTCAATCAGTACTTAATTACGACAGAAATGAAATACGTTATATTGATCTCTACATTGTTCAGACGTGGGTCCCTCAGATATTATTATACACAAAGGAAACAGATATAAACCGTTATTTCTTAAGACTGAGGTTTTCACCTTTGGCGTATGAACAGTTTCAACACAGGAAAAATTGTAGGAGTAAAGAGGATTACTTTACAAACTCTTAGAACCTAATGGAAAAGCTACAGAAAATAGACTGCTACAGAGACCCCATAAATATAGATTGGCTTACACCATGGGAAATGTTTTCAAGATGTGAAAAATTAACCAATCTTTGCACTCCACACAAACCACAATCTGAAGGAAGACTTATTTCAATCAAAATTTAAGGAGAGACGCAGGGATAACACCATATTCATCACATGCAATCAGCCAGCAGTAAATGCTATTGTAGGTGTTGAAAGTGAGGGAGATGTGATCAAAGTATATCAGAAACAGAATTTGAGTATCAATGCATTAAAATTACATACAAAACGTTTTCAAACTTTAAACACAAAAGCTTTGTTTATGTGGTCCTCTGCCAATGCATCTTGGCATATCTAGTGCAGACTAATCAAGAAGTCGAGAAGCTCACAATGCAGCACAAATCTACCATACAAAGTAACAGCATGACAGCCACTCTAGACAGTCATTTTCTGTATAAGGCACACTCACAAGAAGAATTGAGATGGAGCGTGCTGGAAACTGCACGGGTAAATGAGAAGAGATTGAACGCTTCTCAGTCACCTTCTCTTAGATAGAATTCCTCCTAGTCTCATTGACTCAATCATCACTGCCAATACACTACTTGTTGGCTGCAATAGGCATCTTCATCTGCAACCCTACCATCCTCAACAGTGCCTAATCCCCAGGAGCTATACTGGACAAAAAATGCCCGTGACTGTGATTAATTCCAGCATTAAATCCATCATTCTTTTGTATACTTTAGTTGACTGCACGTAGGGTGCAGTTGTGCAGACAGAAGCTAATTCGAGGGACGTAGGTGAATAATTTCTTTCAGATCAAAAATACTGAGCAACAGATCAGAATGAGGGGAAATGTTAGATGGGCCTTCTCCTGTTTCCTTCTACAGTCTACTGAGTTTTGACGGTGGTCGCCATGGGGTTTGCAGGTTCCCTTTGGATGCATCAGACTTGCCCTCATCTAGGTCAGGCATCTCCTGCCTCGTCTGTGTAAGCCTAATCCTCCAATGTGTTACCAGGTAAAAAATCTAAATAATCCTGTTTAAGGCTTTATTAATGGGCCACCTTAGAAGGTTTCTTTGCCTTAGAATTAGAATGCCCCCCCCCCCAACCCCAAGGGAGGAGCCTTGGTGTTAGGAGGCAAAAGAGCAGGGGGTGTCAGACACTGGTAAAAGTGAGAAGGTGGTCTACTGTTAAGTCCCGTGCTGGACGCAACACAGGCTCCACGTAAATTCACACTGCTTGGGCAGGGGATGGACGTGCTGGGCGTGTGTTTTTCTAGGAGGTGTGCCCAGAGTGAATGTGTAATAGGCAGTGTGAGAGTACCTGGACTCACCACTTGTGTTGTGTCTGAGGTCATGGGCCACATCTCCTGGATTCCCAGTTGCGATTAGCCAGGCTAGTGTTCTCAATTTGCTGGCTCTTGGTGGTAGGAGCGCCGCAGCCACTCTGGATCGGCAGAGCTGTCACGACATGTGTGACGCATCATTCAGTGATGGAAGGTGGCGACTATTTGGGGGACGTCTTCTGTAACCATGAAACTTGGTTTCATTTCCTGTACCCAGACAGGCAAGGATTTCCTGCTGCCAACTTTGTTATTCTGGTTCCTGAATTTCTGTTTTGGTTCCAGTTTTCTTTCTCCTATCTTTGCTGTTTGTCAAAACGTATTCCTTCTCGGAGGGCTGGACAGGCCTATTACCCACCGGAATTCTGTTTTCCTGCATACCGCCTATGCTATGTTTCCATCTACAAGTTGCTGGTTCCGTTTTTCAATCCGCAGCAGACGCCAGGATCAGTGTGACTGTTTCTCTTGTACATTGTGTTCATATATACCCATTTTTTACTCCACCGTTTTTTTGGTTAGGATCTTGCCTCGCAGGACATATTTTGAGGATTCCTGACCACGACCTCCTTTGGTCATCGTTTTTCATCCTATGCTGGGTTGCCTTTTTTTCCCCCCATTGACTGCCTATTTATTTTACCCCAAAGGCGAGGCATACATTTCTTCTTCTCAATGTTTCCTATGAAAGTAATAGGTAGCATGGCAGGACCTACTCCTAAGGATTACTGAGAGCCTTTTTGCTGTTTGATGTTCTGTACCTATTGGATGCCTTTTTTAGTGGCTGCAAGCTAACGCATTGGGTGAGCAGTGTACATGTGTAATCGTTTCGTTTTTTAATGAATCAGACTATATTTGTTTTGTATGTCTTACGCTACTAGTCCCTATTCAAGTTATTTTTCTTTTTTCTTAAAGGAGACATTGTGGAAGCAACTTCCCTGAAATAAAGGATACCAGCCAGGGACAAATAGCTATCATGGGCACCTACCCTTCAGTGAGGTACTTTTCAGCTTACAGAATCCTTTCCTTGTTTCCCCATTTTCCCCCTTTTCCCCAGTGGTTTACCACCCATGACTATTCCCCAGTCAGCGCGGAGGGTTAACCACTCTGTGAGAGGGAGGACTATCTCCATTCCCACGTTACCTGGTCTTCAGGTGAGTCGGAACTACAACAGGAAACCCACAAAATGTATGGATCAAGCAGGGCTCCCGACAACACCAACATAGGGAGTGGAGGAGCTGGCCCTAAACTCCAAGACCACGCACTTGTGTTATCTGCTATTCAGGCTGAACTCCTAAATCTAAGACAGAAAAACCAGACACTGAAAGGTGAAATACATACAGATAAAATTAAAGGAGATCCCTGGGGGCGCCCACCAGGTGTTGGTCCAAAAACACATGTACCCGTCTTGCAACCGGCCACATTACAGTTTGATAAAACTCAGACTGGAAGTGGAAATCCGCCTGTTAATCTGACAGTGGTTATCCTGATACCCATCCCTCTAGCTGCCCCAGACGGTTTCAGGGGCGGCAGCAGCAAATATGCCATTTTTATTAATCAATGCCACCTTCATTTCCTCTGTAAACCCTTGGCCTTTACCGATGACGCTGTTAAAGTTGCCTTTATAATCTCATAGCTGGCCGCCACAGCTGCTAACTGGTCTATACCACTGATAGAGAACGACGACTCAATCATGTACAACTTAGTAGCATTCAAGGCTAGATGTGACGCCTGTTTGCCAACCACACAATTATGCAGGCTAGTGATACCGAACTCCTTAACTTAAGGCAGGGAAAACTGGATTTGCTGACATATATTCAATTTTAATCATATAGTGACCGAGATGCTTTGACCTCAGGAGAAAAGAATCTCCTTGTTTTATCAGGGTCTCAGTAAAGAACTATTGGATATCTTGTCTCAAGTGGTGGATCCCCCTGAAGACTGTGCTGACTTTAGCAACCTGGTGGTGAAGCTAGATTACCTGTTGAATGAGCGATTGGTGAAAAGAACAAAAATCGAGCTCTCCTTGTGTTTATATGTACAGTTGGGACAAGAGAGAGGAAGCCAAAGCCAGTTGGTCCCAAGAACCTATGCAAATAGGAGGTATAAGAGGCTCATTAACCAAGGAAGAAAAATACGTTTTTTTAACTTATGTTTATAGTGCAGCAAAGCAGCCCATTATGCCCGCGAATGTTACGCCAAACCCAAGGGTCTTCCTATGATGAAAACCGTGACTTTTGCAGAGTATGGAGGCCTTCCATTAAACAGGGTAAAGTAGAACCATGACAGAAAGACACCTACGATTCAGCAGATAGTGTTAAGGGTCCCCGTCACTTCACCATCACAGTGGCTATGGTTATCACCAACACCAATTGAACCGTTCTCTCCATTTTGTTAGACTCGGGGGCAACAGTAATTTCATGGATATTAAATAAGCCAGGGCACATGGTATTCCATGTTTACAAAAGAAAGAACCTGAATCTTTTCGGGCGATAGAAAGCACAGAGCTGTCATCAGGGTTGATTACTATGCAGACAGAGCACCTTACATTATCTGTGACAACGGTCATTCTGGATTAATCAGTTTTGATTTGATAAGACGCACCTACGTTTGGTGCTATCCTGGGGGTAAAATGGTTACAACTGCATAATTCTGGGATAGGTTGGGGTAAACGTACTCTCACTCTGGAATCTAAACACTGTTTGCAACAATGTTTTCAGGAAGAGCTAGAGTGGGCTTTACGGCTTGTTTGCGCCTCCTGCGTTGCATCTGAAAACATTAGGACTCCTTCTCCATATCTGCAGTATACTGATGTATTTGATAAAGCTAAGGCCACCGTGCTACTCCCTGACCGCAGTTTAGATTGCCGAATCGATCTCGTGTCAGGGGCCACGCTTCCGTGTAGCAGGATTTATGCCCTTTCAGAACTTGAAACCCAACACCTGAGGGAATATTTGGATGGAATGTTGCCTTATGGGTTCATCAGACATTCCTCTTCTCCTGTGTCACTGCCTCTTTTTTTTGTGCCAAAAAAAGAGGTGGATCTCTACACATGAATCAATTATAGGGCCTTAAAAAAAGTTAACTATCAAGAACAAATACCCATTTCCCTAGATACCCGTTTTGCAGGACCATTTATGGCATGCTACAGTATTTACCAAGTTGGATCTTTGCAGAACTTATCACCTTATCTGAGTCCGTGAACGGGATGAAGGGAAGACAACGTTCTGCACCAAGTTTGGATTATATGAATACTGTCATTCCATTTGGGCTGTGTAGCACACCTGCGGCATTTCAGTTTTTTATCAATGAAGTGCTCAGGGAGTTTCTAGACATCAGTGTTATCGTCGATATTGATGATATACTGATATTCTCTAAGACACCGCAGGAACATAAGCACCATGTCAGACAGGCACTACAAAAACGACGAGGCAATCACTTGTATGTAAAGATTCACAAGTGCATGTTCCAGGTTCTCCAGGTAGACTTTCTAGGATTTGTCATTCCTTCCACAGGAATCCATATGAACAAAAAGAAGACAAAGCCATAACCTTCTGACCTACTCCTACATAAGTGAAGGTTGTAAAGGCCCTATTGGGTTTTGCCAACTTGTATCAGCAGATTATTACCCACTTCTCAGATATCATAACCCCCATCACTAGACTCCTAAAGAAAGATGTTGCATTCCAATGGTCAACAGGTGCCCAGAAGGCCTTGGACTTATTGATTAACAAATTCACAACAACTCCAGTTCTGATGCACCTCGATCCTGCAGTAGAGGCAGAGGTTTCCCCAATATGTTGTGGGGGGTTGCTTTGTCCCAACGTGATGGCAAAACTGGTCTCATGCATCCAATCACTTTCTTCACAAAAAAGCTCTTACCTGCTGAGCAGAACTACGCCGTAACCGAAAGAGAGCTTTTAGCCATCAAGCTTGCATTCCAGGAATGAAGGCATTGTCTATGGGGAGCTAGGCATCCATTTACCATTCACTCAGACCGTAAAAATCTTGAAATCTTTTACTCAGTACGACAGAGGACGTGGGTGTTATTCGTCAACGAATACGATGTTATCACTTACTGGCCCGCCGCTCAGCAAGTAAAAGCTGATGCTATTTCCTGCATTCATGTCTCCCACTTGCACCATACCCCTACATTAGATGCTATACCCATTATTTCCAGAGATTGGGTTGTGGGTTGTAGTTCCAATGACGAGTTCCTACTTTTTTCAAGAGCTCGTATATCACCTTCCAAGTAGTTCCATAATCAACAAATAAGAGACCTCTTGAAAGGATATAAATTAAACAATATTTGTTGATATAGGGGCTCATCAAATTTTTTTATCCTTCAAACCCAATTTTGTATAATTATAGTGAGGGAAATATACAGATATGGTATATCAACGGACTGCACTATTTCAGCATCATATAGAGGCTCCAGCCTCAGCAGTAAAGTATATCTGAGGGGTAGCCTATAACCTACTTCTCAACTGAGTGAACCTAATAGAACCAGTTCAGGGAGCCCAATGTAATAATGATCCAGAAATATGTGGATTGGGACTGGTTCGGGGGGGGGGGTGGTTGGGGAGCAGAGGGGGGGGGGGTTGAAGTCCCTAAAGCCTTTGTCTATTAAATTACCTAATGCTCTTATCCCTACATTACTGGATTACTGGGGGGGGGGGGGGGGGGGGGAGGGGGGTGCATTTTCAAATTCGAGGAGCCTAATCAAGATGGATTGACCTCCTGGTGTCACCCCTGGGACCTTGTGTCCCCCCCCCAATTCTCTGCCATCCTCCAGGCTACCCGTCAATTCCCTCTCTGGGTAATCCCAAGCATCGAGGAGCTCCTTCCATAAACCCACAATGCGATGTCTTCTCAGTCCCCGAGACCCCTCTCTAAGCAGGGCCCTCCCCTCTACTCCAGCCCAATGCGTCACCTTTCACCCAGGTCCCTATCAAGGCTCCAGTGTTGGATGTCCGAACTCTTGCTATTTGTCACTTCGCTAGTGCCAGTCAGGTCAATGGATCTGGTTCCAACTTTTCATTTGGGTGGCTGTGGGTAAGGCCCTAACAGGCACTTCTCCATTGTTGTGGCAAAGGTGCTTCCCAATGTATTACACAGGGTGGTCATGATCCCGTCCCCATAGAGTCGTACACCATGCATTACCACGTCATATGTATGGAATCAGCATCCAGGTGGTGACACCTAGGGCAGTCGTGTGGGTGTCCGTCTTAAGCTATATGTATTATGTGGGGTGTTGTGTATGTAATGTGTAAATAATTAAATTATGTACATTTCAATCTCGTATTTCTGTAGACCTTTTTTGGATACACCAAGATTTTATTCCAGTCAGAGTCTGAGATGTCACTACTCCAAATTCCCTACCCACTTCAGACGCGGTTTCGTCAATGACTTCTGGGTCATCTCCAAAAGAAATCCGTAAAACCACTTCACCATATGTCTTGCCATGCCCAAGGAGAGCAGCATGTTTAATACTGTATGTGTTGTGAGTTGTTTCTGGTTTCCCCACCAAAGATCCTGGTAGGTATGGATCAAAGCTTTGTAGGTGAGGAACTGACTAGTCAATAGACATGTGCTGGATACCAGGTCTTCAAAGGAAATTAAGGCGTTTTGTAATTGGCAATCTCCAACAGTTAATAGTCCAGTCACTGTCCAGCCGAAAAAATTGTCATGGGGGTCACCATCTGGGAGGCCTACCAGTGGCAGCTCTGGAGCATACGGGGAGGTCCCCACCATCTTAGCTACACAGCGCCTTCAGCAGTATAACGCATTTGTCAGCAGTAACGGCGGATGTGGGATTCCAAAAGCTAGACACCGGTTAAGCAGTCTGCCCAGTAACACCCCCATGAGTGTGGATAATCCCACCGGGCCCAGTTCCTCCTGTCTCAACCTCTCCAGCTACTGCATAATCCACTGTAGCCGAGGAGCCAGGGAATATAGTTCGAAGTCCGGTGCTCCCAATCCACCCTCAGTCATCGGGTGCTGCAATGTTCCTAGGAACACCCTCTGCCTACCCCTATCAGCTATCGCAGCAACCAATCAAGCTTGCGGAACCAACTAGTCAGTACTGTCACCGGCAGATTAACAGAGAAATAAATCAGACGTGGCAGCATGACCATTTGGAAGAGTGAAATTCGGGCCTTGATGGGTAATCTTAAGTAGCACCAGAAGGGAACGCTGGAGCGGAGGGATCGGAGTGCCTTCCCCAGGTTAACGTCATGCAAGTCCTCCAAAGACTGAAATATCTGTATTCCCAGATACCGAAATTTAACTAGTGCTCAGTTAATTTCTGCAGCAGGGAGCTCCCGTGGTCAAGAAGTCCCCGGGGACACGAGAAACAAATACGTTTTGTTCTTATTGAATTTCAGTCCCGAAAGGTGCTCAAATTCCCGACAGGAGGTTAAATGCCCTGGATGATCCCACCGTGGCAACTGCCAAATAAAGCAGCAGACATCTGCATACAGGGAGATGATATGTTCTCGACTTCCAATGGTCAATACCACTCCCCTCTGTCGAAACAGCTCTGCTAAGGGGGCAATTGCCAGCGCGAGCAGGGACAGCGGGCATCCCTGCCGAGGGCCACGAAAGACCCAGTATCATGAAGCCACCGTCCTGCCAGCCCGAACCCACGCCGTGGGCATCTCATGCAAGTACCTCACCCACCCGCATCTTTTGCATGAGTTCAAACAGGAAGTCCCATCGAACCATGACAAAGGCCGTTTCCCGGCCCACCGACAATAAGGCTGCTTTCGAGATATTTTTTATCTCTGGTGATAAGGCACAGAATATAGTCTTCAGAGATTGAGGGACGCATTCAGAGCCAGAATTAACCCATTTTGGTCATCCTGTATAAGGTACGACATGTGCACAGTCAGCCTAAGAGCCAAGATTTTGCGAAGGAGTAAAAAATGCATGTTAAGCAAGGAGAGGGGGCGAAGGTCTTTGGTGAGGTCACCTTGCATTAGTAGCTTGGGAAAGGGAATCACCAATGCGTCTCTCGTAGACTCCGGCAGCCTCCCCAATCAAAAAGGACTCAGCGTAGAGAAGGTCCAAACGAGGAGCCAGTTTCAGGAATGCATTGAGTAAAACTCTACAGGAAGGCCATCTGGACCTGGAGTTTTTCCTGTGGCCATGCTCTGTATGCCCCTTATCTCTTGAATCGTCACTGGACTTCCTAGTGCCTCCCTAGCTTGTCTATCCAGTTCCAGCAGCCGCATTGTTCTTAAAAAAACAGTTTGTGTTCCGGCAGAGACAGGTGATTGGGGAAGAGTATAAGCCCCTGCAATAATCTTGGAATAAGTCAGTAATAGGCCCTAGCGCATATATGGGTTACCCTGCATGCGTTCTGATGTGCGTTAACTGGCCCCTAGTGTCTCACCCAAATTCCGTTTTTCTGTATACTGCCTACGTGGTGTTTCCCTCCACAAGTTGCTGGTTCTTTTTTTCAAACATCAGCAGACACCATGACGAGTAAGACTGTTCCTCTTGTACCTTGTGCTCATATATACCCATTTTTTGTTACACCGGTTCAGTTCACTGTGCCCCAGATTTCTGAGTATTTTGGATAGGGACTTGCCTCTCTGGACATATTTTGAGGATTCCCGACCACTCCCTCCTTTGGTCAGTAGTTTTTCATCCTACACTGGGCTGCTTCTTTCCCTATTGACTGCCTATTTATTTTACCCCCAAGGGTGGGGCATTAATTTCTGTTTCTCAACGTTTCCTATGAAAGTAATAGGAAACATGATTGGACCCGCTCCTAGGGATTACTGGGAGGCTTTTTGCTGTTAGATGTTCTGTAGCTATTGGGTGCTTTTTGAGTGGCTACAAGCTAACGCATTGGGTGGGTATTGAGCATGTGTATTAATTTAGTTATTGGATGTTGTATGCTACTAATCCCCATTTATCTTGTTTTCCTTTTGTCTTAAATGAGACAATGCAGAAGCACCTTCCCTGAATAACAGCTAGGGATGAAAATCCATCCTGGCAACTACCTGAGCTAGCGACTTCTCGGCTTACAGAATCCTTTCCTTGTTTTCCATTTTCACCAGCAGTTTACCATCCATAACTGTTCTACAGTCAGCATGAAGGGTTAACCAGTCAATGAGAGGACGGACTATCTCCATTTCCGTGGCACCTGGTCTTCAAGTGAGAGGGACCTATGACATCTTCACCTGCTGGACTTACAGGCCCAAGAAAAAGGATGCGGATTTACACTTTTTAAATTGATTGGTCACGAATTGACCTGTGCCTCTTGGACACCTATTGAGCTCCTTCTGGGGTGAGGTCAATGGTGCTGTTAGCCTTCATTTTTTTAACTCTTCACAACAGGGAAATGAATGCAGACTAAATTCACGTCCCAGTCGCATTTCAACACCCACAATATATACTCGGCATTCGCTAGTGCAAACCTGAAGGTGTGATGGGGGTGTGGGTGGAGGATTCTTAGTGAATGCAAAACAGGCTTGTGTGGAAACAATATTCATATAATTAATTATAGCCCCAGGTTCCAAGTAACCCAGTTCTAGCTATAGAGCTGGGAATCAATTGATGCAGCAAAGGGCGTAATTGGAGCAGTAAGAGGAGAAACCAGAGTGCCTGGTCAATCTGTGTGGGCAAATCCAGGAGGTCTGGGACAAACATGAAAAATCAAAGCAAGAGGTGTTTTAAGCTCGAGAGGCAATGGAGCAGCAAGTGGACTGACTGCTCAGAGCGTACGTCTCTGGGCGAAATGATGCTTGCAACCCGAGGTGATTGGGAGGTGGTGTAAATCAGAAAAATCATGAAGCACTTAAAGCCAACAAAGGCTGAGGGACAACAAATGTGGAAGAAGCAATATCAACAACATAAATCCGTGGATCGCCGATCCTCAAATATGCAAGCATGAACAATTAAAAACACTTTTAGAATTAATTATAACAGTAAAAGGGCTACTTATCATGGCTGCTCCGAGCAGCAAGAAAGAGGAGTGCTTAAGTTGTCAACATGGTTTAAGTTATACAAGACTGTTGTTAGTGGTTGAGCTACTATCTTGGGAGCTGGCGCTTTTTTCCCCTCTAAGGATTATGAGTTATAAAAGTTCTTTTGTGTTTAATATTCAAAATATGTCCACTAATTACATAAAACAAGAAGGAGAATGCATAATCTGGGTAGCAAGTGCTATATAAATGCAAACCTTTTTCCCTCCTCCCACGACTATCCTTCTATTGGAAACGGGTAGCGTGGTGCAGAGCGGGTGGGCCAAACTCCGGAGGATATGTGCAAAGCATCCACGCAGTACACACAGGCGACACACAAGGCACACTCCAAAAAGAGATGCTACACAAGATTGTTTAAGAATAACTTTTGTATTGTAGAAACACAAGATAGTAATCGCAGTAATCTCTACACTGCGCCAACTGGCGCCAAGTCAATATTTACAGGGGGGACTATATACATGGCAGGGCCAATCGGGCCGCTGCCAGAACCATTGTGACGTACAAGACAATAAAGATATGTCCATCAGCCTCACTCCTGCAATAAAACATTAGGGCGTAACATTAGGCCGGAACAGCTGCAATGGAAACACTCCCTTAGGCGTAAAAGCACATTATGCATTTCATCTGCATACATGAAACACGAGGCATTAGTCATCAAACTAGCACTGCAACCCTTCGGGAAAAACAGCAGGTAATGTTATGGGTCTAAAGACATTATCAGTCGGCAGAAATCTCTAGGCAGAACACCATCAGCATAGGTCCATGAGGCCTAAGTACATTATGCATAACCTTTGCCACCTTGCAAATAGAGTAAAAGCATTATACCGTGACAGGGCTCGAAGAATGTACTCGACCGCTCGCAAATGCGAGTGATTTTCTTGAAGGGCGAGACAGTTTTCAGGCCTACTTGACCGGCCTGGCGAGTGCTATCTGCCACTGCAGTAGCAGGTGAAGGCTCTAGGGGGCAGCACGCACCACCTAGCATAGTGGTGATGGTGTGGTGCACGGTGAAGGCTCTAGGGGGCAGCAGGGTATGACGGCAATCAAGTGCACGCACCACCTAACATAGTGGTGGTGGTGTGGTGCGTTGCCTATCGTTTTTGTGGGTCCCAGGGCCGTCAATCATGTAGCGCGCGAAAGCGCTACCAATGACGGCCCTAGACATCATTTTGGCCTGCCCCTGCGCTGTGCTGCTTAAAGTGCAGCAGTGACGCAGCACTTCACCACGCGCTCTCTTCAGTGGAGTCAGGAGTGCAGGGCGATTTGGCTTGCAGTCTAGGAGAGGTGAGTCGCAGTTTTTTCCATTATGTATATATTGTATGTCAGTTTTTGTTCTTGTTTGATGCTGGGACAGGCTCCACTCGCTCAGACTACTCAGCTGACAGACAGTGGAATCCATCCGTAAATTATAAAGTTGTGGGCAATATTGTGAGGCACCAGAGTTGGAACCAATAATTGTGCAGGCTAGGCTTACATTAAATATTCATCTCCCTCGACCCGATAATAACTTAAGAATAGACCAAGAACCCCCTTCTGTTTAACCCCCTTTCGGAACATCATGCTAAAGGGCTGCATTTTGACTGACTTTTTAATTATTATTTGTTCTTCTTGAAAGCGTCCGGTCCTTTTTTGTGGTTTCTCATTAGTGCTGCATTTGGCCCGTGCGTTTTTAGTATTTCCCTAATCTTTTCTCGATGCTTGGGCTGCACAGTAATTACGGCAAAGCACTTTCTCCAGCAGCAGGGGCCTGCAATTGTTTACAGTGAGTGCGCCCATATAGAAACTGTTTAAAAACAGGTTTGTGACGCTTTTCCAGGATGAAGAGAGCATGTAAGGAGAGTCTGATTTTGGTGTTTATGAGGTGTAGGGTTCCATGTATACTTGCACTTAAACGTCCATACTTCTGTCAGTGCAAGAGCCTTTACAAATAAAGTTAAGAGCTGTAAGTAAGGTTTGCAATAAGTAATGAAAGTTGCGTGAATGTATCCTTTCATGTGCCACCTAACACAGAATAACATTCATTCTGCGCCTATACCCCTCCGTCGTGCAATTTTGAAGCGGCCCAATTACTGGAGGCGTACTTTTTTACAACTTCAAGTGACAGCAAGGTAGAATTCATTACCACTCACTGGCCGTAGCTAATTCTGAGACCTTAAAGAGAGCACCTTTCACTTGAATCTGGACAGGAGAACGGGTTATCTGAAGATACAAAGGAAATTAAATTAAATGTCTTCCCAGAGCTTATAATAATCCTGCTTATACAAGTTGCATTAGAACATAGTGTCAGCATAGTACATTCGCCACACAGTTTCTCGTTGCTCAAGTGGGTGTAATTTGTGAATATTTGTATGTTTCCCTCACCTTCATTGCTTGATTTTGCTCGCAAGAAAGTGTCACTCATCACCTTTAAGGTGCGGATTGTGCAGATTGTGTGACCGCTAATTACGACACCCCAGTTTCCCCCCAAAAAGTATGTTTAGGCCCAGAGTTATGCTTTGGGAGGGGGAAGTGAGCTTCACTATCGTAGATGTTGCTTCCGTAAAAAGATGGCGCAATTGCAGGGAACAGCCTCAGCTGCGCTGCTAGAATCCACAGGGCAGACCCCAATGTCACATTAAAACTAGACTATTGATTTTGTCAGTGCCTATGCCAAGAGTACTTTTTGGAATGTTTAAGGTTGTTTCCAGATCAGAGAGACCTGGTAGCTTTTATTTTTGCTGCGTGCTGGTTATTAGGGAGCAGGATTTTCTAACATGTAACAGTAAGTGCGCCTGACCGGAGACGTTTTAACTGCTATTTGCGTGCCTGCCTGGCTTAAGCAGTGTTGCAGCTGGCCCGCTGGTGAGCCCATGTGTCTGTGGTGGGTAAGCTGACCATGCCTCCTTTTCTTTTGTTAGTCTTGTTGTTGTTGCATTGCTGTGATGTAAGTCCACCTTGATAGTAAGTTTATTTGTGGAGCGGAAATCCTGTCTTGGGAATTTGGAACAACTGGTGTGTCCTAGTAGTCCAGTGCCAAAATAAAAGCTGTCCCATATGAAAGCAAACTGTTAAAATGGCACAAGCGCACCTGCATCACTGAGGAGCAAATGCAGTATTTGCGCAAGTAAATTTGGCAGTCTGAGAGTGAGTTTCGTTGTGAGGGCTGGGAAATTTCCATAACACTACTAACTGAGAGGAGTGAGCTTGCATAAAGCAACTCTATTATGAGTAGCAGATGTTCAGAAATTAGTTTTTGATCGTTTTGCTGACATAAAGGGCTGCAAATGCACAATTTGGCCCCATTATTTTACTGTTTTTCTTGCAGAGACCCCCGGGTGGTTTGAGTTTGCTCACTTGCATTGCCCACTGGCCAACAAATATACTGTAACCTGCCCCCCTAAAGAAGCATAGTCTCGCCTCTGGGACCTTATAAGTATTTATGCAGCACAATATCCTTGGTGCAACATCATCAACTTTTGCATTGGTAAAACACTTATAAGGTCCCAAAGGCGAGACCTATTGCCTATGCCAATGCTTAGACCATCTTAAAATTGTACTGAGAAATTTTGCCTTGCTTAGGGTTTGCACACCCGCTTCGTATCTATTCATCAAGAAGGGTAGCAATATTTATTAGAAAAAATGTCAAGCGTCACTCCTGTCTCGGGGATCCTGACTGTAAGTTACTCATTCTCAGTGGGTAAGGGAGCCAGTGCTGTTGGTGTGTTTTTTGATGCGAGCGCTAAGACATAAGTTTAAGCTGAGTGGATTTCTTTTCAGTTCTGACTTTTGTTAAAGCGTTAGGCAAGACCTTTTAATTTTACTGAAATGACAGGTATAACCCTGCCCCCATCAGCAATACATATTAGAACCAGCACTTCTCAAGAGCAGACCAGTTAGTCCCGATAGTGAGTTATTTCAGTTGAAAGCACTGGTTGTGTTGCACATCGTTCAGTACCATTGACTATTATGGCTTAGAGCGCATTCCAAATTGGGGTGCTTTTACAGACCTGATCATGCAGTATTAAGTAATTGGAGCCATGATCTTTAATTAATTATGGAAAGCTTCATATTAAGCCTTTAGTAGTTTGTACACAGACTTCATGTTACTTTAAATTAGTTACAGTTATTGTTTTTGACTCTAGCTCAGAGCGGACAGAAGCAGTGCTGGCTATCTAGTGAGGACAAGGCAGACAACAGGCAGAGAGTGCAGCTGCAATGGCAGACATCAGGTTGTGGTTGGGAAAAACCACTGTAGCTAAAACGCCACTGAATAATGCAGAAGAGAGTTCAGCAGTTGGGAAAAGGAAGTCATTAGAAGAAATCCACCAAAAGCAAAGGGAGTATGATCAAACAAAAAGACAGAGTTGTACAACAGAAATGGCTTGAAGATTTCAAGTGGGCAGTGATTGAAGAAAAGGAAAGTAATGGAGCTGTCCTAGTCGAGACCAGTTTTAAAAAATCTCAAGTTTTGTATTGTGGAGTTTGCAGAAAATGTCCTCATCTCGCAGATACTAAGTCTTCCCTATATGTTGGTGTGAAAGAAAAATTCAAAAGGGAGACGTTGGAATGGCACAACAAGCGCAAATCACATGAAAAATGCATATTACATGAAGCTGCAATTCAAAACCCACAGGAGACCTGCATAGCCAAATTGATCACAAAAATGCATGAAAAAAATATCGGGCACTTGAACATTTTATTTAATACAGCCTATTATCTTGCAAAAGAAGGTGAGGCTTTTATTACGTTTCCAAAACTCTGCACACTGCAGAAAAAGAACAATCCTGACTGGAATTTCGAAAATTATACGAATGATCATGCATGCCGTAACTTTGTAATAGCAATTTCCGAGACCCTAAAAATGACAATTCGATCCCAGATAGAAAATGCTAGGTTCCTCAGTGTTCTGTCAAATGGGTCAACTGACAAAGGAATTCAAGAACAGGAACTGATTTATGTACGATTCGTTTGTGAAGGCACCCTTGTTACCCATCTGTGTGACATTGTCAGCATGAAAAACTCCACTGCATCCGGAGTGAAAAATGCTATAATAGTTGGCCTGGAAAGCATGGGCATATCTCTGGATATTCTGAGCCAGAAATGCATTGGTCTGAATACAGATGGAGCTGCAGTGAACCTCGGTAATAAATCTGGTGCTGTGAAGCAGCTACTGGACGAAGTCTCCAAACATCAAGGATGGGACAATTGCGATCACATTGCAGTTGTGCACTGTTTAGCTCACAATCTAGAGCTTGCTGTGTGTGATGTTAAAAGAAAAATTTCATACATATCCAAATTTGAAGGGGTGCACAAAGGATGTTTCAAACTATATTATTATTCACCTAAGCAGAGAAGGGACCTTAAAGAGATAGCTGATAATCTGGAAGAGCAGTTAAAACATTTAGGTGGCTTGCAGCAAATCAGATGGGTAGCAAGTCAGCACAGGGCAGTAACAGCGCTTAAGACAAACTGGGAATCTACAGTACTTCCTCTTGAGCACCTTGCTACTGGTAGTGATTAATATTCAAACAAAGCCAAAGGATTGCTTCATGACATGAAATCAGAGAAGTTTCTTTATTTCTTGCACTTCATGATAGACTGCACAAAGCTGCTTCAGCAAGTGTCTAAGGCATTTCAACAAGAAGACAGTCTTATTTCTGAAGTTGCAAGAAGGATTGAGGTGCTTCAACAGAAGCTAATACAGCTGAAAACAAAGCCAGTAAAAGCACCAACACAATTTCAATTGCTTTTTAAAGAAGGAAATTTTGCAGGGGTCCCGTTACTAACACAGGCAAAGCCTGATAGAAAAGGCAGCTCTAATGAAACTAGTGTCAAGGAAGACACTACTGAGTTAATAGAGAATGCGCTTTCTTTTATAAGTGACCGGTTTCTGAAGCACATCTCAGGCAAGCCGCATTCTTTGTTTAACATTTTTGATTTTACTTTGTGGCCAGACTCTGTTGAAAAGATTAGAGGTTTTGGGGATCAAGAATTTGAGGACCTTGTTACATGCTACAAAAAGGTACTTACGGATGAAGAAATTCAGTCTGCCCCTGGAGAGTGGCTAGATTTTAAACTGTACGTCTTTCATCGGATGACGTCGCATAAGCCTGTATCCCTCTTCACTCAGCTATTGAAAAAACGCCCAGAAGAAGTTAAACATGTCCTTCCAATTTTAGAAATCATGCTTTCCATCAGTCCAACATCAATATGTGAACGGGGGTTTAGCAGCATGAACCGAATAAAAAATGAGCTCCGTACGTTCCTTAAAAGTGACACCACGTCTGCTTTAATGCGAATCCAAGTAGATGGGCCGGAGTTAGACACTTTTGATCCAAACCCAGCCGTTTTGCATTGGCTTTCAGCAAATCCAGAAACAAGACATATTATGGGCCACAAACATCCTTGCCAAAACAAGACTGTTACTGAGTCAGAAGATAGCGACTGAGTTTATTGCTACTCTCTATGTTCAAATCAGCACCACTTTTCTTAAAAAGTTAGTAAATACTGGTGCGTTGTGTTGTTTTACAATTCACTGTTTGGTGTCTGTCAATGATACTTCTGACAATTTGCCATGGTGGAACAGCTGTTTGTCTACTTTGGAGACACTCACCCCCAGTCGCAGACCTGGGTTGAATCCATCATCGTTCTTTAGCTCACTGTTCGCCACCCCAGTTCAGGACTGGCTATATGCAAATCAGTCTTGACCATACTTCTTACAATTTGCCATGGTGGAGCAGCTGTTTGTCTACTTTGGAGACACTCACCCCCAGTCACAGACCTGGGTTGAATCCATCATCGTTCTTTACCTCACTGTTCGCCACGCCAGTTCAGGACTGGCTATATGGAAATCAGTCTTGACCCCTGTGCCTCATGAGAACAGTCCAGCCCGAACTGCCAAGCCAATGGACTCCTGACAAAGGCCCTGGCACTTTTTTTTAATACAAATTAAGCACTGCCACAGCTACAGCAATCTAAACTAAACTTTGAGGACTTGCCAGCACAAACTGATTACAAAATGAGCTACATTCTGCCTCAAAGCTGACGGAGCGCTAATGCAAATACAAGTGGACAGCTCGAAAGTTGACACTTTCATCCAACCCGAACAGTAGTGCTTTCACTGAGAGGAAACACAGGACAATCACATTGACACAGCCTTCCAGGTCCATGAATATGCAAAACTGTCCCTATATTTGAAAGAACAAGCACTTGATCTCTGGCCATAAATCAGTCTATTTCAACCTCGATTGATATAAGTACATTGGTCCTGTTGCACAAAGTTATTTCAAGACAGAATAGCAAGGACAGAAGGCAGCGTTGCATATGAAGAACGCAACCCTTAGCTCAGAGCATCAGGATCCTCACTAAGAAGTAAGTGCCTGGTATGTTGTCATGGATGTTATTTCAGTGACATGTTAAAGTTTATGGGGTATTTTTTGCCATGTATGTTCGCAGAAACGTTCACCACGGCACATTGATACACACATCTTAGGGAGGTACTGGGTGATAAATTAATAAAATTTGCTGTTAATTTGGTTGGCCAACGTTTTCTTGGGTTGTTGGCGCTGCAAATGTTTTGAAAAAATTCATATGCGATCAATTTGTGGGTCGAGTGCATTGATGTTAGTTCGAGTACAAAAGTCTACTCACTCGACCTGCAGGTCAAGTAAGATTTTTTAGATTTGTCGAGCCCTGCGTGACATGTGGGCATGGAGGCATTATCATGGGGTGGAGGCACAACTAGGCTTAAAAAAAAAAAAAAAAAACACGGTGGCAGATCAGCCTTTTGCCGCAACTGCTGCCACTGCCCACTGTCAGTCGGGGCAGTCGTGTAAAAGCCAGTCAGTACAGTCACGTGGGAGCCCCCCAAAACAACACTGGGACGTTGTAGTCCCTCTTCTGGACACGAGGCTCAAAAATGCCTCAATCATTGCAGCGACCCGCCACTGCTGCGTCGCTGTGTAGCCCCTGGAGACCTGTGGCCCTGTCCGTGGGGGAGCCCCACTGGGGCTTCCAGACAATTATGGCTGCTCATTGCAGCTGCCCACTGCCAGTCGGGGCAGCTGAAGAAACCAGGCCGGCACGGACTCTCCCTGTGTCTCCTGAATAGGACCCACGGGGCGGGCACCGACACTGTGCCCCATTGCCCCCCCCCCACCAACAGTCCCCCACTGAGGCCCTCACTCACCGGGACTCATTGCGGACGGTCTCCTCGGGTGGCGGCAGGGCTCCCTCACCACGCGGAGCCCTGCAGGCGGCGCACGGCTTCTTCCCGCCACTTCAGGCAGCAACTCCGCTCTTCACCCGGGTCCCTTGCCTGGGGCCCGGGACTTGACATGGAGCCGTCAGGGCTCCGGCAACACTCGGGGCTCTCCTCCGCTCACGGAGAGCCCCCACCTGTTACGGAGCGAAGTCTCCGTCAACCTGGGTGCTGGGTCAGCGCGGGGTAGGCTCCCGCCTGACTTCTCGGCCCGGTCTTCCTGGCGGCAGGCGCGGGGCTTCCCTCTCCAACACGGGAGCCCGCCAATGCCAGCACCTCGCCGCCCTTCACCCGGGCCCCCCTCCTGGGACCCGGGACTTCGTTGAAGGTAAGTTAGGCAGAGGTGCCTGGCTTCCGCGACGGCTCTGGGCCCGCGGCGGTGAAGTCGGTGAGTTTCTTCTTGTGGCAATGAGGGGTAGGCCCCCTCCTACGTAGAGACACAGCGCGGGGTGGGCACCCGCTGAAAACAATACAGTACCCAGGTGGCAGAAACACGGGGTAGGCTCCCGCTGTTTCAATTAAGCATCCACACCGCAGGGTAGGCACCCGCCTAGTTTTACAAGGCGCAGAGCGTCGCCATTACGCGGGGTTGGCTCCCGCGGCACTTTCAAATAAAACAGTTCTTCCTGGCCACACAGCGCAACTGGGTCAAGAAGTATAGCGCTTAACAGGCGCTAGGAAGCCCCCCCAACTTCAGGGGCAGAAGACAGTGCTCCTCTTCTCCTGGGCAATCAGTACATAGCGCCGCCCTCCCCAAGCGCTAGACAGCAGGCAGGATACAGTCCATCCAAGAGTAGCGGCCACTAAATATAGCGCTCACCTTACGCAGGGCATGCAGATAGGGTCCTACAAGGCGCTAGGGGGCAGGCAGGGAGCACAGGCCAGTCCAATATAGCGCTCTTCTTCCTCAGGCGCTAGTCAGCAGAGCTGCAGGCACTCTGGAGTTGGTGCCCTGGGTTTCCCCCTCACTGGGCAAGATCAGCAGGCTGGCAGAGTCCCTCATCTAACTTGGGTACAACAGGGCCTAAGCTCAGTCAGTCCCAGTAGTGTAGGATCCTCCCCTAGGCCCAACCACCTATGGTCCGGCAGAGGTTCCCCCAGGTCCAGTGGTGCCACAGCTATGGCTCTCCCTGGCCCTGTGGACAGCAGAGGGGTGAAGATAAGCTCAGGGGCCAGCACACAGGCCCATGTGGCAGTACCTCCTGGCAGCAGGTCTCCTCTCTTTCAAGTCCACCCTCTGACTGAGCACATGGCACCCCAGCTCTGCTTTTTATATGCCCCTTACCCCACCTACCAGACAGTGCCAGAAGCTTCTAGAAGCGTCTGGGGAAACTGGTTCTAACTGGCCTGGGGGGGGAGGGGTCCAGCACCCTGTCTGCCAGGTTTCCCTCCAAAAGCTGGGGTTACTGGGAAATAAACAACTAGACTGGCAACCCAGCTTCGGCAGACAGGCACAAGCACTCAGCAATGACATCCATTTTAAAAGTGACATGTTTAAATATTGAGAGTCAGTCTGCACACGCCATTGCACAGCACGTCTTATGGCATCTCACAACACACATGGCCTATACATTTCTCTACCATGGGGGAGATAAAGGTGCGTACACCATTGCACAGCATTTAACATTTGCGTTTAACATGCATTCACATAACATGTTGCTTCCCATGAAAGTGAAAAAATTCAGGGAAACGGGCCAAGTGCAACACCTTCTTAATCCAAAGAACTAAGGGGCATATTTACAAGGGCTTTATCTCCACTTTTTTGGCTTACAAAGCCAAAAAAGCGGAGATAAAACCAGCGCCGTATTTACAAGAGGGTGCTAACATGCATAATCGCATGTTTGTTAGCACCCTTTTTTCCAACGCCTCACTTTGCATCTCCAATGAGATGCAAAGTGGGCGTTACTGGGCGTACCCAAGATGGACTAGCTTTCAAATATCACTGATGTTTACATAGCGATATTTACAAGGCAGCCCACATGATTTTAGCACACATTAGATTTTGGCAAAAACGGCTGTTTTTGCCAAAACCTAACGTCTGCTAAAATCCTAACTTAGCCATCTCTAACATAGGGGGTGGATTATGCTGATACAAGCCTGTGGGTCGTATCAGCAAGGTTATCGCCCTTTTGCAATAGGGCGATAACCTCGCTATCTCTGGAATTTTTATCGCCCTGGAGTAGCGCGTTGTTAATAACGCGCTACCAAGGCGATAAATACTAGAGATAGCCTGCGATAATATAATTAATTATCGCTAAGCACGGCCAACGATAACTATCGCTGGCCGTTGTTAATATGCCCCTAAGTAACATATCCGCCACTCAAATTACTTTCATATTTTCACTATACTAAATCACCACTAATCCTTTATGGGTTCCGAGGTAGCTAGCGTGCTACTCGCCGAAAAAGCACTCAAACATCTTATCCGTGGTAGCAAGCGCTATATAAATGCAAACCTTTTCCCCCTCCACTATTCTTCTCAATCCAAATAACAGACTAACATTTCTACAACTCAAATTACTTTAATATTTCACTATTCAAATTAAACACTAATCCTCTATGCCGAAAAAGTGATTCGGGCCTGGGGGGGGGGGGGGGGGGGGGTAGTAAGCGCTATATAAATGCAATTACAATAAATTAATCTGAAGCGTCCTGTCCTGCCATAGACTATTAAACCGCTAGCTGCAACACTGGGTGAAGCATGGCAGCTTGTAAAAGCACCTACACAGCATTGCCCGAGTAAAATCTATGACTGACCAGGTCAAACTTTAGACGCACTATTATCGAAATTATTAGAGGAACACACGCGTTTAAACAAGGAGAATCCTAGGCTGATCAGTTCGACTCTCGATTGGTATGGTCTAGGAAATGGACACTAGAGACGCTTGCGTTGTAACCACGGCAACGGTACATAGTTAACGTTTTGGCGGTCTTCCTGGCCCAACTATAGCAGTCCCAATAAAATACTTCATTCTAAATACTATGGTGGACATAAATGCGTTAACTGACTTTCTAATGAGGTATAATAACATGTTGCATAAACAACGTAATGCTGCAGTTCTATTGTCATTTTAACTGCTATAAATAATAGTGCTGCCGGATACCTAAACATTAAACAACCACGGATTAATAATGGAGCTGCCACATTCAATAAGTGACGCCCGATGTAACGTGGTATTGGAATACAATAAGTGGCCTTAGTGCAACATAAGAACCTAAAATAACTGTTCTTGGAATAATTAACTCGTTTACAATGGGGGGGAAGGGGCGAGGTGCAAATCAACCAAACCTGGAACAATATGATAACTCAATTCAGTACGTAACCCCCTGGAAACAATAACACGTGTCCCCTTTGGATATCAAATGCACATTTAAAATATCTCACCAGGTTGAAAAAGGGTACCCTTATAAAATACAACCCAATATGAGTCCCCTTTACAATAACTGATTCATTTGCAATTCGATCTAAACTGCAGTTAGACCGAGAAGTAAAAATATGTGATCATAACTAAATTAATGCAATAACGTGTCTAACTGGAGGAGGGCAGCTACTTACGTGAGCGGTCCGTAAATTCACTCCACCATCCTTTGTCCGTTGTTGATTTTTCTTTTTTTTTTTTAAACAGGTGATCCCATGACAACCAATCCCATGACGGAACATATTTCATGCGTCATCTGCCAGCATGCGGGCCTCGTAATTTATAAAGCGGCCTAAGATAGGAGCATTGACTTCACCTCAACCAATCCTGCTCCGTTGCAAAGAACTCCGAGGTGCTCATTGGCTGATGAGTGGCACTTGCTCTTACTGTTTGTAGCCACTGCGTGCGTGTCAGTTGGCGGTCCCTGGACCTTATCAGACTTTTAAGGAGCCGGGTCAGGGTTGTTGACATAGTTGATTCAGTCATGAATTGGTAATGATATTTGAGTCGAAAGGTGACGGCAGGTCTCGGCCCGACCCTGCCAATATACAGTTAGCTTATTCTGGATGGGAGGGACTGAAGGTTAAAAGGTGACTATGGGGAGCGGTGTGGCGCTGCAGTTGGGAGTGGGACGAGATTCAATGATACTCGGTACCCGGTCACGCAGAGAAAACTCGATGAAGGCTTTTTATACAAGCATTGGAAATGCAATAGGTCTCGCATTTGTTGGAGTTGGAGCTATTGGCATTGCAAATGGCAATATAGGTCTTGTATTTGTTGGAGCTGATGGCATCGTAAATGGCAATGCTTTTCACTTATGTTACGTTTGGAGTCCTGTGATGCAGCGCTCTGCGATGCAGTATGTAGCGGTCTAGTGTTTAGCTATACCGGAATAGACCCCACACAATGTATCACTCTCTGGCCAGGTGTGGCCAGAGAGCATAAATAAAGGAGTAGGAGGTCGCACGGGGCTTCCGGCTCACACCAAGTAACAAGCTGTGTGGTGTGCGTTATTTCCAGTCCTTGGGTCCCAATGTGTGCGTTGACGACACCTTGTGAAACATAACACTGGCGACGTGAAGGGATTGTCGGCGCATGACCCACCTGCATGGCCCGCCACGCTCCCAATCTGGCCCCTGCCCGCATCGGAAAGACAGGGAGGCCGCCGCTGCCCGGGGAGAGCGCGGATTGAGCGCTGAGACGAGAGCGAACATCGCGCTGACTGCGAGGTGAGGCGCCAAGTGCTGATCGAAGCACGCGCGCTGCGCGAGTGGCGAGGTCTGTTACAAACGAGGCCTCGAGGGTTCCCCAGTCGAGCTTAAAGGCGGAGAAGAAACGGGTGCGAAGCCCCGCCCCCTTGCACCACGATCCGGCGCGAAGCCCGGGAGACTGCACTCAAGCAGTGAATGGGGAAAAGGGAAGCACAAAAAGGAAGAAGAAGAGCACACAATCAGCAAGCCTGCATGCCTGGTCTGCCCAGCAGAGCGTCCCAGTAGCTGCCCTCCACAGTCACCACGTGGCCCCAGACTACCGTATATCTTCACAGAAATCACAAAAGACAGCTGGCTGCACGGAAGAATAACTCGTTAAGTGGCACTATACCCTGCCAGGAGCATGTCCAACCCACCAGCATCTGGGTCACAGCAAGCAGCCCCGCAGGCAGTGGGCCCAGTAGGGCTGCCAACTCCTCAACACTCCCAGATAAGCGCACTGCCCCCGTTCAGTGAGCTGATTGACCCAGCCACTGCGTCCCCCAGATGAAACGTATGGATCTGCAGGTTGGATAATTACTTTATTGCCACCAGGGAGACGGATGGGGCGGTTAAGCATTCCCTGTTACTGCACTTTGCAGGGGAGGAGATATACAAACTTTTTGCGCATCTTCCGAATACAGGGGCCCCGACAGACTACGACGCAGCAGTGAGGGCCCTAAATGCTCATTTTGACCCCCAGCTAAACCCCGATTACGAATGTTTTAAACTCCGCCAAGCACGCCAAAGAGAAGAAGAATCAATGGACGCGTTCCACGCACGGCTAAGGGAACTAGCCAGCACAAGCACCGAAGATGACCCGATCAAGGAGGTACGGTCACAAGTGATCCAGGGGTGCCGCAACAAAACCGTACGGACCCTCATACTCCGACAGCCCCGCATCTCGTTGGAAGACATCCTGGTGCTAGCGCGATCGCACGAGTTATCGGAAGTCAGAGCGACAGCCATGGACGCCGCCCTAATACAGCCAGGAGAGCCGGCAATAACAGTAAAGACGGAGAAGGTAGACGCAATACGCACCCAGCAGAAAGCAGCCCGAGGCAGGTGGCAGCCCAGGAGTGCGCAAAAAACCGCAATGTGGATATTGTGGGAGAGAAGAGCATCCGCCGGAAGAATGCCCCGCACGGGGCAAGGTCTGCTCGAAGTGCAACATTCCCAACCACATCGCAAGTGTGTGTCGGGGAGGCATGAGGAATAGAGGAACCGCAAGCCGCCCTCCAGAACAGTCAAGGGTTTGACGTTGGATGAATCAGAGGTCGCGCAGGGAAGTAGGCCAGGAGGACAACGCCGACAGTACCTCGAGGACTCGTCGACAGATGAAGAAGAAGAATGCCACATGATCTCGTTCGCAAACAACCTCAAGCGGAGGCGACGGCCACAGCCAACTTGCACCATCGACATCGAGGGGTCCACCGTGACGGCACTTATCGACACGGGAGCGTCAGTAAATGTCATGGGATGCCAACAATACAAGCAATTAAACCCAATGCCGGCCCTATTACCGTCACGAGTGAAGATCTTCACGTATGGCAGTACAACGCCACTACCGCTGAAAGGCAAGATGACCGTTCAGTTGAAAGCCGAAGATCACGAAGTTATCACAACGTTTCACGTGGTCGACCGAGAGGCTGACATATTGGTAGGGAGCCACACCGCAGAGGATTTAGGCCTTGTAACGTTCTCCAATGCGGTGGGGACATTACAAACAGAAGGTGTCTTGGAGATGTTCCCTCAGCTATTCAAAGGTCTAGGGAGTATAAGAAGACCACCCGTGAAGCTTCACATCGATAAAGCGGTAGCGCCCGTGGCGCTGCGACACAGACGGATACCGTTCCACCTCCGGCCGCTGGTTGAACAAGAATTGGAAGAGCTGGAACGGCAAGGGGTCATAGAAAAAGTAACAGGACCCACCCCGTGGGTGTCACCAATGGTGATAGCAGAGAAACCGAAGCAGCCACGAAAGATCCGGCTGTGCATTGATATGCGCATGCTCAACCAAGCCATCAAAAGGGAAAGGCACATCACACCCACCATAGATGACATCCTTGTGGATCTCAACGGCTCCCGGTGATTCTCCAAGTTGGATCTTAACGCCGGATACCACCAACTGACGTTGGCCAAAGAAAGTCGGTACATTACGACTTTTTCGACCCACCTGGGCCTCCGGCGATACAAATGATTGAACTTTGGTATTTCATCGGCTGCAGAAATTTTCCAGAACACAATAAGAGAGATACTTTCGGGACTGCACGGAGTCCTAAATGTCAGTGATGACATCTTGATCCACTCAGCGACCAGTGAAGAACATCACCGCCACCTGAGAGCAACTCTCCAGCGCCTGGCGGAATATGGAGTAACCCTCCACAGGGACAAGTGTCAGTTTTTCAAGAAGTCCATTGGTTTCTTTGGGTACGTGTTCAGCCAGGATGGAGTGAAAGTGGATCCACAAAAGTCCCAGGCAATCCAACATGCTCCAGCCCCACAGAAAATGTCGGACGTGAGGAGTTTTCTTGGAATGGCAACATACTGCGGGTGTTTCATTCCTGACCTTGCCACGATATCCGAGCCTTTGCGAGCACTAACAAAGAAAGGCGCAGTATGGATGTGGGGTCAGAAGGAAGCTGAAGCGTTCCACAAAGTAAAAGCGGCGCTACAGGAAAAGACAACCATGGCGTACTTCGACACCGCCAAAGCAACTGAACTGATAGTTGACGCTAGCCCCGTCGGCCTAGGGGCGCTGTTGACCCAAGAAGCGGAGCCTGGAAGATGGGTCCCGCTAGCATTTGCGAGTAAAGCGCTTACGGCTACAGAAACCCGATACTCACAAATCGAACATGAAGCACTCGCTATTAAATGGGGGTGTAATCACTTTCATCTATACCTCAGCGGGCATCCCTTCCGGGTTGTGACGGACCACCAACCTCTGCTGGCAGTGTTCAAAGGCACCTCGCTGCATCCACCGCCAAGGATTGAACGCTGGGCCATACAACTGCAGCACTACCAAATGGATTTGGTCTACAGACCAGGGGCCAAAAACCCGTCGGATTTCCTTTCGCGACACCCGTCGAACCCGGCTGACGGCAGCCATTACCAGGAGCAGCAAACGGAAGACTACGTGAACATGATCTCACAGTGGGCATGTCCTAAGGCCATCACAATTGAAGAAATCAAGAGACACACGGAGAACGACGCAGTCCTCCAGAGAGTGGTCACTGCCATCAGGACCGGGTCGTGGGAACACTTCCTACACAATGTCAGCGGGTGGACTGAAGCCGACCGAAGTCGGCTGGGAAAATTATGGAAGGTCCGAGATGAACTGAGTGGAACGGACAACGGTATAATCCTGAGAGGCGCCAAGATTGTAGTACCAGCAGACCTGCAAGAGCAGACCACCTTACTAGCGCACGAAGGCCATCAAGGGGTCACCAGGATGAAGTCCAAGATGCGGGAGAAGGTGTGGTTCCCTGGGCTAGATGAAGCAGTCGAGAAGGTTGTCAGGAATTGCCGAGCCTGTCAGCTCACCAGCAGTCAGGAGTTTCCGGCACCCATCATAACAGAGGATCCAGCCCCGTCCCCATGGTCCTGGGTGAGCCTTGATTTCGGAAGCTTCCATGACGGGAGGATAAAAGCTGTCGTCATGGACAGCTACACCAAATACCGTGTCGTGGAGATAATCCCATCCACAGCATTCCACCACCTGAGGCCAGTGCTGGAAAGAACATTCGCACTATTCGGACTACCACAAGTTGTTAAAACGGACAATGGACCCCCGTTCCAAGGGGAGAGTTCCAAGAATTGTTGGCGTGGGATCAAGCACCGCCGCATAACCCCACAGTGGCCTCAAGCCAATGGGGAAGTGGAGCGTTTCATGCTAACAATAAACAAGGTATTTCGCATAGCCCTAGCAGATCAAACCGACCCTGAGGTGGCTCTACAGACATTCCTACGAGAATACAGGAGCACCCCGCATTGCACCACCCAGAGAGCGCCATGGTCACTGATGCTAGCCGGGCCTCGGAGAGACATTTTACCTATGGCAGACAACTGGGCGCCACCACCATATGACCCAGCGCGTACGCAAGATCACCGGTTGGCAACCAATGAGAAGGCCAGCAAGAAGAGGAGAGCGCGTTCTAGAACCATCATGCAAGGTCACACCGTGCTAGTGAGAAATCGACAAGGTGGAGGCAAGTTCCGCACCGTCTACGAGCCGGGTCTATGGATGGTGGTGGACGTCAAGGGAACCGCAGTCACGGCAGAGAAGGACGGGGAGACCATAACTCGCAATGTGTCGTGGTTCAAAAGAGTCCAAGCCCCGGAACCAGGCGAGCCGGCTGGCCGCCAACAACTCAGGGAGAGCAGATACCATGACGACTCAGAATACTGCCAGGCGGAAGGATCAGAGAGAGACGCAGCGCCGAAGAGTCGGGAGGCTGAAGAAGAACCAACAACCAGCTCAGGAGGCCCCGAGATAAGCAGCCAGACGGATGGCCAGCGCCTGCGATCTCAGGGATACGAGCTACGGCCCAACCCCAAGCCGAGCCAGAAGCTTGCGGACTCTGTATGTTAAATTATACCAAAAACTTGTGAAAATCTAATTTGGGAAGGGATGTAGCGGTCTAGTGTTTAGTTATACCGGAATAGACCCCACACAATGTATCACTCTCTGGCCAGGCGTGGCCAGAGAGCATAAATAAAGGAGTAGGAAGTCGCACGGGGCTTCCGGCTCACACCGAGTAACAAGCTGTGTGGTGTGCGTTATTTTCAGTCCTTGGGTCCCAATGTGTGCGGTGGCGACACCTTGTGAAACATAACACAGTACTCGCGTAAGCTGAGTACAACGCCTGCTGTGAGTCCACGCCTGTCAAGTCTGTCTCAGCCACTCATTCCCGCAGGCAGCCCGGTGGTGCCTCTCGCGGGGTGGAGAGTTCTGTGCTGCCGTTGTGCCTCACCAACACATATGATGACGGTCCCAGGAAGTGACACAGAAACAGTAAACACTTCACCATGCCACCACGTTCATTTGTCCTACTAGCTTTCTTTGCAGAGCAAAATCGTTTAATTAAAACGTTTCACTCTGACTTTCTGTGTGTGTGTGTATATATATATATATGTGTGTGTATATATACATTTTAAACATAAATGATACACTTACATATATATGTGTGCATATATATAAACGCACCTACCTATCTTTGTAGGTGGCCCCACAAGTTTTATCTGGGGCCCAATAGGCGTACATTCCTGTAGATTTCACTTCTAGTGACTCCATTGCAGGCAGCTGCTGACCTGACTCGTCCTGTGCATCTCTTGTATTACATCAAGTGCCCCATAAGTATTTGTGCTGCTGCGGCATTTGTGGGCAGGGCTTCCAGGCGCTTAATCTCCAAACAAGCATATTAGGTGGAGAGAGCAAGGGCTGCTCGGATTGCCCACCTGTATGGCCGCAGTGGACCTCATGAAAATGAAGATGGGAAAAGGTAGAATCCAGTGCATTGTGTTTACAAATAAGGACAATCTTTCCTAAGCAAGGACACGTATATTTGGGGCATGCTGTGGTGGTGGTTGTGTCGGGTGAGTGCACGGGTCACGAACCGGCACCAACACGAGTGTGGGGGTCAGGAGGGGATCTAGGGCACTTAATAATCACAGTAGATGGGAGTGAGGTTTACTGGGTATCGCACTCCATCGCCCAACTGGCGTACATTTGTGCGTACTCCTTTGATTAACTCTCTGGTCACCTGACCCTTACGCTATGTGCCTGTTGCGTCACAGGCACAACACAACATTCCTCCCCAACAAACATCAAACCAATAACAATAGCCAACCAGAGCGCCTAACCATATGTGGCATGTTCCACCAACTTCATGCGCACCATAAACAGTTTCTTATTCATGCAACTGAGAACAGTCATGTGAAATAGTCCCGCAGGCGGCGAGTGGGCTCTGGATTCTCCCACAGGCGGTGCTGGGACCTGCCACGCCCCAGGGTCTCTCTTGCTCCGGCACCAGATGTTACCTCGCCACGGTCATTCCCTGGGTGACCATGATCCTCCTCGGGCATTTCACTCACCGCTCCTTCTCCTTGAGTCGGGACACTGTCAGCGGTTTCAACGCGACCTTCTGCTGTGGATGTCTCAAGTGTTCGGTCCTGGCTGCCGTCAGTTGGTGCCAGAGTGCCCAGGTTTAGCCTCGCCCGGGCCGGCACAGACGCTGACACCGCCTGCTGGTACTTCTTGAAGTGCGACACATTTTGGGTCACTGTCTCTCTTCCTCGTGTCGCGATGATCCGAGTACCCTTGACGTTTACAACAGTCCACGGGTCCTTCTCATAAGGCAATCGGAATTTGCCACTGGTTATTCGATTTCTGAGCAGCACCAGATCCCACTTTTCAAGCAGCAGGGGTTGCTCCCGCTGCCTTTGACTGAATTGAGCATGAGCCCGCAGACGTCTCGCGTCAACTTGAGGGTCATCAGGCACCTCAGGGCGCCACTGGGGGTGATGTGGAATGGAGTCCGTGACTACTGTCCCCATGAGGAGATGTGCTGGGGCAGGGGTACTCACAAACTTTCTGTCGGGGGCCAAAATTACAGTGTGGTTAGTGACCGAGGGCCGCACTGGTAGGGGTGGAGTCAGTGGGGGCGGTATCAGTGGGGGGCGGAGCTAGAGTAGAAAAAAACCTTTCAAAACATCTGTCTCCCTCTCTCTCTGTCTACCTCCCTCTCTGTCCCTCTCCCCCTCTCTCCCTCCTCCGTCTCCCTCCCTCCTCCGTCTCCCTCCCTCCTCCGTCTCCCTCCCTCCTCCGTCTCCCTCCCTCCTCCATCTCCCTCCCTCTCTCTCCCTCTCCCTCCCTCCTTCTCCTTCCCTCTCCGTCTCTCTCCGTCTCCCTCTGTCCTCCGTCTCCCTCCGTCCTCCTCCCTCTCTGTCTCCCTCCCTCTCTGTCTCCCTCCCTCTCTGTCTCCCTCCCTCCCTGTCTCCCTCCCTCCCTGTCTCCCTCCCTCTCTCTCCTCCTCTCTCCCCCTCTCTCCCTCCTCCGTCTCCCTCCCTCCTCCATCTCCCTCTCTCCTCCGTCTCCCTCCCTCCCTCCTCCATCTCCCTCCCTCCCTCCTCCATCTCCCTCCCTCTCTCTCCCTCTCCCTCCCTCTCCTTCCCTCTCCGTCTCTCTACTTCTCCCTCCGTCCTCCGTCTCCCTCCGTCTCCCTCCCTCTCTGTCTCCCTCCCTCTCTGTCTCCCTCCCTCCCTGTCTCCCTCCCTCCCTGTCTCCCCCTCTCTCTCTCCCCCTCTCTCTCTCCTCCGTCTCCCTCCCTCCTCCGTCTCCCTCCCTCCTCCATCTCCCTCCCTCTCTCTCTCTCTCTCCCTCTCCTTCCCTCTCCGTCTCCATCCGTCCTCCCTCCGTCTCCCTCCCTCTCCCTCCCTCTCCCTCTGTCCTCCGTCTCCCTCCCTCCCTCCCTCTCTCCCTACCTCCCTCTCTGAAAAAAAATCGGGAGAATGGGGCCTTGAATCGGGTTACTGTCATGTATGGGCGTTGGAGGTGTGCTGCTGCAGAATCCGACATTTGAAACGCAAATTGCACGGTTTTTTTCCTTACCTTTCAGAAGCATTGAGCGCAGTGGCAGGCAGAGAGAGGGTGATGCAAGTGTTCTGCACTGGCCTGGCAGGTTGCTGGCAGTGCATACAACCCCCCCCCCCCGTATGGCAGCCCGGCGGGCTGAAACAGCTTCCAGGTACACACACAGCCGCCCGAGTACTTCACAGGTCTTTAAAAGACCATTCACTTGTTGATGAGGCTTTGTTTTGCTTTTTCACCCTTTCTAGAGCCCCTGCATCGCCACTCTGATTATTGCTGGAAGAATTAGCACTCTACACAATACAAGCCCTGTCAGCTGAAAACCCCTGAGGAATCGGGTTTTTGCTTGCAGGAATCGGGAGGCGGGAGACTAGCTTTGAAATCGGTAGTCTCCCGCCTGAATGGGGAGGGTTGGCATGTCTGGGTACGATGTCTGCAAGGTCCGCGGGCCGCCAAGAAAGGCTTGCCGGGCCGCTGGCGGCCCGCGGGCCGTACTATGGGTACCCCTGTGCTGGGGCTACCCCCCTGGTGGTATGGGGTGTCTGGCGGTAGCTTCGTAGAAAGGTGAAAATGGCTAACTCCACTGACTGACCCTTGTCGTGAGCAATGCGTATCACTTTATTTAAGGTCCGCATGAACCGTTCCACCTCCCCATTTGCTTGCGGCCATCTTGGGGTAATTCTCCGGTGTTGAATGCTGAATGTGCTTAGGTATGTGGCTAGCTCTTGCCCTTGGAAGGGGGGCCCATTGTCGGTCCTCAATTCCTGTATGAGGCCGTGAGTCGCCATGATCTTTTCAAGTTTTGGGATTACTTCAGTGGCACTGGGCGCTGCTATGATCTCGACCTCAGGGTATTTGGAGTGATCATCGATGGCCACAAACGTGTGGCGGCCGTCAGGGAGGCTGCCAAAATCTAGGCTGACACATGACCAGGGTGATCGCGGTCTCGGTTCTGCAATTATTGGGGCTGGACGAGGGACGTCTCCAGTCACTTGGCATGACGAGCAGGACCGAACCATGGCTTCCACGAGTTTATCCATGAGAGGGAACCATACCTTTGTTCGGAGCCTTGACTTCGTCTTGACCATACCTTGGTGCCCGATGTGGGCTAGCTGAACGACTCGGGCTGTTAGAGCCGTCGGAATTACCAGTCGATGTTCTCTCAGTAGACATCCCGTGGCGTCCTCGGTGAGCTCATCTCGGACGTGGTACAAGCTGTCCATTATGCGCTGGGCATTTGCCATTAGTATTCTCCATTAGTCTTTGGCCTTGTGCCAGTTACCACTCTTTAGAGCCGCTCGGGCCCGTTGCAGGCAGTCATCCTTGTTGGTCTCCTCTCTAAGGTCCTCCATGGAGAGTGGGAGGGGGCAAGACTGGGCAGTGACACACCTAACGTGCTCCTCAGTGTCAGCAGCATCTTCCATCTCCTGTGCCGTGGCTGCTCTTGGATGACGCGACAAGTAGTCTGCGGGATTTCTGGATCTTGGTTGATATTCAACCCGGCAGTTGTAATTCTGTAGCTGCAACATCCACTTTTCGATCCGAGGTGGCGGTTTGGTGGATGTTCCCGAGAAGAGAGCTACTAGGGGTTTGTGATGAGTCGCCACCACAAACGGCTTGCCATAGACATAGAGATGGAAGTGACGGCACCCCCAGTGGATGGCAATGGCCTCCTTCTCGATCTGGGAGTATCGCTGTTCCGTCTCGGTGAGGGATCTGCTGACAAAAGCTACTGGAGCCCAATCTTCCTCCCGGCGTCGTCGCTGCAATAAGATGGCACCTAATCCCATTGGACTGGTATCTACTGCTATCAGGGTCATCTTCCCAGGGTCAAAGAAGGCAAGTGTGGTCACCTCTGAGAGTGCATCCTTGATGTCTGCAAACGCCTTGGTTTGGGCTGGGCCCCACTTCCAGGGAGTGGAAACCTTCATGAGTTCCCGTAGCGGTTGAGGAAATGTGGTGAGGTCTCGGATGAACCTCCCGCAATAGTTCACCATGCCAAGGAAACTGCGGACTTCGGTGACATTGGTGGGGGCAGCGGCATCTTTTATGTCCTTGACCTTTTCGGAATCTGGGTTGACTCCTTCAGTGGAAAAGGTATAACCAAAGAACTGCAATTTCGTTTTTAGGAATTCGCACTTCTCCCGATGGAGAGTGAGTCCAGCATCCTGCAGTCGGCAAAGAACGTGTGTCGGGCATGAGTTGTGTTCCGGGATGGTCTTGTCGTGCGCCATGATGTCATCACTGACGTTGATGACTCCTGGTGTGTCCATGTTTAGTTTGTGTATCATGTTTTGAAATACTTCTGCCGCAATGAACACCCTGAAACTCAGGTGAGTATATCTTCGAAGACCGACGTGGGTTGAGAAGGTTGTAATGTTACGGGATGCCTCATCCAGCACTAGCTGATGGTATCCGGATCTTAGATCTAACTTGGAGAACCGGCATGCCCGGCCATCTCCGCTATCAGATCATCTATGGTCGGGGTGATATGGCGTTCCCTTTTAATGGCTGCGTTTGGTAGCCTCATGTCCACGCAGATTCTCACTGCGCCTGGTTGCTTGGGCTTCTGGGTGACGACAATTGGGGAGACCCACGGGGTTGGCCCTGTCACATTTTCGATTATGCCAGCCGCTTCTAACTTCTTTAGTTCTTCCTTCACCAGGGGACGCAAGTGAAAGGCTATTCGGCAGTGGCGTAGAGCCACAGGTTGTACCGTTGGGTCAATATGAAGATGAATCTTTTTGCCTTTAAACTTCCCGATTGCTTCAAATACCTCAGAGAATTCTGCCAGAAGGTGCTGAATCGATTCCTGGTGTACTCCAAATGCAAAGGTCACCCCTCCCAAGTCTTCCGCAGCATGGCATCCTAGTAGCATGCCTTGCCCATCCTCCGTAACGTACACGTTGGTGTTGATGGAGTGAGTGCCATGGGAGATGGAAGTTCTGAACCGGCCCCGTATACTCAGGGGTGTGTCTTGGCCATAGGCGAAGATGGTGATCGCGGATGGGTGTAAGGTGGGCGCCGGAGACATGGTCTCGTACAGGGCAGAGGCCATGATGTTGATTGTGGTGCCGGTGTCAACTACGACCATGACAACTTGGTGTCCCACTCGGATGTTGCACTGGGGCAGTTGTCGCGCTTTCTGGGTTGTCGTCCCAATCAAATGCACTTGATGTACTACCTGCTCTTCTTCCTCATCATCGTCCATGTCGCTAGGCTCTCTCTCGACTTCTGGTAGTGTGTTGACCACTTGTCGGGGTTTCTGATATCGCTTGGACCTGCAGACCTTTTTGAAGTGATTGAATCGCCCACATCCAGAGTATCTCTTGCCTTTGGCCGGGCATTCAGCCGCTTTGTGGGGTGGTCCTCCGCAGTAATCACAGGTTTTCACCTGCCCTGAGGGTGCAGCTCCTGCTTCCTTCTTGTTCCACCTGGTCGCGGCCTGGTTGTCACAGCATTCAACGGTTCTGTCTTAACTGGTGACTGGAGGGCCGCCTCCATGTGAGCTGCACGGGCCTTGGACAGTTCTTTGGTGCGTCCCAGGGTCAGTATGTCGGTCAATGACTTTCCAGCCTCTTCCAGTATTCGTTCGCGGAGCTTGGCAGACGCACAGCCCTGAATTATCTGTCCCCTAATCTCTTCCGTTTTGTCGCGGAATCTGCACGTGGATGCTAGATTCTTGAGTCGTGCATGGAAGGTGTCCAGCGATTCTTCTGGAAGTTGGCGCGCTTGCCTGAATATGAACCGTTCATAGTCTTGATTAGCCATCGGTTCCAAGTGTCCTTTGAGAGCATTTATCAATGTGTGGTAGGTTTTTGGCATGTGTGAGAAGTTGGCCTGGTATATGCTGTTCACTAGTTCTAGTGACCACCTTGTACCATGCCAAGCAACCCTTATGGTGTGGTTGTAAGTCAACCTTTTTGGACTAGCTGCCCTAGTGGTAGCGTAGGCTAAGCAGTCTTTGAGGCTAAACTCGTGAAGCGTGTTAAGCAAGCTGTTTTACCAATAGTAACCCCCTTTTATACCAATGAAAGGACACCACACAGATATATATTCAAAATATATATGTATTTATTTCTCAAAGTAACCCCTAGTCTCTTTATGAGCACAGGAGCACAAATCGTCAAACAAGATTACAGTAGAATACACAGAAGTTGCACTTTATATGGATAGGCCCTGGTGGCCACTCAAACCATATACTAAAATAGTGGTATAAGTACCACGAACAGAAAAGGGAAAAGGCCTAGGGCCTCTAGAATCGCTGGGCCTACAAGGAGCTAACGTCAGTTAGTGACCAGGAGGTCCACGGGTGGCGTGTGCAGAGCAAATAGTCACACGCGTGCTCCCATAGGTTTCAATGGGTGCGTAAAAAGTACAAAGTTACTGCAAAAGGAATCTTCCGGATGACCTAGGAACTTAAGATTTGGAACACAGGCACTAGAGATGTATTACTACACATGGGCACCGGAGTACCAGCTTTACCTCACCCACAGGAAGCGGGTGTATAGGCCTCGAAGTGCGTCGGGTTTCTTCTATCTGTTCCGTGGGGCCTGTAGACAAAAGTGCTGCAGGCGGTCGGTCGGGAAGAGATGCAGTGGATCCAAGAGTGGATCGGAGATGTTGAAGACCTGTAAGCAGAGGGGACAGTGTTCACAGTCACTAGCCAGTGACCAGCGTGGCACCAGGTGGGTACCAGGCGATGTCGGGTGCAAACAGGAAGGAAGGTGTAGCTTGACTCTGCAGCCACGTGGTCCCTGAAGGTCGACGACGTCCAGGAGTCGAGTCACGAGCTGTCCCACGCAGGCTCTCGCTGTCGGCGGTGTCGGCGACTTGATCGAAGCAAACAAGCCTTGGCAAAAGCAATTGTTGTAGGCAAGGAGTTTAAGCTGTTGGTTCTGACCAGCAAGGTCAGAGGGATTGCTCCTTTGGAGGGGAGCAAGGGCCAGTCTGGAGCAACCAGACCAGCGGTGTTTGTCGTAGATTTCGTCGCCAAGATGGCCACTAGCCAGCGGGCCAGCAACCGGTTAGGCGCGTCGAGTGGCAAAATGCAGAAGGGCCCCACGCAGATCGTGGAGATGCTGGAGGGCTCACCTTTGGTGCAGATGCTGCTCGAGGGTTGGGCTTCTCAGGACCCAAAGCACAACTTGGAGGGAGCCTCGGTTGTTGCACTGGTCAGCTTGTCGTAGTCGTTCCAAGATGGCTGGCTCCACGTGTCTCGGTGCCTCCACGGGTCTCCTCTTTTCAGGGACTGTGGATCGGGCGGTGAGAGGTCTGGAGGTCCAGGTCTTGTCAGTCTCTGGGCTCGGGCTCCGGCGGGAGGCGGCGGCAAAGCAGACGGTGATTCGCTGGATGGTGCTTGCGTTAGCAAGGTGGTCACTCCCTGACCACAGGGGAGATTTTCTTCAGTCTTCTGTGCAGCAGAATGTCGAAGTTCCCGTCTTCTTCTTAGTTTCAAGTTGATTCCAGGATGTCTGAAGTCTTAGGACACAGCTCCTACCTTTATTCGGATTCTAGGGGCCGGACTACCTGCTAGGTCCCTCCCTATGGGTGGGACCAGGAAGGGGGGTGGTTACACCCCCAATCCTTTGTCCAGCTCGCCCCAGGCCCGGGACTGGTGTGCCCCAGGACCGGTTTGAACTGGCATATGCACCGAGGCTCCTTGTGAGCCACAGGCATGTCTGGTTTCTTTCAAGCCCTACCTGACCAATACACAAAATCCTGTCTGGGGTGGTGCACGCACCTCCCCTGGCAGGAAACCCTTTGTCCACACCTCCCAAGCTGGAAGGACTCCCAGCAGCAGGAGGGCAGACTTGTGTCTGTGGTGGCAGCATCCATTTTGTGGAGCTGAGGCTATGTCTGATTTTACCCGGGTTTCAGGCACTGTACATGTCGTGTCCCTCTAGAAGGGTGGAATGCTAACCCCGTCGCCAGAATTGGCGAGGGGTTAGTATTCCAATTCGTATGACACCTTACTCGACATGTTTTGATAAAGCCAAACCAAAGATAGCATTTAACCGCGAGGTTCATAATGCACTTAAGAGTATATGGTATGACGATATCTGGAAACAGTAGAAGGAAGTTGTTCCGACCACTGCAGACAGGCTCAGCTCATGCCAGAGCACCATCTCACATGGAACCAAGCACTCTGCCTTCAGGATTGTTAAGGCCTGCCATAGGAGTGACTTATAGGTTACCAGGTGTCCCATTTAAGGTTAGGTATAGGTATACTACACCTAAGTAAGAGGTGATTACACCAACTTACCCCAGCTGAGTGATCAGCCAGTTGTGTCAGATTGTTAGGCCAAGCCTGGGGTGGCATAATACATGCTTCAGCCCTTGGCAGGCCTTGGGTACACCAATGCCCTGGGTACCTAGTGTACACTGGTACAGGGGCTGACAGGGTGATCCAACCAATTGGGTATGTACCTAGGGTACATGGAGTCCATTTTAAAGAGAGAACAGCCAGGCTGAGATCCTGAATAGCAGGATCTCAGGCCAACTAAGTCGAAAAACCAGCTAGACACTAGGCAAAAATTTGGGGGTAACCATAGTCAGGTATCCACCTTCCTACACAACCCCCCCCCAAACGAAGGGAGATAAGGCTGACCTTGACCAGGTAAGCCTATATTGCCCAAGTGGCCATATAAGGAGGAACCAGCACTGGCATGGTTACCCCCTGTCTCATGGTCCACTAAGCAATCCCTCACCCTAAGGGTATCAGAGGGTCTCCACCATAGGGAATCTCTACCTTTGGTGTGTCTTGGCAAAGTAAAAGGCTGGTGTTGAGATGGAGTACTGAAGTGAGTGTCCTCAAAGTGAGGCCTCAGCTTCCTCCAATCCCCCTCCACCATGGATGCCTTTCTTTCCTTAATTGAGTTGCACTGTGCTCTCAGGGTCAGCCTCTGGCTACCTAAAGCTGGAGGCTGGGTCCCTTTTGTGGGCTTACTGGAGGGACAGGTCAGGTTTGGGGCCCTAAGGTCCCAGGTTTGCCTGTGCCCAACAGAATCCCTCTGGGGGAGGTCCCTAACTACCTGTAAAGGAGATCCCTCAGGAATGTTTTTACCCATCACCTGACTAGGGCTACTAGCCAGGCAATCCTCATTCTTTTGATGGGGGGGTTCTTGTGGACAGGGGCCCTCTTGGGGTCCACTGGCCTCCCTGACCTCTGCAGCCCTGGGCTGACTGAGGCAGGGTAGAGAGAGGCAGGCTACCTGCACCAGACTGGGTCCCACCTTGGAAGGGGCCACTGACATCAGAGGCTCTGCCAGGCCAGGCCTGGCTACCTCTGGGGCAGTTCCTTCACAAGGGGTGAGGTCAGCTCCCTGAGGAGGCTGACTTTTTCCTAATGTCTGGGGAGAGGGAGACTTTTCTTCCTCCCCACTACTCTCTGTTTGTGTGGAGTGATCCATAGTTTCAGGCTTCACTACACCTATGTCAGTCTGAGTATAGGCTGAGACCATTACAGCCTTGCCAACCTTTTCAGGGGGGCACTCAGTTTGTGTTTGAGCTGTGACTGTCACAGCTCTGCCAGTCTCTACAGGGAAGTCTGTCTGTGCCTGGGCTGTGGCTACCACTGCCCTTCCAACCTTTCCAGGGAGGAAATCTATTTGGACAGGGGTTGTGAATGGCACAACCCCACTACCCTTTTGTGAAAGGCCTACCATTTTAGAATGGGTGTCTTGTTCAACTCCAGCCCAAGCTGAGAGTTCTAAGTCATTCCCCAGTAAGCAGTCTACAGGCAAGGTTGGGGACACTGCCACCCTTTTAGGGCCAGTGACACCTCCCCAGCTGAGACATACCTCTGCCATGGGATGACTGTTCTGTTTGCCATCAATGTTGGTCACCTGGTAGGAGAAACCAGGCAAAAGCTGCTCAGAGGGAACTAGCCAATGGGCCACCATTGTGATGCTAGCTCCAGTGTCTCTGTAGGCCTCAGCTTTTGTACCATTGATGTAGGGCTCCTGTCTGTACCTACCCAAAGTGTTGGGACAGGCAGTGAAGTTGGCAAACCCCATGCCACCATCACAGACAAGAGTGGTTGCTGTAGGGGAATTGGCTAAGCCAGGGTCCCCCTGTGTTCCCCAAGTAAACCCACCCAGATTTCTGGGGGCACTCCCACCACCTGGGGGATTACTGCTGACAGTAATAGGTGGTGTGACAGGAGTAATTGGAGGAACAGTTTTGTTTTTAGCCCTTGGGCAACCGCTGTCAGTTTTCCAATGCCCAGGAGTTTTACACTCATGGCAGTAGGGCTTTTTAGCTGTGGTAGAGGAGGGAGCTTGGGACCCACCACCCTGTGTGGAGTTTTGGGGCCCTGAGGACGGTTTCTCTTTTTCTTTATCCCCACCCTTCTCTTGAGGCTTGGTGGTATCTTTCTTTTGGTCACCACCCTGGTTTTTAGGCCTGATCCTGGTCCTGACCCATTTATCTGCCCTCTTTCCCAATTCTTGGGGAGAGGTCAAATCTGAGTCTACCAGGTGTTGATGGAGAAGCTGGTTTTGACAATTACTTAAAATCTGCTCTCTCATCATCAAATTGTACAATCCTGTATAATCAGACACCTTACTTCCCAGCAACCAACCCTCCAAAGCCTTAGTGGCATATTCCACATATTCAGACCAGTCCTGAGTCTGTGTCTTCTGGGTGTCTCTGAACATTAACCTGTACTGTTCAGTGGTTAAGCCTAACCCATCAACTAGGACACTCTTCAGGACTCTGTAATTTCTGACATCCTCTTCTCTAACAGTGAGGAGTCTATCTCTGCCTCTCCCCTCAAAGGAGAGCCATAAGATTGCTGCCCACTGGTCTTCAGGAACCTGCTGCACTTTGCAGGCTCTCTCAAGAGCAGTCATCCATTTGTGGATGTCATCCCCACTTTTGTAGGGGGGCACAATCTTGGACAGGTTCCTATTGTCAAAGACCCTATCTTTGTCCCTAGGGACATTGCTGCCACCAGTGGGTATAGACCCACTCTCTCTATGCTGCCTAGCCTTGCTCAGTTTTTCTTCCATCAGGGCTACTTCTAGCTCCTGCTTCCTGATCCTCAGCTGGGCTTCTTGCATCTTGGCCTCATGTTCCCTCCTCTGAGGGGTGGTCATCCTTCTCCTGGAGTGACCTTGAGAGCCTCTAGAGCCATGGGAAGCATTGGAGTCACCTGAGCGATTCCTTTGCCTTCCCAGCCCTGTGTTAAGTCCACTGGGGAGATCCAGTGGGTTGAACCCACTGTCAGTCCCCAATAGCCTTGGTTTAGCTGGGCCAAGTTTAACACTTGGCACTGGGCTAGTTCTCCCTTCATCCTCACTACTGTCAGTATCCTTTTCACTCTCATCCTCTGTGGTAGGCATCCCATCTAAGGGGTGACTATTGGGAAGGGGTACTTCAGTGGCATCTTCAGAAGGGGGGCCTCCTGTTCCTGTCCCTAAGGGGGCTAACTGGGAAGCTTTCTTGAGTGCTCTCTGATTCTCATCATTCTGTAAGAGCTCTCTGAGCTCAGCAGAGTTTGGGTTCTTGGGCTGTTTAAGGCCTCTAAGAGTTGCCAAATGCCTGAGCTCATTCTGATTAAGGGTAGCAAAGCTGGATGGTGCCCTCTGGGGGTCACTCTCAACAGAGATGGGTACAGTGGACCCCTCTGCCCCGGCCATTGCTCTTAAGTGTGGGTGGATGTGTTGCAATCTACCTACACTTGGGTTTACCTACTAAACCTATCTAGTAGTTGTAGTCAGGGTGTGCTACTCCCTTTGCTCTACAACAACTAAGTTCAGTAGAACTTAAGTATATCTAATCTTGTTTTATATGTACCTACAGGTACCTATGTGATCTTTCAATTGGTAACCAAGAGATTACAATGGTAAAACACAGCAAGCTCAAATCCAACCGCTGCTCACCAATGTGAGAAGTTGGCCTGGTATATGCTGTTCACTAGTTCTAGTGACCACCTTGTACCATGCCAAGCAACCCTTATGGTGTGGTTGTAAGTCAACCTTTTTGGACTAGCTGCCCTAGTGGTAGCGTAGGCTAAGCAGTCTTTGAGGCTAAACTCGTGAAGCGTGTTAAGCAAGCTGTTTTACCAATAGTAACCCCCTTTTATACCAATGAAAGGACACCACACAGATATATATTCAAAATATATATGTATTTATTTCTCAAAGTAACCCCTAGTCTCTTTATGAGCACAGGAGCACAAATCGTCAAACAAGATTACAGTAGAATACACAGAAGTTGCACTTTATATGGATAGGCCCTGGTGGCCACTCAAACCATATACTAAAATAGTGGTATAAGTACCACGAACAGAAAAGGGAAAAGGCCTAGGGCCTCTAGAATCGCTGGGCCTACAAGGAGCTAACGTCAGTTAGTGACCAGGAGGTCCACGGGTGGCGTGTGCAGAGCAAATAGTCACACGCGTGCTCCCATAGGTTTCAATGGGTGCGTAAAAAGTACAAAGTTACTGCAAAAGGAATCTTCCGGATGACCTAGGAACTTAAGATTTGGAACACAGGCACTAGAGATGTATTACTACACATGGGCACCGGAGTACCAGCTTTACCTCACCCACAGGAAGCGGGTGTATAGGCCTCGAAGTGCGTCGGGTTTCTTCTATCTGTTCCGTGGGGCCTGTAGACAAAAGTGCTGCAGGCGGTCGGTCGGGAAGAGATGCAGTGGATCCAAGAGTGGATCGGAGATGTTGAAGACCTGTAAGCAGAGGGGACAGTGTTCACAGTCACTAGCCAGTGACCAGCGTGGCACCAGGTGGGTACCAGGCGATGTCGGGTGCAAACAGGAAGGAAGGTGTAGCTTGACTCTGCAGCCACGTGGTCCCTGAAGGTCGACGACGTCCAGGAGTCGAGTCACGAGCTGTCCCACGCAGGCTCTCGCTGTCGGCGGTGTCGGCGACTTGATCGAAGCAAACAAGCCTTGGCAAAAGCAATTGTTGTAGGCAAGGAGTTTAAGCTGTTGGTTCTGACCAGCAAGGTCAGAGGGATTGCTCCTTTGGAGGGGAGCAAGGGCCAGTCTGGAGCAACCAGACCAGCGGTGTTTGTCGTAGATTTCGTCGCCAAGATGGCCACTAGCCAGCGGGCCAGCAACCGGTTAGGCGCGTCGAGTGGCAAAATGCAGAAGGGCCCCACGCAGATCGTGGAGATGCTGGAGGGCTCACCTTTGGTGCAGATGCTGCTCGAGGGTTGGGCTTCTCAGGACCCAAAGCACAACTTGGAGGGAGCCTCGGTTGTTGCACTGGTCAGCTTGTCGTAGTCGTTCCAAGATGGCTGGCTCCACGTGTCTCGGTGCCTCCACGGGTCTCCTCTTTTCAGGGACTGTGGATCGGGCGGTGAGAGGTCTGGAGGTCCAGGTCTTGTCAGTCTCTGGGCTCGGGCTCCGGCGGGAGGCGGCGGCAAAGCAGACGGTGATTCGCTGGATGGTGCTTGCGTTAGCAAGGTGGTCACTCCCTGACCACAGGGGAGATTTTCTTCAGTCTTCTGTGCAGCAGAATGTCGAAGTTCCCGTCTTCTTCTTAGTTTCAAGTTGATTCCAGGATGTCTGAAGTCTTAGGACACAGCTCCTACCTTTATTCGGATTCTAGGGGCCGGACTACCTGCTAGGTCCCTCCCTATGGGTGGGACCAGGAAGGGGGGTGGTTACACCCCCAATCCTTTGTCCAGCTCGCCCCAGGCCCGGGACTGGTGTGCCCCAGGACCGGTTTGAACTGGCATATGCACCGAGGCTCCTTGTGAGCCACAGGCATGTCTGGTTTCTTTCAAGCCCTACCTGACCAATACACAAAATCCTGTCTGGGGTGGTGCACGCACCTCCCCTGGCAGGAAACCCTTTGTCCACACCTCCCAAGCTGGAAGGACTCCCAGCAGCAGGAGGGCAGACTTGTGTCTGTGGTGGCAGCATCCATTTTGTGGAGCTGAGGCTATGTCTGATTTTACCCGGGTTTCAGGCACTGTACATGTCGTGTCCCTCTAGAAGGGTGGAATGCTAACCCCGTCGCCAGAATTGGCGAGGGGTTAGTATTCCAATTCGTATGACACCTTACTCGACATGTTTTGATAAAGCCAAACCAAAGATAGCATTTAACCGCGAGGTTCATAATGCACTTAAGAGTATATGGTATGACGATATCTGGAAACAGTAGAAGGAAGTTGTTCCGACCACTGCAGACAGGCTCAGCTCATGCCAGAGCACCATCTCACATGGAACCAAGCACTCTGCCTTCAGGATTGTTAAGGCCTGCCATAGGAGTGACTTATAGGTTACCAGGTGTCCCATTTAAGGTTAGGTATAGGTATACTACACCTAAGTAAGAGGTGATTACACCAACTTACCCCAGCTGAGTGATCAGCCAGTTGTGTCAGATTGTTAGGCCAAGCCTGGGGTGGCATAATACATGCTTCAGCCCTTGGCAGGCCTTGGGTACACCAATGCCCTGGGTACCTAGTGTACACTGGTACAGGGGCTGACAGGGTGATCCAACCAATTGGGTATGTACCTAGGGTACATGGAGTCCATTTTAAAGAGAGAACAGCCAGGCTGAGATCCTGAATAGCAGGATCTCAGGCCAACTAAGTCGAAAAACCAGCTAGACACTAGGCAAAAATTTGGGGGTAACCATAGTCAGGTATCCACCTTCCTACAGCATGGCTTCTACGAGTGTTTTGGTGATATTGGGAATGTCCTTGCCCCCCAGATGTAATAACATGGCTCTTTTCTGGACTTTAGAGGCCTCGAAGAAGATAATTAAGCGGTCCATCCAGTCTTTCCACTTTGGTGCAAGTGATGAGGAGGACCCTTCCACTATGAATGGCTCTATTGGGGGAATCGTCAACATGGTTATCCACTCTTATACTGTGTCTTTCTTGAAGCTTTTGTTTGTACCTCCACCCTGGTCCACCGGTCCTCCTGGTGCTCACTGCTCTGCCCTTCCTTTCCTCAGCACTTATGGAGTATGTGTGGACCTCCTCCACCTCTATTGCTTGGACTTCCTGCCCCAAGAATGGTGTATTGAGGCTTGCCTCCTGTAGCCCTTTATATTCCCTTTTATCGCTGCTTGTGATTGTTGTTTTTGTTTTTTGACCTCTCCCCCACATGCAGATCGTACCACAGCAGCGTCTTCCTTATCTCTGGGGCTATTCACCTCTTCCCTGTGCCTGCCGCTGCACGAGGGGTAGGACCGGCTGCATGGACTGCCGATCGCAGCCGCGGGCTTCTTGGGCACTCAGCTGCGAAGCGGATCTGTTTATGCATTTGTGCGCGCTCACCGGCGCGCGCCTCCACGTTGCTGCGTTCAGCCGCACACTTCCTCACACGCGGCGGGCAATAATGCCGAATGCAGCGGCTCACTTCGTCTGCCCTGGGACAGTCCGGATCTCTCCCCCGATGTGCTGCAGTACCACCCAGGAGTCGCTCTGACCGAGCCTGCCGATCACCAGGGCACAGCGCACCGCGCCTCGTGGCACGAGCACTGCGAGGTCGGTGGATGATGCTCGCGGCCACCAGAGGGTGCAAGGACAGGGCACGCCCACCCTCGTCGCCAGCTGTTGTGTCGGGTGAGTGCACGGGTCACGAGCCGGCACCGAGACGAGTGTGGGGGTCAGGAGGGGATCTAGGGCACTTAATAATCACAGTAGACGGGATTGAGGTTTACTGGGTATCGCCGTCGGTCGCCCAACTGGTGTACGTTCGTGCGTAATCCTTTCATTAACTCTGGGGTCACCTGACCCTTACGCTACGTCCCTGTTGCGTCACAGGCAAAACACAACATTGGTGTCTTGGAGAGCATCTGCTGCTGGCAAGGGTGCCACCACCTGCCCTGGCACCAGCAGAACTCCACTCCCCCATTAAACCTCACTGCTGCCACTTATCTGCATGCCCTGGTAAAGATCTGGAGGCCCTGTCAAGACCCCTTCACCTGACCTTTTCTGATGGTGGGGGAGAGAGAGAATGGGTGTGTGTGTATGCGCGTGCGTTGGGGAGCGGGGCTCACATGTTGAAAAAAATGTTCCTCAGAAAAAATGGCAGATGCTGACCCCCTCCAGCGAAGCGAGTGGCAAGAGAGCCAGCAGTTCCAATTAACTACAAACGGTTGATAGGCACCTTTAATATGTTGAAAAAATAATCAATCAAAGAAGAGGCACTGAGCAAAGTGAGTGGCACCTGCCACTGGCGACGAGTATTTTCTCTAAAACCCAATTTAATAAGACGTTCGTATAACCAATTGGAAACTGTGGATGACCGTGGTTTTAAACCCGATTGGAAGGAATTATCGTAGATGGCATAAAAATCATAAAATAGCTCAACTGTGTCCGTTAAAAAAACGCGGTTTTGCTTCCCAGAGGAGTTACCATGCATCACATTTACCGATTTCCTGGAAGAAACTCAGGGCGAACTTTTGGAAATGTTTCTAATGGACCCGGTTGCAAAACCTTCATTTTTGACTGTGGTATAAATGTTCCAGCAAAAAGAAACGTCCGGTTTATGACACCGGAAAACACAATACCAGCGAACAAACACCTGGCATTATACTGGCTATAGAAGAATAAAACGTGAGTCCAGTGTAGGGTAATTAATCGCAAATTAAAGTCAATGATAGCATCGGAAACCGGGTCTGGGACGTAACTGGAATTAACTTGATTTCTTGCATGGATATTCGGATGCTCTCTCTCTACCTGTCTTTCACCATCTGGGTCACTATTTTTCAACATCCTCCAAAGCATCCGGGGGCTTTGGAAATGGATGGCCGGAGGTGACCCTTCTCACCCTGGTAAGAAGGGATAGGTCCTCGGAATGCACCTTAACAACACACTCACCCCCCCCCCCCCCTTTTCCCCATGGAAGCGAAGTGAAAGGGTTTCATCTGGGTAAGGGGCACCTGCCACCCCTCCCGTGGACGGTGGACAGTGGACAGACAGGAGCTGAAGGGATCTCACACTGCATCAACACACACCACCACCACCAGCCCCCCGGGACCGAGGGGAGTTGAAAGGTTCTTACACATGCCGCCCCCTCCACACAGCAGCCCTGTGAGGATTCAAGCGAATGTAAAGGGTCTCACCTAGGGCCAGGGGGTATAGACTCCCACCCCTCCCAGCCACCAGCCCCCTGCTGACGGACTGCAGGGTCTCAACTGGGGTAAGTGCCTTCTGAGGGTGCAGGGGAGCTGCTGTTATGCCACCATGCTATGTGCACCCAGTACTCCTGGGCGCAGCCGCCTTCGCCGCGTGCTCTCAGGTGCTGGGGATGCCTCACTTTCTCCTACATATAGATTTGCTTATTTGAAAAAGTAGCCCCCCAGTCTCATGCCCCCCTCCCAGCACACACTCACGCAGCTTGGTCTGTTTGTTTTCCTCCCATCTGAGGTGAGGCAGAACACTGGCCATATGGTTGCAGGTAATAAATTGCTTCAATGTGTAAACACGGCTGCTCCTGCCAAACAGCCCTCTCGTCTGCTGGCTCTGCGGTGGGGGAGGTGGGTGCATACCTACTCACCTGGACCGCACACACACTATAAGGGGGAGACTTGGGGTTGCTTTGCACATTCAGATCGTGGTCTAGCGACCAGCTCACCCCGCCACAATCAAGGGGCATCTGAATGACGTCCTACAAATGGGGAGGAGGGGCAAGAGGCTAGCATCCCTTCCCACCTCAACACAACTCCCCCTGAGATGAATTGCTAGGGCTAATGGGGCAGCTCCCCTACTCAGGCACACCACACTCAAACTATTGAAGAGGCTGCTGGGATGTGTTCTGACAGAGGGGAGCATTCTTCCTTAGCATATGTGGAATTATTGGTCTTCTCAGCGCAACGCCGGCCCCGCTGCATGGCTGTGTCTCTCGGGCGCCGGCAGCTGAGGCTTCAGATGTGTCATGCTGCCGGTGTGCGAGGCCGGTGTAAATTAGATCTGTAGCTGATAGCGCAGGGGGGAGATTACAGACCCGCCTCCATAGGCGGGCAGCCTGTATTCACGCCAACACACCTTAAAAGAAGCATGGGCTGCAACGGCGCTATGCGTGAGCTGCAACTTGGTGTGCGCACGAGTGAAATTTAAAAAAAACACGTGGTCATGATTGTCCCGCAAGCTTCGAAAGTGAAAGCGTGCACAGCGCGCTGTATGTAAACAAAGCATGTCATTGTGGCTCAAGTAGGACTAACTCAATCAAGAGAATAGTGCTTACAACACTAAAATAACACGTACAGTGTAAAAAACGAAGTAAAGGGGGCCAGTAACCATGGGAGGATACAAATGACGACATCGTCGTACTAAGGAGGGACTAACAAGCCTGTTAAGGGATCAGACGCCAACATTTACGAAGGACAAAAACGCAAGCCAATGAAAAATATGGGTGGGTAGTGGGCGGGTCTTCTCCTCCGTACTCCACCTACAATAGATCGCTAGAGTAGCGCTTGCGCGCTGGCTCAGCCTCAACCCCTGGCTCAGGCTCAACCTAAAAAGTACATTAAATTATACCATGAAAATACTTTTATTAAAAGTAACTTTGTGAACTTGGAATCGTTCACGTATTCTTCTTGGCCTAACGTAGGGGAGAAGATGTAACCTTATAACTAGAGCTGCTGACTTTGGAGCTGGGGAACCAGGTTCGAATCTCGGCGTCTGCTCAGCATCCTGTGATTCTGGACAAATCACTTAATCTCCCTGTGCCTATCAAAAAAAATAAATTAATGTGTCCTTGTGTAACGTAACTGGTGCTCATGTAAAGCACTCCAATACCTTCGAGTCAAGTTTGCACTTTATAAAATCTGCACACAAAAAAAAATTGCTGTTAGTGAGTCAAGAGACTTTAATCTGTTACATGGTCATTATCTTTATAATTGTAAAGAAGTTCATTGTCAATTATACGGTATACCCAAGCCACTAGAATTATGCGGCAGGGGCGGGCTAGATTATGCGGCAATATTGAGTAAATTCTGCAGCAAGAAAAGGCAAATTATGCGGCACATTTTGTGAGAGTGTTACTTCATTGATTTGTCGTTTGGGCTATTGGTTGCACCTCAGTACCAGTTTAACACCAAAATGTAGCAAGAAGCAATAACAATGTAACCAGTCAACCTTTGCAAAGGTCCTTCCACTGTGCGGCAATGAGTTTCGTGGCATTTTTAGTAACTTTTGAACGTTTGAGCTAGAATTTTTTTTTTAAATCTGAAGATTTTGTGGCAGATGATGGATTATGCTGCAAATCTGTAATTATGCAAAAATTGTCACAGCCGTACAATCGCATTATTCCAGTGGCCCTGGGTATACCCAGGCTCGGCTCCAGGACTTTTGATCTAGGAAGGCAAAGAAGAGGTGTGCACGGGCCATCAGCGGTGGTTGGTGAAATTTGAAAACAGTGCGGCGTAAACGTTCTGGATGACTGCCCTGTGGGAAGTGAGTGTAGAGAGGTTTCTTCCCTCTATAATATTTTGAAAAAAGAGTGGGCAAATGGTGCATTTTGAAGCTAATTTGAGAAAGGTTTAAACCATTTGGCCAGGGCTAATATGGTTTCCAGTCTGTGCATATTTCAGTTCACCATTTGCAAATGTTTCCCCTGGACCGTGCTGATGGCATGCAGGACTGGGCCAAGTAAAAAAACTGCTATGTGGAAGAATCTATTTGCCTCTTGGAATTGGCTGTAGGTGCTTACTGGCTGCTGCAAGGATTTTTCCTTAACCTCTTGGACTGCCATTCTGGGTTTTTTCACATGAGATTTTCGTTCACTATTCAAAAGTCACACATCACAACTGGATCCAGTTAAAACCATTCAGAAGCCATTCTCCATGGATCTAAACTTAGTACATAGATTTTGCTGTCATTAGGGCCGGAGATGCTCCATGCAGTTGGTAGGAGAATCGCTACATGCGTCATCATCATGAAGACAAAAGGCCTCACAAATATGTTCCCTAAAGTATCATCTTTGATACGAGCAATGGAAAAGCTCAGTTGTAATGTGAGCTGCCTTAGTAGGGGACCTTGTCTCACCATCAGCAGGAAGCAGCGCGAGCCAGCGAGGCCAGGGTATAATGGAGCTGAGCCTGTACAGTGCTGCAACCTCGCCACCGGGATTCATGTGTCAGAGACACCCTCAGGGAGGAAGAGCAACCTCCACACACCAAGGCATTGCCATTTGTGCAATGCAGCGGACCTGCATTTGTGGCACATACGCAGCAATGTGCATTCGAACTAACAAGGCGTCGTATGCATGCAAGCACGTTTTTATGCCTCCTCAATAATGGCTGCATGTGTACGTGTATATCTGTGTTTAAGATGGCATGTTTGCAGCGTATAGACGACACTGCCCGCTTTGGGGTTGTGTTGTGGCAGCTGTTTCCGCTTATTTTACGCTTTTAAATTAAATAATTAATTGAAACTGGGGCAGACAAGAAAATAAAAACAAACAGCAGGTTTCTTAGGAGCTGTTTAAAACTGTCTAACAACTGACTGTTGTGAATTACTTGCCCATAACAATCACAATTATTTACAAAAACGCTTGCCTGTTTGCATTAGAACATACTTGCGTTCACTGTGAACAACAGGGCTTTCTTCACAAATTAATCCAAAAACGTTTCTTGGATTCATTATTAGAGGATTCTTTAAACTGGTGACAGGGCACTTTTGGACAAGTAAAACATAGATTGCCTGGAGTCATAACCAAGCATGGCCCCTACTTCGTTATAGTGTGTATAACGTGCCTGTATCCCCACGCCTGCTAAATGTTAGAAGTATATACAAGAACCCATGCTGTGACTCCACGTCTGTCTGCACTCTGCGCACTCCACCAATTCAAGAATGTGGAGAATTGCTGGGTCCTGCCGGGATTCCGGTTTCGGTTTACGAGTAAAAATGCCCAGACCAGCCTCTCGCCTTCATCTCCTTGTATAATCTCTCTTGCTATCCATCCATTCACTCTCCTTCACTCCTCTTCTGTTTGCTCCATGTCTATTTGTCACAGCCTCCTCTCTTTCTCACTTTTAAAGCCTCACAGTGTCTGCTGGCATTAACCTTTGGGAGCTGCTGGGAAAAGTGACAGAGGCACCAAGGGTGAGTCTAGGCTTTGAAACCCAACCTCCAAGGGCTCCAGCTACTCTGTGGACACCTTCATTGTGTGTATCCTCCCACATAATTGTTTGGAAGGGATTTCCTCTGACAATCACACCTCCATGTCCACTTTGGGGTGGTGTCGCTATTGGGGGTGTTTGGTAACTTTGCTGTGGCAGGATTTGTTTCACCTTAGGCTTTGCTTGTTACTGCACATTCTGTGGTGGTGTGCAGGGATTCTGCACATATACAGAACTACGGGCAGGAAACCAGGACCCCAGTGTTGTTAAATGGTAGCGGCAATTTCAGTCGATAACCCTTCAAGTATTGCCCGGCGGTAATCGCCTCTCATACCACTCGATAATTTACCAATGAAAGAGGCAGGCGCCGGAGACTGGAAGGCAGGAAACAAAGTTTTATTCCGTCGGAGCAGAACACATCAGATCAGACAGCAAGGTATCGTCACGAGGTGCTCTAACTGCATCTCTGAGGCCTGGCCTCTTATACACAGGTTTATTGCTTTATTACACATGGTACATTCTTATTGAGACTTTGATGTACGGAAAGACATTCCTTGGAACCCCCACTTCAAGCTCGTTCCCACACATATCTACAGTAGAAGTCCCCACCCCATCTACAGTAGGAGATGGCTATCGCGCAGCTGGACATTCCGCCAATTCCCGGGGGTGTGTGCAACCGGCCGGGTCTCAGGGGGTAGGGGCTTTGATCCACTGTAATCCCTTTGATGTGGGGTGTTTCCCTTACAGTAGGGGCAATAAACTGCATCCGCAGGGCTAGGTGATGGCCTGGGATCGGTTCGGACAATGGGGCGCAGAGGAAGGGGGTTTATCAAAGAGAGGCATGACCATGTATGGGATGTCGGTCAGGTGTGGGATGTGGTTCCATGGCAGGGTCGCGCAGAATGCGAGGGTTTATGGCCCGTGTATGAGAGAGCTGGGGTGGCCGGCGCGCGGGGGATGCTTGCAGCGCCAGGGGAACGTGCTGGCGATTGACAATGAGCGGGGGAGAGAGTGGGGTGCCTAAAATGGCTGTCGTGTACTCGCTGTGCGTGGCGCTGAGGAGAGGCAAGATGGCGCAGATAATGTTCAGTTTGCAAGCTAAATTTCCACAGTGTATAGTGGTGTACCAACTACCCACCTTAGTGCCCAAAATCCCAATCCAACTAGCTATAGTGTCTCATTCGTTCTCCGTACTGCAGCGCAGCTACCAATGATTAGACAACCCAGAACATGTCACTCCGACTCTAATAAGGAATTGCGGGAGCAAGAACACTCTTTCGCTCACTCACTCATACTTGTCCACGACATAAGTAATCAGAGACATGGTATAGTTTAAAATGTTTATTTTAACTAACGTGCTCTAAAATGCAGTACATGTGCTATTACTAACAGCAGAATGCATAAACACAATATAGTGAGCATTGTTACAATTCCATAGAATATGAACAGGGGTATCATTTATAAAGCTAGTGGAAAACGGCCTACTGTGCCTTGCCATCCTCCCCGTGCTAGGAACTAGTTTATTATAAAAATAGAAGACCTCCGGGCTATGTCAGGGGGACCCCATACCTTCAAGTCTAGATGCAAAGGTTTACATCTCCGGACAAGCACAGCTCTTCTCTATGGAAAGGGTTTGTCTCCAAGTGTCTCTAACATGCATGCATGCAATATTAAAAGCACTCGATTTTCAGCAGTGCAGCTGCGTGTCGTGTTATTTCTTAGTGCGGGGGACTGACCAGACCAGAATAACAAGGGGCATTGTTTTTCGACCTTGTACATCATGTGCAGACGAAAACCACTGAGAACAGCAAGGAACGCAAAAGGCAGACGGTTCTCATGTGAACAGGCACAAGCAGAGCGTAGTGAAAAAGTAATGTAGTAACGTGCGCAACAGCAGCAGCATGGCAGCCAAGCTTGTGCTAACTTAGCAATGTCGGCAAGCAATACACCAACCTCACTACAGAGGTACATATATTATGTGGCTGCACTACTGTATTCCCTGGCTGACTGTAAACCCCTGTTCTTCCATTTTGTTCATCCCATCTTAGTCCTGCAGTCTTCAATGAAATGTCCCTATCTATGACAATAATGAGATGTTTGATGCATCCTCTGGGGACCTATACTGCCCCTTCCTATTCTGCCTCGTCATCATCAGCTACTGCCTTGTGCGCTTGTACTATCCTGCTGTTGTGGGTACTCTTGGTTGGTTACTAGGAACGATCCCACAGACTTGGCAGTCATCTGAGTGGTGGCGGCTACTACAGCTCCTTCCACTGCTCCTTTCTTTGCTAACTTTTGCTGCACTATCTTACGCTGCTGCTTTCTCTGTCACCTCCTGCTTGTTTCTCTCCTTCTCTGGCTTCCTCATACAAATATTGATATGTGCCTGTATCTCTACCCAGAGTTTGGTTTTCAATGGCACTATATTGTCTAGTTTATCCTGTACATCAGAGGGTAAACCCTTTTTCACTACATTGTTAAACAGCTCAGCATCTCCTCTTTACTTCCCAACCCTGACCCTGTGTCCATTTTTCTTTCATCTTGCTAAGAAACCTACCGGGGTCCTCATGAGGCTGCATTTATTGAGCCATGAGGGACCCAATGTTGGGCCTGTCGGGATACATTGTCCTCAGTTGATCCCAAACTACAGTCCTAACTAGGTTGAACTGTGACCCATCATACCTAGTCTCAGTGAAGGTAACATTTCTCCCTCCAGCCTTATGGAATACAGTATCTGTCGCATCTCCTACAAGAGAGCTAAGTAAGCTCTTTATGTCCCCTACTGTTAAGGTAATGCCTGCAGTTTACTTTTCAAAAGCTAATTCATTTCCCTGATCTCTCTACAAGTAGCACTACTAACGTTTTGAGATTCTCCTTGTCCATATGTGGCCAAGGAACATAATGAGGTGGCCCACGTCCCTCGTGTATCAGGGACATCATATATATCAGAGTGACAGAATATTGAAAGTTGTGCTGTCTGGCATATTTTTTGCCACACACACAAACATTTCTGCATGTAGGGGTAATCCCAGTCTGGATTTCCCTCACCATAAATAATACAATCCTCAGCATTTGTCATGTCACGTGGTTCAAAGGACCCTTCCTGTGGCCATGGGCTCATCTGTTGGGCTAAACTTTCAGTCCATCCTGCTAAATTATGCATCTAGGGTACAACACATCACCCAACACCTGCGTAACCTCCACTGGCTCCCCATCGAGAAGAGAGTCACTTTCAAGATACTAACCCACGCCTGCAAATGCATCCACAACACTGGACCTCAATACCTCAACGAGATCATCTCCTTCCATGCACCCAAGAAAAACCTCAGAACTACCGACCCCATGCCTCCAAAGAGCCAGAACAGGTGGAAGAGCCTTCTCCTACATCGCAGCCAAAACCTGGAAGGAACTCCCGATCGACATCAGACGCGCCCCCTCCCTGAACATCTTCAAGAAGACACTCAAGACCTGGCTCTTCGACTGAGTGGAGATACCTACCCCCTCCTCCCCCAACGCCTTGAGACCCTCACGGGTGAGTAGTGCGCTTACAATTCCCTGATTGATTGATTGAACACTGTACCAACTGTTTTCTCTTTCAGCAACTGTCTCACTAAAGGTGAGATCGGTGTTGCATAAAACTGATTGAACACTCATCTGCCTCTTTGGTCTATCATGCAGTGTCAATGCTCCCATAGTTTTACAAGATCTCATCCTGAAGTCTGGCTGTCCATGTTTTCGCTCAAACTGCAACCGCTCTAACTCATTTGCTCAGGGTTTCCTTGTTTTAGAGAGCATGTCCTGTCCCTTCCTCTAGTGTTGGTGCGATTAGTCAATCCCATTGCTCCCTTTGTATGCTCAAAAATGCCTAGACTCTGGAGATTAGAGTATTTCACTCATTTTGTCCACATGCCTATGTATTGACTCTACTCTATTTGCCATCTTCCGAAACTTCGCTGAATTTGTCCTGAAAGATCCGAATAATATTCTGTCCTTGCTACCCTCGCATCCCTTCTGTTCTCACTTTGTGATACCCATTCCTGAATGCTTTCTGGTGGAACTATTACACTCCCCTTCTCCTTCTGCCAAAGTGTTAGATTATCTTCAGTTCTTCTAAAATCCTCATCTCTTCCTTGGGATATTAGCCATCGCACCATACTAAGAGCCCTGTCTACATAGTCATTCCATCTAGCGTCATCTGCATCTCTCATTGCAGGATAGATATTTGCTCCCTAACTACCCTTCCTTTTGCATCTTTCTTCTGTAATAGATGCATTGTTTCTGATGAAACATGTGACTGATCGTTACTGTCTCCTGGTTCCTGCTCTTTACCTCTACTCTCCTGGGGAGAAGCCGTATCTAAATACAGTGTAAACTGTGCTTCTAGCTGTCCTGAAAACTGAAAGTCACCCACCCCTAGTTGCTGTTTGGGAGTATTCATGTGTCTTGGCTTTGGCATCTGTGGGGCAACATTAGGAGGTCCCTTTGGGGATTGTGAAGGGGTCTCAACTTCAGGATTCTCAAATCCCAATGTGACTTCCTGTAGCTGTGTCAGTAGATGCATACCAGGTACCTTAAGGGAAGTAGTCATTGAGTCATAGGGAGGTGGTAAAGTAGATGGGTGGCTAGGGGTATCAACATTTGAGGAGTCCTTAGATTTCTCACAAAAAACTTGCTATAAAGCTAAGGTAGCTTCTCGCTTCTGTAATTTAGCTTCTGTATATATACTCTTAAGGTGTGTAATATTGTGCTCTAATATTTGATCATCAAATGCCCTATTGGCTAGAGATACGTAAGCTTCTGAGTCGCCTTAAACCACTCCTGAAAATATTTGTGTAATTTTTCTGGTCACCTGAAGAGTTCTTTTGCATGTGCTCTAAGAGAGTCTCCATAATCCCCCGTATTTTTAGCAACTTTTGCAATATAACTTTTATCGGTCTACTCAATATTTCTTTTTAGAAAACAAATTTACACTTGTCCTCATAAACAAGAAGTCCAGCAATTTGTCTTTTCAGTCATGTATTCAACATTATACGTTTACAATAACATTGTCAACAACTTTATACAACAACACTCTGTGGACATATTTCAATTTACATGCATTCACCATCAACATATTTAAAATAGGAACACTTCAATTTCTTCTACATATTAATCACCATTGTTTTGACTCCAAACTGTAAATAATGTCGGCAGCAACTGACCACTTCCCTCCACGCTCAAGAGACGATAAACCTCAAACCGTGAGTCTCATAGACCATGGGATGACTTCTGGACATTAGGTCCAGGACAGTAATTGAGTGTTCAGATCGAACTTGGAGGTAAAGTTTAGCGAAATTGGCCTTTCAGCTGTCCCTCTATGTCAATATATTGGAACACATATTTGGAAACCCAACTTCAAATCAACCACGTTGACCACTTCCAGTTTTATATTGGAAAAACACTCTTCCGACTCCACAGCGCTTTAACTTAATATTGTGCAACACAGGTACATGCAATAAACGTATATTTACTTTACATCCGCATTTACCATTGCCAAAGAGGCAAGTCATATAGGATACAAAACATGGAACAAAGTCCCTATTAGCGTCACCATAAAGACTGCAACCGCCCCATGAATAGGCAGTACTTTATGCAACACGGTGTCTGCTTACCTCATAAAAAATGAGCAATGATCTATGCTGCCAGGGTAGACAGCCGATCTCAATTTGCTGCTCCACAAGCAACCACTTATATAGCAACATGAACAATGCTTATTACAAAAGGTCAAATAATAATTTACTTAAGCTGTTTCCTGTAATCAATATGTAACTGCTGTCACTTGTGACATTAACTTCTTAAATCCCTTTTAGCCCTGTGGGCGTTGCATGGCTGGTTTGGAGAAATTGGAGGTCGAATTGCTCCGTGATGAAGGTCAAAATGCTCAATAAATAAGTGGAAGCCAGGAAACTGAAAAAAGGTGTAGAAGAAAAGAAGATCAGAGTGAAGTCTGATGCTTAAGGGGGTTTGTGCAAAGAGATGAAGGGTGGGACGAAGGGGTCTCAGCAGTTGCAGACTTGCCAGCTGTACTGAATGAATGTCTCCTTAGGTAAAGCATTCCATTGCCCTGCAATCGAGTATGTGCTATCCAAAAACAGCAACAAAAACAAAAGTCAAAGCTTTTCGCGTAGCAGGACAGGACAAAGGCCTCTGGATTATTTATTGTGTCCTGGATGGGAGGCCCACACAGCAATGTGACGGAGGTGCAACACAGAGGGAAGAAGCAAACAGATAGTCGGAGATATCAGATGGCAGAGCCAGCTACAAAACATGCTCTCTGTAGTGTGGCTCAAAAAAAGAAAAAATAGGCTGGAAAATCGCGAGCAGTGTAGGAACACACGTACTTGGGACATGCTCTAGGGGAGAGGCACATGTAAGAAGAGGAAAGTGCCGATGGTAGAGCTGACCAGCAGGAAGCAAGCAATTGAGAGTGACTTTAAAGCCCACCATCGATAAGTAATGGACGGCAGTTAAACCCACTAAGACTAAACAACACGTCTTGAAGACACAGCACAACAAAGAAAAGAGCTATACTGAGAACAACATGGCATGTGGCAAGAGTTGTGTGTTGTGTGCATTTTTTAACCATAAAAATGGCAAATAGCTGTGATTTTCTGCATCTAAGCCAGTGTCGTGTAGTTCTTATGTATCTATATAGGATCTGCACATTTAGATAACATAAACTGTAGGATTGGTGTACAGACTGATTCCAGACACCCCCACCGGATATGTTCGCCTGTATACCAGCTAGCTCACAGTGCCACTATGAACTCCTCTTACCAAGGAAAAATTAGTTTCTGGCAACTATCGAACATGACAACAGTGACCCCTCAGGGATCGTGGAAACAGTACAGTTCTTTTCGCCCAGTCACTCGTGCTCACTTTGTCTTAGAGAGATACACAGAATAAACGTTGGGGATGTTTTCAATAAGCATTTATTGAACCAGCGTCATTCTAGTGTAAAATATGTGTGCTGCAACAACCATAAGACAGAAATAGATATATACGATTATGAGCACCAGCAGAGTAAATTAATGCTAGAATTCTACCATAGTGCTAAAACAATGGGTTTATGCAGGTATATAGATACATGACAGTAATAATGCGTACTTCTACGATGCTAACCCTAACTAGGTGTACCTAAGTGTACCTAACATGTATTTATGTATATAGTCAAAAATCCCACTAGGACAGAGCCAACCCTATTACCTGAAGTGAGAGAATGAAGGACCCTGTCTTTGTCTCTAGTTGGACACCCTGCGTGGGATGTCAGACCACTGCATGCTGGAGTATCTGCGTGCAGGGACCTCAGCGTCTCCTGTCAGCATGAAAGTCTCCTCTGCCTGGCTCAGCGAAGATGTGGTGCTTCAGGGGTTCTACCTTGCTGTATCATATCGGCCGAGGATGACAGTGATGACCCTTATACAGTTATTATGCAGAAGATGGTAATCCTGCTGTGAGTCTGAGAATCCTCATGCATAATAAATGAGGCTAGTTTTCTGAGAAAACTACACAACATTTATGCAGCACCTAACTAGGTAAAAGGTCAGCACCAAAACCGTTATGTAGTACAATGGCAGGGTAAATTTAGGTGAAAGGTTAGGTGACTACCCAGGCCTTTATTGGGGTACTTTGAGAATCATAACACCAGAACCAAAAATCGTTTTTTAACTGTGTCTTTTTCATTGAATATTGAATGCATGGGGAATTCCACCTTCTTTTTGGCTAACCTTTTGAAATATTTTAATAAAGTTTATTCATGAGTGCGGAGGTGATCCACCAAAACTAGCAGGCAAGCAAATCTCCTGCCTTTTATTTGCAGACGATAAGCTGCTTATTTCTAAAACCCCTATGGAAATTCAGAAAGTATTAACCAAGTTTGCAACTGCTTGCAAAGAAAGGGGTTTAGAAATAAATTGCTCAAAGACTAAGTTCGTGGTTTTTAACCCGTATAAGTCAACAAGAACAAATAACCTGGTCTAGCCTTTGAGAGTCTAGCCTCTAAGGTCTTTGACTATTTGGGGGTTAGAGTTAGTGAGGATCTGTCATCGACTCCCCAAATACAGAAGAGCGTGCTCTCTCTGAAATATATAGACTGTGCTATTTTTAAGAAAGTTAAAAGTTCCCCTTTTCCTCCAATTTCACAAACTTTAGAAATACATCGAGCTAAGGGAAAGGGCGCATATTTATATGGGGCAGAACTGTGGGGACTGGAACAATTGTATCAATAAGAATAATCCGAAAACTAATTTTTACGGGCCATCTTTTTTTTTTTTTTTTTTTTTTTTTTTTTGAAAAACCTTTATTGATGTTTCAATCATTTACATGTATGGGCCTACAACCCCTCGGGGCCGGCCGCTAAATAATCAGGATAATAACAAGCGAATGTCAACACAGGCGGCACCTCGGAGAGCGAAGTCTTAAATTCAATATAGTCCGGCCAATAAGCCGCGCAGGTAGGGCACCAGGAAAGAGAAGGTTTTTCATTTTATGATGAAACAAAAGAATAGGATCAGGTGCCAGACAATTTACCAACAGTGAGAAGGGCCAGGATAAGAGACAAACAATTAGCAGCAATACAGTTAGGCGATGGTGCAGGCGCGAGAAAGTACGGATGGGGAAAGACATCAAAGAGAGTTGCGCCTACTGGTCCCCGTACCTAAAGCCCAGCGAACCCCCCAGAAACTGTGGCACACATGAAGAGCAAACGATTCACAAGCAGGGTGGTGTATCGCACTGATCCCAGAAAAAAAGGGCAAAAAGAGACAGTGGAGAAAAAGGAGGCCATGGAAAAAAAGATAAAGACGAAAGAGTCCCCTCCCCCATCCCCCCACCCTGCACCTCTGCAAATGAGTATGGCCCCACCCCCCAGCAGTGTGCCTGTCGCCCTGGAACTAGACCCGAAATATAGAAGAGACAGGGAAAAAGAGAGTGAGAAAGGGCCCACCCGGACGGGTGGGCGGAGAGAACATAATAAGTTGGAGGAGGGCCATCAAAACATATCCCCGGCTTCTCCCTCCCGCACGGTGAGGTCTCCCCCCAACAAACAAGCAGCGGCACCAAGCCGAGTATATCAACAAAAATAGGGGAGGGGGGGGGGGATGGGAGGCATTACACACCAACTGTTCGAATGACCCCGGGAGCGCACAACCATGAGTCCGCCGATCTATGAAGTGACCCCCCTCGGAGGATCAGCCTCAGCCTTGACCACTTTTTGCGATTCTGCCCATGCCTGCCCCTTGACCCAGCACCATGTCCAATGTCCCAAGGTATAGAAGTGTCCAAAAACAGTTGGGAAACGCCGCACACAGGTGGGGTGGAAGTCTCGTGGCATCCGAACAGACCGCTTCATGGAGGGGCATCTTTTCCAGTGTTGCCCGAGGATCTGCACTGCCCACAAGGACCTGAGAGGCCAGAGCAGCCAAATGAGATACACGGTGCTGAAAGTGTCCCTGGGCCGCCAGAGACCGCGCACGGGACAAGGCCACCATCTTCCGCGCAGGTCCAATACCTCCGGAGCCGATCAAGTTCACCGTTGGCCGATCACACGGTAGCATATGGTCCGAAGTGTCCGGCTGTACACTAAGCGCGGGGGGGGCCACAACATCTTTCTCTTGTGGGCAGTGTGGAAAGCCACTGCGTATCCGTGGACCAGCATGCCGCCACTGTCCCAACGCTGTTACCACACCATCTAGCTTCCCCCCCAGGACCTCGGCGCCATGAGCGAAGGAGTAATGGAGGGCACCCAGGGCCTCCAGGAGGTCGCCATATCCCAGAGCGGCTCCCTCCGATCGCTCCGCCACACTCCCGAAAGTCACACACCCCCAGTCCCGCTGCGTCCCAGCGGACAGGATGGCCGGCTGCATAATGACAAGATGGCCGCTGGGAAGGCCCGACTCATATAGGGGCCAGGACCCAGGGAACAACGCCTCGAGGGCCACGTCGCTGGAGACAGAGATCCCGGGACAGGCACAGATCCAGCCGTTGCGCGGTCACAGGCAACAGTCGCCTCCGCCACGGACCATCTCCCGCAAAAAGCCGGGAGCAGCCCGCGAGGATCAAGGCGGGCCAGGGACGGCGCCCAGGCAGCTCACCAACAAAGGCAGGGGCAAACGCCACAGAATCCGGAAATCGTACACCCGGGCATGTCCTCAGTCCGCAGCGCTCAGTAGAGGGGAGCGGCCACGGCAAAATGCAGGCCGAGGGGGGCTCCACTCCGGTGGACCGGCTCCACCCAGGCACAACAGGCCGCTGTTGTTCAACTGCCACCCGGTCGAGGTGCCCACTCGAGGTCCCGGCTTCGGGACCGCACGGGCCGCAAAGTTCGATCGCTGATTTCTCCGGGTGTGTGGCAGTCAGAGACCTCGGAGTCACGCGGTCGGTTGCCACGTTCACTTACGGACACATTCTCGTGGTGCAGAAGAAGGATCTCTTGCAGGATATCCGTGCGGGGTGCGGAGGCTCACGGAGCCGGGAATCTACGCTGCCGTCTCGGTCGCCATCTTGGCTCCTCCCTTTACGGGCCATCTTAACCCTACCATGGAGTATGCCATTAATACCTCTCCGTTTGGACCTTGGTCTAAGGTCTATTGTCAATTTTGCCATCCTGCAGGCGCTCATGTTCTGGGTCAGACTCTGGACCAGCAAGTCGCAGATTCTTGTTCAGGAGGCAACGGAGGAGTTTTTTACTTACCATAATCAAACTGGGCCCCTGGTATGGTTTAATAAAATAAAGGTTTGGCTCTATAAATTGGAACTGGGTTTTATGTGAGAGGTCCCGAAATCTATTCCCAAAAAAATGGGGTCTCATCTAAAAAAGAGATTTTGGGAGTTTATTGATTCCTCATGTACTGAAGCTAGGATTACCAGTCCCCTAACAACTTGTTTTTTAGATATTAAAAGTTGTTTTAAGCTTGAACCCTATATGGATGAAATTAAACCCCCCCCAAGCACGTGCACTTTATATACAATTCAGAACTGGTGTTCTTAAACTGAACGCACTGAAAGGTAATTGGAAGAATGCATCTGTAATCTCGTTATGCCCCCTATGTACCGCTAGCCCTGAAACACTAGAGCACTATATATTTTTTTGTCCGTTTTATGCAAAGCTAAGAAAAATCTGGATTATTCCGGCCTGTCGCGTGCTATCCTTCTCACGCCCCAAAGATGCACTGCGTGTCTTTATATCAGACACAACTAGGTAGCTTGTCTTTACACTAACCAGATATTTGCTCTATGCATGGTGGAGAAGGTCAAAATTTGGACTGAGCACTTGCAATGAAAATCGGACAATCACTGGGGAAGTAGAACTTAGGCCCCATTGTTGATCGGAAATGAATTTTGTGGCCCGTGACCAAACCCGACAGCATGGTGCTCCTTCCCTTTTTTATTGTATCAAATTTATATCATAGGTTTTAAAGAGTTGTTATATTTATATCATATTTCTATTTTTACTTCTGTCAGGGAATTGATTGACGTCCTCTTTTTAATTGTATGTTTTAAGCTTTAACTGAATTTGGTATACAAACAAGCAAGTAGATTATGTTTTTTATCTGTATTTGATGTGTTATCATGAATTTGTATGTTTAATGAGATGCTTTTTTTCCCTTTGTGTATGATCATGTTAATGATCGAAATAAACTACTACTACTAAGTTATGGGTTGAAAACCACCTGCTGCTTAATTCCTTGTGTGTCCAGCAGCTTTCAGGCAACAATACAAATATCAAGATAACTCTGGTGTTCCTGCTGGAGAGAGATTGGAGTTTTGTCTTGTGGCAGTTTTGACTCATCATAAAGTACCACAGAGGGTTAATATGCTTGTTGCAAAGAACGTGTACCATGCAGAACTGTTTCTATGTGGATAGCTCAGTGGGCTACTGCTTTTGTCTCAGAGATCCTTTTTGTTACTTGCTGTTCATAAATTACAAACCTATGACACATATGACGTGTCATTAAAGAGCTGCATGAAAACTACATGGTATAGCTAAGAACGTTATATTTTCCCCCCAGTCTTTCATTATGTACTGTTGCTAATTAGGGTTAGTTTCGAGAGAAATACATTCTTATTAGTAAAGCCAACTCCAATTACTGTGGTATGTTTTAATTCCTAAGTTTGTGTTTCTCCAGAAACTGCCTGCTACTGTGGATGACATGATTCCTACACCTTGTAATCTTCATTGTCTTCTGTAACATTTGCTATGATTCATTGTCTCTGTAATATGTATGTGTGATGTAAAGTGCTCTTGACACCCTTCACTGGGTATGAGTAGCCCTATAAAACAAATTAAATGGATTTGAGAAAGAAACTTTGGAGAGAAGAGGGATCCTATTGGAGGGTGGTAGTGGGGGAATCCATGGAGAATGAGATCACTGGGGGGACGACAAAAAAGAATGTAGCACTGGTTGCAACCAGGTCTAAAGCTGGCCCTGTGCAGCCCGGTGTAATATTAATGCAGTAATGCAAAGTCCTGCGCTCAACTGCAACTAGAAGGTAGGCCATGAAATTTATGATACTACCTCAACACTTACTAAAGAACAGGCAACAAGTTGCTACATAAGTTACAGCACTGTTTGCTAATGTATTGCTGCTGAAGCTGTCATGCACCGTACACAATAGACTCTTTCATGGTGCCTATAGATGTTGAATCAGCATGATATAAAATGTTAGTGTTACTATAGTATGATCTGCTCCTCCACCATGAGTGGGTGAACGATTTTTATATAAATGTGGTGCTGCTAATGATTAATGTAAAATGATCCTTTTACCTAAATCTTCTACACATGATATTATATTGTTTTATATATGTATTAAGGAAAATAAAATGAAACGAGGAAAAACAAAAAGGGTGTCTAAAGCTGCTAGAAGGGGCTGACTATACCAAATATTGAAGCAAAAAAAAAAGATAATCTCTTTGTCTGTAGTTCAGTCCATATCATGAGGTGGATAGACTACTCTATGCACTGTATCTTGTTCATGTTAAAGCAGATTTTAATAGACAGTGCTTTTTAAATTTAACAATGGAGGATTCCTAGGCAGACGATGGGGAATAATTCAAGCATGTGAATCCATGAAAGATCCAGTGCTGGTGAATCATTAAGTAACAGTATTCAGTGACCACCAGTATTCCATGCATGTCTGTGCAAAATGCCTATTTTTTTTTTGTTAAATAATTTTTTATTGAAGATAAGATAGCACAGAAATACAAATGTGAAGTAAGTCAATAAGAATAAGCATACAGGCAAATATAAAGTAGTAGTAAAACATTAAGCAAATAATACATAGAAAAAGGTAGTATACTCTATGAACAGAGATAATAATGTTAATAATACCTAGAGGCTATGACAAGAATTAATTGTAATATAATAGTACACAGAGAACCAGAGGACCTAATGAGAATGAGTAAAAAACTGTAAAAAAATAGGTTAACATTTTTTATCAAAAAAGGGAAAAAGAACAACAACAAAAAAAAAGAACAGAGAGAAGAGAGAAGGAGAGAGAAAGAGGAAAAGGAGAGATGAGGAAAAGGATTATGATGTTGGTGACAGAAAAGATGTAAAGGGAAGCCATAATAGATCAGATTTAATTTGTAGATGAATGGAGGATTGAGGAATAGAGGCGATTCTATGTTCATCACATATAAAGTTCCACCAATGTAAAAAGGATAGTTTAGAGTTGTCTTTCCAACAAGTTAATATAACTTTAAAGGCCACAGCAAGAAATAAATCCAGTAATGGTGAAATAGGATTCACAGTATCAAAAGCTGGTGACAAAGTGCCTAAAAATACATTTTGGAGATTAAGTTGTAATTTATAAGAAAAAATCACAGCACATTTTGACCAAATAGCATTCCAGAAAGCATAAACCTTAGGACAGTAAAACAATAGATGAAATAAAGAACCTTCAGCAGTAAGGCAAGACCAACAAGATGCTGAGACAGAATGATTGAATTTATGTAGCAAGAGAGGAGTAATAACAACTCTATTGTAAATAAAAAATAGGGATTGAGTGAGACTAGCAGCCTTAGATGTCTTAAAAATGTTCAGCCAGAACTTGTCCCATTGTGATATAGATAGAGTCAAAGAGAGATCCAGTTCCCAATCCAATTCAACCTTAGACTTATTCCGAGTGACAATAGGGGACGATAAAGATTTATAAATGAAAGAGGCAGTAGGAATAGTATCATTAGAAATTTGATAAAGAGAAGAGTCAGGAAGAAAAGAAGTAGGAGTTGGTAGAGAGAGGAAGGACTGTATGCATCCCTGGAGAATTGGAGCTAAAGTATCATATTGCTTAATACAAGAGTCAGGCAAATGGAAAGATTCTTGCAACTGATGGAAGGAGAGAATTACATTATTGGCAAACATTTGATGTACATAAAAAAGACCCTTCTCTTTCCATTGTTTGTAGTAAAATGATTTGTGGCGAAATTTGATGTATTTGTTAAACCAGAGTGATGACGCTAGAAAAGATTGGTAGTTATTGAATGACTTAAAGAAAAGTGTGTGTAACAAAACTTGAGAATGTTTCAAAATAGGATATTTAGAAATAAAAGTACAATTAGACATGTGAACAACATCACATATTGAAAAATCATTTAACAGTGAGCTTTCAACATTAACCCATGGAGGCTTAGGTAAATCTTGATAATCCTTAGACAGAGCAAAGAATTGACGAATCAAAAATGCATCATGGTATAAATTAAAATCAGGAAATCTCACCCCACCCTCATTCTTAGGACAAATCAGTTTAGATAAGGCAATACGTGCATGTTTGTTATTCCACAGAAACTTGGAGCATATTGAATTAATTTGAGAGAAATAATATCTAGGAATTTTAAATGGTATCATTGACAATATAAATAGAACCTGGGGGACAATCAACATTTTAATTGTATCAAGCCTGCCCCACCAAGAGAGAAACAAAGGGGACCAAAGATTTAACAAATTAGTAATCTTAAATTTTAGAGAAGAAAAATTATGGAGTAGTGTATCACGAATATTGGGGGAGAACCAAATGCCGAGATATTTAATTTTTTGAGGGCACCATATAAAACTAGATATCTCAAACATATATCTGTAACATGAGGGATTTAAGGGAAGAACTTCAGTCTTAGAGAAGTTTAATTTGTAACCTGAAACTTTAGCAAAAGACAAAATTTCCTGTAAAAAGGGGGGTAAGGAGGATTCAGGATTTGACATATAAACAAGAACATCATCAGCATATGCAGACAGCTTAATTTGTGTAGACTTAAAACAGAAACCGGTAATGAGAGGATTATTCCTAATACGCTCCAAAAATGGCTCTAAACACAACAGGAACAATAATGGGGACAGAGGGCAGCCCTGACGTGTACCTCTTTGCAGGGAGAAGTAGGGGGAAGAGAGACCATTAACCAAAATACAAGCTTTAGGATTAGTATATAACAATTTAACATAAGAAATAAATTTCGGGCCGAAACCAAACCATTGTAAGGTATGTATCAAGAATTCCCAATTAACACGGTCGAAGGCTTTTTCTGCATCCAAGGAGAGAGCAGCTAGCGGGGAAGGATATTTTTTGCTAAGGGCAAGAATATTGGAAAACATCCTGGCATTATCAGATGCCAATCGACCCTTAACAAAACCAACTTGGTCTGGGTTAATGAGGATAGGGATAATTTTCTCTAAACGAGACGCCAATATTTTTGCAAAAATTTTACAATCGTAATTAATTAGTGAAATGGGACGAACATTTTTGCAATAGGATGGATCTTTACCAGGTTTGGGGATTACAACAATAAGAGCTTCCAGAAAAGATCCACATGCCCGGGAATTGGAAATAAAGGAATTAAAAAGTTCAAGTAATTTGGGAGCAAAAATGGAGGAAAAAGCAGAAATTAATTCAATTGAAAAGCCATCGGGGCCAGGAGCTTTTGCTTTCTTCAAGGATTTAAGAGCATCATTCAATTCTTGTAGGGAAATATCTTCTTCCAGGGATTGGAAATCATCGTGGGAGGTTTTAGGCTTAGGGATATCATGGAAAAAAGAGACAAAATCTTCCTTAGAGGGATTGGTAGTTTCTGTATATAAGATCTTGTAAAACGATTGAAATGAGGCAATAATATCGGAATCAGATGAGAGGAGTGTATCATCCAACTCTGAATGAATGGGACCAATAACTTTTCGTTCTGATTTGATTTTTAGATAATTAGCAAGTAATTTCCCGGCTTTGTTTTGGCCACCATGATACTTCGATTTAATCTTAAGGAGAACATTACAGGCATCCTTAGTAACAATCTTATTTAAAGTGGGTTTAGCTTTTATTAACTCTTGCAATGAAGAAGAAGATTTGGAAGAAAAATAAGTATGTTCAAGCAATTTTATATGGGCTAAAGTTTCTTTATATTTAGTGTGCATTAACCGTTTCTTCTTTGAGGAATAAGCAGTAGTGAAGGCTCTAAAGGAAGCTTTAAAAGCATCCCAATTTTTATGCAAGGAAGTGTCCAGGGAATTATTGAAGGATAAGAATTCCTTGATAAAGGAAGTCGCTTCCAAAATAAAAGTACGATCTGATAACAGGAAATTATTGAAGCGCCATCTACCCGGTTTACAAGTGGTGAGGGATAAATCAATACAGGAGGAGACAGGAGCATGGTCAGATATAAAAATGGACCCAATGTCAGAAGACAGGAGACAGGGTAACAATGCTTTAGAGACAAGTATATAGTCAATGCGGGATCTAGTATGGTGTACGGGTGAAAAAAACGTAAACTCTGAGGTATCAGGGTTGCACGTTTTCCATGAATCAAATAGGGGACGGGAGGAGATGGCAGTTTGAAATGATTTGTGGGATTTGTCAGGTTTGAACTTGCATTTGGATTGTCTATCTGTGAACGGGTCTAACCAATTATTGAAGTCACCACCAACCACAATATTAGAATTGGAAATGGACAGAAGTTTCAACTTTATAGAATGCCAAAATTCCGGATCTGGTTTAACAGGCCCGTAAATATTGAAAAAAACAATCTGCTTCTTATCTATGATAACCTCAGTCAATACCCAACGACCATTTTGATCACATTCAGTCGACAAAATTTGAGCATTAATAGATTTGTGAAATAAAATAGCAACACCACCATGTTGATCCGTAGCAGGGGAGAAAACAATCTGATTAACCCATTGACGTTTAAGTTTAAGAGATTCTGTGTCATTGCAGTGGGTTTCCTGTAAAAAAGCAATCTGAGTGTTAAATTTAGCAAGATGAGACAATACCTTCTGACGTTTGACCGGGTGACCCAGACCACGAACATTCCACGAAACGACATTAACCATACTTCTGAGTGGAGGGGAACGTACGGACATAGGACCACAAAACTGCAAAAGTGACAAAAAAAGAGAAAGAAAGACAAGGTTCAATAGCAAAAACAAAGGACAAAATCCTGGAAAAAACACCAACGCAAAAAAGTAGAATAAAAAAAAAAGGGGAAAGAGGAAAAGAGAAATAGAAATAGATGAAAGAGAGAAAAGAATACAACAAGAGGAGCAAGTGGAGAAAAGTAGACAGATCAAGGAAGGACATCCAGATCTGTAAAACGAGAGAAGATCTAAGAACGGGGAGCATAGTGACACCGAAGAACACGGACCACCATGAGAACAGGTGGAGAAAACAATGAAATGTACTAGAACCTCACAAGTAGAAATATAACAGAAAAACAAGAAAGGAAGACATGCATATCAATAGAACAGTAAAGAGAAACAATCCAACAATAAGGAAGCAATCATGAGCCAATGTCCATGCCATGTGCAGAAAAATTCTGAAGAAAAAGTTTGAGTTTTTCCGGATCCTCGAAGGAGCGTGTGCGACCCTCATGTGTGATTTTGCACAGGCAGGGATGAAGAATTCCATATTGAATGTTAAGCTGGCGCAACTGAGGTCGAAGAGCAAGAAATTCTTTACGTCTGGCATTGGTAGCGTTGGAAATGTCTTGAGAAATAAAAATATTATGGCCAGACCAGGTAAGACGGCGCTTGACTCTGACAGCTTTCAAGACGTGCATGAGATCGGTGAACTCCAGGAAAAGCATTATAATACCACGCGGTCTGTTAGCAGATGGTATAAGCCGACCCAGTCGGTGAGCCCTTTGAATGTTAAGAGGATTTGATGAAGGTTGAAGATCTAGAAGCTCAGGAAGGAATTTCTTTAGGAATGATACTAGATCAGCCCCTTCAACATTTTCCGGCAGGCCAAAAAGGCGAAGGTTGTTTCTGCGATTGCGATTTTCAAGATCCTCTGTGTGGAGCTTTAATTTAAGGACTTCCTGTTCAAGAAAAGGGATCTTCGTGGAGATATCCTGCAAATCACTGACCCGTTGTTCGAGATCAAGTACCTTACTTTCCATAACAATCCATCTTTCCTCAATTTGTTTAAGCTTGTCATTGGTAGCGGACATGAATGGTTGGAGGCCACGTACCTCATCTAAGATGGAGTCCAGGACAGGGTTCTGTGAAGATAAAATTGGTGAAGGTGGGTCGTTTTTATGTCTTTTCGGTTTTGTACCTGAGCTCGAAGCTCTGGGCGCATGAGGCTCGTTTGACATCCTTGAGCAGTAGAGAGTCAGGGACACAGTGATCCAAAAGGAACAAAAGCTTAGCGACACTTTAACGCGGAATAGTAGTGAATTCAGCAGAATCAGGAACATGACTTGGAAGTCCGATATGCAAAAGACTATCCCGGAACAACTAATCCATTTGGACGCTGGAACACAGTTCAAAAAGACCCCACCATGACTGGACTTGGTACAACGATGTCGTAAGGAAAATGCCTCACAAAATCAACAGATAATTGAGGAGACCGCAACTGAGGAGGGAAATTCACATCATAGAGAAGCGAAGCAGGAAAAACTCACACATTGACTGGGAGGTAACGACCATGAAAAGCCAATGCAGCAGCAGAAGGTGAAAAAGAGGCAGCAGAAAATATAGCCAATGAATGCCCTTTAGGAGCTTCAGATCATGTGAGGAATATCGGAGACATAAAAAGTCACATTTCCATAGCTAGTTGGGTAAAAGCACAATTAGAAGAGGAAAAAAAAAAAAAAAAGGACCGAACACCGCAAAAGAGCCATACAAAATGGCGGCCGCACCCATCTCTGAAGTAAATAACAGCAACAGCGGTGAAGAACCAGTCAAACTGATGAAATTGAGGAGGAAAGGCGACATAAATAACTCACTGCATTGTTCTGAGCACAAAAATGCATAAAGGGCATGATGACGTTGATGGACAGCCAGGCATCGAATTCTGAAGAGGAGAAAGTCATAGAAATCGGAACGCGAGCACCGCGATTCAAAATGGCGGGCGCTCGCGTTTTAATGAGGGAATGATCACCGCCGCGGCTCCTAAGGCAATAAATAAAGCAGGAGATTCCAATTGCGGCATGCCGACTCACTGACCCATAACAGCTTTGGAGATGTCTTCCAGGCAAGAAAAAGTGGCATCCAAAGATGAAATATTGACAGGAAAGCTCCGCGTTCACACGGAGCTCACGTAAAAGCCGCCATGTAGCTACGGCGTCCAAGCCACGCCCCCTGCAAAATGCCTATTAATATACACTTTGTGAGGAATGTGTGCCTTGTCCCCCAAGTGACATTGTCTAAAAACCTATGTGAAGGTCGCAGTCAAAGAGAATATGTGCAACCTTGCAATAGAGCCCTCCACATTCCAATATATCTGACACAATCTATTCTTAAGGGTGGTGTACTGAATCGCATGAACTTCAACCTTCCTAGCCAGTCTTTGTCATCTCTCTGCAAGATATTGAGCATGAATTGGAATTTAAATTTCCATGACTGTGCAAAGTGGCTCTTCATTTGTCATAAACCTTTTTTTGTGAACTGTGTTGCTGTTTTACCTTTTGTGCATCCCAACATCTGTGTTGCTTTCCTGTAAATCTTGTTCTGTGTTTATGTTCTTCCTTCTAGTGAGGACGCCCTAGTCATGTTGGTACTAGACATGACTACTGTTTTGTTTTCTGTCAGGCCGGTTATTAACTTTTTGTTTCTGCCCCATCTCAGTTAGTTCTCTAATCGGATGACTGCCTTTTCATGTCTCCATTATAATTGTGAATATTTAGTATGTATATTGTATTACACTGGGGTGAAATGTAAAATTAAAATCTTGTAAACATTCTGTATTTTGCCACACCTATATCATATCTGCCCTTGCTTTGCCATTGCAGCTAGGGTTTGAGTTCGTGGAATTTCCATTTTTGCATTACAGCAAACAATTGCTTAAGGTGTGCCTTTTCTTGAGGAGATACTCTTGTATTTGTGCTAAGCAACATTTATTGTTTCATATTAGTGTAAAGTAGCGTCTCCACCAGAAAGAGTGTTTCCGAAAGTAAGTAACTTGCTCTTTTCTTCTCTGTGGGAATTATGATACCTTTTGCAGACTTTTCTACCTAAAACTAAAGACTCTATCAGGTTCTTAGTTTGCTAACTTTGTTACTAGAGTCATTCACTGTACGTCTCTAATGTTGAGTAGTTTTGCAAGCACTCAGGTTAATGTGCTGTGTCTCGTATTTGACCCTGGTCTGTTGTGGCATTTTCTCACAATCCTGATCCTACTACTTTATTTCCTTCTGCAGTTCTGTGTTTTACTGTCTTGGAGTTTTATGGCCTGATTTAGAGTTGGGTGGTAATGGAAAATCTGTCAATTCCCATGAAAGTGCTAAACATGTAGCAGGTTCCACTAGCTGAATTTCACCCATCATAGTGATAGAAAAGGAAAGCTAGTGAATTGCCATCAGATCTACCTTTTCCTTCAGAAATCAGAGGGTTTTCCATTAGCCTCCAAATGTAAATCTCGATGTTAATCCATGACCTATTCAGCTTTTGAATCCTGCATGCATGCTGCTCACTATTACCAATTGACCCTGCAGTGTGGTACTGTGGTACTTTTACCTCTGTGGTCTTGGGTAGGCTTCTGTTAAAGTAGTCACAATATACATGCCTAGGAGTACTCAATCCAAAAGTGTATAATAGAGGGGTGATTTAGCATCCAATATATCTGAAGGAAAAAACAGTTATCCCTAGTCATTAGCATCAAGACCCCTTTATGGTATAGGCCTTCCTGGGTCTTTGGTGGTCAAGAGCCTTGCCTCTTTTTTTTTAATTGTGCAGCACTTGTGTGTGGGGAGAGAGGGTGAGGATGCTTTGGGGAGCCTCTTGACTCCCCTTCACTTGCCATCTACAGGTCTCAAACAAGGATATTCTGTAGGCAAATGTGATAGTGGGTAGACTGAATACGTTTGTTGATTATAGAAAGCCTTCAGCTACAACGAAGAGGCACATTGCTTTTTGGCTGCCATGGCCCTCTTTTAAAGTGCTCTACAATGCACGCATGTGGTAAAGACTGTGGTTTTTAGATTACTGTATGGCAGAATCACAGAGTCTCATGGAGCTGAGAATTTAAGAAAGTAGAGTAAATCCACTGATGGGAAGAGATATATGGCCTCTCCTCTGTTTGTCTCCCATCAGAATAATCAATTCAATTACTAAGACCTAGGAAGGGATGGTTGGTGTCTGGGTACATCTTTCCATGAAATCAAAGTTATTATACTATTGTAGAACTCAATCAGTGTTCGGTTTTTAAGCATGCTTACTAAAGGGAGCTCTCAGGGGCAGTCAGTGGATACTGCCGAAATCACACCTGATTCCTTTACAGAGGTTTCTCTTCCTTAGAGCCATACTTGATACAGTAATACGAGCCTATTCATTGGACCCACCCTCTGCCTCAGTGAGTCAGGTTGGGCTATGATCCCAATATTTCAACTGCTGATCTCGGTGTCAGTGAGAATGGCTGCAATACTTCTTGAACTCCTGACACCCTGCTAGTGGGCCAAACCAGATGACACATGCGGTCTATGCAGAGGGATCTGAAGTCTCAGTGGGCTTAGAACGAAGAAAACGTGTTATATTCCATCCAGATGTGAGAGGAGACTGCCAAAGACCTGCCGTGGGGTTGCTGGACTGTAATTGGACGCCTCTTCTTACCCCATCCGGAGCTAACGGTCATGAGAGATGCATCGTTGCTGGGTTGGGTTGAGCATCTGTGAGAAGTGGAGATCAGAGGACTATGATCTTCTGTGGTGACCCGTCTCCACAACATTCTGTTTGAGTTGCAAACAATTTGTTTGGCATTAAAAGCCTTCCTCCCAACCATCTACGGGGAATGGGTGCAGGTCCTCAGAGACAACACTACTGCCATGTGATACTGTAACAAGCTGGATGAAGTAAGGTTGTGGGTCCTGTTCCAGGAGGTTTGTTTTATGCCTCTTGAACTTGCTGAGTCATCAGGGCATTTCCCTGATCTTACAACACATGGCATGATCTTTAAATGATAGAAAAAACAAAAAGGAATCCACGGGTCTTATCAAGCTTCAGCAAGCTAAGGAGCAAATACTGTGTTGGTTTCAAAGGTATGTCCTACATCTAGGAGGAGTCCTTTATAGAGGACAGAATACCATCACCCACCGAAGTGACATGCTTCATCATCTGGGACCTCCACATGGTTGCAAAACCTAGTGCAGCCAAGGGCTACAACCTCCTCCCTAGGAGGAGGGGAGCTCAGGGATGTTTTTATGTAGTCAATTCTAGGATCTACTAAATCCACTAGAAGCGAAGCGAAAAAGATGTTGTAAAGGGTGATGGTTGCAGTGCGTGTGGCGATAGAGTGAATTGTGTTTTGAAATTGGCTACCAGGAAGAAAAACAACTTTATTATGATCTACACTGGTGTCAAAATTAAAAACAATGCGTATGCAGCCTTGACCAAATAACTGCATTAGTCCGAAAATAGAGGTCTACATGTTTCAACAGTTATGATCAAGATTGATCTCGGCTTTCTTCAGGACCTAAATAAAGCGCTACTGCAATAAAAGTGAAAAAATATGAATAAACAGGTATCCACTTTATGTGGTTGGAAATAATACAACCTACATTGTCCTATATCTTCATAGTTAAATGGTATATCAAAGGACAGTCCTTTGATATACCATTTAACTATGAAGACATAGGACAATGTAGGTTGTATTATTTCCAACCACATAAAGTGGATATCTGTTTATTCATATTTTTTCACTTTTATTGCAGTAGCGCTTTGTTATCTAGGTCCTGAAGAAAGCCAAGATCAGTCTTGATCATAACGGCTGAAACATGTAGACCTCTATTTTCGGACTAATGCAGTTATTTGGTCAAAGCTGCTTACGCACTGTTTTTAGTTTTGACAGCAGTGTAGATCATAATAAGCCCTTGGCAGCACTAGGTTTTGCATCCAAGAGGAGGTCACAGATGATGAAGCATGCCACTTCGGTGGGTGATGGGATTCCATCCTCTATTAAGGACTCCTCCTAGATGTAGGAGATACCTTTGAAACCAATACTGTATTTGCTCCTTAGCTTGTTGAAGCTTGATCAGACCCGTGGATTCCTTTTTGTTTTTTCTATAGTGTGTTTGGGGACTGAATCCGTGCTGGTCTATAAATGTTTCCTTGGACCCCCTCTATGTAGTTTTGTTGTGGTGATCTTTAAATGGCTAGACTGACAAACTCAACTGACTTTGCCTTGTGGAACACTAATGACGGCTATACTTAGCGGTGGTACAGGATGTCTTCCCGTAATGGGCAGAACCCTAACTCAGTCTTTCGCCACCCCGAAAATGTGCATTTTGCACATTGGAGTTCTCATGGTGGTTTTGACTCAAATATGCACTTCAGCTTGAATGGAGCTTGGGAGCTCTGTACACCTTCCCACTTCCACCTATCCTGCCCAAACATCTAATGAAGATCAAGAACTGGGAGATATGGTATTCAGAATTTCTGGCCATGAACATATGTTCTCCGATTTCGCTGCCACTTTAGGAGGACATTGTCACATCAGAAGGGCAAGGTCCTGCATCAGAGCCTGCACAACTTACACCGCAATGCTTGAAGATTGAGCAGTGACATTTAATGGCCTTCTTACTTCCTCCAAAGATAGTGAATGTAACTTTAGCAGCCAGGTGGCCTTCCACCAAAATAATCTCTGTGGGACGCTGGGGGAAGTTCATTGCTTGGTGTTCTCAGCATATCCAACCCTTAAATGTCCAGTTGTCTGTTTTCCTTCTTTTCTCCTTATGCTTAGCCCACCAAGCTTCCTTAGCTACAGCTAAAGGTAATTTGTCTGATCAGGCAATCATGAAAAGGCTGATAGGGTAACCATCCTTGTTTAAATCACCTTCCTAAAAGGGCTTACCCACATGTTTCCATCAAAATCTTTTGTGACGCCTCAGTGGAATCTGAATTTGGTTCTCAAATGTCTAATGTAAATTCCATTTGAGCCAATGCATAGCTGCCATCTAAAGTTATTAACACTGATGACAGTGCTCATCATCACATCAGCTCGTCATGCGAGTGAGCTGCAAACGCTCTCTGTCCAGCAGTTGTAAACCACCTTTTTTTTCCAGACAAATTATTGGTAAGGAATAAGGGGGTGTACCTACCAAACGTTGTGATGCCCTTTCACATCAGACAATCTATCACCTTGCTGGCGTTCTTTGCCCCACTCCATCAATCCAAGGAGGAAGAAAGACTTCATCACTTTGATCCAAAGAGCTTTAAACTTCTATACTGATCATATCAAGGGCCACCGGGTGGACAATCAACAATCTGTGGGGTCTTCCAGGCCAAAGAAGAGAAAAACGTTGCAAAGCAGACCATCTATAGATGGATTGTGGTTTGCATAAAGATCTTCTATGGATTAGCCAAGAAACCATCTCCAGAAGGCCTGCAGGCTGATTCCACCAGTTCCAAGGCTGCTGCCACCGCAGTCGTGCATGGAGTCCTTGTTTGGACATCTGCCGGGCTGCTGCATGGGCGCCAGTACATATGTTCCCAAAGTCTACTACTCTCTGGGCATTCGAGACACTGCGGGAGGGACAGTTAGCCCATTCGGGCTTGTATGACTTCTTATTCTGAGCCATTCCACAGACCAACCACCTAGGGAGGTACTGCTATGGTATCTATTGACAATATGAGGAATCTGCGGTTAGGAAAATCCATCAAAAGAACAACTGACTTACCTTCTGTAGTGCTCTTTTTGATGGATTCCTCACCAACCCTTCTTCCACCCTGTGTGCAGTAGGATATTTTTCTCCATCTTAAAAAAAGTTCAAATTAGAGATCTGCACACTGTAAATTCTAATTACTAAAGACTATTTGTCTGGCAGCACGAACAAACATCAGAAAGAAACTGACATCGACGTGCAGATGTGGTGATTAGATGTGGCACCTATTTTACTTCCGTGGCGGGATGTACTGGAGTCGCACAATGGCACCCATCGGTGCTCAATGGAATTGTTGATAAAAAATTTCAGGCTCCAGTTTTATGCCTTCAGATATTCACAAGGTGAGGAATTTGCGTTTAGATAGAGTATCCCCAATGGAAGAGCATTATCAAAGGTAAGTAACTTGTTCTTCTGTGCCATTCTCCCGTACATCAGCTTCCATGAAAATATATCACTTTTAATTTCAGTTTCTTTTTACTTTGTTTTAGGATGCACTTTGGAGCACACCCACGTACCACTGGAGCCAAACATTTCTATGGACCTGGATGTGAAGAGTAAGTTCAAGAAACAAAATAACTTACAGGGCAACCAACAATAATTTTCATTCTCAGGAATATTACTAGTAACATAGTTCTTATCTGCCATGGGCCATTTGAGATACTAAAAATTGATATTGCCTTACCTGAAGTTCTACAAAAATGCAAAGAATGATTTAAGATTCTGATACCATGATTTAATAGGAGTGGTTCATATCATTTATTTCAGGCAGAATAACATGGGCACTGAGAAGGCCTTGGGCTTTCTTATGGTTCTACACAATATACCTTTTCATGACTGCCATCCCACAACTGTCCCTCAAATAACTGAAAACTGAATTATCACCCTGCACATTTATCAACTCCACAATATTGTTTTGCGCTGTTTCATCAAGGTAAGCATACATAGGGAAGTTTAGATTTACTATTACAACTCTCCATCTGCTTACCTTGATGACATAATGCAAATCAATATAGTGTATGTACGTGTGGACCACTTGCTGGCCCACAGCTAGTGGTCACAGCTGACGCTGAAGAGTTACTCAGCCTGTTCTTACCAAACAAGTTTTCAAGAGAAAATCAGGTGACTTTATCATCTAGATCTTTTTCTCTATTCATATGGAATTTGCTGACCTTTGTGATATTTGTGCCTGGAATCAAATTATATTTGATTGCTTATTAGATATGTGTCTGTCATTGTCACTCATTATAGATATCACTTTAGTTCTCATACTCTTGTCTTCATTAACTGTTCAGACAATGTGATGTCGACAGATGGAAATGTGTTGGTGCAGCGGATTACATTCTCCAATTGTTATTTGAAACAACTCACTAATGTGATTGTCCCACCAATTGGTGAAGATAATGAGGCGATTGGTCATCCAGGCTGAAAGATGGTGCTGATTGTGATGTGGTTACATACAGATGATAGGAGCAATGATTGTGAGTCCACAGAGATGCTAGCAGATGATGTAAATCCTTCTGATGACTGTTGCTGCAAGATACCATTTGTCAGACAGCACTTAAAGGTGACCTTTAGTCATTGCTTCGGGTAGCCTGGTGATATTAACCTGGTAAAGACCTGTTACTTGATGCTAAGCAGTAGTTAAGCATTGAGGATGGGGTTGTTAAGCAACCTAAACTGTAAATTTGCATTGGTCATCTGGCGCATAGCAAAAAATGTTGATAAGCCACAGCAGTTTGCTTTTTCCAGTCAAGAAATGGTTTCATATTGTCCATAATTGTCTGCTCAGCTGCGTCGTAATCATGCTTTTTCATTGCCAGCATGGTTTATGTTCATGGCAGCAGCTGCGGGCCTCCTCCCCATAAGGAATCCTTTGGAGTTCATATGAGGCCGAAACAAAATCACAAAGCACTTTGGGAAGAATATGCAAGTTAGCAAGCCCAGACTGGAGGTGAGGATGGCAAAGACCTCCACCGCCACCATGTATTTCCCTTGAGTGCTTAAATAAGCTGGGATAAAAGACAGCCAAACAGCCACAAAGAGCAGCATGCTGAAGGTGATGTACTTGGTCTCATTGAAGCTATCTGGAAGTTTCCTTGCCAGGAAGGCCATGACAAAACTGACGCAAGCCAGGATCCCAAGATATCCCAACATGAGCCAAAAGGCAGTAGGTGAACCTTCGTTGCATTCAAGCAGCATTTTCTCATGGCTAAATTTCATGTTGATCTGTGGATACGGAGGAGATTTACCCAACCAAATGCTACACAGGAGGATTTGGACTGAGGGGCATGTTATCGCTATGGAGTTTGGCAGCCTATGTCCCACCAGTACTCTCATCTTACTGCCTGGCTTTGCAGCGTTGAACACAATGACCACAGTGAGTGTCTTGGCTAGGATGCATGAGACACAGACTGTGAAAACAGTACCGAAGGCTACCTGACGGAACATACAAGTCAGGGTGTGGGGCTGGCCGAGGAACCCAGCACAGGAAAAGAAGCAGAGCATAAGAGCCAAGAGGAGGATGTAACTTAGGGATCGGTTGTTGGCCTTCACAATCGGGGTGTTCCGGTATCTGATGAAAATGGAGAGGATGAAGAGGGTGATTAAGAAACCCATGCTGGCAACGCTGCTTAGTGTGATCCCCAAGGCTTCATCAAGATGAAGGAACTCCAGAGTTTTGGGGACACACTGGTCTTGTCTCTCATTGGACCATTGGCTTTCAGGGCACTTGAAGCACTCCCTAGAGTCTGAAATGAGAAAACACGAAGTAAGATCAAAATCCATGCAAGGCTCACAAATGTGTTCTTTAAATATTCCTCAAACATTGTAATTAGCACGACTGTTCCATTAACTGACAATGCTATTGGTATCCACTCTTTCTACATGTGGGGTGATTCTAGAAATAAGTATCTTGACTATGTAGATGAACGTATTAAGGAGCAAACCTCTGGGGGATTTTAAACAAGAGTTCAGGTCTAAATCCTCCTTACCATGTAAACATGGTGATTAGGAGCTTTCAATGAAATATTCATTGTGAGAAACCTTAAAACTGTAAAGAGACTTTGAACAATTGCATATACCAGAAAACTGTGAGATTATTGGTACAAACATGTTAGCTTTGTACAAACCACCCAATTCAAAACCGTTAAAGGCTCCAATCTGATAGAGACTTCTAGACGCAGATTCCTTACCTTAGAATATTTCCCATGTGTCAGACTGGATCTAGAAAATCTTCATCAGTACCTCTACATGCTGGTAGGTGGTGACGATTGTCTCTGCGTCAGTGACTGCAATCGGCTCTTCGTCGGTGGCATCCATGCTGAAAGTGACATGTGCAGTGCCGATATAGGGGCCACCCCAGCGCACTGACATCAGTTCTTTTCTTTCCACACCATCATCGTGGATCCAGAGAGAGCTATCTCAGTCCATTTTTGGTCTATTTTTCAAAGTTTTGTCAAAATTCTTTTCAGCTTAGCTCCCACTGTGCTGTAGAGATGTCCCCTAAAAAACCTGTAGGATTTAAACCCTGTGGATCCTGTCACAGACAGATATCTGTGACACACTCCCACCTGGTTTGCCTTTGGTGTCTTGAGCCGGGCCACAAATCCATGGCCTGCCCCAACTGTTGAGCAATAATTCCTGAGGCTGTCTGGGGGCACGCTCTGAAGCTCACGTTCCAAGGCCTCTTCGGTTAAGGCCCACAAAAAATCCAAGAAGTTGAAGTGGTCTTCAATTTCACTGCTCTGATCTAAGTCTTCGGACAAGGTGGAGGAACGACGCCACAGATCTAGACCCCGCTACCACACGTTAGCTGCAGAGCCTGAGTTCAGGACTGCTCCATGCCTCCTAGAATTTCCCACAACCGGAGCAATCCCAGCCAGCTAAAACAAATTATGAGGCAATGCACATCTTATTTGGGCAGGTGCCCCAAATGGATTCCCACCTTAGGGTTCGCCCTTTGCGCCAGTCGGACCCTTTGGATTCATTCCTGAATCTGGATCGCCTCTAGTCGTGAGCCTTCAATCTTCCCCGGAGACCATTTCAGTGGTGCCATTCTCAGCACTGCTGATGCCCCTCGGTGGATCTGACCCCTTCTTTATGCCCAAATCCCATATGGAGCCATAGTAGCATCGCCCGATGTTGACTTCAGTGCCGACCAGAACACGACCCTCTGTGCAGGAAACTGCATCTGCCTTTTCTGATAAACCCTGTAGGGAATACGATTGGGACGGATCTGAGGATCCATATGGTTATTCTGACCCCCCTGGAAGAACTTGGGGGTATCTGATGTGAGGAACTGGCAGATGCCAGTGGTCTAGACACCTCTCCAGACAGTGGCCTAATTTCTCCTCCTAGTGTGGCTACGCAGGAAGGGGCTTCATTTGCCATGGTGATTGAGAAGGGCGGCTGAGGTCCTGGACCTTATGCTGCCCTCAATGGCAGTCAAGATGGACGTCTTGACTAAGGTGCAGTCAACACTGGCCCCTTTCCCACCACTCCACCAGTTAGGGAATCCAAGAGGCTGGACACCTTTGGTAAGAAGATTTTCTTTTCCACCAGTCTTGCACTGTGGTCAGTGAACACCACATGCCTCTCAGGCTGGTATTCCCACACAGTTTGGGATTCGTTGCACAAGTGCAGCCCTAGAGCTAGGAGGAGGCCTGAACCATCTTGTCCCATGATATCGCTGATGCGAGGGATGCAGCAGAGCTCAGTATAGTCTGTGGACTGGATATGACTGACTCGCTAGGCAGATCAATTGCTTCGCCAGTGGCACTCCAGAGCCATGCCTGGCTGAGGTCTACTGAGTTTTTGGGGGATGTCCAGGCATCTTTTATGAACATGCCCTTCGTTGGGACCCAACCTGTTTGGTGATATAGCAGATTCAGGGCTTGAGCACCTCAAAGGCAGCAGGGCCACCGACTGGTTACTGTGACTCTCCACGGCCTGCTCCAACTCCACTCTGCCTTTCACCCCTCTGTGGCTATGGTAGGGACCACCAACCACCTCCATTCCCACCCAGCCACCGTGGACAACATGCACCTCAATCAGTCGGCGGCAGGAACATGCACCACCTGCCTCATGGTGGTCCAGAACCTTGGACAATGGTTGTGTCAGATTGTCCCTGAGGGGTTATGCCCTCCCATTCACATAAACCTCGTTGCCCATACCACCATCCTCAGACCAGCTGACAGAGGACCACCTCTCCCTGCTGCGTCAGGAAGTGCAGGCTCTTTTGGCCAAAGGAGCCATAAATAGGATGCCAAAGTCAGAATAGGTTGTTATTGCTGCTACATTCATAGGGCCTGTAGAATGACAGAGGTCTCCACTCTATATGAGACCTGTGCCCTCTCAGCTACTTCCTGAAGAATGAGGAATTCAAAATGCTCATGTTGGCTCAGGTTTTGTCTGCCCTAGATACTGGCTGGTAGCATTGGACATGCAGGGTACCTATTTTCACATACCTGTCCCACGGGCCCAAATATGTTACCTGTGGTTCACGATGAGCCACGAGTACTTTCAGTTTGTTGTGCTTCCCTTTAGCATTACCAGCCCTCTTTGATTATTCACAAAGGTGATGGCTGTGGTTGCGGCTCATCTGTGAAGGTCAGGGGTTCCAGTCTTCCCCCTACCTAGACGACTTGTCCAGTCAGTCATCTCACACATCCTGACTACAGCAGAGCAGCCTGCACACTGGCAAATGCAGACTCTGCAGTGGGACCTCGAGTTACAGTGGGCACAGAGTCAGGGGAGTATCTCCATTCTGTTCCTGATAACAGAGGGAACTGCAAAAGATCTAAATTGGTGGCTGATGAACCATGAGTGGGTCAGCAGCAGACCCCTCTCCCTTCCCCACCCAGATGCATCACTCCAGGTTTGGGGTGGCCATCTGGAAGAGGTGGAGGCCAACTCTCGTCTACAGTTGAATCACCGCTCCACATAAACCTGTTGGTGTTGAGAGCGATTCGCCTAACATTGAAAGCCTTTCTTCCTTCCACCAAAGGAATCCTGTTAAAGTGTTCGCAAACGTCACCATTTGCCTTTTGGTAATGCAACAAACAGAGCCTGTGTCAAGAGGCCCTGCATCTCTGGACATGGCTGGAGTGTCAGGAGTTATTCCTGGTCGTACAACATCTGGCTGTCTCACTGAATGCCAGAGTGGACAAACTCAGCCACTGATGCCTCGTGGATGACAAATGGCTTCTCCATCTGGAGGTGGTGCAAGTCTCTTCAGTGACTCAGGATAACCTCGGTTACATCTACTTGCTGACACCGTGCAGTGTCAGCATTTCTGTGCACTGGGGTTTCCAAGACAGCGCTTCCTCGGAGCTGCATTTCATCTTGAGTAGAATTCAGTAGCCAGTGGAGGAATGTAAGAAGGAGGGTTGCATGGCTGAAGCAAGGGCCATTAGCAATCATACAGATAGTTTGATTGTCCACGGATTGTATGCCTAGCAGCTTATACCTGGGGATGCTCAAATAGATGAAGTATTATAGCCATGTTTAGAACCCCTTGGGGCTAGTCTTTGACCACCATGATTTAGGAAAGAAGTAATTTTACCAAGGCGGCAGTGAATGTGCCCTTAGAAACTATAACAGAAATCTGAGATTGTGTTACAATAGCCTCTAATGTATCCCTCAATTTATGTACAGAAGGAGCAGGTGAAGGACAAGGGCCCCTATTTACTGACCAGTAATTATTCAGTGAAGAGCACTTGCGGTTGGCAACATTAACCAAAAAGTCATGCTGTAACCAACATTTGCCAATTTGTATGATTGTGTATATATATATATATATGAGTGACTGGCCGAATAAGATAAAATAAAGACGCTATGGAAAAGGAATATGTGGCTGTGGCATTGTTTTTTTCGGAACGATAAAAATAAAGATTGTGTTGGAGATTTGGGGTTCGCGTCCCCGCCACAGCCCACTGCTGCAAGAGGCTTGGGTTTCTTCGCGAATTGTTTGTTGCGGATATATATATATATATATTTTTTTTTTTCACCAAAAAAAAAGGAAATACTTGCACTCCAGGAGATCAATTCAAAAGCTTCTTTACTTCCAGTTTTTCAAAACAGCCCAAGCACCATCAGATTCCCTTAACTAACCAACGCGTTTCGACCACTCTTGTCTTGCTCTATATGCTATATATATATAGTGAACATGGCTCACTTCTAGAAAGTATACCTTTCCGCTCTTGTCTCCTATAAATGGAGAATTGTTTATGTAACTAATAAGAATGGCTCCTCATTCCAGTTGGTTTATGTTTTCTACATCTGTGCTTAGGTATTTGTTTATGTTTTAGGTATGTATGTATGCCAAGTGTATTTTGAAGGATCTCTACTATGTATTGTCACAGTTGAAGTCTTTGAAAGAACACTGGTCACTTCAACTAGTGGATGTGCAGAGCGGAAACTAGCAGAAAATTCCTGCTTGGTGGTGTCAATACTGACTCTGGAACCACAACCCAGGAAATTTCCATGGACAGAGCCCCTAACCACCTCTTTCTTACTTCTAGAACTATGAGAGTACACGTTTCTGAATATTCACAAGGTGCTTACTGCTGGATCTGGCTCTCTCTGCAGGGTCTCCTCAAACCCTTTGACTTCACTCTCTTCGTTTGATGAACCCATTTTCACGTCGAGCATAGGCAGCGCGCATGCGCTGTCTGGAAGACCTGGTGTAATCACTGTACCGAGTTTAATCCCACCTGCTGTTTGCTATTGGTTCACTGCTGTGTTGCTTTTTTTACCTGCCTCCTATTGGTTGGTGCTCCCTATACATCATTTCCGTTGTATGTCGAGCAGCGCCGACCAACTACAATTTATTTTCACTGTACAGGGTTATATGTTCCTTAAGGGACTACTTGTTTTAATTCATGCTAGTCATTCACCATGTGTACACGGACGCCACGGGCGCCGCGCTTTATCTTACAGCAGGCGCGCAACACCCATTGGACTCAAAGGGCTTCAGCCCCCCCCCCCGTCGTGTGTGGCAGCCCGGGATGAGACACATTCCTGGGCAAAAAAGCAGCCGCACCCGAGCACTTCACAGGTCTTTAAAAGACCATTTGCATGTTAATGAGGCCTCGCTGTTTTTTCACCCCATTCTAAGAGCCCCTGCAGCTCCACTCCTATTGCTTAAAGTTCAGCCCCCCCCCGTATATTTACTAAGGCTTCTCATGTTCACTTACCCGGCCATATATTTTGGCGAAGTTATCTCTTACACCACAGTCACCTTTGCATTGCTGAGTGTTTAGAAACCCCTTTACACAGGAGCAGGGAGAGTTACTGCTTTCCTGTTTGCAACACGGCGCCTGCAGTTATGTTTGTCAAGGCTTCTAATGTTCACTTCCACGCCCGTATTTTTTTTAAATCAAAGCTATCCCTTTTACCACAGTGGTGTTTGCATTGCTAGGCTCATACAACCTCTTTCACGTAGGAGGAGTTACCACTTTAATGTTTGAAACATGGGCACCTCAGGGCGTCCGCTTTTATGTTTACCAAAGCTTCACAAGTTCTCTTTCCGTCCGTATTTTTTGGTGAAGCTGTCCATTTTAACAGAGTGCCATTTTCATTGCTGGGGGCATATAACCTCATTCACAAAGGAGCTACGTGATCAGGTGTCACAGCGTCCACAGCTCTGCTGTGTCTCGTATGAGAAGCTTAGTTATTACCTAAATTATGCGTCTTGGTTGCTGTGAGGGCATACTCTGCTTCCGGGCCTACAGAACTGCCTGAGCCTTCAGAACTAACCCACCCACCTGAAGGAGAAGCATGCCCCTCCCCAACAAAATTTACAAGATTTTGTGGTTTCTGTTACGCACATGAATGATTTCCCCATACAGGAAGCCAGATGTGCATTATTTCATGCCGTTACCGTTAGTAACTCGGCATTAAAGTCTCCGACAGCAATGGTGTATCAGAGGTAAAAGGAAAGCCCGTAGGCTAGCCCAGTGGGTTGATATGATTGCTACAGTGATTTGTGTGTGTCATGCTCATTGATCTGTTTTTTGTTGTACTGCTTCACTTCACATTCTTTCACAGGTTGTTAATCAACACATCGAATTGGGTACGAACATTAATGAAAGACGGTTTAGTTCAGAATGTTTGCTATTTATGTGATATAATTTAATATTGGTGCAATAGCGGTCGAAAATGACTTAAGTACAGCGCAAATAAATAATTCAGTTTGTGGTCTGTGTTATTTAAATTGTCTTCTTTATGACTGAGAGATAGAGCTGCATAGTAATCCAGGCAACTGTATGCAAAAACAAGCATTAGCAAAGCCAATTGGTCTCGTCTCTACAAGATCTATTGGCTTTGTCAAGGTTTTTTTGCCATATTGCATAGCAGCACGCCCACTGTGCAACATGGCTGTAAGTAAAAACAAAAGCATTTGGAATGCAATATGTCTCGCATTACTGGAAGTTTGAGCTATTGACATTGCTAATAATAATGCAACGCCAAAAGCAAAAACTTTAAGTAATGCGAGACCTATTGCATTGCAAATGCTTGTTTTTTTTGCTTTTAGGACTCTTTACCACTGCTTGGCAGTGCTAAAGTGCTTGTGCTCCCTCATTCAAGCATGGTAAAATTGACCTACGCCTACCCCTAATTGGCAAATTTAGTTTGCCTGCAATTTCCTAGTAAATGGCACTTCATGTACCCAGGGCCTATAAATTAAATGACAGCAGTGGGCAGCAGCACTCATTGTGCCATCCACTAATGTAGCCTTCTAAAAGTTGTCTCATGTCCGTAACTGCAGACTGTAGTGTAGTCTTAAAGTGCCATTTCGACCTGGCAAAACAAATGTTTTGCCGGGCCTAAACCTTCCTTTTTAATACCTAAAAGTCACCACTAAGGTAGGCTCCAAAGGCTTATAGTGCAGGGTGTGTTGTATTTAAAATGTAGGACGTGTGTTTAAGTTTTACATGTCCTGGCAGGGTAAAACTCCTAAAGCTGTTTTTCACTGTTGTAAGGCCTATCTCTCCCATTGACTAACACTGGGTTACCCTGTTACCCTATTACATTTAATAAGTGCTAACTTTAGATTGGCAGCAGATAGAGATATGCTGTTTCCACTCAAAATGAATTGTAATTTAAACCCCTCTTCTTTGATGGTGAAGTCAGATCTTAAGTTACAATTCTGAAAATTCCACTTTTTGAAAGTTGGCATGTTCTTGACCCAACCATCTGTGCCTTCTGCCAGTGTCCTGGGTCACTTGACTACGAATAGCTCTGTTGTTAGTTGTTTGTGTATTTCTTCCAGACAGTAACACAAAGGGGGTTTAGGTGTGGACAGGATGGGCCATCCTAACAGGATGAGTGGAGAGGGTATGTACCCAGCCCTAATTACACAAAGGAATTTGGCGCCAGACCTGCATTTTGTCACCCCAGGCAGTTGGAGCCTTGACAGGTGAAGAAATTTCCAGAATCAGATGTGGGGTAGGACAGGAAGCCCACCCTACACAAAGGCTAGCCCAGGTGTAAATATTGGACCTCCAGAGGCACTCATCAGTACTCCTGGACCTGTGGAAGTTACAGAAGAAGGAGTGCCCTTCTGCCAGAACACTGCCCTACTGCTTGAAGAACTACCTTGCTGTCTAGAAGGAAGAATGTACCTGTTTGCCTTCATCTCAGGCAGACCTGAGTGATCCACTGAGCATTTGGCTGACCTCCTCTGTGAGCTACATGGACACAACAAGCTTCAGAGTCCTTTCTGCAACTGCCCAGCTGACCTGCTGCAAATGGACCTGCTGGCTTTGGCTGGAGTGAGTCCCTGATCCCCAAGTGGTGCCTCCTCAGTTCCTGGACCCTTGGCTGGCATCAGAGTGTACTTCTAAAGAAAAGGTGAAAATCCTGAGGTTTGGGCTCCTCATGACCATGAACTGGCCTTTTTGCACCAAGACTCTGCCACCCGCAATGACTGCCAACGTGAAGATCCAGTAAGACCTGCTCTTTGTGCCGACAGTGACTGCCAGCGATGACCAGCAGTGTGAGAGCTACACTACATGCTACAGCAATAACAGCTTGCAGTGACCGTCAATGCGAAGCTCCAGAAGTGACTGTCCTAGACGCTGGACCGGCTCTTTGCACTTCAGTGACGACCATCCGTCAGGCCAGGAATGCTGTATGTGGTTCAGAGATGACCATCTGCAACACTTTTGCTGCACCATGAGGCATCCTCCAGCAGGAATAGAACTCTTTGTGCCGGATGTAGAAAGTAGCATTTTAGCAGGGCTAGCGAGGTCCCTGCATCTTGACCGTTCTCAATCACGGTCAACCTGAAATTATGATTTTCCCCAGCTTTAGTCTGACCAGATTTCCACAGATGGCACTTTGTGCTTTTAGGTGCTGTTTTCACTTAAAACTTTTAAACTGAATATCTCTGGTTCTAGTGACTGGATTTTTGCTGTTCCGGAATCATTTTATTTATTAATATCTACTCAATTTTTCAAAATATGTTTGGGATTTTTAGTGTGTTGTGTCTTTGCTTTATTACTGCCTTCGCGCTGCATAATAATTCGACACATTGCCTCTAAGTTAAGCCTGACTACTTTTCTGCCAAGCTACCAAAGGGTTAAGCACAGGTTAATTTAGTGACTTTTGTGGTTCACCCTGACAAGAATTGTAGTTGTTGCCTGAGTGGGGCTTCTTCCCCTTCAATCAATCACCCAATTTCTTACACTCACGAAAATATTTTTTTGGTAATCATGATTACAAGGCTAGGTATTTTGTTGTGATTAACTGTATAGGTGCTTAGGCAAAGTCTGAGAAACAGAAGTATCATCAGGAGAAACGGGCAAATCATACAGCAGAACTCCTGTGAGAACTAGTCCTTACCTCGAAATCTAGCTCCAGATTTTTCGGAGATCCTGCCATGATGATTATGGACTGAGGTTATACTGCTATTAGACCACATCCAGGTAGCTAGTGCCCTGAGCTGGGAGTGGCACTTACCCGTTTGATTTGTGATCTCTCCTGGCGAACATGGGACACAGTCAAAGCAGCATCTCGGGGCCCCAGGGCGCACAGCTTGCCGGAATCCGGGGACACAACTGCTGCTGCAGGCTGAGTGAGGAACCTTGCAGGAGAAAACAGAAAAAGCTGTAAACAAGAGAAGCTGGAGGGTAACTGTAAAGCAGAGTAACTCCTGAGGAGTGATCCCTTGGTTAGAGGCATATCTAGCAGTGAGAGCTAACAAGAACCAGTTAGGAATAGAAAACAAAGACATTACATTCCTACAGGCAAGAGGTATCTTCAAGCATATAGAAAGAAAGCCCTCATGAAAAAGCGATCGCTCTCACACCGGGGAGGTAGGGAAATCCAGTATTTGTTTGCCACTGGCTTTAAGTCGCGGGTCACTGGAACTCATTCTCAGGACTTTGTATGGACCACAGGCAGCTCAGATGACTTGAAGTATCCTATCTTTATTTAGAGTTACTTGCAGTGGACAAGAGAACAATCATGTTAGATGTTTAATTAAGGCAGGACCCCTTCATCTTTGGGATCAGGGACCTCTTGTTGCCCCCTCTCTGCTTTGCACCTGCTCTTTTCTACTCATCCCGCCTTCCTCCGACCTATTCTCACTTCCAGACCACAGGGGTGGTTCCTCCCTTTGCCATGATGTGCCGCCCATATAAGTTGGAAGCCGGGACACTACAGACCAGTACATAATATTCATATCTGACGTAGACCTAGTGTAAGAGAGGGAAAGGAGGAAAAGGAAGAAAGTAGGAGCAGGAGTCAGATATGAAAACAGTGACAAAGAGAGAAGTCATGGATGAAACCGAACCTGCAGGAGAGGCATTACAATGTTGGGTGTGTACGGGGGCGGAAGATGGAGACACTAGATAGAATCAAGATGAAGCACTCATGGAATTGGTGATCTCTGAGTAGAACCCCCTATGACTGCCAGGATAAGCTTCTTGTGAACGGAGACAATACAAAGTATTCTCCATTTCTGCTTTCAGTGTAAAATTGATTCACTTCCTTCAAACCAAGGTGTTGGGAAGTTTGGGAGAAATTTGGGATACAGATTGTTTAGATTCCCAACATTTTTAATGCAGTTTCATTCATATTGGGTATTATTTTTTTGATTAACACTTGCAAATTCGAAGTCCAAAATTCTGTCTTGAAATAAAATGCAGATGTCTATGTGAATAAACAGATTGCCACAGCGGTCAGAAATCATATAGTTCTCTCCATAAACGTCCCAATATTAGGAGGCTCTGTAAAAAAACAAAAACAAAAAAAAGTGCCCCTCATTGTTTTACTGTACTCCTGTTAGGCAGTTATGCCCCAAACTGCTAGCATGGCTCCAATCTTTTGAGTACCTTCCCTCTCATCCAATGCTCAATCCATCTCACCTGCTGCTGCCCTCCATGCCACACAATAGCTGTCTCATTTATTTTAAAGTCCTGCCCTTTGGGGGCGGTCAGATCGAAGCTTCCCACTTTTATGTAGTGGACATTCCCATCTGCGTCCAGCTGCCAGTTCAGGATGTCGAAGACAGGAGGTGGGTCACCATGCATGTCAAAGTAGACTTGTTCCCCATCTTTGTTTTGGAATCGCCCTTTCTTCAGGTAATGGAAAAGCTGTTGGAGAACAAACATTGAGTCAAAAAACCCTGAAAATATCAGAATTTTCTATGGAGCAGCGTGCACCTACAAGTGATTATCCATAAAGAAATATTCTTTATCTCATCAAATGCATTGTAATAGAAGCAACATGTCATGATATTTTAATTTACATAGTTTGACTTGACAATCAATGTTTTGTCTTTCTTAAAACATCTTTGGAGGTCTTGCATAGGTTCAGTAAACACTTTTTGGAAAATGAAAAATAAAAATTCTCATTTTCTCTTTACCTGCCAGGGCTTCAGTTCTTGAAGGTGGGAGCAGGCACCCTGTGCGAACGGTCCCTCACCTGGCTTGCAGTGGATGAGGTTGTGTAAGGCATGAGCGATGGCATAGACAGAGTTGTAAACATTGTAGGTGAACCTGAAGTTGTCCACATCAAGGATAGTTTCATCTAGAGATCTTGGATTTTCGTGGCCGGTGCAGACAGGTGACTCCATGGCCAATTGACTGCCCGTTGCGATTGTCCCATTGCCCTCCACATGCATTGGCAACCTGCACCTGAAGGCCTGCTCCCAGAAGGCAATTGTGATGGGGTCATCCAGGTTTTCAGCTGGCTGAAGCTGGAAGAGATAATCTCTGAATTCGGTCATTACTCCTCTTCGGATGGCCACTCCAATGGTGCCTCCCAAGGTCATGGCAAACTCCCTTCCGGAGAAGGATCGGGAGCTGGACCAACTATGGTTGGCTACCCAGACTCTTCCGGTAATTCCTTGTCGGGATACTTCCTCCATCACTTGGATGAGCAGGGACTCTGAGCAGAAGACCACAATGACCTTAGCTGAGGACATCCTGATGGTCTGGACAATGTGCTGGATCTTTTCTTGGGAGTAGACTAGGGGCAGGACCTCAGAAAATGCCACACACCTTCCATGCCTGGTCAGCTCACTCTGGATGATCTGGCTCCCCTGCTGACCGTAGTCATTCTCTATTTCCAGTATCCCAACCCACGTCCATCCGAAGTGAAGGACCAGTTCGGTGATGCAGAAAGCCATGTCATACCCACTTGGGATGGTCCTGAAGAACGATGGAAACTGGATTTTATCACTCAGAATGGGGACCACTGCAGCATAACTGATCTGTGGAAAAAGAGGTCAATAGTGACATGTTAGCACCCAGTGCTCGTAAAAGACATTGCGTTGAGTTTTAGGCCTGAAGAAACTTGCTCTATTATGTAACTCATCTAATTTTCCCTGTAGTTCCCACCCAGCTCCGTAGGCACAGGTAGCTCAGAGTGCGTCATGGGCTGCTGCTTGAAAACAAGGACGTCCAGTTGACCTCTTCTCGCTTTCACAGAGCTCACTAGCATCAGGAAGTGCAGAGTTGAGCAGGGGAGCCCAGATTGCTGCTCCATGCTCCCTCCAATTTTGTGGGCACAGGAAGCATAGAATGCGACTGGGAATAGAGGTTGTAAAAAGGGGAGCTGTTTACAGGATCCCTCTCAGCTTAGTAGACACAGGGAGAATAAAGTGTAGCAAGATCTATTGGATGTTAAAGGAAACTCCCAGCTCGCTGCTCAAGACATCCATCCAACTCAGTAGTCACAGTATGTAGGCTAAGTTGTGTAAAAAGGGAGCCCTGCTGACCTCTACAGGCTCGCCCCCAGCTCAGTAGACACATGAAGTAGGCATTAACTGTGTAAAAATGGAGCCCTCCTGGCCTCTGCAGGCAAACACCTAGCTCAATAGGCACATAAACTACAGACTGCACCTGGGTCTACTGTTTGAAAATAGAGCCCATCAGGTATACAGACTCCCACCCAGCTCAGTAGTAACAGGGACTACAGAGTTCAGCAGCGACTCCGGGTTGAAAATAGTAGAGCCGGGCTAGCCTCTTCAGACTTTCACTCGGCTCAGTAGGAGCAGGGACTACAGAGCCCAGCAGCGACTCCTGATTGTAAATAGTGGAGCCCGGCTAGCGTCTACAGGCTCCCACCCAGCTCAGGAGGAGCAGGGACTACAGAGGGCAGCAGAGTCTACTCGTTGAAACTAGAGCACAGCCAGCCTCTCACCCAACTCAGCAGACACAGGGAATACAGAGGGCACAGATCCTACTAGCTGAAAATAGTAGAGTCCAGGCAGTCTCCATAGGCTCCACCCAGCTCATTAGGAGCAGGGAGTACAGAGTGTATCAGGAAGTAGTAACTTAAAATTGGGTTGCCAAGCTGGCCTCTACAGGTTTCATCCTAGCTCAGTATTGCATGAAGTGCAACAGATTACTCCAGTAACTAAAACAAGCATTGGCATAGCCAATAGGTCTCGCTTTTGGGACCTTATAAGTATTTAGTTATGCAACTGTTGCATGGCTAAACACTTATAAGGTCCCAAAAGCAAGACCTATTGGCTATGCCAATGCTTGTTATTTTTTCTACACCAGCTAGGAATCTATAAAGTGGTACAGGTTGGGCATAAATCAATTTACCACCGCAGATTTCTCTACCAGGATAGTGGAGAAATCAGAAGCAGTAAATGCCACTCACGGGATGGAAAGTAGGCGCTCCTAGGCGCTAGCCTTGAAAGTTCGGGAATGCAGATGAAAAGGGGACGGGATCACCCCAAGATCTGCTGTGAGCCTAGCGAAAGGGCTTTATCCACAGAGTAAAATGTTTTCCAACCAAAGGAAAAAATGTACATTTGCACAGGAGGATCCACTTTTCCCTGTGCAGTTCTCCTGTATGCAAAACACGGCCCAGGTTTCCAGACAGACTTCTGGTGATGTTTGTGAATTTCAAAAACCCTCCAAGTATGCTCGAGCGGAGATCTAAATCTTTGCCTGTGCTTCTATGTCTCTATTTTTGAATAGGGCGTATAATTTCTAAGCAAAGAAAGATAATGTAGAGGCCACGGAAAAAGTAGGTTTTTGTGTTTTCACAGCGTTACAGCAGATACAGCCATACATTATGCCATCAGTATTCTGTTAGTGCCTTCTAAAATTACTATTGCATCAATCAATCAATCAAGAAATTTGTAAAGCGCGCTACTCACCCGGAGGGTCTCAAGGCGCTAGGGGTAGGGGGGTTGTGCTACTGCTCGAACAGCCAGGTCTTGAGTTGCTTCCTGAAGGAGAGGTGGTCTTGGGTCAGATGGAGGTGGATGGGGAGGGAGTTCCAAGTCTTGGCTGCCAGGTAGGAGAAGGATCTTCCTCCCACGGTGGCTCTTCGAATGCGTGGAGCGGCGGTGAGGTCGTAGCTGGACGATCGTAGCTGGCGGGTGGGAGTGTAGAAGGTCATGCGGTTGTTGAGGTACCTGGGGCCCAGGTCGTGGACGGCCTTGTGTGCGTGGGTGAGGAGTCGGAACGTGATTCTCTTGCTGACGGGGAGCCAGTGCAGGTCTCTCAGGTGTCCGGAGATGTGGCTGTGTCGGGGGATGTCCAGGATGAGTCGTGCGGAGGCGTTCTGGATGCGTTGGAGTCTTTTCTGTAGTTTGGCTGTGGTTCCGGGGTAGAGGGTGTTACCGTAGTCCAGTCCTAGTACCTACCTAATCTGGGCATGTTTTTGTTACGGTACTGGGCTTTTTACTGATTGTGATTTTTTGTGTTGTCTATAGTTAGTTAATGGAGATTTCTTAAGAGGCCAGTTCAGTAATCGCTCATGTTAATGTGAAAATACAGTGAGTTTAATCTTGGCTGTGCGCTCTGTGCAGGGATAGGAATGCTGAAAGACTCAGCCATTTTACTTTGGGTTGGGTGGTTGGTTAGCCACCGCTTGACCTATGCAGTATTGTGTGCCAGGTAAAAAGCTATGACGAGTGCTGTATGAATCGATTTATGATATGTTTATCTTAGTTTATATAACTAGTTCTAGGATAGGCTGTAATGGTGCAGGAACAGTGCTGTCGAATTTGCAGCAAGGGGCTCTCTGTAAGGCTTTCCTGCTAGATTGAAAGGATGTCAGGAAGTTTGTCCTGCTTGTTATGTTTGAGAAAGGTGAATTGTAAGTGTAATAGGAAGAAGGGTGGTGTGTCTATGAAAAGACAAACACCGCAGCTCCTACAAACATTCCAATATCTATTTGTGAGGCTGCACGAATAATTAACACTGTACTAGTAAGGGAGAGGACGGAGGTGGCCCTTAAATATTTCTAGCAGCAGAATTGTTAAATTTCAGAAAATCTACATTTTTAAAAGCATAAATATTTTACTGTGAGCTTCACAAAGGTTTTCTCTTAAACAAGGTACTGTTTTCTTTTCCAAAAACAAGGCTCACACACTAACACTTACCTGCCTTACAATGAGGAGGAATTTACAGTTCAGGTGTATACATGTTGGAGCAAATTAGACCATACAGCCAAGAAGGATTCATGCTCCTAGGCTTTAACTTAAATATTGATGCATTCAGGCTAGCCTTTTGGTCATTCCAGTACAATGCACCATCACCACACCAAGAAATTGATACCTCACACACTAGATATCTGAGTACGACCCCAAAGAAAGAGATTGCTTCAGTATTACAAAAAGTGCCTGCAAAAGTGAAAGTGATCGCGGACGCGATCAAGCATGGCAGAGGTACACATGGCGGCTGCGCGCATGCACGCTCACATGCACGCAGGCTTTAGGCCACAGGCAGCACTTGGAAAACCTGCATTCAAAATGTCTCGGCCATACCAGCGCATGCGCTGGATCAGGCGAGACCTAAAAAGGGGCCATTAGACAAGAATTACTTTCACACGTATGACATACAAATCACAAACTCCAGATTTTACCAAGTGAACCCTTAACAAAACTGTGCACCACGTCGTGTTTTTGAGAATATTTTTCGGTTGGAAATTCGGCACTATGAATTGTAAAGACATAGATCAATTTAATTATATTTGAGAATGTCGATTTTAAAACTTTGACCCTAATTCACAAAAAATAACAAACTATAATGCTGAGATTTACTTCTTAGCTTTAACAAACTTTTTCTTTTTGTTTAATTGACATGCTTTTCAAGTTGAGAAAGCTGTGTCGGGTAGCGAGGGCTGACATAAACAACGGGTGATGGGGCGGGTGGCGTATATTTGAGAAAAAACACGTACCTTTTGCCTCTGGTTGCCTCCAGCGTCACGTCTCGTCGAACTGCCTCTCTTGTTTCTGCATGCTGGTCCCAACAGCACCTGGGGCAGACTCCCTGTCCATTCCCCACGTTGCAGAGCAGCTTGGTGATTGATTTGAGCAAGCAGGAAAGACGCCCTACTCAAACCAGGGAGTCTGTGAGGTTTCTCCAGCCCAGCTGCTCAATGCAGCTGGGCAGGAGAAAACCTAAGTGCGGCCGGACAAAACACATATGCGCACTTAGGGAGTGGAGTGCACATAGCACTCCTCATCCCCCCTCCCATGCCTAAGACCCGCCCCTCCTAACAAGGCTGGGTCAGTGCTGCCAAATGTAAAATAAAACTTGGGTTTTCGTGATTCCAGTATAGAAGGCGTTTCCGTAGTCAAGTCTGCTTCTTATGAGTGTGTGGGTGATGGACGGTCTTTCTGGATTCGGAGGGGATCCATTTGAAGGTCTTACACAGGATGTGGAGGGTGTTGAAGCAGTTGGAGGTGACGGCGTTGAGTTGGCGGGTCATGGAGAGGGAGGAGTCAAGTATGATGCAGAGGTTCCGGGCTTGCTTCGTTGGGGTGGGAGGATTGCCAAGGGTGGTGGGCCACCAGGTGTTGTGCTAGGCTGAGTGGGTGAGTCAGAGGACGAGGAATTCTGTCATCTCAGAGTTGAACTTCAGACAGCTGCTGGTCATCAAGGATGCAACGTCTTTCATTACTTCCTGGAAGCTGAGTCTGGTGGCGTTGGTTTCCTTCATGAGGGAGAGGATGACCTAGGTATCGTCGGCGTAGGATACTATGCTGAGTCCATCCTGTCTGACGATGGCGGCGAGGGTGGCAATGTAGATGTTGAAGAGCGTGGGACTGAGCGATGATCCTTGGGGTACTCCGCAGTTGATCTCTGTGGGTTCGTAGAGGAAGGGAGGGAATCTGATCCTTTGGGTTCTGCCGGCGAGCAAGGAGCGGAGCCCGTCGAGGGCAGTTCCCTGTATGCTGGCGTCCTGGAGTCTGGCTGTGAGAGTGTGTTGGGAGACAGTGTCAAAGGCTGCGGAGAGGTCTAGTTGGGTGAGGGTCGCGGTGTGGCTTTGGTTGAGCAGCGTGCGGATGTCATCTGTGGTGGCGAGGAGGGTGGTCTTGGCTCTGTGGTTGCTACGGAATCCGGATTGGGAAGGGTCAAGAATGGCGTTCTCCTCGATGAAGTTTGTCAGCTTGTCGTTGACGATGGGCCATGAATGGGAGAATAGAGATGGGTCGGTAGTTTTTCAGGTCTGTCGGGTCTGCAGAGGGTTTCTTGAGGAGGGGTTTGACTTCTGCGTATTTCCAGTTTTTGAGGAATGCGCTGGTTTCGAAGGTGGCGTTGATGGTTCTTCGTAGCTCGGGGCTATGGTGGTGGAGGCGGCTCTATATCGTCTGGCAGTCGATCCAGCAATATACCATATAGATGTTTTATCTTACAGTCCATTTTACCAAGTGCTTCAAGCAGGGGGATCTTGGCCAGAGATACCGCCAGTCTGCATTTATTATAGAAACCCTTTAAAAGAAGATATTTGAAATAAGACCTGTCGGGTATGTCATCATAATCCCTCTGTAATTCAGAAAAGGAGCACAGTTGGTCTATTAAGTAGATGTCCCCAATTTTTTGTAAGGCCAAGCTGCTCCTATTGTTTCCCCATCATATAGAAGATCGGGCGAAAAGTGCTGAGTGCCGAAGTGGTGTGTAGCTGGAATATTTTTCAATCTTTATTAACTTTCGGATTCTCCCCCAGATTTTCCAGGCATGGATGATAATTTTGAATCAAACTTTCTTGAAATAACTGGGTTCTAGTTGGCGGAGTAGCAGTGCTCCTGCAGCTTCTCCCACGGCAAGTTCATAGATAGTTGGGAGATCCGCGATCTCTTCAAAACGCTCGCTGGAGCCTCTTAAAAAAAAAAACTATATTCATTTGTTGTAGTAATGCGGCCCAGTAGTATAACGTAAACTTTGCGTTTGAGGGAGAGTAAGAAATTTCAAGGATCTTGCTATGCTGCCAGATGAAATTAATAAAGATAGAATCAATGTCTTCAATATAGATCCTTCAATTTCTATGGGCTTGGGCCTAAGCAAATATAGTTAGGTAGCATTACCATCTTAAGGACATACATCCTGCCGATGATATTCAGGTGTAGTGCATTCATACACCTCAGATAGGATGACATTTTGCAGATCAGCGGGTTGACATTGATCTGGACGATCGTCTTTACCTTTAGATTTATCTTTACTCCCAAATATGTACCTGTGGCCACTCGCTGAATGTCCTGAAAGAAAATATTGTCTTTACATACTATCTGTGTCTTTGTTTCATGCAATATATACCCTAAATTACGGCCATATATTTCAGCCATGCTTTCTAATTCTTTTTTTATTTGTTGAAAAATCTGTTTATTGTTTTGCAAGTTTTACAGCGTACAGACAGGTACCAGGACTCAATTAACATTGACCATATCATAAAGCAGTAGGCTAGACCAGAGGAGCCGTACCGTGAAACATGGGGACCTCTCACCCGACAGTCAATGGTTTCAATGACCAAGTGGTAATAATACGAACCCCAGTACGATACACAATGTCATGCTTTGGTATGATAGGTCCAGTGGTATAGTGCACAGAGTTTACACAAATCCGTCAGGATACATGCGGGTACAGATAATAAAATGGAACATAAACAGGAGGCAGAACGTCCAGAACCCCCAGCAACCAAGAACAGCAGCAGAGTCCGACCTGCAAACATATATTTCACATTATTTCCCCAGCCCCTCCACCCCCCCAGCCCCAAGCACCCCCCAAATGAGCAGTCCCACATCGGAAACCTGATATTGTCCACCCTGGGCATCAGTCATTACGCTGCTGACTACCTGGCAGGCTAACTGACCGCATGCACTCGCTCAACCATCTCCGGGGACACCCCTCCCTCCTGGGCAGTGTGTCTCTCCACCGTGTCCCCCTCAATCCGCGTCAAGGCCTGTAAGAGACCTTCCCACTGTGTTGTGATAGGTGTCCTCCGAAGCCCCAGTGTTTCCTCCCTCAGGAGAGCTATGCCTTCCGCGTTGGCCCATGCCTGGAGTGAGAACCACCATGCCCGTGTGTGTGGCGGGTCCGGTGCCTTCCAGTATTTGGTGAGTAGCCGTTTAGCCACCACCAACCCCAAGTCAAGGAAACGGGAGGTGACTTTCATGGCTGGTGTTCTGCGGAATAGGTGTAGTAGGTAGACGGGCCACTCAAATGGTATGGTGTGGCCTGTGCATATATGCAGCGCCTTGTGGACTGACTCCCAACAGGAGCGCAGCTTGCGGCAACTCCACAGCATGTGCACCAGCCCAGTTCCCAACTCCGCACAGCGGGGGAAAGCCGCATTGGTGCGGTGGAAGTATCTATTAATCATTTCGGGTGTGAGGTACGCCCTGTGAAGTATAAACAGCTGTATCTGGCGGAACCGCATGTTGCGGTGTACGCGTATTGGGCTCTGCAGTATCTTGCCTCATTCCCTGTCGTACAGTGGCCTCCCTAGGTCTATCTCCCATTTGCGGCGAAGCAGTTCTAGGCTGATCACCGCGTGCGTGCCTAGGGAGGCCGCAAACCACCGTACTAGGTTCCTACCCCACCCCATCACATGTAGATACTGTATGGTGAGGTGTTGGCTCAGTTCCACCGCCATGTCCCCCCACCTAGCAGTCAATGTCGCGACCAGGGAACGGTGTCTGAGGAATTGCCCAGGTGGCAGGCCCGCCTCATCGACCAGGGATTTGTAGTCCATGAGAGTGCCGTCCTGATAGAGGTCACCCAAGGTCTGTATGTCCGCTGCATGCCACTCCGCTAGCTCAGGGGCGGTGAGCACCCCCAGCCCGCTAGGGGAACCCTCCAGTGGAATGGCCGGAGCATAAGGAACCAGGGTTCTAGTGAGGTATAGACTGCGGCGGTAGCATTTGTAGGCTACTACCATGAGGAGTGGTGTCAGCGTTGGGGCTTGATAATGTCTGGTAATGTCTGCTAGAGACAGGGGAGGTATTGTTGTTGCAGTGTCATCTAGGCCCCTACCTGCTAACCAGCGGGCTATCCATTGAAGCTGCGCTGCCAAGTAATAATGTTCAAAGCACGGCGCAGCCAGGCCTCCCTGGTCGGTAGGTAAGTAGAGCTTGGGCAAAGCCATCCTATGCCGCGAGCTACCCCAAATAAAATCCCGGAGTGACCTCGTAAGCGCGGCGAAGAAGGCCGCTGGGATATATGTTGGCAGATTGGCAAAATAATACAGAAGACGGGGGAGTATCACCATCTTGGACAGGGCTACCCTGCCGGTGACCGTGAGTGGGAGCGTGCTCCAAAAACGCATTTGGGACCTAATCGCCGTCACAGCCCTGCCCAAATTGCCCTCAACGAGGTCCGCCGGCTGGCGGTATATCTGGACTCCTAGATATCGGAAAGTGTCCACTTTCCACTGCACACGCACGCCATCCAGGGTATAGCCTGGGTCCAGGATATCCCCCTCCAGACGCATACAAACTAATTCTTTTATAGTAGTCTCAGGGTTAGATGTTATCATGGCAATATCATCCGCGTATGCTAATACTGTGGTTTCATAGCCGTATGTGATAGCCGGAGTGATTACTTGGTTTTGTAATATGTGCTCAATAAAGGGATCAATGTAAAGAGCAAATAAAATGGGGGAACACGGGCACCCCTACCTAGTTCCTCTGGCCAGTATTATGGTGTCTAATTCTTTGCCCATTAGCTGAAGTCTGGCATAAGGATCTGCATACATTGCCTTGACAGCCGTGATCACTCTAGGGCCGAACCCTTTGGCTGCCAGGGCTCCCCATAAATACTCCCATGCCACCCGATCAAGTGCGTTTTCGGCATCGAGGAGGATCATAGCCAACTGGCCACCGGTTTCTCTACCAATGTCAAACAGTGCCACAGCTAGTCTGTCACCTAACCTGGGATTGGCTGTAGGGAATTGGTGTGCATCATAAGACCAAGAAGTCTGATGTATGAGAGAAGATGAAAGCTATTTAGGCAGCATAAAGATGTATGCAATTAATCTATCTGCATAGAACTCCGTTACATAGTCCTTGGTTAGCCTGACATTGTGGCACAGATCTAGACTTAGCCAAGTTATGTTAGAGCCCTTTGATGTAGAACAACGGGAATCACTAGTGAAGAGCATCCCTCCTCTGTTTTTGTCACTTTATATGCCCTTGTTTTTCTTCACATTATATATACATGCCTCAAAATTCAGGCTGTCCAGCTCTACCAACTTGAGACACCATGGCCTAAAGTTCGACAAGTGGAGACACCACCTACTGGAAAGCAGCTAGATCACTGTCCATGCTGATAGGTCTAGAGGAGTGATTTAAACCTCAAGTAAAAATGTAATAAGAATCCTTTCAAGTGGTCATACTTCACTATGCTCATATGGGATCTTACTCTTATAACAATATTGTCCACATTGATTGACAATATTGGGCTCATAATTTGGATTGCAGTTATGTTTGAATTTTAAGCTCTGAAAAGGAATTATGTCATAGAGATTTATTTATGGTGTTTATAGAACACAATTATAGCCATAGGAGCAGTGGGCACTTTACATATCACAATTTAGTTACCATGCAAAATGTTCATAACGTCAACTTCCATATGCATTCTGGGGGAATCATCGTAACTTGAAGTTAGCTACAAAATGGGAGAATACCGCAGTAGAGAGACCAGAAAAGGTGGTTTTGAACATTTATGGAAAATAAGGAGTTTTGGAATGGTTTTTGTATACTCTGGGACCTGTGTCCATAACCTGGGGCTTCAGCAGAAAATGACCCGCTTCACATTCTTTGTTTTCTTTATTTTTGGGATCTCCAGTGACAGTCCTACTTTTCCTTGTTAATATATCTCTCCCTGTGGTATTGAGTTTTTCTTGTAGGGATCATAGACCTTCAGCTGTTGGCAGAAAATTGAATTTATTCCTGAACCTCCTTTGAGCTCCTAAATTGGAGAAAATTAGACTTTTTAAAACATTTTCATTGTTTTTTCACATTGTATACAAAGACAAAATAGCATCCATAACAAGAACAGGGTAAAACAAACAACATGTGGCCTGCTGTCCTTATTACCCATGTGCCCTCAGGTACAATTATTTTAACCTTTACATGTGTCACATTTAGACTTATACATATATGGTGTTTATCCGTCATCCCATTCAATTGGCGCAGCATGATCTCTTGTACGTAGATAATGCACTAGCGGTGCCCAAATATCTTTGGGTCTAGAAGGGGCTTGCAGGTCCTCCGCATAAAGTTCTAGGTTCTCCTTACCATCCCCCAGATCTTTTAGCTAGTGTTCTGGTATTGGAGCGCTGTGCTTTCCCAGTTCGTTGCTACCCTCCTCTTTGCTAACAGCAGCGCAATTCTAATACATTTACCAGTTGCACCCTTCAGGTGCGGCGTGAGTCTCAAAAGACAGATTTATGGGCTACAATGTAGGGTTACAGCAGTCATAATCTGAAGCCGGTGTGTTTCCTCCGCCCAGAACTCAGAAAACCCCCCACATTCCCAAGCCAAGTTCAAGAAATCCGCTCCCTGAACTCCACATCTCTTGCATGCATTATTTTCCCGATGGCCATATTTATATAATCTGACTGGTATATAGTATACTTGATGGAGGTATTGGAAGTGAATGATGCACAAATTGCCATTCAAGGTGAATACGCTATTAGGATAGCAACCATAATCCCATTCCTTCTGTGTGATTTGAGGTGGAAGTCTAGCATTCCATCGAGCAAGGCTCCTATCCTCAGTAGCCACCTTTTCGTCCCTTGCCGCTCAATATAGCTTGGTGATTAATTTGTGCCGTGTAGGGCTGACCAGAAGCAACTGCAGAGTTTGCAATGTCTGCGGCTCCTCAGGAAAAGTGTGATAGTGTGCCTGTATCACCTTCTTGAGCCTATGGAATTTGAACAGGAATAGCGGCTACTTATTGTGGATATATTGCAGCCCCTCTTCCGTGAAAAAGCTGCCATTCAGGTACAAGTCCTGCATTTTATCTATACCTACTAGTCTCAGGGTGTGCATAGCCCCCGCCTCACGTGTGACAGATAATGCTGCATGATTTGCTAGTGGGAGCAAAGGGGAATATAATGGAAGCTTCTCTGCCAATTCACCTATGGTCTGCCAGGCCGCGATTGTAGTGTCATTAGTGTTAATTTCCTGCTCGGGAGGCCCCCTTTGAGAGTGCGACAGTATGTATCGTAATGGGATTGGGTGGGCATCACCATCTTCCACCGCCACATGAGGAATAAATTCATGGTGGCTGTGCCAGTAATATGCGTATTGCGCTTGCGCACAAGATAGTATAAATGCATGTCTGGTATGCTAAAGCCTCCTTTATTGTAATCGAGGGTAAGTATGTCCCAGCTCATACTGGGTTGTTTCCCTCCCGATACCAACTTCACCAGCAACAAGCGTACATTTTTAAAGAATTGATGGGTCAGTTTTGTGGGTATGTTGCTGAACAGGTACAGGAATCAAGATAGAACAACCATCTTAATGAGGGCTATGCGATCCGCTAGTGATAGCGGCATCCCCATCCATTTAGCAACCTGTTGTTCCAACGTGGTACAGGCAGTGCCGTAGTTTTCTCTTACAACTAGTTCCAGATCACGGTAAACCCATATACCTAGGTATTTAACAGGGTCGGCAGACCACACGAGAAGAAACTCCAGAACGTGGGAAACAGTATTCTCGGCCAGGGGCACCACTAGTGATTTATCCCTAGTTTATACTGATCCCCAGGAGAAACCCAAATCGAATGTACTCATGTAGAATTGGCACTAGGTATGTCTGGGGCTCCCTGACGAAAAGCACCATGTCATCGGCATAAAGCGATATGCCTACAGGCCGATGTGCAAAGCGCAGAGCTGCCTCCCTATGGCGTTGTCTAATAATGCACGCCAGCGGCTCTAGCAATAATGAAAAAAGAAGCGGTAATAAAGGGCACCCCTGCCTAGTCCCCCTTCAGATCCGAATTGGATCAGATGTGAGCCAGTCTATCCAGACACGTGCCGTGGGGTCAGTATACAGCAACCGCACCCATCTACTATAAAAGTCAGGGATCCCAATGCGCTGCAAGATTCAAAACATATAGCTCCATTCAATAGAATCAAATGCTTTGGCTGCATCCAGCATAACTGCAGTGGCTTGGAGATCGGGGTTAAGGATATGAAACATAGCAAAAATCACACATAGCTTATGTGACGTGGACCTTTCTGGGATGAACCTAGATTGGTCAGGCAGGACCAGCATCGGCATTAAAGGCTGAAGTCTAGTATCCAGGATTTTTGTCAAAATCTTTGCATCTATGTTAATAAGTGACAATGGGTGGTACGACTCACAGCCGGAAGCCGCTTTGTCTTTTTTCAAAAGTGTAATTATCAAAGCTTCTCTGAGCATTGGCGGCAGCCTGCCCGACTCGTAAGCCTCTTCATACATGTCTAACATGTGCGGGATCAACTCATTCGCGAACTCCTTGTAGAATTTGCACATGAGGTCGTCCGGTCCCAGTGCTTTTTTGTTTGGCAGAGAGAGAATTGCCTCACGTATATCGGCAGCCTCAATCAGCTGACATAAGAACTCCCGCTACCCAGTTGACAGCCAGGCGCTTGTAATGTCTGCTAAATAGTCATCTAATTCACTGAGATCAGTTTCCCCTTATGAGGTGTACAGTTCAGCGTAGCAGGCGTGAAACTGCGAAACTATTGCCTGCGGGGAATAGTGGTCCTTCTCTGTGTCATCTGTGATTTTTGTTATGACATGGTGATCAATTCTAGACTTTATCTTGAAAACCAGATTGTGCCCTGGTCTACCTCCTTTGCCGTATGCGCGAGCATCATGTCTCTTAGACAGCGCACCTCCCCTGCCGCCAACTCATTGTATTCTAGAATTAGGTCTTTAATTTGAGCCAGTGTGTGCGCATGGGAGGACCTTAAAATCCCACTCAAGCTGCGTCAGCGCCGCTTCCACTCTAGAGAACTGACCATGAATATCTTTTAGTATGCCTGCCATTGTGCTAATGCATGTGCCCCTAATAGTGTCCTTAAAGGCCTCCCAGAGTGTAGCGGTGCTACTCACCGGCCCCTTGTTTACTCCAAAGTATTGGACTATGGCCTCTCGTGGGGCGCACACGGGGATATGTAGAGTGAGCCTGACAGGGTTGTGATCTGGTAGAGTTCTAGGTAACGCGCCTATTGCAGTTAACCATGACTTCGCCCCTTCACTCAGCAGCCAGTAATCCAGCCGTGACTAACTGCTGTGTGCTGTGGATGTCTGTGTTCCTTCTAGCTTGTCAATATTTCGAAGCCGCCATGTGTCTACAAACCCTAGCTCATCCACCCCACTGTTTATACCCTGAGCTACCTTGGTTGACTGTCCACCCTGCTTACTTGATTTGTCTTTGCTGGGGTCCAAATGTGTGTTCAGATCCACTTCCCATATATAATTTCAGCTTCAGGCCAGTCCTGCAGCACGTTCAGGATACCTGCATAGAACCCTGGCTCATCGGTATTGGGCCCGTTTACATACACCAGAGTTGTCAAAGAACCAGCTAATTTACCATGAACCATAGCGTATTGTCCACCATCATCTGTACAGGATTTGATCATTGTGAACGGGAGACCTTTCTTTATGAGTGTAATTACCCCTCTTGCATACGATGAAGATGAAGACGCTAGGCGGTACCCAGCCCAATGTAAGCTCACCCTTGCTTCATTTTGTCTTGTGAGGTGCGTTTCCTGGAGGAGGCGACCTTAACGTTATGCCTGTCCAAGTAGGCCAATACTTGTCTAATTGTTTTGGGGGAATTCAGCCCACGGACATTCCATGTCATACAGGAAATTGGTTCTTTATCCACCATTTTCATGCAAGCAACCTAGTGACACATGTATTGCATCCATGAGGGAAGGCAAAGTATTAAACAAGAGTTGAGTCCATGAATTGCTGCATGACCACGTAAAACAATTCCACAATGCCCTGCCACCCACCCCCTCCACCTACCCACTTCAGCACCCCCAACTTGCTAAAGCCATCCCAGAAACAAAGAAATAGACCCCAATTACCAAACATAATCCACAAATAGATGCGGGGTACACCCATGGGGGGATGCCAGAGCACATTCAAACCTCCCAGATGAGAAGGGAGGTGGCTGAACAGCTAAGGGGAGCCTCCCTCATCTGCCGGATAACTAAGCAAAAAAGGGAACATTTGCATATTCTTAATGGCAATAACACATTACGGTACTTAGAAAGCAGTAGGATAATGGCTGGTCTGGGGTGAAACACCAAAATCATTGAACAGCCAGCCCATTTGCGTGACCATGTGGATGTGTATTGCCCACATTACCAAAACCATCTCTATGCTATGCTATAGGACCCTATAGATACAGTAGTTCGCATACGTCAATGGCGACCAGTCCTCTTCCTCGTCCAGCGTGCCAGAAGCATCACGCCTGCTTCGCTTAATCGATTTTGCATATTTCAAAGCTAACTTGGGATTGGTGAAAACTTTTGCTTCACCTTCTGTACCAATACGCAGCTGTGCCGGGTACAGCATAACATATGGAGCATTCTCTGCTATTAGCAATTTCTTCACAGGCTGATATTCCCTTCTCGTCGCCTGGACCACGGCGGTGAAGTCCTGATAGAAAGCCAAGTTATTGCCCTGATAATTTATGGTGCCTTTCTCATGGGACATATGCAATATTGAATTGCGGTCCCTGTAATTCAACAGGCGGGCAATAATCGGTCTGGGTAGGGCCCCTGGGGGTACGGGCGAGCTGCCAAGGAGTGGTGAGCCCTTTCCACAATCAGCATCTGAGACAGCTGCTCGGCTCCAAAGATCTCGCAAAGCATTACCTCAACATAAGATTCCAGTCTCCCACTGTTGGTCGATTCCGGCAGGCCAGTAATCCGTAGGTTGTTATGTCGAGACCTGGCCTCCAGGTCTTCGTTCTTAGCTTGATTGACGGCGAGTACCTTCTCCATGTCAAGGGTCTTGAAGACCACGTTTTGTAGGTTGTCTTCTGCATCAGATATACGCTTTTCAGCCTCCACCAGTTTGGAGGCATGCTTATCTAATTTTGCAGACATTTGGTCCATCCTGATATTGAAAGCATCAACTTTGCAATCTATGGACTGCAGACTGCTCTGCATTGCAAGGAGCGTCGTCTCAAGTGATGATGGGCTCTCTGAGGGAGCGTCATGCTCAGAGACCAAGGTAGCTCTCTGCTGTGATTTCCCAGGCTTACGCAGCTTGAAGGTGAGTTGAGACTGATTTCTGTGCGTTTTGCACATGTCTGCCCCCTTGTGCACTGCAACTGTGATCAACAGTCTTGTTTATGATATCGACCCTGTGTCGCTCCGTTACGTTGAGCTTTCCACTTGCAGCTGGGGGACACGTTTCATCAAGAGGGCCGTCAGCCAGAACCCTAGCATGACACAACACACAGAGCTGGGAACAATGCCCATAGCAATCGTAGCAACCGGTATCATCTGTCAGAGATTCAACAGGAGGACATGGTACGGCAGCCCAGGTCCAGCCTTATAAGACACGCTCACCGTCGCCCCACAAAGTTGTCTATATAATCAATACCAGAAGGCCAAAGCAGTTTGCACCGCGCCTCGATTTCCACATTAATGTTGAAGCTCACTCCGGGGGGTGGCAGGGACACTCAGGTGTTAAATCCACAGTGCAGGCGACCAGCATTTACCAGGATGAGTCTCAGCAATATGTCCTCCACCGGCTGGCAAATTTGCGTTTAACCAGCAATGGCCCAGACACACATGCAGCGCCATGCCAGGCGCTTATCCTTACCAAAGCGCCACTCATGCATAGGCAATAAGGATACGTTTTTTAACAAGGCGCCACCAGCCAGGGCCCTCCACACACAGGGAGCCGAGCACCAATCCTGGAACAATATAACTCAATTCAGTACATAAACCCCTCGAAACAATAACACGTGACCCCTTTGGATATCAAAGGCACATGTAAAATAGCTCACCAGGTTGTAAAAGGGTACCCTTATAAAATACAACCCAATATCAGCACCCCTTTACAATAATTGATTCGTTTGCAATGTGATCTTAACTGCAATTACACCGAGAAGAACAAAATGTGATCATAACAAAATACTTTAATGTAATAACATGTCTAACAGGAGGCTACTTACGTGAGCCGTCCGTAAATTCACTCCACCAACCTTTGACCGTTATTGATTTTTTAATTTTATTTAAACAGGTGATCCCATGACAACCAATCTCATGACGGAACATACTTCATGAGTCATCTGCGAGCATGCGGGCCTCGTTATTTATAAAGCGGCCTAAGATAGGAGAATCGACGGCACCTCAACCAATCCTACTCCGTTGCATAGAACTCCAAGGTGCTCATTGACTAATAAGTGGCACATGCATTTTCGGTGTGTAACCACTGGGTGCGACTCAGTTAGTGGTCCCTATCAGACTTTGTATCACCTGAGCCAACGCCCCCCAGCTTCTTCAGTCACTGACATGGTACTTACATTTGAGCCGTAAAGTGACGGGAAGTCTCGGCCCTAACCTGCCAATATACAGTTAGCCGATTCTAGATGGGATGGACTGAAGGTTAAAAGGTGATTATGGGGAGGGGTGTGGCGCGGCAGTTGGGAGTGGAACGAGATTAAATGATATTCAGTCCCCGGTCACACGCAGAAAACTCGATTAGGGCTCTTTAAACAAGCATAGGAAATGCAATAGGTCTCGCATGTGTTGGAGTTGGCGCTATTGGCTTGGCAATGTTCTGTGCTTATGCAATAGGTCCCATATTTGTTGGAGCTATTGCCATTGTAAATGGCAATGTTTTTTTACTTATGTTATGTCTGGAGTCCTTCGATGCAGTGCTGTGCGGTAAAGTACTTGCGCAGGCTCAGTACGCCATCTGCTGTGAGTCCTTGCCTGTCAAGTCTGTCTCAGCCGCTCATTCCCGCAGGCCGCCCGGTGGTGCCTTTAGCGGGGCGGATAGTTCTGTGCTGCCCTTGTGCCCCACCACCACATCTGATGACGGTGCCTGGAAGTGACACAGAAACAGAATACGCTTCACCTTGCCACCACGTTCATTTGTCCTACTAGCTTTCTTTGCAGAGCAAAGTTATTGTCTTAAAATGTTACACACATATAAAGTCAGAGTGAATGTGTGGATATATGTATACACATACATACATGTATATATGTGTGTGTATATATACATTTTAAGCAATACCAAAGGGAATGATGGATGGAGCGTTTGAGCAAATCAAACACTCACCCCCAGTCAACTGATCTGGGTTTAATCCATCATCATTCTATAGCTCACTCCGCCACCCCAGTTCAGACATGGCCATATGCAAATCAGTCTGACCCTGTGCCTCATGGGAACAGTCGAGCCCGAACATGTCTTCCCTGGACCGGAAACAAGCATCCTGGGACCGGTTTCGGGTTCATAACCCTCATCAGCCATGCTATCTTGAATCCAGTGGCAAAGTGAGCAAGGGACCCACGTCTGGGCATACCCTGCTAACTTAGAGCGAACAAAGTTATACCAAAGGGGATGATGGACAGAGCGTTTGAGCAAATCAAACACTCACCCCCAGTTAACTGATCTGGGTTTAATCCATCATCATTCTTTAGCTCACCCCACCACCCAAGTTCAGACATGGCCATATGCTAATCAGTCTGACCCTGTGCGGCATGAGAACAGTCCAGTCCGAATTGCCAAGCCATGTCTTCCCTGGACCGGAAACAAGCATCCTGGGACCGGTTTCGGGTTCATAACCCTCATCAGCCAGGCTATCTTGAATCCAGTGGCAAAGTGAGCAAGGGACCCACGTCTGGGCACACCCTGCCAATTTAGGGTGAACAAAACAATACCAAAGGGGATGATGGACGGAGCGTTTGGGCAAATCAAACACTCACCCCCAGTCAACTGATCTGGGTTTAATCCATCATCATTCTTTAGCTCACTCCACCACCCCAGTTCACACATGGCCATATGCAAATCAGTCTGACCCTGTGCCACATGGGAACAGTCCAGCCCGAACTGCCAAGCCATGTCTTCCCTGGACCGGAAACAAGCATTCTGGGACTGGTTTCGAGATGCTTGTTTTCAGTCCAGGGAGGACCTGGCCTGGCAGTTCGGGCTGGACTGTTCCCAATGGGCACAGGGTCAAGACTGATTTGCATATGGCTGGGTCCAAACTGGAATGGCATGGTGAGCAAAAAAAGGATGGATTTAGTTCCAGATTTCTGTACTGGGGTGAATGTATGACATTGTTCTGCATTCTGTCCATCAAAAGTTCTTTTTGCATTTGTCACCCCGAGTGGGACCGGTATGCTTAGACGTGAGTTCCGTGCTCTTCATGCCACTGGAATCAAGCTATCCTGGCTGAAGAGGGGTGAAACCCCGAAACCAGTCCTAGGATGCTTGTTTTCAGTCCAGGGAGGACCTGGCCTGGTAGTTCGGGCTGGACTGTTCCCATTGGGCACACGGTCAAGACTGATTTGCATATGGCTGGATCCAAACTGGAATGGCATGGTGAGGAAAAAAACGATCGATTTAGGCCCAGATCTCTGTACTGGGGTGAATGTATGACATTGTTCTGCATTCTGTCCATCAATAGTTCTTTTTGCATTTGTCACACCGAGTGGGATGGGTATGCTCAGACGTGAGACCCGCGCTCTCCATGCCACTGGAATCAAGCTATCCTGGCTGAAGAGGGGTGAAACCCCGAAACCGGTCCTAGGATGCTTGTTTTCAGTCCAGGGAGGACCTGACCTGGCAGTTCGGGCTTGACTGTTCCCATTGGGCACAGGGTCAAGACTGATTTGCATATGGCTGGGTCCAAACGGGAATGGCATGGTGAGCAAAAAAACGATGGATTTAGGCCCAGATCTCTGTACTGGGGTGCATGTATGACATTGTTCTGCATTCTTCCCATCAATAGTTCTTTTTGCATTTGTCACCCCGAGTGGGACGGGTATGCTCAGACGTGGGTCCCGTGCTCTCCATGCCACTGGAATCAAGCTATCCTGGCTGAAGAGGGGTGAAACCCTGAAACCGGTCCTAGGATGCTTCTTTTCAGTCCAGGGAGGACCTAGCCTAGAAGTTCGGGCTGGACTGTTCCCATTGGGCACAGGGTCAAGACTGATTTGCATATGGCTGGGTCCAAACTGGAATAGCATGGTGAGCAAAGAAACAATGGATTTAGGCCCAGATCTCTGTACTGGTGTGAATGTATGACATTGTTCTGCATTCTGTCCATCAATAGTTCTTTTTGCATTTGTCACCCCGAGTGGGACGGGTATGCTCAGACGTGTGGCCCGTGCTCTCCATGCCACTGGAATCAAGCTATCCTGGCTGAAGAGGGGTGATACCCCAAAACCGTTCCTAGGATGCTTGTTTTCAGTCCAGGGAGGACCTGGCCTGGCAGTTCGGGCTGAACTGTTCCCATTGGGCACAGGGTCAAGACCTATTTGCATATGGCTGGGTCCAAACTGGAATGGCATGGTGAGCAAAAAAACGATGGATTTAGGGCCAGATCTCTGTACTGGGGTGAATGTATGACATTGTTCTACATTCTGTCCATCAGTAGTTCTTTTTGCATTTATATACATATCTACGTATGTGTAAGTGTATATGCACCTACCTATCTTTGTAGGTGGCCCCACAAGTTTTTTCTGGGGCCTAATGTGTGTCCCTTCCTGTAGATTTCAATTCTAGTGACTTAATTGCGGGCAGCTGCTGACCTGACTCGTCCTGTGCATCTCTTGTATTGAAGTACTCCAATTTTTGAGACTCCAGAGGTGCTAGGGGTAGCACCCTATGACTTCGAGTACTTCCTGATGTGGTATTATAAAATTCTGCATATCTTGATAATATCACAAAGAACTTGGCAACAGAAGCTGAAATATGAAAAGACATCTTTATTAAACTCAAATGAGTGAGACTACGTCGCACAGAAGCCTTAGCAACTGAATGAGGCAGTCTGCAGAACAAAAAACAGTCCTCCCTTATATGCAGATTCTTGTGCTTCAGGCACACATTCTTCAGTTTATGGTATGGTCATTCAAAGGTATATATTACAAACGAAAGAGCAGAGTCATGATGACCATCCCACATTCCAGTTAAGCCAGCCCGCAATTATTTACCCAGCAAGGCTCAGATCCCACATCAGATATCAACAGGCCCTAGTTGAACACGGGCATCTCCTGTTTAGAAAAACAGGCCATAAAGCAGGAACAGTCAGGTGTGAAAGAGATTAGCCGGAGGCTTGTGTGGGATGAAAAAGGTTTTATGGTGTGTCATGCCCTGATGCTAATCACAGGTGGCCGGAGGATGGGGAGCTCGTGAGACCGTACTGACCTGGGGCAGCGGAGACCAGCTGCCCAGGTCATGGAGAAGTCAAGCAGAAAGTACATGTATTCTAAAGGCCCGTACTTGCTTATAATGTGTTTGTCTATGTGAGGGCAACTATTAAGATGGCCACCGCTCCAAGATGGAACCCACGGAGTCAATGTATAATAACGTATACATAGTGCATTTGGCAATGGGACGTTATGCAAAGCGCTTGTAAATACCGCATTGACCAATCGCGGTTTGCTAATACATGAATAAACAGGGGTAGGGCCCTGTCTCCTACGCGGTCCCAAATATCAAAGTACGACAGACCCTCCTTTTGCCCTTACATAGGCAATCACTATACTCATACTGATCTTAGTCCAGGTCTACAGACATGAAGTCATGGAGATGTTGCTGTAGCATCATCCTATTACTTAGCGACTCTCACGGGACACATGTAGTAGCACAAAGGCCACATATGGCAGGACAAAATAAGGAATACCTCTATCTAAGTGGCATAAGATCACACCCCCAACAATTAGTGATGTTTACTACTAACTAGTGTCGATGCAGAAGCTGTATAGAAGAATTGCTTACGAATTCTGATCTTTTAACCTGCTCATGTTCGGGAAAAGGGTGAAAAGAGTGCAAAGAAACAGTAGTGGGAAAAGACATAAGTTGGGCAGAGGGTGCAGAAGTCAATGAGTAGAGAAAATCAATCCCACCCATAAATGACAACGTCATGTTTAAAAAACACTAGAAAACACGTTATTAAGAATATATAGACAACGGGAGAAAGTAGCGACCACTATTACAAATGAAATAATAATTTTTATGTTCAGGTGAAACAGTGGTGACCCTCATCAATGCTCTGAGGTGAAAAGGGGGCACCTTTCCACAGAAAATTGATTTTATTCTGCTTATACTAGACAATGCCAGCAAAACAAACAGTCTTCTAACACCTAGTCTATACAATCACACGGAAACCTCTCGTGAAACCACCTATGCCCAGAGTCCGTTCAAAAAGCCTCTCTGGCAGGCTTCTATTGTCCATCAAATCTTCTTCTGTTGTTTTCTTTTGCCTGGGCCTCTTCATTTAAGCCTTTCATGAGAAAAGTACTGCTTAGTTGGAGTGCCCTCCTGGCAAACACCCACAGCTCACTCGAAAAAAAGTCTCAATGTCTCAAGGCAGTGCGCCAGTATTTTTCCTTTGCGGCAGGCACTACAGGTAGTGTGCTCTCCATTGATCAAGGGCACAGGTCATCTCGTGCAGATTCGGGACCATTCTCAGACTCCAACACTCGTCACTCAGTGTCAGAGGACGCTCAGGCTGCTCTTCTATGGGCACTGGAATGTAGTGCCTTCTGTCAATGTTGGATCCGCCGGTGCACTGCACTTCCATTGGGGCAAAGGAAAAGAGGGCGTGTGTGTGGCCAAAAACTCAGGCCCAGGGGCTCAAGGGACTGCACACTGTCAGAGGTTACCAGCACATGACAGGCGCTCTTTTGCACTGGAATTCTGGTTCTGTGGCAAAACCAGCTCCTCCTTCTTTTCTGATGTTGAACGCCTTCTGATGAAGCAAGTGCGATGCTTTAAACAGTTCGTTGTATAACAAGGGGACTGTAAACAGGTGGCCTGCGGTCCTTCAAAGGAGTGGCCACACGCCATGGGACAATTTGGGTCCAGAATACACTGTCTTTCTCAGGAAGCAATACAAATAAAAAGGCAGTAGGCAAAACAGTGCCTCTAAGCTTTTCAATTGGGTTTCCGTGTGAGAGCCTCCATCATCTAAGGGTAGATAACTACACGAGAATTCTATCTAAAATGGATGTCTTCACATATGGTGGCATTGTCTAATAGGGCAAACACATTTTTTTTCCTGAATGATTACATATAAGTGTTTCTAAATTCCTTATCTAGGACATTTCAATAGAGAAATCACATGGTACAGATTATCATAGGCATGTAGAAACCTTTCATATCAGGTGCACTAGGCAATACACAGGCTAATAGTCAGATATGAAAACAAAAGACAAGAACTAGAGGGTCCTGATATTTGCATGATTAGAAACTTCTGATCCCACCGAAAATTAAAGCAGCAGGAACAAAAGGGTAAAAGCCACATTAAAAAATAGACATTGAAAATTCGTCATGTTCAAAAGGGTAAACGTAAGATATCTCCTATTGGTATGGAAAACTTGTCTTACTATAATATTGAGTCAGTTAGCCAGGCTATCGCTACCCTGACAGTCAGGCTGGAAAACATTGAAGCAGGCCTAAGGAAAATTCTTGGAAACCAGTCTGGTCATGCAAAAGGGAATTGTACATAATATGGGGGTTCCTGGTGCATCACTGCAGTCTGGAAGTATGTACCTGAACAATACACCTACAATAATAAATGGGCTGACTGGTGAAAGGAATACGGAAAAGGGAATTGGAACTAGGACACAACTAAAATCCCCAATAACTAAGCATAATGCGACATTGGGCAGGGAAGAAACAAAAGCAATAAAAAATAAAAATCTATAGGAAGGACAAGAATTCACTTGGGTGGTAGTCAGGCATGTGACATCACCAAGAGTACGGGTGATACACAAAAGGCCAAAGTCACATACGTTTTAACTCTACCGCTGGCGACTACACCATATACGGTAATCTTAGCTAATGTTCCAGTTCCTTCTGCAGGGAAAAATGAAAACCTAGTTTCCTTTTAAGAAGCAAAGGCCATATGCTACTTAGGAGACAGGACACCATTACCTAATGTAATATAGAAATTAGGCCACCTTGAGTCACAGATCTATAATTTCATCCTTAGGTCCAATCAAGGATACATAAATGTAGGGCTGCCTGTTCCTTTAAGGGAAGGGCAGTAACGTGACAGGTGACAGGTGACACACTTTGATCCTGTAGATCTCTTTTAGTTTTCTGTAATACCATTATAGCCAATTTAGACATGCACTGATGAAGTGTTGTCTCTCTTGCTCACAGCATGAAAATATCATTAGCTGTGGAATTTAGTAACCAGAACAAGTTCAACCAACTGTTGCGTAGCGATGGGCATCGTCATGACCATCCCCTTCACAATGCAGGTAAACTTGTAATAGTATAAAAAGCAGCAACAAAAACAATGAAAACATGCAAAAAAAATTAAAAACGCACAAAACATCAAGCCATCAGATATACTTGCTGTATATCAAGCACAAAAAGCATAGACAAAACAATAGCATATGTAATAAGCGGTGACACACAAACACCATGTCATGTACTTTATGCACTGTAAAACTGCAGCCCAAAACCCAATATTTGGGCCTGTTTAATTTGTCAGGTTTAAAATACTTACCCTCCTTTTTGACAGTAGATCACCAGGCAATGGAAATCTGCTGTCAAATATAACTCTACTGTTTCTCTTCTAACATACAAGACCAGCAAGAACAATTCATGATAGCAATTCGTTCACATTGAGGCATGTAGCCTTAAAAAAACTTTAGAATCTTTTTGTCTGTCTAAGACTTAATGCAACACTTCGTTTTCTGTTAAAGAAGAGCAACTATAGCAGGCATCATTCTATTTTCTTTTTTAGAGCACCAATGTATCAGCAAAGCATTTAACATGATGTTTGGACTTTCAAAGAAAACCCCTTTGCTATATTTTCCCGGTGGAATTAAGTTCTTTAGTTTTAGTGATGCTATGGAGAAACCAGAAACCCCACCTTTAGAGGCCCGTGTAGCAAGGGCATTCTGCATTCCACAGAGGCAAGGCCCTAATTTAAAAGGTCATAAATGTCAACTCCATTGTTTACGGGAAAGATAGCATCTCAGCAGCGTGACCGAGCCAGCCTCTGCAGCTCTCCCATCCCCCAGCTTCTGACACTCTGAATTCGTCAAAGCCAGAAGGCCTTCCTAATTCCTCCTAACTTGCAATAATTCGCTCTATGTTGAAAAATAATTTCTCCTTTTTAGGCGCTAAAAAATTATCCCTATTCCCAGATTGTTAAACTACATGTATTGTGAAAAATTCACAAAACTTAATAACACACATACCAGTTTTTAGAATAAATGCTTGTTGCAATCCTATGCAATGGTATACATTTCATCAACCTTAAATGAATGAACGTCTCAGTAGGCCCAGCTAAAGTTAGACTGAACTCCAGCAAGTGAGACCGCTTTCTGCCCCAGTCCACTGGCACTGTGAATTGTATTCGCAATGAGTTTTGATATTTTCTTCATCATTTAGTCATTTGCCTTTATTCAAGCTCTGTTTGTCGCTTTCATATTAGCATATGAAACTCAGTGCCTCCCGCCAGGTAATTACAATATTTTCACCCCTACTGCTAGGACCTGCAATCTCATCTTTCCCCTCCTACTTACTCAAACCGGTACCACATTCCTCTTTATTCCCTTCGTCAATACAACCTTCCTCACGCTACTCTTCATGTCTTTATTACTCCCCTTCATCATCTCTCTTCCCTCCACGGCATTGTATTTTCCCAATTGTTCTTCTCCTTCCTACGTATTACCCAGTTCCTATAACCGTAGTTCTACATTTCTCCACCCCTCTATCATTACTGACTTCATCACGTACCTGCTCACAAACATCCTCTATTTCCTTCATCAAAAAATAATTCTCCATTTCTCTTTCTCTATGTGGGTGCTGACTCCATTAAGGCCGTTTTTTATTAACATCAAATAGTTGCGGGTTGCGACACCATATTTTATTTAATTTCCCCAAGTTTTTAAAAAGGTCTTGTTTTTCATAGCGTGTTCAGTAGTATCGTGACAGACACAGCTAAAGTTAGAACCTTCAACCCTGATATTAAAACAAGCCTTTGTACTGGCACATTGACTCATTGAATCATAAGAAGGCACAACCTGTAAATATATATCAAAACCTAAACGTATGCATTTACTGAAGCCTGAGACACTTTAAACAGTACTCTGAATGAAAGAAAATGCAATTGAAACAGTTTTTTTTACCCAAATTCGACTTTGATATTTTAAGCATTAAAAAATGAATATCCTACAATTTTCTTGCATAATATGCATTACCAGAATGTCTATTACATAACCCATGAGTCAGGCATAATAACTTATACTTTATAAAAATGAGCTTGTTTGCGCCTGCGCCAAGGGAAAATTGTACGCGCGAATGCTTGTCATTTTAGTGATGCAACACAACTTAAATCAAATTTTAATGCTAGGAGGTCATAGTATGAGTATTAAGCTTTATAAATATCAAAAAACGATTTTGAAAAGCACTTATTTTTTAAAATAATTTTTCCCATGATTAATAATTTTCTTTTAAAAATTCCCAATTATTCGTTTTTGTGATAATTCCATGTATAAAAAACAAGCTGCATCCCTTGCCTATCATTTTGGACACATTTAACTCACAAGCCTAAGCGCATAAGCCCAATTTGAAACGCGTCACATTTTTGCGCCACTTTCATTTAAAAGGACGGTTCTGCAAAATTCCACCCGTGTTTAACTGGGAAAGTGCTGGCTGAAGGAGCATTCCTATCAAATATACTGCAGCTGAAAAGTTTGCCTGTGAACATCTAATACAATGCATCTAAGGAAAATGATGTAAATGTATTTACTTTTGCAAAAAAAATAGATAATTTCGTTTTTGGGGCCTGATTTATATCTATTGAATGTGTTTCTAATTTTATCCTTTAAGTATTTAACGGCAGTTTTGTATATGTGCACAATTGCTCATTCTATAAATTAAAGAGCACCATATAGCTATTGTAGCACATCACATTGTTCATTTCTGGATTTTTGTTTTAAGTTTCTACTTGATATTAATTAACCAGCAAACTACTTAACAGACTGGAAACATCAGAAGACCCACAAACACATATTGAGCTCATTTCAGACATAAACAGAAAGGGGTTAAACAGACAATACAGCGCGCTTTAGCCATTTTTCATAAATAGCGCCGTCGCAATTTACTTACAGAAGTTGCACTAATGATAAAAAAACCACAGACATTTAAACACACAGTTGACTTACAAATCAATACGCATGACAGAAAGAAAGAACAGCTCACAGACTATACCTGAAACAAACCATTTGCAAATATTGGTTGTAGGTCATATTTACAAGCAACGCTTTTCAATAGTGTTCCAAAAGGCTGCATAAACAGCTCCACAGACAGATGCATGTCCAAGAAGTAGTGAATGCGCTCAATTCACTAGCTCTGCCTAGCAGAACACCACACAAAATCGTTGTGCATATCTTCATTCGTGAAACTGCGCAGAACGAAGGATCCTTGTTTTGTATTATGTCATATTTTAATTCCCTGGGGATACAAAATCACCAAGGAAGAAATATGTTTTTAAATCTAACCTATTTAGATATTTCCCACACTATGGTACCTTTCAAAACAAAAAGCAACACATTTTTCCATGTGAGTTTACAAACAGGCATGCCAAAAATGCTGCGGAAAACGCAAGTATTATAATCAAAACCAAATGGAGAAATATCTCCTCATTACCTGCCTACACAAATTGCAATTCGCATATCCAAACCTATACAAACCAAAAGCTACATTTCCAAATTTGCTAAGATCAGGCATCTTATAGCTCACTAATCTAGCTTCAAACTTCAAGGGTTTATCTCTACCAATAAACTCGCAAATATGCGAGACCCTCGGTTTTGGTAATTGCAATGACCAAATCAGAAACCAAGAAACCAACCCCTCGGCTTTGGTAATTGCGATAACCAAATTAAAGACCCAAAGAACCAAAGGACTGGGAGCGACCCACTTATACATAATTCTTATTCTTAATAATCAAAAGGTTATCCAGATTCTAATTGTCAAGTTCTACATGCCCATACGTCTTTTATAATACTCACGCCAAAAGGGTTCTTTTTCTCACCTTTTGAGTGACATCATGTGGAGGATCAAAATCAGGAAGAGCAGAAATATACCGGACTACATAATCAAAGAATCTCCAGAATCCCTGTGCACAGAGTACCTTCTTGGTAGAATCCCGTTCTGTCCTTCCAGTAGATTTCAGTCTCCCGACAAGAACACTCCCACAGAAAGTCACTTCTCTGATGAGGCCCCACGTTTGGCGCCAACTGAAGTACTCCAATTTTTGAGACTCCAGAGGTGCTAGGGGTAGCACCCTATGACTTCGAGTACTTCCTGATGTGGTATTATAAAATTCTGCATATCTTGATAATATCACAAAGAACTTGGCAACAGAAGCTGAAATATGAAAAGACATCTTTATTAAACTCAAATGAGTGAGACTACGTCGCACAGAAGCCTTAGCAACTGAATGAGGCAGTCTACAGAACAAAAAACAGTCCTCCCTTATATGCAGATTCTTGTGCTTCAGGCACACATTCTTCAGTTTATGGTATGGTCATTCAAAGGTATATATTACAAACGAAAGAGCAGAGTCATGATGACCATCCCACATTCCAGTTAAGCCAGCCCGCAATTATTTACCCAGCAAGGCTCAGATCCCACATCAGATATCAACAGGCCCTAGTTGAACACGGGCATCTACTGTTTAGAAAAACAGGCCATAAAGCAGGAACAGTCAGGTGTGAAAGAGATTAGCCGGAGGCTTGTGTGGGATGAAAAAGGTTTTATGGTGTGTCATGCCCTGATGCTAATCACAGGTGGCCGGAGGATGGGGAGCTCGTGAGACCGGACTGACCTGGGGCAGCGGAGACCAGCTGCCCAGGTCATGGAGAAGTCAAGCAGAAAGTACATGTATTCTAAAGGCCCGTACTTGCTTATAATGTGTTTGTCTATGTGAGGGCAACTATTAAGATGGCCACCGCTCCAAGATGGAACCCACGGAGTCAATGTATAATAACGTATACATAGTGCATTTGGCAATGGGACGTTATGCAAAGCGCTTGTAAATACCGCATTGACCAATCGCGGTTTGCTAATACATGAATAAACAGGGGTAGGGCCCTGTCTCCTACGCGGTCCCAAATATCAAAGTACGACAGTATTACATCAAGCGCAAGACCGGTCCCGCCGCATGGCTGTGTCTCCAGGGCACCGGCAGCTGAAGCTCCAGATGTGGCACGCTGCCAGTGTGCGAGGCTGGTGTACATTAGATCCGTGGCTGATAGCGCGGGCGAGATATTACAGACCCACCTCCATAGGAAGGCAGCCCTGTATTAACGCCAACCCCTCCTAAAAGAACCCCCTGCTGCAGCTGCGCTATGGGTGAGCTGCATCTTGGTGTGCGCGCTAGTGAAAATAAAAAAAAACATGCGGTCACGACTGTCCCGGCAGTTGTGAAAGTGCGCACTGCGCGCTGAATGTAAACAAAGCACGTCATCGTGCCTCAAGTAGGACAAACTCAATCAAGAAAATAGTGCTTACAACACTAAAATAACACGTACAGTGTAAAAACCAAAGTAAAGGGACCAGTAGCCATGGGAGCATACAAATGACAAGATGGCCGTACAAAGGAGAGACTAACAAGCCTAATAAGGAATCAGATGCCAACATTTATGAAAGACAAAGACACAAGCCAATGAAAAATATGGGTGGGTAGTTGGCGGGGCTTCTCCTCCGTACTCTATCTACAACAGATCGCTAGAGCAGCACTTGCGCTCGGGCTCGACCTAAAGTGTACATTAGATTATACCATGAAAATACTTTTATTAAAAGTAGCTTTGTGAACTTGGAATCGTTCACGTATTCTTTTTGGCTTAACGTACGGGAGATGATGTAACCTTATGGCTTGAGCTTTTGACTTTGGAGCTGGGGAACCAGGTTCGAATCTCGGCGTCGGCGCAGCATCCTGTGATTCTGGGCAAATCACTTCATCTCCCTGTGTCTACCAAAAACAAGCATTGGCATAGCCAATAGGTCTCGCCTTTGGGACCTTATAAGTGTTTAGCCATGCAACAGTTGATGTTGTTGCACCAAGGATATTGTTCTGCTTAACTAAATACTTATAAGGTCCCAAAAGCGAGACCTATTGGCTATGGCAATGCTTTTTTTTGGTAGGCACCGGGAGATTAAGTGATTTGGCCAGAATCACAGGATGTGGAGTTGACCCTGAGGCTCCAACCTTGGTTTTCAAGCTCCATGGTCGGCAGTCTAGCTGTGAGACCACACCCTTTCCCCTTGTAGTTAGAACATACACCGTGAGTGAAACTGCAATGGTAAACAAGAATGCCAGGCAAATTCTTGATCGGGTACTGGCTCCTGCACTTTCCAGAATCTCAAGTCACGAATGAATGGCAAAGATATCTTCCAAAAACACACAGCCACTCCGCACTCACAGTGTTTCTCTACTTTGGACAGGGTTTCAGCCTGTTTCTGGAAGTTCTTTTTGTTCATGTTGGACTCTTGATAAACGAATACGTGTATTGTTCAGAGGTGAAGGAAACTGCAGCGACGCCAGATGGTACAGATCGGTCTTTTTCCTTTCCACGGTTTCACTAGCTAACATATAAAGTGAAGCAGACAACAAGCAGACCAGGAAGTCACAAAACGTAACCTAGACAACCAGACCCACTGCTGCCCAATCAAAAACGTGATCAGCTAACCATAGACAAAGAAGAAGAACTAAATTGACTTGTGATGGTCTGTGGGTTCGGGCGGAGTGTCTTTTCTCGGATTTGGATAGCAGCCCAAACTTGTTTAGGATGAGGGAGAGCTTGTGGGTCATGTATAAGTAGCGTGATGCTGGCTGTTTGTTGGTCTGTTTGGAGTGGGCACGTATCGTCAACACACCTCGTGAGACATAGGGAATGCCTTTGGCTAAAGATATATGGCGCAAAAACATCGCGTCTGCCGGCTTATAGCCTGAAGGCAGTAGTCGAAGTGCATTAAAAAACAAGCATTGGCCGCGCGGCCGTAAAAGTAAAGGCCGCGTGGCCGTGAAGGCGAAAGTAATCACGATCAAAGTTGAAAGTGATCGTGATTGCGAGGACAGGACACGCTGTGTAGTAAGCACGCGAGTTGTGCGTGCGCAGCAGTGATTGCCAGCTGCGCACAAGCACGCTTGCGTGAACGCAAGCGTTAGGCCAGCGCTGGTAGCACTTTGAAATCCCGTATACAAAATGTCTCGCCTGAGACAGCGCATGCGCTGGCTCAGGCGAGACCTAAAAAATGAATGTGTCCTTGTGTAGCGTAACTGGTGCTCATGTAAAGCGATCCAATACCTTCGAGTCAAGTTCGTGTTATAAAAAATCTGCACACAGAAAAAAAATAATCAATTTGCCGTAAGTGAGTCAAGAGATTTTAATTTGTTACATGGTCATTATCTTTATCATTGTCAATTATACGGTGTACCCAGGGCCACTAGAATTATGCTGCAGGTGCGGGCTAGATTATGCGGCAAGGTTGAGTAAATTATGCAGCAAGAAAAGGCAAATTATATTTCACATTTTGTGATAGTGTTACGTCATTGTTTTGTCATTTTCAAACTTGTTAACATTGGGCATTGGTTGCACCTCAGTACCAGTTTAACCCAAAAGTATAGCAATAAGCAACAAAATTGTAACTAGTCGACCTTTGTAAAGGTCCTTCCACTGTGCTGCAATGAGTTTCGCAGCATTTTTAGTAACTTTTGAACTGTTTGAGGTAGAAACAATTGTTTGTGTTAAAATCTGCAGATTATGAGGCAGATGATGGATTATGCTGCAAATCTGTAACTATGCGAAAATTGCCACAGCCGCACAATTGCATAGTTCCAGTGGTCCTCGGTATAACCAGGCTCAACTCCAGGACTTTTGATCTAGGAAGGCCATGAAGAGGTGTGCATGGGCAATGAAGATGAATGGCAGCGGCCAGGGCCGGATTGGATAAATGGAACCAGCCCAGGCAAAAATGCCCAGACAAGCTTCTCGCCTTCATCTCCTTGTATAATCTCTCTTGCAATCATTCCATTCTCTCTCCTTCACTCGACTTCTGTTTGCGCCATGTCTATTTGCTCCAGCCTCCTCTCTTTCTCACTTTTAAAGCCTCACAGTGTCTGTCACTTTTCCCAGCAGCTCCCAGAGGTTAATGCCAGCAGAGGCACCAAGGGCGATCCTAGGGTTTGAAACCCAATCTCCAAGGGCTCCAGCTACTCTGTGGACACCTTCATTGTGTATATACTCCCACATAATTGTTTGGAAGGGATTTCCTCTGACAATCTCACCTCCTTGTCCACTTTGGGATGGTGTCGCTATTGGGGGTGCTTGGTAACTTTGCTGTGGCAGCATTTGTTGCACCTGAGGCTTTGCTTGTTATTGCACATTCTGTGGTGGTGTCTGAAGTACGTATATAATTTGTGAGTTTGACTGTGGTTCCACAACTGAATTCCCTGGCTGACTGTAAACCCCTGTTCTTCCATTTTGTTCATCCCACCTTAGTCATGCAGTCTTTAATGAAATGTCCCTATCTATGACAATAATGAGATGTTTGATACATCCTCTGTGAACCTATCCTGCCCCTTCCTATTCTTGCTCATCCTCATCAGCTACTTCCTTGTGCGATTTTACTATCCTACTGTTGTGGGTACTATTGTTTGGTCACTGGGAGCGATCCCACAGACTTGGCAGTCATCTGAGTGGTGGCTGCTACAACAGCTCCTTCCACTGCTCCTTTCTTAGCCAACTTTTGCTACACAATCTTGGCTGCTGCTTACTCTGTCACCTCCTGCTTGTTTCTCTTCCTCTTCAAATTTTGATATGTGCCTGTAACTCTTTCCAGAGTTTGGTTTTCAATGGCAGTATATTGTCTAGTTTATCCTGTACATCAGAGGGTAAACCCTTTTTCATTTCATTGTTAAACAGCACAGCATTTCCCTGTTACTTCCCAACCCTGACCCTGCGTCCATTTTTCTTTTATCTTGCTAAGAAACTTACCGGGGTCCTCATGCGACTGCATTGATTGAGACATGAGGGACCCAATGTCTGGCATGTCAGGATACATTTTCCTCAGCTGATCCCAAACTACTGTCCTAACTAGGTTGAACTGAGATCCATCATACCTAGTCTCAGTGAGGGTAACATTTCTCACTCCAGCCTTATGGAATACAGTATCTGTCTCATCTCCTATGAGAGAGCTAAGTAAACTCTTTATGTACCCTGCAGCCAAGGTAATGCCTGCAGTTTACTTTTCAAAAGTGAGTTAATTTCCCTGCTCTCTATATAAGTAGCACTAACAACGTTTTGAGATTCTCCTTGTCCATTTGTGGCCAAGGAACATAATGAGGTGACCCATGTCCCTCATGTATCAGTGACATCATATAGATCGGAGTGATGGAATTTTTGGGGTTGTGCTGTCTGGCATATTTTTTGCCACACACACAAACATTTCCCCATGTAGGGGTAATCCCAGTCTAGATTTCCCTCACCATAAAGAATACAATCATCAGCATTTTACATGTCACGTGGTTCAAAGGACCCTACCTGTGGCCATGGGCTCATATGTGGGGCTAACCTTTCAACCCATCCTGCTAAATTATCCATCTAGGGTACAACACTGTTCCAACTATTTTCTTGTTCAACAACTGTCTCACTAAAGGTGAGATCTGTGTTGCATAAAACTGATTGAACACTCATCTGCCTCATTGGTCTAACATGCAGTGTCAATCCTCCCATAGTTTCACAAGATCCCATCCTGAAGTCTGGCTGGCCATGTTTTTGCTGAAACTGCAACCACTCTAACTCAGTTGCTCATGGTTTCCTTGTTTTAGAGAGCATGTCCTGTTCTCTTCCTCTAGTGTTGGTGCGATTAGGCAATCCCATTGCTCCCTTTGCATAGTCAAAAGTGCCTAGCATCTGGAGATTAGAGTATTTCACTCATTTTGTCTACATGTCTATGTATTGACTCTACTCTATTTGCCATTCTTCCGAAACTTCCCTGAATTTGTCCTGAAAGATCCCAATAATATTCTGTCCTTGCTTCCCTCGCATCCCTTCTATTCGCACTTTGTGATACCCATTCCCGAACGCTTTCTGGGTAAACTATTACACTCCCCTACTCCTTCTGCCAAAGTGGTGGATTATCTTCAGTCCTTCTATAATCTTCATCTCTTTCTTGGGATACTAGCCATCGCGCCATAATAAGAGCCCTGTCTACATAATAATTCCATCTAGTGTCATCTGCATCTCTCATTGCAGGGTAGACATTTGCTCCCTAACTACCCTTCCTATTGCATCTTTTTTCTGTAATAGATTTGTTGTTTCTGATTAAATATGTGACTGATCATTACTGTCTCCTGGTTCCTGCACTTTACCTCTACACTCCTGGGGAGAAGCTTTATCTAAATACAGTGTAAGCTGTGCTTCTAGCTGTCCTGAAAACTATGAGTCACCCACCCATAGTTGCTGTCTGGGAGTATTCATGTGTCTTGGCTTTGACATCTGTGGGGCAACATTAGGGGGTCCCTTTGGGGATTGTGAAGGGGTCTCAACTTCAGGATTCTCAAATCCCAATGTGACTCCCTGTAGCTGTGTCAGTAGATACATACCAGGTATCTTAAGGGAAGTAGTCATTGAGTCATAGTGAGGTGGTAAAGTAGATGGGTGGCTAGGGGTATCAACATTTGAGGAGTCCTTAGATTTCTCACAAAAACCTTGCTATAAAGCTAAGGTAGCTTCTCGCTTCTGTAATTTAGCTTCTGTGTATATACTCTTAAGGTTTGTAATATTGTGCTCTAATATTTGATCATCAAATGCCCTTTTGGCTAGAGATACGTAAGCTTCTGAGTAGCCTTAAACCACTCCTGACAATATTTGTGTAATTTTTCTGGTCACCTGAAGAGTTCTTTTGCATGTGCTCTAAGAGAGTCTCCATAATCCCCTGTATTTCTAGCAACTTTTGCAATGTAACTTTTATCGGTCTACTCAATATTTCTTTTTAGAAACATTTTTTACACTTGTCCTCATAAACAAGAAATCCAGCAATTTGTCTTTTCAGTCATGTATTAAACATTATACGTTTACAATAACATTGTGAACAACTTTACACAACAACACTCTGTGGACATATTTCAATTTACATGCATTCACCGTCAACATATTTAAAATAGGAACACTTCAATTACTTCTACATATTAATCACCATTGTTTTGACTCCAAACTGTAAATAATGTTGGCAGCAACTGACCACTTCCCTCCACGCTCAAGAGAGGATAAACCTCAAACCGTGAGTCTCATAGACCATGGGATGACTTCTGGACATTAGGTCCAGGACAGTAATTTGAGTGTTCAGATCGAACTTGGAGGTAAAGTTTAGCGAAATTGGCCTTTCAGCTGTCCCTCTAAGTCAATATATTGGAACACATATTTGGAAACCCAACTTCAAATCAACCACGTTGACCACTTCCAACTTTATATTGGAAAAACACTCTTCCGACTCCACAGCGCTTTAACTTAATATTGTGCAACACAGGTACATGCAATAAACGTATATTTACTTTACATCCACATTTACCATTGCCAAAGAGGCAAGTCATATAGGATACAAAACATGGAACAAAGTCCCTATTATCGTCACCATAAAGACTGCAACCGCCCCATGAATAGGCAGAACTTTATGCAACACGGTGTCTGCTTACCTCATAAAAAATGAGCAATGATCTATGCTGCGGGGGTAGACAGCCGATCTCAATTTGCTGCTCCACAAGCAGCCACTTATATAGCAACATGAACAATGCTTATTACAAAAGGTCAAATAATAAGTTACTTAGCAGTTACATATTGATTACAGGAAACAGCTTGTCACTTGTGACATTAACTTCTTAAATCCCTTTTAGCCCAGTGAGCGTTGCATGGCTGGTTTGGAGACATTGGGGGTCGAATTAATCCGTGATGAAGGTGACAATGCTCAATAAATAAGTGGAAGCCAGGAAACTGAAAAAAGGTGTAGAAGAAAAGAAGATCAGAGTGAAGTCTGATGCTTAAGGGGGTTCGTGCAAAGAGATGAAGGGTGGGACGAAGGGGTCTCAGCAGTTGCAGACTTGCCAGCTGTATTGAATGAATGTCTCCTTAGGTAAAGCATTCCATTACCCTGGGGTTGAGTATGTGCTATCTAAAAACAGCAGCAAAAACAAGTCAAAGCTTTTTGTGAAGCAGGACAGGACAAGGATTATTTATTGTGTCCTGGATGGGAGGCCAACACAGCAATGAGAAGGAGGGGCGACACAGAGGGAAGCAGCAAACAGATGATCGGAGAGAGCAGATGGCAGAGCCAGCTACAAAACATGCTCTCTGTAGAGTGGCTCAAAAAAAGAAAAAATAGTTTGGAAAATCGCAAGCAGTGTAAGGACAGACGTACTTGGGACATGCTCTAGGGGAGGGGCACATGTAAGAAGAGGAAAGTGCTGACGGCAGAGCTGACCAGCAGGAAGCAAGCAATTGAGAGTGACTTTAAATCCCACCATCGATAAGTAATGGACGGCAGTTAAGCCCACTCAGAATAAACAACACGTCTTGAAGACACAGCACAACAAAATAAAGATCTATACTGAGAACAACATGGCGCGTGGCAAGAGTTGTGCGTTGTGTGCATTTTTAACCATTACTGGCAAATAGCTGTGATTTTCTGCATTTGAGCCAGTGTTGTGTAGGTCTATCTATATAGGTTCTGCCCATTTAGATAACATAAACTGTGGGATTGGTGTCCAGACGGATTCCAGACACCCCCACCGGATATGTTCGCCTGTATACCAGCTAGCTCACAGTGCCACTATGAACTCCTCTTACCAAGGACAAAATAGTTTCTGGAAACTATTGAACATGACAACCCTGACCCCTCAGGGATTGTGGAAAGAGTACAGTACTTTTCGCTCAGTCACTCGTGCTCACTTTGTCTCAGAGAGATACACAGAATAAACAATAGGATGTTTTCAATAAGCATTTATTAAACCAGCGTCATTCTAGCGTAAAATACGTGTGCTGCAACAACCATAAGACAGAAATAGATATATATACGGTTATGAGCACCAGCAGAGTAAATTAATGGTAGAATTCTACCATAGCACTAAAACAAACGGTTTATGCAGGTATATAGATACATGACAGTAATAATGCGTACTCCTACGATGCTAACCCTAACTAGGTGTACCTAAGTGTACCTAGCATATATGTAGGTGTATAGTCAAGAATCCCTCTAGGACAGAGCCAACCCCATTACCTGAAGTGAGAGAATAAAGGACCACGTCTTTGTCTCTAGTTGGATACCCCGCAAGGGAGGTCAGACCACTGCGTGCTGGAGTATCTCCGTGCAGGGACCTCAGGGTCTCCTGTCAACATGAAAGTCTTTCTCCTCTGCCTGGCCCAGCGAAGATAGGATGCTAATATACCCAAAAGGTACCCTCAGGGATTCTACCTTGCTGTGTCATGTCGGCCAAAGATGACAGTGATGAACCTTATACAGTTATTATGCAGAAGATGGTAATCCTGCTGTGAGTCTGAGAATCCTCATGCATAATAAATGAGGCTAGTTTTCGGAGAAAACCACACAACATTTATGCGCACCTACCTAGGTAAAAGGTCAGCACCAAAACCGTTATGTAGTACAATGGCAGGGTAAATGTAGGTGAAAGGTTAGGTGACTATCCAGGCCTGAATTGGGGTACATTGAGAATTATAACACCAGAACCAAAACTCAGTTTTTAACTGTGTCTTTTTCATTGAATATTGAATATATGTGGAATTCCACCTTCTTTTTGGAACATTTTTTGAAATAAGTTTATTTATAGTGGGATGGTGTTACATAAATTAAGTGGGTTTTTATTTTTTTTATTTTCATTTGAAACAAGTGGTATCGTTTGTGACAATACTGCTAAATGAACATGTGGAATGTTTGCGAGAGGTACATATTGCAGTTATGACCAAATATGGGACTAATGCAGGCAAAATGGCATGATAATCCACATGTAAACTTATAAGCGGTTTCCTCTACAATATATTTGTTACAGGGTAGTTTTGAGTTCTTGTAATGAGTAATCATTTTGCTAGCAGCTCTGTGGCACATTGCTACCCATTCTCCATGTCTTGCTCTTCTCACTTATCCAGGTCCATTATGTTCCTCCCATTTCCTCCAAGTTTTCTTAAAATATCTTCTGCTAGCCCCTCCCTTTACATTTCACCTTGTGCGCTGCCACACACCAGTCCATATTGTGGGTCATTTCCTCAATGGCTGGTGGTGATGCGCTTCCTTATCATTGTGCTATGTTTGACTTTGTTAGGAAACCCCATTGTTGCCTCCAACTTCCTACTAACTTACTTTCGGTAACTCCACAATGTGTGGATAAAGGTACCCTCTTGGACATAGCCTCATAGGCACATGTCGGTATTAATTCACCCAAATATCCACAGCTGAACCCTTGTGTAGCAGACTCTTTGGAGCATTGTCAGTTGGACCAAGCGGAAACCATATCTTGCTGATAGCTCTCAGGTGTATGCAAATGCTTCCTCCCATAACCTGTTTTCTATTGACCTCCATGGCTTTCTCCATCTGGCACTGAGTCTTCCAATTCTTTTTGTGTCTGGACCATTAAGGTGGTAAATGTCAGCAGTATGGGATATTTTTGGCCACTCAAGCCTCTAGTAGCCTTACCTCTAGTGGTGACAATTCTAGCATTCCATCAGCCCATTAATGCAAGCAGTAACTGCGTACTTGAGCTGATAATATTAAGATGTCTAGGTTTCTTTATAATCTGCGTTTGGTTTGCATTTGTGTAAATGGTATTTAACATGTACCAATTGAGCATAAAAGAAGCTTTATTCCTTCAGGAAAACAATATTGGGGTAGCCCATACTAAAAAAGCAAGGACACCTACATTGTCAGACTAGTCAACACCAAACTGTACACTACATAGCTCACCCTTGCCACTAATTTAATATACAGATTTCAGCAGTGGTTAAGCGTATGAAGGGTGCACACTACGAGCCGTAAAAACTACTGAAACACACCAGTTAAGTTGCTTTTGAAAAAAAGTGCAATGTAAAATTCTTACATAACTGTGAATGATCACCATTATAGGACACACCTATATCATTGTTGAATAAGTTTAACTGTAAATTGCAATTTTAAATGTATTTGTATAGCGTTTACAACCCATGACGAGGCACTAAAGCTTTTTTTGTCGGGTAGCATGCTACTCCGGAACTCAAGATTTGAAGTTTGTTGGTGGGTACATTTTTCTTTTTCCTTGTGTATTACTTGTGTTAGGTTTTGTGATCTTTATTTCATGCACGTTTAATAGTGCTTGGAGTAAGGATTGAATGATCGGAATGGATTTGAAAACTAGAAGTTGAAGTAGGAGTGGAATTATAGAAATGACATTGAAAAGGGGAAGTAGTACGTTTTTTGTTGTAATTAGTAAACTTGTGTGCTTGTTAATTAAGTTTTATGGCTAAAAAGGAGGGGTGAAAATTTGAGAAGGATATTTGGTAGTTCATAGTAGTCAGAAAGGTTTGGGATGAGACAAAGGGAAGAAAGGTGGGAAGGATGCAAAGGTTTTTTTGTATTCTTTATAGCAAAATGTAAATAATGTATGTATACACGATTGCTAAAGTTTTGTTTACTTGTTTAAACCTCTCTATATAAATACTTGTGTACATTGAAGTGACGCTATTTATATGGTTTGCTGTCCAAATTCATCTTGTACAGTTTTTTATAGTTTCAAATAAATGTAATCAACTTATAAGTACATAAATATACAATTGGCACTTATTGTAGTTTTTAGTTGCAAGCATAACCCTCTATATATGCACATATAAGCAGCAATTTTGACATTATTGGTGTAATATATAGTTTTCTGCTTATATAAATGTGTCTGCTTATAACAGGAGGCATAGTTAAAAGTACATTGACTTGTATTTGTATATAGACATCTCTTTTCCCTACTGTGAGAAGTATAGTTTGTCATGTCTGTGTATACTGTTGTGGTATATTCTGGGGTTATGAGTATAGTCGTCATGCCATAAAAAGCCTGCTCTTGACTAATCTTCTGAGGTGGAGATGGTTGTCTATGTATCTTATATTTGAGGGTAGGGAGTTCCATAGTTTGGCTGCTTGAACAGAGAAAGATGTCCCATGCATGTTTTTTCCCCCTTGGATGTAGGAATTAAGGGGCGGGGAGCCATCCTTGTGCGGAAGTTCCTTTGTTGCATGTATTTGTTGATTTTCTTCCTGATGAAGAGTGGTCATTTGCCATGCCAACTAGAACCCAGTGTAGCACACTCACAGCAGGGGAGATGTGCGCTTGTAGCTTTATATATAGGAGGTGTCTAGCTACAGCTTACTGAATTCTTTGTAGTCTTACAGGTTTTAAAAAAACATATTTTATTGATTTTGCACAATGTGGCACCTTGATAAAGCACCACAGCAATTGATACAGTGGTACATAACTCTCGTAGTTCTCACATACAGGGTTGTGGAATAATCATTTAAACGTTTAGCATGAGAGTACGAATGATAACCCGTTTTGGGTGTTTACAGTTGTAGTCTTATAGTTGACAAAGTTGAGCCATGATACTGCCCATTAGCATAGTTCAGTTTTGATATGACAAGAGAGATGATAGCTTGAACCTTGTGTGGGAATCCTAGGTGCGGGATCATGCGTCACTGTGTTTTCATTGTGAGAAAGTTTGATTTTGCTACCTTATCCACTTGTAGATTTATTGACAGTTTGGTGTCCATGGTAATTCCAAAGTCTTTTACCTCCTTAGATACTTTTCAAGATTGTGATGGAGCGGGTATTACAAAATTTTGTATACCCCCACATTCTGTACGTTCATTCTAATTAGATTAATCTATTAATTATAATACTATTATAGTGTTTGTGTGAAGTTTAACCAATATTACTAATGTACGAAACATACGTGGGATTAGCATTTTGCATGGCTAAAATAATTTGTAATTAACCTATGTATGCATACTAATACTAGAAAAATAGAATATCGTACGATATATGTTGCTTTTGTGACGTTATCGTATGTTGCACCAGATGACATCAATGGGTGAATATGAACGATTTAAATGTCGCCATATGCTAGATAATTACGAGCACATAGGGGAATTAGTGAGGGTTTAACATTTTAGTCGTTATTTCTATGTTTTAATTACTTTTTGTGTTTGTTTAGCTTAAGTTAGTCCTTTGGGCCTAAAAACAAGATGGCTGCCTGATATACTCGACGTGATGGCCACCATTCCACGAGGTTTCAGACCAAGTGCGCTTGCGCCAACCACCCATACCAGTAGCCTCAACATGACCCCAGACACGATGTGCCTTAGCAAGGTCACGATGGGATGCTTGCCAAATGTTCAAACAAAGTGTCATGACTGTGCTTGCGAAGGGGAAGCGGCCGCATTCGCACTTCCGCAGTCTTCTGCATAAAATGGACCGTAGCGGACAGCCTGATGCTTCGCGTTCTAGTTGTTGAGCCCCCACGTCACTTCCGGGTATTCCCTTGCACTTCCGGGTCGTCTAACGCGTCCACAAGACGCGTGGAGCTGAAATCCTGTTCTGCCGGTTATGGAGCATTGAGGGGAGTTAACAAACCGGAGTCCTTAGAATCACCCCGATCCGGTCCTTCGCTGGAACTGCAGTTTCACTACAGCGGTAACGCGCTGGCGCGCAGTAGAAGGGTAGAGGCTCTTCAATTTAATTGGAGCTCATATCGCTAACCCGTTACCCTTCATTGATTCCCAAAACTCCCGTGGTGGGCACTAGGGGCTTGTTGTTAGGCGTTGGGTCATCTGCCTCTCCTTATAGCTGCTGCACTGCACCTCCCTCCTATTCTCGCTGTGTACCATGAGGAATTGCGGTATTAGTTATACTTGTTGTTGATCAGATATTCTTCTCTACTATGTTACTTATTCTGACTAGAAGTCTCAAATAGATGTTAGAGTCCCATATGGTTGTGGCATGAACAACCTACATTAGAGTATATGAGTGGACGTTACTGGTTGTGTATGAACAACCTACATTAGAGTATATGAGTGGACATTACTGGTTGTGCTTTTAACAACCATTGGAGTTTAGTCCTTTCACGTGTCCGTCTCTGCCAACGCTTGCTTCATGAGGGTAAGAAGTGTCGAGACACATTCCATACAAATTGTTTACTGTTCATAGGGTGTGTATACTTACCTTATTGTTCTTTTATATATAGGAGCACCACACTGGTCATTTAAGTTGTTATCACCCTATGTTCGGACATCCGAGGAAGAGGGGAGAATCACAGGTAGAACCTGGGACACTTGTTGAGTCATTTTTTAGTCTGCCTGTTAAACTGTCTGTCTGCTAAAGTGACCTTTTGTTTGCAGGACTTCAATCGGATCTCAGTGGGCTCTCGAGGTGCTGGATGTATGCTGACCCTGCCTTGTTTCTCTTTCCCTTATCTCCCCTCTTCCCCCCATCCACTTATTCTGCTTTGACCTGGTTGGGCGGACTAGTGGTGGAGGGACGTGGGGAATAGTCTTCTGTTTCCTGCTTCCTGGCCCCGCAGAGACCTCAGGTGAGCCTGACACAAAGGACTTATGCAAGGAACCGGATGGATCATGCCTGACAATATGACCTCATGAGTTGTGTGAAACTTCACCGGACGATTCCAACCGACCAATGGGATAAGCCCAAATTCTTTCATTTGTATCTTTTGAACCTTATTTTATTATATAAATGATGTTAGAATAGAAAGGAGGGTTCTACTCTTTCTCGTACTTCCTTTATGCTGGCGGAGACAACGGTGACGCTACGTGACGGAAGTGTTCCTGAATCTTTGACAGACTGAACTGCTGCCCTACCTCTTGATGAACTATGGATTTCTGAAAATCTATGGGCACTGATCGATATTTGCACGTCTCTGGTCCTTGACCTGATTTTTGGGACTGGAGCGTGCTGACGACTAAATTTGCTGACTTAGAGGACGACCGATAGCCAGAATACGTAAATATGGTGTACTGTGATGATTAAAAATTTACTAGATGGAACTAAAATTCTTGCATTATTTAGATAAACAAAATTTATTGATTAACCAGAAAATTTGTTTGGTTGTTTATTGAAAAGGAGTAGATTACGATTTTTGAGTATACTTTAGCTGGACTAAATCATCAAACTCAAATCAACTAAATTGATTCATCGATTACGTGGGAGGAGTATCTTAATGTTTAGGTTCATGATGTGCAGTGATAAAGGTATTAGGGTTTAGAAGTGTAAATAATTCTATCTCTATAGGTTATAAGGTATTCCTTTCATGTCCGAGCTTGGAACGTTCATTCCTCCTGTAGGTGCAGACCAGTGAATGTGAAGTATGAATGATGGTGATATGGGCCCCACCAATGAATGAATGAGAGAATGTGTTAACGTGACGACTGGTCTGTGACGAAGGGAGGATATTAGGTTCGGGTTTTTGTCTTGATCCCCGTTACCCAGGTTTCCACGCTGCATCAGTATTTCTGGTAGCAGGATGATGGTTTTTATTGTTTTGGTTTGGTGATTATTGCTTGTACATTGCTTATTGATTATTGATTGGTATTGATTTATGTATTAACACTCTATGTTGAGTTGCGTCAGGTTCTATGTTGTTTGCACGGCTTCTGGGATGTAGGAAGTCGGAAGTTTGTAACGGTTCCGTAGTAGAGCAGAGGTAAGCGCTGTTCTCGGGAAAAGTGGAATTGTTGTCGCCCTGTAGGTACACAGGGGAAACGTGTAACGAGTGAAGTTGCACGACGCATTGTCTGGGTTCGGTTCGGTGACATTGTCGTGTGTTACCATTAGAAATATCTCTTGTATGAAAGAAGTGTATGGTAGCAAAGGTCACCTGTGAAATTTTGGTCTTAAGTACCAGGAGTCCAGAAGGAACTCTGATAACGCTTATCACTGGAAAGGTAATAGGTGTTCCCTAAGCTTGTTACAAGGATAAAGTAGAGGGAAGTGCTACTTTGTTAACAAAAGTTATAATTCTGTAGTAGGACAGACTGTTCGCTGTTCTCGGGAAAGACAGAATTCTGTATGAATGTACTACATTTTTCTGTGTGAAAGTGCGTGAATGAAAAGGCATTCAGGTTAATTGTGAAACTCTAGTTTTATTTCTCAGGATCATTGGGTCTCCAACTAGGTGTCTTCATTCTGGAGAAACAGTTAGCTAATGCTTGCTAGAAGGGTAAGGTAGAGGGATGTGCTACTTTATCAATGGAAGTAGCGATTCTGTAATAGGGCAGAGGTAAGCGCTGCTCTCGGGAAAGATGGAATTCTTGTGAGAAATGTAATTGAGTGTCCTTTGGTTAGCGAAGCGGACAATGGTGGTGTTTTTATGTTGTTACTAACAGATTTGTGAATTTGAAGAACGTAAAGAACTTACAGAGAAAATTTTGTAAAGGATGGGTCAACGGGAGCAGGAGTAGGAGCCGCGACAGCGAGAAGAGCTGACGTCAGAAAGGCCGCGCTGGGTTTGGCCAGTCAGTTAGAAACGTAGATGCCCCTGATTGGTGCGTTAGTATACGCCGCGCTAGGAGTGGCGAAATACAGGGTGACGTAGATGCTCCGGATTGGTGCGTTAGTGAGAGTCACGCTGAGATTGGAAAATTGCAGAAGTGTCGTAGACGCTCCGTATTGGTGCGTTAGAGTGAGTCGCGCTTCGATTGGTCAAGAACAACAGTACAGTCGTAAGGAGAGGCTAGCGATACACGGAAGACAGAAAAGATGGATTACGATCCACCAGAAAAGGAGAAAAAGTCTTGGTTTGGGAAAATTAAGAAGTGGTTTAAAAAGGACAAACCGATTGTGACTAGGGAAGGACAGTTACTTCCTCCACCGAAAACCCCTGCATCCTTAATGGTTGCGAAATACGGATATCACACTTGTATTTGGTTAGACAATTGGGTAAAATACACTAGAGACGACAGAGTCTTAGCATTTCCAGAGCATGGTTCGTTCAATTTAGCAGTTTTGAGAAATTTGAGAGAAAGAATGATGAATCTAGAACCAAGACCCAGGCCGAAACAGTTTGAAGCATTGACCGAATGGGAAGATGAAATGCATGACAGAGAGAGACGACAGAGGAGTGGTGGAAGATATAAGTACATGTTTGGTAGATATGGGCATGACACTCATGATGATAGAATGAGAAGGGGGCAGAATGCGAGTATGACTGAAGGTATGTTTCCCGTAAGAACTGCTGAAGAAGTTGGAGGTAGAAAATGTACGGAAAAAAGACATAATGTTGAATCAAGAGGCTATGGAGTGAATGAATCGGAGGATGATGTTCTTGATGACATGTTTTATAAAAATCCACCTGCGTATCAACCAGAATCTGAAATGTTGACACCAAGTGCCCCAATGAGAGAAACTTTGCGAATCATTAAGACTGACCAGTTCCCCAAGAATTAGGAAAAAACAATGCCATCAGAGAGATAGAGAAAAAATCAGAAGATAAAATGAGTGGTGAAAATTCGGCAGAATTAGCAAAAACAACTTTAGAATTAACTGAGAAGATAAGAGAATTAACTAAAAATTTTGAAGCTGTAACCGTTCCAGTGACTATAGGTCCTGTGATGCCTATTTTTGATAAACAGAAACATAGTGAACATTGTTTAACAGTTCCTTATAATAGCAATAAACAGTTTGAGAAGCCAAAACAGAGCCTAAATGAAAATCCATGGAGACAGACAATGAGTATGATCGAACCAAATGTTTTGAGTAACCCATTTATAGGCCCAAATATAGCAGAAAGACATACAATGACAATGGAGTCAATATTAGAGACACCAAGGGATTCAGAACGAAGTAATGTAGAGAAGCCAGTAGGTCCATCTTCAGAAGAATTGAGTGAATGGTTGAGAAGCTTGCAGAGAAAAGACGAAGAATCCCAATCAATAGATGTGGCCAAATTACAAATGGTACTGGAAGAGTTAATAGTAGGAACTATCCCCACAGAGAAATTAAAAACTTATCAGGATGAAGAGTTACTATGTTTATGCAAAAGTGGAACATGGAGAGCGAAAATTTTGCATGAAAGACTAGAAGAAGTAGCAAATGAAATGGGTATAGATATTGAAAAGGTGAAGGCTTTACAAAAACCATATCGAATAGATTTCACTGAAAAAGATATTGAAAATTTGAACACCACAGGACGGATAAATCAGATCAAGGAGATTATTATTTTATTGAGTAAAATGGGGAGATGTAGATAAATGGAGGAGCAGGTGGTACCGAAAACGAGATGATGCCTCAGATAAAACATTTGCAGCATTCCCGGTGAGAGAAAAGGAAAAGGTAGTAACAGAATGTCCCATGAAAGAAATTCCAGGCGGAGGATATGTACATGTTCCATGGACTAGACAAGATATTTTGTCATTTACAAATGATTTCCCTCGACTACGCGAAAAGCCTGTCAAATGGTATAGGCAAGTGGACAGATTTGTGAAGTTATCTAAAGTATTGTGGATTGATCTGAATAGCCTATTTGACATAATAGTACCAGCAGATTTATGGACAGAGTGTAAGCTCATGATAAATTGGCCAACACATAAATATCCTAGGGATCCAAAGACAGGAGCCCCTGATCCAGAGGTTATGAAGGAAATATGAACAGGTTTTTGCCTTTCTGAAAAATAAAGTACCACCTAAAGAAACAGATTGGGTAAAAATAGACTGAACTCATCAGGAAAGCAAGGAATCGGTACATGCATATTATGAAAGGCTGATTTTGGCCTTTAAACAGTGCAGCGGTGATGAAAATTTAGGTGAAAAGGATGTAAGTCATTTTGTAAACAGATTTATATGGTCTACGTCCAGAGATTAGTGAGATGATCAAACAACATACTGTAGATTGGCAAAATAAGAAAATAGATGAAGTATTGAGACATGCAAAATATTTCAGTGATGAGATTGAAGCAAAACAACGTAAATTAAAAGAGAAGGCTATGTGGGCACAAGTAAAAGTAGCAGAGAGGCAGGAAGCTTAGTTAGCGGAACAAGCGAATAATACAGGCCCCAGACAAAAATTAGTTCCTGGGAAAGGTAAGGGAAATTTTAATATAGAAGAAGCTAAAAAGAAATTCCCATGTCATGATTGTGGTAGAGTAGGGCATTGGAAATCCGAGTGTAAATTTCCCCCAAGTACTAACAATGAAAATGCATCATTGAATCCACAGGTGCAGAATGAGGTGAGTGGTCAACCGCAGCGACAGCAGCAGGTTGTTACCCAACAGAATCAGGTGCCAAAACCGCCTTTTCCACAAAACAAAAACTCACAGAAATACAGTAATGAGACAGGATTCTACAACGAAGAACAGGTAACTAAGCTGCCGCGCGCTAGCGCTGTTTCGCAGTATTGGCTACAACGCAATGAGAGCGATTCAGAAGAGGGTTATTGTCGGTGTTGAAGGGAGGAAGAAGAGTGCGTACTTGGCGCAACTCTAGAAGTAGACCAGACAGGCACATTTGTGGATGGGAAAATAAATAATGAAAGTATTACTTTCCTAGTCGATACTGGTGCTACTCGATCAACTGTTAGGTCAGCTGATGTTAAGAATCTTCCTCTCTCGGATGAAACAATCCAAGTAGTTGGTGTATCCAACAGACAGATTAAAACTTATCTTACAAAACCAGTGAAAGTTAGCATAGGGAAACTTTCAGAAATGCACCGCTTTGTCATGTGCGATACAAGTCCTGTGAATTTGTTAGGTAGGGATTTGCTGTGTAAAATGAATTGCACTATATTCTGTACCCCTGATGGGATAGCAATTGAAACTCCTGATGAAGATGTGTTGTATAAAATGACTATGGCAAACAGGGAAAATGAGGATACTGAAGCTTATGCTGTATTTAACCCTGATGAATTACCTAAAGAATTGAAATGGTCCGTAAAAGCAGAAGTTTGGGATTTCCCAGGAGAAGATGTAGGACTAATGAGAAATATAGATTCCGTAAAAATAACAGTGAAGGAAGGAGTAATCTATCCAAATGTTCCCCAATATAAATTGACACCTGAGATAATTGAAGGAGTTACTCCTGTTATTGAAAAGATGATAAAACAAGGCATTCTGAGGGAAATAATGAGTAGTTCATGTAATTCCCCGATTATTGGACTGAAAAAGCCTAATGGAAAGTTCAGGATAGTGCAAGATTTGAGAAAGATAAACCAAATTGTTGTATCTTGCTGTCCCATTGTACCAAATCCATCTGTGATTTTGTATCAGATTCCCCATGATGCAGAATGGTATACAGTCATTGATCTATGCCATGCTTTCTTTTCCATCCCATTGCACCATGACAGTCAGCAAATGTTCTGTGTTTCGTTTTGGCGAACGTATTTTGGCTTGGTGCCGAATTCCACATAAAGCCCTTCAATATTTAATCAGCTATTGAAGAAATCCTTAGAGAGTTTAGAAATGCCTGAAAATTCAGTGTTAGTTCAATATATCGATGACCTTCTTGTGGCGTCGAAAACCCGTGAAGCATGTGAAATGGACACTATAGCCTTGCTGAATCATCTGGCTGATGGAGGACTAAAAGTGTCACCATCAAAATTAAAATTTAGCAAAAAAGAAGTACAATATTTAGGCCATAATATTGAAAAAGGACTGTGAAAGATAGCAATAGACAGAATCAGGATCATAAAAGGAATGAGAGCCCCCATGACCCAAAGAGAGGTGAGAATATTTCTTGGAATGGTTGGATACTGCCGTCAGTGGATTAGCAAATTCTCTTTGATTGCAAAGCCTTTGGTACGTTTGACAAGAAGTGATGTGAGAGATCCCATTGATTTGAACAAAGAGGAATTGGCAGCTTTTAAGCGATTGAGAGATGGGTTGTGTGAAGCACCTGCATTAGGTATGCCTTATTATGAAAAGGAATTTGAGTTGTACTGCAGTGAGAGAAATGGATGTGCACTATCTGTTCTAATACAGAAGCATGGAAAACTGAGGAGACCAATTGCATACTTCTCATCAATGCTGGACCCAGTAGCTTTAGCCTTACCTGGGTGCCTGAAAGCAGTGGCTGCTACCTGTCGGAGCTTGGAACAGAGTGAAGGAATTGTGATGGGATATCCTGTGAAAGTGTTTGTACCTCATGATATGGTAATCCTTTTAACAAGGAGTCGCACTCAGTATATGACACATAGTCGGCTGACTAAGTATGAGAAAGTCATATTAGGTGCAACAAATGTAAGTCTTGTAAGATGCTTGAATGTGAATCCTTCAACATTGCTGCCTGATGCTGAGAATGTGGAAGTCAGAGATGAAGCAGATCACGATTGTCTGGATGTACTCAATTTCTGTACCAAACCACGACCTGACATAAAAGATGTACCATTACCAGAAAGTGATTTTGTGATGATTGTAGATGGGTCTTGTTTGAGAACAGACGATGGAATGTTGAGTGCAGCATATGCAGTATGCACCGTTGCAGCAGTAATGGAAGCATCCTACCTGAAAGGAGTAAAATCGGCCCAAGTAGCTGAACTTGTCGCTTTAACTAGAGCATGTAAGATTGGGAAGAGTGTGAGAGTGACAGTGATAACTGACAGCCAGTACGGATTCGGTGTGGTACATGATTTCGGCCAAATATGGCTGCAGAGAGGAAATTTTGACGTCGAGTGGAACTCCCATTAAAAATGCTGAGGTGGTTGGAAAATTGCTTGAGACGATACAGCCGGCTAGGCAATTGACTGTAGTGAAGTGTGCTGCCCAGAGTCAGACTGGTGATTACATCGCCATTGGAAATAAGTACGCCAATGATATGGCTCAATATTGTGCACGTAATCAGAATGTGATAAACAGTGCAAAGGAGAAAGAGGTGATTTCTTGCACCTTGATCTTTACTAACACTGTAGGTACCTGGGAGGAAGTGAGGCAATTACAGGAAGAAGCAGGATATGAGGAAATGAAGCAGTGGGAAATAGCAGGATGTGCACCAAGAGAGAAGGATCATGTGTGGGTCTATCGGGATGGAAGACCAGTTATGCCTGATAGCATGATGTCTGCTATGGCACGGATGTATCATGGCCAGGGACACATAGGGAGATATGCTATGAGCAGGTCGTTTAAGCAGACCTGGTACAATGCAAAATTTAGACTAGTAGCAGAAAGTCTTTGTCAAAGATGCCTTATATGTCAGCAGTACAACCCTGGAAGAAAGACAGTGGTGAGCCTAGGAACAATAGGTCGAGAATGAGGGCCTTTTACCAGAATGCAAGTGGATTTCATTGAGATGCCTCCCTGTAACAGACCATAACTAGAACATACCTCAACCTGTTTGTTTTCTAGATGTGTAGGATCCAAATTAAAATATATGATTAGCATAGCGTAACTAAAACTAGCTTATCTGATTCAGCCCCGTAATAAGGCCCTTTTCGTCTAAATTAAGTTAGTAAGACGGAAAGGGCCGAAAACAGGACCGCGGCCATCTTGGCCCTCAACTCTCTCGTCATGTAGGAACTACGATCACGTGGTTCCCTGAGCCCATATTTTCCTTATTTAGCATGCACCAGTTTAGAAGACAGGCTGAATTGTATTTACGACCGAGAAGCAAGGTCACATCTGCTAAAAGGGAGTACCAAGCAAAATTCCTTCTGAACCTGGGACGAGAAGGGAGTCACCCGGCCGACCTTCTATTCTTAAAGATAGTAGCCTTTTTTGTATCACTGAAACTAGATATAGGATGAGCTCATTAGGAGCGCCTGGACGGGCTGGTACTTTTCCACTTGTAAGGCTTTGTATGTTGCGCTGTAATGTATAAAAGTATGAGTTTGTCAAGGAGCCAGCAGTCTTCCTCGGCGCACCTCCTGGGTGAGGATCGATGAGGCTCCTCTATGTAGAGTTTTCTGTCTGGCCAATAAACGCTTGAACCTTCTACGTTGCCAACTGCTCATTATTTGACTTACATTGCGGGCCACTGGTAAGTGTGGCCCTTGAGATGAAAATTTGGATACAACAGTTGGCGACCACGAAGGGACCCCGTGATAGGGTCTGCCCCCCCCCCCATAATCGGGTGGTAGGTTCGAGGGCATCTTAGCCGGGTGGGCGGGGAACGAGCTCGAGGGTTCCGCTCCGTGCGCTCGAACGGGATGCCCTCTGCTGCTAGTCACCCTTCACCGGGGTCCTACGGGCTCAACCCAAGAAACGGACCGTGTTGGTCGAGAGGAGTTGGCAGCGAAGGACGGACATTCGTACCAGGGTGCACCCGGTGAGTAGAATTTTGATTTGAAGCACTGACTATAAGCAGTGTCCGTTTGATTTTGAAGCACGCGAGGTGGAGCGTGTAGTTGTATTTGAAGCACAGGCTCTAGGGCGGTGCATTGATTTTGAGGCAGGCGCTGGAGATTGGTATGGCCGGGCATTGATTTGAAAGTACATGTACAATTGGTATGATTTGATGGGCCCTTTTTTCTGATTCGATAAACCGCACGCGGAATGTAGCCCGATTGCACCTGGGAGACTCACGACCCGAGCTGGGTAGCCGCGAGACATATCCTCGGTGGGGCACAGACCTCCCCGGGACAGGCCTCAGTGGTGAACCAGGAAGGCAGTGTGAGGATCCATGGTGTAGTCAGGGATGTCTATTGTTGGAAAAATTACGGATTAGTGTGGGACTGGCTCACTGAGGAGGTGGAAAAGGATGTAACCTTTGGTTGTGGTTTATGTCATTTGTGTCTGTATTGAACTAATCACCATGCCTTGTCTTAGTAAGTTGAATTGTTTCAGCTGTTGCTGTCGGACAGGTGACTCTCGGCTAGCTGAGAGTCAGCCTGCCCCGCCGGAAGGCAGTCCTAGCCACTATATGTATGTGAAGCATGGAATTACCCCTTTATTGTTTTGTACTCTGTGGCATAAATATACTAAAAGTAACGAAGAATTGCAATGGCCAAAGACTGGCTCGTTTGATGAGAAAACGATTGCTTTCTTACAGGAACAACTGTTCTCCAGACGTAGCCGCCAGGCTATGTTTGATGCCCTGGGTTCGTGGCTGAAAGAATCCAAGCAGCGTCGGATAAGGGAGGAGAAGCAATCCAGGGCTAAGGCAGGACAGAATGTGACTCAGAAGGCCATAGCTTATGATAGGTCTCGAGCAGAAAAGGGAATAGACTGTATGAACCGTGAATTCCGTTTGAAGGTAGATAAGAGCTATGTGACTCGGCCCAATGCTGAAGATGAGATAGAAGACTTATTGGATATACGGCCACCGCCTCCTTATGTGCCTCAACGGCTCTATCCGGAGGTGGCTGGAGTCTCGGCTCCAGCCACGGCTGCGCCCTTAGGAACCTCGGGGGCCTCAGCCCCTCCGGCTCCCCCCAGTTCCTCTCCTTTGACAGAACTCTCCCGACTGTCCACATCCGTGTCAGAGGTGATTACTATGTTACCAGCACTGTTAACTGCCGCAGCAGCTGGGACAACACAGCTGCCATCCGGGTCGATGACTTCCCCTTCTGTCCTGCCCTCCTCCGCGAGTACTACGCCAGTAGCAGCTGTCACCACTCCGACGCGTCCGGTTTCTTTAGCTGAGGGTAAAAGGTTGTTTACTCGTTCGGCCTTGGGAACCGAAGAAAAAGACACTATTGCTGCCCAGGCATCCCAATGGATGCGGCAACCCATTTATTCATTATCAGACATTTGGAGCACCATGAGAGATTACGAGCCGGTAATGCAGCAGCATGCATTAGAACATATGGCGAACCGCCTTATATCATTATGGGAGCAGGTACACACGGAGGGAAGGGCCCCGGCCATATTATACGATATCGTCACACAAGCCCATAAATCCCGCCTTACCCCAGAAGAAGTGTATGGGAATGTGCAGACCCTGGTGGCGTATAGAACCCGTCTGCAGTCAACTAATCCTACGGGGCTATCCCAGTACCCTATGCGGGAAGTACACCCCATCTACCATCCAGAAGTCCCGGAAGTGGTAGACGCCCTCGGGGTAGTTACTCGTCCCAGAGTGGAGGCGCGTTTCCAGGAACAATGGGTGTATACTCCCTGGAAACGAAGTGAGGTGTTGTCACTAAGAAGTCAGTTACCAGATCCCAGGAAGAATCCCACCGCGTATTACAAAGAGCTTACTGAAGCGGCTTCCTCCGCTGTAATGACGTTGGCGGACATTGAACTATTCTTTGCTTTACTAGTACCGGTGGACATTTGGCGCCAGGTGCACGACCAAGACCATGCAACCGAATTTGGGGGAACCTGGGAACAGCTACGGGGATGGGATAGAGATCGTAAACCAGGGAATAAGCCCCGGGCGGAAATATTGGCCCTTCCTGATAGGATAATAAATTATATGCATTCACTGATCCCTCCCCGGAAAGTGGATTGGGATAAGTTGACGGCCTGCAAGCAGAAGAAGGACGAGAGTGTATCCGATTTCTTTACTATATTTGAGGGAGTTTTCATCGACTTCAGTGGACAGGACCTAGCCACTGAGGGGGGGGTACGGTTGTTCGTGAATCGATTCGTGACCAATCTGCTGCCGGAGGTATCGGCTCGATTACAGGCTGCTGAAAGCACCTGGACAACCACTACCCCGTCGACAATATTGAGTATGGCTCAATATTATGAACATCGTGAGAATGAAAGCAAGGACAGGACAGAAAAGAAGTCGAAGGACTTGAAGACTCGAGTATTGTTACAGCAAGTAGAGAGAGGACGGGGAAGAGGGAGAGGGTCACAGAATTTTGCTTCGAGAGGGGCGGGTCCGGCGCAGACGACGGGACGGACAGATTTGGGCATAAATCAATGTGCCTTCTGTAAGCAGGAGGGGCATTGGCGAGCCCAATGTCCGTTATTATATGAACAGAACAGTGTTCCGAGAGGTCGGGGAAGGGGACGTTTTGCTGGACAGCGAGGGGGATCTACGAGACCAGAGCATTCGGCGACAGGTGAGATGGGTCAGAACTGTTTTGATCACGGTCAGGGAAAGCAGTATTACAATGATGATTATATGACAGGCGAGGGTTCAGGTTATTCTCAAGCATAGGACAGCCAAAGACAGAGTCAGGGGCAGGTGTCGATTCCAATTGATCAAGCTGGACCTTATGTCCATGCACGATTACTGAACGCATCAGGTAAGTTCCTAGTTGACACAGGGGCCATGAACAGTTCTGTTTCACGTGCCCTAGTCCCGGGGGCTGCTCTGTCTGGCCAGAATAATGTGTCTGTGGGGTTTTCTGGAACTCCGGTGGTAAGCCCCATCTCACAACCGCTTCCCCTTACCCTAGGGCCGGTATCAATAGACTCACCCTTCCTTTTGACCTCCCAGTGTGGAGAGAACCTTCTAGGCATGGACATATTGAAAAGATTGCATGCTCGCATCTATTGTTCCCCGGAGGGGGTTTACCTGACCATAAAAGACCCTTCTCCCCTCTCCGCGCAATGCTTATCTAAAACAGAATCTCTACCACCAGAACTGACGTGCATTCCGAAAACCCTCTGGGCGACCGGAGACACCGATGTGGGCCATTTGAAAATTCCCCCAGTATCAATTACTTTAAAACAGAACGCCCAGTTGCCGAAAATGCCCCAATATAAAATTGCCCCTGCTGGGGAACGAGCTCTAATGGCTATCATTCATGATTTGATTAAAACCGGAGTAGTGGAAGAAACGGCCTCTACCACGTGTAATAGCCCTATTCTTCCGATTCTTAAGCGAGCCCCGGTACAACAGACTCCTGATTATGCTGATACCTATCGATTTGTGATTGACCTACGAGAGATCAACAAGATTGTGGTACCCCAGTATCCTGTGGTACCAAATATTAATTCCATCCTGACAATGATTCCTCCAACTGCGCAATTTTTCTCAGTCATAGATTTAAAGAACGCATTCTTTAGTATCCCCATACATCCAGATAGCCGCTTTCTTTTCGGCTTCTCATTGGGGGGCCGTAGCTTCAGATTCTGTCGCACCCCCCAGGGGTTTACAGAAAGCCCCAGTATTTATAGTCAGGCACTGAAAAGGATACTAGACACCTTGAGTTTGCCGCCAGGTAATGTATTACTCCAGTATGTTGATGATCTCCTGGTGGACTCTGACACTGAGAAGGGCTGCCGGACGGCAACAGTGGATTTACTACAGCATCTGGCAAGACATGGTAACAAGGTATCACTGTCAAAGTTCCAATATTGTCGACCGGAGGTGACCTATCTCGGTCATCTCCTGTCGAAGGAGGGAAGGCGATTGACCTCGGAGCGTATTGCATCCATTACTAACATGTCTGTTCCTCGCACGCAACATGATGTCCGTGCTTTGCTTGGCATAACCTCTTACTGTCGCCAGTGGATCCCTAACTACTCCCTCATCACTAAACCTTTCTTGCATTTAATCACCAAAGATGTGCATGAACCCCTACCCTGGACCGATGAGTGTCGAATGGCTTTTCTTTCTCTAAAGGCTGCTTTATGTTCTGCTCCTGTGCTTGGCACCCCAGACTACCGGAAGCCTTTTGTGCTCTACGTGCATGAGGTGGACGGTTGTTCGCTTTCAGTGTTAACACATGACTTTGGAGGTAAGCAAAGACCCTGTGCATATTTTTCGGCGGTTTTGGACAACGTCGCCAGAGCACTTCCCAGCTGCCTAAGAGCCACGGCCGCTGTAGCGGTGGCGATCAGGCAATCGGAAGGGCTAGTCCTAAATACGAATCTCACAGTGATGGTACCACACGCTGTGGACGTATTGTTAAACAGGACATAGACGCAGCACTTAACCAGTGCGCGTCTTACGGGGTACGAATTCACCCTGTTTGCACCTCACATAACGATCAAGAGATGCGTCACTCTGAATCCTGCCACGTTGCTACCCCTCCCCTCAGGAGAAAGTGGCCAGGATGTACATGATTGCATATTTCGGACTGAAGAAGAAACAAAGGGCCGGATAGATCTAACTGACACCCCTTTATCGGAACCCCAAGGGGAATTGTATGTTGACGGCTCATGTTTTAGATTGCCCAACGGTACTACGGTTGCGGCTTATGCAATTACCACCTTGCAGACCGTGGTCGAGGCGGCCAAAGTACCATATCATTCCGCCCTAGCGGCTGAATTAATTGCACTACTAAGAGCGTGTGAATTGGGTAAGGGATTGAGGCTGAACGTCTACACCGATAGCCAATACGCTTTCGGTGTAGCCCATAGTTTTGGGAGGTTGTGGGCAGAACGAGGGTTTCTCACATCCCATGGTGAAAAGATAAAGAATGGACAATTGGTCGAACGACTGCTGGCCGCATTACCTTTGCCAGAAGCCCTCGCCATTGTAAAATGTAGTGCCCATAAGGCTGTAACTGATGATGTTGGGAGGGGTAATGCGTTTGCAGATAAGATTGCCAAGGAAACTGCCCAGTCCGATAACCCCTCCATGTTTGTGGTTAGTCAGTGCAGAAGGATGGTAGAAGCAGACATTTTTCGAAACACTGTAGATAGTGTGAAAGAATTGCAACAGGAGGTCACCCCAGAGGAACTGCAGTAATGGCAGGAGCAGGTGGGGCGGTTAGACGAGAATGGGTGTTGGACGGACCTGTCAGAAAAATGCAGATGGCTACTACCGAATGCATTCGTGAATGCGGTGGTGGCCATGGCACATGGTCCCGCCCACGTCGGGGTCCGAGGCATGTGTGCAATGTTGGACCCTGTATGGTACAACATCAATATCCAAAAAACGGCGAGGAATTTGGTCCAGCATTGTATGGTCTGCCTTCAGCATAACCCGGGGGGTGGTGCTCCTGTTTTGTCAGGTAGTTTTGCCCCACCCACCTTGCCTTTCGAGGTACTCCAAATGGACTATATACAGCTGGAACGGGTTAACAACCTCAAATACGTTCTGGTGGTAATCTGTACCTTCAGTAAATGGGTGGAAGCGTACCCCACTAGAGAAAACACAGCTATAGCAACTGCGAGAGCCTTAATAAAGGAGTTCTTTCCCCGATATGGGTTACCACGAGTAATCTGGAGTGATAATGGGACACACTTTAATGCCAATTTAGTTCAACATGTATGTAAGGGTTTGTCAATATGACAGAAGTTCCACCCCGCACGGCACCCTCAATCGGCAGGCCTAGTTGAAAAATATAATGGGATCCTGAAGTTAAAATTAGCCAAACTACAGGACACGACTGGCCTGAAATGGCCTGATCTTCTACCATTGGCCCTGTTGTCTGTAAGAACGACCCCTCATTCTCGGAGTGGGATTTCCCCTTACAAGGTGGTTTTTGGGAGACCTGCCAATGTATGGGGGGTACCCCGGCCCAAGTCATTTAGAGATATTGAGTATCCTATGTTAGCCGACTACCTCTATGCGTTAACTAAAGATCTCCGTTCTATCCACCAACAGATTTCAGCAGTACTGCAGCCGCTGCCGGAGGGCCCCGGACACAGCATCGAACCAGGTCAGTGGGTCCTAATTCGGAACTATCAGCGGAAGTCGAGCCTGGAACCCCGCTGGACTCGGCCACATCAAGTGCTTCTGGCCACAAGGACGGCGGTAAAGGTCGAAGGGAGACAGCATTGGATTCATGTTTCCCATCTGAAGCGTGTCCCGCTTCCCTTGCCCGAGGATTGCCAGGACCAGGAGGAGAACGAACAGCACAGAGGTGAGCACGACACCGAAGAGTCACCCTCCCCCGAAGCCCACGGAGAAACGGAAGGGCAGGGAGAGAGGGCCACAAGTTCGGGGTCAGCTGCGGCAGATAAGGCCCTGCCTGGGGACCAAACGCGTGACCAGGAGGGCCACACACCTCGTTCCTTATCTGATCCCACTGTGCCCATCTTGTTCATAAATCCTGAAACCCCTGGTCACACTCGATATCACCTGCGGCCCTGCAAACGGAATGAGATCCCCCGGTCCGGCTTACAATAAAAGGTGAAGTCTAAGCTAAGGGACCTAGGGATCATATAAACACTGGACTGAACTCGTGGAGGGTGTGGAACTTTAAGTGATAGCTCTGTTCAGAAAGAAGGTAGAGACACTGGTAGCAAAGGGGGCCCAGGTAACTTTCCTCTTCGACCAGAGTTGCGTCAAGTGCAGCTCCCACGCGAGAAGTTTTTGCACCCTTGATTTTTCTTCTTTTTTCTTTTTATATTTTTACTGTTTGGAATGCTAAGAGTCTGCCTGTGAGGCTCTAACACAGACACAGGAAAGAAGCACCCTCCGGCAGATTGGACTGCTTGTAAACTCTTTTTGTTTCCCGAGCTTAGAACTGGACTTTTAGTGAGAATGTATCCCATTGCTCGTTTTGCCCTTGAAGAAGAACGTCCCATAATCCCTCGCCCTAGATACTCATATTTACCAATGTTTTCCACATGGAGTTTGCGTGCTAAAATTGTGTTTATCTCTATAATAGCTGTGTCATTTCTATTATGTTTAGGATTGTTCATTTATCTAGAATTCCGCCACCCAGTCCATACCCTGGTGTTAACTACCCCCACTCCTCAGGAACACCATTTTCAGACTTTGGCCCCTCACAAAGAGAGGCATCGCCAGACTTATGTACATAATGCCTTTATAGAAATGTTGCATCAAACCCACAGTTCCACGAATGTTACCGATTGCTGGGTATGTGGCCTCCTCCCTTCAGTAATGCATAAACATGATTTGTTTATTTCAATGCCGTTGTCACATTTAGGGAGCTGTGAAGCTTGGTTTAGATTGTTGTCTATGATATATGAGCATTATACTGTAGACGCACACAGATTCTCGGAGAAAGATTATGACTTAATCTTGGCCTACATAGAGAGGCATCAGGGATTCACTCCCAATGCAGAAGGTACTGACGGCACTTTAGATCCAACAGCCTGCATGAATGTGTACATGGACCATGAGAATGATACTTGGCTAAGGGATGAGATATTAGATTTTGTATCCTTCAATTTTACCGAATACTTCAGATATTTTCAGGAACGCAATGTCTCGGAAGACAAAATTATACCAGTCCCTGTATTAAATACGTCATCCTCCTTTTGTATCCAGGGTTCCGGCCATTTGTTCGTAGGATTTAGCAGATGTAATTACACTTATCGATTACGGACTTTTAGTAGTCCGCCAATATTGACTCCCCCGAACATATATTTTGTATGTGGGGAAAATGCTTACACCTGACTTCCCAGGGGATGGTCGGGCGGGTGTTATCTGTCCTTCCTCTATCCTCCGGTTTATATTGCCCCATCAGATTATCACAAGTCCCATTCACTGAATAAAAGAAGTCTGTTATCTACGTCCACTGATAATGATGTCACTGATCAAACAGATACCCCGGCCCAACACTTCATAGACATTATGAAAGGGGTTCTACCTATATGGGGCCCTATCCTAACTAGTAAGGAAATTAGGAGGCTGTCCAGGGTGGTGGAAGGAGTGGTCAATACCACTGCCGGGATATTGACTAATATCACTGTGGAGCTTCAGGCGACCCGGCTTGTGACCCTTCAGAATCGTCTTGTTTTAGATGTCATATTGGCTGATCGCGGAGGAGCATGCCGGGTGATCGGGAGCTCCTGTTGTGTGTATATACCTGACTCCGCCCCTTCGGTTCATTTAGCCATTCAGAAACTCCACCGACTGGCATCAGAAATCCATACGGAGACCGGTACTTGGTCCCTGTCAACTTGGTTCTGGGACCTTCTGACCACTTGGGGGTGGAAACTATTCATGGTCCTGTTGGGTATAGTGGGTTTCCTTTATTCCTGCTGTATTTGCATCCAGTGCGGCCCTGCCTGTTGTTCTTATTGTGCCACCCAATTTCGCTCTGCAATACCTAAGTCCCCACCTACCCAAGCTCATGCCCAGATGACCCAGAAAGAAATTCATGACATTATGCAGATAGATGAGGGCATTTTTGAGGAATAGTTATATTCGTTTTTATTTTTATTTTAGCTACACTATGCTAAAAGGGCTGTTCTGTAGGATCCAAATTAAAATATATGATTAGCATAGCGTAACTAAAACTAGCTTATCTGATTCAGCCCCGTAATAAGGCCCTTTTCGTCTAAATTAAGTTAGTACGACGGAAAGGGCCGAAAACAGGATCGCGGCCATCTTGGCCCTCAACTCTCTCGTCATGTAGGAACTACGATCACGTGGTTCCCTGAGCCCATATTTTCCTTGTTTAGCATGCACCAGTTTAGAAGACAGGCTGAATTGTATTTACGACCGAGAAGCAAGGTCACATCTGCTAAAAGGGAGTACCAAGCAAAATTCCTTCTGAACCTGGGACGAGAAGGGAGTCACCCAGCCGACCTTCTATTCTTAAAGATAGTAGCCCTTTTTGTATCACTGAAACTAGATATAGGATGAGCTCATTAGGAGCGCCTGGACGGGCTGGTACTTTTCCACTTGTAAGGCTTTGTATGTTGCGCTGTAATGTATAAAAGTATGAGTTTGTCAAGGAACCAGGAGTCTTCCTCGGCGCACCTCCTGGGTGAGGATCGATGAGGCTCCTCTATGTAGAGTTTTCTGTCTGGCCAATAAACGCTTGAACCTTCTACGTTGCCAACTGCTCATTATTTGACTTACATTGCGGGCCACTGGTAAGTGTGGCCCTTGAGATGAAAATTTGGATACAACAGCCCGGTGATGCCACAACTTTCCCACACAAAAATGTGTGAAACTGCTAAATTTGAGGTTTGCAGGGCATTCTGGGTAAGGAAACGTTGGGGGATCCACACAAGCCATACCTCTCTGAGATCCCCCGGGTGTCTAGTTTTCAGAAATGTGTGGGTTTGGTAGGTTCCCCTAGGTGGCCGCCGAGCACCGGGCCAAAATCCCAGGTTACCCCCCTTGCAAAACCAGGTCGTTTTGAGGTAGGCAATTTTCATCTCGCCTCAATACGTTATGGGCCCTTGCCTGTCGCGGGTACTTGGGCCTCCCACACGAGTGAGGCACCGTTTTAATCGGGAGACCCGGGGGAACGCTGGGTGTTAGGAAATTTGTTTCAGCCCTGTAGGATCCAAATTAAAATATATGATTAGCATAGTGTACAAAAAAATCCGGTTCTTAGTTTGCTAACTTTGTTACTAGAGTCATTCACTGTACATCTCTAATGTTGAGTGGCGTTGCAAGCACTCAAGTTAATTTGCTGTGTCTCGTATTTATGTCCCTGTTCTGTTTTTGATACTGTTGTAGCATTTTCTCACAATCCTGATCGCACTACTTTATTTCCTTCTACAGTTCTGTGTTTTACTGTCTTGGAGTTTTGAGGCCTGATTTAGAGTTCGGTGATAATGGAAAATCCTTCAATTCCCATGAAAGTGCTAAACATGGAGCAGGTTCCACTAACTAAATTCCACCCATCATAGTGATGGAAAAGGGAAGCTAGACAATTGCCATCGGATCAACCTTTTCCCTCAGAAAACAGAGGATTTTCCATTACCCTCCAAATGTAAATCTCACTGTTAATCCATGACCTACTCAGCTTTTGAATCCTGCATGCATGCTGGTCACTATTACCAATGGACCCTGCTTTGTGGCACTATGGTACTTTTACCTCTGTGGTCTGGTGTAGGCTTCTGTGGTCACAATTAGTGATATCAGTTGTGGAACACCCTGATCAAATAGCGGCCAAATTCCATGCCTGTCTTTCTGATGTGATGGAATGGATGCGCTCGAGTTTTTTAAAAATTAATACTGAAAAGACTGAAGTGATGGAGTTCGGGAAAGGTCCCTCAGTCTGGAACACCCTATGGTGGCCTTCGGCGGCTGGGCAATGTCCCCTTCTGGTCACTAAGGTGAGGAACTTGGGGGTGATCTTTGACGAAAAGCTGAACATGTCAGCCCAGGTCAATAGCCTAACTTCATCATGTTTCCTCCTGTTAAAGACTCGGCGGAAAATCCTCCCATACATCCCTTTGGCGCTACAAAAAATTGTGATGGCCGCCTTATTCATGTCCAGACTGGATTATTGTAATGCCATGTTCTTGGGTATCGACAAGTTCCAGGTTGGAAAAATCCAGTCTCTGCGGAACGCCGCGGTCCGTGTAATTCTGAACCTGCCCAGGGGCTGCCCCACCTCTGCGGGCAGGAAATCTCTCCACTGGCTTCCGGTTCAACAGAGAATCGAGTTTAAGGCACTCTGTTTGGTTCACCGGGCCCGCTTTGGTGGGGGCGCTAACGATGGAATTGACAGGTTCATACCTTACATCCCGCCCCGTGCTTTGCGGTCGGCCAACCTTGGCCTTATCTGTATTTCCAGATTTAAACTAGCGAGATGGGGCGGTCGTTCTTTTGCCATCTGTGCAGCTAGATTATGGAACCATCTGCCAGTGGGGATGCGACTTCAACCTAGTTATGCCCTTTTCAGAAAGATGCTTAAATATCGCTTATTCCAGGTCCAATAATAATTTGTTTCCCGCTGATTACACATACCACAGCGCCAAGACACCGTTTGGTATTCGAGCGCTTTATAAGCTTCTTTTATACTTATACTTACAGTAATCACAATATACATGCCTTGCAGCACTCAATCCCAAAGTTTATAATAGAGGGGTGATTTAGCATCCAATATATCTGATGGAAAAAGCAGTTATCCCTAGTCATTAGCATCAAGACCCCTTTATGGTATAGGCCGACCTGGACCTTTGGTGGTCAAAAGCCTTGCCTCTTTTATTTTTAATTGTGCAGCACGTGTGTGGGGAGAGAGGGTGAGGATGCTTTGGAGAGCCTCTTTTTGACCCCCACCACTTGCCATCTACAGGACTCTACAGGATATTCTGAAGGCAAATGTAATAGTGGATAGACCGAGTAAGTACGTTGATAATAGAAAGCCTTCGGCTACAACGAAGAAGCCCAGTGCCTCTTTGGCTGCCATGGCCCTCTCTTAAACTGATTTGCTGCTCGCACATGTGGTAAAGACTGTGGTTGTTGGATTACTAGATGGCAGAAGCCCAAAGTTGAATGGAGTTGAGAATTTACGAAAATGGAGTAATTACAATGATGGGAAGAGATACAAGGCCTCTCCTCTGTTTGCCTCCCATCCGGATAAATAATTCAATTACTAGGACCTAGGAAGGGATGGTGGGTGTCTGGGTACATCTTTGCAGGAAATCAAAGTTTTTTATGCTATTGTAGAACTCAATCAGTGTATGGCTTTTAAGCATGCTTACTAAAGGGCGCTCTCAGGGGCAGTCACTGGATACTGCTGAAGTCACACCCGATTCCTTCGCAGAGGTTTCTCTTCCTTGGAGTCATACTTGATTCAATATTATTCTGAGCCTGTTCATTGGACCCATTCTGGATACGGTGCCTTCTTCTCTGCCTCAAAGAGTCAGTTCTGGTTGTGATCCCAATGTTTCAACCTTTGATCTCGGTCTCACTGAGTGTGGCTGCGAGACATCTTGGCATCCTGTCATCATGCTAGTGGACCACACCAGGTGACACATGCGGGCTCTGCAGAGGGATTTGAAGTCTCAGTGGGCTTACCACCAGGGAAACGTGTCAGATTCCATCCAGGTGTCAAGAGGAGACTGCAAAAGACCTGCATTGGGATTGCTGAGCTGCAATTCAATCAGAGACAGGATCCTCTCCCTACCCCAATTGGAGCTAACGGTCATGAGGAATTACTTTGCTAGGTTGGGTAGGTCATCTGTGAAAGGTGGAGATCAGAGGACTATGTACTCCTGCAGTAATCCGTGTCCACATCATTCTGTTAGAATTGCAGACAGTTTGTTTGGCATTAAAAGCCTTTCTCCCAACCATCTAACGGGACTGGATGCAGGTCCTTACAGGGAACACCATTGCCATGTAATACTGTAATAAGCTGGGTAAAGTAGTGTTGAGGGTCCTGTACCAGAAGGTTGTATGCCTCTGGAGCTGGGTGACTCATTTGGGTATTTCCCTGATCGTGCAACACCTGGCAGGAGCTTTAAATGCCTGGGTCTAGAAGCTCAGATAGCGCTGCCTTTTGAACCACTATTGGCAGCTATACTTAGTTATGCTGCAGGATATCTTCCTGTAATGGACAGAACTCTGTCTCAGTCTTTTCGCCACCCCGAGAATGTGCATTTTGCACATTTAGGTCCCCAAGGCAGTTTTCGCTCAAATATGCACTTTGGCTATAATGGAGTTTGGGAGCATTGTACACACCACCAATACTGTCTATCCTGCCCAAACATCTGAAGAAGGTCAGGAAGCAGGAGAGTATGGTATCCAAAACTTCTGGGCATGAGCATATGTCCTCCTATTCGGCTTCCACTTTAGGAGGACTTTCTGTTGCAGCAGCCGGGCAAGAACTTGCATCAGAGCCTGCGCAACGTACACCGCCATGCTTGAAGAGTCAGCAGTTACAGTTAATGGCCTTCGTACTCCCTCCAAAGGTAGGGAATGTATTTTTAGGAGGCGGCCTTCCACCAAAATAATCTCTGTGGGACGCTGGAAGAAGTTCATTGTTTGATGTTCTTCTCAGCATATCCAACACTTAAATGTCCGGTTGTCTGTTTTTCTTCTTTTTTCCTTAGCCAACCAAGCTTCCTTAGCTACAGCTAAAGGTGATTTGTCTGCCCTATCAGCCTTTTCACGATTGCCTGATCATCTTTCTAAAAGGGCTGACCCGCATGTTTCCGTCAAAATCTTTTGTGATCCCTCAGTAGGATCTGAATGTAGTTCTTGAATTTCCAATGAGAATCCCAATTGGGCCAATGCATAGCTGCCATCTAAAGTTAATAACCCTGAAGACATAGTTCATCATCACATTGGCTCATCATGTGAGTGATCTGCAAACACTCTCTATCCAGCAGTCGTACACCACCTTTTTTCAGACAAATTATTGGTAAGGACTAAAAGTTGTGATGCCCTTTCACTTCTGACAATGTATCACCCTGCTGGCATTTCTTGCCCCACATCATCAATTCAAGGAGGGAGAAAGACTCCATCAACTGCATTCAAAGAGAACTTTAAGCTTCTATACTTATCACATCAAGGGCCTTTGTATGGATGATCATCGATGATTTGTGGGGTTTTCCGGGCCTAAGAAGTGAAAAACAGTGCGAAACAGCCTGCCTGTAGATGCATTGTGTTTTACATAAAGATCTGCTGTGAATTAGCACAGAAACCATGTCCAGAAGGCCTGCAGGCTGCTTCTACCAGGGCCAAGGTTGCTACCACCGCTATGGTGCATGGAGTCCTGGTCTTGGACATCTGCCAGGCTGCTACCTGGGCGTCTGCAAACATGTTCACAAAGCACTACTCTTTAGGTAGACGAGACCACGGAAGGGGCATTTTGCCCATTCGGTCCTGCAGGACTTCTTATTCTGAGCCATTCCACAGACCCACCACCTAGGGAGGTACTGCTAAGGTATCTATTCAGAAGGTGAGGAATCTGCGGTTAGAAGAATCCATCAAGAAGAACAGACTTACCTTCTGCTATTTCTGATGGATTCCTAACCAACCCTTCCTCCACCCAGTTCTGTGGAGTAGGCTCATTTCCTCGATCTTATAAAAGTTCCAATTTGCGATCTGTAAACTATAAAATCGAATTACTAAAGGCTCTGTGTCCGCAGCATGAAGAAACATCAGCAAGAAACTGACATCGACGTGCTGATGTGGTGGTGATATGTGGCTCCTACGTTACATCCGTGGCCGGAAGGACCGGACTCGGAGTCACACAATGCCCCCTATCACTGCCCGATGCAATTGCTGAGAAAAAATCTCAGGCTCCAGTTTAGTACCTGCGGGTATTCACAAGGTGAGGAATTTGTGGTTAGCTAGAGTATCCCCATAGAAAGAGCATTATTGAAGGTAAGTAACTTGTTCTTCTGTGCCATTCTCCCTTACATCAACTTGCATGTAAGTTAATCACTTTTAATTTCAGCTTTTTTACTTTGTTTTACGATGCACCTTGAAGCACGCCCACGTGCCACTGGAGCCTAAAATATGTAAAGACCTTGATGAGAAGGGCAAGTTCAAGACAAAAATAACTTAAAGGGCAACTAACAATACAGTTCACCCTCATGAATGTTCATAGTAGCCTGGTTCTTATCTGCCGTGGGCCACTTGAGATGCTAAAAATTAATATTGCCTTACCTGAGGTTCTACAAAAATTGCAAAGAATGCTTGAAGGTTCTGATACCGTGATTTAATAAGAGTGGTTCAAGCCATTTTTTCGGGCAGAATAATTGTTTTGCGCTGTATCACCAAGATAAGCATACATAAGGAAGTTTAAATTTACGATGACAACTCTCCATCTGCTTACTTTGATGGCATTATGTACGTGCAGGTTTAGGTATGTATGAACCACTGCTGGCCCACGGCTAGTGGTCACAGCTGCCGCTGACTAATTACTCAGCATGCTCTTACCAAACTAGTTTTCAAGATAAAATGGAGTGACTTGAAAGTCTAGGGCCAGATGTACGACCAATTTTAGCGTGCGCAAACGGGCTAGCGACCCGTTTGCACATGCTAAAATTGGTATGGTCATGTACTACTACAATTTTTGCGAGTCGCAAATGAATTGCGACTCACAAAAAAGTGTTTAGAGACTCGCTATTTGGAAGGGCTGTGTCCTTCCAAATAGCGACTCTCTAACCCATGTACTAATGTTTTGCGACCGCAATTGCAGTCGCAAAACACTTGCAATTACCTCCTACTTCAAGTAGGTGGTAATGCATTCGCTAATGGGAAGGGGACCCCAGGGGACCACTTCCCCTTTGCAAATGTCCCTGGGACCAATGCCTGCCCTTGAAAAATGAAACAAAAACATTTCTTTTTAATTTTTTTAAATGCATCCTATTTTCCTTTAAGGAAAACGGGCTGCATTTAAAAAAAATAGCTGCTTTATTTAAAAGGAGTCCCAGACATGGTGGTCTGCTGAGCCCAGCAAGCCACCATCCCTGGGAGGGCCAGCAAATTCCCAATGGGGTTGCAAAAAGCCGAGTGCCTCATTAATATTCATGAGCCTCGCATTTTGTGACCCCATTGGGAATCGCAATCAGTGTCTCTGACACTGTTGTACATAGTAAATTGTGACTCGCAATTTGCGACTTGCAATCGAGCGTAAATTGCGAGTCACAATTTACTAGGGTCGTACATCTGGCCCCTAGATCTTTCGCACTATCCATATGGAATTTACTGACTTGGGGTTTTGTGATCTTTGTGCCTTGAATAAAAATATATTTGATTACTTATTAGATATGTATCTATCACTGTCATTCATTATAGATAACACTTTAGTTCCCAAACTCTTGTCTTGATTAACTGTTCAGACACTGTGATGTCGACAGATCAAAATGTGTTGGTGCAGCAGATTACATTCTCCCATTGTCATCTGAAATAACTCCCTAATGTGCTTGTCCCACCAATTGGTGGTGATAATGAGGCGATTGGTCATCCATGTTGAAAGATGGTGCTGATTGTGATGTGGTTACATACAGATGATAGGAGCAATGATTGTGAGTTCACAGATATGTGAGCAGAAGATGTCAGTCCTTCTACTGACTGTTGCTGTAAGATAAATTTGACCAGACAGAACTTAAAGGTGACCTTTAGTCATTGCTTTGGGTAGCCTGGTGATATTAACCAGGTAAAGACCTGTGATTTGATGCTAAGCAGTAATTTACCATTGAGGATGGGGGTGTTAAGCAACCTAAACTGTGAATTTGCATTGGCCATCTGGCACATAGCAAGGAATGGCGATACGTCATAGCAGTTTGCTTTTTGCAGTCAAGAAATGGTTTCATATTGTCCACAATTGTCTGTTCAGCTGCGTCGGAATCTTGTTTTTCCATTGCCAGCATGGTTTATGTTCATGGCAGCAGCTGCGGGCCTCCTCCCCATAAGGAATCCTTTCGAGTTCATATGCGGCCGAAACAAAACCACAAAGCACTTCGGGAAGAATATGCAAGATAGCAAGCCCAGACTGGAGGCGAGGATGGCAAAGACCTCCACCGCCACCATGTACTTCCCTTGAGTGCTTAAATATGCTGGGATAAAAGACAGCCAAACAGCCACAAAGAGCAGCATGCTGAAGGTGATGTACTTGGTCTCATTGAAGCTATCTGGAAGTTTCCTTGCCAGGAAGGCCATGACAAAACTGGCGCAAGCCAGGATCCCAATATATCCCAACATGAGCCAGAAGGCAGTAGGTGAACCTTCGTTGCATTCAAGCAGCATTTTCTCATTGTTAAATTTCATGTTGATCTGTGAATACGGAGGAGATTTACCCAACCAAATGCTGCACAGGAGGAGTTGGACTGAGGGGCATGTTATCGCTATGGAGTTTGGCAGCCTAGGTCCCACCAGTACTCTCATCTTACTGCCTGGCTTTGCAGCATTGAACACAATGACCACAGTGAGTGTCTTGGCTAGGATGCATGAGACACAGATGGTGAAAACAGTACCGAAGGCTACCTGACGGACCATACAAGTCAGGGTGTGGGGCTGGCCGAGGAACCCAGCAGAGGACAAGAAGCAGAGCATAAGGGCCAAGAGGAGGATGTAACTTAGGGAACGGTTGTTGGCCTTCACAATCGGGGTGTTCCGGTATCTGATGAAAATGGAAAGGACGAAGAGGGTGATCAAGAAACCGATGCTGGCAACGCTGCTTAGTGTGATCCCCAAGGCTTCATCAAGATGAAGGAACTCCAGAGTTTTGGGGACACACTGGTCTTGTCTCTCATTGGACCAATGGTTGTCAGGGCACTTGAAACACTCCCTAGAGTCTGAAATGAGAAAACAAGAAGTAAGATCAAAATCCATGCAAAGCTCACAAATATTCCTCAAACATTGTAATTAGCACGACTGTTCCATTAACTGACAAGGACAGAGCTTCATTTCAGTGAAGTAGAAAACATACAAAGTCCACTCAACTCACCAGAGCTGGTTATTGAAGGCTTTTATATATAAATGATGGTATTATTCAGAAATATTCTTTGCAGAATTTAAAACTAAAATGCTATTGGTATCCACTGTTTCTACATGTGGGTTGATTCTAGAAAGAAGTATCTTGACTATGTAGAAGAACGCATTAAGGAGCAAACCTCTGGGTGATTTTAAATGAGAGTTCAGGTCTTAATCCTCCTTACCATGTAAACATGGTGATTAAGAGCTTTCATGGAAATATTCATTGTGAGAAACCTTAAAACTGTAAACAGACTTTGAACAATTGCATATACCAGAAAACAGTGAGATTATTGGTACAAACATGTTAGCAGGGTACAAACCACCCAATTCAAAACCGTTAAAGGCTGAAATCTGATAGAGACTTCTAGATGCAGATTCCTTACCTTAGAATATTTCCCATGTGTCAGACTGGATCTAGAAAATCTTGATCAGTACCTCTACACACTGCTAGGTGGTGACGATTGTCTCTGCGTCAGTGACTGCAATTGGCTCTGCGTCGGCAGCATCCATGCTGAAAGTGACAGTGCACTGGGTGGCCCCTATATTGGCACTGCACATGACATCAGTTCTTTTCTTTCCACACCATCATCGCGGATCCAGAGAGAGCTATCTCAGTCCATTTTTGGTCTATTTTTCAAAGTTTTGGCAGAATTCTTTTGAGCTTAGCTCCCAGTGTGCTGTAGGGATGTCCCATAGGAACCTGTAGGGTTTAAACCCTGTGGATCCTGTCACAGACAGATGTCTGAGACACACTCCCACCTGGTTTGCCTCTGGTGTCTTGAACCGGGCCACAAATCCATGGCCTGCCCCAACTGTCTAGCAATAATTCCTGAGGCTGTCTGGTGGCACGCTCTGAAGCTCATGTTCCAAGTCCTCATCGGTTAAGGCCCACAGAAAATCCAAGAAGTTGAAGTGGTCTTCGATTTCACTGCTCTGATCTAAGTCTTCGGACATGGCGGAGGAACGACGCCACACATCTAGGCCCCGCTTCTACATGTTAGCTGCTGAGCCTGAGTTCAGGACTGCTCCATGCCTCCTAGAATTTCCCACAACCGGAGCGATCCCACCCAGCTAAAAAAAATTACGAGGCAATGCACATCTTATTTGGGCAGGTGCCCCAAATGGATTCCCACCTTAGGGTTCGTCCTTTGCGCCAGTCGGACCCTTTGGATTCATTCCTGAATCTGGATCGCCTGTAGTCGTGAGTCTTCAACCTTCCCCGGAGACCATTTCAGTGGTGCCATTCTCAGCACTGCTGATGCCCCTCGGCGGATCTGACCCCTTTTTTATGCCCAAATCCCATATGGAGCCATAGTAGCATCGCCCGATGTTGACTTCAGTGCCGACCAGAACACGACCCTCTGTGAAGGAGACTGCATCTGCCTTTTCTGATAGACCCTGTAGGTAATACAATTGGGACAGATCTGAGGATCCTTATGGTTATTCTGACCCTCCTGGAAGAGCTTGGGGATATCTGGTGTGAGGAACTGGCAGATGCCAGTGGTCTAGATACCTCTCCAGACAGTGGCCTAATTTCTCTTCCTAGTGTGGCTATGGAGGAAGGGGTTTCATTTGCCATGGTGGTGAGAAAGGCGGCTGAGGTCCTGGACCTTATGCTGCCCTCAGTGGCAGTCAAGATGAACGTCTTGACTAAGGTGCTTCAACGCAAGTCACCCTCACAGAACCTCTTTTCTTCTTTAATGAAGCGCTCACTGATGTCATGGTTGGGTGTAGGCCAAGCCATACAGAATGGCTCCTGTGCACAGGACGATTACCCTTTGCCACCACCCCACTCCTCGGCACTCAGCTTTCCTCACCCAACACCCAACCCCGTAGAGTCAGGTTGTCTAGGCCTCCACATCTGATGTCAACACTGGCACCTTCCCCACCACTCCACCAGTTAGGGAATCCAAGAGGCTGGACACCTTTGGTAAGAAGATTTCCTTTTCCACCAGTCTTGCACTGTGGTCAGTGAACACCACATGCCTCTCGGGTTCGTATTCCCACACAGTTTGGGATTCGTTGCACAAGTGCAGCCCATGATCTAGGAGGAGGCCTGAACCATCCTGTCCCATGATATCGCTGATGCGAAGGATGCAGCAGAGTTTAGTATACTCTGTGGACTGGATACAACTGTCTCGCTACTCTGATCAATTGCTTCGCCAGTGGCACTCCAGAGCCATGCCTGGCTGAGGTCTACTGAGATTTTGGGGGCTGTCCAGGCATCTTTTATGAACATGCCCTTCGTTGGGACCCTCCTGTTTGGTGATAAAGCAGATTCAGGGCTTGAGCGTCTCAAAGACAGCAGGGCCACCAACTGGTTGCTGTGACTCTCCACGGCCCGGTCCAACTCCACTCTGCCTTTCGCCCCTCTGTGGCTGTGGTAGTGACTACCAACCACCTCCATTCCAACCCAGCCACCATGGACAACAGGCTCCCCAGTCCTTTTGTGGTTGTGGACGTGTTCCCACAAGTCCCTTGGAACCTAAGGCCATATATCTGCCCAATCCACCCCGCTGCCAAGCTCCAAACCCCTTAAATAGTTCCTTTCACCATCACGGGCAATCAGTCGGAGGCAGGAACATGCACCACCTGCCTCGTGGTGGTCCAGAACCTTGGACAATGGTTGTGTCAAATTTTCCCTGAGGTGTTACGCCCTCCCATTCACAGAAACCACGTTGCCCATACCACCATCCTCAGACCAGCTGACAAAGGACTACCTCTCCGTGCTGCGTCAGGAAGTGCAACCATTATGATAAATGGGGAGACCCAGTATATCGTCAAAGGACCTGGGTATCGATAGGTATCGAAAACAATGGTCCTAGACAGTATTCTCTTGCAATCAATGTGAGAGAATAAATCATCTGGAAGGAAGAGTACGTATTGCATACGCACATTCCACACTGGTGGGCTATTGTTAAAGGAAAAGGCACTATAAATGTTTGCACATTAGTTTATTTCATGGTCAAATCCTATGCATCAAATGAAACATAAATGTAAACAAAAAGCATAACATTAAGTACACAATGTTCTAAAGGTTACTACCATGGAGGAAAAAAGGTGATGAGAATTGGTGCTCATATGAAAGAGAAAGGAAAGATGAAAATCATCAAGGACAATTGTAGAACAGCGTTTCGAGATCTTAGATTTCTGAGGGATCTGGCTCAGCTTCCCAATGTGGCCAGTAACCCTACTATGATAGGCCTGCCCAAACTTAGATTTACAACACACTTTTCAATGGTTGTTCCTCAAACCAAGGTACATAGTGAAATTACATCACACTTTTCATTGATTACTCCTTGTTCGTAATGCACAGCGGAATTTCATCTGTGAATTATGGATAGTGTATAAGGGGTTACATGTTGAGTGCAGGCCCCATAGGTGGATGTCGACGTTTCGACCCTAGTGCAAAAGGGTGGGTGTACTCCTCTGCTACGGGTCTTCCTCAGGACAGGGGGATGGGGACCTTAAGCAACCATGTCAGATATGATGCCCCTGGAAAGTGGGTGATCCGAGTTTACTGGAGTGCAATCAAGTCAAAGATGTTTTCCCAGCCAAGCCGTGCTGGGCCCAAGGGAAAGCAATCCCCGATGTACCGCTATCAGAAAGACGCAGCATGTCACTTTCAATTAATTATGTGCGGGAATCAATCGCTCCTCTTGGAGTTCTATACGGAGAACCTCTGCATCAGTCCGTGTCTCCGACAGACAAGTCAGAGACACGGACTGATGCAGAGGTGCTCCGTATAGAACTCCATGAGGAGCGATTGTTTCCCGCACATAATTAATTGAAAGTAACACGCCGCGTCTTTCTGATAGATAGATAAACTCGGATCACCCACTTTCCAGGGGCATCGTATCTGACATGGTTGCTTAAGGTCCCCATCCCCCTGTCCTGAGGAAGACCCGTAGCAGAGGAGTACACCCACCCTTTTGCACTAGGGTCGACACGTCGACATCCACCTATGGGGCCTGCACTCTACATGTAAGCCCTTATACCCTATCCCCAATTCACAGATGAAATTCCACTGTGCATTACGAACAAGGAGTAATCAATGAACAGTGTGATGTTATTTCACTATGTACCTTGGATTACGGAATAACCATTGAAAAGTGTGTTGTAAATCTACGTTTGGGGCAGGCCTATCACAGAAGGGTTACTGGTCACATTGAGAAGCTGAGCCAGATCCCTCAGATAGCTAAGATATCGAAACGCTGTTCTACAATTGTCCTTGATGATTTTCATCTTTCCTTTCTATTTCACATGAGCACCAATTCTCACCCCCTTTTTTCCTCCTTGGTAGTAACCTTTAGAACATTGCGTACTTAATGTTATATTCTTTGTTTACATTTATGTTTCATTTGATGCATAGGATTTGACTATGAAATAAACTAATGTGCAATAATTTATAGTGCCTTTTCCTTTAACAATAACCCACCAGTGTGGAATGTGCGTATGCATGACATACATATCCTTCCAGATGATTTATTCTCTTCACAAAACTGTGTTAATTCTCTCACATTGATTGCAAGAGAATAGTGTCTAGCACCATTGTTTTCTTTACCTACGCATCACGAAGTGCAGGCTCTTTTGGCCAAAGGAGCCATCAATAAGATGCCAAAGTCGGAATAGGTTGCTATTCCCGCTACATTCACAGGGCCTGTAGAATGACAGAGGTCCCCACCCTATACCAGACCTGTGCCCTCTGAGCTACTTTCTGAAGAATGAGGAATTCAGAATGCTCATGTTGGCTCAGGTCCTGTCTGCCCTAGAGACTGTCTGGTAGCATTGGACATGCAGGGTAACTATTTTCACATACCTGTATCACCGGCCCCAAGATGTTCCCTGTGGTTCATGATGAGTCATGAGTACTTTCAGTTTGTTGTGCTTCCCTTTAGCATTACCAGCCCTCTTTGATTATTCACAAAGGTAATGGCTGTGGTTGAGGCTCATCTGTGAAGGTCAAGGGTTCCAGTCTTCCCCTACCTAGACGACTTTTCCAGTCAGTCATCTCACACATCCTGACTACAGCAGAGCAGCCTACATACTGGCAAATGCAGACTCTGCAGTGGGACCTCATGTTACAGTGGGCACAGAGTCAAGGGAGTATCTCCATTCTGTTCCTGATATCAGAGGGAACTGCAAAAGATCTAAATTGGTGGCTGATGAACCATGAGTGGGTCAGCAGCAGACCCCTCTCCCTTCCCCACCCAGAGCTCATAGTGGTGACAGATGCATCGCTCCAGGTTTGGGGTGGCCTTCTGGGAGAGGTGGAGGCCAACTCTCATCTACAGTTGAATCACCGCTCCACATAAACCTGTTGGTGTTGAGAGCGATTTGCCTAACATTGAAAGTCTTTCTTCCTTCCATCAAAGGAATCCTGTTAAAGTGTTCACAAATGTCACCACTGCCTTTTGGTAATGCAACAAACAGAGCCTGTGTCAAGAGGCCCTGCATCTTTGGACATGGCTGGAATGTCAGGAGTTATTCCTGGTCGTACAACATTTGGCTGGCTCTCTGAATGCCAGAGTGGACAAACTCAGCCACTGATGCCTCGTGGATGACAAATGGCTTCTCCATCTGGAGGTGGTGCAAGTCTCTTCAGTGACTCGGATAACCTCGGTTAGATCTACTCGCCAACACCGTGCAGTGTCAGCATTTGTGTGCACTGGGGTTTCCAAGATGGCACTTGCTCTGAGCCGCATTTCATCTTGAGTAGAATTCAAGCCTTCTGTACACCTTCCTGCCAACACCACTTCTGCCCAGAGTTTTCAAGAAAATCAGGAACAACCAGGCACAAGTCATTCTTGTGGCTCTGGTTTGGGCACAGAGATAATGGGTTCCCAAACACCTGAGCATAAGCATTGGTCCTTCAATCAGGTTTCCCTTTCAGTAGGATCTCCTGTCGCAGCAACAGGGCAGGGTTCTACACCCAAACCTTTGCATGCTCCTCCTTCAAGCATGGTGATTGAGCAGCGTCAACTGACACGTTTTTGACCTTCCTTCGTAAGACTGCGAAATCATTTTGACAGTGAGGCATCCCTCAACAAAGACCCTTTACACCTGCAGGGACAAGTTCATGTCTTGGCGCACTGACAAGCATGTTAAGCCTCTTCATACCTTCGTCCGAGGTATTGTTGTTTGTTTTATCATTAGCCTGGCAAGGCCTTAATTTGGGCACAGTTAAAGGGTATCTTTTTGGTATATCAGCTTTCTTATGGTTGCCGGATCAGCCCTTCCTGTTCAAGTCACCAGTTGTGAATCGTTTCCTGAAAGGACTTCAGCATGTTTCGTCTCAAACCCTTCATTATGACCCAATGGGACCTTAATTTGGTTTTAGCATTTTTAATGTGCTCGCCCTTTGAGCATAGTCACCCTCTGTGTCTCTTGATGAACAAAACTGTCTTCTTAGAGGCCATTACATCAGCCAGGAGGGCGTCTTCTGTGCACCCTCTATACACCAACTTCTTTCCAGACAAACTGGTTGTCCGCACTCCTGCCTCTTTCCTACCAAAAGTGGCAATGCCTTTCCATGTCGATCAAAGTATCACACTGCCAACCTTCTTTGCTCAGCCCCACCCTTCCAAGGGGACGAGAGACTCCATTGCAGGGGCCCAAAAAGAGTGTTCTCCTTCTACATCAATCACAGCACAGAACACCAGGTGGAAAATCAAATCTGCGTTAGGGTCGCTGGAGCATAGAAAGGGAAAGCCATCCAGAAACTATCTCTGAATGGATTGTACTGTGCATTAAGATCTGCTACGCACTGGCCAAGAAGCAACCTGAGGGCCTGCAGGCTCATTTCACCAGAGCCAAGGCTGAGACCACTGGGTTAGCTCATTGAGTCTCCGTCCTAGATATCTGTCAGGCAGTGACGTGGACATCTCTGCACATGTTTACTAAACAGGTTTGTCATGACAGACACTTTGGTCTTTTGGTCCTCTGGGACTTCTTGCCTGAGTCTGTTCAAAAACCCACCTCTGGGGAAGTATTGCTTGGGTATCTATTATAAGGTAAGAAAGCTGCAGCTAGAAGTTTCTACCAGATGAACAAACTGCAAATTCCCTACTGATCCTCCCATCTTCCTTGCCTATGTTAGATTTTTGTTTTTTATCTAGAAAGGTTCCTTTAAGTCCTTAGTGTCTGCACACTGGTCCATTAGCCTTCTGACGTGGCTATGTGCTTCAAAAGAAACTGATGTCAGCTCGCTGGGGTGATGCCTTTATATGCAGAGTGCACGTCACTTCCGGTGCGGCTGACACAGAGTTGATCGATGCCACCTACTGGCGCCAGTCTCATGCCTTGGGAATGTTCTAAGGTAAAGAATCTGTGACTAGATAGAGTCTCTACTAGATGAGTTACCTAAGATAAGTAACTTGTCCCTCAAGAGGAAGGAAATGTTTCAGTTTAACTAAATCAGTAGGATACCCCTGAAGTTGTCTTACTAGGAGAAAAATGTTATGCATCTCCAAAGAAAGTGCCACATAGCATGGATCGAGTGCCCAGAGATACCTAGAACTGACTATGTCTTTATTTGACTGTGAAAACGTATAAACTGTGAGTACTGAGACTCAATATGCTCAGGCTTAGGGCAGTCGCTCAAACTGAATGGAGCCAATGTATGCTGTGGTGGATGGAAGCAAAATTTAACAGATCAGTTGAGGCGGTCCACTGACCAAAAGCCCTTCTCTGTATGTATATTATGTAAGATTTTGTTTTGTAAAACAATAGTCTTGTGGTGCAGCTAAAGCTCTCTAAAATGGCCAGACCTAAAAAAAAGTGGAGGGAAGGAAGGGGGTGCCAAGTGGGTAGGGGCAGGGTAGCAATGTCGTAGTGTGGGGAAATATGAAAAAGAAAACAAGCGGGAAGAGGAGGGGTGGGGAGGAGCTTTAGAGCATGGGGAAAAGCAACACAGAAAGCGAGTAGAGATGGGAAAGGAAATGGTGAAACAGTACATGGGGAGAATGAAAGACAACACATGCATTCCCATCGAGTGCCTAAAGTAAAAGAAAAAAGTAGTTCCCTGAATGCAAGCAGTGTCAACAATGGAAGAATCCAAGTCAACCGGTCAGAACATTGACGAAACCGAAATGCAACTGACTTGGACAAACCCATGCATAGGGAGACACCAACTGATATAGGCAACAAATAAGGGACTAGCCCAAAACCCACTCTGGAAACAATAGGTCTTGGCAAGCTAAAGTTATTTGTATCTCAGACTTAACAAAAATAGTCCTAATGAGAACTTCCAAACGGTGGTGAGAGCTAGAACTGTGAAAAATCGGATGCTGATGTGTGCATTCTTGAGTCTGCAACCTGTTAAAAGGGCAGCAAAAGCTGACCAATGGTTACATCTCAAAAGATGAGGGCAAAGCCTATTCTTAATGAAAGTTGGCTAATGAATTAATATAGGTTCAGGGACAATGAGCATGGTTTTAAACATAATGCAATCTTTAACAGGTAGCCAGTGGAGGAATGTAAGAAGGAGGGTTGCATGGCTGAAGCAAGGGCCATCAGCAATCATACAGATAGTTTGATTGTCCACGGATTGTAGGCCCAGCAGCTTATACCTAGGGATGCTCAAATAGACGAAGTTATATAGCCATGTCTAGAACCCCTTGGGGCAGCTTTGGCTAGTCTTTGACCACCCTGATTTAGGAAAGAAGCTATTTTACCAAGGCGGCAGTGAATGTGCACTTAGAAACTATAACAGAAATCTGAGATTGTGTTACAATAGCCTCAAATGTATCCCTCAATTTATGTACAGAAAGAGCAGGTGAAGGACAAGGGCCCCTATTTATTGACCAGTAATTATTCAGTGAAGGGCACATGCGATTGGCAACATTAACCAAAAAGTCATGCTGTAACCAACATTTGCCAATTTGTATGATTGTATATATATATATATATATATATATTCACTGAAAAAACCATAGGTTTCAGCGGCGTTATAGTTAGCTGGACTTTTCACTCGTACAAAACCATTGAAATTCCCCCGTTATAGTTAGTTCAGCTAACTATAACTCGCGTGCCCGCAATGCACTGCTGATGACGTCACATATTACATCACTCATGACATGGTCAGTGACATCACTCATGACATCACTGATGACATCTCAAATTACATCACTGATGACATCATACTTGTGATAGAGTGGCAGACCTCCTCTCCCCCTAATATAACCTTTGATACACTCATTCAAAAATAGAAACTAAAATTTTCAAAACAATGGACATACCAATACCAGTTACAACAACCTATTCAGTAATTCTAAGATCCACATACACATCCACTCATTCACCAACAGTCCTATACAGTCCCTCATACATGTACTCACTCATCATTTGTACTCATACACCTATATATCCTGTTACACAACGCCACTCATCCATAGAATTACTCACACACATAGTCACTCATGCTAATAAAGAATCAAACATCCATTTACTTGCATATACAGTTATACACACACCAACCACACTTACTTCTACAGAAACTTACACATACTTAGTCTTTTAAACAATCACTTATAGAAACACATACTTATTCATACAGGAACTCTTCCAATCTCTCACTCTCACATATACTCACTTATATACACCAATAGTCACATATACTGGTTTAAAACATATGTAGTTTCTCATGAAGACACTATTGAGACAATCATTCACTCACTAACACACCCATGCACATACTCATCCACCCATACAGTCCTGCACACATGCTGTCTTCAACACATACAAACAGTGAGTCACTCATTCATGCACCTATGCACTACGTAATACCCGCCACCAAACCATACAGACACTCAGACACTCATACTGATACTCAAAAAAACAACTAATAACCTATATAGACACTCATGTAGCTACTCACCAACCCATGCAGCCACTTATACACAAAGTGAGAGACTGATACAGATATTTACATATTTAAACATTACTCACTAAGCCATGTATTCACTAAGATACACTTAATCAGTCAGTTATACAATCAATTTTTCAAAAACAAATCATCCATTTAGACACTTATATACCCATATATTCTTCCATCGACCTTGAGATATTCATATATAAAATATATGTAATTTTCAGAAAAACACACTTTCACTGGATGTCATCAGTGATGTCATGAGTGATGTTATTTGAGATGTCATGAGTGATGTCATGAGTGATGTCACTGACCATGGCATGAGTGATGTAATATGTGACGTCATCAGCAGTGCATTGATGGCGCGCAAGTTATAGTTAGCTGAACTAACTATAACGGGGGAATTTCAATGGTTTTGTACGAGTGAAAAGTCCAGCTAACGATAACGTCCCTGAAACCTATGTTGTTTTTGTGTGAATTTCTAAGGTTTTTTAAATGCTAGTTCCTAACTATAACGTGCCTGAAACGTATGGTTTTTTCAGTGAATATATATATATGTATATTCACTTAAAAAACCATAGGTTTCACACGTTATAGTTAGGTGGATATTTCACTCGTAAAAAACCAATGAAATTCCCCCGTTATAGTTAGTTGAGATAACTATAACTCGCGCGCCCGCAATCCTCTGCTCATGACGTCACATATTACATCACTCATGACATGGTCAGTGGCATCACTCATGACATCACTGATGAAATCATCCTTGTGATAGAGTGGCGGTCGCGCGAGTTATAGTTATCTCAACTAACTATAACGGGGGAATTTCATTGTTTTTTTACGAGTGAAATATCCACCTAACTATAACATGTGTGAAACCTATGGTTTTTTCAGTGAATTTGTACGGTTTTTTAAATGCTAAGTTATGTATGTATTATAATTTTTTTTATATATATATATTTTTTTGTTTTTTCACCGTGCGCGCACCGTGCGCGCACCTCCGCGATTTAAAAAAAAAAATAATTTACATGTTTTTTTCTGCCTTCGGGGTCCTTCAGGGACCCCCTGACCAAGGCTAGGGGGTCAGGAACTCTCTACCCTGCCCCCTTTTCACGTTCGCCACCTTCCTTTTCCACTCTCGCACTGAAAACAAACAAAATGGCGGCCGAAACTTCCTGTTTTCGACCGATTCGAACGTTGACTGACATGTAACAATCAATCAGAATTACGCTCGCGCACGTTAGGGTGCACGCACGGTGCGCGGCTATAGATATGTATGTACTTTTAACTGCAATTTTCTCAGGAACTACTGAACAGATTGACTCCATATATGCAAAAGGCACATCCCTGACCTGAGGACTACCTCTCTGCCAAATTTCAAATAATTCTGTTCAGCCGTTCGGGCTGTACCTTCGACTAAAGGTCCTATGGGAAAATGCATGGGGAAAACGCGTTTTGGGACCCCCCTTTTTTCTCGGCCCCCGCTTGACGAATCCCCCCGAGACTTTCAGGGTAGGAGCTGAGCGGACCGCCCCATTAGTTTTGAAAATTTCGCGAAGATTCGTCAACCGGCGCCAAAGTTATTCAAAATAGAATTTTGAGAGTTCCTATGTAAACACGTTCCTCACTATAACTATCTACTGGCGACCGCCAGTAGATAATATATATATATATATGTATATAGTGAACATAGCTCACTTCTAGCTAAAAATATACCTTTCCGCTCTTGTCTCCTATAAATGGAGAATTGTTGATGTAACTAACAAGAATGACTCCTCATTCCAGTTGGCTTATGTTTTCTACATCTGTTCTTAGGTATTTGTTATGTTTTAGGTATGTTTGTATGCCAGGTTTATTTGAAAGATCTCTACTATGCATTGTCACAGTTGAGGTCTTTGAAAGAACACTGGTCACTTCAACTAGTGGATGTGCAGAGCGGAAGCTAGCAGAAAATTCCTGCTTGATGGGAACAATACTGACTCTGGAACCACAACCCAGGGAATTTCCACCGACAGAGCCCCTAACCACCTCTTTCTTACTTCTAGAACTATGAGAGTACACGTTTCTGAATATACAGAAGGTGCATACTGCTGGATCTGGCTCTCTCTGCAGGGTCACCACAAACCTTTTGCCTTCACTCTTTCCCTTTGATAAACCCAATTTCAGGTCGAGCATAGGTAGCGCACATGCGCTGTCTGGAAGATCTGGTGTAATCACTGTACCAAGTTTAATCCTGCCTGCTGTTTGCTATTGGTTCACTGCTGTGTTGCTCTTTTTTCCTGCCTCCTTATTGGTGGGTGCTCCCTATACATCATTTCCGTTGTATGTCGAGCAGCACCGACCAACTACAATTTATTTTCACTGTACAGGGTTATATGTTCCTTAAGGGACTACTTGTTTTAATTCATGCTAGTCATTCACCATATGTACACAGACGCCACGGGCGCCGCGCTTTATCTTACAGCATGGTATATTTACTAAGGCTTCTCATGTTCACTTACCTGTCCATATATTTTGGCGAAGTTATCCCTTACACCACAGTCGCCTTTGCATTGCTGAGTGTTTAGAAACCCCTTTACACAGGAGCAGGGAGAGTTACTGCTTTCCTGTTTGCAACACGGCGCCTGTGTTTATGCTTTTCAAGGCTTCTAGTTCACTTCCACGCCCGTATTTTTTATTATTGAAGCTATCCCTTTCACCACAGTGGTGTTTGCATTGCTAGGCTCATACAACCTCTTTCACGCAGGAGGAGTTACCACTTTAATGTCTGAAACATGGGCACCTCAGGGCGTCCGCTTTTATGTTTACCAAAGCTTCACAAGTTCTCTTTCTGCCCGTATTTTTTGGCAAAGCTGTCCATTTTACCAGAGTGCCGTTTTCATTGCTGGGTGCATACGACCTCATTCTCAAAGGAGCTACGCGATCAGATGTCACAGCGTCCACAGCTCTGCTGTGTCTCGTATGAGAAGCTTAGTTATTACCTAAATTATGCGTTGTGGCTGCTGTGACGGAAGACCGCTTACGGGCCTGCAGAACTGCCTGAGGCTTCAGAACTAGGGGTGGGCGGAATTTGCGAAATTCACTTTTGCAAATTATCGCGAAAATGTTAAAAATCTCGGCAAACACGCGGAAATATCGCGAAGATGCGGAAGTTTTTTTCCTGCCCGTTTGCGGTATTTTTTAAGTGGTCGCGGCTCGCCAACTTACCCATGCAGTTGCTCGCGGGCACGGCCATCTTGTTTTCACTTGTCTCGCAGTGCATGATCGCGAGAAGAAAGACGTGATCGCGCGATGACTGACGTTACCACGGGCGCGAACTGTCGCGAGACAGCGCAAATGGCTACCAACAATCCAACATCTCGTGGAGAACGCGACCAGATCGGGAAATCTTGTCGGCAAACGCGGGGATTCAGGTAAGGCGATCGAGCGCACGCGAGAATGTATTATTTTACAGTGCGAGCAAGCCAAAAATTTCCGGTAAAATGCAGATTGCGGAAATGTTGACATTTTCGCGCTCTCTGCGGAACGTGAAAATGTCAAATTATCGCAATTTCCGTGAGCGGAACGGAACTTTAGCCCAGGCCTATTCAGAACTAACCCACCCACCTGCAGGAGCAGCATGCCCCTGCCCGACAAAATTTACAAGATTTTGTGGTTTGTGTTATGCACATGAAGGATTTCCCCATACAGGAAGCCAGATGTGCATTATTTCAGATCGTTAGTAACTCGTCATTAAAGACTCCGACAGCAATGGTGTATCCGAGGTAAAAGAAAAGCATGTAGGATAGCCCAGTGGGTTGATATGATTGCTGCAGTGATTTGTGTGTGTCATGCAGCTTATTGATCTGTTTTTTGTTGTACTGCTTCACTTCACATTCTTTCACAGGTTGTTAATCAACACATCAAATTGGGTATGAACATTAATGAAAGACGGTTTAGTTCAGAATGTTTGCTATTTATGTGATATAACTTAATATTGGTGTAATAGCGGTCGAAAATGAGTTAAGTATAGCGCAAATCAATAATTCAATTTGTGGTCTAAATTATTTAAATTGTCTTCTTTATGACTGAGAGAAAGAGCTGCATAGCGATGCAGGCAACTGTATGCAAAAACAAGCATTGGCAAAGCCAATTGGTCTTGCCTCTACAAGATCTTTTGGCTTTGTCAAAGTTTGTTTGCCATATTGCATAACAGCGCGCCCACTGTGCAACATGGCTGTAAGTAAAAATAAAAGCATTTGCAATGCAATATGTCTCGCATTACTGGAAGTTGAGCTATTGACGTTGCTAATAATAATGCAACGCCAATAGCAAAAACTTTAAGTAATGCAAGACCTATTGCATTGCAAATGCTTTTGCTTTTAGGACTCTTTACCACTGCTTAGCAGTGCTAAAGTGCTTGTGCTCCCTCCTTCAAGCATGGTAATATTGACCTATGCCTACACCTAATTGTCAAATTTAGTTTGCCTTCAATTCTATACTACATGTACCCAGGGCCTATAAATTAAATGACAGCAGTGGGCAGCAGCACTCATTGTGCCATCCTCTAATGTAGCCTTCTAAAAGTTGTCACATGTCCGTAACTGCAGCCTGTAGTGCAGTTTTAAACTGCCATTTCGACCTGGCAAAACAAATGTTTTGCCGGGCCTAAACCTTCCTTTTTAATACCTAAAAGTCACCACTAAGGTAGGCTCCAAAGGCTTATAGTGCAGGGTGTGTTGTATTTAAAATGTAGGACGTGTGTTTAAGTTTTACATCTCCTGGCAGGGTAAAACTCCTAAAGCTGTTTTTCACTGTTGTAAGGCCTATCTCTCCCATTGACTAACAATGGGTTACCCTATTACATGTAATAGGTGCTAACTTTAGATTGGCAGCAGATAGAGATATGCTGTTTCCACTCAGAATGAATTGTAATTTAAACCCCTCTTTGATTGTGAAGTCAGATCTTAAGTTACAATTCTGAAAATTCCACTTTTTGAAAGTTGGCATGTTCTTGTCCTAACCATCTGTGCCTTCTGCCAGTGTCCTGGGTCACATGATTGCAAATAGCTCCGTTGTTGGTTGTTTGTGTATTGCTTCCAGACAGTAACACAAAGGGGGTTTAGGTGTGGACAGGATGGGCCATCCTAAAAGGATGAATGGAGAGGGTATGTACCCAGCCCTAATTACACAAAGTAATTTGGTGCCAGACCTGCATTTTGTCACCCCAGGCAGTTGGAGTCTTGACAGGTGAAGAACTTTCCAGAATCAGATGTGGGGTAGGACAGGAAGCTCACCCTACACAAAGGCTAGCCCAGGTGTAAATATTGGACCTACAGAGGCACCCATCAGTACTCCTGGACCTGTGGAAGTTACAGAAGAAGGACTGCCCTTCTGCCAGAACACTGCCCTACTGCTTGAAGGACTACATTGCTGTCTGAGAAGGAAGAATGGACCTGTTTGCCTTCATCCCAGGCTGACCTGAGTGATTCTACTGGGCATTTGGCTTACCTCCTTTGTGAGCTACATGGAAACAACAAGCTTCAGAGTCCTTCCTGAAACTGCTGAGCTGACCTGCTGCAACTGGACCTGCTGGCTTTGGCTAGAGTGAGTCCCTGATCCCCAAGTGGTGCCTCCTCAGTTCCTGGACCCTTGGCTGGCATCAGAGTGTACTTCTAAAGAAAAGGTGAAAATCCTGAAGTTTGGACTCCTCGTGACCATGAACTGGCCTTTTTGCACCAAAACTCTGCCACTTGCAATGACTCCCAACGTGAAGATCCAGTGAGACCTTTTCTTTGTGCCGACAGTGACTGCCAGCGATGACCAGCAGTGGGAGAGCTACACTTCATGCTACAGCAATGACAACTTGCAGTGACCATCAATGTGAAGCTCTAGAAGTGACTGTCCTAGACGCTGGACCGGCTCTTTTCACTTCAGTGACGACCATCCGCCAGGCCAGGAATGCTCTATGTGGTACAGTGATGACCATCTGCAACACTTTTGCAGCACCATGAGACCTCCTCCACCAGGAACAGAACTCTTTGTGCCGGATGTAGAAAGTAGCATTTTAGCAGGGCTAACGAGGTCCCTGTATCTTGACCGTTCTCACTCACGGTTAGCCTGAAATTATGATTTTCCCCTGCTTTAGTCTGACCAGATTTCCACAGGTGGCACTTTGTGCTTTTTGGTGCTGTTTTCACTTAAAACTTTAAAACTGAAAATCTCTAGTTCTAGTGACTGGATTTTTGCTGTTCCGGTATCATTTTATTTATTAATATCTACTCCATTTTTCAAACTTTGTTTGGGATTTTTAATGTGTTGTGTTTTTGCTTTATTGCTGCATAATAACTTGACACATTGCCTCTAAGTTAAGCCTGACTGCTTTTCTGCCAAGCTACCAAAGGGTTAAGAACTGGTTAATTTAGTGACTTTTGTGGTTCACCCTGACAATGATTGTAGTTGTTCCCTGAGTGGGGCTTCTTCCCCTTCAATCAATAACCCAATTTCTTACACTCACGAAAATATTTTTTTGGTAAGCATGATTACAAGGCTAGGTATTTTGTTATGATTAATTTTATAGGTGCTTAGGCAAAGTCTGAGAAACAGAAAAATCATCAGGAGAAATGGGCAAATCATACAGCAGAACTCCTGTGAGAACTAGTCCTTACCTCGAAATCTAGCTCCAGATTTTTCGGAGATCCTCCCATGATGAGTATGGACTGAGGTTATAATGCTATTAGACCACATTGAGGTAGCTAGTGCCCTGAGCTGGGAGTGGCACTTACCTGTTTGATTTGTGATCTCTCCTGGTGAACATGGGACACAGTCAAAGCAGCATCTCGGGGCCCCAGGGCGCACAGCTTGCCGGAATCCGGGGACACAACTGCTGCTGCAGGCTGAGTGAGGAACCTTGCAGGAGAAAACAGGAAAAGCTGTAAGCAAGAGAAGCTGGAGGGTAACTGTAAAGCAGAGTAACTCCTGAGGAGTGATCCCTTGGTTAGAGGCATATCTAGCAGTGAGAGTTAACAAGAACCAGTTAGGAATAGAAAACAAAGACATTACATTCCTACAGGCAAGAGGTATCTTCAAGCATATGGAACGAAAGCCCTCATGAAAAAGCAATCGCTCTCACACCGGGGAGGTAGGGAGATCCAGTGTTTGTTTGCCAGTGGCTTCAAGTCGCGGCTCACTGGAACTCATTCTCAGGACTTTCTATGGACCACAGGCAGCTCAGATGACTTGAAGTATCCTATCTTTATTTAGAGTTACTTGCAGTGGACAAGAGAACAATCATTTTAGATGTTTAATTAAGGCAGGACCCCTTCATCTTTGAGATCAGGGACCTCTTGTTGCCCCCTCTCTGCTTTGCACCTGCTCCTTTCCACTCATCCCGCCTTCCTCCGACCTATTCTCACTTCCAGAGCACAGGCGTGGTTCCTCCCTCTGCCATGAAGTGCCGCCCAAGTAAGTTGGAAGCCGGGAGACTACAGACCAGTACATAATATTCATATCTGACGTAGACCTAGTGTAAGAGAGGGAAAGGTGGAAAAGGAAGAAAGTAGGAGCAGGCATCAGATATGAGATCAGTGACAAAGAGAGAAGTCATGGATGAAACCGAACCTGCAGGAGAGGCATTACAATGTTGGGTGTGTACGGGGGCGGAAGATGGAGACACCAGATGGAATAAAGATTAAGCACTCATGGAATTGGTGATCTCTGAGTAGAACCCCCTATGACTGTCAGGATAAGCTTCTTGTGAACGGAGACGATTCGAAGCAGCAATGGAGAATACTTTGGGTGTAAAATAGTTTCACTTCCTTCAACCCAAGGTATTGGGAATTTTGGGTGAAATTTGGGATACATATTGTTTAGATTATCAACATTTTTAATGCAGTTTCATTCATATCGGTTATTATTTTTTTGATGAACACTTGCAAATTCGGAGTCTATGTGAATAAACAGATTGCTACAGCGGTCAGAAATCATATATTTCTCTCCTTAAACGTCCCAATTTTAGGATGCTCTGTAAAAACAAAATAAAAAAAGTGCCCCTCATTGTTTCACTGTACTCCTGTTGGACAGTTATGCCCCAAAACTGCTTGTATGGCTTCAATCTTTTCAGTACCTTCCCCCTCATGCAATGCTCAATCCATCTCACCTGCTGCTGCCCTCCATGCCACACAATAGCTGTCTCATTTATTTTAAAGTCCTGCCCTTTGGGGGCGGTCAGATTGAAGCTTCCCACTTTTATGTAGTGGACATTCCCATCTGTGTCCAGCTGCCAGTTCAGGATGTCAAAGACAGGGGGTGGGTCACCATGCATGTCAAAGTAGACTTCTTCCCCATCTTTGTTTTGGAAGCGCCCTTTCTTCAGGTAATGGAAAAGCTGTTGGAGAACAAACATTGAGTCAAAAAACCCTGAAAATATCAGACTTTTCTATGGAGCAGCATGCACCTACATGTGATTATCCATAAAGAAAAATTCTTTATCTCTTCAAATGAAATGTAATAGAAGCAACATGTCATGATATTTTAATTTACATAGTTTGACTTGACAATCAATGTTTTGTCTTTCTTAAACATCTTTGGAGGTCTTGCATAGGTTCAGTAAACACTTTTTGGAAAATGAAAAATAAAAATTCTCATTTTCTCTTTACCTGCCAGGGCTTCAGTTCTTGAAGGCGGGAGCAGGAACCCTGTGCGAACGGTCCCTCACCTGGCTTGCAGTGGATAAGGTTGTGTAAGGCATGAGCAATGGCATAGACAGAGTTGTAAACATTGTAGGTGAACCTGAAGTTGTCCACATCAAGGATTGTTTCATCTAGAGATCTTAGATTTTCGTGGCCGGTGCAGACAGGTGACTCCTTGTCCGATTGACTGCCAGTTGCCATTGTCCCATTGCCCTCCACATGCATTGGCCACCTACATCTGAAGGCCTGCTCCCAGAAGGCAATTGTGATGGGGTCATCCAGGTTTTCAACTGGCTGAAGCTGGAAGAGATAATCTCTGAATTCGGTCATTACTCCTCTTCGGATGGCCACTCCAATGGTGCCTCCCAAGGTCCTGGCAAACTCCCTTTTGGAGAAGTAGCGGGAGCTGGACCAACTGTGGTTGGCTACCCAGACTTTTCCGGTAATTCCTTGTCGGGATACTTCCTCCATCACCTGGACGAGGAGGGCCTCTGAGCAGAAGACCACAATGACCTTAGCCAAGGACATCCTAATGGTCTGGACAATGTGCTGGATCTTTTCTTGAGAGTAGACTAGGGGCAGGACCTCAGAAAATGCCACACACCTTCCGTGCCTGGCCAGCTCACTCTTGATGATCTGGCTCCCCTGTTGACCGTAGTCATTCTCTATTTCCAGTATCCCAACCCACGTCCATCCAAAGTGAAGGACCAGTTGGGTGATACAGAAAGCCACGTCATTCCCACTTGGGATGGTCCTGAAGAAAGATGGAAACTGGACTTTATCACTCAAAATGGGTACCACTGCAGCATGACTGATCTGTGGAAAAAGAGGTCAATAGTGACATGTTAGCCCCCAGTGCTCGTAAAAAGACATTGAGTTGCATAATAGAGCAAGTTTCATCAGGTCTAAACTCAACACATCTCATTTTCCCCGTAGTTCCCACCCAGCTCCGTAGGCACAGGTAGCTCAGAGTGCGTCATGGGATGCTGCTTGAAAACAAGGACGTCCAGTTGACCTCTTCTCGCTTTCACAGAGCTCACTAGCAACAGGAAGTGCAGAGTTGAGCAGGGGAGCCCAGATTGCTGCTCCATGCTCCCTCCAATTCTGTGGGCACAGGAAGCCTACAATGCAGCAGGGAATAGAGGATGTAAAAAGGGGAGCTGTTTACAGGATCCCTCCCAGCTTAGTAGGCACAGGGAGAATAGAGTGTAGCAAGGTCTATTGTATGTAAAAGGGACCCCCCAGCTAGCTGCTCTAGACATCCAAGCAACTCAGTAGTCACAGGACGTAGGCATAAGTTGTGTACAAGGGAGCCCTACTGACCTCTACAGGCTCCCCCCAGCTCAGTAGACACAGGAAGTAGGCATTTATTGTGTAAAAGGGGAGCCTTCCTGGCCTCTGCAGGCTCCCACCTAGCTCAATAGTCACATAAGCTACAGACTGCATCAGGGTCTACTGGTTGAAAATAGAGTTCAGCAGGTCTACAGACTTCCAACCAGCTCAGTAGGAACAGGGACTACAGAGCTCTGCAGAGACTCCTGGTTAAAAATAGTAGACCTGAGCTAGCCTATACAGACTGCCACCCAGCTCAGTAGGACCAGGAACTATAGATCTCAGCAGCGACTCCTGGGTGAAAATAGCAGAGCCAGGCTAGCCTCTATAGACTCCCACTCATTTCAGTAGGATCAGGTCATACAGAGCTCAGCCGTGACTCCTGGTTGTAAATAGTAGAGCCTGTCTAGCCTCAACAGACTCCCACCCAGCTCAGTAGGAGCAGGGACTACAGAGGGCAGCAGGGTCTACTCGTTGAAACTAGAGCACAGCCATCTTCTTACCCAACTGAGCAGACACAGGGAATACTGAGAGCACAGATCCTACTAGCTGAAAACAGTAAAGTCCAGGTAGTCTCCATAGGCTCCACCCAGCTCATTAGGAGCAGGGAGTAAAGAATGTATCAGGAAGTAGTAACTTATCAATGGCTTGCCCAGCTAAATTTGAGAATGTAGATTTTGGAACTTTGACCCTAATTCACAAAAAATAACAAACTACAATGCTCAGATTTACATCTCGTCACACCACCTCTCCTCTTCCTCAATGCTGGTCCCAGCAGCCCATGGGACAGACAGCCTGTCCATTCCCCATGCTGCAGAGCAGTGTTTTAATTGGTTTGAGCAGGCAGAAAAGAAGCCGTGCTCAAACCAGGGAGTCTGGGGTTTCTCCAGTCCGGCTGCTCAATGCAGCTGGGCAGGAGAAAACCTAAGTGCGGCCGGCCAAAACACTTATGCGCCCTTAGGAAGTGGAGTGCTCTTCCTCCCTTCCATGCCTAAGCCCCGCCCCTCCCAACACCGCTGGCTCAGTGCAAGAACATTGTTTTATTTTACATTTGCTGGTTCTGAGTCAGGCAGTGGGGCAACGCTCCTCCGCCATTGTGGAGGAGCCGCCACTAGTGTCGGCATACGTTTCTACTGGAGAGTGTCATGTGACATTTGATGATGGACTGTAGTCCCACTTGTGCAGAAGTCTTCAAACTCTAGATTCAGTCATACAGGCAATGCAGCTCTCTGTCCACATGCACTCTTTTCCCTTCACAGGCAGTAAATTGTTTCACGAGTAGAAACCTATTTCTCTACATCTACATCTATATCAAAGCTGGGTTTGATTGCTTCCCATTATCGTCCTGGAAGGGGAGTTTTCTCCATTCTTTGGCTGGATCAAATTGCAGACCATTTCCTGCATTGAGAAGAGTTGGACTGGAGTTTGAGAGTGCCATAAACTCACGTTTGTGGGTATTGTAATTGTAATTGCATTTATATAGTGCTTTCTACTCCAGACGAGTCGTTAAAGTGCTTTTTTGGTGAGTAGCATGCTACTCCGAAACCCATAAAGGATTAGTGGTGAATTAGTATAGTGAAATATGAAAGAAATTTGAGTTGTGTAAATGTTAGCCAGTTATTTGGATTGAGAAGGAAGGGTCTAGAATTTATTTTGAGGGGAGTTTAAAGCCTCAGGAGGGTGTTTGGAGTGAGTAATGGGGAGGTGGAGGGGAATTAGTATAGTGAAATATATTTTTATAATTTTAGTGGCGGACATGTTATTCTGTGTTTTGGATTGAAAAGGAATAGTGGTGGGATAAAGGAGGATAGAAGAGGGAAAGAGGGATAGAAGACGGAAGGGTCTAGAATCTTTTTTTTTTTTTTAGTTCATAGCTGTGGGAGGGGGGTTAAGATGTGTAAAAGGGAGGGGGAAGAGTCCGAGGTAAGGCTTTAGAAAGGCTTGTTTGGGGGATCTGAATAGTAAAAGAGGTATGAGATGATGCAAGGAGGGGTAGGGGAGGGAAGAGCCTAGAAAGGGTTATTTTAGGGATTATAGTAGTAGTAAGGGATGAATGAGAGAGTGGAGGTAGAGGATATATTGTTAGAAGTATAGGGTGCGAAATACTGTAATGCATTGGAAAGGGTAGTAGAATGAGGTTTGAGATGAGTCAGAGAGTTGAGGTAGAGGATATATAGTCAGAATGGTATAGGGTGAGAAATAGGGTAGTTGCACTATACATAAGTACATGGAAGTTATATATATGCATAAGGAAGGTACTATATGTAGAAAAAAGATGCATTTAATAAACTCTGGCTTTCTAGCATTGTTGTACTTTACATTTTGTTTTTGTTGTAATTCAATAGTAAAGCAATTTTAGATAAATAGTTATGATAAAAGATTTACTTATTTATGCAGTCACTTATATACATGTTAAAAACATAGAATAACGTGAACTATCAGTAATATGTACATTTGTTAAGCAGAATGAATGAATATACTATATATATTTTTTAAACATAATTATTGTACAACTTTATACAAAGCAATACACATATATAGCTACATATCCTTAGTCCAAATAAATGCTTATATCCAGAGGGATATGCTGTATAATTCTGTTTACGTATGGTGGTTATGTGGGGAGAGCCAATTAGTTTTCTGAAGATAAGGTGGTTATCTGTGGATCTTATCTTGGGGGTACAGAGTTCCAAAGTGTGGCTGCTAGAACAGAGAAGGATGTGCCACCTATGTTTTTTTTCTTGTACGTTGGGATTTTGAGACAAGGTGCCACTCTAGAGTGGAGGTTCTTTTGTTGAATGTGTTTGGGGATTTTATTTTTGATGATGAGCGGTCCTGTTCTATGTATTGCTTTATGGGAGATACAAAGCAGCTTTAACGTGAATGTTCTGGCAACCTTTAACCAGTACAGGGCTTTCAAGGCAGGGGAGATGTGGTCATGGGGCTTTATATGTAAGTAGTCTGGCAGCTGAATTCTGAACCTATTTTAGTCTTTTCATAGTCATTAAAGGTGCTCCGTGGTAGAGGCTATTGGCGTAATTGAGTTTGGACAGAACAAGAGAGATGTTAGCCTAGCCCTTGTGTGGAAATCCCAGATGGGGAAAGATTCATCGCAGAGTTTTTTTATAGTAACAAAGCTTGACCTTCCTAGTTCGTTCACTTTGGCATTCAGTGATAGCTGAGAGTCCATGGTAATTCTGAGGTTTCTTACTTCCTTTGATACTTTAGGTGGTGTTCCCAGATCATCGAGCAGGTGATAATTTTTCAGTCGCCACATGTGCGTATTTCTGCTTTGGAAGCATTCAGTTTGAAATGACACCAAGACATCCATTGATCCACGGCTCTGAGACAGCTAAAAATTGGTGACTTTCCAAAATCTTTGGGGCATTCCAGTTGAAGGAGTATTTGCTTGTCATCTGGATAGTTATAACATGTGAGGTGAAATTGATTGATCAGTGCCGGTTATGAATTCTGTAGATGTTGAAAAGCATGGGCGAGATAATAGAGCCTGGAGGGACCAATGCTTTCATGAAGTATGGTTTGGACGAGAAAGGGGTGGTATGGATGACATTAGTTCTGTTGCAAAGGTAGGTTGTGATCCAGTCTAGGAAAGTTCCTTCTATGCTGGCTTCATGGAGTATTTGTATCAGAGTATCATGGTCAACCGTGTCAAAGGAGGCTGAGAGGTCCAAGAGTAGTAGTGTATCAACCCTGTTCCAGTCATCTATGTTCTTCATGTCATCCCAGATTGCAATGAGGGTAGATTATGTGGCTCTATTTGGATGGAATCGCGTTTGGAGGTCTGAAAGTATGGCATTATCTTCAATTAATTGAGACATCTGGGTGAATGCTGCCCTTTCTATCAATTTGCCCAGAAAAGGCCCATTTGTATTTGGTCCGTAGTTGTCAGGGTTTAGCGGGTCCAACTTTGTTTTCTTCACTAATGGGCATATGTATGACTTATTGTGTTCTTCTGAAAATATTCCGGTAGCTAAGGAATTGTTTCTGATTCTTCCTACTAGTGGGGCAGCAGAGGTTGTTAGAAGAATTCTCTTGAAGGTTTTGTGGTGGACATGGTCCAGAAGTGCTGCGGCCCGACCTGCTTGCTTTGATCAGGCCATTACATTCCTCGTGTGAAATGTGTTTGAAGTAATGAAGAGGCTGGGTTAGAGTATTCTTGGATTATTGTTTTGGAAAAGGGTCGGTGCTGGTGCTTTGGACCACATGCATCAAAAGAAAAACCGGTCGCAAACGGGCAGATTCTCAGAATCTGCCTCTTTGCGACCGGTATTTTTGCATTTGGGATGCATCATCCCAAATGCAAAAATCGCAATTTAAGTAATCCCTAAATTGCGATTACTTAAATTGCAATTTCATTTAAGGAATTGCAAATTGAAATTCCTTAAATGCAATGCATTAAAGTAAAAAAATTAGTGATTTTGCTAATAGGAGTCGCAAATTACCATCAATTTGTACTTGATGGTAATTTGCAAAAACTTTGAAAAAATGCACTAAAGTGCCTTTTTCAAAGTTCCATTTTACATGTACTCATAAGCAGATTTCAGGGGTGCAACAGGGTATCCTTTCGGAACCCTTGCACCCTTGAAATTGCATACGCAATTTGCGAAAACCTATTGGGTACTCGCAAATTGCGAATGCAATTCCCATTCATTCCTATGGACCTATAGGCCCATAGGAATGAATGGGAACATACATTCCTTAATTGCAACTCGCAATTTGCAAGTCGCAATTAAGGAATGTTTAAATATCGCTGTTTTTTTTGCGATTTCTACATGCATAGTCTTTTGCGATTCCTTAATTGCGATTCCTTAATAATCGCAATTAAGGAATCGCAAAAGCCTACCTTGATGCATGTGCCCCTTTGTCTTTGTTTTAAATATGAATCCAACATGTCTGCTTTGGCCGTATAATGATTTGCCAGTTTGTCTGTGAAATCTTGAGTAACAGGATGAGCTCCTTGTAAGCAATTTGGTTTACAAATTTCATTGAGAACTTTTAGAATTCTTTAGTTGTACATTTAGCATTCTGAATTCAGTTATGAATAGTATGTCAGGATTAGGTCAATGAGAAGGTCGTAGATGTGATGTTTGTTTTTAGAGAGCGATCTAGCATTTATTAGTTGACAGTTTAGAGAATGTGCTTTGGTGATAGTGTGACTTTGTTTTGTAGAAGAGTGAGCAGTATTTTGTGGGCTTTCAGCAGGTGTGTCCTTAGTGTTGGTGTTAGCTGTATGAGGATACCAGTCATGTTGCTGTTCTGTATCGTGTTCCTTGTTCAGCAGGCTAAAAAGGCATTTTGATGGGTCAGCGTGTGTAGTCGTTGAGGATGGTGGTTGAGAGCGAGATGGTGTGCTGTCTTGTTTTTATAGTTAACCTTGTTGTGCAGTAGACATGGAGAAGCGAAGTTGTGAGATGTGACATGCTGCTTATTTTGTTTGTGTTAGTTTAGGGTGGAAGGTGTATGAGTTAGAACCTTACAACATCACCCACATGCTGCACCACCTCCACTAATTGTCCAATGGATGAGAAGCGGTTAAAAGGGAGTTTCTGTGTTGCTGTATATGTGTTAGGTGTGGGGGAAGAGAAAGCTTGGCATTTCTGATTGTTCATTTGTGTAGTCTGAAAGGAGGGTGTATGTTAGAAATGGAATTTCTGTTTGGCTGAGGCTTGTGCCAAAGCCAGGCAGAAGCCACCACTCTAGTCAGGGCAAGGGAGTTACACGCTGAAGATAACACCTGCTCACCCCCTTGGTAGCTTGGCACGAGCAGCTAGGCTTATCCCAGAGGCAATGTATACACACTAGGCACACCACAAAAGAAACTCCAGAATCTCCTCTTCCCTGAACTCTTTAAAGAAAAATAAACCCCCTGGTCCTGATGTTTTTTCCGTAGAATTTTATCTTCATTTCTCCAATCTGTTATTACCAAAACTCTTTAAACTTTTTCAACACTTTTGCTCCACTTGTGCAGCAAGTGGTACTTTTCTAGAGGCTTCTATTTGTCTTATTCATAAAGATGGCAAAGACCCCAAATTTTGCAAGAATTACTGCCCCATCTCCTTGATAAATGTTGATTATAAGATCTTTGCCAAACTATTAGCATTACGGCTTGAATCATTTCTCCCTCATTTAATAGGCCTAGAACAATGTGGATTTGTCAAGGGTAGGCTAACCTCTGATAACTCTTGTTTATTTTTAATGTTCTAAATAAGGTTTCTACTTTACCTTATCCTCTTGCGGCGATCTCCATTGACGCAGAAAAAGCCTTTAATAGGGTGGACTGGTCCTTTTTGTTTAATACTCTCCAATGGCATGGTTTTGGTACTAAATTCATTTGTCTTATCTCCCTCCTTTATTCTGCTCCCTCCGCTACCACCATCGTTAATGGTCAAGTATCACAGCATTTTTCACTTCATCGAGGTGTTAGGCAGGGTTGTCCATTATCTCCCCTTTTATTTGTTCTATCTCATGAGCCTTTTCTCTCTCGTATTCGTCATAACTCCTCTATTTCTGGATTCCCATATGGAGATCATCACCTGAAATTATCTGCTTATGCCGATGATATTTTACTTTTCATTTCCAATCCAGACTCCTCTATTCCTCCATTATTACAAGAAATCTCTGATTTCTCAACTGTGTCAGGTTATAAAATCAACTCTGATAAGACAGAGGTTTTACCAATTACCAAATTTTGCCTTAAACAACAATTTGATTCTACTGACTTTCATTGGAACAGTTCTAAAATCAAGTATCTTGGTATTTGGTTTCCCAACTATATTACGGAATCATTTAAAATAAACATGACTGTTGCTCTAGATCGTATTTCCAAACTTTTCTCTTCCTGGAACCCTCTTTTTCTTTCCTGGTGGGGTCATCTTGACTCCATTAAGATGATGATTACTCCAATCCTGCTATATTACTTTTCAATGATTCCAGTCCGTATTCCCTTCACCTTTTTTAAAAGAATAAACTCTCTCCAAATTTCTATGGAAAAACAAAAAGTCCAGAATTTCTTTATTTCACCTCAAAAAACCGAGACTTGTTGATGGGGTAAATATTCCAGTTTTTCAGTTATATCATAAGGCTTTCTGCTTAAAACAAGCTTCTCATTGGCTTATTATGGAACCTTCTCCCTTTACTCCTTTATGGGTCAATATCGAACGCTGTCTATTTTCCCCTTTTTCGACTAATGAAATTCTCTCTTTAACTGCCAAGATTGCCCTCACATCCCTTCCACTATTTAAACACACCTGCTCACTGTTAAGACCCCATTTTCAATCAATAATAATCTCCAGAAATGCTTTTATACATTCTCCTCTTTGGCATAATCGTCTTATCACCATTAATAATAGACTTCTGTACTGGTCCTCATGGAGAACAAGGGGTATTATCTGAGTCAAGGACTTGTTCGATGGTACTTCTCCCTGTTCCTTTCCTGTTTTTCAAGCTACATTCAACTGTCAATTCTAAGTATTTTCTATTCCCTACCTTCTGATGAATCTTCAATTACACAGGATCCACTTCTAAAAATGTTGGTATCACTTTCAAAAGCTACCTTAATTTATAAATTCTTCTATTCCACGGTTCCAGAACGCGTTAAGACTAAGGTGGAGCTCGCTTGGGAATCAGACTTAGATTTTCAATGGAGCACTGATAGATTGAGTGGTGGAAGCATATCTCGAAATTCTCAGCGATCGAGCCCAAATCTTATTCCATATATGTTTTTTCTATATCATAGATTATATTTCACTCTTACTTCTATAGCTAATTTCACACACATAGATAATAAGAAATCTTGGTCCTGTGATTTTCCATCAGTAGATCTTTCACATCTCCTATTTTCATGCCCCCCAGTAGCTTCTTTTTGGCTACAAATTTGGTCTCGTCTATCCAACAGTTTTAAGATCCATACTCCCATGTCCACTCTTCTTGTCTTTATGGGAAGTTTATCAGAATCCATCACTTTACCATCCCATGAAAAAGTGTTCTTTGATCTCATGTTAGCTTTAGCATTTCAACAAATTATGATGAACTGGAAATGTTTGACCAAACTTTCAACTAAGTCATGGTGGAATACTGTGTGCCAATATCACAGCTTAGATGTTGCTTATGCCTCCCAATGCAATCCACATGTAAATAGAGATGTATTTTGATTGCCGTTAACTACTTATTTAAATAAGGTTTCAATCAATACTATTTCTCATCATTGTTCTGAAAATGTCCAACCCCCTTGAATTCCTTCCTCTTTATTCTCTCTTTTTTCTTCTTTTAATATTTGGCAGAGTTTTATTCAGTAGTTTACTTGTTCATTATACCTTAAGGTTTTTGGAGCATACTATTACTATTTATTTACTGTTTGCAAAATATATATTTTCCACCCCTTCTTTCCCCCCATATTATCCCTAAAATGTAAACAGCTTTCTACTATGATTTTGCTGCCTACTCTACTTTGCTTACAAGTTATCCCCTACATTGTTATACTTTAGGCCTATGTTGTATTTTATTGATATTTTATGGCTCGATAAAGCTTATTAAACTAAAGAAAAAAAGAAACTCCACACAAGGTTATATAAAAAATAGCCTTTGTATTATCATAAACACATTAGAAACATAATCACACATTTACGCTGTGCCAACTGGCACTAGGCAATATTCACAGAGGATTATATACAGGACCAGGCCAATTGGGCCACGGTCATAACCATCAGAATGCAGGTAGTAAATATAAAACACAACCAGTAACTACTGGTACCATAATTACCTCAGCATTATCACATTAGCATTAGACACCATCCTAAAATATCATAGCCTGACAGTAGGCATCAACACATTAGGCCCAAACCTTACAAGCATAAACACTTTACGCATTAGGCCTCACCAGCATAAACACATTATGCAATAACCTCATAAGCATGAATCATCATAGGCATAAGCACATGATGTAAGGGGCATCACATTATGGCTTTGTGCCCTACCAACATTAAACCTGACCCCCTAGAGAAGGCCAGTTTTAAATGCAAAACTACAAGTTTTTTCTTATCTAGTATAACCCTATTTTGTAACTCTGAAGAGAATGAATGTGTAATAAATTAGACTTTTTTACATTACACAGTGTTTGGTGTTTACCAACAACATATACATGTTATCTGGCAAGAAAGGTTTAACTTTTACAATAGACGCTATACTGTACGGATGGTATGAGTCATTGAATGAGTGTTAAGAAAAGGGAGCTTCTCCATTAGTGAATCCACGTTGAGACACTGTCCCTTTTTGACTAACACTGCACCTCTCCCGTTTCTGGGTAAATGCCAGGAATTGTTTTGTGAATAGCTGGCAGGCACAAATGGAAGTATTTTTGAGCCACCTCAGCAGCCGCAGACATTTCCACCAACCGTCCAGACACCTCCGCTTGGCAGGACTCTAACTTGCACACCTACTCCACATACACAGTACCGTCCTGCTAAGCGCCTGGATACCCTCACAAGTGAATAATGCGCTATACAAATCGACATAACATATAAATGTCCGTTTACGGCTAAAAGTACTTTTGAGAATCGGGTCCTGTGTTTTTGTCTCCTGCTATGCAGCGTAGTTTCCTCGTAATGCTGCTCCAAGGCTGACATTTTCTAGTTAAAAGCCATTTTAACACTGACAAGATTTAACTAACGAGGCTTTTTGTCCTGATGTTTTGAACAGTAATAAGTACAAACCTTTTCTTTTGCTTGGATGTTTTGCCAGACATTGCTTATGGCCAGATCACGAAATTGCATCGCAGGCTACTCACCACTGGGCGTAGACAATTTTGCACCAGTATTGAAACGACGTTTGCACTGACCACCTGGAGCATAATGCCTACTATGCACCGGACAGTCGATGTAAATGTTGTATTTATACAAAACGTTGTTTCTTAGAGCCCTTCAAAACTGCGCAGCACCGGTGCAAAAATGCCTAGAACAGGTCACGTGACGTGCTCTATTGTCTTTTTGTTTTTCACTTGCGCCCAAGGATTCTACACACAGAACTTTTTAGGTCTCGCCTTGCTATCGCGTAAGCGATCGCCAAGCGAGACTATTGTAAAAGGGCATTTCAAAGTGCTCCCAAAAAGCGGATTGCATTGCTATCACGCGCACAATCGCGCGCTTGGTGCCGCCATGCACTCCGCTTTCTGGGAGCACTTCAAAGGGTTCGCTCCCCCGCCTGGAATGCGCTCCCCCGTCCCCAAGCGCGCGCGCGCCATGCTCTGCCGGGCTTGTCTTTTTTTTTTTAACTTTAAGCGCGAGGCGTGCGTGCTGCCAATGCTTGTTAGAATGACTCATCAGTATGAATTTTACTTGGAATCATTAGCAATCAGACATGAATGCTCCATCACCATTGACAACTGTCATCTATCAACTAACTACCTTCAACCCCTTGATTCTAGGATCAGGCGCCTTGACGGAGGGGCTACAAGGCGCCTGGGTGGCGAGGAGATGCTTAAAGGTGAATGCGTCTTCGCTGTCAAATGGAAACAAACGGCCGTGCAGTCAGAGGAACGGCTCTTATCGGCGTGATAACACCTGGAAAGGGCACTGCAGTGACCCTGGATAAACAGACATTTTGACAAAAGGCACAGTTTGCTCCCGGTGGCAACGAAGATGGCATCAAAGGAGTTTGCACTTCACAAAGCCGTTTATCACTCCCCTGTACACACTCTGCTCCGAATGACTGGCGGCGGTCGTTGTATTTGCCCAGTGCTGGCCTCAGCAGACGCTCCCATGAGGGCTATGAGAAAACAGGAAGTGGAACTCAAAGCCTGCAAGGTGTTAACAGACTGACGACAGCGCGGCTCTAGTGTTACTCACACCAGACAAACACAGGCGCTACATTGAATGTATTCTCTTGAAGAAGTTGTCTTGTAGTGAGCATGGAATCTTCATTGTTCACTGATAAGAACGTTCCACCACAATGTAAAACATTACAAGGGAATACTTCACCTTTAGAGTTCAATAGTAAGACAATTCTGTGAGGACAGCTCTTTGGGTTGTGCGCAAACTTCAGAGATCTAAGTAACACCTGCAGATTAATGCAAATCCTGCCTAGAACGACCCCATGTCTGCACATTTCAGGAATATTAATGAGCACTCCTGAATCGAGCATTAAAAAGACCGGTTAAAATTTGTGAAAAAAAATCGGTTTGTGGTCGATGAAGAATAGTCAAGATTAGCTTCATAGAGAAAAAATATGGCCCAGTGACTGACTCGTAACCTACAGACTATGAAACAAAGAGGCCAGAGTTATAATCCCAGTTTCCCTCTAAAAATACGGTGCCTTGCCATCTTCGACAAATCGCTATTTCTCTGTTCGACAGTTCCCTGGGCACCAACCCAAGCCCTGAATAATAAACCAGAAAATGCTAAGCAAAAAACAAGCATTGGCATAGCCAATAGGTCTCGCTTTTGGGACCTTATAAGTATTTAGTTATGCAACTGTTGCATGGCTAAACACTTATAAGGTCCCAAAATCGAGACCTATTGGCTATGCCAATGCTTGTTATTAGTAGAGAATGATGCTCTCGGTGTGTGTTTACATCAGCTATGCGCAAAAAGTTGTCTACGGTGCGAACATAAAGGGACCATTTTTTAAAATAATTTGCCTGGGAGGTGGAGATAGGTCGCAGAGGAAGCTAAAATCCCCTAGGTATCTTTAGCGTAAGATGGCCTGGCTGGTGCAAGACATGACCACAGCATGACACCACACCAGAGTTACCAGAAGGATACTGAAAAACCTCTGTTATGCTGTCGACATCACCTTGACCCCAAAAGGGATTCATATTATTTTGTAAGGAGTTTCTACTTATTGAATTGCTGTATTATTGAAATGACTGACTGCTAATCTTGAACTTGAAATAATTGCATGAATTTGGAACAGAAAATACGTTCTTTACAAATACAACATGGCATAATTCACTTATTTGGAATGTTATTGCTTCTTATTTTTTATTGATATGTTAAGTGGAATTGGAACCCGGTATTATATTGACGTATTTCAGTTGATTCCCAGAATATTTTGGGTGTCTGATGGTTTTATACTGAGTTCCTGAATCACTGAGGTGAGATCTTTTTTCCCCCTAGTCAGTAGTTACTGACTAGCCAGCAGTTCGAATAAGTAAAGTGGTTAACAGACAGTGCATGGCTCCTTTGTGAACTGAATTAATTTTCTTAAATTATTAAGAGTATCATTACAGCACAAGGATACATCTGACACGCTTTTCTTCAAACCCGAGACAGCATTAGGGAGACCAACTATAGGAATGCGCAAGGTTGTCTATGAATTAAAAAAAAAAAACATTGCTTCAGCCATAAAAATTGTACATGTAATTCAACTCACTAGAATCCCCAACACTCTACCTGGAGCGCTATAACTTTCTGTAGGTGATTGGAGATGTGGGTAACTTGAAACGTTTGTATGTTTATGCAGACGGTGAAAGGCTCCTGCAGTATCCAACTTCCTCAGGGCTGTGTTGAAGGTGAGCCCTAGCCTCAGCATTGCATTTATAACATACAAGATTCAGTGCAGACTAAACACAGCAAGGAAGCACCATCTGGCAGTGGGGTGATCATGAGGGGATCTTACCTGAGGGTGCCTGTAGAGTCCCAAGACCCTGGCCATAAGCAGGCAGGACGCAGACAGGGAATCGCCAATGATGACAGGCATTGGGAGTCGCGATTGGCACTGGTAGTTGGGCACTGGCTCTCGATGTCCTGATAGCATCCACATGGTGCCCTGAAGTGCCCGGGCTTCGGAAGAGCAGGAGTCATACATCTGAAGCCCCAGGGTGATGTTCGGGAGTAGGTGCTGGTTCCTGTTCACGTCTTCAATGCTGAAAATCATGGACTGGTACCAGCGGAAAGCTCGAAACCGGAATCTGGGAGAGAAATAGGATTTAGATGTTTATTTGACCTCTGAGTAAAGAGGATCGAATGCAACAAGTTGATTATTTTCCTTCCTGGGGAAGGATTTGCCACTGACTCTCAGATTTGCTAAAGGGCCTTAGTACTGCCTTGCAGTACCGCATGCTGTTTGAGGGGCAGGATCCAGGTACAGCTCTTCCAGCAGACTTCACTTGTGCTCTACGCCAGTGTTTTTCCAGTCCTGGAACTCCCACAGATCTCCACCAATCAGGGCCGGACTGGGAACTGAAACTGGCCCTGGCAAACTGCTCGGATGGCCCCCCTGGGGGAGGGGGTGGGTGGGTGTGGTCGAGCTGTTTGCTAGGGCTGGTTTCGGCCGATTTTGTTACAGGGGGATGATATTGCTGGACACCCATGGGCCCAAAACCGGCTCCCAACCTGGCGGCCCACCGGGGAAACACCCGGTGCCCCCTACGGCCAGTCCGGCCCTGCCACCAATGCACCTCAGGTGGACTCTGAAACGCACCTACTATCGGAGTACAAAGATTTTATGCAAGACTGCTGATGCACCTCATTCCTGCTAGCAGCACCCACTGCATTTCCAGCTCCTCAAAACAGAAAAAGCTGGGTTAACGTGTCACCTTTCAGAGCTAAAATATTGTAACTGTTGCAGCACGGGACCCACACTTTGTGTTGGCCACTTATTTAATTGTCAACATGTCCCTCCCCCGATGTTCTTATACTAGGACCTGTGCACATCATCACTAATGAACCTCAACAATGAAATGTGTCTTCCACTTCCCTACAACATGGGTGCCCCGCCCATAGCTCTGCAATAAACTTAGACCTGACCCGTGTCCACCATGAGATTGTTGTCATGTCAGTACAAATTTCCACACACAAGTATGGTACTGCACCTATACCTTTACCACCGGCCCTCAACACTGTTCAAGAAGTGGAACAACCACACAGATCCACCAGTTACCTTCAGTTCTTAGCTGCATCCCCTGCTAATCTGAGGACTGTAAAGCAGAATTTTAAATTTGCAATAACTTTTTCTCACTCTCTCCACTCCGCCAACCCATGATCCCGCTCCCTTCTCATCCAGCCTTACGTGTTGCAGTATTTTGGTGCTGGGGGCGCCCTGAATTCGCTCTGAGGGAAGAAGTTGTTGTAGGAGATTGAGAAGACCCCTCCAAGAATAACATCTCCACCCCTGGATAGACTGCTGCCGATGTCGCTGCGCAGGTGGCACTCTGGCTGCGCCCCGGAGACAGGTAGGGGGAGGCTTAGAAGAACAGCTGCACAGATCACCACAGCTTTCATGGGCATCTGGCTCTCCGACATCTTCTGGGTCAGTCAAGACGAACAGCTGGACAACAATCCTGGTCAGCAGACAAAAGACACCACCTACCACCAATTAGCAGAAAATTCAGGGTCAACCATTGAGAAGCATGTTGTATCCAATTCAGGAAATACTTAGAACCAATTGTCAGGAAATGCATCAGGGCAAAAGTCAGGAGAATATCAGCACCGGCAATAGATTAATATTACACCATAGAAATTCAGGATATACTGGTTCAGGAGCCTTAATGAACAGCCCTTTAGCAATTAGCAATCAAATTTAACTTTTTATTAGTCTTATTCTGGTAATATGCGACCCTTTTTTCAGTTGTATCTGCAGTGTATTAGCTTTTGAGTAGTATTAAGGCTAATTATCGAAGCGCTCACGCACTAGCGCTTTACCTTGTGTCCACTGAATTTATCAGGACATTTAATGAAGTTACCTTATGTTTTAGCATGCGCTTATTCTTTTAATTAATTGTGCACTGGTCAATACTGTGTGCTCATGCAATGGTTTTTCACTAATTAAAATAATGATGAATAAACTTAAACTGGTCCATCAAATGTTAATTCTCTGACCAAACCTAAGAAATATTTAATCGTCGACGAAGGGGAAACAGTCTCCAACATCATATTTTTGAAAACATCAGAAAATAAACAACATGAGGACATATTTTGCATTGAATACTGGAGACTAAGTCACCATAAATGTCAAGCAGCATTACACTGCCGTCTCCGTGGCAGTATTTCCGACCTAATAAAACGGGTTAGGCCTCCTCCTAACATTGGGAAATATTTCACCTCTAAATGTGTGCAACTGTGAGCCAGCTGCACAAGAGAGGCTCCCTCATAAATACTGTTTTCATGTTCTTTGTGAAAAACCAGTTTTTTAAAATCGAAATTGGCGAGATATTAAATTGAGACATAGTCACAGAATCAGGAACAAAATCTTACCTGTCGGTAACCTGCACCAGAGAGTCCCGGTAGATTGTTTCCAGCCAAGCCAGGGATCTTAAATAGATGTATTGATTAGTAACCACCCGGTTTCAGGAAGTTCCCATCATCCACAACCTAACACAGAGTTTGGGGTGCTTGATAAGGAGTTGGAGTTCACCCTAACGCTGCACATCTCTGGAAGTCTTACAGAGGGAAATGTGAACCCCTCGAAGGTGAGAGGCAGACGTGATGACCCCAATAAACACTGAGACATGTTCTAAAGCGCTAGCAGGTGGCGGGTGTGAATGCAGAGTTACATTTTGGTTCCACCGAGCCTTAGGTATTTTTTTCCACTTTCTACATTTCAGAAATAAAATATACTCTGCAGCCTGTGTTTAGGGGGGTTGCAAGTGTTATTGGAGATCAAATAATGACCCATAATCAATAGGTTTTCAATTGCTGGATGAGAGGTACTTGGAAAACTGCTTTATGCTAGGTTTAGAAGGACATTATATCAGCCTCAAGAAAAGGTGGAACTTTACATTGCGAATGAGATCTCAACTATTGTTCAGTTCTACTTATATTATTAACTAAGATTCATATTTCATGTTCTGAAAGGTTTCACTAGTCATCTTTTCTATGCCTGGCTTTTGCAGCAGCCTGTCGAATGAAGAAATACCGCAGAATTACGAACGCTCACCTGCTTGGTTTTGATGAAATGAGCGAAACTGCTGAACGCCACAGAGAAGATTCACATTTGAAAGCTCCTGTTTAGGTACACTGTGGTCCCTTCTCTGGAGAGAGGGGGCTTCTGTTCACAAAGAGCCTCGTTCAAAAGCCAAGTTCATGAAGTCTTGCTTTACAGGTGTGAGATCTGCTGGCAGCATAGCGCCATCAATGAGCCACATGGCGGACACCGCTGAGCTGGGATGTTGATGCTGGGCATCTGATGCCAGGTACAGAGAAATCAAAAGAACAGAGACATTTTGCCAGTACTACAAACGTCTTTCCAGAGGAGAATGGCTCTGAAATATATACAAAAACGTACTTCCCTGAGCTTCATCCTTTGGGAGCAGAAGGCAGAGAGTATTCATGCCCTGTTATTATAAAATCGAAGACTGTTATTTGTTTAACTAGCAGTGCCAATTGGTGTGAACACTCCCATCCTCCCCTATACCACTCCAGGGGCAGCTAATTTTTGCTCTTTTCTTAACTTTAAAAAAAAAAACTGTATTCACCAGAGAGGAAGTGTACACATTAATACCATACACAGTGTACAATATACAGGTTGCACCGTGATTAATACAGTAAACGATTAGAAAATTCATATATGAAAATATGGAAAAAGAGCTTATGTCGTTGATATTTACAGATATATTATTACAACGATTGATTACAGGTGTCATCCTTTCTGCCAGTGGGCAGCCCCTCTGCAAAGCTGATATTACTGTCAGACTCCTGCATTTTATTCGGTTCTAGACTCTAGATTGTGAAAGGCGATTCATCGGGCCAGCCATGCTTGAAACGCTGGGAGTCTTTCCATCTAGCTGCAGTGAGCAGTCGAGCAACTGTAACTGAAACAAATACAAAGCAGGTCTGCCTAGAATCCAGCCCGCAGCTGTTATCATATCCAAGTAACAGGTCAGACCTTCGCCAGGTCACTTTTTAGCCATAATAGTTTGTTACAACCATAAAACATATGTACCACATCGGCCGGTCAGTCTCACATCTGGGACACTTACCATGCTCCCTTTTCTCCAATGAAATAATTTGGCCGTAGTAAAATACAGATTACAAACCGTTTTAAAGTGTTGTGTCTTCAGATTAGCTCAGAGAAGTTTTTTTTTACCAGTTCTAGTGACATATCTAGGTCAATATCTGCATTCTCCAGTTTGCTAGCCCACTTTACTTCAGTTTCAATCAGTCAATCAATCAGGGAATTGTGCAACGCGCTGCTCAGCCGTGAGGGTCTCAAGGCGCTGTGGGCGGGGGGTGCAGCTCTGAGTTAGCCGAAGAGCCAGGTCTTGAGGCTCTTCCTGAAGGTGTGCAGAGTGGGGGAGCAAGCTCGTTTTAGGCCTTTTTCACGATGTAGAAAAGGCTCTTCCACCAACTCTGGTTCTGCAGATGCACGAGGTTTCTGCTAGGGCGAGGTTGGTGGAGCGTAGGTTTCTTCTTGGTACGTGGAATGAGACTCTTTCATTAAGGTATTTGGGACCAGTATTGTGGAGGGATTTGTAGGTGTGGGTGAGTAGCTTGAACGTTACTCTCTTCTCGGCGGTGAGGCAGTGGTGGTCTCGCAGGTGTTGGGTGATGTGATCATGTCGTGGGATGCCGAGGATGAGACTGGCCGCGGTGTTGTGGATGGTCTGGAGTATGTGTAGCAGGGTTATTGTGATTCCAGCGTAGAGGGCGTTTCCGTAGTCAAGTCTGCTTGTTATGAGTGCGTGGGTGATGGTCTTTCTTGATTCGGGGGGATCCATTTGAAGGTCTTGCGCAGGATGTGGAGGGTGTTGAAGCAGGTGGAGGCGACAGCGTTGATCTGGCGGGTCATGGAGAGGGAGGAGTCAAGTATGATGCCGAGATTCCAGGCGTGGTCCGTTGGGGTGGGGGGGTTGACCAAGGGCAGTGTGCCACCTGGTGTCCCAGGCTGAGGGGGTGGGTCAGAGTATGAGGACTTCTGTCATCTCCAAGTTGAGCTTCAGACAGCTGCTGCTCCTCCAGGATGCAATGTCTTTCATTCCTTCCTGGAAGCTGAGTCTGGTGGAGTCGGGTTCCTTCATGAGGGAGAGGATGAGCTAGGTATTGTCGGCATAGGATACTATGCTGAGTCCATGCTGTCTGACTATGGTGGCGAGGGGGGCCATGTAGATGTTGAAGAGAGTGGGACTGAGCGATGATCCCTGGGGTACTCCGCAGTTGGTCTCTGTGGGTTCAGAGAGTCTGATCCTTTGGGTTCTGCGGGCGAGGAAGGAGCGGAGCCAGTCAAGGGCGGTTCCGGGTATGGAGTCTGGCTGCGAGAGTGTGGTGGGAGATGGTGTTGAAGGCTGTGGAGAGGTTTAGTAGGATGAGGGCCACGGTGTGGCCTTGGTCAAGGAGCATGCAGATGTCTGTGGCAGCAAGGAGGGCAGTCTCAGTGCTGTGGTTGCTGCGGAATCCGGATTGGGAAGGGTCGAGGATGGCATTCTCCTCAATGAAATTTGTTACCTGGGTGTTGACGATCTTCTCGGTGACTTTGGCCGCGAATGGGAGAAGAGAGATGGGTCGGTAGTTTTCCAGGTCCGTCGGGTCTGCAGAGGGTTTCTTGAGGAGGGGCTTGACTTCTGTACATTTGCAGACATCGAGGAATGTGCTGCTTTTGAAGGTGGCATTGATGGCGCGTCGTAGCTCGGGTGCTATGGTGGCTGCGGCTCTATATCGTCTGGCAGTAGATCCAGCAACATACCATATAGATGTTTTATCTTACAGTCCATTTCACCAAGTGCTTCGAGCAGGGGGATATTGGACAGAGATACTGCCAGTCTGCATTTATTAAAGAAACCCTTTACTTGAAGATATTTGAAATAAGACCTGTCGGGTATGTCATAAACCCTCTGTAATTCAGAAAAGGAGCACAGTTGGTCTATTAAGGAGATGTCCCTAATTTTTTGTAAGGCCAAGCTGCTCCTATTGTTTCCCCATCAAATCATAGAAGATCAGGAGAAAAAGTGCCGAGCACCAGAGTGGTGCGTACTTGGAATATTTTTCAATCTTTATGAGCTTTCGGATTCTCCCCCAGATTTTCCAGGCATTTATGATAATTTTGAATCAAACTTTCTTGAAATAACTGGGTTCTAGTTGGCGGAGTAGCAGTGCCCCTGCCGCTTCTCCAACAGCAAGTTCATAGATAGTTGGGAGATCCCCGATCCTTTCAAAACGCTCTCTGGGGCCTCTTTAAAAAGAAAAGTATATTAATTTGTTGTAGTAATGCGGCCCAGCAGTAGAATGTAAACCTCGCGTTTGAGGGAGAATAAGAAATGTCAAGGATATTCTGATCTTGCTATACTGCCAGATGAAATGACTGAAGATAGAATCCAATGTCTTCAATATAGATCCTTCAATTTCTACGGGCAGGGACCTAAACAAATATAATACCTTAGGTAGCATTACCATCTTAAGGGCATAAATCCTGCCAATGATAGTCAGGTGTAGTGCATTCGTACGCCTCAGATCGGATGACATTTTGCAGATCAGCGGGTTGAAGTTAATCTGGATGATCGTCTTTAGATTTATCTTTACTCCCAAATATGTGGCAATGGCCACTTGCTGAATGTCCTGAAAGAAAATATTGTCTGTACATATTATCTGTGACTTGGTTTTATGCAATAAATATCCTAAGTTACGGCCATATATTTCAGCCATACTTTCTAATTCTTTTATAGTTGTCTCAGGGTTAGATGTTATCATGACAATATCGTCAGCGTATGCTAATACTGTGGTTTCATAGCTGTTGGTGATAGCCGGAGTGATTACCTGGTTGTGTAATATCTGCTCGATAAAGGGATCGATGTAAAGAGCAAATAAAATGGGAGAACACGGGCACCTCTACCTTGTTTCTCTGGCCACTATTATGGCATCTAATTCTTTGCCCATTAGCTGAAGTCTGGCATAGGATCTGCATACATTGCCTTGACAGCCGTGCTCATCCGAGGGCTGAAGCCTTTGGGTGCCAGGGCTCCCCATAAATACTCCCCTCCCACCCGATCAAATGTGTTTTCGGCATCGAGGAGGATGATAGCCAACTGGCCACCGGTTTCTCTAGCAATGTCAAACAGTGCCACAGCTAGTCTGTCACCCAACCTGGGATTGGCTGTAGGAAATGGGTGTGCAGCCTAAGACCAAGAAGTCTGATGTATGAGAGAAGATAAAAGCTATTGAGGCAGGATAAAGATGTATGCAATTAATCTATCTGCATAGAACTCCATTACATTGTCCTTGGTTAGACATTGTGGCACAGATCTAGACATAGCCAAGTTATGTTGGAGCCCTTTGATGTAGAACAACGGGAACCACCACTGGTGAAGAGCATCCCTCCTCTGTATTTCTCACTTTATATGCCCTTGTTTTTCCTTACATTATGCTGGGCACCATGCTCTCAAATCCTGTGCTACCTGAAGTTGCTTGGTATACATGCCTCAAAATTAAGGCTGGCCAGATCTACCAACTTGAGACACCATGGCCTAAAGATCGACACGTGGGGACACCACCTACTGGAAAGCAGCTAGATCACTTTCCATGCTGATAGGTCTGGAGGAGTGATCTAAACCTCAAGAAAAAATGTATAAGAATCCTTTCAAGTGGTCATACTTTACTATACTCATATGGGATCTTACTCTTATAACAATATTGTCCACATTGATTGACATTATTGGGCTCATAATTTGGCTAGCAGTTGTGTTTGAATTTTAAGCTCGGAAAAGGAATTATGTCATAGAGATTTATTTATGATATTTATAGAACACAATTATAGCTGTAGGAGCAGTGGGCACTTTACATATCACAATTTAGTTACCATGCAAAATGTTCATAACATCAACTTCCATATGCCTTCTGGGGGAATCAGCATAATTTGAAGTTAGCGACAAATTGGGGAATACCACAGTAGAAAGACCAAAAATGGGATGTTTAGAAATTTCTGGGAAGATAAGGAGTTTTGGAATTCTTTTGTATATTCTGGGACCTGGGTCCATAGCCTGGGGGCTAGGCAGGAAATTACCTGCTTTGCAGTCTTGGTTTTCTTTATTTTTGGGATCACCAGTTACAGTCCGACTTTTCCTTGTTAATTTATCTCTCCCTGTGGTATTGAATTTATCCCTGAACCTCCTTTGAACTCCTAAATTGGAGAAAATGAGACTTATTGCCAACAGTGGACCACATGTAGGTTGAAATAAATGTATCTTTTGAGCACTGTAGTGTGAGAGTAATTGTTGATAAGTCACTTCTCTACATCACAAGTGTTTGCATGTCAGAGTGATTTTTATTTTTGTTAATTTTGGCATTTTGTGTTGCAACATATAACCTAAGCCTCAAATTCTCCAGTACTGGATCTTTCATAGATTCACATGACTAAATCCGCCCCCGTCATTGAAGTGGGAATCCTGTGGGACTCTAATAAAGCAATGTGCACTATTACAAAAGATAGGATGGAAATGAACCATAGGTTTTTTAGCCTTTTCATTTCCTTTTTTAAAAAGGACCAAGCTGCAAACTTTAGCCAATCAGGCAACAGCACCCTCTTGAACACTCCCAAGAGAGGCTGAATCCCCGAGATTTTCTACCGCACTTTGTGTGATGAGAGTCTCCTTGAGCTCTGCTCAAATTACTATTTCTCTCTCAGTTTTTTAGAAGAATTTGCTTCCAAAAATCATTACTCTGTGAGAGACCACTCAGAACCACACACATTTTAAGTACATGACCAACAGGAACCTTCTTTTCCAATGTCTATGTCTCTGGTTACCAATTTGCAAAGTATGCTCCAAGATTATTATGTTAAGTTCCATCATCTGTGTAGGAAGGTGGAATCTGACTACATGGTTGCCCCCACATTTTCCTGGTGTTTTCATAGTTTTTGACTTAGTTTGGCTGGGAACCTGCTAATCAGGTCCCCAGCCTACCTACTTCCTCTCTACAGTGATTGCATGTACTTTAGGTACACCACAGATTGGATCCTGAGGTGCCCTTGTGAGTCTCTAGTATATAGTATACTATGTACCCAGGGCATAGGCACCCCAGAGGCCTACCAGGGGCTGAAGCATGGATTATGCCACCCCTGGAAAGCCACCCAAAATGACACCACAGGTCTGCTACTGCAGCCTGGGTAAGGTGGTGCATGCACCCCTTACTGAGGTATAGGTTCACTATACCTCACCTATCACTGCACATACAAACCTATCAGTCACTCATATGGCAGGCCTTAACAATCCTGAAGGCAGAGTGCTTGGTTATATGTGAGACAGTGCACAGGCATGAGCTGATCCCCTCTGCAGCCTTCGGAATCTCTTCTCCAGGGTGGTGCACGGAAACATGTCGTGTTTGGTGTCAAACACCTTGGAATCATACCCCCACACCAGTAACTGGTGTGGGAGTATGATTCCACCCTTCTAGAGGGAGAGACATGGCAGTACTGGTATACCCGGTAGAAACTTAACCATGGGTCTGACCTCCTGCTGCTGACCGAAACTCCGGCAGGGGAGGCCTGGACAATAAGTTTCCTGTCACAGGGAGGTGTAACCACCTCCCAGACAGGATGATGTGTATTGGGGCTGGGTGGGAGCACTCTCAGAGTGCTTTGAAGTCCTGCACTGGGGGCACATTTGGTGTCCCTGTGCATAGTCCAGTTCAAACCGGTTCAGGGGCTTCCAGCCCCTGCTCTGGCCTCGAAACTGGACAAAGGAAATGGGTGTAGCCACCCCTCTTTCCAAACCCTCCCATAGGTGGGTCCCCAGAGCTAGTCCAACCCCTTCCTTAGGAATAAGTAAGGAACCTCTGTAACCAGAACTTTACATATCCCTGAACGAAACTCTGAAGCTGAATCCTGGAACTCTGACGTTCTACTCAAGACTAGAGGACTGAAGAAATTTCCCTTGGGGTCAAGGAGTGACTTCCCTGCTTGTCAGGCACCAACGAAGCAATTTGCCGGGCTGCATTTCCGAAGCTCCCGCCGGACTCCGAAGTATTTGCAACCCAGGTAGAGGATTTCCAGACATCTCAGAGGCCGACCCAAGTTCCCAGCAAAGCTGAGACCCGCAGCCCTCGTGAGTAGCGTAGAGCCAGAACTCCTGGTCACCGTGCACTTTTACAAGTGCATTGACTTCTCGACGTTTCTTGAAGTCGTGCTTGTGGTTACTTGTAGCCCCCACCTCGAGCACAAGATGCACCGAAGATTGTTGGCCTAGTCACCCCTAGTGACCCGTGAGCCGCCATTTTGTGTTTCCTCTCGAGGTCCCTTCGCGATCCCTGGTCCGTTGACTGGTGGGTCCCTGAGGGGGTAACTTTGAATTTCCTTGGGCTTCCTTGGTTGCTCCAGATGTGCCCTGACTCTCAACCAAGTGGTGAGTCCCTCAGACCTTGCTGGTCTTTACCAAAGCATTTCTTCTCTTTCTGCGTGGGTTGCTGTTGCAAGGCTTGTTGTGTCCAATCCGGGCACCGATGCTGTAGCACTCGACATCCTTCGTGGGACAGCTCGAATCCAGCTCCTGGTTGTCCTCAACGCCTCTGGGTCCTCGTGGCTGAATAGTCAAGCTTCACCTTCTTCACCTGAAATCACCCGTTATCGGTGGGCATCTGCCTATCGCCTTCCTGGACCCAGACTCTGTCCCCTCTGCTTTCAGGTTCTTCTCGACTCCGATCCAGGCTTGGATCTCTTTGGACACTTCGCATGTTCCTGGCAGCAGCACTTCTTTTCCAGCTCCCATTGAAATCGACGACGCGACCCAACACCATTTGACACCCATGCAACCTGCTTCCTTGGGTGAGGTAACACGAGTACTCCGGTGCTCCCGTGGGTGTTGACCCTAGAACTTCCTAAGTCCCAAAGGGTTGGTCCTGACTCATTTCTAGTGTCCCTAAACTTTAAAAATCTAACCGCGACTTTCCCCATAGAAGCTAACGGGAGCTTGCTGCTGTGTTCACACACTGCACACGGCCCCCGTGGGAACCCTGTGTCACTACCTTGGGTGGTTCCTTGGGGTCCCAGCGATTCTACAGGCTTTAGGCCTTGTGTCTAGTTAAGTCGTGGTTCTTATACCACTATTTTAGTATATGGTTTGGCTCGCCCTTAGGGCCTGATGTGTATTTGTGCTTATTACTGTCATATTTGAAGTGTAACTTATGTGTCTTGACCTCTAGTCTCATAAAGAGTCTAGGAGGGTGTGTTTAGAAATAAATACATATATTTTATATATATACCTGGTGTGGATGTCTTTCATTTAGGCACTCAAGAGATTATAGATTGGTAAAACAAGTTGCTTTACATTCCTTCAAGACTTAGCCTGAAGGCTGCTCTCCATAGCTACCACTAGGATAGATTTCAATAAAGGTTGTCTTTAACCTATAACCAATAAGGGGTTGTTTGGACTGGTACAGGGTGCCCACTATAACTAGTGGACAGCATATACCAGGCCAACTTCTCACAATCTGCCCCTGTGACTCCTATGCCACAAGCACCAAGGCCGGTACAATTGCTGCAAACTCCTACACTGCCACCACAACCATCACTATTGCTTGTGGCACCTGTTCCCCTGTACCAGAGTTGGTGTAAACTTTGGCTGACCCTTCAGCTGACGATGCTCCATCTAAGGATGAAGACAGAGAAGAGGGTGAAATACGAGACAATACCTCAGCTCCCAATGAGTGGGATGATTATCTCATCCCCACTCCATCCCCACCAGCCGCAACACCAGTAGACTGTCCGCCTGAGGACATTGGCAGGTATTATAATTTGATGGAGAGGGCAGCCAAACAATTTGAACTTCCACTGTTCACCAAAAAATAGTACTACCTAAGCCTTATAATGACCAATGTAGTGTAGCCTTGCAGCTGATAGACAGTATGGCTCTTTAGCGCTTTATAACTTTTTCAAACTTATTTCAATCTGATTCGCTGTTTTTTTATTGATTTGGTCGATATGGGTGAATCCTTTTTTAATCATTATCCTTTTAACAGCGATCAGGAAATTGTCTATTATGAATTTGAGAATATACATTTTTATATAATTTAGGACAAGCACTATTTATAATTGAATTTTAACTTCTTGTTGAGGTGGCGGGAACCGAGCGGGAAGCAACTAATTGAAGTTCATTAGTCATATTTGTGGAGACACCATTTTGGAGAATGGCGATTCTCATAATGAAATGAATAGAGAATCAAGATTTCATGAAAGTTGCTGAGGCTAACATTATGCTTACATATCTTTTAATGCCACTCAGCATCACATTTAAAGAGTATAAGAAACAACAATCTTGAGTTAGAACACTGCTCTCCATAAATAATCTCCTCTCAGGACGCTCCTCATCTTTTAATGCGACTAAACAACTTCTCTTCCTCTTCTTCACCTTTGCTTTACAGATTATCTGCCGATATGCGAGCTCCTCTCCTCTTCTCTAAGGATTCTCTGACAATAAAATAAAAATTAATTACCATGGGATCATACTATTGAAATCTAAAACAACTGAACAAGAGCTTCAAAGCAGTTATTAGAACATACACAAATTGTATAATAAAATCCCTATACAATTGTACCGTTTTTTTCTCTTTTTTTCTTTAATTCATTTCATATCCCTCCTATTATTTCATTTTAGGGACGCGGTGGGACTGATAATGTTAGCCTCTGTGTCTTTCATGAAATCTTGATTCTCTATTGAGTTAATTATCAGAATCGCCATTTCATATTAAGACAGGAGGCTATCATTATGCAGGTTGAAAGCCATGCATTACCACATTTGACACATTCTTTATTGATGTGAAATAATGCTTTGCAAAAGTTCCAGTATTTGACCAATCTGCTGCTTTAAGTATTTCCTCCAAACACCCCCAGATAGATATAATGTACTTGCCATAGCACCCCTCAGAGAATGAGGCTTACAAATGTTTGCATCAACACCTGCTTGCATCATAATATTTTTCAGCCATCGCGCTATAGTTGATGACCTAACTGCCTTATGTGGTTTAACATAAGAAATCAATATATGCTTCTCTCCATGACTACTATTTTCTAACATTCTCCCCTCATACTCATGCAAACAATCCACAATACATAATTTTGAATTCTGCAAAAAATCTAGGATAAAAAAGACTCTGACATAGTTTTTGTCCTTCTTCCATATCTCAAAATGTACTCCTTCTGGAACAAAAAACTAGACACGAAAGAGTAGCTAATTTCTCTGTAATTTGTTTTATGTCTTAATACTTATATACAGGCCACTCCTGAAACAAACGTAAGACCATATTCACATCCCACAAAACCGTATATCGTGCCCTGGGAGGTCTCAAAATCTCATACTCTTCCTGCAAAGTGACCTACCATCAACTTCAGCATGTCCAGCAGAAAATGCTGACCTATAACAATTCATGGTTCTCTATTCCAGAACCTTCACAAAAAAATAATCACATCCATGATAGGAGCCTCCACGGGATACATTGTCCTTTCCATGTACCAACTGTCCCACATTATCCAAATTCCTCTATATATTTTTCTAGTTCCTGGTGCCCATGATTCTTCTTATAACTCTGCCGCCTGTCTCAAAAGGCCCTGCAAACATCCAGATCTCTTGACAGCATCCACACAAGAATGTTCAAAACGCCTTCCTGTTCCAACAGATGCTCCTGGCCCTCTCCGTTTATCGAATGACCTTCTCCTACTGGATTCAAAAAAGGAATTGCACAAGCCAAGTCCATCACAGTCGGAAACCATATCTGAGATATCCAAAACAGTGTCACTAATTCAAGTTGACATCTCTCTTCCCTTATCTTCAAAAATGCTCTCTGTATCATTGCAAAAAGAGGAAAAGCATTAGCTCTCCTCCCCAAAAAAACTTGTAGAAAAGACATCCACTGCACTTGCTTCTGGATCTGACATCCTGTACAACTGTAATAAATTGCCAAATGGTAAGTCAACTTGCTTGCTTAGAGATCCACCTCTAACAGTCCCCCCCATAAATCTTGATCTTGCGAAAACAACGATGATTCAACTGCCAATTGCTGAAATCCCTCAAATGACGAGAATTCCAATCTGCTGACAGATTCATTTCTCCTGGAAATATTCCGCTCTCACCGTCATCCTGTGTTTCAAACAAAAACTTCAAAAATCCTTTGCCAGCTCTGATAATCCCCAGGATCTTCTTCCTCCCAACTTGTTGATTTAAACTATCACTGACAAATTGTCCAACTTTGTCAAAACTGACTGCCCTTTCAAAATCTCTTTAAAACTCTTCAAAGCAAACAATCCTGACTTCAATTCCCAAAAATGTACATGCTTTTTCCTCTCCTTCTGTTACCATATTCCACCTGTCTCTAACTCTCCCAAACGAACTATTCAACCTCTCAGGCTGGCATCTGTCTCTAAAACAAAGCTCGGAGCACAACCACAAATGGCACGGCCATTCCATGCGTGCATATTTTCCAAAGCAATTCCTCCTCCATTCTTCAATGCTTCTCCTTTCAACCATTGCAAAGCACAATAATGCAGTGGTCCTGAAAAATTTGCGTGGATGGAGAAAGATAACAATTCAATCATACAAACCAGATCTCTTAGAATTAAAAAATCCTTACTCACAACTTGAGATGTTTCCTCCCTTATCAACTTTACCTTCCTCTCTGGAAGTTGCAACAATAACTGTCCAGTATTTATTTAAAAACCTAAAACCTCTAAACTCTGAGATGGTCCAAAATTGATTTTTCCTCATTCACTATAAATCATAACTGCTCCGGCATCCCCTTCACCAGCTCCAAACCTCTCATCAAATCGTTCAAGTTTTGGGACATAATTAAAATGTCATCCAAGTATACGATCCAATTATGTAAGATACCACTACTCTCATCACCTTGGTAAAACACCACGGTGCTGAAGAAAGTACGAAACTGATTCAACTGACTTCTCCAGCGGAATTATAAATACTTCTGACTCCCTTTCTCCATCGGAATAGTTAAATACGCAACCTTTAAGTGCAATTTCACTAACTAGTAGTTTTTAACAACAAATCCCTCAGATAATGTATGTCTTCCGTCTTGAAATGTCTGTATACTAAATATTTGTTCATGTCCCTGAGATTGATCACTGGTCTCCATCATTTGTCCTTCTTTTTTACCCAAAAAACTGTTCTTACAAAGAACTTCTCTCACATTTCCAAGCATAAGATTCCTTCCTTTTGAAGCATTGCCTCTATCTCTAAGTCTACTACTGTTAGTAATTTGTCTCCTACTGTAAACTCTCTTGTCTTTTTTTTTTGAAATGGGAAACTCAAAAACTCTGGCACATAACCTTTGTCTCCAACACCCAGGAATCCTGATTTAAATTCTCCCATTGACTTATAAAATCTCTCAAATGCCCCCCAATGTTTCCTGGGGAAGAACCAAAAATAATCTCTATACTCCCCTTGGAAACCAGTAGATTGTCCTCGGGTATAGAAAAAAGGGCCTCTACCCATCCTTTCAGTTCTTCCTCGATTCGGGAACAAACCTTGAGAGGTCTGAAATCCTCTCCCTCTTTATTGGGAGTAGTACTGGGACCTTTGCATACCCCAGCCAGTAGTGGTTCCCCTTCTACTGGCCCGTCTAAAAATTCTACTTCCAAAATCCTTCTTCATATTTGACTGAGCCTTATCCAAAGCTGTAAAAGTGGCTACATATTTCCCCAGACTTTTAACTAACCCTTCTACAAAGAGTAACCCCTTTGCATCTTTGTTGGGTTCTCTCTGCATCATAGCTCCTAACTTAGGGCTTATTTTCATAAGAATTACTTTCCTACTCTCTGTAAGCAATCCAGCGTTTGCATGTCCCAGAAGCACAACAGCCCTCTGATTCCATCCTCTGAACAACTCTAAATCAATAGGTTTTTCATTTACATGCGCTTCCTCAACCATATCAATAATACAAGCAATTGGCCCAATCGCATCTAAGACCTTCTCCTGGCAGATCATTTTAGACCCTTGCTGGGATCGCTGCCTAGTCTAAATAGAAAACGTATTAATTTGGGGTCTAAACTGGGTGTACTGCAAACATTTCCCTCAATTATAGGCCTAGAGTACTTTGCTCTCATAACACGTCTCACCTCCTCATAACACGTCTCACCTCCTTGTCCAAAGGTTTGCGTATCCATTCCTTAATGAACTTGCCCACATGGTCCATTGGCCACCAATCACAACTCCTTTTATATTAAAGGGTGAAAACATCTTCCCACCCAAAGGGTCCCTAAGAACATCACCAAAACTACAATCCTCCAAATTGTCACATTCGTCATACCCATTCCCCTGCAGATCTATAATATACTCATCCCAGTCTTTTTCATTTTCTGTACTTGTACTTCCATTAGCCATAATGCTTTCATCTCTTTTGGTGCCGCGTTAGACACCTTTCCTTTGGGTACCGCTACGGACACCCAATCTCTGCATGCCGCTAAGGGCACCTCTCCATCCTTCCCTCTTTTAGTCATAACTAAGTCCTCCACATGTTTAGTTTTTTTCAATCTCTTTTCTCCTACTCCTACTGACAGGTCATCCTCCTAAAACAGCGAAATAAATTCCTCACCTAAATCAATTCCAATCCTTCTCTTCTTACGTAAAATACTAATCACAGATTCCTGAACTTTATTCTTCAGTTTCTGCTGATTTATCCTTCTAACCATATCCTCATCCATGAACGATACAGCTGTTCCCCCACTTCTGCCTTGTTCAGCTTCCATAATAATAGTCACTCTTTCTAATTTCTCTAAAGCTGTCAATATTTTTCAGAGCTAACTCTGAAGCAAACTATCCAAATCTCTTCAGAAATACTCCGTGCTAACGCCTCACTGAACTAGCACGAAGAAAAAGCTGTCCGTTTTTTTTACATTTAATCGACGTAATGCACATCGCGCTAACTTCACCTTACTTTTATCACATTCAACTAGGCCCAAAACAAGATGGCACCCAGTTCTCGCGAGATCTCTCACGCGCCCAGCAAAAGCCAAAGACTGCACCCAATGAGATCTGAAAGAAATGACTGCCTGAAAATAAACAGAGCATGCAGTAAGTGATCACCATGTCTGCTCTCAGAAATGAATATGAACAATATGCACGGTAAGGCCGTTTACAGAGCCCTGTGCTCGAGCTATCCTTACATCCTAAAATCCTCCAAACATGCCTAAATGTAAATACTGCCAACTAGCGGCTACAGCCCATAATAAAAATCCCCAACACTCAAAATAAAAATGTATATGGACATGCCCTCAAAGACGGTATGTTGGACTTGGCCCTTTTTGCAGGGTCATCCCTAAACTTTTTGCCTTCCTCCAGTATTTTTTCTGACCTGTTGTTGGCTGTTTTATGACTCTGGGCACCTTACCACTGCTGATCAGTGCTAAGGTGCATATGCTCTCCCTATGGTAAAATGTATACATTGATTGGTGTCCATGTTTGGCTTATTCGGTTTACTATCAGCCCCTAGTAAAGTGCACCAGGAGTGCCAGGGCTTGTAAATACGAATGCTGCTGGTGGGCTTGCAGCACTGGTTGTGCCACCCACAGAAGCGGCCTAGTAAAATGTGTCTAGGGTCTGCCACTGCAGAACCTGCGTGCAGTCTGGTACTGTCATGCTGGCTAGGCAAGTGCACACACTTGCCAGCCTCCAAACCTTCCCTTTGCCTCATGTTAGTCACCCCTATGGTAGGCCCACGGGCAGGGTGCATTGTGGGTGTAACGTAGGACAAGCCCTGAGTGTGTGGCATGTCCTGATAGTGAATTACAGCCATTTTCGTTTTTCACTATTGAAGGCTACCTGCTCTCCATAGGCCAGAATGGGCTGCTGGAATCACTACACGCTGTGACCCCAGTGGACTCATAGAGCATGGTAGAATGTCAAGTTTAGTATGCCTGAACTCAGAATAATAAAATACTTCTTTTAGTAAAGTTTATTTTAATATCCTGCGTTTGTAAATACTACTTTTAGAAAGTTAGTATTTACTGACCTGGCCATTTCAGTCCGCCTTTGCTGTGTGTGTGTGTTCTGCCTAGCAACAGTAAGGAGCAGGGTGGGGGGATCCCCAGAGACAGGTTGGCTGCCAGGTGGTGGGCCGGGAGATGACACCAGGATGGGTGGGAGGAGTACACCTTGACTCTTGAATAGACCTGTGCTCTGCCACCACAAAGCCGGTGCCGCCCCCTGTGGAGCGGCTGATGTCTCTGCCCTGCTGCTGAAAGGAAAGAGCAGAGTCACCATAACAAAGTGCTCCAGAACTGGACTGAGCCAGGCCTAGGCCCCCTGGCGTTAAAGAACAAAAGAATCATGGTATAAAAGTAGGAGCCTGGCTCCTAAGAAATCAGAATCCTGTTTTACCACAAAGAACCTCTGCCCGACTAGAAGGAGAAGGAGACGCTGGAGGAGCTGGCCTGCTGCTTGCCTTGCTGAGAAAGGAGAGGAAGAGACTACTGAAACGACTTTGCTGCTTTGTGCTTTAAACATTCTCCAAGGGCTTGATCTGAGCTTGCCCCCTGAACTGAACCCCAGGACCAGTGGGTTCTCTGTGCTTTTGCTCGTCCTCCGATTCGAGCCGTGTGTGCATCCCGCTGGAAAGAGACTGCGCCCCTCAACGCCCCTCCTAGGGCCGTGACACTCAGGAGCTCGCCTGCCGCAACCCCGTGAGAGCCCCGCTCCATCCGGAGCCGCTCTCTGTCCCCGGGCTAGGCCGCCTGCACCCCTGTCACCGCCTGCCACTGGAGCGCGCTGAACGCGCTATCACCCCTCCCGCCGGAAACCGTCCGACGACTGTGATCTACGCCGGGTCATCCAGCTGCACTGACCGTGCCCTGTGACCCCGCTTCGCTATCCCCGGACACCTCAGGCCGCGCCGCCCCCGCTGTGGAGACCCCCCTGCACCGCCGTGCTGAGGGTCGCTGGCCGCGCCTGCCTACCTGCCCACACCCGCTGATCGAGGACCCAAGACCACTTCCAAAGCTGAGAGTCGCACCGACCTGTGCCGACTCTCCACATCACGAAAGAAGTTCCAGTATCGGGCTCGGGGCCCGCAACGCCTTATTTCCCCGTTCGCAGGAGTCGATCTCTGTAAGTACTGGAACCACAAGTAACATTTGCAAGAGACTGCAAAGTATCTATTTGAAGCTACAAACAAAGAACATTTGCCTGCTTTACAACCTGGTGGCATAGCGAAAACGTTATTGGTCTTGTGATAAGTCTGCTGAGATATATATACCTATTTTTACATAAAGAAGCGTATTTTTCTACATATCCAAGTCTGGTGTCCGTTTCTGGGGGGATTGATGTATTTACTGTGTGTGTGATTGTAAGTGCTTAACCAACAACGCCTGAGGAATCGCCTTGGCTGCTCACGCCACGCACCTAGAGGGTGAGCAAGGGTCATTCACGAGGGGTTATCCTGCGCCCTGACGTAGAGGAGAGGGTTCCTGCCTGACACAAGGGCAACCTTGCGCCAACCAGAGACCCCCAAGTCTAACATTGTTGGCAGCGGCTGGGATTTCGGATTTGCATTTGTAATTTGCATACAGTGAATTATTAATCACCAGATAGTGAGAGCAGACCAAGTAACGCAGCCACAGGTTTTTATTTGTTGAACTTTGTTGAGACATCTGCCGTTACTGCAACCATGCCTAGCTCACTCTCCGCAGGGAGAGCACTCTCTGTGATTTCTGGAATAGATGAGGTGGATTGGGAGAGACTGGAAGGCTACTCGATGGAGCAATTGAAAGGCTACAGTGTAAAATTCCGAGTTCCCCATGCTGGATTCAAGAGGAAGCCCCAGTACACCAAGGCGTTGAGAGCCTGGAAGGAGTCACGAGACCCACGGAATGCGGGGGACATCGTTCCACCCGACAATCTGGAGGAGCCCAGCAGAGTCCGGTCGCCAGAGGAGCTGGCAGACAGGGCAGCAGACAGGGCGCATGCAATGGAGATGGCAAAGTTGGCAAGACAAATGGAAATGGAGAAGCAGAAGTTGGCCTTGGAGGCACAACAACGCCAAATGGATTATGATCTAAAAATGAGGGAGTTGGATCGCAAGATCAAGAGTTTAGACCGCTCTCCCTCTGGTGGCAGCAATATTGAGTTTTACAGTGCTGAGAGAGTAGTACGCACACCCAGAGATGTGGCGCCTGACTTGAAGGAGGGGGTTAACATACACCAGGAGGTTCAAGGGCATGAGGTAGCTCCAGTAGTGCGCAGTATCCCTGAAGGGAATAGGGTAACTGGCGCAGGGGTTCATAGTCCTAGTGGAGGGAGGGACACTCTACTGACTCTAGCTGAGAGGTACAGGGAGAGGGGTTCCCCCAACATTGAAGTCCTGGTGGGTGAGTGTGAAGACCGCCCAGAAGAGTGTGGTTTGTGGGACAGAGACAGTCAGATACTGTCTTGCCAGTCTCAGGAGAGTGTTGTGGAGTACGTGTGTGAGGCACTGGATGGTAAGGTGAAGGATAGTTTGGTTAACCCTGCTAGGGGGCTGTGTGATCCAATTGTGGGAGAGCATATTGTAAGTCCCTGTTTTCCAGAGCTATGCCAACACCTGTGTGAGGGTGAGTTCTCTGACCGCAGAGAGCCCACATTGGAGGCAGACCTTTTGGTGGATTCCAGAGGGTCTGGAGAGGCATTGGGGAGTGAACCTGTGGGGAGTGGCTCAGGTATCTTCCAACCCAGAGTGGTGGAAGTGGTGCAGAGTAGCCCAGCTAGGTCCCATGGTAGTGGGAGGGGTGTAGGGGCTCACGTCCTGTCTCAGTGGAGAAGGAGTGAGTGTGGGGTTGCGTGCCCCCAGGTGCCCGAAACCCAGTCTCAGAGCCTGGATGGTTCTTTAAGGGAACACCAGGCGGGGAGCCTAGGCTGTCCGGATGGGCCGCCCGTTGAGGGGGATCCCCTAGTGTCTGGTGAGCTGGGAGTGTCTGTAAGCAGGCCTCCATCAGATCTGGTGTCTGGCAGTACCGCTCCAGTTGGGAGGGTGCAGAGGTCCAGATTGAGGGGTGAGAGGGGGAAAGAGTCCCCAGTGGAAGAACCAGTGGGTCAGGGGCCAGCCAGAAGGGCTGCGTCACCGGTGAATGACCATGGTGACACCACTTCTGTCCTGGGGGATCGTCAGGCACTGTCGGATGGACAGGGGTCGGAAGATCAGCGCCAGGCAGACTGCCACGCGACCCAGGAGTTCTGTGTCACCCTCAGGGAGGGCATGCGTGCTCCCCGGGAAGTCCTGGTGCGCCAGGCGAGCCTTCAGCCGCATGGGTTGGTCCCAGGGTTGGGAAGCCAGGTTCAGGTGTTGTCTGACCTGGAGGGTGGGACCACTGTAATCAGTGTCCTGACCCATGTTGCTTCTGGGGGTACCACGCCAGTTGGGAGTGGGCAGTACTCTGGAAGGGGGTGCAGAGGGAGGGAGTCCTCGCCTCTGACCCCGGCTCAACTGAAGGGTTTAGACCCCAGGTTGGAGGGCCAGGTTCAGGGTGTCCCCCCTGACCTGGACGCCCAGTTGCAGGATAGAACCCCTGAACTGGTGGGCGAATTGTGCGGGACACCTGCCCCAGGTGCCCTGGCAATTCTGGAAGGGGGTACCACTCCAGGTGGGAGGGTACAGAGCCCCAAGGAGGAGGACCAGGTGTGGGAGAGGCCACCCCAGTCTTGGGTCCAGCCGCCGGGTACAGTCCCGGGGCTGGTGGGTCAGTACCAGGATGTCATACCTGACCTGACAAGGGGGAGAATGGACAAAGGGTGCCAAGCACCTGGGGATACTGCCCCCCGCTCCCTGGCGCCACAGAGGATTGAGAGCCCTGAGAGGCATACGGCCTGGGTCTCATCCCTAACTACTGTCAGTGGCAACTGTAGCATTTTGCTGTCTGTCTGTTGGGACACACCTGTGGGCCAGTTAAGGTTAGGTGCTGCACAGGTGGTGTCCACAGGTGAGGAGAAGGGTTCCCCATGGATTGGCTTGGTGGGCCCTGAGAGTATGGACAGAGGGAGTCCGATAGGTTCAGATTGGCGTAGAAATGGAGTCTGCCCCTGCAGTTGCGGGCCAGGTCCTTGTTCTATCGCCCCAAGCAGGGAAGACCATCACGGTGGTGATTGGTCTACCCTGCGTTTTGGCTGGAAGGGGGTTGTGTTGGACTTGGCCCTTTTTGCAGGGTCATCCCTAAACTTTTTGCCTTCCTCCAGTATTTTTTCTGACCTGTTGTTGGCTGTTTTATGACTCTGGGCACCTTACCACTGCTGATCAGTGCTAAGGTGCATATGCTCTCCCTATGGTAAAATGTATACATTGATTGGTGTCCATGTTTGGCTTATTCGGTTTACTATCAGCCCCTAGTAAAGTGCACCAGGAGTGCCAGGGCTTGTAAATACGAATGCTGCTGGTGGGCTTGCAGCACTGGTTGTGCCACCCACAGAAGCGGCCTAGTAAAATGTGTCTAGGGTCTGCCACTGCAGAACCTGCGTGCAGTCTGGTACTGTCATGCTGGCTAGGCAAGTGCACACACTTGCCAGCCTCCAAACCTTCCCTTTGCCTCATGTTAGTCACCCCTATGGTAGGCCCACGGGCAGGGTGCATTGTGGGTGTAAGGTAGGACAAGCCCTGAGTGTGTGGCATGTCCTGATAGTGAATTACAGCCATTTTCGTTTTTCACTATTGAAGGCTACCTGCTCTCCATAGGCCAGAATGGGCTGCTGGAATCACTACACGCTGTGACCCCAGTGGACTCATAGAGCATGGTAGAATGTCAAGTTTAGTATGCCTGAACTCAGAATAATAAAATACTTCTTTTAGTAAAGTTTATTTTAATATCCTGCGTTTGTAAATACTACTTTTAGAAAGTTAGTATTTACTGACCTGGCCATTTCAGTCCGCCTTTGCTGTGTGTGTGTGTTCTGCCTAGCAACAGTAAGGAGCAGGGTGGGGGGATCCCCAGAGACAGGTTGGCTGCCAGGTGGTGGGCCGGGAGATGACACCAGGATGGGTGGGAGGAGTACACCTTGACTCTTGAATAGACCTGTGCTCTGCCACCACAAAGCCGGTGCCGCCCCCTGTGGAGCGGCTGATGTCTCTGCCCTGCTGCTGAAAGGAAAGAGCAGAGTCACCATAACAAAGTGCTCCAGAACTGGACTGAGCCAGGCCTAGGCCCCCTGGCGTTAAAGAACAAAAGAATCATGGTATAAAAGTAGGAGCCTGGCTCCTAAGAAATCAGAATCCTGTTTTACCACAAAGAACCTCTGCCCGACTAGAAGGAGAAGGAGACGCTGGAGGAGCTGGCCTGTTGCTTGCCTTGCTGAGAAAGGAGAGGAAGAGACTACTGAAACGACTTTGCTGCTTTGTGCTTTAAACATTCTCCAAGGGCTTGATCTGAGCTTGCCCCCTGAACTGAACCCCAGGACCAGTGGGTTCTCTGTGCTTTTGCTCGTCCTCCGATTCGAGCCGTGTGTGCATCCCGCTGGAAAGAGACTGCGCCCCTCAACGCCCCTCCTAGGGCCGTGACACTCAGGAGCTCGCCTGCCGCAACCCCGTGAGAGCCCCGCTCCATCCGGAGCCGCTCTCTGTCCCCGGGCTAGGCCGCCTGCGCCCCTGTCACCGCCTGCCACTGGAGCGCGCTGAACGCGCTATCACCCCTCCCGCCGGAAACCGTCCGACGACTGTGATCTACGCCGGGTCATCCAGCTGCACTGACCGTGCCCTGTGACCCCGCTTCGCTATCCCCGGACACCTCAGGCCGCGCCGCCCCCGCTGTGGAGACCCCCCTGCACCGCCGTGCTGAGGGTCGCTGGCCGCGCCTGCCTACCTGCCCACACCCGCTGATCGAGGACCCAAGACCACTTCCAAAGCTGAGAGTCGCACCGACCTGTGCCGACTCTCCACATCACGAAAGAAGTTCCAGTATCGGGCTCGGGGCCCGCAACGCCTTATTTCCCCGTTCGCAGGAGTCGATCTCTGTAAGTACTGGAACCACAAGTAACATTTGCAAGAGACTGCAAAGTATCTATTTGAAGCTACAAACAAAGAACATTTGCCTGCTTTACAACCTGGTGGCATAGCGAAAACGTTATTGGTCTTGTGATAAGTCTGCTGAGATATATATACCTATTTTTACATAAAGAAGCGTATTTTTCTACATATCCAAGTCTGGTGTCCGTTTCTGGGGGGATTGATGTATTTACTGTGTGTGTGATTGTAAGTGCTTAACCAACAACGCCTGAGGAATCGCCTTGGCTGCTCACGCCACGCACCTAGAGGGTGAGCAAGGGTCATTCACGAGGGGTTATCCTGCGCCCTGACGTAGAGGAGAGGGTTCCTGCCTGACACAAGGGCAACCTTGCGCCAACCAGAGACCCCCAAGTCTAACACGGTATTATTTCAATAACCCTCAAATGCCTACCTATTTAAATTATATATTAATCTCTCCTAACATTTGAAGATAATATGCTTCTATACATTAGAAGGGCACCCACATTTTCATGACTAAGTCTATTAAATATAAGTTAGCGGACATTTATAAGTAATAAAAACAAAAAATGTGCTTATCTTTCCAGAGTAAAGGAGGAGAGTTCTGAGAGGAAATTATTTATGAACAGCAGTGTTCTAACTCTTTATTGTTGTAACTTGTGTTCTTAAAAGGTGCTGCTGAGTGGCATTAAAAGATATTTATGCAAAATGGTACCATCCGGTCTGGATATGAAATTAGACTTTCTAGTCTTTGACAGCCTGGATGGGGGCAGTGGAACTTCCTAAGCCTTATAATAACTACTGTTGTATGAACGCACGCTGGTGTGCTGAAGGCATGCACCTCTGTGCCTGTCAGCGACCGGAACGCAACCCGCACCAACCACATTGCCCATTTTACGCCAGCTGGAAAGACGATATTAGTTTATAGTAAGGGGTCGCTTTTGTCTCTTCAACAACCTAAGTTTAGTAATTTGTTTATCAGTGAGCCTGAGGTAGTTGAAACATTCAAGTGTAGTAACTGTAAGTTTAAATTAGTACCATGCGGGGACTCCATAGGTCAAAGGAGGTTAGAAATCACAGAGAGCTTCTCAATGTCGGATGAAAGAAATAGAAAGAATGCCTAAGCAAAACTCAAGTCCTGACTTAATGTAATATTTTTGCCTAAACATAAATTGGACTTCTGGAATGTATTGAATGATAATGTAGGGGATATCATATTCCTTACAGAGACCTGCTTAAATAAGAGGTGTGGGCCAGATATTCCATTTATAATGTCTGAGGGTTATACCATTTCTCAATTGGATCATAAGTATAGCAATGTGGCTGGGATAGCAGTAATATATAGCTCTCATTTTCAATGCTCCATCAAGGGAATTGAGGTGTTAGAGTTGGCAGAAGGAAATGTTTTTTCAATTAATGTCTCTGATAATTTCTCCCTGTCGGAGTTTTAGTTTAATGAGCACCCAAACATTTCCCCAAGTTAAGTGAGTTACTTTCAAATGCTGATGCACCTCTTAGCTTGCATCTTCTAATTTGATGGTACTTGGAGACTGTAATCCACTCATCGATGATCTAAATTGAAGGGTAACTAGCAAAAGCAATGGCAGATCTTATTTTTTTGCAAAAGGTTGAGGGCCTCACACATAAAGGTGGGCATACATTGGATCTTATATTTTCAAAAGTCCCTTCATTGACTACAGCGATGCCTGTTCCATGATTCTGGTCACACCATTTTTTTGTTACTTTTCAATTAACGATTGCTGCTGATCAGTAACAGTCGGCTAAATAACCAAGGACAAGCGTCCTTGCCATCATATGATAAGCTGGTAGACATTTGTTTCTACGTTAATATTAATCTGGCCAATGGCATTAAGAAACAGTAAATATCTTTAATTTGGCACTGGTACAAGAGATGAATAAATTGACTCCAATGAAGAAAGGAGTATGAAAAAGAAATTTCCTCACAGCAGCCTGGCTCACACCGAAAAAAAATGTAAACAATTAAAAAGAGAATGGAGATATGAATATAGGTCGAAACAAAAAGTGGTTTATAAAAAAACCCTTATACTTTTTTGCAAAAATATTACAAACGAAAAGGCGGACACATTTCTGCAGCAGACCTCTCCTCTAAAGCTATTTTCCAGATTATAAAGCCATTTTTAAACCCAGAAGTGGCTCAACAAGGGATTCCTGCTTCACAATCTCTTGTTGATAATTTATCATCTTTTTTTCATAAAAAGGTAGAGATATACCCAAATTCTGAAAAGAGGGTGAAAAATACACAAATAATGTGAACACATTATTATACTCTAAAAAGAATATGAGCTCTCTTCTTGTTGCATTTAAAAATATATCTTTAAGAGAATTGGAACAGATTATTCAAAAAACTAAATCTGGCTCCCCTTTGAATGTCGGTGCCACCATATTTTGACTCGGGCAGCATCACCATTCAATGTTTTGATTAATCCTTTATTTAATTTGTCACTGAAGTAAGAAATAGTCCCCCTGGCCTAGAAAAAGGCGTTGTTTCTGTCCCGCCTAAAAAAACACAAATACTGATGCATCAATCTTGAGCAACTATAGACTTATTTCTCTTCTCCTGGCAATCAGTAAAATGTTGGAAAGCCTGGCCAATGCTCAGATCTCTAGGAATACTGAAAAGAATGACATTCTTCATATGTCTCAATCAGGCTTTCATGCAGGATTTATCAGAGTCAGCACTTTTGGAGGTCACTGAGTTAATTAGAAATAACCTTGATGTAGGAACGATACAGTGTCCCATGACACTTACAGAGATTAGACTGGGGCGGCCATCATGGGCAAACGTTGGCACTAGATTAAATCATTTCTGACAAACAGATAACACGCAGTATTTCTACAACCACATACTTCTTGTTTTAAAAAAATAAGTGGCGGGGTTACTCCAGCTCTTAGCCCTACCTTGTTTAATGTATATATGGCTTCATTGGCTTTAGAAGTTCAACTGTGGGGATTCAATATAGTATCATATGTAGACGACACTCAGTAGATGCTTGTGTTCCAACAATTGAATGACAGTACGATTGGTAACTTCCTGGGGTGTCTTTCAGCTGCAGCAGGTTTGATGCATAGTGGTTGTCTGCAGCTGAATTCTGAAAAATGTCAAATATGGTCTTTGGGAACTCCTCACCACTGGATATTAAGAGATTATGGAAAAATGAATTGGGGGCACCTCTGACTCCATCATCTGTAGCCAGAAATGTAGGTGAATAGTTCAACATGGAATTTTCATCTCAGCCACAAGTACAGTTTACTGTGGCCATCTGTTTCTCCTTGAGTAAATCTCTAAAAAGGACGCTAAACTTTTTTCCAGTAGTGACTCAGAAGAACATTGTACATGCTAAATAACCGCTAGGCTGGATTATAGCAATGTGTTGTACATAGGGGGACCCCTGAAAGTGCTAAACAGGCTGCAACAAGTGCAAAATACGGCTGCTAGATTGGTTTCCAATATTCTCCAAAGACGGTCTACCCAGAAAGGCTTGTGGCAACTGCATTGGCTGCCAGTTAGGCAAAGAATAAAGTATAAAGCACTATTTATTACACATGAGCCGTACACAAAAGTGGCCCTTCTTCAATAAATCAATCAATCCTGATTGATTGATTCTTACATACAGGAGACATTAAAAAAATATAACACATAGGGCATTAGGAGCACCAAATCAATATCGTCTTTGTATTCCTAAAATACACAAGAAAAGAGTGGGAGGAAGGCCATTCTCCTTCCAGGCTGCCAGCCTATGGCACTCTCTTCTGGACCAGCTCCTGGCACAGTCTCTGAAACCTGTGTTTAAGGCCAACTTGCAAATCTTTCTGTTTAATGAAAGGTAGATATTTTAGGTTAGGATAGTGTTAATTTTGCTGTGTCTTCTCTATTAGCTTTGCGCCGGGACACTTCCTCTGGAAGCAGCTGTTTGTGCTTTATAAATCTATTTTCATTCATTTGTTCATTCGTTCATTCAAACAAGACCCAGTCTAAAGATCAATGGATATGTCTTCTGACCTTTTTCCATTCATACTGGCACTAGACAAGCTTGCCCAAGCTACTAGTTTGTCAGTTCGAGAATGCCACTCCATTGAGGCTTGGCCTCAACCAGTACAAGGCTGATACTCTTGATGTATGCAGTTGATACCTTACCATTTATTGATATTCCTGAATGTTAAAGTGGGACACTACCGTATGAAAAAGAGGGTCTCTCAGTGCCTAATTTGGGCGGGTGTTTTTGTTGCCCAGCACTATTACGCAGTGTACTGGTACTGCTGACCACCTGTCATGCCACATGTATTTTTTTTAACACAAACTTTATTTGTTTTTTTCCATGTAGACGATTACATATTTTGTTTCAATGTCAATACACAGTTTTCCTAATGCAGCACATATTACTAGCGTTACAGTCTTCTGACTGATCATATGGATGCCCGTCCCCGAGTGCAGTTCACACAGCTCTATATCTCCAACTTCTGCTTACTCATGCACCCATTTTCTCTAGGGGGCTATATTCTGCCACTGCAAGTGTTCTGCACTTATACCCATTAAACACTATACAACTCCCCTAAGATCCCTCCCCCCTCCCACCCCGCAGTTAACTAACTAGGAACACCTCCGGAAACCACTTGAGGATACAGAGAAGTACACTATAGTATACAATATATTGGACACCAGGGCAGGTCGCACATCACACATTGCTACATTACATTCCAGATATGCATGTAAATTACATTCACCCCCTCTACGCCGTTTAACCTACTGCGCAAGGGGTAGCCTAGTAGTGCACTGCAACAGCCTATATGGCAATTTGAGATGCCTAGATTACTAGGACGGTTGTTTCTTCCGCCCCCTGAGTAGGCCCGTCCCACGCTGTGAAGGCCTCACACATCATATCACAGGCCATCGCTATGAGACCTTCCTCAGTCCACGCTGCTCCTCCGTACATATCGCATCACTTTCAGCTAGGCTCCACTTCACTACTTCCTCCTTCCATAGTTCTATTTTTGGTGGCCGCGCTGCTTACCACCTCCTAGTTATGAGCTTCTTTGCTAGTAGCTATGCGAGGTTATCAAAATGAGCCTGCACCTTATAACCCCTGGGTTTTGGATATATTCCTAGTATGCAGCTTTTTGCTGTATTCCAGGTCTGTCCTCCAACTACATCTTCTAGTATTTGGGCTATCTGTGCCATTAGTGTGTGAGTGTCGGGCACGCCCATACCATGTGCTCTAGCCCTGCGTCGTCCTCTGTACATCTCGGGCAATTCGATGGTGCTGTAGGGAACATTTTACGGATACTATGAGGGGTAAAATATGCCCTTTGCATGATTAAATATTGGATATATTTTAATCTCGCATGTCGTGACACCCTTCGGGTAGGCCAGTATTGTCTCCCACTCTCTATCCGACAGTTCTATGTCCATATCTGCCTCCCATTTGACGTGCAGGGCTCCCAATGGAGAATACTGCATTTCTCTAATGCCTAGGTATAGCCATTTCGTCAGACGCCTACCGTTCCCCATTGAATGCAACATGTAGACTAGCCTGTTTGTCAGCGGTTCCTGCCCATCTGGAGCCCACTTCTTTTTCACATAGTGTGACAATCCTGCGTGCAATAGGAACAACTTATCCAGCAAACAATTAGCAGGTACAAAGTCCATGTGCGGCATCAATACACAGTTCTGAAACAATGCCCCCACTGTTGTTATCCCTCCGTACTCCCATCCCTCTGCGTGACTGTGCCCTGTGGTATGGGCAATCCCAAAAGGGGAGTATTCGGTGCATAGGTGATGCGTGGCTGCGTATACCTCCCAGCATATCTCCAATATTTCAGCGCTATTTGCAGCAGTGGAGTGTTTGTGTTATTGATTGGTTGTGTGCTATGTAATTTTGCATGCAATGTACCCTGCTGTATCATTCGAGGTGTGCATCCAACTTCATCCAAATTTTGGCCCACTAGCCAGTATGAGAGCCATTGTAGTTGACTTGCCATACAGTAGGCCCTAAAATCTGGGGCTCCCATTCCTCCCTCCTTGGTTAATAGCTGCAGTTTCTTTAGTGCCACCCTACGTCTTCCCGCACCCCATATGAGCTCTATTAGTAGTGAATCCAGAGAACACTTTCATGGGGATTAATATTGGGATCGTCATAAAATAATACAATACCCTTGGCAGCATTACCACCTTTGCAATGTGCTATATAACTGACCTCTTCACTTTGTCTGCAGTTTGCTCGCCTCCTTAACAGTCAAGTGCGTCTCCTGCAGTAGTACTATATGTGCCTTGCCCCTGCTCAGCTGCGCATGAATGCGGTACCTTTTGTGTATAGAGCCCATGCCTCCTATATTCCACGTGGGAAATTTATAAGAGGCTTGTGACGCCATTTACTCTACTTCTGCTGTGTGCGACCTTCATGCAAGCCCTGACCCCGCTTTTCTGGTGCCAACTGTCGTGTCTCCAACTGTACTCCCTTGTAACTGCATTCACTAAAACCAGAGCCACCCCAATTCGACAGTCCAATCTCAAAACTGTGTTTGGCCATACTGCTGTGAAAGACAACAGCAGCTTTAACTTTACTAACTGCATTCACCAGGGGGGAAGATACGCCAGCCCTGGACAATATCACCCCATGCCAAGCTCTCTGTGCCCCTTCAATTGACCACATCACGAAGATTATACAGTATAACCCCACAATGCTTAATGCTAAGAAACATACTACAAAAGAAAGAGCAGGAAAGGAGGCTAAGGGGGGAAAGTGGGCTTGTCTTCCGGTTTTGTAGACATGGGCCTGCACAGGTCCCATCTTAGGGATCGCATTGAACCTGTTGCGGCCACCGATAGCATGGTACATTCTAGTGAGAATTTCAGACTATACTTATGTGCACTCTCGGTTGATACCCCACTTGAATAATCCCACAGTTCCTCTTTCCATCGCAGGGCCACACAGAGCTTTGCTGCTTCAGATTGAGCTGACCTGTAAAGTACACTTATACATAGACTGGAAAATCCTGCCTTTTGAGCAGCTTAAAGAGGGTGATATAACCTGTCATTTGGATAGTTTTCCTAGTTTAGACTGTAGCACACTGTTTAATTGCAATTGTATTTCCCGGTGATCACACTGAATTTTTGCTACTGACTAATAGAAATGAAGGAAGGCAGCAGATAGTTAGCTTGGTGTTATGTCATGAAGAATACCATTAACATTACGCTCCAGTCCTATTGCATAAGTTTGACTCCAATGTTGATCACTCTTGCCATAGGTGTAAAACCCCATTCCAGACGATCCCTGTAGCCTGGCTCTTGCATTCACTGCAATACTGTATTGAGTTTCTGCCAATTGTCTCAGAGGTAATAAGGTAATAAACATTAAATACAAATGATCCCATTGGAGGCGCTACTGTGGAAATGTGCCTAAAAGTGAGCACACTGGTGCAGGGTCACCCTCTTGTCCACAGGTCCAAAGACCAACAAAATAGAGATTGGCACTGGAGTTGGAATAAATAACAAGTATATTAATCACTCAAGAGTGAGACCACATCCACACAACACTCTCAAGTGCTGCAGGAGGTAGTACACTGAATTCACAAACCATCGTCCCTTTTATACCATTTTGTTGCAATGTAAGCATGTGAACAGAAATGGAAAGAACAGTTTTAGAAATAGCTATCAGCAAACAAGGGCAGATGAATAACCACTTGGTCAGCAAAGTGGAAAGGGGAGCAGGAATGCTTATGGCAGCAGTAAATGGCCAACAGTTAACATCTAAGACCAGGTGCACTAGCAGCTAAAACAAAACAGCACGTGTACCATGCAGAACTGTTTCTATGTGGATAGCTCAGTGGATTACTGCTTTTGTTACTTGCAGTTCATAAGTTACAATCCCAATATAGCACAGTGACATGTAAAGTGACATTAAAGAGCTGCATGCAAACTGCATGGTATAGCAAAGAACGTTATGTTTTCCCCCAGTCTTTCATTATGTACTGTTGCTAATAAAGGTTAGTTTCGAGAGAAATACAGTCTTATTAGTAAAGCCAATTCCAATTACTGTGGGAGATTTTAATTCCTAAATTTGTGTTTCTCCAGAATACTCTTAAAATATACTGCCTGCTACTGTGGATAACGTGATTCCTACACCTTGTAATCCTCATTGTTTTATGTAACATTTGTTATGATTCATTGTCTCTATGCTATGTTTGTGTGATTTGAAATGCTCTGACACCCTACACTGGGCACGAGTAGCAATATAAAACAAATTAAATGGATGTGATAAAGAAGCTTTGGAGAGAAGAGGTGTCCTATTGGAGGGTGGTAGTGCGGGAATCCATGGAGAAAGAGATCATTGGGGGGGAGGGTGACAAAATATTGTAGCACTGGTTGCCACCAGGCCTAAAGTTGGCCCTGTACAGCCCGGTGTAATATAAATGCAGTAATGTAGAGACTTGCTCTCCACTACAACTAGAAACTAGGCCATGAAATTAATGTGACTATCTCAGCACTTACTGAAGAACAGGCAACAAGTTGCTACATAAGTTATAGCACTGTTTGCTAATGTATTGCTGATGAAGCTGTCAGGCACCGTACACAATAGCCTCTTTCACCATGCCTATAGATGTTGAATCAGCATGATATAAAATGTTAGTGTTACTATAGTATGATCTGCTCCTTCACCATTAGTGAATGAAGGATTTTATATAAATGTGGTGCTGCTGATGATTAATGTTGTAAAATAATCATTTTACTAACATCTACTACATATGATATTATATTAGTTTATATATGTATTAAGAAAAATAAAATGAAATGAGGAAAAATAAAAAGGGTGTCTATCACTGCTAGAGGGGCTGATGATACCAAATTTTAAAGCAAAAAAAAAAAGAAGATAATGCTGTGGTAATGTGTTCAGGCCATCTCTCCTGAAGATTTAAGTGTTTCACGTGATCTGAGGTAGAACATATGAAGCTATGGAAGCCTCTGGGGACAGTGAAGCTCAAAGTCTGCACCTCTTTTTCTGTAGTTCAGTCCATATAATGAGGTGGATAGACTACTCTATGCACTGTATCTTGTTCATGTTAAAGCAGATTTTATTAGACAGAGCTTTTTAAATTTAACTATGGAGGATTCCTAGGCAGACGATGGGGAATAATACAAGCATGTGAAACTATGAAATATCCAGTGCTGGTGGATCAGTGGGTAACAGTATTCAGTGACCACCATTATTCCATGCAAGTCTGTGCAAAATGCTTATTAATATACACTTAGTGAGAAACGTGTGCCTCGTCCCCCAAGTGACATTGTCTAAAAACCTATGTGAAGATCCCTCCACATTCCATTATATCTGACACAATCTATTCTTAAGGGCGGTGTGCTGAACGGTATGAACTTCAACCTTCCTAGCCAGTCTTTGTCATCTCTCTGCAAGATATTGAGCATGAAATGGAATCAAAATTTCCATGGCTGTGCAAATTGGCTCTTTATTTGCCATGACTTGAAACTGATCCTAAACCTTTTTTTGTGAACTGTGTTGCTGTTTTACTTTTTGTGCATCCCAACATCTGTGTTGTTTTCCCGTAAATCTTGTTCTATGTTTATTTTATTCTTTCTAGTGTGGACACCCTAGTCTTGTTGGTACTAGACATGACTACTGTTTTGTTTTCTGTCAGGCTGGTTATTAACCTTTTTTTCTGCCCCATCTCAGTGAAGGCCGGATGTACGACCCTATTTTGCATGCACAGACAGGTTTGCGACCCGTTTGAGCATGCAAAATACCATTCGGCCATCTGCAAACCCTTTTTAGCAAGTTGCAATTTATTTGCGACTTGCTAATGAGGATTTGCGACTTGCTATTAGGAAGGGGCGTTCCAATGGCGTCCCTTCCTAATAGCGACTCGCCACCCTATGTAAGAATGTTTTGCGACCGCAATAGTGGTTGCAAAACACTCACAATTTACCGCCCTCTTCAAGAGGGTGTGAAAGCACTCGCAAAAGGGAAGGGTTCCCCAGGGGACCGCTTCCCCTTTGTGAATGCAGGGGAGGAAAATATTTTTTAGGGGCGGGCAGTGGTCCAAGGGACCAGTACCTAAAACGGGCTGCATTTAAAACAGAAAAAAACTGCTTTATTTAAAAGCAGTCCCAGACGTGGAGGTCTGCTGAGGCCATGAATATTGATGAGGCATGCAATTTGCGACCCCATTGGGAATCGCAAACAGTGTCTCAGACACCGTTGTACAAGGCATTTTGCGTCTTGCAAACTGCGACTCGCAATTGAGCGCAATTTGCGATTCGCAAAACGCCATGGTCTTACATCTGGCCCTTAGTTCTCTAATCTCATGAATGCCTTTTCATGTCTCCTTTGTTATTGTGAATATTTCAGTTAGTTTGTATATCGTATTAGACTGGGGTCAAATTTAAAATTAAAATCTTGTAAACGTTCTGTATTTTGCCGCACCTATATCATATCTGCCCGTGCTTTTCCATAGCATCTAGGGTTTGAGTTGGTGGAATTTCTATTTTCACATTCCGGCAAATAATTGCTTTAGATCTGCATTTTCATGAGGAGATACTCTTATATTTGCACTAAGCAACATTTATTGTTTTATATCAGTGTAAAGTAGCGTCTCCACCAGAAAGAGTGTTTCTGAAAGTAAGTAACTTGCTCTTTTCTTCTCTGTGCGAAATATGATACCTTTTGCAAAAAAATCCGGTTCTTAGTTTGCTAACTTTGTTACTAGAGTAATTCACTGTACATCTCTAATGTTGAGTTGCGTTGCAAGCACTCAAGTTAATTTGCTGTGTCTCGTATTTATGTCCCTGTTCTGTTTTTGATACTGTTGTAGCATTTTCTCACAATCCTGATCCTACTACTTTATTTCCTTCTGCAGTTCTGTGTTTTACTGTCTTGGAGTTTTATGGCCTGATTTAGAGTTGGGTGGTAATGGAAAATCTGTCAATTCCCATGAAAGTGCTAAACATGGAGCAGGTTCCACTAACTGAATTCCACCCATCATAGTGATGGAAAAGGAAAGCTAGTGAATTGCCATCGGATCTACCTTTTCCTTCAGAAATCAGAGGGTTTTCCATTAGCCTCCAAATGTAAATCTCACTGTTAATCCATGACCTACTCAGCTTTTGAATCCTGCATGCATGCTGCTCACTATTACCAATGGACCCTGCTTTGTGGCACTATGATACTTTTACCTCTGTGGTCTTGTGTAGGCTTCTGTTACAGTAATCACAATATACATGCCTTGGAGCACTCAATCCCAAAGTTTATAATAGAGGGGTGATTTAGCATCCAATATATCTGATGGAAAAAGCAGTTATCCCTAGTCATTAGCATCAAGACCCCTTTATGGTATAGGCCGACTTGGACCTTTGGTGGTCAAAAGCCTTGCCTCTTTTTTTTAATTGTGCAGCATGTGTGTGGGGAGAGAGGGAGAGGAGGCTTTGGAGAGCCTCTTTTTGACCCCCCACCCACTTGCCATCTACAGGACTCTACAGGATATTCTGAAGGCAAATGTAATAGTGGATAGACCGAGTAAGTACGTTGATAATAGAAAGCCTTTGGCTGCAACGAAGAAGCCCAGTGCCTCTTTGGCTGCCATGGCCCTCTCTTAAACTGATTTGCTGCTCGCACATGGGGTAAAGACTGTGGTTGTTGGATTACTATATGGCAGAAGCCCAAAGTTGCATGGAGTTGAGAATTTACAAAAATGGAGTAATTCCACTGATGGGAAGAGATACAAGGCCTCTCCTCTGTTTGCCTCCCATCCGGATAAATAATTCAATTACTAGGACCTAGGAAGGGATGGTGGGTGTCTGGGTACATCTTTGCAAGAAATCAAAGTTTTTTATGCTATTGTAGAACTCAATCAGTGTATGGCTTTTAAGCATGCTTACTAAAGGGGGCTCTCAGGGGCAGTCACTGGATACTGCCGAAGTCACACCTGATTCCTTCGCAGAGGTTTCTCTTCCTTGGAGTCATACTTGATTCAATATTATTCTGAGCCTGTTCATTGGACCCATCCTGGATACGGTGCCTTCTTCTCTGCCTCAAAGAGTCAGTTCTGGCTATGATCCCAATATTTCAACCTTTGATCTCGGTCTCACTGAGTGTGGCTGCGAGACATCTTGGCCTCCTGTCATCATGCTAGTGGACCACACCAGGTGACACATGCGGGCTCTGCAGAGGGATTTGAAGTCTCAGTGAGCTTACCACCAGGGAAACGTGTCAGATTCCATCCAGGTGTCAAGAGGAGACTGCAAAAGACCTGCATTGGGATTGCTGAGCTGCAATTCAATCAGAGACAGGATCCTCTCCCTACCCCAATTGGAGCTAACGGTCATGACGGATGCATCGTTGCTGGGTTGGGTAGGTCATCTGTGAAAGGTGGAGATCAGAGGACTATGTACTCCTGCAGTAATCCGTCTCCACATCATTCTGTTAGAATTGCAGACAGTTTGTTTGGCATTAAAAGCCTTTCTCCCAACCATCTAACGGGACTGGATGCAGGTCCTTACAGGGAACACCACTGCCATGTAATACTGTAATAAGCTGGGTAAAGTAGTGTTGAGGGTCCTGTACCAGAAGGCTGTATGCCTCTGGAGCTGGGTGAGTCATTTGGGCATTTCCCTGATCGTGCAACACCTGGCAGGATCTTTACATGTCTGGGTCGAGAAGCTCAGATAGCGCTACCTTTTGAACCACTATTGGCAGCTATACTTAGTTATGCTGCACGACATCTTCCTGTAATGGCCAGAACTCTGTCTCAGTCTTTTCGCTACCCCGAGAATGTGCATTTTGCACATTTAGGTCCCCAAGGCAGTTTTCGCTCAAATATGCACTTTGGCTAGAATGGAGTTTGGGAGCATTGTACACACCACCAATACTGTCTATCCTGCCCAAACATCTGAAGAAGGTCAGGAAGCAGGAGAGTATGGTATCCAAAACTTCTGGGCATGAGCATATGTCCTCCAATTCGGCTTCCACTTTAGGAGGACATTCTGTTGCAGCAGCCGGGCAAGAACTTGCATCAGAGCCTGCGCAACGTACACCGCCATGCTTGAAGAGTCAGCAGTTACAGTTAATGGCCTTCGTACTCCCTCCAAAGGTAGGGAATGTATTTTTAGGAGGCGGCCTTCCACCAAAATAATCTCTGTGGGACGCTGGGAGAAGTTCATTGTTTGATGTTCTTCTCAACATATCCAACACTTAAATGTCCGGTTGTCTGTTTTTCTTCTTTTCTCCTTAGCCAACCAAGCTTCCTTAGCTACAGCTAAAGGTGATTTGTCTGCCCTATCAGCCTTTTCACAATTGCCTGATCATCTTTCTAAAAGGGCTGACCCACATGTTTCCGTCAAAATCTTTTGTGATCCCTCAGTAGGATCTGAATGTAGTTCTTGAATTTCTAATGAGAATCCCAATTGGGCCAATGCATACCTGCCATCTAAAGTTAATAACCCTGAAGACATTGTTCATCATCACATTGGCTCATCATGTGAGTGATCTGCAAATACTCTCTATCCAGCAGTCATACACCACCTTTTTTCAGACAAATTATTGGTAAGGACTAAAAGTTGTGATGCCCTTTCACTTCTGACGATGTATCACCCTGCTGGCATTTCTTGCCCCACATCATCAATTCAAGGAGGGAGAAAGACTCCATCAACTGCATTCAAAGAGAACTTTAAGCTTCTATACTTATCACATCAAGGGCCTACGGATGGATGATCATCGATGATTTGTGGGGTTTTCCGGGCCAAAGAAGTGAAAAACAGTGCGAAACAGCCTGTCTGAAGATGCATTGGGCTTTACATAAAGATCTGCTGTGAATTAGCACAGAAACCATGTCCAGAAGGCCTGCAGGCTGCTTCTACCAGGGCCAAGGTTGCTACCACCGCAATGGTGCATGGAGTCCTGGTCTTGGACATCTGCCAGGCTGCTACCTGGGCGTCTGCAAACATGTTCACAAAGCACTACTCTTTAGGTAGCCGAGACCACAGAAGGGGCATTTTGCCCATTCGGTCCTGCAGGACTTCTTATTCTGAGCCATTCCACAGACCCACCACCTAGGGAGGTACTGCTAAGGTATCTATTCAGAAGATGAGGAATCTGCGGTTAGAAGAATCCATCAAGAAGAACAGACTTACCTTCTGCTATTTCTGATGGATTCCTAACCAACCCTTCCTCCACCCAGTTCTGTGGAGTAGGCTCATTTCCTCGATCTTATAAAAGTTCCAATTTGCGTTCTGTAAACTATATAATCGAATTACTAAAGGCTCTGTGTCCGCAGCATGAAGAAACATCAGAAAGAAACTGACTTCGACGTGCTGATGTGGTGGTTATATGTGGCTCCTACGTTACATCCGTGGCCGGAAGGACCGGACTTGGAGTCGCACAATGCCCCCAATCACTGCCTGATGCAATTGCTGAGAAAAAATCTCAGGCTCCAGTTTAGTACCTGCGGGTATTCACAAGGTGAGAAATTTGTGGTTAGCTAGAGTATCCCCAAAGAAAGAGCATTATTGAAGGTAAGTAATTTGTTCTTCTGTGCCATTCTCCCTTACATCAACTTGCATGTAAGTTAATCACTTTTAATTTCAGCTTTTTTACTTTGTTTTACGATGCACCTTGAAGCACGCCCACGTGCCACTGGAGCCTAAAATATGTAAAGACCTTGATGAGAAGGGCAAGTTCAAGACAAAAATAACTTAAAGGGCAACTAACAATACTTTTCACCCTCATGAATGTTCCTAGTATCCTGGTTCTTATCTGCCGTGGGCCACTTGAGATGCTAAAAATTAATATTGCCTTACCTGAGGTTCTACAAAAAATGCAAAGAAGGCTTTAAGGTTCTGATACCGTGATTTAATAAGAGTGGTTCAATCCATTTATTCGGGCAGAATAATTGTTTTGCGCTGTATCACCAAGGTAAGCATACATAGGGAAGTTTAAATTTACGATGACAACTCTCCATCTGCTTACTTTGACTGCATTATGTACGTGCAGGTTTAGGTATGTATGAACCACTACTGGCCCACGGCTAGTGGTCACAGCTGCCGCTGACTAATTACTCAGCATGCTCTTACCAAACTAGTTTTCAAGATAAAATGGAGTGACTTGATAGTCTAGGGCCAGATGTACGACCAATTTTAGCGTGCGCAAACGGGCTAGCGACCCGTTTGCACATGCTAAAATTGGTATGGTCATGTACTACTACAATTTTTGCGAGTCGCAAATGAATTGCGACTCGCAAAAAAGTGTTTAGAGACTCGCTATTTGGAAGGGCTGTGTCCTTCCAAATAGCGACTCTCTAACCCATGTACTAATGTTTTGCGACTTCAATTGCAGTCGCAAAACACTTGCAATTACCTCCTACTTCAAGTAGGTGGTAATGCATTCGCTAATGGGAAGGGGACCCCAGGGGACCACTTTCCCTTTGCAAATGCATGAGAAAATATTTTTTAAGGGAAGGCAGTGGTCCCTGGGACCAATTCAAAATACAGAAAATGAACCCCTATTAAAAGGATAGCATCTCCATTACCACAGAAAAAATCAGAAGAAAAATATTTTTATATAGCTTTTTCTTGCATTTTTTAAAATTTATTGTTATAAAAATATAGAATTATTAATCAGTTTTTTGTTTACACATACATGATTTAAAATATTTTTTGTGTTTCAAAGATATTCATTAATAGCCAGCTATTTGTCAGGCTACAATCAACGAGGCAGTACAGTTTACAAACAGATACACAATAAAACACAAAAATGACAGTCAGAGCAAAAAATCTAACAAAATACCATATGAATGTTTAGACCATACAAAAAATACACACAAAAGAGAAAAAGACAAGCAGACAATTTAGCCTATCAACAGGTCCCTGGGACCAATGCCTGCCCTTGAAAAATAAGACAAAAACATTTCTTTTTAATTTTTTTAAATGCATCCTATTTTCCTTTAAGGAAAACGGGCTGCATTTTAAAAAAAAAATAGCTGCTTTATTTAAAAGCAGTCCCAGACATGGTGGTCTTCTGAGACCAGCAAGCCACCATCCCTGGGAGGCCCAGCAAATTCCCAATGGGGTTGCAAAAAGCAGAGTGCCTCATTAATATTAATGAGCCTCGCATTTTGTGACCCCATTGGGAATCGCAATCAGTGTCTCTGACACTGTTGTACATAGTAAATTGTGACTCGCAATTTGCGACTTGCAATCGAGCGCAAATTGCGAGTCACAATTTACTAGGGTCGTGCATCTGGCCCCTAGATCTTTCGCACTATCCATATGGAATTTACTGACTTGGGGTTTTGTGATCTTTGTGCCTTGAATAAAATTATATTTGATTGCTTATTAGATATGTATCTATCACTGTCATTCATTATAGATAACACTTTAGTTCCCAAACTCTTGTCTTCATTAACTGTTCAGACACTGTGATGTCGACAGATCAAAATGTGTTGGTGCAGCGGATTACATTCTCCCATTGTCATCTGAAATAACTCCCTAATGTGCTTGTCCCACCAATTGGTGGTGATAATGAGGCGATTGGTCATCCAGGCTGAAAGATGGTGCTGATTGTGATGTGGTTACATACAGATGATAGGAGCAATGATTGTGAGTTCACAGATATGCGAGCAGAAGATGTCAGTCCTTCTACTGACTGTTGCTGTAAGATAAATTTGACCAGACAGAACTTAAAGGTGACCTTTAGTCATTGCTTTGGGTAGCCTGGTGATATTAACCAGGTAAAGACCTGTGATTTGATGCTAAGCAGTAATTTACCATTGATGATGGGGGTGTTAAGCAACCTAAACTGTGAATTTGCATTGGCCATCTGGCACATAGCAAGGAATGGCGATACGTCATAGCAGTTTGCTTTTTGCAGTCAAGAAATGGTTTCATATTGTCCATAATTGTCTGTTCAGCTGCGTCGGAATCTTGTTTTTCCATTGCCAGCATGGTTTATGTTCATGGCAGCAGCTGTGGGCCTCCTCCCCATAAGGAATCCTTTGGAGTTCATATGGGGCCGAAACAAAACCACAAAGCACTTCGGGAAGAATATGCAAGATAGCAAGCCCAGACTGGAGGCGAGGATGGCAAAGACCTCCACCGCCACCATGTACTTCCCTTGAGTGCTTAAATATGCTGGGATAAAAGACAGCCAAACAGCCACAAACAGCAGCATGCTGAAGGTGATGTACTTGGTCTCATTGAAGCTATCTGGAAGTTTCCTTGCCAGGAAGGCCATGACAAAACTGACACAAGCCAGGATCCCAATATATCCCAACATGAGCCAGAAGGCAGTAGGTGAACCTTCGTTGCATTCAAGCAGCATTTTCTCATTGTTAAATTTCATGTTGATCTGTGAATACGGAGGAGATTTACCCAACCAAATGCTGCACAGGAGGAGTTGGACTGAGGGGCATGTTATCGCTATGGAGTTTGGCAGCCTAGGTCCCACCAATACTCTCATCTTACTGCCTGGCTTTGCAGCATTGAACACAATGACCACAGTGAGTGTCTTGGCTAGGATGCATGAGACACAGATGGTGAAAACAGTACCGAAGGCTACCTGACGGACCATACAAGTCAGGGTGTGGGGCTGGCCGAGGAACCCAGCAGAGGACAAGAAGCAGAGCATAAGGGCCAAGAGGAGGATGTAACTTAGGGATCGGTTGTTGGCCTTCACAATCGGGGTGTTCCGGTATCTGATGAAAATGGAAAGGACGAAGAGGGTGATCAAGAAACCAATGCTGGCAACGTTGCTTATTGTGATCCCCAAGGCTTCATCAAGATGAAGGAACTCCAGAGTTTTGGGGACACACTGGTCTTGTCTCTCATTGGACCAATGGCTGTCAGGGCACTTGAAGCACTCCCTAGAGTCTGAAATGAGATAAACAAGAAGTATGATCAAAATCCATGCAAGGCTCACAAATGTGTTCTTTAAAATATTCCACAAGTACTGCAATTAGCACGACTGTTCCATTAACGGACAGGGACAGAGCTTCATCTCAATGTTGTAGAAAACATACAAAGTCCACCCCACTCACCAGAGCTGGTTATTGAAGGCTTTTACATATAAATGATGGTACTATTCAGAAATATTATTTGCAATATTTAAAGCTAAAATGCTAGTGTTTTCCACTACTTCTAGATGTGTATTGATTCTAGTAATAAGTATGTTGACTATGTAGATAAATGCACTGAGGAGTAAACCTCTGCGTGATTTCAAGTGGGAGTCCAGGTCTAAATCCTCCTTATCATGCAAGCATGGTGATTTGGAGCTTACAAGGAAATATTCATCGTGAGAAACCTTAAAACTGTTATCAGACTTGAAACAATTGCATATACCAGAAAGCAGTGAAGGATAGGTAGAAACATGTTAGGAGTGACCAAACCACCCAATTCTAAATTGATAAGGGCTCCTATCTGATTGAGACTTCTAGACGCAGATTACTTAACTTAGAATATTCCCCATGTTTTAGACTGGATGTGGAAAATCTTGATCGGTAGCTCTGCACGCTTGTAGGTGGCACTGATCGGCTCTGTGTTTGTGACTATAATTGGCTATTGGTCAGCGGCATCTGCGCCAGAAGTGACATGTGCAGTGCCTGCATAGGGACCACCCCAGCGCTCTGACATCAGTTCTTTTCTTTCTGCACCATCAGTACGGATCCAGAGAGAGCTACCTCAGCCCATTTTTGGTCTATTTTTCAATGTTTTTCGAAATTCTTGTTAGCTTTGCCCCAGTGTGCTATAGGGATGTCCCCCAAATAATTGTGGGGTGTAAACCCTGTGGATCCTTTCACAGGTAGATGTCTGGCACACACCTACCTGATTTAACTCGGGTGCCTTGAGCCAGGCAACGAATCCAAGGCCTGCCCCGACTGTCGAGCAATAACCCCCAAGGCCATCTGGGAGTGCACCCTCAAGCTCGCCTTCCGAGTGATTATTGGTTAAGGCCCGCAAACAATCCAAGAAGTCAAAGCAGTTTTCAAAGTCAAGGTCTAAATGTTCAGACGAGGCACGGGAAAGATGCCACAGATCTAGGCCCCATACCACACGTTAGCTGCAGGGCCTTAGTTCAGGTCAGCTCCATGCCTCCCAGAATTTCCCAGAACCGTAGCGATCCTGCCCAGCTAAAAGAATTTTATGAGGGCATGCACTTCTTATATGGGCTGGTGCCCCAAGTGGATTCCCACCAGAGAGTTCACCCTCTACGCCAGTAAGACTCTTTGAATTGATACCTGTATATGGATCGGCTCTGTTCATGAGTTTTCAACCTTCACCTTGTGGTAATGCAACAAACAGAGTGCAGCGGGGTCGTGGACCCTGTGTCAAGAAGCCCTGCGTCTCTGGTCATGGCTGGAATGGCAGAACTTATTCCTGGTCATGCAACATCTGGCTGGCTCTCTGAATGCCAGAGTAGACAAACTCAGCCAATGATGCCTTGTGGACCAGGTACGGCATCTCCGTCTGGAGGTGTTGCAAGGTCTCTTCAGTAACTGAGGACAACCTCAGTTACATCTACTTGCCACTACTGAGACTGCACAGTGTCAGCATTTCTGTGCACTGGGTTTCCAAGGCAGCTCTCGCTCGGAGCCAAATTTTATCTCAAGTAGAATTCAAACCTTCTGTACACCTTTCTGCCAATATCACTTCTGCCCAGAGTGTTCAAGAAAATCGGGAAAACCAGGCACAAGTCATTTTTGTGGCTCCGGATTGGGCACAGAGAGTATTTTGTCCTGAATTTCTAAGTATGATTATCGGTCGTCGCTCATGCTGCCCCATGGGAATATCTCCTGAAGCAGCAACAATGCAGGGTTCTACATCTGAACCTACATACACCCCTTTGTCATGTGTGGCGATTGAGCGGTGACAACTGACAGTCTTTTTTATAAATCTTTTTATTAACTTTTGCATTATACAGCATATAAGAGTGATAGATACATATTTTACTCAATACAGAGCAAATCAACAATTAGAAGGTATCAGTAAGTTTAACATTTCTCAGTATTTGTACAGCTCTTCATTCACCCCCACACAATCGGCTTAAGCTCAAAACTCACATGCGTAATACTTATCCCCTTTTACCCATTCCCTGTCTGGTCCTTAGAATCCCTGGAAATCCCTCCAAACCCCCATACTTTTTCCCATTTTTTGGGCATCCCCTCTCTTGATACACCACCTGCTCTGCTCTCTGAATGTCTGATTTGGACTGATGTCAATCTTCCATGGTCAGGGGTTCTATCTTGCCCTATGCCAGGCAACATTTCACTTGGCCACTTCAGCTGCCAGTGTCACCCAGATGTTCTGATATTTTGGTCCAGGTTCTTCTCCCGATATATATTCAGCAGTCGCTCTTTTGAATTCATCGAAACTGTGCTAGACGTTACTCGAGGCAACACCTCTGTTATCTACTTCCAATAGTCTTGGATCTGAGAACAGCCCTATAAGATATGGAAAAATGTACCTTTCTGGCCACAGCCTCTCAAAAGTTGTGGAGCCACTGCCTCCCCGGGCCTAAAAAGGACCGTCCTGGAATAATAAAATCCAACAAAGCGGCCCGCTATGAGTAGGGTGGCTCTGTCAAGTGCAGCACCCCATAGAGGTGCCTGAGGTTAAGCTGAGTAATACGATCGGGCATAAAGCTCGATTGACCCGGTTCTATCATTGTGGTGGTTACTCCTCGCAGTCTAGTATCCAGTGCCTTAGCAAGCACCTTCACCTCCACATTGAGGTGCGATATTGGTCTATAGGAGCTACAGTGCGTTGTCGGTTTGCCCGCCTTATGAAGAACATTGGTTGTGGCACGGCGTTGATCTCTTGGCAGGCAGTTAGTCCTCCTTGCGCACCTTCTGAAACATATCTAACAAAGGTTTATCCACCGCAGCCACACAGATCTTATACAGCTTCAGAGGTAGGTCATTGGGGCCCACCACCTTCCTAGATTGCAAGTCCAGAAGTGCGGCTGCCACCTCATTCTCTGTCAGATCTGCGTCCAACACATTTCTTTCTTCCTGCAGAAGTGTCCAAGGTTCGATGTTTTGCAGAAAGGTGGTACAGTCCGCTTCAGCCCCATGTACCAGTGAGGAGTATATATCTTCGTAGTAGGCAGCAAATGTCTCCACTGTGGCAACATTGGTGTTCTGCATCACACATGCACCATTGAGTACTTAAAGTATCCATGCTCTTTCTCAATCCCTTTGGTTAACCAAGCCAACAGTTTGCCAGCCTTATCACCTACATCGTAAAGGTGATGTTTCATTGCCAAGACACAGGTTCTAGCTCTATTCTCTGCAAGGGCATGAAGGGCATCTTATTTGATCCTCTACTGATGACCCAAGCTCTCTCTCCCTTCTGCCACAGCTCTTTCTTCAAGCGCCAACACCTCCTTCTCAATGGTTTCATACTCAAGCTATTGATCTTTCTTTCCCCTCTACGAATGGTTCTGCAGTATGTTTTTGTATGCTTCCCAGAAGACACAGGTGGAGTTCACAGAACCCTGGTTTTCTTGAAAGTGTAAAGTGGTCCTATTTCAAATTTTATCCTTCATTCCCCTGTCTTGGAGGTACCAGGTACCAATTTCGGGGAACAGCTGGGATGTTTTAGAAGGACCTTTCAGTAGAACCCCAACAGGGCAGTGGTCCGAAATGCCTCTCGCATAAATTGTTGCGTTTTGAAACAATCTAGCAGTCAGGGCATGAGTGAAAAATTAATCACGTTGGGAAAACCTTGTGAGCTCAGAGGAAAGGTATGTGTAATAACAAGATGTACTGTTCTGTTGTTTCCTAGGTCTATTAGCCCCATCGCTTCTACATAAGATAGTAGCAGGCCTCTGCCTCCACCTGGTACCACTCTACTGAACCTATCAAACTCAGTTTCCATAGCATCATTCACATCTCCTCCCAGAAATAAAGTTCCAACAGGGAGGGCCAGGAGAGGAGTGCCTTTGTCAGGCAGGGTTCCAGTGTGAAGGCGCAGTGGGATATAGAGGGAGCAGAGATTATTCATCCCACCCTCACACATACCAGTAACTGCTACATATCTACCTTGTGGGTCATTCCATGTATAGTAAAAAGAACTGACTTCCTGAGCAATATACCCATTCCTCGTGAATCTGTGGTGTAACCTGAGTGTGCTATTAATGTGTAACCAAATTGGTCAAGGGCCTTACAGTGTGTACCTTTAAGATGTGTTACCTGGATTAAACCCATATCAGGAGCCTGATGCCATAGGTATTGAAGGAGTTTGTGCTGTTTCTCCAGCATGCTGTTCAATGCAGCTGGATTGGAGAAACCTAAGTGCGCATGTGTGTTTGGCTGGCCTGAAACGGCCGGCCAAACACACTTGCACATTTAGAAGTGCACATACCACTTCTCCTACCCCGCCCATGCCCCAGCCCTGCCCCTCCCTGCACAAGCTGGCTCAGAGCTGGCAAATGAAAAATGAAACAATTATAGGTAATGGTCATATTTTTCACTTGCTGTCTCTGAGCCAGTGGGGTGATGCTCTTCCCCCATTGCTGAGGAGCCACCCCTGCATGCAGAGTGCCTGTCGCTCGATATATAACATAGTTAAAAGTGGGAGAGCAGCACATGCCACTTCAAAACATAAATGAATGAACTGTGTTAGACTTAGCTTTTTCAGCGGGTCTACCCCCAGAGACTTTGCTTTTTTGCCTCCTGTTTTTGACCCTGTTTTTGTTGGTTTTAGGACTCTGGGCACATCACCACTGCTATTCAGTGCTAAAGTGCATATGTTCTTCAGGTAAATTATGTTATGTATTGGTGTTTCCATGATTGGCATGTTTAATTTACTGGTAAGTCCCTAGTAACGTGCACTGTGTGTGCGCCAGGGCCTGTAAAACAAATGCTGCTAGTGGGCATGCAGCACTGATTGTGCCACCCACACAAGCACAAAGGGTTCTCAGACCTGTCACTGCAGTGAATGCTGGCAGTTGTGACTGGCATGTCAACTTGGCAAGTGCACCCACTTCCTAGGCCCTAACCTTCCCTTTTCTTCCATGTAAGACACCCCTAAGGTAGGCCCAAGGTACCCCTATGGGCAGAGTGTAGTGTATTTTAAAGGTAGGACATATCCTAGTGTGTGTGACATGTAATGATGATGGTGAACTACAGTGTAATTTGTTTTCCACTGTTGAAAGGCTATCTGTCCTATAGGATAGAATGGGAGTTTACTTATAACATCGTATAAGCATATCTTCCCATTGGGACAGGATAGAGAACTGGGGTTCAGCATGCCTGGACTCAGAATGTAAAAATGCATCTTTTAGTAAAGATGATTTATATGTTTTGTGTTTGAAAATATCACTTTTAGAAAGTGGATATTTTCTTGCTTATCCATCCTGTGTGCCTCTGCTTGTTTGTGGATTAACTGTCTGGCTTTGGAGTGACAGGAGCTGGGGTTGCGCATTCTCTCAGACAGCCACTGGGGGGGGGGGAGGTTGATGTGTGTACTGCCTTTCCTTAATGAATCAGGACTGGGCTGAAAAGACCTGGGCTGCATTCAGAGTAGTGGGAGGAGTTTCACTAGCAACTGAATAGGCCTGGTCTGCATTTAGAGTGGTGGGAGGAGATTTTCCTTGCACCTGAATAGGCCCTGACTCCCTTGCACAATGCTGTCTCCACCTCCTGCCGAGAAGCTGGACCAGAGAGGACAAAACTGGTTTGGGCTGAGCACAGATACTCTCTGCCCAAAAAAACAAAGAGAAACTGGGTATGAATATTGGGGCCATACCCCAGAACCTTAGATTAGTGCTGAGCTAAGGAACCTGCCAGGATGAAGGGCTGGAAAAGCTGTCAGGAGTAACTGCCACTTGGCTGCGTGCTCTGCTGTCTTGGCCTGCTGCTTGCTGCTTCTGTCTTGGGCAGGGAAAGGACTGGATTGTACTTTCATTATCCTGCTTTAGAGTTTTCTCCAAGGGCTTGAAGTAGAGCTTGCCTCCTGTTGGAAGTCTCAGGGAGATAAAAGACTTCAGAGAACTCGCTGGAATCAAGGAATCTGCCAAGAAGAACAGCTGGAAGAACTGCTAGGAGTGCTGCCCCTTTGCTGTGTTGTTGCTTTGTTGGGTTGGCCTGCAGTTGCTGTTCTGCCTTGGGGAGCAATAGGACTGGACTGACATTTCTTTACTTGTGCTGAGTATCTCCAAAGTAGAGCTTGCCTCCTATTCTGAAGTCTCAGTGACCGCAAAGACTTCACCGACCTCTGGGTACCACCTCTGGAACCGTGGATTTAGTTGCCACAGAGGAGGGAAAGCAACCGACTCTGTCGCAGGCTCTGTGTCCTGAAGGCACCGCAGAGGGCACCGTCCACATCTCACACCACAACCCTGGTCTCACCAATGACTGCTGCCACGAGCCGCTGCTTGCACTCTGACCTGTGGGCACCGCACTCTGCACCTCCTTGCTTCACTTCGCCACCCTGGTCTCACGACACCATCCCTGCAAGTGACTTCCGTGACCGCATCGTGGCTTGGGGGCACTGCACGTAAGTCTCATGATGCATCGCCCCGCCCCACACCGCAGTTAGGACGAACTGACGCCAACTCCCCACAACCGGCTCTATTGCCTGCACCGTGATCTGTCAGCACCGCGACGAGCACCACCGCCACTCCGCAGCGCAGCCCTGGTCTCACCGATGCTGCTGAACGACCGCCACCAAGCCGCTGCTTACTTTACACCTTGAGGACACCGCATGCTGCACCGCTATGCTTCACATCCCATCCGCAACGGTTGCCACGACCGGCTTGCACCAATATGTCGGCCGCAACAAAAGGTACTGTTTACGAGTCTGCCGACACCCCGACTGGCGCGGTCGGATGGAACTGTTGGATTCTGTTGTTTTCAGTGTTGCGGTAGCACCGGACGGAGATACTGACTTCAACGAACTGCATTTTTAAAGTATTTTTGCATAATGCATCTTTTTAAGTGACTGTATGTTGGATGTTTATTGTTTTGGTCATGTTTTAAAATATATAAAATATTGGATATTTTCCTAAACTAGTGTGGTGTCCTTTTGTAGTGTTTTCACTGTATTACTGTTGGTTATGTGCAAATGCTTTATCCACTGCCTCTGAGATAAGCATGACTGCTCGTGCCAAGGTACCAAGGGGGTGAGCAGGGGTTATTTTAGGAGTGTAACTCCTTTATCGAAGAAGGGTTCCTACTTGGACAAAGGGACCATCCTTTGATAACTAGAGATGCCCATTTCTAACAAACGATAATACTGAAAGGACTCTTCTAAGAGACCTGACAGCAGTAGCACTCCTATAAGTGAATCAAGCAAGTGCAAATTATAATGCTTTCAACAATCCTCAAAGGACCGAGGTGTCGGGCAACCACTAATTGGACTTTAGACATTTAAACCACAGCAAATATAGGGCCATAATTTATCTGCTCATGTGTCCACCAAGTGATCTAGAAATTGACGTCCTTTAGGGGAATCCTGTTGTTGCAGTGCAGTCCCTGACCTTGAATCACGGGTACTACTAGTCTTAGTCCCCTTCCGATGCACTGGGCGCCAACCTTTAACCTAGTTCCAGGCCTCCTCTGGGATGGTGAAGTGCCATGTTTTGCCATCATCAGTAACAAGAAGCTTGGCTGAATAAATCATCATATATTTGATGTCTTTGTCACGTAGGGCTCTCTTTACTGCCTCAAAGCTCCGTCTCTGCCTCTGTAAGGCAAAATCCGGAAAGAATTTGACCGCCGTGTTGTCGATTGCCATGGACTTGCGCAGCCTGAGGAATTGTGACTTGATCTCTGTAATTAAATACCCTGGCAATTATTCTGCATGGGGGCACCTGGTTTCAGCCAAGGGCCCAATGTTCTATGCGCTCATTCAATGGAGAAAAATGTAGATAGTCTTTCAGGTGAAGTGTATTAAGAAATAAATCTTCTAGGAACGGGTCTACACTTGGCCCCTCGGTTCCTTCAGGGACCCCTATAACCCTCATATTATTCCATCTGGATCTGTGTTCCTGGTCAGCGATCTTGGCAGTGAGGATTGCATTGTTATTATTATCCATTTGTAAAGCGCAACATACATCTGTCAGGCATCTTGGCGCTGTAAGACATCACCAGTTGATGAGGAGAGAACTACTTTCTATTTCAATAGCCTCACTTCATTTACTGACTAGTCTGACTCCTACACTACCATTAATTCATTTCTAGAAAGAACAACATTTTTACATTCTTCCTGAAACTCAGAAGACTTCCAATTGCTGTAAGAGGAGGGGGTAGCTTGTTCCAGAGTAGCACTGCCTTGTATTTAAAGGCTCTCCCATCCATCCTAGCGTTCTTGCTTCTACGTATGCAGACTAAGTTTGCTGTTCAAGATCTCAGCGTTCTTTCTGGTTTGTAGATCTCTGGTGGGTCGCTCTGGGTCTGCCCCGCTCCCAGGGTTACACCACTTTCGCTGGTCCTATTATGGAAGTAGCCACTGTATCACTGGATAGCCAGTTTGCAATAATCATGGGCCCTACAGCATGCCCCCCCCACTTACAGAGGCTCTAACAGGCGAGAATGTCGACAGGTACTGAGGGTTCAAAAACAATGGGATGCCGTTGATATTGGGGACTTTCACCAATTGCCAGTCTTTCAGTTGGCACTTTGCACTTACAGTTTGATTTGGAGGGCCCATGCCTCTGAGTCACTTGGTCTCCGGAGTATATTGTAATCACAGCCGGACAGTTGGATCTGTATATTGCCTCTTGCAGGAGCTGCAGTACACCAGGGCCTCCTCGCACTACCATACAGCTCTGGTTTTGCGCCCACATACACCCAGAAGGCTTTTACCAGACTCATCCTGAGCATCCCTTGCCACATCACCAGTCACCTGAGGCCTTCATTGGCTACCTATTAACAAAATAATTACCTTCAAGCTCCTCACTCATGCCTACAAAGCCCTCCGCAATGCTGGACCTGCATACCTCAATCACTGCCCCTTTTTCTACACTCCCACCAGACATCTCCGCTCCACCCAATTGGCCACCATCCCACTGAATTGCAAGACCACAGCTGGGGGAAGATCCTTTTCCTACCTCACTGCAAAGACCTGGGACTGTCTGCCTCTTCATCTCAGGCTGTTGCTGCCTCAATTCAGGACGGAACTCAAGACCTGGCTCTTTGACTGAACCCCAGTTCCACCCCCCACTCAGCCCCTTGAGACCCTAATGAGTGAGTAGGCACATTTTTACAAGAAAGCTGATTGATTGACAATGGAGGTAGGCTTCTATCTTAGGGAGACATATGGATACTCATGAGGCCTCAGCAATGCCCAGACCCACACATGCAAAACAGTTTGCCACTATCCCCCTTGCCAGAGTACCGCTGTAACCAGGACTGATGTCTCTGCCCGCTCGTCAGATTTGAAAGGGCATCCGCCTGGCAGCACTTCGCCAGAGCTCTTCTCTAGTCCCAAACACCATTAATATGGCTGTTGCCACAAGCCTGCTGGTTCCCCATCTTGGTCCATGCCGCCTCAGTGCAGCTATCAAGCAGAAGCATCCAGCATGGTTGCCGGGCTGCCCAATATCTCTGGATGGGCCGCAGGGGAGGGGGCTCTCAACTCGAAACAGAACCTGCTGAATGCCTTAAACGAAGCTTCATAATCGATCAGGTCCTTCTGGCCATCTGCTAAAGGACTCTCCTGTCCCCGGTTGTCGGATGTTCACCTGGCTCATCGTTCCCCGCCAGGTGGGCTCAACGTCTTCCACTCGCAACATTCTCACTGTTGTCACTCTTGTAACCACTCCTGGCAGTTCAGCACTGTGAGCAGGCCACTTTTGACACTCTCACCACTCCCAGGCTCCTCTTCATTTCTGCAATTGCCGCTTTTCCCACATGGCCTCTGTGATAGAGCCACCTCCATCTCACCACGGGGTTCTCCGAACAGCAGGATCATCCCCAATTCAGCCCAGGGATTGTTTGTGATTGTTGCTGATCTTCCTACCACTGGCACTGTATGGATGATGATGGATTTTGAGTGATTAAATCACTAGCTGCTGCAGAGTTGGCTCAGTGTGTGCAATCTTGGTTAGCCACGCCAATCCAACTGACAGTTTTTGACCTTCCTTTGGAAGCTTGTGTGTAGTTATTCTGGCAGCCAGGAATCCCTCAACAAAGACCCTATACACCTGACGTTGGTATAACTTCAGGGCATGGTGCACTGACAAGCATGTCGAGTCTCTTTCCACACCTTTGTCCAAGGTATTATCGTTAGCCTGGCAAGGCTTTGCTTTGGGCACAGTTAAAGGGTATCTTATCTTTCAATTATATTGACTTTCTTATGGTTGCCGGATCACCACTTCCTGTTCAAGTCACCAGATTTGAATCGTTTTCTGAAAGGACTTCAGCACGTTTCATCCCAAACCCTTTATTATGCCACAATGGGACCTTAATTTGGTTTTTGCATTTTTTATGTGCTTGCCCTTCGAACGTAGTCACCCTCTGTCTCATGAGAATCAACGGTCATCTTAGTGGCCATTATATCAGGCAGGAGGGTTTGTTCTGTTCACCCTCCATACACTAACTTCTTTTCAGACAAACTGGTTGTCTACGCTGGGGTCACCGGAGCAAAGAAAGTCGAAGCCATGCAGAAATGGACTATCTCTGGATGGATTGTCCCCTGCATTAAGATCGGCAGTGCAGTGGCCAAGAACCAACCTGAGGGCTTGCAGCTTCATTTCACCAGAGCCAAGGCTGCATCCACTGCTTTACATCACTGATTCTCCATCCTAGATCTCTGTCAGGCAGTAACGTGGGCATCTCTGAACACGTTTACCAAACACTAAATAGGCACTTTACCCTTTTGGTCCTCTGGGACTTCCTAGCCTGAATCTGTTCAGATACCCACCTCTGGGGAGTTATTGCTTGGGTACCCATTCTAAGGTAACATGAACAAGTTTCTTACCTTTTGTAAGAAACTCTATCTGACTGCAGAGTCCTTATCAATTCTCCCATCTTCCCTGCTTCTGTGAGTTTTTTTTATCTAGAAAGCTCACTTTAGGTCCTTAGTGTCTGCACACTGGATCATCAGCCTTCTGACATGGCTCTGTGCTTCTGGTGCAGATATTTCACCAAAAGAAACTGATGTCAGCTCGTTGGGGTAATGCCTACATAGGCATGGCTCACGTCTCTTCTGGTGCCACCACAGCAGAGCTGATCGATGCCACCTACCGGCGCACATAGGTACTGTTCAAGATTTTCTGGATCCAGTTTGACTATTGGGGAATATTTTAGTGTAAGGAATCTGTGACTAGATAGTCTCTACTAGATGAGTTACCCAAGGTAAGTAACTTGTTCCTCAAAAGGAAGGAGATGTTTTAGGTTGCCTAAGTCACTAAAACACCCCTGAAGCTGTTTGGCACTTCATCACAGCTACTAGGAGCACATTGTTATGCATTTCCAAAGAAACTGCCACATAGAGTGGAACAAGTGCCCGGAGATGTCCAATACTGACTATGCCTTTATTTGACTGTGGAAACATTTAAACTGTGATTAGTGAGACTCATTCTGCACAGGCTTAGTGCAGTCATAAAATTGAACGGAGCTGTGGTGGGTGGAAAAAAAATTAACAGATCAGATGTATATTATGTATGATTTTGTTTAATAAAACAATAGTTTGGTAGTGCACCTAATGCTCCCTAAAAGGCCAGACCTAAAAAACAAATATTAGAGTGGAGTGAAAGACGTGCGTGCCAAGTGGGGAGGGGCAGAGGAGCTATGCAGGAGTGAGGATAAATAGGAACAAGAAAACAAGCGGGAAGAGGAATGGTGTGGAGGAGCTTAGGAGCAAGGGGGAAAAGCAACACAGAAAGTGAGGGGGGTGAGGAAAGGGAAGGGTAAATCAGTACATGGGAAGAATGAAAGACAACATATGCATTCCCATGGAGTGCCTAAAGTAAAATAAAAAAGTAGTTCCCTGAATGAAAGCAGTGTCAACAATGGAAGAATCCATGTGAACCAGTCAGAATATTGTGAAACTGAAATGCAACTGACTGGGACAAACCCATGAATAGGGAGGAAAAAAAACAACTCAAGAAGAGACAACTATATAGGCATGCAGAGGCTCAGGACCACAGGGGCATTGGTGTCGACGATCCACAGGGCGTAGATCCCACACGCCCATACCTGGAAAGGACTCACGGGTCCCAGAAGTCGGAACTGAGGTGAAACGCACCCAAGCAGATGGCCAGAATGGGGGAGGCAGCAAGGCAGCAGCGGGGACTGGGAGAGCGAGCCGCCCCTAGATCGGAAGTTTGCAGGAGGAAATTCGGGTCCACAAGACCAACAGCGCCGTGGCACTCACCATCAATACAGCTCATCGCGTTAGGAGATCAAGCATCAGGGAGGACAGCTACTCCCAACCCAGAGGGCAAGGGGACGGTCCGGAAGGGTGAAATCTCAATAGGTCTGGGTAAGCAAAAATTATTTGTATCGCAGACATAACAAAAATCTTACCTAATGAGGAGTTACCGATGGGGTGGGAACTAAGACTGTGAAAAAATGGACGCTCATGTGCTTTCTTGAGTCTAAGACTTGCCAACAGGACAATGGTTACATCTCAAAAGATGAGGGCTAAGCCATTTCCTAATGAAAGTTGGTTAATTAATTAGTATAGGTACAGGGAGAATGATCATGGTTTTAAACACAATGCAATCTTTAACAGTACCCAATGGTAGAATGTAAGGAGTGTTGCATAGCTGAAGCAAGGGCCATTAGCAATCATACAGGTAGTTTGATTTTCCACAGATTGTAGCCCCAGCAGTTTATATCTTGTGATGCTCAAATAGAAGAAGCTACATAGCCATGTCCAGAACCCCTTGGGGCAGCCTTGGCTAGTCTTTGACCACACTGGTTTAGGAAAGAAATCTTTTTACCAAGGCAGCACTGTATGTGTACTTAGAAACTATAACAGAAATCTGAGATTGTGTTACAATATCCTCAAATGTATCCCTCAACTTACGTACAGAAGGAGCAGGTGAAGAATAAGGGTCCCTATTGATTGACCAGTAATTATTCAGTGTGGGGCACATACAGTTGCCAAGATTAACCAAAAAGTAATGCTGTAACTGAGATTTGCCAATTTGTATGATTGTATATATGTAGTGAACATGGCTTACTTCTAGCTAAAAATATACCTTTCCGCTCTCTTCTATAAATAAAGAATTGTTTATGTAACTAAGAAGAATGGCTCCTCATTCCGTTTGGATTATTTTTTCTACATCTGTGCTTAGGTATTTGTTTATGTTTTAGGTATGTCTGTATGCGGAGTTGATTTTAAAGATATCCATGATCCATTGTCACAGTTGAGACTTTTGAAAGAACACTGGTCACTTCAACTAGCGGTTATGCAGAGCGGAAACTAGCAGAACATTTCTGATTGTGTGGCATCAATACTGACTCTGGAACCACAACCCTGAGCATTTCTATGGAAAGAGCCCCCAACACCCTCTTTCTTACATCTAGAACTATGAGAGTGCATGTTTCTGAGTATACATAAGGTGCTTACTGCTGGACCTGGCTCACTCAGCAGGGTCACCCCAAACTTTTTGCCTTTACTCCCTTCCTTTGCAGAACCCGTTTTTTGGGGGGCTTTTAGGATGCTGTGCACTTTACCACTGCAAACAATTGCTAAGGTGCTTGAGCGCTCGCCTTCAAGCATGGTAAAATTGGCGTACACCTAATTTGGCCCCGTTCCTGGACCCTTGGCTGGCATCAAAGTGTACTTCTAAAGAAAAGGTGAAAATCCTGAAGTTTAGGCTCCTCACAACCATAAACGGGCCCTGTTGCCCCAAGACTCTGCCACCTGCAATGACAGCCAACGTGAAGATCCTGTGAGACCTTGCTCCGACAGTGACCACCAGCCATGACCAGCATTGCGAGAGCTACACTACATGCTACAGCAACAACAGCTTGCGATGACCGCCAATGTTAAGCTCCAGCAGTGACCGTCCCAGACACCGGATCACCTCTTTGCACTTCAGGGACGACCATCCACAGTGCCAGGAATGCACTATGTCCTACAGTGACGACTATCAACAGCGCTTTCCCTGCACCTTGCGGCCTCCTCCACTGTGAACAGAACTCTTTGTGCTGGACTTAAAAAGTAACTTTTAAGCAGGGCTAACCAGCTCCCTATATCTTGACCGTGCTCAATCGCGGTCAGCCTGAACCTATGATTTTCTCCTCGTTTAGTGTGAACAGATTTCCACTGGTGGTACTTTGTGCTTTTAGGTGCTGTTTTCACTTTCAACGTTTTTAAGTTGAATATCTCTAGTTCTAGTGACTTAATTTTTGCCTGTCTGGTATCATTTTATTTATTAAAAGTTACTCTATGTTTCTAAATTTGTTTGGGATTTTTATTGTGTTGTGTTTTTACTTTATTACTGCCTTTGTGATGCATAAATAACTTAACACATTGCCTCTAAGTTAAGCCTGACTGCTTTTAAGCCAAGATACCAAAGGGTTAAGCACAGGTTAATTTAATTTTTTGGAGATGAGAATGGACTGACATTATAGAGCCATTGGCCCACATCGAGGTAGCTAGAGCCCAGCGCTGGGAGTGGCACTCACCTGTTTGATTTGTGATCTCTCCTGGTGAACATGGGACACAGTCAAAGCAGCATCTCGGGGCCCCAGGGCGTACAGCTTGCCTGAATCCGGGAACACAACTGCTGCTGCAGGCTGAGTGAGGAACCTTGCAGGAGAAAACAGGAAAAGCTATAAGCAAGACAAGCTGGAGGGTAACTGTATAGGAGAGCAACGCCTGAGGAATAATTAATGGTTAGAGGGATATCTAGCCTTGAGAGCTAACAAGAACCAGTTAGGAATAGAAACCAAATACATTACATTCCTACAGGCAAGAGGTATCTGCAAGCATAAGGAAAGAAAACCCTTGTGAAAAAAAAAATCCCTCTTACAATGGGTTGGTAGGGAGATCCCGTCTTTGTTTGCCAGTGGCTTCAAGTCGCGGGTCACTGGCACTCATTCTCAGGACTTTGTATGGACCACAGGCAGCTCAGATCACTTGAAGTGTCGTATCTTTATTTAGGGTTACTTGCAGCGGACAAGAGAACAATAATTTTAGTTGTTTAATTAAGGCAGGACCCCTTCATCTTTGAGATCAGGAACCTCTCGTTGCCTCCTCTCTGCTTTACACCTACTCCTTTCTACTCATCCCTCCTTCCTCTGACCTATTCTCACTTCCAGAGCACAGGGGTGTTTACTCCCTCTGCCATGAAGTGCCTGGTAATTTTGTCAGCCCAGCCCTAGGAGGGAGGAGGTGGCAAGTGTGAAGCACTGCTGCTTTTGTTACTGGGGGCCAATTTTGCAGCAGCGCTGCAAAACAGACCCCCAGTAACAAAATTGCCCCCCACTGCTGCAAAACTGGATCCCACTCAGCCAGCCTCCCAGGGAAACGCCCGATGCCCGCTACAGCCAGTCCGGCCCTAAGTGACGCCCAAGTAAGTTGGAAGCCGAGACACTACAGACTGGTACATATTATTCATATCTGACATAGACCTAGCACGAGAGAGGGAAAGGAAGAAAAGGAAGAAAGTAGGAGTAGGCGACAGATAGGAAAACAGTGACAAAGGGAGAGATCATGGATGAAACCAAAACTGCAAGAAAGGCATCGCTATGTTGGACGTGTATGGTGAAGGAAGATGGAGACACTTGATGGAATCAAGATGAAGCACCCATGGAATTGGAGATCTTTTAGTAGAACTCCCTATGACTGCCAGAATAATCTTCTTGTTAACGGAGACGATTGAAAGCAGCAATGCAGAATACTTTTGGTGTAAAATTGTGATATTGCTTAATGGGTTCACTTACTTCAGCATCAGGTATTGGGAATTTGGGGAGAAATTTGGGATACATTTTCATTCATATTGGATATTATTTTTTGATTAACTGCTTTCAAATCCGAAGTCCAAAATCTTGGCCTGAAATCAAATGCAGATGTGTATGACTAAACAAATTTGCACAGGAGTCAGAAATCATATAATTGTCTCCATAGAGATGACCGTCCCAATATTAGGATGCCCTGTAAAAAAACAAGAAAGTGGCCCTCATTGTTTTACTGTACTCCAGTTATGCCCCAATCTTTTGAGTACCTTCCATTTCATGCAATGCTGAATCCATCTCACCTGCTGCTGCCCTCCATGCCACACAATAGCGGTCTCGTTTATTTTAAATTCCTGCCCTTTGGGGGCGGTCAGATCGAAGCTTCCCACTTTTATGTACTGGACATTCCCAGCTGGGTCCAGCTGCCAGTTCAGGATGTCGAAGACAGGTGGTGGGTCACCATGCATGTCAAAGTAGACTTCTTCCCCATCTTTGTTTTGGAAGCGCCCTTCCTTCAGGTAATGGAAAAGCTGTTAGAGAACAAAAATTGCCTTAAAAAACTCTGAAAATATCAGATTTTTCTATGGAGCAGCATGCAACTACATGGGATTAGCCATAAAGAAATATGAACCTTCTGAACTTTCTTGTCTCTTCAAACAAATTATGATAGTAGCAACATGCCATGATATTTCAATTTACATAGTTTGACTCGACAATCAATTTATTACCTTTCTTAAGGCATCTTTGGACATTTTGCAGAGATTCAGTAAACAATTTTTGGAAAATTAAAAATTAAAGTTCTCTTTTTCTCTTTACCTGCCAGGGCTTCATTTCTCGGAGGCGGGAGCAGGCGCTCTGTGCAAACGGTCCCTCACCTGGCTTACAGTGGATAAGGTTGTGTAAGGCATGAGCAATGGCATAGACAGAGTTGTAAACATTGTAGGTGAACCTGAAGTTGTCCACATCAAGGATAGTTTCATCTAGAGATCTTAGATTTTCGTGGCCAGTGCAGACAGGGGGCTCCTTGTCAGATTGACTGCCCGTTGCCATTGTCCCATTGCCTTCAATCTGCATTGCCCACCTGCATCTGAAGGCCTGCTCCCAGAAGGCAATTGTGATGGGGTCATCCAAGTTTTCAGCTGGCAGAAGATGGAAGAGATAGTCTCTGAATTCGGTCATTGCTCCTCTTCGGATGGCCACTCCAATGGTGCCTCCCAAGGTCCTGGCAAACTCCCTCTTGGAGAAGGAGCGGGAGCTGGACCAACTATGGTTGGCTACCCAGACTTTTCCAGTAATTCCTTGTCGGGATACTTCCTCCATCACTTGGATGAGGAGGGACTCTGTGCAGAAGACCACAATGACCTTAGCCGAGGACATCCTGATGGCCTGGACAATGTGCTGGATCTTTTCATGTGAGTAGACTAGGGGCAGGACCTCCGAGAATGCCACACACCTTCCATGCCTGGCCAGCTCATTCTTGATGATCTGGCTCCCCTGTTGACCGTAGTCATTCTCTATTTCCAGTATCCCAACCCACGTCCATCCAAAGTGAAGGACCAGTTGGGTGATGCAGAAAGCCACGTCATTCCCACTTGGGATGGTCCTGAAGAATGATGGAAACTGGACTTTATCACTCAGAATGGGGACCACCGCAGAGTAACTGATCTGTGGACAAAGAGGTCAATAGAGACATGTTAGCCCCCAGTGCTCATGAATAGACATTGTGTTGTGTTTTAGACCTGAAGAAACTTGCTCTATTATGTAACTCATCTCATTGCCCCCGTACTTCTCACCCAGCTCAGTCAGGGACAGGTAGCTGAGAGTGCATCAAGGGCTGCTGCTTGAAAACAGGGATGCCCAGCTGCCCTCTTCAGGGTCTCACAGAGCTCATTAGGACCAAGAAATGCAGAGTGGAGCCCAGATTGTTGCTCCAGGCTCCCCCCTTCCCAATTCAGTGACACAGCAAGCACAGAATGCAGCAGGGAATACAGAATGTAACAAGCATAGGCAAATGCATTTGATTTCGCCTATGTGATTAATAATAATTTGTTTTTTGTTGTAAGTTGTAGTTTGGTGAATAGTAGTGCAATATAAGTTATTGAAAGTCTGTTGAAGTGTTATGACTTGTTTTTTTAAAGAAAGGCAATATATATTGTGTTGTTGCTGGTTTTCATTATAAAGTGGGGAGAGTAGGTAAATAGGGTAGTACTATACAAATAATACATGTACCTGATGTGTAGGCTTGAAATTGGTGCAGCCATGGGGAGAATATGTAAAAAGTGGATGAAAAACCAAGCATTCATTGCACCCATAACTAGAATCATTACCAATATATATTTGGCAAGTTTAACAAAGGTTTCATACATTTCTAAAATAAATATGTCTCTGGAGCCATAGAGCATTGTGAAAAGAGGCTAAACACTCACAGAAAGGAAGAAGTCAAGGAAAGGGACAGAAGGTGGAAGAGAGAAAGGGAAGGAGCTTGGGAAGAATCGAGAAAGTGAGGGACGATAGCAGTTAGCTAGAAGATAAGGGGCAGTAGAAAGAATAAAAGACAAGTACGTAGGAGAAGTATAAAGAGAGGGTTGAAAGGGAGCTAAGGAGAAGGAAAATAGAGAGAAAATGTAGGAAGAAAACGATTGGGAGGAAAATAGAAAGGGAGAAGGGCAAGGCTTTAGAGAAAGAGACAGGGAGGGAGAAAGAAAGAAAGGCAGAAAGACTGGGACAATGAAAGAAAAGTAGTGAGAGAGAAAGAATGAGAAAGAAAAGAAGAGTGGATGTATGATAAAGAAAGACAGAGGAAGGATGAAGAAGAAAGGGAGCTGTCTGTATGGGAGACATAAGAATTAAAGATGTGAATTAAGAATAGCAAAGCATTCATGTGTATGTCAACACGATGTTAATGATAGCTGTTAGTATACCGCGTAGGAGAACACATATTGTAAACAAAATCGGGCATCATCTAACAGCAATTTTATCAACCAGAGCAGGACACTAAATGTAAATAAGACAACAGATGCATAAGGGATGCAAGCTATTGTTTGAAGCTTCAGCAAATGCTACAGAATGTTCTCAGATTGATTTGGCAAAATGAGTGGCATTAACCTTTAAAACAATAGTAAGGATTAATGCATATGGTTTCAGCAGATATTTAACACTTACATGGAAAGAAAACATTTGCAGTGTTTTATTGCTAAAGTAATTACAGTACTCGAAAGCGGTGCAAATATATCCGTTCATAGTGAAGCATCTTTATAAATGTACCCCATCATTACAATGCATTCCTGGCAACAACAAAAACATTAAGCAGACGGAAGAAAACAAACAAGGAGAACCTGGCTGGCGACCTACAGATAGACGTATTATGGGAGTTGTAGACTTTATTTGTATCAGGAGAATACATTTTACTGAACTATTCAGTTTACAATGGTGTGGAAAAAGAAAGCTGTTACACTGGGGCACAAGGTTGTGAGGAGGTCACTGTGCCTCAAATAGTGCCTGTTTTTTTTTTATTGAAAAACCAGGGAATGTGGACCAAATGTAATTGCTTTCTACAGGGCCAACTGCGCTCTTACTACGCCACTGGTTGTAGGCCACACAATATCTTGCCCGAAAGTACTCTCTGTGCCTGTTAATTAAGGACTGTATAGATGCACAGTACACATTAATGCTCTGTCACACCCGAGGGACCCAAGTTTCTGCATAAGCAGTAATTAGAAGAAAGCATGCTAAAATGTGTGCTAGAGCTGCCTTGATGAATCCAGATGGATAATTAAAGTATCCCAAAACAAAAAGGCCTGGTTAAAAATAAAAACAAACGATTTAGAGTTATATTAAATATCATGTCTGGGCCTTTGTAGAAACTGAACAAATGGCCAGTATTTTAATTTGGGAAAGGTGGCAACCATAGTTGTTCCTGTGCTATAATCTTACCGTGAATGACACCCCAGCGTAATTTTGCAGAGGCCTCTGTATCAGTCTTGAGGCATTAGATAGAGTGTCACTTGAAGGGTAGCTCAGGTCTGACCATCTGATGTCGCCTGTCGGCATTTTGCAAGTAAATGCACAGGAATCTTTGATGTGTGCTAAACATTTTGATGGAGGATGACCCCCCCCCCCCCACCCCTCCAGCCCCCCCATCTGCACTGTGGGGCCAATAAAAACTCATTTGTGAAAAGAATTTCTTTTGGTAGCAAAAAGAGCATCACTTGAGAGCAATGAAAGCTCTAGGTCCATAGCTTCCAAGGTGTCAGTTGCTTATGTGTGACATTTTCATAATTTCATTGTGATTATGAGTGACCCTCAATGACTATGAGTGACACTTTATCATGAGCAAAATCAACCATGGAAACAGATAAACATTACAAATGACCTCCATTTGCGCAAGAAAATGCTCTAAAAAGATCTTGAAACTGTTGCCTGGACCCTGAAAGGGAGAGGCACTATGCTACTGCTGCCTTGGAAGCTGCTCCTACTGCAAAACAGCGCCCACACTCTACCCACACTCTACACAATTTTACACTTGTTCTGACCACTGCAACTGCTTGCAGAACTACAGACAAATTACATCATTGAACAAAGTAAATTTACCAGACCACGTTTGGGTATGGAATACCTTATAGCAACTTAGATTTGAAATCCATCCATTTTCTTCATCTTAAACATTGTTTTATAGTACATGATCTCGCTCCAAACGCAACAAGCATTGGCATAGCAAATAGGTCTCATGTTTGGGACCTTATAAGTGTTTAGTTAACCAACAGCAACAGCATCAACTGTTGCATGGCTAAACACTTATAAGGCCCCAAAGGCGAGATCTATTGGCTATGCTTATTGCTGTTGTGCACTGCTGAGGGGAGTGCCTTTTTGCGGTGGGGTGTCACTGGACACGGCAGTGTGTGCAGCGCTCTGAAGAGACCACCGCCGAGCGGCTTTTTGCTGTGGGGCACTTCTGAAGGGTACCAAATGCCGCTGGATGCGTGTGTGTGTGTGTGACACTACGAAGAGACCACCGCAGGGAGCGTTTTTGTATTGGGGTGCTGCTGAGGGGAGGCATATGCCGCTGGATGCTGCGCTGTGTGTGACACCCCGAAGAGACCACCGTCGAGGGCATTTTTGCTGCGGAGGGCTACTTTGGGGTAGAATGGTGCTGTGATCAGCGTGGCCGTCTGCTTTCTGGTTTGTGGGAAGTATCAGGAGTGCATGTGGAAAGGTGTATGTTGTCAAGAAGATTAAAACTTCCTTGGGATGGAGAGAACAGCGGGCTTTGGGAATTGTATTGGACGCCAACCATCCTGATCTAGTGATGCGGACTACACAACCAGATGTAGAACCAGCATTGGCCACGAAAGTCATCGCGATCACGATCGCTGTGAAAGAGAAAGTGATCGCGATGACACGCTAAAACACGCAAGGGATGCACGCACAAGCGCGCGTGCTTGTTGCGCGTGCTAGCAAGCTGGCTAAAAAGCTGGGGGGGGAAATGCTACCGCTGGCCACAGCTTCCGCGATCCCGCGCACATACACTGCAAGCTGTAGCCGGCGGTAGCATTTTTTGAAGCCCTACTTACTTAAGGTCTGGCCAGACCAGCGCTAGCGCTTGGTCAGGCGAGACCTAAAAAATCACTTACCAACTGATGGGAAAAATGCTGACGCTATTATAGTATTTTGTAAGCTTGGACAGGGTGTTATAAGGAGCAATGATTTTACACTGTCGGTCAGTGAATCATCCACTCCTTCCCTTTCCAACAATAATCTAATTCTGTACATACTCTCTTCAGAATTACTAGTTTAATTGGAACTGTTTATGTGATGTTAATTGGCAAGAGAGCAATGTCTGATGCTAACCATTTAACTACCACGATTGTACAATGCGAGCACCACATAAATGCAAGGAGCCGCACGACGCCTCAAAATCCAACAAAGGCCATTAGTAGAATAGAAGCAGTGATTCATCCAGTGGACTGGAGAGTGGAGCAAAGAGGCCCTTTAGGCCTTGCAAGGGGTAAGGAAAGTGTAATATAAAAAGCAATATATTAAAATACACCAGGCATCCTCAAGAGACAGTCTAAGGAGGCAGTGAAGATTTTGTGACTGAAAGAATTTTATTTTCTGGCAGTCTTGCATTGGAGATGTGGTTTAGGGGAGGGAATAAAGGCGTTGATGAAAAGTTAGAAAATCTGTTTTTTTTTTTTACTAAAAACGTTTTCTTCTAAATTAACCTATCAGAAGGTTTTCTAGAGTGATGTCAATCATGTGGCATTGCATTACACCTTATGAACTTCAGTTCCCTTGGAAAGGTCACTTGAGAGGTAAATGAGGTTAAACAATATACTGCATGTTGCCCTGTATTTGGGTTGAAGGTAAATGGGATGCGGTGCTCACAGCCCACTTGCTTTGCCCGGGCATGAGCACAGACAGGATGTAGGTGGCATTGTTGTGGGTGATGAGGGTGCCAGCACTCCTGGAGACCATCTGCTGCTGCCTGTAGTGCTCTGTGGTCCCTTCTGCCTCTGCGTGCCGTGACGAGTCTGCCTGGGCTGCTGCTGAGGCTCTGTGGGTGGTCTCACAGCTGATCGAGGCGATCCTGCCAGGTGAACGCGCAGCATCCCTGGCAACGTAACAGTAACCAGTGCCGTCACCATCCCTTCCTGCTTCACATCACCTGCAGCCCATACCATAGAAACAGAGAAAGGACTACTATGACAACAGCACTGTACCGAAGTGCTGTCTCATTTCTGGTGCAGTTCAGCCAGCCAGCTACTGAGGCACTGTCCAGCGCAGCCTGGGAGACAGACGAGAGCAAACTGAGCTGTAACAACAAGTTCAGTAGTGTCCCAATGCTCTAAATTATGATATGGGAGATAAATACCTGAGTGTCAGTGACAGTCTGACAATTACTAGAGAATGTCGTGGTAACACTGTTCTAAATTGGTCAACAAAAAGAGATTTTACTTGGTTGCAATCCGTTATGTTTGATGTATAAGCCAGAGCATGCTGTATCCAAAAATCTAATTTAAAGGACATTTTTAGGGAATGTGAACACACTGAAGTACGGCTAAAGTGAGCGCGCCCGGCACGTTACACAAAGCGCAATGAGAGACTTTAAAAAAAGAGTATAGCGTGAATTTGAATTTGAATTTTTAAAAATTTATAAAGCGCACGTTCACAATGCAGTTTCATGGCGCTAGAGGGATTCCTGGGCAAGAAGAGTGCGGAGGACTATATGCTGAAGGCCTGCTTGAACAGGAAAGTCTTGAGGGCCTTGCGGAACTCCATGTAGGAGGGGGAAAGTCTGATATAAAAAGGGAGGGTGTTCCAGAAAGTGGGCGCAAGCACCGTAAATTTCTGGCCTCCTGATCTTTGCTTCTTGAAGCGAGGAATGACTAATTGGGATTTGGTGGATGAACGAAGAACTCTGGAAGGGCAATAGTTGATAATAGCAGAATTTATAAAGGCAGGGGCCGTGATCCTCAACTACCAAGACAGGTAGAGACGCTGTAAAACACAAAGAAACTGACCTCAGGGCCATCTGTGGCCGGTGCATCTGTTTCCGCACTGATTACTGTACGCAACTAGTCAGAATCTGAATGATTCATGCAAAGGAATGATAGCTCAATTTCAAAACCCGGGGCGGTGCTCCTGGTTGAAAGCGAGGCTTGGAGAACGATGCGTACCAAGTCTTGTGTAAGAAAATTTAATGTGCATCCAGAATGAAACAGAAACCAGATGAAAGACACTGCATCAGATGGCGAAAAATGTTGACAAACTAATTAAGCCTCCCAACAGACATGCCAGCACTGTAAAAGTAATAACAGGCACAGCGCAAGTATTGTGCAGCTAAAAACCTTAAACAAACAATTAGTTCCAGAAAAACAGATGGAAACAGTACTTTGGTTCTGGGAAAATGATATGAAAAGCATACAATGAACAACATAGGAACAACAGGAAACAGTATGCTACAGCCAATAGAAGCAGAGGAAAAGTAAGTGGTGCGCACAGGAACCAATGAAAGACAAGGGAGGGAGATGTAAGCCCCTTTTAAGATTTATATTAAATACAGTAGATTTTACAAGCAGGCGAAACCTAAAAAGCGAATCACTGCCGGCCTTTACAGGCTTCCTCCCAGCTTAGTAGGCACGGGGAATACACAGATCAGCAGGAGCTAGACCTACTGTTTGAAAATAGGGGAGCTCAGATGACCTCTGCTGGCTCTCTCTCAGTTCAACGAGCTGTGAAATTGCAGAGAGCAGTAGGGGTTAGGGTTTGAAAACAGAGCCAAGCTAGCCTCGACGGGCTCCTACCCAACTGAGTAAGAGCAGGGAGTACAAAGTGCAGCTAGTTCCATAGGATATAAAAATGAAACAGCTTGATGCTCTAGACACCCATCTAGCTCCATAGTCTCAGGAAGTAGGCACACGTTCTGTAAAAAGGGAGCTCTGCTGGCCTCTACAGGCTCCCACCTAGCTCAGTGGGCACAGGAACTATAGACTGCATCAGGGTCTACTGGTTGAAAATTTAGCCCAGCAGGTCTACAATATCCCACCCAGCTCAAAAGGAGCAGGGACCACAGAGGGCAGCAGAGTCTATTCGTTGAAAATAGTGCTCAGCCAGTATTTCTCACCCAGCTCAGTAGACACAGGGAATGCAGAGGGCACAGAGCCTATTGTCTGAAAATAGTAGAGCCCAGCCAGTCTCTCTCCCAGCTCAGTAGGCACAGGGAATACAGAAGGCACAACGCCAACTGGCTGGAAATAGTAGAGCCCAGTCGGTCTCTCGCCCAGCTCAGTAGACACAGGGAATGCAGAGGGCACAGAGCCTCTGTGTGGAAACAGTAGAGCCCAGCCAGGTTCTCACCCCGCTCAGTAGATACAGGAAAGACAGAGGGCACAGAGCCTACTGGCTGGAAATAGTAGAGCCCAGCCAGTCTCTCACCCAGCTCAGTAGGCACAGGGCATACAGAGAGCACAAAGCATACTGGCTGAAAACAGTAGAGCCCAGTCGGTCTCTCACCCAGCTTAGTAGACACAGAGAATACAGAGGGGAAACATTGTAAATAATCTAGGGCAACTTCAAAACAATGAAAATATCAGAACATGTCAAATACAAATAGTGACACTAGTGTTTAGAAAAATACAAAACAATTTATTCAAAATTCATAATTCTATCTTAAATATAAAAACATAATAGATCAAGTCTTACAGAGACCATGATTTGTACAACATCCTAACTACACACATCCATCACACCTTCATACTACACTCTATTATTCATATCAATATTTATAATCTGTTTGATAATAATACGAATCACAGATAAGCCAAAGTTGATATAACGAAACATCTAATTGAACACATGATTATTAGGGTGGTTTCCATATTATCTCTACGTGCGTTTCGGCAGAAAACTGCCTTCCTCAGGAGTTCCACCACCGAATGTTGTGCTCTACAACGACAATATATACATAGCAATAAGAATATGCAAACTAGTGTCACTATTATATACAGTGATGTTTATTCACTCTGTTTTACCTACAAGCAAATACATAAATAAATAGACGCTCACATCTATTTAATAGTTAAAAAAAACTTTACATGTATACATATAATATCAACGGAGTAGCATGAATGAAAAAGCCAAATAAGTGAATAATGCCCAAAAGAAATATGACCAACCAATGAAAAAATGTCCAAATAGATTTAAAAGAACAGCGGTCTTGTGCACAGCTACCAAGCATAGTGAAGATAATAATGACTGCTTGGTGGACATTTCAGGGTCAGACATCCAAAGTAATTGGGGGGATCACACTCTAATTGACCTGGAATTTTTTCATATTATTTATCCTCCATCCTCATCTTTTGAAATACATTTTGGTAAGTCAGCTTTTACTACCCCTTGAATGTTTGTGCTGCTTTTCAGCATATATCACATATCTATCACATATATATCTTTGAAAGTCATGATAGATGATATGTTTAACAGGTAGGATTAGTGAGTTCAAGATCTCAGACAATATACTGGATTGAACACTTTCAGCGGTATCATATATTCAGGCATACTGTATTCTTTGTCATTCTTTCACAAGTCTATAATCAGTGTCTGTCCTACACACTTTCAAATTAAATGTTTGTGTTTTTTTATATTAGACGCTCACATCTATATAATAGTTAAAAAAGCCTTACATGTATACATATATTTATTTATGTATTTGCTTGTAGGTAAAACAGAATGAATAAACATCACTGTATATAATAGTGACACTAGTTTGTATATTCTTATTGTGATGTATATATTGTCGTTACAGAGCACAACATTCGGTGGTGGAACTCCTGATGAAGGCAGTGTTCTGCTGAAACGCGCGTAGAGATAATCTGGAATCCACCCTAATAATCATGTGTTCAGTTAGATGTTTCGTTATATCAACTTTGGCTTATCTGTGATTCGTATTATTATCAAACAGATTATATATATTGATATGAATATTAGAATGTAGTATGAAGGTGTGATGAATGTGTGTAGTTGGGATGTTGTACAAATCATGGTCTGTGTAAGACTAGATCTATTATGTTATTATATTTAAAATAGAATTATGAATTTTGAATAAATTGTTTTGTATTTTTCTAAACACTAGTGTCACTATTGTTATTTGACATTTTCTGATATGTTCATTGTTTTGAAGTTGCCCTAGATTATTTACAATATGTATTTCCCTGTCTAGGTGAACTTCACATTAGTACCAGGGGGCCCCTTTTCTTTGCAGTTACAGAGGGCACAAAGCCTACTGGCTGAAAATAGTAGAGCCCAGTCGGTCTCTCACCCAGCTCAGTGGAAACAGGGAATACAGAGGACACAGAGCCTACTGCGGGGAAACAGTAGAGCCCAGCCAGGCTTTCGCCCAGGTCAGTAGGCACAGGGAATACAGAGGGCAAACAGCCTAGTAGCCTAAAATAGTAGAGTCCAGCCAGGCTCACGTCCAGCTCAGTAGGCACGGGGAATACAGAGGGCACAGAACCTACTGGCTGGAAATAATAGAGTCCAGTCAGGCTTTTGCCCAGCACAGTAAGCACAGATAATACAGAGTGCAATAGGATCTGCTAGCTGAAATTAGTAGCTTCCAGCCAGGCTCACGCCTAGCTCAGTAGACATTGGGACTACAGAAGGCACAGAACGTACTGGCTGGAAAATAGTAGAGCCCAGTGGGTCTCTCGCCCAGCTCAGTAGACACAGGCAATACAGAGGGCATGGAGCCTACTATCTGCAAAGAGTAGAGCCCAGCCAGGCACTCACTAAGCTGAGTAGGCACAGGGAATACAGAAGGCAAAGTTGAAAATAGTAGAGTCCAGCCACGCTCATGCCCAGCTCAGTAGGCACAGGGAATACAAAGGGCACGGAGCCTACTGGCTGAAAATAGTCCAACCAGGCTCTTGCCCAGCTCTGTAGGCTCAGGCAACAGAGGGCAAAGAGTATACTGGCTAAAGATAGTAGAGCCCAGACAGTCTCTCACCCAGCTCAGTAAGCACAGATAATACAGAGTGCTATAGGATCTACTGGCTGAAAATAGTAGACTCTAGCCAGGCTCACGCCTAGCTCAGTAGGCATGGGGAATACAGAGGGCACAGAACCTACTGGCTGAAAATAGCAGAGTCCAGGCAGTCTCCATTGGCTCAACCCAGCTCATTAGGAGCAGAGAGCACAGAGTGTATCGGGAAGCTGTAGCTTAAAATAGGGTAGCCCAGCTGGCCTCTACAGGCTTCTTCCTAGCTAGGTAGTCGCAGGAAGTGCAATAGATTACTCCAGTAACTAAAAAAGGGGCCATTAAAGACAGAAATTATTTTCACACGTGTGACATAAAATTCACAAACTCCGGATTTTACCAGTTGAACCTGATGCTTAACCTTGTGCTTTGTATACAAGAATCTATCTGGCCGTGGAGGTTTATTTGTCATACATAACCTCCCCCTTACTCAGATACTGGTTGTAGGAAGTTTGTGAGAGTGTGTATGTGTTTGAATGGTTGTGAATTTATTTTAGTCAGTCAAGGGGTTGTTGTATTTCTTTAACTGTATATGTGAACTGGTATTATGTACTTTTTTTGTATAAATCTGCATGAATAGCCTTTTCCTATTTGTGAAAAAATATATGGAATGTAAAAATAAAAATGAAAAAGAAACACTATAAGCTTTACAAAGCAATGAAATAATAAATGTAATGAAAATTGAAACGTTATTTGTCACTGTTGTGTTTATATGTATTAGGTGGCCCAAGTGAGATTAGGGTCTTTTGATATAAGGAATACATAGGCTACGAGGGAGCATATATTTTGTATGTTTTTTGGTTTTCTCCCCTCTTCTCCCTAGCCTGAAAGTATCACCTTTAGAGGGGGTTCCCTATATTGCAGCAACCCTGAAAAAAATTGTGCACCACGTCGTGAGTTTTGACAATATTTTACAGTTGGAAATTTTGCACTATCGATCGTAAAGACCTAGATCAATTTCATTATATTTGAGAATGTAGATTTTGGAACTTTGAACCCAATTCACAAAAAATAACAAACTACATGCAAAGATTTATGTGACAACTGATGATGGAATCTGGACTCTCCTGTGCAGAAATCTATGCATTGTAGATTTAATTATACAGGCAATGCAGCTCTCTGTACACATGCACTTTTTTTTCCCTTCACGGGCTGAACATTTTTTCACAAGTAGAAGCCTCTTCCCCTCAATCTACATCAATTCTGGGTTTGATTCCTTCCCATTATCGTCCTGGAAGGGGAGTTTTCTCCATACCTTGGCTCTGTCAAATTGCCAACCATTTCCAGCATTGAGAAAAGTTGGACTGGAGTTTGTGAGTGCCCATAAACGTACATGTTTGTGGGTATTCACAGATTTACATGAAGGGCTCCGCCTTGTATTACCCACAGCCCACCTGTGCGTGGGATTTACGAATGCAGATTTATCCATACTTATGGCGGACAAAAATGCAGCTTTAAATCAATATATGCCTGCCAGGAATTGTTTTGTGGATTGCTGGTAGGCGCAAATGGAAATATTTGGAGGTACCTCAACAGCCGCAGACATTTCCACAAACTGTCCGGACACCTCCACTCGGCCGGACACTTACCTGCACACCTACTCAGCATACACAGTAGCAGAGCAGCAGGTTGCGCCTTTTCTTACATCTCCCCCAAAGCGTGGAACAACTTCCCACAGCACATCAGAGCTTCCTCATGGCTTCTTGAGTTCTGCAAGAAGCTGAAGACTTGGCTTTTCGAATAACCTCCAGGGAGTCCTCCGCCTACCATCCAGCTAAGCTCCTGGATACCCTCACCGGTGATTAGTGCACTATACAAATCGACGTTTACGGCTAAAAATTATTTTGTGAATCGGGCCCTGTGTTTTTAGGGTCGAGCCTGCAAATGCATGCGTCTCGCTGCAAGTCTCTGTTGTGTTCAGTAAAGGACTTGGAGCCCGCCTGTGAATTACTATTTGTTGTCTTCACGCCACTCTTATTTACTGTCTCTGTAAGTGGCCAGTGCAGCCGAAACGTAACTTCCGACACTGGCTGTGCAGCCGGGACTAAGCGCAGAATAATTAAAGTCTCATCTGTGCCCAATTTAAAATGATGTATTAATTGTATCATAATATATATCGATATTAAGGAATGCTGACTTTAATGTATGTTGTTTTATTCTGCTCAATAAAAACAAATTAAAAAAAAAAGTTTAATCTGTGCCCATCTGACGTAATTGAGGTACTATTTGATGCCCTCCCCCCGCTGCACCGTCCATAGCGCTTGCATGTATTTCAGATCGGCTTTGGCGGAAGAGGTGAATATTCGTGCATGGTGCTAGAGTCCAATCTTGCCATATAATAATGTACTATCCCGTTTTCTTTATTAAAAGTGAAGAGGTTAGCCTTCGACAATTGTCTAATTTTTGTTTTTACCGGAGCATTTCCAGCACAGAGGTGATTGTTGAGTAAATAGAACGGTCCTGGAAAAATATGCAGCGTCTAACCGTTACCTCTGCTTGATATCCGAGCCCTGTCAGTTTTGTGGCATCTTTAGTCTAATTCTGGATGTGCCAGGAAGACGCATAAACAAAAGCAGAGCTGCCGTTTCCCGATAATATACTGGAATGTCTGTCTCAGGAAAAATAATTTTTTCTCATCAGGGGCCTCATGTAGGAAGCCAAATACCGGTCGGTAACGGCCAAAACCGATTCATAATTTCCGATTTCTTCCGATTCGGTAAACTTTACCGAATCATTACCTACATCACATTTACCGATTCATAAATACCGAATCGGTAAAATTCGGTATTTATTAATCGGTAAATGTGAGGCTACCTACATATGGCCCCAGATCTTTAATATAATGCTTAGGGAAAAGGAATTAAAAGGAGGACTGGACAACAATGATGCTCATTAGAATCTTGAACAGGTTTTCAACTTGAGAGTGAATACAATTTTAGCAGGTAAAATTGGCCTAAAACACAGTGCTGATAAGGATTGGTACGTAGGCTAAGCACCTAATGCCGTGATCTCTGTGTACAGACATATGGTTCTTCACCCGCCGAGTCCCAGCGCTGGAGCCTTGATCTACAGGGACCTCTAGTAACATCCTGTGGTAGTGCACAGTGAACCCAGCACTAGAGCCTTGCTCTACAGGGACCTCTAGTAACATCCTGTGGTAGTGCAGGAGTGAACCCAGCACTAGAGCCTGGCTCTACAGGAGCTCTAGTAACGGCCTGTGGGAGTACACGAGTGAACCCAGCACTGGAGCCTGGCTCTACAGGGACCTCTAGTAACATCCTGTGGTAGTGCACTAGTGAACCCAGCACTAGAGCCTTGCTCTACAGGGACCTCTAGTAACATCCTGTGGGAGTGCACGAGTGAACCCAGCACTGGAGCCTGGCTCTACAGGGACCTCTAGTAACATCCTGTGGTAGTGCAGGAGTGAACCCAGCACTAGAGCCTGGCTCTACAGGAGCTCTAGTAACGGCCTGTGCGAGTGCACGAGTGAACCAAACACTAGAGCCTGGCTCTAAAGGGACCTCTAGTAACATCCTGTGGGAGTGCACGAGTGAACCCAGCACTGGAGCCTGGCTCTACAGGGACCTCTAGTAACATCCTGTGGTAGTGCACGAGTGAACCCAGCACTAGAGCCTGGCTCTACAGGAGCTCTAGTAACGTCCTGTGGTAGTGCACAAGTGAACCCAGCACTAGAGCCTGGCTCTACGGGGACTTCAAGTAACATCCTGTGGTAGTGCACGAGTGAACCCAGCACTAGAGACTGGCTCTACAGGGACCTCTAGTAACATCCTGTGGGAGTGCACGAGTGAACCCAGCACTGGAGCCTAGCTCTACAGGGACCTCTAGTAACATCCTGTGGTAGTGCACGAGTGAACCCCGCACTAGAGCCTTGCTCTACAGGGACCTCTAGTAACATCCTGTGGTAGTGCACGAGTGAACCCAGCACTAGAGCCTGGCTCTACAGGAGCTCTAGTAACGGCCTGTGGGAGTGCACGAGTGAACCCAGCACTAGAGCCTGGCTCTACAGGAGCTCTAGTAACGGCCTGTGGGAGTGCAAAGTTTAGTAAATCTGGGCCCATATTTAACAATGCTGTCATCATCTGGGAATTACTGGGTACTCTAACTACAAGATCTGTCTGCACATTTCCTCCATTGTCTAAAAGGGCTGTCAGAAAAGACCCTCACGCAGCCATACACTGAGAAAACTAAGGCTCTCTGTCCAGTGTTGTTGGGACTTTCAATGTGTGTGTGTGTGTGTGTAGTTACTACTAAGACATCTCAAAAATCACACATAATGCATATCTCTTCTTAATTGCTGCTTACATATGTATTTAGGTATTGTGGGCCTTATTTACTACAAAATGACGCTGAGCTGCATAATTTGAAAAGCACAGGGATGCGTCATATTAAAATCAGTACGAAGCAGTCATGTGCTTTCCCCTGCGCTGTCGCACAATTGGCTGCTGTGCGCCAGCACAGGCGCCCTTACATCATGTTGCAAGAGGGCCTGCATTGCGGGATGACTGTTTTGTGCCTGCACAAAAAGAATCATTGATGGCATTTTAAACAAGCCTTTGCAATACAGTAGGTCTCGCATTACTGAAAGATTGAGCTAATGGTGTTGTATTATTATTTGCAAACCCATTAGCTCACACTTTCAGTAATGTGAGACCTATTGCATTGCAAACGCTTGTTATCTCCTGCTATGCAGCGTAGTTTCCTCGTAATGCTGCTCCAACGCTGACAAGATTTAACTAACGGGGCTCTTTGTCCTGATGTTTTGAACAGTAATAAGTACAAACCTTTTCTTTTGCTTGGATGTTTTGCCAGACATTGCTTTTGGCCAGATCACAAAATTGCATCGCAGGCTACTCACCTCTGGGCGCGGGCAATTTTGCACCAGTATTGAAACGACGTTTGCACTGACCACCTGGGGCACAATGACTACTATGCACCGGACAGTCGATGTAAATGTAGTTTTTGTACAGCTCCTTGTTTCTTAGAGCCCTTCAAAACTGCGCAGCACCGGTGCGAACATGCCTAGAACTGGTCACGTGACATGCACTATTGTCTTTCTGTTTTACTTGCGCGCAAGGATTCTACACACAGGAGGGCGTAAAAAGTTGGCGACGGTGCAGAATAAGACGGATATATTTTTAAAATAATATGCCTGGGAGGTGGGGATCGGCTGCAGAGGACGCTAAAATTCCTCTGGGTATCTTTAGCCTAAAATGGCCTGGCTGGTGCAGGACATGACCGCAGCATGACACCACACCAGAGTTTCCAGAAGGCTACTGAAAGCCTCTGTTATGCTGTCGACATCACCTTGACCCCAAAAGGGATTCGTATTATTTTGTAAGGAAGTTCTAATTATTGAATTGCTGTATTATTGAAATGACTGACTGCTCATCACGAATTTGAAATAATTGCATGAATTTGGAACAGAAAATACTTTCTTTACAAATACAACATGTCATAATTCACTTATTTGGAATGTTATTTTTTCTTATTTTTTATTGATATCTTAAGTGGAATTGAATCCCGGTATTATGTTGACATATTTCAGTTGATTTCCAAAATATTTTTCGGGTGTTTGGTGATTTTATACTGAGTTCCTGAATTACTGAGGTGAGATTTTTTTCTCCCCTTTAGAATCTAGTTATCGACTAATCAGTAGCCCGAATTAGTAAAGTGGTTAACAGACAGTGCATGGCTCCTTTGTGAACTGAATTACTTTTCTTACATTTTTATGCTCAGTATCATTACAGCACAAGGATACATCTGACACGGTTTTCTTCAAACTTGACACCGCATTAGGGAGACCCAATATGGAATAGGCAAGTTTGTCTATGAATTTTAAAAAAAGCATTGCTTCAGCCATAAAAATTGTACATGTAATTCAACTCACTAGAATCCCCAACACTCTACCTGGAGCACAATAACTTTCTGTAGGTGACTGGAAATCTGGGTAACTTGAAACGTTTGTATGTTTATGCAGAGAATAAAAGGTTTCTGCAGTGTCCAACTTCCTCAGGGCTGTGTTGAAGGTGAGCCCTAGCCTCAGCATTGCATTTATAACATACAAGATTCAGTTCACACTAAACACAGCAAGGAAGCACCACCTGATCATGAGGGGATCTTACCTGAGGGTGCCTGTAGAGTCCCAAGACCCTGGCCATAAGCAGGCAGGTTGCAGACAGGGAATCGCCAATGATGACAGGCACTGGGAGTCGCGCTTGGCACTGGTAGTTGGGCACTGGCTCTCGCTGCCCTGATAGCATCCACATGGTGCCCTGAAGTGCCCGGGCTTCGGCAGAGCAGGAGTCATACATTTGAAGCCCCAGGGTGATGTTCGGAAGTAGGTGCTGGTTCCTGTTCACGTCTTCAATGCTGAAAATCATGGATTGGTACCAGCGGAAAGCTCGAAACCGGAATCTGGGAGAGAATTAGGATTTAGATGTTTTTTTGACCTCTGAGTAAGGAGGAAGAAATGCAACAAGTTGATTATTTTCATTCCCGTGGAGCGATTTGCCACTGACCCTCAGATTTGCTAAAGGACCATAGCATTGCCTTCCAGAATCAAGTGCTGTTTGAGGGTCAAGATCCCGGTACAGCTCTTGTAGACCCCAGTTGTGCCCTACATCGTTGATTTTTTTGCCCTGGTACTCCCACAGATCTCCACCAATGCACTTCAGGTGGACTCTGAAACACGCCTACTATCTGAGTACAAAGATCTTTGTGCAAGACTGCTGATGCACCTCAATCCTGCTAGCAGCACCCACTGCTGTTCCAGCACTTTGAAATAGAAACAGCAGGGTTAACGCGCCACCTTTCGGAGCTGATATAATGTTACTGTTGCAGCACAGGACCCACACTCTGGGTTGCCCACTCATTTTATTGTCAACGTGTCACTCCCCCGATGTTCTTATACTAGGACCTGTGCACATCATCACTAATGAACCTCAACAATGACATATGTCTTCCACTTCCCTACAACTTGGGTGCCCCACCCATAGATCTGCAATAAACCTTAGACCTGACCTGGGCACCCCCTACATTTCCAAAACAGTTCTCTCAAAACATCTCCACAATGACTTGCACCATTGTTGCGGTGTCAGTACAAGTTTCCACACACAAGTACGGTACTGCATCTGTGCATTTACTAACAGCCTTCATCACTGTTCAAGCAGTGGAACAATCACACAGATTCACCGGTTACTTTCAGTTCTTAGCTGCACCCCCTGCTAATCTAGGACTGTGAAGCAGACTTTTTAAGTGTGAAAGAACCTTTTCTCACTCTCTCTACTCCGCCACCCCATGATCCCGCTCCCTTCTCATCCAGCCTTACGTGTTACAGTATTTTGGTGCTGGGGGCCCCCTGAATTCACTCAGAGGGAAGATGTTGTTGTAGAAGATTGGGAAGACCCCTCCAAGAATGACATCTCCACCCCTGGATAGACTGCTGCCGATGTCGCTGCGCAGGTGGCACTCTGGATGTGCCCCGGAGACAGGTAGGGGGAGGCTTAGAAGAACAGCCACACAGATCACCACAGCTTTCTTGGGCATCTGGCTGTCCGCCATTTCTGGGTCGATCAAGACGAACAGCGGGACAAGTATCCTGGTCAGCAGACACAGAAAATCACCTATCGCCAATTAGCAGAAAAATCAGGGTCAACCATTGAGAAGCATGCTGTATCCAATTCAGGAAATACTTTAGAACCAATTGTCAGGAAATGCATCAGGGCAAAAGTCAGGAGAATCCCAGCACCGGCAATAGATTAATATTACACCATAGAAATTCAGGATATACTGGTTCAGGAGCCTTGATGAAGAGCCCTTTAGCAATTAGCAATCAAATTTAACATTTAAATTGTTTTATTCTGATGATATGCGACCCTTTCTTCAGTTTTATCTGCTGTGCATTAGCTTTTCAGGTAGGATCAAGGTCAATTATGGAAGCGCTCACACACCTGCACTTTTCCCTGTGTATTCTTCAATTAGTCACTCACTGAAGTGACTTTATTCTGGTAATATGCGACCCTTTCTTCAGTTGTATCTGCAGTGTATTAGCTTTTAAGTAGTATTAAGGCTAATTGTGTTACACTGAAGTTATCAGGACATTTAATGAACTTACCTTATGTTTTAGCATGCGCTTGTTCTTTTAATTAATTGTGCACTGGTCAATACTGTGGGCTCATGCAATGGCTTCTAACTAATTAAAATAATGATTAATAAACTTAAACTCGTTCATCAAATGTTCAGACGCCTAATTTTCTGACCAAACCTAACAAATATTTAATGGTCAGCTATAAAATAGTTCTCGACGAAGGGGAAACAGGTTCCAACATATTTTTGGAAACATCAGAAAATAAACAACACAAGGCCATTTTTTAATTGAATACTGGAGACTAAGTCACCATCAAATGTCAAGCATCATTACACTGCCGTCTCCGTGGCAGTATTTCCAACCTTATAAAACGGGTTAGGCCTCCAGCTAATGGGAAATATTTCACCTCTAAATGTGTGCAACTGTGAGCCAGCTGCACAAGAGAAGCTCCCTCGTGAATACTGTTTACATGTTCTTTGTGAAAAACCAGTTTTTTTAAAATCGAAATTGGCGAGATATTAAATTGAGACATAGTCACAAAATCAAGAAGAAAATCTTACCTGTCGGTAACCTGCACCAGAGAGTCCCAGCAGATTGTTTCCAGCCAAGCCAGGGATCTTAAATAGATGTATTTATTAGTAACCACCCGGTTTCAGGAAGTTCCCATCATCCCCAACCTAACACAGAGTTTGGGGTGCTTGATGAGGAGTTGGAGTTCACCTGACGCTGCACATCTCTGGAAATCTTACAGAGGGAAATGTGAACCCCTCGAAGGTGAGAGGCAGACGTGATGACCCCGAGAAACCATGAGGCATGTTCTAAAACACGAGCGGGTGACGGTTGTGATTGCAGAGTAGCATTTGAGCTTAAGGTACTTTTTTCCACTTTCTACATTTCAGAAATAAAATCTGCTCTGCAGCCTGTGTTTAGGGGGGATGCAAGTGTTATTGGAGATCAAATAATGACCCATAATCAATATGCTTTCAATTGCTGGATGGTAGGTACCTGGATAATTACTCTATGCTTGGTTTTGAAGGACATTATATCAGTCTCAAGAAAAGGTGGGACTTTACCTTGAGAATGAGATCTCAATTATTGTTCAGTTCTACTTATATTATTAACTAAGATTCATATTCCATGTTCTGAAAGGTTTCACTAGTCATCTTTTCGATGCCTGGCTTTTGCAGCAGCCTGTCAAATGAACAAATACCGCAGAATTTGGAACGCTCACCTGCTTGGTTTTGATGAAATGAGCGAATCTGCTGAACACCACAGAGAAGATTTAAATTTGAAAGCTCCTGTTTAGGTACACTGTGGTCCCTTCTCTGGAGAGAGGGGGGTTCTGTTCACAAGGTGCCTCATTTAAAAGCCAAGTTCATGAAGTGTTGCTTTACAGGTGTGAGATCTGCTGGCAGCAAAGCGCCATCAATGAGCCACATGGCGGACACCGCTGAGCTGGGATGTTGATGCTGGGCATCTGATTCTAGGTACAGAGAAATCAAAAGAACAGAGACATTTTGCCAGTGGTTCTAACGTCTTTCCAGAGGAGGATGGCTCTGAAATATATACAAACACTTACTTCCCTGAGCTTCATCCTTTGGGAGCAGAAATCAGAGCATATTCATGCCCTGTTATTATAAAATCGAAGACTGTTATTGTTTTAACTAGCAGTGCCAATTGGTATGAACACTCCCATCCTCCCCTATACCACTCCAGGGGCAGCTCACTGTTTCTCATGTCAGTGATAGAAATGCGAGGTCTAGGGGAGCCTAGGCTTCAAAGGTACCACCTGAAAGATGACCTTGTGTGGATACTCTGTCACCTACCCTGGGGTTTGCTGTAGGTCATGGGTGTGCATCCTAAGTCCAGGAGATCTGATGTATGAGATAAGATAAAAGCTAACCAGGCAGGATACAGATGTATGCATTGTATCTGCATTGAACTCCATTACATAGTCCATGGTTAGCCTGACACTGTGGCATAAATCTAGACTTTCCCAAGTTATGTTGGAGGAGTTTGATGTAGAACAACGGGAAACACTGGAGAAGAGCACCTTTAACAGCCCTCCCCTGTTTGTTCTCACTTTATATGCCCTTGTTTTTCATTACACTAATCTGGCCCTTAAGACCTCAAATCCTGTGCTACATAAAGTTGCTTGGTATACATGCCTCAAAATTCAGGCTGGCCAGATCTGTTAAGTTGTGACACCATGGCCTAATGTCCGACACGTGGGGTCACCACCTACCGGAAAGCAGCTAGATCACTGTCCATGCTGATAGGTCTGGAGGAGGGATCTCAAGTCAAACATTAACAAGAATCCTTTTAAGTTGTCAGACTTGACTATGCTTATATGGGATCTTACTCTTATAAGACTATTGCCCACATTGGTTGACAATATTGGGATCATAATTTGGATAGCATTTGTGTTTGAATTATAAACTCCTAAGAGGAAATTATGTCATAGAGATTTTATGGCATTTATAGAACACAATTATAGCCATAGGAGCAGTGGGCGCTATACATATAAATATTTTGGATTGTAACTCAATTGCTATAACTTCAACTTCCATATACATTCTGGGGGAATCAGCATGATAGAAAGACCCAAAATGGTGTCTTTTAATATTTTTTTAAGCTAAGGAATTTTGGAATTGTTCTTGTATATTCTGGGATGTGGGTCCACAGCCGGGTGGCTAGGCAAGAAGTGACTGTCTTTGCAGTCTTTGTTTTTTTTTTGTTTTTGGGATTTCCAGTGACAGTCCAATTCCTCATTGCTAATTCATCTCTCCCTGTAGTGTTGAGTTTTTGTTGCAGGGATCATAAACCTCCAGCTGTCGTCAGAAAATTGAACTTATTCCTGAACCTCCTCTGAACTCCTAAATTGGAGAAAATGAGAATTATTACCGACGGTGAACCACGTGTAGTTTGGAATCACAGTATCTTTGAGCATGAGAGTAAATGGTGATAAGTTGCTTTTGTACATCACCATTGATTGCCTGTCAGAGTGAATTTTATCTTTGTTAATTTGGGGATTTTGTGTTGCAGCGTATGCAGAGTCTGACTTTCAAAAAGGAGAACAGTACCATCTAAGTCTCAAATTCTTTCTAACATGACTGAGGGGATGAAACAAATGACTCGAAGGCAAAAAAAACAGCAAGGGTTTTTGTTCATTTTTTAAAGATAATATTATTGATGATTTTCTGTGCTGTTGAAAGAGTGAGATTTAGACGGTGTGAGAAAGCCCTGAGCCCTTCAATTGAATCTTTTTCTCTGGTTGATGAAGCTTTATAGGTGCTTGAGAGGTAAAAGGGAGTTAGCATCAGTTTCGAATCACAATAACATTGTAATATATTTGTCACACAATAAGGACAGAGCTAGTAGGGGAAGGTAAATGGGTTTATTACAAAATCAGAAGCAAACTAATATAAATGAGTCTCACAAGCATATTGTAGAAATACAAAATCACCAAAATTAATCAGAATCTCCAAATGAAATTCAGTCTAAAGAATAAAAGGTGCACAAGAAATTCAGTCGCTGTGATGCAAAAGATGAGGGAGAGTATTTGAAGAGTAAACTGCAGAATGTGATACTTCTGCTCAGTCATTTGTAAATCTAAAGAAATCTAACTTACTCTATGCTATACTAAAGTGGGTAAACCCTAATTAATCAGAGAAACAAGGACAGGTGTCAGTATAATGGAGACTCCAGTACACGTGTTCCAAATCTAAAGAATGTGTAGCATGAAGCCACACACTGAGGTATCACAAAGGCTTTCCACCTCATGAAGCCCTAAAGATATATGGGGCACATTTACAAGCCACTTGCGACACTTTTGCGCTGCCGTTGTGACACGTTTATGACGCAGCGGCAGTGCAAAAATGTGGCCAATTTACAATGTGACGCATCTAGAGAGATGCGTCACGTTGTAAAGCCTTGCGTCACATTATACCTGCGTCAGGTATAATGTATGCAGGATGGGCGTTCCCTCGCAGGAAAGCCTCATAAAAGTAACGCAGTGAAATCTACAAGATTTCACTGCGTCACTTCGAGGACGCCACTGCGTCAAAACCTTACTCCTGCTTGAAGTATGCGTAAGGAGTGACGCAGTGTAGTGGGAATAGGCCTAAAAATGCATTGCTGGAGTTGCGTCTTGCTTGCGACACGACTCCAGCAATGTGTGACTTTTGCCCCAACAGATCCGTCAGCATTTCTGACGCATCTGTCAATCCTTGCGCCAAGGTGTGCCGTATAATAAATACTCACTACGCCACTGGAGTCAAGCTATCCTGACTGAAGAGGGGTGAAACCCCGAAACCGGTCCTTGGATGCTTGATTCCGGTCCAGGGAAGACATGGCTTGGTAGTTCGGGCTGGACTGTTCTCATAAGTCACAGGGTCAAGACTGATTTGCATATGGCCATGTCTGATCTGGGGTGGCGTGGTGAGCAAAATAACAATGGATTAAACCCAGATCTGTGACTGGAGGTGAATGTTTTGCCAATGTGCAACATTCCGTCCATCATCTTGTGTGTTTTGGTATTATAAATACAGCGCATCCATGGTGGCGCAAGGGTTTTTCAGGGTGGCACAGGGAAAGTGACGCATCTCTACGGACGCGCCACTTTCTTGTAAATCTGCCCCATCTGACCCTATCAACCCATTAAACACCAAATAACACACAACGCATTCAAGGTAACCCACGTCATCGTCTCCAGTGCATTTCCATCTTCCACAGTCGCAATTGGCAACTTTCTCCTTTTCTCCCACACCTTCAAATTGGAAAATTTGATCGATCTTGAGCATCCCTTTTTTCTGCCATGAGAACTTGTCTCCAAGCTCGCTAGCGTGTCTTCTTCTTGCCAAACGTTTCCTCCTGTACCTTTTTATCGCTACAATACACAATACATTTTCACTGGTTAATGAAGCCTTGAATCTGCACCTGCAGAGGAGAGAACATGCAAGCAAGCAATTCTCACGTTAAAGGTTAAACCTTGAAAACTCAAGAGCTTAAGGTCTTTGGTAACACTAAGTTAGCAGAACAGTTAATGTGCGCTCAATATTTGGATAAACGTGCATGTATGGTCACAAAATACATGCATTAAGATGAATACTCTATTTGTGAAAAATCATTGTTACATATGAACTAAACATAAGACTGAGAGTTACATATTTGAAAATGTGTGTAACTATGAGTGAGAAGTACATTTTCATGAGAAATCTAAACATTAGTGGACATACGTTATAATATTCTATTTATCTAACACAGTTTATTTCAGAAACACATTTGAAACTCCATTGTTTTATACATAATATTAAATCACTGAGTATACAGAGTGCTAACTGCACACAATCAATTTAAGTTTGTGATATGTAAGAGTGAAGCTAAAATTAAGTTGCCCCCGGTGCTTCTGAAGGCTAATCGATTGTTTCGGAAGGCGACAACAGATCTGTAAGTAGGGGTAGGTAGATTCATGAATTTAACTGAACATGGTTTTGAAGCCCTATGTGGAGTGAAGAGATGTGGTATGGAGCTGGTTTTCGGTAAATCCCAGAGGTTGCAATTTATAACAGTATTTGGTGTTAATGTGATTTAGGATGGCTTAAAGTGGTTCTGGTAATCGGCCTTTCAGATTATAGTTTGGAGGATTGTGAGTTTCTTTATATGAAGGTGCAAAATCGAGTTTAAGAGAGCCTGAGTTACCATCTTGATGTCAGCCTTTGGCAGCAGCAGTGCATCCTCCCAATAAAAGTGAGGGTGTATTTTACTGAGAGATGCATTGCATTTATGTTGCATTAAATGTGGGCCATGGCAGTCCCAAGGCTTGTGGCTTTATTGGAGGGGAGAAGTTTGCTAAAATGGAGGGGCTGAGACAGCAGGATTTAACTAGCACAGACTGCTCCCAAGGCTAACAATGCCATTTTGACGATATTTAGAGAAAATGTGAGTTTATTCATCCTCATGAATCTATGTCTTCTACGATTGGAGAGTGGCTGAGATTATTTAAATATTTGTAGAAAGCAGGCATGCATTCAAAGGCATGATAGCGTTAGGAATCACATAAGATGGAAAAGGTATTCAGTCTTCATCTCACGGTACCTTGACACGTAAGTATCATGGAGGCCCTTTTTGGTACTTTACACCTCTGTACTTTAGCCCCCAAGCACATTTTTATTTTAAGTGAATTAAATATTATGGTATATATGAATGATATACTAGTATCCAGTGACTTCATCAACACATATTAAAGAGGTGGATGTATTATGGTATGTGAAGACAATGGGGCATATCAGCAACAACCGGCGATAATTATCGCTAAGCGCACTTAGCGCTAGGATAATTATCGCCGGCTAGCATGGATTTTGATCGCTGAGACAGCGTGGTATTAGCAACGCTTATCTCAAAAGCGATAAAAATCCTCACGCTAACTGCCTAACGTGAGATTATCGCTGGAAACCCAGCGATAATCTCACGCAATGTGGCATTAGTTTGATGAGAGGGACTCACAAACTTAGCCATGATATCCACCTTCCATAGGATATCATGGCTAAGTCAGTCCTGAAGCAGGCGTAAGGAAAGTAGCGATAACAGGGGTTATCGCTACTTATCTTGCCGCTATGCTTCATAGCATGGGGCTTGAAGATAGGAGAAATGTCGCTAAGCAACATTTCTCCTGTCATGTCAGGTCAGGAACGCCCACTTTGCATCTCATTAGAGATGCAAAGCTGGGCATTAAAAATTCCTACCTAACGCAAGTTTTCACGCGTTATCGTGAACTTGCTAATTAGGCGATAGAATTATCGCCGCTTTTCGGCCGAAGACGGCCACAAAAGCGGCGATAATTCTATCGCCTCGCCTTGCTGATATGCCCCAATGTTCTTTTGCATTTCCTTGGCAGGAGTAAGAATTTGTTTCATAGGCATTCATCAGTTAAAGTTACCTTGATCTTCGTTTTGTCCTCTTAACCAGAGGACCTTGTTGATGCACTGATACACTGAGGGAAAGAAATTTGAACTCATATCATCTGTGTGAAAGCTACAGGAATTATGAGGAAGCCATTCAAACTGCAAGAGGGTTTTAGAATCTCTGCACACTACATACTATGCTTTCATACTTCTGTGTGTGAACAGGTCAAACGTTGCATTTGTGGGTGTGTTGTACGCTGGATCAAAGCAAACACAACAAGATGATGAACAGAGTGCTGAAACTTTTCAACCACTCACCCCCAGTCAAAAGATCAGGGTTAAATCCATCGTTCTTTAGCTCACTATGTCACCCCAGTTCAAACCGAGCCACATGCAAATCAGTCGTGACGCTGCTCCTCATGGGAACAGTCCAGCCCAAACTGCCAGGACAAGTTCTCCCTGGACTTGAAACAAAGATCCTGGGACCAGTTTCAGGGTTTCATCTTTGCGGACCGCATACTATGCTTTCATACTTCTGTGTGGGAACAGGTCAAAAGTCGCATGTGTGGGTGTGTTGTATGCTGGATCAAAGCCTTAAAAGTGCCAATGAGGAACTTCGATTTTCGATCACGATCGAATCGACCCGCCATTTTGTAACCCGCCGCCATTTTGTGTTGCCATCACTCAGGCAGCACGGCCAACGAAGTCTATTCTGCTTTTCCCGTAGCTTGGTGTCAAAATACGTCCTCGGCCTTGTTTGCGAGGCTGGTGTTTGGACTAGCCGAGTACACTAATCCGTGTCTGGCTTTCCTAATCCCTGTTTCAACTATCTGTAGGCTCACACCATTCTTTCCTGATCATATCTTATCGACTGGCCTTCACTGTCTCCTGCCAGCATTCTCTTGTGTCATGCCCGTCCTCCAATACACACAAACGTATCTCACCACCTGCAAGTCAGTTGTATTCTGTTAATGAATCAGTTCGGGGGTGGGATGACAAACATAGTTGGAGGAGAAGACTCTTCGAGTCATCTGATCTTTTTGTTTTCGAACCTTTCTTACTGGTTCTGCTTTGTTTTCCACTTACCCTATTGGCTCTTTTCTTCTTTGCTTGGGGCGTGTGTTTTGTTAATAATTCTGTATTGTATAGTATTTAATCTGATGCGCCACAGAGTGAAGTGGCAGTCTCCTGAGAACCTACTTTGTGTACTTCTAGGATAACTGTACTAGCTGCAGCTAAATAAATCCAATCTTCTAACGCCGACAGAGTGTCCCATGTCTCTGTGTAACGGAGCAGGTGAACCCAGAAGACGGAGGGCGTACCCTGCGCCGCCAGGTCCAAAAGGTTCTGGTTCTTCACCAATCAGAAAGTTGCTCAAACCTAAGAGACTCCACAGAACCTACTCCCAGCCACCTTGTTTCCTCTGCTGATTTGTGAAATACTCATGTATAAAAGAAGTCACATTTATTATTGTCCTACCTGTCAATTCCATTTTATTTCTTTTTTTCAATATATTTTCATGCAAAGCCCATAATCTTGCAGAATGCAAGTGAAAAGTGGATAGACATGTGTGTGTCCAAGTTGAGCACTTAGCTTCTAGTCTTTTTCAGATGGAGGCTGGACCCTGGACTGCAGGGATCAGTCATTTGTTTTACGAGACTGAGAGTGTGTATCAACAATGCCTTGTTCATGATACCAAGCATGACATGCCAAGTCAGGGGATAATAGTCAGACGTGATTTTGTTGACTTCATTCTGCAGCTATCAAGCTTGTTTTCCTAAGTGTTTTGCTCCACTAGACTGACGAGTAAAAAGTCTATTGTAAGGTTTACTAATACTGATTAGCTACCTCTCTCTGCACGCCACTTCCTGGAGAATGGAGTTTGCTTTGGGGACCTCGAGCTAGTCTTCAAATTACTGAAAAGTACTAGGTTGGCCAAGCAGCCCCAATGTAGGTTCCCCCTAGGAGTTGCACTTCTGCTGACCACATAATGATTATTTGCTCACAAAGAATCTGATGGCCATGTTAATAATTATGTTTTGCCTTGGACAGAAAAATGCCACTTATGTGAGCTTTGAATTTAGGAGGAATGATACTTCTTCCGGACAGCGTAACGTTTGCAATTTCAAGAAGAACCAAGTCTAATACTCGCACGATTACTTATCTGGCTGTTCATGCTGGTCCTACATGCCAATTGGTTAATTGACTCCAAGAAAATAGGCAGGTTAAACGGGTCTTAAGCCTTAAAAAGGACACAGCTTTTTAATATAATTTAGGAAGCATTTCCCCAGGTCTCTCTCCTATGTCACGGAGGTGAGTTAAGTGGGCAAGGAAGGAAGTGGATCTGGACATAGTTTGTAGAGGAGCCCTTTCTACCAGATGAACCATTGCTACCAAAACCTTATGATGACAGTGAACTTGGTGCAATCTACTTTGTAAAATGTTTTATTTAAAACCTCTTGTGGACTTTGCATCTTGAGAGGTGAGTCAGTGTTTTTGATGTGTTGCGGCTTTGTGAGTGTTTCTTTTCACATTACCTTTTCTGTGGCATTCATAATTGTTCGAAACTATAGCGGGTGATGTGAAGTCATGAGTGGCCCTTACGCAGGAGCGGTGCGTCCACTGGGGTGCTGGGGCGTTGCCCCACTAATGCCACATGGCCCCAGGGCCCAGCCCCATTCATTGTTCTCTGGTTGATGCTTAACTTGCTTGAGTAATTTTAATTAACTACTCGCGGCCGGGCCGCGGCTCACTGACGCGGCTCACAACCGGGCCACAGCTGAGGCAATCGGACGTGAAGGGGGTCGGGCTGCAGCAGCACTCGTGTGTTTGAGAGACAGGCCAAGCGCACCGCAGCAGCAGCAATAGTGCACATGTTTGGTTTTGGGCTTGTCATTTTTATGACCAGCCCGAACATACGCACTACTAGCCTTCCCCTAAACTACTAGCCATAATCCAAGTTGAATTTTCCCTTAGGAGAGCGAGCGAGGCGCAGCAGCCCCTGGTCTACTATGGGCGGGGAGTATCCGTGCTCTAGCCAATTCTGGCTCTGCTAATGCAGCGTCTGGATTGGCTGAGACTGGCTGCTATCAGATTGGGTGCTGCGCCTGGGTGACACAGCACTGCCGCACTTGGTGAAGCCAGAGGAGAGGGAGCTGCATGCTGCCGCCTATTCCTGTACAGAATGGACTCTGGCCCGGTAAGTTTTCTTTCCAATTTTAAAGCCCCACCCCCGCGCCACTCCCCCTCCCCGCGCATATTGCAAGCGGCCCATGACTGATTAAAAAATGTATATAGTGGTATGTCCAGCGTGATCTGCAAAATAATCCTTTCTTAGCAGGTGGGCATGACCTTGCACGCCTGCTGCTGGTGGACTGCCTGCCTGCTTCACTTGTAGTTGAAGTTAGTCTGACATCACCCCCTCTCCTCACCACCGTCTGATAACCAAGTTTGACCTCTCCCTGGAACCGGATCCCCGGTCCTCACCTCACACCGGTCGGTATCAGCTGCGATCTGCTGCCCCGTAATTTGACCGAGCACAAGTGCATGTCACGGCGTGTGCCTGTTCCAGGAACACTACACCGGCGCCTCCTCCATCCAGGGACTGTTCCCTCGATCCTTGCTCTGCAGAGGAACACACAGCGCATCCTGTACAGACACTTGCAGGAAGTTCCACCGCATGACCTGAGGCAGCCGGCAGGGCCGGGCTGGGCGTTTATTTGATGGGGCACGACGTTTTCACAGCCTGGGCCGGCGTTGGGTGTCCCATGGACTGGACAGTTATTTTATGGGGCATTTCCCTGGTCTGGGATCAGTGGGGATGGTTTTGGGGGGCCATGCACTGGACATTTAATTTATGGGGCATTTCCCCAGTCTGGGCCCAGTGGGGGCCATCTTTGGGGGCCCTTCCTTGGCAGTCTCTGTCCCTCTCAAGCCCCCTGGCTTACTGCAGTGAATACAGCAGGCTGGGGGCATGGATGTGGGTGGTGGAGGGGTGTGGAGGGGTGTAAGAGAAAGAGAGGGCGAGGGAAAGAGAGCAGACTGAAGGAGTGAGTGTAGTCCTGCGTTCAGACTGAGAGTGTAAAGTGCCACAATGCATGCGGGTTTGCGTTAAGCACACATAGGGTGTGGAGGGCCAGGAGTTAAATGTAGCGACACCACGCAGTCTGAGCAAAGATCCACTCGTATTGTCAGTGTATAGCTTCCTGTCTTTTAAAGTGTGTTGAGTGCTAAGCGCAGTTTTTGGAGTTATTGCATCAAGTCGCAAGCATTTAGTCCCTGAAATGCCGGGTACAATGATTGTTGCTTTCAGTGCGTGCTGTCGCAGTGCTCCCAGTGCGAAGAGGTCCGCTTTCTGTACCTTGAGTGATGTGTTCGGTGAAATAGGTTCAGTGCTTGCTGTGACACACTTGCATAGAATTTCGTGTTTGTCGTGCCCAGCCTGCGTGATGCGTGCATATTCTTGCAGTGAATCACAGTGCCAGGCCTCCTCTTCGGCCTCCATACTTTGTTTTTTCTTGCTCATAGGCACTGCTTTGCTTTTCTCTTACTGTGTCCTCCGTTCTCCCCCCTTTAATTAGCCTGCTGACTCTCACGGAACAGTTTACAGCTTGTAAATGGGAACCAGTCTGCTCGTTTCGAGGGCAGTGCATGCTAGGAACACTTTGTTTTGCAGTCTGTGGTTGCATTTTTTAACTCATTTGGTCCGAGAACAGTTCCTTTGTTTCCCGTGTTTGAAATTGCTTTCAGCTGGGAAGTTAGAAACAAGTTAATATTTGAAGTAAGACGACTGGGCCCATAGGAATGGAGCTCATTGCCTTGGCCCAGATATAAAATAAGCCAATCTTTTGCATGTGTTTTGTGTTTATATTTTTATATTTTGTTTTTATTCAGGACAGTACATCCTTAATGTAGCACAACAGTCCGAAGTGCAGTTTGGCATAGAACAATAGTTGCTTTCACGTTGTATATGTTCTGTAATACTCATCTTGTTTTTCACCCACTCTCAACATGTGTCTATTCGGGCTTCTTTCATGCTAAGATGTTCTGTAACTCTGGGTCCATCTCTGCCTCTTATTTGGATATTTTTTTTCTGCAGTCTTCAACTTGTGCAGTCCATAACACAGTGCTCTGGGTTTAAGCCTTGTTCAGTGTCAATTCCAGTTTGGAGCAGCTGACAGAACGCCTGCTTGTCTTATCTAGGGAGTTAGCAATCGGCGCATGCCTGCACTCCATTATACCCTTGTAGTACAAGGCTGTTGACCAGTGAGGAAGGGCATTTGGTGAAGAGTGAAAAGAGGATGCTGAAGAGGAAAAGAAGGGGCTGAAGATGTGCAGATGGACAAGATATGCAGAGAAAAAGAGGATACATATATAACCTAAAGCACACATAATTGAAGGCCAAAACTCCTTCCACAGGCCTCAATGCTATTTCATTCACAGACTCACTATTTCAGAATATAAACATTTTCAATGTTAATTATTTATAAGAAATCATTGTTGTTACTCATTTATCTTAAACAGCTAACGCCCAGTGACAAAGCCAATCATACTGACAGGCTTTAGGTGTATGTCAGTTGCTGTGCCATTTATCTGGATAAAATTACATCTCAGAGAGAAACCAAAATACCGGTCTGATGGCACACTATGGGAATCACAGAAATGTATTTGGCATGTTCCTTTATTGGGAGCACCCACTTTTTTGATCTCACTTAAAGACCTGTCTGCACATATTTCTATATGACTGGTTACAGCCAGCAGCTGTGGGTGCTTCCCAAAGTCTGGTTAGAGCATATTTTTCCAACGTTAATGCTGCATGCAGTGCAAGACACTGGGCAAGCATACATTTTAAAGGGCTAAAGTTGTCATGCAGAACAATTGACATATTACAGTAACTGTGAAACAAATCAATGCAAGAAGATACGGGGCAGTTTTTAATGTGTTTAATATTTCAAGACTATACGTTCCCACTGCTTAATAAGCCTTGCTTTATCGCTGCATTCATTTGCTTTAAAATGCACCATTTGCCAATCGTTTTTAAATTTCTTTCTCAGGAGAGGGACTCTCCCTTGACCCCAGATTTGTCCATTGAACTTGCTCACATCGCTAACTAGTGTTTTCTATTGGAAAGGGTAGAGCCAAAGCAGTCTTGCTTAGTATCCTAGCCCTCTTCAGAAGTCAGACTTGCTTGGCCACCCAGAAATTCTCTGAAATAATGTATGAGTTTTCTTTTATGAATGCCTAGAAGAACTGAATTTTTTGTCCATTTATCACAGAAATGGTGCTGAAAATCGCACCACAAAGATGCCAATTTAAAAAAGAAATCTTTAAGGGGGGAGAACCCCCCCGAACTCCCCTTATTGCCGTCGGCCTCGCTCGCTGTGCTCGCTTGCATACATTGATTTGTTCTGCATACGCCCCACCAGTTTCAATTTCTACCAGCTGCCCCTGGTTTCAGGGTGTGACCTGAGGCAGCCGGTAGGGCCGGGCTGGACGTTTATTTGATGGGGCACAACTTTTCCACAGCCTGGGCCGGTGTTGGGTGTCCCATGGACTGGACAGTTATTTTATGGGGCATTTCCCCAGTCTGGGTTCAGTGGGGCTGGCTTTATGGGGCCCTTGGACTGGGCATTTATTTTATGGGACATTTCCCCGGTCTGAGCTCAGTGGGGCTGGCTTTTTGGGGCCATGTACTGGACATTTAATTTATGGGGCATTTATCGGTCTGGGCCCAGTGGGGGCCGGCTCTGGGGTGCACTTCCTTGGCAGACTTTGTCCCTCTCCAGCCCCCCTGGCTTACTGCAGTGAATTCAGCGGGCCCGGGGGTGTGGATGTGGGTGGTGGAGGGGTGTGAGAGACAGAGAGGGCGAGGGAAAGAGAGCTGACTGAAAGAGAGACGGGTGAGTGTAGTCCTGCGTTCAGACTGAGAGTGTAAAGTGCCACAATGCATGCAGGTTTGCGTTAAGCACACATAGGGTGTGGAGGGCAAGGAGTTAAATGTAGCGACCCACGCAGTCTGGGCAAAGGTCCACTCGTATTGTCAGTGTATAGCTGCCTGTCTTTTAAATTGTGTTGAGTGCTAAGCGCAGTTTTTGGAGTTATTGCATCAAGTCGCAAGCATTTAGTCCCTGAAAAGGCGAGTTCAACGATTGTTGCTTTCTGTGCGTGCTGTCGCAGTGCTCGCAGTGCGAGGAGGTCCACTTTCTGTACCTTTAGTGATGTGTTCGGTGAAATAGGTTCAGAGCTTGCTGTGACACACTTGCATAGCATTTAGTGTTTGTCGTGCCCAGCCTGTGTGGTGCGTGCATAGTCTTGCAGTGAATCACAGTGCCAGGCCTCCTCTTCAGCCTCCATACTTTGTTTCTTCTTGCTCATAAATATTGCTTTGCTTTCCTCTTACTGTGTCCTTCGTTCTCCCCCCTTTAATTAGCCTTCTGACTGCATGGAACAGTTTACAGCTTGTAAATGGGAACCAGCCTGCTCGTTTCGAGGGCAGTGCATGCTAGGAACACTTTGTTTTGCAGTCTGTGGTTGCATTTTTTAACTCATTTGGTCCGAGAACAGTTCCTTTGTTTCCCGTGTTTGAAATTGCTTTCAGCTGGGAAGTTAGAAACAAGTTAATATTTGAAGTAAGACGACTGGGCCCATAGGAATGGAGCTCATTGCCTTGGCCCAGATATAAAATAAGCCAATCTTTTGCATGTGTTTTGTGTTTATATTTTTATATTTTGTTTTTATTCAGGACAGTACATCCTTAATGTAGCACAACAGTCCGAAGTGCAGTTTGGCATAGAACAATAGTTGCTTTCACGTTGTATATGATCTGTAATACTCATCTTGTTTTTCACCCACTCTCAACATGTGTCTATTCGGGCTTCTTTCATGCTAAGATGTTCTGTAACTCTGGGTCCATCTCTGCCTCTTATTTGGATATATTTTTTCTGCAGTCTTCAACTTGTGCAGTCCATAACACAGTGCTCTGGGTTTAAGCCTTGTTCAGTGTCAATTCCAGTTTGGAGAAGCTGACAGAACTCCTGCTTGTCTTATCTAGGGAGTTAGCAATCGGCACATGCCTGCACTCCGTTATACCCTTGTATTCTTGCAGTACAAAGCTGTTGACCAGTGAGGAAGGGCATTCGGGGAAGAGTGAAAAGAGGATGCTGAAGAGGAAAAGAGGGGGTTGAAGATGTGCAGATGGACAAGATATGCAGAGAAAAAGAGGATACATATCTAACATAAAGCACACATAATTGAAGGCCAAAACTCCTTGCACAGGCCTCAGTGCTATTTAATTCACAGACTCACTATTTCAGAATTTAAACATTTTCATTGTTAATTATTTATAAGAAATCATTGTTGTTACTCATTTATCTTAAACAGCTAAAGCCCAGTGACAAAGCCAATCATACTGACAGGCTTTAGGTGTATGTCAGTTGCTGTGCCATTTATCTGGATAAAATTACATCTCAGAGAGAAACCAAAATACCGGTCTGATGGCACACTATGGGAATCACAGAAATGTATTTGGCATGTTCCTTTATTGGGAGCACCCACTTTTTTAATCTCACTTAAAGACCTGTCTGCACATATTTCTATATGACTGGTTACAGCCAGCAGCTGTGGGTGCTTCCCAAAGTCTGGTTAGAGCATATTTTTCCAACGTTAATGCTGCATGCAGTGCAAGACACTGGGCAAGCATACATTTTAAAGGGCTAAAGTTGTCATGCAGAACAATTGACATATTACAGTAACTGTGAAACAAATCAATGCAAGAAGATACGGGGCAGTTTTTAATGTGTTTAATATTTCAAGACTATACGTTCCCACTGCTTAATAAGCCTTGCTTTATCGCTGCATTCATTTGCTTTAAAATGCACCATTTGCCAATCGTTTTTAAATTTCTTTCTCAGGAGAGGGACTCTCCCTTGACCCCAGATTTGTCCATTGAACTTGTTCACATCGCTAACTAGTGTTTTCTATTGGAAAGGGTAGAGCCAAAGCAGTCTTGCTTAGTATCCTAGCCCTCTTCAGAAGTCAGACTTGCTTGGCCACCCAGAAAATCTCTGAAATAATGTATGAGTTTTCTTTTATGAATGCCTAGAAGAACTGAATTTTTTGTCCATTTATCACAGAAATAGTGCTGAAAATCGCACCACAAAGATGCCAATTTAAAAAACAAATCTTTACAGGGGGAGAACCCCCCCCGAACTCCCCTTATTGCCGTCGGCCTCGCTCGCTGTGCTCGCTTGCATACATTGATTTGTTCTGCATACGCCCCACCAGTTTCAATTTCTACCAGCTGCCCCTGGTTTCAGGGTGTGACCTGAGGCAGCCGGTAGGGCCGGGCTGGACGTTTATTTGATGGGGCACAACGTTTTCACAGCCTGGGCCGGCGTTGGGTGTCCCATGGACTGGACAGTTATTTTATGGGGTATTTCCCTGATCTGGGATCAGTGGGGCCGGCTTTATGGGGCCCTTGGACTGGGCTTTTATTTTATGGGACATTTTCCCGGTCTGAGCTCAGTGGGGCTGGCTTTTGGGGGCCATGTACTGGACATTTAATTTATTGGGCATTTATCGGTCTGGGCCCAGTGGGGGCCGGCTCTGGGGTGCCCTTCCTTGGCAGACTTTGTCCCTCTCCAGCCCCCCTGGCTTACTGCAGTGAATTCAGCGGGCCCGGGGGTGTGGATGTGGGTGGTGGAGGGGTGTGAGAGAAAGAGAGGGCGAGGGAAAGAGAGCTGACTGAAAGAGAGACAGGTGAGTGTAGTCCTGCGTTCAGACTGAGAGTGTAAAGTGCCACAATGCATGCAGGTTTGCGTTAAGCACACATAGGGTGTGTAGGGCAAGGAGTTAAATGTAGCGACCCACGCAGTCTGGGCAAAGGTCCACTCGTATTGTCAGTGTATAGCTGCCTGTCTTTTAAATTGTGTTGAGTGCTAAGCGCAGTTTTTGGAGTTATTGCATCAAGTCGCAAGCATTTAGTCCCTGAAATGGCGAGTACAACGATTGTTGCTTTCTGTGCGTGCTGTCGCAGTGCTCCCAGTGCGAGGAGGTCCACTTTCTGTACCTTGAGTGATGTGTTCGGTGAAATAGGTTCAGCGCTTGCTGTGACACACTTGCATAGAATTTCGTGTTTGTCGTGCCCAGCCTGCGTGATGCGTGCATATTCTTGCAGTGAATCACAGTGCCAGGCCTCCTCTTCGGCCTCCATACTTTGTTTCTTCTTGCTCATAAATATTGCTTTGCTTTCCTCTTACTGTGTCCTTCGTTCTCCCCCCTTTAATGAGCCTTCTGACTGCATGGAACAGTTTACAGCTTCTAAATGGGAACCAGCCTGCTCGTTTCGAGGGCAGTGCATGCTAGGAACACTTTGTTTTGCAGTCTGTGGTTGCATTTTTTAACTCATTTGGTCCAAGAACAGTTCCTTTGTTTCCCGTGTTTGAAATTGCTTTCAGCTGGGAAGTTAGAAACGCGTTAATATTCGAAGTAAGACGACTGGGCCCATAGGAATGGAGCTCATTGCCTTGGCCCAGATATAAAATAAGCCAATCTTTTGCATGTGTTTTGTGTTTATATTTTTATATTTTGTTTTTATTCAGGACAGTACAGCCTTAATGTAGCACAACAATCCGAAGTGCAGTTTGGCATAGAAAAATAGTTGCTTTTACGTTGTATATGATCTGTAATACTCATCTTGTTTTTCACCCATTCCCAACACATGTCTATTCTGGCTTCTTTCATGCTAAGATGTTCTGTAACTCTGGGTCCATCTCTGCCTCTTATTTGGATATTTTTTTTCTGCAGTCTTCAACTTGTGCAGTCCATAACACAGTGCTCTGGGTTTAAGCCTTGTTCAGTGTCAATTGCAGTTTGGAGCAGCTGACAGAACTCCTGCTTGTCTTATCTAGGGAGTTAGCAATCGGCGCATGCCTGCACTCCATTCTTGCAGTACAAGGCTGTTGACCAGTGAGGAAGGACATTTGGTGAAGAGTGAAAAGAGGATGCTGAAGAGGAAAAGAAGGGGCTGAAGATGTGCAGATGGACAAGATATGCAGAGAAAAAGAGGATACATATCTAACATAAAGCACACATAATTGAAGGCCAAAACTCCTTCCACAGGCCTCAGTGCTATTTAATTCACAGACTCACTATTTCAGAATATAAACATTTTCAATTATTAATTATTTATAAGAAATCATTGTTGTTACTCATTTATCTTAAACACTTAACACTCAGTGACAAAGCCAATCATACTGACAGGCTTTAGGCGTATGTCAGTTGCTGTGCCATTAATCTGGATCAAATTATATCTCAGAGAGATGTCAAAATACCGGTCTGATGGCACACTATGGGAATCACAGAAATGTATTTGGCATGTTCATTTATTGGGAGCACCCACTTTTTTGATCTCACTTAAAGACCTGTCTGCACATATTTCTATATGACTAGTTACAGCCAGCAGCTGTGGGTGCTTCCCAAAGTTTGGTTAGAAAATGTTTTTCCAAAGTTAATGCTGCATGCAGTGCAAGACACTGGGCAAGCAAACATTTTAAAGGGCTAAAGTTATCATGCAGAACAATTGACATATTACAGTAAATGTTGAACAAACTAATGAAAGAAGCTATGGGGCAGTTTTTAATGTGTTTAATATTTCAAGACTATAGGTTTCCACTGCTTAATAAGCCTTGCTTTCTCGCTGCATTAATTTGCTTTAAAATGCACCATTTGGCAATCTTTTTTAAATTTCTTTCTCAGGAGAGGGATTCTCCCTAGACCCCAGATTTGACCATTGAACTTGTTCACATCGCTAACTAGTGTTTTCTATTGGAAAGGGTAGAGCCAAAGCAGTCTTGCTTAGTACCCTAGCCCTCTTCAGAATTCATACTTGCTTGGCAACCCAGAAATTCTCTGAAATAATGTATGAGTTTTCTTTTATGAATGCATAGAAGAACTGAATTTTTAGTCCATTTATCACAGAAATAATGCTGAAAATCGCACCAAAAAGATGTCAATTTAAAAAAAAAATCTTCACGGGGGAGAACCCCCCAGAACCTCCCTTATTGCTGTCGGCCTTGCTCGCTGCGCTCGCATATGTTGATTCGTTCTTCATAAGCCTTACCAGTTTCAATTTCCACCAGCCGCCCCTGCCGTTACGACGACGATGGTATGTTTTGCAATCTAAGATCTCTACCGTGAATGAAAATTACACTTCTACCGAGCACAGAGTTTTAATTTTATTGCATTAAATGACAGCAGCCTTCACGACATTACAACAAAAGCACATTTTCCATAAACCGAGGGGAAATTAACTACAAAGCATCATGTGGCTGACTAAGCCACTCTTAATTCCTAAAAAGTCCTCGCTATATAGTCTTTCATTTTTTTATTTTGCAACACAAAATTCACGATTACGGCTCTTTGTTACTTAACTGGGGCAAAGGGGCAGTTTTCCTCACTGGTATTGCTGTGCTTAGCATACTTGCTCCGCCACTGGTGTTCGTCAAAATACTTTTCTCCAGACAACCATGAACAAAAACAGAGCAAGTCGAGGAGAAGGCCCTCACAGCAAAACCGGCAAAGAAAATTACTACTACCCCAAAGCAAAGTCAAAGGCTTCACAGCCTTTGCTTTGATGCAGCAGGGTGATTTGGGGGGGTAGGGTGGGGGGTGAGGGGCTGGGGGGCATGGGCACCTTTTGAAAGTGAAGTTGAATCAAGAAGGAAAGATGAAGCAAGGGAGTAGCCAGCAAATTAAAATATCCCTCACTTTGATCCATACCTCGAATGCCATTGGGTGAGCGAAGCGAGTAAGCCCTGCCGACTCTAGATGAGGTCCCATCGTAACCCCTTCCGCTCATCTTTAAGCCTTTCATGTGAACATCCAACTATCCATCTTTTTATACTCTCATCCATTGTTTCACCAACTTTTTGAACGCCAAATTGGTGGCCGGAAAAACTGGGCACTCTTCCTAAACCCACCAGAAAAGTTATAGTTGATGACAAACTAATCTTTGGTGATCAGGTTAATACCGTGGCGTCATCCACCTCTCACGCTCTCAGAATGATCAAGAAAATAATGTCCTTTCTGCCGGCAGACAGTCAGTGGACAGTTGTTACATCACTTTTACTATCAAGGTTGGACTGTTGTAATGGTCTTTACCTAAACATTCAAGAACGATTTTTGAATAAACTTCAAATGTTGCAAAATGCGGCAGCTAGACTGCTTACTGGCACACCTAAATTTGCTTCAATCTCCAAGGAAATCGAAAGACTTCACTGGCTACCAATCAAAAAACGGGTGTGTTTTAAAACTTTATGCACCGTTCTCCAGGCCCTACAAGGAACAGTACCAGATTATATGAAGCGGTGGTTTCTATGGTAATTTCTAAAGGAACCCTTCGCTCCTTAGGAGCTAAATTGTTGATAGTACCCCCAATTTTAAAAGCCAGGTCGGGAGTAAGAAGCTTTATCGTTTTCACTGCAAAGGCCTGGAATGACCATCCTTTCCATCTGAGAAATGCCACTGATCTCTAGGCATTTAGGAAAGGACTTAAAACCTGGCTTTTTAACTTGTAACATCTCCACAGCTTTCACTGCTCAGAGAATAGTAGCTCGCGCCAGGACGCCTTTGGGTAACCGCTGTGCTTTAGAAATGCATATAACATAACATAACCATTTCATCCATGCACCCTTTCATTATTAGTTTTCCATCCATCCATCCTTCCGCTAACACTTCCACACATTCATACATTCTTTTACCCCTCCATACATCCATCCATTCTTCTTCATCCATCCACCAATTCACCATCCTTTTATCAATCCATCCTTCCACGTCCATCCTTACTCCTGCTTGCAGCATGCGTAAGGAGTGACGCAGTGTAGTGGGAATAGGCCTATAAATGCATTGCTGGAGTTGCGTCTTGCTTGCGACACGACTCCAGCAATGTGTGACTTTTGCCCCAACAGATCCGTCAGAATTTCTGACGCATCTGTCAATCCTTGCGCCATGGTGTGCCGTATTATAAATACTCACTACGCCACTGGAGTCAAGCTATCCTGACTGAAGAGGGGTGAAACCCCGAAACCGGTCCTAGGATGCTTGATTCCGGTCCAGGGAAGACATGGCTTGGCAGTTCGGGCTGGACTGTTCTCATAAGGCACAGGGTCAAGACTGATTTGCATATGGCCATGTCTGATCTGGGGTGGCGTGGTGAGTAAAATAACGATGGATTAAACCCAGGTCTGTGACTGGAGGTGAATGTTTTGCCAATGTGCAACATTCCGTCCATCATCTTGTGTGTTTTGGTATTATAAATACAGGGCATCCATGGTGGCGCAAGTGTTTTACAGGGTGGCACAGGGAAAGTGACGCATCTCTACGGATGCGCCACTTTCTTGTAAATCTGCCCCATCTGACCCTATCAACCCATTAAACACCAAATAACACACAACGCATTCAAAGAAACCTACGGCATCGTCTCCAGTGCATTTCCATCTTCCACAGTCGCAATTGGCAACTTTCTCCTTTTCTCCCACACCTTCCAATTGGAAAATTTGATCGATCTTGAGCATCCCTTTTTTCTGCCATGAGAACTTTTCTCCAACCTCGCTAGCGTGTCTTCTTCTTGCCAAACGTTTCCTCGCGTACCTTTTTATCGCTACAATACACAATACATTTTCACTGGCTAATGAAGCCTTGAATCTGCACCTGCAGAGGAGAGAACATGCAAGCAAGCAATTCTCACGTTAAAGGTGAAACCTTGAAAACCCAAGAGCTTAAGGTCTTTGGTAACACTAAGTTAGCAGAACAGTTAATGTGCGCTCAATATTTGGATAAACGTGCATGTATGGTCACAAAATACATGCATTAAGATGAATACTCTATTTGTGAAAAAACATGGTTACATATGAACTAAACATAAGACTGAGAGTTACATATTCGAAAATGTGTGTAACTATGAGTGAGAAGTACATTTTCATGAGAAATCTAAACATTAGTGGACATACGTTATAATATTCTATTTTTCTAACACAGTTTATTTCAGAAACACATTTGAAACTCCATTGTTTTATAAATAATATTAAATCACTGAGTATACAGAGTGCTAACTGCACACAATCAATTTAAGTTTGTGATATGCAAGAGTGAAGCTAAAATTAAGTTGCCCCCGGTGCTTCTGAAGGCTAATCGATTGTTTCGGAAGGCGACAACAGATCTGTAAGTAGGGGTAGGTAGATTCATGAATTTAACTGAACATGGTTTTGAAGCCCTATGTGGAGTGAAGAGATGTGGTATGGAGCTGGTTTTCGGTAAATCTCAGAGGTTGCAATTTATAACAGTATTTGGTGTTAATGTGATTTAGGATGGCTTAAAGTGGTTCTGGTAATCGGCCTTTCAGATTATAGTTTGGAGGATTGTGAGTTTCTTTATATGAAGGTGCAAAATCGAGTTTAAGAGAGCCTGAGTTACCATCTTGATGTCAGCCTTTGGCAGCAGCAGTGCATCCTCCCAATAAAAGTGAGGGTGTATTTTACTGAGAGATGCATTGCATTTATGTTGCATTAAATGTGGGCCATGGCAGTCCCAAGGCTTGTGGCTTTATTGGAGGGGAGAAGTTTGCTAAAATGGAGGGGCTGAGACAGCAGGATTTAACTAGCACAGACTGCTCCCAAGGCTAACAATGCCATTTTGACGATATTTAAAGAAAATGTGAGTTTATTCATCCTCATGAATCTATGTCTTCTACGATTGGAGAGTGGCTGAGATTATTTAAATATTTGTAGAAAGCAGGCATGCATTCAAAGGCATGATAGCGTTAGGAATCACATAAGATGGAAAAGGTATTCAGTCTTCATCTCACGGTACCTTGACACGTAAGTATCATGGAGGCCCTTTTTGGTACTTTACACCTCTGTACTTTAGCCCCCAAGCACATTTTTATTTTAAGTGAATTAAATATTATGGTATATATGAATGATATACTAGTATCCAGTGACTTCATCAACACATATTAAAGAGGTGGATGTATTATGGTATGTGAAGACAATGGGGCATATCAGCAACAACCGGCGATAATTATCGCTAAGCGCACTTAGCGCTAGGATAATTATCGCCGGCTAGCATGGATTTTGATCGCTGAGACAGCGTGGTATTAGCAACGCTTATCTCAAAAGCGATAAAAATCCTCACGCTAACTGCCTAACGTGAGATTATCGCTGGAAACCCAGCGATAATCTCACGCAATGTGGCATTAGCTTGATGAGAGGGACTCACAAACTTAGCCATGATATCCACCTTCCATAGGATATCATGGCTAAGTCAGTCCTGAAGCAGGCGTAAGGAAAGTAGCGATAACAGGGGTTATCGCTACTTATCTTGCCGCTATGCTTCATAGCATGGGGCTTGAAGATAGGAGAAATGTCGCTAAGCAACATTTCTCCTGTCATGTCAGGTCAGGAACGCCCACTTTTCATCTCATTAGAGATGCAAAGCTGGGCATTAAAAATTCCTACCTAACGCAAGTTTTCACGCGTTAGCGTGAACTTGCTAATTAGACGATAGAATTATCGCCGCTTTTCGGCCGAAGACGGCCACAAAAGCGGCGATAATTCTATCGCCTCGCCTTGCTGATATGCCCCAATGTTCTTTTGCATTTCCTTGGCAGGAGTAAGAATCTGTTTCATAGGCATTCATCAGTTAAAGTTACCTTGATCTTTGTTTTGTCCTCTTAACCAGAGGACCTTGTTGATGCACTGATACACTGAGGGAAAGAAATTTGAACTCATATCATCTGTGTGAAAGCTACAGAAATTATGAGGAAGCCATTCAAACTGCAAGAGGGTTTTAGAATCTCTGCACACTACATACTATGCTTTCATACTTCTGTGTGTGAACAGGTCAAGCGTTGCATTTGTGGGTGTGTTGTACGCTGGATCAAAGCAAACACAACAAGATGATGAACAGAGTGCTGAAACTTTTCAACCACTCACCCCCAGTCAAAAGATCAGGGTTAAATCCATCGTTCTTTAGCTCACTATGTCACCCCAGTTCAAACCGAGCCACATGCAAATCAGTCGTGACGCTGCTCCTCATGGGAACAGTCCAGCCCAAACTGCCAGGACAAGTTCTCCCTGGACTTGAAACAAAGATCCTGGGACCAGTTTCAGGGTTTCATCTTTGCGGACCGCATACTATGCTTTCATACTTCTGTGTGGGAACAGGTCAAAAGTCGCATGTGTGGGTGTGTTGTATGCTGGATCAAAGCCTTAAAAGTGCCAATGAGGAACTTCGATTTTCGATCACGATCGAATCGACCCACCAATTTGTAACCCTCCGCCATTTTGTGTTGCCATCACTCAGGCAGCACGGCCAACGAAGTCTATTCTGCTTTTCCCGTAGCTTGGTGTCAAAATACGTCCTCGGCCTTGTTTGCGAGGCTGGTGTTTGGACTAGCCGAGTATACTAATCCGTGTCTGGCTTTCCTAATCCCTGTTTCAACTATCTGTAGGCTCACACCATTCTTTCCTGATCATATCTTATCGACTGGCCTTCACTTTCTCCTGCCAGCATTCTCTTGTGTCATGCCCGTCCTCCAATACACACAAACGTATCTCACCACCTGCAAGTCAGTTGTATTCTGTTAATGAATCAGTTCGGGGGTGGGATGACAAACATAGTTGGAGGAGAAGACTCTTCAAATCATCTGATCTTTTTGTTTTCGAACCTTTCTTACTGGTTCTGCTTTGTTTTCCACTTACCCTATTGGCTCTTTTCTTCTTTGCTTGGGGCGTGTGTTTTGTTAATAATTCTGTATTGTATAGTATTTAATCTGATGCGCCACAGAGTGAAGTGGCAGTCTCCTGAGAACCTACTTTGTGTACTTCTAGGATAACTGTACTAGCTGCAGCTAAATAAATCCAATCTTCTAATGCCGACAGAGTGTCCCATGTCTCTGTGTAACGGAGCAGGTGAACCCAGAAGACGGAGGGCGTACCCTGCGCCGCCAGGTCCAAAAGGTTCTGGTTCTTCACCAATCAGAAAGTTGCTCAAACCTAAGAGACTCCACAGAACCTACTCTCAGCCACCTTGTTTCCTCTGCTGATTTGTGAAATACTCATGTATAAAAGAAGTCACATTTATTATTGTCCTACCTGTCAATTCCATTTTATTTCTTTTTTTCAATATATTTTCATGTAAAGCCCATAATCTTGCAGAATGCAAGTGAAAAGTGGATAGACATGTGTGTGTCCAAGTTGAGCACTTAGCTTCTAGTCTTTTTCAGATGGAGGCTGGACCCTGGACTACAGGGATCAGTCATTTGTTTTACGAGACTGAGAGTGTGTATCAACAATGCCTTGTTCATGATACCAAGCATGACATGCCAAGTCAGGGGATAATAGTCAGACGTGATTTTGTTGACTTCATTCTGCAGCTATCAAGCTTGTTTTCCTAATTGTTTTGCTCCACTAGACTGACGAGTAAAAAGTCTATTGTAAGGTTTACTAATACTGATTAGCTACCTCTCTCTGCACGCCACTTCCTGGAGAATGGAGTTTGCTTTGGGGACCTCGAGCTAGTCTTCAAATTACTGAAAAGTACTAGGTTGGCCAAGTCGCCCCTATGTAGGTTCCCCCTAGGAGTTGCACTTCTGCTGACCACATAATGATTATTTGCTCACAAAGAATCTGGTGGCCATGTTAATAATTATGTTTTGCCTTGGACAGAATAATGCCACTTATGTGAGCTTTGAATTTAGGAGGAAAGATACTTCTTCCGGACAGCGTAACGTTTGCAATTTCAAGAAGAACCAAGTCTAATACTCGCACGATTACTTATCTGGCTGTTCATGCTGGTCCTACATGCCAATTGGTTAGTTGACTCCAAGAAAATAGGCAGGTTAAACGGGTCTTAAGCCTTAAAAAGGACACAGCTTTTTAATATAATTTAGGAAGCATTTCCCCAGGTCTCTCTCCTATGTCACGGAGGTGAGTTAAGTGGGCAAGGAAGGAAGTGGATCTGGACATAGTTTGTAGAGGAGCCCTTTCTACCAGATGAACCATTGCTACCAAAACCTTATGATGACAGTGAACTTGGTGCAATCTACTTTGTAAAATGTTTTATTTAAAACCTCTTGTGGACTTTGCATCTTGAGAGGTGAGTCAGTGTTTTTGATGTGTTGCGGCTTTGTGAGTGTTTCTTTTCACATTACCTTTTCTGTGGCATTCATAATTGTTCGAAACTATAGCGGGTGATGTGAAGTCATGAGTGGCCCTTACGCAGGAGCGGTGCGTCCACTGGGGTGCTGGGGCGTTGCCCCACTAATGCCACATGGCCCCAGGGCCCAGCCCCATTCATTGTTCTCTGGTTGATGCTTAACTTGCTTGAGTAATTTTAATTAACTACTCGCGGCCGGGCCGCGGCTCACTGACGCGGCTCACAACCGGGCCACAGCTGAGGCAATCGGACGTGAAGGGGGTCGGGCTGCAGCAGCACTCGTGTGTTTGAGAGACAGGCCAAGCGCACCGCAGCAGCAGCAATAGTGCACATGTTTGGTTTTGGGCTTGTCATTTTTATGACCAGCCCGAACATACGCACTACTAGCCTTCCCCTAAACTACTAGCCATAATCCAAGTTGAATTTTCCCTTAGGAGAGCGAGCGAGGCGCAGCAGCCCCTGGTCTACTATGGGCGGGGAGTATCCGTGCTCTAGCCAATTCTGGCTCTGCTAATGCAGCGTCTGGATTGGCTGAGACTGGCTGCTATCAGATTGGGTGCTGCGCCTGGGTGACACAGCACTGCCGCACTTGGTGAAGCCAGAGGAGAGGGAGCTGCATGCTGCCGCCTATTCCTGTACAGAATGGACTCTGGCCCGGTAAGTTTTCTTTCCAATTTTAAAGCCCCACCCCCGCGCCACTCCCCCTCCCCGCGCATATTGCAAGCGGCCCATGACTGATTAAAAAATGTATATAGTGGTATGTCCAGCGTGATCTGCAAAATAATCCTTTCTTAGCAGGTGGGCATGACCTTGCACGCCTGCTGCTGGTGGACTGCCTGCCTGCTTCACTTGTAGTTGAAGTTAGTCTGACATCACCCCCTCTCCTCACCACCGTCTGATAACCAAGTTTGACCTCTCCCTGGAACCGGATCCCCGGTCCTCACCTCACACCGGTCGGTATCAGCTGCGATCTGCTGCCCCGTAATTTGACCGAGCACAAGTGCATGTCACGGCGTGTGCCTGTTCCAGGAACACTACACCGGCGCCTCCTCCATCCAGGGACTGTTCCCTCGATCCTTGCTCTGCAGAGGAACACACAGCGCATCCTGTACAGACACTTGCAGGAAGTTCCACCGCATGACCTGAGGCAGCCGGCAGGGCCGGGCTGGGCGTTTATTTGATGGGGCACGACGTTTTCACAGCCTGGGCCGGCTTTGGGTGTCCCATGGACTGGACAGTTATTTTATGGGGCATTTCCCTGGTCTGGGATCAGTGGGGATGGTTTTGGGGGGCCATGCACTGGACATTTAATTTATGGGGCATTTCCCCAGGCTGGGCCCAGTGGGGGCCATCTTTGGGGGCCCTTCCTTGGCAGTCTCTGTCCCTCTCAAGCCCCCTGGCTTACTGCAGTGAATACAGCAGGCTGGGGGCATGGATGTGGGTGGTGGAGGGGTGTGGATGGGTGTAAGAGAAAGAGAGGGCGAGGGAAAGAGAGCAGACTGAAGGAGTGAGTGTAGTCCTGCGTTCAGACTGAGAGTGTAAAGTGCCACAATGCATGCGGGTTTGCGTTAAGCACACATAGGGTGTGGAGGGCCAGGAGTTAAATGTAGCGACACCACGCAGTCTGAGCAAAGATCCACTCGTATTGTCAGTGTATAGCTTCCTGTCTTTTAAAGTGTGTTGAGTGCTAAGCGCAGTTTTTGGAGTTATTGCATCAAGTCGCAAGCATTTAGTCCCTGAAATGCCGGGTACAATGATTGTTGCTTTCAGTGCGTGCTGTCGCAGTGCTCCCAGTGCGAAGAGGTCCGCTTTCTGTACCTTGAGTGATGTGTTCGGTGAAATAGGTTCAGTGCTTGCTGTGACACACTTGCATAGAATTTCGTGTTTGTCGTGCCCAGCCTGCGTGATGCGTGCATATTCTTGCAGTGAATCACAGTGCCAGGCCTCCTCTTCGGCTTCCATACTTTGTTTTTTCTTGCTCATAGGCACTGCTTTGCTTTTCTCTTACTGTGTCCTCCGTTCTCCCCCCTTTAATTAGCCTGCTGACTCTCACGGAACAGTTTACAGCTTGTAAATGGGAACCAGTCTGCTCGTTTTGAGGGCAGTGCATGCTAGGAACACTTTGTTTTGCAGTCTGTGGTTGCATTTTTTAACTCATTTGGTCCGAGAACAGTTCCTTTGTTTCCCGTGTTTGAAATTGCTTTCAGCTGGGAAGTTAGAAACAAGACAACCAAACACAAAGCTAGCGGTAGCCCTCTAGAACAGCACCGGATTTAAAATTACTCAATGTCAGTTTTGGTGATATAATCCAATCACCCCAAGTGTGCAAATTTGGTAGACACCCGCCAGCACAATGTCGTTCCAAGAACTGGAAAATACATGTACAAACACCAAACCAAATGCACCACTTAAACACTGTAAGTTAAATCAAATTCAGATTCTTGAGTAGTTTTATGTTTTCTCAACAGATTCTTCTTTATTTTACGGTAACTTTTACAGTTAAAACCCAAAGTTTTCCAGAACAGCCGGAACAGCCGACGCGTTTCGTCCACCAAAGGACTTCTTCAGGGCAAAAAATTGATGTGACGTTAAAGGTATCTTCATATACTATTCTTCGTCTTGCGGTTTCCTCACAATTGCAGATATCCACAGTAATAAGATCAGAGGTCAATGTTTTTCGTGTCAGAAAAACAAATGTCAAATTGACAAGGCCAAATAATTGATTGAAGAACCCACATCCGGTTTGGAACGAAAAACGAAGGACGGTCTAAGTCAAGGTTCGTCCAATATGTGAGGCAAATATAAAAAAGTGAAGATACCAGAATCCGTATCTCCAAAGGAGGGTCAAACATCCACCCATCCAATCAGGCAGGCCTTCTGACTGCATGGAACAGTTTACAGCTTGTAAATGGGAACCAGCCTGCTCGTTTCGAGGGCTGTGCATGCTAGGAACACTTTGTTTTGCAGTCTGTGGTTGCATTTTTTAACTCATTTGGTCCGAGAACAGTTCCTTTGTTTCCCGTGTTTGAAATTGCTTTCAGCTGGGAAGTTAGAAACAAGTTAATATTTGAAGTAAGACGACTGGGCCCATAGGAATGGAGCTCATTGCCTTGGCCCAGATATAAAATAAGCCAATCTTTTGCATGTGTTTTGTGTTTATATTTTCATATTTTGGTTTTATTCAGGACAGTACAGCCTTAATGTAGCACAACAGTCCGAAGTGCAGTTTGGCATAGAAAAATAATTGCTTTCACGTTGTATATGTTCTGTAATACTCATCTTGTTTTTCACCCATTCCCAACACATGTCTATTCTGGCTTCTTTCATGCTAAGATGTTCTGTAACTCTGCCTCTTATTTGGATATTTTTTTCTGCAGTATTCAACTTGTGCAGTCCATAACACAGTGCTCTGGGTTTAAGCCTTGTTCAGTGTCACTTGCAGTTTGGAGCAGCTGACAGAACTCCTGCTTGTCTTATCTAGGGAGTTAGAAATCGGCGCATGCCTGCACTCGGTTATACCCTTGTGTTCTTGCAGTACAAGGCTGTTGACCAGTGAGGAAGGGCATTTGGTGAAGAGTGAAAAGAGGATGCTGAAGAGGAAAAGAAGGGGCTGAAGATGTGCAGATGGACAAGATATGCAGAGAAAAAGAGGATACATATCTAACATAAAGCACACATAATTGAAGGCCAAAACTCCTTCAACAGGCCTCAATGCTATTTAATTCACAGACTCACTATTTCAGAATATAAACATTTTCAATTATTAATTATTTATAAGAAATCATTGTTGTTACTCATTTATCTTAAACACTTAACACTCAGTGACAAAGCCAATCATACTGACAGGCTTTAGGCGTATGTCAGTTGCTGTGCCATTAATCTGGATAAAATTATATCTCAGAGAGAAACCAAAATACTGGTCTGATGGCACACTATGGGAATCACAGAAATGTATTTGGCATGTTCCTTTATTGGGAGCACCCACTTTTTTGATCTCTCTTAAAGACCTGTCTGCACATATTTCTATATGACTAGTTACAGCCAGCAGCTATGGGTGCTTCCCAAAGTCTGGTTAGAAAATGTTTTTCCAAAGTTAATGCTGCATGCAGTGCAAGACACTGGGCAAGCAAACATTTTAAAGGGCTAAAGTTGTCACGCAGAACAATTGACATATTACAGTAAATGTTGAACAAACTAATGAAAGAAGCTATGGGGCAGTTTTTAATGTGTTTAATATTTCAAGACTATAGGTTTCCACTGCTTAATAAGCCTTGCTTTCTCGCTGCATTCATTTGCTTTAAAATGCACCATTTGGCAATCTTTTTTAAATTTCTTTCTCAGGAGAGGGATTCTCCCTAGACCCCAGATTTGACCATTGAACTTGTTCAAATCGCTAACTAGTGTTTTCTATTGAAAGGGTAGAGCCAAAGCAGTCTTGCTTAGTACCCTAGCCCTCTTCAGAATTCATACTTGCTTGGCAACCCAGAAATTCTCTGAAATAATGTATGAGTTTTCTTTTATGAATGCCTAGAAGAACTGAATTTTTAGTCCATTTATCACAGAAATAATGCTGAAAATCGCACCAAAAAGATGTCAATTTAAAAAAACAAATCTTCACGGGGGAGAACCCCCCGAACCTCCCTTATTGCTGTCGGCCTTGCTCGCTGCGCTCGCATACGTTGGTTCGTTCTTTATAAGCCTCACCAGTTTCAATTTCCACCAGCCGCCCCTGCCGTTACGACGACGATGGTATGTTTTGCAATCTAAGATCTCTACCGTGAATGAAAATTACACTTCTACCGAGCACAGAGTTTTAATTTTATTGCATCAAATGACAGCAGCCTTCACGACATTACAACAAAAGCACATTTTCCATAAACCGAGGGGAAATTAACGACAAAGCATCATGTGGCTGACGAAGCCACTCTTAATTCCTAAAAAGTCCTCGCTATATAGTCTTTCATTTTTCTATTTTGCAACACAAAATTCACGATTATGGCTCTTTGTTACTTAACTGGGGCAAAGGGGCAGTTTTCCTCACTGGTATTGCTGTGCTTAGCATACTTGCTCCGCCACTGGTGTGCGTCAAAATACTTTTCTCCAGACAACCATGAACAAAAACAGAGCAAGTCGAGGAGAAGGCCCTCACAGCAAAACCGGCAAAGAAAATTACTACTACCCCAAAGCAAAGTCAAAGGCTTCACAGCCTTTGCTTTGATGCAGCAGGGTGATTTGGGGGGGGGTAGGGTGGGGGGTGAGGGGCTGGGGGGCATGGGCACCTTTTGAAAGTGAAGTTGAATCAAGAAGGAAAGATGAAGCAAGGGAGTAGCCAGCAAATTAAAATATCCCTCACTTTGATCCATACCTCGAATGCCATTGGGTGAGCGAAGCGAGTAAGCCCTACCGACTCTAGATGAGGTCCCATCGTAACCCCTTCCGCTCATCTTTAAGCCTTTCATGTAAACATCCAACTATCCATCTTTTTATACTCTCATCCATTGTTTCACCAACTTTTTGAACCCCAAATTGGTGGCCAAAAAACTGGGCACTCTTCCTAAACCCACCAGAAAAGTTATAGTTGATGACAAACTAATCTTTGGTGATCAGGTTAATACTGTGGCGTCAGCCACCTCTCATGCTCTCAGAATGATCAAGAAAATAATGTCCTTTCTGCCGGCAGACAGTCAGTGGACAGTTGTTACATCACTTTTACTATCAAGGTTGGACTATTGTAATGGTCTTTACCTAAACATTCAAGAACGATTTTTGAATAAACTTCAAATGTTGCAAAATGTGGCAGCTAGACTGCTTACTGGCACACCTAAATTTGCTTCAATCTCCAAGGAAATCAAAAGACTTCACTGGCTACCAATCAAAAAAAACGGGTGTGTTTTAAAACTTTATGCACCGTTCTCCAGGCCCTACAAGGAACAGGACCAGATTATATGAAGCGGTGGTTTCTATGGTACATTTCTAAAAGAACCCTTCGCTCCTTAGGAGCTAAATTGTTGATAGTACCCCCAATTTTAAAAGCCAGGTCGGGAGTAAGAAGCTTTATTGTTTTCACTGCAAAGGCCTGGAATGACCATCCTTTCCATCTGAGAAATGCCACTGATCTCTAGGCATTCAGGAAAGGACTTAAAACCTGGCTTTTTAACTTGTAACATCTCCACAGCTTTCACTGCTCAGAGAATAGTAGCTCGCGCCAGGACGCCTTTGGGTAACCGCTGTGCTTTAGAAATGCATATAACATAACATAACCATTTCATCCATGCACCCTTTCATTATTAGTTTTCCATCCATCCATCCTTCCGCTAACACTTCCACACATTCATACATTCTTTTACCCCTCCATACATCCATCCATTCTTCTTCATCCATCCACCAATTCACCATCCTTTTATCAATCCATCCTTCCACACCCCCATCCAGGCGACCACTCATCTATGCACCCATTCATCCAGACTTTTAGCATTCCAGCCTCTTTTTTTTTCTCACACTCATGCAAATATTGTTTTATCCTTACATCCATCAGTCTATTTGCCCTTGCATCCATCCTTTCAACCTTTTAACTCTTCCTTCCCGTCACAGTTTCTTCCTTATTTTCTTTCAGATGCCCTTCATTTCACTCTTCCCTCCAACCCTCTCTCTCTCTCTTTCTATTCCTCTCTTTTCCTTTTCATTTCTTAGTTGTAATTAACTTTCCTGGCTTGACCTCTGTTATAAGTGTCCCTTATTTTTTAGAGCTCTTGTTTGCAGAGCTACAGATAGGAAAGGCTCATAAATAACTATGAGTGTCAACACCACCCCGATTAAACTGCAAAAGTGGGAGTTCAGGACCTCACTGAGATGAAGAGACAATTTATCTTTTCTGTTTTATTCATTTTTCTGCTTTGAATTTGTGTTGTAATGTTGTATTTAGTGACCCAATAACATTTGTGAGGTTTGGATTAGGGTCACAAATAGGCCCGGGCACCCTGAAAAAAAAGTGACCCACATTTGCAGATTGCCCCTTTTCGCAAAACACTGACTCAGTGTTTTAAGTATTATAAAAAGAAGGAGGGGGATTTCTAAAAGAGCCATGTTTTCTTAACTTCACTGAGATTAAAAAATGCAGATATTTCCAGGACTCTTTGTGCACGGATTAGTGCACAATGGTGAACCACACCTGAATATAAGTGAGGCCACTTCTGCTCAGGCCACCTGCCCCTGCTCAATCTGCATACATTATTGGGCCAGCCTAGCAAGAGACTGGGAATGACACCTCCGCCTGTTTGTAAAAGGGAGGTAATAGAGGCCCATCTACCTCCAAAAAGGCTGCTCAGGCCCCCACTTGGCCTCTGACAACATCTGAACAGCACAGCCACAGCCCAAATCGGCCAAAAAAGCAGCCCACAGCTGCAACTTAGATAGCGGCCCATTGCCCGAGTTTCTGCCTTACCAATCCCACCATGACATTTGTGGTCTTACATATATGTATATAGTCAGATGTGCAGTGACAGGTCTACGTGTTTCTGCTTAGTTATCATTAAGAATAACATACATTATAATTGAAAGTCAGATGTTTTTCTGGCACATGCAAGACCATTTTTATGGAGCTTGTTTCATAGAACCCACACCATGGAGGTGGGAGTACTCTCCCACCCTCCCACAACCATGTGTTGTTAGAACAGACATTTCATCCTCCCAGCAAGTATTTTTGTGCCTCCCCCCTTCAACAGGGGTTGAAAAAAGTTCAATTTGCGAGGAAGAATAAATACATGTTGTAGAACCCACCACTCTGCATACAAGTAGAGACCTAATAAGAAGAGAGCAGTGCGAAAGTAAACTATTGTGGGCCACACAGACAATCATCCTGCCATACTTTGGAAGATACAAGTCAAGTGACTTCTAGAGCCTCTAATGCACCCTACTCCATCCAGGTTAAAACTAGTAAATTTTTACGAAAAAGATGAAAGTCTTAGTTCATCAGCATGTTCACCAGTTAGGACAAAACAACTTCCAGTTTCAGAATCCTTCATCAAAAAAGTATTACAGCGGGTCCATAGCTACTTGACTCCAGTGCATAAGGGGAAAGACGAAGCTTCAGCATTTGTACTGGCCTGGTGTATATGTTGAAACACCCCATTGATGCCACTAAAGGCGTGTATGGCAACCAAAAATCCTCCTGCCATAAGGAAGGTTTATTACAACCATTACCATCTTGGAAATTGGTTTCCAGAGGATTGGCATGGATATCATAGGCCGCTTAAACTCTCATGAAGTAGACACCACCATATGAGTGATAATTGGTTGTTCTTGCGTTAAGTAAATTGTTGGTAAAATTGCAGTCAGTCATAGCTTTATTCGATTTCAGTATAAAAATCATAAAAGCACATTAAAATGTAATACATACAATTAAACTCAATAATACAGATCAAAATATGTAACAATTTAAGTGATTCATACTGGGACTAACTCTTTAAATAACATTAATTCTGCACTTCAGCTTGCGTTAGTACAACAGCATAATAAAGTGACCTTCTTTACAGTTCAAGTCAGATTTAAATTTAAGCCATGGAAAATCTGCATCTAATTGTAAATTTTAAAAACTTACATACAGCACTTTTGGTCATTTCATCTTGTAGTAAGAGCAACTAGAATAAGGCGGGTCTACACTGTCTCAAACCCCAGATCTTTAACAAAGGTATTAAATATCTCTTCCTCCCCCATACGTAAAATTTACAGAATAAAACACAATGGATTGTTGATTGCGTTGAAAAATCATCACACGGGCATTTTATTAAGTTTTTCGACCAATCATTAATAGCTGGAAAGGTTAACAACCTAAAATAGATACCAGTTCTCAGCCGAGCTAATAACATTCTATTATAACTGGATTGCTCGGGAGATAAATAGAGCTGCAAGCCAGGTCCCTGCAGCAATGACTAATGTTGGATAACAGATGCCTTCTTCCCCTCCACAGCCCAGCGTTGATTTTCCAGGAGAGCAAGGCAACATTCTTTTAGTGCTTTTCTGGAAATTAAAGATAATGAGGAGGGTGTGTTGAAACATTCTGGGTGACCTAAGTTTGTTAAAAATTCCTTAACATAGGAAAGCCACTGGATATTTTTGGCTCCCTCATGTTTGATGCAGTCCGTAATAATCGCCCTGTTAAAATCAGTTGCCATAGAGGTCCAAATCTTGTGCCATAACAGCACCGGACTTAACCTAATTAGGTCTGATATGTAAACCAAAGCAAGTTCCTTATGGCAAACATGGGTGGAGGTAGATTTGGGGACAGCTAACAAATATCGCAGGAAAGAATTTTCCTTTATTTGAATTCCCTGACAGTCTGCAACCCCCCAAATACCAGCCCTGTAAATAGCAGTTGACACACATTTGGCCTTGTAAATATCGATCAAAATACGAACAGGCCTACCCCCCAGTTCATTAACGAACTGTTTCACTGCACCTATTGCACGTGCGAATGCTAGGTTCCTAGTACTAACAGCTGTGGTCCAGGTACCTCTTTTATTAAAAACAATCCCCAAGTATGAGAAGGTACTAGTTAATCCTATTTTAGACTGTTCTAAAAAAGTATTACAAGAAATCCTATATTTTGATGAGCAGCACATGGTAAAGGTTTTCCCGATATTAATTTTTAAGCCCCTAGATCCCATAAATACTGAGAAACTAGTTAACGCCTTCTGAAGACCTACTTGGGTTCTTGCCATTATGACCGCATCATCTGCATACAATAAAATGGGCACCGCGGAGCCATCAATTTGGGGATAATCTACACCTAATTTAATTAAATAATCTGCCACTCTATTAATATACAAATTAAAAAGAAAGGGTGCCAGAATGCAACCTTGACGAACACCTTTCGTTATTGGGAATTTATTTGTGCATTTGCCTTTCTTTCCATAGCGCACCTTTGCCCATGCCCCTCTATACAACTCTTTAAGAAAATTAAGCATATTTAAATCAATGCCGAGCCCTGTTAAAGTATCCCACATAACATTATGGCTCAAACAATCAAAAGCTGAGCTAAGGTCTATAAACGTCATAAATAAATTGCCCTTTTTTGCCACCGTATATTTACCAATTAACATAGCCAAATTTAATCCTTGTTCGACGGTTCCTAATCCTGACTTGAATCCATACTGGAATTTGGAGAGGACACCTTCATCCTTGGCCCATGTTTGCAGTCTATTTAATATAATTCTACCTTCCACTTTCATCAAGGAGTCAAGTAGTGAAATGGGCCTATAACATTTGGGGTCGTTTCGATCTCCCTTCTTAAATATGGGCACTACTATTGCTTCCTGCCACGTAGGTGGAAATCCTTTATTGTTGCAGCTATTAAGCACGTTCGTCAAGAGCGGTGCCCATAAGGAGATATTATCCTTATAAATGTCCATTGGAATTCCATCTGGTCCTGGAGCTTTACTGTTAGAGCTTTCTAGTATTGCCAATTCCACCTCTGAAATGGAAAACAAATCCCCAAAGGGAACAAATCAGAAGGGACAGGCTCTATAACAGTCAACGGGCCAGGGCTAGGGCTTTCTGGACTGATCGTCTTTTTTGTATAGCTCGGTGAAGTGATTGACCCATACAGGCTCCTCTATGGCAATCTCTACCAGGTCAGATTTCCTTTCAACAAAAAAAGGGCCATTTACCGCTCTCCAGAAGGCAGTGTTATCTCTCAGGGAACACGCCTTTAGTAGAGCATCCCACGCAGCCTCCTTCAACTCTTTTCTCCATTTATGTAGGGTAGATTTATAAGCTGTTCTAGCAGATCTTATATCTTGCTGATTTTTGGGTATTTTTTTTAGGGTCTGTTTTAAGTAAGAGTGCGCTTTGCTGCACTCCAAATTAAACCAGCCCTGAGCCTTGTGTCTCTCACCTTCCCGTAGTTTTCCTGTCAATTTGCTGCCAATTTGTGCTGTGATCTTCTAAAATGCTGCGATAACCACAGTTGGATTAGGGTTTTCCTCAAGACACGTCATAAAGTCGTTAAACTGACCCGCTACTAGACTCTGCAGGAAGTTTATAGGGTCAACCTTACTCCATTTTATTGCATAGCCATTGGTTCTAGCCAACGATATGCCATAAAAATATAAGTTTTCAGCTACATTAGACACTTGTCTACATCTCAATCCAGAATCAAAGGTCGAACTAATCGGAAAGTGATCGCTAAGTGCAATGTCCTCTGTTTTAAATGACAGGACACTGCAGTGGTAACTTGTGGTAACTAGCGTATAATCTATGACAGACCGCAGGCCCCGCCCATTAAAGGTGGGTTGAAAATTAACCTGGGGGTTACAAAACTCGTTCGCAAATCCTAAGTCCCACTCATGTATTAAATTATTAAACAAATTTCCCAGCATGGAGTGCTCAAAATGTGTACAAGGATCACCCTTAAGATTGACCATTCCACATATTCCTGAATTACTATGGGGACATAAATGGCAATTAAAATCACCCGTCACTATAATGCACCTTTCATTTTGCGCGGAACCTGTCTCGCAACATAAAGAGTTATTTAATTCTTCCAAGACCCTTATTTGGTCATCCTTTGGAATGTTCTTATACAAATTAACAAGGGTGATATGCTGATTTCCTCCCACCTTAAAGGAGAGTACCTGATAATAATTGTGCCCCCCGGTATTCTGACACTTAATGGTCAAATTGGCAGTATTTGAAATGTAGGTGCAAAGCCCGCCAGAACGTCTGCCCCTCCTCGTCATCTGCAACGCTGTAGAAAAATAAGTGCGGTACCCGGCTAGATGTATTTCGAACTCTTCCCAGCACTCCTGAAGGCAAATTACATCGAAATTGTCAATGAAAGCCAAGAAGATGGGGTCCTTTACCTTATTTAACAATTCCGCTATGTTCCAGGATAGGAGAGCCAACCTCCCCCTTTGATCGTCTAGTAAGGTCCCTGGGGCTGATTCAATAGCAGCACAGTTACCTATTTCCAGGGATGCAGATACAACGCTATCTCCAGCACCCCCCACAGCTGTACTTAGGGATCTTTGTTGAGCTAGCACTCTTTCTTCGCCACCACCAGTATGAGTAATCACTACAGACTCTAATCTATCTGGCCCCTTTACCAATGGACAGAAGGTGGTACTGGCCACAGCTACGTCTTTATCCCTATTCTCAGGGGAAATTATTAAATTGCTGTAAGCCGACTGATTAGTTCTCCTATTAGGCTTACTAAACCCCTCCCGACAACCATACAGGGCCCCGGTGATCGGTGACCGTCAATCAACCATCTCCAGGCAACTATACCTGTTGGCAGTCAGGATTCCTCTCCAATTATCCCGGAATATTTCATCCCTAACAGGGTGCCCTCCCCACTCCCCCCTGTCTCCTCCCCTCTCTTGGTCGCCTACTCTGCACCAGTTCCTATCATAGTCTGGACCAAAACGACTCCTGGGAGGATAAAAAAAGGAAAGTCATTTTGTTTCAATGCCTTCATTTATGCCCTGCATACCCCATGAACATATATGGTCAACCGTACGTGGATCCTCAAAATTGACCAGAACACAATCACCCTGGGTTGTTTTCCTCCCGTGCCCCACCCAGGGTACCCTACGCACCATTAAGATCTTACTCAACCGGTGGGGCGGTAGCGGTCGGTTGATATTAAGCCAATGCTGGACCTTGTTCTTTAATGACCAACTAGGTTCCTCAGTAAAATCAGCCAGCTCTGGGACCCCGGTCATAACCACCACAAAAGGGCTTGCTTCTGGGGGCAGATTAACAGCTAGTTTACCCAGTGGAGCTCCCTAATTACAATCCCTGTTGGGGTCCAGTCCGGAGGCCTTAGATATATTATCCTCCTGTCTAGTGTGCACAATAGGGTTTTAGGATTATCTACAGTATTCTTCTCTGGGGGCATAAGGATCTTCGGTTTTGCGTTTACCACTAGTGCAGGTGTATTTTTCGCTGGCAAGCCTACTAATTTGTTGTTATTTGACTTACTACCCCCTGCCTTTGGTACCCCAGGATTAGAAGGATTCTTAGAAAAAGCAGTCAGATCAACTAACTGCTTTTCTATGCACGCTAGTCTGGTCTCTATCGGGGAGAGATACATTTTGAAAAGCTCCCCCATTCTTTCTAAGAGTTGGCTATCGGCCTCATCAACATTACTATTTCCAATTAGACTGACCGATGCCTCTACACTTCCTGAACCCAAAACCACATTACTCGGATCTATATGCATAGGGTCACGCCCTGTCTTTAATTGTAGTTCTGATCCCTCCCCATGCCTTTTTGATAACTCACATATCCCCTTATCCACTGACGCTTTTATTTTCTTTGTTTTTTTAGATGTTTTCAATATGGCGCCCTCCCTCCTTCCCCTCAACTGCCTAATACTAGTATCATCTGGCGTGGGGTTCATCACTAATTCCGGGGTCTTTTCTAATGCCGAACTCAAATGTGAATCGGATAGGAGTTCTGACGCTGACAAATCTACCACATTTTGCAATCTATGCACGTCTGCGTGGACTTCTATAGGACCTGATTCTTTAATATGCTCAGGGGTTCTAGCTGTCGCGAGATGCCCCAAGGACGATCGCTTAGCCAATGCTAGATCTTGGGACACTCTTCGTTCCATGAGGGCAATCCCTTGATCTATGACTGAGTTTGCCCTAACGATGAAATTATTTAATGGGCCTGTTATCTGAGCTCCTCCCATAGCCATTTTGCTCCTGCTTTCTCGTGTGGACATAATGGTACAATAAGTACGCACAATCACTGAACAACTCTGTGTTGTAAAAGAATTACGAAGAATGAAAACATACGTACAAATCACACAGTAGCAGGAGTTAAAGGGGGGGGCCCCGCCCGGCCTTAGTCGGACTTTAACGGGCCCGCCCCTGGCCTGGGCTTCGCCCGGCGGATGCCCGCGCGTGTCCCGCGTGCGCGGGGAAGGCGGAGACTAAATAGGGAAAGATGAAGGCGGGAAGAGGGCTAGCTGCGGCGTATCAGGAGCCGCTGGGCAGTCTGGTCCTCGCAGTCCCGCTGGCAGGAAACAGGTCGTAGTCCAGCCCAAGATCGGAGAGACGTCCAAGCAGGTAATCCTGCTGATTTATGCAGTCCCAAAACTCAGGGTCAAAGCGGCAAAAAGGAACTTCTCCAGTAGCCAAGCACGAGCGGCACCTGCGGAGCGGGGGCCGCAAGAGGTCTTATCCTTGCCGATAGTAGAAGCGGGAAGAGGGCCAGCTGCCGCTGGGCAGTCTGGTCCTCGCAGTCCCGCTGGCAGGAAACAGGTCGTAGTCCAGCCCAAGATCGGAGAGACGTCCAAGCAGGTAATCCTGCTGATTTATGCAGTCCCAAAACTCAGGGTTAAAGCAGCAAAAAGGCACTTCTCCAGTAGCCAAGCACGAGCGGCACGGTAAAATTGCAGATTTTGGACTCTGGATTATATTGTAAAATAGTATTTAAGTCTTCTGACAGAATCATGTTCCATCTATATGCTGTAACTAAACCAGGTTCTGAGGGACACAGGGTAACCCCATACTTCAGCAGATTCTCAAACCGATGGCTTGGTCAATGCTGTTTCCATACAAGTAGATGCTGAGGAAACTGGCTAACTGATATAGTTGAAATTAGGTCAAGGTCTCTCCAGTGTTGTTCCCACTATGAAGCACACCTCAACATAGCATAGGAAGAGGGGATGGAAAAAACAACTGAAAAGATTTCACTGTGTGCTTCACCTACAAGATTGCTAAAAGAATACCCATCTGCAAAAACGAGAACCAGTCCTGAACACTTTGGGGCAGATTTATCAAAGTATTGCGTTACCCTTGCATCATGCATGGTGTCGCAAGGGCAACACAATACCTACGTTTGGTTACCAAAAAGTGCAAGGCCACCTAGTATACCCCTGCAGTGCTTGGCAAATCTGGAGTAATGCAAGGCAGAATAAGTCACTGCCTTGCGTTACTTTGCCCTGGGAAGGCATGATGAATACAGGCCCCAGCTAGGCCCGCAAGGCACAAGGGTTCGCTCTTCTGTAACGGAATCTATAAGGAAGTTGGCACGGAAACTGCAAAGTACAAAAACAACGTTTATTAACCCTTAAGGGTGGTCCTACAATCCACACAACACTCTTCAGTATTGCATGGAGTAGCACAAAGAACTTGCGTACATAGTCCCCTTTTATACACAACAGAGGGGCTCATAAGTGGGTGGATACAACATGGGGTCGAAGAACATTACCATTTATGGCCATTCTCGATACTGAATCAATACATGGGCAGAGCCAACACACTCCTTGAGCCCGCGAAAACACATGGTCAAGCAAAGCTAATTATAACAGATGTGGTCAAGTCTGGGCATGCGCCAGATGGACAAGAGAGCTATTTATAAACTGTTACTAGGCAGATTACAAGAGCAACTAACACAGAGGTCGGACTCTCCTCATGGCGAACACGTGGCAACATGAAAATACAAAATGGAGTCCGAACTTCGGTCAACATAACGAAGAAAACATGATCTAGAGGGGAAGCATTAATGTTTTCAGTAAATGCTTAATCACATTCTGCTTTAATTTACAACAGACGACCCTTTCAGCATTTACTGAAGACATCCGGTTTCCAAGAATAATCATCATATATATCAATTATCATCATTCCTTTAACCTCGTTAGCTAGACCCTTCTGGTGAGCAACATCGGCAGTAGCTTTCTTATCTGGAATGCAGAATGAAATGCATACGGAACAGCACAATGGTCCACATTGAACACACATACAGAAAAAGAACAGAATTGCTATAATAATACAGAGACCAGTTAAGACCTTCCATCCCCAGGCAGTAACCAACGCCCAAAACCATCCAGAAAAGGACCAAGTGCCGTCTTCTGTGTGGATTTCAGCTGCTATTTTATGCAGCTTGTTAATGGCGTTATAAACGGATGGCGTATGATCAGGGATGAACACACAGCAACTACTCCCAATAATTTTACAGGCTCCACCTCGATCAGCTAGCATTACATCCAATACCATACGATTCTGCAATGCAACAATGCTAGTTATTTGTAACTCTTCCGTAAGATTCCCAAGAGCAGCAGCAGTCTGATTAGTCACAGCTTCTACCACTCTTGTTAATCTTCAGATCTTCCTACTATTCAAAGCGGCTCCAACAAAGAAAAACAGTCCTAAGTTAAAATCAATATACTGTTGCAAGCTGGTATCAGTTTGATCCACATCATCAATCGATAAAGTACGTTTATATCTATTTACAGTCACATTATTCAACAATTTCAAATCCTTATGATATGACGCGGGTGCCAGGAATACAGGAGGTAATAGGAATGATACATAGCATACCCCAGACCACCCAGCCGGCAAACGGTAATAACCTTTATTTCCACATACAAAGTAGGTATTATGGGACGCTAGGAAGGTACTGTTATTTAAGCCGTCAATGTTCAATACAGTTATGCAATCACTGACACCAACAGGGATAAATCCCACACTCTGGACACACAGGTCCGCTTGAGCTTGTGCCACTTGGATCACGAATTTGTCCTTCCCCACAGTGTCTCTGGTGTTCGTGAAGATATAGGGAATGGATTCATTGTCTGGTCGGTACTCTTCCCATTCCCAAATTGTCCCATTCGCCTGTGGATACCCATTTTTGTCCTGATGACATTCCTTATTAAGTCTGAAAAGCAATCGTCCCACTGTCGGTTTCCGAGTGGCAAACAGCAAAGTATACCATGCTCTACAAGAGCCATTATGAGAGAAAGGAAGTGGTATGAATGGCGTACCTCCTTTCTTCTGATGAGCTGGCATCATCCCACATATCCAACAGTTCGTAGCGTTCGTAGCAACGTGGGTATGATGCAGCATCTGAATGAAAGTGTTATTCAAATAGGACTGTCGATGCTTCAACTCTTGATATGGTAATGTATAAAAGTAGTGCTCCGCAGGCACTGGAGTCGTCAACACAAGTGTTTTCCGAGCAGGAGTTACCTCCTCCACAAACCATGTGGTTATGCCAACGATAGCTACTGTGAGCATGAACCCCAATGCGCAAAGGATTTTCTTCTTCTCCATGTCAGAGGAAACAATACCCTGATATCTTCCTGAAACTAAAAAGGTCTGTCAGAACTCTTCCCCTTGGGCAGCGGTTGATTTCTTCACCAGCGGGCCAAGACGGGTGTCACTACACTAATGCAGGGCTGATCCCCCCCCCTTGCCTCATCGGCTCTCCGTTTCACTAACCCAAGGGCCGTTCTGACAGTATGTCCCGGTACTGGAAACCTCACTTCCTTGGTCGCAGATGATATCGCCTTCCTCCAGAAGTCGTGTGGTCCGGAAAGAGCTCCTCAGTGTCATTCGGCCCCGCAGCACGGCCTGTCTCTGCTGCTAGGATTTCTCGTTGATCGGTCAGCACGGCAAACTCCACCAATCCGGGCGGTACCTTTCGACAGTGCAAGGAATGGATCCAATTCTTCCTGTTCGAGACTCGCACTGCCGTCCTCGTTGCAAGGAGGACTTGCTCAGGTCCTACCCATCTCGGCTCCAAACTGTTCGTTCTGTCGAAGACTTTCACCATGACATGATCTCCAGGCCGGAGACCATGTCCTTCGCCAGTAGACCGATCAGGGAGCGCCTCTCGGACCTGTTGATGAATAGAAACCAAGTTATCCGTTAACTGTGCCAGATAATCACTCATCATTACACAAGGTACATCATACACAGCCTTAGGCCTTGGTGGACCCCAAATATTCATTGGGCGTCCAAAGACAATCTCGTACGGTGTAAGGCCAGTTCGAGAGTGTGGTACCGATCTAATCGACAATAACGCCAGCGGTAGAGCATCTGGCCAAGTCAGAGACGTTGAAGCTTGGATTTTGGCGATCTTAAGCTTCAGGGTACCATTATACTTCTCGACTAGTCCTGCAGACTGAGGGTGGAACACGGCATGAAACTTCTGAGTGATGCCTAGGCCCTTCAAGACATACTTTATAACATCCGCTACAAAGTGAGGGCCATTATCACTCCACAGAAGTCTACAGACGCCGTATCGAGGGAAAAACTCTTTTAGCAGTAGCTTCGCCGTGGTCATCGCAGTATTGTCTTTCGTAGGGTACGCCTCAACCCATTTACTGAAAGCGCAAACCACTACTAGAACATACTTCAAATTGTTACAGCGCTCAAGCTGGATATAATCCATCTGCAGAACCTCAAAGGGTGCAGTGGGCGTCGCAAATCCTCCTGCTGGAGTTCGAGTGCCTTTCCCTGGGTTATACTTCAGACAGATCATACAGGTCTGCACCACCCTCTTTGCCGTGCTAGCAATCTCTGGATGCTCCCAGACTTGGGTAAGCAATTTCACAATTGCGGAAGCTCCAACATGTGCTAGCCCATGTGCCATTTGAACCATAGGTTGTACGAAAGCCGTGGGTAACTTCCATCTATCCATCTGCTTATTTCTCCAACAACCCTCATCATCCAACTCTCCCTCGCTAGCCCATTGCTCCCGCTCTTTATCAGAAGCGGTCCTTTGCATTTCTCGCACTTCTTCCTTTGCATCACGCCATCTCTCCCTCTGTGATTTTACTACATACATGGCAGTAGCGCCGGGCTGCATCGCAGTCTCCCGTGCTACTCGGTCTGCTAACGCATTCCCTTTTCCAACTTTATCAACTACTTTCCTATGGGCACTACACTTAACAATGGCAATTTTCTTCGGGTATGTCAATGCGGTTAAAAGATTGTGGACTAACTCCCCATGCATTATCTGCACCCCATGTGACGTTAGAAACCCTCTCTCCTTCCAGAGTAGGCCGAAGTCGTGCGCTACTCCGAAGGCATAGCGGCTATCTGTGTAAACATTCACACACAATCCTGTACTGAGCTCACATGCTCGTGTTAATGCTATCAGTTCCGCTGCTTGAGCTGATTTCTGTGGTATGCGTGCTGTCTCCACTATCGTTTGTAATGTGGTAATTGCATACGCTGCTGAAGTCGTACCATCTGGTAGCTTCAGGCATGATCCATCTACCCACAGTTCTCCATCTACATCTGGAAAGGGCGTATCCTGGAGATCAATACGACCCTTTGTTTGTTCCTCAGTCACAAGAATGCAATCATGCGCTTTCTGCGCCTCAGGCTGGGTCTCGGGGTATGGCAACAATGTGGCCGGGTTTAATGTCACGCACCTTTTCAACGTAATATGAGGAGCCAAAAGCGTCAGCTCATATCCCGTTAAGCGGGCACTGGTCAAATGCTGCGTCTTTGTTTGATTAAGCAGAGCATCAACAGCATGGGGAACTAACACCAACAGCTTGTGGGATAACACAATTCCTTCACTTTGGCGTATTGACACAGCTGTCGCCGCAACCGAGCGAAAACACCCTGGTAATGCTCGGGCAACAGGATCAAGTACGGCCGAAAAGTATGCACAAGGGCGTTGCTTATCGCCATGCATCTGTACTAAAACTGATAATGCACATCCATCTTTCTCATGCACATACAACGAAAAGGGTTTTGCATAATCAGGGGTCCCTAACACTGGTGCTGAACAGAGGGCCTGTCGTAATTGCTGAAAAGCAGCATCACACTCATCTGACCAAGGGATTGGGATAGGCGTGTCTTTTGTCAAGAGAGCTAGTAATGGCTTAGCTATGTGTGAAAACCCCAATATCCACTGTCTACAAAAAGAAACAAGGCCCAAAAATGCACGCACATCCTTCTGCGTGGATGGTCTCGGTGTGTCCAAAATTACTTGGATACGATCTGGTGTGAGTGCACGCCCCTCCTTAGACAAAAGGTGACCTAAATAAGTCACCTTTGGTCTACAGAATTGCAATTTCTTCCGAGATACTTTATGATTGTGGGATGCCAAAAAGGAAAGTAGGGATAACGTGCTCTTCTCACACAACTCCAGGGTGTCAGCCGCCAACAAGATGTCATCGACATATTGAATGAGGGCGACCCCCTCGAGTAAAACAAAGGAGTCCAACTGTCGCTTCAAAGCCTGACTGTAAATACTAGGGCTTTCTGTGTAGCTCTGGGGAATTCTACAAAAACGATAAGATCTATTGTTTAATGTGAACCCAAAAAGAAATCGGCTATCAGGGTGAATGGGAATAGAAAAGAAGGCATTTTTCAAATCAATCACTGAGAACGTGGTCGCCGTAGGCGGGACCAAGGTAAGCAACGTCGTGATATCGGAGACCACCGGGTACTGAGGTATCACGATCTTGTTCAGCTCCCTCAAATCAATTATGAACCGATAGACCTTTGCATCCGTGTCCTTTTTCAGAATAGGGAGAATCGGACTGTTACAGATATTATAGGGAACTTCTTCCACTACTCCTACTGCGATCAAATCTTGCACAATCTGTATGAGAGCTTCCTCGCCCTCCTGGGAAATACGATACTGTGGGAGGCGTGGTAACACCGCCCCCTCCTGGACACTAATGTGGACCGGAGGAATCACCATTTGTCCCACATCTGTGTCCGAAGTCGCCCATAAAGCTCGGGGGAGGGTAGCCAACAACGCATCCTCTGATATCGTACACATCCGCTCAGACCGGGGATAGTTGTCATTTAAGATCACCCTCACACCTTCGGGGGAGCAGCGGATTGTGGCCCTAAAGTGCTTTAACATATCAAGGCCCATAATGTTATCCGGTGTATACGGGGCAAGCAAAAACGGACAGGGCGCAGAAAAACAATCAACCTTAAATGTAAGGGGCTGTGAAAGAGGGCTTCGGGAGAGTGTACCGTCAAACCCTACCGATGTAACCATTGAGCCGGATGGGGGAGCCCCCGGAACCAAGTACCTAGACAATGCACTACGTGTCGCTCCTGTATCCACTAGGAACTGATCAGTAGAACCTAAAACCTCAGCCGATACATAAGGACCCGTCTGATCGACCGGCACCTCAACTGATTCGGACCCCCATCCAACGCATTCCTATGCATGCTGAGAATCATGATATCCCGATCGATCGATGTCCGATACATGATACTGGTGCTGGCGATCGAAAACATTTGAGCTATCTCGGTGCTGCCCGGCAGTATCGAAACGGACATTATCGTTAGAATTCCCTCTAAAGTTCGAGGAGCCCCCTCTACCTCTCGGGCCACCCGGAGTATGCCCCTGACGCGAAGCACGCAACACTGGGCAATCCCTGGCCCAATGGCCCAACTGCTTGCAGTACGCACACTGGTTCCTATTCAAATCAGATCGGCCCGAAGGGGGACCATAAGATCCGCCCCTTCCTCTATTATTATTACCCCGGCGGGGCGGGCCATATACTTGTGCTAACATCACCTTGGTTTTGAGATCTTTCGATTTCTTCTCCTCCTGGCCCTTCACCTCATGCTCCTGACGCTCATAATACTGAGCGATGGTCAGAAGGGCCGTCGGTGTCGCGGAGGACCAAGAACTCTCACTCGCTTTTAACCGGGCCGCAACTGCCGGTAGCAGATTAGCCACATATTTGTCCGCGAAAAGGTGGCGGCCCGTTTCGTCAGTAAGCGACTGGCCACTAAAGTCATGAAACGTTTCTTCAAAGCGCGTGAAGAAATCCGCAACTGACTCGTCAATTTTCTGCTTACATGCAGCTAACATATTCCAGTCAATCTTTTTAGGGGGAATAATTGTTTTCAACTTAGCCACAATAGCCGCAGGAAGATCTAAAATATTCTGGGGTGGTTTTTGTGCGGGCTTCCTCTCCCTGTCTTCGTCCTCAAGCTCAGACCATCGGGCCTTGAAGGCAACCGAGTCATCTACCTTCCGGACAGACCGCCACGTGTCCGGTGGTAGAATAAGGCCAAAGAACAGGTCTATATCTGCTAAGGTCATAATGCAAGAATTCAAGGCCCCCTCGACTTCCTCATAGAAGGCCGCTGGATTCTTGCGGGGGTCAGGCAACGCATTCTTTAATGCCATAACATCGGCCCTATGCCATGGAGTGTAAACCCAATTATACACAAAATATCCCCTAGCATCGGCGGAGTTAATGTCCGAGCTAGTCCCCGCTCCCTTAGGAGGAACATACAAAGGCGCCGCCTCTCGCATTGGTTTAGCATGCACTACATTATCCTTATCTGACTGGGAGGTGGATGGGTGGCCCCCTGTCGCAAACGAATCCAACTGCTTCTCCTCCTCCGTTTGTTGGCGTGCTTTCTCTCTAAGGGCCAGCACCTCGTCCCGTAAGGCGAACAGCCGCCGAGCCGCCTCAGGAGCCTTAGAGGGAGAAAAAACACCGTTACGTATTGCTCTGGCATCTGAAGACACTTCGTCAGGCTCTAGGACATTAGAATATTTTCGGAAAGCAGTAATCACTTCATCCGCGAAATGACCCAGAAAATACACTTTATCTCTCTCCTGCCACGGCCCCCAAGTTTGAAATAAGTCCTCCATGGATACCTTGCCCTTAAGCGCACGGAAGGAAATTGTCCGAAGCTCAGCCATTTGCTCGGCCGACAGCATGGACCGTGTGTCTACTTTACCCGAAGCCGGGTCAGAATCTTGCGGCCGTGGAGCAGACGCGCCAACATAAGGGGGCGGAGAGCGATCTAGCAAATAAAAATCATCATCAGAATTATTAAGGACAGGATAAAGCGGCTGACGAACAACATATTGACCCGAAACTTGGAGCCTACGCTCTTTCTCTTGTCTGTCCGTTTGCTCTTTGTCCTCCCGACGCTTCGCTTCCTGCGCTCGCACATGATCATTCTTCCGTTGTTCTTTATCAAACAGCGCTTTCTCACGCTTCTCTCGCTCACGCACTTCCTTCACCCATAATCGCACACACTCAAACATATCCTGACGAGCACGTCGCTTACACATACACTGTTCCACATACTCAATCTTACGTATATCAAACGATCCATACAAAGGCCATCGCAACTCAGGATCCTTCTTCGTGTATTTCCTCCATAGCGTGCTGTACATTATGGAAGAAAGACCATGCTTCACGTACATATCCCTATTAGGAGTCCCCTCTGGGGGAGCTGGAGCAGATTCCTCGAGGTTCAACCGGTTTCCAAAGCAGCAACACCACTTACGGAGTGCGCTAAAAGCAGGCATGCTCAGGAATAATGCAAAATATGCAATATTATAAAGAAAAATGGCACTTAATCGTTGCGCCGTTCAAAGTTTACACAGCTCCGGAGAAATTTCTCCACATTACCTGCCTATATGTGTTGCATTGCATATATTTTCACAAAGACAAATTCAAAATATGACTAGTCATCATCAATCAAACTCAAATAGCCAACCCAGGCTTCAAAAACTCGGAGCAAGTACCGTACAACGGTTCTTACCAATCAAGAGTCCAGGTTCCAACTGCCAAGCTCCACAATCGCCCAAACGGCTCTCACGGCAGGACCGACAGAAGAGGTCTCAGTTGATGACCGGCGCCACCCAGACGGTCAGCTCGGAAGGGAAGGAAGAAAAACCTCGGGATGCCAGGGCTAAGACGCCACTGGCAGTGATCACGTCCCCGGCCAAACTCCTCACCTTCGTCGCGACCAGTCCTTCGAGCATCCGAGTCGCCGATGAGCCCCACGTGACGGGCGCCAATTGATGAATACAGGCCCCAGCTAGGCCCGCAAGGCACAAGGGTTCGCTCTTCTGTAACGGAATCTATAAGGAAGTTGGCACGGAAACTGCAAAGTACAAAAACAACGTTTATTAACCCTTAAGGGTGGTCCTACAATCCACACAACACTCTTCAGTATTGCATGGAGTAGCACAAAGAACTTGCGTACATAGTCCCCTTTTATACACAACAGAGGGGCTCATAAGTGGGTGGATACAACATGGGGTCGAAGAACATTACCATTTATGGCCATTCTCGATACTGAATCAATACATGGGCGGAGCCAACACACTCTTTGAGCCCGCGAAAACACATGGTCAAGCAAAGCTAATTATAACAGATGTGGTCAAGTCTGGGCATGCGCCAGATGGACAAGAGAGCTATTTATAAACTGTTACTAGGCAGATTACAAGAGCAACTAACACAGAGGTCGGACTCTCCTCATGGCGAACACGTGGCAACATGAAAATACAAAATGGAGTCCGAACTTCGGTCAACATAACGAAGAAAACATGATCTAGAGGGGAAGCATTAATGTTTTCAGTAAATGCTTAATCACATTCTGCTGTAATTTACAACAGGCATTCTATGGAAAGCGTGGATGTTCCCATGCATTCACCCATGAATTTTGGCACACTCCCAGATTTACCAATACTGGTAGACCAGGAAATGTGTCAAAATGCTACTCCTACCCAGGAGAGACACAACAAGGAGGAATATCTTTATTTCTCCTGGTTGTTTTCTTTTTTTAAGTATGCTACATTTTGCAGGAAACGTGGAAAGAGAAAAATGGCTGAGGATTGTTTTTGTGCAAGAAGGTGTCCCTTCCTGCACAAAAACAATCCTGCCTGCAGTGCAGGCAACCGTGCACCCTGGCGCAAGGGTGCCTGTGTTGGCACAAGACAGCAGATTGTGCACTAGCGCAGTCGGAGAGTAGGAATAAATCATATCTTGATAGTTGTGACACATTCTTGCCCTCTCCCTTTCATGCAGCGCAACATAGCAAGTTGTCTTGCTGTGTTGCATAAAAAGAATGTTAAATCTGACCCTTTGGGTCTTGGTGGGTTGTGTTTAGGCAGCCCAGGAGGTCCGGAATTTGGGGTATTTCTTAGAGAATGGCAGAATGATACCCAAGAAAGGCAACATCAAAGCTTGCGACCAAATAACCCTTCCTTCCAACAAGAAAGACATTAGGGCTTTTTTGGCCTTTGGTGGGTGTTGCAGATTTGTACATGATTGTTTCAACAATGCTGCTCTCATGGTAGTACTTTACAAAAAAAAAGATATCTGCAGTGAAATCCTCTGGGGGCCCATCTCAGGACGGAATTTTCCTTGAACTGAAAAGCGCTTTGACCTGTGTACCTTTAGTATATTGTTGTGATTTTATTGATCTTTCTTATTACAAATAGATGTTTCTAGTTTTGGTTTGGGGCTGTCTTCCGGAATGGGATTCATCCTTTTATGTCGAGCCCAGACAGTGCTTGCCCTGACTCTTCAAGACATGTTGTATACACTCTGTGGGCTTACAGCCCGCCCATTGCTTTTATTTTGTTATTTCAAGTGTCCTTTAAAAAGGCTTCCTTGCTAGTGGTTATTTTTCCTATTTGTCCCTCCTTTTCATAGTTAGTTCAATCCCACTGAGCACCACCCTATTTCTTGTAGCCTTACACTTTTTATCAACTGCTTTAGGAATTACTTTTTCCTTCGTCTAAGAGCAGTTCACACGAGTGCTCGTGTTTTCACTTGCTCCGTTTCTGTAAACAGGGCTGTAATTCTTGTTCTTATCTCGTCACATTTGCTGTACATTCAAAGACGGAGATCAAATGTCAGACGCTGTTTCCCAAGGGCGCTTACTTTTCTTTCTCTGACTTCAAAGTGAGAGAGACCCATCCCCCCACCACCTCGCTCATTGCTGCTTATTCCTAATGTGTTGCTCTCAACTTTCTCCTACAGACAGAGTGCTCCTTTCTGTGGTTTTTGATACCACTGAGCCATACTATTTCTTCAAACACCTCGAGACCGTCACAGACATTCTCCAGCATTCAAAAATGCTCAGCTCACACACACTACTAGGAAGACTGGCTGTAATTCCGCAGCTGGGCTGTAATTTTTGGAGCAGGTCTTCAAGTTCGGTGAGATAACGTTCAGTCCTGTTTCATCGATCTTTTTTGGGGTAGGTACTTTTATTCTAACCAATCGTGGAATGCGTCTGGAAGCACAGTTAGGAATCCTCTTAGTGTACTGACCTGTAGCCTGCCAAGTCAACGCAAAGCAAGCTTTCTTTTTACTTCTTTCGTCTTCGTAGGGGGGGTTTCCTTCTTGTGAATGTCCTAGAATGCCATAAATAGGAGTCAGCACATATAGGAGGACATCATAACATGTCAACATGGTGGCCATCTTAGAATGGGGTTTTTCAATTATAAGTAACAATTCGTTATTGGGAACGGCATTGAAAATATGCTTTTTTTCCTGAAGAAATTGCAGCTGAAGTTTAAGGCAATTAATAAAATCAAGTTTGTTGGATGTAGATATGTGTATTTAAATGTTGTGTCTGTGCCTTTCTCTCTGTGTCATTTAAGTTCAGTGTTCCTTCTTTACATTCATGTTGTTTTATACCTTCGATGCAACTTCACTTTTATATAAAAGGACAGTGTTTATTGGGCTTTTTTTTGGTAGGGCCTCCGTTCCTGTTTTGGGTTTCTTTAGAAGATGAGTGGTGCTTGTTTTGGATTTCAGGCCTGGCAACAATGCATCGTATATCGATGTTATTACGGTTTGACTGAGAAAAGCAGTAGAAGAAATCATATATTTAAAATCGTCAGTCAGGAGACGGAAGGCAAGGCCCACGTTCTGAACCTCTCGTATTATTCATGTGGAGTGACATGGAAGCACACCAGCGTTCTTTAATGCACCCTGCATCCAGTGACAGCTGCATCATAGCCTCAATGTTCTACACCCGCTAAAGAAGATGCTGCATGTCCACTGCTGCCATTACCCACTTTTTAAGTTAAACTCACATTGCAAGACTGAGATATATCTGATATATGTTATCTGAAATCTAGCATTGCTTCTGGAAGAATGTCAGTGATGGGTACATTTGTAAGGTGTATGTCTGTATGAGTCAGTTTCTGGTCGAAGGTATGTGAACAGTGGTTTTTGTGAAGGGGTTTTGCCTGATAGGGAGAACGAGAGATAGCTGGAATCTGTGGCAGGCATTGTTTGCAAGAAAAATGTTTAAGGTGAGGCACCCTTTTAGGGGTGTCTCCAAAGCAGTTGGTTCCAGGGCATGACCCTATACACAAGCCAGTATTAGGACGTAAACCTGAAAAATGCTTTCCTTTATTATTTAGATCCTTATGATAGAGCCCACATCCACATTGTAAGTGACTTTTTTCTTTAGGAAAACTCGTAGGTTGGTAGTGTCTTCCTACACAGTTAAAATCCAAGTGGTTCTTGATTCATCCCAGAAGTAAAAATGCTCTAGAAGAAGGTTAGAAATTATGTTTATTTTGCAGCAATATTACCGACAACAAACCCTACGCGTTTCAGTCTCTCCTCAGACCTTTTTCACGGGTACCAGTATAGTTAGGAATTAGCATTTAAAAAACCTTAGAAATTCACTGAAAAAACAATAGGTTTTAGGGGTGTTATAGTTAGCTGGACATTTCACTCGAACAAAACCATTGAAATTCCTCCGATATAGTTAGTTGTACTAACTACATCTCGCACGCCCGCAATCCACTGCTGATGATGTCACATATTACATCATTCATGACATGGTCAGTGACATCACTGATGACATCTCAAATGACATCACTGATGACATCACTGATGACATCATCCAGTGAATGTGGTTTGGTTCGTTATTTAAATATGTATTATATATATATCAATTTGCATTGAAGAATGAGTGGATATATAAATATAAATATAAATATCTGGCTGGAGGATTTAGTAGCAGTGTGATTGACTGTTTACTTGATTAATTGATAGTGTCTCACTAAATATATTGGATAGTGACTAAACTGTGTGAATATCTGTATCACTTTGTCAGTTGTTGTGTAAACTGCTGCACTAGTTGGTTACTAGCTATGTGAAAGTCTATATTATATATTGAGTAGTTAACTGAGTATTTGTGTGAGAGAGTGAATGTGTGTGTGGTTCGGTGGGGGGGTGTGACTGCCCAAAGATGTGTGAATAGTTGATTCAGTAGGTATATGAGGTTAAAACTACATGCTATAACAGTTGTTTGGGTGAGTGAATATTTTTATGGGTGTGGCGATGAGCAAATATATGTCTCAATGGTACATGTCCAAAAAACTAGAAAAATAAAAGCCAGTGTATGTGTCAGTTGTTGTATATAAATAAGTATACATAAGACTCAGTGATTGTATGTGTGACTGTATAACTGTTTAGTTGTATTAGTGATTTTATATCACACTAAGTATGAGTTATTATCTATATGAATAGATGAAGTGGTGTTTTTGTAAGTGTATAGCTAAGTAAAAGTAAGTATGATCCATTGTTTGTATAAGTGAGTAGGATGACTTCATAAGTGATTAGGATGTGTGCTGGTGTGTAATGTCGATATAGGTGTATAAGTATATTTGATAGTGTTCTATTGATCATTGACAGCATGTATGAGTGAATCTATAGGTAAGTGATTAGATGTGTGTATAGATCTAGGAATCACTGAGTGGGTGTTTAGAAACTTGTATTGGTGTGTCAATGGTTTTTAATCTGGTACTCTGTATTTTACAGTGAGTGATGAAAGGTTATACTAGTGTATGATGAGGTGTATCTGATTGTCACGTGGATGATGTCATCAGTGATGTCATCAGTGATGTCATTTGAGATGTCATCAGTGATGTCACTGACCATGTCATGAATGATGTAATATGTGACATCATCAGCAGTGGATTGCGAGCGCGCGAGATGTAGTTAGTACAACTAACTATATCGGAGGAATTTCAATGGTTTTGTTCGAGTGAAATGTCCAGCTAACTATAACACCGCTTAAACCTATTGTTTTTTCAGTGAATTTGTAAGGCTTTTTAAATGCTAATTCCTAACTATATCAGGCCTGAAACCTATGGATTTTTCAGTGAATTTCAAAGGTTTTGTAAATGACAATTTTTAATGTAATAATTGTTATACTGATTTTTTTGACACTGATTTACTACATTGTTTAAACTGTTTATTTTTACATATTACACTATACATTACAATACACAATATACTTTCTCAGAATGAATTACTTTAGTTTAAATACTTTGCAAATAGGCAATAGACTTTTAAGTACAGTAGTTACAGTTGTTGCAATGGGCAACACAATTTCAAACACAAAGCAACATTGAGCTCAATGTGAATTTCTAGTGAAATGCAATTAGTTACTTTATGGATTACTTTTCTAACCACAGGACTGGATCCTAGATTCTGTCCTTAGACATCTCCTGTAAACAGTTGAGTAAAAGCGTTTTGGTTACAGTAGTGATTTTTAAGGATTATTATTGTATTTTAAAAGTTGACACTTCGAAATATTTTCACATACAATCACCAGTGTTATCCTATGGCATAAAATTCACTTAACAGGTAAGTAGTGTTATCGTTACTTTTTCTTACTCAGTGGTGGATCCTGGATCCAGCACTGGACAATCTCTTGTAAACAGTTGAAAGAATGTGTTTAAGTCAGACGATTTTTTAGGATTATTTTTAGTTTGTGAAAATAGACACAAACTTTTCTGCTCAAAACCACACACTGGATTCCTATGGAAAGAAATACAAGTTACTGGTAAGTACGCTTAGAATTACTTTTCAGGGTCAGTGCTGGGCTAAAAGTTGCAGCCCTGGGTTCTTTCCTGATAACAGGTGAGTAATTTGGAATTCGTAGTCCGGCTGATTTTAGAGGAATATTGGTACGTTTCAAAATTGGACACTTGGAAACTTTTCTGGTGAAAACCACATACTGGATTCCTATGGAAGTAAATACAAGTTACTGGTAAGTACGCTTAGAATTACTTTTCCGGGTCAGTGCTGGGCTAAAAGATGCAGCCCTGGGTTCTCTCCTGATAACAGGTGAGTAAATCGGAATTCGTAGTTCGGCTGATTTTAGAGGAATATTGGTACGTTTCAGCACTATAAGATTTATGAGTAACTAAAGGAGTTCGTATTGTGTTTGTAATTTTCATGCGTTGTTCTCTTTCATTTGGTGATATTTTAGTATATCCATGGCCGCTTGTATGGAGACTGCCTGATAGACACGCTCGTGCCTGCCTCATCCAAGGAATATCAATATTTGACACGATATAACGGGATAGAATCTAATATCTATCGAGTAGAGGGGAACGTGTACTTTTTCTATCTGAAGCCGGGGACGTGAGAATAGCCAAGGTAACATCAGTAGCTTAATACTGTAACAATGAATGTAGCAAGGGGATCCAAATTAGTTTCACCTACATTATTGATTAAGTTACTTTGTTTCTAAAAGACGGTGGGTTGGTCGCCTTGCTTTACAGAAATACTGGGACATTCTCTGACCCATTAGCGAGTAAAAGAGGTCGATACTGAGCTTTTTGTTCTTAGCTCCATACTTTAAGCCCCATGAACTCAAAATATCAACGCAGGATAGATATAAATAGAGTAGATAGTCTCTATATCCCTTTGAGATACACATGAGCAACCAGGCTAAATAAAATGAGAAGTAATAATGTGAAATATATAGTGTGTTAGTTACTGCAATGGACAATCTCTTTTGAGTCCTGTTAATGTAATTGGAGATGGCATATGTCTGTAGTTTGCTATTTGTGTTTTGTAAATAAGATGTATATATGTATTGGGTCAATGTAGGGCCTTTTTAATGAAATGTGCACTTGAATCATTAGGTATGTACAAATTGTTCTTTTTCTTTATTATGTTCTAGGAGTTATGAATATCATGGCCGCCTGAGGAAGGCTGAACGCCGAAACGCGCGTAGACTAAATTAAGCCATGTTTAATATTCACTTTTTTTGTTTGAGATAGATTGTGCTGTAATTGTTTGATCAAATGTGCAACAATATTGTGTTCTGCAAACCATATGTTGATAAAGAAAGGTTTAGAAAAGATATGCCAGGACACTATATGAGTATTTTTGTATAAAAAATGTTTTGAAAAAAAGAAAAAGGAAAAAAATGATGTAATTTTCTAATACAAAAACTCACAATAACAAGCAATAAAGAAAGAAATTTCAACTAGTTTATCTTCTGGTAGTCATATTTGATCAATGATGTTAAATGATTTGTACATTACCACATTTTTTTAATAATTGTTTCCTATATATTTTTTCACAAATATTTACTTTAAAAAAACCCTTAGATAGGAAGCTAAATTAGGGGTACCTTTGTTACGTTGCAATATAGATATCTCAGATGTTGCCATAAACATGCAGTGGTAACCCTTATTTTTCTTCTGAACCCCCCATGAGTTGCATTAAGAGTTGCATAGGTATTGTCACAGTATTCAATGCCGAGTACCCCCCGCAAGAAGACATACAGCATACATATGGTAGAACAAGTTCTTCTGTGGTGGCTAAATGTGTAGGGTGCCTGGAGTTTCTAACTTATAACCACTTGAGTCCCAGTCTTATTGCTTGGCCTCTACAGGTGACCCCACGGGTGATACTTCTGGTGAAGCAAGTTCTGGATCTTTGAGGCTATGTTTCTCGAATATGAATTTACCTTGAAAAAAATGAAAGACAGGAGGCATTTGGCAAAACAACAACAGTTGGTCTAATTAAACTCAGCGACTAGGAGAACCGGCAACAGAGTCGGAACTGAAAACTGTCTCAAAGCTCATTGGTTTTGGCTGTAATTGCATACATTACATGATGCGTCATAAAACAATTTGTACATTCCTTTGGAAACAGAAATCTGGGCCTAGTCACTGGGCCATAAATCTGGTAATTTGCTAAGAAGTGCAGGTGTGTCTCGACCTTGCTTGGACACAATTTGGGGCCAGAAGGTACATGTCCAGATGTCCGGCATGGGGAGCATGTGATCGCCCTCTCCACTACTTTGGCAACTGTCCTAGTAACCTCCTCTCATATATCATGGAGCGAGAGGCAGGAACACAACATATGCAGGAGTTCAACATCTAATTCTCTGCATCTAGGGTATGCTGCATCAGCCACATGGAAGTACCTGCTAATAGCCCTGGAGTGAGGTATTCTCGTTGCAATACGCAATAGGTAATCAACTGCTTGTCTCTACTGAAAGTCCGTCTAGCACCTGACTTGTCGGGCCGCATAGTGCCCGAGGAGGGGACCGCATACTGGTGTTGCAGGCATTCTGTGGAGTCACAGAAGTATGCTTTGGATCATAGAACTTTAGTAGGAAGGGACTGAGTCATCCTACCACCTGAGTACTCATGAGCCAGAGACCGACTAGCTATAGTGTCTCTCTTGCCCTACTACTCACAAGTGATTAGACACCCCAGAACACACCCCTTCCGACCCTCTCAGGAATTGTGGTTGCAGGACATACCCTTTCGCTCTCACACTGGCACTAGTCCACAATAAGTTCTGACAGAGACACGAGGAAAGTTTAAAACGTTTATTTTAACTATTGTGCTCTAGTATGCAGTATACGTATCACAAGGAGTAAGAAAATGCCTAAGACAAATACGGTCAGCAGAGTAAGTGGTCCATAACTCATAAAAGGAGCTGTCATTATATAAGACAGGGTAGCCTTATGTCTCTCCCCTTCTACAGAAGCAAAATGACTATATATCAGAAGATCTCTGGGTATTAGCATCAGACCCCGTACCTTAGCATACACAGATGAAAGTTCTACATCTCAGGTGCTGTCACGATCTTTTCCCTGGAAAGGTCCCTCTTCAAGTGTGTGTGTTACCTATCTGTGTATACCTATATAACAAAAGTATGTGTTACGAAACAACAGCTGCATCTGCGTGTTTTGTCTAGGTGCTAGGGCCGTGGGAATCTTCTACCCTTTAATGAAGCCCTCACTATTGTCCTGCAGGAGGCCTGGGCCAAGCAATGCACAGGTGCTCCTGTGCACAGGGCAGTTGCTGGGCACCATTGCCCTGCTTCTGGGGATCTAGCTTCCACACCCAGCACCCCTACCCGAAGAGCCTGGTTGTCCAGGCCTCAACGTCAAAGGTTTACCCTGACATGTTAACTACTACATCACTGGATAGGGAAGACGCCGGACACTTTTGGAAAGAGGTTTCTCTTCCACCACCTTTCCAATGTGATGCGTGAACACTGCATGCCTCTTGGGGCAGTATTCCCACACAGTTTGGGACTCAGTTGTGCAGGTAATTCCCATGGTCTCAAAGGAGGCCCATGCCATCCTGTCCAGGCTACTGCCAATGGCAGGAATGCAGCAAAGTTCACAATACTGCGTGGACTGGACATGACTGCCACACCTGGCTGAGGTCAACTGGCTTTTTGAAGAATGTCCAAGCCTATCTTATGAACTTGCCATTCAACGGCATTCACCTTGTTGATGATAAGGCAGATTTAGCTTTCAAGCGCTTTAAGGACAGCAGAGCCACAGCCCTGCCGTTTTGAACTTTCCACAGCCCCATTCTGCCTTTTCCCCCTTTCAGTGGCCATGGTAGGGGCTTTCATCTGCATCTATTTACGCCCGCCCAGAAGGCTTACAAGGGCTTTTGTGGCCATGGACGTGTCTCCCACAAGCCTCATTGAACAAAAAGCCAGAGATTTGCCCAGTCTGCCTCCCACACTTCCCCCCTTACTTCCCTCCAGCAGCTGCAACCTCCAAACTCATTTAATATGCCCTCTCATCATCTTGGGCATCTAATAGGCAGGAAGATCCAGCACCACTTGCCTCAATGGCAGTATATAACCGTAGGCAATTGGGTGCTCCAAATTGTTCAGTGAGGTTACACTCTTCCATTTCAAGAAACCTCTCCGCCCATGCCTCCATCTTTAGATTGGCTGATGGTGGACTACCTTCCCCTGTCGCGTCGCGTAAGGAAGTACAAGGTCTCCTGGTCAAAGAAGCTATTGATAGGGTAACGACATCAGAAATAGGTCCTGGTTGCTATTCCCTCTTCTTTTTGTGGTCGAAAACGGATGGAGGCCTCCACCATATACTGGATCTATCCCATTTTAACTACTTCCTGAAAAAGAAGATATTCTAAATACTCACGTTGGCTCTGGTCCTGTCTGCCCTTGAGACAGGTTGGCACTATTAGATTTGCAGGATGATATTTCCATATATCCATCCAGCCGGCCCACAGGCGTTACCTGCGGTTCATGCTGGGCCACAAGCACTTTCAGTTTGCGGTGCTCCACTTTCGCAGTACCAGTGGCCTTCAGGTATTCACAAAGGTGATGGTGGTTGTTGCAGCCCATTTGCGGAGGTCAGGAGGTCCGGTCTTTCCCTACCTCGATGAATGACTGTGAAAGCGGGCTCACCCCAGGTAGTTGTCATCCACCTTCTGTTCATGATAGACCTCCTGCATTTGCTGGGGTTCACTATAAATGGGTCAAAGTCACACCTGACTCTCTCTCAGATGCTTTCTTTCATTAGAGCCATTCTGGACACAGTGCAGTTCTGCACCTACCTTTCGGAGTCGTGAGTCAGGCAATGGTTTCGATGGTTCAGCTACTATCCTGGATTTCGGTGGGGGTGACTATAAGGCTGCTGGGGCTTGTGGCCTCCGACTTCCTGCTGGTAAAGTATGCCCTGCAAACATTGGCTCTGCAGTGGGACCTGAAATCCCAGTTGGCGCAGCATCAGAGGAATTTCTCTGAACTGGTCCAGATACTGAAGGGAATCACGATTGGGTCAGCAGCAAACCCTTCTCCATTCACCGCCTAGAACTCACCGTGTTGACAGATGTGTCCCTTCCGAGTTTGGGCCACCATGTGGGTGAGGTGCAGATCAGAGGACTCTGAACTCCGACAGAGTCTCAGCTCCACATCTTCTTGATGGAATAGGGAGGAATCCACCTGGCATTGAAAGCCTTTCTAAGGTCTATCAAAGAGATCCTGGTTCATGTGTTCATGGACTATATCACTGCAATGTGGTACTGCAACAAGTATGGCAGTGTGGGTTTGAGGACCTTGTATCAAGAGGCCTTGTCGCTCTAGACGTGGCTGGAACGTCAGGACATCTTCCTGGTCGTTCAACATGTGCTGGGCTTTCTGAACATCAGGTGAAGGAACTCAGTTGTCTATGCCTAGCAGATTATGAATGGTGTCTCCATCCAGAGATGGTGCAAAGTATTTTCTGCAACTGGGGTGAACCTTGGTTAGATCTAATCATCACCAATGCTGCCTTACTCAGGGTTCTGATGGAGGATGCCCCTCCTATCTAAAGGCCAAACTGTGTTACTGCCAACCTGCAAGAACGCTTAGCTCAAGCGATAAGGTGTTATTGACTGTTCTCCCCCACCAGGCTGGGTGGTAAGAGCTTTCTCCTTTCTTGCCCTTTTCGCCTGGAACAAACTTTCGTTCCATCTGCGTTGTTCCTCAGACTTTACCAAGTAAAAAAAATCTTTGAAGACCATCCTAGGTGTTGCTGTGTTTCTGTGCTGGCTCAGTGCTGAGATATACCTCCTAGTATGATTCGTTGCGCTATACCAAGTAGAAAACAACATAACACAATAACAATGTAATGAAAACCATACATCGCAGTGCAAGTTTGTCCTTCTTTAGAAAAGGTTTCCACAGAAAATTTCATGTAAGCGTTTTAATTTATTTATGTTGCAGCCTATTTTGAATTGAGAAAGGAAAGCTATAAACAAAATATACTATGTTGAAGTTATGAATTCTGTCAAACCTAAGTTTGATAAGAAGTGTATGTTGCCAAACGTATAATTTTTTAATCGTAATTATTTTTTGTATGTAGGCAGTGTAAAAATAAGTCATTGAAGGAGAGCGACTCACTAACTAACCTAGGCGCCCTTTTAGTGTAAGTACCCTCGCTGGGGTACAATACTGACTGGCGAAGTCCCAAGGCCATAAACTCTACCTATGCTGCAGGACGCCACCTCTGATCTCTACCTCCCCCATACTTATTTGCATTTAGTTCAGAATAAGTGCTCACTTCTTGAGTAGAGGCTCCATCTTTTCCCTTTGAGAATTATGTGTTTGTATTCTCCGATAAAGGCTTGTCAGGCATTGACTCGATCCATAATGGCATTAATAGCAAGGAGCACTGTAGTTTTTTTTAGAGCAGTTTTATGGAGCAATGCTTCCTTCAGGTGACAAGATTGAGTACTGCAAAAATATGGACGCTCTACATTGACGTGTGAAATAGGTGAAATCTCGTTAACTTCCAATATAGGAAAAAGTGACATACTTAGGGTGACCAACTGGCATGGGTGCAAATTCAGGACAGTGAGTGTAAAAATTCAGGACAAAGGGTCAAAATTCAGGACAAAAATTCAGGACAGGAGGTCAAAATTCAGGACAAAAGGTAAGTTTTACACACACATCAAAGGAGGTTGCGCAATAGTATATAAGTAAGTAAATAGACAACCACTTAAGTACAAGTGAAAGTAAGTTTATATTAGGTTGAGACAATTGTGTACTTCATGGGTTTTCAGTATGCGCGCAGCTTTAAGCAAATGTGCAGGTCTTTTTGTGGTAACAAAACCACCCCCACCTTTCCAGCTCCTAGAGAAAACGCCTGATGCCCGGTCCAGCCGGTCTGGCCTCGCTACCACCCTCCAATGGCGCCCCTCATCTTCACATAGAGCCTCTCACGTGTGTATTTAATTTCTTCTATAGTGCTACTCATCCCAAGTATGTGGGGCAGAGTGTTGGAGTGCATTACAACACACATATTATATAGAGACAATCACTCATATAAATGTTAAAGTTAATGTATAGGAAATGTTGCTTAAGATAATGAGGCTTACAATGTGTAATCATACTTTCATCCATCATTCAGTCTTTCACCATCGATTCTGTCCTTCCATCTGTGTGCCCATCCATGTCCATATTCGACCATTTACAAACCTAACCATCACGTATCCTTCCATCCATCATTTCACTCATCCATGCCTCCATCCTCCCTTTTACTCATCCATCCATCCATTATCCATCCATCCATCCACCCTTTCACCCTATCCATCCGTACACTAATCCATCCACTCTTCCACCCATCCATTCACCTATCCAGCCATCCTTTCACTTACTCATTCATCCACCCAGTCACTCATCCTTCCACCCATTCACCCATTCAGTCATCTATTTACCCATCCTCCCTTTCTCTTTCAATTCCCCTTTCACTTAGCCATCCATCCTTCCACCCACCCACCCATCCATCTACTCATCCACTCATAAATCCGTCAATTGAACCTCACTCATCCATCCTTTTTCTCACCCATCATCCACCCTTTTACTCATCCATCCATCATTTCACTCATCCATCCATCCCTTCACTTACTTACTCACTCACTCACTCACCTTGTCACATTAATTATGAGCTGAGCCTTTGTCTGCAGAGTTGCAGACAGAAGAGTCCATCAAGAACTCCACCCTCACTGTAGTTTCTAAAGCAAGGGGTGGGGTGGGGCAGGGTTCACTATGCCCCTGAACATAGGTAATCTGAAAAAGTGGAAGGCATGAGCCATGCATGATGCACAGTGCCTGGAGGTGGGGTGACTGTGACATGGTGTTGTTTCCAGAGTTTTAAGTGGGATGAAAAAACTAGGGGGGTCTCGATGTAATTAAGAGCGTGGCTTAAAACACATAAGCTAAAAATCTGTGCTTAGCATAATGTGCAGCCCGACTGGTATTGTTTGTTGCTTTTTTCATTGCATCCAGATATATAATACAAGAAATAGCGTTACACCTAGAACAAGTAACATTACACCTACAACAAGCCAGAACTATTGGCTTTGTCAATAGTTGTTAGTTGCATAAAATAAAACAGCAGCAACCATGGTTTCCTTGATTATAATATTGAAAATGTGTCAGTTCTAAAACAATGAGACTCTGAGAGAACTATAATCCTTTCCTTTGAACTTCTTTCAACAACTTCATTTGATTAACTGAATTCTCACCTAGCAGCAGCATTTGTGTTTTTGCACTTCCAGGTGACCAAATGCCCTGCCCTGGACCGAGGCTGGAGGAGGCCACCACATGCTGTGGCAGCCCAGACTGACCTATTGTCATTCTGTATGTGGCGATCAGCCCCACACAGAATGACAATGGGCGGGGAGGGGCTGCTCTTGTGCTCAGAGGAGTGCGAGTCGGGCCCCATCACTGAGCTGAGGCCTTTCACAAGAGAACAGCTCTGTTCCCTGAAAGGCCCAAAATTACGGACAAAAGGCGTCCGTAAAAGGGAATCTCACGGACAACGGACGTGAGGTCCAATTTACGGACGGTCCGTGAAATTTACGGACGGTTGGTCACCCTAGACATACTGGCGGCGCAAGGGGCTTGTAAATAAGCCCTAAAGGGAGAACTGGAATGTGTGAAGATGGAGGAGAATGGGAGCTGTGTGTGTGAGAGAAGGAGGAAGGAAATAATTAGAGGGGGTCCAATTCCATTTAAAAGCTTGGAATATATTGGAAACTTGGATATTCATGTGCTAAGCATGCTGTAGTTTTGCCTTTCCGTCACCTGGCCATACCCGGTTTGCCACTTCACAGCATCAAGAGACCTTCTACAGCACCGGCATTCAGACTTTTCTATGCTGAGCACCCAGACAAAAATATTTTTGAGACTCACCCTCTCCCTTAATGAACAGGTTAAGAGGTAGCTGTGTAACTGGCATCCTGCTCAGAGGCAACCTAACCCTGGTAAGGGTGCAGTTTTTGCAGGCTGTGGTTCATGAGCACCCCCCCTCCCGTCTGCTGTGTTGTCGGAGGGCCCGTATGTCCAGTCACTAACAGCTTTGGTCTCACGATGGATTAGGGGGCATGAGGGATCTCAGGGTCACAGAAGGGCCCAGAGAACACCTGTCGTTGGTCTTAAGAGATACTTTGATGCAATCTGCATTCCAAAGCCACTCGCTCATCAGCTTGGTGGGAGCACATAGAATGCCCAGAGGAATCATATCTGTTCATAGGGAAAAGAAGGAGCGCATAACAAGCTCTGAGATCACCTTCCTTCAGTCTTTGGAGTGACATGTGCAGGACTCACCTCCCACTGGTCATTTGGTGAATGCTCAAGGCTATCTACTATTAGTCAAATTACTTATTTGACTGGTCACTGAGTGACAGAAGTTGGCAGAATGAGCAGAGATCACCCACTTTGTCATGGGGCAATAGCAGGCATAGAACAAGGTGCAGGGACCCCCTTCCTTTAGCCATTGGGGTGGCTGGGGGTAGGTGGCATGCCCATTAGCCACCTCACTGGTCATAAGGTGGCTGGGGATAGGCAGCATGCCTACAAACCACATCCCCCTGGCCCATAAGAGTGGCTAGGGAGGAGGTAACATGCTCACAGACCACTTGCCCATGGTCGTGGTGATGACTCAGTGAATCACTGTGTACCCAGAATCCTCCGGGCACTTGTCATGATGTTTAATGCAGGGGGGGGTGGGTGAGAGTTCTTTTATCATGGGGTCCCCCATTTTGAGATGATTTGGGGCAAAGGCCTGCTGCTTCTGCCTTCTTGCCCCCGCATTTTCCTGGGGTGTGGGAAGTGCTGCCTGTTTCCAAGTATGCCTGTAGTGTAAAGTGGAGGGATGCAGGAATTTGTTGCTCATTTGGTCTTATTCAGGAAAAGATAAATGCACGTTGATGCCACCTGTACTGCAGCGGGGCAGTCATTACATATTAAAAGCTACACAAAATAATACAAACCTGTGCTATAAGCATGTTAAAATAGGCCTTGGATGCTGGAGACGTCCTGCCCTGCACCTTGTAAGTGTCTGAGGTGGAAGCAAGGGCGTCTTGTACCATAAGTCAAAGGGAAGGTCACTATTTGATCATGGGCTGCCTACTGCTGGGACCTTTTTCTCTGGTATTTAATAACAGCGGGCGGATGGTGGCAGGGGACTATGGGTAATAAACATGTGGAGGAGGCATACGACTTTGACACTCATTCACACACTGACACCATAAAAATGGCACATTCAAAGTCTTATATTTAATATTTATGATGCGGATTATGTGAACATTAAACTCTCTGAAATAAACATATTTATAAAAATAAATAAATGGCACACATAACCAATAGAAAATTTTTGCAGCAGTTAACATCTACCTAGACTGAACGAGTAAAGTACAAAAACAAAGGGGGTCCTTTATACGAGATAACAGATATTTACGTCATATAGGCCTCCAATATGCTCTCATGAATTCAGCTAAAGTTCAAATTAAAACAGATGACAAGACGCTATTCTTTCAATAGCACAGGTGGCCTGGTTGTGGCTCCAGGCGAGAGGAGTAACCATTCCAGCTGATACGAAGGCCCTGACACTGGATGGATAATGAAACATCATACCACACCAGAGTACACCAGAAGAAGGCGTGACAAGGTGGACCCAGGAAAAATCCACCAGAGACGAGGCGGTAAGTGGTGGTGTCGTTCTACTTAAAAATGGGTCCCATATAGATGCGTCCACATCTGAGCATGAAACAGGATTGGGCGAAGAAGACTCTGGTGTCTCGGACTTGGAGAAAACTGAGGACATGATTTTATGCAGATGTCAGCTGAATCTGTCGTTAAAAAGACATGCACGCAGAGCATTGTAAGTACCATACGTTAATAAGAGGAACTGCATTGAATAAGGAAATGTAGTTGAGTGGGGAAACCAGGGACTGGCACGTTGAATGGGGTCGAAGGGAGCATTTAGGAGTAAAATACAGTTTTTTTATGAATCTCTGATATGGACGGTTATGTTTCTTGATTTATTCGATGGTCGTTGTTGGCACGGTAAACACTGTTCCTTTACCCTGGGAGTGAGAGTTGGGATTGTTGGTTCTCATGCCAAGGTTGCATCTTTAAAACAGTATGGGACCACCCACTTAGGCCTGGGAGGAGTTCTGCTATGTGGAACTCCGTGAAGGGCCGAAAAAACTCTGCCGCGTTCCGTGGAGTTCTGCAAGCAGTGGATTGCGGTAAGTCACGCTGCTCATGTGGATTTTTAGCGCCGGGAGTTTATCCCACACTGTAAAATCAGTGTAAACGGCATCAAGCACAGGGCAAGAGGGTGCTGCTTCCTTCTGCTGCCGAAGTAGATGTTCTACTCGAGCAGCAGCTTCCTCAACATGAGCGGCAGGTTTCCCAGCGTGAGCTGTAGCGGCCTGCCACGACCTCCCTCATTGAGAAATCTTGCGGGCAGGTGGTCTAGTGTATGATTTTCCTTGCTCACGCTTGCCAACTTAATATTGGCGAGCCGCACAAGAGGAAAAACTCAGCTTCTCGTTGCTTCGCAGAGTTTTTTTCAACTCCGTGCTCTATGCGGGGTGCGGAGTGGGCAACACTTTGCAAAATCTGCGAGCAGAGCAGCATTTTACACCCAGGCCTACACTCAATGAGAAGCAGAGAAAATCAATAGGCTGCACAAGAATGTGCAGGGCACTCGCAGTGGTCATGGCAGACAAAAAAAAAATCACACTTACCAAATGCAACATTCTAACATGGAATGCAAGGGATTTGGCCACAACCACTAAGAGATACAGCATTCACGCATACTTCAAATGCAAGCCAATAGCCATAGCCTATCTGCTGGAAAGACATCTGATTAACACAGAAAGCAAAAGCTAGCTAATCTGAACCTGTAATAAATCTTCCTTTATACGGGACTCTGAGAGCGCGTGTTATTGCAGAAATTAAGGATTGAATTGCCGGTTTGCTCTACCGGCCGTCATCGCGCCATCTGACAATGGGCGGAGCTCCCGGGAGAAGTGACTGTTTTGAAACTACTAACGGAGGGAGCCCTGCCGGCCACCTTGCTGCAAACCTGTTTTCACCGTGAGGACGAAGAAATCTCCGAAATCGGCATCACGGATTCCGAGGAACACACGAGTCGGCGTCCCAGAGGTAAGCCACGTACCGGGGTGCGCTTGGGGGTCAGCACGGTCACACGCGCTGTCTCTTCTGAGTGCGGCACCGGGGGGGAGGCATCTCTGGTTGGCCGCTGTAGGTGTATCTTGGTGGGAGGGCTACGTGGTAAATGCCGCTCACAGCATTTAAGATGAAAATCTAACTTGAATACTTGTTAATCTAACAAGTATAACAGCCCTCTGTTTTCGTGCCAGAAAGGAGACGATTAAAGAAGGCGGCAGTCGAAACCTCCATACCAGGACGGGAACCCCGTAGATATTTAAGGAACAGGAAGAAAGTGCAAACTATAAACTTTAATTAAGGCACCAAAATCGGTGTAAAATCTAGCCGTAATCTCTTGTGGCATCATGGATGAAGAGTCGGAAAGACGGCTGGCAGCCCAAACACTACTAGCACGGGCACCAGGGAAAGTACAGACTAACGTGGCAATACCAAAGAACAATGATACTACTTTAAACATGTGTCGTGTCTTCACGGCGCCAATAATGACAGACACGAAGGGTTCTCTTTAGGACACTTTATTTCTTGTCCTCACACCAGCATGGCCCTGCTCTCCACTCCCTGGCTGTTCCCCTTCCCCGCCCCTTCCTGTCGGGGCAGTCCTCCCCTTACTCCACCCACTCTGCTCCGCCCACGCAGCTACTAGACCACCTCATCTCTACATCTCCCCCTTTGTTAGCAAAAGAAATGAGTCACCAAGAATTACATCTCTTCAATCAGCCGCTTGGGCTGGCGGATTGTTTGTCGTGGTCTGAGTGTGCGTCCTTCAGGCACTGCAGTGGTGCCGGCGCCGGGTATCTGTCCCGGGTGGCTGTCACCGTCGCTCTGTGCTTCGAACTGTCGAGTTCTTGAAGGTGTCATTCGCGACTCAAGCGTCTCTTGTAGAACTGGGCTGCACTTCTGAAAGTGGGACACGTTTCTGGTTACGCGCCTGCTGTCTGACTCCGCTGTCAGCATGGTGCCTTTCTGTCGAGTGACCGTTAGAGGTTCCGCTCTGAATTTGCTATCCGTCTTCTTGCATTGCTCCTGCTTAACGACCACGCAATCTCCTTCGTGGAATGAGAGGGAGCGAGCACGTCTTCTGCCATCCGCGTACGCCTTCATGCTTTCTTTGCGAGCTTTGTCGGTGGCTTCCACTTCCCGATGGACGCGGCTGGGGGAAATGGGTCGTAGTGCTCCCTCCCAGGTGGGTATCCGGGTCCTGACTGGGCGTCCCAGCATGAGCGTAGCCGGGCATTTGCCTGTGGTGGCATGCGGTGTCGTCCGATAGGCTCGGAGTACATCATTGAGTGCCGCTTGCGGGTCTCTCTTATCCAGAGCAGCCTGTTGGAATGTCTTTTTGAGAGTGGCCATGAATCTTTCCGCTGTGCCGTTGGCCTGCGGCCATAGTGGTGTTATCCGTCGGTGGCGCACATTCATGAGTGTCAGGAAGTCACTGAATTCCCGGCCATTGAAAGGGGGCCCATTGTCTGTTTTCACCTCTGTGGGTATACCCCAAGCTGCAAAGACTTCATCCAGGATGGTGAGCGTGGCGGCCGCATTGGTGGATGGTACGAACCGGGCGATGGGGAATCGCGAGTATTCATCTATTATGACCAATACATACTTGCCCGACGGCATGGAGCCATAGAAATACATTGCTAGTTCTTGCCATACTCCTGGCGGTAGGGGCGTCATCTGGAGTGGAGCTGGCGGGTCTCCTTGCCTTACCACTTGACACTGCAGACAGTCTTTCAGAGTGTGCTCTACCATTTTGTCTAGGAAAGGGAACCAGACACGTTCACGAAGGGCCCTTTTCGTCGTGACCACTCCTCGATGACTTTCGTGTGCCAGGTTGACGACTCCTTGTCTCAGTTGCTGAGGGATTACAATTCGGTTGTCTCGTAACAATAAGCCGTCCGGTGTAACAGATAGTTCTTCACACACATTCCGGAATGCTTGCCACTCCTGGCGCTTTGTAGTGTCACCCCTCTCGTCCTCCGACTCTTCGTGTCGCCACCGGTTCGTTCGAACTCTTCGGATCACCTGTTGCAGCATTGTATCTTGCTGGGTGGCGTCCAGGATGGCCTCTAGGGGGACCGCTGGTGGCCGCGCTTGATCCACCACAAAATGGATGTATTCGTCTGCCATGGACGGTGTGTGACGCTGTGAGTCTTCCGGGTGGCGCGACATGTAGTCGGCCGGGTTGGCTGCCTTCCCCGGCTTGTGCACGATGGTGAACGTGTATTCCTGCAGACGGAGTCCCCACCGTTCGATGCGGGGCGGCATTTTGGACCGGGGATTGCCATAGATGGTGACGAGCGCTTGGTGGTCCGTCACCATGGTGAAATGCTTCCCGTAGATGAACACGTGGAAGTGTTCACACGCCCACACCACCGCAAGGCTTTCCTTTTCCGGTTGGGAGTAGGCCTTCTCCGTGTCGGAAAGGCTCCGGCTGGCGTGAGCCACAATATGTCGTTGGTCCGTGTCCTTGTCGTATTGAGCCAGGATGGCACCCAGCCCGACGGGGCTTGCGTCCACTGTTATTTCGGTCTTACGATCCGGGCTGAAGTACGCCAGGCTCTCCACCGTGCCCACGGCCTTCTTTATGTCTTGGAATGCCTGCTCGCATTCGGATGTCCACTCAAACACTTGTCCCTGTTTGGTGAGAGTGCGAAGAGGGTGGCTGATTGTGGCATAGTCCTTAATGTATCTTGAACAGTAGCTCGCCATGCCTAGGAAGGACCGCACATCACTGACGTCAAGTGGACTCTTGGTGCTGTTCAGAGTACTCACTTTGTCAGGGTCTGGTTGCATTCCGGCTCCTGAAAAGATGTGGCCAAAGAATTTCAGTTGCGACTGGTGAAACTCGCACTTCTCTCTGTTGAGCGTGAGGTTGGCTTCCAGGAGGGCATGGCAAACCCTGTCTAGGGCCGTGTCGTGGGCTTGGATGTTTGCCCCGTAGACTAGAATGTCATCGCTGTAGTTCAGCGTGTTTGGGATGTGATGGATTGTTTGTCGGATGGCTTCTTGAAATATCTCTGCGGCTGATGAGATGCCGAAGTTTAGTCTCTTGTATCTGAACAACCCTAGGTGCGTTGCAAATGTCGTGATATATCGGGAGCTCTCGTGTAGTTCCAACTGGTGGTAGCCTTTGTTTAGGTCCAATTTAGAAAACACCCTCGCCCCATTGAGGGCGGCGATCAAGTCACTTAAGTGAGGTCCTGGATGACGCTCTCTCTCAATGGCGGTGTTGGGCATTCTCATGTCCACACAGAGTCGGACCTTCCCTGGTGTTCCTTTCTTCGGTACTATCACGACCGGAGATACCCACGGTGTGGCGCCCTCTGTCCGTTCGATGATGTCGGCATCCAGCAGATCTTGCAGCTCATCCTCTACCGCTTGCTGGAGGTGGAACGGTACCTTCCGCGGGTGTTGGGCAACCGGGCGGACCTGGTCATTTATGTGGAGGCGAATCTGGCCTCTGTTCATTTTGCCGAGTCCGGAGAACAGCTTCGGGAACTTGTGTATGGTGTCATTGTCACTGTTGACGCGGTACAGGATCTCTACCAGCTTCAATCGTTCAGCTGTTGGTAGGCTGAGGAGACAGTCTGCTTCCGGCCCCTCGATGACGTGAATCACGGCTGGAATAGATGTTGTTTGATGCCTCAGTGTCGTCGAGAACTTCCCAAGACATGGGAGCGGCTTCCTGGACATCCAGGTGTAGACACGCACGTGTGCGGGATTGAGCCGAGGCCGAGGGTTCATCTTCTTATACTCCGTCACTGGGATGTAGTTGAGGGATGCCCCGCTGTCCATCACAAACTTCGTGGGATGCGTGCCAACGCTGATGTCCAGTCGAGGGTATTTTTTAAGCTGGTCTGGATCTGCAATCATGTTGGCATATTCTACGGAATATTCATGTTCACTTGATGGTGATTCAGAGTCTCTTGACGGTGATCTTCTAGACCACCTTGAAGACCGTGACTCCCTGCTGGACTGGGAGGATTTGGAGGAGGACTTCCGGCGGTCGCGTACCGCTCGCGCGTGATGGCGGCGCGTCTCGCCTCTTGGCAACCTCGTGGAGTCTTTTTCTTTCTCCCGGCGGTAGTCCCCGCACATGGTCTCAAAGTGATTGTTGCGGCCACACTTGTGGCATTGCTGTCCCAGAGCCGGGCACGCTCCGATGTGTGGGAAATCGTACCCGCATCGGTAGCACCTTCTCAGTGGCGCCTTCTTCCCATGATCCTGACGCCTGCTTCTCTTCCCCGAATCAGGCCGTCGATGGCCAGGGCGGCGGTGTCTCGATGGCGGCCGGGCATGTCGTTCCCGCTCTCTCGACCCCCGGCGGGGGCGGTCGGTGCGTACTTGACAGACCAACTCCTTGCGATCCACGCGTCCCGCCTCCATTGTCTTGGCTTGCTCTTCAGTCTGATCGTGGAGCCTCGTGATCTCTTCTATTTCATCCAAGGTGTGACTTTTTTTCAGTAATTTCCTGCGTAACGTCTCCGACTGACAGCCGTCGATCACACGCAGTCGTATGGCGTCGTCCGTCGAGAACTCGTCGAACTCGCAATGGCGCGCCAGTCGCCGCAACCGTGTGATGTATGAGCCCATGACCTCATCCTTTTCCTGTCGTGCTCTCTGGAACACGTACCGTTCGTAATCTACGTTCTTCTTGTGTACGAACTTCCTATCCAGGGCTGCACGCACTCTCGCATACGTTCCCGCGTCTGCGGCGGGGAGTTCCTTTATCATCTTGCTGACGTCCTTACCCACGAGGTTTCGAAGTGCGATCAGTTGATCCTCGTCCCCTGTCACCTTCGAGCCCTTGATATAGTCCTCAAAGTCTTCAATCCACTCTTCCCAGCGAGGGCCCATGCTGCTCCCGACCACGAGCGCTAAGGGCTCTGGGGGGCGCAGGTGCGATAGCCCCATGATGATCGGCTTCGCTTCTTGGCGAGTTGGAGACTGGGCTGGGGACCCATGGTTCGACATCGTGTTGCACGTGAAGTGAGCGCAGCTTCAGCGCAGTACAGGCCCTGGGAATCCTATGGGAATCTTGTGCGCCGTTTCAAGTAGTTTCCCTTCTTTTTTTTTTTTGTGTTTGCTTGTGCTTGTTTAAATTTTAGCGTTGCCTGACTTCAAGATGGCCGCCCGGGTCTGTTTGCATGGGGCGTCTGGAAATCCGCCTGACTTCAAGATGGCCGCCGGCTGGATAACGTGCATAGACATCACACGTGGTGCCGGGCTCTCAATTCATTCATTCCAGGACTGCGCGCTGCTCAGGCGGCCCCTCTCGTCGTCCGCTTCACTCAAGGCTTTACAACAGGTAGGCGGGTGAGGGAGTCTTTGCGCTCGCTGCTCTGACCTGGCCTGGGGACGCGCGTGTCAGCGTCGTCGCTTCCTTTCCTGCCTTTCACGGTGCCGGCCCTTTCCCAATGCAGGGCGCGTTTCGCGATCTCGCTCCTTCTGCTGCGGGGCTCTCACACGCTCCGGGTGTGTGTCGCGAGTGGCGGCGCTTCTGCTGGTTTCTTCGTGACCAGCCCTTCGCCAGTCTCATCAGCGTGCTGGTGTTCTGGGAGAGCATCTAGCTCTATCCCACCCTCGTCGCCAGCTGTCGTGTCTTCACGGCGCCAATAATGACAGACACGAAGGGTTCTCTTTAGGACACTTTATTTCTTGTCCTCACACCAGCATGGCCCTGCTCTCCACTCCCTGGCTGTTCCCCTTCCCCGCCCCTTCCTGTCGGGGCAGTCCTCCCCTTACTCCACCCACTCTGCTCCGCCCACGCAGCTACTAGACCACCTCATCTCTACAACATGCAACTGAGGAAATATGAAAAACTGAAAAAAGCTGAAACCTCGAAGTGGTGGGAGGCGGTCTCCCTCCAGGACTATGGAGATAAACAGATGGTCCCACGGGGATTACACATATGCACGACACCCTCGTATGAATCGCCCAACCCACACATGCTGGAGGAGTAGGCAGAAAATTGTGCATGTAGCTCGAAGAATATGCTATGCATCCTGATCAAGAATGCATGGGAAAATAGGGACACGACTATGAAAGAAAACGCTGAATTGGAGGAGGAATTCAAGAAAAATACAGATTAAACAGCGATAACCAAATTCAAAGAAGATTTGAAAAAAAGAATGACACAATATGAGGACGATATAAAACTAAGGAAGCAACGTAATCTCTACAGGGACTGTGGAGATTACGAGAGCGGACGGATTTTGACATATATTAGGAAGTATGATCATCTATATAATTTCCAGCCTAAAGAATGCAGCACCAATCAGGAAGAAAGGGATATAAGTACACTGGTACCTACAACCATGACCAGTGACTCAGACACTGACATTTCGGTACATACTTCAAGCATGGCCTCAGAAGTGGAAATTATAACCAGACAGGCCACTTTTTTAGACGAGTACCGGACCCTGAGGAGGAGGCGACAAACGGCGAACATAACCACTCAATCAACACCGAGAGGGAGAGGACAACAGGGAAGAGGAAGAGGCAGGGGAGGAGCATGCAACAACGCAGTCGACGAAAGCACAGGATACAGAAAAGGAAACGGAACAAAGCCAGTGGGAACCGGACGTGGGGGCATGAGAAAGAAGTAACTATGATGGACAATAGCATGGTAAACAAAACAATAATTAATTTTACCATCCGTACTTTATCTTTTCTCGAAAAGAAAACACTTTGCCTAGGTCTTTCATTTTGTCCAACAGAAATATTTGATTACTCTAACACAATAATAGACATTTTTAAGTTTGTTAGAAAACTGAAACTTACCAAATGGCATACTTTGAAGGGTAATACCACACACTACCCACCAACAATGACAAACAGTGATCCGACGAACCTTAAAATTGGAGATACCAACACACTCTGTACCATGCAAGAACTGGCATGCAACAATGAACATACAAACAACAGCTCAAATTATACAAATGAAATTGAAGCTATTGCCACAGACAGAGCTGCTGAAACTCTGTTTAAACCTCACTCTATCTTCTATCCTAATCTCCCGCATGATAATGTAGATACTTTCCATGAGGCCGTCACCAAGGCTCTTATGGAATATAAACATGCAAGATCTACCCATACTTTTGTGACAGGGAATCTGACACCGAAACAAAGATCAATTATCTCATCATTGGCCAATGAGAGAGACATTGTCATTCGCCCCCCCGATAAAGGAGGGAACATTGTACTTCTCAGCAAAACCATGTACATTACAGAAGCACTTAGGCAGCTGGAAAACAGTAGATTTTACGAGAAAACTGACTCCAAGACATACAATGACAGCATTGTTACAACATGGAATAAATTGTCTAAATGGCAACAAGAGGGGATCATTACTTGGGAGGAATACTTATTTATGAAAAAGGACAACCCTAAATTACCTATCATCTACTTTCTCCCCAAGGTTCACAAAAACCCCCTAGTGCCCCCTGGGAGACCTATCGTTTCATCACTGGGGAGTGTATTTGAAAACATTTCGAAGTATGTAGATTATTTTTTCCAGAACTATGTCACCACACTCCCCTCGTATGTCAAAGATACGAAAGACTTTTTATGTAAAATTGATGGAATTCAATGGGAAACAAACTATTTATTCATCACCAAGGATGTTTCAAGTCTCTATACTATCATTGCTCATGATCAAGGCATTTATGCATGTACACATTTTTTAAATGAGAGAAACATTATGTATTTAGAACACACAAAAATGTTGATTGACATGATGTTCCTATGTTTACAAAACAACATCTTTTTGTTCAATGGGGAACTATATAAACAAATATTGGGGACTGACATTGGCACATGTTTTGCCCCCAGTTTTACCTGCCTTTTCTTGGGCCTATGGGAGGAAGAGATCAGGAATGATATATGCCTATCCCAGTACTTCAAAAAAGTAAAAACCTGGTTGCGTTACATCAACGACCTTTTTGTAATATGGGAGGGTAGCGAGGAGGAAGCTAATGAATTTGTCCTCAAACTTAACACCAATGCACACAACATAGTACTGACTCAAAACATTGATAGAGAGGAAATAGAATTCCTTGACGTTAAAGTCAAAGCGGGGTAACAATACTCTGGTAACCAGATTATTTTGCAATGAAACAGCTGGGAACAGCACTCTTCATGCTCTCAGTCACCACCCAGATAGGCTTAAATGGAGCATTCCATATGGGGAGTTACTGAGAGCGAGAAGAAACTATAGTACAGAAGAAAACTACCAGGCAGAAGAGGAAATCATGATTAAATGATTTAAAGAACGAGGTTATCCGGAGTGGGTACTGAGAGAGCTGTCTCTAAACTAAAAAACATCGATAGACAGAGCACATTGAGAGAAAAAGATAAGAACACTGACTCTCATGAGACACGGGTCATTCTAACATATAACAACAGCTCACGGAAAATACAAAAAATTCTGATCGAGAATTGGAATATCCTCAAAAGCGATCACATTGTGGGACCCACTATTAGCGACAGACCTAAAATTACATACCGTAAAAGTCGCAGTCTCAGAGATATTCTCATGCACGGGGACATTAGAGAACGTCAAAAAACATCTATGCATAACCTCAAGGGTTTCTACCCCTGCGGTCATTGCAAGGTGTGTAAGGCAAGCCACATGGTGAAAAATTTTAATGTACCACACTCGGATAAGAAAAACGTCATCTCCCAATTTCTAACATGCAGCTCGACATATGTCATTTACATTCTGACATGGCCTTGCGGCAAACGCTATGTAGGGAGCACAACACACATGGCTAAGAAAAGGGTCCTTGAACACCACAGGGCTATAAACAACAAATACCCTCACTACCCTGTTGCAAGGCATTTTGCAAAATATCACCTATCCAATAGCTCGCTCCTCAGGTATTGTGTCATCGAACAGGTACTAGGGAGTCCAAGAGGGGGGAACAGGGAGCTTATAATTAGGAAAAAAGAATCCAAATGGATCCTTAAGCTCGAGACCCGGTACCCCAATGGACACAATGTGGACGAAGAATTGGCCACACATTTGATTGATGAATAATGGATAACCATTTATGTCTGTACTTCCTAATAAATATATATATGATGCTTGATGTATATACGTATCTTTTCTAAATGCTTATGTTTAAAATTGCATTTTTACATACTTGCAATATGAGAATATTGGGTTATATTTGAAATGGTTTTTAATCTAATACTTTGTATTTTATTTTATTTTCCTATTCACAGGAGGAAAGGAAGGGGCCCACCGAACACTTGCGGGCACTTCACGGGCTACCTACCCTTTTCTTCACCTCTTTGATGAGTGCACTACGGATGTATAGATAAGACTTTTCTTTCTTGTTTCTGAAATCTAGTTATCTCACATACAGTCACTGTTATTGTCACTTGTCTCTGAAATGTACTGGGGTATAACGAGACAGAGCCACTTGGGGCTAGTATTGAGCATAATATGGTTTAGAATGGGCATTTAACCCTTCTCTGCAACAGCAGAAACCGCCACTAGGAGCTAGTATTGTTGAGCTGTAGGCAATATGATCTTTGACACATGCCTGTCAGATAGGGGCATGCTTACAATGGCAACTACCGGGGCCAGGTACTACTTGTGCAATGTACTCGCCTGTACAAGTAGTTTTCACTGCATGTAGCTCTTGAATTTACACAACTAGTGAATTCCAACCTCGCCATGCCTATTAGGTTTCTTACAGTATGGTATGTTTCAGTACCCATATACATACCGGACACCTTTAGATACTCTAAGATGGCCGGTTGTGCTCTTACTGTAAAACACACTTTGTTGCATGGCTACTTAGAGTAAACACGGTCAGTAAACTAATAGTGTCACGATCATGTCCTGCATATATGTATTATGAAGATAATAATACAGTACCTATGAATACGGACGTACCATGTGTGGAAATGTGCTGATTTTGAACATTTAGTTTGTAATTATTTGTTCATTTTGACACTTAAAAATGGCCGCCATAATTTCCGTAATTGTACAAAGTTTAGTCCGTTCTCGATATCCAGTACTAAGACTATGTAATGAGTATGCCTTCACTTGGTTCACTGTGTGATCAAGGAAGTCTGCTTCTGAAACGCGTAACCTGAACCTGTAATAAATCTTCCTTTATACGGGACTCTGAGAGCGCGTGTTATTGCAGAAATTAAGGGTATATATATATATATATGATTGCTGGGTTAAAAGGGAGGCGGCACCCGACATGCTCTTACTGACTGTTTGCCTCTGAAGAAGAGAAAACCCTCGAAACGCGTCAGGTTCCACTCAGATGCTTCATCAAATGGCAAGAGCTGCTGCTCTTACCTTTCATGGCTTTGGGGAAAGCAGATCTGTGACTCGTGTGCGGCTCACTGCTTTGGACTCCCCAGCGTATTGCCATTATTTGCGGCCATCCTGCCGCAGAGCTAGCACCACCCCGCAAATATAGGAGGGCCACAGGTTCCTGATTTGTGGAGCTAATGTGGAGCACGGATCAAGGATTCTGAGCAGCACCGTCTCCGGGGGCTCGGGGTGAACCTCAAATGCAATACTACAAGAGAGCCTCCATTAAAAGAAACATTGAGGACTACACCTCCCATAAGCCCTACGTGTTGTCTCATTCAGAGCTGCCGATTCACGGCACATGATTGCTGGGTTAAAAGGGAGGCGGCACCCGATATGCTCTCACTGACTGTTTGCCTCTGAAGAAGAGAAAGCCCTCGAAATGTGTCAGGTTCCAGTCAGATGCTTCATCACATGGCAAGCTCTGCTGCTCTTACCTTTCATGGCTTTGGGGAAAGCAGATCTGTGACTTGTGTGCAGTACACTGCTTTGGACTCCCCAGCGTAATATTATATATATATATATATATATATATATATATATATATATATATATATATATATATATATATATATATATATATATATATATATATATATATCATCGTAAAGGTTGCCCGAAGAGGAGAGGCCACCACAGGAGGTTTTTTGTCCAAAATTTTAATGAAGGTTGCAGCATAGGTGATACAAAATTGCCAAGCTCGAATAGTGAAGTCCATCCCGACGCGTTTCGTGCTTCCAGCACTTAATCATGGGCTCATGGCTTCTGAACTGCAGGTAGGCAACAGCGATTTCCGGCATTTGAAATACATCACAGTCTCCGCCTCAGTGGGCGTGGCCAACACTCTGGCCTGATGGTAACTGTAGTGCCTTCTTTCTCAGGTGAGTTGCTGTGCCCTCGTTTCAAAGTTCACAATGATCCCCAGTGGGTTGCGAGGCCAAAGTCTTTACCCCTGCTGCATTTCTACCACCTCCATTTGCCGGCTCCTGTCCCCCAGCTGTCACGTGTTTGCCGCAACAAAGGGGCTGCTAACACAGCGGGGCTCTCACCGCGGCCCAGGCATGGCCGCTACACATCATCGTAAAGGTTGCCCGAAGAGGAGAGGCCACCACAGGAGGTTTTTTGTCCAAAATTTTAATGAAGGTTGCAGCATAGGTGATACAAAATTGCCAAGCTCGAATAGTGAAGTCCATCCCGACGCGTTTCGTGCTTCCAGCACTTAATCATGGGCTCATGGCTTCTGAACTGCAGGTAGGCAACAGCGATTTCCGGCATTTGAAATACATCACAGTCTCCGCCTCAGTGGGCGTGGCCAACACTCTGGCCTGATGGTAACTGTAGTGCCTTCTTTCTCAGGTGAGTTGCTGTGCCCTCGTTTCAAAGTTCACAATGATCCCCAGTGGGTTGCGAGGCCAAAGTCTTTACCGCTGCTGCATTTCTACCACCTCCATTTGCCGGCTCCTGTCCCCCAGCTGTCACGTGTTTGCCGCAACAAAGGGGCTGCTAACACAGCGGGGCTCTCACCGCGGCCCAGGCATGGCCGCTACACATCATCGTAAAGGTTGCCCGAAGAGGAGAGGCCACCACAGGAGGTTTTTTGTCCAAAATTTTAATGAAGGTTGCAGCATAGGTGATAAAAAATTGCCAAGCTCGAATAGTGAAGTCCATCCCGACGCGTTTCGTGCTTCCAGCACTTAATCATGGGCTCATGGCTTCTGAACTGCAGGTAGGCAACAGCGATTTCCGGCATTTGAAATACATCACAGTCTCCGCCTCAGTGAGCGTGGCCAACACTCTGGCCTGATGGTAACTGTAGTGCCTTCTTTCTCAGGTGAGTTGCTGTGCCCTCGTTTCAAAGTTCACAATGATCCCCAGTGGGTTGCGAGGCCAAAGTCTTTACCCCTGCTGCATTTCTACCACCTCCATTTGCCGGCTCCTGTCCCCCAGCTGTCACGTGTTTGCCGCAACAAAGGGGCTGCTAACACAGCGGGGCTCTCACCGCGGCCCAGGCATGGCCGCTACACATCATCGTAAAGGTTGCCCGAAGAGGAGAGGCCACCACAGGAGGTTTTTTGTCCAAAATTTTAATGAAGGTTGCAGCATAGGTGATACAAAATTGCTAAGCTCGAATAGTGAAGTCCATCCCGACGCGTTTCGTCGGGATGTCACTGACCATGTCATGAGTGATGTAATATGTGACGTCATCAGCAGTGGATTGCGGGCGCGTGAGTTATAGTTAGCTGAACTAACTATAACGGGGAATTTCATTGGTTTTTTACGAGTAAAATGTCCAGCTAGCTATAACGTGTGTGAAACCTCTGGTTTTTTCAGTGAATTTGGAAGGTTTTTTAAATGCTAATTCCTAACTATAACGTGTGTGAAACCTATGGGTTTTTCAGTGAATTTGCAAGGTTTTTTAAATGCTAATTCCTAACTATAACGTGTGTGAAACCTATGGTTTTTTCAGTGAATTTCAAAGGTTTTGTAAATGCTAATTTTTTTTATTTTTTTATTATATTTTTGAAATATTTCTTTTTTAAAAACTTCCCTATGTATACATTTATATATTATCTGTATCCTTTAATTTGGTGTGGCTCATTTTTTTTAAAAGTTTTATTTAATTTAAAGTTGAACAGCATAGTTAATATCTTCTATTAAGTTATGTCCACTTTTTTTTTTATATAAATTCTTGGGGTGCGCGCTCAGAGCGCGCACCTAGTACGTTTGCGTACATTTTTCATGAATTCCGGTGTACGTTATTTACGTACGCATACATACGTTTTACTGCGCGTACGTACGCATGCTTACGTGCGTCGTACGTACTCCACGCGGTACACTTCCGTATACGCGTAGAGTACGCGCGCTGACGTTTACGCATACGCGCGTGCTGTGTATGCGCGTTACGTACGCGCATAGTACGTAAGCGCATGCGCGCATACGCGTTCGCGCATTTGTAATTGTACCGTGCGTGCAGGGAGCTTGCTCGGTGCGCGCACCTCGGGGTATGTGATGAATAAAACAACACTTCTAATTGGTTTTCATTACTTTCAGTTTCAGATTGTTTCAACACCAAACCCAATCCCTTCATGGCAAGTCATGTGATCCAGAAACATCACTTTTCATTGGTTCAAAGTACTTTCATTTCCAGATTCTTCCAAAATCACACCCACCCCCCTCATTGTTAGTTCTGATTCCCTAGGAGAAGGAGCTAATCTGTGTGTTGAGATACAATGGCAGAGCAGCAGCCATCTTCTGAGAGTGAGCAGGACACTCTTGAGAGACAGAGGCAGAGGAAGCAGAAAGACTCCTTTATATGGCAGTTTTTCACTTTTCCAGAGGGACAAAAGAAGGTGAATGCACCAAAGGTCACCTGCAAACTGTGTCAGTGCGTCTTGTCACGTGGGAATCCTAACAAGAAGTATTCTTTTAGTATTCATACTATGACGAGGCACGTTGAGAAAATGCATCCAGTGACTTTTCGTCGAGCTTCTGGAGCAAACCCTCCACCTTCTCAGCCGACGACATCTGCAGCAGCTCAGCCGAGCACATCTTCGGCAGCTCAGGCAAGCACTTCTTCTGCAGTGGTGCCTTCACCTTCTACCACACCTCTGGATATTTGTCCTTGTTTTTTGAGGATGAGTACTCACTGCATGGATTGTGGTCGTCTTATTACTTGGGTGAGAGCAGTATTGATCTCATTCAAAGAAAATTTGAGGAGCATCCTTGCGAGAGGCCATAATTTTCTTATTTTTTTTTTCGTTTTTCTCTTCCTCTGTCCCTACATTAACTCAAGGGCTCTTTTTAGAGCCACCTAAAATCAAAACACCACAACTTGTTTTTTACAATCTATTTCTTTTTTTTTTTTTAGAGTGCGCGCACCCAATGGGTTTTTAAAAAAAAAAAAAAAAAAAAGAATTTTCACCTTTAGAAACCTTCAGGAACTCCTTGAGAAAGAGAAGGGAGTGGCAAAATAATTAAAAAAGAGATGGTGTACATTTCACAGATGAACGTAAGACAGTCTTCCTATTAAACTTTAAACTCTGCATCAGTATTTATGTATAGGTACCCAAAAAACATAATAGCTCATTTTAGTGCTGCATTTGAATTGGGTGTATTTACAAGGAGAGGAAGAGACACACAGAGAGGCTTATCCTCTCCTTGTAAATATGGAGGAGCACCCTGCGCCACTAGTTCGTCAACAAAATTGACGTAGTGGTGGCGCAGGTGGCTTGTAAATGTGCCCCAGAGATGTTAAGGAAATTAAGGGTGAAACAGACAAACCAAGAGTGACAGATACAGACACAGAGAGCAAACAACTGACAAGGAGTAAGGCAGTTAAAAAGACTAAGACATATGGATACAGAAAAAGAAACATGGATGAAAAATTAGTGATGGAGGTAGTAAAGGTAGGGGAGTAGTATAGAAGGAGTGAGGAAGTTACAAAAGAGTAGTAAAGCAGGAAGAGAGAGTGAGAAGAGAAATGAGAAAAGTAGAGTAAGGAGAGGTGAAGAAAAGGAAGCATGAAACGAAACCAGTGACACATACAGATATGTTAAACTTAACCTGACCATCAAAATAAATAATTTAGATTTAAATGTTTTTATTCAATTGCAAAGATAACTGAATAACATCTTCTAAATTTTCTTTCTAGTTCTGAAAAAAAGAAAAAAGTATTAATATTCAACAATACATTGTATTAAACAGTACATGTTTTTTCATATTTAGCAAAGCAATTTTTTGCCCTTTTTTTGCTGTTTTCAGAATGTTTTGATTTTCACTGAAAATAGTGAAATCAATTGTATTCATCATTTAACAGCGGGCAAAAAAACAAACAATCTGAAAGATTGTTTCAAAAAGGCCCAAATGTATCCTCACTAAAACATGCCTTAATAGAAATGTTAAAAATACCTTTTAAGAAGAATAACAATTTCTAAAAAATAACGTCTGTAAACCTTGTTGCAAAAGAACATTTTCCAAAATAATATCTGTCAAAGAAGTCCACAATTGTTTGTTTTACCTTTCCTTACGGCCAAATGATAAGTTTAAAATCCCTTTTGAGTGAAATATCCAATTTAAATCCTTTTAAATTTTAATAATGCTTTCTTCCAATGATGATGTTAGTATATAAAATTTGGGTTTCAGAAAAATTAGGTAATAATTGGGTAAATCATAAGGCAAACGTTGCTTGAAAATCAATTGAGAATCATTACACAGTGTCCATCCTTTTTCACATTTAAGATAAACTTTGTAATGACCAGAAGTTATAGAAGGTCCATCATGAAAAATTATTGCAACTGCAACAAAAGTTTTTCCAGATATTGATAATTGTTGTCCTGTAAACTTCTTTATTAAAGTGTCCAATTTTGAACCATCAGCTCTACAACATTGCATCATTAAAATTACATACTGTCCATATTTCTTTAAAAATAACGTTGACAACATGTCTGATTTACATTGAGAACATTCCATGTTGTGATTAGCATCTTTAACTAATTTACTAAAGTCACTGTTTTACTCTCTGGTAATGGTAAATATATGAACCTTTCAGAATCAACATTACTACTGCTTGTGTTCATACAGTTATCACAACAATGTTCCCATTTATCAGAGACACCAAATACATTTTCTACTTCTACCCCTTCATCTTCCAGTACCATCAGGATATACATCAAGAATTCCTGTGCATCTTTCTGGACATTTTGTGTAAACTGTGTACGTCCAGAACATACATCTAAAAGATTTCTAACATCAGAAGCACTTTCTATTTTAGTTTTATCATTACTCAGCTTCTCATAGAGGAGACTCAGCAAAGAACGGAATCTTTTTTCATGATTTAGTGTTATCTGCTCTTGCAAAAATTCAAGATAAAATACAACATTCAGCACTACATTTGCGTAGCAGTTGACACCAGAGCTATTTTCAAAATGACAACCAACAACCTCTTCAGGATTGTCCTTTTTCTTTTTGCTTGCAGTCACATCACTATCTTTTTGTTTTCTCTTCTGTACACCCTCATTACAGAAATCCTCAAATCTCCTTTTCCGACAAACAACACGTTTTTTAAACACAGGATACTGACCTAAATGAGGAGCATAGCTTCTTCTTAATCTATTATACTCCTTTACACAGTTTGCATCAGCACTTACTTTTGAGTCATCAAAGTCTATCCTGAAATAACCAGATAATTTTTTCACGCGTGACAAAGCAACATATGCCATACCTTCTTTAAACACACTAGATCCAATGTTTACAAAAGCACTATCAACAGTTAATCCTTGAGACTTGTGAATAGTTACAGCATATGCTAGAGAAAACAGAAACTGCTTCCTACGCACATATAAGTCTTTCACAAGCAAGAAACGAACTGAACAACGACAAATGTCTTTAACCTCTTGTATCTGATCACATTTTATTTTTAAACATTCAATTCCAACTTTTTTCTGGTAATTAATAAAACCCACAACTCTTCCCATAGCTCCATTCACTAAACCTTTCTCTACATCCAAATTCCGTCTTAAAATTACTCTACAGTTCATACACACATAAAGATTCTTTTCCAAACCAGCTGTTTTTTAAATGTTTTTCTCCAGAGAATCCAATTTAGTACCCAATTTGCCTGTCAATATAACAGTTATTCGTTCATGTTCTATTGTATCCACAGCTTCCAGTTTTATGATCTCTTCATTTTCCAATTTCAAAAGTTCTTGATTGAATACAGAGCATTCATGTAGTGTTGGCATTAAGCAGATTACAGTATTTTTTTCTGCAATTTCCTTGTATATTTTCTCTGGAACTATTTGTTCTGTTGGAAGCAAATTACTCAGCAATCAACTCTGTAATGCTTTTCTGCCATGTTTTGTGAGTAGTCCAATTCTTATATCTTTCAGAATACTTGCATAGTCCTCATCATTGGCTTGCCTCATATTGGTAATGAGTTCCTTATACTCAAAATATGTCCAAATATTTACATTACCTATACTTCCTAATGACTTTTTTGTGTCTTCATGTGTAAGTGTATGGAATACCGGTTGCCTTTAACTGGAGTAAGTTGCAAAAGATCTCCAAAAACTATGACGTGTTTTCCTCCAAATAGGACGTCAAAGTTTGTCTTCAGAATTTGCTGCATTCTTAAATGCAAGCATTAAGTTTGATACCATGCTTACCTCATCAATAATCAGTACTTTCATTTTCTTCAATACTCTTGAAACTTCCAAGCATGCTTCTCCTGCTAGTTTGTGGTACTGTATTTTGTTCTCATGCTCTACTGGTAACATTAGCAAACGATGTAAGGTAACTCCTTTGATGTTATACACTGCTAACCCAGTTGGAGCAGTAACAACACAAGACAAAATGGAATCCATTTTCTTCTGTAGGTAGCTTCTAATTACATTAATTAAGAAACTTTTTTCAGTTCCTGCTTGTCCACTTACATACATTCTCATTGGTTCAAAAGATGTGCATGAGCACTCTTTATTTTCATGTAGTAATCCGTTATCAATTTTTTCTCTGACTTCTTCATAAATTTGTTTTTGTTCTTCATTCAGTTGCTCCTCCAAATATGTTAACTCTACTAAATCTTCCTGAGCTTGATTCATAGCTGTATCCACTCCGTTCATAGCTATTGCTGCTTCATTTTCGATGATCGGTTGTCCTAGAGGATCTTGACTGAATGTCCCAGAACTTTGACTGTCTTGAGAACTGTCTCTAGCTACTTCAGCTGCAATTGTTGCTTCTTGTTCAATTTCTTCATTTAACATTTGAACATAAGTTGTGAAAGTACTGCATTCGATGCTGTCTTTGCTAGCATTGAAGGAATCTTCATAGCTCTGAAATTCTCCAAGTAGTTCCTCCTCTGAACGTCATGGTTTAAAAAGCTGCAAAAGTGCCAAGTAGTAAAATTCCTTTTTATTAGGGGTGTCGCAACTCAGCTTCCGGTGATTTATCAAACTTCCTTTTGTTTGCTTCACCAAACATCCTTCCTCACCAATGACTTTATATTTTCCATTGTTACATTCCGTTTAAAAATAAAGTTCTGCAGCACTTCATAGAGACACATGTTCTCAAGGTAATGACTTCTTTGTGGATAATATGTATCCAACATGTTTGTTCTTAAAATGTCTGTACTTTCTGGTTCGAACTCTGCTAAATATTCAATTTCTCGAATAGATTTCAGTACCCGATTTCGCATTCCTGCAAGGCCTAAACTTGCCCAAATTATTCTTCTGGATTTGGAGTACAGACTTGCAGATGATAACCTATCTGAGCATTCGTAGAATCCAATTTCTCGATGCGATAACATCTTTAAACTGAAACTGTATAGCTTCTTACTGACAGTCTTCTCGTGAGAAATCTCTTCCCACATTTCCTTCAATTCCGTTTTCTCAGATTTAGTGATGTAAGATGTGACATACCGAGCAACAGCAATAGAATTGTCAGCTACATACTGAATATCCATGTTAGCATTCCACATGGATAAAATGACTGGGTTGTAGTCATTTATATATTTTGACTCTTCTTTTCTTCTTAGGTTGTAGGTATTTTTAGGCGATTTTCTTGTAATGGTATGTCGCACAGCTGACATAAAACTGTTTACTCTTCCTTTTGAAAGAACAGGTCGTGGAAATCCAAATCGACATTTTGTGTAGAATTTATCTTTACTCTTGTACTTCCGTCGACAGTATTTTCCACACCGATGACTTTGGAAACGTAAAACTTGCTCTTTTAAATTTTTCTCTTCTGTGCTTTTAGGTATAGCACATGTTGCATATCCTTCGATGAAACTTAAAACTGCATCATCAGAATCTGTTCCAAATTTTGGAGCATCCTTGATCCACAACAGCATATGAATATGAGGAGCACCTCTGGCTTGGTAGTCTTTTCTCCAAAAGAAATACACAGCTTCTCCAAGAGGTGGATTTTTTTTATTGCAGATGAAGGACATCATAGCCTCAAATCTATGATTGAAATATCTGCAAACATTAACCGGATCCAATGAGCACAATTCTCCTGCTGTCTTGTATTGGATGTTTTCAATATTTGAATTTGCCTCTCGAAGAAAATCCAGAAGATCATCCCAAGCGTACTCAGCACAGCTTAGGGTAAGGAACCATGTAGGAGTTCCTAAATTCCGTAACATACATTTCAATTCTCCATGGCGTCGGTACCAATATTCATTCGTCCCACACTGACAAGCCATCAAATTGATCAATTGAGATTCCAAATGATCATCTCGCTGTTGCACTTTGTTCATAAAATCCTTTGCAGTCACATTACGTAGATGTACTCCAGTTTTCAAAATGTGATGTACTGCATAAGATAGTGCTGACAAGTCACTTTCAAATAAAAGATGGAACAAATAAGGAATACTTTGACGAAATCTCGGATCTTCTGCATATAGTTTTGTAGTCCGATACTCAGAAGCAGGAATCTGTACTGGACGTTCATCATATCGTCCTCCTTTTCCTGTAGGAAACAGCTGGGGAAAACAACGAGCTTCCAAGCTCTCCTCCCATACACTCACGGGAGTTCCTTGTGCTTTCTTCATCTGAAACAGATCAATAGCGTTTCCCATAACTTCTTTAGAATGTAGAGGATGTATGCTGAAATGTTCATAAATTTCTTCTTCTTTTGACTTATCCACTTTTTCAAGTTGCCCAGTTGGTATTCCTGTGTCTTCTAGTATTTCTTCTTCATCTTCATCCTTATAAATGGCTTCATACCATTTATTATTCTTTTTCAAATACAAATTTGCTCTTTGTATTTTGCGTACATCCACCAGCTCCTGCCAAATTTTCTTATTCTTTGTAGGTACACCATTAACCAGAATAACTAATGGTTCAGTTTCCAAAGTATCTGCATCAATTGTTTCCATGTTTTTTTTCAAATCCAATGGCAAATACACAACTCTTCCTTTTAAACCTCTTTGTAAATCCGAAGGAGGTAATTTACCAGTTTTTGGCTCCATACGCACTATGGTCTGAAAAGGATGGACACATTGAATGAGTATAGACTCATACGTATTTAAATCAGAAAGTTCTGGAGGAATATCAACCAATTCTAAATTATTATGTACAGCTCTAGCTGGCATTCTATTTTCTTCTAACTTGTTATAACAGTATTTACAAATACGCTGATCTTCACCCAAATCAAAACAATTTTCCAGAAATATATATGTGGCAAAATCTTTCCACTTATAATTATCTTCAATTTCACTTTTTTTATACAGATCAACATTCCTTGTTTGATTTTTGTAATGGCTTCTCCGGCAACATATACAAGTAATATTTGGTCTTTCATTAGAGATGATAGCAAATTTTGTCATTTCATCATCAAAATTTTTACTAACAGTGAGTTCTACATTCTCTTCCACATTTTCATCAATAACTGTGTCATTTTCTGCACTTTCTTGTTCTGGACCAAAGTAACAAAACTGAATCTCATCAGTAACCTTCACTACATCTGATACAGATCCACGGAACAGAGCATTATTCAACTCATTTAACTTTAGTGCTGGACTTTTAGCAAAATACAATGTTCTCACAAACTTTCTCATTTCAGTATGATGAACAGCCAGCATCCTAAAATGGTGAAAAACACTTTGACACACTTTCCTAGATAGACGAGCCAGAGAATGTCCTTGCAAACCAGTATTCTCTCTCACTTTGCATGGATCTAGTCTTTGAAGCACCTTAATTTTCTGTTTAACACTCTTTTTACTATATTCTCTTAGGAAGTCACGTAATTTATCAATAGATTCCTGACGCACAGTACAAATACTACTACAATTCCAAGTGTACACTGGGGCTTTAGGACGTCTTCCCATAACCTCATCAGCCATCACTTGTTCCTCATTTCTTGGAACCATTTTCTCCTTTTCCATTACACAACCATCCTTAACTTCATAAGCTCTACCATTGGTGTCAACTGCATGCAACAAACTATTACTTTGAAAATAACTCTCTTCATTAAAAAATGGTTCAGTACTTGAACTATGTTTCCATTCTCCTAAGAACACTTTACAAAAGTTTTTTTTTTTTACTTCTCTTTTCCTTTTGCTTTGTGACTTCATTGCATTCACTAATTTATCTAATCTACGCATCCTGTTCAAAATTAAAATGAATAGGTTTTTTTTATTTCTGAAGCCTTGATAGCAATACTTTCAATAAATTTCTTTTTCTTATAAAATTTTGTTTTTTTGTTATATTTTTTCACATCCTTCAGCAAATTTAACATCACTCTTCTCTGAAACATTTTTCGACGAATGTTTTTAAAATCTATTTTCCGTGTTAAGTCACTCTTCCTAACTTCTGAGTCTATATTAGCATTTTGTTTTTGCTGTCGACTCTGTTGTAGTTTTGTACTTGTAACACTGTTTGAATGTATCTTTCGATCATTTTTTTTTTTTGAAGATATTTTTTAAAAATTCTTTAGTTTGCTTACCAGAAGACTTTTTCTGTTTTCCAACACGTGCTTCGCCTCCTATTTTTTTTTTATCAGTCGTCTTCAAATATAGTTGTTGTTTCTTTTCTTTTCTTTTTCTTGACTTTATAGGCATCTTTATATTTTTTCACTGTTGCTCACCAATACCTGCAAAAAACTAAAAAAAAAAAATACCTTTATGTAATTTAAATTCATTACATTTTCTTTTTAAAAACTTTTCAAATCCTATCACATGAGCTGATCCTTTCCTACGAGTCAAACTCTTACAAAATAGAAGAAACATCAATTAACCCCTTCGATGCTCATGACGGAACGGTTCCGTCATGAGCATCGGTTGAGCTGTGCTCATGACGGAACCGTTCCGTCATGGCCCCGCCCGCGCTAGAACCCTTCAGCACCGCGGGGGAATGCGCGCAGCGCTGAAGGGGTTAAATTTCTGACAACAATTCCTGTGTGCACACAGACTCATGGTCTGATACTAGGCAGAAAGCGATATTTCTTTTGGCAATTTGAAAGCACATTTACTACTGGGGTAGACCAAGTGATCATTACTGTAACAGCCTTACACATGTTCCTTCTAGTTTAGACAGGCAGAAAAGAGCACATGTCCTAACAGCTCCTTGAGACCATGACCATGTGTTAGAGGGTGACTGATTAGACTAGAGCAAAGGAAGTGAGCCCTGGTGATTTAGAATCTGTTTGCGTTATACACTGCTATCTGAAACACCACACGGAGCTGACTATTACACATGGGAGTGTAGCAGAAGCTGCTGCGTGTGTGCAAAGAGTGTGTTTCTGGAGACAGTGTATTGTCAACTGCAAGAGAGATCTGCATGGAGACTCCCACAACTGCATGAAGAGTACAGACATGTGTGTAAGAGTACATGTGTGATAAGGGTTAATTGGAGTTTTCAACATGTAGGAACCACCTCAGCCATTGCAAGAATTGATGAAAAATCTACCATGCTATTTTCAAATGTGTTTGCATTTGCATCACATTTTTGAGATACTGATTTCTGCTGATTGCTAACCAACACATTGGAAGAAAACAAGCTGAGCCTTTCCTGAATGTGCAAGTTTTACAGAACAACAGCAACACAAATTAAAACGCTAACAACAATTCCTGTATGCACACAGACTCATGATCACATTCTAGGCAGAAAGCAATATTTCCTTTGGCAATTTGAAAGCACATTTACTACTGGGGTAGAGCAAGTGATAATTACTGTAACAGACTGACACATGTTCATTCTAGTTTACACAGGCAGAAAGGAGCACATGTCCTAACAGCTCCTTGAGACCATGACCATGTGTTAGAGGGTGACTGATTAGACTAGAGCAAAGGAAATGAGCCTTGGTGATTTAGAATCTGTTTGCGTTACACACTGCTATCTGAAACAGCACACAGAGCTGACTAATACACATGGGAGTGTAGCAGAAGCTGCTGCGTGTGTGCAAAGAGTATGTTTCTGGAGACTGTGTATTGTCAGCTGCAAGAGACATCTGCATGGAGACTCCCACAACTGCATGAAGAGTACAGACATGTGTGTAAGAGTACATGTGTGATAAGGGTTAATTGGAGTTTTCATCATGTAGGAACCACCTCAGCCATTGCAAGAATTGATGAAAAATCTACCATCCTATTTTCAAATGTGTTTGCATTTGTCTCACATTTTTGAGATACTGATTTCTGCTGAGTGCTAACCAACACATTTGAAGAAAACAAGCTGGCCCTTTCCTGAATATGCAAGTTTTACAGAACAACAGCAACACAAATTGGATCGCTGACAACAATTCCTGTGTGCACACAGAGTCATGGTGTGATTCTAGGCAGAAAGCGATATTTCCTTTGGCAATTTGAAAGCACATTTAGTACTGTGGTAGAGCAAGTGATAATTACTGTAACAGCCTGACACATGTTCCTTCTAGTTTAGACAGGCAGAAAGGAGCACATGTCCTAACAGCTCCTTGAGACCATAACCATGTGTTAGAGGGTGACTGATTAGACTAGAGCAAAGGAAATGAGCCTCGGTGACGTTGAATCTGTTTGCGTTACACACTACTATCTGAAACACCACTCAGAGCTGACTATTACGTATGGGAGTGTAGCAGAAGTAACTGTCATATTTCTATTTAAGAATTAAGGGATAGAAACAAAGACGTATATTTGTATGTTTATGTCTCCCCTTTAGAAGAAAAGAGACCAATAACTTGTATACTAATTCTCTAACAAGAAATGAGATACGGCGGCTCTAACGAATAGAAGTACACATTGTAATAAGGAACTAGATTATCCTTAGATGGTGCATGCTGGTATAATGAGTTGTGCATTTGTAATTCATTTGTAATTGCGGCCGCCATAGACCCCATTGACAACGATGTGTCTATGGCGGCCGCAATTACAAATGAATCACAAATGCATAACTCATTATACCAGCATGCACCATGCAGAGATACACCCATTACGGAACGGAGAATGCCGGGTATAAGAGACGCGGTATGCTGCCTGTCCTCATTTCCAGCACCTGTGAGCAAGGGCGCGAGGACGCCCGAAACGCGTAAGGTACTGTTGGCGAGATGAATGCTGTGGCCTTGAAGTTTGTCGAGCAGGGCTGCCTTACAGAAATAAAGAATAACACAACGCATGCAGGCTCTCCAAGTTGGGTGCTTTTTTCTTGGATATATATATATATATATATATATATATTCACTGAAAAAACCATAGGTTTCACACATGTTATAGTTAGCTGGACATTTTACTGATAAAAAACCAATGAAATTCCACCGTTATAGTTACTGCAGGCAACTATAACTCACGCGACCGCAATCCTCTGCTGATGCTAATACTGTATTTAGACACTTATTTGCCCATGTCTTCTTCCATTAAGTTTTAGCTTTACATATATTACAAATATTTTTTTTTCATAAAGACACATATGTCATCAGCAGAAGATTATTTCGATTATGTAAATCATAAAAGAACATACAAATACATTGAAGTCACAAAGATTATCTTAAAAAAAAAAAGAAAATCATTCATAAGTAAGGGATACACAAAAACTAGGGAGAATACAGTTGCAAATAAATAAATAAATGGATTGGAACATAGACCTAGTCAATGATAGACAATTACATTTCATTCCGTGAGATGGATTCTTCTAATATGCCATACTGCTGCCAGATACTTGCTAATAGCAAAGACAGTACAGGGAGATAAATCACTTTTCAGCAGCCTATAGGCATCTAAATGTCGTCTGAATCCCCAGCTCCTACAGATGGGAGCAATTCATTTATTCCTAGATTTCGTGTACATAGGGCAATCCCCTAGTACTGAGCTTCTTGCTCTGTACAGTCAGCAGAAATGAACCCACTAAGCTAGTTACTGCAGACGCCTTCCTAACTAATAATTTACGGAGAGTGCGTTGGGAAAAGTTCGTCATTGATAGTGCTGTACTTACTGAAATTGGCTCGCAAGTCTCAGGTGCGTTGGAAGCTTTTCACTCTCTCCAAAATTATGAAACTGTCATTGGGGAGACTACGCGTATCCATGAAAATCTGTTTTTGGGTCTTAAGGCTCTTTTTTCAAAGCCGGGTAAGGCTAAGAAATCTATCCAACCCAAGCGTAACCACTGGTACAATAAAGTGTGCCGTGAATTCTATGGCAAATTAAAATCCGCTATTAAATCTAAAAACCTGGCTAATATTAGATCAGCCAGGAGTAACTATAGTAAGGCCAAAGTTTTGGCTAAACAAGATTGGGATAACTAACACTGGCATGATCTCATGGCTGCCAGTAAACAAAAAAATTTGACCAAGTTTTGGCACATTGTGAAGTGGGGCAACTCCATGAGTTCGCAGGTCCCCTCAAACCATGTTCTTCCTGAAACCTGGGTGTTGCATTTCGAGTCACAGTTCTCCGACACCAATTTGGCTGAAGAGACTATTCCCCCAATTTTTCGGGATCTGTCTATCCTCCAAAACTTTTCGTTCGATTGTAAAGAAGTCGAGATGGCTTTAAGTAAGATCCCCAGTGGAAAGGCCCCGGGTATCGACTGTGTCCCGGCGGACCTTTTTAAATTTGACCATAGCAACTGGGTGCCATATATTGCTTTCTTGGCCACTGCCTTAGCTAAGGGGGCGGCTATTCCCGAATCATGGAAAGGTGCCGAGATATTGCCCATCTTTAAGAAGGGTGATCGCTCGTGCCCAGGGAATTATCGCCCGATTAGCTTAATCGACTCGATTTAAAAAATCATTGCCAGGATGATCCTGGCAAGAATCCAGTCTTGGATCGAGCAGGAGGACATCATATCGCCATTGCAGGCTGGGTTTAGATCATGCATTAGTACCATCGACCAGGTTTTCAGGTTTCAACTAATCGTCTGGAAAACGGTCTACCTTTGCGGCGGCACTTTATATGCCGCTTTTGTTGATCTTCGGTCAGCCTTTGACTTAGTTCCCAGGACAAAATTATGGGGGGTGTTAGCCGGGTAAGGGATGCCCGTTGACCTTTTGAACATCGTCATCAGGCTGCACGATGAAAACTTTGCTCAAGTTCGCTGGGGGAACCAAGGGCAGGTCACTGACAAATTTAAAGTAAATAGGGGTGTCAGGCAAGGGTGCGTCCTAGCGTCAACTCTCTTTCTGTTATTCATCATTAGAGTTGTGCAGTATTTTTCATCTATTTCAACTGACGCCCCCTCCTTGGGTGGTATTAAGATCCCACTGCTCATGTTCGCCGATGACACCCTATTATTGTCACAGACACAGATGGGGTTACAGGGGGCCCTGAATGAATTCGACAAATTTTGCCTTGACCACGATCTGCAAGTAAACGTTTCCAAAACCAAATATATGGTTTTTAACAAAGGAAGAAGCATGGCAGGTCAAGTTACAATGAACAACGAAATACTTGAACGTACAAACATCATGACCTATCTGGGGGTTGTTCTCAAGAACAAACTGAGCTGGAAGCCGCAAATCGACATTCTAACTCTTAAATTCGCTCAGCTTTCAGGGTGTTTGGTAAAAGAACAGAAACAGTCCCAGATAAAAAGGATAGGTCCAGCAATTAAGATTTACAACTCCAGGATTAGTTCTGCGATTATTTATGGTGCAGAACTCTGGGGTTTTACGGATCTATCCCCTTTGGTCAAGGCGCAAAATAAATTTCTGAGGAACCTCACGGGCCTTCCTAGTTCAAGCCCAGTGAAACCACTCTTACTGGATCTTGGGTGTCGCTCTTTTGAAGACATCGCCCGGAGAAGATTATGGACCACCCCGGAATTAGCTCCATATGCTAAGGTATTTTTGGATGTTCGTTCCATTTTGGGTTCTGGCAATATAGTTTGGTTTAAGCAAGTTAGTTTGCTATTGGAATCCATGGGTTTGGGAAATTTATGGTCCGACCCCGTCAATAACCCCTTTCCCCCCAAAAAATTATTCAAAGATCTTTACTGGTCCCAGGTTCACCAGAAGCAGTTAACACAAACATCAGCAGAGTCTTTGACTGGCAGGTTCCTAGAGCGAAAAAATGTCCCATCCTTAGAAGATTATTGGGACATTATTTGTAGGCCCAGTGACAGGAAACTTTATCACCAATTAAGGGTTGGTTCCTTACCCACCAGATTGTTCACCAAAAGTTGGAAGGGAGAGGTGAGTGATTCATTTCGCTGGTGTTCCGACTGTGTTGAATCCGTTGGTCACATATTTTTTGTTTGCCCGGCCTATGCAGCCCCATGGGGAAAATGGCTCAAACCCATATGTCGCAATTTGGGCACCAGAGTGGGGCTTGAGGCGTTAAGAATATTAAGATTTGATACTAGTGAATGTACTGTAATTGCCGTGGCCAAATTCCTGGGATGGGTTTGGATCATTAGAAATAGGACACAATAGGCACCCAGCAATGTGTTTTACTTAGTTTTACTATTTAGTTTTTATCCTTGAAATGTTTCACTTTTTTCCTGTATGGAATACCTTTTTTATATTGTATTGTCTTTTATGATGAATATAATCGATAATAAAGACTATATATGATATGATATGTATCAATGATTCTATAAGAGCGTAAGAATGTGATTCTATTTTTATGAGTAAGTGAACTTGAGTGTGTATAACCGCATAGGTGAGTAAATGGGAGTGTGATTATTTGCATGACTGAGTAGGTGTGAGAGTACCTCTATGGATGATTGGTAGTGTGTGAGTGTCTATATAGGTGTATAAATGCATATGATAGTTTTGTATGGAGTGACTGTAAGTATGAGTGACTGTACAGGTGAATGAGTGGAGGTGTATGTAGACCTAAGAGTTAATAAGTGGGTATGTAGTTATTGGTATTGTAGTATGTATGGTTTTGAGAATGGAACTCTTAAATTTTGAGTCGGTGTATCAAAGGTTATATTAGGGTGTGAGAAGATGTGGTAATTTATCACATGGATAACGTCATCAGTGAGGTCATCAGTGATGTCATTTGAGATGTCATCGGTGATGTCATGAGTGATGTCACTGACCATGTCATGAGTGATGTAATATGTGACGTCGTCAGCAGTGGATTGCGGGAGCGCGAGTTATAGTTAGCTGAACTAACTATAACGGGGGAATTTCATTGGTTTTTTACGAGTGAAATGTCCAGCTAACTATAACGTGTGAAACCTATGGTTTTTTCAGTGAATTTGCAAGGTTTTTTAAATGCTAATTGCTAACTATAATGTGTGTGAAACCTATGGTTTTTTCAGTGAATTTCAAAGGTTTATTAAATGCTAATTCCTAACTATAACGTGTGTGAAACCTATGGTTTTTTCAGTGAATTTGCAAGGTTTTTTAAATGCTAATTCCTAACTATAACGTGTGTGAAACCTATGTTTTTTTTAGTGAATACTGCTTTATGCTGAATACAAACCATCACAGTTCTAAAAAACAAGCTGCCCCTTTCCTACGAATGCCATTCTTACAGAACCAGACCAACACAAATTAAATCTCTGACAACAATTCCTTTGTGCACACAGACTCATGGTGTGATTCTAGGCAGAAAACAGTATTCCTGGGTGATACCAGAACACCTTAACTTCTAGAGAAGACATACTCCATAATATCTTACAAGTTCAAGGCACTTAAATATCTTCCTTAACATAAAATGTAAAACACAACTTTTAAAGTGGTAGGAAAATGTACCATGCTATTTTCAAATGTGTTTGCATTTGCCTCTCATTTGTGAGAAAGTGATTTCTGCTGAATGCTAACCATCACACTTTAAGAAAACAAACTGCCCCTTTCCTGCGAGTGCAAGGCTAACAGAGCAAGAGCAACACAAATTAAATCTCTGATAACAATTCCTGTGTGCACACAGACTCATGGTGTGATTCTAGGCAGAAAACAGTATTCCTGGGTGATACCAGTACACCTTAACTTATGGTGAAGACATACTCAATAATATCTTACAGTTCAAGACAGTTAAATATCTCCCAAAACACAAAATGTGAAACACAACTTTTAAAGAAGAATCACATTTCTATTATTTATATCAAAATGCACCACATACATCCCCTCTCATATTCATAACTCACCTTTAAAAGTAGTTAGTTCAGAAAGAAATGTGGCACTCAAGCAGCAGATTATCACAGCAACAATCTCTGAGCTGTACACCTCTCTCCTCTCACCAGAACCATTTAATGGCAATGTTTCCCTCTCTTTTTTCACACATATACATGTTAACTCCAAATCACAGTGCTTGCCACATTTTTTTCAAATGGAAACACACATTTCTATTGGTTGGAAATTTCAACCCTTTCCAAATGATCCCTTCCCCCAACATGACTTCTGCCTGCTACCATAGCAACAGGTCATGGAACACTGGTGTGAGCAGAGAGGTCATAAGTTCAACACACAATGTTTCTAATCCTTAGAGCAAGAGTGCTTGACTTTTCAAACCTAACAGCAAATCCAAAGTAATGTTCTGTGGGTACACATTTTTCTGAACCAATCCAAAACATGCTTGTAAAAATCTAAACATACAGCCTAGTTTTAACTGTAAAATGGTTTGAATCAGCCAATCAGTTCTTTTTTTTTTAAAAAAAAGTATGTTAGCCTCCATTTTACAACTATCTTTTTTTTCATATTGCCATTCTACTGAAAGACACCTTCTGAGTGCATCCAGATCTCCTTGAAAGATGTTCACAGTGTGGATTGTAGGTCATAGCCATGTCTTCTGGAGTGAAAAGTTTGCAGAAAAAAGTGGTATTGTGAAAGACCTTGCTTTGCCAAATGTAGACATTAAATGGATTGGTCAGAGTGGGTTAAAGTGGCACCAATTAATGCCTTTAGTGAAAACCTTTCTACATCTCCCACAGCCTAACCTTATTATTGTGCACTGTGGTGGAAATGACCTAGGCACTTTAACTGGGGTAGGTCTGGAAATGCTTATTAAGGACACCTTTGTGCAATTGATGTCACTTTTTCCACAAACTGCCTTTGTATATTCTAATATATGCCAAAGGCAAAAGTGGAACTGGTCCAACCAATTTTGTCCGCAGATTGACAAAGCAAGAAAGCACGTCAATAAGTCTGTTTCTGCTTTCCTCAGAGACTATGGTATGGGTTCTATATACCACAACAACTTGCGTTACAACATGCAAGACATTTATAGAGGAGACGGTGTACATTTCAATGATGAAGGGAACAGAGTCTTCCTCTTGAACTTTAGACTCTGCATCGGTACTTACTTGTAGGTGGGAAACATCCTTTACCACGCAACCATTACAACGCGGTATGGTTACATCGTGGTTTTTACAACGAAAGTCGTTACACCGACTTGCACTGGAGGGCGATCTAGACTAAGGAATAGTGTGAATTACTATTCCAACACCTTCCCTACTGTACTTGGACTGGAGTTGGAATAGTAATTCACACTATTCCTAAATCCAGCGCCCTCCAACGCAAGTCGATGTAACGACTTGCTTTGTCAAAACCCCGATGTAACATACCGCGTTGTGATGGTACGCGTTGTACCATCATACATCCCTTGTAGGTACCAAAAAAACACTTCATAAACACAACGGCTCTTTTTAGAGCCACCTAATATCTAAACCTTTAATTTTGATTTTTAATTCTATTTTTTAAAAAATTTTTTTACCGCCGTACGCGTTCCGTACGCGCACAGTATGTGTACCCCGCGATTTAAAAAAAAAAAAAAAAAAATGTATTTTTCACACTTCTGGGTCCTTCTTGGACCCCCTGACAAAGGCTAGGGGGTCTGCAACTCTCTACCTTGCCCCTTTTTCACGTTCTTCACCTTTGTTTTTCAGTGCGAGACACACAAAATGGCGGCCGACACTTCCTGATTTCGACCGACTGGAATGTTTACTGTCATGTAACCACCAATCAGAATTACGCTTGCGCACGGCAGCGTGCGCGTACGGTATGCGTACGGTGCGCGTACGGTACTATGTACTTTTAACTGCTATTTTCTCAGGAACTACTGAACAGATTGACTCCAGATATGCAAAAGGCACATCCCTGACCTGAGGACTTTCTCTTTGCCAAATTTCAAATAATTCTGTTTAGCCGTTTGGGCTGTACCTTGGACTAAAGGTTCCTATGGAAAAATGCATGGGAAAAATGTGTTTTGGGACCCCCCTTTTTTCTCAGCCCCCACTTTACGAATCCCCCCGAGACTTTTAGGGTACGAGCGGAGCGGAGCGGAGCGCCCCACCTATTTTGAAAATTTTGCGAGGATTCGTCAACCGGCGCCAAAGTTATTCCAAATAGAATGATGCGGATTTCCTATGGAAACACGGTCCTAACTATAACTATCTACTGGCGACCGCCAGTAGATAATATATATATGTATGTATATATATATATATATATATATATATATATATATATATATATATAGATAGATAGATAGATAGATAGATAGATAGATAGATAGAGATATAGATATAGATTTTTTTAATTTTGAGAGTTTTATATAGCGCTGGCTAGACCCGGTGGTATCAGAGCGCTTTACATAAGGTTCCACAGAAATTACAAAATTACATCAGTTACACGTTACATCAGTTACTAGAAAAACATTTCAAGAGAGTAGAAGACACAATACATGGAGCTTAGAAGGGAAAAGGGGTGGGGAAAAGGGGTAGGAGGTAGATAGGATGGAGAGATGAAGGAGAGTCTGCTCAAAGTCCGGCTGGGTAGGTGACGGCCGAGGAGGAAGTCTACAGCCCATCTCCTCTTTAGCTATCACCAGGCATCAGCCAAACAGCTAGGTCTCAATTGGAAAGGAGTAAAGAGGAGGGATAAATGGAGCGTAAAGGAGAAAGGGGGTGGAGTAAAGGGGTAAGAGGAATAATAATTCAGTACAGGAGTTATTAGCGAAAACGAGAAGCAGGATCCAAACAGATCAGGGAGAGTTGGGAGTCCAAAGGAAGGAGACAGCAGCGGAGGAGAAGACAAGACAAATGTCCGAAAACCGGCTGGGTAGGTGATGGCCAAAGCGGTGTGCCAGAGCCAGTCTCCCCTATAACTGTCAGAGCAGCTCCACCGGGAATCGGCCATGCGGTTCGGACTCCGCCGGCATAGGGTGATGAACAGGGATAGGTCGAGGTTGTTGATCACTGTAGCTCTGAGGCTGGGAGTGTTGTGCAAGTCTTTTGTTGTTAAAAGATAGGCCAGTTCCCTGGATAGAGATTATGGTTAACCAGGAGACTACAAGATGATCCAGGGCGGAGGTCACCAGATAGGAAAGAGCCGTAAGGTCCTGCCCTAAGCAAAAGCAGCCTGGGTGCCATGTTGGGGTCAGGCGCGGCCGGGAATCAGTAATTGTTTAGAGAAAGGAGAAAGCCTTATGGTAACAGGGGCAAGTCCAGTCCACCTCCAGAGATTATGGGCCCCTTGGGTAATTACATGGAGTCCCCACTCACCGTCGTCTCGAAGGAGGTCACCGGAGTCCCGATTCGCCATCTTGTCTTTTTTCAACAGATGGTCCTTATCACGAAAAAGATGATGACAGCAGCGCTGACGACCACAAGCACGGACAACGCTCGCTAGGTCATCGGTCAATGTCAATCGCTTTGTCTCCGGGTGTTGCCTTTAACTTTCAACGCCTCCGGACCTCCGCATCACGGGTCTCTTGTGTTATTCTAAGGGGTTATTGCCCGTAATTATACAGCAATGCAGGGATTTTGTGCCGTCGGCCCCCGATACTGCAGCCATCCGCTTACGCCAAACTTAACTTTGTTCACCTTAGCGATGACGATAACAGGTATCCTACTCACTTTTTTATCCCCAATGTTGTGAGGAGAGTTGTGGCATAGTTGTGGTGGCGCCAGTAGTTTGCAGACACGGGAGACACAGCCCAGCTTCGCTTTCTCCTATTCTGCTGCGTACGCTGCCGCCATCTTGATACAGCCTGAGGCGCCGGGGGGCTCACCTTCTGAAATGAATTACCTCTTGTTGACACGGAGTTATTTGCATCCGTTACGTGTATGTTGTTGGGCAGTGATTCCGATCTGTTTTTTTATGATTCTGGCATATCGGGAGTCACCAAAAGCGGCATTTTAGAGCAAAATTATGCCCCCCAACCGATGGTATTTATACATCTATAAATCTATATCTATCTAACGCCAAGAAATTCTAACCATGAAGATTGGTATATCTAACAATCCTCATCATATATATATATATATATATATTATCTACTGGCGGTCGCCAGTAGATAGTTATAGTTAGGACCGTGTTTCCATAGGAAATCTGCAACATTCTATTTGGAATAACTTTGGCGTCGGTTGACGAATCCTCGCGAAATTTTCAAAACTAATGGGGCGCTCCGCTCCTACCCTGAAAGTCTCGGGGTGATTCGTCAAGCGGGGCCGAGAAAAAAGGGGGGTCCCAAAACTCGTTTTCCCCATGCAATTTCCATAGGGACCTTTAGTCGAAGGTACAGCCCGAACGGCTGAACAGAATTACTTGAAATTTGGCAAAGAGGTAGGCCTCAGGTCAGGGATGTGCCTTGTGCATATATGGAGTCAATCTGTTGAGTAGTTCCTGAGAAAATTGCAGTTAAAAGTACATCAATATCTATAGCTGCTGCGCGAGCGTAATTCTTATTGGCGGTTACATGTCAGTCAACGTTCGAATCGGTCGAAATCAGGAAGTGTCGGCCGCCATTTTGTTTGTTTTCAGTGCGAGACTGAAAAAAGGAAGGTGGCGAACGTGAAAAGGGGGCAGGGTAGAGAGTTCCTGACCCCCTAGCCATTGTCAGCGGGTCCCTGAAGGACCCCGAAGGCAGAAAAAAATATATATATTTTTTTTTTTTTAAATCGCGGATTGCGCGCACGGTGCATGCACGGTAAAAAACCATAAAAAAAAAATACCTGTTTAATACGTAGTTTATTGAAAAAAAATATATAAAAAATATAATTATACATACATAACTTAGCATTTTAAAAAACGTACAAATTCACTGAAAAAAACATAGGTTTCACACACGTTATAGTTAGGAATTAGCATTGAAAAAACCTTGCAAATTCACTTAAAAAACCATAGGTATCAACATGTTATAGTTAGCTGGACATTTCACTCGTAAAAAAACATTGAATTTCCCCCGTTATAGTTAGTTCAGATAACTATAACTCGCGCGACCGCCACTCTATCACAAGGATGATGTCATCAGTGATGTCATGAGTGATGCCACTGACCATGTCATGAGTGATGTAATATGTGACGTCATGAGTAGTGGATTGCGGGTGCGCGAGTTGTAGTTATCTGAACTAACTATAACGGGGGAATTTCAATGGTTTTTTATGAGTGAAATGTCCAGCTAACTATAACATGTGTGAAACCTATGGTTTTTTCAGTGAATATATATATATATATATATTCAATGAAAAAACCATAGGTTTCACACATGTTATAGTTAGCTGGACATTTCACTCGTACAAAACCATTGAAATTCCCCCGTTATAGTTAGTTCAGCTAACTATAACTCGCGCGCCCGCAATCCACTGCTGATGATGTCACATATTACATCACTCATGACATGGTCAGTGACATCACTCATGACATCACTGATGACATCTCGAATGAACTAACTATAACGGGGGAATTTCAATGGTTTTGTACGAGTGAAATGTCCAGCTAACTATAACATGTGTGAAACTCATGTTTTTTTCATTGAATTTGCAAGGTTTTTTAAATGCTAATTCCTAACTATAACGTGTGTGAAACGTATGGTTTTTTAAGTTAATTTGTAAGGTTTTTTAAATCCTTTTTTTTACATTTGTTTTTAAAACAAAATGCTACCTATGTTTATAATCATTGATTTACTGTATCCTGCAATATAGAAAGGTTCACCTTTTTTAAAAAAATGGTTAGATATAGTTGAATAACATAGTTAATATCTTCTACAAACCTTTTTTTTTTTAGGATTTTTTACCGTGCGGGTACGGTAAACTTACCGTACGCGCACGGTACGTTTTATGTACGGTGCGCGTACGTAATGTTTATGCTCCGTGTGCGCATGCGTACCCGATTTACGTATGTGTCCGTAATTCGCGTGCGACGCGTAAGCGCTTGCTCCCTATGAGCACGCGCATGTTACGCAGAACCGCCGTATGTGCGCGCGCGTGCTTCTAATGCGCATGCGCGCGTGCCTCTAAAGCGCATGCGCGCGTGCGCGTGTCTTACGTACGCGCATGCGTACTTTTACCATGCGCGTACGGTAAGCGTACGGAGCGCGCACCGTAGGTCATGTGATCCAGAAACAACACTTTTCATTGGTTTAAACTTGTTTCATTTCCAGAAACTTCCAACACCACACCCATTCCCCTCATTACTGCTTGTGATTCCTTAGGAGACGGAGCTGAATTGTCTTTGGGATACAATGGGAGAGCAGCAGTCCTCTTCTGAGAGTGAGCAGGGCAGCAGCATCATTAGACAGCGAAGGAGGAAACAGAAGAATTCTTTTGTTTGGGAGTATTTCACTTTTCCAGAGGGGCAGAAAAAGGTAAATGCTCCATTAGTCACCTGCTCACTTTGTGAGCGTGTCTTATCTAGAGGTAATCCAAGGAAGAAGTATTCCTTTGGTAATCACACTATGTTGAGACACATTACGGATGTACATCCCAGGACTTTTGCTCGACATACTGAAGCAAACCCTTCAGTAAGTCACCCGAGCACATCCGCAGAAGCTCAGCCGAGTACATCTTCGGCAGCTCAGCCGAGCACTTCCTCTGTGGTGGGAGCATCACCCTCTTCTGCTCCTCTGGACATCTACCCTCGGTTTCAGAGGGTACAAATAAGGTGCATCGCTTGTTACTCTCTTATTGCTGTGGGGGAGTCTAGTATTCCTCTAATAGATAATAAGATTGAGCAGCACAAGTGCGGTTCCTTCTAATATTCCCATTCTTTCTTTCCTCTGTCCCTGTATTAACACAAGGGCTCTTTTAAGAGCCACCCTACCTCACAATTCTTTTATTTTTTTATTTCATCTGTTTAAAAAAAACAAAAAACTTTTTTTTAATTTATTTTTTTAAATAAAATATTTATTACATCCTTCAATGTACTTCAGGGACCACAAGAGAAATGACTACAGCAAAGTGAGGAGAACTGAAAACAAGGAACTACGAAAGTAAATGTGGGATAAATACAGATATTTCAAACTTACCTGACCAACTTAATTTTCAATAAATGTTTTTTTTAAATTGCTAGAAAAAAAGGATTAATTTTCATAAAATTTCTTTCTCAATCTGTAACAAAAGAAAAAAGTATTAATATTTAACAATACATTTTACAATACATTACACATATTTTCATATTTAACAAAGACATGTTTTGTCCTTTTTTGCTGTTTTCATAATATATTGAATTTCACTGCAAATTGTGAAACCAATTGCATTCATCACTTAACAGCGGGCAAAACAAAATTAACAATCTGAAAGATTGTTTAAAAAAAGCCCTGAATCTCTTCTCAGTAAAACATACCTTGATAGAAATATAATATATATAATAAAAATATCATATAGCAACAATAACTATTTGTAATAAATAACGTCTGTAAATCTTGTTGCTTAAGCTCATACACCCAAATAATATCTGTCAAAGAAGTCCACAAGAGAAATTTTTACCTTTCCATGAGGCCAAATGGTAATTTTTAAATTCTTTTTTGATGAAATATCCAATGGTAATCCAATAATATCGCAAAAAATGATTTGTTCAGATGTTGCAATTTGTATCTAAAATTTTGGTTTTAGAAAAAATAAATAGGAATTTGGTAATTCTGCAGGCAAACGTTGCTTGAAAATCAATTGAGAATCATTACACAGTGTCCAGCATTTTTCACATTTAAGATAAACTGTGTAATGACCAGAAGTTATCGTAGGTCCATCATGGAAAATTATTGCAACTGCAACAAAAGTTTTTCCTGATATTGATAATTGTTTTCCTACAAGCTTCTTTATAGAAGTGTCCAATTTTGTTCCATCAGCTCTACAACGTTGCATCATTAAATTTACATACTGTCCATATTTCTTTAAAAATAACATTGACACCATGTCTGATTTACATTTAGAACATTCCATGCTGTGATTGGCATCTTTAACTAATTTACTAAAAGTGACTGATTGACTCTCTGGTAATGTTAAATATATGAACCTTTCAGAATCAACATTAGAGCTGCATGTGTTGAAACAGTTTTTACAACTATGTTCCCATTTATAAGACAGACCAAACATATTTTCAATTTCTACCCCTTCTTCTTGCAGTACCATAAGAATATACATCAAGAATTCCTGTGCATCTTGCTGGACATTTTGAGTAAACTGTGTACTTCCTGAACATACATCTAAAAGTTTTCTAACATCAGAAGCACTTTCTATTTTAGTTTTATCGTTACTCAGCTTCTCAAAAAGAAAACTCAGCAGAGAACAGAATCTTTTTTCATAATTCAGTATTATCTGCTCTTGCAAACTTTCAAGATAAAATACAACATTCAGCACTACATTAGCGTAGCAGTTGACACCAGAGCTATTTTCAAAATGACAACCAAGAACCTCTTCAACACTGTCCTTTTTAGGTCTCGCGAGCCAAAGGCTCGAAGAGACATTTTGTATGTGGGATTTTCAAAGTGCTACCCACAGTTTTGGCTGGCCTAAACCTTGAGTGCACGATCACATGCACAGCTGCTCCCACTCCCCCCTCCCTTCTCTATAGCTTTCTTTCACTTTAGCCGCTTTGACCCTTGCATTCCCCCATTCCCTTCTCACCCAGCCCTTTGATGCTCTGCTCGATTACTTTCACTTTCGCCGCTACAAACTTTTCAAGCCTTTTACCGCCTTTGATTTTCTTTTATTTTGCTGAGCCTTGATTCATACGTGCTTGTTCCGATTTCAAGGGAAGTCTTACCCTTCTTCAACTAACAGCATGCAGCCAAGCGTGAAGGATTATCGCTTGTACTTTCATTTCATATCATCTACAGCGCGTGTCCCCTAACACATGTAAATAAATGTAAAGGCACGATCAGACAAACGGTAAGGATAATCGCTTGTGCTTCCATTCAACTTTGTCTTCAGCACGTGTGTTTGTCAGCACACAGCAGATTTTCATGTTTCCTCGCTCATGACTATACATCGACGCTTCCATCATGTTTCTCCATCTCTCCCTTCCTCCTATGTTGTCCTTAGTTAACTTTACATCACTCTCTGCTCCTTTGCCACACACTCATTTGTCCTCAGTGTATCACCTTCACGCTTTGCTTCCACTGATAGCATAACATAACATAGTATAGCATAACAAAACAAAGCATAGCATAACAAAACATAACAAAACATAGCATAGCATCACAAAACATAGCATAACAAAACAAAGCCTAGCATAGCAAAACACAACAAAACATAGCATAACAAAAAATAGTATAGCATAAAAAACACAACAAAAAATAGCATAGCATAACAAAAAATATCAAAAAAAAAAAATACCATAGCATAACAAAGCATAGCATAACAAAACAAAGCATAGCATAGCATAACAAAACATAGCATAGCATAAGAAAAAATAGCACAGCATTACAAAACTCAACAACACATAGCATAACAAAACATAGCAAAACAAAGCAAAGCATTGCATACCAAAACACAACAAAACGTAGCATAGCATAACAAAACATAGCATAGCATAACAAAACATAGCATAGCATAGCAAAAGAAAACATGGCATAACAAAAAACAAAACATAGCATAGCATCACAAAACATAGCATAACAAAACATAGCATAACAAAACAAAGCATAGCATAACAAAACACAACAAAACAGCATAGCATAAAACATAGCATAGCATAACACAACATAGCATAGCATAACAAAATATAGCATAACAAAACATAGCATAACAAAACACAACAAAACGTAGCATAACTAAACACAGACACATGGCAAAATGCAAAGTACTGTGGTGGGGGAGGGAGGGGAGCGCACACAAGTCCAAAGACGTGCAAGCCCGCTCCATTCATCAGCTTTTGGATGTTATAAAATCCAGAGTAGTTTAATATACCATAACATAGCATAACATACCAAAACATGGCCTAGCCTAACTTATCCTCTTCTGTGCCCATGACGAGATGGTCTCGTCATGGAGCACAGTCGCGCTGTGCCCATGACGAGACTATCTCGTCATGAAACCCACCCACTAGGGAAACGCCAGGCACAGGAGGGGAAAAGGCCTGGCACCCAAGGGGATAACATAACAGCATAACATAACAGAACATAGCCTAACATAACAAAACATACCATTACATAACATAATAAAACATAGCCTAGCGTTGCATACCATTGCATAGCATACCATAACTTAACAAAACATAACATAACATAACATAAAACATAGCCTCGCCTAACATAACATAACAAATCATTACATAGCATCACAAAACATAACATAGTATAGCATAACATAACATTGTATAGCATAACAAAACAAAGCATAGCATAACAAAACATAACAAAACATAGCATAGCATCACAAAACATAGCATAGCATAACAAAACAAAGCCTAGCATAGCAAAACACAACCATTGCATAGCATACCATAACTTAACAAAACATAAAAAACATAGCCTCGCCTAACATAACATAACATAACATAACAAATCATAACATAGCATAACAAAACATAACATAGTATAGCATAACATAACATAGTATAGCATAACATAACATAGTATAGCATAACAAAACATAGCATAGCATCACAAAACATAGCATAGCATAACAAAACAAAGCCTAGCATAGCAAAACACAACCATTGCATAGCATACCATAACTTAACAAAACATAACATAACATAAAAAACATAGCCTCGCCTAACTTAACATAACATAACAAATCATAACATAGCATAACAAAACATAACATAGTATAGCATAACATAACATAGTATAGCATAACATAACATAGTATATCATAACAAAACAAAGCATAGCATAACAAAACATAGCATAGCATCACAAAACATAGCATAGCATAACAAAACAAAGCCTAGCATAGCAAAACACAACAAAACATAGCATAGCATAACAAAAAATAGTATAGCATAAAAAACACAACAAAAAATAGCATAGCATAACAAAAAATATCAAAACTAAACATAGCATAGCATAACAAAGCATAGCATAACAAAACAAAGCATAGCATAGCATAACAAAACATAGCATAGCATAACAAAACATAGCATAGCATAAGAAAAAATAGCACAGCATTACAAAACTCAACAACACATAGCATAACAAAACATAGCAAAACAAAGCAAAGCATTGCATACCAAAACACAACAAAATGTAGCATAGCATAACAAAACATAGCATAGCATAACAAAACATAGCATAGCATAGCAAAACAAAACATGGCATAACAAAAAACAAAACATAGCATAGCATCACAAAACATAGCATAACAAAACATAGCATAACAAAACAAAGCATAGCATAACAAAACACAACAAAACAGCATAGCATAAAACATAGCATAGCATAACACAACATAGCATAGCATAACAAAATATAGCATAACAAAACATAGCATAACATAACAAAACACAACAAAACGTAGCATAACTAAACACAGACACAGGGCAAAATGAAAAGTACTGTGGTGGGGGAGGGAGGGGAGCGCTCACAAGCCCAAAGACGTGCAAGCCCGCTCCATTCATCAGCTTTTGGATGTTATAAAATCCACAGTAGTTTAATATACCATAACATAACAAAACATAGCCTAGCCTAACATAAAATAACAGCATAACATAACAGAACATAGCCTAACATAACAAAACATACCATTACATAACATATTAAAACATAGCCTAGCGTTGCATACCATTGCATAGCATACCATAACTTAACAAAACATAACATAACATAACAAAACATAGCCTCGCCTAACATAACATAACATAACAAATCATAACATAGCATAACAAAACATAACATAGTATAGCATAACATAACATAGTATAGCATAACAAAACAAAGCATAGCATAACAAAACATAACAAAACATAGCATAGCATCACAAAACATAGCATAGCATAACAAAACAAAGCCTAGCATAGCAAAACACAACCATTGCATAGCATACCATAACTTAACAAAACATAACATAACATAAAAAAACATAGCCTCGCCTAACATAACATAACATAACAAATCATAACATAGCATAACAAAACATAACATAGTATAGCATAACATAACATAGTATAGCATAACATAACATAGTATAGCATCACAAAACATAGCATAGCATAACAAAACAAAGCCTAGCATAGCAAAACACAACCATTGCATAGCATACCATAACTTAACACAACATAACATAACATAAAAAACATAGCCTCGCCTAACATAACATAACATAACAAATCATAACATAGCATAACAAAACATAACATAGTATAGCATAACATAGTATAGCATAACATAACATAGTATAGCATAACAAAACATAACAAAACATAGCATAGCATCACAAAACATAGCATAGCATAACAAAACAAAGCCTAGCATAGCAAAACACAACAAACCAAAGCATAGCATAACAAAACAGTATAGCATAAAAAACACAACAAAAAATAGTATCACATAACAAAAGTATCAAAACAAAACAGCATAGCATAACAAAGCATAGCATAACAAAACAAAGCATAGCATAGCATAGCATAACAAAACTTAGCATAGCATAACAAAACATAGCATAGCATAAGAAAAAATAGCATAGCATAACAAAACTCAACACCACATAGCATAACAAAACATAGCAAAACAAAGCAAAGCATTGCATAACAAAACACAACAAAACGTAGCGTAGCATAACAAAACATAGCATAGCATAACAAAACATAGCATAGCATAGCAAAACAAAACATAGCATAGCATCACAAAACATAGCATAACAAAACATAGCATAACAAAACAAAGCATAGCATAACAAAACACAACAAAACAGCATAGCATAAAACATAGCATAGCATAGCAAAACACAACATAGCATAGCATAACAAAATATAGCATACCAAAACATAGCATAACATAACAAAACACAACAAAACATAGCATAGCATCGCAAAACATAGCATAGCATAACAAAACATAGCATAGCAAAACATAACATAGCATAACAAAACATAGCATAACAAAATACAACAAAACATAGCATAGCATAACTAAACAAAACATAGCATAGCATAAAACATAACAAAACAAAACAGAGCATAACAAAACATAGCATAGCATAGCAACACATAGCATAACAAAACACAACAAAACATAGCATAGCATCACAAAACATAGCATAGCATACCAAAACATAGCATAATAAAACAAAGCATAGCATAACAAAACACAACAAAACAGCATAGCATAACAAAACACAACATAGCATAGCATAACATAACAAAATATAGCATAACAAAACATAGCATAACATAACAAAACAAAACGTAGCATAACTAAACACAAAATAGTATAGCATAACAAAACACAACAAAACAGCATAGCATAACAAAAAATGGCATAACAAAACAATACATAGCATAGCATAACAAAGCATAGCATAACAAAACATAACATAGCATAACAAAACATAGCATAGCATAACAAAACAAAACACAGCATAGCATAAAAAACATAGAATAGCATAGCATATCAAAACAAAACATAGCATAACAAAGCATAGCATAGCATAACAAAACATAGCATAGCATACCAACGCATAGCATAGCAAAACACAACAAAGCATAGCATAACACAACACAACAAATCACAGCATAGCATAACAAAACATAGCAGAGCAAAACAAAACATAGCATAACAAAACAAAGCATAGTATAACAAAACACAACAAAACATAGCATAGCATCGCAAAACATAGCAAAGCATAACAAAACAAAGCATAGCATAGCAAAACACAACAAAACATAGCATAGCATAACAAAACATAGCATAGCATAACAAAACATAGCATAGCAAAACATAGCATAGCATAACAAAACACAACAAAACATAGCATAACAAAACACAACAAAACATAGCATAGCATAGCTAAACAAAACATAGCTTAGCATAAAAAACATAGAATAGCATAGCATATCAAAACAAAACATAGCATAAAAAAGCATAGCATAACAAAACATAGCATAGCATAGCAAAACACAACAAAACATAGCATAGCATAAGACAACACAACAAATCACAGCATAGCATAACAAAGCATAGCATAACAAAACATAGCATAGCAAAACAAAACATAGCATAACAAAACAAAGCATAGCATAACAAAAAACAACAAAACATAGCATAGCATCGCAAAACATAGCATAGCATAACAAAACATAGCATAGCATAGCATAACAAAACACAACAAAGCATAGCATAGCATAACAAAACACAACAAAACATAGCATAGCATAACTAAACAAAACATAGTATAGCATAAAAAACATGGAATAGCATAGCATATCAAAACAAAACATAGCATAAAAAAGCATAGCATAGCATAACAACACGAAACACTGCTACACGCCTCACACTGCTACATGCCTCACACTGCTGCACGCCTCACTGCTGCACGCCGCACACTGCTACACGCCTCACACTGCTACACTAAACACTGCTGCACGCCTCACACTGCTGCACGCCGCACACTGCTGCACGCCGCACACTGCTGCACGCCGCACACTGCTGCACGCCTCACACTGCTACACTAAACACTGCTGCACGCCTCACACTGCTGCACGCCGCACACTGCTGCACGCCGCACACTGCTGCACACCTCACACTGCTGCACACCTCACACTGCTGCACACCTCACACTGCTGCACGCCTCACACTGCTGCACGCCTCACACTGCTGCACACCGCACACTGCTGCACGCCGCACACTGCTGCACGCCGCACACTGCTACACGCGCCACACTGCTGCACGCACCACACTGCTGTGCGCTACACACTGCTGCACGCCGCTGCACGCAGCACACTGCTGCACGCCGCACGCTGCTGCACTCCACACACTGCTTTTATGCAAGTTTATGCTACTGACATTGCAAATGACAATGCGTTTTATTTATTTTAAAACCAAAACATAAATAAAAGGCATTGTAATTTTACAATGCCAATAGCTCAAACTCTTATAAATGCGAGACCTATTGCATTGCAAATGCTTGTTCTTTTTGCTTGCAGTCACATCACTCTCCTTTTGTTTTCTCTTCTGTACATCCTCATTACAGATATTCTCAATTCTCCTTTTCGAACAAACAACACGTTTTTCAAACACAGGATACTGACCTAAATGAGGAGCATAGCTTCTTCTTAATCTATTATATTCCTTTACACAGTTTGCATCAGCACTAACTTTTGAGTCATCAAAGTCTATCATGAATAGACCAGATAATGTTTTCACTCGTGACAACGCAACATATGCCATACCTTCTTTGAACACAGTTGAACCAATGTTTACAAAAGCACTATCTACAGTTAATCCTTCATGTTTGTGAATAGTTACAGCATATGCTAGAGAAAATGGAAACTGCTTCTTACGTACATATAAGTCTTTCACAAGCAAGAAACGAACTGAACAACGACAAATGTCTTTAACCTCTTCAATCTGATCAAATTTTATTTTTAAAAATTCAATTCCATCTTTTTTCTGGTATTTCACAAAACCCACAACTTTACCTATAGCTTCATTCACTAAACCTTTTTCTACATCCAAATTTCTTCTTAAAAATACTCGACAGTTCATACAAACATAAAGATTTTTTTCTAATCCAGCTGTTTTCGAAATATTCTTCTCTAGAGAATCCAATTTATTTTTCAGTTTGCCTGTTAATGTAATAGTAATTCCTTCATGCTGAATTTTGTCCACTGCTTCCATTTTCTTAATCTCTTCCTTTTCTAATTTCAAAAGTTCCTCATTGAATATCGAGCATTCACGTAGTGTTGGCAATAAGCAGATTACAGTATTTTTTTCAGCAATGTTCTGGTATATTTTCTCTGCAACTATTTCTTCATTTGGAAATAAATTATGTAGCAACCGACTCTGTAATGCTTCTCTGCCAACTTCTGTGAGTAGTCCAATTCTGATATCTTTCAGAATACTTGCATAATCTTCATCGTTTGCTTGCCTCATATTGTTAGTGAGTTCTTTGTACTCAAAGAATGACCAACTATTCGCATTACCAATACTTCCTAATGACTTCTTTGTGTCTTCATGTGTCACAGTATTAAACACTGGTTGTCCTTTAACTGGAGTGAGCTGCAGAAGATCCCCAAAAACTATAACATGTTTTCCTCCAAATAACACGTCATAGTCTCTCTTTAGAATTTGCTGCATTCTTAAATGCACAAAGGCAAGCATTAAGTTTGATACCATGCTTACCTCATCAATAATGAGAACTTGCATCTTCTTCAACACTCTTGAAACTTCGAAGCATGATTCTCCTGTTAACTTGTGATATTCTATTTTGTTCTCACGCTCCACTGGTAACATTAGCAAGCGATGTAAGGTAATTCCTTTTATGTTATATGCTGCTATCCCAGTTGGAGCAGTAACAACACAAGACAAAGTTGAATCTGTTTTTTGCTGTAGGTAGCTTTGGATGACTTTAATTAAGAAACTTTTTCCAGTTCCAGCTTGTCCACTCACATACATCCTGATTGGTTCAAATGATGCGCATGAGCACTCTTTCTTTTCATGTAGTAATCCATGATCAATTTTTTTTGTGACTTCTTCATAAATTTGTTTTTGTTCTTCATTCAGTTGCTGTTCCAAATTTGGTAAGTCTACTAAATCTTCCTGAGCTTGATTCATAGCTGTTTCCACTTCAGTCATGGCTATTGCAGCTTTATTTTCTATGATTGGTTGTCCTAGGGGATCTTGACTGAGTGTTCCAGAACTTTGGCTGTCTTGAGAACTGTCTCTAGCTACTTCAGCTGCAATTGTAGCTTCCTGTTCAATTTCTTCATTTAACAATTGCACATAATTTGTGAAAGTACTTCATTCAATCGTATCTTTACATGCATTAAAGGAATCTTCATAGCTGTGAAAATCTCCAAGTAATTCATCCTCTGAACGCCATGGTTTAAACAGCTGTAAAAGTGCTAAGTAGTAAAATTCCTTTTTGTCAGGAGTGTCGCAAATCAGCTTCCTGTGATTAATCAAGCTTCCTTTTGTTTGCTTCACCAAACATCCTTCCTCACCAATGACTTTATATTTTCCATTGTTGATGTCTTCTGTGTCTTTCCGTGTAAAAATGTAGTTCTGCAGCACTTCATAGAGACACATGTTCTCAAGATGACGACTTCTTTTTGGGTAATATGTGTCCAACATGTTTGATTTCAAAATATCTGTACTTTCCGGGTCGTTCTCTGCCAAATATTCAATTTCACCAACAGATTTCAGTACCCGATTTCGCATTTCTGCAAGGCCTAAACTTACCCAAATTATTCTTATGGATTTGGAGTACACACTTGCAGATGATAACCTATCTGAGCATTCGTAGGATCCAATTTCTCGATGCGATAACATCTTTAAACTGAAACTGTATAGCTTTTTACTGACAGTCTTCTCGTGAGAAATCTCTTCCCACATTTCTTTCAATTCTGTTTTCTCAGATTTAGTGATGTAAGATGTGACATACCGAGCAACAGCAATAGAATTGTCAGCTACATACTGTATATCCATGTTAGCATTCCACATGGATAAAATGACTGGGTTGTAGTCATTTATATATTTTGACTCTTCTTTTCTTCTTAGGTTGTAGGTATTCTTGGGCGATTTTCTTGTAATAGTATGTCGCACAGCTGACATAAAACTGTTGACTCTTCCTTTTGAAAGAACAGGTCGTGGAAATCCAAATCGACATTTTGTGTAGAATTTTTCTTTACTCTTGTACTTTCGTCGACAGTATTTTCCACACCGATGACTTTGGAAACGTAAAACTTTCTCTTTTAAATTTTTCTCTTCTGTGCTTTTAGGTATAGCACATGTTGCATATCCTTCAATGAAAGATAAAACTGCTTCATCAGCATCTGTTCCAAATTTTGGGGCATCCTTGATCCACAACAGCATATGAATATGTGGAGCACCTCTTGCTTGGTACTCTTTTCTCCAAAAGAAATCCACAACTTCTCCAAGAGGTGGATTTTTTTTATTGCAGATGAAGGACATCATAGCCTCAAATCTATGATTGAAATATCTGCAATCATTAACCGGATCTAATGAGCACAATTCTCCTGCTGTCTTGTATTGGATGTTTTTAATATTTGAATTTGCCTCTCGAAGAAAATCCAGAATATCATCCCAAGCGTACTCAGCACAGCTTAGGGTGAGAAACCATGTAGGAGTTCCTAAATTCCGTAACATACACTTCAATTCTCCATGGCGTCGGTACCAATATTCATTTGTCCCACGCTAACAAGCCATTAGATTAATCAATTGAGATTCCAAATGATCATCTCGCTGTTGCACTTTGTTCATAAAATCCCTTGCAGACACATTACGTAGATGTACTCCAGTTTTCAAAATGTGATTTACTGCATAAGATAGTGCTGACAAGTCACTTTCAAATAAAAGATGGAACAAATAAGGAATACTTTGACGAAATCTGGGATCTTCTGCATATAATCTTGTAGTCCGATACTCAGAAGCAGGAATCTGTACTGGACGTTCATCATATCATCCACCTTTTCCTGTAGGAAACAGCTGGGGAAAACAACGAGCTTCCAAGCTCTCCTCCCATACACTCACTGGAGTTACTTGTGCTTTCTTCATCTGAAACAGATCAATAGTGTTTGCCATAACTTCTTTTGAATGAAGAGGATGTATGCTGAAATGTTCATAAATTTCTTCTTCTTTTGACTTATCCACTTTTTCAATTTGCCCAGCTGGTATTCCTGAGTCTGGTAGTAAAACTTCTTCATCTTCATCCATATAAATTGTTTCATACCATTTGTTATTTCTTTTCAAATATAAATTTGCTCTTTGTACTTTTCGTACATCTACCAGCTCCTGCCAAATTTTCTTGTTCTTTGTTGGTACTCCATTAACCAAAATAACTAATGGTTCAGTTTCCAATGTATCTGCATCAATAGTTTCCATATTTTTTTTCAAATCCAATGGCAAATAGACAACTCTTCCTTTTAAACCTCTTTGTAAATCCGAAGGAGGTAATTTGCCTGTTTTGGGCTCCATACGAACTATAGTCTGGAACGGATGGACACATTGCATGAGTATTGACTCATACGTATTTAAATCACTAAGGTCTGCAGGAATTTCAACCAATTCTAAATTATTATGTACAGCTCTTGCTGGCATTTTATTTTCTTCTAACTTGTTAAACCAGTATTTACAAATACGGTGATATTCACCCAAATCAAAACAATTTTCCAGAAATAAATATGTAGTAAAATCCAACCACTTAGTATTATCTTCTTTTTCACTTTTTTTATAGAGATCAACATACCTTGTTTGTTTTTTATAATGGCTTCTCCGGCAACATATACAAGTAATATTTGATCTTTCATTAGAGATGATAGTACATTTTGTCATTTGATCTTCAAATTTTTTACTAATAGTAGTTTCTACATTGTCTTCCACATTTTCTTCAATTACTGTGTCAGTATCTGCACTTTCTTGTTCCGGACCAAAGTAACAAAACTGAATTTCATCAGTAACCTTCTCTACATCTGATACAGATCCACGGAACAGAGCCCTATTCAACTCATTTAACTTTAGTGCTGGACTTTTAGCAAAATACAATCTTCTCACAAACTTTCTCATTTCAGTATGATGAACTGCCAGCATCCTAAAATGGTGAAAAACACTTTGGCAAACTTTCCTAGAAAGACAAGCCAGAGAATTTCCTTGCAAACCAGTATTCTCTCTCACTCTACATGGATCTAGTCTTTGAAGCACCTTAATCTTCTGTTTAACACTTTTTTTTACTATATTCTCTTAGAAATTCACGTAATTTATCAATAGATTCCTGTCGTACAGTGCAAATACTACTACAATTCCAAGTGTACACTGGGGCTTTAGGACGTCTCCCCATAACCTCATCAGCTATCTCTTCTTCCTCATTTCTTGGAACCATTTTCTCCTTTTCCATTATACAACCATCTTTCACTTCATAAGCTCGGCCACTGGTGTCAACTGCATGCAGCAAACTATAACTTTGAAGATAACTCTCTTCATTAAAAAATGGTTCAGTACTTGAACTATGCATCCATTCTCCTAAAAACACTTTACAAAAGTTACTTCTTTTCACTACTCTTTTCGTTTTGCTTTGTGACTTCATTACATTGACCATTTTATCTATTGTACAAATCCTGTTCAAAATTAAAATGAATAGTTTTCTTTTTAAATCTAAAGCCTTAGCTACAATTGATTCGATTTCTTTTTTTCGCTTATAAAATTTCGCTTTCTTCTTATATTTTTTCACATCCTTTAGCAAATTGGACATCACTCTTCTCTGAAACATTTTTCTACGAATGTCTTTAAATGCTGTTTTTCTTTTTAAGTCAATCTTTATTGCTTCTAATTGTACATTAGCATTTTCTAATTTCTCACTTTTGTCCTGTCCTTTTCTACTTTAAACTCTATTTGCAGTGCGGACATTTTTCAAATTTGTTCTTTTTTAAAAAAAATCCTTGGTTTGCTTACCTGAAGACTTTTTCTTTTTTTCCAACATGAGGATCTTCAACTAATTTGGGTCCTCCAGTTGTCTTCAAATATAAATGTTTTTTCTGTTCTTTTCTCTTCCTTGATTTTATAGGCATCTTTAACTTATTTCACTGTTGTTCAGCAATACCTGAAAGAAACTAAAAAAAAAATACCTTTATGTAATTTAAGTTTATTACTATATTTTTTTTGTGCTTTTCAAATCTTATAATACTATCTCCCCCTTTCCTACAAGTGAAAAACACAATAAAACCAACACGAATTAAAGCTTCCCCTTTCCTACGAATGCAATTCTGAAAGAACCAGAGTACCACGAATTTGATCTCTGACAACAATTCCTGTGTGCGCACAGACTCATGGTGTGATTCTAGGCAGAAAACAAAATTTGATTTGCAATTTGAAAGCACACTTACTACTGTGGTAGAGCAAGTGATAATTACTCTAACAGTCTGACACATTTTCATTATTTTTTGTCAGAAACAGAAAAGAGCACATGGCCAAACTGCTTTTTGAGACCATCAACATGTGCAACCTGAATGACGTACTACACTTTAGCAAAGGAAATGAGCCTTGGTGAGGTTCAATGTATTAGCGTTACTCACTGCTATCTGAAACACCACACAGCGCTGAATAGTAAGCTTGACTGTACATGAGAAACAGCTTGCTCTCTGCTAAGAGTGTGCTTCTGGAGACTGTCTACTGTCAAGTGCAAAAGATATCTGCATTGATCCTTGCGCAACTGCATAAACATTGGAGACATGTATGTAACACTACATGTGTGGTAAGGGTTAATTTGACTTCTGAACATGTACAAACTACATGACCCATTGCAGTAGTATAAGGAAAATCTACCATGTTGATGTCAAATGTGTTTGCATTGCCCTCTCATTTGTGACATATTAATTTGGGCTCAATGCTAGCCATCACAGTTCAATAAAACAAGCTGCCCCTTTCCTACAAATGCAATTCTGAAAGAACCAGAGTAACACGAATTAAATCTCTGACAACAATTCCTGTGTGCGCATAGACTCATGGTGTGATTCTAGGCAGAAAACGAAATTTGATTTGCAATTTGAAAGCACACTTACTACTGTGGTAGAGCAAGTGATAATTACTGTAACAGTCTCACACATTTTCATTTTATTTTACAGAAACAGAAAATAGCACATGCCCAAACAGCATTTTTATGCTGAATACAAACCATCACAGTTCCAAAAAACAAGCTGCCCCTTTCCTGCAAGTGCAAGGCTAACAGAGCAAGAGCAACACAAATTAAATCTCTGATAACAATTACTGTGTGCACACTGTCTCATGGTGTGATTCTAGGCAGAAAACAGAATTCCTGGGTGATACCAGTACACCTTAACTTATGGTGAAGACATACTCCATAATATCTAACATGTTCAAGGCACTTAAATATCTTCCTTAACATAAAATGTAAAACACAACTTTTAAAGTGGTAGGAAAATGTACCATGCTATTTTCAAATGTGTTTGCATTTGCCTCTCATTTGTGAGAAAGTGATTTCTGCTGAATGCTAACCATCACACTTTAAGAAAACAAACTGCCCCTTTCCTGCGAGTGCAAGGCTAACAGAGCAAGAGCAACACAAATTAAATCTCTGATAACAATTCCTGTGTGCACACAGACTCATGGTGTGATTCTAGGCAGAAAACAGTATTCCTGGGTGATACCAGTACACCTTAACTTATGGTGAAGACATACTCAATAATATCTTACAAGTTCAAGACAGTTAAATATCTCCCAAAACACAAAATGTGAAACACAACTTTAAAAGAAGAATCACATTTCTATTATTTATATCAAAATGCTCCACATACATTCCCTCTCAAATTCATAACTCACCTTTAAAAGTAGTTAGTTCAGAAATAAATGTGGCACTCAAACAGCAGATTATCAGAGCCACAATCTCTGAGCTGTACACCTCTCTCCTCTCACCAGAACCAGTTAATGGCAATGTTTCCCTCTCTTTCTCCACACATATACATGTTAACTCCAAATCACAGTCCTTCCCACAATTTTTTCAAATGGAAACACACATTTCTATTGGTTGGAAATTTCAACCCTTTCCAAATGATCCCTTCCCGCAACATGACTTCTGCCTGCTACCATAGCAACAGGTCATGGAACATTGGTGTGAGCAGAGAGGTCATAAGTTCAACACACAATGTTTCTAATCCTTAGAGCAAGAGTGCTTGACTTTTCAAACCTAACAGCAAATCCAAAGTAATGTTCTGTGGGTACACATTTTTCTGAACCAATCCAAAACATGCTTGTAAAAATCTAAACATACAGCCTAGTTTTAACTGTAAAATGGTTTGAATCAGCCAATCAGTTCTTTTTTAAAAAAAAAAAAGTATGTTAGCCTCCATTTTACAACTATCTTTTTTTTCATATTGCCATTCTACTGAAAGACACCTTCTGAGTGCATCCAGATCTCCTTGAAAGATGTTCACAGTGTGGATTGTAGGTCATAGCCATGTCTTCTGGAGTGAAAAGTTTGCAGAAAAAAGTGGTATTGTGAAAGACCTTGCTTTGCCAAATGTAGACATTAAATGGATTGGTCAGAGTGGGTTAAAGTGGCACCAATTAATGCCTTTAGTGAAAACCTTTCTACATCTCCCACAGCCTAACCTTATTATTGTGCACTGTGGTGAAAATGACCTAGGCACTTTAACTGGGGTAGGTCTGGAAATGCTTATTAAGGACACCTTTGTGCAATTGATGTCACTTTTTCCACAAACTGCCTTTGTATATTCTAATATATGCCAAAGGCAAAAGTGGAACTGGTCCAACCAATTTTGTCCGCAGATTGACAAAGCAAGAAAGCACGTCAATAAGTCTGTTTCTGCTTTCCTCAAAGACTATGGTATGGGTTCTATATACCGCAACAACTTGCGTTACAACATGCAAGACATTTATAGAGGAGACGGTGTACATTTCAATGATGAAGGGAACAGAGTCTTCCTCTTGAACTTTAGACTCTGCATCGGTACTTACTTATAGGTACAAAAAACACTCCATGAACACAACGGCTCTTTTTAGAGCCAACCAACATCCAAACATTTCATTTTTATTTTTATTTCTATTTTTTTTTTTTCCGCCGTACGATTACCGTACGCGCACGGTACGCGTACCCCGCGATTTAAAAAAGGACTTCTGAGTCCTTTTTGGACCCCCTGACAAAGGCTAGGGGGTCTGCAACTCTCTACCTTGCCCCCTTTTCACATTCTCCACATTTGTTTTTTAGTGTGAGACACACAAAATAGCGGCCGACACTTCCTGATTTCGACCGACTGGAATGTTTACTGTCATGTAACCACCAATCAGAATTACGCTCGCGCACGGCAGCGTGAGCGTACAGTATGCTTACCGTACGCGCACAGTGCACGCTTATAGATATATATGTACTTTTAACTGAAATATTCTCAGGAACTACAGAAAAGATTGACTCCAGATATTCAAAAGGCACATCCCTGACCTGAGGACTACCTCTCTGCCAAATTTCAAGTAATTCTGTTCAGCCGTTCGGGCTGTACCTTGGACTAAAGGTCCCTATGGAAAAATGCATGGGGAAAACGCGTTTTACTCGGCCCCCGCTTGACTAATCACCCCGAGACTTTCAGGGTAGGAGCGGAGCGCCCCACCTATTTTGAAAAATTAGCGAGGATTCGTCAAAGTTATTCAAAATAGAATTTTCAGATTTCCTATGGAAACACGGTCCAAACTATAACTATCTACTGGCGACCGCCAGTAGATAATTACCTACTGGCGGTCGCCAGTAGATAGTTATAGTTACAACCTAGTTTCCATAGGAAATCTCAAAATTCTATTTTGAATAACTTTGGCGCCGGTTGACGAATCCTCGCGAAATTTTCAAAACTAATAGGGCGCTCCGTTCAGCTCCTACCCTAAAAGTCTCGGGGTGATTCGTCAAGCGGGGGCCGAGAAAAAGGGGGGTCCCAAAATGCGTTTTCCCCATGCATTTTTCCAACGGACCTTTAGTCGCAGCTACAGCCCGAACGGCTGAACAGAATTACGTGAAATTTGGCAGAGAGGTAGCCATAAGGTCAAGGAAGTGCCTTTTGCAGGTCTGGTGTAAATCTGTTCAGTATTTCCTGAGAAAATAGCATTTAAAAGCATATATATATGTGGGCGGAGCCTAACCACACATCTCATCCTGAGATCTGATTGGCTGTCAGCACTTCATCCAAGAAGTGTTGACAGCCATCTTGGGACCAATATACATGATAGCACCTCATTAAAAAGCATTGCAGTTAATAGAAGGTTTTAAGACTTTAGTTACATTATAAATCATTTGTTGATGGTACCATACTCATTTTAGGAATTGTGGTCTGTTCTAAGGTGATTTCACCATGTGAAAAAGCCTTCTGCTGGGATATCATGATTGAGAGAAAAATATTTTCTCATGCTTTTACCACAGAGGTTTGGAAGGTGATCTATAAGCTAAACTGAGAGCTTATTTTCTGTAAATTCACATTATCTTTCTCAGTCATGTGAGAATGAAGTCTGACATTCTCAGTAAAACATGTACATCCAACAAGGGCAGAGACTGTCAGTTGATTACTTTGTGTTCTACTGCAGCTTCCCAGAGTGTTCCAAAGAACTACTAGAGCGCTAACAGTCCTACTTATGATAAACGTATGGCACACCTGAAGCCATCTTGCTTGGATCAAAGTGGTTACTCTTAAAACATTTAATTTAGAAAGGAACAAAATGAGGGGGTTCATTTTTCCATAAAAAGTATGATTAGTGCTGCAGAAATAAAAATTATGGCACATTTTGAGTGACTTCTCAAATCCTCTTCTATTTCATTAAAAAATTCTGACATGCAGACTGAAACATGCACTTTCAATACCAGCAGCAGTTTTCCCTGGTGAGCAGTAGCTTTACTACAGTGATCTAATGAGCAAAAAGAGTGCTAACATTCTGAATTTATGGCAAATGTGTGACACATCTGAATGCCTTCTTCATGGAATCAAAGTAAAAAACTGAAAGTATTTCCTACTGAGAAGACTGCAGTAAATGAGGAAATTAGGAAACTTCATAACAAATAAGTCTCCCAAGATGGCCACCAGAGACAAAAGAGCCCAAATGTAGCCCAAATATCACCCAGATGTAGCCCAAGTATAGCCCAATGACAGAATCTCCCAGAATGTTCTTAAAAACAACTAGAGCGCTTACTGTCTTCATTATGACAAAAGTATGGCACACCTGAGGCCTTCTTGATTGGAATAAACTGATAACACTTAAAACATTTAATTTAAAAAGGAACACAATGAGGGGGTTCATTGTGCCATAGAAATTATGATTAATGCTAGAGAAAGAAAATGAGGGTACATTTTGAGTGACTTCTCAAATCCTCTTCTATTTCATTAAAAAATTCTGACATGCAGACTGAAACATGCACTTTTAATACCAGGAGCAGACTTCCATGGTGAACAGTAGTTTTACTACAGTGATCTAATGAGCAACTAGAGTGCTAACATTCAGAATTTATGGCAAATGTGTGACATATCTGAATACCTTCATGATGGAATCAAAGTAAAAAACTGAAAGCATTTCCTACTGAGGAGACTGCAGTACATAAGGAAATTAGGAAACTTCATAACAAATAAATCTCCCAAGATGGCCGCCGGAGACAAAAGAGCCCAAATGTAGCCCAAAATCACCCAGATGTAGCCCAAATATAGCCCAATGACAGACGTGTGCAAAACACTTATTATTTTGTGTTTTTGCAGTGTTATATAGTGCAGACTTGTCAGGTATTGGAGTGCTTTACATGGGCATTGGTTACATCACACAAGAACAAATTCATTTTGGTTGTAGACATGGGGAGACTACGTGATTTGACCAGAATCACAGAATGTCGAGCTGAAGCAGAAACTTCAACCTGGTTCCCCAGTTGCAAAGTCTGCAGTTCTGGAAGTAACACCACATCCTCTCCCCTAAGTGCAACATTTAATCAAGTGGTCAACTGGATAAAAAAACATAAAGATAACAAATAATTTAAAAGTGCTTTGTCGCTATTGAAAACTCAGAAAATATGTCCTTATTTTAGTCTTTTAGAACACTAACCATAATTTTGATTCCAATAAGACCCTCTCATATATGTAATTTCTAAAGGAAATGCTCTAGGTATTACAGTTTTGATTACATCAAGATGATGTCAGGCGTTCCACACTTTTGTAATAAATATAGAATGTTAGCAATCTAGTTGTTCATTAGGATACTGTTGAGAGGCAGAGGCCAGGGGCATGGACTCTGAAAATTGAAGGCAGGTAGGAGGGTGCAAAGGCAACAATTTAACCACACTGAGCAGGCAGGAAGGGCCGTGGAAGCACAACAGATTATGGAGGGCAGTGGAAAGGGGGGCAGGGGCAACAAACCAACAATACAGGACTTGCAAGAGAGGCTGTGGCAATGTAATAGACCATTGTGGGCAGAAGGAAGAGGCAATGGTAGTACAACCATACATGCCAACAGACCCGATTCAGCCAGGAAACGTCCAATGTTTTTAAGCTCAAATGGGCTTTATTTGATCTGTCTCCTGTCTACAATCTCCTCTTTTTCAATGTAACTCAAAGGGGAAAATCAATACCCCAGTTTTTTTTTCAAAATCTCCCTCTTACCAAGCTCAAAATGTTCGCAAGTATGGTACATTGGATCATGGAAGGAAATGGGGTAGGGACATGGACTTGGATAACAGAGGACAGGAGGGACATGGAGAGGTGCACCAAACCACACAGGGCATGCAGGATGGGAGTGCAGCACAACAATCCATAGAAAGCAAGAGGGAGGGGACAGGACCATGCACATGGACAATAGAGAACAGAGGGGCAAGAGGCAATGGTAGCTAGCTGACCATAATGGACAGACAGGAGAGAAAGCTGCAGCATAACAGACCATAAAGGGCAGGAGGGACGGATCAGGGGCATTACAATGGAACAGACAAGCCAGGAGGGAGGGAGTAGGGGTCTGCGCATGTAAACAGAGGGCTGGGGGCAAGGGGGCAGGGCAGGGCAGGAGCAGCAAGATAGCCATGGAGGTCAGGCAGGATGGGCACTAGAAGCAAGACACACCATGAAGAGCAACAGTGAGACTGTGATGGCATACACACAGACCATGGAGGGAAGGTGGGAGGGGGTCAGAGGCAGCTAACTGACCACACAGGGAAGGTGGGTGGGGCCATGGCAGCACAGAAGACCATGCATGGCAAGTGGGAGGGTTAGTGGCAGCACAATGGCTATGATGGGCAAGAAGGAGGGTGCAGGGGCATGCACAAAGGGCGATGGAGGATAGAAGGGAGGGTCAGGACCTGTGCACCGACAAGAAAGTTCAGGGGAAGGGGCCTCACAACAGACCACACGGGGCAGGCAGGAGGAGCAGTTGCAGCACAACAGACCAGGGAGGGCAGAAGGGTGTGGCAGTACAATGGACCATGTAGGACAGGAGGAAGAGGATTGGGGCATGGCATGTGGACAGGCAGGGTGGAGGTGGCAGGGACAGGTTACAGTCATCTGACAATGCTAGGCAGGTGGGGGGGAGTGGCAGCTCAACAGAACACTCAGAGTAGATAGGAGTGGCAGGTTCATGGAACATGGTGGGCAAAAAGGATGGAGCAGGGGCATGCACAGAGACATCGGAGGGCAGGGGGAAGGAGAATAGGGGCAGCAAGCTAAGCACAGAGTTTAAGCAGGAGGTCAATGATGGGGCATAGAATTGGGCAATGGAGGGCAGTCTCTGCCCTTGTTGGATGTACATGTTTTACTGAGAATGTCAGACTTCATTCTCACATGACTGAGAAAGATAATGTGAATTTACAGAAAATAAGCTCTCAGTTTTGATTACATCAAGATGATGTCAGGCGTTCCACACTTTTGTAATAAATATAGAATGTTAGCAATCTAGTTGTTCATTAGGATATTGATGTCACTTTTTCCACAAACTGCCTTTGTATATTCTAATATATGCCAAAGGCAAAAGTGGAACTGGTCCAACCAATTTTGTCCGCAGATTGACAAAGCAAGAAAGCACGTCAATAAGTCTGTTTCTGCTTTCCTCAAAGACTATGGTATGGGTTCTATATACCGCAACAACTTGCGTTACAACATGCAAGACATTTATAGAGGAGACGGTGTACATTTCAATGATGAAGGGAACAGAGTCTTCCTCTTGAACTTTAGACTCTGCATCGGTACTTACTTATAGGTACAAAAAACACTCCATGAACACAACGGCTCTTTTTAGAGCCAACCAACATCCAAACATTTCATTTTTATTTTTATTTCTATTTTTTTTTTTTCCGCCGTACGATTACCGTACGCGCACGGTACGCGTACCCCGCGATTTAAAAAAGGACTTCTGAGTCCTTTTTGGACCCCCTGACAAAGGCTAGGGGGTCTGCAACTCTCTACCTTGCCCCCTTTTCACATTCTCCACATTTGTTTTTTAGTGTGAGACACACAAAATAGCGGCCGACACTTCCTGATTTCGACCGACTGGAATGTTTACTGTCATGTAACCACCAATCAGAATTACGCTCGCGCACGGCAGCGTGAGCGTACAGTATGCTTACCGTACGCGCACAGTGCACGCTTATAGATATATATGTACTTTTAACTGAAATATTCTCAGGAACTACAGAAAAGATTGACTCCAGATATTCAAAAGGCACATCCCTGACCTGAGGACTACCTCTCTGCCAAATTTCAAGTAATTCTGTTCAGCCGTTCGGGCTGTACCTTGGACTAAAGGTCCCTATGGAAAAATGCATGGGGAAAACGCGTTTTACTCGGCCCCCGCTTGACTAATCACCCCGAGACTTTCAGGGTAGGAGCGGAGCGCCCCACCTATTTTGAAAAATTAGCGAGGATTCGTCAAAGTTATTCAAAATAGAATTTTCAGATTTCCTATGGAAACACGGTCCAAACTATAACTATCTACTGGCGACCGCCAGTAGATAATTACCTACTGGCGGTCGCCAGTAGATAGTTATAGTTACAACCTAGTTTCCATAGGAAATCTCAAAATTCTATTTTGAATAACTTTGGCGCCGGTTGACGAATCCTCGCGAAATTTTCAAAACTAATAGGGCGCTCCGTTCAGCTCCTACCCTAAAAGTCTCGGGGTGATTCGTCAAGCGGGGGCCGAGAAAAAGGGGGGTCCCAAAATGCGTTTTCCCCATGCATTTTTCCAACGGACCTTTAGTCGCAGCTACAGCCCGAACGGCTGAACAGAATTACGTGAAATTTGGCAGAGAGGTAGCCATAAGGTCAAGGAAGTGCCTTTTGCAGGTCTGGTGTAAATCTGTTCAGTATTTCCTGAGAAAATAGCATTTAAAAGCATATATATATGTGGGCGGAGCCTAACCACACATCTCATCCTGAGATCTGATTGGCTGTCAGCACTTCATCCAAGAAGTGTTGACAGCCATCTTGGGACCAATATACATGATAGCACCTCATTAAAAAGCATTGCAGTTAATAGAAGGTTTTAAGACTTTAGTTACATTATAAATCATTTGTTGATGGTACCATACTCATTTTAGGAATTGTGGTCTGTTCTAAGGTGATTTCACCATGTGAAAAAGCCTTCTGCTGGGATATCATGATTGAGAGAAAAATATTTTCTCATGCTTTTACCACAGAGGTTTGGAAGGTGATCTATAAGCTAAACTGAGAGCTTATTTTCTGTAAATTCACATTATCTTTCTCAGTCATGTGAGAATGAAGTCTGACATTCTCAGTAAAACATGTACATCCAACAAGGGCAGAGACTGTCAGTTGATTACTTTGTGTTCTACTGCAGCTTCCCAGAGTGTTCCAAAGAACTACTAGAGCGCTAACAGTCCTACTTATGATAAACGTATGGCACACCTGAAGCCATCTTGCTTGGATCAAAGTGGTTACTCTTAAAACATTTAATTTAGAAAGGAACAAAATGAGGGGGTTCATTTTTCCATAAAAAGTATGATTAGTGCTGCAGAAATAAAAATTATGGCACATTTTGAGTGACTTCTCAAATCCTCTTCTATTTCATTAAAAAATTCTGACATGCAGACTGAAACATGCACTTTCAATACCAGCAGCAGTTTTCCCTGGTGAGCAGTAGCTTTACTACAGTGATCTAATGAGCAAAAAGAGTGCTAACATTCTGAATTTATGGCAAATGTGTGACACATCTGAATGCCTTCTTCATGGAATCAAAGTAAAAAACTGAAAGTATTTCCTACTGAGAAGACTGCAGTAAATGAGGAAATTAGGAAACTTCATAACAAATAAGTCTCCCAAGATGGCCACCAGAGACAAAAGAGCCCAAATGTAGCCCAAATATCACCCAGATGTAGCCCAAGTATAGCCCAATGACAGAATCTCCCAGAATGTTCTTAAAAACAACTAGAGCGCTTACTGTCTTCATTATGACAAAAGTATGGCACACCTGAGGCCTTCTTGATTGGAATAAACTGATAACACTTAAAACATTTAATTTAAAAAGGAACACAATGAGGGGGTTCATTGTGCCATAGAAATTATGATTAATGCTAGAGAAAGAAAATGAGGGTACATTTTGAGTGACTTCTCAAATCCTCTTCTATTTCATTAAAAAATTCTGACATGCAGACTGAAACATGCACTTTTAATACCAGGAGCAGACTTCCATGGTGAACAGTAGTTTTACTACAGTGATCTAATGAGCAACTAGAGTGCTAACATTCAGAATTTATGGCAAATGTGTGACATATCTGAATACCTTCATGATGGAATCAAAGTAAAAAACTGAAAGCATTTCCTACTGAGGAGACTGCAGTACATAAGGAAATTAGGAAACTTCATAACAAATAAATCTCCCAAGATGGCCGCCGGAGACAAAAGAGCCCAAATGTAGCCCAAAATCACCCAGATGTAGCCCAAATATAGCCCAATGACAGACGTGTGCAAAACACTTATTATTTTGTGTTTTTGCAGTGTTATATAGTGCAGACTTGTCAGGTATTGGAGTGCTTTACATGGGCATTGGTTACATCACACAAGAACAAATTCATTTTGGTTGTAGACATGGGGAGACTACGTGATTTGACCAGAATCACAGAATGTCGAGCTGAAGCAGAAACTTCAACCTGGTTCCCCAGTTGCAAAGTCTGCAGTTCTGGAAGTAACACCACATCCTCTCCCCTAAGTGCAACATTTAATCAAGTGGTCAACTGGATAAAAAAACATAAAGATAACAAATAATTTAAAAGTGCTTTGTCGCTATTGAAAACTCAGAAAATATGTCCTTATTTTAGTCTTTTAGAACACTAACCATAATTTTGATTCCAATAAGACCCTCTCATATATGTAATTTCTAAAGGAAATGCTCTAGGTATTACAGTTTTGATTACATCAAGATGATGTCAGGCGTTCCACACTTTTGTAATAAATATAGAATGTTAGCAATCTAGTTGTTCATTAGGATACTGTTGAGAGGCAGAGGCCAGGGGCATGGACTCTGAAAATTGAAGGCAGGTAGGAGGGTGCAAAGGCAACAATTTAACCACACTGAGCAGGCAGGAAGGGCCGTGGAAGCACAACAGATTATGGAGGGCAGTGGAAAGGGGGGCAGGGGCAACAAACCAACAATACAGGACTTGCAAGAGAGGCTGTGGCAATGTAATAGACCATTGTGGGCAGAAGGAAGAGGCAATGGTAGTACAACCATACATGCCAACAGACCCGATTCAGCCAGGAAACGTCCAATGTTTTTAAGCTCAAATGGGCTTTATTTGATCTGTCTCCTGTCTACAATCTCCTCTTTTTCAATGTAACTCAAAGGGGAAAATCAATACCCCAGTTTTTTTTTCAAAATCTCCCTCTTACCAAGCTCAAAATGTTCGCAAGTATGGTACATTGGATCATGGAAGGAAATGGGGTAGGGACATGGACTTGGATAACAGAGGACAGGAGGGACATGGAGAGGTGCACCAAACCACACAGGGCATGCAGGATGGGAGTGCAGCACAACAATCCATAGAAAGCAAGAGGGAGGGGACAGGACCATGCACATGGACAATAGAGAACAGAGGGGCAAGAGGCAATGGTAGCTAGCTGACCATAATGGACAGACAGGAGAGAAAGCTGCAGCATAACAGACCATAAAGGGCAGGAGGGACGGATCAGGGGCATTACAATGGAACAGACAAGCCAGGAGGGAGGGAGTAGGGGTCTGCGCATGTAAACAGAGGGCTGGGGGCAAGGGGGCAGGGCAGGGCAGGAGCAGCAAGATAGCCATGGAGGTCAGGCAGGATGGGCACTAGAAGCAAGACACACCATGAAGAGCAACAGTGAGACTGTGATGGCATACACACAGACCATGGAGGGAAGGTGGGAGGGGGTCAGAGGCAGCTAACTGACCACACAGGGAAGGTGGGTGGGGCCATGGCAGCACAGAAGACCATGCATGGCAAGTGGGAGGGTTAGTGGCAGCACAATGGCTATGATGGGCAAGAAGGAGGGTGCAGGGGCATGCACAAAGGGCGATGGAGGATAGAAGGGAGGGTCAGGACCTGTGCACCGACAAGAAAGTTCAGGGGAAGGGGCCTCACAACAGACCACACGGGGCAGGCAGGAGGAGCAGTTGCAGCACAACAGACCAGGGAGGGCAGAAGGGTGTGGCAGTACAATGGACCATGTAGGACAGGAGGAAGAGGATTGGGGCATGGCATGTGGACAGGCAGGGTGGAGGTGGCAGGGACAGGTTACAGTCATCTGACAATGCTAGGCAGGTGGGGGGGAGTGGCAGCTCAACAGAACACTCAGAGTAGATAGGAGTGGCAGGTTCATGGAACATGGTGGGCAAAAAGGATGGAGCAGGGGCATGCACAGAGACATCGGAGGGCAGGGGGAAGGAGAATAGGGGCAGCAAGCTAAGCACAGAGTTTAAGCAGGAGGTCAATGATGGGGCATAGAATTGGGCAATGGAGGGCAGTCTCTGCCCTTGTTGGATGTACATGTTTTACTGAGAATGTCAGACTTCATTCTCACATGACTGAGAAAGATAATGTGAATTTACAGAAAATAAGCTCTCAGTTTAGCTTTACATGGGCATTGGTTACATCACACAAGAACAAATTCATTTTGGTTGTAGACATGGGGAGACTACGTGATTTGACCAGAATCACAGAATGTCGAGCTGAAGCAGAAACTTCAACCTGGTTCCCCAGTTGCAAAGTCTGCAGTTCTGGAAGTAACACCACATCCTCTCCCCTAAGTGCAACATTTAATCAAGTGGTCAACTGGATAAAAAAACATAAAGATAACAAATAATTTAAAAGTGCTTTGTCGCTATTGAAAACTCAGAAAATATGTCCTTATTTTAGTCTTTTAGAACACTAACCATAATTTTGATTCCAATAAGACCCTCTCATATATGTAATTTCTAAAGGAAATGCTCTAGGTATTACAGTTTTGATTACATCAAGATGATGTCAGGCGTTCCACACTTTTGTAATAAATATAGAATGTTAGCAATCTAGTTGTTCATTAGGATACTGTTGAGAGGCAGAGGCCAGGGGCATGGACTCTGAAAATTGAAGGCAGGTAGGAGGGTGCAAAGGCAACAATTTAACCACACTGAGCAGGCAGGAAGGGCCGTGGAAGCACAACAGATTATGGAGGGCAGTGGAAAGGGGGGCAGGGGCAACAAACCAACAATACAGGACTTGCAAGAGAGGCTGTGGCAATGTAATAGACCATTGTGGGCAGAAGGAAGAGGCAATGGTAGTACAACCATACATGCCAACAGACCCGATTCAGCCAGGAAACGTCCAATGTTTTTAAGCTCAAATGGGCTTTATTTGATCTGTCTCCTGTCTACAATCTCCTCTTTTTCAATGTAACTCAAAGGGGAAAATCAATACCCCAGTTTTTTTTCAAAATCTCCCTCTTACCAAGCTCAAAATGTTCGCAAGTATGGTACATTGGATCATGGAAGGAAATGGGGTAGGGACATGGACTTGGATAACAGAGGACAGGAGGGACATGGAGAGGTGCACCAAACCACACAGGGCATGCAGGATGGGAGTGCAGCACAACAATCCATAGAAAGCAAGAGGGAGGGGACAGGACCATGCACATGGACAATAGAGAACAGAGGGGCAAGAGGCAATGGTAGCTAGCTGACCATAATGGACAGACAGGAGAGAAAGCTGCAGCATAACAGACCATAAAGGGCAGGAGGGACGGATCAGGGGCATTACAATGGAACAGACAAGCCAGGAGGGAGGGAGTAGGGGTCTGCGCATGTAAACAGAGGGCTGGGGGCAAGGGGGCAGGGCAGGGCAGGAGCAGCAAGATAGCCATGGAGGTCAGGCAGGATGGGCACTAGAAGCAAGACACACCATGAAGAGCAACAGTGAGACTGTGATGGCATACACACAGACCATGGAGGGAAGGTGGGAGGGGGTCAGAGGCAGCTAACTGACCACACAGGGAAGGTGGGTGGGGCCATGGCAGCACAGAAGACCATGCATGGCAAGTGGGAGGGTTAGTGGCAGCACAATGGCTATGATGGGCAAGAAGGAGGGTGCAGGGGCATGCACAAAGGGCGATGGAGGATAGAAGGGAGGGTCAGGACCTGTGCACCGACAAGAAAGTTCAGGGGAAGGGGCCTCACAACAGACCACACGGGGCAGGCAGGAGGAGCAGTTGCAGCACAACAGACCAGGGAGGGCAGAAGGGTGTGGCAGTACAATGGACCATGTAGGACAGGAGGAAGAGGATTGGGGCATGGCATGTGGACAGGCAGGGTGGAGGTGGCAGGGACAGGTTACAGTCATCTGACAATGCTAGGCAGGTGGGGGGGAGTGGCAGCTCAACAGAACACTCAGAGTAGATAGGAGTGGCAGGTTCATGGAACATGGTGGGCAAAAAGGATGGAGCAGGGGCATGCACAGAGACATCGGAGGGCAGGGGGAAGGAGAATAGGGGCAGCAAGCTAAGCACAGAGTTTAAGCAGGAGGTCAATGATGGGGCATAGAATTGGGCAATGGAGGGCAGGAGGAGTGGACTGGTACATCATACTAAATTGAGGGCAGTAGCAGCACATCAGACCATGCATGGCAGGAGGGAGGAGGCTAGTTCATGGATTCACACAACAGAGGATAGGGAGGAGGGGGATGGGGCAGCAAGCTAACTGTTCAGAGAAGGCGGGTATTAGGAACTTTATTGTTTTTAAAACATTTTGTCTGTGCGAACTACTTAAAATATGAACAAGTATGCAGCATAATCTCACTTTTATTCAGGAAGAAGAGGATGTTTGTGACTGTGACTCCGGGCTCACTTGGCAGAAACACCCCCTGACCCTCCACCCCCTATCGCAAAATGTAATGTCCGTGAAAAGTGTAGGTGAACACAGTGTTCTATAGAACATAGTCCTGAGAGCACGATTGAAAATGAAAACTAGATATAGTGTATGGTATAAACTATGCACCAAAAAGTGTGATATAGGATGAACCGGGCGTGAAATATAATATGCAATACATTGTGCGCAATGACAGATTCATTGGAGAGCACGAGATAGCACAGGCACTAGCGCATGCTATGCGATATGCGCCTTGGAGTGTAATATGCACAGGGCAGTGTTGTGTAACCTAACTAGTCTCTAAAGTTGTAATATAAAATATGTGGTGGGGAGTGTAATGTTGCATATGCACTGTGACAAAGATATGGATCCCAGATTGTAATATGTATGGCATAGCACTGTGTGTGATAACATAGGCATCGAGGAAGGCACGTTAGATGGGGCAACATAACCCGTGCGAAGACAAGTGTGGCATGACATATTCACGGGGTGGTGTTACAGTGCACATGGGTTAGAGAGTGTCATAGCATATGCACTAGCTAGTGGAATACAACACAGAGGTGTGTGGCACTCGGCAGGCAATGGTGGGTTTAACACAGCATAGGGCTCTGTCAGGAGTGCGCTGTGACTCTCAAGTGATGTTCGTCCCCTTTCCAGAGAGTAAAATAAAAAGTATTACACATCCGGCAGTGGATGTGTGTTTTATTAACCGTGAGAGGGGTTTCTTGCATAGTTTTGGTCGAATTTTTGTCGAATCCCCTTTGAATGGCTTGGTGTGCATGTGTATTAAATGTGCCCGTCAATAGCTACCCATGTTTGTATAAATAAACGACAAGGGTATCTACCGGGATTAGGCACGGTAGGGCATCAGACATGTCAGAGCTTCACTAGTGGTGTAAATACATTCCACGTGGATTCATTGTATGCATAGTCGCCTTTTAATGAATATCACGCAAATCGTCATGGTGATAGGTACGTACGGTTTGTCCAGCATGTCCTAGGTGTGTCTATCAATATATATATTTTAAAAATAATAAAAAACAGTGTCCGGCCCTGAGGATTGGGGTCAAAAAAATATAATTAGGAGACAGGCCCTGGGGGATGGGGTCATCAGGGCCAATAAATTAGAATAAGAAGGGGAACCACACAGCCCCCCTTCTTAAAAAATTAAAATAAATAAAAGACTTGCATCGTGCCGGAGGCCTTGCCCCCTCCGTGCAGCACTCTGCAAACGCGCCCCCAACAGGCATCTCCAGTATGCGCCAGGGAGCTGCGCTGCAGACAGGTGTTCTGAGGCCAAGCCCCTTTTTACACCTCTCTGCAACGCAGCTCTGTGGCGCTTACTGGAGGTACCTAGTGGTCTAGTTTGACCCTAGGGACCCTTAGGATTCAAGGGGACTTAATCTCTCAACTTAGAACAGCCACAGGGCGCGTTTACACAGTGGTGAAGAGAGGGGACGGGGCCTGAGGTGACGTGTGCAAACACGCACTATGGCACGTTTTAAATGGGGGATATAATTTCCCTTCAATACTGAGGGCCCCTGGGGGCTAACTAGCCCACCAAGTGCTTCCAGTAAGCGCCACTGAGCTGCATTGCAGAGAGGTGGTCCAGGCCGTGCCACTTTTTACACCTCTCTGCAACGCAGCTCTGTGGCACTTACTGGAAGTACCTAGTGGGCTAGTTGGACCATAGGGACCCTCAGGATTCAAATGAACTTAATCTCCCAACTAAAAATGGACACAGGCCGTGTTTACACAGTGGTGAAGGGAGGGGACGGGGCCTGAGTTAACGTGTGCAAAAACGCCCTGTGGCCTGTTTTAAGAGGTAGTTTTAATCCCCATGCCCTATAATATACTAGGGGCTTACAGAGGAGGTCATGCTAATCACAGGGGGACCCCAACGCATAATGTTCCCTAGTGTATGTAGGTGTTTTCACTGTATTCTGAGTGTCTTTTAACATAGCACTGGCTCTAGGACTGGTTAGTCAGACTCAGTTACCACCAGTATCCGTCTGAAAAAGTTGAGGGAACAGGATGATTTTGCAACAAGGCTTCTTTCTGCTCTTCTTTTTGTTCTTTCTGCACGTTATCCTTCTTCCTGCACTTTTTTTCGTCTTTGAGGACTTCTGTTGCTTCTTTCTGCACTTCTTTTTTTTCTTTCTCTGCATTTTTTCTTCTTTCTTCACATGTCCTATCTCTGTAGGCATAGTTAGAAATTAGCATTTAAAAAACCTTTGAAATTCACAGAAAAAACCATAGGTTTCAGGCACGTTATAGTTAGGAATTAGCATTTAAAAAACCTCAGAAATTCACTGAAAAAACCATAGGTTTCAGGGGTGTTATAGTTAGCTGGACTTTTCACTTGTACAAAACCATTGAAATTCCCCCGTTATAGTTAGTTCAGCTAACTATAACTTGCGCGCCCGCAATGCACTGCTGATGACATCACATATTACATCACTCATGACATGGTCAGTGACATCACTCATGACATCACTGATGACATCTCAAATGACATCACTGATGACATCACTGATGACATCGTCCTTGTGATAGAGTGGCAGACCTCCTCTCACCCTAATATTACCTTTGATACACACATTCAAAAATAGAGACTAACATTTTCAAAACAATGGACATACCAATACCAGTTACACCAACCTCTTCAGTAATTCTAAGATCCACATACACATCCGCTCATTCACCAACAGTCCTATACAGTCACTCATACATGTACTCACTCATCATATGTACTCATACACCTATACATCCTGTTACACAATGCCACTCATCCATAGAGTTACTCACACACATAGTCACTCATGCTAATAAAGAATCAAACATACATTTACTTGCATATACAGTTATACACACACCACCACACTTACTTCTACGGAAACTTACACATACCTAGGAGCCGATTCCGATCCTGGAAAAACGCTGTGCAAATCGTGGTATGGAGCGTTTTCCCCATACAACTCGTACTTGTAAGGATTCCCCTACAACCTAGGAAGTACGATCCGTACAAACAGACGCTCTCCATACAAATTGTAAAAAAGACCATACAACTCGTATATACAAGCGATTCCGATTCGGATTGCCCTGTACAGGACTTTCACATGTATTCCCGGCAGCAGTTTACAACCCGTCAAGTACGATTCGTACAAACGGCACTCCGTACGGCTCTTTTTTTACAGGAGCCAAAAAGTGCCGGGAAAACATTGTACGCCCCGAAAACAGAACGAGACGGACCCCCCATGTACGCGTCGTACACCCCAGGAATACAGGGGTACGGTGCGTATGTACAGTGCGTACCGATGACACGGAAAGTGGGGTACGGTGCGTATATACGCACTGAAGGGGTACTGGTCGTGTACGCACCGTACAAGCACCGTACCCTGTTAGACGGACCGGGAGGGTCGGCCGAGGACAAGGGGAGAGGTCTCCGGGGAGAGCCGTCTCCAGCGATCGTACAGACGAGTAACTTCCCCCCCACAGATGTACACCACACAAGGATAGGCTTTAACGTTCTTTATAAGCAGTTTCTTAAGGTACGATGGAATGGTACAAGGAGGTCTGGACTCAGGGGTCCCCTCGATTCTAGTCTCTTGGTTTGGGAAAGGGGGTAGCGGGACAGTCTGGTTACCAATCTGGTAGATGCGATGATGGATAGCTCACAATCCTCGAGCTCGGTGTTCTAGCTTGGACGGGCCGCGGCAGCGCCAGCAGGTCCCGGTGAAGGTGGTCGTTACACGGTCCTCGGCAGCGCCAGCAGGTCCCGATGAAGGTGGTCATTACACGGTCCGCGGCAGCGCCAGCAGGTCCCGATGAAGATGGTGGTTACAACGGTCCGCGGCAGCGCCAGCAGGTCCCGACAAAGGTGGTAGTTACAAGGGTCCGCGGCAGCGCCAGCAGGTCCCGACGAGGATAGAGGATGCAGAAGGCCGCGGCAACGCCAGCAGGCAGGACGATAGTTCACAAGGCAGGGCTACGGCAGTGCCGGTAGTCCGTCAAGGATGAGTTCTTCTCGGTGTCTCTCGACTCCAGGATACAACTGCCTTCCTGCTCTGGAGCTGCCCTAGTTATAGGTCTGGCGCCCTTTGATGTCCGGACCCTCGCACTTGGAGGTCGGGAGGTCCAGGATGAGGGAGTCCAGACACCCAGCAGGGGGGTGGAGCCAGCGCCCGGGGGAGCTGGAGGGCGATCGGCACCTGGCGGGGGAGAGCCATCGACACTTCTTTCTCCCATCGACCTGCCAAGTGGTCCGTTCACCTCCTGGGTGGATGGTGGTGCCGGGATGGCGGGGCCTGGCCAGGCCCAGGGTTAGGGTCGAGCTGAGGCCACGCGGCCTCGTGGTGCAGTGTTCAAGATGGCGGCTGGTCCGGCCGGGGGAGCCGGGAGTGGGTCGGCCCCATGATACATAGATGTCCGGGGGCAGGAGTTCCGTCTGGAGACGGGGTGCGGGTTGTTTCTGTGGGTCACACCTGGAGGGCCGGGGCTTGGGCCTTGTCATGCGGGGAGGGAGCAAGCCCTTCATGTGGCCTGTCCAACATGCGTCCCCCCCAGCTGAAGGCGGGGAGAGTCACCCATCCTCTTGGGGACTTTCCTCGTCGAGGCGGAAAAAGCGTGACAGGCCATCTGCGTTGGCGTGGTCTTGGCCCGGTCGATGTTCCACAGTGAAGTCCATCCCCTGCAGGGAGATGGACCAGCGCAATAGTTTGGGGTTTTCCCCCCGCATCTGCATTAGCCACTGCAGGGGTCGATGATCTGTCTGCACCCGGAAGTGGGTACCGAAGAGATAGGGCCGGAGCTTTTTGAGGGCCCACACCACTGCGAAGGCCTCCCTCTCGATTGTGCTCCAGCGCTGTTCTCGGGCCAGGAGGCGTCGGCTGATGAATGCCACCGGGTGGTCCAGTCCCTCGGGGTTCAGCTGGGAGAGGACCGCCCCGATGCCATGGTTGGAGGCATCCGTTTGCACAATGAATTCCCGACTGTAATCGGGGGCCTGGAGCACAGGGGCAGTGCACAGGGCGGCTTTCAGCTTCTCGAAGGCCGCTTGACAGTCGGGGGTCCAGTTAATCTTCTTCGGTTGGTTTTTGGATGTGAGTCCCGTGAGGGGCCCCACAATGCTGCCATAGTCCCTCACGAACCGCCGGTAGTAGCCGGTGAGCCCCAAGAAGGCTCGGACCTCGGTCTGCGTGACTGGGGGCTGCCAGGACTGGATGGCAGCGATTTTGAGTTGCAGAGGGGCCACCAGACCGCTTCCCACCTGGTGTCCGAGGTAGGTCACGGATCCCTGACCAATTTGGCACTTGCCGGCCTTGATTATGAGGCCGGCCCGCTGGAGGGCCTGCAGGACCTCTCGGAGGTGGTGGAGGTGGTCGGACCAGTGGCGGCTGTACACAGCGATATCGTCCAGGTAGGCGGCGCTGAACTCCTCGAGCCCCGCCAAGACCTGGTTCACTAGTCGCTGAAAAGTAGCTGGGGCATTCTTCATGCCGAAGGGCATGACCTTGAAGTGGTAGTGGCCATCAGGGGTAGAAAAGGCGGAACGTTCTTGGGCCCGGGGTGTGAGACCGATCTGCCAGTAGCCCGCTGTCAGGTCGAAGATGCTAAGGTAGCGGGCAGCCCCCATGCGGTCGATCAATTCATCCGCTCGGGGGATGGGATGGGCGTCGGTCCTGGTGACAGCATTCAAGCCCCGCTAGTCGACGCAGAATCGGAGCTCAGGAGTGGTGCCGGGGGCAGCAGCTTTGGGGACCAGCACGACCGGGCTGGCCCAGGGGCTATCCGAGGGCTCGATGACCCCGAGCGTGAGCATCTTGGATACTTCTTCTTGGATGCAGGCCCGCACCCGATCTGGTACGCGGTAGGCCCGGTGTCTGACAGGGGGACTGTCCCCAGTGTCCACGTCGTGCAAGCACCAGGGGGTGACCCCTGGGGTAAGGGAAAACAAGGTAGCAAACTGCAGCAGGAGGTCCCGGCAGCCTTGGCGCTGCTCTGGGGTGAGGGCATCGGAGAGCCGGACCCCGTCCACGGAACCATCTTTCACCTGAGCCGTCAGGAGATCCGGGAGAGGCTCGGAGTCTTCTTCTGCTCCACTGTCTGTAGCCATCAGGAGGCTGAGCTCTGAGCGCACAAAGTGGGGCTTGAGTCTGTTGGTGTGGTGGACCCGGAGGGGGTTCCGGGGAGATTCCATATCGATGAGATAGGTGACGGGACACTTGCGTTCGACCACTTTGAAGGGCCCCGTCCAGTTGTCCTGCAAGGCACATGGTTCGGTGGGGGACATCACCCACACTTGCTGGCCCGGTTCGAATTCGATGGAGGAGGCATTTCGATCGTACCATTTTTTCATGTCCTCCTGACTGGCCTCAAGGTTCGCTTTGGCCATTTCCCTGAACCGCCGGGTCTGGTTGCGTAGTGTCAGGAGGTACTCGAAGACGTCTGGAGGGGTCTTTAGGGGGGCCATCTCCCAACCTTCTTTGACTAGGCTGAGGGGCCCTCGCACAGGGTGCCCGTACAAGAGTTCGAACGGGCTAAAGCCGAGGGACTTCTGGGGAACTTCCCGATAGGCGAAGAGGAGGCACGGAAGTAGTACATCCCACTGGCGACGGAGGGGCTCTTCCAACCCCCCAATCATTCCCTTGAGCGTGCGGTTGAACCGCTCGACTAGTCCGTTTCCTTGAGGGTGATAGGGGGTCGTGAATTGGTAGGTGACCCCGCACTGTTGCCAGAGGGACTTCATATATCTCGAGATAAAGTTTGTTCCTCTGTCGCTGACGACTTCTCGGGGGAAGCCCACCCGGGAGAAGATCCCCATTAAGGCCCGGCCGACCACCGGGGCTGTTACAGTTCGCAGGGGCACAGCCTCAGGGTAGCGGGTGGCGTGGTCCACCGGTACCAGGATGAACCGATGTCCTTGTGCTGTACGGGGGTCCAGGGGCCCCACAATGTCTATTCCCACCCTCTCGAACGGGGTGGTGACAACTGGGAAGGGCTGCAGAGGTGCTTTGAGTTTGCGGCCGCTCTTCCCGCTGGCCTGGCACGTGGGGCAGGACCGGCAGTGGTTGAGGACGTCGTTTCTCATCTTCGGCCAGAAAAAGTGTGTCACCAGGCGACTGTAGGTTTTGTCCTGGCCCAGGTGTCCAGCCAGAGTGACATCGTGGGCCAAATTTAGCAGGAAGTCTCTAAAACGGAGGGGCACCACCAACACTCGACTGGCCCCTAACTCCGCGATTCTCTGTTCACTGTATAATAGGTCGTTGTCCCAATAGATCCAATGGGCTCCGGTGGTGTCCCCTGCGCTTTGGGCGAGGGCTTGCTGGCGGAGTCCCTCGAGGGAGGGACAGGTCTTTTGCTCTTGACGGAACTGTTCCTGGTTGGGCCCCCCTTCTTGACGCCACTGAGCCAGGTCGGGAAGGTCCTGGGGCTGGGCGACCCCTTCGGGGGTTTGCTCTGGGGGGTCGGTATAGTCGGTGTCCTCTACTGGAGCGATCGGGGGAGGAGGTGCAGGCCATTCTGGTTCTTCTGGTCGGGGGATGGTACGGGCGGCCATGGACCGGGTGGTTACGCACGCCCAGTCCGGGAGGCCCAACATCCCCAAATGCTCTCTTCTTTCGACGGCGGCCCACGGGGAACTCTCAAGATCATTCCCCAGGAGACAGTCCACGGGGGCATCATCCCGGACCGTCACCTTCAACATGCCGGAGACTCCTCCCCATTCGAAGGGGACGCAGGCCATCCGACATAGACTTTCTGAATTGTCGGTCGAACGGACGGGGCAGAGAATGTTCGGCAGGATCTGCTCTGGTTTTACCAGGTGACAGCGGACGGCCGACACACTGGCCCCTGTGTCACGTAGTGCTTCGGCCCGGCGCCCATTAATGTTCACCCACTGGCTATATTTTCTGGTGTTGGCGGGTAGGGGAGCCCGCGGGACCATTTCTTTTCCCCCTAGGCACGCTAGAACCATGGCGGCCGGTTCCCACTCTTGTTGTGCCTGCTCGTATTCTTCTTGTTCTTCGGAGATTTGTTCTCCCCCCAGGGCGGCGGCAGCTACCTGGCGGGGTTTTGGCGTTTGGTTCTGTGGACAGTTCGGGTCATTGGCGTAGTGGCCGACTCGCTGGCATCGGTGACACGTGACGTTGGCTCGGAACCCCGGGCGCATCGGGGGGTTGCCCCGGCCGGCCGGGGGCAGGGTGCTGGCAGCGGGAGTGGCCGGGACGGTGTCTCTCCCTCGCCCCTGGCCTCCTCCTCCTCCTCGGGGACGGTGCTGACCTTGGTTGTTCCGGTTCTGCTCGGGTGGCCCTCTCCGGCCCACTCGGGTGCTTTCCCACCGGTCAGCTTCGGCGGCGAGTTGCCGTGGGTCAGTCAATTTACTGTCGAGGAGGTGCTGCCTGAGCTCGACGAAGCAGTTGTTAGAGAGGTGCTCCCACACCATAAGATTAAAAAGTTGCTCGTAGGTCGTTACGTGGCTTCCCTTGATCCAACCCTCGAAGGCTCGGCTGAAATAGTTGACATATTCCACCCAAGTTGTACCCGGGATCCGGGTGCAGTCTCGAAACCTCTGGCGGTACATTTCGGGTGTGAGCCCATATCGGGTGAGGAGGGCAGCCTTCATGTGGTCATAGGATGACATCTGATGGTCTGGGAGCTGTAGCAGGGCATCGCGGCCTTCGTTGACGAACCTCCCCCATAGGCCGGCTCCCCAGTCACTTCGATCGACCCGGTGGGAGGTCATGGCGATCTCGTAGGCCTTGAACCACTGTAGTATGTCGTCCTCTCGGACATACTCTCGAACGACATCCTTGGGGATGTGGACTTTCTTTTCTGTCGCTCCCGGGGTGCGCGGTCGCTCGGGCACCTCCGGTTCTTTGTTCTGCTTCCGTAGGTCTATTTCTGCCAGTTTGCGCTCGTGTTCGTACGCTAGTCTCTTTTCTTCGAGCTCTCTCTGCTTCTGTTTTTCTTCCCGTTCTTCTCGGAGCCGCAGATGTTCTAGGTTCAGTTTTTGCTCGGCTAATTTTAGTTCACCGTCCATTTTGAGCCGTGCCATTTCTAACTCATGTAGTCTGTTTTTTTCTCTTTCTTGGATCTCTTCCTGTGAGAGGCCCGTTCCTCGCTCCTCGGGAGCCGTGGCGTTCCTCTCTGATGCTGCACTGTTTCGGTCTGGGGATCTGGTGACCCCGGTTTCTGCCCACGACTCAATGGCGTGCTTGAAATCGTCTTTGGTACTCAGGCCGGTGGTAGCAATGCCTAGTTCCATGCAGAATTGTTTCAATTCACGATGGCTGTACTCTTCCAATTTATCCATCTGGAATTTCTCGGTGGATCCGCTCTCTTTGGTTGACATTGTGGTTTTGTCGTGGGGTGAGCTACTCTCTGTACGATTACGCGTTGATTCGGATCGCGCCGCTGGCCACCAATGTTAGACGGACCGGGAGGGTCGGCCGAGGACAAGGGGAGAGGTCTCCGGGGAGAGCCGTCTCCAGCGATCGTACAGACGAGTAACTTCCCCCCCACAGATGTACACCACACAAGGATAGGCTTTAACGTTCTTTATAAGCAGTTTCTTAAGGTACGATGGAATGGTACAAGGAGGTCTGGACTCAGGGGTCCCCTCGATTCTAGTCTCTTGGTTTGGGAAAGGGGGTAGCGGGACAGTCTGGTTACCAATCTGGTAGATGCGATGATGGATAGCTCACAATCCTCGAGCTCGGTGTTCTAGCTTGGACGGGCGGCGGCAGCGCCAGCAGGTCCCGGTGAAGGTGGTCGTTACACGGTCCGCGGCAGCGCCAGCAGGTCCCGATGAAGGTGGTCGTTACACGGTCCGCGGCAGTGCCAGCAGGTCCCGATGAAGATGGTGGTTACAACGGTCCGCGGCAGCGCCAGCAGGTCCCGACAAAGGTGGTAGTTACAACGGTCCGCGGCAGCGCCAGCAGGTCCCGACGAGGATAGAGGATGCAGAAGGCCGCGGCAGCGCCAGCAGGCAGGACGATAGTTCACAAGGCAGGGCTACGGCAGCGCCGGTAGTCCGTCAAGGATGAGTTCTTCTCGGTGTCTCTCGACTCCAGGATACAACTGCCTTCCTGCTCTGGAGCTGCCCTAGTTATAGGTCTGGCGCCCTTTGATGTCCGGACCCTCGCACTTGGAGGTCGGGAGGTCCGGGATGAGGGAGTCCAGACACCCAGCAGGGGGGTGGAGCCAGCGCCCGGGGGAGCTGGAGGGCGATCGGCACCTGGCGGGGGAGAGCCATCGACACTTCTTTCTCCCATCAACCTGCCAAGTGGTCCGTTCACCTCCTGGGTGGATGGTGGTGCCGGGATGGTGGGGCCTGGCCAGGCCCAGGGTTAGGGTCGAGCTGAGGCCACGCGTCCTCGTGGTGCAGTGTCCAAGATGGCGGCTGGTCCGGCCGGGGGAGCCGGGAGTGGATCGGCCCCATGATACATAGATGTCCGGGGGCAGGAGTTCCGTCTGGAGACGGGGTGCGGGTTGTTTCTGTGGGTCACACCTGGAGGGCCGGGGCTTGGGCCTTGTCATGCGGGGAGGGAGAAAGCCCTTCATGTGGCCTGTCCAACATACCCCAAAATCGCTTGTGTATGCACCATACACCAAAAGTGCGTATGTACGGTGCGGACCCCAAAATCGCGTATGTACGGTGCGTACATGCGCGATGTTGGGGTACGCTCCATACACATGCCTCACATGTGGGGGGACCCCTGTACGCCTCATACCCGTATACGACTAGTACCCCGGTATGAGTCGTACCCCCAGAACGAGTCATACCAGGGTACGAGGCGTATAGGGGTTCGCTTCGTAGCCCGGTACGAGTCGTTCCCCGTATACAGGCCATTTTCCATACAAATCGCATGCTGACAACCCGGTACGAATCGTACTTGACGGGTTGTACAGCCTGTTTACAAATTGTATGGTCTTTTTTACAAGTCCGTGTCGTACAGCTTTTCCCGATCCGATTTGTAAGGATCGGGCCGATCTGTATGTATTTTTCCCATACGAATCGTACTACACGGGTTGGAAGGGACTTGTACAATTTGTATGGAAAAAAATACGGATCCGATTTGTATGTAAAATAAAAGTCCAGGATCAGAATCGGCCACCTAATGTCAGCGGTCCTCTTATAGCACCAGTCTTCTCCAAAAGACTCCAACAAGAGGCAGAAACTATCAGATGTAAATTTAGATCACTTTAGTCAGAAATGCCTGCCTTTTTCACAATTGGCTGATATGCTAGTTACCACTAAGAGGACAAAACACTTACCAGGAGTGAACAGACAGAATATCAATTAAAATATTGAGTTGCACAAATATCAAGTCATAAATATTTTGGTTCAGAAATATCAACAGCAAGAATATCATGATCAAGAATATTGACTGAAGGTAACTAATATCAGTTTTAAAAATATCGAAGTGTTTAATATCATTTGCAAAAATATTGTTGTTAAAAATATAGATTTTTTTAATTATGTTATGTATTTTAGTATATACTTTAGATGTTTGCGATGTATGTTTTTTTGTAAAGGAATGGTTTGTATTTTTAATATATGTGTTAAATTTTTAGTAGTTATTAATTATTTGTTATTTGAATTTTGCGTTTTTCTTTCCGTTGCAGGTTCTGGGTTTATAGGGGAATAGAGTGGGAAGTAATTTAATTATTTGAAATTTACTGATTATTTTTTTATTTATTAATATTTGTTTAATTTAGATGTTATAATGTTAAATGTGTAAAGTAATTTATTATTGATTAATTAATATTTGGTAGTTAATTAATTTTAATTAATTCATCGGTAATTAATTATGGTAATTGTGTTATTAATTTAAGGTGTGTGATTTGGTGTTTATAGGTGTAAAGGGTGGGAAGGAATTTTTTTTTTTTTTTTTTTTTGAAACCGTTGGTTGCATTTTAAAAAGTTACAGGTATGGGCCTACAACCATCCGGCCGGCCGCTAGAGTGGCAGAAGCATATGATATACATACAGTAAGAGTCTCTTGGCGGTGCAGATTGGTAAATCAGGAGATATCAATAGCGCAGGCCACTTAACTCCAAGCCCACAATACGGTTTCCTTTTATCAAAACAGAACAACACAAAAAACCACACCCGCAAGGCAACCCGCCATCCGAAGTAACGGCACGTGCTCCTTAAGTGGGGGATCCCAACCAGTAGCCAAACTCTGAAGAGGGGAATGGGGATAGATCAGGGACTGGGGAACCACATGCCCACGGCTGAGGGAGGGGGTCGGCTAGGGGGACGGAGCTGGTGAGGCAGCCGGTAGCAGTGGCGGCTCACAAATACCCCCGCGATAGGCGTTCCAGGGGCCCCAGATTTTCACCCACGCCCCAGGCTTACCCCTCGCCACATACACTACCTTTTCACGAAACATACACCAATCCATATGTTCTTTCCAGGCCAACACCGCCGGGGGCCTCTGGGATCCCCACAATTGAGCAATGTCACGCTTAGCTATCATGTATCCCAGAGTCACCCACCGCATCTGCGGGACCGAATAGTCATTTGGTTCCCACACATTCAGCAAGCATCTCCTCGCTTCAGGCAACAGCGCGACACGCGTAACCACACGCAGGACCTCATGCACACCACGCCAGAATCGCTCCACCTTTGGGCACTCCCACAGAATATGCATGAAAGTTGCCAAAGCACCACAGCCACGCTTACACAATCCGTCACCAGCAAAGCCCATACGTAGAAGCCTTGGCCCCGTCACGTAAACCCGGTGGAGGATCTTAAGCTGGACGAAGCGAAGGCGAGCCGGGATGGCCACCTCCTTCGGAGAGGCCACCGCGGAGATCCAGTCCTCGTCGTCCAGTTCCAGCCCGTCGGCAACCCAGGCCTCGCGAAGACTAGTCAGCAGGCACGATCTATCGTTGATCAGTTTTTTATATATAAGGGAGATCGTGCTGTCAGGGACATGGCCATCCAGCACTCTGTCCTCCAGGGGGGAAGACTCCGGAATGGACGCGACATCCGGGAAGACGGAGCCCAGCGCGTGGCGGACTTGTAAGTACCGAAAGTACTCACTGCCTTGCAGCTGAAACTCCGTCTGCAGCGTCTCAAAAGTTTTGAATCCCCCCCTCATCCAGAGATCTCCCACTGTGCTGATTCCGATCGTGTCCCACTTCTCGAAGCCCTTCGATGTCCACAGGGAGCCCAACCTCTCAGACGCATATAGCGGTGACGCCCGGGTCAAACGGTCCTTCCACCCCATAGCTGCATTAGCCGCGTGCCAGACTCGCACCATGACACGCGTCGGTCCCGTCAGACGGGAGTCGGGCGCGCCAGAGTAGAGCGCTCGATTGTAATCGCCACCGGGCAGGAGCATCTTGTCCATTTCAAATGCCGGGTTCAAGGCGGGCCCGTAAAGGCCATGATTAATTGCAGCTAGCTGGGAGGCCCAGTAATACCGTTTAATGTCCGGGAGGGCGACCCCCCCATCGTACCACGGGAGCGTCAATTTAGCCAGAGCAATACGCGGCCTCCCGTCCCAGAACAGGCGCCGCTGCAGGCTCTCCACCTCACGGAAGTAGCGCGCCGGAACCAAGTCCATAGTGTTCTGGAGCGCGTACAGAAAGCGCGGCAAGGACATCATCTTAAACAAGGCCGCTCGGCCAAGCGGCGAAAGCGGAAGACGCCGCCAACGCGCAACGTCCTCCTTCAAGCGCTGGAGGGGGGGTAGCAAGTTCCGCTCGTAGCGGGCCTCCGGGTCTAGAGTAATATATATACCCAGGTACCGGAACCCCTGGGAGGCAATCTGGATCGGGCAGTCCCGTGGTAGGGCCGGAGCCTCCCCGGAGAGCACATATACGCAGGATTTCGCCCAGTTGATGACAAGGCCTGAGTTACGACCGAAGGAGCGCAAAACATCAACCAGGACGATCAGTGATTTACGCGGGGAGGCGAGATACAAAAGGATATCATCGGCGTAGAGGGACACGCGGTCCTCATTCTCGGGGGTCCAGCGGAGACCACGGATAGAAGGGTGCCACCGCAGCCACTCCGCCAAGGGCTCCAAGGCCAGTGCAAACAGGAGCGGCGACAAGGGGCAACCCTGACGCGTGCCCCGCCCCAGCGCGAATGGGGCCGAGACTCGCCCATTCACCACCACCTGCGCCAATGGGCCCGCATACAACAATTTGACCCAGCTAATGAATCCCGGTCCAAATCCAAATTTCGCCAGCATCGCCCAGATGTATGGCCATTCAAGCATGTCAAACGCCATGGTGGCGTCCAAGGACGCCAAGATGGCCGGCTCCCGCACAAACGGGACACGCGCGAGCACCCCGTGCAAGCGTCGCAGATTAAGAGCCGTGTTGCGATGGGGTATAAAGCCAGATTGGTCTTGGTGGACCAAATCGCCCACCACGCCGACCAGCCGGTTGGCCAACACCTTGGCGAGGATTTTGGGCTCCGCGTTCAAGAGCGAGATAGGCCTATAGGATGTGACCCGCTCACGGGGTCTCCCCTCCTTGTGGATCACCACGATTGTGGCCAGACGCTGGTCCGGCGGGAGGGAACCCCGCGAGCGGGCTGCCAGGAACATCGCGCGCAGGTGGGGCGCCAGTACATCCGGTCGCAGCTTGTAAAGCTCGATGGGGATACCATTGGGGCCCATGGCCTTGCCGGATGCGACCGAGCGAATAGCCAGGGCAATTTCGTCCGAGGTGGGAGGAGCGTCCAGCAAATCCCTGTCCTCCACCGTAAGAGAGGGCAGCGCGATGTCCCGAAGCAGGGCATGGGAATCTTCCTCCAAGCAGGGAGAAACCGGGGAGTACACCTCGCGGAAGTAATCCGCGAAGCAGGAGACAATGGCTTCCGGCTCGGTGCCACGCACACCATCCATCCTCTCGATCAAAGGAACCACACGACTCGCTCTCTCCCTCTTGTCCAACCACGCAATCAATTTACCAGCCTTATCACCCACATCATACAATCGCCCCTGTTGCTCTCTACTGAGGCCCCTGGCCGCCTCCGTGACGAGGGCCCTATAGGCCGCCTGCTTGAGGTGTAGAACATGCAACTTGGCATCCGTTACCCCGCTCCCCAGGTCACCCTCTAGTTCCGCAATTTCGGCCTCCACCCGGGTTACTTCCTCCCGCTCGCGCCTCCGGGCATGGGAGATAAAGGAGAGAGCCTCCCCTCTGAGAACTACCTTAAAAGCCTCCCACAGGGAGATGGCCGAAGGGACAGACCCCACATTATCATCAAAATATCGCTGTAAGGATTTGATCAAGTCAGCACGAATGGTGGGGTCGCGCAAGTACCAAGCATTGATTGGAGCCACCCTGCCCTCCCCCCTCGGGAAGACATCGAAATGTAACAGTAATGGGGAGTGATCTGAAATACCCCGCGCCAGATGGCACACCTCTCCCACCCTCCCAGCATGGGCCGCCGGGACAAGGATGTAATCAAGCCGCGAGAGGCTACCATGGGCACCCGAGTGGAAGGTGTATTGCAGCTGCGCGGGATGCTTTAGTCGCCAGCAATCCACCAGGCCCAATGTATCTAAAAGGCCGGACAGCCACGCCTGTGCCCGGGGGAGGTCCCTAGGGGGATGACGATCCATAGACCCAGAAGCTACCGCATTGAAGTCCCCCCCAACCACCAGCAGGCCACCCGGAAGGCCCAGGAGGAGGCGCCCCAGGTCCGCAAATGTAGTAGATTGTAACCCAGGCGGGACGTACACTGATATAAAAACAAACACTCTACCCTCCATTCTACCCACCAGGACAGTGTAGCGTCCCCTCTCATCATGGCGCACCTCATCAATCTCCAACGGGAGCGAGTTCTTGACCATGATACCCACCCCCCGCGAGCCCGAAGTAAAGCCCGAGTGGGCCACCAAACGATAGCCCCGCCGATTCATGGCATGAAAGGAGTTACCTATAAGGTGTGTCTCCTGCAGGAAGACAACATCTGGTGAAATACGTTTCAGGTACTGCAGGACCACACCACGCTTAATCCTGTCCCCCAGGCCGTTAACATTCCATGACAACACAGTCAAATCCCTACCCCCCATCATACGTAGAAGCAATCAGTCGTCCCCCACAGAGCATCTCGAGAGCTACAATACAGTAAAGGGTTTGCCTTGCGGTGCAAACAAACAACACACCCCCCCACCCCCCCATCCCAACAGAACTCCCCCCTTCCTGCACCCCTGCATGAGCCCAGACAGCCCCCCCAAAGTGCAGTGTGCCTGTCGCCCCATAGATGAAAAACTAACTAGTCCCCCAGAGGAGGAGGGAAGCCCCCAACAGACCCCGTACGACCTCCATAGGAGGGGAACATACACGATCAGTAAATGGTAAAGGAATGTTGTCCAGAGCAAGGCCTATTATTCACCCCTCAGTTCTGATCCGGCGGGCCCTCCCCGCCAACCGCACCCCCCCCACCCCCTCGGCCCCGATCTCCAGGCAGAGTGTCCAACCAGTCCCCAGCCGCCTCGGGTCGGTCAAAAAAGTGCGTGCGACCATCCACCTCCACCCTTAGCTTAGCTGGAAAAAGCATTGAGTACTTAAGGTTCAGGTCCCGTAGGCGACGTTTAACACCGAGAAAACTCAGTCTCTGCTTTTGGACCGCCGGAGTAAAGTCTGGGTAGAAATGCACATCCATGTTATCAAGCTTGACCGGTCCCTGTTGCCTGGAGGTCTGCAGGATAGCGTCTCTGTCCCGAAAGTTAAAAATCCGGGCAATAAGAGGCCGCGGCGGGGCACCGGCCTTAGGTCTGCCCCCAGGGACCCGGTGAGCACGTTCCACCGCAAAAAGCTTACTCAGCCCCCGGGGCTGGAGATGGGTAAGGATCAATTCTTCCACAAAAAGATCTGCCGCCTCCGCCTCTCGTCCCTCCGGCACCCCCACAATACGAACGTTATTCCTCCGGGCCCGACCCTCGGAATCCTCCAGTCGCCGGTCCATCAGGGCGCTCGCCTGGCCAAGCCGGCGCACCTCCTTTTGGAGGGCCACCACATCCGTCGTGAGGCTCGTTGTGGTGTGGGCCAGGGAATCGACCCGGTCGTTTGTTTTGGACAAGTCAGCCCTCACAAGGCTCACATCCACAAGGACCGAGTCTATCTTTTGCGCTAAGGTGTCGAAGCGCTGGTCCACCGAGGCCTTCATCTCTGCGATGGCACCCATGACGTCCCGGAGGGTCAGATCCACCGGTTGAGCAGACGCCTCCGTCGGGCCCGCCGGGGATGTGCGCGATGCCTCCGGAGATCCCTTCTGGAGAGTGTAGCGGTCCATACTGTTGGATTGATGCGCCGGGCCACGGCGGGTCGTCTTCACCTTCGCCCGGTCGCCATCTTGTTTGGTGGACATGCCTGCTCTCCCACCGTCGTGCCAATCTCCTCGAAAGGGCCGATAAACCAGTTCATGGGTTCCGGGGGGGGAGGGCGACCACTGGACCGCAGGACGACTCACAGCCGGCGGGTCAGCCGGGCACCTGGACAAGGCCACACCACCGCACCCCGCTCCGCAACCCTACCTCCCTTGAGGGCAAGGAGGGCGCAAAAGCGAAAGTGAAAGCGCGGGGCACGCGAGTCGCCCAGCCCTGCCCGCCGCTGTTGTTCGCTTTGTCCCCGGATCGCCCCACTACTCCAATCCGGGGGGCCGGCGCGGAGAAGGCCGCAACCTTCGATCGGTGCTCCCACCGGTGTCCGGGGTCCGATTCGAAAACGAAAAACGGGTGGCGCCTCAGCTCGGGTTCACCGACACAGTCCCCTCAACAAGGACAGGATATAGCCAGGATTAATTCAGGAGGTCGCGGAGGTCCTCGGGAGCCTCGCACTACGCGGCCATCTTGGTTGCGCGCTAGGCTCCTCCTCAGGAATTTATTTTTAATTCATGAATTATTAGTTGGTTGTTAATGTACTATAATTAATTAATTGATAATTAATGATGGTAAATTTGGAATTAATTTTAGTTGTGTGTTTTGGTGCTTATAGGTGTGAAGGGTGGGAAGTATTTTTTTTTAATTGATGAATTATTAGTTGGTTGTTAATTAATGATAATTAATTATGGTAATTGTGTAATTAATTTTAGGTGTGTGCTTTGGGATTTATAGGGGTATAGGATGTTAAGTAGTTTATTTTATTTGCTAATTGATCTTGATTAAATTAAAATATATTATGACAAATGTGTAATTAGTTTTGTGTGTGTGTTGTGGTGTTTTAGGTGTAAAGAGTGGGAAGTAATTTGTGTTTATAAATTAATATATAGTTGTTAATTAATGTTAAATATTTGATACTTATTTGGGGTATTTGTTTATTTTTTTGTGTGTTTTTATTTTTAAAGGTGTAAAGTGTGGTTATTAAATACATTTTAATTACTTTATAATTAGTTGTTAATAGTAAAGTTTATAATTTGAAAATAAGTTGTAATTATGTTTTATTATGTTATAGTTTAATTTAGGTGTGTGTTGTGGACATTATAGTGTTGAAGTGTGTGTAGTTAATGTATATTTTTATTAATAATATGTTTGTAATTGGTTATTACTTATGTTAATTGTGGAAGTACATTAATTTTAAAATGTTGAAGTGTGTTTTGGTATTGGTGTGTTGTTAAAGGGTAGCAAATAAAATAAATATATATATGTACTAATTAATTTTTTTGTTTGTAAATATTTTCTAGTTTAAAAGACTTTTCATTTTTTATTTAATTATTATTTTATTTTATATAATATTTGTAGGTATTTGTTAAATGTAATTAATATTATAATATGTTTTCTTTTTATATAGTTAATATATTTGATTTGTAATTTTTTTAATAATATTTATTCATATTTTTGTAATACAAATATATATATATTCAGTGAAAAAACCATGGGTTTCACACACGTTATAGTTAGGAATTAGCATTTAAAAAACCTTGCAAATTCAGTGAAAAAACCATAGGTTTCACACACGTTATAGTTAGCTGGACATTTTACTCGTAAAAAACCAATGAAATTCCCCCGTTATAGTTAGTTAAGCTAACTATAACTCGCGCACCCGCAATCCACTGCTGATGACGTCACATATTACATCACTCATGACATGGTCAGTGACATCACTCATGACATCACTGATGACATCTCAAATGACATCACTGATGACATCACTGATGACTTCATCCATTGAGTATCTGTTTCTTAACAATTTTAATATGTTTAATATATATAGAGAAAGGCCTGTTGAAGAATGAGTGGGTGTGCAAGTGTGTAAATGGATGATTTTCTGTGGTGCATAACATTATTCTTTAAGTAAGTCATTAAATGTATCTTACTGCAGACTAGCGACTAAACTGTGTAAATGTGTGCATGTATCTGTATGTTGGTGTATAAGTGGCTGCATGGTTTTGTGAACAGCTATATGAGTCTCTATATGGGTAATTGATTGGTTGTCTGAGTATCAGTATGGGTTCGTGAGTGTTTGTGTGGGTAGGGCGTGTGTCACTCTATGCATAGATGTGTGAGTTGTGATTCTATGGGTGAATGGTTTTAGGAGTGCATCTGTGATGGACTGTATGGTTGAGCGAGTGTATGTATGGGTGTGTTAGGGATTGAATATATATTTCAGTAGTACATTTGTGACTAACTACATATGTGAAAGGCAGTATATGTGCGTGTAAGAGTATATAAGTGAGTAGATATGAGAGTGTATGATTGTGAAAGTGACTGTATGGATGACTGTGTGCTTGTATCAATGATTCTATAAGAGTGTAAGAATGTGATACTATTTTTATGAGTAAGTGAACTTGAGTGTGTTTTACTGCATAGGTGAGAAAATGGGAGTGTGATTATTTGCATGACTGAGTTGGTGTAACAGTAGCTCTATGGATACTTGTTAGTGTGTGAGTGTCTATATAAGTGTTTAAATGTATATTATAGTTTTGTATGGAGTGACTGTAAGTATGAGTGACTTCACAGGTGCGCAAGTGGAGGTATATAAAGACCAAAGAGTTAATAAGTGGGTATGTAATGAATGGTATTGCAGTATATATGGTTTTGAGAATGGAACTGTTACATTTTTACTCGGTGTATCAAAGGTTATATTATGGTGTAAGAAGATGTGGTAATTTTTCTCATGGATGACATCATCAGTGATGTCATCAGTGATGTCATTTGAGATGTCATCAGTGATGTCATGAGTGATGTCACTGACCATGTCATGAGTGATGTAATATGTGACGTCATCAGCAATGGATTGCGGGTGCGCGAGTTATAGTTAGCTTAACTAACTATAACGGGGGAATTTCATTGGTTTTTTACGAGTAAAATGTCCAGCTAACAATAACGTGTGTGAAACCTATGGTTTTTTCACTGAATTTGCAAGGTTTTTTAAATGCTAATTCCTAACTATAAGGTGTGTGAAACCCATGTTTTTTTCGCTGAATTTGCAAGGTTTTTTAAATGCTAATTCCTAACTATAACGTGTGTGAAACCCATGGTTTTTTCAGTGAATTTGTATGGTTTTTTAAATGCTAATTCTTACCTATAACGTGTGTGAAACCCATGGTTTTTTCAGTGATTTTGTATGGTTTTTTTAATACAAATTCTTATTTTAAACGTGTGATTTTTTTTTTTATTTGCAAGGTTTTTTACATTTTTTTTTTTACTTTATATTCTCTTAAAACACTATGCTTAATTTAAAAAAATTCTGCAATATATTATTTTTTCTCATTTTTTTTTTACCAAACAGGTAAGATATATTACTATAACATATTGATTCTTTTTTTCCAATTTTTTTTTTTTTTTTTTTACGTGCACGTACGGTAAGCTTACGGTAAGCGTACGGTTTGCGTATTGTATGTAATATTTCTACTCTTTTTGCGTATGGTTACGCAATTTACGTAGCCGTGCGTACTGCGTACGCGGCGCGTAAGCGCATACGCTACACACGCACGTTACGCGGAAGTGTTGCGGCGTGCCTGTTATGCGCATGCGCGCGTGCGCGTGTCTTTTATACGCGCATGCGTACTTTTACCATAAGCGCTCCGTAAGCGCTCCGTAAGCGCTCCGTAAGCGTAACGTACGCGCACGGTGGGTCATGTGATCAAGAAACAACACTTTTGATTGGTTTAAAGTAGTTTCAGTTCTAGAACTCTCCTACACCACACCCATTCCCCTCATTTCTGCTTGTGATCCCTTAGGAGAAGGAGCTGAGTTGTCTTTGGGATACGATGGCAGACCAGCACTCCACTTCTGAGAGTGAGGCTAGCAGCACCACCATCAGGCAGAGAAGGAGGAAACAGAAGAGCTCTTTTATATGGGAGTATTTTACTTTTCCTGAGGGTGACAAAAAAGTAAATGCTGCCTTAGTGACTTGCAAGCTGTGCCAGCGTGTACTTTCTAGAGGTAATCCTAACAGGAAGTATTCCTTCGGGAATCCCTCTATGTTACGACACCTTGAGGATGTACACCCTAGGACACATGCTCGACATACTGGAGGAAACCCTTCAGTAAGTCGACCAAGCACATCCACATCAGCTCAGCCGAGTCCATCTTCGGCAGCTCAGCTGAGCCCTTCATCTGTGGGGGCAGATTCACCTTTTTCTGATCCTGTGGAAACTAACCATCGATTTGCGAGGGTTACAATGCGGTGCTCAAATTGCCATGGTCTAATTGTTCATAGGGAGACCAGTGTTCCCCTAATTAACAACAAAATAGACCAGCACATTTGTCCTACCAGCTAATATTCCCATTCTTCCTTTCCTCTGTCCCAGCATGAACACAACGGCTCTTTTAAGAACCAACCTTACCTCTCAAGTTTCTTAAATTTTTTCTTAAAATTTTTTTTTTTTTTTTTTAAAAACACTAAAAAACAATTACCACATTACAAGGTCTTTGAGGGATTATTAACGAAATACTGAAAATCTGTTTGAGGAGAAGTGGAAGAAAGGGACCATCTAATTTCTGACTTACCTGACCCACCCAACAATTTAATTATCAATTTATATTTAATTGAAATTGCTTGTAAAAATGTTATTTTTTTCGAAAATTTTCTTTCTCAATCTGAAAAAAAAGAAAAAAGTATTAATATTTAATAAAATATTATATAATACAGTACACGTATTTACATATTTTCCAAAAACAATTTTTTGCCATTTTTTTGCTGTTTTCAGAATATATTGCATCTCACTATAAATCGTGAAAGCAATTGCATTCATCACTTAACAGCGGGCAAAAAAAAAATAACAATCTCAAAGATTGTTTTAAAAAAGCCCAGAATCTCTTTTCACTTAAACATAACATTATAGAAATGCAAAATATTTAAAAAAAATGTCATCTAATAACAAAAACTTTTTCTTAAAAATACCGTCTGACAATTTTGTTACAGAAGCATAATCACAAAAATAATATGGTGCCGATCACGATCCTGCAAAAACCGGGTACGAACCGTCGGACGGAGCATAATCTCCGTCCGACGCGTACCCGGTCGTCAATTTTTACAAACAAGGAATTACGATTCGCACGGGTACACCATTTCCGTACGATTCGTAAAAAAGCCCGACCGAACAAAAAAAAACGACCAATGCAATCCGGGAAAGCGCCGACCTGACGTCGGGACGCTCGCAGCCAGCCATTCACGACCCAGGAATTACGATTCGCACCGACGTCATCCCGCACGGTGAATATTTTCCGGCTGCCAAAAACTGCCAGGAAATCAGGACGACGCGAACAAGGACCACCAGTACGCTACGGACAGACAGGACGACGTGACCAAGGAGGACCCGTACGCGACAGGACGACGCGACCAAGGAGGACCCGTACGCGACAGGACGACGCGATCAAGGAGTACCAGTACGCGACGGACAGACAGGACGACGCGATCAAGGAGGACCAGTACGCGACGGACAGACATGGACCCGAACCTACGAGTCATCCCTGCCCTCATAGCAGTCCACCTCCTCTACAGGTTACGACGCAGATGCCGCAGAAGGTCAGAATAACTAAGGGAGGGGGGAAAGTGGGGTGGGGTGGGGGTGGCAGGACCAGGGCAGGCCACAAAACCCCCACCAAAGTCACACAGCACACATGGCCTGGACATACCTGACTCCCATGCCCTGGTCACTACGAGGGGGTGGGGGCGTGTCCTGATAAGCCAGCGACCGCCACAACGGAAGTCCGTCACGACGCGAACCGGCAACACAACCAGACAGGTACGTCCCGTACCCACGCCTGAAGAGCGTGGGTACGAGTCGTACCACGCCCACACACACGTCACCCCAACAATGGCAGGATGGATCGTACCCACGTGGCAAAGGCCTGGGTACGGCCCGCACAAGCATCACATAGCGTGGGGACGGATATGTACGGACCCTACCCCCACCCCGTATGCAAGGAGCGTACCCCCCACCCCAACAGTGTAAGTACGACCCGTACCCCCACCCGCGTATGTATGGAGCGTACCCCCCACCCCAACAGTGTAAGTACGACCCGTACCCTCACCCGCGTATGCATGGAGCGTACCCCCCATGCCAACAGTGTAAGTACGACCCGTACCCTCACCCGCGGACGTACGGACCGTACCCCCACCCCCACCAGTGTAAGTACGACTCCTACCCCCACCCCCGTATGCATGGAGCCTACCCCCACCCCAACAGTGTAAGTACGAACCGTACCCTCACCCGTGTATGCAAGGAGCGTACCCCCCACCCCAACAGTGTAAGTACGACTCCTACCCCCACCCGCGTATACATGGAGCGTACCCCCCACCCCAACAGTGTTAGTACGACCCGTACCCTCACCCGCGTATGCAAGGAGCGTACCCCCCATGCCAACAGTGTAAGTACGACCCGAACCCTCACCCGTGGACGTACGGACCGTACCCCCACCCCCACCAGTGTAAGTACGACTCCTACCCCCACCCCCGTATGCATGGAGCCTACCCCCACCCCAACAGTGTAAGTACGACCCGTACCCTCACCCGCGTATGCAAGGAGCATACCCCCCACCTCAACAGTGTAAGTACGACATGTACCCCCACCCGCGTATGCAAGGAGCATACCCCCCACCCCAACAGTGTAAGTACGACCCGTACCCTCACCCGCGTATGCAAGGAGCGTACCCCCACCCCAACAGTGTAAGTACGACACGTACCCCCACCCGCGTATGCAAGGAGCGTACCCCCCACCCCAACAGTGTAAGTACGACCCGTACCCTCACCCGCGTATGTAAGGAGCGTACCCCCCACCCCAACAGTGTAAGTACGACTCCTACCCCCACCCCCGTATGCATGGAGCCTACCCCCACCCCAACAGTGTAAGTACGACCCGTACCCTCACTCGCGTATGCAAGGAGCGTACCCCCCACCCCAACAGTGTAAGTACGACACGTACCCCCACCCGCGTATGCAAGGAGTGTACCCCCCACCCCAACAGTGTAAGTACGACCCGTACCCTCACCCGCGTATGCAAGGAGCATACCCCCCACCCCAACAGTGTAAGTACGACACGTACCCCCACCCGCGTATGCAAGGAGCGTACCCCCCACCCCAACAGTGTAAGTACGACCTGTACCCTCACCCGCGGACGTACGGACCGTACCCCCACCCCCACCAGTGTAAGTACGACTCCTACCCCCACCCGTGGAATCACGGACCGTACCCCCACCACACCAGTGTAAGTACGACTCGTACCCTCACCCGCGGACGTATGGACCGTACCCCCACCCCCACCAGTGTAAGTACTTCTCCTACCCCCACCCGCGGACTCACGGACCGTACCCCCACCACACCAGTGTAAGTACGACTCGTACCCTCACCCGCAGACGTACGGACCGTACCCCCACCACACCAGTGTAACTAGACTCGTACCCTCACCTCGAATGCATGGAGCGTACCCCCACCGTGTATGTTCCAAGCGTACATATCCAGAAATAGGAGGTGTGTGTGCAGAGTCCACCCAGCAGTGCCCTGAGACAGGAGAGGTGTGTGCCTATCACTAACAGCAGTGCCCTGAGACAGGAGGGGTGGGTGTGGAGTCCTCCCAGCAGTGCCCTGAGACAGGAGGGGTGGGGGCCTATCACAAATCACAACCAGCAGTGCCCTGAGACAGGAGGGGTGGGTGTGGAGTCCTCCCAGCAGTGCCCTGAGACAGGAGGGGTGTGTGCCTATCACAACCAGCAGTGCCCTGAGACAGGAGGGGTGTAACACATGTGTGTGAGGCTGGAAGTACCCACATGCATACTGCCTACAAGGGAACATGTCCCCATTAACTCATGTCAACAGACTCCACACACAAGTACAGTGATCACCAAGGATGCCACGATTGTTGCAGGTGGAGACATGGCCCTGCATGCATGGCCAAAGTAGAAGGGCTCCGTCACACACACAGCTCATGTAGACACAGCTCTGCGCTAAACATTGGGAAGACCCTGCAGGGAAGAAATCAGGGTACACAGAGGAAGGAATACACCCTGGGACAATTGCACCATGCAGTAACTGCTTACATGAACAAAGAAAGTTAGCTAACACCTTGTGATGGCACACAGATCCCAGGGTCCCCCCAATGAGCAGCACACTACTACATATCCCACACACCCAAACCCTTAAACACCACCCAAAACCATGTAGCAGCCCCACCAACACCAATACCAGCATAGCAGTAGTGTGATAATGAAAACAAAATTAAGCTTTATTCAGCATGAGCACAATGTCCGTGGATCGCAGGCAGTTCAATATTCACAAAGCCCATAGGGCAGTCAATGATTCTCAGCTGGATGGGGGACACAGTGGGATGCGTGTCCCCTACCTTGCCTGCACAGTCACATGGCATCGTCTTCCACACTGGTGAGGGCATCGGGGGGGGGGGGGAAGCACCAGGCACCGCAGGGACATCAGGGCAAAGGGGAGGCGTTGTGGGTGCAGGGATGGAGGACTCCACCACAGGGGGTGGGTCAGGACCAAAGGCGGAGGCCAGGATGGCACTACACACCTTAGCAAGGTCCTCCAGGGAGTCCCCTGCACCCGAAGGAACCTCAGGCCCCAAGGAGGGGGGGGGTCAGAGGGATGGGTCGCAGCGCCACCGGGGGAGGGTGGAGACAGGGGGGGAGAATCAACCACCCTGACCGAGGACTTCCTTGACCGCTTGCGTGGTGGTGTAACTGTGGGGCTCAGGGACAGAGCGGCCATGAAGGAGTCCTTGGGGGAGATGTGGCCAGGAGAGCTGAGGGGAGGGGATTTGGAGGGAGTGGACTGTGTGGAATGCGGACTCCCACTATGGCTGCGTGTCACACATTTGCCCCCCGACCCAGTGGGTGTGCCTACCTCACCCTGTGTGTGCGTGTCAGGAGGAGTGCGGTGGACCTTCCCTGCAGGTGTGGTGACTGTGTCTGTTTATGTGGGTGCATGCCGACGTCTGGGTGTACGTGGGACAGGCATGGGAGTGGGAAGTGTGGATGGGGCAGGGGTAGGTGGGGGGAGGTCGCGCTGCAGGAGACCCACTGCTGCAGTCAGTGTGGAGTCTATGGACCTCAGCAAGTTGCGTTGGTCAGCCTGCGATGAATGAATGCCCTCCAAGTATGCCTCGATGTTGGTGAGGGTTTTGCCGTGGGCATGGAGGACATTAAGGATCGCAGCCTGACCAACCTGCAGCTGCCGCTGGATGTCCACAGACTCGGCATTGGCGGCAGCAGTGGAGACAGGGGCAGGGGGTGCGATGCCTGGCATGAAGGAGACATGCGGTGACCAGGCACGCTGGGAAGGGACACGAGCAAGTGGGAGCCGGCTGATGGGAACTGAGGGGGCGGTGCGAGGTGTTGTTCCTCTGTCAGCTGCTGGTGCAGCCACCGCCCACTCGGAGACATCCTCCTCGGACCTGTCAGCTTCGTATTCTGACGTGCCAGTCGACAGGTCCTCGGCCGCACTATCCTCCACCTCTGTCCCACTCGATGTGCCAGCCCCGATGTCACGGCTGGCACTGGTGCTCGGTCCCTCCGCCTTGCCTGTGTCCATGTCTCCCTCTGTGTCCCCCGACGATGCTGTGGGCAGGGTGGAGAGACAGAAATTAATCAGACAGCTGTACACATCAGTCACATGAGTCCAATCTACATAGGTAACATTGCATAGCCTGAAAAGGAAGATCCCTAACATCTACTAAACAAGGTACCGATGTAGGGCATTAAACACACAGTTGGTTGAGCCACCATGCCACTGAAATACCATGGAGAGCATGAGACAATAGCTAAAGACAGGAAACGGAGTCTGACATAGCACCCAGGCCCTGGGGACAATCCAGCACTGCATCTGCACCACACAGCGTTGGTGAAAATACCGATGACCAGGGACCGTATCCATGAACTTGAGACACATGCTGCATAGGTAATGCTGAAAACATGCCCAACATGACTCGGTCACTGCACCTTGCGTGTGTGTCCAGACAAACATCACACACTGCCCAGACCCAGCAAGTAGAAATCAGGATTTGACATATAGGCATTGCCTGCCCCAACCACCCCCTACACGAGGCAAATTGTTGAGACACAGGTGGCACCAACATCTCATAGTCTGGGTGATAAACACAGGGGCAGGCAAAATGCAAGATTGGACGCCAAACAGCCAAGGTGCGCCTGTACAAATAATGAGGTACCAGTGCCCATCCTCAGATGAGTATAACAAGACACACAGGCACTGGCAACTGTGAGTATGAAGAAGGACAATCAGGTCAGGCTGCACAGTGGACACCTGTACAAAATAGCACGTCTATACACATGGTGCCAGGGGACAATGGCACAGAGCACAACCTACGCCGTAGACACTGAGAGTGCCCACGTTTATGATGACACATACAACACTGAGGAAAAGGTGCCCCAGGGGACAGTAGTGGCCACGCAACTCCATGCTACTGAATGGTAATGACTGCAACACACGCCACCATCCCTGCACTCTGCGTATCGCACACTCATGCACATCATGTCACAGGCCACTACATAGGACATGCGCGCTGTAAGGCATGACACATGAGAGACCAACTCCCATGTCTGGAGCCAGCATCAGTGCCAACTGACATGGAACCCACATGCAGTGAACTTGACAGGGCACAGCCAAGGTCCCAAAACCTGTCACACACCACCCCCACACATGATGCTACAGGCATTGTTCTCGTGGACAAAGCGCAAGCCTACATTACCTTGTGAAGGAGTGACTACACACAGACCAGGGAACACATTGCAAGGAGGGGAAGGGTGGCAGGGGCGCAGCGCTATACTGGGGCAAACTGGATCTGCACAGCACCTTTAAACCCTGCCAGTGAATTCATGCCACTGAGCCCTTACAAATGCCGGTGACACACAACAAACGCACATGTACCTACCCCCTTCCGGCTGCTGCAACGCCTGTAAGCGCCTCTCCAGGTCTGGAAAGACCACCGGCAGCACACGCCTGTGGAGGTGGCTCAGACGGCGGCGGCCGCGGTTCTTGTGGCTCTCAGGTGAGTCCCCCAGCAGGAGCCGTGCAATCCTCCGCGTCCAGCACCGGATATCCTGCCAGCGTTTCCTCACCTGGGACAGGCTCCGCCTCCGACCATCCACACCCCTCACGGCACTGACGGCGGTCAGCCAGATCTGCTCCTTGGCAGTGGCGCCTACCTGTGAGGAAGAACAAGTGATACCACATCAATACACCAGCCACATGTCACAGAGAGACATATGAGAACAAATTAGCAGGTTACAACAAGGCATGTCATGCAGCCAACGCATTGCACCTTTGTCATAGGGACATCATCCTCTGGTGAGGGAAAAGGCAGTACGTGCCATAGTGGGTACACAGGTGGAATGATGGCAATGTCACAATCAATGATCAAGGCTCACACTGTGCATCACACCCACCCCTCCTGTCTCAGGGCACTGCTGTGAGGACTCCACACCCACCCCTCCTGTCTCAGGGCACTGCTGTTAGTGATAGGCACCCACCCCTCCTGTCTCAGGGCACTGCTGTTAGTGATAGGCACCCACCCCTCCTGTCTCAGGGCACTGCTGTTAGTGATAGGCACCCACACCTCCTGTCTCAGGGCACTGCTGTTAGTGATAGGCACCCACCCCTCCTGTTCAGGGCACTGTTGGGAGGACTCCACACCCACCCCTCCTGTCTCAGGTCACTGCTGTTAGTGATAGGCACCCACCCCTCCTGTCTCAGGGCACTGCTGTTAGTGATAGGCACCCATCCCTCCTGTCTCAGGGCACTGCTGTTAGTGATAGGCACCCACCCCTCCTGTCTCAGGGCACTGCTGTTAGTGATAGGCACCCACCCCTCCTGTCTCAGGGCACTGCTGGGAGGACTCCACACCCACCCCTCCTGTCTCAGGGCACTGCTGTTAGTGATAGGCACCCACCCCTCCTGTCTCAGGGCACTGCTGTTAGTGATAGGCACCCACCCCTCCTGTCTCAGGGCACTGCTGTTAGTGATAGGCACCCACCCCTCCTGTCTCAGGGCACTGCTGTTAGTGATAGGCACCCACCCCTCCTGTCTCAGGGCACTGCTGGGAGGACTCCACACCCACCCCTCCTGTCTCAGGGCACTGCTGTTAGTGATAGGCACCCACCCCTCCTGTCTCAGGGCACTGCTGTTAGTGATAGGCACCCACCCCTCCTGTCTCAGGGCACTGCTGTTAGTGATAGGCACCCACCCCTCCTGTCTCAGGGCACTGCTGTTAGTGATAGGCACCCACCTCTCCTGTCTCAGGGCACTGCTGTTAGTGATAGGCACCCACCCCTCCTGTCTCAGGGCACTGCTGGGAGGACTCCACACCCACCCCTCCTGTCTCAGGGCACTGCTGTTAGTGATAGGCACCCACCCCTCCTGTCTCAGGGCACTGCTGGGAGGACTCCACACCCACCCCTCCTGTCTCAGGGCACTGCTGGGAGACATCAGGCATCCCCCCCCTGGGACCCCCCCTACAGTACATGGCATGTGTGTCACACCAGGACACAATGCCAGAAGTCACAGTCACAACATAGGGACAGTCTGTGCCAGTGGCCTATGCACTCACCTGATACCCTGGTCGCCCATACAGCATGGAGTACTGTGGGAGGATCACATCCAGCAGAGCCATGTTCTCCTCCAGGGTGAATGGCTGTGTCCTCTCCACATCCCTTGACATGGTTCCAGGGAATCAGTAGCAGCAGCTGGGTCGACGAATGCAAAGATGTGCAGGCAAGTACTCCCTCATGGGACCTGGCTGCCTTATATGTGCCTTTCTGCCCAGTATCATGCACAGGAGTACAGAGTGATTGGTCACTCACATTTGCATCCTATGTTTCCACCAATCCCTTCAAACCTAGCAGTCTGTGTGTTCTCTATCGGTTTCATTCTCCTGCATGATGTCAGCTCCACAAACACATTGCAACAAAGTATTGTAATTCCAACTGACTTCTGCTGTTCACCTTCCAGAAGAAAATCTAATTTTGAACTTGGTCTCCATGACAACCAGCATGCATGTAGGCCTTAATACTTGTCCCTCACGTGTCCCCTATGTAAATTGGTGCTTCACACACAGGTACGGTGCATTCCGGGGCCCTAGGGCACCCCAAATGCATTGCAACGGCCCGTACACGCGTGACTACGTTCACTATCACTATGGGTGGCCTCGCGTATGCGTATTCGTAGTGGTACGGGCCTTACACATGCCTGTACGCTCCCTATCACTATGGGTGGCCTCGCGTATGCGTATGCGTATGCGTATTCGTAGTGGTACGGGCCGTACACACGCCAGTACGCTCCCTATCACTACGAGTACGCATACGCGCGGACACCCATAGTGGTACGGGCCGTACACACGCCAGTACGCTCCCTATCACTATGGGTGGCCTCGCGTATGCGTATTCGTAGTGGTACGGGCCGTACACACGCCAGTACGCTCCCTATCACTACGAGTACGCATACGCGCGGAAACCCATAGTGGTACGGGCCGTACACACGCCAGTACGCTCCCTATCACTATGGGTGGCCTCGCGTATGCGTATTCGTAGTGGTACGGGCCGTACACACGCCAGTACGCTCCCTATCACTACGAGTACGCATACGCGCGGACACCCATAGTGGTACGGGCCGTACACACGCCAGTACGCTCCCTATCACTATGGGTGGCCTCGCGTATGCGTATTCGTAGTGGTACGGGCCGTACACACGCCAGTACGCTCCCTATCACTATGGGTGGCCTCGCATATGCGTATGCGTACTCGTCGTGGTACGGGCCGTACACATGCCTGTACGCTCGCCATCACGATGGGTACACATACGGCAGCACTCCCATAGTGATATGGGAACGTACACAGGCCATCTTCGCAGCAGTACAGCGGTTTTCACACATCACAGTGGTGACAGGCGGCACACAGGTAGGGATAGGGTGGACATAATTGTCCATGGATGGACATACTTGTCCATTCATTGACATCGAGGCATCGTCTGTGCATCACTACATGTGTGGGGCACAGGTGTGACGGCCTGTGATGTGGAACATCACTCCTGAGTTGAGAAGGCACCAGATGTATGATGAGATGTCTACAGATGTACTGTGTGATGGTGCGATGTGTGCCAGCCATGGCCTTGACTCCTTTGACATGTGTGCATGTCGTACTGCGCACTTGGGGTGAGCGTCACTGGCATGGCACGGACACCAACACACGGAAGTGTCCCCTGATGCCCGGTACAGGGGTTATGAAACCTGACTTGTCACTACCCACAGTGCACAATGTGACTATGTCATGTATGTGTGGGGGCTTCCCATCAGGTTGATGTTGGAGCACCCTCAAAAGCTGCAGCCGTTGCAGCAACCAACATGTGTCTGTGTGTAGATTGTCATTGCACACTGTTCCGCACACCATGCCACATGTGGTATCGGATGTGAGGTGCACATGTATGCATGGGACACGGAGTAGCGTGACAAGGACATGTCAGCATCCTCACAAGGAATGTGTGGTGAGTCATTACATATGCACCTTCATGGCAAGGTGTGTGGGCTGTCCTAGTGTAATGTCATGTGACCTGTGGCTCCAGTGTTCCGCTACCAGTCTCTGCAATCGGCATCCTACTGCTGCTGATGTGTGGGCCTATGTCACTCCTGTCTTGCGTCTGGCTGTTCACTTGCACTGGGACACAGCTATTCCCATGGCGTGGCATGGGGAGGTTCTCAATCTCCGTGTGTAGCTGGGTCTTGGAAGGAGTGCCACCTTGCATCCATACGTGTCCTGGGCATGTAGCACATACCTGAATCCCTATGTAGCATGTGTGTATTGCCAGATTAACATGTGCTCAGTACACATGAGTTGTTGTCGTAGTGCACTCACTCTTCCTTGTCACTTCCAAATTACTGCAGAGCGCCGCCTCTTGCCCGGATAATTCCAGACTTGGCTGCCATGCAGGAGAATGACAGCATCCGGCTCTACCGCTTCACCCAACCGTTGATTCTGGAGTTGACGGCGAGACTGGCACCACACCTGCAACCGCTGCACAGGTATCCCACGGCACTGACACCCCAGCTGAAGGTAATGGCTGCCCTACATTTTCTTGCCACGGGTACCTTTCAATATACCATAGCTCATGTTGGTGGCATGTCCCAGAGCATGTTCAGCGGTGTGCTGCATGATTTCTTAGAGGCCATGTTGATTCACCTGGATGACTTCATCAAGTTCCCAACCCCTGAACAGATGACAGAGGTCAAGCGTGGATTCTATGCCCTGGGAGGGATGCCCCATGTCATTGGGTCCATAGATGGGACACATGTAGCTTTGGTACCACCACACGCACGGGAGGTGGCGTACCGCAATCGGAAGCACTACCACTCCATCAATGCCCTTCTGGTGTGTCTGTCCAACATGGTGATTTCACATGTCTGTGCTCGTTTTCCAGGATCAGCACACGATGCCTACATCATAAGGCGTAGCGGGATGCCTGATATGATGATGCAGCTGCGCAACGAACGGGCATGTGTTGTTGGTGGGTACAGTCTGTCTCTCCTGTATTTTGCATAGCCTACCAGCACGACCGCTTCACCACTTCTAACGATGACCATGTGCTTCCCATGTAGGGGATGCTGGCTATCCCAACATGCCTTGGCTGCTGACACCTCTCCGCAACCCCATCACGCCGGCCCAGAGCCGCTGCAACACCGCCCAAGGCCGGACAATGCGAGTGATAGAGAGGACGTTTGGCATGCTGAAGAGCCGATTCCGGTGCCTCCACAAGACCGGCGGTGCACTCCCTTATGCCCGGGCGAAGGTCTGCAAGATCTTCATGGTCTGCTGCATGCTGCACAACATGGCAGTTGAAAGAGCTGTGCCACTCATCCTGGATCAACATGACGAGGACCATCCACCCATGGAGGACGAAGGGCTTGGCAATGGGGCTAGTGATGTGGAGGATGTGGAGCCGCAAGAGGACATCCGGACTCGGCTCATACGCGACTTCTTTGCTTAGTGGTGAGTACCAGTGTCTGAGTGTGCACGCATTGGTCCCCGTGTGGCATGCGTTGTGATGTGTGTCTCCACCTGCATGTATAGCACGTGAGTCAGAGGTGTGTGTGGGTGTGTCACTGGAGTGATGGTGGCAGTGATGGTAGTATTTCCCCAGTCATAATTATGACCTAGCATGTTGTCATCCATACATGTGTCGAGTAAATGCACATGCAAGTGGCTGTGATTTTTGTGGCTGACTTCTTGTGTGTCTCTCTTCCCCAGGTACCTGTGCATGCCGTCTGCTGGTTGCATTGTTGTGGCACTGCTATTCCTCATGGACATGACATCGTGGGCTGACTCAGCGTTACAGGCACGGACACGTTTGGAAGTCTCCATGGGGTAAGGGATGCATCTGGGGTGTATTGGGTGTGGCAGTTGTTCACGATGTATGCACACTGCCCCTGTCGATGTGTTGTTCCTCTGCAGCCATGTCGCATCCCCATGGGACACGACATGCAGCTGTGTACACCTGAATAGATGGTCTGCCTGGTTGACAGGCATCAGTGATGGGATAGGGGATTGTGATGATGGCATCAATGTGTGTGATACTGCCCTCGGCCACATACGGTTAGCATTGGTTTGACATGGTGTGGGACTTCGACATCAGCGGATCTATGGTGTACGGCAGGCTCTCCGTGTGCAGCTGTGGGTATTTAGCTGTTAGCCGACGCTTGTGTGCCAGTTCCATGGCAAACACGCATGTGTGCTGCAGAAGGGGGGTGCCAGTGTTGGACACACATGTTACTCCACATGATGTGTTCATGTGTACTTCGAGTAGCCTCTGCAATCCCGAATACATGACTAATAAAGGTGTCCCTATGCCTCCAAGGTGCCTCTTCTCAGTCAATGCTGGTGTGTTGCCACGGTGCATCCTGCATGTCTGGCATGGTATTCCCTGATTGTGGCTATGTGTCAATGTGTCGAGTTGCAAGATGCAAGCTGTGTGTGTGGGCTGAGGCTGTGTATTGGGCATGATGTCCATGACTGTGTTGGTATTGTGACATGTGCCACCCCCATGCATCCAACGTTGGCCAGGCCCCCATTCTCTGCATCCACCGGACTCCGGCTTGCAGGACATGGTTCTGCCACCTGTCTACACATACCTGGGTGCCCCCCAGGACACTGGACTGGATCCCTGACCACTGCGCATGACTGTTGCTGTACTCAATGTGTGTGTCAGCACGGTTGTTCGGCAACCCCCTCAGCTGGTCGGGCCCATCACGGGTGTGTATGGTGCTCCATGTCTGTCTTGCCTAATACACTGTGACCCATGTGTCCTGTGCCAGACTCAGGCCCCAGGGTGTGGATGGTTGAAGACAAAAGATGACTCTGGCATGTTTAGACTTTACAAGACACATGTTAGTTAATAATGCTACCAGCAGGCATCTACTCTTCATAGTGTGATTTATTAGTGGGGGGGCAAAGTGAGGGTCTTTCCGGGATGTTTGAATCCAAAGTTCAGTAGGGGAGTTGGGGTCCTTGCCATTGGAAATCCTCAGAGTCCATGCCACAGTCTTTGTCAACATTGGTCAGCCAGTGACCAGCAGGGCCATGTGGCAGAGAATGTCTCTTGATGCTGTGATGCTGTTGCTCCAGTGGGCCAGGTGCCAGGCCAGGTGTCCTGGGAGATGGTGATGTAGCAGCCACCCTCACGGTCCTTTCCGTGGACGACCCGGCCTCCTGCGGGGAACCTCAGCAGCAGGCCGTGACGACATCTGGGATGCTCCGTCGGATGTTTCCTCCTCCTCCTCATGATCCCTCCCTGTGGGTGGTGATGTTCTCCGCCTTCTGGCACAGGGAGGGTCGGCCATGTTGTCGGCCATCCGACGGAGTGTAGCGTGAATCCCCTGGAATGCCGTCACTTGCTCAGCCTGTCTGTCCTCCATCCTCCGTTGGTGTTGCAGTTGACAGGCATGTTGCTGGGCCTGCTGGGTCTTTATCTCATCGAGGGTCCCCTTGATCTCATTGAGGGTGGACACAACCTGGGCCATGCCCGTGGTGTCCTGCCGGTATGAGTCCAGGATGTTACGGACATGGGACAATGCCGGATCCCCAGCCAACTGGTCAGGCTCGCGCCTCCGCCGTCCTCCACTCCCACCACCCCTGCCCACTTGCGCCTGGCCTGCCCTTGTGGGCACATGGGGTCTCCGGGACCCCTGAGGGGTGGCATTGGCGTTGTCGCCTGCCTCCTCCTGGGTGCCCGGGACACCGTGTCCCTCCTGGCCAGCCTGGCTGCATTGTGGTGTTGGGGCAGGGATCCTGGGTGTCTCCTGGGATGTGGCAGGAGTGGGGGTGGTGGTTGGCACAGTTGTACCTGACGCAGGTGCTGCAGGTGGTTGGACACCAGAGGGGCCAGGTTGGTCGGGGTCGTCCACAGAGTGGTGAGAGTGGTCGCTGCCGGTGGGATCGGGCTCCTGCAGATCCAGGTCCTGTGAGTGTTCCCCCCCAGTGTTGGGGGGTGCACCACGACGTTGACCTGTGTGTGAGAGAGACAATGTTAATTTTGGTCCATGCAACATCCATGTTTCATCAGTTTCAACGTTGGCACATTTCCTCTTGGAATTAGGATCTGTCTTGCATTCCACTCACAGTGCACTAGTGCATGGGTGTGTCCCTTGGGCACCACTTTGGCCCCTTTAACTATGTGTGGCACAGTCTAACTTGCTGTGTCAAGTGTGACTGCAGTCAGCAGTGGAGTGGGCAGGTGTGGCGAGCCATGCATTGGCGCCTTCCGTGTAGCACTGTACATGTGCACATGGAGTGGATCCACACACTTATATGATCCAGGTAGCTGTCCTTGTGCTCGTGAACAGGTTGTGACATGGCCCTGTGTTTTGCCATGGTGAAGAGGGGGGGTTCTGGCACTGGCCACCCTTGTCTACATGCACGCAGTCTACCTGCTGACGAGCAGGCATTCACACACGCAACACGGCTGATTAGCTCTCCCTGTGTCTCGCTCCCTCTGTGTCCCCCTCTCCCTCCCTCCGTGTGTCAGCCTCCTCCCTCTGTCCGTCTCACTCCCTCTCTGTCCCCCTCTCCCTCCCTCTCTGTCCCCCTCTCCCTCCCTCTGTGTCCCCCTCTCTCTCCCTCCGTGTGTCAGCCTCCTCCCTCTGTCCGTTTCACTCCCTCTCTGTCCCCCTCTCCCTCCCTCTCTGTCCCCCTCTCCCTCCCTCTGTGTCCCCCTCTCCCTCCCTCCGTGTGTCAGCCTCCTCCCTCTGTCCGTCTCACTCCCTCTCTGTCCCCCTCTCCCTCCCTCTCTGTCCCCCTCTCCCTCCCTCTCTGTCCCCCTTTCCCTCCCTCTCTGTCCCCCTCTCCCTCCCTCTGTGTCCCCCTCTCCCTCCCTCTGTGTCCCCCTCTCCCTCCCTCCGTGTGTCATCCTCTGTCACCTCAGCCCAGCTTCCTGGGCACACACTGTTAGCAGATCTTTGAGTGGCCCTTGGCTTGTTGATGTGAGTTTGTTTCTGATCTCCAGGCACCCATTGGGTGTGATGTGTGTCTTTGCGCTGCTGCTGTGGTGGTGTGTGCTGCCACTCTTTCACAATGTTGGCTGTTCATTAGCTGCTGGCATGTGCAAAACAGTGCCTTCACCCCCATGTGTTGATGCAAGGCGTCCGCCATTTGCTGGCAAGTTATTCCTGTGTTGGGACACACTGTTTGTCTGGCTGTGACCTAGGCCATATGGGTAGAGTGAATTGTCGTCTGCTTCTGAGTTGCACTATGTGCTTTTTGGGGCCCAGCCTCCCGCCATCCGGGTTACCGTGTCATGTGTTGTTGTCTTCTGTGGCCTGTGACTTGACATTGTCCAGCTGGGTGCATGGGGCATGGTGGCAGCAGTGGCATGTGCGTGCTCATGGAGTGTGGTTGAGTCATGCGATGGCTTGTGGTGGTTGCGTGCCTGTTAGTGATTTTGGTTGTGGATGCCGTTCCCCCATGTGAGGTGCGTTGTTTGTGTACTCACCCGGGTCTCGGAGTCCTTCTAATCCTTCGACTGCCTCCACCGGCAGTATGGCCATCACCCTCTCCTCCCAGGGATGGTAGTGTACGGGTCTGCGGGAGGGCCCTCCTCCGGTGGCGTTGGCCTGGTCGTGTTCCTCCTGCCTCTTGGCTCGGACCCTCCTCCGCAGATCGTACCACCTGTTCTGGCATTCCTGCCTGGTCCTTCTGGTGTCCGCAACAGCATTCACAGCATCGACGATGGTCTGCCACATGGCTGTTTTTGCTGCCAGGCTGGTGTTTCTGACCAATGTTCCAAAGATCTGTGGCTCGACTCTGAGGATTTGATCAACAAGAACCTCCAACTCTCGGTTACTGAACTTTGGATTCTTGGTAGTGGGCATGGTGAGGGGTTTGGATGGTGGGGGGGGGTGTGGATGGTGGGGGGGTGTGTGGATGGTTGTGGGTGTGTGGGTGTGGGTGTGCAGGTGTGTGTGTGTGTGAATGTGATGAGGGTGTGTTTGTGAAGGTGGTTGTGTGGAGATGTGCAAGTGTAAGGTGTGGTGAAGCTTGTAGTAAGGTGCTGTAAGTTGTCTGTGGTGTCTAGCAGCAGTGAGTCTGTTGCAAAGGCTCATGGTTTGTGTGTGTGGGCCCTTTTTATTGGTCCATTGGTGGGTGTGGCTGTGTTTGAAGTTTGGGTGGGTGTGTTATAAGGAGTGGTGGTGTTTTGGGCCTCTGTTTGTTTTTGGCAGTTGCAGGTCTGTGAAGGTGTGTTTTTTAGTGTTTGTTGGCCATGTTTAGTGGCTTTGTGCCATTCGAATAGTGTATTCTTGTGTTTGTTTGGTTTTTCCTGGTTGTGTACGTGCGTTTTGAGCGTGTGTACGGTGTGTAGATGGGCCATTTGGTTGTACGGTGCTGTCCTTGTGTGTGGCGTGGTACGACTCGTACATGCGGTTGTGATGTTGGGGCCTGGGGTGCGCTCCGTACTTAGGAGGTTGTGTTGGGGGTAGGACCGGAACGTACTGGGGTGTACATGGACGGTGGTACGACACGTACAGGGGTGGGGGTACGACTCGAACGTACTGGGGTGTAGGTACACGGGGGTATGACACGTACAGGGATGGGGGTAGGACTCGAACGTACTGGGGTGTACATGGACGGTGGTACGACACGTACAGGGGTGGGGGTACGACTCGAACGTACTGGGGTGTAGGTACACGGGGGTATGACACGTACAGGGGTGGGGGTAGCACTCGAACGTACTGGGGTGTACATGGACGGTGGTACGACACGTACAGGGGTGGGGGTAGGACTCAAACGTACTGGGGTGTACATGGACGGTGGTACGACACGTACAGGGGTGGGGGTAGGACTCGAACGTACTGGGGTGTACATGGACGGTGGTACGACACGTACAGGGGTGGGGGTACGACTCGAACGTACTGGGGTGTACTTAGACGGTGGTACGACACGTACAGGGGTGGGGGTACGACTGGAACGTACTGGGGTGTACATGGACGGTGGTACGACACGTACAGGGGTGGGGGTGGCACTCGAACGTACTGGGGTGTAGGTACACGGGGGTATGACACGTACAGGGGTGGGGGTAGCACTCGAACCTACTGGGGTGTACATGGACGGTGGTACGACACGTACAGGGGTGGGGGTACAACTCGAACGTACTGGGGTGTACATGGACGGTGGTACGACATGTACAGGGGTGGGGGTACGACTCGAACGTACTGGGGTGTACATGGACGGTGGTACGACACGTACAGGGGTGGGGGTATGACTCGAACGCACTGGGGTGTACTTAGACGGTGGTACGACACGTACAGGGGTGGGGATACGACTGGAACATACTGGGGTGTACATGGACGGTGGTACGACACGTACAGGGGTGGGGGTATGACTGGAACGTACTGGGGTGTACATGGACGGTGGTACGACACGTACAGCGGTGGGGGTGGCACTCGAACGTACTGGGGTGTAGGTACACGGGGGTATGACACGTACAGGGGTGGGGGTAGCACTCGAACGTACTGGGGTGTACATGGACGGTGGTACGACACGTACAGGGGTGGGGGTAGGACTCGAACGTACTGGGGTGTACATGGACGGTGGTACGACACGTACAGGGGTGGGGGTACGACTCGAACATACTGGGGTGTACATGGACGGTGGTACGACACGTACAGGGGTGGGGGTACGACTCGAACGTACTGGGGTGTACATGGACGGTGGTACGACACGTACAGGGGTGGGGGTATGACTCGAACGTACTGGGGTGTACTTAGACGGTGGTACGACACGTACAGGGGTGGGGGTACGACTCGAACGTACTGGGGTGTAGGTACACGGGGGTATGACACGTACAGGGGTGGGGGTACGACTCGAACGTACTGGGGTGTAGGTACACGGGGTATGACACGTACAGGGGTGGGGGTAGCACTCGAACGTACTGGGGTGTACATGGACGGTGGTACGACACGTACAGGGGTGGGGGTAGGACTCGAACGTACTGGGGTGTACCTAGACGGGTGGGGGTGTACATACACGGGGGGTACGTGTCGGACGTACGGGGGCTGGGGGGAGTGTTGGGCGCGTATGCGGGCACATGTCTCCATGGTTGCTATAGGTGTTCGGTGCGGACGGTGTTTTTTCCATACGGTTGTTGCCTCGGACGCACGGGATGGATCGTGATTCCTCGGTCGGACTTCACCTTTCACGTTTGTACGGTAAATCGTCCGAGGACGTGTTGGACACATTTTCCGACCCGAGGACGTGTGGGGAATGATTCCCAATGCGGTTCGTTTGGACTTTTTACCATGCGAATCGTGATTTCCAGTTCGTACGGCACTTGTACGATTCGTACGGTAAAAAGACCGGATACGAGTCGCACGGGGGAATTTTTTACCGGATCGTGATCGGCACCTATATCTCAAATAACTCCACAATACATCTGGTTACCTTTCCTTTAGGCCAAATGGTAATTTTAAAATTCTTTTTTGATTAAATTTCCAATGGTAATCCAATAAAATTCCAAAATTTAAATTGTACAGATGTTACCGATTTTCTCAAAAATTTTGGTTTCCAAAAGATTAATTAGTAATTAAATAAGTCAACAATACAATTGGTTACCTTTCCTTTAGGCCAAATGGTAATTTTAAAAACCCTTTTTGATTAAATTTCCAATGGTAATCCAATAAAATTCCAAAATTTAAATTGTACAGATGTTACCGATTCTCTCTAAATTTTTGGTTTCCGAAAGATTCATTGGGAATTAAATAAGTCCACAATACAATTGGTTACCTTTCCTTTAGGCCAAATGGTAATTTGAAAAATATTTTTATTTGAAAATTCCAATGGTAATCCAATAAAATGGTAAAATTATTTTGTACAGATCTTGCCAATTCTCTTTAAAATTTAGGTTTCAGGAAGATTAGATAGGAATTTGCTAAATCAAAAGGCAAACATTGCTTAAAAACCAATTGACAATCATTACATATTGTCCAGCCTTTTTCACATTTTAGCTAAACTGTGTAATGACCAGAAGTTACAGTAGGTCCATCATGAAAAATTATTGCAACTGTTACAAAAGTTTTTCCTGAAATTGATAATTGCTGTCCTGTAAACTTCTTTATTAAAGTATCCAATTTTGAACCATCAGCTCTACATCGTTGCATCATTAAAATTACATACTGTCCGTATTCCTTTAAAATTAACGTTGAAAACATGTCAGATTTACACTCACTGCATTCCATGCTATGATTAGCATCTTTAACTAATTTAGCAAAAGTGACTGTTTTACTCTCTGGCAATGTTAAATAAATAAACCTTTCTGAATCAACATTAGAGCCACATGTATTGAAACAGTTTTCACAACTATGTTCCCATTTATAAGAGAGACCAAACATATTTTCAATGTGTACCCCTTCTTCTTCCGGTACCTGAAGAAAATACATCAAGAATTCCTGTGCGTCTTGCTGTACATTTTGAGAAAACTGTGTTCGTCCTGAACATACATCTAAAAGTTTTCTAATTTCAGTAGCACTTTCTATTTTAGTTTTATCATTACTCAGCTTTTCAAAAAGGAGACTCAACTCAGAACAGAATCTTTTTCTCTGATTTACTATTATCTGCTCTTGCAAACTTTCCAGATAAAATACAACATTCAGCACTACATTAGCGTAGCAGTTGACACCAGAGCTATTTTCAAAATGACAACCTACAACCTCTTCAACATTTTCCTTTTTCTTTTTGCTTGCAATTACATCACTACTCTTTTTTTTTCTCCTCTCTACATCCTCATCACAGATATTCTCAATTCTCCTTTTTCGAGAAACAACACGTTTTTCCAACACAGGATACTGACCTAAATGAGGAGCAGAGGTTCTTCTTAATCTATTATACTCCTTTACACAATTTGCATCAGCACTAACTTTTGAGTCATCAAAGTCTATCATAAATAAACCAGATAATGTTTTCACTTGTGACAAAGCAACATAAGCCATACCTTCTTTGAACACAGTTGAACCAATGTTTACAAAAGCACAATCTACAGTCAATCCTTGAGACTTGTGAATAGTTACAGCATATGCTAGAGAAAACGGAAACTGTTTCCTACGTACATATAAGTCTTTCACAAGCATGAAACGAACTGTACAACGACAAATGTCTATAACTTCTTCTATCTGATCAAATTTTATTTTTAAACATTCAATTCCATCTTTTTTCTGGAAATTAATAAAACCCACAACTCTTCCCATAGCTCCATTCACTAAACCTTTTTCAACATCCAAATTTCTCCTTAAAAATACTCTACAGTTCATGCAAACATATAGATTTTTTTCTAATCCAGCAGTTTTGGAAATGTTCTTCTCTAGTGAATCCAATTTATTTTTCAGTTTGCCTGTTAATGTAATAGTAATTCTTTCATGCTGAATTTTGTCCACTGCTTCCAATTTCCTAATCTCTTCCTTTTCCAATTTCAAAAGTTCCTCATTGAATATTGAGCATTCACGTAGAGTTGGCATTAAGCAGATGACACTTTTCTTTTCTGCAATGTTCTTGTATATTTTCTCTGCAACTATTTCTTCCTTTGGGAATAAATTATGTAGCAACCGACTCTGTAATGCTTTCGTGCCAGCTTCAGTGAGTAGTCCAATTCTGATATCTTTCAGAATACTTCCATATTCTTCATCGTTTGCTTGCCTCATATTAGTAGTAAGTTCCTTGTACTCAAAGAAAGACCAAATATTTGCATTACCAATGCTTCCTAATGACTTCTTTGTGTCTTCATGTGTCACAGTATTAAACACTGGTTGTCTTTTAACTGGAGTAAGCTGTAGAAGATCCCCTAAAACTATGACATGTTTTCCACCAAATAACACGTCATAGTATGTCCTTAGAATTTGCTGCATTCTTAAATGCACAAAGGCAAGCATTAAGTTTGATACCATGCTCACCTCATCAATAATGAGAACTTGCATCTTCTTCAATACTCTTGAAACTTCCAAGCATGCTTCTCCAGTTAGCTTGTGGTATTGTATTTTGTTCTCATGCTCCACTGGTAACATTAGCAAACGATGTAAGGTGATTCCTTTTATGTTATATGCTGCTAACCCAGTTGGAGCAGTAACCACACAAGACAAAGTTGAATCCGGTTTTTGCTGTAGGTAGCTTCTGATGACTTTTATTAAGAAACTTTTTCCAGTTCCAGCTTGTCCGCTTACATACATCCTGTTTGGTTGAAATGATGTGCATGAGCACTCTTTTTTTCATGTAGTAATCCGTGATCAATTTTGTTTCTGATCTCTTCATAAATTTGTTGCTGCTCTTCATTCAGTTGTCTTTCCAAATTTGGTAAGTCTATAAATTCTTCTTGAGCTTGATTCAGAGCCGTTTCCACTTCAGTCATAGCTATTGCAGCTTCATTTTCAATGATTGGTTGTCCTAGGGGATCTTGACTGAGTGTTCCAGAACTTTGGCTGTCTTGAGAACTGTCTCTAGCTACTTCAGCTGCAATTGTAGTTTCCTGTTCAATTTCTTCATTTAACATTTGCACATAATTTGTGAAAGTACTGCATTCTATGCTGTCTTTGCAAGCATTAAAGGAATCTTCATAGCTTTGAAATTCTCCCAGTAGTTCGTCCTCTGAACGCCATGGTTTAAACAGCTGTAAAAGAGCCAAGTAGTAAAATTCCTTTTTGTCAGTAGTGTCGCAACTCAGCTTCCTGTGATTCATCAAACTTCCTTTTGTTTGCTTCACCAAACATCCTTCCTCACCAATGACTTTATATTTTCCATTGTTGATGTCTTCTGTGGCTTTCCGTGAATAAATGTAGTTCTGCAGCACTTCATAGAGACACATGTTCTCTAGATGAAGACTTCTCTTTGGGTAATATGTGTCCAACATGTTTGATTTCAAAATATCTGTACTTTCTGGGTCGTTCTCGGCCAAACAGATTTCAGTACCCGATTTCTCATTGCTGCAAGGCCTAAACTTGCCCAAATTATTCTTCTTGATTTCGAGTAGATACTTGCAGAAGATAACCTATCTGAACATTCGTAGGATCCAATTTCTCGATGCGATAACATCTTTAAACTGAAACTGTACAGCTTCTTACTGACAGTCTTCTCGCGAGAAATATCTTTCCACATTTCTTTCAATTCAGTTTTTTCTGATTTAGTAATGTAAGATGTTACATATCGAGCAACAGCAATGGAATTGTCAGCTACATACTGTATATCCATGTTAGCATTCCACATGGATAAAATGACTGGGTTGTAGTCATTTATATTTTTTGATTCTTCTTTTCTTTTTAGGTTGTAGGTATTCTTAGGTGATTTTCTTGTAATAGTATGTCTCACAGCTGACATAAAACTGTTTACTCTTCCTTTTGAAAGAACAGGTCTAGGAAATCCAAATCGACATTTAGTGTAGAATTTATCTTTCGTCTTGTACTTCCGTCGACAGTATTTTCCACACCGATGACTTTGGAAACGTAAAACTTGTTCTTTTAACTTTTTTTCTTCTGTGCTTTTTGGTATAGCACATGTTGCATATTCTTCAATTAAAGATAACACTGCTTTATCAGTATCTGTTCCAAACTTTGGGGCATCCTTGATCCACAACAGCATATGAATATGAGGAGCACCTCTTGCCTGGTACTCTTTTCTCCAAAAGAAATCCACAACTTCTCCAAGAGGTGGATGTTTTTTATTGCAGATGAAGGACATCATAGCCTCAAATCTATGATTAAAATATCTGCAAACATTAACCGGATCCAATGAGCACAGTTCTCCTGCTGTCTTGTATTCAATGTTTTTAATGTTTGAATTTGCCTCTCGTAGAAAATCCAGTAAATCATCCCAAGCGTACTCAGCACAGCTTAGGGTAAGGAACCATGTTGGTGTTCCTAAATTCCGTAACATGCATTTTAATTCACCATGGCGTCGGTACCAATATTCATTTGTCCCACGCTGACAAGCCATCAGATTGATCAGTTGTGTTTCCAAATGATCATCTCGGTGCTGCACTTTCTCCATAAAATCCTTAGCAGACACATTTTGTAAATGTACTCCACTTTTTAAAATGTGATTTACTGCATAAGACAATGCAGACAAGTCGCTTTCAAATAAAAGATGGAACAAATAAGGAATACTTTGTCGAAATCTTGGATCTTCTGCATATAGTCTTGTAGTCCGATACTCAGAAGCTGGAATCTGTTCTGGACGTTCATCGTATCGTCCTCCTTTTCCTGTAGGAAACAGCTGGGGAAAACATCGAGCTTCCAAGCTCTCCTCCCATACACTCACGGGAGTTCCTTTTGCTTTCTTCATCTGAAACAGATCAATAGTGTCTCCCATAACTTCTTTTGAATGAAGAGGATGTATGCTAAAATGTTCATAAATTTCTTCTTCCTTTGACTTGTCCACTTTTTCAATTTGTCCAGTTGGTGTTTCTGTGTCTTCTTGTAAATCTTCTTCTTCTTCTTGTATATAAATTGGTTCATACCATTTGTTATTCCTTTTCAAATACAAATTTGCTCTTTGTACTTTCCGTACATCTACCAGCTCCTGCCAAATCTTCTTATTCTTTGTAGGTACACCATTAACCAGAATAACTAATGGTTCAGTTTCCAAAGTATCTGCATCAATAGTTTCCATATTTTTTTTCAAATCCAAGGGCAAATACACCACTCTACCTTTTAAACCTCTCTGTAAATCTGAAGGAGGTAATTTACCAGTTTTGGGCTCCATACGTACTATGGTCTGGAACGGATGAACACATTGAATAAATATATACTCATATGTATTTAATTCAGAAAGTTCGGCAGGAATAGCATCCAATTCTAAATTATTATTAGGGCTCCCAGTTTTCCGTTTTTACGGATTTTTACAGATAAATACAGACAGAAAACAATGTGCTTTCTGTCTGTATTTATTTTTTAAAAGTGGATAAATACAGAAAATTGTGCTTCTTTTAAGTGACTCTACATGCTGTCTTTCATGAATTATAGGCCAGCAGCTGAGCAGATGAATAGCATGGTTAATTAAAAACAGGATGACATTTCTTTAAATAAGAAATTTATAGTATAATGCTAGTATTTACCAATAGATGTATGGTTATGTAATATTTGGCAGCTTAAATAGCTAAAACGCGGCAGACATCATAGTAAGAGGTGCGCGTCTATCAGTTAAATAGATATGGAAATGTACAGTTTTACAACTTCATTTATACGCAAAACACAAAATAAATATGGATAAATACAGATAAAATAGGCAAAAAATAAATATGGATAAATACAGACGGAAATGGACAAAAAATAAATACCATAAAACCGGGAGCCCTAATTATTATGTACAGCTCTGGTCGGCATACTATTTTCTTCTAACTTATTATAACAGTATTTACAAATACGCTGATCTTCACCCAATTCAAAACAATTTTCAAGAAATATATATGTGGCAAAATCCTTCCACTTATAATTATCTTCATTTTCACTTTTTCTGTAGAGATCAACATTCCTGGTTTGTTTTTTATAATGAGTTCTGCGGCAACAAATACAAGTAATATTTGGTCTTTCATTAGAGATTACTGCAAATTTTGTTATGTGATCAATACATTTCTTACTTACAGAGGGTTCTACATTCTCTTCCACTTCTTCCTCATTTACTGTGTCCTTTTCTGCACTTTCTTGTTCTGGACCAAAGTAACAAAACTGAATTTCATCAGTAACCTTCTCTACATCTGATACCGATCCACGGAACAGCGCCCTATTCAATTCATCTAACTTTATTGCTGGACTTTTAGCAAAATACAATCGTCTCACAAACTTTCTCATTTCAGTATGATGAACAGCCAGCATCCTAAAATGATGAAAAACACTTTTACACACTTTTCTAGATAGACAAGCCAGAGAATGTCCCTGCAAACCAGTATTCTCTCTCACTCTGCATGGATCTAGACTTTGAAGCACCTTAATCCTCTGTTTAACACTTTTTTTACTATATTCTCTTAGAAACTCACGAAATTTATCAATAGATTCCTGACGCACAGTGCAAATACTACTACAATTCCAAGTATACACTGGGGCTTTAGGACGTCTCCCCATAGCCTCTTCCGCCATCACTTGTTCCTCATCTCTTGGAACCATTTTCTCCTTCTCCATTATACAACCATTTTTCACTTCATAAGCACGACCTCTGGTGTCAACTGCATGCAGCAAACTATTACTTTGAAGATAACTCTCTTCATTAAAAAAAGGTTCACTACTTGAACTATGCATCCGTTCTCCTAAAAACACTTTACAAAAGTTTGTTCTTTTCCTTAGTCTTTTCCTTTTGCTTTGTGATTTCAGTACATTGACCATTTTATCTAATGTACGCATCCTGTTCAAAATTAAAATGAATAGTTTCCTTTTTAATTCTAAAGCCTTTGCTACAATGGCTTCAATTTCTTTTTTTCTCTTATAAAATTTAGCTTTTTTCTTATATTTCTTCACATCCTTTATCAAATTGGACATAACTCTTCTCTGAAACATTTTTCTACGAATCTCTTTAAACGCTGTTTTTCTTTTTAAGTTAATCTTTATTGTTTCTGAAGGTATATTTGCATTAACTAAATGCTCAATTTTTTCCTGTTGTTTTCTATTTAAAACATTCTTTCCAGTACAGACATTTTGTACATTTTTCCTTTTTTTGAAGATATTGTTTAAAAAATCTTTTGTCTGCTTACCAGAAGACTTTCTCTTTTTCCCAACATGAGCATCTCCAACTATCTTAGGTCCTCCAGTTGTCTTCAAATATAGATTTTTTTTGTGGTTTTTCCTTAGTCTGGATTTTGTAGGCATCTTAAATTTTGTTCACTGCTCTTCATCAATATCTGAAAAAAACTAAAATAAAAATCCTTTATTTTATTTAAATATATTACTATATTTTTTATGATCTTTTCAAATCTTAAAATACTATGTATCCCTTTCCTACAAGTGAAAATCACAATAACACCATCACAAATTAAATATCTAAAAACAATTCCTGTGTGCACACAGAGTCATGGTTTGATATTAGTCAGAAAACGAAATTTCTTTGCCAATTTGAAAGCACACTTACTACTCTTTTTTTGGCAAGTGATAAGTACTTTTACAGTCTGACACATTTTGAACCCACTTTTCAGATTCTGAAAACAGCACATGTCCAAACAGCTTTTTGAGACCAGGAACATGTGTAACCTGGGTGACTGACTACACTCCAGCAAGGGCAACCAGCCTTAGTGATGCTGAATGTATTTGCATTACTGACTGCAACCTCAAACCCCACTCGGTTGTGAATACTATACATGATTCTACAGGATAAGCAGCTGGGTGTGTGCTAAGAGTCTGCTTCTGCAGAAAAATAGCTGCCCCTTTCCTACTAATGCAAATGTAAAATTACCAGAGTAATACGCAATAAATCTCTGTCTATAATTCCTCTTTGCACACAGAGTCATGGTTTGATATTAGTCAGAAAACGAAATTTCTTTGCCAATTTGAAAGCACACTTACTACTCTTTTTTTGGCAAGTGATAAGTACTTTTACAGTCTGACACATTTTGAACCCACTTTTCAGATTCTGAAAACAGCACATGTCCAAACAGCTTTTTGAGACCAGGAACATGTGTAACCTGGGTGACTGACTACACTCCAGCAAGGGCAACCAGCCTTAGTGATGCTTAATGTATTTGCATTACTGACTGCAACCTCAAACCCCACTCGGTTGTGAATACTATGCATGATTCTACAGGATAAGCAGCTGGGTGTGTGCTAAGAGTCTGCTTCTGCAGAAAAATAGCTGCCCCTTTCCTACTAATGCAAATGTAAAATTACCAGAGTAATACGCAATAAATCTGTCTATAATTCCTCTTTGCACACAGAGTCATGGTTTGATATTAGTCAGAAAACGAAATTTCTTTGCCAATTTGAAAGCACACTTACTACTCTTTTTTTGGCAAGTGATAAGTACTTTTACAGTCTGACACATTTTGAACCCACTTTTCAGATTCTGAAAACAGCACATGTCCAAACAGCTTTTTGACACCAGGAACATGTGTAACCTGGGTGACTGACTACACTCCAGCAAGGGCAACCAGCCTTAGTGATGCTGAATGTATTTGCATTACTGACTGCAACCTCAAACCGTACTCGGTTGTGAATACTATGCATGATTCTACAGGATAAGCAGCTGGGTGTGTGCTAAGAGTCTGCTTCTGCAGAAAAATAGCTGCCCCTTTCCTACTAATGCAAATGTAAAATTACCAGAGTAATACGAGATAAATCTCTGTCTATAATTCCTCTTTGCACACAGAGTCATGGTTTGATATTAGTCAGAAAACGAAATTTCTTTGCCAATTTGAAAGCACACTTACTACTCTTTTTTTGGCAAGTGATAAGTACTTTTACAGTCTGACACATTTTGAACCCACTTTTCAGATTCTGAAAATAGCACATGTCCAAACAGCTTTTTGAGACCAGGAACATGTGTAACCTGGGTGACTGACTACACTCCAGCAAGGGCAACCAGCCTTAGTGATGCTGAATGTATTTGCATTACTGACTGCAACCTCAAACCCTAAAAGTATTCCTCATTTATACCAGTACACCTTAATTTATGGTGAAAACATAGTCCATAATATTTTACATGTTCCTTACATTTAAATTTCTCCCAAAACATAAAATGATAAACACAACTTCAACAAAAGGAATTCCAATTCTATTATTCATTTCTTAATTTACCACATACATCCCCTCTCAAACTCATAACTGACCTTTAAAATTAGTTAGTTGTGAAAGAAATGTGGCACTCAAACAGCAGATTATCAGAGCCAGGATCTCTGTTCTGTACACCTCTCTCCTCTCAGCAGAACCAGATAATGGCAATGTTTCCCTCTCTTTTTCCACACATATACATGTTAATTTAAAATCTCAGTGCTTCCCCCTTTTTTTCAAATGTAATCACACATTTCTATTGGTTGAAAACCAACCCTTTTCCAAAAGTACCCTTCCCCCAACTTGACTTCTGCCTAGTACCCTTCCCCCAACTTGACTTCTGCCTGCTACCATAGCAACAGCTCATGGAACACTGCTGTGTGAAGTCAGGTCAGAAGTTCACCACACAATGTTTCATTTTCAAAGAGCAAGAGTGCTTGACTTTTCTAACCTAACAGCAAATCCATAGTAATGTTCTTTGGTAACACATTTTTCTGTACCAATACAAAACATGCTTCTATAAATTGACACATACAACCTAGTTTTTAGTGTAGAATGGTATGAAACAGCCAATGAGTTCTTTTTATTTTAAAAAAATATGTATGCCTCCATTTCCAAACTGCCTTTCATTTCTTTTTCCCATTCTACTGAAATACACCTCCTGAGTGCATCCAGATCTCCTTTGAAGATGTTCACAGTGTGGATTGTAGGGCACAGCTATGTCTTCTGGAGTGAAAAGTATGCAGAGAAAACAGGTATGGTCAGAGACCTTGCTTTGCCAAATGTAGACATTAAATGGATTGGTCAGAGAGGGTTAAAGTGGCACCAATTGATGCCATTAGTGAAATCCTTCATGCAAATCCAACACCCTGACCTCATAATAGTGCACTGTGGTGGCAATGACCTAGGCACTTTGACTGGGGTAGGTCTGGAAATGCTTATGAAGGAGACCTTTGCACAACTGTTTTCACTTTTCCCTAAAACTGCCTTTGCGTATTCTAACATATGCCAAAGGCAAAAATGGAACTGGTCCAATCATTTTTGTCCGCAGATTGACAAAGCAAGAAAGCACGTCAACAAATCTGTTTCTGCTTTCCTCCGAGACTATGGTATGGGTTCCATTTACCACAACAACTTGCGTTACGACATGCAAGACATTTATAGAGGAGATGGTGTACACTTCACTGATGAAGGGAACAGAGTCTTCCTCTTGAACCTTAGACTCTGCGTCGGTACTTACTTGTAGGTACCACTAAAAAATCACTTTAAAAACACAACGGCTCTTTTTAGAGCCCCCTAATATCTAAACACTTAAATCTGATTTTTTTTTTTTTTTTCTACCGTACGCGTACGGTAAGCTTACCGTACGCGTACCCCGCGATTTAAAAAATAAATTAATAAATGTTTTTTTTGTACTTTTGTGTCCTTCTTTGACCCCCTTTCAAATGTTAGGGGGTCTGTAACTCCCTTCCTTGCCCCCTTTTCACGTTATCTCCCTTTTTTTTTCTGTGTGAAACACACGAAATGGCGGCCGACACTTCCTGATTTCGTCCGATTCGAATGTTTACAGTCATGTGACAACCAATCAGATTTGAGCTCGCGCACGGCACCGTACGCGTACGGTAAGCTTACGGTAAGCTTACGGTAAGCGTACGGAGCGCGCTTACAGATATATATATTGATTTAAATGCTATTTTCTCAGGAACTACTGAACAGATTTACACCAGACCTACAAAAGGCACTTCCTTGACCTGCGGACTACCTCTCTGCCAAATTACAAGTAATTCTGTTCAGCCGTTCGGGCTGTAGCTGTGTCTAAAGGTCCTATGGAAAAATGCATGGGGAAAACGCGTTTTGGGACCCCCCTTTTTTCTCAGCTCCGCTTGACGAATCCCCCCGAGACTTTCAGGGTAGGAGCGGAGCGTAGCGCCCCATTAGTTTTGAAAATTTCGCGAGGATTCGTCGACCGGCGCCAAAGTTATTCCAAATAGAATGTTGCGGATTTCCTATGGAAACAGGGTCCTAACTCTAACTACCTACTGGCGACCGCCAGTAGGTAATATATCTATATATATATATTTTTTTTTTAACTGTTGGAGTGTGAATAGTAGTTTTTGCCTCTCTGCTATCCAACACTTTCCCTACTTTTGCACTCACTGGAGTTGAAAATAGTAAATTTGACCCCTCTGCTATCCAACACTTTCCCTACTGTTGCACTCACTGGAGTGGGAATAGTAATATTTACCCCTCCACTATCCAACATTTTCCCTACTGTTGCAATCACAGCAGTGGGAATACTAAATTTTGCCTCTCCGCTATCTAACACTTTCCTTACTGTTGCACTCACTGGAGTGGGAATAGTAATGTTTACCCCTCCACTATCCAACATTTTCCCTACTGTTGCACTCACAGCAGTGGGAATAGTAAATTTTGCCTCTCCGCTATCTAACACTTTCCTTACTGTTGCACTCACTGGAGTGGGAATAGTAATGTTTACCCCTCCACTATCCAACATTTTCCCTATTGTTGCACTCACAGGAGTGGGAATAGTAAATTTTACCTCTCCGCTATATAACACTTTCCTTACTGTTGCACTCACTGGAGTGGGAATAGTACATTTTACCACTCCGCTATCCAACACTTGCCCTACTGTTACACTCACTGGAGTTTAAATAGTAATTTTTACCCCTCTTCTATCCAACACTTTCCTTATTGTTGCACTCACTGGAGTGGAAATAGTACATTTTACCCCTCTGCTATCCAACACTTATCCGACTGTTACACTCAGTGGAGTGGGAATAGTCATTTTTGCCCCTTCGCTATCCAACACTTTCCCTATTGTTGCCCTCACTGCAGTTGAAATAATAATTTTTACCCCTTCACTATCCAACATTTTCCTTACTGTTTTACTCACTGGAGTGGGAATAGTAATTTTTACCCCTCCACTATACAACACTTATCCTACTGTTGTACTCAGTGAAGTGGGAATAGTAATTTTTACCCCTCTGCTATCCAACACTTTCCGTAATGTTGTACTCAATGGAGCGGGAATAGTCATTTTTGCCCCTCCGCTATCCAACACTTTCCCTATTGTTGCACTCACTGGAGTTGTAATAGTAAATGTAATTACTCTGCTATCCAACACTTACCCCACTGTTGCACTCACTGGAGTGGAAATTGTTATTTTAACCCCTCCACGTTTTAATTTATTATAGATTTTTTTTTTTTTAAATCATTGATATATATTTATTTTTTTATATAATTTTACCTTTTAATATGAATAAAAAATAATTGTTAATTGTTTTAAAGTCAATAGATATGTATAAATAATTATGTTTGTGTGTTTATCTTTTTTTATTACGTGTATTTTTTATATTTTAATAAAATGTATAATAAATGTATTTTATTTTGTTAAAATTAAATTTAATATAGTTAATATATATTATTTTATTTTATATTTATATGAAAGGCAATATTTTATACATCGATATTTTGTTTTCAAGATTTTTGTACTTACCTGTTTAAGTATAGGAGTCTATATTGTTGTCGTGCTGATTTTTTATTAATATTTTTTACGTTGATATTTGACATCGATGTTGTGTCAGTGAATCCTTACCTTGAGCTCAATGTCCCCAATGTCCATGTTGGGCACTACTTTCGAGTACAGGGCATAATGATGTTGAAGTGAAACTACTGTTACCTTGTATTAGCTCACTGAACTTCACATTTCCATTCTTTCCAAAGTGCTAGCGACTAGATGTACATAGCCTTTTTCCAGTTACAAAGGGTTTGATTGGCAGAATAGAGCCATGTGCAACTGCTTAAAGACTTCTCTATATGTACAAACCACAAATTGTGATCCGGTAACATGTAAACCCTTGGATGGTTGCATAGGAACACCCATGCACCATAGATCGAATGCCCCCTGGAAGCTTCTTTGCCTCTACGCCCGCGTCAATAATGTGGCGTGGGCACAGACACAGGCAAAGGGATTCCCTCATTTGCATGGGGTCACGCACCCATGCAAATGAGGGTACACTCTGTATTGATAGTTGTGTGCTATCTGTATTACAGAAAGGGCCACACAAGCGTCTGCAGCCCCTTCTGTAATACCAAAGTGCCCTGGGAGAGTGCATAGTGGGCACACATGCCCGTTGCGCCCTCAGGCAACCCTGGTGGGTAGGGGTAAAGTGCAATTTATCCAGGACAAGGTAGAAACTATCATGGCATGGTAGCCCTCCAAAACCCAGACTAAGTTCAAAGCATTCTTAGACCTCACTGGGTACTGTAGGAGATTTGCCTGCTCTGTGCCAAGCTACCTAGAAGGAAAGCACAGGTTAAGTTTTAGTGTGCATCTTACTTCCCCTGACTATTTTTGCGGTTCCTGCATGGACAGGGTGCATACCTCTGCCAATAAGAAACCTCAGTTTTTTACACATATGGTCTTATTCTCTTATGTATGTTGTTGAAACTGAATGAAACATTTCTGTGACGGCAAATGTATACCAAATGCTTTTTTAACTACTGATTCATTGCATAATCATCACAAAAAACAGAAGTCAATTCTTTACTTGTATGGAAGTGCAAGAGCGTGTCAAATCGGAAGGGGCAGCTAACTGGACATTCTGCTGGGTCTTTAGAGTGTATGGACAGGAAATGTGAAAAACTGCTCCTAGCAACTCTGGCACTCATCAGGGCATAATCATCCTCATTGTCTTTCTTTGGTGCTTTGTAGGTGATGGTCTTCAATTTCTTTGAACAAACATGAGCAATCTTGTAATCAAAGGTAGATAAGTTATGTATTCCCTGTTTCTAACCCTCCAACCCCTCTCCAACAATGCATTGGTTGGTTGCAGGTGTTCTGCCTCCTGCTAGGCTCATGTGCAGCTGCACTAGTCTCAGTAGAATTACATTTACATTCAACATTTTGTAGTGAATCATTTATGTCAATAAGAGTGGCATTCTTCTACCAATGTGCTAGGACGTTTCAATTACCCTCATTTTTGTGAATTATTTTTCATATCAGTCAATGGCTTAATTGCTTAAAGCACATTTTTTAATAATGTAGTGTAAACCCTTTTCAACGTCTCAAAAAGTAAATTAGCTCAAGTCTGACTTCACCAAATATGTCCAAATTTGACACACACCTCCAAGGTACGTATATTTAGTATGTGAGCATGGGCAGAGTAACTGAAGACATTTTTGGTCAACATCTGAAGAACCAGTGTTTGCTACATTGTTCTTAGAATTAATCAGTGTTTGAAAAGTGTTCAGAAAGTTGAACATGTGTAAATCCATTTTATTCCAGATTCCATTTTGTGACACTCAGGGGCCGATTCCGATCCTGTATATTTTTTTCCCGTACGACTCGTATCCGTATTTTTTTCCGTACGAATCGTACAAGTCACGTCCGACCCGTGAAGTACGATCCGTACGGGAAAAAGTACATACAGATCGGCCCGATCCGTACGAATCGTAGCGGGGAAATTAGTACGAGACGGACCCGGACACTTCTCCGTACAAATCGTAAAAGTGAAGTCCGACCGTACTAGTTATATCCGGACCGGCGTTACAATTTATGATTCGTACGGAAAACGTCCCGTACACGGGGAATGACTTTGCCTGCCATGAAGCGAAGTTTGTAAGCACCGTACCCCCAGCGCGAATGTATGGTGCGTACCCCCAGTGTGTAGGTACGCACCGTACCCCAGCACAAATGTACGGAGCGTACCCCAGTGCGTAGGTACGCACCATACCCCCAGCACGAATGTATGGTGCGTACCCCCAGCGCGAATGTACAGTGCGTACCCCCAGTGCGAATGTACGGTGCGTACCCCCAGCGTGTAGGTACGCACCGTACCCCCCGTGCGAATGTATGGTGCATACCCCCAGCGCGTAGGTCCGCACCGTATCCCCAGCGCATAGGTACGCACGTTCCCCCCCACGTAGGTACGCACCATATCCCAAGCGCGAATGTACGGTGCGTACCCCCAGCGCGTAGGTACGCACCGTACCCCAGCACAAATGTACGGTGCGTACCCCAGTGCGTAGGTACGCACCATACCCCCAGCGCAAATGTATGGTGCATACCCCCAGCGCGAATGTACAGTGCGTACCCCCAGCGCGAATGTATGGTGCGTACCCCCAGTGCGTAGGTACGCACCGTACCCCCAGCGCGAATGTGCGGTGCGTACCCCCAGCACGTAGGTACGCACCGTACCCCCAGCGCGTGTGTATGGTACGTACACCCAGCACGTATGTACGCACCGTACCCCCATAGCGAATGTACGGTGCATACCCCCAACATCGCGTATGTATGGTGGATGATGCGGGTATGCGATGTGGCGGGTACGCACTGTACATTCGCTATGGGGGTACGGTGAGTACCTACGCGCTGGGAGTACGCACCGTACATTCGCACTGGGGGTACGATGCATGCCTACGCGCTGGGGGTACGCACTGTACATTTGCACTGGGGGTATGGTGCGTACATACACACTGGGGGTACGAACCGTACATACGTGCTGGCGGTCTACGCATCCACACCGTACAGAAGCAATGGGGTGTATGCACCGTACATAGCAATGTCCGTGTACGTGCCGTACATACACAACGCATGGGGGTGTGTGGCTGTACGACTCGTACCCCAGTACCGTACTGAACCACGGACACTGTAAAACAGCAGAAGGAGGGCCTATTCAACTCGCACAACACCACAAAACATGTCTACACTGCACAAAAAATGAAAAGGACTGACCTGGACACATCCAAACAGGCAAACAGAGGGGCAACCTCACAACCACCCCTTATAACACACCCACCAAAAATTCAAACTGAGCCCCACCCACAAATGGACCAATAAAAAGGGCCCATACACACAAACCATGAGCCATTGCAACAGACTCACCACTGCTACAGAGCACACACAAACCACTGCACCCATCCACCTAAACATATACATCTACACACACACCCCTTCACACATACACCCTCTACACATTCACACACACACCGTCACATTCAGACCCACACACCCACAACCATCCACACCCTCATCCCACACCATGCCCACCGACAAGAATCCAAAGTTCACAAGGGAGGAGCTGGACATCCTTGTCAATGAAGTCATCAGAGTCGAGCCACAGCTGTTTGGAACATTGGTCAGACAGACCAGCATAGCTGAAAAATCACGCCTGTGGCAGAGGATCGGCGAGAGGGTGAATGCTGTCGCACCCATCAGAAGGACCAGGAATGAATGCCAAGCCAGGTGGTACGATCTGCAGAGGGCGGTCAAGAGAAAAATGGAGGTGGCGCGCCCCGCAGACCAGTACATTACCATCCCTGGGAGGAGAAGGTGATGGCCATGCTTCTGCCAGTGGGAGTACATGGACTCCAAGGACTTCCAGAGCCTGGTGAGTACACAAACCACTTATGTAACATGGGGGTAATGGCATCCACACCCCAACTACACCTAATGCAAGCAACTACCCCCAATCCCTCACCCGCCAGAACCACAGTCACAAACAACGCGAATGCCAATAACGTGTATGCCCCATTGAGAAAGCAAGTCCATGCCATGTCCCATGCTACACGAAGCACCAACTCAAGAATGGATGTCCCGTATGCTGGGAGGGTGGGTGCACCAAAACGCATTTTTGAATTCCTAATCAGCCACAATTGCCCTCATCCCATATGGCCCAGCTACATACCCATGCACCATGCGCAATGCACAGGGATTGGGAAAGTACTGACAAGATAGCTCACACTTGGCCTTGGTGTAGGCAGCACAAGGCCCTCCTGTGACCAGTTCAAACACAAACACAAGCACAACAAGGTCAGATATCTAGGATAGGAACTCACACTCACTGTCATGGCAGCATGCTCCATGGGGGACAGCTACATCACCTGGGAGCCCCAGGGCCAAATCACACTACACCCACCAGCAGGCCCTGTCACACACACCCCTTACACAAGCACACACCACCAGGACAGGCAATGGATTTACCCACTGCCACAATGGACATGTAACACAACAACACCAATACCTAGCCGAAGGAGCATCCAAGCCACAAATTGACATGTCAAAGACTCAGGCGAACATATCAATCTGTCCCCCGCAACATACCCATACACAAGTGAACATGGAGGAGAATGCTAGGCACATACAACTACCTGGAGGAACTGTGCCAACTTGAATGTGTATGAAACATGCATGTTGCATTAAACAGCTTTAACATTGTCTCTCTCTCACACACAGGGCAACGTGATGAACATCCCCCCAACAATGGGGGGGAAGAATCACAGTCACAGGCTCGGGAGGAACCGGATCCCACCAGCAGCGACGCCTCTCAACACTCCACGGATGACCCCGACCGACCTGGACCCTCTGGTGTCCAAGCCCCTGCAGCACCTGCTTCAGGAACATCTGTGCCAACCATCACCCCCATTCCTGCCACATCACAGGAGACACCCAGGAGCCCTGCCCGCAGTGAACAGAGCCAGTCTGACCAGAAGGGACAAGGTGCGGCAGGCACCCAGGAAGAGGCAGACAACACCGCCACTGCCATCCCTCAGGGGTCCCGTCGACCCGATGTGCCCACAACGGCAGGCCCGGCTCGTGTGGGCAGGGGTGGCAGGAGTGGAGGCAGGCGGAGGCGAGAACCTGACCAGCCAGCTGAAGGGACCGGTATGTCACACATCCGCAACATCATGGAGGCATACCGGCGTGACACCAGGGAGATCAGCCAGGTAGTGGTGACCCTCACAGAGATCAAAAACCAGCAGGCCGAGCAATTCGCCAGTCAACAACAACACCAAGGACGGATGGAGGCAATACTGGCTGAGCTCCTGGCGGTGCAAAGGGACATAAGCCATTCACTCCGTCGGATCGCCGACAACATGGGCAACCCTCCCTGTGACACCAGGCGCAGACCAGCACCAGCCACAGGGAGGGAGGAGGAGGAGGAGGAGGAGGATTCGTCCGACGGAGAGTCCCAAACATCGTCAAGGCCTGCATCTGAGGGTCCCCAGAGGAAGGTTGGTCGTCCACGGAAAAGACCGCGAGAGGCAGCGGGCCATCCACATCTCCCAGGTCACCTGGCCAGGCACCTGGCCTTCATGTGAGACCGCATCACCCCATTGACTGACATCATCTGCCACATGGACTTGCTGGTCACAGTCTGACCAATGATGCCAAACACTGTGGGCTGGACTCTGATGACTTCAAATGCCAAGGATCCCATCTCCCCCTGTGAACTTTGGATTCTATGGTCCCTGCATTTCCCCTTTTTCTGTGCACAAATCACGCCCCAGAGTTTGAAATTAAAAATTTAATTATTGAAATTTCATATTGCAGTCATTTAGCATGAGTCCACAACCTACGTGTGGGGAAATGTTAAAGTATGCCTGTGTGGAACTAACTCCAGCCATCCATACACTTGGATCTGAGTCCGGTCGAGGACACACATGGCTCACAATGTATCACCAAATGCAGACATGGAGCCGAACACTCACCCGTGATGGCCTCAAGCTGCTGAGGGTGGGCGTGCTATATTGCTCTGACGGACAAATTTGGTAGAGTTACATGAAGGTGTAGAGGTCATGGGTCATGTTGATGTGCCCGGGGAGGGAGTACCAGGTCTGTTTTGCGAGGTGGGAGAACTATCTCCTGCATGCAGAGGTTATGTGGATGTGATGAATGGTGGCCAGGGCAAGGTGAGCTGCATGGAGTATGACACACGTCCAAGGTCGGTTTGGGTCAGGGGTTGTGGACTGCCTCCTGAGTGTGGTTGAGGAGTCTGAAGGTGATCCTGCAGCACACAGTGAGCCATTGTACCTATCTCAGGTGGACGGTGATGTGGCTGGGACGGGGGATGTTGCAGATGAGGTGTGCGGATGCACCCTGGATGTGGATAAGTTCTCCTGCATGTTTGCTGTTGTCCTCTGTAGAGGCCGGTGCTGTATTTGAGCCGGCTGGCGTCCTGGACCAGGGGGACGGTCTGTCTTGCCTTGGAGTGGATCTATCTGGGGCCATCAGCAGCATGTGGAGGGTGTTGCAGCATGAGGTACAGATGTTGGTGAGTTGCATGTTAATTGTGAGCGATGGGTCCATGGCGAACACCAGCTTGCCTGCGTGGCCACTGGGTGCTGGTGCGGTGCACAGACCAGTGGGACGCAAGGAGTTGACACAGCCGTAAGGGGACAATCCTCAGATGATAACCTCTGTCATGTCCAAGTCCAGCCTCAGATGGCTGATGTTCAGGCATTCATCAACGGATCTCATGCCTTCGTGAAGTTTGGATCTGTCAATGGCTGGCTCGTTGGTGAGTTTGAGGAGCAGCTGGGTGTCAATGGCATACCAGATGATGATGAGGTTGTGTGTGCATGTGATGGTGGAGAGGGGGGTCATGGAGACATTGAAGATCATCACGCTGAGAGGAGAGCCCTGTGGCATGGGCCAGATGCCCCCAGTTTACTACATGTTGCAGGGTGGAGGCAGACTCCCTGGCCCTTGCTGGTGAGCTACTTCCTGAGTGAATCCTGGGCCCTCCTCTGGATACCACTGTTGGAGATGTGTGAGCTGACAGTGTGGTAGCACATGGTGTAGAATGGCGTTGAGAGGACAAGGGTGGTGGGCTCACCATTGGTGAGCAGGGCAAAGTAGTCGTTGGTGTTGGCAATGATGACGGCTGCAGTGGTGTGATTACTGTGTAAAACGGTCAGGTGCCAGTTGGCTGGAGCTGGTTGCATGTAGGAAATTGGACAGTTTCTAGTTGAGTGTCTTCCTGGTGACATTTGCTGGGTAAGGAAGTAGGCTGATGTACCAGGTTATCCTGTGGTACTGCGGTCCGTTGTTTAAGAAGGGCCTGGGGCTCTACATGCCTCCTGCAGCCATGGAATGTGGCTAACTCAAAGGTGACATTCATGACGCGCAGGACGTGGGCTTCAAGTATGGTGAATGATGTGGTTGAGAAGTTGCGTGGGAAGGGGGCTGATGGAGAGCCAGAGTGGATGGTGCACATGATCCCGGTTGTGTACTTGCTGCTGATGGGAGTCCATGACCTGAGGGGGGTTTGTCCAGCAGAAAATAGTGCTGTCTGCCTCTGTGTGCCAAGGCTGTTGTCCATGGCCATGAGCTTGCAGTGGTACAAAGTAGCAAGGGATGGGATCTGCCTTGCAAGGGTGGGGTGTCTTGGATGGAGATCTGCTGTCAGTTCACTCACAATGCTGAAGAGCTCCTTGATGTCGTGTGTTTGGGTGTCTTGGCACTATCTGAAGGATCTCCACTTGTCCTTGCTGAAGATATGGTGATGGCTGTGTGTGGTGTTTTCCAGGGCTCTAAGGAAAATGATGGCTCTTTGTGTTGCAAGGTTCGCACACGAGTCCGGCTAGGTCTGTAGGAGTCCAGTAGGTCTGCCTTGTCCCAGGGGCCTTAACTGTTGTTGTGCTTCACAGGAAAGTCCGTCAATGTGGCAAGATTGATGGATCAGTTGCTGATCCAGTTTGATGGATCAGTTGCTGATCCAGTGTGTGAGTTTGCAGGGTGTGGCGGTGGTGTTGTTTTGAGTGTCCCACACAGCTTGTCTGTGGCGACTTACATCTGGCATCTGTGAGGGATCAGTAGTGGGGTGAGTGGAACTGTGTTGCTTGTTGGAGACATGGATTCAAATGTTGATGGACCAATGATGGATGGTGGTGTGTGACCCCTCTCACAAGAAGTTACTGGCCCCCAGCCGCATGTAGCCTGTGGAGGTGAGGGCCTGCGTGCAGATGCACGTGTTGATGGCTTAGCAGAATTGTGGATGTAGGCCTGCAGATCTGCAGTTGAGTGTTACTCTGAGGGTTGCTAGGGAGTTGCTGCAAACCCGGACTTGTGACTCTGAGGGTGTACTTGTCAATAATTACCTATTCAGCCCCCGGGAGTGGTGTTGGCATCCCTGCGGGTGATCTTGGATCCGTCTGAGATGGCAATGAATACGTCATGTGCTGAGGATGCTTTTGTCCAGGTTACTGTCATGAAGGTGATGAGTGGGGCTGCAGTGTTGAGGAGGTAACTGAGTCCAATGGCGTGCTGGTGGATGGAGCGGGTGTGGAGTAGGAGGCACCTAACCTGGTTGGAATGACAGGGTCTGAGAGGCTGGGCAGTGCTGTGTAGGCAGTTTGAGTAGCACACTCAGCATGCAAAGGTGTCGTGTGTTTGCTTAGGGGTTGCCTGATGGCAGGAGGATGATTGTCACGAGGACATTGCTTGGAGAGTGGCTGCAGCATGAGCCTGTTGTGTGATGTGGGTAATGCAAAGACTAGAGGGTCATGCACTGTGCATGTTGCAGGCGCAGATGGTCCGCCCTTTTGCACAGCGCTGGGGCTACTGTGGCACAGAAAAGCTGCTGGCTGCATTACAAAAGGTTGGAGGGGGAAGGGCTGAGCATTTCAAAGTCGTGGGGGTTGCAGAATCAGGGCACTCGGAGTGGCGGGCCCCTGGTGAGGCAGCAGCAGGCAGAAGGGGTTAGAAATCATGCAAAAATCAACACACAAAGACAAGGAGGTCTGCAAGGCACAGTGCAACAGGTGTATTTCAAGGAAGGAGTGTCAGCTCACTCATGGGTCACTGCCAGAAAGTGTATGATCAATCACCATAAATGACAGCCACTGTGTCAGGCAACAAAATGCGGAGATGCGCAAAGGAGACACACCATCAGCAGGCATTCACGTCATGTTGTGGGCAGCAACCTGCACAAATACATACACAACCAGGCACATCATGCACAATAGAGATCATTAGCCATGAAGCACTGCATGCATGTTGCCAAAGTACACATACACTCATATGCCCAATCTTTGTCAAGTCTGCCATAGATGACGCATGCAAACTGGTCAGAGATCTGCAGTGACCGAGATGAGGCTCTTTGGATTGTGCTGAACACCTTTATTCCACATACACACACAAAGGGATATGCCTCCGTATTAACAGACTCACAGGTCAGTTGACAGAACATGTGGGACATACGCTGGACACCCCCACACAACACGGATGATGTAAATCCCAATGAACTGGCACACAAGGTAAGGGGATGAGCAGAACACATCCTGCTGCACACTGAGAGGCTGCAATTCCCCATAGAGCATGTTGTTGTGATGTCCCCCACTATGTCCACCCGTAGCCTCTGCAATGTTTCAGAGCCAAGGCACACACACATTGAAGCCTTCATCAGACGCCATATTCCACTACAGATGACTGTCAAGAAGGCTGACTATCATGTCATGGGAGTGATGCTACATATCATATGCTCCATGGTGAGAAGACATGTATGCATGGTACCACAACATGCACAGAAGCAGTCACCACACATTCACAACCTGTATAACCACAAAAAAGCCTTGCTGCAATACTCACCCAAACTGACATTTCCACATGTCCATGCATGGAACGCTGATTCAGCACACGTTGCAATCCACACGAGGAATAGCAGGAGGACAACGATGACACAACCAGACAACAGGTGCCAAATACCTGGGAATGACAGACACACAAGAAGTCACCAAAAAAAGATTCTCAACGCACACATGGAACTGTACAAAACAGCAACAATGTTGGACACATGTAAATTGCCAATCAAGTCTTTCTGCAAAATTGTGTTGCATGACATCATCACTCGAGTGACACATCAGAACACACATCCAAGTTACTGTGCATTCAGTCAGCTGGACACACACATTGCAACACATGCCACTCAACGCTACAAGCTTGCACACTCATAGCCAGTGACTCACCATTATGAGAAGAAGTTGCGTATGAGCTGACTCCGGATATCATCCCCCTCCTCCTCATCATCACTAGCCCCGTGACCAAGCCCTTGATCCTCCACAGGTGGATGCTCCTGCTCATCTGGATCCAGGATGAGTGGCACTGCCTTCTCAACTGCCATGTTGTGCAGCATGCAGCACACAATGAAGATTTTGCAGACCTTCTCCAGGGCATAAGGGAGGGACCCGCCTGTCTTGTCCAGGCACCGGAATCGGCTCTTCAGGAGTCCAAAGTCCTCTCAATCACTCGCCTGGTCTGGCCGTGTGCATCGTTGTACCGGTGATCTGCAGCTGTTCTCGGGTTGCGGAGAGGTGTCAGCAGCCATGGCATGTTGGGATAGCCAGAGTCCCCTACATGGAAACATCATGTAAATAAGTGGGTCACGAGATGCCGTATGAGACAAAGATACCGCAACACATGGGACAAAAAGACTATACCCACCAACAAGACATGCTCATTCGTTGTGCAGCCGCAGCATCATTTGTGGCACCCTGCTACGCCTCATGATGTAGGCATCGTGTGCTGATCCTGGAAAACGTTCACAGACATGGGAAATCAGCATGTTAGCAAGACACACCACAAGGGCATTTATCGAGTGGTAATGTTTGCGGTTGCGATAGGCTTGTTCCTGTGCCTGTGGTGGTTCAAAGCCACATGTGTACCATCAATGGACCCAATTACATGGGGCATCTCACCCTGGGCATAGAAATCCCACTTGACATCCCTCAACTACTCTGGACTTGGAAATTTGATGAATTCATCAAGGTGCTCCAACATGGCTGCTAAAACGTCACGCAGGACACGGCTGAACATAGTCTGGGACATCCCACCCACATCAGCTATGGCAAATTGAAACGTACCTGTTGCAAAAAAATATAAGGCTGCCATCACCTTCATCTTGGGGGTCAGCGCAGTAGGATACCTGTGTTGCGGTTGGAGGTGTGGTGCCAGCCTGTTTGTCAGGTCCTCAATCAACTGTTGAGTGAATCTGTAACGGCGGATGCAGGAATGTTCCATCATGGCACCCTAGTCTGGCATTAGTCTTGGGACAGGTGGTGCCCTGCAAAACATAGTTAAGAGGAATGAAGATTGAGAGTCGGCAAACATCAATGTCAATGAACATAGCACATGCTACACTGCTAATACACATCAGGTAACTATGGAGTCTGGTGTGTGCAATACATCCAGGACACAGATGGTAGCTTGCTGGCAATCCTACAAAATGCTTGATACACCTGTTGATTGTCAAGTCAACATGACATGCCTTGAAAAGATTTGGGGGCCAGTCTGAGTGAAGAGCCACAGATATGACCGGAGTGACACACAACTACATAGCTGCATTTGAAGGATGTCATCTCATCCAGACAGCTGACTGCAAGGCACACGCACAGGTCACATGGAATGTCAAATGTACATGTCAAACACAGTGCAATGAAGGGGTACACGAGACAACACAAAGACACAGCCATTGAGACGACAAACACATGTATGACTGAAAATATATGATGTCCCATGCACACAGACCCTACAGCCTTGGGAATCCACATGTGGCATGGTTGCGTAGATGTGTTACATGCCCATCTCCACACAGACCCCTGTTGGATGCACCATGTTAGAAGGTGACCCCAGAGGAGTCAGGGAGGTTACCTGAACACCCTGAGATCTACCCTCGGGGTATCGTAGCCGGGCACTGGCGGGAGACTCCTCAGGGGGAAGATTCTTGTATCTAGGATCGCACACACAGCACCACACAACAAAGAGACACCACACGGTAAATTCTTGGGAACAGATCTTTATCTATTCAGCTTCGTCAGATCTTTATGATCACCAAGGTAAATATGTACAAATAGAGCACGGGCTCAGAGAGTCTCGGTAGGGAAGGAGGTAGCGGGACAGTCTTTGGGGATCCGGATAGATGCAGGGGCGTACCCAACGCACAGCTCACAATCCTCGAGCCGGGGGATACGCTGCGGGGCAGCCGGACCAGAGGAGTCTTAGGAGCCGCAAGTCACTCAGCAGGGCTCAAGCACAAGTTTGGAGGTCTTACGATCTTAAGGGGAGCCGCGAGTCACTTAGCAGGGCTCAAGCACAAGTTCGGAGGTCTTACGATCTTCAGGGGAGCCACGAGTCACTCAGCAGGGCTCAGAGGTTCCAAGGTTGCAAGGGAGCCGCGACCACGTCAGAAGGGCTCTCGTTGTTCCAGAGTCGAATCTGCCGGATAGCCCCAGAGCACCCCTTGATATAGGTCAGCTCCTCTTTGATGTCCGGGGTCCGTGTAGGCAGGGGTCTTAGCGCCTGGGGGCTGCTCGCTGGAGTTTCCTGCCATGTTGTCATTTGATCCTTTCAGGGCCGGGTCGGGAGGAGTCCCAGACACCCAGCAGGCGTGGAGCCAGCCCTCAGGGAGGCCAGAGGGCCGATCGAAACGCATCTCCCGAGGGGAGGCCAGAGGTGTGATGGAAACTGCTCCTCCCTCTCTCACTCTATGGGAGCGCGATGTTCCCCAGCCGGGGTGGCGCCTCTAGGCCTGGGTTGTGCTGGGGTCGGGCGGCCATTGTAGGTGCAGGAAGTGGGCACGCGGGCCCGGTGGTGCTGGGAAGATGGAGGGCACGGACAGGGAAGTCCGGGTCGGGTGTGTGTGGGTCCTGGCGGGCAGGACCGGCTAGGCCGTGTACTGAGGGACTGAATGAGGTGTATGGGTCAGGGGGTGTGGCCAGAGGTCAGGGATGGCCATGCCACAAGGCCGGGTCTAACACGTGTCCCCCCCAGCTGAAAGCCGGAGAGAACTACCCATCCTCTTGGGGGTTCTCTTCGCTGAGGCGAAAGAATCGGGAGAGGCCGTCAGCGTTGGCGTGGTCAGTACCAGGGCAGTGCTCTACGGTGAAATCCATCCCCTGGAGGGAGATTGACCACCGCAATAGTTTGGGGTTGTCCCCTCGCATCTGCATGAGCCATCGCAGGGGGCGATGGTCGGTTTGGACTTTGAAATGGGTGCCGAACAGATAGGGTCGGAGTTTCTTGAGGGCCCAGACTACGGCGAACGCCTCGCGTTCAATGGTGCTCCACTTCTGTTCTCTGGGTAACAGCCTTCTGCTGAGGAAGGCTACGGGCTGTTCTAGGCCTTGGTCGTTCTCCTGTGACAGGACTGCGCCAATGCCATGCTCGGAGGCATCCGTTTGTACCACAAACTCCTTGGAGTAGTCGGGGGCCTGGAGCACAGGGGCAGTACACATGGCCGCTTTCAGGGCATCGAATGCCTCCTGGCAGGCGGAGGTCCACTGCACTTTCTTGGGCTGTTTCTTGGACGTGAGTTCCGTGAGGGGACCGACAAGGCTGCCGTACCCCCGGATGAATCTCCGGTAGTAGCCGGTGAGGCCCAGAAAGGCTCGGACCTCCGTTTGGGTAGTGGGGGGTTCCCAGGCTAGGATGGCGTCGATCTTAGGCTGCAGAGGGGCGACCTGCCCTAGGTAGGCCACCGAACCTTGCCCAATCTGACACTTGCTGGCTTTTACTGTGAGGCCTGCCTGGCGCAGGGCCGTTAGCACCCTCCGGAGGTGTTGGAGGTGCTCACTCCATTCGGAACTGAAAACCGCGATATCGTCCAGATATGCGGCGCTGAACTTTTTCAGCCCGGCCAGGACTCTATTTACCAGTCGCTGGAAGGTGGCCGGGGCATTTTTCATCCCGAAGGGCCTCGCACGAAAGCAATAGTGCCCATCCGGGGTGGAGAAGGCGGACCGCTCCTTGGCTCCTTCTGTGAGCGCAATTTGCCAGTACCCGCAGGTTAGATCGAATGTGCTGAGGAAATGAGCCGACCCGAGACGGTCAATGAGCTCGTCTGCTCGGGGAATGGGGTGAGCATCGGCTCGGGTGACTTCATTGAGTCCCCGGTAGTCCACACAGAATCGGAGTTCGGGGGCGACACCGGGGGCCGCTGCTTTCGGGACCAGTACCACAGGGCTGGCCCAGGGACTGTCTGAGGGTTCGATCACTCCCAAGGTCAACATTTTCGAGACTTCGGCCTGAATGCAGGACCGGACTCGATCAAGGACTCGGTAGGCTCATTGCTTCACTGGCGGGCTGTCTCCGGTGTCCACGTCATGAACACACCAGTCGGTGACTTTGGGGACGAGAGAGAATAAGTCGGGGAACTGCCATAAGAGCTGGCGACATGCCTCGCGTTGCTGGGAAGTGAGGGATGGAGAGAGGTTCACTCCTTCCACGGAGCCATCCTTCTCCTTGGTACACAGGAGGTCAGGGACGGGATCTGACTCCTCCTCGGCCCCGTCATCGGTGGCCAGCAGCAGACTCAGCTCCGTCCGCACGAAGTGGGGTTTGAGGCGGTTCACGTGAAGGACCCGAAGGGGGTCCCGAGGTGACTGGACGTCTACCAAGTACGTGACCTGGCTCTTCCGCTCAACGACTTTGAATGGCCCGGTCCATTTATCCTGGAGGGCGCAAGGTTTCACAGGGGCCATGACCCATACCTGCTGGCCCGGTTGGAACTCGACCAGAGTGGCGTTCTGGTCGTACCAGCGCTTCATTTCCTCCTGGCTCACCTCCAGGTTGGCCTCGGCCTGTTCTCGAAACTTCCTTGTCTGGTTTCGGAGGGTCAGAACGTATCGGAACACATCTCGGGGGGGGCCTCGGGGCACCGCCTCCCATCCTTCCTTACGAGGCTGAGGGGCCCCCGGACGGGGTGCCCGTAGAGTAACTCAAAGTGGCTGAACCCCAAGGATTTCTGGGGAACCAAGCGGTAGGCGAACAAGAGGCAGGGGAGCAGGACGTCCCACTTGCGCCGAGGGGGCTCTTCCAGGCCCGCGATCATCCCCTTCAGAGTCCGGTTACACCGCTCTACTAGGCCATTTCCTTGGGGGTGGTACGGTGTGGTGAACTTATAGGACACTCCACATTGTTGCCACAGGGACGTCATGTATTTGGAGATAAAGTTCGTCCCGCGATCGCTTACGACCTCGCGGGGAAAACCCACACGGGAAAAGATCCCCATCAGCGCCCGGCCCACCACGGGGGCGGTGATGGTGCATAGGGGAATGGCCTCCGGGTATCGGGTGGCATGGTCCACTAGGACGAGGATGAAGTGGTGACCTTGTGAGGTGGCCCCACGATGTCGATCCCAACCCGCTCGAACGGGGTATTGACGACCGGGAAGGGTTGGAAGGGAGCCTTGCGCTTTCCTCCACTTTTCCCACTAGCCTGGCACGTGGGACAGGACTTGCAGTGGGTTTCTACATCTGCTTTCATTTTAGGCCAGTAAAAGTGAGTCACTAGGCGGCTGTAAGTTTTGTCTTGGCCCAAGTGGCCTGCGAGCGGGACATCGTGAGCCAAGCCCAGGAGCAAGTCTCGGAAGCGTAGGGGTACCACCAGCACCCGGGCTGATCCTAGCTCCACCGACTTCTGCTCGCTGTACAAAAGGTCATTTTCCCAATATAGCCGTTGTGTTCCAGATTGGTCGCCCACGGCTTGGGCCTCTGCTTGCTGCCGGGGTCCGACCAGGGAGGGACAGGTGGCTTGCTCCTGGCAGAACTCCTCTCGGGAGGGGCCTCCCTCGTGGCGCCACTGGGCCAACTCGGGCAGATCACCTAACTCTGCGATCTGTGCGGGGTCGGACGGTAGGGGTTCGTTGCTGGTGACAGATTCTCCACGTGGGGAGATGTGGGGGACCTCGGCTGGGACAATCCTGTCCTCGTTGGCAGGTGCGCCCTCGACTTCCCCAAGGGGGGACAGTCGGGCCGCCATAGATCGGGTGGTGGCACACACCCACTCGGGGAGACCCATCATCCCTAGGTGGGCCTTACGCTCGACTTGCTTCCAGGGGGAACTCTCCAGGTCGTTCACCAGGAGACAGTCGACCGGCTGGGAGGTTCTCACGGCTCCTTTCAGTTTACCGACCACTCCGCCCCATTCAAAAGGCACCAGGGCTACCTTACAAAGACTCTCAGTGTTGTCGGCTGTAATTACAGGGCAAAATAGGTTGGGGAGGATCTGGTCTTCGTGGACTAAGTGGCTGAGGACACCGGTGATGCTCGCCCCGGTGTCACGAAGGGCCTCTACCTGTTGGCCATTCATCGTTACTAGCTGCCCATATTTCTTTGTGTTGGAGGGCAGGAGGCTCCCAGGGACCATTTCTCTGTCTCCTAATGATACCAAGGCCATGGCGGCGGGTTCCCATTCTATGGTCTCCTCAACCTCCTCCCCTAGGGCTACGTTGGCTATCTGTCTGGCTGGAGGGGTTGTAGTGGGGACGCGCAGGGCCATGGGGCATTCGGGGTCATTGGTGTAATGGCCGGGCTTCTGGCAATGGAAACAAGTAATGGTTACCCGTTGCCCCGTCTCACGGGTGGACCGGATACAGCTGGTGGGGGTGCCGGTAAGTGCGGAGGTTGGCTTTTCGGGGGACTGGACTGGGGTTCCCTCTGCCCTCCCTGGTTCCCCCCCCCTCTCTGGCGGGGCGGTCCCTGACTGGCTCGGGGGTATTCTCCTACAGGGCCCCGGGAGACCCGGGTGTTGGTCCAGCGATCCGCCTCGACAGCCAGTGTTAGACCCGGCCTCCTGGCATGGCCATCCCTGTCCCCGCACCACATAACCTGACCCATGCACCTCACGCAGCCCCCGAGCACACGGCCTAGCCGATCCTTCCCACCAGAACACACACACACCCGACCCGGACTTCCCCATCCGTGGCCTTCCTCCTTTCGGCCACACCGGGCCCGCGTGCCCACTTCATGCACCATGATGGCCGCCCAGTCCCAGTGCGACCCTGGCCTAGAGGCGCCACTCCGGCTGGGGGGCATCGCGCTCCCATTGGGATGAGAGAGGGAGGAGCCGTTTCCATCGCACCTCTGAGCTCCCCTGGGAAGGTGGGTTTCGATCGGCCCACCGGCCTCCCCGAGGGCTGGCTCCACGCCTGCTGGGTGTCTGGGACTCCTCTCGACCCGGCCCTGAAAAGATCAAAAGACAATGGCAGGAAACCCCGACAAGCGACCCCTAGGTGACAAGACCCCTGCCTGCACAGGCTCCGGACATCAAAGAGGAGTCGTCCTATAACAAGGGGTGCTCTGGGACTATCCGGCAGATTCGCCTTTGGAAACACCTGAGCCCTGCTGAGTGACTCGCGGCTCCCAGAAGATCGTAAGACCTCCGAACTTGTGCTTGAGCCCTGCTGCGTTACTCGCGGCTCCCTGAAGATCGTAAGACCTCCAAACTTGTGCTTGATCCCTGCTGAGTGACTCGCGGCTCCCCGAGAAGATCGTAAGACCTCCGAACTTGTGCTTGAGCCCTGCTGAGTGACTCGCGGCTCCCTGAAGATCGTAAGACCTCCGACTTGTGCTTGAGCCCTGCTGAGTGACTCGCGGCTCCCACAGACTCTCTCGGTCCCGCCGGACCCCGACGACGACAAGCATACCCCCCAGCTCGAGGATTGTGAGCTGTGCGCCGGGTACGCCCCTGCATTTGATTCATATCCCCCAAAGACTGTCCCGCTACCTCCTACCCCCCCCCGAGACTCTGTGAGCCCGTGCTCTACTTGTATATATTTGCCTTGCTGATCATAAAGATCCTATGACTCCGATCTGATAAAGATTTGTTCTTAAGAACTCACGGTGTGGTGTCTCTTTGTCGTGTGGTGCCGAGTGTACGATCCTAGATACGAGATTCCTCCCCTGAGGAGTCTCCCGCCAGTGCCTGGCTACAATACCTTGAGGGTTGACCTCAGGCTAATCCGTGCCCCCTCCGGGCCCCTCTGAGGTCGCCTTCTAACATTGGTGGCAAGCGACGGGATTCGGGCCCATAATCTAGAGATCGTACCGTGAACGGCTGACGCACTACCGACAAAGATGGCAGAAGGAAACGCCGTGGTTCTCACAGAAAACGACACCAGTACCGTGTTCCAGACGGAATAACTAGAGGAGTACACACACAGAGAACTGAAGCAATTCTGCAAAGAACTCAAAATCGCTACCACTGGTCTCAACACCAAAGAAGAGATGCAGAAGGCACTGAAAGCTTGGGTGGATTCTGGAGCCCCCCGCCCAGAAGGAGCGGTGGAGCCCCACGACGAAGCTGGACCCTCCCAAGGAGAACGCAGCAGCAACCAGGTGCGAAGCTTCGTACCTGACGGGGGCCTATCCCCGGAGGAACTCGCAGACAGAGAAAGAAGTCGCCATCACAAACTTGAATTAGCCAAACTCAAAATCGAGGGCGAGTTGAAATTAGCCGAGAAAAAGCTAGCAGTGGAACAGATGCGAGTGCAAGGAGAACTGGAAGAGAAGAAACTCCAATGGGAACACGAAGGAAGGAGACTTCAACTGGAGCACGAACGCAGCTTGAAGGAAATGGAGCTAAAAGCAAAAAGCGAAGAAGCGCGGCCCCCGGGAAACCGAGAGGCAGCCTCCCCGGCGGAGCAGAAGGTCCACATCCCCAAGGATGTGGTCAAAGAATATTACAAAAACTATGACATTAAACAGTGGTTCAGGGCATACGAGGTCGCCATGACCTCCCATCGGGTCCCGCAGAAGGATTGGGGGGCCGGGTTGTGGGGACGATTTCTGAGCGAAGGGAGAGACACCCTGCTCGACCTACCAACCTCCATGCAGACCTCCTACAACCACATGAAAGAGGCCCTCCTCACAAGGTACGGCCTCACCCCGGAGATGTACCGCCAGCGTTTCCGGGACTGCAGGAAGATCCCGGGCACCACCTGGGTGGAGTATGTAAACTTCTTCAGCCGCGCATTCGATGGGTGGATCAAGGGCAGCAAGGTAACCACCCTGGAAGAACTAACCGACCTTATGTTTTGGGAACACCTGGCTGCGAACTGCTTTGTGGAACTGCGCCAGCATCTGCTCGACAGCAAGCTCACGGATCCGAGGAAGCTGGCTGTCGAGGCGGATCGCTGGCCCAACACCCGGGTCTCCCGGGGCCCTGTAGGAGAGTACCCCCGAGCCAGTCAGGGACCACCCCGCCAGAGAGGGGGGGGAAACCAGGGAGGGCAGAGAGAGTCCCAGTCCAGTCCCCCGAAAACCCAACCTCCGCCTTTCCCGGCACCCCCACCAGCTGTATCCGGCCCCCCCGTGAGACGGGGGCACCAGGTGACCATCACTTGTTTCCGTTGTCAGAAGCCCGGGCATTACGCCAACGACCCTGAATGCCCCATGGCCCCACACATCACCCAGGCAGCACCCCCGCGAGACAGATAGCCAATGTAGCACTGGGGGAGGAGATTGAGGAGACCGTAGAGTGGGAACCCACAGCCATGGCCTTAGTATCATTAGGAGATAGAGAAACGGTCCCTGGAAGCCTCCTGCCCTCCAACACGAAGAAATATGGGCAGCTCGTAACAATCAACGGCCACCAAGTAGAGGCCCTTCGTGACACCGGGGCCAGCATCACCGGTGTCCTCAGTCATTTGGTCAACGAAGACCAGGTCCTCCCCAACGTCTTTTGCCCGGTAATTTCCGATGACAATACGGAAAGTCTGTGTAAGGTAGCCCTGGTGCCTTTTGAGTGGGGAGGGGTGGTTGGTAAACTGAAAGTCGCAGTGAGAACCTCCCAGCCAGTCGACTGTCTCCTGGGGAACGACCTGGAATGTTCCCCCTGGAAACAAGTCGAGCGCAAGACCCACCTAGGGATGATGGGTCTCCCTGAGTGGGTGTGCGCCACCACCCGATCCATGGCAGCCCGACTGACCCCCCTTGGGGAAGTCGACGACGCCCCGACCACTGAAGACAGGTCGGTCCCCGCAGAGGGTCCCCACCTCCCCCCACAACGAGGGTCGGTCGCCAGTAACGAACCCCCACCTCCCGACTCCGCACAGGTCACCGAGTTAGGCGATCTGCCCGAGTTGGCCCAGAGGCGCCACGAGGGGGCCCCCTCCCGAGAGGAGTTCTGCCGGGAGCAGGCTACCTGTCCTTCCCTGGTCGGGCCCCGGCAACAAGCAGAGGCCCAGGCCGCGGGCGACCAAACTGGAACGCACCGGGTGTATTACGAGAATGACCTTTTGTACAGCGAGCAGAAGTCGGTGGAGCTAGGATCCGCCCGGGTGCTGGTGGTACCCCTACGCTTCCGAGACCTCCTCCTGGGCTTGGCCCACGACGTCCCCCTCCCAGTCCACTTGGGCCAGGACAAAACCTACAGTCGCCTCGTGACTCACTTCTACTGGCCCAGAATGAAAGCGGATGTAGAAGCCCACTGCAAGTCCTGTCCCACGTGCCAGGCTAGTGGGAAGAGCGGAGGGAAGCGCAAGGCTCCCCTCCAACCCTTCCCTGTCGTCAGTACCCCTTTTGAACGGGTCGGGATCGACATCGTGGGGCCCCTGGACCCCCCAACCTCCCAAGGGCACCGCTTTATCCTCGTCCTGGTGGATCATGCCACCCGATACCCTGAAGCCATACCCCTGCGCACCGTCACAGCCCCCGTGGTGGGCCGGGCGTTGATGGGAATCTTTTCCCGTATGGGTTTTCCCCGCAAGGTCGTGAGCGATCGCGGTACGAATTTCATCTCCAGATACATGACGTCCCTGTGGCAACAATGTGGAGTGTCCTATAAGTTCACCACCCCGTACCACCCCCAAGGAAACGGCCTGGTAGAGCGGTTTAACCGGACTCTGAAGGGGATGATCGCGGGCCTGGAAGAGCCCCTCCGTTGTAAGTGGGACGTCCTGCTCCCCTGCCTCCTGTTCGCCTACCGGGAAGTTCCCCAGAAATCCTTGGGGTTGAGCCCCTTTGAGTTACTCTACGGGCACCCCGTCCGGGGGCCCCTCAGCCTGGTCAAGGAAGGGTGGGAGGCGGCGCCCCGAGGCCACCCCCGAGATGTGTTCCGATATGTCCTGACCCTCCGAAACCAGACTAGGAAGTTCTGAGAGATGGCCGCGGCCAACCTGGAGGCGAGCCAGCAAGAGATGAAGCGCTGGTACGACCAGAATGCCACTCTGTTCGAGTTCCAGCCGGGCCAGCAGGTATGGGTCATGGCCCCCGTGAAACCCTGCGCCCTCCAGGATAAATGGACCGGGCCCTTCAAAGTGATTGAGCGGAAGAGCCAGGTCACGTACTTGGTGGACGTCCAGTCACCACGGGACCCCCTCCGGGTCCTCCACGTGAACCGCCTCAAGCCTCACTTTGTGCGGACGGAGCTGAGCCTCCTGCTGGCCACCGATAACGGGGCCGAGGAGGAGTCGGATCCCCTCCCTGATCTCCTGTGCACCAAAGAGAAGGACGGCTCCGTAGAGGGAGTGAACCTCTCCCCATCCCTCACTTCCCAGCAACGTGAGGATTGCCGCCAGCTCCTAGGGCAGTTTTCCGACCTATTCTCCCTGGTCCCCCAAGTCACCGACTGGTGTGTCCATGACGTGGACACCGGAGACAGCCCACCGGTGAAACACCGCGCCTACCGAGTCCCTGATCGGGTCCGGTCCTGCATTCAAGCCGAGGTCTCGAAGATGTTGACCTTAGGAGTGATCGAACCCTCAGACAGTCCCTGGGCCAGCCCCGTGGTCCTGGTCTCGAAAGCAGCTGCCCCGGTGTCGCCCCAGAACTCCGCTTCTGCGTGGACTACCGGGGACTCAATGAAGTCACCCGAGCCGATGCCCACCCCATTCCCCGAGCCGACGAGCTCATTGACCGACTCGGGGCTGCTCGGTTCCTCAGCACCTTCGATCTCACCTGCGGCTACTGGCAAATTGCGCTCACAGAAGGAGCCAAGGAGCGGTCCGCCTTCTCCTCCCCGGATGGGCACTATCGCTTTCGCGTGATGCCCTTCGGGATGAAAAATGCCCCGGCCACCTTCCAGCGACTGGTAAATAGAGTCCTGGCCGGGCTGGAAAAATTCAGCGCCGCTTACCTCGACGATATCGCAGTTTTCAGTACCGAATGGAGTGAGCACCTCCAGCACCTCCGGAGGGTGCTAACCGCCCTGCGCCAGGCAGGCCTCACCGTGAAAGCCAGCAAGTGCCAGATTGGGCAAGGTTCAGTAGTTTACCTGGGGCACCAGGTCGGAAGCAGCCAGGTCGCCCCTCTACAGGCCAAGATCAACGCCATCCTAGCCTGGGAACCCCCCACTACCCAAACGGAGGTCCGAGCCTTCCTGGGCCTCACGGGCTACTACCGGAGATTCATCCGGGGGTACGGCAGCCTAGTCGGTCCCCTGACGGAACTCACGTCCAAGAAGCAACCCAAGAAAGTGCAGTGGACACCTGCCTGCCAAGGGGCTTCGATGCCCTGAAAGCGGCCATGTGCACAGCCCCCGTCCTTCAGGCTCCCGACTACTCCAAGGAGTTTGTGGTACAAACGGACGCCTCCGAGCATGGAATCGGGGCCGTCCTGTCCCAGGCGAATGACCAAGGCCTAGACCAGCCGTAGCCTTCCTCAGCCGAAGGCTATCGCCCAGAGAACAGAGATGGAGCACCATCGAGCGCGAGGCGTTCGCCGTAGTCTGGGCCCTCAAGAAGTTACGCCCCTATCTGTTCGGCACCCATTTCAAAGTCCAAACCGACCATCGCCCCTTGCGATGGCTCATGCAGATGCGAGGAGAAAACCCCAAACTACTGCGGTGGTCAATCTCCCTCCAGGGGATGGATTTCACCGTGGAACATCGCCCTGGTACTGACCACGCCAACGCTGATAGCCTCTCCCGGTTCTTCCGCCTCAGCGAAGAGAACCCCCAAGAGGATGGGTAGTTCTCTCCGGCTTTCAGCTGGGGGGGGACGTGTGTTAGACCCGGCCTCCTGGCATGGCCATCCCTGTCCCCGCACCACATAACCTGACCCATGCACCTAACGCAGCCCCCGAGCTCACGGCCTAGCCGATCCTTCCCACCAGAACACACACACACCCGATCCGGACTTCCCCGTCCGTGGCCTTCCTCCTTTCGGCCACACCGGGCCCGCGTGCCCACTTCATGCACCATGATGGCCGCCCGGCCCCAGCGTGACCCTGGCCTAGAGGCGCCACTCCGGCTGGGGGACATCGCGCTCCCATTGGGTTGAGAGACGGAGGAGCCGTTTCCATCGCACCTCTGAGCTCCCCTGGGAAGGTGGGTTTCGATCGGCCCGCCGGCCTCCCCGAGGGCTGGCTCCACGCCTGCTGGGTGTCTGGGACTCCTCCCGACCCGGCCCTGAAAGGATCAAGAGACAATGGCAGGAAACCCCGACAAGCGACCCCCAGGTGACAAGACCCCTGCCTGCACAGGCTCCGGACATCAAAGAGGAGTCGTCCTATAACAAGGGGTGCTCTGGGACTATCCGGCAGATTCGCCTTTGGAAACACCTGAGCCCTGCTGAGTGACTCGCGGCTCCCTGTAGATCGTAAGACCTCCGAACTTGTGCTTGAGCCCTGCTGAGTGACTCGCGGCTCCCCGAGAAGATCGTAAGACCTCCGAACTTGTGCTTGAGCCCTGCTGAGTGACTCGCGGCTCCCTGAAGATCGTAAGACCTCCGACTTGTGCTTGAGCCCTGCTGAGTGACTCGCGGCTCCCACAGACTCTCTCGGTCCCGCCGGACCCCGACGACGACAAGCATACCCCCCAGCTCGAGGATTGTGAGCTGTGCGCCGGGTACGCCCCTGCATTTGATCCATATCCCCCAAAGACTGTCCTGCTACCTCCTACCCCCCCCGAGACTCTGTGAGCCCGTGCTCTACTTGTATATATTTGCCTTGCTGATCATAAAGATCCTACGACTCCGATCTGATAAAGATTTGCTCTTAAGAACTCACGGTGTGGTGTCTCTTTGTCGTGTGGTGCCGAGTGTACGATCCTAGATACGAAATTCCTCCCCTGAGGAGTCTCCCGCCAGTGCCCGGCTACGATACCTTGAGGGTTGACCTCAGGCTAATCCGTGCCCCCTCCGGGCCCCTCTGAGGTCGCCTTCTAACAGCCAGCTTCCTCGGATCTGTGAGCTTGCTGTCGAGCAGATGCTGGCGTAGCTCCACAAAGCAGTTCACCGCCAGGTGTTCCCATAACATGAGGTCGGTTAGTTCGTCCAGGGTGGTTACTTTGCTGCCCTTAATCCACCCGTCGAATGCACGGCTGAAAAAGTTCACATACTTCACGCAAGTGGTGCCGGGGATCTTCTTGCAGTCCCGGAACCGCTGGCGGTACATCTCCGGGGTGAGGCCGTACCTTGTGAGGAGGGCCTCCTTCATGTGGCTGTAGGAGGTCTGCATGGAGGATGGTAGGTCGAGCAGGGTGTCTCTCCTCTCGCTCAAAAATTGGCCCCACAACCCGGCTCCCCAATCTTTCTGCAGGACTCGGTGGGAGGTCATGGCGACCTCGTAGGCCTTGAACCATTGTTGGATGTCATTGTTCTTGTAATATTCCTTGACCACATCTTTGGGGATGTGGACCTTCTGTTCCACCTGTGGTGGCGCCCCCCGGTTCTCCGGGGGTCGAGTTTCTTCGCTCCTTGCCTTGAGCTCGATTTCTTTCAAGCTTCGTTCATGCTCCAGTTGAAGTCTTCGTCCTTCGTGCTCTCGGAGTTTCTTATCTTCCAGCTCGCCTTGTACTCGCATCTGTTCCACTGCTAGCTTTTTCTCAGCTAATTTCAACTCGCCCTCAATTTTCAGTTTGGCCAGTTCGAGTTCGTGATTACGACTTCTCTCTCTGTCTGCAAGTTCTTCCGGGGATAGACCCCCGTCTGGTACGAAGCCTCGTACCTGGTTGCTGCTGCTTTCTCTTGGGGAGAGTCCAGCTCCTTCTGGGCGGGGGGCTCCGGATTCCACCCAAGCTTTCAGTGCCTTCTGCATATCTTCTTTGGTGTTGAGACCAGTGGTAGCGATTTTTAGTTCTTTGCAGAATTGCTTCAGTTCTTTGTGCGTGTACTCTGGAACACAGCACTCGTGTTGGTTTCTGTGAGGCTCATGGCGTTTTCTTCTGCCGTTTTTGCCGGTGGTGCGTCCGCTGCTTATGGTACGATCTCTAGATGATGGGCCCGAATCCCGTCGCTTGCCACCAATGTTAGAAGGTGACCCCAGAGGAGTCAGGGAGGTTACCTGAACACCCTGAGATCTACCCTCGGGGTATCGTAGCCGGGCACTGGTGGGAGACTCCTCAGGGGGAAGAGTCTCGTATCTAGGATCGCACACACGGCACCACACGACAAAGAGACACCATACGGTAAGTTCTTGGGAACAGATCTTTATCTATTCAGCTTCGTCAGATCTTTATGATCACCAAGGTAAATATGTACAAATAGAGCACAGGCTCAGAGAGTCTCGGTAGGGAAGGAGGTAGCGGGACAGTCTTTGGGGATCCGGATAGATGCAGGGGCGTACCCAACGCACAGCTCCCAATCATCGAGCCGGGGGATACGCTGCGGGGCAGCCAGACCAGAGGAGTCTTAGGAGCCGCGAGTCACTCAGCGGGGCTCAAGCACAAGTTTGGAGGTCTTACGATCTTCAGGGGAGCCGCGAGTCACTCAGCAGGGCTCAAGCACAAGTTCGGAGGTCTTACGATCTTCAGGGGAGCCGCGAGTCACTCAGCAGGGCTCAAGCACAAGTTCGGAGGTCTTACGATCTTCAGGGGAGCCGCGAGTCACTCAGCAGGGCTCAGAGGTTCCAAGGTTGCAAGGGAGCCGCGACCACGTCAGCAGGGCTCTCGTCGTTCCAGAGTCGAATCTGCCGGATAGCCCCCGAGCACCCCTTGATATAGGTCAGCCCCTCTTTGATGTCCGGGGTCCGTGTAGGCAGGGGTCTTAGCGCCTGGGGGCCGCTCGTTGGAGTTTCCTGTAATGTTGTCCTTTGATCCTTTCAGGGCCGGGTCGGGAGGAGTCCCAGACACCCAGCAGGTGTGGAGCCAGCCCTCAGGGAGGCCAGAGGGCTGATCGAAACCCATCTCCCGAGGGGAGGCCAGAGGTGTGATGGAAACTGCTCCTCCCTCTCTCACTCTATGGGAGCGCGATGTTCCCCAGCCGGGGTGGCGCCTTTAGGCCTGGGTTGTGCTGGGGCCGGGCGGCCATTGTAGGTGCAGGAAGTGGGCACGCGGGCCCGGTGGTGCTGGGAAGATGGAGGGCACGGACAGGAAAGTCCGGGTCGGGTGTGTGTGGGTCCTGGCGGGCAGGACTGGCTAGGCCGTGTACTGAGGGACTGAATGAGGTGTACGGGTCAGGGGGTGTGGCCAGGGGTCAGGGATGGCCATGCCACAAGGCCGGGTCTAACACACCAACAGCAGATGCCGTTGACAGGACACTGACATGAAGCTCATGGGAACACATGACACACAGCCGACATAGTCCCAAAGGGGCACGCTGATCATGACAGGTCAGTTCATAAGTATCCCTGTCCCTGGCATCAGGAGACAGGTGCGGGTGTTGATGACACTGCCACCCACTGCTGCTATGCATGACACAGTTGGACTACAGACACACATGTGGCACGTGTCAAGGTGATGTGTGCCACATCGTGCCCCATCACACATGACATGTGTCCACAGGTCAGAACACATCAATTGTGCAACGAGATGGAAGGACTTGTGCAAGATCACAGGCTAACACACCTAGGGCCTGCACCTGAAAGTATGCAATGATAAGTACTTGATGGACATCCGTGTGTGACTCGTAGCCCTCCATTCCTGGAATATGTACGGCTGTATCACCTTTGTAAGCGTGTGAAATCCGTACACGTACGTGTACGCACCAGTGGTACACGTACGTGTACAACTGGTGCGTACACGGACGTGTACAACTGGTGCGTACACGGACGTGTCCAAGTACGTGTAGGCACTGGTAGTACACGTACGTGTACTAACAGTGCCTACACGTACCTGTACACGTACGTGTAGGCACCAGTAGTACACGTACATGTACGACTGGTGCGTGTTAGACGGCGACCTCAGAGGAGCCCGGAAGGGGGTCCTGACTACCCTGAGTCCCACCCGTGTAGTATCGTAGCCGGGCACTGGTGGGAGATTCCCCAGGGGGAGGAATCTCGCAACTAGGATCGTACTTCTGGCACCACACGACACAGAGTGACCACACTGGGTATTCTCAGAAAACAAGCTTTATCAAATAGGTATCACTGCAAATATGTACAAGGTGAGCACGGGCTCAAGAGTCTCGGAAAGGTAGGGGGTAGCGGGACAGTCTCTGGTAAAGGTTCAAAAGCAGGGACGTATCCGGCGCACAGCTCACAATCCTCGAGCTGGGGGATACGTGGTCGGAGTCGGGGTCCGGCGAGACCGTGAGAGTCTGAGGGAGCCGCGAGTCACTCAGCGGGCTCAGGTACAGGTTCGGAGGTCTTACGATCTTCAAGGAGCCGCGAGTCACTCAGCAGGCTCAGGCACAGGTTCGGAGGTGTTACGATCTTCAAGGAGCCGCGAGTTACTCAGCAGGCTTCGGCACAAGTTCGGAGGTCTTACGATCTTCAAGGGGGCCGCGAGTCACTCAGCAGGCCCAGGCACAAGTTCGGAGGTCTTACGATCTTCAGGAAGCCGCGAGTCACTCAGCAGGCTTAGGTGGGTTCAGTTCCAGGAGCCACGCACACGTCGGCAGGCTCTCGTTGTTCCAGCGTCGAATCTGCCGGACAGTCTCAGAGCACCCCTTGTTATAGGTCGACCCCTCTTTGATGTCCGGAGTCTGTGCAGGCAGGGGTCTTGTCACCTGGGGGCCGCTTTGTCGGGGTTTCCTGCTATTGTCTTTTGATCCTTTCAGGGCCGGGTCGGGAGGAGTCCCAGACACCCAGCAGGCACGGAGCCAGCCCGCCGGGAGGCCGGAGGGCCGATCGAAACCCATCGTCCCAGGGGAGTTCAGAGGTGCGATAGAAACTGCTCCTCCCTCTCTCATCCCCTGGAAGCGTGATGTCCTCCAGCCGGAGTGGCGCCTCGAGGCCCGGGTCGCGCTGGGGCCGGGCGGCCATCTTGTTGCATGGAGTGGGCACGCGGGCCCGGGGTGGCCGAAAGGAGAGAGGCCATGGACGGGGATGTCCGGGGTTGGTGCGGGTGTCCTGGTGGGAAGGGTCGGCTGGGCCGTGTGCTTGGGCTGCAGGTACCAGGTTTCGGTGGTGCGGGGGCACGGAGGGCCATTCTATGAGGCCGGGTCCAACAGTGCGTATACAGATGTGTACAACTGCTGCGTACACGTACGTGTACTAACAGTGCCTCCAGCGTACCTGTACACGTACGTGTAGGCACTGTTAGTACACGTACGTGTAGGCACTGGTAGTACACGTACGTGTACAACTGGTGCGTATACATACGTGTACTAACAGTGCCTACACATACCTGTACACGTATGTGTAGGCACCAGTAGTACACGTACGTGTACGACTGGTGTGTACACGGACGTGTACAACTGGTGCGTACACGTACGTGTACTAACAGTGCCTACACGTACCTGTACACATACATGTATGCACTGGTAGTACACGTACGTGTACGCACCAGTTGTACACATACGTGTACAAGTGGTGCGTACACGTACGTGTACAACTGGTGCGTACATGGACATGTACTACCAGTGCCTACGCGTACCTGTACACAGACGTGTAGGCACTGTTAATACACATACGTGTAGGCACTGATAGTACACGTCTGTGTATGCACCAGTTGTACACGTACGTGTACAACTGGTGCGAACACGTACGTGTCCAAGTACGTGTAGGCACTGGTAGTACATGTGCGTGTACGCACCAGTTGTACACGTATGTGTACTACCAGTGCCTACACGTACATGTACTGACAGTGCCTACAGGTACGTGTCACACGCACAGTGCAACTGGTGCCGTAGGGGTATGTGTGAAACGCACCGTACCTGTGTGTGGCTTTCAAATTTACATAGGGGACACATAAGGGACAGGTATTAGGCCCTAAATGCATGCAGGTTGCCATGGATACTGAGTTTTGTCTTCAAAATTTTCAAGCAGGTGTCCTGGAAAAGTCAGTTGGCCACAATATACAATGTTGCTAAGTGGTTGTTGACTTGACATGATGCTCTAAATTTGAACGATGCAAATGCTGTCACTGCTGTTTGTTTAAAGGGATTGGAGTAAACGTAAGATGCGATTGATTCAGACCAATCACTATGTACTCCTCAAAATGAATGGCCCTCAGCAAGACAGATATAAGGCAGCCAGAAGCCATGAGAGGGCACTTGCCTACACAACTTTCCTGTCGACAACATTGCTGCTGTCTCTGCTTCCCTGGACCATGTCTCGTGCTGTGGAGAGGGCCCAGCCATTCACCCTGGAGGAGAATCAGGCCCTGCTGGATGTCCTCCTCCCACAGTACACCAGCCTGTATGGGAGACCAGGGGAGCAGGTGAGTTCTGAGTCCACTACCTTTGCCTATGCACCTGTTGTGTGACAGTCAATATTGAGTCCACGTGGGACTGACATGCAATGTTGTTCAGAGTGTGTCCAGGGGGGGGGGAGCATGCTTATGTCACTCATGCAGTGCATCATGTAGTTCCTGTGTGCACTCCTCACTTGCATGGTGCTTACAGTGACTTTCACTGCATAGTGCATGAGACATTCAGCCTGGCTAATCCTTGGGGGCTTTTCATGATGTTGTTCTGAGGTGATTCAGTGTTCCCCCCGGTGTGACAGGTGACTGTACCCACAGATGTGTATGAGTTGGGTGGACCTGTGGTGAGAGTGTCCAAATGACGTGTACGACCTCATGGACATTGACGTGTGTGAATGTTCCTTGTCATGTGGGTGAGTGTCTATGTGAAGTGTTGCACCACACCTGCATGTTGAAGGTTACTTATCTAACCATCTGATGTGACAAGTGAGCCGTGCTTTGTGTCTGACTTGCAGAGCTGCCACGACCCCTGTGACTCCCCCCTGGCAAATGGCACATGTGCAGAGTGAGGGTTGTATCCGCTGTAGTCAATGACAGGCCAGTGCTCAGTGGCTGGGTGTGTCTGTCTAGTCTGCTGAGGGTGCGTCAGTGGAGTGGGACATGTGACTGCATGGCACGTGCTGCCCATCAGCCTGCTGTTGCATGTGCTGCACAGTGTGTGGCTTGTGCATTGAGTGTTTTGCACCCCTCATGCCACCTGTATACTTTCAATGCCATGTACTGCAGTGGCGCTTGCACACAGGCCACTTGCATGTTGTGAATGAGGCTATTCCTGCCAGCATCCTATGCCCTGTTCAACATTTCAAAGATGTTCTGATGTGTGTTTCTGGGACATGGAGCAGGTGTATTGATGTTGTGTCACTTTGTCATCCTGACAGGTAACTGCCTACGAGAAGGGGGTCATATGGACCAACGTCGTCAGGGCCATGAGGACTGCGGGGGGCGTGATCGGCAGCTAGCCCAGGTCCGCAAGAGGTGGCAGGACATCCGGTGCTGAAGCTCTCTCCACCTCGCCGCCACGGCGGGTGCCGACACCTGACCCTCCACATGAAACGTGTCCTGGCGGTGGTCTTCCCTGACCTCGATAGGCAGTTAGAGGAGGGACTGCAGCAAGGAGGGGGTAGGTACATGGCTTTTTGTTGTGTTATGTGTCACCAGCTTTAGGAAGTGCTATTTTGCATGAATACACTCCCAGAGTTCATATGTGCAGTGCATTTTCTCTTTCTAATTGTCACCTGGCCATCTTTTTCATCCCTTCCTCTCCTTGACATGTGTCCACTGGTGTGTGTGTAATCACATTTGCACATGGTCATCTATGGTGCCAGTACATCTAAGTGCACATTGCTTTCTGCATCATGTGGGTGGGTGGTCTGTGACTTGTGTCGGTACCTTGCCTGTGCCATGACCTGTTCACTATGTAGGAGGTCCATAGTTGTTGTCACTGATGCTGATTCTCAACATAGGAGTGTGAGCCTTCAACTGGACACCCTTGCAGCATGCATGTGCAATGTTGTGGCCTCAGACATGATGTGCATGAGTGTGAGATATGCATAGTGCCATGACGGTTGTACATGGTAGAGTCAGCTCAGTCCAGGACCATGGAGCAGTGTGCCCACTACAGTCCCCTGAGACGCCCTGGCCTCCTAATCATGTGTGTCATCCAACACTGTGCACATTCTCTGTGTGTGCTGCATAGGTCTGCCTCTGTGGCATTGTTCCCTGCCCTACTTTGATTTGGTTAATGTGTGCTACATGTGTCCACTGGACAGGGATACAACATTTTGCTTGTGCATACTCACACTGGGCATTGCCTGTGTGGCTATTCACAACAATCTGTTGATGGTTGTTTGTCACAAATATGTGTTGTCAGCCCCACGAGGTGATGTGGTGTCAATGAAGCAATTTTGCAAGCACAGTTGTTGTAACCCTGAATAAGAGGTGTCACTTCTTGATCTGTATACATCACATAGACTCGGGTATTGGGGGAGGGGGTACGGGAGAGGCATACATGTGCAACTCAGATTTTTAAGTGGCAGGTCTGACTCGTGTGGGAGAATTGTCTGGACTAAAATACACAGGGCAGTGCCCCTGTGATGCTGGCCAGTGCTCAAAGTACGTGCTTTGCAGCCTGTGTCTTTTTTTTTACCAACAAGAATCTTGCTCATACATTTTTTGGCACATGTGTGGTTCTGATGCAACGCAGTTTGGACTGTGTGTGCTGACATCTGTGTGTACATTCAGGCTTGCCATGGAGGTGTCCCCACAGTACAGCTGGCCTTTTTTAATACCCAATTGCAGTCCCATTGGCTTATGCATTGTCCGGGGTGTGGACATGGGTGCCACTCCAGATGACAGGCAGTAGGTCATATGTGTAGCCAACTGTGTAATCAGGTGACGGATGACCTGGTGACAACTGACATGATTCTAGTTGTTACTCTTCATGATTTGTACCTTGGCACTCACAGCACTTGTCAACAGTTGTTCATGTGTCACATGTGGAAATTCGTTGATTTGTGTTAAGAACACTAAAGTGCCTGCATGCAATATGTCGCACAAGGCAGTGCACACAAAAGTACATTGACGCTGTCATGGAATGAGCTGGCTATGAAGCCACTGTTTTAAATAAATGTTGTCACAGATTCTCCATAAACATGTGCCCACGGTGGTCTTGATTTTGTGAGACTCATTAGTTGTCGGTGATACAAACTAACGAGTGTCAAGACATCCAGACCCCCGTGGGCCCATGTATATGTACTTTCTGCAACACAATCTATTTCTGACAGTGGCTCCTCCGAACAGGTGGCAGCTTCTTCAATGACAGTGTCAATGTACTTTTGTATGCACTGCCTTGTGCAACATCTTGCATGCAGGCACATCAGTGTTCTTTTAGCAAAATGGCCAATTGACACATCCCAAACATGTAGATTGGTTGAAGTTGTGTGAGTTCCAAGGTACCAACATTTGTTCGTTTTGTGTTCCAAGGGACTTACATGTCTCTCAGTGTGGTGACACCTTGAGTATTGAGGCGTGTTAGTTTACCTTGAGTGCACCACTCCTGTTTATTTCAGGGTAAACAAGAGGTGTCATGACTTCATTGTATTGCTGTGCTCACCGGTTCACAGACACTAGCTTCTCAGTGTATTGCTCATTCAAGTAGTGGCCTTTTGTGTATTGAGTTTCCTGGTGTCAAAGTGGCATGGTGGGTCTACCAACTGGGCAGTACAGGGCTTACATATGTGCGGAGTTATCCAGCTGTTACTCATGATGCATTGCCTGATATGCACTGTGACCTATTGTTCTTGTGCTCATGTGTCAGATGTATACAGGTGATTGATGCTTTCTGGTTTCTTCTCCTTGCCCACAGCATCATCATCCACACGCGAGGGAGACACCGGCATGGACCTTGAGGAGGGACCCAGCGACAGTGCCACCAGTGCTGTGGAGTCAGCAGGAGACAGTGGCACGGAGGGCGAGGGGAGTCAGTCAGAGGACCTGTCCGGAGGCGAGAGCATGTACGACACCGACGGGTCCCAGGCTGACATCCTTGAGGAGGCGGAGGATGCAACAACATCTGGCAGCATCCCACCATCTGTACCCACCTCCTCCATTGCCATCTCCGCCCTCCCAGTTGCTCCCGTCCCTTCTGTCCGTGCAGTGTCCCACCGTGTCTCCTTCGGACCAGGCACCGCACCCCCTGCCCCTGTCACCCCTGCTGCCCTCAGTGAATAGTCTGTGGACACACTGCACCAGTTGCAGGTTGGTCAGGTATCGATGCTGCATGTCCTCCATGAACACACTAGACTGCTCACACAGTTGGTGTCGTTCGTGGAGGGCATGTCATCAACGATGACTGAGCAACACAGGTTTCTGCGGTCCATGGACTCTTCACTGATGGAAGCAGTGTCTCTCCTGCTGCGCTCCATCCCCCCCTACCCCGGACCCATCCACACTGCCCTCTCCCATGCCTGTCCAAAGCACACACAGACAGTCACAGGCACACACCACAACAGACACATCCAGCACACCCCCAACTAAGGCACAGCGCACACCTCCTGGCACGCTCACTCAGGGGGATGTAGTCACACCCACAGGGTCTGTGGGCAAATGGCAGACACGCAGCCACAGTCAGAGTCCGCAGTCCTCACGACCCACTTCCTCCAAATCCACTCTACTTAGCTCCCCTGGCAAAATGTCACCCAAAGAGACGTACATGGCTAGTCTGTCCCTCAGCCCCACTATGACACCACCCCGCAAGCAGTTGAGGAAGTCTCTGGCCAGGGGAGTTGAGTCCCTGTTCTGCTTGGGTTTTTGGATCAGATAGAACCCGCTCAACAGAGCCTCTCTAACCCAAACCAGAACGTTACCCCCTCCCTAGGGCCTATTCACACCTAAGAAACCACATATATATGTACCACCTAAGGACAGGGAATTCCTATTATATATATATATATATATATACTAAGACCTCTTATAATACAAGTGGCGGCCTCGCGGTCCCAAACGGACCCAGGACTTCCTGCCCAGACGGCAGCCTCAGCCTCGCGGTCCCAAACGGACCCAGGACTTCCTACCCAGACGGCAGCCTCAGCCTCGCGGTCCCAAACGGACCCAGGACTTCCTGCCCAGACGGCAGCCTCAGCCTCGCGGTCCCAAACGGACCCAGGACTTCCTACCCAGACGGCAGCCTCAGCCTCGCGGTCCCAAACGGACCCAGGACTTCCTACCCAGACGGCAGCCTCAGCCTCGCGGTCCCAAACGGACCCAGGACTTCCTACCCAGACGGCAGCCTCAGCCTCGCGGTCCCAAACGGACCCAGGACTTCCTACCCAGACGGCAGCCTCAGCCTCGCGGTCCCAAACGGACCCAGGACTTCCTACCCAGACGGCAGCCTCAGCCTCGCGGTCCCAAACGGACCCAGGACTTCCTACCCAGACGGCAGCCTCAGCACGAGTTCATCCTATGATTACCAGGACATACAACAAGGGAATCAGTGTTACTATGTATCAGATCACACAAGGACTGCCAGTTGAGCACAACCTGTTCCCCAGTTCGAGGGGCTCCTTTCTCCCTTATTCAGTTACCACCTACCTGATCAGGATTAACATCTGTTCATGTCAAGTCACAGCTGACTAGAAGAATAGGCTACCCTCTCATGCAAGAGCACATGTTGGTTCACTACAAACTGGATACTTTATTTAGTCATTACATCACGAGTTCATCCTATAATTACCACGACATACAACAGGGGAATCAGTGTTACTATGTATCAGATCACACAAAGACTGCTAGTTGAGCACAACCTGTTCCCCAGTTCGAGGGGCTCCTTTCTCCCTTATTCAGTTACCACTTACCTGATCAGGATTAACATCTGTTCATATCAAGTCACAGCTGACTAGAAGAATAGGCTACCCTCTCATGCAAGAGCACATGTTGGTTCACTACAAACTGGATACTTTATTTAGTCATTACATCACGAGTTCATCCTATAATTACCACGACATACAACAGGGGAATCAGTGTTACTATGTATCAGATCACACAAAGACTGCTAGTTGAGCACAACCTGTTCCCCAGTTCGAGGGGCTCCTTTCTCCCTTATTCAGTTACCACCTACCTGATCAGGATTAACATCTGTTCATGTCAAGTCACAGCTGACTAGAAGAATAGGCTACCCTCTCATGCAAGAGCACATGTTGGTTCACTACAAACTGGATACTTTATTTAGTCATTACATCACGAGTTCATCCTATAATTACCACGACATACAACAGGGGAATCAGTGTTACTATGTATCAGATCACACAAAGACTGCTAGTTGAGCACAACCTGTTCCCCAGTTTGAGGGGCTCCTTTCTCCCTTATTCAGTTACCACTTACCTGATCAGGATTAACATCTGTTCATATCAAGTCACAGCTGACTAGAAGAATAGGCTACCCTCTTATACAAGAACACGCAGCACATGTTGATTCACTACAAACTGGATACTTTATTTAGTCACTACATACACGCTCACAGAATATATATCATATACAACCTGCAAAGAAAAGTGAAAGATTAAGTGGTACACTCTAATAAAAAGGGGTTGACATCACCTTGGTAGTATGTAGCCTGCACTCAATGGTCATCTAGGTTCCCTTCTCGTCTGTGCCTCGGCTTCGCCTGGAAGTCACACCTCCGCAGTCACGGATCTACTCCCTTCTCTTTTCTCCGAGTCACTGGGACCTCTTCCTCATCGGCTACTCTCTTCTCTTTGGCTATTCTGTTAGAAGAATATCTGTCTCTCGGTTTTTCTCCACCTTCAAGTTTGTCATCTGTCTTCCCTGGAATAAGTAGTAGCTTTACTGCTAACGGCCAGGTGCCGCCTACGGACTAAAAGCAAGTGCCAGTATCTGCCTCAGACTTTCACTAATATAGAGGTGCATTCTCTCATGGAAAATTCCAGCCCGTAACCTGCCGCCCACCAAATTCTTGTACCTCCCCGTGCCAAGGACACGTTCCCAGCCGGCCGGCCTGATGTAGTGTCTTCGGCATGAAGAAAAATACAATCCTTCGATAAGGGCCGGCCTGAACCGGTTCTCTCCAAGCGAATAACACCTCATAACTAAAACATCACCCTCGACCTAGAAACATCCCAAGCTGCCGGAGCAGAAAGAAAGATGGAGTCTCTCCTGTTTGAGGCCTACCAGGCCTGAATTCAGCACGGCTCCATGAAATACCCTCACTACAGGACAGGTTACCCCTAATACTAACGAATCTATCCCCTAGGCTATGTGTGCAAGCCCTTGTTGGACAGGCCACACAGAGGGCTTGCTCCCTCCCCGCACGACAGGGCCCGAGCTCCGGCCCACCAGGCATACCCCCGCGACAAGCACCTGTACCCCGTCTCCCGACGGATCTTCTGCCCTCGGACCACTACTCACCACGGGGTCCAGCCCCACCGGCTTCCCCGGCCGGGTCAAGCCGCCATCTTGGGCCCTGCACCACGCGGCCGCGTGGCCTCACCCCGACCCTAACCCCGGGCCTGGCCGGCCCCGACATCCCGGCACCACCATCCACCCAGGAGGTGAGCGGACCACTTGGCAGGTCAATGGGAGAACGAGGTGCCACAGGCTCTCCCCCGCCAGGTGCCGATCGCCCCCAGCTCCCCCAGGCACTGGCTCCACCCCCTGCTGGGTGTCTGGACACCTTCATCCCGGACTCTCCGACCTCCAAGTGCGAGGGTCCGGACATCAAAGGGCACCAGCCCTATAACTGGGGCAGCTCCGGAGCAGGAAGGCAGTTGTATCCTGGAGTCGAGAGACACCGAGTGAACTCAGCCTTGACGGTCTACTGGCGCTGCCGTAGCCCGCTCTTGTGAACCATCGTTCTGCCTGCTGGCGCTGCCGCGGCCTTCTGCAACCTCCATCTTCACCGGGACCTGCTGGCGCTGCCGCGGACCGTACATCGACCATCTTCCTGGGACCTGCTGGCGCTGCCGCGGCCCGTTGTAACGACCATCTTCACCGGGACCTGCTGGCGCTGCCGCGGACCGTCCATCGACCATCTTCCTGGGACCTGCTGGCGCTGCCGCGGCCCGTTGTAACGACCATCTTCACCGGGACCTGCTGGCGCTGCCGCGGACCGTACATCGACCGTCTTCCGGGGACCTGCTGGCGCTGCAGCGGCCCGTACCACCTAACCACCAAGCTCGAGGATTGTGAGCTCATCATCTCATCCGAACTACCTGACTGGTAAACAGACTGTCCCGCTACCCCCTTCCCTACCTTGCGAGACTCGAATCGAGGGGACCCCTGAGTCCAGACCTCCTTGTACCATTCACCCGTACCTTAAGAAGTGCTTATAAAGAACACTGAACCTTATCCGTGTGTGGTATCTGTCTGTGGGGGGGGGGAGTTACTTGTCTGTACGATCTCTGGAGACGGCTCTCCCCGGAGACCTCTCCACCTGACCCCGGCCGACCCTCCCGGTCCGTCTACCTTTTCTAACATTGGTGGCCAGCGGCGCGATCCGAATCAACGCGTAATCGTACAGAGAGTAGCTCACCCCACGACAAAAACACGATGTCGACCAAAGATAGCAGCCCCACCGAGAAATTCCAAATGGAGAAATTAGAAGAATACAACCACCGCGAACTGAGACAATTTTGCATAGAACTTGGCATTGCTACCACCGGCCTAAGTACCAAGGATGATCTAAAGCGCGCCCTTGAGTCATGGACAGAAACTGGGGTCGCAGGACCCCCCGACCAAAGCAGCGTCACACCAGACCAAAACAACATCTCACCAGAGGGAACGCCACGGCTCCCGAGGAGCGGGGAACGGGCCTCTCGCAGGAGGAGATCCGAGAAAGAGACAGAGTCAGATTACACGAGTTGGAGATGGCACGACTCAAGATGGATGGGGAACTCAAGTTAGCTGAACAGAAACTCAACCTCGAGCATATGCGGCTTCGAGAGGAACGAGAAGAAAAGCAGAGACAGAGAGAGCTGGAAGAGAAAAAAATAACGCTCGAGCACGAGCGCCGACTAGCGGAAATAGAACTGCGAAAACAGAATAAGGAACTGGGGGTGCCTGAGCGACCACACACCCCGGGGCCAACTGAGAAAAAAGTCCATATCCCCAAGGATGTTGTCCGCGAGTATGTCCGAGAAGACGACATACAACAGTGGTTTAAAGCCTATGAGATCGCCATGACCTCCCACCGGATCGACCGGAGTGATTGGGGAGCCGGACTTTGGGGAGGTTTATCAACGAGGGTCGCGATGCCCTACTGCAGCTCCCAGATCACCAAATGTCGTCCTACGACCACATGAAGGCTGCCCTCCTCACCCGCTACGGCCTCACACCCGAGATGTACCGCCAGAGGTTCAGAGATTGCACCCGGATCCCAGGTACAACTTGGGTAGAATACGTGAACTATTTCAGCCGTGCCTTCGAGAGTTGGATCAAGGGGAGTCAGGTCACCACCTACGAACAACTCTTCAACCTTATGGTATGGGAGCACCTATCAAACAACTGTTTCGTCGAGCTCAGGCAGCACCTCCTCGACAGTAAGCTGACTGACCCCCGGCAGCTCGCCGCCGAAGCTGACCGATGGGAAAGCACCCGAGTGGGCCGGAAAGGGCCGCACGACCAGAACAGAAGCAGCCAAGGCCAGCACCGTCCTCGGGGAGGAGGAGGGGGCCAGGGTCGAGGGAGAGACGCCTTGCCAGCAACACCCGTGGCCAGCACCCCGCCTCCGGCCGGCCGGGGCAACCCCCCGTTGCGGCCTGGGTTCCGAGCCAACGTCACGTGCCACCGGTGCCAGCGACTAGGCCACTACGCCAATGACCCGAGCTGCCCGCTAAACCAAACACCCAAGCCCCGCCAGGTAGCTGCCGCCGCCCTGGGGGAAGAGCGATTATCGGAGGAACCCGAAGAGTATGAGCCGGCCCAGCAAGGGTGGAAACCGGCCGCCATGGTCCTGGCGTGCTTAGGGGGAAGAGACATGGTCCCGCGGGCTCCCCTACCCGCCAACACCAGGAAATACGGTCAGTGGGTGACCATTAACGGACAGAGGGCCGAGGCCCTGCGTGACACCGGCGCCAGTGTGACGGCCGTCCGCTGTCACCTGGTGAAGCCCGAGCAGATCCTGCCGAACATTCTCTGCCCCGTCCGCTCGGCAGATAACTCTGAGAGTATGTGTAAAATGGCCTGCGTCCCATTTGAATGGGGAGGGGTCTCCGGCCTGCTGAAGGTGACGGTCCGGGACGATGCCCCCGTGGACTGCCTCCTGGGGAATGACCTCGAGAGTTCCCCGTGGGCCACCGTCGAGAGAAGAGAGCACCTGGGGATGCTGGGCCTCCCGGACTGGGCCCGCATAACCACCCGGTCCATGGCCGCCCGTGCCGCCCCCCGATCCGAAGAACCCGAATGGCCAGCACCTCCGCCCCCGGTCGCCCCAGTAGAGGACAACGGCGAGGCCGGCCTCCCGGACCCGGCGACCGAAGAGGACGCGCAACCCCAGGACCTTCCGGGTCTGGCTCAGTGGCGTCAAGAAGGGGGGCCCACCCAAGAACATTTCCGCCAGGAACAAAAGACCTGTCCCTCCCTCGAGGGACTCCGCCAACAAGCCAGCGCCCAAAACGCAGGGGACGCCACCGGAACTCACTGGGTCTACTGGGATAACGACCTGCTCTACAGCGAGCAAAGAATCGCCGAGCTGGGGGCCGGTCGAGTTCTGGTGGTACCTCTCCGCTTCAGAGACTTTCTGCTCAACTTAGCCCACGATGTCCCCCTGGCTGGACACCTGGGCCAGGACAAGACGTACAGTCGCCTAGTGACCCACTTTTTCTGGCCAAAAATGAGGAATGACGTCCTGAACCACTGCCGATCTTGCCCCACATGCCAAGCCAGCGGGAAGAGTGGTCGGAAGCTGAAAGCCCCTCTGCAACCCTTCCCTGTGGTCACCACCCCGTTCGAGAGGGTGGGGATAGACATTGTGGGGCCTCTGGACCCCCGCACGGCCCAAGGACACAGGTTCATCTTAGTGCTAGTGGACCATGCCACCCGCTACCCCGAGGCGGTGCCCCTACGGACCGTGACAGCTCCGGTGGTTGGCCGGGCCCTAATGGGGATCTTCTCCCGGGTAGGCTTCCCCCGAGAAGTCGTCAGCGACCGAGGCACGAATTTCATATCCAAATACATGAAGTCCCTCTGGCAACAATGCGGGGTCACCTACAGATTCACGACCCCCTATCACCCCCAAGGGAACGGACTAGTGGAGCGTTTTAACCGCACTCTCAAGGGGATGAATGGGGGATTGGAAGAGCCCCTCCGTCGCCAGTGGGATGTACTACTACCGTGCCTCCTCTTCGCCTACCGGGAAGTTCCCCAGAAGTCCCTCGGTTTTAGCCCTTTCGAACTCCTGTACGGGCACCCTGTGCGGGGGCCCCTCAGCCTAGTCAAGGAAGGTTGGGAGATGGCCCCCCTAACAACCCCTCCAGACGTCCTCAAATACATCCTGGCCCTACGAAACCAGACCCGGCGCTTCAGGGAGATGGCCAAGGCGAACCTCGAAACCAGCCAGGAGGACATGAAGAGGTGGTATGATCACAATGCCTCCTCCGTTGAATTCGAGCCTGGTCAGCAAGTATGGGTGATGTCCCCCACCGAACCATGTGCCTTGCAAGATAAGTGGACGGGGCCCTTCAAAGTGGTCGAGCGCAAAAGCCCCGTCACTTACCTCATCGACATGGGGTCCTCCCGGAACCCCCTTCGGGTCCTCCACACCAACCGACTCAAACCACACTTTGTGCGCTCAGAACTTAGCCTCCTGATGGCTACGGACAGTGGTGCAGAGGAAGACTCCGAACCCCTCCCGGATCTCCTGAAGACTCAGGAGAATGACGGCTCCGTGGACGGGGTCCGGCTCTCTGACGCCCTCACTTCGGAGCAACGCCAGGACTGCCGGAACCTCCTGCTGCAGTTCGCTGCCCTGTTCTCCCTCACCCCCGGGGTCACCCCCTGGTGTTTGCACGACGTAGACACCGGGGACAGTCCCCCTGTCCGACACCGGGCCTACCGCGTACCAGATCGGGTACGGGCCTGCATACAGGAGGAAGTGGCCAAGATGCTCACGATCGGGGTCATCGAGCCCTCGGACAGTCCCTGGGCCAGTCCGGTTGTATTGGTTCCCAAAGCCGCTGCCCCCGGCACCGCACCTGAACTGAGATTCTGCGTCGACTACCGGGGCTTGAACGCTGTCACCCGGACCGACGCTCATCCCATCCCCCGAGCAGACGAGCTGATCGACCGGCTGGGGGCCGCCCGCTACCTTAGTATCTTCGATCTAACAGCGGGCTACTGGCAGATCGGCCTCACACCCAGGGCTCAGGAACGGTCAGCCTTCTCTACCCCCGATGGCCACTATCAATTCAAGGTCATGCCCTTTGGCATGAAGAATGCCCCCGCCACGTTTCAACCAGGTCTTGGCGGGGCTCGAAGAGTTCAGCGCTGCCTACCTGGACGATATCGCTGTATACAGCCGCCACTGGTCCGACCACCTCCGTCACCTCCAAGAGGTCCTACAAGCCCTCCAGCGGGCCGGCCTCACCATTAAGGCCGGCAAGTGCCAAATTGGCCAAGGGTCTGTGACCTACCTTGGGCACCAAGTGGGGAGCGGGCTGGTGGCCCCACTACAACTTAAGATTGCGGCCATCCAGTCCTGGCAGCCCCCGTCACCCAGACCGAGGTCCGAGCCTTCTTGGGGCTCACCGGCTACTACCGGCGGTTCGTGAAGGACTACGGTAGCATCGTGGGGCCCCTCACGGGTCTCACGTCCAAGAACCAACCGAAGCGGATTAACTGGACTCCTGATTGTCAAGCGGCCTTCGAGAAGCTGAAGGCCGCCCTGTGCACCGCCCCTGTGCTCCAGGCCCCCGATTACAGTCGGGAATTTGTGGTGCAGACCGACGCCTCCGACCACGGCATCGGGGCCGTCCTCTCTCAGTTGAGCCCCGAAGGTCATGACCAGCCGGTGGCCTTCATCAGTCGACGTCTCCTGGCCCGAGAACAACGTTGGAGCACCATCGAGAGGGTGGCATTTGCAGTAGTGTGGGCCCTCAAAAAGCTCCGACCCTATCTCTTCGGTACCCACTTCCGGGTACAAACCGACCATCGACACCTGCAATGGCTGATGCAGATGCGGGGGGAGAACCCGAAACTCTTGCGCTGGTCCATTTCCCTGCAGGGAATGGACTTCACCGTGGAGCACCGACCAGGCCAAGACCACGCCAACGCGGATGGCCTGTCCCGCTTTTTCCGCCTCGACGAAGAGAGTCCCCAAGGAGATGGGTGACTCTCCCCGCCTTCAGCTGGGGGGGACGCATGTTGGACAGGCCACACAGAGGGCTTGCTCCCTCCCCGCACGACAGGGCCCGAGCTCCGGCCCACCAGGCATACCCCCGCGACAAGCACCTGTACCCCGTCTCCCGACGGATCTTCTGCCCTCGGACCACTACTCATCACGGGGTCCAGCCCCACCGGCTTCCCCGGCCGGGTCAAGCCGCCATCTTGGGCCCTGCACCACGCGGCCGCGTGGCCTCACCCCGACCCTAACCCCGGGCCTGGCCGGCCCCGACATCCCGGCACCACCATCCACCCAGGAGGTGAGCGGACCACTTGGCAGGTCAATGGGAGAACGAGGTGCCACAGGCTCTCCCCCGCCAGGTGCCAATCGCCCCCAGCTCCCCCAGGCACTGGCTCCACCCCCTGCTGGGTGTCTGGACACCTTCATCCCGGACCCTCCGACCTCCAAGTGCGAGGGTCCGGACATCAAAGGGCACCAGCCCTATAACTGGGGCAGCTCCGGAGCAGGAAGGCAGTTGTATCCTGGAGTCGAGAGACACCGAGTGAACTCAGCCTTGACGGTCTACTGGCGCTGCCGTAGCCCGCTCTTGTGAACCATCGTTCTGCCTGCTGGCGCTGCCGCGGCCTTCTGCAACCTCCATCTTCACCGGGACCTGCTGGCGCTGCCGCGGACCGTACATCGACCATCTTCCTGGGACCTGCTGGCGCTGCCGCGGCCCGTTGTAACGACCATCTTCACCGGGACCTGCTGGCACTGCCGCGGACCGTCCATCGACCATCTTCCTGGGACCTGCTGGCGCTGCCGCGGCCCGTTGTAACGACCATCTTCACCGGGACCTGCTGGCGCTGCCGCGGACCGTACATCGACCGTCTTCCGGGGACCTGCTGGCGCTGCCGCGGCCCGTTGTAACGACCATCCTCACCGGGACCTGCTGGCGCTGCCGCGGACCGTACATCGTCCATCTTCCTGGGACCTGCTGGCGCTGCCGCGGCCCGTACCACCTAACCACCAAGCTCGAGGATTGTGAGCTCATCATCTCATCCGAACTACCTGACTGGTAAACAGACTGTCCCGCTACCCCCTTCCCTACCTTGCGAGACTCGAATCGAGGGGACCCCTGAGTCCAGACCTCCTTGTACCATTCACCCGTACCTTAAGAAGTGCTTATAAAGAACACTGAACCTTATCCGTGTGTGGTATCTGTCTGTGGGGGGGGGAAGTTACTTGTCTGTACGATCGCTGGAGACGGCTCTCCCCGGAGACCTCTCCTCCTGACCCCGGCCGACCCTCCCGGTCCGTCTACCTTTTCTAACAGCCCTGATCTATGGGGAAGAACACAGGATCATGTTGAAGTGCCTAGTAAATAGGCTCTATACACTACTCTAACCCTTAAACTTGGATGGAAAGAGACTGAAGTCATATTGGTTCCTCTTTAACACAAGAAAGACCGGGAAAATCGAGCAGTACAGTCCCCCCCATGTCCACTACCTCCCCCGAGAGCACTGCACCCCATCCCTCGGACACCCCCCCTCCGTTGGCCCTGGTGTTCGTTCCGGTGCAGGGGTTCCTCTGGACGCCCTGGCTGCAGTGTGCAGCGAGCTGCTCACCAACACCTTTGGCGCTGCACCACCCCCTGTGGTGGATACATCCCGCCCTGCACCCACCACACCTACCCAACCCACTCCTGTCCCTGCGGTGCCTGGTACTCCCACTGATGATGCCCCCCCCGGTTGACAACCCTTGAGGTGACTTTGTGCAGGCAAGGTAGGGGTGGACACACTCGCATCTGTCCACCCTTGGACTCAAATTATGGACTGGCCATTGACCTTTGTAAATAGTGTTTTATTACAAGTTCTTTTGTTTGAGTGCTGAATAAAGCCTTTTCTTTTAGTTTCCGCACTATTGCATTTCAGGTACTTGATGTTGGTGATGAGGCCCATGAAGTTGGTGTTCTGGTAATGTGTTAGGGTTCTGAGAAATGTTTTAGTGTGATGGTCATGAAGTGGACCATGGTGTCTGTGTGCCATCTCAATGTCTGTGAAAATATTAATTTGTAGTGTGTGTTCCTTTGGATTGTGAGACATTGTCCCAGGAAGTGTTCATTCCTCTGTGGCACCTGACATGTTCCCTGCAAACAGTTGCACAATGTCAACATATCCTTTGTTGGTGACGGATCCCTTCACCAATGGCCATGCATGCTCACCAATGTCTCCTGCTAACTCGTCTGTGCCATCCTTGCCAGTCACTGTACTTGTGTTTTGTGTATGTAGGAATGGCATCAGGGAGCAATTGGCCCTTTTCAGCACTATGCATGTGTGTAATCACAGCCTAACATACAAATGGCACGTTCAATGCAGGGTATTTGGGCACCTGACTCACAATTGTGGGCATTGTATCTAGTGGCAGTGAACCCTATTCCTTACATGAGAGACATCATCTGGGTGGCTGGACCAGCACCTGGACATTCCTATCACTCCTGTGATGTGCGTGACAGTGTGTGGTCCCCTTGGCTAACTTATTTTAGTATGCATTTCCATGACTATACAGTCTGTTGGCATTAAATCCGGGTGTGTATTGTGGGGCATCCGCCATGGGTGGGAATACATGTGTTGTATGTCCTCACACCCACATGTGGTGTGTCATGCAGTGTGTGAATAACATCCATCCTCCTGGGAGTGGGGCACTGCTGGGTGTAATATGCACCCACCCCTCATATGTCTAGGCACTGCTGGTAGTCCTCTGCACCCACCCCTCATATGTCCGGGCACTGCTGGGAGGGCTCTGCAACCACCCCTCATATGTCTGGGCACTGCTGGTAGTCCTCTAAACCCACCGCTCATATCTCTGGGCACTGCTGGGAGGCCTCTGTACCCACCCCTCATATGTCTGGGCACTGCTGGGAGTCCTCTGCACCCACCCCTCATATGTCTGGGCATTGCTGGGAGTGATATGCACCCACCCCTCATATGTCTGGGCACTGCTGGGAGTGATATGCACCCACCACTCATATGTCTGGGCAGTGCTGGGAGTCCTCTGCACTCACCCCTCATATGTCTGGGCAGTGCTGGGAGTGATATGCACCACCCCCTCATATGTCTGGGCACTGCTGGGAGTGATATGCACCCACCCCTCATATGTCTGGGCACTGCTGGGAGGGCTCTGCACCCACCCCTCATATGTCTGGGCACTGCTGGGAGTGATATGCACCCACCCCTCATATGTCTGGGGACTGCTGGGAGTGATATGCACCCACCCCTTATATGTCTGGGCACTGCTGGTAGTCCTCTGCACCCACCCCTCATATGTCTGGGCACTGCTGGGAGGGCTCTGCAACCACCCCTCATATGTCTGGGCACTGCTAGTAGTCCTCTACACCCACCCCTCATATGTCTGGGCACTGCTGGGAGGCCTCTGCACCCACCCCTCATATGTCTGGGCACTGCTGGGAGTCCTCTGCACCCACCACTCATATGTCTGGGCACTGCTGGGAGTGATATGCACCCACCCCTCATATGTCTGGGTACTGCTGGGAGTGATATGCACCCACCACCCATATGTCTGGGCACTGCTGGTAGTCCTCGGCACCCACCCCTCATATGTCTGGGCAAAGCTGGGAGGGCTCTGCAACCACCCCTCATATGTCTGGGCACTGCTGGTAGTCCTCTACACCCACCCCTCATATGTCTGGGCACTGCTGGGAGTGATATGCACCCACCCCTCATATGTCTGGGCACTGCTGGTAGTGTCTGCACCAACCCCTCATATGTCTGGGCACTGCTGGTAGTCCTCTGCACCCACCCCTCCTATGTCTGGGCACTGCTGGGAGTCCTCTGCACCCACCCCTCATATGTCTGGGCACTGCTGAGAGGGATATGCACCCACCCCTCATATGTCTGGGCACTGCTGGGAGTGATATGTGTTAGACCCGGCCTTGTGGCATGGCCATCCCTGACACCTAGCCACATCCCCTGACCCGTACACCTCATTCAGTCCCTCAGTACACGGCCTAGCCGGTCCTGCCTGCCAGGACCCACATGACCCAGACTTCCCTGTCCATGCCCTCCATCTTCCCAGCACCACAGGGCCCGCGTGCCCACTTCATGCACCTACGATGGCCGCCCGGCCCCAGCACAACCCAGGCCTAGAGGCGCCGCCACGGCTGCGGAACATCGCGCTCCCATGGAGTGAGAGAGAGAGGAGCAGTTTCCATCGCACCTCTGACCTCCCCTCGGGAGATGGGTTTCAATCTGCCCTCCGGCCTCCCTGAGGGCTGGCTCCACGCCTGCTGGGTGTCTGGGACTCCTCCCGACCCGGCCCTGAAAGGATCAAAGGACAACGGCAGGAAACTCCAACGAGCGGCCCCCAGGCGCTAAGACCCCTGCCTACACGGACCCCGGACATCAAAGAGGGGTGGACCTATAACAAGGGGTGCTCTGGGACTATCAGGCAGTTTCGACTCTGGAACGACGAGAGCCCTGCTGACGTGTTCGCGGCTCCCTTGCAACCTTGGAACCTCTGAGCCCTGCTGAGTGACTCGTGGCTCCCCTGAATATCGTAAGACCTCCAAACTGGTGCTTGAGCCCTGCTGAGTGACTCGCGGCTCCCCTGAAGATCGTAAGACCTCCGAACTTGTGCTTGAGCCCTGCTGAGTGACTCGCGGCTCCCCTGATGATCGTAAGACCTCCGAACTAGTGTTTGAGCCCTGCTGAATGACTCACGGCTCCCCTGAAGATCGTAAGACCTCCGAACTTGTGCTTGAGCCCTGCCGAGTGACTCGCGGCTCCCCTGAAGATCGTAAGCCCTCCGAACTTGTGCTTGAGCCTTGCTGAGTGATTCGCGGCTCCTAACAACTCCCTCGGTCCGGCTGGACCGCAGCATATCCCCCAGCTCGAGGATTGTGAGCTGTGCGTTGGGTACGCCCCTGCATTGATCCGGATCCCCAAAGACTGTCCCGCTACCCCCTTTCCCTACCGAGACTCTCTGAGCCCGTGCTCTATTTGTACATACCCACCTTGGTGATCATAAAGAGCCGACGAAGTTGAATAGATAAAAGATCTGTTCCCAAGAACCTACCGTGTGGTGTCTCTTTGTCGTGTGGTGCCGTGTGTGCGATCCTAGATACGAGACTCTTCCCCTGAGGAGTCTCCCGCCAGTGCCCGGCTACGTTACCCCGAGGGTGGGTCTCAAGGTGTTCAGGTAACCTCCCTGTCTCCCCTGGGGTCGCCTTCTAACATTGGTGGCAAGCGACGGGATTTGGGCCCATCATCTAGAGATCGTACCGCAAGCGGCTGACGCACTACCGGCAAAAACGGCAGAAGAAAACGCCATGAGTCTCACAGAAACCAACACGAGTGCCGTGTTCCAGGCGGAACAACTGGAAGAGTAGACGCACAAAGAACTGAAGCAATTCTGCAAAGAACTAAAAATCGATACCACTGGTCTCAACACCAAAGAAGATATGCAGAAGGCACTGAAAGCTTGGGTGGAATCCCGAGCCCCCTGCCCAGAAGGAGCGGTGGAGCTCCACGACGAAGCTGGACTCTCCCCAAGAGAAAGCAGCAGCAACCAGGTACGAAGCTTCGTACCAGACAGGGGTCTATCCCCGGAAGAACTCGCAGACAGAGAGAGAAGTCGTAATCACGAACTCGAACTGGCCAAACTGAAAATTGAGGGCGAGTTGAAATTAGCTGAGAAGAAGCTAGCAGTGGAACAGATGCGAGTACAAGGCGAACTGGAAGAGAAGAACCGCCAACAAGAGCACGAAGGACGAAGACTTCAACTGGAGCACGAACGCAGCTTGAAAGAAATCGAGCTCAAGGCAAGGAGCGAAGAAGCTCGACCCCCGGAGAACCGGGGGGCGCCACTACCGGCGGAACAGAAGGTCCACATCCCCAAAGATGTGGTCAAGGACTATTACAAAAACGATGACATACAAAAATGGTTCAAGGCCTACGAGGTCGCCATGACCTCCCACCAAGTCCCGCAGACAGATTGGGGAGCCGGGTTGTGTGGCCGATTTTTGAGCAAGGGGAGAGACACCCTGCTCGACCTAACATCCTCCATGCAGACCTCCTACAGCCACATGAAGGAGGCCCTCCTCACAAGGTACGGCCTGTTGGACCCGGCCTCGTGGCGTGGTCCCGAACCCTCCTACCTGACCAGACGGGTGTAGCTCCAACCCTTCGGGGTCCCCCTGGATTGTACCCCGCTACCCGCACCAGCCTTCGCGACACGGCCCGCCCGGCCAGGGTCCCAGCGGCACCCCGACATCGAGGCGCCAAGATCCGACCAAGGGAGGTCGAGTGGCCACTCCACAGATCCCGGAGGAGGAGAGTTTCGATGGGGCCTCCAGCCATCCCCTGACGCCTGGCTCCGATCACCCTCCGGCCTCCCTGGGCGCTGGCTCCCCCCCCGCTGGGTTTCTGGACTCTCTCATCCCGGCCCCTCCGACTCCTCCAGGCACGAGGGTCCGAACATCAAAGGGCTTCAGCCATATATCTGGGGCAGCCCAAAACACGGACAGCAGTTGTATCCTGGAGTCAAGAGCCCTGCTGATCGGATCGTGGCTGACCCTACGGAGAGAGACTCATTGCCTGGAACTTGGAACTCGAGCCCTGCTGACTGCGTCGTGGCTCCCCCTTGCTGAGAAGAAGACCCTCACGGAACATCGGAGCCCTGCTGACATCGTCGTGGCTCGACCTCGCTGAGCTAACCATCGGAGCCCTGCTGACCTCGTCGCGGCTCGACCTCGCTGAGATAACGCTCGGAGCCCTGCTGACCTCGTCGCGGCTCGACCTCGCTGAAGTAACCACCGGAGCCCGGCTGATCTCGTTGCGGCTCGGCCTCATCGAAGCAACCCCCCCCCCCCGAGCCCTGCGGACGACATCCCGGCTCCCGGAACCTCCCCCAGCTCGAGGATTGAGAGCTGGGCGCAGGGTGTTCCCGTACCAGGCTGGTACTGAGACTGTCCCGCTACCCCGTCCATAAAAGACCCAGAGACTCTGTTGGATCCCTCGATCCACCTGGAAATATTACCACGGAAACCTGCCTTTAATACCGATAAAGACTTGTGAGAATTGATACCCTTGTTGTGTCCCTTTGTGGTGGTGGGATTGCTTGGCTGGTACGATCATAGGAGAAGGACCTCACCCAGGAGGCTTCTCAGTGGCGCTCGGCTACTTCCCTACGGAACGGTGGCTCTCGGGGTGGTCAGTCCGATACCATCTGACCCCCCCGGAGATCGCCCTTCTAACATTGGTGGCCAGCGGTGCGATCCGAGCCCGGCGCGAATCGTACAGCGAGTAACTCACCCACTACCTACCCAGACACAGAGTAACCATGAGCAACCAAGAGACCACCCCAACCGCGGAGTTCCAACAAGAACGGTTGGAGGAATATACCCATAAGGAACTAAAACAGTTTTGTAAAGACAAAGGCATCGCTACCACCGGATTAAACACAAAAGAGGACCTGCAAAAAGCCCTAAGGGCCTATGTAGAGTCCGAAGCGGCTCCCCCCCAAACCGAAGAAAACCCGGTGTCAAACGTACACCGGCAACCAACCGCAGCTCCAGCGGATGGGAAAAGAACCAGCATGGAGTCCGGCCTCTCCCCGGAAGAGATACGAGAACGGGAGAGGGTCCGGACCCACGAGTTAGAACTCGCCCGACTCCGCCTGGACGGCGAACTCCTACTAGCCGAAAAGAAATTGGCCCTAGAGCAACTGCGGTTACAGGAAGAAATAGAGGAGAAAAAGCGGCACCGAGAAATGGAAGAGAGGAGGCTAACCCTCGAGTATGAGCGGGGCCTTAAAGAACTTGAACTAAAGTCCAAAAATGGAGAGAACGGCACCCCCGGAAACAGGGACACCCCTCCGCCGGCCGAGGCGAAAATACATATCTCAAGGATGTCGTCAAAGAGTACTACAAGAACAACGACATCCAACAATGGTTCAAGGCCTACGAGGTAGCCATGACCGCCCATCGGGTACCCCGAAAAGATTGGGGTGCCGGCCTATGGGGACGGTTCCTCAGCGAAGGCAGAGACACCCTGCTACAGCTCCCAGACGAGGTGATGACCTCTTATGACCATATGAAGGAGGCCCTGCTCACCCGCTATGGTCTCACCTCAGAGACGTACCGCCAGCGCTTCCGGGACTGCAAGAAGCTCCCCGGTACCACCTGGGTGGAATACGTGGACTTTTACAGCAGAGCCCTGGAAGGGTGGATGAAGGGCAGTAAAGTCACCTCCTACGAACAGCTGTTCGACCTCATTGTATGGGAGCACCTCTCCAACAACTGCTTCATCGAGCTGAGACAGCATCTCCTCGACAGCAAGCTGACCGAGCTGCGGAAGCTCGCCGCCGAGGCCGATCGATGGGTGAACACCCGGGTCCCTCGGAACTCGATGGGGGAATACCAACGGAACACCCCGGGGCCCCCCCGCCAGCGCGGCGGAGGAGGAGGATCGAACAGAAACAGAGACTTTCCAGCCGGGCCGCCCCGGAGTCCGCCCAGGGGACCGCCCCCGACCCGCACGTCCCCGTCCCTTGCCCGAAGAGGGGCCCCCCTAGCTCGACCAGGGCCTCGACCGATGGTAACGTGCTACAACTGCCAACAGCCAGGGCACTATGCCAGTGACCCGACCTGCCACGTGAACCGACGAGCCGGGACCACCGGGCCACCCCCCCGCCAGTTGGCGGCCGCTGCCCTGGGGGAAGGGGGAGAAGAGGAAGAGAACTACGATGCCGGGCCAACCAAGTGGGAACCCGCCGCCATGACCTTGGTATGCCTGGGCAACTGGGAAATGGTGCCCCGGGTTCCCAGCCCGAGCAACACCCAGAAGTACCAACAGTGGGTCACCATTAATGGACGCCGGGCCGAAGCCCTCCGCGACACCGGAGCCAGTGTGACAGCCGTCCGCTGCCACTTGGTGACCCCCGAACAGATCATGCCTAATGTACTGTGCCCCGTCCGGTCGGCAAACAACACCGAGAGCTTGTGCCAGATGGCCCGGATTCCCTTCGAGTGGGGGGGAGTGTCGGGCATGCTGAAGGTGACCGTCCGCGACGACGCCCCCGTAGACTGCCTCCTTGGGAACGACCTGGAAAGTTCCCCCTGGGCCCACGTCGAATGCAGAGAGCATCTGGTAATGCTGGGACTGCCCGAGTGGGTCTGCGCAGCCACCCGGTCCACGACCGCCCGGGCCATTCGGCCGAGCGTAGCTGCTCCCCCCAAAGAGCCGGAGTGGCCCGAACCACCACCTCCCTCCGTCGAAGACGAAGCCGACACTGAGTCCGGGCCGCCAGACCTCGCCCGGGACGAGGTCGCCGCGCTCGGCGACCTCCCCGAACTCGCCCAATGGTGCCTAGAAGGTGGCCCCACAAGGGAGCAGTTCCGCCAAGAACAGAAGACCTGCCCCTCCCTCGAAGGGACCCGACAGCAAGCAGCCGCCCAGGCCACCGGAGATCAAACGGGGACCCACTGGGTCTATTGGGACAATGACCTCCTCTACAGCGAGCAGAAGACCGCAGAACTGGGGGCCAGCCGAGTGCTGGTGGTCCCCCTCCGATTCCGGGACTTCCTCCTCAATCTGGTGCATGATGGGCCCCTCGCCGGGCACCTGGGGCAAGACAAAACATACAGCTGCCTGGTGACCCACTTCTACTGGCCCCGAATGCGGAAGGACGTGGACAATCATTGCCGAACCTGCCCGACCTGCGAAGCCAGCGGGAAAAGTGGGGGAAGGGTCAAAGCCCCTCTCCAGCCCTTTCCAATAGTAAACACCCCGTTCGAGCGAGTGGGGATCGACATCGTGGGGCCCCTGGACCCCCGAACCTCCCAAGGACATCGCTTCATCCTCGTCCTGGTCGATCATGCCACCCGATACCCTGAGGCCATCCCTGTCCGGACAGTGACGGCCCCCGTGGTGGGCCGGGCCTTGATGGGAATCTTCTCCAGAGTGGGTTTCCCCGGTGAGGTTGTGAGCGACCGAGGCACAAACTTTATTTCAAAGTATATGCGGTCCCTGTGGCAACAACGCGGGGTCACCTACAAGTTCACCACCCTGTACCACCCCCAGGGGAACGGACTAGTCGAACGATTTAACCGGACGTTGAAAGGAAGGATCAAAGGCCTGGAGGAGCCCCTGAGACGCAAATGGGACGTCCTGCTGCCCTGCCTCCTGTTTGCCTATCGGGAGGTCCCGCAAAAGTCTCTGGGGTTCAGCCCCTTCGAACTCTTGTACGGACACCCTGTCCGAGGCCCCCTCAGCCTGGTCAAAGAAGGCTGGGAGACTACCGTCCAAGATGCTCCTCCGACGTCTACCGGTACCACCTTACCCTGTGGAATCAAACACGGAAACTCAGGGAACTGGCCGAAGCCAAACTCGAGGCCAGCCAGGAGCGAGGCCAGCAGGTCTGGGTTATGTCGCCCCGTTGACCCCTGTGCTCTCCAGGACAAATGGACCGGGCCCTTCAAGGTGGTAGAGAAGAAGAGCCCCGTCACCTACCTGGTCGACATGGAGTCCCCCAGGAACCTCCTCCGGGTTCTCCACGCCAACAGGCTCAAACCCCACTTTGCCCGAACGGAACTTAGCCTGCTGATTGCTACGGACGATGGGGCCGAAGACGACTCCGAGCCCCTACCCGACCTCCTGAAAACCTCCGAAAAGGACGGCTCCCTAGAGGGAGTCATCATCTCCGCCACCCTGACTCCAGAGCAGCGCCAAGATTGTCAAGGACTGCTGCATCACTTCGCTGCTCTCTTCTCCCTCACTCCCGGAGTCACCCGATGGTGCGTCCACGACGTCGACACCAGGGACAGCCCCCCCGTGCGACACCGAGCCTACCGGGTCCCCGACCGGGTGCGGGCCTGCATCCACGCCGAGGTCTCCAAGATGTTGGCCCTGGGGGTCGTCGAACCCTCCGACAGTCCCTGGGCCAGCCCTGTGGTCCTGGTGCCGAAAGCTGCCGCCCCGGGCACCACCCCGGAGCTCCGGTTTTGCGTGGACTATCGGGGATTGGATGCCGTCACCAAAACCGATGCCCATCCCATTCCTCGGGCAGATGAACTGATCGACCGCCTAGGAGCCGCCCGCTACCTTAGCACCTTTGACCTCACCGCCGGATACTGGCAGATCGGGCTCACCCCAGGCGCCCAAGAGCGTTCTGCTTTCTCCACCCCCAATGGACACTACCACTTCCGAGTGATGCCCTTCGGCATGAAAAATGCCCCGGCGACCTTCCAAAGACTGGTGAATAAGGTACTGGCCGGCCTAGAAGCGTTCAGCGCCGCCTACCTGGACGATATTGCGGTGTTCAGCAGCCACTGGGCCGAGCACCTGAGGCACCTCTTGGAGGTCCTCACCGCCCTCCAAAGGGCCGGACTCACAGTAAAAGCCAGCAAGTGTCAGATAGGCCAAGGATCCGTAACCTATCTGGGACATCAAGTGGGGAGCGGCCATGTGGCTCCCCTCCAGCCAAAGATCGACGCCATCGTGGCCTGGGAGCCCCCAACCACCCAAACCGCTGTGTGGGCCTTCCTGGGTCTCACGGGCTATTACAGGCGGTTCATTCAGAACTATGGAAGCATTGTGGGCCCCCTCACGGACCTCACATCAAAGAAGCGACCCAAGAAGGTGCACTGGACTCCCCTCTGTCAGGTGGCCTTCGAGACCCTCAAGACAGCGATGTGTACCGCCCCCGTGCTACAAGCCCCCGACTACAGCAAAGAGTTTGTGGTACAGACTGATGCCTCGGTGTACGGAGTCGGGGCTGTCTTGTCCCAAGTGAACTCTGAGGGGGTTGACCAGCCGGTGGCCTTCATCAGCCGGCGCCTGCTGCCCCGGGAGCAGAGATGGAGCACCATTGAACGGGAGGCCTTCGCCGTGGGGTGGGCCCTCAAGAAGCTCCGGCCCTACCTCTTCGGCACCCACTTCCGGGTCCAAACCGACCACCGGCCCTTGCAGTGGTTAATGCAGATGAGAGGCGAGAACCCGAAGTTGTTGCGATGGTCCATCTCTCTGCAGGGGATGGACTTCACTGTAGACCATCGGCCCGGCAACGACCACGCCAACGCCGACGGCCTGTCCCGCTTCTTCTGCCTCAGCGAGGAGAACCCCCAAGAAGATGGGTGACTCTCCCTGCTTTCAGCTGGGGGGGACGCCTGTTGGACCCGGCCTCTTGGCGTGGTCCCGAACCCTCCTACCCGACCAGAGGGGGGCAGCCCCAACCCTTCGGGGTCCCCCTGGATTGTACCCCACTACCCGCACCAGCCTTCGCGACGCGGCCCGCCCGGCCTCGGTCCCAGCGGCGCCCCGACATCGAGGCGCCAAGATCCGACCAAGGGGGGTCGAGTGGTCACTCCACAGATCCCGGAGGAGGAGAGTTTCAATGGGGCCTCCAGCCGTCCCCTGACGCCTGGCTCCGATCGCCCTCCGGCCTCCCTGGGCGCTGGCTCCCCCCCCCCCCCCCGCTGGGTGTCTGGACTCTCTCATCCCGGCCCCTCCGACTTCCCCAGGCACGAGGGTCCGGACATCAAAGGGCTCCAGCCATATATCTGGGGCAGCCCAAAACCAGGACAGCCGTTGTATCCTGGAGTCAAGAGCCCTGCTGATCGGATCGCAGCTGACCCTACGGAGAGAGACTCATTCCCTGGAACTTGGAACTCGAGCCCTGCTGACTGCGTCGCGGCTCCCCCTTGCTGAGAAGAAGACCCTCACGGAACATCGGAGCCCTGCTGACATCGTCGCGGCTCGACCTCGCTGAGCTAACCATCGGAGCCCTGCTGACCTCGTCGCGGCTCGACCTCGCTGAGCTAACCCTCGGAGCCCTGCTGACCTCGTCGCGGCTCGACCTCGCTGAAGTAGCCCCCGGAGCCCGGCTGATCTCGATGCGGCTCGGCCTCATCGAAGCAACCCCCCCCCCCCGAGCCCTCCGGACGACGTCCCGGCTCCCGGAACCTCCCCCAGCTCGAGGATTGAGAGCTGGGCGCAGGGTGTTCCCGTACCAGGCTGGTACTGAGACTGTCCCGCTATCCCGTCCATAAAAGACCCTGAGACTCTGTTGGATCCCTCGATCCACCTGTAAATATTACCACGGAAACCTGCCTTTAATACCGATAAAGACTTGTGAGAATTGATACCCTTGTTGTGTCCCTTTGTGGTGGTGGGATTGCTTGGCTGGTACGATCATAGGAGAAGAACCTCGCCCAGGAGGCTCCTCAACGGCGCTCGGCTACTTCCCTACGGCACGGTGGCTCTCGGGGTGGTCAGTCCGATACCATCTGACCCCCCGGAGATCGCCCTTCTAACACGGCCTCACCCCGGAGATGTACCGCCAGCGGTTCCGGGACTGCAAGAAGATCCCCGGCACTACGTGGGTGGAGTATGTGAACTTTTTCAGCCGTGCATTCGACGGGTGGATTAAGGGCAGTAAAGTAACCACCCTGGGCGAACTAACCGACCTTATGTTATGGGAACACCTGGCGGCGAACTGCTTTGTGGAGCTACGCCAGCATCTGCTCGACAGCAAGCTCACGGATCCGAGGAAGCTGGCAGTCGAGGCGGATCGCTGGACCAACACCCGGGTCTCCCGGGGCCCTGTAGGAGAATACCCCCGAGCCAGTCAGGGACCACCCCACCAGAGAGGGGGGGGAGATCCAGGGAGGGCAGAGGGAATCCCAGTCCAGTCCTCCGAAAAGCCAACCTCCACACTTCCCGGCACCCCCACCAGCTGTTTCCGGTCCACCCGTGAGACGGGGGCACCGGGTGACCATCACTTGTTTCCATTGCCAGAAGCCCGGGCATTACGCCAATGACCCCGAATGCCCCATGGCCCTGCGCGTCCCCACTACAGCCCCTCCAGCCAGACAGATAGCCAATGTAGCCCTAGGGGAGGAGATTGAGGAGACCGTAGAATGGGAACCCGCCGCCATGGCCTTGGTATCATTAGGAGACAGAGAAATGGTCCCTGGGAGCCTCCTGCCCTCCAACACGAAGAAATACGGGCAGCTAGTGACGATCAATGGCCAACAGGTAGAGGCCCTTCATGACACCGGGGCGAGCATCACCGGTGTCCTCAGCCACTTAGTCCACGAAGACCAGATCCTCCCCAATATATTTTGCCCTGTAATTGCAGCTGACAACACTGAGAGTCTCTGTAAGGTAGCCCTGGTGCCTTTTGAATGGGGCGGAGTGGTCGGTAAATTGAAAGTAGCAGTAAGAACCTTTCAGCCGGTCGACTGTCTCCTGGGGAACGACCTGGAAAGTTCCCCCTGGCAGCAAGTCGAGCGCAAGGCCCACCTAGGGATGATGGGTCTCCCCGAGTGGGTGTGCGCCACCACCCGATCTATGGCAGCCCAACTGCCCCCCCTTGGGGAAGTCGAGGACGCACCTGCCAATGAGGACAGGATTGTCCCAGCCGAGGTCCCCCACATCTCCCCACGTGGAGAATCTGTCGCCAATGACGAACCGCTACCGTCCGACCCCGCACAGATCGCAGAGTTAGGCGTTCTGCCCGAGTTGGCCCAGTGGCGCCACGAAGAGGGCCCCTCCCGAGAGGAGTTCTGCCAGGAGCAAGCTACCTGTCCCTCCCTGGTCGGACCCCGGCAGCAAGCAGAGGCCCAAGCCGCGGGCGACCAATCTGGAACACACCGGCTATATTGGGAAAATAACCTTTTGTACAGCGAGCAGAAGTCGGTGGAGCTAGGATCAGCCTGGGTGCTGGTGGTACCCCTACGCTTCCGAGACTTCCTCCTGGGCTTGGCCCACGATGTCCCCCTCGCAGGCCACCTGGGCCAAGACAAAACCTACAGTCGCCTAGTGTTGGACAGGCCACATGAAGGGCTTGCTCCCTCCCCGCATGACAGGGCCCAAGCCCCGGCCCGCCAGGTGTTACCCACAAGAATCACCCGCACCCCGTCTCCCAACGGAACTCCTGCCCCCGGACATCCATGTATCACGGGACCGAACAACTACCGGCTCCCCCGGCCGGATCAGCCGCCATCTTGGGCCCTGCGCCACGAGGCCGCGTGGCCTCCACCCGACCCTAACCCTGGGCCTGGCCGGCCCCGACATCCCGGCACCACCATCCACCCAGGAGGTGAACGGACCACTTGGCAGGTCAATGGGAGAAAGAAGCGTCAAGGGCTCTCCCCCGCCAGGTGCCGATCACCATCCAGCTCCCCCAGGCGCTGGCTCCACCCCCTGCTGGGTGTCTGGACTCCCTCATCCCGGACCCCCCGACCTCCAAGTGCGAGGGTCCGGACATCAAAGGGCGCCAGACCTATAACTAGGGCAGCTCCAGAGCAGGAAGGCAGTTGTATCCTGGAGTCGAGAGACACCGAGAGAACTCAGCCTTGACGGACTACTGGCGCTGCCGTAGCCCTGCCTTGTGAACTATCGTCCTGCCTGCTGGCGCTGCCGCGGCCTTCTGCAACATCCATCCTCGTCGGGACCTGCTGGCGCTGCCGCGGACCGTTGTAACGACCACCTTCATCGGGACCTGCTGGCGCTGCCGCGGACCGTGTAACGACCATCTTCACCGGGACCTGCTGGCGCTGCCGCGGACCGTGTATCGACCATCTTCACCGGGACCTGCTGGCGCTGCCGCGGCCCGTCCAAGCTAGAACACCGAGCTCGAGGATTGTGAGCTATCCACCATACCATCTCAGCTACCAGATTGGTAACCAGACTGTCCCGCTACCCCCTTTCCCCAACCTGAGAGACTCGAATCGAGGGGACCCCTGAGTCCAGACCTCCTTGTACCATTTCATCGTACCTTAAGAAGTTGCCTATAAAGAACGCTAAATCTTCTCCTTGTGTGGTGTCTGTCTGTGGGGGGGAAGTTATTTATCTGTACGATCGCTGGAGACGGCTCTCTCCGGAGACCTCTCCCCTTGTCCTCGGCCGACCCTCCCGGTCCGTCTAACACCTAGTGACTCACATTTACTGGCCAAAAATAAAAACAGATGTAGAAACCCACTGCAAGTCCTGTCCCATGTGCCAGGCTAGTGGGAAAAGTGGAGGAAAGCGCAAGGCTCCCCTCCAACCCTTCCCTGTCGTCAATACCCCATTCGAACGGGTCGGGATCGACATCGTGGGGCCCCTGGACCCCCCAACCTCACAAGGTCACCGCTTCATCCTCGTCCTAGAGGACCATGCCACCCGATACCCGGAGGCCATTCCCCTACGCACCATCACCGCCCCCGTGGTGGGCCGGGCGTTGATGGGGATCTTTTCCCGTGTGGGTTTTCCCCGCGAGGTCATAAGCGACCGCGGGACTAACTTTATCTCTAAATACATGACGTCCCTGTGGCAACAATGTGGAGTGTCCTATAAGTTCACCACACCGTACCACCCCCAAGGAAATGGCCTCGTAGAGCGGTTTAACCGGACTCTGAAGGGGATGATCGCGGGCCTGGAAGAGCCCCTCCGGCGCAAGTGGGACGTCCTGCTCCCCTGCCTTTTGTTCGCCTACCGGGAAGTTCCCCAGAAATCCCTAGGGTTCAGCCCCTTTGAGTTACTCTATGGGCACCCCGTCCGGGGGCCCCTCAGCTTGGTCAAGGAAGGGTGGGAGGCGGCGCCCCTAGGCCCCCCCCGAGATGTGTTCCGATACGTTCTGACCCTCCGAAACCAGACTAGGAAGTTTCGAGAAATGGCCGAGGCCAACCTGGAGGCGAGCCAGGAAGAAATGAAGCGCTGGTACGACCAGAATGCCACTCTGGTCGAGTTCCAGCCGGGCCAGCAGGTATGGGTCAGGGCCCCCGTGAAACCTTGCGCCCTCCAGGATAAATGGACTGGGCCCTTCAAAGTCATAGAGCGGAAGAGCCAGGTCACGTACTTGGTGGACGTCCAGTCACCTCGGGACCCCCTTCGGGTCCTTCACGTGAACTGCCTCAAGCCCCACTTCGTGCGGACGGAGCTGAGTCTGCTGCTGGCCACCGATGATGGGGCCGAGGAGGAGTCAGATCCCCTCCCTGACCTCCTGTGTACCAAGGAGAAGGATGGCTCCGTGGAAGGAGTGAACCTGTTGGACCCGGCCTCCTGGCGTGGTCCTGAACCCTCCTACCCGACCAGACGGGGGCAGCCCCAACCCTTCGGGGTCCCCCTGGATTGTACCCCGCTACCCGCACCAGCCTTCGCGACGCGGCCCGCCCCGGCCTCGGTCCCAGTGAAGCCCCGACATCGAGGCGCCAAGATCCGACCAAGGGGGGTCGAGTGGCCACTCCACAGATCCCGGAGGAGGAGAGTTTCGATGGGGCCTCCAGCCGTCCCCCGACGCCTGGCTCCGATCGCCCTCCGGCCTCCCTGGGCGCTGGCTCCCCCCCCCACTGGGTGGCTGGACTCTCTCATCCCGGCCCCTCCGACTCCCCCAGGCGCGAGGGTCCGGACATCAAAGGGCTCCAGCCATATATCTGGGGCAGCCCAAAACCAGGACGGCAGTTGTATCCTGGAGTCAAGAGCCCTGCTGATCGGATCGCGGCTGACCCTACGGAGAGAGGCTCATTGCCTGGAACTTGGAACTCGAGCCCTGCTGACTGCGTCGCGGCTCCCCCTTGCTGAGAGAAAGACCCTCACGGAACATCGGAGCCCTGCTGACCTCGTCGCGGCTCGACCTCGCTGAAGCTAACCATCGGAGCCCTGCTGACCTCGTCGCGGCTCGACCTCGCTGAGCTAACCATCGGAGCCCTGCTGACCTCGTCGCGGCACAACCTCGCTGAGCTAACCATCAGAGCCCTGCTGACCTCGTCGCGGCTCAACCTCATCGAAGCAACCCCCCGAACCCTGCGGACGCCGTCCCGGCTCCCGGAACCTCCCCCAGCTCGAGGATTGAGAGCTGGGCGCAGGGTGTTCCTGTACCAGGCTGGTACTGAGACTGTCCCGCTACCCCGTCCCTAAAAGACTCTGAGACTCTTTTGGATCCCTCGATCCACCTGTAAATATTGCCACAGAAACCTGCCTTTAATACCGATAAAGACTTGTGAGAATTGATACCCTTGTTGTGTCCCTTTGTGGTGGTGGGATGGCTTGGCTGGTACGATTATAGGAGAAGGGCCTCGCCCAAGAGGCTTCTCAGCGACGCTCGGCTACTTTCCTACGGAACGGTGGCTCTTGCGGTGGTCAGTCCGACACCATCTGACCTCCCCCGGAGAGCGCCCTTCTAACAGAACCTCTCTCCATCCCTCAGTTCCCAGCAACGCAAAGACTGCCGCCAGCTCTTAGGGCAGTTCCCCGACTTATTCTCTCTCGTCCCCAAAGTCACCGACTGGTGTGTCCATGACCTGGACACCGGAGACAGCCCGCCGGTGAAGCACGAGCCTACCGAGTCCCTGATCGAGTCCGGTCCTGCATCCAGGCCGAGGTCTCGAAGATGTTGACCTTGGGGGGGATCGAACCCTCAGACAGCCCCTGGGCAAGCCCCGTGGTACTGGTCCCGAAAGCAGCGGCCCCCGGTGTCGCCCCAGAACTCCGATTCTGTGTGGACTACCGTGGACTCAATTAAGTCACCCGAGCCGACGCTCACCCCATTCCCCGAGCAGACGAGCTCATTGACCGTCTCGGGTCGGCTCATTTTCTCAGCACATTCGATCTAACCTGCGGGTACTGGCAAATTGCGCTCACAGAAGGAGCCAAGGAGCGGTCCGCCTTCTCCACCCCGGATGGGCACTATCGCTTTCACGTGATGCCCTTCGGGATGAAAAATGCCCCGGCCACCTTCCAGCGACTGGTAAATAGAGTCCTGGCCGGGCTGGAAAAGTTCAGCGCCGCATATCTAGACGATATCACGGTTTTCAGTTCCAAATGGAGTGAGCACCTCCAGCACCTCCGGAGGGTGCTAACGGCCCTGCGCCAGGCAGGCCTCACAGTAAAAGCCAGCAAGTGTCAGATTGGGAAGGTTCGGTGGTCTACCTAGGGCACCGAGTCGGAAGCGGGCAGGTCGCCCCTCTGCAGCCTAAGATCGACGCCATCCTAGACTGGGAACCACCCACTACCCAAACGGAGGTCCGGCTACTGCCGGAGATTCATCCGGGGGTACGACAGCCTTGTCGGTCCCCTCACAGAACTCACGTTCAAGAAACAGCCCAAGAAAGTGCAGTGGACCTCTGCCTGCCAGGAGGCGTTCGATGCCCTGAAAGCGGCCATGTGTACTGCCCCCGTGCTCCAGGCCCCCGACTACTCCAAGGAGTTTGTGGTACAAACTGATGCCTCCGAGGATGGTATTGGGGCAGTCCTGTCACAGGTGAATGACCAAGGCCTAGACCAGCCCGTAGCCTTCCTCAACCGAAGGCTGTTACCCAGAGAACAGAAATGGAGCACCATTGAGCGCGAGGCGTTCGCTGTAGTCTGGGTCCTCAAGAAATTACGGACCTATCTGTTCGGCACCCATTTCAAAGTCCAAACCGACCATCGCCCCCTGCGATGGCTCATGCAGATGCGAGGGGAAAACCCCAAACTATTGAGGTGGTCAATCTCCCTCCAGGGGATGGATTTCACCGTAGAGCACCGCCCTGGTACTGACCACGCCAACGCTGACGGCCTCTCCCGGTTCTTCCGCCTCAGAGAAGAGAACCCCCAAGAGGATGGGTAGTTCTCTCCGGCTTTCAGCTGAGGGGGAAGCGTGTTAGACCCGGCCTTGTGGCATGGCCATCCCTGACCCCTAGCCACATCCCCTGACCCGTACACCTCATTCAATCCCTCAGTACACGGCCTAGCCGGTCCTGCCCGCCAGAACCCACACACACCCGACCCGGACTTCCCTGTCCATGCCCTCCATCTTCCCTGCTGACGTGGTCGCGGCTCCCTTGCAACCTTGGAACCTCTGAGCCCTGCTGAGTGACTCGCGGCTCCCCTGAAGATCGTAAGACCTCCGAACTGGTGCTTGAGCCCTGCTGAGTGACTCGCGGCTCCCCTGAAGATCGTAAGACCTCCGAACTTGTGCTTGAGCCCTGCTGAGTGACTCGCGGCTCCCCTGATGATCGTAAGACCTCCGAACTTGTGCTTGAGCCCTGCTGAGTGACTCGCGGCTCCCCTGAAGATCGTAAGACCTCTGAACTTGTGCTTGAGCCCTGCCGAGTGACTCGCGGCTCCCCTGAAGATCGTAAGCCCTCCGAACTTGTGCTTGAGCCTTGCTGAGTGACTCGCGGCTCCTAACAACTCCCTCGGTCCGGCTGGACCGCAGCGTATCCCCCAGCTCGAGGATTGTGAGCTGTGCGTTGGGTACGCCCCTGCGTTGATCCGGATCCCCAAAGACTGTCCCGCTACCCCCTTTCCCTACCGAGACTCTCTGAGCCCGTGCTCTATTTGTACATACCCACCTTGGTGATCATAAAGATCCGACGAAGTTGAATAGATAAAAGATCTGTTCCCAAGAACCTACCGTGTGGTGTCTCTTTGTCGTGTGGTGCCGTGTGTGCGATCCTAGATACAAGACTCTTCCCCTGAGGAGTCTCCCGCCAGTGCCCGGCTACGTTACCCCGAGGGCTGGTCTCAGGGTGTTCAGGTAACCTCCCTGTCTCCCCTGGGGTCGCCTTCTAAAAATATGCACCCACCCCTCCTATGTCTGGGCACTGCTGGTAGTCCTCTGCACCCACCCCTCATATGTCTGGGCACTGCTGGGAGGGCTCTGCAACCACTCCTCATATGTCTGGGCACAGCTGGTAGTCCTCTACACCCACCCCTCATATGTCTGGGCACTGCTGGGAGGCCTCTGCACCCACCCCTCATATGTCTGGGCACTGCTGTGAGTCCTCTGTACCCACCCCTTATATGTCTGGGCACTGCTGGGAGTGATATGCACCCACCCCTCATATGTCTGGGCACTGCTGGGAGTGATATGCACCCACCCCTCATATGTCTGGGCACTGCTGGTAGTCCTCTGCACCCACCCCTCATATGTCTGGGCACTGCTGGGAGGGCTCTGCAACCACCCCTCATATGTCTGGGCACTGCTGGTAGTCCTCTACACCCACCCCTCATATGTCTGGGCACTGCTGGGAATGATATGCACCCACCCCTCATATGTCTGGGCACTGCTGATAGTCCTCTGCACCCACACCTCATATGTCTGGGCACGGCTGGTAGTCCTCTGCACCCACTCCTCCTATGTCTGGGCACTGCTGGGAGTCCTCTGCACCCACCCCTCATATGTCTGGGCACTGCTTGAAATGATATGCACCCACCCCTCATATGTCTGGGCACTGCTGGGAGTCCTCTGCACCCACCCCTCATATGTCTGGGCACTGCTGGGAGTGATATGCACCCACCCCTCATATGTCTGGGCACTGCTGATAGTCCTCTGCACCCACCCCTCATGTCTGGGCACTGCTGGGAGGGCTCTGCAACCACCCCTCATATGTCTGGGCACAGCTGGTAGTCATCTACACCCACCCCTCATATGTGAGGAACTTCGATTTTCGATCACGATCGAATCGACCCGCCATTTTGTAACCCGCCGCCATTTTGTGTTGCCATCACTCAGGCAGCACGGCGGACGAAGTGTATTCTGCTTTTCCCGTAGCTTGGTGTCGAAATAACTCCTCGGCCTTGTTTTTGAAGCTGATGTTTGGACTAGCCGAGTACACTAATCCGTGTCTGGCTTTCCTAATCCCTGTTTCAACTATCTGTAGGCTCACACCATTCTTTCCCGATCATATCTTATCGACTGGCCTTCACTGTCTCCTACTAGCATTCTCTTGTGTCATGCCTGTCCTCCAATACACACAAACGTATCTCACCACCTGCAAGTCAGTTGTAATCTGTTAATAAATTAGTTCGGGGGTGGGATGACAAACACAGTTGGAGGAGAGGTCTCTTCGAGTCATCTGATCTTTCTATTTTCAAACCCTTCTTACTGGTTCCGCTTTGTTTTCCACTTACCCTATTGGCTCTTTTCTTCTTTGCTTGGGGCGTGTGTTTTGTTAATAATTCTGTATTGTATGGTATTTAATCTGATGCGCCACAGAGTGAAGTGGCAGTCTCCTGAGAACCTACTTTGTGTACTTCTAGGATAACTGTACTAGCTGCAGCTAAATAAATCCAATCTTCTAACGCCGACAGAGTGTCCCGTGTCTCTGTGTAACGAAGCAGGTGAACCCAGAAGACAGAGGGTGTACCCTGCGCCGCCAGGTCCAAAAGGTTCTGGTTCTTCAATTGGCGCCCAATGTGGGGCGGCTTCAGTGGTACCGGTTCTGCTCGAAGGTCGTGAGGAACCTCGCAAGAAAATTCCGTAGGGTTCGCGAACCACACTAATCGACACCTGTATGTCGAAAGTGGTCCGAAGGTCTTTTGCAGCGCGGTTACTCCTTCCTGACGGCTACTGGCGACCGCTGCCCTGACTGCTGCCCTGCTTTGGCCCATTCCTTTGGTGATGTATGGTAAAGCGAGACGGTAGACGGGCCTCTGTTGGTGGAAGAAGATGTCCTTAGTTAAGTTAAGTATTTTCGTGGGTCGCGCCCACAAATTTTGGTTCTTTGTTTGATGTCCTTAGGTTACTTAGATTTAGTCATTGCAAAGACTAAAGCCGAGGGTAAGTGCATTTGTGCTGCGTAAACTGAGTTTTACTCCCTTGAAGTTTGTGAACAGTCCAGAGACATTGTGAAATGCCTGGTCTGACTAAGTTTGGAAGAATTTGTTGTCTTGGTTGTAATAGGGACTCCCGTCTTGAGGACTCTTGTCCGATTCCTTCGGTTGGAACTCCCACATATGAGCTCTACTCGAAACATGGTATCGGCCCCATTGCCTTTAACGAGACATGGACTCGATACACGAAGAAAGATGGTGTTCTTTAATGGCCAGAAAACGGTAGTTTTGACCCTGATGTGCTAGATAATCTAGAAACAGTTTTGTTCAAAAGAAAAGCCCGGCCGGCAATGTTTGACTCTCTTCGCCTTTGGCGTAAGGAAGCCAAACAGAAAGAAATTAAACAAGCAAAACGAGCTAGGAAAGCACAGGGTATGACGATTATACAGGCTGCCCAACAGTTCAAGAATGATGAAATTGACAATGCGACTGAAATTTCAGAAAGACAACATCGTATGGCGATAGATAAATGCTATCCGGTGTTGCCTGTTTCTCCTTCTGATAACAAGAAAGATATAGAAGAAGATCCCCTAACGTCCCATTTATTGAGGTTGCCTCCGCCCTATGCGCAAAATGCCAATGTGCCTCAGCCGTTACAGCCTGCTCAGTTGCTGGTAGTACCTCCGCCGGTTCCGGCTCTTCAGCATTTGCCTCCTCCAGTACTACCGCCCTTGCCGGTTTTACCATTAGTTTCAACTTCTCAGCCTTCATCTCCTGATCTTAGCTCTCCTTTGCCTTCTGCTCCTCCTGTGATTTCTAGTTCTTCTCTTGATAATTCTCCTAATATTCTGTCTCCAGTTCTGATGTCTAATTCACCGTCTATGCGTAAGCGTCTCACAGATTCTGTCACTAGTATTTCATCTCCTTTCTTTGGAGCTCTTAATGCGTCTCCGGCTTTTGCTCGAAGACAATCTCGTAGTCAGTTCCCAGATTTCGAGGAACAAGAGAAGCTAGATTCTCTTGCACGAAGATGGATCAAGAAGGGTCCACAATATAGTATGTCTGATATTATGCCTACCTTTTTGCAATGGAATGCACCTACGCAAAGGTATGTTTTTAATGTAATGTGCGATATTCTCATTAAAGAATGGGAAGATGTGAGTTCGAGTCCGATCTCACAAGATTTGTTAGATGTCCAAGCCGATTTTGAAAATAATAATAATAATAATACCGATATTTATATAGCGCGAACAGCTACCTCGCAAGGAGGTGTCCCGGCGCTGAGTAATCATTTTCCAGGCACAAATGGGCGGAGAAAAAGGGGAGGGAGTGTTTAGTTATTCTGGGAAAAGAGCCAAGTCTTTAGCTGCCTCTTAAAACTGGCTTCCGTTGGAGCCAATTGGATGTTGGCCGGTAGAGCATTCCAGAGTGTCGCCGTGCAGGCAGAGAAGGATCTGCCTCCGAGTCTGGCTCTCCTGGCGCGGGGGATAGAGAGCTGGTGTCGTGAATTAGAGCGCAAGCATCTCTCCTGATAGTATCTGGGGAGTCTAAGCTTTAAATAGTTAGGACAGGTCCCCTTTTGGGCTCTAAACGCCAGAGTTAGAGCTTTAAACTTGATTCTGCAGGCTACAGGGAGCCAATGCAGATCGCGCAAGTGCGGAGAGACATGCTGTTTAAAAGGGATGTTTTTTAGCAGTCTCGCAGCCGCGTTCTGCACGATCTGCAATCGTTGCACCAGATATTTGGGTAGGCCAAGGTAGAGGCCGTTTGCGTAGTCCAGTCTGGAAGTGACTGTAGCATGGACCACCGTCTTGCGACAGTCTTCAGGCAGAAGGGACAGAAATTTGCGTAGGTTTCTTAGTTTATGGAGACAGCACGCAGAGACCTGCTGTATGTGTGGAGAGAAGGAAAGACTCTCATCCCATCTTACTCCCAGATTTTTCGCATTGGTGCTGGGTAGAGGAGGGAAACCCATTTCGGAGGGCCACCACAGGCTTGGGGGGGGCCGAGTATGTTTGCCAAAGAAGATGACCTCCGTCTTACTCGCATTCAGTTTGAGTTTGTTTGCATTCATCCAATTGGCAACATCTCGCAAGCATCCCTTCATATTGCTGAAGGCTGCCTCTGAAACATCCGAGAAGGGGAAAATTAGTTGTGTGTCATCGGCGTATGAAATCGCCTTGACGCCCCATTTAGCAATAAGAGAAAAGAGTGGAGCCAGATAAATATTGAAAAGTAATGGACTGAGGGCCGAGCCCTGAGGGACACCACACCAGAGGGGTTTGGGTTTTGAAGAAAGGGGGCCCAAGGCTACTTTCTGGGTACGATCAGTGAGATAAGACTGTAGCCAGCCCAGAGCCTTATCTTCCAGGCCTGTATTTTTTAGCCTTAACAGTAGCCTCCCATGATCCACAGTATCAAAAGCGGCAGATAGATCCAGGAGCACCAACATAGCCGATGCTCCTGAATCTAAGGACCACTTATTGTAGGTTCCAAAGTTGAGGAAGCTGTAAGGACACTCATCTCTTATAGAACCTTATTGTTCTCTCAGATGTTTCTTGATTCTGATCCGTCGGTTAAACTGACATCGAAAAATTACCCTATGAGAGAGGTTCCGCCAGTATGGAAGGAAGAGGTTGCGGGAGTAGGTGCTAATCCAGCTATTCCAGCTCACTTTCAGCGTATATGGGTACATGTACCATGGAAGAGATCTGAAGTTTTGGCCCTTAAGCAGACTCTACCAGATCCTCGTAAGAACCCTGCAGGTTTTTACAAAGAATTATCGCAGACAATCGATGCTTGTATTATGAATCTGGCAGATATTGATATGCTAATGGGTAATGTAGTCCCACAGACAATATGAACAAAGATTCGTAGAGAGGATCATGCACAGGAACTGGGTGCTACTTGGGATGTCATATCTAATACAGATAGAGACCAAGTGGGTGGTGCAAAGCCTGACGCTTTGATCTCGGAGCTTCCTGGTAGAATCATTACGTTAATGAAAACTATGATGCCTGCATTGAGAGTGAATTGGGATAAGCTAGCAGCATGTAAACAAAAGAAAGATGAAAGTGTCTCTGATTTCTTTACTCGTTTCGAGGAGACATTTATTGATCATCGTGGTCAGGACATGGCTACCGAGGGTGGACAGCGACTATTCGTGGACAAATTTGTATTCAATTTGCTTCCCGAGCTGTCACACAAATTAAAGGATTCAGAAAGTTCTTGGGCTGTTTCTTCTTCTGCCCAGATATTGGCTACTGCACAATATTACGAGAATAGGGATAAAGAAGAAAAAGAAAAGCAAGAGAAAAAGACGAAAGATTTAAAAACAAAGGTTCTCTTGCAGCAAGCTTATCCGCCACGTTATGTTCAGCCTCAGACTCAACAGTCACCGCAGTTTCAGAGATTGTGTCAGAAACCTGAGCCATACATTCCGCGACCTTTGTTAGGTCCTAATCAATGTGCCTATTGTAGAGAGGAAGGTCATTTTAAGAGCAGTTGTCCGGTTTTATTGCAGCGCAATGGAGCGTTGTCTGCTCCACGAGGTCGTGCTGGCCTCCAGTCAGCAAATAGAGGTAGAGGTCGAGGCATGTCAACTCAAGAACAGCGTGCCCTTCCTTCTCCTAATTCCATGAACTACTTTGATCAGCAGAATGTGAGATCCACTCAATATTATAATGAGGACCATTATGTTGATGGCGAAAATGAGAGTCTTCATGCCAACTAGGACAGCCATGGACAAAGTAGAGGAGTTGTGCCAATCCCAGTAGATCAAAATGGCCCTTACGTCAACGTCACTACAATGGGTGTATCAGAGCCATTTCTTCTAGATACTGGAGCAATGAGAAGTTCTATTATTCATTCTAAACTCCCTGGGGCACCTTGTCTAGCTTAACGAATGTTTCTGTAGGATTCTCTGGCGCCCCTGTTCGCAATCCGGTTTCTTGTCCTTTGCCTAGTTCCGTTGGTCCTTATGACTTGGAAGCTTCACTTCTGTTAACGAATGGTTGTGGTGAGAATCTGTTGGGTCTAGACCTATTGAAAAGAATGCATGCTACAATATATTGTTCTCCTTTAGGCGTACATCTCACTCTGGGTCAGAAGTTAATCTCCCCAATGTATCTGTCTAAAGATCAGTTTCCTCCTGAGTTGCTTTCTCTTCCGACACCACTTTGGGCCACGGGTCCGAACGATGTGGGTTGTCTTGAGATACCGCCTTATGTTGTTACTCTCAAGCCCAATGTTGAATTACCACGTATCCCACAATACCGAATGTCTGCAGAGGGTGAAAAGGCGCTTTTAGAAATCATTCATGATCTCATTCGGAAGGGTGTGGTCGAAGAAACGAGAGGCAACACATGCAATAGTCCTATTCTTCCTGTTCTTAAACGTACTGATCTTTCTCAGCCTCCTGTGTACCGGTTTGTGATTTATCTGCGAGAAGTAAACAAAATTGTGATTCCACAATTTCCTGTTGTTCCAGATATCACTGCTTTGTTGACTATGATACCTTCCACAGCGACTTGGTTTTCTGTTATTGATCTAAAGAATGCCTTCTTCAGTATTCCAATTGCAGAAGAGAGTAGGGACATTTTTGGTTTTTCTCTTGGAGGCCGAAGCTTCCGATTTAAGCGCGCACCCCAAGGGTACTGTGAAAGTCCCTCCATTTACAGCCAAGCTTTGAAATGTCATCTTGATACTTTTCATTTGCCGTCTGGTGCCGCCCTCATCCAATATATGGACGACTTGTTAGTCGCCGCCGATTCAGAAGATATCTGTAAGGAAGTCACTGTTGCGTCACTTGTTTAAGCTGAATCGCAAGGTTTCACTTTCCAAACTACAGTATGTTTGTCGAGAGGTTACCTACTTGGGTCATCTCCTATCAAAGGAGGGACGACGATTGACACCAGAGCGAATTCAGGCGATTGCTCAAATGTCTGTACCATCCACACAAAGGGAAGTACGTGCTTTTCTGGGAATCACTTCTTATTGTAGACAGTGGATCCCTAACTTCTCTTTGATCCCTAAACCTTTGTTGGCACTCACTTTAAAAGATACGCCTCAGCCCCTTCCTTGGACTGAAGAGTGCCAAAAGAATTTCACTGATTTACGCACTGCTCTGTGTTCTGCTCCTAAACTGGGTACCCCAGATTACACTAAGCCTTTTACGCTGTATGTTCACGTGAAAGAAGGTTGTGCATTATCAGTTTTGACACAACAATTTGGAGATAGACAGCGGCCAAGTGCTTATTTTTCGGCTACGTTAGGTCCCGTAGCTAAAGCATTGCCTAGTTGTCTGAAAGCCACAGCAGCCGCAGCAATTTCTATCCGACAGTCCACTGGGATAGTGTTAAATAACACTCTCATTGTCATGGTGCCATATGCAGTGGATACCTTACTAAACAGAATGAAGACACAGCATCTCACAAGTGAACGTTTAACTGGTTACGAGCTGACGCTATTGGCTAGTCACGTACACATCAAACGATGCAATACTCTGAATCCAGCTACTCTGTTGCCCCTTCCAAATGAGGAGAGTTGTTTCTTCCATACTGAGGAAGAGACAAAAGGAAGAATTGATTTGAAAGACACACCGTTAGAGAATCCAGATGGGACTCTATGGGTAGATGGTTCTTGTTTTAAGATGCCTAATGGAGATACGGTTTCAGCCTATGCTGTAACTACCTTACATACGATTGTGGAAACTGCACGTGTTAGACACAATTCAGCGCAAGCAGCAGAGTTGATAGCATTGACGAGAGCTTGTGTATTATCAAAAGGGAAAAGAGTGAACGTGTACACTGACAGTCAGTATGCCTTTGGTGTCGCGTTCAATTTTGGACGTCTCTGGAGAGAGAGGGGTTTCCTAACTTCACATGGCACTAAGATACAGCATGGTCAGTTAGTGACTGATCTCCTTGAGTCACTTGCTTTACCTGTCCAAATAGCGATAGTGAAGTGTAGTGCTCACAAGAAGATTACGGATGATGTTGGACGAGGAAATGCATTTGCTGATGAAACAGCAAAGAAAACAGCGAAAGATTTAATGAGTCGAATGTATATGGCAGGTCCTGCGAATTGGGTCAGAGAGAGAGGAATGTGTGAGAATACAGTGGAAAGCGTGAAAACAATTCAGAAAGAGGCTACAGAAAGAGAATTAAGCAAGTGGAGAGAAAGTACGGGAATGTTAGATGAGATGGGTTGTTGGGTAGAATTATCCGAACATCAGCGTTGGTTGTTACCGGATGCTTATGTACTCCCAGTGGTTACTATGGCTCATGGTCCAGCTCACCTTAGTGCAAAAGGCATTTGTAAACTTCTAGCTCCAGTTTGGCAGAATGAAAATATCCCGAAATGTGCAGACAACGTAGTAAAGCATTGTATTGTTTGTCTGATGTATAATACAGGAAAGGGAACCCCCACTCCAGCAGGTCACTTTGCTCCTCCGACATACCCATTTGAAGTGTTGCAAATCGATTACATTCACATGGATCAATGCAACAACCTCAAATATGTTTTGGTGGTAGTATGTGCCTTTACGAGATGGATAGAAGCATACCCTTTGAAAGACAACACAGCTTTACCCACAGCCAAAATCCTTCTAAAAGAGTTCTTTCCCAGGTTTGGATTGCCGCGCATTGTCTGGAGTGACAATGGGTGCGAATTTGTTGGCCAAGTCATGCAGAAAGTTTGAGCAGGTCTTGGAATCAAGCAAAAGTTCCAAGCGGCAAATCATCCCCAATCAGCGGGTTTAGTAGAATGTTACAATGGGACCTTGAAGTTAAAATTAGCGAAGATTCAAGCAAGTACGGGACTTAATTGGCCTGATGCTTTGCCGTTAGCTCTGTTATCCACCAGAACTGCAGTACACTCTCGTCTGGGACTTAGCCCTTACGAAGTGGTGTTTGGCCGTCCGGCCAACGTATGGGGAATACCTCGTCCTAAAAAGTTCTCAGATTTGCCCTACCCAATGTTGATTGACTATTTGCATGACCTTAGAACCAAATTGCATGTCCTTCATCGACAGGTTCAGAGTGCTTTGCCGGAGGCTTCCACAGATCCAGGTCACTCCATCCGACCAGGTGACTGGGTCTGCACCCGAAATTTTCAGAAGAAAAAGAATTTGGAACCCAGATGGCGGGAGCCCCGAATGGTCTTGCTAGTGACAAGGACAGCAGTTAAAGTTGAAGGAAAGAAAAATTGGATTCACGGTGTGCATTGCAAGAAAGTACCTTTGCCCTTGCCTTTTGATCAGTGGGTTCGTAGAGGGGTTGGTGACTGTGAAGGCGAAACAGTTCCACGATTTGTACCCTTTAGTGATGCACACCTGAATGGGACATTGTCTGAAAAAAAAGGACGACAACATTTTACAGGAAGCAATTCCATTGCATCGTCGCTTCAATACGACTGAACCAAGAACATTGTTTCAAGATCAGAGTGTTCTGGGAAAGGAGCACTACAACCTTAGGACCAGACAAAAGAACAATTGAACTTTCTTCTTCTCCCTTGTGTAGTGTTCTGTTTAGGTTGCAGGGTCACGGTAGGAGTCTAGGACACGACCTGAGTAGTGACAATAGGTCTGCAGGATTTTCAGTGTCATAGGACGGTTGAGCATCGGGACTTCAGTGATTGAGGAAGATTGCCATGAGCATCCACTAGTGAAAATGGAAACTACACCAAGTAATAAAGAGAGAAGAAATGAAATGAAAAAAGCATCTTGTAAAATAATGTACAGTCGTTACAGTGTAACTCTATGTGTTTTGATATCATTATGTATTGCTTTGGCGATTATTGGTTGGATAGTTTATGTTTTGCAGCCAAGAAACACCTCCCCTTCCTCCTCTTTGCCTTCTTCTACTATCTCTCCACACCTCTTTCATACTTTTCCTTCACATGAACTTGTCAGAAGAACCGAGTATTACAACAATTCCTTTGTCCAACTATTACACCAGCATCAATTAGTGGTTAACACAACTGATTGTTGGGTATGTGGTCTTATGCCGCATACTACTGAGAAAGAAATACCATTTTTAGTTCTTCCTTTCTCCTACGAGGGTTCTGCTTGGGCATTCTTTGTTATTTTCTCAAATGCATATCAAAGTAAATTCAGACGGTCTGTTGCTTCACAAATTAATTATCCGGATTTTAGTCATAATTCTTTGATTAAGGGTATGGTAGTTATGGCTAAAATCATGGAGAATAGCAAGATTTCTATCGATGAAAGAAAAGCATACACCAATTGGAACGTCACCCAGTACATGTCGAGTGTTAATAATAAAAAGGGAAAGGAGAAATCCTCACCAATCTGGACTCTACCGCATCAAGGTAACTGTTGTACCCGGCCTCGTGGCGTGGTCCCGAACCCTCCTGCCCGACCAGACGGGGGCAGCCCCAATCCTTCGGGGTCCCCCTGGATTGTACCCGCTACCCGCACCAGCCTTCGCGACGCGGCCCACCCCGGCCTCGGTCCCAGCGAAGCCCCGACATCGAGGCGCCAAGACCCGACCAAGGGGTGTCGAGTGGTCACTCCACAGATCCCGGAGGAGGAGAGTTTCGATGGGGCCTCCAGCCGTCCCCCGACGCCTGGCTCCGATCGCCCTCCGGCCTCCTTGGGCGCTGGCTCCCCCCCCCCGCTGGGTGTCTAGACTCTCTCATCCCGGCCCCTCCGACTCCCCCAGGCGCGAGGGTCCGGACATCAAAGGGCTCCAGCCATATATCTGGGGCAGCCCAAAACCAGGACGGCAGTTGTATCCTGGAGTCAAGAGCCCTGCTGATCGGATCGCGGCTGACCCTACGGAGAGAGACTCATTGCCTGGAACTTGGAACTCGAGGCAACCCCCCCGAACCCTGCGGACGCCGTCCCGGCTCCCGGAACCTCCCCCAGCTCGAGGATTGAGAGCTGGGCGCAGGGTGTTCCCGTACCAGGCTGGTACTGAGACTGTCCCGCTACCCCGTCTCTAGAAGACTCTGAGACTCTTTTGGATCCCTCAATCCGCCTGTAAATATTGCCACAGAAACCTGCCTTTAATACCGATAAAGACTTGTGAGAATTGATACCCTTGTTGTGTCCCTATGTGGTGGTGGGATTGCTTGGCTGCTACGATCATAGGAGAAGGACCTCGCCCAAGAGGCTTCTCAGCGGCGCTCGGCTACTTTCCTACGGAACGGTGGCTCTCGTGGTGGTCAGTCCGACACCATCTGACATCCCCCGGAGAGCGCCCTTCGAACTTTGGTGGCCAGCGGTGCGATCCGAGCCCGACGCAAATCGTACAGCGAGTAACTCACCCACTACCTACCCAGACACAGAGTAACCATGAGCAACCAAGAGACCACCCCAACCGCGGAGTTCCAACAAGAACGGTTGGAGGAATATACCCATAAGGAACTGAAACAGTTTTGTAAAGACAAAGGAATCGCGACCACCGGATGAAACACAAAAGAGGACCTGCAAAAAGCCCTAAGGGCCTGGGTAGAGTCCGAAGGGGCTCCCCTCCAAACAGAAGAAAACCCGGTGTCAGACGTGCATCGACAACCAACCGCAGCTCCAGCGGATGGGAGAAGAACCAGCATGGAGACCGGCCTCTCCCCGGAAGAGATACGAGAGTGGGAGAGGGTCCGGACCCACGAGTTAGAACTCGCCCGACTCCGCCTGGACGGCGAACTCCTACTAGCCGAAAAGAAATTGGCCCTAGAGCAACTGCGGTTACAAGAAGAAATAGAGGAGAAAAAGCGGCACCGAGAAATGGAAGAGAGGAGGCTAACCCTCGAGTATGAGCGGGGCCTTAAAGAACTGGAACTTAAGTCCAAGAATGGAGAGACCGGCACCCCTGGAAACAGGGACACCCCTCCGCCGGCCGAGGCGAAAGTACATATCCCCAAGGATGTCGTCAAAGAGTACTAAAAGAACGACGACATCCAACAATGGTTCAAAGCCTACGAGGTAGCCATGACCGCCCATCGGGTACCCCGAAAAGATTGGGGTGCCGGCCTATGGGGACGGTTCCTCAGTGAAGGCAGAGACACCCTGCTACAGCTCCCAGACGAGGTGATGACCTCCTATGACCATATGAAGGAGGCCCTGCTCACCCGCTATGGTCTCACCTCGGAGATGTACCGCCAGCGCTTCCGGGACTGCAAGAAGCTCCCCGGTACCACCTGGGTGGAATACGTAGACTTTTTCAACAGAGCCCTGGAAGAGTGGATCAAGGGCAGCAAAGTCACCTCCTACGAACAGCTGTTCGACCTCATTGTATGGGAGCACCTCTCCAACAACTGCTTCATCGAGCTGAGACAGCAACTCCTCGACAGCAAGCTGACCGAGCCGCGGAAGCTCGCCGCCGAGGCCGATCGATGGGTGAACACCCGGGTCCCTCGGAACTCGATGGGGGAGTACCAACGGAACACCCCGGGGCCCCCCCGCCACCGCGGCGGAGGAGGAAGATCGAACAGGAACAGAGACTTTCCAGCAGGGCCGCCCCGGAGTCCGCCCCGGGGACCGCCCCCGACCCGCACGTCCCCGTCCCTTGCCCGAAGAGGGGCCCCCCTAACCCGACCAGGGCCTCGACCGACGGTAACGTGCTACAACTGCCTACAGCCAGGGCACTATGCCAGTGACCCGACCTGCCCCGTGAACCGACGAGCCGGGACCACCGGGCCACCCCCTCGCCTGTTGGCGGCCGCTGCCCTGGGGGAAGGGGGAGAAGAAGAAGAGAACTACGATGCCGGGCCCACCGAGTGGGAACCCGCCGCCATGACCTTGTTATGCCTGGGCAGCCACGAAATGGTGCCCCGGGCTCCCATCCCGAGCAACACCCAGAAGTACCAACAGTGGGTCACCATTAATGGACGCCGGGCCGAAGCCTGCCGCGACACCGGAGCCAGCGTGACAGCCGTCCGCTGCCACTTGGTGACCCCCGAACAGATCCTGCCTAATGTACTGTGCCCAGTCCGGTCGGCAGACAACACCGAGAGCTTGTGCCAGATGGCCCGGATTCCCTTCGAGTGGGGGGGGGTGGTTGGCATGCTGAAGGTGACCGTCCGCTACGACGCCCCCGTAGACTGCCTTCTTGGGAACGACCTGGAAAGTTCCCCCTGGGCCCACAACGAGCGCCGAGAGCATCTGGGAATGCTGGGACTGCCCGAGTGGGTCTGCGCAACCACCCGGTCCACGACCGCCCGGGCCATCCGGCCGAGCGTAGCTGCTCCCCCCGAAGAGCCGGAGTGGCCCGAAACGCCACCTCCCTCAGTCGAAGAAGAAGCCGACGCTGAGTCCGGGCCGCCAGAACTCGCCCCGGACGAGGTCGCCACGCTCGGCGAACTCCCCGAACTCGCCCAATGGCTCCAAGAAGGTGGCCCCACAAGGGAGCAGTTCCACCAAGAACAGAAGACCTGCCCCTCCCTCGAAGGGACCCGACAGCAAGCAGCCGCCCAGGCCACCGGAGATCAAACGGGGACCCACTGGGTCTTTTGGGACAAGGACCTCCTCTACAGCGAGCAGAAGACCGCAGAACTGGGGGCCAGCCGAGTGCTGGTGGTCCCCCTCCGATTCCGGGACTTCCTCCTCAATCTGGCACATGATGTGCCCCTCGCCGGGCACCTGGGGCAAGACAAAACCTACAGCCGCCTGGTGACCCATTTCTACTGGCCCCGAATGCGTTAGGACGTGGACAATCATTGCCGAACCTTCCCGACCTGCCAAGCCAGCGGGAAGAGTGGGGGAAGGGTCAAAGCCCCTCTCCAGCCCTTTCCAATAGTAAACACCCCGTTCGAGCGATTGGAGATCGACATCATGGGGCCCCTGGACCCCACGACCTCCCAAGGACATTGCTTCATCCTCGTCCTGGTCGATCATGCCACCCGATACCCTGAGGCCATCCCCCTCCGAAGAGTGACGGCCCCCGTGGTGGGCCGGGCCTTGATGGGAATCTTCTCCAGAGCGGGTTTCCCCCGGGAGGTTGTGAGCGACCGAGGCACGACCTTTATCTCAAAGTATATGCGGTCCCTGTGGCAACAATGGGGGTCACCTACAAGTTCACCACCCCATACCACCCCCAGGGGAACGGAGTAGTCGAACGATTTAACCGGACGTTGAAAGGAATGATCAAAGGCCTGGAGGAGCCCCAGAGACGCAAATGGGATGTCCTGCTGCCCTGCCTCCTGTTTGCCTATCGGGAGGTTCCGCAAAAGTCTCTGGGGTTCAGCCCCTTCGAACTCTTGTACGGACACCCTGTCTGAGGCCCCCTCAGCCTGGTCAAAGAAGGCTGGGAGACTACCGTCCAAGATGCCCCTCCCGACGTCTACCGGTACCTCCTGACCCTGCGGAATCAAACCCGGAAATTTAGGGAGCTGGCCAGCCAGGAGGAAATGAAACGCCGGTATGACCAGAACGCCTCCTCCATCGAGTTCGAGCCAGGCCAGCAGGTCTGGGTCATGTCGCCCGTTGACCCCTGTGCTCTCCAGGACAAATGGACCGGGCCCTTCAAGGTGGTAGAGAAGAAGAGCCCCGTCACCTACCTGGTCGACATGGAGTCCCCCAGGAACCCCCTCCGGGTTCTCCACGCCAACAGGCTCAAACCCCACTTTGCCCGGACAGAACTTAGCCTGCTGATGGCTACGGACAATGGGGCCGAGGACGACTCCGAGCCTCTACCCGACCTCCTGAGAACCTCCGAAAAGGACGGCTCCATAGAGTGAGTCATCCTCTCCGCCACCCTGACTGCAGAGCAGCGCCAAGAGTGTCAAGGACTGCTGCATCACTTCGCTGCTCTCTTCTCCCTCACTCCCGGAGTCACCCGATGGTGCGTCCACAACGTCGACACTGGGGACAGCCCCCCGTGCGACACCGAGCCTACCGGGTCCCCGACCGGGTGCGGGCCTGCATCCACGCCGAGGTCTCCAAGATGTTGGCCCTGGGGGTCATCAAGCCCTCCGACAGTCCCTGGGCCATCCCTGTGGTCCTGGTGCCGAAAGCTGCCGCCCCGGGCACCACCCCAGAGCTCCGGTTTTGCGTGGACTATCGGGGATTAAATGCCGTCACCAAAACCGATGCCCATCCAATTCCTCGGGCAGATGAACTGATCGACCGCCTAGGAGCAGCCAGCAACCTTAGCACCTATGACCTCACCGCCGGATACTGGCAGATCAGGCTCACCCCGGGCGCCCAAGAGCGTTCTGCTTTCTCCACCCCCGATGGCCACTACCACTTCCGAGTGATGCCCTTCGGCATGAAGAATGCCCCGGCGACCTTCCAAAGACTAGTAAACAAGGTACTGGCCGGCCTAGAAGCGTTCAGCGCCGCCTACCTGGACGATATTGCGGTGTTCAGCAGTCACTGGGCCGAACACCTGAGGCACCTCTGGGAGGTTCTGACCGCCCTCCAAAGGGCCGGGCTCACAATAAAAGCCAGCAAATGTCAGATAGGCCAAGGATCCGTTACCTATCTGGGACATCAAGTGGGGAGCGGCCATGTGGCTCCCCTCCAGCCAAAGATCGACGCCATCGTGGCCTGGGAGCCCCCAGCCACCCAAACCGCTGTGAGGGCCTTCCTGGGACTCACGGGCTATTACCGGCGGTTCATTAAGAACTACGGAAGCATTGTGGGCCCCCTCATGGAGCTCACCTCAAAGAAACAACCAAAGAAGGTGCACTGGACGCCCCTCTGTCAGGCGGCCTTCGAGACCCTCAAGACAGCAATGTGTACCGCCCCCGTGCTACAAGCTCCCGACTACAGCAAAGAGTTTGTGGTACAGACTGATGCCTCGGAATACGGAGTCGGGGCTGTCTTGTCCCAAGTGAACTCTGAGGGGATGGACCAGCCGGTGGCCTTCATCAGCCGGCGCCTGCTGCCCCGGGAGCAAAGATGGAGCACCATTGAACGGGAGGCCTTCGCCGTGGTGTGGGCCCTCAAGCAGCTCCGGCCCTACCTCTTCGGCACCCACTTCCGGGTCCAAACCGACCACCGGCCCTTGCGGTGGTTAATGCAGATGAGAGGCGAGAACCCGAAGTTGTTGCGATGGTCCATCTCTCTGCAGGGGATGGACTTCACTGTAGACCATCGGCCCGGCAGCGACCACGCCAACGCCGACGGCCTATCACGCTTCTTCCGCCTCGGCGAGGAGAACACCCAAGAAGATGGGTGACTCTCCCTGCCTTCTGCTGGGGGGGACGCCTGTTGGACCCGGCCTCGTGGCGTGGTCCCGAACCCTCCTACCAGACCAAACGGGGGCAACCCCAACCCTTCGGGGCCCCCCGAGATTGTACCCCGCTACCCGCATCAGCTTTCGCGATGCGGCCCGCCCGGGCCTCGGTCCCCGCGAAGACCCGACCTCGCGGCGCCAAGACCCGACCCAAGGGGGTCGAGTGGCCACTCCACAGATCCCGGAGGAGGGGAGTTTCGATGGGGCCTCCCGCGAGCCCACGACGCCTGGGTCCGATCGCCCTCCGGCCTCCCTGGGCGATGGCTCCACCCCCCCCGCTGGGTGTCTGGACTCTCTCATCCCGGCCCCTCCGGCCCCCCCGGCGCAAGGGTCCGGACATCAAAGGGCTCCAGCCATATATCTGGGGCAACCCACAACCAGGACAGGAGTTGTATCCTGGAGTCGAGAGCCCTGCTGATCGGATCGCGGCTGACCCTACGGAGAGAGACTCATTGCCTGGAACTTGGAACTCGAGCCCTGCTGACCTCGTCGCGGCTCGACCTCGAAGAAGTAACCATCGGAGCCCTGCTGACTTCATCGCGGCTCGACCTCGAAGAAGTAACCATCGGAGCCCTGCTGACTTCGTCGCGGATCGACCTCGAGGAAGTAACCATCGGAGCCCTGCTGACCACGTCGCGGCTCGACCTCGCAGAAGTAACCATAGGAGCCCTGCTGACCTCGTCGCGGCTCGACCTCATCGAGGCAACCCTCCGAGCCCTACGGACGACGTACCGGCTCCCGGAACCCCCCAGCTCGAGGATTGAGAGCTGAGCGCAGGGTGTTGCCGTACCAGGCTGGTACTGAGACTGTCCCGCTACCCCGTCCCTGAACGACCCCGAGACTCTTTGGGATCCCTCGATCCACCTGTAAATATTGCCACAGAAACCTGCCTTTTACAACCGATAAAGACTTGTGAGATTTGATACCCTTGTTGTGTCCCTTTGTGGTGGGGGGGGATTACTTGGCTGTACGATCCTAGGAGAAGGACCTCGCCCAGGAGGCTTCTCAGCGGCGCTCGGCTACTTCCTTATGGAACGGTGCCTCTTGGGGTGGTTAGTCCGACACCATCTGACTCCCCGGAGGTCGTCCTTCTAACAGATGACAAACACAGTTGGAGGAGAGGTCTCTTCGAGTCATCTGATCTTTCCATTTTCGAACCCTTCTTACTGGTTCCGCTTTGTTTTCCACTTACCCTTTTGGCTCTTTTCTTCTTTGCTTGGGGCGCGTGTTTTGTTAATAATTCTGTATTGTATGGTATTTAATCTGATGCGCCACAGAGTGAAGTGGCAGTCTCCTGAGAACCTACTTTGTGTACTTCTAGGATGACTGTACTAGCTGCAGCTAAATAAATCCAATCTTCTAACGCCGACAGAGTGTCCCGTGTCTCTGTGTAACGAAGCAGGTGAACCCAGAAGACTGAGGGCGTACCCTGCGCCGCCAGGTCCAAAAGGTTCTGGTTCTTCATATGTCTGGGCACTGCTGGGAGGCCTCTGCACCCACCCCTCATATGTCTGGGCACTGCTGGGAGTCCTCTGCACCCAACCCTCATATGTCTGGGCACTGCTGGGAGTGATATGCACCCACCCCTCATATGTCTGGGCACTGCTGGGAGTGATATGCACCCACCCCTCATATGTCTGGGCACTGCTGGTAGTCCTCTGCACCCACCCCTCATATGTCTGGGCACTGCTGGGAGGGCTCTGCAACCACCCCTCATATGTCTGGGCACTGCTGGTAGTCCTCTACACCCAACCCTCATATGGCTGGACACTGCTGGGAGTCCTCTGCACCCACCCCTCATATGTCTGGGCACTGCTGGGAGCCCTTTGCACCCACCCCTCATATGTTTGGGCACTGCTGGGAGTGATATGCACCCACCCCTCATATGTTTGGGCACTGCTGGGAGTGATATGCACCCCCCCTCATATGTCTGGGCACTGCTGGTAGTCCTCTGCACCCACCCCTCATATGTCTGGGCACTGCTGGGAGTGATAGGCACCCACCCCTCATATGTCTGCGCACTGCTGGGAGTGATATGCACCCACCCCTCATATGTCTGGGCACTGCTGGAAGGGCTCTGCAACCACCCCTCAAATGTCTGGGCACTGCTGGTAGTCCTCTACACCCACCCCTTTTATGTCTCGGCACTGCTGGGAGGCCTCTGCACCCACCCCTCATATGTCTGGGCACTGCTGGGAGTCCTCTGCACCCACCCCTCATATGTCTGGGCACTGCTGGGAGTGATATGCACCCACCCCTCATATGTCTGGGCACTGCTGGAAGTGATATGCACCCACCCCTCATATGTCTGTGCACTGCTGGTAGTCCTCTGCAACCACCCCTCATATGTCTGGGCACTGCTGGGAGGGCTCTGCAACCACCCCTCATATGTCTGGGCACTGCTGGTAGTCCTCTACACCCACCCCTCATATGTCTGGGCACTGCTGGGAGGCCTCTGCACCCACCCCTCATATGTCTGGGCACTGCTGGGAGTCCTCTGCACCCACCCCTCATATGTCTGGGCACTGCTGGGAGTGATATGCACCCACCCCTCATATGTCTGGGCACTGCTATTAGTCCTCTACACCCACCCCTCATATGTCTGGGCACCGCTGGGAGTCCTCTGCACCCACCCCCCATATGTCTGGGCACTGCTGGGAGGGCTCTGCAACCACCCCTCATATGTCTGGGCACTGCTGGTAGTCCTCTTCACCAACCCGTCATATGTCTGGGCATTGCTGGGAGGCCTCTGCACCCACCCCTCATATGTCTGGGCACTGCTGGGAGTCCTCTGCACCCACCCCTCATATGTCTGGGCACTTCTGGGAGTGATATGCACCCACCCCTCATATGTCTGGGCACTGCTGGGAGTGATATGCACCCACCCCTCATATGTCTGGGCACTGCTGGTAGTCCTCTGCACCCACCCCTCATATGTCTGGGCACTGCTGGGAGGGATCTGCAACCACCCCTCATATGTCTGGGCACTGCTGGGAGGCCTCTGCACCCACCCCTCATATGTCTGGGCACTGCTGGGAGTCCTCTGCACCCACCCCTCATATGTCTGGGCACTGCTGGGAGTGATAGGCACCCACCCCTCATATGTCTGGGCACTGCTGGGAGTGATTTGCACCCACCACTCATATGTGTGGGCACTGCTGGTAGTCCTCTGCACCCACAGCTCATATGTCTGGGCACTGCTGGGAGGGCTCTGCAACCACCCCTCATATGTCTGGGCACTGCTGGTAGTCCTCTACACGCACCCCTCATATGTCTGGGCGCTGCTGGGAGGGCTCTGCACCCACCCCTCATATGTCTGGGCACTGCTGGGAGTGATATGCACCCACCCCTCATATGTCTGGGCACTGCTGGGAGTGATATGCACCCACCCCTCATATGTCTGGGGACTGCTGGTAGTCCTCTGCACCACCCCTCATATGTCTGGGCACTGCTGGGAGGGCTCTGCAACCACCCCTCATATGTCTGGGCACTGCTGGTAGTCCTCTACACCCACCCCTCATATGTCTGGGCACTGCTGGGAGGCCTCTCCACCCATGCTTCATATGTCTGGGCACTGCTGGGAGTCCTCTGCACCCACCCCTCATATGTCTGGGCACTGCTGGGAGTGATATGCACCCACCCCTCATATGTCTGGGCACTGCTGGGAGTGATATGCACCCTGTTAGAAGGCGACCTCAGAGGGGCCCGGAGGGGGCCCTGACTGCCTTGAGACCCACCCTCGAGGTATCATAGCCGGGCACTGGTGGGAGACTCCTCAGGGGAGGAACCTCGTAGCTAGGATCGCACACTCGGCACCACACGACAGAGAGACACCACACAAGGAGTTCTTAAGAGCAAATCTTTATCAGATCGGAGCGGTAGGATCTTTATGATCCGCAAGGGAAAATATATACAAGTTGAGCGCGGGCTCACAAAGTCTTGGAGGGGGGATAGGAGGTAGCGGGACAGTCTTTGAGGATATGGATCAAATGCAGGGCGTACCCGGCGCACAGCTCACAATCCTCGAGCTGGGAGGATACGTTTGTCGTCGTTGGGTCCGGCGGGACCAAGAGGGTCTGTGGGAGGTTCGAGTTACTCAGCAGGGCTCGAGCACAAGTTCGGAGGTCTTACGATCTTCAAGGAGCCGCGAGTCACTCAGCAGGGCTCAAGCACGAGTTCGGAGGTCTTACGATCTTCAGGGAGCCGCAAGTCACTCAGCAGGGCTCAAGCACAAGTTCGGAGGTCTTACGATCTTCAGGGAGCCGCGAGTCACTCAGCAGGGCTCAAGCACAAGTTCGGAGGTCTTACGATCTTCAGGGAGCCGCGAGTCACTCAGCAGGGCTCAAGCACAAGTTCGGAGGTCTTACGATCTTCAAGGAGCCGCGAGTCACTCAGCAGGGCTCAGGTGTTTCCAAGGCGAATCTGCCGGACAGTCCCAGAGCACCCCTTGTTATAGGGCGACTCCTCTTTGATGTCCGGAGTCTGTGCAGGCAGGGGTCTTGTCACCTGGGGGTCGCTTGTTCATGTTTCCTGCCATTGTCCTTTGATCCCTTCAGGGCCGGGTCGGGAGGAGTCCCAGACACCCAGCAGGCGTGGAGCCAGCCCTCGGGGAGGCCGGCGGGTCGATCGAAACCCACCTTCCCAGGGAAGCGCCGAGGTGTGATGGAAACTGCTCCTCCCTTTCTCATCCCAAGGGGAGCGCGATGTCCTCCAGCCGGCGTGGCGCCTCTAGGCCAGGGTCGCGCTGGGGCCGGGCGGCCATCTTGGTGCATGAAGTGGGCACGCGGGCCCGGTGTGGCCGAAAGGAGGAAGGCCACGGACGGGGAAGTCCGGGTCGGGTGTGTGTGTTCTGGTGGGAAGGATCGGCTAGGCCGTGGGCTCGGGGGCTGGTGTGAGGTGCAGGGGTCAGGTCTGGCTATGTTACGAGGGCCGGGTCTAACACGCGTCCCCCCCAGCTGAAAGCTGGAGAGAACTACCCATCCTCTTGGGGGTTCTCTTCGCTGAGGCGGAAGAACCGGGAGAGGCCATCGGCGTTGGCGTGGTCCGTACCAGGGCGATGTTCCACGGTGAAATCCATCCCCTGGAGGGAGATTTACCACCGCAGTAGCTTGGGGTTTTCTCCTCGCATCTGCATGAGCCATCGCAAGGGGCGATGGTCGGTTTGGACCTTGAAATGGGTGCCGAACAGGTAAGGGCGTAATTTCTTGAGGGCCCAGACTACGGCGAACGCCTCGCGCTCGATGGTGCTCCATCTCTGTTCCCTGGGCAACAGCCTTCGGCTGAGGAAGGCTACGGGCTGGTCTAGGCCTCGGTCATTCACCTGGGAGAGGACTGCCCCGATGCCATGCTCGGAGGCATCAGTTTGTACCACAAACTCCTTGGAGTAGTCGGGGGCCTGGAGGACGGGGGCAGTGCACATGGCCGCTTTCAGGGCATCGAACGCCTCTTGGCAGGCAGGGGACCACTGCACTTTCTTGGGCTGTTTCTTAGACGTGAGTCCCGTGAGGGGACCGACCAAACTGCTGTAATTCCGGATGAATCTCCGGTAGTAGCCCGTGAGGCCCAGAAAGGCTCGGACCTCCGTTTGGGTAGTGGGGGGTTCCCAGGCTAGGATGGCGTCGATTTTGGGCTGTAGAGGGGCGACCTGCCCGCTTCCGACCTGGTGCCCCAGGTAGGTTACCGAACCTTGCCCAATCTGGCACTTGCTGGCTTTCACGGTGAGGCCTGCCTGGTGCAGGGCGGTCAGCACCCGCCGGAGGTGCTGGAGGTGCTCACTCCACTCAGAGCTAAAAACTGCGATATCGTCAAGATATGCAGCACTGAATTTTTCCAGCCCGGCCAGGACTCTATTTACCAGTCGCTGGAAGGTGGCCGAGGCATTTTTCATCCCGAAGGGCATCACGCGAAAGCGATAGTGCCCATCCGGGGTGGAGAAGGCGGACCGCTCCTTGGCTCCTTCTGTGAGCGCAATTTGCCAGTAGCCGCAGGTGAGATCGAAGGTGCTGAGGAACCGAGCAGCCACGAGCCGGTCAATGAGCTCGTCGGCTCGGGGAATGGGGTGGGCATCGGCTCGGGTGACTTCATTGAGTCCCCGGTAGTCCACGCAGAAGCGGAGTTCTGGGGCGACACCGGGGCAGCTGCTTTTGGGACCAGGACCACGGGGCTGGTCCAGGGGCTGTCTGAGGGTTCGATCACTCCTAGGGTCAACATTTTCGAGACCTCGGCTTGAATACAGGACCGGACCCGATCAGGGACTCGGTAGGCTCGATGTCTCACTGGTGGGCTGTCCCCGGTATCCACGTCATGGACACACCAGTCGGTGACTTTGGGGACCAGGGAGAAGAGGTCAGAAAACTGCCCTAGGAGCTGGCGGCAATCCTCACGTTGCTGGGGAGTGAGGGATGGGGAGAGGTTCACTCCCTCTACGGAGCCGTCCTTCTCCTTGGTGCACAGAAGATCAGGGAGAGGATCTGACTCTTCTTCGGACCCGTCATCAGTGGCCAGTAGGAGGCTCAGCTCCGTCCGCACAAAGTGGGGCTTGAGGCGGTTCACGTGGAGGACCCGGAGGGGGTCCCGGGCTGACTGGACGTCTACCAAGTACGTGACCGGGCTCTTCCGCTCGACTACTTTGAAGGGCCCGGTCCATTTATCCTGGAGAGCGCAGGGTTTCACGGGGGCCATGACCCACACCAGCTGGCCCGGCTGAAACTCGACCAGAGTGGCGTTCTGGTCATACCAGCGCTTCATTTCCTCCTGACTCGCCTCCAGGTTGGCCTCTGCCATCTCCCGGAATCTCCTAGTCTGATTTCGGAGGGTCAGGACGTAACGGAACACATCTCGGGGAGGGCCTCGGGGCGCCGCCTCCCACTCTTCCTTGACCAGGCTGAGGGGTCCCCTGACGGGGTGTCCGTAGAGTAACTCAAAGGGGCTGAAACCCAAGGATTTCTGGGGAACTTCTCGGTATGCGAATAGGAGGCAGGGGAGCAGGATGTCCCACTTACGCCGGAGGGGCTCTTCCAGGCCCGCGATCATCCCCTTCAGAGTTCGGTTAAACCGCTCTACCAGGCCGTTTCCTTGGGGTGGTACGGGGTGGTGAACTTATAGGACACCCCGCACTGTTGCCATAAGGACCTCATGTATCGGGAGATAAAGTTGGTACCGCGATCGCTCACGACCTCGCGGGGAAAGCCCATGTGGGAGAAGATCCCCATCAACGCCCGGCCCACCACGGGGGCCGTGACGGTGCGCAGGGGGATGGCCTCAGGGTAACGGGTGGCATGGTCCACCAGGACGAGGCTGAACCGGTGCCCCTGGGAAGTTGGGGGGTCCAGAGGTCCTACAATGTCGATCCCGACCCGCTCAAAAGGGGTACTGACGACAGGGAAGGGTTGGAGGGGAGCCTTGCGCTTCCCTCCACTCTTCCCACTGGCCTGGCACGTGGGACAGGACTTGCAGTGGGCTTCCACATCCGCTTTCATTCAGGGCCAGTAGAAGTGAGTCAAGAGGTGACTGTATGTTTTGTCCTGACCCAAGTGGCCTGCGAGGGGAACGTCGTGGGCCAAGCCCAGGAGGAGGGTTCGGAAGCGTAGGGGTACCACCAGCACCCGGCCGGACCCTAGCTCCACCGACTTCTGTTCGCTGTACAGAAGGTCATTCTCCCAATACACCCGGTGCGTCCCCGTCTGGTCGCCTGCGGCCTGGGCCTCTGCCTGTTGCCGGGGCCCGACCAGGGAGGGACAGGTAGCCTGCTCTCGGCAGAACTCCTCTCGGGAGGGGCCCCCCTCGTGGCGCCACTGGGCTAATTCGGGCAGATCGCCTAACTCGGTGACTGGGGTGGAGTCGGAAGGCGGGGGTTCGTCACTGGCGATCGACTCTTCTGGTGGGGGAATGGGGGGACCCTCGGCTGGGACCATCCTATCTTCAGGGGTCGGGGCGTCGTCGACTTCCCTCAGGGGGGTCAGTCGAGCCGCCATGGATCGAGTGGTGGCGCACACCCACTCAGGGAGGCCCATCATCCCTAGGTGGGTCTTGCGCTCAACTTGTCCCCAGGGGGAACTTTCCAGGTCGTTCCCCAGGAGACAGTCGACGGGCTGGGAGGTTCTCACTGCGACCTTCAGTTTACCGACCACCCCTCCCCACTCAAAGGGCACCAGGGCTACCTTACATAGGCTTTCTGTGTTGTCGGCTGAAATGACAGGGCAAAAGACGTTGGGGAGGACCTGGTCTTCGTGTACTAAATGGCTGAGGACACCGGTGATGCTGGCCCCGGTGTCACGGAGGGCTTCAACTTGGTGGCCATTGATTGTTACGAGCTGCCCATATTTCTTTGTGTTAGAGGGCAGGAGGCTCCCAGGGAACATCTCTCTATCTCCTAAGGATACTAGGGCCATAGCGGCGGGTTCCCACTCCTCGGTCTCCTCAACCTCCTCCCCCAGGGCTACATTGGCTATCTGTCTAGCAGGGGGTGCTGCCTGGGTGGTGCGTGGGGCCATGGGGCATTCACGGTCGTTGGCGTAATGCCCGGGCTTCTGGCAACGGAAACAAGTAATGGTTACCCGGTGCCCCCGTCTAAGGGGGGGGCCGGATACAGCTGGTGGGGGTGCCGGGAAAGGTGGAGGTTGGGACTTCGGGGTACTAGCCTGGGACTCTCTCTGCCCTCCCTGGTTTCCCCCCCCTCTCTGGTGGGGTGGTCCCTGACTGGCTCGGGGGTACTCTCCTACAGGGCCCCGGGAGACCCGGGTGTTGGTCCAGCGATCCGCCTCGACAGCTAGCTTTCTTGGGTCCGTGAGCTTGCTGTCGAGCAGATGCTGGCGTAGTTCCACAAAGCAGTTGGCCGCCAGGTGTTCCCACAACATAAGGTCGGTTAGTTCTTCCAGGGTGGTTACCTTGCTGCCCTTGATCCACCCATCGAAGGCGCGGCTGAAGAAATTCACATATTCCACCCAGGTGGTACCCGGGATCTTCCTGCAGTCCCGGAACCGCTGGCGGTACATCTCCGGGGTGAGGCCGTACCTTGTGAGGAGGGCCGCTTTCATGTGTTCATAGGAGGTTTGCATGGAGGTGGGTAGGTCGAGCAGGGTGTCTCTCCCTTTGCTCAGGAATCGTCCCCATAACCCAGCCCCCCAATCCTTCTGCGGGACCCGATGGGAGGTCATGGTGACCTCGTAGGCCCGGAACCACTGCTGAATGTCATCATTTTTGTAATATTCCTTGACCACATCCTTGGGGATGTGGACCTTCTGCTCCGTCGGGGCGGCCGCCTCCCGGTTCCCCGGGGGCCGCGTTTCTTCGCTTCTTGCTTTCAGTTCTATTTCCTTCAGGCTGCGTTCATGTTCCAATTGAAGTCTCCTTCCCTCGTGTTCTCGTTGGAGTTTCTTCTCTTCTAGTTCTCTTTGTACTCGCAATTGTTCTACTGCTAGCTTTTTCTCGGCTAATTTCAACTCGCCCTCAATTTTGAGTTTGGCTAATTCGAGCTCGTGATGGCGACTTTTTTCTCTGTCTGCGAGTTCCTCCGGGGATAGGCCCCCGTCTGGTACGAAGCCTCGCACCTGGTTGCTGCTGCGTTCTCCTTGGGAGGGCCCAGCTTCGTCGTGGGGCTCCCCCGCTCCTTCTGGGCGGGAGGCTCCAGAATCCACCCAAGCTTTCAGTGCCTTTTGCATATCTTCTTTGGTGTTGAGACCAGTGGTAGCGATTCTGAGTTCCTTACAGAATTGCTTTAGTTCTTTGTGAGTGTACTCTTCCAGCTGTTCCACCTGGAACACGGTACTGGCGTCGTTTTCTATGAGAACCACGACGTTTCCTTCTGCCATCTTTGTCGGTAGTGCGTCAGCCGTTCACGGTACGATCTCTAGATTATGGGCCTGAATCCCGTTGCTTGCCACCAATGTTAGAAGGCGACCTCAGAGGGGCCCGGAGGGGGCCCTGACTGCCCTGAGACCCACCCTCGAGGTATCGTAGCCGGGCACTGGCGGGAGACTCCTCAGGGGAGGAACCTCGTATCTAGGATCGCACACTCGGCACCACACGACAGAGAGACACCACATGAGGAGTTCTTAAGGGCAAATCTTTATCAGATCGGAGCGGTAGGATCTTTATGATCCGCAAGGCAAAATATATACAAGTAGAGCATCGGGCTCACAAAGTCTTGGAGGGGTGATAGGAGGTAGCGGGACAGTCTTTGAGGATATGGATCAAATGCAGGGCGTACCCGGCGCACAGCTCACAATCCTCGAGCTGGGGGGATACGCTTGTCGTCGTGGGGTCCGGCGGGACCAAGAGGGTCTGTGGGAGCTGGGAGTTACTCAGCAGGGCTCGAGCACAAGTTCGGAGGTCTTACGATCTTCAAGGAGCCGCGAGTCACTCAGCAGGGCTCAAGCACGAGTTCGGAGGTCTTACGATCTTCAGGGAACCGCGAGTCACTCAGCAGGGCTCAAGCACAAGTTCGGAGGTCTTACGATCTTCAGGGAGCCGCGAGTCACTCAGCAGGGCTCAAGCACAAGTTCGGAGGTCTTACGATCTTCAGGGAGCCGCGAGTCACTCAGCAGGGCTCAAGCACAAGTTCGGAGGTCTTATGATCTTCAAGGAGCCGCGAGTCACTCAGCAGGGCTCAGGTGTTTCCAAGGCGAATTTGCCGGACAGTCCCACAGCACCCCTTGTTATAGGGCGACTCCTCCTTGATGTCCGGAGTCTGTGCAGGCAGGGGTCTTGTCACCTGGGGGTCGCTTGTTGATGTTTCCTGCCATTGTCCTTTGATCCCTTCAGGGCCGGGTCGGGAGGAGTCCCAGACACCCAGCAGGCGTGGAGCCAGCCCTCGGGGAGGCCGGCGGGTCGATCGAAACCCACCTTCCCAGGGAAGCGCCGAGGTGTGATGGAAACTGCTCCTCCCTTTCTCATCCCAAGGGGAGCGCGATGTCCTCCAGCTGGCGTGGCGCCTCTAGGCCAGGGTCGCGCTGGGGCCGGGCGGCCATCTTGGTGCATGAAGTGGGCACGCGGGCCCGGTGTGGCCGAAAGGAGGAAGGCCACGGACGGGGAAGTCCGGGTCGGGTGTGTGTGTTCTGGTGGGAAGGATCGGCTAGGCCGTGGGCTCGGGGGCTGGTGTGAGGTGCAGGGGTCAGGTCTGGCTATGTTACGAGGGCCGGGTCTAACACGCGTCCCCCCCAGCTGAAAGCTGGAGAGAACTACCCATCCTCTTGGGGGTTCTCTTCGCTGAGGCGGAAGAACCGGGAGAGGCCATCGGCGTTGGCGTGGTCCGTACCAGGGCGATGTTCCACGGTGAAATCCATCCCCTGGAGGGAGATTTACCACCGCAGTAGCTTGGGGTTTTCTCCTCGCATCTGCATGAGCCATCGCAAGGGGCGATGGTCGGTTTGGACCTTGAAATGGGTGCCGAACAGGTAAGGGCGTAATTTCTTGAGGGCCCAGACTACGGCGAACGCCTCGCGCTCGATGGTGCTCCATCTCTGTTCCCTGGGCAACAGCCTTCGGCTGAGGAAGGCTACGGGCTGGTCTAGGCCTCGGTCATTCACCTGGGAGAGGACTGCCCCGATGCCATGCTGGGAGGCATCAGTTTGTACCACAAACTCCTTGGAGTAGTCGGGGGCCTGGAGGACGGGGGCAGTGCACATGGCCGCTTTCAGGGCATCGAACGCCTCTTGGCAGGCAGGGGACCACTGCACTTTCTTGGGCTGTTTCTTAGATGTGAGTCCCGTGAGGGGACCGACCAAACTGCTGTAATTCCGGATGAATCTCCGGTAGTAGCCCGTGAGGCCCAGAAAGGCTCGGACCTCCGTTTGGGTAGTGGGGGGTTCCCAGGCTAGGATGGCGTCGATTTTGGGCTGTAGAGGGGCAACCTGCCCGCTTCCGACCTGGTGCCCCAGGTAGGTTACCGAACCTTGCCCAATCTGGCACTTGCTGGCTTTCACGGTGAGGCCTGCCTGGTGCAGGGCGGTCAGCACCCGCCGGAGGTGCTGGAGGTGCTCACTCCACTCAGAGCTAAAAACTGCGATATCGTCAAGATATGCAGCACTGAATTTTTCCAGCCCGGCCAGGACTCTATTTACCAGTCGCTGGAAGGTGGCCGAGGCATTTTTCATCCCGAAGGGCATCACGCGAAAGCGATAGTGCCCATCCGGGGTGGAGAAGGCGGACCGCTCCTTGGCTCCTTCTGTGAGCGCAATTTGCCAGTAGCCGCAGGTGAGATCGAAGGTGCTGAGGAACCGAGCAGCCACGAGCCGGTCAATGAGCTCGTCGGCTCGGGGAATGGGGTGGGCATCGGCTCGGGTGACTTCATTGAGTCCCCGGTAGTCCACGCAGAAGCGGAGTTCTGGGGCGACACCGGGGCAGCTGCTTTTGGGACCAGGACCACGGGGCTGGTCCAGGGGCTGTCTGAGGGTTCGATCACTCCTAGGGTCAACATTTTCGAGACCTCGGCTTGAATACAGGACCGGACCCGATCAGGGACTCGGTAGGCTCGATGTCTCACTGGTGGGCTGTCCCCGGTATCCACGTCATGGACACACCAGTCGGTGACTTTGGGGACCAGGGAGAAGAGGTCAGAAAACTGCCCTAGGAGCTGGCGGCAATCCTCACGTTGCTGGGGAGTGAGGGATGGGGAGAGGTTCACTCCCTCTACGGAGCCGTCCTTCTCCTTGGTGCACAGAAGATCAGGGAGAGGATCTGACTCTTCTTCGGACCCGTCATCAGTGGCCAGTAGGAGGTTCAGCTCCGTCCGCACAAAGTGGGGCTTGAGGCGGTTCACGTGGAGGACCCGGAGGGGGTCCCGGGCTGACTGGACGTCTACCAAGTACGTGACCGGGCTCTTCCGCTCGACTACTTTGAAGGGCCCGGTCCATTTATCCTGGAGAGCGCAGGGTTTCACGGGGGCCATGACCCACACCAGCTGGCCCGGCTGAAACTCGACCAGAGTGGCGTTCTGGTCATACCAGCGCTTCATTTCCTCCTGACTCGCCTCCAGGTTGGCCTCTGCCATCTCCCGGAATCTCCTAGTCTGATTTCGGAGGGTCAGGACGTAACGGAACACATCTCGGGGAGGGCCTCGGGGCGCCGCCTCCCACTCTTCCTTGACCAGGCTGAGGGGTCCCCTGACGGGGTGTCCGTAGAGTAACTCAAAGGGGCTGAAACCCAAGGATTTCTGGGGAACTTCTCGGTATGCGAATAGGAGGCAGGGGAGCAGGATGTCCCACTTACGCCGGAGGGGCTCTTCCAGGCCCGCGATCATCCCCTTAAGAGTTCGGTTAAACCGCTCTACCAGGCCGTTTCCTTGGGGTGGTACGGGGTGGTGAACTTATAGGACACCCCGCACTGTTGCCATAAGGACCTCATGTATCGGGAGATAAAGTTGGTACCGCGATCGCTCACGACCTCGCGGGGAAAGCCCATGTGGGAGAAGATCCCCATCAACGCCCGGCCCACCACGGGGGCCGTGACGGTGCGCAGGGGGATGGCCTCAGGGTAACGGGTGGCATGGTCCACCAGGACGAGGCTGAACCGGTGCCCCTGGGAAGTTGGGGGGTCCAGAGGTCCTACAATGTCGATCCCGACCCGCTCAAAAGGGGTACTGACGACAGGGAAGGGTTGGAGGGGAGCCTTGCGCTTCCCTCCACTCTTCCCACTGGCCTGGCACGTGGGACAGGACTTGCAGTGGGCTTCCACATCCGCTTTCATTCGGGGCCAGTAGAAGTGAGTCAAGAGGTGACTGTATGTTTTGTCCTGACCTAAGTGGCCTGCGAGGGGAACGTCGTGGGCCAAGCCCAGGAGGAGGGTTCGGAAGCGTAGGGGTACCACCAGCACCCGGCCGGACCCTAGCTCCACCGACTTCTGTTCTCTGTACAGAAGGTCATTCTCCCAATACACCCGGTGCGTCCCCGTCTGGTCGCCTGCGGCCTGGGCCTCTGCCTGTTGCCGGGGCCCGACCAGGGAGGGACAGGTAGCCTGCTCTCGGCAGAACTCCTCTCGGGAGGGGCCCCCCTCGTGGCGCCACTGGGCTAATTCGGGCAGATCGCCTAACTCGGTGACTGGGGTGGAGTCGAAGGCGGGGGTTCGTCACTGGCGATCGACTCTTCTGGTGGGGGAATGGGGGGACCCTCGGCTGGGACCATCCTATCTTCAGGGGTCGGGGCGTCGTCGACTTCCCTCAGGGGGGTCAGTCGAGCCGCCATGGATCGAGTGGTGGCGCACACCCACTCAGGGAGGCCCATCATCCCTAGGTGGGTCTTGCGCTCAACTTGTCCCCAGGGGGAACTTTCCAGGTCGTTCCCCAGGAGACAGTCGACGGGCTGGGAGGTTCTCACTGCGACCTTCAGTTTACCGACCACCCCTCCCCACTCAAAGGGCACCAGGGCTACCTTACATAGGCTTTCTGTGTTGTCGGCTGAAATGACAGGGCAAAAGACGTTGGGGAGGACCTGGTCTTCGTGTACTAAATGGCTGAGGACACCGGTGATGCTGGCCCCGGTGTCACGGAGGGCTTCAACTTGGTGGCCATTGATTGTTACGAGCTGCCCATATTTCTTTGTGTTAGAGGGCAGGAGGCTCCCAGGGAACATCTCTCTATCTCCTAAGGATACTAGGGCCATAGCGGCGGGTTCCCACTCCTCGGTCTCCTCAACCTCCTCCCCCAGGGCTACATTGGCTATCTGTCTAGCAGGGGGTGCTGCCTGGGTGGTGCGTGGGGCCATGGGGCATTCACGGTCGTTGGCGTAATGCCCGGGCTTCTGGCAACGGAAACAAGTAATGGTTACCCGGTGCCCCCGTCTAAGGGGGGGGCCGGATACAGCTGGTGGGGGTGCCGGGAAAGGTGGAGGTTGGGACTTCGGGGTACTAGCCTGGGACTCTCTCTGCCCTCCCTGGTTTCCCCCCCCTCTCTGGCGGGGTGGTCCCTGACTGGCTCGGGGGTACTCTCCTACAGGGCCCCGGGAGACCCGGGTGTTGGTCCAGCGATCCGCCTCGACAGCTAGCTTTCTTGGGTCCGTGAGCTTGCTGTCGAGCAGATGCTGGCGTAGTTCCACAAAGCAGTTGGCCGCCAGGTGTTCCCACAACATAAGGTCGGTTAGTTCTTCCAGGGTGGTTACCTTGCTGCCCTTGATCCACCCATCGAGGCGCGGCTGAAGAAATTCACATATTCCACCCAGGTGGTACCCGGGATCTTCCTGCAGTCCCGGAACCGCTGGCGGTACATCTCCGGGGTGAGGCCGTACCTTGTGAGGACGGCCGCTTTCATGTGTTCATAGGAGGTTTGCATGGAGGTGGGTAGGTCGAGCAGGGTGTCTCTCCCTTCGCTCAGGAATCGTCCCCATAACCCAGCCCCCCAATCCTTCTGCGGGACCCGATGGGAGGTCATGGCGACCTCGTAGGCCCGGAACCACTGCTGAATGTCATCATTTTTGTAATATTCCTTGACCACATCCTTGGGGATGTGGACCTTCTGCTCCGTCGGGGCGGCCGCCTCCCGGTTCCCCGGGGGCCGCGTTTCTTCGCTTCTTGCTTTCAGTTCTATTTCCTTCAGGCTGCGTTCATGTTCCAATTGAAGTCTCCTTCCCTCGTGTTCTCGTTGGAGTTTCTTCTCTTCTAGTTCTCCTTGTACTCGCAATTGTTCTACTGCTAGCTTTTTCTCGGCTAATTTCAACTCGCCCTCAATTTTGAGTTTGGCTAATTCGAGCTCGTGATGGCGACTTTTTTCTCTGTCTGCGAGTTCCTCCGGGGATAGGCCCCCGTCTGGTACGAAGCCTCGCACCTGGTTGCTGCTGCGTTCTCCTTGGGAGGGCCCAGCTTCGTCGTGGGGCTCCCCCGCTCCTTCTGGGCGGGAGGCTCCAGAATCCACCCAAGCTTTCAGTGCCTTTTGCATATCTTCTTTGGTGTTGAGACCAGTGGTAGCGATTCTGAGTTCCTTACAGAATTGCTTTAGTTCTTTGTGAGTGTACTCTTCCAGCTGTTCCACCTGGAACACGTTACTGGCGTCGTTTTCTATGAGAACCACGACGTTTCCTTCTGCCATCTTTGTCGGTAGTGCGTCAGCCGTTCACGGTACGATCTCTAGATTATGGGCCTGAATCCCGTTGCTTGCCACCAATGTTAGAAGGCGACCTCAGAGGGGCCCGGAGGGGGCCCTGACTGCCCTGAGACCCACCCTCGAGGTATCGTAGCCGGGCACTGGCGGGAGACTCCTCAGGGGAGGAACCTCGTATCTAGGATCGCACACTCGGCACCACACGACAGAGAGACACCACATGAGGAGTTCTTAAGAGCAAATCTTTATCAGATCGGAGCGGTAGGATCTTTATGATCCGCAAGGCAAAATATATACAAGTAGAGCGCGGGCTCACAAAGTCTTGGAGGGGTGATAGGAGGTAGCGGGACAGTCTTTGAGGATATGGATCAAATGCAGGGCGTACCCGGCGCACAGCTCACAATCCTCGAGCTGGGGGGATACGCTTGTCGTCGTGGGGTCCGGCGGGACCAAGAGGGTCTGTGGGAGCTGGGAGTTACTCAGCAGGGCTCGAGCACAAGTTCGGAGGTCTTACGATCTTCAAGGAGCCGCGAGTCACTCAGCAGGGCTCAAGCACGAGTTTGGAGGTCTTACGATCTTCAGGGAACCGCGAGTCACTCAGCAGGGCTCAAGCACAAGTTCGGAGGTCTTACGATCTTCAGGGAGCCGCGAGTCACTCAGCAGGGCACAAGCACAAGTTCGGAGGTCTTACGATCTTCAGGGAGCCGCGAGTCACTCAGCAGGGCTCAAGCACAAGTTCGGAGGTCTTATGATCTTCAAGGAGCCGCGAGTCACTCAGCAGGGCTCAGGTGTTTCCAAGGCGAATCTGCCGGACAGTCCCACAGCACCCCTTGTTATAGGGCGACTCCTCTTTGATGTCCGGAGTCTGTGCAGGCAGGGGTCTTGTCACCTGGGGGTCGCTTGTTGATGTTTCCTGCCATTGTCCTTTGATCCCTTCAGGGCCGGGTCGGGAGGAGTCCCAGACACCCAGCAGGCGTGGAGCCAGCCCTCGGGGAGGCCGGCGGGTCGATCGAAACCCACCTTCCCAGGGAAGCGCCTAGGTGTGATGGAAACTGCTCCTCCCTTTCTCATCCCAAGGGGAGCGCGATGTCCTCCAGCCGGCGTGGCGCCTCTAGGCCAGGGTCGCGCTGGGGCCGGGCGGCCATCTTGGTGCATGAAGTGGGCACGCGGGCCCGGTGTGGCCGAAAGGAGGAAGGCCACGGACGGGGAAGTCCGGGTCGGGTGTGTGTGTTCTGGTGGGAAGGATCGGCTAGGCCGTGGGCTCGGGGGCTGGTGTGAGGTGCAGGGGTCAGGTCTGGCTATGTTACGAGGGCCGGGTCTAACACACCCACCCCACATATGTCTGGGCACTGCTGGAAGCCCTCTGCACCCACCCCTCATATGTCTGGGCACTGCTGGGAGGGCTCTGAAACCACCCCTCATATGTCTGGGCACTGCTGGTAGTCCTCTACACCCACCCCTCATATGTCTGGGCACTGCTGGGAGTCCTCTGCACCCACCCCTCATATGTCTGGGCACTGCTGGGAGTGATATGAACCCACCCCTCATATGTCTGGGCACTGCTGAGAGTGATATGCACCCACCCTTCATATGTCTGGGCACTGCTGGGAGTGATATGCACCCACCCCTCATATGTCTGGGCACTGCTGGGAGGGCTCTGCAACCACCCCTCATATATCTGGGCACTGCTGGTAGTCCTCTACACCCACCCCTCATATGTCTGGGCACTGCTGGGAGGCCTCTGCACCCACCCCTCATATGTCTGGGCACTGCTGGGAGTCCTCTGCACCCACCCATCATATGTCTGGGCACTGCTGGGAGTGATATTGTTAGAAGGCGACCTCAGAGGGGCCTGGAAGGGGCCCTGGCTGTCCTGAGACCCACCCTCGAGGTATCGTAGCCAGGCACTGGCGGGAGACTCCTCAGGGGAGAAATCTCGTATCTAGGATCGTACACTCGGCACCACATGACAAAGAGACACCACACCGAGAGTTCTTAAGACTAAATCTTTATCAGATCGGAGTTGTAGGATCTTTATGACCAGCAAGGCAAATATATACAAGTGGAGCGTGGGCTCACAAAGTCTTGGAGGGGGGGTAGGAGGTAGCGGGACAGTCTTTTGCGGATATGGATCAGATGCAGGAGCGTACCCGGCGCACAGCTCATAATCCTCGAGCTGGGGTGTTAGACGGACCGGGAGGGTCGGCCGAGGACAAGGGGAGAGGTGTTGGACAGGCCACACGAAGGGCTTGCTCCCTCCCCGCATGACAGGGCCCAAGCCCCGGCCCGCCAGGCGTGACCCACGAAAAGCACCCGCACCCCGTCTCCCGACGGAACTCCTGCCCTCGGACCTCCATGTATCACGGGCCCCAGCCCCCACCGGCTCCCCCGGCCGGGTCGAGCCGCCATCTTGGGCCCTGCACCACGAGGCCGCGTGGCCTCGTCCCGACCCTAACCCTGGGCCTGGCCGGCCCCGACATCCCGGCACCACCATCCACCCAGGAGGTGAGCGGACCACTTGGCAGGTCAATGGGAGAACGAAGCGTCAAGAGCTCTTCCCCCGCCAGGTGCCGATCGCCTCCAGCTCCCCCCGGCGCTGGCTCCACCCCCTGCTGGGTGTCTGGACACCTTCATCCCGGACCCTCCGACCTCCAAGTGTGAGGGTCCGTACATCAAAGGGCACCTGCCCTATAACTGGAGCAGCTCCGGAGCAGGAAGGCAGTTGTATCCTGGAGTCGAGAGACACCGAGAGAACTCAGCCTTGACGGACTACTGGCGCTGCCGTAGCCCTATCTTGCGAACCATCGTCCTGCCTGCTGGCGCTGCCGCGGCCTTCTGCAACATCCATCCTCGTCGGGACCTGCTGGCGCTGCCGCGGCCCGTTGTAACGACCATCCTCACCGGGACCTGCTGGCGCTGCCGCGGACCGTACATCGACCATCTTCACCTGGACCTGCTGGCGCTGCCGCGGACCGTGTACCGACCATCTCTACCGGGACCTGCTGGCGCTGCCGCGGCCCGTACCAGCTAAACCACCAAGCTCGAGGATTGTGAGCTAATCATCATATCATCCGAACTACCAGACTGGTAAACAGACTGTCCCGCTACCCCTTTCCCTATCCTGAGAGACTTGAATCGAGGGGACCCCTGAGTCCAGACCTCCTTGTACTATTTCATCGTACCTTAAGAAGTGCATATAAAGAACGCTAAATCTCATCCTTGTGTGGTATCTGTCTGTGGGGGGGAAGTTATTTGTCTGTACGATCGCTGGAGACGGCTCTCCCCGGAGACCTCTCCCCCCGACCTCGGCCGACCCTCCCGGTCCGTCTAACATTGGTGGCCAGCGGCGCGATCCGAATCAACGCGTAACCGTACAGAGAGTAGCTCACCCCACGACAAAACCACGATGTCAGCCAAAGATAGCGGTTCCACTGAAAAATTCCAAATGGATAAGTTGGAAGAATATAGCCACCGCGAACTGAAACAATTCTGCATGGAACTAGGCATTGCTACCACCGGCCTGAGTACCAAAGATGATTTGAAGCACGCCCTTGAGTCGTGGACAGAAACTGGGATCGCCGGGCCCTCCGACCGAAACAGTGTCACACCAGAGGGGAACGCCACGGCTCCCGAGGAGCGGGGAACGGGCCTCTCGCAGGAGGAGATCCAGGAAAGAGAAAGAACCAGATTACACGAGTTGGAAATGGCACGACTCAAGATGGACGGTGAACTCAAGTTAGCCGAGCAGAAACTAAATCTAGAGCATATGCGGCTCCGAGAAGAACGAGAAGAAAAGCAGAGACAGAGAGAGCTTGAGGAAAAGAGAATAACACTCGAACACGAGCGCAAACTGGCGGAAATAGAACTTCGGAAACAGAATAAAGAACCGGGGGTGCCTGAGCGACCGCACACCCCGGGGCCAACCGAGAAAAAAGTCCACATCCCCAAGGATGTTGTCCGAGAGTATGTCCGGGAAGACGACATACAACAGTGGTTCAAAGCCTACGAGATCGCCATGACCTCCCACCGGATCGACCGGAGTGATTGGGGAGCCGGACTATGGGGGAGGTTCGTCAACGAAGGTCGCGATGCCCTGCTGCAGCTCCCAGATCACCAAATGTCGTCCTACGACCACATGAAGGCTGCCCTCCTCACCCGCTACGGCCTCACACCCGAGATGTACCGCCAGAGGTTCAGAGATTGCACCCGGATCCCAGGTACAACTTGGGTGGAGTACGTTAACTATTTCAGCCGAGCCTTCGAGGGTTGGATCAAGGGGAGCCATGTCACGACCTACGAACAACTCTTTAACCTTATGGTATGGGAGCACCTGTCGAACAACTGTTTCGTCGAGCTCAGGCAGCACCTCCTCGACAGTAAATTGACTGACCCCCGGCAGCTCGCCGCCGAAGCTGACCGATGGGAAAGCACCCGAGTGAGCCGGAGAGGGCCACACGAGCAAAACCGAAGCAACCAAGGCCAGCACCGTCCTCGGGGAGGAGGAGGAGGCCAGGGGCGAGGAAGAGACGCCCTACCGGCAACACCCGTGGCCAGCACCCCGCCTCCGGCCGGCCGGGGCAACCCCCCGATGCGTCCTGGGTTCCGAGCCAACGTCACATGCCACCGATGCCAGCGAGTCGGCCACTACGCCAATGACCCGAGCTGCCCGCAGAACCAAACAGCCAAGCCCCGCCAGGTAGCTACCGCCGCCCTGGGGGAAGAGCGATTATCGGAGGAACAGGAAGAGTATGAGCCGGCCCAGCAAGAGTGGGAACCGGCCGCCATGGTCCTGGCGTGCCTAGGGGGAAAAGACATGGTCCCGCGGGCTCCCCTACCCGCTAACACCAGGAAATACGGTCAGTGGGTGACCATTAATGGACATCGGGCCGAGGCCTTGCGTGACACCGGCGCCAGTGTGACGGCCGTCCGCTGTCACCTGGTGAAGCCCGAGCAGATCCTGCCGAACATTCTCTGCCCCGTCCGCTCAGCAGACAACTCTGAAAGTCTGTGTCAAATGGCCTGCGTCCCATTCGAATGGGGAGGGGTCTCCGGCCTGTTAAAGGTGACGGTCCGGGACGATGCCCCAGTGGACTGCCTCCTGGGGAATGACCTCGAGAGTTCTCCGTGGGCCACCGTCGAGAGAAAAGAGCACCTGGGGATGCTGGGCCTCCCGGACTGGGCCTGCATAACCACCCGGTCCATGGCCGCCCGTGCCGTCCCCCGATCAGAAGAACCGGAATGGCTAGCACCTCCGCCCCCGGTCGCCCCAGTAGGAGACAACGACGAGGCCAACCCCACGGAACCGACGACCGAAGGAGACACGCAACCCCCGGACTTTCCCGGCCTGGCTCAGTGGCGTCACGAAGGGGGGCCCACCCAAGAACAGTTCCGCCAGGAACAAAAGACCTGCCCCTCCCTCGAGGGACTCCGCCAACAAGCCAGCGCCCAGAGCGCAGGGGACTCCACCGGATCTCACTGGGTCTACTGGGATAACGACCTGCTATACAGCGAACAAAGAATCGCCGAGCTAGGGGCCGGTCGAGTGCTGGTGGTACCTCTCCGCTTCCGAGACTTCCTACTCAACCTGGCCCACGATGTCCCCCTGGCTGGACACCTGGGCCAGGACAAAACTTACAGTCGCCTAGTGACCCACTTTTTCTGGCCGAAAATGAGGAACGACGTCCTGAACCACTGCCGGTCCTGCCCCACGTGCCAAGCCAGCGGGAAGAGTGGCCGTAAGCTGAAAGCCCCTCTGCAACCCTTCCCTGTGGTCACCACCCCGTTCGAGAGGGTAGGAATAGACATTGTGGGGCCCCTGGACCACCGCACGGCACAAGGACACAGGTTCATCCTGGTACTGGTGGACCACGCCACCCGCTACCCCGAGGCGGTGCCCCTACGAACCGTGACAGCTCCGGTGGTTGGCCGGGCCCTAATGGGGATCTTCTCCCGGGTGGGCTTCCCCCGAGAAGTCGTCAGCGACCGAGGCACGAACTTCATCTCCAAATACATGAAGTCCCTCTGGCAACAATGCGGGGTCACCTACAGATTCACGACCCCCTATCACCCCCAAGGGAACGGACTAGTGGAGCGTTTCAACCGCACTCTCAAGGGGATGATTGGGGGATTGGAAGAGCCCCTCCGTCGCCAGTGGGATGTACTACTCCCGTGCCTCCTCTTCGCCTACCGAGAAGTCCCCCAGAAGTCCCTCGGCTTTAGCCCTTTCGAACTCCTGTACGGGCACCCTGTGCGAGGGCCTCTCAGCCTAGTCAAGGAGGGTTGGGAGATGGCCCCCCTAAAGACCCCTCCAGACGTCTTCAAATACCTCCTGGCCCTGCGCAATCAGACCCGGCGCTTCAGGGAGATGGCCAAGGCGAACCTCGAGGCCAGCCAGGAAGACATGAAGAGGTGGTATGACCACAATGCCTCCTCCGTCGAGTTCGAGCCTGGTCAACAAGTGTGGGTGATGTCCCCCACCGAACCATGTGCCTTGCAAGATAAGTGGACTGGGCCCTTCAAAGTGGTCGAGCGCAAAAGCCCCGTCACTTACCTCATCGATATGGGGACCTCCCGGAACCCCCTTCGGGTCCTCCACACCAACAGACTCAAACCACACTTTGTGCGCTCGGAACTCAGCCTCTTGATGGCTACGGACAGTGGGGCAGAGGAAGACTCCGAACCCCTCCCGGATCTCCTGAAGACTCAGGAGAATGACGGTTCCGTGGACGGGGTTCGGCTCTCTGATGCCTTCACCCCGGAGCAACGCCAGGGCTGCCGGAACCTCCTGCTGCGATTCGCTGCACTGTTCTCCCTCACCCCCGGGGTCACCCCTTGGTGTTTGCACGATGTGGACACCGGGGACAGTCCCCCTATCCGACACCGGGCCTACCGCGTACCAGATCGGGTACGGGCCTGCATACAAGAGGAAGTGGCCAAAATGCTCACGATCGGGGTCATCGAGCCCTCGGACAGTCCCTGGGCCAGCCCGGTTGTACTAGTCCCCAAAGCCGCTGCCCCCGGCACCACACCTGAACTGAGATTCTGCGTCGACTACCGGGGCTTGAACGCTGTCACCCGGACCGACGCTCATCCCATCCCTCGAGTGGACGAGTTGATCGACCGGCTGGGGGCCGCCCGCTACCTCAGTATCTTCGACCTAACAGCGGGCTACTGGCAGATCGGTCTCACACCCCGGGCTCAGGAACGGTCAGCCTTCTCTACCCCCGATGGCCACTACCAATTCAAGGTCATGCCCTTCGGCATGAAGAACGCCCCCGCCACGTTTCAGCGCCTTGTGAACCAGGTCTTGGCGGGGCTCGAAGAGTTCAGCGCTGCCTACCTGGACGATATCGCTGTCTACAGCCGCCACTGGTCCGACCACCTCCTCCACCTCCAAGAGGTCCTACAGGCCCTCCAGCGGGCCGGCCTCACAATTAAGGCCGGCAAATGCCAAATTGGCCAAGGGTCCGTGACCTACCTTGGGCACCAAGTGGGAAGCGGGCTGGTGGCCCCGCTTCAACTTGAGATTGCTGCCATCCAGTCCTGGCAGCCCCCCGTCACCCAGACCGAGGTCCGAGCCTTCTTGGGGCTCACCGGCTACTACCGACGGTTCGTGAAGGACTACGGCAGCATCGTGGGGCCCCTCACGGGTCTCACGTCCAAAAACCAACCCAAGCGGATTAACTGGACCCCCGATTGTCAAGCGGCCTTCGAGAAGCTGAAGGCCGCCCTGTGCACCGCCCCTGTGCTCCAGGCCCCCGATTACAGTCGGGAATTCGTGGTACAGACAGACGCCTCCGACCACGGCATCGGAGCGGTTCTTTCCCAACTGAACCCCGAAGGTCATGACCAGCCGGTGGCCTTCATCAGTCGACGTCTCCTGGCCCGAGAACAGCGCTGGAGCACCATCGAGAGGGAGGCCTTCGCAGTGGTGTGGGCCCTCAAAAAGCTCCGGCCCTATCTCTTCGGTACCCACTTCCGGGTACAAACCGACCATCGACCCCTGCAGTGGCTGATGCAGATGCGGGGGGAGAACCCAAAACTATTGCGCTGGTCCATTTCCCTGCAGGGAATGGACTTCACCGTGGAGCACCGACCGGGCCAAGACCACGCCAACGCAGATGGCCTGTCACGCTTTTTCCGCCTCGACGAGGAGAGTCCCCAAGAAGATGGGTGACTCTCCCCGCCTTCAGCTGGGGGGGACGCATGTTGGACAGGCCACACGAAGGGCTTGCTCCCTCCCCGCATGACAGGGCCCAAGCCCCGGCCCGCCAGGCGTGACCCACGAAAAGCACCCGCACCCCGTCTCCCGACGGAACTCCTGCCCTCGGACCTCCATGTATCACGGGCCCCAGCCCCCACCGGATCCACCGGCCGGGTCGAGCCGCCATCTTGGGCCCTGCACCACGAGGCCGCGTGGCCTCGTCCCGACCCTAACCCTGGGCCTGGCCGGCCCCGACATCCCGGCACCACCATCCACCCAGGAGGTGAGCGGACCACTTGGCAGGTCAATGGGAGAACGAAGCGTCAAGAGCTCTTCCCCCGCCAGGTGCCGATCGCCTCCAGCTCCCCCCGGCGCTGGCTCCACCCCCTGCTGGGTGTCTGGACACCTTCATCCCGGACCCTCCGACCTCCAAGTGCGAGGGTCCGGACATCAAAGGGCGCCTGCCCTATAACTGGAGCAGCTCCGGAGCAGGAAGGCAGTTGTATCCTGGAGTCGAGAGACACCGAGAGAACTCAGCCTTGACGGACTACTGGCGCTGCCGTAGCCCTATCTTGCGAACCATCGTCCTGCCTGCTGGCGCTGCCGCGGCCTTCTGCAACATCCATCCTCGTCGGGACCTGCTGGCGCTGCCGCGGCCCGTTGTAACGACCATCCTCACCGGGACCTGCTGGCGCTGCCGCGGACCGTACATCGACCATCTTCACCTGGACCTGCTGGCGCTGCCGCGGACCGTGTACCGACCATCTCTACCGGGACCTGCTGGCGCTGCCGCGGCCCGTACCAGCTAAACCACCAAGCTCGAGGATTGTGAGCTAATCATCATATCATCCGAACTACCAGACTGGTAAACAGACTGTCCCGCTACCCCTTTCCCTATCCTGAGAGACTTGAATCGAGGGGACCCCTGAGTCCAGACCTCCTTGTACTATTTCATCGTACCTTAAGAAGTGCATATAAAGAACGCTAAATCTCATCCTTGTGTGGTATCTGTCTGTGGGGGGGAAGTTATTTGTCTGTACGATCGCTGGAGACGGCTCTCCCCGGAGACCTCTCCCCCCGACCTCGGCCGACCCTCCCGGTCCGTCTAACAAGAGGTCTCCGGGGAGAGCCGTCTCCAGCGATCGTACAGATAAATAACTTCCCCCCCACAGACAGACACCACACAAGGAGAAGATTTAGCGGTCTTTATAGGCAATTTCTTAAGGTACGATGAAATGGTACAAGGAGGTCTGGACTCAGGGGTCCCCTCAATTCAAGTCTCTCAAGATGGGGAAAAGGGGGTAGCGGGACAGTCTGGTTACCAGTCTGGTAGTTGAGATGGTATGGTGGATAGCTCACAATCCTCGAGCTTGGTGTTCTAGCTGGGACGGGCCGCGGCAGCGCCAGCAGGTCCCGGTGAAGATGGTCGATACACGGTCCGCGGCAGCGCCAGCAGGTCCCGGGAAGATAGTCGATACACGGTCCGCGGCAGCGCCAGCAGGTCCCGGTGAAGATGGTCGTTACAACGGGCCGCGGCAGCGCCAGCAGGTCCCGACGAGGATGCATGTTGCAGAAGGCCGCGGCAGCACCAGCAGGCAGGACGATAGTTCACAAGGTAGGGCTACGGCAGCGCCAGTAGTCCGTCAAGGCTGAGTTCTCTCGGTGTCTCTCGACTCCAGGATACAACTGCCGTCCTGCTCCGGAGCTGCCCTAGTTATAGGTCTGGCGCCCTTTGATGTCCGGACCTTCGCACTTGGAGGTCGGAGGGTCCGGGATGAAGGTGTCCAGACACCCAGCAGGGGGTGGAGCCAGCGCCTGGGGGAGCTGGAGGCGATCGGCACCTGGCGGGGGAGAGCCCTTGACGCTTCGTTCTCCCATTGACCTGCCAAGTGGTCCGCTCACCTCCTGGGTGGATGGTGGTGCCGGGATGTCGGGGCCGGCCAGGCCCAGGGTTAGGGTCGGGTGGAGGCCACGCGGCCTCGTGGCGCAGGGCCCAAGATGGCGGCTTGATCCGGCCGGGGGAGCCGGTGGTGGCTCGGTCCCGTGATACATGGAGGTCCGGGGATGGAGTTCCGTCGGGAGACGGGGTGCGGGTGATTCTTGTGGGTCACGCCTGGCGGGCCGGGGCTCGGGCCCTGTCATGCGGGGAGGGAGCAAGCCCTTCGTGTGGCCTGTCCAACATGCGTCCCCCCCAGCTGAAGGCGGGGAGAGTCACCCATCTTCCTGGGGACTCTCCTCGTCGAGGCGGAAACAGCGTGACAGGCCATCTGCGTTGGCGTGGTCTTGGCCCGGTCGATGTTCCACGGTGAAGTCCATTCCCTGCAGGGAGATGGACCAGCGCAATAGTTTTGGGTTCTCCCCCCGCATCTGCATCAGCCACTGCAGGGGTCGATGGTCGGTTTGTACCCGGAAGTGGGTACCGAAGAGATAGGGCCGGAGCTTTTTGAGGGCCCACACCACTGCGAAGGCCTCCCTCTCGATTGTGCTCCAGCGCTGTTCTCGGGCCAGGAGACGTCTGCTGATGAAGGCCACCGGCTGGTCATGACCCTCGGGGTTTAGTTGGGAAAGAACCGCTCCGATGCCGTGGTCGGAGGCATCTGTCTGTACAATGAATTCCCGACTGTAATCGGGGGCCTGGAGCACAGGGGCGGTGCACAGGGCGGCCTTCAGCTTTTCGAAGGCCGCTTGACAGTCGGGGGTCCAGTTAATCCGCTTCGGCTGGTTTTTGGACGTGAGACCCGTGAGGGGCCCCACAATGCTGCCGTAGTCCCTCACGAACCGCCGGTAGTAGCCGGTGAGCCCCAAGAAGGCTCGGACCTCGGTCTGGGTGACGGGGGGCTGCCAGGACTGGATGGCAGCAATTTTAAGTTGCAGCGGGGCCACCAGCCCGCTTCCCACCTGGTGCCCGAGGTAGGTCACGGACCCTTGACCAATTTGGCATTTGCCGGCCTTAATCGTGAGGCCGGCCCGCTGGAGGGCCTGCAGGACCTCTTGGAGGTGGAGGAGGTGGTCGGACCAGTGGCGGCTGTACACAGCGATATCGTCCAGGTAGGCGGCGCTGAACTCTTCGAGCCCCGCCAAGACCTGGTTCACTAGACGTTGAAAAGTAGCGGGGGCATTCTTCATGCCGAAGGGCATGACCTTGAAGTGGTAGTGGCCATCGGGGGTAGAGAAGGCGGACCGTTCCTGAGCCCGGGGTGTGAGACCGATCTGCCAGTAGCCCGCTGTTAGGTCGAAGATGCTGAGGTAGCGGGCGGCCCCCAGCCGGTCGATCAATTCATCCGCTCGGGGGTTAGGATGAGCGTCGGTCCGGGTGACAGCGTTCAAGACCCGGTAGTCGACGCAGAATCTCAGTTCAGGTGTGGTGCCGGGGGCAGCGGCTTTGGGGACCAGTACAACCGGGCTGGCCCAGGGGCTGTCCGAGGGCTCGATGACCCCGATCGTGAGCATTTTGGCCACTTCCTCTTGGATGCAGGCCCGTACCCGATCTGGTACGCGGTAGGCCCTGTGTCGGATAGGGGGACTGTCCCCGGTGTCCACGTCGTGCAAGCACCAAGGGGTGATTCTGGGGGTGAGGGAGAACAGTGTAGTGAACCGCAGCAGGAGGTCCCGGCAGCCCTGGCGTTGCTCTAGGGTGAGGGCATCGGAGAGCCGGACCCCGTCCACGGAACCGCCGTTCTCCTGAGTCTTCAGGAGATCCGGGAGGGGTTCGGAGTCCTCCTCCGCCCCACTGTCCGTAGCCATCAGGAGGCTGAGTTCTGAGCGCACAAAGTGTGGTTTGAGTCTGTTGGTGTGGAGGACCCGAAGGGGGTTCCGGGGGGTCCCCATGTCGATGAGGTAAGTGACGGGGCTTTTGCGCTCGACCACTTTGAAGGGCCCCGTCCACTTATCTTGCAAGGCACATGGTTCGGTGGGGGACATCACCCACACTTGTTGACCAGGTTCGAACTCGACGGAGGAGGCATTGTGATCGTACCATCTTTTCATGTCCTCCTGACTGGCCTCAAGGTTCGCCTTGGCCATCTCCCTGAAGCGCCGGGTCTGATTGCGGAGGGCCAGGAGGTACTTGAAGACGTCTGGAGGGGTCTTTAGGGGGGCCATCTCCCAACCTTCTTTGACTAGGCTGAGGGGCCCTCGCACAGGGTGCCCGTACAGGAGTTCGAAAGGGCTAAAGCCGAGGGACTTCTGGGGAACTTCTCGGTAGGCGAAGAGGAGGCACGGGAGTAGGACATCCCACTGGCGACGGAGGGGCTCTTCCAATCCCCCAATCATCCCCTTGAGGGTGCGGATGAATCGCTCCACTAGTCCGTTCCCTTGGGGGTGATAGGGGGTCGTGAATCGGTAGGTGACCCCGCACTGTTGCCAGAGGGACTTCATATATTTTGAGATAAAGTTTGTGCCTCGGTCGCTGACGACTTCTCGGGGGAAGCCCACCCGGGAGAAGATCCCCATTAGGGCCCGGCCAACCACCGGAGCTGTTACAGTTCGTAGGGGCACCGCCTCGGGGTAGCGGGTGGCGTGGTCCACCAGTACCAGGATGAACCTATGTCCTTGTGCCGTGCGGGGGTCCAGGGGCCCCACAATGTCTATTCCTACCCTCTCGAACGGGGTGGTGACCACTGGGAAGGGTTGCAGAGGGGCCTTCAGCTTACGGCCGCTCTTCCCGCTGGCCTGGCACGTGGGGCAGGACCGGCAGTGGTTAAGGACGTCGTTCCGCATCTTCGGCCAGAAAAAGTGAGTCACTAGGCGACAGTAAGTTTTGTCCTGGCCCAGGTGTCCAGCCAGGGGGACATCGTGGGCCAGAGTTAGTAGGGAGTCTCTGAAGCGGAGAGGTACCACCAGCACTCGACCGGCCCCTAGCTCTGCGATTCTTTGTTCGCTGTATAGCAGGTCGTTATCCCAATAGACCCAGTGAGTTCCGGTGGAGTCCCCTGCGCTCTGGGCGCTGGCTTGCTGGCGGAGTCCCTCGAGGGAGGGGCAGGTCTTTTGCTCCTGGCGGAACTGTTCTTGGGTGGGCCCCCCTTCTTGACGCCACTGAGCCAGGCCGGGAAGGTCCTGGGGTTGCGCGTCCCCTTCGGTCGTTAGTTCTGGGGGGTTGGCCTCGTCGTTGTCCTCTACTGGGGCGACCGGGGGCAGAGGTGCTGGCCATTCCGGTTCTTCTGATCGGGGGACGGCACGGGCGGCCATGGACCGGGTGGTTATGCAGGCCCAGTCCGGGAGGCCCAGCATCCCCAGGTGCTCTCTTCTTTCGACGGTGATTCCCCAGGAGGCAGTCCACGGGGGCATCATCCCGGACCGTCACTTTCAACAGGCCGGCGACCCCTCCCCATTCGAAGGGGACGCAGGCCATTTGACACAGACTTTCGGAATTGTCGGCTGAGCGGACGGGGCAGAGAATGTTCGGCAGGATCTGCTCGGGCTTCACCAGGTGACAGCGGACGGCCGTCACACTGGCGCCTGTGTCACGTAAGGCCTCGGCCCGACGCCCATTAATGGTCACCCACTGGCCGTATTTCCGGGTGTTGGCGGGTAGGGGAGCCCGCGGGACCATGTCTTTTCCCCCTAGGCACGCTAGAACCATGGCGGCCGGTTCCCACTCTTGCTGGGCCGGCTCATATTCTTCCTGTTCCTCTGATAGTCGTTCTTCCCCCAGGGCGGCGGCAGCTACCTGGCGGGGCTTTGGTGTTTGGTTCTGCGGGCAGCTCGGGTCATTGGCGTAGTGGCCGACTCGCTGGCATCGGTGGCACGTGACGTTGGCTCGGAACCCCGGGCGCATCGGGGGGTTGCCCCGGCCGGCCGGGGGCGGGGTGCTGGCCACGGGTGTTGCCGGGATGGTGTCTCTCCCTCGCCCCTGGCCTCCTCCTCCTCCCCGGGGACGGTGCTGGCCTTGGTTGTTTCGGTTTTGCTCGTGTGGTCCTCTCCGGCCCACTCGGGTGCTTTCCCATCGGTCAGCTTCGGCGGCGAGTTGCCGGCGGTCAGTCAATTTACTGTCGAGGAGGTGCTGCCTGAGCTCGACGAAACAGTTGTTCGACAGGTGCTCCCATACCATAAGGTTAAAGAGTTGCTCGTAGGTCGTTACATGGCTCCCCTTGATCCAACCCTCGAAGGCTCGGCTGAAATAGTTGACGTACTCCACCCAAGTTGTACCCGGGATCCGGGTGCAGTCTCTGAACCTCTGGCGGTACATCTCGGGTG